>NC_045600.1:86283343-91283343 GCF_009762305.2 Zalophus californianus
GCCCCAAGTGAGACTCGATCCCAGGACCCTGGGATCATGACCTGAGCTGAAGGCAGACGCTTAACTGACTGAGCCACCCAGGCGCCCCTAGGCTAAAAATTTTTATAACAAGTCTCAATCCATAACTCAGCCATCACTAAATATCTCAGATAGTTGCAAGAGTGGGCAATGAAAGAGAATAAAATTCTCTTGAATTTAAAAGGTCATCTCTTCCTTCCACACTAAAAATACAAAGCACAGTACAGGACATGAACAATAAACACCCCACTTAGAATGAGAACATTTATAGATTCTTATAACTCCCTCAAGATTCCACAAAGTATATAAAATGTCAAGACTGAGTTTCAGCAAGTCTGTCAGTCATCAGAAAGCACAACAATAATATGAAAGTGACTAAAAAGATAAAATGATAAATACCAATGTAGAAGCTTTTTCTACTTACTTCTTAAATACAAATGAGATGGAAAGTCATCAAGCTGATCAGGTACAGAAGATTTTGAGGATGGATTCAAAAGGTTTTCTTTGCTCTTCAAAAAGAAATCTACTGTGTCCAGCTGACGATTTTCTATCCCAGCCTGAAACAGTAGAAAATCAGAAAAAAATTACAATAGGTAAAATTTGGAATACAGATTTTTTCTTTTTTTAACTTTAGAACTTAATGCACCAAGACTGCAAGAGACACAAGGCTACCTATCTTGCAGCAGTACCCTGGTTCTGGTGAGGATTCTGACAATAATTATGCAATTTGGGGCAAGTCTCCAACTTTTCTGAACAAAAATTTCTGCTTCAGTAAAAACAAGAAGTTAGATAGAAAACACTTCCAACTCTACTACCTGTAATTCTAATACTACTCAAAGCTAGGTACTTGGGAACCATCATCACAGGTTAGAGTCCATTTGAATTAAAATGTTAAAGCAGTATGATATAAAGTTCACTGAAAAAGCAGGCTAAAAACAGATTCCCATTTCTGACTGGGCATCTTGAGGAAGCTTTCCATATAGCACACTTAAAAATCAGACACACACACACACACACACACACACACACACACACACACACACACACACACCTTTAAAGGCTGGAAACAAACAAACAAAAATCCTCCCAGGATAAAAATGAGGAGGACAAAGACAAATTCAGAAAAGTAAGCTCTAAAACCAACAGCTATTTGAAGGATTCTGCATCTTTTCTGATGGCCTAAAGCAGGGGTTAGAAAACTAAGGCCCATCAACCGAATTCAGCCTTTGCCTGTTTTTGCAAATAAAGTTTTATGGGAACACAGCCACACCCATTCCCCCATTCATTTCCATATTGCCAATGGCTACGATGGCACATCTGAGTAGTTGCAATAGAAACCTACCTGCAAACCCTAAAATACTTACTATCTGGCTCTTTACAGAAAAAGTTTACCACTCCTACCCTAAAGCACTGTGCCTATCTGGAGAGTTTGTTTAAATATAAATTGCTAAGCCCTACCACCAAGAGTTTCTGATTCAGAAAGTCTGGGGTAGGACTTAAAAATCTGCACTTGTAATAAATCTCCAGGTGATGGTGATGGTGATGCTGTTAGTCTGGGGACCACACTTTGAAGTTCTGGGTGTTAACAGACCAGGCAGGTTGAGGTGAGAGGTACTGGTGGAAGTTATACATGGAGGAAGAGAAGATAAACCTAGGGTCCACGCAAGGTGACACTGTCCAAAAATGGATAAACTGGAAATACCGGCCCCAAAGGGAGACCATAAAAAAACTGCCTTTCCTCTGGTTGGTGGGAGGTAAAACTAAATTGTCTATGATTAAACAGCAAATATTCTTGTTCTTAGAAGTTATATGCCAAAGTACTTAAAGAGTAACTTTTAAAAAGTTTGGCAAAAATAAAAGGTACACAGTCAAGACATATGTGGCAAAATGTTAACAGTTGGTGAATGGTGAAGGGTACCTGGATGGTGATTTTGCAAATTTTTCTGTAAATTTGAAAATTCTCAAAATAACATATTTGAAAACAATGACCAGGGCACCTGGGTGGCTCAGGTAGTTAAGCAGCTGCCTTCGGCTTAGGTCATGATCTCCAGGTCCCGGGATGGAGCCCCAGAGAGTCCAGAGTCAGGCTCCCTGCTCAGCGGGGAGTCTGCTTCTCCCTCTGCCCCTCCCCCTGCTCATGCTCTCACTCTCTCTCTCAAATAAATAAAATCTTTAAAAAGAAATAACATGATCAAAGAAATCCCCTCCAGTCTCAGCTTACTTCTTCTGCCTCACACACTGCTCATTCTCTCTAATACAAATCTTTAAAAAAAAAAAAAGACTAAATAGTAATTGCAGAAATAAAAAATAAAAATTGAAAGTAGATACTCAAAGGATGTGTTTTTTTTATAAATTCCTTTTTTTTAATTGCTGAGTAGTATTTTTCTTTCTAAGATTTTATTTATTTATTTGACAGAGAGAGCAAGGGAGCACAGTAGAGGGAACAGTAGAGGGAGAGGGAGAAGCAGGCTCCCCGCCAAGCAGGGAGCCTGATGTGGGGCTTGATCCCAGGACCCTGGGATCATGACCTGAGCCAAAGGCAGATGCTTAACCATCTGAGCCACCCAGGCACCCCAAAGGATGTGTTTAATAACAGATTAGACACAGCTGAAAAGAGAACTGGTGAGCTGGAAGAGAGATTTGAAGAAATTATCTACAATGTAACAAAGACTCATAGAGGTTAAGGGAAAATGAGGGAAGTATGTAAAGTCTAATTACTTCTGACTGAAGTACCACTGTGACTTCACACAACATGGGGGGAAAATACACATTCAATGTTCAAGCACACGTTAACAGTTGCAAAGATTGAGTAATTAGTAGGCTAGAAATGAAATCTCAACAAATTTTCAATAATTGGTATCTTTTTTCCAATATATATATATAAAAATATTTTGCCAATATTTTTCCACCAAAAACCATGACTCATCAGTGAGACATAAAATCACCTCAAACTGGAGAAGACTAAAGACAAAAAGCTTGCAAAAGTAGCCTGAGGGGAAAACACTAAACCCTCAAAGAAATAACAGCTGATTTCTCAATGACAATGGAATTCAGAAGACAATAGAAAGTGATCATGAATGTTCTGAAAGAAACAACTGCCTACTTACAATTCCATACCTCCCAAAAATATCTTTCAAAAACGGCAGCAAAATAGACATTATTAGTTAGATAAAAACAGTTCAGCGCCGGTCAGATCCTCACTCAAAGAGATTCTAAATGATACACTCTAGGCAGAGGGAAGGCCTAAAATGTGAGAAGAAACAAACAGCAAGGAAATGTATCATACCTGTGTAAAAAGAAATGAACCTAAATACATAATGCTATCTATTGTGGTTAAAAAAATAAAACACAACAGTAATTTAAGTAGGGGAAAAGTAAATAAAGTTAAAGCATTCAATGGGCCTATATTAACCAGAAGGGTAAAGTTATGAACTTTGGATTTGATAATGTAAATATGTATGTTTCCCAGAATATCCTCTAAAAGAACAAAAACTGAATATTTAGTATCCAAACTACCAGAGGTTACAGGAGCTCCTGGAGAGCTGATAATGTTTTATTTTTTTGACCTGGCTGGTGGTTATAAGAGCTTTTGCTTTGTAATTATTTGTTAAACTGTATGTATATTCTGTATACTTTTTTATACATGTTATATTTCACAATAAAAATAAAATTGATTAATGTGGTTTATTACAATAACAGATGAAAAAAGATGATTCATATGATTGTATCAACATGTTCAGAACAAGTATTCAATACAATTTCAATAGCCATTCATGATTAAAAATTCATAGCCAGGAAAAATCTTATAAAGACTCTTTCTTTCTTTTCTTTCCTCTCCTTCTTTTCCTTTCCTTTCTTTTCTTTTGAGAACTAGAGAGGTGGGGGAGGGAGGGCAGAGGGAGTAGAGAGAATCTTAAGCAGACTCCTGGCTGAGCACAGAGCCCAGTGCAGGGCTTGATATCACGAACCTGAGATCAAGACCTGAGCTGAAATCAAGGGTCAAATGCTCAACCAACTGAGCCATCCAAGCGCCCCATAAAGATTTTCTTAATATACATGAGTGCATGTGCACAGACCCATACTTTAATAGGTAGATGTTACAGGTATTCTTTTTAAAATCAGGAATAAATAAGGATGCCCACTGTTACTTCTGAGTGATATTATGCTAGCGGTCCCAGCAGCAACATGAGGAAAAGAAGTAAAAAGAATAAGGATTTGAAGAAACAAAATTGTATTACTTTGATGTTACTGTACATTAAACGTATAAAAACTTCAAGAAAATCTAACAAATTATTAGGATTAATAAAAAAATTTAGCAAATTTGCTGGATACAAAAATCAATGTATAGAAGTTAAATGTATTTCTTTATACTGGTAACAAACAAAATGTAACTTAAAAATATACCATTTATAATAGCAAAATCTAACAGTTTTTAAATATATATAAATGTATACATTTAAGCATATAATAAATATAAACACACATATATTTAAATATAAATACATATCCAAACTAAAAATAAAGCTGACAAAAGATGTTAAGCTCTTAATGAAAAAATTAAAAATTGTAATTTCATTGAAAAACATTAATGAAGGCATGAAAAAATGCAAAAAGAAACTTTGTTTATGGATAGGAATATTAAATATCCTAAAGATGTTGATTCCTCCCAACTTGATATATAGATTTAATGTAATTCTAATAAAAATCTTAACAGTTTTTCATGAAACTTGACAAGCTGATTGGAACAGAGGGAAGAGGGTTAAGGGAGAGAGAATAATAAAGACATTCCTGAACAATAATAAAGTGAGGGATTTATAGACTGGCCCAGGACAAAGACCAATGGAACAGAATAGAGCCCAGAAACAAACTCATACATATATGGAAACCTGACACACAGAGATTTCAGATAGTAAAAGGAAGGACTTTAGAAAAAAAAAAATGTTTCTGAGACAAATGGTTATCAATACGGGGGGGGGAGGGGAGGGAATAGGTTGCTACTTCACACCATGCATAAATATAAGTTCCAAATGGAAAAGGACTTAAGTAAGAAAGTCACATTTTTAAAACTTAGGAAAAATATAGAAACATCTTTATGACTTTAAGGATATGAGAAATCACAAATTACATGCAAAAAGGAAAAGACTGATTAATGAAACTACACTAAAATTTAGAACTACATTAAAATCAAAGACCCCACAAAGAAAGTAAAAAGACAAGCCACACATTAGAATATATTCATTCCAGTTATAACAAAGGATTAGTATCTAGAATACATCCAACATACAAACTACAAACCAGTAAGAAAAACACAAACACCCCAAGAGAGAATGGGAAAAAGACATGAACAGTCACTTTACGAAAGAATCCAAATGTCATATATACATCAACCTTACCCAGCAGGAAAATGCAAATTAAAACCCATCATAATATCAGATTGGCAAAATTTTTAAAAATCTGGATATGCCAAGTGCTGGAAAAGACATCAATAATGAAAACTACCATGCATTGCTGTTAAGAGTATAAACTGATAAATCAACCCTGGAGAACTAGAGTACCATCTAGTACTGTGAAAGATGCACATGTCCTATGACCCAGCAATCCTATTACCACCACAGGGAAACTCTCGCACACGTGCTACTATAGATGTGTACTGTTTACAGCAACACGGTTCATAACAGCAAACAACTGGGGGAAAGCCTAAAGTTGGATAAAGATATATTTATACAATGGGGTATCATGTGTGAGTACAGTACATGTTTGTATTTCTGTGGTGTTGGTTGTGATCTCTCATATATCATCCAATCCTCATTCAAGTCACACACATGCATGAGCACTGTGTAAGGGCACACTGTCGGCTCTATGGTCTGTAGTCACACTGCCTGGGTTCAAATCCTGACTGACTACCACCTGCTGTCCATGTATACCTGAATTAGATTTCCTAACCTGTCTGTTTTCCCTCATCAATAAAATGGGGTTAATAACAGTATTTCCCTATAGGGTTGATAAGATGAATGAAATAACACTTTATTATTACCATTAATATTTAAGAAAACCATAGAGAAATAGGCATGATTACTTCTGGATAACAGATTTACAGGTGACAAATTTTTTTTCCCCAATTACTCAAATTTTCTACAATGATATTATGTAGTGTATAAAAGTAAGCTCTTCAACAAATGATGCTGGAAGAAATGAGTATCTGTCTACAAAAGAATGAAACTGGATCCCTTGCTAATACCAGATACAAAAATTAATCAAAATGTATCATGGACCTAAATTTAAGAGCTGAAACTATAAAACTCTTATAAATCTCCACACCTCAGTTTAGGCAATGGTTTCTAGACCAATGGTTTCTAGACATGACACCAAAAGCACTAGAGATTAAAAAAAAAAAAGTAAATTGACTTTAACAAAATTAAAAACCTTTGTGTTTCAAAGGACACCACTGAGAAAGTGAAAAGACAACCTGAAGAATACTAGAAAATATTTGAAAGTCATCAGAGTCTAGTACCTAGAATACATAAGGAACTCTTACAACTCAACAACAGAGACAAAAAATTAAAAACTGGACAAAGATTTAAATAGATATTTCTCCAAAGACATATACAAATGGATAAGCACATGAAAACATGTTCAACATCATTAGTCATTAAGGAAATGCGAATCAGGGGCACCTGGGTGGCTCAGTCATTAAGCATCTGCCTTAGGCTCAGGTCATGATCCCAGGGTCCTGGGATGGAGCCCCGCATCGGGCTCCCTGCTCAGCACGAAGCCTGCTTCTCCCTCTCCCACTCCCCCTGCTTGTGTTCCCTCTCTCGCTGTGTCTCTTTGTCAGATAAATAATAAAATCTTAAAAAAAAAAAAAAGAAAAGAAAAGAAAATGCAAATCAAAACCACAATGAGGACTCCCTGGCTGGCTCAGTCAGTAGAGCATGCGACTCTCAATCTTGGAGTTGTGGGTTCAAGCCCCACACTGAGCACAGGACTTACTAAAAAACAAACAAACCAAACGCAAAAACAAACACACACACATACAAAACCCCCACAATGAGATACCATTTCAACTTCACAACTACAAGGATGGTTATAATAAAAAGGTCGACAATAACAAGTGTTGGTGAGGATGTGGTGCTCTTGGAGCCCTCACACACTGCTGGTGGGAATGTAAAATAGTGAAGCTTCTGTGAAAAACAAGTCTGTGGTTCTTCAAGAAGTTAAGTGACCCAGTAATTCCACTGCTAGGTGTATACCCAAGAGAAATGAAAACAATGGACACAGAACTTGTACACCACTGTTCACAGGATTATTTATAATAACCAAAAAGTGGAAACAACCCAAATGTCCATCAACTGATGAATGGATAAACAAAATGTGGTACATCCATATAATGGAGTATTACACAGCCATACAAAAAATGAAGTAATGATACATGCTACAACATCAATGACCCTTGAAAACATGCTAAGTGAAAGAAGCCAGTCACAAGAGGCTACATATTTTATACTTCCATTTATATGAAATGTCCAGAATTGGCAAATCCAGAGCCAGAAAGTATATTAGCATTTGGGACTTAGAGGCCACAAGAAATGTTAAATGACTGTTAATGAGTACAGAGTTTCTTTTTAGAGTAATGAAAATGTTCTGGAATTAGATAGTGGTGATAGCTGTACAAGCCTAAATACACTAAAAACCACTGGACTGTATACTTAGGTGGGTGAATTTTATGGTATGTGAATATTTAAAAAAAAGTTTTTTTTTTTTTTAGATTTATTTGACAGAGAGAGACACAGCAAGAGAGGGAACACAAGCAGGGGGAGTGGGAGAGGGAGAAGCTTACCCGTGGAGCAGGGAGCCCAATGCGGGGCTCCATCCCAGGACCCTGGGATCATGACCTGAGCCGAAGGTAGACAACTAACGACTGAGCCACCCAGGCGCCCCTATTTTTTTTTAAATATTTTATTTATTGATTTGAGAGCGAGAGCACAAGCACAGGGAGCTGCAGAGGGAGAGGGAAAAGCAGGCTCCCCACTGAGTGGAGAGCCGGGCACAGGGCTCGATCCAAGGACTCTGGGGTCATGACCTAAGCTGAAGGTAGAAGCTTAACCGACTAAGCCACCCAGGTGCCCCAAATTAATTTTAATAAAGTTGTCATTAAAAATACAGATTTGCACATAACATCATTAACTTTCAGTTTTTGACCTTTCAAGGGGCTGTGTGGTATAGAGAAAAGTACCCTGTCTTTGATTCTAGCTTCAGCTCTTATTGGTAATGCTATGGGGCACTCACTCAACCATTCTGAGCCTAAGGTTTTTCATCTGTCAAATGAAATGAATAAAAACACTATCCAACCCATCTCATGTGGTTATTTTAAGACAAAACTAGATAATGCATCTAAGAGTGTGGACTATAAAATGCTATACAAATTCAGGTTATGTTGCTTCTACAGCTGGAGATAAGAGTAAGGGGCACAGGTAGAAATAAAAGATCACTCTTGTTCATGCTTTCCATAACTTGTAAGTCTTACCAGCTTACTGCTGCCTCCATTCCTTGCAACTTCTTCTTTCTTAGTGTTCATTGTAATTTTATATCTTTTAAGGCCCAAAAGGGTAAACTGCAAAAGGGTAAACTAAGCACAATTCGGGTAATGAAATAACCAGAACTAAGCAAATGGATGGGTAAAGACTATGGTCCTTTTTGCTGCTAGGTTAAATTAATTCTCCCAAATCTTCAAAGAAGAGTATCTGACAGAAAATAATCAAGCAAAGTCATACAGACATTTAATTTTGTTACCTCCAGCGCATGTATGGGGATTGAGCACCTCTCCCAACCATTGAGATGGCAAAGAGAGTCCACAATGCTGGCACTTCCATGGATCATTAGTCTATTTAAAAATTCCTCCTGAGTCAATCCAAACAAAATCAGAGAGAGTCCATTTTCTGCAGGGAAAATAAAAGTTACCTTAAATAACTTATGAGGACTTAGGTTTTAGGATTATAACATGAATTAATTTCTAATTACTTAATACTCCAGTGCTGTAATTACAAATATATTTATTGGATACCAGGTACTACTATGACCATAGTTAATTTGATTTTTTAATGTTTTTAAAGAGGAGTTTTATTTTTTAAACACAGACCACAAGGTACATTCTAGTAAGAACAATGCATCCTATCAAACAGGACTAAATCTCACTTTTCTACTTTCTATTATCCTGCATAATCAATGCCTGAATCTTAAACTATTTACAGAGATGTTACATTTCTGATTTACTAAGATAAAGCAAAGAGCATGCTCTTGACACAAAGAAATACATAATTATGCAAATTTGGGTATTAAAGAAGAGACACATAGTTCCATCATATCATCCAATAGCTTTATAGGAGGTTACAGCATGAATGCTGAATGAATATATATCCGAAATACCAAACTTAAATGTCTACAGGGCCAAACAGGTGGTGAGACAAGTGCAAGAAAAACCTAACAAGAAAATGGCCCATCTAAAAGAACTGAAATTCAGCTCCAACCCATAAATTACTATGCAGGAATGCTGGCCTAGTGTTGTCAGATCTTACAGTTTTTCAATAACAGCAGGAAATCCTCTAACTTTATGTGTTTATAATAAATAAAGTCGTCTTTAAAAAGCTTAGATCGTGCAAGCCAAACCAAATAGATCTGTGGTTCACTGATGGCCCATAAGCAGCCAGCTTGCAACTTTTGCTTGCACAGACGAGTCAAGTGAAGATTCCCTGGATTAAAACCAACCTTTATTACTCTTAAGACTTTCTCTTAGTATCTGAGCTGAGCATTTAGCAGAGCAAAATTAACCTTAATTAAAAATAAAATATATGAGACAACAGTACCAAGAGTAATACCAAATTTCCCCAGTGAAAGACTACCACTTAGAGGAGAGAGTAGGCACTAACATCCCCAGAGCAGAAATAAAATAGGTTTAACAAGCACACCTCTCAGCAATTCAACCTGATACAAGACATTCTCACCTGTCAAAACAAGGCACAGCTGCTGGTCTCCGCTAGTGTCTATAGGAATACACTTTCCGTCAAGGGAGAAACACTGCATACGCTGGGTCTCCATATCCCAAAGGACAATGGTGCAGCCCATCCTTTCCACTGCCCAAGTAAACAGTGCACTGAATCCTGTCACAGACATACAGGTAAGCTCAACATGTTCCTCTTGTTCACTAATGTTCATGATTTTCCATGATCTCCCTGGGTCACTGGTGTTGGCATGATCCTTCTGTGGAAACTTATAGTGGTTGTGCATTATGTGCTGTGGAATGAAGGCCCAGCCTGGCACACTGGTACTGTGGTTACCAGATTCAGGGGATTCCAAATGCAAAATATTCTGGAACCATGGAGCACAATAGGAAACCTCCAGTTTGGAGCTCTTTATTGTTTCATTCAATGATGATAGCTGGGCTTTCCACGACCTGGAAGATAGGGTAGAACTCACATCTGTTACAGTGAAAGGCACTAAATAAAACACTAATCAGGAAGAAGATGCATTTAAAAAAAAAAAAAAGTGTCTACTTCTGTAAATCCCTTTAGTAAAAAGGTCCCAAAAAAAAAAAAAATGGAAATAAAGTAAATCCAAAAAGGGGGTTTCTGTACCTATCAACTTGAAAGGAAAACTTGGTCAGTTTCATGTTGTAGTCAGAATTAACAGGATCATCTTCATCTATCCCCTTAGGGCCTTCAATAGGAATGTCTTCTGGAGTTCTTTCACATAGTAGGTGTCCTGGGTGTTGCCTACATTTTAAAATGATAGCCATGGTCAACAATGATGATCAAATCCAAATCTGTGTTACTATTGCTCCTGTTAAAAATTGAGGGGAGGGGGTGTCACACAGAAGGAACAGTATAGACAGTAAGTTTCTGTGAACAGGACTCCTCATCTCCATTGCTTATAGCAGAATGACATATAAGAATCTGACCCATTTATAACTGTGTGGTAATGAATTGTTGGTAGTGTTCATTTCATGATACATACATATACTGAATCATTATATTATACACCTGAAACAAATATAATGTATGTCAATTATATCTCAATTAAGAAAAAAGAATTTGACACTTGTGGGCAGTTAGCTTTACGAAGAGATAAGAGCACTTATTGTCTACTATATCACAGATGTGATAAAAACTTTAAACTAGTGGCACCTGGGTGGCTCAGTCATTAAGCGTCTGCCTTCAGCTCAGGTCATGATCCCAGGGTCCTGGGATCGAGCCCCGCATCGGGCTCCCTGCTCGATGGAAAGCCTCCTTCTCCCTCTCCCACTGCCCCTGCTTGTATTCCCTCTCTCGCTGTCTCTTTCTCTGTCAAATAAATAAATAAAATCTTTAAAAAAAAAAAACCAAAAACAAACTTTAAGCCTTTCAACAACCCTATGAGGAAAATATATCCCCATTTTATAGATAAGGAAACAAAGGCTTAGAGGAACAGTGGGACTGGATTTGAACCAGGTCAATGTGACCGTAAGTCCAGGTTTTTAACTGCTCACAATGCTGTCACCACAAAGTAAGATTTAGGCTGAGACCAGGGGAATGCATAAGAACTAGAAAGACAAAATACAAGTGCAGGTGTACGTTTAAGAGTATATGCAGAAAGAGGGCTGTCACATTTAAGAAACACAAGGAAGGCAAAGGTGGCTAAAGCATAGGGAATGAGAAGCAAGGGGGTGTGAGATGAGGCTGGAGAGCCTGGCAGGAGACAGACGGTGCAGGGCTTTATGGGCTATTAAGGATTTAGTTTCATCTTGGTGGGGGGAAGCTAAATAAAGGTTTTAAGTAGAAAAGCAATATGATCAGATACAGAAGAGTAGCTGGGGGAGAAAGAGAGGCATTTAAACACCCTGAGCACTTCAATTATTATTAACCCTTTCAACAATTTGAAGGTAGTATGTTAACATACATCTATCAAGGAGATGACCTAAAGAAGTCAGAGAAGGCAGGGTGACAGTGAGAGAAGAGGACGCGCGAAGACGGTCGTTCCCCATCCTCCCAAAGGAAAGGTGGATACCCTGTCCCCAGACTTTTCTGGCTATTTCTCTGATAAGCTATCCGTTTTAACAACATCACTCTGGCTATTGTACAGAGCATGACGCTGAGAGGGTTAAGAGCAGACATCAGGAGACCAATTAGGAGCTGTTACCTTACCTTAGTTCAGATAGTGATGACAGTGGCATGGATGAGAGTGATAACAGAGGACTTAAGTGGACAGATTCAAGAAACATTTAGGATGCAGAGTGACTAGGACCTGGTGATTCACTAGATATGGATCTAAATAAAAGAGGTTTGAGATATAAAAAAGAAAGGAAATGGAAGAGTCCTTTAAAGAAGGAAGAAATAGGATCCAGAGCACAGAGGGATGGGCCTTCATAGAAGGAGGGGAATCCACTGAAATACAAGGGAAGATGAGGAGATAGGTAGAGGAAAGTGAGTTTGCGACTTAATGTGAGAAACTGAGGGAGCTCTGGTTAGACCGATTCTACTTCCTTTATAAAGTAGGGGGCATAGTCACCCATGAAGATTTGGGGGTAAAGAGAAGAGTAGAGACCTAAGGAAAATAGAGGTTTAAAAACATTGTTGTAAAGAAAGGGCTCATGAAAAATCATAAAATTTCCAGTTAATACTCAGAGACCAGTTGAAGGTAGCGAAAGTCAACTTATAGTGCTATCAATTTTCCTTTGTGGTTTTCTCACAAGGGCCTGGTTGCTTGCATGCAGGGACAGAGAAGGCAGAGTGAGGGGAAAAAAAAAAAAAAAGATTTTGTCAGACCAAGTGCTACCATAGGGCAGGAGCAAGAGTTTAGGGTGCGTGCAAAAAAGGGACTGAAATGAGGGTCAGAATTCATGCTGGAAAGGGAGGGATGTGGGCTGGAAAGGGGCTAGAGAGTGGAAGGTCAACTGACTGGAAATTCCAATGATGTCAGACAACAACAAGAGTGGGGGTACTTGAGTAAGTGACGTGGAAGGTTTGGGAAGTTGTGGTGAGATGTGTAGAATAGCGATGTGGGGGCAGAACAGTTTCAAACAATGACAAAACCAGGGTAAGAGTATGGGAGCGGTCAGCTAAAGTAAACTAGTAGAAAAAGTCAGTGACAATGAACTGAAAGAACAAACCTAAGTTTAGCTTCTCAAGGAGCTTACAAACTCTGTAGGAAACATGAAAAAATGAGAGAATACAAGGCTATACAATTAAGTACCAAACTGTAATTCAAAGCAAAAGTGCTATAGAAGTTCAAAGAGAAATATAAAATGAGTATAAAATTACAAGTGGAAGGGGTTTTAGTAAGAAAAGGCCTCATGAGAGAGGTAGATCTTAGAGGATAAAATGAAAAGGAGAGACTAACATTCTGTATCAGGGGGAAAAAAGAGCTAGAACCAGGAGTGAAGAAAGAGAAACACACTTTTAAACTTCAGAGCACACTTAGAAAATAAAATATGCAGTCAACTCCCGAGAAATCATATTAAAGAGCATTCATGTAAATATAGAGATTACTCTTTTAGTTGGGCAGGACAGATCCCTAAATTTATTGTGAATAAAACACTAGCTTTGACTGATGTTAAAGTAGCTGAGTTTAATGCAATTTGTTCAAAGGAATGTGCCTAATGCTCTCTTCAGAGCTCTCTTGAAGTGTTACCAAAATATCCAAAGGAATGGAACCCTACACTCAAGGATCAGGGAGGCTGAGTAGGCTTCCTCCCTCCTCACCTATCAAATTATTTTCCAAGGTAGATGATTAGGAGATAACTCTGTATACACAGGGTATGTTTTAGTCGGTAAAAAATGGTCTACTGATAAACAAGCACATGATCTCAGAATGTGCTGATCATCCCTGCTTAAAGTTTTTTTCTTTAAAGCATTAAAGATTAAAAAAAAAGCATTAAGCCACTTAAAAAAAAAATCACAGTGGTAAGAAATTCTGGTAGGTATGTGAAGATGAATTTGTCATCTCTTATGATCCAAACAATACGCAATAAAAGCCATCAAAGTGCATTACCAACTACTCAAGGATTTGTTTATCTCATTCATATCACGTTAGGACCAGAAATCCTAATGGTTTTGAATGGCCCTAACTACCGAAAGTCATAAATGTGGACTAGCCTACTTTTAGATAGGGTGCAATGTGCAGGCTGGGGTGTGTACTTATATCGCTCATATCATACCTCTCTCAAACATTTTAAAATCAGAAGTCACTAGAATATCTAAATCAAAAACACAAAGAAGCATTCAATCTTTACTAATATAGATAGCCACAAGTGTGGGTCCTTCAAGGGAAACACCTGAGGAAATCCTCAGCTGGACAAAGCTAGCTTAGTATCTTATCAAAGTCCTTCAAGAGAAAAGTAATCCCTGAGGCTGCCAGAACCCCAAGCCACATAAGAAGCAATTCTAACACAGGGTAAATCCCTTTTTCTTCTACTCTAATAAAGCGCAAAAAGTGGGTAAATAATGTATTAATAGCCACCTGTGCTATTATGCATTATGTACTTGATTATTTTCAAAACTAAACATGAGGGGCGCCTGGGTGGCTCAGTTGTTAAGCATCTGCCTTCGGCTCAGTTCATGATCCCAGGGTCCTGGGATCGAGCCCTGCATTGGGCTCCCTGCTCAGCGGGAAGCCTGCTTCTCCCTCTCCCACTCCCCCTGCTTGTGTTCCCCTCTCTCGCTGTGTCACTCTCCGTCAAATAAATAAAGTCTTTAAAAATAAATAAAACGTGATAATATAATCCATAGATAACATATACAAATCAAAATCACAACTTCAATATACATTAATAAAAAGATAGCCAATGGTCATTTGCACAATTTTACAGTAACAACCTCACTAGGTAGTAGCTAAAACACGATCTAGCTGCATAGAGAAATAAAACTGGTTTAAAAAAAAGCTAACAAGTACATTTTTCACCTTACAGTTTTAATTATTTACCTAGAATTGGAGACTGCAGTAATTTACATACCTGAAATACAAATCGAAGTTAAGAGCGATTGCAGAGTTGGAGGAGCTGACAACCACTACAACATCTAGGTCTTGAGACACTTTCAGCGAAGTAAAGGAAGAAATCTTGGCTGGCTCCTGTCGTTGCTCATTACACCTATCTTCCTGGGCAAGTGCTAAATCCACATGAGCTACATGTGTACCGTCCACTGTGTCAAAGATGTCTTTGAGTTAGAGTTAAAGAAAATGCCAGTCTTAAGTATGCCTCACTACTTCAAGCACAGGATGGGAGGGACCTTATAAACTTCATGGCTGCAAACTTGCAGGGATAGTAACAAAAGGAATAGCGGACACCGAGGCAGCCCTCATCACAGTAATCAGAGGACCATGGAGCTGGTGGCCCAATAAACCTGACAGAGAGCTCATTCAGCAATACTTGCTGAAAATCCATTCATTCGGTGCCGGGCCTTAAATGATACCTTGCTAATATTTTCCGCTAGTGTTCTACAACAGTGCTGTCCAAGAGAAATAGAATGTAAACCATATTTGTCATTGTAATTGTCTAGTAGCCTGATTAAATAAGTAAAAAAACCAGTAAATCTAATTTTAGTAATACATTTTATTTAACCCTATATATCCAAAATATTACCATCTCAACATGTAATTGATATGAAAAATTGAGATATTTTACAACCTTTTTTTCATATAAATGTTCAATATTTGGTATTTTACGCTTGTAGCAAATCTCAGTTTAGACACTAAATATTCACTGGAAATACCTGATCTGTATTTAAACTTTGTAAAATTCGCATTTGAGAACTTAAATATACTTAAAAGTTCTCCAATAATTGAAGCAAGTATCAGCTTTTCAATTTGTAATTAAGTAAAATTGAGAATTCCATTCCTCAATCACTGTAGCCAACTTCAAGTGCTCAACAGCCATAGAAGCCTAGTGCCTACCACAGCACTGTTCTATAACCTAGCAACAAAGATGAAGTTAATGCAACATTTTATGACATTTTTACAAAAGAAATTTTAATTAAGGCTATTTTATATCTACAGTAGAAAAACCATCCCTTGAATTCAGAAATAGAAGTTCCAAAATCACGTAAGGGGTCATTTTCCAAGTCTTTAGAACAATTTTGCTAATGATCTATGGATCTGCTAGAGACAAAAAAACTGTATTTCCAAAACCAAATTTAAAATGGTTAAGCAAATCCTATGATTCACTAATATGATGGAATCATTAGAGATAGGTGGATTACATTTATACATGAACATATCACATTATAAGCAGTCCTTGAAATCCTTTCTGGAGCAAGCACATAGGAGATATTTAACAAGCATGTTTTGAATAAATGGGTAAAACAGAGCATAATTTAGAAAGAACACAAGCTGGATCATTATAGGACTATGAAAAAACATGTACATGTTAGAAAATATTTCAACAGAATATAAAGCAACATTGGTGAGTATGTTAAGTTCATGAAGATCTTTTTCCCTGGAAAGTTTTACTGAAAAACTAACCATTTCTACCTATATACCAGTCCCTAAAACTAAAAGCCTAAAAAAAGGCTCATCCTTCTAGGTAGTCTCCTCCCCTACATATCCCCATCTTTGTTGCCAAGGATACAGATCCAGCCTAAACTACTCAAAACAAAAAGAATTCCTCTGCAGAGCTGTGTGTCAATAATCCTGTCCGCTGCCTGCGCAGGCAAGGGTAACGTGAAACAGCTGAGTACTCTGATCTCAGCATCTCTTTCAGGAAATACAAGGTGTAGGACAATACATTTGTTGATGAACAATAGTGATTTGTTATTGTGAAATGACAGAATTCTCAAAGATAATAAGGAAGCACCTAGGAAAGAAAAGATTATTTCAAACTCACTGGTCATAATTTTACAGTTGATAACTTTGATTTTGTAAACATAACACAAGCAGGTGAAACAAGAAACACCACTTTGTCCCACTCTAGGCAGTTATTGCTCAAACCCACCTAAGGAAGTGATTACTGGTAGGTAGGTAAGAGGATGAATAAAGATAGCCTACAATGTCTTTTTTCATTCTGTTTATGGCCAGAGTCTGATAGCACACCAGAAGATTCGAGGAGGAAAAAAAAACAACCCTACTTATCCTGGGAACCCCACAAGAACAATCAGATTTTTTTAAAAGAAAAAGATGGGGAAAAAAAAAAAAAAGAAGGCGGGTGCCTGGTGGGCTCAGTTGGATGAGCATGCGACTCTTGATCTTGGGGTTGTGAGTTTGAGCCCCACTTTGGGTGTAGAGATTACTTAAAAATAAAAAATCTGAAAAAGAAAAAAAAAATGAACCTTAAAATCAAGGGTGTCAAGTATGCTACTGCCTTAAATAGAGAAGTCTGAGTACTTTGATTTCTGTTTCCCTGCAGCCCTCAGCATGGGTAACCAGTCTAGATCAGCACTATCCAATAGAAATATTGTCAGCCACAAACACAAACACAATGAAGTTTTAAATTTTCTAGTAGCTGCACTGAGAAAAGAAACAGGTGAAACTAATTTTTACATATTATTTACCCTATTACATCCAAAATATCATTTCAACATGTAATTAATACAAAAACCATTAACGAGATTTTTTTTATACTAAGCCTTCAAAATCTAGTATGTATTTGACACTTAGAGGACATCTTAATTCGCATTAACCACATTTCAAATGCTCAACAGCCCCATGTGACTAGTGGCTACTGTATTGGACAAGGCAAATTTCCCTCCCTGATTTCATCTCTATAAGATCTTTTCCTGGAATATCTAAGATTACATAGTAACGTCACAGACTTAAACATGCTGAAAGACCACCTGTAAATACTTACTGATATTTTGATCTTCAATGAGCTTTTGCAATGTCTCCTCGCTACAGCTATACAAAATGGTTGCATCACATCTTCCATCTTTCAAATTAAATTCATAGATAAACAGTTCATAATTTTCACTAAGAGCAAGCAGTTTGGGCTTGTCTGTTGGTGAGCTGCTGTTACAAGAATCCTCCCATACAAAGCTAAGGAAAAAGTGTAGATTATTATATTCTATTATCCACAATGTTTACCCACAACAGTGAGGTCGGAAGGGCAGAAGGAGTAAAAAGCAATTCTTTAGGCCACATGGTAGTAGCATTAATCCCACAACCCAATTTAAGGGAATGTAAATTGCTCTGGGACGTCCCCCCTCATTCCCCCGAGCCCCCTTTAAGCCAACAATATAGGAGTGAGGGATGAAAAGAGAGCATGGAGCAATAAATGATGGCTGCGTTTATTCCTTCATCTTAAATCCTGATGAAACGTTTAAAGGAATGGTCATAAGTATCAACAACCAAATATGTATATTATTTACAAGAGGTGGTACTCACAATTAACAAAATAGGTTTTCCTAACTTAAATGCTTTCAATGACTTTTAAAAAGTGACTATTTGTATTTATAGACTATGAAGACTCCAAGATGCTATATTATGGAATAGTTCTATCCAACAGAACTCTTCATGATGATGGAAGTGCTCTATACATCTGCGCTGTCTAATATAGTAACCAACAGCCACATGTGGCTACTGAACACCTGAAATGTGAATAGTGCAATTGAGGAAAAATGCAAAATTTATTAAGTCACATGTTGGTAATGGCTACCGTGCTGGACAGCTCACTTACAAAATTATTAAAGCAGTATAATGTCAACACACAAACAATGGCTAAGAATGGTGGAAAGAGACTAAAGAATGATGCTATAGCTTCAAATTAAATTACATTTAAAAAATTTTTAAAAGGGGGGCACCTGGGTGGCTCAATTGGTTAAGTGATCAATTCTTGATTTCAGCCCAGGTCATGATCTCAGGGTCATGGGATTGGGCTCCTTACTAAGAGGAGTCTGCTTGAAATTTCTCTCCCTTTCCCTCTGCCCTTCCCCCCCACACACACACACGTGCCCACATGCAAGCACTGTCTTCTCTAAAAGAAATCTTTAAAAATTTAAAAATTAAAAAAAAGTGAAAGGGCCCAATTCTGAAAACAATACAATGGAATGAGAGGAGTCTACCATGCTGATAAAGTTTCATCTTTAAAAAAAGCTGTTTTCTACAGAATAAATTTTGTATCTAAAAAAATCAGACTTGGTGCTCTAATGTACTTAAAGAAAAAGACTGACATACTTTATATTTCTATCTTTATACCTAAACTGATGACTTTTCATGAACATCCAATTCCTGTTTACAGTGAACATCTGGAAAACAATCTGAATGTCGATTATGGAAAAGATTAAACACATTAAGGCATATTTAAAAGGCAGAATACAGTTACACCATTGACATCATTAGCATATGGACCCATAACATGAAAAAACAGGAAATTTTCAATAAAAATAACTATAGAATGTACAGTTGATTCCAACATATATAAAAAGAACTGTTTACTTTGAGATAAGTAAACCCTGAATACTGTAAATTTGTCCTTATTTTTACCCCATGAAGTACTTGAATTTAAATCCAATTCAAATAGAAAGTCCTTCTTGACCCTCCTTCAATCTACTAATTTCATGCAGTAGCTTATGGATGCCCTCATTACTTCATGTGTGTGTCTTCTTTTAAATTCTCAAACACTTAAAGAGTTCTCCTTTTCTCTGCCTCATTCCTTTCTTTTCAGGACTGTGTCCACAGGTACTTAACACGGTAATAAACCGGAACACAGGAATAAACTGATTTCCGCTATGGAGAGATTCTTCCTCCTAGCATCTAGAGATCAGAAGTAAAAGAATACAAACGCCCAATCGATTAAAGCACTGGCTTATTTAACAAACAAATCTCTATTGTCAGGCACTGTTACAGAACCTGGCGACTCCAAGCTAAGACACATCTTAACTAAATGTTTTAGGAAATGGTTTCTGAACGTTTTCTATTAAAAAGAGCCCAGGGGTGCTGGCTGGCTCAGTTGGGAGAGCAAACCCCACTTTACCTTCGGGTTGTGAGTTGAGCCCCATGTTGGGTGTAGAGATTACTTAAATAAATAAAACTTTAAGAGAGAGAGAGCCCAAAGACTCAGAGGGCACTCTCAAACTTCATGACATAAACTCCAACTCCTGGACGGAGAGTTACAGAAGTGGAAAGTTAATACATGATTATAATTGTTTTTTTCTGTCTTCCCAAATCCTGCAAGCTCCACATATGTCTTACTAAACTTTTTAGAGACTGCTCCTATGTAACAGTTCGCGTGTAATAAATATTCGTTGAGTGAATAAATGAGTGGGCAAACTAGAATCTATCCTTGAAGAAGGCGGCGGGGGCGGCGCGCGCGGGGGGCGGGGAGGGGGAGGAAGTCGCTGTTTCAGGCACAAGAAAAAGGTATCAGGATGATTCAAATTAGAGATGATCCCCAGCTGCTAACTTTAAGGGATTTAACTGAAAGAAGAAAATGGGCAAGGTGCACAGCGCAGTAACGATTAATTAACTTATGTTGAATTAATGAAAGAACCCCTACGTTGGGACCTGCTCCGGGTTCGCTGTGGCCCGCAGAGGAGTTGGAGGCCTTTTCCGCGCCCCGGGAACGGGGAAGAGAGGGTGGGGCTGCAAAGCGAGGAAAAGGTTCCGAGAGGGCACCCGGATCGTCTCTGAGGTGTTTCCCGCGGCTGTCATTCCTCTCCCGCCACCTCCACGCCTGAAGGAGAGCACTGGGGCCAGCCGAGCTAAGGCTCGGGACTCCTCTGACACTGCCCAGCCCCCCCGCAGCACTTACTGCCGAAAGGGGCCAGTGAGGCAGCAGGTACCCCCGCTCCGGCCGCCTGGCGCCAAGGAAAGCACTTGCAGGCTGCCTGCAGCTGTTAGGCTCCCCACAACCTCCTGCTCTCTGTGCAACTGCGCCCGGGATCCCAGCCGCCCCGTTGCCTCCACAGGGACCGGCACCAACAGCATAGGTAGAACCCGCTCCATGTCTTTAGCGCTGCGGGTGCCGCGGCCAGCAGCTCCTCCCGCGGCCTTTTCTGCAGCCATTTTGATTCGGCCATTTCTTCCGGTCACCTGAGCGCAGCTGCGCTCTGGGCATGCGCAGTGGAGCCCACCCTGTCGCCGCCTCGTGACTCTCCCCGGGACAGCTGAGCTGTCTCGCCCGATTGCGTTCCTGGTCTGTGGACGCTGGTGTCAATTGCTCCAGCAAAGCTACATCTGCCTTTGCTTCAAGCCTTTTTACTTAACTACCTTGAAAGAGTTAAGGGCCAAATTTAGCGGCCTCAGGCACGCTGTAGCAGTTTTACTCACTCCCTAGCATTGCCCTCTGCTTTCTTAGTCTAAATGCTTCCGCTCTATTGGAACCGGTTCCTGCCTCTCTCTTTTTGCTTTTCCTAGTGTGCTGTTATTTTCGTTTACAGGTCCACATGGTACCATGTCTTTGGTAGTGTGGACCGATCCATCATACAAGGTTGACCTGAATGTTGAAGTCAAATAATATCCCTTGTAAAGGGCAGGGAAACAGGGTAGTTAAGGGGTGGTATGGGTAGAGTTCCCGTTTCATTACTAGGCTTCTCAAGGAATTATGATCCAAGGTCTTAAGCAGAGCTGGAGAGGAGCAGAGGGGGTGAGGAAAGAAGAGGAGTGGAGGAGGAATTTAGGCAGTTCTCCTAATAAACATCAGTATCTTTCTTAACACATTCTTTTCCACAATCAGCTGGGGTCACACAGGTGACCAACAGGCCAACCCCTCCACTTGTCCTTTGATTCACATCCTCTTGTTATGAGACTTTGTAAAATTTTTTCTCCTGCTTTTCTTTCTCTCCCTTTACTGGGGTGCTTTATCATGTGAACATGCTGTAATGTCACGCTCAAAAGAAATTCTCCCTCAACCTACCCCAACCACTACCGTCAAATTTTACTTCCCCTTTAGAAAATTTTTACTTCTTTTTTAACGCCCCGCCCCCAGCCCCCTTAGACATTGCCGATGGGCTGGATAAAGATGGTGACTGTCAACTCTTACTTCCAGGACTTATTCTAAATTGCTCTGCTTTCCCTCACCCCTGCTTCTCAATTCTTGCCTGAGCTGATGGAATAAACCTTTGAACATTTTTCTCTGCTTTTCTCCCTTGTTCCTCTAACAAGCAGCAGTCAGAATGATCTTCTAAAAATGAAATCACATTACATCCCCGTTTAAAATTCTGACTTCCCATTAGTTAGAATCCCGATTTTTAAATCATGGCTTATAGATCTAAACCCAATTTACCTCTCTCCAACCTCAATACCCTTCCACCTTATCTGTGTACTTCAGCCACACTTGCCTTCTTTCTGTTCCTGAAATATATTAAGTTCATTCTCATGTGGCACCTTTGTGCTCACTAGTGCCTCTACAGGGAGTACTTTCAGCTTAATTGTAACTGCTATTGACAGGCCTTCCTGGACCATTATACTCCAGTCACTCCCCCCCCCCAGTTTTGTTTCCACCAGGATATTTATCACCACTTGATCTTTTCCATCAGTCCCTGTCTAGCCAGAATGTAAGCTTCAGAAGAACAGGGAGTTTTCACTGCTCACTGTTACCCTACCACCTAAAACGGTGCCAGGTTCCTAAAAGGGACTCCAGGGATTGATGAATACATGACCTTGTTTGTCAACTTAAACCAAACATTTCATATCCCAAGGGGGATATTTATAGCCAACCCTATTAGCTTAGCTACTCTCTTTATAAAAAAAGATCAGCAGTGAAGAAATTTCCAAAGTCATACTTTTGTTAGACATAACAAGGCCTTGTCCCTTTTATTAAGGCATTTTTGGGGCATTCACACATAAGAAAATGACTTTCACTATACCTCCTAACTTATGACAAGTTTCAACACATCATTTTATTATCTCTTTAATTATACCTTATTATGTCATGCTGTTTTAGGCATATCTTCAGGTTTTAAGGAGAACATAAGAAAATGTTTTGGGTGAAATCTTCCAATATATCAAGGCATAAGAAGTGTCCTCAGACTCTCTAGATCCCTGTAGACCTAGCCCATACAGCTAGTGTCTGATGATTAAACTTTTCCCACATATACATATTTCAGAACTGGATCAGTAGACCCAAGCAAGCCTACAAAGAACAGATTTTTAACTGCAAACAAGTCTATTTTCTAAAGTATTTGTGTGACTTGATTACTATCTGACCCTTTCCAGCAGCTGGTAAATTCTGAGGACAGAAGTGACTTTCCTGTTGCTCATGCTTTTGTCTTAGATTAGTTGTCCCTCAAATATTTCTTGAATTAACAATTAACAATTCAGCTTCTTATGAATGCTTGCCCTGAAGTAGCTTGGCATGATAAATGAGCAAAGCATCTGGGAATAAATTAAAAGGTTTGGCTGAAGAAATAGGCTTCAGGATCCTAACCCGGGCAGACTGGTTACTGGGTAAATGCTAGTGTGTCTAGAACTACTTCTAAATACAAGTTATCCTCTATACTCTTGGGTTAAAAGAACTAAATGACAGAACCTAGATAGGGCTTGAACAAGGGGCTATGACCTCTTTTCTGCCATCGCTTACTCCATCCTAGCCTCTAGGTGCTGTACCAATGGTTTGTCCACATGGTGACAGAACAGAGGAAGAAGGTTGCTGGGGAAGGCTAGGGGTTCTGCCAGAGAGGCTGTTGGCATTTGGGCTATCTCCCAGGCAATCAGAACCACGATGTTGGTCCTGGAGGGCAGAGAAGACAGAAAAACATCAGAGTCTTTGTATCTATGCAGGAAATAGACTCAAGGCCAAGGTTCCTATTTTCCCACCACCACTATCACCTTCTGTGCTTGTAACAGTTAAGAGAACGTTTGCATATTTTGTATGTGCCAGGCAATGCTTAGTGTTTTACATATCCTCCTTAAGAACTCTGGTTATTATCATTATCCCTAGGTTATAGATGAAGTAACAGGCTTAAAGAAGGGAAGTAACATGTCTGAAAGTTGCAGTGCTTGTAAGTGACAAAGGCAGAATTCCAACTTAGGTCTGTTTGACTCTAAATCTTGTCCCCTTAATCATTGTTTTACTGCCTTCCATGGGAAACCAGCACTCTAGGGCACTATAGAAAAAGGAAAAAAATGAAAAGGGAGAACAGTTGTAACTCTGATATTTTTCTCTTCTCTGTCCAACTTCCTTACCAATACTTGAATATACTACTCAGGTAATATTTCACCTGGCTCAGTCTATACATCCCAGGGGCACTGAAATAGTATATTTACAAGGCCTTTAAGATCTTACCAAGCTGTATGATCACTGTTGGGCTCCTCAAGGGAAGACTCCAGAGATACCAGCTGCTCCCCATGACTCAGTAGGGCATAGAGCAAAGATATTCCAAACTGCAAGTGAGACAGTATGCAAGGTAAAAGTTCACCAGAGGCATTCAGTGCTTTCCTGGCTCTGCTATTTTCCAACTAAGAGGGCAGGTTCCCATGTAAAACTGGAGTTCAACACTGGTCAAACTGTCAGATTTTACAATGACTGGCCAAAGAACGCTCAGACCTTTCAAAGGAAATCACTGCTCTGAACTTTCCAAAAGATCCTTGTGGAGAGTTGATTAAATGCACACTTGTGGGTCTTACTCTCAGGAATCCGTCTATAGATGAGGAATAGACTCAGGAATCTGATGCAAGTAGTTCGTGGACCCCACTGAAAGCAGCATTGCTTTAAGCAAAGATCTTCAGAGAGGGGTTCACAAAATAATCCATTGGGGTATTAAAAGATATCAGAACTTTCACGTCTAGAGTCTCTGCATTTAAAATTTTCTATCTTGTGTTTATTATGTACTTAAGTGTAGTGTTATATGTATAGGACTTCTAGACAAGCACATGGGTGATAGGGTTCAGAACTTTTTACTAAGAAGGATACACCATCAGAAAAGTTTGGTGACCTCTGCTTGAGAGGTCAGCACCATCCTCAGGGAGCCTTTTAGAAAAGCAAATGCATGGGCCACACCCCAGGTCTACTAAATGAGACTCTCTCGGAGTGTGACCGAGGAACTCTCCAGGTGATTCTAGTGCTCGCTAGACATGGAGAAGCACTACAGAGAAGATGGAGAGGTAACATTCCTTTGGTTATTCCTTGCCAGGGATACCAACTGGAGGCCATCTGTGGAAAGAGAAAAGCCTCCCCACTATGCTACCTGGTTCTGAAGCACCAGAGTGACGGGCCGCTCTGAGGAGCCAGGTGGAAACAGCATGAGTCCCTGAAGTCCTTGGAGGAGTTCATGGAAGGTCAAGTGATGGATACATTTGCCCAGAGGCTTGAACAACATTTGTAGAGCCTGCAAGAAGGTCAGTAAGTGCCTCTCTCAGACTCCACTACAAATTCACCTCCTACTTTGCCTCTACCCCCTTTTCTTGATGACCCATTTTTGGTACTTTCCTGGTCGGGTTACTTAACTAAGCCTATCACCATTCAGGTCTCTCCAAGCTTAATACTAGTCCTTCAATACCCACTTACTCGGAGGCCTTCCCTAAGAAGGGTAGATATGGGGCTCAGCACTTCTCAAGGAGTCTTCATCTTCTCAAACCTCCACAGGCCACTCACACCTGTGCAACCACATGCCTGTGTTTTTTGGTCATTGTACCTCAAGATGATCAGTTGTTACTATAGTAGTTGGTTCTGTAACCTCCTCACCCGAGGGTGTCAGGTTTGGCACCTCTCCCTGCCCAACACTTTCTTGGGCATCTCTGGGGGTGGGGGGACAGAGAATGGAGAGGAGAGGTCCCTAACCCATCCACAACACCATCCTCTTCTCTCCTCAATGCCACAGTACCTGATCAGCTACATCCCTCCTGACTAGGAGGGGCAAATGGTGGGTGATAGCCAGAAGAAGGCTAATAGCTCGATCCTGGGGCAGGAAAGGGAGCAGCCTTGCCACTAGAGCTTTCCCCTTCCTCACGGAGAGCACCTGCAGGAAGCCATCTGCTGCCTCCCTACATGTGAGAAAGGAGAACATTTTCAGGGCTCTGCATAGAGGGCCCTGGCTACATGCCAGAAAGGAGGGGCAGAAGGAAAGCTCATGTGTTTGCTCATCTTTCCCTTCCTGGGCTGGAGGTGTGACCCTCCCACACTCACTCCAGATTATTCTGCTCCTGGGTCTTTAAGGCCTGGAAAAGCTTCTCAACCTGGTTGCTCTGCTGTTCAGAGTAGCAGGGCTGTGGTGGCCCATCCTTCTGAGCCTCCTCTATCTCTAGTAACTGAAGAAACATCTGGGAATGCGAAGGTGGGAAAAGAAGAGTTCAATCTGAGCAATATTCCATTTCCAAGGGTAAATTAGGAACTCATCCTTAAGGAGTTGATATCTCACCTTCTCAATCCGGGACAATACCTGAAGCCTCTGACTGCTTGCAGCTCCTAGCTCCTAGGAGAGAGTCCCAGGCTGTCAACCACACCTTCATAGCAATAGCACCAGGCCTCAGGTGAGCTAGAAATGGAGCTGGAAATGCTAACACAAAGTCTGACCACACTTCTTTCTCACTCTTAAATCACAATCTGATCTCAAGCAAGAGAGTGCCCCTGTCCTTTCTCCAAAACAGGGGAAATAAAAAGGGTTGTGGGAGGGACACCTGGGTGGCTCAGTCAGTTAAGTGTCTGCCTTCAGCTCGCATCATAATCCCAGGGTCCTGGGATTGAGTCCCGCATCGGACTCCTTGCTCACCAGGGAGCCTGCTTCTGCCTCTCCTTGCTGCTCACCCTGCTTGTGCTCTCTCTCTCCCCAACAAATAAATAGATCAAATCTTAAAAAAAAAGGTTGTGGGAAGATAGCATTTCTACCTGCTCTTGGGATCCATGGGGCACAGCATCAATAGCTCGGCGAGGGCTAAAACACGTTGATACAGCTACCTGGCCCAGGGAACCCTCGATTCGAACCACTGCACAAAAAGGAATCAGGACAAGCATATTCCCCACCTCTTTCCACACTCTGTCCATCCAGATGTCCATCCCAACCCAGGAGGTCAGCCCTGGTCCTACCTGACTCGTAAGCCTCTGCCTTTTGAATGTAAGGCGTTACCAGTTTGAGAGATTCAACCTTGCTCCTTCGCCCAAGTAGCTCTTCATCTGTCTGCTTCTTCTCTAGTTTCTGATAATATTCCTGAGAGTCCATGGGATAGAAAAATGTATCCTCAAGTTCTTAAGTGCAACTTCTTAATATACCCTTTCCTACAGCATTCATTCCAGAAAGGATCCTGGCCCCTTCGGCCCTTCTGCCAACCACTCTGAAGCATCTTGAGTATCCTGGGCCTCATGACATCTGGCTTGGGGGGTCTCCATACGAGTACTTGAAGAGCTAGACACCACCACCAGATCTGATGAAAAGGCAGAGAGCCCAAGTGGAGAGCCAGGAAGCAAACCCATGTCAGCATCTGCAACCTTCTTGAATTCCTTTCTCGTTGGATACACACTGCACACCTTTCCTCCCTGCTCCCCCTTTTAGTTTTGTGATCCTACCTGTGCTTTTCAAAAATCAGAGTTATCTGATGGCATGAAGACCATCAGCAGCTTGCAGTACAGAGATACTACTATTGTCAATTGGCCAGTAGCTAATAGCACTCTAGGCCAGTTTTAGGCTTCTGAAGAATGGCTCAGCAGCTCTAAGGTCTTCTTAAAGAAATCTGTAAAATCCCAAGCTAAAATAAAACTACTGACCGAGTCAAACAGGATTTAAATAAAGCTCCTTCATTTAGGAGCAGTGCCAAAAAGTCAAGAGTGTAAAAATATTTCAGTCATCTGGGGAGAAAGAGTTTTTGAAGCATGGTGGAAAGAGAGGAAGAAATTAGTCTAAATAGGAAGGAGATAAAGGTGGGAACCTTGGTAGGGGGCTCACGGAGGTTGAAAACAAAGTGGAACACAGCTTAGACAACCCCAAAACCCGTAAGCAAAGCTTGCCTCACAAATAAAAGACAGGGAGAAGAGGGTAAGGAGTTAAGACCTCTGCTGGCATTTATTCAATTTAACAAGTTGAATCCCACCATTTATAAAATTCATGTCTAAAAAAAAGCAAAAAGTAGATGAATATTTATAACACAACATTTCTAAGACCCACAGAAGTATACAAAAGTGGAAAAGTCCGTATTTCAAGGCTGAGTAAGGGAAATTCTTGGCAAAGGATGAAGACAAAACCTCAGTGTTTGAGGGAATTGGAAATAATCCCGTTTGTCTGAAGTGTAGGAGATTAGAGGGGAAGGATCTTGGGATGTCAATTTTAGAAATATGGCCCCTATCCTGTAGTGATTGCCCCTCCCACCTGACTGGACATGGCCCCTAAGAGCTGGAGAGATGATCCAAGAGGGCCCATGGAGTCCAGGCCCATTTGATGCTAAGGTCAGAAAAGCACCTGGGGCTCACCTGATAGTAGTAGTCATCCAGGTGGGGGTTCTC
Organism: Zalophus californianus; assembly: GCF_009762305.2. Classification (NCBI taxonomy): domain Eukaryota; kingdom Metazoa; phylum Chordata; class Mammalia; order Carnivora; family Otariidae; genus Zalophus; species Zalophus californianus. The sequence goes on from NC_045600.1 coordinate 86,311,683, forward strand.
ACTCTGCAGCTGAACCATCTGTACTTTTATCACCCAGTCTTTCTCTTTTCGGGTCATGAGGTTAACATAGGGGTCTGGCTGCTGAGACCAAGGCTTCTTGGCTGGGGGACTTCAAGCCAGAAGGGTACATTCCTTGAGACCTACCCACCCCTGCACAGTGAGCTTCCCAAGGAGTGGTGAGCAAGGAGGGATGGAACAGAGTACAGAGATGGGCAACACGGGGAGAGTCGTATTTGTGCAGGGGCTTTGGGGAGACACCCAATCACATGGGGATACCCAGCATGCAAGTGAGCTGCCCTCAACCCTGCTGCGCATCTAGGCTTTACCTTGGTGTTCGACTGTGTTGCTGCAGCTGCAAGATCCGTTGGTGCTGAGGGTGGAGCTGGGTCAGATGACTAGGAAGACTTAGAAAGAAACTTGGGCTGGGTCAAAGAAAGCACTCAGCTCCCTACTCTTCTATCCCGTTAGCCTCTAGTAAGCTCAGCTGGGCATCTAAGGCAACCCCACCCTCTCCGTGTGCCTCCCCAAAGTCAGCCACAGGAAACAGTACAACCCCGGCTCAGCAGGGCTCACATTCCCCTCTGGGATATATTTTCCTGCAATTTGGCTGCAAGAAATCTTGACACAGTAGAGACCCATTTGGCCTGGTTGTTGGGAGTTCTGAGTCCTAATCTCAGTTCTGCCGTGCCAGCTAACCTCAAGTAAGTTCTTTTTAGTCCCCCTGGGCCTCCACTTCCTCCTCTATGGGGGAGAAGGGACTGGGCTCCACTGCACACTTCTGACTAGGTTTCTATAGGTGTTTTTCTGTGGCACCTGGTAGGCGGCCCCCATCCCTCCTCAGCCACTATGTCCTGAAACCTCCAGAGAAGAGCTCAGTCTGGGGGAGATGCTGGGGGGCCCGGCGCCCCAAGCCAGTACCTGAAACTAGGGGGCCAGGAGGTTGGCAGGCTGAAGAGAGTTGGGTCTGGTGAGAGAAGTCGAGGTCCAAAGTGTCGTGCTGGAGAGCTGGCACTGGGAAAGGTAGTCCGGAAAGGAACCGGAGAGAGGTAGTCCAGCGTCTGAGAATGGAATTCAGAGGTCTGGGAAAAGGGCAGCTCTACCAACAGAATGTGGCTCCGTTGCCACAAGGGCCTCCTCCCACCTTTATATTCTCACCTGCCTTTCCTCCCATAAGAACCTCACCCAACAGGGTTTGTCACCTCCTCGGGGACAGCTCTTCAGTCCCTGACATGTGGGGGCATGTGCCTTTCCGGTCTGGTGAGTCAACACCTGTTTCTCTCTCTCACTCTCTCTCCTCTCTGTGATAGTCTTTTTTGTCAGGCTCTTGTGCCTTCAGCCACTGCGGCAATGCTTGTCTGCCTCTTTGTGGACTCCTCTGAAGCCCTCCTCAGAGCTGCAATTGTCTTCTCATTCTCCCTGCAGGATTTCCTGCAATTCCTGTTCTCATGACACAGTTAATTTAAGGGCAGCTGCTCTTTCTAGCCCTAAGCTCCATGCTGCTCATCTGCTGAAATGTAGGGAGGTGGAAGTAGGGCTCTGGTTTGTCCTTTTCATACGGACAGCCAGTTGTCCCAGAACCACCTTGGTCATTTACCAAGCGTCACTACATTATGGGTGTCTCCCACCTCCCATACCTACACCTCACTTGGGGTGCTTCATCACCAGAGCAAGGTCAAGAGCAGACAAAGGGACACTCCACATGCTCCTTCTCCACACACCATTACTTTCTCACAAGATGGAGATTGAAGTGACTCACCTGCCACAGAAAGTGCAAGGAAGCAGGGGACATCCCCAGCACACCAGAGGCCTTGATTCCAGAGGAGTTGAGAAGGCCTCTCTGGAATGGGAGGGAGGACAACAGGCTTGAATGAGCTCCTGAGGTGTCTTCATCAGTCATCAGTGTCCATTGGGTGTGGAGTGCAGGAAGGCCAACCACTTCAAATATTCAAGTCAGTGGTAGCTTGGCCTTCCCTTCTAATCAAAAATCAACTGGGTCAGGACCTCCCTGCTTCCTCTGAGGGGAAGCAAGACTGGTATCTCAGGAATAGGTTGGGGGAGACTCTGATTTCATTTCTTTTTTTAAGGTTGTTTGTTTGTTTGTTTGACAGAGAGAGAGCACAAGCAGGGGGAGCAGCAGGCTGAGGGAGAGGGAGAAGTGACAGACATGGGGCTCAATCCCAGGATCCTGGGATCAAGATCTGAGCCCAAGACAGACGCTTACCAACTGAGCCACCCAGGCGCCCCAGGATTTCATTTCTATATAGGAATCCTTGTCTCTCTCCACGGATTGTGGAAATCCAAGGGAATAAATACCATGAATGAACTGCTGAGACACAGGGGCGCAGGGCCAAGGATGACTCACCTTCAGTACCAGGAGTTCAACCAGCACCTATGAGCTATGCACAACCCTGCTAGGACCTGGTTTTTAAGGTGAAGACAGCATCAGAAACTAAGAGGGATAGGAAGAAAGAGGGAAGGAAGGAAAGAGTCCCTACTCAGGTTCAAGCCTGAAATAGAAAGTGTTAACCCAGAACCTATTTGAGACAGGTGTGGAGAACGTGTAGTCATGGCCCAATGGTGAAGGCAACGGACTAGAAAGGGGTGGAGAAGAGAAGGATATCTAGCAACCGTCTTCGAGCTGCGGAGTGTTCCGGCCAACTGCCCCCCCCACTCCCTCCTGCCCTAGTTACCTGGGTGTTATGGATAGCACTGAGGACAGCTGGATCCCCAAGATCATGCTCTTCCTCCTCCACCTCTTCCTCCTCCTCCTCTTCCTCCTCCGGCTCTGGGGCTAGATCTGGATCCAGGTCCTCCTCCTCTTGCTCCTCCTCCTCCTCCAACTGGGAGACAGACACCAGCTCCTCCTCAGGAGCCAAGGAGCTACAGGACTTGCTTGGGTCTTGGTTTAAGGAGGGGCCTAAGGATGGAGTAGATGGGGACTCAGGTGTGAGGAGTCTCGTCTAGAGAGGCTGCTTCTCAGTAATGCTTCTGTTCATAAGTCATCTCCACACCACCTTCAAACGGTTCCCACCGCCCGACTAGAGCAAACGAAACCTGGTGGGGGGCCGAACACCTTTGCCTTCCACATCTCTTCAATGTCCTCATTAGGTACCACCCTGGGCTTCTCTACCTGCTCTCCCCCACCTAACAGCCCTGTCAGTGCCTCCTTAATCAAGTTCCAGGTGCCAGGACTCACTGCAATTGAAGCCTACTGTGCACCAGATACGTCACATGAATGTGTCCACTTAACTCTCTGAGCAGTCCTGCAAGGCTGGTAGTGATCCTTTCCCCATCAAGGGGAGGAAAATAGGGCCCAGAAAAGGAACCTCAGTCACCAGTGTGATGTAGCTAGCAAGTTGAAGAGTTTGGAAGTCACTCCCAGTAATTCTGGACACCTGGGCCCACATCTGTCTACTGAACCATACCAGTAAGTCTCTGCACCCCAAGGCTTTTCATCCAGATTCCACAGCCTACTGAACAATACCTTCAAGACCTTTCATCTTTGCAGGCTGGCAGGCCTCCACCATGTCTGTTTCCTCCGGTAAGAAAACACTGTCAGCCTCTGGAAGGTAAACCTGAGACAGGAAAGAAACCCAGAGACACCCTCCTCTTCAGTAAGGATGGCATGGCACCCTAAAAAGCCATGATCTCCCCCTAGCAAGGTAGCCAGAGGAGTAGTGGCCCAGCGACTCGAGGAGCAGGACCCTGGGCTCTCAGACTGCCCTAAGCCCCACCCTCTGCCCTCACCAGCCCAGTTGCCGGGAGTTGTCCTGCCAAGGGACAGAAATGAGGGACAGAGCTTGGAGTTGGAGAAGCACTTCCACACAGATACACACCGCCCCTCAACACCAGCTGCCTTGGACACCCACCGCCTGACTGTTGCAGTCCTTTCTGCTTAGTTTAGCCATGGCAGCCTAGACCAGGGCTAGTTTGTTGCCCCTGGCTTTAAGAGTCCCAGCCCCTCCCCTTCTACCCCCTTAAAGGGCCAGCATCCCCCAGCTGCTGCGTCTTGATAGAAATATGAGAATATAATCTGACGATAAAGACAACTCTTGAGAGGGTAAGAGAAATAAACTGCATTTTAACCCCCCGAGGTTGTGGGTACAGTTTATGGGGATTGATATTTGGGAGCAGATTTTTTTTTTTTAAAAAGACCCCTGTTTTCCACACCCTTCCTAGGAGCTTTATGAAGTTATGTTGCCTTCAGTCCCTAGGTTTTGCTCCATCACAATAGGATAGGAAAGCCCTGGGCGGATCCTGAGATTTGCTAGCAACCAAGATCTCAGCACTTGGGCAGTGCACCTGGGGATGCTCGCCCTTCACTGGGTTCCATGAGTTAGGTCTGCCACCCAGTTCTAACTGATGATCAGGGGCCCCTGTGAATTTAGAAGCCAGATCTTCAAGGCTAAAACACTTTTGTATGAGTTACACAGACAATCTTATATCTTCTCGGCTACTGTAATGGAAAACTGGTTCAAAAGCTCAGGAGTGAAAAGAAAACAAGACAACAACAAAGGCAAGAACATGGGTACAGCTGGTAGGCAAAAACTTAAGACCCACCTGAGCCACAGCTAATCCCTGAGTGATCCTGGGTTCTGCACCCACATCCTGTGTTTAAATGAACCCCACATGACTTTGTAAAATTTCTGAATAAAGATTAAAATGAAGCTGATTTCTCTCTATCAAAAATGCTAGTTAGGGCCCTATTGTCATGGTTATAGGATCGTGGTTCTTGGTGCCTCTAAAGAAAAATTTTGTTTCAAAAGTTTTGCTGTATGTCAGAATGATATGGGGGGGAATTAAGTAGCTTAAGTTTAAGTTACTGAAAAACTTTTCAAACATCTGAATTGGGTTCAGATCTTTTTTGGTAATGTCATTCAGCTGTTTTTCTCAAGAATTTCCTAATAGCTCACTTTGGTATTATTAATAAAAGGACCAAGTGGTGAATTTCAGTGTTCCAGAAGTGATTTATTAGATTGTTGTAGAAAGCAGGTCTTAGGAAGAGCCACTCGCTGCATTCACAGCGTAAAAATATCAGGATGTGTTCATTCTTAGAAACAAAATCCCTTCCTTGTTTTTGTTTCTCATTTTAACTGCCCTTTATCTCTCTCTTACCAATGAACCAAATTTCTCCACTTCCTCAACTCACATCATTCCTTCAACCATTGCTCTCTGGCTTTTGACTCCATCCTAATGAGGGCACGAGGGGACAGATGAACAACAAGCTCCTCAACCCTTTCTACAGACAGTTGACAATTTTTCAACCGTATGTTAGTACTCTGCAAACACGCTCTCAAGACAAATCCCCTACCCTCACTTCTACCCAGATGCCACCCCTAAACACTTCTTGGATTAAAACAAATCTGGAACTACCATTACCCTTCACCCCTCAGAAACTATTCACAGTTACCAACGATTTCTTAACTGTAAGTGCAAAAGACATGTTTCAGTTCTTACCTTAGTTCAAGTCTCTACAGCATTTGACACTGTTGCCCACGCTTTGCACATGTCTCTGTTCTCCCGCAGCTTCCCATCACTTTACTCTCCTGGTTCTTCTTGTATTTTTTGGGTCATCTTTCTTTGGTCTCTTTCCTGTTCTCTTCATCGTCATCCAAATCCTCTTCTTCATGCCTTTTCTCTTTCCCCTCTCTGTCAAATATTCTTAATTGGACAGTCCCCAGAAATTGTGTATGTTTGTGTGATCTTTAACATGCATTTTTCTGGAGAGACAGTTCAGAGCTTTCATCACATTCTCAAAGGGATCGAGAATCCCTCCAAAAATTCAGTCCCCTGCACCTTAGTATCCCTGGGCAATCTCACCCACTCACGGCTTCCTACTTAGCACGCGTGGATGATTTCTAAGTCTTTTCATCAGATCTGACACTTTCCAATTAAGCAACTCAGTGGTTTTTATCTCCTGTCCATTACGGAAGGCATTAGATCCTTAAAATCTGCCTCTCCAGCCTCCAGTCTTCAAGTTCCCTGCCTTCTAGTTTGGGTTTCAGAACTTGCAAGCTACATTTGGCTGTGGGGGGAGAGTGGAATTCTGATGGAGCCCTCTCTCTTAATCAGTGTGCACCAGGATGACTCTGGCCTGGGGGCCTCTCTCCTTTGGCCTGGGAGTTGTATTCGATTGTTAATCAAAGCAGCTCCCTGTCCCAATTCTTTCTGTCTTTCGTTTCAGTGATATTAAACATGTATCTTAGCAAGTAATATGCTCTTCTTGTGTCTCACAGGCAAAATGAATTTGCAGAGGAAGTTATTTTAATTGGAGGGTGATTTCAGAGGCTTTATTAAATTGTCTTATTCGAATTTTCTAAATATCCAAATAGGGGGAGGGGGAAAGTTAGTTCAGGCTTCACTTCCTCCAGGAAACATTCTCAGATACCCTCCTCCCTTCCAGGCTAGATGAGGTGTCCATCTTAAGGGCACTCCTTGGTCCTTACACTATTTTTTCATTGTACCTGCCACTGACTTGTAATTCTGTTTCTCTATTTGTCACCCCCACTTGAGAACAGATCTATGTCTTCTTCATCTTTGTGCTTCCAGCACTTAACACAGTAACCGCAACAGAGTAGGTTCTCAGTAAATGTTAATTGAGCTGAACTGAGATGAAAAACAGTCCTTCCCCTTGGAGACTTCCTCAGATGGAGTTTCTAGCCTGCCACCTGGGTGTGTCCTACTCCAGCCCACTCTCCGCATTGTTCCCAAGAAATGTCATTCTAGAAAACAAACCTCATGATACCTACGCCAAAAATCATAAAAGATATAAAGATTTCACTAAAAAAGTAAAAACTTCTATACTGAAGACACATTTATGCCAGTGTAAATTCTTACAAAGCAAGGATTTAAATATTTTTTTTAAAAAATTAAACCTCAAAAATACTCAAAGAAAGTGTGAATTTTTAAGAAAAACGTAGAGAAGGTCCTTCTAACCATGATCCCAAATCATAAGCAATGAGAGGTGACTGATAAATTTGCCTGTATAAAAATATAAGGCTCCCAAATGTCAAACAAAACAAAAGAAAACCAAAAAACCGTAAAAGCAAACAAAATAACTTTATTTTGATCTGGCAATTTGAAATTTACCTTTAAAAACTATTTAAAAGAACTTTTAGATGAAGATTCTTTTTATTGTTTCTGAAGATTTTGAGGGCTCAGGAAAGGAGATACTTAGTTAAGTCCAGATCCTTTTAGCAATACTTCCTTCACAACTCCTGATAATCCATATTATCCAAACAGCAACCATGTCAAAATTAACATAACACCATTGATGGATAATATAAAAATAAGATTCCTAATTTCTCTCACATTTCTTTTAAAATACTATACTTTGGCTAAGTGCTGAATGTCTGTTAACACAGAAATCTACATCCTCATTGAGACTGAGAAATCTTTTTTTTTTTAAGATTTTATTTATTTATTTGAGAGAGAGCACAAGCCAGGGGTGGGGGTGGGGAGGCAGAGAGAAAAGCAGACTCCCCACCCAGCATGGAGCCTGATACCAGGCTTGATCCCAGGACCCCGAGATCATGACCTGAGCCCAAGGCAGACCCTTAACTGACCGAGCCACCCAGGTGCCCTGAGACTGAGAAATCTTTGACCATATTATTCAATTCTTCTTCAAAAAAAATTGTCCCGGGCGCCTGGGTGGCTCAGTTGGTTAAGCGACTGCCTTCGGCTCAGGTCATGATCCTGGAGTCCCAGGATCGAGTCCCACATCAGGCTCCCTGCTCCGTGGGGAGTCTGCTTCTCCCTCTGACCCTCTTCCCTCTCGTGCTCTCTATCTCTCTATCTCTCATTCTCTCTCTCTCTGAAATAAATAAATAAAATTTTTAAAAAATTGTCCTAATTTAAATAAGAAAAGTATGACTTTGTCTTAGTCCATTTGAGCTGCTATAACAAAATACCAGAGACTGGGTCACTTATAAACAACAGAAAAATACTTTCACAGTTTTAGAGGCTAAAAGCCCAAGATCAAGGTGCTGGCAGATTCAGTGTCTGGGGAGAGCCCACTTTCTGGTTCACAGATGGTGCCTTCTCACTGTGTCCTCACATGGTAAAAGGGAGGGGTGAGGGAGCTCCTCAGGGTCTCGTTTATAAATTCAGGAATCCCATTCATGAGGAATCCATCCTCATGACCTAATCACCTCCCAAAGCTCCCTCCTCCTAATACTATCACCTTGGGAGAGGATTTCAACATATGAACGGGGGAGGATGACACAAATATTCAGTCCATAGCCATGACCTTGGGGAATATAGGCTAGGTATATAAAACTATTATGTTTTTACCTGTATTTTACATTGTGATATAATATTTGGTTATACAAATCTCAAAAATGTTATTGTTTCTCAAAACTATGCTTCTATTTACATTATAGGAGAGGTGCATGTGCAGACCAAAGTTGAGACTTTGTCTTCCAAATCTATATTCAATCCATTATCAGGTAAGTCTGCTTTCTGGGATTAATCAATAATTGCCACATTTACATGGAAACTTCTGTTTAAGAGAAACTTTTTTTTCTTGAGAGAGAGAGAGAGAGAAAGCAGGGGTCAGGGGTAGGTGCAGGGGATGACGATGCAGAGGGAGAGAGAATCCTAAGCAGGCTCCATGCCCAGCGGGGAGCCCGACGTGTGGCTCTATCTCATCACCCTGAGATCATTACCTGAGTCGAAATCAAGAGTCAGACACTGAACCACCTGAGCCACCCAGGCGCCCAAGAGAAACTTTTTAAAACAGATTGTTTGGTGTTGCATTTAGGCTCAATGTTCATTTATTTAAACCACCTGAGACTTTCAAAATTTTTTTTCAAACGTAGGAAAATGTAGTTATTAATAGGGCTTCATTGAATTAAACATAAAGTCTGCAAATTATTTCTGTTACACAATTAAGTACAACTGAATAAATATGATTAGACAAAAATAAAGACTTTCCTTTCACATTTAAATTATATTTGTTTCACACGTAAGACTGCCTGAAAGCAAGTTGGAAGAGATTATTACTGATCTTGACTGTGCAATTTATTGCATTTTTCAGCCTCTTTTTTAAAAGTTAAGTAGTTTGAGTTTCAAGTTCTACTTTTCTACTTATCTTCAAACAGATGGTTTAGCATAAAACTTGAATGGGTGACACCATTGACCATCAAATTGTTTGTGGACCAGAAATCAACTCTATCAAAGTTGCTTCCTTGTATATTTCTTTCTATCATGAGCTTCAAAGACTCTAAGCAGAATTTGGATATGACTACTTAACCCTGATTTGGTGATGATTATGATGATGGTTCCATGATCCTCCAGGTTCTAGACCTTCTGGTTTCAGATCCAACACATCTGTGCCTGTAACACATTCCCTCTTATTCTTGCCCATGTCTTCCCATGATATCCAGGATTAATTCCAAGAAAGTCACCTTTCAGAAATGGTGCTGAATATACAGTCACCAATGTCAGTTTCCATCGTGTGTACTTCACCTGATTTTCTTCTATTCAAAAACTGAGGTTTCATTTCCAGTAGAGGCAAGATGAAAATCAATATCCTTTCCTACTTGGTCTGAAACTTGGTAGTTGATCTCCAGCAAGGCCATCAGGGACATGGCCTGATGGAAGTTGCTGGCCTGGAGGGCTGAGGCTGCCCCAGGAGCAGCCTGGCTCTTATCACCCCTGCTGTGGGGCTGGAAGAGGTAGACTCATTCAAGATGGCTGAGAACCTCCAGGCAAGAGTGGCAGTTGTCCTCATAGCTGGGAGCAGAACCTGGGAAAAGGAGGGATCTAGGATGGACCGCAGTCCCTTTCCCAACCCTCCCCCGCCTTTTCCCACTCCGGGCTCTCTTCCTTCTAACATTTTATTTTGAAAAACAAAAACAAGTTGACAGGATAAAATTAACTTCTATCTTTCACCTAGCCATAGGTAACATTTGCCTAACAAATACTCTTAGGCACACTCCTCTGCTGCATTAGCCAGTGTTGTTCCCAGTGCCTAGGGATTTTGGCTGAGGGAATCATGAATAGGAGACTCACTGAACAGGAAACACATATAACAAGCAAATATGTGAAGAACTGTTCAACCTAACTGCCTTTTAAAAATATGAAGTCAAGGGGGCCAGGGTGGCTCTATTGGTCACGGAACTGGAACCAACTCCTGATTTCATCTCAGGTCATTAGCTCATGGGTCATAAAATGGAGCCCCGCCTTGGTCTCGGCCCTCAGTGAGGAGTTGGCTTGATGATTCTATCCCTCTGCCCTTCCCCCCACTCAAGCACACACACACACACACACACACACACACACTCTCTCTCTCTCTCTCTCTCTCTCTCTCTCTCTCTCCCATGCTGTCTAAAATAAATAAATCTTTAAAAAATATATGAAGTCAAACAAGGAGATGCAATTTTTCAATGATAATGACCAGCTTAGGGAAGGATGTGGGAAGATGAGCACTCTTTCTACTGGGCAGTGGAGTGTCACCTCGTACAAAGTCTACAGAGGGCAATTTCAGTGTAGAGATGTGGTATAATAGGAAGAAACTGGAAATGTCCCCAATACAGGATTGGGTAAAAAAATATGGTATATTCATGTAACAAAATACAGTTGAATCTTGAACAACGTGGGTTTGAACCATGTGGATCCACCTATAGGTGGATTTTTCCCCCCCATAAATACAGTACAGTGCTGTAAATGTGTTTTCCTCATGATGTTCTTAATATTTTCTTTTCTCTTAGCTTTCTTGTAAGGATACAGTATATAATGCATAGACAAAATATGTGTTAATTGAATGTTTATATTATTGGTAAGGCTTCCGGTCAACAGTAGGTCATTAGTGGTTAACCTTTTGAGGAATCAAAGTTATATGCAGATTTTCAACTGCACAGGGCGGGGTGGGGGTTGCCTATAACCCCCATGCTGTGCAAGAGGCAACTGTATTATGAAAGCCTGAGAAAACTACATAGATCTCTATTATTATTGAAATATGGATATATTGTCCATGATATACAGTTAAATAAAAAAACCTATTTACAAAGAAATCTATGCAGAATAATTATATCTTTGTAACCATGTAGATCCATATTTATATCTGTATATGAATAGACGAAGTCTAGAAACAAACATCAGTCCATTAGCAGTAGTTATCTTTGGGTGGTGGCTTAACAGACAATTTAAATTATTTTTATTCTTACCTATATAGTCTGCATTTTTCATAATGAATATGAATTTTATAATTAGAAAAAACATGAAGCTATGTGGAAAAGCTTTTTAAAAGATCAAACAAAAAATGCCTCAAAGACAAATGAATTAAAAAAAGAAAAAAACCCAGTTTCACTGCACCTGCATCATGATCTAAGGGATAAAGTCCACATTCTTTCCTTGGTACCAAAGTCCTCTGCATGCTCTTTAACCCCTCCAGGTGGAATTAATTGCTTTCCTGGAATCATAATTTAGTCACACGTCTCTAAACCAGAGTCTCTGAGCTCTTTGAAGAAAGATGTTCCCCCAGTGCCAGTCCAGTGCCCAGCACCTAGCAAGGTGCTCAGTAAAGGTTTGTTGAATGACTGAATGATTGTGGTGCACACTGAGATCTGATGGATGGATCAGGGCCAGGCTAAGTAGAAAGAAGCCAACACTTTGGGAGACTTTTGTCTAGAAGGACTAGAAGGCTCTTCCTGTTCCTCTCCTTCTTTGTTTAACACTGGCAAGAGCAGGCAGGGCAGAAGTGGTTTAGCCCACTTGGCATGTGGCGTCTGTGAAATGGTCCAGAAGAGGTAGTTGGAACTAAGCCAGGTTGGCGAGGGCAGTGATGGGAGGGGCAAGACCAAAGCTCCTGACCAGCCCAGGTTTCCACCCAACTCCCACCCTTCCTCAGCTATCCAACTGACAATAGCCTTTCCTCAAACATGAGTGTACCAAAAATGCACTATATGGCCAGAATCTGGTTAACTATCATGTAAACTTGACTTTGAAAGGCAAATATTTCTACTGAACTAGGCTCCTGGCAACCAAGGCCCAAATATCCATGATTCTGAAAAAGGGGCATGAATTGTTTTTTTCTTGCTGCTGTAACACCACACATTGCACAAATTACCCAAACTTGGTGGCTTAAAACAACACAAATTATCATCTTACAGTTCTATAAGTCACAAGTCTAACATAAGTTTCAGGGGGTTAACATTAAGGCAGGGCTGCTTTCCTTTCTAGAGGCTCCAGAGGAGAATCTGTGCTTCCTGATAATCTCAAGGGGAGATGCAAAGTCCCTTACACCATTCACATTCATTAAGACATGAACAACAGGGTGGGTGGGTGGGGCATTATTCTGCCTACCACAAGGTATGATATGGAGAAAAGTCTAAATTGTTAATAATAAGAAACCAGTTCTGTACATAATGACATAGAAAATAGCTATATTATTGGGGTGCCTGGGTGGCTCGGTCGTTAAGCGTCTGCCTTCTGCTCAGGTCATGATCCCAGGGTCCTGGGATCGAGCCCCACATTGGGTTCCCCGCTCTGCAGGAAGCCTGCTTCTCCCTCTCCCACTCTCCCTGCTTGTGTTCCCTCTCTCGCTGTGTCTCTGTCAAATAAAGAAATTAAAATCTTAAAAAAAAGAAAGAAAATAGCTATATTGTTAAACTAAAATAATCAAGTTCAGTTCATAGGTATAGAATGATCCAAATTTTGTGGAACCCCCCCTTCCCCTCACTAAGCTCTGAGGGTGAGCTCACTGAACCATCTTCCACCTGTCACAGCCTGGCTTCTTGGGGTAGATGGTGGAGTCCATCTCAACCACTCACATCCTCAGGACATCGAGTGGCCAGAGGGGTCAGTCCCACCTCCCATTCTGCTGTCATTGGTCATTGGATAAAAAGACTTTTGGCTAATTTTAGAAATGATAAATTGTCTTTTAGCAAACTCATTTGTGGCAAATTGATCTACAGTTGCAACAATGATGATAAATAATAAAATAAGGGGAAAAAATCACAAACTCACCAAACTTCTATTTTCTGACTTCCTCCTTTGTGTTTTGACTGCTCCGATTGTGTGTATGGTGGCTCTTGTGTATACATCTCTCGCCTTTTGGTGTTTTTGTTTTGTTTTAGATTACTGATTTTTTTTTTTTTTTTACCATCATACAAAAAAGGATTTTATTTTGGGAAATTGATTCCTAATTTATGGCAAGTTTTACTTTCAGAAATAAAACCACAAAACAACACAATCTCATCCAATCTTAAAGGCTGGCATGCTGAGCAAGGAATGTTCTTATTCTTTGTAGGAGCTCCTTCTTTACACTGTCAGGTACCAGGGCTCTGCCTTTTGGTGTGATTTCAGCCACCAAGTCATCAACAGTAACGTGTTCTCGTCCTTTCTCTTTAATTACCTCTTTACAGTGTGCATTCAACTGGTCCTTCCAGCCACATTCAATTAATTTAGCTCTCAGCAACTCTTTGAGGCATTCTCTTTCTCCAGTTTCTATCAACTTTTGGTTAATCGCTGCTCTCATCTGCACATCTTTGTTCATCTTGCTAACCACACTCTTTGGCTGCCCGGACCTAGACCCAGATTACTGATTTTTTACTAAACAATTCTTCCTGGTTTCTTTACAGTCTTCTTTTAGGAGCAGAGTTTTCAGCAAGTCCCTGCCTTCTGAGCAAAGAACAAAGTGGTGTCTGGCTACTGGACACCTAACAATGAAAAAAGAAAAAGGAGAAGAGTTTAAGAGTTTAGAAAGGTCCAAGACATCAGAGAGTAGAGAGCATAGAATCAAATGCAGGTCCAACAGAGCAGGGAAAAACCAGAAAGGACCACATATATACTAACTGGCCAGTATCAGCTAAGCAAGCTGAAAAGTGGGAAGCTGAGGTTTAGAGAAATTTGTCAAAAGGGAAAAAGGGCATTTAAAGGAGAGTTTTTTTTTTTTTAAGATTTTATTTGTTTGAGAGAGAGAGCGTGAGCAAGGGGAAGGGCAGAGGGAGAGGGAGAAGCAGACTCCCTGCTGATCAGGGAGCCTGATGAGGGACTTGATCCCAGGACCCTGGGATTATGATCTGGGCTGAAGGCAGTCGCTTAACCGACTGAGCCACCCAGGTGCCCGAGTTTTGATTTTTAATAGTGCTGCATGGAATCTAAAGCAGGATAGAAAATCCAAGTTGGAATTCTTCAGTTTTTTTTAAGATTTTATTTATTTGAGAGAGAGAGAGATTTCTCATGGGGGGGAGGAGCAGAGGGAGAGGGAGAAGAAGAAACAAACTACCCGCTGAGCCGGCAGGGCTTGACCCCAGGCTGGGGGCTCCACTGGGGTGGAGGTCGGCGGGGGGGGGCGTGAAGGGGGAAAAATCCAGGATCCTGGGATCATGACCTGAGCTGAAGGCACACGCTTAGCCAACTGAGCCACCCAGGAGCCCCAGAATTCTGTGGTTTTTAAATAGAAACTGAGATGCAGACCTGAGGATTTACGAGGTTAGAAAACATGGATTGAAAAGAGGCTGTGCCAGTAACTCAGTCACTGGGTGTAATATCCCCAGGGATGGTGCCCAATCCCTGGCTCCTGGGTTGTCCTGTTGCCCCCACACTGTTAGGGGGTTTTGGCTTCTGCATTTACTTAACACTTTTCTTCATCCAAGCTGACAACTGATGATACCTCTAATCCCTCTTAGAGTGGGTGCTGTGTTCCAAACTATACTAGTCTTTGTAGTTATAATTTTAAAATTCCTCACTTTCCAAACTAAATACAATATATATCCATGGCAGGATAAGCACCACACCTTAATGGTTTCGGGGGGTGGGGTGGGGAGAGTGAAATAAGAGACAGATGAGGGAACTTTCACTTTTACTTTAATTGTTTGCATTTTTCCAATGGGCATTACACTCATGTGTTGTGCTTGTAATTAAAAATAAAAAGTACCTTAAATACTGTAGTTACTGTCAAGAGGATTTGAGAGAATCAGAATTTCATAGGTCTGTAGTGCTTGATGTTTTTAATACCAAATGTGTATGGTTTTCCCAATAAAAACAAGTTGGCAGTTGAGAGAGCTTGGCGGTTACACACAAACCTGGGGCAGAGATTCCCCACCATCTGAATATCTTAACTGTCTTGAATCTTCCCATGTACTCTTCCTCAAATAGAGATAATGATACTTACTTTATATTGCTCTTGTGAAGTATCTTCTTTTTTTTTTAAGATTTTATTTATTTATTTGACTGAGAAAGACACAGTGAGAGAGGGAACACGAACAGGGGGAGAGGGAGAAGCAGGTTTCCTGCGGAGCACGAAGCCCGATGCGGGGCTCCATCCCAGGACTCTGGGATCATGACCTGAGCTGAAAGCAGACGCTTAATGACTGAGCCACCCAGGCGCCCCAGTGAAGTATTTTTCTCTCCTATGTACGGTGTCTGACTTAGCAGCTATCAAAAAAAAAGACTCGCACTGTGTTCCATTTCCTTTGGGCCTGTTGCCCATTATGTAACAGCTCTCAAATCTGACCATCAGCACAGACACCTCAGGTGGGTGCTAATAAATTAATTATTGTGCTGATTTTTTTTAAAGATTTTATTTATTTATTTGAGAGAGAGAATGAGAGACAGAGAGCATGAGAGGGAGGAGGGTGAGAAGGAGAAGCAGACTCTCTGCTGAGCAGGGAGCCCGATGTGGGACTCGATCCCGGGACTCCAGGATCATGACCTGAGCCGAAGGCAGTCGCTTAACCAACTGAGCCACCCAGGCGCCCTATTGTGCTGATTTTAACTCAAGATTAGAATCTCCTGGTGGGCATAGTCTGTTGTCCCCTTCTGCGTAATTGTTACAGTACTTTCCACAAAGCCTGCACTTAACTGACATTTGCTCAGTTTAATGGAATTGAACTCAAAAGATTGAGGACTTCCAGTCTCCAGATAGACCTAACCAGGTGTACTTTTCGACATGCAATAACCTTCAAACTCCTTAAATTAAACCACTTAACAATAGTCATCTCTGGGTTGTAGGATTACCAGTTTTAATTTTTTCTTTTTTAGAAAAGATTTTATTTATTTGAGAGAGAGAGAGACAGACAGCATGAGCAGGGAGAGGGGCAGAGGGAGAAGCAGACTCCCTGCTGAGCGGAGAGCCGACTCTGGACCTGAGCTGAAGCAGATGCTTAAATGAGCCACCCAGGCGCCCCTAATTTTCTTCTTTATAGTTTTTAGTATGTTCCAATTTTCTATCTTGTGCATATATTACTTTTGTGGGCAGAAAAAAAAATGTTAAGAAATAATCTTACCCATCTGGGTGCTGGTTCCTGTTTATCTACTTCCCCTTACCTTCTCATATGCTTTTAATCCTTGCCCAGAACTCCAAGCCAGCCAATGAATCCTTCCATTGAACCCCTTCTCTGAAAGTGATTTTCTAGTGGAAATTATGAGGCCTTTGGAATCAGACAGGCCAGTGTTTGAATCCCAGCCCAGTATGAATGTGGGCAAGTATCTTACCTCTCTATCTCCTCGTCTGTAAATGAAAGTAACACCTACCTTCTAGATTGTTGGGTAGTTTGGGTCAACAGCCTCACAAAATTTTAATTTGTATATGGATCACCTGGGATGTTACTAAAATGCAGACTCTGGTTTAATGTGTCTGGGACGGACCCAAGAGCCTGCATTTCTAAGAACACCTAGGTTTTGCTGATGCCAATGATGTATAGACCACACTTTGAATTGCAAGGGATTAATGACTTAACGTTTGAAAAAGCCCTGGCACAAATGTCCTACCTATGCTTGGTCTTCTCCTCTTGAGTGGGCCTGGTTTTCCTGGCTGTTTGGATGGGCCCATCTCAGAAAACTGCTGACCGAGATCCACTTGGTGCAACCCAACTCATTTGAGCATTAACCTATTCCTATTTTCTCCCCACTTTAGTATTGTTCTTTTTCTTTCTGTTCACGCACTTCATTCTTCTTCTGCCTGACAACAACACAGGTATCTGTGCTTTTGGGTTTTTTTTTTTAATAGCTTTATTCAGGTATAATTGACATACAATAAATTCTACTTAAACTGTACAGTTTAATAAGTTCTAAAATATGTATACATCCATGAAATCATCATCACACTCAAGATAAACTCATATCCATCAATCCCAAAGTTTCTTTTTGCTCCTGACTCTCCTCTACTCTGCACCTTCCTGAAACCACTCATCTGCTTTCTGTTCCATAGATTAGTTTGCCTTTTCTAGAGTTTTATATAAGCAGAATCATACAGTATATACTCTTTTTTTTGTCTAGTCTCTTTCATTCAGCACAATTATTTCATCCATGTTGTTGTGTACAGTACTTCATTCCTTGCTTATTGCTGATAGTATTACACTGTAGGGGTATACCACAATTTGTTTATCCAGTCACCTGTTGATGGACATTTGGATTGTTTCCAGCTTTTGGCTATTACAAATAAAGTTGCTATGAATATTTGTGTACAGGTCTTTGTATAAACATATGCTTTTATTTTCTCTTGGGTAGATACTTAGAATACCCAAGGCTGAATCATATGGTCAGTATATATTTAACTTTTTAAAAAACTGTCAAATTATTTTCCAAAGTGATTGTATCATTTTACATGGTATGAGAGTTCCAGTTTTTCCACATTCTTGAAAATATTTACTATTTTTAAAAAAGATTTCTTTTATTTATTTGAGAGAGAAAGAGAGTGAGTGGTGGGGGGAGGGTCAGAGGGAGAGAATCTTCAAGCAGACTTCTCACTGAACATGGAGCCCAACACCGAGCTTGATCTCATGATCCTGAGATCATGACCTGAGCTGAAACCAAGAGTCGGTCGCTTAACTGACTGAGCCACCCAGGCACCCTGAAATATTTACTATTTTGAATAAACATTCCCTGTAAAAAAATTTTTTGGGAAGGTCATACAGGCAAAAAAAAAAAAAATCCAACTGTTATTCCCATGCCTGGGAGATAAATTAAATTGCCATGTTTGTAGGTTTCCACAAGTTACCCTACTAAACAAACAGTGCTCTCAGTTAAAAAAAAAAGTTTTGGGGCACCTGGGTGGTACAGTCGGTTGAGCATCTGACTCTTGGTTTTGGCTCAGGTTGTGATCTCGGGGCTGTGAGATGGAGCCTGGTATCAGTCTCCACCCTCAGCACAGAGTTGGCTTGGGATTCTCTCTCCCTCTCCCACACACCCACCTTTTGCTCTCTCTCTCTCTCTCTCAAATAAATAAGTCTTTAAAAAAAAGTTTTATATCTCATTTTCATTCTCACTATTCAAAGCATGTCATAAATGGAAATTTAAGAAAAATACAGGAGTTCTCCAAACACAAAAAACTGAAAAATATATTTTCTCTGTCTTTATTGCATTTTAAAATTACTTTTTAAATTGGTTTTCTAAGTGAATAGGTCAGAATCTATCTATAGTGAATTTTAAGTATAGTATTTCTCTGTGATGTAGTAAACAGAGAATTTGGAGGTAAAAAATAGCCCTGTGTCTTCCTGTACTCCCAGGGAACTAGGAAACAATTCAACACAAACATTTCAGGCGTTAAGAGCCTTAAATGAGTTTTTTTAAAAACACAAACAAATGAGAGAAGCAAGAATGTCTTTACTCATAACTTTATGCATAACTATTATTCTTATACTTCGAGAGACTTATGGATAGAGCTGGTAGGAAAGCTAGGTAAAAAAACATCAATAATTATAGTATGCTTGTTAAACATAAAACACTCTGTTAGGAACTGTGTGAGGCTCTCTGTGCATTATCTCATTTCATTAGGTCCATGGAGAGTACTCTACTTTTTCTAGTTCAGACATGGCTTCCATAATAGGGGTTATTACAAGGTCTAAAAACATGTAAGAGAAATATATAACATATTTGTTGTTTCCTTGGGGAATCACAACCCAACTCTTTTTAACTGAAAACCATGGTGATTTCCAAGATCTCCGTCCTCCTGCCCCCCTGGTTCACTTCCTCTTCTCACTGTTCCACTGAGAGACTCGTGGACTCAGCTGCCATGTGACATCAGCATCTTTTTTAAGGTTATCTCTGGAGTATAGGTTTTCTTAAGTGGTCTAACATTGTTACGCTCTTAGAGTCAGTAGGTTTGACTTCTTTGGCTGGGCCCATGGCCAATGCAATCCAAATTCTCACTGAAATTTCAGTGCCCTTATCTTCCAAGTGTCTAAAGCATGAATGCAATGGCATCAGGAGAGTTTGAATCCTAGTCTCAGCTTTTGTTTCCCCTTATCCATAAAAATTAACGGGGTAATTCCTATTTCCTATTTATTCCTATATTTACTGGTTTGTTCATTCATTCAATCAATCATTCATTCATTCCATTTACCGAATGCCTACTATGTGCCAAACCATTCTAATGTAATTCACAGGGAATGATGTACCTAAAGAGGTCTGTAAACTCTAAGGCTCTAGGCAGTTACTGTTTTGCTATCAGTGGTTTTGTTTTTCCCACAAATCAATGAAACGAAGAAAATTACTTAAACAAAAGCAGGAAGATACAGAGAAGAATTTCTTGGCACAGGGCTTTATTTACAAAAAGAAACTTTTGCCTGAAGGAATTCAGGAGGCAAGAAGGTCCTTGTCCACTCTGCATGGTTCTCTGAGCCGTCCTCAGGAGGCGTCGAGGTTCCTGGACTATTTTTCTTGCCCAAAGAATCCAGAAACCCTACATTATATTCCTGGGTCATAGTTATTTATCCAAGTTCTCATTCTGCCCTGCACCATTCATCCTTGGTCCACTCTCTTAATCTTTGTGGGCTTGAGTTTCCTCGAATGAAAACCACAGGTCCTAAGGTCCCACCTGGCTGGGACATGGTAAGCAAGTTACTCTGAGGCTGGATGGTTCTCAAAGAGAGAGCGCTGGACCAAGGTAGGTCCAGCCCAAGTTCTACGATAGGAGGCCCTCTCCCGAGGCTCTGGCGCGCACCCAAGTCGGAGCGCAAGGGTCTATGGACAGCGAAGCCACTCGGTCCAACCCATGCCTTCCTAAGCATCACCGACCTTACAGGAAACTGAAACTGAAACCGGGAAAGTCCCTCTTTCTAACCTGGCCAGTCTTTGAGCGCTAGGAGACGAGTGACGGCCCAAGCCCGAAGGGTTCTGATTGGCGGTGCGCACAAGGAATATAAATGCAGGCGCCGGGCGGCGGGCCAGTCTTAGTCCCGCGCGGCTCGTGCTCGGGTGGCGATGGCGCTTCTCCTGACCTTCGTCTTCGTCGGGCTGCTCTCTCTCTCCAGCCTGCATGCCGTCCAGTGTGAGTGTCCCCTTTTGCCCTAGCCCTTCTCCTGTACTCCAATCTTTTTGGCATTCTCCGCATTAATTCTGTAATGCACCCACCCCTCCTCCTCCCTAGTTCTCCCCCGCCTGGGGGCTAGCCGCGGGCTTGGTCTGCGGGTGGGGAAGCGGTGGGTGGCCGGGGAGTGGGGAGTAAGGAGGGGGTGCGAGCCCAGGACGCAAGCCTCTTTTTTCTTCTTCGGGAGAGGGGGACGCGGGAGGCCTCCGGCATGTGCGTGCCCGGTGGGTCGGGACAAAGTTTCGGGGTGATGACAGACTTCGAAACGAGCGAGGTGGGGGGAGGGTTTCTCTTCCGCGGAACCTCTAGCTACCCGGGTGCAGCTGTCCGCCTGGGAGGGCGGAAAGGCGGGTCCCAAAAGCGGGGAGGCGAGGGCTGTGAAAGGGTGGGGACACCCGTCTGGGCTTTGCGGGAGGCACCGCGCGCGTACATCAGTCCGCTGCAACTGCTCTTCTCGGACCCCGGGGGCTTCGGGCTTCCTCCGCAACGCCCCGCGGGTTGCCGGCCCCACGAATATGCGGCGAAACCGTAGGGAAGGAATCCACACCTGGAGTTTGTAGAATGTTTGGAGGTGTTACAAAGCGCTTTGACATCGTTAATTCACTTGTTACCGTTCCTTGTCGCTTTTATTTTTTTTAATTTTTTTTAAAGATTTTATTTATTTATTTGAGAGAGAGAATGAGATAGAGAGCACGAGAGGGAAGAGGGTCAGAGAGAGAAGCAGACTCCCTGCTGAGCAAGGAGCCCGACATGGGACTCGATCCCAGGACTCCAGGATCATGACCTGAGCCGAAGGCAGTCGCTTAACCAACTGAGCCACCCAGGCGCCCCCTTGTCGCTTTTAATAATCATAAGAGCTAGTCGTTATTGATAAGGAGCGTGCTGGGGACGTTGTGTGCTTTATGCCATTTGGTTCCGAGATGAGCCTGCGATGTAAATGCGGTGGTTAATATCATCAGCATTTCATAATAAGGAAACTGAGACACCAAGAGTTTAAGTAACTTAATCACCACGGGGGAGAAATGGCAGACAATCTAGCGGGAGCAGAGCTTTTTTTTGTGGGGGTCTGCGCCCTTTGGCTGCAAACTCTGCGGTTTTTCAATACCTCCTCGTCACCTTCTGGTGAGATTCTTGCCAGCAAGCTGGAGAGCCTGGGGCCCTGTTGCCTTTTCTTCACAGAGGGCTTCCTTTTTGGCTCTTTGCCTGGTTCTTTCCAAGATGAACTAAGCTTCTACTTTCTGTTTTGAAAAAGCGAAGGTTTACCAGTCAGGGAGATTGTAAAACCAGTGATAAGGGTAATCAACATGGTTACCCAGGTCGTCTGTCAGGGACACTCTACCTCTGGAGCACAATATACCAGAACCCTCATATTTTCCCCTCACAAAAGCTTCTGTGAAGCGGGGGTTTTTGATCATAAAAAAAATTTAATTTATAATCTGTTTACAAAATAAAGCACAAATACTATTATTGATATTTGCTGGCGACCACAGAAACAATTTTAAAAATAACAAGCTGACATTAAAAGAAAAATCTTAATTTGAAAATTTCCAAAGTAATACATGCCACAAAGAGATCATTTCTAGAAGATACTCTGGAGGGGCGCCTGGGTGGTTCCTTCGGTTAAGCATCTGCCTTCCACTCCGGGCATGATTCTGGGGTCCTGGAATTGAGCTCCACCTAGGGCTCTCTGGTCAGCGGGGAGTCAGCTTCTCCCTCTATGCTCTCTCTCTCTCTCTTTCTCAAATAAATAAATAGAAATCTTAAAAAAAAAAAAAAGATACTCAAGAAATGGGTAATGATGATTTGCCTCTGGGGGTCTATTTTTTGCTCTGTCCCCTGTGTGGGTTTTGTTTCACTGTGGACATAAATTGATGTTTCCCTTAAGCTTCAGAAGCTCAATTAACTGTCTCAGAGTCACAGAACCAGTGAGTGGCTGAGCCCAGATTCAAACCCAGGCCTTGTCTGATACTTGTCCACCTCTTAGAAAATGTTATTGTGATGTTCTTGCAGAACCCTGCCTGGATCCCTCAAAGAGAGAATTCTAGGCCTGATGAACCTGTGCTCTGACTCATGGCATTTATTACATTCTAATTATTAGAAGTTCCGATACAAAGAGCTTTCTGATTTGTCTTCACTTTTAACTTTATGAAAAAAAAATCAGAGCTTCATTGGGATCCCTAGGCTAGCTCCTAGTGGGGCTGGTGACCTTTCTTTTGATGACAGGGTGTTTCTAGACAGATAAACCCGGTCAGAGTAGCCTAGTACTCCTCCTCCTGCCACCTCCTGGACACGGAGGAGCTGCCCTTTAGTAAACACATACACCGCATGTACGTGTATTTAAAAGTGAATTATACACATATATTAGTGTCAATCTGTACATTTAGTGGCAGTAACAGTTCTCTTCATTGGATGAAAAATATGGAATGGAGTTTATAATAGTTTCTTTCCATATCTCCAGGGATGGTCTAGTTATGCATCCCATTTTGGAAACTACTATTCTATGCAGTAACATATTCCCAACGTAGCAGTTAAAACAATCCCCTGAGAGTGCTAATTAAAAATGCAAATACCAGTCTTGCACACATTACCCCACTTGGTCACAGTGGAGAGTATGTTCTTTCTCATTTGCAACAGTCCTCACCCTGCCCTATTGTTCTTACCCAGCCCAATTCACTCATTTATGGTATTTCTGGCCTCTCTACGCATTTAAGTTTGGTTTGAGGCAATAATAACAATATCTGCCACTTCCTGAGCAATTGCTGTGTGCCAGGTATTATACTAGATGCTTAATACATGTTGAGAAGTCAGATGGGTGTGGATCTAGGCAGGAGCAGGAACCAAAAAGGAAAGGAATAGACATTAAAAAAAAAAAAAAAAAGATGGGCTGAAACAAGGTACAATAACAAGTTTTTTGATGTGGCTATTATGAAGAGTGTGTGAAGTGAGAAATGAAGTTTGAAAAGTAGGTTGGGGCCAAATCATGAGGACTCTTGAGAGATGTGTGAAGGAATTATATGGGTGCTAATAAGCCATCAAAAGTTCTTGAGAGTCTCCACCGAAAGGTTCTTAAGGATTTGGCACAAATTCCAGTGACAGAAGATAATAGTACTAGAAATCTGCTAGAAAAAAACCAAAAAGCCACAAGTAGAGGAATTATGTGGAAAAGATACTAAGTCGTGGTTTATCCCTCAAAGTGGAGGTAGCCTTTTGGAAAAGTGGAAGTTCATTTGGCCAGAGTAGAAATGGAACTGGGAGAAATCAGTGATCAAATTTAAACATTTGTTGCCTGATATAGCTTTAGACCAAGGTAGTCCCAACTGAAATACTCTGCAATTTTCATTTGTCTTTCCCTTATGTCCCTCAGATGCTCCAAAAATTCAGGTTTACTCACGTCACCCAGCAGAGAATGGAAAGCCAAATTTCCTGAACTGCTACGTGTCAGGGTTCCATCCACCAGAAATTGAAATTGAACTGCTGAAGAATGGAGAGAAGATGAAGGCCGAACAGTCAGACCTGTCTTTCAGCAAGGACTGGACTTTCTATCTTCTGGTCCACACTGAATTCACTCCCAACGGACAGGATGAATTTAGCTGCCGTGTAAAGCATGTTACTCTCAGTGAGCCCCAGATCGTTAAGTGGGGTAAGTTTTTAAGTTCTTTCCTTAGCTACTGACAGTTGTATCTGAATATAGGCATAGCTTAAAGCTGCTTTGATATAAAAAAAAATCTTCATACTGGGATTGACAGGGAACATTATTAAAGCTCTGGTAAGTGGCCCCTTCCGAGACACCTATGCACAGCCGGAGTCCCGAAACAGTAGTTTCCCTCTAGCAGAAACAGGGAGTGGCAGCAGCCCGCACCTGCACAAATGCACATGAACTTCCCGTGTTTCCTACCTTCTGGCCTCCTTGGGCTTTCCTGACAGCCTCATGGATTAGAACCATCAAAGGTCTCAGGGAGGCACAGGCCTTTGTCTGTAGGCCCTGCTATCCTACTGCCCTATCCAGTACTCCCTGGCTGGGTTGGGATCTGAGGCTAGTAGGCAAGGTTGGGCCCTACTGGGTAGTCATGGTTAGGGACAACAATGTTTTAGACATTTGTTAGTAGTGTTTTGAAAGTAAAGCTTACTCTCTTTCTTTCTCCGCTTTCTTTTTCACAGAGCGAGACAACTAACCAACATAATGGAGGTAGGTTTCTAACCTTAAGAAAATACTTTTCTTGTTTTGCTGTCCTGGGGACTATTTACAGACAACTCTGTAGGATAACCCTCATTATAGGGAAGACATTAATCAGGGTAGCATTTCAGCAGGTAAGAAGGAATCCTACAGGGAATGTGGAGTGGCATGAGAAAGGTGTGTAGCCCCAGTCTAAAGCTGCCAGTGTCCCTAGCTCTCTAAAAAAGTCAGAGGAGCTATTGGAGAACTGTACCAGGATAGAGGCAGCTAGTTACCCACACTACCTGCAAGGATTTGATCTTTCTTCTTCCATTTCTGTGATGGGCATCCCTGGGCTTTTAGACATGAACTATTCTCTTCCTTTGCATAGCAGTTGCTTTAGTACTCAGCAGTGTGAAAGAGGGAGGAATTGGACTTCTTTGCATTGTTGGAGTCCAGAGGTAGAAAATCCAGCTTTTCCATGAAATTTATCTCCACAGAGTACCATGCTACTGAAAACCTATTCAAATTTCCTGTTACATCCTAGCACAGGGAAATTCATTTGAGAGAGCCTCAGACAGTTTGGGTGACCTGCCGGAGTCACACAGTTACTAAATGGGAGAGCTGGGATCTGAACTCAATACCAGCCTTCTTTCCTGTAAGGTTGTCGGAGAACCAATGGGATAAATTAATGGGCTGTGCTCTTTTTAATGGGTTTGGAAAATTGTCTGCATCTATTTCTTTTACAACACAGCAAAAGTTGGACAAATTTGGTGGTGCGATCTATAATCTAAATAAAATAAATGTATTTGCTAACAAATCTATTTTCTTTTTCCAGGTTTGAAGATGGTGCATTTAGATTGAACAAATATATGTTCCTTTAATGCTGATATGCTTTTATGCTTTTTGAATACAAATCATAAAGTTACATTGATGATCATACAAATATAATCCTCATTGCTAATTCTACATTGGTCATTGTGTTGCTATATTTGACCTGTCTGGGCAGGTAGCTGTAGTTGTGGGGCTGGAAGCTTAGAGGTGGGGAGGGGAGAATTCTCATGTTCACCATCAATATCTTGGTCAGATCTGAACTGTTCAGTCTATTCACTCAAAACTGGATAAGAAGATAGTTATGCATGTTTAGAGTTAATTTCCAATTTGCATACTTTGTTTAGAATTTGGGGGAAATTTTTTGAAAGATAATTGTCAAATTATCAGAAATTTGTTATAGTGGGTAAGACACTCATATAAAATTCATATTCACCTCTTACATCATAGACATTATTGCACATAATTTGACTTATGTTAATTTTGTTTCAATAATTAAAATAATGGTAAAACTTGATGTGTTCAGTTTTCTTATATATCAGTCCCTCTCTTACCCTTTTTTTTTTGAAGGTTTTATTTATTAGACAGAGAGAACACAAGCAGAGGGAGGGGCAGAGGGAGAGGGAGAAGGAGACTCCCTGCTGAGCAGGGAGCCCACTTTAGGGCTCCATCCCAGGACCATGGGATCAGAACCTGAGCTGAAGGCAGGTACTTAACTTAACTGAGCCACCCAGGTGCCCCCCCCCCCTTTGTTTTCGAACAGGAAAACAGTTTTCAAGTATCACTTGGAAAAGAGTGAAACCCCTGTTATATAGGGCTTGACTCACAGTGGAAGGGGCCTCAGCGATCCGCATTTTACAGATGAGGAACAAGATCCCAGGGAAATTAAATGACTTAGGGTGACACAGTGATCTGCTGGGAGACCATGTCTGTTTTTTAGCCAGTGTTCTGTTCCTTAGGCCAAGACACAAGGAATGTGTAGACTCTTAAGAGGAATCAAAAGTACCTGAGGGTTTCATATTTTAGCAAGCAATAGATAAACTTTGAATGAAAAATACTAGATTTTTCAATTTCAAAATATAGTTCATACATGCAGCATTGTGCATTTGTTTGGCCAAGAATTTGTTAGTGCTAAGTACTGACAAGATGAATAAAACACAAAACTGCTCTCAAACTGCTTCAGTTTAGTGGAGGGGCAGACATGTGATCAAACATTTAAAAAACATCCTGATATTGCTTCTCGGCCTTTTGGCTAAGATCAAGTGTGTAAAAAACACCCTGATAAAGAGTATAATGTAGGTATGCCCAAAGAACTAGGTGATAGGAAAATGTGTTCAAGGGACAACAAGAAACTTTAGGTGTTAGGGAAGCCATTTGCTTGAGGTGAGACTTGGTAGATAGTGGTTCTCCTGAATGGTGAGTGGAATCTGGGGTTTCCAGGCCGGGGCGGGGTGGGGAGGCAAATTATGGGAAGTATGAAGGTATGACAGGTGTGGGTAATTCCAAACAGCAGAGCAAGGGTATTTGAGGGAATGCTTGCAGGAACTCAGCTGAGCAGATTGAGCAGTGACTTACTTAAGACTGGTCACTCTCCATCCTAAATGCACATTAGAATCACCTGTGGAACTTGTTAAAAATTACTAGCTCTAAGAAATAAAGTCTATCAAAAACAAAAACAGGGGCACCTGGGTGGATCAGTCGGTTAAGCGTCTCCCTTTGGCTCAGGTCACTATCCCAGGGTCCTGAGATCCAGACCCACATCAGGCTTCTCCAGTTCCCTTGCTGCAATTTTGTCCTGTTCTTTCATTTGTGACATATTCATGTCTCATTTTATCTAACTCTGTCTGTTTCTGTTCGGTAGGAAAGTCTCTTGCTCTTGAAAGTAGTGGGCAGGGTGTGCACTTTTAACAAGCTGGTGCCAATCCTTTTCCACAGGGGATGAGCAGCTGCTTCAGAGATCAGGGTCAGAGGAGGGTGCTCCACAAAGCACATGCAGGCAGGGACTGCGGAGCCCACAAGTTGTGTGTGCTGGTCCTTTCCCACAGGGGATACACAGCTGTCACCAAGATGGAGCCAGTTGGGGCAGGCAGTTTTAACAAGGTGCGCACATCCTTCATGGGATGTGACTGCCGTGGCAGTGCCAGGACTGAGGCTCTGCAAAGTGTGCAGTCCAGATATGCAACGTTGGCAAGGTTTGCGCTAGTCCTCTAGGGGAAGGGACCTGCAGCGCTGGTCCAGTTGGAGGGGGCAGCGTGTGGTGTAAGCAGGTAGTGAAAGCCTGTGCTGTGCTGGTTTCTGCAGGTGGCTCTGTGTTTATGCTTGGGGCGGGGGAGGGAGAGGGAAATGACATCTGCCAGCTCCTTTGTTCCTGGAGAAGTCCTTCACTGAACTCTGAGACTAGTGAATAATTCTCCCTCCCATATGCCCCAGGCGTTTTCCTAATTGCTGCTTCTCAGCCAAATCTCCATGGACTGTTTGTTGTGGGGTCTCTTTAAGGGCAGGGACTCAGTTTCCTATCACTCTCTCAGCTCTCCTAGATCTGAGACTGCTGATTTGTAAAGTTCCAGGCTTTAAGTCCTGTGGTTGTAAGAACTTTGGAAATTCAGCCCAGCCCCTCTGGTTTTCAAAGCCAAATGTTTTGGGGATTCCTCTTCCCAGTGCAGGCTCCCCGGTTTGATAGTCTGTTTCTTTTTCCTCACCACATCCACAGCTCCCTTCCTACTGCAACCAGACCCATGGTTGAGATAGTTCCCTATCTCATCTCTGCCCTTCCTACCCTCTACAATGTGGCCTCTCCTCTACATTTAGTTGTAGTGTCGGTTTTGCCAGTCCCTGAGTCGTTTTTCTGTTATTTACACTGATGTGCGTGTTATCTATAGTTGTGTCTGTGGGACGAAGTGAGCTTAGGGTCCTCCTACTTGGCCATCTTCCCTGGAAGTCCAGAACAATCAAAAGTAGACTTTTTTTTTTTAAAGATTTATTTATGAGAGAGAGAGAGCAAGCACATGAGCATGGGGTAGAGGGGCAGAGGGAGAGGGAAAGAAAGTCTTGAGAGTCTGTGCTGAGACGGAGCCCGATGCAGGGCTCCATCTCATAACCCTGAGATCACGACCTGAGCCAAAACCAAGAATCTGTCACTCAACTGATTATGCCACACAGGTGCCCCTTGATAGTAGACTTTTTAAAAAATATAATTATTCTACATACTTCTATATGATTGAATTTTTACATCTTTTATTATTTGAGTATAGTTCATTATTTTAAAAAATAAGGTGTTTATATAGGCAGAAAGGAAAAAAAATCTTGTTAATCTCACCAGCCAGAGATGATCACTTATCAGTATTCAATGTGGCATGGTTAGCTTTTCAAGAGATTTTCATTTTTTGCTTTATTTGTATTTTATTTTAAAATTTTAAAAGATTTTACTTTTAAATAATCTCTATACCCAACATGGGGCTCCATCCCACAACGCTGAGATCAAGAGTTTCATGCCCCATGGACTGAGCCAGCCAGGCACTCCTGTTTTGTTTTGTTTGTTTGTTATTTATTTTAAAGATTTAATTTATTTATTTGACGGAGAGCATGAAAGAGTGCACAAGCAGGGGGAGCTGCAGGCAGAGGGAGAGGGAGAAGCAGGCTCCCTGGGACACAGGGCTCCCTCCCAGGACCCCAGGATCATGACCTGAGCTGAAGGCAGCTGTTTAACCCACTGAGCCACCCAGGCGCCCCTGTTTTTTTTTTTTTTTAAAGGGTCATTGTTGAAACCGAAGATGACACAAATAGGTGGAAAGACAGTCTATGCTCATGGATTGGGAAAACAAATATTGTTACAATGTCCACACTATCTAAAGCAATTTACAAATTTAATGCAATTCCCCATTAAATACCAACAGCATTTTTCATAGAACTAGAACAAATAGACCTAAAGTTTGTATGGAGCCACAAAAGACTCTGAATAGCCAAAGCAACCTTGAGAAAGAAGAATAAAATCACAGTCCCAGATTTCAAGATATACTGCAAAGCTATAGTAGTCAAAATCGTGTGGTACTGGCACAAAGATAGGAACATATTTCAATGGAATTGAAGAGAGCCCAGAAATAAACCCATGATTATATGGTCAATTAATTTACAACAAAGAAGGCAAGAATATGCAATGGGAAAAAGACAGTCTCTTTAACAAACAGTGTTGGGAAAACTGGACAGCTACATGAAAAGAATGCACCTGGACCACTTTCTGACACCATACACAAAAATAAACTCAAAATGAATAAGGACCTAAATGTGAGATCTGAAACCATAAAAATCTTAGAAGAGAGGACAGGCAGTAAGTTCTCTGACATCAGCTATAACATCTTTCTAGCTACCTCTCCTGAGGCAAGGGAAACAAAAGCAAAAATAAACATTGGGACTACATCAAAATAAAAACCTCTGCACAGCAAAGGAAACAACCAACAAAACTAAAACACAACTTACTGAATGGGAGAAGATATTTGCAAATCACATATACAATAAAGGTTTAGATCCAAAATATGTAAAGAACTATAAAACTCAACACACACAAAAAAACAAATAATCCAATTAAAAATGGGCAGAAGACATGAACAGACATTTCTCCAAAGAAGACATACAGATGGCAAACAGACACATGAAAAGATGTTCAACATCACTCATCATCAGGGAAATACAAATCAAAACCACAATGAGATACTACGTTACACCTGACAGAATGGCTAAAATCAAAAACATAAGAAACAGTGGTGTTGGAGAGGATGTGGAGAAAAAGGAACACTTGTTCATTTTTGGTGGGAATGCAAACTGATGCAGCCCCTGTGGAAAACGGTATGGAGTTAAAAATTGAATTATCATATGATGCAGTAATTCCACTACTGGGTATTTACAAAGAATACAAAAACACTAATTCGGAGGAATACATGCATCCCAAGTATTCATAATGGATGGATAAAGAAGATGCAAGATATATATATATACACACACACATATATATACACATATATATACATATATACAATAGATAAAGAAGATGTGATATATATATTTATATATACATATATATAATAGAATATTACTTAACCATAAAACAGAATCAAATCTTGCCATTTGAACAACGTGGATTGGATCTAGACGGTATAATGCTAAATGAAGGAGGCAAACAAAATACATGATTTCACTCATGTGGAATTTAAGAAACAAAACAATTGAACAAAGAAAAAAGAGACAAACCAAACAATAACAACAATAACAGACTCTTAACCATAGAGAAAAAACTGGTGGTTACCAGAGAGGAGGTAGGTGGGAAGATGAGAAAAACAGGTGAAGGGGATTAAGAGGACACATACCGTGATGAGCACTGAATAATGTATAGAATTGTTGAATCACTATATTGTACAACTGAAACTAAAATAACACTGTATCTTAATTATACCGGAATGTAGAAAGAAAGAAAGAGAGAGAGAGAAAGAAAGAAAGAAAGAGAGGGAGGGAGGGAGGGAGGAGGAAGGGAGTGGGAAAGGAAGGAAGGAAGGAAAGCAACATTGCACTGAGTGTACATATTTCCAAGAACATGGCTTTGGAAAAGTATTATTTAGTTTAATGTCTAGTTTTTGAAATTATATTTTGACAATATCAGAAGAAATAAAACATAAGAAATGGTCATTGTTATTATTATGATGTTTGTTTAAAAATTTTTTTTAACAATAATTGTTATATCTCTTTTTTTTCATTCTCCCTAATGAAAACATGGCATACATGGAAACAATACAGGCACTGGCAAATGTTGTCTTTTCTAGTGTTTGTGTACAATCACCCTCCCAATATCTTCGGGCTGTTGCTTTTTGCTTTATTTCTTATACCCTAAGCTCTTGAGCAAAAATTCAAGGTCTTTCCTTAATAAAATAAATATTTTGTCTGTGATGTGGTCATTAAGGTTTTAGGGGCAAAAGCTAGCTTTATCTCTCCTTGGATTCTAGGCTTTTTTTTTTTAATTTTCATTTTTTAATTCAGTAAAATTTAGTTTCCAACTTCATAATTTTGGTTTCTAGCATTATCTATTTTCAATTCATTGCCTTTTCAATTTTTAATTTTAGCCATATGCTTGTTATTAGATTCCTCTTTTTTGTAGAGAACTATCATTATAACGTCCCATGGAATCTCACTGAAGATCAGAAACAGTTTTTAGAGGTCTCAACCTTCTCTTTAGAGGTCTCAACCTTCTCTTTAAACCTTCAAAAAGGTAGTGTCCTACTGACTTCCTTACTATCCCTATGGAATATACCAGAGTTCTCAACTTACTGATTCCCTGTCCGAACGATCAGAACTTTTTTTTAGAAATGTGATATGCATAGAGAATTCATAATCCCTATTTTGATCTAATTTTCATTTAATATCTGAGTTCTAGCTCTTCTGTTTATAATCCATCTCTGACCTTTGAACAAATCTGTCTAGTTCTATCTCTATAGGTCCTGGTTTCAACTCATGCTATCAGATGACTTTCTCACTTCAGCTCTCGGTAGATATACTACCCTAGGCAGGGGCTGGTCCTTGATGGGCATCATACTGTTATAGCAAGAAATGTTTCACAAAAGGCATCTGATATGGTCTAAATAAGATTGATCTTTACTATAATCTAATTAAGATTAATTAATAAATACTCATTGTTTAGAAATAATTATCCATTGACCTAAAGTCAACAAAACTCTTTTTTTCTAATATTAAAATATACAATTGTTTGGAGGGGAGGGGGAGCAACTTGAAATAAATCAGAGAACACCTTCACATTCATCATTCTTCTCATATACTTCAAATTTGTATTTAATGCCTTCCTCTTCCTGCACATCAGAAAGAACACCTGGGGGAAGTTTTTATTTCTCCAAATTAATTTCTGGAAAAAAAAGTGTCACTTTCAAATTCCTGCACAATCCTTGTCACAAATAGTCTAAGGTGGCCCGGCTTGTTCATGCCTTCCTTATAAACAGAACTGACTCCCACTATCCAAACCATGTCCACTTTATTTGCTAATTCTGGTGGCTCAAAAACTTTTAAGTCATCATCCAGACTTTTGGCAAGAAAATGAACTTCGTGTGGGTTCCTCAAGGTCTCTGAGCACTGAATCAATTCTGTCCTTTAAAGGTCGATTCTTCTCGGGAATAGAGAACCATGTCTTCCTACCCATAATCACCAAATTCTGTTTACCTTCTACTGAGGAGGATGTGGTCATTCTCTGGAAATACTTGAACTCATTCCTGAATGAGGGCCGTGGCACGTCCCCGTTCTTGCTGATGCCCCTGTTCTGAGACACAGCAAGGATGCAGTTTACCAGACAAACCTTGACAGCAACTATACACACCTCTGAGCTGGCACTCCACCCTGGGATTCCCCATGCCCCACCCAGCTTGGGGGGGAAATTGTCTCCTTGGACTCTAGGCTTTTAGGAAAAAAATCAAAGACTAACCAATTTGGGTCCTAGATATCTGAGCAGTTTGATTGGAAACTTCATGCATTAAAAACAATTCTGATACTTTGGAGAGCAATAAGAAGGAAGATAAACCTTAGAAAAAAAAACCTGGTAAATAGAATTAAGAAAAAAATTTAGTCATGCATCAAGCACTTACTATGATTAAAAAGTCTTTGAAAAGAAGAAGATATTTCTATCTTTATAACAGACAGGCCTAACTGAAGACCACAATAATGTGAGGCTTCCCCTCCCCCACGGGCCACTTCCTCTTTTTACTGTTTTCATTTAGAAAAAACAGAGAGCACTCTTGCTGCCCCACAATGCCCTAGTGCTATTTGAAGGGGTTTTCTAGTCATCCTTACTGTATGGAAGTGTGCATGCCATTTTCATCATCTGCAGAGTCAGGGAGAATGTTAGGTTGAGATCTTGCAGAAGCAGGCCCCGACTCCAGAATTTGGATGTATATGGCTTACAAAAACAGGGCTTCCAGGAGAAATCAATAAGGGAGTTGGTGGGGGGGGAGGATGAAGGAGAGGGAATGGGGAGAAGCCAAGTGAAGGGGTGATTTCAGAAGTCCCACACTCAGCCTGGTCCCATGGGAGCTCTAAAACAAAGGAATACCCCTCCAAGTTAGTTCTGTCTTGAAGCAAAGAAGCTGGGCTTTGGCACCTCACAACAGCCTGTCTTTGGCTATATGCTGCAGAGTGTGTTGTGTGATGAAACATAAAATTCCCAGGTACTTCCAGCTCACTCCAGTGCCTTAGGGTAATCTGCAGGGCTGGGGTAATGTGCAGGTGCTAGTTGTTAGCAGCAAAATATCAAAAAGCTGGGTATGGGTTTGTAGAGTCTGGGTGGAGCATCAGTCGGCTACTGAGAGTTTCCTGTCAACTTCCTCTGCAGGGCCCACAACACATGCAGTCCCTAACTTCCACTAAAAGTTTCAAATTTCTAGGGGCTAGCATTAAAGTGTGAATACCACTGAACTCAGACCTGAGTCTGAATTCTAATTCCACAAAAGAAATTGGAGAAATCATTACTACTGGCTTGACTCTGTCACCATATCCATAAAATGGGATAATTATTCCTACATCATAAATTTATTCACTTATTTGATCAATCAGTTATTCAATGAATATGGAGCATCTCCTCCATGCCAGGCACTGTTCAAGCGTTATTCTGAGAAGGAGATGGTGGTGAGAAGAGCTCCATAAAATGTAAAGCTCCAGGTAACTGCTTTTACTTGCAGTGGTTATTTATTTTCATAGCTCCCTACAGCAAGTAAAATTACCTAAAACCACAGCAAAGGGATAAAAGGGAAAACTTTTTGGCACTTAACTGGTAAAAAAAAGAAACCATGCCTCCAGTTCTTTCCATGGATGGCTTTAGGTAAAAGTCCTCCTCATTCTGGACAGGTCCCTAAAGAGAAGCCTGCTCTCTTCTGGCAGCCTCAGGATTTCTGGGAATGATCTTGCTCACAGAATTTACAAACTGCATTCCCAGGAGCTGCTAGTCCTGCCTCTGTCACAGCTCATCCTCTTTCAAATCTCTTAATTTTTCCTGGCCTCAGTTTTCCTACCTGTAAAATGAAGGGTTCTGCCACTAACTGGTGATGGCACAGTAAGCAGGTCATTTGCATATAGGAGACTTCTCTGCTCAATTTCTAGGGTGGGGAGTCAGTACTCAAGCTCAGGCTTGATAGACTGATGGGCACAGGCCCCAGGACTCCATTGTAGATTAGAAGTTTTAACTCCAATCAGATCCAACTCCCCCCACCCCATTTTCCCCAACACCTCCTTTTAAGGAGATCAAGATCTTTAAAGGTACCCCTTTACTAATTCAATTGTGAAGGCTAAGCAATCTAGTATGTGAATGCTCTAGCCTGGCTGCACTGGCTCATGTAAGAAGTGCCAGATGCTTACAACTGGCCTAGGATCTCTGTAAACTATGACATTGAAGACAGAGAGTTGCACTATATTGATGGCTCAGATTCAGATATGGTATTGTTGGCTGTGGTGTGCTCCTCTAAAACAGTGAATATCTCTAGGTAAAATTCCAAATACAAAAAGCAAACTGAAAACACATCTTCCTTTTAGTTGTCTGATAGTTGCATTCTTAGAAAATTCAGTGTTTATGGTCCTATCACCAGCCTGACCCCCTGACCTCAGAAAATCTCAAGTAGAAACTTCTGCTTGCCCATCCTACCTTGTAGGAACTAACTTCTAGAAGCTTCTGTCTAGCTGTCAATCTTACCTTCTAGAAACAAACTGGAACAGAAAAGAAACATTTGAGGAAGATGCCTGCCCAGATGATTGAGAAAGTGTGGCAGTTACCTCAACCTCATTGGAATGTTAAAATCCCCTTCTGAATATCCCAAACGTTAGTAAAAGAGGCCTGCTTTCCCAGTTCAGGGAGATGCAGCTGTCGAAATGATTCCCCATGATCTCCCTGTCTGTACAAATAAAGTTGACCTTGAGGCAACTCCATTTGGTGTAATCTCTGTCTATAACTAAGGTAATGGGCCCACTTTGGTTTGGTAACAGTCCTGGCCTACTGAATAGTTAATACATATTCAAGAAATAAAATAATTGGCCTACTGAATAGTTAATACATATTCAAGAAATAAAATAATTGGAAAATAAAACACATTTTTATATGTGATTGTAAAGACCAGATTATAAGCAGGTTTCCTCTCTCTCACTGAGAGAGAGAGAGAGAGAGAGACAGAGAGAATATGTGTGTGTGCATGGTGGGGGGGAGGTTGGGGCCCCTCTCAGCCCCTATATATATATACCTATAGTGACCACATCATTGGAACAACTAAAAATAGCCCTGTTAATTTCCAAAACTTTTAGAGAGGCACATTACCTCTATTGAATGAGAACCACTTTTCTAGAGAGTAGGGAGTTGCTGATCTAACGATCAGGGGAAAGAAACAACAATCTGGTGCCTCCTCTTTCTCAGAAAGCAGAAGCCTGCAGAAAGACGAAACTAAGGACGGGAAACTCCCCTTTTCTAACCTAGAACATGGCTTTCCGCCCAGAGACTGGTGACAAGCCACCATAGACTCGGGTTTTGATTGGGCAGTTGAGAAACTAAAATAGTGGGTCAAAAAGAGGGAAACCCCCAGTGCTTTCCACGGTCCTGTCGATAACTTGCGCTGAGACCCTTGGCTTTGCGACCTTGGCTGTTCTTCGCTGAGCGCCGCCGCCAGCCTGAGCGAGTTCACGGTGAGTTCCCCGTCCCGTGCCGCCCCCTCCCTCTGCTTCTCTCCATCCGCAAGCTCTCCCTGGCCCTGCGGCTCCTCGGTCCTTCTTCCGGGCCCAGGGTGGCCAGGCACCTGGGTTCTGGTCGCTCAGGCTCTGTCCAGACCCGACAGGGAAGCCGCGGAGAGGCGGGAAAGTGGCGCGCCGCTGGAACGTGCGCTTCGAGAGCTTTCTCGCTGGATAGTTCCCTGGGTAGGACTGGGCTGGACAGGACAAAATAGCGAAGTCATCGGTGGGGTACGTGGGTGGGGTCGGTGGTGGTGGGTGCTGCTTTTCGGGGCAGCCCAGCCTCGACTTGAAGGTTCTGTTTCCTCGGGCACAGCGTGAAGGAGGAGCAGGCCCGTGTTAGAAGGCAAATACTTGAGGGCGGTGATCTGGCGAAAAGCAGGGGTCTGTGGGGTCTAAAAGAACTGCCTCGGTAAGTAGAGTGACGCTTCAGGTGGAGCCCTGAGCATTGTGCCTTCCTCAGGGTGCCCTCCTCGCCATTTTCCTTTAGGACCCCACGCTTCCCCACCAGGTTCTAGGGCTTGTGTCTGAATCCAGATTGTGTCATATTTTGTGTAACATTTCTATGGCAGCTTATGAGTTTGTGTTGGTAAAAGCTTTATTGAGATATAATTTACAAACCATACAATTCATCTATTTAAAGTAATACAATTCAGTGGGTTTTAGCATATTCACAGAGTTGTGCAAACATCACCTCAATTTTAGAATATTTTTATTATCCAAAAAGAAACCCTGTACCCATTAGCAGTCACTTCCTATTTCTCCTCAACACCCCAGGCCTAAGGAACCACTCATCTTTCTGTCGCTATGGATTTGCCTGTTCTTGACATTTCATATTAATGGAATCACACAGCTTATGGTCTTTTGTGATTGACTTCTACTACCTAATATGATGTTTTCAAAGATCATCCATATTATAACAAGTATCTGTACTTTATTCTTTTTTACAGCTGAATAATACTCCATTGTATCGATATACCACATTTTGTTTACCCATTCATTAGTTAATGGGCATTTGTGTTGTTTCTACTTTTTGGCTATTAAGAGTAATATTGTGATCAACATTCATGTTCAAGTTTTCAGACTGGACAGAAGTTTTCAATTCTCCTGGGTATACACTTAGGAGTGGAGTTGCTGGGTCATATGGTAACTCTATGTTTAACCTTTTGAGGAACTGACAGACTGTTTCCCAAAGCTGCTGCATCATTTTACATTCCCACCGGCACTATATGAGAATCCCAATTTTTCTACATCCTCACCAACACTTCATATTATCTATTTTTTAAATTATAGTCATCCCAGTGGGTGTGAAATGGTATCTCATTATGGCTTTAATTTGCATTTCCCTAATGATGACTGAAGATGCATTATTTTTTAAATTACAAAATAATTTTTAGAAAGGATTTACATGCTGAGGTTTTGAGAACTTTAACTGTCTACATCATGTGCCCAAAATCACAGAGGCTAGACTCCAACCAGGTCTCTCTATGGTAAATGCTTGAACTCCATCCCCTCTTTTCTAAAACAGAATCTGGGATAAAACTCTTCAAGAAAATTCCTCTTGATATCTCTATTAGAAAGGGAATGCTGGGCAAGATGAACCTCTGCATGGACTAAATGGTTCATTTCTTATTTGCTGTTAGAAACCCAAATGTGCAAAGAACTTTTTGGTCTCTTCATTTTTACTTTGTAAAAAATAAGTGTTTCCAGGGTGCCTGGGTGGCTTAGTCAGTTAAGTGTCCGACTCTTGATTTTGGCTCAGGTCATGATCTCAGGGTTTTGAGATCAAGCCCCCAGTCAGGCTCTATGCTGGGTGTGGAGTCGGCTTAAGATTCTCTCTCAACCTCTCCCTCTGCTCCTCCTCCCACTTCTCTCTCTGTTTCTCAAAAAAAAAGTGTTTCCTTGAGATCCCCACACTGAATCTTGGATGAAGTAGTGACCCTTTCTTGGTAGGCAGTGATTTTTTTTTTTAAGATTTATTCACCTATTATTTGAGAGAGAGAGAGAGAGAAAGAATGAATGGTGGGGGGGGTGGGCAGAGGGAGAGAGAGTCCCAAGCAGATTCCACACCAAGTGCGGGGCTCAAACCCATGACCTTAGACCACGACCTGAGCCAAAATGCTCAATCAACTACACCACTTAGGTGCCCTGGCATGCAGTGATTTTGTGCTTTTCTTCATGTCAGTGCCCTTTGAGCTTCTCCTTCCCACTGCTATCAGGACATGGAATGCAGAAAGACAAGTTTAAACTTTGTTCAAATGCATAACTATCAAAATATTTTGAGTACATATTTTTTTCTCTGGATATCTATCCATTTTACACTACTTATCAATCTTACTTTATATATTACCAAAACTTAATTTTCTCTCTTTTTTTTTCCAGTTAAAAATTCAGATTGAGTTGTCTTAAAAGTCACAAACCTATACCCACCCACCCACATGGGAACACAGCAGTTGTGGAGGTGGAGACAGGAAGAACCAGAATCAGAGTTCAAATATGCCAGAAAATCTGGGTTCTAAATTCTTATGTAAGTCAGAGAGTAACTGACCAACAGCTGTGAGACACTGGGCACTTGAACATTCACTGTAAACTTTGGCACAGATCACTTACTTCTCTGAAGACTGGATCCAACAAGCATAATGAATACAAGAATGTGCTATGGTAGCATGCTGAATTCCAGACAAACCCAAGAATTCCGTACAGCTGGGGAAGGAGGCCCAACTCCTGAGATGGTCTTAGAAGCAGAACTGATAGATCTTAGGGAAAGTGATGAAATAGTTGACCTCACCTGTGAATCCCTAGAACCTACAGTGATTGACCTAACTTGCCATGACTCTGTTGTGATTACTGAAGAAAGGAGGTGGCCAGGGGGAAATACAAGGTCACTCCAAGGCCAAATTGGCAGCTATGTGGTGAGCAGTGATAAGGAGGAGTTGATGAGAAACAGAGATGTGTATGTAACCAACAGTACCTGTCATAATGCCCTGGAAGAAGAAGCTTTAAGTTGCACACAGCCTGGTTATCTCCGGTGTCGAATTTGTATGGATGGGTACTTGGAGATTGAACTGAGTAGGCGACACATTTACTCTACAGAATGTGGCCACATCTTCTGTAGTCAGTGCCTCTGCACTTCCCTTAAATATAATAAAAAATGCCCAGTTTGTTTGAAAAAACTCAACTGCTATCAGTACCACCGCATTTATATATGAGGTGTGCTGTGTCATTCAGGACAGATAGAACCCTTGGCATGGAAATGTCCTTGTGCAGAAACTATGGGTTGTTGGCATCCAATACACTGGACTCAAAAAGCCTGCTTTTAAAAATTGTTCTCTGGAGTATATAAAAAACTCTTTCATTTCTCACACGCTATGAGACTGCTTTTTGATTTCTTTAGTTTCATGCTTCAGGGCTGGACTTTGGTTGTCATATTGTGCCAGAGACTAGTGGCTGTCCTCAAAGCAATTTTTCCTTTTTTCTTATAGTAATCAATTTACAATCAATTTTTAACTGACCACACATGGGCATTTTGGATCATCTAACAAGGGCAACATCCTAGAGGTAGTGGAGCAAGTGGATGGAAGGAATCTGGGAGACTGACAACTTTGCAAGTCAGAGCCACCATACAAATTTGGACTTTTACTTGAGAGATAAATAAACGTTATTCTTGTTTAAGCAACCATATACGAGGTCTTATTTAGAGCAATAGAAACTTTATTTTTATTAAGGGACCAGGCAGGGTGCTGTCTCTGGGTTTCTCTGGATTTCCTGATTACACTGGAGTGGAAGGAAGTCAGTCCCTTCCGACCACGTCTCCAACCAGCAGGGTTCAGGTGGGTATATGGGCAGGCACCATGTCCCCTGGGACTCCTACTGG
Source organism: Zalophus californianus (assembly GCF_009762305.2). Taxonomy (NCBI): domain Eukaryota; kingdom Metazoa; phylum Chordata; class Mammalia; order Carnivora; family Otariidae; genus Zalophus; species Zalophus californianus. The sequence goes on from NC_045600.1 coordinate 86,351,535, forward strand.
CCTTTGAGTTTAGTCTGAGGAGTTGCCTAGGCACATGGGAATCTAGAGTTGTGGTTTTGTGCTCTCTGACCTGCCAGGCCAGAGAGGAGATGCCATTACCCTGGCTTTACAGGTGTGCCTGCCTTCACCACACTGGTCAGCTAATCAAGAAGCTGGCATGCTTCTCTGTGAAGCATCACCATCCCAGCTGCTCCAGGGTCACAGGCCTTGAGAAGACCTCCTCACCACCCATGCTCCACCTCCAGCCAAACACATACTGTTTCTTCTTTTGCAGAAGATCATATAGCACTCACAATTCAGCCTGCACTTTAGAACTGGAGAGGATGTGATTTCTACAGTCCTTTCTCCTTTTCCCTCAGAATGAAATGGGCAGTAAAGTTTGTTCCTTACTTTCCGTGGCTATAGCAGCGTTGCTCTCCAATATGATGTCTCAGTTGTGCCAATGGAACGGTGCCCATCTCTGTGTCATATCTGTCTACACACTGCATTCTCTGAAATGTCCCATATGCCAGGCTTTGGTTGCTTGACTTGGCACAGGATATGCAAGATAAATGTGGTAGGAGGCAACTGGGTGGCTCAGTTGGTTAAGTGGCTGCCTTAGGCTCAGGTCATGACTCCAGAGTCCTGGGATGGAGCCCTGCATTGGGCTCCAGGCTCAGCAGGGAGCCTGCTCCTGCCCCTCCCCCCTGCTCTTGCTCTCTCTCTGTCCTAAATAAAGAAAATCTTTAAAAAAAAAAAAAAAAGACAGGGGCACTTTGGTGGCTCAGCCATTAAGCGTCTGTCTTCGGCTCAGGTCATGATCCTAGGGTCCTGGGATCTAGGCCCGCATAGGGCTCCCTGCTCAGTGGGAAGCCTGCTTCTCCCTCTCTCACTCCCCCTGCTTGTGTTCCCTCTCTCTCTGTCAAGTAAATAAATAAAATCTTTAAAAAAAAAAAAGATAAATGTAGTATACTCCTTTCTGTGGGTTCCTTTGTATATTCTAAAATGAAAAGAGGAAGAAAGAAGATGAAAATTTAAAAAAATTTGAAATAATTTCTAAATATTATCTTCCTACATTTCAATAGATCATCTTACACATCCCACTTTGGAGACTATTAATTGCTCCATGACATAGCACAGTGTATCAGAGAACTGGTCAAACATCTGAAGTGTCTATTAAGTACAGATTCTGCTTTTGCACATATTGTCTATGTGATCAGGATAAGAGCAGACTCTCTTCAGTTTGTCAGCAGCCCTCAACCTTCCCTACTGTATTCTACCTAGCCCACTACACATTTCCCTTACCTGCGAAGCTCATGTAGACATTTGAGTTTTTGACTCTGTTTTATGGGAAAAAAAATAGAGGGGATTCTGACTTTTTCAAAAAAAATCAAGATAAATTTTATAGACAGCAAAATGAACTGATTTTAAGTGTATAATAAGATGAGTTTGGGCAAATATATATAGTCATAATGACCAGAACCCCAATCAAAATATAGAACAATTCCATCATTCCAGAAAGTTCCTTTATGCCCTCTTCTAGTCAATCTCCACCCTCCCACCCCCCACAAGCAACCACTGTTCTGATTACTATCACTATACATATGCTTGGGAACACTGTCATTACTTCATTGTCTAGCCCAGCTCATCAGGAAGAAAAATTTGATAGGGATTTGGAGTATAAGCTCTAGGCAGGGATCAAAGGCTTTAGTGGCAGCATGACTAATATTACCTCTTTTAAGAATTGAAGCAAGAAATAAATCAGTGAGAGAAAGACAAATACCATATGATTTCACTCATATGTGGAATTTAAGGGACAAAACAGATGAACCTACAGGGGAAAAGAGGCAAATTAGGAAACAGACTCTTAACTACAGAGAACAAACTGAGGGTTACTGGAGGGGAGGTGGGTGGGAGGATGGGTTTAATGGGTGATGAATTAAGGAGGGCACTTGTAGTGACGAGCACTGGGTGTTGTACGTAAGTGATGAATCACTAAATTCTACACCTGAGACTAATAAGTTAACTACCTGGAATTTAAATAAGAACTTGAAGAAAGTAAAATAAAATGATAATTTAAAACAAAATGAAACAAAAACAAAAGCCTTTTGTGTGGACTGTCAGGGGTACAATAACTATTAATATTAATTGAATGCAAAAAAAAAGAATTGAAGCAAGAAAATGTCATTAATAATGACATCTGCCATTTATTAAGTAATAGCTATGTTCCAGGCACAGTACTAGGCACTTCATACATCACAGGCAGTCAAGGTATACACTTAGGCAAGAATATGAACCCAACAGGATGTAAGAGCAGAAGTTGAAGTGAGCTGCCACAGAGCATAACTGACATGAATAATTTGGCTGACTATTTTACATGGCTGTGGGAAGAAGCAAGAAGTAAAGAAAAGATTAAGGCCACATCATGAATAGAGCATTGTGAGCTGTGTTATGGAGTTTAGAGTATTCTATAGGTGCTAAGGAGCCCTTAAAGTCTCTGGAGGAGAGCCTCCAGAGAAAAAGATTCTTAAGGATTCAGCATGATCTCAGTGAAGGCGGAAGATGCTGTTTAAAAATAGAGGATAGCAGGAGAGGAAGAATGAAGGGGAGTAAGTCAGAGGGGGAGACGAACCAGGAAAGATGATGGACTCTGAAAAACAAACTGAGGGTTCTGGAGGGGAGGAGGGTGGGGGGATGGGTTAGCCTGGTGATGGGTATTAAAGAGGGCACATTCTGCATGGAGCACTGGGTGTTATGAACAAACAATGAATCATGGAACAGTACACCAAAACAAATTATGTAATATATGGTTATTAACATAACAATAAAAAATTAAAAAAAACTAATGATGTAATGTATGGTGATTAACATAATAATAAAAAATTTAAAAAAAAAATAGAGGAAAAAATATGGAGGAGGTGGGGCACCTGGGTGGCTCAGTCGGTCAAGCATCTGCCTTTGGCTCAGGTCATGATCCCAGGCTCCTGGGATCAAGCCCTGCATCAGGCTCCTCCTCTGCCCCCCCCGCCCCGCTCCTTCCCCTCTGCTCACGCTCTGTCTCTCTCTCTCAAATAAATAAAATCTTTAAAAAATATATGGATATGGAATTAAGAAGGGAAAGTCCTGCTGTTGATTTTCCTCTCAGAAGTATATTTTTGAAGCGTATAAGAAAAAGGATGACGTAACCTTGGTCTGAGGACTTTGGTAGTCCACTTGCGCTCTCCTGCCCTCGGATGTCTAACAGTTTCACTTTAGTACAGCTCCAGAGCTGTGCAAGCCTTTTGAATTGTGGCAACTCCTAGGAAATGATGTTTGTTCTAAGGTGGCAATGATAGGACTCCAGGGGGACAGTTATGGAAGTTTGGATTTAGCTTTCAGGTATCTTTCTGGAAAAGTAGAAGCTCATTTGTTGAGAGTGGATACGGGATTAGGAGAGGTAGATATTCAAATGTATTCACTTGAGGCCTGATCCAGCTTTAAACCAAGTTAGCCCCACAGTGAAATAATCTGGCAATGCACATTTATCATTTCCTGATGTTTGCTGAGGTCACAGCAGAGAATGAAAGCCAAGTATCCTGAGCTGTGCTATATCTGGATGTCATCAACCACAGACTGAACTTGAACTATTCAAGAAAGGGGTTAAGAGAGACAGAGTCCAACCCCAGTTTCAGCAAGGACCGGTCTTTTCTATTGTCTGGTCCACACTGAATTCAACCCTACTGTAAATATTAGGTACACCTGCCAGGAGAAACAAATTACTCTCCAAGAACCTAAAATTGTTACAAAGGATTAAATGTTTAGGTCCTTTCCTTAGCTACATCAGTTAGGTCCCACTGATTTGATATTAAAATCTATGTACTGGGATGACTGTCCCAGGGAGTGTTAATAGAGTAAAATAGGTTTCAATGACATCATTAGCTCAGTGTCTGTCTCTAAAATAGCAGCTTCCGTGCAGCAAGAGCAGGGAGCAGCAGCAGCCGGCACCTGCACAAGTGCACATGAACTCCCCGTGTTTCCTACCTTCTGGCCTCCTTGGGCTTTCCTGACAGCCTCATGGATTAGAACCATCAAAGGTCTCAGGGAGGCACAGGCCTTTGTCTGTAGGCCTTGCTATCCTACTGCCCTATCCAGTACTCCCTGGCTGGGTTGGGATCTGAGGCTAGTAGGCAAGGTTGGGCCCTACTGGGTATTCATGGTTAGGGACAGCAGGCTATTCTGCCAGACTTATTTATAAACAGTCATAGTTCAGTTTCATGGTATTATGCCGGTGGGTTTCCAACTTTGAGACGATCTTTTTCTGCTTCACTATCCAGGACTATTTATAGACTGCTCTAACATAACTGTCACTGTATGGGAGACATTAATCAGGGTAGCATTTGATATGGGCCCTTCCCTGACCCCCTTAGCTGTCAGCAGGCAAAAAGATCCTACAGGGCATATTCCCTTTTCCTGTGGAGTGGCATATAGAAGGCATAGGGCCCCAGGTGTGGCTCTGCCAATATCACCGACCCTCTGAAGGGAGGGCAGAGGGGTAGCAGGGTGGTGTGACAGGATAAAGGCAGGATCTACCCATACCACTTGGCTTCCCTGCTGAGAAAAGAGCCTTTAGAGAATGAACTTCTCCCTGCCTTTCCTCTGAACAAGTCCAAGCCACAGAGACAACAGCTGTTCTTTTCTCCAACCAGAAGAGAGAAGGTGCAGTGCATTGCTAGGCATGGGCCATTCATTATTTCATGGCTCATTCTTTTGCTCATTTATCTGGTATTTATTAAATTTTTATAGTGTGGTAGACCTGTGTAGTTAAAAAGACGTACAAGACAGTCCTTTCCTCCAAGAAGTTCACAGCTAGTGGAGAAGAGATGTGAAAAACAGTTGTGATACAATGAAAGAAATAATACAGTGTAATAAAAACTATGATAGAAACATCTGTAAGGTCCTCGCTGAAGCATAAAAGAGGAAATAACTGACTTTTTAGTAACTTCCTTGGAGCCTAGAAGATGGAAAATTGAACTTTTAATTTATATTCAGCTCTGTTGGAGTCCTTGAAGATTAATACCAACTTACAATTCTTGTTATATTTCAAGACAGAAAGTTAATTTGAGGGAGAAGATTTGTCAATAGTCTGCTATACCAATGTCAGCACAATGACAATAGCTCTTACCATCTACTGGGTGCTCACCATGTGCCAAGTGCTGCTAAGCCTGTTATATACCTCATCTCGTTTAATCCTCACCGCAATCCTATCAGGTAAGCATTATCATCTATATTTTGTATATGATAAGGCTGATGCTTGGAAAAAGAAAAGTAACTTTGATTTATGACTTTGTTTTTGTTTTCCACCCCCCTACAAATTACATGGTGAAACCTGGCATGTGTAGCTTCTTAGATATCACTGTCCATTGTATACGTTCAACTTTTTAATTTTTTTTTTTAAGATTCTATTTATTTGAGAGAGAGTGATAGCAAGAGAGAGCATGAGTGGGAGTGGGAACGGGAATGGAGGTGGGGAAGAGGGAGAGGGAGAAGCAGGCTCAGTGGGTCTCAATCCCAGGACCCTGGGATCATGACCTGAGCCGAAGGCAGATGCTCAACCAACTGAACCACCCAGGCACCCCCCCAACTTTGTTTTTAAATAGTGAAATAAAAACTTGAAGTGCCTCTTCAAGTTTTGGACCTCATGCTATATAGATTTTGGCATCACATTGTTTAGAGGTGGAAGGCCATCTTAGGAAGTCATATCTTATAGGAGGAACTGATTCCCAGAGGAGTTAAACATTTTAGCCAACATTATTCAGTGCTCTGGGTTCTTCAGTGGGAGAGAAGGCTTCTGTCTTTTAAGGCAGTATTCTTGCCCCAGGGCTACAGGCTCAAGGATGCGCAGACTCTGGGATTTAGTACAATCATCTTTACTGAATGATGTTAAACATTTCAGCCAAGAGGTATCTGGGTGGCTCAGTCAGTTAAGCATCTACCTTTGGCTCAGGTCATGATCTCAGGGCCCTGGGACTGAGGCCTGCATCAGGCTCCTTGCTCAGTGGGGATCCTTCTTCTCTCTCTCCGTCTGCCCCTCTCCTCCTCTCTTGCTCTCTTTCTCAAATAAATAAAATCTTTTTTAAAAAAAATCAGCCAGCAACAAAAATATTCAAGATGAAACATTTTTTTTTTTTTTTTACTTAGGAACATAGTTCCTAGCTGATCATCAGAATTTCATAGCCATTTATTTGATAAGGAGTTTTATCCAACAAATGCCATATACTGTCAAGGTGAACAAGATACAGCACTACCCAGCAGTTAGTTGTCCATAATTTGGTGAAGGGGCAGACATGAAATCAAACAATAATTATGTACAGGTATGCACAAAGATCTAGGGTGCTATAGAAATGTGTAAAGCACTAATTCTCAACTGGGAGTGAGTCCCACGCCCATACACCTAGCAGACATTTGGCAATATCTGGAGACAATTTGACTGTCATAACTAGGGGGGGTGCTCCTGGTATCTGGTGAGCAGAGGCCAGAGATGCTGCTAAACATTCTAAAATTCACAAGACAGCCCCCCACAACAAAAACGTAGCCAGCTCAAAATGTCAACAGGGTTGAAGGTGAGAAGTTCTAGTACGGAGCCAGCAAAATATTTTCTACAACAGATGGGGGAGGGGAGTAAAGTTTGGTGGGTTGGTTATGGAAGAGTTTACTAAAGAGATAATGATTGGGGTTGGGAGAGAGAGGATACCCAGCAGAAGGGACAACATGTGCAGAGCCACAGACCCTGGCGTATTTGGGCAATCCCAAACACCAGAGGAATAGTTGTGGGCATTAAGACTGGACAATGAGGCATTCAGTAGAAGATAGACATTCAAAAAAATCTATTGAGTTAGACGAATTACTGTAAGAAAATCTGGCTCCATGATGGCTCTTTATAAGTTAGGCACTCAGAAGCAGAGTCTAGGTACAAATCTCTGTGAACTAAAACTGCTCAAGAAAGAAATGAGGCTTTTCTCATCTTGCTTCCTAGGGTCTAGCATTTTCCAGGTATTTGTTACTTTCTCAGAAATAGAGTTGGGCTGTTTGAATGGAATGTGAGCTCTGAGAGGTGGAATAGCTCTCTATTAAAGCCACTTAGATGGTGTCTCAGTGCTGGGATCACAAGCAGAGATGAGGTGGTTATTTCTCGTGCATTAGGTTTATAGGCAGATGATGTTTGTTTCCTCTTTTGCAGAGAATCCTAGTTCAGAATTGGGGATATGTCAATCTCAAGATTAGACTGCCACCTTGAATGAGTTGCCTTCCCCCTCCCCCACAAAAAAAGGGTGGGTGGGTAGGCCATTCCAATCAGGGTTTCTCTTTCTCTTAAGCTAATGATGATCAAAGCAACTGACAAACTGCCACGGAATCTGTCAGACCTCACTCTGGCCTTGCTGTAGCTCCCCAGCTCCTGAACTTTTCTTCCTTCTGTCATGCTCTGAGCCCATTCTTAGCAAACTACCAGGTCTCTGACTCCTGGTCAGCAGCTACCCTGGGCATGTTGTGCTCTGATCCACGTGCCTGCATCTGCCCCCTGGTGGCCTGATGACAGAGCTTAATGGAGGTGAGTGGCCCTTCTCTAACTCAGGTCATTTTCTAGGCAGAGTGTGGAAAACTGGATCACTGAAGGGGGTATGGATTTTAGAGCATGAAAGGAAATTCAGGGAAATATTTAATTTGTGACAGCTTATAGCTGCTATACTCTCTTCGAGTATTGGAATAACTGAGAATTTATTTATTTTAAAGATTTATTTATTTATTTTAGAGATGGGGGACAGAGAGGGACAGAGGGAGAGGGAGAGAGAATCTCAGGCAGACTCCCCACTGAGTGCAGAGCCGGATGTGGGGCTTGATCCCACGATCCTGAGATCACCACCTGAGTGGAAATCAAGAGCCGGCTGCTTGACTGAGTCACCCAGGTGCCCCTGGAATAACTGAGAACTTAGATAAGAGAGATTGGTAGGTAAGTAGTGATGCCCACCATAAACTTTTGAGAAAAATTCAACTAAATGCTATACAAAAATTTATTAATCACTTTAATTATTTTTTTAATATTCTAAAGTTGTCTTATTTCAGTATGCATGGATCTGTTTCATCCTTTTTAAATTTTAATTCTATTATAGTTAACGTGCTGTGTTATATTAGTTTCAGGTGTATAATATAGTGATTCAACAATTCTATATATTACTCAGTGCTCATCAAGATAAGTGTACTCCTTATTCCCTGTCACCTATTTCACCCATTCTAATCACTTTATTTTAGGTTGAAAAAAATTTATTATGTATAACTTAATTTGCCAGTTATGCTATCACATTTGATATTTTATATTTACAATGGAACTGATACTCACAGGAATTAAACATTTTTTTTTGTCTTCCAGCTACTTATTTTTATTTTTAGCCGCATCTTACAAAATTGACTGAAGAACTAATCATTTTTTTTTTCACTACAGTGTAGTCTGGGGTTATTTATGCCTGTTGGAATTCTGAAAAGTTAGAAATGGAATTAGCATTTGCTAAGATATAATTTTTTTAAAAATTTTAATTCTGGTATAACTAACATACAGTGTTTTATTAGTTTCAGTGTGCAGTATAGTGACATGACAATTCTATACATTATTCAGCGCTTATCACAATAAGTGTACTCTCAATCTCCTTTTCCTATTGAACCCATCCCCCCACCCACCACCCCTGCAGTAACCACCAATTTGTTCTTTATAGTTAAGAGTCTGTTTTTTGGTTTGTCTCTTTTTTTCTTTGTTCATTTTTTTGTTTGTTTGTTTCTTAAATTTCACATATGAGTGACATCATATGGTATTTTTCTTTTTCTGACTGGCTAATTTTGCTTAGCATTATACCCTCTAGAGCCATCCATGTTGTTGCAAATGGCAAGAGTTTATTCTTTTTTATGGCTAAGTAATATTCCATTTTGTATATATACCACCTCTTCTTTATCCATTCATCTATTGATGGACGCTTGGGCTGCTTCCATAATTTGGCTATTGTAAATAATGCTGCAATAAACACAAGGGTGCATGTATCCCTTCAAATTAGTGTTTTTGAATTCTTTGGGTAAGTATCCAGTAGTAGAATTACTGGCTTATATGGTAATTCTTTCTATGTTTAACTTTTTGAGGAAACTCCATACTGTTTTCCACAGTGGCTGCACCAGTTTGTATTCCCACCAACAGTGCACAGGGTGCCTTTTTCTCCACATCCTCACCAACACTTGTTTCTTGTGTTTTTTATTTTAGCCATTCTGACAGGTATGAGGTGGTATCTCATTGTGGTTTTGGTTTGCATTTCCCTGGTATTAATGATGTTGAACATCTTTTCATGTATCTGTTGGCCATCTGTATATCTTCTTTAGGGAAATGTCTGTCCATGTCTTCTGCCCGTTTTTAATTGGATTATTTGTTTTTGTTATACAATTATAGGAGTTGTGTAAGTTCTTTTTATATTTTGGCTATTAACCCTTTTTCAGATATGTCATTTGCAAATATCTTTTCCCAATCAGTAGGTTGTTTTTAGTTTTGTTGAGGAGTTAAACATTTTTAATTGAATTCCTTTAAGATCTCTTCAGAGCTAAAACAAAGGAAGTTATATTTGTCCAAACTAAGTGTTTTCTTGATCGACAGACAAAAGAAAATGTATATTTACCAAAAGAAAGCTGAAAAATACTCACTAAAATTCATGAACAAGAAATTTTGACACGAGTCCTTATGTTCTGATTTATCATTTCCATCAGTTTCCACTTCTTATAAAGTTTAATTAAACATATATTAATCATTAAGATAAAGTTTTAATTTCCTCAGTTATGGAATCTTTAGATTTGCTCTTACTCTTCTCTGTCCTTAGTTGATGAAACAGAGTTATATGTATTTTATTTATAATTTCTAGAGGGAAAAATAGACACTATTATCTATTCCTACTCTATCTTATTACTATTGTCTATTCCTACTACCCTCTTTTTGAATAAGGGGAAGTTAGTAAAAGTAGACACTTTTCCACAACAGTAAAAAAAAATGTTTGTGTAACAGTGAGCTTTCCATTATTTGAAATGCTCAAGCAGTGGCTAGGAAGGAGTGAATTAAATGACTTATGATCTCTTTTAACTGAGAAGCTCAGATTAAGTGAACAAGTTCATAATCTTCCTTTCTTATAAGAGTGAAAGTGACAGGGCACATGAAGCAAGACTATATCTTGCTCTTGTGTTTGAGCCACGTGTACCACATAATTTGTCTTCTATAGATAAATTGTATTTCTCTGCTCTTAAAGTTAATTCTTCAGAAATCTGCCCCTCAGAGTTTTTAAAAATTACTTTGAAGAAATAAAAGCTTTTTGAAAAGTAACAAATGCCCTTTAAAAAAACAACAAATCCCTTTAAATATTTTACTAATCATGATTTCAAAAAAATTTTGAATTTTTTCTCAGGAAAAAAAAAAACCCTGGGAAAAATTAAGCATTTTTTCTTCAAGTTTCCAATGATTTCATTGCTCTACTCCTTCCTTGACTTTTCTCTGCTTTATGAGAATATAGAAGGTGAGTGGAAAGAGGTGGATATGTTTTCTTAGAAAGTGATTGCTGCCAGCCAGGTGCTTTCTAAGGATGAATTCCTATCCTGGACTTGAATTTCTCTCCTTCTGCCTTCAGGTTAGACTTTCCCTAAGGAGCTGGAGCTGGCAGTGGGTGTGATTTCCTAAGATTTCCAGACAGAGAAATTTCAGAATCTCCTCTGTTTTCCAGAATCTCCTACCTTTCCCTCTAGAGTAGTGGGAAATTGTTCTGGCAATTTTGTCTCACAAGTTTGATCCATTTATTTTTTTAAAGATTTATTTGAGAGAGAGAGAGCAGGAGGGAGAGAAGGGGCAGAGGAAGAGGAAGAAGGAGAAGCAGACTCTCTGCTGAGCAGGGAACCTGATGTGGGGCTCGATCCCAAGACCCTGGGATCATGACCTGAGCGGAAGGCAGACACTTAACCAACTAAGCCACCCAGGGGCCTCACAAGTTTGATCCATTTAAGAAATTCAATTACACAAAACATTGATTGGCCCTCTGCTGACTCAATGATTAGTAAAATGGGCTTTAGGGTCAGATATCAGTTCAAATCCAGGCTCTACCACTTAATTACTGTGTGACCTTGGCAAGTTATTTAACCTCTCTAAGCTTCATTTTCCTTAAAAATGGAAGCCTATCTCATAAGGCTGTTATGAGGATTAAATGAAATAATGTGCATAAAACATTTTGTACAGTAAATGGTCAGTAAATATTAGTTAATATGATTAAACTAATACCTTGTTTTATAGAAGAGGCTATATTCTTGAAAGTCAGAGTAATTGGCAAAACCTTAATTGGCAAGATGAATTAATCAAATAACAAAAAATCATATAGTGTCAATAATAACATTAAATATATATTAAGTATATATTTTCTTTTTTTATTAACATATAATGTATTATTTGTTTGAGGGGTACAGGTCTGTGATTCATCAGTCTTACACAATTCACATTGCTCACCATAGCACATACCCTCCCGAATGTCCATCACCAGCCGCCCATCCCTCCCACCCCCTCCACTCCAACAACCCTCAGTTTATTTCCTGAGATTAAGAGTCTTGTATGGTTTATTTCCCTCTCTGGTTTCGTCTTGTTTCATTTTTCCCTCCATTCCCCTATGATCCTCTGACTTGTTTCTCAAATTCCTCATATCAGTGATATCATATGATACTTGTTTTTCTCTGATTGACTCATTTTGCTTAGCATAATACCCTCTAGTTCCATCCACATTGTTGCAAATGGCAAGATTTCAGTTTTTTGATGGCTGCATAAAATTCCATTGTGTATATATATACCACGTCTTCTTTATCCATTCATCTGTCGATGGACATCTGCACTCTTTCCATAGTTTGGCTATTGTGGACATTGCTGCTATAAACACTGGGGTGCAGGTGCCCCTTCGGATCACTACATTTGTATCTTTGGGGTAAATACCCAGTAGTGCAATTGCTGGGTTGTACAGTAGCTCTATTTTCAACTTTTTGAGGAACCTCCATACTGTTTTCCAGAGTGGCTGCACCAGCTTGCATTCCCACCAACAGTGTAGGAGGGTTCCCCTTTCTCCGCATCCTCGCCAACATCTGTCGTTTCCTGACTTATTCATTTTAGCCACTCTGACTGGTGTGAGGTGGTATCTCATTGAGGTTTTGATTTGGATTTCCCTGATGCCAAATGATGTGGAGCACTCTTTCATGTGTCTGTTGGCCATTTGGATGTCTTCTTTGGAAAAATGTCTGTTCATGTCTTCTGCCCATTTCTTGATTGGATTATTTGTTCTTTGGGTGTTGAGTCTGATAAGTTCTTTATAGATTTTGGATACTAGCCCTTTATCTGATATGTCATTTGCAAATATCTTCTCCCATCCTGTCGATTGTCTTTTGGTTTTGTTAACTGTTACCTTTGCTGTGCAAAAGCTTTTTATCTTGATGAAGTCCCAATAGTTCATTTTTGCCCTTGCTTCCCTTCCCTTTGGCGATGTTTCTAGGAAGAAGTTGCTGCAGCTGAGGTCAAAGAGGTTGCTGCCTGTGTTCTCCTCAAGGGTTTTGATGGATTCCGGTCTCACATTTCCTGTCTTTCATCCATTTTGAGTCTATTTTTGTGTGTGGTGTAAGAAAATGGTCCAGTTTCATTCTTCTTCATGTGGCTGTCCAATTTTCCCAACACCATTTGTTGAAGAGACTGTCTTTTTTTCCATTGGACATTCTTTCCTGCTTTGTCAAAGATTAGTTGACCATAGAGTTGAGGGTCCATTTCTGGGCTCTCTATTCTGTTCCATTGATCTATGTGTCTGTTTTTGTGACAGTACCATACTGTCTTGATGATGATAGCTTTGTAATAGATCTTGAAGTCCGGAATTGTGATGCCACTGGTTTTTCTTTTCTTTTTCAACATTCCTCTAGCTATTCAGGGTCTTTTCTGGTTCCATACAAATTTTAGGATTACTTGTTCCATTTCTTTGAAAAAAGTTGAAGGTATTTTGATAGGGATTGCATTAAATGTGTGGATTTCTCTAGGTAGCATAGACATTTTAACAATATTTGTTCTTCCAATCCATGAGCATGGAACAAAAAAGTTTTTCCATTTCTTTGTGTCTTCCTCAATTTCTTTCATGAGTATTCTATAGTTTTCTGATTACAGATCCTTTGCCTCTTTGGTTAGATTTATTCCTAGGTATCTTAGGGTTTTGAGTGCAATTGTAAATGGGATCGACTCCTTAATTTCTCTTTCTTCTGTCTTGTTGTTGGTGTATAGAAATGCAACTGATTTCTGTGCATTGATTCTATAAATATATATTTTCATATACAAAGTGTAAGAGTCAGTGGTTTTTCACGTCACAAAGTTGTACAACCATCACCACTATCTAATTCTAGACCACTTTCATCACCACAAAAAGAAATTCCATACCTATTAGCAATCACTCCTCATTTCCGCCTTACCCCAGCCCTGGAAACCACTAGTCTAGTTTAAAGCTAAAAACATACTGAATAAAATTCCTAAATGGTATCCATTTCTAAAAGATACTGCATTCACTAGGACTAACAGCTGGCTCTGGTAGGCCACCTTTTTCTTAAATCACCAATTGGCCAGGTTCTCCCAGTTTTATCTTAATCAGAATGCATCTAATTTTAAAGTTTTCCAGACAGACTGATTGGCTTAAAATGCAGTATTTTTTTGTATTTGCATATTCCCTGAAGGGTATATTTTTCTGAGTTTGGTCTTCCAAGCACATATTGAGAGGGTGGAGAATAATTAGATTTTTTTCTCTTTTTTTCCATAGAATAGTGTAAAAAATGGAAGAATCTTAAAAAAAATTTTTAGGTTATCTATTGGTTAATGGAACTTAAATGAATCACTGACATATGAAAGGATAGTAAATTAAAAATTTTCACTGTACAACAGAACCATGGAAGATAAGACTAGAAATAGGAGTTTATAATATGTAGAGAATTCTGAAATCTAGGGCCTTTCTAATTAAAAAAAAAAAACCCACACAACTTATTTTGGTAGGCTATGGAAAGCAAAAGAAGATTTTTGAGGCAGAGAAGGGTTAGCAATTACTATTTCTACTATTATTAACTAGACTTTGTAACAGACTAGATGATAGGAAAGGAAGAAGAGAATACCCAAAGATAACTCATATTTCAAAACTGGGATATTGGTGGTGCAATACATAAAATAGGGAAATCAAGAAAAGGAAACAACTTAGGGAGAAAGATGAACTATGTTTCAGGCTTGTTGAGTTTCAAGGACCCAATCGTGAGCTCAGAGATGTGGGCTTGGAAATACAGATTTGGGACTCACCTCTATAGAGGTTGTACACAAAGTTGGGAATGAATGGCTCACTTGGGAAGAAGAGTATAGAGCTAGAAGAGAGCTGAAGATAGACCATGGTGATTGTTTACATTTATGAAAGTGAGAAGAGGAAGAGAAACCAACCAAGGCATAGGAGTGGTCAGAGACAGGAGAACTAGAACAGTATCATATCGCAAAAGTCAAAGGAGAGAGACTCATAAGTCAAGGAGGATGAAGATTGAGAGTAAGTCATTAAATGAATGTTTAGCAAACCCCATGGCAAGATTTCGGAGAACAGTTTTTATAGTGTGCTGAGGTAGAGGGTCTGTTACAAGAGCAGAGGTTCAGACAAGTTATCTTAAGTAAGAGGTAACCACACTTACCATGAGGATGGTTACCAAGGAATTGTGCTAGGAATCGGAATCCAGGAAGACTCACAGGACAGTGCTGTGATTAATGTAACATAGTCACTCTCCACATTTGTTTCTCTATATAATTCTTTACCAACTATCTGACTCCATCCTACATCTGCATTTCTTCTGACTTCTATTTAAAATTTAGCTCCTAGATTATTTCCTTTAAAATTCTTCATTCCATGACTTTAATGTCCCAAATTCTACCTCATGGCTATCTATGTGATTTGCTTCAACTGTCAGTTTCCTGATTCAGTTTCCAAAGATAAATTCGCAAGAGGTTCTAGTTTGCCCAGATCATCTTTTTCATTAGGTCACACCTTGGGTTGTCAAATGGGTCAGAAGCCCACCTGTATTTTATTCACCTGTGGCCTGGGAGAGAGAGTTAAGCAATATGATAAATGTAGTCTTCGTTTTTTCTTAAAAGGTCTATTTACTTATTTTGAGAGAGAGAGAGTGAGAGAAAGCAAGTGTGAGCAAAAGCAGGAGGGGCAGAAGGAGAGGGAGAGAGAATCCGAGGCAGACTCCTGTGCTGAGCACAGAGCCTGATACAGGACTCCACCTCACTACACTGGGATCATGACCTGAGCTGAAAGCAAGAGTTGGACGATTAACCAACTGCACCACCCAAGGGCCCCATGAATGTAGTCTTGACCTTTAGCACGGACTGCGTGAATGACAGCAACTATGATGAACACATCTAGTAGGTACTGGGGACGAATCTTGGTTTAAAAAATCCAGGTGTGCAAAGAATAGTGCATGGCCCTCTCTGTAACACTGTTTAATATTGATTTTGAGTCCGCGTTCCTATAGGCTGGAGAGAGATCCAACCTATAATCTTTGAGGAGAGGCATCCACGCTGATTACTGCTGAAAGTACATTACCAAATCTGGACAAGATGGTGTATGAAGGACATATTGAAATATCTCTATAACCCGCTCCCCCCAAACATATAGAAATGTTGGATAAAGTGTCAAAAACAATTTAAGCTTTGGTTTTCAAATGGTAGAATAAAAATAGTGGTTTTATTTCCTCTACTCTCAGAAACTTATCCTTCTTTAACTCAAAACTACAAGGAGAATGAAAACTAGACAAACTCTACTTGCAATATAACTAGAGACATCTGTAAGCCTGGATTACAACCCTATGAAGAAGGACTGCCATATCAATATAGTGAAAGTCAAACAGGAATGTGATAATGGATGCTTAGGGATGCAGATTTTATACAAAGCAAGAGTGACATAGCCCTCCAAAGAAAGTGCCGAAGACCCGCAAGCACTTGTACAGAACAACGAGAACAGGCAAGCAGGCTAAAGCAGGAACTTTGATGTACCCATTTGTCACCAAGATTTGAGACACAGAGAAAGTGAAATTGGACAAGGACAAACAAACTATATTTGTGGAAAGCCATTTGTTGGTGAGGAAGAGTGGAGGAGACGGACTACATTGTAAGCAATCCTGCAGTGCTGATCATGGGGAAAAGTAAGGGCTGTAAGAACTCATATGCACATTGTTTCATAAAAAATATAGCCTCAAATATGGCTCTGTCTCCACCCTCTTGCAAATTTCTTATAAATAACTAATTCAGGAAAAACTCACTTCATTCAAAGATGTTTAAAGAAACAAAAAATAAACAGCATCTATAAAAAAGAAGAAGAAAATGTCCAGAGCAAAGCACAGCCAGCTAAAAAATGCAGTTAGAAAATAAGGAAAGGAAATTAAGAGGAAAGGAGGCTAAGAAGCTCTGATGTTTGTCTGGTGGGAGTTACAGAAAAAGAGACTGGAGAGAATGGTGGAGAGGTAATATTCAAAGAGAAAATGGGGGGTGCCTGGGTGGCTCAGTCGTTAAGTATCTGCTTTTGGCTCAGGTCATGATTCCAGGGTCCTGGGATCGAGCCCCTCATTGGGCTCCCTGCTTCCCCCTCTCCCCACTCCCCCTGCTTGTGTTCCCTCTCTCACGGTGTCTCTCTCTGTCAAATAAATAAATAAAATCTTAAAAAAAGAGAGAGAGAGAGAGAGAAAATGGCTATTAGATCCAAGCAGGCAAGATCCAGGTTTGGGGAGATCAGGTGTCAGGGATAGTGAACACAGGTAGTGTGCAAGACTAGGGAACCAAGATCTATGGACACAAGCCAAAGAACTTGGACAGAAAGTGATGAAAATCTAGGTATGAGAAGAGAGCAACGGAAATAGTCATCAATGAGAATGGAATTTGATGATGAGTCAAATAATTTTCAGTCATATTCCCCTGTCTAGGATAGATGTGAATATGAGCGGAACTAAGTCCATAGATAGAGGCAAATACAAACTTCTTCCTGGGAATGGGGGCCTAAGAATGAGAAATAAAGCAGTTCTGGATACTCAAATTTTCAAGGGGGATGTACAGCAGATGGAGAGAACTCTGGTCTTAGAATTCTTTGGATTCCCTCGATTCTATCACTAATTTGTGTATCAGAACAAGTTCTGAGTTCTAGTTTCCCTTTCAAGAGCATGAGATGTAACCAATCCTCAGGGATTCTGCGTCAGAATATGTCTTGTCTATATTTAACTTTTTCATTCTTCAGAGGACCTAATATACAAGTTGAGAAATAGTATATTTAATATTTCTCCCCCATATTAATCTTCCTCACTTTTTGTCTGCCTAAGATATCTTTCTTTTTTTTTAAAGATTTTATTTATTTATTTGACAGAGAGAGTGACAGCTAGAGAGTGAACACAAGCAGGGGGAGTGGGAGAGGGAGAAGCAGGCTTCCTGCAGAGCAGGAAGGCCAATGTGGGCTTGATCCCAGGACCCTGGGATCATGACCTGAGCCGAAGGCAGAGTCTGCTTAACGACTGAGCCACCCAGGCGCCCCTAAGATATGGTCTTTCAAGTCCCATCTTAGAGATCTTAAATGTTTCTCTTGACCATACACCCTACTCAAATGTCAAGGACCTATCTATTATGCTCCCCTAAAACATTCTTATCTCCGTCATACAAATTATCCTCCTACTTTGAGGAGGTCTCATTTCAGTCCCCATTTTTATGCTCCTGGGTCACAGCCTTTCAGCTTTAGCGTTTATTTAGGAAAGGGTATGAATACACAGAGCTGGCCATGGTATATGCTGGAAGCAATGGGTGTTTGCATTTGCAAGTCTGGGTTGGCAAGGTCATTTTGGGAATTTTGGTAGAAAACCTTGTAGAAAGCAGAGCCCAGAATCCTGAAATCTGAGCAGTCAATAGTTATAACTAGGTCCTCCACACAGTTAAGTCAGACAAGCCCCACTGGGCCCCTGAGACTCCAGGAATTCAATTCTGGTAAGGGTATGGCCTGTGAGATAAAACTATAGCACCTCTTTGCTGATTCCAGAGCACAGACAGGCCCAACCCACAGCTGGTGCTCAGATGAGACAGGATAAATGTAAGTGGAATGGGACAGAAAGGCAGTACCACCCCAGACCTGGACAATGGAGGGGCTCTTTCCTGGACCTGTGCTTTGAGGCTTCTACTCTGAGCCTCTTCCAGCTGTGTTCCTCTTTATAAGACAAAGAATCCATGAGACTAAGGAGCTTACACTCTCTCCTACTTTGAATCACATGCCATGTAGCCAGGACTCTAAAATTCTCTGCCCAAAAGATTCTGAGCCCACTGTTAGGGCCTCTGTAGCTCCCAGCTGTGTGCCCAAGGGGTAGCTGTGTGCAGGTGTGTGTGTGTGTGTGTGTGTGTGTGTGTGTGTGTGTGTGTGTGTGTATGAAGCTTGGTTGTGTGGACTGGGTTTTCCACACACATGATTATGAGGTATATGGGACAAGGTAAGGAGTCTGGGGAGTGAAAAGAACGGGCTAGGGGCTTCTAGTTGTACTTTAACCTGATGCAAAAATGTTAGTGGAGACTCAGATGTGAGAGGCTTATAGGCAGAGGTTCTCTCTATTTTATTTATTTATTTATTTAAAGATTTTATTTATTTGACAGAGAGAGAGAGTTGGGGGGAAAGAGCAAGCACAAGCAGGGGGAATGACAGGCAGGGGAGAGGCAGGCTCCCTGCTCAGCAAGAAGCCCGATGTGGGGCTCGATCCCAGGACTCTGGGATCATGACCTGAGCTGAAAGCAGCCACTTAACTGACTCAGCCACCCAGGCACCACTATTTTATTCATCTTAATGCCCCAGCAAGTATGGGCATTAGAACAGAGCTGGCATTATTGAATGCTTACTTCATCAGACTCTTAGGTACTGAGACAAAGCCACTTCTGGTGGCTACACATCAAACAGTAGCTATAATACAGCATTATTCAAAGCAGGATACTGTTCAGTATAAAAATTTTGGCTTTGGAGTCAGATATGGCTTTTTTTAAATTGTAAAATTTACATAAAATTAACCATTTTAAAGTGTACAATTCAGTGACTGCTATTTAGCACATTCAAAATATTATGTAACCATCACCTCTATTTAGTTCCAAAATATTTTTATGACCCCAAAAGAAACCCCATACCTGTTAACCAGTCACTCCCCATTTCTCCCTCCCCTCCAGCCTTTGGCAACAACTAATTTGCTTTTTGTCTCTATGTATTTACTTTTTCTGGACATTCATACAAATGAAATAATATAATATGTGACTTTTGTGCCTTGCTTCTTTCACTTAGCATAATGTTTTTGAGGTTCATCTATGTTGTAGCATGTATCAGTACTTCATTCCTTTCTATGATGGAATAATCTTTCATTTCATGGATATGCCACATTTTGTTTATCCATTCATTTGCTGATGAACATTTAAGTTGTTTCTACCTGAGACAAATGTAAATAGTGCTGCTATTAATATCCGTGAACAAGTTTTTGTTTGAATACCTGTTTTTTAATTCTTTTGGGTATATGCCTAGTTGTGGAATAGTTGGCCATATGTTAATTCTAAGTTTAACATTTTGAGGAACTGACAAACTGTTTTCCACAGCGGCTGTACCATCTTATATTCTCAACAGCAGTGTATGAGGGTTCCAATTTCTCCACATCCCCACCAATATTTGTTATTTTCTATTAAAAAAATTATAGCAATCCTAGTAGGTGTGAACCAATTGTGGTTTTTATGTGCATTTCCTTAATGATGTTGAGCATCTTTCATATGCTTCTTGGCCATCTGTCAATCTTTTTTGGAGAAATGTCTGTTCAAGTCCTTTGCTCATTTTTAAGTTAAGTGTGTTTTTGCTGTTGAGTTGCTAGAATTCTTGATATATCCTGGATATTTGACCTTTATCAGGTATAGGCTTTACAAATATTTTTCTCCAGTCTTTGAGTTGCCTTTTCATTCTTTTGTGAAAAAAAAAAAAACCTAAAATTAGTTTATTTTCTTGTAATAACTTTATCTGGCTTTAGTATCAGGATAATGCTGGCCTTACAGAATGAGTTAGGAAGTGTTCCCTCCTGTATTATTTTCTGAAAGAGTTTGGGGATTTTAATTCTTTAAATGTTTTGTAGAATTCACCAGTAAGATCATCTGATCCTAGGCTTTTCTCTATTGGTAGGTTCTTGATTACTAATCTCTTGATATAGGTCTATTCAGATTTACTATTTTTCTTGAGTCAGTTTTGGTAGTTTATATGTTTTTAGGAATTTTTCCATTTCATCTGGGTTATCCAATTTGTTGGCATACAACTGTTTATAGTGTTTTCTTATAATCCTTTCTTACTTCTAAGGCCTGTAGTAATGTCTCCACTTCCATTTCTGATTTTAATTATTTCAGTCTTCTCTCTTTCCTTTTTAAAATCATTAGCTTGTTAAAGGTTTGTCAATTTTGTGGATGTTTTTCAAAGAATCAACTTTTGGTTTCATTAATTTTTCTCTATTGTTTCTCTATTCTCTATTTCATTTATCTCCACTCTAATCTTTTTGTCCTTCTTTCTGCTAGCTTTGGATTTAGCTTGCTCTTTTTTTTTTTTTTTTTAGCTTTTTTAAGTAGAAAGTTAGGTCATTGATTCGTGGTCTTTGTTTTTTAAATGTAGGTGTTTATCACTATAAATTTAGCAGTGAGTACTGCTTTCATCACATGCTATATGTTTTTGTCTTAATATTTGCCATACTATTTTGTCTCATATTAGTATAGCCACTCCTTCTGTCTTTTGGTAACTATTTGTATGCGATATATTTTCCCATCCTTTATACTTTTAATCTATTTGTATCTTTGCATCTAAAGTGAGTCTCCTGCAGACAGCACATAGTTAGATTATGTTTCTTTTATTCATTCTCCCAAGTTCTGTCTCTTAATCAGAGTTTAAGACATTTGCATATAAAGTGATGACTGATTATGGAAAGACTCATTTTACCATTTTGCTATTCAATTTCCACATATGGTATCTTTTTTGTTTCTAAACTCTCTATTATTGCATTCAAACTGATTTTTTCCTAGTGAGCCATTTTGGTTCCCTTTTCATTTCTTTTTCTATGTATTATTTAGTATTTTTTCTTAGAGATTACCCAAGGGGTTACAATTAAGTATCTGAACTTCTAACAATCAAGTGTGGACTGATACCAACTTAGTTTCAATAGTATAGAGAAACTATTCCTTATCAGCTCCATTTTCCCCTTTATTTTGTTATTGTCACAAATTACATCTTTATATATTGTGTGCCCATTAACATATGCTTATAATTATTGTATATTTTTCTTTTAAATTATATGGAAAAAAAAGAGGAGTTAAAAATCAAAACCTGCAACAATATTGGCTTTTATATTTACCTATGTAGCTACCATCACCATTGTTTTTTATTTCTTCATATGGTTTTGAATTACTTTTCAGTTTCCTTTTATTACAGCCTGAAGGACTCCCTTTAGTGTTTCTTGTAGAGTAGGACTACTAGTGTTGACCTTCATCAGCTTCTGTGTATTTGGGAATGTCTTAACTCCTCTTTCAGTTTTGAAGGATAGTTTTGATGGATATAGTAATCTTAGCTGACAGTTTTTTTTTTTTCCTTTCTATACTTTAAATATGTCATCTCATTGCCTTCTGGCCTCCATGTTTTCTGAGGAGAAATCAGCCAAAAATTTTATTGAGGATCTCTTGTACGTGATGTATTGCTTCTCTCTTGCTGCTTTCAAGATTCTCTTTGTCATTTGACCATTTGACTATAATGTGTTTTGGTTTGGATCTCTTTGAATTTATCCTGCTTGGAGTTTGTTTATTTCTTGGATGTATAGACTCCCATTATGCATATGTTGGTATTCTTGATAGTTTCTCACAGGTTGCTTAGGCTCTGTTGATTTTTGTTTATTCTTTTCTCTTTATGCTCCTCAGTGAATTTTTTTATTTCAGTTATTGTATTTTTCCTTTCCAAATTTTCTATTTGGTTCTTTTTCATAATTTCTATCTCTTTATTGATATTCTTTATTTGGTGAGATATTGTACCCCTGTCTTTCTTAGTTCTTTGTCTGTTTAAGCATATTTAATATGGATGGTTTGAAGTCTTTTTCTAGTTTGTCCCTGGGTTCCCGTAGGGACAATATCTTTTTTTTTTTTTCTGTGAATGGGTCATACTCTCTTGTTTCTTTGCATGCCTTTTTTGTTTAAAATTGGATATTTTGAATATTTTAATGTGGCAACTCTGGAAATCAGATTTTCCCTTTTCCTGGTATTTGTTGTTATTTACTGGGGGTTGTTTTTTGTTTAGTAACTTTTCTTTTTTTTTAAGATTTTATTTGTTTATTTGAGAGAGAGAGAGAGAGAGCACGAGTGGAATGAGGGGCAGAGGGAGAAGCAGACTCCCCGCTGAGATGGGAGCCCAATGAGGGACTCAATACCAAGACTCTGGGATCATGAGCTAAACTGAAGGCAGATGCTTGACCAACTGAGCCACCCAGGCACCCCACTTAGTAATTTTTCTAAACTATTTTTTTAAAGTGTGTTATCTTTGTCACGTGTGGCTACTGAAACCTGTGTTCCATTAGATTAGTGGTCAGCTAGAGGTTTGACAGAGTTTCCTTAAATGCTTGGAGCCAAGAAAAGAATTTAAAAAAAGAAAAAGAAAAAGTACTTTTCTAATCTTTTCTAATTGGCTCTGTGTTGGGGCACTCCTTGAACACTTAGCCAGGCCACTTACAACTCTGCCTTGGCCTTTACTTCCTGCTCACATGCAGCCTGAAGGTCAGTAAGAGGTGAAAATTAGGGTCTTCTCAGGCCTTTTATGAGCCGGTATCCAGACCTGGGCATGCACATGGGCTTCCTGATTCCCCACCATACATGGGAGCTTTTAAAAGCCCTCATTTCCCGTGTATCTTATTTTCCAGCTTCTTCCTCCCTAGGCTTTTTGGTCTATTTCTTATCCTGACGATCCTCTCTTCCCATAGGCTCTGTCTCCAATCCTTTGCCTTTAAATACGTTCAGCAAAAGCATCCCAGGAAGCTGCCTCAGGCCCGGGAACTCCGAGTTGGGCAAAAGAAAGGCAAGCCCCTGTTCTGGTCCTCAAGGGAGCCAACAGACAGAATGGAACACACAACCACAGTTCTTTGAGAATAAGGTCCATACTCCCTCTGGCACTAGCAACCTGCACCAAGAGTGCAGCTGCCATCTTCATAGCTGTCAACAATTTAGGGAGTGAAGAATGGTAGGTGAATGATTTAAAATGCTACAGTATACTCTTACTGTATACTGTGGCAGCTTCTTCTTTAAGTTTTCCCTTGGCTACAAGTTTTTGACTAGATCCCAAAGTTCTGCAAAAGTTCATTCTGACAGTTTTGCATATTTAATAGTTGTTTTTCTGGAGTTCTCCCTGACGTTCCCTATTCTGCCCTTTTTAATGACATCAGTCCTGAATTCAATTTTTTCAATCGTCTGCATTTAGCACTTAAAATTAAAATTTAGGGATTAAGCATATTTAGTTTAGGTGAGGAAATAAAATCTATCTAGCAGCTGCTAAAGGCCCATTTCAATGTTACTCTATAGAAAAGTATGCAATGGTTACCATTTCAATCAATAGGAAGGGCTGGGCTCCTTTTTCAGTTTAATCCTTTTCCTGACCACTCCTGTTTCATTGATTGATGTTCTTTAAAAAAAAAGATTTTATTTATTTATTTGACAGAGCGAGAGAGCACAAGCAGGGGGAGCAGCAGAGGAGAGAGAGAAGCAGGCTCCCTGCTAAGCAGGGAGCTCAATATGGGACTCAATCCCAGGACGCTAGGATCATGACCTGAGCCGAAGGCAGATGCTTCACAGAATGAGCCACCCAGGGACCTTCATTGACTGATGTTCTTAAAGTCCTGTTTGGAGCCTCTGTCAGCTTCCAAAACCAAAATCCCCAAAATGTTCAGAACTACAGAGAAAGAAAGAATTTTTCTCCTGAGTACTCATCTCAAAATGAGGGGTGGGAAATACTAGGTAATTACAGCACCTGCTTAGTTCACTGAGTTTGGACTTGGACACCTGGGTCTATCTAGAATAAATAAGAGCAGATTTGCTAGCTCAAAATAACTGCTTGATAGTAAAATTCTGGATTATAGAAATCACTCAGAATCTAAGTCCTAGTTGGCCCATTGGAAAAGAATCTTGCCTAACCTTCTCTCCTCTTTTTCTTCTCTCTTTCTTTCTTATTTCTGTTTGTTTTTTACAACTTCTTCTTGGGTAGCCCTGTACGTAGACAAAGGTGGTCATGTAAGTGATATGATTAGAGCAGAGCCAGGAAAGCAACATCTAAAAGAAATTTTGTATACTCAAGCCTGATATTCTGTGATTTTAAATGTATTACTTGGGATTGGAGGGGAAGATCACAGAGTAGGAAGATCCTGAGTTCACCTCCTCCCATGGACACACCAAGCCTGCAAGCACATATAGAGCAACTGTCTCAGAGAATGACCTGGAGACTAGTAGAACAGCTCTTCCACAGCCAAAGATATAAGGAAAAAGCCACATTGAGAAAGGCAGGAGCGGCAGTGACGCAGTCTGGTTGTAAACCAAACCTTGGTGTGGTGACCCACGAGGAAGAAGAATATCACAGGCACCAAGGTCCTCCCTTAGAAGTGAGGGGTTCAAGCCCCACATCAGGCACACTATGCCTGGGGATCTGCACTGGGGAGATGAGTCCCTATAGTATCTGGCTTTGAAAATCAGTGGGGCTTAAATCTGGGATTGCTGGAGGGCTATAGGAAACCAAAACTCCACTCTTAAAAGGCCCACACACAATCTCTCTTGCTTCCAGACCCAGCACAGAGATAGTCATTTGAAAATCATCTGGAATATAGGTGAAGGATATTTATTAACTAATTTGAGGTGTGTGCTCTCAGGGGAAGGATCTGTAGGAACTTACTCCAGGAACAGAAGCATGGCAGGCACCCTTTTTCTTATGCTCCTTCAGCATAGTTGGACTGATGCTGGCAGGTGCCAGTTCTAACACTCTCCATCCACCTTACTGGCACTGATTTTCCAGCACCAGCATTCCCCTGCAGGCCCACCATACCACACCAGGTGGGCAGCTTTAGCTGGGACCAGTGCCTTGGAAAGTGACTCCTGGGTGCGCCTGGGTGGCTCAGTCAGTTAAGCGTCTGCCTTCAGCCTAGGTTGTGATCCCAGGGTCCTGGGATTGAGCCCCACATCAGGCTCCCTACTCAGCCGGGAGTCTGCTTCTCCCTTTCCCTCTACCCCACCCCACCGCTTGTGCTTTCTTGTGTGCTTTCTCTCTCAGATAAATAAATAAAATCTTTAAAAAAAGAGAGAGAGAAAAGAAAAGAAAAGAAAAGAAAAGAAAAGTGACTCTTGTCCTGGGAGGCAAGGGGGCCAGCCCCACCCACCAGCACACCTGAAATGGTCACAGCCAGGCCTTGCAGCCAGCTACACCAGGAGCCAGTCCCACTCATCATCATGCTCACAGCAGCTGCAGCCCACACAGGAGACACCCTGGAGTGCCTGGTTCTGGTGACCAGGAGGGATGCACTTCTGGGCCCCACTGGATGCCTTCTACATAAGACCACTGCCTTCAAAAACAGGAAATGTAGCTGACCACAGAGAATCAGACAAAATGAGAAGACAAAAAAATATGTTCCAATAAAAGAATAAGAAAAAAACTCAGAAAGAGAACTAAACAAAATTGAGATAAGCAAACTTGATGAAGAGTTCAAAGTAATGGTCATAAAGATATTCAATGAACTTGGAAGAAGAGTGGATGAACTCAGTAAGAACTTCAACAAAGAGACAGAAAATATAAAAAGAGCCAATCAGAGCTAAAGAATACAATAAGTGAAATGAAAAATACACCAGAGAGAAGCAACAGCAAATTAGAGGATACAACATGAATCAGTCAGTGATCAGGAAGACTGGGTGATTAATGGAAAGTGCCCAGACTGAACAAACAAACAAACAAACAAACAAAAACAGAGAGAGAGAAAGAGAGATTTTTAAAAAATAAGGATAGGGGCACGTAGGTGGCTCAGTCAGTTAAGCAGCTGACTTAGATTTTGGTTCAAGTCATTATCTCAGGCTCCACGCTCAGTGGGGAGTCTGCTTGAGGATTCTCTCTCTCCCTCTCTTCCTGCCCCTCCCCCTACTCATGCATGCACTTTCTCTCTCTCAAATAAACAAATAAATCTTAAAAAAATAAAAAATGAGGATAGGTTAAGGGACCTCTGGAACAACATCAAGTGTACTAATAGTCACATTATAGGGGTCCCAGAAGAAGAAGAAAAGAGAGGAAGGAGCAGATAACTTACTTAAAGAAACAATTGTTGAAAACTTCCTAACCCGGGGAAGGAAACAGATATCTAGGTCTAGGAATCACAGAGTCCCAAACAAGATGAACCCAAAGAGATCCACACATAGACACATAATAAAATGTCAAAAATTAAAGATAGAGAATCTCAAAAGTAGCAAGAGAAAAGCAGCTAGTTACATACAAAGAAGCGCCCATAAGACTATTAGCTGGTTTTTCATGGAAACTTTGCAGGTCAGAGGGCAGTGCCGTGATATATTCAAAGTGCTGAAAGGAAAAAAAACCTACAACCAAGAGCACTATTCCAGCAAGGTCATCGTTCAGATTTGAAAGAGAGATAAAAAGTTTCCCAGGCAAATAAATATTAAAGTTCATCCCACCACTAAACTGGCCTTATAAGAAATATTAAAGGGACTTCTTTAAGCAGAAAATAGGCCATAACTAGAAGTAAGAAAATTATGAAAGAAAAAAAGTCACTGGTAAAAGAAAACATAAAGGTACTAGATCATTCACTGATAAAGTTAGTATGAAGATTAAAAGACAAAAGTGTAAAATCAACTATACTACAATAATTAGGGAATACACAAAATAAAAAGATGTCAAATATGACACCAAACATACAAAACATGGAGAAGGCAGAGTAAAAATGTAGTGCTTTTAGAAAATATGTTCAAACTTAAGTGACCATCAACTTAAAATAGATTGCTGTGTACATAGGGTATTAAATATGAACCTCATGGTAATCACAAACCAAAAACCTATAATGGATATGTATACATAAAAAAAATAAAGAGAAAGGAATCTAAGCATAACATTAAAAAAAAATCAATTCATAAAGGAAGGGAGCAAGAGAAGAAAGGAACAGAGAACTTTAAAAACATCAGAAAACAATTAACAAAATGACAACAAATACATATCTATCAATAATTACTGTAAATGTAAGTGGGCAAATGCTCCAATCAAAATATATAGAGTGATTGAGCTTCAGAAACATGGCGGAGGAAGAGCAAAGAAAAAAGATCCCATTGGTTCCAGAGAATCTCCCGAAAAATAGGAAGGCTTATCAGGCCCTTAAAGCCACTCAAGCAAAGCAGGCACTTTTGGACAAGAGGGAGCAGAAGAAAGGAAAACAGCTCAAGTTTAAGCGACTGGAATGATTTCTACATGACTCCACGTGGCAGCAACGTGACAGGGTGCGCCTCAGACGACTAGAAGTGAAACCTCGTGGCCTGGAAGTGCCAGATAAACATTACTTGGCCTTTGTTGTCCGCTGCCAAAGGATTAATGGGGTGAGTTCACTGGTGCAGAGGACCACTGCAAGGCTTTGCCTGAAGATTTTCAGTGGTGTCTTTTTCAGAGAGACCTCCAAGACCATAAAAACGCTGCGTGTAGTGGAGCCTTATGTGACCTGGGGATTTCCAAACCTGAAGTCTGTCCGGGAACTCATCTTGAAACGTGGACAAGCCAAGGTCAAGAATAAAACCATCCCTTTGACGGACAACACAGTGATTGAGGAGCACCTGGGGAAGTATGGTGTTATTTGCTTGGAAGACCTCATTCATGAAATCGCCTTTCCGGGGAATAATTTCCAGGAGATCTCTGCGTTCTTACATCCTTTCTATCTCTCAGTGACCCGTCATGCTACCAAGAATAGAATGGGCTTCCTCAAGGAGGTGGGCTAACCTGGCTATCGAGGTGAATGCATCAATCAGCTCATTCGGCACCTGAATTAAACCCAGAATATCTGAAAGCACAGTGCATTGGTGACATGTGTTTTGTCTTTTGGAATGGTTACCGGTATCTTCAAAGAAGATTATTTTCTGTTGTATCTTCAGAAACTAGAGAGAGGGTCAAGGAAGAGAGGATGACGCTCTTGGCAAGCACTCGTCATTATAGCCCAGTCCCAAGGGAAAGTTCCAGTGTGTTTTCCACATTGGCTGCCCCTGCCACCTCTGAAGTGAGCGGAGGACTCCTGCCACGGAAGAGGGAGTCCTGCTGTGTCCCATCGTCTATCTTGGGGTTTAAAGTTGGTGAACGAATACCCAAGCATGAATATAAGGCAGCAGTGGACCAAGCTCAGGGACGTACATGAACCTGGGGGTTCCTGGGGCCTTGTTTTGGAAGGAACTTGAAATATAATTACAAAGAAGAGCACAAAAAACAATGCTCAGTTGTAAAAAAAAAAAAAAAATATATATATATATATATATATATATACAGAGAGAGAGAGAGAGAGTGATTGAATGGATAAAGAACATGACCCATTTATATGCTGCCTATAAAAGACTCACTTAGGACCTAAAGACACATACAAACTGAAAATGAAGGAGTAGAAAAATATATTCCTGCAAATGAGGTGAAAAATAAAAAGCTGGGGTAGCAATACATATATCAGACAAAATAGACTTTAAAACTGTAACAAGAGATGAAAAGAGAATTACATAATGATAAAGCGATCAATCCAATAAGGAGATACAATTGTAAATATCTATGCACCCAACATAGGAGCACCTAAATATATAAATATTAACAGACATAAAGGGAAAAGTTGACAGTAATACAGTAACAGTAGAGAACTTTAACACCCCACTCACATCAATACATAGATTATCCAGACAGAAAAGCAATAAGAAAACAATGCTTCAAACAACATATTAGACCAGATGGACTTAACAGATATACACAGAACATTCCATCCCAAAACAGCAGAATATACATTCTTTTCAAGTGCCCATGGAACATTCTCCAAGGCAAATCACACATTAGGCCACAAAACAAATCTCAATAAATTTAAGAAGACTGAAATCATGTCAAGTATCTTTTTTGACCATAACAATATGAGACAATAAATCAGTTACAAGAAAAACTAGAAAAAACATAAAGACATGGAGGCTAAACAACATGCTACAAAGCAACCAATGGGTTAACAAAGAAATCAAAGATACCAAATCAAAAAAGAAATCAAAAAATACCTTGAGACAAATGAAAATGGAAACCCAATGTTCCAAAACCCTTCGGGATGCAGCAAAAGCAGTTCTAAGAGGGATGTTTATAGTGCTATGGGCCAATCTCAAAGAAATAAGAAAAATCTTGAATAAACAGTCTAACCTTACACCAAAATGAACTAGAAAAAGAACAATAAACAAAGCCCCAAGTTAGTAGAAGGAAATAATAAAGATCAGAGTGGAAATGAATGAAATAACAATAGAAAAGATCAATCAAACCAAGAGCTGGTTCTTTGAAAAGATAAACAAAATGATAAACCTTTAGCCAGACTCATCAAGAAAAAAATAGGAGAAAACTCAAATAAATAAAATCAGAAGTGAAGGAGAAGTAACAACTAACACACAGAAACACAAAGGATTATGAGACTACTAGAAAAATTATATGCCAACAAATTGGACAACCTGGAAGAGGTAGATAAATTCCTAGAACCAGGGAGAGTCCAAGATGGCAGAGGAGTAGGAGACCTAATTTCATCTGGTCCCAGGAATTAGCTAGATAGCTATCAAATCATTCTGAACACCTATGAACTCAACTGGAGATAAAAGAAAAGAAGAGCTACAACTCTATGAATAGAAAAGTGACCACTTTCTACAAGGTAGGAGGTGTGGAGAAGTGGATCCAAGGCAATATATGGCAGGATAGACTGCATGAGGGGGAGCCTCTGTGAGCTGGCTACGGGCAAGTGATATAGCAGTGGAGCACAAAATCGAAACTTTAAGAAGTCAACTCTGGTGAGGGACATAGCTCAGGTGGCTAAGTGGAAGTGGATCCCTAGCTGGGACAGTGTGGTCTCAGGATCCTTGAGGTCATAGAAAGACCAAGGGTGCTTGAGTGCGGCAGAGCTCCCAGGCATCGGAGCAGGGAAGCCAGGTGCAATCAGTGAGCCCAGGGGTTGGCTCTCAGCTCAGAGTTGCCATAAACCACAAACCATGGCACAGTTGGGTGACTGCTTTTTGAGCAGGGGCCAACAAGTGGCAGAACTGGCAAGACCCCCCTTTCTCCCCTAGGAGGAGCAGTGCAAGAGTGCACTGCAGGGATCTGCTGGGTTTGGAGACTCCACACCGAGTCGGGTGCCTGAGATAGAAATGCTCGGTCACAGGCTAGGTGAGCATGGAGTGTGGCTGGAGACCAGAGAGAGAGGAGTGATTGACTGCTTTTCTCTGAGGGCTCAGTGAGGAGTGAGGCCCGGAGTTCTCAGCTCCTCTGAGGCCAGAGATTGGGAGGCCGCCATTTTCATTCTCATGCTCTAAAGCTGCACAGAAAGACTTTAGGGAACAAAAAGCCACATAGAACAAACCGGAGCACATTATTTAGCCTGGCCCCCTGGCAAGGGTGGTACAATTCCACCTGGGGCAAAGGCATTAGAGAATCAATGCAATAGGCCCCTCCCCCAGAAGATCAGGAAGAACACCCAGCCAAGACCAAGTTTACCGATCAATGAGAACTGCTAAACAAAACTCCAGAGCTAGGGGAATACAGCACATAGAATTCATGACTTTTTTCCTCTTGATTCTTTAGTCTTTCAACTTTAATTTTTTTTCTTTTCCTTTTCAACCAATTTCTTATTTTAGCAACTCCTTTTTTAAATCTTTTTTATTTTTTTAAGATTTTATTTATTTATTTGACAGAGAGAGACACAGCGAGAGAGAACACAAGCAGGGGGAGTGGGAGAGGGAGAAGCAGGCTTCCCACTGAGCAGGGAGCCTGATGTGGGACTTGATCCCAGGACCCTGGGTTCATGACCTGAGCTGAAGGCAGATACTTAATGACTGAGCCACCCAGGGACCCTTAAAATCTTTTTTAATTTTCATTTTTACAGTTACATCCTATCTCTTCATTGTATTTAATCTCATTTTTGTATCTATATAAGTTTTCCTTTCTTTACAATTTTGGGAAGCAGTTTCTCCTACAGACCAAAATACAACCAAAACCTAGTGTATGGCTCTGTTCTATTCACTTGATCATTTTCTCTTTTTTGTTTTTTTTTTCCTTGTTTTGTTTTGTTTCTGGTTTTGTTTTGTTAAAGTCTTTTTTAATTTTCATCTTTACATTTACATTCAATCCTTTCAATGTATTTAATTTTATTTTTGTGTATATAAGTTTTTCTTTCTTTACAATTTTGAAATGTAGTTTCTTCTAACAAACTGACCAAAATACACTCAGGAGATAGTGTATTGCTCTGTTCTGTTCACCTGTTTATTTATATTCCTTCCTTTTGTTGTTGTTGTTGTTGGGGTTTTTTTCCTGCTTTTGTTTTTTTCTTGTGTTTTATTTCCATTTTTACAGTTACATTCTATCTTTTCATTGTATTTAATTTTATTTTTGTACATATATAAGTTTTTATTTCTTTACAATTTTGGGATCTAGTTTTCTAAAAAACAGACCAAAATACACACAGAATCCAGTGTATTGCTCTATTCTGCTCACCTATCTGATTATATTCTTTTTTTTTTTTCTCCTGGTTTCAGGTCTCTTCCGATTTGTTTAGTGTATATTTCTCTGTGGTCGTTTTTGCCATTTTAGTATTCTGTTCTCTTGTTCATCTATTCTTCTCTGGACAGAATGACAAGATGGAAAAACTCACCTCAAAAAAGAAAACAAGAGGTAGTGCTGACTACCAGGAACATAAAAGTATGGACATATGTAAGATGTTGGAACTAGAGTTCAGAATAACTATATAAAGATACTAGCTGGGCTTGAAAAAAAGCATAGAAGATACTAGAGAATCCCTTTCTGGAGAAATAAAAGAATAAAATCTAACCAAGTCGAAATCAAAAAGGCTATTAATGAGATGCAATAAAAAAAGGAAGCTCTAACTGCTAGGATAAATGAGGCAGAAGAGAGAATTAATGATACAGAAGACTAAATGGAGAATAAAGAAGCTGAGAAAAAGAGAGATAAAAAACTACTGGATCATGAGGGGAGAATTTGAGACATAAGTGATACCATAAAGCAAAACAATATTAGAATAATTTGGATGCCAGAAGAAGAGGAAAGAGAGAGGGGGATAGAAGGTATATAGGAGCAAATTATAGCAGAGAACTTCCCTAATCTGGGGAAGGAAACAGGCATCAAAATCCAGGAGGCACAGAGAACCCCCCTCAAAATCAATAAAAATAGGTCACCATCCCAACATATAACAGTGAAACTTAAAAATCTCAGATACAAAGAGAAAATCCTGAAAGCAGCCAAGGACAAGAGGTCTGTAACCTACAAGGGTAGAAACATTAGAATGGCAGCAGACCTATCCACAGAGACCTGGCAGGCCAGAAAGGACTGGCATGATATATTTAGGGTGTTAATGAGAAAAATATGCAGCCAGGAATACTTTATCCAACTAGGATGTCATTCAAAATAGGAGAAGTATTAAAAAGCTTTCAGGACAAAGAGAAAGTAAAAGAATTTGTGATCACCAAATCAGCCTTACAAGAAATATTAAAAGGGATCCTCTAAGCAAAGAGAGAGCCCAAAAGTAACATAGACCAGAAAGGAACAGACAATATACAGTACCAGTCACCTTACAGGTAATACAATGGTACTAAATTCATATCTTTCAATAGTTACTCTGAATGTAAATGGGCTAAATGTCCCAAAAAAAGACACAGGGTATCAGATTGGATAAAAAAGCAAGACCCATCGATATACTATCTTCAAGAGACTCATTTTAGACCCAAAGACACCTCCAGATTGAAAGTGAGGGGGTGTAAAACCATTTATCATGCTAATGGACATCAAAAGAAAGCTGGGATGGCAATCCTTATATCAGACAAAGTAGATTTTCAACCAAAGACTGTAATAAGAGATGAGGAAGGACACTATATCATAATTAAAGGGTCTATCCAACAAGAAGATCTAACAACTGTAAATATTTATGCCTCTAACATGGGAGCAGCCAATTAACAAAATCAAAGAAACACATTGATAATAATACAATAATAGTAGGGGACTTTAACAACCCCCTCACTGCAATGGACAGATAATCCAAGCAGAAGATCAACAAGGAAATAAGGACTTTGAATGACACATTGGACCAGATGGACTTCACATATATATTCAGAACATTCCATCCCAAAGCAACAGAATACACATTCTTCTCAAGTGCACATGCAACATTCTCCAGAACAGATCACATTCTGGGTCACAAATCAGGTCTCCACCAGTACCAAAAGATTGGGATCATTCCTTGCATATTTTCAGACCACAATGCTTTGAAACTCGAACTCATTCACAAGAGGAAAGTCAGAAAGAACTCAAATACATGGAGGCTAAAGAGCATCCTACTAAAGAATGAATGGGTCAACCAGGAAATTAAAGAAGAATTTAGAAAACTCACAGAAACAAATGAAAATGAAAACACAACTGTTAAAAATCTTTGGGATGCAGCAAAGGCAGTCCTAAGGGGAAAGTATATAGCAATACAAGCCTTTCTCAAGAAACAAGGAAATTCTCAAATACACAACCTAACCCTACACCTAAAAGAGCTGGAGAAACAACAGCAAATAAAGCCTAAACCCAGTAGGAGAAGAGAAATAATAAAGATCAGAGCAGAAATCAATGAAATAGAAACCAAAAGAACAGTAGAACAGATCAACGAAACTAGGAGTTGGTTCTTTGAAAGAATTAGTAAGATTGATAAACCCCTGGCCAGACTCATCAAAAAGAAAAGAGAAATGACCCAAATCAACAAAATCATGAATGAAAGAGGAGCGATCACAACCAACACCAAAGAAATACAAACACTTATAAGAACATATTATGAGCAACTATATGCCAACAAATTAGGCAATCTAGAAGACATGGATGCATTCTTAGCGATGTATAAACTACCAAAACTGAAACAGGAAGAAATAGAAAACCTGAACAGACCCATAACCAGCAAGGAAACTGAAGCAGTAATCAAAAATCTCCCAACAAGCAAGAGCCCAGGGCCAGATGGCTTCCCAGGGGAATTCCACCAAACATTTAAAGAAGAATTAATACCTATTCTTCTGAAACTGTTCCAAAAAATAGAAATGGAAGGAAATTTTCAAACTCATTTTATGAGGCCAGCATTACCTTGATCCCAAAACCAGACAAAGACCCCACTAAAAAGGGGAATTACAGACCAATATCCCTGATGAACATGGATGCAAAAATTCTCATCAAAATACTAGCCAGTAGGATCCAACAGTACATTAAAAGGATTATTCACCAGGACCAAGTGGGATTTATTCCTGGAGTACAAGGTTGATTCTACACAAGTCAGTGTAAATGGTAAGTATTTATCCTTTCTGATGGCTGAGTAATATTCCATTATATATATATACACACACACACCCCATATCTTCTTTATCTATTCATCTGTTGATGGACATCTCTGCTCTTTCCATAGTTTGACTATTGTGAACATTGCTGCTATAAACATTGGGGTGAGGTGCCCCTTCAGATCACTACATTTGTATCTTTGGGGTAAATTCCCAGTAGGACGGCATGGATGTAATGAGCACTGGGTATTAAATAAAACTGATGAACCACAGAACTGAAACCAATAACACATTATAGGTTAATTAATTGAATTAAAATAAAAATTTAAAAAAATTCCTAGAAACATACAATCTTCCAAGACTAAATCAGGAAGAAACAGAAAATCTGTCCAGGCTGTTTACTCGTACTGAAATTGAATGAACAAAACAAAGCAAAACAAAAAACTCCCAACAAACAAAAATCCAGGACCAGATAGCTTCATAGATAAATACTACCAGATATTTTAAAAAGAGTTAATACCTATCTTCAAACTATTCCAAAAAATTGAAGAGGAAGAAATCCTTCTAGATTCATTATGTGAACTTTCATACCAAAATCAGATAAAGATGCTATATAAAAAGAAAATTACAGGCCAATATCCCTGATGAACATAGATGCAAAAATACTCAACAAAATGGTAGGAAACCAAATTCAACAATACATTAAAAGGAACATTCACCATGATCAAGTGGGATTTATTCCAGGAATGCAAAAATGGTTCAATATCCACCAATCAATCAATGTGATACTCCACATTAACAAAGTGAGGGATTAAAAATCATATGATCATCTCAACAGGTGCAGAAAAAGCATTTGACAAAATTCAACATCATTCCCAATAACAACTCTCAACAAAACCAGTGTAAAGGGAACGTGACTCAACATAATAAAAGCCATATGACGAACCCACAGCTAACACCATACTTGATGGTGAAAAGCTGAAAGCTTTCCTCTAGGATCAGGAACAATACAAGGATGTCTACTCTTTCTACTTTTATTCAATATAGTACTGGAAGTCCTAGCCACAGCAATCGAAAAAGAAAAAGCATCCAAATTGGTAGGGAAGAAGTAAAACTGTCTATTTGCAGATGACATAATACTATACATAGAAAACCCTAAAGACCCCTTCAAAAGCTATTAGAATAATAAATGAATTCAGTAAAGTTGTAGGATTACATATATTACATAATTATATATACATACATATATACACATATATAATTATAAAAGTTATATACAGAAATCTATTGTGTTTCTATACACTAATAATGAGGTGGCAGAAAGAGAAATTTAGAAAACAATCCCATTTACAACTGCACCAAAAAGAATAAAATACAAAATACCTAGGAATAAATTTAACAAAAGAGTTTAAAGACCTATCCTCTGAAAACTATAAGACACTGATGAAAGAAACTGAAGACAACACAAATAGAAAGCTATATTGTGCTCATGAAATTAAAAAAATTAATATGGTTAAAATATCCATACTACCCAAAGCAATCTACAGATTCAATGTAATACCTATCAAAATACTGGGGCACCTGGGTGGCTCAGTCATTAAGTGTCTGCTTTTGGCTCAGGTCATGATCCCAGGGTCCTGGGATCGAGCCCCACATTGGGCTCCCTGCTCAGCAGGAAGCCTGCTTCTCCCTCTCCCACTCCCCCTGCTTGTGTTCCCTATCTTGCTGTCTCTCTCTCTCTGTCAAAAAAATAAATAAAATCTTAAAAAAAAAACTATCAAAATACCAATAGCATTTTTTATAGAACTAGAACAAATAATCCTAAAATTTGTATGGAACCACAAAAGACCCCTAATAGCCAAAGCAGTCTTAGAAAGAACAAAGCTGGAGATAACACAGTCCCAGATTTTAACTTATACTACAAAGCTACATTAATCAAAACAGTATGGTATTGGCACCAAAAAATAGACATATATATCAATGGAACAGAAGAGAGTCTAGAAATAAACCTATGCTTACATGGTCAATTCATCTATGATGATTAATTGAAGGCAAGCATACACAATGGAGAAAAGACAGTTTCTTCATTAAATGGTGTTGGGAAAACTAGACAGCTAATGTGCAAAAGAATGGAACTGGACCACTTTCTTATACCATACACAAATAAACCCATAATGGATTAAAACCTAAATGTAATACCTGAAACCATACAACTCCTCAAATAAAACATAGTCAGTAAACTCTTGGACATCAGTCTTAGCAATATTGTTTTGGATCTGTCTCCTCAGGCAAGGGCAACAAAAGCCAAAACAAACAATTTGGACTATATCCAACTAAAAAGCTTTTTCACAGTGAAGGAAACCATCAACAAAATGAAAAGAAAACCTACTGAATAGGAGAAGATATTTGCAAATGATATATCTGATAAGAGGTTACTATCTAAAATACATAAAGAACTCAAATAACTCAACACCAAAAAGAAAAAAGAAAAAACAAGCAATACAATTAAAAAATGGACATAGACCTGAATAGACATTCTTCCAAAGAAGACATACAGATGCCCTCTCATTATCTGAGAAGATGCTCATTACCATTAATCAACAGGGGAATGCAAATCAAAACCACAATGAGATATCATTCATACCGGTCAGAATGGCTAGCATGAAAAAGACAAGAAATAACAAGTGTTAGTGAAGATGTGGATAAAAGAAAACCCTCATGTGCTATTAGTGATAATGTGAATTGGTACAGCCACTAGAAAACAGTATGGAGTTTCTTCAAAAAATTTAGAATACAAACACCACATGATCCAGCAATTCCACTTCTGGGTATTTAGCCAAACAAAACAAAAACATTAATTTAAAAAGATAAGTACATCCTTATGTGCATGAAAGCATTATTTACAATAGCCAAGATATGGACAAAACCTAAGGGTCTATCAACAGATGAATGGATAAAGATATGATATATATATTTATATATATGTATATGTATATATATATATTTGTATGTATGTGTAGATACATACATACAAATGGATGTATACATACATACATACACAATGGAATGTTACTTAGCCATAAAAATGACTGAAATCTTGCCATTTGTGACATGAATGAACTTAGAGATATGCTAAATGAAATAAATCAGGCAGAAAAAGGCAAATACTGTATGACTTCACTTATATGTGGAATCTAAAAATTAAAACGAATGAACAAGCAAAACAAAATAGAAACAGGCATATAGATACAGCAAACAATCTGGTGGTTACCAGAGGGGAGAGAGATGAAGGGACGGGCAAAATAGGAGAAGGTGATTAAAAGGTACAAACTTGGGGTGCCTGGGTGGCTCAGTCAGTTAGGAGTCTGCCTTTGGCTCAGGTCATGATCCCAGGGTCCTGGGATCAAGCCCCGTATTGGGCTCCCTGCTCAGTGGGGAGTCTGCTTCTCCTTCTACCTCTGCCTGCCTGTCTGCCTGCTGCGATCTCTCTCTCTCTGTGTCAAATAAATGAATAAAATCTTAAAAAAATAAAATAAAATAAAGGTACAAACTTCCAGTTACAAAATAAATAAGATCTGGGGATGCAATGTACTGAATAGGGAATATAGTTAATAATGTGTAACAAATTTGTATGGTGACAGATGGTAGCTAGGTTTACTGTGATCACTTAATAATGTATATAAATGTTGAATCACTATGTTGTACACCTGAACCTATATAATACTGTATGTCAGCTATATTCCAATTTAAAAATTTCAGTGTATTACTTTGGACTACCAGCTCAAAATGACAGTCTGTACATACTTGTCCACCTTGTCAAAATCCCATAAGAATTCATAAAGTATATATACCAAAGAATATAATGGTGCTAGAACACAGGGAATAGCCTAGCAGCAGACCAAAAATGGAATTTTTGCATAATATAAAGAAAATAGGATTTAGTGGTATAGAAACCAAACAGTTGAAAAATCTGTAGTACAACGCTAGAAAAAGAAAAGATGCTGAAGTGTTGAATCTTGACAAAATTCTGTAAAAACTCTAAATTCAGTCACTTATCCTCACAGCAGAATGAGGCCAAGGAGAAGTCAGATAAGTATTAATTGAGAGATTAACAAAGATGGACCAATTCAGGCTTTGGGTCAGCTCCAGGTATAGCTGGCCAAGACCCTCTCACTGAATAAAGCATGAGTATGCTATCATTATGGGAGTGAAAGCTGGAAATAAAACAGGACAGTGCTCCAGAGAACTTGAAATTCCACAACACAAGCGGAACCTTCACACCCTGTAGAGATGTTTATATCTAGGCACATCCCATCTGATTCATTTAAGTCTGCCACCGCATTAACTTCCTCGAGTATGCCAAAGAGACCACAGAACTTCAATATTAATAGATCTAGGCTCTCATTTATAAAGATGGATACCCAAGAATCATCAGAAATTTGAGAAATCCTAGGAATATGAAAGAGAAGTCTCAAGTTACATAAGCAGAACAAATAACCACCAAAGAAACAAAGTTAGTGCAGGAAATAAAAGAGAATTTTAAAAATCTCATCTACATCTTAATAGAAATTAAAGAGAACAAATTCATCCTGTCTAGAGTATCTAGAGAACAAGAAAGCAGTCTTGAAATTAAAAACATTATTGCCTTCTAGCCAAAAACAGCTCTGTGGAAGGGTTGAATATCAGAACTAATGCAGCCCAAAGCAAATTAGTGAGTTAAAATATCAAATTTAAAAATTCTCCTGAGACGTAAACAAAGCGAAAAAGAAGCTTTAGAGAAAGATTAAGAAACACAGAAGTTAGATGTAGTAAATCTAATGTCCATCTAGTGTAAACTCTAAAGGAAGAAAACAGAAGATAAAAAGGAAGAAATAACCAATAAAGTTAAATAAAAATGATCTGATAATTTTTTTTAGCTAAATAATGTTTTAACTGATTAGGGCTGAAAAGGTCACTTAATACTGAGAAATACCGAAAAGAGAAATAAACTTAGAGTCATCTGCTAAAAATTTTGAATGTAAAGATAAAAAGAGAATCCTACACATTTGTAAAGGGAAAGAAACTCATTCCTAAAATAAATTAGAATTAAACTGGCACTGAATTTCTCATCTGCAACATTAAATGCAAATAATGGAAAATGCCCATAAAGTACTGAGAGGAAAACATTTGGAACCTAAAATTTGAAATCTATACAAACTATCATTCAAATGACAGGACAAAATCAGGCTATTATTACTGGAAGTGAAATTATTCCAGTGGAATATACTCCCCATTCACCCTTTCTTAAGAAATGCTTGAAGATAGGCGCCTGAGTGGCTCAGTCATTTAGCGTCTGCGTTCGGCTCAGGTCATGATCCCAGGGTCCTGGGATCTGGGATCTTTAAAAACAAAAAAGAAATGCTTGAAGATATACTCTTCAAGTTCCATTTCAGGCAATACTGTGAATGATTTTTTTTTTTTAAGATTTTATTTATTTATTTGACAGAGACAGAGACGGAGACAGCAAGAGCAGGAACACAAGCAGCGGGAGTGGGAGAGGGAGAAGCAGGTTTCCCACTGAGCAGGGAGCCCCATGTGGGACTCAATCCCAGGACCCTGGGATCATGACCTGAGCCAAAGGCAGACGCTTAACAACTGAGCCACACAGGCACCCTTAAGATTTTATTTTGAAATAATCTCCATACCCAACATGGGACTCAAACTCCCAACCCGAGATCAAGAGTTCCATACTACCAACTGTGCCAGCCAGCCAACCCTGCTGTTAACCATTTTTTCTGGAAAACCTACCACTATAAAACACCCAGAAATGTCAGTTAAGATGTAACAAACATCCTTTGGCATGCATACTGGAGTGTACAAGAAAGTAAAGAGAAATTCCAAAGTAAAAAAAAGAATATAGAACTGAAAAGCATCAAGGTAGGTTAGAGTTACTGAGACTCAGGAAAACTCGATTTAACAATCCTTAGACCTGCACGAGGTAAGGAGTTGGACCTGAGACTTTTGAATAAAGCTGGGACATTTGAAGAGCTACAGCCTTGGTGAAGGAGTGGAAATGAGAGATAATAAAGAATCCTAACTATCTTGATTTGGGGTCTGAGTGAAAAATAAGAGTCTCCCTTGAGAATTTTTAACCACAGTTTGCCCTCATACAGGAGTAGGTGTAAAATTTACAATCTCCCTATGATCTAGAAACTTGAAACCAATAAAATTAACATAAAATGGTGGATGGTTGGTAGTAACTTACATCTTCAAGAAGTAAACATAAATATTCCCTGGAGGGACTCATCTTTAATCTAGGCAAAATACAAAATAGATATTTATAAATTGAATTACACTAAAATTAAGAACTTCTATTCATGGGAAGACACTATAATGGGAGTGAAAATATAAGCCATGTACTGAGCGATGGAAGGAGATATTTATAACCCAAGTAACCAAAATAGGACTAGTATCAGTGTGCTTGGGTGGCTCAGTCGGTTAAGTGTTGAACTCTTGGTTTTGGCTCAGGTCATGATCTCATGGGTCATGGGATTGAGCCCTGCAGCCAGCTCCACACTCAGCCAGGAGTCTGCTTGACTCTCTCCCTCTGTACCCCCCACACTCTCTCTCTCTCTCTCTCTTTCTTAAATAAATAAATAAATAAATATTTAAGAAATAGGACAACTATCTGGAATATATAGAGAACTACTCTGAGTCAGTAAGGAAAAGACAACTCATTAGAAAAATGAGCAAGACTTAGACATTTCTTCTCTTAACAAAAGAGGATCCACTAACATATGAAAAAATGTTAAACTGCATTAGTAATCTAAGAAATGCAAATTAAAGCTCTACTGAGATACAATTACACATCTGCTGGTTTGGCAAAAATTAGAAAATCTGACAACAATAAGTGTTGAAGAGGCTGTGGAATAACCAAAATCCTCCTTCTCTGCTACTGGAGTGTAAATCGCTACATTTATTTTGGCAAACAGTTTGGTATTATCTAGTAAAGGAGAAGAGATGCGTATCTCATGATCTAGCAATTCTATTTCTAGGTATAGGTTCTAGAGAAACTCTTATACATGTTCACAAAGGGACACATACAAGAATATTATTAAAAGTATTGTGTATAGTAGTCAGAAAAATTGAAATGAATGTCTACTAACAGTAGACTGGATGCATACGTTGTGGTATACGCACATAATGAAATACTATATATAATTGAAAAGGAACAGTTGCATGGGTTCTCCATGGATTAATCTTACGAACATAATGTTAAAAAAAAAAAAGAAAACAAGTTACAGAAAAATACATACAGTATAATTCCATTTACATAAAGTTCAAAACTGAAGAAAAAACTAAACACTGTATTAGCTAAGGATGCAATCACAGATGATGAAATAATAGAGAAAAGTATAGTAATGTTCAAGTCAAAAGGCAGAATATTGGCTATGAGAAAAAAGGAGACACATGCAATTGGAAAAGAACACACAGGGGTCTTCAAAGGTATTGGCAATTAGTTTTTTACTTTTTAACCTGGGTAGTAATTACAAAGTATTGCTTTGTTATTATTATTTAAAAAATATATAAATGCTTCATATACTCTTATGTATCTATATCTCACAATAAAAAGATAATAAGAGAATACAGTTTTATACCAATACATTTATAAACTTAGGCAAAGTAAACTCCCAGAAAAATATAAATTACCATAACTGTGTCAGAAAAATATAGAAAATCTAAATGATCCCATAACTATTTAAGAGGTAAATCAGTACTTCCAGATAATGCAAAATAAAAAAGAAAGCATCAATCCCAGAGGTTATGCTGGTGAACTTGGCCAAATACTCAAGGAACAGATAATTCTATTATTTTTACACAAACTCAGAGAAGAGAAAAAGAAGGTACACTTCCCAATTAATTTTATGCAGTTAATATAACTTAGATAAGAAAACCAGACAAGGATGGTTTAAGAAAATAAAATTAAAAGCAATCTGAGTCATGAACATAGAGGTTGAATCCTAAATAAAACATTACCAAACTAAATCTAGTAATACATTAGTAATACATAAAACATATATCATAATCAAGATAGGTTAGCTCCAGGAAAGAAAAGTTGGTTTAACATTAAATAACCTAGAAAAACCCTTATATATATATATATATATATACATATATATATATATATATATATATATATATATATATATATATAGCAGGAAACATGTGAAAGAATGTTCATAGTAGCATTGGTTGTATGGCAAAACACCAAAACAGTCCAACTGGCTATCAACAGTAAAATGAGTAAATAAATTTTCATCAATAGATTATTATATGGAAGTGAAAATGAATGACTTTCAGTTATGTGTATCAACACAGATGAATCTCAAAAGTTATGCTGAACAAAGAAAGCAAAACAAATCTATATATATATATATACACACACACACTTGTATTTATATATATATGTGTATATATATATATATATATATATATGAGCTGGAATGTT
This sequence comes from Zalophus californianus, assembly GCF_009762305.2. Taxonomy (NCBI): domain Eukaryota; kingdom Metazoa; phylum Chordata; class Mammalia; order Carnivora; family Otariidae; genus Zalophus; species Zalophus californianus. The sequence continues at coordinate 86,394,689 of NC_045600.1, forward strand.
CTCAGCAACACTATTTATAATAGCCTGAAACTGATAACTACCCAAAAGTCTTTCAACAGTAGAATGGAGAAATAAATTATGGTATACTTACACAATGTAATACTATACAGCAATGAGGATGAATGGACTACAATTACAAAGAATAATATGTAAAAGTCTCACAAATGTAAGGTTGATAAAATAAGTCAGCAACAAAAGAATAAATAGTGCATGGTTGCATTTATATAAAATTCAAAAATAGGCAAAACTAGTGTATAGTGTTGGAAGTCAAGATAGGGGTCAACCTTGATGAGGGATAGTGACTTGAAGCAGGCATATGGGGGACTTCTGGAATGCTGGTAGTTTTCCATTTCCTGTTCAGGGTGATGATTACACGGATGTGTTCATTTTGTGAAAAGTCATTGAGTTGTATGCATGATTCTGCATTTTTCTATATGTATGTTATTTCTGTAATGTGTTCTTTAAAAAGGAGGAGGAAAAGTGTGGATGATATTATGGTTGGTGATATTATATCACTGAGGAACCTGACTGATCTTCCAATTCTTTGTATATGACTTCTAGAAAACAAAACAAAAAAGTAATAACTAGTAGAACAAAAGTTGAAAGTAAAACTTTTAACTAATACATGGGGAAAGTGGGTGGAAAGAAGACTGTACAACAAAAAGCATTCTTAGTTTGTGTACTCTTTCTTCTGCCTTAGCTCTCCACTAAAGTTTAAATAGTGTTGGGAGTAGAAATAACGTTTGAAAATGATGATTTTATCAGATCACTTTCAAAGAGGAGATTGGTGCTTTTACTGTGGCTGCACCTATTCTCGGCTCCTTTAAGAACGGAGCCCACTCTCCTGGAGTGCTGAAATGGGCAGCAAGAAAGAGAAACTTATTTAGTTGTTCTTTCCCAAAGGTATCTTCCAGACCCTCCTCCAACATCGACCCAGGCAACTATGGGGAAGTGCATGATCTGATCACCCAGATACCCTCTAAAGTGCAGATACAAGATATTACTAAGGAGCTACACTGCCCACTGTGTAATGATTGGTTCTGTGATCCATTGATGCTAAGCTGTGGCCACAACTTCTGCCAGGCCTGTATCCAAAACTTTTGGAAGCAGCAAGCAAAAGAAACATTCTGCCCTGAGTGTAAGATGGTATGTCAATATAGCAACTGTACGTTCAACCTGGTACTCGAGAAGCTGGTAGAGAAGATTAAGAAGCTACCTTTACTCAAGGGCCATCCACAGTGCCCAGAGCATGGAGAGAACCTGAAACTATTCAGTAAGCCAGATGGGAAACTGATCTGCTTTCAGTGCAAAGATGCTCGGTTATCTGTGGGGCAGTCTAAAGATTTCCTGCAGATCTCTGATGCTGTCCGTTTCTTCATGGTGGGTGAGCCCTGGGTCTTGAATAATACCTTAGGAAAGCTGGGAAAAATCTTTTGTAGGGTTTCTTCTCTCTTTCAACCCCACCTCTTTATTCAGATGATTATTAGTAAGCTCAGAAAATACAACATATCTTGCAAAGTTCTTTTCTAGAGTTGCTGATTATAAGAAAGGAGCAGTGGAGTATCTCTGGCCTACTCCCTCAATCAATCAAATATTTATTTACCTATACCCTGCCATGACAGCACTCTGCTAGATGCTGTGTAGAATACAGATGTACAAGATATTGCTCTTGTTATAAAATTCTTGAAATTTAGTCAAGTTTAAAATGAATAAAACAACAGAAGCAAGATAGTCTACTAATGAGAGCTAAATTTTGTAACATTTGTAATTCATAAATATTTAGAATTTCAAAGAAGATTAGAGAAAACTGAAATAGGGGATGTATGGTGAATGAAAGCTTGAGTTGGGTAATCATTTGCATTTGAATGGGCAGAAGAAAGAAATGAGTATCCTAAATGATAACAATGTAAGTAAAAGTATAGTTAGTGAGAATGGTATAACTAGAGTAAAAAATGTAGAGTTATCATCTTCAAACCCCTGTAGTAAGCTCATAGGAGCATAAAACTAAGCTTTTCTGCTGCTTTTTATTTTCCTTACAATTCTTAGAAGAGACAGGAATTATGACTTAGGGGAAAGGAAAGACTTGCAGCAATAGCTCACTTTTTCTCCTCACACCCTGGGCCTTTAGGAGAGATAGCCCTATGGTCCTTCATCTCCCAAGTTAGTGTGGGTTAATTCTATGTGGTATCCCCAGAAGGAGCTCACCATCCATCAAGGTCAACTGGAGGCAACCCTGAAGGAACTTCAGTCCCTGAAGAATATGCAGAAAGATGCTATAGCTGCTTACAAGGTGAGAAGCAGGGTAGAGGGGTTATGAGATAGAACTGAAACACCTTCCTTGTAACTTCAGCTATATGAGTAGAAAGGTGCCTGTACGTATATTATCAATACACTAAATGGCACCTGGGCTATAGAATTAGAAAGTAGACACTGTAGGGAGGAAAGAAATATAGGAGGGAAATAAGTTCTCAGTGGTTGATCAACAGAGAGAGGAGACTGACCTTTCCTGTTACATGCTGATGCTTCTGATGGCTCAATCACTAGGTGATTGTTCTGAGGTTGAGATCTGTCTGATCTTTCCCTTTATATATGACAAAATAAGGGATTTATCAGAAAAATCCACTAAAGATTGTTATGTCCAGAGAAATACCTTTCTTTTCTTTGGGTTTATAACCAGGCTACCTCTGATTGAAGGTCTCTTGGACTGCTGGTTTTTTACCATTCAATGTGATCTTTCCTAGCTTCCCCCAAACTAAATAAACTATTGCCTAGAGCTTCACAGGAGCTCTAGTAGAACATTAATAGTCAGAAACTTGGTAAAGCAGTCCATAGGTTATGGGGCTAAATTGGGGGTTCTATTTCTTCACTAATTATTCTATGGAGGAGAATCTTCTCTGGCTTTTGGCATCTGGAAGAAGAAATATGTACAATGAGGGAAAGAAGAAGGATAGGTGGAGATGATGTCTCCACAGAGAATGTTGTTTCTGTTGTAAGAGTTCCCCGTTCAGCTATTACAGTCAACATTCATTCACTCAAAAATTATTTATTGAGTCGGTAAGGTATTACACTAGATACCATATTACACTAGGGTGGAAGACGGATTAATGGGATTAAGTAATCCCGTTAATAGCAATAAAATGACAACTGTGATAATTAGTATAAATGAAAATAAAGGGTATCATAAGAACATATACATGAAGAACTAATTTAGGCTAGAGGAGGGGTATTCTCTGAAGAAATCACCCATTAAAAATTGAGAATTGAAGGATAAGTGACTTAGCCAAGTGAACCGGTTGAGGGGAATATGAAGGAAGTGGCCTGGAGAAGAATGTTCTACGTGAGCAGAGAGCATTTGGAAAAGTCCTGAGATAGGAAGCTAATTGCTATGTTAAACAGAGAGAAGGCCAATAAAATTGGATCATGGTATGCAAGATGAGACTGAAGAGGTAGATATGAGTCCAATTATGTAGGCCCTTGTAGATAACAATAGGATATTTGAACTTCCTATGGATAAGAAGCCATTAAAGGTTTTAAATAGGACATGATTTCATTTCATTTTGAAAATATGAGTCTAGTGGCTGTGTGAAGAGAGACAATGACAAGGATAATATTAAAAGGCTATTGCAGTGATCCCAGAGAGTAATGATGGTGGCTTGGACTAGAGAGGCAGCAGAGGTAGAGAGAAACAAACAGCTTCAGCATATGCTTTGGAGATAAAAAATAAATAAATAAATAACCTGGATGTGGTGACTGATTAGATGTGAGGGGTGAGTGGAGATGTCAAATAGACAGTTGGATACAGGAATCTGGAGCTCAGTCTGGAAATAAGAAGTCAGCACAGAGATTGATTTAAATCTGTGGAAGGAGAGGATATTACCTAAAAAGAGAATGTAGAATGAGAACGGGAAAGAGCCCAGGACAGAATATCAAATAACTCTAATATTTAGAGCTTGGTTAAAGGAGACAGAACAAAAAATAAGAGAAATAGTGATGAAATAGGTAAAAGGAAAACTGGAAAAATGTGAGCTAGAGAATAGAGTGAATTTTAAGAATGCCATTATAATGATGGACCATAAAATCCAAGCTGGATAAGAGGAGACACGGAGACAGAAAATGATGAACAGAAATGGAAGGGGTCAATGAGTAAGAGGTTTCAATGAGACCCAGGAATTGTTGCAATAGAAGTACCTGAGTAAATGAGCATAAGAAGTTAGTTTTGGTGAAATTGCTGGGGATGATAAAGTCCTGGGTGATTAAGAGAATGAGTAGATAAAGGTGGAGATCACTAGAAATGAGGAGGATAAGGATCTGAGAAGCCTGGATGTCAGAAGGTTCACCCCTCAGGATGTCGCAGTACCTTAAGAAAGGGGTATAGCAGTTATCAATTTCAGTGCTTCAGACATTGCCCATCTACTGTTTCTTCTATATTGTCCTGGCAGTGGAAGTGGCATCCCCCCAGCTCTCATTTCTAGATAAGAATAGTTCTTTCAGCCTTCTTATGGCCCCAGTTTAACAGCATCACTTGGTAGACATCACTTCTGGGTAGGAGGGTACTATCATTCATTCTAGAATGTTTAACCCCACAGCCTTATTTAATATGGCATTGGTTACCACCCCCAGTATTGCAATAGGTACCTAGAGACCACTTTTGAGTATTTAATTCCCGAACTATTATTAAACTAACTGAGAAAAACAAAGTAAGTCTCCCAAAGGACTCCTACTATTTAGTATGGTTGAGTGATAATACTCAAGAGTGATTTTAATGCATCTTCCTGTTACGGTATTTCCCAAATTGTATGAGTACTGGTGGTGTGGGCCCCCATCCCCAAGTGCTAGTCTCAGTAATTACCATGGTGATGATCATGGAGGTTTCCAGGAAAACAAGCTACATCTGCAGCAACACATCTCCTTGGAGTTTCTAAAGCTACATCAGTTCCTGCACAGCAAAGAAAAGAACATTTTAAATGAGCTCCGAGAAGAGGGGAAAGCCTTGAATGAGGAGATGGAGCTGAATCTGAGCCAGCTTCAGGAACAGTGTCTCCTAACCAAGGAGATGTTGGTGAGCATCCAGGCACGGATGGAACAGCAGAATCCCTTCGACTTTCTCAAAGTGAGACTCCCTATCAACATAATTATGGGTATACTAGTGGGGGGAAGAGGGTTAGAAAGCTGTAGAAGCAGCTTTTCCCCACCAGGAGGGGGGAAAAACTTACTGTAGTGCTCTTTAGAGTCTCTGGGAGAAAAGCAGAAGGCTACTTTTGCCTTACACTCAATAGGAAGCTTTACTTTCACCCTCCTAAAAAAGATAATGCCATTAATAATGTTATCTATTAATATTTTTTATTCATAAAGAACTTTGAAGGTTTATTTCTCAAAAATAAGAATGTTGCAACCTGAGTTGTATCTTAGACTGGCTTTCAATTTTGTTTGAAAGCTGTTTGCCAGTCTTTATTACCTGAAGCTTAACTTCTAAAGTGTCATTGATTATCACCTCAGCAATCAGAAGTTTACTTAGTCAGAGTACGGAAAAGTGGCTTTGGGACTGGAAGACCTATAGTGGTTTTCTATTGAAACCATGTAGCAGTATAGGCAGAAATAGCCTATTAATTTCTCTTGTTCCATGTAAAAGGGAACTCTAGAAAATCAGAATAAGATAAAGCCAGTTTAGTCCTGGGTTAGATGAAGGATACCTGATCAGAAAAGGCATGTGGAGGATGGGAAGAGTTGGTGGTGATGGAATGGGGACATCTGCACAGGATCCTAGTATTTACGGTCAAATTCTCGTGGTGGCCAGTATCACCAAAGAAATTTCTGGTGTTGATAAGCAGGCATCTAACTTCTTTATTACTCCTTTCCTCTTCTAGGATATCTCATCTCTCTTGGATAGGTAAGTGTTTCTGTATGGAATTAGTATCTTTCCTTCAGTCCCTGGAGGATGTCTAAGACTAAATGATTTATGTCCCCTGCAGCTTGGAACAAGGAATGAAGGTGCTGATGCCCAGAGAGTTTATCTCCAGAAAGCTGAACCCAGGCCTGTACAAAGGTCCCATCCAATACATGATGTGGAGGGAAATGCAGTTTTCTCTCTCTCCAGGTATCAATGGGTAGTGGTTATTGGTTCCTGGGTCTCCCAGGAATCTATGTTCCTTCTGTGGAATCTCTTCTGTGGCCCTAATTAGTACTCTAGAGTTTGGGATGGGGGAAGGGTGGAGTTTAGCCAAAAGAAGACTATGGTATGACTTCAGTCAGTATGACTGAATTTCTTCTGGTACCATGACCTAAGAATTTATGACTTCTCACTGGTAAATAGAGTCTGATGTGAGAATTACTTCTCAGCCTATGATTTTGTTTCATTGTTCTATCAAATGTGACAACCAGTTATTTTATCCTGTTTTTCTAAATCAGTTCTATAAATCCCTGGGCTTCTCTGTCCTGAACGAGGAGGTTACTGTACATACTCTTGTATATAATAGAGTCTTTATAGATCCTCTTGTGTTTGGTGTTCATAATGTAGAGTATAACTTTTTTAAAAATTTTTTATTGTTATGTTAATCACCATATATTACATCATTAGTTTTTGATGTAGTGTTCCATGATTCACTGTTTGTGCATAACACCCAGTGCTCCATGCAGAATGTGCCCTCTTTAATACCCATCACCAGGCTAACCCATCCCCCTACCCTCCTCCCCTCTAGAACCCTCAGTTTGGTTTTCAGAGTCCATCGTCTCTCATGGTTCGTCTCCCTGTCCGACTTTAGAGTATAACTTTTTAGGAGACTGTTTAGAGATCTTCAGTGATTCAAAAGAAAACCAATAATTTCAATAGATGTGCCGAATAAGGACACAAGTTTTTGTTTATCCTGCAGATACCAAGGGACTGAGCAGGAGAAAAGAACACAAATGACAATTCAAGAACATAAAGTTCTAAATAATACTTATTTATTAGAGATTTTATTTATTTATTTGACAGAGAGAGAGACAGCAAGAGAGGGAACACAAGTGGGGGGGGTGGAAGAGGGAGAAGCAGGTTTCCCGCTAAGCAGAGAGCCCGATGCGGCGGGGCTCGATCCCAGGACCCTGGGATCATGACCTGAGCCGAAGGCAGACGCCTAACGACTGAACCACCCAGGCGCCCCATCTAAATAATATTTATAAAATAAACTTCTAAATAAAGTTTTTAAATATATTTTTAATTCACATAGAATCATTATTATTATTGTTTGTAGTTACTGATTTAATGAAAATCACAAATTTGTTCCTGTTAACAAATTTTCCAAGTAACTGACATTGAAAACACAGTTTTGCTGAGGTTTAATTAACATAGAATAAAATTTGCCAATTTTAAGTGTACAATTTGATGAGTTTTGACAAATATATCAACTTCTGCAAACATCTCTAAAAGTTTCTATCACCCCCAAAATTCCTGCATATCCTTTTGTAGTCAGTTCCTTCATTCTCTCCCTAGCCCCTAACACTCACAGATCTGCTTTATTTCACTTCAGTTTTCTAAACTCTCAAATAAATGGAATCATACCTTATGTAATCTTTTGTGTCCAGCTTTTTTCACTTAGCATAATGCTTTTTGAGATCTACTTATGTTGTTGCATATATCAATAATCATGTTTTATGGATATATCACAGCACAGTGAATCTTTTTCCATCATCTTATTTTTAACTTATTAGTGTTTTTATATTTTAAGTGCACTTTATGTAGCTAGCATGTAAAGCCTTGTGTTTTTTTTATCCAATCTGACAATCCCTTAATTAATTGAGGCGTTTTGACCACTGACATTTAATGTTATTATCAATATGATTGGGTTTAAATCTAGCACCTTGGTATTTGTTTTTACTCATACCATCTGTCCTAGCTGAGGTAGTGTTTGTCAGGTTTCCCACTATAAAGTTACTCCCTCACCCCTTTACACTTTGGAAGGAAGTCACTATGCACAGCCCGCACTTAAGGGGTGTGGAGTATCTACATAAATTATTTGGAATTCTTCTGCATGGGAGATTTGTTTCTTCTGGCTGGTATTGAATGCCAAACATGATCAATTTTACATTGTTGTTCACTGGATCTTGTTGTAATCCTTTAAGCTCTACTGGATTTAACTTTGGCATGTAGTTAAATAACCCTTTTCCTTTTGACACTTCCTTTAAGCTTTGTTGAGGTGTTTAAGCTTTGCTAGAGTGGTTCAAGAGCAGTCTTTAATCTAGGGCTAACTTAGCCCATTTCCTAATGTAATACCCTTCTGAGTACTCTGCCTGATGTTCCACATATTACAACATTTTCCCATTATGGCTGGCAGGATTGAAAACTATTGCCAGACTTGTGTGAGCTCTAGAAATTGTTCAGCCGACTGCTTTCTAGAGATTCTTTCACTGGCCCTAATTAGTTTCACTGCACATCAGTACAGCCTTAAGGGAATCCCTTTGTAGATATTTGAAAATCTTTGTATAGCTCCCTCTTCTGTGTTACTCTACTCTGCAAATTCTAGCAGTGTTCAGATCACATTAAGTTTTTCTTCTTGTATTCTTCACCCTGTAAAATCAAAGTTCATTTCTAGCAATCGTTTAAAGCACAAACTGATTTTTATTTTTGGTATAAGTCTACATCTAAGAAAATCAAATGAGATTCATTTAATCTATGGCTATTTTACTAATAATGTAACTTTGGTCAAACCTTGGTAAAATATACTTCATACTTTTATTTCTAGATTTTTGTTTATTCATATTTTCTCCATTCCTGTCTTATAATAGAAGTTACTGATTCAAGGCAGAGGCTGGTTCTTTTTTAATAATGGCCTGATAGTAAATATTTTAGGTATTGTAGGTTGTATGTTTCCACAAAACTTAACTACTTAACTGTCATTGCAGTGAAATGGCAACCATATACAATGTGTAAATGAATGGCTGTTAATGTGTTCAATTTCAATTAATGTTTTCAATACAAATTTATTTACAAAACAGGCATCAGGCCACATTTGGCCTGCTGGTTGTAGTTTTATCAATTCCAGTGTAGAAAGTAATTCAATTTAAAACATTTTATTTTTTTTAATTTTATTATGTTATGTTAGTCACCATACAATACATCACATTAGTTTTTGATGTGGTGATCCACGATCCATTGTAAAACACTTTAATATATTTCTTTTAGTCATGTATCAGTACAATATTACTGAAGTTCATTCATTCATTCAACACACTCTTACAGAGAGCCTACTATGTGCTAAGCACTAAGTTGGATTCAATGGATATAGAAATAAAAGACACAGTTTCTGTTCTCAGGAAGAAGAGGCTAAAAGACCACAGCAGAGTCTATACCAGCTACCTAGGTGAAAAGTTATTAAGAGCTAAGCCAAAGGCATAGGAACGTGAATGGAAAATAATAGATTCTAGAGACAGAATTTCAGAAGCTGAAATATACTGGACAGGAGTTGGTAGTAGGGGATAGAGAAAGGTAATGTCAAGGACAGAGCTATAGGAGATACAGATTTTGGAGGGGGTTGAGTTCAATTTTGGCCATGTTGTGTTGAAGGACCTATAGGAAAACTAAGTGAATATATTCAAATGGGTAACTATTCTAACTGGAGCTCAGAAGAGAGGCCAGGGCTGGAATAATCAGAATAGATGGGGTGGCTGAAGCTATTGTTGTAAATGAGATTTCCCAAGAAAAGTGAGAACATACAGTTAGGGAGGGAGCATCTTATATAAAAATAAATAAAGGGCAATGAAGCCTCCCAAAAAGATTGAGGAATTTTGGCAAAAGAGGTAAGAGGAAAACCAGGAAATGAAGTTGACACAGAATCTAAGGAGAGACAGTGTGAAAAAGAAGGGAGCAGTCACTCATACCAAACGGGAAGACCAATTTAGAAAATGAATGGAGAGGTACCTGGGTGGCTCAGTTGGTTAAGCATCCAACTCTTGATTTTCGTTCAAGTCATGATCTCAGGGTTGTAAGATCAAGCTCTGCTTTTGGGTTCCACACTGGGCGTGAAGCCTGCTTAAGATTCTCTCTCTCCTTCTCCCCTTTTACCCCCTGACACCCCACCGTCTCTCTCCCGCTCTAAGAAAAAAGAAAAAAGAAAAAAAAGAAAATGATTGGAAAGAGCTATTTTTAACAGGAATTGGGACTTTGGTAAGGGCAATCTTACTTTTTTTATTCACGATAATTAACATATCGTGTGTTGTATTAGTTTCAGGTATACAATAAAATGATTCAATGATTCATATATTTCTCAGTGCTAATTAAGATAAGATAAGTGTACTGTTAATCCCCTTTATCTATTTCATTCATTCTCCCACCCATCACCCCTCTGGCAACAACCAGTTTGTTCTCTGTATTTAAGAGTCTGTTTTCTTGGGATACCTGGTTGGCTTAGTTGGTGGAGCATGCAACTCTTGATCTCAGGGTTGTGAGTTCAAGCCCCCCATGTTGGGTGTAGAGATTACTTAAAAATAAAATCTTTTAAAAAAAAAAAGGTTTTCTGGTCTCTTTTTTCTTTGTTCATTTGTTTTGTTTCTTAAATTCCACATAGGGGTGAAATCATATGGTATGTGTTTTTCTCTGACTGACTTATTTCACTTGGCATTACATCCTCTAGATCCATCCATGTTGTTGCAAATGGCAAGATTTCATTCTTTTTATGGCTGAGTAATATCCCACTGTATATATACCACCTCTTTTTTTATCCATTCATCTACCAATGGACACTTAGGTTGGTTCCATATCTTGGCTATTGTAAATAATGCTGCAATAAACATAGGGGTGCATATATCTTTTCAAATTAGTGTTTTCATATTCTTTGGGTAAATACCCAGTAGTGGAATTATTGGATCATATGGTAATTCTATTTTTAATTTTTTGAGGAAACATACTGTTTTCTATAGTGGCTGCACCAATTTGCATTCCCACCAACAGTACGCGAGAGTTCCATTTTCTCCACATCTTCCAACACTCGTTATTTCTCATGTTATTGATTCTAGCCATTCTGACAGGTGTAAGGTGGTCTTAATTTGCATTTCTCTGAGGCTTAATGATGTTGAGCATATTTTCATGTGTCTGTTGGCCATCTGTAGGTCTTCTTTGGAAAAATGTCTATCCAGGTCCTCTGCCCATTTTTTAAATTGGATTGTTTTTTTGTTGTTGTCTAAGTTCTTTATATATTTTGGAAATTAACCCCTTAGAGGATATATCATTTGCAAATATCTTTTCCTATGCAGTTGTATAAGTTGTATAAATTCTTAATATACTTTGGCTGCTAGGACTGTGAGTGTACTGGTGTGTGTGGTTATCTTTCAGTGGGGCAATTTTAAAAGAGTGTGTGTTTAGAAGTTATATTATGAAGGGTTCAGGAGTGATTTGGAATGAAGCAGTTGTAAAGTGAATAGATCACTCACTAGAGAAGCTTCACTAAAAGGGAAGATGTGAATGTGGCAACAGAGTCAAAAGAAGACTTTTAAAAACATTTTATTTATTTTAAGTAATCTCTGCATCCAACGTGGGGCTCAAACCCATGACCTCCACATCAAGAGTCACATGCTCTTCCAACTGAGCCATCCAGGCACTCCAAAAGAGAACTTTTTAAAACACAGTGAAGGAAAACAGCCTATAGAAAGGCAGAAACCAATAGTATAAGACAGGGGATAACTGGTAGAAGTAGGGAAGAGTGAGTGAGATCTAGCAGAGAGAGGTATTGACTTTCCTCAGTTTCCTCTGAAAATGTAGAGGAGATAAAATGGTAGAGGCAAACAATTTTATCAGATGGAGCTTGCAGAATGAGTGGGAAGAATTGAGGGATTCCTATAAGATGTACTATAGTCTCTTTGTGAAGCAGGAGGTGAAGTCATCTGCCTGGCAATAAGGAAGGAAGTGATGGAATAGAAGTTTGAGGAGGGAACTGCAGGTCTGAAATTGCTGTTGTGAGGAACTGGAGAGGGTCTGATTGGGAAATACAGGAGTTCTAGGCAGTGCTGATGGTCAAGCACAGAGTGGAAATAATGAATCTGCAGTAATATCTACATGTATAATTTTGTGATTTTCCTCCTGCAATGGTCAGGAATTAGCATGTGAATTTTGATAGCTAGATAGATCCAGGGTTGGAGAGTTGCATGGCAGATGCTGCAGATACAAGGATAAAAGTGATAAGGTTATTGGCAATAAAATTGCCAATGCTAAGTGGTTTAGGGAAGGATTTTAAGCCAGGAAGCAGCCAGATTAGGATAATAAGGAGAAATAAGGGACCAGAGTTGTTAATGAAGTCAAGTAATGGCTGTAGGGGAGATGAGAGTGAGAAAATAAAATGTAAGAGAATGGGATATGTGAGTTTAAGATTTTAGAGAATGAATAGTTCCCAATGACTACAAGGTCCAGAATGTGGTCATTAATATGGACAGCTGAAACGTAATGAAGTCAAAAGTCACTAGCAGTAAAATCAAGAAAGCAAGAATGGAAAAATGGCTATATCCAAAAGATAGTGAAATCACTTGGGATGATGGGCTGGAGTTGGGGTAGTGGAGTAAAGTTAACGCAAAGTACAGAGAGTATAATGAGGAAGTCTGTACATAATAACATCAAATAGAGATAGAGTATAATATGAGATGGAATGACAAGAGCCTCAAAAGAAGAGTGATTTTTACATGAGGATAAGGCTTTGAGTAGGGGTCTAGAAGTGGCAGTGGTAGCTCCTGGATCTCTGGCTCTTTTAGAAAATAGTCTCATGAACTTTTCAAGTTGTATTTTTTTGGAGAACAACCAGTCAGACTTCTGTTACAGTAAGAAGGTGATGAGAGAATTCTGTAAAGCGAGGATGCAGGAGAGTTATTTAGGGAGGGAGTTCTAAAGGGCAGAGTGGAAAGGGATGGGTGGGAGCAGTGGGAGGATGGATGAAGGCAGAGGAAGCAAAGAACAGAATAATGGGGATAAGAGCACATCAGGGGATAAATCACTGGAAGGGTCTACATTATGGGTTTTGGCCAAGGAGAACAGGAAGATGAGGCATGGTGGAATTAGTTGGGTGTCAAGGATTCAGACGGAACTCTGAAGTTCATTTGTTTATTTAATAAATAGTTACTTGAATGCCTATGAACAATTCCAAATTTTGAAGGTATGTGAGGAAACAAAACAGATAAAGTCCCCACCCTCCCAGAGATTACATTCTAGTGGAGGAAATGGATAATGAAACAGTAAATAATTTCACATAGTGATAACCATTGCCAAGCAAATCAAACAAGGTACATTCAGTAAGTAAGTATTCATGAGAAAAAATGAAGTAGGAAAAGGGTACAAATAGTGATGGATAGATGAACATGCTATTTTTTATATTAGCCAGAAAAAAGTCTTTGAGGAGTTAACTCCCCCCTCCCTATGTTTTACTATGGACATTTCCAAACATACAGAAAAGTTTAAGGAATTTTATAGTGAACACTGCTATACCTACCCAGATTCTATCACTAACATCTCCCTGAACTTGCATGAAGAAAGGCTGGAATAATATAAAGGAAGGAATCATAGGAAAGAGTGTTTGAGGACAAAGAAAGTGTAAAGGCCCTAAAGTCTGAATGAATTCGGTACATTCAAGAAACAGCCAGAAAGTAAAAGTGATTGGATCAAAGTAAATAAGGGAAGTATGTGTTAGGACATAAGGTCACAGAGGTAGGTAAATCATGTAGGTCCTGTTTACTCTCTAAGGACTCCAGATTTTATCTTGGGTGTGATGGAAAGCTTAAGAGTGTGTTGAGTAGAACTGGATGATCTCATTCATATGGCAGAATAGGATGCAGATGGGCAAGAGCAGAAACAGAACAGTCAAAAAGCTATTGCAATAGTTCCAGGCCAGCAGTATTTGTGAAAGTTATCTATCCGTATTCTGAGTAGGCTCAGAATATATTTTAAAGGTGGAGTTGACAGAATTTACTATTGGACTGAATATGGTATGAGAAGAAAAGAGGGGAGGCAAAGCGGACTTCTAGGAATCTTTGGAGCCAGGACAGGCTGAGTTAGCTGGAGGTGTGAGAGGCTTGGTGACAACAGCAGACTGGGGTTCTAAAAACTTTGGTGAGGAGTCTGAAATATCCAAAGAAATCCCAGTCCTCACCTTGGAAAGAGCAACAACCCAAGGCAAATGGGGATATGTGAGGGAGGGAAGATTCAGCCTGTATGAAAAAAGTCAGGATTCTACAAAGTCTCTTATTAGAAGAGAATTCCTTGGGATGATAAAAAAGACTCTGGCTTCTCTGGGAAGAAAAAGTTGGACTGGACTGATCTCACTTCCAAGGATAAATAAATTCATTAACAACAAATGTATGCATATATGTATCTGTGTCCCTTATGTGAACACATAGTTTTTTTGTTTCCTTTATCAAATTTTGTGCCAAGGTTTGATTACCTTACACCTAAAATTTGTGTTATCTCCTTGATGATATGCTTCCAACATCTCTTCATTTAGGAATTTTTTACACTGCTGCCCACTTACTTGTCTAAACCAGTGCTAGACAAATAACCAGTGATGAAGAACTAGTTTTTAAAATCTCAACCTGTCATGGACTGATATATTTGTGGAAGACAATATAATTACCTGAAAAAGTAGAATTTAAAAATATTACAAAGTGCAAACCCAGTTGTTTAATTATTAGATCAACTGACATAAAATTACTCATCAGATTGCTATGAAACTTTCTAAGAGCAGGGTACCTGGGTGGCTCTCAGTAGATTGTTTGATTCTTGATTTTGGATCAGGTCATGATCTCTGGGTCATGAGATCCAGCCCCAGGTTGGGCTCCTCACTCAGCGGGGAGTCTGATGGAGATTCTCTCCTTCTGCCCCTCCTCACCCACTCTCTCTCTAAAATAAGTAAATAAATCTTAAGGAAGGAAGGAAAGAAAGAAAGGGAAGGAAGGAAGGAAAAGATTCTAAGAGCTTACTCTTAATTTCTGTACTATTTTGTCCCAGATTGGTAACCACACATTCTGATTAGCAGTGGCATAAACCACTCCACGTCTCAAAAGTCCCATTATCTATTAAACCAAATATAAATTTCTCACCATTGTCTTCTAAACCCTCTCAGTTAGCTCAGACTTACCTGCCTCTAATAGGCAAGCCCTTACCTTCCCTCTCACATAAGCTACTATTTTTAACCCATTCCTTTTTGCCTCTGTTTACCCAATGTATCCTGAATACATTTCGTAACTGAAATATTTGTCTTTAAAAGGTTTTCCAAGGACAAACTTACCTAATCTTTATGCCTTCGGCATTTGCATTTTCTTAAATTTATTAGTACAGATTGATATTATTTGTATTGTTTTCTTTGTTGGAGAATAAATTGCTTCAGAGTAAAGTCAGATTTTTACCACAAATTAAAAAATGTCTAGAATATATCCACAGGAGTATAAAACAAAAAGTATATAAGTAATTACTTGTCTAAGACTATATGTGCATGGGAAGATAAAGTACTGAGGTCTGTGTAAATACTGTCTTTTATTACAGGAATTTGCATTCATCCCTTTTCTTCCATGCCCTGCTTTCTTTTCTTACTAGGCCTATCTTCATTAACTCTGGACCCTAAAACAGCTCACCCAAATCTGATGCTCTCCAAAAACCGAACCAGTGTGTGGCATGGTGACATTAAGCAGGTAATGCCTGATGATCCAGAGAGGTTTGACTCAAGTGTGGCTGTGCTGGGCTCAAAAGGCTTCACATCTGGAAAGTGGTACTGGGAAGTAGAAGTAGCAAAGAAGACAAAATGGACAGTTGGAGTCGTCAGAGAATCCATCATTCGGAAGGGCAGCTGTCCTCTAACTCCTGAGCAAGGATTCTGGCTTTTAAGACTAAGAAACCAAACTGACCTAAAGGCTCTGGATTTGCCGTCTTGCAGTCTGAAACTGACTAACAACCTCAACAAGGTGGGCGTATACCTGGATTATGAAGGAGGGCAGGTGTCCTTCTACAATGCTGAAACCATGACCCACATTTACACCTTCACTAGCACTTTCATGGAGAAACTTTATCCCTACTTCTGCCCTTGCCTTAATGATGGTGGAGAGAATAAAGAACCCTTGCATATCTTACAACCACGGTAATTAGTCATGCTATTGTGTAAATTCAGAGTGTTATTAAAGAGGTATTAAAGTAGTTTACCAGTCTCACTGGTTTCTCTTCCCAGTTTATGGGGAACTCTGGAATAATGAAGAAAGGATTCGCAAACTAAATTCCATTCTCAGTGTCTTAAGTGGATTTCACTGGAGCTTTTCAAGATATCCTTCCACTTCTCTGGGGTTTTCTATGACAAAGGAGCCACTCTTCATGAGAATGATCATCATGCTATTGTTAGTGGAGCAAACTGCAACTTCAGTTTGTGATGCTTGGAAACCCTTTCCAAATGTGTCCTGAAATTCTATTATGCTGTCATTATTCTCAGCACAAGACTCTTAATAGATACATTTTCAGATGTGTACTCTTCTTCCTATTTATCTTTTATTTTTAAAAGATTTTATTTATTCATTTTGAGAGAAAGAGAGAGCACAAGCGGGGGGAGGAGCAGAGGGAGATGGAAGAGCAGACTCCTCGCTGTGCAGGGAACCCAAGGAGGGGCTCAATCCCAGGACTCTAGGATCATGACCTGAGCCAAAGGCAGACAGACGCTTGATCAACTGAGCCACCCAGGCACCCCATTTATCTTTTAATATAAATTTTGCAACACTTTTCTAGAACTTGTTACTGTAATTAAAAAAAAAACTGTTCCAGAGATTTATAGAAAAAAAATAGGAAATCGTCTGGGCTAGTTTATAATTTTGTCTTGAATTCTCTCAACATACTTTTTAGTCCAGCGAATCTGACTCTCTCACTCTCTTTTTCTTGCTTTATTTGTCTACGGAGGTACTTGTTTTTCTGTACTCAAATATATTTAAGTATTTCAGTCTGCTTTTGACTATGTCCTTTTCATCATTCCTCCCTATAATTTAAATATCAGTATTTTTCATCTTGTCCTCTCCAGTATACCCATTCTCCAGCATGTTCCTTCTAAGTCTAAAGTTCTTAGCACCATTTATCTCAGCAGTACCCTTGATGAACAATCCCTTCTTTTCCTTCAAAGTCCCATCTAACTGGGCTTCATTCTCTATATCTGATAGGGTTTTTTTTGTGTGTGTGTGTGGGGGGGGGTGTTATCTAGGACCTGCAGCACTGGCCCTTTAAAATTACAATTAGCACAGCTCTTTGGCAGGGTAAAAGCCCCCTAGCTTATTTATCATAAGGGAGAGGATACACACATACCACAGGTAATATACCTGTACTGTTGGCATTTACAATATACACATATTCATAGCTGCTGAGTTGGGTAAACAGCCATGACATGACTATGGCTACTTTTAAGAAATTACTTAAAAAAAAAAAAATCTGTGGCACCTGGCTGGCTCAGTCAGTAGAGCATGAGACTCCTGATCGCTGTGAGTTCAAGCCCCACATTGGGCATGGAGCCTACTAAATAAATAAATAAATAAATAGTGTATCTTTTTTTCAGAAGATTTTATTTATTTGAGAGAGAGTGAGAACACACACACACACAAGGGGGAGGGGCAATGGGAGAGGGAGAAGCAGGCTCCCCGCTGAGCAGGGAGCCTGATGCAGGGCTTGATCCCAGGACCCCAGGATTATGACCTGAGCTGAAGGCAGACGCTTAACTAACTGAGCCACCCAGGCGCCCCAAATTTTGTATCTTTAAAAAAATAAATAAATAAATAAATTCACTTCAATCAGAATGTAATAAGGACTTGTTTTGTGCCTGAAACCTTGCTAGATGTTTCGAAAGACATAAAAGAAGCATAAAAAGAAAAAAAGGTTCATTTGGAGAGACTTAAATTAAGATGCTTGGACCCCACCCAAGAGCAATTAAATCAAAATCTCTAGCAGGTGGGGCCTGGGCAGTTATAATTCTAAGAGCTCTCAGGTGATATTAATGTGCAGGTAGGGCAGAGAATTACTGAACTAAAGGAACTTATTTTTTAAATCTTTTCTAAGAAAAATTCAAACAGAAAAATGGCATTTTGTATGATAAACTCTTCTGTACTCCCCACTCAGATTCATCAGTTATTAACATTTTGCCACATTTTCTTATTCTCTCTCCCCCATATCCACCCCATATGATTTTGTGTGTGTAGTGTATGGCTAATGTTATTTTTGCTGAACCACTTCAGATTAAGTTACAGGCATTATGATTCTTATTCCTAAATACGTCAGTATCTCCTAAGAACCAAGATACTCTTTTTTCTTTAAAGTAAGCTTTATATCCAAAGTAGGGGTTGAACTCACCACCCCAAGATCAACAGTCACATGCTCTACTGACTGAGCAAGCCAAGCACCCCCAAGATACTCTTCTTACATTATCACAGGACTAAATTATCAAATTCAGAAAATTTAGCATCAACCTGGTACTACTTACTAGCTAACAAACAGTCCATATTCAATAAGTAATATTTCTAATGATAGGGTTTTAGACACTGCGGTAGAGAATTTCAAGCAGTATGACAAAGAGTTTGGGGGACAGAATAGGGCCTAGCTCCTACCTATTAATTATATACAAAGTTTTAGAAATTGATATCTAAAGTCTGTCCTTGTGGATAGACAAGAACTACAGAGTTCAGAGAAAGGGGAAGTTAATATCCACCAGAATAGGAAGAGAAAATTCTAAAGAAAAGTGGTGGTTAAGTTGGAGATAGTGAAAGATGAATAGGAATGAATAAAAATTCTAATCTGAATTTGGTAAATATACTCCTAAAAATGAATGGTTTTTTTTGTGGTGATGGTTGCATAGTTATAAAAATATACCAGAAATTAGTGAACCGTATACTTATAATGGGCAGATTTTATGGGATATAAACTATACCACAATAGTTTTTTTAAAAAAGGGAAAAAAATGAATTTTTTTTCAAATCACCAGGGGAACAAGGACAGACCACAGAAAATATGTATACATATTTTCCACTATTTGTAGGTATCCACCTTAATGCTTTCTCTAACATACTACCTTAACTTTTCAGCATTTGTCTTAACATAGATGACACAAATTTGTTTTTGCACAGTTTTCCCAGATAATTGGTTATTCTATACTGAGTAATTTGAATAATACTTCTATGTAGAACTCAGATTACAATTAAAGGCAGGAATCCTTCTAATGAGTATGAATCATAAAACACCAATATGAGACTTTCCTGCTAGAAATAGACTCTGAATGTATTCACTAAGAATTATGATTAGGGCTATCTTATATATTGTTTTATCGCAGGCTACAGGAGATGAGGCTGCTAGTAACAAAAATACAAAGTAGAAGGAAAAGTCAGTGTGTTAGGATTCACTGAGGTGAGAACCTTAAAAGGAGAATGACTTGCACTTTTCTGGGACTAAACTGACTTTTAGAATAGCAGTGGCAATATCATTGCACAGTTGTATAACATAGTTGAGATATAGGAGAAAAAAAGTAATACTGAATTACCAAGTACTTCCAAGAAAAGAGATGCTCTGGACAAATTAATTTTTCAGATGAGTAAAGGTGATTTATTCAAGGCCAAATATTTGCTTAACTACTTTAGATAAAATCCTCCTAAATTGACCTACTTGATTATTTTTAAGAATTAAACTGTAAAATACACACAAAAGAGTGTAATATATATGCAATTTAGAGAATGATACAAAAAAACAAACACTCATTAATTGACCATCTAGTCTTGCAAATAGAATAGTATCAAAACCTTTCAAGGCCCCATGTGTCCTTCTCTAGGCCCTGAGGTAATCATTATTCTACATTTTGTATCTGTTTTTTTCCTTTCTGAATATAATTCATAGGTATATTTTTCCAACAACCATACTGTTTAGTTTTTTCTTTACTACATATATATGTATCCCTATAAAGAAAGATTCATTATGCCTGTTTTTTTTATTTAAAAAAATATTTATCTAAGTAATCTCTACACCCAACGTGGGGGCTCAAACTCACCACCCCGAGTTCAAGTCACAAACTCTTCCAACTGAGCCAGCCAGGCACCCCCATTATGCCTGTTTTTTGAAGTTTAAATGAATGGAATCATGTTCTATGTCTTCCTTAGCTTTTTTGAAATTCAAAATTATGTTGTATTCCATTCTATGAAAATAGAACAGTTTAAATACCCAAACTACTGTTGATAAATAAGGGGTTGTTTCTAGTTTTGATTTTGGTTGTTGCTGTTGCTTTAGCAACAGTGTTGACATAAACATTATTGTACAAGGTGTACTGGTAAAGGGGAGCAAGAATTTCTCTAGGTACATATGTAATAAATGCTGGCAGATAAGTTATGCACATCTTCAAGTAAGTAATGCTGAATTGTTGGTCAAACTGACTATGCCAATTTACATTCCTACAGTTCCCATTAATCTATGTTTTTAGCAATTCAATTATGTACCAGTAAAGTGGATACATAATGGTATCTCATAGTTTTAGTCTGCATTTCCCTAATTACCCCGATGGCTGAGCATCTTTTTATAAGTTTATTGGCCATTTAAATTTCTTCTATGAAATGTCTGTTCAGGTGTTTGCCCATATTTTCTATTGTGTTGTTTGTCTCTTATTGATTCATAGGGTTACTTATGTGTTCTAGATACCAATCCTTTGTTGGTTATTCATACTGCAAATATCTTCTACTGGTTAATCCTTGTGTCTGTTAAAAAGTTATTCTCTCTTCAGAGGCCTGAGAGGTATTCTCCTCTGCTTTATTCATATGTTTTAAAGTTTTGCCTTTCATATTTAAGTGCTTAATAGTTCAGTCAAGTAGAAAGTAACAAGTATACATTAGCATGCGCCTAACAACATAATTTCAATATATATAAAGCAAAAATTAACAAATCAATAAATCCACAAAGGAGATTTTAATATGCTTCTTTCTGTAACTGACAGAAAAATCTGACAATATGATTAACAAACTTGACCCAATAAACATGCAGAATGCTGCACCCAACACTCAGAATATCCAACAGCTGCGAATAATCTTTGCAAACACACATAACACTGACCATATACTTCAATCATAAGGGAAATTTCAATACATTTTAAAAGATTATAATAACATAAGTAATATTCTTTGACCTTAATGCAGTTAAACCAGCAATCGTTAACAATAAGATAACTGCGTAGTCACGTGTTTGGAAATTTTAAAGTAAACACAGTTTTAAGAAAATTTATAGCCTTATATGCAAATATTAGAAAACAGAATGAAAGGCACTCATCTCTTTCAAGAAATTAATAGAACAGCAGCTTAAGACCAAGGAAATGATAAGAACAGAAATTAATGATACAGAAAATACATTAAAGAGTATCAACAAAGTCGTAAGTTTGTTCTTTGAAAAGACTAATAAAATTGACAAACCTCTGGCGAGACTAAGAAATAAAATGGCACAAATAACTAATAACAGAAATGAAAAAGGAACTATTGTTACAGAACCTGCAGACATTAAAAAACAAAATGTTTTATGACCTTTATATCAATATTTTTGAAATTTTAGATTAAATGGACCCAACACCAGAAAAATATAGCTTATCAAAACTGATGTAAGGCGGTAGGTGGTGGATTGTGGAAACTGCAAAAGAAAAGCATAATTTTGAAAACAAAACAAAAATTTCAATACCGGTGAAATTGACTATATTAAAGAATTATTATTTTTAAGTGTGATAATGGTATTGTGGTTTTGTCTTTCTAAAAGTCCTCATCTTTTAGGGATTCTTTTTTTTTCTTTAAGATTTTATTTATTTGACAGAGAGAGAGAGAGCACAAGCAGGGGAAGCAGCATGCTGAGGGAGAGGCAGTAGCAGGCTCCCTGGTGAGCAAGGGGTCCGACTCAGGACTCGATCCCAGGACCCCGGGATCATGACCTGAGCTGAAGGCGGCCGCTTTATCGACTGAGCCACTAGGCGCCCCTCTTTTAGAGATTCTAATTGAAACATTTATAAATGAAATTATAAAATGAGTTTGGCTTCAAAATAACACCTGATGCCACAGAACGCGTGACCATGCCTGTAACAACAGCCCGATAACTTTAACACTGAGGGTTTAAAACTCACAAGCATGACTGACCCTTCTCCGCCATATCAGGGGAAAGCTGAGACACTTCTCCACAATCCCACGCGGCGGTCAGCTTTCTGGTAGTGAGTGACCAGACTCCGCTTCCTTCAGCCTCAGGCTTTTCCCGCCCATTACTCTGAGAACCAATCATCGAGCTTGACTTCGCCCCTCAGCCCAATCAGCGATCCCCGTTAGGCCCTCCTCTCCCCCCGCACCCTGGTGCTCAGGCCGATCGCCATGTTTCAAGGGCAGCGGGGTTGGTTCTGCGGCAGTGTCGGCCGAGAACTGAGGCAGTTCTGGGGTAGGCAGCTGGGTGGAAGGCGCGGGTGAGGTGGTGGGCAGAGCATCTCTCTTCTCCACGGTGCTTTGGCACCAGGGTACGGGATAGGCTCACCTTGTGCTCTTGCCTCCACAGTGGCCGAAGGGGGCTCGATCAGTGACCCAAGGGCCGCCGATTTCTTGTTCAGCTGTGATGCCTCCCACCCAGACACGCTGAGGTACCTGAAGGCCACCTGGCAGTGCCTCCTGGGTCATAATGAGCCAGGAGCTGAAGATGGAAGTCACAGTCATAAGAAATTTTGACGATAGTAATAGACTGGAAAGGAGCAAGTTTTCAGTCCTAGATGGGAAGGGGGGAGGGATAAAAACCACCTTTCTCTTCTCCTTTCTGCCACAATGACTTGGCCTCCTCCTTGGTCCACGAGTCTTCCCTGAGTTCCAGTCTTCTGTTTCTGCCTGTCTCTCCCACAACTCTACGTGGTGCCTTGAAGGCCTATCACATTCAGTATGTTCCTGCCAAATCTCCTGATTGCCCCTTCACACCTGCACCAGGTCCTGTGTTCTCAAACTTAAAACCCTAGTAGTTTCTTGTGAATAACAACCCCACCCCCATTAATCAGTCGGTGGCTAAACCCCACGGTACGTGTACCGTGTACCCCTGTCAATGTTCTTGGTGGGACCATAGTAGCTTTCAGAGAGGTTACTCTGCCTCCAGTCCGCCCACCTGCGATCTCCCTTCACATTATGATTCCAAAGCAGAGGTCTAATCACCACCCTGGCTGCCCGCTCCCCACTCCCTTATTCCCAGTGTCCTGATTGCCTGTAGATCATTATCCCTACTTCCGCTCACTTATTCTTTCACTTATTCTTTCTTTTGAAAGGTTGAATACATTCTTCTTTATTTTATAACCTAAAATATTTCCTTTCTTTCTCCTAGAATATATCAGAGCCGTGATTACATAGAAGATAATGCTACAGTTTTTCACGCCTACTATCTCTCTGCAGTAGCTAACGCTGAAATAAAAAACTCGGTGGCTTTAGGTCATTTCATTCTTCCTCCTGCATGCTTGCAAAAAGGTTGGCAAAGATCATTTATCTAATCTCTGTTAGCCAAATCCAGCTAGGTCTCCCAACTTGACTGATCTTTGTTCTCAATAAGAGATTTTTGTGTTTTGTATCATTTAATATAAGTGGAAAATCATGGACTTGGGATCAGATTGCCTTGGGTGTATATTCTAGCTTTGTATGTTTATTGCTCATTCACACATTCACTAAACTCCTATGTGTCAGGTTTCAACCCAGGTGCTGAGGATTCAGTGGTGAATAAGACAAAAAGCAGATCTTGCCCTCATAGTGCTCACTGGCTAGGATCCAACATTTACTAGTTTTGTGAACTTTAACAAGTTGTTTTGAGGATAAAATAAGATAATATATTAAGTAGCGTGACATGTGAACATTTAATAAATGTTTGCTAGTTTTGAATCTCTTCATTATAATGAAATTTTAAGATTCGTTATAATAATGAACCCATATGTTTATATTATTCTTTTTTTTTTTTTAAGATTTTATTTATTTGACAGAGAGAGAGCACAGACAGGGGAAGAAGCAGAGGGAGAGGGAGAAAAAGGCTCCCCAGTGAGCAGGGAGCCCAACTCGGGGCTTGATCCCAGGACTCCAGGATCATGACCTGAGCTGAAGGCAGATGCTTAACCAACTGAGCCACCCAGGCGCCCCTTGTATTATTCTTTATACATTGGGGCGCCTGGGTGACTCAGTTGGTTAAGCATCCTACTTTTTTGATTTGGGCTCAGGTCATGATCCAGGGTTGTGAGATCAAGCCCCACGTCAGCCTCTGTGCTGGGCCTGGAGCCTGCTTAAAGATCCCCCCCATCTCTCTTGAGCACATGTGTGCGTGTGCTCTCTCTCTAAAATAAATAATGGGGTGCCTGAGTGATTCAGTTAAGTGTCAGACTCTTGGTTTCAGCTCAGGTCATGATCTCAGGGTTGTGAAATCAAGCCCTGCGTTGGGGCCTCCACATTCAGTGCAGAGTCTCTTTAAGACTCTCTCTCCCTCTGTTCCACACCCCCCCCACACACCACATACATGTTCTCCCTCTCTAAAATAAGTAAATCTTAAAAAAAATAGTAGTAATAAGTAAAATTTAAAAAGACTGTTTTAAATGAAAACATGCTCTTTTTTAAGAATAAAAAGTATACATTATTATCCACCTAGACCAGTATTGTCTAGAAGTGTGAGATGCAAATGTGAACCACATACTAATTTTATATTTTCTAGTATAAATAAGAAATTGATGTATAAAAATAGGTGAAATTAATTTTTTAAAGATTTATTTATTTTTAGAGAGAGAGAGAGCCCAAGCAAGGGGAGGGACAGAGGGAGAGGGAAAGAATCTCAAGTAGACTCCCCACTTGATCTCATGACCCTGATATCATGACCTGAGCCGAAATCAAGAGTCAAACGCTTAACCAACTGGGCCACTCAGGTGCCCCTAGGTGAAATTAATTTTAAGAATATATCTTATTTAACCTAACGTATCCAAAATATTATCATTTCAATATATAACCAATATAAAAATTATTGAGATATTTACATTCTTATTTTGATGCTAAGTCTTTGAAATCCAGTGTTTATTTTACACTCACAGCACATCTCACTTTGGACCAACCACATTTCAATACGGTGCCCATATATAGCTAGTCCAGTGGCTACTATATTGGCCAACATAGGTCTAGAGGAATGTTACTTTTTTGTCCTCAAGTGGGCTACTGTGGAAGCTTTTGAGATCATTAAGGATGATGACATAGTCCTTTGACATGCTGAGCATTGTTAGAATTCCTATACTACTATGCCCACTAGACCTGTTTCTCTTTCACTCTTCTTTTACCAAATTATTGATTACTTGAGGACCTCTACTCTACAAATTAAGGAAATTTATACCTTTTATTTTAACTGGACAATTGTCTTCTTTATTAATGGTTGGCCTAAAGACACAGATATCTAATGAAGGCATAAATTCCAGCAGAAAAAATTTACAACAATGATTCTCATAATGCTTTGGAATCATCTGGGGAGGTTGTTAGAAATGCAAATTCCTGAGCTCCTCCTCAATCTTCTGATTCAATAAGAATCTGCATTTTAAACAAGTATCTTAGGTGAGTTTGATGCAAGTGGAATAATGCTGGCCTGGAAAATTCAGACTTCAAGTAAACTTCAGAAAATTCTACAAAATCACTTAAAAATAGTTTTGAATTTGCTTTTCTTACCACAGAAATAAGAAGAAAACTTGGTAGTTTTATTTGGGAACAAGACCAACATTTTCTGATAGAGAAGGTAAGAATAAATTAAAGTACTTGGTTAAAATCTACAGTTTCAAAAAATTTTGAAAGCAATGTAATCTGAAAAATGTTTACTTATGACATTTTAGCACCAGTGATCCAGGTTATGGAATTTAAAGGGCATGCTTTTATTGAACATTATCTAGTCTGATATTGTTTTCACACTAGTACATGATAAATTTGAGATATTTTCATATTAATAAAATTATTCATGTAAAAAGCTTGAAAATTTGCTTCTTTCATTAATTAGATACAGTATTTACCAGTTTCTTACTGCCAGCATAGATTCTGATGTACTAATTCCCATGTTGTGTCATTTGTTAAATGTTTTGAATAATACCCCTCAATAAATGTGTACAATACTGAAAATTGACTCTTTTATAGCTTTTGCCATTCTGCTTCAAATTTGTCAGTGCTTTTAACTTACTTCAAAATCTTCATGCAGTAGCCAAATTTAGGATAATTTGAGCATCAAGAAGAATGGCAGTAATGAGTTATAGTACAGTAAATTTAAAAGAATCCATGATTCAATAGTGATACTCCAAAAGCATAAAGAAAGACAAAAAGAACAGAAGGAAGGAAAGAAAGGAAAGGTGGGATAAGGGAAATTTTCCTTATAAAATAGTAACTACCACCCCCAATAAAATAATTGATTTAGGCAGGGTCATTAATGGATATTAAAACCATGTTCTCAAATTATCACCCCACAGATTACTTACTGGTTACAAAGGTAAGTGATGTGCCTTCACAGTCGAGAGATCGGGCAGACGCCACCTTAACCAACTGGTAGAATTTAGCATCATCAAAATTGGAATAACCTCTCATTATGTTCAGTTTGATGAGATATAATAAAAAGCATACAATGTTATCTATACAGTGTTCTTGTTCAAAATGCTTAACCTAATTAACACCCAGACAATTTCAGAATGTGAGACATCACAGAACAACTATCTGGCTTAGACTCTTTAAAACAATGTCATAAAAAAACAAAACAAAACAAAAGCAGGAATACTGTTCTAGATCAAAAGACATAACAACCAATCCAATCCAGATTGGATTCTGGATTTTATTTATTTATTTATTTATTTATTTATTTATTTATTTATTCATGAGAGAGAGAGAGAGAGAGAGGCAGAGGCCGAGGGAGAAGCAGGCTCCCCACCTAGCAGGGAGCCCGATGTGGGACTCGATCCCAGGACCCTGGGATTGGATATTTTTTGCATAAAAAGTTAAAAAGACATTTTGAGAACAAATGGGAAAATTTAAATATGGACTACTAGGTGATATTGAGTTAATGTTAAATTTCTTAATTGTGATGGTGGTATTATAAAGACAAAAGAATGCTTTTGAAAGAAAATGCAAGCTAAAGATTAAGGAGTAAAATGTCATAATATCTGCAAACCTTTTCAAATGGTCCAGCAAAAAATAAAAAATGAGAGAAGGCATGCAGAGTGATAAAAATGTTAACATGTTATGAATCTAGGTGAAAGGTATATAGTACTGTATTATTCGCTAACATTTCAGAGTTTGAAAATTTTCAAAATAAACACTTAGGTAGAAAAATCTTTATATGTCTGAAGCCAAACAATTAGCTTAAGCATTTTGTATTCTTTCATTAATTTGTTTTTTCTTCCCAAGTTGTGATTATCTGAAAATCATAGTTATTTTAGTGTCTTTGGCTATGTTGTTCTAAGGACCAAAATATCTAATCCTTGGTGGTCATAGTGTTTTCAAGGATGTGAGTGGTGATCAAATGGTTGTTATTTGACAATAATTATTGAGTATGCAGAACTTTAGAGCTAAAAAGCTCCTAAAGCCCATTAATTTAATCATTCAGATTTAGAAATGAGAACACCAAGGTAAAGAGAAGTTAAAAACCTGTTTTAGTTCACATACTGGACAATAGCAAAACGGAACCAAATTTTCTCAGCTCCTACCCAATCCAATATTTTTTCTATGAAAGAATTAGTAGAATATGCCTCTAGTGATGATTGATTCTAGAAATTATATATTTTTATGATAAATGATTTTGTTAGTTCTTTCAAAATATTGATTGATATTAGCCAATAATAATAATGTAACCATAGAATATATAAGTAGAAAGTACTTCATTGAATGGCAACAACAAGGGTAAATCTGGTAAGTAATTTGGGGAACATTAGTATTGTTTGGGGTGGATTTGTGATCTAAACATAGAAATTTCCTAATGGCATATTAAGTAATTATATTATGTGACAGGTATCAGTATCTGAGTCACTTTCAAATAATCTTTTTGAAAAGCTTAATATATATTTAGTTCTTTCATAACTCCATAGCTAAATACTTCATTTTCATTTTGAAGGGGAAATGTAATTTGTTCAGCTTACTTCCTGTTTTTGATTTGTAACTCACAGGAAGCCTAGGAATTTTCAAGTCAAGGATTTTAAGAAACTTTAGTTAAATTTAAGTTTTTTGTTTCCTTATCTTTTAAAAAGTAACATGGCCAGGGAAAATTTCAAAAATTGAAAAGAATAAAATTAGTTAAAATTTTACAATCTAATACAACCACAGCTGATATTTTAAAAATACATCGCTTTCATTACATAGCTCTAAAAACAAATAGTATAATTGTGTGTGTATGTGCAAAATCTTGTTTTTGACACCAAACTAGATTGAATGGATCTAAGTGTATAAATATTTTTATGACTCTTGATATATATTGCCAATTTACTTTTTTACTTTTAAAAAAACTTTTGATTGGATCATTGATGTGCTGATTTTCAAAAATGTGATTTCTTTTGCTATCCACAGCATGATGAAGTAACACCAAATGAAATAAAGGCCCTTAGGGAAAGCAATGAACTAGCAACAGTTCGGGAAAAAGAATTATCCAAAAGGTATTGAATTCATACACTGCATTGATATTCAATTCAATGTAGGCATCTTTGAGCACTTACTGTGTTTATCTCACTTAATTTTCACAGTCTTCTTACACCATTGATATTATCATTATCACCATTGCCATTTTACAGCAAAAGAGATCTAGGATTAGATAGATAATTTGCCCAAATTCATACAAACTTTTATTATTAAGTGGGGAGAAGTTGAATTTGAACTGGGTCAGTTTAATTCCAGAGCCAACCACTATGCTAGACTCTCCTTGCACAAAAGAAACAAGAATTTAGGGGCACCCGGGGGGCTCAGTCATTAGGCGTCTGCCTTCGGCTCAGGTCATGATCCCAGGGTCCTGGGATCGAGCCCCACATCAGGCTCCCTGCTTCACGGGAAGCCTGCTTCTCCCTCTCCTGCTCCCCCTGCTTGTGTTCCCTCTCTCACTATGTCTCTCTCTGTCAAAGAAATAAATAAAATATTTAAAAAAAAAAAGAAACAAGAATTTATGTATATTGTGATTACTGTGACATTAGTTTTTAAATAAGAAGATATATGAAATATTAGCAGTAATTTTATTAGGATTGGAAGTTCTGAGTGATTTCCTCCTCTCCTTTCCAAATTGTTTGTAATGTGGTTACTTTGTTTAAGAAATTAAATTTAAAAAGACAGACAATCATGGACTTACCATTGTGTTAGAGCCAATCTATGAGAGACCTCTTGTTTCAGGCTTATTATCTAGTCCTAATTCCATATTTTCCAGTTCCATGGTTTTCAAATACTCATAAGGAGTACTGGCTATTCAAAGGTCTGCTGAAATAAAAATGACCAAATAGTAGCTGTCTCTCTTCCATATAAAAATTAATGGGTTTACTTTATATAGTTTTTTCAATTTTAAGTTTTCCTTCTATAGTTTTTTTTCTTATATCTTTTGTACCTATTATTTGGTTTGTTATAATTTGAAGTTAGTTGTTATCTAGTTTACACAAAGTTGTGCATTTAATTAAGTTTAGTAAACTATTGTTTCATGGTCCTGTGACTTCCAGATATTCTACCACTTAAGTTTGAGAATCCATATTTTAAGTCTTGGGATCTCTATGTATAGCACTTGAACTTACTTGTTATGGTTTTTTGAGATAAAAAACTGGTTAAAAAAAGGGAAGAAAAATAAGAAGAGGTAAGAACATGAAGATATTCTTAAGGGATTAATAGAGGAAAGAATAATTATCCTAACGACCTTGTAAGAGAAGGCTGGGAAATAGAAAATAAGAAGTAACTCCCAGTGATTAACTTGACTAGGAAAGATATCAGATACATAAGTTCTTTAAGAAATTGTTGCCCTGCAAAACATGGAGGCCATCAAGGAAAAGATTGATAAGTGTGACTACCAAAAATATTTTAAACTTGTACATGGCAATAAAAACACCATAAACTAAGTCAAAAGAAAAATATGCACTTAAAAAAACATCTGATAAAAACTAGTTTAAGATACAAAGGGGGCTTCCAAATTTGGGGAAAATATGTCCAATCCAATAACAATAACAATGGACAAAGGATATGAATAGATACCTTAGGAAGGTATCTAACCTAGAGCCTTTTCTTTATGGAACCACCAGAGGGTGCAGTGTGAACATAGATAAAAAATACTTTGCCCTTACTCAGAAAGCATTTGCTTTGTTGGCATTCTACTAGTGATACTGAATAGTAAGTGATGAACCAGTTATTAAACACTTGCTAAATGTAAGACACTTGTGAGCTTATCAGTTCATTTGACTCTCATAACCTTGTAAAATAGATAAATATCAGCCCCATCTCACAATTGAGGAAACAAGTTAGAGAGCTAAATGTCACCCAACATTACTCGTATAGTGAAGCTGAATTTGAAGCTAAGTCTAGCTGATCCAGAATCCAAACTCTTAATCACTATGCTGTTTCCACTTCTCAATATGTTCCCCCAAATCTTCTGAAAATTGCATGAATTTAATTATTCTATTATAAACATAATGCATGTAATTTGTCAAAATAGAAAATAAAGAAAATTTAAATTATAAGTAACCCCACCGTTTAGAGATAACTACCACCTCTTGCTAGTTTTATACAAATACATCTTGTTTTCGTGTGCATTTTTCTTGATCACTAATGGCTTTGAACCTTTTTGAATTTATTAGCATTTTATATTTCTTTTCTGTGGTTTGTTTTTATCCTTTCTCCCTTTTTTATTGGGGGCTTTATTGTTTTTCTTATCAACTTGTCTGGCATCTTTATGTAATAGCTTTATTATCCTTTTGCCAGTTTGTCACATTATATCCTCAGTTTGTTGTCTGGTTTATACTTTTTTAGAGCTACAAGTTTTAAATTTTTGCATCATTAAATTGATCACTTTTCCTTTGTAATTTCTTTAGTTGCTTTTATGATCAGAAAAGTTCTTTCCCATTCAGAGATCAAATCAATTTTAAATTCTGCAGATATTTATTTTGGTGTATGGTAATAGATAAAGATCTAAATTGATTTTGTTTTGCAAATAAAAAGTTTCCACTGGTTTTTTTAATAATAAATCTATTTCCAACTGATGTGTAATTTCCCTTTGTCATATTTTTTTAGTATATGGAGATCTCTTTTTAAACTATTTGTTTTATTCCATTAATCTGTGGATCTATTTCTATATCAATACAATATTCTTTTAAGTTATATAACTTCATTTATGTATTTTAATACCTGACAAGGCAAGTCCCAAACTCATTACTCTCCTTTTAAAAATCTTTTCCTTAGTTCTTCATGCCTACATAATATTTTTCCATTTTCAAATTTTAATTATCAAAATCCAACTTATACAAAAGGGAATACTATGAAAATACTGGTCCCTAGTGAGCCAGTTTCCCTCCCAGAAGTAACCAATATTATAATTTCTTATATGTGCATATACTAACAAATTCATATAAGTATTTTCATTTCTCCTTTTTCTTACAAATAGTGATAGACTATAAGCCCTGTTCAGTCCCTTGCCTTTTTTCACTCAGTAATTTACCTTGGAGATCATTCCATAGTATTACATAAAGAGCTTTTTCATTTTTGCTCTGTATAGTGTTCTACTATGTGGATTTATCATAATTTATTTAACTAGTTGCTTATTTTAATGGATTTTTAGGTAATTTCTAATTTGCTATTAAAAACAGTGCTTCAGGGCACCTAGGTGGCTCAGTTGGTTAGGCGACTGCTTTCGGCTCAGGTCATGATCCTGGAGTCCCGGGATCGAGTCCCGCATCAGGCTCCCTGCTCCACGGGGAGCCTGCTTCTCCCTCTGACCCTCCCCCCTCTCATGTACTCTCTCTCCCTCTCTCATTCTCACTCTCTCAAATAAATAAAATCTTAAAAAAAAAAAAACAGTGCTTCAGTGAATGATTATGTAATGTCATTTTGTGTGTATGAGTATCTCTAGGGTAATTCTTACGAGGTCAAAAGGCATGTAGATTTGTCTCCTTGATAGGTCTTATCAAATTGCCCTCCATCCAGGTTAAACCAATTTATGCTCCTACTGGTTGTGTATAAAAGTGCCTTTTCCAGCTAGGGTAACCAAATATCCAGGTTTGCTTAGAACTGTCCTGATTTTAACACTGAAAACCCCATGTCCTGAGAAATCCCTCAGTCTAGGGTAAACTGGGATGGTTAGTCATCTTATTAACCATATACTTTCTCCAACACAGAATACTATCATATATTTTGGTCTTTGCTAATCTGGTAGGTATAAAGTGGTATCTCAGTCTAGTTTTGTTTGAATTGCTATTTTGATGAATGAGGTTGAGTGTCTTCATATATTTGAGAACTGCTTATATCTCCTTTTCTGTGAACTGTTCATATCCTTCACACATTTTTCTATTGATTGAGTTTTGCTTTTATTTTTTGATAAGAACCCTTTACGTTTTAGGAGAATTACTTCATTATGAAATAAGTTACAATTAATTCTTAGCCTATTGTCTTTTGACTTTAAAAAATGTTGGGTTTTGTCATGCAAATATGTTTTACTGTATACATTCGTGCTTATTAACATTTTCTTTAATGGCTTTCAGGTTTTGTGTTGTACTTAGGGAAGTCTTCCTACTCTTAAGATTATTATCATTATTATTTTTTGCTATGGTTTCTTCTTAATGATTTCTTTATTTTCCAGTTTAAATCTGTGACACATTTGGAATATATCTTGGTGTAAGATGTGAGGTGGGGATCCACTTTCTTTTTTTTTCCTCCAGATAGCTAACTACTTGTGGTTATCGATTAAATAATTTATCTCCCCACACACACACCCTGTCTTAAAATGCCACCTTTATCAGATGTTAGATCCCTGTAAGTATTTGGGTCTGTTTCTGCATTTTATATTTTTATATTCCATACATTTGTCATGCAACAGCACCACTCTGTTTTAGTTATTTATAATACGATTTGATATCTAGTGCTAGTTTTTCCTCTTTACTCTTGCTATTCTTTCTGGTTTATTTTTCTATCTGAATTTTAGAGACACCTTGTTCATATATTTTTTAAAAATTACTGTTGTTATTTCTGGTGACATTACAAAAAATGTATAGATTAACTTAGGGAGACTACCTCTGATATTGAATCTTTCTATCTGAGAAAATGGTATTTTTTCCCACTTGTTCAAATTTTCTTTTATGGCCCTTAAGGAACATTTTCATATTTTCTTCATATAAATCTTATTTGTCTTTTAAGATTGCTAGGTATTTTTTTTCCATTCTATTATAAATTTGGTCTGCCTCCTATTAGATCTTCTAACATATTGCTCTTCAGGTAAACTTTAGAATTATTTTTTTCTTAACCTCTAAAATCCCTACTGAGAATTGTGTTAAATTTTGAGAATTGATGACTTTATAATTTTCAGTATTCCTATTCAGGAGAATGTTTCTTGTTTTTCTTTATTTTCCTTTTCTATATCTCAGTAAAGTTTCCTATTTTTCTGCATATAGAATCATAAATTTCTTGTTATGGTTATTTCTAGATTTTTATGAATTTTGTTGCTGCTATGGGTTGGATCATTTTTTCCATTTATTTTTTATTATTGCTATTATATAGGAAAGTTATTGATTTGGGGATATTTGTCTTACAACTACCCACTTGGACTCTTTAAGATTCCAGAAATATTTCAGTGATTCTCTTGGCTTTTCAGGGTGCATAATCATATCATTTGTTCATATGAAAGATTGTTTCTAGTAAAAAGACTAAATATCTCTTCCATTTCTTTCTCTACCCTTCCCCATTTCATTGCTCAGCCAGAAATTTTAAAGCCATAGTAAATCATAATAATGGTTATCCTTTTAGAGTCCCTAACTCTTCTGGGAACAGTATTTTGCTTTATTTGAAGGATCTTATCCTAACTGAGCTGTAGTTTCTTTTAGAAGAGTTAAGATGAAATCTAATTTTTAAACAAATTGAAAATAAAGCTTTTCTATTGCTAAGTGTAATTTTAGATTTTTTAAGGAAAATAATAAATTAAGGATGACCCCAACTTTTAATTATTGAGGTTTTTATTTTCATATAATTGTATTATCTATTGGTTATATGTAGTCTAAATACAGTAAACATTGTTATTTGGCACAGTTGGAAAATAGAATATTTTAGTTGAAAACTACTAAGCTCTTAAAAGTTAGAATATAATTAATTATACTACACAACCACACTCAGAATACTTTAACTTTTTTTCTTTTTAACTCAGAAGTCACTTCAGAATCTTAGTGTACCTCATGATTTTCCCAGATTTCATTTTTTATATAAAGCATTAAAATACTAGTTAACAGAGTTCCAATTATTTAAACACTGAATAACAAAAAATGCTGTGATTATTTAAAATAGAGCCCACTATACTTTCCTTGGCATAAGATTACATATGTATATATATTTCATTTAATTATAAAGTATTACTGAATTATTTTGCTTTTAATAATATTGAGAAAAAGACTTATGCCCCTACATACACAAAATATATGTTTTTTGAAGTGGACAAGAAAACCAAAAATATCTGTATGGGAACTTGTATTACTTAGAAGCACAAAAGAAGTCCACACATAACATTTTCACCCAATAAGATTGAAGTCTGCTCTAGAGCAAATAGATTACTATATATATTGCCTGGAATAATTTCTCAGGAAAAAACAAATATAAATGTGACTTTCTGTATGTTTCATTTTATAGCACAGAAAAGCATTTTATAAGGACTCCAGTTACAGAAAAGCAGATGTACTTCCCTCTTCAGAATTATCCAGTGAACAACATGGTAACAGGTAATTTAAAATAAAATAAAATTTAGAGAAAACCCAAGTAGGAAAGAAACAAAAGAATATTTTGTACAATAAAGCATTAAATATATGTACAACATGCATTACAACAAAGGTACAACAATGCATTAAATAAATCTGCGGAATTGACCCAGAGATAAGTCCCATATTTTGTTAAAATGCTCGTCTATTGGTAGCATGAATACACATCCCTGTTTACACAAAACAGTCCCAGTTTATGTCTATTGTCCTGGCATCAGTTTTTTACTCTCAGGTGTCCCAGTTTGGAAGATAAATTATATGGACAACTCTAATCATAGTTTCCTTTGAGAATCTGATGAAACATAGACACTTTCCCTAGCATACAAACACACACAAACATAACATACAACTTTACATATAATTTAAAGAGGTTCACAGGTGTCCACGGACTCCGTATTTGGGTTTTCTAGTGCCTGACATAAAGAAAGACAGCTTTCTAAGGCTGACATGAGAGGGTGGAACCAAGGGAATCAGGTGAAAGTGGCCATTGGGATTGGGATAGTGGTGAGTGAGGTCGATGTTTTAGATACTTTGATCTGAGTAGTATTTAGTTAGGGTCATTGATCATTTCTCTTTTAAAGATTTTATTTATTATTTGACAGAGAGAGAGAAAGCGAGAGAAGAAACACAAGCAGAGGGTGTGGGAGAGGGAGAATCAGGCTTCCTGCTGAGCAGGGAACCCGATGCTGGGCTCCATCCCAGGACCCTGAGATCATGACCTGAGCCGAAGGCAGACGCTTAATGACTGAGCCACCCAGTCACCCGGGTCATGTATCATTTTAAAAATAGAGTTTTTTTTTTTAATTGTGTTTAAAGCATAGCAACTTAAAAAGTATAGTTTTTGAAATTCCATTTGAAAATTCATTTGTATATTTATCACATTCTCTTTATCAGACTCTTGGAACTAGTCCACAAATTCCTAGATGTCTTCTCTCCTAGTACTATTCCTTCTTACCTTTTGGTCTAGCCATTTGTTTCATTATTTTTTTTCTTCTGTTAATAGCCTTTAGAAAAGCACTTTAAAAGAACTTTTAAGGACACCTGGGTGGCTCAGTCTTTAAGCGTCTGCCTTTGGCTCAGGTCATGGGATCGAGTCCTGCATCGGGCTCCTTGCTCAGCGGGGAGTCTGCTTCTCCCTCTGCCTGCTGCCCCCCTGCTTGTGCTCTCTCTCTCTCTCTCTGACAAATAAATAAAATCTTAAAAAAAAAAAAGACCTTTTAATGTGTCGTTTGAGGCTGAGACTTGGAGACATCAAAGAAAACTGTTACCCAGCTTTGACAGAGAAGTCAGTTCTGGGGTTCTTAGGAGCAATTGTGGGCTGCAAAGGACAATGAACTAGTAGAAGTACTTGTTCTAATACCGAGAGCAGCTATTGCTACCCTGATTTATCCCTAGGCTTAAACATTCAGATGAAATGTAGGTACACCTTAAACCATAGTTGTGGCATATTCTGGTATTGATTTTGTTTCAGGCAACTCTATCACCAGATTCTAAATGTCTCATGTTCATTTGGACTTACGAAGTGTTTGATAACATATTTTAAAAATCAGTGATAAATATTAAAATCAGCCATACAATAAAGACAAATGCTTAGATTTGGACATGTAACAATGCCACTGTGTTTCATTGTTGCCTGACTATTCAAAAGACATGACAGTGTTGTATTAAAAGCAAACTAAAAAAGAACCATAAAAATAATCATTAGTCAGAATTTTTAAAGTAAGATTTCAACCTGTGATAATCTTTTATTAATTTTATTGATAAACCATAGTAAAATTTTCTAATCTTTTTATTTGCTTGATTCTTTTCTTTCCTTATATTTCTACACTAAAATCTTGTTTTATTTTTTTAAGTTTGTTTGTTTGTTTATTTTAAGTAACCTCCACACCCAGCATTGGGCTCCAACTCACAACCCTGAGATCAAGAGTCACATGCTCTTCTGACTGAGCCAGCCAGGTGCTGTCCCTATATTAAAATGTTTTTAAAATTTTAAATAGCACTTTCTTGGAAGAAAGATTCAATCTTTAGAGATGATTCTTTGGCTTTAATTTTGATGTGAAATGACAAGTATTCCCCCCCCCTTTTTTTTTATCATGCCCATCTGCTGGTACAGGAAAGAATAACTTCTTGTTGGAATATAGTGAGTGACAGTTCTAATTTAGGCAGTGGTAGCAATTTTTGTGACTGTAACTTGACTGTCTCTTCCTCAAAATGGGTTGGGTTCAGTTCAGTGAATGTTAAGTCTCTTAAAATAGAACTAATTAGATTTTAGTTTGCAGAAAATACAAGTTGGAACTATGCCCTAGAACTCGTGGCCCCAAGTTGTGACAACCAAAAATATCTTCAGATAGTGCCAAATGTCCCATAAATGTCCCACAAAACATCAAGGGATTTTCTGGGTCTGTTTTTGTTTATTTTTTACTTTTGGCTGGAATTATTTTAGTCTGATATCACTAGTTATCACCCATGATAAGAAGTTCTGATTGATAGCTACATGTGTGACTAATTTTTAAAAATTAATAATTATAGGGGCGCCTGGGTGGCTCAGTTGGTTAAGCGGCTGCCTTCAGCTCAGGTCATGATCCCAGGGTCCTGAGATCGAGTCCCGCATTGGGCTCCCTGCTCAGTGGGGAGTCTACTTCTCCCTCTGCCTCCCCCTGCTTATGCTCATGCTCTCTCTCTCTCTCTCTCTCATAGATAAGATCTTTTAAAAAAATTAATTGTAAATATCTTGCAGGTAAAAATTTTCAAACCAAAAAGTTCTGATAACTAAAAGTTTGGGAACCTATAATGGATACTGTATTAGTTACCTATCACTGTGTAGCAAATTGCTCTAAAAATTAGCAGCTTAAAGCCAACATTTATTACTTGATAGTTTCTGAGGGCCAGGAATCCAGGAGCATCTTAATTAGATACTTCTGTCTCAAAGTCTCTCATAAGGTTGCAGTTAAGTTGCCAGCTAGGCTGCAGTTACTCCAAGGCAGAAATGGGATTGGAAAATCCATTTCAAAGCTCACTCGTGTAGTTATGGCAAGCCTCGGGTCCTTGCTGATTTTTGGCCAAAGGCCAAAGTCCTCCCCAAGTGGGCCTCTCCATAAGGCTCTTCACAACATGGCAGCTTGCTTTCCTCAGAGAGAGGAATGCAGGGGGGAAAGAGAGCATACCCAAGACAGAAGCCACTGTCTTTTTTTATATTCTACTCTTATAAGTGGCATATAATCACTTCTGCCATGTGCTGTTGGTCATATAGACCAACCCAAGTACAGAGTCTCCTTC
This sequence comes from Zalophus californianus, assembly GCF_009762305.2. Classification (NCBI taxonomy): domain Eukaryota; kingdom Metazoa; phylum Chordata; class Mammalia; order Carnivora; family Otariidae; genus Zalophus; species Zalophus californianus. The sequence goes on from NC_045600.1 coordinate 86,432,863, forward strand.
TAGAGACTACACAAATTTGTGAATACCAAGAGATAGGGATCATTTAGAGCCATCTGGGAGGCTGGCTACCACAGACACATATAGAATACCTTTCCTAGGAACTCTCTTTTCTTCCCCCCAGTACATCTGATTTACACAGAAACAGTCATTTTCTAAAATATGAGCTTTCTCCTCACCCCCAACTGTTGCCTTGGGAATGAATACCTGATTTGAGTTGGGCCAGTCACAGCTCTTTCTCTAGATTTTTATACATGGAATGCAGCCAGTCAAATCACTCTCATTTGGGTGACCATAGCTCTTAAGATCTAAAACTTAGGAGCCATTGTAGTTCCATGTTTCCTACCATGTAAAGAAAGTCAACTTGCCTCAAGAGAGAAAAATTGAAATTAACATGCAGGGAAAACTGGATACCAGTGAGAGACAGACATGAGTTCTGGTTACTTCTGAGCCCGCACAGAAGTGTCTGCCTTCCCCACAGTTTGGTTGATATAGCAGTCTTTCTAGTAGACTCCCCTTTCGTTTAAGCTAGTTTAAATTGAGGGTGCCTCGGTGGCTCAGTCGTTAAGCATCTGCCTTTGGCTCAGGTCATGATCCCAGGGTCCTGGGATCGAGCCCTACATCGGGCTCCCTGCTCAGTGGGAAGCCTGCTTCTCCCTCTCCCACTCCCCCTGCTTGTGTGTCTCTCTCTGTCAAATAAATAAGATCTTATAAGCTAGTTTAAATTGAGTGTCAATCAACTTCAGCCTAAAGTCCTAACTACTTCAAAACTGCTAGAATAATCCATTTCTGATGCATAAATGTCCAATACTTCTTATAGAAATATTTTTATTAATGTAATAATTATTTTTAAAATTCCTATCCTCACACATATCTTTAGCAACTTCACATAGTGTATATGTGCAATTAACTGCATATTAATGTGCATTAATTAATATTAAATGTTAATATTTTTCTGTACTAGTTTATTTTACACAGAAACCTAGTCATTAGGCAAAGATCATGAACCATATGGAGTATAGTCATAGTGCTTCAAGAGATTTTCTAAAGTAAATGATTATGATTAAAATATCTTTAAAGGGCGCCTGGGTGGCTCAGTTGGTTAAGCGACTGCCTTCATCTCAGGTCATGATCCTGGAGTCCCGGGATCGAGTCCCGCATCGGGCTCCCTGCTCGGCAGGGAGTCTGCTTCTCCCTCTGACCCTCCCCCCTCTCATGTGCTCTCTCTCACTCTCTCTCTCTCAAATAAATAAATAAAATATAAAAAAAAATCTTTAAAGACACTAATCAGTTTTATATTAGCAAATTCATAGTTAATTTATTAACCGTCAATTTATCACATATTATTAGAAGCAATCAAACTATATGCATATGTACCACATGTTAATGGTGGTGGTGTTCTAAAATCAATCATCTTTGAGCTCTACCAGAATTTTTCTCATACAGTATTGACTATTAAATTAGGTGTCAGGTTTTTTTTTAAAGATTTATTTATTTATTTTGAGAGACTGAGAATGAGAGAGAGAGAGAGAGAGAGCACATGAGGGGGGGAGGGTCAGAGGGAGAAGCAGACTCCCCGCCAAGCAGGGAGCCCGATGCGGGACTTGATCCCGGGACTCCAGGATCATGACCTGAGCTGAAGGCAGTCGCTTAACTGACTAAGCCACCCAGGTGCCCCCAGTTTTTTTTTTTAAGATTTTATTTATTTGACAGAGAGAGATACAGTGAGAGAGGAAACACAAGCAGGGAGAGTGGGAGAGTGAGAAGCAGGCTTCGTGGGGAGCAGGGAGCCCGATGCAGGGCTTGATCCCAAGACCCTGTGATCATGACCTGAGCTGAAGGCAGACACTTAACGACTGAGCCACCCAGGCCCCCCTTCCCTTAATTTCTTATTAAAGAATGTTATCTCAGTGTTAGCAGTGCAGGAAAGTGTTCCCTGCTCTACTAGTGAAGATAAGCTGTTTGTGCTGTTACAGTAGCTACTTGGATAGTTAGTTCTAAGTGATTATACTCTAAGCCAGACACACTTCCCAGTTATTTTGGTCTAGGTACTTCATGTTTTACCCCCAACCTGGACATTACACTCTCAGTAGTCAAAGTGGATAATCAAATATTTGTGTTTTAAAAGGAGCTGGAAGGGGCTCCTGGGTGGTTCAGTTGGTTAAGTGTCCAATTCTTGGTTTTAGCTCAGGTCATGATCTCAGGTCCTGGGATCGAGCCCCGAGTCAGGCTCTGCGCTCAGCGTGGAGTCTGGTGGAGACTGTCTCCCTCTCCCTCTGCTCCTCCCCTGCTTGCACACTCTCTCTCTCTAAAATAAATAAATAAAATCTTTAAAAATAAATAAATAAATAAAATAAGAGGTAGAATGTTGCAGGGAGTGGGGAATTGGGAAGGAGGGGTATTCCCTGGTAATTATCAAGTTTCATGGAGAATCTTCTCCCTGGCATTATTTCTTCTTTTCACCTCTTTCTAAAAACATTCTTTAGAAATCATAACTTTAGCGGCACCTGGGTGGCTCAGTCGTTAAGTGTCTGCCTTCAGCTCAGGTCATGATCCCAGGGTCCTGGGATCAAGCCCCGCATCGGGCTCCCTGCTCTGCAGGAAGCCTGCTTCTCCCTCTCCCGCTCCCCCTGCTTGTGTTCCTTCTCTCGCTGTGTCTCTCTCTGTCAAATAGAGAAATAAAATCTTAAGAAAAAAAACAAAGAAATCGTAACTCTAATAAATCAAAGATATTGAAAAACAGTATGATAGGATTTCAAATATATATATATATATTTTATTTTGTAGGTTATATATCAATTGATGCCATGAAGAAATTCCTTGGGGAGCTACATGACTTTATTCCTGGAAGCTCAGGATATTTGGCATACCATGTTCAAAATGAAATTAACATGTCTGCTATAAAAAACAAATTGAAGAGAAAATGTTAAGTTTAATTGTCTTTATATCTAGGCGTTTATTTTTTCTAAAATATTACCAAAGATGTGCATAATTTTACATTCTCCCCTTTGGGACAGGGGGATGGGGAAATGGGGGAGAATTCTGTTTCTTTCTCAGAATGTGTCTTTAGGAAATTCAGAATCATTCTGGCTCCATGATTTGACATTTGGGCTGGATTTTTCCCCCCAGCTTGTAATGTTATGTCCACAGATCCTGAGTACCCAGTTGTTATGGAGTAATAATTGTCATTGAAACACTTCATAAGAAGTCTCAGACTCTCTCTCTCTCTGTCATATGCTCTTTTGGCTTTAACAGTCTATTAATTATACATTTTTTTCTAGGTTCAATGCTGTGAATACTGAGTTTAATGATTCTGGTCATCTTATTTTGATTTTTAAAAATTAGAATGTTATTGTTGAGTAAATTACTGTTTCTGGCTGGAAAAATATGGAGTAAAACATTTTAATGATTCAGACTTCATGTGTGGACAGTTCCTGATAACAAGTACCCGAAGTGATTTAATGTAAACAATGCTATTTCATCCGAAATGAGCCCTCAAGTCAACTTAGAATTACAGTGCTGGAAAGACCCTTAGAAAACAATGAGGAAGTGAAGGCCTTCAAAGGCTGTTTTGCCTAGGGTGACTAACCGGGGTCCAAATAAGGACTAGAACATGACTGTCTTGATTTTCCAAGTCAGTTTCTCCCCACTGTCTCACATGGTATATCCTTTAGCCTGTTTCAGATATAATTGACGGCAGATCTGCAAAGGGGACCAGAAATCAGCCAACATGCTTGGCTTATTTTTTAAATAATGATTTCAAGACAGTAACTTATCTTTGTTCATATGGTCATGCTATATAGAATCTGGTGGATTTATTACTTTATATACATGATATATTTTTTGTGAAATCTTTTTAAAACTGTACTTTCTCCTAGGAAGTGCATACCAACTGTAGAATTATCTAAAGAAAATGCACTTTTTTAAAAGTGTTTGGATCGGGGGTGCCTGGGTGGCTCAGTCGTTAAGTGTCTGCCTTGGGTTCAGGTCATGATCCCAGAGTCCTGGGATCAAGCCCTGCATCAGGTTCCCCGCTCAGCGGGAAGCCTGCTTCTCCCTCTTCCACTCCCCCTGCTTGTGTTCCTGCTCTCGCTCTCTCTCTCTCTGTCAAATAAATAAATAAAATCTTTTAAAAAAAATAAGTAAATAAAAGTGTTTGGATCATTTGGGTATACTTGGGCCCTGGCCTTTCTCCCATGACTCAAATTTCATAATACAACATTATTATAGTAATCTCAGCATCATCATTTGAAAGCTCTATTTTCCCCTTATGGTAACTTTTCCTTATTTATATTTGTATTTGTGATTAAACTCTTCTGAACTTTTAAACTAAAAAAAAACAAAAACAAAAAACTAAACTAAATGTTAATGACCTTTTCCTGAAACATATTAAATATTATCTCTCCTGAACACTTTATCTCAGTCACATTAAATTGTTTCTTACATAGAAACCAAGCCTGTCTGTGGATCTTAAATTAATTATTAAAAGGATTAAGTAAATGTACATTAAGTTGTGTACACTGAGATTTCTTGGAAATGTTCAAATATTTTTTTGATAGTGTTAATATAGTAAATAAAAAACTACAACCACAGTGGTTTCCAAACAAAGGTAATTATATCTTTAGGAGTATAGAAAAGGCCAGGTGCAATGCATATCCTTGAAATACTACCAGAAGCAAAAAAAATCAGTTGATTACATAAGCCTTTCAGGAATTAGAAACATATGAACAAATAAAATAGGCAAAGATAAAGTGTTCTGTTAAAAATTGTTGGTCTTAATGGGAAGTGAAAGAAAGTATGATTTTACTTATTGCTCATTTAAACCACTTCTTTTTATTTGCCTAGTATGTCTGACGGATATTGCCTCTGGCTTCCATCTTATAAAAATGCTCTCCCCACTTTAGAACTTTTGGTTATTTCTCTACCCTTTTGCAAACATATCTCCTCTGATGCTTTTCACTATTAGGCATAGTCATTCCTCATACTGCTTAATTTAGTGTATAGTTCTTAGTTCATCTTATTTCTTTCATCCTTTGTGACCAGATTATTTTTCTCTAGCTTTTGGTAGGGTTTTGTGACATTAGATAAATTATGAGTTATTGGCAGAGTCTGCTAGTTTTTTCTGAATGTGTGTTTCCCTTTCTTTCATGATGTTAGAACCCCTAATTTCTACCTGGACACATGCTACCTGGGATAAAGACCATATTCTCAGTCTCACTTGAAGTTAAGTATGGCTATGTCCCAATGTTTTGGTCAATCATTGCACAGCAGAAAGGGCATCTGGGAACTTTTCTTAAAGACCTTTGGCACATACACTTTGTCCCCTTTCCTTCCACCCCTATTCTTTCTGTTTCTTTCATCTTATTGCTGATAGCTATCGTTTGAACCATAATGGCAAGAACTAGACCCTATGGTTGACAGAGCAGTAGACTGAGCCTGGGGCCTATAGCAGGAGCCTGGGATCCTGTGGTCACTGGAGAGAGATCTGCCATCTCAGCCCTGGGTTGCCTACCTCTAGACTTTTATGTGACAGTGAAATAAACTTCTGTTTTGTTTAAGGCACTATATTTTCATGTCTCTTACTGCTAAAGTAATCTTAAGTGAGGCTTAAGGACAGGCCACTGAACTTACTGTATGGGAGAGAACTGTACGGAAGATACTAGTTCTTTACACCTGTAAAGTATTGACAGATTTGTGATGTTGAAAATATGTAGCTGACCACAGGGACATCACATATCTATTATAATGATTTATAGTAGTTTTAGTAAAAAACTGTTCTTTCAAATGGAGTATTTGGTTACACTAAGCAATGTGAAAAACTAAAAATAATCTGTTTAATAATGAATGAATCAGAATGGCACCTTAAATCATATTTATTTATTTATAAAAGATTTTATTTATTCATGAGAGAGAGTGCAAGAGATAGCACAAGCAAGGGGAGGGGCAGACAGAGAGGAAGAAGCAGACTCCTTGCAGAGCAGGGAGCCCAACGAGATGCTCAATCCCAGGACCCTGGGATCATGACCTGTGCCAAAGGCAGATGCATTACCGTCTGAGTCACCCAGGTGCCCACTTTAAATCATATTGCATCATTAATGGAATAGCCATTTTTTTCTTTTTAACAGCTTTATTAAGATATAATCACATACCATACAATTCACCCATTTAATAGGTACAATTCAATGGTTTTTAGTATCACAACAGAATTGTGCAACTACCACCACAACCTGATTTAGAACATTTTTACCACCCCAAAAAGAAACCCCTTACCCACTAGTAGTCACTGCCCATGCCCCTTTACCCCCACTCCCCAGCCCTAGGCAACTACTTATCTACTTTCTGTCTCCATAGATTTGCCCATTCTGTACATTTTATATGTATGGAATCATATAACATTCTCTTTGGTGACAGGCTTCTTTCACTTAGCATAACATATTCAGAGCTCATCCATGTTATATCATGTATCAGTACTTCATTTCTTTTTATTGCCAAGTAATATTCCATTGTTTGGATGATACTACATTTTATTTATTTATTAATCAATTGATGGACACTTAAGTTGTTTCTACTTTTTGGCTATTGTGAATAATGGTGCTATGAACATTTCCTGTACAAGTTTTTGTGTGAATGTATGTTTCTGTTTCTCTTTGGTATATAAAAATGGACTTGCTGGATCGCATGGTAACTCTGTTCAACATTTTGAAGACTGACAAACTGTTTTCCAAAGTGGCTGCATCATTTATCCACCAGCAATGTATGAGGGTTCCAATTTGTCCACATCCTCACCAACACTTGTACTTATCTGTTTTGTTTTTTTTTTAATATACCCATCCTAGTGAGTGTGAAGTTGTATCTCATTCACTAATTCACTGCACCACCCAGGCGCCCCTGTCATAGGTAATATTGTGAAGATTAAATGAGATAATCCACATGGCCTAGCAGTTGCCACATGCTCAATGTATACTAGCCATTATTAGTCTCCTTTACAGCTTTGGATGTGTGTCACTGAGTACAAAAATGTGTGTTCCTCAGGCATCCTTGTATGCATGCTCTGAAAGGTAGAGCATGGTCTGGTCTGTCTTTTTTCTGAAATAAAAGTGCTTAGAGGCAATAGATGCATCTGAAATTTAAAAATTAAATGGAAAGTAAATTAGTCTTCTCCTTAAATCAGATTCTCTCTGTTTTCCTTTTGTACACCTGCTCCAAAGCCAGTCTTGGAATTTTTCCCGCTGCTGTTGGTGCAACTTTTGTATGTGTACGGAACTACCTACACACCTCCAGGCATGAATCCCGACCTCCGTGATTGGGAAAGGCTTTGGCGACTTGTAATTTACACTACAACCTAGTCAATTGCTGTTTCCTCTCTCCTTCCAACCCCCCACCTGGGTCTGGTTTCACAGGCTAGGCTTTGATTTCCTGTGCTGACCACTCCTATGATCTCCAGGGCATGCAGTCCTGACTAGACAGAATATTGCCCACGTCTCCTGTGTCACATAAAGTTCTTTCCAACTTATCTGGTCTCTTCTTGTCCTTTCCCTGTCCCTCTGGGGCTCCGCTCCAATCTGGTTGTTTAACATTCTTCAGGAGAGTCTACTTTCCTTGATCAGAGGGCTCTTCATTCCTCCAGTCCCTGCCTCTGTCACCATGAGTGTGTGACACAGACCTCTCTCACTTCCCTTTGGAATTCTCAGCTTCACTGGGAATTCACAAGCCCTTCTTCCTGGCATTGTCTTCTTCAACAAGGGTGCTTACCAGCTCTGGAGTCCCCTCCCATGGGATTTGCTCCTCCGCCACCCTGTTGGGATTTCTTCTACCCTCCTCTTATCTTTGGAGTCCGTTTCATTTCCTTGTCCTAGTGAGTCTCTTCACCACACCTCTGTATTGTGTTTCTTCCTCGTTTGTCAGATTTTTAAAAGCTGTTTGTTTCCTCCTTCCATTCCCACTTGTCCAAATCCTGTCTTAACCGCAAGCATCATCTCAAGGATGAGTCTGAACAGAGCCTCTTTTGCGAGTCCCTCTTCTTGCCCCTCTCCTACCAGGCCTCTTTATTCCACTCACAGCACTGAGGTCACTCAACCTAAAATTATAATTATTTGTGTATACCTATCAAAGGCCCCGTACTAGTTAGGGACTGGAGGGCAAGGATATTTCTTACTCATCTGTGCGGCTCCCATAGTACCCAGCACGATGCCTGGGGCATGGGAGTTGTTCAGGAACTATTTGCTGAACTGAGTCCACGAGCATGAGACCTCCAAAGACAAAGGCAAGTATTTCCCCCAGTTTCCAGGCTGGGATCAACAGTGCAGTGCCCTGATTGGCTTCACTGTTGATGAGGAAACAGGCTGTATGGACCTAGGGGTGTCAGATAAAACAAAGGCTTCCATAATACATGTTTATCCGTCCTGTAAGGATTCATTCATTTATCCAACAAACGTGTACGGATGACGAGGTGCTTAAACTTGCTGCAAAAAGAGATGAGTAGAAGTGGGACAAATGTCCTTGAGGCCTTTGTGAGCCAGGTGGGGAGTCTGAAACAGAACAGGTGAGTGTAAGGCAACATGAAATAAAATGCTATAACATGGGCCACATTCTCTGAGAGCACTAGCCCTTGATTTCAGAAGGGGAAAGAAGAGGCGTATTGGAAGAGATGAGGATGGTTCAGAAGAAGAGCAACCTTTGTTTTTTCTAGTGGACTCAACATTGGCATGACAACAAGGCCTCTGAACTTCTGGCCCACCGCCCAAATTCCTGCATCTGACTGGAGTGGGAGGTAGAGTGGGAAGGAGGCAGCAAGTCAAGTTCCTTAGACCTGTGCTGTCTAGCCAGATGGAGCTATAGAGCACTTAAAATGTGGCTAGTCTGGGCGTGCCTGGGTGGCTCAGCCCGTTAAACGTCCGACTCTTGATTTCCTCTCAGGCAGCTCGGGTCACGATCTCAGGGTCATGGGATCGAGCCCCACACTGGACTCTGTGCTCAGTGTGGAGTCTGCTTGGGATTCTCTCTCTCCTCTCCCTCTGCCCACACCCCCACCGCTGCTCGTGTGCACGCGCATGCTCTCTCTCTCATAAACAAATAAACAAACAAAACAAATAAATAAAATCTTAAAAAACAAAATGTGGCCAGTCTGAATCGAGATGTACGTATATGTAAAAAATGCACTGGACTGTGAAGACAGGACAAAAAAATAGTTTTTACATTGCTTGCATGTTAAAAATAATATTTTGGATATACTCGGTTAAATAAAATATATTATTAAACTTAATTTCACCCATGTCTTTTTACTTTTATCACATGACTACTGCGCAAGTTTCAATTAGACATAGGGCTTGCATTATACTTCTATTGGACACCACTGTTCTAAAGGCGGTTCCTCAGGTTTGGAGAGCCTAGAAAATTTGGAAAACACCTGAGGGAAGTGGATTCTGATACTGAATCAGGACCCAGGCCCAGTGGTATTTACCAGCCCTGACCTGTATTCAAACTCCAAGGACTTCCGTCATCATCACTTGAGTCTGGCCTGGGCAGAGTCAGCCCACAGATAGGAAACCTGGTTCTGTTCCATCTGCATTTCCTTATGACTCAGGCCACAGGGACATATGTGACAGGGAGTTGGTTTGTTTTCTGTGTTTCTTTCAAGCAGCTTCCGTAAAGACACAAACAGCTCTTGAAAAGCAAAGATAAGGGACAGATCTGGTAGAGTCTTCCATAATAACAACTAGGTTTTTGATCATTAATCGAGTTAATATACTTTTTGCCTGGGAGGATTTATAACAAATTGTTGGCTGATCTTTAAGATGTTAAAAATGATATGTTTTACTAAAATAAAACCCTGAGGGTGTGAGAATAACAAAGCCTCAGTGGAGGCACTCCAGGCACTGATAACACAGTTAAGTTGCCCATCTTGGGCATCTAGGTTCCCAACTATCCTACTCTACCCTACTGTGAGAGATCACAACCCTCTGACTGTTGCTCTGAGATTATGCCCAGCCACTGATATCTTTAACGTTCTCTCAGCTTCAAGCCTTGACTCTTGATATTCCCTTTGCCAGTAGTATTCTTCTGCCTCCCTTATGCCCCACCGTTTCAAGATCCATTTAAAAAATGAGACAGAACTAACACTTGTTCTGTCTTTTGTTTTCATTAAACTATTGCGAGAAATAAGGATCCATAGGCAAACTCAAGTAATAGGACTTCATTTGAAGATGTCATGTGGCAATAAGGAAGATAAGCAACCTGCGGAAATCCAAGATTAGGAACTCTTCTGAATCCAAGATGGCACTAGGCATCTCAGTGGCAGAAGTTAATGGGTCTTCACTCTACTGTTCTGCCATTTATGTGACTCAGCTACTAAGACTTTGCTTACGGGGGCGCTCCCCACTTCTGGCTTCCTCAGCATCCATTCTATAGCTTTTCCTGACCTCGCTACTTTTGCATACTCATAGTTTCTGTTTCCTCATTAACTTAGCCCTACTCAAGAACTATATTAGCTTTAAAAATAAAACTGCAGTTATTTTACCAGCAAAAAATGGGTTTACTTGGGAATAGCAGAGAACTGCAATCCGGGAAGCAAGCTACAGCAAAGCAAGCTACAGCAAAACCATAGGCAAGTCCAGACAACAAAGAACCCCTTTTTATAGATGAAAGGGGGAATTTGGAAGGGCCATTATAAACAAAAAGACCGTTGGAGTAAACCGGGAGTTCAAAGCATAGTGGCTTTTCATTGGTTGAAGTTGTGACAGTCTCACCAGCTAGGATGTTGCCAGGGGAGGAGGAAAAACTTTCTCCCTCCTGCTGGGATAGTAAAGAAATACACACCTGCAAGGTCTGTCTCTATCTGTAGGGTCTGCAATTCACAAGGACTAGTAGGGTGTGAGAGCTCCCTCTGCTGGCCTCTCCACTCCTTTCTAAACAAAGGTTTCCTTTGTTACTTTCACAATTACAACTTGCTTCTGGCCCCACCTCTTCCTTCTTAACATCTTTTTAGCTTCAGTTCTTGTCCCTAATTGCCTGATTCCCTCTTTATTTTCCATTTCAGGTTCTAGAGAGCAACCTGCAGTTATCTTACTGTTTAGACAGAACTTTCTCCACTGAACTGCATCATCAGTATCTGAACAGCCTGTGGATCTGGCTGATTTTGGGGTATCAGGTACCCACACATGGTCTGATCAACTGTGGACCAACAAACATGGCTGCCCAAGTTCTCTCTCAGCAAGGGCTGTAAGCATGCTGGTCATCGTGATTGCCATGTCCAGGACACTTTCACTTGTATCATTTTAGTCCTTATAACAATCCTGCAAATAGATATCATTCTATTTTCTACAGATGAAGAAACTGGGGAACAGAGAGGTTACTCAAGGCAAAGCCAGCATGCAACCCTAAATCTGCCATCAGAAATCACTATGCAGCAGCCTCAATGGAACATGTTAAGTGAATTCTCTTGAAACAAAACTACAAGGCAGAGAGATGTCAGAAGTAGGATAACATTGCTGCTCTCTGTTCCTCCCACAACTGCATAAAGGGCAGGTTTTCCTAGGAGAACTAACCTATGGTTTATGAGTGTGTTTGTGTGTGTGAGAGAGACTGTCCTGTGTATTCAAACCAAGGATATTACTTAGAATAAACCCTGATGAGGGCGCCTGAGTGGCTCAGTCGGTTGGGCATCTGCCTTGGGCTAGGGTCGTGATCCCAGGGTCCTGGGATTGAGCCCCATATCAGGCTCTGTGCTCAGCGGGAAGCCTGCTTTTCCCTTTCCCTCTGCCTGCTGCTCTGCCTATTTGTGATCCCTCTCTCTCTTTCTGTCAAATAAATAAATAAAATCTTAAAAAGAAAAAAAAAGAATAAAGCCTGATGGATGAAATATAAGATGGATCCATCTTGTACCACAATCCACTTTAAGATAAATACAGATGCATCATCCTAAACTGATATAAAAACCCAGATTTATAAAACAAGTCAATGAAAATATAATTTTTTTCCCTATTACAACTTCTTCCCATCTTACTCTAGACCCTAGGTTATGGAAGTGGTGTGGGAGTGGTTTGAGGGAAACCACTAGGCTTAAGGCTCTTCAGAGTCCTCCTTATCCCAAAATAAGGTAGGTCAGGAAGATTCTGCACATGTGGGTACAAGGTGGGTGTGGTGGGGCCAACTGAGGATGGGGCCAACTTACTAACACACGTCTCCATGATTAATGAGGAGAGGGGAAAAGGTGAGAGTTGGGTGAAATAATACATAGGAAGCCTTTAGAATAATGCCTAGCTGTATTCATTTACTGCTGTAATAAATTACCACAAACTCAGTAGCTTAAAACAACACACATTTGGAAGCGACATTACCAAGATGGCGGAGTAGGAAACCCCTCCATCTCTCCATAAAGATCAACAATTAGACAGTCATCCACAAATAAAAACAGCACTGGGGAGCTCTGGAGTCCACTTAATAAACTTCAGTAATGCAGTTAAACAAAAAATTTGAGAACAACCACACAAAAAAGGAAGGAAGAACAGCTTTATTTTGCTCCATCAACCCATCCCCCCAACCAGCATTACTTAGCACCAAGAGGGAAGTTCCAAGTTAGAAAGAGTTCACCTTACCAGGAAAGGAAGAGAAGAGTGAGCAACCGGCACTTGATAGGGATCATGTAGTTGATGGAGTAGACCCTAACGGCCTGAGCTGACAAGTCACCACAACCCCCAGACCTGGTGCCACCAAAGGATGTTCATCATCACTAGACTTGCCTTACAAGAAATGCTGAAAGAGTTCTTCAAGCTGAAACAAAAGGATGCTAACTAGTAATGTAAAAACATGTGAAAATAAACAACATAGAGGCACCTGGGTGGCTCAGTCAGTTAAGTGTCTGCCTTCAGCTTGGGTCATGATCTTGGGGTCCTGGAATGGAGCCCTGCATTGGGAGTGGGGAGCCTGCTTCTCCCTCTCCTCCCCACTCATGTTCTCTCTTGTTATCTCTGTCGCTATCTCTCTCTCTCTCTCTCAAATAAATAAATAAAATCTTTAAAAAGAAAAAAAAGAAAAGAAACAACATACTGGTAAAGACAAGTATATAATCAGATTGAGAATAATATTGTAATATAGTGGTGTGTTTACCACTTAACTCTAATATAAAGCTTGAGGAACAAAAGTATTAAAAGTAGCTATAACTACAATAACTTATTAATGGATACACAATATAAAAAGATGTAAAATATGGAACATAAAATGTCATAGGAGATGGAATAAAAGGGTAGTTTTTTGTATACAATTGAAGATGTTAGCAGTTTGAAATAAACAGACTATAATATCTATAAGATGTTTCAAGTGAGCCTTAGGATAACCGTAAAACAAAAACCTATAGGAGATACACACAAGACAACAAGATCATCAATTCACAAAGGAAGACAGCAAGAGAGAAAAGAAGGAACAAAGGAGTTACAAAACAGCCAGAAAACAATGAACAAGATGGCAATACTAATTCCTTATTTATCAATAATTACTTTAAATGTAAATGGATTAAATGTTCCAATCAAAAGGCATAGAGTGGCTGCGTGGATTAAAAAACATGACTGAACTATATGCTGCCTACAAGAGATTCATTTCGGCTTCAGGAACACACATAGACTCAAAGTGAAGGGTGAAAAAGGATATTTCATGCAAGTAGAAATGAAAAGACAGCAGAGGTAGCTATACTTACATCAGACAAAATAGACTTTAAGTCAAAAACTGTAATAAGAACATCATCATATAATCCTAAAGGGGTCAAGTCATCAAGAGTATATAACAATTGTAAATATATATGCACCCAACATTGGAACACCTAAATATATTAAACAAATGCTCCAGATCTGAAGGGAGTAATAGACAATAATACAATAATAATAGGGGACTTCAATATCCCACTTTCAACAATGGATAGATCATCCAGATGGAAAATCAATAAGGAAACATTGGACTTGGGTATACTTTAGACCAAGTGGACCTAACAGACATATAGAGAACAATTCATCCAATAACAGCAGAATACACACCTTGGAACATTCTCCAGGATAGATCATGATGACTCTCAGCGAATTAATAAATATTGAAACTGTACCAAGTATATTTTCTGATCAAAATAGTATAAAATTAGAAATTAATAACAGGAAGAAAACTGGAAAGTTCACTAATACTGTGGGAAATTAAGCAACACGCTCCTGAAGAACCAATAGGTCAAAGATGAAATCAAAAGGGAAGTAAAAAAATATATTGAAGGAAATTAAAATGGAAACACAACATATCAAAACTTATAGGATGCAGCAAAAGCAATTCTAAGAGAGAAGTTTATAGCCACAAATGTCTACATTAAAAAAAAAGAAAAGATCTCAAATAAATCACCTAACTTCACATGTCAAGGAACTAGAAAAAGAAAAAACTAAGCCCAAAGTTATCAGAAGGAAGGAGATAACAAAAATCAGAGCAGAAATAAATGAAATAGAGAATGGAAAAACAGAAGAAAAGGTCAACAAAAATGAGTTGGTTTCTTGAAAAGATAAACAAAATTGGCAAATATTTGACTAGATTTACCAAGAAAAAGAGAGAAGATGCAAATAAAATTATAAATGAAAAAGGAGATATTACAGCTGATACCACAGAAATACAAAGGATCATAAGAGACTTCTATGAACAGTTACACACTAACAAATTGGACAACCTAGAAGAAATGGATAAATTCTTAGAAACATACAACCTACCAAGTCTGAATCATGAAGAAATAGGAAATCTAAATAGACCAATAACAAGTAAGAAGACTGAATCAGTAATCGAAAACCTACCAACAAAGGGAAGCCCTTTGGCTTTTTTGGTTTTACTGGTGAATTCTACCCAACATTCAAAGAATTGATGCCAATTCTTCTCAAACTCTTCCAAAAATTTGAAGAGGAAACACTCCCAAACCCATTTTATGAGGCCTGCATGTTCTGATTCTAAAGGCCTGATTCTAAAGCTAGGTAAGAACACTACACAAAATGAGAATGTACTTATCTTAATGAGCACTGAGTAATATATGGAATTGCTGAATCACTATATTGTACACCTGAAACTAATACAACACTGTATGTTAACTACACTGGAATTAAAATTTTTAAAAAAGGTTTAAAAAAATCCTAAAAAAAGAAGAACACTACATGAAATGAAAACTATAGGCCAGTATCCCCAATGAATATATAGACACAAAATTTCTCTACAAAATACTAGCAAACTGAATTCAAGAGCACATTAAAAGGATCATATGCCATGATCAAGTGGGATTTATCCCTGGATGCAAGAATGGTTCAACACACGCAAATCAATAATTATAACACACCGCATTAATAGAATGAAAGACAATAATCATATGATTGTGTCAATAGATGCAGAAAAAGAATTTGGCAAAATTCAACATCTGTTCATGATAAAAACACTCAACAAATTGGAAATAGAAGGCACATATGTTATTCAGCCATGAGAAAGAAGAAAATTCTGCCATTTGTGACAACATGAATGAAATTTAAGGGCATTTTGCTGAGTGAAATAAGTCAGACAGAGAAAGACAAATACCACATGACCTCACTTATATGTGGAATCTAAAAAAACTGAACTCATAGAAACAGAGTAGAATGGTGGTTGCCAGAGGCTGAGGGGTGGGAGTAATGGGGGGATAGTGGTCAAAGGGTACAACTTTCAGTTATAAAATAAGTAAGTTCTGGGGATCTAATGCACAGCATGGTGGCTACAATTAACAATTACTGTTTTGTGTACTTGAAAGTTGCTATGAGAATAGAGCTTTAATATTCTCCCCATAACAATGACAAAATGGTAATTATGTGAGCTGAAGGATGTAACTAACCTTATTGCAGTAAACATCTCCCAATATATATGTGTATCAAATCATCACATTGTAAACCTTAAACTTACATGATGTTAGATGTCAATTATATCTCCACAAAGCTTTAAAAAAAGCCACCCCCACACATTTATTATCTTACAGTTCTGGAGGTCAGAAGTCTGAAATCTGTTTCAGTGCGCCAAAATCAAGGTATCTGCAAGGCCACACACCTTCTCGAGGCATAGTAAAAAACCTGTTTCCGGTCTTTTCCATTCTTTGGCAGCACCTTTCTCCGTCCTGAAAGCCAGCAGTGTAGCATCTTGCTTTGGGCATCATATTGCCTTCTTCTGTAGTAACATATGCCTTTGATTCCTTCTTATAAGGACACTTCGGGTTACATTTAGGATCCACCAAGTTCATCTAGGATAATTTCCCCATCTCAAGATCCTTAATTTAATTACACCTGCAAAGTCCCTCTTGCCACATAAGGTAACATACATAGGTTCCAGGAATTAGCACCTGGATATCTTTGGGCGCCATTATTTAGCCCCTGCCATACCGGCATAAAAAAATGCTTAAGAAACATTAGCTATTATTATTACTGGGCTAAGTACTTCATATGTATCACCTCATTTAATCCTCACTACAACCCTATGGGGGTATAGACTATATCGCTACCTTACAGAAGAGAGGTTTGAAAACTTCAGTAGTTGCCTCAAATCAGATGGCAAGTGGGATTCCAACTCAAGAGACTCAACCAAGAGCCCACGCTCTTAGCCACAATCACAGTCTGGCTTTGGGGAGCACACCTATCACTCTCCCCTTACAGTAAGGGTGAAGCGTCATCCTACTTTTCTATTTCAGTCATTTGAATGGATACATGTTTTCTTAGGGAGGGGAGGTCCTTCCCCACTGACTGGACTCTCAGGATAGGGGAGTCTGTCGTGCACTTTTCCTTGTGGCTGGGTGCTCGGTACATACTGAAAATGAAATCAAGGTTGTTGATTTAACTGTCAAAGCTGGAGACCATAAAGACAATTAAGGGCAAACAATACTGATCAAACAGAACAAAATCCACATCCTTATTTTGCCAAACCTTCGAGGCTGACACAGTGAGAAGGGTGAATTGAAATAGAGAACTTTAGTTCTACCTTCTAAAGGTCAGCCAGTCTATTGATTTGGGACATGTAGAGATTATAACTACTTTCTGGGAAAACATCTCATTTTGTTCCATAAAGAATAAATACTGTTTTGTTGATGCAGTATGTTCTAGTCATCCTGGCACTTTGAGACTGTGGTTAAACTCATCATACAATGGGATGGGTAGCAGATGGACAACATTCAACAGGAAAAAGTCAAATCAGCAAATCAACTATGAAGAAAGAGGTATCTACAAGGTCAAAGTGATAAGCATTCTGGGTGATGGTGGAGAAAAGCAGTGTGAAGGATAAGTGATAAAAGTATGTGATGAAGGTGGGGGACCTGGGTGGGTTAGTTGACTGAGGATCGAGTGTCTGACTCTTGAGTCCAGAGACTGAGCCCGAGCCCCTGCCCCACCTTCAGGCTCTGAGGCCAGCACTGAGTCTGCTTGTCCCTCTCCCTCCCCCTCTCCTCCCCCCATAAATAAATAAATAAAATATTTGAAAAAAAGTTTGTGATGAAGGCATGTATTTCTGAGAGATAATGAAACATGATGAAAGAGAAGAAAAGGAAGATTTAGAATTAGGCAAAGAGAAGGGGAGGCAGTTTGATTAAGATTGTCTCTAAAACATGAGAGAAAGAACCAGAAGTGGCCATATAAAAATTGAGCCATCTCATAATAGACCTGTTTTTCTTCAGAAGGGGTAAGTGCTAGCCAGTATTTAGTATACCTGAGAAATCATCATCACAGCATTGTCTTTGATGAATTCTGTAGCAGCCACCCCAGAAACCTGAATCACCAAAGCCTCCTTTTTCCTTCCTTATTGACACATGACCTGACTAGACTGGGGTGGGAGAAAAAGACAGAAACTACAATAAGTAACAGAGTGTCCTTACTAGCATCTCCCAGGCACTAACTGGGGGAATTAAGGTGGCCAAAGTCTAAGGGGTTTTAGATTTCCTCCCATATAGCACCAAGGGATTGAACGGTTATGCTATTGGTTCATCTCCCTTTCCTGTGAGCAAATCTGGGTGGAAATCAAAATGTCACTAGGAAGGTGAGCATGAAACCAGGGGATGGGGAGAGGGTGTGCTGGATGTTTGCAATGGCTAATGCCACCCTGCTTTGGTGGCCTCATGCCTCCACAGCAGTAGGTGGGGACTGGCTCCTCATAGTCTTAGGTCAGAGAACTGTCTCTCCAGGATGGTTTTGGAAAGCAAAACCCCCTTCTGCTAGCACATTTTTTTCTTCCCACATTATTATGTAATTGATTAGGTTTAAACCTAACTTAATCTAGTCCCATCCAGTTCACATTTTCCTGACATGACAATATACTCACACCACTTTAGTCTGATCTGGTTGTCTCTGAGATTCATCTGTTACAAATTTACAAATAATCCCTTTGGCTGTATCATTTCTGCTGGTGTCGGATCTCATTCCTTTCATTTGGGTCTTCCTGATTTTATTCTAAGTTTGAGGATACTTTGGGGTGTCAGTCCAACATATTGCCCATATAAATACTGTCTCATTAATTCCATAAATTAACATATGGAGTAACTAGTGTTATTTTCTTTTTTTTAATGTGTTTTAAAAAATATATTTTATTAATTTGGAAGAACACATGAGCAGGGGGGAGGGCTAGAGGGAGACAGAGAAGCAGACTCCCTGCTGAGCAGGGAACCTGAGGCAGGGACTCAATCCCAGGACCCTGGGATCATGACTTGAGCCAAAGGCAGATTCTTAACCAACTGAGCCACCCAGGCACCCCAGATATTTTCATTTTAAAGCTGGAAAAACTGACACTAAGACTTGCCCAAACTTGTCCAAAATCATACACCTTGATAAATTATAGAATTAT
This sequence comes from Zalophus californianus, assembly GCF_009762305.2. Taxonomy (NCBI): domain Eukaryota; kingdom Metazoa; phylum Chordata; class Mammalia; order Carnivora; family Otariidae; genus Zalophus; species Zalophus californianus. The sequence goes on from NC_045600.1 coordinate 86,451,694, forward strand.
GACTTCATCTCAGTCTGATTTCAAAGTTTAGCCTCATTTTACATAATACTGAAGTGACTATGAAAAATCAAGCTTCCAAACTGACATTTCAATCAGGAATTTACCATGATGTTCCCTAGTGATGACATCTTATACTATACACAGTATTTCTTTTTCTTTTCTTCCTTCCTCCCTTCTTTCTTTCTTTCTTTTTTTCTTTCTTTCCTTCTTTCCATTCCTTTCTTGTAATGTCTTTGTCTGGTTTTGGTATTAGGGTTATGCTAGCCTCATAAAACCTATTAGAAGCCTTGTCTATTTTTTTATTGTCTTAGGTTGAGAAAATGTTATCTGTATATTTGTACCATTAAGAGATTTTCTTTTTGGCCTAGTGTATGGTCAGTTTTTGTAAATTATTCATGGATACTTAAAAGAAAATGTATTCTCTTTTTAGAATGCCATGTTTTACCTACATTATTAATTATAAATTTAGACTTTCTACATCTTTAAAGCTCTTACTACTGTGTTTCTGTTTTTCCTGGTATGTCCTGTAGTTTTATTTATTAATAGTAATTAATATTCTCATTGATGCTATGGTACATAGCATTCATAGATATTCATAGATATTCATTTGATACATTTTGGTTTGGTACACAGATGTTCATGACTTCGTAAATTCATTGTGAATGCATTCTTTATCATTATAAATGACTACTTTTTGTCACTTTTTTTTCTTTCTTTTTTTATTTTTTTTAATTTTTTATTGTTATGTTAATCACCATATATTACATAATTTGTTTTGGTGTAGTGTTCCATGATTCATTGTTTGTTCATAACACCCAGTGCTCCAGGCAGAATGTGCCCTCTTTAATACCCATCACCAGGCTAACCCATCCCCCTACCCTCCTCCCCTCTAGAAACCTCAGTTTGTTTTTCAGAGTCCATCATCTCTCCTGGTTCGTCTCCCCCTCTGACTTACTCCCCTTCATTCTTCCTCTCCTGCTATCTTCTTTTTCTTTTTTCTTAAAATATGTTGCGTTATTTGTTTCAGAAGTACAGATCTGTGATTCAACAGTCTTACACAATTCACAGCACTCACCGTAGCACATATCTTCCCCAGTGTCTATCACCCAGCCACCCCATCCCTCCCACCCCCGACCACTCCAGCAACCCTCAGTTTGTTCCTGAGATTAAGAATTCCTCATATCAGTGAGGTCATATGATACATGTCTTTCTCTGATTGACTTATTTCACTAAGCATAACACCCTCCAGTTCCATCCACGTCGTTGCAAATGGCAAGATCTCATTCCTTTTGATGGCTGCATAATATTCCATTGTGTATATATACCACTTCTTCTTTATCCATTCATCTGTCGATGGACATCTTGGCTCTTTCCACAGTTTGGCTATTGTGGACATTGCTGCTATAAACATTGGGGTGCACGTACCCCTTCGGGTCCCTACATTTGTATCTTTGGGGTAAATACCCAGTAGTGCAATTGCTGGATCGAATGGTAGCTCTAATTTCAACTGTTTGAGGAACCTCCATACTGTTTTCCAGAGGGATTGCACCAGCTTGCATTCCCACCAACAGTGTAGGAGGGTTCCCCTTTCTCCACATCCCCGCCAACATCTGTCGTTCCCTGACTTGTTAATTTTAGCCATTCTGACGGGTGTGAGGTGGTATCTCATTGAGGTTTTGATTTGGATTTCCCTGATGCCGAGCGATGTTGAGCTCTTTTTCATGTACCTGTTGGCCATTTGGATGTCTTCTTTGGAAAAATGTCTGTTCATGTCTTCTGCCCATTTCTTGATTGGATTATTTGTTCTTTGGGTGTAGAGTTTGATAAGTTCTTTATAGATTTTGGATACTAGCCCTTTATCTGATATGTCATTTGCAAATATTTTCTCCTATTCTGTCGGTTGTCTTTTGGTTTTGTGGACTGTTTCTTTTGCTGTGCAAAAGCTTTTTATCTTAATGAAATCCCAATAGTTCATTTTTGCCCTTGCTTCCCTTGCCTTTGGTGATGTCTCTAGGAAGAAGTTGCTGCGGCTGAGGTCGAAGAGGTTGCTACCTGTGTTCTCCTTTAGGATTTGGATGGACTCCTGTCTCACGTTTAGGTCTTTCAACCATTTGGAGTCTATTTTTGTGTGTGGTGTAAGGAAATGGTCCAGTTTCATTCTTCTGCATGTGGCTGTCCAATTTTCCCAACACCATTTGTTGAAGAGACTGTCTTTTTTCCACTGGACATTCTTTCCTGCTTTGTCAAAGATAAGTTGACCATAGAGTTGAGGGTCCATTTCTGGGCTCTCGATTCTGTTCCATTGATCGATGTGTCTGTTTTTGTGCCAATACCATACTGTCTTGATGATGACAGCTTTGTAATAGAGCTGGAAGTCCGGAATTGTGATGCCACCAGCTTTGCTTTTCTTTTTCAATATTCCTCTGGCTATTCGGGGTCTCTTCTGGTTCCATACAAATTTTAGGATTATTTGTTCCATTTCTTTGAAAAAAGTGGATGGTATTTTGATGGGGATTGCATTGAATGTGTAGATTGCTCTAGGTAGCATTGACATCTTCACAATGTTGGTTCTCCCAATCCATGAGCATGGAACGTTTTTCCATTTCTTTGTGTCTTCTTCAATTTCTTTCCTGAGTATTTTATAGTTTTCTGAGTACAGATCCTTTGCCTCTTTGGTTAAATTTATTCCTAGGTATCTTATGGTTTTGGGTGCAATTGTGAATGGGATCGACTCCTTGATTTGTCTCTCTTCTGTCTTGTTGTTGGTGTACAGGAATGCCGCTGATTTCTGGGCATTGATTTTATAGCCTGCTACTTGACTGAATTCCTGTATGAGTTCTAGCAGTTTTGGGGTGGAGTCTTTTGGGTTTTCCACATAAAGTATCATATCATCTGCAAAGAGTGAGAGTTTGACTTCCTCTTTGCCGATTTGGATGCCTTTGATTTCTTTTTGTTGTCTGATTGCTGTGGCTAGGACTTCTAATACTATGTTGAATAGCAGTGGTGAGAGTGGACATCCCTGCCGCGTTCCTGACCTTAGGGGAAAAGCTCTCAGCTTTTCCCCATTGAGAAGGATATTTGCTGTAGGTTTTTTGTAGATGGCTTTTATGATATTGAGGTATGTACCCTCTATCCCTATACTCTGAAGAGTTTTGATCAAGAAAGGATGCTGTACTTTGTCAAATGCTTTTTCTGCATCTATTGAGAGGATCATATGATTCTTGTTCTTTCTTTTGTTAAAGTATTGTATCACGTTGATTGATTTGCGGATGTTGAACCAGCCTTGCAGCCAGGGATAAATCCCACTTGGTCCTGGTGAATAATCCTTTTAATGTACTGTTGGATCCTATTGGCTAGTATTTTGGTGAGAATTTTTGCATCCATGTTCATCAAGGATATTGGTCTGTAATTCTCCTTTTTGATGGGGTCTTTGTCTGGTTTTGGGATCAAGGTAATGGTGGCCTCATAAAATGAATTTGGAAGTTTTCCTTCCATTTCTATTTTTTGGAACAGTTTCAGGAGAATAGGTATTAATTCTTCTTTAAATGTCTGGTAGAATTCCCCTGGGAAGCCATCTGGCCCTGGGCTTTTGTTTCTTGGGAGATTTTTGATGACTGCTTCAGTTTCCTTGCTGGTTATAGGTCTGTTCAGGTTTTCTATTTCTTCCTGGTTCAGTTTTGGTAGTTGATACATCTCTAGGAATGCACCCATTTCTTCCAGGTTATCTAATTTGCTGGCATAGAGTTGCTCATAATATGTGCTTATAATTGTTTGTATTTCTTTGGTGTCGGTTGTGATCTCTACTCTTTCATTCATGATTTTGTTGATTTGGGTCATTTCTCTTTTCTTTTTGATCAGTCTGGCCAGGGGTTTATCAATCTTGTTAATTCTTTCAAAGAACCAGCTCCTAGTTTCGTTGATCTGTTCTACTGTTCTTTTGGTTTCTATTTCATTGATTTATGCTCTGATCTTTATTATTTCTCTTCTCCTGCTGGGTTTAGGCTTTATTTGCTGTTCTTTCTCCAGCTCCTTTAGGTGTAGGGTTAGATTGTGTATTTGAGACCTTTCTTGTTTCTTGAGAAAGGCTTGTATTGCTATATACTTTCCTCTCAGGACTGCCTTTGCTGTATCCCAAAGATTTTGGACAGTTGTGTTTTCATTTTCATTTGTTTCCATGAATTTTTTTAATTCTTCTTTAATTTCCTGGTTGACCCATTCATTCTTTAGTAGGATGCTCTTTAGCCTCCATGTATTTGAGTTCTTTCCGACTTTCTTCTTGTGATTGAGTTCTAGTTTCAAAGCATTGTGGTCTGAAAATATGCAGGAATGATCCCAATCTTTTGGTACCGGTTGAGACCTGATTTGTGACCTAGGATGTGATCAATTCTGGAGAATGTTCCATGGGCACTAGAGAAGAATGTGTATTCCGTTGCTTTGGGATGGAATGTTCTGAATATGTCTGTGAAGTCCATTTGGTCCAGTGTGTCATTTAAAGTCTTTATTTCCTTGTTGATCTTTTGCTTAGATGATCTGTCCATTTCAGTCAGGGGGGTGTTAAAGTCCCCCACTATTATTGTATTGTTGTCAATGTGTTTCTTTGCTTTTGTTATTAATTGCCTTATATAATTGGCTGCTCCCATGTTCGGGGCATAGATATTTACAATTGTTAGATCTTCTTGTTGGATAGACCCTTTAAGTAGGATATAGTGTCCTTCCTCATCTCTTATTACAGTCTTTGTTTTAAAATCTAGTTTGTCTGATATAAGGATTGCCACCCCAGCTTTCTTTTGGTGTCCATTAGCATGGTAAATGGTTTTCCACACCCTCACTTTCAATCTGGGGGTGTCTTTGGGTCTAAAATGAGTCTCTTGCAGACAGCATATGGATGGGTCTTGTTTTTTAATCCAATCTGATAGCCTGTGTCTTTTGATTGGGGCATTGAGCCCATTTACATTCAGGGTAACTATTGAAAGGTATGAATTTAGTGCCATTGTATTGCCTGTAAGGTGACTGTTACTGTATGTTGTCTGTGTTCCTTTCTGATCTTTGCTGCTTTTAGGCTCTCTCTTTGCTTAGAGGACCCCTTTCAATATTTCTTGGAAGGCTGGTTTCGTGTTTGCAAATTCCTTTAGTTTTTGTTTGTTCTGGAAGCTTTTTATCTCTCCTTCTATTTTCAATGACAGCCTAGCTGGATATAGTATTCTTGGCTGCATATTTTTCTCATTTAGTGCTCTGAAGATATCTTGCCAGTCCTTTCTGGCCTGCCAGGTCTCTGTGGATAGGTCTGTATTTTTACCATTGTAGGTTACATATCTCTTCTCCCGAGCTGCTTTCAGGATTTTCTCTTTGTCTCTGAGACTCGTAAGTTTTACTATTAGATGTTGGGGTGTTGACCTATTTTTATTGATTTTGAGAGGGGTTCTCTGTGCCTCCTGGATTTTGATGCCTGTTTCCTTCCTCACATTAGGGAAGTTCTCTGCTATTATTTGCTCCAATATACCTTCTGCCCCTCTCTCTCTTTCTTCTTCTTCTGGGATCCCAATTATTCTAATGTTGTTTCGTCTTATCGAATCACTTATCTCTCGAATTCTGCCCTCGTGATCCTGTAGTTGTTTCTCCCTCTTTTTCTCAGCCTCTTTACTTTCCATCATTTGGTCTTCTATATCATTGATTCTCTCTTCTGCCTCATTTATCCTAGCATTTAGTGCCCCCATTTTTGATTGCACCTCATCAATAGCCTTTTTGATTTCGACTTGGTTAGATTTTAGTTCTTTTATTTCTCCAGAAAGGGTTTCTCTAATAACTTCCACGCTTTTTTCAAGCCCAGCTAGTATCTTTAAAGTCATGATTCTGAACTCTAGGTCAGACATCGTACTAATGTCCGTATTGAGTAGGTCCCTGGCTGACGGTACTACCTCTTGTTCTTTTTGTTGAGGTGATTTTTTTCATCTTGTCATTTTCTCCAGAGGAGAATAGATGAATGAGAGAACAAAATGCTAACAGGTTTACAACGTTCCCAGCAAATATACTGTATACAAATCAGAAAAGACCTGAAACCAGGGGAAAAGAAAGGGAAAGAAAGAAAAAAGAAAGAAAAAAGAAAGAGAAAAAAAAAAAAAGAAAAAAAAGATAAAAACAAAAACAGAACAATACAAAAAAAGCAGAATGTGATCAAATATGATCAGGCTAGTGCATAGATCAGTGCCACACACTAGATTTTGGGTGTATTTTGGTCTGTTAGAAAAAAGTGCCTCCTAAAATTTTAAAGGAAGAAAGACATATATGTACAAAATAAGGGTTGATACAATGAAGGGATAGAAGATGACTGTAAAGATGAAAATTATAAAAGATTTTATAAAAGGACTTGATAAGATAAGAAGTTGTTTGAAAAAAGAAAGAAGATTTAAAAAAAAAAGAAAAGAAAAAAGGGAGAGAATGTGATCAGGCAGGAGACTAGAAGAGAACCATACACTAGTGATTTAGGGTATATTTTTATCTGGTAGAAGAAACTGTATCTCAAAATTTTAAAGAGAGAACAACTTATATATATGTGCCAAAAATAAGGGTAACTACTATGAAGGGATAAAATATGACTCTAAAAATGAAAAATAAAAAATGTTTGTTTTTTTTTAAAAAAAGAGATTGATAAGATGTTGGTTGAAAAAGGGAAAAAGAAAAAGAAAAAGAAAACAGTTAACAAAAATTAACTTTGATGAACTAATGAATCATGGTAAAAAGAAAAAAGCCATGAATTCTATGTGCAGTATTCCCCTAGCGCTGGAGTTCTCCCGTTCTCCTTGATTGGTAAACTTGGTCTTGGCTTGATGACTGTTCATGCTGATCTTCTGGGGGAGGGGCCTGTTGCTGTGGTTTCCAAATGTCTTTGCCGGAGGCTGAATTGCCCCGCCCTTGTCGGTCCGGGCTAAGCAAGCTGCTCGGGTTTGATCTCAGGAGCTTTTGTTCCCTGCAAGCTCTCCGTACAGCCTTGGAGGACCAGGGCAAAAATGGTGGCCTCCCAATCTCCACCCGGAGGAGCTGAGAACTCGGGGCCCCGCTCCTCAGTGCGCCCCCAGAGAAAAGCAGTCACTCCCTTGTCCCTGGTCTCCGGCCGCACTCCGTGCTCACCCGGCCTGTGACCGAGCGTTTGTATCTCTGGCACCTGACCCTGTGTGGAGTCTCCAAACCCAGCAGATCCCTACGGTGCGCTCCCGTGCCGCTCCTCCCCGGGAAGGAAGGGGAGTCTCCCCGGATCTGCCGCCTGTTGGGTCCCTGCTGCAGGAGCAGTGGACCGACTGGGCAGCGGATCACAGTTTATGGCAACCCCGAGCTGAGAACCCGCACCTCAGCTCCGTCTCTGCAGCCGGCTTCCCTGCTCCGATACCTGGGAGCTCTGGCGCACTCAGGCTCCCCCGGTCTTTCTGTGACCCTAAGGGTCCTGAGACCCCACTGTCCCGCGAGGGTTCCACCCCCGCTTAGCCACTGGAGCGACGTCCCTCAGCGGAGCCGACTTCCAAAAGGTCCGATTTTGTGCTCCGCGGCTCTAGCACTTGCCAGAAGCGGCCGACGGAGGCCCCTCCCCCGCCATCTATCCTCTCGAATATCGCCTAGGATTCACTTCTCCGCACGTCCTACCTTCCAGTAAGTGGTCGCTTCTCTGTTCAGATAGTTGTTGCTACTCTCCTCTTTGATCTCCTGTTGAGTTCATAGGTGTTCAGAATGGTTTGATCCCTATTCAGCTGAATTCCTTAGACCAGACGAAATCTAGGTCTCCTACTCCTCCGCCATCTTCCTCCGCCCCCTACTTTTTGTCACTTTTAACACTTGTTTGTCCTGGTGTTAATAACCTTTCTTCTATGCTTGTTTGCAATTGTGAAGATTTCTGAATTATTTTGTTTTGGGTCCCTTGTATATAGCACAGAGTTGCATTTTGCTTTATGATTCAATCTGAATTTCTTTTACACTAATAAATTAGTTTGGCCCACTTACATGTATCAAACTGATGTACATTTGGTCTTAGTTCTCATATTATTTTATATGATGTCTTCTATTTCTTTCTTTTTTTTTTTTTAAAGATTTTATTTATTTATTTGAGAGAGAGACAGATAGTGACAGAGATAGCACAAGCAGGGAGGAGAGGGAGAAGCAGGCTCCCGCCGAGCACGGAGCCCAATGTGGGGCTCGATCCCGGGACCCTGGGATCACGACCTTAGTGGAAGGCAGACGCTTAACTGACTGAGCCACCCGGGCACCCCTGATGTCTTCTATTTCTTTACAGATTTTTTAAAGACTCTCAAACTGTGACGTGTATTTTTTTTTATTTTTTCCTGAAAAATTGGAAGGCTTGTATTTTTGTTTTAGTGTATAATTCATACACCTAATCCTCATTACTTAGGCATTATTTATCTCCATTTTCTTCTCCTTCTCCTGACTTCAGTAGCCCTTCTCTTTTTGTCCTTGTTTTCTCATTCATCACATGGTTGGCTTAAATTCATCTTGTAGTAGTTACTTTAAGGAAGCCTTATGGAAACAATATTTGAGCTCTTGCATGTTCAAATATGTCTCACTGTGCCTTTTTGTATAAACCACGGTCTGGCTGGGTACAAAATGTATGGGTGACACTTTCCTTGAGGACTTCTTAGGTATTGCTTCTAGCAATGAAAGTTGCTATGGAGAAGTCTAAACTAAGCATGAATTTTTTCCACCCTTGTAAGTGACTAGATTATTTGCCTTGCTGCCCAAAGGATTCTTCATTTATCTTGGAAATCAAGCTTTTCTCAGTTTCCAGAATAACATTTCCTTGGACGTCATGTGAACTTTCAGTTGGTAGATTCAAATATTCTTTTATTTTTGGAAAATTCTCTCAAATTATATATTGAAATGATTTTCTATTCTATCATGTTGGGTATCTTCATCAGGAAGTCCATTATGCAAATATTGGATCTCTTTTGCCTGTCTTCCATATCTGTCATTTTCTCTCTATTCCTTCTAAACTTGTTCCTTTCCATTTCATTTTGTTCGCTTTTCTCAATCCTGTCCTCTATGTCTTTCACTGTTTTTAGCAGTGCCTACTCCTCTGTGATACTTCCAGTTTTGCTTTCATTTTTTTTTTTTTTTGGATGATTTTCTTTTATTCCACCTTCCTGAGGTCTTCTGGCTCACATTTCATTTCTTTCTAATATTTAACTATTGCTCCTCCTTTTCATCTCTATGCTATTTTCTTACAAAGGCAAATACATTATTGAATTTTTTCATACATATTAATTTTGTAAACCTTATTTATAGAAAAGTTGCAAGTACAATACAAAGAACTTTATTTCCTAACACAATTGTCAACCTTATGCCCCATCAAACTCAGGAAATTAGCATTGATATATAGTATTACTATCAGATGATCCTCTGACCCTATTCAAGTTTTACCAATTGCCCCAGTAATGTCCTTTACCCAAATGGACCCAATTCAGAATCACGTGTTGCATTTAGTTGTCTTGTCTTTTTTTTTTTTAAAGATTTATTTATTTATTTGAGAGAGAGAGAATGAGAGAGAGAGAGTACATGAGAGAGGGGAGGGTCAGAGGGAGAAGCAGGCTCCTTTGCTGAGCAGGGAGCCTGATGTGGGACTCGATCCCGGGACTCCGGGATCATGACCTGAGCTGAAGGCAGACACTTAACCAACTGAGCCACCCAGGCGCCCTAGTTGTCTTGTCTTTTTAATGTCCTTCAATCTGAAACATTTCTTCAGGCTTTCTTTGGCTCCCATGACATTGACACATTTAAAGATTACAGAAAATAATTTCAGGATACCCTTCAGTTTGAGCTTGTCTAATGTTTTCTCATGATTAGATTCAGCTTATGCATTCTTTGGCATGAATATCTCAACTGTTTTCTTCTCATCGCACCCCATAAAGTGGTACATAATTTCAGTATGTCCCATTGCTGATGATATTAAGTCTGATTAAGGTGGCCTATGCCAGGCTTCTCCACTATAAAGTTACTCTTTTCCCCTATGTAATTAATAAATACTTTGTGGGGATGTGCTTTGGGTTATGTAACTACATATTCTTTGTCAAATTTTCAATTTATTAATTGATTTTTATCAGTTTTGGAGTTATGGTTCCTATTTTATTCAATGGGTTATGATCTGTTATTATTATAATTTATTTGTTATGCCCAAATGGCCTGTGCTTTGGCCAGTAGAAGCTTCTTCAAGCTGACTTCTGTGTCCTTTGATATGTCCCATCATTTGTGGAATACTTCCTTACTCTCTGGCACAACAAGATAGTCCAGGTTCTATAAAAAAATAAATAAATAAAAGAAGATGTTCAGGTTCATCTTGTACTTTTCTTTTTCCAGCCCTAGATTAAGTCATTGCTTTAAGAGAAGCCCTGGTTCCTTTTAGTGGAGAATGGAAACCAAGATTTGGGTGCTAGATATATATTTTGCTATCAGGTGTCACTGTTTCTAAGCTCTTTCTATAGACAGAGCTATGGAGTATTATGTGTGTGTGTATACACATATATTTATATGTATTTCTGTCTATATTGCAAATCATGAGTTCACACTGATCCCTTCAATTTTATCTAACACCATATAGGTTTCATTCTGTTTTTCTCTTTCCATATGTATACCTCCCTTCTCCAATAGTGAGAAACTCTGGTCCAATCATCCTTAATCTATTACTTATTTTTTCAGTCCTCCTGTATGTACCAATCTCTTATCTCTGTGGCTCCCTCTCCACCTGAGCAAATGCTATCCTCAACATACTCAGGCTCCTATACCCAATGCTGCCCTTTCCCTGTGGTCATCCTCTTCATCATAGCCAGTCTCCCTCACCTTACACTGAGCTGTGCTCCCCCCATGTGGACTCTTCCTCACCCTTTTGGGGCTTTGACACCCCATGTTATTACCACCTCCCTGTGAAGATGCCCTTCTCAGTCCATTCAGGCTCCACACCTATGTTGCCCTACCCCCACCCCTACTTTGCACCCCCTCCACCCCACCCTACCTCCAATGTGGAGATTGGATGCCCTCTTTAGTGTAATGGCAAACTTTTTTATCACAACTGTCATTTGCTCCTCAGGAATATTTTTCTGGTGAATGTTCTTTATTTCTTTTCCTCTCCCTTTCTTCCTTTTTTCCTGTTTGTTTCCTTTATCATGTTTGTACAGTTCCTATTCTGGAACTTTACTGATAACTAATGAATGATGTGAATTACTCCTAGACCAGTTATTTGTAGACTCGACATGAAGAGAAGAGGACAAGGCAGAGTTCTAGGCTAACAGGAATTTCCTCTATAACCCAGGTTATCTATAAGAGCTCTTTTAGGGACACCTGGGTGGCTCAGTTGGTTAAGTGTCCAACTCTTGATTTCAGCTCAGGTCATGATCTCAGGATTGTGAGATGGACAGGGGTGTCGGGCTCTGTGCTGATTCTCTCTCTCCCTCTCCCTGTGCCCCTCCCCCCACCCTTACTCTCTCTCAAAAAAAAAAAAAAAAAGAGAGAGAGAGAGCTCTTTTTAGCTCCCACCTCTCCCAGACACAGACAGGCTGTTTATAACAGAGTTGGCCAGCTCCTCCCCATTGCCTCCTACAAGCAAGACTTGTTAATGGGATTCCCTTTTCAATCCTATCTTCTCTGATTCTCAGAATCAAACCAATTCAGGGAGGTACTATGCTCCCAGCTATGCTCCCTGTCCTTGCTGCACTTTTTGTACCTCAGAGGGAACTCCTGACCTTGGAGAAGTATGATTTTCCCACTTGTCCCCTAAGATCTTTAGGTATTCTTGCTACATTTCTTCGTGTACTCCTGTATTTCAGTAATGTGAAACATTGGAAGACCTGTACACCCCTGGGTTGGGTCTCCTTGTTCACCATGGCCCTGCCACACTGCTAACTTTTTTTTTTTTAAGATTCGTTTTACTTATTTTTTATAAAAAGAATGAGTGCGAGAGCACATGCATGAGCAGGGAGAAAGGCGGACAGAGAGGGAGAGGATCTCAAGCAGATTTCCTGCTGTGAGTGGAGCCCCACCCAGGGGCAATCTCACCATCCTGAGATCATGACCTGAGCCAAAACCAAGAGTTGGCTGCTCAACTGATTGAGCTGCCCAGGCACCCCAACACACTGCTAACTCTTAATGATGGTATCTTCCCCCTCTAGGACTCCATGCGTGTGTTGCAGGAACACACACTCTCTCTTCTTCACCTCACTGCTGTGACTACCCAAGCCTTTCGATTACAGCTTTTATATCACTTCCTGGGGGCAATCTTCCCTTGATTTCAAGCTGTCCTGGGTTTTCCTGTTACACACTTTCATGGTATCCTTTCCTTTTTCTTCATACCCCTTACCTTAATTATGGTAGAGTTATTACTTTTGTAGTCATCTATTTAATGGCTTCTCCTCCTTGAATGGAGATTATTTCTGTCCCATTCATTGTATCTCAACATTTTATACCTGCATGTCATAGAATACTTACTACGTATTTGCTAAATGAATATATGAATGATTGCAAACCACTATGGCTCCTGTTCCTATCTTCAAACGAAAATTCTTTGCCGTGATCACCCAGGACCTCCTTTTGGCTAAATTCACTAGACAATTTTGGTTTCTATAGTGATCTCTCATCAGTATTCAACAGTTGGCCACTTCCTTCTTAAAACACTGCCTTTCCCCAATATGATCTCCCTTATTCTCAGGATTCTTTGCTGGTTCCTCTTTCCTTTTCCTGGTCCCTCAATGTTGGATGCTGGAAGTTCAGACCTGAAGTGTGTCCTTTTTCATTCTATATGTTGCAGGATTTCTTTTCCTTTATTGCCCACAGTTCTTGGTCATGCCACTTAGAAGAATAAAGAGGTAGACGAGAAGAAGAATGGTGGGCAGCAAAGCAAAGTTTATTGGGCAATAGTACAAAGCTCCTGAAGAGGGAGGGGACCCGAGAGAGTTGCCAATTTGGCACTTAAATCTAGGGGTTTTTAGGGACTCTTTGGTGTGGGCTGTTTTAATCTGATTAACCCTCCACGTGCTTGTCACCCCATCAGGTTTTTGTCCATGCACTCATCTACCTATCAGGTAGTTGTTCACGTGGGAAAGGGTGGAGGGCTCCTTCCAGGGTGGTGTTTCGTAGCGGGGGACCAAGAGGGCGGCAGCTGCCACTGTCCTAAGGCATGCTGGCCAACTACAAGCCACCAGATCAAGCTCTTTGTTTAAATATCCCACTGGCTGTTGAGCTGGTCCCCAGGCCTGGGTTAGGATGCCCAAGGCCATTCCCTTCCTTTCTGTCAGCCCCTTCCCTTCCTTCCAGTAGAAGACTTAAAGCTGGGGCACCGAGTAAATAAAGTCTAGAATAACAGGATGGGGTCTTTTTCCTTTTAAGGGTAGTTTTCCTCTTAGGACGGGGGCCCCTTGTCCCTACCTATCTTTCTTCTGACTATCCTTTATCACTATATACTCTCCCTACATTACCTCCTTCTCTCTTATTGCTTTATTTTTTTTAAAGATTTTATTTATTTATTTGAGAGAGAGAATGAGATGGAGAGAGAGAGAGCATGAGAGGGGGAAGGGTCAGAGGGAGAAGCAGACTCCCTGCTGAGCAGGGAGCCCGATGTGGGACTCGATCCCAGGACTCCAGGATCATGACCTGAGCCGAAGGCAGTCACATAACCAATTGAGCCACCCAGGCGCCCCTCTCTTATTGCTTTAAATACAGTCTATATACCAATGATTTCCAAATTTAGTCTAGATTTTTCAAACCAAGACTTTCTCAGACCCTCATATCCCTGGGTTTTCTCTTGAATGTCTCACAGGCATCTCAAACTTGGCCTATCCAAAATTACCTGCCTGATCTTTCCCCAAATCTCCCTCCTCCCTCAGTACTGCCCATATCAGATAATAGCACTCATCCATCCAGTAATCCTGTCAGAAATCTACGCATCAGCCTTCCAACTACCTTCTCCTCAAGTCTTATAAACCAATCCCTTACCAAGTGTCTTACCAACATCAAAATAAATCTCTGGTCTACCCGCTTCACTCTATCTCCACTTCCAGCATTTATCCAAGTCACCATCCTCAGCTATCATGTAACAGTAACATTTAATGGGTGCCCTTGCTTCCACTTTTCTGGGCCAGCAGCATTGCCACCACTACCAGCAAGTGCCTCTCTCCTCTGGATAGTTCTAGACTAAAATACCTGCTCTCCTTGTTCTTTTCCTAAAGTTTTTTTTTTTAACAGAAATTTTCTTTCTTTTTTTTTAAGACTTTTTATTTATTTATTTGAGAGAGAGGGAGAGAGCATGAGTGGGGGGGTGGAGGGGTAGTGGGAGAGGGAGAAGCAGACTCCCCACAGAGCAGGGAGTCCGATGCGGGGCTCAAACCCCAGGACCCCGAGATCATGACCTGAGTGGAAGGCAGACGCTTAACCAACCGAGCCACCCAACTGCCGGAATCTGAAACAGACTCTGGGCTGAGTGTAAAGCCCGATGCTGGGCTCCATCTCACCAACCTGAGATCACGACCTGAGCTGAAACCAAAAGTGAGACGCTTAACCAACTGAGCCACCCAGGCTCCCTGTTCTTTTCCTAACTTTCCTTGAACTTTGTTAATATCAGGTCTGTTACTAGTTCCTTAGGGAGGCCCATTAATCTTATTCATTGCATGTGGAATTTATTAGTTTAACTCTCATTGGTAACCTTATTTCCAAGGTCTGCAAGAAACTTCATAGTTTCTTTTTTTTCTTTGTTTTTGTTTTCTTTCTTTTGTTTTGTTTTTCTTTCTTTTGTTGTAAATAACCAGGTTGGAGTAACATGAACAGTTGACCAAATGTAACCTGAACAGTTGATGACCAAATGAAACCAGGATTTTACAACTCTACTGACCTTTAGAAAACTAAGGCCCTATGGCACACTTTACTTGTTAGTACACACTGTTATCTATACCTGAAGTAACCCAGTGTTTATGATAGGATACTGCCTGGACTAAAGTCTCCCTTTTCCTAGATATGTGACCCTGGAGGATATACACCCTGTGATTTAATTTTTAAATTCCAATAGGAACTTTATCAACAACTTGTAGTTGTATTCAGTGGAGACTGCCTCAAAGTGCTGTGCTGTATGGGAAAGTTAGGCAGGCCACCAGCAAAGGCAAAGCCAGCATTTTATGCTCTATTCAGTAAGATGCCTAGAAAAATCTGTTCCTTACCATCATGAATGCTGGTCTCTGTTAGGAAATTATGTAGAAATGTCACACCAAATTGTTTAAATACTATCATAACAACTTGCTTTTTTACTTTAAAATTGTCAGTTTCTTAAGAATCCTTATCAACCCCCCTTTTACTTTTTCTTAAAAGGGCCTCAGTCATAGAATGTATTTCTAAATTTGTCTTCTGCCTTTCCAAATCTCTACCCTCAGGCAACAACCTTCAAGACGGTTTCAAAATGTTATTGCTCATGAGAAAACAAATACCTCTCCAAAGTGGGGCTATTCTGTCATATTTTAGCATCAAACCTCTGCTTTGGTTCTGGTGTTCTGTTTACTTAATTTAAAAGTCGGTGAGTGTCTACTTCAAGTGGCTCTCAGCTCTTAAGCCATTCCTAGGGCTTTCTCCATCATCAGCTTCACCCACTGGAAAGCCATGCTTGGAAGACTGTGAAGGAACTCCACAAGGCAAGAAGGGAAAGCTGAGTTTTAAGTTCAGGTGCATGAGTGAAGCCAGGTAACCCCGAGTTAGTCCATCTCTCTAAGCAAAGCCTGCTCAGAAGCTGAGTGCAGGAGGTGCGGGTGGGACCTGCCAAGTATAGCCTAGCCTTGTGGGATATGTCTTAAAGTAATGAACATGACGGACTCTGCATGTCCCCTAAAAAATCCATCTCATTGCTTTGTCACACCTTACCCCCCCTGCCCTGACACATACTTTCATTTTAACCATTATTGGGGTTCCAGAGCTTGACCCATGTTTATCATCAAATCTTTTTTTTTTTTTTTTTTTTGAGCTCCTACACTGTCCAAAACACTTTACCAAATTCTGTTTTTAAAAACGAGGCCTTGGTGAGGGTTCTGGAGAAAAAGAAAATTGGTGAGGATGTAGAGAAAAAAGAACCTTCATGCACAGTTGGTGGGAATACAAGCTGGTGAGACCACTGAGGTAAACAGTATGGAGGTTCCTCAAAATTAAAAATAGAATTATCATATGATCTAGGAATTCCACTACTGGGTATTTACCCAAAGAAAACAAAAACACTTATCTGAAAAGATATATGAACCCCTATGTTTACGGCAGCATTATTTACAATAACCATAATATGGAGCCAGCTTCAGGGTCCATCCATAGATGGATGAAGAAGTGGTATATATTTACAATGGAATATTACTCAGCCATAAAAAAGAGTAAGATTTTTGCCATTTACAACAACATGGATGGCCCTAGAAGGTATAATGCTAAGTGAAAGAAGTCAGTCAAAGAAAGACAAATACCATGATCTTACTCATATGTGGAATTTAAGAAACAAAACAAACAAAGAAAAAAGAGACAACAACAACAACAACAAAACACCCTTAATTATCAAGAACAAACTGGTGGTTGCCAGAGGGGAAGTGGGTAAGGGATGGGTGAAAAAGTGAAGGGAATTAAGAATACACATATTGTGATGAGCACTGAGAAATGTATAGAACTGTTGAATTATTATATTGTACACATGAAACTAATATAACACTACATGTTATTTATACTTCAATGACAAAAAAACCAATGAGATGCTGGATAGAATGGATTATGCGAGCAATTCAAACAAATAGCAGTACTTACAGACTGAAATAAAATAAAATTTCAAATAAAAAAATGAGATGCACTACACATGCATTAAAAATCTAAAAATTTTTTAGATTTTATTTATTTATTGAGAGAGTGCAAAGCAAGTGAGAGAGAGAGAGAGGGAGAGCACGAGCCGGGGAGAGGGGCAGAGGGAGAGGGAGAAGCAGGCTCCCCACTGAGCAAGGAGCCCGATGCGGGGCTCAATCCCAGGACCCTGGGATCATGACCTGAGCTGAAGGCAGACACTTAGCCGACTGAGGCACCCAGGTGCCCCAAAACATCTAAAATTTTTTAGAAACTGACCATATCAACTGTTGGTGAGGATTTGGAGAAACTGGAACTCAGCTCCAGCTGCATAGCAGCTGGGAATGTAAAGTGGTGCGATCACTTTGGAAAACAGTTTAGAAGTTCTTCAAATGGCTCAACATAGAGTAACAATGACCCAATAACCCAGAAGAAAGGAAAGCCTATGTCCACATCAAAACTTGTTCATGAATGTTCATAGCAACCATATTTGTAACAGTAAAAAAACTAGAAACAACACAAGTGTCCATCAACATGTATATGAAAAACACATTGTGGTACATCCATACCAAGAAATGATACTCAGCAGTAAAAAGGAATGAACTATTGATATATGTAACAACTTGGATGAATCTCAAAACAACTGTGGTAAGTGAAAAGAAGCCAGACCAAAAAAATACCCACTTTTTATACCATTTATATAAAATTCTAGAAAATGCAAACTAATCTGTAGTGAAGAAAGAAGAGCAATGGTTGCTTTGGATAGGGAGACGACTTTTTTTTTTTTTAATTTTATTTATTTATTTGAGAGAGCGAGAATGAGCACATGAGAGGGGGGAGGGTCAGAGGGAGAAGCAGACTCCCCGCTGAGCAAGGAGCCCGATGCGGGACTCGATCCCGGGACTCCAGGATCATGACCTGAGCCGAAGGCAGTCGCCCAACCAACTGAGCCACCCAGGCGCCCGGGAGACGACTTTTGAGGAGGATAGATAATGCTCACTATCTTGAATATGGTGATGGCTTCATGATGTACACATATATCAAATTTTTTTTAAAGATTTTATTTATTTATTTGAGAGAGAGAGAATGAGAGATAGAGAGCATGAGAGGGAAGAGGGTCAGAGGGAGAAGCAGGCTTCCCTCCGAGCAGGGAGCCCGATGCGGGACTCGATCCCAGGACTCCAGGATCATGACTTGAGCCGAAGGCAGCCGCTTAACCGACTGAGCCACCCAGGTGCCCCACATATATCAAAATTTATCGTAGTGTGTACTTTAAATATTGGCTGTTTACCATATGTCAATTATACTTCAGTAAAGCTTTAAAATTTAAAGGTAAAAAGGAAAGTAAGGTACTTAATAGATTAAGGGGAAAAAAAGAAAGAAAGAAATGAGGCCTTGCCCTCAGTGGCCTTCCAGAGCATTTGGGGAAGGGATGATTACAGGTGAAAGTACGGCTGTGACCCATTTGTGGGTCACGCAGTGAGTGCCACAGAGAGATATCTTCAAGGGCTGGGCACTGGGGAAAGTCTCCTGAAGGTGATAAAATGATCCAGCAGCATATCTGGGCATGGCGAGAGGCTGTAGGGAATGAAATCCTGAGCACTGTTCTCAAAGGAGGGAAAGGGCTTTATGGACTTTGGCCTGTCCTGAGGGAAGCTCTCCCCTTAGAGTAAAACTTCACTTCCGAGGAAAGAGAGGCTTGAAGGAAGAATGTAGGCAGAAATCCTGCTTCTATTATAAGAAACAGAGCCAGTTAAGAGAGAAAGTGTTTGCAGATTTCATTTCATAGCTTCTTTATTCTGATGCATCAAGCCCATGGGATGGTACACCAATTCACTGATTCACTCTTACTAGTACCAGGCACTTTGCGGGATGCTGGAGACACGGGGGCAACGTGGAAGTTGCGTCAGTGTAGAGCCTGTTCCTCAAAGTGTAGACCATGCCCGACCTGCAGCCTCAGCATTCCAATGCTAATACAAATACAGACCCTCCGGCCTCATCCCTAGGTAAGACCTAGACTTACCCTCTCAGAATCTCAGTGCTGGTCCTGAGACTCTGCTCCACTTTGCAGAACCCCCTTCCGCCCCTGAAGTCCGAGTACCTTGGTCTGGTGGCTGTTGCTTCTGCAGGCTACTTGCAGTGCAGCAACGTTCCCTTGGATTTGAGGCTGACAGAAACAGCAGCACCGGCAGATGGCTGCGGTCGCCCGGGTTTCCCCCCACCCCCCGGACCTCCCACCCTTCAGTCCCCTCCCAACCTCCTCCCAGCCCCCACCCGAACCCCCTACCCGCAAAGGCCGGAGCGGAGCAGGGAGGCCCCTCTCTCCATACTAGCCCCGCCCCGATTGTCAGGGGCGAGGAAGCCCCGCCCCGGGCCGGGCGTGCGCCTTTTCTGACAAGCAGGGCCTCCCAGCTCTTACCCTCAACCCTCGCGGGGCTGTCACCAAAACCCTCACGCGTCCTGCGGACTGCAACCTCCACTCGGCAGGGAGAAAACGACATGGCGGCGGCCAAGCCCGAGAACCTCTCTCTGGTGGTGCACGGACCCGGAGACCTGCGCCTGGTAAAACGGGAAGGGGAAAGGGAAGCCTAGCCAGACCCTGCCCTGCGGGCCTCCGAACTCAGCCGCGGTCCCAGCTCGCCAGTTCCAGCCTGGCGACGGCCCTGCACCTCCGTGTCCCGGCCACCCGGATCAGAGCTGGTTACTATGTTGGGGGAGGGGGCTGGTGGTTGTAAGGTGCTAAGAGGAAGGTTCTTGTCGCGTGCCGCCCGGAACCCAGCCCCATGGCCGGCACGTGGCCAGAGCCCAGGAAGATTGCAAACTGATTGAAGCCTTCTCCTTCCTTTGCCAGCTGCAGATTCGTAGTCTAGCCTTTTGTCATTGCACATCAAAAGAGATACCAGGAGGCTGCCTAATGTAGGACATGCCCTGGACTTCTCCAGGAAGACAGTGCAAGGCAGAAGGGAGGGCCAGAGGGACATTTAAAAAGCTGTGGAACGCGTATTTAATGTGTCTTGCTGGGGCTGATAAAACCTCCTTTGCAGGATTATTATGATCACAAGAGTACCCAGCACTTATTAGGTACTCAGAAAGTGCCAGTTCCTGCCTCTTTTCCTTCCAGCACAGGCCTCCATCTCCAGGACTCCTGGTGTTCCCTGTGCCTATTCCAGACTTCTGGATCTGGATAGTGTCCATGTCTCTAAAGCTTCTTTCCTCCTTACCTCCCTTAGTCCACCCTTGGTTCACTTTACGGCCATTTTCCTCTGATCCGGCTCCCCTGTTTCTTTAAGAGCATTATGTGTATGTCTCCTTGGCACCATACCTTTCCATCTGCTCCCTGGCTCATGGGGCCAAAGTCAGGGAGCTGCCAGGTTGGCCCTGTGGTCGTGCCAGGGGTCCCTTGACAAAGGCCATCTCAGATGGGCCTGGGATGGCAGTAGGTGTGTGGGATGGGTGCCAGCCATCTTCTACTGCTCCCTGGTGCCTCCTTCCTCCTCAAAAGGAATATACATGAGGATCTAGATAGGAGGGACTCAGGAGATTATCCAGATTAGCAGTTCTTGACTATTTGAGAATCTGTGGTCTCTCTCCCCACAGAATGCAAACAGACTGAGTTTGGCAGCAATTTCAGAGATTTTTGTGGACTTCCTTTAAGTCCCTCCGTCAACCCTCTGGAGGTTTGTGGACCCCAGACTACAAACTCCTGCCCTGAGCCAACTCTCCCATTTCCTCAGTTAAGAAAGTGCTGACCCCAGGGTGACAGGCTTGATTAGTTAACAGGGCCCAGATAAGAACTCAGGGGTTCAGGCTCCCATTCCAGTGCTCTCTCCACTCACTGTGGAGCCTCACCCAAGGTCCTGAATTGAAGTGACCCTATTAGTGTTTATTGCTCCCAACACCAGATGGTATTGTAAGGAAGGCAAAGTGTTACAGCTCTGTGCAGCTTACAGAGTGGTCTCCAACTCAGTCCTTCATTCCACAAACATTTATTAGATGAGAGGGTGCCTGCCATATGCCAAGCACTGGGCTGAGGGCTTGTGGCCCCCACCCTCAAGCTGCTCTAGGGAGACAGACAAGATGAAGTCAACAATGAGACAGTGCGACAGCCTTGATGGAAGCTGTGCAGAGTAAAGACCTCACAGGGAGGGGCCCTTGGCCTAGGAAAGAGGTCCTGGAGATGGATGCTACTTGATCTGGTTCTTGAAGGATGAGTCGGAGTCATTCAGACAAATGTAGGAACCAGTGCAAAGATATATGAAGTACAGGATTACAGGTCCTGTTTCCTGGCCCTGCAAATAGTGTGATGTACTGAGTGGAGTTTGAAGCTGGAGAGGTCGACAGGATCTGTTTTTCCTGTTGCTCAGGGCCTGTTTTCAGTCATGAACCTGTAAGTAGCAGAACTAGAATTGCAACCCCAGGATCTGCTTTGCCTTAACTCTTAAACTCATGCTCTCCCACTACTCTGCCAGATGACCTCTCTTTTTGTCATGCTTCTAGAGCAAAGCCTTGAAGACTGGAGGGGCCGGGAAGCTCACCTTAAAATTGATTTTATGAAAAAATAATAAACATTTTTGAAGATTGATTTTATCAGCTTTGCCTTAGAATCTACACCCTGAATTAGGGAGGAATTGGGGTGGGTGTATACTAAAGGCTCTAGAAAATATGACTGGCTAGAGAATGTTGCCCGTGGTTGTGGGATTGGTACACTAAAAGGCTTCAGGATGGATTCATGAGTGCCTCAGGTCTGTTTGAGAGTAGCGGGTGGTGGGATCATTTTACTAGACAAAAGAGTAGATTAAAATGATAAGATCGGGTTTGAGTTTAAGATGTCTCTGGGACATGACATCAGGGTGTCTTTGAGAAATTACCTTGGTTCTAGGGATCTGGGATATAGGGACGATTTCTTGGGCTGGAGATGTAAATTCAGGAGTCCTCTGCTTCTTTACTGAGCAGTCCTGCACCCCGCCCCATGAAGCATTTGTGTATGTTGGGGGTGTTGTCACAACGACTGAGGGGCAGACTTCATTCAGTTTACAGCACTGTCCTGCTCAACAAAGTATTGTCCTGGCCAAAGTAGCACCCTGGTGGGAATTTGTAGATGGACCAGCTTGCCTAGGCTGAGCGGGACATGTAGAGCGAGAAGGCAGCAAGTGGAGGACATTACCTTGGAGAGAACCCCATGCTCAGGGGAAGGGGCAGAAAGCTGTCAGCTGAGAAGAGTGACCAGGGATGCCTATGCTGCCTCAGAGATACCTGTGCCTCAACACAGACCCTCCTGGCCCCTCAGCACTCCCTCCAGAGAAGGACCCCCAGCACCTCCAAAGAGAGCCCCCTGACTGCCATAGCGCATCTCTGCTCCTTCCTGTAAGGCAAATAGATAAGTGGTTTGGGGTTAGGGGGTGGTGGTACTATTAGTAAACCAGGAAGCAACAAGGAGGAACAGTCCTAGGGCAGCTTTGGGAGCGAACACCAGTTCTCCTTTCTGTGGGAGAACCAAAATGAAATCTAAGATTTCCTGGCCATAGCTGGCTGTGGCCATTTTGGCCAACCAGGGTCAGGGTCCACTGATAGAAATGGTTGTGCCTCGGGAACTCGTGTGAAGGGAGTTGTCTGGGGACAGGCCATTTCTAAAATCTGAAGCAGGATTTGGAAGGGTTCTGAAGCAGGGAGCGAGGCCTCAACCCTGCCCGGTGCTGCCATCCCACTTCAGGTAAGCCCAGGGACCGGCCAACATCCATGGCAGCGGTGTCTGGGGGACATTTGACCTGCACCTCTTCAAACTCCTGCCATCGTCCACCTGCCAGGAAGGAAACCTCACACCTAGCTTCTTCCTGCCTATGGAGAAGGCAGGAAGGATTCCCTTTTCTTTCTTGGTGCTGGGGCTTCAGGGAAGGAAAAAGTAAATTCCTTGCCTACTGTGCAGCTAGTGATCCCCTTGGCCACAGCAAGGGAAGGGCCCTGGCAGCTCCAGTGCTCCCTGGCCTGGGGATTCAGGTCTGCGTGATGCCTCGGCTCTGAGCATTTCTAAATTGGGTGGTAAATCAGAGAGAGAGTATGCGCGTGCGACACACACACACACACACACACACTGACTGGTGGTTTATCTTTTATAATGAGGAAAACAAAAATATGAGGGGGAAAAAGAGACTTTTACTTTTCCCTCCCTAGTTTAAATAGAGCAAGGGAGAGAGGCAGCCAAGCTGATGCATAAAGAGGCAAACAGCCTGTCAGCAAAAAGTGTCAGCTCAAAGTGCAGCTCACTGAGGTCCTCTTTAAATGGAAACAATAACAAAGTCACGAGCCAGGTTGAGGCCCAGAGTGGGGTTTAGTGCCAGCTCTGCTGTTTATAGTTGTGTGACCAGCCAAATTACTTTCTGCTTCAATTTCCCGTCTGAATGATAAGCATGACAGGAGTTTTCATCTCTGGGTTGTATGAGGGCTAGATGGTGTCAGGGAACAAGAATTCCTGTCCCCTCAAAGGTTCTAGCTGGACCAAGAATCAAATTGACATGAGACAGATTAACAGGAGAAAATCAAATTTAATAGTTTATATGTACAGAGAATCCACACATATATGGAAATGCCAAAGACAGGCAAAATGAGGCCTCTGTGTCATTCTGAACTAAGAAAAAGGGTTAGAGGCTTGGGACTTCAAAGGGAATGAATGCAATTCGCAGGAAGATCAAAAAGAGGAAATGTTTGGTAAATAAATATTTCCCCTCCCACATAGATGGATTACTCAGATAAAATTTATCTACGGTCAAGACCCTCCAATTTAGATTCTTCTTTGTAGTTAAGGCTGGGGCAAAAGTTTCTCTTGAGCTCGTAGGATCTTGATTGCCTTCAACTCAAAATAATCCACATGCCAAAATGGCCCATCTTGGACCAGCCTGCCCTCAATCAGCCCTTACAAAGTGATGGTGTCTGTAAAAGGTCCAGCACAGCTAATGACAGGAAGCTAGGGCCTAGAAGAATCAGACATTTAAACCATCTCAGCATAGGGGTGCCTGGCTGGCTCAGAAGAGTACAGGACTCTGGATCTCAGGGTCATGATTTCAAGCCCCATGTTGGGTGTACAGATTACTTAAATTAAAAAAACAAAACAAAAAAAACCATCTCAGCATAAAAAGAGATAAAGACCAAGATCTTCAAATACGTGGGCATTTTTTTTCTTTTGTGTTACGTGGGCAATTTTTTTTAGATTTATTTAGAGAGAGTGCATGCCTGAGCAGGGGTAAGGCAGAGAGAGAGAGAGAGGGAGAGAAGCAGACTGTCTGCTGAGTGTGGAGCCCTGTGCAGGGCTTGATCCCACTGATGTAGTTTTGGAATGTTGGTGAGGCCTGGAGCCAAGGGCGAAGAAAGAATTCTTGAGACATCTTTGGTGCAAAAAGGGTGATTTTATTAAAGCAACTGGGACAGGACCATGGACAGAAAGAACTATTGCACTGGGGTTGTGAGGAATGGCTGATTATAAACTTGGGAGTTGGGGGAGGTAAGGAAAAAGGGAGGTGTCCAAAATGACTTTCATATGCTAAAGAAGACCCTCAGGATAATGGAGGTCTTGCTATTGTTAAGCTAAGGTAGTTTTTCCCTTAGCAAAGAATTAACTTTAAGATAGTTGAAAGTTTCCTGGACAAATGCCACACATATCCCACCTAGGAATGTGTGTGTGGTGGTGGGGGGGGGGGGTTGTGGGATGTGACCTTGTGCTTCATCCTCAGCTTGCCTCCTGTTCCCTCATCACCACCACCACCCTGAGATCATGACCTGAGCCAAAATAGAGTCAGATGCTTAACTGACTGAGCCACCCAGGTGCCCCTATATGGACAATTCTTAACTGAATTATAATAAATGTGAGCCCAGGCAATAATCTTGTATTCATCTGTATTTACCAGTTTAATTACTCTGTGCCTCTTTGGTCAGTTTTGAGAAATCCAGAAGTTCCTTTTGATTGGGAAATGAATTCTATCTGAGTTACTAGTTCATGAAGTTGGGATATAAAACAGTGAGATGAGTTTTTCCCCACAGAAGCTGTTTTTGGTGGCGGGGGCAGGGGCTGGAGGGGGCTTTGTTTTTTTTTAATGCTCTAGGTTTCACTTGAAAGGTAAGGGAAACGGAGAGAATTAACATGTTGTGGGCATCTGCTGGGTGCTTTGATGAAGTGTTTCACAAACTATCCCAGATGAAACGCAATTTTATTTATGTTTTCAGCCATGAGCCAATATGTTTGTATTGCTGTATTTTGATATTGCAGCAATGTCAAAATGTGGTAAATATTTCTAAATGTTCAGTTTCTGTACATATTGCATCACATATCAGTAGTAGGCCATCGACCACATTGAGTACACTTTATCTGCCTTACTCCTTTTAAAAAAAAAAATATTTTATCTATTTATTTGAGAGAAAGAGAGAGATCATGAGCAGTGGGGAAGGGTAGAGGGAGAAACAGACTCCCCGCTGAGCAGGGAGCCCAACAAGGGGCTCAATTCCAGGACCTTGGGATCATGACCTGAGCCGAAAGCAGACGCTCAACTGACTGAGCCACCCGGGCACCCTATTTGCCTTATTCCTCATCGCTCTGCCACATTTCAGGCACCAGCATCTGGCCAGGGAGAAGAAAGGAACAACACAGCCCCTGTTTCCAGGGGGCTGAACACTGGGTTTGGGATGGGGTATAGTCAGATTTTTGTTTTGTGATGTAGGGGAGGAAAAATAATTTTCTCCCTGTGCTTCTAGGTTCTTGGCTGAGACCCCTTGTAATAGAAGATTAACAAGAGAAAAATAAACAAGTTTAATAATGTGTACCTCCTGTGCCTGTGGGAGGTATAATGAAAACTGAGTAATTTCATGAAATGGCCCAAGGTACCACCTTAAGTACCATTTCCAGCTAAAGACAAAAAACAGCCCCCCACCCCCCCCCACCCCCGTCCCCAGAGACTGCAATTCCAACACACCCAAACCTCCATCTCCCTGAGTTCCTCTCCCTGAGAATTAGGAAGTCACCCCAGATGTCTCCCTTCCCCTCACTTCCTGCCTCCTGTGGAATCTTGAAGGGTGGGGAAATGGTCCCAGGAGGTGAGTGAGTGAGCTCAGGGGTGTGCTGGGAATCGCAGGAGGCTTGCAGAGAGCGTGGAGGTGCACCAGGGCCACTGGGCACTTTAAATGGATTTGTATTTCAGAAAGATTGTTAGCAGAAGTAGGCTGGTTGGAGCCCTGAGAGCATGGGCCAGAGAGTGGTTCAGTGTGGACTTTGGGAGCCTGTTCGACCCTTCTACTTTGACCCCAAGTTTGCCAGGGCTAATGCAGCTAGGACAAAGCCATCTGTGACCAAATGGCCAATTAGGAAATCTTTGGATTTTCCTCCCACTCTCCAAACATGCTCAAGGGAGGAGGAAAATTGAGGAGGAAGGTTTAAGCAAAATAAGGTCACCTGCTCTGCTCTCAAGTGTGCAGGGCAGCCAGCCTGCAGCTTGTCAGGAGACCTGGCGGGTGGGAGAAGGTGGCGAAGGTGGGCTTGGAAGCCCCGCGCTGAGGCCGGCCTCCAAGCCCTCACTCTAAGGCACAGAGCTTGGCTTTACATACTTTTCCACAACCAGTAGAATCCGGCTTAAAACACTGCCCAAATCCCATTTCCCCTTCTCCCAAATTCCAGCCTTTTAAGGAGCAGTCCAGTTTTCTTAATATTGACATGACAACAGGGGAAATAACTTGTCCCCAAAACAGTTTTAAAAAGTACCCTTTGCAAAAGGAGAAGGACAAGGTTGTCCAGAGCTGGTTCAATCATACTGTGAGTTGATGGTAGGAAATAGAACTTTGGTTCTATTTCTTTTGTAATAAGAGCTAATTTCTTTACTATGAGTCGGACACTCTATCTGATGATTGTCCTCATTATACAGAGGAGGAAATTGAAGGCACAAAGAGCTTACGTAACCACCCTGAGGTCGCAGCTGGTGGAGGGGAGCCTGGGTTTGCACGCGGACGCCCAGTTCCAGAGTGTGAGTTCTTCACCCCTGCTGCACTCAGGTCAGCTGCAGGAGGGAGAAGGCATTTTCCCTTGGTTTCTCCTCATGTCGAGGCCATTGCTGCAACCCAGGCAAGATGCACTGAGGGTGTGAACTCAGACGTGCGGGGGTGGGGGAGGGGTAGAGGATGGGGGGCCATGAGGGTATATTTAGGAAATAAACATTTAGGCTAATTTGACAAAACATATTTAGGAAATCCAAGATAACAGTTAGAAGGCAAGAGACACCTGGGATGATTCCAAGCTCCCACAGAGAGTTCTTCCTGAAGTATTTCCACGATTGATTCAGGGAGGTGGAGTGAGACCCGGAGGGGATGGACGGGGGTGGGGGGGCGATATGTATGGGATGTATTTCTGACTGGAAGTGAAGAAGGCTGGAAACCTGACGTAACTACAGGAAAGAATAGTTACCTCCATTCCCCTTGATCCCTTTGTTACTGTCACAGAAAAGGTAGGAAGTCCTGTGCAGGAAACGATGACTATGCCTGATGACAAAACTTTGGGGATGAAAGGGCTGTGGGGGTAAAAGTGAAGGCTAGGGATCTCAGGGGAGCTAAGAAACTGGTAGATGAAGAACAGGGTGCATGAAAGAATATCATCACCGAAATCTGAGACAGTAAAGGAGATTAAGTAAACAGAGGACTGTGGCCAGTGTCATTCCAAGGAGCTACAAAGAAAAGCAAGGTGTTTGGGGCGCCTGGGTGGCTCAGTTGGTTGGGCGTCTGCCTTCTGCTCGGGTCATGGTCCTGGAGTCCTGGGATCGAGTCCCGCATCCGGCTCCCTGCTCAGCGGGAAAGAAAAGCAAGGTGTTTTTTTAGTAACCATGCTGCGATAACTTTAAAACATCATCTCCACAGCCATGCTTAGGATAACATTTACAGACTTAAGGGCTGATCTTAACACGGTCCTGTGCTTCTGCGGCATGTCTCCTGCAGAGAGGGGAGTCAGGAGCCGAGCTGAGTTGTAAGGGTGGTTAGAGACAGCAAGAAACAACGAAAAGGAGAAGTTGGTTTGCAGGGAGAGGTATTTAAGTTCTCCATAATGTGCAATCAGCCACTAAGGAAAAGCTAGGCTGTCTGCACAGCACCCTCTAGTGTCTAGAAATGTCACTGCAGCTTTGGGGGGGTGGTAGGGCCAAAGTTGGTAGGCTCTGTCCCCTCCAGCAAATGTTTACAGTAGTAATCTCTAGTGACCCCAGGGCCTACTTGGTGTGCCCAGCTGTTGATTTGAGCTTGATTCTTACCCCTTCTCCACCCCTAAATGGGGTATTCAGGGCTGGCCTGGTTGGAGGCAGAGATAAAGAAGAATAAATTACCTCTTGTTGCCTGAGAAGTTGCCTACTAGAGTCTTTACTGGGAAGGACAGCGTTCTGTTCCATGTTTGAAATAAAGACCTCAGTCTTCAGTTTCAACTAAACCGCAGTTTAAAATTTCACCCAGTATAAGAGAAACAGAACTTTATACAGCAATCCCTGATTTTGGGTAATGTCAGAGACGGGACCAGCAACTTTGAGAAGGGTTTTGGTGACTGCCGGCTATCCTGAATTGCCCATTTCTAGATGGATTCCCTCCCTCCACCCCTCCTCCTTCCTTCCTTTCATGTGTAGCCAATTTAAATTACTAACAGATGAAAAACTGCCTTGAGCACCTCCCCCTCCCCCCCCCACCTCAAGCTGCTTTGGATATAACTTCACCAATTACCTTAGTGCTACGCTGGGCAGATCACTACATCTCCCTGTCCTTCAGTTTCATCTATGGAAAATGGGATAATAAAAGAAGGTATCACATAGGGTCGTCATGAGGATGAACTGAGGCAATGGACATACAGCACTTAGCCCAGGACCTGGTAGAAAAAAGTTGGTCAGTGTTTGCTAATCAGCATTAGCATTGTCACTCTGGGCTTTGTTCCACTGGGGACAAGCAGGTCAAATTAGCATCAAGCTCCTTCAACAGAAAGGCCGATAATCTGAGAGGAGCAAGAACCGCAGACCTTCCTTGGGGTCTCTTATGGAGACTGGGTATGTAGCAAGTGCATGCTCTCCCATGTTTGAGGCAGTGCACTGTACCTGGTCACTGAAGAGACTGAAGCCATGGTCATTGGCATCAGGGTTATTTTGTTAGCAAAATAGCCCGGGTGTCATTTACTGCTACCTGTTAAAGCATCTGGGGGAGGCTTTCTGAAGGAGGCAAGCTTGGAGAAGTGCCCCTCCCAGAGCGCTCTGTGTGGGCCCCAGCCCCAACCTTCTCCTCACCTGTCTGCCTGCTCCTTGCATCACCCTGGAAGGAGAAAAGGCATAGTCCACCCTTGGGGTGCAATGGGGTGCGGTGAGGCAGGCCGGGGAATCAGGTTTAGTCTTGGCTTAACTACTCTGTGACGGTATGACTTTGACCAACTTATTTCACTTCGAAGCCTCGGGTTTCTCGTCTGCACACTGTGGGCCATGTGCCATGATGTGTTTAAAGCCAGAACATTGTCTGGTAATGTGGTTGGTACAGTGAACGTTTCACCTTCCTTCCTCTTCTTGGCTGCCTTCAAAGAATTCATAAAATGAACCCTTGGATCTGGCCACTCACTGACCTTTCTTCTGATCACGATAAATCGCTCAGCTCGTTGGCAATGGGAAGAAGAGTTAGTTAATAATAATAATAGCCATGAATGCCGGAATAGCTCAGATTGCCTTTTGAACCCGGAGAGTGGCCAAAATGCAGGTCCTCTGTGTTCCCAAAGGGCCTCTAAAACTCCACATGGGAGGTTTCAGAAGAGAGGGCTGAGCGCTGGTCCCTCCCTGTGCTGATGTCAAGGGAAGAGTGGCAGCACGCACTCTTTCCAACCTTGTCTAGAGGTCAAAGCCCTCACATGCAACTACCAGATACCTTCACCCTTCTCCCTGTAAGAGTTTCCCAGACCAAACAAATCTGTATCTTAAGAATGTGGTTTTTGAGAAGGGAAGGATCTGATATGGAAGGCAGTCCAAACAACCTTTCTGCCCAGGGGAACATTTAGTACACTTTTTTATTAGTCTAGGGCAAATTGCACTGGGAGGTGGGGTGGGGTGAAGTCAGGAATCAGAGGCAGCACGATTTAGTGGGCCCCTTCAGGCATCCACCCAGCTGCGATATGGCCTGAGCCTATGTTCATTCTAAGAAGAAATATTTGAATGGAACTCCACGTTGACTAAACAATTGAAAATATTCGTAAGGGAAGGTTATTATGCATGCTAAATGATTTTTCTATTTTTATTTCCTTTAGGAGAACTATCCTATCCCTGAACCAGGCCCAAATGGTAGGTCCTTGGGATACTCGACTTACATTTTATTGTTTCTTATTACTTACCCTGAAGACACCTGGGCATTGCTTGCTTACCCCACTTTTCCTACCACTTATGACTTTGCCTCCAATTAAAAACTATCTTTCTGTTAGGCTGTCAACCTCATCTGTTATCCACGACACAACTGGATAGATTCACCGTGACTGCCACATGAAATAAACAGTGATAGATTCAGCAGAAGACTTACCATATCAGACTGCTGACTTGTCCCAGAGTTTTTGACATAAAATGTCTTTCTGGACCAAAGGCAGAGCTGTTCCTCATTTGACCTAACCTAGAGTTGGGTTACTCTATCTACCATAAGCTGCTATTTGGGTGGCCAAATCCCGTCCTAACCCTGACCCGAGCTTTGAAAATGAGTGAGTCTACAGAGCTTAATTTCTGAATCAGAAAGAGTGGGTCAGTATAGGAAGACTGGGGCCTTCTGTCCAGTGAGGATGGGAGGGGCAGCATGGAGTGCGGCCCCACAGTCCTGATCAACCAGGTACAGACAGTGGGTGAGTGCTCTGGGGCAGGCTTCCTGCCACCTTTTTTTTTTTTTTTTTTAAGATTTTATTAATT
The DNA here is from genome assembly GCF_009762305.2 of Zalophus californianus. Taxonomy (NCBI): domain Eukaryota; kingdom Metazoa; phylum Chordata; class Mammalia; order Carnivora; family Otariidae; genus Zalophus; species Zalophus californianus. Next base: position 86,482,425 of record NC_045600.1, read on the forward strand.
TATTTGACAGAGAGAGACACAGCAAGAGAGGGAATACAAGCAAGGGGAGTGGGGCGGGGGGAGCAGCAGGCTTCCCGAGGAGCAGGGACCCCGATGTGGGGCTCCATCCCAGGACCCCGGGATCATGACCTGAGCCGAAGGCAGACGCTTAACCATCTGAGCCACCCAGGTGTCCCTTCCTGCCACCTTTGTTCCAGTGCTCTGGCCTCTCACTGGGCAAGCCTGTAAGGCCCAGTTGACAAGCACATTTCCTGGAGTGGTGTATGTACCTGGGGAAGTCATGCCTCCTGTTGGCTGGGGCAGATACCTGCTGACAGTTTTCGAATCCCTCCCATCCCTGGAGTCCCGCTTCATAATCTGCAGGACTCTGAAGTGAGGCTGAGAGCAAGGGGAAGAGTGTCTATAGATAACTCCTCCCATACCCAGCCACTCGGGTCTCCTCTCCGTCCTTGGTGAGTTGGGGATGTGCTTCCCCACCTTACCCCAGAACTGTAGTTTCTGTGCGAACATCGGATTGAAGGCAGGTTTCCTGGAGCCTCCAGACCTTTGCTACTCAAAGGTCAGCTGGCTTATTGATTTATGGTGATAAACATAAAGACAATAGCTGTTTCTATCAGTGTTCAACACGTAATGTATATTTAGGGCTTAAGCATTTTCAACAAGATATCATGTTCAGAGAAGTGAAAGAGGCACCTCACTGTGTCCTGAAAAGTTGGTATTGATTCTAGAAGTAGCCAAACAAGGGCTGTCTTGGACTCAAAGGACCCTGGTACTGTTTCTCTCTCTGATGCAGCATTCTGCTCTTACTTCCTTGTCTCTTGCTGCTCTTGAATTTGGAAGGGGAAAGGATGGTAAATTTCAGCTAGCATCCTAGCAAGTCAAACTTAATCTCTTATTACAAATTGGTAACTTTAAGAGAGGAAACTCAGATAATTTTCTCTACCTTGATCTCAGTCTTCACCCTGCCCCGTACCCTGCCATTTCTTACTCTGTCACCAAGGCCAAGGACAGAGAAGTTTCTATGGAGCCACACCTGGGGTGGATGGGTGGTGATCTGTGGCAAGGGCAGGGTGTAAGACGCTTGAATGAACAGCAGAGCTTTAGGTCTCTTTGTATTTCTAAGGCAGAGCTTTTTCTTACGGAGATACTTGCAACATGGTCACCTTAGTCAGACTAGGCCAGTAATCCTTTAGCACTTACTTTAGCAAAGGGTTTCAGTAGCATCATTATTTTTAACTTGGAAAACTGACAACAACAATACCAACAAATCTCACTTATTCAAACCTGTGAAGGGGAAATACCCTTTGAAATCTTTGGATGGTTTAAATTAAAGCTGTACCTTTAAACAAAACAACAGGCATGAAGATCAAGAGAGTTCACAAAGTGTTGCCAAGCCTAGATTTTGCCAGGCTTTCTCTCATGATAGATAAGAATCAGGCATAGCATATTAATTGTGTGGAATCAGTTATCTCCTAGAAAAACAGTTTTTCCCTTAGATGGCTGATACATTTTTTCCTATTAATAATATCTTGTTTATGCAGTGTGTTAGAGTTCTCCAGAGAGACGGAACCGAGAAAGAGAGGAGAAAGATTTGTTACATAGATTTATTTATATATAGGTTTATTATATATGTCTATAGAGAGAGGGGTGGGGGAGATTTATTTTAAGGAATTGGCTCATGTGATTGTGAGGATGGCAAGTCTGAAATTCGTAGGGCTGACCAGCAAGCTGGAAATTAGGTAAAAGCTGATGCTTTAGTCTTGGAGGATTCCTTCTTCAGGAAACCTCAGTCTTTTCTCCTAGGGCCTTCAACTGATTGGATGGGGCCCACCCACATTAGGCAGAGTAATCTGCTTTATATGAGAGAGAGATAGCGAGGGAGAGCGAGCACGAGCAGGGGGAGGGGCAGAGGGAGAGGGAGAAGCAGGCTGAGCAGGGAGCCCGACACGGGCCTCGATCCCAGGACCCCGGGATCATGACCTGAGCTGATGGCAGATGCTTAACTGATGGATCCACCCAGGCGCCCCGACAACTACTGTTTGACCAAACAACTGAGCACCATAGCTTAGCTGAGTTGACACATAACATTAACCCTCAAAGGCAATTATTTTGCTCTATGGAAGCTTTCTTGGCTTACAAGCCTTAATTGGTGTTGCTGGTTAGCTTGTTTTCCTCTGTGGTCTAAATACTGTACCTGGCCTTTGAAATCAAGCCAGAGGGTTGGTTTTCCTGTCCTGAGGGGAAGCATGGTGGCGCCTCAGACTGTGGAGGGGTCGTTCCTCCCCTCACTTGTTCCCTCCTTCTTCTTATCAGAAGTGCTGCTGAAGATGCATTCCGTCGGGATCTGCGGCTCTGATGTCCACTACTGGCAGCACGGTCGAATTGGGAATTTTATTGTGGAAAAGCCAATGGTGCTGGGACATGAAGCTTCAGGGACAGTCGTAAAAGTGGGATCACTGGTCAAGCACCTAAAACCAGGTCAGCAGAACCCTTCAACTAACTGATTTATTCCTCAACATAAATGAATATTTGTGTGTACTTTCTTGGGGCCGGGCCCTCTATTAAACCCGGGGGGGTTACAGCAGTGAGCAGGACAGTCTCCGTTTCTACACACATGGACTGTAAATTTCCAGGGAGGAAGGCAGGCCTGGGACACACATACAGTTACTTAATTACCGTTGTGTTGAGGGCAACAGAGAATAGCGATGTGGTCAGTGTCTTCTAACCAGATCCCTGGCTCTTCTGAGGGAGGAACAATTAATCTGACATCTGAAGGCAGTGGAGGGATAAGCCAGGTAAAGGGGTAGGCGAAATGTTCCAGGCATAGGAACCACAAACTGCCTCGACCTGCTGAGAAACAGGGTCTTGGATACAGTCTTTGATCTTATTGGATGACTGGAAAACCACCAATACTTTTCTAGATTTGCTTACTTCATTCTCTTGGAGGGAGGAAATCTCAGCTGTGGCAGCCTGCGATGTTCCCCAACACAGTGAATTAAATCCCAGCTGTGTGACACGGCCAGCCATTGGCTTTATCCTTCCTTTGCTGAGGAGAACACTGTACAGCCTGGAGAGGTCATCAGATTATTCGAGACAAGGAGAAGATTGGCGGGAGATGCCATTCTGTGTCAGTTATAAGGCTCTCTGAGCACAGCTACACGGAGAGGAATGACCCAGCCCTGAAGAAGCTGGACTTGTGTTTCACTTAGGAACACTGTCAGACCCTCCATTCATCCTGAATGGAAGTCGAGGCAGCCCCTGAGGTTTTGTGGAGTTATCCCAAAGAGGAAGATTCATAGTTTCCAATAGCCACTGATTGGTTCTTACCTGTGGGATGAGATCACTTAATATTAATCATAACAGAGTGGGGTTCTTTAAATTTAAGTTATAATAAGTGCTTAGATACAGAAAAATGAGAAGATCCGATCCCTGGATACTTTGATCTAGTTGGGGAGATGAGACGTCAGGACATACATAAATACCAGTAATTAGAGAATAAGACCAAAGGAAGCTATCAGGTGTGAAAAAGAATAGGCTCTAGCAGTTCAACGAAAGGGCATTTGTTGTGGGCAGAGGTGTTTAAAGAAGGTTCATTGAAGAGACAGGTCTTTGAGCTGGACATTTAACAATAATAAGGCAGCTAATACTCATTGATTTACTATTTGTTAGTCTCCATGTTAAATATTTGCATGTATGATTATGTATTTCAGTCTTGAAACAACTCTGAGGTAGGCATTATTTTCTTCCTTAACAAATGAAGAAAGCGAAACATGGTGACTGCCCAGGGTCACACACTAGCGAATCTCAAACTGGGGTACCGACCTTGGTTTTTCTGACTCTAAAGCAAGTGCTCAGAACCACTGGGCTGTCCAGCAGCTGGAGACCTGAGAACGGTTTTGTATTTGAATTAGTGAAGAGGTCAGAAGCGAATATTCTGGTTAAGAGGAACAGAGTAATAAAATTACAGAGGCCAGTGTAATATATCTGGGGTGCTAATAATACTATGCTGTTCAGAGTAGAGGTTCTGTGTTGGGGAGTTAGTGGAGATGTTAAAAATGCATAATCTGTATAAAAGTCCCTCTTTAAAAAGCACTCTTCAACTGTTATTATTATATTATTATAATGTAATCATTAGAAGACAAAACTGAGGCATACAAAACTCCACCTGATTATGAAGGATCTTGAATCCTAGCTTGAAGAAGTCATTGTCAATGGTAGAACATGATTTGGAACAAGGGCTGCAGAGAAAGTGGAGAGGGACACATACAGGTGGAGCAACACATTTTGGTGCTTGCAGGGATTTCTGTAGATCCTTTTTTTGAAGATTTTATTTATTTATTTCTCAGAGAGAGAGAGAGAGAGAGCACAAGCAGGGGGAGCAGCAGAGGGAGAAGCAGGCTCCCCGTTGAGCAAGGAGCCGGATATGGGACTTGATCCCAGGACTCTGGGATCATGAGCTGAGCCGAAGGCATAACCAACTGAGCCACCCAGGCGTCCCTAGAACACAAAATTTTTACTGAAGTGTTTCATATGCTGATTTGGACTGAAAGGTCTAATCAACTAGTCTAGAAAGAAGAAAAGCACTCACTGAGTAGTTCTTAACATTTGTTTCTAAAATTTTAACTTAAATCTTAAAGAATCAATAAATCTAAGGCATGGAAGAATTCCTAACTTATATACAATCTGGCTATCTATCTTATAGTGTGAATTTCCTGTTCAATAACACCAGCTCAGATAAGTTATAATAATAAATACAATATAAATAGTTAACAGTACTTACATGACTACTACCACCCCTGCTGTTAAGGAGCACTAACTATGTACCAGGACTTGGCACTCTTCTGTGGGTAGTTTTAACACAAAAAGACATACAAATAACTTAACATGTATCTGTTTAGTAAAGGGCAAACCTCCCACGGGTGACACACGTCAGGCTAAGGAGGGACCCAGCTCCACTCGCACACCCCTCTGGGGGTAAGGGGTGAGAATTGACTGGGAAGGTACGCAAAGGAAGGAATTTCCAAGGTGGTGGTAATGTTCTGTATCATGATAGGGGTTCATATTACACAGGTGAGTACATTTATCAAAATTCATCTAGGGGCACCTGAGTGGCTCAGTTGTTTAGCATCTGCGTTCGGCTCAGGTCGTGATCCCAGGGTCCTGGGATCAAGCCCCACATCAGGCTCCCTGCTCAGCGGGAAGCCTGCTTCTCCCTCTCCCACTCCCCCAGCTTGTGTTCCCTCTCTCACTGTCTCTCTCTCTCTGTCAAATAAATAAGATCTTTAAAAAAAAAATTCATCTAGTGATCCATGTAAGATTGTGCATTTTATCCATACCTAAATTTTACCTTAAAAAAGAACCAGAGACAAGTATTGAACTCGGGTTAACGATATGCAGGCTGAAATATTTAAGCGTGGAGTATACTAATGGCTACATCCTACTTGGAAATGCATCAGGAATGAAGATGGGGCGATGGACAGAGGAGAAATGGATAGGTGGGATGGATGGGTAAATATGTGATGAAGTGAATTAGCTCCATAGTAATTGAAGAATCAAAGCAGAGGATGTCTGGGTATTCGCTGTACAGTTCTTTCAACTTTAATGCATGTTGGAAAATTTCCATAATGGAAAGATAGAAGAGCACTTCCAAGGCTGGGTTTCCAAGGAGGCACAGTGAGACAGAGGAGAAGTACACTAGTTCACAAGCCTGAATGTTATTCTTCACTGGAGTCTCAGACCTCTGTGGGTCATTTGCCCGAGCCAGTCTGCTAACCCATGAATCCGTCAATTCCTAGTTATTGTCTAAATACAACCAGACTGAACATAAGACATGCCATAATTGTGGCTCTTGTGTTTATAAAGGCCTTGCCCCATATTTGCAAAGCAGGTGAAGGAAGAAAAGTCTGCGAACCCCACACAGCAGCTTGAGATGGGTCCTGGCTTGCCTTGGATTTGGGGCTGGTTCTCTGTTTCCCAAGCTGGGAAGTAGTTATGGAGCTGAGGGGAGAGGGGGTTGGCTTGTTCCATGAGTGGGTGAAAGGGCAGGCAGAGCCAGTCTGTGGAGAAGTATGCTGGTCACTCTCTCCCAGAGTGTGACTCTGTGCTGCATCCCAAGTTTTCTGTGGCAGCTCTAATGGGTTGGGCTTGTCTGGGGCACCCTGGATCCCAGGTAGGGGGTGGCTCATTGGGCCAGAGTCCCCTGTTGGCACCTGCCCAGGAGAACATGCCCCTTCACAGAAGCTCTGCCCCTGCTCGCGTTTTCCTCTTCAGGGGATCGTGTTGCCATCGAGCCTGGCGCTCTGCGAGAAATGGATGAATTCTGCAAGATTGGCCGGTACAATCTGTCGCCATCCATCTTCTTCTGTGCCACGCCCCCTGATGACGGGAACCTCTGCCGGTTTTATAAGCACAACGCTGACTTCTGCTACAAGTTAGTGCCCGAGGCCCAGCTGGGCCACCTGGGACCTCCCCGCCCTCCGTTTGGTTGGGGTTCTTTCTTCGAGTTTCCTGTGGTGATTTCTTTGTTCTTTTTAGCTCATAATTCCAGACATGAAACATCCCATCGACAGGTCCTTCTTGGTGGCATTGAGGGAAGGTAGCTTGCCTAGGGCTGAGACTGACTCATAGCACTTGGTTTAGTCTTTGAGTTGAAGCTCCCCTCACCTAGGGCAACACCTAGAAAATTGTTGCCGAACTCACTCGCTCCCCTCCAGGTATCCTGCAGATAACCTGCTGTGGTTCGTCCTCCATTACTGGTTTCCAAGGCAGCTCCCAGGAAAGAGAACTTATTACAGCAGTGACCCTGGTCACAACACCAGTAACAACAGCCACTGGGGTTTACTGAGGAAGCGTGGCCTGGAGCCAGTGCGTGAGCTCTGGGACCCTGGATCCACTCCCTCCTAGTGAGTGACTTTGAGGAAATGACGTCCCCTTCCACTGCTTCGGTCTCATTTAGTCAGCTGAAGACCCAATAAGGCAATGCATGTGGAGTCATGGAGTCACAGTTATAAGTACCCCGTGCCTGGCCGTGTGCTCATCAGTGCTTTGCAGGCTTTATCTGACTTAATGTTCGTAAGAACAGCAGTGAGGTGGGCCAGTGTAGCAGTTTTGTGCAGGGGTGCAGAGGCCGGACGGAGGAGGCTAATCGGGCACACAGCAGAGCCAGGAGGCAAGCTGGGGCAGCCGTGAGTCTTAAGTTCCTGCCCTGTGCTCACTACCCTATCCCAGCTCTCCAGATGGTTTTGGGGGGAGAACTTGTATCCGGCAGAAGCAAAGTGTTGCCCCTTCTGCACAGGTCCCAGCCCACGGAGCCGTGGGTGCTGATGCGCCACTTTCCTTCTGGCCTTCTAACAGGTGTGTTTTTCTCCCTCCCAGCCCGGCCCCAGCTGTGGCTCTCTTGGCCAGGATGGGGCTTGCCTGAAGGAGGCCAGGTGCCAGTCACAGGGGCAGTCTGACAGATCTGAGTTTTCTAGTGCCCCCTGGAAGCCTTGAGAGAGTCACAGGCCAGACCTCGTGATGGGTTTAAGTCAACACCTAACTGCTCTAGAAGAAAACAGGTTACCTGGGTAGAGTCCACCTTTCAGCAAGTGGTTCCTGAACCAGCCCACTTGGGGCGCTTTCCAAGTTGAGGCACCAAACAAGGTTTTCATGAGAGGCAGGAAAGCAAAATGGTAATGTTGAAGACTAACCACTGGTCTCTGCCTTCTACCAGCTGTGTGACCTTCAGCGAGTTAAACTTTGTAACCTAACGTCCTTGCCTGGAAAATGGAGACGATAATAGCACCGAGATGATGAAATGCATAGAATTATTGACAGAATTCAATGAGAAAAGCATATCAAGTATTCAGCACGAGGCCTGGCACACAGTAGGCGCTCAGTAAATGGGGCCATGCTATGGCATAGCCACGGCCTTGTGTCTGGGGGATAGGTCAGGTCTGAAAGGAAGCCTTGCACTGGGGTTGGGAGGATGGGGTTTGTAGGGCATGGTGGGGGAGGGTGTGCTCTGTTGGCGTTGTTAATGGGAGGGCTGAGGAGCGGACAGGCAACCCCCCCACCTCTCCTTTCTCCCAGGGTGCTTTCTGCTCATGTCTGCGCACACCAGCCTTGGACCCACATCCTCCTCTCTGGTCTCTTTGTGAGGATTCCTGTACTGCCACAGCCTCTTTATTTTCCTACCCACCTTATTTTCTTCCTTCTTATCTTCCTGTTTCCCCCTTGGCTTCTTGATCATCCTCTACCCTTTTGTTATTCCTTCAACCCTATTGGGAAAACCACCAAGTTGTCTTATTCTCTGGTCATGATTGATTGGAGCTGAGAAGAAACTTAGGGTGCTCTCATCCTCCCTCTCCCTCGATCCTCACCAGATAAGGTCGGGGAAGGAGGACCCAGTGACTCTCCGAAGACCAGTGGCAAAGGCGCTGGGCCTAGGACTCTGCCTGGTGCTTCTGCCTCATCAGGAGCATAATCTCTCCATCACAATCTTCCACCATCGCCATCTCAATCCCATTTCTCCTGGGTGTTCTCCTGCCAAGGGGAACTCAGAGCGAAGGTGGGAGGGGCGCACCAGTCCTGACCAAAGGCCACCCTCTGCTCAGAGCCCATACAAGCTTCGGAGGAATCCCAGAGGTGAAGGGGCAGGCTAGTCTGAGAGTGGTTGGCGGTTCCTTGGGAGAACCTGGGAGTCTTCATTATTTCATTTCAAACTTTTGTCCCTTTTACAGAATTGATGGGGTGGGTGGTGTGGGCAGAAGGGGTGATGGCGGCAATCCGAGCAGGAGAGGACTGAAGTGGGAGGGTTGTGGGGGAAAAGCAGAGGGGTGGGGGGGCAGCGGGGAGAAGGCAGGGCAGCGGGCAGGCCGGCTTCGGGCCTCGTTATTCTGTGACACATCATGGGAATGAGCACTTGGCTTGGCTGCCACCTTTCTTTCTTTTTGGAACTTGAGGAATTTTATGTTCTAGCATGTGCATGTTTGGGGCGCTGAATAAAAATACTGGACAGTGAGGACCATGCAGAAATGAGATATCCACAGAGCCACTTGTACTAGGAGGCAGCTAATATGGGGCAGGCGGGATGTGGAAGGAGGAGACCTGGCTTCAAGTCTTGCTTTTCTACTCATTAGCCTTGTAAACTTGGGCAAGTCTCTGAATGTCATTGGGCTTCAGTTTCCTCTTCTGTAGAATAAAGGTAAAAATAAAGCCCTTCCTTCCTTCCTGACAAGGTCATGGTGAGGATCAAATGAGATAATGGATGAAAAAGCCCTCTAATCTGTAAAGCCTTATGCAAATGTTTGCTGTCATCATCAGTGGGATGGGTAATAGGGTCAAATGGACACAGTGAAAACCAAGAACCCGGTGGTGAAGGTGATACAACATTCAATCATCTGCCTGGAAGACAGGCCCTTTTCCCATCATGACCGGTCCAGGGACAGCCAGGCAGCTGCTGCCATCAAATGTGGTTCTTCTGGAACACACCATACAGGGACAACAGAATGACACCAGCTTCTAAATCACTGTTTTGCGAAGCTGCTGATAGTTGGGATTGTTTGCTGAGGTGAAACCAGAAAGGCTGTACGTTAAGTTTGAGAAGCAGATGAAATGCTGGCATGTGGTTATATTAACCTCTTGTTAGATGAACTTCTCATTATTTATTAATGACAGCTACACCATACCTTGTCTTGGACAACGTATTAAAGAAAACATAATGTGTTCACATTCACCGCAGTGATTTGTCCAAAGAAAACCATTTTCAGAGCAGGGCAGTGTGGCCTGGGCTCTGGAATCAGGCGTATCTGGTTTCCATTTCAAATCCTTCGAGCCTCTTACTAGTTTTGAACCAAAGTCATTTACTTCTCCAAGGCTTTGTTTCCTTGTCTGTAAAATGGGAATATTAGTACCTACCCTTGAACTCTTCCAAGGATTTGTGTGAGTGAATATATGTAAACTGCTTAGCACATAAATAAATGCTCAATAAATATTAGCTCTTGTTATTATTAACCCAGGGGGACTAACTGAGTGTGTTGAATGACACCCCAGGCTTCCTGACAATGTCACCTTTGAAGAAGGGGCCCTGATTGAACCACTCTCTGTGGGGATCCATGCCTGCCGGCGAGCTGGAATCACCCTGGGGAACAACGTCTTTGTGTGTGGAGCTGGTAAGAAACAGATGACACCCTGGTTATGAGTTCATTAAAGGGGAATGTGGAGATCCCTCTGCCCATCTCATTCCCCCTCCAATGGCTGAAATTGGTCCTAGACTCTTTCTAGGCAGGGGAGGGTTACATGTCCCTTTCCCTCGGTGACCAACACTGCTAAATAAACCGTCTGCAGACATAATAGTAACTCAGGTTATTTCCCAGGCAACATAACCGTTTTGGTCATTTAAAGAATGCAATTTGGAATTATTTTTTAACTCAGCAGGAAACGAGGGATATATTTTTGGTAGTAAAGGGAAGGGCAACTTTTGGAACTCTCAAATCATACCAGAGAAGTGGTCTCCTGGTCCATCCAGGAATGAGGTGTCATAGCCAGTGGAAGGAATGGAGTCCGGCTCACTGTGAGCCAGCACTCTGCTTTTTGGGGTCGCAGGTGGCTGCCTTCTTTCCTTCCCTGCTTCCAGCCACCCGAACAAACCTTAGCAGCCTCAGACTGAAACATTCTAGGTATCTAATGCTAGTGACACAGACAGCATGCTCATGCTCTTTATGGGTGTGATCTGGTGTTCCTCATACACTTTTTTTTAGGCATAATTAACATATAACATTACATTAGTTTCAGATGTACAGTGTAATGATTTGATATTCGTATATATGACAAAATGATCACCATAATAAGTCCAATTATCATCTGTCACTATATATAGTTACAAAGTGTTTTTTTTCCTGCAATGAGAACTTTTTAAGATCTACTCGCTTAGTAACTGTCAAATATGCAATGTGGTATTATTAATTATAATCACCACACTGTACATTATATCCCCGTGATTTATTTATTTTATAACTGGAAGTTTGTACCTTTTGACCCTATTTCACTCATCTCTCACCACCCTCCTCGGGCAACCAATCTGTACTCTGTATCTGTGAGCTTTGTCCACATGTTTGTGAGATCATACAGTATTTGTCTGTCTCACTTATTACACTTAGCATAATGCCCTCAAAGTCCAGTCACAAATGGCAAGACTTCCTTTTATGGCTGAATGATATTCCACTGTGTATATATATATATACCACATTTTCTTTGTTCTTCATCCATGGATGGACACTTAGGTTGTTTCCATATCTTGGCTATTGTAAGTAATGGTGCAATGAACATGGGGGTGCATATATCTTTTTGAGGTAGTGTTTTTCATTTTCTTCAAATAAATACTCAGAAGTGGAATTATTTGGATCATATGGTAGTTCTATTTTTAATTTTGTAAGGACTCTCCATGTTGTTTCCCACAGTGGTTGGAAATTTACATTCTTACCAACAGTGCATGAGGGTTCCCTTTTCTCCACATCCTCTGCAACACTTGCTATTTCGTGTCTTTGTGTCTTTTTAATAGTAGCCATTCTGACAGGTGTGAGGTGATAACTCATTGTGGTTTTGATTTGTATTTCTCTGATGCTGAGTGATGTCGAGCTCCTTTCCGTGTACCTGTCGGCCATCTGTCTGTCTTCTTTGGGAAGGTGTCTGCTTAAGCGTGCTTTGCTGACTCCGTCAGTAGGGCATGCACCCTGGGTGTAGAGATTACTTAAAAAAAAAAAAAAAGAAAAGAAAATGTCTATAGATCCTTGGCCCTTTTTAAAATTAGATTGCTTGGTTTTTTTGCTCTTGAGTTGTAGGAGTTCTTTATGTATTTTTTGGATATTAACCTCTTATCAGATATGATTTGCAAATTTTTTTTTCATTTGGTTGGTTGACTTTTTCATTTTGTTGATGGTTTTCTCGGCTGTGCAGAAGCTTTTTAGTTTGATGTGGTCCCACGTGTTCATTTCTGCTTTTATTAGAAAGCATTTGCCTTTGGGCTCAAATCCAAAAAATCATGTCGAGGCTGATGTCAAGGAGCTTATGGTCTGTTTTCTTCTAGGAGTTTTATGGTTTTAGGTCTTGATGTTCAAGTCTTTAATCCATTTTGAGTTAGTCCTCATACATTTTTCAGGACTGATTTTGACAGGGCCAAATAAATGACTACAGGGCTTTCTAAGAGAGGTGATGGGTATAGAACAGACTTGCCTCAATGAGCTAACAGAGTGTAGTGTTCAGGTGACACATCTATGTTAAATCCACATAAGTAATACCTTTTTGACATAGAAAAAGAAGTCACACATCCCACACGTGTACATACACGCAGAGAGATTCACCCATAGCTCCATCACCTATCAGCCTGAGAGAACCACTGTAAATATTTTGATGTAGAATCCTTCAGGTTTTTCTAAAATGAGATCATGCTAAACACACTTTATTTTATCTTTTATAAAGACAAAAATCAATATATTATGAACATCTTTCCATACCACTAAATAAGAGAGTTATGACACGATTTTTAAGAGCTATGTAGTACCCCACTATAGTTTGTTTAGCTAATCACCTCTGTTGATCATTTCAAGTATGTTGCAGTGTTTTGATTTTGGGGGGAACTCACAAAATTATTTGCAAAGGCACTGTCAAAAAGCCAATCCTCAAAGATAATCTGCATAGCTTCATTTTGTGGGTCTGATTTTTTTTGTTTGTTTGTTTGTATTAAAACTGTGTCATCTAGCATGCAGATAGTGTGGGAAGCAGGTGGTCTCTGGGCTGATTTTTAGGCATCTGCACAACTTAGAGCTGCCTGAGCAGCTGGGTCAACCCAGGGAGCCAGTTCACTTAATGACACCCTCCAAGATAGTTCTCAGAGGGCACCTGTAAAGGCTGTGTCTCTCCTTGGGGAGATGTGATGGGTAGTAAGAAAGTAGGGGTCAAAGAGAGAACAGGACAATGTATCCAGACCTTCTGAGACATCTTATTCTCTTAACAAATATATGTTTCCTTGAGCCCTCTGGTTCTTTCACATTATCCCCAAGCAGTGTCCAAGAGTAAATGGCAAATTTCTAACTCTGAGGTCTGAGAGAATTAAATAGAACTCAACACTAGGAGCAAAATTTCATGTAGAGAACAGTTCTTCATATAGTCATTTACTTATGCATTCAAACAGCTGTTAAGGTCTCACTATGTGTCAGGCACTGGGATAGATGCTAGAGGTGCACAAAAGATATGGTTCCTGTCCATGGCCTGGACAAGGGGGGGAGAGCTGATGTTTAATATTTCACAAACATCTCCCATTTTCTGCTTTATTTAGGGCCGATAGGACTGGTCACTCTGATCGTGGCCAAGGCAATGGGTGCAGCTCAAGTGCTGGTGACTGGTAAGAAGGTTTTCTTTTTAAATCTTCTTGAAGAGGGGGAGCCTGGGTGGCTCAGTCGTTAAGCGGCTACCTTCAGCTCAGGTCATGATCTCTCCTCAGGGTCCTGGGATCGAGCCCCAAGTCAGGCTCCCTGCTCAGCAGGAAGCCTGCTTCTCCCTCTCCCTTTGCCCCTCCCCCTCCCTGCTTTTGTGCTCTCTCTAAGTAAATAGTAAATAATAATAAAAAAAAAATCTCCTTGAAGAGGAAACAGCTGGCTTATAGTTTGGAGCAAGGGCATGAGAACTCTTCCCTTCCTGGGGTGCTGGGTTTCTAAAGGGGCTCCTCCTTCTTTCCCCTGGGTTCCAGGGTTAAGATGATATGGAGATGACGACCTGGCTCTTTATGTGTGGACCTCAGATGCCCCTACTGCTCACTTGGTTCTAAGAGGCTTCGCCTTTGGTCCATTTGGCCAAACTCAGGAGGCACAGAATGTGTGCTTGTGTGTGTGTGTGTGTGTGTGTGTGTGTGTGTGTGTGTGTGTGTGTGATGTGGAGTTAGTGGGATGTATATGTTTATAAAAGGGTGTTTGTGTGTGAGGTGTGTGGTATGGGCAGGAGATGTGTGTATGTGTGAGGAGAGCTTATCTGTGACAGCACGTGTGGGTCAGTGTAGTATGTGTGGAAGCATGTAGGGTATAGAAGGGTGTGTGTGGAGAAGACATCTGTGAGAGAGAATGTGTGTGTGTAAAGGTATCTGTGAGAGTGCGGGTGTGGGTAAGTGTGTAGAGTTGTGTAGGGATATAGGCGAGTGAATGTGTTTTGTGTGCAAAGAAGATATCAGAGTGTGTGTAGAAGTTATCTGAGAGTGTATGTATGAGGAGCAGTTACCTTTCGGAGAGAAAGAGTGTGTGCGTGGCTGTGTGGTGTGTATGGGGTGTGGGGGGGTGTAGAACAGTGTGGATGTTTGAGAAGTGATCTGAGTGAGGGGTGGGGGAAGGGGAGGGAGAGTGTGTGTGGGGGCGGCTGTGTGGTATGTATAGGGGTGTGTGAAGGTGTAGAGAGTATGTGTGTTGGGCTCATTGGCACCACCCACTACACTGGAGCTTCACTACCATTAAGACCTGCCCTTCCACCTTTTTCTCCCTAATCCGCCATCCAGTTCTCAGTTTGAAAGAAACTTTTGTTCCACTTTAGATCTGTCTGCCTCTCGGTTGTCCAAAGCCAAGGAAGTAGGGGCTGATATCGTCCTCCAGATCTCCAAGGAGAGCCCTAAGGAAATTGCCAGTAAAGTGGAAGATCTGCTGGGGTGCAAGCCGGAAGTGACCATCGAGTGCACAGGGGCAGAGCCCGCCATTCAGTCAGGCATCTATGTGAGTTGGATGAGGCGCTGGTGCGCAGCTTTGGGGAGTCAGCACCCGGTAGGCAGCGGTAAGGGGTGCTGGACTCGGGCGTCTCTGCTACCTTACTATGTGGCCCCTGGACAAAACGAGGTGACCTTGGTATCTCTGGTTTTTGTTTGTTTATTTGTTTTAGCTCACTTGCTTCACATCCTTCCTTACTGGGTCATTGTGAGGCTTAAATGAGGTAACAGGTGTATATGGCCGTTGAAAGATGTTAGGAGACCCACCCCTGAAGTGATCATATCTCATCATAAAAGGACTCTTGGGGGAAAAAAAAATCAACAGGAGGAACAGGAAACCATGCTTTAGTTGTGTGTGGGAAATCCCTATCTTCCTTTATTGAGGAAAACGGCAGTCTTTGAGTCACTGATACAAAGCAACAGCCATTAATTTGGTTAGTCACGAAGGTGGGGTGGTTTTTCAGGGCCACAGTTGGCTACTACTCTTGTCTCCCAGACCTGGGAGAGGGTAAGCTGCCAATACCTGATTTGCCCCTCAGCGACCCACCCAGAGTTTATGGGAAGTTGGTGGAAATGGGGGGTGGGGGGGGAGGGCAGGGCACACACAGGGGTGGGGAGTGGCGTTGAGGGATCCAAGTATGATGAAATGAGGGGAGAAAGAATACCTTCTAGGTTCCAGCCCTACTGTGTGTTGGGTCTTCTGCTGGGGGCTTTGTAAATGTGATGTCAGGTCTGCACTGTAGCCATGAAGACTCGTTACCCCTTTCCACATTTTTCCATGGGAGGCCTGGTGACTTGCCTCGAGCACACTGCTCCGGTGTCTGAGTGTGTCTCACCCTGTCCACCGCTTAGGAGAGAAGGGAAACAGGGCCCAAGGAGCCAGTGGGCAGCCGTGCTCGGACGGGAGGGATGGGGCGGAGGAGGGCGGTAGCAGGAGCTCACACCCCTGGGCACTCCTGCCCTGCCGCCCGCACTGCTGTCCCACAGCGGCACGGGCTTCCTCCTTCCTTCTGAGTCACAGCTGGGTCATGCAGAAGGGCATTTGCAGCATGCCAGACCTTCTGAGGAAAGCTGACCTGGTACCCAGGCCGAACTGTCTCGCCATCTTCCCACCAGGATGCCCCTGGCATCAGGGGTGAGGAAGGGGTGGTGGGATGGGAGAGGAACAGGTGCCACTTTCTCTCGCTCTGTCCTAAGTTGCAGCTGGAGCTGGCCCACCCTCTGCTCCACTGTCAGAAGTACCGGCTGCCTTGTGGGAAGGGGCAAAGAGAACCCTGAAACTCAGAGGGTGATGGGTCTGTGTGTGATCAGTCGACCAATGACATGTCTTGGGCACCTGCTGTGTCCTGGCTTTGTGCCGGGGCCCTTAGGAGCTATGATGCATAAGGCATGTCTAACTGTCTTCAAGTTGTTGGCAGTCAGTGACCCCCCACTCCACAGAGAGGCAGTAAAAGACATGGCTTCCCAATGCAAGACTTTCTTCCCCTTCTCCGCTGCCTGGAGGGCACTGGGAACAGTTGGCATCTATCTCCAGCTGTTGATGGTGGGGGCCCAATTGCCAGGCTCCCTGAGGTGGGTGCAGAGGTAAATGTGACCCAAGGGCCTGCCCTGTCCTGAGTGAGGGGTGGAGCCCTTGTGCATGACAGATGCTACAGGATACTGCAGGCCACCCTGCCAGTGGGCAGGTTAGGTGGTGGCACCTTATATGGACATACCTGAGAGCTACTTTCCTGCCAGATTTGTGACTAGAAAATGTTTGGGAGGAGACGTGGCAAATGCTCAGGGTAGAATTCGTGTCATCTTGGTGCAGAGGTCACACCCACAAAACAATGGTCAGGTAGTCCAAGTGTTCCTTTGTCTGTGGTCAGCAAACTGCTGGCCTCCTGGCACCTCCAGTCTGGCAGTATTCCTCCTTCTTCTGACTAGGTGGAGAGGAAATGCTGATGGGGAAACAGTTTTCTAAGGAAATTTCTCACTCAAAAGAGTTTTCGGTGGCTCAGTCACAACTTTGATCCCACCCCCACCCTACCTTTTCCAGTGGGGAGAGAGCCTCCCCCCTTACCAGGGTTCATAAGTCACAGGTGGTTTGTAAGTGACTCTGTGCTTCAGTAAAAACAGAAAATGTGCCAAACCATGAGCCCAACCAAGTGCTGAGCACTGTGATTGTTAGGCCAACCGCCCTGCTGGGGAGGCATCATCCTGATCTTACACATGAAGAAGCTGGTTGAGAGGATCCCACAGCTCAAAAGTGTAAATTCCAGAGTCACCCCTGTGCTGCAGGCCTCTCTTCATGGTGTATCCTTCCCCTCAGAGATAGAGGTTGTGGTGGATGCCCCTTTGCAGCTCTGCTCATTAAACTTAGAATGGTTCCAGTAAGTGCTTGTTCCTGCCAACTGTCATGAAAACTGAGGCAAGTGAACTATTTTCCTGTCCCTCACAACGTTGACCACAGTGATCTCCAAAAGTCTCTGGAGCAGGCACAACACTCATGTGGAATCATGTGGAGATTATCGGGAGAAATTTCCATGTCTGGCCCACTCCAGGGAGGGAACTGATAAAGCAGATAGATGTTCAAGGAAGACAAAATCCATTGTGATTGAGGATACTATTGGGATGAATGTCTCTGGAACAAAAATGTTTCTAAATGTCAGCCAGCTTGCATGAATAAGGCAATGTTCAAGCCACAGAATTCTAGTGGCCCTCCCCATTTGTATGTGCTTGGTAGTTTCCTCACCGAGAGGGTGGTTCCTTAGAGGTTTGACAAAAGTCCCGTCTTTTGTGGCATTGACATTCTGGAGGAGGGGTGGGTGCTGAGATGAGGAGCTACCTGAGCCAACACCTGGTACGGAATTAGTAAAGCTTTAGAGATGCTCGGGAGCTGGAGGGGCTCCCACTGTGCCTGGTCCCCCACTGGTAAAGTGTGTGACTTCAGGATCATTAAAGATAACTCTGCTGCTCTGTTAAGTTTGGTCAACATATGGAAGAGTTCAACAGTAGAGAAAGAATCGTATTCTCTGGAATATTTGGATACTCACCTGATGCAAACAGATATTTATGTGACAAAAGTCATTTTGAGTGAGAAGTCTGCATTTTCTGATCTGGGTTTTCTTGTTCTCATCTCCTCTTCAGGCTACTCGTTCTGGTGGGACCCTGGTGCTCGTAGGGCTGGGCTCCGAGATGACCACCGTGCCCCTGGTGCATGCGGCCATCCGGGAGGTGGATATCAAGGGCGTGTTTCGATATTGCAACACGTGAGTATGTTGGGGGTGAGCCAGGGTGGTGAGCAGCCAGCAGGACCCCTGCACGGCCTCTGGGACCAAGAGTCTCTCCCGTTTATTCATGAAGGGCACTCCCTAGCCACACTTACAGCCACCTGTCATGGTAGGGATCCAAAGAGAGAGCATCACTCCTGGTTAAAAAACAGGAAGGCAGAGATGGCAGAGGGAAGGAGGGAAGGTGGGGGATCTTGAAGCATGCCCCTTTTGGGTATCTGCCCCTCATCACCCAGGCCCTCTCGTCTTCATTTCCTCAAATGGCCAGCTCTTCGTTTTCTCCCTTTAAAGGGAAGAAGGAGAGAAAGGGGGACAACAGCAAAAACTCAGGTCCCTTGGTTTCCACCCCAGAGCCTCAGGGCCCACCTTGGGAAGTGAGAGGGTCTTAGTTCACCCCACCTCATGCTCTGTGGCTCTAGCCTCTCCCCAACCAGGCAATTTTCCCAGGACCACCGTCCCCAGCAGTGTCCCTCCTCCCACGGTTACAGTCTGTGGCCATTCCGTCAGCAGAATGCCATTTTCCAATAAACTCTGCCAAGCCAAACTCTGCAAAGGGATACAGATATATTATCATCGGCTGCCTCTCTGAGGCTTATCTCCCTTTCCACAGTGGCCTCCATAGGCCTTATGTCTTCATGCCAAAGGAATTCTAGGCTCCGTGACAGACATTGCAGAGGGGTGGAGGCATTTGGGAACAGACCCTGTACTCCCATATTGCAGGTCATAAGATCATTTCTACCATTGTTTGTAGAATAGACCCTGTAGAACCACAGCACTATAAATAAATATGGCCAAGCTGATCTTGTGCTTGGTGGTTTTGGGGACCTGGTTCTGTCCTCCTGTAGGTTGAATGTAACACTTGTGATCTCTTACAGGTGGCCGATGGCGATTTCGATGCTTGCCTCCAAGTCTGTGAACATAAAGCCCTTAGTCACCCATAGGTTCCCCCTGGAGAAAGCTCTGGAAGCCTTTGAAACAGCCAGAAAGGGATTGGGGTTGAAAGTCATGCTCAAGTGCGACCCCAAGGACCAGAACCCCTAATATGAATTGGGCTCTGCCCTCATCCCCACCCCACTGCCAGTATCTCAGGGCAGGGGAGGGCTGTGATGCACAAGTTTCTTTTGAGTAGCAAGAATAATTAAAATAATTCATTATAAGCAGAGAACCTTACACAGAGGAATTGGTGTGCCTTAAAAATACAAGTAGGGAGAGTTTGGGGAAATTTGTAGCCAGAGTGACCTAACTGTTCATACAGAGCAAAGTTCAGCAAGTAGAACAGAGTTTGTTAGGCAGGTGCTGGGGAATTCCCCTTCTTCCTGGAATGCCTGGTTAAGTAAGGAAAGAAATCTGCCCATTGGGTTCCTGGTTCCACAGTGAACGGCCAGATGGTGGTGGGAGCTAAATTACGAAGAGATAACTTTATCCAGACTCAACTGGCACAGAAATTAATTTCCATGAAAAATCTCATTTCAGGGTCTGGGATGAAGGACTGTCAGCAGTTTTTAGAGCACAACATTTCTAGACATTAAGTGCCATTTGGTTTGATGATAAAAGGAGACTTTAAGGAACTGGGTCTAGGATCATTTTTAAATCAACTAAAAAAAAACCCCAAAAAATGAAATCCCAAGTGAGGTCCCACCAGCTTGCATTCCCCAATTGTAGAAATAGTCAGGAGAGTTCTCAATACTGCTGGAAGATTGCCTCTTCTTCAGCTCCCGAGAACTCTGTGTACATTAAACTGCCTTCCCCACACTCCCCACCTGCACCCTTCTGCATTCAGGGGCCAACACTCTGGGCTCCTTTGTCACTAGGCAACCAGGAGGCTCCTTCCTTAAGGCAAGTCAAGGGGAGTCCTCCTGGGAGACTTACCCAGGAGGGTTTGGCCAGTGCACTTGTCTTCCCACCCCACAGGGTGAGCATTCTCTTCACACTCACTGATGATAGACAATTCCATTAAATTCTGGTGATTATAAACAGAATTCACTCCTCCTTCTCATAGACCGTGAACGCTCTTGGTATCTTTCTGTCAGAATGATCTCTCCCATCTTATTTTAATCATAGGGTTTTCCTGTGTAAGATTTGGGTGCAAATCACTGGATGCCCATTTGTGACTTTGAGATTATTAGTCAAGAATGAGGATATTGTAGTGGTGACATAACTTGACCTGCAGCCTTTTTATCCTTCCCTTCAGCTGGGAGTGGAGGCTGAGTTTGAAGAGGCTCTGGCTTTCTTGTGACTGGGAAGGGCCGTGACCGATGCTTGGAATCCCTCAGACTACTTTGGGTAATAAATTGTGGTTATGATGCCTCACTATTGCCACCTGTCTGTGCCCCTTTTTAGGGGGGAATGGCCTCTGGTTACTCGTTTCATAAAGGGAAGGGTCCAGGATTTTTGAAAGGGACACATTTTCTGCATCAAATATAATGTCATTAACTGCTGGAAATTTATGTTAATGATCTCTAAACCTCACAGCAAGCCAAATGCCTAGGATTATTTTACAGCTAAGAAAATAGAGAAGCCAAGCAATTTGCTCAAGGTCACCCATCGCCTTTCCTCTCTCATGTTATCTCTGGGGGCGGGGGGGAATCTTGAGACTTCGGTGCACACTCAGCGGCCACGCAGCCCACTTGTGGAACTGTCCCACTTTCTTCTCGGAGTCCTGCTTCGCTCCAAGGCCACACTCACCAGCTGCCGCCTCTTGAAACCCCTGCCAGCTCTGTGGTGCCCAGAGTTCCTTGAATGTGGAACGAGAAAGCCTTCCCCTTCTCGATGGAAGGCTTCCAACAGGAATGCCCTGAGGGAAGTGTATTCACTGTCAAATTCACAAGTAGCCACTTTTCCTTTGATTGTGGTCTGTTGGGGGGAAGAGACCACTGAACCTGAGAGGAACTTAGGAGCTGGGGCGGGAGCGGGGTTGGGGGGGGTGGGGCTACCAATGACAAACAGGTGTCATTTATCTCACAGTCGTGACTGGGCTGGATCTTCCAAGTCGGTGGCCTGCAGTCTCTGTTTCCCGGTGCTTCTGGCATGTGGGCAACCGTGAAGAGTGGACAGCCTGATGGGAAACAGCAGCTCAGAGAGCACCTCCCCTTTCCAAACGCGCCCACCGCTCCCAAGCCGCGGCGCACTTTGGTAGCTCCGAAGCAGGGGCAGAGAGGGTGGCAGGAGAGGCCACCGAGGCTGGCTACCCAGTGAGCCCTCCGGGCGGTGAGGGTGAGAGGGCCTGAGCTCTGCCTGGCTCCCTGGCCTCTGCAGCCTTGTTGAATGTTCCCCCTGCTGTTGGGAAGTGCAGGAAGCCCAGGAATTAATTCCTCCCACCACCTCCACCGTGTGCTCAATAAATATTGATTAACTCAGTGAATCAGTCCTGGAACTCAGAATATGGCCCTGCTGGTCAGTGTGTGCCCGTCACCAGTGCCTGGCACCTGTCGGCTTTCGATCAACACCGACGACCCCACCCAGCCGGCACTCCCAACATCCGTGGGGGGGGGGGGGGTGTACCGGTGGAGAACTGTGAAGAAAGAACCTGAAGAAAGGCTAGACTGTGGAAGGGAGAGGCCAGGCCACAGACCCTAAAGGAGAAAAGGGGCCGCAGCTCCAGCAGCTCCCTCTTGCCGTTCACCTGCGACTCCAGTAGATGTGAAGTCACTGCCGGGGGGTGGGCCCGTCCCTGGTTCTCAGGCCGTCCCGGTCAGCCTTAGGTCTGTGTGCGTAGGCCAGCCTCTTCCTTCCGGGCTCCTGTTTTACTCCCTTTGGGAGAACAGTGGGGGCCTGTGGGCAAGTTGCTTGGGCCAGAAGTTAGGAGTGCAGGAGGCAGACAGGATTTGGTGGGTATTTGTCTTTTCCGGAACTGTCCTCTACACATGATCTCAGCCTAGGCTTGGAAAACAGAAGGCCAACAACGGGACCCGCATTCCTGAGTGGCAGGCAGATCTCTGCCACCTCCACACCCCCTCCAACACACGCGCGCGCGCGCGCGCGCGCGCGCGCGCGCGCATACACACACACACACACACACACACACACACACACAAGTCTCAGGAGGTTCGGGAAGGAGCAGGGAAGTGGTGTGACCAGGAGCTCCTTGCAGAGGGGCTGTTCGCACAGCACCTGCCACGAGGAAGCTGCACAGCAGTCCCCCGCACGCCCCCCCCCCCCCCCGGGCCTTCGTTCCCCCACTCCCAGCTTCCCTCTCCTCTTAAAACCCTCCTGGAGTCAGACACTGAGCTCCTTCCCTGGCCCTTGGACGTGGGACAGGATGTACAGATGGTGTTCCTGCCAAGAGGCTGCTCCGCCGATCTTACCATCGGTGGGGTGGCGGAGTAGCCTCTATCCTCAGAGTCTTCGACCCATTGGGCCGATGAGAGGTAGCACATTGTAAAGGGTTTGATGCCAGGATTCTTGGGTTCTATCTAATCCTGGACCCATCATTGACTCACTGATTTGCAAGGTCACGCCCCCACTCCGAGTCTTGGTTTCCACCCTTTTTTTTTTTTTAAAGATTTTTATTTTATTTATTTGACAGAGAGAGACACAGCGAGAGAGGGAACACAAGCAGGGGGAGAGGGAGAGGGAGAAGCAGGCTCCCCGCTGAGCAGGGACCCGATGCGGGGCTCGATCCCAGGACCCCGGGATCATGACCCGAACCAAAGGCAGACGCTTAACGACTGAGCCACCCAGGCGCCCCTGGTTTCCACCCTTTTTAATAGGATTGGGCAAGATGATCTCAAGGTCTCTATCACCACTGATAGCGTCACCAGCTAGACCCTAAGATCTGATCTTTATTGCCCATTTGCTTGTATTCACCAACCTTTGCCCCACTTTTCCCTTACGCTCTTCTTTCCAGCTTATCTCTTAGCTCAGGCAAAAGACCTAATGGGCATAACGTCCCGTAATGGAAACCAAAACTCAAGCAATAACGTCTGCCCTGATAAGACCCAGAGGACCCAGCCTGGTTTGAGCTAAACCCCCAACTCGAGCCTGCACACATGAGCCATGGAGTGGCCTCTGGGATGATTGGCAATTACCTTTATCCCCTTATAATACCAAAATCTCCATCCATGGAGGAACACAAGCCTCCTTTACGTAATACACAATATATGTATGCACAACACTATGCCCGCCTCTACATACCATGACAAGGATCCCCTTTTTAAATATTCATCCTAAGCCTAAATAAGAGGAACTCATCCACCCTTGCTTGGGGAGTCAGAGCTTTGGAAGGTATTCCCCATGATCTTATCTGCTGCAAATAAATTTTAGATTGTGTGACAACTCACCTGGTGTAGTTTCTACCTGCAACTCACCAAGAAGGGAACTCACATTAGTTCAGTTACAATATTATACAGGGTTCCCATCATGCCAAGGCCCTGGGGAGTGAGGACCCCTTGCGGGGGCGGAGGGGGTGGCCCTCAGGCGGGAGGTGTGAGGGGTGTTCTTGGGTTTCAGTTCCAGTCCCGTGTGTGCATATATGTGTGTGTGAGGAGGTCCCCTGAGGGAGGGAGGTGAGAGGAAGCATGGGTGGAGGTGCTGCCTGTGGAAACACCTGCGTCCTGGGCATCACCTTGTTCTGTTACTTGGCCTCGGGCGCCCAGGTATGGTCCTGAGGAGGTCTGTACAGCCCAGCGCTGGGGTCTAGGAGAGCTGGCTTCATCACTGACTTCCCTGTTGGTGATCACTGATTGGACTTTCTGTGCTCTACAGAGGACTGGAGGCAGAAGCACAGCAGAGCAGGGGGTGGGAGACCCCAGCAATCCATCCATAGTTAAGAGGGAGCTCTGGGAAGAAGGTGGGTCTGGGCCAAAAGTGGGCCCGTTGTGGGCACAGCACCACCGAGGCACAGTGGGAGTGCAGGTCCCTTGGAACCGGCTCCAACCTTCAGGAGGTTAGTGCTAAAGCCCCATGTGTCCTGCCCAGATCTCACAGGCTCTGTGTGTACTGAACCACCCGCTTCTTGGGCCTGGAGGCCTGTCCCACAGACCTGCCTCAGCTCCTCCTCCCTGCAGGAATCCCAAGAGGAATCCCAAGAGCAGAGCCCTTGTCACTAAGAAATAAGGGTGTCTGTCTCTCCCCTTATCACACACGTTTGTACATTGTTAAGAAAATAAAGGCAGATAAGTAAGAAGAGAAAATCAGCCATAATCTGTTCTCCAAGGATGCTAGTAAGTTGGAGAGCTTCCTTCCAGCTTTTCCCTGTGCATCTCTATACATCTCTAAAGCATGTACATGTATTTATAACCAGGAACGGGAATGTACTTTACCTACTTTCCCCCCATTTTCACCCATAACAAATAAGGACTTTTTTTTTACTTATCACAATTCCCATTAGTGAAACTAACAATAATTGCTTCACACCATCTAACACCCCATCAATCCAAGTCCAACTTTCCTTAATTACCTAAAAAAAAAGTGACTTTCTCCACCTCATTTTCGTTTTTTTCTGTATTTCTTTCTTTCTTTCTTTCTTTCTTTTTTTTCTCTTTCTCTCTCTCCCTCCCTTCCTCCCTTCCTTCTCTTTTCTTTTTTTCTCTTTGCCTCAAACTTTTAATATAAAAAAATTCACTGATGTACAAAATGTGAAAGTCTGACAATGACAACATATGAAATGCTATGATTTGAGGGTCTACCCGAGTACGTGCCATGGTGCCCATGCACCCTTCCATACATACCCGGTGTGGAAACAGAAACTAACGCAAACCATTGCTAACAAGCTGCGCAGAGAACAGCTGCGTTCTCTGCTCCACCAATCACAGACCAATATCTACTCCAAACATTCAGTAAGGAAAAGCAGAGCATCTTCCGAAAACAGAAGGCAGACTTCTTACTCATGATGGACCCGCACAAATACACCCAGCCGAAAGAGTACTGCATACTTAAATTTAGGATAGTCATTCATGAGGATCGGCACAATCCCAATATAAGGAACAAATCCCCTTGCTCTCCCCATGACATTTTTCTTCTCTAGCCAGTGTTGTCCCTGTTTATAGAGGCCTCGGTCATCAACCACGTTATTATCTCCTTTTGTCAAAAATTTGATATGTCCATTTTGCTTCTTCTTTTTTTAAAAAAAAAGATTTTATTTATTTGTCAGAGAGAGAGAGAGAGAGAGAGAGCACAAGCAGGGGGAGGGGCAGACAGAGGGAGAAGCAGGCTCCCTGCTGAGCAAGGATCCCGATTTGGGACTCGATCTCAGGCCCCTGGGATCATGACCTGAGCTGAAGGCAGCTGCTCAACCGACAGAGCCACCCAGGCGTCCCCATTTTGCTTCTCATGAGTCCTCAAGACTCCATGAACTATAGGAGTCTCTCTTCCTTCTATCCTAAAAACAACCATTTTCTCCCAATCAGATGAGATCTTCAACTCGATTTGTTAAAAAGAGAAGATCTCTATGAAATGCAGGTTCCATGCTGTCCCTGAGCACTACTACAATTGGACTTTCACTTCCAGTTATGGGCACTAACCCCTTCCAGATCATTAGAGCCGAGGAGATAATCATTCCAAAATTTAGGACTTGAAAATACAGCGGAGCCCTGTCCCTGCGCTCAGCTTCCAGCCCTTTGAGTTTAGCTGGGAGGCTGTCCTGCTCCAAGGCACTTTCTTGAATCAGGATCCAAACACATTGCATGTGGTTAGTATGTCTCTTAAGTTTCTTTAAATGTATTATAGTTCCCCTCCATTTTATTATTATTCATTATTATGTTGAAGAAACTGGGTCATTTGTCCTCTACATACTGTTTTGCATTTGTTTTCATTTAATAAATTCATTTCATTTAATAAACTGTTACATTCATTTTTATGTCAATATTTACACACATCATTATTTTTAATAACCATATTCTATTGTGTCACTCATAAAGCAAATCACAGTATTTTGGGTATTTGTATAGCCTGCAGGGTTTGGGGCTTACAATAAAGTTGCAATTATTACTTTATCCATACATTTTTGTACTTCTTGCTTTCTAAAGTTATGTTTTAACATGAAAATAGCTGGGGGCGCCTGGGTGGCTCAGTCGGTTAAGCAACTGCCTTTGGCTTAGATCATGATCCCATGGCTCAAGAACACTAAAGTGAATCATCTCCCTTGTCACCCGCTTTGTGGGGTGGGGTGGGGTGGGACGGCCATCATTGCTAATATCAAGGATTGAGATTCTAAGGAACTTCTGAAAAAACTGTTAGCAGTAAGCCAAAAGAGGACAACACACGACCTGAGAGAGAGTGAACGAGGAAAAAGCTGAGAGACAAAGGAATTAGTAATCTAGGGCAGGGTGAAGAATGTGACTCAGCTGTGGCCTTTGGAGACTGGGGCTGCTGGTTCTGGGGAGGAGCTGGGCTTTCTGCATAACGCAGGGACAGACAGGCTCCAGCCAGAGCTTCCCTGAGCCGATCCAACTTGGCTTCTCCTGGTACCACGTATAAGATTCCCATATCTTGCTGCACACCCAACAAAACTAGAACCTGAGGAACGCCATTGCCCTGTTCACGGGTTCCCAGAAGCCATGCTGCCGTGCTGCCTTCTCTCATAATAGGGTTCCAGAGGGAGTGAGGCTTCCAAGGGGAAGACAGATATTGTTGGGGTGGTTGGCTGGGGAGGTGTTTCTGTCACCCAAAATATGTCCTATCATGGGCCTGCCTGGAGGAAAAACTCCCATGCATTTGGAAGAGGTGGTAAAGAAAGAGGCTAGAGGCGTGTTCTGATGTCATGACCTCCTCACAGTAAGAAAGAGGTAGGTACACATTAGCCTACTCCATTTCCTTATGACCTTGAGCAAATCACTTTAATTCTTTAAGCCTCATGGTTCTTCATCCTTTAAGTAAGAAAAACAATATAGCTCAAGGTTGTCACTGAAACAAAATGAAGTGACTTGGAAGTCTTTTTTTTTTTTAAGGGTAGAATCAGTATTTTATTGTAACTGATTATAATCAGAAGGCAGTTGAGTATGTAGCCTTCATACTCAATCTTTCCTTTTTGTAAATAAAAAAGAATTACAAGTTTTAAACAGCCAATGGCTGGTTATGTTTTCAGAACACATAATTAGATTAATTCATTAATGGTGGCTTCAAATTTTTCCTTATTAGTTCCAGAAAATTCACTCACCTTTTGTCCCTTTTTAAAAAAATGGAATGCTGGTATGTATTTGGCCTCACACTCTGAAGCAACAACCTGACTGTCACCCACATCCATTTCAAGGAACACCACGTTAGAAGACTTCTCAGAGAGGGAATGAAAGAAAGCCTTGCTCATGGGACGTCTGGGTGGCTCAGTCAGTTAAGCGTCTGCCTTCGGCTCAGGTCATGATCCCGGGGTCCTGGAATCGAGTCCCAGGATCGAGTCCTGGGATTAAGCCCCGCATTGTGCTCCCTGCTTAGCGGGGAGCCTGCTTCTCCCTCTGCCTGCAGCATCCCCCTGCTTGTGCGCTCTCTCTCTCTCTCTGATAAATAAATAAAATATTTTGAAAAAAAGAACAGATTCCTTGAATGAAAGAAAGAAAAAGAAAGAAAGAAAGAAAGAAAGAAAGAAAGAAAGAAAGACAGACTTGCTCATTTTGCAAGGCCCACACCATGTGACTGAGAAGTCAACAACTACAAGTTTATCTCCTGCACTTGCTCTCCATCTGCTTCACCATTTTGGTGGCTGGGGTCTGACAAGCAACTGTAAGGATTGATGAAAGTGAATCTAAAACTCCAGACAGAGCTTAGAAATCTAGCTTGGTGAATGGCGCCATGACTGTGCTTAATAAGGCCCTGCCTCTCCCTCACCAAACCTTGTCTCTTCATCTGATAAATGAGCAGGGGGTCTGATCCCCAAGACTTTTCCAGCTCTGCACCTGGAGTCTGGAAAGGCACTTGAAAGTATGTGAGAAATTCCCAGGGTGGCAGAAAAGGCCTCAGCCCGGCACGACCCAGCACCCTCAACTCTTCCATAAACCTGTCAGGGCAAGGGCAGGAGAAGTAGACCTGGAAGGCTGACAGAGAGGAGGATTGGGAACCAGGTCATTGTACTCAGGAGCTGTCTCTTACCTGCCTGGCCTGGGCTGCCCCCTGAGACCCACCTGAGGAGGCCCTGTACCCAGGAGCCTTGAGCAGTTGGTCTCAGTGGGACAGGGACTCCTGGAGGCATGTAGGTATCCCTCCTGGTTAGCACAGTGCCTTGCTCACACAGAGGAGCTCTAGAAGTATCTGTAGCCTCATAAGCAGCCAGACCTCCCTCTCAGTTCCAAACCATTGCCGTCCTGCCCCATCAGCTTGAGCTGACCCTGGAGTGGCCAGGAGACCTCAGCAGGACTCATTGTGTAGAAGGGGAAGTCAAGCCCCAAGGACCCAAGAGGGGCATGTTGGGAGAGTGCAGCAAGGGGAAGGCTCACCTGAGCCTCGAGCCCCCAGCCCTGGAGACCCAGGAGACAGCCTGGAGTCCAAATAAGATGGGGACCAGCTGCCCACTCCAAACCTTTTTGGCTTTAAGAAGGATTGTGGGGGACCCTGTGGTGTGGTAAGAACAACATTGTATCAGGAGTTTTCGGTTCTGGGACCAACACATCCCCCCCACCCCAACTAATTTTAGGAGAGCTATTTAATTTGTGTGTGCTCTTGGGCATCCGTAGTGGGGTCAGTAACTCCTCTCCCAGTATCATTATCACTTATACAATAGAATACTAAGCTGCTGTGAGAAAGAATGAGGGAATAATCATAACAGTAATGCCCAAATGCTTACTATGGTCTGAGCCAGACGCTTCTAAGAATGCTAGATGTCTTAGCTCAGGTCACCTTCAAATAACCCTGTGGATTAATATCATTCTCTGCGTCTTAAAGCTGAGAAAACTGAGGTACAGAGGTTAAAGAATTTGCCCCATTCCCCACCCCAACCACATATATGCATATGTTTGAATGTATGCGGGGGAAAAAAATTTCTATGAGGATAGATACCAAAGTGTTAATGGCGGTTAACTCTGGAGGAAAAAATTTTGAGGTTTTGTATTGTTTGAAGGGAGGGGAACAGGAGGATTTTTTTTTAAGATTTTATTTATTTATTTGAGAGAGAGAATGAGATAGAGAGAGCATGAGAGGGGGGAAGGTCAGAGGGAGAAGCAGACTCCCTGCTGAGCAGGGAGCCAGATGCAGGACTCGATCCCCGGACTCCAGGATCATGACCTGAGCCGAAGGCAGACACTTAACCAACTGAGCCACCCAGGCGCCCCAGGATTTTCTTTTTTAAAATCATATACATTTCTCTATTGATTGAAAAAATATACATTTTTTTAAAGATTTTTATTTATTTATTTGAGAGAGAGAGAGAATGAAAGATAGAAAGCACGAGAGGGAAGAGGGTCAGAGGGAGAAGCAGACCCCCCGCTGAGCAGGGAGCCCGATGCGGGACTCGATCCCGGGACTCCAGGATCATGACCTGAGCCAAAGGCAGTCGCTTAACCAACTGAGCCACCCAGGCGCCCTGAAAAAATGTACATTTTTTTAACCAGGATCGTTTATCACTTTTGGAATTTAAAAAAATGAATAAGGAGGGGGCGCCTGGGTGACTCAGTGGGTTAAGTATCTGACTCTTGATTTCAGCTCAGGTCATGATCTCAGGGGGATCATGCGGGATTGAGCCCCTTGTTGGACTCCTTGCTCAGTGGGGAGTCTGCTTGAGATTCTCTCGCTCCCTTTGCTCCTCCCCCACCCCGCTCTTTCTCTCTCTAAAGTAAATAAATAAATTTTTTAAATTTAATTTTATTATGTTATGTTAGAGAGAAAATGAATAAGGGACTCACAATTCGCTGGCTTTCAGACTTAACCGCAGAAGAGCTTAAGTAGCCGCGCGGGCCCTCAAGGCAGGGGACACTCTCCATTCCCAAAAAGGCTTTGGCTGCAGCCAGTTCCCAGAAGCAGGGAGATAGAGGGAACTACCCCCTCGCAAACAATTAGAACCCTACCCCTGTCCCCAGCGAACCCCTGGGCAGTCTGGGCAGGATGATGTGTAACATCATGGGCCCAAGGGTCAGTCCATGTGGCCTCAAGGACTATGGGGTGGGTCAGCTAGTTCTGAGAAGCCAGTTTATCTGCATGCTTCAGCCAAGAGGCTGCATCCTTTGTCTTTTTAATTAATCACCTTCTGTATCCGATGACCAGCAGAGTGACTGCCAACAGCAGGCCAGGCTTTGGTGCCTCCTGTGAGTCCCCAGATGCCTGCATCTTTTGATCTTAGCCGTGTTTTGTGGCCTTCATCACCCTGAGTTTTGTTTTTGAATCATCGATGACCCTTCCAGTGCCAGAAGGATTCAGCCAGGATTCACTCCGCTGTGGCGGTGGCGTGTGTGGCTTTATCCTCCCTCGGACCTGCCTCGCTTTCTTCTTTTGCTTCCTTTCCCTGTATGCAATTTCTGTAGAGGACTTTGTGTTTTCTGGGTCCTTGAAAGTTAGGTCAGATGAGAACATCACCTCATCTGGCTAGTTTTTTAAACTGGTTTTTACCATAAGAATCTTTAACAGAATATTTTTATCCTTTCTACTACCGATTTCATATTTTAATCTTGTTTGAGAGAAATATGGGTTTAAGTTTCCTCCCCAGCCTTATTAACCCTTTGATATCATAGCATTGTCTAGAAAACCCACCTCACTGTCCACTTGCCTGGTAGTCCTCAGGATATTGAAGCCAATACACCATTTAATTAGACCTCATGCCATTAGACATGACCTCAGTCTTTCAGATCACTTCTGTGTTCCTGTCCCCACTGTTGCTATGAATTACTTCTACAGCCCATGACCTCTGTTGGTGAATTCTTTCAAGGTTTCCATTTCTTGAAATACGCTCCCAAAGCAGCAAAATCAACTGGGGTCCTTATCTTATGTTGCTAGTTCCTTTTCCTTCGTGTTGTGGGGCTTTTCTTTCAGGCTCTTCTCTTTCCCCAGGCTTCAGACGTGAGGCTCAAAAAAATTTATTCTAGCTTTCCGAAAACATCTCTTACCAGCCCCCCCAACCACTCACCAAGTAGTGTACCCACATTTATATGATCCTATTTGATCTCATCTAAGAATTTACAGACTTGGCAAATAGTTGTACAAGGAAATATGGAGGATTGGGTCGCACTGTGCGCTTCACAAACATTATCTCATCTTGCCCTCACATTAAGGGTCAGTGCAGTGATGGAACTTGAATGGAGATGACTGGCTCATGGGGGTTTGAGCTCAAATGACAGATCCCTCAACCACAGTGATGCTGCATTTTCTTTGTGATATTCTTGATCACAGTGTGGCCCTTGGACCTTGGTGTTCTCTCTGTTCAGCTGCTAGGTACGTGGTGGGGGCAGGGTGGTTTGCATTATAATCAACTTGTTTAATTTGGCTCTATTTAGGCTTTCTAGGCTAGTATTCTTGGCATTGCTAACTATTTGCTCTCCTGTAAAATGGAGATTTAACTCAACTGAGAAACAAAATGTCCCTACCTTACCTCAATCCCCATTTTCGTAGAACCCTACATAGTTAATAATTTGGAGTATGTACTTGCAGATATACCCCAAACGCTATACATACACTATATCCATATATCCATATCATACATACACAGATTTAATTGTACAAAATGGGATCATGTCCTCATTACATATATTTACATGATAGTCCACGTAGACTATATTCATTCTTTTTAATGCTAAAATTATTCCATTGAATGAATGTACCATATATCATCATATATCTTTTATCATTATCCTGTAGGTGGGTGTGTAGGTTTCTTCCAATATGTTGCCCTTATAAATACAATGAATTTTCTGTACATATATCTTTTCACATAAATACGTAAAATATTTCTGTAGGATTGTTAGAAGTAGGATTTCTATGCTGAAGGATTTTTTTTTTTTTTTTTTTTTTTGAGAGCGAAAGAGAGCACAGGCCAGGGGAGGGGCAGGGGGGAAAGAGAGACAGAATCCTTAAGCAGACTCCCTGCAGAGCGTGGAGCCCGGTATAGAGGGCTCCATCTCACAACCCTGAGATCATGACCTGAGCCGAAATCAAAAGTCGACTGCTTAATGGACTGAGCCACCCAGGTGCCCATGTGCTGAAGGATATTAATGCAATTTTCAAGGGTCACCCATCTGCTCTGTTGGGGAGGCAAAAATATTTTCCTCTTTTCTTTCTTTAAGAATAAATGCTATCTAATCAATTGGATATTTGCAATTCTTCAGCATTTCTCCTACTGTTTCTTCCTTCTTTAGGTTCCTTTTAACCACCTTTTCCCTTGTGAAGGTGAAACATTGATTTAAAAAAAAAAATTTCCAGGCATTTATTCTATGCCAGAGACCATTCATAGAAATGGCTAAGAGGCACATGGAGCTGACGTTTAATTGAGGGTGGTGACTGAAAGGAAAGAGATGATAAACATGACCCTTGTGGGTTGAGACATTATATAAAGTAAAATATACAGGATGATGTATTGAAGGATGCTACAGTTTTCTATTGCTGCACAAAAAACCAACACACATCAAATGGGTTAATACAGAAACACTGATTAAAAAAAATTTTTTTTGACACAACTGTAGTACAACTTTTGATTTGACAACCATCACTGTAACATGTCAACTTTTAACTTTTCTCTGTTGCCAATCCTTGTTTATACATAATTATAATTTTAAGATATCTCTAATTTTTATGACTATGAAAGTGATATATACTTACTATAAAAAAAATCACAGAAATGTGTAATTAGAAAATGAAAGTCACTCTCAGTTCTACTCCACCCCCAAAGATAAACACTATTAACAATTTATAAATATTTTTTTAGTTACCATCAAAACATAGATATGATTTATTTTTACCCAGTAATAAATATTAGCCATTTTTATATGTTTACAAAATCTTTGTAATTACAGTTTCTCCCAAAAGACTTTTGTTTGGACTGGAATCTATTTTTTTGTAAAGATTTTTTTTTTAAAGATTTTATTTATTTATTTGACAGAGAGAGAGAGACAGCGAGAGAGGGAACTCAAGCAAGGGGATATACTATATATACTATAAATGTAAATCTTTGTCCAGATTTTTTATCATTTTCCTGGGATAAGTTCCTACAAGAGGAATCTGGGAGGAGAGGGCTTAAATATTTTAAGACTCTGGAGATATTTCCTATCCTAAATCTCCTAAGTATGAGATAACCCATCTAATCATTTTCACTGTAAGTGGTTACGTAATATTGTTTGATTCTGTAGTTTACTTAACTATTCTCTTACTGCTGGATGTCCAGATGTTATGGTTGTCTCACAGCCTGCTGAGAAAATTAAATGAGAGAGCATAGTAGGGAACCCAGCCCTGGGCCTGACTGAGAGGGCAACTCCATTACTTTGGAAAGAGCAGGGATTCTGAGATTTCATGGGACCTGGGTTCAAATCCTGATTTTGCCTGTTACCAGCTGGGTATTTGTGGGCAATTTGCTCCCTGAGCTTCAGGCGCCTCCTCTGTAATATAGGGGTAACAATATCTCCCCCAAAGGGTTAGTATGAGGATTAAATGAGGAAACTTATATAAATGCGATATAGAATCTTAAATGTCAGTGCCCTTCCCCTAGCCAATTGAACCTTGAATGAGAAGCCTCGGAAGGCTTCTTCCTAATATGGGGGTTTCCATTCATTTGAGATAACAAGTGTAGAAGGGAATAGTGAAATTTTAGGTCTGGAAGGGGTCTTAGCTTAATCCCTTTATTTTCTTGGTGAGGAAATTGAGGCCCAGAGAACTTAGGTGACTTCCCTAAGGTCACGCAGTGATTTTAGTAGGATGGCTGGAGACAGAATCCAGGTTTCGATTCCAGCATCCAATGAGTTTTGGGCAGTCTCTTCTAGAATCTCACAGCCAGCCTCTCACTCTCAGAAAAGGAAGTGCCTTCACATTACGGTTCATCTGAGGTCACTCTCCAGGGACGAGATTTCCTATGAAATTGGCTGGAGAGATTCTCACACCCTTTATAGAATTCTTGGAGCCTGGGTCAGGAGGTGATCAGCTCACTTTGTCACATTCCATTTCAGGCAAGACCAGGATGGAGTGACTTCCAGATGATTTGGGGGCTAGGTATCCCTAGAGGGTAGGGCAAGCCTCCTCTCTTTTCTTGGGGAGATGAAAAATTGGCGGAGTGGTTGCACAGGACAAGCCTGGACTGGAAACAAGTCACTTGACATCACTCAAGACCCAAACACTCGAGGGACGCCTGGGTGGCTCAGTTGGTTAAGCATCTACTTTCAGCTCAGGTCATGATCCCAGGGTCCTGGGATTGAGCCCCGCATCCGGCTCCTTGCTCAGCGGGAGCCTGCTTCTCCGCCTCCCTCTGCCTGCCGCTCCCCCTGCTTGTGATCTCTCTCACTCTCTCTCTGACTAATAAATAAATAAAATCTTAAAAAAAAAAAAGACCCAAACCCTCCAAACTCCTCAGAATATAGAGCTCTGCCTTCTGGATCCTCAACTTCTCTTAATGAAAGTAATAATGAAACCAATAGTACTAGATGCCAGGCACAGTAAAGGGCTCTCCACACATTATCTTTGCCTGAACACTTGTAACCTACAAAATGAGGCACTGAGAGTTTCCTTTGTTTGCTCAAGGTCACCCAGTTGGATTTTTTTTTTTATACTCAACAACATATTTTATTATATTTCTCAGTGGTGGTTCCTTTCTTCCCCTTTTATAAAACCCAGCCAAGGCTTTAAGAAAGGCTTAGTTTAATAGTACTTACCATACAATTAGTTTTTCATTTATACATTGTAATTTAGTTGTTCATAAAGCCCAAAAATATGGGTTACAATGCATATTACTTTTGACAATAAATGACATATTTAACACAACCTATTCTGTATAATAAAAAAATATTGTACTTATTTTACCATCAAAAGCTATCTTGAGAAATTTTCTATACACATTAAGTAAAAATACTAAACTAATATGTTAATACTTCCGGTGTAAAAATAATTGGGTTACCTAGCACTAATTTTTGCAACTACTAATCTTACAAATTGAAAATTGCTTTTCAAACCCATGTTCTAAAAACTGCATTTTGGAAATGCTTTTTTTTTATGATGGTGGCAACATATAATGATGAAAAGAATATTTAAGTTATCAAACTTAGTATAAAAATACATATGACTACATAAATATGAAAAAAAGCCCCATTTCTTGACTTTAAGTGTAGACTTATACCTTTCTTAAATTACATCAAAAATCTTCGAAAACATCTAGTTAACTAGAATATACAGAAAGACTGTAAACAGACTAGCTGGAATAAGGCTTTATCAAAATCTATAATGATAAGACAATTTATTCAAAACACCTATTAACTAGAATAAAGTAGTCACAGTGGGAATGACTTGTTTCTATTATTTAACAGCAGATATTGTAGTCTTTTATTCCTAAATTCAATTACATCAAAAGAACAGTGTTAAAATTTCACTTAAAGTAATTCAGTTTCATCGGTTTTTAGAGAAATATAATACTTCAAAACAAAGAAAATAAATCAGTGTGTCTTAACAAACCAAATTCATAAATGAAGTTTTAGTCTTCTTAACAGGTGTTGGCCAAAACTGAAATTGTGGAATAATCCTCACAAACTCTGAGTTCAATTTAGATATCATCAATGTCTTTGTCATCATCTCCAATATCATCAGACTGGACTTCATGATCATCTCCAGGACCAAATGCATCTGTTTCATTGATTTTAGCATGTTCTGGAATCTCGCCATATGCCTTCAGACTTCTAGCTTCATCAGCATTGTACTTTCAAATTACACCAGCTTTGTTATCCTGGTAGTCTCAAAGACCAACCAATATAATGTCGGAGGTATTTATCCAAACCTTTTCTCTCAATTTTCCTCTGATATGACATAATCTCTTTATACCATCAAAACATATAGCTTCTAATCGTCCATTTCCCAACATTTTAATTACCTGAGCATACTCTTGTCCATCCTCTTTAAACACCAATTCTCTTTTTTCCAGATTCATTTTCATTCTTACCCCTACGCCTGTTTTTACCGCCTTTACCTTTATTCTTTGGCATGGTGGTGACTGCTACCTCCCGGCGCTTTCGACTTCTTTCCCGTGGAGGCCACCCAGCTGGGTCTTAAACCCAGTTTGACTCAAGATCCCCTTACTCTTGGGACATCTGGGTGGCTCAGTCGGTTAGGTGTCTGCCCTGGACTCAAGTCACAATCCCAGGGTCCTGGGATCAAGTCCCACATGGGGCTCCTTGCTCAGCGAGGGGGTCTGCTTCTCCCTCTGCCTGCCGCTCCCCCGGCTTGTGCTTGTGTGCGCTCTCTCTCTCTGACAAATAAATAAATAAAATCTTAAAAAAATCTTCTCCCTCTGCCCCAGCCCCAGGCTCACATATGCGCATGCGCAAAGCTTTCTCTAAACCTTAAAAAAAAAAAGAGCCCTTACTCTCAACTGCTTTGCTAGACTGGCTCCACTTACTCAAAAACTCTTAGCAAGTTGAGTGGGAAGGTTTCCACATCTTGTCAACTTCCTCTCTTCTCAGGTGGGGTAGAAAGTCAGTCTGGAAAGTTGGAAAAAGAGGCAAAGAGCTAGCCTTCATTCCTTTCCTGTGGAGCTCAGCCTCAACACCTCCCCGCCCTCATGTACTCCCTGCTTGACCCCAAAGCTCTTCCATCCAATTCCATCGTCATCCTCATATCCTCCATCCTCATTCCCATTGCCACCCAATCCCACCTGATTCCTTCTTCATCCCTGTTCCATTTTCATCCTTATGCTTAGCCCTTCGAGGCAGAATTCGGATTGGGCTTTGTCCCAAGGCCTGAGATCAACATCTGTGACCTGAGGTAGAGGTTTGTTCCCTTTTACGCTGTTAGTATGAACGTTTCCATGAATTTCCTGTAAGTGCACCTCCCCAGTCCTCTTTCCCCGAGGTATTTTTGTGCCTTCCCTTGTTTACGTAATTTTCCAGAGTCTGTCCTCTCCCCTACACCCACTTGTGTAGTCGATGACCTCATTTTCTCAACCCAAAAGCACATTATGTGATGGCTGCCTGTTCCTGGCTTACCCCAGGGGCCCTTACTCTTATCTCAACAACAAATGGCTTACTAGAAATCTGGGCAAGGTTAGACTGAGCGACCAGGTCACAAGAATATATACCTAGTGTTGACATCTAGAACCTGGCTGGAGTAGGGAGTCAGAACTGAGGCCAGGCCACCTGAGGCTATTCAAGATCATGATGGCACGTCCCTTTGTTGAGTTGGACATGCACTTGACATTGTGTGGTGTCTGGTCAAGCATGATCATGGTGTCTTCAGGAGATCCTCAGGCCCTAGCATGGCAGGGAGGGTAGGGCTGAGTAGAGTGTCATGGATAATCATGGCAGACATATCAACAACATTCTCTAGTCTGGCAAGGAGAGGTGAGTTAAGATGGGGCAGGTAAATACTTTGAGTAGTCTTTAGAAAGGAATAAGGAAGGCACTGATGGGCCAGATTTGGGAATAAGCTAAGGTCGAGACTTAAGGGACTAGAGTTTAGGATTAATCACTGGTTGTGCACCAGTGAGGAGCAGGAGGGCTGGAAGCTCATAGGCTTGATGGTGTTAATAAATAGGTAGATTAATAATCATCACAAATTGCAACTGTATAATACATTCTTATACTAAAGTGCAAGCCTTGATAATTTTTTCTTTCTTCTTTCCTTCCTTTCTTTCTTATTCTTTATTTTCCTTCCTTCTTTTCTTTCTTCCTTCCTTCCTTTTCTATTTTTTTTTTAAATGCAAGTGACTAGCTTAACTTTTGGTTGCTGAGGCATTGGCTCGTCAGTTGAGCATCTGACTCTTGGTTTTGGCTCATGTCATGATCTCAGGGTCCTGGGATAGAGCCCTGCCTTGGGCTCCATGCTCAGTGCAGAGTCTGCTTGTCCCTCTCCCTCTGCTCCTCCCCCTGCTCTCTTTCTCTCTCATAAGTGAATAAAGTCTTTAAAAAAAAATGGTCAAAGTACCAAAGAAGACATACAAAAGATCAACAGATACGGGAAAAGGTGCTCACTATCACTAGTCATTAGGGAAATGCAAACTAAAACCTTGCACCTGTTAGAATAGCCATCATCAAAAAGATAAGAGATAACAAATGCTGGCGTGGCTGCAAAGAAAAGGGACCCTTGTGTACTGTTCTGTTAGGAGGATGGTAATTTGGTGCAGCCACTGTGAAAAACAGTATGGAACCCTCAGTTTGTTTCCTGAGATTAAGAATTCCTCATATCAGTGAGGTCATATGAACAAACTGAGGGTTGCTGGAGTAGTGGGGGGTGGGAGGGATGGGGTGGCTGGGTGATAGACATTGGGGAGGGTATGTGCTATGGTGAGCGCTGTGAATTGTGCAAGACTGTTGAATCACAGATCTGTACCTCTGAAACAAATAATGCAATATATGTTAAGAAAAAAAAAAGAAGAAGATAGCAGGAGGGGAAGAATGAAGGGAGGGAAATCGGAGGGGAAGACGAACCGTGAGAGAGGATGGACTCTGAGAAACAAACTGAGGGTTCTAGAGGGGAGGGGGTGGGGGGATGGGTTAGCCTGGTGATGGGTATTAAAGAGGGCACGTTCTGCGTGGAACACTGGGTGTTATGCACAAAGAATGAATCATGGAACACTACATCAAAAACTAATGATGTAATGTATGGTGATTAACATAACAATAAAAAATTTAAAAAAATAAACAGTATGGAAGATCCTCTAAAAAGAAAACACAGAGCTACCATGTGATCCAGCAATTCCACCTCTAGACATATGGTGGATATGTCTAAAGGAAACAGAAACACTAACTTGAAAAGGTATTTGTACTGCCATATTCATAGAAGCATTATTCATGTTAGCCAAGACACAGAAATAACTTGAGTGTCCATCAGTGGATAAATGGATAGAGAAGTTGTGGTATGTCAGTATATATATGGAATATTATTCAGGCATAAAAAATGGGGAAATTCTACCTTTGTGGTAACATGGATGGAGCTTGAAGGCATTATGCCAAGTGAAACAAGTCACACAGAGAAAGATAAATACTGTATCACCTCACCTATATATGGAAAAACAACAACAAAAGCCTCCGAACTCATAGAAAAAGAGATCAGTTTGTGGTTACCAGAGGTGGGGGCAGGGAGGGGCAAGTGGAAAAAGGGGATCAAAAGGTACAAACGTCCAGGTGTAAGATAAAGAAGTACTAGGGATGTGACGCACAACATTACATTAGCTAACACTGCTGTGTGATATATAGGAAAGATGTTAAGAGAGTAAGTCCCGGGGCACCTGGGTGGCTCAGTCAGTTAAGTGACTGCCTTTGGCTCAGGTCATGATCCTGGAGTCCCGGGATCGAGTCCCACATCGGGCTCCCTGCTCAGCGGGGAATCTGCTTCTCCCTCTGCCCCTCCCCCCTCTCACGTGCTCTCTATCTCTCAAATAAATAAATAAAATCTTAAAAAAAGAGAGAGAGTAAATCCCAAGAGTTCTCATCACAAGGAGAAAAGAAATGATTTTTTCTTTTCTTTTTTTCTTTTTATGGTAGTTGTATGAGATGATGAATGTTAGCTGAAGCTATTGTGGTGATCATTTCACAATATATGTAAATCAAACCATTACGCTGTACTCCTTAAACTTAAACAGTAATAGAGTGATACGGGTTAATTATTTCTCAATAAATACAGAAAAAAAGAGGCAGTCATTTAAGAGATGGCTATCTTGAATAAACACATTGCCAGCCACACGACTAGATAAAGAGCCGGGCTGCGATCCCTCCCACCTCACCACTCAAACCTCCATTGTCTTAGAAATCTATGTTGAGTTTATTTGATAACTATTTGAGCTGCTTGTTTTTTCTCCTCCTGTACTTTCAATTCCCACTGTTATGGGGTTTTTAAATTTTTTTTAGAGGTGGTGAGGGGCAGAAAGAGAATCGTAAGCAGGCTCCATGCTGGGGCTCAATCTCACAGCCCTGAGATCATGACCTGAGCCAAAATCCAGGAGTTGGATGCTTAACTGACTGAGCCACACAGGCTCCCCTCTTATGGGTTTTTTTTAAAAAAGGTTTTATTTTTAAATACTCTCCACCTAACATGGGGCTCAAACTCACAACCCTGAGATCAAGAGTCGCATGCTCCACCTACCAACCCAGCTAGCCAGTGCCCCTCCACTCTTGTTTTAAATTCACCAATAAAGAGTGAGCTTGCAAAACCCTAAGCACCCACCCTCTACCCCAGTAGAAGCAGAATCCCAGGCCCGAACTATGACTTCACTGTGTGGCCCCAGGTGTGCCATGTAATTTCCAACACTTACAAGTAATAAACCTCATCTCTTTCAAAGTCTCCTGATGGTTATTCCTGAGGGCGTCTTGCAATCATAAGGAGAACCCCAAGGGCTGGTCCAGCTACAACACTGATTATCAGTAGGCTGAGACTGGCACACAACACATACATTTTCTCATCTGAATTATTTTCTGGGCCAGTATTGCTATCTGACTTCCTAATACCCACATAGACATTTTAATATATGAGGAAACAGACTCAGAGAAGTTAAGGGTTTTTCCTTTGTAGCTACTTAGGGGTAAAGTTGGCACCAGAATTCTGTTCTCTGATCCAGCGTTCTTTCACTTCTGTCAGAGAGATTCCTTCAATATAGAGGGTTGGGAGCCAAAGGCATTTGGCCTGTAGGAAGAGGTTGGGTGGGACCAATGAGGAGAGGAGCCTGGGGCAGGCTTATGGAGATGGGCAGAAACTCTCCCTGCCACAGGTTGGCTGGCGAACTTTGTGACCCAGCAATTCCACTCCTAGATACATACCCAAGAGGAATGAATGCATTATGTCCACCAAAGACAGGTGCGAGAATGTTCATTGATGTTTTATTGAGAATTATCAAAAACTAGAAACAACCCAAATGTCCATCAATAGAAGAATGGATAAACATTCTGGCACATCTCTATAATGGAATACAACTCAGCAATGAAAATGAATATACTACTGATACATACAACAATATGGATGAATCACAAAGACATTGTGCTGAGTGAAAAAAGCCAGTTTCCAAAGGATGCATTCAGTATGACCAAAACTAATCTGGAGTGACAGAAATCACCTCAGTGGTTGCTTCTACTGATTGAGGGAGACTGACTGGAAGGGGTACAAGGAAGTTTCTGAGGGTGATGGAAATGTTCTATATCTTGACTTGGGTAGTGTTAACACATGTACACGTAACTTTAAGATTTGTACACTTTGCTGTATACAAATTATACTTAAATTTATATTTAAAAAACTAAAGTTCAACTTTTTAGGAAAGGGTCAGTTACAGAAGGAAAAGGAAGTGTCTCAAAGAGCCGAGTATGGAGGGGACATCCCAGGCTGCCTCCTCTGTGGGGTGACCAACTTTGTCTGAGTTGCCTGGGATTGAGGCGTTTCCGAGGACAGGAGACTTTCAGTGGTTGTATGGAGAGAGTCCTGGGCAAACCAGGACAGCTCGTCACCCCACTCCTGTGGGAATAGGGAACTGAGAGGGAGTTTTGGATGTCTGGCAGACAGGCTGGATTCCCTTGGTCTCAGACCCCAGGGGCTGCTCCACAGGCTCAGAAAGGGACCACAAAAAGGGACCAACCAGCAATGCCTACTGTCACAGCAGTAGGCATTGCTGGTTGACCACCGGAACATCAGTACTAGGGAACCATGCTTGTTCTCTGAGCTCCCTTTAGGAGCAAGAAGGGGTCGGGAGCAGAGCTGGAGGGACAAGGCCTCAGAGACTGAATAGGGCGTGACTGTCCAGGTTCGAAGCATCATGGCTTCTGAGGTAGGCTCTGAGGTGAGTCCCACTTAGCTCTCTCTTCACATCAGATATCCCCACCCCATCATCCCTCAAGTGCCTTAGCCAAGAAAATACCAAAGCAACACGTTGATTTTTGTGCAAGGAAAACAGAGACATGGGGACCTATCAGAGGCAACTGCTGTTGTATCTCTTCACCTCTACGGATGTCACAAGGCAGGGGCTGTCCCCACCCTGCTCTTGTTTGCCATAACCTGCTGTGACTTGAACCAGAGGGGCCTTCTCTACCTTCTCAGAGCATAGGACAGATGGGGCCATGAGGGAGGGGCTCTTCCAGCTTTCTAGCTGAGGCCTGAGGTGGATTCTGACAGAGAAACTGTTGGCAGGGCTGCCCACAGAGGGGAAACAGGAACCAGGAAGTTCTCAGAGGTTCTCAGAAGTTCTCGTAGTGGTGCACGAAGTGGGCCTGGTCCTGCCTATTGATGAGCTGACAAGCCTTCTCTACATTCTTGGTCATTCCTGGAGGGCCACAGCTGAACACCCCAATCTTCGGTACCTGTCAAGTGTGTTGAGGGGAACGGTTGCAGAAAGGAGAGGCCTGAAGGCTTAAGATGCTCACCTCTGGGAGGAAGCTGCTTCTCAAGCCTGCTGGAATGACCAAGGCATTGACCCTGGCCCTAAGGAGGAGGCTTGAGCTGGGGGCAGCAGGGGGTCGGGCTTGAAGCCTTCCTCCACACTTGACCCTATCCTGGGGTTGGCATGGGGTGTTCCTCCCCTCAGACTACATCTGCAGGGTGCTTGAGGGCAGGATATCCTGGAAGGGGAAAGTCAGGGTCCCAGGACAGGTGGGGTGGGACTGACCTGCGGGTGGACCTCCTGCAGGGACTTGAAGAAGGGCTCGAAGGGGGGGCGGCCAAAGTGGGTGATGGAGCGCAGGCCCGTGAACAGACTCCGGTTCAGCACCTTCTGGAAGTGCCGCTCACAGATGTACTAGGAGAGGAAGTAGAGGAGGAGGGTCACAACCAAGCAGAGTCAGGGTCAGTTCTTGGTCTAGATGGTGACCCACCTAGCCGCCCCGGCCGGCCGGCCCTGACCTACCAGCATGGTGGTCCTGAGGTCAAACTTCTCAGCCAGCTGGGTGATGTAGATGTGCACGGACACCAGGTCCTGGCGGTCATTCTCCTCCACCTCCCGGATGATGTCAGCCAGCCACTCAAACTGCCGCTGGGTGCGCGTCACCCAGATGAAGTAGATCTGGGGACACATGGCGAGAGCTCAGGACCTGGCTCAGCTCAAGGTTCCTCCACTCCAGATGCCTTCACCTGAGAGGCCGGAAAGCCTCTGACCACCCACAGACACCAAACCTCGGCAGCCCCACATCTTTTAACCAACAGACCCCAGTAGAGGCCCTTCTGTCTATACCTCCTACCCTCCCTCCAATGTTGGGCACGTGGACAACTGCGTACGAATGACCCCTAGACTCAGCGTCTAGGAGCTTAGGGCTTTTCCTCATATTACTCTGCTGTGACATGGGGACACAATCAGGCAGTCTGTCCCCATTCCTTCAAAGAATGGGAGAGAGACACTCACCTTTTTACAGAGCATTTGGCTGCCCAAGGATGACTTGAAGACCAGGTCTTTGAGGATGGAGGCAAAGGGGGTGACCCCAATGCCCCCTCCCACCAGCACTGACACCTCAAACTTATGCCACTCCTGGTGGCCCTCTCCAAATGGTCCATCAAGGTAGAGCTGCCAACCAAAGGGAGAGAAGAGATGAGCCTGGTCTGGCCTCAGCTCTCAGGTTAGAAATGGGCGTGGGGCAGGGAGAGGAAGGATATGGCAACATCCCAGCCTCTTCTGAGGTACCCCAGCCTGGACTTGCGCTGGCTGGAGCTTCTAGTCTCAGCGTTGGGGAGGGTGGGAACCCTTTGCCAATGCTGGAGCCCCAAAAGTGATTCCCAGTGGTTGACACCTTCGGGTATCTGGCACAGCCATCTCCCGTTGGAGGTGAGTAGATCTCCCTGAGCCGAGTGGTCCAGGGGCCTGCTGCCCGGATGTGCAGGCTGAGTGTATCCTCATGGGGTGCAGAAGTCAGTGTGAACGGGTGGTACTCGTTGGTCCCCAGAGCCAGGCAGGCGATCCGCACCCACTGTCCCGACTTGTACTCAAAGCCATGGGGCCGCTGGAACTGCAGGTGGGTCACTCCTGGAGGTCATGGGCAGGCAAGGGCAGGGATCAGAAGCCTTGCTCCTAGTACCTGAGGACTGGCAGACACCCTGTCTTCTCCACACACCTGAGGCACCCTCCAACTCCCACCCTGACCACAGCTGAGCTTCAGGCCTGTTCTCTCTTTGTTAAAAAAGTTGATTAAAAGAAAAAAAGAAGTTGATTTGTGAGTACCACAGAGTGCAAAGGGTGTACTAACACCATGCTGAGGCTTTGTCCTTGAGTAATCTTAACTGACATAAAGTTGAAATGAGGTTCATTTTCTTACTTAGTCCTGAAGATTAGATGGTCCCACAACAGCTAAAATACGTGGGAGCTGGGGGACAGGGGCAGGCACAGGGAGTGGGCATATGGTCTGAGCAAGTGGGGTTCCTGGGGGTGGAAGTTGGAGGATCCCCTTCTCTCTTTCCTGGGTAACCCAAGAGCTGGGTTTCTCTGCTCCTGGTTCCAGCTCTCTC
Organism: Zalophus californianus; assembly: GCF_009762305.2. Lineage (NCBI taxonomy): Eukaryota > Metazoa > Chordata > Mammalia > Carnivora > Otariidae > Zalophus > Zalophus californianus. The sequence continues at coordinate 86,526,843 of NC_045600.1, forward strand.
TTCCCCTCCACTCCTTATTCCCACGAAAGGCCCAGGCCCCATACCACTGTCCTGAATATCAGCCTACAAGTCAGGGGACCTCAGGTTCCCCGAGGACCATCTCAGTGTTTACCAAACCTCCACCATTTGAGAATTACCTTTGTGATGGGCCACTTCTGGACACCTCTGCATTATTGTTTACCTAATGTTTTTCTTTAAATTGACTTACTTTTCAATTTGATTTACCTTGACAAACTTTAGATCACTAAGATGGGTGGAAAAACAGTATCATGTGTTCTAAATAGAAGGCACCACATTTTATCAGATTTTAACTGGATACTGTTTGGTACCTGACCACAGCTGAGCTTCAGGCCTGTTCTCTCTTTGTTAAAAAAGTTGATTAAAAGGAAAAAAAAAAAGTTGATTTGTGAATACTGCAGAGTGCAAAGGGTGTACTAACACCATGCTGAGGCTTTGTCCTTGAGTAATCTTAACTGACATAAAATTGAAATGAGGTTCATTTTCTTACTTAGTCCTGAAGATTAAATGGCCCCACAACAGCTAAAATCATCTGTCAGCCTCCACAGTGATGTGAACCCCCACTCTGGTCAACAGGGACTGTCAAAAACAGGCTCTCGAAATGTGGGCCAATTGCCCATCTCTGAAGGGGGCTTATTCTAGGAGAAGGGAGGGGTATATATGGTTCCCCAAGCTGCACCCAGGCCGCACACCAGGGGGCGTCTGTGTTGTCCTTAAACCTCTCTGTATGAGGCCTGGGTGGCTCAGTCGTTGAGCTTTTGCCTTCAGCTCAGGTCATGATCCCAGGGTCCTGGGATCGAGCCCCCCATCCGGCTCCCTGCTCAACAGGAAGCCTGCTTCTCTCTCTCCTGCTCCCCCTGCTTGTGTTCCTGCTTTCGCTGTCTCTCTCTGTCAAGTAAATAAATCACATCTTAAAAAAAAAAAAAAACACAAAACAAAAAACACCTCTCTGTATGCACTTCCAACTGCCTCTTCTCATGGTCATTTCTCATTGTTTGCAAGTTGTCCTGGGGGCAAGCATAGCTGGGGCTCTGTTCGCATCAGGAAAGTTGCATGGGTTCCCCAAGGGGCTATCAGAAACCTCAGTGGTGGTCTGGAGGCCTGGGGAGCTGTCTCCACACATCCCATGAGTTGGCTTCCAAGGCTCCTCTCCCTGGGGTCAGGCTGGGCCTGGTACCTGAAGGCAGCAGCTCCGCGTTCACCACGCTGATCTCCACCTTCTTCCGGCTCAGGCTCACCAGCTTGTCCCCCACATAGATTAGTGCTGGGACCAGGAAGAAGATGTGGAAACGGGGCAGCTGGATCAGGCCGAAGCTGCCGTGGATGATGAGCTGGAGACACGGCCAGTTAGTACAGCTCAGGCCCAGCCAGGCCCCCTTCGTGCACTCCCCTTGTCCAGACACTTCCTGCCTGGGCCCTCAGCCTGGGCTGGGTAGATGAAGCTGGTATAGACTTCAGAGACTGGGGTCTCCCACCTCAGGGTCTCACTCTGAGATCTTAGGCCCAATTCAGCCTGCTCCCTACCCTGCTCATCCCTGCCCCATGGCTTGGCCCTGCCCAGAGGAAGCCCTCACCAGCACGTAGAGCAGGATGTAGAGGTGGTGGGTCAGCCAGAAGCCCCGGAAGCTGCGGCGCCGGAAGTGGTGGGAGGCGAAGACATACATGATGGCCAGGACCAGGAGCAGGAGCACCCCTGTCATACCTGGGCGCAGGGGGACAAGGTGGGAGAATACTCTCGGGACCTCCGCGTGGGCTGACAATACAACAGAGCCTTCCCCCACTCTGCCCTCCTTCTCCGACCTCCCTGGCCCCCAGAACAGCTTGCCTGCAGGGGCTGCAGCTGGGGCTTGTCCTGGAGACTAGAAAGAAACCATGACCACGACAAACAAGGATGTACTTATGGGAAGATGAGGACAAGCAGAGATTCTCAGATAGAACCCCCAGACCCCACACACAGCCCCACTCCCTACCTGGGACCGTCTGGAAGAACCACCAGTAGAACTTTTGTGGAAGCTGGGACCTGTAGGGCAAAGGTATATGGAGCTTCTGGCTGGGGCAGGTTTGGCTCCCCCATTGGTCACAATGTGACGCTGCTCCCGCCGGCCCTGACTACTGAGCTTACTGGGCCTCCACTTAGAAGGCCAGGGGTCCGTTCCAGGAACAGGGCACCTAGCCTCCCACAGATCTACCCTCGGCTCTCTCGGTCGTTCTTCCTCCTGTGTTATCTTGAACTCGCCTACTGCAGCTGACATTTGCTTCGTAAGCTCCGTGGGGGCAAGGGTGTGGCTCTGCTCTGCTCATTGCTCTAATCCCTATGCTCAAACAATGCCAGGCACGCAGTAGATACTCAGTATTTGCTAAATGGTTGTGTGAATTTGGCCTGCCTGTTCTCTGGCACCTGGATGGACACATAAGATGTGCTCCATAGATGTTTGCCCAGTGAACGGACGATAGGCTAAGATGCCATGCTCTTTGCTGGGTACATGTGGGAAAGGGTCTCCAATTCATCTCCAGAACATCTTTCCTGGCTAATCATGGCCAGCTTCCTTCCAGGGCAAGGAAGTCACCTTTCAGCTTCCCCAGCAGGCTTCTCACTCTCATTCAAAGAGAGAGTAGGGTGTCTAGGGCCATCTATTTCTTTTCCATTATGCCCTTCGGCCTGCCCCAAGTGTCCCAACGGGGAGCCCTCCCCAGAACTGACCCATCATTCACAAAGACGTTGGGGAAGATGCAGGCCAGCAGGCTGAGGGGACTGACTGAGAAGATGAAGACATTGACAGCGTGGCCAGCACTGTGCAAAACTGAGAGAGACCCCGTTAGAGATGCCACCCAGGGCCGATGGTACCTCCCACCCTGAGGGACAGAGGAGGCCCAGGGAGGAGAGAGGGGAGTATAAGTAGCTCCGGTCTCCTCACTGTTTCTCCCACAGCTAGACCCAGGGGGCTGCAACAGTGCGGAGGAGGGCGCCCAGGAGCCACGCACTGGCCAGGACAACAGCAGCCATGGCGATCCAGCGATGGAAGTCCACGGCGGCGTCGAAGGGCACATAGCGGTTGAGGAAGGTCTCTCGCAGGAAGGTGATGAGGTTGCGGCACATGGTGAGCAGGATGTAGGAGAACATGAAAGAGATGCTGGCGGCCGTGCCCCGGGACAGGATGATGCCCACAAAGGTGGTCTCTGCGATGCCCGAGGGTGGCGAGGCAAAGGCATAATCTGGGGAGGGGGCGAGGGGTGGATCAGCATGGCACAGAGGCTGGGGGCCTGGGCCTGAGTCGACACAACTGGGCTCCAGTGGGAAGAGCCACCAGAAGGCTCTCCATGTCTCCCTTCCCGCTGCCCGCAACCCGGAGCTCTTACAGTAGGCCCGCTCTGCAAACAGGCCCGCACAGATGGCCGAGAAGATGGCAACGCACACGATGTGCCGCCGGTAGTTCTCCACGAAGCGCTTGTACTGCCGAAGCTTTTGGGCCAGGAGGCCCCGTTGCATCTTCTCCTTCAGCGCCTCTGTGTACAGCTGGGGAGCGGGTCCCACCGCCCTGCAGCCATGGGAGGCAGGTGGCCGTTAGATCAGGGCGCCCCAGTCTCCCCTGAATGCCACCCCATGAAGGAGACCTGGTGACCTGGCAGGGTCAGGAGGGGCCAGAACAGATGAAGGAAACAGCATCTGGGGAGTAGACTCCTCTCCCCACCCCAACTTTTACCTCTCATCTTTATTTGCTCCATCTACCCCCACTCTTCTGTCTCCCCACTACTCCACTTCATCTTCCTCTGTCCGTCTGTCCTTCCCTCTTGCTGCTCCCTACACAGGCCTTGCTGCTGTGCCCAAAGAAGGCAGGAGCCAGGAGACCCCTTACTGCCATCTCAGTATTGCCTCTGAGTGCCAAGCCCCTGCCTGATGATGAGGGTGCAGAGGTTGGAAGATGTTGAAGAATCCTTTGACTCTGTGGCCCACCAGTCAAGGAATGAGACACATGACCTTGTGTGTCCAGGAGGGGTGGGCAGGGCCAGAGACTCTGAGACTTCTCCCCATGTTTCCTTGGGCCCGAGGTTCTGGAAAATACTCACTTTTTGCCAAATCTCTTCTTCAGCCCAGGGCCTCCCAGCTCTGGGGCTTCTGAGGCAGGGAGCTCCAGTTTCTGGGAGCAGGAGCTGAGAAATGGAAAAGGGGGCTTGTTCTCCCCTTGTCTTTGCAGCCAGGAGAAGAACCCCCAGATCAGAACTTCAGGAGATGGGGATGGATCCTGGGACCCATCCCTGCCCAGAGAACCTGCCCATAAAACTGGTCAGAGAGAAGTCAGGCAGGAGAGGCAGGGCAGAAGGAATGAATATGATCCGGTCATCTGTTTTAGTGAAGGATTCTGTCCTGGAGTGGCAGGGAGAGAGCCAGCCTCCTGAGCCACATGGGGTGGGGGAAGCACTGGAATTTGGGCCAGGATCAATCATGGACTAAGAGCTACTTTCAGAGGGCAAATATCTGGTCCCAGGGACTGACTCAGCCAGCCCTACTTCCTTCATTCTCTTCAGGGGGCCTGCCGATACCCCATTCTTGCTCACCGTTCCCCCCGAGTCCGAGTGATGAATGAGACTCGACAGCTGATGTTTGGTTTAAAGATGTCTTCAACACCTGAAGTGAAGAATGAGAGTCTGGAAGCGTGAGAGACTGCTCCCACCCACTTCTCTAGGAAGGCTGCCACTGCACTTGCTAGTGACTTTGTCACGTTCTCATCTCTTGTTCCTGCCTTGTTCCCCTCACTGCCCACACTGAGTACCCATTGTACACAGGGCAGCCACTGCTAGACGAGGTGGTGACTTGGCACAATTAGGAAAGGGAACTGCTACAGGCAGATGCAACCCTGCATCCTTTGTATAAACAAAATAATGCCTCTTCCTCTGACTAGATATGCCCCAGGCCAGTGTGCACTAGCTTAGTGAGTGGCATGTAGGCTGGATTTCAGCCCACCCCCTGACCGCTCAGGAGGCATCTTTGTGCAGTGCGCAAATTGCACAGCTGTATGTGACATGCTAAGCGCCTGGCTCTATACTAGGCACAGAAGACTTGGGGAGAAATAAAACCTGGGTCCTATCCACCAGTAACTCTCATTTTGAAGGAACACCCCTCCCTGATTCCTACCACTTCTAACATACTCACACACCTCCACCTTTGACGCAGAGCTGCGTGAATCGGAGCTCGCTGTCATGGTCCCGCAGCATGAAGTGGAAGTCCTCCCACGTCAGCTCCTCCTTATCCTGGAAGCCAGACTCCCGGAACATGGACTCCACCACCTCTGTTAGCTGGGCCTTGGACAGGCAGTTGTTGGAGATCTCGATGAAGGACCTGGGGGAGGAGGAGAGACAGAGCCGCCTGTCATCCGGCAAGGTCAGGTTCAGGCAGGCGCAGGGTGGGGCAGGCCCCAGATTATCTAATGTGGTTACCAGTGACCCGGGAAATATCACTGAGAAGGTGTTCATCGAGACTGCAGCTGACGTGAGGCTGGGTGGGGTGGCCAAGGGTTTGAAATTGAAAGTGACCTTGACCAATTAGAGAAAGCAGCCCTCAAACAAGGGGCCATTGAGAGGTGGGATGAATGTCCATTTAGTGTAGGGACACGTCCAGATGGGCCATGGGCTTCTCGCGTGGCAGGCTCTCTGCCCACTCTCTCGTGTTGACACATCCCACGCCACCGCTGGCCTCCCCCTTTCACAGTCCAGTAGGGTCACAGATAGCCCGGGTGTAGGGGGAGGAGATGTAGCTACAAGGCTGCTACTTCCTTGTGTCAACACCCCAGGGTACATGCAGGAGCGTCTCCACACCCCATCTGATAGCACCCAGACTGGCGGATGAAGTGGCCATACTTTTTTCTTGGGCTGTGCTTTGGGACACAAACCAACCAACCATGCACATTTGTGTGAGTCCAACAGAAAAAGACCTTTGTGTGCATGGCACAGCAAACACATTTAAAAAAGGCATCATCCAAGTGAGACTGAGCAAGAGTCACAACTGGGTAAAGGAGGAGACGGTGGTTGCTCAGCCCTGGGGGACAAGGACCCTCTCCTGGATTCCCTAGAGCCTCACCCAGGCCTGGCCCTGCAATGGCACACCCAGTGAGGGATGGACAGCAATCGGCTTCACCCTCGCCTTTTAAAGATTGATTGATTGATTGATTGATTGATTGATTTGAGAGAGAGATTAGGGGGAAGAATGGAGGGAGAGAATCTCAAGCAGGCTCCACGCTGAGCATGGACCCAATGCAGGGTTTGATCCCCCAACCCTGAGATCATGACCTGAACTGAAATCAAGAGTCAGACACTTAACCAACTGAGCCACTCAGGCAGCTCCACCCCAGCCTTTCAGATGCCCATGCCCAGTTGTGGGATCTGGGCTGCAAGAGGGATGCGGCAGTTAGGGGGAATGCTGAAAGCAATGGAAAGGCTTGAGGTAGGAAAGGTAAAAGACCTCGCACCATTTTATGCGTTCTATTTATTCATTTGCTCATTTATTCCATCTGATTCAGGTAAGTTTGTATTGAATACCTGCTGTGTGCCAATCACAGCACAGAAGAGGTGGATCCGGTGGGAAACAAAAGAGAAATAAGACCCCTGGCGTTATGGAGCTGAAGAGGACTGTGTTACCGGAACAGTGTCTTCAGGAATAAGAAGTCTATGCACTAAAAACTGGTCTTTTTTTTTTTTTTAGGATTTTATTTATTTATTTATTTGAGAGAGAGAGAGAGAAACAGCATGAGAGGGGAGAGGGTCAGAAGGAGAAGCAGGCTCCCCGCTGAGCCGGGAGCCCAATGTGGGGCTCGATCCCAGAACCCTGGGACCACGACCTGAGCTGAAGGCAGATGCTTAACCAACTGAGCCACCCAGGTGCCCTCAAAACTAGTCTTTATCAGCACACCATAACCAGAAATAGCTTACACAGCAGGAAAAAAGGAAGGGTTGGAGTATAGAGGAACTTCCCATGTTTCTCCTCCCACATGTCATGGTGATTAATACAGGAAGAGTGATCAAGGTCATCTGTCCTCCATCCATTATTTCACAGTGCAAAGCACAGTGTTATGTATGGTAACAAGAGTTTACAAAGGTCCAAAGCATCCAAAAGGGGCTAGTAGACTTTTCTGTTATTAGTTATATTGGTTTGTTATTTGTTTGTTTTAACTAGGGAGGGAGAATTTTCTGGCTGGTATAGACAGTGCAGATAATAGACCCTCCTGGAGGCAGGGGCCTGGCCAGATAAACTTAAGAAGCTGGAGCCTCTGAGAGTCTAGGAAGCAGTAGCTAAGCCACCTTTCAATACAGATGGTCACACAGCCTCCTTGCCCACCCTCTGATTTGACTTTCCCTGTTTCAAACAACAGGGAGTCTCAGAACTAGAAGGGCCCATACCATACCGCATCATGGTGAAGAACTCATCCTTGGAGAGGAAGCCATTTGCATCAAGGTCATACATGGTGAACATCAGGCGGGACTTGTCCTCTGGGGAGCCTAGGAAGAGAAAGAAGGATGCAGGTCACCTCTGTGCTGAAAGATTGCTGGTTCCTGGAATGGCCCACCCTCCCCCTACCTTTCATGAAGACCACCAGGATGTCCAGAAACTCCCGGAAGGACAGGTAGCCATTGCCATCTTTGTCAGCCAGGGAGAACATGGACTCCACAAACATGTCCTGGGGCTTGAGGCCCAGGGACTCGGCAAACTCAGCTCTGCTCAGCTCACAAGTCAGGGCCTCCCGTACCTTCTGTGATGAGTCCAGGGGCAGGGTCCCTGCGTCCGCCTGGTCGATGTTCAGCACCTGCACCCGGGCAGCAGCAGAGGGAGAGAGAGAGAAGGAGGTGAGGCCTGGGCTGGATACAGTTCAGTGATCCTTCCCATCTCCCCAAAGTCCAGTTCAGAAAGGGTGAGCCCCAGTGGACACTCCCGGTCCTTATATATACTTCTGACTTGGGCTTCTGCTCTCCTGTTGAGGCAGTGACTCAAATCTCTAGCAGCCAGTCCATTTTCTCCCCAGACCCAAGATCCAGGAGCTTTATAGAGTAGGAATGGTCTCAAGGGGGGCGGGTGGGAATGAGAAAGGGCAAAGATGGGGATGCAAAATGAAAGAGCCTATCCTGGGGACAGAAGATGAAGTAGACAGGGGTGGAAAGGCAGAAAGAGGCTAGGGATATGTTCTTTCGTCAATTTAGACGGGGCTACCACATGACTGATGTGGTCTCTGCCCATTGTGCAAAGATTTTAAAAGTCCTATACATGTAACTACCATTTGTTAAATGCCTACAATGTACCAAGCACCTGGTCTAAACACTATACATAGAACAGTGTTTTTCAAACTTGAAAGCGTATCAGAATCCCCTGGAGGGCTTGTGGGCCCCAACAGCAGAGTTTCGGATTTACTAAGTTCGGTGGGGAGTGCTGAGGCTTTATATTTCTAACAAATCCCCAGGTGAGGTGAGGTGAGGTGGCTACTGCTGGTCCAGGGGCCACGCTTTGAGAACCACTGATATGGACTATCTCACTGAATCGTCACAGCAACTCAAGGTGGTGGATCCTATTTTAATCATTGTTGAATAGATGAGGAAATGGAGATACAGAGCAGAGATGTGACTTGCCCAAGGTCAGGCAAGGAGGGAGTGGCAAAGCTATGATTCATTCAAGGCTGTCTGTCTCCAGCCCACAGACCAGAAGCTTAGTTCACCCCGTGTAGGATCCTGTCCAGCCCAGGTTCCCTCCAGCCCCTGGGCCAGGTCCTGTCTCCAAGACACAGCCATGGCACCTGGGCAAACAGGTGTCTGAAGAAGATCTCCAGGATGCGGCCCCGCTGCTGCTTGGTCACAGCCCTCCTGAACAGCTCGTTCTCGCTCATCTCAGCCACATCAAGGCCCAGAGCCCACTGCACACAGAAGTCCTGCAGATGCTGCACGAAGGTGCCCCGCTCCTCCTCAGAGTTAAACAGTAGTACCTGGGTGGAAGGAAGCCTGTGCCGGTGCTCGGAGCTTCAGCTCTGGCGCAGCCTCCCCTCAAAAAGACCTTGAGTTTAGGGAAGGGGAGAAAAGCTGCCCCCCCTCCAAACCATCCAGGCTGGAACCAGATGAGTGGCCCAAAGGGGGGGGTCAGAGGGAGGGTCACGTGGAATGTAAGGTCTGCTGAAAGGGTGCCTCTGCCCAGCATTGCCTTCACAGGGGAGCTCTGCAGCTGAGGAGAGGGTGAGCTGACAGGACTTGCTCAGAGAAGGGAGACAGAGGAGCCTTCCAGGTAGGGCAGGCAGGATGGCCATACCAGGTCATACTCCTTGGGGATCTTGAGCAGCAGGGTCCAGCGTCTGCGGTTGCTGGACAGGATGAGGTTGACCTGCTGCGGGGGCTGCAGCTGGATGGTGCGAAGCACAGAGAGCCGCCTGTCCAGGACCTGCAGACGCCTGTCTGGGAGCAGCTGGATGGTGATGGGGTAGCTCTTCTCCCTGGGGCCCGGCCACTCCATCGCTGGGCAAGGGACGATTGGGCAGAGCAGTTCAGCAGAGGTACCCAGGCCCCTGACCTCAAGCCAATTCCACTCTACCAGTCTGAGCAGGCCACCCCAAAGCCTGGCCTTCTCCCCATATCTGTACTCTGGTTTTTCTCCCAGGGCTTCCTATCCGGCCCCCAGCTCCCTCCCCCCGCCCCACCCCTCTCACCTGGCACACCATCTTTGACTGCTTCTTTCTTCACACTCTCTTTGCCTTTCTTCTGTAGCCTCTTGCACTCTCGGCTCCGGAAATAGGCCACCACCCCAGAGATAAGCAGACTCACTGAAAGGGATCAGAAGGAGCCAGTGGAGAGGGGAGCCCCTCACCTGCAGCTTCACTGAGGGCTCTGCTGTTGCCCCTCTCTTCACAAGGGTCCCCTGAGCCGGGCTTTGATGGTAGCAAGGAGCTCGTCCCACAGACCAGCAGGTTACGAGGAGCAGGGACAGTTGGCGGGCAGGGGAACGGCCAGGGAAAAAGGGGTGGGTGTGGGTGTGAAGAGCTCACCGAGCGGAAGACAGCAGAGAGCCACAATGGTAATGCCAAACCCAGGACCGCTGCCCTCAAAGTAGTCCAACATGGTCAGGGGCACACAGTGGGGCAAGCCTTGGGTTGTGAGCTGCCGAGGCTGAGGGCACGGGGCATCTGAGGGAAAGGACACAGAAGGCCTCAAAGTCTGAGCACCTCACTCATGGCCAGGCACTCCTCCTCTCTCTCCGGTAAAGGAGTAGGTACCATTCTCCTTCCAGGCCCACCTCTCTGGAGCTTGTTCCCCTCAGTAAGTTCCCTTCCATATCCTGTTCTCATCACCCACCCCAGCTTGAGCACAGAGTGCAGCCTGCGAACTAGTCCAGTCCCTACTAGGAGAGGCAGCCTATTGCAGGCTTCCCAGCACCACAGCGAAGGGGCTGCCTGGCATCTGCTTCCCTGGATAGGACCAAGTGATTCGCTGCTCCCCCATCCTTGGTCCTTTCTCTGGTTGCCATTCACTATGTTCTCCCAGGCCACCCACCTGCATGCCAGATAAAGACATTGGGCTGCAGGGCACTGGGATCCACGTTGATAACAGCCACCAGCACATCCCAAAGAGTAGTGTTTCTGATTTCTGCGATTTCCTTTTTGGAGAACAGCCTAAGTTGGAGAAAGCCAGGAAATTTTGGGATGGGAAGGGGCTGCCAGCCTCCAGCATTCTCGGACCCATAGACCCAGATGAGGGAAGAGACCCAGAGGGGCTGAGGAGCACGGGAGGCCAGCTGGGAATCAAGGGCCCATGGGGCTGTTGACAGCACCTGCAGAGGGCCTGGGGCCCAGGCCAAGGTGAAGTCTGAGGAAGGGACCCAGGCAGGCCTTACCCATTCCTGGTGTTCTCAAACCAGTAGCGGTCGCCATCCCGCAGCCTCACAAACTGGTTAAGGACGATGGTGCTGAAGAGGGGCCCGGGGTCCCCATGGCTCTCCAGGAGCCCCCCGGGGAGCAGCTCCAGCCGGGACAGGTCCTGGTTGTACAGGGCAGCTGTGGCCTCCAGCACCTGTGGCACCACGGGAGGTGAGGAGTTTGTGTGTGCCCGTGTGTGTGCACACGCGCATGTGCGTGTGAGGGAGGGCAGCCACTGTGGCTCTATCCTTCAAACACAGGACTCCGTCAGCTGCCTGGCTTGCTCCTCAGGCCTGAGGGAGTCTCCTCTTCCTAGGCAGTCCCCCTCAGGAGTGGCAAGTCTGATGGGAGGACCAATGTGTCCCTCCCATGCTGAGGCCACTGTGAGGTGCCTGAGGACCATATCCTGTAACCACCACTACCCAGACTATCTGGCCCCAATGATTAGCAGCTTCAGGGTCACCCAATTCATGAGGAGGGAGCCTGTAGGAATGGTACAATGTAGTGGTGAGGAACATACTCTGGAGTCGGCTGGCTGAATTTAAATCCTGTCTCTAGGACTGACTTACCAACTATGTCATTGGTAAGATAAGGATGATGAGAGTATCTACCCTATAACATTCTTGATGTAGATTAAATGAGTTACATGTGTACCGGGCTTAAAACAAGAAAGTTTTAGCCCCTATTGCCATCATTACTATTTCTCACCTGGGGCTCCACATGGGGGTTGATGTGACTCCAGTTCCGTGGGGTGTCCAACCCCAAAGCCATCAGGGCTTGGGTATAGCTGGGCAGCCCCATATCTCGGCCACGTTGGATACTGCTGGCCACGTAGTCTGTGCGGGAGAACTTGCCAGGGCCGGGCCAGTAGTCTGAGAAGGAGAGAGGACCAGGCTATAGGCCGAATCCTTCCGACCCTGCTTTGCCCAGCAGCCTTACATTAGGCTATTGGCACTACCCGTCCCCAGCACTCCCAACATGTGACCTGTGCCCATATCAACTTTGCCTCCATGGGGGGGCAATGTTACCATGTGTGATTGGGGGCAATTTTTCTGGCAAGAATCTTCCCCTGGGACTCAAGACTATTCTAGTCACCAAGTACTGTATTCCCTGTTCTTTACCTCCTTAACCTCAAGACAGGACTGGATAAAAATCTTTAGAGACCTAAGCACCAAGGAGATCATGCTGTCACCCCTCCGCCCACATATTCAGACACAGGTAATTTAGAATAAAAACCACACTAAACCCGAATTAAGCAAAAAAAAAGTTAAAAGCTTTTTTCTTCTTTTTTTTTGAGTTATCTCTTTAAAAATCTTTATTATGGTTTTTTCCTTTTTTTAATTTTTTATTGTTATGTTAATCACCATATATTACATCATTTGTTTTGGTGTAGTGTTCCATGATTCGTTGTTTGTTCATAACACCCAGTGCTCCATGCAGAATGTGCCCTCTTTAATACCCATCACCAGGCTAACTCATCCCCCTACCCTCCTCCCCTCTAGAAACCTCAGTTTGTTTTTCAGAGTCCATCATCTCTCCTGGTTCGTCTCCCCCTCTGACTTACTCCCCTTCATTCTTCATCTCCTGCAAAAGCTTTTTTCTTCTAATGGCTATTTGCAGTGGTGTGTGTCTGTGCTTCTGCATTGCAGGTACCTAGGGTCTGCCTGTTGATTCACCCAGGAGGGTCCCCAGGCTCCCTGGCCCCTGGGCCTTCACCCCTCTGGCTCCCAAGCTCACCTCTCAAATCTTCCACCACTGTCCTGTCCTCCAGCTCTGCGATCTGGGAGGCCATCCCCAGTAGCAGCTGGTCCACTGCCTGGGCACTGTTCACGGTGGCGTTCTGGAAAAAAAAAAACAATGCATTCAGGGTAGGCTCTTGGGCCTCTTCCCAAAGCCTGGTCCCTGTCACCCTAAAGCACTGCAGTACCTCAGGACAATGGGCCCTTGGCCCGTCCTAGACTCTTTTGAGCCGTTGTCTCCACCTAATTTTCTGATCATTCTCCCCTTCATCTCCTATTAGCTGGAGCAGTAACACACAAGAACTAGAATGGTTGCTTTTCCCAGCCTGTGTGTCAAGTCTGACATTGACCCACCTTCCCCTGACCCGGACCCCAGGCTGACCCCAGGCTGACCTCCCGACGCCAGTAGCTGTTGCAGACCCTGAGAGCTGGGGAGCTGCCAAAACCCTCGTTCAGGACCATCTGGAAATGACAGCTGGCATTCCTGAAATGGGGAATCAACGACGGGATGAGAACTCAGGGAAAAAGCTGAGATGAGGTTGAGTGGGGTGAGGGACTCAGAGGAGTTTGGCCAAGACCGAGGACTGAGCTTCTTTGAACACAGCAGGGATGTGGCAACATGCGTGGACTGAAGGTATGGGTTGCTCTTTGTCCACCTAGAGTGGGAAGGGAAGGAGGGACGAGAGTACCCAGCTGCTGGACAAATCCTGCTCTCAGCAACTAAAGTTCAGCCATTAGGAGGGGTTGTTAAGGTTCAAACTCCTACCGCAGGGTCCTATTTAGTGTTCCAAATCTGCTTCTCTTCCCCATTAAACCTTGGAGGTGTATAAGAGGCTCCAGGCCCCCAAGGTCCTTGACCCTTCACCTCTGTCAGTGTGCTAAGCCTCTCCCACTGCCAGCCCATCCCTCACCTCATGTAGACCCCAGGAGGCACCATGGTGGAGAAGAACTGCTCAGAGGCCACCAGGAACTCTGGGGAGATGCTGGGGTCCAGGAAAGGGTTGTATCCTGGGGGAAGGGGAGAAGAGAGAGGATAGTAACATTTAGCCCTTAAACCACCCACCCTCCCTCCCCACCCTTTCTCCCCCCACCTCCAAAAAACTCCTGCTAGCTCTCCCATTCTCCCTCCCCATCCCCTTACCTGCATACTTCGGGGGTGTTTTCTGCAGGAAGCTGGGCAGCCACTCATACAAAACGATGTTCTGAGGGTCAACAGAGGGCAAAAGGGAGGCAAGCGCTGGAGCAGCCACGCTGGGAGGGTCTGAGCCCCAGGAAGGCTTAGGTGGGAGGTGAGGGTCAGGCAGGGGCAGTCAGCAGGGAGGCAACTCCAACAGGACAGGTGCGGACGCCTATCCCCCACTAGGAACACGGGATGGGCGTGGGCTAATGACTAATAACCACGGCCAAGTCTCGTGTGTGAGGGTCCTTTGCCTGCTCCTCATCTTCGGGGTCCATTCCTAGACGCTAGCTCCAGTTCTGGGGAGCAGTGTCCTCCCGGAAAAGGGCGTTTCTGGGGGCTGCTTGCGCGAGGATGGAGGGCTCTGCGGGGCAGCGGAGTCTCCCACGCAGCAGTCGGGGTGGGGACGGGGGGGGGCGGGGGGAGGGCGCGTGACTGACCTGGTAGGTGGCGATGACCCTCTTGCGCGCGTGCTGGAACAGCTCCTCGTCCCCCCATTGCGGGTGCTCGCGGGCCAGCCGCTGCGCGCACAGGTTGTGGTAGCGGAACCACAGCAGGCCCAGCGCCTGCAGGAACGGGTCGCGGTTCCCTCGCTCCGCCCCGAAGGCTGCAGGCGACGCGGGGCCGCAGGGCAGGAGAGGAGCGGCGGTGTGACCACCAACTTTGCCGTCCGCAGCCCGCGCCCCGCCCCGCGCCCGGCCGCCGCAGCCCGCCCCGCGGCCTCACCGTACAGCCCCCGGGGCCCGCGCTGTCCGGTGGCGGGGTCGGGCGCCGTCCACATGAGCAGGGGGCTTTGCGCGTTCCGGGGGAAGGCGGGGTCGGGCCCCGACGCCAGCTCTCCCCCGGAGAAGCTCCGCAGCGCGTCGCTCCACGAGTGCGAGGAGCCATAGATGGCGCTGCCGTCCAGCCAGCCCGTCACCTCGTTGGTCTGCAGGGGGCACCGCGAGGGTGAGCCGGGGGTGAGCCGGGGGTCGGGTAGCGGAGGCGGGTGTCAGTGCGCGAGGGGGTGGGAGCCTCTCCCCGCCCCGCCCTGCGCTGGCCTGGCCGCGAACCCGGGACCCCGCCCGCCTCGTCTCACCAGGTCCCGGGGATTACTGGGGCTCTGTCCGGTCTCGGGGTCCCAGCGGCTCCTCTGGAAGGGGAGGACCACGTCCCCGCGCCGGTCGGGATCGAACACCGGGTCCCCGGGTGGGATGTGGATGTTGAGGAACTCGGCTGGGCAGCCGGGGGTCTCCACGCTCACCAGGTCCGAAAGCACGTGGTAGCCTGCGGCCATGGAGGCCAAACTGATGAGAATCGCCACTCCCCGTGGGCAGGGAGTTTCTCTAGGTTTCTCAAGAGTCAAAAGGCATGTTGGAGTGCAAGCTCTGCCACCGGCTCCGGGTCTTTTTTCTAATTTTCAAAGTGGGGATATAGTACCCTCTCCACCCACCTCATAACATTGTTGTAAGAATCAAAATAATATAATTAACGTAAGGGCTCCCCCACCCCAATTCCCATCTCCCAGCAGATCTTGCCCCCCCCCTTTCTCTTCGGAGGAAAGAGGATATAATCATTCGGTAGGAGAGCGGTGGCAGGGGACTCAGCTCCTAGAGCTATAATGGAGGTACAATGACACTCCTAGGTTTGGCCTACAGGGTAAGAGAAAGATTAGAGGAGCGAATATCCCTGACTCGACACTCCCAAATCCCTCGAGATAAAGAAGGGTTGGAAGTGTTGCTTAGTGCGGAGGAGGAGGTGTCTGGGAGTCTTGGGTCCGCCTCCCCTGCTCTTGCAGACGGCCGCAGGGCCCCTCTCCCCAGGCGCTGAGCTAAGTGACTGCTCACCCCCGGCGTCCTCCCACTTTGCTCTCACCAAAGAAGACCCCCAGCACTGTGCGGTTGCGGCGGGATGGCTGCCCGGCTGTGCCCCGCATGGCGGCGTCGCTGAGTAGGCGCGGGTTGGGCAGCAGCGGCTCCCCCAGAGCCTGGTAAACGCCATCCGCGTAACTGGCTGGCACGAGGCGCTGCAGTCGGAAGCCTGTGGGAAGCAGGGAGCTGGGGTGTCAGAGAACCCCGTCCCCAATAAGCCCACAAGCTTCTCCCTACGCCTACCTCAAATCCCCATCCTCAATGGCGAGACCCCTCTTCTCCAGGGTCTCCTGGCCCCAGGAGTGCGTAGGAGTTCGCTGTGGATGTGGAGACAGCCCGGCTTCTGCGCGCCGGGTCTCCCGCGGCCCGGCCCCCTAATCCATCTCCCTAAACCCTCCCGCCCCCCTCCCACCCAGGACCACAGGACGCACCCGCTGCGCCACGCTCGTGATGCCTCAGGTTGTTGAACCAGCCGTCATAGCGCTGCACTTCCCAGGACAGTGGGAGTGAGTCCTGGCCGCCTGCCGGTCAGAGAACGGTCCCCTCAGCGCTGGTCTCCCTGCGACCGCTCCGGGACGCGACGGCTTCCGCCCGCGCTTCTCCCGCTCACTGAGCGCCCCCAACCCTACCCGAGAGGCAACCCCTGAGCGGCGTTGCGGCTGCCCTGGGAAGTTTCCCATCCCACTGAGCGGCGCTGCGATTTGACCGATCTTGTAGCTGGGCTGCATCTGTTTCTTTCCCCAGCCTCAGGAGGCACAGGGTGACATCCGAAGCTAGGGGCACCGGATACTTACCCGCTGGATCCAGGGATGCAGTCAGCAGAGCTCCCAGGAGCACCACTGCCTCTGGCCTTGCGCAGAGCATGTTTACCCTGCCGCCTGGGAGGTGGGAGGTGAAAAGTGAGTGACAAGGAGCTGGTGTCCCCCATGCCTACAGCAAGCATGGGGAGGAGGTGTCTGCTGTTTTCACTTCTGGAGCAAAGCTTTTAGAAGCATCACTGAGGACCCAGGGCTTGCTGTAGGCATGGGGGACACCAGCTGCATGCCACTCTTTTCAGGACACCTGGTAGGTACTGACATTGGTCCCCACTGTCCACCTGGTGGAAGAACTAACACTGGCCAAAGAACCCCTCCACCTGCCGCAGCACTAATCTTCTGGGGTTTACCAGTCCAAGGCAGCACCTCCCCTCCCCCCCCAACTCCCAACCTCCAATCTCCATCCCCAAGCCCTCAGTAACTGCTTCTCCTAGAGGAGGCAGGGAAGGGAAAGCAGTTAGTGAGCTGGCAACCGGGACCTGCAGCCCCTCCTACTCTACTGTGAATGCCTGTGCATGGACAGGAGGGATGGAACGATGAGGCCCCAAACTCCCTCCAACCTCTGGTTTTGGGCCCCTGTCTGGGGTCAGAAGTCTTTCCTCTTGGAATCTTTGCTTTTCTGCCCTCCTCCCAGCCTCCATCTTCCCAACACAGCACCACTCCCACCCCCCAACCCCTCCGAGCTCTGAAGATCCTCCCCAGCAGCACTCTCACCCTCTTCTCTGGATCCTCTAAGGCCAGCTGCCCTGGTGTCTGCTGAGGTCAGACCGGTGCCAAGTGTCCACCTCCTGACGGGAGGCTAGCCCTCTTACTGTGGAGGCTGGGCTTTCCTCATTTGCATAGTAGCCTCCACCTTCCATTTGCAAGATCTCTTCCCAACCGCACCCAGCTGCCAAGCCCTGACATCCACCCAACGACCTACCCAGGCTGCTATAAAAGGGCTCCAGGTCCTGCACACTTCCAAACACAGAGCCGTAAAAGTAACTGGCTATAGCCAGTGAGAAATAATTTCTCTCTCCCGCCTACCCAACCCTGCCTGGGCCAACCCAGAGCACTTGAAGGCAGCCAGCCGCTGCGCTTCCTTAGGGGCGAGTTGAGCAACTCAGACTTGACCAGCCCATTAAGTCCTGTCCAAGAACACAGGGGACCGGCTAAGGAGAAGTGGGACCTGGGCTCGGTTGCCAGGTTCACACTTTTCCCTCTCCAGCGGACCCAGCTTGGCACAGTTGCAGCATGACTCTGTGGAACGGCGAGCTGCCTTTCTACCCCCAGCCCTGGCATGCCCCGGGCTACAGCGTCCCATTGCTCATCGTCATTCTGGTGTTCTTGGCCCTGGCCGCCAGCTTCCTGCTCATCTTGCCTGGGATCCGTGGTCACTCGGTAAGGGGGTGCTAGATGCTAGGGCTTGAGGGTCATGGGCAGCTTGTCTCTGGAAGACCTAGGACAGGTAATACTGTAACAAGGGCTTCCACGAATAGTCAGACGAAACGCTGAACCAGAGGAGCATAGGTGGAGCAGACCCAGAAGTCTGGGGGCAGCCAGCACCGCTCCCTGCCCGGGGACTGGGAGAGAGGTAGGCCCCGTATAAGACATTCTAGAGACTGAACCCACCTGAATCATCCAGGAGGCTGCTGCGGCGAGTGGGTGCCCAGTCCAGTAATCCTGGGGCTAATTCTAGTCTTCACATGCTGCTAGAGTCTCCCTGCTCTCCTCAGACTGTGGCTGCACTCCAATCTTAGCCTTCAGGTGATGACCAGTGGACCAAGAGCTGAGAATGCTGTGTTTCACTAGTGTGCTGGGTTGAGATGCATGTGTATGGGTGCTCCCATCCTAAGGACTCGGGGACTCCCACAAATGATTCGAAGTTGTAACAGACTGGGTACTTGTCCTTGGACCACCCCCCCTTCTCCCAGAACCTAAGTTGTTTTTCCAGTCTAGGAGTACCTGGCCTCCCTGAGTCTCCATCTGTGTCGGTTGCCTTGGGAAACTGGTGCACCTAGGAATATCTGAGAGGCTGCATTCCTACCTCCTCTATGACAGGACCCTGGGGCTGCGCTCTCCTAGGGGTGGTGACCCCAGCCTGGTACTTCTGGACTCACTGAGCCTCATCATAGTAGTGACTTGAGTAGTTGGCAAGACCAGGACCAGGAGCCAGATAGCTGGGGGAGTGAAGGTGATATGACAACACCAGGCAGGGAGCCAGGTTGCAGGGTGGACTGGGAAATGGGGCTAGGGAGGCAGAAGTGCATGGCTAGAAAACATCAGAAATGCCAGTGGCTCAGAGGGATTTGCACAAAAAGCAAGACAGACTTTAGCTTTAAAACGTCAGGAATGTAACTCGGAAAAGGGTGTGGGGCAAGAGGGTACAGTTGCAGGGGCACTAAAGATCTAGGTGGCATGGGGTCAAGGGAGGTCTTGGGGACTCTAGTTGGGCAGTTTTCAGACCTGACCCAGGTGCTTGTTCCTGCAGCGCTGGTTCTGGCTGGTGAGAGTTCTTCTCAGTCTGTTCATAGGCGCGGAAATTGTGGGTGAGTGTGTGATGCTGCAGATGGGGAAAGGACCTGGGGTGAGGATGGAGGTGGGCAGAGGGCACCTGGGAAAATGGAGATTTGGGGGTTGTTTCCTGCTCTTTCTTCCCATTCTTCAGCTCTTTCTAGTGCCCACTCTTCCACCCTTACCGTATATACCACCTTGGACCTATAGACCCTCCATCTCTCCGCACAGTGTCCTACCTGCCATCACCACTCTCCTCATTCCATCTCCCCAATGCTCTCCCTAACCCTCCCCCCACACTGTGTCTCTCCCCACAGCCGTGCACTTTAGCGCACAATGGTCAGTGGGTGGGATGAACACCAACACATCCTACAAGGCCTTCAGTGCAGCAAGGGTCAGCGCTCACGTTGGTCTCCACGTCGGCCTGGGGGGAATTAATATTACACTCACAGGTGAGGGGGCTGGGGCAAAGTGAACTTCTGGATTGGCAGACCCCATGGCTGGGGGGTGTGTGGCAGGGGCAGCTGGAGGAAATCTCCGACCCCACGGGCTCGAAGAGTTTTTATTTCTCACGGATCCGTGTTTTCCGCAACCGCTGCCAAACCTCATGTCTCTCACACCTCTCCTTTCCTACGCGCGCTAGCTTAGTTTCGGTGTCCCGGGTTGTGCGCAGCTCCACGACCCCGGCCGCCCTCCCTTCGCAGGGACCCCGGTGCAGCAGCTGAACGAGACCATAGACTACAACGAGCACTTCAACTGGCGTCTGGGTGAGAACTATGCCGAGGAGTACTCGGAGGCCCTGGAAAAGGGGCTGCCGGATCCAGTTCTCTACTTGGCGGAGAAGTTCACCCCGAGCAGCCCCTGCGGGCTCTACCGCCAGTACCGCCTGGCGGGACACTACGCGTCCGCCACGCTGTGGTGAGCGCTGGAGGGAAGGCACCTGTGAGTGAGGGAGTGTCGGGGCGGGGGCGTGTGAGCCAGAGGATATGAGGTATAGTTACAGCCCTATGGTGCGGGGAGTGAGAATTACTGCTCAGACGGTCGGAACCCAGAGAGCCCCAGCAAAGCCTGGGAGTCGGCTACTCGGCTGGAAGGTTCCCTTGCGCCTTCGCCGTCCCAGCGCCGGCTTTCGTTCTGGGGTAGGGACACAGAGCAAGCGAGGCTGGGGAAAGCCAGCTCACAGTGCGGCGGGTCCCCTCCGCAGGGTGGCGTTCTGCTTCTGGCTCCTCTCCAACGCGCTGCTCTCCATGCCGGTCCCGCTCTACGGAGGCCTGGCGCTCATGACCACCGGCACCTTCACGCTCTTCTCCATCTTCGCCTTCGCCTCCATCTCCCGCGTGCCGCTCTGCCCGCTCCGCCTCGGCTCCTCCACGCTCGTCACTCACTACGGCGCCGCTTTTTGGGTCACCCTGGCCACCGGTGAGGACCAAGGGGGCGGATTCTGGGAGGCTGGGCGTGGGAGCTGATGTGTGTTTTTCCCGTTTGCAAAATGAGTTCACATATATTATCTAATTTGCTCCTCTTAATAGTTCCTAGAAGCAGGCAGTTATGCCCATTTTACAGATGAGGCCAGGGGCTTCTGAAGGGTTCGGTGGCTTGCCCCAGTTAGCGCATGAACTCATGTATCACGTAATCCATATTAGAGGTCTTTCTGCCGTGTGGGTTGGGGGAGGAAATGCTAGGGGTAGCCCCCAGGAGATGGAGGGGGGCAGGCCAGGTTCTGGCTTGGAGCCCTGACTACCCTGTTTCTTTCTGTCCGCGCCGCCGCAGGCATCCTGTGCCTCCTCCTCGGAGTGGCGGTGGTGAGTCTCCACTACTCTCGACCCAGCGCTCTCCGCACCTTCTTGGACGGAAGTGTCAAGGACTGTGGTAGCCAGGCGAAAAGGAACTTGTCTCTCATCCTGAACAACCCACTGCATAAGCAGTTCGGAGCCCTGGACTTAACGACTAGTACTAACCTTTGAGGGTTATTCAACCTCGGACTCCTAACCCCGCCTCGGCCCCCTGCAGGCCGGGTAGCAATACCTGCTGGGCTCAGGCCAGGAGAGCTAGCTCCAGGAGGGTCACTACGCCGCGGGCGCAGGGAAAAGCAGGCGGCCTCAGACGTGCCACACGCCTGCGCCCGGGGAAAAAGGGTCTCCCAAGGTGAGCTGTAAATAAATCCTTTTTCTTTTTCTTTTTTTCTTAAACTTGTTTCTATTACATTCAATGGCTTTTCCAAGCTTGGGGAATATGAGTCCTCGGCCGACTTCCCTGGGTTGGAAGCATTTGCTCTGTCTTGCCACAAAGCTCTGGGAGAGGGGCGCCCTCTAGTGAGCCCAAAGGAGAACCCTCCGGAGCCAGCATCTTCCTGAGTTGCCCCAGGCAGATGGCAGGTAGCAGTGACCAGACAGGTCAACCTCCCATTGGCTCAGCTGAGTGGGAGGGAATGGCATTCCTGAGGTCATTTACTAACTCCAGTTTATTCACTAACTAAGAGGTAGTGTCCAAGGGCCAAGGTAGTTGTCAGCAAGGCATAAAAATGTAAATCCTGGGATTTTTTTTTTTTAGGTCCTTGGCAAGACCTACAATCTTATTGGGCAAATTTGAGAATTGAAGCTTAAGCTTAAAGATAATGTAGCACACTTTGTTAATATTAGACCTGGGACAAGAAGTTTGGTTTCTTCTGCTGCCCAGGGCTTTCATTGTATCAGGAGATCACACAAGTAAAAGAAGAACAAAAGGGACCCAGGAAAAAGGAAAATAAGAGGTACAGAGGGATGAGGGGGACTCCATGGGAATCACACAGTAACCCCCCCACACACACACAATATATAGATGAAGCTGAGTTTCAATAAATGGCCCCTCAAAGAGGCGAGGCATCAAGGGAAGGCAGGGTTGCTGGGCAGAAATGGGCAGCACCTGCTTGGTCTTAACATGGAGACAGGGTTGATAGGCAGCCCCAATGTCTGTTTAGCATATTAGGGCTTTTTGTTTTTGTTTTTACATCAATAGAAAGAGGCTGTTTTTCCTACTCCACCTGCAGATTGGGGCTGGGGACAGATTGGATTCAACCCATGCTGCAGTCAGTTCTGGCAGGTTTATGGGGCTCCAGTGAGACCTGCAACCAGATTAGAAGTCCAGGTGTCCACCAGGGAGAAGAACCTTATAGGGCACAGTCAGGCTCTCTGTGATGCTCCTCCTTACACCATGCCTCAGAAGAAGCCTCTGACAGAGGAATGTCCTGAGGCTCAGGACCCTCAGCTGTGGACCGGTATCTGGGGCTCAGGAGTCCCCCTTCCTCAGGATTCCACTCCAGTGAAGGATCCTTCCCCGTACTCTGGTTGAAGAAGGCCTTCAGCCTTTGGGGCTGCATCCTGTGGGCCACTGCCATGGCCAGGCCGAGCAGCATACAAAGCAGTCCTGGGAATGAGACAGCAGGTGTTCCGCCTTGGTGATAGTAATGTCCTCCCAAGGACATCTTCTCCCAAGAGCATCAGAACAACTCAAAGAGAATCGCTGGTATCCCTGTTTCAGGGCAACTTAGGCTCAGAGCAGTGACGGACTTAGGGTCATATGGCTGGTGTGGCTCTGTTGTCCTGAGGTTTGGACTCTAAGCCCAGTGCTCTTTGCATTACATCTCAGAAGAGAGAGAGAGAGAGAGAGAGAGAGAGAGAGAGAGAAAAGAGAACTCTGAAAACAGAGAACCTGGGGGAAGGGCAGAGCACAGAGGAGGAGGCATGAGAAAGGGCATGAGAGAAGAGGAGAAGAAATTGCAGGACAATTTAAGGCTATGTGAGGCAGGGAAAGAGAAGGAATGGGGGGCACAGAGAAGAGTGTTTGGGGGAAGTGGGCAGGAACATAAGACTGGAAGATTTAGGAAAGAGCTGGGTGAAGAGAGAGTTAGGGGATGAGGGAAATGACAGAGACAGAAGACACGGGGAGTGGGCATCTATGGAGGGGAGGCAGGTGGAACTGGGGAGATAAAACCCAGAGATGAGTGATGTAAGAGGGATGGGGCTTTAATGAGAGGAAAGGCATCCTGGTCCCCAGAGGCAGATCCTTAACCCCCACTAATATGGTGGTCCCTGGCCCTAAGCCTTCCGGTGTCTGTCTTCAGGGCTGCACCTCACCTGTGGTCAATGTGATCCAGAAGGCAGGCCCATGGTGAGTGTGCAGCGTAGCAGTACCCAGGTGCAGGGCACAGGGTGGTGTGAGTGATGTGGCCGTGGAGAACAAGAGCAGTCCCAACAGCTGGAAGAGGCCTGTGGCCAGCAGCATGTGGCCACCATAGACCAGCACAGGCATGGACAGCATCACATTGGCCAGCAGCCAGCAGAGGAATGCCACCCTGGAGAGCCAGGACCCAGTGAAGGCTGGCCTGGACACCTCTACTTGGAAGGGCCCAGGTGGAGGCTCAGGGACCCAAGAATACCCCAAAGATGTGAGATAGGGATTTTTGCCTATAGGTTTCCCAACCAAGCACCGTGGGACTGGTGCCACCCTGTCCCACCAGGGATTTCCACATAGGTGGAGGAAAGATGGGTAGAAACTCCATTCCTGGGTCTAGGCCAGCAGGGCCTCCATCCCACCCTCACCAGAGCATGGCTGAGGTGTAGTGTCCCGCCAGGCGGTACTGGCCATGCAGACCACATGGACTGTTCGGGGTGAACTTCTCAGCCAGGTAGAGCACGGGGTCTGGCAGCCCCTTCTCCATTGCCTTTGCATACTCCTCAGCATAGTTCTTGCCTAGGCGCCAGGTGAACTCCTCATTGTAATTGATGGTCTCATTCAGCTGCTGCACTGGGGTTCCTGGGGAATAGGGCAGTTGTGCTCAGCAGGAACCCAAGGACCAGAGTGGGCATTTGCCTGGGTAGGGGCTCATCACATTGGGCAGAGGGACAGGAGCTGGTCTCAGTCTCCGGAAATATCCCTTCCTACCACCCCCCCCCATCCTGTAGATCCCAATTAGATCCCAAAGACACAGCAGAATCTTCTCCTCCCTCACAGGTAAGAGCCATCCCTCACCTTTGAGTGTAATGTTGACTCCTCCCAGACCAACCCGCAGCCCCACATCAGCGCTGATCCGTTCGGAACTGAAGGCTTTGTATGATGTCTTGGTGCTGACCTGGCCCACGAACCACTCAGAACTGAAATTCACAGCTGGGGTGGGGAGTTGGACATATGGGAACTCAGGAAGGTCCAGGCATTCCTGGGTTAGAGTCAGAAGGAAAGCTACACGGGGTCTAGGTCTGTTTTGCTCATAACTGTGTATCTGTTAACTAGCTCAGGGTCTGGCTCATGGTTAGTTTGGCAACAGTATGTTTGCCCAAGATGAATAAAGTGGTCAGAATCCAAGATTTCCTTTGGTGAGAGTCTGCTTATGCCCCTTCCTCCCGTCCCTCTCCCGAAGCAGAAGATGCCATGAGGAAACACAGAGAGGACAGGCTGACTGCTGAGGGAACCAGATAGGACAGAGGCAGTTGACCAGGATTATACTCACCCAGGATCACAGCCCCGATGAATAAGCTGGTCACCACCCGCAACAGCCAGAACAGCCTCTGAGTCACAGGGTGGGTGGGTTTAGAAGGAACATCCTCCTTCCAAATCCACCCTTAGTCTTTCCAGACTTGGGTGTGTGTGGTGGTGGTAGGGGGGTGTTCTAAAACTGAGGTCACTTGGTCAGTTGTGACCAAAGTGTCTGGCATGTAATAGGTGCTCAATTATTATCCATTGAATCAATGAGTAGGGAACTCCCTCCTGGGGGTGCGAGTGGGTGACACTTTCTCAGGATTGGAGTCTCTTTCCTGAATCTGGTTGTAGCCAGAGAGTCTGGCCCCCTCACCTTGAGGCCAAGATCTCTCTGGGGCTGGGGTCTCCAGGGCTGGGCTTGTTTCTCACCATCTTGCCCCGAATGCCAGGCAGGATGATGATGAAGGTGACCAGTGCGGTCACAAAGATGGCAATGACGACGGCCAAGGTGGTGTCCACTGGGAAGATCGGCTTGTGGCCCACATAGAAGGGGAATGTGTGTCCCAAAGTAGCCATTTTGCTGGGGTTGTGCAGGGGAGGCGTATGCTGTAGGACAATAGATGTGTATGTCTAGGTGCCAGGCACTGTTCTTAGTGCTGAAGATACAGCAGAGCATAAACCAGACCGCGTCCCTCATCTCTGGATCTCACCAGATGATACCGCTCCTGCCATTCGGCTGCCCCTCTGCCATTCATCTCTATACGTTTTTTGTTGTTGTTGTAGTTGTTGTTTTAAAGATTTTTTTTTATTTGTTAACACAGAGAGGGAGACAGCAAGAGAGGGAACACAGGCAGGGAGAGTGGGAGAGGGAGAAGCAGGCTTCCTGCCGAGAAGGGAGCCCGATGAGGGACTCGATCCCAGGACTCTGGGATCATGACCTGAGCCGAAGGCAGACGCTTAATGACTGAGCCACCCAGGAGCCCTCATCTCCATACGTTTTGACTGTGAGGGAACGAGGGTCTTGGCAATCAGTCTCTGTTGCCCCGTGCTCCTTTCCTAACCCGTAGGTCCCCTAAATCAGGGCCACAACCACCCTCGAGGCTTCTCTGCTTCCTCTGGGACTGTCTTAGGAAATATAATTCTCTTTTATCTTTCTCAGGCCTCCAGCACAATCAGACAGATCACAGGACATAAAAAGACCTATGTTTACTATCAAGTGAAGGCATAAGGGTGAAAGATGGTACAGATTACAACAAGTTGGCTTTCCTTCTCAGTCCCCAAAGGAACAAAAGCCAGACAGCTCTGCTAAGTATCTAATCCAACTACATTCCCAGTCCTGGCACTCCTCGCACCGGTCTGTCCAGCTTTCTCAGGCACCCTGGCTCCTGCTCTGGCAACTCTAGAATAAACAAAATTGAGTTCACTTCATCTTACAGTCGATGAACCCAGCTCTACCAATATCCCTGTGTGCGATCTGCACTGGGGCCTTGGTTTGCCTGGGAGGCTCCATTATTTACAGTCTGACCTGGTAGTGTCTTGTTAAGCGATGCAGTGAAACAATAAGTTTGGAGTTGTGCAGCTCTGTGTCTGAATTCTGCCTCTGCCTCTTGCAAGTTATTTGGCCCCTACAGAGACTTGGTTTTATTACAAAATAGGAATGATAATGTCTACCTTGCGGGGTCATTGTGAGTATGAAACAAGATTGTGTGTGTAAAGTGCTAAGAATAATACCTGAAACAGAGTGACATCAATAGATGGGAAACAGGGGACATTTTATTACTCCACTTATCTCTCTGTCCAATCCTTCTTGGAGGGAACCCTGGGCTAGAATCAGTTCTGGGTCCAGTTCTAGTTCTTCACTAATTTTAAAACATTGGGCAGTCAAATGACAACCTCCCTGGCCCTTGGTTTCCTCATCTGCAATTGGATATGATGATCTCCAGGTCCCCTCTAGCTCTAAATTCTGTGATTCTTCTATAATACCTTGTGGAAGACTCCCAGCCTTCCACTCTTCTCCTAGGCCGGGCCACCTCCTATGCTATCTCTGGGGGTAGCATAGTGTGAAGACAGACAGTTTGAACTTTTAATCCTGTCTTTTGGACAAATCACATAACCTCTGAGTCTCAGTTTTCATGTGGAGTTTTGCTTTTTTTCTTAACTCTTCAATTCTTCCATTCCAGAGGAACGGGTATCTCTTTTCCTCCTGGACTCTCACTCCAATCCTGTCTGCCTTCACTACCACCTTTCTCATTAGTCATCCCCTTTCTTTTTTACAACTTTTCAGCTTCTCTTTCTCTGCTGGCTCCTTCTTCCAAGGATATGTGTTAATTTCTCCCATCTTAGGAACACAAAGAGAAGGGACTCTCTCCCTTGAACTTCTTACTTCCTTCCAGCTCCTGCCTTATCCCACTCTCCCCTCTTCACAGCCAGGCTTTCTGGAAGAATAGACTATGTTGGTGTTTTCACTGTTTTATCTCCTCAACCCATTGCAATCTGGCTTCTCTCTCTCTGAAAAGTCTCTGACTTCTCCATTAGATTACCACATGCTAAATCCAAAGAGAAGTTTTCACTTCTCATCTTTCTTGACCTCCCTGTGGTATTTGGCATTGTGGAAGTTTCCCTCTTTCTTGTCCTCCTTGGGCCTCCATGATACTATGCTCTCCTGGGTCTCCTGCCTTTGGCCATTCCTTTTGTGGCTCCTTTGCTAGTCCTTCCTCCTTCTGACATATTTCTGTTTCCCAGGAGCCTGTCTTGGCTTTTTTCTTCTAGCACTCTTCCTGATTCCCTAGGTAAACTCATCTATTCCCATGGCTGATGCATCTCAAATCTATGTTTCCAGGTAGACCTCTTACCTGGGCTCCAAACACAAAAGGTCCAATTACCGCACTGACATTTTCACTTGGCTTTCACATGGATGTCTCGGATTTAACAGGTCCCACACTGAATTCACTGTCTCTGCTCTGCTTTTTATTCTGTTTTCTTTGTCTCTTTGGTGGCATCACCATTGTACCAATAAAATAAATCAGAAAGCTAGACCATCTGACCTCCTAAACATTTCTTGAAGCCATCCATGCATTTCCTTCCCTACTGCCCTAGTTCAGCCTCATTCTATCTTGCCTGGTGGCAGAACATTTTTTTTTCTAACAAGCAAATATAATCATTTTACTTCTTTGCTCTAGGTAAAGTCTAACCTCACAATCACATACAAAATCCCCTATAATCTGATCTCATCTACCATTGCATCTCTATCTTTGGCCCAGCCTAATCTCCAGCCATACTCAATTATTGACTTCTCCCTGAATCTGACATGCTCTTTCAAGTCTTCATGCCTCTGTACAGGCTATTTCCTCTGCCTGGAATGCTCTTACCCCTTAGCAAACACCTTTTCACCCTTCAAGTCTCAGCTCATGTTACCCCCTCTGTGAATTTTCCTCTGAAACCATTGGGCCAGTGTGGATGTTCCCACCTCTAATATTCTGATTGCGTTTTGAATATACCTCCACGATCACAATAATTACACTGTATTATAATTATTTGAATATCAATCTCCCCATTAGCTTCTAATCTCCATCTTTGAATCCCCTGCATGTAGCATATACTAATAGTCTATGGGTTGAATGAACGAATATATGAATGAGTTCCTCTCCCTGCCGGTAGCATCTTCTATTTCACACACAAGAGGGAGCTATGCTCCCTCTGTGCTCTAGACAGTATTAAACTCTCATTCAACATTAATTGTCACAAATATAGGGCTAAGGATTGGGCAGGAAAGGATTTGACCAACCCTGCTCATTTTTAGTGCTTTCACAAAATTTTCAGAGGGCCTCTTCCAATAGTTGGAATCCAAAGCATGAGTGTTCATGTTTAACTGAATCTGAAACATGTATTTCAACTCTAGCTAAAGATAAATAAGAACGTGTGGATTAAGTTATCTTTTATAATATGTGATATGATATTTATTTTATTTATTGGCCTAACAACTTTTTATCAATGACACCTAGACTGAAGCCATTACAATTGTGATGGAAGGCTATATTTTTTAGAAAAGGCTATAAAATGTAGAATATCTTGGGTAATAAGGTAGGAAGATAAAGCAGGTTTACTGATACTATGAATACATGTTATATGCTAAAATTTCAAAAACAAATATTTGCAATATAAGCAGATAATAATGTAATGTATTTGGGTTAGCGTTAGATGTTAGCATTATTCCTACATATATTTTAATGGGAGGTTATAAAATATT
Source organism: Zalophus californianus (assembly GCF_009762305.2). Lineage (NCBI taxonomy): Eukaryota > Metazoa > Chordata > Mammalia > Carnivora > Otariidae > Zalophus > Zalophus californianus. The sequence continues at coordinate 86,555,503 of NC_045600.1, forward strand.
TTACAAGAATGGCTCATCTCTATTAACACAGTGCTTCAAAGAAACACTAACAAAAGGCTCTCTAAGTACAAAAGAACAATGTTAACTTATTTCCAATTCTCCAGAATATTTATTTAAGATGACTAAAGAAAAAAGATAGTTGGGAATAAAATTCATCTTCTTTAATTTCTTCTTGCTTAACTTAATGAATTCGGTTTTCCTTAATCTACATCGCCTAATCTAAAGTTAATTTTGGATGACCCTGATCCAAAATTAGTTTTAATTATTAAGGTAACAGGCCTCCTGCATGAAGTGGTGGGACTGAAATGAAAGTCTTTTTGCCCAGCCATCCTGCTTTTCCTACAAAGCTTGTAGTTTCCCTCGGGAACATCTTCCTCCTTGGCTTGCCAAGGAGGTTCTGACAGTGGAATTTCTTCCAATCTGAGAAAAATCTCTTGTCAGTCTTCACTCACTTCTCCCCTAGCTCACCACCACGACTGACGGATATACACAACGGACACTCATATAAATAAGACAAGATACAGTCAGACATACACCTACAATTTCACGTAAACATAAATATTGACACAAAAAGAAAGTAGCTCTCAGTAACATAAAGACCTAGATACACAAGCCCTCAGTCAGAGGCCCCAGTGACAAAACTGAAGTGCTTTCTCAATGGGTTGGGTCAATCCCCACGCTTTCTCCCTGGCCTGGAGAAGGGAGGGCCACTCTTTTCCCTTTCTGAACTCCCTTAAAATACTGAAGCATTTCTAATGCTCAGTTGTGTTTCAGACACAGTTACCTAACCCTTACCTATCTCAGGTTGAAGTGGGGTTCCTGTGTGTGTATGAGGGGTGGGCAAGAAATAAAGTTACACATCTTTAAGAAAATTCAGCCTAGTACAGGGTCTTCAGCATTCAAAGTTGTCACATGCTTTCTTAGTGCTCTGTGGCCCCTCTTGTAGCCTCCCTCTGCCCACCTCCCCCATCTTCTGGAACCCAGAAAGACTCCTAATTCTCTACAAAGGAGGGGGAATGGGTGACATGGCTGGAGTTGCCACGAGCTCTGATTGATGATACACAGCTACTAGAATGTAATATTTTGTTTCTTTGGTTGGGGTTGATCCCATTCAAAGTTTACAGCTCTGGCTGGCTACAGGGACCCTGTCAGGCACTCCTGTCCCAGCCTCTTCTCATCAAGAAGGCGTGTGGACATGTGTATGTGTGTTGTTGCACCGAGGAAAGAATTAAGGGTTGAAGAAATAGAAGATCTGAGGAGTGGGTTGAGGCAGGAGTACCCAGTAAGGGCTGGGGTGAGTAAGGAGCCCCGGGGTGCTGAATCATGCAAGTCAAACTATCTAGGCTCCAGGTAAGTCGAGATAAGGAGTCCGTGTCTGTAAACCTAGTGGCATTTATGGATGCCCTCCTCTTAATTTCTTATCAAGCTCCCTTTGAGGAACTCCCACTTGATCTAAACTTGCCCTGGGTGGACGCGGGAACCCGCGGGGCAGTGGCGGCACTCTAACGTCCCCTTCAAAACCCTCCGACCGCACCGACCCCAGCAGCCTCATCCCCGCCACTCACACCCGGACCACCATTTCCTACCTTCGCGTCTCGCAAACGACGCGTGCGTGGCAGCCCTCGCAGCTCGCCTCGTCCTTGTGGAACCTCACAAGCAGCGCTCCTGGGGGTGGGATTAGGGCGGGAACCGGGTCCAGACGTTCTGTCCCCGAAAGCGCACTGCCTTTCTCTCGGCAGAGCCCGCTTCCCACCCCACTCTTCTCCTAATGCACTGAAGGACCCGGCTTCGACCGGACAAACCGGGTCCCGGGTGCTTCCCCGCCCACCCCTGCAAGTCGCTCTCAACCTTCTCAGACCGCACCCGAGGCTCCGAGGCGCTGCCTCCCGTCCTCGGCCTGGGACAGAGGAAGGACGGCGCGCAAGAGCCGTCCCCTCCGCAGCCATCCCCCCGACCCCCATTCCTCCTGCCCCCTGCCCCCTGCCCAGAACCCCGGGCGGCTCCGGCACAAACCTAGCGATGCAGTCCGGGGACCGGCGGGGCGCGGGCGGGCCTCGAGCGGGCCTCGAGCGCGGGAGACCCCGAGAGCTCACGAGGAACCCTGCGCGGGGAGGGGTGGTGCCACAGACTCTTTCAGGGTCTTAGGACGAGGACCTCGCTTGGACGCCTGGCCTGGTCTGCCGGCATTGATCTATCCTCTTGGTCTTGGAGCCCAGCTCCGAAGGTGTGGAGAGTTTGGGGGTCCTCCCCGGTCCCCCCGCACCCGCTCGGCCTCCCGCCCACACCCCAGCCCCGGCAGACTTGCCCTTTTCGCTGTCCAAGTGGCCGCACTAGCCGAACCCTCGCCAGGGACCGGACAGATCCCCGACCTGAGCCCTGCGAGCCGGCGCCGTCTCACCTGGCGCGTCCCGGTCCCCTCGGAGCACCTCGGCGGGTCCCCGGCGCGCCCGCGGGTATCCCGCCCCACTCCGCCCCGCCCCGCCCCGCCTTAGAACCCGGCGGTGCGGTCTCTTCTTCACCGCCAGCCCCGCCCGCCCCGCGCACAGCCGCGGAGGAAGCCGGCCGGGAGCGGGCGTCGCGGACCCGCTGCGAGCCGGGAGGGAGCCAATCCGCTCTCCGGGGTCGAGGGACGCCGCGGCCACAGGTCAGACCCAGAAGGGCTTCTCCGGCCCGCGGACCTAGGCGCTCCGGGGGAGGGAGGGAGCTCCACTCGCGTGGCTTCGGTGGAGTGTGCCCCAGCTCGGCCACGCTTTCTGAGGGAAGGGGAATTCTAGCCCTGGCCCCCATGCGCCTCCGTTATTAGCCTGACGCTAAAATGGAGCCGGTTCAGGCCTATTCCTCCCCCACCCCACCACCAAATTTTCAGGTTCTTGGAGAACTGGGAGTGTTGGGTGACCTAGTTTGCTTGGGCCTAAAGGATCTCTCTGGAGTTCTTCTGACACAAGCACATGACGCCAGGGAGGGAACTTTGGGCTTTTAGACTCCAGGCTGCCCCTCCCCTCAACCTTCCCTTGGGACCAGGTTGGAATCCCTATGGCCTTGGCTTATATTTCCCCCACCCCAGGGTCATCACTGAAGGACTTCAGGCTGGAAAAGTAGCCATGTGGGGCAAGAACAAGGTAGGCCTGTGTTCTCTCCCTGGTTCTGCCGCTGCCTGGGGCTTCACTGCCCTGTCATAAGGTTATGCTTTCCACCCAAGGCTGTTAAAAAGTTACTGAACCAATGTTGTATAAATCATTGTGGTTACCTACCCGAAAGGAGTGGTTATTAAGCATACCCACATTCCTCTTCAGGTTTATCTGCACAGCCTGGCCTGAAAGCTCACTACATTTTTTTTGTGGGCTGAGTGGTCTCTGAGGCCCAGGATCCTGAAGACACAGTGGTACGGGGGAAGGGGCAAGGCATCCGAGATCAGGGAAGGACCACTGTGGCCACATAAGCACATCCATCCTTATGGCTTCAACCATTCAGGACCCTGCTCTTCACACACTATCAAAGGTCACCATCTGGACAGTCTCTGGGATGGAGTGGGTAGAGTGGCTGAGCTTTTGAGTTATGACAGGGCCTAAGGTTTTTCACTTGTTTAATGGGAGATGGCAAGTGGGGTTGAGATCACCCTCTGGGGCTCCTCCTCTGGGACTAGACAACCTGTTCAGGAGTCCTGAGGGTTTGGTTTGAGATAAGGCTTTCTCTGAGCTCCCCCTTTCTTCCACTAGATAGTTCCCCACCCCCACCCCCACCCCCCAGTTTCTATGCCGCCTTTAGAAAATCTTTACTGGCCTGAGGCACTCCCTGTGCCAGTCAGGAGTCCCAGCCTGAGTCCCCTGCTGCCTCTGTTTCCCTGTTGCCCCTGGGTGATCTGTTGGCCTGGGGAGAGAGAGCAGAAAGTTGGCACCAAGCACAGGAGTGCCTGGCGCTCCATTCTTTGATTCCACCGAGAGGAGCCACGCTCTCCCTACATCACATTTACATAACACCTGTGGCCTTTCTTGCTTTGAATTCAACCTCATTCTCACGTTTGATGTTTGATTCCAACAACCATGCTAGGAGATAGACAGTTCAGGCATGTTTACTCCCATCGCTGGAAGAGGTAACCAAGGTCCAGATCAGATAAGTGACCTGCCTAAGACCACACTCGTGGACTAGCAGCAGCTCAGTGTCCTGGCCCCCAAGCAAGGCTCTGTCCAAGGAACATACACTTTGGGAAGCTGGGCCAAAGCAAGGTTTTTCAGTTAATCTAAGAAGGTAAGTCCAGGAAGGCAGAGGTTTCTGTCTGCTTTGTTCATCACTTAACCTCCAGTTCCTAGGTCAGTGCCTGATACATAGTGGGTGCTTGTCAAGTGTTTGTTGAATGAATGAAAGATTCTTGGGAGACAGTGTGTCTCCTGCTCTCTGCTCCTCACTGTGGTGTTGGCCCAGGCCACACCTAGATTCACAGGGGCCTGCAGAGGCCCTGGCCTGACTCTTCTGAATTGCTGGGACTCATTCTTCCTGTTCTCTTTTTCTAGGGTCTCCATTTTAGGGTGTTCTAATACCTAAGCCCTATTATCATATTCATCATGGGCTTCTGCCTGGCTCTGGCATGGACACTCCTGGTTGGGTCATGGACATCCATGGGTAAGTATAGATTGAAGAAGTATAACTAGGAACAGAGGAACCCTGCTGTGTCAGCATTTCCTCTTCATTCCTTACCGTCTGGAGGCCCTTTCTCTCTCCCCTGTCTTCGCTCTTTCTTCATAATGTAAGGACCCCTGATCCCAAGTGGGAAAAGACTGATGAGGCATACAAGATAATAAAGGATCTTGTGGTCAGACTAGACCCAAAGCTGGAGGGAAGTCGCCAGTGTTTTAAAACAATATGGAAAAAAAAGAACAACACAACCAACCACCACCACTAATAAGGTCGGTCCATTCGATTTTGTCTTGTTTCTGTCAGCTTTGGACAGTCTCTTACTAGAATCTGAGGCCATTCTCCGAAGTCTGGGTCTCTGAGAAGGGAAGTAGGTTTAAGGTGCTACAAGTTAGGTTAAAAAGAGCCAGTTCCTGGGGCGCCTGGGTGGCTCAGTTGGTTAAGTGTCTGCCTTTGGCTTGGGTCATGATCCCAGGGTCCTGGGATCGAGCCCAGCTGTTCAGCAGGGAGTCTGCTCCTCCCTCTCCCTCTGCTGCTCCCCCTGATCATGCTCTCTCTCTGAAATAAATAATTTTTTTTTAAATAGCCAGTTCCTTATCATCAAGGGTGGGAGGATACAGGAAAAGGAAGCGGAGAAGACCTTTGGAATGATCTATTCTGACTGGGCAATAAGATCCCTGCAGCTTCTCCCAGGACAGAGCTGTTCCCATTCCCATTCCTTCCAGCTCTCTCTTTGCCTTGACCTTGGATTTTCCTTTTCTAGTCAGCTCTTGCCACTTATTCCCAGAAGGCATTCTCCCTTATGCTCCCTCCCAAAGGCCCTCCTCCCCCTTGTTCTGCCACCAGTTCATCTTATTTTAGAGATCACACGTATATAGGTGTGCTAGTTCCTGCCCCAAGTCCTGGATCCTTAGCTGAGTTCTCTGCTCAAACACCAGGGCCTGAGTCATTTTCCTTCTCTGACCTGCTGGTGAGCGAGTGTGCACACATGGGTGTGCACATGCACGTGGGAGTGTGGGGCAGGAGGGGAGCTCCGAGATCTTGTTCTTGGTCTGAGTGGAAAGACAATCAGGAATGGGTCTCGCTGGCTGATGAGGGTCCTTTTCTTTGTTCTGTTCTATGAAGTGAGCAGAGAGGGAGCTTTAGCCCTATAACCTTCTAGTTTGGGGAAAGGAATCTAACTGGTCATCTGATCTACTGACCAGAAGGACCCCCATTCCACCTCTGATTCTGGACCCTTCCTCTGCCCTCACTGCCTGAGTTCTTCCCTTGACAACTGAGTGCTCCCAAGAGCCATATCCTTCAGGCTTGCCTGTCCTTTCATGCCAGGACTCGCCCAGCTGCCCCTTCCCTCTGTTCTCACACAGGAGCTCAGAACCCCATTTCCTGGGAGGTACAGCGATTTGATGGGTGGTACAACAACCTAATGGAGCACAGATGGGGCAGCAAAGGTAGGTGAGGGCCAAATAGAGACAACCCCAGGGGCAGGGGTGCCCGAAGGGGCAAGGCCTGGCAGGTACCAGCAAAGGCTCATCCATTCTTAAGGTTTTAGGATCTGTGGTTTGGAGGGAAGCCTGGGAGAGAGGAGGTAAGGGAGCCCCACTGGGGATTTATCTTTGTCCCTACCCCTCCTACCCCAGGCTCTCGGCTGCAGCGCCTGGTCCCGGCCAGCTACGCGGATGGTGTGTACCAGCCCTTGAGAGAACCCCACCTGCCCAACCCGAGAAACCTTAGCAACACTGCCATGAGGGGCCCTGCAGGGCAGGCCTCCCTGCGAAACCGAACAGTGCTAGGAGTCTTCTTCGGTGAGGCCCTCAACCTCTGGGGGAGGGAGGCCAGTAGGGTCAGCTGGACACCTCTGTGTCTGAGGGGGGAGTCAGGGAGTGAGGGAGAGAAGTGATGGAGGATCTTAGAGATGCGTGTGAGAGATGGAGGGGGAGGCAATGGGATGGGGTATTCTTACCCAAAACTGGATTTGCCTCTCGGTGGATATTGAACCAAAAGACAAAACCAAGACAAGAATAGGAAGAGTTTTATTTAGAACAAGTAAAGGAAAACATGGTGAATATTTCCTAAAGCAGTGTCTTCCCAAATAATAAAACTGGGGAAGTTTTAAGGTAAGGGTACCTTACCTTAAGTGCATTCATGAAGGCACTTGTCCAATGGGGGATAAGCCTAGAATTTAGGCAAAAGTCATCTCGGAGTGACAGAGTCCAGGTCTTAATTGATGGAAGTCACATGGGCCGGCAAGGGTTGGCATCAATTTTCTGCCTTTTAATTGCTCTGATATCTCAGTGCTCAAAGGGGTTTGAATCCCGCAACGATAACTCAAGAATGTGCTTTGTGCAAGTAGGCATAAATCACAAGATGTCTGGGGCCTAAAATGACTTTGCTTAAGTCAAGAAAGCTATGTCTTGTATTTCTTTTTCTGGGGAAGAAAAAGTAGAGGGAGAAAGTCTGGTTGGGGGAGGCATAAATTTGCCCCACATTGAGCTGTTGATGGGACTGCAGGTAGAGGCAGGAGCATGACAATAATCTGGTAGGGACTTTTGGTGGGACCCTGTTCTTACTCTTTGCCCACTGTGACTCCTAGGACAGTCTCAGGGCAGGATTCTGATTTTGACAAGAGGGCTGGTGGGCGTGGGTGTCGAAATGGGGGTGCTAGGGTGGGTGGCCGGACCCCAGTGACTGTGGGTTGTTGGCTCCCAGCAGGAATGCCAGGCTCCTGCTGGCCACCCAGGGTGCCTACATTTGATTCCCAGTGTCCAGTGTTGTAGTGAGACTGGCAGGTTCTCTAGGCAGGCTGCTCCCAGCTGCATGTTGGAGCAGGTGTTCCCAGCCTGACTGCCTAGGCACACTCACCCGGCACCTCCCAGTTACCAAGGAGAAGACCAAACTGGCAATGAAAACACTTTGGACCAGGGTGTAACAAAGGATTGGGAAGGGTGGGGGAGGTCAAGACTTGGACTTGCCAAAAACGGCTGAGGAGTCTTTTGAAGCTTCAAGGGGAGTAAGGGAGGGCTAGATACCTGATGCAGAAGGGAGAATGGTCCTTAGGCAGGTCCTTGCACGCCCTCCCCACTGTGGACAGGCTACCACGTGCTCTCGGACCTGGTGAGCGTGGAGACCCCCGGCTGCCCAGCCGAGTTCCTCAACATCCACATCCCGCCCGGGGACCCGGTGTTCGATCCCGACCGGCGCGGGGACGTGGTCCTCCCCTTCCAGAGGAGCCGCTGGGACCCCGAGACCGGACAGAGCCCCAGTAATCCCCGGGACCTGGTGAGACGAGGCGGGCGGGGTCCCGGGTTCGCGGCCAGGCCAGCGCAGGGCGGGGCGGGGAGAGGCTCCCACCCCCTCGCGCACTGACACCCGCCTCCGCTACCCGACCCCCGGCTCACCCCCGGCTCACCCTCGCGGTGCCCCCTGCAGACCAACGAGGTGACGGGCTGGCTGGACGGCAGCGCCATCTATGGCTCCTCGCACTCGTGGAGCGACGCGCTGCGGAGCTTCTCCGGGGGAGAGCTGGCGTCGGGGCCCGACCCCGCCTTCCCCCGGAACGCGCAAAGCCCCCTGCTCATGTGGATGGCGCCCGACCCCACCACCGGACAGCGCGGGCCCCGGGGGCTGTACGGTGAGGCCGCGGGGCGGGGTGCGGGCTGCGGGCGGCGTGCGGGCTGCGGGCGGCAAAGTTGGTGGTCACACCGCCGCTCCTCTCCTGCCCTGCGGCCCCGCGTCGCCTGCAGCCTTCGGGGCGGAGCGAGGGAACCGCGACCCGTTCCTGCAGGCGCTGGGCCTGCTGTGGTTCCGCTACCACAACCTGTGGGCGCAGCGGCTGGCCCGCGAGCACCCGCAATGGGGGGAAGAGGAGCTGTTCCAGCACGCGCGCAAGAGGGTCATCGCCACCTACCAGGTCAGTCACGCGCCCTCTCCCCGCCCCCCCCGTCCCCACCCCGACTGCTGCGTGGGAGACTCCGCTGCCCCGCAGAGCCCTCCATCCTCGCGCAAGCAGTCCCCAGAAACACCCTTTTCCGGGAGGACACTGCTCCCCAGAACTGGAGCTAGCGTCTAGGAATGGACCCCGAAGATGAGGAGCAGGCAAAGGACCCTCACACACGAGACTTGGCCGTGGTTATTAGTCATTAGCCCACGCCCATCCCGTGTTCCTAGTGGGGGACAGGCGTCCGTACCTGTCCTGTTGGAGTTGCCTCCCTGCTGACTGCCCCTGCCTGGCCCTCACCTCCCACCTAAGCCTTCCTGGGGCTCAGACCCTCCCAGCGTGGCTGCTCCAGCGCTTGCCTCCCTTTTGCCCTCTGTTGACCCTCAGAACATCGTTTTGTATGAGTGGCTGCCCAGCTTCCTGCAGAAAACACCCCCGAAGTATGCAGGTAAGGGGATGGGGAGGGAGAATGGGAGAGCTAGCAGGAGTTTTTTGGAGGTGGGGGGAGAAAGGGTGGGGAGGGAGGGTGGGTGGTTTAAGGGCTAAATGTTACTATCCTCTCTCTTCTCCCCTTCCCCCAGGATACAACCCTTTCCTGGACCCCAGCATCTCCCCAGAGTTCCTGGTGGCCTCTGAGCAGTTCTTCTCCACCATGGTGCCTCCTGGGGTCTACATGAGGTGAGGGCAAAGCGTAAACATTTGTGTGTTGGGAGGAATGGGGATGTCATTTGAGAAAAATCTGCCCTCAGGAAAGGATTATCAGTCTGAAATGCTAATTTCCCCAGAGAACAATGAATTTGGAGGGGGAAGAACAACTGTTTAAAAAGACATCATTGTGGTTTTGAAGCACTTTATGTCCATTTTCCTACAGCTGGTGTATATATTAATCCTCCAGTTAAACACAGGCTAATTGAGGCTCAGAGGGTGAGTCACAAAGCCTGCTGGTCTGAATCTTAGGTCTTGACGCTACACTGGGGGCATTTTTAACTATAAGCACAGGACCTGGATCTTGCAAGCCTTTCTAGAGAATTATAATTAAAAAAGCGTGAGAGCTGAAGAGAAATTTTGACTCCAAAATAAGGAAAAGGGAAATTTAAACTAAAAATATACATATTTAATTAAATGTATATGGAACAAAACATGTCAGTTTATTTTTATAATTGCATTATAATTTAAAACAATTTGTAGGTTAGGGGCACCTGGTTGGCTCAGTCTGTTAAACAGCTGCCCTGAGCTCAGGTCTTGATCCCAGGGTCCTGGGATTGAGCCCTACCTCCAGCTTTCTGCTCAGTGGGGAGTCTGCTTCTCCCTCTCCCTCTACCCCTTCCCCCTGCTCGTTTGCGTGCGCATGCGCGCTCTTTGTCAAATAAATTAATAAAATCTTAAAAAAAAAACTAATTCATAGGTTAGATTTTCTTACTCTGGAACAATTTTTGGATATGCCTAATCATAGCCAAGAAATCATAGCATTTGACTTATCCATAGACAAGTAATTTCAAAAGAACAATTAAAAATCCTTTTAAAATGTTTTAACATAGGGGCGCCTGGGTGGCTCAGTTGGTTAAGCAACTGCCTTGGGCTCAGGTCATGATCCTGGAATCCCGGGATCGAGTCCCGTGTCGGGCTCCCTGCTCAGCGGGGAGCCTGCTTCTCCCTCTAACCCTCCCTGCTCTCATGTACTTTCTCGCTCTCTCAAATAAATAAATAACTCTTTAAAAAAATGTTTTAACATATATATGTATGTATATATATACATATATATACACACACACACATATATATATACACACTCACTCTTTGGGAATCAGGAGAGAAGAGGTGCTCTAAACAGAGCCCCATGCTATTTAGTAATATATACATAGAGAGATGGAGAAAGAGATGGGGGAAGGGAAGCATGTGCATGCTTTAGGCACATTTTTAAATGGTTTTTTTTTAAGACTTTATTTATTTTTTTGACAGAGAGACAGGGAGAGAGGGAACACAAGCAGAGGGAGTATGAGAGGGAGAGGCAGGCTCCCTACAGCAGGGAGCCCAATGCAGGGCTTGATCCCAGGACCCTGGGATCATGACCTGAGCTGAAGGCAGACACTTAATGACTGAGCCACTCAGGCGCCCCATGTTTTTAAATGTTTACAGTGACCTGGGCCCCTGGCTATGTACAGTCTTGGAGACCAGAGCTGATGCCTGACTTTAGGACCCCATGGCCTCAGTCATCATTCCCCTGCTCCTTGCATTTCAGAAATGCCAGTTGTCACTTCCAGGAGGTCATCAATAGGAACTCAAGTACCTCCAGAGCTCTCCGGGTCTGCAATAGCTACTGGAGCCGAAAGGTCAGGGCTGGGGGCACATATATGGGTGGATGTATGTGTGTAGTGTGTGTGTGTGTGTGTGTGTGTGTGTGTGTGTGTGTGTGTGTGTGTGTCTGAGGTGTATGAGGTGTATGATGAAGGGGGGCAGTAGGGCCTAGGCAGCCAGCTTTACATGCTCGAAAGTCAATCCTCCACCTCCACCTCAGGCCTGTGTGAGGGACAGCGAGGCCTATGAAGGTGTGGCTCTACATTCATTCCTTCCTTGTAGGTTTTTTTTTCCTCCCTTGACAGTTCTAAGTCCCCCATAGGCCTTGGAGTACCCCAGCCATCCCACCCCCCCCAAGGAAATGTCCCGATTAGACATACCTAAGGCAATGTGTGAATGTGTGTGTTGAGGGGGGAACAAGGAGGAAGGAAGAGTTCTGAGATTATCAGGGATAATCTGTCCCATCCAAACCAGGCCAGTGTGGGTAAAGAGCATTGACGAATAATTTAAAGCAAAATCTGATACTTTGTGTGGAGCATTCACAAGAGGAGAAGAGAGGTAGAAGGAAAAGGGAGAAGAGGGAAGAACAGAATCAGAGTCATAAAGCTGAATTGAAGAAGACCTCAGTATCCTCCTAATTGTTTTAATTTAATTTAACTTAATTTAATTTATCCCTAATGCCCTTTTTATTAAGGAAAAGGCACCGAGTTCAGAAAGGTCCTGTGATTTGCCCATGGTCACACAGCTGCTCACTAACAGAGCAAGGACCAAGACCTAGATGTTCTAGTGTCTTTGTTGATCATACTGTCAAGTCTCCTAAAATAGAAGTAAAGTTTTAGATCCCTTGTGTTTGTGGGGACCTGTCTCCCAGCAGCATGAGCTTTGGATGGGGACATCACTCACCCTGAGTGGGGAATCAACCTATGGAGGAGGAATGGCCTGCTGGTTTCAGAGCAAACATCAGCACTGGGTGGGCCCAGGACATGGATTGTGGTGTGGGGAGAGCCTGGCTGCTCAACCTCCAGCCCCATCTTCTCTCCCCATTCCCAAAGCATCCAAACCTACAAAGAGCTGAAGATGTGGAAGCGCTACTGCTGGGCATGGCCTCCCAGATCGCTGAGCGAGAGGACCATGTCGTGGTTGAGGATGTACTAGGTGAGGCTGAGGCTGTCCCTGAAGGCTGTGCCCTGCTGGCCCCTGGGTGGGGATTCTGTTGGAGCTCCAGTGTCAGGCCAGGAGGAGTGTCTGTGCCTGGGAGTCTGTACTCTTTCACTGCTGAGAGATGTGTTGACCATGGTTCCCTCTGTGTCATTCTGGTCCCACCTGGGGCTGGTTGGAGCCTGGGTCCTGGGATAGTGGAGCTGTGGTGGCCCTGAGCTCCCTCAAACTCTCTGCTATTTCATCCCCAGATTTCTGGCCTGGGCCCCTGAAGTTCTCTCGTACAGACCACCTGGCTGGCTGCCTGCAAAGGGGCCGGGATCTGGGCTTGCCCTCTTATACCAAGGCCAGGGCAGCCCTGGGTCTTCCTCCCATTACCAGATGGCAGGACATCAACCCTGCACTCTCCCAGAGCAACCATACCGTAAGGAGGGGTTGGGACACAGAAGGCAGGGTGGGAGGGCCCAAGGCACATTGGCCCAAGTCACATTGGCCCAAGACATGGAAGGGAGGCAGTGAGACACAAACACTAGAGACAAGTCCCTGGGGAGAAGGATGGGACTCACCCAGGTGGCTTTTCCCAGTATCATACACCAGGATGGAAGTTACCAGACCAGCAGGATTTGGCAGTATATCTTGTGACTCTGCAGATCTAGCAAATGTTTGTTGAGCATCTCTTGCATGCTAGACACTTAATAGGCATTATCTCATTTGCTCTTCCCAACAACCATCTGAGCAGGTGTAGAAGGTCCTCAACCCAGGAACAAGCTATACTTTTTTATACACTGATACTCAAGCTGCCTTTGGAGAGTCAACTGTCACACCGTGAGCTATCGCCTGGGAAAGTGGTATTGCCTGCCAGCCAACAGACTAGTTTTGGTGGCCTTAGCATCTTGGCATAGTAGCATTTCTACAATTGCATGCTTGTTTTATTGCTTTCGTCCTTACCATTTTATAAGATTGTTGGAAAGTGGAGAATTGAAAGGCTGATGAAGAAGCAATACACACATGGGGCTTGTAAACTTTATAAAATCAGTATAAAGATAGGAATCACCAGGCATACCGAAAGTAGCAAATCTTTAGCTTACCTGGGCCTCACTGGAATTAAGCTGGGCAAATGTTTGTTTACATTGCAGAGAAAAGAACAAAGTAAAGGTCAGGTAGAAAATGCTGCTCATATAATGTTGAAGTCTGTCTCCAAAAAGCAATGTATATGCAGGGATTTGATTTTTAAAAACTTTTTTAGCTCTAAGAATAGAAACCTTTTCTAATACATCATTCTACCTTTCCAACTTTTGTACTGGTTTTGACCCTCAAATTTCATACCATTTTGAGCACAAGCCACATAGGGAACTGGCTGCCCGTTTTGTTCAACTTTCTAAAATAGGTAGCTGAATCTGTGAGCGAGTTCCCATAAATGAGTTAACTTGTGTAAAGCATTTGGAGCGGTGCCTGGGGCATAATAAGTGAGTGATTGTCACTGTCATTTATCATTATCACCCCAGGGGCTGATCCCTGCGCACTACCTCTTTGCCCCAGGGTAGGTGCCAGGTCCTTGCACTCACTCATGTCCCTTCTTGGCCCAGCTGCTGGAGGCCACAGCTGCCCTGTACAACCAGGACCTGTCCCAGCTGGAGCTGCTCCCCGGGGGGCTCCTGGAGAGCCATGGGGACCCCGGGCCCCTCTTCAGCACCATCGTCCTTAACCAGTTTGTGAGGCTGCGGGATGGCGACCGCTACTGGTTTGAGAACACCAGGAATGGGTAAGGCCTGCCTGGGTCCCTTCCTCAGACTTCACCTTGGCCTGGGCCCCAGGCCCTCTGCAAGTAATGTCAGCAGCCCCATGGGCCCTTGATTCCCAGCCGGCCTCCCACACTCCTCGGCCCCTCTGGGTTTCTTTCCTCATCTGGGTTCCTGGGCCAGAGCAGGCAATTCTCTCCCAATACAGCAGCTCACCACTTCTCCCACCCCCAGGCTATTCTCTGAGGAAGAAATTGCAGAGATCAGAAACACTTCCCTACGGGATGTTCTAGTGGCTGTCACCAACAGGAACCCCAGTGCCCTGCAGCCCAATGTCTTCTTCTGGCATATGGGTGAGTGACCAGGGGGTGCTTGGAGGGGCCTGGGGTCTGGTGTCTCATCCCTCCTCATCCGTGGGCCTGGTTCAGGTGCAGTTGGGCAGTAGACTCCAAGGAGGCAGTGAGCCATGTTTCTGCCCTTGAGAACTTTGGTTCTGGGCACCAAGGTGGCCACATGTGGCTGTATAGGTCCCCTTCTGCACAACTTCAGAGGGTACCCAAGTGGGGGCAAGACTGAGACTCAGAGAGACCTAGGGAGGAAGGCTCCCATCAGCTGGGCTGAGCCTGGGGTGGGTGTGGTATCAGGAAGGTCCAGTGCAGTGAGGATAGCCTAATCCCACAGCAGTGACAAGGGAAGGGCTGTGTGTGTGTGTGTGTGTGTGTGTGTGTGTGTGTACATATGTGCGTGTGAGGGAGAGAGAGGGCTGAGGTTCATTTTTGACCCCACATGTTACCCCACTAGGCAAACACCACATTTTTGGTATACTGACAGGGGTAAGCAGCTCTCACCCCTCTGCTACCCAGAGGCCCCCCTACTCTACCCTTTCTGCCACTCTGACCTCTTCGGTGATTCTGTGCCGGAGCCTCTGGCCCGGCACGTCCCAGGACTCTAGCTTCCTCTGTCTCCCCAGGAGACCCCTGCCCGCAGCCAAGACAACTCAGCACTGAGGGCCTGCCAGCCTGTGGTCCCTCCATCATGTGGGACTATTTTGAAGGCAGTGGATTTGGCTTTGGCGTCACAATCGGGACTCTCTGCTGCTTCCCCCTGGGTAAAAGTGATGGGCAGGGTGGTGTTGGGTGAAATGCATAAGCTAAGGGGTGGCAGTGGGGTGGTTTCATCTCTAACAACTGACCATGCGGAGTACTGTTTCTTTGGGCACATGACGAAAACATCAGAGCAGGAGGGGACATGAGAAGTGTCTGACCTGCAGATAAGTCAGCTCCAGCGAAATTTGCCTTCCTGTTCTCCTGGGGTCCCTCCAGGGCCTAGGTTGGTCAGGAGTCACAAGGAATCTGTATTTCACAGTTATTTGCAGGAGCCTGGGCCTGGGAAACTGTCCAAGGCAAACCCTGCTTGAGAGCCAGTTGAGAACTAGCTTGAGACTTAGAGTTCGGCATGGCTATGTGTGAGTCCACCAGCTGCATGGCAGAGTGGGTCCAGTCTCTGGCACAAGGACTCTGGCCTTAGTCTCTGGCTGGGAAGGGAACTGAGTGATGGAAGCAGCAGAGGCTGTGTTGGCATCTTACCCAAAGCTCCTTCCCCACCCCTACCCCACTCCCCACCGGGGAGCTTCACAGTTTGAGACAATGAATGAGCCGACCTAGGAGGTGGGGAGAGCAGGGGGCCTTGCCAAGGAAAGGGGCCACTGATCTCCTCAGACTCCTACCATTCCTCTGAGCATCCTCCTGCCTCTGCCCTCTCAGTGAGCCTGCTTAGTGCCTGGATTGTTGCCCGGCTCCGAAGGAGAAATTTCAAGAGGCTCCAGGGCCAGAACCGCCAGAGCATCATGTCTGAGAAGTTCGTGGGGGGCATGGAAGGTAGGCCTGGAGCTGGCCAGGGTGCTGCGGGGGAGGACATGACTCAGGGCTGCAGACCGCTCCCACCTCAGCAGCCTAAGGAAAAGGCCTCACTTTTCTAGGCCTCCAAGCAGGTCAGGGCAGGTGGGAAGAGCCATGGAGGCATCAGGTGGAAATTGGACCTGGAGTCCTCCACCCTCCATAGATCCTCCCCGTGGTCCCACATAAAGGGGATGTGATAGACTCATGGGGAGGAGTCACAGGGCCTTGACTACATTTCATAGGCTTACCATGACTCTCTAGAATCCTCAGCAACAGATGCTTTGTGGCATCTTACACTGGAATTTCAGGCAACAGAGAAGTAATTAATGAAGGTCCAGAGTCACACTGGTGGAGGATTGGAATCTTGATTCCACCACTTGAGCTTTTGGGCCTTAGGCAGATTTTTTTAATCTCTCTAAACCTATTTTTTAATCTGTAAAACAGGAATAATAACAGCACTTACCTCATGAAAGTTTATGAAGATTGTATTAACTAGTTCATGCCAAGTACTTGGTACAGTATTGGGCACACAGTAAACACTCAGGAAATGGTAGTTATTCTTCACGTGGGCTAGAGGCACAGCAGGACTACTGGGGAGCGGACGACCCTCAGTACTCAAGAAGGGGCCAGGAACTACGGAGGCCCTGACCTAACTCCAGCCCTAAGCTAGCCTCCTTTGTCCTGGCCCCAGCTGACCCTGAGCCCTGTCTCTCCAGCATTGGAATGGCAGGGCCACAAGGAGCCCTCCCGGCCTGTGCTGGTGCACCTGCAGCCCGGGCAGATCTGCGTGGTGGACGGCAGGCTCTCTGTGCTCCGCACCATCCAGCTGCGGCCCCTGCAGCAGGTCAGCCTCATCCTGTCCGGCAACCGCAGACGCCGCGCCCTCCTGCTCAAGATCCCCAAGGAGTATGACCTGGTATGGCCCAGTTGGTCCTATTCCTGGTCCATAGCCAGGGAGGCAGCCAGGTGGAGGGGAAGGAGCACTGAATCAGGCAGGGTTTCTGGCTTCTAGTTCCCAGCTGTAGTACCTGATAGAGAAACGTGAACACATTCATCCTGCTCTGGGCCTGTAGGGTGACATGATCTCCACAGTGCCTTCTTCCTGCTTAGTCTTCCTCCCCCCATCTAAGGATGCTTCGGTGGGTCCTAGCTGGGAGTCCTTGGAAGAAGCCAGGCCCTCTTTCCTGCCGCCTGATTTTAGGATCTAGTGAATTGTTAAGAGATTTTGGAGGGGAACTCAACCAGAGGCTGATTTTCAGCTCTGTCTGGCTCCCAGTCCCCTCCGTCATCTGTCCTCCCCACCTTCCCTTCTCTTCTCCAGTGTGAACAGAGAGGGAAGGATGGCTGCAGACATGTGTCTCTGAATGCAGTCTCTGTGCCTATAATGGAGCCCAGAACCCCGTCGAGCCCAGGACATAACAGTAAATCCCTTTTACAAGGGCGCTCTTCCCAGTGGCCCCTGACAAAACCCACGCAAAGCCCCTGGCCCCAGGGGGCCCTGACAAATGATTGCTCTCCCTGTTGCCACTCTGTAGGTGCTGCTATTTAACCTGGAGGCAGAACGGCAGGTGCTGGTGGAAAACCTTCGGGGGGCCCTGAAGGAGAGCGGGCTGAGGTTCCAGGAGTGGGAGCTGCGGGAGCAGGAGCTGATGAGGGCGGCTGTGACGCGAGAGCAGAGGAGCCACCTCCTGGAGACCTTTTTCAGGCACCTTTTCTCCCAGGTGTGTAGCTAGGCTCAGGTCTGTCCCTGCATGTCCGCCTATGGCGGTGCCCTTACCTGAGGGTGGCCGCGGGGTGACTCCAGGGAAGTCAGGAGCCCTGACACTACTCATCAGGTCTGCTGCGTTTTGGGCCCAACCACCTGGCCTTTCTGTAAGGAGATGCTCCACAGCGCCTACCTGTGGGACTCCAGGGAGGCCATGTCAGGAGCTTATCTGCCTGTGTCGCTCAGCGTGCTCCTCAGGGCTGTCCAGCTTTTCTGCCCTCACTTAACTCATCCTGGCCAAAAGCCCGCAGAAACCCAGGGTCAGTGTGGGGGCAGTGAGGACCCTTGGTCCCCCATCCTTGGTGGAGTGCATCTGCCAGAGGCCTCCATGGGGCATTGGTGCCCACCTTGCAGACTTCCATGAACTACTGAGAGGGTGTGGGGAAACAAGCCAGGAAGAGAAATGCAAGGAACTTGCATCCATATCTGGCACATAAATAAAGCCTCCTGGGTCCAAAAGGGTGGAGAGGAGACACTTGGTAAGAGATAAGATCCATCCAGCCTAGGCCCCACTCAAAGAGTTCGTCATCCCTCTGGGAAAAAAGAACAGACACAGGAAGGAAGATAACCAGCACTTCAGAATAATGGCTACAAAACTGAGCCGGGAGCTAAGCAGTGCAGGAGTTCAGAAAAGGTGGTGGACGCTCATGGTTCGAGTCAGATTTGGCGAGGACTTAAAAAGAGGTGAAAAATTTTTGGCTCAGAGGAAAGGAGCAGGGGGTACTGAGCAGAGGTGCCCAGTAGAAGGCCAAAAAAATTAATGTTTGAGGAGAAGGAGCAGGGTTGGCTGGCCTGGGAGAGGATTCGTGAGGGAAGCGACCATTTAATGGTCATTTACGATGTGCCAGGCACATGGCTTTTGTCATTTACTCCCCAAGCCTGTTGAACTTGAGTATGCACTAGAATGGAGGGACCCCCAGGCGGGGAGACTCATTGCCAGGGCCCAAGTAGGGCTGGGGCACATCTACTCAGTTCGGGACCCATCAGGGCTATGGGGACTCCTTGTGCGGGGGGTGTGAGGGTGTGTTACTGTGTCTGGGGGATAGCTGCCAACCCTCTCTGTCTGCACAGTACTTCCAGGTTTCAAGATGTTTTCCATACAACGTCTCTTGTTGATTCTCACAATAGCCCTGTGAGATAAGTAAGGCATGTAAGAAAAATTGAATGCCAGACAACTGGAGAGACTTGCCTGAAGTCACACAGCAAGTGGGTGGCAGAGCTGAGACAGGAGCCCAGTCTTTTGCCTCCAGCCCCAGGCTCTTTCCACTAAAGCTCCTTGTTTGAAGCAACAAGGTTTGCCTCGTGAAACCACAGCCAGGTTGGGACTGGGGGCCCCCGGCTGACAGGCGGGAGAAATAGGTGCTGTGGCCTGAGGCCTGCCTGCTTCCCTCACCGCCTGTTCTGATGCTGGGGCAGCCCCTGGGTGGGCTGAAGATAGCCTACCGTGAGAATTCCCCTTTCCCAAGCACAACTTTTTCTCAACTCAGCTGAGGCTTTTTCTCAATCAAAACACCTTTGGGTGTAAGAGCAAGCTAGCACTGACAAAGGGTCAGTTGACTCTGAGGCTATGGTGATGTCTCAGGAATTCCAAAGGGAGGACTGTGACCTGGCCTGGAAGGGGCGAGGAAAGGGAGAGTTGCCAGCAAACAAGGTCACTCGCTTCTCTCTCTTGGCCTGCCTCGTTTTCTCTGTGTGTTTACTTCCCTCTGTGTGTGTCCCTGAGCACTTGGAAGAACATGGTGGTCCACCACTTTTGAGTTTTCTTGTGCTCAGGTCAAGACAGACCTGGGACCTCTTAGTCCCAATTCCAGATCGTCTGCTTGGGTCAAGTGTGCATGTCTGGTCCAGTGAGCTAACACAGAGGGCCAGGGCTCTGTAGAAGAAATGGCCCCAGGGACTACCTGCTGGGCACGCGGTAGATGCTCAGGAGACAGGGTGCTGGGCAGAAACCTGGAAAAGGTGGCTCCTACAAGCCTCAGCCAGACTTCAAATCAAGGAAACCTTGTCTCCCTCTGCTGCTGCCCGAGTGCAGGTGCTGGACATCGACCAGGCAGATGCAGGGACCCTGCCCCTGGACTCATCACAGAAGGTACAGGAGGCCCTGACTTGCGAGCTGAGCAGAGCTGAGTTTGCCGAGTCCCTGGGCCTCAAGCCCCAGGACATGTTTGTGGAGTCCATGTTCTCCCTGGCTGACAAAGATGGCAATGGCTACCTGTCCTTCCGGGAGTTTCTGGACATCCTTGTGGTCTTCATGAAAGGTAGGGGAGAAGGGAGTGATTGTCCAGGTAGGAGAAGATGGAAGGGGCTAGAGACTGAAGCTGAAGGGTAGCTGACCCATTGGAGATGGGAAGGTGCCAGATCAGGTCTCCAGCCGCGGCCGACATTTGGGAGCACCCAGGTAGAGCTCAGGAAGCACAATGACCCCTTGTTGTGTTCAGCAGTGGGTCACACTCATGTGAGGCCCCTTCTGGCCAGCCTGGGGTTTAGGCAGGTAGGTTGGGGCTCTCACGGGGTCCTCCTCCTCCCAGGCTCTCCTGAGGAGAAGTCTCGCCTTATGTTCCGCATGTATGACTTTGATGGGAATGGTCTCATTTCCAAGGACGAGTTCATCAGGATGCTGAGGTTGGTCCTGTGGCATGGCCAGAAGAGTGGGCCAGGACAGGGACTGCTGGTGGAAAGAAGAAGGGGCATGAAGGTGGGAGCAGGAGGGTAAAGAGCTGGGGCCATATAGCCGAAGACTGTTATAACTAGGAGGGGGCTTGGGATTTGACCAGTTGGGGCCCTTCCATGTGGACTCTGAAGGCCTGGTGGGATGGCCAGTAGGCCCTCCTGTCTAGGCTTCAGGCTTCTTTTCAGGGCCTGATGGCTTCCCTCCCCTGACCCCAGGTCCTTCATTGAGATCTCCAACAACTGCCTGTCCAAGGCCCAGCTAACAGAGGTGGTGGAGTCCATGTTCCGGGAGTCTGGCTTCCAGGATAAGGAGGAGCTGACGTGGGAGGACTTCCACTTCATGCTGCGGGACCATGACAGCGAGCTCCGATTCACTCAGCTCTGCGTCAAAGGTGGGGCGGCCTGGCCTTGGGGCTGACTGACATAACCATTAGACACAGCAGGCACAGTGCATCGGGCCCACCTACTTTTAGGAGCCTACAGAAATGTTTTAATCTCTTTTAAAATCAGAAGAATGAATGAATATAATAATAATGAATAGGTGATAATATATCCAGCCTGGATTATATCCTTTAATATACCGACACAGTTGTAAAAAATATTTATCTTTTATAAATATATGTATATACTTTTTTTTTTAAGGGCGGAAGTGGTTTAGGAAGGTGACAGTGCCTAGGGCCCGCAAAAGTCCTAATGCAGCTTTGCTCCCAGGGTGGGCAGGGTCAGGATGGGGTGTGGGACAGCAGATAGAAATCTGCTTCTCCCAGCTCTCTGTCAAAGGCCCCTGTGCCGGGTGCCCAGGTCCAGGCAAACAGTGTCTCCTTGTTACAGCCCTAACCAGGCCATATTCGCCTGAGCCAGGGTGTCTGGTGGCAGGGGGTGGGGGCCTGGGGGGCTTGTTTGCCTTTATATCCCTTGGCTGAGTGCTCGGTTAACGTTTGCTTGGGTGCATGGAGAGACCCACTTCTGTTGTCCATCCCCCTACTTCCTGTCCCACCTGTGTCTGACTCAGGTGGGTGGGGGCTAGAGCCAGGGTGAGGAAGGGGCAGGTAGCAGGACTCTCTGTGGCCTACTCTGAGCTGTTATGGTACCTTCACAGTTTCTCACTGGGGCATGTTGAGACCAAACCCAGCCCCTCCCAGGGGAGCTGAGCAGCCCAGATGGGGGAGAGGGGTGAGCTGGGCAGGACATAGCTCACACAGCCCAGGGCTGGAGGGGAGCTGGTGGAGTGCAGACCCAGCACTCCTGATTATTCAGCCTCTCACTTTTCCCAGGCAATGAGGGCAGTAGGCACCGGGGCCTGAGGGCAGAGCAGGGGCAGGTGCCTGGAGGTAAGCCCAGGCCAGAGTCCCAGGAACATCCATCCAGCCCCTGGGGTGGAAGACCAGGCTGGGGGAGTGAGGATTATGTAGAAGGGTAGCATTGAGTCCTATTTTGTTTTGTTTTTAATTGTTGTTGTGCCTTGTTGTTTCCTTCAGATTTTACTATGAAACATTTTAAATATACCTACAGAAAAGTTACAAGAATAGCACAAGGAGCGTCCCTTTACCCTTTTCACCTAGATTTGCCTTTTGTTACCATTTTGCCACACTTGCTGTTTGCTAAAATTTGAGGGATAAATACCTGTACTTTGTTGTAAACATTCTGATTTCATGAAATTCAGCTTAATCACTTTTGCCCTCTGGGCTGTAGACCAGGGTAATCTTCAAGACTGGTTTAGCACTTGGAAGTGACTTGGAGATTCTCAGGCCTCCTGTGAGAACATGGCTTTGCAGCTCAGTCCTGCCCTGCCCCTCAGTGCTCAACCCAGACAGAGAGGAATGGGTGGCTCATGGCAGAGTATTTTCCCCACAACATTTTATTATGAACATTTTTTTAGACACAGGAAGGTGGCAAGAATTTTTTGGTGATCTCCATATATGCACCACCCAGAGCTACATTTAATTCCCAGGAGGTTTTAAGCTGAAGGGTTTAGCAGGGTTTTTGTGGCAGGATGGTCTCAGCGGGCAGGTTGCACACAGTTCCTGAACTCTACCGCATAAGCCTGATACCAGTCCCGGGAGTGGGGCTGAAGGTGGACACGCATCCAGGGGACACTGCCGGGCCAGCTTTGTTTCAGGCCCTCTCCCTGCCCGCTCATGGCTGGGTCTGGCTCCCACTGGTGGCACAGGCTGAGGCTGGGACACCCAAAGCCAAGGGTACTGGCCAAGGACCCTCTACAGTATGGGCATGGGGTGAGTGCCAGGTCTTCCTGGGCTCTGGGCCCTGAGCTGTTGCTCTGTGTTACAGGAGTGGAGGTGCCGGAAGTCATCAAGGACCTCTGCCGGAGAGCCTCCTACATCAGCCAGGAAAGGATCTGGTGAGTCCTCCTCCGGGAATGTCGGAGGGAGGGCTCGGGTGGGGGCATTGCCTTTTCTCTCCCCAGAAGGCCTGGGATCAGCGGCTCTACCAGCCTACGTAGTGGCTTCATGCAAATTAGAAGAAAGGGCTCCTTGCTCTAGGCAGACCCAGCCCTGCACCAGGAAGAGCAGAGAGCCTGCTGCCAGGGTCAGATGCCCTTGTGAAGGGCTCAGCTGTATGTGTATCCCCAGGATCTAACTCATTCTCTGTCTAGGTCTCAGTGGGAATCCTGCTGTCCCCTGCCTGAGAGCTCTGACCCTTCCTCGACAGAATCCGTCTGAGGACAGACCAGGGGCAGCAGAGGATCGAGTGGCTCAGGTGGCCAAAATCCTCTCTCTCTCGTTCCTGTTAGTCCCTTCCCCAGCGTGAGTGCTCGCTGTCCCCACAGCAGTGCTGATGTGGAGTGGGCAGCACAGAGACTGCAGTGCCCCATGGACACAGACCCTCCCCAGGAGACTCGACGGAGGTTTGGCAAGAAGTACGCCTGCTCTTCTCCTTAAGCCCAGGCGGTTCATCCATCCCTTTAGCATGCCGGGGTGCAGGCCGGATGTATAGTTCATGCCCAGGAAGATCACAGTCTGACAA
The DNA here is from genome assembly GCF_009762305.2 of Zalophus californianus. Lineage (NCBI taxonomy): Eukaryota > Metazoa > Chordata > Mammalia > Carnivora > Otariidae > Zalophus > Zalophus californianus. Next base: position 86,578,579 of record NC_045600.1, read on the forward strand.
GATGGTCTGGCACATTGATAATTACAGTGTCCCACTGATGAACGTTGCAATAGTGCTCAGAGCAAAGGGCTTCAGAGCTCAAGGAAGTGCTCACCTCAGCCTGGGAAGTCAAGGCAGGCTTCCTGGAAGGGGGTGTCTTCTGAGCTTCCAGTAAAGGGTGAGAATGGAGCAGGGTAAGAACACGGAGCTGCAGACTGGGAGGGGAGAGGGCTGGCTGAGTGTGAGTGGGAACTGGGCTAGAGGGAGTGCGTCCCCTGGGACGAACTGACCAAGTGAGCACTTGCAAGGCTGTCCCTATGCAGGGGTGCATAGCCAGAGCCAAGACTTCCCGTCCCCCAGGGTAACATCATTCCAGCCCCTGCTGTTCACGGAGGCTCACCGGGAGAAGTTTCAACGGGGCCGGCGCCACCAGACCTTGCAGCAGTTCAAGCGCTTCATCGAGAATTACCGCCGCCACATCGGCTGCGTGGCCGTGTTCTACGCCATCACCGGGGGCCTCTTCCTGGAGCGGGCCTACTGTGAGTGTGGGCAGCTCTGGGGTCGGGGCTCCTGTGGGTGCAAGGGGCCTGCCTGAACGGAGGGGTGGTGCCTCTCAGCAGCACTCTCTCCTCCACACTGCTCCCCTCTTACCCGCCTGGGCTCCCCAACAGACTACGCCTTTGGGGCTCACCATACGGGCATCACGGACACCACCCATGTGGGCATCATCCTGTCCCGGGGCACGGCCGCCAGCATCTCTTTCATGTTCTCCTACATCCTGCTCACCATGTGCCGCAACCTCATCACCTTCCTGCGAGAGACCTTCCTCAACCGCTACGTGCCCTTCGACGCCGCCGTGGACTTCCATCGGCTCATTGCCTCCACGGCCATCGTCCTCACAGGCAAGGCCCCGGAGCCCCAGGGGTTCTGTCCATATCCTCCCTTGCTGCCTGCCCCTCCTCTTTTGTGCTTCCGTGTAAGCCCTAGATGTCCTTCTCAGAAGGATGGAGCTGGCCCTGCAGTGGTGTGGAGTGAGCCCAGGAGCAACCCCCCGCCCCCCCGGGCCCCTTCCCATGCTTTCAGGGCCACCTCACCAGCCTCCAGCTGACAAGTTACCCACACCCCAGAACGAGGGCACATCATGTGCAATCTCTCCCAGCTTTTGTGTTGTAAAACATTATCTGTGAGAGAAACCCAAAGAATGAACTTCTAATGGTATAATTTCAGACTCCTCTGACTGTGCTCATCGATGGTATATATGGGGGCACGGTGGGGACGGGGAGGGACAGGAAGATGATGAGCGATCAGAGGTGCAGGCCCCTAGGGTCCTTCAGGCCCCCAAGGCTGGGTGGCTGGAGTCCTCCAACTTGGGCTAAGTGGGTTGAACGCCCCCACCAGGCTGCCCCCTGGCTCACTCCCACCCTGTCTGGTCTTCCTTAGTCTTGCACAGTGCGGGCCATGTGGTGAATGTGTACCTGTTCTCCATCAGCCCACTCAGCGTCCTTTCCTGCCTCTTCCCTGGACTCTTCCATGACGACGGGTGAGTGAGTGGGCAACAGTGTGTGTGTGTGTGTGTGTGTGTGTGTGTGTGTGTGTGTGTGTGTGTGTGTGTGTGTGTGTGTGTGTGTGTGTGTGTGTGTGTGTGTGTGTGTCAAGGTGGGGGAAATTCTCTTGGCTCAGAGGACAATCACCTTCCAGGCTATAGGACAGACAATGACCAGCCAGAGCCCTGTGCCCAACTGGGCAGAAAGGGAGACTGGTGGCTGGGTTGGGGTATTTCCTCTGGAGGATTCTTTCTGGAAGTCCCAGACATCTCTTCTCAGCATCCTTCCTTGCTTTTCCTTCTCCACAGGTCTGAGTTTCCCCAGAAGTATTACTGGTGGTTCTTCCAGACTGTGCCAGGTGAGAGCCCTCCCTGCTCTAAATTTCTGGGTCTGGCTCTGAGCTCTGGGCTCTGGGTTCGATCTGCCATGAGGCAAGCCCACTAGCACTCACTCAGCTCTCATGGTGGGCCAGGCTCTGCCCTCTGGTCCTGAGGACTCCCCTGGGCAGTAGGAGCTTCAGCTCTCCAGTCATTCTCTTGGAAGCTTGGTTGGGCTCCTGCCCCAACTCTGAACATCCTCCTTCTGTGGAATGGGAGTGGACCCCCTCTCCCCCCACCCGAACATACACACCTCCCATGACAGTGGCTTTGAGGAATAGCTGTGCCCCAGCTGCATGGTGGAGGGACCTGGTTTGTCCCAACTAGGCAGAGCCCCCCACCTCTTGTAGTCTGTCTTGACAAGAGCTGTTTAGGGACAAATTCCTAACTCCCCATAATCACCCATTTTAGAACTATTAGCTGTGAATCTATTCAAAAGCTTCTTGAACCTATTTATATTTTCAGTCTGTTTCCTCCTTGGGGTAACACATTTTCTACACTCCTCTCTGTGAAACACAGCATTTTTTTTTTTAATCCTAAAACAATCTGCTTTGAACTTCAGAGTGCTTGCTAATACCTGCACACTGGGATTTAGTGTGGATAAGGCTGTCATTATGCCCTCCTCTCTGCTCAGGCCTTTACCGGCTTTGGTTAGATCCCTTCTTCACCTCTGCTTTTCCATACTGCAGGGCTCGAATCTTCGTAATCTCTGCCTCGCTCCTCCTTGATCGCTTGAGGGGCCGTTCTCTGGCCCCACACTCCCGTCCTGAATCTAGTATTGCTCTCTTGTGTACCCCGGGTCTGGGATCCCCTGTGAGAGGAGGGGCCTCCCACCAACACTGGGCTGAACCCAGGGGGCTCAGGTGGTCGCGCTTGCTCACTAATGGCCCCAGCTCATGCTGTGGTAGCCACGTCGCGGCTACGGGATCATAGACTGAGTCTTGACTCCATGGGGGCGGGGCCTGCAATGTCCAAAGTCTGACCCAGAGGGCCCAGAGTAGATGCCCCGTGCGTTCATTCAGTCAGTACACGTTTATATGAGGCCCCCAGGAGGCGCTAGGATTCTGTGCTGAACCAGCAGCAGCCTGGTCCCTGTTATTGTGGGCCTGACAGTCAGGGAAGTGACAGACAAAACAAATGATACCGGTACTTGAAAAATAACAATCGGGACAAGGCCTTGGAGGGGTAAGCAGAGTCTGTTGAAATAAAGGCACCTATGATCAGTGGTGTGCGAGAACAGAGGAGGAGCCTGGGCTTCCACGGCCCCCACCTGGAGCAATGAAGTGGGACGGGGACCCTGACCCATGGCAGCCTCAGAACAGCCCCGCTCCTCTGCCCTTCAACCCATGTTCATTTTGCAGGCCTCACAGGGGTCCTGCTGCTCCTGGTCCTGGCCATCATGTATGTCTTTGCCTCCCACCACTTCCGGCGCCACAGCTTCCGGGGCTTCTGGCTGACCCACCACCTCTACATCCTGCTCTATGTGCTGGTGAGGGCTACTGGGGTCTTGGCAGGATGATCCCAGGGAGGCCATGAGGGCTGAGACATCAGTTCTCCATCCCCTTAGGCATTTCAGGGATCCCCTCCACTTCTCACTTCAAAGCTGGAGAGTATAGTGGGGGGCTGTCAAGCAGACGGACCCGGGGATGCAGTGCCTGGGAGACGGATGCCCTGGCATGGGTCTGGCAGTGACAACCCTACCAGGCTGGACTCATTCCTTGCAGATACCCCCACATTGTTTCTGCCCAGCCAGTCATTCCCCAGTTCCGGTGGCTGGTGTGAGCTCCTGGGTGGACTGCCCACCTTCACAGGAGCATCACCCTTTTGTTGAGAGAAACGTATCTTAATTTGGTTCTGCCACTTTTGTTCTGATCCTGTTTTCTGGGGTGTCAGCACCCTCCCCAGTGAAATGCCACTTGTAGAGTTAACGAGCTTGCTCAAAATGTCTTCACTTGGACTGTTGGTAAGATGGATTTTTAAGACTACCTGTTCCCTTTCCTTCTCTTAACCCGGGCTCCTGCCTCCCTTCCTTCACATTCCCTCCCTTCTCTTGTCCTTTCCCTTTACCTTCCCTGAGTTTGCCATCAGCTGCGTCAGCTAATTAGATCCAGAGCTGACTCCGATCTGTGCCTGTGTCTTGGCTCTGCTTGGCCTGCCTTCCTCACGGACACAGGCAGTTCCCTAAAGAGCACCTGAGGGCCTGCTGAGAAGCTAAACTAAGTCCCAAGGCCCCAGCATCCCCACCAATGATAGCTTGGCTGCCAGCATACAGAAGCGCAGAGCCCAGATGGTTGCCATCTGTCACCTGGCTCCAGGCAGAACTGCACAGAGTCCTGAGACAGAGGGAGACAGTCCATCATGGCCTGGGTCAGGCTGGCACCCGGGGGGCTGCCCTGCCTCCTCCCAGGTGCAGTTCTGTCCTCACTGATCAGAGAGTCTGTTTCCCTATTGCCCGAGGCTCAGCACTTCACGGTTCTGAAGATGACTACCCAGCCTTGGCTTAGGTTGTTTCCTAGAACTGATGTTTGTTTCCAAAGAAATCTCTGCCTTCTTTGGAAGCTGTGGCTAATTTATCCCTCCCTACCCACCCTTGCTAGGGTGGAGCCCTAGCATCCTGGGTTACTGTTTCTGTTAGGGGCTGGAGATGATGTTCCTGGTGAAAAAGCAGCTTCTTTTAACTCGATGGGAGACCCAGAAGAGTGGCCAGACTGGCTCCCTGAGACCAAGACCCCTTTCTGACTTATTCCTGGGTTTTGGGGATCAGTGGAGTTCAGAGCCACCCTTCCTGCCAGCAGGGAAGTCAGCAGCTCAGAAAGGTGCAGGACCCTCTGCTGGGCAGTCCTAGCCCTGGCCGCTAGGAGAGTCTCACCTGGGGGGGATATCCGGGCTGAAACACCCACTTCCTTCCCATTTATCCCTGGTGTGGCCACTTGACTTGGGGCAGAAAGAGAAGCTACAAGTAAAGGACCCCAGTGTGGAGTCGACCCTGCAGAAGGATGTCCAGGCTCCTGATCCAAGCAGAAGAGGGCAGGGATAGCTTCCCCAGCCCTCAGCCAACCATGAATCTGCAGTAGTTTTGTGGTTTAAAAGTAGAGCCAACACCAAATGGGATGTATAAACAGAGCAGTATGAGGTCACCCCGACATTGTTCTCAGCCTGGTTTGATGCTCAGGAAGCCTTGGCGGTGGGTGTGGGCTCCATAATGAAAGAGGAACTTGGGGAAACCGGAGCCAGTTCAGGGAAGAGCCCAGAGAGGTTTAAGTTAGTCCTGTGGGCAAAGGAACACTAAGCTGGGGAAAAGGAGAGCTGAAAGAGGAGCCAGAGTTCAGTTTAACAGTTATCTGTCAAAGGGTCTAGTATGCACTTGTTCAGTGGAGGGGCGGGGCGGTGGGCACTCAAAGCTCTGCCCTCAGGAACTTAGGATTTGCTGCAGAGATAAGTGCCATTAACTTGAAATGATCAGAATGAGCAGACAATATAGGATTAACTGCTGAGCTGAGTGTTCCAAACAGTGAGTTATAGTAGCTCACTGAAGGGAGTTTCATTTGGGCCAAACTGGTTAGGGAAGACTTTGGGGAGAAGATGGGACTTGAGCCAAGCCTTAAGGAGAGGTAAGCTAAGATTTGACAAGGCAGGGTGGAATCTGAAAAGCATTCCAGGTAGAAGAAAGGGCATGAGCACTGGTACAGAGGTGGAAATAATGATTCAGGGCACAGAGGGGACAGGCTGTGGATGGCCCCAGGGCATTAGGTGGTGGCAGGACCTGTGTGGGCTGCGGTGGCCACTGAGGGGCTGTGGCTCAGCAGAGGGGCCGTGTCACATGGGACAGCATAGACAGAGGAGAGCAGAGAGTGAGAAAATCAGGTTTGAGCAACATGAAGGATCAGGGCTGGGAGAAGGAACAGGGAGCCAGTGGAGGAGATGGAAAGTGAGTGGCCCCAGAGAAGCAGCAGATGTGGCAAGGAGTGGGCGGTTGCTGGTGCCACAGAGGGCTAGCCGTGGGAGCAAATGAAAGGGGATCTTGGGGTCTAGACACTCGTGGGGCAGGTGAGCCCCAGCGAGCAGGTCCTGAGAAGAGGTGGAAACAGGAGCCAGACTGACCAGACTTAGGAGCAAGCAAATGGGAAGCATGGGGGCACGTCGTGTTTGACCATGTTAGACCAGCTTGTTGGGGAAATGACCAGAGCTAGACAATACCTGTCAGGTATTTCAAGGAAAAGGGAGGACTAGTTAGGTGTTCTTAGTCTCCAAAGGGAGCGGATAATTGGGGAAACTTCTTTTATTAACTCAACAGTTTTTAAGTACCTGGTATGGTGCCAGGCAGTAACTGCTAAGAGCTGAGAGTATGGTAGCAAAAAAAAGGGACACCCACCCTCCACCGGGGAAAACAACAGAAACATGTAAATGAATGATGAAACAGTGTGGATGATGACAAGTGCTCTGACGGGAGTTAACTGGGAGATATAACAGAGGACCGAGGGAAGGCCTGAGGAGGTGCCGTTTCTGCTGAGCCCTGACAAATGACATAGAGGGGTACGCCTGGGTGGCTCAGGTCATGATCTCAGGGTCCTGGGATTGAGCCCCTCATCATGCTCCCTGCTCAGCGGGGAGCCTGCTTCTCCCTCTCCCTCTGTTCCTTCCCCCCCCCACCACTCATGCTCTTGCTCTCTCTCTCAAATAAACAATTTTTTTTTTTTAAATGAGACAGAGGTAGCCAGGGAAAGAACCAGGGAGAGGGCTTTCCTGGGAGAGGGAACAGTGGGTGCCAAGGTCCTAAAGCAGAGAGGACTTGGCACGTTAGAGGCCAGAGCATCTCAAGACCTTGTGGTGTAATGGGAAGTCCACTAAGACGTGTTAAGCTGGGATGGCATGATAAAACGAACTTTAAAAAGTCACACTGGCTGCCTTGAAAAGAATGGGTCACAGTGGGCAACCCCGTAGAAGACCAGCTAGGAAGCTACTGCAGGAGACCAGGTGAGAGTCAACGTGGCTGGTTTAGATGGTGCCGGGAAGGCACAAATAGTCTCACTGGTCATGGGTGCTCCATAGGATGGGGTTGGGGTTGGGACTGGTTAGATTTGGGCACCTGGAGGGAGTATGGTACACGGATAGGTGGGGATGGAGGGTGCCTGTGGGGTGGGGTGGGGTGTGTGGAGGATGCAAGGGACTAAGGCCTGAGCCGGCCACAGACATTATTGTGGGTATGGCTTGGTCAGAGCCGAATTCTTCACTCTATCTAGCTCATCATCCACGGCAGCTTCGGCCTGATCCAGCTGCCCCGTTTCCACATCTTCTTCCTGGTCCCGGCACTAATCTATGTGGGGGACAAGCTGGTGAGCCTGAGCCGGAAGAAGGTGGAGATCAGCGTGGTGAAGGCGGAGCTGCTGCCTTCAGGTACCAGCCTCTAGGCTGTCGGGGGCCAGCTGGGTAGTTCTGAGAAAGCCCACAGGGCAGTGCCAGATCCCGGACCTTGCAGTCCCCTGGCCTGGCCCAGTGGAGTTGGCAGGGGCCTTGAGGTGGCAGCGATAAGGGAGCTGGCAAGAGAAGCCAAGGCCAGGGGACCTGAGCCTCTCTCACAACAGAGAGGAGGAGCCTGGGCCAGGCTGCTCCTTTCCCTGCTGACCACCAGCACCAGTGCTGCATTGCCCCTCCTCAGGGTGGACATGGCCCAAGGGGAGTAATGCCTTCTGATGGGTGGAGGCCTTGGCATATTCCAGAAGGAGAGCTGAGGCTGCAGGTGGGGGAACCTTCTGGAGGCCACAGTGCTGCTGGGTCCTGGATAGCAGCCTCCTGCCCACTTCCTTCCCTCAGGAGTCACCCACCTGCAGTTTCAGCGGCCCCAAGGCTTTGAGTACAAGTCGGGACAGTGGGTGCAGATCGCCTGCTTGGCTCTGGGGACCACTGAGTACCACCCGTTCACACTGACTTCTGCACCCCATGAGGATACACTCAGCCTGCACATCCGGGCAGCAGGCCCCTGGACCACTCGGCTCAGGGAGATCTACTCACCTCCAACGGGAGATGGCTGTGCTAAATACCCGAAGGTGACCAGACCCAGGCCAGATGAGCTACCCGCCCCCACATCCCCTTAGCAGGCCTTGGCCCTGCATCCCCAGGCTCCCCACTTGTTCCTCCCCTCTCCCAATTTAGAGACTGGTCTTTCCAAATAATGCCATGGTACCCCCTTTCTCCTCACCCCATAAACATACCTGCCTTTCCCTGCCTCCCATTTCTAGCTTCAGAACTATTGTGGTGGTGGAGCTTAACTCAAACCCACTCCTCCTCTTGCAGCTCTACCTTGATGGACCATTTGGAGAGGGCCACCAGGAATGGCATAAGTTTGAGGTGTCAGTGCTGGTGGGAGGGGGCATTGGGGTCACCCCCTTTGCCTCCATCCTCAAAGACCTGGTCTTCAAGTCATCAGTCAGCTGCCAAGTGTTCTGTAAGAAGGTGAGTGCCCTCTCCTCCTGCTGACCCATGGTCCCTGTTCCCTATCACTGTGTCCATCTCTGCCTGTCTCTCCTGCCTCTGTTCTTGGCCTGATCCGGGCAAGGCCCAGTTGGCCTGACACCAGAGGGGTCAGGATATCCTCAGACCCTAAAGAACAGAGTTGGAGAGGGGTAAAGAAACCCACTCTGTCTTACAGAGGAGGCCAGCCCCTGAAGGGAGCATTATCAGCTTGGGAGAAGGAAAGGAACACTTGGGGTGGGGCAGAAGTGAAACTGGCTCTGCTTTCAAGAGGAAGAAGAGGGGAGGTGGCCAGTCAGGGCTGGTGGGCTGGGCTGGTTCCAGGAACACAGCCCAGGCCCTCAGGCCCCCTCCATCCCGGGTCCCTTCACCCCAGCGTGGACCTGGTAGCAGGCCCCTGCTTGTCTCCCTGGGCCCGGCAGTTGAGTCAGGGGCACAGGAATGCGGCGGCAGAGGCCCAGCCCATGTGCTGTCAGCTTTCGGAGGGTGCCAGGCAGCTCCCCTGCTCCTCCATCTGTGCCAACTCTGCCTCTGCTTCTTAACCCACATGGCCCCTGCTTCATCCTCTTCAGAAGTTGGAGGTGGCTCCCTCTGTGGCAACTTCCGTCCCCTGGAGCCCATTCCCATCTGCTCCAGGCAGCCAGCGGGGTCTTCCCTAAGGCTGTTCTGTGACTGCCCCTTAGTGGAACCCTATCCCTCTGGGCTAGGGTTGCTTGGGAGCCTAGCAGCCTGAGGAGGGCCCATTGGAGGGAGCGGCAGGGCAGGCTCCGTGTGAAAAAGCTGCTTCCCACCCCATCAGACCTTCAGCTCACTTGACAAGTGTCCTTTTTCATCACCTCAGGTTATCACTCCCTTCTCCCTCTCCATGCCCTGGGGTAACCCCCATCTCCCGCCCCAGAGCCTGGCTCTGTGGGCCCCGCAGCACTCCATCTCCGCAGGGTGTCTGGGGAGAGGCACAAGCTGACCACGGTCTATTCCTGTGGAGATCCCTGGGATACAGGGAGCCCGAGCTGAGCCAGGTCCTGAGCTCTCGCCATGTGTCCCCAGATCTACTTCATCTGGGTGACGCGCACCCAGCGGCAGTTTGAGTGGCTGGCTGACATCATCCGGGAGGTGGAGGAGAATGACCGCCAGGACCTGGTGTCCGTGCACATCTACATCACCCAGCTGGCTGAGAAGTTTGACCTCAGGACCACCATGCTGGTAGGTCAGGGCCGGCCGGCCGGGGTGGCTAGGTGGGGATATGGGTTGGTGGAGGGAGGCAGATGACCAGGGCAGGTGGGTGGACAGCCAGGTCCAGACGGCAGGAGGTACAGAGATGGCGGTCCCGATCCTCAGCCTCCAGCTCCCTCGCCACCCCGTTCTCTGTCTCCTGAGCTGCAGGCTAGCTTGGGCTAGGCATGGACCCTGACTGTCCTTGGCCTGACCTGCCCCTGTGCCCCCAGTACATCTGTGAGCGGCACTTCCAGAAGGTGCTGAACCGGAGTCTGTTCACGGGCCTGCGCTCCATCACCCACTTTGGCCGCCCCCCCTTCGAGCCCTTCTTCAAGTCCCTGCAGGAGGTCCACCCGCAGGTCAGTCCCACCCCACATCAAGGTTCTCCTGGCATTTATCACCTGAGGTCTGAGCAAACCTCCCGACCCAGCTCCATGAGGGAAGGAACTGACTGCTGAGGAGAACTCATCACCCAGGAGATAAGTGGGGATAATGGAATAGAAAAACAGTAGGGGTCACTCTGAGGAGTGAAGGGGGGAAGCAGCCACAGGGACTTGCCACTTCTAAAGCCATGATGCCTGTCCAGAAGGAACAGCTCAGTGATTGAGCTCGTCCTTACCATAAACTCAAGAGCTACTCTTACCATGAATACTGAGCCAGTCCTCACCCTAGACACTGATCTTTACCATGAACACTGGGCTAGCCACTACTCTCATAAATAATGGCCTGGCCCTCAAAGAGACAGTAAGCTAGCCTTTAACTGGAACATTGATTAACCCAGCCCCTATCAGAAACACTGATCATGTACCTGAAGCTGACAGATGCCTTGGAGGGGGTGGAGGTTGGACCCACACAGAGCAAGTCTACCAAAACTGAGCTGATGTAAACACACTGAGCCACACCTCACCACACATGGTGTGAAGCACACCTTTATCAGAAACATAGAAGGAGTCCTCACCAAGGACTCTTGCCTGTCTTTGACACGAACACCGAGGTAGCCTTCACGTTTCCCTCCCCCAACAGGTCCGGAAGATTGGGGTGTTTAGCTGTGGCCCGCCTGGCATGACCAAGAATGTGGAAAAGGCCTGTCAGCTCATCAACAAGCAGGATCGGACTCACTTCTCCCACCATTATGAGAACTTCTAGGCCTCCTGCCCAGGGGCTCTTCCCACTGCCCAGCTGAGCAGAGGTTTGGGCCCCCACCACGCTCTGTACTTCCTATTTCTGACTCCTTCTGCCTCCTCCTCATTCCTACCCCCCAACCTTGGCCCAGGTGGTCATGGTCAGTCACCCCCTATGGGTTCATAGACCCCCAAGTCCAGAATGTCTCAGCCTGGAGAAGTGGGAGGCCCTGTCTGGGCAACAGAGGTTGGCAGGTAGGAGAGCTATTATTACTTTGGGGCAAAGTGACACCTCTTCTTCCAAACTAAGAAAAAGCCTCAAAAGACTGGAGCTAAAAAGCCGTGTGTATGTGCATTAGGGGGCTGTGAGCCTAAGGACAAAGTGGGAGCACAGATGCTGGCATCTTGGAACTTCCCCCCCACAACCTCCCCCTCCTCTAGGCTCCCTACTGTCAAAAGGGCTGGCAAATGCCTTGGGGTGGGGGTAGAGGCTGGGGCCCTCAGAGAGAAGTCTACAGGAACCCCCTCAAGCATCCTAGTGTAACAGCACAACTGATCTTTTCTCCCCAGTTTTTAAATATGTACTGTAGTCAGAATCTGGCCCAATATCTGTGTAGTGCTCCTCAGGCCTTGTCTCTTCTTCCTACTGCAGTAGTCTTCTTTACAAATAAACCACTTTTCTGCACTCTGGGTTTCTTTATTCTGCCCTGGGATGGGGATAGGCACTGGCAGAGAAAGCTACTCAACCAGCCAGCTCACCGAGGCTGGTGCAGACAGTCCTCTGAACTTCCCAGCATCTACTGAATAAAGGAACCAGCTCAAGGCCGAGTGCTTTAGCTGGAGACCCCTTTCCCAGCTCAGGGGCACGCTTCCTGACCGAGGACCTCTCAGGGTGGCTAGTGTGGGGCTTCTGAAGCCTGATCAGGAAGGGAAGGGAGAGAGAAAGGGGTTCTGGAGAAGGTGGGCCAGGCGCAAAGTGCAGGTGTGTGTGGCAGGACAGAGCAGGAGCCCACAGGGAGCCAGTGATTGCCTGGCCTGGCTCCAGGACCTCTGGGCAACAGGAGTTGACCCCCTGTGCCTACATGGGTCTTCCAGGTAAAGAGATGAAAGCAAGGAGACGGATGAGCACATCACCTAAACACTCAGAGCCTGTTTCCTCATCTGCAAAGTGACTCAATACCCTCCAAGATAGAGGGCAACCCTCTGAGGGAATTTCTAAAGCAGGGCCCAATTTCAAGTGAGACTTTGGATGGTCCCCACAGAATTCTTACATTTGTCAGGTCACATGTCCTCGATTTCGATAAAATAGCCAGGGGATTAGAAAATCCAAAATTCCATGATTGACACTACATTTGGGTGATGCAGGTTTAGGTTCTGTAAGGAGGCCCTCAGACTGCGCTCCCAGGCCAGCGGATGTTTGTTCGGCCCCTCGGGGAGCCCCGTGGGAGCAGGAGGGCGGGCCTGGAGTGGGTCAACAGCAGCTCCGACAGGCGGCCCGGTGGGTATTTCCGGGGGCTGGCCCCACAGGCCTCGGCCGGGTCCAGCTGTGGGCGCGGGCTGGGGCGTCTCCAGGGCCGGGGTCTGGTGTGGCCCGGCGCCCGCGACCCGCGGTTAGAGGCACGGCCAGCAGGGGGCACGCGCGGACTGCCCCGCCACGCTCGGCTGCCAGCCCGAAGGCCCAGCCCCAAGGGAGCTCCGAGCCCAGACCTGCGGGCTGCAAGTCTCCAGGGGCCGGACTCACGGTCGGAGAACGGGGGAGGCGCGGCAGGCCCCGCTTCCTCCGGAAAGAAGACGCAGTCGGCCGCGCCAGCTTTCCCGCCTCCGCGGGTGCGCGGCTTCCGCGTGGCAGGGCCGCCCTCTCCACCTCGTCTGGCGCGCTGTCTCTTTGTCTCTCCGCGGCTCCCCTCCTCCCAGACGAACGGCTGTTGGCAGGAAATTGGACGCGCTCTTGGGGAGCCGCGCTCCTCCGCGCGGCGGGGAGGGGGCGCCACGCGGCCGGTCGGCTCCGGGTGCCCCCAGCCGGGGCGGGGGTGGCAGGGGATGTTTTGACATCTCGTCAAGGGAAGGAACTTGATGCTTCGAAAGTGCTTTTCACAGCCGGCTTGTGTCTGCTCCAGAACTGATTTATAAACAGAATCTGCGCTTGCTTCGCCTCTCCCTCCTCCGACAGCCCGGGGGGGGGGGGGGGAGGGGCGGCGCTGGAGGCGCGGACGCGGCTGTGCCTGGCAGGACTGGGTTTATTTATTGCATCTGGCCGGGAGCCGGAGCGGCCCGGGGACTGCGCAAGTTCCCTCTGGCCCGAGCCCTTCCCCTCGTCTCCCCACCCCCACGGCCAGCTCCATCCTTGGGGGGTCTGCCTTCCCAAAGCCCCGCACCGGACTCTGGACGGAGCCCGCCGGCGCTTTAGGGGTGGAGGCGGCCAGGGCGCCCCGCAGGCCCGCGTCCTGCCCCACCCCGCATTGACCCAGGGGGAAGGAGTCGGTGGGGAAGGGGGTCGCCACCTGTGCCCTAGGGGCGGAAAAGGCGGGGAGCTGCGGATCTTAAACTCCTCTGGAGACCAGCGGCTCTGAAGCCCCCTTCCTCCAGGGGCTATCCTTTCTCCCCAGGGATTCCTCTGTCCTCGGCTCCAGACCACCTTTTACTCCTTTTACTCCGAGGCCCCAGTAGGCCTTCCCGTTTAGAATAAATTAAGGAATCTCCAGCTTCCACTCGATCTCAGGGAGAGGGGAAGAAAGGTTTGACAGAACAGGTCCCTGGGAGGGGCCACAGCCCTCAGCCAGGGGATGGGCACAGGGCTGGGTCCAGATCTGTCACAGTGCCCGGGCCACCCATCTACAGAGTCCGAATGGCCACGGGGTAAAGCAGGGACATGTGCTCGGCCCCCTTAATGGGCAGCTTGCGGCTGGCGTAGTGGTGCACGATTTCAGGGACGCTGCTGAAGGGTGGGCTGTTCTGGCCCAGCACGTACTTGTGTTCCTTGGTCCGGGACAGCTTCATGTGCATGAAGCCCTGACTGCTCCTGGGAAGAGGAGAGGAGACCCTGGTGAGTAGGGGCCCTCTCCGGTCGCCCTCCCCTCCCCCACCCCTGCAGCAAATGTGGTTGTTCCGAGCCAGCTGTTGTGGAGGTGAGGAGGGAAGGTGGAGGTCAGTCCAGAAAACAGGGAGGAGGCAGAGGGGATTTTGTGAATGGGTAACAGTAGGCATTGGCTTTGTGGTGAGGGCACTAGGCATGCCAAGAATGTGTGTGTAGTGAGTGTAGAGGGCGTGTGCAGGTGGAAACTGGAGCGACCACTCTCCCTGCCCCAAACTCTCGGACCCAGGCACCAGCGCCCTCCAGCCTGTATGGCCAAGGCTGGTCTACCCTCCCCATCTCTGAGCTGTGGGGGACGACACCTGTGGGGGGCTCCTAGTGACTGATGTGGAGACACAAACATCCTTGGCAGGACAGTGTGTGGACAGATGTGACAACCAAGTGAATCTTGGTTGAGGCTCTCTCTTGCAGAAACCAGGGGAGGGGGCGAGCTAGCTAGCTGCTCTGGAGGTCCCTCCCAAATCGGGAAGGCTCCACTGTCTTGTCCCGGGGATATCCCTTTACCCTCCTGCTAACTGGGCCTTGGGCCAAGCCCCCAGCTCCTCTATCCCTTCAGCCCGGGATGACATCATCGATGAGGCTATAACTCCATTCCCTCCCTCGGAGAGGAAAGGCTCCACTGCCTCTCCCAGCTCCCTGACACAATCCAGGAAATTGACATTAGTGCCCGGCCCTGCCCACAGACAAGGACCCTGCTGCTCAGAGCTCTGGCTAGCTCCCAGCTGCCCTGGCACCCTGTCTTAGAGAGAAAGCATGGGGGTGGGGCCAGAGCAAGAACGGCACCTGCCCAAGCTACCACAGGCCCCGTCCACAGGCAAGGAGGAAGCAGTGCATGGGGGAGCCCTGAAGCCTGAATACTTGTCTCTCCAGGCCAGAGCCTACGTGGAGACAAGTGAGGGCTCAGAAACTAGTATAGGAGGTAGGACTGGTGAGGGGGGGCCCTCAAAAGAGGTGAGGCTGGCAAACCTTATTTCCCTCCCCTGCCTGGGTACAAAGAAGGCTCTGACTGGACCCATTTCACTGGGCCCACAAGTGGAGATGGAGAGTGGATGACTGAAGAGAGGAAAGTGATGACAGGAAAAAACAGTCCTTTATCACCCACCCTCCCAATTTCTTCTCCCTGCGCCAGGATCCAGTGCCCTAAAGCCTGCTGCGGGCCCCAGGCTGGGTGTATGTGTGTAGGGCGGGGGGGGGGGGGGGGGGGGGCGGCACGGGCATCCTTCTTCTGGAGGCCTGAGATAACAGCTGAGGCTGACAGTGACGACACAGGCCCTGGGGAAGGGAGCTATGGGCCCGAGGAAAATGTGCAGTCCCTGGGGGCGGGAGAGAAGGGAGGCAGTGAGCAGTCTCCCCGCCCCCCCGTCTGCCCTATGCCATGGCCCAGGCCCAAAGCTGTGGGCAGCAGCTTGGCCCTTGCTTTCCCTCACCCTCTCACAGTTTGGGGACAACCCCTACCCACAGTCCACTTGGGATGATCACCTCTCCACAAAACTGCATTATATCTTCTCCTTGAGGGACAGATTTGGCCAAAAAGGGCAATAAAGTGGCAACAAGCCTCCATCTGGATAACTGACCTCCCGGGATAAAGTCCCAAGCTGAGTCCTTGCCCAACCCTCAGGAGCCTGGGTGGGACTAGCTGGGCCGCAGGGCCAGAGCTGACATGGCTTTGGGAGGAAGCTGTTTAATTACCAGTGAAAGCCCTTCCATTACAGAGAACAGAGAAACCATAATTGTATTTCAGAGAATCCATTTATATGCAAACGAGGCTCTGGCAGACAGATGCTGGTGGGGCCAGATCAGCCAGGGCTGAAGCAGCATCCAGGCCTGCCTCCCCTCTTACTCCCCAGGCTAAGGCGGAGCCCTGCCCTGCTCGGTTTAGGGAGCCAGACCCTTGCTATCTAACCCAGCCTTGGACTGTTCCAGACTTGAGGACGGGTGGAGCTATGCAATGGAATAGTGCTGTTCTTGTAGTCAGACTGAACTGAGCTGGGTCCAAATGCTGCTTTTGGCACTTTACTACCTGGTGGCCTTGAGCAAGTCACATACCTCTTTGTATTTCTTTCTGGCTATAAAAAAGAGATTCATCTTGCAGGTTGGTAGTTGGTTTGGAGAGGGTATATACGCTGCTTGGCACATAGTAGATGCTCTATGACTCTTAACTATTAAAGCAATACACATCCTAGTGTTATATCAGATTTTTGACAGATGAACTTTTCCTAAATGCTCCTTTGATTTTATGATAATTTGCAGAGTATGAGAGCTGCAAGAAACCTAAGAGGTACCCATTGATGCATTTTGCAATGGGAGAGACCAAGGCCAGAGAGGTTACATGATTTGCCTACGATCACATAGCTAGTTTTATTAAGCCCAAGAATAAAATTCAAGTTATTTGACTATAGACTGGCATCTTCCCATTATCTTTTAGTTGAAGTTGAATAATTATCCTCAAATGGATCTGTTTAATAGTCCCAAATTTCTGTATATTG
The DNA here is from genome assembly GCF_009762305.2 of Zalophus californianus. Taxonomy (NCBI): domain Eukaryota; kingdom Metazoa; phylum Chordata; class Mammalia; order Carnivora; family Otariidae; genus Zalophus; species Zalophus californianus. Next base: position 86,594,860 of record NC_045600.1, read on the forward strand.
CATTTGTTTGAAGTGGGGATATACCTGTATTCTAATATCCCTGGGAAATGTGGTAGGAGGTAGTACAGATGTCCCAGTAGTGATGGGGGGATGTGAATGGACACACCATCTGACAGGCTGCCATGTGGGGTGCAGGCTCTACCAGGCAGAACTCCTGGGTCCCGAGGGGAGGGCTGGCCATTCTACCAGGATGGCCTCGGAGGCCAGTGCTCGTTCTGTGTATATCTGCTCCCTAGGAGGAAGGTTGAAGGGAAGGGAGGGTCCTGCCTCCCCCTCCTCTTCCTGGATCCTTTAAAATGCAGTTATCAGCCACTAGTACCCAGACCTCCTGCCCACTTCTTTCTTCAGAGTGAACAACAGCTTCGTGTCCACTGCCCCACCCTCCCCCCAGGACCCAGCCTCTGCAGGCAAAGTTCCCATCTCTTTGCCTGTGCTTGAAGAACATTTGGACTTCCATTAATAAAGATGATGGCGATAATTTATTTAGCACTTAGCACCATGTTAAGTGCCTCCCATATATTATTTCATTTGATCCTTCCCTATAAGGTAGATATTATTATTCCCCCATTTTATAAGTAAGAAAACTGAGGCCCAGAGAGGTTAAGGGGGCCCCAGGCCACACAGCTAGTAAGTGACAGAAACTTTCTGAGATGGACACTGTAGCTTGACTGTTTCCTCTAATGGACTCTGAGCCCCTTGCGATCTAGGGCTGAGCCTCAGACCGCTCCGAATCCCCAGGGCCTGGCCCAGAGTCAGCAAATGTTCATGGGGATGGAGTTCTCCCCAGCTTGGCTGGGCACGGGGAGAATGTTGGAGTCTCCTCCTGTCCTGCTGGTTGTCTTCCCAGGGATTCTCCTTGGTGCCATGGTGACAAGCTAATCCTGCCTAACGCTGGTAGTTGGCCCACCCCTACTCACTTGAGGGACAGAGAGAAATCATTCTTGCTGGTCTCACTGTTGCGCACCAGGTAGCTGGCCTCTTTGCACAGTCGGAGCAGGTTCTCGGCATCTGTTCGACTGATGGCCCCATGGTACCAGCTGAGGACAAGAGAGAGGAAGGGGGGCATCTCTGCTGGGTCCCTCGCCGTCCTGGCCCACCCATTCTGGGTGTCCCCTGCAGGCAAGCCAGTGGCAGGAGGGGAAGGGAGGAGGGGAGAGAGTCCCCAGCTGGACACAGACACTCACACCTGGTTTTCCAGAGGCAGTGCTGGGTCTGTCCACTCCCCAAGGGGGCTGCTGGGCTCCATGCTTAGGGGCTTGGCTGACTTGGGGTTCCCTGCAGAGAGTCGGGGAGGTAGCCGCCCCTTCTCCTCCCGGCCGGGTGACAGGCAGCTCTTCTCAGATCCTTCAAACTGGGCTGTGGGGAATATACCAGTCATAGACTCTGAGGACCTTAGAGATAGAGCCCTGTAGAATAACTGGGGCCCCACCCCCATTTTCTGCCAGAAGGGGTCAAAGGAATGTTCTGGAAGTGTGGGACATGCCCCTGGGCTTGACTGGCTCAGGGGACAGAATCCTGGGTCCACTCCCTCGTTGGGGGTGGGGCTCAGCCCTCCCATGCCACACTGTGCCTACCAGTCTCCACGCTGTGGGAGGAGAGGGGAGAGGAGCAACATGAGAAACCACTTAAACTTCTCCCTCTGGAGCAGCGGCCTGCCTTCCCCTATGCCATTCCCCCTCGGGGTGGCTTCAGCGCTGATAATATTGTTTCTTTCTCCTCCTCAGAGTTCATTACCGTTCTCCATATCACCCTGCCAAGCCATTCTGTAGAAATGACTTATCGATTTGAGAACAATTATCCGATTCCCCTTGGTGCCATCCTGACAGGCTAATCCTGCCCAAAGCCGCCAGCCGGCCCGCCCCTCCCCCGCCCCCAGGGTTGCTGCCCACAGGCTCCCTGCCCCCACCCCGAGGAGCCCGGCTGAGGCGGCTCTGCCCTCCCAGACCAGGGCAGGCCTGACCACTGAGCCAGCACAGGGCAGGGAGGAAGCCAGTGGTCTACATGAGCGCAGGCACACGCGGGCAGGCGACGGAGACCCTCCTTCATCCTGTATTTACAAAATACCCCTCACACTCAGGCCCAAATGTACAAACATTCTGTACAAAACTGAACAGAGATGAAGCGTTCAGTGCTTCCTTTCTCATCTGGGCTTTTTCTCTCCTTGGAGCACTTTCAGGACCTTATTGTCTCTCAGTCACCAGATGCAAGGATCAGACCCTTCCCTTACTCGAAGGAGTCAGACACTTCCTATGCTAGCATCACCCCCACCTCAAGAGTTATCTGCATTGCCAAAGGACTGGGGCAGGCAAAATCCTATGCAAAGAAGTGAATTTAAAATAGTGGATTTTTGTGGCATGGTAGGAAAGACATTTGGAAAGGGACTCCTTTAGAAGACACCTTCCCCACACCTTTGGGAGGAAGGAGGAATGTGTGCTTTGTCCCTTCTCTCTTCCCTCCAGGACGAGGGGGATTCTTCCTGGGTTCTCCAAACCCTGCCCCACTTCAGCTCCTCCAACCCAAGCTGACAGGGCCTGAGGCGTGAGAGGACATGTCACCCTGGCCAGAAGCTCCCACAAGACCCACCGCTGCCGTCCTCCAGGCTGGGCTCGGGGAGGGGTGAGGCTGGACCGGAGATGTCCCTGTCCCCGTCAGGCAGGGAGGGGCTGCTGTCCAGCTGTCCCACCGGCGGAGGCCAAGGTAGGTCTTTGATGACCTTAATGTCAACTGGAACCAGTAGCAGCAGGGAGAAGAGGCACAGACAGGGACAGAGACAGAGAGACAGAGAGAGGGAGAGGTTGAGACACCAAAACCCAGAGCCAGGACACAGGACAGCCTAGAAAGGAGGATGGTCAGAGCAGAGGCAGGGGTGGCTTCTGAGGGGGGAGCAGGACTCTCAGAGGGTTGGATGGAGCCACAGTGCCCACACCCGGGTGGCTTAGTCAAAGGGTGGGAGGCACAGGTAGCAAATAGCAGGATGCACAGTCTTGCACTGCCAGCCACGTGGGCCCCCTTCATTTGAACCCTCATAAGCCTTCTGGGCCCAAAGGGACCAGGAGAGGAGGGAGGGAGAGACAACAAGCTGCCCTTGCCTCCCAGCACCCACACCCAGGCTCCCACAGCCTCCTGGCACCCTCAGACTTGCCACCTTTTCCCCACGGCCTGGGAAGTCATGAGCAGCAAGACTGACAGCCCAGCTCCAGGCTGTCAGGAATACTCCGATGTGGGGGCAGATGTTTTATTGAAATTTACCCCCCACACCCTCAATCCTGAGCCTTGACAATTAAGACAGGGATGCCGCTGGCGGCTGCAGGACTGCTAACGAGGTTTCCTAATGACGAGCATAGATTTTCCCATTAAGCAATCCAAACAGTATTGATTCTCCAAGGAGACTTCTGGAGATAAACGGTTCATCCTCAATGGTGCATGCTTTACAGGAAACAAATTAGAAACCTGTGGTTTCCCAGTCTGGCTGCCAGGGTGGGGAGGACAGGGCAGAGAGCTGAGTCCAGCTCCAGGAGGGGTGAGGGGGCCATGGGAGTCCGGGTGAAGTTGAATGGCATTTCCACCCTTTGTGTTCCACTGTATCAAGAATCCGGGGCTAAAGCAATCTCCAGGCTCTCCAGACTGGAACAGCACCCACTCAGACCACCAACACACACCTCCCCAGGCTGGACTCCAGGCCTGGGACAGGAGAAACCTAACCCTCATTCAACAAAGGGGATTTCTCACAACCTCACTCTCCCCCACCAGTTCCTGCTCGTCAGAAATCCCCCTGGGGCACAGGTGCCCCTGGTCTGGCACAGCCTGCTGGGGGGGGCGGGGCGCGGTGCACAGCTCTCTGATTCAGGGCTGGGATCTCTAAAGGTTACACACGGCCGTTTTCATTGTCTGGGGGCTTAAATACCTTCCTTTGTTAAGTGTAAGTATTTAACATGTCGCAAGTTTTATCATTTTGTTTGGGAATTTCTTTATTTTAAAATATGCCCTGTCTCCCAAAAGACGGAAGTGGCCTAAGCCTCTTGGCCTCTGAGAGGTGGTGATGCAGGGGAGACCCTTCATCCTCTCGTGCCCGTTCCCTGACCCTGCACCCACCCTGCCCAATTCACCAATCTCTGGGATGCACTCAACTATGCTTCCCTTGAGCCCAGCTTCGGGGACTCCCCGAGCCCCTGGGGTCCACTCCTTCCACTCCCCTGGGCCCGGAGAGCTGTTTAGAGGCCCCAGCAGACCCACCCTCTCCGCCCAGGGCTTACCTGCAAAAGCTTTGGAAATCCGCTCCTTCTTCCACTCCCAGGGCTGGTCATACTCCTCAGGGGGCCTCTCGTCATCCTCTGGCAGCCGGGACTCCCGGGGCCAGGGGGCCCCCTCACCCTCTGGGGTGGCCCCCTCCTCCTCTGGTTCATAGGGTGTGTCATACAGAGGCAGGGGCTGAGCTGCTGTCTCCTTGGAACTCCGGATCTCTGCCAGGGCAAGGCAGGAGGGGAGGTGTGAGAGCAGCCCTGGCTGCCCAGCTCAGCTCCTCCGGCAGCGCCCTCAGCAACACACCAAGCCTCCTTCAGAGGAGATGCCACTGGCTTTGGGGGCCCAGTGGCCACACATCCGGGGTCCCTTGCCCTCAAAACACCTCTGGGGTTCCAAAAAGCAATGGAATCCAATGGAGGCAGGGGCATAAAAGCACCAGCGCGAAAGACAGAAAAAAGATCTTTAGATGGCCAGCAAGGACTTGGGAAATGAGGCTTACGCATTTTGGAAACTGAGGCAGGGTCCTCTCCTAATCCACCTCCTCTTGGCTACTTAGCTCCAATTTTTTTCCTTGCATCTCAAGTAATATCACTTGACAAACAGAAAATCCTTCTTTGTTGCTCAGATACTGCTGGTCACTCCCTCCGTGAAACTGTCCCCTCTGACAAGTCATGTTCATGGTCGTCCTCTCTGAACACCCCTATTTGGACTCTTTCCCTGGCCCCTCTCTCGGTCTCTGTTCCCCAGAACCAGGTCTGATTCGCCCTCACTCCTTGCCCAGTCTCATGGCACCCTATACACTTCCAGTTGCCATCAAGATCTTTCACTTGAACGTTTCAAACTTGCCACTTTCCCCAGAAGTTCTTCTAGTCTGTTCTGTGATTCTTTTTGGGATCGTTGACCCCAGTGAAAATCTAATAAAAGCTATGGAGCTACTCCCCAGAAAAAATGTGCCAATTTTCACATACAACTGCAGGTCATTTACGGACCTCCGAGGGGGACACACCCCTCTGGTCTAAATTCGGTAGTCACCCTCCCACCTTCTCCCTTTCTGTCCACTATACTGCTCTCCTCGGTCCTGGCCCTCCTTCATTCTCCAAATCCCATCTATTCACCACCAGTACCTGATGACTCTCAGCCTCGTCTCTCCGCATCTAGATTCCTCCACTCTACTGGCTCACGTTTCCATGAGCCCCATGGAAGAACACTCCTGACCGCTCTCTGCCCCCTCACCCCTCTCCGAAGGAGGGAGAGCAGCTTATCTGATCACCAGCGGATGCTCGCTCTCTTTCTCAGCTCTGCCTTCTGGCTCTTTCTCCTCCTGCCCCCCGTGAAGGGGCTTATAGCTGTGCTGCATGGCCCAAGCCTGAGTGGGCAAGTTTAATTCTGTGAAGTATTAAGCAGCCCATTGTGGAGACATAGCTAAGTAATGTTCTCCAATCTACTTTGTCAGTAATAAAGCTGACATAATCTTATCTTCATCTGTCTGTTTCCTTATTCTTACTTCTCAATGATCTCCACGCTCAGGAGGGGAAGAAAGCGGTGCTAATTATTGCTCCCTTAGAGCCTCAGTAATTTCCACAACTGCTAACTCATCTTTCTGATGCCCAGTTCTTCTGGTCTGTTCTGTACACCGAAGCCTCAGTAATCCCCTTAAAATGCCCTATTTGCCCTGTTTCTGTCTTGCTCAAGAATCTACATTGGTTTCCCTCCTCTTCGAGAGCAAGTCCAAATGCCTCATTCCAGCCTTCAAGGCCCTTCACTGCCCCTCGTGGCCTCTCTCATTTGGGCTCCTTGGTATGCCCAACACTAAAACTGTCTGCCCCTGAGCAAACCTTCCTTCCATCCTGCCTTGGGGCCTTGGCTTGGACTGACTCACCCCTGTCCTCCTCTCAGATCACCCCCATTTGTTCTCTTTCCCTGGATCCTCTCTTGACCTCTGCTCTGCTCCCCAGGACCAGGTCTTATTCATTGCTCTCTGCCCCCACTCCTTGACATTGCCATAAAGATGTTTCACTCTGGCATCACATCATCTCAAGGTCACCACCTTCCCTAAAGCTAGTGATTCTCTTTTTGGGTTCCATGACCCCCAGCCCACACCACTATCCTGCCCTCCTGACTATCCTAACTCTATCTGCCTGACCTTTGGTTGTGTGGCCTTCTCTACCACCTCACATATCAGGTACCACAAGTCATTGCTCTTTCTCCAAAATGTCTCTCTTGAAGGCAGTGGCCAAGGACCCAAGGTGGTCCATGGTGGACCCATGGTCTCCAAGGACCCAGTGAAGGGATCATGGAATCAGTCCTTAGTCTTGTGGGTCCCAGAGCCTGTTGTGCAAATACCAAGGCTTCAGAGAGCAATTCCCCTACCCCTGACTCCATCACGCACCAGCCATCATCTTTTGGGCCTCATAGGGCTCCATGTAGCCGTCATTTTCAAGGACCTTCTCTGGGGCTCCCAAAGCTCCTGCTGAGCCTTCACCAGTCTCCTGAACATCAAACGGGTCCGCGTAGTCTTCAAGGATTGCCAACTGTGGGAAGACAGTGAGGAGAGCAGGCTTCAGACATCTGAGAGATAGCTCTGCTACTCCCCAGATGCTCTGTCCATGGGAGTGAGTCCCAAACAGAATGTCTTAGACCCAGAGCCCAAGGTATCCAAGGGCAGGCTCTGAGCTCGAACGGACACAAGCTCTGGCTCTTTCTCTGCAGAGTTCCCCTACTAGATTGCCAGCAGAGTGGCAGATCTCTCTTTTCTGTTAATTTTGTGCCTCTGGGCCATCCCTTAGGTTAAATGGCCAGGATGAGGCTCTAGGGAGGCTTCATTAAGGCCTGCCTCAGTCCAGGTCCAGGCAGGGCGATAGAGGTGTTCAAAACCAGATGGTTCAACAGAGGGAATTAATTCAGAGAGCTGGTTACAAAGGGGTTGGAGTTCAAAGAACAAGTAGGGAATAGCAGGCAACTCAGAGATTAACTTGGTCCACGATGCCTACAAATTCAATCCCAGATGCTGAACAAAGAAAAATTTGCTGACCATCAAGAAAAGAAAAGCCAAATACTCCTTTTATGGCACAATTCTGCTGGGCTATCCTCAGAACATTCATCACCATGTCATGTGCGTATTATTATACTCATTTTAAGGAAATGGAGGCTCAGGGCAGGTAGGGAACAATATGCCCAAGACCATCCTGCCTAAGTGGAGGAACCCAATTGGAAACTGTGCCCTTTGTGCAAAATTATGCTGTCAACCAGCCACGAGTAGGCATGTTGGCCATCCCGGGAGAGAGACCACCTAAGGACAGCACTGAGGAAAGCCAGGGTTTGCACTCTGCTGAAATCCCCTGGTTCCTGGGGGCCAGGAACAGGAAAGGCATAGCCTTGACCCTCCACATCCCACACTGCCCCTTTCTCCTCCCAGGTGGCTCATGACCAACCCTCTGTCCCTGCTCCAGTCAAGGCAGAGCGAACTGTAAGCCACACACCCTGAGGAAGAGCTCAAGGTGCTCAGGGCGGGGTGCAGTGGAGGACAATAGAGCCTTTCTCCAAGCTGGGCACAGGCTCCTTGAAGGGGGGAGGCCGAGGCGGAGACGGAGCCCAGCCCACCCAGGGCTGCCAGCACCTGAGGGGAAGCACTGCACACTGAGTTGACAGGCATTGACAAGAAGTGGCTCTGGGGCCCGCGGCACGAGGAGGGGCCACTCCTGCCCCTCCTCCATTCTTGGTGTAGGCTTTGGGTCTGGGCCAGATCAGGATTGCGGGAGCCAGCTGAGCAGGGAGGCTGTGGGGTGACTGCCCGCCCAGGGTCAGTGGATCTGGGACCCCTAGCAAAGCAGAGATGGAGAAAGGAAATTGCCCCCCTGACAGACCTCTCATGCATGTTCCTTGGGCCCCCCCCATGAGCCCCTCTAGGGGTCTCTGAAGCACATCCCAACGACTCCTACCATCTCCCCCTTCAGTTCTTCAGCCCCTACCATGTTCCACCTTGTTCCACCCAAGCCCCCCAGTTCCTTCACCTCCCTCAAATCTCTACCTGCTTCTGAGAAGACCACCATCTCAGGTCATACCATCCCCACCATCAGCTCATCCACTAGCCTACAGTTCTTTGTTGTTTCTGTGTCTCAAGCTCTAAGAAGCACCTGGCTCACAGCAGGTACTAGAAAAATGTTGCTACTAGATCACTGCCTATCTCCCCTTGGCGCTCTCCACCCCCAGTCCTCTTTCCTCCAGGAAGCAGAGAAAAGAAATCCACTCCCACCCCAAGCTGCTTCCTCCCAGGCCTACTAGCACCCACAGCCGCACCCACCTGACTAAGGGGGCTCTGGAGTTGGCAGCGGGCACCCAGCCTCACGCTCCTATGTGGCAGCTACTTAACAGTAACTGAGTCACTGGACGTGCCATCCTTAAACAGTGTAATGCCCACAAGAAAAAGTCCAAAGTTAAAGGGATTTAAAGATTCTACTTTTCTCCTCGGTTTCTCCCTACCCACCTTGGATCATTCTGTTACCTGAAAGTTCTGGGCTTTGTTTCTTACCAAAAAAAGCTTTCCCTCTGCCTGCATTAGATGATTTTCTTTCTTCAGAAAGCCTTTCCATTCTCCCCCCAGGTATGGTTAGGTGCCTCTGTGCTAGGCTATTATTACACTGTGTAGTAAATACTTGTTTTATCATCTGTCTTCCTGTAGACCGTGAGCTTCCTGAGGGTAGGAACCATGTTTACTGCTAAATACCCAGTGCCTAAAAGTGCTCAGTAGATATTTGTTAAGTTAGTTCACATAAAACAGGAAGAATGGACAAAGGAAGCACTTTTCCTTGTTTATTCAGAAGAGAAAGGCATCATGAATCCAGCGGGGAGGTGGCGGGGCACTGAGTCCCGGAGCTGCTCAGTGAGAAGTGCCTGGCCTAAGCTCCAGTACCCCCAACTCTACAGAGCTCCCCCCAACAGTCCTTCCCACTGGAGTCCTGGGCTGGACTTGAGCTGTGACCCCTCCCAGGCCCAGCATGGGCCTCCTGAGGGCCAGCCCACGATGCCTGCGGGCACCCAGGTGGCACCTCTGTGGGCAGCTCAATGGCTCCTCTGTTCCATCCCTAACTCCACACCCTGCTCCAGGAAACCCTAGCCCCCCGCCCTGGGCACGTCACCCAGAGAAGCCACCCACAGGGCTGGGAGTCAGGAGCAGAAGCAGAAACACCTGCTGGGAAGGTTGGCAAGATGGGCACCCACCCTGGGCACATAGGATCCCTGTCAGAGGCCAGGCCTGCCTTCCCAGTGGTTTCTAGGTCATGTGAGGAAGCAAAACTGCTCAGTGGGGGGGGGAGAGGGAGCTGCCTCCGCAGGCTTCTGACACCTTTGCTCTATCATGATTTATTTTGCTTATGGGACCTTTACCTGACTACTGTACTCACTGTTGTATACCGCATCCATCACGGGGCCTGGCACGAGGTAGGTGCTCAGTGCACATTTCCTGGATGTTCAAAAGGCCTCCCTCTCTCAGACTCTATCTTCTGGAGCGACACAGGCTCTCAGATCCCCATTCACCCCAACTCTGACCACTCTCACAGGCCAGTAGCCACTGTAGGAGCAGGCTGTCTGGAGAACCAACATTTAATGGGGATCAAAGTTCAAGGGCAGAAGGGAAGAACTGGCAGGGAAGGTACCTAAAACCAGGGCTAATATTTAGGCAAACCCTCTAGTAGACAGAATGCTACTGAAAGGCTGAAATAATTCCAAACTAGTAGGCAAGTAGCTGCTGCTCAGACGCCCCCTTATCCCCATGCCTCCTGCCAACCAGATCCGCTCCCTCCTGCCATCCAGCAGGCTCCAGACCCGGCTCTTGTGCCTGTTCCTACTGGGCAGTGCCCCTCCCAGAGCAGCTGTCCGGCTTTGAGTCTCCTTCCTGCCCACGCCTCTCCTGAGATAGCTGGCAGGCCCACCATCTGGTGTGACCCTCCGCTCTACAGCTGGGCCCTGCTAGGAGTTCCTGACCCCACCCATGGGGCTTGCCAGTCCAGGGGGGAGCTAGGAGGGGGCACAAGTCACAGGATTTGGGCTCTGCAAGGTCCCCAAAGTCTATCCCTGCCCCTTTCCTCCATGTCTTCAGTTGACATTTAATGTCTGGAAGCCTCTGGTTTTTCACCTGTAGAATGGGGATGGTATTAGTACCTACCTCAAGAGGACAATGAGCGTCAAAGTCCTTAGTTCAGAGGCTGGAATGCAGTCGGTGCTCAATAGATGTTAGCCCTGCTGCTGTGATCTCTTCTATTCAGACACTAAAGCCCAGAGTTTAGGTGCCTGACAGGGTACACAGATGGTGGCCATAGAGACAAGGCTAGGACCCAGGTCTCCTGACTCTCAGTGCCTTGCTGCAGATTTTCCAGACAACTTGAGAAATGTAGCATCTTCTCTCCTCTCCTTGTAGATTTAAAATACACTCTTAGCACGTTAAAGGCTCTGAGAAATCGTGTAGCAGAGAGCTGTCTAATTTTGTTTAACTCGGCATTTCTCCAAAGTATTTAACCGTGAAATCCGTTTTCCGCTGCAAGTCTGTCAGTTTTGGAAATGGTATACTATTTACCTTTCCCAAGATCAAACTTTCTGCACCCTCTTGCCACTTATTAGAATGCCTTTCCCAATTTTATCTGCCATGGAAACTCCTTCGCATGAAACAAATTTGTTCTCATCTTTTTCTAATTACAAAGAAATGTCATGCTTATAAGACGTTCAAACATCACAGACACACAATGGATGTCGACAACCCTTTTAAGGTGTGTCTGGGGCCACCTGAGGACTGGGTGGCAAGTGCTGGCCTTCAGGTTCGGGAAATGGTGAACTCAGCACGGGATGCACTCTCCATTCCTTCTCTGAGTCTCCTTCCCCTTGTTCCTCAGCAAATGCTCGGTGAACACCTCCCGTCTCCTGTCTGCAGGGCTCCCCAGAGGTGCCACGGTCCCACGGTATGGTGTTGGCAGCCAGCCTGCCGTCAGGCTGCCTGGCTGTGCACCTCAGCTCTCCTACTTACCAGCTGTGAAACCATGCAAATGTGACTCAACACTCCTGTGCTTCAGTCTCCCTATATTTAACCTGGGGATAATAACAGAATCTTCTTCGTAGGGTCGCTGTCAGAAGCAACTGGTCTAAAACACATCAGCTGCTTCAAATTGGTACCAGGCACACGGTAGGTACTAACTAGGTAACTGTCTGCCATTATATGATTAAAGATGAAAAGACCAAATTTCCGGGTCCTCCAGGAGCTCACAGTGAAAGCCACAAAGGGAGCTCCAAGAGTGCGGCACCTCGAGGTGCTGTGAAGCCCCGTGGCTGCGCCCCAGGCTCTGGAGGTACCGCAGGCTCACTGCGCGCGGGGACTGGGCTCCCCTGCTGCTCTCGCATAGTGTCCCACTGGTCCGCAGCGCCCTGGCTGTTCCCAGCTCCCAACAGGTGGAGTGCCAGGGCTGACTGAGGTGTCACTGAGTCACTGGCCAAGCCAACAAGCTGCAGATGCCTTCCCGAAAGAGTGAGTGCCGCAACGTGAGGAGGCGGCAGTGGGAAGAGTGGATGGGCCCGCCATAAAATGCGCCAGTAGCCAGCAAGGCCTCAGCAGTAAAGCTGAGCACCAGTGGCAGCAAAGATGGCCCGCCCAGGCCCCAAAGGGTTAAGAGCTCTAACCAGTCCACAAAGGTCCCTTCACCTGGACCCTTCTCTTTTCCTCCCCCTGCCTCCACCGGAGGACATGTGCAAGATAAATAGATCAGAACTCCAGACTCTGTGGAAGTCATAAGAAGGAAAATTAAAGCAAGACCAAACAAACTCAAAAAAGGCAAGGACCAGGTTTTGTAGGTGGTGAGTCCCTTCAGCGCCCAGGCCAGTGTCACTTAATGCTATAGAAATCCTCAGTGAACAATGGCTAAGGCACTATCCTGCAGCAGCCCCTACCCGCCCTCCTGATCCCAGGGCAGGGATGTCTTGTTTGACTTCGGACACCCTCAAAGTCTCCTTCCCTTTCCTCTTTCTACCTGTCTTCTCACTTGTTTCTAAATTTGGGCCTGGAAGATCCAAGTCCACATGGACACCACGTATGAGGTGTATCTATTTTTTAAAGTTCTTGATATTTTGGGCCCTATGAACTCCTGTGAGAATCTGGGAGCTGTAAGCCTTTTCCCAGAAAAATGCTAATGCACCCAAATATTTGCACACAATTTCTGGAGGTTCATGAACCCCAGAAGCTTCTCCATGAGCTAAGAACAAGAGCCCTGGTTTCAATGCATCCAGGGTGCCTGTCTTATTGTTCACATCATCTCTTTCACTGTCTCTCTGTCACACACACACACACACACACACACACACACACACACACACATCTTGGCAGGATGGAGGCAAAGGACAATGTGCAGATGGTCACAGGCAGCTCAAAGCTTCATCCAATTAGGCCCCCTTTCCCATCCCCATCCCCCTTTCCTAATTAGACCAGGTTTTTCCTGTTGCAGATCTGAGAAAAGGGAGCAAAGCAAGGAAGGCCCAGTTTTCTCACCCCTCTGCCCAAGTGTGGCCTGGAGGCCAGACAGGGCCCAGCACGATGAGGGAATTCTTCCTATGGCCAGACGGTGAGGCCCTGCCTGCCTGGTCCAGGGTGCGGCTCCCACTGCTCCCACACCTGCCCTGCCAGGCCTGCCCAGATGGCACCCTTGCCCCCTTGCCAAATGTGGCAGTGGGCCTCAGGGAGGGCCAGCAGCCAGAGCCCTGCATGGGGAGACACTAACGGTCTTAAGCTCCCTGGGCCTCTCAGGGTCCTGCCTAAATCCCCATTCTCTCCTGCCCCCCCACATTCACTTTCCACGGGGCTCGTTTCCCCTCAATCTTCTCATCACGGAAGTATTTCCACCCATTTCGTCAAACCTCACAACCCAGGCCCTCTCACAGGGTTCGGGTCCTCCCGGCACCAGCCACTGGGCTCCAGGAGAAGAAGAAAAGGGGGCCAGCCTATGGCACATCCTGGTCTACAGTCCCTACCTCGCCTCAGAAAGTGACCCCAAAGCAAAGGGCCAAGAAGACCTGCCTGGCTGAGAGGAGAGGAACAGAGAATCAAGACAAAACACCTCACAGAACAGAAACTCCAGATGAACAGGCCGGCTCACTGTTCAGGGACAGCAACCTGGGTTTAGGATAAGGGGCCCAGGGACCTAGCCTGTATTCGTCCTAAGGGAAAACTCTGGGATCCCCCCAACTCTGCTCTTAAACGAGTGGAGCTGCTCTCTCTCAATGGTGGGAGGCTCCAGGTCAGGGCCCGCAGAGACAATGTCCCTGCCCCTGAGCCAGTTTGGATGGCATCCTGGATCCTTCTCATCACACCCACTAAAGAAACCACAGATTGTGTAGCTCCTGGGAGATCCTGCTGGATTTCATTCCTGCCCCTACAGCTGACAAAGGAGTCAGACACCTCTTGGGCCCTAGGGTCTGAACAGCCCACAGATCACAGGGCCGACCCAGGTTGAGGAATGGATGCCCTCGGTGAGAAGAGGCTATGGATCATCCACGGTTGTGTGGATGCAGCCCCTTCCTTGCGGGTCTCTGTGGGGAAATGTACAAAAGGGAGCTGTTGTTAAGGGAGTCTCTGACCTTCAGGTCACCCTAGCAATGGGCATATTTCATTCACCCCTTTTTATGCCAAGCATGTCAGGCACTTGGGAGATACAGACATGAGGAGCCCATGGCTTGGGGGGCAGCCTGTTAGGCTATTCCAAGACTGCAGAGAGGAAGGCCAGGGACAGCTCAGGCCCATGTGCCAACGGGCAGTGGTCAGGGAGAAGGACACTAACTGGTCAATAGTGAGAACAAGGCCTAACGCTCCCTGTGCCTCACTGCCACCACCACCTCACATCGCCCAACAGTGGGCGACAATGAGGAAGGAGAGGAGCTGAAGGACGCGATGAAAGCACAGCCTCCTTCCGCAGGCTAAGGATCCTGGCCCAGGATGGGCAGTCATGCCCCATGGCAGGAACTAGGGGAAAAATAATTCACATTCCTGAGGCTTCTGCTCTGACCCCGACACATCTTTCTTATCCAGGAAATCGGGCAGAACGGCGCTCTCTCCAAAGGCTTAACACGGGAGCCAATGGATTCAGACAGCAACTTTGCTCTCCAATCAAATAAAACTGTGTTCTCCACTGAAGAAAGGGATTAGGCCCCCGAGCTGAGCTTCCAGGGTTGCGTGAGGAAGGGACAACAGAGCCAGGGCAGCCCACAGAGTCACTGTCGTGGAACTTAGGGCTAGAGGGACCTGGAGATGGCTTTCAGCTATCAAGGAGGGAGAAGGCTGAATTGGGGTTGGGCAAGGGATGGCTTCTCCACCAGAGCCTCTGAGGCACCGTGGATGTTCTCCAGAACAGTGAATGCCCAGCTTTCCCTTCATCCCATGCCTGCAGGTACCCCAAAGGCTCTGGCCTCCCTCAGAATGGGCCCGGGAAAGGGGAGGCCAGGAGGAGACAAGTGGGCTCAGCTGCTCAGCCCCTTCTGGGCAACAGGTTCTAAGCACTGACTGCCCCCTCACCTGGGGGGACAAGGGAAGGAGTGCAGGAGTGGGCCTGCCTGGACCTCAGTGGTCAGTATCCTTGGTGAAGAGCTACATTCCGCTTGTTCTGGCTTCCTGAGAACAACAGTCCACCTGGCTCCAGTACCACACTGGGTAAGGCAAAGGCCAGCTCTTGCGGTAGCCACAGGGAGAAACCCCAGCGCCCCCCCCCCCTTCCTGGGGCTCCAGCACCTGCAGGGAGGCTTGGGCTCCCTGAGGAGGAGGAATGGAGCTCTGTGCTGCCTCTGCCCCGGGGGGAGGGGTCAGAGATCAAAGGGCAGGGAGGCCATAAACTGCCGTAGCGTAGGATGGGGGGGGGGGGTGCTCAAATTCCGTTAGAATAAAGCTCGCTGATTAGGCCCCGGGAGGAGGCGGAGGACTGAGATGGGGAGGGCAGAGCCCGTGAGGAAGAGGGCCACTGGTCCCGGGGCGATAACAGGGACAGAAGCAGAGTTTGGGGCGCACGTCGCAGATTAGTCGAGAATTTGAACAAAGGTGGTTGAAGGCTCCGAGCCCCCGGGTCAAGGATTAAAATCTTGTCCGCCAGGAACCGTGACATTGAGGGGCCCAGGCCGGGCCCCGGCCAGACCACCTTTGTCCCTCTTGAAAGCCCCAGACCTCCTACCACCTCTCCTCCCGGCCACCCCCGCCCCGGCGCAGCACTCACCCGGTCGCTACTGGCGGGGGGTCCAGAGATCCGCTCCTCGGGAGGGGGCGCTGGGGGGCCAGGGGTCTCGACCCGAATAAGGCGGTGGGGAGGCGAGCCGTGGCGCGGGGGCGGTGTGGGGCCGGGAACCGCGGCGGTGGCTGGGGCAGCAGCGGAGCTGGACGGCCCCCCAGAGTAGGGGTCTTCGAAGTCGCGCTCCCTCTGCAGCCGGTAGGCGGCCAGGATGTCCGGGGGTGGCGCAGGGGGCGCGGCCGGGGAGGGTGCGGGGGGACGGTAGTCCGGCTCCGGGGGCGCCGGCTTGCCCCCACCTCCGCCGCCGCCCCCCCCGCGGAAGCCCAGGTGCTCCCGGAGCCACTTGGCCACTCCGCCACTGCCGCCCCCTCCAGGGCCGGCTCCCGCTCCCCCGGCGCCCCGGCGCGACCCCCCCGGGCCGCTCCCCGCGCTCCCCTGTGCCCGCTGCCCCGGGCCGGAGCCCGCTGGAGGAGCTCCGCTCAGTAACATGGGGCCAGCCAGACTGAGCGAGGGGAGCTCTGTGGCCCGGCGGGGGGCGGGGGCGGGGGCGGAGCTCCGCCGGACGGCGGGAGGGGGCGGGGTTCGTCAGTAACAAGGGAGGGGCGGGGTTCCGCTCCCTATCGGGGTCTACCTCCCCCTGCCAGGGAAGAGAAGACGGGGTGCTGGTTTCCAGCCGGGGTGGACGCACGAGAAGTAAGTGGGCGACCCCAAGGCAGGGGATGCGAATCCTGGACTGAAGGTGAATCCTCCACGTGTCCCCACACGTGCCCCTGTGGGGGCGCACCTGTCTCCATCTGTTCCCCCTCCCCAGCTCACGCGCGGCGCCTCACAATCCTGGTTTCCCAGTCCTTGGACGCCTACCGTCCCTCCCCTCCCTTCCCCCAAGGCTTCCTAACTGGGAAATATCCCAAGAGGAAAAGCTAGGGAGGGCGAGGGAAGGGGCTGTTCCATAAGATGTGTCTGTAACAATCCCCTCTCTTCTGTGTACCGTGGGAGCCCCACCTACCTCCTCCCATCCAACTGCTCCCACTGCATTGCTTCCCAGTCCAGGCAGGCATGTCTCACATCACAGATAATCAACTCTCTAGTGATACCCACTTCTCCCGTATCGTTTCCACACACGCCCTCCTTCCATGCAAACAGCCCTCACACGAACGCCTCGCACCCACCGGCGCAGCCGCTAGGAGCAGGCCCACCCGGCCCTGACGGCAGCGTGCACACACGCAGAAATCCCTTCGAGTCAAATCCCAGGTTTCATTGTCAATCAGGTTAGTGACAGAATAGAAACAGACAAGTCAATAAATCAAGTCTAGAAACAGTTCCAATGTTGTCTATCACAAAACCCTTATCCTCTCGAGGCTCGGATGCTCAAGCGACAGGCATTTTTGTCTTAGAAATAAAGCCAGTTTCCCCACAGAAATAGTGTAGACCCGAAGCAAACGCCAACATTTGCTTTTGGCTCTGCTGGGGAGGTAGCAGCTTCACGTCCTCATCATCCCCCTGGGCACTGCCTCAGAGTCTCTCTCACCCTTGGGCTCACATCTGCCATGGGAGGGAGCAAAGAGCCACATTAGGCCCCAAAGGGAAGGGGGCTCAGAGGTGGGGGGGAGTAAGAGAAAGATGTGATGGCAAAACTGTGAATCCCCTAGGAATCCCAGAGCCCCGGTCTCCAAATGTTTGTTGGGTTTCTGCTTTGTGCCTCTTCTAGTTGGCATCATAGGACAGTGCTTCTCAAACTTTAATGTGAACACAATCACCTAGGGAACTTGTTACACTGCCGTTTCTGATTCTGTACATCTAGCTGGGGTGGGGTCCCGGACTGTAGTTCTAACAGGCTCACAGGTTATACAGACGCTGCTGGTCCCCACTCCCACCCCCAAACATACACACACGCTTGGAGTAGTAGGGTTGTAGGAAACATAGGAGTCCAACAGTTGCAGGCTCTAGCCTGATCTCTGGGCAAGGTACTCAGTGCAACCGATCCTCACTTTCCTGATATCTGCGGAGGGCATAATAAACTGTTGTGGGAAGATTAGGGGAGATGATGGACAATGAACAGGCTCTGAAACCTGTAAAATGCTTACAATGGTAGGTGTCAAATGAAGCCACGTTTGCTTAAGAAGTAGGGAGTTAAGCTGCGGACAGCTCAGAGGAACGGAATCAATCAAGTCTACACAAAAGATGGCAGGCTTCATGGGGCAGGTAGACCTGAGCTGGGTAGGATTTGGGCAGAAAAAGCAAAAGAGCAAAAGGTCACTCCAAGCTATGAGGTCAGCATGAGCTGAGCCAAGGCAATGAGGTAGGAAGTAGCATAAAGAAGGGGAGGATACCTGGTAGAAAAGAATAGAAAAAAATGTTAGATGAGGAGGGAGGTGGATATCATAAAAGTAGAATTTAAATGATAATTTTAAAATTAATACCCTGTGTACACCTTGCACTTCCTGTTTTAAATTATCTGTTAATGTACTTTCTTCCCTCACCAGAGTGTGCACTCCTGGAAACAGGCTGTTGAGCACCTCAGAGGGGCCAAGCAGCTTGCTAGGAACCCGGGGTCTAGAGGTGAGGTCATCACAGCAAGGCTCTCTGAGACTTGGGTGAGGTTTGCCAGATCCAAAGTCATCCCTTTTAAGCAGTACACCATAAAATCAGGATTCTGTAGGGGAGCAGGGTCCTCCCATCTCTTAGCGTAGAGCCTGTCGTGTGGCAGGAGCTTAACAAATGTTGAAATGAATAAAGATCATTTCTCTTGTTCTTATTTTTATATAGCTATAATTGTGGTATACACAATTTTATGTCCTTATTTTTTTTCACTTAACGTCGCAGAGTTTCCCCCCATTTTTATTATGTAAGCTTTATTTTCTTCCAATTTTTTAAAAAAATGTCAAACCTACAGACAAGCTCAAAGAAAGTACAGTGGAAATCTGTATACTCTTCACCTAAATTCACTACTTTTTAACATTTTGCCATATTCACTCTATCCCTTTCTCTTTTTTCCTTGACCGTTTGAAGCAAGTTGCAAATATCATGACACTTTTGCTGTAAATAATTCAGCAGCCATTTCATAAAAATAAAGAATTCTTCTATAGGGCCATTCGAACACGTCCACAATAGTGTTGTTTATTATGCAGTCCGTATTAAATTTTTTCCATTTTGCCAAAATGTCTTTTATATACATATTTTTTTTGTCCTGATTCAGGATTTAACCAGGGCTCTCCCATTACATTTGTTTGTTAAGTTTCTTTAGTCTTTTGAAATCTTGACCAGTTCCCCCATTTTATCGTTATTTGTTTTTCATGACATTGATTACTATGAAGCGTCCAGGTCAGTTGTCATGTAGAATGTCCCGCATTCTGGGTTTTTCCAGTCTCCTCCTGATTTGATTCAGATTAGATATTTTGGAAAGGACCACTACATAGAGGATGTTGTGGACTTCCCACTATATTACACTGGCAGGCTGGGAGCACATATTTGTCCCTTCATTGGTGATGCTGGGCTCGATCACTTGGTTAATTTGGAGTCCATCAGATCTTTCCTTTACAGTTTAAAGTAAGCTGCGGTGGGATATCCTGAGATATCCTTGATTATTTGCTCCCAACAGTGTTTTGCCCACTGGTTTTCAGCTTCCATTGATGATCTCTCCTTCTATTGGTCATGATGCTGGGGGTTGCAAAATGGTGACTCTAATTCTGTCATTTCTTTTGCATTTATTATCTGGCATTTTCTTGTAAAGAAGAGCTGCTGCTGCTTCTCTCTCTGCCTCTCTGTTTCTCTCTCTCCTCTCCATGGTCTCAAAAATTATTTCTCTATCTACCTATTCAGTGTGATATAATCCGTTACTATTATTACTCATTATTTTTTGATGCTCAAATTGTCCCAAATTTGGCCAACAGGAGGCCTTTAAAGAGGCTTCTGTGTCCTTTTGACTTGGTCCCATCAATCTTTGAGCAGTTAACTTTCTTACAGAAAATATTTCAGACTTACGCTTCCCCTGCTATAGACCTATAATCAGGCTTTTTTTTTTTTTTAAGGGAACCTTACTCCTTTTGGTTAGAAATAGGTATTTAAAAGTTGACTTAATACTTCATTTATGTACTTTTGATACTTAAAAAAAAACTATTCAATATATCATCAAATGAACATATTTTATTTTGGTTCAATCTTACTTTATTTGTTGAGCATTCAGGATATTTGCACTCTCTTCCCTTCTAAATAACCCTGTAATAAACATCTTTATGCAGATACCTTTTCCAAGTTTAGGATTATTTCCTTTAGCAAGATCCCCAGAAATGGAATTACTGGGGCAAAGGGTGTACATTTTTTTTTCTGACTCTTGATACACATTGTCTAGTTGCTCTCATAGAAGGTTTTTAAAGTGAACAATGACTTCTAAGTGTCAAACCCAATGATTTTATCTTATTCCTCTTTCTTTTTTGCAGCACCTGAATCTTCTGACCTCTATCCCTGAAACCTCCTTCTCCCACACTTTCCTTAAATGACACTATTATGATTCTCCTCCTTTCTTTCAGGCCACACCCTCTTCCTCCTTTAACCTCCTACATTTGTGCTTGTCCCAAGGCCTAGTCCTTAGCCCTTACTTTTCTTAGTGGGTACTAAGTGGGGTGTCCTCACTTCTGTTTGTCTAAATTTGGATGCCCAGTCCTCTCCTGAGTTCTGATCCCTTCTGGGTTTTGCCTTCTTCTAAGACTGGTCCTTGTCTTCTGTCTCCAGCCTTGCCTCAGGCCCATCTCTGTTCACAAACTTGAGAGGGCAAACATATCTTAGTACACTCACACATGCTCTCTGTTCTTTGAGATTCTAGATAGAGATGGAGTTTCATTTGGGCCAAGTTTTCTATTTGTCTGATATGAAGATAACATGTATTTGAAAGAATACAACGTAAGGTACAATCATGAAGTAAACTGGCCCACTTCACTCATTTATGGACTCCATAAGAAACCTCTCTTCAAATATTTATGGAGAGGTTGTATGCTTGGAAAATATACATAGGAAGATTCAGTTCTGCCTTTGATTAACTTGAATTTTCTAACTCTAGTGGCCTGTAATTTAAGTTTGATCCTCATAATAAGTTATCAGAGAGATGGAAGTGAAGGGTCTCCAAATGGACTACCAGGTCAAGTCCCTCTTCCCAACCCCAAACCTAGGATGCTACCCTGCCCTTCCAATGTGAAATCAAAATAGGACTGCTTCTCAACAGAGCCCAGGCTCCCATCCAAAGGTTTTTATCAGCACAATAAGGAATCTGTTTCCTCTATCTCACCAACCCAGCCATCCCTCACCTGCCCCAGCCAGGATCCAGGGCCTAGGGAGAAAAAAGACAGGATCGGTGGGGAGCTATGCCCTCCCGGAATGTGTACTCTTCCTTGCAAAGGGAGATTGCCTATTAGTGCAAATATATCACCTCAAGTTCTGCCTGACTTCTGCGGGTGAGGGCAAGGAAGGGAAGAAGTCATTTGTATTATGCAAGAAGGGGGGGACATATTTTTATACATATATGTTATGTAAATGTTTGTTTATACAAGGACTGTCATGGAAAGATATGAAGGAAACTACAATAAGTGGTGGATGACCTGAAGAATGAGAGGGAGACTTACTTTTCCTTGGACTTGTGCGCATGTATTCTCTATTTAAACATAAACAACTCAATTTTTAAAAATTCATAAAAAGGAAAATATCGTAAGGTCACGGGGGCGCTGTTTTGCTGCTGTGGAATGACTTAGACACCGATTTTCAATTTCTTCGGGAGGGAAGGGATTATAACTGCTGCGAAACTGAATTCACAGCATTAAGTGAGAATTACTGGAGGTGGCGATCTTAGGGGTGGCTCACTCTTCAAGGTAGAAAGACGCGGTGGTTCATTTCAAGAAAGCGAATTGTGATCTCTATAAAACATTATCGACTGCAAGAAGAAAAATTTAAAAAGACAAACCCCCTTGCCGTGCCATTGTTCCCACAATGCCGTGACTCGGATTCGAACCGAGGTTGCTGCGGCCACAACGCAGAGTACTAACCACTATACGATCACGGCGAGCTACCGGGGACCTGTAAGGATGGCCTTCTGATTGTTCTCTTCAATAGTCATAGGCCTTCGCAGTGTGCACGTCACGGAGGGACCCACCTATGGGGCGGAGTTCCAGCCCAACGCTGAATCTGAGAATGCGCAGGCGCATTGCGCTCTGGCCAGTTGCTCGGGTTCTCTCAGGTTTTGGTCCCTTAGCCATAGAAGCGGCGACGTTGCGGTGGGGAAGGGTGGGTTCTATGTGAATAAGGTGGGAGTTTGGGGGGGGCACTTGGGCATCCAGGGACGGGACTGGCCGGAACTCAGTGTTCACAAGTTGTGTGATTCCCATTCCTAGGAAGATGCCCATCTCCTGTGCCTGGGAGGGTCTGCAGGGGACGCTCGTAAGGGGTTCTCGTCCCTGCTGATTTCCCCAGAAGTGACCCAACATCGCCTCGGTGGAGGATGTGGACGCCCGCAGGACCGGTTGGCCACGTAGAAGGGGCTCAATGAATGCATCTCACCCTGCTGATCCCCTCCCCACCAACTTCCTTGCAGCTTCTGTTCCTGCCCCGACGGCCCTGACTCCTCCCTCACAGTACTGCCGCCGCAGGAACCGGTGCCCACCTTGGTTGTGCCCCGGGCGGCAGCAGGCACCAGTCCGGTTTTTCTTCTTGTCCATCACTGCTCCCGCCCCCACGACGTTTAGAACCAGGCCGAGTCCACAGTAGGCAGACGCTTTTTGCTAAACTGAGAACGTGCCACTGGTTCTAACAAGAGAATCCACGGTGACCATCTGTCTGCTCTAATCATCACCCCCACCCCCTGCAGCGTCACCGGAGGGGTGTTACTAAACACGAATTGAATCCTTTCACTCCTCCACCCCTCACCCCCACCCACAGACTGCAGGAAATTCGTCCACCTTTTCCAGCCCTTGGCCTTGCCTCAGTGTCGTTTCCCATTCCTGAATTAACTTGCATACATTCACTCAACAGGTCCTTTAGAGGAGGGGAAGGGGGAAGATTTATAAAGAATTGCCGATAGTTCCTTCTTGAGACCTCCTTCATACCTTTGCACACAAGATTATCCTGGCTGCTCGGCAAATTCCTTCTCCGCCTTTAAAAGCTACTTCAAAAGTCACCTCCTCTGCGAAGCCTTCTCTTTCTATTATGATTGGGAGTCCTTTTCCAGTGCTGCCATAGAAATTCGTACATATGCCTATGACAACAATTAGCCTTGTGAGTGCTCTGTGCTTTGTCCGCCCTGAACGGCACCGCGGGTAGGCCGAGTAACCCGAAGCCTATATTCTTTGGAAGTCCAATTTAGCCAGAGCCGGCGTGACGTAAACGTCGTTTCCAACTGTCACAAGGGGATTGGGATCCATTTTCGAGAATGTTGTTACAAATTCGAAATAAAAATGGAGGACGGCGATAAAAAGCGAAACCCCTGCCGTGCCATTGCTTTCGCAATGCCGTGACTCGGATTCGAACCGAGGTTGCTGCGGCCACAACGCAGAGTACTAACCACTATACGATCACGGCGAGCTACTGGGGATTCGGCCTTCGGTTTCCTCGCCTGAGTTCTTCTGTGTTGAAAGCCCCGCCCCCTCATCACGTCATTATTTGTTCCCGCTGAGCTGGGGCTTCGCCTCGCCTCGCGCGAGCGCAGACGCACTGGTCTTCCTGCTTTCTTGAGTTCGATCCGCGCTCGGCGCGGGCCAGATCCCGCCGCTTCACCAGTTTGGAGGCTGCGCTCGAGCTTTCCCTTGACCCCGCGCCTCGAAGGAAGTTGTGTGGGTGGGTCGGAACTGATTTTTCCTTCTTGTAGAATTCGAGAGACCATTCCCAGCCAGAATCCGCTCACATAGCGTGAGCGCCGGGGCCTGGTGGGTGTGAGAGGGACGACCCCGGGGCATTCGGGCGACACCGGGGCATCACATCCTTACAGGCTACGGGAGCGTCCCGGCCTCCTAGGAATCCTTACGTTTGCAAAGCACTTTCCCGTCCTTTCTTTTACGATCGGTGCGCACGACCGGCGGACACCGGCGGGGGAGACCACGGCGCCCCTACTTCGCTTCGGGGTCAGCGAGAGGGCCAGGCAAGCCTGGCAGACCGCGGGCGACGTTGGAAGGCTAAGGAGGCGGCCGGCCAGACCTGAAGGCCCACACTCGGAGGCGAACGTTTCGTGGCGTCCCGGTAGCTCGCCGTGATCGTATAGTGGTTAGTACTCTGCGTTGTGGCCGCAGCAACCTCGGTTCGAATCCGAGTCACGGCATTGTGGGAACAATGGCACGGCAAGGGCGCCTTTTTAGATTTGGGAAGCCACATTGCCTTCCATGGCTGTGCCCCGACTGACCCCTTTGATAGTCGGTTAGGTTTGGGCCGAAATTGGAATGTGGCAAAAACGGACAAGTTCTGCGGATTCCTGGGACTTTACTTCCGCTGTCTAGTTCTCTTAAGAGCGAGTGAAGCGGCCCATCTCCATCCTCCCCGCTGTGTGATTGTTTTAGGACGTCGTTCTGTGTGGTACTTTCCCTTTCCTCATTTGGCCGCTGTCCGTGGTCAAACCGTACACCAGATCCTCAGAAAAGCCTCACCCTGCTACAACTTCAATACTTTTGAGTGTAGGGGTTATAGGAACAAGGGGCAAACATTTCTTAAGGGTTAGACTAAGAATGCAGGTTAGACAATACGGTGAACCATTTCTGGTGCAGATCCTGTGACCAGTGAAAAACATGACCACACTAGAGGCACCGTTTCCCATAGCCACTGTGAGGGGTGCTAATGAGGGGCTTGTGGCCTCCGCTTCCACAGCCTCCTAGGTGAGAGGCTGTTTTCTCCTGGAGAATTTTTTTTTTCCCATTCTACCTCAGTTTTAAAAGCAAATTTCATTTGTTAGTTGGTTTTATGTGCGCTTAAAAAATCCGAGCTCCACAGATTCGGGTCTGTGGACCCGAATGGCATTAGGCAAAATGGAAGTGAGTTTTGGATTTGGCTCTCAGGTGGCTGCTGGCGGCTGTGTCACTGTCAGGGAGGGAATGAGGTAGGACTGAGTGAGGAATGAGCTTCTCCAGCTCCTCTCAGGGGACCTGGAGGTGGCAGGGCAAGTCAGGACGCATTCCTGGAAGAGATGGACGTTTCGCTGGGGCTGTGCCCCTTTTACCCACAATCCATCAGCAAGGACTCACTTGAACAGCATGTAAAAAGCAAGACACTACTGCGGGCTGTAATTTCCTAGGGTCTCCCAGATCCAGGTTCCCTAAATTTGATGAGTTTAAAGCCACAAAACAGACAGCTCAGAGCATGAGAGAATAGAATAGCAGAAGGTCGACCTGAGAACTTGCCATCCCTTCCACCTTGAGGTCTTTCCTAGGTATCAGAACCAGGAAGGAGACAGGGAGGTTTAAGACCTCTCTAGTCACACATTCCAGCTCCAGCTGTTTCTGTTTGGGTTGGATTTGTTATTTTTTGTAGGCTTCCTGTCTCCATTGTAAGTCACTTAATTTTTTTCTTTTCCTTCTGATGGACTCTGTAGTAGCTGACACTCTTTAGGCTGGTCCTAACTCTAATTAAGGTTAGCATAGCTTAATAATTAAGCCAGTGACGCCTGGAAGCAGGCTCCCTAGGGTTTGAATCCCGACTCTTGCTTTAATTAGCGGGGTAACTTTAGGTAAGCCACATAATTGTCTCTGTGCCTCAGTTTTCTCATTTGTAAAATGGAAATAAAAGCAGGCTTATTATGAAAATTAAATGAGTTAATATTTGTAAAGCAACAGTGCCTGCTACTCACTAAGCCCTATTTAAGTTTTGCTTAAATAAACTAGTAATGAAATCAACTCCTTTAAAAGGACATAATAAAATCAACAACTTAAAAAGGACCGCAATGGTACTAAGCAGCTAAATGAGTGTTGTGTTTCAGAGTAGACATTCCACTTTCTCCAATCAGCTACCCCAAATATTTTTGGAACTCTTGTTTGGGGATTACCTTCAGGCCTAATTTATAAGTCATATAAGGAAATCCATCTCAATATTTATAGTCACATTTTATTTTGAAATGTTTTTTGACTGCTTTTAAATCCACCTTCAAAGAAAAAGAAAAACTGAGTTTTAAAGGTGCAACAGGCTTCAACGACCATTCCAAAAATGTTTTAGGCAACATTCCAGCAAAATATTTTTCGGTATCAGTGTGTTGACTTTTTTTTAAAACATTATTTTTATTAAGTTTTTAATTTTAATTCCAGTATACTTAACACACAGCATTCTATTTTTTAAAAAAGATTTTATTTATTTATTTGAGAGAGAGAGAGAGAGAGAGAGAAAGCATGAGCATGGGGTGAGGGGAGAGGGAGGAGCTTGCCAAGCAGGGGATCCCAGGACCCCAGGATCATGACCTGAGCCAAAGGCAGAGGCTTAACGGACTGAGCCACCCAGGTGCCCCCAGTGTGTTGACTTCTAAGGGGCAGACCTTGAAGGGGACAACTGTAATTTATCAGCTTCAGTGTTTGCATAAACAGCCAACCCCATGGCTTCCGGGTCACACCTGGTGCATCTGGGGGCTGGTCACCGCAGAGGTGCAGTACAGACTGGACCAACAGCCTTGGTAGCTCCTGGAAGGTGGTTCAAAATTCAGAATCTTGGTTCACAACCCAGAACTACTAGATCAGAATCTTCATTTTAACAAGATCTTCCCAGGTGATTCATCTGCACATTCAAGTTTGAGAAGTGCTGCTGTTTAGAACACTCGGCTGGAATGGAGCCCTTGTTCACCTTGTTGGTACTTGGAGTTACTAGAAGGGACCTGCTAGAGTCTACTGGACCTCATCTAGAGGAGTAACATTACGGTTTTGAGGATGACAAGATGGAGCTCTGGGAGGGAGTCACCAAGAGGCCCTATTTGGGGCATCTAAGGAGGAGGCAGCACCCCTGGACTTCCACTAGGAGGTGCTGCCCCTCCTAGGAAGTGGATGTGGAATGCTGAGGCTGGATAAGACTCAGTCTGGGAGATACCACTTTGGACTTAACCCCCAAGAGGGAGCCCATTCCTCAAAGATTCTCTGGATATTCAGACTCAAGTTTCATTCATTCATTCCATAAACTAGGATCTTTTAGCTCTCAAAGTGCTTTGTATCCTGGGGAGCTGCAAAGGTATATACTAATACTGCTTGCCCAAAATAGTTTAGTTTTCCAGCTAAGAGAAACAGCCCAGAGGCAACAATCAGAAAAAAAAACAAATAAACAAACACAAGAGGGGAGCCTGGGTGACTCAGTTGGTTAAGCGTTGGACTCTTCATTTTGGCTCAGGACATGATCTCAGGGTCCTGAGATCGAGCCCCTACCCCCACATGGAGGCTGCTTAACATTCTCTCTTTCTTCTGCCCCTCCCCACCCTAAACACACACACACACACACACACACACACACACACACACACACACACACACACAGAATGGTAGAAGGAAGAGGCATTTCTTGCTTCAGTGGAACGAAACTTTCCAAGAGAAAACTGATACAAACTTCCACCAGAACTGTAAAAGAATTGAAGTTTATTTTTAGCAATTCCAGCCCCCTCCCTCTGACACTCTTCTACCTCTTTGTGTTGTTCTTATCTCATCATTCTCATTCATTAGATCAACAATATTTATTGAGGGCCTCCTACGTGGCAGGCACTGTTCTAGGTTCTGGGGCCATAGTCATAAATAAGATAGATGTGTTCTCGGAGCCCTATAATCTAGTGCAGGAATCAGAAAGGAAAGCTAAAAAAAAAATAAGAGAATTTGAGCCAATGGAAAATAATATAATACAGTGTCCTCCTGTTCTCTGCCTATTGTCCACCCTACTATTCCCTCAGCTCCTTTGTCTGTACAAGGTATGATGACTGATATAATAATAAGGGTTGCATTTTAAAAGGGATCAAAGTTTTACACTGAAGAAAGAAATTCTAACCCTGAATGGCTCAAATGTGGCATAAAGAGCCTTCAGATCTGAGGCAGTCTTGTGTGTGAGAATGACTCTCTGGTGATCTGTATGGACCCACAAAAAAATCAAATATATCCAAGTGGATGCTAAGGACCAATGAGCAGAACCAGATGACCCCACTGGTAGGCTTAGAAATTACCAAGGACACCAGGGAAACAAAGCATCTACCCCAAAATGTAAGACAGGTTTTGAAAGAATAAAAAGCACTGAAGTGATGATTTCAGGAGAGAGAGAGGGAGGAAAAAAAAAAGGGAACTTTGTTGGGAAATAATGAGCTATACGTATGTAAAATTTTTTCAATTACATATGAGACATCATAATCTCATCAGTGCTTAAGACCTCGCAAGGTTTCATCTAGCCCTGCCTGTGCACTAAATCAGTCCCCTGGATCAAAGATGAAAGAAAGGGAGAGGGACCCTGAGTTAAGATGATATTTGTCACCCAGTGGGACGTATTCAAATAGAAAATAAATTCAGTAAGAAAAAGAGATAAAGTTGCATTTCTTGCATTCTTGAGCTTTTAACTGTGATGGTAAGTGCTCAATATGCATTAGTTGGTCTCTTATTTTCAGGTACTTCTTTCTGTTCCTGCAACAAGAAACCCATGGGGAGATCCTGCAGGACTGTTCCTGTCATGAGGCCAAAAACTCATTCCTGAGGAAGAATGCAGGAGTCACCTTTCAGAAGCAAAGGTCTAAATCAATGGTTTCCAAACATTATTCTGAACTGATAAACAGGAATTTTTCATCATGGAATGAGAAAAAATAAGGTAAATGTGGTAAGCTTTTCAAAAGGCTAAATGTATTTAATTCAAAGGACTATCTTCTAAAGTCTTTACTTGGAAAATTAAAAATTGGCGATCCTATGTGGATCTCCGAAATTATTTTTGAAATTTTACTGGTCAGTAAGATCTAAAAGTACAAAGCTCACTACAGAGCAAAGCACTAGGGGGAGAAGAAATGGTCCTCAGTTTATAGGGGGTCTGCAGGGGAATGCTCATAGGGAGGTTATCCCTGTTCTGTCAGGCAGTGGTCAAAGCTAACACCCATCCACCCACCCAACAAACAGTAGGTCCTAGTATGATCTATGTTGGGCTTTGGAGATATAAATTTGAATAAGACTCATTTTAACTCTGAGATGATCATTTCAGTCCAGGGTTAATCAGAAGAGTGAAGAAACAATTACAATTATGTTAGAAGTATATACAAAACGCATTAAGCTTAGATCATTCATTCCCCCAGGATCTGACATTTGAGCTGGGTTCCAAGGCATGCATACTAATTTTCCTAGCAGAAAAGAAGGCAAGGTATTCTAGGCAGAGAGAAAGGCAGAAACAAAGGCAAGGAAGCATGAACATACAGGTAGACTAGGGAAAGACAAGTCATAACTGTGACATAAGATATGGAAGGAAAAGGAAGGGTGGAGTCAAATTCTGATGATTCTCTTGCCCCTTGTTGAGTCAGGCCTTTTTCCTGGAAGCTGGTGGTTCTTGACATTTTGTGGTAACTTACTGTTTGGGGGATCCATTTAAAGCCATTGGCTTGTTCCCCAAATGATGTACCTATGACAAAAATGTCAAGAATTCACAGATTTCCTGAAGGCCATTTATAGACTTTGTTATAGATATTGGGGGACCATTTAAGTCTCCATTTTTTAAAGGATTTTACTTATTTATTTGCCAGAGAGAGAGCACAAGCAGGGGGAGCAAGCAGGCTCCCCACTGAGCAGAGAACCTGATGCGGGACTGGATCCCAGGACCCTGGGATCATGACCCAAGCCAAAGGCAGACACACTTAACCAACTGAGCCACCCAGGCATCCCTTAAGTCTCTATTTTTAAACAGAAGAGGACATAATTATATCTGTATTTTAGAAAGATGAGGTATAAGTGGGTAATTATTGACAAAGTCTTAATTCAGAGGAGAGACAGAAGAGAATTTTAGCTTCTGGTTGTTGAGGTTGGGGCTTGGGGACTAATCTGGGGGTGAAGGAGGGACTCTAGATGTGTGATCAGAGGGCAGTAAGTTCAGAGGCTCTTTAGCTTAGAGGTAGAGGGGATGGACATGTTGGATGAAGGAAATGGATGTGAGGTTTGAGAGGAAGCTCTAATATCAAGGATGGAAAACTTTTTGGAGTCATGGTAATTAAAATAGTATGAAAATAGATGTATCTGTGTTACCCTGTGGTATTGAGAATCTGACATGATGACAGAATATGCAATTTTCAAGTGTAATTTTAAGTTAAAAGGGAGAGACACATGTAAAAATTGCAAAAAAGTGACTTGACTCTTTTCCCAATTTCTCCTAAATTTCAGAGTCAAAATACTTCCGTGTCATGACTACCCTTTGGTTCACTGGCCTCATCCTGAGTCTGGATGACTTTCTTTCTTACTATATCATCAAAACTGCTAAGAACTCCTTTCCTCCCTAAGTCTCTTTAGATCAAATGCTTCAAGAGAACTTGTGGTTTTAAAATATATTCACAAATTTTTTGATGCTCCTCCCTTCCAGAAGTAGAGATTCATTTCTCTCCCTGGACTGAGGACTAGACTTAGTGACATCTTCAAATGAATAAAGTAGAAGTGATGGTGTGTCATTTCTGAGATGAGGTCATAAAGTGCCTTGTGGCTTCCTCTTTGCTCTCTCTCTTGGGTCTGTCAGATAGGAATAATTTACCCTACAGCGTCCTTCTATTTGGACTAAGAATTAAATTGACATGAGACAGATTAACAGGAGAAAATCACATTTAATAGTGTTTGTACAGAGAATCCACACAGACATGAAAATTCCAGACAGTGAGGCAACAGGAGGCTTGTATGAGCTAAGGGGAGGGATAGGAACCTGCGGATACAAGGGGGAGAAAGACCAGTAGCAAGAAGGTGAGAGGAGATGTCTGGAAAACAAAGGTTGCCCTATTATGTAGATTACTTACTTAGGTAAAGAAGAATCTGTTAATAGCTCTCTTCCTAGTACAAGCCAAGCTGCGTTGAGGGGGATGTAAAGAGCTTTTCCTGATTCTACTGGGTTTTGATTGTTTTTAACTCAAAATGATGTTTGTGCCAGAGTGGCCCATCTTAGGGCCGCCTCCCCTTGGCACCTACAGATCACTAGCTCCAGAAGAAGCTAGCTGCTATGTCATGAGGACACTCAAGCAACCCATGGAGATATCCATGAGTTGAGGAACTGAGGGGTCCTGCTAACAGTCATCAAGAAAATGAGATCTTTGACCAGTAGTTATGTGAGTGAGCCATCTTGAAAGCAAATCCTCCAGCCTCAGTCAACCTCCGGATGCCTATACTCTGGCTGATATTTTGACTGCAATTTCACGAGAGATTCTGAACCCAAATCACTCAGCTAAGTCACTTCCAAATTCCTGAGTTTAGAAACCGTGAGATAATCAGTGTTCATCAGTTTAAGCTGCTAAAATTTCAGGTAATTTGTTACACTGTAATAGATAATTAATATAGATTTTATTACTAGAAGTGGGGCACTGCCATAATATAAACACCTAAATATGAAAGTGGCTTTGGAACTGGGCAGACAGTAGAAGAACTTTGAGGAGAGTGTTAGGGAAAGTTTGAATAGTTTTTTTTTTCATTATGGTTAAGTGTACTCTTTAATCCCCATCACCTATTTCACCCATCCCCCACCCACCCACCTCCCTTCTGGTAACCACCAGTTTGTTCTCTATATTTCGGTCTGTTTCTTGGTTTCTCTATCTCTCTCTTTTTCCTTTGGTCATTTGTTTTGTTTCTTAAATTCCACACATGAGTGAAATCATAGGGTATTTGTCTTTCTCTGACTGACTTATTTCATTTAGCATTATCCTCTCTAGCTCTATCCATGTTGTTGCAAATGGCAGGATTTCATTCTTTTTTTATGGCTGAATAATATACCATTGTATATGTATACCACATCTTCTTTATCCATTCATCTATCAGTGGACACGTGGGCTGCTTCCATAGTTTAGCTGTTGTAAATAATGCTGCAATAAACATAGGGGTGCATGTATCTCTTTGAATTAGTGTTTTTGTATTTTTTTGGTAAATACCAAGTAGTGTGATTACTGGATCATAGGGTAGTTCTATTTTTAACTTTTTGAGGAACCTCCATATTGTCTTCCACAGTGGCTGTACCAGTTTGCATTCCCACCAGGAGTGCATGAGGGGTCCTTCTTCTTCATATCCTCACCAATACTTGTTGTTTCTTGTGTTTTTGATTTTAGCCATTTTGACAGGTATGAGGTGATATCTCTTTGTACTTTTGATTTACATTTCCCTGTTAATGAATGATGTTGAGCATCTTTTCATGTGTCTGTTGGCCATCTGGATATCTTCTTTGGAGAATATCTGTTCATGTGTTTTGCCCATTTAAACAGATTATTTGTTTTTTGGATGTTGTATCAGTTCTTTATATATTTTGGATACTAATCCTTTTTTGGATATGTCATTTGCAAATATCTTCTCCTATTCTTTAGGGTGCTTTTTAGTTTTGTTGTTTCCTTCACTGTTCAAGAAACTTTATTTTGATATAGTCCCAATAGAGGGCTTACTTTGGCAGCACATATACTAAAATTGGAACAATGCAGAGATTAGCATGGTCCCTGTGCAAGAATGACACGCAAATTAATGTATAGTCCCAATAGTTTATTTTTGCTTTCTCTTGCCCCAGGAGACATATCTAGAGAAGTGTTGCTACAGCCAATGTCAGAGAAATTACTGCCTGTGCTCTCTTCAAGGGTTTTTATGATTTCAGATCTCACATTTAGGTCTTTAATCCATTTTGAGTTTATTTTGGTATAGTCCAGTTTTTGTTTTTTGGGGGTTTTTTTGGGTTTTTTTTGCAGGTAGCCACCCAGTTTTCCCAACACTATTTGTTGAAGAGACTGTCTTTTTCCCATTGTATATTCTTTCCTCCTTTGTTGAAGATTAATTGACCCTATAATTGTAGTTTATTTCTGGTTTTCTATTCTATTCTATTGATCTATGTGTCTATTTTCATGCTGACACCATACTATTTTAATTACTACCACTTTGTAATATAACTTGAAGTCTGAAATGTGATAACTCCAGTTTTGTTTTGTTTTTTTTTTTCAAGATTGCTTTGGCTATTCGAGGTCTTGTGGTTCCATACAAATTTTAGGATTGTTTGTTCTAGTTCTGTGAAGAATGCTGTTGGTAATTTGATAGGAATTGAATTAAATCTGTAGATTGCTTTGGGTAGTATAGACATTTTAACAATATTCGTTCTTCCATCCCATGAGCATGGGATGTCTTTCCATTTCTTTGTATTGTCTTGAATTTCTTTCATCAGTGTTTTATAGTTTTTAGAGTACAGATCTTTCACCTCTTTGGTTAAGTTTATTCCTAGATATTTTATTGTTTTTGGCACAATTATAAATGGGATTGTTTTCTGAATTTCACTTTCTGCTGCTTCATTATTAGTGTATAGGAATGCAACTAATTTCTGTACATTGATTTTGTATCCAGTGACCTTACTGAATTCATTTATCAGTTCTGGTAGGTTTTTGATGGCGTCTTTAGGGTTTTCTATGGCTACATAGTCATTTGTAAATAGAGTTTTACTTCTTCCTTACCAATTTGATACATTTTATTTCTTTATGTTGTCTGATTTCTGTGGCTAGGACTTCAGTACTATGTTGAATAAACATGGTGAGAGTGGACATTCCTTGTCTTATTCCTGAACTGAGGGGAAAAGCTCTCAGT
This sequence comes from Zalophus californianus, assembly GCF_009762305.2. Taxonomy (NCBI): domain Eukaryota; kingdom Metazoa; phylum Chordata; class Mammalia; order Carnivora; family Otariidae; genus Zalophus; species Zalophus californianus. Next base: position 86,628,053 of record NC_045600.1, read on the forward strand.
TTTTCACCCTTGAGCATGATGTTACCTGTGGGTTTGTCTTATAAGGCCTTTATTATGTTGACTACTCTGGAGTGGGTTTTTATCATGAATAGATGTTGTCCCAAAGTCTGAATAGTCTTGAAGAAGCTGCCTCTCTTCTGTTCTCTTAAGTTTCATGCAAGTGCCTCTCATTTGTGGAACCTAACATGGAAAACAGTTGTCAAAGGATTCTAAGAAATATTTTCCAGAATGCCTAACTCTTGGGGGAGTACAGAAGTGAGATGCTGAGTTGCCAGTAGACAGTCCAGTGCAGTTCATTATTTTAGGTACTCAGGATCCATACATACCATTTTACTCACATTTAGTTTCCAAACGATGATAATGACAATATAATGCTTGTACCTAATGTTCTGTGACTACCTCTCTTACAAAGATGCCTTACCATCTCCCCTCAAAAGAGGAGACCCAAAGTTTTATCAGTCATTTTTCTTGTCTTTATGATGGTCATCCTTTTTCTTTTTCAGTCACGATCCCCCCCTTGATGTCCTGTAATCTAAAAACAAAATATAAGGTTAACTATCATCAACTCATCCTATATGGAAGAGCACAGGAAGGGAAAAGAGAAGGAGAAGAAAGAAATTAACAAGTATACATATATACTGAATAAACCAAGGAAAAAATATGCCTAGCTACTAAGATCTTTTTTCTTTTTAAAAAGATTTTATTTATTTATTTGACAGAAGGAGACACAGCGAGAGAGGGAACACAAGCAGGGGGAATGGGAGAGGGAGAAGCAGGCTTCCCTCTGAGCAGGGAGCCTGATGCAGGGCTCGATCCTGGGATCCTGGGATCATGACCTCAGACGAAGGCAGACGCTTAACAACTGAGCCACCCATGTTCCCTTGAGATCTTTTTTCTTAACTGGTGATCAGTTGGTTCTTTATCTGATGACTCAAACCTTTACTCTTAGGTGTGTGAACTCTTAGTGGTCCTGACTGAATGGTATTGCTATAGTCTTCCCTTAACTTTTACTATGCAACATCAAAGTATTAGGGGACACCATATCCAGAATAAGTGTTAAGTTCTTTGAGGAATTGCTACCCGATCCATGATGGGACAACATAATCAACCTGTTATCAGGTGACTGGCTAGTGTCCCTGAAGAATGATGCCGTACTATGGACTTAGTTAGCACTGGACTCTGTTCTTGTAGATTCAGCAATCACCAGCAGGATCACCAGCAGGAGAGGCCAGATTTGCCTTGGTGAGAAGTCCCTGTTGTAGAGCCTATGCATAACTTCCATCTCTGCCACCATGGCCATTTTGTTTATGAGTCCATTGAACAAGCACTAGGGTAGTTGATGAAGTAGACTGAAAGATATCCAGTCTCCTGTCAGTGGTTCCCAATGGCTAAACCCAACCAGAAACCAGAGACTGAGGCAGCTTGATGATGTAGCTCACACTAGTCAGAGCAGGATGAGAAAATGGAAAGGGAATCTGGAGGAGGAAACAAAACCTATATGGTGTATTCTCCATTGTGGTGCCTCAAGTAAGATCTCTGCTTACCAGATCTAGACATTTTCTTTTCTTTTTTAAAGGATTTATGGACATGTTTTTATTATTATTATTACTACTACTACTATTTTATTTTATTTTTTTTTAATTTTTTATTGTTATGTTAATCACCATATATTACATAATTTGTTTTGGTGTACTGTTCTATGATTCATTGTTTGTTCATAACACCCAGTGCTCCATGCAGAATGTGCCCTCCTCAATACCCATCACCAGGCTAACCCATCCCCCCAGCCCCTCCCCTCTAGAACCCTCAGTTTGTTTTTCAGAGTCCATCATCTCTCCTGGTTCGTCTCCCCCTCTGACTTACTCCCCTTCATTCTTCCTCTCCTGCTATCTTCTTCTTTTTCTTTTTTCTTAAAATATGTTGCGTTATTTGTTTCAGAAGTACAGATCTGTGATTCAACAGTCTTACACAATTCACAGCGCTCACCGTAGCACATATCTTCCCCAATGTCCATCACCCGGCCACCCCATCCCTCCCACCCCCGACCACTCCAGCAACCCTCAGTTTGTTCCTGAGATTAAGAATTCCTCATATCAGTGAGGTCATATGATACACGTCTTTCTCTGATTGACTTATTTCACTCAGCATAACACCCTCCAGTTCCATCCACGTCGTTGCAAATGGCAAGATCTCATTCCTTTTGATGGCTGCATAATATTCCATTGTGTATCTATACCACATCTTCTTTATCCATTCATCTGTCGATGGACATCTTGGCTCTTTCCACAGTTTGGCTATTGTGGACATTGCTGCTATAAACATTGGGGTGCACGTACCCCTTTGGGTCCCTACATTTGTAACTTTGGGGTAAATACCCTACTACTACTATTTTAAAATAAACTCTATACCCAACATGGGGCTTGAACTCATGACCCCAAGATCAAGAGTCACATGCTCTACCGACTGAGCCAGCCAGGCCTCCCAACTTTTTTTTTTTTTTTTACCAATTAAGGCTTTTGTAGACACTTGTCTTACTTCTAGGGAGATCATGAACAACTAGCAAATGACAAGGATGCCTATAGTTCAAACCATCCTGATTACTATACAAGACGTGCTGCATCCCATTTCCATAACCATGACTATACTGTCTCAGGCATTTATATGTTGCTGTATAGCTCCTGCCACCCTGAGATCCCATTATTCCCATTGAGATCAAGAAGTCTAGAAAAATGCCTGGCACATACTGTATGCCCAGTAAATCCTGTTGATTGCATACAGACTTTGTGAGTTACGTATTGTTATCTGCTGTCTATGTATTTTGTTGGAGTCAACTGGCTTACCTTTCTGGCTGTATTTTATCAGTTCTCTCCTCTAGATCTTAGAATGATTCCCTAATGCCTAATACCAGTCTTAGTCAGATATGTTACTTTGACACCCAAAAGCTTAGTTGTTGGATGGACTAAGCATCAACTGCTAGAAGAAGCAGCACCTGCAGTGCTCTTCATCGCCCCCATCTCATAAGTCATCTTTTCAGTGGTAAAGAGTGTGAATTTTTTCATGTCTCTGACAAAATCAGAGCTTAGGGGATGTGAAATGGTGGCAGGGAAATAAACGTAAGACTGAGGGAGTCCGGAGATTTGGGTTCCAGCTTAGTTCTGCCCTTTGGGCACTGTATTTGCTTCCTAGGCTGCTGTAGCAAATGACCATAAACAAGTGGTTTAAAACAGAATTTTGTTCTCTCACAGTTCTGGTGGCCAGAAGCCCTAAATCAAAGTGTTTTCAGAATTGCACTCTTTCCAAAGACTCTAAGGGAAAATCCTTCCTTGCCTCTTTCAGCTTTTGGTGACTCGAGGCATTCCTTGAACTGTGGCTTGCCTAATTCCATTTCTGCCTCAATCCTCATATTGCTTTGTCTCTTCTGTGTCTCCAGTCTTCCTCTGCCTTTCTCTTGTAAGGACATCTGTCCTCATAAGGCTGTCAATGTTGCAGACATAATGTTCACTCGCCTTAAGGAAACAATGACTTTTGGTAAGAAGAAATAAGGTTTCAGCAAAGAACTTGCTGCTCCAAATTTATTAAAAATCAGACTCAATTTATAGTCACAGGAAATCTGTAAACTAATGAGTGAAGTCTCCTTGAGCCTTGTGTCTGTAAAAAAATGAACTTGTGCTTTCAAAAGTGTACATTTTGCTTGTTTAGAAACAAAGCCAAGTTTCTGAAAGATCTTTTTTTTTAATGGTCAAAATTGCACAGACTAAAGTAAATGAAAGCTGTACTGTGGTCATTGCCAACTGTTATGGACTGCAAGTTTGTGTCCTCCCCAAATGTTGAAGCCCTAACTGCCAATATGATGGTATTTGGAGTTGAGCCCTTTGGGAGGTAATTAGGTTAGATGAGGTTATGACAGTGGGGCCCTCATGGAGAAACCAGAAAGCTCATTTGCTGTCTGCCATGTGAGGACATAGCAAGAAGGCAGCCATCTGCAAGCCAGGAAGAGAACTCTGACCAGAACCCAGCCATGCTGCACCCTGATGTTGGACTTCACCCTCCAGAACTGTGAGAAATAAATTTATTATAGTCTATGGTATTTTGCTATGGCAACCCAAACAGGCTTGCCTGTTTACACTAGTAAACTTTTCAGACTATGGTTCTGTTTTGTGAAAAGACAGATCTTTTCACATGGACTAGTATCTGTGTTGAAATTATCCCATAATCTGGCTCTGAGGTCACCTCTTGGACCTGAGAACAAATGTGGCTCTACCACTTTGGATCTCTGTCCTTGTACCTCAAACATGGCCTGGGGCTTTCTTTCTGGCTCTCTAGCCCAAGCCCAAAGCCAGCCCAGCCCAGCCCCTGGTCCCATCCTGCTGGGTTACCCCCAGGTGAAGGGTCAGATGATCGGTCATGTGACAGGGGCTGTTGAAGGTACAATGAAACATAAGGAACAGGGCATGGTAGAATGAACATTGAACCTAAATTTAGCAATAGAGGGCACGTGGGTGGCTCAGTCAGTTAAGCATCTGTCTTCAGCTCAGATCATGATCCCAGGGTCCTGGGATCAAGTCCACAGTACAGGGTTCTAGTTCCACATTGAGCTCCCTGCTCAGTGGGGAGCCTGCTTCCTCTCCCTCTGCCCCTCCTCTCATAAATAAATAAAAAATCTTTTTTAAAAAATTTAGTGATAGAGAAAGAAGGGAGGAGAGAGAAGGGAGAGAAAACTTATTGAACATCTCTATGTACCAGGCAACATGTCAAAGACTTTAACTATTTCATTTAATTCCATAGTTCTGTGAAGATGCCATTGGCATTAGCCTTCTAAATAGCAAATAGCTCATCTAAAGGTTTTGCCCTAGGTGGTAAATGTGAGATTTGAGGGGGGCAGACAAATTCCTCTGTGGGGCTAGAGAGGACACAGACTGTTGCATGAGTGTAGCTCTATCTAGATGGTTGCTAGCACCAAGCAAACATTTACTTTGTACCAGGCACTATGCTAAGTGCTTTGCACTTCTTGGAGCACTTTGCCATTTATACAAATGTCTTTTTTCCCCCTTTCACTTTGGTTCTAATTTAATCATTCCCAATCTTGTAGGCAGATATGCTTATCACCACTTCCATTTTGCAGAAGTGGAAACTGAGGTTCAAGGAAATTAAATACTGTACTTTCCCCAAGGTCATGAGGTCACTTTGCCCATAGAGCCTCTGACTCCAAATATTTCTAATCCTGCATTAAAAGTAAAAAACCCCAAGAGAGATAAACCCTGAAATGCTTAATAACAAATAGGCCAAGGATTACTTCCTTTTAACTTATTTTCCAGACAAGGATAGACTTTCATCAGCATTAGAGCATTGGTGTTGGGAGACCAACACCGACTGTTTTAGACTTTATCCACCTCACAATTTAGCCATGGAAATAATTAGCCAATCATAAATCAATAAGAGATACTGGAGGTCAGGATTTTCTAACCAGAACCCAACCAAAAGTCTCCCATGAAGTTTAGCAAACAGAAAGTAAAGATTTGAATCCACATCCTTATAAGACTAATTGTAGAAGGTTGTTGATGCTGAATGTCTATAGCACGAGCACACTCACAGGCCTCCCTGGGTTCTCCCCAAGCCTCGTCCATCCCCATCACAAGGCCATGACTGCTCACCCACCTGCTCTCTGACACACAGAGCACACACACAGCACCATCTGCCTCGGTCACCAGCTCCACTCTGCAAGGACTGCGGTGGCCCCACAGGCATTCCGCAGGCTGTTTTCTCAGAGCTGTCTCCATCACAGCATTCTCAGGAAGAGCACTGCAAAGTGTGCTTGGAGAGACAGGAGAAAGGAAGGAGGGGCTTTGAGGGAGAGAGAGGGAAGGAGAGTCAGAGAGATAGAGAAAGTACAAACAGGATGGAGAAGCAGAGGACGGGAGGGAAGACAGAAATCCCCAATGCCAGGGCAGAGAGGTTATAAGCCCTTAGTATTTACCATATTCCCAACCTCCCTATTGTGGTCGGATAACGTGTGGTTGATCTTTCAGTTAGGTATTTTTAGAAACTCTTTCCTGAAAGAGCAGGTGATCTGGTATGGCCAAGCCCAGCGCTGCAGCATGGAGGGGCATTTATCATGTCCTTCCTCTCTTTCCACAGCCTTCACACATCTGGTGTCTCACTGTCGCAGGAACCTGTGTGTGGGATAAAGCTAGAGAGAAAAAGACGTTACCGTTCTTGCCAGCAAAATTCAAAAAGCATCAGAATTCCATGAGAAATGGCAAGCATTTCAAAAAATAAACTATAACTGGATACAAAAATAATGGGATTATAAAAATAACGGGATCCTTGCAAAACACTTGTTGTCACCTCCCCTTTAAACCTGCCATTTTAACTGCCTGCAGTAATTCAAATAGCCTGGTATTCAGGGTCCACACTATCCAAAATTGTGATGTTGAAGAAATATATCTTTAAATGCTTCCCTCTGCACCCTACTCCCTATCTCTTTTTCTACCTCACAAGCTCTTCACTCAAGGAACTTGCCCTCTGGTGAGAGGGCATAAAGGCCCTAGCTCTAACATAAGCTCTGCTCCAACACAAGGCCTAGTGGGGGAAAGTGCCAATGGTGGGGGTTGGGAGGGCTGGTATAGGAGGAAGCAGCAAGTATAAGGAGTGCTTTACCCAGGGGGTAACAGAGGGGAACTGGGAGGAGGTGGCATCTGAGAAGGTACAGGAAGTTCTTTTTTTTTTTTTTTAAGGTTTTTATTTATTTATTTGAGAGAGAGAGCACACGAGCCCAAGTAGGAGGAGCAGAGGGAGAAAAAGAATCTCAAGCTGGACATGGAGCCCGACGTGGGACTCGATCCCAGAACCCTGGAATCATGATGTGAGCCAAAGGCAGATGCTTAACCAACTGAGCCACTCAAGTGCCCTGATATAGGAAGTTCTTGTGTAGAACATAACGGTGCTGGACATCAGTGGGTCTGATGGAAATGACCTTCAGGGTTTTGGGAAGACAGGAGCATGGAAGGAGACTTCTTAAGGTCAGGTTAGAGAGAGGAACTGGATGTCCTCTCCAGGAAGTGGGAGGTGTAATAGGCTGTTGAGTTCACTGAGGGCCTGAATGCAGAGCCAACAGAGTATAGAGTCCTTATGCCATGCCCATCAGGTGACTGCCTATGGCTTGATGATTTGGATTATCTACAATCAGTGCAGTTGTGGTTAGCAGGAAGATCTTTATTTTGCTCTAAAAATCTATATGACTCTACAAGATAATCTGCTCTAAGCCCCCAGATAATAGCTATTTTATGACCCTGGCTGGCGCCAAGGACTTAAGATGGAATTGAGTAAGAGAGGAACAGGAGGGCATCCAAATACTCCTCCTTGGTACTTGATTTCTTCAGTCATTCTCTTGGAAACAGGATAATTTCTAGATCTGTTCTCTTCCTTAGCTGATAGCAAGATAATATAACCACTCAGCCTTAGCTTAGCCAATGATTAGAAAGTTGGAATTTTCAGTCTCTTGAAATTTTCAGTCTCTTGACCTTTCCCTCTTAATATAACTTTTAAACAAATTTTCAGCATTTTCCCCAGAGGTGGCTAAATGACATCAGCATTGTGTTAACACTGGTAGACCCAACCATAGAGCTCAAGAAGGGATCACCCACAGGGGAGGATTTCAGGAGTGCCTAAAAGATCCTGGTGTTCAAAGTTATCTAGCTCCTTTCCTTACAGCATGGTTTCTTCTGTCTTCATTATTTAAAAAAAATGTTCCCTTTTTTAAAAATTGAAGTATAGTTGACACACAATGTTAGTTTCAGGTGTACAACACAGTGATTGAGCAACTCCATATGTTATGCTATGTTCATCACAAGTGAGGCTCTCATCTGTCACCATACAACACTATTATAATACAACAGATAATATTCCCTATGCTGTACCTTTCACCTCTATGACTTATTCATTCCATAATGAGAAGCCTGCACCTCCCACTCCCCTTCATTCATTTTGCCTATCCCTTCCATCTCCTTCCTCTGTGAACCATCAATTTGTTCTCTGTATTTATGGGTCTGTTTCTGCTTCGTTTCCTCATTTGTTTTGTTTTTTATATTCCACATGTAAGTGAGATCATATGGTATTTGTCTTTCTCTGACTTATTTCACTTTAGGTCCATCCATGTTGTCACAAATGGCAAGATCTCATTCTTTTTAATGGCTGAGTAATATGCCATTGTAGGTATATACACACATATATATGTGTATATATGTATATGTGTATATATGCATATGTGGAAGAATGTATATGTATATACACATCATCTTTATCCATTCGTCGATGGATGAACACTTGGGCTGCTTCCATATCTTGGCTATTGTAAATAATACTGCAGTAAACATAGGGGTGCATGTATCTCTTTGAATTAGTGTTTTTGTATTCTTTGGGTAAATACTCAGTAGTGAAGTTACTGGATCATATGGTAGTTCTATTTTGAATTTTTTGAGGAAACTCCATACTATTTTCCACAGTGGCTGTACCAATTTACATTCCCACCAGAAATGCGTGAGGGTTCCTTTTTCTCCATCTCCTCATCAATACTTGTTCTTTCTTGTCTTTTTTGATTCTAGCCATTCTGACATGTGTGAGGTGATATCTCATTGTGGTTCTGATTTGCATTCCCCTGATGATTAGTCATGTTGTGCATCTTTTCATGTGTTTGTTGGCCATCTGTATATCTTCTTTGGAAAAATGTCTATTCAGGTCCTCTGCCCATTTTTTATTTGGATTTTTTTTGGCGGGGGTTGTTGAGTTGTTCTTCATTAGTAACTATCCAACAAGTATCTATCAGGTGCCTGCTGCATAACAGCCTAGGAAGCACTGTGCATTTGAGTTGTAAGTGGTGAGTGTTTTGGTTGGTTGGTTTGTGTGTTTGTTTCAACTGGGTTACTGGTCTGCTGGAGAGGCTTTCTGTCTGTGTGACAGATGGCTGCGGAAATCACAGAAGAGAATGGAATTTTTCTGGGGGTGAGATAGGAGCAGAAAGGCCTTCTGTGTGTCATATAACCTGCAGACAGTTTAAACAACCATAAACAAAATGTTTTAAATTGAACTTCTAGAAATGAAAACACAACATCTGGAATGAAAGTACACTGAATGGGATTAATAGCAGCTTAGACATTGCGGAAGAAAAGATTAGTAAACTTGAAGACATAGCAATAGAAACTATCCAAAATAAAACACAGTGGGGGAAAGACTGAAAGAGAGAGAGAACAGTATTAGAGATCCCTGGGATATTATCAAGTGGCCTAATATACATATAATTGGAGTCCTAGAAAGAGGGGTTAGATGGGAGAGACAGAAAAAAATATTTGAAGATACACTATTTTAAAAATTATACCTTTTTAAAAAAGATTCTATTTATTTTTTTGAGAGAGAAAGAGAGAGCAAGCACGAATAGGGGGCAGAGGGAGAGGGACCCTGGGATCACGACCTGAGCCAAAGGCAGACGCTTAACTGACTGAGCCACCCAGGTGCCCCTAAAAATTATATCTTAAAGTGTCTTTCATTAAACTTCATTTCTTGGTACACAGAAACACAGTTGATTTTTGTATTTTGTTTTTGCATATTCTTGTGGAAATCATCCCCACCATCAATGTATGAGAAGTCCAGTTGCTCTGAAAGCCCGTTAGTACTTGGTATGGTCCTTAGCTGTCCTGTAAACAGCTCTCTCATAAGAACCAGTCACCTTTTCACTGCCAAATCTAGCATATTCTTCTCATTTGCCATGCTACCTGATTTTATACATCACTGAAAATCATTGATTTCTCCCCCTTCTTACAGATTATATCTCTTTTTCACTTTTCCTCCTAGCTCACCAACTGCTTCTACCAAGTCTGCTGTCTCTTCTGGCTGTCCTATCAGAGCAACTGTTCTGACTTCCTGGGAGGATGGTAAGCCTGGCAGGGATTGGTGGGCATAGCAAGATAGGTGGGTGGGTATGAGCTGTACAGGTTCCCAGGTCCTTGGTAGGGGCTCCTTCCCATCCTCCACATTTTTTCTCTCATTAGGGCCTGAATCTGCTATCTGCAGCTGAAGAAGCTAGAGCTTTTGTGTCCTCAAATTCCTAATGAAATTATTAAAAGAATGTATAAATAGGAGCAAATTGTATCAGCATAGGAAGTCTCTGATCAGCATTAACTGGATACTAGAAACCAGGAGAAACTTTTGCTAACAACAGAACCTAGGACTTGGCTTGAAAAGGTCACTGGAGATAGAGTCGTGATTCTCCCCAATGAGAGAAGGATTCTTATCTGGGAAGACTTTACTGCCTGTCAGAACCAGTGTTATCTCTAACTCTGAGAGATAAGAGTTCTGGAAGGAAGAAGTTGAGGGTGGGTTGAAGGGCCATTTGGATATCTCACTTTACTGCCTTCCTGGACCTTTGGGGTTGGATCTCCACCCTTAGTGTGAAGAAGATCTGATGTTTTCTGTTTCTGAAATGGGCACATGAAACAGATTTGGGTACTCTGTGGAGAAAGCATTCTTTTCTAAGGTAATACATCCATCATAACTCAGCAATTAAGCACCTGGCTTAATTGTTCAGTTTAGGTTGCCTTCTCACTCAGCCTGGGCTGATGGCTCTCAGAACTGGTCATCCCCAGGTTCACAGAGTCTCTGCCTCCATTGTAAGTTTGCTGGCCTCCATCTGATAGACCTTTCTCTTGTCTCCCATGGTTTTCCACCTCCTATTTGGCTTTCCACTTTGGCCTATTGATAACCTTTTTTGCTTTTCAGACTCAGTCATTCTTACTTTAAGCGAAAGCAACAATAATCAGCCTGGGTCACAATGTCAACAGCACTGGAGATGGATTTTCTGAAAGTCATCCTAAGCTCTCCATTCTAACTGCTAAGTGCTAGTACCCCAGACCCTAGGAGTTTCTATAACTTTGTCCCTCTTAGTTGGGAGTTTCTGCATCCTGTGGATAAGGTCATTGAGAAAATGCACAAACACCTTGGCTGCTGAGCCTGACCTGTAGTGTCCACTAATGCTCTGTTCAGCTAGCACTACCCACCACCTTTACCCTACTCTTTCTTGCTCTGTCAGTTGAGGCTACAGGCAGTAAGCACGAGACAGGGCTATTGTTAGTCCATATCTGAAAAGCCTCTCATACACATACCTGGAGAATTTATCAGTGGGTAAATACTTCACAGCAAGCTATGGCCAAGGTATTACGTTTCACCACTTATCAGACAGATTTTTTTTCTCAACTCAGCTTCCAGATAGAACACAGTTACTAACCCTCAAATTGTACCGTTATGTAAAGTAAAGAGCTTGGTAGTATTAACAAGATCCCAGGCCAAGTAGGATACCAAGGCCATGAACTCCCACACCTCTGTGCCCTGCTTCTCAATTGGTTTAAAAGGGTTTGAGAGTTTGTTTTCTCTCTTCCTTTGCAATGCCTCTTACGGCTTTCTTTTTATTTTAATTTTTTACCAGAGAGGTCCAGTTTCAACTTGATATTCTAGGATCAGGCTGTTAATAGATTTTGCTGAAGTGATTGTTCTTAACTGATTTCTGGTGGTACCCACTGAACTTTAGTTCCCAGGAAATAGGCAAATGTGGTTACGAAGTGATTACAGAAATCTTTTCTAGGCATGTGATTTTTATTTATTTTTGGACTAGTGCACCCCCTCTAATTTTGCAGTGGCTTTACTGAACTGGCATTTGACTGGGTATAATTTTAAATCAGCTTCACCTAGTGTATCAGTTTGGGTCCCAAGAGGAAACAGATGGAATATTTAAATTCAGATTATAGGAGGGTTTGTTTACAAAGAGACCATTACAAAGATGTGTGCCAGATGTAGCGGAGCCACAAGAAAGAATCGTGCAAGAACCTGAGGCAGTAAGCAGTGAACCCTTACTACTCCCAGGCCTGAAGGGATAAGATGTAAGAGAACCCAGGAGAGTCAGATAAAGACCTCCTCAATACCCTGACTTCAACCTTTTCATACTCTCTGATCTCTTTCTGGGTCCCCCTGGTAGAACCCAACTAGATGAGCTGGAGGGCATAGGAACCCATAGTCCACAGGGTCAGGCTCCTAGGGTCCAGAGCCAGGTAGAGAGTAGATCTGGAGGGGCAAACCAAAGGTACCTGACACACACACAGGAAGTCTAGGATTAAAACTAAATTAGTTCCTTGATACACTTTGCAAATGATGTTCCAGAGATAATGATGTCCCTTGGGCACACTGACACCTCTAAGCAATCCTTTTTACTCACTACGTTCTCTATCAAGCATGGAAAGGCAACAGAGTTCTTGAGATCCTAAAGTATCCTCTTGAATTGATTCAGTTAGGTGGTGATAAAGATTATTTTCTCTTTTCTCAGATTCCCTATATCTGGTAATATACACTCTACTCAGCTAACACAGGCTTGGGCTCCCTGCAAAGGGAAAATGAGGAGGAGGGAAGAGTGAAAAGGAAGGCTATGTATAAGGAAGAGGGAGCATCTCAGATGGGAGAGATAGCAGTGGAGAAAGAGTCATGGAAATCTGTGAGCCAAGACCCTTGGGTATCTGAACTTAGTGACTGGTCCCAGCTCTGGCCAACCTGTCCTGCCTCAGCGTGATGGCCAGCTGGGACCTTCATGCTGGCCTCGCCTTCTTTGGACCTTCCAAGAGTTTGGAGATTGGAGATCTTTGCTCTTATGACTTCAATGTGCTGAGGATACTTAGGAAGGTCAGAGATGGGTGAGCCTGGCCCAGGTAAGATGCAGCATAGGAGGACGGTTGAGAGCTCAGATTCTGAAGCCAGGCTGCCTGAGTTTGCATTCTGTCTATGCTCCTTATAGCTTCTGTGACCTTGGGAAAGTTACTTAACTTCTCTGTTTTCTGTAAAATGGAAAAGAGAATAGTAACCACCTCAAGAATTCTGAGGAGTCAGTGAGTTACTCCTTGTAAAGTTCCGACAAAGAGCCCAGCACATAGAAAGCACAATATCAATGTTAAATCAAACTGGAATAGCTCTATTGCTGGGCTTCTTGGTTCAGGCCCTGCCCACCAGGGATTCTTGAGGGTGGTGGTGTTTTCCTTCCAGCCTGTCAGTGCACATCTGATTTACTGCTCAGGGGTAGGGGTTCATGTGGCTTTTAGGGAAGAATGGTCAAGGCTACCTCTGAGAATAGGCCCTTTTCTGAATCTGGAAGCTAAACCATCCTTTGTCCCTAAGGAACAAGGGAGAAGTAAGTCTCAAGAGTCTCTCCTGATGTGACAAGTGTCCACTTCCGTGGTAGGAGATTACTGATTACTAGTCCAGGTTGGGTAGGCCTATTCTGACTTGCTCCTCCTTGGCAAGGTTTGATCTGACCTTTTTGCCGTTGCCACATTATCTAGTGTCCCCTGGCTGAATACTTTCCTCATTGATTAATAGAAAAATCTTCCTCAGGCCAGGTAATCTAAGTTCTGGGTATTGATACAAATGGGATGCAGTAATTTTTGTAACTTAGTTTTTGGGTGCTTATCAGGAGGAACATACAACCTTTCATCAGAGCAAGAAGTTCCTACAAAACACATGCTGGCTTGTTCAAGAAGATCCTGCTGAGCCTGTTTGGGTGAGGTGTTGAGAATTCACGGAAGCAAGAGACGCAATTATTTTAGGAATGTGACCTTGTGTCAAGACAATTACTACATGGAAAGCAACTCTCTTCACAAACTGATCTAAAGGGCTATTTGATGTATAGATCTTAATTACTTGTAAGTGAACCATAATTTATTGGAGTTGCACTTCCAGGAATAGGTAAAATCTGAGGATAAACTATTTTTCAAAACTGTACTATTTGATAGACTTAAATATTTGAGAGAATCTGGGTTTGGCTCTTGATTTACAGCAGGGCCTGGTTCTTGTAGCCTTTACAAGAGAAGCCTAGTATGTATTACTTATTTCTAGCTTTATTATTAAGATCAATGATATAAAATACCTTAAAAAGGGAGAAAACATCTGTTTAAAATATACTGTCAGTGATGTATGGGACATTGATCCCATTATGAGAGAGAGGTGGGATAGTGAAAACAAAAATCTTTTTTTGTTAAAGATTTTATTTATTTATTTGACAGAGAGAGAGAGATAGCTAGAGCAGGAACACAAGCAGGGGGAGTGGGAGAGGGAGAAGCAGGCTTCCTGTGGAGCAGGGAGCCCGATGCGGGGCTCGATCCCAGGACCCTGGGATCATGACCTGAGCCAAAGGCAGACGCTTAACGACTGAGCCACCCAGGCGCCCCAAAACAAAAATCTTATTGTGAGGTGAGTCATGGAGCCATGAAGTGAGAACCATATGGCTGTACTTCTTATTAGTAGCCTTGCTTACGTGGTTTTGCTCCAGAGGGAAGATTAAAATGACTGAGGTTATATGGTTTTGAGGACAGATGACTTTTGAAGAGTCCAATGGTAGATGCTGATCAAATCTACTTCAAGGGACAGAAAGAGGTTATCAGATAAAATAGAAGTGAGATTTCATTAGAGATAAATGAAAAAAATGTAGTATTCAAACTAAGCTGGACTCTCCTTGGGAATCCTCAAGAAGAAAACGGCCATCTATCCTGACTTTGAGGACTGCAGCTCAGCCTGGCACTTAGGACTGGGTAGCAAGGTCGCTGGAGGGTTATTCTTGCTTTAAGTCTCAGACATTCATGACCAGAACTTCATCTGCCCCCAAGGAGCCCTGTTTGCTGATCCTCACTCCGTACCTTCTCTTTTTAGCTTAAGCTGCTTACTTCCTGGCATCTGCATCGTGGATTCCCAGAGGGCACTGACCTTGTCTGTCCTCACCTGTTTGGTGCTCTTGGTCCTGGTTCACCACTTTCTGAAAAAGGTTCTTTGGTAAAAAACTAACAAGATGTCTAAAGCCCTTTAAAAACTCCTGCCTGAAGCTCTGGATGAAATGATGAGTAAGATTTCAATATCTTCCCTTTTTCTCTGTTGACAGCTCCTGAGCCATCTCTCAAACCACTCCCCTACACTTACAAACCCAAGGCTCAGGGAGCAGACAGCAACAGGCCTCCGGGCACTGGACTTTGGGTTCTTGTAGCCTCGTGTCTCAACATTGCTAGGGGGCAGGAGGGGTTGTTTCAGAGAAGAGTTTCAGTCTGTTTATTGTCAGGGCTGGTGTCAAAAATGAGAAAAAACATGCTCCTTTTCAATGAAGTAAAACAAAGAGGCTTGCAGCTGCATTAAGCTATTGAATTGATTTGGTGGTCATATGTGTCTCCCTTACTTCCCTGAGACTCTTTATGCTTTTTTTCCCTCGAGTCCTCCAGACTTCTTGAGTCCGTTGCTATCTTTTACAATTCCTTAGAGTTTAAGGGGCAAATTTACTGTCCAGTGTAAACTGAGCAGGATTCTACAGCAGCCACAGCTCATCTAACTATGGCATGCACGTGTCCTTTGATCGCAGGCCTGGGGTGAGAGAATAACTTTCAGACTCTCTATGAAGTTCCTCTTTTCTGCCTATTCTCCAGTGGATGCACAGAAAATGTTCACACACACACACATGCACACACACACAAGAATGTTCACAACAGTGATAATTTGGAGAAACACACCAGACTACAACCTTAATTTTCGATCCTTGATTTATTTGACACTGAGAAGATAGAGCTAAAAAGACATTACTCATTAACAGGATGGATTTTGGAAGCCAGATTTTATTCACTTTAAGTGAGATGAGTTCACAATGAGAACAGCTCTGAAATTCAGCTCTGACCTGTGAAGCCTTTTGTCATTGTTGGTGTTCCTGATGCATCTCAATGGACAACGTGTTCTTTTTGTTTTCTCTTCTTTTCATTTGAGATCTCTCTTCTAATTTTTTTTCCTTGTCCAATACTCAGACATGAGGAAACCAGTTTGTGTATTGATCAAATATGTCTGGTACATCAAAGGACCGTAAGACCATAAGTAATTGATTTGTGGCTTAGCCTTTACTTTTGCCCTTGGAGTAGTTGGATATCGGGTAGAGATCCATAGGGGAACAAGAATACTTTTCCTCCTTCTTAAAAATACTTTGGTTACGGGCGCCTGGGTGGCCCAGTCGATTAAGCAATTAAGCGTCTGCCTTCAGCTCAGGTCATGATCTCAGGGTCCTGGGATTGAGCCCCTTTTTCCTCTTCTGCTCCCCCTGCTTGTGCTTTCTATGAGTCAAATAGATAAATAAAATCTTTTTTAAAATACTTTGGTTATTCATTAGAACAGTCTTAAAAAATAAACCTTTTTTAAAAATTTTTAAAAATATTTTATTTATTAAAGAGAGAGAGCACAAGTGGTTGGAGGAACAGAGGGAGAGGGAGAGGGAGAAGCAAGCTCCCCACTGAGCAGGGAGCCTGATGTGGGGCTCTATCCCAGGACCCCGAGATCACAATCCAAGAAGAAGGCAGATGCTTAACCAACTGAGCCACCCAGGCACCCCAAGAATAAACCTTTATATCACATCTTACCGATATGGAAACTTGAAGAAAAGGAAGTCACACGACTTGTGTCCTCAGATTGGACTCTTTTATTTTTTTTCCTTTTTTAAATTCAGATTTCTTTTTTTAATTAACATATAATATATTATTTGTTTCAGGGCTCTCTCCAGTCTTAAACAATTCACAGTGCTCACCATAGTACATACCCTCCCCAGTGTCCATCACCCAGCCACCCCATCCCCCCCACCCCCCTCCACTCCAGCAACCCTCAGTTTGTTTCCTGAGATTAAGAGTCTCTTATGGTTTGTATCCCTCTTTGATTTTCTCTTGTTTTGTTTTTCCCTCCCTTCCCCTATGATCCTCTGTCTTGTTTTTCAAATTCCTCATATCAGTGAGATCATATGATACTTGTCTTTCTCTGACTGACTTCTTTCGTTTAGCAAAATACCCTCTGGTTCCATCCACGTCATTGCAAATGGCAAGATTTCTTTTTTTTGATGGCTGCATAATATTCCATTGTGTGTGTGTGTGTGTGTGTGTGTGTGTGTGTGTGTGTGTGTGTGTGTGTGTGTGTTTACCCACCACATCTTCTTTATCCATTCATCTGTTGATGGACATCTAAGCTCTTTCCACAGTTTGGCTGTTGTGGACATTGCTGCTATAAACATTGGGGTGCACGTACCCCTTCGATCACTGCATTTGTATCTTTGGGGTAAATACCCAGTAGTGCAATTGCTGGGTCATATGGTAGCCCTATTTTCACCTTTTTGAGGAACCTCCATACTGTTTTCCAGAGTGGCTGTACCAATTTGCATTCCCATCAATAGTGTAGGAGGGTTCCCCTTTCTCCGCAGCCTCACCAACATCTTAATTCAGAGGCCTGAAACACAGTTCGCTTATGGCACAAATGAGCACATTTATCTCACCAGTTGCCCTGCCATTCGCACTACAGACCTTACCAATCATCCTTTCCTTTGGATGTGTCATGTCCATGCTCTACTACTTGGGCCTTGTGCAGTGGATGGTTCAGAAGGTGAGTCATTCTCCTGTACCAGTCAGGAGGTGGGCTTTCAGCTCGTGATCTGTCAAGAGGCTTGAAAATGACACTTATTTTGGGAAAATGCGTATGTGTGGGATGTAGAGCAGTAAAACCAATGTGAAAAGGCAAACCCTTTCAAGCATGCCTGATTTCAGATGGTCAGGTGCAGGCCCTATGTAGGCTGAGGGGCAGAGCAGAGACAGAAAATAGGCTGAACTCTATTTCAAATGAGTTCTAGTCTACTTGTTCTGGAAGCCAGGAGTCCTGAGTTCTGGTCCAGGCTCTGTTTGTAACTTGCTTTGTGGCCTTAGGCTTGTCACTCTACTTCTCTAGGCCTCCGTTTCCTTACCAGTAAAATGGAGGCGGGGTTTTGTGGGATACTCTCCAAGATTCCTGCTAATGTTAATGCTTTAGGTCATTATATCCCTTTAGGTAACCTGGTTTTTCAAATCACCATGGGTACCACTGCCACAGACACCCTAAGCTGTGGCAGGAAGCATCCTTGTGGGGTTGGTAAGCACTCTTAGGCCTTTTGATCTTCTTTTCTTTGGGGAACACAAAGTGTGGCAGAAAGCAGGTTGAGAAAGCATGTTTTCTTTCTGATAAGTCAAATATATGAGGACGGTATGGACAGCCAATCACTGATAAAAGAAAACTCGGAAGCTCAAAGAAAACTCTGCTTATTGCTTTCACACTTCATGCCTAATAATACTTATCTGGGCATACTTAATTTGGATATCCTTAACCACTGATCCAACTTCTTACACAGGAATGTATGGAAATGTCCTGGTCCAAAAATTCTCCTTCTTCGGGGGGCTATGCAGGATGTTAGCTCTATATTCTGGTTTCTCTCTGTGACCCCTGTTTTCCAGGGTTTCTAAGGAGACAACAGCTTGCCTTGATCAGGGCTAACACTAAGGCTGTCTCTCATAATACTTGTTTGATACATTTGTCTGTATGGAGTAGGTACTCAATATGTGCTATTGACTGAAGAGCTCAATGATAGGGACGGTGGCTTGTCAAATTGACACAGAGTTAGTATTGAGGTCTTTCTCTCCCAAGGCCTTGGGCAGATTAACTGTTTCTGAAATATTCTTAGGGTACTTCTGCACACTTATACTGTAGCACTCTACATTTTGCTGAAATTATGCATTATCAGCTTAGTTTCTTCTGCTAGACTCCTAACAGCAGAAGGTTGTCTTATTCATATTAATATCCCTATCATTAAAAGATAAATAACATTATTTTAGCTCAATACTAGATACAGTTTACATAGTTGGGTCTTCGTAATTTCATAACATTTTCACAAACATTATTTTGTGAAATGAAGTATAGTTGACATTCAATGTTACAACAAACATGGTTTCTTTTGATTCTGTCATAAACACTGGGCTTTAATCATCTATTTGCAATTAATTTAATAAGTACTTTTCAAGCAATTAATATGTACTCCATAAGGTCATTCATTAAGTATATGGCTTCAGACACTGAGAACATACAAAAGAAATGTACCATTTCCTTTCTATAGCATTTTAAAATTTAAATGGATGAGACAAACTCCTGTGAAAACAGACAGAACAGTGCCAGCCAGGATATGAGCAGGTGCCAGAAGGAGTGAGGTGAACACTGGGATGCTCTGAGAGCAGAGCTGGGTGCTGGAGGGGCACTCACACTGAAGAGATGTGTCCTGGGGGTTGGGGTGGGCACTCTGGAGCTGGGGAGCTGCACCCTCTTGAAGCTGCCAGCAATGGAGCCATGGACACCGTAGTCCTTGTTGATAATGTAGCAGCCATCCTGATCACCTTTTTTGGCTGTGTTGTCCTTCATCAGTGCTGCCCTCTGCTGGTTAGAAGAATTGGTAGACATACAGGATTCCCCCTTTTCAGGGAAGGTTGGGCTATCCCTCTAGAGTGCCGTGAGTAGTCCTTGAACTGTGCATATCCTGACCCACCGTGAGCTAAGAGAGAACATGGATAGGAGAAGGGTGGAGACTGAGTCAAGGCTCCAGAGAGAGTCCTTGGCTCCTGGCCTCCTTTTCCTGGGATATCGCTTCGCTTCACCCAGGTCATCTGCTCCTGAGAAGTGGAGGGGTAGAGGAAGAAGTAAGGAAGGGTGGTTCCCATGATAAGAAGGTACTGTATTTATTGTGATTGGAATATAGATATGTTGTTGGCAAAGGTTTGGCAGTGGTCCTAAGTGACTAAAAAATTATGGACTGCTTCTGACAGAAATGAGGAAGACTGAGAGAGGATAAAGTTGTCTTGATAAGGTACACCTGAGTGGCTCAGTTGGTTAAGCGTCTGCCTTTGGCTCAGGTCATGATCCCAGGGGATCGAGTTCCCATTCTGGCTCCCTGCTCAGTGGGGAGCCTGCTTCTCCTTCTCCTCCCCACTTGTGCTCTCCCTCGCTATCTCTGTCTATCTCTCTCCAATAAATAAATAAAATCTTTAAAAAAAAGTTGTCTTGCTAAAACCATGATGCATTTAGATACTGCAAACATGAACTTGCTTACCAAATTCTGGGATATTATTATAATAGAATGTAAGGAGTTTGGACGTCACTACTCCATCCTAACAACAACTGAAAAAATGAACAGTCTGAAAAGACAACAACACTTCTTGGATCTACAGGAGAGGTGAGGACATAAGGCAAACCACTGCCCCCAAGATCTCTGGGGGGACCCAGTCATAGAAGACTTCCCCATACTTTTGTGAGTTTTACCTCCAGTAGCTAGACTAGGTTCTCATAATCATATCGGACAAAAATCCTCTAATGCTTTGGCAGGGAAAGGGGAAAGGAACCATTTTGAAACCAGAGCACTCTGTTCTTTTTAATAAGGACTTCCCTCAGGGGAAACTAGTTAACCAGAGCCTAACCTTCTGGGTATTATCAGGACCTACCTGACCCAGGAGAAGGGAAATACCCAACTCCAGTCTACAGTAGCCACCCTGTCCCACCTAAGGAGGGAGAAAAAAAACTAAGAAATACTTGTGAAGTTTACAGTCTAGATGCATAGGTCACTAAAAGACTGAGACCTAATCATAGGAATAGAGCACACTTCTCTCCCCCTACCCCTTACTACCACATTACTAAAGATCTATTTATAGCAGTTCTTTTATGGGTACATCATTCTTGCCTATCAAGAAGAAATTACAAGGCACACTAAAAGTCAAAAAACATAACTTGAAGACATCCTGCCATGTCTGGATGTTGGAATTATCACACTGGGAATTTTAAACAACTACAGTTATTATGCAAAGGGGACTAATGGATAAAGTACATAGTATGCAAGAACAGAAGGGCAATGTAAGCAGAGATATAGGAATCCCAAGAAAAAAACAAAAAGAAATGCTATATATCAAAAAACACTATAACAGAAATGAAGAATGCCTTTGATGAACTTATTAGTAGACTGAACACAGACACAAGAGGAAAGAATTTCTGAGCTTGAAGATATATCAATAGAAACCTTCAAAACTGAAAGCAAAGGGAACAAAGACTAAACAAGAAAAAAAAAAAAACAGAATAGACTATCCAAGGACTTTGGGACAACTACCAAAGGTGTAACATACACATTATGGGAATACCAGAAAGAAAAAAAGGAATAAAAGAAATATTTGAAACAATAATGGCTGAGAATTTCCCTAAATTAATGTCAGACACCAAATCACAGATCCAGGAAGCTCAGAGGACACCAAACAGGATAAATGCCCCCAAGAATTACACCTAGACATATCATTTCAAATCACAGAAAGTCAAAAATAAAAGACAAAATACTGAAAGAAGGCAACAGGGAAAAAAAATAATCATTAAGCTAAAAGAACTATTTACAGAACACACAAAAAGATTTGAGGAACTAGAATGTTTGGTTCTCCCAAAGCAAAAGATATGTGTATTAGTAGTGATACATGGGTAAATGAAGACAGTTGTTTTGGGAGATGAGGTTGAAAGATCTTTAAAAACCTTGTATGAAATGCTAGGAATTTAGATTTTGACTGTCAGAATTTTGAACACTGGCATGTTAAGATGTTTTTTCCAAAATCATTCTGGTAGCCACTTGGATGTCAGGGAGACCAGTAAACACATTGCTGTAATGGCCCAAGTGAGACATGATGAGAGCTGATACTAGGTGGTTGTGAGGGTGGAGATGCACTAGACCAAGGAGAATCAATAGGATTGGTCATTGCTAGGAGGGAAGGGTGGTGAGAAAGGGAAAGGACTCATAAATGACTTCTTTCTGGTTTGGGCAAGTGGGCCTAAGGGGTGCCATTCATTCACTGAAGAACAGGACTAGTTTTAGGAATAGAAGTAAAGAGGAGAGATTATGGCTTAATTCAGTTGGACATGTTGACTTGGAGGTACCTAGGGGACCAGCATGTGAAGCTATTCACAAGCCAACTGGGGTCTGGGGTTCAGGAGAAATATCAGAGCTGGAAATAGATTTGAAAGTTATCTATCATTAAGCAAGTGATTCATTCACTATACAGATAGATGTTCAGGTGCTAGCTGCTTAACAGGTTACTATGCCAAATTAACAGATGTTACCGTCTTGTGTTTGGAGATTATCATCAGAGAGGGCAACCATCATCCTCTGAGAAAATAATCCTTTTGATGTACTATTAAAGATGAATTATAAATTGGAAAGATCATGGTCTGGCAAAAGTTTTGATTCCTATGTTCTTGTGGCAGTTCAGTGGATGTCATTGTAGGCACAGTGAAAATTACTAATTTTTGTTTAACGAGTTGTCTTTACATCACTAAACTTACCTTAAAATTTAATAAAATATTCTTCCTGCTCATTTCTGCCTTCAAAGCTGCAACTGACTTTTTGCCTAAAGTCACTTACTGAGCATCATTAGGATTTGGATTCTGAAAGAGATAATGCTTTTGTCCAACTCATTTATACTAAGTAAGTCTGGAGTGACTGCAGACCAAGACGGACGCATAAAAGGGTGCAGAATTTCCCTTCTCCCATAGATGTGCCAAATGTACAGGTACACATGGAGTAATTCCCTCTGAGAGAAATCCAGAAACTAGTGGCTGAGTGACTCCTACATATCAGGCAACTGAGAAAACACATCTAATTGGGTAGGGAAACCTGACACAGTCTCCCCATAAACCATACCCCTGATACAGGACCATACAATCCAAGGGAACTCCTAACTCCCATCTTCTCCCTGAGAAGGAAAGAGTTTGAACTGAGCATCTAGTGCCTCAACTTTTAAGGCTCCCTACCCTGAGCGATGGGCTCCCAAATCACCTAGCTGTGAAAGCCTACAGGGCTGGGGTTCCTGAGTCCCACAGAACTACAGCGAATAAAGAAGCCATTCTTAAAACAAATTATGTAATATATGGTGATTAACATAACAATAAAAAAATTAAAAAAAAAAGAAGAAGCCATTCTTTTTTTTTTTTTTTTTTAAGAAGCCATTCTTAATAGTACATGACTACTCACTGTGGCTGTGCCTCCAAGCCTCAGTGCAGAAGGAACTGGCAAACATGCCCGTTTCCTAGTCTTTCTCTGGAAGGGGTTTGACTATATACTTTACAGGCTGCTGCCTGAGGGTCCAGCTTCTAATTAGCATGTATCCAAGTGCTGACCATCTTCCTGGAGCCTGAACAAGCTGATAGGCACTTCCCCACCTTCCCCTCAGGCTCACTCCAATGGTAAAACCAGGTCATCGGCATCTCTCTGGAAGGAGCTTGTATACATGTCTGGTGCCACAGCTTTTGTGGCTGCCACCCAAGGGACAAGCTTCCGGATTGCCTGGATCTGATAGCCAACAGGAGCTGCATTCATGAGTCCCACGGGACTGAAGCAGACAAAGAAGCTGTTAATGGGCTTGTGCAAGAGCACTCACTGTGGCTATCCCCCCAGGGCTCAGTGCAGAGGGAGCAGGCAAAAACACCCATCTCCCAGTCTTTCACTGGAAGAGGTGTGACTGCATATTTTACAAGCCACTGCCTGAGGATCCAGCTTCTAATCAGCATGCATCTAGGGGATGACTGTGATCCCCCCTGGAGTTCAACTTTCCCCTCAGGCTTCCTCCAACAATAAATTTAAGTTGCCAGCATCTCTCTGGAAGAGCTTATATACATATCTAGCCCCTCAACTTTTATGGCTGCCACCCAAGGGATGGGCCCCCAAGTCACCTAGCTCTGATAGTAAATGGTGTTTGCATACATGAGTACAACAGGACTATAGCAAACAAAGACACAGTTTTCAAATGGGTGCAGAAGCAACCCCCAACAGGTGTCCAGCCAGGCTCAGCATAGAGGGAGCAGGCAAAAAATGCTTATTTCCCAGAGGGGTTTAACTGCATACTCTCCCACCTGGTACCTAAGGGTCTAACTTCTAATTAGCCTGTAAGCTGTCAGAAATTAAATATAGGGGTGCCTAGGTGGCTCAGTCGGTCAAGCCTCTGTCTTTGGCTCAGGTCATGATCTCCAGGTCCTGGGATCGAGCCCCACGTTGGGCTCCCTGCTCAGCGGGGAGTCTGCTTCTCCCTCTTTCTGCCTCTCCCCCTGCTTGTGTGCTTGCTCTCTCTCTCTCTCTCAAATGAATAAATAAAATCTTTTTTAAAAAAGAAGTTAAATATAAAGAGTGATTCTTAAAAACAGCAAGAGAAAAGCAAGGGAACCCCCATTAGACTACTAAAAGATTTTTCAGCAGAAACCTTGCAGTCCACAAGAGAGTTGGATGATATATTCAAAAGAAACAACTGCCAACCAAGAATACTTTACCTGGCAAAGTTTTCCTTCAGAAATGAAGGAGAGATGGAGTTTCCCAGACAAGCAAAATCTGAAGGAGTTCATCACCACTAGACTGGTCTTAAAAGAAATGTTAAAGGAAGTTCTTTAAGCTGAAATAAAAAGATATTAATTAGTAACATGACACATAAGTATAAAACTCACTGGTAAAAGTACATATATAGTTAAATTCAGACTAATATTGTAATGATGGCAGGTAAATCACTCATAACTGTAATATAAAGGATAAAAGACAAAAGTATTTAAAATAACTATAGCTACAATAATTTGTTAATGGATACACAGTATAAAAAGCTGTAAATCAGAACAGCAAAAACAAAATGGGGGGTGTATAAATCTATGCATTCAAAGTTAAGTTGTTATCAGCTTAAAATAGACTGTTATAAGATGTTTTATGTAAGCCTCATGGTAACCACACAACAAAAACCTGTAGTAGATACTACAAAAGATAAAGGAATCAAAGCATACTACCAAAAAACCATCAACTCACAAAGGAAGAGAAAGAGAGGAAGAAAGGAATTTCAATAAATTCAGAAAACAATTAACAAAATTGCAATAGTAAGTCCATACATATCAATAATTACTTTAAATGTAAATGGACTAAATTTTCTAATCAAAAGAGACAGAGTAGCTGAATGGATTAAAAAAAAAAAAAAGACCCAACTGTAAGCTGTCTACAAGAGACTCACTTCAGCTTCAAAGACACATATAGACTGAAAGTGAAGGGTTGGGAAAAAATATTCCATGGAAATGGAAACCAAAAGAAAGCAGAGGTAGCTATACCTACATCAGACAAAATAGACTTCAAGCCAAAAACAGTAACAAGAGACAAAGGTCATTACATAATGGTAAAGGGGTCAATTCATTAGGCAGCTATAACAATGTAAATATGTATGCACCCAACATAGAGTACCTAAAGATATAAGGCCAATACTAATAGATCTGAAGAGAGAAATAGACAGCAATACAATAATAGTAGTGGACTTCAATACTCCACTTTCAACAATGGATAAAGCATCCAGACAGAAAACCCACCAGGAAACTTAAACTACGTGTTAGCAGACATTTACAGAACAGTCCATCCAACAGCAGCAGAATGCACATTCTGGTATACATGGAAATCATCTGATAGATCATATGTTAGGTCACAAAACAAATCTTAATAAGTTTAAGAAGATTGAAATCATATCAAGCATTTTTTTCTGATCACAATGCTATGAAACTAGAAATAAAGTATGAGAAAAAAACTGGTGAATTGACAAATATGTGGAAATTAAACAACATGCTCCTGAACAGTGGGTCCAAAAAAGAGAAATTAAAATATCTTGACTCATGACAAGAAACAAAATTGTAACTATGTGAGGTGATAGATGTTAACTAAACTTAACCATGGTAATCATTTCATAATATATACATATATCAAATAATTATGTTGCATGCCTTATATTTATAAGTGTTACATGTCAATTATATTTAAGTAAAACAGGCAAAAACTTGAAAAAAATAGAGACAAATGAAAATGGAAACACCACATACCAAAACTTCAGAGCAAGAGCAGTTCTAATAGGAAAGTTTATAGCAATAAATACCTACATTAAGAAAAAGGAAAGATCTGGGGCCCCTGGGTGACTCAGTCATTAAGTGTCTGCCTTAGGCTCAGGTCATGATGCCAGGGTTGATCCCAGGGTCCTGGGATAGAGCCCCGCATTGGACTCCCTGCTCAGCAGGAAGCCTGCTTCTCCCTCTCCCACATCCCCTGCTTGTGTTCTCTCTCTCGCTGTCTCTCTCTCTGTCAAATAAATAAATAAAATCTTAAAAAAAAAAAGAAAAAGAAAGATCTCAAAATAACCTAATTTAACACTTCACGGAACTGGAAAAGAACAAACTAAGCTCAAAGTTAGTAGAAGAAAGGAAATAAAATCAGAACAGATATTAAATGAAATAGAAGCAAAAAAGACAATAGAGATGATCAATGAAACTAAGAGCTGGGTTTTTTTTTTGAAAACATAAACAAAATGGATAAAACTTTAGCTAAGAGAGAGGGAAGACTCAAAATCAGAAATAAAAGAGGAGATATCACAACTGATAACACAGAAAGGATCATAAGAAACTGCTATGAACAATTATACCCCAACATATTAGATAACCTAAAAGATATGGATATATTTCTAGAAACATACAACCTACCAAGACTGAATCATGAGGAAACAAATTCTAAAGAGATTGATTACTAGGAAGGAGACTGAGTCAGTAATCAAAATCCTCCCAACAAATAAAAGCCCAGGATCAGATGGGTTCACCAGTGAATTCTACGAAACAGTTAAAACAGATTTAATATGAATCTTCTCAAACACTTCCAAAAAACATAAGAGGAATGAACACTTCCAAACTCATTTTATGAGGCCAGCATTACCCTGATACCAAAGCCAGACAGGAGCACCACAAGGAAAGAAAATTACAGCCTAATATTCCTGATGAATATAGAGGCAGAATTTCTCAACAAAATATTAGCAAAACAAATTCAACAGTACATTAAAAGAATCATACACCATGATCAAGTGGGATTTGTTTCCGGGAACCAAGGGTAGTTCAACATACACAAATCAATAAATGTGATATACCAGTTTAACAAAAAGAAGGATAAAAATCATATGATCATCTCAATAGATGCAGAAAAAGCTTTTAACAAAATTCAATATCCTCTCATGATGAAAACTTCCAACAAATTGGGACAGATGGAACGTACCTCAACATAATAAAGGCCACATATGACAAACCCACAACTAACATCATACTCAACAGTAAAAAGCTGAACACATTCCTCTAAGGTCAGGAACATGACAAAGATGCCCACCTTCATCACTTTCACTCAACACAGTACTGGAAGTCAGGGCCAGAGCAATTAGGCAAGGGAAAAAAAAAGGCACCCAAATCAGAAAAGAAGAAGTAAAGTTGTCTCTGTTTGTAGATGACATGATCTCCTATATAGAAAACCCTAAAGACTCCACCAAAAAACTGTAAGACCCAATAAATGGATTCAGTAAGTTCAGGACATAATCAATATACAAAAATCAGTTGTGAGGGCACCTGGGTGGCTCAGTCGGTTAAGCGTCTGCCTTCAGCTCAGGTCATGATCCCAGGGTCCTTGGATCAAGTCCCAGATCAGGATCCCTGCTCAGTGGGAAGCCTGCTTCTCCCTCTCCCCCTCCCCCTGCTTGTGTTCCCTCTCTCGCTGTGTCTCTCTCTGTCAAATAAATAAATAAAATCTTAAAAAAAAAATCAGTTGTGTTTCTATTCACTAACAATCAACTATTGGAAAAAGAAGTAAAATCCCATTTACAAAAAAATCCCACTTACAGAAGCATCAAAAATAATAAAATACTTAGGAAAAAATTTAACCAAGGAGATGAAAGATCAGTACAATATTAACTATAAAACACTGATGAAAGAAATTTAAAAAGACAGAAATGGAAAGATACTCTGTGTTTCTGGATTAAAAGAATTAATATTGTTAAAATGTCCATACCACCCAAAGTGATCTACAGATTCAATGCAATCCCTATCAAAATTCCAATGGCATTTTTCATAGAAAGAGAAAAAACAATCCTAAAATCCATGTGGAACCACAAAAGATTCTGAGTAGCCAATGCAATCTCGAGAAAGAACAAAGCTGGAGGCATCACACTTCTTGATTTCAAACTGTATTACAAATCTATAGTATCACCATAGTGATTCGCATAAAAACAAACACATAGATTAACAGAACAGAATAGAGAGTCCAGAAATAAGCCCATGCATATGTGGTCAATTCATTTTCAACAAAGGAGCCAAGAACATACAATGGGGAAAAGACAGTCTCTTCAATAAATGGTGCAGGAAAACTGTATATCCACATGCAAAGGAATGAAACTGGATTCCTATCTTACGCCATACACAAAAATCAACTCAAAATGGATTAAAGATTTGAACATAAGACTGAAGCTTTAGAACTCCTAGAAAGAAAAACATAGTGGGTAAGCTCCTTGAGATTGGTCTTGGCAATGATTATTTTTTGGATATGACACCGAAAGCACAAACAACAAAAGAAAAATAAACAAGTGGGACTACATAAAATTAAAAAGTTTCTGCATAACAAAGGAAACTATCAACAAAATGAAAAGTCAGCCTACAGAATGGGAGAAAATATTTGCAAACCACATATCCAATAAGGGGTTAATGTCCAAAATATACAAGGAAACTTATACGACTCAATAGCACAAAATCATAATCCAATTAAAAATGGGCAGAGGAACTGAATAGACAGTTTTCTTTTTTTTTTTTTTTGGTAAAATAGTTTTATCCTCTGTCAAAACACAAACCAACACACTTTGCGGGTGAGGGGAGGCAACACAGTATATAGCCCACGTCTTATTGAGAAGAGAGGATGACATTTAAAAGCCTCACCCCACAGCTTGCCCTAATACCCACTTATAAATATCTCTTGTTATATTAAAAAAAATATTTCCAGGGCCCACCTGGCTCTGCTCCTGCACAAAGGGTTAACCTTCAGTATTTGATCTCAAGATCACAGGGTTGGGGGTGGTAAAGAGAGGCAGATTGGGAAGGGGGGGTGCTGAAAAACAGAGGGACAAACCAACATACTTTCTAAGGCCATCCAAAACATCCAGAACCAAGTTGGGGGAGGGCGCCTGTTAGAGACTGAGAAACCAGTGCTGTACCTCGGGGCTGTCTCACTCCTGTCCCCAGTCCCTGATGCTCTGGAGTGATCTGTCCTTTCAGCTACCACTGTGAGGTCCCAGTATCAGAACCCATCTTTTCAACCCACCACCCAACTTTTAAGGTCCTCTAACACGGAGCAGCCCCCTCCCCAAATGAGCATGAAGAAAGCTGGAGGTACTTCCTGGGAGGAGGGTATTCCGGGGGGTGAGCCACTTTTGGGGTCCCCTTTCAGTCCCTGACCAGGCGATAAATGTGGTGCTGGGCCCCCCCCCCCCCCCCCCCCCCCCCCCCCCCCCCCCCCGCTCACTGGTGGAGACCTCAAAGACGTAGGCGGTGCAGAGCAGCAGCTCCTGGGTGTCTCTGTTTGTCACCACCTGGAGGATGGTGAAGTTCTCCAGGACACTGTTCATCATCTAGCGCTCGGGCAGCTGTCGCAGTTTGTGCAAGAAATTCACCAGGTACTCACACATGGGTGAGCGCAGCAGGCGGTACACAAACCTCCCATCCTCCAGCTGGGCACGCTCCGTCTCCACCTTCTCCACCACCTGCTTGCCAAAGGAGCAGACCTTGGAGGAACAGGTGAGGGTCATGTGCTCCAGGCTCTCGTACTGGCTGCTCACTCCGTAGAAGCCACCGCCGCTGCCACCAGCCCCTACCTCCTCGCCACTTGGGCCCCAGTTCAAGTCCGCCCAGAACTTGACCAGGAAGAAGGCGTGAGGGGGCCCGCGATCGTACAGCTCCCGAAGGCCGCCCTTTTTCTCAGGGAATTTGTCATAGATCTGCCGGACGTCCACACTCTCGAGGTGGGGCGCTCCAGGGCTGGGGCAGTGCTGGCTGACGTGTACGAACAGGTGCCTCTGGTAAGAATCAACGGCATCGGGCGGTTCCACAAAGGCTGAGAACTCCACCAGCTGCAACCGCGCAGTGCCCAGGGCCCGAGCCTGCCAGGCTGGGGGTGATGGGGCAGGTGGGGGCAGGGCAGGGGGTGACAGGGCTTGGGGGGGCTCGTACCCTGGGAGGTCAGTAGATGGGGGGGTCAGTGACAAGGAGAACGGTGTCTGCGAGAATGGCTTCACATCTGGAACATTCCGGGGGGGCCAGAGCACCCCGACCAAAACTGGAAAAGCTCAGAAGCCTGAGGACCAGCAGGGCCCAGTTTGGCCTGCAGGGAAGGTGCTGAGATGAGCTGGGTTGAGGACATGGTGGCCATGGTCTGGAAAGCCTTGTCCTTGGAAACCTGGTCCTTGAGCTTGGACTGGATTTCCCTTGATTTCCTTCGAGCCAGAACCTGGATGTGACTAGAGACCTGTTTGCGAGTTCGGGTCTTCCCTGTTCTCAGCTTGATTTAGTGGGCAATCAGCTCATTCCGACCATACATCTTGCCTTCCATCAGACAGGATGATTTTCCACCGGCCGCATGGCGGGTAGATGGCCAGGGCCTCCTGGAAGCTCTGCTCGATGTCTGGACTCCACACACCTTCTGCGTCCGGGCCCCCATCGCCCCCAGCCCCCTCGCTGCCGCCGGTGCCCTCCTCACTTCCTTCCTCACTTCCTGTCCAGCCACTGCCATCGTCCAGGGGGGCCCCAGCCCGGGGTTCCCCCATCTGGGCCCCAAAGCTGGATCCCCGACTCCCGCCAGTGCCTTCCTACCTCCCGGCCTGGGGCTGGGGAGCCCTGAATAGACAGTTTTCTAAACAAGATATCCAAATGGCCAACAGGTACATGAAAATGTGCGCAACATTACTAATTACCAGGGATATGCAAATCAAAACCACAAAGAGGTGTCACCTTATACCTGCTGGGATGGCTATTATCAAAAAGACAAGAGACAATAAATGCTGACAAGGATGTGGAGAAAAGGAAACTCTTATGCCCTATAGATGGGAATGTAAAATGGTGCAACTTCTATGGAAAAGAGTATAGAGATTGCTGAAGAAATTAAAAATAGGATTACCATATGATCCAGCAATCCCGCTTCTGGGTATACATATAAAGGAAATGAAATCACAATCTGTACTCCCATGTTCATTGCAGCATTATTCACATCAGCCATGGAATGGAAATACCCTACATGTCCATTGACTGATGAATGGATAAAGAAAATGTGGTATATGTATACAAAGGAATATTATTCATCGTTATAAAAAAAGAAAATCCTGCTATTTGCAACAACACGGATAAACAATTATGCTACGTGAAATAAGCCAGACAAAGACAAATACTGCATGGTATCATTTATATGTGGAATCTAAAAAAAAAAAAAAAAAAAAGTCCAAAACAGAATCAGAGAGTAGAATAGTGGTTGCCTTGGATTGGGGGCTGGGGGAAATAGGGAAAGACCAGTATAAAGGCACAAACTTTCAGATATAAGATGAATAAGGTCCAAGAATCTAATGTATAACATGGTGACTATAGTTGATAATACTGTATTATATAACTGAAATTTGAAACTTGCTAAGAGAGTAGAACTGAAGTGTTCTCACCAAAAGAGAAAAGAAGGGAGGGAGGGAGGAAGGAAAGAAGGAAAAACGTAAATATGTGAGGTGATGTATGTGTTAATTAACTCAGTGTTGGGAATTCTTTCTCACATATACAGTATGTCAAATCATCATATATACACTCTAAATATATTACAATTATATTTCTTTTTAAGATTTAGTTATTTATTTGATATAGAAAGTGCAAGCAGGGGCAGTGGGGGCAGAGGGAAAGAGAGACGATCTCAAGCAGACTCCCCACTGAGCGCATAGCCAGAGGTGGGGCTCAATCCCACGACCCTGAGATCCTGAGCTGAGCCAAAATCAAGAACCAGCCACTCAACCAACTGAGCCACCCAGGCAATCCTACAATTGCATTTCTCAGTTATACCTCAATAAAGCCAAAACAATAAATAAATACATACATATAAATATGTCAAATAAATAAATAAGCAGGAGCTGTTTTCTTTTCTCAAGAGGAAAGTGGCTTTGGAATACCACCTTACTTTTTAGAATAAATTGAATTCTATATCACATTACAAGGCATAAATTTTGCCTCAGTGATTTGGATCCATGTATAGATTTTCGTTCTTGTTTTTCTTCAGCTGTTTGGTAGAACTTATTGATACACTTGTTGCATTGTTTTTATCTGACCTACTATGTATCTCTTTGGCTTTTCATTGCCAGACTTCTCTGAATGGTACCAACCTTCCTGTCCCACCCCTCCGCCTCCATCCCTGGGAAGATAGAGTTCATTGCCATAGCCCTTGCTAACTGCTGTGAGCTCTACACGAATGCTGTCTGTGCATAAAGCTGGTCCATTTCCGTAACAGTCCTGATCTTGATGGCATTTTGATGGCAAAGGTGCTTATGTACTTAGAGTTCCCACTCTACAATTAACTCACCGTGATCTTTAACAGTAAATGTAAAAATTTCATTTTGGTTCACTGTACCCCAATAATGAAAATTAGCATATATCTTTCCATTATTTGGCTGAGCCAAATAGGAAATTCCTTGTGGGCTCTGTCTCAGCCTAGATTTAAAATAATAAATACTACCATATCAAAAAAATCTTGCAAATCTTGCTTTTAGCTTCCATCTTAAAAATTATGTGATGCGGTGTGCTATAAAAGTGATTTGGTATATAACATGTACTGAGGTGAAAAGCTATATTTCTTGGAGTTCTGTGGGTGAGCTGGGTTTATGGTACAAAAGTAGATATGAAAGTTACATGAATATTTAATGATACAATTTTCTGGTTGTCACACATTTGTAAATCTGCAAACTCCTTAACATCATCGCACAGTAAATAAAACATATTTCCTGTATGCAAATTTGCAAGGAACATCCGTTTCTTAAAGGCCCTTACTTTGTTCGACTGTTTTGTTTTAGTGACAGCTTTACTTCAAGTGTGCAGAGAACCCTTTAAAACAACGGATTTCAGTGGGAAGAAGTGGAAATTTTCGCCACCCGTGGGACATTCGGCAATGTCTTGAGACAGCATTAGTTGTCACAACTGGGGGGATGCTACTGACATCTACTGGGTAAAGGCCAGAATTGCTGCTAAACATCCTCAAATGCACAGGTTCAGCCCCCACAACGAAGAATTCTCTGGTCCCCATTTCAACAGTGCTAGGTTTGAGACACTCTGATTTAAAATGCTTAATATATATCATCTATCTAATATTATTTATAATATGAATAATATTATAGCCTTAAGAATGAGTTTCAAAAGGACGCAGGTGTTCCTCAAAAAGTTAGACATAGAAATACCTCATGGCCCCACAATTCCACTCCTAGGTATACACCCAAAAGAACTGAAAACAGGTATTCCAACACGTACGTGTACAGGCGTGTTCATGGCAGCACTAGTCACAATAGTCACGGTGTGGAAACAGTCCAAATATCCATCAACTGCCGAATGGATAAACAAATCGTGTTAGGTACATACAATGGAATTGTATTCAGCCATAAAAAGCACGAAGTACTGATAGATGCTACCTAGTGGAATCTATGAAACATTACCTAATTCAAAGAAGCCAGACACGGGGAACCTGGGTGGCTCAGTCGTTAAGTGTCTGCCTTCGGCCCAGGTCATGATCCCAGGGTCCTGGGATCGAGCCCCACATCGGGCTCTCTGCTCAGCAGGGAGTCTGCTTCTCCCTCTCCCTCTGCCTGCCGCTCCCCCTGCTTGTGCTCTCTTTCTCTCTCTGTCAAAAATAAATAAAACTTAAAAAAAAACAAAGAAGCCAGACACAAAGTCTTATTATTGTATGATTTCATTTGTATGAAATATTCAAAATAGATAAATCCAGAGACAGAATACAGACTGGTGGTTACCAAGGACTGGGGGAAGGCAGGAACTCAATGAATATAAGCTTTACGTTGGGGTGGCAGAAGTGTTTTGGATCTAGATATAGATGGAGGTTTTACAATATTGTGAATGTCCTAAATATCATTTATTGTTCACTTTATTTATTTATTTTTTTGACAGAGAGAGACACAGCGAGGGAGGGAACACAAGCAGGGGGAGTGGGAGAGGGAGAAGCAGGCTTCCCGCTGAGCAGGGAGCCTGATGCGGGGCTCGATCCCAGGACCCTGGGATCATGACCTGAGCCGAAGACAGATGCCCAACGACTGAGCCACCCAGGCCCCCCCTATTGTTCACTTTAAAATAATTTTATGTTAGGTGAATTTCACCTCGGTAAATTTAATGGATGTCAGGAGTCAGAAGCCCAGTGGACTGTGCCACACCGGCGCCTTAGATTGATTTATATTTGGCCAATTATTTCTAGAGGCCTGAGGTAGGCAAAGTTTGTGCTGCTTGTGATTTGTCTTTAGATGCCTGATCTCCTCTTGGTGAAAAGTCCTTGGCTAAACTATTGGTTGGCAAGCATTTAAAAGACTATCACCTCTGTGGGAATAATAGACTTTTAAGACAGGAATAAAAAGATAGGAGTCAGAAGATCTGGATTCAAAGTCCTGGCCAGAGTCCCTCTCAAGCCATGTGAAAGGTCTTAATCTCTCTGAAGCCCATGTTCCACTTCTGCATAATGAATGTGATAATCATGTACCTGACCAACCTGCTAGAAAATCTGAATGATGTATATGAAAAAACCATATTGTGTAAATGGTAAGGTGCTCCAAAGATATTCTGTTCACAAGTAGAGTGTAAGAACCTTATATATTGAGCCTTTGCTCCTTTATACATGAACATTTGCTTGGCACCTTATCACGCCTTGCATTGCTTGACAAGATTTACATGTTTGCTTTTTTCCTCCCATTTAATGTATACAATAACCCTTTGAAGAAAGTACTAGTATTATCCCAGTTTTCCAACGGAGGAAAGACAGGCTTAAATTAAGTTACTCCCTATAGTCACATAGTAAGTGACAGAGCTAGGATTTGAGCCCAAGTCTGACCGACTCCAAAGGCCTTACTCTTCACCACTATGTCCACTCTTATACCATCTCAGCCCTTCCTGCCTTCCTTCCTTCACCATTTCAGTGCCTCAAGGGTCACAAGTTTAACCCAAGTGATCTCATCAGTTTCTAAAGTATTTACACTTTCTGAACTTGTGTGCCAATCATGTCCTGCTGTGTGGCATTTTTTGTATTTTTGTCTCATGTTGCTATTTGTCTTGTTGTCTTCTGTTGCAGCAAGTAAAAAAATGATTGCTATTCAAGCCGGTAATTCCCTCAAAGACAGAATTGACTTTATTTAACGTTACTTTTATCAGCTCTCTGAATGTGGAGCTCCATAAGGGCAGTCTGTTTGATTTGTTACCAAAGCCCTAAGAGCTAACACTGTGCCTAACACACACACACACACACACACACACACACACACACACACACACACACACACACACACACACACACAGTTGTTTAATATTGAAGAACAAAAAAGATGAAACTCGAAGGGTTTGGGCAGGAATACCTGGGGCACAACAAAAGGAGAGAAAATGTCTGCCAAATCAAAGAACCTATAGCACTTATACTTCCTAGTACAAAATAAGTTTTTAATCAGTGTTAGTTATTATTGCTACATAAGTATAATATGAATAGGGTGGGGTTTATGGATAGGTAGAAAATGGGAAGCAAAAAAGAAAGAAAGAAGCAATGGAGCAAAATGATGCTAGGCTAGGGCTGTTTGTGAAGAGATGGCCAGTGTAGATGTGTGCAGTGTAGATGGTGTGGTATAGGGAGTCCAGTGAGCAGAGAGTCTCATTTTATATAGGATGTGGGTGCAAAACCATTTCCATTAAATCTTATCAGATGGGGGATTCTCCAGTGGGTTGGGTGACTTTTGGAACATCAAAACAGCTAAACCTCAAGTTACACTTCTATGGTTATATTTATTTCATGTCCTCCCAGCTGGATTGTAAATTTTTGCAACTAGAAATGACAAGAAATGAGTTGAATTTGTATGGCACTTTTCTATGTATAAGTTCGTTTCTTTCTTTCTTTCTTTCTTTCTTTCTTTCTTTCTTTCTTTCTTTCTTTCTTTCTTTCTTTCTTTCTTTCTTTCTTTCTTTCTTTCTTTCTTTCTTTCTTTCTTTCTTTCTTTCTTTCTTTCTTTCTTTCTTTCTTTCTTTCTTTCTTTCTTTCTTTCTTTCTTTCTTTCTCTCTCTCTCTCTCTCTCTCTCTCTCTCTCTCCCCTTCCTTCCTTCCTTCCTTCCTTCCTTCCTTCCTTTCTTTCTTTCTTTCCTTCTTTCTTTCTTTTTTTCAGGGTAGAGGGAGAAGAAGAGAGAGAATCTTAAGCAGGTTCCACACCCTCCATGGAGCCTGACGCTGGACTCCATCTCACGATCCTGAGATCATGACACTGAGATCATGACCTGAGCCGAAATCAAAACTCATATGCATAAGCAGCTGAACCATCCAGGTGCCCCTACACTAACTCACTGGAACTAAGGAAACCTTCTGTGGTAGGTGTGATGGTGTCACTCCCCACCCTTCCATTTTACAGACCAGGAAATTCAGGCAGAGAGAGTTTAAATTCTTGCTCTTGGTTACAGAGCTAACAAGGACCTAAGCCAGCCTTGTATAGTGAAAAGGACATGGTTTATTAAGGCTTTTCACTGTCTGAGTGAAATCTAGCTTTCCAATCTCGTTCTTACCACTGTCTCATGTACACCCGTCTAAGTACACAATCAGCACACAAAACTACTGACTTTCGCTAAGAAATATACACTTAAGTGACTTTGAAAAAGGTGCCTAACCTCACCTCTCAGACCTTCTGTTCTCACGGTTATACAAATGAAGATAAAATGGCTTTGTTAAAGGGTTGTTGTGGAGATTAAATGCCTAAACTTTAAAGCACTTGGAACATAGAGATGCTTAAAGAATGTTCTCTCCTTGGTTTCCTGGCTTTCTTTCTCTTTCATATTTTCCAACTCAAAGTTCAATACTTCCTGCATAACTCTGTCATATATTCCTTCTATTTCTCTGCTACTTTGATGGAACCTGACTCCATGTCCTTTGCATGTCCTACTGCTCTCTTGGGACAAAGATAGTCTCAGAAGGGTGGGGCTAGAGGTTGGTAGTTGCTCAGGTTGGCTTGAAGCATCATGACAGGAGCCCCCTGCCATGTTTAGGGCACAAGGCCAAAGAGCAGAAGCCAAATTTGTTCTCAGGGGGGTGAGGTAGATCAGGGAACAGGGACAACTATGTCATCATATGATTTCAACACAAATACCAGACACTCATGGTAACCATTTGTCTTCAATAAGAAAAGCATGATGTAGGAAATTTATTAGAAACCACCCATGTTGTAGCTTACATTTTTCATTAGACTGAATAACTTCTATCAGTTTTTATTTTTAAAAACTCAGCTCTTGCTTCCAGAAAGGCAAGAATTCCCAAAATTCATTGAATTCCCAAAATTCATTTTTTCACTGTCTCAAGGCTCATGCCTATCACATTCATCAGTACAGAGGATTTATTTGACTATAAAAATCCTTTCCATGTATTTTAAGCAGGAATCAAAGCAGAATATTGAAGCCATTTTTAACATATAGAACAGCAATTTCTTTGCTGAAATCATGTTTCCACTTGTCAAGAGCTGTCATTCCCTCAAGGGAAGTAAACATTTATGCCTCCGGCACTGAATGCCTCATAAAGAAACATTAGAGGAGGGTAGTCCTCTTTTCTATGGTGACAAGACTAAGATTTGAATTATTCATTAAATGAAAGATATTAATTTATGATTAACCAAACTCAGAAGATGATGCAGAAAATTTCCCAAAGAACATATTATCCTTCAGATATTTGACATTTGAGGGCTCCTGTATTCATGGTTTCAGAAGCAAATCTATGATTCTGTGAATGGGCAAATTATCCTTCAGCTACATGGCTATAATTTATAGAACAAACAACTCTACCAATTTATTTCCTTAGGAGATTTCAGAGACCAGTTAAAAGTTTAAAAGAATTTTTTAAGGTAGCTAGAAAATGGAAGGCATTATCATAGTCATGTTTTTAGAAAGGCAATATGCTCAGCACCCCACCAGGTGGGTGGCCACCATTATTATGAGTTTGTTGTGAATACATTTGGCTTCCTGGCTGTCTCCCACTGCTGTAGACCACAGGCCGTGGCATTGTTGCACCACTCACATGTGTCTGGCTCTATATCAGAGTGCTGACTGAGTCCAGCGGTGCTTAACAAAGTCTTAGAAGGGGTGGGAGAAATGCTCATAACCTTCAAACCACATAATAGTCACACATGAAAATTTCACTTAATTACTATTAATAGTAACAACTAGTATTTGTTGAGTGCTTACTATATGCCAGGCACTGGGTACTACCTGACTGAGTCCTGACAAAAACCCTATGAGGCATCCTATAATCACAAAGCCTTGGCCATAGCCACTATTGCCATCTGGCCCTGACATGTGCAGGACTGCAGAGGCTCTGGCTTCCCAAGAAGCTACCTGGTAAGGCTGGGTAATACAATCCAGAAGTGCTGGGGCATTAGTCTGGGGGTATGGTAAAACTCAACCAATAAGAGACAGGAGACAGAAAGAAGCCAGCATTGTAAACTCTGCCTCCTGTGTGGTGGATGGTTCTGAGAAGCAGTAGCTTTGTAAGTACTCTCTGGAGATGGCCCATAAGATGAAACAATCAGCTTCTGTTTGCAATGAAGTTATGGCCATCTTGGTAATACATCCCTTTTGTTTGTTTTTACTTTTTCACTACCTCACTTCTGTTTTCTCTCCCTCTCCCTCTCTCTCTCTCTCTCTCTCTCTCTCTCTCTCTCTCTCTCTCTCTCTCTTTCACCTCCCTGGGGAATTGCACCCATCAGTAAAGCATTTGCACATAATCTTTTGCTTCAAGCTTAATTTTCTTAAGACCCTCAGTTAAAAATGCTGGCACCAGAAGTGGTCTTTAAGAGCAGACCCCCAAAATGTCAATAGCCCACCTATCTGAAAGCAATAGGAATGATTTTCCTGATGGCAAGTGGATAATAATTTCTGCAATACAGTGGCATGCATCACTGTTACCAAAGATTTTACCTACAGTTAATTTGGATGAGGTGCAAGTGGAAGATAAGGCACTGGGGTACCAAGTGGATGCTGTATTTGATTGGTATGGGTGAAATGATAATGATAAGAATTGAGGAATAGACTGGTTGCTTCTAACAGCATTATAAGCCTTGCAATACACACAAACACACACACACACACACACACACACACACACACTAGTTTGAAGCAGCTAATTGCCAATGTAAGAACATTATGAAAGCCAGAGGACTTCTGTGGCAACCATAAAGGAGACCCCCATCTCTTGTAACAGTAAATCAGACACTGTTGAAAATTTGGTTCAAGATTTAGAGTGGCAGTTGCAAAAGAAATTGAATGCATAGTTTCAACAGGTCTCCCATGTCAAAGTCTTTTCCAGATAGGAAAAATGTGAGACTGTAAGACCTGGACAATGAATATATGGGTGGCTGAGCCACAGAACCTTGAGCTCCCAATTGTCCCTAAATCTTCTTACCTAAAAGAAGCAGACCATTTCCTCTTAACAGAGGAAAACAACCTCCCCTTGCCTAGAGATCATATATGAACTCACCTGAAATAGATTCATTGCAAGATGACTCTTTTCTTCAAGACAGGCCTCCATCACCCTTTTGGCCTTCAGTCTGACAGCCAGTGTCAGAGCTCTGCCCAGCCTGAGCAGGGGGACATGTCCTGCTGCAGAAGGAATTTGCCTAATTTCCAAAAGAATTGTAGGACCTGAGAATATGTGGGGATCAGAATAATATAGGAAGGAGCTTGACAAAAGTGAAGCAGAGCCAGATCTGAAGAGACTTTGGTTCTACTTGTGATAAAAGATTGAGATATCTCAGATGTGATGTTCTCTTGAATAATGTTGGTTGTAGGAAAATAACCCAGGACTGAATCTCCCACCTACACTGTTTAAACCTGTATTTCATCGACTCAATCACTCTATAGAAGGGTGTCTTAACTGACCTCCAGATGTATTCAGAAAGTGGCAGTGTCGAGAACCCAAGGAACAGTAGCACTTTGGTAAGCCACAGGCACGAACTGAGATGCACAAGGACTTTCATTGTTTTGGTAGGCATGTGGGGCAGGTGTGCCAGGAATGTAGAGTAAGAGGAAAAGGAGATAACAACTAGGAGGGGATAGAATGGGGCTTATTCATCCGTTAGAACCAATGGTCTAGTTCTGAGTTTCTTTGGAAAGAAGGCTTAGTTTTAGAAAAAGTTCTAAACTCATGAAAAAATTTAAGAGATGAGGATTATTCACTATATTCCAAAACTCAGGGGGAAAAATATAGCCATGGGGCTGGGGAACAGGCCATTTTTTCTCTTTCCCCTCTGCCTCCATGTAGCCTGGAGACTCCAAAGGCTCCAGATGACTACCATCATAATTTTGATTACCATCAATGACTACTGTGCCTGGAGGAATGACTTTCTCCCAGAGGTCACTGGTAGTAGAAGTGAGAGCCAAGCCTCTCAACCAAGTAGCTGGAGCAAGAGAATTCGATACCCATAGGAATACCAGCAAAAATTGGATGAGACCTTAGAAGCTAAGGTCTCAAGGCATAATAAACTGATTAATGATCCTCCAAAGATGTCTATGTTCTAATCCCTGGGATCTGTGAATATGCTGCCCTACATGGAAGAAGGCACTTTGCAGATGTGATTAAGTTTAGGAACCTTGGGATGTGGAGATTATCTGGGATTGCTCCAGTGGGCTCATTGTAATCACATGAGTCCTTAAAAGTGGATCTTTCCCAGCTGTGGTCAGAAAGGAAGAAAGAGATATAACAACAGCAGAAGGGTCAATGAGATTCTACATTGCTGGTTTTGAAGATGCAGGAAGAGGGTATGAACAAAGGAAGCTGTAAAAAGTAAAGAGAGGGATTCCCTTCCTAGAGCCACCAGAAAGAAGGATAGCCATGCTGACACCTTGATTTTAGTCCAAAGAGACCTGTGTTGCACTTCTGAATTGTGTTGCACTTACAGAATTGTAAGCTAATCAGTTTGTGTTGTTTTAAGCTACTAAGTTTGTGGTAATTTGTTACGGCATCAATAGAAAACAAATATACAAGACAATTGACGTAGTGGATAAGAGATCTCATAATTGGGATCAATGTCAGTGTGATGAAAGGCAAGGATTCTCAGCTCCTGAGCAAGATGACTCAAAATAAATGTATAACAAGACACATTGGAGTAAAACTTTAGGTCTCCAAATACAAAGAACAAAATTTCAACAGAAGAGAGAAAAGACAGATTAACTACAAAGACACAGCAATTGGACAATGAATTTCTCATCAGCATAATTAAAGACCAAATCATAATGGGATCAATTCTTCAAAGTACTGAGGGAAATAATGGTCAAACTAGACTTCTGTCCCTAGCTAAACTAAAGGAGAACTAAAGATATTTTCAGACAAAGGAAGACTGATGATTTTTCATTCATCTATCCCTGAAGGAGCAAATGAAGGGTGTATTTCAGGAAGCTGGTACTTCTACATCACTTAATAATGTTCTTTTGTAAGTGCAGTTTCCCTTGGGAAAGCTCAAAAGAAAGGCCGATGGGGTCAGCTGACATACCAGCATAAAGAAAGAGGCATTCAATTTTTTAAAAGAAAATAAGCTTCTTCTATATTCACTGCATAATATTAAAAATATTTTAATTTTTTTCTGTCATTCAATCTACAATTTTTATTTTTTTAAAGATTTTATTTACTTATTTTATAGAGAAGGTGGGGGAGGGGCAGAGGGAGAAGGAGACTCTCAGGCAGACTCCCCACTAAGCGTGGAGCCTGGCGTGGAGCTCGATCCCATGATCTCAGGATCATGACCTGAGCCAAAATCAAAAGTTGGACACTCAACTGACTGAGCCACCCAGGTGCACCAATCAACAATTTTTATTAATCACCAATCATGGGGGAAGCAGCTTCTCATGACCACATTAGTGAATTTCTGAGTTCCTGTAGTAACATGCTTATGTAAGAAAAAGTGTTATTATAATATCAAAACAATCACTTAGGAACCAACCACAAATAAAATTAAAACATTTACCACTCATCTCTCTCTCCAGACATCCCTTGAAGTTTTTCAGTTCATGACCTATGTGACTGTAGGAAGTGGGCCTTTCCTCTTAAGACTAATTTCTATCCTCTCCCAATAATTTTTTAATACTTCAGTCTCTATGCAAATACAAATCATCTGCAAATTGAAATTAAAATTCTTATATATGATAGAATTTCTAGAAATAAATGTGATAATATTACACAAAACTTTTGACAATGAAGGGTTATGCCCAATTAAAGACCAGCTCACAGATGAAGAAAGAATCAACAAAGATAATGACATAGTGCAATCAAACCAATGTGAGCTGGCTCCTTGGTGAGTCACAGATAGAAACTATGCCCAGGGGAGTGGTCCCACAAAGGAAACTTTATTTGCAGCAAATAAGGAGATCATGGGGAATAACTTCCAAAGCCATGACTCCCCAAGCAAGGGTGAATGGGTTCCTTTTATTTAGGGTTAAGATGAATATTTAGATAGGGAAGCCTTGTCATCGTATGTAGAGGCGGGCATAAGCCATGTATGTGCCTTAAGGAAATATGCCTATACATACATTGTAGGTTATGTAAATGAGGCTTGTGCTCCTCCTTGGACGAGATTTTAGAATGATAATAAAGTAAATATACTTGTCAATCATTCTAGAGGTTACACCATGGTCTGTCTTCTCAGGCATAAGTCGGGGGTTATACTCAAAGCGATGTGGGTGGTCTGGGCTGGCTGGAGGTCCTGCAGGGCAGGCCCTGTTGCTTGAGGGGTGGTTTCAGTTTCCATTTGCCCGTGCATAGAATCGCCTAAGCAGGGCAGTCTCTGCTGCAGGAGGAGGTGTAGGTGGCCTGAGCTCTGGACTCCAAGCATCCTTGTTCCCCAGCAGCAGCAGCAGTCCTTGCTGCCTTCCTCCCCACAGGTGAGCCTCCCACCAAGAATATTTTTAAAATACTGGTTTGGAGGATGCCAAATTATTAGACAGGAAGGTGCTGTCAGGACCCTGTTCATGAGGATGCAGAATGGGAATGTTACCTACTAGAGCTAATAAAAGTTGACCTTTCTGGAATCCCCAGGGAGATACTGAAAAAGGGAGGATCTGGAAGGTAATTGACTTTTTTACCCTGATTTCATTCCCCACTTTATATTTAAAATGATTGAAAAATTTTTTTAATTCATAAAAGAGAGTCTCACCTCTGCCCACAAATGATTAACTGGTATGAAAAATGTCCTCCTACAGTAAATAATTAGGAACCTGGACAAAATATTAAATTACTGTTTTTGGACATTAGACAATAGTCAGTGAAGAACTGTGACCCCTGAGAGAATGGATGCAAGTAAGGTGAGCCCTAAATCTATCCTCCCTTAATGTCGTGCTCCCCAGGAAAGATCCATATCCTCTGTGGCCAAACTTCTTGGAGAAGCAAAGTTCACTTGCTCTTTCTACTTCCTCACCTTCCATTCATTCCACAGCCAAGTGCAACTGAATCGTCATCACAACCACCTTATTAAATGCTCTCACATGCGTACCAGTCCTTATTTCATCGGGCATCTCTGCAGCAAGACCCTTGAAACAACCCTTTCCCTTTAAAAAAAAAAATCATCTTAACCATTTTTAAGTGTACAGTACGGTAGTGTTAACCGTATGCTCATTGTTAAAAAGGTTCTCTAGAATTTTTTCATCTTGCAAAATTGAAACTCATACCCACGGAATAACAACTCCTCTCTCCTCCTCCCCCAAGACCCTGGCAACCACCATTCTACTTTCTGGTTCTATGAATTTGACTATTTTAGATACCTCATAAGTAGAATCATGCAGTATTTGTCTTTCTGTGGCTGGCTTATTTCACTTAGCACAATGTCCTCAAGATTCACCCATGTTGTGACATATAACAGTATTGCTCCTTCTTTAAGGTTGAATAATATTCCTTTCTATGTTGTATTTACCATATTTTCTTAATT
Source organism: Zalophus californianus (assembly GCF_009762305.2). NCBI lineage: Eukaryota > Metazoa > Chordata > Mammalia > Carnivora > Otariidae > Zalophus > Zalophus californianus. The sequence goes on from NC_045600.1 coordinate 86,671,996, forward strand.
CATTCATCTATCCATGGACCTTTAGGTTGCTGCCACCTGGCTATTATTAAAAATGCTGCCTTGAGCATGGAAGTGCAAATCCCTTCCTTGAAATTCATCTCTTTGTTTTCATTACACCAAACTTCCTTGTTTACCTACCTCTCTGGCTGCCTTCTCTGTTTGCTTCATTAGCTTCCCCACCCCCCCACCACTTGCTCTTTGTATGCTAAGTACTTTCAGGGATTTTGTCAATGGACTTTTTTTACTCCCTTATTTATGTCTTGATTCAAAAGATAATTCAGGGGAGCCTGGGTGGCTCAGTCAGGCAACTGACTCTTGATTTCAGCTCAGGTCATTCTCAGGGTGGTGAGATGAGCCCAGGACGTTGGGCTCCCCGCTCAGTGGGAAGTCTGTTTGAGATTCTCTCTCTCTCTCCCTCTGCCCCTTCCCCAGCTTCCCCTCTAAATAAATAAATAAAAATTAAAAAAAAAATAAAAAGCTAATTCACAGGCTTTCTTGTTCTTCTAAGCTTCTAGAACTATATTTCTAAGTTTGCCAAACATTTCCCCCTGCGTGTTCCAGTGATATCTCAAACTAAATAGGTCCAAAATCAAATGCAAATTAACATGCATTTAGGGCTTTTCTACTCTGTCAGCTCTAAGTTATGTTGTAGGTATGCAAAGAGGAATAACTTTACACTTCCTTCCCAAATATGCTTCTCCTCCTGCACTCTCTCTGTTTTGTAAATACCATCACCATTCCCAGTCACCCTGGGAAAGGCCTCTTGGTCACCTCACATCTCTTTCCGCTCCACCTCCTATTGATTCTCCCAAACTTCTACTTCCTCTGCCTCCCTTTCTCATTCTTTCACCCCTAGATCATCACAGCTGCTTCCTAATTGGCCTTCCGACCAGCTGTCACATCACTGCCACCAGCATGACCCTTCTGAAACACAAATCTGGTCATGTGGGTCTTGCTTACAATGGTCGGTTGGTAACACTCCTTTGCCTATAGGGTAATTCTGAGCTCGTGGGCGTGGTCCGGGAGGACAAGGTGCCTGTATCCTTTCCTTTTCCTTTTTTAAAAGATTTTTTTATTTGAAAGCGAGCGAGCATGAGCTGAGGGAGAGGCAGATGGAGAGGGAGGGGCAGATTCCCCGATGAGCAGGGAGCCTGATACGAGGCTTGATCCCAGGGCCCTGCGATCATGACCTGAGCCGAAGGCAGACACTTAACCCACTGAGCCACCCAGGTGCCCCGTATTCCTTTTCTGTATGTCCTTTCATCATCCTATTCTACCTGTTTGCTAGGAACATCACATTATGCTGCTGTTTTCAAAATGCTAGCCTCGCTGAAAGTTCCTAGCCATTCCCCATGCCGTTTTCTTTGCCAGAGATGCTCCCAAGTTCTCTCCCGTCCTCCTCCTCCTTGTCCTTTTAGCAAACTCTTCCTCCCCTTCAGCTCCTTCTTCCCAACTCTCCGCAGCCAAAGCTTCCGCCACGCCTTCCCTGGAGATCGGCTTCTAGATCTCTAATCGGAAGCAGTGTGGAGTAGCGGAAACAAGCCCAGACTTGTTTCCGGCGGCCTGGGACTTCAAGTCCTGACACTGCCATCTGCTGGTGATGCCGGTTTTATCTGTTGGAAAATTTCCGTCCTCAACCGACCTGGCCGGGTGGCTATGAGGCTGAGGAGTAATAACATCCCATCTCTGCAGTACCGCGGGGAAAGTGCCAAAGAAAAGGTAAATTACCTTTCCTTTTGCAAAATTCACCTCGATATACAAGCATCACCTCAAAGTCCCTTTTTATTTTCAAAGCAGTTCCTCCTCTAGACATGTCTCTTTCCATCAGTAGCTGTCATTCTTTCAGTCATCCAGCCTGAAAATCTATCATCCTGGATTTCTCCTTATTCTTCATCTGTCCATATTTAACCGGCTACTAGATTCTGCCATTTTTCTTTTCTTCCTCCACCATCCTGGTCTTATAGTTCAGAATTTCATTGTCTCCTGGCTGGTCCTAAATACCACTCTACCAGTGTCACTGCCCTTGTGCCAAAATCCTCAGTGGGTCCATATTAGCTATGAAATAAAGTCTAAATTCCTTAGTATATTCTGGAACCTTCCACGTCTGGCCACATAGTTACCAGATTTAGCAAATAAAATACAGGGTGCCCAATTACTTTCGAATTTTAGGTAAACAACAATTTTTGTGTGTGTAAGTATATCACATGCGATATTTGGGATGTAATTATACTAATAATTTATTTGTTGTTTATCTGAAATTCCAGTTTAACTGGGTGTTCTGTACTTTATCTGGCAAACCCATCTGGTCCTAACTTGTCTCTCTTTGGTCCTATAACTCACTTCTCTCTATGAATCTAGGCCACTCATGGTCTCTCCTTAAGTTTCATGTTGCTTGTAGTTTGTATTTTGGCCTCAGGTGCCCAAGGAGAAGAAACTTTAGAATCAGAAAGATCTACTTTTGAACCTCAGCTTTCTTGCTACCAACCCTATGACTTAGACAACTAATTGAACTTTCCTAATCTCAGTTTTCTCATCTGTATGTGAGTGCTAATACCCCCACAGGAGAGAGAGTTTGAGAGGACTGGAGGAGCTATGCAAACATAGGACAGTGGAGGTCTACTATGTGTATTCAACATGTTAGTTCATTGTCATTGTCGCTAGGGCTTATGTAGAACAGAACTTCGTCAGCTCTTTGGGCCCTCAGTTGTACTGTTGGCCATGATTTGCAAGAAGCAATGTGGTGTAGGTTAAATTGAAAGTCACAGAGGCTGGCGTGGAAGTCAGGGAGATCTCTCCTGGGTCACCTGCCTTCCCAAGTCATACTCTGTGCCTCGCAGTAGGAATGAAGCAAGCTGTACAGCAGTGGGGATCTGGGGTCAGGGAGCTGAGGGGGCTTGCCAACACTGGGCGCCATGCCGGCCTCTACTGGCTCAACCCGACAAAACCTCCTCTTTTCACCTTACTCCCTGTCAACCTATATCCCGTCACTTTCCTTGTCTGTTTATTTATTGCCAAATGTCTTTATTTTTTTTAAGTTACTTTTTAAAATATATTTTATTCATTTATTTGACAGAGAGAGAGAGCACAAGCAGGGGGAGCGGCAGGCAGAGGGAGAGGGAGAAGCAGGCTGCTTACTGAGCAGGGAGCCCGATGCAGGACTCTATCCCAGGACCCTGGGATCATGACCTGAGCCGAAGGCAGACGTTTAACGACTGAGCCACCCAGGTGCCCCTACTTATTGCCAAATGTCTTTAAAAAGTAGTCGTGTTTGCTCTTTTCATTTCTCCATAAGGCTCAGCTTACACTCTAGTCTTTTGAAATAGTACTTTCAACTGTCTTTGGTCACCTCCTGATTGCCAGATTCAGTCTATTCTCTTTTTTTTTTAAGATTTTATTTATTTGACAGAGAGAGACACAGCGAGAGAGGGAACACAAGCAGGGGGAGTGAGAGAGGGAGAAGCAGGCTTCCCGCAGAGCAGGGAGCCTGATGCGGGGCTCCATCCCAGGACCCTGGGATCATGACCTGAGCCGAAGGCAGATGCCCAAGGACTGAGCCACCCAGGCGCCCCCAGTCTATTCTTTATGTCTTTGAAACTGCTGAGCACTAGTCTTCATGTTGACCTTTGTGGCATTGACTTCTACTCATCTCGTCTTACTTCTCTGACAGCTTTTCCTAAGAGTCTTCTGCCTGCTCCTATGTATGACTCTTCTGAGCAGGACGGTGGTAGAGTATGGAAGCCTCTCAATTCCCTCCCCAAAGTCCACTGAAATAATCAATAGAGCATGGATATAAGGAGAAATAATTTATCACTACTGAAAACTAAGGTTGGAATCAGTCATCTACAAGCTACAAATCCGGAAGAATTTCTCCTAGCAATAACCATAGGCTTGGGGCGCCTGGGTGGCTCAGTTGGTTAAGCGACTGCCTTCGGCTCAGGTCATGATCCTGGAGTCCGGGGATCGAGTCCCACATCGGGCTCCCTGCTCAGCGGGGAGTCTGCTTCTCCCTCTGACCCTCCCCCCTCTCATGTGCTCTCTCTCTCATTCTCTCTTTCAAATAAATAAATAAAATCTTAAAAAAAAAAAAAACCATAGACTTGGATTGAAAGAGCCAGCAAAGGCTGAGTCCCATCCTCCTTCTTGAGGGAGGACAGCTTACCTAGAAAGCAAGTGGCAAAACTCCCTGGCTCACTCCACCACCACTCCCTACCTTGGAGAGACAAGGGCAGCTCTGCTCTAGCAGTGAGGAGGCGAAGTGGATGGAGGGGCCGGCTGAGAGAGGCCTACTACCAGAAGTACCTTCTGGCCTTTGACAATGAACTCCACTGCTAGCTTGCAAGGACAGGGGTTTGCTATAGTTCTGAAGCAAGCATTACACAGAAAGCTGAGTACTGTGTGTGTGAAGGCCTGGGGGTCCTTTTCCAGAGCCTCACAGCAGGGCACAAAGCTTCTAGCTGTGGCTCAGCCTTCCTCTTCATTCACAGCACTGGCTGGTGATCTCAGTACTCAGTACCTCCAGCCGCACCCAGCCTCACCTCCAGATTTAGTCCAGACTGTCTGCTGTTTGCCCATGCCCACGCCCTACTCCTCTCCCTGACCTTCCCTGGTTTTCCAACTCCCATTGGCCTTCTGACCAACCCAATCCTATCTGTCAGGGATGTCACTTCAGCTCAAATAAACACTTTAAAAAAATGTGTGTCCAAAAAGGCAGGACCATGGGCTGGTTTTTAAATCCCTGCTTCCCTTATACTTTGCTTGGAAGGTAGCCCCCCAAGCCACAGTCTGGGTTCAAAAAAAAATCCCTTGGAGGATTATGATGCCACAGCAGAGTCACTTCAACAATTGCTCACTTCAAGATATTTCCCCAAGCACCATCCCAGGTTAGAGAGACATAATTTGGCTAGTAGGTTCATAAGGATAGATAGCGCTTCCTAAGGTGAGGAAGTGAACTACATACAGCCAGCAGCAGAATGAATGAATTTACACACTGTTTGAATTTCAAGCAGTTTGTGAAAATGCACCTGGTCTCTCTGGGGTAATAGCCAAATATAAAATAAATAAATCTTTGCTTCTCAGGGAATTAAATTCCATTGTTGGAGTTTTGCATGCAGTGAAAGGAGAGTGTCAATAAAACACCTCCTTCCCTGACCCAGTTCAGAAGCAATTGAAAGGCAAAGGAGTTGGTCAGATGGATATTTTTAACATGAGAGAAAATCTGCCATTCTCTTTCAATTTTCCCTACCCCCGGCCCCATCTTCTCTTCCTTTTCATTCTCTTTCCTCCCTGGCAGAGAGGCAGAGGGGCAGGGGGTAGGGGGAGTGGCAGTGAGAGGCATGGAGGTGATTTGGCAGCATGCCCACCTACACCCAAGGACACAGAACACTAAAGTGGAGAGGAAGAAGCTGCGTGGAAGCACATTGATGTTGTGCCCACTGGTGCCCAAGAACGAAGAGATGGTATACATAGCAGTTAAACAGAGGAGACAATCAACATGGCTGGGAGACTGTTTACAGTGAGCAAATAAGAAAACTGAGCAAATAATTAAATACATTTAGGATGAGAGAGCCAGGTTTCTCACCATTGGAGAAGGTAAAACATGGAAAGAGGCAAAGTTTGAAAGAAACCTGAAATGTATTATTGGTATTAGAAGTATTGATATAAATTCAGGGATATGTATATACATACATACATACACTTCCTAAGTGTGTCCACTGAAAAAAGTCTAGAAGCCATGACACTGTAGTAGCAATGAGCACATCTAGTAGCCAGATCTTGGTTTTCAAATACCGTCCTTCTCTAAAATACGGGACTCCTTGGAGAAATGGCTGATTCCAGGGCTGGGGAAAGGAACAGACAAAAAAATCCTGAAATATCTTGTTTTAGAAAGCAAGAAAGTATTCACAAAATGATGAAGACCTGTCAGAAGATCACAGCAGCCCCCTAATGGAAGTCCCATCGGCCAAACCTGGATCAATTTATGCATGAAAATAATGATAGCAATTTATTATAACCCGTGAATAAAATAGGAAGCCATGAATCCATACTAATATACATCAGTAAATGAAAGAATAAACAGGGAAGAGGGAAAATTCTTCCTCACAGTAGAATATCACTAATAAATGCAGTGGGAGTACAGGTAGTAGGAACAGTCAGGCCAACAATCAGGTCAAATAGTAGTTCATTGTCAGGGATGGCTAGGCTTGTTAATGGGAGATTCGATGGCATAATTTTGCAACACATCTTCACAAAGTGCTAATCAACTGCAAAAGGAAAAGGTGATATTACAGTAGGGAAAACTGCAGGTGCCAACAGGAGCAGATGATTCACATCACCATCACCAGAGGTGAGATGGATTAACAACACATGCCCCGTCTCAACCCTACACAGTGCACAACATAAATTCTGAGGAGTTCCTGCCAAGAAAGCAAGACCCAAGCGTGGAAGTGAGGAAACATTGAACTGACTAAGGCTAAGGATCATCTCTCTGGAGTATAAGGCCTGTATTCTTTAAAACTGTCACAGACGTAAGAGGTGGTACTCGCGAGGACATGAAAGGCAGAGAAAAAGGGAGAACAGTTTCAGACTGGAAGAGGCTGAAGAGACTTGACAATAGCCGTGTGTGTTTCTGGAAGGGACAGTGTGCCAGAAAGGAAGAAGAGTTGTTGGGGAAGTTTGTGAGATTTGAATGGGGGTGGGGGAGTGCACGAATCTGTGAATTGGATGATGCCATTGTATTAATGTTGGAAGTTATATGGTAAGTAAGTAGCAAAGTGTCCTTGATTTGGGGGAAATACACACTGAAGTATTTAGGGGTAATAGGGCTTCATGGATGCAACTTGTTCTCAAAAGGCTCAGAAAACAACTAATTGTTTTATACAAGTATATAATTACATATAATATATATAGCACGTACACACACAGAGATGGAGCAAATGTAATAAGATGTTTACAGTTAGGAATCTGGGTGAGGAGAAGTATTCTTATAGTTTGAAAATAAAATCAAATTTCTTTTCTTTTTTTTTTAAAGATTTTTTCAATTTATTTATTCATGAGAGACAGAGAGAGAGAGAGACAGAGGCAGAGGGAGAAGCAGGCTTCCCGCTGAGCAGGGAGCCCGATGCGGGACTCGATCCCAGGACCCCGGGATCATGACCTGAGCCGAAGGCAGACACTTAACCATCTGAGCCACCCAGGCGCCCTCAAATTTATTTTCAACAAAGTTTATCAATTTCAAAACAAATTTAAAAAATTAACTAAAAGGAATGTCAGCTTTTTTCTTTTCTTTCCTTCCTTTTTTTTTTTTTTTAACTGATGAGAGCTAAGTTGAAGTACATAGAGCACTTTTCCACCCAGGACAAACAGCTGAGGACAACCTCAGGCCATTTCCTGTAGGAACAGTCTCTTTACTATACAGACTAAAATATTTGCATCCTGAGATCAGGTTGAATCCCAAAGAGGGTGAAGTCCCTTCTCCCAAACTCACCGTTCACATGAGTCTCTGCCCAGCACATCCCAAATACAAATACCCCAAGAGGAATGAGGGAGGAAACCTCTTTCTAGCTTAAGTCTCTCTACTTAGAAACACAAAGACTGAACATAAGCGTTATCCCTCAAAAGCCTTGTTTTGAGGAACCTCCTGTTTTTCAGGTGTTGGTGGGTTCCCCAGGAGCTCCTCAATTATCCTGGTGTGCATGGAGCCATGCAGGTGCCTGGGAATTCTCTTCTCTAGTCCTACCACCCACTGAGAACAATGGTGTTGTCCTTACCATGGGTGTGAATGCTCTTACAGTTGATGCTGCTTCTTTACTGTCTGCATGCGCTGTCAACTCTCAGGTGAGCAACTCTGTGCCAGGTTCAGAGTCAGAACCACCGGGTCATCTTCCCCAAACCAGTTCCCACCTGGGAAAGGCCTACTTCTTTCCTATTTCTCAGCCCACATGGGAAACCTCTCCCAGGAAGTTAATCTGCTCGGGCCATAGCTGGGCTTTAGTCTGTAGCAGCTCCTGAGTCATTTTTTGATGTTGCTGTCAGACCAGGAAATTGGTTCCATCTTTCTGCCTCCATCTGCCCATGCTGGGCCACCAAGAGCTGCTAGGGGAGTCCTCCCAGATCCCAGCCAGCTCTTCTCCTTTGGAATTGGTCTTTCCCCCTTGCCCCTCTGCCAGTCATCTCCCCACTAGCATTCAGTCAGCACCTTTTTATTAGGTTATATATATTTTTTAAGTTTTCATAGCATTCTCAATTTACAAGTGAGGAAAGCGATGCTTAGAGAGGTTAAGATGCTTACCTAAGATCAACAAGTGAAGACATGGTGGAGCCAGGACTTACACACCCTCTGACTACACAAGTTGTGCCCTGCATCTCAATCAGTGAGGCGTTCAAGGCTCCACACTCGTTGGTTTCTAGTCTCTTCCCCACCACACCCCTCTGTCCTCCTGATACTGTAATTAGTGCTCTAATTCACCAGCACTCTATTCCTCCACCTTTGTCCATGCTACTTCTTAAGTCTCAATTGTCATCTATAGAAATCTCACTCCGTTTTTAAAGCTTATTCAGCTCAAATATAAATTATTGCATGAGTTAGAACTGCAAAAGACTCAGGAAAAATAACACTGAGGTTAGTAAAATCATGAAGGAACGTGGACTTGTTTACCAAATTCTACAACATTAAAAAGAAGGGGTTATGTCATAGAACTTCAAAAAGACAGTTTGAGGGCATGTAAGGAAGGATCACATGGAACAGTGAGTGTTAAATTAATAGGGCATGTTATTCAAGGTGTGATAAACCTGAAAGATCAGCAACTGACATTTATTGGGCCTTAGCTCCAAGCCAGTCCCAGGAAGTAAAAGGAAGAATTTATGGTTTAAATGGAGAGACATGTGCTTAAGTACACAATTACAATACATTGTGACATGTGCTGTAATTTGGTACAATGAGAGCTTTGGGGTGAGTCTGGCTAAAGAAATCAGGTCGGGCTTTATAGGTGATGCTACACTTAAATTCCAGAGAAGGAACAAGAATTTCTCAGATAGGTAAGTGGCAGCAGGGAGAGAAAGATCTTCTAGGCAGATCAAACAGGAGTATAAAAACATGGCAATATGAGAGAGTATGAAATTTGCCTTTGATATTTCTAGAGCAAAGGTGTGTGCATGTGTGCAAGTCATGCACATGTATGTGTGTGTGAGTGTGAGACAGTCATGAAGTGTAGGTGGGTGAGGAGTTCTAGGAAATAAGGTTGGGAGGGTGGTTTAAGGTTTTAACATGAAGGGTTGATGTGAAATGTTAATGAGTTTCGCTCTTTTCTCTATATAGTTTTGAATAGCTGCATGGTCAGATTTTCTTTTTGGAAAGATCATCTTGGTTGCAGTGTGGATGGTGAATTAAAGGTAGTCGAGTCTAGAAGTAGAAATTCCAGCAAGAAGGCTACTGTAGTAGTTCATGTGAGAGATGATGAGGGCTGGTGTGGTAGAAACCGCGGTGTGCTGCCAAGATCTCCTTTCACCAAGTGGCAGTGACTGTGGATGCTGGTAACTCACAGCTGCCCCTTTCTCCAGAGACTCGTCCACCACTGACTGCAGCTACCTTACCCAGAAAACAGTCTGTGATGCCCCCCTGCCAACAACTGCCCTTGGTCAATGACTGCTAGGGGGGGTACAAGAGATTGGCCCTCTTGCCTTAATTCTGCTGTGTGATTAATGCTTCAAGTCCTTAACTGGGGATCAGGCCAGGCTATACTTCACCTGAGACTACGTGATTATTAGGTTCTTTTCCTTTCCCTAGTTGCTTCTCTCCTTCCCTTATAGGTTTTTCTTAAAACTCATTCCCTCAAGAGATCAAGTACACCCCAAATCCTCTTTTGGACTCTTCTTCTAGGGAACCAGACCTAAGACAGCAAGCATTAACTGTTTATAAGGATGGAGATGCCTGATATACTGAACCAAGTAGAATTAGCATGATTGACCACTAATTAGATGAATGAGAAGGAAGCGTGAGGGGAGGAAAAGATCTGGAATGTTCTCTAATTCTGGCTTGAGTCTAAGGGGGTACTATTCATTCACCAAAATATAAGGGAATAGTTCTGAGGTGGGTGAGGGTAGAGAAAAATAATTCAGTTTTGGACAGGCTGGGTTAGAGATACTGTGGGACACCCAGGACATCCAGGCAGAGATAAAGAAGGCCATTGGAGTTTAGAGTTCAGAACAGGAAATTAGAGCTGGAGATGTAGATTTGGGAGTCAGCAAATAAATGACAGTCACAATAGAGGTATTATGTTCACTATCCTGAGTCCATACTGGGAAAGTTATAGGATGCTATCCGATTGAATTTCCAATTTAACATCAGGGAAGGCAATCTAGTTTTCCGATAGCGTCCTTTTGGTCCATTGTTAGAATTCCTAGCTGGATAATCTTGACCTGACTTTTTTTTTAAATTCTTTTGTTCCTATTGTGGCTCTGGGTCATCATTAGGGCCAAATGTGATAAAAGAATAATATAAAAATAACTCTTTTATTCACTGTGAGTTATAGTCATATCACTGATGTGTATTATGCCCAAATGAACAAAATGCAGAGTGTTTCTTAGTCACTTTTTTCAGAGCCAGAATTAACTGTTTGCCCAAGTTTCTGTAATGAAGGCCATTAATACCCTGAATCTGAAGGAAGAACGATTTTTGCCAATCACTAGTAGACATTAAGCCTCAGTCTCTAACCTCTCTCCCCCAAAAGTAAAGAGACGTGAGGATACCTAACTCAACTTGTAGGATGGAGGCCCGCCAAAGAAATTACTTGGCAAAGGATGAACTGCATTGCAACAAAGCCTGAGGAGTGAGTTTCCCAACAGGGGCAGAGTTAAGTATGAAGCATTGGAGAAGACAGGAAAGAAACTAATTCACCTAACACATCTTCCAGAGTTCCTTACTGGTATAATTTGAGGTAGGAAAGGGAAAATACATTTTTTTTTAACTCAGCCATTGCTGAAGGCTTCCCCACTGGCTACATAACATATTGACAGTTTTGTTGCTCTGTATTAATTGAACCACTATATGTTCCTCTGTATTTTCATTTCAGCATTCTCTAAAGGGCACCATCATTTTCTGGTCCTTAAGTGGAAATGGGTTCAGTGTTTAAAGTAGGCCACTGTGCCTAAGACCGATTCATTTCTGTACCATTCCTTATTCAGACTACCTTTTTATTGGCAAAACTAGCTGAGTTCCTGCTCTACAATTTACCAAGATCTTTATTAGAAAATGTTTAGTCTTGTTCACTGTATCCTAATAACGAAAACTTATTAAACAATAATATTGGAAACTATCCATGGATCTTACCTGAACTTATATTTGAAATGATAAATACCATATCAAATAAATTTTTAACATTTTTGTTCCTGGTCATTCTATACGTTATATGATGTAATGTGGTATGGTGAGTAATAGCACTTGTGGAGAAAAGCTCTGTTTCTGGAAATTTTGACAGTGAGCTGAGATTTATGTGGCTACTAGTCATTTGAAAAGTTAATGGGCAAGGTTTTTTCCCCTCCCCCCCACATTATTTGCATAGCTGCTATATATCTCCTTAAATATTAATACAGAAGCAAAAATACTGTCTATTTACAAGCCCCTAAGGAATATCCAGGCTCCTTTTGAGGACACCTGGCACTTTGACTCTTGTGACACATTCTCTTGAAATAAGCATAATACTACATACCACCCTAACTTTCTTCCCCATTTTAATAAGAGATCATTTAATAGTTTTTTCCTCTTAATATTTTACCAAGTTGCCTTTAAAGAATGATTTCAAAAGGATATCCATATACTGTATATACACATAATCAATCCACCTATCCTTCAATTCACCAAGCTCAGAGAACATAGCGCCAAAACGAAGAATCTCTTGGTCTTCTTTCCCATCCTCACCCTTCCTCCTTCATGTCTTCTAAATCGGACTCAGGAAGAGGTAAGCCTCAAAACCTAGGGTCCCAAAGGCAGTTGTTACGGTTTGGTTTAGTGGAATCCAACCACCTGGTTCTAATCCTAACTGCCACTTAATAGCTGCAGTAATAGCTGATCTTGAGAAAAATACTTAAGTTCTCTGTAACTTAGTTTCCTCATGTAAAACGAGGATAATATATGTCTACCTTACAGAGAAATAAGCTAATTCTTACAAAGCATCTGAGAATAATAGCTGTCGCACAATAAGTTTGGAGTATTAGCCACTATTAGTACTATCATGGAGCTCAGTCTATGGCTACGAATGAGTTTGTTGGACTTCAGAAATCTGGCCAACACACAATGAACAAGGAGGAAGTTTGGAGAGGAAGGGCCGGCTTTCGAATTGGGTCTCCTATTTAAAGCACATCTGGGTGCAGTCAAGAAACAGGGCAGAGCCTAGAAACGCCGCCTGCAAAACCGACTGAAAAGTTGGAGGAAGTACAGCGAAACCGCGCACAATCCCAGCAAGAACGAGACAAACCCCTTGCCGCCAGACTTGCTTGCAGAAGCGGTGCCCAGCGGTGGCGGAAGTGGTCCGACACGCCCAGGTTGGTAGGGGAGAGGTCCCAGTCCTGGGAGGTGCACCATGGGGACCAATCGCTCTCGAGCTCCGCCTTCAGGTGGGCGGGAGAATCTGGACGTCACGCACCCTGGGCGGGGCCTTTGCACCTTCAATCCTGCTTGGGTAGGCGAGCCACCGTCAGCTAGACGAGGGTGAGAGTGGGAAAGGGCGTGAACCGGGCGGGGGTAGAAACGGGAAAGAGGTGAATTATAAACGTCGGAGATGAGAGATAGGAAGCAATGGGGAAGAAAGGGTGGGAGCTTGAGAGGGCCTGCAGAAATGGGGACAGGGAGAGATGTGAGGGGAGCGGCGCGGTGAGAGGACTTAAGGAGAGTGCAAGAGGGACACTGAATGGGTAAAGGGAAGAATGGGATAACCCACCCGAGTATGGGATGGCCTAGGGGTTCAATCCGAGTGGGGCAGTAAAGCAAAGACTGGGAGTGTGTTGGGAGTCCGCTATCGCCTGGGCCCGTCTGATCACCGAGTTAGCCGCTCCTTTTGCATCAAACTGACGCGTGCAAATTATTTTGAGTGCCGAGGTGAGATCTGGTCCTTGAAGAGGTGACTGATACAGGGAGTTTTCCTTAGCCCCACTGAGTGAGACTGTCATTCTTCTCAAAGGACGGGGTCTAGACAACCAGATCAGCAGATTCATCCTCTAAATTACTGCAAGATCACCTGCACATCCTCCGGTTTTGAGAAGGGCATCTCTCATCTTACTTCTGCCTTTACAGGGTCCCTGGCACCTTGACTCCTGTGACACATTCTCTTGATGTGAACTCCCTGAAGGCAGTTTCTACTGAATTTTCTGCCTTTCTGATAACATTTCTTTCATTGAGTTTCATGTTAGACTATTTTCTCTAGTAGTACCTCCTTCCATCCCACCTCCACCTAAAAAGCCTATCCTTGATCTCTCAACTTGTAGACTGGTAAAGCAGGAATGGGGCTTTTGAGATAATCTAGTAGGGACCCCTCATTTTTAGGTAAAAAAACCCTGAGACTCATAAAGTGAGTGAAAGTCACATGTATTGAGACCTTAGTAAGTACCAGATACTGTGCATGTCTTATATGTTCTTCAAAAACCAAGGCTGTAGGTGCTTTTCCCCTTTTTACAAATGAAAAAATAGGCTAAGAATGATTAACCTTCTAATATGTGCTAGAGCTGTGATTTGATCCCAGGAAATCTGACTTTAAACCCATCTGCTTAACTAATTGAGTAAAAAGAAATACTAAATAGTGCTAGGACTGTGTGATTCCAATTCAGTTGAATGCTTTTTTTTCCTTCAACCACAACACAGTTTACATTTAAGTCTAACACTCTTTATATTTTTTGTAAGTTCAGTTATCTGTACTGTATGTGAATGGCATATAAATCTACTTCACTACCTTGAGTTCATTCCCTCAGATTGGTTCTATAAAACACTTCAGTTTCAAGAAAAATTTATATTCTGGGGTCCCTGCTAAGTTAGGGAATGCTTACTTTACAGCTCTGACTGTAGTACTGGATTTTGCCACGGCTACTGTGGAATAGGCAATTAGGCAGGGGTGGGAGGAATTTGAAAAATACAGCCGGAAATTACTGGAATGACACTTGTTAGCACTTCAGGACTTACTCTGTTGCCTTCCCCTCAGCTCAAGGCCTCCAAGTTTTAGGAATGGCTTGCGCAAGCTCTAAATCTATAAATAATCATCTTATACTATAGGTACTAACTTCTGCTTACTAATATGAGGCTGGAGCTAGTCATCTTCCTATCACCATTTTTCCTGCATGTGCAACTCCTGACATAACGAGCAGTGCCATAATTTCAGGCATCCTTATCACATAGAATTTGTCTTTTCCACACGATTCATTGCCTTTTTTTTTTTTTTAGACTTTATTTGTTTGAGAGAGAGTGAGAGAGCAGGAGGGGAGGGTGAGGGGTGGGGGGAGGCAGAGGGAGAGGAAGAAGCAGACTCCCCACTGAGCAGGGAACCAGACAAGACAATGCTGGGCCGGATGTGGGGCATGATCCCAGGACCCTGGGATCATGATCTGAGCCAAAGGCAGACGCTTAACTGAGCCACCCAGGCACCCCTATTCATTGCCTCAAAAAATAATTTACCATTTTTTCCTTTTTTTCAAAGATTTTATTTTATTTTTATTTTATTTATTTATTTTTTATTTTTAAAGAGATCAAGAGAGAGAGCGAGCATAAGCAGGGGGAGCAGCAGGCAGAGAGAGAGGGAGATGCAGACTCTCCACTGAGCAGGGAGCCTGACACAGAGTGCTATCCCAGGACCCTGAGATCATGGCCTGAGCCAAAGGCAGACACTTAACCAACAGAGCCACCCAGGCACCCCTCAAAGATTTTATTTTTAAGTAATCTTTACACCCAACATGGGGCTAGAACTTAACAACCCTGAGATCAAGAGTCACATGTTCTACCGACTGAGCCAGCCAGGTGCCCCAATTTATCATTTTTTCTTCTATTTATAATTAGTTTATATTTCCAAGAGCAACCCTCAGTCCCCTCATACTGTATTTTAATCCCCAGAAATTGGCATTATATATGTATCTATATTATATATATATTTGTTTTGAATTATATAATGCTTGAATTAATGTTTATTGTAAAAAATTAAAATGACAAGTATATGGAGTAAATGATAAAATCCTCTTTTATTTTTTAAAGATTTTATTTATTTATTTATTTGAGAGAGAGAGAGAATGGGAGATAGAGAGCACGAGAGGGAAGATCGTCAGAGGGAGAAGCAGACTCCCTGCTGAGCAGGGAGCCCGATGCGGGACTCGATCCCGGGACTCCAGGATCATGACCTGAGCCGAAGGCAGTCGCCTAACCAACTGAGCCACCCAGGCGCCCCGATAAAATCCTCTTTTACCCTATTCCTGCAGTCCCACTAATTTTCCTGAAATAATCACTGTTAATGATTTGGTATATTCCATGTCATCTATATATTTACATAAATGTGTATGCATGCACACACACACACAGTTTTTTAAAAATGTAAATGAGATGTATCAGCTACAGTCTCAGTCAGGAGACAGAAACCACATGTTAAATAGAGAAAGTTTAATATAAAGAATTATTAACTAGTAATGGAATTAACTATGAAGGGGGTAAAAAGAATTCTAAAACAATACAATAGCCGATTTAGGGAGCAGCCACTATGTCTAAGGTTGAGGCAAAGGGCTCAAGGAAGGAACAAATTTGGAAGAGGCCTCTTTTCTCCAAGACTGATGATTGGACTTTATGGGAGAGCGTATGACAGATGATGTCACTGGATGATGAAGTTTGATGAATTGCTGCCACTTGGGACTGGCATGCAGGAAACTGCAGGCTGGACTGCTGAGTTGGGAGTGCTGAGAAACTCACTTGGAAACTACTGAGGTTCTGGAAGGCCGCTCACAAGGATGCTGGCAGAATTAAATGGAAAGACACAGGGATGCTGTTGAAACTCACTGGGAAGCTGCCTGGCTGGGGTGCTCTTGAACCTAAGTGGTAGGCAAGCATCACTGGGTATTTCCCCAATACAAAGAAAAAAAATGAGGATAGCACCTAAGAACCAGGAAGAGACTCCCCCTTCCTCCTGCAGTATCCCTCTAGCACCCCCTACTGATAGAGCTTAAAATTGTATCAGCTGACAAAGGAAAATATCTAGTATCACAAAACAGGGCTATGAAGGATAGAGTTGGAGCTGAGGGGCAATAAATCAGTAACTGGCACAGATACACAACTAACTTTTTTTTACTTCTTAGAGAATTTTCCATATTGATACATATAGATCTTATTCTTTCTGATGATTGCCGAATTCCACGTGTTCTTCACTGGTGGACATTAGGTTATTTCCAGTTTTTCACTGCTAAATGGTGAATATCCTTATACATATCACTTTGTATGTATGGCAGCTATATCTTTCAGATTGATTTCTAGGAGTGAGGTTGCTGGGTCACAAGATATACATGTTTTAAACTTTGGTAGGTATGATTTTCTTATGTGGGATAATGATGGTTTAGTCAAATTTTCACCAAAATTGATATTATAAACCCTTTCCTTTTTTGCCAATCTGATGGGCAGAAAATGATACTGTAATTTTAATTTGTATCTTCTTGATTCTTAATGAAACTAAGCATATTTCATATGTTTTTAGCCATTTGTTTTTCTGTCATTCTGTAAATGTTTTTTTTAATTACAAAAGTAATTTTTGTAATAATTCAGTGTCAAAGCGCATAAAGGAAAAATGATGGTGGTTAACACATAATGAACACCAGTTTTGTGCCAGGCACTGTTCTAAGGGCTTTACTTAATGTTAACTTAAGCAGTCTCCCAGCCATTACCAACTGAGGTAACTGCTGTTTATAGTTGGGTGTGCAATCTTCTAGATTTTTTCTAGGCTAACACAAATATTTATAGAATTTTGTTCTTTGAGGCTTTTTGTTTTCTTTGGTTTCACAAAAATGGAGACCCTTTCCCATATCTTGCTCTACAATATGCTTCCCATTCACCCCCCCTTAGTTATGTTTTGGACCTCTTTCTAAACCAATGTATAAAAATCTACCTCACCCTTTTTAATGTCTCCATAAAATTTCATACCATACTAGTGAATATTTACTTTGAATCAGTTATTTTGCTAAGATAATGCTGCAATGAACATTTGTAAGCATACCTTTATACACTCATTAATTTAACCTTTCAACCTTTTCTGAGAATAAAATGTCAGATTACTGCTGGGGTGCCTGGGTGGCTCATTTGGTTAAGCATACAGCTCTTTTTTTTTTTTTTAAAGATTTTTATTTATTTATCTGACAGAGAGAGACACAGTGAGAGGAGGAACACAAGCAGGGAGAGTGGCAGAGGGAGAAGCAGGCTTCCTGCCGAGCAAGGAGCCCGATGTGGGGCTCCATCCCAGGACCCTGGGATCATGACCTGAGCCGAAGGCAGACGCTTAACGACTGAGCCACCCAGGCGCCCCAAGCATATAGCTCTTGATTTTGCCTCAGGTTATGATCTCAGGGTCCTGAGATCAATCCCCACATTGGGCTCTGCTTTCAGCATGGAATCTGCTTGAGATTCTCTCCCTCTCCCTCTGCCCCTCCCCCTGCTAGTGCATACGTGCACTTTCTCTCTCTATGTAAAATAAAATAAATCTTTAAAAAAAGGTTAGATTATTGCTTCATAAATCCTCAGATTTTCCTGTCTGTTGTTCAACTCATAGGGCTTGAAAGCACGTATACTACAGTATATGTACATACTGTATTACTGTATACACAAATGTATAGTTGTAATACAATTCAGCTTTCCTCTCAAATTACTTAGATTAGGGGTACCTCGGTGGCTCAGTTGGGGTGCCTCGGTGGCTCAGTTGGTTAAGTGTCTGCCTTTGGCTCAGGTCATGATCCCAGAGTCCTGGGATCGAGCCCCGTGTCAGGCTCCTTGCTCAGCGGGGAGCCTGCTTCTCCCTCTCCCTCTGCTGCTCCCCCTGTTTGTGCTCTCCCTCTCTCTGTCAAATAAATAAATAAAATCTTTAAAAAAATTACTTAGATTAGTGTAGGTCTTAAAGCTTTACTAGTCTCTGTTAGGTATTCATGATCTTCTTATCTTACATTATATCTCTGTAAATCTTAATCCTTACTGCAATGGTTTTTCTTTTCTAGTCTACTCTGTAACCACTTTCAAACCAATCTGAGCTATCTCTTTCAAATTTCCTAGGTTCTCAGAAAAGCAGAGTTCTTCCCTGTCTCTATTCCACTTAGTTTTTTTATTGCCCTTTGGAATCTTAGTGAACTTAAAGTGATAAGCACGTCTCACCTGTCCAACCAGCATTCCCAGAGCTCTGCTAATTAGAAAATTATTTCATTTGCTTTTTTTCTGATTATGTACATTCTGCCCCCTTTTTTTGAGCTAAGAATGTTCACATCCGTCATTGCTTCAAGCAGAAATTCTCTGTTTTATGCCTCCTTGTTTTGTTTTTGCTTTGTATTTGTATTTGTTTCACTATTTTTTGTTTGTTTTTCTGTCTTACTCCTAAGGCTTTGCTGTTGGGTCCTTCAGCATCTCCTCTATTTTTTAAAAATTGAGGTGAGATTCACATAACATAAAATTAACCATTTTAAAGTATACAATTCAGTGACATTTAGAACATTCATGATGTTAAATCACCACCTCTATCAAGTTCTAAAACATTTTCATTACCCGCAAAGAAAACCCTGTACCCATTGTCACTCCTCACTTTTCCCTCCCTCAAGTCCCTGGCTACTACCAGTCGCTTTCTGTCTCTATAGATTTACCTATTCTGGATATTTCATGTAAGTAAAATCATATAATAAGTGGCCTTTTGGGTCTGGTTTCTCCACTAAGCCTAGTGTTTTTGAGGTTCCTCCGCGTTGTAGCATGTATCAATGCTTCATTCCTTCTATGGCTGAATAGAATTCCATCGTATGTGTACACCACAATTTGTTTATCCATTCATCTATTAAAGGACATTTGGACTGATTCTACCTTCTGGCTATTGTGAGTAATGCTGGTATGAATATATGCATGTACGTGTACTTGTTTGAGTCCCTGTTTTCAATTCCCCTGCCTATATACCTAAGAATGGGATTGCTGGGTCGTATGGTAAGTCTATGCTGAACTTTTTGAGGAACCATCAAACTGTTTTTCATAGCAGTTGCCCTATGTTACATTTTCACCAGCAGTATACATTTTCTCCCTATTCTCATCAGAATTTATTTTCCATTTTAAAAATAGTCATACTAGTGGGTTAGAGTGGTATCTCATTGTGGTTTTCATTTGCATTTCCCTAATGACCAGTGATGTTGAGCATCTTTTCCTGTGCTTGTTGGCCATTGATATAACTTCTCTGAAGAAATGTCTATTCAAGTTCTTTGCACATTTTTACTTTGGGTTGCTTATCTTTTTGTGGTTGAGTTGTAACTCATATATTCTGAACACTAGACCTTTTATCAGATACATCAAATTTTTTTCTCCTATTCTGTGGGTCATCTTTTTATTTTCTTTTTCCTTTCTTTCCTCCTCCTCCTTTTTTTATTTTTGTGAGGAGGTAAATCATACATTTTGCAATGAAATCCCAAAGGAGACCTCATGTCCCCCTGGGACACAGTGCCCCCAAAGTAGGTCCTTTAGGCACAAGGCAGGCCTGGTTCTTTAGCTCTATTAGGGCCTATCTTTTCATTTTCTTGATAATGTCCTTTGATGCACAAAAGATTTTAATTTTGATGAAGTCTCATTTATCTTTTTGTTGTTGTTATTGCTTGTGCTTTTGATGTCGTATCTAAAAGTCCATTCAGAATCCAAAGTCATGAAGATTTACCCATAAGTTTTTTTCTAAGAGTTTTCTAGTTTTAGCTTTTATATTTAGGTTGTTGATCCATTTTGAGTTAATTTTTGTGTATTGTATGAGATCGGAGTATGGATGTCCAGTTGTGCCAGCATCATTTATTGAAGAAACTATTCTTTCCTCATTGAATGGTCTCGGCATCCTTGTTGAAAATCAATTGGCCAGAGATGTATGGATTTATTTCTGGATTCTCAGGTCTATTTCATTGGTCTATATGTTTATCCTTATGCCAGTACCACACAGATTTTAAACTACTGTAGCCATGTTGTAAGTTTTGAAATTGGGAAGGGAGTCCTCCAACTTTGTTCTTCTTTCTCGGTATTGTTTTGTCTAATCAAGGCCCCTTACAATTCCCTACGAATTTTAGAAGATTGACTTTTCCGTTTCTATAAAAAACCTTCTGTTTGTTTTTTGTTTTTTGGGTTTGTGTGTGTGTGTGTGTGTGTGTGTGTGTGTGTGTGTGTGTGTGTGTCGTCTCTTCCTCTTTCAGTTTATCCTTCCAGCTGATACCACAGTTTTCTATATCCTGCCTTTCACTGCCTTTCTCATACCATCTCACTGCCTGAAGCCTGATGGTAGGTTCCTGTTGCACTCTGGATCAAGAATGAGCTTGCTGCAGGCTCCCTCAACTTCTTTTTTGTTCCACCCCTGCTGCTCTTAAAATGTATACATAAAGTTTTAGGTTCAGTTATTAAAAAGTGTTTTCTTCTGCTCTGTATCAAGATGTACATTTCTATCATATAGATAGTTCTGCAAATTTTGTCTCTTCCTTGAAGTTTCCCCAGATTGATTACTGAAAAAAAAATCAATTACCTCTTTTCTCCTAATGCATTTGGATATGAGATTCCTGAGTTGTACTTGCTTCAATATCATTCCCAACTATGTTATTCTTGCTTTAATGAAAATGCACTTAAAATAACAATTTAGAATTAGAGGGGGCCTTATGAATATAATGCAGACTCCTACTTAAATATGATCCAATGGACACATTCATATATCTCTGCTGCTTATCTGAAGTCCTCTTAAAAGACAATAAGCTCAAAATGCATAATTTTGTGGTGAGCTATGGGAAGTTGTAAAGCAGGTGCAAGTGTGGGAACTGACTTTGTGGACTAATAGCTAACTAAGCTATTAGTAAGGGAAACCAGAGCAAGCCAATTCTCAGGACCCCTGGAAAGCTTAGGCCCAGAAGGTACTAGATATCTCTGGAAGGGGGAGTGTGTGTGAAAAAAAATATGAGGCATAGCCGAAGACAGAGATACTCTACTGAAAATGGGAATTACATGAAAGTCAATATTAGATGGCAAGACCTATCAGCCCCCTCTTCCAACTCAGCTCTCAGAGTGCGAGCAACCAGACTTACTCCATTCCCTCCTCCATCCACAGGTGATTGGATAATTCCTCACTGGGAAAACTTTCCAGCCCAAGAGGGGCAAAATCCTGCACTCCTGAAAAGATCATCCTCCACTGAGCAGCCCAACGTCCTACCCTGCCTCACCCCTACGATTGGCCTTACTCTCCTAAAAAGACAGCCAAGGCTTGCCCTCAGACAATCAAGGAAAGCCTCCGGTATGAGAGAGACCAAAATTAACAAAAAGGAACTCAGAAAATAGAGGCTATGAAGTTGGTAGGAAAACTTGCTTCAAAAGGAAAGGAAAGAACACATTCAAAAGGAACATTCGGAAGAAAAAAAGTTGATTGTAAGTTGAAAATAGTACAGTAGAAGTGAAAAATTCAACAAAAATGAAGGAAAATAAGGTGAGAAAATCCCTGAGAACTGAAACCGGCTATACTCGCACAAATTCTATTTCAGTCTTGTCGCCAATATAACTTTACTCTTACAGGGAACTCTTTCACAGGGCAATGAAGATAAAAATAACTTTGCTCTGGGAGTTTCCTTCCCCGGGAAGCCCATTTAAATGAATATCAAGGGGCGCCTAGGTGGCTCAGTCGTTAAGCGTCTGCCTTCAGCTCAGGTCATGATCCTGGAGTCCTGGGATGGAGCCCCGCATCGGGTTCCCTGCTCAGTGGGAAGCCTGCTTCTCCCTCTCCCACTCCCCCTGCTTGTGTTCCCTCTCTCGCTGTGTCTCTCTCTGTCAAATAAATAAATAAAATCCTTAAAAAAAAAAAAAAGATTAAGGCAAAGGGGAACGTTCTTGGTTGCCTGCAGATTAAGATTATTGCCACCAGATGGCAGTATTGCCTCAAGGCTCTGTTTCTAAGATGGTGTTTTTCTTTTAAAATTTCTCCGCTTCTTTCCAAAGCTTTAAAGAAGAGGTAGGCTCGGATTGGATTATTTCCATTTAGTCATGCTCTATCAGAGCTCTCACTCCTGATTTCTTCGTAAAAGGCTCTGCTGAAAGGTCACCATACAATCTGCCTGAAGGAAGAAAAAAGACTCAATTATCTTTGAGGAACTGGTTCATGAGGCCCCAAGGGGAAAAAAGACTTTTAAGAGAATGGACTCTGAGCTATAACTGTCTGTTTTACAGAGGAGGACTCCTATTGTGCAGGGATTCTACAAAGCATTCATGCATTCATTCTCTCAAGTTTTACTGATGCCTACTATATGCTAGGCATTAGCAATAACCCAGGGGAAAAAAATCAGACATGATCTTTGTCTTCAAGGAGCTTACATTCTGAGGGGAGAAATATCCAAAAAAAAAAAAAAAAAAAGTTAAGTTAAATCACATATCTATCTGAGGAATTTGATAGAGGTCAGGGTGAAAGTAAGCAGACCAGTTGTGTGGGTGGGAGATACAGATGACTTGGATTAGGGTAGTGTTAGGGGAAAGAGAAGTAGATGAATTCAAGATGGATTGGCGGTAGAATTGACAGGGCTTGGTCATTGGATGTGGGAGGTCAGAGAGCAAATGCATAAACATCTCTGGGTTGAGCAAGTGCCTGGGTGCATGGGTTGGCATTTTCTCAGGTGGAGAAGACATGGGGAAAGAGAGGTTTTGGAGGATAGGATGGTAGATAAGAATCAAGATTTCAGTGAAAAATGTTTTGTTTAGAAGATTTTATTTATTTATTTGACAGAGAGAGAGAGTGAGAGAACAAGCAGGGGGAGTAGCAGAGGGAAAGAGAGAAGCAGGCTCTCCACTGAGCAGGGAGCCGGACTTGGGGATTGAACCCAGAACCCTGGGATCATGACCTGAGCCAAAGGCAGACACTTAACCGACTGAGCCACCAGGCGCCCTCAGTGAAAAACGTTAATTAAATTACTCCTCCCCAGGCATTTGGAATCCGGTGGAAATCACTTAACCAGGCTAGGATGGAATTTGCACCAGTGTACTGCCCAATAGAATGGTTTAGACTGGCATATTTGGTTTAAATTAGCTTACGGTTGGCATTCATTTAGTTAAAAATTGCTGTTAACTCACTCCTACTGAGCAATAGCAAAATCTGCTTAAATTTTCAGTGTTTTTTTCTCAGCTGGGCATTTGAGAGTTAAAGAGAACAGGACGGGGGTTCCTGGCTGGCTCAGTCAGTAGAACATGTAACCCTTGATCTTGGGGTTGTGAGTTTGAGCCCCATGTTGGGTGTAGAGATTATTTAGACATTAAAATCTTAAAAAAAAAAAAAAACAGAACAGAGCACCTTTTACATTTTATTTTTTGTACTCTTTCAGAAGGAGGACACAATCTTAAAGAAGCTTCTAAAAATGCAAGACCACTCATTTTGATGGATCTTCTCAAGTTGCTATGTACAGGTCAGATCCTGAGTGTGATTCTGAGATGACATAGATGAAACAGAGACCATGTTTTGTCCCCAACATAGTGCCTGATACATAGGTACTCAATAAATATGTATTGAAATGAGGCCACTCCATCTGGATCGTTTTCCAGGCTTCAGCCCTCAGTTGAACTCTCCATAGGACCTGAAATACCTCATATTACCTATTTCCCAAAAAGTTGTTACATAGCCCATGGGCTGGGTACTCCCAGCCTCTCCAGACTCATCATGGCTTGGGACCGTATCACCCGGTGTGTTAGAAAAAGGCATGTGCCCCACTGCACAGGAATATTTTGCCCTCATTAACACAGTGTTAAGGCAAAGTTTAAAATCAACTCAGCCCTCAATATCAATGTTTTCTTTTGTACCCCAGAGGTTGAGTATTCTGTACTGTGCTTATAATCAAGTTATCCCACTCACCTTCTTTGATTCACTCTTTGCATTTTCTCTGCACCTGTTTGCTTGCACCTTTGGACTGTGCTTTTTTGAAGATAAGAATTCTACCTTTTTAAACTTTTATACAGTGTAGAACAGTGCTATTTTACAGCTTTGGTAATGCTACATATAAAGGAATGGCTTAGGAGAGCTTTAGCTCTCCCCTACCAGTTTTCACAAACCCCACAACCCTCCTTCCGAATCACAGTTATTATATAAAAAGAAAAAAGTTTATGAATTACAAATAAAAGCATCTTTAGAAAACACATTATTTTTATCATTGCATAGTGTGCAATCTAAGTAAAAACAGCATGCTGCCTATGCAGAAGTAACATGAAGTGAAGACAAGTCCCGTAGCTTCCCCTCCCCATCTGATTGCTACTCCTAAGCATTTCTCAGGGAAAGAAATCTGACAATCCCAATGCTCAAGAGATTGGTAACAGTTGTTGTTTAAGAATGAGCGCCCCCCCCCCAAAAAAAAAAGATTGGACGCCATCCTTTGCCAGCCTTTGGCTGGCAAAGGATGTGGCATTCCCCTGAGAGCTGAGTCTCTCATTCCTTGTCTTTCCTTCTCCCGTTAGGTTATATTGTCTTGTGCTTTGGCCTGTATTCTGGATTTGCAGAGGACTCTGTTCTTATTTATCTTTTACATGTGTGATTCTGATCCAAAGCTTGTTAGGTAGTAAATTCTTTGGGAAGTGATATGTCTAAAGTACTATGAAAAGTCCCCCTTGAACATTTTGTCTGAAATGGTAGGTAAGGAAAAAGTCAGGCTGCCATCTGGAAGTGAGACTCTGTTGCAAGTTCTTTCAAAGCAGTGCAGATATGGGATATTTAAACTAAAATTCTAGGAAGTTTTTTATGCAGCAAGTTTTGGTCCAAAGCATTTGGGGAGGGTAGTTTGGAAACATCATAGCACATTTACATGTCAATCTAAATAATAAAATGTGGAGAATAGTTTTGCTATATATTACTTTCCCTCAGTTCAGAAGACTTTCCTAGGGGTGCCTAGGTGGCTCAGTCGGTTGAATGTCTGACTCTTGGTTTCGGCTCAGGTCATGATCTTGGGGTCGTGGGATGGAGCCCCACATTGGGCTCCCCATTCAGTGGGAGTCTGCTTGAGGTTCTCTCTCTCCCTCTGCCCCTTCTCCCCCTCCCCCACTCTCATTTTCTCTCTCTCTCAAATAAATAATTAACTCTTAACCAAAACAAAACAAAACAAAAGACTCTTCCTAGTCCCAAGTTTTTCTCATAAAAATGATTACTGCTTGGGGCACCTGGGTGGCTCAGTCAGTTGGGTGACCCAATTCTTTTTTTTTTTTTTTTAAACTTTTTATTTATTTATTCATGAGAGACAGAGAGAGAGAGAGAGAGGCAGAGGGAGAAGCAGGCTCCCAAGGAGCAGGGAGCCTGATGCGGGACTCGATCCCAGGACCCTGGGATCATGACCTGAGCCGAAGGCAGACGCTTACCCATCTGAGCCACCCAGGCGCCCGGGTGACCCAATTCTTGATTTCAGCTCAGGGCCTGATCTCAGAGTTGTGAGTTTGAGCCCTGCAATGGGCTCTGCACTGGAAGTGGAGCCTATTTAATTAAAAAAAAAAAAAATGGCGTACCTGGGTGGCTCAGTCGGTTGAGCATTTGACTTGATTTCAGCTTGGGTTGTGATCTTGGGGTTATGGGATCGAGCGCCTGGTCGGGCTCCACACTCAGCCGGGAATCTGCTTGGGATTCTCTCTCTCTCCCTCTCCCTCTGCTTTCCGCCCCCACCTCACCCCCTGCTTATGCTCTCTCTCTAAAATAAATGGATAAGGACCCCTGGGTGGCTCAGTCGTTAAGCGTCTGCCTTCGGCTCAGGTCATGATCCCAGGGTCGGGATTGAGCCCCGCATGGGGCTCCCTCCTTGGTGGGGAGCCTGTTTCTCCCTCTACCTGCTGCTCCCCCTGCTTGTGTTCTCTCTCTCTCTGTCAAATAAATAAATAAAATCTTTTTTAAAAATCAGCAGCATTTTTATGTTTCAACTACAAGTTCAAAAATATCATAGGTAAAATTATGACAATCGCAAATCAAAACAGCAATAACAGCAAACCCTAACAGGAAATATGTAGGATCTAGATGAAGAAAAATCTAAAAATTAGTAGAGGATATAAAAAGTCTTAATCAGAAGATTCTGTACTATAAATATATCTATTTCTCCTGCATTGATCTATGGATTCAGTGAAATCCCAATAAAAACTATAACTGCATTTTTGGGGGGAACTTGATTTTTGGCTCAACGAGAAGAGTAATTGCATGAAATTGATCAGCAAAAAAAAAAAACAAAAAAAACCTTACAAGGGAAGACTTAACTCTGGTAGCCACTCTCCAAGATGGGCTCTCATGATCTCTGTCGTCTGGTTTTAACACCCTTCTGTTGCCCCTCCCACACTGTACCAGGGTAAGGTTGACAGATGAAATATAGAATGGCCAATTAAATTTGAATTTCAGACAAAGATTGCATATTTTTAGTATAAGTGTATCTTTAGTATTGCATGGGACATAGTTATAATAAAAAGTTTTGTTGTTTACCTGAAAATCAAGTTTAACTGGGAATACTGATTTTTTTTTTTTTATTTGTTAAATCTGAACCCCTATTAAACCAGTGTTGGTCTGACCAGTAGCTTATGACAAAACTAATGGTATGTCATTTTCAGGATTAGGTTATAGGGGCGCCTGGGTGGCTCAGTCAGTTAAGCATCTGCCTCCAGCTCAGGTCATGATCCCAGGGTCCTGGGGTCGAACCCCATGTCCAGCTCCCTGCTCAGTGGGGAGTCTGCTTGTTCCTCTCCCTCTGCCCCTGCCTCCACTTATGCGCTCGCTCGCTCTCTCTCTCTCAAACAAACAAATAAATAAATAAAATATTTTTTAAAAAAAGATTAGGTTATAAAAAACTGTGGCTTCTGTCTTGGATACCTCCTACTCCCCAGTCTCTCCTCTGGAGGAAGCAAGCTGCCATGTTGTGAGCAGCCCTGTGGAGAGACCTACATGGCAAGGAACTAAAACATCTGGCCAACATCAAATGAGGAGCTGATACTTGTCAACAGTGTGAGTGAGCTCAAAAGTGAATTGAACCCCAGTTAAGCCTTGAAATGACTGCAGCCCCAGCCAATACCTCCACAGCAACCTGGTGAGAGATAGCCAGAACTATCTAGCTACCCTTCTCCCAGATTCCTGGCCCTTAGAAATTGGGTGAGATAATAAATGTTGTTTTAAAATGCTAATTTTGGGGTAATTTGCTATGCAACAATAGGTAACCACTACATTGACCCAGTTAGATATTTAATCATAAAGTTATAATGATAAGAACAGTTTGGTATATATTATGCAGAAATCTACACTTACATGGAATGGTATTGAGTCTAAAAATTGAAAATGTATATGAGAATTTTGTGTATGATGCAGGCATCATTCCAAATCAATGTGAAAAATAAGAAGTAAATAAATGACATTGGGATAATTGCCTAGCCATTTAGAACCTTGCTTTACTTCAAATTCCACTTCTTCATTGCTGGCATATAGGGAAGTGATTGGCTTTTGTATATAAATCTCGTATCCGCATACTTGCTATATAATTGCTTGACAGTTCCAGGAGTTTTTCTGTTGATTCTTTCAGATTTTCTACATAGCAATCACTTTGTGAACAGATACAATTTTATTTCTTCCTTCCCAATTTGTTTACATTCTTTTTCCTTTTCTTGCCTTAGTACATTAGCAAGGACTTCCAGAGTGGTGTTGAAAAGGAGTAGTGAAAAGGGACATCCTTGCCTTGTTCCTGATCTTAGTGAGAAAGCTTCTAGTTCTCACCATTAAGTATGATGTTAGTTGTAGGTTTCTGTAGATGTTCTTTATCGAGTTGAGGAAGCTTTCCTCTATTCCTAGTTCTCTGATAGATTTGATCAGGAATGGGTGTGGGATTTGCCAAATGCTTTTTCTGCATCTATTGATATGATCATGTGATTTTCTTTGGCCTGTTGATGTGATGGATTACATAGCTGATTTTCAAATGTTGAACCAACCTTGCATACCTGGGGTAAATTGCATTCGGTCATGGCAGATAATTCTCTTTATACATTATTTGATTTGACTTACTAATATTTTGTTAAATATTTTTACAGCCATGTTCATGAGAGTCTGTCTATAATTTCCTTTTCTTGTAGTCTCTGATTTTGGTATTGGGGTAATTCTGGCCTCACAGAATCAGTTAGGAAGTATTCTCTCTGCTTCTGTTTTCAGGATGAGATTATGGAGAATTGGTATAATTTCTGCCTTAAATGTTTGGTAGGATTCACCAGTGAACCCATCTGGGCATAATGTTTTTTTTTAAAACAAATTTGAAAAAAGAACAAACCCACATTTCACTGAAATAAGATGAAATGAAAATTCACTTACTATTTAGATTTAAATAAATTTGATTTTCCTCACTAAAAATAATGGTCATATTTTCTATATTAATCCTAGATAAACCACAAAACCCTTATTTTTGTAAGTTTTCCAGGTCAAGATGAGGAAGTAGTTACAGTCACAGAAAAAGACAGAAGAAAATAGATCAATTCTCAGAATCCATGGTCTCTGATTTCAGTTTGATCATGAGACAGAAGTGTTTAATATATACTTGATGAAAAGGTTAAGACTCAGGAGGGTGTAGCTTAACAAAGTAATAAATAGCAACAACCAGATATGGAACAAGAATGGCAGGCTCTCCCATCTGAACTTCAATGGTAACGTGTTCCTCTAAATTCACACGATAAAGAGGAAACCTGTACTGACCCCTTGTTTTATAAGCTCACAGTTTCTCTCTCTGATACTTCCATTAACTGTACGCTACAAATCTTTAACAATATACTTAAAACCCCAACTAGTCAAAGGTCGGTTGTGAGATTCATTGTAACACTTTATAAAATCTCTTCTTTCCTCTTACACCTCCTCAAAATTTATTCCTTCAAAGAAGTGATAACTCAATACAGTTGGATCCACAGTGACAATAAATGCCATATCCAAAATGACGTTAAGCATTTCTAGAGTGCCAGAACCAGAGATCATGCAGAAATGAAACTTCGTACTTGCAATACTATCTTCTGGAAGAACAGATAAATCTTCAAGGTGTGAGCATTAAAACAGTGGTTGTCTACACAGATTATCAATGGCTAATGTATTCAATAAGAGGTGTATAGGCAAAGATATTCAGTGACAGTGATTAAGTGGCCTACATACACCTTACAGGTTTTCCACCAAATATTAAATATAGGAGAAAATCTTTTTTTTTTTTTTTAAGATTTTACTTACTGGACACCTGGGTGGCTCGGTTGGTTGAATGTCTGCCTTCGGCTCAGGTCATGATCCCAGGGTCCTGGGATGGAGCTGCATGTTGGGCTCCCGCTCAGTGGGGAGTCTGCTTCTCCCTCTGCCTCTTCCCCTTCTCCATGCTCATGTTCTCTCTCTCTCTCAAATAAATAAATAAAAATCTTTAAAAAAAAAGATTTTACTTATTTGAGAGAGAGAGAGAGCACAAGCAGGGAGGGGGAGGGGCAGAGGCAGACTCCCCACTGAGCAGGTAACTGACAAGGGTATCAACCTATTTTTTAACATTCTCTTAGGTACTTTTTATGGTTTATGAATTACCTGTAGGAAGCACTGACTTGTTTGTGTAGAGTTTGATATGTGTATCTACCATTAAATCCAGATCATGTTTTATATAAAAGTTTATGTTCAGCAAAGTCAAGTTACTTGACCTTCATTCTGTCAAAGTCTTCCTCAGGAATGTTTTTGAGATGCTTTTGAGCATTTTCACAGCAGTCATTCTCAAACTTCATCACAGGAAGAATACATAAGACTTTCAGCAATGTATAAGCATTAGGGAAAATTTGGGGTCAGGCAGATGTCGGGCTTCCTAAATAGTGGATGAGAACTCTACCTCTTTCCTTCTGTTTTTCTACTTTATTTTCTACCAGTGAAGCTGGGCTGAGAGTGTGTCAGGATTGACTAAGTTACTTCTGTACAAGTTAGCATGGTGTTTCTCTGATATGTTGAATTTGAGCTGTCCCATGACAGACAGTACCCGAGATGAGCATTTACAAGGTTTGGGGTATTGTTCTGAGAATATATCTTTAAGTTCCTGAGTAATGTCTTCCACTGTTGGAACACAGGGATCCTTTATAGTGATTCTCAGAGGTTGGTTGAGATTCCAGGTTACCTTGCTGAGCTCTGTGGAATTTCTCAGGGAGTTTTATTTGAGTATCACGTTGGTTATCAAATTTATGGCTTCCTCATAGCAAAATCCATGGTAAGCTTTAATGTTTTCCGTCACCTCATTAGTGAATGTAACACTGCAGTCAAGCTGCAAAGAAAACATCTGAGATGTGTCCTGCAGGGAACTT
This sequence comes from Zalophus californianus, assembly GCF_009762305.2. Classification (NCBI taxonomy): domain Eukaryota; kingdom Metazoa; phylum Chordata; class Mammalia; order Carnivora; family Otariidae; genus Zalophus; species Zalophus californianus. Next base: position 86,702,486 of record NC_045600.1, read on the forward strand.
TGTCCAAGGGCTCTTAGAAAAGATAGGCGTTTTTTGTAAAGGTTAAGATAGGATATTTTTAAGAACAACAATGACAAAAATAAAAATCTGTTGATAGCACGGCAGAGGGACAGATTCTTAGCCAGCCATAGTTATTCCATCTAATATTTGTGTCTCTACTTATACCATCTAAACATAAAACAAGTGCTTGCAGGGAATCTATTAAAATTTCTCAGGACCTCTCCACCAGAATTTATCCCACATGTCAGCAATGCTTGAAAGTTATCAGGAGCTTAGAGAGTTCTTGGGATTTCATCAGCCTCGGGTCCATCCGGAGGTAGGTTTTGTTTATATAAGAATCAAAACTTCAAATAAAGATTTTAGGTATTGTTTTCCTTCTCTTCAAGGGTTAAAGGTACAATGTCTTCATCCAGTTCTTTACCTCCTGCTTTGGGGTTCTAAGCATCGCTGTTGTTTGTCTCTTTATTGTTATATTCCTGGACAGAAGTTTTTGTCAATTTTTTTTCTTGTTTGTTTTGTTTTTATGTTTCAGTGTCCTGATTTCATCTTCACTCATTTCTTTTATTTGTTTTCTGTGTCTATTATGCAGGTTGTTCAGATGACTTGTCGGATAAAAATTTGTCCTATAAGGACAAGTTCTGCAGATTGTAGGGGCCTCCAAGTGTTTGGCGCATAACCAATAATGTTGTCTCTTCTAAGTTTTATCTTCTAAGTCTGCTCTTCTTTAATTCTTCACTTACTGATGCATTTGGCCAGGATCCCCTGGGGAGACTGAAGAAGACCAGGTCTGGCTCCTCCTCGTGCCCGTGGGCGTTGTGAAAGGGTTAGGGGTCCTTTCCCTGCATTCCCAGCTCTCCTCTTGCTGTCTTCTCAGGGCAGCCTGCCATCAGTAGGGTTGGGGAGGAGAGCCAGCCCAGCACCTTCAACTTAGAGTTCTATGTCTAACTATTGATTGAATAGGAGAGTAGAAAAAAAAAAGACCTTTTTCGACATGCAAATATTAAAAAATGAAGTTTACCTCCCTTGCATCCTGGTGTAGTCAGGCTTCTAAATTGGCCCCCCAATGGTCCTGCTTGAGTGTGGGCTGGCCCTAGTGGCTTGCTTTTAATGAATGCAATAAGGCAAAAGTGATGGATATCACTTTTGAGATTAGGTTACAAAAGACTGACTTGGTCTTGCTTGCCATCTTTCTGGTTCTCTTGCTTCCTTGTCCTGACGAAGTCAACTATCTTCTTATGAGTCATGCCATGAAAAAGTCAATGTGACAAGGAACTGAGGACCTCAGTCCAACAGGAAACACTTTAAGTCTATTACCAAAAAGAATAACCACGATGTCCCCCAGTAGTAATCCCCTGGTATGTCTTCTAAGAAAGGAAGCAGAAAGAACACCACAGGGATAATTCTATTTCTAATCCAAGGGTTCTCAACTGGGGGCAGTTTTATCCCCAGAGGACATTTAGCAACATCTGGAGACATTTTTGATTGTCATAACTTGAGGTGGGGGGGCAGTACTGGCATCTAGTGGGCAGAGACCAGGGATGCTACTAACATCCTACAGTGCAGAGGAGAGCCCCACAACGAAGAATTATGTCAAATGTGCCATCTGAATGTCAATAGTGCCAAAGTTGTAAGAAATCTTGTTCTAACCTAATAGTTTGATTCTTCAACTTGCAGTTGATGTTCCACCTAGGGGTAGTTTGCCTATATACTTATTGTTTGTTAAGGCTGGCAAAGTGTAGAATATTGCTGGATAACAACTAGTTGCAAGGATTTAACCATGGGAGGCTAATAAGGATACGGGGCATGAGACCTGTCAGCTACAGCAAGTGAGTGCGAGAATGAATCCATAATTTAAGGAAGCAATATCGTATTTTTTTTTTTATTAGCAATGTCATCTTTTAATGGCTTCCTTCCTGTGATATTATGAATTATAATAAGAAATATGTATTTGGTCTTTGTCCTGCTCCCATGATAAAACTTCTAAAACCCGAGGAATTTCTTAAGTGGTGAGAGAGATAAAGGTGCCTCTTGTTATGTTAATGAGGCAGCTTTTGGCATGCCCCTGGGTGACCCAAGAATGGGGTCATACTTCCTGGGAGATGAGAGGGGCTGGTGGTGGAATTGATCTCCAAAGGCTGATGATTTAATCAATCATGCCCATGTAATGAAGTCTCCATAAAAACCTAGAAATGGACAGAATTTGGACAGATTCCAGGTTGGTGAACATGAGGAGGTTCTGGGAGAGGAGCACACACAGGCTGGGCACGGAAGTTCCGTGTCCCTTGCCATATACCTTGCCCTAAACATCTCTTCCATCTGGATGTTCGTCTGTATCCTTTATCATATCCTTTTATAATAAACTGGTAAATGTATGTAAATGTTTCCCTGAGTTCTGTGAGCCACTCCAGCTAGTAAGTTGAATCTGAAAGGGTAGAGGTCAGGAGAACCTTTGATCTATAGCCAGTTGCTAAGAAGAAGCACAGCTAACAACCCAGACTTACAACTGGTATCTGAAATCCAGTGAGTGGATCTTTGGAACCTCCAATCTATAGCTGGTTGGGCCGAAGCACGGGTGTTAACCTGAGCTTGTAACTGGCTTCGGAAGTGGAGGGTGGTCTTTTGTGATTGAGCCCTGTCCCTTTGGAATCTGATGCTCTCTCCAGGTAGATTGTTCAGAACTGAGTTGAACTGTAGAACACCTACCTGGTGTCCTGAGCATTGCTTGGTGGTGTGGGGGGGATACCTCCTCCACACACATGCTGGCATTAGTCTTAGAACCATTTTACTCCCCTAGAAAAAGTCCTTGCATCTATGCTCCAGAAACTCTAGGAGTATCCCCAATGAATTTTTAGCTTCTCTTATAAATGCTTGTTCTATGTTGGTGGCTTGAGATTGTACCCTTACCTTATCCCTGGTTTTTGTCTCTTCTGTGCCAGACTTGATTTCATTTGTGCCTCAGAGTAATGCTTTCACGTTGGCTTCAACCTAAACTCTGTACCTCTTAGGACAATCTTGACACAATACCATATCCAACACAATCTCTAGGGCCTTGCTTGTTCAGAGTGGGGTGGGGAGTTTAAACACTTATAACCAAATTTTTAGCAAATTGTTAATCCATGTATCTCTAAAGTTCAGCATTAGTGAATATCTAGTAGGTTAGATTTTATAATAATTTACCTGCAACTAGAGCATAGACTATATTACTTAAAGTTAGAAAGATTTTCTAGTATCAACTAGCTACGTAAATTTTGTTTTAGTATTATGTACAAGGTGTCTGCAATAGCTCAGTTGAGCATTCAGCATTCTACACATACACAGAAACTGGTTTGGCCAGTTGGACTAAATTAGCTGATCCTAATTGTTTACTATTTTCCACCAGATAAATGTTTAATGATTAGTTGGTAACTAGTCCCAGATTTGTTTTATCAACCAGCCATAAAGCCATTGTCCTAGGACAATCCAAACTGATTGACAACTATGTTTCAAAAGATATTACAAGTGTCTTTAGATTTATGACTTACAAGCATAAATTGTTTTTTAAAAAGCATAAATATTTTCAATTGAGTGTGTTAACTCCAGTTTTCTGAGATTTTTAGCCTTCCACCTGTGATCTTAAGAGTTTTTTTAGTCATCCTCTGTTCTAGTTATCTATTGTTGCATAACAAACCACTTCCAAATCTAGCAACATGGGAAACAGCAGTTTTACTATCCTCAAAGAATTCTGATAGGGCATGGTGGGGATGTTTTTGTCTCTGTTGCACTCTGTCCAGGGCCTCAGCCAGGAAGACTCAGTGTTGAGTGGTGACTTAAACAGCTGGGAACTGGAATCATCAGGAGACTTCTTCACTCACATGCCAGCACCTGGGCTGGGATGACACAAAGGCTGGGCTCAGCCAGGGCTGTTGACCAGACCACTTACCTAGGGCCAATCTCTTTCTCTGGCTTGGGCTTCTTACAGGGTGGTGGCTAAGTTCCAAGAGGGAACTTCTTGAGAGTGAGTGTTCCAGAAGGCCCAAGTGGAAGCTGTAAGGCCTTTTATGACCTACTTTCAAAAGTCACATGGCATTTCTTCCATATTCTATTGCAGAGGTCAGTGAACTGTGACCTCCTGCCAAATCCAGCCTGCCACCTGTCCTAGTAAATCAAGTGTTATTGGAACATAGCCATGTCCATTCGTTTGCATTTCGTCTATGGCTGCTTTTATGCTATGATGCAGAGTTGAGTAGTTGCAACAGAGACCGTATGGTCTGCGAAGCCTACGATATTAACTATCTGGCCCTTTAGAGAAATGGTTTGCTGAGCCCTGCTCTGTCAGCTAAAGCAATCACAGCCTCTTAGTGTCAATGGGAACCCCACTCTTGGTGGGAGATAAGTCAAAGTACAGCCTTTTTGGAAAATTACCATAGCACCTGTTTACCTCTCAGATTTTTTTTAAGATTTTATTTATTTATTTGAGAGGGGAGAGGAAGAGCACAGAGGGAGAGAGAGGCAGGAGCAGACTCCCCAAGGAGCAGAGAACCCAATGCGGGACTCGATCCCAGGACCCCGAGATCACGACCCAAGCTGAATGCAGATGCCCAACTGACTGAGTCACCCAGGTGCCCACCTCTCAGATTTTTTTATGTGTATTTTTAGAAATACTTTTATTCAGTAGTTGATGGGGGGGGAATTAAGAGGAAGGGAATGTAACTTCCAACAAGTCATATATTTATTGCAAGAACTGAATACTAATATTTTTTTGGTACATTATATAGACATTTTGTCATAAGGGAAAAGTATAATGAAAATAGTGTATTCCAAGGGTGCATGGGTGGTTCAGTCGTTAAGTGTCTGCCTTCGGCTCAGGTCATGATCCCAGGGTCCTGGGATGGAGCCCCACATCGGGCTCCCTCCTCCCCGGGAAGCCTGCTTCTCCCTCTGCCACTCCCCCTGCTTGTGTTCCCGCTCTCGCTGTGTCTCTCTCTGTCAAATAAATAAATAAAATCTTTAAAAAATAAAAAAATAAATTAATTAAAAAAAAAGAAAATAGTGTATTCCAAAGGCTGGCTTTGATTTATCCTATTTTAGGTGCTTAAACCTTAAATAACCCCCATTTTTTCTTTTATTGTGTTAAATATACAAAACATAAAATTTGCCATTTTAACCATATTTAGGTGTATAGTTCAGTGGCATTAAATACAGTTGACCTTTGAACAACATAGGTTTGAACTGCATGTGTCCAATTATACTCACAGTATTACAGTACAGAACTATAGATTTATTTTCTCTTATGATTTTTTAGAATTTTTTATTTAAATTCAATTTAATTAACATATACTGTATTATTAGTTTCAGAGGTTACCTCTTAGGTTTTAATCTTTGTTTGGTTTTTAATTTTGTAAACTACTTAAAATAGCTCTTCTCACTATGCGAATGAGTGCTGAAATTCTGTGAGAATAAGTTAAAAAGTGGAAGTCAACCATGTTATTTCAAGTTTTATCCTTTTGAAATTTTCCTGTGTCAGCTCCTGTGGGTAAATATTTTGCTGGTAATTTTTTCAAAGAAAGGATAGCTGATTTAACCCATGTTCACAGAGTTAATGCAAGGATAAAGAAGACTTTTAGTTCTTTAAAAAAAAAAAATGAGAGAGAGAGAGAGAGAGATGGTAAACAGTTGTCCGAACAGTTAAGCTTCACTTGGTCAATGAGTTTCAGGTTTTAGAAATCACTACTTACTTATTTATGAAAAAATTTTTATTTAAATATGCTCTATTGGTACCATTTTAATTAACTCTGACTTCCTCATCTATGGAATGAAGGGGTTGGGTCGTCAGTGGTTCTCAACCTGGCTGCATATTCAAATCATGGGGCCCAGGTCCTTATCTTAGATAAGTAAATCAGAATGTCTGGAGGTCAGGCCCCCATAGGTTTTAAAAGCTCCTCAGGTAATTTTCATATATAGCCAGGGCAGAGAAATAGGTGGTTGGGTGACTGTGGCCTCCTTTACAGATGGTAATATTTTCTTGTTCTGTGCTTGTAAAGGGAATATGGAAATGGAAAGTTGCCCCATATTTTTTGCTTATGCTAATTGAGAAAATTATTTGGACTGAAAGTTGTACATTTTAATATGATAACCGGCATGATTTAATATCTCACAGTCATTTGGACTTGCTGATTTAGCATGAAACTAAGTCAAATAGATTTTCACCCATCTTTGACAGACCGATTATCTGTCATTTCATACTACCCATTTACTGAAGCGACTTTCTATTTGTTTTTTTTTTAAAGATTTTATTTATTTATTTAATTGACAGAGAGAGAGAGAGAGAGGGAGACAGAGACAGCGAGAGAGGGAACACAAACAGGGGGAGGGTCAGAGAGAGAAGCAGGCTTCCCACGGAGCAGGGAGCCCCATACGGGGCTCGATCCCAGGACCCTGGGATCGTGACCTGAGCTGAAGGCAGACGCTTAACCACTAAGCCACCCAGGAGCCCCTTTCTATTTGTTTGTTAATGAACATGCTAGTATGATACGTCTTTTCAGAATGATATCGACACACACATCTGCAAGTATATATTAACAATGTTTCTCAAACTTAAGTGTGCACATGAATCACTTGGGGAATCTTGTTAAAATGTAGATTCTGATTCAATAACTTTGGGGTGAGACTCTGACTTAAGAATCTGCATTTCTAACAAGCTCCCAAATGATACCCATGCTACCCATCTATCATCCATATGCTACCCCTTGAATAGCAAGGTATTAAGATATCCATCCAGACTGGCTAATTGAACTCAGAACTGCAAATTCAATCTCAGAACTCATTAAGAAAAAGAATGAGGTCATAGGGAAAAGGAAAGGGTGCTAGAGTCACTTTAAAATTCATTATAGTATGCATAATGGCACCTCTTTTTTATTTTTGAAAGAAATAGCCCGCTGAGAAAATTATAGAACTCTGTTGCTGGTTCTTTCTTCACGCTTTACCGATAATTATTTTCTTCAGCTGTGTGATATCTGCCCTCTACGATATAGACCTCATGCAGTAGCTAATCCTGCAGGTATATTTAGCAGCCGAGAGCTCATTTCATTAGGACAGTATAGCGTAGAGTGGTGATGCATTGAACTGGGTATTGGAAGACCTGGGTTCTTGTCTTTATCACCTTTTGACCTTGTGATCTTGAACAGGTCAGTTAATCTCCTTGAGCCTCAATCTTGTCTTTAAATCTGAGCTAATAATTCCTGCCATATTGAGGTATTAAGAGGAGCAAATAAAATGGTTGTGAAAGTGCTTTGTAAATTACAAAGTAATTTATACATGTAAGTTATTATTGTCCATAGAATATTCTTTTTTTAATTTCTTTTTTTTATTGAGGTATAATTGACATACATTGTATCAGTTTCAGGTGTACAACATAATAATTCAATATTTGTATATATTGTGAAAGATCACCACAGTAAGTCTAGTTAACATCCGTCCACTATACATAGTTACAGAATTTTTTTTCTTGTGATGAAAACTTTTAGGCTGTATTCTCTTAGCAACTTTCAAATATGCAATACAGTATTATTAACTCTAGTTGCCATGTTGTACATAATATTCCCATGACTTATTTATTTTCTAATTGGCAGTTTGTACCTTCACTCCCTCCTCCTCCCATTTCTGGCAACCACCACTGTTCTCTGTATCTTCCATAGAGTGTTCTTGACTATAGACCCACATGGATTCTGTTAACTTTCAACTATCTTTTCTAGTAGAAGGAGCATTAACAAGAATTATATGGTATAAGGCACAAGGAGTTTTCTCTGTCTCCTGGCTTCCAAGAATAAAAAGATGGAGTTTTAAGAGAGTTATGGAAGAAGCTCTGAAAAAAAGAATCCTAGGGGGAAATGGTGGTGAATTCAGACTTTGTTACTCATCATCCTAAATAGTTAACCACTGTCTTCTTTTCAATTCCTTAGCTGGTGTTGGATATTATTAGAGATGTGGATGGGAAGGCCTATCCAACTGATTGTGATTGAAAGCCATTTTTTATAATAAAAAAAAGAAAGTAAATAGGTTTCTCTGATTCTTTCAGTGGACTCAATTTAGAGAAATCATTAACACCATGTGCTTCCTTCACTCTCTAGAATGCTTGCTGCAGACCGATAATTTCCTATCATAATTATACATCAAAGAGGCCTGGATTTCATTACAATAGGGGAATAAAACTATTAACTTAGAAAAAACTAATTCAGCCTCTGTGGTTAGATTAAAAAGTCTATATGATTAGATAGTTAAATTCATAAATGACCTCAGGGTGAATATCTGCAAGTAGAAAATTGAGTTAATTTTATATGTTAATAGCAATGAAGCAGTTTTCCCTAAGCAAGTAGCCATCTCTGTGCTGGGGAACCTTAAGTAGGACCTGGGAAGGAACCCTGTGTAAAAATTCCAAGGGGATTGACTGAAGCCAAAGCAAAACTAGTGCCCATTCTGTACCAGTGTATAGTTCTAGGGATTAATTTAAGTAGAAAGGAGAATATATTTTTATTGTATTTATTTTGCCCTGGCCATTGTTCTGGGACCTTTAGCAGCTTCGTCAAGTGCCCAAACCGCTTACTTCTTTCATTGAGACTTTCAGAGCGTCAGGCTGGTGTCTGCTAATCTTGAATAAATTTGGTGACCTTAGTGTACTTGATCACGTCCCTGAATACTCAGAGTTGTTTTCCTTCCTCAGCTGAAGAAGATACAGAGGAAGAATACTCCTTGACGACCTTTGTGATGGTTAATTCTGTGTGTCAACTTGGCTAGGCTATGGTGCTCTGCTGTTTGGTCAAACACCAATCTAGATGTTGTTGTGAAGATATTCTTTAGATGTGATTAACATTTAAATCAGTAGACTTTTTTTTTTTAAGATTTTATTTATTTATTTATTAGAGAGCGAGCGAGAGAGCAACAGCATGAGAGGGGGTAGGGTCAGAGGGAGAAGCAGGCTCCCTGCTGAGCTGGGAGCCCGACGTGGGTCTTGATCCCAGGACTTCTGGATCACGACCTGAGCCGAAGGCAGTCACCCAACCAACTGAGCCACCCAGGCGCCCCTAAATCAGTAGACTTTGAGAAAAGCAGTTTACCTTCCGTAATGTGGGAGGGCCTCATCTAATCAATCTTTGGGAAAACAAAGACTGAGGTTTTCTGAAGGAGAAGGAATTCTCCTCAAGACAGCAACATAGACACTCAACCTGTTTCCAGCCTGCCCACCTGCCCTACAGATTTCAGACTTGCCAGCCCCCACATTGCGTGAGCCAACTCCTTAAAATCAATCTCATTCTCTCCTCTCTCTCTCTCTTTTGATATATATATATATATATATATATCTCATTGGTTCTGTTTCTCTGGAGAACCCTGACTAATACAAACTTTTTAATAAGAATGTTATTCCTAGTGAAATAAGTCAGACAGAAAAAGACATACTGTATGATCTCACTTATATGAGGAATCTAAAATAAAGGAACTCATAGAAACAGAGAACAGATTGCTGGTTTGCTAGAGGCAGAGAATGGTTGGGGATGGGGGGCAGGTAATGAGTGAAGGTGGTCAAAAGGTACAAACTTCCAGTTATAAGTTCTGGGGATGTCATGTATATAGCATGGTGACTATAGTTAACAACACTGTGTTGTATATTTGAAAGTTGCTAAAAGAGTAGATCTGAAAAGTTCTAATCACAAGAAAAAAAATTTTGTAACTATGTGAGGTGATGGATGTTAACTAAACTTATTGTGATAATCATTTTGCAGTATATACATATATCAAATCATTATGTTGTATACCTTAAATTAATACAATGTTCTATGTCAATTATATCTCAATAAAATGCAGGGGTGGGAAGGAAAGTTATTCATCTACTTTTAGCAATTTTTTTCTTTGAAACTAGGATTGAGTTTTTAATTTACATCAATTACTTGCATTTATTTGCAAGAATTTCTTCATGGGTTCATGGCATTTTTTAGTAATAGCTCTAACAGATTTCTATTATGCAGCTTCTTTTTTTAAACAGAACTTTATCATTCGGGGTGCCTGGTGGCTCAGTTGGTTAGGTGTCTGACTCTTGATTTCAACTCAGGTCATGATCTCAGGGTCATGAGATCCAGCCCTGCATGGGCACCCCTCCTCCCTTGCTTACATTCTCTCTCTAAAATAAATAAATAAATAATATTTTTTTTAAAAAAAGAACTTTATTGGGTGCCTGGGTGGCTCAGTTGGTTAAGCGACTGCCTTCGGCTCAGGTCATGATCCCGGAGTCCTGGGATCGAGTCCCACACTGGGCTCCCTGCTTAGCGGGGAGTCTGCTTCTCCCTCTGACCCTCCCCCATCTTGTGGTCTCTCTCTCTCAAATAAATAAATAAAATCTTTTAAAAAAATAACTAAAAAAATAAAAAAGAACTTTATCATTCGTCTTTTCCAGAAAATAACATTTCAAAATTACATTTAATAGAAAGTAAAGTTAAAGTATAGATACAAAGTGCTTTCTTCATACTTCTCTATCACAATTTTTTTCAGATGGAGCTTTTAAAAATATTTTAAGTCTTTAGGATGTCTATTAGATACTGTCCATTTCCTTTATGTCAAAATATACTTAGTTATAGATGGTGGATTATGGGAGGGGAAGAAGTGTATTTGCATGAATTTAAGAAACCAAAGAGTACAAGATTGTTAGTAAGAATGACAGCAGAGTACAAATGCTGATTTGTAAGGGAGAAGGTAGTGCTATTAATAGTGATAAATTAACAATCCTCTTATAAGGATTTTGATAAGCTGGTATCGTATAGAATACATGGCTACCTTAAATTCCCTTCTAATGTCTCTCGTTGCCTGAAGCCTCAGTGGCGTCCCACTGGAAGAGCAACTTTCCAAGACTGTCATGAACGCCTTCTTCCCTAGGGCTTGTGTGGCAAGTAGGTGCTTCTTTGGGCCTTGGTGATAGAAACACATATAAATGTGATTAGTGTTTAAAGAATAAAAAGGAACTCATCCAGTTCCTAAGGGGGAGAAAAAGTTCAGAAAAATCAGCAACATTTTTTTGAGTACCCATCAAACACAAAACACCTTACTCAGGCTTTTGGGTGTGGTCCCTCCCCCAGAAGAGTAGAAAACATACCTCATATCTTCAAAGAAATTGCAGAGGGCTGATTTTTAAAAAGCAGAAGATACACTTACCATTTAAAAAGCTCCCAGAGGGAGATGCCTGGGTGACTTTTGGTTTCCACTCAGGTCGAGATCTCGGGGTTGAGGAACTGAGCCTCACTTTGGGCTCTGTGCTGAGTGTGGAGCCTGTTTGGGATTCTCTCTCTCCCTCTGCCCCTCACCCCCTCCTGCACTCTCTTTGCCTCTGAATAAATAAATAAATAAATAAATAAATAAATAAATAAATAACTAACTAGCTGGCTAGCTAGCTCCCAGAGGGACTTAGATTCTACATTCAGCCTATGGCAGAAGTTTTCCCCATTACCATAATTTCTCAGGAATCCTTTTGTCCTCAGAGGAGGAACATACAAGTATCCACAGCACCTATGACAACTATGTGCTCCACACAGAACTTTTCCAGAGGTTGGTGTCTCAGAGCTCCCCTTAGCACTTGGTAGGAAAGTTAACCATTTGAGAGTAGAGAATAAAAGAAATGTGTGAAAATACTTCAATGTATATAAGTAGAGTGTATAAAAGGGAATATGATGTCCAGCCTTGTGTTTTTCCTTTCCTCTTCCTCCTGGAACTAGTTTGAGTATTTGTTATCCAATTAGTAGAATTTGCAGATCTGAATAGAAGTTTCCTTGTCTGGGGGCAACTGGGTGGCACAGTCGGTTAAGTGTCCCACTCTTGGTTTCGGCTTAGGTCTGATCTCAGGGTCTTGAGATCAAGTCCCAAGTTGGGCATGGAGCCTGTTTAAGATTCTCTCTCCTGGGGCACCTGCGTAGCTCAGTTGGTTAAGCATCTGCCTTAGGCTCAGGTCATGATCCTGGGTCCTAGAATCTAGCTCCATGTCAGGCTCCCTGCTCAGCAGGCAATCTGCTTCTCCCTCCGCCTGCTCTTGTGCTCGCTCTCTCTCTCCCTCTCAAATAAATAAAGTCTTCAAAAAAAAAAAAAAAAGATTCTCTCTCCCTCTGTCCCCTCCACCCCCCTCTAAAATAAGTAAATAAATATATTTTTTAAGATTTTATTTATTTTTTGACAGAGAGGGAGAGAGATTGACAGCGAGAGAGGGAGAAGCAGGCTTCCTCCGGAGCAGGGACCCCGATGCGGGGCTCCATCCCAGGACCCCGGGATCATGACCTGAGCCAAAGGCAGAAGCTTAATGACTGAGCCACCCAGGCTCCCCAGTAAATAGATCTTAAGAAAAAAAGTTTCCTTGTCTGTCCAAAGGGTGATTAAAGCTGGGGATTGGAAGCTTGGCATTTCCGGAGAGGAAGAAGTGGCAGTAGCTCTTCTGCAACTTTTAGACAGTGGTGAGAATTCTGTCCCTTTGTCTTTAAGCATTATGTTAACAGACTTCAACTTTTTCTTTCAGCATTTTATTCCAGAGAAAGAGAGGAGTCAGGGATGAGTCCAAAGTTTTTAACTTGAGCCACCGGAAGGATGGAGTTACTTTAACGAACTAAACAGAGGCAGACGCTCAGGGAAAAGCAAGTTTTGGGGAAAAGATCAGGAGTTCAGTTTGGTATCTGTGAAAATCGAGATGCCTATTAGATATCCAAGTAGAGACACTGAGGAGGCAGTTGGATCTACGAGTGTAGACAAGTCAGGGCTGGAAATAGAACTATGGAAGCCATCTACACACATGAGACTCCTGAGGGAGAAAACGTGGATAGAGTGTAAGACAAAGAGCCAAGACTGAGCCCAGGAGCACGCCTGCCTTTAGAGTCAGACAGACAGGAGGAACCAGCTGAGGACATTGAGGAGTAACGGCCACGGGGGGCAGGGATAAGCCAGGAGACTAGGGTATCCTGAAAGCCAGAGGAAGGAAATGTTTCAAGGAAGAAAAAGAAAGTGATCCACTGTTGAGAACACTGCTGATGGGCAAGTCAGGATAATGGAGATGTGCCTTGGATTTTACAAACTGGGAGTCATTAGTAACCATAACAAGGGCAATGTGGACAGGTGGGGGAAGAGGCCCAAGTGAATGGGTTCAGGTTCAGGAGAGAATGGGAGAGAAATTGTAGGCATGGGGATAGATGATTATTGTGAGGCATTTTTTTGCAGAGGGAACAGAAATAGAGCAGGAAGCCAGAGGCAAAAGTGAGGTCGAGTGCTGTTGTTGTTGTTGTTTAAGTGGAAGCCATAATACCATATTTGTATATTAATGGAAATGTCTCGTAGAGAAAGAAAAAAATATCAATGCATTGGAGAGAGGGGAGAAATTGCTGGAGCAGTTCTCAGAATATCTCACAGAACCTTGTGCCAAAGTTTGTTCTCATTCTATGCACAATGAATGCCAGCAACTCTGGTTACAGAAATAGTTTCTGCAGGGACAGAGTAGAAAGCTATTTGAAAGCCTCCGTCTCTGTATCCTGGAGCCCAAGGACAGGGTGTATGGACGAAAATGATGACCAGTAGCTCAGCTTTGGCCTGAGGCTACATATTTCTGGGCATCCACACAAATACCACCCAAATAGTGTAGGTTAGAATAAGACCTCACGAAAACAGATTTCATACCATTTGTGGTATCTGAAGGGACAAAATCAAAATTTTCCCTTTTACCTCAGAGATACTGTTTTCATAGAAAATTAAGGCTGTTTAAAAAAATAATATGGGAGGGGCGCCTGGGTGGCTCAGTTGGTTGGGCGACTGCCTTCGGCTCAGGTCATGATCCTGGAGTCCCCAGATCGAGTCCCAGATCAGGCTCCCTGCTCGGCAGGGAGTCTGCTTCTCCCTCTGACCCTCTCCCCTCTCATGTGCTCTCTCTCTCTCTCATTCTCTCTGTCTCAAATAAATAAATAAATAAGTCTTAAAAAAATTATATGGGAAATTTTGCATCATTTTTTTAAAGGTTTCAGACATTATCTTCAATGAATATGCAAATAATAAATTTCAATTTGAGTAGCACCTTGTGGTAAGCCCATGCTTTCTTATATCAAATCGGTTCATTTTTTCTCTTATTTCACCAAAGTACTCCTTTAATCAATGTTTTCTTGGCCTACTTTGAATTACTACACTATTGCATTAGAAAATAATAAAATTGCTGTTTAGGTAAAAATATTCTATTAGTCTAATTTTTAAATAACCGAGAAAAATTTCTCCCCCAGAGATATGCTTTAAAGAAATTTTAAAGAATTGATCCCTTCCTTAGCTTTCCTTACAAAGAGAAAACCAGTTCAGTCAGAACTTTTCATTATTTTCCACCAATTCCCCTTACGGGCAGGAGACAGCAAATGCATACCTGGAGAGTATGGGGGTATGGCCAAAGTGGCCAATAAAATCCTAACATTCTTTTGGAGTCTCCCTTTCAAATATTAAAAAAAAATCATATGACTTTTTCATTTCATAGTATAGTAATACTATATTTTAGAATATATTTAAACATTTTAAGTTATCATTATGGGGAGGGAAGTATTCTACTTGTCTCATTGGCTCAATGAAGAAGCTGCTTGTCATGGATTCTGTCCATGTCAGAACATTGGGATGAGCTGAGGGTCAGCCTACACTAATACTGGATTCATCATCTAGCTAATTGCTCTTCTCAAGTAGTTCTTTCATAAAAAAGGGGGAAAGAAATGAGATATAGCTGGGGAATGATGTGATTTAAGAGAGTTTTTTTGGTTAAAATAGAGATTTGAGCATGAACACTTTATTTTCTTTTTTAATAAGGAAAATAATCCCTATCTGAAGTTTGTTGGAAGGGTCCAATGAAATGAAGCATGTTTTGTACCCAGGATGATGCCTAGCATATTGTAGGCCCTTAATAACAGGCATTAATATTCATGTATGTTCACCACTTTTTTGGTAAAAAACAAGAGAGTTTGTGTTTCACATGTTACTTTGTTATTAGGTTCTTCAACTAACTTATTAAAATCAAGATTGTACCCCTATTGAGGTGTTTTGAAAATTGTTAAATAAATCAGAAGTTAACCAGTTGATCAAGATTTTAGAACTTGAGGGGCACCTGGGTGGCTCAGCCATTAAGCGTCTGCCTTTGGCTCAGGTCATGATCCCAGAGTCCTGGGATCGGGCCCCGCATCGAGCCCCGCATCGGGCTCCCTGCTCAGTGGGAAGCCTGCTTCTCCCTCTCCCACTCCCCCTGCTTGTGTTTCCTCCCTCGCTGTGTCTCTCTCTGTCAAATAAATAAATAAAATCTTAAAAAAAAAAAGATTTTAGAACTTGAATAATTTTAATTTTGTAACTTCCTCAGCTTTCCTTCTCCTCTGCTGGGTTCTAACTTACTTAGTCTGTCTTCACATGGGAGCCACTTTTTCCCTTAGATCATTGTCTTTTTTAAAAAGATTTTATTTTTTTATTTGACAGAGAGAGAGAGAGCACAAGCAGGGCGAGCAGCAGAGGGAAAGGGAGAAGCAGGCCTCTTTGTTGAGCAGTGAGCCCCATACAGGACTTGATCCCAGGACTCTGGGATCATGACCCCAGCCAAAAGCAGATGCTTAACCGACTGAGCCACCCGGGTGCCCCTTCGTTTTTTTTTTTAAACCATAATACAATCCTATAAATGATTGTACAAATGGATCACACAAATTATACACTGATTTGGTATATTAGTGAGCTTATTTTCATTCTTATTAGTTTTCTTAGTGTGATTTTTTTTTCTGTAAGTCATACTTGAAGTGACCACATGACCCAGGAATTCCAACCCTATTCCCAAAGGAAATGAATATATCCTCACAAAAACTTGTACACAGATGTTCATAGCAGCATTATTCATAATTGCCAAAAAAGTAGAAATGGACAAATAAAATGTGGAATATCCATACAGTGGAGTTTTACTTAGCTATAAAAAGAATGAAGTACTGATATGTGCTACAAAGTGTATGATCTTGAAAACATTTTGCTAAGTGAAAGAAGCCCATTACAAAGATCACATAGTGTATGCTTCCATTTACGTGAAATATCCAGAGTAGACAAATCTCTAGAGACAGAAAGTGGATTAGTAATGGCCTGGGGCTTGGAAGGGAAATGGGGAGTGACTGCTAATGGCTATGGGGTTTCTGTGTGGGAGGATACTTTATAGTCTATGTCTGACAATCTGATATCAGGAGTCCCTGTGGATATGTTTCTATTGAATGTTGTTTGCTTAAGGGGTCTTTTCTCCTCCTGCATCTATTTTTGGATGTATGTGGGACTTTGTGAAATTTTATTTTTAGAAATAATTTGAAGCCAAATGGATGTTATATTTCTTCAAAAAAATTCTGATTGCTTTTTTTCATGCATCTCAGAGTACTAGCAATCAAGTACCATCTTAATCCATTAGGAGGCTCGAGATTTTCTGAGCTACAGAAAATCTGAAGAGCTTTCTGGGCTACAGATGATGGGAGGATTTTCTGGGCTACAGATGATTGGAAGCTGGGCTGAAGACAGTGCAAGGGCTGGTTTACTTCTACTTCACCTTAATTCCTAGTGTATAACCAGTGTCATGCTGAGCCACATGGGAGTCGAGGCAAAAGAAGCATCAGTAATACTGATCCTATCTTTATTTTAAAATTTGATATTTTGGGGGCGCCTGGGTGGCTCAGTCGTTAAGCGTCTGCCTTCGGCTCAGGTCATGATCCCAGGGTCCTGGGATTGAGCCCCGCGTCGGGCTCCCTGCTTCTTCCCCTCCCACTCCCCCTGCTTGTGTTCCCTCTCTCGCTGTCCCTCTCTCTGTCAAATAAATAAATAAAATCTTAAAAAAATAAATAAATAAATAAAATAAAATAAAATTTGATATTTTGTTCATCATGGATTTTTCATTATTTTATTAATGAATTTTAATAATACTGCATTGAAGTATTATTTATATGGATTAGTAAGTTTTGGGGCCCCCTGAATTTTGTGTCCAAGGTGAGTACTTCACTTACCTCACTGTACTCCCAGCCTTGGGATTTTTACATCCTAGAAATCTGAAGAGACAAAGCTGTGGGTCCCCCCCAACTTCCTATAAAATCTCATAAAGATTTTGGGGGTATTCCCTCAATTTCCTCCTTTATCATGCAATTTAGGATTAATGGTCTAAAGACTTCCACATAATTCGGGACTGGAGTGGATTAAACACAAACATTTATCTTCACTTTCCCCCTGAAACTGCCCTAAAATGATAGTTGCAGAATAACAAGATCAAAACTCACCAGAATGAAGAGAAGGGAAAAGAGAAAATAGTAAATGAGAGCTGTCCACACATTTTTGAGAGACAGGACAGTTGATGGGGGAGTGATATCTGATCCAATAGCAGGGTGCAGGAAGCAGAGCCTGAGTGTCTACAGAGATAGACAATGAGAAGTGAGCCAATTCACCCCACAGAACCCCACAGAAAATATGTTGTTCTTATTATCAGTCTCCAAGGAGAGGCAAAACAATCTGTATTCACATGTTATGGTCTATAACACACATATATGGGATCCCCTCAGGGATGTTGAACTCTTCCATGTACTGTCAGTCTGGTCAGGTGGGACCGAGATCTAATACAACTGGACAACATTTCAGTACACTATTTTGGGGATATTATGATTATCTTAGAAACTGAGGATTAAGCTAAAAGCAACCTTACGAAGGTCATAAATCATATGACTGATTGGGGATGATCAGTTTAACCTCAAAAAAATCCAGGGTCCCACACAGACAGTAAAATTTGGGGGGATTGCACGAGCTGGAGCAACCTGTGGCCTACCGCAGACAACGAGGAATATGTCATTGCTTCCCACCTCCCAGACTAAACTAGAAGCTCAACACGTGGTAGGCCTATTTGGCTTTTAGAAAAATCATATCCTTCACTTAGGGATAGATACTATTAACTTAAATCTAAAATTACCTGGGAAGAGGCATTTGATTTAGGCTCTGAACAGCAACAAGGCTTCTTAGAACTGCAGAAAGCTGTAACTAAAATTATGGCATTAGGACTATCAGATCCTAAAGATGAGATTAAATTAGAAGTGTTCTGCCCGCACTCATGTCAACTGGAGTCTCTGGCAAAAGTCCATGGCCACTGATCAATGGTCACCTCTGGGCTTTTGAACTAGAAAAGCACCAATTGCTATCCTCCAGTATACTCCTTCTAGAAGACAGTTATAGGCTTGTTACTGACCATTTATGAAATAGCTCCAAAAACTGAAGGATATAAGATTATGTTAAGACCTGAAATACCCAGCATGTCACGGGTAACGTCAGAAAAGCACTCCAACATGGAGGACAATGCCCATCCTAATATGGAAACGGAGCATGCTACTAAGAGTTGCCATGGGAGAAACTTATGTTCATAAGCAAGTAGCCTCTTTTCCTGTAGGATTGACTATGGAGCTTTCTGAGAAGAATTTGCTTACTGTTATGTGGCGCCTGCTGAAGCTGAAACTCATAATAAAAGTTGCCTTATTGGGGCACCTGGGTGGCATAGTTGGTTGAGCATCAGACTCTTGGTTTTGGCTCAGGTCATGATCTCAGTGTCGTGGGATTGAGCCCCATGTCAACTCTGCGCTCAGTGGGGAGTGTGCTTGAGATTCTCTCTCTCCCCCTGCCCCTTCCCCACTCACATGCACACACTCTCTCTTTCTCTCTCAAATAAATAAATTAAAAAAAAAAAAAAAAAAAAACCCTGAGCATGGATCAGGGGGATAGACTGTACTGTGAGGGTTAATTCCTGCAGGACTAAAATTGGCCTGAACTGCTTTACTAAAATAAGAAATGTACCCACATAACCCTGACATCTGGTCAAGGCATAAAGTCTACAGATGATTAGTGCTGCTTTGTAACCATAGATGGGAAGAGTTTCAGGGCAAGCTGTTGGCATTGTTTATTGGTAACAGTGATATCGATGATTTGCACCTGGTCTGAGACACCCAGAGGGTCCTATCATTGGAGGTAGTTACATAACAAGTATGTGCCCACATGACCAACAGGGGCTGAGAAACCCCGGTCATGACTCCATCTTGAGCTTCTTGGTTCTGAGATGGTCCATGTCCACATTGGTGGTTCCTGATCTGAGAGAAAGTGTGTGTAGATGGCCCCTTACAGAGGGATTACAAGTGGAGCTTGGACTTGGCTGCCCTGAACCCTTTGCTCTGAGGTAGCCTTTGGCTGTGATGCATGTCCTTACTTTAATGCTGTTGCTATATTGTATCCTGTATCCTTTTCTTGCAGTAAATTATAGATTTTATGCATTGTAATTTTGAGTCTGGTGAGTCTTTAGCAATCAAACCTCATTTAACTGTTACCAATAGTGCAGTTTAAAATAGTGTTTTTATATTATTCCAATTTCTCAAAAAAAGAAAAAAAAAAGGATCCTATGTATCCAAAAGTTGGCCAAAAAAAAATCCATGGTAGTGTATTTTTACATTCTCCTGCACTATTGGGTGGTATTCCTATGTAGAAACAAGTTAACACACTGTAGTGATCAGATTTATGAGCTTTATTTTTTTAAAGATTTTATTTATAGAGAGAGAAAGTAGTATCACAAAAATCCATATGAGGAGAGACATTGAAAGGAATGGTCAGTAAGGCCTGACTAATACCCACTAGGAATAGCACTGGAGAGGTCAGATCAGGGATATTAGTACATTGAGGTGATAAGGTAGGAATCGGCAGGAGATTGAGGAGTAAATGAAAGGTGAAAAAGTGGAGATAGTAGATATCTGTATTCTTTCTAGAAGCTTAGCTCTAAAGGAAACTGAAGTTGCCAGAAGAATAGTTTTTATTTTGAAATTATTTTAAGTGTGACTATTTGCTAAGGGGAAAAAATAACATGCACACACACACACAGAAGGGTCACAAGGATGATGATAATTGATACAGCAAGTTCCTGAGGGAAAGATTAGAATCAAGGATAGGTGTATGGGTTAGGCCTGCTCAGAAGGTTTACCTCATTTTCTGTAGCAGTGAGAGAAGTGTCTCTTTGTAGAGGGTCGAGAAGTAAAGACACGTGATGGGATGAAGCCTGACTTTTCTCTAGAAGCTTAGCTATAAAGGCGAGGAGAGAAAGGACTTCAACCAGAGAATGCAGATGCAGACAAATCTGCAGGGGACTGGAGCAGAAAAGCTGAGGGAGCTGACACTGGACTGCCTTTATTTTCTCTGTGAAAAATGAAACAATCAGATCAGGTAACACAACATAGTGAAGGTTTGGAATAGGCCCTGGGGATAATGTGGAGGGGTTTGTAATAGAACTGCTGAGCAGTATTTAGACCTGGGAATATACACCCCAAGTGTGTACCAGTCCACATGACTCTGGACTTCTTGAGCAGGACTTAGCCTCGGTGTAGAACTGATAGGTGTTCCTGTGGTGAGTGAAAAAGAACATCAGAATACAATGGAGCTAAAGGTGTTGGCACGGGCACGGGCATAGGGTGAACCTATGGCTCATTTCAGAGCACGTCTTCCCCGCCCTACGACCCCCTCTCCCAGATTTTTCATGAGTCCAAACAGCATCTTGAGAACAGAGACTCTCTTTCTTTTCTGGGGCCTAGGATTAGTCCCTTATATTTATATATAAAAGACATTATATATATTTATATATAAAAGACATTCAGATATTTTTGAATGAATTAATAAAATTTGGGGGTGCCTGGGTGGCTCAGTCAGTTAGGTGTCCGCCCCTTGGTTTCAGCTCAGCTCATGATCTCAGGGTCGTGGGATTTATCCCTGAGTCAGGCTCTGTGTGCTCAGCATGGAGTCTGCTTGAGGATTCTCGCTCTTGCTCTCCCTCTGCCCCTCCCCCATGTGCTCTCTCTCTTTCTCAAATAAATAAAATAAATCTTAAAAAAAACTAATAAAATATGACTCTGCTAAACATTTCTGAATACAAGTATTGTGTTTAAATTATTTACTAGGGATGAATATATTATTTCAGAGCATTAGAATTCTGTCCCTAGCGCTACATTCTTATAATTTACTTATGCTTAAAATAATTGGACCAAACTCTCATGAAATCCATTCTGTAACATAAAAGTTTATTAGAATAAAAATACATGTACAATCCAACATTAAAATTATTTCACATTGCATGTAGGTTTTACCTCCATTAGTTTTTTTTAATGCTTTTAAGGTCTGTGCTTTAAATAATTTGCACATCTGTAAACCAAGCTTAGATTATCAAAGATGCAATATATCCATTAGATACTGGACATCAAAATTTAGGATTGGAACTGATAGTTATAACCTATTGCACTAAATACTTCTGTAAAATTTGGACAGAGAAAAAAGAAAACTAAATCACTTGAAATGAGGTAAGTTGTATGAAAAGGTTTTTAGTAGCAAGTGTCACCAATGTTGAAATAAGAATACTAAAAACATTTATGGAAAATTCACTTAAAATGTTTGCATAGTCTAGATTATTTTTTAAAGACAAAAAATTAAAAATTACCAAAATTCCTCATTAGAAAAAGAGACAATTATCTGGTTCTGCTTAAGATCTGTGTACATTTTAAATCTTTCTCTCATTTAGAAAAAAGAAGTGATACAAACATTCACAAGTCTTAGAAAAAAGGAAAAAATAATGAAGATTAGGACCAACATTTCAGGCTGCCTTTTGGAAAGAAAATTAAAAACAGAGGTAGACGGTTAAATATTAGTGGCCAAGTTACTCAAACAACTAACTTTTGTTGGTACACATTCACCAAATGTTTACACTTGAAGACAAATAGTAAATGAATTTAGGAGAAGACAGTAATACCTAGCACAAGTTATTTCCTTACATCAAAGAAAAGTAATAAAAATAAACCAGGCTTAAGACCCCTGTTAAGGATATGATTGTTTAAAGCACTACAGTTCATGCACTTCTTCAAGTGGGAGAGCGAACCTTATCCCTAAGCTTCCTAGATTTCTTGGAGGCCAAGCCACCAGCGCCATCAGGCCCGGTCAGTCAAAGTAGGACTGCAGGGTGCCTCGGCGCCGGACATCACAGGTCCAGCAGTGGAAGCCTCCTCCCAGGGAATTGGCATTACGGATATTAACCTTGATGGTACTGATACCTGCATCAAAAGAGAGACATGTAGTCAGCTGGATGGACTCCCAGGGAGATTCTCCTATAGGAAGTAAGCCCAAAGATGGGTAGGAATCCTGTGTCTGTAATCCTCAAGTCTACCTGAACCCCAAACAGTCTTTCAACTGTACTGTCACCAATTGTATTTTATCTAACCTATTCCACTGCTAATATAAAGTCTTCACCAGAAAGTCAGCAGAAACTGTGAAGTCTATTTTGTTTTGCTGACAATGCACAAGTCAACGGGCTGGATGAGTGGATGTGTCTGACGGGATTAACTTTACCACCTTAAGAAAACAACGGAACGGAGCTTGTATTTTAATATGCTGGGTTGTATGCTCATTCAGGTACTAAATCCATTCAGACGAGTAGTTTAATCTGGCATCATTTTGTACTGATGTGCTTGTGATGATGTGCATGGCCCAGTGAACCAACTGTATTTAGAAAGAAATCTATTGTGTTCAGCATAACAGGATTTTAAAAAGAAGATCTACCCTCCTCTGTATTTTGTATTTTGTATTTTGAGGGGAAATACAGCTATAGAGCCACTAAAGCTTCCACTGGAGTAGTCGGGGAGGGGAGGCAGCAGGGCCATCAGAAAGGACTTTCCCAGGAAAGTGAGACTGAGCAGGGCTTGGGGAAGTAAGAATACAGTGTGGAAGGTGTAAGGAGTGGGCTTGGGATAAAGAGTGGACTTTTAAACACAAGTATGTTTCCTGGTAGACAGATGTATCTATCTTATTCAGATGGCTAGAGCCATTTTAATCCTGAATTGGAAAGGTTCCAGTTGCTTGATAAAGTTTGCTTTAACAAGTTCCCTGTGTCTACAATTATAAAATAATATTATGAATCACATATCTGGTTCTTAATAATATTTTAAGTTGAGAAACAATAAAATCTTAATGGACAAAGAAACTGAACTCAAGCAGTTGGGCTGTTTCAAGGAAGTCAGGAAAAAAGTGGCATAGCATTAGAGATCAAATCATTAGATTGGGCTCAGTCTAAAACTGACAGGCCAATCCTTTTCAACTGACACCACATTAAAGAGGGATGTGTCAAAGGGGCAAATCATTTCTTCTGGGTAGTATACCTGAAATATAAGACATGAATCAAAACTTGACTCACTTTCAACAAGTATATACTGCCTGGCTTTATTTGACACTTAGGATATATCAAGTATGTGAAGAGTGATGAACATACATACTTCTGTACTCTATGTCCCAGCCATATGAAAATCCTTTCTTTCAACACTTTTCTCAATACTGTCAGAATAACTATTTTAAATTTTGAATATCAGGATAAGCAAATTCCCACGCGAGTAAAAACCAGTTCTTAGTTCAAAACTGAATGATTTACTGACACTGACTACTGCATTTCATTACTTGGTTCATTGTGCTTACCACACACATAAGTCACTTCTGTATCTGTACCCTTAGATGTCCCTTAAAATATGTAATGACAATTAAATGACTTTTAAAAGACCCTCAACAATTCAATTTCTTATTTGCGGAAGGACTGAATAATCTCTATGCTCGTCTACAAAGGGGATAGTTCTTCATACGTGGGCACCAAGAGGTTAGATAAGTCACAGAAGATTGATATACTTATTGCTAAGGGAGTGTCTGAGGAACCCGGAATGCATCTCCAACCCTTTGGGATTATGATTGTTAACAATAAAAATATTGTGCATCTACGAAATAATGTGGTACCTCTAAAAGGAACAAATTGAATTAGATAAAGCATACATCAGACCTAGCAGGTAATTTCTTTAGTTCTTCTGGTTTAATACTTTCATGCATGACACCACATTTCGTTTTTGTACATACCCAGTTTTTCAAACATCTTCTGAATTGGGACTTCATTGGCATCCACCATGACACGCTTTTCATCTAGCATTAAGACATTCATAGAAAGCCATTTGGATGACATCCAGAGTGGGTGATCTAAAAATGGTAACAACAGTTAAATCATGTCCACTATCATTTTTGTTTAAAGCAAGAGTTCCAAAGTGAAGAATATTAAAGTGACACTTCCATTCTTTCAGTAGTTCACTTTCCCTGTGGAATTTTATTTTAATCTTAAGACAATTTATAAATGTTAGGACTCAATCTATACCCATTACACATTCAGATTTCACCTTGTTTTCTTTAAAAAGTCATTTCTTGCTTTGTGATGTTGCTTTATACTGATTTTTCCCATCTTCTCTCTTTCATTGTCTATGGAAGTAGAGGTTGCAAACATAAGTCCCAGCCTTGTTCTTGTACCTACAGGCCCAAGTGCTAGTTTACTCCTTCCTGGGGAAACATTTTCTCTAAAGTGCTAAAATTTGGGCTGCTGTCTATAGATGCAAGATCTTCAGTCACTGGAGTACTCATTTTAGGCTATAAGTATATAATAGTAAACATACCATCTGGGATGACTGGTATTGGAGGAGTAACTATGGTCCATCCCGCTTTCTTGAAAAGATCAATCTGCAAGACAAAAACAAACAAAAAACCAAAAAACAAACTCCAAGGAAGCTTAAATCTATATATGCTATTATTATCATATTTAGTCTCTGATAGCTCTTATGATTAATTCTTTTTGAGACACTGACTTCTCAACTGCCAAAATAAAAAAATTAAATTTCCAAACATTTGAAATGGTTTTGTCTGAATCCAAATTAAAAATGTACATAAAATCCCCATATTACCAGGTTAAAATTTTAAAAAAGTAACAGAAATGTTAAAGCTTTTAAAAATATTCTCATGTTTTATTTAGGTTTCAGAGATCTTAAAATACAGAAGATACTTTCCTTGACAAATTCGCATTAAAGAAAAGGAAAATATTTCCTATTTAGCTATTAAGGAAACAAAAATGTGACTGTGTTAAACCCACAGTCCATCCACTTCATAGTCCATCACTTTGCATCTCTACCACAGCATAAGGATAGATGTTAAGGGTGTATTCCCAAAGAACCATAATTGTCCTTAGTGACCTATTACCATCCAGCCATCCCTATGTTCATATACTCAGTTTATCAATAAATTATGTTAAAATGAAACAGGTAATCTTGGTCATTAGGTATAAATGTACGGGATAGAAATGAACAGTGACATGATAAAATAGTCATTTTTAAAAGGTGTACTGCAGCTTACCAAATAACACGGAATCACTCACCACCCAACTGGAAGTAGGAGGGAAGGAACAGAGGTAGGAAGCTGCAGGTGATAGGGACAGACTAGCTGCAGTGCAGTGGCTCTGCTCCTCCTTGCAGGCTGGGGCTGGCCAAAGGGGTCCTGACCCCCCGGAGAGGGAGGAAGACACCCACTACCCAGGAGCATTGCCCAGCCATGTAAGGATCATTCTTTCTGCAATTCAGCTGCTGTGGGATCTTGGCTGCAAGCTATGGGATAATATACTCTGTTCGATAAAAACACACACAGACACACAAACTGGAGGCTTTGAAAGCAGCAAGCAAGGAAAGTCAAAGTCTGATGACACTATACTAATTATCATGGCTACAATGTACATTTGTGAGTTCTGGACACCTTGTAGTAAATCCACCATAAGCAATCCAGTGTTTGATTATCATAATGTTGAGCACTGCTGAATTTGTCATCTAGAACCATTAGGAACCATGGAAGTGCTTAAAATAAACATGGTAATTACTTCAGTGGCTAGACTCTATTGCTTCTCCAGAGTCTTAAGAGCTCCCTTACCTGATGACATGGTCGGTCAGGGTTGGAAAGCACAAGACCAGGTCCAATGATATTGAAGGTGGCATCAATATGCATTGGATTGGGATCTTTAAAGGAGATGATATGCACTCTGTAGTCTGGCGCAAGATGCCTCCGCATCCATTCAATGCCCAGATAGTTTGTAACCTGAAAATGAAAGGAGGACGAAATTCTATAAAGATTTGGTTCTATGTTTAGATAACTAAAAATAGTCAGGATGAAAATATTTTCATAAAATAAATAAATACAATAATGTACAAGTAAATAATAAATAAAAAATATAATAATAAAGTGTGGAATTTAAGAGGCAGCTTTTATTGACCTGGCTTCTCTGTGCAAAAATATCTCTTCCAGCTCTAATGAAGTCAGCAGCATCAAAGCATGGCTCGAACTCAGTCGTCACAAATTTTCCCTGAGCAGCCAATCTGTGTCTGTCTTCTACAGAATGGATAGGGTAATTCTAATTGGAACAAGAATGAATACATACAAAGGAAATTATTTATGGGGCATTCATTACTAAGAGAATTAATTCAACATCATCATTTCCCAAAATAGTACTACCCCGTTTTAGACTAAAACATGCATGGGGAAGATGTAGGCCCATGCTAACTAAATCAAAATAAACTGACAACAAAAAACAAAAACCAAAAACTAGGCATGACAGCAATTTCTTGATACTAGGAAGGAAATGGTACAGTGATATTAATAATTCTGAAAATATTCATGACCCATATATTGATTTATGTAGCTAGCTACAATACTGAAAGTCAACAGGATGAAGTCATTCTGTTCTTTTAGAAAAGGAATTTGGTCCTAAGCCTAACTCATACCATAAAATGAGATGCCATGCATCCCTTGCCAAAATTGATTTGGTGTGGTGGAATGAATTCATTACTTATTTCTGTCTTTAAACCCCTAGAAAAAATTTTGATCTTTTGATTCTATCTATAAATGATTAAATAGTAAGTGGCCTAAGAAGGAATATATACTTCCTTTTACTGTGAATTTGGCCTGGAGACCACATTGTTTCTCTAGAAGAAAAGAAGGGAGTTCAGTTGAGTGACTTTTCTGTTTCTACCAATGAATAGCTATGTGCCTTTAGGAAAGTCTTCCTCCCAGTAAGGGAACACGGATGCTCCTCCCTCAGAGGATTTTGTGAAGAATAAGCAGGACTGACGATGTATAAAAGCACTTAGCTCAAGACCTAGCACATGGTAAGCACCAGGTAAGTGTTAGCTATTACTACTATTACTCTTATCATCACAAATGTCGTTTACTCTATTTTCATCATAAAACAATCTGTTTTTTTTTTTTTTGAATGAAGGTGATGTCCTCAGTTTCTCAAATGCATACTAAATATAAGGTATCAGAGAATCTCTATGTCATTCTCTGGATTATTGAGAAAAATTACTAATAAGCTCACCCATAATTAAGGTCTTACCTGGTCATAAAGCTTATCACCCATTGTTGGCTTGGGAGCCGTTGTCCACTTGGCGCCACGATGGAAGTAGTCTTTGATAATTGACCGGTATGCACGGTACTCAAAGAAGCGGGCGCGCCACGCCATGGGAGCCTCGATAATCTCGTTTCCCACAACAATCAGGATGTCTCGAGGCATCGCACCATATAAACCTATCAGACCAAAAAGTTCCACAACAACCTCAGCAATGCTAATTTCCAAGACAAAAGAGTCTATATAATAGGATCCCAGGTTTTGGTTAAAAAAAATTGCAGAAAACCTATAGGAATGTGTATACGTACATTTATATGCAAATGGAAAAAGATGGAATGATACATACTAGATTATTAGCATGAGTATTCTGTGTGGGGATGGCAAAGAGAAGGAAGGAAGGAGGGAGGGAGGGAGGGAGGGAAGGGGAAAGAAAGGAAGGAAGGAAGGAAGGAAGGAAGGAAGGAAGGAAGGAAGAAAAAAAGAAAGAGGAAGAAAAGAAATGAAGCAATAAGGTCCTTGTTCAAAGAGATCTAGAACCACCAAGTTTTCATGTTTTGTAAGCTCCTTTCTTGCTACATAAAAAAACAGAGTTTTTCAGGGAATATCAGTAGCACAAGATAAAAATTGGGCCAAGGATCATTTCCAGAACTGTAAATTAGAACACTGAATTCAGGCACAAGACCAATCCTGTAGCAATGTCAGTTAAAACTAAAATGGGAATGTTTCTGTTCCCCTCTTAACTTCTATACCTGAGGAAAATGACATGGAATCCACTGTTTTATGAAAGGAAATGATCATAAGGTTTAGAAAAACTGCTTCTTTCAAGAAGATTCTGATTTATAATGGAGTTTAGAATATGGACATCTTAACATCTTAATCATATCAAAAAGAACCAATCTGTTCCTAAGTAATCTTTACAGTTTTGAAGGATTATTAAAACAAAGGAATCTCTGACAGATTATTTGAACTTTCTCCTTACACATTAAGAAAGATATTAAAAATTAAGACACTAGCAGTTTAGGTATCCAACATCACTTACCCGTAGACTCAAAATCAGGAGTTTTATACTTCAACGACCAGTCAATGGGGTCAGGTCTCCTCACTGTTACTCCTTCCATTTTTAAAATATTGCACATCTCTTCAATTTCAGCAACAGCCTTTTTCAAATGATCTTTGGGAAAATAATGGCCTCCGTGCTTCTGGTAAAATGACCAGTACTTTTCATATGTGTTGGCCTAGAACCAGGAGAAAGTAAGCGAAATACTTAATTGGAGAAAAATACAACTCATGATAAGGTCCTAGGCAGTGAACAATGATTTGTATAACTTCTTTTTTCTTTTTTTTTAATTTTTATTTATTTGAGAGAGAGAGAGTGCGCACGAGCAGGGAGGAGAGGGAGAAGCTGGCTTCCCACTGAGCAGGGAACCCGATGCATGACCTGAGCTGAAGGCAGATGCTTAACCACTTAACTGACTGAGCCACCCAGGTGCTCCTGATTTGTATAATTTAATGGAAATGAGCCTAAGACTATGTCTTGTCTAGTGTTGATCCCCAGCACCAAGCATGTTGCCTCTCTGAGAAGACAGTCAGTATTTGTTGAATGAAGAATTCTAAGTTTTCTTGAGGTTTTGAGACCTTTTGCTCCCTTTGCCTGGGATCTTCTGCCTTGCCGTTCACAGCATATCTGCCTTCAGATGGGCTTGGAGTCTTCTTGGACCAGTTTTTACTGGTCCTTCATAGACAAAGCTTCATAGACAAAACAGGACATAGGTACTCTGTTAGATAGTCTCAACGAAATCAAATAAGAGAACAAAGAAAGGGCATAAGAGGATAAAAGCACATCTGTACTTAGATAAAACCATGTGCTACCTACCCATGCATCCCAGAATTCTGTCTAGAAAACAGCACCGCAAGATACTCTATAGGAAAATAGGACACTGCCCCCTTAAAATTAGGGACATATTCTCAAACATTCTTTGTTGCTCTTAAAAATCCATTATTGATTTTCTCATTCAACAGAATTAGCACTTGGCAAAATTATGCAGCAGTGCAAGTCTGCCTCTGGTACTTCCTCGCCTTCCCTGCAAGACATGCCTCCCCTCCCCAGTCCTTCCAAGTTTTCATACTGCTTCAAGTCCTTTTGTCATCAAAGGAAGTGATCCAATAAGTGAATTCACACACTTTCGGCAGCTGAAAAAAAAGCTTAACATTTAGAAAGTGTCCAAGGGTGATATGTATTTTAAAAGACAACTGAATGAAAACCAATTAAATGCTTTAAAAAGGCTCAATTTGCTAAAAATGTTGAAATAGGGCAGGCATAACAACTGTAAAATATTGGTTTCCAAAAATATAAAAATGTAGAAGGATTCTTCATTCAGATTGTTTTGCATGTGCCTAAGTTCTCAATTTACAGAAATACATTGGGAAATGTAGACTATATGGATGTAATTTATCAAGATAGATGAGGCAGAATTCCAATCAGAAGATCCAAACGGTAGGAAAAAACCTTGGACTTTCATCAAAAGACTGGCAAAGTGATATACATCTATATATTTTAAGTTTAAAAAATATTTAAAGCAGGTATTTAAAAAAAAATACTTCCTTATATCATCGATTAACTGACTACCAGTCCCGATCATGTCAGATAAGGTTTCCATCACAAATCAGACAATTTCAGATAGTGGTTAAGGGCTGTGAAGAAGGGAACTGGGTAATGAGATAGAGTGTGTCTAGATGTCTAGCCCAGTAATGTCAAAGACGACGTCTTGTCCAGGTTTTCTGTCTCTACTTCCATTTCCACCTCAGTCTGATAAATTCAAATATACGGAGGCAGACCTGCCTCTTGTTAGTTCAGTACCTAGGTTCGCACCAGTAAGGCTGGAGCTGAGCCTGCAGGTGAAGGAATAAGAATCTGAAAAACATGTCTTTAACAAACATGGAGGATGACAGTGAGGCTCTAAAACAGGGGTTGGCAAACTAAAGTCCATGGCTAGATTTTTTTTTTTTTTTTTTTTTACTAAATACAAGTTTTATGGGAACACAGACACATTCATTTACATATTGTCTGCAGTTTGCTTTTGCACTACAGTGGCAGAGTCAAGAGGTGAGTGGTTGTGACAGAGACTTAAGGTCTGCAAAGCCTGAAATGTTTATTATCTGGCAGAAGTAAGTTTGCTGATCCCTGTCTACATTATTGGTTAGTTGCTTTACTTTTGAAGATCTACAGGAAAACAGCAGGCTCAATTTCTGGCCTGTGACAAATATCATCAGTCTCAAATTATCAGTATTAATTTACGCAGTTTTTAAGATCAATCTACTCTTTTTAAAAACAAAAGCATTCCACTGTTTTCTACCCCTAGGAAGTCCAGCAGCAGCCCCCAGGAGGAGAGGATAATAATGAGTCTTAATATTCCTCTCAGACACATCGTGGTACTGCTCCTCCATTCATTGCTTCCTCCTTCTCATGCCAGGCACATCGCTTAAAGTCCGCTAAAGGACAAGAAGCCTTTGAAACTTTAAAACTTGTTCCAGCAGATGCATAGCCATGCTGTCTTGCCAGACACATTCCAAAGTATTCTGTGTAACTATGCAGAATGAAGCTCGCCTTGGTAAATATGAACTAGGCTTTGCTGGGGGGAAAAAAAGCTATTTGAACAAGTGTGAGTTTCCTTGTGTAACTCATACCCTGTCTGGCTAAGGTTGAACAAAGTCCAAATGATCAAGGCACGTTACATTTTCCAAGACATAGTTAGAAATTATTTACACTTCCTTTGTAACCCTGCTAAATGAGTTAGCAATTATTTACCAAGTATCTGCAAGATAAAAAACATTACACTAAATGCTTAGCATAGGATGTTTTTAATAATCTGTTGCAGAGATGTGGCTGCACTCCTAGAAACTTTATAGTCTTTCAGAGCTTAAAACCCCTCGGGGTGGTGGTGGGGCTGCCAAATGAATTTTAAATACTGTCTTTGGAAGGCTATGAAATATAAATAGAAACTTACTTATCCAGCTTCAAGCTTATAGTACATTAACCTTGGGTGACTTTGTATCTTACAAAAGGTCCTTTCTTAAGAGCTTTATTTTAAAGATAAAAGCAAAACAAAAAGCACATATTTGGTGGAAAGTATTCATTACGTTTTACAGAATAAAAAGCTACATAGCTTTTAAAAACTGCTTCCTGACAACCACCGTCCTTACTCCCATAAAATTTCTCTAGCCTTTATATCTTCCAACCAATCTTATGCTCTAATTGCCCATAAGCAGTTTAATACATTATTTTATCTTTCATTGTTCCCCAGCTGATTAACACATCCGTATCATTTTCCTCTATTAGTAAGGCCTTGCCTTCTGGGGGCCATGCATGCCTTTACTTTTCTCTCTCTCATTACCTAGTTTAGCATGTGGCATAAAGCAGAAATAACCAGAAAAATGAATGAAATCAATACTGCTAATACTAGTAGTATCTACAATCATTGCACTCCCAATGTACTTTTGTAATATAAATCTAGATCCATACAACAGTAACCGAAGTGTGGTTCTGTCCCTTGAAATACTTAGCATATAACATTTTACCTTCATCTTTAGTCTTGTTAGGTAGAGAGCAAGCCTCTTAATATCTTCACTTTATTGAGGCCCAGAAATTTGTGGAATCTTGCACAAGGTCAAAGAGCTACTTAGCGAAGACTAGCATCAAGCTTCTTAATCAAATACATAATTCAGTCCTGGTCTCCTGACTTCAGCCCGGTACACTTTCCACAAATGACAGAGAACTCAAAATCGTGTCTGAGAATCATGTCTGTTTCCGTAAGATTACACAGTACAAAAGTCAACAATTTTATAGACAAGTAAAAGGATAAGCTATTGCTTGAATTTGAAATTGAATTCCACCCAATTAAAATGGTTAGGGATGGGACTTCTTTTCAAGAAAAGACTTAAAAAAGATCATGTCTTTTTAAAACACGTGGACGATACATAAATTAATCTGTTCATCAAACATCAAATATCAGAACCAGAGGTAGTTTCAGAACAATTAGAAGTTACGACTTTTTCTATTACCCTGCCTTCGAGGTCTAATTAAAGAGTCATTTTCTTCAAGAAGACTTCCTAACTCTCCCGCATTTGGTCATTGCTTTTTCCTTTACTCTTTTGGCATTCAGTTCAATGGCCAGGTGGTTGGCATAAGATACTTAGCTTTAGTCTTTGTTTCTAGACGAAGATCTTATTTCTCTGAACAGAAAGCAAGGTCTTTTGTGCTGATACCTCTGGAGCCCGGGTACAAGGTAGGCAGCATTTCTGATGATGATGGGAATGATGTAATAGAACTTATTTCCTTAATCCATGTTATAAATAACAATGTAAATATTCAGGAAGAATTTAAGTACAATGAAGATATATTTCTAACCCATTATTAATGGAAGCTCAGGCTGTGTCTGCAATGTGGATGACACTTCCTTCTGAACCTGAACACCAATCCACTGAGGCCCAGTCTTAGGAATATGAAAGATAACACTAGGAGTTTTTAGAAGAGAGATATTACTTGTTGCCAGGGAAACCCTGGAAGGTTTTGGGGAAGGGACCATCAGACCTCTCTGGTAGTAAGAGGGTAGGTTTAAACTACAGACAAGAGAGGTACAGGAACATAGGTGGAATGAGTCCTGAGTGGGAGCACAGACATGAGGGTTGTTTGGGGAACAGTGAGTAGTCTAGTTTGGCTGCTTAGAGGGTTATCCTATAAAGTCTGCTGAAAACCAAGGTGAAACCGTAGAGTTGAGAGAGACCCAAATAGGAATGGACAGCTGCTAACCAGCCATACTAACACACCTCTAAGATGAACCAATGATTGAAATGGGGAGTCCTGGAAAGGCAGACAAGAGCCAGATTGTGAATGATCTTGAAATACTGTGAGAACTTTATCTGAGGTAGTGGCGGGGGGAGGGGACATGTGGAAGATTGGGAAATAGAGGCATGAGAGGAGCAGGATGAGCAACGTGATCCAATTTTGGTTTAAAAAAAAGCACTCTCGGGGCACCTGGGTGGCTCAGTCGTTAAGCTGTCTGCCTTTGGCTCCGGTCATGGTCCCAGGGTCCTGAGATTGAGCCCCGTGTCTGTGTCCAGCTCCCTGCCCTGCAGGAAACCTGCTTCTCCCTCTCCCACTCCCCCGCTTGTGTTCCCTCTCTCGCTATCTCTCTCTCTGTCAAATAAATAAATAAAATATTAAAAAAATAATAAAATTAAAAAAAAAAAGCACTCTCACAGAAGCTAGAAGGTGGTTTGGAGAGAAGAACAAATGAGGGTAAGCTGTGATAGTCCAGGCAGTGGATACGATCTTGACCTAAGGCAGCAGCAGAGGGATGGAGGCAAGGTTGCTTTTGACAAAGGACTTGTTAGATCGTGGAGGATTGACTGAAGGAGAAATCAAAGATGACTCCTTGATGTTTCAGCTCTAATAAATAGGAACGCCAAAATTGGAAAGGAAGGACTGCAGAAGGGTCCAGTATAGCAGAGTGGCTGACAGCTAAACTCAAGATGTGCCAGGCTTGAGGTCCTACGGTAATACCCAGCAAGGAGTTTAACATGTTGATCTGGAGAAAGATCTGGACCAGAGTGGAGGTAGGACCCAAAGCTATGAGAAGAGCTAAGGAAAGAGGGCCAGAGTGAAATTCTGCTCAACCCTAACATTACAGTGAAGGAAGATGTGAGCAATGGTGAAAGAACTAACATCCCCAGATGAGGTCTGTCAGAATCTGGAGGAAAGAGTTATTTATGTAAATAGTATAAAACACCAGGGACGCCTGGGTGGCTCAGTGGGTGAAGCATCTGCCTTTAGCTCAGGTCATGATCCTGGGGTCCTGGGATGGAGCTCCACCTCGGGCTCCCTGCTCAGTGGGGAGCCTGCTTCTCCCTCTCTGCAGCTTCCCCTGCTTGTGCACGCTCTCTCAGTCTGTCAAATAAATAAATAAAATCTTTAAAAAAATAAAACCCCACAGAAATTTCAGGTAAGATAATTAAAATCACCACGGGATTTCAGAGGTCTGGAGTAAGCTACAGTGAAAGCAGTTATAGAGGACAGTGGGAGCAGAAGCCAGCCTGCAGAAGGTGAGGCATGAACCCCCTTCAGACATGTGAATTCCCTTGCTTTACCTTCACCTCCACGGTAAACGGTGGAACACAGGCATTTTCTGCTCTGCCCACTATCACTTCCTCTAAGGGGTCCCATTCGTTGTAAGAGGAGACAGGGCAGTCCTTGGGCAGAGGATCAGTGGCCTTATCATCAGCTGCACAGGAATTCCGGGAGGAAGCAGTAGCTGCCTGGGTGCTCTGGAAAGCTCGCTGCACCCATCCTGTTAAGGTTCTTCCAAGCTTCCAAGAACAAAGAAAAGATTATTGCAGAGTCCTATATAGTACTTTCGGGGAAGAGGAGGTAGAATGAAACCCAGTATAACATAGACATTTAAAATCCTTTAGGAGAATGTAAATCAAGAT
The DNA here is from genome assembly GCF_009762305.2 of Zalophus californianus. Classification (NCBI taxonomy): domain Eukaryota; kingdom Metazoa; phylum Chordata; class Mammalia; order Carnivora; family Otariidae; genus Zalophus; species Zalophus californianus. Next base: position 86,737,257 of record NC_045600.1, read on the forward strand.
GTTAGTTACCATATAGGTGGGCGGTGGGGCTATAGTTTTGCCTTCTTGTTTTTCATAAATTATCTGTTTATTTGTTAATTGGCATAACTTTCTAAAGCCCCTCAGAGGATTTTATCCCCAGTGACCACCCCCATTTATATCTCAGAATGGTTTACTGCAATTAAGTTTTAATCAAGCTTTAAGCAACCCTTCTGTAGATGATGGATCCCCCATTCCTAGAAAACCACAGAAAGCTGCTCCATATCTGCCTGCCAAGTCCAGCTGGAGGAAGAAGCCTCCTTTCCCCCTTCAGTATTAAAAGTCACCAAAATTAGACTTTTTTTTGTCCAAATTAAAATGTAGAAGCATATGTGAAGAACCTTATCTTTCAGAATAATCAGCTTCAAACTAAAAATTTTGCAGTGCTAACACACACTTCCCACTCTTTGGCACTTCAGTTCTGAGAGTGACCAAGTGCCAACGGCTCCAATTCACAGATGGTCCATAGTATCCTAGCCAAGACAGAATTAACCCAAATTTAAACAGCCGGGAAAGAGGACTTCAAAACAGCCTTTTGAAAATCCAGGGCCTATAAAATCTACAATAGGGAGAGTCCCTCACCCATGGGGCAAACCTCAAACACCACCCACACCCCACACCGCACCCCCGCGCCCAATCGCTCTCCTACGCTGTTAAATGCCTTACGAAGGAGGCAGGAGGGGAGCCAGGGTGGGGACCAAAGCAAGAGGGAGAGGGACAGCTGTTCTGGAAGCAGTTGCCGGGAGGGAGCCAAACTGCCCTGCTATTCCTGTCCCAGGAGCTAAGGGAGGGTCTGCAGGCGCACGCTTACAAACCCGGCAAGCGGCGGTGCCGGGGTGGGGGGAACCCGGCAGAAAGTCTGGGTACGGCCTGAACTCGCTCCAACTCCTCTCTCGACTCAGGACTCCATGTTACTCTTGGAGTGGGCCTGCCTGCTCCCTCCCCATCCCAGATTCCCACTTTGCCTCCTCTCCTGTCCATCCGCACCACACGCATTTCCCCGAAGGCTCCCCAACTCTATGCCCACCCCCTGCGCTGAACCCCAATAATTCCATCCTTGTATTAAGAAGTGTCACTCTTCGCCCCCACACCCTCACCCCGGGCCGGAAGCCTCTTGGAGCGAATCGGGGTCCGACTGGGAGGGCGGCGCCTCCTGCAATGACGGCCACCGAGGCCCGAGACGCGCAGAGAGCTACTGTACCCACGGGGTGTGGCCCCAGTGCACGTCCCGCTTCCCCTGGGAAGCGCCGAGCTCCCGGCAGCCAGCAAAGGCTCTTGAAGCTGAGCTTCCAAGGGGAACCAGAGGGACACTGTCATGCAATGCTGGCTGGGGAAAGCCAGGGAAGGCGAGGGGGACGCACGCGGCCGACGGCCGAGGCGGGCGGCGCGCGCACGCACCCGAGAGCCGATGTAGTGCACCGCCTCGGCGCCGCGGCTCCCGCCGCGCAGACACCGCACCCGCAGCATCGCCCCGCGCCCGGCTTGTCCACGAGCGGAATGCTCCCGGTGCTCGGCCGCGTCCGTCCGAGCCTCCCGAGAGCGCGCCAGCAGGAGTGTCACGGCGCGCGGCCCCCGGCCTTTTGTAGTCTCGCCCCGCCCCGCCGCCTCCCGCGCGCCCCATTGGCTGCTGGGAACAGGTGGCGGGGCTGGGGGAGCGCAGGCCAGCGCGCCCCGCAGCCCCGAATTAGCAATCTTTAGGAGACTGCGGGTGGCTCCGGGTCCAGCCTCCGGTGTTTGCCTTTTTTTTAGCTTGTCGGTCCGCCGACTGGCTTCGGCTACCAAGCCCAGCCCCCGTCCGCCGCAGGAGGTACCAGTGCTTCAGGGGAGGGGGAAAGCACGCGACTTCTGACGAAGGAAACTTAATAGTACGGGAAATGTGCATTGTTGGATGACATAGGTAAGGCTTAAGTACAATCTCAGGGTTAAATTCGTCGGTATACACTGACTCAGTTCCCTCATTTTGCAGTGAACGAAACCCCTAAAGTTTAAGTGGTTTCTTCAGGCAACACCGGGTTTGAGACTGGAGAAACCTAAGTCTGGAATTCAGGTTCTCTCTCCTCCGGGGTGCTGCACTTTCCACCCACAAGCCTGGTAGGTGTTTGGGGGAATACTAGACATTTCAAATAGTCGTTGGCCATGTGTCCTGGCTTGAGAAATTCAATCATGGCAATAGAGACAGAAGTGGGCCAGGAATAAGGGACGACTACAGACTCATCTTCCCTTCCATTTCATGTATTTAACATTTTATTTCAATTGATTAGGGTACATTTGTAGTTTCCGAACAATGCAAAACTAGAGAACTCAGTTTAACGTTTAAATACCTCGGAGGAAAGGGAGCAGAGAGATTTTAATATTTCATTTTGTACCTACAAAATATGTAATTATTTATTTTTAATGAGATGGCGTTTTAATTCTGGTGTCTCAAACTTGTTTTCCAAAGTTCACTGATAGAAAGCACCAGACAAGCAGGATGGCATGGTAGAAAGAGCCCTGGAGAGGCAATTGGGAGAACTGGGTGTTAGTCTTGACTCTATTATAGACTACTATGTGTCTTCTTGAGTTGCAACCTTCTTATCCTCAAAGAGAGAACACTTGCATTTATTGTCCCTAGCACACAGGGTCGTTGAGGGGCCAAAAGGAGAGATTGTACATGCGGAATGTGGTGTGGCACTAAGAGCTACGTGAAGACGAGGTAATATTTTACCAGCTCTAACAATAAGGAGGCCTCCAAATGTGATAATAGGGTGAAAAGAGTCAGTAAGTCTAGGTCCATATCTTAGCTCTGCTACTAACTTGCTTTGTGACCTGGAATCAGATTCCTCCTCCTTTCTAATGAAGGCATCTGGGTTTAGTGAAGGCTTTGGCTAATATTTCTCAAAATTTATAAAGTACCTCTCCCAAGAATTAAACGCAGCCACCTCTAAGGTCTAATTTTCTAATATACTTAGGGTGGTCTACTCGTCCTCAATAAAGGAATTTAAGAATACAGTAAGTTCACCTAACAAATGGTATTGACATTACTCTGTACCATTTCTGTCTGAGATCTGAGGACACCCTCATATCATTCATTAAAGACACTTTTAATTTTCCAGATGTAAGAATTGGAAGTGCCCGGAAATAATGAGGCGAGGGTGTCATTAAATTTTACATAAAGAAAGGCTCATATTATAGCCACAGAACATACCCTTATCTTCTGGAATCCAGGGTGGATAGAGCCACCCAAACCAGTCCTACTGCTATAAAAGCAAATCAAAGCACTTTCCTCAATCCCTTTTTCTTTCTTGTGTATGGATATATGTATTGTTCTTCTTTTTTTTTTTGGTTGTCAAATGATCCTTTATTGAAATATTTTCCTTTGTAGTTAACTAGCTGGGCATTCCACTGCACCACTGTTGATGTCATCTATGATGTATGAGGGTGGTGGCCATCAACATTACAGCCCGCTGACTGGGCAGGCCCCAGGATCTCTTTAATGGTTCGAGAGAGTTCTCTGGCTAAAGATTGGTGGCGCATCTGTTGGGCAATATTGACAATATCATCAAAGGTAACATTTCCACTGTGCTTAATGTTTTTCTGCTTCTTTCTGTCTCTTGGTCAAGGGACGACCAAGAGACAGAAATCAGGGCAGAGGCAGAAGGTACCACTTCAATCTGGGCCTGTCTGTTCTGAATGGTCAGTTTCACTGTAATCCTTAGACCCTTCCAGTCACCGGTCACCTTGGTGATGTCATCACCAACCTTTTTTGGAGACAAACCCAGCGGGCTGATCTTCTGGGCCAGGGCAGATGTGGCACTGACTTCGCCACCGGTGCACCTCAGGTACACGACTTTGATCTCGTTGGGGTATAACTTAGGCGGCATGGCGGAGGTGGCTGGTGTCGGACGAACCCGGATTCGGGACAACCAAAGACAGTTGCACCTTTGCTTCCTCCAAGTCGAAAGCCAAAAGGTATATGTATTGTTCTTGAAAAAAATTCTGTAACAATTTTTAGACTGACTTCGTCAGTTGGAAGCACAAGCCTTCCCTACTGGTTTGTCTTATACTGTCTGTCCAACTCTGCAAAGTGTCGACAGTAATACCTGGCAACTCCTTGTTTTTGTACTGCTTTTTTTCAGAAGAAGAGGAATAGACTGTGACTCTTGCCTTGTTCTCCCTCACTGGCAATAGGTTAGTGTAACACCAATAACTTTGATCAAACCAATAATTTTAGGATCTTGGTGGTCTCATAATTAATGGTTATGCATAACCATTATTATTCACTACTATTCATGTCTAATAGTAGTATACTCTTGTAGGTTAATCTAGGGACATAATTTAGGGTCATGTGGGGGTAAAAGCACAAGGAATAGAAAATTCATCAGAAGCATGGCAAATTATTCCACTTTCTGATTCTCCCTCATCACTGTTGCTTTGGGGACATGCTCAACTCTACCTGGTTCCACCCGACAAAGTACAGAGTTTGTGAAATGTGTCCTGAGATTAAAAAAACCCCAAAAGCTAGTAAAGTCTTTGGGTCAACACCAATGAACAACAAAAGAGCCTATCGTAAGAATTCGTTATTTCACTGTCATGGTTGACATCAGAATCTCTGCATAGGAAGCAATAGTAATGTGTTCCTAGAACTTAAGAGATACAGATACTCGGGGCGCCTGGGTGGCTCAGTTGGTTGAGCATCTGCCTTCGGCTCAGGTCATGATCCCGGGGTCCTGGGATCCAGTCCTTGCTCAGCGGGGAGCCTGCTTCTCCCTCTGCCTGCCGCTCGCCCTGCTTGTGTGCTTTCTCTCTCTGACAAATAAAATAAAATCTTTAAAAAAAAGAGAGTTACAGACACTCTGTGAAACTAGTAACACACGCATGGGATGAAATCAGCTATCTTCAGAAGTCACTCATTCTAAGAGACATTTGTACTTACAGTTTAGGGGACAGGATATCTCTCAAATCAGAAAAATGTCATTACTCAAGTTCAAACAGAGTGACTACAGTATATTCTCATGACTAGAATGTAATTAAATAAAGATGCAATTTTTAAAAAGTATTATTTGGGGACGCCTGTCTGCCTCAGTCAGTAGAGTATGTGACTCTTGATCTTGGGGTTGTGAGTTTGAGCCCCAAATTAGGTATAGAGATTACTCGAAAGACTTTTTTTAGAGAGGGGAGGGGTGGGGGGGAGAGGGAGAGAGAGAATCTTAAGCAGACTCCATGCCTAGTGTGGAACCCAACAGCAGGTCTCCACCTCACGACCCTGAGATCATGACCTGAGCCGAAATAAAGAGCCAGATGCTCAAGCAACTGAACCACCCAGGCCCAACCCTACAAAAAACCCCGCTTTTTTTTTAAGTTAAAAAAAAAAGGTCGGATTTGAATTGCGTTAATAAATGGTCTCTGGAAGGATGTACAAGACAGTGATAACAGAAGTTGTGCCTGGGGCAAGGACCTGGGTGACTGTAGGACAGGGGCAAGAGGGAGATTTTTCGCTGCATATCCTATTGTGCTTTTAAATTTTGAATATTTGAATGAATTGCCTATTAAGCGAATAAATATTTAAAAGACTGCATTTACAGAGGTATGATTGTCAAAATGGAGTTTTTAAAAAGGAAGCCAGAGTGCACAGTTTGTCAGACTCTAGTCATCCAGCTCTAGCTAAGGATGGAATCAGAATATTCTGGTCCCTGAAAATGTGAGACCTATTGAGGACAAGAATAATTTCATGGGTTTTGATGGAATATCCTTCTAGAATATTCACCTCCCCCGGCTTCTGAGTTCACTAAGCAACCTTATCATTTCTGGAAAGCTTGACATGGGGAAAGGTTTCACACTTCGGGCCGAGCATAAATGAAAGATAGAGCTGGAAAGGGGGAGCCCGCATTGTAGACTTCTACATCAATATTCTAGCTTATCCTTCAGAGTCTGGTGAGTTTGTTATGTGGAGCTCAGTCCCTACTCTCTAAGTATCTTCCCCTTCTTAATGTTCTCCCTTTCCTGCCTGCCTAGTCAGTTCTGGGTAAACTGATGAAATCCGGTTTCTGGACCTGAAATTCTATGGGACTGGCTTGCTCCCACAATACTGTGTTCTCCTAACGCTCAGGACCTATCATACTGCTCTGGAATTGCCTACTTCTCTGTTTGTCTCTTGCAGGACTATTGGCTCCAAAAGGGCAGGGAGCCTGTTTTATCTGCCGCTGTATCCTGAGCACAGTGCCTGTCACAACACAGGTCCTCGGTCAATCTCAGTGAAGGAGGTGCTGCTCTGGGAGCCCAGAGTTGAATAACCGGACCTCTGTCTTTGCTGTTTATCTTGCAGTCTTTAATTTCAACATCCTTTATGTCTCTGGAAATCCTCTCACATAACTTTGACTCTCCCCACGATTCAGATGATTTCCAGTAGTTCTAGCACCACTTTCTGTCCTGGGTGCCTGACCTACATTGTCAAGTACCTGCAGGTCAGAATGTTAGCCTAGGAGCTCTGACACCAATTTGCTGCTATACATGGGGCAAGTCACTCCTCTTCACTTAGCCTGGGATTTCTCATCTGAAATTAAAGGCACTGGTTACTAGATAATCTCTGTGGTCACTTCCAGCTCTAAAAATGCTGTTTCTACCCTGGGATTTTCTCAGCACCTCAAACTCAGTCTGCCTCCAGTGGAACTCACACCAGCCCTTCCTCCTAGAAAGAGTTCTATCCTTTTCTAATCACTTAGGCTTGAAACTCTCTAGACATCTTTGCCTCCTCCCCCTAATTTAGTCCTCATATCCACTGAATTGCAAAATCTAATGAAGGCAGCTTCTGCACAGTCCTCTTACAGACCCTTTTAGGACTTTTATTGTCAACATCTGGGTCATTACTTGTCAACATGTCTCAGAGATAGGTTCTTTTATCAGACAACAATTGCAAAACAGTACCACCTACTAAGTTAAATCCAGCTTTTCCCCAAGTATTTAAAATAATCTCAGCTTAAGTCAGCACTCAAACCCATCTGGCTTTAAGAATATTGAAGAAGAAACATCCAGAGTCTTCTCCAAAAGAATCTTCTTATTTCTTTACTTCCATCTTCTGATAGCCTTCTGGAACTTAAAAGAAGTAAACACTATTCATTTTTAGGTCCTAACTAAACTTAAACTAAAAGGCAGAGGTCATCGCTATCTGGTCATGTCTCGATACCATGAGTATATGGCAGGCAACTTTTATTAATGGAAAAACAACCGCATCTGTTCCAGTCTCACCCCAGTCTTTTATTTATTTATCTGTTTATTTGATAGAGAGAGAGCACAAGCAGGGGGAGCGGCAGGCAGAGGGAGGGGGAGAAGCAGGCTCCTGGCTGAGCAGGGAACCCGATGCGGGACTCTATCCCAGGACTCTAGGATCATGTCCTGAGCTGAAGGCAGACACTTAACCGACTGAGCTACCCAGGGGCCCTTCACCCCAGTCTTAAAAAAAAAAAAAAATAATAACAGCTTTGTTGAGATATAATTCACAGAGCATAAAGTTCACTCTTTTAAAGAGTACAAGGTCAGTGGTTTTTCATATATTCCCAGAGTTGTGCATCTATCACTGCTAACTCCAGTACATTTTCATTGTTCCAACAAGAAATCCTGTCCCCATTAGCAAACACTTCTCCTTCTTCCCCCTCCCAACCCCTGGCAAACACTAATCTACTTTTTAATCTGTTGATTTGCCTATTCTGGGCATTTGATATATGTGGAACCATACAATATGTGGTCTTTTGTGTCTGGCTTCTTTTGCTTAGAATATTTTTAAATTTCATCAATTGTAGCATGTATCAGTACTTCATTCTTTTTTAAGGCCAAGTCATATTCCATTATATAGATATACCACATTTTGTTTATTCATCGGTTGATGGACATTTGTATTGTTTTGGCTATTATGAATAATGCTGTTATTCATGTACAAATTTTCATATAGATGTAGGTTTTCATGTCTTGTGGATATTGCTGCATCATATGATAACGCCACGTTTAACATTCCAAGGAACTGGCAAACTGTTTTCCGAAGCAGCTGTGCCAGTTTTGCATTCCTAGCAGCAATATAGCAAGGGTTCCAGTTTCTCTTCACCAACACTTATGTGTCCAGCTTTTTGATTATGTGCATCCTAGTGGGTGTGATGTAGTATCTCATTGTGGGCTTAATTTGTATTTCCCTAATGACTAATGATGTTGATAATCTTTTTATGGCTTATTGGCCATTTGTACATCTTTGGAACACCTGTCTTAGAACAAGTCAAAACTGAAATACCTTTATTTGGGGAGGAACTGATGCCCATTTACAGGAACTAACATCCTTCCTTCAAATGAGGCAAAACTAATAGTTGCTTACAAATACAAAGAGAAATACTTCTTTAAATACATTGTATGAGGGACACCTGGGTGGCTCAGTTGGTTAAGCATCTGCCTTCTGCTCAGGTCATGATCCCAGGGTCCTGGGATCAAGCCCCACTTTAGGCTCCTTGCTCAGTGGGGATTCTACTTCTCCCTCTGCCTCTGCCCCTCCCCCAGCTTGTGTGCTCTTGTGCTCTGTCTCACTGACAAATAAATAAGTCTTAAAAACAAACAAACAAATAAATACATTGTATAAGACTGGGTTTAAAAACACCCTTTTATCTTTAAAAAAATTATAAAAGATAACCTTAGAGCTAAATGAGAGGAAATTTCATTTTTAGAGTAGATAAATAAGCAGTAAATACAGCTCACTCCTAAAAAATTAAACAATGGTCTTGAAAGAGACATTATCACCAATATTACTATCCTTTGGAGGAGCATTTGAGACTTGCTTAGAAGTTAATAGATAATGCAACAGATCTACTGTTTTGAAAAAGGTAAAGTTACTGTAATATAAATGAACCCGTATAGAGAAACTCAGTTTACATAAAAGATAAAGTATATGTGTATGGGTGGGGGGGCCTTTCATACTGCCGTGCCCCTAATTGTGCTCAATTAAGATTTGTTGACTTTAATTAATTTTATAATCACTTTCACTCTACTTAACCATCATAGCTACTATTTACTGAGTGCTTACCATGTGCCAGATAAGAGCTTCATCTATATTAGCTCATTGACTCATCTACGAGGAGGTATTCTTAAGTAATAATCTCATGTAGGTGAAGAAACTGAGCCAAAGTCCATCAAACAACTGCCCAGTTTCTGACAGAGCCAAATTCAAGCCCAGGCCTCTCAGACTTTGAAGGCTGTGCCCTAACTTCCATACCTCTTGGCTTTCTCACAATCCTCAGGGAGTATCTATTCCACGACACAGGTTATACAACTACTTCTAATATTAGATACTCTCCTGCAAGGTTCAGGTATCACATGCTGCCATTTATGCTTCAGGATATCTCTGAGTATTTCTTCTGGGAGCTATTTATCAGATAATTGCCCTTCTTAGGATAACACTGTACCTATAAAGATTGTGTGGTAATGAGTCTTTGACAAATTGAACAGCTATAGGTCAGCCAGAGCATAGGAAGAGTCCTCTTAAAGAAGTGCAGAAATGGCTTCAATGCTTTCTTGATAAGTCTAAGGAGGCAAGAGAAGGTGTTTGAGCACAAGCATAGCTGTTGCCACCTGCTCTGCAGTCAAGGAAGGGAAAACATCGGGAAGGGGAAGATGCTCCAGAAGGCTCTATCCTGTTGGGATTGTCCTGGAAATAAGCTACTAATTCATCCCTACTTGAGTCCAACCTTCAGACTTTTAGCAGGGGCTAAAATAGCTGCGCTCACCCTGCTGAAAAAAACTGTGCCTTACCTTTCCCCCTCAGTTGGCATTTTTTCCCCTCAGTTGGCATTTCCCTTTCCTAACCCAACAGCCAGTAGCACTGGCAGCACTGGCCAAGGGTGGCCACAGGGTGCTGGCACCTAAGAGGGAGGAATGCATATTGGCCAATTCCAGAAATGATGTTAATGAATCACCATCACTATGTTACATAGTGTCAGAGCCATGAAGATTCCTTTGCCCACCAACAATTCCTGGTTTTGCAGAAAATATGCTTTGGATGTTTCAGTGGGGAAAGGCAGCTGTCACTGGACCCTCTCCCTTATCTCATGCTTTCAGCCCAAATTCCTATCCCAGTATTTTTCAACCCTCTTCTTCAATCTGACTCCCTACTTTCATTTCTGGCCTATATCCTCAAAACAAAACAAAAACAAAAGAAAACACTATGAAATAAGAAACAGATTGAATGATCAACAACTAGAGAATGATTAAAGAAATTGCAACACGGGGCGCCTGGGTGGCTCAGTCGTTGAGCGTCTGCCTTCGTCTCATGTCATGATCCCAGGCTCCTGAGATGGAGCCCCAGCGGGAAACCCGCTTCTCCCTCTCCCACTCCCCCTGCTTGTGTTCCCTCTCTTTCTGTGTCTCTCTCTGTCAAATAAATAAGTAAAATCTCTAAAAAAAGAAAGAAATTGCAACACATTCAGCATTTGGCTCTTAAGTGATTAAGCACATTTTTCTTAATGAATATTCTTAAATGATGAATACATTTAGGGCTTAGAATACATAAATTTCATCATAGGATGAAAGATGCAGCCACTAAGAAGAATGTTTACAAAGAGATTTTTTAAGATTTTATTTATTTATTTGAGACAGAGGGGGGGGGGCACAAGCAGGGAGGAGTGTCAGGAGGAGAAGCAGGCTCCCCACTGAGCAAGGAGCCCGATGCGGGGCTGGATCCCAGGACCCTGAGATCATGACCTGAGCCGAAGGCAGACGCTTAACCAACTGAGCCACCCAAGTGCCCCTACAAAGAGTTTTAATAACCTAGGACAATTCTTATGACATAACATTAAGAGAAAAAGAATAGAATATGAGATTGTCCATATAGTATTCTCTTAACCCTGTTGAATATCTATGCATATGAAATTCTGGAAAGAAACTCACTAAATGGTAGCCATCTTTGGACAGAGATATAATGGGTATTCTTTATATTCTTTCTACTTATCTGCAACTTGTGCAGTTTTCTGTATAAGCCATTATTACTTTATAATCAGAAAAAAATGCCAATTTTTTTTTTTTTTAAGAAGCAAAGGGTTCTGTGTATACTCAGAAAGAACTGTCTTATTGTCACAAATGTTTTCCCTTGTGGCTCTGCCCCAAGGAAACTGTAGACACTGTTCTGGGAGAAAACCTCCCACAGCCACCTGGCTCCTCTCATGTGTAACCGCAGGGATCTGGTAGGACGGGGAGATTAGCGTGGGAGGGCACTTCTGTCTGTCGTGCACTTTGCCCATCTGTCTCAGGTCTGTACTTGTTATTTCACTCCTATCTGTCTCACTTGTTGCTGATAAAGAATTTTCCAGAATTATGGCTCCCAGCAAAAGGTACTTTTCCACTTGGCCCTGGGAAAAAGAGAACTCATGTTTGCCAATTTTCTGTACCTGGCTGCAGTAGTCCTACTTGGCTTGGGCAACATCCCAGCAGAAAACACTCATCCACACCCCTCAAGACCATTTAAGTGGCAAAACATGCCCCACAGTCATGTTTTCCTCACTAAAGAAAGGTCTGCCAAGGTAGAAAATCCAGAATTTGCAGGCGTAGGGTCAAAGTAGGAGCCAATTTTGAAATTTTGCTTCAGAACCCTAAATTTCTGTTTCAACCATGCTGTTCAGAATTTAAAAGCCCAACTATATACAGGCTTCCCCCACTATCCCAAGGTTCGCACAATACCATTTTGCTTTCACAAAAGATCTACTACATTACTACCTGTTTTCATTAACAGAAAGAAATCTGAAAAGGATTTTCCCATTTAGGAGAAGGTAATTGCTTCTTTGCTTTACACCATTTTGCCTTTTGAAAATGTTTCATGGGGACTCTGTGCTTTCAGATGGCGGGGGAAACCTGTACACGGACAGGCTTGCAAGGCCTGAGCCACAGGTATTCAGTTGTAGGATGGAAATGGAATGCTGTCAGAGGCATAAATTTTTTATGAAGGCCTGACTTAGAAATGACAGAATGACAGCCAACACATGGCCTTTTCTAGAAAGTTATGTTCATGTGACAGCAATTAAGCCACCTCAGGGGACAGATTTCATGCATATCAACCCGCATTCCCAAGAGAGTGCATCTGCAACATGAGACACTTGTGCGTTTCTGGCCCAGCTCTGTGGCAACCAAATTTCTGAGGCGGCAGCCAAATCCAGTAATCCCAAATTTTCATACACAGCCAGTTAACATCTACGATCGATTCCTCGCGAGCTCTGGTTAGATCATGTAATAATGTTACATGGTCTTCCTCATTGCTAGGTCCCGCGGCTTCTCTAGCCTGCACAAGGCAGAGAGAAGTGGTTCCTCCCTGCGCAGGGCTCACCGCGATCCTGCCCCCTTTACAGTGCTCATCACATGGTTCTAACAGCTTGTTTACAGACAGATCTGTCTCTTGCACCAGACTCAGACCTCTGGAGGGCGAGCTCTACAGCCCTTATACCCAGCACACTGATTGCCGCTTAATAAGTGTTTGTGGGATTAATTGCCTAATAAAAATGTTCATTTTAGCTCCTCCTTCTACTATAAAGTTTTGACTGTACTTTGTGAATAATCCATATCTATTCAAAGTTCTTTGCAGTGCGAGAGGAAAGCTCCGCCCTGTCCCAGGAACTCCTTGACCTCATAAAGCCCTGTCAAGAGCCAGACTACAAAGTTTGCTATGTGGGGTTCCCCGAGTCCTTGCTTCTCTATGGTCCAGAAGCATTGGTATCACATGAGAGGTTGTTAGAAATGTAGAATGTCTGTGGTTCCTGGATGGCTCAGGTGGTTGAGCGTCCGACTCTTCTTTTTCTTTTAAAGATTTTATTTATTTGACACAGAGAGAGAGACAGCAAGCACAAGCAGGGGGAGAGGCAGAGGGAGAGGGAGAAGGCTCCTGGCTGAACAGGGAGCCCCATGTGGGGCTCAATCCCAGGACCCTGGGATCATGACCTGAGCCGAAGGCAGGTACTTAACCAACTGAGCCACCTAGACACCCCGCGTCCAACTCTTGATTTCAGCTCAGGTCATGATCTCAGGGTCATGATCTCAGGGTTGTGAGATCGGGCCCCGAGATCAGTGGAGAGTCTGCTAGAGATTCTCCTCCTCTCCCTCTGTCCCTCGTCCCTCACACCCCGCCCTCTCTCTCTCAAATAAACAAATCTTAAAACAAAACAAAAAAAAGAAATATAGAATCTCAGGCCTGAATCAATATTCCTTTTAACAACCTCCCTGAGTGATTTGTATGTGCAATCCTGAATGCTTTTGTGTGAACACCTATTGCTTATCTCTGATCTAGAAGTAAGGTTGCAACTATTACACCTCCACCCTGACATAAAAACCTTAGGTTGAAAACAAGAAGTCTTTGGTTATTTGGGAACATAGCTTCATTAATATTGTCTTATACTTAGTAACTTGAGTTGAAAGAAACTGTAGAGGTCATCAAGTTCAACCATCACCATTGTTGTGAGTTTCAGTATAATGATCAACTTTTGTAAAATGTTTGAATTGTGTTTCAGGATATTCTGTTCAAGAAGGTGAAAGCATATAATACGTCTTAGAAAGGCAGCCATAAGAATGGGACAAATTCATATATTAAAAAAAACTTTTGGGACACTGGGTGGTTCAGTTGGTTAAGTGTCTGCCTTTGGCTCAGGTAGTAATGATCCCAGGGTCCTGGGATCGAGCCCCACATCGGGCTCTCCTCTTGGCAGCAAGTCTGCTTCTCCCTCTCTCGAGCTCTGTGATCTCTCTCGCTTTCATGCTCTCTCAAATAAATAAATAAAATCTTAAAAATCAATAAAAATAAAAAACTTTTGGTGATTAAAGGAATAAACTTCAGTTATCTGGATATCTTCTAATATAAGCCAAAGGAAGGAAAGAATTGTTTCTTAAGAAAACTGCTTTTGAAGTAAACATTTCCTCAATTCTGGTTCCTTTGATGTTGAAAAGAAGTACCCAGACTACATCAAAAAGACAATGTTAGTTTAATGTGGAGATCAGTTTTATGGAAAGAAGTTCCACTTCTAGAACTTGAGGCTTCTTACTCTACAGTTGCACTTGAGGGTTTTAGTAAAGCACTCACATACATTTTATATGATTGCTTCTATTGTTTTCTCACAAACAGGAAGTAGGTTTGTCTGTCCTTCAAGTTCTAAGCCACAGCAACCAAACGCTCAGCTGCTTTCAAATTAAGCTGATATGACATACAAAATCTATTTATTTAAGTATACAATGAATTTGTGATTCTTGAGTGTAGAGTCCTCATTAGGGCAACTCACGAAGGGTTTCTTGACTGTGAGAAGTCTTTCACGTTATTGTGTGTATGACATACAACACACTGTCTGAGGTAGTTCTAGTTGGAAGTGCAGTGCTGAGGAAATGCAGGATGACCTGGAGACATGACTTCTAGCCCCTGCTCAACCATTAACCACTTGGATAACTAACTACTTGGACAAGTCACTTAACCGCTCCAGGCCTCACTAGTTAATCTCAAGGTTTCTTTCAAGTCCTGGTTTTTCACCACTTCATTCTGATATCTGAGAAAGATACTTTGCATGCATTTCAAAACAATGCTTCTCCCTGTTTAATCCCAATGCCATTAATAAAGCTGATTCTGCCAACTTTGTGCCTAACCTTTGAGCAAATAGCAGCCGGAATGTTATATATCACGTAATCATCAGTGGGAAAATAGCTGAGGTTTTGACCTCATTGCTTGAGTAGATGTATTTGTGGTTGTGAACTAGCCAGTATTTAGTTAATATTATGCAGAGTTATTGCTAAATGCTCCTTTTCCCCAGATAATGAATAAAAATAAAAGTTTATAGAGTTAATAATTACCAGTTGATAAGATTCTGAATTTATCATAACAAATGTTATATTAGAGTTGATTTTAGGAAAAAAAAAAAGACTCCAGTTTCACGGGCTTGATTGTAAATGGTAAAGAGGAAAACTGCTGCCTGAAGAATTCCGGCTTGGGAAACGGGCGTCTAAGACAGTGGCAGGCACTGTGGCAGAGCGGGAGGAAGTGCGCCCTAGCAGTAAGGAGCACGTGCTCTGAGCCACACGTCCAGGTCTGAAGCCCGACTCTACCACTTACCAGCTGCGGGAGCTTGCGAAGTTACTGAACCCCCTCGGTATCTCAACTTTCCTGAATGTGATAGGCCTAATACTAATATATAATTCACAGAGTTGTTATGATTAAATGAATACAGGTGGTCCCTGGCTTAGGATGTTTGGACTTAGGATTTTCCAACATTGTGATGGTGGATGGTGTGAAAGCAAGATGCATTCCGTAGAAACCACACTTCGAATTTTGAATTTCGATCTTTTTCCAGGATAGTGAGATACGGTATGATTCTCTCCCGTGATTCCAGGCAGCAGCAGGGAGCCCCAGCTCCGTCAACCACACAGTCACGAGGGTAGACAACCCACACACTCACAACCATTCTTCTGTATGTCACTTTCAGTATGGTATTCAGTAAATTCCATGAGATATTCAACACTTTATAAAAATAGGCTTTGTGTTAGATGATTTTGCCCAACTGGAGGCTAATGTAAATGTTCTCACATTGAAGTCTAAGTGATGATGTTTGGTAGGTTAGGTATCTAAAATTCATTTTGTACTTATGACATTTTCAACTTACAGTGGTGTATCAGATGTGACCCCATCGTAAGTTGAAGAAGATCTATACATGTAAGCACTTACAACACCACTCACTACAAATTAGCTATCATGATCGTTATTATTAGGAACTGAAATGGGACAGGAAGGCAAGCTTGATAACATTAAGAAAGAAAAAGATGTTGCAAAAAAAGATGCTGAGAGCGATTTCAGAAATGGGGAAGATAGTACTTTCCACATCTGCTTCCTACATTAAGTATTCTCTGTACATGACTATAACACTCTTGGATACAGTTCTTCACTATTTGCACACGTGTGTGTAGTACTTCAAAGTGACTTCATATATATCATTTGATTATCAGCAATCTAGGGAGGTAAAGTCCCTTATGCAATCTAGCAAATACTGCTGAGTCTCACCAAATGTGGCTAAGGCGAGCATAGGATGGACCCTGTGAGCACCAAAGCACAACGCAGGAGAACCCAGCAGGCCATCCATTTCAGTCTAGAGTCCAAAGAGTGTTGCTGGGCTCTTTACATGTCACTGGAGAAATAATATGCGGCTATTTCATTCCCTAGGATGACCTCATCATACATTTTCTGAAAGCATTATATTTGATCATCTTCATATCTCCACATTCATCAAACATACCTCATATTTCTTCATAGTAAGCATATTTTGCCTGCCTTGCCTGGCCTTAGCTATGTATCAGAAGGTAGCCATTTAAAGCACTTTCTCTATTTAGCCCTGAGAGATACTTGCACTGTGTTTTGTTTTGCTTTGTTTCTGCTGCGATAGCAAGACAATATCCTATATAACAATGCCACAAAAAATGTTTCAAATAGAATTAGGGGACCAATAGAGAATGGCTATATGGTGACAAAAACATAATCTCTAGCCAAGTAATAGGAAATAGGTATCAGAGAAGTTATTCGCTTATTATAATTAATTGAAATAGTTATTAACATTGACCACTTAATATGAGCCTGGCAATATGCCAAATGTTTTATGTGAATTTAATCATCATGATCTTGCAGTATGCCCAGCATAGAGCAAACAGTAGGAGCTCAATAAATATCATTAAGTAAATGATTCTGAGGTAAGAATTACTTTTTTATCTATTTTACAAATGATAAAAAGTAGGTTTAGAATTTTAAGCTTCGCTTAAGGTCACATAACTATTAAGTAACTAGTGAACCTAGTTTGCAAACCCAAATGTGATTATAGCATAGCGTAGTGTAGGAGTTCAGAGTGGGAACTTTGGAGCCAGCCAGATGGCCTAGTTTTGAATCCTAGCTGTGCCACATCCTAGCTCTGTGACCTTGGAGAAGTTACTGAATCTTTATGTGTCTCAATTCCTTCATCTGTGAATTAAAATAAAAATTCTAACCTGCCAAGGTTAGTGGGAGGATTAAATGAGCACTTAGAACTATGCCTGGTACTCTGTAGGTGTAGCTCTTACTATTGAGTAGAGCCTTGTATTTTACAGCAACAGAGCTTTCTACTTTTCAAAAGAAATTTCCATAAATTATCTCATGATGACTTTAAGAGATAGGCAATAATAATTAATTATTGTAATTGCATGTCACTGAATCTTCACATTAATCCATTTTACGGATTGAACGATTGAGGCTCAGAAAGGCTAAATGGATTGCTCAAGATCATCCAGCAGCAAGCCAGTAGCCCCTGTTGGGGAAGGTACAATGAAAGCTTAAGGATGACTAACACACTATGTCAACTCTTAAAATCAGAAGGGGAATAGAGGGAAGATAGTTAGGAAAACAACTAGCTCATTCAAAGCAGAATGAAGCCATGTGCTAAACGGGGTGCAAGTTACATGCTGAAGAAAGCCAGAGGAAGACTCGATGAATTCTGTCTGGAGGTAATATGTTTGCCTAGAATTCAGCCCAATGGGAGCAAAGCAGATCAGACACTTTTTCATGGTAATGAAGCATATTGAGTTTACTTGAAGTCAGAAAGTTTGAAGGTCTGGGAGTAGCAGAACAACAGGGAAAGAAGTTGCCCAAAGAGAACTTTGAAAAATGCCTAGGCATTCATGACCACTCCTACACATTTTTGCATGTAGGAAGGAAACAGTGACCTTCATTTTAAGGACAAATGAAGTATTCAGTACCAAGGATAATGTGAACAATGTGATTATTCTAAAGAAAGTTCCCTATCTGCTTGAGAGGATTCTGAATGTGTATCTTCTTCCCTTTATCTGTAGTTTTGCTACTTTGGAACCCAGTGGATCAATTTCTTCTGGAGTCAGTCCTCCCATTTTGAGGCCTAAGGATTATGAGATATTCTCTCTGTCTCTCTTTCTCCTCTCTCAGGGCTTGTACTCTTGGCAATCAAGGAGATATCATGGTGCAGCGAGGATGATTCCTTCTCTTCAGCCTGATCTTGGTGGCTTGGAAAATAGAAATGAAATATTTTATTCTATTTTTGGATGGGGTGTAGCAGAGCACTGGAGGAAACTTAAGTGAAGTATATATCTGTGAATCACTATGAATAAACCATTTTCAGATAGGGTTTTCCCTCTTTCTGTAGCCTGGCCTTGTTTCTGGCTCAGTCCCCAAGACCAGATCCTGGATTAATTCCTAGACAAGTTTGAGAGTGTGAAAGCACTAGGCTTCATTATGACAGAGTTCTCATATCTAATAGATCTCACATGTAATACTCAAACCAGATTTTCTGAGATTCTTCAAGTTCATTCTGCTAAATTCAAACCAAATCTCTAGTGATTGAAAGAACAGATATTTTTAATTATTAAGCAACTAGCATTTTGTTCAGAGTTGGGGGTGGGGAGCAAAAATTATAAAATATTAGAAAAGAGTGGTACAAATCTCAAATCACTTGAAGATCTCACTGGAGAGAGAATCCAAAGTTTCATCAATAATTGCCTAACAACACAAACAGAATGCAGCTAGATGCATAAATGTATGGGTAGTGCTATAGAACCTCAGACTAAGACAAGAGCAATTTGAACCACGGTATGGAGGAGGAAGTTAGATTTGTATTGAGCATTTATAGATGAACGGACTGGAGTAAAGAATTTATTTGCAGGAGGGAATACCATTAACTCTGTCCTCTTCTGCCTTGTAGTGCTTTGGGTATTATTCCTGCCCATTTCTTAGGACATTGCCTGGCACACAAAATGAACAAATGAAATGGTATTCAAAGCTTTCCACAACTGAGTCCTGTATTACCAATCTAGCCTTGCTACTCCTTATTATTCATTCAGCAGATCTTTATTTTACAGATAAATTCTTCAGGCTCTGTGATAGGCACAGAGCATCCAGAGAAGAGTAAGACTATCTTCTGTCCTTACAAAGTTTAGACAGACAAGGAGACCAGAGCTATGATACCATATGATGATCACTCTAAGAGGCATGCACAGGCTATTGAGGAAACCCACAGCAGAAACACTTATCCTGGAGAAGGGATTGGATCAAGGGAAGTCATCAACTTTATTATTTTTTATTTTTTTAAATATTTTATTTATTTATTTGACAAAGAGCACAAGCAGGGGGAGCAGCAGAGGGAGAGGGAGAAGCAGGCTCCCCACTGAGCAGGGATCCCAGGGCTCGATCCCAGGACTCTAAGCTGAAGGCAGATGCCCAGTTGACGGAACCACCCTGGCACGCCAAGTCATCAACTTTAAAGTGATCTAAAATAGATCTTTCTTTTTCAAAAAAGATTTATTGATTTACTTGAGAGAGGGAGTGAGAGAGAACATGCAAGCAGGGCAGGGGGTGGGGTGGGGAGAAGCAGAGGAGGAAGAGAGAAGGAAAAAGAGAGATCAGAACCTGAGCTGAAGGTTTAACAGACTTAACAGACTCTTAACTGACTGAGCCACCCAGGCACCCTTAGATAGAGATTTTAAAGTTAGTTTCTATCCTTATATAACTTACTGTATAGTAGTATATACTGTATACTCGAAATAGGAATAAAGTATCCAGCTAGAGGAAAAGTGTAAGAGTAATAAAGTATCCATCTATTTAGAAGTAAATGGAATAGAAGTACCAAAGATATGGTAAAAGACAAACAAAACAAAACAAAACAAAACAACACACACGCCTCCTTTTAATTCCTCCAACATAGAAATCATGCCCCACCCCCTCTTACCCCCCTCCCCATCCAGGGCATTGGCACAGCCCTTCCTCTAACTAGCACACCCCACCTCTCAGCCCCAATTCTTCTGCCTGGCTCCTTCTCATCCTTCAGGTTTCATCCTAAATGTCGCTTCCTCAGAGAGGCCTTCCCTGCTTTCCTGTGTAAAGTAGCCCTTTTCTGTTTTATTTTTTAAAGCAATTTTCATCACTTTTTTTTTTTAATTTATTTGACAGAGAGAGACATAGCGAGAGCAGGAACACAAGCAGGGGGAGTGGGAGAGGGAGAAGCAGGCCTCCCGCCAAGAAGAGAGCCCAATGTGGGACTCGATCCCAGGACCCTGGGATCATGACCTGAACCAAAGGCAGACCTTAACGACTGAGCCACCCAGGTGCCCTTTCATCACTTTTAATTATCTGGTTTATTCACTTATTGAGTCCTTTCATGTCTGACTTCCCCACTAAGCTATACATTTCATGAAGGCAAGAATTACTTTTTTTTTTTTAACCACCATACACTAAGCCTCTGGGACAGTACATAGCACAAAGTAGATGTTCAATAAATATTTGTTTAATAAATACATGAATAGTATTACTTTCATTAGTTGAATAGTTTGAACCAACATCATAGAGGATAATTATCTTAAAGACTTAACTCTCAAAAATGATGAAACAAGTAGTTCCTGGAAAATTTGCAAGAACAGACTTTACGAATGCTGTTCTGTGAACCATAGTCTGCAGGTCATTTGTAGTCCAGGCAAGTTTTCTTTTTTTTTTTTTAAGATCTTATTTATTTGAAAGAGAGAGAAAGCACAAGCAGGGGGAGCAGGAGACAGAGGGAGAGGGAGAAACAGGCTCACCGAGCAGGGAGCCCGATGTGGGGCTCGATCCCAGGACCCCGGGATCATGACCTGAGCTGAAGGCAGACGCTTAACGACTGAGCCACCCAGGCGCCCCAAAGAATAATTTTAACGATGTCCTATTTTAGAGGATTTTCACTATATGCTTTAAAATGAGAAACTGTTTGGTATATTAAGTATCTGTAGAAATGAGTCACTTGATATATCTGCATGAATGTGTTGAGATGAAAACATTTGCAAATCATGCATTTTCAAGTGTGGTTAAATGATTCTCTACACTTATCTATTACAACTCATAATCATTACTACTGTTCAAATATATTAGGGTTGAACATAACATGTTCATAACATGAAAATGGAAACATAAGAAAGATTAGCATTCATGACATACTACTAACTTAACCATTTTCTTTAAATTTTTTAAAATTATGGTATGTTTCACATCCTGAAATATTATTTAATATGTAATGTTATTGATGCTGAAGACACAAAAATAATGTACAGTCATTATTCTAAAAAATAAACAGGTTCCAATTATTTCTTTTGAATTTTAGACTTCTGGCTAATGAAGAATGTTTATAGTTAATTTAATATTAGAGAGATTATAACCTTGAATGTAGTAACTAAAATGTAGAGGAACTATTTGTTAAATGCAAAAATCTCACAAAGATTTTGTTTAGCAAGCCTATTTGAAACAGCTCAGAACTAGAATTACTTCTAGGCTATCACAAGATAAATTCATTTTGTTTGGATTTTGATCCACCAGTAAATTTGGATTGGGGAGAGTGTCATTTTGATATTTAACACAGCAATTAAATTATAACTTGGAAAGTGAATTCTACATGGCCCGAGGCATTTAGAAATTATGTGAAAATAAGTAACTGTATAGACAACAGACCGTCTCACACACCTGGGTGTGAATCTTAGGAAATCTAATAGAAGCCGCAGATGAGGATACTTCAGTATCAACAATCCTGTAGCCTTCTGGCTTATTTGGTTTTGGACTCCCTCTAGTGGTCCAACCTTTTGGCACTTTAATTGGTACTCCAGTTCATAGAATCACCAAATTTGGGGTCATATTAAAAGCAAATAAGGAGAGGAGCCTGGGTGGCTCAGTTGAGTGGCTGACTCTTGGTTTCGGCAGGGGTCATGATCTTGGGGTCGTGGGATCGAGCCCCACGTCGGGCTCCACGCTCAGTGTGGAGTCTGCTTGAGATCTTCTCCCTCTGCCCCTTCCCCCCTCACACACTCTCTCTCTAAAATAAGTAAATACAATAAATCTTTAAAAACAAATAAGCAAAAGAACCACACAACTATTAGAATGGTTTTCCATGAGGAGAAGTCTATGTCATTGATCATTAAAAGACTATTGTCATTTATCATTGGTAGAATAAATGTGGGCAGTAAGATAGTTGAAATAATAGTGTTGCAAATGGTTTGACCTAAATGGACTCAGTGGATTTCACGGGCTGACTGGAAAAGCTAGTTATAGTTCTGCTAAGAGTGTGTGGATAAGGGCCTAAGGCCCAGAAACAGGATTCCTGGTTGCTTTTGTTTGCAAGCTAAGGTGAGAACTGGACCTTTTAGAGAGAGGGTGAAGTAAATATTTCCTAGCTATATGGGTCCTACAAGGTCAGGGAGCCCAAAGCATCATGTAGTTTCCTTCACATCAAATGGAGAAAACTCTAAGATTGATTTAACTTTATTTATGTTGACTTTGGTTATGCTCCTTAGCTATATCTTATAAAAAGTCTCCTACCTCTTCCACATAACCATACTCAAAATATGAAGAGAGACTCTTATGTTTATTCCATTAACCTTTCACTTACTGGCTAGTTCTGCACTGTAGATATACAGAAATCTATCAACGCTTTTACATTATAATCCTTCACATATTTAAGACAGTTTTCATGTCCTCATTAAGTCTTCTTTCTGCCACTGCCCCTTTTTTTTGATCCTCAAAGCTTCTTGGGACCAGAATAAAAGAACATCTGTGAGGTACAGGGAGTATGATAGAATAACTTGATGGACATTTTATTCACACCTTCAGGGGTTAGTAAAAATATTGTATATAAAATAATTATGTATATATATATATACACATATATACATATATATGTATATAAAATAAAAAAATTTTGTATATAAAATACAAAATTAAAAAATTTTGTATTTTAGAAAATATAAAACTTTTCTTGAAAAGTCTGAGTTTGGAGTCTTTGTTCTCCAAAGAGAACAGAAGGAAATAAGATTGAGAGAAAGAAGAAAATGGTATGTAATGGGTGACTTACCCAGGTCAGAACCTCCCCCTACTATGCTATTTCCTGATTCCTTTTAAGATGTTCCAGCACTGGAGCTGGAAACATACAGCAGAAACCAGATTAAGTGAATGTGGAATCCAGAGGTCAGGCATAGTGTCTGCCCTGAGGTTTGAGTAGAGTAAGGGGAACTGGCATTGGTCTTAAGATCCCAGATCTCACAATACTTTCTATTGACTTAAGCACTCTGTCTGCAATCTCAATTTTGTAATCACATAAATTTGGGTTGCAATGAAGTGGGAAAAATAGAGGTAGAGAGATGTGCATAAGATAAAAACAAGGCATATTTTTTTTTAAAGACTTTATTTATTTATTTGACAGAGAGAGACACAGCGAGAGAGGGAACACAAGCAGGGGGAGTGGGAGAGGGAGAAGCAGGCTTCCTGCCGAGCAGGGAGCCCGATGCGGGGCTCGATGCAGGGCTCGATGTGGGGCTTGATGCGGGGCTCGATGTGGGGCTCGATTCCAGGGCCCTGGGATCATGACCTGAGCTTAAGGCAGATGCTTAATGACTGAGCCACCCAGGTGCCCCAACAAGGCACATTTTCTTGACTTTGAAGGTCTGGAACTCTTTTTGCTGAGCAGAATTAAAAAGGATAGGAAATGTATTCCAGCTGATACAGAGGAAGAGTAATCCTCTAGAACAAATATTGTTAAAATGTCTATACTACCCAAAGCAATCTACAGATTTAATGCAATTCCTATCAAAATACCAACAGCATTTTTTCACAGAACTAGACCAAACAATCCTAAAATTTGTATGGAACCACAAAAGACCCTTAGTAGCCAAAGCAACCTTAAAAAAGAAAAACAAAAGGGTGCATGGGTGGCTCATTCGGTTAAGCATCTGCCTTCAGCTCAGGTCATGATCCCGGAGTCCTGGAATCAAGTCCCACATAGGGTTCCCTGCTCAGTGGGGAGTCTGCTTCTCCCTCTACCCCTCCCCCCTACTAGGGATCTCTCTCTCTCTCATGCTCTCTCTCTCAAATAAATAAATAAAATCTTTAAAAAAAAAGAAAAAATAAAGATGGAGGCATCACAATTCCAGATTTCAAGTTATATTACAAAGCTATAGTAACCAAAACAGTATGGTACAGTCATAAAAATAGACACATAGATCAACAACAGAATAGAAAGCCCAGAAACAAAGGTACAATTATATGGTCAATTAATCTTCGACAAAGGAGGCAAGAATATGCAATGGGAAAAAGTATCTTCAACAAATGGTGTTGGGAAAACTGGACCACTTTCTTAAACCATACACAAAAATAAACTCAAAATGGATTAAGGACCTCAATGTGAGACCTGAAACCATAAAAATCCCTTAAGAGAGCACAGGTAGTAATTTCTCTGACACCTGCCATAACAACATCTTTCTTGTCTCCTGAGGCAAGGGAATTAAAAAGCAAAAATAGACTATTGGGACTACCTCAAAATAAAAACTTCTGCACAGCAAAGGAAATAATCAACAAAACTAAAAGACAACCTACTGAATGGGAGAAGATATTTGCTAGTAACGTTTCCAATAAGGGGTTAGTATCCCAAATATGTAAAGAACTTATACAACTCAACACACACAAAAAAACAACCCAAAAATCCAATTAAAAAATGGGCAGAAGACACGAACAGACATTTCTCCAAAGAAGACCTACAGATGGATACATGAAAAGATGCTCAGTATCACTCATCATCAGGGAAATGCAAATCAAAACCACAATGATCTATCACTCAGACCTGTCAGAATGGCTA
Organism: Zalophus californianus; assembly: GCF_009762305.2. NCBI lineage: Eukaryota > Metazoa > Chordata > Mammalia > Carnivora > Otariidae > Zalophus > Zalophus californianus. The sequence goes on from NC_045600.1 coordinate 86,761,910, forward strand.
AAATTAAAACCACAAGAAACAAGTATTAACAAGGATGAGAGGAAAAAGGAATCCTTGTGCACTCCTGGTGGGAATGCAAACTGGTGCAGCCACTGTGGAAAGCAGTATGAAGGCTCTTTAAAAAAATTAAAAAGAAAACTACCCTATGATCCTGTAATCATACTCCTGGATATTTACCCAAAGAATATGAAAACACTAATTTGAAAGGATATATGAAATATTGTAAATAATGCAACATTATTTTCAATAGACAAATTATGGAAGCAGCCCAAGTGTCCATCAACAGATGAATGGATAAAGAAGATATGGTATAGATACACAATGGAATATTATTCAGCCATAAAAAGTTAAAATCCTGCCATTTGCAACAACATGGATGAGCTAGAGAGTATAATGCTAAGCAAAATAAAAACAGCCACAGAAAGACAAATACCATATGATTTCACTCATATGTGGGATTTAAAAAACAAATGAACAAAAGAGAGAGAGAGAGAGAGACAACCCAAAATACAGACTCTTTTTTTTTAAAAGATTTTATTTATCTATTTGAGAGAGAGAATGAGAGAGAGCACGAGAGAGAAGAGGGTCAGAGGGAGAAGCAGACTCCCCGCTGAGCAGGGAGCCCGATGTGGGACTCGATCCCAGGACTCCAGGATCATGACCTGAGCCGAAGGCAGTCGCTTAACCAACTGAGCCACCCAGGCGCCCCCAAAATACAGACTCTTAACTATAGAGAACAAACAGATGGTTACCAGAGGGGGGGTAGGTGGGGGGATGGGTGACATAGATGAAGGGGATTAAGAGTACATTTATCATGATGAGCACTGAGTAATGTATAGAATTGTTGAATAACTATATTGTACACCTGAAACTAATATAACACTGTATGTTAACTATACTGGAATTAAAATAAACTTACAAAATTTTTTTAAGTTAAAAAAAAAAAAGTGTAATCCCCAGTGGGGAAGGGAGAAGAAAGGCAGAAAGAGAATAGCAGGCAGTAGTCTTAATAATGTCGTCAGGCATCGCCTCTGATACAGGCCTGTGTACCAAATAGGCAATAAGCACTTATCAGATGAACAGAAGAGGTTATGATTAAGTTGTTGTCAAAGAACATGCAGAGAAGTGTAGGGAAGGAAAAAGTCTCTCTCTGCCCTTCAAGGTCTCTCAGCTGGAGTAAGAATTAAATTTACACAAGACAGATTAAGAGGAAAACCCCAAAGTTGTATTATTAGGGGCTCAGAGGCCCAATAATGAAATTGAGACCAAAGAAATGACCAAGGCAGGCAGTTTTTACGCTTTTTAGACAAAAAGACAATAAATCTGTGAGGAATTGACAGGATAAAATAAAATAGATGTTTGGGAGCTTTAATTAGTAAGGATTAGTGGGAAAGAAAAGTGGAATTTGGGCCGAGGTAGTAGATTAGTAAAAAAGGCACAAGGTTTGTTTCTACAGCTGTCTCAGCTTTAAAGTTCCTATCTCTGGTGATAAGGACGTCTTCTTCTTACTTCTTAGTACAGAGAGGGTACCTTTCACATGGGAGGTTTCTTTCTTGCTTTCCGGGGACAGTGGAGAGTCTGAGTGCCCTTGAACCAGCTGTTCCCCAGGCAGCTTCAATTCCAAATAATATGCCATTGTGGTAGTTTGGCCCGCCTGCTAGTGGCCCCTACAGGAGTAAAGAATCTGAGCAGAATATATTGGTGTGCCACTAAATGTCAGATGGCCTGGTTTTCCTTCTCTTCTCTCTCCCAGGGATTGAAAATGCTACACTGTGCTTTTCTCTTGGCAATGCTGGTGATTTGCTATAGGAAAGGCATGCCTGGACCTTCTGAACATGTTAGAACCCAGATCCATGGGAGGCGCCAAGGCTGTATTTCTTAGCTACTCCAAGTCACCTTAGATATTAGCACCACAGCACTCCAAAATATTGTGCCCACAGAGACAGCTTAAATTCGTTCACAAAGCGCTGGTGGTGATGCTCAAGTCTGAGAGCCAGGGAGAGTATGCTATGCGGGGGACTCTCTATATCACCTATGTATATGCTTAATGACCTCCTGAAGCTCGTTTATGAGGCCTCCCAGACACCCGTAACTAAGGCCTTTACCATACAGCCCTGGAATGGGCCACTGGGTTTCGTCAAATCCGACACCACAACACCAACTGCCTGAGCATCATCTAACTTTCCGATTGGCCCTTTCAGCCTTCACTCCTGGGCTAGCAACTGAGTCATCCCTGGCGCATGCGCGTCACCTGCTTCCGGCCGGGGACCGCGGTGTACCTGATTTTCCCGCCCGGGTGGAATTCCTGCCCTACTTTCCTCGGCTTGGGCTTCTGTGTGTGCAATGGCTCCAGACTCGGGTTCCTTTCCCGAAGAGCCGCTCTTAAAGGTGCTACCCTTAGACGCTAGGGACCGGGGCACGCAGCGCTGTCGCCTGGGCCCGGCCGCCTTCCGCGCCTTGGGCGCACACTTGGGCTCGGCGGTGAAGATCTCTCTGCCCGACGGCGGCTCCTGTGTCTGCGCCGCCTGGCTGCGACGGGACGGAGCAGACGGCTTTGTGCAACTGGATCCGCAGTGTGCGAGCCCCGGGACGGCTGTGGGGGCTTCGGGGTTCCGGGGGAGTCTCAGTTTACGCAGCCTCCGCCTGGTGTCCTGCCCCTCCCTGCGGCTCCTCACCGTGTGGCCGGTGTTGCGGGAGCGGGCGGGCGCACCCGGTGCCCTGAATCCAGCCGCGGTGCTGGAGGCGGCGCAGGAGCTTCTGAGGAACCGACCGGTCTCCCGGGGCCACGTGGTGGCCGCTCCACCGGGGGCTCCCGGGCCCGTGGCCGCGCTGCACATCGTCAGCGGGGCGCCCAGCCCGGACCCGGCCGGGCTGGTCACCCCTCGCACCCGCATCAGTCTCAGCGGGGTGCCTCCGTCCGAAGCGGAGCCGCAGCCCGAGGTGCCCTTGGGGGGCCTTTCGGAGGCGGCCGACTCGCTGCGGGAGCTCCTCCGCCTCCCGCTCCGCTACCCCCGCACCTTGGCGGCCCTGGGGCTAGCAGTGCCTCGCGGGGTGCTCTTGGCGGGTCCCCCCGGCGTGGGCAAGACTCAGCTAGTGCGGGCCGTGGTCCGGGAAGCCGGCGCGGAGCTGCTGGCAGTGAGCGCCCCCGCGCTCCAGGGCGCGCGGCCCGGGGAGACCGAGGAGAACGTGAGGCAGGTCTTCGAGCGCGCGCGGGAGCTGGCCAGCCGCAGACCCACCCTCCTCTTCCTGGACGAGGTGGACGCACTGTGTCCCCGTCGGGGCGGCCCACACCGAGCCGCCGAGAGCCGCGCGGTGGCCCAGGTGTTGACGCTGCTGGACGGCATCAGTGGGGACCGCGAGGTGGTGGTTGTGGCGTCCACCAACCGGCCAGACGCTCTAGACCCAGCGCTGCGCCGACCGGGGAGATTTGACCGAGAGGTAAGTAGGCCCGGGCTGCCAGCCCCTTGTCCCTGGAACCAAGGCCTCTTCTGGCTTTGGCTGGCTGCCCTGAGGGTTTTGCCACTTAGGTTTGGCAGTCGGGCTGGAGTCAGGGGCTTTTTGTAATGCAGAGAACACGTTCTCTGCCCTTGTGCGATCTGTGAGCCAGGACCTGTTTTAGCCCAGAGTCAAATTGTCCCGAGAAGCAAGGTGGCCTTTAGGGATTAATTGTGTTGTGCAGGTCCTGAAGATGAGTACAGTCAGTGACGTTAGTTTTTAAGGGAACTAGGTCAGCTGTAAGCATAGTAATTAAACTCTTGTGGATTTGGAATAAGGATTTAAAGTAGGATAGCCTCAAGAAATAAGTTTATGGAAATAAAAAGAAGGACGGAAAGAACTAAATCAAAGCAGGCATTAACTGTTCTGAATTTATTCATTCCTTGTGGGGACACCAGCATCCTGTCCCACAAGTGAGAAATTACCCACAATTGCTCCCTGAGTTGCCGGGAAGATTGAGTATTCAAAGCTGCCCTCTATTTTATAAACTTTAGTCTCAAATTGATTCTTGATTAAATAGTTTGAATAGTGATTAATTTAAGTGATGTTTGAACTTTGTGTCAGGATTCTAAAGAGATGGATAATAATTGCACACTGTTAGCTTAATCTTTGCAGAACTTGAGCAGATTTCTTTTTTGCACTATCTGGTACTTGTCTCCTGAATAAAATCCTTAAGGGCAAGGATCTAGACTATCTGGTTTACTGTTGCATCCCTGGCTCGCAGAACTTGGTAGGTTCTAAAAAATAACAAAATGTTGTTAAATGAATTACAGAGGGCCCCCAATTTAAAATGATTCGACTTAATGGTTTTTCAACTTTATGATGATCTGAAAGCCATACGCATTCAGTAGAAAACAGGCTAGCGATATGCAGTAAGATGCTCTCTTATGCTGCTGGACAGCCACGAGATAATGAGGGTAAACAATCAACATATTGACCACCATTTTATACCCATACAAACATTCTGTTTTTCACTTTCAGTACAGTATTTAATAAGTTTTATGAAATATTCAAAACTGTTATAAAATAGGCTTTGTGCTAGATGATTTTGACCAACCGTAGGCTAATGTAAATACTCTGAGCGCATTTAAGTTGGCAAGGCTAAGCTGTGATATTTAGTAGGTTAGGTATATTAAATGCATTATCCACTTACTGTAATTCCAACTTAACGATGAATTTATTGGGACGTAACCCCATCTTAAGTTGAGGAAGATCTATATGTAATTTTCATCGTGCAACTGTCTAGCTATTGTTACTCGTCTGGAAAATTAGGATTTTAATATATTCAGAATCTGTGGTATGCTTAAGGGTACATAGTTCTGCTTCCAAATTTGTTTTCTAAGTTATACACATTTGAGAGGATAAAAATACTACATAATATTTTAAACTGTGGAAACTTTAATTTTTCTTTTTTTGCTTTGCATACAGGTTGTCATTGGGACTCCCACACTTAAACAAAGAAAGGCAATACTCCAAGTGATTACCTCAAAGATGCCCATTTCCAGTCAAGTCGATTTGAGCCTCCTTGCAGAAATGACAGTTGGCTATGTTGGTGCAGACCTGACTGCACTTTGTAGGGAGGCTGCCCTGCATGCGCTCCTTCATAGTGAGAAGGTAGGAAGTATTGATGTGTGACCCTGTATGTTGATCTTTTCATTACTATAACAGACTAATTTAGGGATTAAACAAGTGGTAAGTACATTTTCTTGGAACTTTAAATACCTTTCACAGCTGGTTCTTACATATATTTTTACATCTCATCTCCCCGGGACTAGCATATGACTGAAAGTGGGGATGGAGGGCTGAGTCTTCCAGGTCTACTAGGGCATGTTCCCTCATTCCCATAGTAACTCCCTAGTGCCAAAGCTCAGAGCAGCCAGGAAAAAGACAGTGTGGCCCCAGAAGAGTCAAACATATTTCTTTTTAATTTTTCTTTATTTTGAAGCAATTTCAGACTTAGAGAAAAGTGGCAAAAATAGTACAAAGAATTTCTGTATAACTTTACCCAGATTCTCCAAATGTAGCATTTTACCAGTTTTACTTTATCTTTTCCTCTTCATCTGTGTTTTTATATATATTTACATATAGGTATATTTCTCTTATATATATATACACACACACACACACACACATACATGTATATAATGTGAGACATTTGAGAATATACTGCAGCCATGATGGCCCATTAACCTTAAAATCTTATGTGTATATTTTCTACAAACAAAGACTTTAACCACAGTACAGTTATCAAGATGAGGAAATTAATACTGACATACTTTTACCTAATATCTATAGACCTTATCCAAATTTCACTATCTGTCCCATAATTTCCTTTATAGCAGAAATTTTAAAAGAAAATAGTAATCCAAGACTACACATTGTATCTAGTTATCATGATTTCTTAGTGTTTTTTTTTTTTTTTTTTAAGATTTTATTTATTTATTTTTGAAAGAGAGAGAGAGACAGCATGAGCAGGAGGGGCAGAGGGAGAAGGAGAGAGAGAATCTCAAGCAGATTCCCTGGAGTCTGACACGGGGCTCAATTCCAGGACCCTGAGATCATGACCTGAGCTGAAACCCAAGAGTCAGATGCTTAATCAGCTACACCACCCAGGCTCCCCAGTAATCTTTAATCTAGAAACACTCTTTAATCTTTCTTTTATGGCTACCTTTTTAATTTTAATTTTTAATTTTTTTAAAGATTTTATTTGTTTATTTGAGAGAGTGCGAGAGAGTGCGTGCGAGCTGGGGGAGGAGCAGAAGGAGAGGGACAAGCAGACTCTGTGCCTGGTGTGGGGCCCAGTGTGGGGCTGGATCCCACAACCTTGAGATCATGACCTGAGCTGAAACCAAGAGTTGGTTGTTTAATCGACTGAGCCACCCAGAGATACAGCTAATTTTTTAAGACTACAGGTCGTTTATTCTGTAAACTATTCCTTAGTTTGGGTTTGACTGATGTTTCCTCATGATTTGATTCAGCTTTGCATTTTGGGCAGGAGGATCACAGAAATACTGTGTTCTTGTTGCATCTGTTTTTCCTTTCTTATTAATAAATCAATATTTTGTGGGTAAGATAACCTTTTCTAACCCAGGAGAAGATTGGGCGCCTGGAATTTTTATTTAAATTTATCTTTGAGGGGCCCCTGGGTGGCTCAGTCGGTTAAGTGCCTGCCTTCAGCTCAGGTCATGATCCCAGCATCTTGGAATCGAGCCCCGTGTCGGGTTCCCCATGCTTCTCCGTCTCCTCCCTGCTCGTGCTCTTTCTTGCTATCTCTGTCGCTATCTCTGTCTCTCTCAAATAAATAAATAAAATCTTTAACTTTGTCCTTGATATTGAAATCTTTAATTCATGACTACCTTTCTTAGAAATATTTAGGATGTTAGCTTAAATATAATAGTTTTCAACACTATGCATTGGAAAATCTCTTCACCCTATATGTAATAAGTAATCCGTAATCCCTAAACCCCTTCAGAAAAAAATTAATTTCAGTACCCTGAGGATTCTGAGATGAAGTTTTCAATCTCTGTTGTAACTATTACAACATTAAAATTGTCCTTTGATCTTGTAATTTTAAAAACCAGTTTGAGTTTGTTTAAATTATAAAAGGATGATTTATCATCCAAAGTTTTAAGAACCTTTTTACCTACATAATTTACATCCTTCCTCATTTCCATTTATTTTTACACGTACAATGAAGGTGGGGAAGGAGTTATGTGAACTTGTAAGTTCTCTTCTGGGTTTAGAATCAAAGCTGCTTGAACATTGAATGACACTTCTCATGCGTAGAGGTGTGAGACTCTATGCCTTATGAAGGGAGGAGGAGAGTACCAGGGGCTGGGAAGGGAGATTTACATGTAGGATTCCCTCTGCTTTGAGGTTCCAGGTTTGACCTTAAGCACCCTGGCTTAGGTGGACCAGCCAGCTGCTACTTGAGGAGGGGCCTGCCCAGCCATATTTACAAGTGATGACTGAGTTCATAAACAACTAAGGGAAGTGGAAGGAAGAAGGGACAGGAATCTGGGAAGGTACTGGCTTCATCTTTTTCTTCTTTGCCCCTCAGGCAGATGAGGGGCTGTTGCTACCAGGGCAGACAAGGAATGTGTTCAAGAATTTGATATGAGAGTAAATCTTAAATATAATACAGATATTATAAATGTAAGCAGTTTTTAACAAAACATCTGCTTCACTAGAATGATCAAAGAAATTACAAGAAAGATTCTCTATAATCTTAAAGTGAAGATGACTTTTTTTTTTAAAGATTTATTTATTTATTTTAGAGAGAGTCTTAAGCAGACTCCATGCTGAGCTTGGAGCCCAAGGCGGGGCTGGATCTCACAACCCTGATTTCAAGACCTGAGCCAAAACCAAGAGTCCTGTGCTTAACCAACTGCGCCACCCAGGCGCCCCAAACACAGCCTTTCTAAGCATAACATAAAACCTATTGGTCAAAAAGGAAATGATTTATTAATTTGATCATTTGGGGATGGCAAAACAATACATAAACAAAGACGAGACAGACTGGGAAAAATACTTTTGGGCTATGACAAAAGGACCAATTACCTTGATATAGAAAGAATTCTCACAAATCAGTAAGACCAACAATCCAAGGAAAAATGGGTAATAAGATAAGAACAGGTAGTAGACAGTAAAAGGATTACAAATAGCCAGTAAACATGAAAATCCTCAACTTTACTTTCTTTAAAATATCTTTCAGGGGCACCTTGGTAGCAGAGTCGGTTTACCGTCCAACTCTTGGTATTGGCGCAGGTCTTAATCTCAGGGTCGTGAGATCAAGCCCCTCCTCGGGTGTGCTCAGTGCAGAGTATGCTTGAGATTCTCTCTCCCTCTCCGACATGCACTCTGTCTCACTCTCTCTCTAAAATAAATCAATAAACCTTAGTTATATGTGCTGCCAAAGTGAACAATAAATTTTTTTAAAAAATTAATCTTTTTTTTAACTCTTTATTTTGAAATAGTTAAAAAGTTTAGGGAAAGTTGCAAAATAGAGAAGTCCTGCTAAACCCTCCATCCAGATTCATCAATTTTTAACATTTTGCCAAATCAGCTTTATCATTCTCTCTCTCTGTCTCTAAATGTATATGTATACACATATTACTTACTTTTTCTGAATCAATTGAGGATGGGTTGCATACATCATAACCCATTCATTATCCATTTCCTAAGAAAAAATATGTCCCCATATGAGACCATAGTGTGGTTATGTATAATCATTATACTCAGGAAATTTAACACAGAAAACATCATCAGATCTACAGCCCGTACTCTGATTTTGGTAGTTGTCTTGGTCTTTTTAGCATTATTTTTCCCTCTAGTACAAGATCTAGTTCGTTGTGTTTAGTTTTTAGTTTCTTTTAATCTACAATTCTCCTTTAGCTTTTTTTTTTTTAAGAGGGAGAGAAAGTATGTGGGGTGGAGTGCAGAGGGGGAAGAGAATCCTAAGCAGGCTCCTGTCCAGCGTAGAGCCTGACACGGCTTGATCTCACAGCCCTGAGATTGTGACCTGAGCCGAAACCAAGAGTTGAAAGCTTAACTGACTGTGCCACCCAGGCGCCCCAGCTTTTTTTTTTAAGATTTTATTTATTCATGAGAGAGAGAGAGAGAGAGGCAGAGACAGAGGGAAAAGCAGGCTCCCCATGGAGCAGGGAGCCCAAAGTGGGACTCGATCCCAGGACCCTGGGATCATGACCTGAGCCAAAGGCAGCCGCTTAACCAACTGAGCCACCCAGGCACCCCAGCTTTTTTTTTTTTTTTAATGAGATATTTTACATTGACAGTTTTTAAGGATGCAGGTCAGTGATTTTATAAAATGTCTCTCAATTTGGGTTTGTCTAATATTTTTTCATAGATTCAGGTTACATATGCCAGTTTGGAATACTCCGTAAGTGATGGTGTGTCCTTCCTAAGGTATCACATGTGAAAGGACAAGATGTCTCCCTGCCTCTCATTGGTGATGTCCCTACTTAGTGATTGATATGATCAACCAGTCAGGGTTTTGTCCAGTTTCTCCACTGTATAGCTGCTATTTTTCCCTTTGCAACTAATAAGAAATCTATGAGGAGGCCCTTTGAGGTCACGTTCCTTGTCACACTTCCCCTTCCCTTGTTTTGCATCCATGAATTATTCTTGCCCCGATCAGTCTTTACTATATGTGATTGTAAAAACGCTGATTTTCTAATTCCATATTCCCTCTACCTCACTCTTCAGATTGAAGAAATTAACACAATAGTGAGTACCATTTCCTCTGTCACACTGGCAGAAATTTAAAAGTTTGGTAATGCTCTCAGTGCTGGAGAGGTATGGGAAGAAGAGCTTTATATTAGCGGTGCAGCTTTGAGGGCAGTGTGGTAATACCTGTCACAATTGTAAATGTGCATTCTACTTGGAGGAAATACTATATAAAATACTTGAACATGTGCACAAACATTTTCAGCTGTAGCTTTGTTTTTAATAACAAAAGACTGGAAACAATCTAATATTCAACAGAAGGATGCTGTTAAATTATGGTACCCTTATACAATGGTGTCTTTTGCAGTTGTCAAAAAGAGTGAGGTTGAACTGTATTAATTGATAAGAGAAGATTTCTAATATAAGTGAAAAATGCAGGATAGGGCGCCTGGGTGGCTCAGATGGTTAGGCGTCTGCCTTCAACTCAGGTCATGATCCCAGGGTCCTGGGATCAGGTCCCACATCGGGCTCCCTGCTCCTTGGGAGCCTGCTTCTCCCTCTGCCTCTCTCTCTCTCTCTCTCTGTCTCTCATGAATAAATAAATAAAATCTTAAAAAAAAAAAAAAAGAGTTGCAGGCTCTGCCACCAGAGCCAGAAAAAAAAAATGCAGGTTAATTGGTACAGTAGGGTCCCACTTATGTATCTGTTTGAAAGGATGTATATATCCGGACTGTCGTAAAACATACTGCTGGAGTACATAGGAAACGGTTGCCATCCTCTAGAGATGCACAGTGGAGAAAGCTGGGGGAGGAGACATTTAATTCTTTTGTCTTGTGTATGAAAGATTTTTTATAATGATAAAATAGATTTATAAATTCAAAGGAAGGTTTTTTGTGTTTTTTTTTTTTTTTTAAATTGTGCTCCTATACCACAAAAAAGGCCCACATAATTTTTGGTCTTGATTTTGTTTTTGGGGGCATATTTCTTCAGAACAAGGACAACCCAGCTGTTGATGAAGCAGACTTCCTTGAAGCTTTTAAAAAGATTCAACCCTCATCATTTCGAAGTATCGTTGGACTGATGGACATCAAGCCTGTTGGCTGGGAGCAGATTGGTGGCCTCGAAGATGTCAAACTGAAGTTAAAACAGGTGATCGAGAGAGATTGCTTACGCCAGTAGAATGGTAGGATTTAAGTGTGCCACTTTTGTGATGAAGACAAATCGCAGTTGCCGAGACTATCTTGGCTGCCATCAGTCATGCCATCCTAACGTCACAATGCAAGGGGCCCTTTTTAGTCCTGGTTTAACTGGCCTTCTATAGGCATCAAATACCATTTTTCATACTTTCCTACCTCACCTTCCTTCTGTTTGTTTTTGCTTTACAGGCTTTATCATCTGAATGGGATCAGCAGACTTCTCTGTAGAGGGCCAGAGAGTAAATATTTTAGGCTTTGTGGGCCATCCAGTCTCTATTGCAACCACTCAGCTCTGTCTTCATGGCACGGGGGCAGCGGCAGCCATAGATAATTCGTAATCATTACTTGTGTTCTGGTAACTTTATTTATGGACACTGAAATCATGTAATTTTCACGTCACGATATATTCTTTTGATTTTTTTTCCCGAGCATTTAAAAATATAAAAATGGTTCTTAGTTTGTGGGTGGTAAAATATAGATTTTTAGTTTGTAGGCCTGAGTTTGCCCTGGGACTGGTAAAAGCACAAAATTATAATACAAGTATGGCCTGGGGGCCTACTGGTTCTCACTGTGGATGCTGAGGGACACAGCTTTCCAGAGGCTCTCACTTGCATTTCAGTTTCAGAAGTTAATTTTGTTAATTTACCTTCAGGTGATCCTGCTATAAAGAACTAGGTTTCTCTAACTGCACATACAAAAGACTGACTTATAAATATCACTATAATTTATTCATCTTAACTAGAAGCTATTTCTGCATTGAATCGTAGAATCCTTGTGTCCGTGGATCAGTGCATTTATGATATTCCCTAATTTTTTACATGCATTGTCTCATTTACTCTTCATGAAGTACATGAGAGATTAGCTACACCTTCCTGTTGCAAACACTCTTTCTTTAGCTTTGAGATGGTAAGCTTTCCTGCCTTTCTGAACACTCCTTTCCCATACTTTAAATGTTAGTGTCCCAAGCTCCTGGGAGGCCTCTTGTTGCATTCTGTGAGTCCACGATCTCGATATCCAGGGCTTCAACTGTCCCCTGAAAACTGTTAACTCGAAAATCTTTATATCCAGTGCAGGTAGTTCTTTTGATCATCAGAATTGGTTAGGTGCTTGCCTACCAGGTAACTTACAGGGATCTCAAACTCAGCATGTCTAAAACTCAGCTAAGGAGTCCCACCACCATACCTGGATTCTCTACCTTTGTGAATACAGCCAGCCACCGATGTCATAAGTCAGAAACCCGTCTTCTAGGGGTGATTGGGTGGCTCAGTTGGTTGAGCGTCTGACTCTTCGTTTCAGCTCAGGTCATGATCTCAGGGTCATGGGATCGAGCCCCATGTTGGACTCTGTGCTCAGTGCAGAGTCTGCTTCAGATTTTTTCTCCCTCTCCCTCTGCTCTTTCTCCTCCCCGCTCATGCTCTCGCTCTCTCAAATAAATAAAAGCTTAAAAAAAAGAAAAACCCATCTTCTAAATGCCTGGGTCCTGTTATATGTATATGTAACTTCCCCTCTGGATTTAGAACATAGCCCCTACATAAAAGAGTTAACATTTTATGTTTCAGGTCCATCCCTTTGACACCATTGCCACTGCTTGTGACACATCAGGCTTTATTATTTTTGTAGTCTGGGTCATTCCAAGAGACTTCTAACTGGTCTCCCTCCTCTGGTTTTATTTCTTTCCAGTCCATTCCCCATACTGCTTCCTCAATGTTGACTGAAACTTTCAAGGTGCAGCACAGTCTGACTCCTTCCACTTCCAACTCTATTGTTCCTTGCTTCCCCTATTCTCCCCCTCTGTTCCTGCTTACTGATGAGATGAATTAGAGTTTCATGTGTCTCTGTGTGTACTGTTCTTCTCTGTGGAATGCCCTTTACTGGCCTCATTGTTAGTTTACCGGTCTGTCTCCGCAACTAAAATCTGGGTTCCCTTGGTACAGGGATCTCATCTTTTGTTGTAGAAAAGCAATACATCAGTAGTTAAGAGTTTGTACTTCTTGATCTACGCTGCCTGGGGTCAGTCTCAGTTCTGCTTGCCTCACTAGAAATAAGACCTGGGCAAGTTACTTAACTTTTGTAAGCCTGAGCTTCTGCATCTGTAAAATTATGATGATAATAAAATCACCTACCTCGGGCGCCTGGGTGGCTCAGTTGGTTAAGCGACTGCCTTCGGCTCAGGTCATGATCCAGGAGTCCCTGGATCGAGTCCCGCATCAGGCTCCCTGCTCCGCGGAGAGTCTGCTTCTCCCTCTGACCCTCCCCCCTCTCATGTGCTCTCTCTCTCTCTCTCTCATTCTCTCTGTCTCAAATAAATAAATAATAAATAAATAAATAAATAAATAAATAAATAAATAAAATAAAATCACCTACCTCAGAGGTAAAGGGGACTTGTTTACTATTTAGTTAACATTTGTGGAGTGCCAACTTTGTGAAGGTGTCATTCTATGTATGGCTATTTAGAGGTCAACTTTATTTACATTCTAGCAGGAGCAGAATGACAAAATCAACATGGAAAAATTGTTTCAGATAGTGAATGAGTAAGTGCTCTCAAAGTAAAAGATGGGCAGTAGCGTAGAGTGGCTGGGGGGTGGGGGTGGGTGTACTGCTTTAGAGTGGTTAGGGAAGACCTCTCCAAGGAAATGACATTTGAGCTGAGACTGAATGATGACGGATGGCCACATAGAGAACTTGAAGGAGTGTTCAGATAGAGAATAGCAAATAAAGGCCCTAAGATGGGAACAGAAAGGGTGTTTGGGAAATAGGCTATGTAAAGCCTTATAATGACTGGCAGGAAGGATTTGGATTTTATTCTAATTCTGTTGGGAGGTCATTGAAGAATTTTAAGCAGGAAATGATATGACCTGACTTAGGTTATAAGATCACTGGTTGGTGCATGGAGAATGGACTGCATTTCCAGCTTATAACAGATACCTAAGAATTATTGAGTGGACAAATGAATTTACTGAATTATTTGATGTTTTATCATTACACTAAAATAACTGTCTCTTTTTGTGTACCTACAGAGTATCGAGTGGCCTCTAAAATTCCCTCAGGAATTTGTCCGGATGGGCCTGACACAACCAAAGGGAGTTCTCCTGTACGGTCCCCCTGGATGTGCTAAAACCACCCTGGTGAGGGCGCTGGCCACAAGCTGTCATTGTTCTTTTGTTTCCGTGAGCGGTGCTGATCTCTTTTCTCCTTTTGTTGGAGACTCAGAAAAAGTCTTGTCTCAGGTTTGTTCATTTTCCCCCATGTAGTTAAGTGTCCTTTTGAATTTTCATGGCATGCTTTAAGGATAAACCTTAGTTATTAAAAATATTACTGGCCTTTTTATTAATTAGAAAAGTTATATAGATTATAGAAAATTTAGAAAATGTAGGAAAGTGTTAGATAAATTCTTTGTAAACTCTCTACCTACTGTTAACATTTTGGTGAATTTGCTTTATTTTTTTTGTTTTTCTTTTAGAATTGAGGGTAAATTATGTCTTTTTTTTTTCTTTTTTTAAAGATTTTATTTATTTATTTGAGAGAGAGAATGAGAGATAGAGAGCATGAGAGGGAAGAGGGTCAGAGGGAGAAGCAGACTCCCCACTGAGCAGGGAGCCCGATGTGGGACTCGATCCCGGGACTCCAGGATCATGACCTGAGCCCAAGGCAGTCGCTTAACCAACTGAGGCACCCAGGCGCCCTAAATTATGTCTTTATCATGATTTTTTGATCATTATCACTTTTAAAACTCCATAGTTTAAGTATTTTTTGAAAATATGATTTTTAATCTGTATGTAATACTGAGTTGTTTCTTGTTCTATGTATTCATTCCTCAATTCTTAGACACTTAGCATCTTTCTCTTTTTATATTTTAAAAGTTATAAGTAGTAATACAGAAAGCATATATTCACTGGAATATTAAATAATGTGTGGCTTTTCAATAATTTCATTTTCCTAAACAAAGGTATTTCGACAAGCAAGAGCAAATACTCCAGCAATTGTGTTTTTGGATGAGATTGATTCAATCTTGGGCTCTCGATCCATCAGCAAAACAGAATGTAATGTTCAAGAACGTGTTCTTTCTGTTCTTCTAAATGAATTAGATGGTGTGGGACTGAAGACTATAGAGAGAAGAGGAAGTAAATCCGATCAACAGGGTAAATACAAGGAGCTGAAAAAAAATGAAGAGGTATTTATTAGTCAGAATATACCAAAAACCCAGGCCAGCATTAAATACATTGCATATACACTAGCTTTTCCTATGCTGGATGCATCTCATAGAACGAATTATATAATTTCAGTTTGACTCTGTTAGGATTTCTGCAGGCCTGCTAAAAATTGTGATTTGGCTAGGAAGGAGGTAAATTTTATAATAAGTTATCTTAAATATATATGAATGTGAATTTTATTTTTCCTAAGATTTAGAAACATAACTTTACATATTGCTAATAGAAAAGGGAGTTTATTCTTATTTTTATATCCTGAAGAACCAGTGTTCATCCCTTTCTAAAAATTTTTATATGAAACAAAACAAAACATTGTAATTACTAATGATCTTAGTAATTTAAAAACTTCCAATTTTCTTGAGTAATGGGTTTCCTTAGTTATAATGAAATGAAAATGACCTTTGGAAGTCCCTTCCTCCCTTTCTGAGTCTCTTTCTAAATAGAGTTTGATATCCTTAAGTTATCCAATGGATAATTTTTCTTTTATTCTTTCATTGTTTTTAACCTTGTTTCCCATTTGAAAAATCATTCCATGGAAGGAGAGTCTTACAGCTCTTAAGAACATATGACACTAGAATTTGAGGGGACCCGTGAGGTATTCTAATGAAATTTTCTCATAATGCAGGAATTCCTTCTATAATATCTGACCAGTATTTAGTCAGCCTCTGCTAAAATACATGGAGATATAGGGAACTCACTACTTTGAGAGATCACATTACTGGGGAACCACTCTGATTATTCAGTTCAATTTAAAAGAAATTTTTTTTTAATTCCAGTGTAGTTAACATACAGTATTATATTAGTTTCAGGTGTACAATACAGTGATTCCACAATTCCATATATTACTCAGTGCTCATCGAGATAAGTGTACTCTTTAATCCCCATCACCTATTTCCCCCATCGCCCACCACCTCCCCTCCCCTCTGTTTGTTCTCTATAGTTAAGAGTCTGTTTTTTGTTTTGTCTCTCTTTTTTTTCCTTTGTCTGTTTGTTTTGTTTCTTAAATTCCACATATGAGTGAGATTATATGGTATTTGTCTTTCTCTGACTGGCTTATTTCACTTAGCATTATTCTACACTCTCTAGAGCCATCCATGTTGTTGCAAATGGCAGGACTTTATTCTTTTTTATGTTTGAATAATATTCCTGTGTGTGTGTACACCACATCTTCATTGATGGACACTTGGGCTGCTTCCATAATTTGGCTATTATAAATAATGCTGTAGTAAACATGGGTTTGCATATATCCCTTCGAATTAGTTTTCATAGTCTGGGTAAATACACAGTAGTATGAGTACTGGATCATAGGGTAGTTCTGTTTTTAATTTTTTGAGGACCCTCCATACTGTTTTCCACAGTAGCTGCACCAGTTTGCATTTCCACCAGCAGTGCACAAGGGTTCCTTTTTTTCTATAACGCTTGTTGTTTCTTGTGTTCTTGATTTTACCTATTCTTACAGGTGTGAGGTGAGATCTCATTGTGGTTTTGATTTGCATTTCCCTGATAATGAGTGATATTGAGCTTCTTTTCATGTATCTGTTAGCCATCTGTATATCTTTTTTTTTTTTTAAGATTTTATTTATTTGAGAGAGAGAGAATGAGAGACAGAGAGCACAAGAGGGAAGAGGGTCAGAGGGAGAAGCAGACTCCCCACTGAGCAGGGAGCCTGATATGGGACTCGATCCTGGGACTCCAGGATCATGACCTGAGCCGAAGGCAGTCACTTAACCAACTGAGCCACCCAGGTGCCCCGCCATCTGTTTGTCTTTAGAGAGATGGTCTGTTCATGTCTTTTGTCCATTTTTAAATTGGATTATTTGTGTGTATGTTATGTAAGTTCTTTATATATTTTGGGTAATAATCCTTTATTGAATATGTCATTTGTAAAAATCTTCTCCCATACAGTAGGTTGTCTTTTAGTTTTGTTGATTATTTCCTTTGCTGTGCAGAAGCTTTTTATTTTGATGTAGTCCCAATAGTTTATTTTCACTTTTAATTCCCTTGCATCAGGAGACAAGAAAGATGTTGCTATGGCTGGTGTCAGAGAAATTACTACCTGTGCTCTCTTCAAGGATTTTTATGGTTTCAGGTCTCACATTGAGGTCCTTAATCCATTTTGAGTTTATTTTTGTGTATGGTTTAAGAAAATGGTCCAGTTTCAGGGTGCCTGGGTGGCTCAGTCAGTTAGGCGTCCAACTCTTGATTTTGGCTCAGGTCATGGTGTCCGGGTCTTGAGATTGAGCCCTGCGTTGGGCTCTGAGCTCTGCTTAAGATTCTTTCCTTCTCCCTTTCCCTCTGCCTCTCTCCCTGCTCATATGCTCTCTCTCTCTCTCTTCCTCCCTTTCTCTCAAATAAATAAATACATCTTTTTTTAAAAGAGCAAGAAAGTGGTCCAGTTTCATTCTTTTCCATGTTGCTGTCTGGTTTTCCCAACACCATTTGTTGAAGAGCCTTTTTCTCACTGCATATTCTTACCTCCTTTGTCAAAGATTTGTTGGCCGTGTAATCATGGGCTGATTTCTGGCCTTATTTCTGGGCTTTCTGTTTTGTTCTATTGATTTATGTGTCTGTTTTTGTGCCAGTACCACACTGTTTTGATCACTACAGCTTTGTGTAATATAACTTGAAATCTGGAATTGTGATGCCTCCAGCTTTGTTTTTCTTTTTCAAGGTTGCTTTGGCTATTTGGGGTCTTTTCTGGTTCCATACAAATTTTAGGATTGTTTGTTCTAATTCTGTGAAAAAGGCTATTGGTATTTTTATATGGATTGTGTTAAATCTATAGATTGCTGTGGGTAGTATGGGCATGTTAACAATATTTGTTCTTCAAATCCATGAGCATGGACTCTCTCTCTATTTGTATCATCTTCAGTTTCTTTCATCACTGTTTTATAGTTTTCACAATACAGGTCTTTCACCTCCTTGGTTAAGTTTATTCCTAGGTATTTTATTATTATTGGTATAATTGTAAGTGGGATTATTTTCTTAATTTCTCTTTCTGCTGCTTCATTATTAATGTATAGAAATGCAACAGATTTCTGTACATTGATTTTGTATCCTGTGACCTGAATTCATTTCTCAGTTCTGGTAGTTTTTTGGTAGAGTCTTTAGGGTTTTCTATATAGAGTATCATCTCATCTGCAAATAGTGGAAGTTTGACTTCTTTCTTGCTGTTTTGGATGTCTTTATTTCTTTTTGTTGTCTGATTGCTGTGGCTAGGAGTTCCAGTACTATGTTGAATAAAAGCGGTGGGGTGGACATCCTTGTCTTGTTCCTGACCTTAGGGAAAAAGCTCTCAGTTTTTTTACCATCGACTATGATGTTACCTGTGGGGTTTTTTTTATATGGCCTCTATTATGCTGAGGTATGTTCCCTCTAAACCTACTTTGTTGAGGGCGCCTGGGTGGCTCAGTTGGTTAAGCGGCTGCCTTCGGCTCAGGTCATGATTCTGGAGTCCCTGGATTGGGTCCCGCATCGGGCTCCCTGCTCGGCAGGGAGTCTGCTTCTCCCTCTGACCCTCCCTCCCTCATGTGCTCTCTCTCTCTCTCTCTCATTCTCTCTCTCTCAAATAAATAAAATCTTAAAAATAAATAAATAAAAATAAACCTACTTTGTTGAGAGTTTTTATCATGAATGGATGTTGTACTTTGTTAAATGCTTTTCCTGCATCTGTTGAAATGATCATATGGTTCTTGTTCTTTCTCTTATTGATGTATCATGTTGATTGATCTGTGAATATTGAACCACGCTTGCATCCCAGGAATAAATCCCATTTGATCATGGTGAATGATTTTTATAATGTATTGTTGAATTTGGTTTGCTAGTATTTTGTTGAGGATTTTTGCATCTAATGTTCATCAGAGATACTGGCCTTTAGTTCTCTTTTTTCGTAGTATTTTTATCTGGTTTTGGGGTCAGGGTAATGCTGGCCTCATAGAATGATTTTGAAAGTTTTCCTTCCTCTTCTGTTTTTTGGGATAGGTTGAGAATAGGTTTTAACTCTTCTTTAAATGTTTGGTAGAATTCACCTAGAAGCCATCTGGTCCTGGACTTTTGTTCGTTGGTAGTTCAACAAACAATTTTGAATGCTTAGCATGTGTAAGGTTTTGCTCTGGCTGCTTTTCTGTATTTCTTATCTTTATCTAGGATTTATATATCTGCAGCTTATGTCATCATATTCCTACCTCTAGAAAGCAAAATAAAAAGCAAAGTAAATCTCTTGCAGGACATGAGAGCCAGAGTGATTCATAGCCATACGTCTTCACCTGTTAGTCACATGCTTTGTCTTTTCAAATCATCCACTTAGGTTATAATCATTCTTTGGGGCTCAGGTGCATTCAGTAGGTGTTCTCTGCTGTGGTATAAGGTTTTCCATTGGTTCTCATATCTCCCAGAGAGATGTCCCTCAGGACTGGCCAGTCCCTTCACCACACACAAAGTAGTTCTTTGATTAATAATTTGTTTTAGCATATGTTGATATCAAGAAGGTAGTCTGGATAGGAGATATAAACATTCCAGCCCCAAGGAAAGGATATGCTTATTTAAAAATAAATGGACCGTCTGATTTATAATTTCTTAAAAATTTAACAATTAACAGCTTACTGACATTAGTTTGTGTTGGTGTTTTCCCTCAGAGTTTCAAGAAGTTTTTAATAGAAATGTCATGATTGTTGCTGCAACAAATAGACCTGATGTATTAGATGATGCCTTGTTACGACCTGGAAGATTAGATAAGATTATCTATATACCACCTCCAGATGAAAAGGTAATCATTGTACGTGTTTAGTCTATGTGGGGATTCTTAACACATCAATGTCTGAGCTCTAAGGAGCCTAGCAGAATTGAATCCCAAACTAGATATATATGTATGTGGTACGTGTCTCATACCGAGTTCTGCAGTCTTCCCTTGCCTAGTGGGCCTTCATAAAAATCATAATTTTGATCTGCTTTTGCTGGATACTCTAGGCCTATTTTCAGAGAAACATAAGCCTATAAGTAAAGTAGTTCTACCTTATTTCATTGTTGTGGCAGACTCAAAATACCGAGTTTGTTAAGTATAATCACCATTGTTTTACAACTAGAATGGAGGAATCCTAAAGGGTTTAAAACATTTTGGAGATAATTTGCATCAGTATCCTTATTTTACAGTGGGAAAGTCTGAGATTAGAGAGATTACACAGTGTATCCATAGTCGAAGAATCAGTAAATCTTTGCCCTTAACATCCATAGCCACTGACAGGGAATGGTTAAAGACAAAGAATGAATTTTTTCCTTCCTTCCTTAAAAAAAAATTAAATGTCTATTTATTTTTAAATTGTGTCTAGATAATTCATGTTTTTGCTTTTTTTATAAAGATTTTATTTATTTGAGAGAGAATGCCTTAAAAAAATTAAATGTCTATTTATTTTTAAATTGTGTCTAGATAATTCATGTTTTTGCTTTTTTTATAAACATTTTATTTATTTATTTGAGAGAGAGAGAGAGAGAGAGAGCGCATGATGGGGGGAGGGTCAGAGGGAGAAGCAGACTCCCTGCCGAACAGGGAGCCCGCTGCGGGACTCGATCCCGGGACTCCAGGATCATGACCTGAGCCGAAGGCAGTTGCTTAACCAACTGAGCCACCCAGGCGCCCATGTTTCTTAAACCATGTCTGATAACACTGTTTGTACCCAGAACAGGGACTCATCATGTCTCTTAAAGAAATTTAGCTACAGTTGGCTATTTTAAAAATTATTATAAAAGTATTAAAAGTTTATCATGTCATTGTTTTTACCATCATCATATGAGCCATTGATGAGTTATTCTTTCTTACCTCTTCAGAAGTGATTCTTATTGTTTATTAAATAAATATATATACTTCCTCTGTAGTATGACAGGAAACACTAACTTAAGATATTTTAATAAAGTTTTGTGTGAGACGTAAATGTTATAAGATTATAAACATATTGTTTTTAATTTTTCTTCCAGGGCAGGCTTTCTATTTTGAAAGTCTGTACAAAAAACATGCCAGTGGGGCCTGATGTTTCCTTAGAAAACTTAGCAGCAGAAACCTGTTTTTTCTCTGGTGCTGATCTTGGAAACCTTTGCAAAGAAGTAAGTTAATTAGATCTTCATTCACTTGGCAGCATTTACTAAAAGATTCCTATGTGGCAAGCACTATGTAAGGTGAAACAGACAGCTAGGACCCCTCCCCTCCCCTCCCCTCCCCTCCCCTCCCCTCCCCTCCCCTCCCCTCCCCTCCCCGCCCCGCCCCGCCCCGCCCCGCCCCGCCCCGCCCCGCCCCGCCCCGCCTGGAGCACCTGGGAAGGACATCGACCCAGACTTGGGGACATCAGAGAAGGCTTTGTGAGAGAGGGCATGTGTAAAGTAAAATTGGAAGGATGATGAGAGAGTTGACAAGGCTAAGGGAGGGACGCGGAGGGTGGTGTTGAGGCGGAGGGAACAAAATGTGTGGACAACTGGAGTGAGAGATAACATGACATTGAAGAGCTGGACAGTGGCCAGATCACACAGGTCCTTGTAAGCCACTTTAAGGGATTTAGACTTTATTTTGAGAACAAAAGAAGCCATCATAGATGTTTCTCTTTCCATAAAATTTTATTAAATATACTATTCAGAAAAATGTACAGATCATTAGGATATAGTTCATTGAATTAAAATAAAATGAACACACTTGTATAACTAGAGAGAGAACATTATCAGTGCCCTGGAAGCTTCTCTTGGGGCTTTCCCAGTCTCCCTCCCAAAAGGGAACCACACTCCTGACTTCCAGCACTGGAGATTAGTTTTGTCTGCTTTTGAACTTTATATAAATAGGACCATATATACTTTTATGTTTGCTTCTTTTTTTTTAAGATTTTTATTTATTTATTTGACAGAGAGAGCGAGCGAGAGCAGGAACACAAGCAGTGGGAGTGAGAGAGGGAGAAGCAGGCTCCCCACTGAGCAGGGAGCCTGATGTGGGGCTCGATCCCAGGACCCCGGGATCATGACCTGAGCTGAAGGCAGACGCTTAACGACCAAGCCACCCAGGCGCCCTATGCTTGCTTTTTAATTCAAGATTATGTTTGTGAAATTCATCTATGGTTTTGCATATAGTGGTAGTTTTTGCATTTCCATCGCTTTGTAATATTCTGGTTTATGAATATACTGCATTTATTCATCCATCTTTTTGAACATTTGGGCTACTACTTTTTTGTTATAAATTATGCTGCTATGGGCCGCCATCATGAACAACACAGTAACTATTCGGACCAGGAAGTTCATGACTAACCGACTACTTCAGTGGAAACAGATGGTCATTGATGTTCTTCACCCTGGAAAGGCAACAGTACCTAAGACAGAAATTCGGGAAAAACTAGGCAAAATGTACAAGACCACACCAGATGTCATATTTGTGTTTGGATTCAGAACCCATTTTGGTGGTGGCAAGACAACCGGCTTTGGCATGATTTATGATTCCTTGGATTATGCAAAGAAAAATGAACCCAAACACAGACTTGCAAGACATGGCCTGTATGAGAAGAAAAAGACATCGAGGAAACAGCGAAAGGAACGCAAGAACAGAGTGAAGAAAGTCAGGGGGACTGCAAAAGCCAATGTTGGTGCTGGCAAAAAGTGAGCTGGAGATTGGACAGCAGAAGGAGTAAAGATGCTGCAGTGGCTTTATCTGTGGTGGTTGTGCAGATTTTTCATGAGAGGATCAATAAACTAAGAATGTTAAAAAAAAAAAAAATTATTCTGCTATGGCGCCTGGGTGGCTCAGTTGGTAAGCAACTGCCTTCGGCTCAGGTCATGATACTGGAGTCCTGGGATGGAGTCCTGCATCAGGCTCCCTGCTCAT
Organism: Zalophus californianus; assembly: GCF_009762305.2. NCBI lineage: Eukaryota > Metazoa > Chordata > Mammalia > Carnivora > Otariidae > Zalophus > Zalophus californianus. The sequence continues at coordinate 86,784,838 of NC_045600.1, forward strand.
CGGGGAATCTGCTTCTCCCTCTGACCCTCCCCCACTCTCCTGTGCTCTCTCATTCTTTTTCTCTCAAATAAATAAAATCTTTAAAAAAAAATTATGCTGCTATGAACAATCTTGCATGTGTCTGTTAGTACATACGTGTAGATATGTCTGTTTTATATATGTATATACCTACAAAGAAAATTGCTGTGTCATAGAGTATATGTTTGATCTTTTCCTTTATGATTAGTGCTGTGTCCTGTTTAAAAACTCCCTACTGTGAGACCAGGAAGATAGTCTCTCATCTTTAAATATGTAAATGGGCTCACAGTTTATATATTTTGCTGCAACTTGCTTTTTCTTTTTTTCCATTTAAGGCTAGAATTTAACGTAGAAGAAATAATGGTCTGTTAAGACAACTTTTAATCATCTTATTTAACTTTTTAATATTTTTAATGTCATGAATATTGGAATTCTAAGAAATGGGACTGAGGTTTTTACCCTCAGATTTTGAACTATTACCATAAATTGTGGGAGCGCCTAGGTGGCTCAGTCAGTTAAGCCTCTGCCTTCGGCTCAGGTCATGATCTCAGGGTCCTGGGATGGAGCCCCATGTTGGGGATCCCTGCTTCTCCCTCTGCCTCAGCCCCTCCTCCCTGTTTGTGCTCTCTCTCTCAAATAAATAAAATCTTTAAAAAAAATTTCTTTAAAGTGTTACCATAATTTGTAAAAAAAAAAATGAAGCGTATTAATTATTTCCTATTGTTTGTTTCTTATAGGCTGCCTTGCTGGCTCTGCAAGAAAATGGACTAGAAGCAACCACCGTGAAACAAGAGCACTTTCTAAAATCACTGAAGACTGTAAAGCCATCCTTAAGTCACAAGGACTTGACTTTATATGAGAACTTATTTCAGGAACAAGGATTTTCTAACTTAGAGGATATTTAAAAACTATGTTACATCCCTGACCAAGGATTAATTTAAGTGTAAATTTGCCCTGTAGTTTGCAGCTTCGCACTTTTAGAGTTTGTGTGTTATTTCATGTAAATAAAAAACTTCGTACCTGATAAGCTAAAGTTCATCTTATTTCTAAAAAGTATATTAAAATACCATAATTTGGGAAGAAAGTATATGTAGACTTTTTTTTAAAGACTTTATTTGTCAGAGAGAGCACAAGCAAGGGGAGCGGCAGGCGGAGGGAGAAGCAGGCTCCCCGCTGAGCAGGGAGCCTGATGCGGGGCTCGATCCTAGGACCCTGGGATCATGACCTGAACCGAAGGCAGATGCTTAACTGTCTGAGCCACCCAGGTGCCCCTGATTTTTTTTTTTTTAAGATTTTATTTTTAAGTAATCTCTACACCCGATGTGGAGCTCAAATTTATAACCCCGAGATCAAGAGTGCATATTCTACCAACTGAGCCAGCCAGGCACCCCTGTATGTTGATTTTTATAGTGGGAATGGTGGTTGCTTTTGTTTGTTTTGGGTTGATTGCTTTTTTTAACTGTATTTTGAAATAATTTCATACTTACAGAAAAGTCGCCAAGAATAATACAAAGAACTCTTATGTGCTCTTAAACCAGGTTCACCAATTTTTAACCTTTTGCCATATTTGCTTTCTCTCTCCTTTTTTATATATACATACACACACATATACATATACACACATGGTATTTTTCAGAACTATTTTTTTTTTAAAGATTTATTTATTTATTTATTTGAGAGAGAGAGAATGAGAGGTAGCACGAGAGGGAAAGAGGGTCAGAGGGAGAAGCAGGCTTCCCGCCGAGCAAGAAGCCTGATGTGGGGCTCGATCCCAGAACCCCCGGGATCATGACCCGAGCCGAAGGCAGTCGCTTAACCAACTGAGCCACCCAGGCGCCCCAGAACTATTTAAGAATAGATTTTATGCATCATGCCCCTTTACCCCTCAATACTTCAGGGTTTATTTCTTTTCTTTTTCCCTTGAGATGTTATTTTTAAGTAATCTCTACATCCATTGTGGGGCTTGAACTCACAACCCTGAGAAAAAGAGTTGCATGCTCCACTAACTGAGCCAGCCAGGCACCCCTTCCGTATATATTTCTTATAAGGGTGGTTATTTTCTTATATAACCATGGTACATTAAACTCAGGAAATTTAACATTGGTAGAATATTTTAATCTATCCAATGAATTTCATCTATTGTCCCAACAGCAATTTTTGTCCAGTTATGGGATCCAGTCTAGGATCATACATTGCATTTAGTTCTCATGTGTCTTTAGATTTGAAATGGTTCCTCAGTCTTGACCTTGACATTTTTTAAAGAGGACAGACCAAATGTCTACAATAGCCAAACTGGAAAGAGCTCAGATGTCCATTGACAGACGAATGGATAAAGAAGATGTGGTACATATACAATGGAATATTACTCAGCCATCAGAAAGGATGAATACTTACCATTTATATTGATGTGGTTGGAACTAGAGGGTATTATGCTAAATGAAATAAGCCAATCAGAGAAAGACAATTATATGATCTCACTGATACGTGGAATTTAAGAAACAAGGTAGAGGACCATAAGGGAAGAGAAGAAAAAATGAAACGATGAAATCAGAGAAGGAGACAAACCGTAAGAGACTCTTAATCTTAGGAAACAAACTAAGGGTTTCTGGAGGGGAGGGGGTGGGGGGATGAGGTGGGGCTGGGTGATGGACTCTGGGGAGGGTATATACTGTAATGAGCACTGGGTATTATGTAAGACTGATGAATCACAGGTCTGTACCCCTGAAACAAATAATACATTATAGGTTAATTAATAGAATTTAAATTAAAAAAAATAAAGAGTACAGACCCAACTATTTTATAGAACGACTGGCTTCTGATTTGTGTTTGTCTGATTCTGCATCATGATGGATTCAGGTTATGCATGACCAGTGGAGCACTACATAAGTGCCATGTTCTCAGAGATCACTGCTGGGGACACATGAGGCTACCCATATCGATGATGCTAATTTTGATCACTTCTTCACAGGATTGTCCAATTCCTCTACATATAGCTATTATTTTTCCTTTTGTAATTATATGCAACTTTTAAGGAGATAGATTATATGTATGTTTTTATTTCCTTTTAAAACAAAAGTAATTAAAATGTTAGAAAATACAGATAAACACAAAGAAAATACTTAGGTATATCATCTTTTAGTCCCTTATGCACGTATAGATCATTTTCTAAAAACCAGAAATGCATGGCACTATGGAGCTCTTGACTTGTTTTTCTCACCTAACCAAGTCTGGTAAGCACCTTACTGAGCCTTTCTTCGCTCAAGAGGCACCATACTAGGTGCTGGGCTGTAAATGGAGGAGACAAAGTACCCTACAGGCCACCTGGGAGCACAGACCTCAGACAAATCATGGTGAATTACATAAAACAAAGATATGTGCTTCAAAAGAAACGCGGGGTACTATGAGAGCATAGTGAACAACATATATGGAATTATAAATATTACACGGTTGTTGGAAAGTTTCCTATTTCTGACTGGAGCCAGGGCTGTTGATTATTTTGCTTGTTTATTTTTTATTTTTTATTATGTTATGTTAATCACCATACATTGCATCATTACCACCCTGAACGTGCCCGATCTTGTCTGATCTCCGAAGCTACGCAGGGTCGGGCCTGGTTAGTACTTGGATGGGAGGGCTGTTGATTAAGCAAAACCTCACTATTTGGGTGATAATTAAAGAAAAGACCTGTTTTACTTATAGGGATAAAATATAATTCAATTAAAATTTTTCTAACAAACTGACCCTTTTTGAATAGTAGGGAAAACACCTAGAAACCCGATTAGAATTCTGACAATTTTTATTCATGTTCTCTATCAATTATTGATCTTATAGGACAAGGCGGCCATTAGGGCTTCACCACCCCTAGCCCTGCAGCACGCTGGCCTGAACCCTTTAACTCAGACTCTGGCTGTGGACCTGTTGTTTTTCCCCAGAAAAATTTTCTAGTGCTCAGACTGGAAATTTAGTACCCGCACTTTGTTTAGAGGCTGAAAATGTCTTTTTAAATTGTAATGATAACTTTTTTTTATCATGTTCAGTTAGCCACTGTATAGTACATCATCAGTTTTTGATGTAGTGTTCAATGATGTAATGATAACTTCTCAACAAAACTTTGGAAGCCCCCTGAGAACAAAAACCATGTGTCTCCTCTCATTGAAAAACAATAAATAATGTAGTCAGATCAAGGATATCTTTGGCTCAGTTTTAGCCTGGTGATGGGTATTAAAGAGGGCACATTCTGCGTGGAGCACTGGGTGTTATGCACAAACAATGAATCATGGAACACTACATCAAAAACTAATGATGTAATGTGTGGTGATTAACATAACAATAAAAATTATTTTAAAAAAAGGATATCTTTGGCTCAGTTTTAATGGGATATAGAGACGCTCTGGGCAACTTGTGAAACCGGTGTTCTTAATCAGTGACAAAAGAACACTTCAGCTGCTAAGCACCTTAGAAATGCGAACAGCTTTCCCTATTCACTGTGCTCAAACTCCTTTCTGGGCCACATTGGCAGCCATAAGCAATATAGTGCACCCCAGACATTCCAAAATTTAACAAATCCAGTTTTTGCCAAACCTGATAACTAGGTAGTCACTGAAGGCTGGGCAGAAAGAATTTCAACAAAAAAATAGTATTTTATTGTATTTTATTTTATTTTATTATTTAGTGGTGGGCAGCAAAGCAAAGTTTGAGTAATAATAGTACAAAGCTCCCAAAGAGGGAGGGGATCTGAGAGGGTTGCCCCCAAAATAGTATTTTAAAGAATATTTTTCTTATAAAAATTGAGCTGGATTTTTAAAATCTAAGGTGAAATTCTTAGAGTGGGGGCCAAACAGCCATAGTTCGATGCCCCTGCAAGCCTGGCTGGCAGCAGCTAGAGAAGGTTCTAGGGTTACCAGCAATTGGAGTGGGATGGGGAGGCTCCCCCAGTGGATTATAGGCTTTGGAGCAGACGAGGAGAGTGATGCTGGTGAGTATTCTGAGTGGGTTCTTTAAAAAGGTTGCCAGAGTTTGAAGAGTGGGAGCTGTGCCTACAAATAATCCTGGGAAAAAACAAACTACATATTGACCTTGCATCTCCCACAAGGTCAGTAAACGTGGGCATTAACTTAAAGAAAGGAAAGTGTGGCTGTCTGGGTCTAATTCTCATTTCTGTGAGGAGAAATAAGCAGATCTTAAAGGTTATATGGGCACATTATATCTGTATATATAATTTGTGAATTTTTAAAACATTTTATTCTGAACATTTTCAAGCGTAAAATAGAGTACTGTAACAAATTCCCACATACTTATCACCTAGGCTGAATAATCATTAATATTTTGCTTCATTTACTTCTTTTGTTTTTTAGCAGAAGGTTGTTTTTTCTGTTTTTGTTTTTTGTTCTTTTTGTTTGTTGTTTTTTAGCAGAAGTATTTTAAAGTAAATCTCAGTCATCATATTTCTTCCTTAAGGGGCACCTGGTTGGCTCAGCTGGAAAAGCATGCAACTGTTGATCTCGGGGTTGTGAATTCAGGTCCCATGTTGGGCCTAGAGCTAACTTTAAAAAAAATTTCCCCCTTAAATATTCCCATATACAATCTCTAAAAGGGGGGGGGAATTTTTTCCATAAATATAATACCATTATCACACCTAACAAAATGAACAACACTTCTTTAATATTCTCTCATGTCTGGTCTGCATTTGGTTTCCCTAATTGCCCCCCAATAAATACCCTTACCTTTTGTAAGTTTTCTCAGACTCCCTTAGTCAGAATTAATCACCTGTCTTTGGTGCCAGATCATGCCTGGGGTTATTCACAGGCACTAAATTGTATGAATCTTGAAGTAAGGGACTCCTATCTTATTAATCTTTTAAATTTACTGTGCCCTGTCTCCAGGTTAAGGCCTAGACTACTACAAAACTGTACTGCATTTTGAAAAGAAAGGACATTGGCAAAACAGGGCTCTGAGTTTAAAGTCATCAGTGTGCAAGGGCTACACATTCATTTTAATCTGGGGACATGATAGAGTCCTGAAAATGTCTTTCTTCCTTCCTCTTTCCCCTTCTCTCTCCCTTCCTTTTTTCCTCCCTTCCTTCCTGGAAACATTTATCTTTGATTGTTAAAAAAAATGAGGCCTTTAAAAGAAACTTCTGACAAAAGTAGTTTTAGAAATCCTGCAGAAGGAGCATTAAAAGGCTCCTTTGATTCTATACAATATAAATCACAGAGAATTAATGTTGAGTTTTCTTTGATGTACTGATTAATGAACCTAACCAACCAGAAAATGTCTCCAGTTACAGCTCTGAGGTTACACAGTAAAGAATGCTTATCAGAATAAGTGGGTGTGAAGCTACATTTATGATCTGCCTTACATAAAACAAAACAAATCTTTGCAAATAATAATTACTATTTATCGAATGTCTACTACAAGCAAGGCAGAATGCCACTCACTTTACATACATTCTAACATTTTTTCCAAACCCCTCCTATGCTAGGTTTGTCCCCATCTTACAGATTTATAAACAGACTCACAAGGTTAAGTAGTTTCCTCGAAGTCATTCAGCTGATAAAGTGTGGCAGGGTAGGCTCCGAACTCAGGTCTGTTTCCCTGCAAAGCCCATGACTAGAACTAAAATGGGGTTGAAAACAGATCTGGGACTGGTCCTCTCCAGAGGACATGAAGATGTTTCCCTTTTTTTGGTTTTGTTTTTAAGATTTTTTAATCTATTTATTTGTCAGAGAGACAGCACAAGCAGGGGAAGGTGCGGGCGGATGGAGAAGCAGGCTCCCTGCTGAGCAGGAAGCCCAATGCAGGAGCCGAAGGCAGACGCTCAACGGAATGAGCCGCACTGAGCCTCATCCCACGTTTCCGTTTTAACCTTAACTCATAGCTTGAACTTCAAACAGTTTTAAATTAATTGTTTTTAAATAACTATTTTAAAATAACCGAGCTAGTGCTTTTGGGTTAATTGCAGTAGCTAAGAGCGTGGTGCAGGAAGAACAGCGGTGTTGGGGCCAGACAGACCTGGGTTCTAATGACATCTCCGCCACTTACCAGTTTCATGACTTGAACATCTCTGAGCCTAAATAACATGCTCACCTTGCAAAAACGCCGGGAAGATTCCGACACAGAGTCTGACACATGGCCCTGGTTTAATGGAAGAGTTAGCATTATTTCCGTGCTTTTGCAGCCTCCTGCATGCTCTGTGCACGGCAAGGCTGCTAGTTTAGGGGCAAGAGAAAAGGAGACCTCAAAACGAAGGCAAAGACTGTGTCGTCTCCGAGATGGAAACCTTTCCAAAGCTGATTGTTTCTTCTCCCCTCACCTCCTGATTTTTTCCATTTAAAGAATGGGGGAAGGGGGAGAATGGAAATTAAAATCTTTTAATGGAACAAATCAGGACACCATGGGAGTCCTTCTGAAATGAATTTTACAATTTAATTTTAATTATCTCCATATGTGCGCTGCATCACATTTTGGAACTTTTAATGTGATTGGATTGATTTCAATTTACCTGCCTGCACCCGGGAGCCCCACCGTCCCCCCGCCCCCCCGGCTCTGCGGCTCCTTTTCTGGACCGCCTTTTAGACGGCTCGGTTTTCACCCAGGCTTTGGCCATAGGGGCTCCGCTTTTTCTAGCGCCGACCCCCTTGCAGGCGCTGGGCCTGGTCCCGAGCGCCAACGGCCAGCCTCAGCTCTCGGCGGGCGGCAGGTAGGGACCACGCCCGGCGACAGGGGGCGCCAGTGCCCGCGTTCGGCTGCTTCGCGTCCGCGGGCAGGACCTCCTGCAGGGGGCGCCCGGGAGCCCGGCTCCGAGCCGGGAAAGCGGCCCCGCACGCCCCCGGCCCGGTCCGCGTGACCAGAGTGCTTTGGCCCGGCCCATCGTTTGTGATCCGTATATAAGTGCGGACACCGGGACCCCATTCGGTTCTGGGCGTTTGCATCGTCCGCGCGTGTCGCCCGGCCCCGCCTCCCAGGTGAGCCGCCGGAGGCTGTCTTGGGGAGTACGTTGGCCGGTTGGTCCTCACCAGGTTGGGTCCTAGTGACTGAAGTTTTGATCAATATCTTGGATTTTTTTTTTTTTTAATTCTAGATTTGGCATTCTACAGTGAAGTCATCATGAACATTTTCCAACTCCTGAGGAAAAAGAAGGAAGTAAGTTTTTAAGACCGTTGAAATTCTTGACTTAGAATAACTACTTTTTTAAAGATGAAAAGGTGGTGCGTATTTTGAAGAAAGTATAAAATGATATCTAGCTCTTCTGTTATATTTCATATGTTTCACTTGGAAACATCGGAATATTTACCCTCAACCTGTTCTTTGTTAGCTTATTCCTTTGGTGCTGATCATGACCGCAGCAGCGGGTGGAGCTTCGTCCTTTGCTGTATACTCCCTTCAAAAAAGTGATGTGATGTAAGTAGGCATCGTTTGTAGAAACGTTTTTAGCAGTGTTAGGTTAACCTCAGTAATGAACTGCATGGTATCAGTTTCCTAGTTTCACCCCAGGGTAAGAATATCAAATTGTGAAGTTGGAGTTGGGACTAGAAAGCTCCCTGATACCAGGAGACTGTTAAATTATGATACTAATAAAATGAGTTTGTTCTTTGTATCTCAATATCCTTTCATCCATTGGCCTTCTTCCACTTCTGCAGCAAAGTTTAATTTTTTTTAACTTAAGTTTTGAAACTTAAAGTTTTTAAATGATCTTTTGGGATATTTGTCATCAAACTTAAATCATTAGTTTAACGAAATTTTAAAATTCCAATTTATTAGAAAGATCTCTCCTAATGCGGTAGAGTTTATAGATTCAGTTGTCTACAGTGAACCTAATCTCAGCTCTAGGTAAGAAGATAAAATACCACAGTTGTGAGAAGATAAAATACCATGTGTCCTGGAATATGAGGAAGAGAAAAACTTGAAACCGATCTTGGCCTAGGGCAGGGCTGGAAAGGGGGGTAAAGCCAGGCTCTGGCAGAGGGGACTCGCTTGGTGCAGTTCACCACCTGCAGGGTTCAAGCCCAGCCCTCTGCCTGTCCCAGAAACCAGAGCAAGAATATATTTTGCTTGCTCATACCCTTTCACTTCCACCCCCATTTCTATTCAGTTTATGGGAGCATTCTCCCATCCAGGCCAACAAAGGGAACACAGAGCTTCTACCCTGCAGAGGAATTAATTGGTCCTCAATGTTTGAGCCAAACCCTGGGGTTCCCTTACCTAACCTTCCATGAGTGTCAGTGAACTAATAGATGAATGCCTGTTTATCAGTCTGGATCTGTCCCATGATGTCCCAGCATGTTTATAGACCCAATGTCAGAGTAGGTTTAAATTCACTTACTTTAGTGTTTAATCAGCTTTCTTTTATTTCTAGCATTGATCGGAAAAGAAATCCAGAACCTTGGGAAACTGTGGATCCTAATGTACCTAGAAAGGTATTACTACATTAAAAAGTGGTTTACGGGGCGCCTGGGTGGCTCAGTGGTTAAGTGTCTGACTTTTGATTTTGCTAAGGTCATGATCTCAGGGTCGTGAGATCAAGCCCCCATGTTGGGCTCCGTGCTCAGCACAGAGTCTGCTTGAATTTCTCTCCCTCTGCCCCTTCCCCAGCTTGTACTCTCTCTAAAATATTAAAAAAAAAAAAAAAAGTGGTTTACATTTAACCTGAGCTTGAGCATCCTAGTCAGCAAAACGGATTTAATACCTTTCACATTACCTTACACTAATGTAGTGGAAAAGGGAGTGCTATGGAGTTCTGGAGGTCTAGTTCAAATCCCTGTTCCATTATTCACAGGTGATTTGGGACAATCTGGCCTTTCTGAGGCTGTCAGAACCTCTAAAATGGGCTCAATAATAGGGCTGTACCTCAGAGTGAAGAGGATCAAAGAATGTGAAATACATAGAACCCTTTAGCATAGTGGCTGGCCCAGAGTACCTACTCAAATATTAACTTTCATCATTATTGTAATATATTATCTCCTTGTATCCATTATTTATCTAAAGTTTACATAAGGTCTGTTGGGATAAATAACAGAAGCTCTGGGAAACAGGAGTGGCCTTTTCTTTAAGCAAAATCAGCAAATAATCACTCATTCTTTGAAGACTATAGCAAAGATTTTTTAACATTTTAAATATTTTGGAAGTAAGAAACATTGAGTCTGTTGGAACTAACACTACTTAGGTCTGTCAGGAAATCTTTTTTTTTTTTTAACAAAACTTTCAAATAGCAGAGTTTGACCTAATGAAGGACATTTAGAGTCTTTAAAACTACCTGCGTCTCTAAGCAAAATAAGTCAGAGCAAGACAAATTCCATATGATTTCACTCATGTGGAATTTAAGAAACAAAACAATGAGCAAAGGAGAAAAAAGAGGCGAACCAAGAAACAGACTCTTAACTATAGAGAACAAACTGGTGGTTACCAGAGGGAACTGGGTGGGGGATGGGGGAAATAGGTGATGGGGATTAAGGAGTGAACTTGTCGTAAGTACTGAGTAATGAATAGAGTTGCTGAATCATGAGCACCGAGTAATGTATGGAATTGTTGTACGCCTGAAACTACTGTAACGTTGTATGTTAATGATACTGTAATTCAATTAAAAAAATTTTTTTTAATTGAAAAAAAAAAGAAAAAAACCTACCTATATATCCTAGATCCTGGGGCAGTAGAAAACTTGTGAGGATAAAGGAGAATCTCTCAATTTGAGTTTTTTGGAAGTCAAGGACTGTCCACAGCTCTGCCCCTTTTCCCTGATTGCATAACTTAGATCATTTGTACCTTTGTTGAGTATTACAATGAGGAAGTTTGTTTAAGAGCCTACTCTGTACCAAGCCCCTGTGCTAGAGCATTATACATCGACTCACTGGGGGCAGACACACTTTTTGAACTTAGAGTTCACATAAAACTGTGGGAAACTTAGAAATCTAGAACCTGTTACATGAAAATGGGCAAATATATATGACCTTTCTTTCTGATCCTATAACACTCAGGAACCCAAAGGCTCTTTAGAGCCCATATTACTGTTTTGTCCATGTTTTTAGAGACGGGGAGAGATGGTTCTTTGACTACAAATATTATGGTGATGCTCTTTCCAAAGGGGAGTGTGGACAAATCCCAAAAAGGGACGTGAGGATGAAGGACAGATCTTAAAAAACATTTGTGTTTTCCTTCTTTTTTTTTTTTCCCCAAGCTTCTAACAATCAACCAACAGTGGAAGCCCATTGAAGAGTTGCAGAAAGTCCAAAGGGCCACCAAATGAACAGCCCTTGTTTCTTTCTTCCAAAGAATACTCTATGAATCTAGTGGAAACATTGCTGCACAAACTAGATTATGGATACCAGTGTGCGGAAATGCTTCTGCTACATTTTTAGGGCTTGACTACATTTTCGGACTCTGGATAGGAATTATAAAGGTAGTGTAGCAGTAACCACATAGTGCAAAAATAAGTTCGTGCTTATTTTCTCGTTGTAACTTTAATTTTGCATATTGAAATTTTTATGTTTATGATGCCGGATTGTTTTCCTTAAAGTGTATAAAGATTTGTAAACTAAACTGTCTATAATAAAATACTATGTGTGTGAGATTTCTTAAAAATACATATTTAAAGTCTTTTTATGGGAGAAAAACACATTTTGAAGCATGGAGCTTCATTTTTAAAATAATACACAGTACAAATTTCTGTGTAAACTCTTCTTGCAAGTGTACTCATTCACCAGAAATTTATTGGGTCCCTGCTGTTAGCTGTGCACCGTTCTTGGGCCGATGAGATAAAGCAATGAATAAAACCAAATTTTGAAGGGAGATGAATAAAAAGTGGTGAGCACAATGAGGAAAATGAAGAAGCGATAGGGGCTGAGACTTGCATGACAGTTGGTCTTGGAAGGAAGCGCTGGGATTATGGTGATGAGTAGGAATGTGGGGCATGCTGAAATGGGCCCTGCAGATGCCAGGGCTAACAGAGGTGCTCCCTCGAGGGCTGGGGAGGGGGGAATGGAGAGCTTTGCCCGAACTCTGTAGGATGGGGGCCACTTCACTCTGGCCAATGGTGACTTGAAAACTGAAGGTGCAACCACACCCAGCATGCCCTTGGGCTCCCCGTTGACTGTTCTTAAAAATGGGACCAAGTAGGAATTGCTTTCCATTACTTTTTTTTTAATTAAGATATAATTCACATGCCATAGTATTCATCGATGTAAAGTACACACTTTAGTGGTTTTTAGTAGTTTTACAATCATCTCCACCATCTGACTCCAGAATATTTTCATTCCCCCAAAGAGAACCCTGTACCCATTGGGGTCATTCCCCCATTCCTGACCCCCCTGCTCTCAGCCCCAGGCAAACTCTGATAAACTTAGTTTTTATGGATTCGCCCATTCTGGACATTTCATATAAATGAAATCATATATTACATAACCTTTGTGTCTAGCTCCTTTGATTAGTGTAATGTTTTCAAGATTCATCCATGTTGTGCCATGTATGCATATTTTGTTCCTTTTTATGACTAATTTTCCACTGTATGGCTATACCACATTTTGTTTACCCATCCAGTTGATGGACATTTGGACTGTTTCCACTTTTTGGCTGTAACATGGGTAATATTGCTGTGAATCGCCATGTCCAAGTTTTTGTGGAGCCATATATTTTCAGTTCTCTTAGGTATATACCTAAGTTCATCAACTCTTTTAAGATTTTTTTTTTTTTTTTTTTGACAGAGAGAGACAGCAAGAGAGGGAACACAGCAGGGGGAGTGGGAGAGGGAGAAGCAGGCTTCCCGCGGAGCAGGGAGCCCGATGCGGGGCTCGATCCCAGGACCCTGGGATTGTGACCTGAGCCGGAGGCAGACGGTTAACAACTGAGCCACCCAGGCGCCCCAACTCTTTTAGATAAAGATGATAAATACCTTTTAAAAATTTCTGTCTGAATATAATAGAAATTTAAGAGAAGGGCTACCGTATACCCTTCTTGGCAATAAAAAATAACTAGTTCTTACTAGAGACTTTAATCCTCTGGAGGATTAAAGCAAGACTACTCCTTCAACCTTAGTGATTCCTTATCACTTCAAGTTTTCCCAGATCAAAAGCTCCCACGGTTGATCTCAAGGTATTACATGCACCGGTTAGGAAGCACAGTTTTATTTGCTTAGGTTTTTAAAGTGCAATATGGTGCCATTTAGGCAAATAAAAATGAACAGCCTTGTGAAGGCCAACAAGGAGAGCAAACTGTAGAGTGTTTTGTGAGGGGTAACAGTGCCTTGCAACTAAAACACAAACTTGATTGAAATGCAGTGGCTTTAAGGGGTGAGCATGGCAATGGAAGGTACCAGGCAACAGATTTGGGCGGGAGAAACCCCAAGAGCAATATTAATACTTAAATTTCAGAAGATTTATTGATTTTATTTTTGTCTGTGTTCTTAGCATTTGCCCCAAATGTTTTATTTTGAAAATTTTCAGGTATGCAGAGAAGTTGGCAAATTAGTACAAAGAATACTCATACTTTTTATTGAACATTTTGCCACATTTGCTGTATCTCTCTGTATATTCTCCTTTAAAATGAACTCTTTGAGAGGCACCTGGGTGGCTCAGTCAGTTAAGCATCCAACTCTTGATTTTGGCTCAGGTCATGAGATCGAGTCCCATGTCGGGCTCCGTGCTGGGCGTGGAGCCTGCTTGAGAGTCTCTCTCTCCCTCCCCCTCTGCCCCCCTCCTCGTGTGTGCATGCTCTCTCCCTCTCTCAAAAATAAATAAAAATAAAATGAACTCCTAAAAAATAAGTACAGACCTCATAAAGCTTTTTATGCGTAGGGAAAGGACATTCTAGCTGACTGTAATACCATTATCATTACTAAAAAGATTGACATTAATTCAATAATATCACCTAACATACAATCCATTTCCGTTTTCTCTAATTGTAATGACCTTTATAGCTGTATTTTTATGTCCAGAATCTAATCCAAGATTCCCTTGTTGCGTTTGGTTGCTAGGTTGTAGTACTGAGTACTTGAAAAATACGTGGTCATAAACATGGCTCCAGAGGAGCTTGTGTAGAATGGCTATCCCAACAGAGTTTGATAGGGATAAGATTCTCTTGGATGTGGCCTTTGAATTTTTTAAATTTGAGATATAATAATAATTTTATACAGTTTAAATATTTAAGAAATTGCACCATTATTGAGCATTCACTGTGTGGTAGGCATTGTGCCGACTTCAAGAATCTGACGTAGGAAAGGCAGACACACCTCTGAACAATCAGAGCAATAGAGTGACAATAAAGCCGGGAGAAAAATAAGCACAAGGTACAAAAGAAAGCTTCCCAAAGAAGGTGGATTCTTGAAAAACCAGTCATTGGAAACCAGCAGTTCAAAGAGCTAAAAGTGCATATTTACCAGGGCATAGAGGGCTAAAATAGCATATCTTCTGGAAACTTAAAGTTGTTTAATACATGAAATTTAATATCGGAGTGTAGAGTGGGGTAGATGGAATGTGTAGGGCCTCTTATGCTGTTAGCCTGCAGGCTCAAAGGAACCAGAAAAGGGTTTTAAGTTGTGGCAGGAGGGAACACAGTTTACTGACCGGAGTGTTGGCTACAGCAAGCAGGGGTGGACACGCACACTAGCAGGGACTTTTTGGTTGGAGGCCGGAGGCCAGCTGCTGCGGGGCGTGGTCCAGGGAACAGGTAATGAGGGTCATGAGTGAACAAGGCAAGGGCAGAAGGAATAGAAAGAAAGAGGTTGCGTTTGAGAGTCGGTGATGAGAAGACCTCAAGGCTTGTGGAAGATAGATGGAGGATGTCCAGAATGACGCCCCGGTTTCTCACCTGCGTAAGTGGGTGGGTGGTGGTGCCAAGGTGGAGAATATAGGAGGAAAAAAGTGGAATGTTCCAGGGAAGGGTAGATAAGGAAGAAAATGAGTTAGACTTTGGAATTGGTGTGTTTGAAAGTCCTGTGAGCTATCTAGGTCGATTACTTCTGGAGAAATGCAAGAAGGCGTGAGCTGGAGAGAGTTCCGGGGGCGGTGAGACCAAGGGCGTGGATGAGACGGCCTGCGGAGGGCAGAGGGGGAGGATGTGGTCCCTGATGGGGACTGAGAGAAACGGTTAGGGGAGGAGACCCCGGAGATGCGTCCTGGAGCCCAGAGAGGAAGGAGCGCTCTCCCGGGTCAGATTTTTCCAGTTTGCAATTCAGCTAAAGCCCCGAGTCCTTTCAAATTTATGGCCTTCAGCCTTAAGCAAACATCTATAATTCTCTCTTACGTGAAAATAAGATGTGAAGAAAGCTTTCGGAATAAAGTTAAAATCACATTCATATGACTGAAAACTGGTGTGAGGGCTAATGAAATACTCATTCATCATTTTTTCCCCCCTTGGGAAGATTGTCTCACACTTGAGACTTTCTGGTAGACTTTGAAGTGAAGTGACAGGTTCTGAAATCAGACTGCTCTGCCACTTCCTTATGTTGCTTTGGACAAGCCTCAGATTCCTCAACTATAGAGCTGGGTTAATTTGTATCTGCTTAGGTTAGTTGTGAAAATTATGTGAGACAGTAAAGTACCAGCCTGGTGTTTCATATGGACAGCACTAGTTGCTCAAAAAGTGCTCCCCCCCCTTTTTTTTTAATTCTTATCTCTATAAAGCAGATGGGTCTTAATATATTTAAAATTATATTCTCGTGGCACCTGGGTGGCTCAGTCGTTAAGCGTCTGCCTTCAGCTCAGGTCATGATCCCAGGGTCCTAGGATCGAGTCCCACATCGGGCTCCCTGCTCAGCGGGAGGTCTGCTTCTCCCTCTCCCTCTGCTGCTCCCCCTGCTTGTGTTCCCTCTCTCGCTGTGTCTCTCTCTATCAAATAAATAAATAAAAATGTTTTTTAAAAAAAAAATAAATAATAAAATTATATTCTCCCGTGAGTGGGAACATTGCCTGTTTGAAATTCACACATCCCTACCTCTAGTGACTCGTCCACCTTGGGTGCACAACGCCCCAATTATAAACTTTTGTGAGAGCGCAAACACACCCATAGATAAATACATCTCACCTTGGCTCTCTCCTACATAAATACCTAGCTAGAGATAAAAACCCCTACACATATGCCCACATGGATGACCTCACATCCAGAAAACACATACGAACAAAAATATTTATATTTTTATAATATAAAGACACATCCTTAGAGACAAATGTGTGTCTTTTAGTAATCACTCTATTCACACAAGTACATTACGTATATTTTCACACTCAAAAGTGATGAAATGTAGTTTGAATAAGAAGGCAGGTGAAGGGGTGCCTGGGTGGCTTAGTCGTTCAGCATCTGCCTTCGGCTCAGGTCATGATCCCAGGGTCCTGGGATCGAGCCCCGCATCGGGCTCCCTGCTCTGCAGGAAGCCTGCTCCTCCCTCTCCCCCTGCTTGTGTTCCCTCTCTCCCTGTGTCTCTCTCTGTCAAATAAATAAAATCTTTAAAAAAAAAAAAAGAAGAAGAAGAAGGCAGGTGAAGCTAAGTGCATGTACCCAAGAGAGCTACAGAAATCAAATTAGTTTTTCTGGTCATCGGCCCTTAAAATGTTTTCTCCCCATGCTTAGAAAGTTGCCTCAGGTAATTATGCCATTTTTCTCTAGAAACTAAAGCTTTTGTGTTTGGTTTTGGTGGTGTTTTATTCCATCATTTGCCCATGTGCATACTACTTAGCTTTAAAATAAAAATTAGAATAAAATTAAGGAAAACCCCCAATTTAAAACTCTTGCAGACATGCTAAAACCAACTTTCTCATTCCCTTGGCATGACATAATACATATATAATAAAGTACTACTTATTTGGAGAGTGGGCATACTATTTAAAAAATTAAAATCCACTTTTTTGTATTTACATCAAGTAAATGTATGTGATTTTTCCTTTACATAGCTGTGTGTAATCGTGAAGTTGATAGTTTTCCTTGGTGTCTGTTAAGGCTATATTGCCTCAGGCAAGTTAGCCTGACTTATTTTATAATACCGTTGCTTATCTGAATTTTCCTTATCAACATAAATGAGAAATGGATTTGTACCACAGGCAAGTGTGACCTGTTGTTTACTTCTTATTTGGAGACAAGTTCATTGAGTCAACCACTGAACATTTCTCAGATTTTAAGTGTTTCAGATTTTTTTGAAGTAGCACCATTTACTTTAAAAAAAAAACGATTTTATTTGTTTGTCAGAGAGAGAGAGCACACAAGCAGGGGGAGTGGCAGGTAGAGGGAGAAGCAGTCTCCCCACTGAGCAAGGAGCCCGATGCGGGGCTTGATCCCAGGACCCCAAAATTATGACCTGAGCCAAAGGCAGATGCTTAACCGACTGAGCCACTCAGGTGTCCCGGCAACATTTACTTTTAGAATTATTTGTTAAATTAAGGTATAGTTTAGATATAATAAAATGAATAGGTCTTAATGGTTCAGTTAGGAGTTTTGATAATTATATACATCCATGAAGGCATCATGCGAAACAAGCTATTGAACATTTCTATCACCCCAGAAAGTACTCTTGTGGCACTTATTTATTTATTTATACATATTAATTGTTATTTTATTTTCTATTTTTTTATTAACAAGCAAAATAATAATTAAAGAACAACAACACAAGAACTACCACCTTAAAGTTGTTGGAACAGCAATGAGTCAAATTGCTGCTGAAGTTTCTGGATGTACCAGGGTCCACGCTCTCTCCCTGCAGCGCAGGACCTAGGCACGTGACTGTGCATTTAGGTATATATATGACCAAGACAAGTCAGAGAGATGGAAACCACTGGTGAACCGAAAGCAGGAAGAGCTTTTCGTCAGGCAATCCCACAGCGCTGCCCTTTGCCTGTGTATCCTCTGTGGTTTCTGTTCCAGCTGAGCTTGTGACAATCCCAAATCACTCCCTCCTCTTTTCCAGCTTCTCATCATCTTTAGACTTTCTGGAGATTATTCAAACCAAATCTTTGAGCTCTTTTCTGTAGTTTATCCAGGTTAACCACAGTCTTGGCGTCAGATGACAGGCCTTTGAATGGAACTGAAGAAATCCCAAATCTCGCTGCCCGGGCAGCTTTCTTACTCTCCAAGCTCAGAGGTACGCTGACTCATTCAGCTCTCTTCTGCATTCTCTCCGCCTGTGGCATCTCAGAAGTAGTTTTTACCACTTTCTTCTCTGCTGCCACATCAACAGTTTTCTCAGAGGGTTCTTCCTCTTTGACAGGTTCTTCCTCCTCTGTTTTCATCTCCAGTACATCTTTATTTGCCTCCTCTTCAGCATGCTCTTCAAGATATGCCTGGAGCCCATTGATGAGATCTTGTTTTATTCCCTTGGTCTCAAAACCATGAGCAAGACCTTCCTGTTTTAGTTCAGCAAACTTCAGCTGATGGAGCTCCACCGTCTCTGCCGCCATCTGGTTACCCCCCTGGTCCACTCTCTTGTGGCACTTTTTAAATTAAAAACCACCGAACTGGGGCACCTGGGTGGCTCAGTTGGTAAAGCATCTGTGTCTTGATTTTGGCTCAGGTCCTGATCTCAGGGTTATGGATCGGGCTCCATGTTCAGCAGGGAGTCTGCTTGAGATTCTCTCTCTTTCTCCCTCTGCCCCTCCACCTGTTTGCTCTGTCTCTCTCTCTCTCTCTAGATATATAAAATAAATCTTTTAAAACACCCCACCAAACTGTACACTTAAAAAGGGTGAATTTTATGATATGTGAATTATCGCCCCCCCTTCAAAAAAAAAAAAAAAAAAGAATCTGCTCCACATTTACTTGCGATCTTAGCCAAGAAATAAGACAGGTTGGCATATTTTTTTCCCACCATATGAAGTAATCCCCTACCCTATATATTACATTTGATTTGCTTTTTTTTCCTGAAAACAGGAAATTGGACATTGCTAAAGATTGTAAGAAACACGCTAACGATCACTTGGACCAGGGCTTCTCGTTCAGTCAGTCCCTGCAGTGACAACAAATAGGCTTCCCTACGTGCAGAGACCTGGGAGCAGAATCCGGACACTGGGTTTACCTAGTGTCTAAGCGACACAAATATTACCCCCCACAGAGGAAGGGCCCCCGCCGGGTACACAGTTACCACAGCAACAAGACTATGCTGGCAGTAAATTCTCTCCAGGGCAAGGCTGTAACCAAGTGAAGCAAGAGAAGTTACAGTTGACTTCACAGCTGGGTTAGCATATGCTTCACCAGCCACTCTGCCACTGGTGTCCGTGAGAGCTTGCCCAGGGAGCCCGGAACCAGCCATGTCACCAGAGAAGTCCTCCACAGCAACCTGCCTAATTCTCTAGTAGAACAGTGGTTCTCAGCTGTACGTCAGGCTCTCCTGGAAGGCATGTTAAAATGTGAATTGCTGGGCCCTAAACCCCAAATTTCTGCTTTGGTATGTTGGGGTGGGACCCAAGTAC
Organism: Zalophus californianus; assembly: GCF_009762305.2. Lineage (NCBI taxonomy): Eukaryota > Metazoa > Chordata > Mammalia > Carnivora > Otariidae > Zalophus > Zalophus californianus. The sequence continues at coordinate 86,804,232 of NC_045600.1, forward strand.
CTGGGTGTCTTAACACGTTCCCAGGTGAGGCTGATGATGCTGGTCCGGGTGCTACACTTCGAGCATGCTGTTGAAGCTCTCTGCTCCTTGTAACATTCCGTAACTAGTGGGGACTTCTGCCAGGTGCTGAGCCATCAGTGGCTATCGGGAGAGCAGGTCAGGCCTGGCCTGGAAGACTCAGGGGTGGGAACGCCTCTCCCAGCCGGGCTGCCCTGGTCTGGCACCCTAACCTGAGAAGCAGTGGCTTTATCAGGCGCATGGGTAGATGCTTGTGCTCTTGAGAACATCTTCATTTCTCTGCAGAGGTGACACAGCTGACCACCCTTATCAGGACAGATGATAGCAGTTCTTCGAGGGACAATCAAATAGTATGTTAATGCAGCTTCCCAGCTAACACAGTGAGCCAGGAGCAAGCAGACAGGTCAGTACCTGACTCCAGGCCCCGCCAATCAAGAGCTGGGTGACTAGGGCAAGTTTCCTAACTTCTTAGAACCTTGCTTTGCAAAGGGGGATTCATCTCAGGAGGAGGCCGGTGGGGTAGGTTAATATTTAGAAACGTTTTCACTACGATACTACATGCCTGCATCGTTTCCTCATTGCTCTACTTCCCTCCAGTTGTAAGTGGGGAGCATTCCTTGCCTCAGGGTGAGGGCTGCAGGTGCGAGCCCCCCCCACTACTCCCCAGGCAGTCGCTTCCACCCACAGCAACGGCATCACCTGGGACAGTTCCCCAGGCCGACTCAGTCTGCATCTTTGGGGCGGGGGAGGCCCAGGATTCTGTGTTTTAATACAGAACCTCTTCAGGTTATTATACACAGCTAAAGTTGGAGAAGCTCTGGTCTAGAACAAAGAAGTTTCAATGAAGAGGCTTCAAAATCCATAGCTGAGGGGCACCTGGGTGGCGTAGTTGGCTAAGCCTCCGACTCTTGGTTTTGGCTCAGATCATGATCTCAGGGGCGTGAGATCGAGCCCTGTGTTGGGCTCCACGCTCAGTGAGGCGTCTGCTTGAGATTCTCTCTCTCCCTCTGCCCCTCCCACCCATGAATGAATGAATGAATGAATGAATGAATAAATCTTTAAAAAAAAAATCCATAGCTGAGACCATGGCCATGGGTGCATATGTACGCAGCATGCTAGGAGAGAAAGGGTGTTTCCGTGGAGGGACAAAGCTTGAAAAACAGCACAGAGTTTACGTTCTCAGCCACGGAGTCAGGAAGAATTTGAGGCTATAGTAGCTATCTGTACATCCAAAAGGAAAACCAATTTGATCGGCGGGAAGGAGAGATGATGAGAGGGGGTGAGATTGGATCTTCGAGGGTATTCCCAGCCGCCTTCTCAAAGACCCCAGGAGGCCCGGCTTGCAAAGGCTTACGAGGCTGGTCAGACCCTCTCCGGAGCTTAAAGGAAGAGACAGACAGGAGTTACGGTCAGAGGCGCACAACCTGGGGAGAAAAGCCGAGACTGAGAAACCAGCATAGGGCCACTGGCACCCCAAGTTACTGAGGGAGTAGACATGGAGAGAAGCCAGTCAGGAGAGAGAAAGCGAGCTGAGCAGAAAGCCAGAAAGAAGCCAAGCACCTGTCCAGGGCCGTAGGATCAGTAGCACGAGCTAAGAGCCCTGAAAAGGCATGAGGGCGGCTCAGAAGCAAAGCATCAGAGGGAACAGGGTCCTCAGCCATCTCCTGATGGTTGACGACACACAGTTTGGTCTCTGAGCCTCGACTGGCCTGTCTGAGGGTCACTTCTCCAGGCCCGGTCTTGCCCTCACCCTGCGCTGCCCCTGGCGAAGTTTCGGTCTGGGGTCGCCCCCTGTGGAGCTTTGGCTCTAGAGGAGCTGGCCCTGAGGAGGGCATCCCTCAGGGTCGTGCGGCTGGAGAAGGGGCCTGGGAGGTGTCTGGCTTGCACTGCCCTGCACTGTTGGGCAATCTGGGTGTGTCCCGAGGTTCCTGGAAAGTTGGCTCATTTCCTCCTCAGTCACCGAAAACTACCTCAGACGCCCATGGTGAGGTCAGTTTCAGTTTAAGCTGCTTTGCATAAAAAAACAAAAATCCTCTTTCCTCTTGACCGGAAAACTTAAAGCTTCAGGTGGCATGGAGTAAGGACGGGGCAGGCAGAAGACTCGGGTTTTCGTCTTGTTCTTCAGGACCGGGGGTGGGGGGGTGGGGGGGTGGGGGGGGTGGGGGGGTGGGGGGTGGGGGGGTGGGGGGGTGGGGGAGGGGGGGGAAATCACTCAAGCAGCCAAGGTGTGCCTGGCATCTTGCTGAGCAAACTCTGGAACATGGTCCATAATGGTTGGTGGATTAATGTGGAAACCTCTCCCTCAAACCTTCTCTGACTCCTGTGCAGGCCCTCCTCCCTGTACTTCCACAGCCCTGTGGCCCTTTTCTTTAGCAACTTCATCTCAGTGCCATTTTATGTGGATTTGGGAAATGAATTTCTTCCCCCACAAAATTGGAGCTCCATGAGGAGCTATTATTATTATTATTTATTATTTATTTTTTTTGCTTGCCATTGGGTCACTAGCAGCTGACGCATGCCTGATGCACGGCTGGCACTCGTCGTATATGTTCATTGAATAAATGAATACTTAAAATGCCTAAGACTGGGGCACCTGGGTGGCTCAGATGGTTAAGCAACTGCCTTCGGCTCAGGTCATGATCCCAGAGTCTGGGATCGAGTCCCGCATCGGGCTCCTGCTCAGCGGGAGCCTGCTTCTCCCTCTGACCCTCTCCCCTCTCATGCTGTTTCTCTCTCTCTCTCTCTCTCTCTCTCTCTCAAATAAATAAATAAATAAATAAATAAATATCTTTAAAAAAAATAAAACGCCTAAGACTAAGTATGCCAAAGGTCAGTTATGGCATGAGTCTTTGCAAAAAGATTCGTCACTGGGTTTCATCATTCAGAAAACACCTGAGGAGCCTCTGCCACGTGCTGTATCCTGTGCTAGCGGGTAATACGGGGGCAGGGGGCGCTTACACAGGGTAAAGGTAACAGGGTCTCTACCCTTAAGAATAAGCACAGGCTGGGGGTGAGACCCACCTCGTAGTGCAGCTGCTCTGGTACCTTAGTCTGTTGTTCTCCTGTAAAGAAAGCTATTTCCCGTGTGGTCATGGTGGGGTGCAGCCATGACGCACATCCTAGCCCCCAAGATTAGAAGAACGGACACTAAATGATGGCTCCTTATGGTCAAGCAGTGGTGAATCCTGACTTAGAACTAGAGAGGCAGGAAGTTCAGCATCGGGAGAGATCTGAGTGATGGTCTAAGTCCGTTCTCCCAGACCCTCCAGGTAGGAGCCCAGCACTGCTGCCCAAGGGACTGTGGGAATCCAGGAACCTCCAAGCTCGTTGGATTGAAAAGCTGCACCCCTCGCCCCCGCCAAGTGCTGTGGTGCAGATCAAATGAAATTGTGCTCCCAGCACCTCTGTGAGGAGCAAGGGGCTCAGGGCACCCAGCAAATGAGGACAGCATCCTGTGGACTCCATACGCCTACACCATGCTGCCAGTTTCCATCCCACTGGACCCTGGGCCCCTAAGAGGGCTCTGGGGCAAGGTCACACTCCCCGTTGGGCAAGGATGCCGAGGTCACTGTCTGCTTTCGGTATTTGTTTCCTGAGTCACTGCCTGGGCTTGAGAAGGGAAAACCCAGCCTTGCTGTCTGCAACCACGTGGCCTGGCAACGCTAGCTCTGGGGACCCTCACGGTCCCTCGGAGCCTACCAGTGCAGGGGGTGCAGGGGACGCAGTGGCTGCTGAGTCTGACAGTCGTTAGACGGTGGGCCCAGGAGCCCTCTCCCCACTCTCCTGGGACGTGTGGGGGGGTGTTTCCATCCCTCTGGCCTGCAGCCCACTCGCCATCCACCCTGGGTGCCCCCATCAGCTGTCTTCGCTGTGACCCAGAGATTTTGGCTCCTTCATACTGAAGGCTGGATGGCGGGCAGCCCGGAGAACCCCCGCCCCGCCGCCTCGCATGGAAACCATGGAAGTTCCCCAGTAAGTTGTCTTTGGCAACTCCAATGCTACAGGAAGGTCAGAACTGGTGAGACATGGGGGGGGGAGGGGAGTGCCAGGGAGGAGGTGCTAGCCCTGCCTACACCGTCTGGGGCCACTCCCATGGGGACAAGAAAGCTCCGTGTCTGCAGAACAGGACCCTGGCCCAGAAGCACCTCGGCTGCAGGTGGGTCTCCCCTTACACACTGGACGCTGCACTCCCTCATTTCAGCAGGGGTTCCCAGCCCTGGCTGCACATCAGAACCCCCGGTGCTCAAGCTGCACCCCACATCAATTACATCAGAATCGCTCGGTGGGACCAGGCTGGGCACCCCCGTGCTCTTCAAAGCTCTCCAGGTGCTTGCGGTATGCAGATGGTGTGGAGTTCATGAATTAAGAACATAAAACACTTATACCAGAGCTTTCTGTTTGGGCATGTCGTCTTGGGGTTCAGATCCTGCCCCATGACTTACCAGTCCACTCCAGCTTTTGAGTTTCTACTACTTTGTTCAGTGCTTTGCACATAACGGTCCTCTATAAATATGTGTTGAATCAATGAGCTGGAAGGGAATTCTTGTGTAACATTAAGACCTGCTTCCAAATTTAGCTCTGGAATAAATCCAGGATCCATATACTGATTTTGTTTAGCCATTTATTCCTTTTTTTTTTTTTTTGGAGTGCCTACTCAAAAAAGTGCCAGGCTCTAAGAATTGGAAGATAAAGACAAAAGTGCTGTCACTGAGGAGTTGAGAGTCTAGTGAGGACACAGATTCATGAGCTTGTATCTTTATTATGCTATAAAGATGGCACAGAAGCACTCCCAGCACATGGGGTGGGGGAACGGGATGCGTCTGCACAGAGGATGGGAGATGACCTTTAAGCTGGGTCTAATGAGAAGGAGCTTGCTCTATGGAGATGCAGGGAAGGGCATTAGAGACAGAGGGAACAGCACTGACAAAGCCAGAGAGGCCTGGAGGGCGTGGTGCAGCCTGAAGATGGTTTACTGTGAGGGGAAAGAGCTTGGGGTCAGGAGTGGTGGGAGATGAGGCAGGACGAGCAGGTTGTGGCCCGAATGGCAGAGGCTTGAGGGCTGGGCTCCGAGGACGGAGCTTTTCCCTGTCAGGCAGGGAGGGCCCAGCCCTGTTTGTGAGCCAGGGAGGTAAACAGAGCACACCTGTGCTAGTTTCCTTCTGTAAAGCCGTTTGGCAGCCACTCCTTCCTCCGGTGAGGCCTGACACTGGGTGTCCGGGGCTGGGAGAGGCCTGCGGGGTAAGAGCGAGCTTTGCCCCCACTTCTGGGTCGGAAGGTCAGATGAAGGAGAGTGGGTGTGCAAGAGGGTGTAAGGTGGGGGCGGCGATGATTCCTGAGAATTTCTCTCTGGTAGAGGAAAACTGTCGGGTTCAGACCAGCTGGAAAAGCCAGGGCAGCCTCGTGGAAGGGGCCCTGGGCTGGCTGTGGAGTCGGGATGCTGCCCTTTGTTTTAAAACACAACTCTGCCCTTACCAGCTCTGAGACCTTGGGCACTTGATGCCCTTCAGCGTCATCAGCTGTAAAACATAGGGCGTGCACCAGGTGATCTTCCAACTCTGACTCCATGGGAAGAGGAAGCTCAGGGGAGCAGCTTGGGATTTGGAGGCTAAGCAGCTGCAGGTGGGGGCTTTGGGACAGAACGAAGCCTCCTCCAGAGGGGGCAAGAGGCTTTTGAGAGTGGGTGGGAGACAAGGCTCACCAGTGCTGCTGGGAGACCTGGCCTCAGCCCCAAGGCCCGGACTGGACGTGGGGGAGTGGAGTTCCTGGCCAGGCCCAGCAGATCGGAGTCCACACGCCTGGTGAGGCTGCCCAGGGTAGAGTGCTACAGTGCAGCTGGAGTCCAGCTGCTCCAGCCCCCATGGGGGTTCCCCTCCTTTCCCAGTTGCCCGTCGGTCCCCCAGCATAGTGTAGCTCAGGGGGTCAAGCCCAGGGGCAGGTACCAGGCTCCAGGGGGCAGGGTGGTGGGTGATAGTGGAAGGTCAGCTGGGCCCCTGGGCTGTGAGCCTGAGGAAAGCGGGGCTGGGCACCTCACTGGGCCTCCCGGGGGACCAGCCCTGCCTCCTGCTTAGTCATAGTCACCCTGAAGTCCTCAAGTTCACACACATCCTTGTTTTGAGAAATATTTCCTTGTACCTTTACCAGCATGAAGATCCACCATTTTTCTGAATATATGGTAGATACTAAGATAAATATTATATTACTTTTTTTAAATGCAAACACTTTTTTTTAAAGATTTTTTATTTATTTATTTGACGGAGAGATAGAAGGACTAGTAGGCAGAGAGGCATGCAGCGGGAGAAGCCGGCTCCCCACTGAGCAGGGAGCCCGATGCGGGGCTCAATCCCAGGACCCCGGGATCGTGACCTGAGCCGAAGGCAGCCGCTTAACCGACTGAGCCACCCAGGCACCCCTGCAAACGCTTTTTTAAGGCATGGATGGATTAAAAGACCTGGCAGGCATTCACACAGCAAGCACTTACTGAGAGTTGACAGCGCTGAGCCCCATGCTCACTCTGTACAGGAGTGAGAGCAGGATCCCATGGAACCACCTGGAAGGTTCAGGGAAGACTCCCACGAGGGAGGACCCTGAGCTGAGACCTGGACAGCTAGAGAGATTGGCCAACTGAAGGAGAGAGGCATTTCAGGAAAAGGAACAGCCTAGGCAGAAGGCAGAGATGCTGATTGTGGTGAGCAGACAGCTGACTCCCAACAACTGCATTCAATTATCCCTATACATCTCTGTTTACTCTCTGTCCCCCCTGCTAGACCACAAGCTGCAGGAGAGGGAATGGTGTGCGTTATCTTCTCTGCAGAATCCCCATGTTCTGCACAAAGCCTAGCACATAACAAGTGTTCAATGAAACTGGTATTAAGTGAACAAGTAAATGGGAAATGATTCTCATGTCAATGTGAGGTCAAGTCAGAAAGAGCTGTGAAGCTGTGCTATTGAGTTTGGATGTTATCTTCGGATAATCGGGAGCCACTGAAGGTTTCTTTTATTTTTCCTAAAGAGTAATGTTTTGTTTTTGTTTTTTTTTAAGATTTTATTGACTTGACAGAGAGAGAGACACAGCGAGAGAGGGAACACAAGCAGGGGGAGTGGGAGAGGGAGAAGCAGGCTTCCCGCGGAGCAGGGAGCCCTGTGTGGGGCTCGATCCGAGGACGCTGGGATCATGACCTGAGCCGAAGGCAGATGCTTAATGACTGAGCCACCCAGGCGCCCCGCCACTGAAGGTTTTAAATAGGAGAACAACTTGGTCAGCTTTGTGCTCTAGAAATCCCTTTTTGGCTTTGTCTGGAGAATGGCTGGAGCCAGAGTCCAGGTGGCAGAGGCTGGTGATCTAAACCCAGCCACGGCTGTGGAGGTGAGGGGACTGCACAAGACTTGAGAGTTCAGGGAGATGTGCTCTAGGGGCCGGGGAGCACTTGGGCATTAGGAGTGAGGGAGACTGAGGTGGCCAGCAGGATGCCCAGGCTGGTGGGTTTGGCAGGTTTACCCACCAAAGTCCTACAGCACCCTCCATCACTGTCCTTACCTCGGGGCCTTGTCATGATTTATGATCTCTTTATGTGACTCTCCCAGGGCCGGGCCCTATTCACCTTCACATCCCTGGTGCCTGGCACGGTGCCCAGCACGCAGTGCTCCTCAGTGGCTGTTTACTGGATGAAATTCTGATTGGATGTTGTATGTACAACTTTAAGGGTGGGTGGTATTACTCTTTAATAAATGCAATGTGATATGCATCTTTTAAAACATAGGGCACATGCAAGAAAAAGACATTTAAGTTTGGGGAGCAGTGGTCAGAGGCCTGGGAGGTGGGCTGGGGAAGGGAGAGGGGGACCTCCCTGGGCGGTGAGGACTGCTGAGCAAAGGAGGCCCCCTAGGTTTGGCAGCTGACGCTCAGCGCTGCCTCCTCCCGAGGCGGGAGCCTGTGGGGGGCAGCGGGTTCGGAGGACTAGGTTTGGTTTGGGTATCTATGGGACCTCCGGTGCGTGACAGAAATGGGCGGGTGGGGGAGGCCTGGGCCCCAGGGTGGCTCAGTCAGTTAAGCACCCAACTCTTGATCTCAGCTCCGCTCTTGATCTCAGGTTCATGAGCTCCACGCTGGGTGAGGAGCCTACTTTAAAAAAACAAAACAAAACAAAACAAAAAACAAAAAAAGAGAAATTAGAGTGTCTGCAGCAACAGCAGGCTCTGGAAAGAACAAGAGTGTGGCAAGATGTGGAACGGAGGGCGGAGATGCCCCAGAGAAAAGGACTTTTAAGGAAGGGGCTGGGGGCGCCTGGGTGGCTCAGTGGGTTAAGCATCTGCCTCCGGCTCAGGTCATGATCCCAGGGTCCTGCGATCGAGCCCCTTATTGGGCTCCCTGCTCGGCTGGGAGCCTGCTTCTCCCTCTCCTTCTGCCTGCCGCTCCCCCTGCCTGTGCTCTCTCTCTATCTCTCTGTCAAAAAAAAAAAACAAACCCAACTCTTAAGGAGCGGGGGCTGAGAGGTGAGGGAGGGCTGGAGAAGCACCAGCAGCTCCTACCTCTGCACTGAGGGGCTCCTGTGACTTCCTCTCACCCCCATCACCCTCCTCATTATTATCACCGCACTGTTACCGCCAGGGAGAGCCACCAGCTCTGTAGATGTCTAACGGGCACGTGGAGCAAAAAGCCCTGATGGGTGGCATTTATTGATTTCTGTGGTGTAACTATTCCCGCTGTGACCAATTTCAGGCTACCAACACGACAGGGCTGAATGCAGAATGGGGACGAGGCGTGCAGTACACAGTACGTAGTATTTACACTTTCCTGTAACACTCCCGCCATGTAGACATGATAGGTGGGCAGCCTCAAGAGCGTGTATAATTACAACCTGTAATTAAGTAGGAAATGAGTTTTGAGTCTTTATTGTTTTTTAAAAGTATAGCTTATGTTCTTGTAAGTTTTTATCATTTAATTTTTTAAAATAATGGCTGTTTAACAGCTGGTCTGCCAAATTCCTGGAAATTTAACAGTTAGCTCTTGCAAGCAGGGCAGGACTGGCCCCAGCAACCACTGAGGGCTTCCTGGGTCAGGAGAAAAGGGGGAGACTCCAAACCCCAAATTTTAGGGAAGGACATTTCCACCAATGTGGATCTCCTCTCGCATCCTCCCCTATCAGGGCCGTGGGCACCGTCCGTCTGGGTGGCAGGTGATGGGCAGTGAGCCTCAGCATCCCTGTTTAGAGTAAGACCCAGAGGAAGCAGAGCCTGGGCACCCCTCCCACCTGCAAACATGTGCTTTCCTGGTACTGGACCCCTGGGCCCTGTGCTTACCCAGACCCCAGTCTCTGGACACCTACCCTGACAGCCCAGAGCTAGGAAGTTTGAGTGACGCAATGCCCTTTGTCTTTGAAGGTGTGAAATCTTGTGAGGGTTGGAACTTCCACATTGAGGATGATGGGGCAAGCCTGCTTTCTGAGCAATGAAGAAAACAAAAGGGAATAGAGCCTCTTTTGTTTGTTTATTATGGGCTGCAATGCGAGACGGGTAGTGCTGGGTCTGACTGGACGTGGGGAATGAAGAGAGCTTCAAGGCTGCTAACTCAACCTGGGCTCACTTCTCAACAGAGAGAATGAAAAGCGCTGATGAGTTCATTGGACACATTCTAAATGTGTGAGTCTTTGCGCTAGGTCTTGGTGACATCAGAGGTGATGACACACAGCAGTGAAAACTTAGTCTTGGCTACCCCCAGGAAATGAGTTGAATCTCTAGCTTGATGCTCCTTGTTCCTGTCAATGACCAGTGGGAAGGCTGGAGGAAAGCGGTCACCTTCCACCACATCCCAAATATGTCTCCGTCCCTGGTTGATGTCTTTCCCTCAGCCAAAGATACCTTTCCCTTGTCCATAATCACAGCTCATCACAAGGCAACCTGTTACACCAGGCTCCCTGCTAGCTCCCACTCAGAAGAGCTACCTCTACTTACTTGTAGGCCTTCTTCATTCTCTCTGGGGTCTTCCTTTGAGTGTGGGGTTTATATGCTCTGCTTTCTAAGCTCAGGAAGGCTTGGACCTTGTCATTCACCCATTCATTCATTCATTCCCTTATTCATTCATTGGGGAGGGGTGTTGAGGAGGAGAAAGAAGATGTGGGGCTGCTCGAGGGGAGCATCCACTCTGAGTGGAGGCAGAGTGGACAGGCCGCTCATCACTTAATGAGGCCTCACAGTTCAAACATGTTCGTTCACTCTTCAAATGCCATTTCCATCCCAGCGCATGGACTGGTTTCCTGCTAGGGTTCTGAGACCCACCACGGCAGTTTTCAGCAACCATAAGATATAACTAATGAAAAAAAAAAAAAAGGAAGAAGGGAGACGAGGTGGAAAACTCTCTCTAGCCCTTCACCAACCCCAGTTCTGCTGTCCTCTCAGACCCGGAGCTAGTGGGTACCTGCCTTCTGTAAAGAGTGAAACAGTACCCCAATGCCATGCATGGTACTTATTCTCTCTCTCTCTCTCTCTCTCTTTTTTTTCTGCCTGCAGGTTACTCTCAGAGGATATTTCCATGGATTCTGCTTGGTGCCCCCCTGCCTGAGGACAGCCTCACCCCTGCTTTTCCTCCTTCTGGTAAAGACCTTTTTATTCCTTTATTCTGAGCAAAAGATTAACGTGTTGTTCCCTTTAAGAAACCCACTCCTATCTGTATTCTATGTAGCTGCATAATGATTTAAAGTTTGATTTCTTACCCTTTAATGTTGCTTACTTGTAAAATATCTTGGGAGATTTAGCTGAAATTCGGGCATAGCCCGTGGAAGGCTCAGATGTGGGACTAGGTTGCCATCTACCGGTCACTTCTGAGTATGACAAATTGAACTTGGCGTTGAGCCGCCGGTTCCTTCATACAGGTGAAAATGAGTTGATTTGAAAATTAAAAGGTGGAAAAGGTGTGTGCAACAACAGGCGTAACTAACAAAGGATTTGTGTCAGAATCCATAAAGAACTCTTAAAAATTAATATAAAGAATGCAATAGAAAAATGAGCAAGAGGGGCCCCTGGGTGCCTCAGTTGTTTAAGCATCTGACTCTTGGTTTCTTCTCAGAGAGTGATCTCGGGGTCCTGAGATCCAGCCCCGCAGCAGACTCCGTGCTCAGCACAGGCTCTGCTTGTCCCTCTCCCCCCGCTTCCCCGCCCCCGTCTCTGTCTGTCTCTCTCTCTCAAGTAAATAAATAAGTATCTTAAAAAAAGAAAATTGAGCAAGAGACTTTTAAGTGGGCACTTCATGAAAGAGGATATCCAATGGGCAATGAATTTATAAAAAATGGTCAACTTCTTATTCTTAGAGTCTTGGGGGAGGAAGAGAGGTGGAGAAAGGCCCAAGTATAGTGGAAGACTGAATACTTAAACAGCCAAAAGAGTCTCCCAAGTAATTCAGATTTTACCCACTAGGGGGAGAAAGTTCACCTCACTTTGCATCAGGGAGATGCAAATTAAAACCACAATGAACTACCACCACATACCCTCCAGAATGGTTAAAACTGAAGGTTAACAATGCCGAATTGGCATAAACGTGGGGCAACAGGTACTCCTACTGCTGGAGAAAATTAAACTGACACAACTTTGAAAAAAGTGTTCAACATTATCTAAAAAAAGTTGAACATTGACATACCCTAGAACATAGCAACCGGACTCCTTGGTATACACCCAACACAAACGTGTGCACATGGACACAAAGAGGTGTACGGGATTGTTTATAACAGCATTATTGGTAGTAGCCAAGAGCTGGAAACCCCAAAGGCCCATGAAAAATAGGCTGGATAAATAAATTGTAATATATTCATGCAATGGAATTCCTAACAGCAAAACAGTAACAACAAAAGCAAAAACAAAAAACAAAAACAAAAACAAAACTGGCTCCAAAGGAAGTGAGGCATAAACTAATGCATACTATATGATAATAAGTGTATAAAGGTACAAAGCAGCTTATACTGTTAGATATCAGGATAATCGTGACCACTGGCGTGGAAGATGGAAGCCAGGATTGGACCCCGGCTTGAGAAGGCCTTCTGGGGTTGGTAATGTTAGGTTTCTTCACCTGCATGCCTATAGGAGATGTGTTGACTTTGTGATAATTTATCTTTGATTGGAGCACTTAAAAATATATTTAACACTTCAGTTATAAAGTCAAAAAGTCAAAATTTTAAAGTGGAAGTGTGTGTTGGGGCGGTGCCCCACCAGGAGCGTCGAGGCAAGAGTGTGGAAGGGAGACACCAGCAACTCAAGACAGGATAGAAGTAGGTGCTGGCCCTAAAAAATCCCCAGGCAATTCCGATTCTACCCTCTGGGCGGGGGTCTGCCCCCCTCTTCCAGTCCTTTCCCTCTGAGAGTTCTGGCCTTAGGCAAACATTCTGTTTTGACTTTTTTTTCTTTTGAAATCTTTCTGTAGGGAAAATGTCCACAAGTGGAATAATTTGGTCAAAGGGTACAGCTATTTTAATGTCTTGTTTCATAAACTTTGCCAGACTGTCCTCCTGAACAACCTAGAGCAACCCAACATGGCCCCAAGGACATGTTTCCTCAGGCCTTCCAACAGTAGATTTTTAAAACAGGGTCCTTCCGTAGGTGAATGGATAAAGAAACTGTGGTACCTCAAGACACAGGAATGTCTTTGGTGCTAAAAAGAAATGAGCTCTCAAGCCATGAGAAGACATAGAGGAACCTTAAGAACACATTACTCAAGGAGAGAAACCAAGCTGAGAAGTCTACACGCTGTATGACTCCGATTGTGTGACATTCTGGCAAAGGCTAAACTAGGGAGACAGTAGGAGGATCCATGGTTGAGGAGGGTTAGGGAGGAGGGCTGGGTGAAGAGGTGGAGCACAACAGATTTCTGTGGCAGTGACCCCACTCTGTATGCTATGATAATGGAGGATACATATCAGTATAAATTAGTCCAAACCCATAGAAGATACAACATAAAGAGTGAAGCCTCATACAAACTATGGACTTTGGACGACAATGATGTGTCAATGGAGGCTCATCAACTGCAACAAGCTGTAACCACCGTGATGGGATGTTGACACTGGTTGTGCGTTGGGGATGGGGGGAGGGGTGCGGCAGCGTCTATGGGAAATCTGTACCTTCCACTCAGTTTTGCTGTGAACCTAAAACTGCTCTGGAAAAAATAAAGCCTTAAGAAAAACGCTGGCAGATCCAGTGAGAAGTCAGCTAAGCAAAAGCCGGAGGAAGCACTCTCAGGGGCAGGAAAGATCAGAGACAGAGCAGTTCCCGGATGAAGAGAGCACTGAGGGTGTGCGGGGTGGGGGTAGGGGGACGATGGGGCGTTTGGGGGAGGGGGTGAGTTCTGGCAGAAGACGCCCAACAGCTGATAGGTGGTTTCTTATTGGGAGATGGACAGTGAGAACAGTAAGAACCAGAAGAGTGAGATGTTTGCCGAGACGCTTCTATATGGCTTTAATTTTTGAACCTTAGGACAGTTTATGTACTGAAATTAGAGAAAGCTTGAAACCTAGTAACTTCAAGGGCTGAAATACGTCCAGTGGTGTTGTCACTGGGAAGAGCACTGGGGGAGAGATTTGGTCAAGAGGAGGCAGTAAGGGGCGCCTGGGTGGCTCAGTCGTTAAGTGTCTGCCTTCGGCTCAGGTCATGATCCCAGGGTCCTGGGATCAAGCCCCACATCGGGCTCCCTGCTCAGTGGGAAGCCTGCTTCTCCCTCTCCTTCTCCCGCTGCTTCTGTTCCCTCTCTCTCTGTGTCTCTCACATGTGTCTCTCACATGCCTTTGTAATCCTTCCCTCTCACCCTTTGCTGGTCTTTTTTTTTATATATATATTTTTTATTTATTTATTTGAGAGGAGAGAGAGGGAGAGCACAAGCAGGGGGAGGGGCAGAGGGAGAAGGAGAAGCAGGTTCCCCGCTGAGCAGGAGCCGGATGCAGGACTCAGTCCCAGGACCCTGAGATCGTGACCCGAGCTGAAGGCCGATGTCTAACTGACTGAGCCACCCAGGCACCGCCTTGTGCTGTTCTATCCATCCCCAGGCAACCGCTGACCTGCTTTCAGTCAGTATAGTTTGAATTTTATATAAGTGGAATTATACAATATTTATTTTTTGTCAACTTTACTTGCTTGGCATAATTAGTCAACGATTCATCCATGTTGTGTGTGTGTGTTTTTTAAGATTTTATTTATTTATTTGACAGAGAGATAAAGAGCACAAGTAGGCAGAGTGGCAGGCAGAGGGAGGGGGAGAAGCAGGCTTCCCGCGGAGCAGGGAGCCCGATGTGGGGCTCGATCCCAGGACCCTGAGATCATGACCTGAGCCGAAGGCAGACGCTTAACCCACTGAGCTACCCAGGTGCCCCGATGTTGTGTGTATTGATAGTTCATTCCTTTTTATCACTCAGTAGTAGTCTGTTGTATGGATGTACTACAGTTTTTTTTCATCTGTAGAGGAACATTTGCTGCTTTTCTCCAGTTTTGAGCCAATGCAAATAAAGTTACTATGTACATCATTATACGAGTCTGTGTGTAGACATATGCTGTCATTTTTCTTAGGTATGTATCTAGAAATGGAATGGCTGGAGCATATCGTAGGTGTAACTTGACAGTGTTATTTAATTTTAATTAATTACAATTAAAATTTAAATGGTCAAATGTAGCTAGTGGCTACCACATTGGGCAGCACAGTTCTAGAAGGTATTTATTACTCCCATGATTTTGTACTGGGGAGAGACTTTCACTCCTTCTCTAATTCAGGATTTATTCATTCATCATTCGTTCAGTGAAGATCTATTGAGACCTACTTTGTGCCACTCATAGTGCTAGACACTAAGGATGGGATGGGGCAAGATGGAGTGGACCCTGTCGCTGAGGTGCTTACAGTCTAGTGGACTCCGTTTGGCTGGGTTATGGGCGTATGAAGTCCACAGAGGAGTGAGAGGAAGAATCCAGTGTGATTATAAAGTTCAAGTCTGCTTAGGCTGCTGGGATGGCCCCAGGTGGGGTGTGGGGTTAGGATGAAGGATGAAGCCTCCTCCTCTTCTACTGGTGTAGCCTGTGAGAATCAGAAGCAAGTGCAGGGATGATGGTGTGTTTGGAGAATAGCAGGGCGGTTGGTGAATTTGGTGTTTCAGGTAGTGGGGGACATGGCCTGCGTGGGGGATGGAGGGAGGAACGTGCTGTGCTAGGACTAATTGTGCCTGTCCTAGGGACATGGTGGGGGCCCTACAGGGAGTGATCAGCTCATGGGAACTCCCCAGAACCCGAGCCTTCACTCTGTCACTGCGACACCATATAGACACATCTCTGCTGATGTTTCCCACTAGAGAAAAACTATTTTTAGGTCCTGATTTAGTGGGTGTGTGTGTATTAAACCAAGAATCTTCCTAAGAATTTTTAGGTCCTTGTGCTCATGACTCAAACTTTCTGCTTGTGGAGGCTTTGCCCAGAAGCAGCCCGGTGCCCAGGATTTTGGCGGAAGTAAGTGCAGTGCAGTGAGATGTCCTGCTTGAACTGAGGCCATGATCTGTGCTGGCGTGGTTACGACTCACTCACTTGGGGAGCAGATCCTGCATCTCAACTGTGTATTGAAGTCAAACAACTTTGAAGTTGTTTGTAGGGCATCAGGAAAGCTTCTAGTGAGGCCAGGGAAGCTCAGGAAACCAAAATGGGAATAACGGCAGCTTCAGCCGCTGTTCAGTGAGCACCCAGCATGAGCCAGACGCTCTGTGCGTGTCATTACCTCATGGAGTTCTCACAACAGTCCTGAGACCAGCTAATGCTATGACCCCCACTTTAACAAGGAAAAAAACAGAGCCCAAAGAGGTCAAGTAATTTACCCAAGTTCATACTGACGGAACCGGAATGTAAATTCGGGGTTACTTCCGCCCCGGTGAGAAGAGGCTGATGGGTATGAAATGGCCTGACATAAAACCTCAGATAACAGTTGCTTTCCATCCTTAGATGAATCCCTGGTGTGAGAGTCTACCTGAATTATACTAAGTAGCTATGTCTAGGACGGACGCTTGCGATTTCTCACGGAGGGAGTAGGGAGCGGGGAAGGAGAGGACAATTTATTGAACAGCAAGCATCGTGCTAGACATTTTATGGACATCATAATAGTTCACCCCTAAGCAAGCCTGTGACATCCAGGGTGTTACCTTGTACAGCTGGGAGGTCTAGGTGCTTGCTAAGATCACCCAGTGATTAAGCTCACGGAGCTGAATTTGAACCACCACAGGCTGCCTCCAAACCTTCTCCTTGCCCTCACACCTCTCCTTAACTTCTCACCAACAAAGTACACAAAAGAGGCAGTAAGAGCATAGCCCCTTGGGGTCTCCATTTGCAAAAATGTTGGTCAGCCTCGGGTAGTTCTGGGAGAGATGAGGTCAGAGTCCAGGGAACCTGTCCATCCCGTGGCGCACTTCCGGATGAAGCAGGCACGTTCCTGCTGTGGGCCTCGTCACATGCGTCCTCATTCAGAAGGTCGGTCCCTGCTCCCACCCATCTCGCCAGAAAGGCGGAGAGCATGGATGCTGGAGCCAGCCTGCCTGGATTTGAATCCCAGCTCGGCCACCTATTGGCTGTCCTTGGGCAAGTTTCTTAAACTCTCCTTGTCTCTGTTTCCTCATCAGCCAAACCGGGGCGATAATAACTCATGGGGTTGTTCGGTAGGATTCCCGAATACCGGAAAAGCGTTTAGAGCCAGTGCCTGGCATATACAGTGCTAAGCATTCAATCAGGGTTTTATTATTGTTGTTGATATTATTATTCAAACAGCCAGACCGAAGCCCTGCAAAACAGAGTAACTTGTCCAATGAGACACGCCTAGCAAAGCTGAGACCAGAGTCCCTTCTTCTGTCTCTTACTCCAGTGGACTCATGTATAGTTGGTTATCCGTTTTAACAGTGAGAATAAAGATCGATTTAAACTCCTTCAATACTTTCAAAGTAGTGTGAGCTGTTCCCCGATTTCGAGCTGAAAATAGTTCCTGTTCATCTTCTAAGAATAAAGCATCTTTGTAAAAGGAACAAGCTGTCACCAGCAAGACTGGAATTGACAGGAGCTAGCTCGGGGCTCCCACGGGGCTCCCAGAGATGATCAGGTTCTGTAAGTGCTAATAACTGCTAGCTGTTAACAGCAATTTAGTTGCAGTTAATTGTGTAATTGTCTGGGGTGTTTCAGAAGAGTGTCTCGTTTCTATTGTAATCTTAAAGAGACACGGAAAATAACCAGAAATTCTTGAATAGCTGTGCTGTAATTATACATACCCTAAGAATAAAGAAACCAATTCTTTGTTATTGGGAGATGGCCCATCTGGAACATTTTTTTTCAGAGGAGCTGTTTTAGGCTAGGGTTTCAGTTACATCATGGGAAAGAGATTATAGCATTGACAATGGGGGTTCTTAGGGCTCCTTAAAAAATTTGCATGCAAAAATAGGTATTTACTGGATGTGTAATTTCCAACTGTGGGACCATTCACACAGGCCTCCTGCGTCTCCAACACTAGAAATTCAAAGAGAAGACCTAGGTCCCTCCCCAAGGGGCTTGTGGGTCATCAGACAGCAACGGCTCCCACAGGGACCAAATGGGGGAGGCGGGCACAGACCTAATTCACATAGGGAGAGCAAGGAAGGCTTTCTGGAGAAGATGCCCGAGGAGAGTCTTTAAGGATGAGCTGGGTTTCGTGAGGTCAAGAACTTGGGGAATTGATCTTCCAGATAAAGAAGGGGCAAAGGGGCAGAAGCTAAGAAAATTTGCCTTGTTCTATGAGCTGCAAGACTGGCGCTGCTCAGTTAGTCAAGTAAAAATAAATAATAGGCAATGCATTTTTTTTTTGAGATTTTATTTATTTATTTATGAGAGACAGAGAGGCAGAGGCAGGGAGCCCAATGCAGGACTCAATCCCAAGACCCTGGGATTATGACCCAAGCCAAAGGCTGACGTTCAACAGACTAAGCCACCCAGGCACCCAAGGCAGTGCATCTGTGAAGGGATAAAGTTGTAGTAATAATGATGTGTTCTCAGCGCTTTCACTATCTAGCTCATTTAATCCTCATAAAAGTCACATGAGGTAGGGAGAGTTAATATTACTATTTTTCAGACAGAGACACTGAGGCACAGAGAAGTTCAATAAGTTCCCAAAATCTCACTGTTGGGAAGGGAGGGCCAGGATGGAAATCTAAACAGTCTGCTCTGAGTCCATACCTCTGTGTGAGCTCACAGAGAAAGCATCTGTTGGGTTTGGAGCTACCTAGTAACTAACCCAAGATATCTACTAGATCTTACTCCCTCCCAACCCAGATGAGATCAGCTTTAACCCAAAATTCCATGGCTTGTGGGAAGTTCACTGACTTCCTGGAAATTTCTGTGAATTACTGGAGGCTTGTGTTTTTGTTGTTTCCCATGGTTCACATTCTCAATGTAGAATTTCTGAGCTGTTTCTCGGTCTTAATCGTGTCTCGGTGACAGTCCGGGGGTGGGCATAACCTCTTCTTGATTTAGCCACCTTTCCCTCTCCCCAAGCAATGTAAGCATTGACTTAAGATTTGGGGGCTGGCTGTGACCAGCGGGTCCCAATGTATATTGACTGTAATGTGAAACAGCCCCTCCCCTCACAAACAAGACCAAGTGCGGACACAGAAGTGCACTGTCCTGGGAGCAAAACAGTGGCAGGCTATCCAGGGAAGGCCAGAAGGAGCCCAGCCCCTGTGGTTTGGGTCGCAGCCCTTCCCAGTCATGGCTGTGAGGGCTGAGGAATGAAGAGAGGAAAGGCTAGTGAGACCAACATGCTGAGACCTGATTTAGTACCATTCTGGTGCCTCAAAAAACAAGAACTCAATTAAGAAATAGAGTAAACTTCTGGCTACTTTTTTTGCCAAGCATGCATATAAATTATAGAAAGTTGAGTGTTCCTGAACTATTATACTTCCATTATTTTTATACATCTATTATCTAAAACTTGGTTGTGATTTTGACTACATTAGTCTACACTGGATCCCTTTTGTATCACTTGTTTACTAGTTATAACTACTATATTTAAGAGTTGTCCGTGACCTTCTATTCCTGCATTATGACTCTACCTACGTGACTTTCATCAAGGCACTTAACTTCTCCTGGTCTCAGTTTCTTCATTTGTAAAATGATTATAACATTCATCAAAATTTCACCACGAGACTTACCTAATCTAGTGCACAGTACAGTGTCTGAAATGCTGGAAAGCCTCAAAAAAATGTTAGCAAATATTTCCCCCATTAACCAAAAGTTGACTGTAGTTTAGTATGGCTGACGCATGGAGGATAGGGTAGTGGTTGTAGAAAGGATGGAACTATCGGTGAAGTAAGCTGTCACCAGATCAAAAGGATTTTGTAGGTCCTTACCAAGAGGATGGATTTTATCCTACTGGCCACAGTTTCTCAAGCCATCCCTAATGCGAGTTTGATCTTCTATTTGTAGGAGTGAGGGTATGACCCAAGATGCTCTCCAAAAACATAATATTGTTTCATTTCCTGTTTAATTTGAAAAATCCATAGGAATTTCGTGTTCTAGTCCATAACATGTTCAGTAGGAGGGATGTGAAGACTTCAAAGATCAATTCTTGGTTGAATGATTATAAAATGAATGGCATCTGGAAGTAGTCTCAATATACCTTACAAAAAAAATTCCAACCAGTTGAACCAACTTTTTAAGATGTCCCAATTTCAGTATCATGGTATCTTAGGGAATGCTTCTTAAAACCAGATATATACATACATACATACATATATATATATATTATTTATATACAGAATCAATGGCTAAAACACTGTGAATTATATAATACTTTGTCTTAGAGCTTTAAAAAAAATGCTGGACTTTGGAAAACATTCTTACACAAAAAAGCAAAGAGAGGATGGAATGGGCTTGTGTTCAGATAATGCTGAAACTCTAGCCAAACTGTAAAGTGATTAAGAGCCTGTTGGAACTAGGATTGGTCCATAGCCTTCCCAGGTGACTATGATTTAGTGAATGGAAGTCCAGGAAACTCTAATCTTCACCTCACTCCTTCATGCCCTCACTAGAACCAGTGTCTAAGGGAAATACCCCTGTAATAATTCATGCTGTCAGCAGGATTCCTCTGGGAAGGAAGTACAGGAAGATAACAGAGGATGGGGTCAGATCTGCAATCCTAGGAAAGTCAAGGGAACAGAGGTGGTCTGTCTTGCTCTAGGGTTGGCCTTGTATTCATGGGGTCTCTGAAAATTTCCATTAAAGAAAAAATCCAGGGCGCCTGGGTGGCTCAGTTGGTCAAGCATCTGCCTTCGGCTCAGGTCATGACCCCAGGGTCCTGGGACTGAGCCCCACATCCGGCTCCCTGCTCAGCGGGGAGCCTGCTTCTCCTGCCTGCCACTCTGCCTATCTGTGCTCTCTCTCTCTGTCAAATAAATAAATAAAATCTTAAAAAAAAATCCTACTTTCTTACCAAGACATAGCTCGATATATTTTGTAGAAAAACCAACTCCCACACACTTTTCCATGGCATTTTTTAACTGTTAAAGAGAACAGAAGTGTTAAAAACAAACCAACCAACCCCACAAACCAACATGCAGAAACTGGCAAGTAAAACATTGACAATAGGAGTCTGAAAGTCAAACCAGAATGAATTTTTGAAAAGTTCAGGAAAGGAGACATGGAAGCTATTTGGTAACTTAACAAAGTATCATCTTCATATTTATTGGGTAATAATGCAAAGGCCAGACTTTATAGTTCATGTTCTGTAAAAGTCACAGGAGAGCCTTAACCCAGAATGCTGCTTGAAAATGATGAGATCTTTGGAAATATTTCACTGAGGCTGGATTTTTAAACCTCCCAATTAATCTTAAACAGATGATTTATGTAGAGATGATATTTAGTCATAAAGCTTCATACTTCCTGCTTATGCTTAGGCTATTTCATAGCTTACAGCAATTATAATAGATCACAGTTGGAACTGAATTATAACTGGGCAACCCTCTCAGGTCCCCTCCCTCCTTGGGAGCTTTGTACTATCACTTTGCTATTGCTCAATAAACCCTGCTTTGCTGCCCACCAAAACAAAACAAAAAAGAATTAAAACCAAACATTATTCTAATATATTAAATAAAACTGAAAGTTTGGCATAAATAAGAGTTTGTAAGGATATTACCCCAACTTAGAATTTATTTTAGCATCTGATGTGGACCAAAAAAAAAAAGGACACAACATTTTAGATAGATCTAGTTAGGTAAGTAATCAAATAATATGTAACATCTCACTAGTATAACTTATCTAAAACTATACATCATTACCATTTTCAAAAATAGATGTATCTTTCCCTAAGTGACTGGAAAAATTTTAAAGAACATATTTTAAAAGCCCAATAACCAATTTTCATCTTTTCTTTTTCTAAAGATTTTATTTGAGAAAGAGCGACAGAGATAGAGTGAGCACAAGAAGGGAGGAGAGGGAAAAGCAGACCCCCTGCTGAGCAGGGAGCCCAATGGGGGGCTCGACCACAGGGCCCTGAGATCATGACCTGAGCCCAAGGAAGACACTTCACCGACTGAGCCACCCAGGAACCCCCCCATTTTCATCTTATGTAGCAGATAAAAGGTTATTTTTCACTTGTGAGCTCCCAGTTGGCACAAACTACATAAGAAACTTGACATACATACATTTTAATTTCCTTTATTTTTTTGTCATAACTTAAGTGAAAATTTAAAAATCAAGTAAATCTTTATATTGAAAAGTATTTTGATTCATTTTTTTAGAGAGAGAGAGAGCATGCACATATGCAGGGTGGGGGCAGATGGGAGAGAATCCCAAGCAGACTCCCTGCTGAGCATGGAGCCCCATGAGGGGCTCAATCTCACAACCCCTGAGCTCATGACCTGAGCTGATACCAAGAGTTGGACTCTTAACTGAGCCACTCAGGCGCCCCTTGAAAAATATTCTTAAATGATCCTGGTGTTCGGGGTAGAAAACTGCTTTGCTAGTGAACATTAGGTCATATGGCACATTTGAAATCTTGCCACTCTCTTCCTCTTTCTGCCCCAAACTCCGAGGAGGATATGGAAAATAAAAAAGACAAAGGGAGGGAGAGAAGCTTTGGTGGCTCAGGTGACCTTCAGATTGGCCAGTCTCAAACTTCCACAGGATCTGGACAAGTTTGCTGCACCCATATCTGCTCTTATAGCCTGAAAGGGTACAACAGTGTATACCAGGGGCAGGCAAACTTTTCCTATAAATGGTCAGAGAGCAAATATTTTTATGTGTCCTAACTCCTCTCTACTCTGCCACTGCGGCATGAAAGCAGCCAATCCATGATCAAAGGAGCATGGCTGTGTTTGACAAACACTTTACACTGAAATGTAAAGTTCAACTTAATTTTCATATCATATTTTTTTTAAAGATTTTATTTATTTATTTGAGAGAGAGAGAGAGAATGAGAGAGAGCACGAGAGGGAAGAGGGTCAGAGGGAAAAGCAGACTCCCTGCTGAGCAGGGAGCCCGATGTGGGACTCGATCCCGGGACTCCAGGATCATGACCTGAGCCAAAGGCAGTCACTTAACCAACTGAGCCACCCAGGCGCCCTTCATATCATATTCTTATTCTTGATTTTTTTTAACCATTAAAAAAATATAAACACCATTTTGAGCTCCTTGGGCCCCACAAATCAGGCTGTAGGCGACTTGGCCGGTGAAGCAGTGTATGCTGACCGACCCCTTGTCTACACTCCCGGAGGGTCAGCAGGTCATCATGCCCAGGCTTCACGAAGGCCCTCACCAATCTTACTTGAGCAGGAGCCTCGCTCTTCCCTTTCTGCTGCTGTTGCTGGGGCTGCAGGGATATTAAAAGTGACAGAAAAAGTTACAGATTCTTTTAATATCTTTTTTTTCCTTATCTGGAAGGTTTTTTTCAGGTTTATTTCTTAAACATCTAAGAGGGCATTACCATCTGAGTTGATAAAACTAATTAGGTTATGGGCGCCTGGGTGGCTCAGTTGGTTAAGCGACTGCCTTCGGCTCAGGTCATGATCCTGGAGTGCAGGAATCGAGTCCCACATCAGGCTCCCTGCTCGGCGGGGA
The DNA here is from genome assembly GCF_009762305.2 of Zalophus californianus. Taxonomy (NCBI): domain Eukaryota; kingdom Metazoa; phylum Chordata; class Mammalia; order Carnivora; family Otariidae; genus Zalophus; species Zalophus californianus. Next base: position 86,827,311 of record NC_045600.1, read on the forward strand.
GTCTGCTTCTCCCTCTGACCCTCTTCCCTCTCGTGCTATCTCTCATTCTCTCTCTCTCTAATAAATAAAATCCTAAAAAAAAAAACTAATTAGGTTATAATCCACTTTCTCATGCTTTTTAAGATTATTATGTTTTAAGGCCTACTGCCATTATTTAATCAATAAAAAAAAACCCCACAGATTTAAGGGGGGTTGTATATTTTCATTTTTTAACAAACCACACAGCAAAACAATACTTTAATAAATGTATAGGAAATTACAATTTGAAAATTGCAAATACAGTACATATACATACTATACTTTGATCTTAAATTACATGGGCAAGCCCCAGCTTCAAAATCTTCCTAAAATCAATCATATGCAAAATACCTGGTTTCTGAAAGGGCAAATGGAAATGTATATACAATTCTTAAAGGGGATATGGCTTACTTAATAACATATTTTTTTTAGAGAAGCAAAACCTTTCCAAATACACAGTATCTTCCAGGTGCAAAGCTGACATACTACTGGCCATTTCAGTTTTGCATTGCAGTTACTTCAGGATATACTTAATTACATTATTTTGACACTGTCAAAATAGATTTAATTGGGAAAGTCTCCATAAATCTTTTTCAGTCTTACCAAAAATCAGAAAATGTTCATTGGTCCTCACAATATGATTAGAAGAACAGCGTGGACCCTTTGTAAGAGAGAAATCAATGACAGGATGGCCTGCATGCACATACACAATTCCATACTGAGGAACTCCCCCATGACAATTTCTTCTAATTTGCAGGTTCCTACCAACATCACAAAAAATATCCGATTGGTAAGCTGTAAAATAAATCGGATGCCCTGTCTGGCAAGATGCACGTGACAGATCTGTAGTTAGAAATAAAACTTAAATCATTTGGAAGTCAGACTCGTCTCCCCTCGACACAGCATATAGAGCAAGGTGTCACTATTCATTTGTGACTAATACCCAACTGGCTCATGAGCTAAGCTTGGTTCCAAGACAAACTGAGCCAAATGAACTAATCTTATATCTATTAACACGTCCTATAACTTTAAATTTACTATATGTAAGGTAGAGTCAACAGCAAAATTGCCTAAAACTTTATTCTGTTAAAATTCTGTAAGAACACACGATTCATTATGGTGAATCAATTTATATAAATTCATAAAAAAAATTTAGGGGCACCTGGGGGGCTCAGTCGGTTAAGCAACTGACTCTTGATCTCAGGGTCGTGGGTTTAAGCTCAGCATGGAGCCTACTAAAAATAATAAAAAAGAAAAAAAAAGAAAAGAAATTTAGCTAATTGTGCTTGTTTCAGAAGTGAGTATCTTTTCTAAAGTAATGAGAGAGGTTGTTTGAGAAACAAAACCCAGAGTCTTACTAGAAACGATCTTCACTCATGGTTGTACAGTGTAGTCTATTGCTATCATACTTATTCTGTAAAGTTCAGTGTGCAGAGAAATTTGATCAGGAACGAGCAGCTGTTAAAAAAAAAAACCGTTCTTCCTCACCTAGAAATACATTTATAAGTGGTGATTTGCTTCTGAAAGATGGTTTTCCTCACATTAAAATGAACGGGAAGCTCATGTATCTAATCTCGCCTGTGTCTATTCTGGGAAAATTCTACCAAAGACAAACACTGTCAGTGAGGACACCTGAGTTCAAGAGACAGAACCAGAACACTTGAGACTTTTAAGAGCAGGAAACTTAACTTTAGAAAATGCAAATAAAGTACCAAAATCTGAAAAGAAAACAGTAAAATAAGAGATCCTGTGATTTGGCAAACAATACTGATGGGAGCTGCAAGCTGCGAAAATCTGGGCTCACATTACACAAGGCACAGCTAATGGAAAGTGTATGTGGGAATTCCATTTGCTTGTGGTTCTGCATTTCAAGGCCCTCTGAGAGAGGCCTTATTCAACTGTATTCCTCACATTAGATTTCTAAGGCAGCATGATCATTAATGAAAAATAGGTCTTTCCCTAAAATCAAAACGTTGCCCTCTGGCCAGAGTTGTGAAACACAGGTTTTACGTACACAAGTAACTCTGATTATTTGCAAATGTTAATTAAAATACATCACACTGAAGAAACTGCCTAGTTTTTATGCTGTGATCTGTTCTCCCAGTGCAAAATTAACCATGCCAGGTGTTTATCCACAATTCGCCACATCCTTGCACAGGATGGGGAACTCTTCCTGTGAGGGCTGGCTGAGGGGTGTAACTCGGGCTTGCAGCTCTGCAGGTGAGGGACAGACCCAAGGCTCCTTATCAGAGGCAGACCAGTCCCTGGTCCCCTGGTCGTATCTGCTAAATTCACACCCTCCGTTGTGGGTTTTGTCAAGTTACAAAAAGGGAAATCTATCAATTCTCAGTCTCACAGACCCAGTAAAGTACAAAATCTGTAATCCTTGCTACAAAAGACAAAGACAGGAAACTTCATGTGTACCTCACTTTAAATAGAACACAGTCATTAAGATTCACAGAAGTTTTCAGTGTTTCCGCATTTTACAAAAGGCTCCTTTTCAATCCTTGAATGGATTTTAGACTGTTTTATCAAGTAACTTTTCAAGGAATAGGTCAATATGAAAAGTAAGATATACCTATTTAAGATAAAGGGAAGTTTACAAGAAACAAGTTCCGTGGACATGGGAAACAACTACAAATATGGGGAAATCCATTAGCATATAATGGATATTCTTTTCCTTTCTCTTGCTAGGCACCCCAAAGTCCATAAATGCCCAGATGTCCACTGAAATGCTTCTCATTTATTCTTATTTGCCCTCCATATTTATGAGAATTTTGGTTGAAACAGTTTATACCACCCAAATTTTTGAAAAATTCAAATCATTATTTTAAATGGATCCACAGTAAGAATCCCCTAAGTTAATTTTCAGTTCAATTCAACAAATACATACTGGGTTTTATTCAATACCTTTAATCCTCATCAACCCTTTTTTGGGGGATACCATCAACTCATGATCATCTTTCAGGTAAATTCAGGTTTTATCTTCGGTTTACGTACAGTGAGGTACTTGGTAGAAAGATGAAATCTGTTTCCTATCCTTCTTTGATATTGTAAGTCATCTGCATGTTTACGTAGGCTTTCAATTCATAACCTGTCTGTCTGGTACACTGTACTCTACTCTTGAGTCTCTGAGGACCCCAAGAACCATAGCCGTTCTTGGTTAAGAAACTGTCCCTGTGAAAATGGACTCCTAAAGTGCATAAAGATAATCTCAAAACCAACAGTTGTAAAATGGAACATGAATATTCACAGCTGCCTCTTTAACACAACTGTTACCAATTAAGTTGCATTTGGTTTGGAAAGTTTCATGTTTAGCCTCTCCACACCACAGACTGAATGTCCATCCCTATTCCTGTGCTTTAAAAAACACAAACACTAGGTCAAAAACCCTCCACTTTTCTTTTTTCCAGAGTAATGTCTTCTCCCTATCTCTTTGGGCATTTCTGCTGTGGTATTATTGGAAAACCTCAAAATTATATCTTAGGGTTTCTGGAGTCCCTGGAGAATCCCTAACCCATATCATCAAACAGAAAATCTCTCTGGAGGAATGTGGTTAATCCACATGTGAAAGATGGGCATTATACACTGACCCTTAGTCCTCCAGAATTTTACACTGAAAGGGCCCAATCTAACTAACTGGTAAGGAGGCCGGAAGCAAGGTACCAAGCAAACTTCTAGTTCTTAAAAGGACAGAGGACCACTGTTTACATTTTGCAGTCTCCTCCTATTCTTAAGTAAAGATAATTCTATGAACAATAAAAGGGATTTCAGGAAGACTTAAATCTGACATTCCACACTCCATCCTTACTCCTATATTTCGTTTTACATTATATTGTAACTTGAGTTTAAGATGAACTTCTGCCCTTCAGAATAGTATTGAAAATATTTCCTAAATAAACCTAATGACAGTGATCACAATATGTAAAGATTTGGTTCTGATTAAGATTACAAATAACCCAAAATGTTAACTTTGAGATGCAAAACCCCGTAACATCTGGAAAAAACGGTTTATAAAGTATAACTATAATAATAACATTAAGTTATTTGTGAAATAAAACATTTCTGAAACGTGGGAATACATGCTTATTCCACTCTCTGGATAATGTCTAGTACTCTCTGAAATCTGCTGAGAAATAATTTCTGTAAAAAGAGAGCTGGGTGTCAAATTCCAGAAGCCGGATGTCAAGATTACATAATAAAAAAAAATTCAGTTTTCCAGCACTGGCTCGATAAAAAATGGTCTTTAAAAAGGATTTTTAAATGCAAATACTGAATTCTTGATGCTTCCTTTAAGACATGTACTCTGTCATAATTAATGCAGTGTGGTCTTGGATTGTCTTCTTTGAGGTATCCGTGGAGTCACATCTTACTCTGTGAATAGTGTTTTGGAAACACCTTCATCTGACAATCAGGGTGAAGTCTCATTTTACCATTAAACAGAAACTAGGGCTGTCTGGCTGGAGTGACTGTTCTGAGGGACTCTGCTTGATGTGGACACAGCTGGTAGGGAGTCCATTTCCTCAGGCAGATGTGCGCATTTACTGCCCTCAGTTCTGTGACTGCAGGATGAATAAAGCAGTAGTCCCCAAAACGTATCAAGTTAAGGACTGGAACTCTGACAACGTGCACAAGTTCTGTCCACTTCTTGCCTGTAACTCTGAAGCTGAACAGTACATTTATACATGCCAAATGTGTTCAATAATACATGCTTTGCTTTGGACTGTACTTCCTCCCATTTAGATGAACTTCCAGGAACTGCAATGTCAAGAAAATACCATTACTATTCATTGTACCCAGTTACAATGACACAGGGGAGTAACAATATACAGTGAACCTATTCTTATCCCTTTGATTTCTCCCCTCTTGAAGCTACTCTGTTAGAGAAGTACGTCAGTTTCCAAAGCCAGGATGGCTTCTCATTCCAATCCCTCCAGTCCACTCGCAGGTAGAGAAAGAATACTAGACATCAGTTACAAGTCTTTTGCCCGTTTTTTTTTTTAATAAACCCATACACATATTATTTTGATAAATAAAAAGCATCAATCTGTGAAATGACTTTAGGAAATAAAAACAGGCCTAGCTTTTCTTATGTAGAAGAAGCATGGTAAATATACTTCATGCCTTAATCTGAAGGCAAAAATCAATTTGTAATGTCTCATCTTAGGGGCGCCTGGGTGGCTCAGTCGGTTAAGCATCTGCCTTCGGCTCAGGCATGAGCCCGGGGTCCTGGGATTGAGCCCCACGTCAGGCTCCCTGCTCAGTGGGGAGTCTGCTTCTCCCTCTGTCCCTCCCTGCTGTGCTCGCTCACTCTCTCTCAGAAAGATCTCATCTTAGAGATCGAAAATTATTGCTCTGCTGTTACTGATCTGCAACTCACCTTTTGAAAAGCCTGACCCCTCCCTTAAAGCAAATCTTTCCAGCAGAAAAGTCTTCCTACTTAATTATAAGCACAGATGTTTAATTCTAAAGATAAAGTCCATCAACCCCAGCATTTACTATCAGCAACATACTTAGCTGTATGTGTACGATGGCAGTAGGTTTTCCTGAAGTAAGAGACCAGATATTTAAATCTTCCACGGAATATACATCTTCTATTTTCATCAAGGCATCTTTGATATAGTCTACGTTCAAGTGGCTTGGTACACCTATTAGTTCAGAATATATCATTTATAAGTAAAGTTTATTTTGGGGAAGAAAGCTATACATACCTGATAGAACTTTTTTTCCCCCCAAAGAAACCAAATGGTTTTATCAAATTCAGTTTAAATGGACACTTTAAAATATCTTAATACTTTACGATAAACCATGCACACATAAAGCAAGATATGTTTAAGAGATTAATAATTTTTAAAATGTTCACTCTCACTAAAAGAAATATCAAACCTGAATACTTCATTTAACAAATAAGCTAGGATACACAAAAAAAGAAAGGCAAAAAAAGGGGGGGGGGAACATCCAATGATGATGAACCTGCTGTTGAGAACTTACATACTTAGACATAATATCAGTAGGTAGGGATGTTGAAAATATAACAAAGTATCAAGTTAAATGGGAATTAAGGAATTAATAAACCACTAAACATAATTATATCAAGAATCAAAAGAGTTGTATTTTTGTCCCAGCTCCACAGTTTATTAACAGCATTACCTTAAGTAAGCAAGTTATGTTACCCCTCTGAAGCTCAATTTCCTCGTTGGTAAATGGGGATAATGTTCACCTTACCTACTTTTCTTAGCTATTATAAGGATCAAATGGGTAACAGAGGGGAGAGTACATCAATTCTTATATGTTATATACACATAAGTCGTGTAACTATAGCCTAATGAGCATCAGTAAAGAGAAAGACGTGACTCTTACTCTAGGGTGCCCCCCACCCACCAATCTGGTTAAGGGAGGTAATAAACCCACAACGGGGATATTATAGTGAGATCTTACCTTCTAGTATTATAACTATTGTGTCCCATATGATGCGAAATGTTGTAAAAGCCACAAGTAATGAAAATACATATGTACAGATGGGATCAGCAATCTTGTATTCTGGCTGAAAGGTGACAGAACAAAACTGTGTGATTAAATACAGACCAACACAGAACAGACTGTAAAGCAAAGCAAGCCATATTCTGCTCCTGTTCTTTAGCCTTCTATACCAGGACTGAAGAATACCTTTATTTTTGGATACTGCAATTGAGAAACATCTTCAGTCTTTCCTGGATTGTTAAAAAAAAAAAAAATTTTTTTTTTTTTTGCCTTTCCTTGTAAGACCTATTTCCAGAAGTTTAATCGTTTGTTCTATTGTTTTCCTCTATGCCTTCTCTAAATCTTTGACCCAGAACCATAGAATATCAGAGCTGGAAGGACTTTCAGCAGCCACATATCTGGTCTAAGCCTCTCATATAAAAGAGGAGGGACTTGCTCAGAATCAAAGCATTAATGGCACAGCTAAGACTAGAACCCAAATCTCTGGATTTCTAGTCCAGCGTACATTCTGGTACCTAGCAGGTCAGTGACATGGCTTAAAATTGAGTTCTCTAGTGAAGGCAGTCTGGAAGCCCGCTACAGACAAGCTACTCTGAAATGACACTATCATGTTTAGTGCTAGCAAAAGAGCTATACTGATGGCTCAATGAAGCCTACCTAAATGCAAAATGAGTAAGGCTGACTTTGATATCCAGTATACTGATAAAAGACAATTACCTTAATATTTTTAATATTGAAATTAAATATATTTTAAAATAGAAAAACCAGCAATCCTATTACCTTGAATCTTATGATGTATGCAGCTATTAGTACACCAACACTCTGTACCAAGTCCCCCACGGCATGTACAAATGCAGCTCTCACTGCCAGGCTGTCCTGCCCGTGGTCATGTCGACAGCCAGAACCTGTGGTAGGAGAATTTGAAGGCAGGGAGTGGGAATGGGAGTGGTGACCAGACTGGTTCAACAGAAACCCCATTCTGTCAAAAAAAGAAAAGAAAACATTATTATTCTTCCTAGTATTGTTGATAAAAATATTTGTTACAAATCAGACATTAATGAGGCAACAGGGAGCTCATTCATCTAATATATATATGAGCACCTATTATATATCAGGTACTGTTTGAGGTATTGGGGTCAAAACAGTGAATAAGACAGACATATCCCTATCCCCATGGAGCTTATGTTCTAGTAGAGAAGGGAGAGAAGTAAACAAATAAATACATACTATACTGCCAGGCAATGCAAATGGTTTGAAGAGATGTAAAGCACCGCGAGGGGATGGAGAGTGCTGGGGCAGTGTAGTCTGTCAGAGAAGGCCTGAGACTCCTCCTGGGCAGAGACCCGGATCAAGTCAGGAAGCAGCATGTGGTGAAAGGGTGTGCTAGGTAGCAGGAGTACCAGGGCAAAGGCCCTTAGATGAAAATGTGCTCTACGTGTTTCAAAAAAGCAGGACAGTTGTTGTGGTGAGACTAAAGTGAGCAAGAAGGGGCGCCTGGGTGGCTCAGTCGGTTAAGCGACTGCCTTCGGCTCAGGTCATGATCCCAGGGTCCTGGGATGGAGCCCCACATCGGGCTCCCTGCTCAGCAGGGAGCCTGCTTCTCCCTCTGCCTGCTGTTCCCCCTGCTGGTGTTCGCTCTCTCTGACAAATAAATAAATAAAATCTTTAAATAAATAAATAAATAAATAAATAGAGCAAGAATGCTAAGGTATGAGTTAGAGAGGCACACAGGATCTTATTAAAAAGGCTATGGTATGGGGCGCCTGGGTGGCTCAGTCGTTAAGCGTCTGCCTTCGGCTCAGGTCATGATCCCAGGCTCCTGGGATCGAGCCCCGCATTGGGCTCCCTGCTCCGCGGGAAGCCTGCTTCTCCCTCTGCCACTCCCCCTGCTTGTGTTCCCTCTCTCACTGTGTCTCTCTCTGTCAAATAAATAAATAAAATCTTTAAAAAAAAAAAAGGCTATGGTAAAGACTTTGATTTTATTTTAAGTGGGAATAGAAGCCAGTAGGGTAGGGATTGGCAAACCATGGTCTGTAAACCATATGTGACCGACTGCCTGTTTTTGTAAATAAAGTTTTATTGGGACACAGCTGTGCTCATCTGTTTACATACTAAATGTGGCTGCTTTTGTTCTCTAACTGCAGAGTTGAGCAGCTGTGACAGAAACTGCCAGGCTCTCAAAGCCTAAAAGTTATTATCTGGCCCTTTACAGAAAAGTTTTCTGACTGCTGGTCCAAATAAGTATATAACCTAAAAATGTCATAGCTTTCAGGGAAAGTTTGTTTAAAAAAAATCTTGTTAGGGCGCCTGGGTGGCTCAGATGGGTAAGCGTCTGCCTTCGGCTCAAGTCATGATCCCAGGGTCCTGGGATCGAGTCCCACATCAGGCTCCCTGCTCCTCGGGAGCCTGCTTCTCCCTCTGCCTCTCTCTCTCTCTGTCTCTGTCTCTCATGAATAAATAAATAAAAAAAAGTTTAAAAAAAAAATCTTGTTAATATATAAGTTAAAAAAAAACTTTGTCCCACTTAAATTCCAAATTATTTGTCAAATTTCAGTATAACTGAGCAAATGAGAAATTTATAATTCCATCAGTGTTTTATTAACATAAGAAAAATTAAGATACCATATAATTTTAAAATACATATAAATACCACTGCACATTACTGAATGCATGGTATAATAGTCTCTAAGTTCACAGAACTTAAAAATATTAATGTGAAAACAATATAGAGTATATGATACCATAATGGTATATACATGCCATTATAAAATTGTCCAAACCCATAGAATATAGAACACCAAGAGAATGAACCCGTATGTAAACTAGGGATGCTGTGTGGTAATGTGTTAATGCTGGTTCATCAACTGTAACAAACGTACCACTCTGATGGAAGATGTTCTCAATGGGAGAAGCTATGCATATATGAAGGCAGTGGGTATATGGGAAATCTCTGCACCTTCTGCTCAATTTTGCTGTGAACCTATAACTATTCTAAAAAATAAAGCTGTTAAATTTTTTTTTTAAATAGAGCTTACATTACATTAACAGCAACTCCAACTGCTGCAGTGATGAGCATTATATCTCCATTTATTTCGTATTTCATATGGATAGTTCTTTGGACAGCTTCATATAGGAGGAATCCCATAAGTATATACACCAACAGCACACTAATCATAGCTGATAAAACCTCTGGAGGGAAAAATATAAACAACAAATATATCTGTAGCATGGCTATTATACTTCATACAAATTAAATATTGTACAATCTTTTATTTATATCTTTCCTCTGAAGAGATGAAAACACTGTATCATTTCTGTCATATTGTTTTCCTTATTTAACAAGTGTTTAGTAGTTTGCTCTGGATTCTCCACCAATTCATTCTCACCACTCCCCGCTTTCCCCTCATCTCTTTAGGGTCAAACTGTGTATACTTAACAGACCATATACATGGTAAAAATGAAAAACTGAAAAAAATTATTTGTAACATACATGATCACAGACTAATTTCCCAGTAGAAAAGTACACTTACAAATCAATAACAAAGTGAAGAATGCATAACAAAAATGGATAAAGGACACAACTACTAATACACAGAAAATTAACAGAAACAACCAATTCATCAAAATCAATCATAATACAAGAAATTCGAATAAGAATATGATTGTTTTTTATCCCTTACTAAATTGGTAAATATTAAAAAGTCCGATGATAGCCACAGTTAGCAAGGATATACTGGTGGAAGTATCAAGTGGAACTATCTTTTTGGAGAGCAGTTAGTAAAATGAAGCAAAATTTTAAACACATGTATTCCTTGATTCTAGGAATCTATTCAATAGAACACATGATATACATGCAAAGATATACCTACAAGGTTTTTCACTGTAACTTCACTAGTATTAAAAAAATATCTGGAGAGAGCTTAAATGTACACCAATGAGGAACTTAATGGATAAAGTATGATATATACATATGTGGAGTACCATAAAGCCATTTATGTTAAAAAAAAAAAGAAAAAAATCAGGCAAATTGATAATCACAAGAAAGACAAGAAAGTGTTACATCTGGGAAGTGGGACTAGGAGCTTGGGAAACTTAGTTTTCATTTTATTCTTTTTGGTAATGTTTGAAATGTTTTAAGTTTTACCACAAACACATACTACTTTTAGGCTAAAGAAAATAAGGCATGCAAGTATTCATGAATGCACTTTGACCCAGAAATTCTTCTTCTTGGAATGATATACACATTCATGTTAACTGAGCTACACATATGCAAAATGAGGTGTGTTATGAAGTTATTCATCAAGCACTGTATATAATAGCAAACATCTGAAAACAATAAAAAAGTGATTAGTAAGGGCCCTATAACACGGAATACTATGCAGCTGTTAAAAAAAGGATATAGCTTTTTATGTTCTGATAAGGAGTAATCTCCAAGATACAATGTAATGTGAAAAAAGCAAAGTGTGGATGGTATGTTACTATTTGTGAGAAGAAAAAAGAGAATACATAAACAATATCTGTACATGCAATCTTTGAAAGGACATATAAGATACTTATAAAAAACTGGTTATGAAGAAAATGGGTGGCTGGGAGACAGAGACGACTGCACTATATATGCTTTTATATCATATGAACTTTTACCATGTGAGTATACAGTAGAGATAATCTTGTATCTTTTCAAGATAACACAATAGGGCAATGGGGAGTACTTACATTTTTAAATAACTAACATTATAATATAAAACTATTGACACTCAAAATAATAAAAGCAAGAAAATACTTTTAAAGAAAACTTTTCCTTTAGAGAAACCAGACACTAGACACTGATCTTGTTAAAGGTAAAACAATCTGGGAAACTGTTATCTGAGTCAAGTCATTGCTCAAAGGTTCCAGGCAGTTCAAATATACTGAACTTTGATACATTTTTATTCTGATGCATAAATTACAACAAAGGAAAGTTATCTAGCAGTTATAAGCTGTTTCCTGAACACATCTCAGTAATGTAGCTCAACTCCAATAAAATCCTGTGCATTAGCAGAACAAATGTTGGGATAACACAACATACAAAACCATGGTTTTTGTATTCAAAACATAAGACACTATTCAAAACCATGGTACGAAAACAAAACAAAACAAAACCATGGTACGACTATTTCTGACATACTAATCATCACACTTCAAAAGACACATGCGGCTGAAGAAGACCGAGAAAGACACTCTGAAATACACAAAGCTGTGAAGAGACTACCACATCAAGTGCAGACTCCCAGCAGCTTGAGGATAGGACCAGTTCCATTCCACATCACATTTTCTGTGACATTCAGCAGAGTGGTTGTCATGTAGCAAATATTTATGTATGGATTTGCTGAATGAGGTTAGTTAGGTTGAGCAAGGGAAGATGATAAAAGGCTATACAATTAAAGGTAAGCTAAATGTGAATAATAGGTTATTTACTAAATCCCCCAAAACAATAAGTAGATTGGTTAGAAGGGGAGAATTAAGCCAAATACAAGACAGAAAATGCATGGAATTTTCGTCTTAAATTATAACTGCTGATGGTAAAGTACACACATATTAAAAAAATATATTTTTAAACTGTAAATTTCATGTACTAGCGGTGCTTCATTTTACTCACAAAGTAAGAGAACTTTCTCTTTAAAATTGGTATTTAACAGGGGTGCCTGGGTGGCTCAGTCGTTAAGCGTCTGCCTTCGGCTCGGGTCATGATCCCAGGGTCCTGGGATCGAGCCCCACATCGGGCTCCCTGCTCAGCGGGAACCTGCTTCTCCCTCTCCCACTCCCCCCTGCTTGTGTTCCCTCTCTCACTGTATCTCTCTCTGTCAAATAAATAAATAAAATCTTAAAAAATAAATAAATAAAATTGGTATTTAACATATACCAATTCTGGGGTGACTGGCTGACTCAGACAGTAGAGCATGCAACTCTTGATCTGGGGGTTGTGAGTTCGAGCCCTACGTTGGGGGTAGAATTTACTTAAAAAATACCAATTCTTCTCAAACTCTTTCCCGCCACACACCCCGCCGAAAAAGAGAACTTTATCATGTAGTCAAGGTTGAAGCTACCAATTAGGCCATATAGTTTTTAAGATGACTTAATCAAATTGTTAATATAAAATTATAAAGCAATACTCTTTACTTCTAAAAATTCATAACTATACAAGTTAATGACAAAGTTGTGATTGCTTATGAAAATCTAAAACCAATAATTAAAAATTCTTTCAAAACCCCCTAATTATAATTAGGTTGATAATACAGTTTTCCTGGGATAGTCCTAATTTATGTCTGCTATCCTGGCAAAATTATTAAAAGTGCCCCACTTCACTCTCAAAAGTGTCCTGGTTTGGATGCTAAATGGTAAGTTATATTAGTAGGTATGCCAGAGAAAATACTGGATGTCTAGTTAAATTTGCATTTCAGATAAATAATATTTTAGTATAAGTATATCCCAGGCAATATTTCAGACATATTGGGAGTCCTGCAAGAGTGTGTGTGTGCACGTGCAGACCACACACTAAAGCTGGCAACTCCATATCCCAGTGATAATTTTCCTAAACACTTAAAATCACCTTTTTGTGAACTTTTATATAAGGCACAACCAATAAAATAAAATTTATTTTATTTCAAAATAAAGTTAAATGAAAGTCGAACTAAAGCATGAACAGAGATCCTTGGCAGGGAGGATTCCCACACTTAGAAGGCCCACTAGGCTCCTGCAGCCTGCAGAGGAACACTCACTTTTCCACACCAGTTTTCACCCATGTAAGTAGCATAAAAGGGATCCCAACGTCTGCCCACAGTTAAGAGTAATGGAATTCAGCTGATTCCTAGAAATTGCTAAACGACATATTAAGAATGCTACTATCAATGATATCCCTTTTCCAGCAATTAATGAGGAATGTGTCATGTCTCATTCCCTTGGTGAAAAGCAAAGACATTCAACTTTTATTTTTTATTCTAATCACCTGTCAAAATGTCTTGTAGACAGAATACTGATAAATGCAAAAAAAAAATTTAAGATTTTTAGGGCTGAGATTTATAACCAAGAAGTATAAAACACAGATAATACTATATAGCTAAAAATCCTAGTAGTAGTAATACGATCATTTATTTTGATAAAAGCTCTTTCACTGTGAATAAATTCAACTGGTGAAATGTCATGAATAGGACGAATTAGCATTTACAATTTTTTTCATGGTTTTTTTTTTTTTTTAAGAGAGGGAGGGATAAAGGGGGCGGTTCGGGGAGGGACAGAGGGAGAGAGAGAGAATCTTAAGCAGGACCCACACCCAGTGCAGAGCCTGATGCAGGGCTCGATCTCACAGCCCTGAGATCATGACCTGAGCTGAAATCAAGAGTCGGACGCTTAACCAACTGAGCACCCAGGCGCCCCTTTCATAGTATATTTTAACATGATGGAATGTAGATAAACATAGGCAAGATTTTTTCCTCCCAACATTTAAGAGAGAGGGAAGCTTTCCATCAACAACCAAATTATGACTTCTCCAGTCTTCTCATTCTTGCTCCGGGTTAGTCTCCGGTCACAATAAAGTTTTTCAACACAAAGGCGTACATGACATATGGATTTTTCATTTTTGAAAGGAGACCCAGAACTTTCACAATTGAAACCCCAGATTTCCATGAAAGTTACTACCCCGGGAACTTTAGGTAAACTTGACTATAAATGGAAATTTATCATAAATGAAAAATTCTTGAAAGAGATTTTTATGGAAATTCTAGAAAATCTATTATAGTAGTTCCAACACATTTTGCTACTTTACGCACAAATAATTAAATCTTTAAATTCATCTGACTGAACTATCACACTGGAGGAGGGAATAAGATGAGCAAATATGTGTTTTTTATTATAACATCACTTAGGTCTTTTCATTCAGCTGAAATATAAACAAACGTTTATGGTCAATGATCTATTAAGACTGAAATATACCCTGAATTTCACATACAGAGAATAAGCAGTTTTGGTTTGAATGGCTAATAAATGGTAAGAAAAAAAATCAAATGGGAGAAAACACAGATGACTGTCAAGTTTTGATAGTAATATAAAATGTGAAAAATGTTTACTGCATATTTTAACACATCTATAAATTTCCAAAACTAGAAGTTTTCAAGGTTTATATGAAAAACACCGAGTCCTTCTCTGTTCTCCTGTTAATCTTCATTACAGTACCTTCTTTTGCTTCCTAGCATTTACTATAACTTATAACTGTGTTGTGTACATATTTACTGTCTCTCTCTCCAACCTATACTATTAGTCATTCAATCAACAGGTAACCATTGAGCACCTATTCAGTGAATGAGTAACAGTGTGCTTCAATTATGTAAACCACACTCAACCCAAGCATATTTTTTTTCATGAGTGCTGCCTAAATGTACTGGCCTATCATAACTGTTAACTTTGCTAATGCTATGTTGCCAATAATGAGTATATTTCCTTTAAATTCCATAACGCTTGTCTATTGCCTCAAAAAACTATAGCAAACATCCAAAGACAGGTTTCAGAGGTTTAAAAAAATGAACAGGGAAGGAGAGTGGAGACAGTATTCCCTCCTGTACTTCCTTTTATGTTATTTCTCTTTTTTTACCTTCTTCAGTAAAACACAGGAAGGAAAGAGAAGGAAAATCAATGGGCTGTGCTGGATTTGCCTAGGATTTCCAAATTTGTATTTGTATTTCACCTCACACAGACAACCCTACTGCACTCAGGCTAAAGACATCACATAGCATTTTTCAGTGGCCTACTGTTGCCACTGGAATACCAGGCTAAACTGCAAAGCAGTCTTTGGATCCTTTCAGTTCCTATTCTTTTTTTTTTTTTTAAGATTTTATTTATTTATTTGAGAGAGAGCACGAGAGGGAAGAGGGTCAGGGGGAGAAGCAGACTCCCCGCTGAGCAGGGAGCCCGATGCGGGACTTGATCCTGGGACTCCAGGATCATGACCTGAGCCGAAGGCAGTCGCTTAACCAACTGAGCCACCCAGGCGCCCTTTTCAGTTCCTATTCTAAATAATCTATTTCCTGCCTTCTCACCACTCCCTCTACCCCATACCCAAGGTGCCCAGCACTCTCAAACTGACTTTTGGCCCAACATGGACCACCTCACTCACGTCTTCCTTCTGCCTCAGCAAAAACTCCTATTTCTAGGAGGTACCTATTCTTTTCCACATGTTCAGGTGATATGAATTCTTGCTAAGATGTGAATCATTAATTGGCATAGCCCTCGTCAGGGGTGGGAGGACGTTGTTAAAATGAATCACTAACCAGGGAGAAGAGATTTTGTTTTTTTGGCTGCATGTATAGGGAAAGAGATTTTTTAGCTGAATACTTTCTGCTCCTTTAGCATCAGGGAATGAAACAGCAAACGACAGAGAATTAGCACTGCACAGTGGGTAACAAATCACAAATCTACTGTAGTAGAACCATCATCTAGCCACATCTGCCAAGGTCTTTGCTGAGTGGAACTACACTCTGCCATAAGACTCCTGCACTGTACTTTGCCATTAACCTAGGCCGATGATTTGCATTGCCAAAATGTAAATCCTGCTTTTTTATTTCAAATACAAACAACTCTTACTAAGTCCTTTTACATGGTAAGATACAAGATAGAATCTCTATCTTAATCTAATCCTTGCTGCTTCTTCAGCCCAAGAACTCACAGAAAAGCCTTAAAATAAAAGTCAATTAAGCTCATAATCCACAGAGAAGGATAAAAGTAGAAAGCAAGGGGATAGCACTGTTCTCTTGAGAATAGCAATTCCCCTTTGGGAGATAATGCTGTTTTTCCTAAGGATCTGTGGGATTTCTGCTACAGTGTGTTTCATTGAGTTCTGTTTTTTTTTTTTTTTTAAAGATTTTATTTATTTGAGAGAAAGAGAATGAGAGATAGAGAGCACGAGAGGGAAGAGGGTCAGAGGGAGAAGCAGACTCCCTGTTGAGCAGGGAGCCCGATGTGGGACTCGATCCCGGGACTCCGGGATCATGACCTGAGCCCAAGGCAGTCGCTTAACCAACTGAGCCACCCAGGCGCCCCAAGTTCTAAGTTTTATGAACTTCCAGGATAAGAGGACATACCCAGAGTCAAATGAATCCAGGCATTTAAAAATATCTCATATATGGTTCCTAGCCTGCTCCCCCTTTTCCCACATAAGAACTGCCACTGTAGCTCACCGTAAAGTAATAAAGAAAAGAAAAACCTGAATGACTTTACACAATCTGTGAGTTCACACGAAGGAAAGAAATGTACCACCAGAATGGAACAGATCCCTGGGACAGCTATTTGATCCTCCCCTCAAAACTAAAAACACCTTTCTCTCACCCTCACTAAATGATTTTTGCTAAAATAAATTTAGTTACATTGCCAAAAATGTTACCAAAGGGGTACCTGGGTGGCTCAGTTGCTTGTGTCCAGCTCTGGATTTTGGCTCAGGTGAAGAGATCGAGCCCCATGTGGGGCTCCACACTCAGTGGGGAATCTGCTTGAGATTCCCTCTCCTTCTGCCCCTCCCCTGTTCTTTCTCTGGAATGAATAAATAAATCTTTAAAAAAAAAAAATTACCAAAGACCTGAGTTAAAAAGTACAGCTCTAAAAACTGCTGCTTAATCATCAGGGTGAATCACCTTACTTTTCTCCTACTAACTAACTGAGACAGTTATGCTCAGAGAATTCTGATTAGCAGGGAGGGAAGGCAAGTAATTTGGGGGTGTGGAGCATTTGAGAGATATGAGAAGTGTGGGCAGGATGATATACTGGTAGGGAGAAGAGGGAAGGAAAAGAAGATTGGAACTAGCTTTTATTGGGAATTCACTCTGGGCCAGATCTACCAGGTCAGGTACTTAGACCTTACCACCTTACGTATTCTTTACAATTCTGCAATGCAAGTGTTATCATTCATATTTTACAAACAAAACCAAAAACAAACCCTTGTACATAGATTAAATCATCTCTAAAAGGTCGTATAGCTAGTAAAATTGCAGATCTCTGATCTGAACCAAAGACAACTTATTCACAAAACTCTAAAAGTGGAAAGTACCAAATGGACTGCTCCTGCCTGACGTCAGGGGGAAACTCCTCTGACTAATTTCTTACTTAGTTAAAGGGACTGAGAAGTCAGGCTGTACCATCCCGTTATATTATGAATCAAAGAACTTTTTATAGTGTAGTTTGTGAATATAATCACAGTTTCAGAATTACAGATAAATATTTTCAAGTCCCAAATATTTTAGTCCCCAAATTTTAAAAATATCCCATTCCTAGTTTGGAAACTGGTTTAATTTACCCCAAACACAAGTGATTGGAGGTTCATGAGCTGTATTAAATGATCTGTTTCACAGTTTTCATGTCCTTATTTACTCAGCCTGAATAAGCAACAATTCAGCTAATAATCTTGTATACTGCACTTATTACTGCCAGACACACAGAGTTTAATATTATCTATTTCCATCCCTACTTCATTCATGGTCTAGAACAAGATACAATTTCATACAAACAGCTAATAAAAATGTAACAAACGCTATTAGGCATGTATAAACTGTTAGAAGCAAACAAAAAGGAAATAAATTTAAGGAATGGTATCCACAGACACACACTTCCAGGTCTAGAACTGGGTATACAGTATGCTGCCTTCTGCATCAGACAGGGTGGCAGGGAATGGGATATGAACATGTATGAGAAACACATAAGGTAAGGTGGTAAAGCACTGGTGACCCAATCACTTGCTTATCTCTGCTGTTTTTATTTGAATGAACTCTCAGGGGAGAGGAGTCAAATGCTGTATCTAGTCCATAATTGTGAACTTTGTACTTTTAAGGAAAAAGGAATATTTGACTTTCTACAGAAACTTGCAGAGATAAATAGGAACATTCAGTTCTATTCTCTCTCATCTTTTCACAGTGCTTGTTGTCTATGAAGAAATGAAGTGACTAAAGTATTTCTTTGATATCTAATAGAATTTCCATGATTATGGGTTCTTATTATATGTAGGACTTTCTATGTTCTGTTACTACATGTTTCTGAGAGGAGAATTCCACTATTTTCATTAGCGTTCCAAGGGGTCTATAATCTAAAAGGTTAAGAGCCGCAGGATAAAATGAAATGCACTCTTTCAAACAGTGGTAGAAGGTAAAAAACCCCATTCCATAATGCTGGGTTTGAATGTTAGATCTTAAATTGAAGGTGTTTAAATCACAAGAAATTAAAGTTTGAAAATAATCTTGAAGTTGTTTAAAAAGCCCAAGGCAATCAGGTAACAAATGACTGTATAATATGTTGATAAGCAGTGGGTGCACTGCGCAGTGGGTAACAAATCACAGACACACCTCAGGGCATTAGCTCTCTGGTATAGCAAGCAGCGGACAGTGCTGAGGGGTGGGGGTGCCGGAGATTTCCCAACCCGATGATCTGGATAGCTACTTGGGATGTAGCCTTTCAGGTACAATGGAGTTTTACACAGAAGGCCCAGTGACTAAATTTTAGAAGACCTAGATGCTGAGTTAAGATGAAGGTAAAAAGTAACCAAGAAGGGGAAGAACTGACTGATATATTAGCCAAGAAGGTCAGTGTCTCTACAAAATTAAACTGCAAGTTGTTAATTCTGTTAAGACAGGTTTTGCTAAAGCTACCTAAATGTCAGCTTCTGGATTCTAAGCAAATGACATCTGGACATATGGCATTTCACATACTAGTTCACATAATTGTTTTATACATATTTTTAAAATAAGTAAAAAAATCTAAAAACACAGTAACACAGAAAGAGTTGTATGGATAACAATGTATGATTTTAACCTCTCAAATATTTGTTCAAAATAGGAAAATAAAAATATGTATACTGTTAAAGAAAAAAACTTAATGACACTTGTCAACACCTGCTAAAGAAGACTTTATTCAAAGGGGGAAGCTACCAAGAAAGGTAGAGGACCACTGCAATAGAACTCTGCACTGGGCGGGGTGGGGGAGGAGAGATTGGGTTCAGCTCTGAATACTGTATGGGCAAGTGGGAATTTAGAGCCAAGGAGCAGTGTGGGAGTCAGTGAATGGAAAATTCCTAAGAGGAAACATCAGGGGTGAGGGAGATTCTGGCTAAACTGACTTAAGAGAATTTTCGCTAGAGACAGGCCAGTGCAATGAGACATTACCTAGGGGATAACCCATCAGATACTGAGTGGGGGGGTTCTGTTAAACTGGCTTAGCAGGGTTCTTGCTAAAACAGAATTTTATAAGGAAGTACACAGATGGGCTTGGGAGAAGGTTCAGGAGACTGACTAAAATTTGGTCAAGCAAAGAATCTTTATCAGCATTTACAGAATTATGATGATACAATGGCAGCAACAAAGGTCAGCCACACAGTATATGTGAAACATATTACTGTATCGCTTAAGATCTGGGCTAAGCAGCCTTTGGCTGGAATACCTGAAGTGTGAGAAAGAAGCTAATACCCATTAGCATAAACTCATGTGGTTTTGCCTGGTTGAGTAAACTGAAGGTAAACTTTTTTCTGATAACATCTTCAGGAAATAGAGATAAATAACATTTAAAGATTAATGATTACCATATAATTTTATATGTGTAAACTGTTTAAAGCTGACTAGGCTGAATGTATCCTGGACTATATTTATCTGAATAAATCTTGTTCATCTATTTCCATTTGCTTTATTCAAATAGGTTATCACCAGAAAGATTTCAGTTACTCAGAGGTTAGTTATAGTTCATTGTGGTTTTACTATGAAATTTTATAAACCAGAAGAAATTACCAATTACCTACCTAAGCGATGGAATCCAAAGGTGAATCTTTTGGTTGGTGATTTTGAAGATAGCCACAAAGCAAGCAGGGTCAGTATGATAGCGCTTAGGTCAGTTAACATATGAAGTGCATCTGTCATGATTGCTAGGCTGTTTGCAATGTATCCACCTTGGAGTAAGGGTGAGAGGGAAGAAGGAATAAGTTAATTAAAATAATAAACATAAGCAAACCAAAAATATGTAACATCCTACAAAACATCAAATTTGAGCTAAATCTTTATCCTATTGCAATTAAATCAAGATATCCTGAAATTTTATGCAAAACATTAAATATGTGTATTTTTGTGGTGAAAATGTCCATTTCTATGGACAGATTCTCTGAGGAGTCAATGACCTTAAAAACATTAAGAACTGGGGTGCCTGGGTGGCTCAGTTGGCTAAGCGTCTGCCTTTGGCTCAGGTCATGATCTCAGGGTCCTGGGATCCAGCCCTGCTGTTGGGCTCCCTGCTACTTCTCCTGCTTCAGCTCATGCTCTCTCTCTCTCTCTCAAATATATAAAATCTTAAAAAAAAAAAAATTAAGAACCACTAAACTGGGCTCTAACACATAGAAATTTTGTGTTTTAGCACTGCAGCTTTTACTCAACCTACTAATCCTACTATTAGTGAAATTAATAACCACAATATCTAAATATTACAAGAAAGCTGAAGATAGGTACTCACTTGTTTGAGAGGGTTTGACCACAAAATTAAACTGAAGAAATTTTTTAAATGTACATTAGTTCAAAATGAAGGATACAGATAACTGATTCCCTTGGGTATAGATAACAGTGTCTCAGAGAGATTAAAGGTGGTATTTAGAATAAAATTTTTCCAGGCATTATATGTATATGTGATATATAAAATTAATTTTGTATACGTGTGTGTGTGTGTGTGTGTATATATATGTATGTTGTTCTATTATGGTTAACCAATTGTCCTAGCGCCATTCATTGAATAAGCTTTTTATACACAATATTCAAACCTTTATGTGTATCAGAATCACCTGGAAGATTTGTTAAACTACAGATTGCTTGCTCCACTCCCAGAATTTCTAATTCCAGAGGGCTGGATGAGGCCTGAGAGTTTCCATTTTTAACATGTTCCCAAGGTGATGTCGATGCTTCTAGTCTTGGTATCTTTGAGAATCACTGTTAAAATGATCAGGGTGTTATGACATATAAGTGTGCTGAGCCGTTGTTCCCCTCTTTCTGGGATGAGTGCAGAGCCAAGAGCAGCAGGCGACTGAGCTGGTGATCTTGTAATCACATCCATTTATTCCAGTGTGGTCTATACAAATACCACTTTTAATATTCCCTTGACATTAAAGAGCTGGAAATCACTGAGAAAAATACAAGTTGGTGGCTAAGAGGGTTTTGGACTCTCTGAGACTCTCTCAGCAAGTTACTTAATACTTTTGAGCCTCAGTTTCCTTATCTGTAAGGGTAATACCTTAAAGCTGTACTGTCCAGTAAGTCTCCGAGATGATGGAAATGTTCTATCTGTGCTGTCCAGTAGAGTAGCTACTAGTCACATGTAGCTTTTGAGCATTTGAAATATGGATAATGCAACTGAGGGATTTATTTTATTTAATATTAGTTAACCTAAAGAGCCATGTGTTGATAATCATCAGCAAAAAAATAAAGTAAGGACCTCTGAAAATCATCTCCTCTATGAAAGTAATGAGAACATGGGCAAAAATGGTCCAAATCAGTTTTTTAGAACTCTGGAAATTAACCAAAGACTGATACAGGTAGTATTCATTCAAGGAAAACAATTGAATCTTTATAAGAACATCGAAAATTCTGTAGCCTTGGACCCATCTCTCTCTCTCCTGTTCTATGGCAGCCCTGAAAACCAATAGGCAACAATCGTAGTGAAAACCAGCCTGGGGGCACCTGGATGGCTCAGTTGGTTAAGCGACTGCCTTCGGTTCAGGTCATGATCCTTGAGTCCCCAGATCGAGTCCCGCATCAGGCTCCCTGCTCTGCAGGGAGTCTGCTTCTCCCTCTGACCCTACCCCCTCTCATGTGCTCTCTTTCTTTCTCTCTCAAATAAATAAATAAAATCTTTAAAGAAAAAAAAAAAAAAAAAAACAGCCTGGCAGCCACTGCAAGAGATGAAATGGGGGTTAGAGATACTTACAAGCCCCATTCCCAAAGAACTATCATTATTTGATCCGCCTGGTAGTTCCCTGGGGAAAAGCACAGTAGCAAGGCCGTTTTGACTTGACTTAGGATCTATCTGCCTTAGGCAAACCCTAAGGAATGTTTGTCAAAAAACAATCCAAGGGAATTGTTTAATACTGCAGCTGCCTGAAACAATAGGTGACAATGTGCTCCCTGTATTCTGAAATTTCACAATCATATACCTTGGTATGGGTTTATTTTCACCCAATTTGCTGGGTTTTTGTTGACTCTTTTTATCTGGAAAGGTATACACTTCAATTCTCGGCAAATTTCTTAAACTATATTGTTGACAGTTTCTTTTCTTCTGTTTTCTCTATTCCCCAAATTCCTATTATTTGGAGTTTGGATTGATACACTAATTTTCTTATGTTTTTCCTCCTATTATATATTTCTATCTTTTTGCTCTACTCTGAGATATCTTAGTTCATCTTGTAACTTTTTTATGGAGTTCAAAATTTTTTTGTTTTTATTGTTCAAAAGCTCTTTACCTTGAATTTGTCTATTCTTGTAGGTACATATCTCTTATTTCTGTGGATACTAACTATGTCTGTTTAACTAGTTTCCTTATTTTAGTCTTCCTCTTGACCCACACTTCTAGGGGTACCAGGTGCAACCAATTCTGGGCCTACTTAGGATTCTGAAGAACAGCAGTTCTCAGTATGGTCCCCAGTATCAGGATCTCCTGTGAACTTGTAAGAAATGCAAATTCTCAGGCCCTATCCCAGACCTACTTAATTAGAAGCTCTCACCCAGCAATTTGTGTTTTAATAAATTCTCTAGGTGTTTCTGATGAATTAGTGTAAACTGGGTTGATTCTTGGCTTTCCCCAACTGCTGCATAGGAGGTGGCTTTCTTGGGTCTATTAACTCAGTTATTTCTTTTATCTATCTCCTTTCTAGTTTCCCAAAGTTATGTTGTTATTATCTTGTCTCCAGTTTTCCCCATCTATGTGGACACATACACACACAGACCCATATGTGGATGGATATATGGCTATACACATATATATACATTTAAAAATCCCTTTATTTTAGTTTGAGAGGCTTCAGGAGAAAGTACATTTAGATACATGAGTTCATTTGCCATCTTTACTGGGAAGTCTGCATTCATCCTTCAAGCTTTTTCACTCCCAATAAAAATGCAGTTGTTAATCAACGACTATTACTAAATTCAAAGGATAGTTTAGTTCTCATCTCATTAGACCTCTCAGCAGCTTTAACTTATTTATTTCCACTTGGAAATACTCTATTTTCTTAGATTCTGAAATACCTGTTTGTCTTTTGCCTGACGTCTAAAGTTGAGTTCCTCAAAACAGACTCTGTAGGTGGTTTTTTCCATTCTGATAGTACTACACACTGTATCTCTTAACTTGACCTCTCTTCTGAACTATGGACTCACATCTAACAGCTCACTAGACATCTTTACTGGCTATTTTACATACATGTGATAATGAACACTGTCTAAAACAACCCTTGAGCCCATGCCTAAATCCTGTTCTGTATTTTCTCCCTGCCTAATTAAAAGACATAAAATTCCATACACTCAGTTGCTTAGGTGAGAAACTTCAGAATCAACCCCCACATCTAAACCATTAGTCAATTTTGTTAATGTTACCTCTAGAGTATTTCTCAATCTCCCTCCACACCAGTCCAAGCCATAATTGTTTCTTTTCTGGACCTCTGCAATAGTTTACTTGCTTCCATTCTTGCACCCTCCAATCCATCTCCACATAAGGGCCAGAATAATCTTTTAAAAACATAAATCCCATCATATCACTCTCCACTTAAAAGCCCTAACTGGTTTTTCATTGTACTTAGAATTAAAAACGACATTCATAATATGGTCTATCAGAACCGGCCTGATCTGGTCCTCTGGCCTCTTTCTTATTATATTCCAGTGAAACTTGCCTTCTTTTTAGGTCCTTTTAAAGAATTGAAGGTTTTTAGGACCTTTGTACATGCTGTTCTCTTCACTTGGAAAACTCCTCCACTCCTTTTGCTTGAATAACTTTTTTTTGGTTTAACTGTAGCTGGCTCATACATAAACTATGTCCCACTGGTTACTATGTCTTATAGTACCTTGTTCTTTTGCTTCATAACACTTCAGGCCATACGGACTTTAAATTTATTTATTTGTTTAACATCTGTGCCCTCCATTAGACTGCTTCAGATAGTAGGTTTTATTATTTTTTTAAAAGTTTATTTATTTGAGAGAGAGAATGAGAGAGAGAGAGAGAGAGCATGAGAGGTGGGAGGGTCAGAGGGAGACGCAGACTCCTCACGGAGCAGGGAGCCCAATGCAGGACGCGATCCTGGCACTCCAGGATCATGACCTGAGCCAAAGGCAGTCGCTTAACCAACTGAGCCACCCAGGTGCCCCAGATAGTAGGTTCTGTAAAAGTACTCAAAAAATGCTTGCTGAATGATCTAAAGTTTCAAAGCAAGTTAGTGGCAAAGCCAAGATTCAAAATCAAGTCTTCTCTTTCAGATCTTTAAATTACTTCATTTTTTAAATTACTCCATACTTTCTATATAAGACGCCTTATTTCTAAGTGCTTTTGATACACTTTAATAAATGCTCTACTATATACAATTTAATTCTATGTAATATTCTGAATATATTTTTTAAAGATTTTATTTATTTATTCATAAGAGACAGAGAGAGAGAGAAGCAGAGGGAGAAGCAGACTCCCCACTGAGCAGGGAGCCCGATGCAGAACTCGATCCCAGAACCTTGGGATCATGACCTAAGCCGAAGGCAGACACTTAACCATCTGAGCCACCCAAGCACCCCTGAATATTTGTTAATGCTTATCCTAAGTATTAATATTTTTGTATTATTTAACATAAGATTTTTATCTGTGAAAATAAAGTCAGTATTTAAAAAAAATACTTATTGCGGCTTTCACAAAACCACATTTATCAAATAAGAGGTTTCAAAAATGGTATGTCAGGACAATTTTATCTTAATAATTTTTACTTAGGTAAAATAAACTCTAATTTTAAGGGGGAAAATTGTGATTAATATGATTTTAACTTGAAATACAAAATATTAACTTCAAGAATTACTAAGTCTGGAGCGCCTGCATAGCTCAGTCAGTTAAGCGTCTGCCTTTAGCTTAGGTCATGATCCCAGGGTCCTGGGATGGAGCTGGGAAGCGTAGGGCTTCCTGCTCAGTGGGGAGTCTTGCTTTTCTTCCTCTCCCTCCGCTCCCCCCGTGTGTGCATGAGCACGCACTCTCTCAAATAAATAAATAAATCTTAAAAAAAAAAAAAGAATCACTAAGTCTTACTGACTCGATAATCTAGCTGTGTGAATTTGGGCAAGTCACTGAATCTTAGTCTGTAGAGGCCATGCCTTCTTACCTGGACACAACTTCACTTTTACTTTCTTTACAGCTTAAGCATTTATAATTCTCTATCACAATAAAAATTAATTCAACATAAGTTTATTGAATGTCTATTCTGTACCAGTCACTGTTGTAGATGCTGGGAATGCAGCTTGTATTTCAGTGGAAGACGACAGATATTAAACAAGTGAATATACAAACAAGATAATCTCAAGATGCTGAGGGCTTTTAAAGTTAGGGAGAGAACAGGGGAGATGAGATATTTAGTCAGTCAGAAAAGGTCTCTCAGAGTTATCTTTTGGGGTAAGATACGAATGTCAAGAAACTAGCCCAGAGAAGACTGGGGAAAAGGCACTCCAGGTTAAGCAGTGTTTTTCAACTGCAGGCCCTGATCTGTGGAACACGAAATCAATTAAGTGGGCTGGGGCCATAACTGAAAAAAAAATACTAGAACACATCTCAAGAAATGAGACTTTTGTTTCAGTTATACATATATTTACACATACATGTGTGTGTGTGTGTGTGTGTGTACTTTACATATGTATGCATGCATGCCTACCCAGGTCACAATGTTAAGTGTAGTTTTTAATATAGTGAGATCAAGAAAGTTTGAAAGCCACTGAGGTAGAGGGACCAGCCAGTTTGAAGGCCTTATGGACAGGAAAGAGCTTTGTGAGACATAGGGAGAAAGAAGGACAGCATGTCTGAAGTGTGCACTGGGGAGAAGAGGTATAAAATGAGGTACAAAATGGATGTAATTTTCCTACATATAACCTCTGGCCAGCATCTTAATCTGGACTGCCACCTGTTCTCTTAATGGTTAATCATTAAGAAACAACATGGCAGATTTATCTCCCTGCTTTAATGTCACTTTGTAAACTGTCACTAAGAGAAGTTAGCAGTTACACTAATGTGACTGAAATTAATCTCTAAGAATATATTTTATAGTGAGAATGTACTATTGAATTATCAAAAAGTGAAAAAACGGGATGCCTGGGTGGCTCAGTCCGTTAAACGTCTGCCTTCCGTTCAGGTCATGATCTCAGGGTCCTGGGATGAGTCCTGCATCGGGCTCCTTGCTCATCGGTGAGCCTGCTTCTCTCCCTGCCTCTGCCCCTCCCCCAGCTTGTGCTCTCTCTCTCTCTCTCTCTCTCTGGCAAATAAATAAATAAATCTTTAAAAAAAATACTATAAAATGTGAAAAAAACCAAGTTCATAAACCCTGGGGGAGCCCTCTGGTTCCTTTCAGATCCTTACTATAATGAAAAACTTTAAACGTCAGTTGGTAGTATTTAATTTTGCAAATCTCTTGGATATAAATACAAAAAGAAATACTAACAAAGAAGAGACCGCTTAAGTCAAATGTAGAGAAAAAAGTAAGGAGCCTGGGACTGTAGATGTGCCTCTTCCACTAACCAGCCAAGTGTCCTCACAACTTGTTTCACTCTCGGGGCCCTCAGATTCCTTATGTGTGAAAAAGAAGGAAGAGCAGGTGTTCAGTAGGTCATTTCATACTGTAAAATTTTATGATTCTACGTTTAGATCACTTACTATTTTAAATGATGCAAAAACTAACCTGGTGTTTTATCAGAATTTTTTAAAGAGGAAGTTACATGATATACGATGAAGCTAATGTACTTAACTTTACAGTAGGTGTCACAGTGTTTGGAGAAGAGAAGAAAAAGTCAAAAGTTATCTCTGAAAGTTTATGTCGTACTTGGGTTGATCTGCACTTTGGAACCGTGTGGACTTTTCCTATCGAGATCAGTATCTTGATAAATAACACATTTCCTGAAAAGAAAGTTTAAACCTCAAATCATGTGTAACTAAAGCTTGACAATAACCCTCGGGACAAGGTAAATGGAAAGTGAGTTGGCAACACAACTCACCTACAAGTTCTCCAATCATGAAAAGCAAGTAAAGAACGGCAGCAATGGTCAATCTGGTTTTCACCTTTCTCTGCTTCAGTAACTCTCGCTGTCTGCTGCAGTTGTCACAGGGGTCCACCTTCAAACTCAGCTGACTGTTGGTCAAAGCTAAGTCCTGGTCCAGTAAGGAATCGTCGTCGGCCTGCAGGGCCGGGTGCGCCCCGTTAATAGGCCTTTCTGGGATTTCAGAACCATCATCGGCCACCACAACTCGAAGTTTGTTAAACCGAGAAAGCCCCTCGTCCCCCACCTCGTCCGAGAAGTCAAAGGCGCTGGTGTCATTTAAAAACAGCGGCGCATCATCCTTCCTTAGCAGAGATTTGAGGCGCTTCCACGCGCCGGATCCGGCCATGGCAGAGGCTGAGCCGCCGCGGCACGGAAAGGCTCGGTGCAGGCGGCCGGCCGGCGGCTCCTACTTCACCGGAGCGCCAGTTCCCGATGGCACCGCCGCGCGTCCCTCCCCATCCTGTGGAAAACGAAACACGTTAACACGTTATAAATTAAAGGCGCCCCAACACTGCCCACAAGTTCCGAAGCCCCGGGCGGCGGGGGCGCCAGGCCGGCCCGGAGGCGCCCGGGCTCCGCGAAGGGGCGGCGCGTCTACCTGGGGCGCTGCCGCGGGGCCGCCGCTCATCTCCCCGCCCCCGGCCGGCTCGGCGGGGCCGACTCGCACAGCTCGGGCCGGGGCTGCGCGGGGAGTCGGGCAGTCCTCGCCCCTGCCGCGCCCGCAGCTCCAGGCCGGCTCCCCTAGTCTGACAGGTTCGGGGCCGGGCGCCGGGGGCCGCCGTCTCTCCCCGCCCTGCGCGAGGCTGCGCGCGTGCGCCGGCGCGGCCGCAGGCCAGGAGCGCGAAGGAGGGGTCGGCACGAGCACACGCAGGCCCGCTGCGCAGGGCTGCGGCGCCCACGAGGGGCGGGGCAGGGGCGCGCGCCGCATCCCCCGCCCGTCGCCCCAGTCCCGGCTGCGGAGCCCGGCGCGCCTACCTCTGGCCGAGGGGCGCTCACAGGGATGCCCGCGTCTCCGGCGCAGCGCTGCCACCTCCCCAGGCGGAGAGGCATGAGCGGATGGAGCCGGGGCCTGCGGACTAAGTGGGTAGATTCGAACGGTCCGGCCCGCCGGGCGTTGCTGCCCGAGCTCGCTCCACCCAACGAGGGCCTCAGGAATCTTGGGTCAGGATCTTGGTTGCAGATCCGCGGCAGAAAACCATTTTAGCGCTTTCTTGCTAAGTGAGAAACCCAGCAGCTTTCTTTCCTCGAGTTGCTGCTTCTCTGGCAAGTTGGCAAAATTTGATGCACCGTCAGGTCAACTTCGAGAGGGCAAGGCTTATGGTCGTGAGCAGTTCTAAGTCCTGCTTTGGATTTACTATTGCTTTTCATCAAATATGTGTTGTCCTGTGTGTGTTCGCTGCCATGTTCCTGTTGCTTCCATTTATAACATGGACTAAACCCAAGCACAAAATCTAGTAGGGGTTTCCGTTTGGGCCTTTGGTTCTGTTAACCAAATTTAGAATAATTAAGTTCTGAATAGTAGTTTCTGATTTAGATCTAAGTTGTAATGGTAAAATGGAATGGCAATAAGCCTCCCCATTCCCCTTATCCCTTGAAGTCTTAAAAGATTCTTAATCCAGATTCCTTGGATGGGTTTTAGGGGCTTCTGGAGGCCTTAAACTCATGTGCAAAATACTGTGGCTTATATGTATTTTCTTGAGTTAAGTCCCTTAGCTTTTATCATATTCTCAAAAGGGTTTAAGACTCACATTTTAAGATTTAAAACAGCAACACTATCAGGGGAGCTAACACTTGGAGTTGAACTGTAGTGAAACTCCTAGTTATCCTGTGTTAATGGATGTTGTATTTTGACGATACCAAATTTCAAGTCACAAAATATACAATAAAAAGTCACATGGAGCATCATTTTCCTCTGAAGATTCAGATGGCACTTTAGAATTTCGCATGCCTCAGGTGCCAGAGCACCAGCTGCTTTTGGATTCCCCAGCAATCCCTCACTTTTGAATGTGCACCATATTCCTACAGAGCTGCCACCATGGGAGTCAGGTTAGGAAACCTGGATCAGAGATCCCATGGTTCCCAAGACTGAGGAGAGCAGACTTGCCTAGAATATTCAATAACCAGAGCACTCAGGTCATTATCAGCTGAAGGCAGAGTGCTTACTGAGCCTTGCTCTCCTAACCCCAAATATCTTAATCCATTCAACTCAGGAGTAAGTTATTTGTTGTTTTTCATTTCAGTTTGTTATATTGCCTGAAATTCTGCTAATGAGAAATACAAATGAACAAAGCAAATATGTCAGGAATGTGATTGTTCTTTCTTTGGTATAAATTCTTCAAATAAGATTCCATTCAAGGAAAGGGGATAGATGTTCTCAAGAAAAGTTGAGGCAGAACATGGATTATTTTGGGTACTTACAGTAAGCTTTGTTGGGAAGGGCTGCAGTTCTGGCATCCCAATTTATTTTTACTATTTTATATCGCTGGGTATCTGGACAGAGTGATAGGAGGATAACAAAAAACTATATAGTGATTTTAATGTATGTCCACAAATTCTGATATTCATCGCATGCTGAGGTAGAGCTTAATCTCCCTCCCATTGAATGTGAGCGTCTCTTGATGAATACCATATGGCCTACAATGAATAGAATATGACAATAGTGACAGTGTATGACTTAAAAGACTAGGTCATAAAAGGCACTGCAGCTGCCTGCTTGTTCTCTCTTGGATCACTTGTGCTGAGGAAGCCAGAGTTACCATGTCACGAGGAACTCAAGCAGCCCCAAAGAAAAGCCCATGTGATAAGAAATGGACACCTCCTGCCAATAGCCATGTGAATGAGCCATATTGGAAGCAGATGCTCCAGCCCCAGTTAAACCTTCAGATGATTGTAGCCGAGGAGATGTTGACTGAAATCCCAGGAGAGATCCTGAAAAGCACCACCCAACTAAGCTACTCCCAGATGACGCACAGAGACTGTGAGAGAATAATGTTTATTGTTTTAATATGGTAAGTTTGGGGATAATTTGTTACAAAGCAATAGATAACTAATACACTTAATCTCAACTTGCCTCTGTACCAGGAAATACAGTTTTTATTTTATCACATGGGCCCTTGTTCCTAGGCCTGTCCTTGGGCTAGTGGCGTGATTTCTATCGTTGAACTTTAAAATGGGCCGAATAGGGGCACCTAGGTGGCTCAGTCATTAAGTGTCTGCCTTCGGCTCAGACCCTGATCCCAGGACCCTGGGATCGAGCCCCACATAGGGCTCCTACTCGGCAGGAAGGCTGCTTCTCCGTCTCCCACTCCCCCTGCCTGTGTTCCCTCTCTCACTGTCTCCCTCTCTGTCAAATAGATAAATAAAATCTTTAAAAAATAAATAAAATGGGCTGAATAGACTTCTGTGAATAGTCTTGGCATGTAACCACCATTTGCAACCTTGTTTCTATGCATTCAGAATTTATAACAATAGACAAGTGAACTTTTGAAACATAATCCATTTATAATCTGGGTACTGCCTGCAATTCAGCTAGCTATTGCTCAGCATGCCATTCTTTTATGAGACTTCATACTTCTCCAGTATGAAGAACTTTTCTGCATAGGCAAATAGATAAAGTTGCTAACCATTTATCCCATCTCTTAACCAGGTAACTCATAATACAAAAATTGTTTAGGTAATAGTAGATGTCTGACATTTGCAAGACACGTATCTCTGGCAGTCAACTGGAATAGCCCCACAATATCCTATGTCAAAACCTGTTTTCTGGCCCAGACGTTTTTGGGAACAAATGACAATGCTGAAAATAATACCACAGCTAACATTTACTTGAGGCTTTTTTATGTGCCAAGCACTTCCACGGGGGACCTGATTTATATCAGCTCACTTAATCCTTATAGCATCACTGTGAGGAAGTTAATTATTCAAAGCATGGGTTTTGAAGTCTGTGTGTGTGTGTGTGTGTGTGTGTGTGTGTGTGTGTGTGTGTGTGTCCTGGTTTCACCATTTAGTCCTATCATCTCTGGCAAACCATTTGACCAATTTGTGCTTCAATTTTCTTACCTATAAAAGGGGCTTGATGAGAGTACCCACTTCCCAGGGCTATGGTAAGGATTCAATAAACTCATGTATGTAAAGCATAGCATATATAGCTCCTAGCACATGGTAAGTACTCCATCAATGCCAACTATTAATATTTTTTAAGTAGAGGGACACCTGGGTGGCTCAGTTGGTTAAATGTCTGCCTTTGGCTCAGGTCATGATACCAGGGAGCCTGCTTCTCCCTCTCCTCCCCGCTCATGCTCTCAGCCATTAGCCTACCTTATCCTCTCAGTCTGTTTCCACACACAAATGGAATGATCTACAGAAAAGTACTTAGATTCCTTGAGTGTGCTAGAAGAAATTCCTATTCCATACGCCAAAGATTTGCCAGCACCTCATGAGACTTCAGCATCATGCTGTGAAATCCTTCTTGGAAAGGAAGGGGGAAAAGTGGAAAAGTTTTTAAAAATGGAAATATGGGGGGCACCTGGGTGGCTCAGTTGGTTAAGCATCTGCCTTCGGCTCAGGTCATGATCCCGGAGTCCCGGGATCAAGCTCTGCCTTGGGCTCCCTGTTCAGCGGAGAGCCTGCTTCTCTCTCTGCCCCTCCTTCCTGCTCTGCTCTCTCTCACTATCTCTCTCTCAAATAAATAAAATCTTTAAAAATTTTTTTTAAAAAAATGAAAATATGGGAGAAGGTGCCACTTAACTGACAGGCTCAAATGTTGCATATTCCCCGTCCCGAGAATTCCTTTCGTCATTGAAATAGGTGATTGTAGGATTCCCAAAGAATGTTTTTGGAATGTGACCCCCTTATCTTTTTCAGGAAGGGATGAAAGCTGTCAGATACATATGGACAAGGGTCGGTGATGTGATACACAACTAAAGAGTGTAATAATTTCTTCTTTTTATGGATTGCTCTGGTAACATAGAGGCTGGAAATTCAGTTTAACCCCTCTTCCAGGGGAAGAGCAGAAGGACACAGAGTAGTTAAGAGATTGCCCAAGGACAGGCAAGTTTCCTTCTTGGACAGGGAGGAGATAAAGGAGAGGGTCTCTGGGCCAAGTCCATGTATCCTGCCTGGCAAACCAACCTGTGAGCCAAAACCTACACTAAACAAGTTCATTGTTTTCACACTTTTGTTTTTATCTTCCCTTATTTTTTAAAGTAAATGTACCGATGAAATTCTCTAACCATGTCTGGCTAAAATTAGAGGGAATAGGAGCTGGGAAGGGTTTAAAGTACAAGCACACCAGCCCTGCAGTCTGGAGGTGGCAGCTGGGCTCGGGAAGCTTGAAGGTGAGGGTGGAAGGGCGACTTTGGTCATGCTTTGGGAATCCTTCATCACAGACAAGAGAAGCTCGTTTGGCTTCTAATTTTGCCATCCTTTCGCTATGACCCCTAGCAGCATACTGTTGCTGAACTCATTTTCTGTCTGTAAAGTGGAAAATAGTATCTGTCCTACCTATTTCGTAAGAACACTGTAAGAATCCAATGAGATTTTGCATGTGAAAACATTCCCTTACCTACACTACAGCTTTATTAAAGACCACGCCATCTGAACCAAAATGCAAAACATGGGTACAGACAAATGCTGATTGTTAAGAATCCTCCACTTGTACCTGTCCCTTCCCAGGAGAGTTAAACTCCAGTCCTTGGTTTGTTAAGGGCATATTCTGACTTCATTAGATCTCTAGAT
This sequence comes from Zalophus californianus, assembly GCF_009762305.2. NCBI lineage: Eukaryota > Metazoa > Chordata > Mammalia > Carnivora > Otariidae > Zalophus > Zalophus californianus. Next base: position 86,860,826 of record NC_045600.1, read on the forward strand.
CACAACCACACACATTACCATTACTATTACTTCATTTGTATCCTAAATTGCTTTTGTGTCCAGGGCACCTAACATTGTACTCAGAGCAGAAGCACTGTAAACTGAATTCACACGGATTTATATGCAAAAATATTTTAATCATAGTTCATTTATAACATTAAATTCCCCTCAAACAAATGTTTGTATTTCTTGAAGGAGGTGTGTAGTTTCCAAGAAATCCTTAGTGGTGAGATTGATCTGTCTCATACTGATTGGAGATGATTAATACACTAACAGTTGATATTTATACAAGACTTATTTCAAAGAACACTCTAATGTTTATGAATTAAAGCAAGACAGAGAAGCAACTGCAGACAAAGTGACTCTTCTGTGGCCTCTAACAAGTGGTGGCTTCAAACAATGAAGGCCATTGTATAAGAACTCCCTCCTGGGGTTATTGTGAGGATTAATTAGATTAAAATCTGCAAAGTGTTTTTTGAGTTTTTCCCAGAATTCCTTTATAAATAAAGATGGCATTAATTTTTTTTAAGTATCATTATATGGGTCCTCCCAGAATCAAATGTAGCAAGTTCACCTGCTATTTAACTCCCTGTATTCCCTGAAGCAAAAAAACCCACGACTAAGGCAACCTAAATGATCCTCTCTAATGGTTTTGAACTATGGCAGCACACGAGAGCGAGCAGAATTTAGTACCCTAATCACAAAGATCTTGGTGTATGATTTACATGACACAATAATGCCTCCTAATCACTATGCCACATGGTAATGAGATATAAATTACTGCAATTATTACAGGTGTTTTATACTGACCCACAAAGTTTTACCCTCCTTTTTGTGATTTACATTTTACTAACTCACATTCTGCTCACTTACAAATAGGGTTTAAGGCAGCCTTCACTTTAGTAGGTGTTCCTCACCTCCAAACACTGGAAATGATGAGGGTTTTTCCTGATAGTAGGTACTGTCTAATCTTCCTTGTATGTACAGAAACACATAGACACAGATGAAAGACAGGAGTTTTACTGACCAACTCTCCAGCAGCCGATGATGTAGTGTTGGAATGCAAGTTAAGGTCTGGAGCCGACGGCCAAGAAAGAATTTTGTTTTTTTTTCCAAGAAAATATTCTTGAAACGTCTTTGGTGCAAAAGAAGTGATTTCATTAAAGCACAGGGTCAGGGCCCGCGGCGGAAAGAGCAGCAGCCGCCGCCTGGCTCCCTGGGATTGTGATTATATACTTTGGGATTGGAGGAAGTAAAAGTAAGGGAGGTGTCCAAAAGGACTTTCATATGCTAAAGAAGACTCCTGGATACCCCAGGCCTGGCTATTGTCAAACTAAGGTTGTTTTCTCCTCAAGCACGGCATTAACAGGAAGACAATTGGGAGCTTCCTGGAGGAGCATTGTACTCTGCCTGCCTCAACTATTTGTCAATGCGCTGCAGGTTATAAGGACATTTAATTTTACCTACATTTCCTTCTGCCTTTGTTTCCCGCATCACTGAGGTTCCTTGGGAACCCCTTCTGCTCTGTCACCTGGTCTCTGATCTTAATCCTGTTCCCAGCGCCCCAACCCAGCCCATGCTGTCCCTTCCCCTGACCCAGAAGGAGCCCCTCTGAAATGTTGAGTGGTGGGTGTGGGGCGACCCAGTTGGGTGGAGGCGACCAACTGGGTGAGGGCAGTGAAAGAATTCACCCGTGGCAGAACAAAGGAGATAGAAGTTTATTGAATACAAATGGGCAGGGCAGCAAAGGAGAGACCGTCTGCCCCGGGGTGCTGTGGTGGGGAACTGTAGTGAAGCGGGGAAGGTTAGGAGGTATGGGAACATAGAATTCTCCTTTTTCGGTACCCGTGCCCTGTTGTAAGCAGCCCCTTGGTCAGCTAGGGCTTATGGCTATTTGGAGGTGGGTCACCTGATGGACCTGTTTGCATTCAGCCTGGTGGTCCCTGTGGGCCCTCTTACCTGACTCAGGTTTCCATTGCTCAAGCCTGTTACCTAACAGTGGACTTTACAGTGGGTTTATGGTAGCAGAAACTCTGGAGCCGGCCCAGGTGGAGTCTGGAGAACAGCAGGATGAGAAGGCCATTGTAAATGCGGAACCCGTCTGGCAGGTGACCAACTGTCCTGGTTTACTTGGGATGGAGGGGAGTCCCAAGACCTGGGACTTTCCGTGTACTGGGATGAGTTTACCTTGTAGCAAGAATAGATGTCTGTAACCATGATATTGCTGGGCAGGGAGAGTATCTTCCCTGGGAAAGATACCTTGTTCCTTTCGGGCTCCGCAGCACACCGGGCTGGGTGTTCTCGGGAATTCTCTGGCTGTGATTCCTGTCACGATGAAATGGAAGAGCTCAAAGGTGTCCAAGAGGGAGGCCAGCCACACGTAGGTAGGGCCCCCAAGACACCATGACCTGTTAGAGCCACCGAGGTCCCAAATCAGTTCTGTAGCTTTGCAGGCATGGACACTATGCCTGAGGATGAGGCTGGGGAAATCAGTGTATACGAGCTACCCCCAGAGACTGATGAAATTACTGTGAGGTTGATTGCTTAATTCTCCTGGCGCTACAACTCTCTCAGTGCCCTGGTGATGCCCTCTTCACAAGACCAATGAACCCGAGAAACCAAGTTACCTTACAGCTAGAATGAAGATGACTGGGGGGGGGGGGGGTGGTTCATGACATTATTTACAGGCCTCATGACCTCTCCTGGCTTTTTGTGCTCCTGGTCCCCTCCTGGGGTGTTCTTCCTCATTCTTGGTGTCTGGCTAACCGCTGTTCAGCTTTCAAACCCTGTAGACTCTCTCCAATTTTCCTCCTTCTTGCCCTCCCCCCCCTCCCCTTCCCTTCTCTCTTCCTTTCCCGCCTTCCTGCCTTCCACAAGTATTATTGAGTGTTTATCATACGCCAGTCACTACAGTAGGCACTGGAACTATAGAATTGAACAAGATAAAGTCTAGCTGATAGCCCATCCCAGATTAGTCCTGTATACATAGCATAAATTTTAATACTTCATTACTAATTTCCCCTAGATTACGACTGTTGATATCTGATGCGGTTTTGGAATATAGGTAAGGTTTGTTGGGGTGAGTCCGGAGCTGATGGCCAAGAAAGAATTCTTGAGGCGTCTTTGGTGTAAAAAGGTTTTATTAAAGCACGGGACAGGACCCGTGGGCAGAAAGAGCTGCCGCACTGGGGTTGTGAGCCGGGGCTGATTATATACTATGGGATTGGGGGAGCTAAGGAAAAGGAAGAGTTTCAAAAGAACTTTCATATGCTAAAGAGGACCTACAGGATACTGGGAGGCCTTGCCATTGTCAAGTTAAGGTTGTTTTTCCCTTCTAGTAAGGCATTAACATTAAGGTAGTTGGGAGCTTCTTGGAGGAACATGACACTCTGCCCGCTTCAAGTAGCTGTTCAATGGGCTGCAGGTTATAAGGACATTTAATTGTATCTACATTTCCTTCCGGAACCTAGGTTATTGATAGAAATGCTTTGTTCTTGTAAATTGCTAAGACATTTGTAAACTGAGGAAGGCTCTTGTCTTGCAGGATTGTGATCTCTGTAAGTTAACTATTTGTTTTTCCTTTAGGAAAGCCAGGAGTGCCTGAGGAATGTCACATCTATCCCATTTGGGGGGGGGGCGCAGTTGTGGGGGTGTCAGCTTCTGCTTTGTCCTCAGCTCGCCTTCTGTTCCCTCGTCAATATCTATATGTAATTTTTAAATGAAAGTGAAAAGTAACATAAGCTTTCTTCTCAGCTGAATTTTAGTTTAGTCTTTCTGAAATCATTCCCCAGGTCCCCGTCTGTTAAAGTCTTCAGATAACCCACTCTATCCATTGTGTTGATTTTTATCACCTAGGGCAGGAAATTCACTTAATATTACTGTTGCTGCCCTTAGTCCTCCCACTTGTGCTTAGTTCTGAGTTGTGGCCTCATAGCTCAGAGCCCTGTCTTCATTTTATAAATAGTTTGGATATTTTTATCCCAAAGTGCATTACTTTGCACTTGTTCCCACTAGAGCTCATTTGTTAGTTGTCTGACCATGTGGTCAGATTTATGGGCTCTTTTGACTAACCCGGGGATTGGCAAACTACTATAAAGGGCCAGATAATAAATAATTTCAGCTTTGCTGCAGTACCTTGTTGCTGGCCACGTTTGCTCAACTCTGCTCTTGTGAAAGCAGCCATAGATAATAATAAATGAATGAGCATGACTATATTCCCATAAGACTTTATTTAGGACACTGAAATGTGAATTTCATATACTTTTCACATGTCACAAAATATTAGTTGTCTTTTCCTTTTTTTAAACCATTTAAAAATGTAGAAACCATTCTTAGCTAAAAGAGCTGCACAGAAATAGGCTCAGGCTGGATTTGGCTTGTGCGCTGTAGTTTGCTGACCCTGATCTAGACCCATCACTAGTTCGAAGTGTTAGATATTTTACTGCTCGCTGCCTGCTCCTGATCACTTACACATATCTTAGAGAGCCCTTTGCTAGCAAAGGTGCTTGAGGGTTCAGTCTCTCTACTTGGGTCCATCAATCTCTGCTTCCCAATGTACTATTAAGGCAGCAACGTTTGGACAGCCCGAGTGTCTTCATACAGGTAGAGTGTAGCTGGGGTCCTAGAAACCCACTGGAAGTGCTCGGCTTGGGGCTGACCAAGTGTGCCAGATGGCTCTTGTTTAAATACCTTGGGACTTCTCAGGATGGAAATCTGATTGCGTGCCCACCCTTCCCCACACCCTCAGTTCAGCCACTTTGAGCTGTAGGCACCCTGAACTTGCATTGTTTGGGGCTCGGACCACAGCTATTATAAGTGCAATAGCCTTAAATGGAATGCTTTTCTTCACCACTCCTTTACCTCATTAGTTCTAGATAAAGTCTAGAACTACTGTTCCCCATGGCACCCATCCCATCCCAGGCCTAGACATGTCTATTAATTACATGTCTTCCTGTCTCACTTTGTAATTCTATCTTCATTAGTGGGCACTAGTTGAACTAAATCTCTTATTAGACTCTGCTCCATGAGACGGGGGTGGGGGGGTGGGAGGTTTCTTATCTCCTGCACCTGACCCTGTGCCGGGCACATAGTAGGTGCTCAACAAGCATTTGTTGAGGAACCAGACCCACAGCAGACCTCAGCTTATTGGCTGGGCACTGTTCTCCATAACAGCCCTCCCCACCCCCCCCAACACACCTTACTAACAGAGAGACCTTGGGTTACGGGATCTCCTTGAGCTGCAGTTTCCTCCTCTGTAAAATGGAGACAGTAGTTACTCTCACTGGGTTGTGGTGACTTAAATGAGATAGTGTGACTGGCACAGGGCTTGCTTCAGTTACTGTTAGGTTAATGTTAGGCCCCTTTCCCACTTCCTCTCATGGATGTCAACCCCATGGTTGTCTGATGCCCATACGTCAGACTCCCCCAGTGCACAGGACTCCAGCTTCCTGAGGAAGACTGCACTGTCTCCTTTGAGAAATCCAGAATTAGAATTGTGACTACTCCGCCCTTCATACATCTGCTGCCTTCCCAGCATTTGTCACTTGGGCCCTCTAGTTCCCTCCCCTGGCTGGAATCACCAGGCCCCACCCATTGTCTTTGTTTCTGAGCTAGTTCCTCATTGCCTCACAAAACATTCCAATCTTCTGGGAGTTCTGTTTCAGCTTCTCCTTTGGAAATCTGTCAGAGGTTTTCTTAAGGTGTTCAGGTAGATAATATTAAGCAGTTCTCTTTTACCTACATGTGATTTACTTCCTCAAAAATTAAGTAAATTAATTTGTTAAGTTTTCTCTTTAAAGATACTATTTTGTCGGGTGCGCCTGGGTGGCTCAGTCGGTTGTCTGCCTTCGGCTCAGGTCATGATCCCAGAGTCCCTAGATCAAGTCCCCATGGCATAGGGCTCCCTGCTCAGTGGGGAGTCTGCTTCTCCCTCTGCCCCTCCTCCCACTCCTTCTCTCAATCTCTCTCTCAAATTAAAAAAAAAAAGATACCATTTTGTCATCTTTCTCTGAAGTTAATTGTAAGTGTTTAGTCTGCCTATTTCACAAGGAAACCATAACTTCCTAAGTTCTCTCCAGAGATTTCTTAATGATAATGAATATTATCATACAATAAAAATTATAATATGTTGAGCCCAGTATGTATCAAGCACTGTGGTAGGACCCTTAATTAAATATGTTACTTAATTTAATCCTTATAACAACCTTGTGTAGTAGACACTATTATCCCCATTTTATACATGGGATAAATGAAATTTTTGAAATACTTTGTTCAAAGTCACACATTTGGAAGATGGTGGAGTCAAGGTTTGCATTCAGGTTTGTCGCAGCCCAGTGCCCATCATCTTTCCATTCTGACATTTTCTTCCTTTTCTGTGCTTGGTGGTTGGTGGTGGTGCTGGGAGGGCATGTGTATCACATTCCCACTTTTCTAACCTTCTGGGTGAGCAGCTGGCTGTTATGACTGGCACCCATTTTGGCTAATGGTTCTTCAATGTCATAGTGATGTTCTAGCAGAACTCATGTAGGTTTTAAAGTGGTACCGTCTCACTTAAAACCACTCATCCATCCATCCATCCAACCAGCATTTCTTAACAGGCTATCTTAGTCTGTTTGGGCTGCTATACCAAAATACCACAGGCTGGGTGGCATATCAACAGCAGAGATCTACTTCTCGCAGTTCCGGAGGTTTAGATGTCCAAGTTCAAGGCACTAGCAGGGTCATGTTCTGGCGAGGACCCTCTTCCTCGTTCATAGCCAGTGACTTTTCACTGCATCCTCACAGAGTGGAAAGGGGTAGGGAGCTCTGTGGGATCTCCTTTGGAAGAACAAGAATCCCATTCATGAGGGTGGAGCCCTCATGACCTAATAACCCCCCAAAGGCTCCATCTTCTAAGATCATCACACTGGGCATTAGGACTCCAACATGTGGATTTGGGGAGGACACAAACATTGAGATCATAGCAGAGGTTGTATACCAGACACAGTGCTATGTGCTGAACATGTCTTAGGCCAGAGAAATGTGTGCCTAGTATTTAAAATTAAGACATTGGGGAGTTAATGGAAGAGGCACTTAGGGAGGAGGCTGTGGAGGTAGGAAAGACAGAGAGAAAGAGAAGTCACGGCCTTGGAGGCCCACGGGTCAGGAGGAGGCCATTGGGTATGATGAGGAAGGCAAGGGAAGATGAATGAGAGAGATTCTTTTACACCAAGATAGACGCAATGAGGTGGAACGAGCAGAATTTTGCCCTGGCACGACATACTGTCTCTGTTGGTAAGCCTTATGGTTTTCAGTTCCCTTTCCAATAGCCAGTACTTTCCTAGCTTTCTGGTGTTCTTGTTTACTCTTTTCCAAGCCAGCAGAGATGATACCTTTGCATTTGTGTTCTCTGTATAGGTAGCATCCCCATTTATCTTGATAGCCTACCAGAATTGCTGCAGTGACCGACTGTTTTACTGTGTGGAAGGGGTTTACTTCATTTTCCCCTTAGTTGTGTGTGTGTGTGTGTGTGTGTGTGTGTGTGTGTATGCACAATGTGTGCATGTATAACACAAATGAGATCCATACTGAAGTGAGTAGGGATGCAATGACATGGGTCTATCATTTGCTTTAAACTATTTTAGTTTTTTGGGGCGCCTGGATAGCTCAGTCGTTAAGCGTCTGCCTTCAGCTCAGGTCATGGTCCCAGGGTCCTGGGATCGAGCCCCACATCGGGCTCCCTGCTCTGTAGGAAGCCTACTTCTCCCTCTCCCATTCCCTCTGCTTGTATTCCCTCTCTTGCTGTGTCTCTTTCTGTCAAATAAATAATTAAAATCTTTAAAAGAAAATAAATAAACTGTTTTAGTTTGTCAAAGTGCAAGAAAGTGAAGCAAGTGTGGGAAAATCTTGATAATGATTGAATCTGGGTAATGGGTATTTTATACTATTTGTACATTATGTATGTTATATACTCATTATACTGTATCCCTTCTGTGTGTTTGAGATTTTTCTTTCTTTTTTTTAAATTTTATTTATTTATTTCAGAGAGAGAGAGAATGAGAGATAGAAAGCACGAGAGGGAAGAGGGTCAGAGCGAGAAGCAGACTCCCCGCCGAGCAGGGAGCCCGATGTGGGACTCAATCCCGGGACTCCAGGATCATGACCTGAGCCGAAGGCAGTCGCTTAACCAACTGAGCCACCCAGGCGCCCGAGATTTTTCTTAATATAAAAATTAAACATATAAAGAAAATGACAATAATTTACAGAAAGAAGTTAAAAAGTCAGGTTCGCTTGATGTTCAAGTGACCTTAACCAGGAATACAATGTGGAAAGCTCGTTCAATTTAAGACTGCTGGGTCACCCAGGACGGTGACATATTCCTGTCTGCAGCCAGGAGCTCACTCTCGCCTTCTGTTCTACCGCGGGATCTAGGTCCAGGGTCTGTCTCAGAGACTTACACGTCTGATTCCTACATTCATGGGCTTCTCCCATCGTACTCCCTGTCCTGGGTCAGACACTTAAATCCTGCTCCAGGTTGAATGGGTTGGTGCCTCTTTTGCCACCACGACTGGCAACAGGCATCTGTTTCTCCTGCTTCCAGCTTCTAGGTCTGCTTTAGGACTTCTCATTCTTGGGATACATGAGAGACCCTGCTAACTCAAGTGCTGGCTCAGCCTCCGCTCCTGCTGACACCCCCATCCTATCAGATCTCTTAGGGGCTTGAAACCCAAGAAGCAGCAAAAGGCATGGCACAGTAAGGATGCCTGACCTTGCAGCTTGACGTATCTGCCCACTCTCTGTCTTGTTTGCCCCGCACCGGCTCCAGGAATGACACCAATGGCTAAAGGGAAAGGCACTAAGGATACTCTGTGTTTTACAAATCGTGTTCAGAGGCATGATTTTTTTAAATTCACCCTCATTCAGATCTGTGAGATAGTTATCATTCCTATTTGAAGAGATAGGAAACTAGGACACTGCGAGGTGACGTATGTGTTTAGAGCCACAGAGTTAATTAGCAGCAGGACCCTGATGGGAACTTAGGTATTCCTGTCCCCTAGAGGAGTTTATCTGTATCTGAATCCAAGTTATTACTAAACTACTATAATTCCCTAATTAAACTACTACCAAGTTGTGTTACCACAAACTATGAGTCGTTATTAGAGCAGGCTGAAGTTGTTCAATAGCGAAACGCCATAATTCCTTTTCATCCGTGCGTTGAATTTACTAATTTATTTATTTATTTTTGTTTTTTGAAAGATTTTATTTTTTTTAAAGATTTTATTTATTTATTTAAAAGAGAGAGAATGAGAGAGAGAGAAAGCACAAGAGGGGGGAGGGTCAGAGGAAGAAGCAGACTCCCCGCTGAGCAGGGAGCCCGATGTGGGACTCCATCCCGGGACTCCAGGATCATGACCCAAGCTGAAGGCAGTCGCTCAACCAACTGAACCACCCAGGCGCCCTTTTTTGAAAGATTTTATTTATTTATTTATTTGACAGAGAGAGAAAGCACGTACAAGCAGGGGAGCGGCAGAGGAGAGGGAGAAGCAGGCTCCCTGCTGAGCAGGGATCCCGATGTGGGGCTCAGTCCCAGAATCCTGGGATCATGATCTGAGCTCAAGGCAGATGCTTAACCGACTCAGCCACCCAGGCACCCCTGAATTTACTAATTTAAACAAGACGTTCCTAATTTTTCATTATGAGGAGTTGATGAATAATATCTATAGTTGATAAGTCAAGAAAAAGGGGTGTAAATATATTACATACAGTTTCAGTGGTAATCAAAAGTAGAACTTAAAACAAACTTGATAGAACCTGAGTAATGGGTGTGGTAGTGATGTGGTTGGTGGGGATGAGAGGAGGGAGATTTTTTGTTTTTCATTTTAGACACGTCTATACAGTCTGATTTTTTTTTTTTTTTGAGAGAGGGTGTGAGTGGGTTGGGGGGAGGGCAGAGGGAGAGGGAGAGAATCTTAAGCAGACTCCCTGCTGAGTGTGGAGCCCAATGTGGGGTTCTGTGTCATGACCGCAAGATCACGACCTGAGTCAAAATTAGGAGTTGGATGCTTAACCAACAGCCACCCAGGTGCCCCAATACAGTCTGAATTTTTAAAAATATGGGCAAGTTTTACTTCTATAAATTAAAAAAATCATTTAAAAATAGAAAAGAGAAATGAAATAGGATAAAAAGTATCCCCTTAATGAGTGATTTTTTAAGTAGTCCTATGTAATAGTAGGCAGCCAACAGAAAAAAATGAGGTTCACCCATACAGACTTTAAGTAGAAAAGGCAGATCGCAGCATGATATGGTTAATATAATACCTAACCATAAATATATTGTGTGAGGTATATGTGCACACCAAACTGGGAGAACACATATCAAAGTGATACTGAAGTGTAGGGATGAGGGGTGGGGAGGAAAGAGAGATTTTGATGATTAACTTTCTTCACTTCTGTGTACAGTTTGATTTTTTTCGAGGGGCAGCTGTTGAACGTGAACGTGCATGGAATATTTTGCACCTTCAAAGCTACAGTAGTTCTGAGTGTTCCCCATTTTCCTTTTTGCCACCGGAGAGCCCAGTGTGATCACACTGTGTTACATATAAGGGTCAAAATCTTACACTGACTTGTAGTGAAGAAATTCACTGTTCCTTAATATTGTTAGAAAAGGGGGCGCCTGGGTGGCTCAGTTGGTTAAGCGACTGCCTTCGGCTCAGGTCATGATCCTGGAGTCCCGGGATCGAGTCCCGCATCGGGCTCCCTGCTCAGTGGGGAGTCTGCTTCTCCCTCTGACCCTCTTCCCTCTCTCTATCTCTCATTCTCTCTCTCTCTCTCAAATAAATAAATAAAATCTTTAAAAAAAATATTGTTAGAAAAGGGAAGTTTGTGAATGGAATCGTTCCACTCTCATGCCTTAATGTCACCGCAGAGCTGACCAAGTCTGATTCATGTTTTTTTTTTGTATTGTTAGATTTCCTTCCTTTGCTTTTTTTTTTTGACCAAGGGGGTTTGGGATTTAAAATCCCCAAATCCAGTATCTCGTGAACAAGGTATCCACCCCGCACTTTAGAATCCTGGACTTGGAGTCTTGACTAACCTTGATACTTGATTGAATCCTTTTGGTAAGAGGAAGCACGGTAAGAAGAAGCAGTATGTCTGTGGAAGTCCCCTGAGGCAGCCTCCTCGGAGGAGCAGAAGGAAATAGGAGGTAGAATAACTAGTGTAGAGAAAGCTGAAGAAGCAAAATTAAAAACAAGGTGTCCTCATCTGGGACAAAAGCCTGGAGGTTCAGATTTCTTAAGGAAACAATTGCAGAAAGGGAAAAAATATTTTGATTCTGGGGATTATAACATGGCTAAAGCAGAAATGAATCAAGGTTGTTAGTTTAAGCCCCACACTGGGCATGGAGCCTACCCAAACACACACGCGCGCGCGCGCGCACACACACACACACACACACACACAAAACAACAATAAACATGAAGAACAAGCAGCTTCCTACTGCAGTTCTAGATAAGACAGAAGTCACTGGTGACTACATTCCCACTCCACAGCACCTTCCTCAGCAGAAACCGTCTCTTGTTGCTAGCAAGCTGGCTGGCTGATTAAAAGAGCTGAACTGCATGAATCTTCTAATTCTCATTATTTCTCCATAATATGTTACTTCTCTGCTTTTTATTTCCTTTCATTCACTAAGTCATTTGAGAATGACAGCTTTGCAGGTAGCGGTCGTGTGTGCTGCTGTTGCAAGGGAATATACGTGTGTAGAGCTTTTGATTAGTTTTAACAGTGCACTGATAAAGAGAACATGTTAGAGCAACATAAGTAATCTACTTGAAAATAATTGTATATATTACCTAACTCCTAGTGTAGGACTGATTCACAAGTAACAAGCAAGTTTTACAATTGTAATGTTTTTGCTTTCTTTAATTCATCATAATTATAGCTTTGTATGTTACTCTTATTTAGTATAACCTCACTTGTATTGATTTCGTCTGTATTTTCCTTTTGGATTTCATAAAACAGAAGTTTAAGACCACAAGTTGGAAGACAGTTTACATTCTTCAAACAAAAATAGCTGGGGCTCTGAAAGATTTGTTTCTCTGTGCTTGAACTTGAATGGCCTTAAACCTGTTTTAGCTCTAAGAATAGAATTTTACTTGGGCAATATTTGCCCATTCGGGTGTAACTTACGTGACTCTAGTGCTTAACAGCTGCTGTTGAAGCTAGTATTCTTACTTAGTTACACAGTGTTAGAATATCTTTTGTTGAAGATGTGAATGAAGTGTGCATGTGCATTGACTGTTGAATTCACTTTTGTACCATTTTTGTAAATACAATAGTTTTGCACACACACACAAAATTATCCTTTTGGCGATTCATTTTCTTGTATTTTATTTTACTGTGAAAAGAACAGTTAACATAAGATTTACCCTCTTAACAAATTTTTAAGTGTTGATATATTATTGTTCACTACGGGTACAATGTTGTACAGTCCTTCTCTAGAACTTACTCAACTTTTTTCCTTAATAAAGTTAAATTTATAAATACCCTAAGATAACTTGGAAAACTATATAGTAAAAAATAATGAATCCCACAAATTACAGAGGTTTTACTAAAATGCAAACAGCCAGCTAACTGCTAACCTTGGCATATCCAACCCTATTTAACTAATTTGAGTGCTAATTTTTCTAATCAAACTCAGTTGGAGGGCAACCGATATTATCTATGCTCTTGACAGAGATGACAAGTGTGGTATTGTTGGGGCTAAGAATGGAGAATATGAGTTGATGCATGTTTTCACCATTCAAATCTGGTTGTTCCTCTTTATCTCCATCAGGAAAATATATAGGGAATGGTAGATTTTTACAGAAATTCTTAGATGCAGACAGTTTATAGTTTGGCTTTTTTTTTTCATCCTAAAATACTTTATAATTAATATTGATAGGAAGACTGATATACAACGCAATTATTTACTTTACAAGGAGATTCTGTACATCAGGGAAGCATCTTGCAGTACAAAACATCAGACCAGAGGCAGAGAGTTTAGAACCTCTGATAGTTACTGAACAACTTTTATGTCCCGGTACAGAATCATTTACTTAGATTATACTGTACTCTGTGTCCACACTTACAGTCCATATGCTGTCCATCTAATACTTCCCATTTGTCTAGGCATTTTCGTTCTAGGCCAGACTGGCAGCATCCCTTGGTTGAAATAGCTCCAGGTCTCCTGTGGGTTTTCATTTAATGATGAGTAGCAGGCTGGCCTTCAAATCCCCATTTTTTCATGATGCCTTGAAACCTTTACCGATAGTGTTTACTGTGACATTCACATGCTGTCCTGGGCGGAAGTGAGCAGCATGAAGACGGATGCCTGGCTTAATTACAGCTGATTGTGGTGGTTAGGACTTCCAGTACTCTGTTGAATGAAAGTGGTGAGAGCGGACATCCTTGTATCTGTGCTCATCAGGGATATTGGCCTATAGTTCTCTTTTTTGGTAGTGTCTTTATCTGGTTTTGTTATCAGGGTAATGTTGGCCTCATAGAATGGATTAGGAGGCTTTCCTTTGTCTTCTATTTTTTTGAGAAGAATAGGTATTAACTCTTTTTTTTTAAAAAAAGATTTTATTTATTTGAAATAGGGGGGACGGGCATAGAGAGAGGGAGAAAGAAAGTGGTTGTTTTTTTTTTAAAGATTTTATTTAATTTGACAGAGAGAGACACAGCGAGAGAGGGAACACAAGCAGGGCGAGTGGGAGAGGGAGAAGAAGCAGGCTTCCTGCTGAGCAGGGAGCCCTATGCGGGGCTTGATCCCAGGACCCTGGGACCATGACCTGAACCGTAGGCAGACGCCTAACAACTGAGCCACCCAGGCACCCCAAGAGTGTGCTTTTTTTTTTAAGATATATTTATTTATTTGAGAGAGAGAGGAGGAGGGGGGTGGGGGAGAAGCAGAGGGAGAGGGAGAGAGAAACATAAGCAGACTCCATGCTGAGCACAAAGCTGACTGGGGCTCGACTCAGGGCTCGACCTCATGACCCAAGATCACAACCTGAGCTGAAACCAAGAGTTGGATGCTCAACCAACTGCACCATCCAGTCACCCCTTGAGAGAGAGAGTCTTAAGGAAACTCCGTGCTGAGTGTGGAGCCTGATGTGGGACTCAATCTCACAACCCTGAGATCATGACCTGAGCTGAAACCAAGAGTTGGAAGCTTAACGGACTGTGCCACCTAGGCACCCCAATAAATTCTTCTTTAAATGTTTGGTAGAATCCACCTGTGAAGCCATCTGATCCTGGACTTTTGTTTGTTGAGAGTTTTTTTTTTTTATTACTGATTCAATTTCATTGCTAGTAATTGGATCTGTTCAAATTTTCTATTTCTTTCTGATTCAGTTTTGGGAGGTTATATGTTTCTAGGAATTTATCCATTTATTCTAAGTAGTCTAATTTGTTGGCATATAGTTTTTCATAATAGTTTCTTAAAATCTTTTGTATTTCTGTGGTGTGAGCTGTTATTTCTCCTCTTCTCATTTCTGATTTTTGAGTCTTTTTACCTTATTTAGTCTAAGGGTTTGTCAATTTTGTTTATCTTTTCAAAAAATCTACTCTTTGTTGATTTTTTTATATTTCTTTCTATTTTTTATTTATTTCTGCTCTAATTTTTTTTTTAAGATTTTATTTATTTATTTGACAGAGAGAGACACAGCGAGAGAGGGAACACAAGCAGGGAGAGTGGGAGAGGCAGAAGCAGGCTTCCCGCCGAGCAGGGAGCCCTATGCGGGGCTCGATCCCAGCACCCTGGGATCATGACCTGAGCTGAAGGCAGACGTTTAATGACTGAGCCACCCAGGTGCCCCTCTGCTCTAATTTTTGTTGTTTCCAGCCTTTTGCTAACTTTGGACTTAGTTTGTTTTTCTTTTTCTAGCTCTTTGAGGTATAAAATTAGATTATTTATTTGAGATCTTTTTTAATGTAGACATTTATTGTTATGAACTTCCCTCTTAGTACTGCTTTTGCTGCATCCCATAAGTTTTGGTATGTTGGGTTTTTATTTTTGTTTGTCTTGATTTCTAATTTCTTTTTTGACTTATTCTTTGACCCAGTGGTTGTTCAAGAGTGTGTTTAATTTCTATCCATTTATGAATTTTCCGGTTTTCCTTTTGCTGATGATTTCCAGTGTGGAAATATTCCATTGTGGTTAGAAAAGATACTTGGTAAGATTTCAGTCTTCCTAATTTATTAAGACTTGTTCTGTGACCCAACATGTGATCTAACCTGGAGAAGGATCCATGTGCCCTTGAGAAGAATATGTATTTTTTAAAATATTTTATTTATTTGAGAGGGAGAGAACATGAACAGGGGGAGAGGGAAAGGAAGAAGCAGACTCCCCACTGAGCAGGAAGCCTGAAGTGGGGCTTGATCCCAGGACCCTGAGTTCATGACCCAAGCTGAAAGCAACTGCTTAACCAACTGAGCCACCCAGGCGCCCCAAGAAGAATGTGTATTTTTCTGCTGTTGGGTGGAATGTTCTGCATGTATCTATTAGGTCCACTTTGTGTATGTAGTGTTATTCCCTCATAGTGATCCTCTCTCCAGATATACTGTTCATTATTGAAAATGGGGTCTTGAAGTCTCCTACTTTTATTGTATTGCTATTTTTCTCTTCAGTTTTGTCAGTTTGCTTGATATTTTTGGGTCCTTTGATGTTGGGTGCATTTATACTTATAATACTGTCTTCCTGGTGTATTGACCCTTTCCTCATTATATAATGTCTTTCTTTGTCTGTTGTGGTAATTTTTTTTTTCAAGATTTTATCTATTTATTAGAGAGAGAGAGAGAGAGAGAGCACGAGCTGGGGGGAGGAACAGAGGGAGAGGGAGAAGCAGACTCCCCACCAAGCAAGGAGCCAGACACAAGGCTCGATCCCAGGACCCTGAGATCATGACCTGAGCCAAAGACAGACACCTAACTGACAGAGCTACCTAGGGCCCTTGTTGTGGCAATTTTTGATTTAAAGTCTATTTTGTTGGGGTGCCTGGGTGGCTCAGTCAGTTGAGCATCCAACTCTTGGTTTTGGCTCAGGTTGTGATCTCAGGGTCGTGAGATCAAGCCCTACATTGGGCTCCACACTCAGGACAGAGTCTGCTTGAGATTCTCTCTCTCCTCCCTCTGCCCCTCCTCACACTCGCATTCTCACTCTTTCCCTCTTTCTCTAAATAAATAAATAAAATCTTAAAAAAAAAGTCTAGGGGCGCCTGGGTGGCTCAGTCATTGGGCATCTGCCTCCAGCTCAGGTCATGATCCCAGGGTCCTGGGATCGAGCCCCACATTGGGCTCCCTGCTCAGCGGGAAGCCTGCTTCTCCCTCTGCCACTCCTGCTTGTGTTCCTGCTCTCACTGTCTCTCTTTCTATCAAATAAATGAATAAAAACCTTTAAAAAAAAGAATAATTATCTTAAAAAAAGTCTACTTTGTCTGGGGTGCCTGGCTGGCTCAATTGGTGAGCATGTGACTCTTTTTTTTTTTTTTAAGATTTTATTTATTTTTGACACAGAGAGAGAGTGTACAAGCAGGGGAAGAAGCAGGCAGAGGGAGAGGGAGAAACAGGTTCCGCACTGAGCAGGGAGCCTGATGTGGGGCTCAATCCCAGGACCCTGGGATCACGACCTGAGCCGAAGACAGACGCTCAACCGTCTGAGCCATCCAGGCGCCCCTGGAGCATGCAACTCTTGACCTTGGAATTGTAGGTTCAAAGCCCCATGTTGGATGTAGAAATTACTTAGAAGTAAAATCTTAAAAAAAAAAGTCTATTTTGTCTGATGTAAGTATAGTTACTCCCATTCCCCAGGAATCCTGCTGTTATGTAAGAAATCCAATTACCCTGAGTCCACTGTGCTAGAGAAGCCAGGTATAAATGCTCTAGTCAACAGTCCCCACTTAGCCTGCTTTTCTAACCAAAATATTAGACATGTATGTGAAGCCATCTTGGACTCCCCAGACCACTCCATCTGCCAGATGAATGCCAAATTGTTCTCCACGATACTTCATGGAACAGATTTCTCTAGCTGAGTCATGCTTAAATTCATGACCCTTAAATTTGTTTTGCAGTAGTTTGTAACACAGCAATCACTAGCCAGAACAGAAACCAATGATCTCTGTTGTCTCCATTTTAGCGCAGCTTTTGGACAGATTAAGCACAATTATGGAGTAATTTATCTTCCTTTACTTCTTTTTTTTTATTCCTTTGGGCTGAACTTTAGAGATAAAAAAATTCTGATCCTTTTGATTATCAATAAATATACATATATTTTTACCTAGTTGTGATCCCTTTATGCTTATTATTTTCTTCTCCTTTATAATTTAATTTTAGCTGATATTTTCATTAAGTCAATAGTTACTGGTCTGTTTTAAAGAAGTCAGTAGTTACTGGTCTGTTTCTAGGTATTATAGTAGGCTTAACACCCATTTTTTTGTTGGGTTTTGAGCGGTCCTTACCCTCCCCCTCCTGGGTTGGTATGTTTCCCCACAGACTGCTCATTCTTGTTAGTATCAATGTCAGTATGTGTCCTCTTCTTCCTTGGAGCATACAGCTTGCAGTTAGGTGAGGCCTTCTCGCTGAGTTCTGGCCAATACAATGATTTAAACAAAGTAATATAGTATGTGCCCTTCCATGCCTGCCCCATAAGAAGTATAAGTAAGAGAGAAAGGCACAGCCATTCAATGGAAGGAGCGTAGGTCCCTGATTGACTATGTAGGGCAGAGCCCCCACAACCAGCTGACCTCCACAGGACTGTATGATGAAGGAGAGATGCACTTTATTTGGTTAATACTGGGAGATTCTAGGGTGCATCTGTTATAGCAGCTAGTATTATTAACTTTTTTTTTTAAGAGTTTATTTTTGGGAGGGAGGGAGGAAGGGAGAGAGAGAGAGAGAGAGAGAGGGAGCACGAGCGGGGCAGAGGGAGTAGCAGATTCCCCGCCAAGGCAGGGAGCCCGATGTGGGACTTGATCCCAGGACCCTGGGATCATGACCCAAGCCGAAGGCAAAGGCTTAACTGAATGAGCCACCCAGGCGCCCTAGTATTAGCTACTTTAACTAATATGGGTGTTTTAAATGCCTCTTATCATCATGTACATTAACCCAGCTGATAGAGTGAGACAGTAATTACTATTAACTCCTTCAAGTAGTAACTACATTTTGTTTATTTTCAGTAAGTTAACTTTAAGGGTCCTGCTAGCATTTAGAATTATTTATTTATTTATTTTTAAAGATTTTATTTATTCATTTGAGACACAGAGATACAGAGAGAGAGAGATATCATGAGCAGGGAGAGAGGCAGAGGGAGAGGGAGAAGCAAGCTCCCCACTGAGCCAGGAGCCCGATGGGGGGCTCAATCCCAGGACCCTGGGATCATGACCTGAGCCAAAGCCAGACGCTTAACCATCTGAGCCACCCAGGCACCCCTAGAATTTTTTTTTTAAAGATTTTATTTATTTGACAGAGAGAGACACAGCGAAAGAGGGAACACAAGCAGAGGGTATGGGAGAGGGAGAAGCAGGCTTCCTGCCTAGCAGGGAGCCCGACAGCAGGACTCGATCCCAGGACCCCAGGATCATGACCTGAGCCGAAGGCAGACGCTTAATGACTGAGCCACCCAGGTGCCCCTAGCATTTAGAATTTTGAAAGAAAACTTTCCACTGGTTTGTCAAAGCTAAAGCTCCATAGTATTTATATGTAAAACAAAAGAAAACCTTGAATTATAAATTTGTTTCTTAAAAATAGGGCTGTTAGTGTAGAATAGAGACACTGGTGTGTATCCTCTCAGGTCAAGCAATCAAGTGTTTCTACCGTTCATTAGTTCATTCATTCAATCATTTATAGAATCAATTTGTGCTAGATATTGGTAACCCAAAGATAAATGAGACAGATTGACTTCTTTTAACCATGATATGTATAATTATGAATTTACCTGGGTGACCATGGGCAGACTCTCTTTGGATACTCCATTTGTAAAATGAAGGCAATATCAATCACTGTTATATGCACTACCTGGGTTCTGGTGGAACCTAAATGAGCTTAACCATGTAACACAGTGCCTGTCATATACTAAGTGCTCAATAAATATCAGTTTGTCTTTTTTTTTTTTTTTTTTTTTGAAGCTTACGAACTCATCTTGGTAGTTTGAATAGTTAAAGACAGTGATTTCCAAGGAGGGACCCTTAGTTTAACTCTGCCCCCAAATAGTATGAGAACTTTCCTTGCTGTCATCTTTCTGAGGGCTTTCCGTGTGTTGGGGCTCAACAACATTCTCCACAAAAAGAATTTCATAATATTCATAGATATCCATCATTTCTTTTAGGTAAATACCTAACAGTAGAATTTCTGGGTTATGTGACAGATATATATATATCTTGAAAAGAAACTGCTAGTTTTCCAAAGAGCTTATACCATTTTATACCTCCATTAGGAAAGTATGAGAAATTACTGCTGATCCTCACCAACATGTGGTATTGTCAGTTTTTTTCATTTAATTTTGATGAATTCTAATTTATCTATTTCTCTTTTTTTGCTTGTGTTTTTGGTGTGATAGCTAAGAAGTGATTGCCTAATCCAAAGTTACAAATATTTAGATTTATATTTCCTTCTAGGAGTTTTGTAGCTTTAGCTTTTACATATAAATCTTTAATCCACTTTGAGTAAATTTTTGTGTATCATGTGAAGAAAGGGTCCAAACTGATTCTTTTGCATGTGGATATCCAGATGTCCCAGCGTCGTTTGTTGAAAAGGCTGTTCCCTTTTCATTGAATTGTCTTGGTCATTTTGTAGAAAAACAATTGACCACAAATGTATGGGTTTATTTCTGGACTCTCAGTTCTAGTCCATTGATTTATATGCCTACCCTTGTGCATCATTTTCATTGGAGTAATTCATTGTAGTTCTAACTTGCATTTAATATGTATTTTCCTGATGACTAATAATTGCCCTGGAAAGTTTCTGCTTGCTCATTCCAGTTGATTCCTTTCTTTATCCCCTAGAATTAACCATTGCTTTGATTAGTTTATATCACAAATCAGTACTTCCAGTTCTAGAACTTTATGTAAAAGGAATCACATAGTATATATTGTTTAGTGTAGGCTTCTTTCATTAAACATGATGTTTTTGAGGGACGCCTGGGTGCCTCAGTCAGTTAAACGGCTGCCTTGATCTCAGGTCATGATCTAAGGGTCCTGGGATCGAGCCCCATATGATTGAGCCTAATATCGGGCTCCCTGCTCAGTGGGGAGTCTGTCTCCCTCTCCCTCTGCTGCTCCCCCTGCTTGTGCTCCCTTGCTTGTGTGCTCTCTCTCTCAAATAAATGAGTAAAATCTTAAAAAAAAACATATTTTTGAGATTTATCCATGTTACTGTGTTTACCAATAGTTTGTTCCTATTTTAGAAGAAATATTTTTTACTCTTCTTTTAATACAAAGATTTTCTAATTTATTTTAACTTACTTCTTTTTCATGTAATTTCTATGTGAAAAACTCTAGCCTGCTGGCTGATTTTTTATATTCCTCATCCAATTGCTAATTCCTTTAATATTGGTACAATTTTAAGTCTGTCCAGTTTCGGATCTCTGACTTTTCGCTTATTCCTTTTTTATCATGCCCATGTAGTTGCCTTTTTAAAGTCCCTTGAAGATTGTACTATAGTCAAAGGTTATTTTCTTCTTTCTTTCAAAGCTCATATACATTGTTATCTTTTTACTAACTTGCTTATTTAAATATATTTATCCAAACATCCTATGTGAGGTTATATTCTTGCTATTGAGTTATTCAAAGATGCACCTAGTTTCTGGAAACTTTCCCAGAATTATTCATGATATTTAGGGAAACACTCTAGATATAGAAGGAACTCAATTTCCTCTCTGCTCTCTCTCTCTTTTTCTTTCTTTCTTTTTTTTTTTTCCAGGTGTATTTGACTTTGCAGATGAGTCTGGAAGCATTAGCTGCAAAGGTGTGCACTATCCTCTCTTGTTACAGGAAAGATTAGAAATGCACAGAGTAGCAAAAGTGAGGAGTAACTGAGGAATAACTTTTATGCAATCTGCAGATACTAGGTTCCATTAGAAAGTCAATACTCCCTCTCCACCCCCACTGCTACCAATAATTAGAGCTGCCAAAGAAGAGTGAGTTTGTGGTGTAATGTCCCTACCTTTCTTATCTTTCTTTACTATGAACTCACAGTGTCCTCTGGCTCCTGTCTTTTTTTGGCCTTTTATTTTCCCTGAATACACACCGTCTTGGGTAGAATTGTCAAATCAACTACCGTGTCAGCACTCCCTTTGCTGCTCCTCTTTATTCCTTGTGCAAGCCTCTCCCTGCCTTGCCCCCAACCCCCAGTCAGGGTACAGCCAGAAAAACAACCAACAGGCAATACGTATTAAGACCTTTATTGTGTAAGACTGTTGAACCACACACCTGTACCTCTGAAACAAATAATACATTATATGTTAAAAAAAAGAAGAAGAAGAAGATAGCAGGAACGGAAGAATGAAGGGGGGGGAAATTGGAGTGGGAGACGAACCATGAGAGACTATGGACTCTGAGAAACAAACTGAGGGTTCTAGAGGGGAGGGGGTGGGGGGATGGGTTAGCCTCGTGATGGGTATTAAAGAGGGCACGTTCTGCGTGGAGCACTGGGTGTTATACGCAAACGATGAATCATGGAACACTACATCAAAAACTAATGATGTAATATATGGTGATTAACATAATATATATAAAAAAAGATCTTTTTGCCTGTAATTAGCTTACAGGACTGTGGTGGCTGGCCAGGCACGCTGGTAGGGCAAGACTGGGACTCCTGGTCACAGGCTGAAGCTGTTCTGTACAGAGAAATTTCTTCCTCTTCAGAGAAACCTCTGTTCTGCTCTTAAAACCCTTCAACTGATTGAATCAAGCCCATTCAGATTATCTAGAATAATCTCTTACTTAAAATCTACTAATTATGAATTTAATTCATATCTATAAAATGCCTTCACTGTAACACCTAAATTAGTGTTTGAGTGAGTAATTGGGGAACTATTGTCTAACCAAGTCAACTTATAAAACTGACCACCACACGCTATTGCTTTTACCTACTGGTTTATTTTTTTTTATTTTTTTTATTTTTTTAAAGATTTTATTTATTTATTTGAGACAGAGAGAATGAGAGAGAGAGAGCGAGAGAGCGAAAGAGAGCACATGAGAGGGGGGAGGGTCAGAGGGAGAAGCAGACTCTCCACCGAGCAGGGAGCCTGATGCGGGGACTCGATCCAGGGACTCCTGGATCATGACCTGAGCCGAAGGCAGTCACCTAACCAACTGAGCCACCCAGGCGCCCTACCTACTGGTTTAATTGGTAACTAAAATGTTAACTGATGGAAGCTGAATGCTGCCCTGGGCTACTTTCAAGAACCGAAGGAGTAGGGGGCGCCTGGGTGGCTCAGTCGTTGAGCGCCTGCCTTCGGCTCGGGTCATGGTCCCAGGGTCCTGGGTTCGAGCCCCGCATCGGGCTTCCTGATCGGCAGAAGCCTGCTTCTCCCTCTCCAACTCCCCCTGCTTGTGTTCCCTCTCTCGCTGTGTCTTTCTCTGTCAAATAAATAAATAAATAAAAATCTTAAAAAAAAAAAGAACCGAAGGAGTAAAACAATAATAAAACAAAAATAGCCAAGTATGTGTGAGGTGAAGTTGGGGAGTCAAAAGGCCAAGACTGCCCACAGGTACCGTCGTCACTGCTTCTCATTTTCCCAAATCTGCCCTTCCATCTCCTGGTATATCAACCATTTCAAATCTTTTATTTTACCTCCACATTTTCCTCCACCACCTCACCAACATACCTACCCCAAACCTCCCCCCAGCACCTCAGAGTTTCCTTCCATGAACATATCTTGATATCTACACCTAACATACCTACATTTGGGCTTCCCCTACCCCCACAGCTATGTGTACATATTTATAGACCACACTTCTCTCCCATATTTAATCTGTCCCCTAGAAGTTATAGGAGCTTTATAAAGGTATACGAGTCCTATAAATTATAGGAGTCTTCTGTAATTTGAAGACCCAATTATTCATTCATTCATCCATCATATTTATCTAGGGTATTGGCAGGTGGCACATCTAAAATAAGCAGATTCAATTCCCAGGTCAAAGGACCTTGGCGTCTACTGCAGAGGTCAGAATGAAACAATCCCAGAACAGAGGGAAGAGCAGCTGTTCTGATTGGGAGATCTGGGAAAGCCTAACGGGGCCCTTCGGCTGGGACTTGAAGGTCAGGAAGGGTTTGATGAATGAAGAAGTGTATTTCAGGTTGAGTGAGCTATATGAGCAAATGCAAGGATGCCTGACGGTGCAGGAATAATTTAGAGCTTCCTTGTGGGTTGGATAGTCACATTTGGGGCATGAGGTTATTACTTTTATTTAAGTGAGGCTGAAGCCTACTGATAATTAGGAGAAGCTAATAAGGCTTAGGACAGGCTTAGGTAACTGAAAAGGCAGAAGAAGGTGAGAGAATACAATATCCAAGAAAATTAAAGATACAAGATACAGAATATGTTGGTTCTATAGGGAGGGACTTAATGGCTTATGACCCAGTGTTCAGCCTTCTGTTAGTCCACTTCTTTCCAGATCCTTTGGCTAGAGAGAGAACAGGCTTTTCTTGGGGCCCTTTCCTTTTTTTCTTTCTGTGCCTATTAGCACAGGTTTCTTCAGCACCCAGTCTATGGTATTTTTTTAAAGTTTTTAATCAATTTCTCGAGGTATAATTTTAAGATTTAATTTAATTAAAAAATTTTTAATATATTTATTTTAGAGAGACAGAGAGAGAGAGAAGCAGACTCCCCACTGAGCAGGGAACCTGATGCGGGGCTCTATCTCACAACCCTGAGTTCATGACCTGAGCCAAAATCAAGAGTTGGATGCTTAATCGACTGAGCCACCCAGGCGCCCCTATTGAGGTATAACTGACATGCAGTATAGTATACTTATTTTAAGCGTACAGTTCTAGGGGGTGCCTGGGTGGCTCAGTTGGTTAAGCGTCTGCCTTCAGCTCAGGTCATGATCTCAGGGTCCTGAGATCCAGCCCCGCATAGGGCTCCCTGCTCAGCAGGGAGTCTGCTTCTCCCTCTCCCTCTGCAGCTCCCCCTGCCTGTGCTCTCTTGCTCGCTCTCTCTTAAATAAATAAATAAAATATTTTTCAAAAGTGTACAGTTTTGGATGCCTGGGTGGCTCAGCTGTTAAGGTCTACCTTCGGCTCAGGTCATGATCCCAGTATCCTGGAATTGAGACCCGCTTCAGGCTCCCTGCTCCACGGGAAGCCTGTTCTCCCTCTCCCACTCCCCTTGCTTGTGTTCCCTCTCTTACTGTGTCTCTCTGTCAAATAAATAAAATCTTTAAAAAAAGTGTACAGTTCTATGAATTTTGAAAAATGATGTACTCATGTATCATCATAATCAAGGTATAGAACTTTTTCATCATCAAAATTTTCCTTGTTTAATATATTATGACCCAAAGTAGTGTACAGATTCAATGTGATCCCTATCAAAATTTCAACATTTTTTAAAAAGAGTTATTTATTTGAGAGAGAGAGAGAGTATACTCATGCTCCAGCAGGGGGAGGAGCAGAGGGAGAGGGCGAGTCTCCAGCAGACTCATTGCCAAGCAAAGAGACTGACTTGGGGGCTTGATCTCACAGCCTGAGATCATGACCTCAGCCAAAATCATGAGTTAGATGCTCAACTGATTGAGCCACCCAGGTGCCCTAAAATTTCAGCATTTTTTTGCAGATACAGAAAAATCCATCCTAAAATTCATATGGAACCTCAAGGGCATTGATTAGGCAAAACAGTCTTAAAAAAGAACAACATTGGAGGTCTCACAGTTCCCAATTTCAAAACTTACTACAAAGCTATAGTAATCTGGGGCGCCTGGGTGGCTCAGTCATTAAGCATCTGCCTTGCCTCAGGTCATGATCCCAGGGTCCTGGGATTGAGCCCCACATTGGGCTCCCTGCTCAGCGGGAAGCCTGCTTCTCCCTCCCCCACTCCCCCTGCTTGTGTTCCCTCTCTCACTGTGTCTCTCTCTGTCAAATAAATAAAATCTTTAAGAAAAAAAAAGCTATAGTAATCTAAACTGTGATTCTGGCATAAAGACAGACATATGTACTAATGGAATAGAATAGAGAGCCCATAAATGAGCCCCCGTATATATGGCCAAATGATTTTCAAGGGCATGAAGACCATTTAATGGAGAAAAGGCAGTCTTTTTAACGAGCAGTATTGGGAAAACTGGATATCCAAATGCAAAAAAATAAAATTGTGCTTTATTTTACACCATATACAGAAATCAAGTCAATATGGATCAAAAACCTAAATGTAAGAGCTAAAACTATAAAACTCATAAATAAAAACATAGGGGGAAAACTTCATGATATTGGATTTGTCAATGATTTCTTGGATATCACACCAAAAGCATAGGCAATAAGAGAAAAAAATACATAACTTCTACTTGCTCAAAATTTACAACTTTCGTGCCTCAAAGCACACTATCAACAGAGTGAAAAAGCAACTCATGGAACGGGAGAAAATATTTACAAATTATATCTGATGAGGGATTGATATCCAGAATATATAAACATCTCCTACAGCTCAAGAACAACAACAGAAAGCAAACAAACTGATTAAAAATTGGACAAAGGACTTGAATAAACATTTCTCTGAAGATCTACAAATAGCTAATAAACAAATGAAAACATGTTCAACATGGTTAATCATTAGGGAAATTCAAATAAAAAATGTAATGAAATACCACTTCACATACATTAGGATGGCTATTATCAAAAAAACAGACAACAAGTGTTGGCAAGGATGTGGAGAAATTGGAACCCTTATGCATTAGTGGTGGGAATGTAAAATGGCGCAGCTGTTGTGGAAAATTCTATGGCAATTCCTCAAAATGTTAAACTTAAAATTAACATATGATCCAGCTATTCCACTTCTGAGTATATACCCAAAAGAAGTGAAAGCAGGGAATTCAACAAATATTTGTACACCGGTGTTCATAACAACATTATTCACGTAGCCAAAAGGTGGAAGCAACCCAAGTGCCCATCAACAGATGACGAGTGGATAAACAAAATGTGGAATACACATGCAATGGAATATTATTTAGCCTTAAAAGTGAAGGGAATTCTGACATGTGCTACAACACCAATGGGCTTTAAAGACATTATGCTAAGTGAAATAGGCCAATCACAAGTATACAAATATTGTATGATTCTACTTGTATTAGGTACCTGGGATAGTCAAATTCATAGAGAATAGAAAGTAGAATGGTAGTTATCAGGGGCTGGGAGGGGGATGGGGAGTTAGTATTCTTTTTTTTTTAAGATTTTATTTATTTGACAGAGAGAGCATACAAACAGGGGAGTGGCAGGAAGAGGGAGAAGCAGGCTCCTGCTGAGTAGGGAGCCCAGTGCGGGGCTCAATCCCAGGACCCTGGGATCATGACCTGAGGCAAGGCAGACGCTTAACCAACTAAGCCACCCAGGTGCCCCGGGAGTTAGTATTTAATGGGTATGGAATTTCAGTTGGGGAAGATGAAGATAGTGATGGTTGCACAACAATGTGGATGTATTTAATGCCACAGAACTGTACACTTACAAATGGTTTAAATGGGGGCACCTGGGCGTCTCAGTTGGTTAAGTGTCCAACTCTTGATTTTGGCTCAGCTGGTGATCTCAGGGTTGTGAGATCAAGCCTGCATCAGGCTCCATGCTCAGTGTGGAGTCTGCTTGAGCTTCTCTCTCTCCCTCATCCTCTGCCCCTCCTCCCTGCTCTCTCTCTCAAATAAATAAATACATAAAACCTTTAAAATAAAAAAAATGGTTTAGATGGTAAATTTTATGTTATATGTATTTTGCCATAATAAAAAAAAATAAAAGCCAAAAGTTTCCTCATGCCTCTGATTAGTCAGTCCCCTTCCTTTCAGGCCCATGCAACCACTTTTCTGCTTTCTATCACTATGGGTTAGTTCTGCCAGTTCTACAGCTTATTGCAAATGGGATCATACAAAATGTACCCTTTTGTGTCTATCTGCTTTTGTGCAGCATAATGAATTTGAGATTTTTCCTTGTTGTGTGTACCAGTAATTTGATCCTTTCTCTGTTGCCTAGGATTCCACTGTGTGAATAGACCAGTTTGTTTATTTGTTCTCTTCTGGTGGATATTTGGGTTGGTTCCAATTTTGGGGTATGCTTCATTTTAAGAAATATGCAAAACTTTTATAATAATTAGGGCTAGCAGGTTTTCATTTTTTTTTATTAATTAGCACAAGAGAGGGAGAAGGAGGGAGAGAGACAGGGAAGGGGACATGAATGAATTACGGAGGGGACACTGGACATCCTCTAGTCCCACTAATAAATCTAGTCTTTAAATTTGGTTAATACAGAGAATATAGTATAAGCAGGAAGGACCACAGTTTTCCCTTAAGTCTTTTCTGTGAGTCCTTTTTCCAATTCTCCGTCTTCTTTTTCCCTTAAATAGAAGGGAAAACACAGCTACTCTAGAAGTTTTGGGCAAATAACTTGAAAGAGAGAAAACCCTTAATAGATGGGGTGCCTAGTTACTTGGAATTATTATTGGCTGTGATAGTCCTGAGTTGTTTCTTATTTCTGTCACAAAGAGGACATGTGAATCCCACTGTATGGCCAAAGTGACTTTGAAGAAGTCCTTGCTGAGGGAGGAAAGGCCATCTTATTGACAGAGAAATTGACCCCAGTCAGCTGGGGCATCTAGCGATAATGCCAACTTAAAAGGAGTCTCTGATTCTCTACCTTCTCTCTCATGCTCTCCCTTCTCTTTCTCACTCAGCAGCTATCTTGTGGGGCTCTCTAGTACATACAGATGAGGCCAACACTCAAGTGGTGACAGAGTTATAAGCTACAAGGAACCCTATGTCCCTGTCTGAGAGAGATAGAAATAGACTTTTTTTCTATCTTATTTGAGCCAGTATTACCTTGGTCTTTGTTACAGCAACTGAATATCTACCCTAGCTAATAAAAATCCTACCACAGGCAAGAGACTGAGCTAGACAGTGAATGTCTAAAGATGAGTGAAACTACTTGACAGAGCAAATCCTGAGAGAGTTCACAACTTAGGGAGAAAGAAAGATACAAATTCAATAACCGTAATACAGGGCAGACTATGGTAACTGTTTTGTTGGAGGTATAAACAAAGCCTGGTGGAAGAGATTAATTCTGACGGTAGCGTCAGGAGAGATTTCTTTTTTTTAAGATTTTTTTATTTATTTATTTATTCATTTGACAGAGAGACACAGTGAGAGAGGGAACACAAGCAGGGGGAGTGAGAGAGGGAGAAGCAGGTTTCCCGCCGAGCAGAGAGCCTGATGCGGGGCTCAATGCGGGGCTAGAGCCCACGACCCTGGGACCATGACCTGAGCCGAAGGCAGACGCTTAACGACTGAGCCACCCAGGTGCCCCGGAAAGATTTCTTAGATAAAGAGATACGCAAGTTGTGATTTGGACAATGACTTGATACTGGTAAACGGAGAAGGCTAAACAGAGCATCCCAATCAGAGAGAAGAGTATGTGTGTCTAGAAAATAACCAGTGGAAAAGGCAGAATGTCAGTGAATGTAGAGGGGCAATGGCCCAATTAGATAGGGGCCAGATTGTGATGGTGCTTGAATGTTATATTAAGGAATTTTGTTTTGGGTTGCCTGGGTGGCTGAGTCAGAAGAACATGTGACGCTTGATCTTGGGCTTGTGAGTTCAAGCCCCCATGTTGGGTAAAAGATTACTTAAATAAATGAATAAGTAAAAACTTAAAAAAAAAAAGGAATCTTGTTTTGGACATGTTGGATTTGAGGCGAGATGGAAGGAATGGCCAGCAGTGAATTCTTTTACTTCCTGACAGACATTGTTCCTGAAGGTATGCTCCAATAAGCCTCCTGCATACAAATCTCTGCCTCAGAATCTATTTCCTACGCAGTCCCATCTAGGAAAGTTGGTGCCCAAGTTTTCCTAGCAACGATGCCCACTGGCTGGCCAGCAACAAGGATCCCATCATTGGTAGTAGGTGGAATTTGGATAGCGCCTGGCATGCTGCACTGGTAACGAACTGGGATAGGGCTCTAGGGGAAGGGACACAAGGCGTAATAACTCAGTTCTTTGAGATGTTTGGGCAAAGTAGTACTTATAAGGACCATGGAATCAAATGGCGCTTGCTGTCTGCTACTGAAGCATTGGAGAAAAAAAACCTAATGAAATATTGAGGGCAATTAACCTCCAATTCGAGATGAAATGTGAAAGCCAGAGGACCTTCTTGGCAGCATATAAGCAGACTCTCACATCCCGCAGCAAGATGGAAGGAAAAGTTGAAGATTGGGTCCAGGACTTTATAAATAGTAGCAAAACTCCATAGAAGAGTGAATTCTCAGCCATGCCAAATCGGTTACACCAAGGTTAGGGTCATGAATGGGAAGGAGTGGGACCCTGAAACTTGAGATGGGGATATCTCATCTGGGTTGATGAACTTGAAAATCTGGAATCCTCAGATTCCCCTGGACCCTCTGGGCCTGAGGAAGGAACCCTTTCCTTCCTCTGAAAGGCTACTTACCCTCCTCTTCTTGAAGATGATGCATAGACCTTTACCTTATTAGACAACATGAACTTACTCCCCATAATCAACCCCCATCTTGCCTTCTGGCCATCAAACTAATTACTGGGGTCAAGTAACAATATAGCCTAGCACTTTCCATAGCTGCTCAGGGAGGAAATGGACCATATGCCAAAGAGCTGCAGGATCTAGCCAACATGTATTGGCAGGAGCTGGGAGAATATATATGGGACTGGATCCTAAGGACGTGAAATTAATGGGGGTGAGATAAAATGTTGGATAAAGAAGAATTTATGGTTATGAGAACATTCTCTATAACAAGATTTAACACTCTGGGGAATAGTGTTAATTTGCTGTAGGAATGGTTTTTGAGGAAGCTTTGAAAAAGTGAAATAGAAAATTCAGACTGCTTTGGGAGAGAGTAAAGGATTAAAAGGCTCAGAGATATGCGTATTCTAGAGTGGATGTTTTATATAAGTCTGAAAAGCCCACTTGCTGACTATGCTCTGCAGAAGAATCTATTTTCTAAAGTGGTAAGGAATGTGCTGGTAAAAGCAGCACCAGAATCATTGAGAAACTCCGTGGTGACTATCCTCTGCAGGCCGGGGCTTCAGCAGTAAGCTCTGTCATTATAAGACTTCGCTACCTGATATCCAGGGGGATGATAGGATCCGAAAGTAATAGAGGCCAGGTGATAGGACTGCAGTCATCAGAAGCAAAGTGCGTGCAATTATCATAAAGGAAAGGGCAAAGTGGCCCTCAGGGGAGTCTAACACGTAGCGAGTTATGAAGATGGTTAAGAGATGTGTGTCTAGGGCAAGATAAATTGAATATTGCTTAATCTGTAAATTAAGAAATCAAGCATGGATGATCAGGAGGCTGAGAGCAGACACCCCCAAAAAGTCATGATTCTTTGCCCACTTTCTGTATCAGAGTCCGTTTCAGATCAGAGCTCAGTGGGTGAAGTCGGTGCAAGTCCTTGCCAGAGAAGATTAATATGGTCTCAGGTACAGACTGTTGATATCATGAATGCGTTCTTTTCCATCCTGGTAAGAAAAGACAATAAGAAGCAGTTTGCATTCCTGTGAGATGGACACAGCTGTACACATTTATGTTGTTGTCCTAGGGCCATGCTAACTTTTCATCTTCTGACATAGTACAAAGGGACCTGGACCACCTGGAGATGCAGAATATCACGTGGTCTCTCACATTTGTGGATGACTTCATCAGACTGGATGAGCCAGAAGGCACAAGTATGCTGGTGAACTTGGAAAGACACCTGTGCACCAGTCAGTGAGCTATAAACCCTATGAAGGTAAAATCACCATGTAGACTCTAGGTTCTGGAACAAGGTCCATGATCTGCACAGAACCTAAAACTCTTTTGAAAATCAGCTCTTATTGTGCTACTGGGCCTTGATAGCAATGGAGCATCTGATTATGCAACATCATGTATCCACGTGGCCAGAACTGCTATGAGCTGGATTCTGTAAGACCCACCAAGTCATAAAGCCAAATGGGTCTACCAGCAAGCCACTGTAATGTGGAAATGGTCCATCTGAATTAGGTGCAAGCAGGGTCAGAGGGCACGAGGGCACAAGTAAACTGCATAAGCAGATAATCCAGACCCCAGTTCTATTTATAAACCTTGGCACTTTTATGGTTTTACCCAAAGTTGCCTGACTGGAAAGACACCTACAAAACTTTGTCTTAATAGGGGTCTAACTAGAGAAAAAGAACTATTCTGAGTATTTGACACAAAGAATTTTGTATAGGAAGTCGTAATATATGAGTGATGGAATAACCAAAAAAAAAAAAAAAAAACAACAGGGCATGGTGAGGCAACCTAGAGATTAGCAATGGTGGACAGTTGCTTTGTTCCTGGCTGGAGAGGAGGTGATGTCTCTGGGACCCAGGATTTAGGGTTATTCCACCCCAAATCTACCATTCATTCTAAGATGGCCCCCAAGATCCTTACCTCTCTGGTATACATGTTGTGTAATCCCTTCCTCTTAAGTGTGCGTGAGACTGTGATTAGGATGGATTTTCACACGCATGATTGGATTACACCAGATGACAAAGGTGAAGGACTTTTGCAAGTGTAGTTGATGTCTTAAATGAGTTCATCAAAAAGGCGATTTTCCCGGGTGGGCATGGCACTTGGGTGATCCCTAAAAAGGGACTGTACTCTTCCTAAGAGAAGAGATTCAAAGTTTAAGAGGGCCTATAGAGGGGGCCACATGGCAAGAGAGTCTTCCAGTTGTTGAGAGTGGTCCCCAGGCAACAGCCAACAAGAAAACAGAGACTTTAGTCCTACACCTGTCAGGAACTGGATTCTACTAGCAACCTGAATGCACTTGGAAGTGGATCATTTCCTCACTGAGCCTCTAGATGAGGTTGCCGCAGCTAACACTTTAATTTCAGGCTTGTGAGATTTTAAGCAGAGGACGCAGACAAAATGTGCCAGACTCCTAATCCACAGAAAGAGTGAGATAATAAATCTGTATTGTTTAAGTTACTGAGTTTGTGGTAATATATGATGCAGCAGTAGTAAACTAATACAGGTCCTGTAAATATTACTGTAAGTACTTCTCCTTTGTCAGTTGGCATAATATTAAGCTTTGTCAGTAAGAGACGCTGGAGAAACATTTCAGGGGGAATTTTGGGTTTTCTTTTCCTCCCTCTTTCTGATCTCCCTGTGCTTCTCTTACATGTGCTCCCATAGTCTGTTCTGTCTCTGCAATGCCCAGCTTCTGCTGCATGCACGGTTTCTGCAATGCCCAGCTTCTTCAGGTTCCCCTAGCCAGTAGCACATGGTACCTCCCTGCAGGCAGCTTGTCTCAGCATTCCCTAGAGTGGCTTTGCAGTGAGTTGCAAGGTGAAGCATCTGCCTGGACCTGGGGGTCCTCAGTACTTCAGCAAGTTCTGCTGGCATGGCACTTTAGGAAACTTCACCACCATCCAGTGAGCCATGGCAATTCTGTCTCCAGGAAGATCTAGATCTTAGTTTGGTGAGGTTGGGAAGGATTGTACTTGGATTCACTATCTTAGCGCCAGGTTGTGACTGTTCTTTATATTTGCTATTTTATTTATTTTTTATTTTTATGTTTTTAATTTATTTATTTGACAGAGAGAGAGACAGCTAGAGAGGGAACACAAGCAGGGGGAGTGGGAGAGGGAGAAGCAGGTCTCCAGAGCCCGATGAGGGGCCTGGGATCATGACCTGAGCCGAAGGCACACACTTAACCGACTGAGCCACCCAGGTGCCCCAATATATCTGCTATTTTAAAATTCTTTAGAGTTCTTTTTATTTCTTACTGGCTGCTCCTGCATTACTCCAGTGTCTGTTATAGTGAATAATTCTTTATACTAAACTTTCCCCATTCACATTACTGGATGGGTTCTCTCTCCTGTGTTTGGACCCTTGGTTGAATTGTGTTATTTAACAGATTTGGTGGTGGTGACAAAGCTGGAATCCGTGGTGGGACTCCCCGGCTGGAAGCCAGGGCCAGCCAAGGGAGCCAGTCACTGCTCCCGCTGAGTTGCTTCCTGAGGCTGAGAGGAAGGAGGGACAAAGACCCTGATTTCTCTTTTACTCTCCCCTTCCAATCTCCCAGTCTCCAGTCCCTACCAGTGCCCCCCACTGGCCAAACCCAGCTGGAAGCCATATGACACAGGGACCAGGGAACACAGACCACTTTGATACAGAGCAGAGACGGGAAAGGTAAGGAATGGGTCTGTTAAAAAAAAGAAAATCGCAGGCCCCAAATGGTGTCACTTAGACAGAGTTCCCAAACCAGAGCGTAAGACCCAATCTACTTGCATTTCAACCTCCCCAAGAAATGTGACCTTCACCGGTCAGTCAGGAAATGTTTCCTTTCATCAGTGCCAAGGAGTCTGTCAACAGGGCCCTCTCCATTCCCCCAAAGAAAGATGAGGTAATCTGCATGAGAAGACCCCTTGCTTTTCTCCTAGCAAACAGCTTCCTCTGGAACAATCCTTTTGTTTTGTTAGTAACTTTCTTGTCCCTGCCCTCGGTCTATAAAGACCTTCCATTTTGTACAGCTCCTCAGAGTGCCTCTCTGCTTGCTAGATGGGGTGTTATCAGACCCATGATTGTTTAATAAAGCCAATTAGATCTTCAAAATCACTTGGTTGAATTGTGTTATTTAATAGATTTGGTGGCAGTGGTGGGATCCAAAGCACACTTCTAGCAGCATTTGGAGACAGTGAGAATCACAAGTGTGGTGTCTGCAAATCCCTTTGAGTTCACTGTATTTCTTGTGTTTTCCAAGGGTAAGCTCCTCTTGATCTCAGTTTTGCTCTGTTTTGTGTTTGAGCTCTTCGTCTCATCAGCTTTTCTTTGCAGGGTGGGTCAGCTTGAGCTGGTAGACAGTTATGCCCAGAGCCAGTTGAGCTGGCATGTTTGCGTGGAACCCTACTGAGCTGGCAGAAGAGTCTGCTCAGAGCCAAGCCTCTAGACTCTCAGACCGCAATTCCCCAGGTGGAAAACCCCAGCAAGATTCCATGGAAATTGGTGGTGGTATGCACAGGGCCTTCTTTTGGCCAGGACCCAGTACTACTATTATATTAAAGTGAAGATTTGTCTGTCTTATCTTGTGTAAGTAAAGGCTATTGATAGCAGGATCTCAGAGGCTATAAAGCTGTAAAAATTGGTGTACACGTGTTGAGCATTCAAAGGCTGTTAGAGGGGTACCTGTGTGGCTCATTTGGTTAAGCGTCTGCCTTCAGCTCAGGTCATGATCCCAGGGTCCTGGTATTGAGCCCCACATCAGGATACCTGCTCAGAGGGGAGTCTGCTTCTCCCTCTGCCTCTGCCTTTCTCTCTGTCTCTCATGAATTAAAAAAAAAAAATCTTTAAAGGCTGTTAGAGAGTTGATCACCTGAAGAAGATTCTTGTGGTAGAATAAGTTGGTCACAGAATGGGTTAGATTGACACCACCAACCTCAAGAAAACTTCCATGCCACGAGGTACACTGTAAACCACACACAATCTACAACCCTGCCACACACCACTTTTAGGTACTAGTCTGGCTCCGAGAAACCCCAAGTTTTAGCTAATGAAATCCTTAAATTCTGAAGAGTCAAGCACAGTACCTTCTGGCATGCCTGTTTATTTTATGTCTAAGAACCATAGTCCCAGAAGTTGTAGATATCTAGCAAGATAAAACAATTTTATTAAAAATAACCTAGAATTACAGAGGCCACTATAGGGAACGTTCAGTTAGACAAACTTATTCATTTAAGAAGTGCACTTGAAAGCAAGGGTTCCCAAATTAAACAGAATGGGATGCCTATTTTTTTTATTTTTTAAAAATTTTATTTATTCACTTGAGAGAGAGAGAGAGCACGAGTGGGGGAGGGAGAAGCTAGACAGGGAGGGAGAAGCAGGCTCACTGCTGAGCAGGGAGCCCAAAGTTGGTCATGATTCTAGGACCCCTGGATCATGACCTGAGCTGAAGGCAGACACTTAACCAACTGAGCCACCCAGGCATCCCCTGATAAAAAAAAAATTTTTTTTAAGGCCTTCTCCCCTAAGTTAAATGTACTCAGAGGAAAAGAAGACTTTCTTATAGGTAGATGGATGTGTCAGTCCTTTGATATTATTTAGGCAACAGTCCAGTTCTTTGAGAAATGAAAAATGGCTCTCTGTGTTTTACAAATCTAGTTGG
The DNA here is from genome assembly GCF_009762305.2 of Zalophus californianus. Classification (NCBI taxonomy): domain Eukaryota; kingdom Metazoa; phylum Chordata; class Mammalia; order Carnivora; family Otariidae; genus Zalophus; species Zalophus californianus. The sequence continues at coordinate 86,896,155 of NC_045600.1, forward strand.
TACAGGACCAGAGGTGTGGTTCCAAAAACAATTCAAAGACCAATCTTTTTTACCAATCCCAAAACTTCTCTTATTTATCTCAAAAGCCTTATAAGTATTGTAAAACTTCTGGCCTTAAGAGAAGGAAAGTCCTTCCAGAAAGTGTTTGCATTTTCCTACTGTACCTTCACACTCAATACAGTGTTCTGCCTGGCCTTTTCTGGAATTCTAAATCTAGTCCATCTCCTTAAAATGCAAATTCCAGGGAGGTAATACTTACCAAGTAAAAACAAGGAGGAAGGTCCACTTAAAACTTGACTTGCCAAGGACAAATACAAATCTTAAGGGTCTTCTCCACCAATCTATCATCTATCTATCTATCTATCTATCTATCTATCTATCTATCTATCTATCTATACATTAGTATTTTTTTGGCTTTTCTTTTCTTTCTTTTCTTTAAAGATTTTATTTATTTGAAGAGGAGACAGCGAGAGAGGGAACACAAGCAGGGGGAGTGGGAGAGGGAGAAGCAGGCTTCCCGCTGAGCGGGAAGCCCTAAGCAGAGCGGGAAGCCCTAAGCGGAGCGGGAAGCCCTAAGCAGGGCGGGAGGCTCCAATCCAAGACACTGGGATCATGACCTGAGCCGAAGGCAGATGCTTAACGACTGAGCCACCCAGGCGCCCCTATTTTTTTTTTTTTTCAAGGAGTGTATTTGGGCTGACCTGGGGACAGGGAGGCTCTGCATCTAAAAGAAGGTGTTGGGTTTCTTGGTGATGAAGCGTGGCTTGTGCTGGCAAGGTAGGACACCGTGGGGGAGCAGGAATTTGATCTTGGAGTCCTGGAAGTGTTTGCTGTTGGGTGGTGTTTGCTAGCTGCAGTTTCCTTTACCTTAGTGATCTGGATCAAGTGGACGTGGGCTCGGTGCCGGACACCCATGTCTTGGTAGGACGGGGTGACGGCGCCCACGGTGGTCATGTCCCGGTACTGCCTGTATGTGTGGCGGGGGCCACTGTGGGAGTCAGCACAGCCAGAGGCCAAAGTTCTTCACCCGCAAGGGGGATTTCTCCAACACCTGTCCACAGTGGATAATTTCCCCTGAAGACTTCTTCATCTTCTTCAGCTGAGACACAAAGTGATGAAGGATAAAAGAAGAAAAATGTTCACTTTGAGCCCAGAAGGCTTGACCTATAGTCTGCATAGTTGTGACAAGGATCAAATAGGTGCTGGCTGCTACCTTCTAAAGGGTCTCATGACTGCCTGTACATCTCATCGCTAGTGAATATCCAGCTGAATGATAAGCACCAAAGAAATCTTGGGCAAGTTTCAAGAGTAGAAATTCAAACAAGACATTTCTGATCTAATACTCCCTGCACGTCCCCTCCCCCTTGAACACTAAGCATGTAACCCCCAGCTTCACACAGCCACAGTGCAGGTGTTTCTGCCCACGGGTCCTGTCCCCACGCTACTTAAATAAACTCACTAACTTGTTAACATAAAATATCTCAAGAATGCTTTCTTGACTGTCACACTCAACAATCCCACAACAAAAGTACCAGAAGCGGACTGGGCAACAATATGATTAGGTGCAAAAATGTTCATGCAATAGAGGAGCAGAGGGTTGCATTTGGGGGTGGGGAGGCAGTGCCCCCTCCACCTTGTACTCCCGAAATGTGCCTGAGGTCTTCATGGTGTGCTCTCCACTCTTGCCCCCACCCATGAAAGGTCATAAATATATTTCTAAAAAGCTTTAGCCAGGGCGCCTGGATGGCTCAGTTGGTTAAGAGTCTGTCTTCAGGTTAAGTGTCTGCCTTCCGCTGGGGTCATGATCTCAGGGTCCTTATATCAACATTAAATATAAAACTTTTATCTATATGAGTTTACTAGCCAAATAATTTTGTTATCTCTTGTAAGATCTATCCACAAAAAAATAATGGCTTAAAATAATGACTGACTTTAATGTTACATAAAGTTTTTGTAAGTAATTTAAATATAATTGTTAAAAACAAGTGGATTAAATAAGAAGGTTCAGGTAAGGGGTCAGGGCTCTCTCCAACAATAGTTTCCCCCAATTTTTTTGGCAACTTAAAATCTTAAAAGTTTTGCTAAGTTAAATAAGACTTAAGCTAAATTCATTAAACATCTAGATTATTTCCAAATAAGACAAAGTACTAGAATACTAATTACTAAACATAGGGCTTACCTACTTTTGGCTATTTAAGAGAAATTAAAATTATTTGGATATGTTAATGTTACTTTAAGATAAATTAAAAAGACATATGCTTCTACAATTTTAGAATATTCATTAATTTGCAAATGTAAAAAACTATATGACAGACTGATCACAATTACTTAGTTTTCAATATGTCAGGGAGGAAGAATTTCATTTACCCTTCAAGGTCCTTCTAGCTGGACTAAGAACCAAAATGACATGTGACACATAGGAGAAAATCTAATTTAATGGTGTATGTACAGGCAATCCACACAGACATGGAAATTCCAAAGACAGGCAGCATGATGTTTATATAAGCTAAGGAGAGGGGTAGGGTCTGAGGATACAAAGGGGAGAAAGACCATTAGCAGGAAGGTGAGAGGAGATGTTTGGAAAACAAAGGTTGCCCTGTGATGTAGGTGAGTTACTTAGGTAAAGAGTATCTGTTAATAGCTCTCTTCCTAGTACAAGCAGGCCGTTGAGGGGGACCTAAAGAGCTTTTCCTGAATCTTCTGGGCTTTAATTGCTTATAACTCAAAATAATGTTCATGCCAAAGTGGCCTAACTTAGGGTGACCTGCCCTTAGCCCCTACAATTAGAAACCATCTATAAAGAACTTATCAAACTCAACAGCCAAGGAATAATCCAATCAGGAAATGGACAGAAGACATGAACAGATATTTCTGCAAAGGCATCCAAACGTCCAGCAGACACATGAAAAAGTGCTCAACATCACTTGGCATCAGGGAAATACAAATCAAAACCACAATGAGATACCACCTCACACCAGTCAGAATGGCTAAAATGAACAAGTCAGGAAAAGACAGATGTTGGCGGGGATGCAGAGAAAGGGGAACCCTCCTACGCTGTTGGTGGGAATGCAAGCTGGTGCAACCACTCTGGAAAACAGTATGGAGGTTCCTCAAACAGTTGAAAATAGAGCTACCCTACGACCCAGCAATTGCACTACTGGGTATTTACCCCAAAGATGCAAATGTAGTGATCCGAAGGGGCACCTGCACCCCAATGTTTATAGCAGCAATGTCCACAATAGCCAAACTATGGAAAGAGTCCAGGTGTCCATTGACAGATGAATGGATAAAGAAGATGTGGTATATATATATATATACATATACAATGGAATATTATGCAGCCATCAAAAAATGAAATCTTGCCATTTGCAACGAGATGGAACTGGAGGGTCTTATGTTAAGTGAAATAAGTCAATCAGAGAAAGACAATTATCATATGATATCACTGATACGAGTTTGAGAAACAAGGCAGAGGATCGTAGGGGAAGAGAGGAAAAAATGAAACAAGATGAAACCGGAGAGGGAGACAAACCATAAGAGACTCTTAATCTCAGGAAACAAACTGAGGGTTGCTGGAGTGGAGGGGGGTGGGAGGGATGGGGTGGCTGGGTGATGGACACTGGGGAGGGTATGTGCTATGGTGAGCGCTGTGAATTGTGTAAGACTGGTGGATCACAGACCTATACCCCTGAAATAAATAATACATTATACGTTAATAATAAAAAATAAATAAAGTTGAAAAATTGGGGCTTAAAAAAAAGAAACCAAGGTTTCTAAAGGTTAAAAATTCTAATTAATATGTAATTAAAACTACTAAAAATAGGGGTGACTGGGTGGCTGAGTCGTTAAACGTCTGCCTTCGGCTCAGGTCATGATCCTAGGGTCTTGGGATCGAGCCCCGCATCGGGCTCCCTGCTCGGCGGGAAGCCTGCTTCTCCCTCTGCCACTCCCCCTGCTTGTGTTCCCTCTCTTGCTGTGTCTCCCTCTGTCAAATAAATAAATAAATAACCTTAAAAAAAAAAAAACCTACAAAAAGAAACATCTCCCTATGCCAGGAAAATGAGATATATTTTCAGTAATAATAATAATAATAATGATAATTTGAGGCTGCTTTTAGGCAACAAGCTTCAACAGTGAAAACTTGAGTAAGGCAAAGGGCCCACAAGGATTGCTGAGCTGAACGCAAACATGTAGTGCAAACAGGCTCCTTAGGTGACCCAACTCAAAATTACCATAGGCCCTAATCAGTGACCAGACACAGTTCCTAAGATTACCAAAAAAGGGAAAATTCCATATGTTCTCATACCTACTCACTCTGCCCTATAACGGGGGCCCCTCACCACTGCCTTGTCACAGACAATCTTTCCTTTGCTGTCCTGCCCACCACTCCCTTGTGGTGTATTCAATAAACTTCCATCTCTTTTATTCTGCCTTGGGTGAACCCTTTCACCACCTGTGCCACCAGCCCCCACCTAACTGGGATGCCCCACAAATAGTAGTAATAGTAGTAGTAATAATAATAATAACAATAATAATAATAATAATTTTGTCCTAAATGAGGTTGGTTTGAAATGAAAACACAGCATATCTGTGCTCCCAGCAGCTTAAAGGCTGCATATTTCTAACTCACTGACCTGGGCCCTCTAGCCTAGCCTATTGCTTAACTAATTATAGCTTCTTGGAGATTTCGACAGAACACTGACCCTGGGGAAACAAGGAACAAGATATTCCTAGAAGATCAAGCCTGACCACATTAGTGAACAGCCTTTCCTAATGCCAGCAAGTTCACTTGAGATCACACTGAGAATGCTTCCCCAGCACGTTGACCCTACCACTTCGCAGTGCCTTCCCCTAAAAACCCCCTGTTTGGTCGGGGACTTGGGGGCTGTCTTTGGACATTAGTCCACCATCTTCGGAGGTTGCCTGGCCTCATGAATAAAGCAACCTTTCCTTCTTTATGTCTTTCTTTTTTTTTTAAAGAATTTATTTATTTATTTGACAGAGAGAGACACAGTGAGAGGGAACACAAGCAGAGGGAGTGGGAGAGGGAGAAGCAGGCTTCCCGCCAAGCAGAGAGCCTGATGCGGGGATCATGACCTGAGCCGAAGGCAGATGCTTAAAGACCGAGGCCACCAGGCGCCCCTCTTTTTTTTTAAGATTTATTTATTTTTTAGAGAGAGAGCGTGTGACCACACGAGCAGGGGGAGGGGCAAAGGGAGAGAGAATCCCAGGCAGACTATGCACTCAGTGTGGAGCCCCACAAAGGGCTCCATCTTAGGACCCTGAGATCATGACCTGAGCCAAAACAAAGTCAGTTGCTTAACCGACTGAGCCATCCAGGTGCCCCCAGCAACCTCTCCTTTCTGACCAACACTTGTCTCTCAGCTATTGGCTTTCGAGGGTTGAGCAGCCGAACTTGGGTTTTACTAACAATAGGACAAAATCAGAATATAGAAAACAAAAATCAGAGGTTTATAAAAAAAAAATCTTAAAAAATTTTAATGTGTGACCAAGCTGGCTAAGATGAAAATAAATTTAATAAAAAATAATAAGTTTTAATATCAAAATTAACCCGGTGCAAAGTTTAAATATGGTCTTATCTCTGTTAAAAGAACAAAGTTTTCTTGGACTTTTAGTCTGCTTTTGATAAGGTTTTATAAGTTTCTTTATCCTCTAAGTATCAAGTTTCATAATGATCCATGATCCTATTAAATAAGTGCTTGAAAACCTTTTTTTTTTTTACTTTTTTTAAGAGGGTTTTTCTTTTGTTCTTTAAAAAAAAATTTTTTTTTAAAGATTTTATTTATTTGACAGAGAGAGACACACAGAGAGGGAACACAAGCAGGGGGAGAGGGAGAAGCAGGCTCCCCACTGAGCAGGGAGCCTGATGTGGGGCTCGATCCCAGGACCCTGAGATCATGACCTGAGCTGAAGGCAGACACTTAACGACTGAGCCACCCAGGTGCCCCTAATTTTTAATTTTTAATTTATTTGAGAGAGAGAATGAGAGGGAGAGAGAGCGCACATGAGAGGCGGGAGGGTCAGAGGGAGAAGCAGACTCCCTGCTGAGCAGGGAGCCCGACGCAGGACTCGATCCTGGGGCTCCAGGATCATGACCTGAGCCGAAGGCAGTCGCTTAGCCAACTGAGCCACCCAGGCGCCCTTTTCCTGACATTTTTGACAAACTTCCTCAAATCAAAATTTTTTAAAGGATTTATTTATTTATTTATTTGAGAGCGAGCGAGCGAGCGAGAGAGAGAGAGAGAGAGAGAGCACAAGAGGGGGAAGGGTCAGAGGGAGAAGCAGACTCCCCACTGAGCAGGGAACACTATGCGATGGGGGCACTTGATCCAGGGACTCTGGGATCATGACCTGAGCCCAAGGCAGTCGCTTAACCGACTGAGCCACCCAGGCGCCCCCCAAATCAAATTCTTAAAAAAAAAAAAAAGTCTTTTTGACCTGAAATATTCCAAAAGAGTTGTAAAACTAATTAGGCTTATTTACTATGTAAATTGCATAGAAAATATTGTCAAATAAATAGTACTAAGCCTTCTTTATGTTTGTAAGATTGTGGCACATGTATATAAAGTCCATCCTGCTGCACAAATGGCCCCTTATTGCCACACTTTTGCAATCATAATGTCCTTATGACATGGCAACAGTCTGCATCTGGAAACAAATTGGTATTAAAATAGACACATACATAGTGGTTATAAATTCAATAAACAGGACTATGAGAAGCCCAAGACAGCTGCTTGTTTCTTTCTGGCTCCTTGACAAAAACCCCATTTTTCAGTTTTTGCATTCCTTCATCCACCATAGTATCTGACTCAGATGATGAATAGACATTAGTGTAGAGACTTCTATAGAATTTTAACACCTGCAACTGGACTTCATTAAGCTGCCACTTAGTAGGAGTTATCCGTATGTACCTGTTGTTGTATATGTGTTTTTCTGGATGGGTTAAAACCTTTCCTTGCTACAAGGCTGATGCCCTCACAGTAAAACAAAACAAAACAAAACAAAAAACTGTTTCCTACTTGGGTTATACTTTCCATCATCTCTAGGAATCAAGGCACCCACTTCACTGGACACATCACAGGAGCCTTAACAAAGCCTTACAAAATTCTAGAAATTCTATCAGTATACAACCTTCTACGGATCCTTGCTGTTTGTTTTTTTTTTTTATTTTGGATCCCTGCTGGTTTATGCTAATATGACCAGCTGCTATAAATCTCTAATGCTTTATGCTCAAGCCTGTCATCAACAGGTTAAGAAGCCTTCTTGGATCCTAATGAAAAGAAACCTGTCTGTTATAGTCTAGAGCCTAGTAATTTGGTATTGTAAAACATAGTCAGAGGAAAACCACCCTCAGGCCGTTAAAGGGATTCTCCCCAGTGCTCCTGACCACAGACTGTTGCAAAATGAAAAGATGCTAGAGACCTCTAACTCAAACTGACCAGGAAGAAAAGTAGCTGACATCCACGTGTAGACTGCTCCCCCCAAGACGCCGGATCGGGACATGACACTTGAAGCATAAAACCCTTTCTCTTTCTTCTCCTGTCCTTTTCTGGCACTGGCCCAAAAGGATGGCACCCTCAGCTGTATCTCCCAGGTCATTGCTAAGGAGGGACGGTAATCTCTTTTATTTCAGGCTAGAAAAAACTCTAACTGTGCCTCTAATTTTTCACAAACAAAATAAGACCTCTTGTAACCGACCAAACATGAGTTCACTCTTTTGGTGAGTCACAGAGAGAAACTATACCAGGTGGAGTTGTCACCTATATTACACTTTATTTGCAGCAAATGAGATCGCAGGGATCCTTGTATGTAGAGGGTGGGTATAAAGTTGCACATGCGCCTGAAGGAAGCACGCCTACTTTGTACGTATGAAACATGACATAACATTGTATGTTATGTCAATGAGGCATATGCTCTCCTTGGGCAGAGATTTTGGCATTATAATGAGGTGAAGGTAAGGGTCATTACTCCATGGGTCACTCCATGGTCCGTCCCTCTGCACAGGTGTGAGCTGGGGGTTGAGCTTGACTGCTCTGGGTGGTCTGGGCCAGCTGGAGGTCTGTCAGGGCCATCATTATTGCTTAAAGGGCAGTTTCAGTTTCCAGCACGGGATGCTATGTCCCTCAGGTCTCTTGCTCTAGTTGAGAGATAAGCTGGAAAAAAGAACTTAAGGAAAAATGTGGGACAAAAGTTGGTGGGTATAAGCATGTGGGCAGTATAAGTCAGGTCTTGGGGTCTAGCTGGTGACAATCTCATTGGTCACTCTTCTAAACTGACATTGTTAAGTTCAAAAGAACTCTTCTTTTGGCAGGTGTCTATTTCCCCGGTTCGGGATGAATGCAAATTGAAGCTTTGATCAAAAACTTCTCCTTAATTCTTAAAATCATTACAAAGTCTGCTGCTAAAGCAATAAACACCCAATAAAAATTCTTAGACTCTCCGGTTAAAATTGTCCTTAATAATAGAATAGCTCTTGATTGTCTTTTAGCTGATCAAGGAGGTATCTGTGCAGTGTCCAACACCACCTGCTAGGCCAGGATTTACCCTCCTGGGGAAGTTAAAACTGTTTGGCTCAAAAAAGGGAACTCTTTCCATGGGGGTCTTTCTTTGGCTTATTTGATTTTGATTGGCTTAGGTCCTGGGGACCCCACGGTCCCTCTAAAGTACACTCCAAATATTGGGAATTACCCTGCTTATAGTAATCCTAATAATCTCACTGGTGCATTGTATTCTCTCAAAAGCCTTAGATAGGTTTATAGCTGCTAACCACCAAGCAAATGCTCTCCCTAAGACTGGAACATCTAAGGAAAGAGGAAAATACCCAACTTAAAGAACATGAACCAGAAAACATGACCTTTATTACAAAGGCTAAATACAAAATTTAGGAGCTATGGATACCACACAAAGGAGCAACAAAATCTGGGAACTGCAGAGCAGTAGCTGAGAGTGGTGCTAATGCCTGTAAATTTGTTCACATCGCAAACTGAGATGTGATCAAGAGGGGAAAATTGTTAAAAAAAAAAAAAAAAAAGAAAGAAAGAAAATTGCAGGCCCCAAATGGTGTCACTTAGAGTTCCTAAAGCAGAGTTTAAGATCCAATCTAATTGCAGTTTCAACCTCCCCAAGAAATGTGGCCGTCACCGGTGGGTCAGGAAATGTTTCCTTTCATCAGTGCCAAGGAGTCTGTCACTTGCTTCTCTCCATTCCCCCAAAGAAAGATGAGGTAATCTGCATGAGAAGACCCCTTGCTTTTCCCCTAGCAAACAGCTTCCTCTGGAACAATCCTTTTGTTTTCCTAGTAACTTTCTTGTCCCCACCCTCTGTCTATAGAGACCTTCCATCTTGGACACCTCCTCAGAGCACCTGTCTGCTTGCTAGATGGGGTGCTATCAGACCCATGAATTGTTTAATAAAGCCAACTAGATCTTCAAATTCACTTGGTTGAATTGTGTTATTTAACAGGTCTGAGGGCAACCGGAACTGGCAAAATCCTGCTATAGTCAGACTTTAAGGAATTAGTTCTGCCAGGTTTATGATGAAATACAGAGATTATATTTATCTCTTTATGTAAATTAAATTAGAGTTCATTGTTCCCCCTGAGAACATATAATAGAGACTTTTCCAAAACCTTAAAAAAGGAAAATGACACTTTGAAGTCTTTAGCTGTGTTAAAAGTTAAACTGAGGCATATTAAACATTTTCAGAGTTTATCTGAGCAGAAATCAATTTGAATTGGGGGGCATCCAGTCTAGCAGATAGAAAGGAACACCAAGGACCTGTACAAAATGAAAGACTTTCATAGGCAGAAAGGAGCAGGAACTAGGGATTTCTACTGGTGAGAAAGTGTATCGCTTATTGCAAAGTTACTTTCCTTTAGGAGATGGCAGAGGTCTCCCAGGCAGATGACCTAACCAGTGTTCATCAGGTGATTTCTGATTGAACTGGTTTAAGATTCCATTTTTGGGAGAGCCAAAAATGTATTTACGTCTGGTTTGGTGACCTGGGGCTTAAATGACTTTGGGGACTGTTGTCTTGTTTTTAACAGCTGTTAAATAAAATTAATGTTTTTTTAAATTTTTTAGGGTTAAAATTAATGTTTTTAAATATGCTTTTTCCTCTAGTACATTAAATGAGCAGTTTAGAAAAAGTACTTAAAGATGAAGGTAAGGGAATAAATTTAAAGATGTCACTTTCATAAGATAATTCAAAACATGTTGATTGGAAATTTATAGGAAGGCCAAAAACTAGGGCAATAATTTTAAAATAACTTGATTTACTGGAATTTTTTTATTTTATTTTTTAAAATTTATTTATTTGACAGAGAAAGACACAGCGAGAGAGGGAACACAAGCAGGGGGAGTGGGAGAGGGAGAAGCAGGCTTCCTGCTGAGCAGGGAGCCCTATGTGGGGCTCCATCCCAGGACCCCGGGACCATGATCTGAGCCGAAGGCAGATGCTTAACCAACTGCGCTACACTGGAATTTTTAAAAAAGATTTTATTTATTTATTTATTTATTTATTTATTTATTTATTTATTTATTTATTTAAGAGAGAGAGCGAGAGAGAGCGTGCAAGTGCAGGGAGGAGCAGAGGGAGAGGGACAAGCAAACTCTGCATTAAGCATGGCTTGACATGGGGCTCAATCCCATCACTCTAAGATCATGACCTGAGCCAAAACCAAGAATCAGATGCTTAACTGACTGAGCCACCCAGGAATCCCTCTCTGGAATTTTTAAATTGAAAAAAGGAATTAGAGAACTCTGAACTCTATTATTGACCTCATCACATTACAAATAAATTGAATTTTTATATATCATCTCACCACCTGGTCTGGAGAATCTTTGGAAATTATTCATAAACTTTTTTTAAAAGTGTTTTTTTTTTTTAAGATTTTATTTGACAGAGAGAGACACAGCGAGAGGAAACACAAGCAGGGGGAGTGGAAGAGGGAGAAGCAGACTTCCCACTGAGCAGGGAGCCTGATGTGGGGCTTGATCCCAGGACCCTGGGATCATGACCTGAGCTGAAGGCAGATACTTAACGACTGAGCCACCCAGTAGCCTCTATTCATAAACATTTTGAAGAGAACATTTTAAGTAAGAAATAAGGACTATTATGGAAAGCTAATGCATGTACTACTTGTAGCAATTTGAATGAAGCATAATAAATATACCCTAGCTAATTTAAATAAATCTATCCTAAAAGGAAAGTGGAGTATGCTGTCTATAGTCATTAAAATCCCACTTTTTGCGTCACATAGAAAGAGAATACAGCAATAATGGTTGGTGTCCACTTTGATATCTACACACTAAGATTAACAAATGAATTTTGTGAAAACCCTTAAGTGGAAGAATTATTGTCTTTCAAACCATTATCAGCATATGTAAAAAAGAGTTTTAAGATGTAAAATTCTTTGAATGAGTGAAATTTTTGCCACTAGTTTTACTAATAGTCCAAAAGCAAATGATTACTATTCAATATTATGAATATTCATTTACCCACGAATAATATCATGAGTCAGATATCAGAATCCTGACAAAAATGGAAGACAATAAGATCCCTCACCCCTTGCCCCCCCCTACACAACAAAATGAGAATATTCAAAGAGGTACTGATGCTAAGAAAGCCTTGGTGTTGGTGGTATCTCTGTACTTAAAGACTTGATCTTCTAACTCTGCAGGTCTGGACCTTCGGTTGCCAGCTTCGCCGGTGGATATTTACCCCCACCCCCCAAAACTACCTTATTGTATGACATTGATTTATACAAAAGAACTAAGTTTGTAATAAAACATAAAATTGTCAAGCCCTCATTTAGTCTCTTTTATCTCACCATGGAAGTCTATTTAAGAAGCCAAGTTAAGGTTGGTGAATATATATATGTAACCAAGGCACTAATAACAAAAATACTATTTCTTCTGGCACATAAGTACCTAGTTAGGGGCTGCTATTATTTCCCATAGTGCTTTACAGCTTACAGATCCTTTTCATATGTTTTATTGATTGTTTGATTCTCACTCGCAAGAATTATATCAAGTAGTGGGTCCAGTATTATCATCTTTCTACTTCTTTTCCTGATAGAAAACAAAACAAAACAAAACAAAACAACCAGAGGCAGAGAGATTAAGTGCCTTAATTCAATCTCATAACTGATATAGTTGACATCTGTTGCTTTGGTTGGGCCAATTTCATTCCTCCTTTTGGTAACAGGACTGTGATTTTCCTTTAAGGAACTACTCCTGTGCGTTTTGTAGAGCTCCTAACAGGACTGTCAATCAAGGGGCTCTGCCTCTCTCCATTACATGTGACCCACGTGGGCCCATCAGGATCTTGTATATCCTCTGGATGCAGAGACTGGTATATAGGTAGGTATTGTGATCCAAGTAATTTAAGGTGTTTTTGTTTTTGTTTTTAAGAGTGAAGTAAATGAATTCTAGGAGTGAGTTGGCTTCACTTGAGAACTGTAAGAACTATGAAAACCTGGAGAGCTGCTTTCCAGAGAAAGCTGTTGGAGTGAAGCCAATATGGAGGAAAGTCCAGTGGAGAATGAGGGGTGGGGGTGGGAGAGAGAGAGAGAGAATGAGATAGAAGAAGATATTCCTGATTTCATTTGAGGAAGTGGATATAGTGATCCCTGAAGTCAGATCAACTCCTGGATTTTCAAGTTCAGTGAGTTAATAAATTCCTTGTTTGGCTTAGACAAGTTTGGACTAATTCACTTGCAATTAAAAAAAAAAACCCAAATACAGCTAATAAAATTCTTAGTTATGATTGAAACACATCTTTTGACATCAAACATATACCCATAAATGTCAAAAAGGATCCGCTGCTATTGTGGGATACTTGAGAACTCTCCTTTTTTCAAGGAGACAACCTGCCTTCTGTTCTAGGTTCTGTTCAAGTTTTCTTTCTTTTTTTTTTTTTTAAGATTTTATTTATTTATTCATGAGAGACGGAGAGAGAGAGAGGCAGAGGGAGAAATCAGGCTCCCTGCAGAGCAGGGAGCCCAAAACAGGACTCGGTCCCAGGACTCTGAGACCAGAACCTGAGCTGAAGGCAGATGCTTAACCGACTGAGTCACCCAGGCACCCAAGTTTTCATTTTTTAAAAAATATTTTATTTATTTATTTGAGAGAGAGAGAGAGAGAGAGAATGAGTGGGGGAGGGGCAAGCAGACTGCCCACTGAGCAAGGAGCTAGATCCCAGGACTTGGAGATCATAAGCTGAGCTGAAATCAGATACTTAACCTTTAACCAACTAAGCCACCCAGGTGTCCCTCAAGTTTTCATTTTTAAAATAATATCAAGAGGATGAGAAGACAAGCTACAGACTGGAGGGGAGAAGTTATTTGCAAAAGACATATCTGATAAAGAACTGTTATCCAAAATATACAAAGAACTCTTAAAACTCAACAAGACAAACAACCTGATTCAAAAATGGGCAAAAGATCTGAATAGGCCTTTCACCAAAGAAGATAAACAGAAGCAAATAAGCATATGAAAAGCTCCACATCATATGTTATCAGGAAATACAAATTAAAACAACTATGAGATACCTCTACACAAGAATTAGAAGGCCAAAATCCAGAACACTGACATTGCCAAATGCTTGTGAGACTGTGGAGAATAGAAACTCTTGCCAGTGGGAATGCAAAATGGTTCAGCCACTTTGGAAGACAGTTTGGCAGTTTCTTAAAAAACTAAACACACCCTTACCCTACAATCCAGTAATCTTGCTCCTTGGTATTTACCCAAAAGAGTTGATGACTTATGTCTACACAAAAATCTGTACACAGATACCAGCTTTATTCATAATTGCCAAAACTTGGAGGTAACCAAGATGTCCTTCCATAGGTGGATGAATAAACTGTGATACATCTGAAACTGGTTAAAGTTGAACAAAATCAAAATGGCTGCACTAATGCTTCAGCAAACCTCAATTTTAAAGTAATCTTTTTCCTCCCTTCTGCAAACCACCCCTCCTCCCTTCTTAGGGAAGGAAGCAGGTAAAACTCCAAAGACATGAGGAAGGCAGCTAGTAGCAAGTACGCACTTCCTGTCAGAACCCAGCTAGTTTCTGTATTTCCCTATAAAAACCTCAGCCCCTGCCTCCAGGTGGGCTCGCAGTTTTTGAAGGCCATAGCCTGCTGCAGCCTTCTTGGCCAGCCAGAGCAATAAAGCTATTTTTCCTCTTTATCCCAAGCTCTGACTTCGTCTTATATTTTGGCTCTGAAGCACGGAGGTTGGTTTTTGACAACACATCTAGACAATGGAATATCATTCTCTGCCAAAAAGAAATGAGTCGCTAAGCCACAAAAAGATGTGGAGGAAACTTAAATGCATGTGATTGAGTGAAAGAAGCCAATCTGAAAATGCTACATACTGTATGATTCCAAATATATGACATTCTGAAAAAGACAAACTGTAGAGCAAAAAGATTAGTGATTGCCAGGGTTTGGGGGAGCGATGGATGAATACACAGTGCACAGAGGATTTTTAGGGCAGTTAAACTCCTCTGTCTGATTCTAATAGTGGTGAATACAAGTCATACATTTGTGCAGTCCAATAGAATATACAACACAGTGAACCTTAATGAAAATTTTTGGGGGCTGGGTGGGTAGGAGGTATAGAGGAAATCTCTATACTTTACTCTCAATTTTGCTGCGAGCCTAAATAAAAATTAGTCTGGGGGTGCCTGGCTGGCTCATTTGGGGGAGTGTGTGACTCTTGATCTTAGGGTTGTGAGTCCGAGCCCCATGTTGGGTATGGAGATTACTTAAAAATAAAATCTTCAAAAATAAATAAAAATAAAATATAGTCTATTCAAAACATTTCAAAAGGGGCGCCTGGGTGGCTCAGTCATTAAGTGTCTGCCTTCAGCTCAGGTCATGGTCCCAGGGTCGTGGGATCGAGCCCCGCATCGGGCTCCCTGCTCTGTAGGAAGCCTATTTCTCCCTCTCCCACTCCCCCTGCTTGTGTTCCCTCTCTTGCTGTGTCTCTCTCTGTCAAATAAATAAATAAAGTCTTAAAAAAAAATAAAACATTTCAAAAGCCATTGCTTTTGTGGCAAGGTTAAGAGAATGTGTTGGTGAAATAATCCATGTAAAAATATGGTGTTTTTTTTTTTTTTGCATAGTGCAAGGAAGGAATTGTTAACCTTAAGAAGAAAACTTGTCAGTTATTTTACCAGCAAAAATGGGTTTATGCAGGAATAACAAAGAATTGCAAATGGAGGCATACACACTACAGCAAAAACCGCAGGCAAATCCAACAAAGAAGAATGTTACTTTATGGAGAAGGAGGAAGGAATTGGAAGGAATTATTTTGAATAAAAGTCCCTTGGAGGAAAGCAAAAGTTCAGTGTGTTGAGTTTCCCATTGGCTGAATTGCAGCAGTAGTTTGTTTCTTTTTATTTTATTTTATTTTACTATGTTATGTTAATCACCATACATTACATCATTAGTTTTTGATGTAGTGTTCCATGATTCATTGTTTGCGTATAACACCCAGGTAGTTGACTTCTTTTGGAGATGCAATGTACATTTTTCTCTGTTGGGGCATGTAATTGATGATTCTTCTTGTTGAAGATTCTTCTCTTGGGGTCTGTAATTGACAATTCTTCCTGTAACTGAGTAGTAATGTTCCTCCCTTCTAGCTTCCTGACTCTACTTTAGTGAGGTTTTCCTTTATTAATTTTCACAGAATGATGGAAAGTGCTGCAGAGTTGCACTGAGTGGGAATATTTTAGCACTTTGTGAATGTAAAAGAATATTTCTCGTGTAAATATATAAAAGTGGTTAAAATTGCTTGAGCAACACTTTTAGATTGGTTAACCATAGTTAAGATGGTAAACTATTTTTCCTTAGTAGCGCAGCTACTTTTCAGTTCCTTCTTTCCTTTCTTTTTTTTTTTTAAAGATTTTATTTCAAAGTAATCTCTACACCTACTGTGGAGTTTGAACTCACAACCCTGAGATCAAGAATCACATGCTCTACCAACTGAACCCGCCAGGCACCCCTCCTTCTTCCCTTTTTTTTTATTTTGTGAGCACATACCTTGTGTGAGTGTGTTCAAATTTGCAACACTAATCCATAGAAGCATAAGGTCATGGGCTGTAATGTCTTTTTCCTGTTTATCTTTCCCTTCATCATCCCTTTTCTCTGCAGGCCCTGGTTCCTACATCTTTTTCACTCAACTCTTTTTTTTTTTTTTTTAAGATTTTATTTATTTATTTGCGAGAGAGGGATGGAGAGAGCATGGGGGAGGTACAGAGGGGAGGGAGCAGCAGACTTCCTATTGAGCAGGGAGCCCAATATGGGGCTCAATCCCAGGACCCTGGGATCATGACCTGAGCGGAGGGCAGAAAAGGCAATACACTTAACCAGTTGAGCCACCCAGGAGCCCCCTCACTCAAATCTTTTTGTACCTCTCCTCCATTTTTCTTTTGTTTTTAGAAAAGACTGGAGAAAAATAAAGGGGAAGATGAAGAAAATCCTGTGAGAGAAGTAGGTCAAACTGGGAGTAGATTTATCAATCTTAGCACATTCTAAATATAGGAATAGAAAATCTTCATGTATTAACATTTTTTCTTTATTTGAATCCCCTATCTACCTACTCATTTTCAGTTAGCAAAAATAAAGGATATAGGAAAATTTAAGGAAAACACAAAATTGAGGTGAATAAATGGTTTTGATGGATTTATTACATTATATTTGCTCCTTCTCTTTTGGATTTCAAGGACCAGTGGGCTTGTTTTCCTTTTGCTATAAATATATACAGTATTTAACTTTTTCTTGACATTCTTTGGACTAACTTCTTCAGAGCTATATAATTATACTTTGTGTTATCTTTTGTCTTCCTAAGCTATTTTGGTCTAAAAGACTATACACCACCTTTTTCCTGTTAAGTTCTTCTATTAACTGTTGAATCTGTGTTAGTTTTGTTTTCCCAAAAAACAGCATCTTGATGTCCTTGAGTCTGAAGTATTGTTTTGCCACTTGTGGTGTTTTTTTCCTGTTGGAAGGCTTTACAATTTTTTCTCTGCATATTACATTTGACCCGACCTTCAAGGTTTGGCTTAAGGTCATTTCCTCTTTTAAGTTTTAAAAATTTCTCTAGTTACTTCCCAATTGTGCACTATACGACTGTGCATTTGTGGTTGGCCGAATAATGGCTCCCGCCCCCAAAGTCGCCCACTTTCAATTCCCGAGAATCTGTGAATGTTATCTTACGTGGCAAAAAGTACCTTGCAGATGTGGTTAAATTAAGGACCTTGAGATGGAGAAGTTATCTTGGGTTATGCAGAGGGGCTCAATGTCATCCTAAGGGTCCTTCTAAGAGGGAGGCCAGAGGATCAGAGTGGGAGAAGAGATGATGCTACAATGGTAGTAGAGGGAGAAAAGGCAATGGGATGTGGGGCCAGGAGTCAAGGAATGCAGGCAGTCTCTAGAAGCTGGAAAAGACAAGGAAGCAGATTCTTCTTCAGAGCCTCCAGAGTAACCAGCCCTGCCAACACCTTGATTTTAGTTCACTGAGGCTGATTTTGGACTTTTGACCTCCAGAACTATCAGATGATGAATCTGTGTTGTTTTAAGCTACCAAGTTTGTGCTAATTTGTTATAGCAGCAGTAGGAAACTAATATGACATCATTACACTCTTTACAATCCTCTAGGTCTGTTCCACATAATTTAGCACTTTATGTCATGTTCTCCAATCCTACTACATATAAATGGTAGAATATAAATTCTTGGTGGACAGGAACTGGAATTTCTACCTCTCCTTTTTACACCCCACAGTGTCTCGTCCAATCTTAGGAACAGAGGCATTTGGAATGGATTGATGCATAAAAGAGAATGGCCTCCTTTCTGTCTCCACTGCTGCCATGATGCCCCTGAAAAAGCTTTTCATGAAGGGGGGGCAAAAAAAGGAAGCAAGTTCTGAAGTTTACCCTTGACTGCACTCACCCTGTAGAAGATGGAATCATGGATGCTGCCAATTTTGAGCAGTTTCTTCAAGAGAGAATCAAGGTGACCAAATAAACAGGGGGCTTGGACTTAAAAAAAAAAAAAAAGAATTGAAGTGAATGGAAAACCTGGGAATCTTGGTGAAGGGGTTGTAAGCATTGAAAGGAGCAAGGGCAAGATTCCTGTAACTTCTGAGGTGCCTTTTTCCAAAAGGTATTTGAAATATCTCACCAAAAAATATTTGAAGAATAATCTAGGTGATTGGTTATGCATAGTTGCTAACAGCAAAGAGAGTTATGAATTGCGTTATTTCCACATTAACCAGGAGAAGGAAAAGGAGGGAGATAAGGATTAAAACTCATTTATTTGTATATTGAATATTTTGTATGAGTTCTTGAATAAAACCTGGGAACCAGAGAGAGAGAGAAAGAGAAGAAGGCCCCTGCCACTGGGGAAATGAAAGGTATTTTGAAAGACATGTATGACTCAATGAACTGTGTTTACTTCTTTGGCATCAAATTCCAAACTTGTGTTTTGAGCTGTCACATGCAGTGTTGGGTGCACAGTACCTGCATAATGGAGGGTGGAACACAGTGGATCTTCAAAAAGCACTTGATGTATTGAGCTAAAATCTGCAGGGGGAAGAAGGAAAAGGAGAAAGAAAAGCAAAATGGGTCTGGCAGAAAGTACTTCTTGTCTCTTTAGCTGATGCATTTTTTGTTACATTAATGTAAAATGTTGAAAAAGAACATTCATCAAAATTTCTAACATGAATCTTTCCTGAAAGCAAAATAGGAGAGGACAAGATGATAAAAATAGGCAGGCTGTGACAGTTTAATTTCATCCTATTAAATTCAAACAACCAGTCTTTTAAAATCCAGGTAATATGCTTAATACTGTGCCAAGAGATAAAGAGGTTACAGACAACCCATAGGACACGGGTCTCTTCTAAAGGACCTCAGTATCTTGTTGGTATAATATTAATAATAAACTAGGGTTACCAGGCAGCTTATTGCCGTCTTGTGTGATTCAGACTTTGGAGATTATAGGTATTCGGAATTTGGCTCTGGAGAATCAATACTTCATTCATTCAGCACACATTTATTGAAAACCCATTATGGTTCTCTTTGAATAAGACTTTCTGTTTGGAGTTTAAAATCTAATAAAGGAAGACAAAGGAAATAACTCATATAAGAATGGATTAAGTGCTAAATAGCAGGATGCTTTGTAGTTGAGAAAAGGTTATTACTATAATTTCTGAAAGTTGAAAGGGGAGGTGGGATTGTGAATTATTTTAAAGGTATTATTTAGACCAAGCCTTGAAAGATGAGTAAGACTTTGAAAAGAATAGACTATTCCAGGCTGAAGCATGAGCAAGAACACTGAAGACATCAAAGGGCATAGTTTTGGTTGGATGTTGGGAAGGAACAAAGGATGCTTGAAGGGTAGTGCGTTACTTTATTGCCATGGTAACAAATTACCACAAACTTAAAACAACAGAAATTTATTTTTTATAGTTCTGTAGGTCAGAAGTCTAACACAGGTCTCACTGGGATCAAAGTAAGGTGTCAGCAGGGCTGAGTTCCATTCTAGGGGCTCTAGGGGTGAATCCACTTCCTTGTCTTTTCCAGCTTCTAGAGATTACCACAAACGTGGCCGGTTGTTCTTGTTCTCTATTTTCAAAGTCTTTTTAATCATTCTTCATAGTCACATCTCCCTCTGCCTCCCTCTTTTGAAGGCCCTTGTGATTGCATTTGGCCCATTTAGTAATCCAGAATAATTTGTTTTAGAGTCAAATGATTAGCAACCTTAACTACTCTTTGTGGGTGAAATTTAACATATTCACAGGTTCTGGGGATTAAGATCGTGGACATCTTTGGTGGGGGGCATTATTCTGCTTACCACAGGTAGTAAGGAGCTAATCTTGAGAGGAAAGGAGGCCAAAAGGGTGTGAATGCACTGACAAGGGCAATGGGGAGCAGGTGCATGTTTCTGAGGCTCGACATAAATCCACATTTTTTTGGAAACAGTTTTGGCTGCCCCATAAAACACCGAACGGGCAATTTTGGGGTGTAACATCAGAAAGCCATTATTACACTCAAGGTGAGCGGGTCTAAGGCAGGGAGGGAATAGCTGATCTTTTTATGTGGCCTGAGGCTGCCTCTGCCCATTTCTGAGTTTTTCATTAAATCATGACATCATCCCGCAGGATCTCTGCATGGCCAGTTTCCGGTAATTTGGCTTCATTCGTCCAGCAGATACTGCAACCCAGGCCTTAAAATCATTCACCTACGATCAACAAAGGGAGACCGGAATCCTGGCAAATCCCCAATTAGCAAGGCTGAAGCTCAAAGAGCTAAACACTTATTTTTAAGAAATGGTCCAAATCGCAGGAAAACCACGCAGTCCTTGTTCCTCAAGGTGTTTCCTTAACACGGACAAAAAACTGAAAAGCTGTGCCTGGCTCTGGTGAACAAAGCCCGACTGCACCATCACGTTCAACACTAAAGCTCTTCCCACATTCGCGACCCACCAGGGAGCGCGCTCTTCTCCACCCACTCCCCGACAACCGGTCGCAAAAACACGACCCCGGCACAGCGGACTCTACTGACGCCGCGCCCGCCACCCGACTACGACGTCAGCGAGGAGTCCCAGGAGCGCGGCGGGTAGTTGTCGAGCAGGTGGAGGTGGAGGCAAGAAGAGGGGGGCGGACCCGCGCTCACACAGTCTTCGGCTTCCGTCATTTCCGGGTGCGACCGCCGCTTCTGTCCGGCTGGGCGCTGGACGCGTTGGGTGCGCTCTTACTGCGTCTGACCGTCTGCACTAACTGCCCCTTCCCTGTTCCCAGCGGGAAGGACATGAGTGTTCCTGGGTCGACGTCCCCGGACGGGGTCCTGCCAGGGCCACCCCTCGGCCGGGGGGCAGGGGAGCCGACGCCGGGTACGTGTGATGGGGCGGGGCGGGCGGCCGGGACCCGAGTGGGTGGGTCTCCGGGGCTGCTGGGCGGGAGAGAGCTGCTCGTCTCCGAGGCTTTGGCTCCAGCGCGGAAGTGGGGCATCGCGTCGGCCCCGGGGCCGAGCTGCATGAGTGGGAAACGAAGTCTGGGGGGCGGTTGATGGTGAGGTCATTCTGCGTTTGTGTGTTGACTCCGGCACACTGTTGGCTGTTTGTTATACGTTAATGGTCAAGGATGAATTTGTCAGAAAGATATCGGTTTGTCATTCAGAGAATTGATGTATCCAAGTATGATTGACCACTCACCCATGAAATGCTGTCTTGCTTGTTGACATTCCTCCAGCAGCTTTCTCAGCCTGAGTTCCAGGAGAGATTTAAGCCCTAATACCCTAAGGCATCCATTGAATGTAATAAATTGACTTGCCAGGCATCCTAAATGGTACTATTTATGTACCATCCATGGGAGAATTGAGAAAATAGTCAAAACAGTTTCTGTTCAGATGAGGAACCCCAAATGAGGAAGGCTGCAGGGCTTTAGATGTGTTTCTTTTACCTCCGGTTCTAGGAATATAGAGGCTACTTAAAAATAGTGCTTTCTGCCCTTTCTTGGTCATGCTTTTCCTCAGTGATCGCCCCCACTTTCATAAGCTGCTTCTATTAATATGACTTCCTTGTATATATGTGCATTTTGGGTCCCTCTCCTCTTGCCTCTCCATCTGCTTGCTGGGTACTTTGACGTGGTTGTTTTGCTCTAACCTCGCATACAGCCTGTGCATAAATAAAAGTAGATGTCTGATTCTGTTAATGGTGCCAAGTCACTCTCACTTCAGACTTTGACGTTAGTCTTGACTTTCCTTTCACTTGCCTTCTACCTCTATTTAGTCTAGGGGATTCTACCACACAGTTTCCATCTCCTCTCTGTAGTTTCACCTTCAAGGCCAGTTGTAAGGCTATCCACCTCCAGTCTCTTACTCTTCTGCTGCATCTGTCCCACTGTTGTCATATCCCTGCTCCAAGATAAAGCTCCAGTCATGTCATTTTCTTGCTTGGAAACCTTAAAATGGCTCCTTACTATTTACTAACCAAAGGGCCAAATCCCTTAACTTGACACTCAGGGATCCTCATGGGCTGGCCACATGATTTTATAAGCTCACTATTGCTTATGTCCTATGTTCTAGACACTCCAAACTACCTTCTCTTTTCAGAGCAATACCATATTCCCACCTTTCCTTCTGCTGCCCCCCCCTTTTTAACCATATGGAATTCCTTCCACTCCTTTAGAATTCTTACCCATTTGGAAATAGTGGCCTTTAAAGAGTGTTGGTAGGAGTATAAATTGGTGCCCTATCTTAGGAAGGCAGTTTTGCAATGTCTGTTTACGAAATGCCTAAACCCTTTGTCCCATCATTCTATTTCTAAGAATTTATCCTACAGAAACATTGACATGGATATGCAAAGATAAGCAAGGAAACTCATGGCAACATTGTTTGAAATAGCAAAAAGTGAAAATAACTTGAATACCTATCCTTAGGTATCTTAGTCTACATGGGCGGCTACAACAAAGTACCATAGGCTGGGTGGCTTAAACAACAGACATTTATTCCTTGAAGTTCTGGAGTTCCACAAAGTCCAGGATCTATGTGCTGGCCAATCAGGTTCCTGGTAAGATCCCTCTTCTGATGTTGCAGACAGCTGCCTTCTCATTGTGTCCTCACATAGTGGAGGGAGAGAGTTCTGGATTTTCTTTATCTTTTAAGAATAATAACCCCATCATGGGGCCCCACCTTCATGACCTCATCTAAACCTAATTACTTTCCAAAGTCTTCACCTCCAAATACCTTTGTGTTGGAAGTTAGGGCTTAAACAAAAGAATTTAGTGGTGGGGGACACAAACTATTCATTCCATAACAGAGAACTGGTAAACAAAATGTGGTAGAATTCTATTCTGTTAGAAATGTAGTAGATGCATATACATGCATATGGAAAGATATCTAAGATGTATATTTAAGAGAACAATATGCATACTATTTCATTTACGATTAAAACAGGTTTTTTTTTTTTTTAAGATTTTATTTATTTATTTGTCAGAGAGAGAGCAGGAGAGCACAGGCAGGGGGAGCTGCAGAGGGAGAGGGAGAAGCAGGCTCCCCACTGAGCAGGGAGCCGGACATGGGGTTGGATCCCAGGACTCTGGGATCATGACTGGAGCCGAAGGCAGTCGCCCAACCAACTGAGCCACCCAGGTTCCCCTAAAAACAGGGTTTTTGCATCGGTATACAGAGACAATTTTTTCGAAGGCTCTGTGAAACTAGAGTGACTGGAGTAAGGGAGTGAGAAAGTATTTTTTTTAAGATTTATTTATTTATTTTAGATTTTATTTCTTTATTTGACAGAGAGAGAGCACACAAGCAGGGGGAGTGGCAGGCAGAGGGAGAGGGAGAAAGAGAAGCAGGCTTCCCACTGAGCAGAGAGCCCGATGCGGGGCTTGATCCCGGGGTTCGTGACCTGAGCCGAAGGCAGATGCGCAACTGACTGAGCCACCCAGGTGCCCCTAAGATTTTATTTTTTAAGTAATCTGTACACCCAATGTGGGCCTCAAAATCATAACCCCAAGATCAAGAGTTGCATGCTCTACCAAATGAGTCAGCTAGGTGCCCCAAGAAAGAGTATTTTTACTTTTCAGCTTATTCTTCCCTCTTTTGCATTTCAAGTTTTTACAATGAGTAATACTTAAAAAGAAAATTCTATCCATTCTGCAAGCTTAAACTCCAGTTCCCACACTTCCTTTAGAAGTTGTTCCCAGACTTCCCTGGTAAACATGATCTTTCTCTCCTCTGAATTCCCATAACAGTTTCTTTTTCTCTAATGGCACTTCTCATATATTATGATTCCCCTGTATCGAGCCCTTTCAGAGAAGGGGACTTGCTTAGTTTATTCTTGTAACCTTGGAAACTAGTATACTAGTACTAGTATTAATACAAGTGTGTACTAATATTTCTTGTATGAGGAGTGTAAGGACCCTTTCTTTTTCTTTTCCTTTAATCTCCCACAGTAAAGTACCTTGAATTTAGTAACTTGATGTATTTAGAAATGTAAGTTGGACTCTTCCATAATTAACCAGAAGATTGGGGTAGAGTAGGGGGAGGTCTGTGAGTTAAAATGTTTATATAATGTAAGGGAAGTGTATTAGTTGTGATTCCTTAAAGTTGACATATCCTTATTTGGGTGTTTCTGTTGTTTATCTGTAATACTTGTTTTCTGTATATCCTTAAAGAAAGTTGCTATTTGCTCTGTTACTATAATTAAGCCTTAAGCAATGGCATTAATGTTCAGATACACTTTATTCACTTCCCATCTGATGGCACATCAGTGGCAATATCTGTAAAACTCCACTTTTTCCCATTATATATATATTTTAAAGATTTATTTATTTATTTGAGAGAGTGCATGCACACGGTGGGGAAGGGCAGAGGGAGAGGGAGAGGGAGAGAGAGATTCCCAAGTGACTCCGCGCTGACCAGAGCCCAACTCGGGGCTTGATCTCAAGACCCTGAGACCATGACCTGAGCCCAATGCCCAACCAGCTGCACCACCCAGGCACCCCTTTCCCATTAGATTTTTATTTCATTTGTGGACTGCTTCAGTTTCTAGTTAGTTCTTACCTGTTTGAATATTGCCTTGCTACTTGGAGAATTCCAAAGTTCATATATTTCTCAGACTCAAAATAAAAATCGTACTATTTTTTATCTATAAAAACTTACTTTGAGTATGACGACATGTTTTTCTCAATCTTGCCAAAATTTACGTCTGTGGTAAAAACTATATTTGGAAATGAGCTGTAAGTAGTATGCCATAATAAATATATTTTATATAATGATCTAATTTGATCTTGCTGATTTATTACCAGATTATGATTAAATGGAGATGTTTCAGAGTTTAACATATAAAAATGCCTTTAGAGTACAATTTTAGTAATATGACCATGTCACTTTTTTTTTCTCATTCTAAACCAGTGATTCTAAAATCTTAAAAACCATTCACCGAACCCTGTTTAGAAATTGTTTTGTACTTTTCTTGGTAGGAGTAGTGATTGATGGGTATTCATTTTAGATGTTTTTGAACGGCTGACAGTGCTTATACTGTTATTCAAAGGAGAAGTATGAAGCATAGTTCCTGGCATCACGTCGAGATTTGCATGCAATTATTATACACTATTTTCTATGGTAAATTAAGGTGCTGAGTCTCAAGAGAAATCCTTTGAAAATCTTTTGCCTTCTAACAAATGATAAAACAACCTTCCTTTTACGTGGAAATAATATATCAAGCTATATGCAAAGTAAATGTTGACCCACATCAATTGAATTACATTTAGTTGAAAAAAATTTTTTTAGGCATTGCATTTCTGCATGCTTATGAAAAGAAGAATTTATTGCTTTCATTCAGTGACTGTTTCCCACTTTTAGGCCTCGGACTCTTAATAATCCATTGAAAACTGTAAATCCTCTGCCCTGGAAAATACATAAACATACAGAATATGTTTTGCATGTGTTAATGTTCTTTTAATCCAGACTTTTCCTTATACCAGTAGCTTAAAACCATTTTTTGAGTGCTCATATCTTGTTTTTTATTTATTTATTTATTTTTTAAAAATTAGACGGATTTTTAATTTCCAAGGCCTTTGAGAAAGCAAAACTAATGCAACACAAATTGAAAGATCTAATTAAGAAATTTAACAACAAGCCAAAGTAATTTTGTTACATAAATTAACCCATTTGTTATAGGCTAGTAATGTTTCAAATGGTAAAGCTTCTACTGGTCTTTCAACTCCTTCAGTCTTCTGATAGCCGACTTTACTGTGACAGCAGAAGTGGTGTTGTAGGTCCAAGTGCCACCAGCGACGGTTTTCATGCAGGAGCCACAATGCCAGATCCCCACAGCTCGTCTTTTCATCTTTGTTTTGCCACAGAAGGAGCAAGTGTACTTGGCGTGCTGGCTTATTTCAATCTTCTTCACCATTTTCCTGAGGGAGGCACCATAACGGGTCCCGTATTTACCCACGATTCCGACCTTCTTGGTGCGTTTAGCCATGTCGCCGCAAACTAGGTCTGAGCCCAGAGAGCTCATATCTTGTTTTTTAGAGGACACTCGGAAGGTAAAGCTAAAAAAAGCAAAGGAAGGATGCCTGTAGTGTCCTGTGTGTGTGCTCTGCACCCCAGAGCCAGCCCCCTCCTTCCCCACTACTCTCTTACCCCATGTCCATTTACATGACTCCTACATTTGATTTTTTCTTGGGGACAGGCTTAAGGGACACTTCTCCGGATGAAGGGTTACTGGAGGACTTGACTGTAGAGGACAAAGCTGTGGAGCAGCTTGCAGAAGGATTGCTTTCTCACTACCTGCCAGATTTGCAGAGATCAAAACAAGCTCTTCAGGAACTCACGTGAGCTAACAAAAACCTTCCATGCACTCGTTTCCCCTTGCGTATAAACTGCATTAAGGCATAACATTTTGTAACCTTTAATACAGTTGAGTATTTCTGTCTTTAGTGGTAGCAGTTGGGAGTGAAGGAGTACTTAGTAATCTAAATGTAAAAAGTGAAAGGCGCCCAGCTGGCTCAGTCCCAGAAGCAGGAGCATGTGACTCTGGATCTTCGGGTCCTGAGTTCAAGCCCCACAATGGGCATAGAGATTACTTAAGTGAATAATACTTTAAATGTAAAAAGTGAAATGAATACTACTCCTAGAGTGTTTGGTCTTTTATAAGAGGTACCCCTAAATCTGATCTGGACTATTTGATTAGTTTTGGTGTTTTACCATTATTTTATGAAAATATTGCCTGCTGGGAGTGTTGCAGGATGGGCACACACCCGTTTCTGAGTAGTGTTGCAAAATTGCCTCCATAAGAGCCACATTCCTTTTCAGTCGCTGCTTCACATGAGTTGCCAAAAATCTTTTATCTTTTTTTGAGAGGACCCATTTCATTTCCAGTAGATAAGTCTATCTGACTAAAGGATTGGAGGATATACCAAGGGAAGAACGGGATTTCATGAAGTAGGATCAGTATGCAAAATATATACTAAGTTTATCAGCTCCCACCCAGAAAAGCAGACTAAACTTCTACTTCCTTTTGGGTAGGGCCTCACTTAGTTGCGCACGCTGGCCTATCATTGCTTTTCGTGCTTGTCAGCTATGAACTGGCTATAAGCTGTTGCTGCTCTAAGACCTACCCTTTGAAAACTTACCTGAAAAGCCTGTATTCGGGGCGCCCGGGTGGCTCAGTCGGTTAAGCGTCTGCCTTCGGCTCAGGTCATGATTCCAGGGTCCTGGGATCGAGCCCCGCATCAGGCTCCCTGCTCTGCGGGGAGCCTGCTTCTCCCTCTTCCTCTGTCTGCTGCTCCCCCTGTTTGTGCACTTGTGCTCTCTCTCTCTCTGACAAATAAATAATTAAAATCTTAAAAAAACAAAAAAACCTGTATTAGGGCAAGAGGAGAGGAACAACAACTGTCCATTTTGTACATATTCGTAAGGAATGTTATAATCCTTGGATTTGAAGGTGGTAAATGAGTATGAAAGTGGTACTGTGTTCTACTCTGTGGTACACTCCTGGAGTTAGGGAGTTGCCAGCAATCCTGCAACTAGCAATTTTCTGCTAGTTCCAATGACATTTTTTTCCCCCTAGTGTGTGGTATTCCTTGTATTTTAAAGCCAGTCAATTCTCGTGGCAAAAAGTCATAAAAATTTCATAGGGGAGTTTGGATGAAGTATGTTAGACTGAAGGAAGGTAAGAAACTGCAAGCAAAACACATCTGGATAGGGAAATAGTTTTTTTCTCAGAGGATCATTCCCCAGGGAGTTGGGAAGCACAGTTTAATGGCAGAGTTTAATTGATGACATTGGCTAAAATTTAGTGTTTTAAATAATCCCACTTACCTTCCAACCACCTAAATGACGGTGACGATGACGATGATGATGATGATAGTAAACTCAGCTGCTGTTTATTACTATTACTATATAGACTGCTTGCCCAATACTTTATATACTGTATCTCAATCCTGACACCTTATGAAGTATTAATATTATTCCTGTTTATAGTTGAGGAAACTGAGATCCAACAAGTGTAAGTAAATTGAAAAGGATTACACAGGCAGTGGTTAGTGGTAAAATTAATAATTAAATATGATGAATAAGCAGTTATTATACCTCTGTAGTGTTAAGGAAAGATAAGCAAACTTCACTGAAAGGAAAAAGATGTTTTCTAGTAGCTGCCTCTTTCATCCCTCTCTCCACAAATCCCACCGCTGATAAAGATTTAGGGGAAAGAGTGCTGGACTGAGAGGCACCTGGGATCCAGTCCTGGCTGTGTTATCAAAACAGTTTAATTTTCATTAAGCCACTTTACATTATAGAAATAGGTCTACAGAGGTGAAGGAGAAGGTAGTGGTAGACACAAATCAAGTTTACTTTGTAGCTAACAATGGGTAGGGAAGACCAAGAACAAAACTTGACTTTATATATAAGAAAGCTTATGAATATTCTTGTACATGTGTTCATCATTTTAAGAACATTGGAAAGAAAGAAAAAAGAGGTTCTGGGATCTAGGTCCTAAAAGCCTCTAGCAAGGTACTTGTAAGTAGCCTTAGTGGGATTCCCTTTGAGATAATTCATGCTTGGACCTTCCAAGGAGATAGTTTTTTTGTCAGAGGATCATTCCCCAGATACTGCATCAAGGCTTCCCAGTCACTCCCAGCATATGTACCACAGATTATACAGAACTTAAAGGGAAAGGAAAGCCAGTCATTTCTGCCTGATATTGTAGGTAAATATTCTGTGGAATCTTTTTCTAGAGTGTCTAGACTTATGGATCATGAAAACACTACTTTTTTTTTTTAAGATTTTATTTATTTGAGAGAGAGAGAGAGCATGAGTAGGGGGAGGAGCAGAGGGAGAGGACGAAGCAAACTCCCCACTGCAGGGAGCCTCATGTAGGGCTCTATCCCAGGACCTGAGCCAAAGGCAGATGCTTAACAGACTGAGCCACCCAGGCGCCCTGAAAACACGCTTATAATTACCGTTTTATTATAAAGGATGCACATCAGGACCAGCCAAATGAAGGGACACATAGGGGCAGGGTTTGGGAATATCTCCATCACAGAGTGTCTGTGCCTTCTATTGACATTATTATTATTATTTTTTAAAGATTTTATTTATTTGACAGACAGCACAAGCAGGGGGAGCTACAGGCAGAGGGAGAGGGAGAAACAGGCTCCCCACTGAGCAGGAAGCCGCATGCGGGGCTCTATCCCAGGACCCTGGGATCATTACCCGAGCTGAAGGTAGACACCCAACCGATTGAGCCACTCAGGCGCCCCCTCCTAGTGAAATTAGGGCACGTTACCCTCCTGGCACATCAATGTGTTTACCAACCAGGAATCTCTGCTGAGCTTCAGTGTTTAAAGTTTGTATTGGGGCTTTACTCTCTAAGTATAATTGATTGGATCATTGGCCATGTAATTGAACTCACTCTCCAGCAACTTCCCCCCACCTCCCTTCTGTGGAGAGAAGACTGATAGCAGTAATGGTATCACGTGGACTGATATCACCAGGTTCAAAGCCCCAACCCTGTAACCACATGATTGATCTTTCTCGCATGTCCATCCCCCATCACCTCATTAGCATAAACTCTGGCATGCTCCAAGAGGGGTTTGTGAGTAATGAAGATACTCCTGTCATTTGGGAAATTACAAGCATCTTAGAATAGGCATGCCAGGAACCTGGGACAAAGATCAGACAAATTCATGATTATACACTAAGTGTCTATTCAGATCTTTTGCCTGTTTTTAAATTGGGTTATTTATTTTCTTATTGTTGAGGTTTAAGTGTTCCTTGTATACTTTTGATACGAGTCCTTTATGTGTCTTGCAAGTATTTTCTCCAAGTGTGTGGTTTGTCTTTTTGTTCTTGTAATAGTGTCTTTTTTGGAGCAGAAGTTTTTTTTTTGTTTTATTTTGTTTTGTTTTGAGCAGAAGTTATTTATTTTTTAAAAAAGATTTTATTTATTGATTTCCGACAGAGAGAGAGAGAGTGCACGCGTGCACGAGTGGGCAGGGAGGGGCAGAGGGAGAAGCAGGCTCCGGGCTGAGCAGGGAGCCCGTTGTTGGGCTCGACCCCAGGACCCTGGGATCATGACCTGAGCTGAAGGTAGACACTTAGCCAACTGTGCCACCCAGGTACTGGAGCAGAAGTTTTTAATTTAATTTAATTTAATTAATTTATTTTAGAAGTTTTTAATTTTAAAAGTCTGACTTACCAACATTTTTTTTTCATGGATCGTGCTTTTGATATTTCTTGTAAAGATTCATCTCTAAACCAAGGTCACCTAGATTTCCTCCTGTGTTTCCTTCTAGATTTTTTAGAGTTTTACATTTTATCTTTAGATCTGTGGTCCATTTTGAGTTAATTCTTGTGAAATTATAAGGTCTGTGTTTAGGTTAATTTCTTTGCACGTCACTGTCCAGTTGTTCCCTCACCTTTGACTATCCTTTCTCCAGTGCGTTGCCTCTGTTCTTTTGTCAAAGAACCATTGACTATATTTGTGTGCGTCTATTTAAGAGCTTTCTATGCTGTTCCATTGATCAGTGCGTTCTTTCACCATTATCATGCTGTTTTGATTTCTGTAGTTTTACAGGGAATCTTGAAATTGGGTAGCATTAAGTGTTCCAACTTTGTTCTTCATTGTGCGTTGGCTATTCTATCTTTGCCTTTCTGTGTGAATTTTAGAGTCAGTTTGTTGATATCTATAAAAGAACTTGGTGGGACTTAAATTGAGATTGCATAGAATCCTTAGATCAGGTTGGGAGGAATTGTTATCTTAACAGTATTGAGTTTTTTATTCCATGTAGTTGGAATATCCATTACTTAGATTTTTTTTATTTCTTTCATTAGAGTTTTATAGTTTTTGCATATAATGCCTGTATATATTTTGTTAGATTTATATCAAACTATTTATATGAAGGGGGTTATTGTAAGTGGTATTGATTTTTCTAATTATTCACTCCTGAGTTTTATACATTAATCTGGTATGCTGAAACCTTGCTATAGTCATATACTTTGTGGATTTTTTGGGATTTTCCACATAGGCAGTCATGTCATCTGTGAACAAAGACAGTTTTATTTCTCCCTTTCCAACCTGTATACCTTTTATTTTCTTTTTCTTGTCTCATTACATTAGCTGGAACTTGTGGTATGATGTTGAATAGGAATAATAAAAGCAGACAGTCTTTCCTTACTCCTTATCATAAGGGGAAAGCATCTAGTTTCTCACAAGTGTGATGTTAGCTATAGGCTTTTTTTTTAATGTTTTTTTTAATCAAGTTGAGGAAATTCCTCTCTCTTTCTAGTTTGTTGAGAGTTTTTAATCATGAATGGTGTTGGACTTTATCAGATACCTTTTCTGCATCACGTAATAGGACCAAATGATTTTTCTTTACTCTATTGATGTCTTGGATTTCACTGATTGATTTTCAAATGTTGAACCAGCTTTGCGTACTTGGAATAAATCTCATTTGGTTGTGGTGTATAATTCTTTTTCTATATTGTTGGATTTGTTTTGTTAATATTTTGTAGAGGATTTTTTTGCATTTCTGTTCATGAAAGATATTGGTCTATAGTTTTCCTTTTTTGTAGTATCTTTATCTAGTTTGGGTTTTAGCGTAATGTTAGCTTCATAGAATGAGTTAGGAGGCGCTCCCTCTGCTTCTGTTTTCTGGACGCTATTGTGGAGAAGTGTTATAATTCCTTCCTTAAATGTTTGGTAGAAATTACGTGTGAATCCGTCTGGTCCTGGTATTTTTATTTCTGGAAGGTTATTACTTACTGATTGAATTCCTTTAACAAATATAGGCCTACATAGATTATCTGTGTCTCCTTGTGTGAGTTTTGGAAGTTTGTGTCTTTCAAGGAATTAGTTGTTTCTATCTAAGTAATCAATTTTGTGGACAGAATTGTTGAAAATATTCTCTTCTGATCCCTTTAATATCCAGGGAGTCAGTGATGATTTCTCTTCTATAAGTAATGTTAGTAATTTGTGTCTTCTCTTTTTTTTTCCTTGTGAGTCTGGCCAGAGGTTTATTAATTTTATTGATCTTTTGAAGAACAACTTTTGGCTTTATTGATTTCTCTTTACTGTTTTCTAGTTGTAACAGTCTGTCATTGCCATCCTGCTTATGTCGGGTCATTGACTTCCTGGGTTCTCTTCTTATTCATTGTGTATTTCACTTTCTGTGGTCTCTGCTCAAGAGCCAAACGGACAAACTTGTGACCTGGGGGGTATGCCAAACTCCTTGCTGGGTGGTGGAGATGTTGTAACTGTTCTTCATTCTCTTCATTGCTGTTTCTTTTTTTCATCATTCTCTGTTTAGCATAGTTTTGCAAGTAAATCATGTCATATTTTGCTTTCCCTGTATTCTTTAAAATGTTTAATTCAGTGGCCCCCTCAGTGTTACTTATTCCTGTGATCCTAGGACTGGTTGATCTGGAGAGGAGTATCAGGGAAGTTGGCTTCTGTTCTTTAATAGAAGGTTTTGAATCAGAATTTTAATGAGGACCCTTAGAAGTTACGTGGTCTGACCTTCTCACTTTATAAATAAAGAAATTTAGGCCCAGAGAGATAAACTAAATTTCCAGGATCACACAACTTGTTATTGGTGGGGAATCTGTGTTTCCTAGTCCTGTTTTTTCATCTTCTTCTTTACCTTTTTGAGGTATCCATTGATAGTGCATTTTCCCCAACTCTAATCTAAAAAGTCATTGCTTCCCATTTCCTTTATGGTAATTTTGCAGTTTTAATATACATAAAATCAAGTTTTTTGGGCAAGATAGTATAAAAAAACTTTTTTTTGGATAATACAGAGTTGCTAGAAATAACAAGTAACAAAATGATTTTAAATGATTTGATGATTTCAATTATTACAGTTAGATTCAGTTATTAGAGTTACTACTCATTTAGGCAAGAATAAAAGATACAGTTACCAGAAT
This sequence comes from Zalophus californianus, assembly GCF_009762305.2. Taxonomy (NCBI): domain Eukaryota; kingdom Metazoa; phylum Chordata; class Mammalia; order Carnivora; family Otariidae; genus Zalophus; species Zalophus californianus. The sequence continues at coordinate 86,929,123 of NC_045600.1, forward strand.
GTGGCTTTGGAATATTATGATTATGATTATATTTTCTAAAGTAGGCTCCACATTCCCAGTGTGGAGCCCAATGTGGGGCTTGAACTCATGACCCTGAGATCAAGACCTGAGCTGAGATCAAGAGTCAGAGGCTTAACCGACTGAGTCACCCAGGCGCCCCTGGAATATTATTTTGAAAAAGATTTTGTTAAACCAAATAAGCCTTGGAGAGGCAATACATTTTCAACTTAATTTTTACCTTTGACATTAACCAAGATGAAATGTGATTCCAGCACTTACAGTATGTACAGTTTACTTTGGCGATGTGCTTTTGTTTCAGACAGAACCAAGTTGTATTACTAGACACACTGGAACAGGAGATTTCAAAATTTAAAGAATGTCATTCTATGTTGGATATTAATGCTTTGGTAAGTATGATTTAGTTGACACAGCGTAATGAGAGCTTGGCTTAGAAATAACTAGGTTTATCCTGTGCAACTTTGTACTTAGGTATATTTAGGATCTTTTCCTCTAATTTTTAATGTTTAGGATTTGTCTTTTAACAGGAAACCTTTATTTACTTTACTAGAACTTCCATTGTCTTGAATTGTTATCTTTCGAATGTTGAACTTGTAGTAGAAAATGGAACTTATTTGTTAAAGTCTGGAATAGATTTGCTCATAATAATTAAAGACTTCTAAAAGAGAACTAAGAGAACTAAAAGTAAGGAACTTTTGGGGTGCTGTGTTTCGCCTTAAGGAGCGTGCATCTCTCCTAATCAATTACAAGACTTTTTTTTTTTTTTTTTTTTATTCATGAGAGACAGAGGGGGAGAGAGAGAGGGAGACGCAGGCTCCCAAGGAGAAGGGAGCCTGGCGCGGGACCCGATCCCAGGACCCTGGGACCATGACCTGAGCCGAAGGCAGACACTTAACCATCTGAGCCACCCAGGCGCCCGAATTACAAGACTTTTTAAAAATCAACATTTTATTTAATTGTATGGCCCATTCATAGTGTCATAACATATTAATGCTGAAATGGACCCTTTGGGGGGTCCTTTATAAATCCTTTATATCTTTCAGTGTATGTTACAGTAGTGAATTTCATCAGAAGCTTTATAGCTTTTTGATGAGAGGACTGATGCTCTATTTTAAGAAGCAGGGAATTAACAAAAATAAGGAACTTTCTTTTCACCTCAACATTAAGCAGTAGCTTGGTTTGTATGATTTTGTGGACTTTCATACATGTGTCAAAAAATGAACTTTTTGTTGAACAAATGTGGCTCATTAATGTTTTCCCTTTATAATGATCAAAAACAGAGTTCATCTTCTGTAGCATTAGGCAGAGGCCTGGGGTAGTAAATACAAAGTCTTCCACTTAATGGTTTTCTGACTTGTTCTCAAGGGAGATGGACAAGGCTACGCTGACCTACTTTTGTCTTCCCCACTGAATTCATATTGCAGCAGAACAAACATTTGCTGAGTGAATGAGTGATAAATGAATGAACCAAGCAGATGTAATAGTGTAACTTCAGTTTGCAAGGGTCTTCCTGTTTTTTCCTCTCTCAGCCCAAGAGTGGTTTGATTATCATTCAGGAGCTGAGAACTGTAAGGCCCTGGGGAGGCGGGGGCGGGACAGGGAAGAGGATCTGTAAGCTCTAGAACTCATCAGACTAAGACTTTACTTGTAGATACATGTAGGTTGCTAATTTCTTTACTGACACATCTCTTATTCTTGTTACTTGGTCTTCTCTTTCTGTTAACCTTGGCTCCTGAGAATGAGGTGCTTTTTTCTTTTGCTCCCATCTCTGGCTGAGATGGAATGTCCATACATACCATGACTTGGGAAGGAGTGTCCTTACAGAGGTGGTTCTGCGTGGTCTCACTTTAGAAGCCCAAGGAACATGACCAGATTTGTCCACAGCCCTCTCAGGATTATCTGGCCATAGCTTGGTTTTTCCTGATGGGCGGACACTTCACTGAAATTGTCCTGTGTACCCTGCTCAGGCTCTCCCCTGTAAAGACAGTAGAGTGTTCTCCTTTTTCTTACATGAAACTGATAGCATTACTGGATAGTCTTAGTAAAATTTTAGGATTACATTGCATGTTTTTAAAGCAAAATGTTACCTGTACACAATATAAATGTCTATTTTATGTTTCGTAACTCTTTTTTTCAATTTGAACTGAATCAAATGTTTTCAAATGCCTGTTAGTGGTTTAAATGAAATTTGAATTTTGGCATTAAAATTAGATAATTAAGGTTTTAAAAGATGTGACCGTTGAGGCAGAATGAACTGTAATTTATAACTCATCCATTTTACTATTTCAAAATGTCTGTTTTTTCCCTTTTTTTTTTTTAATTTCAGCCTATTTTAACTTGGCTTTTCATTTCCTTTTCCATGTTTAGTTCACTGAAGCTAAACACTATCATGCCAAGTTGGTGAATATAAGAAAAGAGATGTTGATGCTTCATGAAAAGACGTCGAAGTTAAAAGTGAGTTGACAGTTCTTTCAAGTTCTTTATAGAAGCAGAGGTTTAATTGTTTGTTTTTTTCAGTATTCATCTTCTGACTTCTTAGATATGCATATACAATAACATACTTAATTCATGGTTCACTGTTTTCTTTTAAAACACATACTACTCTGGGCTTTTCTACTCATAGCTGGGCTTTTAAGGAGCTCGTGTTTTCATTGTCCCTGCTGTTCTCATTCAGTAAGAGTTTGGAGTAAGAAACTAAAAAAAATTTTTTTATATTAAGGGGCACCTTAAAGTATCCAGACAAATTTAAAAGTTAAATATGAAATTTATTAAATGCATGTGGATTACCTCAAGTCAGAGCACTGCTACTTTGAAATGAGGCCACAACTGATAAGCCTTGATTGTTCTCTTGGTTTTAAATTTTTTTGACACAGAAAAGAGCACTTAAGCTACAGCAGAAGAGGCAGAAAGAGGAGTTGGAGAGGGAGCAGCAACGCGAGAAGGAATTTGAAAGAGAAAAGCAGTTAACTGCCAAACCAGCTAAGAGGACGTGAGAAGCTGAGCGCGCATGTGTGTTCGCCCTCCCCTGCCCGTATGGCCGGCATCCAGGGTGACCTCAGGGTAGGCTGGGGTGAAGGTAGTGCCTTATGCCACTGTCTCCCATCTCGCAGTCCTTTCCGCAGGACTGCTGTCTCCATATCTTCATTTCCGCATTCAGGAAGCTTCCCCCACCAAGTAGAAGACATAATGTCACTCGGTTTGAGGATTTACATGTAATTTTCCAGCTTCTGTTCTGCATAATTTTCAAATTCATTATTTTGGCCTTGAATGATTTATAAACTGGAAAGTGGTCTAGACTCTAAGTGATTAAAAACTAGGATGAGTTTTGTAGCATCTTGGTAAGCACGGATTTAAAAGATTCAGTTTCTTATTTATGGAATGACTTGCCTTTCTGGCAACACAGTGCTGGTTTTTGGTAATTGCCGTTTCATCGCTTGGTTAAGAAGAAGTGCTAACTGTTCCATCACATATGCCTTTGGAAAAGAGGTGGTATAAGCCTTTGTGAAGAACACGATGGAGACATGTGTACACAGGAAATAGCATCTTAGACATGGGACAGGTGGGCAAGATTCCAGATAGACCCTGCTAACCATCCCCTCTGCTTCCTAATGTTGTTGCTCTCTCATTCTCATGTATTCTCTGTGCTGAAAATAGGTGATCCCTACTCCTAACGTTTGGCAGGGGTGATAGAGCTGTCACACGCTCAAATATGCTTCAATGTTTATAATACTTAGGGTTGTCACACCCTGAGATACAGTTGCCAAATTGATAAGACTCCAACTTTCCAAATGGAAGGTCTAATCGCTAGTTCTGTCTATCCTCTGATTTGCTGTGTGGCCTTATATGTGGTTACATTTTCTGTGCTTTTAAAAAAAATTCATAAAGTAGAATGATATCTATGCCAACTACCCATTTTATAGATAATGATAAGAATGGTAGAAAATTAGCAAATAGCTTCTTCACAAAAGAGGCGGCATGATACCTTGAGTGTTTTCTGGATTGTTCCCCTCAATATTTTTAGTAGGAACTTATTCGAGGGAAATATCACATGAAGTTTCATTTTTTAAGATTGAGATTATTCATTGTTTTAATATTATTTAATATCCAACTGGTCTTTAATCTCTATTACACACTGTACAGAACCTATAAAGGTGTATGCTTAGAATTGTGTATCTTTTATAGTCTACATTACATTTTTGGTAAGCTGGAATCACTACCTCTGATCTCATATCAGGCTAACCATGGAGAGGGCATTAGATTTAAGTTGACTGCTAAAAACTGGTCTATTTAAAGGTTTAAACAGTTTATTGGAAAGCCGGTCCCTTTAATGAATGAATTATGATCTCACAATTTACTTGACTTTACCGGATACTTAAAAATATAAATATATTTTATCTTAAAAGGCTACATTTGCCCTCAAACACTAAGTGAAACTTGCCTGGGACAGGATTCATTAGCACTTGCAGGACAATGTCACCTAAATTGCTGAATGTACTCATTTATATAAGGCTATGCATTGTTTTTCAGAGTGGTGTGTGGGTTAGCTGCAGTGATTATTTAAAATGCTGGTTTCTGGACACCACTTTCAATCTAACTGAAGTAAATCTACTTATTTGTTTTTGTCTTTTTTTTTTAAATTTTTTTGTCCCCCCCAAGTGGTTCCCGATGTACCTTAAAAGTTGTGACCCATTGGTCTAGTGCTCTAGGTCAGAGGTTCACACTAGGCTGCATGCCATTATCACCTGAGAACTTCAGAACAAAACAAAACAGACATTCTGGAAGATTCTTAACCATTAGTTCTGAGGTGGGGCCCATGCAAATTTTGAGAGCTCCCCACATAATTCTAATACAGGGGACTACTCATCTAGATTGTCTGTGATTTATATTTATAAGGAATGAGATAGTTTAAAAGCTACCCAGTAACTCTTGGGATTAATCTTACGAAATTCTGAACTGCTGCTTTTGATATAAAGTTAGATTTAAGACTGGAATAGATAGCAGGCAGGAAATAGATACGGAATTCTGGTTAATTAATTGAACTTTTGTGATCTGTATTAAAATAAATCATGTTTATTGAGTGAGTGGCAAGGCACATATACTTTTAGAATTGTATTTAAGTTTTGAAGATTTTTTAAAATGTCAAGAATATATATTAGCAACTGCTATTTTTAGGTCAGTTGTAAATCAGAAGTACTGTTACATTGGTAATTACAATCTAAAACTTTAGCTGTATTTCAGTAGCATAGAAATATATCTTACTGACTAAACCTAAATGGAACCCTTTATATTAGTCTTGAAATATTTTTGCACAATATGGTAAATTGGTACTTGGTTTGAAAATAATTACCTTTGGTTTTTTGGTGGAAAAAAATTGCCTTTATTTTGAACTATATCACACATACACTGAACTAAAGTGACAGTTAATTTTGTATTTACTTTAGAGTAGGTATTATGTAAATATGCAGACATTGAATGTAATATGGATTGTGTCTGCAGTGAGTGTTTGGTTGTATACAGTTCATAATATGCCAGTTACACACCCTTGTACATTTGTCTGATTTTGAGCTTGTACAATGTGGACTACTTTTTACACATTTAATAAAAAAAAAAGGTCTCTGAATTATCCCAGGTCCTTTATGAAGCTCTGTTTTGTATGTAGCACTGTGTGTTTCCCTTTATGTATTATTATTTCAAACATTTTATTCCTTTGCTTTCTTCTCCTGTCATCTACTTAATGTGTTCTGTGGATTGTATCACAAAATGAGTGGGCTACTCATGAAATCCTTTTCAGAAGGATGATAGAGGGGCGCCTGGGTGGCTCAGTTGGTTAACTACCTGCCTTCAGCTCGAGTCATGATGGGCTCGAGCCCCACGTTGGGCTTCCTGCTCAGCGGTGAGTTTGCTCCCTCTCCCTCTGCTGCTTTCCCTGCTTGTGTGCTCTCTCTCTCTCTCTCTCTCTGTCAAATGGATAAATAAAATCTTAAAAAAAAGAAGATGATAGAAAGTCCTGTGAAACGATTCTGGTTGAAATCACCCAACTTCATGAAGTTATTTGAGAATAGAAATGATAACTATAACAGTTATTTATTTATTATTTTCACTACAACTTTTAGTGATTTGGTAGAGGATCCCTGCATGAATCACCTGTAAATAATGGAGATTTCCAACTAATAGAATATTTTAGGTCAGGTTTTTAATTTTTTTAATATGGGAGTCCATGGACTTCTGTGGATAGCCTTTGGCGGGGACATGAACTCTCATAAATCTCTCCTAGAATTTTGTATGTATGTGTTTCCCAAGATTGGATCTATAGATTTCATTAGGTTCTTTTATGTACATATAAAATTTCTTTCAAAGCAATGATTTTTAATGATTAAACCTCCAAACCTCACTGTGCATATATTTAAAAAAATTACTTAGTTTCTAGGTTTTCCTTTTGGATGAGGTTTTATTCATTTATTTGTTTATTGCTTGTTTGTTTGTTTTAAGTAAACTCAACACCACACTTGGGGCTTAAATTCACTCACAACCTGGAGATCAAGAGTTGCGTGCTCAGGGTATCTGGGTGGCTCAGTTGGTTAAGTGTCTGACTTCAGCTCAGGTCATAATCTCAGGGTCCTGGGCTAAAGCCCTGCGTTGGGCTCTATGCTCCGTGGGGAGTCAGCTGGTCCCTCTGCCCCTGCCCCCCCTCATGCCTTCTCTCTCTCTCAAATAAATAAATAAATAAAATCTTAAAAAATGAGTTGCATGCTCTACCCATTGAGCCAGTCAGGCACCCAGATAGTTCCTATATTGTGTATTTGTTCAAAGACTGTGTTTATACAGATTAATCAGATATTTAAGATTTGTTCTCTTGCATGTTCATACTGTTTTAGCTCTGTTTGCATGTATGAGGCCAGAGGGCCATCCGGTCTTTTGGTTAGCATTTGGGTGAGACTAGGTTTATTTCAAAGCCATTAAGAGAGTGAAGAGAGTAGTCAAGGGAGACAATTCTAATGACTCGTTTGAAAAGCGCTTAGAGCAAAAATTCCATAGAAACACAGTGTGAAGGAAGGGTGGTCAAAGAGAAGACAGGTAAAATTTGGGGCAGTGTGGGAATGATAATCGAGAAAGAGACAAGGGAAGGCCAAGTATGAAGTAGAAGGGAAAGGTAATGATCTTTGGCAGACCTGTGTAGCCTGAAAAGAAGGGAAACTGATATGCATGTACAGAATAATAAATTAACAAAACCCACCTATTTAGGATAGGTTTAGTAGGTCGCCCCCTACTGTCACTTCATCATAAATTGGGAGAGAAGGTTGTAGCTAGCTGTTCCTTCTGGTTTAGATCATAAATATATTTCTAATATGCTTTAGGAGGCTTGCAGTGCTCCAGTCTGGATAAGGATGGGGCTGAAAATTTCTGAGCATGTGTGGGTGCGGCTCACTCCTATTCTAGTCTTGACTTTTATTAGAACTTTGGAAAAGACAGTCAAAAAGTATATTGAACACTGTGCAAGGGAATATGGGAATCCTAAGCAACAAAAATGTGTATATAGACCGGAACGTTCTGGCCTCTGCTTTGATCATAAAACTGCAGTGTGTAGGGCTTTAGGAATATAGTGGTTGGGATTGCGGCCTCTGAAGTCAGACTGCTGTGGTTTCTACTCCTGGATTGGTTTCGGGCCTTGGACTTGCTTGATCCCCGTGTACCTCAGTTTTCTAAACTGTAAGGTTGGGATAAGTGTTTCTGGCTTTTTAAGTTACAAGGTTTCATGATATCGACATAAAAACAAAATAGAGCTCGGGAAATGGTGGATGTTAGAGTATCTTAAAGCCACACATAATCCCACGGGGGCGGTGGTGCTTATTTTGCCCCTCTTTACATGTTGATTTTGGCTTACTGGGTTCCCGCTGCCTAGGATCCTTCATCCTGTAATGTCTGCCTCTTGAGACACCTGTTTGTTCTTTGCAGCTCAAATGTCATTTATGGTTTTCCAAACCACTTCCTAAAGAATTTCTTTTTTCTTGTGTTCTATATAGTACTTAATAATACATTTGCCTTCTCATGAACGGTATTAGTTATGTGCTCACATGTCTCTCAAGGTCAAGGGTACTTCGTAGTCATCTTTTTATTCTGTGGTGCAGTTTGTACCTGGTCTACAGTTGGTGTCTTAGTCAGGGTTCTCCAGAGAAACAGAACCAGTAGGGTGTGTGTGTATGTATGTGTGTGTGTGTTTAGAGAGAGAGAGGAGAAAAGATTTATTTTAAGGAATTGGCTCCCATGATTGTGGGGGCTGGTAATTCCAAAATCTGCAGGACAGACTGGCAGGTCAGAGACCCAGGGAAAAGCTGATGTTGGAGCTTGAGTTCAAAGGCAGTCTGGAGGGAATTCGCTCTTCCTCAGGGGACCTCAGTCTTTTTGTGTAGGGGCTTTCACCTGATTAAGGTCCACCTACATTATGGAGGGGCCTCTTTAAGCTAAAAAAATACCTGCACAGCAACCTCTCGACTGACATTTGACCAAATACCTAGGTACTACTACGGTCCAGCCAGGTTGCCACAGAAAATGAACCTCGGTCAAGAGCTTGAATTGGATCTGGTAGGAGAGAGAGATACAGATATTAAAAATAGCTGTAACAAAAAACTGGATTCCATAAGTGTCAAATAAGGAATATTACAATAAAAAGATTAAATTCTGCAATGCAAACATGCCTCAGAAGACTGTAATCCTTGGGTAATCCAAGTCACTGCTTCCATTAATTCAATTAGACTAAAAACATGAGAGCCAGTTCTTGGGAATCAAATGAGCACAGAGATAATGAATGTGCTGTTTAGATTTATACTTTCTCTGTCAACTGCGGGCTGTTCCAGTCTCTTAAAAATAGCTTCAAGGAAGGAGGTGGCTCAACAGATGAACACATTCTCAGATTTGTAACCGGAGAGAGCACAGATGGGGTAATGCTGCCATCTTGTGGTTCTCTTTGCTCCCCTAGTTCTACACGTTCTAGTGTTGTCTCCGTTTGATGAAATTTGGCCCAAGTGTTTTCAACTGTAGTTTTAAGTAAGTCATGATTTTCTGTGTGGTATGAACTTTTGTTTCAACAGTGAGGTGTTTGAAGGTAATCTGTGTGGAACGTCTGATAAAGTTTACAACTACACTTTTCTAACTTTTTGAGTCTTTGAGTTTTTTTTTAAGATTTAAAAAAAATTATTATTATTTTAAGTACAGTCTACCTCCCGACATGGGGCTCAAACTGACAACCCCAAGATCAAGAGTCATATGCTCTACCAACTGAGCCAGCCAGGGACCCTGAGTCTTAGTTTGATGTTGGGCTTGAGGGCTTTATTTATTTATTTATTTTTTCCTTCTTTTCCAATCGTGTAATCTGTCATCCACCACACTTAGCATCCTGTTCTAAGAAAAACATTCCAGGCCAAAGATCTCGCTGTGGGCAAGTTGTTTTTCATTCCCCTGAACCTCCACATTGGGCCTCAGCTGATAGAATCTGGGGTGGGCACCTGACCCAATGGCAGCCAACCCGTAGGCCAGTTGGTGAAAAATTAGCCTGGCAGGAAAAACTCTGCCTAAATGGGAACTACAGAGAATCTCACTGGCTTCGTTGATTACTGTCTTGGGACTATGTATTAGAATACTCACTCCGAATCAGCCCTTTGAGTCATTGAAGGAGAAGTAAGAAGACACAGAAGCAGAAAGAATAGCTTGAGTGTTAAGTGTTAAGTAGGGAACCATGAACTTCCACTTCTAAAAAGGGGACAGACCCCTCAAAATGCCATGGATTCTGAGCAATTTTCCTGTAGAAGCTCTTAGGTTCCTATGGGATTTGATTGCTGAGCTAAGTTTACTATTTTGCACAGGTATTTTATAATGCCTCCCTCCCATCTTCGACCTTTCCCATTTCTGAAGTAACCTGAACAAACCTCTGTTTATTTCAACTAGAAGCACCTAACATTGTCATCGTCTTTCAGGTGGCTCTAACATGTTGTGTTTTTCGAGTGTTGTTTTTTTGTTTAGATTTTTAAAATTAATTAATTAATTTATTTATTTGAGAGAGAGAGAGAGAGGAGCAAAGGGAGAAAGAGAGGGACAAGGAGACCTCCGGCTGAGCATGGAGCCTGACGTGGGGCTCGATCTCACAACCCTGAGATCATGACCTGAGCCAATATCAAGAGTTTGATGTTTAACCGACTGAGCCACCCAGGCACCCCTCAAAGTGTTTTAATATGCATGTGATCTAATTTAATAATGAGGATGCTACTTAGGAGTCTATATATCTCCATGCCTGCTCACCCAGGAATTCAAGGAAGAAGAGAACAATGACCAGCACCCAGGGGCAGTCCTACTGTCAGCCACACATCTGTTACTGCTTGTTGGGTTTTTTCCTCTTGTTTTGTTCAGTTTCTTAGAGTATTCTCATCTCTGGCTGGATTTCTAATCCCAGTACACTTGCAGCTTATTCTCAAGCCTAACATTCAGAGCCCCAGTTCTGTGGAACATCTGTCATATGCCAGGTCCAGGTGCTGTTTTACACGTGTTATCTTGTAGCAGCGGTGCTAGGAGGTTATCACCATAACACAGGATTCTTATCACCATTTTACAGATGAGGACAAGGGGTGGAGCTGGGATTTGGTTCAAGGAAAAACCCAAAGCATTGCAGGGGAATTTTTTTTTGGCTGGAGACCCTAGAAACAGAGATTAAATAATAGAACTTCAGGGCGCCTGGGTGGCTCAGTTGGTTAAGTGTCTGCCTTCGGCTCAGGTCATGCTCCCAGGGTCCTGGGATCGAGCCCCGCATCGGGCTCCCTGCTCAGTGGGGAGCCTGCTTTTCCCTCTCCCTCTGTCCCTCTCCCCTGCTCATGCTCTCTCTCAAATAAATAAAACTTAAAAAAATAAATAATAGAACTTAAGAGTTTTACCTTAACTCATTTGATAAAACTACTGATGATAAGTTCCATGGGTACACCATTTCATCTCCTAATTCTCTTAATCCATTCTGATAATATTGGAAGAACAGAAGTGGAGGAGGCCTGAGTTTCTCCATTAGGAGAGAGGCGAGTGGGAAGACTGCACAGAACTCTTTGATTTTCCTGCAAGGCTGTTTCAATTTTAGGCTGACTGTGAAGCTCCACACCTCTCTGATAGAAACAAACAGCGGAGAGACTGGAACTGGGTGAGAAGTGGCTCAGGGGCCTTGCCTTGAGATGATAATGATGCTGGAGTTGACAGAAGCCAAGCAAGCCAAGCCGCTAGGAGAAACAAACACTCCAGAGTGGCCAGGACATTCCCATTATGGCTGTTCTGAGACATTTCACCACCACCACCACCTCAAGAAAGCTACCTTCGATGTTGCCTGGCTGAGCCTGCATTTCTGGATCTTGAGCCTACCGCTCAGCTCCATCTCTTCTGTACCTTAATGGCTCTGGGGGAAGAGCACAGTTAGAGTTGGAAGCCAGGTTTTCTCACTGGAGGGCGCAGCGTAGTTCAGTTTCCCTTGGGGGTCAGCATGCAGACCTGAGGTGAGCCCAACACCATTCCAGCATTACTTAACATAGGACACCTTGTAATCGGTGGCTGTCGAGCACTGGCTTCTGGGCTGTTGTTTTCACTTAATAATGGCACCGGTCTCTTTGCTCAGTGCAGTGGCCGCATGCGGGCAAACGAATTCATCTCGGATGAGATGTTCCTGGCTGTTGACTGCCTCACAGTCTGGGCCTTGACTGAGGTCCACAAATGTACCCTCTCAGAACAGGGGAGCACAGAAGAGACAGCTTCCGAAGGAGGGCAGATGCCCCTTTCCCGTCTGGGTAGAAAGTATAACGGTAAGGAGAGGAGATGAGGCGCACATGAATCACCTTCTGTCTGCAGTCCCTGCCGGAGTCCTCTCATTCTGCTCACCCACCCTCGGCTCCCCAGGAGAGGTGACAAACTGAGCAGTGGCTTGTGCCAGACCTGATATTAAGGATGCAGACTGGCATTTAAAGCAGGCTGTGTCACCTCCCCCCTAATCTTTTTAATCTTCCCATCGTGGCCATGAGACTGCCTCACACCGCTCTCCCTACGGGGACCATCACGGACCTAGGGCCCCACCTGTGGTGCTCGGAGGCCTCTGCATTGGCTCTGAGGCAGGCTTCGCACAGCTTGCTCCTGGCCAGTGGTCTGCTCCTAGGGCAGATGGGCCTTCCCCGATGGTCGCTGTTGCCTAAAAGACTCCCCCTTGGCATCACTGAAGCTCTGCTCAGCAGTTTAAGATGCTTGCCCCGCCAAACTTCCTTCCTTTTCTTCTTCATCCCGGCAGGCAGCACAGGAAGGAATAAAGAGTTCGATGGAAGTGGGTATGCGGGAAGGGTATATTATGTAAGGGCCAGAAGACCCACAGAGAATATGTCCCATGAGAGTGCACGGGACATACCACCAAGAGGGGCACCAATGTCACTAAGAAGTTTTGCAGGCCAGGGATGGTGGAAGTTCTGAGAAGTGATTATAAACTGCGCATGTTAGCATATGTGAAGATCGATGGAGGCCAGGAGTGGCACAACTGTCGGAAGCCCCAAGGCCAGAATTACCCTACTCACCAGAAGGCAGAGGTTGGAGGGCAGTCAATGGGCTTTGCCCGCAGGGGGTTGGGATGATGGTTAACGGAGCATGGTGTCGGTTTTGCATCTGGGGGCAAAATAAGCAGAGAGTCAACAAGGGTGCTGCTTAGCCTCTATAACAGGAGTCAGCAAACTTTTTTGGTAAAGGGCTAGAGAGTAAATATTTTAGGTTTTGTGGGTCCCATCCGCTGTCATAGTACAAAAGCAGCCGCAGACCTATGTCGACAAATGAGTGTAGCTGTGTTTCAATAAAACTTCCTTTACAAAAACTGATGGTTGGTTTGATGTGGTCCATGGGCCATTGTTTATTAAAAAAAAAATGCAGAATTGGAAGAGCAAGAAGCTGAGGGCCGTCACTTCAATACAAGTCATGATCTCTTGCTCGGTTCCCAGACTTGAGTCAATTTTGAGATCTGGAATGCATTGACTAAAGAGGCAGCTGGAGGAAGGACCCTGCAACACTCTGGCACTTACAGACCTTGACAATCCCTCCAGTCCTTCCTCAAAGGAACCGATGGCCATTTACTTGGGTGACTGTACAGTAGGACTGTTGGACAAAAGGTTCTGAGTTGACCCTGATCCAGAGAGACCCAACGGAGCATCATGGCCTTCTGTTGGAATGGGGGCGTACGAGGACCAGGTGAAAAATGAGGTCGTGCATTGAGTCCAGGTTACAGTGGGTCTGCTGGAGCCCCAGCTCCATGCCGTGGCCATACTGCATCTTTTCCCACCACTGACCCATCTAACCGCCTGGAGGGCAGCCGGCAGGGCTGACGGGGCTGGCTTGAACCTTTTGCAACACCTTTTCCTGCTTCAGCTCAGCTTGAAGCTGGTAGCCTTCTTGTGTCACCCAATATATGGGCCAGAAAATATCCCTGGGGTGGGGTATGTTGCCTTTAGAACACAAAGAGGTCTGCAAGGCACTGTACTTCCTTATTTGTGACAGGATGGTACCATGCAGCAGTTTGTGATTTTGGAAGGGTATATCCCAGAATACCCCCTGACAACTAGAACTCTAAAAAATGTCACGGAAATGGTCTATTCCTGACTCTTCATAGAGTTTTGTCCCATCTCAAGTGCATGCGTCTTACTGAGGCCTGTAGGAGCATTCTAGCCTCTCCTGCTCATCCTGTCCGGTCACTGGATGTCATCAGTGAGAGGGATCAGTGTGATACTCTCTTAGATATCAGAGAGGCCCAGGTCTCTCAGACTGTTTTATGACAGGAGGTAGCAGAGAGTTAACATAACCCTGAAGCAAACTGTCAACTGAATGTTGTCCGTTTTCCCTGCCCACCGTCTCAGCCAACACTTCTCTCTGGAGGCCTAACTGTCTCATCCGCAGGTATGGAATCCCCTTTAGCAGAGTATCCAACCAGGAGGTCTACTTCAAGTGGAGGAGGGGTAGCAGTGGGTCATAACCATGAGATCCCCTGGTTCTGTCATGTACTGCACCACCTAGAAATAACTAGTCTCACAGACGCTGGAGTGGCCTTCTAAAGTCACCCGGAGGGGCGCCTGGGTGGCTCAGTCGTTAAGCGTCTGCCTTCGGCTCAGGTCGTGATCCCAGGGTCCTGGGATCGAGCCCCGCATCGGGCTCCCTGCTCGGCAGGAAGCCTGCTTCTCCCTCTCCTGCTCCCTCTGCTCGTGTTTCCTCTCTCTCGTCAAAAAACTAAATAAAATCTTTAAAGTCACGCTGAAACGGTGGAGCACTGCCCTTCAGGACATGGTGCATTTATTAAATCAGAGCCCTCTGTATGGTGCTGTGTCCTCAGTTAAGAAGGATACAAGGCTCTGAAAACCAAGGGGCATAAGCAGCAATGGCCTCACTTGCCGTCATTCTTGATGAGCCCCCGGGAATTTGTGCTTCCTTTTCTTGCAGCCCTAGACTCTGCGTGGTTGAGGGGCCTGGCCCCCAAAGGGAATGCCCTCACCAGAGGCACAGTGAAGGCCCCAGTGAATGAGAAGCTATGGCTGCTGACAGGGCACTTTGGGGTTTTGTGTCAGGGACAAGCAGGCAAGAGGGGAGTTGCCACACTAGCAGGAGTAACTGAACCTGATCATCAGGAGGGGGCTGCTGCTTTAACACCGCAGGGGCCCGGAGGAGTACAGGTAGGACTCCGGTGATTGATGTGGGCACCTCCTCTACTCCCTTGTCCCACTGTAACTGTGACTAGAACACATGCAGCCACCCCAGGCTCTGACTATCAAGTGTTCAAACCCCTCAGGAATAAAGGTTTGGGTCACACCACCAGGTCAGTCCCAAGACCTCACTCAGGGTGAGAGCAGAGGCTGAAAGGGGTTTAGAATGGATGTTGGAGAAGGGAGAAGGTCAGTATTCACTGTGGCCTTGGGGTCAACTGTGATGATCTTGGGGGACCGTAGTCATCCAGTGAACTCCCTCTTCTCAGTTGTTCCTCAAGAGGGAGGCCAGGAGGCCCATGGAGGAGCTGCTTCCTGCACCTTTGTGGAGAAGGAGAGCTATGTGGCACAGGAGGTGGGCTGTGGAGCCCAGGAGACCATGCCTCACAGCCCTCCAACTGTAGGAACATAACTGAACAAAGGCCTCGGCTACTTCACCCTGAATTCCACCGCCACATTTTTGCTAAAGTATGCTTCCCATGGGCTGCTCCTAGCCAATGACTGAGCTCAGCAGGGAGATTAAGGCAAGCCCAGGGTCTCTTGTTCAACTTTTATTAAGAATTTCAAGATGGCGGGGCGCCTGGGTGGCTCAGTCGTTAAGCGTCTGCCTTCGGCTCGGGTCATGATCTCAGGGTCCTGGGATCGAGCCCCCGCATCGGGCTCCCTGCTCAGCGGGAAGCCTGCTTTTCCCTCTCCCACTCCCCCTGCTTGTGTTCCCTCTCTCTCTGTGTCTTTCGGTGAAATAAAATAAATAAAATATTTAAAAAAAAAGAATTTCAAGATGGCAACAGCAGAGCGTTAAACCAGGTGTGGGCCCTGTGCAACTACAGGTTGCAATCTCAATAAGCTGGCTCTGTCCGGGAGATACGGGTCTCCTCTAATAGCTAACTTTGGCCTGACAGCCTTGCTGAACCTTCTTTAGACTACATAGCTGTCTAGAAAGCTTCCATTCAACTTTCTTCCCTCTCTTCTTCTTTTAGGGTCAGACTATCGCACTCTGATGGTTATCCCTACTTTCTCCGTCTCCCGCCTCATTTTCTCCCCCAAGAGCTTCCCCATAAAATCATTGCATGTTTCGTTCTGTATTGGCATCCGCTCCTCACACAGCCCCTTAATCCTGCTATCCGATCACATATGTACGTAACAAACCCTTCAACGTGACTTCAAAGGTTTTCTTCCCAACAATAAAAAAAATTTAGGCCCCCTGTCTGCTGGGTCCCAGCTGGATGATACTGCTTATCCACACAACGACCTGATTTCAAATGGGCAACACAGGTTATACAGAGACTAAGCCTTTTTATTCCATTTTCATCATGACTTCTGTTTGACAAGGCTGTATTTTGGGCACGAGGAGGTAGGAGAGGTTAAAACTCCTGGGGGAGAAAGAGACACCAGATAGAAAAGTGAGAAATCAGTAACGGGAGAGAGAATGTACTTAAGAAAGGACAACAGTGGAGCATAGCTGAGAGAGAAAACAAGGAAGCCTAAAAATGGCATTTCCTGGAGAAAGACCCTGCTCAGGGCCCCCTTCAGATCTTGGATGTTGGCGGCCCCAGGGCCAAAGCCTTTGGCTATTGGAAAAAAGGCTGCTTGCTTTCACTCACTCACTGCACTCTTGCTTCACTGCTGTCTTCAGGCACCCAGCAACTTTTTCAGGGTTGTGTGCCCAACTAAATTTAATAGAGTTACCACAAACCAGGCCCAAATTCCCTCCATTCTTCATGCTGCATCTGGAACCATGGGCGTCCCCAGGCCCGCCAGGGCAATGCTTGCTGCAACTTCATAGCCCCCAAGAGCTCCCTCCTAGGTGGACTTTTCCTGTGTTGTTGCAAAACATGTAGAAAAGTGGTAAATGGACAAGTATGAAAATGGCTACCTGCTCCAGGGGTCTCGAAGGCCTTAGATCACCATACTCTCCCCAAATCCCAAGCTTTTCCTTGAATTACTAGCCCTCACGGTGCTTATCACATGTGAATTATAAGTTTATAAACTGGATTATTTTTTTAAGATTTTATTTATTTTTTTGACACAGAGCGAGAGAGGGAACACAAGCAGGGAGAGTGGGAGAGGGAGAAGCAGGTTCCCTGTGGAGCAGGGAACCCGATGTGGGGCTCGATCCCAGGACCCTGGGATCATGACCTGAGCCGAAGGTAGACGCTTAACCATTTGAGCCACCCAGGCGCCCCAAGTTTACTGGATTTTTAACACACCTTTGAAGCAGCCTGTTTGAACCCCCTTTTGGTGCTTATACTCTTACCTAGAAATCATTCTTTTGAACCCAACACACTTTCATTGGATAAAAGCCCTAGTGCTAAGCCCTGGGCACAAGAAGAGAAAGACACAGTTCCTGTCTTCAGTGGGTTTATATTTTTCTTGGAGAGACACAATTTGTCACCTTGTACATAACTCCATTAGAGGCATTGGTAAGTAACTATGACATAAAGTATCTGAAGAACAGAGACCGGGAATGATGGGGCTCCCTGCTGGCACAAGGGCAAGTCTGGGAAGAAGCATCTTTGGCAAGGAGCCAACGCAGACAAGGAGCCAACCATCAACTCCAAAGAAACCCCTGCACTCCCCAGCGTTTGCTCTTGAGGCAGAAGGAACACCCACAGCAGGTATCTGCGCTGGAGGATGGACTGGGGCCCTCCCCCACTTTTTGCTTCATCTCTTGGGATTATCACTCCCACTCGCAGGTTCAGTTTTGCGTCTAAGGGGCATTTGTGTGCCCCTTATGGTCCCAATCACTTTATATGTATTAACTCATTTAAATTTTCATAGGGATATTTTGAGGTAGGCACTTTTAAAAATACCCATTTTACTGATACGGTTAACAGGCGTATTCATACATTCTCTTGGAGACTGGTGGTGCACAAACCCAAAGTATATGGGTCCTCCTAGTTCCATGCACTCTGAAGTATCCATGGCCCAAGAGACACAGTATTTATTCTTCTAGTATATCCTTGAGATAGGAGGACAGATTTTATCTCTATTATATAGACGAGGAAGTTTGGGTAAAAAAAGAATTGCCCCAAACTGAGCTTGAGACTATGTTTCTGAGAAAGACTTGATTCCAGATCCAGTAGTTTTCTTACATCCTAGGAGATTCCTGTGGATGGAGAGTCTGAGCTGCCCTGAGCCACACCCTCACTCTACAGCATTCCAACATTGAAAGATTTGGCAGAACCCATTGTTGCTCTAGGACTGAGAGTTTTCACTATGGTACCACCTTGCTGATGTATGTAGAAGACAATCTATACTAATAAGATCTTATATTTATGGAGCCTATAGTAGACAGCGTCTTTTTCTTTTTCTTTTTCTTTTCCTGCCCAGTATTCCACCCCTTTCCCCACTTGGGCAGGACTCCCATCATAAGAACACTGGTGGAAGTCTGAGGGACAGAATGTGCTCTCGCTCTGATTCAATAGCTACGGTGCTGGCCTTTGACATAGCTTTGGTCAGTGGACACTCCCACCGAGGACTTGAATTCTCATTTCCTTTATAGTGGTGTAATTTGTGAGGACAGTGGGAACATTCTTGGTGCCGCCAGATGGTATTGTGCTTTCTGGTTTTTGGTTCTGCAGAGCTGTCTTGATTCCTGTCCACTTTTCCTGCCATCATTACTGCATCATTTTGGTGGTTCCGTGAACCCGTGAGAGCCTTTAATCACCCTTTTCTACATACGGTATCCAGAGCCTGTTTCTTGCTTGCGACCAAGAATGCTGATTGAGATAGAGCCCTCTGTAGTTGGTGAGGTCCCTCCATATACATGAGTGCTTCTGGTCTGAAAAACAACTTCATCTTTTGTGTAACAGATGGGGAAACTCTAGCCACCCTGGAGCCTGATAGCAATTTTGGTTATTATTTGGTATGCAGGATGGCTCTGAGGGAAACAGCACATTTGGGAGATGTTGGGGCTGCCTTTTAAAAACCGGGCATAGGGCACCTGGGTGGCTCAGATGGTTAAGCGTCTGCCTTCAGCTCAGGTCATGATCCCAGGGTCCTGGGATCGAGTCCCGCATCGGGCTCCCTGCTCCTTGGGAGCCTGCTTCTCCCTCTGCTTCTCTCTCTCTCTCTCTGTCTCTCATGAATAAATAAAATCTAAAAAAAAATAAAATAAAAAAAAAATAAAAACCGGGCATAGTTACACAATCATTATGCCCTGTTTGCCCTCCCTCCCTGCTGCGGTTCTGCTGAGACTGCTGGTGGTCTGGCCGGATGAGCACTGTGGGTGCAGCTGGCTCAGTACCTGCAGGGCAGATGCCGGAGGAACCGGTCCCATCCCCAGCCCCGCTAGAGGTCTCACTGCCGGTCCTCAGAAGTTGACGTCATCTGGGCCCCTGGCAGCTCTCTCCGCTAGGGTCGGTGTGCTGGGGCCAGGGACTGAGGCTTTTCCCTAGCTACCCATCCACCAGGGAAGAACGGGAAGGGACAAGGGTGGGGCTTGCTGAGGAGCCAAGCAGAGAGTACTATTGAAAGCTGCTCGTTTGCAGGAACAGCCTCTCTACGTGCCCTCCCTTCCCACCTTCCCTTTCTTGTTCGCCAGAGGGTCCCTTTCTCTGTTCCAGTCCCTATTCTCGCCCATTCCTGTGCTGGCTCTTCCTGCTCGGGAGCCTGCACTGTCTTCCCAGAGCCCTGTCGGTTTGCTTTTCCTTCTCTTAAATATTCTCGAATCGGGTTGTGTTCTTCTCCGTGCAAGTCCTTCTTCCCACCCTTCAGTGATGCTTCTCCTAGACGCCCATCCCCGGAAGCGTACTTTTACTACTTTGCAAGCCCCACAGGGGTAGGAACTAAGTCTGGTTTTGTCAACAGTGTATGACCAGGGAGCAGGCACGGGACTTGCCTGACACATAGCAGGCACGGACTGCGGAGTATCCATCATATGAAAGAATGATTGCATGAGTGAGTGCGTAAACTCTTCAACCCCCTTCCTGGCTGTCTGATGTTACAGTCACTGCTCTTTTCCGAAGGAGAAGGGAGGGATCTTAGGTGAGGGATGATGCCTCCAGCTTTGTTCTTTTTCCTCAAGATTGCTTTAGATATTCTGGGTCTTAGGGTTCCATACAAATTTTAGGATGGTTTGTTTTATTTCTGTGAAAAAAAACTCATTGAAATTTTTATAAAGATTGCATCGAACCTGTAGATTGCTTTGGGTAGTAGGGACATTTTAACGACATTAATTCTTTCAACCCACGAGCATGAACTATCTTTGCGTTTGTGTCTTCTTCGATTTCTTTCATCAGTATCTTACAGCTTTCAGCGTCTTAAACAGCTTAAAATTGTGGTAAGACTTTTGGGACACCCCATACTTATCAAAAGATGCTGCCTGATCTGTTTTGGTGGAGGATCGCTCATCCACACTTTGCTACCCCCTTGAAAGAGCAGCCAACTGAAAATGTCCAGTCATGAAAGTAGGATCGAAGACGGTGTGAAGGCCAGTGGCTGAGGCCGGCTGACCCCAGCCTGCTCCCTGAGCTAAGAGAGCCGCTCCAGCGTTTACCAAAGCGAGTCGTTGGGCTACTCTGGGCCACGGCGGCCTTCTCTGTTAAGTGTGCACAGGAGTACCTGTTTTCCTGGGCCGTGCTGGGAGCCAGGCGGAAGCACGCCCGGGAGGACCCAACCCAAACTACCCGGCCTTCATCCAGAGCCCGGCCTCCCCTTTGCCCCTCCCAGTAGCGCCGCGCCGCGCCGGCCGGGAGAGGGGGTGGGGCCGGAGGGCGTGGGGGGAGGGGAGGCGGGAGTAACAGGTGGCCTCCGTGCCCCTCCAAAGTGCACTCGGAGTGGGGGCCAGCGTGCCCCCGCGAGCAGCGGCGCTGGCCGGCTGGACCCGCGTCCCTGGCTCTGTCCTCCGGTGCCGTCTGCACTTGGCCTCGGTGTCGGGCTGGGGCGCCGGGCGGGGCAGCGGCAGGACCTTTTCGGACCTTCCTTGGGGAGGGGGCGGGCAGCTCTCCCCGCCTCTTAGCATCCGCCCGGGGGCCGGGCAGGCAGGCGGGCGGGGCCCCAGCGAGGTAGTGAGCTTGGGCGGGGAGCCGCAGCTTTTGCTGCGCCAACACTGTGGCCGGAAGCTCCGCTCGGCCCTGGGTAAGAGACCTCCGGCGGCCGATCTCTGGCTCTCGGCCAGGGGAGGGGGGCCGGGCGGGGACAGAGATCACCCCAGGGACTGGTTGTTGGCCCAGCTCTGCCCACGCAGCTGGGACTGTGCGCGTCCCATCGCGCTTCACGCTCCTTCCCCACCCGCGGCACCTTAGCTCTTGCTGCCCTTGTCTTGGAACTTGGCTCTGGGGACTCGGGCTTCCTTCCCGTAGTGTCGGGTTTCGGGGGCGCGGAGAGGCCAACCTGCGAGGGCCGGTTGAAAACCGAAGGATCCGTAGTCTTGGTGTGTGGGAATTTCTGACGCCTTCCACTTGTTGAATATGTCACTTAGCGCCGTCCCGGGACGCGAGTAAGTGCTCAGTCTCAGGGATCGGAGGCTGACATCAGCCCATTTGCCCGCAGCGGGGACCCATTTATCCACTGACGCCGCGCGTTGGACAGAGGGGGACATTAAAGGAATCAGCTTCAGCTGGAACTAGCAGAGGAGAGCATTTAGGTCACGTGCCGAACGGGAATTGGTGGAAAGTAGAGAGTTCTCTGGTGGAATTGGGGCTCTTATCATTTGTTCTTCATCTCTCTCTTAATTATGAAAATCCCAACCTAGCTTCTCGCTCAAACACATAGTGAGAAGAGCCTCCGCATCTGCCTGGGCTTCTCATTGCTGTAATGTTTCTGTGCCATGTACCCCTTAGGCAGGCAGTTCTGGGGAGACTAAGGATGCCTTCTCAGAACAATACTTTTAAAGCTCTAAAAGGCAGAGTATTATAAAGGAAACTATTGCTAAAGCATTTATCAAAATATCAAAAGAATTTATAATGTGATATATATGCTTTAAAGAAAACCTAACGCATTAAAGATCTAGCAGCAGATCTAGTAGCTACCATAATTTTGAAGTAGTAATGAGCGTAAACAATATTTCAAGATATAGGCAACACCTGTGATATAAGAAAACATCTGTGATTTTTTAAAGATTTTATTTATTTATTTGAGAGAGAGAGAATACGAGAGAGAGAGAGCACGAGAGCACAAGCAGGGTGGAGGGGCAGAGGGAGAAGCCGACTTTCCACTGAGCAGGGAGCCCCAGGCAGGGCTCGAGGCCCAGGATCCTGACCTGAGCCAAAGGCAGATGCTTAACTGACTGAGCCACGCAGGTGCGCCACCACCTGTGATTTCTATTGGTGGCAATTATAGGTACTGCTAATACTGCTGTGGTTTTTGCCTACATGTATAACTGAAGAAAATGTTAAATTTCAGTTAGAGATTAGTGAAAATAAAGATGTGATTTTTTTTTTTTCTCATTGAAGTTCACAGGCCTCAGGTTAAGATCCCTGCAGAGTGCAGAGGGCACTCCCAGAGGTCAGGTGACATGGCTGTGGTCTTGACACTTCCATGGACTAGCAGCATGACCTTGGCTTTTTTTTCCTTTAAATTTTTATTGTTACGTTAATCACCATGCATTGCATCATTAGTTTTTGATGTAGTGTTCCATGATTCATTGTTTGTGCATAACACCCAGTGCTCCATGCAGAATGTGCCCTCTTTAATACCCATCACCAGGCTAACCCAATGACCTTGGCTTTTTTGAACTTCTTTCCACCTTAGCTTTTTCACTGCACGGTGGAGATAATTGTTATCTTCCCATCTGTTTAAGTCCCTAGCACCACACCTGGCACAGAGATGTGAAATAAATACCATTTATTAGAACCTGTCTGTCTCCCTCACTGGACTACAAGCTTACGGCCATCGCCGTTGGTATCCCCAGTCCTGGTATATGGAAGGTATTCAGTAAATATTTACTGAATGCATAAGCACGTTGGAGAGGGTTGCTTATGATTACATCTAAAAAAAACCAAAATTCATTAAGGAGACAGCTGGTGGTTTGAGATATAACTATTTAAAATTTGGGCTTCCTTTTTTTTTTTTTTACGAGCTAAACAAATAAACATCTGGGGCTGGCGTGCTTGAGATGTCTGTCAGGGCTGATAGGTTGTGTGAGTGGGTCTGTGTGGCTGGTGTTCTGCCAGAGAAAATGATACTGAATGTTGTTGGGAAACCAGGATTCCTCTGCAGAACGGTTTCTCTTCCATCTTTCCTATGTTTAGACTTGTTAATCCGATATGTTGTAACACAGGAAATGTCTAATAGGGAATGGAGACAGAACCATGATGAGGCATTTCTGGGCATAGATGCACATTTCTTTTTCCTCTTTTCCTCTTATCTTTCCCTGCCCCACCACCCACTACATAACTCCTCTCTGACCCTGAGGACTTGGTAAATAGCAGCAGTGGGGGGAAGTTGCTAGAAGCTGCGCAGACTAGGCCTGAAGCCAACTAGTTGCTGCTGCTGCTTTTTTTTTTTAAGATTTTATTTATTTACTTGAGACAGCCCATGAGCAGGGGAGGGGTAGAGGGAGAGGGACAAGCAGATTCCCCATGCAGTGGGGAGCCCGATGTGGGGCTCCATCCCAGGACCCCAAGATCATGACCTGAGCCAACTCACTGAGCCACCTAGGTGCCTCCTAACTAGTTGCTTCTTAATTCCCAGCCTTAAAAGTCTATGTAATCCAACAAATTTGGATGGTAATAGGAAGAAGAAAAGTAGGTCCAGCCAGCCAGCCCTGAGGTTTACTTTGTAAAAGTGCTAAATTGGGGGCAGGAGGATGGGGAGAGAACTTTGAAAGGAATAGGAAATTTAGAACACACTAGGGCTAACTTTGGTGTTACTGACTGAATTGTGTCCCCTCAAAATTCATATGTTGAAGCCCTAACCCCCGTGCCTTGGGATGTGACTGTATTTGGAAATGGGGCCCTTAGAAAGGTAATTAAGATTAAATGAGATCATAAGGTGGGGCCTAATCCAATATGACTGATGTTCTTATAGGAGGAGGAAACACCAGGGGCAGGCCTGGTTATACCTTTGTCATTCTGTGCTGCAATAATTCATAGATCGGATCAATCTGAGGAGTTAGAACAAGTATTCCCATTTGAGTACCTGCTTGTGAACCTCCATTTCCCTTTCCCCCTCATTTAGAAGATCACAGTGTTTTTGAAAAGAAAGGGACCTTTGAAGACTCGCAATCCAATCCTTTATACATTGCTTTTTTTTTTTTAAGATTTTATTTATTTATTTGACAGAGAGAGACACAGCGAGAGAGGGAACACAAGCAGGGGGAGTGGGAGAGTGGGAAGCGGACTTCCCGCTGAGCAGGGAGCCCGATGCGCAGGGCTCGATCCCAGGACCCTGGGACCATGACCTGAGCTGAGGGCAGACGCTCAATGACTGAGCCACCCACGCGCCCCCCTTTATCCATTGCTGAAGAAAGCATGGCCCAGAATGGTTAAGGATGAGCCCTGCCTGGCACTGCCTGGAATGTGGACCCAGTCTTCTGACTCCCTGGCCCCTGACACACCCTCAGACAAAGCTTCACCAGGATGAGGAACTGTTATCATTTGGTTAGACATAGGACAGACACGAGCTTAGGCGACCTGGCACGCCTGTTACCTAACCTACCCCTTATTCTGTTCTAACCATTAAAGGATTGTGTTTGGCGTCTCTTTAATCATGTTCAAACAAGAGATATATAACTTGTAATTAAAAAGTCTTTTCTCATTGTGCTAAGACCTCACACACTGGATTCCAGGGAATAATATGCGTGATTAATTGGCCAGTCCTTGTTTATAATGAAATTCTACCCTTCGGAGCCTTGTATGGGAGACTGAGCAGGAAGCCCAGCACTCCTGAGCCTGATGAGTAATTTCATTGTGATCATTAAAAGATTTCAGCATAAGCTGATCCCTCCTGCGTGAGTGGGAGCAAATTAATCCCATATCAGGCCTCCTTCTCCAGTGTGTCCTGTTCTATAGTCTGGGATGGGCACACATGGCATATGCAGACGTTGAAGGGAAGATTGCAGTATACTTGACTAGAGGCCAACTGTGAATGATGGACTTGAAGGAGAGCTAAATTGTGATTATTCATACACCAGAACCTGAGTGGCCACACTCCCATCGGCTAACGCAAGCAGAAAAGCAAGGCATTCCCCCCCCCCCATATAACTGAATCAAAACCTCAAACTTTCAGTTGAAATAATCCAGTTGACTGACTGACTTCTTCCTTTTCTGAAGTCAGAGTGCATGCATTTTCCTTTGTAAATAGAATTTTATTTTCTGTTTAGCAAATACTTGGCTTGGTGAAATTGTCAGTCCATCCCTCATTATAAGGCTTTCTTGATTGTAAAATGAGTGTAGGCTGGGGAAACTGGCAGGAAATTTCTTAGCAGCAAAGGGGACTGCTGTTTTGTTGCCAAGTCCTCACTGATAACTCTGTTCAAAGACATTTCTTAATGCTTTGTTCCTAAAGAGTTAGGGAACTAACGAACCCCAGTGTGGCTCTAACCCCTGAATCATCAGGGAGCAGTACATGATATTTGTTTTCTGGATGATTTTCTCTCGGTCCACTACCAGGGCATTTGTTCCATGGCATAATACTTAATGTAAAATATTTAATTTTATAACAGCTCTGTAGAGTTACACCATAGCCCTGCAGGCCTAAATGAAGATTGCTCAACTTTGTTTATTTGCTAACAATATAGTAATCCAGTTCCCGAATACACAGGTGGTGACAGCGCTGCCAAGAGGAAGGGTGGAGTCGACATTTGTCTTCTCAGAACACCACTCCCTGGACTTTTAGGGGTGTGGTTTCCTTCTCTCCCACTCTGCTTTGGACCTTGACTGTACTCTGAATAATCCAACACTGTTAATTTACAGCCTCCATTATATCCACCTGAGCAAGGTCATCGTTCACATTCTTCCTTCTTGGTCCCCTATAGCTCACGTGTCACACAAATTCCGTTCAGCCTGTGTTTCGTATTTATGCCTTCATCTGTGTTCACGTTGTCTATTCCAGGCCCGCCCTGGTGCCTGAGTTCCTGAAACAGCCCGTCAGTGGGGGCTTGTATTCCTGGTCTCTCCTGGTAAAAGAGACAGACCATTCTTTTTCATGGCGGCCCCCACAGCATCTAGCATGATGCTTGGCACAGAGCAAACAGTTGGAAATGCTGAACTCAACTGAATTGCTCCGATTCATCCTCTGTGCTTTCCTCAGGGGATCTAAGGCATCGAGAACTTCCAAGGACTCTCACTGCCATTAGCAGGGACCATGAGCTCAAATGCCCGCTAGGGCCGGGCAGGTGACACAATTGAGCAACATAGACTGGGTGGGGCTGGGGTGAACTGGAACCCATGACGGCCCAGCTCCAGCTGAGGGTTGGCATGTGAGAATGTGGGCCTGGTGTTATCAGGCCAAGAATCTGGAATTTTTGGGGGGTTAGATATCCAAAATTTTTAATGTTGGTGCTAATGAATAATTTAAGAAAACACTGTGAGCCAAAACACAGCCCAGGTCTGCATTAGGCCTGCAGATTGCTGCTCTGTGACCTTTAGATAGGATTGCAGTCGTCTGGGGTTAAGCTCCCAGCCTAAGCTTCAGTTACATATTCTCCAATCATTTCTCTCTTTCCAGTGGACACCTATCTGCGGTAGGCTGCCCTCCTCCTTGTCCACAGTTATGTGATGTTCATTCTAGGTGATTCTACTTCCCAAACCTCAAACCTAACTCCCCAAAACTAACCCACACAGGCCCTTACCTTGCCTGCTCTGTTGCCTTGTTTCCTGTTTCATAGACTTCCTCTCTCTTCTGCTACTTCCGTGTCAACTTTGACTTTTCTCCCAGGGAGCCCTTCCCACCTCTTATTCAATCATTCTCTTTCCTCTACCTCATTCTTAACTGAATCTTTATTTGCATTTCTTTTTTTCCTTTTTTCTTTTTTTTTAGAATTTATTTATTTATTTGACCGAGAGAGAGACAGCGAAAGAGGGAACACAAGCAGGGTGAGCAGGAGAGGGAGAAGCAGGCTTCCCGCTGATCAGGGAGCCGATGCGGGGCTGGATCCCAAGATTGCAGACGCTTAATGACTGAGCCACCCAGGCGCCCCTTTATTTGCATTTCTAATACCAGCGTCTGATCAGGCTCTTATCACTCACACCTAGACCACTGCCCTGGTCTTATTTCCAGAACTGGTTTGACTCTCCCCCTATTTAAGTTGCTCCCTGAGGGTGCCTGGGTGGTTCATCAGTTGAGAATCCAACTCTCGATTTTGGCTCAGGTCATGATCTCAGGGTCGTGGGATTGAGCCCTGTGTCAGGCTCTGTGCTGAGCATGGAGTCAGCTTGTCCCTCTGCCTCTGCTCCCCACTGCTTGCACTCTCTCTCTTTCTTCAATCAGTCAATCAATCAGTCAAATCAGTCTTAAAAAGAAAATTGCTCCCCGATACCAGATTCGTTTTCTCAAAACTATTCCGTCTGTTCTGTGACTTCTCAAAGCTGATTTTCAGTAGAAAGCCTCAGTTCCCTTCAGAATTGGGCTGTAATATTTCTTTCCACCCTTCTCTGAATAACAGCCAAATCTGGTTGGTGTTCCATTGCCCAAACATTTTCTGGGTCTCTCCACCTTATCAGCCAGGGTCTCTGGGAAACAGTTGGTGCATTCAAACATGTTATTAAGAAGGATTTAATACAGTAACTATTTACAAGGTGTGGGCAAGGTTAAGAGAAACCAACAAGAGTGGTGAAGCAATTATATTGATTTGAGGCCTGAAAAAGCAAACAGAGGGCGTGATTACCCTGAGAGGGGCGCCTGGGTGGCTCAGTCAGTTAAGCGTCTGCCTTTGGCTCAGGCTATGATCTCAAGGTCCTGGGATGGAGCCCTGAGTCAGCAGGCTCCCTGCTCAGCGAGGAGTCTACTTCTCCCTCTCCCCGCTGCTCATGCTCTCTCTCTCTCCCTGTCTCTCTCTCAAATAACTAAAAAAATTTTTTTGAAGATTATGTTTATTTGAGAGAGAGAGCATAAGCAGGGAGAGCGACAGGCGGAGGGAGAAGCAGGCCTCCCGCGGAGCAGGGAGCCCAATGTGGGACTTGATCCCAGGACCGTGGGATCATGACCTGAGCTGAAGGCAGACGCTTAACCATCTGAGCCACCCAGGTGCCCCTCAAATAAATAAAATCTTAAAAAAAAAAAAAAGAACCCTGAAGAAAGAGCTGTAGCTGAGGGCCACCCTCTAGGACTTAAGGCTTTCGGTTGAACAGGCGGGTTGATGCCAACCTCCCAGGTCCGCTCGCGGGGCTCAGAGCAGGGCAGAGAAGGCTGGAGTCAGATGCGCTCTTTGATTCATTTACTTAACGCTCTTCCCTCCTCTTGGTGCATCCATAGCATCTCCACTTGTCAACTGCTGCCAGTCTCCTCTTGCTCAGATTCTGTCTGTTTCATCAAGCTTTCATTGATCACTCTCTCATCAAAACACCTAAGGTGTTTGGCTCATATTGATTACATTGCACTTTACTCTGTCCCTAATGGGTAAAGAGAAGTGTGCACATCATTCTCTTACTAGCTTGAGAAGGGACACATCCTAGAACTTTTTTGGAATGATTTAAGTCCCATAAATCTGTTCATCCTTTAATTCATGTTTTAAAGCAAATATAACTGCTGTGGTCTGAATGTTTGTGCTCCCTCCAAAATTCGTCTGTGGAACTCCTACCCGCCAAAGGTGATGGTATTGTATTAGTTGGTGGGGTCTTTGGGAGGTGATGAAATCATGAGCCTTCATGAATGGGATTATTGCCTTACAAAAGAGGGTCCAGAGAGATCCAGAGCCAACTCTAACAGGTGAGGACACAGGAAAAAGGCCCTTACCTGACCATGCTGGTGCCTTGATCCTGGACTTCCCAGCTGTCAGAACTTTGAGAAATAAATTTCTGTTTATAGGCTACGGTGTCTGTGGTATTTTAGATAGTAGGCTGGATGGACTAAGACAATTACCAAGATCCCTCATTGTGCAGGTGCTGAGACTTAACACAGTAAGCATGTCACATGGGGTCCTTGTATGGACAGAACTTACTTTCCAGGGGAATGGAGTACATGGTGCTCCCTTGTCCCCCCATGACTGTACCGTCCTGAAATACCCTGATCTCAGCCATGGCCCAACGTCCAGTCCAGGTTGCAGCTACTCTAGTCCCTCCAGGTCAAGATGATTCTAGAAGTTGTGTTACCTTCCTTGCCCTTCTTGGAACTTTCTTGTGGTCACTCAGTTATTTGTTGCCATTTTGATGCATCTCTTTTCCCAGAGAGATTGAAACCTCTTGGTGGTTTTGGACTCTGGTTCTAGACTCTGATCATGTCTACCCCCACTGGACTGTTCCTCTCATCCCCTGGGATGGTCAAGATAGTGGGTAGTAGCAGGCGGAAATCCTCTGTTGTCTACCAAGAGCGTAGCACCGAACTCTCTTGCCGCTTCTGTAGGAACAGTTGCCAAAAAATGGGCTACCTTTATTTTCTACACCTCCACCATCTCTGGGTTAGTGGAAGGAGTGTTAGGGTCACCTTTCAAAAATATGGGTTTATATTCAAGCTCTTAGATTTAACTAGAATGTCATTTAACTTCTCCGAACCTCAGTTTCACCAGCGGTAAATGGGAATAACAATACCTACCTTATGGGGTTGTTGTGAAGCTTGAGTAAGACAATTCACCGGTTTCCGACTGCTGCCCTAACAGATTACCGTGGACTTGGTGACCTAAACAATACAGATTTCTGTTCCTACAGTACGGTAGTTCAGAAGTCCAGCATGGGTCTCACTAGAAAAATCAAAGCACTAGCAGAGCCACATTCTTTTCCGAAGCTCCAAGGGATAATCTGGTGGGGGTTTTTTGGTTTTGTTTTTCCTTTTTCTTGCCCAGCTTCTAGATGTTGCCCACATCTTTGGTTCATGAACCCCTTCCTCCATCTTCATAGCCAGCAGCTTTGAATCTCTCCGACTTTCTTCCAGAGTCACGCCTTCCCTCTGGCCATAGCTGGGAAAGGTTCTTCGCTCTTGAGATCCATCCCATCTGTACGTGGGCCTACCTGCATCATGCAGGCTACTTTTCCCATCTCAAGGTCCTTAACTTAATCACATCAGCAAAGTCCCCTTAGCTTGCAATGGAACATATTCATAGGTTCCCGGGGTTAGGACATCTTCGGGAGGGAGGATTATTTTACCTGCCACACCGCTCATACTCTGGCTCCCAAAGATTCCTGCTTATCCCATATACAAAATACATTCACTCCAAGGTCCCCAAAGAGGTCCCCTATCAGAGTATTAACTAAGGTACAAAATCGAATTTGAGTCTCATTAGCTCCAAAGTCTCCATTTCATCTTCTGAATAATCTAAATTATGTCTGAGTGAGGCTGTAGGTATGGTGCATCCTAGGGCACAGTTCCTGTTGATCTCTTGATCTGTGAGCCTGTGAAAATAAAGAAACAAGTTATCTGCTCCCAAAATACAGTGGTAGCATAGGCATAGGATGAAAGTTACATAGATTCTGATTGAAAAAGGGAAAAAAATGGAAGGAAAGAAGGGAGTCACTGGTCCCAAGAAATTTTAAAATCCAGTTGGACAAATTCCATTAGGTTTCAAGGTCTGGGAGTAATCCTCTATGGCTCTCGGCTCCAGCCTCTGGGCCATCCTTGCTTGTCATGCAATGTAGCGAGTATTTGCCACTTGGTAGTCCTAGTTCATTTTGGTTGAACACCTCTTCCCTCAGTTCATCTCTTCTCTTTCACATTTTCGTAAAAGCAGCAAGAAGAAGTCTGGCTGTAACTTCAGCACTTTGCTTGGACATATCCTCAGCTAAAGGTTCAGTTTCTACTTTTCTACATAATTCTACTTTCCACCTAACTGTAGGACATAATTATCTTAAGCTTCTGCTCCTCTATCACAAGGATCCCTTTTCTCCAGTGTTCAATAACATGTTTCTCATTTCATTTTAACCCCTTACCAGCAGAGCCTTTAATGTTTGTACATCTACTGATTGTCTGTTCATGATGATTTAGGTGTTCTCTAAGGTGATTTATTTTTTTCCCCACTGTACTCCTCACTTCCCCCTGAACCTTCCCCAACATGGTTGTTGATAGTTGTCATACTTTTACAGTGTGCTCAAGACAATCTAGACTTTTCTATTATGTTCTTCAATGTTCTTTCAGCCTCCATCCATTGTCCAACTCTGGCATGGCCCAAAGTAGACAGAAAATGGGGAGGATATACCCCAGCTACTCTTTGTGCTCTCTTGGCTAACACTTATACCCGACTAAACCAACCAGAAGACAGAGGGCAAGGGAGTCCAGGTGATGTCAGCAGCTCAGGGCCTGAGGTGGGCAGAAATGGGTGTGGAGTGGATGGAGGGGGAGGGAGGGAAATGAAGACTCGAACAAAAGTTTCAAAGAAGGGGCGCCTGGGTTAAAAGCATATGCCTTCAGCTCAGGTCATGGGGGTCCTGGGATTGAGCCCTGTGTCAGGCTGCCTGCTCAGTGGGAGGCGGCTTCTCCCTCTCACTTTGCTCCTCCCCTCCCCTCTACCCCTCCCTTCTCCTCCCCTTCCCTCTACTCCTCCCCTCCCCTTTGTTCCTGCTGTCTATTTCAAATAAACAAAAAATCTTAAAAAAAAGTTTCAAAAAATGTTCAAGTATTCAAACCATTGACCTGATTTTTGTTATGCTAAGAAAGTTTTTTTTTTTAATCTTACTCACTGATGATGTAAATGTCCATTTAAAATTTCTAGCTTTTTAGTGGCTTATTTTAAACATTCCGGTATTCAAATTAGACCTTATAATAGTTAAAAAAGACTTTCCCCTGAAATTTGACTTGCCTTATTCTTGGCCTACATTAGCATTTGTTGGCAAATTTGCTCTTCTTCCCTTAGCACCTAAAGCTAATAGGCTGGGAATGGGTACAGGAATGGGATGGGGAAATTTCTGTCCATCAGCAGAGGTCCTTGTGTGTAGCAGATACTCAGTGAATACTGGTAGAAATAGTCCTAGCAGCATGTAGATTTCATGTAACTCTATTCTTTCCATAAAGATACACTTACACATTGAGCATAGCTAAATCTAATTTAATTTGCAGATCTTTTGTGCAGGAAATAAATGTATAAATAAAAAAAGTAGCTTAGATTATGTTTCCTGATTTGGGGTTCTGCAAATTTAGCCACTGAATGATTGAGACAAGTTTAGCATAGGTATGCATATGCACATGTATTTATATCCTATAGAAAACTCATTCCTTAAAACACCTTTCTGAGCACCTCTGGCTGATGACACTTCCATTTACCAAGGTTAAATGGATAAAAAGGAGGTGAAAAAATTTTCCTTGGTGGAGAAGGTAAGCTCATTTAGGTAGAGCAGGTATGACAAAGGAAAGGAAGGCCCAGCACTCTAGTCTTCTAGAGTAATGATTGCATTAAAAAAATCACACTGTATCTGTGTTATTTAGTTGTAAAGCTTTGGCCCAACCACCCACATAATCATAACATTCCACAGTCATATGTAATTAGATTGCTTTTTAAATGCCCGCCACCTGACAGTTGAGTGGATCTGTAAGGAGCGGAGCAGAGAAAAATATTGGTTAAACATATAAAATCTTCCAACTTGTTGGGAGATGACTACTAGGAAGTTTTTACTCAGAGCTCCTCAGGGACAGGAGCATGATACACCACGTCGGGCCACATGGGGAAGCACCTGGCAGGAAAATTGAGGGGAAGACATGGGCAAAGCCTATATTGTAGTTATTGTGAGGCAGGGGGAAAGGGCTGACCAGGTTTGGGGTTGGCTAATTTGAACAAATTTTAGTGGGCTTTGGGGCATAGGGGCTACCCCAGTTGTCTCATGTCTGGCCCTGGGATAATTAGGGCATCAGAGTATTGCCTTCTGGAGTGTGAAAGCCAGATGGAGGAAGTGGTTCAAAATATGGCCTCTGGATGGTTTGGTTTACATAACAGAGGTGTGCTCCCAGACAAGTTATTTACTCTCTCTAGGGGTTAGCTAGCCCTGGATTAGCAAGGCTCCCAAATATCAAACAATCATAAAATGCAATTAAAAACATTATTACTATAGTAGGATTCAAAACATCTCCCGGAAGGCTTTATAAAGTGTCTAATCCAGTGCCATTGGTAAGTCCCATGAATATGACTGCATCCCTTTATTTGCATGTATTTCAGATTAAGATGAGATCATATTAAGGAACCATAATATTTATGAGACAGTGTTTGTCATTTTCTTGAGATCCCAGAATGATACTAGTCCAGTCATAGTAACAATTTCCTTCCTGAGATTTTTCCAGATTTGGACTTGCCGTTTTATAGGTTATGTCAGAGGGTATGATAGTTAATTTTATGTGTCCACCTGACTGGGCCACAGGGTGCCCAGACATTTAGTCAAACAGTATTCTGGGTGGGTCTACGAAGGTGTCTCTGGAGGAATCAGTAAGGCAGGTTGCCCTTCCAATGTGGGTAGCCTCATCCAATCAGTTGAGGGTCTGAAGAGAACAAAAAAGCTGACCCTCCCACTAAGAGGGAATCCTTCCTTCCTGACTGCCTTGAGCTGGGACAATAGTTTTCTCCTGCCTACACACTCGAACTGCAACGTGAGCTCTTTCTGGGTCTCGAGCCTGCTGACCATTGGATGAAAACCGCGCACCATTGGCTATCCTAGGTCTCCAGCTTGCTGAACGCAGATCTCGGGACTTGTCAGCCTCCATAATTGTGTGAGCCAATTTCCAGGAGTATTCTCCATGTACCAGGGGAAGTGATGATGTTCGCTTTCCTTTTCTCCTTCACTCTTTTCCATCTCCTCTGGTTGAATCCTGTTTTTATTGTATTGTATTTTATTTATTATTATTTATTTATTTATTTAATTTCTTTCTTTCTTTTTTTTTTTTTATTGGCTGTGTGCCCTTGAGAATATAACCAGTCTCCTGCAGCCTTACTTTTTTCGTTTGTAAAATGAAGATAACGTGTCCACCTCTAGGGCCCGGCACATAGAAATCTGCTGTAGGACAGTGAGGACCCAGTTTCACAGGATCTGGCTTCCGATCGTCCAAGGAAGCCATATTATGTTGGGAAGGAGTGGGAGGGGGATTGGCAAAACTCAGGATTGGTAGAAGGAGTGACATGTTGAGTCCCAGAGGGGGTTGTGGGCAGAGTGCCCTAAAGGAGTGCTGTGGGCACTAGAGGTCGATTTCTCCAGAAGCACATGAAGTTTAAGCTTCAGGACCAGTCTCTTGTCCAGGTCCTCTTGGGTGCAGGGGGTTCTAGGAGGGGAGGGGCAGCCAGGTTGCAACCAGGAAAGTTCTCTAACCTTATACTAAACGTCACTTTTCTCATCTGCAAAATGGGGATACTGGCATCCCTTTTACAAAGCTATTGTCAGGAGTCTCTGAGAGAGAATAAAGTACAACTAGTAAATCTTCAGTAAATGTAGCTGTTAACATTATGACAGTTTCTCCCTACTTTTTCCTATCAAATCCTGTCTTCTGGAGGTAATCTGGTTGAGATGTAACTGATGATAGCTATGGGGCCGATTTAAGTAAATAAGCCTAGAAAGCCCAAGGGGGAGGAGCCTTTCAGGAGTCTCACCACCTGGGTACTGGGTGGACAAGGCTCACTTGTGTCTCAGAGACTGGGACCCACAGGGATTCAGACCATCAGGACAAAGCAGCTCAGAGTAAGCTTGGCCCAGGGAAGCCAGGGGCCGAGAGCCTGGGTGGGAGGAACAGAGCGGGTGGCCAGACCTGGAGGCTGTTCTTTATCTATTTTTTGCTTTGATTTTGGAAGTGTTCTACAAAGCTGGCAAGTTAAAAGTTGGCTTTGGGGTTACTGAAACCCGAAGCAAGAAGGACCCTGCCCAGTGTTGGCTTGAGGTAAAACAATTGTGAACCATACAAAGACCCACTGTTTCCGCAAGAGCAGAAGAAGCTGAGAGGTTAACTATAAGTCTTGCTGGTCTAATGGATCTTTCATGAAGAATGCTCTGAGTAGGGGCATCTGGGTGGCTCAGTCGGTTCAGTGTCTGCCTTCGGCTCAGCTCATGATCCCAGGGTCCTGGGATCGAGCCCCGCGTCCCCGCATTGGGCTCCCAGCTCATCTGGGAGAGGGGGTGTCTGCTTCTCCCTCTGCCTCTGCCCTAGTCCCCGTTTGTGTTGTGTCTCTCAAATAAAATCTTTAAAAAAAAGAATGCTCCGAATAATCCTTACTTAGAGGCCAGCTGTGTTTGAACTCAGCCAGGTGTCCTAGCTGCCACCCAGTGAGTGGCATGTCACGTGGCATGAGATTGGGGAGACTTTGACACAGGTGCTCTGCAGGAAGGGCCAGCAGTGGAAAGGCGTGGAGTCCCAAAGACTTGTCTGCACCAGGGCCCGGAGCCTGCGGCCAGTGATTTAAGTAGGAGATGCACAGGTTACTGTCTCATCTTTCAGTCAGCATGGATTTTACTTGGCCAGTTAGACTATAGATAGAGCAGAGCATTGATTTTGATCCCTTGCAGGAGGTACTCAGCTGATTTAGGATTAACTGAAGAATTTTTATCTAACTTAGAATCATAAAATTATTATTATTATTTTTAAAGATTTTATTTATTTATTTGACAGAGAGAGACACAGCGAGAGAGGGAACACAAGCGGGGGGAGTGGGAGAGGGAGAAGCAGGCTTCCTGCGGAGCAGGGAGCCCGATGCAGGGCTCGATCCCAGGACCCTGGGATCATGACCTGAGTCGAAGGCAGTCGCTTAACCAACTGAGCCACCCAGGCGACCCTAGAATCATAAAATTATTTAATTATAAAATGTATTACATGCACCTGTTAAATGAAAGTTAAATTTGCCTTACTTATTTTTTTAAAAGAGTGTATGTTTCACATTGTAAGAATTTAAAGTGGCTGCATTCTTATGTATCATTGGTAGTTAATTCTTGTTTTTCCCCTAGGGGTGGGAGGGGCAGAGAGAGAAGGAGAGAGAGATGGAGTGCAGGTTCCACACCTAGCACGGAGATCACAGGGCTCGATCTCACGACCCCGAGATCATGACCTGAGCCGAAATCAAGAATCGGATGTTTAACTGACTGAGCCACCCAGGTGCCCTCACTGGTAGTTAATTTTTCTTTCTTAACCTGATAAGTAAATATGTTTATGCTATCTTTTGAGAGACTAAGAAGTCATATTAGATTTATGCTTCCTCGTTATTTGGTTGGCAGAAATATTCTGTTTCTTTTCTGCTGACTTCAGGGTTAAGTTTGGCCTTTCTTTTCTGTTTGCCTTCCGGTTAAGATTGTGAGACTGCTGCTTCCTTTCATTGTTGTTGTGGTATTTTTTTTTTTTTTTTTTTTTTTTGGTTGTTGCTATAGACTCGGTTTAGGTTGATGTCACAAATTCTTATTGGTTCCTGAGCAATATTTTCTGACACCACTTCTAACATCCTAACACCAAATATATGGTTTCTCCAACATCAACTAGTTCTCTGACACCGAGTGGGGGTCCAACAATTAAATTCCAGCATTAACTCCCAGAGTTAAATCAGACCCCACAGGTTAAGGGCTCAGCCCCACAAGACTGCCCCCACTTCAGATGTCATCTGTAAATGCTGTCCCAGGGGACCCACACTTTTACCTGGCTGACTACATATTTGGGGGTTCTCATGATCCCCCCCCTTAAGGTTTGATAATTCACTAGATGACGCACAGAACTCAGGAAACACTCTACTTATGCTTACCAGTTTGTTACAAAGTTTATTACACCTCGGAACAGCCACACGAAGAGAGCACAAGTATGGGGGTGGGGGTGGGGGATACAGAGCTTCACCCTCCTAACGTGTGACAAACTCAGAAGCTCTCAGCGTCTCCTTCAGGAGTTTTTATTGAATTCAATCCTCAGGACATTCTGTTTGATGACTGTTATTAATGAAGTTGAGAGGACTTTGTTTTTATAAATACTGAATCCAGAAACAGGCTACGGGTAGCTGCAGAAATAGAACAGAGCTAGCCGTCTTGGCTGAATGAGGGAAACATTTGTGTAAACGCTTCCTCTTTCGAAAGAAAAACCATGGTGTGTTAGGCTGGAAGGGAACTAGGAGGTTAAATAACCTTAGATGGAGTGGCTAGAAACCAGAAACTTAGCCAGGCCTCTTTCTAGATCATTATTGTTTAACCCTGTCCAGGGAGGTTTAAGATGTAGTGTCAAGACCGGGGAAAAAATGGTTTCCCTTTTCTGGGAAGTGAAGAGTTTTGTGGTGATTCTGTCATTTTGTGAATAATATGAAAAGGCAGGATATGATATAGCTATCTGTTCACCATAAAATATCTTCTTTCCCGGGGCGCCTGGGTGGTTCAGTTGGTTAAGCTTCTGACTTTTTTCTTTTTTTAAAAGATTTTATTTGAGAGAGAGAGCAAGCACACGAGTGGGGGGAGGGGCAGAGGGAGAGGGAGAAGCAGACTTCCCATGGAGCAGGGAGACAGATGTGGGACTCGATCCCAGGACCCTGGGATCATGACCTGAGCTGAGGGTAGCTGCCTAACCGACTGAGCCACCCAGGCGCCCCAAGCTTCTGACTCTTGATTTCAGCTCGGGTCTCAGTCTCATGGTGTTGGGATCAAGCCCCACATCAGTCTCCATGCTCAGCGGGAAGTCTGCTTGAGATTCTCCCTCCCCCTCTCCCCACTCACATGCTCACTCTGTCTCTCTCAAATAGATAAATAAATCTTAAAAAGAAAAAAATCTTCTCACGAAACAGCAACATCCTACTTGGTGATTTTTCTCCATTCCTCAATCATTTAAAAAAAAAAATCAAATTGAGTGATTTTCAAAATGTAAAATCTAGAGTTCACTAAAGAAAACTTGAGAAAAGCACATGCAAAGAAGAGGAAAAATCAATTATAGTTATATCAAAACATTAACAATTAGGTGTCAGTACCATAAAAAAATAGTTTTCCCTTTTCTGGGAAGTGTAGAAAATATATCTGGATTTTTTTCGTTTAACATTATCACATAGGCCGTGTTTTGCTGTTGTTGATAAAGATCACAGAGATAGTACAGTCGTTTAGAGTAGAGGCTCTGGCACCAAAGTGCCTGGATTCAATTCATAGCCCACCACTTACGGGCTATATGGTCTTTAAGTCACTTAACCACTCACTGGCTCGATTTTATCATCTGTAAAATGGGGATGATAATGGCATCCAGTTCACAAACTGAATGCTTATGTAAAGGACTTAATATATGTTACTTATCAAAATAAAGATTTTATTACAACATTAATATATGTATATAGGTGACATTTTATGAAACATAGAAAAGCAGAAGAAATCAGAATCACCCATTATCATGTATAACCATACTTAACCTTTCCCCTGATGTTTTGACATTCAGACTGCCATTCCTGCCCCTCTGCACCATGTTAAATTGAATCTGTCATGAAATCGTATTGGTTAACAGTCTGGGACCTGAGCTTTCCCTGGCCAGTGTGGAGCCTGTGTTTTTTTTTCTGTAACCAGGATTTAATCAGATCCAGTCCATAAACCCGTTAACTGAAGGTTCACCATATTAGGAATGAATATGTGAGAAATATCTTTGTAAAGGATTTTTTTTCTTTAGCTTTAGAGGTTATTTCCTTAGCCTGGAATCCCAGAAATGGAAACACAGGGTCAACAGATGAGAAATGGTATTTTCTAGAAGGGTTGCACTGATTTTAAACTTGTGACTACAATTTATGAGCCTGCCCCACTTACTGTAGGCGCCCAGATCTGCATTACCTGCCCCCCCCCCGCCGCCCTTCCCCCCTCACTCCTCAGAGCTGAGATATTGAGGAAGTTGTTGGGGGTGCCAAAACCCTGGAATAGTTAATTCTAATCAAAATCAGCCCTCAGCTCCTCCTCCTTCCCACTAGGTCATTCCTTCCTCCCCCAGGGCCTTTCTTGCTTCCTTCCACACCTATTCCCCTCTTGGCTTTGTTTAATCCCCT
Organism: Zalophus californianus; assembly: GCF_009762305.2. Lineage (NCBI taxonomy): Eukaryota > Metazoa > Chordata > Mammalia > Carnivora > Otariidae > Zalophus > Zalophus californianus. The sequence goes on from NC_045600.1 coordinate 86,967,829, forward strand.
CACGTAGGCTTCCTTTTCTTTAGTTGGGGAGAAAATCATATAATTAAGAGTGTTCCCATGAAGAAGTTCGTGACCTTAGCAGCTAGAAGTGTTATGCCCTAGCTGGGTACCCACATTTAGGTAAAGGGTTCCCTGGAGCACTGTTGAACCCAAAGGACTGAACTTGCTGGTGGAATTTGGGGCAGTGGAATACCCAGAGAGGGTGATATTTTGAGTCTGGGCCCTTCAGGTTATGCAAGTAGATGTATGCAAGGTGTGAGGCCCGTTCTGTAGATGGGGTGAAGCCAGGGCCAGTTCCCAAGAAGCCCTCACTTTCTCACTGGCAAAGCACTACTAACTGCTCAGCATGGAAACACGTTTTCCTAAAGGTAAAGTGGGTCTCTGGGAGGGACTGTGGAGGGGAGAATGTTTACTGAATTGTACATAATAAAAGACTGGTCGGCAGCATGTGCAGATTCCTTACATAAAACATAACTTTATGATACCAGGCAGGGCTCCTTTTATGGCTTTTTAATCTTCTGGTTGAAATTACCGAGGTGTGGAGGGCTTTCGCTGATGTGATTACATTGCATGTCTGTGGCTGAGCAGAGCCAGGAGGCTTCAGGTGCGGCCAAGGCCCCAGTTACCTTGGTCTGAGCTTTGAGTTGCAGAAGGTGGGTTTCTTAGGAATGTTTCTGTTTGATCAAGGTCTTACGTGCCCTTTATGGCAAGGAATCGTACAGGTGTCTCTCTGTGGACTCCTACGTCTTTGATGGACTAAAAAGTCAAAGAAACAGCGATTGTGCCTGAGAGGAGAATGGATGGCAGCTGGATAAAGCACAGGATGCCCTAGATCTATGGATGGACAAGGAGAAGTATAGGCAAATTATTAGAACTTAAAAGGTGAGGCCAGCTAGTTCAAACAAAGTCCGAGGTGTTCTGAAAGAGGGAGGATGAGAGAAATGGAAAGCTTAGCTAGTTGTTAGCTATCAGTGGTGCTCCCAGGAAACTTTTGACCACAGCCAGATGGGAAGATGGGCTTGAGAGCAGATGGTGGGAACCGACTAGAGCTGGTCAGACGCCAGCCTCCCCTTCCTCCCTGAAAAAAATGCTTTGGCCCCATAGTGGTTCCTACTTACTCATAGCCTTGTCTGTTCCTTTCTAGCCTGATCCAGCCTGAAGATGACCGCACTGACCACTGTGGTGTCTGGCCCTCGAGCCCGGCTCTTTGCCTGCTTTTTCAGGCTGGGCACTCAGCAGGCTAGCCCCCTTCAGCTGCACACGGGAGCCAGCCTTGCAGCCAAAAACCACTATGAAGTGCTGGTGCTGGGTGGGGGCAGTGGCGGGATCACCATGGCCGCCCGCATGAAGAGGAGAGTGGGTGCGGAGAATGTGGCCATTGTTGAGCCCAGTGAGGTAAGTTTTTGAGCGCTTTTGAGCGCTTGCGTCTGTGTGCAGGTGCGCACGTGTGTTAGGGGATAGAGTGTGGTTGGCTGTCAGGCCCTGTTGCTCTCATGTTTCCAGGTTAGTGCTTCTGGGCACAAAAAGGATTGGGAGAAGGTAGGGAGAGGGAGAGAGGGAGAGGACAGATATCTAGGCTTTTATGTTCTCTGTATTGGTTTCTTAGGGCTGCCGTAACAAATTATCACAAACTGTGTGGCTTAAAACAGTAGGTGTATTCTTTCACGGTTCTGGAGGCTAGAAGTCCGAAGCCAAGGTGTTAGCAGGGTCATGCTCCCCCTGAAGGCTGTGGGGAGGAGAAGAAATCTGTCCCATGCCTCTCTCCTAGCTTTGGTGGTTGTGGACAATCTTCGGTGTTCCTAGGCTTATAGCTGGCATCATTCCAATCTCTGCCTCTGTCTTCACGTGGTCTTCTTTCTGTGTCTCTAGTGTTTTCATATGACCTTCTTATAAGGACACCAGTCATTGGATTTAGGGCCCACTCTAATCCAGCATGACTTCATCTTGACTTGATTACATCTCTGAAGACCCTATTTCCAAATAAGATCATATTCACAGGTACTGGGGTGAAGACTTCGGCATATCTTTTGGGGAGAGACAGTTCAACCCCAAAAGACCTCCCAATTCCAACCTAGTGTCCAGAGGAAGATCAATGGCCATTATACTTTCCTTTCTCTGTTCTAGTCTGGAGAATGGGTGATGAGTTGAGGGGCAGAGAGGCCTCTGGGAAAGGTGTTAGTGGGATTGATAAATTGAAGTACAAGGGATTATAAACAGATTATATAAAGCAGAAAAAGGTAGAGACACCAGGGAGGAAGCCGGGAAGTGTGTGTAAGGCACTATTTCATGCAAAACATTTTAAGATGATCCAGTAGCTTCAGAAAAAATATTCCAGATTTTTGGTGGTCTGACTGATGTTTCCTGAGGAACTAGGTGTGTACCAGTTGGAAACTGTGTCCTTGGGAGGGAAGCAAAATGGATCCAGTGCCTGTTTGGTGGGGAGGGCAGGTCAAGAAAAGCACATTTCCTTTTCAAGAAGTCTACCCAGCCCCCGATGAGGTTGTCCGGGGCTTAGCTGCAGTCTCAGATTGATAGGCTGTGATCTGAGAGGGTATGTTCTCGATCATTTTCTTTTTTAAAGTGACTAATTCAGGGTCAGCATTTTATTTTTTTTAATTTTTAATTTTTTAAAAAGATTTTATTTATTTATTTGCGAGAGAGAGGGAAAGAGGGAGAGAGAGAGAAAAAGCATGAGCAGTGGGGAGGGATTGAGGGAGAGGGAGAAGCAGGCTCCCTGTTGAGCAGGGAGTCAGAGCAGGCAGCCAGACATGGGGCTCCCTCCCAGGACCCCAGGATCATGACCCAAGCCCAAGGCAGACGCTTAACTCACTGAGCCACCCAGGTAGGTGCCCCAGTGTTTTAAATGACACTGGTCTGAGAGCTCCGTCAGGGGCCTCTGGTGTGTTGTAGCTAACCCATGGGCAGGTCTCCCACTGGGGTAGTCTTGGTAATGAGAAGGGCTCTTCTGAGGCACTGGGCATAATTTGGGAGGCCAGAGGTAATGGCTGTCCTCCCCCATGAGGAAGTGCAGGATGGAAGTCTTTCAAAGGTGCTGCTAGGGGCTCAGGTATTTGGTACTTGCTCTCCTGTGTCTGGTTTAGTGATTGGTGGAGCTGATGCTTGTTTGTAGTCTAAAAAAGAATCTGAGGTTGTATTTTTATTCCTTTTTGTGTTCAAGATGGATTTGAAATCAACGAGTTCTCACCACTGGAGACCTCTGCCTTCCTTCTCTTTGATCACCTCTATTATTGGCTGTACAGAGATTGCAAAGCCATTTTTCATATCCTCTTTAACATCTCCGTGGCTGGCAATTCTGTCCAGCCAGTTTGAGGCATTTTGGCAGTGTTGAGAAATTCTTGATCCCCCAGGTCATTCCATGAGTGTATTGGGATTCTCGGAGGCTGTTAGATCAATCTGCCCTTTGCCCATGAGTCTAGAACTTTCAAAACTAACTTAGTTCAAGTGAGGACCATCTGAAGCAAGATAATTCTAGAAAATAGTGGATATTTGGCACCATGGGGTAGGATCTGGTGCCTACTGGCTTCGGGTATAAAACCTCTGAGAAAGGAGAGGAGAGGGTACTAGGGCCAATAGGGAATGTCTGCAGTCCTCCATAGGCTTGGGAAGCACCGTTGGAAATTCAAGAAGTTTTGAGACCCTTCAAAGGTGGTTGTAAACTTTCCAGACTTACCATAGTCTCCAGATGGTTCTAAGGAACCATATTTAGGCTGCCAGGCTTAATTTTTCTTTATGTCTGTGTGCATAAATGTATCCATAATATGTGTGTATATGTATACACACACACACACACACACATAACATGTACATGTTAAGCATCAAATCAACTTTGAGGAACAAATAATACAATGCTCATGAAAGGTAGTTGACGGCTTTTTTCGGATGATCTTGGCAGAATTCTTGTGTTAGGTGACTGCCCTTCAGAGCTTAACATAATAGGAGACACCAATAGGTGTGTGTGTGGGGGGGGAGACTAACCTTCTAAGGCTTTTCTACATGGTGCTCCAGCGGTTGGGAGGGATAACTGAGAGTCTAGCTCATGTACCTTTAACTATGACCCTTTTGATCTGTCTCAAATTGAAACGGGTCTCCAAACACTTTGTTTCTCAGAGACATTTCTACCAGCCAATCTGGACACTGGTGGGTGCTGGTGCCAAGCAGTTACCCTCATCTGGCCGTCCCACTGCGAGTGTGGTACCATCTGGTGTAGAATGGATCAAAGCTAGAGTGGTTGAGCTGAACCCAGACAAGAACTGCATCCACACAGACAACGGCAAGGAGGTAAGCATCGGGGTCCTTCGGCTTTTGTTAGTCAGGGCTCATGTTAATGCACAGCCATTATCAAACTGGATAGCTGCGCGGAGAGAGAGCAACATATATGCGTGTGTGTGCATGGGTGTGCATGTGTGTTGATATTGCACGAGGTGGAAAGTGTGTGGTGGATGGAGGATGGGATAGATGGAAGGAGTGAGTGATGAATAAATGAACAACGAAGACATGTATTTATTGAACTGTTGCTCAATTGCTCGGTGTGGTATCTTGCATCTGAATGGTTTATTCAACAAATACTACCACTATATGTTAAAATAGCAGCACTTCCTCCTTTTACCTTTGAAACAGCCAGCTTCTCTCCCTGACAGTTGACCTCCCAGAGGAAGACGTTGGGAAATATCCATTCCAGTTATGCCAGGGGGCACCATGCCAGAGTCGTAAGGGACAGTGTGAGTCCCCATTGTGCGAGGGCTAAGGAGAATTTCTGTTCCTGGAGCTTGAGACTCTCAAGTGCTCAGTACCATTTAGAAGTCGGCTCCTATCACCCAGCGATCAAAGCCCCCGTAGGGATGAGAGCAGGAGGGGGAGATGACAGGCTCAGAAGCCATCTGCAGTGTCATGTCCTCTTGTCTGCTGCCGAGGCAGGAATTTTCACGGAACTCTAGAATCTGGGAGTTGGTGGGGATCTGAAAGGTTTTCAAGTCCAACCCCTTCCTCTAAACAGGGACTCATGGGCTACAAGCATTTGTAACTTTTCCTTGGGTCATGGATCTTTCTGAGCACCTAATAAAAGCCTTATCTAGAAAATGCATATACACACCATTTTTTTTAAAATAAAAGATTTTATTTATTTTAGAGAGAGAGAGCATGTGCACACACACACATGGGGAGGGGGCAGAGGAAGAGGGAGGGAGTCCCAAGCAGACTCCCTGCTGAGCACGGAGCCCTCTTGGGGCTCCATCTCAGGACCCTGAGATGATTAAATTTTGCATTTAATTTCATTGAGTTTAGAGCTTTTTTTTAAAAAAAGATACTATTTATTTGAGAGAGCGAGTGAGAGAGAACACAGTGGGGGGGGGAGGGGCAGAGAGAGGGAGAAGCAGACCCCCTGCTGAGCAGAGAGCTCTCCCTGGGGCTCAATCCCAGACCCTGAGATCATGACCTGAGCACAAAGCAGATGCTTAACACGCTGAGCCACCCAGGCACCCAAATTTAGAGGTTCTTTGTAGCCTTTTTCTAAACCTTGATCAGGAGTACCTGCCTTACAGCATTCGTGATCCTTGGCTCTCTAGCTGGCTTGCCTGTCCGCCTGCCTTCCTTCCTCTTCCCACGACTATTTATGAAGCATCCTCTTTCCCGTCTTTGTTCTTCCTTCTTCCTTTCTTCCTTCCATCCATCCTCCCTCCCTCCCTTTCTCTTTCTCCCTTTCTTCTTCTTTCCTTCCCTCCCTCCCTTCTTTCCTTCCTTCCCTTCTTTCTTTTTTCTTTTTATTTCTTTATTTTAAAGATTGTATTTATTTATTTGAGAGATAGAGTGAGTGAGAGAGAGAGCGCACGAGCAGGGGCAGGGGCAGAGGAAGAAGCAGGCTCCCCAGGGAGCCCGATGCGGGGCTCGATCCCAGAACCCTGGGATCATGACCCAAGCTGAAGGCAGATGCTCAACCAATTGGGCCACCCAGGCACCCCTCCTTCTTTCTTTCTTTCCTTTTTTTTTTTTTTTTTTTTTTTTAAAGATTTTATTTACTGGGGCACCTGGGTGGCTCAGTTGGTTAAGCATCTGCCTTTGGCTCAGGTCATGATCCCAGGGTCCTGGGATTGAGCCTCATGTCAGGCTCCCTGCTCAGCGGGAGCCTGCCTCTCTCTCCCCTCCCTGCTCATGCTCTCTTCTCACTGTCTCTCTCTCTTAAATACATAAATAAAATCTTTTTTTTAAAAAAAAGAAAGAGAGAGAGAGCGCATGCACAGCAAGCAGGGGGAAGAGCAGAGAGAGCAGACTCCCCACTGAGCAGGGAGCCCGATGTGGGGCTCCGTCTGAGGACCCTGAGATCATGACCTGAGCCAAAGGCAGATGCTTAACCGACTGAGCCACCCAGGTGCCCCCCCACTTTTTCTTTTTTTAGAGTAAGCTCTAGGGGCGCCTGGGTGGCTCAGTCGGTTGATCATCCTAGTCTTGATTTCAGAGCCCCAGGTTGGGCTCTGAGCTGAGTGTGGAGCCTGCTTAAGAGTCTCTCTCCCTCTCCCTCTGCTGGCCCCCCCAACACACACACACACTCTCTCTCTCTCTCTCTCTCTCAAAAAAAAAATTTAAAGTAAGCTGTATGCCCGCATGGATCACACTCATGACCCAGAGATCAAGAGCTGCATGCTGTACTGCCTGAGCCAGCCCGGTGCCCCTATTCAGTGTCTTCTATAAACTAGATACAGTTTTAGGAATATATGAGTGAACAAAAAGAAACAAAAATCCTTACTTTCCTGGATTTTTATTTCAAGCAGGGGAGGGCATACAATAACCAATAGACATAATAAGTAAATTATACAGTATGTTAGAAGGCAATGAGTTTTTTTTTAATTTTATTTATTTATTTTTAAAGATTTTATTTATTTGACAGAGAGAGACACAGCGAGAGAGGGAACACAAGCAGGGGGAGCAGCAGAGGGAGAGGGAGAAGCAGGCATCCCGCCGAGCAGGGAGCCCGATGCGGTCCTTGATTCCAGGAACCTGGGATTATGACCTGAGCCAAAGGCAGATGCTTAACAGCTGAGCCACCCAGGCGTCCCAGAAGGTGATGAGTATTAATGAAAATAAATAGAGCAGAGTAATTGGAATTGGGCCATGTGGGGAGAGGGATTGAATTTAAAATGGGTTGGTCCCAGGGTCAAGGAGTTCTCTGACAACAAGCATTTCCACTCCAGGTTTTGGACAGACGGGTCATATGAAAGTTCTGCCTCTGCTGAGTCAGAATCCACTTTTCTGTAGCCTCTTTCATTCTTTCTTGGGTCCCCAGGGTGTTTTTGGCCTTAATACCTCTTTTGTTCCTTGTTTTGTCCTGTAGCATGGCCAGGAGTGTCTTTTTGTTTCTGTGGAGGAACCCTTCAGCTATTTGAAGATGGCTTTTATCGTCTGTGTAAATCTAGTCTTCAGGTAGACTTGTGCCCTGTCTTCACTTTCCTCAGCACTTTCTCCTGTTCTCCAGCGTGGTCTCCAGTGCCCTCGCTGTTCTCTCTGCCCGGCTGTGGACATCATCTGCCCTATTGGTGCCCCCAGGAAAGAGGTTGCCCAGAAGAGTAGGCAACTTTACAGAATGGCCCAGAATAGAGTGGCACTATTCTCTCCCACAACTGGATATAGCCTAAGTTAGCATTTGCCTTTTTTAGCAACCATTAGCACAATGCTGATTCATGCCGGGCTTGAGGTCAGTTCAAATTTCTGGGTCTTTTTTCACATGACCCAGTGTCAAGTCAGGCTTTCTCCATCCATATCTAATATATGGATATACGTAATGGATTAGAATATATGTAATAAATTAGGATATATATATAGATAGATATATTTGATCTATCTGTCTATATATATATATCAAATACTTAAAAATTATTTATCCCTGTTGATGAACTTATTTTCTCCAGCATCTGCAAGAGAGCAGACAGTATTGAATGGAAGATTGAGCTTTGGGGCTCATTTCCCTTGCCAGTCCACTGTTCCTGGGGCCAGGACGCCTGTCTCTGACAATATATATCACCTCTTTGGTACAGCAGTGCCTGCCTCCTGATTAGACCCCTTCATATTATATGTATATAGTTTAGAGCCCTCTGCGGTTGGGTTCGTGTGCATCTCAAGAATCATAAACTTGTCTCATCTCTTGAGAATGAGAGGCACTGGTAGGTGTTCTCACTTCTGATCTTGCTTCGACACCTAGGGCTCAGACTCTTAGGAAAGTTGCAGTGTCTTGTTTTAGGGCTGGGGAAAAAGTTGGTGTAAACTGGCAGGACTTTCTTCCAAGATTTTATTAAGCAAAAGTCTGCTATAGCCAGGTCTCAGAAATCTGCTTGTACCTACTCATGGGAGATGTCATCTTGTTGGCTTTAGTTCATGTTACCAACTTGCCTGGATCTTGTGGATTTACGATTCTGTCATCCAGTTAGCATTTTTTTTTCCCTAGCCATTATCCATGATGGCTTCATTTAAGTTCAAGGTTTTAATTTGATAACATGTCCCTAGGGAGCTTTTTCTACCTTGCGTACATTAATGAACATTGTTTAGCAAATATTTTATGCTAAAAATTTACCGAAATCATTCCATTCTTGGTTTATACGTTAGTATTTCTTCAAGACTGAGTTGAAGGCTTTTCCTGAAATCCAGACTCAGTGTGTCTCTGACTCTTCCCTGATGCAGGGGTCTGTTTGTCTGGAATGTGTCCCATAGGCTCTGTGTGGACTGGCCCTTATCCTTCTCCAGACTTAACCTGATTCTGGTTCCATTCTCTCTCTCTCGTTTCTGCTCCAGCACATTTTCCTCTCATTTTCTCAAATGCCTTGGCCTCCTTCTTCCCCAGGACATTTGCACATGCTGAACTTACCTCTTTTCCTAGCTAACTCCTACTCATCTTTACTTTAGATATACCCCTTCAGGAAATCCTTCCCTGACCTACTAGGCTAGGTCATGTTCCCCCTTGACACACTATCACAGCAGTCTATGATTTAGTAATTATTTGTATGATTATCTGATAATACCTTTCTCACCCACTAGACTGAGTTCTTGGAGGGGTGGGAACAGTATCTTTCTTGTTCAATGTTGTATGTCCAGGACCTAGCACAATATGTCACATAGGAAGTGCTCAGTAAATATTTGTGAGCAAATTGTTTCTTTATCTGTGTAAAATGGGACTAGTAAGGAGTGCTTGGGTGCCTCAGTTGGTTAAGCATCTGACTTTTGATTTTAGCTCAGATCATAATCTCAGGGTCATGAGATGCTTTGGGCTCTGTGCTGAGTGCAGAGTCTGCTTGTCCCTCTCCCTCCGCTCCTCCTCCTCCTCCTTTCTCTCTCTAAAGTGAATAAGTAAAATCTAAAAAAAAAAAAAAAAGGTAATAATACCACCTACCTCATTGGGTTGTTTTGAAGATTAAATGAATTCAAACATGTGAAAGACTTAGAACAGTATCCTGCAGAGTGAATGCCCAAGAGATGTTACTGTTACTATTTTTAAAAGAACACATGAAAAAAGGGAAAAAGAAATGCTTATTAAGTATCCGCTGCGTGTCAGCGTTGTTCTTGACCCCTAACTGAAAGCAGTTTGCAATCTGTGAACATGTTGGTGCTCTTTTCCTAAATCACCAAGAGACATTTATTTAGTAGATGAGTCTGGAATTTTACAAGGGAGGAACATCCTATTTACTAGGTTGTTAGTATCAGAGTTTACCGCCTCCACTTGCCTGTAGCAAATTAGAATCCGTGCCCATATTTAGCCTTCTGGCAATGTCTGCCCTGTTCCCTGTAATTGCTCCAAAGTCTTGTCTACAAGTTTTTGCAATTGCTTAGAATTTAGATCATCTGGCCTGGGAACTTGAATTTATTCAGAAGGCTTGAGGCTTTCTTTTTGTTCATTGTTCTCTTAGGGTTTAGTCTCCCTCAGTGATTTTTTTTTTTTTTCATGATATTAAGCTTGTCTGTTACTGGTCCTTAAAAATAATCAGTATTATACTCTAATTAAACAATCTGGGCACACACAAACCAAAGGTTTTTCTTGTTGACTGTGTTCATGTTTTGCCTGTAGATCATCACCCCCAGACCCCATGTCCCATCTGACCTCATTTACCTTGAAGACTCAACATAGCTCAGTCAGGTAGTTAATGGACCTGGTACACTTTCCTATGGAACAAGGAATTCCAGGGCGCAGCTCTCTATGGATAGGCAAATCATACAGAGGGAGATGTATATACTATCTGTCTGCTTTGATAAATTATATATTTCACAAACAACTGAAATCATCCATCTATCCAACAAACATTACTGAGTTCCTCACTTTAATTTCGTGACTATGCTAGATTCCAGGAATATAAAGAATGAAACATAACCTTTAGCCTCTGGATTATTCGATGTAGTAAAGGAAGATATTATTCCTAAATAATGCAACCAGTGCTATAAAGCGTCATGTACACTGTGCTAAGGAAGCTCCCAGAAGGGGCCAGTGGGGAGGGGATTTGAATCATCGGAAGGCCTCACTGTGGAGGTGACCTTGGAGCTGAGCATCCTGGATCCCAGGGCAGGACTTCTGCAGAGACTTAACTGCCCTTGGCTCCTCAGCCTGGACCAAGTACTCTCTGGTCTTGGAGTCCTCTCTCTTCAACTGTGACCTACTCATCTTGCTGCTCTGCTTCTCCTTTTAGTACAAGGTTATGATAATTCATTACAACCCATTACTCCTTTGCCGGGCTCCTGACTTTCATTACGATCACTCTCCACCTCCAGTTTTCTAGGCAAGTCCTGTTTCTTTAGGTCCCTCTGGCTTACACTTTCTGGCCTCAGCTTTCTTCCTTCTGATCTTAAACCCACATTTCTGGGGCGCCTGGGTGGCTCAGTCGTTAAGCGTCTGCCTTCGGCTCGGGTCATGATCCCAGGGTCTGAGATTGAGCCCCGCATGGGGCTCCCTGCTCCGAGGGACGGAGACGGAGAAGCAGACTCCCCCGCGGAGCCGGGAGCCCGACACGGGGCTCCATCCCAGGACCCTGGGATCATGACCTGAGCTGAAGGCGGACGCTTAACTGACTGAGCCACCCGGGCGCCCCACAATACACATATTTAAAGAGGGGACTTTTAAGTTTTAAATAGACCATACGTAAGATCATGTACATTATATCACATCCTTTTCCATGACCCTCCAAAAGGCAGTTTCTAACATAATATTGATCCAATCCATATGGCAGATCAGATTTGTCTGGGATTCACACATGACTCCATATATTTTAAAGTTAATTGTCTCTTTATTATTTTTTATTTTTTTTAAATTTTATTTTATTATGTTATGTTAGTCACCATACAGTACATCATTAGTTTTTGATGTAGTGTTCTATGATTCATTGTTTGCAAATAACACCCAGTGCTCCATGCAGAACGTGCCCTCTTTAATACCCATCACCAGGCTAACCCATCCCCCACCCCCTCCCCTCTAGAACCCTCAGTTTGTTTCTCAGAGTCCATCGTCTCTCATGGTTTGTCTCCCCCTCCGATTCCTCCTCCCCTTCATTTTTCCCTTCCTACTATTTTCTTCTTCTTTTTTTTATCATATAATGTATTATTTGTTTCAGAGGTACAGGTCTGCGATTCATCAGTCTTACACAATTAATTCACAGCGCTCACCATAGCACATACCCTCCCCAATGTCTATCACCCAGCCACCCCATCCCTCCCACCCCCCACCACTCCAGCAACCCTCAGTTTGTTTCCTGAGATTAAGAATTCCTCATATCAGTGAGGTCATATGAAACATGTCTTTCTCTGATTGACTTATTTCACTCAGCATAACACCCTCCAGTTCCATCCACGTCGTTGCAAATGGCAAGATTTCATGCTTTTTGATGGCTGCATAATATTCCGTGTGTGTGTGTGTGTGTGTGTGTGTGTGTGTGTGTGTGTGTGTGTGTGTGTGTATGTACGTACGTACGTACGTACACACCACATCTTCTTTATCCATTCATCTGTTGATGGACATCTTGGCTCTTTCCAAAGTTTGGCTATTGTTGTCTTTTAAGATTAGGAAGTGCTTCTCCCACCCCTCAGCTGGAGGAAGTGTTAACAGAGGCACCACGCAAATAGTTGTGGCTTCTTTGTATCCTTCTTCATTGTATAAAAACACAGGAGTCTCAAACCCTAGGTAGCCAGGCAGGTTATTCAATACTTGTGAAGCACTGAGGTGTGAGAAACAAGAGAATGGCAGACTTGATGGCAGACAGGAGTGTGCCTCCCTCCCTGTCCCCTCCCTGTCACCCACAGCCTCAAGGCGTCCGCAGTAGAAAATGGAGGCATGGGGGTGGCCACATGGGGCTAAAGCTGAGTTAGCCCTTGGGCTGCCATTTCTGGGATCCTGGTCTAAAATACCATTGTTTTGTGTTGCAGATCTCCTACAAATATCTTATTATTGCTCTTGGAATCCAGCTGGACTATGAGAAGGTACTATTTTAAACTACTTCTGCATGACACTGGCCTATTTATGCCAAGATCAAATGCTGCATTTAGTTGCTTTGTATTCATTTTGGCATGAAAGAGTTCGAAGGGATTCTCTTTTAGTTTTCCTTTTTTCAGCGGTCTTTTGATATGGTTTTTAAAAAATCTTTAAGGTTTTGTCAACGATGTCAGCGATGATGATATGTTTTAGCTTTAAGCTTTAATCCGAGTTTAGCATGTCCATGCGCTAATGGCCATTCTTGCAGAAGAGCAGGCTCTTCCAGACTCACAAGAAAACTACCTTGTGTAGGACTGAGTTGCCTCTTTCTCTGCTCAGTTCCACGGGGTGTCGCATGGTGATGTCCTGCTCCCTGGCCTGGTCAGCCAAAGGGGGAATCAGGTCTCTCTTTCTCTGACGGTCCCTGCCTCTCTCTTCTCCAGAGTTCCTAGGGAAGCAACTCGAATTGTTGTGGGGGGGGTCATAAACTGCCCTTTGTGACCAGTCTTCCTAAAAGGAACTTGGTTACCACTTTATGGCACCTTTTTCCCTAACCACAACCTCTTCAAACTGGAGACTAGTAATGAAAGAGATAAGAGATCAGCTGTTTGCTTAACTCTTGGATAGTGAGTTTTGCTTTAGGAACCAGGGTCAGGGAGGTCGTGGGAGGAGAACCCGAGGCAGTGGTCGGGAGTCTCAGCATCCGGTCCTGTAAGACTCTAGGTGGGTCTCTCACTCTCGCCCTCCTTCAGTTCCCTCCTCTGTGTCTGGGAGCCAGGACCATTTCCTCACCTACCTCAGAGTCATGCCGTGAATTATCCACCGTTAGCATGGGCTGAGACTTCAGAAACATTAAAATACAAGGAGATTTTTTTAAAGATTTTATTTATTTATTTGAGAGAGAATGAGAGAGAGCACGAGAGGGAAGAGGGTCAGAGGGAGAAGCAGACTCCCCACTGAGCAGGGAGCCCGATGGCAGGACTCGATCCCGGGACTCCAGGATCATGACCTGAGCCGAAGGCAGTCGCTTAACCGACTGAGCCACCCAGGCGCCCAAAATACAAGGAGATTTTATAAAAATAATAATAATGATCATTATTGTTGTTGAAACTGCTGATATTACAACTACTTAAACTGTAGCAGGAGATAATGGTCAGTAATCAGAGGAATAGTTGCTTTTTACTCTGAGCATTGTGGAGGAGATCCTAGCACTCTGTTTCCTTGACGGCTGAGGGGTGGGTGTTGCGAGGTTGCCCTACAGTCTGGAGAACAGCCTGGGAGGTTCTGAAGGACCAGCCCATCGTCATGACTGGTTTTTGATGGTTCTCTGCTCTTGCTGGAAGAACTGGTGCTTGAGTCTCAACTCAATCTATGCCATCTTCACTGCAGTCTATGAACCTTCTAACACTGGAAGACAAGCGTCCAGCTAATCTTCCTGGCAGCACTACACGGACACTTCGTGGGGCACTTACCGTGTGGGTGCCATTTTTCTACTAAGCACTTTATGTGTGTGGTCTCATCTCCTACCGCCAACAACCCTCCGAAGCAGTTACTTTTATACTCATTTTACAGATGATGAACATAAACTCGGTGTACATTAGAACCACCTCGAGAGCCAGACAGATTTCTGGGCTTGCCCTTGAGTTTCTGAATCAGTAGGTCTGGGTGGGGCCTGATAATTTGCGTTTCTAGCAAGTTCCCAGGAACTGCATTTGAGACCCACTGGCTTAGGGCTATTCGGTAATTTACCCAGGGTCATAACCCTTGTAAGTGGAAAAACTGGGACTCGAGCCGGATCTGTGGGGTTCCCAAGTCCATATTTTTAATTACCTGCCTTTACCAAGAGTTTGATTTGGTACAACCTGATAAAGGGTTGTTTAAGTTTGTGATTATTGACAGTATGGCTCTTGGTTCTTCCCAGTAAGGCAACTGAGTCTCCAAAAAGGAAGCATGGCTGGCTTCTTGTCCTCACCTTGGTGGTGGGAAGAGATATGTTCAGATCATGGTCTCAAGGCCAGGGAGGCCGAGGTGTTCCCATGGGCCGAGTCCAGTCTGCAGTCAGCATTGGGCTCCGGGCACCACAGTCCCGATCGCAGCAGACGCCTCACCCTCCTGCCTGCTCCAGGGGGTGTGGGGCCTGGGGGCTGATGACTGGACCGAAATACTTGAGAGGTTATCGAAATGGCAGAGAACGAAGGCTCACGACAAGAGTTTTTGCGCTTTTCTTAGAAAATTTACACTTGTGAATTTGCACTTTTGTTAAAGAATAAGTTCCTTGTGTGCTTTCTTGCAGATTAAAGGCTTACCTGAAGGTTTTGACCATCCCAAAATAGGGTCCAATTATTCAGTGAAAACGGTAGAGAAGACATGGAAAGCTCTGCAGGACTTTAAGGAGGGCAATGCCATCTTTACCTTCCCAAATACCCCTGTAAAGTGTGCCGGAGCACCCCAGAAGATCATGTATTTGTCAGAAGCCTACTTCAGGAAGGTATGCTTCCTTCCCAGGGATAGAGACAAGGAGGGCAGACAGTGCCAATCCAGTGATGCCAGAAATCCATTTTATCCATGTCAAAATACCTTTTTTATTTATAAATTTTTATTACATATGTACAAAATTATATAATTGGAAGTTTATAAAATAGAAAAAAATGAAGTCGCTATAATCCAATACTTTACTATAGCTGCTGGTATCATTTTGACATGTCCTTCTATTTTGTTTCCTATACATGTGTTTTTTATTTGTTTGTTTGTTTTGTTTTGCTTTAGAGCATGTGGTGGGGAGGGGCAGGTGGAGAGGGAGAGGGAGAGAGAGAGAGAGAGTCTTAAGCAGGCTCCACACCCAGAGTGGAGCCCGCTGCCGGGCTTGATCTCACGACCCTGAGATCGTGACCTGAGTCGAAATCAAGAGTTGGATGCTTAGCCAGCTGAGCCACCCAGGTGCCCCTGTTTTTGTTTTTGTTTTTAATGGTTACAATCATACCATACGAATTTAGATGTACTACTTTTTCTTAAATAGTCCTTGTAGAATACTTTTAATGTGTACATAGAAATCTAGTTGGAAGATATGTTAGAGATTAAGTATTTCCATATAGTTGGACAATCGGTTGTACATTTTTTTTTTTTTAAGATTTTATTTATTTATTTGACAGAGAGAGAGTGTGAGAGAGGGAACACAAGCAGGGGGAGTGGGAGAGGGAGAAGCAGGGGGAGCCCGATGCGGGGCTCGATCCCAGGACCCTGGGATCCTGACCTGAACTGAAGGCAGACGCTTAACGACTGAGCCACCCAGGCGCCCCACCTTGTTTGTTCTTAAACATAACAATATCCTCAATTGCTCCCACTCAAGTTCAAGGTTATGAATCTGGCTCTTGATAAACGAAAATACAGTAGGCAAAATGCCAATTCTAAAGGCAAAAATAAATGTTGACATAGAACTTTAGACCTTGGTGGAAAGAGCTGTTTGGGTGGGGACGCTCCGCAGTCCTCCTGCACGTCAGAGCCGGTGTCCGCCCCTCGAGTACAGCCGGCGTGAAGCTGCAGGGAAGCTGCTCTCGTCCTCCTGCCCTCGTGGGGGGTGTCACATTTAGTTTATCAGAGTGTGGTTTGACCTGAGGCAGTGGCAGGATTCAGAGCAGCCTGTGGTTCTGTAAAGGGACAGGTGAGAGAAGGGGAGGGGCAGGTGGGACTGAAGAGCCGCCTGAATGTGTGCTTGGAACCCACCCTGGGAAGCCTTCACCTGAATTGGGCAGACCTGTGCCAACCGCCCGGGAGAATGAAGGAACAGTTCGAGTCATCGTTTCTGTTTCTAAGAAATGTCATTCTGGGTCATGAGAATTACTGGATGGCACGGCCTCTTGAGGTTTTTACCCACCTAACTCCTTTCCAATAGTGTGATCCAGGGGCACCTGGGTGGCTTAGTCCATTAAGCGTCTGACTCTTGATTTCGGCTCAGGTCATGATCTCAGGGTCGTGAGATCAAGCCCAACGCCGAGCTGCAGGTCAGACTCTGTGTTTGGCGTGGAGTCTGGTTGAGATTCTCTCTCTGTCTCTCTGTCTCTCCCTCTCCCCTGTGCCTCTCCCAACCTCTCTCTCTCTCTCAAAACAAACAGTGTGCTCCAGGTGAACAAATCCTAAAAGGAGCTGAACAAGGGAAAAGGGAGACTAGCTGTTACTTCCCACCTGGAATTCTCTTTGCAAAACTCTTTTCTACCAAGTCTTGGATGGCCAAGAGGAAGTTTCTCTTTCAGGCCCTATGAGATCTTAGGCATTAGGGAAGATACCAGCCTCTGAAATATATGAACAGTACGACTGTGTATGAGCCAATGGGATGGGAACTGCTGAACAGCACCTAGAACAGTACCGGCCAACTCTAGGACCTCATTAAATACTGACTGAGTGGATGAACAAATGAGTATATGAATAAACAGTTCAGCTCGTCTCTCCCTGGACTTGACCTCCATCTCTGGCCTTCACGTGAACGGTGCCCTCTTTAACCCCTGACTCAAAGGTGCACTTAGTTGCGTGTCACTGACAGAAAATAAGAAGGAGACAGTGAATTGGTTCACACCTCGCCCCACCAGTGTATAGTGATGGAGAAAGCTGGTGAGCTCTTCTGAGGGTTTTAATTTTCATCTAGGTTAAAAAAAAAAAAAAAAAAAAACGTGGCTGAAGTAATGCTTTGATATTGGTTGTTTCTGTTCTTTCCATTTTTCCCAGACAGGAAAGCGATCCAAGGCCAATATCATTTTCAACACTTCCCTTGGAACCATTTTTGGGGTTAAGAAGTATGCAGCTGCCCTGCAGGAGATCATCCAGGAGAGGAACCTCACCGTTAACTACAAGCAAAACCTCATCGAAGTCCGAGCTGATAGACAAGAGGCTGTTTTTGAGAATCTGGACAAACCTGGAGAGACCCAAGTGATTTCAGTGAGTGGTGAGGTTCAGTTGTCAGCTACACACAGCCGTAGAAGGGCAGCAGTAGGGGAGAAGGTGGATCAAAATGGATGGGGAAGAGAAAGAGGCTGTGTCCCTGGGAGCTGAGGAGTGTTTATCTACTGGTATCAAGTGAATTTTGATCCTATTTTGTATCTCCATTTTTCTTCCCCTGAGTCACTTGAAGTAGCCAAAAATATTTGATGACTTCGGGTGTAGCCTAGAGTTCAGGAAGGGCTTCTGTCAGTGGAGGATTTGGTGATTGTCTTGATTTATGGAGAAACACCCCTGCCTGTGGTTTGTTCACGAGGGATGGGGGGGTGTCTTTTAAATATCTTCCACCTGTGCACAAAAGGAGGCACTTCAGAATCCTTGAAAGCTCTTGTGGAGCCATACCCTAACTCGGAAAGATTGAGCCTCTGTATATGGGCTTGGATTCTGCGTGTGTGTTCCTTCTTCTGTGTAGCGGGAGTAGTCCTTCTGTAGAGGCGTATGAGGATTAAGAACAAGATGTAAAGGCATCTGGAGAAGCATTCATGGGAGAATCATTTGTTTATAGCACTCTGGCAAAAGCTGTTAGCAACGAAAAATGGATCACAGTGACATTTTATTCATTCTGCAGTTTTAGGGGAATGAAGGGTTCCATAAAAAAAGGAATTTTGGAACGAGCCAACAACGAATCTTCCAAACATCAAAACTTCACTTTTAAGCTTTTTAGTGCAGGTGTTTTTCTAAAATGTATTGCACACATCTTTCCTTTCTTAACTGGTGTGCATTAACTCTCATTTAAGATGTTACTGATGATTCAAGGTCATAATTTTAAACTTTTATTTGCGAACAGTCTCAAACTTAGAGAAGCTGCAAACATAAAACCAGTACAAAGAAAACTGTATGCTGCGTAGCCTTTATTTAGATTCATTTATTATAGAGTTTTACCCTACTGGCTTTATCATTTGACCTCTCTCTGTCTCTCCACATATAATTAATGTAATATGATATGATATAATGTAATGTAATATAATGTAATATATTCTCAAAGCCTCTAAAGGTGAGTTATATACTTCATACATCATGGCCCTTTACCTAAAGACTTTAGTGTAGATCCTTTAAGAGGTCCCTATTCTTTTACATAACCACAGTACAGTTACCAATTCAGGAAATTTAGCATGGGCACAATATTTTAATCCACCGTTTGTATTCCGGTTTTGTTGATTGGCCCAATAGCATTTACAGTGCTTTTCTCCCTCCAGGGCAAGAACCCAGTCCACAGGCAGGTATTGCCTGTTAATTGTGATGTTTCTTGAGGATCCTTTGATCTGGAACATCTCCACAGCCTTTCTTGGTTGATACTTTGGAATAATACAGCCCATCTCCCACTGCTTTATTTTTTAATAGACTATTCCTCATTCGGGGTTTATGTTTTCTTGTGATATCAGGCTGTGCATTTTAGACTGAAGTGCAAGACATAAGCGATGTCGTGTGTTTCTAGTGTCTCACATTTGAGGGCACAGAATGGTCGCCTGCGCCTCATTGATGATGTTTTTTTGGATCACCAGTCAAGAGATGGCCCAATTTCTCCACTGTTTAATTATTATTCTTTTCCCCCCTTGCTACTAATAAGTCTGTGAGAAGACGCTTTAAGACCAAGCAGACACCATACTCCCTCCTCATTAAGCTTCCCACTGGATTTACCATCCACTGATGATTTTTGCCTAATCCAGTCTTTACTGTGGCGGTTGCAAAATGATGATTTTTCCAATCAAGCGTTCTCTCTACCTTTAACAGTAAGCTGTTAGCATTCTGTCTGCAAGAGCCCTCCCTTCTCTCTTAATTCATTAGTTATTGGTATGAACTCATGAGTTTTGTTTTTACCCCCAATGGTTTATAATTCATTACTGTCCCTAAGTATTTGGGTGCTCACGTTGTCCCGGATTTGGTCGGTAGGAGCCTTTTCAAGATGGCGATGCCCTTGTGACTTGTCACCATCATATTTTTGAGCACTTTCCTGCTTTCTGGTGTCCCAGGATGTCCCAGGCTCATCTAATAACCGCTTGCCGCAGCTCAGGGTCATAATTTTGAATAGCTCTTAGGTAGTTATGCTCCTAGGGCCTACTAGGGCTAGTTATCACCTTATCAGAGGGTCTCAGACTACTCTGTTGTTTGATTTTGTGCGTGTCCTTTTTGTAGCTTTCCAGTTTTCTTCCTTCCTGGCTGTCAGGCAGTTGTAAGTGACCCTAAAAGGTCCCTCCAGCTTCAGCTCTTTTAAGCTGCTGCTGCTAATTCTTTACTGACTGGAAAATGAGAACGTGTTCAATTCTATGTTAAGTAAAAGTGAATGAGCTACAGCGAGGGCCCACAGCGTACTTTTCTGAACAAAGTGTATGCGCTTGAGTGCATTAACTTAATTTTGTTATTTGGTCTTTTTTACTTCGGTTCTCAGCTGTGCTCTGGAGAGTTGAAGTTGTGGATGGGGACTTGGATAAATAAATGGTTGTTATTCTTCTAAAGGGTTTATAAAGAAGAGAGATATTTGTATCCCCTTTGAGTGATACGATTTCAGGTCAGATTTTCTTTCCAAACCCAACCCCACTCTTAAAATAGGAATTTCAAAAAATCTACCAAAAGGTGTTGAAGGTAGTGGCTCTCAGCCCTGACTGCACACTGGAATCACCTGGGGAGATTTTAAATGTTCTGATGTCTGAGTCTAACCCTCACAGATTTTAATTAATTAGTTTGGGGGGTGGACTGATGATTGGGAGTTTCAAAAGTTCCTCTGATAATTCTCATGTACAAGCAGGATTGAGGACCACCACTGTAAAGAATTAAAAAAAAAAAAAAAAGAAAAGAAAGAAAAAGAAAGCCTATAGCCTAACCCCTGCATTGTTCAATGGTCAGCGGTAATGTATTTCTTTATAGATAAGCAAATGGAAGGTGAAGTGACTTGTCCATATAATGACATTCTGTTTTTCATGGTAAACGAACCTATCCCTTCAAGCCAGAGCTTCCAAGACTGTCACCTACAGGTTTCACGTGTCAGAATCTCTAGGAGATTTTGTTCAAGTACAGAGTCCTGGGCCTTACCCAGACCCGCTGGATTGGGATCTCGGGGTGGTGGGGCCCAGGAACCTGCATTTCCCACAAGTCTCCTAACTGCTGCTTCTAAACATGAAAGTTTCAAAACTGCTATTCTGAATAGATTATTTATGTTAATGAAGGAGAACCAAGTTATTTGCCATACACGGTTTGTGGAAATAACGTATAAGGGACAAGCTACAGCCAAATGCCAATGTTCAGTAAATCTATAAAGCAGATCTTAGCATCTGTTTTGTAGGATGTTAGCTCCAGTAAAACTTCATGCCTTTAGGATGATTATGTGGAAATAGCTAACTTTCCTTCTAGCAGAGATGAATGGAATTCATGTGTACTTGTGAAATTTAAGCACATTAACGCCAATGGATAGAGATGACTCTGGTAAGATTTTTCCCTCAGCTAAAAAAAAGTAGTTCTGGTTAACTATAAAAAAATAGACCTAGCCTTAGTAATTTGGTGGGTGATGGTTGTTGGCCATTTCTTGCATTATCCTGCAGACAGGTGTTCCTTTTCCACGGTCATTAACAGAGCCAGGCTCAGGGACCTGTGCTTGTAAAGAACCACTCAAGATCCCCTTGCTGAGGAGCTCTGGTCATTTACAGCACCATTCTACCTTAGGGCTAATGAAACTTATAATGGTCTGAGAGTGGGAATAAAGACAAGCCACCTCTTCAACTCCTTCCACTGTCCATGATTGCCAAGCACTGACGAGGGTGTGGACCTCCTTGTGGAAGCCGGGAGCTATTGAGCATCACAAGGTTGGGACTGCCCTAAGATGCTAAGGTTTTCACCTTAAGGTGAAATGTTTTGCGACCCTTAAATCAGTTTGAAATTGCTACATGGAGTTTATAAGTAATAATAAAAAGATGAAAAAGGATAAACTATAAAATATTACATAAACAAATAAAGTATTACATAAATAAATAAAAAAAGTAAGTGAGCTATCTAAATTGATGACGGTGGGTTAGTGCAGTGCTGCATTTTTTTTTGGGGAAAAAAAAAAAATCCACCCTGTCCCCTACACTGTTCAGTAAACCCTTTACTGAATCAGATCCCGCTCTCCTCCAGAATGCTAGCTAATATTCTCACCACCTTTTATTTCACCTTAAATTGGCATTCTGATGGTTTCCTTTATGGATTTTGAGAGTCCACCCGTATTTGGGAATGGTGCTCACTTACCAGCTCTGAACACAGACTTTGTAGTTTTCAGGGACTCTGAGCACCTTTTTGCAGAATAAAACCCAAGTACCAGACAAGTAGACAGCTGAGGATCAGGGGGAGAGCAACTGAGAAACACCTCCTCCTCTGTTTTAGGAATAATAGAAACGTCAGGGGCTTCTTTTAGAACATTAGTGAAGTTCATTCTGGTGTTTGTGATTCCCCCGTGCCTCCTGACCAGAAGGATCATGTTGACTCTCTACGGGGAGACCACAGCAGGCAAGAGAATGGTTAGTTGTTTTACCATGACACTGCAGGGGGGGTGGGGGTGGTGAAGGTCTTGGAGAGGGTGTGGGTTAGTGCAGTCACGAAGCAGTGGTACACCATGCAGTGTATGGGTGAGGGAGGTTGGGACAGCGTGTGAGGCTGGAGAAATACTGGAAAAAAACCCAAATTTGGATGCTTTCCTTCTTTGTAGTATGAAATGCTTCATGTGACCCCACCAATGAGCTCGCCAGATGTCCTCAAGACGAGTCCTGTGGCTGATGCTGCCGGTTGGGTGGATGTAGATAAAGAAACTCTTCAACACAAGAAATACCCAAATGTCTTTGGCATTGGGGACTGCACCAACCTTCCCACGTCGAAGACAGCTGCGGCAGTAGGTAAGAGAATGAGCTAGGTTTCTTACTCTCTCAGAATGATGTCACCCTGAGGCACCGTCATAACAAAAACCAAAGCTTGGCACAAACGGCATTCCATTAATAGTGAAACCTTTGTGGCCTAAAAATGACTTCAGCCTCCCTGACACAGAAGCAAGTTGTCCGTGAACTTAGTATCGTGTAAAGAAGAAAGAGTAGCCTGACCTCATCTGCCTTTGTTTAGGTCCGGGGAGTTGTTTGCAGGGGAGGGGGCATTAGGGAGAGGGTACCACCTTTCCAGCTCTCTGGAATTCTGTTACTTCTCATACTGCCACGCTCCTCTCCTTGGCCTTTTTTGCCCATGACACTCGGCAGGCTGGCTGTTTTTCTTCTGCTTGAAACACCATAAAGCTGGGGAAGCTGTTTGTTTCCACAGAAAACACATGCAAGTCAATGAAAGCTTGCAGACCATAAAATTGTTCTGTTAGGACAAATACAGTGGAGCGTGCGCTGATTGGTACCCGATAAAGGCCTCAGCCTGGAAAAGTAAATTCGTTACCTCCATGTTCTGCACTAGCAGTGATGAGGAGAATTGTCTTTTAGATGCTATCCTCTCTAGACAAGAACTGTCTTCTCCAGATGCTGTAAAACACAGACCTTCCCGCTACTGGGATGAGAATGTTTTGTGTGAATTGCACACCCGTGGAACAGGTTGTGTTACTTTCACTGTTGCAACCCACGAAGGGCTTTCTAGGAAACCCACTCAATGTCTTTTTCATTATTAATAATCATTTCCCCCAACTTGATTTCAAAAATCTCAAACCTGTGAAAAATTGGAAAGTACAATGAATAGCCAGATAGCCTTCCGATACAAACCAGTTATCATCTTTTGTAACATTGGCTTTATTACTCTGTGTACATTTTTTTGCTGAGTCATTTGAAAGTGAGTTTTGACATAGTAATACCTCACCCTCAAGTACGTCGACCTGCATCTCTTACAAAAAAGGACTTTCTCCTCTATATCCACAAGACCGTGGTGATGTCCAAGAAATTGAACACGGTATTATCTCATAATCATCTCATATATAAGCCAGTTCAGACTTCTCCAGTTTTCATAAAAATGGCCTTTATTACCACCACCCCCCCACCTTAAATCCATGAGCCAGTTAAGAGCTATACACTGCATTGGATGTCATGTCTCTTTGGTTTCCTTTAATCTAGAATAGGCCTTCTGACATTTGTTTTTTTTCAATTTCATGACCCTGGCATTTTTGAAGAGTCCAGGTTGGTTGTCTTGTAGAACATCCCATAATTTAGAATTGTCTGGTGGTTTTCTTAAAATTAGATTCAGGTGATCCATTTTGGCAAGACCCTGCACACGTGAGGCTGTGTTCCTCCTGCTGCCTCACCTTAGGAGCCCGCCATGTTAGCTTGTCTTGTCCTTGGTGCAGCTAGATTTCATCGCTGAGTGAAGGGGTGCCCGTTGGTTCTCTCCGCTGTAAAGGTATCTCTTCTCTTTGTGATTTGTAGGCAGACTGCGTGATGATGCTTTAAATTGACATTGCTCTTAATGTAACCTGCTGAATTTATGTGTGGAAAATGCCTGTGGATGCATGTGGGGCCCAGATTACCCAGTGTGTGGCCTACTTTAAACACATTTCACTCACTGTTCTGAAGAGATAATATTAAATATGACTACACAAAAAGTTTTAAGTGAAAAATCTTGCCCCCAGCCCTGCCTTGCATTTGCTGCTTCTGTGTTCCCCCTGAGCACGCAGAGAGTGTCCCCGTTGTTTTTACATCTGGTTTTTCCCAGTTTATATTCTATTATATGGTTGCTCCAGAATTTATTTAATAAGTCTACTCTTAATTTATATTTATGTTGTTTCCATTCTATTTGTATTTCAAACAGTGTGAATGCTTTTATTGCATTCATGTTAAATGCATATATATATATATATATGTATATGTCATTTCCCATTTTGGGAAGGAAATAACAGTAGCCCCGGTGTTCCCCAGGTGGATCCACATCTCTCATTAGATTCCCTTCTCCAGGTGTTCTGAATATCCCTAGCAAGGTTTTCACTTGTTTCATAACCCATCCTTGGCTTACTTGCCACCCCGCCAGGTGTCTTACCTCATTCCAGACCACTGTGCTACTGTGAGTGAGGCACCGTCTCGCCACATTGAATCTAGCATTCCCGTGGCTCATGCCTCTTTCTCTGCCCCAAGCTTCTCCCTTCATTACCCATACCACATCAAGACCAGGACGTGACGTTTAACAAAAGTTAACCGAAGGTTTGGGCATAACAGAAGGGGATTATAATACAGGGAAAATCCAGAGCTCACATATACTTACACACACACACACACACACACACACACACACACACACACACACACACACACACACACACCCTTAAACCTGGACAGTGTGACACACACACACACACACACACACACACACACACACCCTTAAACCTGGACAGTGTGACTGCTTCGTGGGTCCCAACCTCTGCAGGTGGCACCTGCTGGCCGTTGTTTCTCCTCATCTGTTAGCCTTGATGCCCTGCTGCCGAGGCCTCCTTGGGTCTTCTCAGTAAAGATTCCAAACTCTCTATGGCCCTCAAAGGGGAACAGAGTTTTCCAAAATGGAAATATGATCTTTAGAGATGTTAAAACAATGAAGACAGCCACTTTATATATATATATTATATATATTATAATCATATATATTTAAAAGACTTATTTATTTATTTTAGAGAGAGAGAGAGAGCGAGCAAGCAGGGGGAGAGAGAATGTCAAGCAAACTCCCTGCTGAGCACAGAGCGTGACGCGGGGCTCGATCTCAGGACCCTGAGATCATGACCCCAGCTGAAATCAAGAGTTGGATGTTTAACCGACTGAGCCACCTAGGCACCCCAGCCAGTTTACGTTTTTAAGCAGAATTATTTATTCCTCATTTGTTTGAACTTCCTCATTTTGGAAAAACATTTATTGCTCTTTTGGGCATCAGCAAACTATACTCTGCTGGCCAAATGCAACCTGCTGCCTGTTTTTGTACAGCTTGTTTTTGTAGGAATGATTTCTACCAGTGAACATTTATAATCAATTTGTTGATAAGGAACACTGTGGTAAGGGAAAGAATTCCATTCTTCTCACTATTACAAAAAATTATTTTTATATTTTGGATTTTGTTAATAAATTTTTTTTGTTTTCTCTCTTGTTATATAATGTCTTTGATATTTGCCTTTATGCCCACAAGATGTAAAATTTTTATTTATGATTTATTTATTTATTTTTTTAGAGACGGAGTAGTGGACAGAGGGAGAGGGAGAGAGAGAATCCTAAGCAGGCTACGTGCCCAGCGTGGAGCCCGATGGGGGCGGGGGGCTCCATCTCACTAACCTGAGATCATGACCTGAGTCACAGTCAAGAGTCGGACACTCAACTGACTGAGCCACCCAGGCGCCCCTGTAAAATTTTCCCTTACAGAATAAGTTTGTTGACTCCTGACTTTGGGGATCACAAAACAACCGCTTTAATGAGCATTTTACAGTATAAACATAACCCATCTTTCCTCAAAAGTAAATCTAGTTTTCCACCTCTAGAGATACAAACTGCATGTATTTTTAAAAGGGCAGTTTTGATTACTCAAAATTGAACACAGCCTGGTATTACGGAATTACTGCTAGAGTTTCAGGTGTAAAAATGCTATTGGGTTTGTAGTTCCTCGTTTTTCAGAGATAGACACAGAAGTATTTATGGGTGAATTGTTGTGACGTTTGCTCTGAAGATATGCCAGAAAAAGAAGGGGTATCTCCGATGGAATAGAGGGAACGAGAATGATAGAGTTTGGATATTTTCATAATAGTCTCCCCCGCTTGCCATCAAAAACCAAAAACATCCGTCTACCTGTCTGACTGTCTGTATCTGGTACAGCCTCAGCCAGGGCATTCTAGTACAAAGGAAAGCTCACTGTTTGGCCTCGTTGAATATATCTGAGGCTGTCTGGACAAGGACAAAGGGACATCTGAATAGGCTAGGGGATTCTGGACACACAGTCCAAGCTGACAACCATTGACCCCTAGGAGTAGGGGGAGTGGGTTTGGGGTAGGGCCATCCTTACAGTCTTGTTCGGAGAGTTTCAGACTTACAGAGGCATCTGTGTGGGCCTTTGATGAGTTAAAGAACCCTTTCTGGTAGCCAGAACTTTGAGTGGCAAGGTGAGTCATGTTCTAGTAAAAATCTAGAGGGATAGGGAATAGAGGCTTCTTAACTTGTTTTCATTTAATTGCAAATTAGTTTTCTTGGAAAACCTGGATGCTTATATTCTTCGGATTTTTCCATTTCTCTTCTAGCTGCCCAGTCAGGAATACTTGACAGAACAATTTCTCTAATTATGAAGAATCAAAAACCAATGAAAAAGGTTTGTATGCCATGTAAGAAACCCTGTCTCAATTTTCATCTCCTATTCTGTGTGAAAGCAGTGTTTTCCCTCAATTCTGCCACTTTCTTAATTGGTGTCTTTCACATGGGCACTTTAATTTTTGCCTTTAGCATATATTTTTGTTAGATAATTTCCATTTTTCACTGTACAAAAAATGAAAATGTACAAAAAAGAAAGAAAATTGCCGCTATTTGGAGTAAATAATAAATTCTGAAGTATTTTTCTGAAGTATTTCTGTAATACCATAAAAAAAGCCACTTTCCAACTCGGTCTCACATGCAAATTTAGTATGATGGCTACACCTCGTGTCCACTGGTGACTGGCTACAATCGTGTGATTCTTGCGGAGTTCGACTACAACGCTCAGCCACTGGAGACCTTCCCCTTTGACCAGAGCAGAGAGCGACTTACCATGTACCTCATGAAGGCCGACCTGATGCCTTTCCTGTATTGGAATATGATGCTGAGGTAAGGCCATCGCCTAGGGTAGAGACACCCCTCCCTGACTTGTGCAGGGTGGTTGTTTCAAGGAGGCCTTCAAGCTATAGGGGAGATCGGGACCCAAAACAGAACAGGCAGATGGGATCTGCTTTGTTGTGCCTTTTCTCATGGATGAGTGATGGCAGCCTAGGATCTGTGACCTCAGCCGTACTTGGTGGGAAAGAGGCTGCTCTGGGTGAGGAAGGGAGCCATCCCACATCTGCCAGCCACAGGGGGAGGCAGCCTCTGTCTCTTCATTATCGGCAGTGACCAAGTCTTCTGTCTTCCATGCCCTGGCTCTCTCTTGCTGCCGGATTAACAACAACAACAACAACAATAATAGTGAATCACCTTCACATGTCAAGTACTTTTTCGTCTGCTGCCTTTTGTTTTTATTGTGTTCCAAGAAAAATAAAACATAGTGATTAAGAGCATAAGCTTTGGAGTCAGACTTATGTCTGAGTCCTGCTTCTGTCATTCACTAGCTGTGAATGAGAATGCTGACAAGGCAAGTCGCTTAAACACTTTAAGTTTCTTATCTGCAAAATGAAATGAACATTGCCTACCTCACAGGATGAGGATTAATGAGATGACACATAGAAAGACAGCTACATAGTAGTAGGCATTCGATAAGTAAATAGAGTAATTAAAATTAATAGTTCTTCTTTGTCCAAAAAATGACAATCTCATTTCACTTGTTCAAACCCTTAAGAGATAGTTAAGTCAGGATATGTACACCAGTGGTTTTCAGCCAGCGGGGGTTTTGCCCCCTAGGGGACATTCGGCAATATCGGGAGACATAATTTGATTGTCACAACTGGAAGGGATGCTTGGGAGCATCTAGTGAGCAGAGGCCAGAGATGTTGCTAAACATCCTGAAATGCACAAGACAGTCCCACGGCAAAGAAATACCTGGTCCAAAATGTCAGTAGGGCCAAGGTTGAGAAACCCTGACCTATACTTAATTTATGAGCAAATGAGAGTAGAGAGGATTGCAGTTTGCATGTAGTAGAGGCTTCATACCTGTTTGCTATATTGAGTCTGCATGTCCAGGCTCACATAGCAAGTCTGTGTCAAAGCCAGGATCCAAAGTAGGTTGTCCCCTCCCGGTCATGGGATCTTTCTACTTCATTAGACAGATGTTGTTTTTATGTGCCGAGAAGCATGCTCTGTGAGCAACCTGGCCTCCCTTTCAGCTTCCCACTGCTGAAGTCACCCTCATCTTTTCTGATGCAAATAATCTTCTCCGGTCATTTCTTCTAGGGGTTATTGGGGAGGACCAGCTTTTCTGAGGAAGGTGTTCCATCTGGGTATGAGTTAAGAAGGGCTCAACCCTTGCTCTCCTTGGATGGCTTCTGAACCCAAATCACAGTCGCTGATTGACCAAGAGCCTCGCGAAGAACTTAAAACCTAACCCTGTGCAAAGAGTTTACTGCTGGATCATGGTGACCAAATGCGTCCCTTTTCAGTGCCTCTGGATAGCCACTGTGTGGTCTGCCCAGGATGAGTTTGATTCTTTGGAAGTATTCAAATGAAAGAATAGATTCCTATTTTTTAAATAAAAGCTTGCCATTGATTGAGATTCTGTGAGACAATTTTGTCTTGACTAGTGGAATGAAAAGTTACAGCATTTGGGAGCAGGGGTTGGTGGCGGGAGCTTACCTGTTGCCTAGTGTAAGCGTTCCACTGATAGCCGGCATGATTTCACCAGAGCCTGTTTGGATTCACAGAAAGTCACTCCAGGGAAAATACTATTTCAGGTGGTGTGTGCTTACAAGTCCTCTGTGGGGACATGGGGGCTGCTCGTCCCGTTCCTTCTCTTTTAGACTTTGCAGACATCCCCCCACTGAATCTCTTGCAAGTCTTACTCTCTCATGGCACACGCTTTTCAGGGAGCCTAGGCACCCGGAGGATGAGGTTAGAGGAAGTCTGATGTGTGTGGTGAGCATCTGTTTGATTCAGTCCCGATTTGGGCCAGTAATATTTTGAATGAGTTCACATTGGGAATATTGCAGGAAATCGTTCATTTCTTTGAAGTTCAGCAGTGGCTTCAAAATCATTTGTTCCCAATCCGTTTATTTGTAGAAACTTACAGTTTCAGTTCCATCTGGTATTTTAAAGCTTTGTACATTTCATATATACTGAACCCCACCAAAGGGAAATGCATAGCAGTCTAGGCAATGCCTTAGATTTTTATTTTTTTTCTTTATTTTATTTTTTATTTTATTATGTTAGTCACCGTTAAGTGTCCTCCTTAATACCCATCACCGGGCTCACCCATCTGCCCGCCCCCCTCCCCTCGAACACCCTCAGTTTGTTTCTCAGGGTCCATAGTCTCTCATGGTTCATCTCGCCCTCCGGATTCCCCCCCCTTCATTGTTCCCTCCCCTCTCCTAATGTCCTCCCTGCTATTCCTTATGTTCCACAAATAAGTGAAACCATATGGTAATTGTCTTTCTCTGCTTGACTTACTTCACTTAGCATAATCTCCTCCAGTCCCATCCACGTTGAGGCAAAAGTTGGGTATTCATCCTTTCTGATGAATGCCTTAGATTTTTACAACAGTTTGGAGTTCAAACCTAAACAGTTACCTGGTTTCGGTAACAGTGTTACCTAGGACTGCCAAGTCTTTCTGATTTCCTGGAGTTCTGATGACTTGAGAAACTGATCAGGCACTCGTTCATTAATTCAACAAATATTTACTGAGCACGTACTACCTGCCAAGCGCGATTTGGGGCCAGGAGATGCAGTGGTGACCCAGACGGAGAGTGCTCTGCCCACAGTTTTGTGGTTCATGTGATAGTTTCCTCATCTTTTCTTGGGATGCCAGGGGGCTTGCTGGATGAGGCCTTGGTTGGTTTGGGAAGTAGACTTTCTTCAGGGGCACATGTTCCGGGAGAGAACAGGGCACCACTCCGGCAGCAGACACCTGGCAATAGGAGCAGAAGGAAGATGTTTTCTTTGGTAACCACACATCTGGCTTGTCTGCAGTATTTCTGTTTAACCTCTGTTATCCTGGCATAGCTATTAATGGTGCCCCCTCTCATTCCAAAATGTCTTGTTTGGACAATATATTGACCACTCTCGTGGGGGCACTCACCGCCTCCGACCCCCCACCCCAGTCCTAGAATGGGAGAGCAGAGCCACAAAAGGAGCCCATCGCCTCGTGTGCATTCACATGGTGCTTGTGAAGCGGGCAGGGGTGGGATTGTTCTGCACTGTACTCTGAGTCCCTCCCTGAGGTGGCTGCAGCTCGTCTCCTAGTGGGCTGCCCATTCCGGCAGGTGTACGAGATCAGGCATCGCTGGGTGCTGTTCCCCTCACAAGACCTTCCTCTGCAAGATCCAAGAGGTCCTGGGAATAGCCAGCCATTACGTTCTGTCTGATGTGGACGAAAGTGCTGGTGAAGCCGGTTTCTGCATTTTTAGGGACGGGCTGGGATTCTGGGAATGGCTGCAGAGGCTCCAGGTCAAGTCACTTTGAAGTCCCTTGCAGGGTGAACCGGAGCCTCCTGGGTCTGTTTATGATCATGCATTCTGAATAAAGCTCCAAGCATCAGGAAATTGCTTCTGGATTCACATTACGCTGGGCAGAATTTGTTGCCAAATTCTGGAGGGAGCGGTAACCACTATTGGCCAAAATTCCAGAAAAGCTTGGCCTTTGAAACCTTGTCTCCTTAACCACAAACGTGGGGTTGGCCAAGGGAGAGACCTTCCCTCGGGACTGCCTCTAGTTATTGGGATCAGGCAGCAGAAGGGGGGGTAAGACCAAGATAGAGACGAAGGTGGGTGGTTTCTCCAATGGTGGGGCCTCTGATGGAGTGAGGCTGCAGGTCCCACCCTGTGGAGAGCTCTGTCTCAGAGGCAGATGCCTTCAGAATACAGAAGTGACACCGGGGGCTAGAACTATTGACTTGAGCAATCTCTCCTTGATTCTCTCCCCTTGTCCCTGGAGCTTCTTCCCAGGAATTGAAATTCCTGCCTTGGCATTAGCCTTGGGTGAGCTATGAGTATAATAGCAGAGTTGGGGTGGCAGCTTAGGGACCACTGGGCTACAGGGAGGGAAGTGAGACTTGTCATCAGGGGGAAAATGGTTTCAGATTTAGTAGATTTTTTTGCTATTAAAAACATTTTTGGTGTTTTTTTCTTACGTCTAACTTTCTTTTTAAAGATTTATTTATTTGAGAGAGAGTGAGAGCAAGAGTGAGAGCGAGTGAGAACGAGAGAGAGCGAGCGAGAGAGAGAGCAACACGGAGAGGGAGAAGCAGATGCCCTGCTGAGCAGGGAGCCTGACTCGGGGCTCCATCCCAGGACCCTGAGATCATGACCTGAGCTGAAGGCAGAGGCGTAACCGTGTGAGCCACCCAGGTGCCCTCTTATGTCTGACTGTTGTAGAAAATTTAGGGAACAGAGATAAACAAAAAATAAAAATTACTCCAAATCCATCCCCCAGTTATAGCAACTAATAAATCTTGGTGTCTTTTTCTCTGTCGACCTAATATATCACTTATAAACTTCTTGAAAACAAAAAGAATCACACTGCAAGTACTATTTGTATTTTATACTTCCTATGTGTTGAAGACCCACAGGTTGGTTGTAGAGAGGAGTAGATTTGTGAGTAATTAATTATATGAGGAGCACAAATCCTTTGTGTTGGCTGAGAGAATTGCTAATTAATTAATGTAACAAATGTATGTCCCATACCTAGTAGGGAATTGGGGTATAGTTAGTACTTGATACTTTTCTCACATAATCCTACAACAAGGCTACAAACAAAATTATCAAAGACATGGAATATTTTTCTTTTTGAGGAAGGTGGCTTTTGTAATCCAACATTTAAGAGTAGCTTCTCTGATTGTTTCAATCCACTGGATAACTCCAGTCTGATTCTAAAACAAAGTCTCCTGTTCACGCCCTAAGACCACACTTGGAGCTTTCAGTCAGGATGGACTCATTGTGATCAACTCAGGGAAGGAAGGAACAAGAAAAACGCTTTGGATAAGCTGAAGCTTTTTGTTATTTATTTATTTATTTATTTATTTATTTATTTATTTATTTATTTATTTAAAGATTTTATTTATTTGAGAGAGAGAGCCAGCGGTGGGGGTGGGTGGGGGTGGGCAGAGGGAGAAGCAGACTCCCTGCTGAGCAGGGAGCCCGATGTGGGACTCGATTCCAGGACCCCAAGATCATGACCTGAGCCGAAGGCAGATGCTAAATGGACTGAGCACCCCAAGCTGAAGCTTTTTGAATGGATTAGTGAAAACCAGGACTCTCTAGTTAGGTTAACTGCCAAGTAGCTAAGGAGAATGCTTGTCAAGGTTAATACTTTGCAACAGAGAGGTAGAAAGATCACAAGAAACAGTTGAGAAAGATGGATGGTGAAATACTGGACAGTTTTCTCCCTCAATATTGATTTTTAAAATTAACTTCCTTGGAATGGAGCACACTTCGAAAACCCAAATTAAGTGATAGCGTCCCATATTTTCATGCAGTAGAACTGCGATGGCATCCCTCAGGTACACTGTGGGGCCCCGTCTAGGCCAACAGAAGGGTAGAAGCTGCAGGAAGGCAGGAACTCTGGTTGCTGCACTTGTACCCGCTGGCTTCCGATCTTCCTGAAGGACAGCCCGATGGAACACAGGGCTTGGAGCTACAGACCTGGATTCGGGTCCTGGCTCTCTCACTCACTAGCATCTCAGCATTCAACTGAAGCTTTTCAACCACCACCTTGTCACCTGAAGAGCGGGTGGTAACACCTACTTCATAGAATTGATGTAAGCCCTAAATGAATCAGGGTGTAGCTTTCAGCAGTTTGGCACAGAGCCTGAAGATTATGTTGTTGTTAACTCTGGTAGTTGAATGAAGCACTCAGAAATACAACGTCCCCTTCGACTAGGAATTCCTGACTGCCTGGGAGAAATGGGGTCACGACAGGGGTCCTCAGCATCCTTGTCCTAACCGGAAGCCAGGTGGATTCTGTTACTCGATACTACATCTCCCTGCCTCATTTCAACAGACTTTCAGAGTTGGAAGATTCCCGGTGTTACAGATAAGCCAATGCGCAGTAGTAGCTAAGAGCACAGATCTAGATCCAGCCAGTGTCTCACCAGCTGTGTGATCTAGGGGAAACTCCCTGGGCCCTGTTCTCTTGCCTATAAAATGGGAATTGTAGTAGTATTTACCTTCCTGGGTCATTGGGAGGACTCTTACATAGTGTTCACCAAATAGCAAGCACTGCTCTAGGTATAAGTTTTTTATTGCCTCAAGTCAATAAAAAAGTGGACTGGCTGCTTCCTAGTGATTTGTAATGAGATATCCCATAGAAACAGATGGGTTCCTTTACTGGAGGGGTCCTGTGGGCAGCTGGTCTGACCTAAGTTGTATTGTGTTGATTCCAGTTAGTTTAGATCATAGAAGGCCCCTTTGTTTTCAATCTCTCTTGATCTCAATCAATCTCTCTCTCCAGGGATTTATTAACTGTAAGAATTCATTATTAATTACTCCCACGAACATTTAGGAAGTATCTAATATATACAAGGCCCTGGGGATTCAGAGATGAAAATCTTTGTCCTAAGTGAGCTCTGTTTAATTACTTATGTCAAGTGCCAAGATAGATGTCCATTTGTATGTGCTCATAGGATTCAGAACATGCCACACTGACTTATACTAGTCATTCAGGGAAAATGTCCAGAAGAAGGTAAAGTTTGGGCAGAGTCCCTGTATTAGTTAAGACTCATTTGTTTGCGGGGTGCCTGGGTGGCTCAGTCGTTAAGCGTCTGCCTTCGGCTCAGGTCATGATCCCAGGGTCCTGGGATGGAGCCCCGCATCGGGCTCCCTGCTCGGCGGGGAACCTGCTTCTCCCTCTCCCACTCCCCCTGCTTGTGTTCCCTCTCTCGCTGTGTCTGTCTCTATCAAATAAATAAATAAAATCTTAAAAAAAAAAGACTCATTTGGTTGCAAGTGACAGAAATCTAACCCAAATAGGTCGAAGCAAAAAAAAAAAAAAAAAAAAAAGGGAACTTAATGGCTCATGTAACTAGGAAATCCACGGGTAGACTTCAGGCTTGGCTAGATCTAGGAGTCAAATAATATAGTCAAGGTAACTCTCTCTTTCCATCTCCCAATTCTTTTTCCCTCTGAGTCAATCTTCAATGGCAGACAAGCTTTCTCAGTGTGGCTAGGAAAGAGAACTGTAATGCATGTACTCCCAGCTTGGCTTCCCTAGAGGAAAAAGAGGAACTTTGGTTTTTAAATGTCCATTAACCAGTTCTGGGGAAATTACGATTATCATCTAATAAACAAATGTGTTTCCCCTATCTGGATGGCTGCAGGGAATTGTCTTCTTCTGTTCAGTGCCATATTAACAGTACTTAGAAGAGTGTGTTCTAGAACAGCACAAAGTAAGTTCTTACTAAATATTTGCCGAGTAACTGAACTAACCAGCTAAATTTTGGCTGTGTGCTCACTCACATCTAGAGGAGTAGGGTTTGTTAACAAAAGGAAATTGGTAGAAAAATATTCTGAGCACCCCCAAACCATTAATACCTCTATGGCCCTGAAACATGGGCAAGACTTCCCCAGGAGAAGAAGAGTGGAAGCTTCCCAGGCACAGGGAACAGTATGTATAAAGGGATGGAGGTGGGAGGACGAGGGAGCTATGGATAATTGGGTATGGACAGAATACTGGACCACAGGAAGACAGGGTAGAACATGGGCTAATGGAGGAGCTTGGGCTGCGATCTTTTTTTTTTCTTTGTCTTTTTCTTTTTTGGGGCTATTTTTTGAAATTGAGATATAATAGACATATAACATCATGTTAGTTCAGGTGTATAATGTAATGATTTGATATTTGTATATATTGCAAAATGATCACCACAAGAGATCTAGTTAGTATCTTGTCAGCAGGCATAGTTACAGAATTTTTTCTTGTGGTGAGAATTTTAAAGATTTACTTTCTTAGTAACTTTCAAATATACAACACAGTATTATTAACTACAGTCACCATGCTGTACCTGACATCGCTGTGACCTATTTATTTCATAACTGGAAGTTTGTCTCTTTTGACCCTATTTACCCATTTTACCCACTTGCCACCCTCTACCTCTGGGGACCGTCAGTCTGTTCCTTGTATCTATGAGCTTGTTTTTTGTTTGCTCCCTGAGCAGGGAGCCCAATGTGGGGCTCGATCATGACCTGAGCCACTGACCGGCATGGGCCGTGTGGAGAGCGCCTCCCGCCGTCTAGTGTTTGGTTGGGTTTGGCCCGTGGAGGTTGTTGGTAGGGATAAAAGGGAGGGAGGAGAGCTCCAGGTGGGAGCTTACTGCCCATGTTTTCTTGTAGTTTTTTTCATTTTAGATCCACATATAAGTGAGATCATATGGTATTTGTCTTTCTCTGTCTATTCTCACCTAGCATAATGCCCTCAAGGTCCAACTGTGTGGTTGCAAATGGCAAGATTTTATTCTTTTTTGTGGTTGAATAATATTCCATCGTGTGTATGTGTGTGCGTGCGTGCGTGTGTGTGATCTTTATCTACTCATCTATCAGTGGACAATTAGGGGGCTTCCATATCTTGGCGATTGTGAATAATGCTGCAATAAACATAAGGGTGCATATATATTTTTTGAATTAGTGTTTTTGTTTTCTTGGGGGCAGATACCCTGTAGTAGAATTGCTGGATCATGTGGTATTTCTATTTTCAATTTTTTGAGGAACCTCCATACCGTTTTCCACGGTGGCTGCACCAATTTACATTCCTACCAACAGTGCACAAGCCTTCTCTTTGCTCCACATCCTCGCTGACACTTGTTACTGTCTTTTTTTTTTAAGATTTTATTTATTTATTTTAGACAAAGAGAGAGAGAGAGAGAGAGAGAGAGAGAGAGAGAGAGCATGAGCAGAGGAGAGGGGCAGAGAGAGAGAAGGAGGCTCTCGACTGAGCAGGGAGCCCAATATGGGGCTCGATCATGACCTGAGCCAAAGGCAGACGCTTAACAGACTGAGCCACCCAGGCGTCCCTGTTACTGTCTTTTGATACTAGACATTCTGGCTAGTGTGAGGTAATACCACTTTGTGGTTTTAATTTGCATTTCCCTGATGATTAGCCAGGTTGAGCATCTTTTCATTTGTCTGTTGGATATTTGTATGTCTTCTTTAGAAGAATGTTTATTCAGACCCTCTGTCCATTTTTATTTAATTATTTGTTTATTTATTTAAGTCTCTTACTTATTTAAGTAATCTCTACACCCCATATGGGACTCAGACTCACTACCCCGAGATCAAGAGCTGCACGATCGCCTGACTGAGCCATGCAGGTGCACTGCCAACCGCACCCCCACCCCCATTTTTTAAACTGGATTTTTTCTCTTTTTGTTGCTCTTGAGTTGTATGAGTTCTTTATGTATCTTGGATATTAACTCCTTATCATATATATGATTTGCGAATATCTTCTCCCATTCAGTAGGATGCCTTTTCATTTTGTGGATGGTTTCCTTTGCTGTGCAGAAGCTTTTTAGTTTGATGTCCCACTTGTTATTTTTGCTTTTGTTGCCTTTGCTTTTAGTGTCAAATCCAAAAAATCACCACCAAGACTGATGTCAAGGAGCTTACTGCCCAGGTTTTCTTGTAGTTTTGTGGTTTCAGGTCTGAACCCTGAAGTCTTTCATCTGTTTTGAGTTCATTTTTGTATGTGCTGCATGATAGCGGTCTAGTTCATTCTTTTGCATATGGCTGTATAGTTTTCCCAACACCATTTATTGAAGAGAC
Source organism: Zalophus californianus (assembly GCF_009762305.2). Taxonomy (NCBI): domain Eukaryota; kingdom Metazoa; phylum Chordata; class Mammalia; order Carnivora; family Otariidae; genus Zalophus; species Zalophus californianus. Next base: position 87,004,788 of record NC_045600.1, read on the forward strand.
TGTCCTTTCCCCCATGGTATATTCTTGGCTCCTTTGTTGTAATTTAACTGGCCATATGTGTATGGGTTTATCTCTGGGCTATTTTGTTCCACTGTGTCTCATTTTATGCCAATGGCATCCTGTTTGGATTACCATAGCTTTTTTGTAATACAGCTTGAAATCAGTGAGCATGATTGCCTCCAGCTTTGTTCTTTTTTCTCAAGACTGCTTTGGTTATTCAGGGTGTTTTTTGTGTTTCCATACAAATTTTAGGATTGTTTGTTCTAGTTCTGTGAAAGGGCTGGGATTTATGTTGCTTTCTGCCCCTCCAGTTCCACCCTTGCCTTCTGCAGCCTGCCCGCTGCCCTGGGAGACTGACCGGCATGGGCCGTGTGGAGAGCGCCTCCCGCCATCTAGTGTTTGGTTGGGTTTGGCCCGTGGAGGTTGTTGGTAGGGATAAAAGAGAGGGAGGAGAGCTCCAGGTGGGGCTGGCTCCCTCTCTGCAGGGATGTCTTGGCCCCATGATGAGGTAATAACAGAAATTGAGAGTAAGAGTTTATAGACTTTTATAGCAATTTGACAGATATATTTTATATCTGTTGAATCTAATAATAAAAAATTGAGCTTGTATTTTATGTTTTCAAATATTTTTTTCTTCTAATAAATTTTGACTGTATTTTATAAAAGTACTAGTCTGAGAAGAGTTAGATTAAAAGAAAAAAATCAAACACATGAAAACAAAAACTCCAAACCTGGTCTTTCTGCATGATTCTTTTTGGGTTCTGATCATTCCTGCACCATCCCTATGGGCCTAAAGGTGGAAACAGCCCCACAGTACAAACCCCAAATGACCATACTGTGTCTGTGGCTCCCCTAAACTAGGCCATCTGTGTAAATAAGCCTATCTTGAATGGTCCTAACTTGACCTTGTCATCTCCTCCCTATTAGGACCCTAACTAACACAAGGTAACTTTTTTTTTTTTTAAGATTTTACTTTTTTGAGAAAGAGCAAGAGAGCATGAATGGGGAAAGGGACAGAGGGAGAGGGAGAAGCAGACTCCCTTTTGAGCAGGGAGCTGGACACGGGGCTCAATCCCGTGACCTGAGCCTCCCAGGACCCTGGGATCATGACCTGAGCCGAAGGCAGACATTTAACCGACTGAGCCCCTGACTTAAGGTGACTAAAAGGGAGGCAGAGACATTGAAGTTTCCACAGGAATGACAGGGAATTGTAGCAGCCTGAGTGACGTGTGGATTGAGAAGGCTCCAGATGGAGTGACCAAAGCCAGGGCCAACTAGCTTCAGTACGAGATGATGATGGCTTGAATTAAGGCACTAAGGAAGGAGGGTAGGGGAAAATTTATGGATATTTAGGAAATTGTATCAGGCAGACAGAAGCCACTGTATAAATAGTTCAGGCAGAAAGAAACTGAAGGTTGCCGAGGTCAGCAAACTGGGATCTGTGAGCCAAATCCGGTCCACTGCTTGTTTTTATAAATAAAGTTTTATTGGAACACAGTCACGCTCCTCTGTTTATGTATTGCTTAGGGCTGCTTTCGCACTGCAGTGGCAGAGCTGAGAAGTTGTGACAGAGACTGCATGCGGCCCTCAAAGCCTAAACTATTTACTATTTGGCTCTTCACAGAAAGTTTGCTGACTCCTGGAGCATTGGGAAACACAGGTCAGGGAAAACTGCTGCTGGCTTTCAGGAGATCAGGACGCTGAGAAATGGCAGGATATACTGGCCCCATGGCTCTCAGCTGTCTGGCACATGGAAGTAGGTGGTTGCTTGCAGACCTACGCAGACATACAGACCCGCTCTGGCCAGACGGGGGAGCCTCCTTTTCGGCTTATCAATCTGGTGCAAGTGCCCCTCCCTCACTGGCGGACTCTAAATGAAACTGGTTATCTTTTCCCAGGTTTCTTCCTTAATACAGGGATGAGTATAAAAGGGAGAGGGCACACAAGCCTAGGGCTTTGGGGCGACTCTCAGGGGGTGAGGGACGTGGAGGCTGGGATGACTCCCAGGTTTGGGTGACTGATGGGTAGTGATGTCAACCATCGAGAGGGAGAAGAACTAAAGAGAAGACTCTGGACGGAAGGGAGACACTGCCAGGAGGTTAGATTCCCAAACCCCTGCCAACTGTGGAGTGGCAGCCATCTGCCCTAGTGGGATTTTACTCAGACCGCTTCACTCAGTGATTTTCAGGGAATAAAACCATAAAGTACTTTTGACATAAAAAAAATTGGTATTCCAAGCCTGGGGTTAACGGATCTTTCCACAGCTGATGAATATCCAGCTTTTAAGGCTAAAGCAGTTATAAATCTTCCTTGTAGTAGATTTATGGGAGACCTTCTAGGACTTGGAAAATGTTGGCGATCTCTTTGGCTCAAGGGCCCTGTTGGCCTGCAGAGTACTTGCCAATGGCAGAGGGAGGCCCAAAGCAAAGCAAAGATGTGAGAAGAGCAGACTGGATGAAGAGGTCGTGAGGCCAAGGATGTAGAGGAGAGAGAGTGGTACACCTGGGCATGGGTCTCATTAAAAAGGTGAGGTCATCAACCCCCATATGGTATGGTGGGAGGATGTGCAGAGAGGGTGTTGGGACAACTGCTGACCAGCCTTACGCCTCTGTCCCCACTTTGTTTATGGTCTCAGTGGACATCCAGGGCCCTTCCTTCCAGAGTTGAAGCCCTGTTGTTGACTGGGGGCCATACTCTGAAATTTAACAAGATTGTGGTAGAAAACGCTCCTTACCCTACTCCTTCCTTATCTGAGCAAATGGAAGCAACTAGACTCAGGGACCTCATGGTGTGCCATTTTGCTCCAGCAAAGCTGATTTTATTAGCTTACTTTCTCCAAATTGGTAGCAGTCCAGCTTGTAAATACATCCTTACATCCTACTAATTCACCTTAGGTCTGACTAATTAGTGGCTGTCTTCTAAATGAGGAATGCCTTCTAAAGGGTTTTTATGTGCAAATACAATACTGTGGGTTTACTGCTTAAACATCAATAATTGTAAAAACATAGTAATTTGAATGGTTAGGGTTAAGATGAAAGTTCTGAATCCAATTTTTAAATCTAGAAATGGGCCGTCATCTGTGACTAGGAACTATGTGTTCATTGTCCAAAGGCCTGAAAGATTTTCGAGATCACATAACAAACGAGAAGCAGAACAGGGATCTGAACCTCAGTCTGTTTCCAGTGTCTTGGAAAAATTGCTGGTATCAGGATTACACTGGAAGGCTTCTTATGGTTCAGCCTTATCATGTTTCTGCTCAGGAATAAAAGGAAAAGGAGAAGAGCATTAGTACAAATCCTCTCCTTTTCCAAGTAGCAAAAAAGCAATTTTTTGGCTCATCTATCTAGAAGTCTGAGAAGGAGATCAGGCATGGTCAGATCCAGAGGCTCAAAGTCCTCCTCTCTTGTTCTTGTTTGCTTTCCTTTGTGCTGGTTACTTCCTCAGTTACACCACCTCCCCTGTGGACAAAGTGGCCCCAGGCAGGGGCAGGCTTACCTGGTCCTTAAAGCAATGGTCCCTCTTTTCTGACGGTGGAAATGGGAAAAATCTGGGAAGAGATTTGATGGTCCAAGCTGGGTTTGTGAATTTTCTTGAACCAATCATGGGCCCACTCTTGGGGAAGAGGATTGTGTCAGCTCTATGGGAGCCACGTGGACTGAGAATGAGTGTGGAAGGGGAGTGATTCTCCCATGAGACGCTAGGGTTAAAAACCTAGCTTTATTACAAGGATAACAAGGTGGATACATCCTGTTTTCTATTCCATCATCATTATTAATCTGTTTACCCATTCATTCCGCAAATACATATGTACAAGGCCCGGCCAGCTGCGGGTCTCCTCAGGTGAGTGAGATGGGTTCCGGCCCCGGAGGAGCTTGAGTCTAAGGGAGCGTGAGTTCTCAGGAAGGGTCCCCTTGGTCACTTGCAAAGCATCCTCCTGACTAGGAAGGGGGAACGGCAGCTCCTCCAGGAAGTCGCTGACTGCAGGGGTTCCTGCCCGCACCTGCCAACAGTGGCCCTTTCAGCTTCATGGGGCTCCTCAGTGGGTTCTGTACAGAACCACGAAGTCATAATAGCCGGGGGAGAGCGAGCGGGAAAGGGGAGAGCGCGCCTCGCTCTCTCCTCCGGCCCGGGCTGTGGCGCCCCCTGCGGGAGGACTGGAGCACCTGCGCGCCGCGGGCACCTGCTGGTCTCCGCCGGCGTCTTTCCCTCCCGATCTTGTAACAAACCGGGCCTAGGAACGCTTGGCGTGAAGCGATGCCAAGCTGTGTCTGTTTACCACCTGCGCCTGAATAACTGGCCGCTCCGTAAGCGCCGAGCGAAGGAGCCCGAACCCCGCGTCACGGGGAGCCGCTGCGCGTCTCTCCAGCCACCTGGCCCACCACCCCACACGGCTCAGGGTGGGCGCCGCGCTCCCTCGCCTCACCATTTCCTGCTCGGGTGAGTTTGCTCAGCCGCAACCATAGTCGCAGTCCTCATCGAAATAATACCAACTGCTACAGTTTTGAGTACTTTGAGGGAGACACCCGGGTAGGCGCTTTGCATCCAGTTTCTTGTTTAATCTTCACAATCACCTTACGGGAGAGCGTTTTACCCGTGTTTTAAACCGACGACAGAGGCTTACAGAGAAGCAATTGGCCCACCTCTCGTGGTTAGGAAGCGACAATGTTCAGGCCAGGGCCACAAGAGGGCGCTCCTCATTTTTCTATGTTCTACGGGTCTCGCTTTTCCGGGGAAAACCCACGTTGTATTTTAACTCCTATAAAAACCCGCGCAGGGGGCGCCTGGGTGGCTCAGTTGGTTAAGCGACTGCCTTCGGCTCAGGTCATGATCCTGGAGTCCAGAGATCGAGTCCCACATCGGGCTCCCCGCTCAGCGGGGAGTTTTCTTCTCCCTCTGACCCTCCCCCCTCTCATGCTCTCTCCCTCTCTTATTCTCTCTCTCAAATAAATAAATAAATAAAATCTTAAAAAAAAAGAGAATCATTTAAAAAAAACCCACATAAACACCGTATGTATGTAATGTATGTATGTATGTATGTATGTATGTAAACACACTATGTATGTATGTATGTATTGGAGGGACTGGGCAGCATTGGGAACCTGGCTGCAGGTACTATGAGCACATTTCTGGAATTGGAAATTATGCTACATCTGTTGTGACAGGAGGCAGAATTTTTGAATTAGGCGTCGTGTACGATTTGGGAAGTTGGTCATCAGTACCATACGGGACGAAACTGTAAAGTTACCAGAGGCCTTTGTGAGTTATGGCTGGCAAGCCACATCATGTGTGTATGCATGCAAGCTTGCACACTTTTCTAGATCTTCCTGTCAGGTTAGTCCTGGGTTCTTCCTTGCATTGGTAACATTTAGGATTAAAGTCCGGAGCAGCTGCTTTCCTCTGCCTAAGGTACTCTAAAGGCACCAGTCTTCCTCCGCCAACCCCTGCCCCACGCCGTTTCCCCTTGCTCTCAAGTCTTGGTCTGACTGAGGGTTCTGCAGGTCTAAGCTGTACTTACTCTTTCTTTAAAAAATTTTGAGTATGTAAATATTTATTTTGCACACCCCCTGCTTTTATCAATAACACAAAGGAATATATAGACCTATACAATTTGCCCTTAAAAATATTTCTTAGTTTTTTTATTGAGGTATATTTGACACAGCATTACATTAGTTTTAGGTGTACAGCAGAGTGATTTGACAACTCTATACACTTATGCAAATGTAGCTACCATCTGTTTCATTAAATTACCGTTATTAACATTATTACTAAACATTATCAAAATACCACTGACTATATTCTTTATGCTGTACCTTTTATCCCTGTGACTTAGTCATTACATAACTGGAAACCTGTACCTTGCACCCCGCCCCCCCTTCACCCACTTTGCCCATCCCCCCAGCACTCTCTTCTCTGGCAACTACCTGTTTGTTTTCTGAACTTATGGGTCTATTTTTGCTTTATTTGTTCATTTGTTTTGTTTTTTAGATTCCACATATAAATGGAATCATGGTATTTTTCTTTCTCTGTTGGACTTACTTCACTGAGCATAATACCCTCTAGGTCCATCCCTGTTGTTGCAAATGGCACGATCTCATGCTTTTTTATGGCTGAGTAATATTCCATGGTATATATACACCACATCTTCTTTATCCATTCATCTACTGATGGACACTTGGGTTGCTTCCATATCTTGGCTACTGTAAATAATGTTGCAAAAACATAAGGGAGCATATTTTTTGAATTAGTGTTTTTGTTTTTGGGGGGTAAATACCCAGTAGAAGAATTTCTAAATTATTTGATATTTCCATTTTTTATTTTTTGAGGCTCCTCCATACTATTTTCCATAATGCCCGCACCAATTTACATCCCCACCAACAGTGCACAAAGATTCCTTTTTCTCCACATCCTCACCAACACTTATTTCTTGTCTTTTTGATACTAGCCATTCTGACAAGTATGAGGTGATACTCTCATTGTGGTTTTGATTTGCATTTTCCTGGTGACTAGTGATGTTGAGCATCTTTTCAGGTGTTTGTTGGCCACAATCTGTATGTCTTTGGAAAAATGGCTATTCACATCGTCTATCCATTTTTAAATTGGACTATTTGGTTTTTTGGTATTGTCTAAGTTCTGTATGTATTTTGGATATTAATTCCTTCATCATATATGTGATTTGTAAATATCTTCTCTCATCCAATAGGTTGCCTTTTCATTTTGTCAATCGTTTCCTTTGCTGTGCAAGAGCTTTTTATTTTGATATAGCCCCAATAGTTTATTTTTGTTTTTGTTTTTCTTGACTGAGGAGACTTATCTAGAAAAATGTTATGGAGGCTGATGTCAAAGAAATTACTACCTATGTTTTCTTCTAGGAGTTTTATGGTTTCAGGTCTCACGCTTAGGTCTTTAGTCCATTTTGAGTTTATTTTTGTGAAATTCTACTTATTCTTTACAGAGGGGAATATTAGTATTGGGAGAGGCCATTTCTGATTGCCTCATTTCAACAGGCCATTTCTGATGATAAGTACTACGATCTAGTTTCTAATTATCAAATGATATAAAGTGATACTTTTAAAACCTCCATTAAAGAAGTTTGTAGCCACTGATTCCCACCGCCCCCCCCCCCCCCCGGCCCCGTCAGACTTTAGGCTTCTGGAGGGCAAAGACCCTATCTACTTTATGCACTGAAGCCTTACCATGTAGCTGTGTTGGGTCTTGATGCTAGGTACCTGCATATCTGTGGTTCCCAAACCTGGTGGTACATCACAATCAACTTTTTCTCTTTTTAAAAGCCTTTTCTTGGGGATCATGCTTAGATCAGTTTGGAGCCCAAGCCTGGCAATCTGTGTTTCATGGAGAGGTGGCCCCCATCCCTGTGGTACCCACCCCTGCTGCACTGATGCTTCCCCCAGCTCGTATCATGGCTTCATGAGGTGGGGTGGGGTGGGGCGTCTCTCTGACCCTGGGAGAAGAGCGTGAGTCTGTTGGTAGGGGTTGAAAATGGACTACCGTCACACTACTGCTCCACTCAGGGGTGGCTTTAAGGACTGTGGTGAGGGAAATCCTTCCAATGGGCGGATCTGTGAGCAGTACCCTGTTTGTCCCTTCTGTATGAAAGGAGAGGTGGCCTGAGGTAGTTTACACGGACTCCTAGGCAGCAGCAAATAATTTGGTTAGGAGTCTGGAAGGAATGGGTGTGGAAGATCCGAGACCAGGATTCTGGAGAAGCATATGATTGGACCACAGGAGGGGGCACAAAGCATGTAGATCTTTATGTTGACCATCAATACCCAGCAGAAGAGTCACTCCACAACCAGGTAGACGAGCTGACTCATGTGGTAGATGTCTGTCAGCTTCTGCCCTTGGTCACCCCAGTGCTCACACAATGGGTCCGTGGGTGGTGGAGCCATAATAGCAGGGACAGAGCCTCTGCAGGGATTACCTCTGACTGAAGCTGGTCCAGTTACTGTCACTGCTGATTATCCAGTGTATCGGTGGCGGAGACCAAAAATGAGCTTCTTAAGGAATGGCACCACTTCTTAAGGAATCTAGCTAGATTTACTGGCAAGTTGACGCCATCAGGCCTTTATCACCCTACAGGGGACAGTGATCCATCCTTTATGGAACTGGTCCCCTCAAATATCTGTTTTCCTTTCTGTGCCTCTGCTGGTATCATCAAGGGTTCACCGAGTATCTGCTTCTGACAAGGGATCCCACATAACAGCTTTTCATACCAGAGGCCTCTTTTTACAGTGAAGGGGGTGTGATAATAAGCATTTGAGCACAGAATCATCTGGGCCTACCATATCCCATATTGCATAGGAGCCAAATAAAAGGCCGGAATGGCCTCGGGTGCCTTTTAGCCCTCAGCTGGAATCAGCTGGCCACAGATGTCAGCTCTGACATGAGGTAGGGCCTCTAAGTCACCCAGGGACTCTGGATGCTTATGATTCCCTAGAGGAGGCCATAGGCTAGAGGCCAGATGAGTAGGAGCACAGGTCTGGGAGGGTGTGTTCAGTGGGGTACCTGATTATCTAGGAGCAGGGGCAATGGAAGAGCTTAACGGGGGCAGAAGAGGGCGGCAGATAACCAAACAAAACCCAGAAATAGGTCTCTACATCCCCTTTCTGGTGGTTCTGACCAGTGAATCTGAGGGAGGACGTGGGAGTCTGTACTTTAAAAACCTCTTGAGGTGAGTGGAGTGCTCGCCCAGGCTTGGGAACCCTGTAAGGGTGGAAAGAGGATTGCATGTGGAGCAGAAAGAGGCAGATGTGAGTCCTGGCTTCACCACTTGCCCAAGGTCACCTCCCTTCAGAAAGAGGTACTGGCTTACTCATTTATACTCTTTTCTCATTTGTAAAATTGGGCTTTTGATATCAAGTGGGACCACAGTGTGGGAACCATTATTAAGTGAGTTCGTATACACAAGGCCCGTAAAGCGGTGTCTGAGAAGCGCCAGAGTGCTGTTAAAGCATCAGCTATTGGGGCGCCTGGGTGGCTCAGTCGGTTAAGCGTCTGCCTTCGGCTCAGCTCATGATCTCAGGGTCTGGGATCAAGCCCTGCATCGGGCTCCCTGCTCAGTGGGGAGCCTGCTTCTCCCTCTCTCACTCCCTCTGTTCTCTCTCTCTCTCAAATAAATAAATAAAATCTTAAAAAAAAAAAAGCATCAGCTATTTTAATGGCACAGAAGAGGGACTGAAGAGGGCCAAAGACAGAACTGAATTTTCCCTATTAGCTCTTCCAGAATCCAGCAGTGGGGGCCAGGGCTACCCTTCCTCTCTTTCTCTTCCCCCTAATTTTTATTTGGAAATAATTTCAAACTTACAAAATGTTGCCAACATAAAACAGTGCAAGGAGCACCTGTAAATCCTTCACTTAGATTCACCTATCAGGACATTTTGCTCCTGTTTATCATTTGTGTTCTTGACCTTTCTTCTCTCTGTAAATATGTGGAATATTTGTATGGACACACTTACATACGTGTACATACATTTAAATATGTATACATATACATATATGTATACATATTATATATGTATGTGTATGTGCATTTTTTCTGAATAATTTATGGTAAGTTACATGCATCATGGCCTTTAGCCCTAAATACTGCATTATACTCAATACTACAATACTAGGTCTACTAAATACTGCAATAGGAGTAGTCTTTTACCTCACAGTGCAGTTATCAACCTCACAAAGTTTCACTGATACAGTGTTTTACCTAATCTGCTGTTCATATTCCAATTTTATTAGCTGATGTAATGATGCCCTCTAGAGCATGTTCCCCCCTAGTGTAGGATCCAGTGTCGTGGCAGGGATTACATGTAGTTGTCATGTCCCTTTAGCGTTCTTTAATCTGGAACATTTCCCTAGCCTTTGTTTGTCTTTTATAACATCGACATTTTCCCCCCATCTTTACTGAGATGTAATGGACATGTAACACGGTGTAAGTCTTAGATGTACAAGGTGTTGATCTGATACACTCATAGACTGCAAAATGATGACCACCCTAGCGTTAGCTAACACCTGCATCACATCCATAATCACCATTTCTTTTTTTTTGTGGCAAGAACATTTAAGATCTACTCTCTTAGCCACTTTCAATTATATGATACAATATTATTAACTATAATCACTATGCTGCACAGTAGATCCCCAGAACTTATTCATCCTCTAACTGGTGCAGAGGTAGAAAGCATATACTGAGGGTCGTGGAGCCCATTTGCAGGCATGTTAAGGTCAGGCTGGACCAGCTCCAGAGTGAGTACGCAGTCATAGGATTTTCCTTTGGGTCTTGAGAGACACCTCTGTGGTCCACAGAATATTAGGTTGTGATTGTATATATGAATGCGTGCAAGTTATGAGTATAATCTTGCTTCTCTCCCCGCAAAGGTAAACCATCATTTTAATTATTATTTATTTAGCCCGACTCTGAGGTCTCTGAACTGCCATTTTTTCATAATAATAACTGTAATAATAGTATAAAAAACCAGCAACAATAATTATAATTGCCTGTCTCCTTGGGGTACTGTGAAGATAAAAATGAGATAATGAACTCAAAAATGTTTTGTAATCCAAGAAGAACTATCGTTATACTGCGTGTTGCTCAATACCTGTTATTAGCATTGCTGTCTTTGGGTGGGCCTCCCCCTTGTAAGTTGAAGAGAGAGTTTATGTGATATCTTTATTTTGGACAGAGTTTGTAGACACAGACTTAACATTTTCTCCCTCTTTCTTGGGGAACACAACTAACTTGTAATGAGAATCTACCATGTGCCAGGTGCTTTCTATATACCATCTTATTGTAATTAAAAATTAAATTTTGTGATTATATAGAATCATTGTTATTACTCTTTTTTTCCCCCTGAAGTATTTAAGAGCAAGCTGCAGATATGAAACCTCACCACCTCTAAATACTACAGTGGATCTTTCCCCCAAATAGTACTTTCCTTAGTAACCACCCTACCATCCTCCAAGTGAAAAAAAAATCAACATTAATACATTTCCATCCAAGTTTTCCTAACTGTCCCAACAATGTCATTTTTTCCCCCCTTTCTGGTCTAGGATCCAGCCCAGGCTCACACTGTATTAAGTTGTCGTGTCTCTTTAGTCTCCTTCAGTCTGGAATGGTTCCTCAGTATTTCCCTGTCTTGCATGACCTAGAAAGATTTACAGAGTGGTGACCTTTCCATTCCGGAGGCTGACTTTCAGTCTAGGTCTGGCTGCTGTGTTCTCATGAGCAGACTCGCGCCGTACGTTCTTGGCAGGAATTGCGTGGGCGGGGTGCTGTGCTCTTGGTGCATCAGACCAGCGGGTGACTGATGGTAACTCTTCCCGTTAGGATCTGGTAGGATTAATCCTGACCACCTTGTCAAATTGGTTTCTGCCAGATTTGTCCACCTTTTAAAGCCACCATTTCTCCCCATTGTGATTAGTAAATATTTTGTGGGAAGATAGTCTGAAATTACACCAATATATCCTCTTCCTCATTAAATCTCCACTCACCTGCCTTAGCAATTACTAATAACTTTCCCCATGCTGGTTGCCAAATGGTGATTTTCTATTTCCATCATTCCATCTACATTTATTAGTTGGCGTTCTACCGTAAGAAAGAGCTTTCCCTTCTTCCCCATTTATTTATTTATCCATTTTTATCTTTAAGCTCTCATGGACTCTTATTTTATTCAGTGGGCTGTAAACCATCACTATCATTTATTTTAAAGTGTAAAATGTCCAAGTTTGGCGAGTGCAACCCCCTTCAAGCTGTCTCCTTAGTCCTTTTGACGTATCTTCATTAACCTCTGAGCACTTCCTTACTTTCTGACACAACAAAATATTCCAGATTCATCTTGGACTTGTACTCATTTATTTGTATCTTTAAGGTCTTATAGATTCCCATTTTATTCAGTGGTTGTAACCCATCACTACCATTATTTATTTCACAGTAACTGCTCCTTTCCCCTCTAATCTGTCTCCCCTCAGATTCATCCTATACTTTTACCAGATCAATCTTCTAAAATCTTAGTTTAGCGTACTGTCATCTTTTGAACAAACTGGCAACTCTGAAGAAGCAGAAAAAAACCCAAGTTTCTCACCTTGCATTCAAGATACCCCATACTCTGTCATCATCCTGGTATCTAATTTCCCATGGTCTTCCTCATTTGCTTCTAGTGGGTGTCCTAAGCACCTCTTCTCCTCCTATTATTCTTCCCTCCCTCCCTCCCTCCCTCCCTCCCTTCCTCCCTTCCTTATTTATCCAGAAGCTACAATGTGCCAGATGTGGTACTGAGAATACAGAAGTGAATGAAACAAAGTTCTTGCTGTTGTGTAGCTTGTCATGGAGACCGAAAGTCATCACAGGAGTATGTATAAATCAGCTGATAATACATGTTGTGCGAGAGAACAAAGCAGGATAATGAGACAGAGCGGGTTTTGTGTGAGTGAAGGTGCATCTGTCTCTCTGCCTGTCTGTGTGCAGCCGTGAGGGCTATTTTATGTAGGGTTCATCACATCTCCATGACTGCTTGCGTCATTCCTTCTGTTTCATATGCTGTCTCCTGTTGGCATTTGAGCTTGAATTTGAAGGAGTGAGATTTTTTTCCCTCTGCATGAAGTTTTCCTTGATTTCCCAAACACAGTGACCTTTCCTTTTCTGAGCAAATAAAGCTTGGTAGAAAACATGGATCTGTATATTAGAGCACATTATATTAAAGAGATAAAATTAGGCTCGGCAGTATAAATGGCACAGGTTTTTGAGGTTAAGAGCTAATTTCATCTTTATATTTGTTTTTCCTTCTTCTATCTTCTCTCTCCCTGTACATCAGTTTAAATTAAAATATAAATAAAAGAATCAGTGAAGTTGGACTCAAAAGAGGGGAAGGATGGTGAGACTTTCAGGAGTTAGTGGGGTGGTTACTGGAGCTAGTGCTTTCCAGAATGCTGAGCTGTGATTGCATCCAGTTCTAGCTTCTGTAGATTGAAGACTCGCAGTCTCTTCTACTAGGGTTTTATTTTCTAAATTTCAGAGATGGCAGATGATTGACTGAATGTTTCACATCAGATTTCAATGTCAGCTGCTCTTGACGGTTATTTCTGATTGATTTTACTTCCTGGTAAATTCTTGCAGCAGACCTTATGGGGGGGAAAAATCACAATGTCAGAATTCATTGGTGTTAGCCTAAAGCAAGCAAGAAAGCAAACAGACAAGCCTATAATCAATTAGCCCAAACTCCTCCACATTATTGGAGTTTTCTATTTTTTTCTACCCTTAAATAAACATAGTATCTGCCAAATTTAGTTTAGGCTACTTTCTGCTCTGAATCCCTGAGGTGTTTCCCAGATTGTTTCTGCTTTTCCAACGCTGCTTTTCAAGAGGGCTACGATGAATTGCCCCAATAGTGCTGTAGGTGGCGCTGTGTACTCGATGCATGGTGGTCCTCGTGTCTCCAAGAGGTTCTTTTTGGAGATGGCGTCCGGCATCTTTTTAGTTAAACTTGATCTTATCTGCTCAGCTTCTGTGGAGCAAGTCTGAGAAACAGATTAGCCGATTTCTGACCCTAAACGGAAGGTCAGCTGTTACGTGCTCAAATGCAGCGTTCACCGCAGGTTGGATCACGTCCCACGCTGAGCTTTGGAATTACGCCCGTAGGCTATGAAAATGACCCTGAGGTGTTTCTTGGGAGCACAGCCTTTTCTGGGCTTTGTACGTGGAAGCAGAGACTACATTAGAGTCACATTCTACATTAGAGTCACATTCTAATCCCATGAGGATGGAGGAGTTGGGTTGAACACAGCTCATCAGCTTCCTTTTAAGCAGCAAGGCTGCTTGGTGTTTGAGGAGGCATAGCTCAATTTCTGAATCCAATATTGCCCTTGAAAGTGGGCACCTACTTGAATGAGGTCTTTGTTGCCCCTACCCTGCTCCCAAGTCTTGGAGCTTTTTGTTGTCGTTGCTAAAAACCTTCGTGACCATTCAGGAAACTCTGTCTCAGACGTTGTGTGAGCTCTGTGATTGTGTACTGCCGCGCACCTAATAGCGGGGTGCCGGGTGGGTCATTTGTCAGCCAAGCTGCGGGATCTCAAATTCCTTAATTTAAACTTGCAGGTTTCAGGTTTCAGAAAATGAATCCACGTCTTATTTTTATAGAATATGAACATGTGGAACGGGGAGAATTGGAAAGCACCTCAGAATGGTGTGCTAGATTACCTTATAGTATATCATAATTCAAATTCCCTCAACACATCTACTAAAGGCATATCTAACTTGGAGTGTCTCTTATATTTTCTTGCATCGACGGGAATGAGACGACACCTCCCGTCACATTTCTGTAATGAAGTTATTAAAGTTGAATTTGATTATTTTTATTTTTCCTGTTTATTGTTTTCGGAGGACGTCTCTTCTTACTTGTGACCAGTAGATGGCTCTATGGCGTTCCTTGAGTTGGCACACGTTTTTGTTTGGTGCCACTAAATATATGAGGTTAATTCACTTCTGCCCTGGCCAGTGGGGAAATCTAGGGCTGTGCCATTCAGTCCCCCACGTGAGGAGAATGGTGGGTGAAGGGTCGCCCGCCCCTTCGCCCCATCAGCATCTCTGCCCCCTGTGCCTGGATTTTTGAGGGCCTCGGGTTGTGTGTGAATGAGTGTGTGTGGAGAGGGGTTGTCTCATGGAGTAGTGAGAGGATGGAGCAGTCGGATACGAAGTCTGGGGCTTGTGGGCGGCAGTCCTTCTGGATCGTGAGGGGACAGTGTGCTGGCTACTGTCGATAACAGATCGTCCCTAGGTGGCAGAGGAAAGGGTGACTAGCACAGCTGCTCTGACCTGGGGTATAGAGTGTCTACTTGAATAGAATGGAGTCTGGGTCATTTGGGAATATGAACTCAGCTTCCATGTGCTTTTCTGGTGCTGGTGGTTGCTGCTTGAATGCAGGGGAAGGTGGGGACATATCTCTGGATGTTGCCTATATTTCTGTCCACATGTCTCTCCAAACAAAGGCCCTTTGTCAATTCCCCACATCACTTCCCTTACTCACCCTTCCTTCCTCCTTCCCCATCACTCACTCTAGGGTGGGGAAGATGTACCCTAGGGGTGTTTGTGCCCAATCACACATTTTTCTTAAACCTTTTGTCTTCTTGTGAGGTAGAGATTGCTAGTGCTCACTCACATCTGGCTCTTCTTTCCTTCTTGGGCACATGTGAAGATGAAGCTTTCCAGCCGCTCTTATAGTCAGGTAGGGCCATGTGATTTGTTCTGGCCAACAAAATATGAATGGAAATGGTACTCAGCTGGTTCAAGGCAGTGTGGACTGAACTCTGTACCCATCCCCTCACCCCACCCCTATTGATATGTTGAAGCCTTAACACTCAATACCTTAGAATGTGACTGTATTTGGAGATGGGGCCTTTAAAAAGATAATTATGGTCAACAAACTGAGGGTTGCTGGAGTGGTGGGGGGTGGGAGGGATGGGGTGGCTGGGTGATAGGCATTGGGGAGGGTATGTGCTATGGTGAGCGCTGTGAATTGTGCGAGACTGTTGAATCACACACCTGTACCTGTGAAACAAATAATACATTATATGTTAAAACAAAAAAAGAAGAAGAAGATAGCAGGAGGGGAAGAATGAAGGGGAGTAAATCTGAAGGGGAGACGAACCATGAGAGACGATGGACTCTGAGAAACAAACTGAGGGTTCCAGAGGGGAGGGGGTGGGGGGATGGGTTAGCCTGGTGATGGGTATTAAAGAGGGCACCTTCTGCGTAGAGCCCTGGGTGTTATGCACAAACAATGAATCATGGAACACTACATCAAAAACTAATGATGTAATGTATGGTGATTAACATAACATAATAATAATAAAAAAAGATAATTATGGTCAAATGAGATCATAAGGGGGGGGAGCGCGTAATCCAGTATGACTGCTTCCTATAAGAAGAGGAAGAGAAACCAGGGATGTGCCTGTAGAGAGGAAAGACCACAAGGAGGACACAACAAGAAGGTGGCCATTTGCAAGCCAAAGAGAGAGGCCTCAGGAGAAGCCAAACTGCTGACAGCTTGGTTTTGGATTTCTAGCCTCCAGAACTGTGAAAAATAAATTCCTATTGTTTGAGCCACCCAGTCTGTGATATTTTGTTAATGGCAGCCGGAGCAGACTAATACATAGGCGGAAGAATTTTAAATTGAATTTAAAATTTTATTTATTTATTTTTAGATTTTTAAAATTTATTTACTTGAGAGAGAATGAGAGAGATAGAGAGAGGGAGAGTATGAGAGGGAAGAGGGTCAGAGGGAGAAGCAGACTCTGGGCAGAGGAGGGAGCCTGACTAAGGGATTCCATCCCGGGACTCCAGGATCATAAACTGAGCCGAAGGCAGCCACCCGACTGACTGAGCCACCCAAGCGCCCTGAATTTTAAATTTTAAAGTGAGCTCCCCATTCTTTCTCTTCTTTTGCTGTACTGACCTTCATGTGTTCTAGATGATGTTGCTAAAGATTGAGGAGGAAGGCCCAATTCAAGTAAGTTTTCTTGTGCTAAAGCCACTGATGTCTCTGCTTTGGTTTTTGCTGTAGGATAGCTTGATATGAATCAGGCGGACTGATTCAACCTGGACTTTGCCTTTTGAAAACAAAAAGCTAAGCATCTGACCTCTTAGAGCTATAGTTCCATGGGAGGAATCCTCCTTGAGGCAAGGGATGCTTCATATCTGAATGCATGAATGGGGCTGGCTCACAGGGTAACTGGGAATTGGAGGTGAAAAGAATTGGTTAATACATCAAAATATTCTACTGCAACAATCACATAGGCTCTCAACGGACCTAAGAGGGTTCCTCTTAATGTTCAAGCTGTGCCCTCCAGGTCTCAGAGCTTTGCTAAGATGCTTCTGGTGGGTGTCACAGACAAGGTGAGCCTCTGGCTTTTCTCTCTTTGATGAGAGCAACTCTACTTTTATCTGTTCAGGGTTCTGTGTGAGACTTCATTTAAATGAAGATTCTCTTGCTAAAGAAATTTAAAAAAATCACTGTGATAGTTCAAAACAGTCAAATAAATAAAGATTTTATGAGTATATACAGTCTTTGTAGCTTGAAGTTTTGTTTGATTCAGGAAGAGCACTATATGGATGGGTTCAAGGTCATAGGGCTCAGTTCTGCTCACTTTCTTGATCCTCTAGCTGACCAAAAAAAAAAAAAAAAAAATCTCTGACTCATGGAAATAGATTTGTGCAAAGTAGATTTACTTATTGTGCAAAATAGATTTGTGCAAAGTAGATTTACTTATTGTGCAAAATAGATTTGTGCAAAGTAGATCTAAAAGGTCAGATGCTTAGCTTTTTGTTTTCAAAAGACAAGGTTCAGGTTGAACTTATGAGGGTCTTCATGTATTATTTTATGTTTAAAAAGATATTTATGGAAGACACCAATGACATATAGTGGTGCAGTAGTGATACTAGAACCAAGGCCTGAACTCTGGGTTTCACATGCTGTCACTCCCCATCCTGTACTGACAGCAGACTTTGATAACTGATCACAGAACTAATTGCTACGGAGCCCAGGTATGGTCCTGCAGTTCTCAACACAGTGGTCTAGGCAGCCTCTTCCAACTAATTGGCATTCGCACATGAAATGAGACCTCTTTTATCATCTTTATGCATAGTCGATAATGATTGGGATTCATTATCTGTGTCTTTGAATGCTGGGTTTTAGAGTCGTAGTAAAGTTGATACCTTGGTGGTCAGTACATCTGGAAGCCCACAGTGGCCATGCTGCCTTAAATTTGAATTTGAAATGGGTTCTCTGTAAAGGTCCTGTTGAGTTTGAGTATTTGAAATGAGAATGGGCCAGGATCCTGGCTGGTAACAAACAGCACACCCAAAGTGGTGAACTGTAGAGAATTTACTGAAGGGGCTATGACAGGGTTTAGGGCAGGATCAAGGAACCCTAAGAGGAATGGTGAAGCATCCAGGTACTAGTACAAGTGAAAATAAATTCTCATCTTCTGGCCTGATGCCAATAGGAGGAACGGTGTTTGAGGATCCTGGGAAGAACGGGAGACCTGGAAGAGGGACCTGCTATAGGAACTGGGCCTTAGGCTGAGGGACACAACTGGGGGAGATGGAGCAGAGAGGCAGCTGGAGGAGCAAACATCCTGACCCTTCTCTCCTTCTGCCCGTTGACCTTTCAGTGCCTGCTGGTGTCTGAGCCCTATTTACTGAACAGAACTTTCAGTAAATTCTCTGCAGTTTAATGAGAAAGCCAGAGGTTGAGGAGCTCAAGTGATGCAGACCATAGAGGTCAGCCTCCAGTGTACAGAGAAGGAAGGAGAATGGATCTGGTGGGTGGATGAAGTGTAATCAGCTTGGGGAAGTATCTGCACCAGCTCCATGAGAGCAGGGACTTGATCTGACATGTTCATTACCGTATCGCCAACATCTGGAACGGTGCTGGACACATAGTAAGTACTCAACATGTATCTGTTGAATGAATGAATAAATATCCTGCATACTGGACATGTGGCCTTTATACCACAATGCCCAACTCAGAATTTAGGAATTATCGAGGCCTTCTATGGAAGTGTCAGACACTGTTTGTCCACTGGGAAGTTGACTTTTAGCATATGACTACAACAATATGCTTAATTTGATTCTGCTCACCTGTAAAGAGTTGGTTTGAGGATCCAAAGAGGTTATATATATTTCACAAAGAACTTCCATTTCCATTTCAGTTATCTATTATCATATAACAAATCACCCTAAAACTTAGTGACTTAAAGCAACTGTTCCATTTTGCTCACAATTTTTTGGGTCAGGAATTCCGAAAGGACTCAGCTGAGTGTCAGCTGGGTGGCTGGGGGCTGAGAGGATCCATTCCCAAGATGGACTCTTCATCTCATGTCTGGGGTCTCGGGGGTTCCTTGGCTTCTCTTTCTCTATATGGCTTCATCCTACAGGGCTTTCCCACATGTCTTGGGATTCTCAGAGTATGTTGATCTGAGGGTAGTAGCACTTTTTAATGGTAGCCACAGGGCCAGCCCAGATTCAAGGTGTTGGGGACACAGGCTTCACAGGCTCCACCTCATGATGGGGGAGTAGCAAGTTCACACTGCAGAAGAGCAGGTGGAGTGGAAAATGGAAAATGTTGCCAATTTTAGAAAATACGATCTGTTGTAACTCATTCATATAGCCCTCTATTCGGCTTCTTATTCCAGTTCTTTCTCAGGCCCTTCTCTCGATTTTAGCTACAATTTTGTTAAACACTTAGTGTATGCTGGGCACTGTGCTAAGTACTCCTATGCATAATCTCCATTTAATTCTCACAATCAGCTGTGAGTTATTTCCATTTCACAGAAGGAAGATGAAGTACAGAGAGAACAGTCATCTTGCCTAAGGTCACTCAGGTAGTAACTCAAACTGGCTTGGTTTTAGAAAGGATTTATGTATGATGTTTTAAAATACATATAATGCCACAAAATAGAGTAAAATAAGTAGGTTAGAAAATTGTAGCTGAGAGAAAGGGAGGTTGAAATGGGTGGGAGGTTAGTGTGCACAGGGCCTGCCCTCAGGTTCTGGGAACTTGCCTGGCGTAGGCCACACATTTGGCATTAAGACTTCTAGTAGCCAACACAATGAGGGAAAGGTGAGCAGTTCATACAAGAGAGGGGAACTGGTATCACTGTTCCTATTCTTGATGCCAAGCTCAGGAAAATGATCCTCTTATGGGCCCTCAACTCAGCAACCCCCATTGTCTGTTTTCATAGGGCTGTTTCTTTCAAAATGCCTCGACGTAGGCTGAGGCAGGCTCAACACGGATTCAAAAAATATATATATGCGGGAGAACATTCAATGTCAGGAAGCAATGCCCTTGAGTAAACTCATCATGCCCACCGCCCCACCCCCAACCACTCAGAGACTGTTAGCCTTGGAGAGAGTTATAGGGAGGGTTTCTCAAGTCTCCTTAAAATGGCTGGGGGATCCAGGAGATATGGGGTCTGGGGGCAGCTGCAGGGAGGACTCCCTGGGGGAGAAGCTTTCCAATTCCTGCCTGAGGGAAGTAGGGTTTTTCTCTCACTACTACTCCTGCTGGTGATTTTAAACCAAGTCATAAAATAAATAAAAATATAGGAGAAGAAAGAAAGAAAAGAGAGAAAACTTAAGTGAAATAATAAAAGCAGAATAGAAGGCTAAGATAATATTAAAATAAAAACATTGAGGCTTGGTAAGAGAAAGTTGAAAGAAAAAGAGTAGAATAAATATTTGAAGAGAATAAAAGCCAAATACGGATAAAACCTTAAGATTTAGAATAGTCGGGGCACCTGGGTGGCTCAGTTGGTTAAGCGACTGCCTTCGGCTCAGGTCATGATCCTGGAGTCCCGGGATCGAGTGCCGCATCGGGCTCCCTGCTCGGCGGGGAGTCTGCTTCTCCCTCTGACCCTTCCCCCTCTCATGCTCTCTCTATCTCATTCTCTCTCTCAAATAAATAAATAAAATCTTTAAAAAAAAAGATTTAGAATAGTCATGAGAGATAAATTAAATAAGTCTTAAGATAAAGGAAATAAAAGAACAGACAGAATCATTGAAAGAAAGTGAGAGGAGCAAAAAAAAAAAAAAAGAGCCAAAATTAGATTGAAGTTACAAAATAAAAGTAGCAAGCTATGAATAAAATTTAAAAAATAAAAATTAAGAATTAATAATGATGAGATAAATAAGATTTAAGATAAAAGATACAATAACATAAATCAACAAGGTCAAGGTGAAAGGGTAAATACATCAAAGTAAAAGATAAAATATTGAGAGAATGACAGACTAAAAATGGAAAGACACGCTATAAAAATGTTAAAAACATAAAAGCCGATGGGTTTGGAGCTTAAGTACAAGATAAGGAATTAAGAATGCTCTTTTGAGTATTAATACTTTAACAGAGAGGATTAAGAGAAAAAAAATTTTTTTAAAAGATTTTATTTATTTGAGATAGAGTGAGAAAGCGGGGGAGGGGCAGAGGGAGAGGGAGAGGCAGACTCCCCACTGAGCAGGGAACCCAATGTGGGGCTCCATCCTAGGACCCTGGGATCATGACCTGAGCCAAAGACAGATGCTTAACCGACTGAACGACCCAGGTCCCCAAGAAAAAGTATTTTATTTATTTATTTTTTTTTAAGATTTTATTTATTTATTTGAGAGAGACTGAGAGATAGAGAGCACGAGAGGGAAGAGGGTCAGAGGGAGAAGCAGACTCCCTACTGAGCAGGGAGCCCGATGTGGGACTCGATCCCGGGACTCCAGGATCATGACCTGAGCCGAAGGCAGTCGCTTAACCAACTGAGCCACCCAGGCACCCAAGAGAAAGTATTTTAAAAAGAAAATAAAAGAAGCTTGAACTGAAAGGCCTAGATAATAAAGTAAGAGTAAAGGAAAGGAAAATTTAAATTAGCACAAATCAAGACAACAACAAAATTCTTAGCAATAATAACAAAGGAAAAAGCTAAAAGGCTTTGTAATAGACCCAGAATGTTTGCCTGATAGACAAATATCTCACAACCACAAAAATAATATCTATCTATTACAAATTCCCGTGGTAGGCCTGGGTCCCTGTGCTGGGGTATCTCCTGTTGTAGTAGGAGGGAGATTTTTGGCAAGATGAAAAAAGGCAGCATAGGTATGAGATACCCTTGACTTTTTGCCTGGCATGTTGCACTTCCTGCCTTTAACACTTTCTTTTGCAGTAATGTTACGGCAGTTGCTCTGTAACTCAACCATCTGGGGTTGTGGTAGGGCACAAGCAACAGTCCAAACTATGCAAACATCTTGGGCCAAAACCATATGGGAAAGTAATTCCACAGGTGGTAGGGGTGGAGAGAGATGAGGGTGGGTGGGAGGAAGAGTTAAATTAGCTCTACTTAGACAGACAGATGGTCAACAGGTACATCAAAAGGTGCTCAACATCACTCATCATCAGGGAAATGCAAATCAAAACCACAATGAGATACCACCTCACACCTGTTAGAATAGCTATTATGAAAAAGACAAAAAACGACAAGTGTTGTTGAAGATGTGGAGAGAAGGGAACTTTTGTGTACTGTTGGTGGGAATTGGTGCAGCCAAGAAAATAGTATGGACATTCCTCAAATAATTAAAAATAGTTATACCATATTATCCATCAATTCTACTTCTGAGTATATATCTGAAGGAAAAGAAATTACTATCTTGAAAGGATATATGCACCCCAATATTTATTGTAGTATTATTCACATTTTCTAAGATATGGAAACAACCTAAGTGTCCATTGATGGATTAATGGATAAAGAATATATATATATATACACCACATAAAAAAGGATGAATTCTTTCATACCGTAAAAAAGAATGAAATTTTGCCATTTGGGACAACATGGATGGACCTTGAGGGCATTAGGCTAAGTGAAACAAGTCGGATAGAGAAAGACAAATACTGCATGAGCTCACTTTTCTGTCAAATATAAAGTACCAAACTCAGAGAAACGGAACAGATTGGTGGGTGAAATGAGTGAAGGTGGTCAAAAAGTACAAACTTCCAGTTATGAGATAAATATATTCTGGAGATGTAATGTATAGCATGGTGACTATAGTTAATAACATTGTATTGTATGTTTGGAAGTTGCTAAGAGAGTAGATCTTAACATTTCTAATCACAAGAAAAAAATTTGTAACTATATGAGTTGATGGATATTTACTAAACTTATTGTGGTGATCTTTTGCAATGTAGGCACATATCAAATCATCATGTCATGAACCTAAAACTAATACAATGTTAACTGTCAATTATATCTCATTGGAAACAATTTTTTATTTTAATTTTTTTAAAAGACTTTTTAAAAAAAATATTTATTTATTTGAGAGACAGAGAAAGTGAGAGAGAGCATGAGCAGGGTGAGGGGGCAGAGGGAGAAGCAGACTCCCCGCTGAGCAGGGAGCCCAATGTGGGGCTCGATTCCAGGACCCTGGGATCATG
Source organism: Zalophus californianus (assembly GCF_009762305.2). NCBI lineage: Eukaryota > Metazoa > Chordata > Mammalia > Carnivora > Otariidae > Zalophus > Zalophus californianus. Next base: position 87,027,761 of record NC_045600.1, read on the forward strand.
ACCTGAGCTGAAGGCAGACGCTTAACTGATTGAGCCACCCAGGCGCCCCAGGAAACTATTTTTTAAAAAAGTAGCTCTATTCAGTGAAATAGGAATTGAGATCATCTTCTGAGCATTAGAGGGTGGGACCAAGAATGAGCAGGTTGAAAACAACTGGATGCAGCTGAGGGCTGGGGAATAGTCCAGCCACTCAACACTTCACCCCAAGTCAGTGCCCAGTGTGGTTGAACTGTCTGACTTTGCATAATGTTAACAGCCTGGTACCATCACGCTTTCATACTGATTCTCTTCCAGTGGAGGGGCCCCCAGGTGTGTGAATAGGCAGGTGGGTGGAAGGTCAAGAGCAGTCAAATCCTGGGGTATCAGTAGAACCAGAGTGAAGTGGTTGAGCTTGGGGACTGGCTAGTCCAGCGGGTGCTGGTTGAGTAGATAATTCGACTGAAATGCTTGCATGAGGGGAAAGAGCAGGCTCAGTGGGAGAGGGACCTGGGCTCCTAGGGGAGAGGTAGCAGTCAGATGGAACTTTCAGAGCAACAGCACTTACCTTGATGTTGTGGAGATAAAGCAGGTCATGCTCACACAGTGCGTGAGGGTGTTCGTTTGAAGGAAGGGGGTAAGGCTACTGGGTGTTTAAAGAGCATGAATGATGTTCACATCTCTGAGGATGATGGAAGGAGATATTGGCTACAAGGATGGAAACAAGGTTGGAAAGTCCCTGAGGTCAGGGAAGGGAAGGGAAGAGGGAGGAATTATTGTTTCGAGAGGATATGAGTGGAGCTGGTGAAGGAGACTGCAGAAGGAGGAGTATGTGGGTCCTTCCTTCTGGGTCTGAGTTAGAGTGAGTAGCGGAAACAGTGGTCTTCCTTGGAGAGCATGGCGAAGGAGAAGATGAAGTGGAATGGGACAAGATGTGGAGGATGAGTGGCAGATGGACTCAAAGAACCTGTCTTCTGATTTGAACATGATGGGAGAGAAGTGAAGGCTTGATTCCCTGGGGAGGGGGAGAGTAGAGTTGCAGGGGGTCGAAAGAAGTGTGAAAGAAAAATGTGCAGTTATTTGAGCCTAGGATGGGGATTGTGGGTCACTGGGGCAAAGAGGAAGGCCCTGCTAGTGTTATGGGGAGGAACAGAAATGCGGGAAATGTTGAGAGGGATTGGTTTGGCTTTGGATGAATTAGTATGGTGTATCCCATTCCAAGGTTTTAGTGTGAAGGATTCTGCATACATGGGTAATATAAGCACAGGGCTTTTATTACTATTCTTAAGGGGAATAAAGAGGCAGGGAGGTGGGCTATTTAATATCCATTCCCAAGTTTTGATGGATCAGAAATATGGTTGCAACCACCGATGAACAGTGAAACTTTAGGCCTCAAGAGTAATTGGGAGAGGTACTGATTTGAGACTCAGGGCACCAAAGAGGTTATTACAGATAGTTGGATTGCTCATACTGCTGTTAAAGTACCTTTGGTTCCTGGCATATTAGACAATAGATATAAAATACTCCTGTGTGCTTGAAAAACTTTTCTGGGGCAATAGGTGCTGACAACTCTTCCGTAGGTAATTACAACACAACTTCTCACACATCTGCTTAGTGGATGGCCTATCAGCGATGCTTAATGATGATGACTTGTTTCTGGTTCCATGTGTTAAACTGTCAGCTATCAAAAATTTTATGTGTGAGACTGCTGGGAGTAATGAGATTGCAAGAGCTTTTCTAAAGTATACCCTCCACAGGAACATCTCCGTGTCCGGTGCACCATCCAGCACCTGTTTTTGTGAGGAAGAATCTGGACCATCAATTTGAATACCAATTAAGTGGTTTAAAAATGTCCTAGTAAATACATTGATCCTAGATAATCCAGCCCCACAAAAAAGCCTTTGGCTGACAGTGCCTGGCACAGAATTCGTTCTCAATAAATATTAGCTAGCTCTTGTTGGTGCAGCCACACTAATGCCAACATTCATTGAAAATGTTATGCCAGGCACTGTGATGAGCACAGCTCATACTTTCATTATCAGAAGGTTCTTTGCTATAAAATAAAAGTAATGTGGAAGACTTGGAGATATATTCTAAGTATTACATATAAAGATTAAGAGAAAAAATTAATGAGTGAAATTATATTTAGTTGCCCGAGAAAACATAAAATATGCATCTGGGAGTTGGGTGACAAACAGAGAGGACGTACAGAATTTAGAGAAATAGAAACGTTATCAAGGTTACCTATACTAAGGGAGGGGGATTTCTAGTTTCTAAAAACAACACCCTGTAAACATCTCAGCATCAAGCTGTCAGAGTTTTGAATTGTGTCTGGGGGCGTCTGTGCTTTATCTCAGTTTATTTTGTGCATCCACTAGCAAGATGTGTTCTAAGGTATCAGAAAAGTCTATGAGAGGTTATTTTTTGGGGGGAGGGGGTCTGGGAATGCTCGAAAATTTTTCCATATAAACTAATGGTAATAGTTTCTTCACTTTATGGCATTTCAGCTTACGAAAGATTTCATAGGAATGCTCTCCTTTTGAATAGCAGGGGAAAGCCTTAATGGGGTTCTAGGCTCCTTAGCCTTTGGAAGCTCCTGGGGACAAATCCCAAATGTTTCCAGATTAACTCTTTAGTCCTTGAAAGAAGAACAGATAGATGCTCATCTGAGTAGAGAAATTATTGTCTGTCTGATATGGCCCCAAAGTTTAATTCCATCACTCAAACAGACTACATGGATTTTTCTTTATGAGCCAGTCAAGAGAACTAATAATTATAATAAAAATATAATTATAAAATATATTATAAATACAGATACAATGTTTTAGCATGTACCATGACAGGCACCTTAGATATTCAATCTAATTAATACTCCAACAACAAATTGCCAGTCAATTCTTTCCCACATTTTGCCATGAACAAACTGAGTTTGAGAAAGTTAAGTAATTTATCCAAAGTCACACCTGTAAACCTTAAAAACAAAGCTTCCAGTTATTTTACCAGCAAAAGAGGGGTTTATTTGGGAATAGCAGAGAATTTCAACCTGGGACAAGGAAGTTACTGAAAAAAACCATAGGCAAGTCCAGAGGACAAAGGGGAGGAACCTGGGAAGTTGGGAAGGCTGTTCTTTTTTTTTTTTTTTAAAGATTTTATTTATTTGACAGAGAGAGACAGTGAAAGCGGGAACACAGGGGGAGTGGGAGAGGGAGAAGCAGGCTTCCCGTTGAGCAGGGAGCCTGATGTGGGACTCGATCCCAGGACCCTGGGATCACGACCTGAGCCGAAGGCAGACGCTTAACGACTGAGCCACCCAGGCTCCCTGGGAAGGCTGTTCTAAAGAGAAAGTTCATTGGAGTAAAGTGGGAGCTGGAAGTATAGTGGCTTTTCATTGGCTGAATTGTGACTGTCTCTCATTGGTCAGGCTGTTGCCGGGGCAAGAGAAAATCCTTTCTTCTTCTTACCCGGATAGTAAAGCACTATCCATGTGCAAAGTCTGTGTCTTCCTGTTGGATTTGTAATCGAGGACAAGTGGTAGAGCATGAGAACTCCCTCTGCCGAACTTCCTGACTCCAGTTTATTAAGGTTGCCCTTTATTAATTTTCACATTTCCCCTTTTTGATCAAGATCTTCCTTTGAAAGTACTGCTGATCAATAGTCAGGTTCTTTATTTATATTTAGTGGTTTAGTGCCAGGAAGGACCTTTTCTGGTTGTCATGTCCTCGGTCAGAGGGAAAATTCATAGCAGTTGGAAACCACTTCAGGGCACATTTGAAAAACGAGGAAGGCTAGGAGAGAGAACTCTCAGGTACTTCCCATTTGAAGTCTATATCTTCAACCGGTTGGGAGTGTCTAGCCACCATCACCGTACTGGGTACGTCCTTTTTACAAGCGATCGACAGACAGTAGGTACAGTGTTGAAAGTAACATGACAGTTCTGAACTGTGTGTTGGTTCTAAACTGGGACCCTACATCTGGAAGTGACCAACTGAAAATACCTACTGGCACTTACTTGGGCTTAGGGAAGAAAGATTTCTCCCTGTGAAGGCAAACCTGGGGTCACGCATGCTTCTTGGAAGCTCTGAAAGTCGCCGTGAGGCGAAGTGGTGAAATACTGCGAGAGAGCAATGAATGAAATAACCAAACACATCTGGGAAGTTACAGTACAAGTATAAACATGAAGCAATAGTTATTGAACTTCTTGCAAGAATAGCAAAACTTCAAAGATACAGTAAAGAAAAATACTGTTATCTCAAAAGAATTGTTTTGAAAACAAATGTTATCAAATAATACAGTCTGTAAAGTTGTAAATTCAGAGATCATGAATTTGAATAAGAATCCAATATCAGTTAATCGTTTAAATTGAAAAAAGAACTTTTATGAATCCTGAACCTTCTAACCCTTTAGATAATGCAAGTGAAAATTGACCTGTCCTGGGGTCATACATAAGGAGACCTGTTTCTGAAAGGTCAAAATCAAAAGAAGAGGACGTTTCCCCCTTGTGCAAGGGCTTAGGAAATGCAGACAGGGGCATTGTCTTCTCATAGAAGAGAGAAGCAGGACACCTGGGTGGCTCAGTCTCTTAAGCATCTGCCTTCAGCTCAGGTCATGATCTCAGGGTCCTGGGATCGAGTCCCACACTGGGCTTCCTGCTCAGCAGAGAGCCTGCTTCTCTCTCCCTCAGCTGCTCCCTCTGCTTGTGCTCTCACGCTCTATCTCTCTGACAAATAAATAAACAAATATTAAAAAAAAAAAAAAGGAATAGAGAAGCAACAGTGAGAAAAAGGTATACAGGCCTGGTCCAGACATCAGACATAGATGTCTCATCAGATGTCATCTGCTTCAATTCCAGGAAATCTTTACGTTCGGGTCACCAGATTACGTGCAGGTCCAGTCAGGGCATGGTGCCTTCTTTAGAAGTGTCACGTGAATCTGGGAGTCTCTTCCCTGGAATTTGGGGGCACAAGGGTTGGTTTGCAGCTCCTGATAAGGACCTTTCCAGTGAGGTCGAAGAGTCTGGAGGTATCTTTTCTGTTCTGTTCTCTTCTTCTTCTTCTTCTTTTTTAAAAGTATTTGACAAAGAGAGAGAGAGAGAGAACAAGCAGGGGGAGCGGCAGGCAGAGGGAGAGGCTTATCCCTCTGGACGGCCTGGATGTTATATGCCCCAAGGCATATAACAGCTTTTTGGGCTGAAGCAGCCAGAGGTGAAGGTGCTGTCCCAATGACTTCAGAGGGAATTGCAGTAGCATATCCAGCCTGATATTTACCATTTTTATCCTTTAAATAAGAACCATCAGTAAATCATGACAAATCTGCATTGGTTAGAGGAGTTTCCTGTAAATTGTCACAAGGAGTCAAAAGGTGATCTGTCAGTCTTAAACAGTTATAAGGGGTTTCATCTCTGAAGGAGGGCAGAAGGATGGCAGGGTTAAGGTTATTGAAATGAGAGTTATATAAGGAGTTAACAGAAGGATTTTATAGAATGTGGGGCGACTGACTGTGAAGTATTGAGTATGATGAGAATTTAGGGGGGCTTCTATTGTGTGGGGTACAAGGATGGTTAAAGGGGACCCCATGATTATTTCTTCAGTGGCCTGAACTAAAAGAACAGTGGCAGGAAGGGCTCTGAGGCAAAGGGGTATCCCTATGCTACAGGGTCTGGTTGTTGGCCAATGATGGTTTCCCTGTTTTTGGGTGAGCACTCCAAGGGCATTTCCTTCCCTTCACATACAAAGAGGGAAAAGGGAAGTTGATAATTAGAATGCCTAAGGGCAAGGGACTTTGTTAGGCTTTTCTTAAAAGTCTCAAAGGCTATATTATCCCCCTCTTCCCAAATAATAGGGTTAAGTTTTTTTTTAGTAAGGCATATAAAGGTTGAGTCATATGAGAGAAGTTTGGAACCCAATTTTGACAGTAGCCAGTCAGTCCAAGGAAGCCTCATAATTGGTGCTTAGTTTTAGGTTTGGGGAAATTTAGGATTCCATGAAGCCTACCTGGATCCAAATCCAGTCTTTGTTCAGAGATCAGGTGAGCCTGAGTTTGGGCAAATTGCAATTTTTCTCTGGAGATTTTATGTCCTTTAAGGCCAAAAGTTTTTTGTTTTTTTTTTTTAAATAATTTTTTATTGTTATGTTAATCACCATACATTACATCATTAGTTTTTGATGTAGTGTTCCATGATTCATTGTTTGTGCATAACACCCAGTGCTCCATGCAGAACGTGCCCTCTTTAATACCCATCACCAGGCTAACCCATCCTCCCACCCCCCTCCCCTCTAGAACCCTCAGTTTGTTTTTCAGAGTCCATCGTCTCTCTTGGTTCGTCTCCCCCTTAAGGCCAAAAGTTTTAATAGGTGGATGCTATCTTTCTGTGAAGAGGTTTGAGAAGGGGAGCAGAGAAGGTAATCATCTACATATTTTAACAAGGTAGAGCCTGCAGAAAACTTTTACCATCCAAGTGAGCCTTTAAGCTTTGTGAAAACTAAGAAGGACTCTCTGTTTAGCCCTGGGGCATTACTGTCCTGGTGTATTACCGTTCTTCCCATGTGAAAGCAAAAAGATGCTGGCTATCCTCATCAACTGGAATACTAAGAATGCACTGCATAGATTAATTACGGTGAAAAATTTGCCTTCAGTGGGCGTGGATGTCAGTAGCATATGGGGGTTAGAAACAACAGGGATGCCAAAGGATAACAATATTATTTATTGCCAAGGGATCCATCCATGGCCATTGGATTTCCTCACAGGTAAAATATGGGTGTTATAGAGATTAGTATAGGGGATAATAAGGCCCTGAGCCTTCCAATCGTCTCTTATGGGCTTCTTTACTTGCAGGGCATTGATTAATTATGGGAAGAGGTTTTGAGGGATCTATTTGAATCTTGATGGTAGGTATGTTGTGAATTCTGCCAATATGAGCTGAGGATTTTGCCCATAAGGAGGATGGTAGCTGATCCAACAGGAATAAATGATCAGTACCCCCAGACTCAGCTATAGTGCGTGCCATCAGAGTCAGAACACAGAAAAGATGCTGAAGGTCATTTATTTCCCCTTGTGGGCTATTTTGGTTACTACCGTCAAATTCTAGAATTGCTTCCTCCTTTTGGGAGAAGTTCCAGCATGATACTTTACTAAGAAATCTTGGCCCAGTAAATGAAGAGGGGCAGAGGAACTAAGGAGAAGGCATGTGTATTTCTCAAAGGGCCTAGATAAAATAGAATAGGCCTAGAGACAGGAGTCTGTTGAGGTTTATTGAAGACCCTCACTATTGTTGAAACTGTTTTTGTACTCTGACAAAGGGGCTGCTTTATAGCAGTGGGGTTAAACACGGAGAGTGTAGTTCCCTTGTCAACAAGGACAGAGAGATATTCATTCCCAATTTGGAGCATGGTTTGTCGGAGCCAAGTAAGAGAAAGGATTGGGAAGAGCCCCGGTAGTTCCTGGAAGCCCCATCATTGGGAATTAGGAGGACATTGGAGAGGTTTGCTAGAGGGCTGAAGGCACCTGGAGTGCTTACATTTCTAACTATCTTTTATTTTTTTTTCCACCAACGTCCTGCTTCATTGCAATAATAGCAGAAACTAGGTTTCTGATTTTGTTTAGGGGCCTTCACTTGCTGGAGTTTGAATATTGAAAATTTTAGCAGTCTTTCCTCTAGGTGACTCATCTAGAGTGCGAGTTAGCTGATTTTAATTAATTGAATTTGGAGTGGACATAATTTCCCATTCCATCCTGGTTCTTTTAGCTAAAAGACAAAGATACAGGTTCAGCTTGTTAATAAACATAGAGTTCTGTGCTACCAGCTGGATTCAACATTCAAGGAAGACCAGAATGTTCTTAAAAGATAATTTGAAGTTGATGTTAATAATCATGAACAGATTCATCGGGCTTTTGTGTGCAAGCCTGAATTTTGTTCCGATCAACAGGCTTAGGTAAAGCGATTATTATTGCTTGGTTGAGATTTCCAGTGCATTTTCTAGCATCTTGCCAAAAGTTAGGGCTCTGTTTCTGTAAATTCCTTTTGGGATGTTCTCTTCTGGCTAATTTCACCCACTGTTTGGCCTGGTCCTCACCAACAGGCATGTGGACTTACTGATATAAACCTGAGAAACCAGGTTGGTAAGTTTGAATAACTATGTTAAATTCTTCAGCAAACTTATGGGGGTCCTCATTCACTTTAGGATACACTTTAACTATGGCTCATAATTCGACCTTAGTCTGGGGAACATAAGGAACTTGAGGTTTATTTAGACTCTCAGAAGACTTAACTTTAAAGAGGCGGGTTTTGGGGTGCCTGGGTGGCTCAGTCGTTAAGCATCTGCCTTTGGCTCAGATCATGATCCCAGGACCCAGGGTCCTGGGATCAAGCCCCGCATCGGGCTTCCTGCTCGGCGGGAAGCCTGCTTCTCCCTCTCCCACTCCCCCTGCTTGTGTTCCTGCTCTCACTGTGTCTCTCTCTGTCAAATAAATAAATAAAATCTTTAAAAAAAAATAAAGAGGCAGGTTTTAATAGATTCAGGAGAGGAAGGCGTGGGGAAAGATTTGGAGGAGAAGGAAAGATCAGTAGAAAGAATTGAGGAAAGTGGCACCAGAGGCGGGCTCTGAGCACAAGGGGGCCCCCACGTGTCTGTAGACAGAGAAGATGGGGGAGGGGAAAAGAAGCCTCAGGAGACATTTTGACTTTTTTTGTTATTTACATTAGTTAATTTAGACAAAGTACTTTGCAAAGACACAAACCTAGAATCCTGAAACCAACTGGAAACCTCAAGGTACCTTCTAAAATAGGCATCCCATTCCGTTTTCTTTTTCTTTTTTTCTTTTTTTGTTTAAGGAACCATGGCTTTCTTTTAATTTTGAATAAAACAAGTTTGGGGAGATTCAAAGTTCCACAGAATGGCCATTGAAGTTCTGGGTTACTTTTGGCTAAGGCAGTCCATTTATTTATAAGTGTGCATGTGGAGGGATTATAGATTTTAAACATAAAAGCAACCAGAGTCCCAGTAGGGAGGTACACCCTCAAAGTATTTTCATAACAGGGATCCTGTTGCTTAGAGGTTTTTCAGGAACAGCCTGGTTCCAGAAGGAATCAGACTAAAGGCCAGCACAGGTCCAGTAGGAATAGCCTGGTTCCAAAGGAATCAGACTGAAGGCTGGCACAGTTCCAAAGGAAGAGTCCAGTCCCAAAAGGGAGTCAGACCAAAGGCCAGCACAGTTCAATAGGAACAGTCCAGTTCCAAACAGGACTCAGACTTAAGGCCTGCACATTTCTTTCTTCCTTCCTTCCTTTCTTTTTTTTTTTTTTTTAAATGTGTTATTTATTTATTCATGAGAGTCAGAGAGAGAGAGAGGCAGAGGCAGAGGGAGAAGCAGGCTCCCCGCTGAGCAGGGAGCCCGAGGCAGGACTCGATCCCAGGACCCTGGGATCATGACCTGAGCCGAAGGCAGACGCTTAACCATCTGAGCCATCCAGGCGCCCCTCTTTTTAAAAAAATATTTATTTATTTATTTGAGGGGGGGTCAGGGGCAGAGGGAAAGAATCTTCAAGCAGATTCCATGCCCGGCACAGAGCCCAGTGGTGGGCTCGATCTCACAACTCTGAGATCACAACCTGAGGTGAAACCAGGAGTCGGTCACCTAATCCACGTGCCCTTAGGCCTGCACATTTCCATCAGGAACAGGCGGATTCTGAAAAGGAGCTGGACTGAAGGCCAAATGAGCACTCTCAGAGAGAAAAACAAAAACCCAGGCCTTAAAACAGATCCTGAATAAAGCCTGAAAAGCTCAAACACAAAGTGTGGAACTCAAAATCCAGGAGAAAAACGTACCGTCAAACCCCGGGGTTGGTGAGAATGCGCTGAGCCCAATGGGCTCTGTGGGTACTGGCCCCTGTTTGCTCACCAGTCTCAGAGTTGTTGGGGGTCCTCCCTGGATCCCCATACAGGTCACCGAGTGATGTTTACCTTAAAAATAAAACTTCCAAGGGCTCCTGGGTGGCTCAGTAGGTGTAGCATCCAACTCTTGGTCTTGACGCATGGTCTCAGGGTCATGAAATGGAGCCCTGTGTCCCGCTCTTCGCGGAGATTCTCTTCCTTTCCCTCTCCCTCCCCCTCCACCCCACTACCCACATCCGCAAACACACGCATGTGCACTCTCTCTTTCTCACTAGAATAAATAAATAAAGTCTTAAAAAAAAAAAAAACCCAACCAGTTTCCAGTTTTTACCGACTCCATTGTAGTGAGGTTTCCCTTTATTAATTTTCACACACACAAGCTAAATGGTATGGTGGTGATTGTATATGATGTATTGTTTTTATGTATGTATGTATGTATGTATGTATGTTTTAAAAGATTTTATTTATTTATTTATTTGTCAGAGAGAGAGTGCGAGCACAAGCAGGGGGAGCGACAGAGGGAGAGAGAGAAAAACAGGCTTCCCGCTGAGCAGGGAGCCCGACATGGGGCTCAATCCCAGGACCCTGGGATCATGACCTGAGCTGAAGGCAGACGCTTAACCAACTGAGCCACCCAGGCATCACTGGATGTATTATTTTAAAAATAGAACCAATTTCTTTAGAAGTCAGCTTTAATTTCAGAATATTCATTAATAATGAGATTGCGCTATATCCACATTTGGAATTCCTTGTCCCTAACTGTCATTTTATAAGAGGCCTGACACTTCAGAGCCACACTTCTTGGGGTTATTGGTAGCCTGGCCCCTGCTACTGTGTGGTCCTACAAGGTATTGAATCGCTTAGTGCCTCAGTTTAATCATCAATAAATTAAAATCATATCCATGAGGAAAAAACCCACCTTTGGCTACTGTGGGAATTTGAATGCACTGACAGAAGTGATTGGCCAATAGGGTTTCTGGGTGTCCTGGGGTGTGAAAATAGGGCAAATGACCTCTTTTGATGTTGGGCCCTCTTTTGGTGTTCTGAGACTGATTTCCAATGTGTGGAGAGAGATTCCCTACACGCCAAGCAATTCTCCAACACCAGCTGGGTGTCCTATAATTCAATTCAATTCTGACAGTATTTACCCGGAGATGGCATCAGAATCCCTAGTTTGAGGGCTCAGGCCTACAAGACTGCTCCCCCACCCCCTTACTTCAGATGCCAGTCACAAGCCAAGGTTGTCACCCGTGCTTCCAACTGACTGGTTATAACTCAGATTCCCAAGACCCTTTCCTCAGGTTTGATTAATTTGTTAGAGTGGCTCACACAACTCAGAGAAACATTTTACTTTCTAGATTACTAATTTAGTATAAAAGGATATATACTGGGCGCCTGGGTGGCTCAGTCGGTTAAGCGTCTGCCTTCGGCTCAGGTCATGATCCCGGGGTCCTGGGATCGAGCCCCGCATCGGGCTCCCTGCTCCGCGGGAAGCCTGCTGCTCCCTCTCCCACTCCCCCTGCTTGTATTTCCTCTCTCTGTGTCTCTCTTTGTCAAATAAATAAAATCTTAAAAAAAAAAAGATATATACTCAGGGACAGCCTGAGGGAAGATATATACTCAGGGACAGCCCGTCGGACAATACGGGGAAAGGGCAGGACCTCCCTGCATTCACCAACCTGGAAGGTCTCCAAACTCTTATCTTCTTGGGGTTTTATGGAGGTTTTACTACATAGTCACGACTGATTAACTCATTGGCCATTAGCAGTTGAGTCAACCTCCAGGCCCTCTCCCCTGCTGGGGCTGGAGCAGGAGGTGGGTGGGGGGATAGGGACTTAAAGTTCAGATGTCTGATCCTTAGGTGGGGTCCAAGAGTCACCTCATTAACATAACAAGAGATGCCTTTGTCACTCTTTAAACTTAGGAAATTCCAAGGGTTTTGGCAGCTGTGAGCAAGAAGCTGTGGATGAAGAACAGATATATATGAGAAATAAATTTTGGTCATCTGAATGCCCAAATATGTATTTCTTATAAGTTACAGCATGGCAGACCCCTAAAGGAGGAGTTGTGAGAATTCTCTTAGGAAAGGAGCTGTATGGATGCCTTTTTCTTTCTCTCTTTCTTTTGGTAGGTGAGGAAAGGTTAAGTGACTCCCCGTCGAAGGCAACACTTGAACTCAGGTCTCTTGTCTGATACTTAAAGGGCCTTTTCTTTTTCACCACTTTTATGAGGTTAATTCTTTAAGGATGTTACTCAGTCTACATTCAAAAAAAAAAAATGAGAACATTTGTCATTTGTATGTGTGTGTCTGCTCACTCTAAATGTGTGTGTGGTTTTCCATGGTATTACTCTATTAAGATGAAGCAGAGGTTTTCAGGGAATATGACAAGGTGAAACAACAGTGTTGTTTCAACAACAACAAAAGCCCACCTCCTGGAATAGGTCCTGCTAGTAACTCGTGCATCATTCAGGGCTGAGTGGGGGCGGCTGTTTATAGAGTGAGGGTGGGAAGGAGTCAATCTAAAGCCTGACCTGAATGCTTCTGTTGTACCAAGTCCAATGACATTGGGGTAGGCAGCTTCTAAGCTGGTTTCCAGTGACCCCCAAGTCCTAGCATTCAGGCCCTTGGGTAATCGCCTCCCCTTGAGTGTGGGCTGGACCAGGTGATTTGCTTCTGACTGATAGAATAATGATAGATGAGCAAGGGTGATGGTGTGGCACATTTGAGATCAGGTTACAAAGAGTGGCTTCCCTCTTGCTCCCCCTTTGGGCTCTCTTGCTTGCTGGCTCTGAGGGAAGCCAGCTGCCATGTTGTGAGCTGCCCCATGGAGATGCCCACATAGCAAGTAACTAAGGGAGGGAGGCCTCTAGTCAACAGTGGGTGAGGAGCTGAGGCCCTTAGTCCTTCAGTCCTCAAGGAACCGAATCCTGCCAACACCCGTGTGAGTGAGCCTGGAAGTGGTCGTCTTCCCATTGTGACTGCAGCCTGTGAGGGACCCTGAGCCAGGGAACTCAGCTAAACTACTCTTGGGTTCCTGACCCACAGAAGCCATGAGACAACAGTGTGCATTTTTAAAGAACACGGCAATGGATAATGAATGCAGACACACTTGTTCACCTTCACTGAAGTGTAGCTGTTAGAAGGCTGTGCTAGAGTGTTCAATCTTGCCTTTCCACCTTAGTATTTTTAGAATTACAAGCTACTGCCTGGTACAAGAATATTCTTTGCCACAGGTGTGAATTAATCTTTGGACAGCTTTACTGCCTCACATTTAGCACTCATGAGATTCTGATAGTCAACAACCTTCACAGCATCAGCCACGGCCTTGTATCGCCGGAGTTCTGAGGTGATAAAATGTTTACAGACAAGCGTCAGAAGCACGTTGAGAATAATGATTTTTTTCCCCAAAGCTCCCAACACTATGAAGTTACCTTCACTATCAAGTATGGCCTACTTATTTTGCAACCCACAGGAAGACTTGGAGCACATATAAGTTCTACGTGAGATGCCATGAATTTCCACATGGTTTTGGGCATTTTAGGACACTCACCGTCCCCTGCCATTTGAGATCTACACACTAGGAAGTTCAGAAGCCATCTATCACGTACTCTCTCCTCTGCTCGGTTGTGTGAAGTGCAGGTTTAGGCAGGGATTATGCCCGGGGACACTCAGCCTTGGTGCCCAGGGCTATCTACTCTGTCCACATCCACAGATTGTTTCTGATGTCAGTGCTAAGGAAATATACAAGCTTCTCCCAGAACTTGTTAATTGCTTGAAAGGGTTGGGAATTATGTAACAAAAGAGCTGTCAAAGATGTTGCCTTTGAGTATATCTGCTAAACAAACATGAGACATCCTAGAAGGGGAACATAGAAATGGCAAAGACTTGGGAATTAGATGGATCTGAGCTCAAGTTTTGGCATTATTGCTTACTAGCATATGACCTGGGGCACATCACTTATTCTCCAGAGCCTCAGTTTCATTATCTATAAAATGAGAATAATAATATCTGATTTGAAGGATTGTTATGATTTGTTTAATAAGGTAAAACTTAAACTGTCTAATGTATATATGCTACTCAAAAGAGAGCAACTCTTCATGTTACCTCCTGAGGTCCCGCTATGAGTCTGCTAGGATCTAGCATGGTACCTGTCAGACAGACAGTATAAAACTCTGGTTCTTCAGATGCTGATAGACCAAAAGGGGAATAAATAAAACCACCATGACTCTTGGCTGCTTGCTCTGGAGGAAGTTGCATCTTTATGTTGTTTTCCTTGTATTTGTAGGAACTTGTTGGGTGAATGGAGGTGGGAGGGGCCCCACCCTGGACATCTTGATTCTAGATCTGGTTTGGGGTATGGTTCCAGCTCCCCAGGTGTGTGTGTGTGTGTGTGTGTGTGTGTGTGTGTGTGTGTGTGTGTGTACACACCTGGAGGACCACTAACCGAGGGAAGTGCTTTGCCAGGAGAAATCTCAGAGCGTTGCTTTGGGTGGGATTCCTCAGTCAGACACTGTGTTTCTGTGGTAAGAGTCTACTGAGGTTAGAAAACCCTTACCAAAGGATCTTCCTCCTCTTGAGAGAGTGGCAGTGTACCCTGATTTCTTTTTCCAAATAGCAATGAAAAGTTATCTTCCATGCCATTAAAACCTTTTTATTTTGAAATAATTTCAAACATACAGGAAAGTTATAATCCACAGAACAGAAAGTTGCACAAAGGACTCCTGTCTATACTTCACCCAGATGCGCCGGGTGTTAGAATTTTGCCACACTGGCTTTCTCTGTCTCTTTCTCAATCTACCTACCTATATAAAATGATTATTTTTCTGAACCAATTGGTAGTAAGCTGCAGACATGATGTCCCTTTACCTCTAAATAATTGCAGCATAGATGTCCTTTTTTTTTTTTTAAGATTTTATTTATTTATTTGTCAGAGAGAGAGAGAGTACAAGCAGTGGAACGGCAGGCTTCCTGCTGAGCAGGGAGCCCAATGAAGGGCTCAATCCCAGGACCCTGGGATCATGACCTGAGCCAAAGGCAGCCACTTAATCGACTGAGCTACCCAGGCACCCCTGCAGCATAGATTTCCTAATAAGGATATTCCGTCACATAACTCAGCACAGTGATCAAATTCCGAAAGTTTAACATTGCAGTAATACTGTGATCTAATACACACCCCATATTCAAACTTCACCAACTGTCCTAATGTCTCTTATGGCTATTATTTTCTCTGGTCTAAAATTTAACACAGGATCACGCATTGCATTTCGTTGTCATGTCTTCTTAGTCCTTTAATCTGGGACAGTCCTTCAACCTTTGTCTTTTATGACCCTGACATTTTTGAAGAGTACAGGCCAGTTACTTTGTAGAATGTCCTTCAATTTGGATTTGTCTGATGTTTCTTCATAATTAGATTCAGTTATACATTTTTGGGAGGAATATAATAGAAATGCATCACATCAGGAGGCACTTGATGTCAGATTGTCTCATTACTGGCAATATTAACATTGATCCCTTGGTAAGATGGTGTCTCAGGTTTTTCTACTGTGAAGTTACTAGTCTCCATTTAGTAATTAGTGAATAATTTTAGGGAGATACTTCCCTGCCATTTTCTGAGCATTTACTAAGTACCAGGGTATATGAGATATTTCACATACTGTACCTCATTTAATTCTCACAACAAGCTATGAAGAAGGATATTTTTGTATTCCCCCTTTCTCCTTCCTCTCTCATTTTACAGATGAGAAAACTCAGGCTATCTAAGGTCATATAACATGGTTGTCTGTGACTCCAAAGTCTATACTTATTAATACGTACAGTGTGCTAGGAACAGTCAAGCATCCAGAACTCTTGTTTTGCCCAGATGGAGCCCATTGTTCACCTCAGGTGAGCTTGTGTCTTTAGTAGGAACTAAAGGACTGTGCCATGAGGGATTGCCTTCATGTTTTGTAACTAAGATGGGAGGGAATGAAGGAATACAAAATCCTTGCTCTAGCCATTTAGAAAGAACAGACTGAATTGGTCAGCAGATTCAGGTCTGTCCATACATATTTAAAATGCACAACACTCTATGGTTTACAAAATGAAACTGACTCTTCGTGCTGTGTTGTGAGGGTGTGCATATGTCCTGGTCATTCACCATGATTAGAGCGCTTATCAAGTCACTACTCAAGTGCCAATACCAAGGGGAGGTCTTGCTTGTCATGCTATGATACTTTTTTTTTAAAGAGTGGATCCATTACAGCAGACTTCAGAAAAAAATAAAGTTATCAGGGATACAGGGTCATTACATAATGAAAAAGGGGTCAATTCTCCAAGGAGATGTAACAATCCTTAATGTGTGTGCACCTGACAACAGAGAGTCAAAATATCTGAGGCAAAAACTGATAGAACTGCAAGGAAAAACAGATAAACCCACTATTATAGTTGGAGACTTCAATGCCTCCCTGGACAGATCCAGCAGGCAGGAATCACTAAGGACATAGCTGAACTCAGTAGGGCCCCAAATCAACTGGATATAATTGACATCTGTTGAATACTTCATTCCATAACAGCAGAATACACACTCTTCTCAAGTTCACCTGGAACATCCACCAAAGTGGACCACATTCTGGATCAGAAGACACACCTTAACAAATTTAAATGAGTAAAAGTCATACAATGTCTGCTCTCAGACACAATGGCATTAAACTAGAAATCAACAGAAAAATAGCTGGAAAATCCTCAAAGATTAAACAACACACTTCTTTTTTTTTTTACATGCAGAATGCTGCTTTTATTGATTTAAATTAATTGATCCATCAATCATATAGAAAATTACCTGAACATTTAAACATCCATGTATTTTTTTAAATTTTATTATGTTATGTTAATCACCATACATTACATCATTAGTTTTTGATGTAGTGTTCCATGATTCATTGTTTGCGTATAACACCCAGTGCTCCATTCAGTATGTGCCCTCTTTAATACCCATCACCAGGCTAACCCATCCCCCCACCCCACTCCCCTCTAGAACCCTTAGTTTGTTTCTCAGAGTCCGTAGTCTCTCATGGTTCGTCTCCCCCTCTGATTTCCCCTCCTTCATTTTTCCCTACCTACTATCTTCTTTTTTTTTTTTAACATATGTTATTAAACAACACGCTTCTAAAGAACGCATGAGTCAAAGAAGAAATCCCGAGAGATTAAAAAAATATTTTGAACTAAACAAAATGAAGACAAAACTTATGACAATTTGTGGGATTCAGTGAAAGCAGTGCTTAGAGAGAAATTTATAGCATTGAATGCATATATTAGAAAAGAAGAAAGATCTAAAATTAATCATCTAAGCTTTCATCTTAGGAAACTAGGAAAAGCAGAATAAATTAAATCCAAAGTAAGAAGAAGAAAGGAAATAATAAAAGAGCAGAAGTCAAAGAAATTGAAGATAGGAAATCAATAGAGAAAATCAACAAAACCAAAAAGTGGTTCTTTGAAAAAAGGTCAATAAAATTGATAAGCCTATAGCTAGGCTAACTAACAAAAAGAAAGAGGACACAAATTACTAATATCAGAAGTGAAAGAGGGGACATCACTACAAGATTCCATAATAAAGGAATATTATGAACAACTTTATGCCCACAAATTTGATAACCTAGATGAAACAGACCAATTCCTTGAAAGACAGCCTCTGCTAAAACTCACACAAGAAATAGACAATCCCCAAAGGCCTATATCTGTTAAAGAAATTAAATCAATCATTAATAAACTTCTAAAATAGAAACTATCAGGCCCACATGGTGAATTCTACCAAATATTTAAGGACAAAATTATAACCAATTCTCTATAATCTCTTTCAGAAGATACAAGCATAGGAAATACTTCCTAAATTATTCTGAGGCCAGCATTATCCTAAAACCAAAACCAGACAAGGACATTATGGAGAAAAGAAAATGATAAATCAGTATCTGTCATGAATGTAGATGCAAAAATCCTCAACAAAATACCAAAAAATCAAATTAAACAATGTATAAAAAGAATTATATGCCACAACCAAGTGGGATTTATCCCAGGTATGCAAGTCTTGTTCAATATTTGAAAATCAATTAATGTAATCCATCACATCAACAGGCTAAAGAAGAAAAATCACATAATCACATTGATAGGTGCAGAAAAAGTATTTGACAAAATTTTACATCCATTTATGATAAGAACTCTTAGTGTATGAGGAATAAAGGGGAATTTCCTCAACTTGATAAATAATATCTGCAAAAACCTACAGTTAACATAATACTCAATGGGGAGAAACTCAAAGCTTTCCCTCTAAATTAGGAACAAAGCAAGGATGTCTCCTCTTATCACTCCTTTTCAACATTGTATTGGGAGTCCTCGCTAATGCAATGAGACACCCCCCAAAAGTATATTGTTGGAAAAGAAATAAAACTGTCTTTGTTTGAATATGATATGATTGTTAATATAGAAATTCGGAAAGGGCTGACAAATATAAGTGCCTGACAGTGTTTTTTTTTTTTTTTTAATTGTTATGCAAGTGCCTGACTTAAGCTTTTGATTATTAAGGCATCCACTTCAAAGATGGCGCTGGCTACCTCGAATAAACACACTGCCAGCCACAGGACCAGATAGAGTCAGACCACCCCTCCTCTCCCACCCCCCAGTTTCATTTTGTTTTAGAGACTGCTGGTTGACTTAGATAACATACCATTCGGCCTTCTGTTTTTCCCTTCTCATGTGTTGATTCTCACCCCTATGTTAAATTCACCAATAAGGAGGGAAGTCGTGAAACCCCAGGCCTTCACTCTCCACCCCAATAAAAACAGAACCCTGGGTCCACACTCTCTTTCTCTACCCATGACCTCACTGTGCAGGCCCAGGTGTGCTGTGTACTCTCCCGGCCTTAGGAATTATAACCTTGTCATTCAACATTTCCTGACAGTTATTGCTGAGGGTGTCTTGCAATCATAATAAAAACCGCAAGGACCAGTCCAACCACTACATTGGTTCTAAAAGGAGATGCAGGGCCCAGGTGAGTAACCCCAGGCATTTCTAACCAATAGCATCACTATCCATAGGTCAAGACCCATACCAAACAAACAAAAAAACCTGGAACTAATAAGTGATAGCAAGGTTGTAGGATACAAGGTTTGTATTTAATATATAAAAGTCAATTGCTTTTCTTTATACCAGCAATGAACAAGAGGAATTTGAAATTAAACACACAATACCATTTATATTAGCACCCCCAAATGAAATACTTAGATATAAATCTAACAAAATAGATATAAGATCTATATAAGGAAAATGACAAAACTCTGATGATATATGTCAAAAAAGAATGAAATAATGGAGAGATAGTTTATGTTCATGGATAGGAAGACTCAATATTGCCGGTTCTTCCCAACTTGATCTATAGATTCAATGGAGCCTCAATCAAAATCCCAGCAAGTTATTTTGTGGATATTGACAATCTGATTCTAAAGTTTATATGGAGAAGCAAAAGAGCCAGGATAGCCAACTCAGTATTGAAGGAAAAGAACAAAGTCAGAGGTTGACTTCAAGATGTATTATAAAGCTACAGTAATCAAGACAGTGGTGTACTGATAAAAGAATAGACAAATAGATCAATGGAACAGAACAGAGAGCCCAGAAATAGACGCACACATATATAATCAACTGATCTTTGACAAAGGAGCAAAGGCAATACAATGGGGTAAAGATCATCTTTTCAACAAGTGATGTTGGAACAATTAGACATCCACATGCAAAAAAAAAAGAAAAGAATCTAGACATAGACCTTATACTCTTCACAAAAGTTAACTCAAAACATATCGTAGACGTACATATAAACCACAGAATTATAAAAGTCCTACAAGATAACATAGGAGAAAATCTAGATGATTTTGTGTTTGGTAATGACTTTTAGATACAACCAAGACATGATCAATGAAAGAACTGATAAGCTGGACTTCATTAAAATAAAAAACCTCTGCTCTGTAAAAGACACTGTCAGGATAATGAAAAGCCAAGCCACAGAGTGGTAGAAAATATTTGTAAAAGATATATCTGATAAAGGATTACTAACCAAATGTACAAAGAACTCTTAAAACTCAACAATAAGAAAATGAACAACCCAATTAAAAAATCGGCAAAAAACCTGAACAGACACCTCGCCAAGGAAGATATATGGATGGCAAATAAGCATATGAAAAGATGCTTCACATTATGTGCCATTAGGGAAATGCAAATTAAAACAATAATGAGATAACACTACAAGCCTATTAGAATGACCAAAATTCAGAACACTGTCAACACCACATGCTGGCAAAGATGTCAAGCAATGGGTACTCTCATTCTTTACTGGTAGGTATTCAAAATGGTCCAGTGAATTTGGAAGACAATTTGGTATTTTGTAGAAAACTACATGTACTCTTACTGGATGATTCAGCAATTCTGCTCCTTGGTATTTATCCAAAGGAGTTGAAAACTTATATCCACACAAAAACCTGCACATGGATGTTTATAGCAGCTGTATTCATAATTGCCCAAACTTGGAAGCAACCAATTTGTCCTTAGGTAAGTAAATGAATAAATGAACTGTGGTACATCTAGACAATGGAAAGTTATTTAGTTCAAAAAAGCAATGAGCTAGCAAGGCATGAAAAGACATGGAGGAAACATAAATGCATATTACTAAGTAAAAAAAGCCAATCTAAAAAGTCTATATACTGTATGATTCCAACTATGTGACATTTTTGAAAAGGCAAAAGTTTTGGAGACTGTGGAATGATCAGTGGTTACTGGGGGTTGCTGGGGAGGGTGGGATGCAGAGATGGAAAACAAAAGATTTTTAGGACAGTGAAACTATTCTGTATGATACTATACTGGTGGATATCTGTCATTGTACATTCGTCAGAGCCCATAGAATATATAATTCCAAAAAAAATTCCGAAGGTAAACTAATGACTTTGGGGGATGATAGTGTGTCAGTGTAGGTTCATCAGCTGTAAAATGTACCTCTCTGGTAGGAGATGTTGATAATGGGGGCATCTCTTGCATGTGTGCAGGCAGGGGCTATATGGAACTCTCTGTACCTTTCATTCATTTTTTTCTGTGAACCTAAAACTGCTCTAAAAAATAATCTGTTAAAAAAAAGTGCATCCTGATACAGGTGAGTGTTTTTATTTTCCTCAATGACTACAATTAATTATCTTAAGGTATTTTACCAATTCATGACAATGTATATACTTAGGTTTTATTAAATTCAGTGATTATTGTTAAAGGAAGGAGAGAGATGGGAAGGAAAAGGAATAGAGAAGTTGAGGAGGAAAAATTGTAAAGAGATATAGAGAGTGTGTTGGTCTGGAATGTGTGTGTGTGTGTGTGTGTGTGTGTGTGTGTGTGTGTGTGTGTGTGAAAGAATTAGGAAAAAGGCACAGCAAGAAAAGCAAATATCCTTCTTGTGGCCTTTTCTGATAACATTTTGCATTTTCAAATGCAGGTATAAAAGGGAATGGCCCCAGGGCAGTCTGGGCTGATGAGAGATGCTCCGCCTCTGAGAGGAAAACGTTCTTCTTGATCCCATAAACTGCCTGCCAAGGCCCAGGCCTGCCCTCATTGCCATCATTTTCAATTTCCAGGCTCAACCACCTGACACCACCTGCAACCAACTTTAAGAAGTAGCCCGGGATCAGGCAGGCTGCAGAGAATGACCCTCAGCTGCCCATGTGATGGCCATACGAAAATGACAGTTGAGAACATCGAGGAAAACCACTGTCCTTTTGAAGGCACAATGTTTAGTAAGAAAGGGGTGAGAAGAAATAGGAAACGTTTCCCTAGATATCCAATGGGCTGTTATAGGTGCGCTGGAAACCAGTTGTCCTTTTGGAAGAAAGTGTCCGGGGCTGCAGGGGAATGCTGACATTGTACAGTCTGAGGCTTCTCATGGCGCCTGAGGAGACCAGGTGACAGGATTGCCTCAGGAGGTGGACGGCTTGTCATGTTCAGCAGAGTCATGCGAGACTGGGATCAGCCACGGAATCGGACTAGACACCTTGAGAAAAGTCTCTTCTAATGTGAGTCCCTCAGGGAAGATGAAGTGGACGGAAAGAAAGCCGAAGCGAGAGAAAAGTAGGGGAGGGAGGAAGAGGAAAACGAAAAAGAAAAAAGTGAGAACCCAGTGACAAGGTAGGCTTTTTTTACACTTTCAAAACCTGTCTCCTTAAAGTTCCTGACTGAGATATTTTAAATTAAAGAACAGGATCAGGCAGTTCACCCACTGAAGGGATCATTAAACTTTGATAGAAAGTCTATGTATAAATAAGCGGATAAATTTAAAAAATAGGTAACAGGAATAATCGAGAATGTTGCTGATAAGTTTGGGTTTGTGTCTTACTAACATATTCATTTATCAAAGTATTTGTCACACTGGAGAAGTTTTCAGAGATGGAGTAAAATACACCAGCCTGTGGCTTCTGACACTAACCGGGTTTACATGCTTCCCATGTTCCTACCTGTTCGAATTTGTTCAGGCTGCTCTAACGGAATACCACAGACTGGGTGGCCATAAATTGGGTAGGAAGTCCAAGATCCAGGCGCCGGCACTTTTTTGGTGTCTGGTGAGGCCTGATTTCCTGTTTTGTAGATGGTGGTGCTATAACCTCACAATGCAGAAGGGGCAAGAAATCTCTCCGGAGTCTCTTTTATAAGGGTGGAGCTGTCATGACCTAATTGCCTCCCAAAGGTCCCACTTCCAAATACCATCACATTGGGGATTACATTTCAACATATGAATTTTGGTGGGGGACACAAACATTCAGTCCATAGCATCACCCAGTGTCTCCCAAGTGTGCCCCGATTATCATAGGGTCTGATAACTGTGAAAGAATGAGTGAAACTGTAAATTACTAGGCACATGTGAGGAATGTATTATTGTTCTAATCCTGTTTTATAGCATCAATGGCAGGAATATAGGAAATGATTTCTGTTTTGCACTGGAAAGAGTGATGTTCAGTGACATGAGTGATTCACCCAGAGCCACGCGAGAGGTGGAAACAGGCAGTGATCTTGAGGTAACCAGGTGGTCCTGTCTTCCTTTCCTAGCTCTACTCTTTAATCTCAGTTCAGCAATTTATTTTACGGCTGGATCTCTGTATTGTCCGAGTCCTTTGATGATGATGTTGGGCCTGACCCCAGACCAGTTCAACTAGAACTTGGGATGGGAGCCCAGCGTCGGTTTTTATTAAAATCTCCTCAGGTTGTTGTAATGAACGAAGGGTAGAGAACCTCTGATGGAAGCTCTCTTGAATGATTGGACTTTGGTTTTGTCAGAGACAACCAAGTAACATTTGAGGGAGCTCTGAGGCTGGAGTGTGGCTCGCCTCCTTCTGTGATGGTTACTGGCCCCAGACAGCACTGTTCCCCTGGCCCCTACACTGATCATCTGCAGGGGTTAGCAGTTTGATAGAGAACCAGGCAGTCCCAAGGAGTATATCCCTGGTGATAGGAAACCTAAGAGGGTAGTTGAACCAGTAAAGGGGCTTCATGTGGCCAAGACCTTGCCCTGCTGCTTGGACAGAGGACCCTGGTGACAAGACCAGACTGTTGGGGGACGCAGAAGTACAGAGGGAGGTTGGTAAGATGGAGGATATGGAGGGGCAGAGTTAAGTGGCTGAGCAGAAATATCCTGGTGGATAGAGATGGAGAGGTGGTATGGGGCCCAGGCCTCATGTGTTGGTGGCCTGGGCACAGTGGTCAAAATTGTGCCACACACAGCAGAGTCAGCCACACAGAACTCAAGGTCAGTCCATCAGGTGAGAGTTGGAACTCAACCCTGGGGCCGAAGAGCCACAGCACTGGTGTCCCAGAAGGAGGATGCAAACACAGAGATGAACATGCAGGCTTGGAGAAGTAGGGGCCCCTGCGCTGCCCTCTTGCCAGTCTAAGCTGCGGAAGGAGGGTCCTCCCTGCTTGCCCAATTAGCCTGCCCCTAGCCATATAATTGGCAGGACCTGGTGCAGAATTAAAGTGTGAGGCCCTTTGTTCGAAAAGCAGGAAAGAGTGATGTTAAAAGTACCAAAATAGAAAGCTTTTTCTTTTCTCCAGTGGCCTCTCTCACAACTTGTCGTGATGATTTATTTTTATTTTTAAAATATGTTATGATGATTTTTATTTGCTGTTGAATGTCTTTTTAAATCAAGCCAAAATGGAAATTTGGGATTATTAGCACAGATTTTACTGTTCAACTTCATATTATGCAAAGCCAGTTTTAAATGCAAATATAAGAGCATTCAACTCATATGTAGAATCACCACAATTACACAATTTGTATTTCATGCAAAATACATGCATATGTATTTTATCCTGACCAGAACAGGGCGAACACCACATGAAACTAACTCAACTGTTTTCACTCACTTTGTGATATGTGCACATTCTACCAACATAGTTTACTTCTTCCTTACTAAGTCATAAGGAGGGACCGAGAAGAAGGGAACTGTGGGTTTTCCTTTCTTTCCCTTTTTCTTTTATGTCATTATTTTCAGTGGGAGTAGTTGGAAGTTACTGGTAGGAACACAAGTAACATTAATAAGGAAGGATGTGATAAGGTTCCTTGGTCATTCCTCTTTCTTAGGAACACCCTTGTCTTCTTTCTGTGTTCAAAGCAAGTTCTGGTTTGAATGAAAAGTGTGGCTTCTGGGGGCTGTCAGTGCCCCCATATACTCAGTTGTAGACATAACATGTACCTTGTAGTCACTTTGAGTCTCATCGATGCATCATGGGTCCACACAAACTCCATGTTCATGGGGCATCAAGAATGCTCTGTGCTGATGGGGTGGCAAGGAATGACAGAATATGTAGATCAAGCACATCGCCTCTGCCCTTATGCATGCTCCATTGTCCCATTGGGGCTTCACTTCCAAAACACAAGTTCAAAGACAAGAATCTCTAGGCAAGAACAGCAGAGCGTTAAACCAAAGCACAGGGTCCTTCGGTGGGCAGGGCCCCCAGTGACTGCTCGGGTTGGACATCCATGAAGGGGCCCTGCTGAAAAGGACAAGTTGTCCCTGGCAGACGTGCTCACAAGAGCGGGGAACTGGGGTTGTGGTTTGTAACCAGAAACGATTTCCTTCTGGTTTAATTTTAATTTGGATTTTTAAAATTGAGTAGCTCATTTTTATTTAGAAATGTTATCACTTCTGTAATTAACCTCACATTACAAGCCAAATCAGCTCCTGCCTAGATTAATTTGAACAGGGGAATACAGAGCTGGGTGAGGAGCAGGATTAGCAGCTGGGGAAGTCAGAAATCCCTGAAAAGCTGTCAGTCAGGCTTGTTGGATGGAGCAGAGGGAAAAGCTAAATGCCTAGTTATCAGATCTGAGAAGCCATTGTGAGAAGGGACGAGCCCTGGAGGCTGGGAGACCCAGCTGGGTAGAGCGGGTGAGGAGGAAGGGAGTCGAAGCAGACCCTGGGGGGTTTTGGCAGAGACAATCGGGTAGCTGTCCTGGCTGGTGGCTTGGGGAGCCTCGGGAGGGTCATGGCAGGTATCCAGGCTGGTGCATGACAGAGTCTGACCTCATTATTGGCAGTAGGTTTAAAGGATAAGACACTAGTTTCTAGGGAACAAGTAAGGCTCATTCCAGCTCCCAGAGGACCTCGAGGAGAAGGAGGCAAGGATTCTGGAGTTCCGGGGAACAACGCGGACACTGGCAGATAAGGCAGGTTTTTGTTGTACGAAGCAAGGCAAGAAGAATTTCTGGTACTGGATCTGGGATATAAGGTTGGGGCAGGTGCACCCCCTGGCTCCACAGATGTGAGTCCCTGAGCCCCAGTGGTCCTTCCGTTTCTCTGACTTCAGGGTCTGCCTCAGTGCCCGAGGAAGGGCAAAGTGGTCCCAACTGGGAGTCCGGAAACTTGCAGGACTGGGGAGCCAGGGGGGTTGTCACCTCTGTGTAGTATATCAGCTGAAAAGCATTCGTTTGCTCCCTGCTTTATATTTTGTATATTGGAAAAAAGCAACACTTTAATCTACCTTTCCCCAAAGAGAATATGGTGTTGCAAATGATCCTGAAATCATACATCCATGTCAGTCTGTTAAGCACTTTTGGGCACTCAGAATTCGCCCACTTCTGTGCTGGTCTTTTCCAACTGGAGTCCTAGTGCTTTAAGCATCACACACATGAAACACAAACACATAGACAAAAACTCACAAGGCAAACAGTTTAAAATCGACAAACTGCAAATCAGTCAATCTATGGATTGCAGTCAGTAAGCTAACATTAAATATTCAGTAATTTCCAAACTGTAGCCTGTGGCCAGTGCTTAATGTGCTCAATCAAACGGCACACTTCTTAGCTGGCTGAGCATGGGTAATGTGACCTGTCACATTTCCAGTGGCTCTGGCAGAGGCCAGGGTGTTGTGATTCCCCATCACTCTCGGCCGGGGTCACCTCAGGATTCATGGCAATTCTGGAATGCTCCAAGCTGCAGAAAATTGCACCTCCTCTGAGCCAGGAATCCGAGGGTATCTTGTCACGGGGCACGTGGCTGACGTGTTTGTGGAGCTGTGTGATTAGGGAGCCTACATTTCCAAAAACGATTCCATCATTTTCTGACTATAGTTAGTGACTGCAGTGCATCTTAATTATTAACATATTGTCCCTTGGCTTCCAAATCACGACTCCTGCATCTGTTTCTTGCCTCTTCCTTTCCATAATCCATGAGTTTTGCACATCTTTGGGAAACCCAAATAACATGTCTAGTATAGGGAAAGGCAAAGGCATGGGGTTTGAATTCTCCGGCATCTCCCTGAAGTGGACCGCAGGTCTGATCTGGTGACTTAGTTCCCCATGTATAATTAACTAGGAGCCCATTCACAGCTCCTACTAAGCTGCCTGATTTACACTGTGAAGCTAGCAGGTGCGGGGCTGGTCTGCCAGCCAATCAGAATTCCCGAGGATAGACAACACAAGGTCACGGACGAAGATTGTGTCTTGACAGGTCTTGAAGGGAAGTGAAAATAACCAGGCTTTGATCTGTACCTATGGTCACTGCGGACTTAGAAAAATGTCATTTTTAGATATTTCCTGTGTTTTCCTTTAGAGTCACAATACGTCAGGCTCAGCTAAATGAAGAACTAAATTAAAACTGTCATTTCAGCTCATAAATAACAGATGTCTAATGCATTTAATTATTTATAGTCTTGAATCTTTCAAAAATGAAAATGACTATACACATTTTTAATGCAGTTCCTGGTAATTTGCCGCCTGACTGATAAGATTTGCCAACAATCCTGACTTGCAAACATGAGAAATAAAACTGAGACTGACTGGTTTATTTCATGAGACTGTTTCTGTACTCCCTTGTGGCTTTAACAAAATCTAAATTAAAGTGAAATCTAATCAAAACAAAATGATGTTCATAGGCTCATATTAATAATTGGGTTTTCTGAGATCATGCGGTAGGGACCTGGGTGCCAGAGACTTTTGTACTGCCTGGAAAATCAATGCTTTATCCTTCTCCAGACTGCCTCCTTGCCAGGAGGTTGTGATTGCCCTGATCAGGGCTTAATAGAGAAAACTGACACGTGGCCCCCAAGCATGCCTCCCAGATCATATTTGCAAGCTTGGCAATGACCTAAGTATGGTTAACAAAGGCTAATGTGACTTCAGTGACACCAGGAAGGGCTCTTCTTCTCTATTAATTTCCTTTTGTTTGGGTGAAAAATCTTTCAGTTTCCATTAAGACTCCAAAACGACTTTAAATGATACCAAAGTATGACTGGCCCATGTCAGGTACTGCGAGTAATTTTTATTAAGAGGAGAGAGGAAACAATGAAGATGTCTTAATTATTTGAGGATTACTTTCTTGGTGGGCAAAGATAAAAATATTTGCTTTTGGTCTAGTGGTATAATGGGAAGTGAATTATTTGGGGGGTCATAAAAACCCAAGTTTTAATCTCAGTTGTAACAATTATAAGCTTGTGTCCTTGAATAAAGTTATTAAAAACCTGTAGGGCTCAGTTTCTTCATTTCTAAACTTGACGTACCTGCCTCCCAGGGATGTTGTAAATAGTAAATAAGGCAACATATATAAATCACCTGTATTTAGTAGGTATACTATAAATATTAGGGATGTTTGTGTCTGGCTGGGAGAAGAGCAACAAACTTCCAATTAGTGAAAATAATTATATTAGTAGTTCCCTAAGGTTTTTTTCAGCTAAGAGTACCTGCATCCACCGCTCCCCAACATCACTATTTTACTCATGCAAAACCCCACACTGACTTCCCAGTTCTGCTCAGTGCTTCCTTTCGTGATTTCCCTGGGTCATTTTACTAGTCATTATTGCTCAAACATGTGCTTTAGAGCAAGATTGCCAGTGTCCCCCCCTGCAGAGAAAGACTAGCTTGTCCCTGTCATGGCCATGTGTAACCCCAGCGTGTCACTGGTATGTCTCAGAATTCCCGGCAGGTACCCCAGAGGTGGTGGCCAGAGCATGGGTCTCACTTCCAAATGCTGGCAGGGACCACGTGCAGCTCCCAGGAGAATATGGGGACTGTGCTGAAATGGGGAGATCATGTCTGCTTAAAATGGGGCAATGGCTTGTCTTGAGCTCAAGACAATTTTTGCCATGCCTGAACATGGGCCCAATGTTGCGAGGTCTTTAGATTTCTCACAAGAAGACAGATACAAAGGTATTTATGTGAAAACTTCCAAATTTTAATGGTGGCAAGCTACTCACATTAAACAAAACAAAATAAAGCCATGAGGATCAATGCTGTGCCACGTAAACAAAGCAGACCTGTAGCTTTCCAGTTCTGACCTATGGGCTTACGGTGTTTCATTGGCCAGACTCCTGGGTGCCATTTATCTCTCCGAGGTCTTAGACCTCCTGGGAGCAGCTACAATTTCCCCTTTAGTAGCTATAAAGATTTCCTTCTTTCTTTCATGGGGCTCATGACATTTTGGTATAGCCATTTGGTTGCTGTAGTGATATTCATATCTATTTGTGACCGTAAAAAAATAGCTATTGAACTTAAAAAAAAAATGATGTCTTTAACCCTGACTCCATTCCTGATTTTCAAACCTCCACCCTCCTCCTGTCCCTAAATCTCACCCCAAGATTCCCCAGAGGTAAGAGGAGCTTAGAGACGAGAGAAGAATGCTTATAGTGCACAGACTTGGTGAAATAAAGGCTTGCATTTTGGGCGCCTGGGTGGCTCAGTCCGTTAAGCGACTGCCTTCGGCTCAGGTCATGATCCTGGAGTCCCTGGATCAAGTCCCACATCAGGCTCCCTGCTCAGCCGGGAGTCTGCTTCTCCCTCTGACCCTCCCCCCTCTCACGTGCTCTCCCTCTCTTTCTCTCATTCTCTCTCTCTCTCAAATAAATGAATAAAATCTTAAAAAAAACACATTGTTTAAAAAAAAGAAAAAAGGCTTGCATTTTAATGTTTTAAATTTTAGCCCTTTTAAGATGACCCAATGTTAAAACAATATCCTGCTTAAGATCGTGAAGAAATGAGTATTTTAGTCCTAATTCTTCCTTAAAGACTGGGATATTGTAGGCTTACAATCTCTTTTCCCAAAACTAGGGCAAATAGATTTCAGAAATCAGAATTCTTAGAATTTTGGAAATACATGTATTATGGAATACTTTCAGTCCCATCTGGGAAAGCATCTAATAATTTTAAAAGCATCAATATTTCTATAGCAAAATACAAATATTCACACTAAGTAAGATAAAGAGTATAAATAGCCCCATGTTAGTCAGGTCAGGTTTTGATGCCCAATGAATTGAAGAAAAGATCCTGGTTTTGGAAGTCAGAATTATGGATGAGGGACTATAATCCTACACAGGATTCTTAGTAGTCCTTTTGCTGTCTGGGGGCAATCTCCTTAGCATGTTCTGAATGGAAAATCCCATTTTGATCTTCTTTATACTAATCTATGCCTTCTTATCTTATTGAATCCATAGTTACATGAGACTATTTTAATTTTTTCTATTTTCTAAATTCCTACAGTGAATATATATTTATAATTGGAAAATATATTAATAATTTCACTTGAAATTATGAAGTTGGGGCAGTAGGATGTCCATACCCAGTGTGTGTGTGTGTGTGTGTGTGTGTGTGTGTGTGTGTGTGTGTGTGTGTGTGTGTGTGTGTGTGACCTGCTGAAAACAACGTCAGTTTTCTTCTCGCTGTTGTTGCGTGAAGCCATGATGTCTGTGGATACTTCGTTAGGTCGAAGTGGAGGGAAATCCTTCCTTGCTCGCCAGCCTCCTCTTCCCCTCTTCAACCCTTGATCCTCACAGGGGTGAACAGGCCTCTGTGTTCCTACAGTCTTATTGAGGTAATGGCATGACACTTTGGTTTCAGGGGGATGAAGAGGCACCCCTGGGAGAGGAGGAGCAAGTCCTACAAGAATGGGTGGGGGTGGGGTGGGTGCTGGACTCCTGCTGGCATATCACTTTCGAGGCAGCAGGGTCTCAGAGGATGAGTGCTTGGGCTCTGAAAGGGTTGACAACTGATTGGGGTGGTATTTAGAGCCCGGATTGCTTCTTGCGGAGGAAATGGAGCGGGCTGGCATCTGCTTAAGCAAAGCTGCAGGGACCACAGTGTCTGAAGAAGGCTCGACAGCACCACCCAGAGGCAGAGAAGAGCAAGGGCAGGGAAGGCAGCCAGAACGGACGCGAGGGTCCTTCTTGCCCAGAGAGAAAGTGGAAGGGGCTTTCTTTCTGAGCCGTGTAAGTTCCTGGGGGCCTTGAACCAACCAAAGGAGAATAGAGAGCTCTGGAAGGTAATACTGGACTTGGACTAACCTTGAGAAAAACAAATGTGACATTCCTGTACCTGAATACTGAGGCACTGTCTATAATTACTACAATGGAAAAAAATATGATTATGATGTAGAAAATAATCATATCCAGTTTTAAGAATTTGAGTCTCTCTTGTACTATTCTGTAGTATTATCTGACCTATGTAATAATGTTATCAAAAAGGGAAAAGAATGAGTGAACAGAGTTCTGACGTGGTGGGAGATATTAGATATCCACAGGAGGGTTGGTAGGGAGATGAGAGAAAGGGAAAAAGCCATAGAAACTGGGGATTGGAGGGAACCCCTCTATAGGTTTACCAGGGGTCAAGCAGCTTCTAGACAAAATCATAGTTAGTGGTTTCCAGCCGAGGCTCTTTTGACCTAGAGGTCGATGTTATTGTGTTGGGACTCTATGAACATTTTTTTTTTTTAAATCTCTGAAAGTCAGAAATCATGCATTGCTCTCTGAAATGGCTGTATGGACTGGCAGGAACACATTCCTCTTTGCTTTTGCCTAGGATTCTGTTGCTTGAGTGTGGGAACAGTGACTATCCAACACTGATCAGAAGCTGTGTGTGATTCTAAAGTATATCAATAATTAATAGGAAAATGGGGGAAGCAAAGTAATCCATGACCTAGCAAGTGTAGTTTGTTTGGTGATCAAAAATATTGCCAAAACACAATATTGGGTAGGGAGATTTATAAGAGAAGTCCTTAGGAACAGATCAGGAATCCCTGTGGACACAGCTCTGTCTTCCACATTCTCTGAGACCAGGTAGCCAGTGATTGCCTGTGCCTAGCTGTCCCGCTAAATGGCATTTGTCCCTATGGGCTATGCGGGATGGGTGGCCGCTGACTGCCTCCCAGTGGAGCTGTTCTTTAAATCATGAAGTCAGGAAGGAGACTTTTGTTCTTAGAAGAGTGGAAGATTTTAATTTTCCTTGTTGATGAACATTTAATCATTCAGGTTCTCATTAAGTGAACTTGGACCAGTCCCCTTGCGGCTTTGACGACACAGGATTCTTTGGGTCTCTTGACTTTTTTTTATCATTGTCTTCTTTTACCATCTGCTTCACTGTCCTGCTGTCTGTGGTACTCATGCTTCTCTCCCTCCATGTACAATTTCCATGGTTCCTGCTCCTGCCACTGTGCTTCCCAACCCTCCTCTCCAGCCCTGGTCTGTCAGTGTTTCTCCTTTATGTGGTTCTATTACCACAGACCTCCTGCTATGTTCTAGGTACTAGGGGGGCCCATGTGCAAAGTTCCCTGCAGAGACTAGTTGCTAAGTGAACATTACGCCTTTCTACCTTTTGCACCGACTTCTCATGCAGAATAGATCTCATTTCACCCTTTCTGTGCGAGGCCCTGTTATTAGGGAACAGAAACATCTCATAGCTACCTATCGTGGCGGAGTTGTGTGGGGAAGAATGTGCACACACGCCCTTGTAGATTTGTCCCAAACATTCCTAAAGGTACCCGTGCAGGGGTGGGGTGATGTTCAGCAGTGTATACAGTTAGGATTCCGCTGGCAGCCTAAGTCTTCTACTGGGCCTGTGGAGTCTCCCTGTGGACCCCTTGGTCTGGTACGCTTAGGGTTAAGGGAGGACTCCCACATGCCGGCGATCTAGAAGTTAGAAAGTGGAAAGGGAAACCCTTCCTCCAAGCCCGGGTTTGCACTGAAACCTGCAGCATCCTTAGACAGCTGTTTACTTGGGTTCTTTAATTGCATTCCATGCTGGGCTGACAGAGCAAGCCTTCTTCATGTATGCCTCACCCTGATCGTAGGGGGTGTAGGGTTTGTTAGTGGCTACCCCCAACACACACTGTGAGGCTGGGGCTGGTCTGGCCCAAATCAGAGGGAACATTAAAGTCCAAGTCCCTTAGACACGAGGGGGCTGTGTTAGTTAGTTTCTTCAGGCTTCCATTCATGTTCCCACAGGCTAGAAGCTTAAAATGGTGGAACTGCATTCTCTCATAGTCGAGGAGGGCAGACGTGAGAAATCCACTTGCTGTGGGGCTGATTCCTCCCGGAGGCTCTGAGGGAGAAACGGCCCAGGCTTCCTCCTTGTTCTGGGGCTTACACCCAGTCTTTGGTGTTGTCTGGCTTGTACATGGATCACTTCAATCCCCACCTCCCTCTTCACAACACTTTCTCCTCTGTGTCTCTGTGTCCCTTCTGGTTCTGACTGGGACATTCTCGTTGGATTCAGGGCACACTCTAATCCAGTGTGATCTCATCTCCAGCCTTACCTGAATTGTATCTGTGAAGAATTGCTTTCCAAATAAGGTCACATTCGGAGGTCCTTGGTGCTCTTGGATTTGGGGGCACTATTCAGCCCACTCTACTGGTCAAACCAAGCATCACCCTCCTTTCCTCTGGAAGTCAGTTCCTCATTCACTTGGCAATGTCGTTGTGCTTTATAAAATACCTTCCCATTTGCAAGCACTTTTACATCTGACGTTAATTTGCATTCCCTCCCCGTGAGACAACTGGGAAGGGCATTACCTTTTCTAAATCTCATCTATAGAGTGTATGCAAGATGTGATTTGATCAAGGTCGGTTGCAGAGGATGAACTAGAACCTCTGTTTAATTCTCAGAAAGCAATGCATGGTAGTGGAATAATTTGAAAATGATATTCTTGCCCATCCCTCTTCCCTTTTGGGAATGTGTGTTGAGGGGAGGGAGTCTGTACATTTTTTTTTTTTCAATTTTAATTTTGCACCTGAAAGTCACAGTTGTAGAGTGAGCTCACTGAAGCTTTGACAAAACAAAACAAGCTGCTATAGAACCTTCTTTTCTCTCCCACTGGTTCATACCCCCCAGGCCTTCTCCTGTGAAGTGTTGATGTTTGGAGACCCAGGTGTGGCACAGGATCCCAGCACCACTCATCACCACATCCCTCCAGCCTGGCTTTCTCTTGTAAGTCTGCCCATTGGAATGGCAGCAGGTTTTCCACCATATTGTCCCGTGAGGGAATTTACTAATGGGTAAACTGAGGCTATTGAGACTGAATCTTCTCTCCTTATGGAGATGATAACTTTTCCGACACATTAGACATACTTCTTTAATATATATTATAAATAGACTAATTAAAAAGCACAAAAAAGATATCACAAGCTCAGAAAATGTTTGGTTTCCGTGTGCCAAGAAACGTTTGGCTCACAGGTGGTGTTTTAAGCAGACTTGGAAATGGGACACAAGGGTGCTGGAGTTTATGTATGGGTGTTCTTTGACTTCTTTGGGACTCAGTTTCCTGATCAGTAAAATGGGGTTTACAGTATCTCTTCTACTCCATCTGAGATAACATTTTCCAAAGATTCTTTGCATAAATTAAATTCCATCCAAATAAAGATGGAATAATTATAAAATCCATAACCCATGTGGTTAAGTTGAGAGCAGCTAGTTTTTTTGGGGGGTGAAAAGACATGATTCACACAACCAAGACCCTCACTTAGGTCCTGTGCTTGTCTGTCTTGAACAGCACGAAGAGGACACAAATTGTCATTCCCGATTTCCTCGCGCTTCTCCCACTCTACCCTAGCACTTCCCCATGAGTCAGGCAGAAGAGCCGGATGATGGACAGGCCGGAGTCTTCTTTAGAGGATGGGGCAGTGGTAGGGTAGGGTCACATAAATAGGTTAAAATAGCCTCTTATATGATAGGATATGTGTTATTAGGTTGGAGACCAGAAAATTGCTTTTGTCCAAAAGGGTGGGGGTGGTAGAGGGTCACAGTCATAGTCTCAGGCCATGTCTACCTGGCCAAATCTCCAGAAAACCTCTGCTTCTCAGGATATCAGATTTTAGTCCTGGTGCAATTTGCTGGAGCTCCTGGGGCACCTGCCATCTTTAATGCGGAGAGGGGAAAACAATCAGTTGTGGTTGTACTTGTAGATCTGCGGCTTACAGTGGGTGTGGGGAATTTGCCTCCGGCCGCTCCAACCCCACTCCCGGGCACTTTTGGCATATCTGGCGACCTTTTTGGTTGTCTGAACTGAAAGAGGGTGCGTGCTGTTGGCATCTAGTGGGTAGAAGCCAGCGATGCTGCTAACCCTCCTATAATGCACAAGGACAGCCCCACAGCAAAGAATTATCCGGCCCCCAAATATCAGTAGTGTTGAGGTTGAGACACTTTGCTGGTCATTTCTTGCCACTGCGAGCCCTCATTCCCTTACCCCAGCTCAGCTGCATTCTGCCCTTGACCTGTGCCAATCTCCAGGGAACAGTTTCTAGAGAAAGAAATAGGCTATTTCTGGGGAGGGTAGATGGGAGATTGAAATTAAGAAATTCTGATGAAGGGTTTTATTTTTTTTAAGATTTTATTTATTTATTTGAGAGAGAGAATGAGATAGAGAGAGAGCACGAGAGGGGAGAGGGTCAGAGGGAGAAGCAGACTCCCTGCCGAGCGGGGAGCCCGATGCGGGACTCGATCCCGGGACTCCAGGATCATGACCTGAGCCGAAGGCAGTCCTTAACCAACTGAGCCACCCAGGCGCCCCCTGATGAAGGGTTTTAGAGAAAAGGGAGGTCAGAGCCGTTTGATTTCCCTGCCATTGAGAATGGGCAGTAGCGTTCAAAGAACGAAGAGGGACCAATGGTACATATGCCAAGCGGAACATCACACACAAATAAAACGTAGTTTGAGCCAAAAAGCAGGGAATTGAACAGGCTGTAAACAAACGGTGTCCATTTTCAGATGAAAAGAGGATAGTGGGTCCCCTCAGTCCCCAAAGCATATTGACACGGCAAACAGATTTCACGTTGACATTTCCCAGGAATGACAAAGGCAGTAAAATACCAAAAAAAAAAAAAAAAAAAAAAAAAAAAAAAATCTCATTCCAGCGGTAGTGGACCTGCTTCCGCGATGTTTTCACACCGGTGCTGGATCTCACAAGGCAGCGCTGGTGTGACGCTGCCCTTTCCAAACTTCCATGGAAATATTTCCCATCATTTTGACATTTCATTTAAAATGAAATGTAGGAGATATTAAAAATTCATGTTCATGGCAGGTATTATTTGTTTCACTTTGAAATATACAGTGAACACACTGTTAATGAACAGTGAGGGAAGTGTCAGGATGGTGTGCGTGTGCATATTCATGCGCCGCTTCCCGGCTTCAGAGGAAAACAATTGCGGAATCAAAGAGGGCTGACCTTTTATGGTTCTAAAATCCACGAGCGTGTGGTTATGAATAATTGAATACAGAATAATAAGAATGACCCTTTATGGGGGTAGTTCAGGTAAAAGCAAAATGCCATGACTTTATCCTGGAAACATGAACCTCAATTATTTCTGAATCTGCATGAATTACATGAATATCTCACTTGAAACGTTCCTGGGATGCAATCACATTAATTCATCGAACTGCCAGGGTACCATCTGTGCTTTTCCCTAGTCCTTCCTCCACCCCGAGGACCGTGCAGTCGTTGGCCTTGGAGGGGAAAGGCTTCCTCCCTTTCACTCCTCTGTTCTTCTCCCACGTGAGTAGATTCGTTGAGGAAATTGCTTTTTCCTAGGCTGGGAGACACCTTTTCTTCACTGCTCTGGATGAAGGGAAGGAAAGGGACTGTTTTGTGTTAATTAGTATTGGCACAAGAGAGGGGATTGATGTCTGAGGAGATGGAGAAAAGAGAGGGAAGGAGGATGTGGTTCCTTCCTCAGCAAGAGCAGAGAGGGTAGCCTTCTGTTTTCTTTTATTCAGAAACATGATCACATTTATTTTTACTTAAAACATGAAGGTGTAGAACTGCCTCATTCTTAAGAGTTTTCTTTCATGTAAAATTCTGTGAACACACCCCAGTTTTCTCACCCTTTTCCTTTATAAATTAAATAAGAGTTTCATTTCTTCAACAGATGCTTTTAGCAGGCCTGCCATCTGCTGGGCACAGGAGAGAGACGTGTTCCGGGACCTTAGAGACATCTAGTGGGGCAGGACAGTCAGGAACTAGGAACTGTGAATGATGAGCAGTGCCAGTGGGGGGGAAGGGTTACTGCAGATGCACCTGATAGGCGCTGGGGGTGGGGGCGCTCCCAGCTTGGTCCGGTAGTCCTGAGAAGCTTCCCTGGAGAGCGTTGAGGAGGAGAGCAAGCCATCGCTTGCTAGGGATAAAGACAGGTAGGAGTGCTCCGACAGCAATGATGAGAGAGATGACTCTCTGAGATGGTAAGGTGATCTCCCAGCTGCCACAAGAGTGACAAGAGAAATCAGCTCTCAGGGATGAAGCATGGTGGGATTCAGGAGGCCTGGAATCTAGTGCTGGGTCTGTCATTTATTAGGGAACAGAGAGGTTGTGATATTTATCAAAGGTCACACAGTCTGTCTTCTCTGTATGGGGAGTGGGGTGGGATGAGGTGGGAGAATGAGGCCTTTGGGGTTTGATTTCATGATCTGAAATTCTATTTTTGAATAATCATTAGTCCTTTATGTTTGTGCATATATGTAAAAGATACTGTAAATCAGTATGTGTGCTTTTATTTTATCTAAGACTTTCTTTTAAAATTATACATATCCCATGGGACTACGGCACTAGAATATAAACTCTAAGAGAAAAGGAACCTTGTCTTTCTTGTTCACCCCTGCCTAGGAGAGCCCCTATCACACTGTGGGTATCTAATAAATGAGGCTGAATGAATAAACAAATGTTATTAAAAATTTACAGTATCAGTTAACATAATATGAAAGGCCCAGTTGGGCACAATTTTAGGGACACAGACCAGGTCCTTAGGTCAGGCGAGAGAGCCAGGGGGAACTCTGGGGCATGATGTCAATAAGTGTTGATACCAGCGAAGTTTTCACTTCTCATCCAGATTCTCTCCCATCAAGTATATTCACCTTTTATGTCAGCACGTTTAACATACCTTAATTTTCAACAAAGCAAAGGCTTTCCTGAGTGGGCTCCAAGTGGGAGATGATAAAGAAGAGGAGCAGAAAACAAGAAGGTGGGTCGGACATCTGATTCACTCTCAGAACCGGTCCTACCAAGGCTCATAGCTCAAAGGAAGTCCAATTTCTGTTCTTCTCATCCCTCCGTCTTTTTCTTTTTCTTCACATCATACCCTATGTTTAATCAGATACTTTACACACCTCCATCTCTCCTCCTATTTCTGACATACAGTTCTTTTCTATAAACCCAATAAGGCTTTAAGATGTCAACTTGACTTGATGTCATAATATCTTTACATTCTATAGCACTTAACGCTTTCAGAGATGTTGACATTGGGACACCTGGGTGGCTCAGTCGGTTAAGCATCGGCCTTCGGCTCAGGTCATGATTCCAGGGTCCTGGAATCGAGTCCTGCGTCCGGCTCCCTGCTCCGTAGGGAGCCTGCTTCTCCCTCTGCCTTTGCTCCCCGCCCCCCGCTCATGCTCTCTCTCTTGCTCACTCTCTCTCTCAAACAAATAAATAAAATCTTTAAAAAACCCAAAACAAAACAAATCAAGGATGTTGGCATTAAGATCTTAAAAAAGAAAAATCTGCCCACTCTCCGTAAAAGGGGGGATTGTCTTCATTCTGTAGATTGGGAAGATGACACCAGTGAGAGTATGTGCCAAAGGTCCCAGAATGGATCAGTCCTAGCTCACTTAAAGCAGGATAATTCAAGGGAGGTTTAATGAAGAGATCACTTACAAAGGTTTGCACATGGTGTAGGGAAAAATTCTAAGAGGAAATGCGGATTCTAGAGCTATAGAGGTCTGAATGTTATGAAGCGATTAGCAGAACCCTGAGATAGGGAGGGATGTGTGAAGGGGCCACTTGAAAAGAATGGAGACATTTGTGGAGGGATCCAGCCACCCCCTTTTTGACGCTGCAGGTGGAAAGCTAGAGGAACGAATATTTCTGTTTCCCTCTCCTCCCTCCCACCCACTGATTTGTTGCCAGAGCTCTCTCCCCAGCAATCCCAACTGGAAGCCAGAGGTGAGGAAGTCTATACTTGGCAACCTTCCAGCACCAAGTAGGTTGGGGGAGGGTAGGAGAGGTCTGGGAAGCAAAGGAAGGTGTCTGCCACACCCATCAGTCTCAGGTGGGGTTGGGACTGGAGGTCACATCTCCAGACACCCCTCTCGTTACTTGTCCACGTGCTATGCTTTCCTCTGGAGGGGAGAATCTAAGTTCATGGCCCCTGGTCTCAAACCACCTGCAAGCCTGCTGCTGTTTGATCCCTATGTATTGAAGATTTCTGGTGAGGAAGCAATACTTCAGGTGGATATATCATTTATCCACTTCTTATCCCTATATATTTTTAACACAGACTATTGAAAGTTGGCTGTATATCTTTTTTTTTTTAAAGATTTTATTTATTTATTTGTCAGAGAGAGAGCACAAGCAGGAGAGCAGCAGGCAGAGGGAGAAGCAGGATCCCCGCGGAGCAGGGAGGCCGATGTGGGACTCGATCCTGGGACTCCAGGATCATGATCTGAGCCGAAGGCAGCCGCTTAACCGACTGAGCGAATCTTTTTTTAATAAGATTTTATTTATTTATTTATTAGAGAGAGAGAGAGAGAGAGACAATGGGGGGGAGAAGCAGAGGGAGAGGGACAAGGAGACATTGCACTGAGCGTGGAGCCCAACGTGGGGCTCGATCCCATGACCCTGGTATCATGACCTGAGCCGAAATCAAGAGTTGGACGCTCAACCAACTGAGCCATCCAGGCACCCCGAAAGTTGGCTGTATATCTAATACCTGTTTCTCCTGACCATATAATATGAAAATTTGTTTCCTTTCCCCAACTGCAAGGTGATTTTTGATATAGAACAACTGATTATGTACTTTAGCTGCACACATCAGCATGTTGATTATGTGAAATCTCATAAGGAATTATAGTCAATGCCAATCATTGTGTAAGTGAAGGTCAGATTTTACATCTTCTATTGGTGTCATCAGCATTTTTAGGATAAATCTTTGAAGCACACAAATTAATATTGCGATACATGTCAGCACTGAGGGCATCTGTGAGAAATTAAATGCCTGTGGACTACAGATGAGAGAGTATAAGAGAGAGAGAGAAAAAAAAGATACAAGAGTCCCCATGCACAGAATCGTTGGTTTAAACTACAAGGACTATGATCAGTCAGCTTTTTAAAAGTGCTCAATGTGGCTCAGATATTAATCAGAAATACTGCTTCCAAATTTTAAATTTTTAGTGCGTGAGGAGCTGTGGAGAAAGACTTGTGGGCACGTATGTACACATGCACACACACGTTACTGGAGCTCCATTTAAAATTATACCTGGGAGTGCATTTGTAGAGGGAATATATGTTGTATATAAAGGCAATTCCTCTGGGTTAAGACAGACCTGGGTTCAAATCCTGGCTCCACCACTTACTAGCTGTGTGATTTTTCTGAACCTTAGTTTCTTCCCATGTAAAATAGGAACAATCATAATACTATTGACCTCCCAGAGGTTTTATCAGTTAGCTTTTGCTACAATAATGCTGCATAACAAATAAGCACAGAAACCTCAGGGTCCTAGAATATTTATTGTTCATGTGTCTGGAGTCACATGGATGTTCCTGAGGCCGTTCTACTGATCTTGACTGGGCTTGATCACTCGGCTGGATGTTGACTGGCTACTGGCTAATCTCAGGTGGCCTCATCTGGGTTGACTGGGGTGACAAGCTGTGCCCCACCTGTCTTTCATCCACCAGCAGGCTAGCTTTAGCATGGTCTCATGGTGACAACAGAGGGCAAGGACAGCAAGCAGAGACACAGAAGCGCTTTTCAAGCCCTGATTGCTTAATACTCTGTCGGCCAAGGCAAATTGGAAGGTGGATAGGATAATGAGGTTAAATGAGGTTAAAATGAGATCCTACTTGGAAGTACTTTGCAGATGGCCATCATTAATAAATGGTAGCATTATTGCTTCCTATTTACATCACATCTAGCATCTATGAAGGTTTTATTTTTGTAGCTGGTTTATGAGTGCTCCTTTATGAACTTGTAGAAATTCTTGCTTTGAAACAGAATGAAGAGACTCAGGTTCAAATTCTGATTATGAAACTTACTCTTTTTAATTTTTTTTTTTTTTTTTTTATTTGACAGAGAGAGACACAGCGAGGGCGGGAACACAAGCAGGGGGAGTGGGAGAGGGAGAAGCAG
Organism: Zalophus californianus; assembly: GCF_009762305.2. NCBI lineage: Eukaryota > Metazoa > Chordata > Mammalia > Carnivora > Otariidae > Zalophus > Zalophus californianus. Next base: position 87,068,531 of record NC_045600.1, read on the forward strand.
GCTTCCCGCCAAGCAGGGAGCCTGATGCGGGGCTCGATCCCAGGACCCCGGGATCATGACCTGAGCCGAAGGCAGACGCTTAACCACTGAGCCGCCCAGGCGCCCCTGAAACTTACTCTTAATACAAGCTTACTGTGTGATGTGGTGGAGTAGAGGGTTTGCTGTGACCCAGACAAGCTCTGGCTAAAGACTTGGACCACTTTCTGTTATCTGATTTTGTATATTTACTTCTCTTCAGTCTCCTTAGCTGCAAAATGCAGATAATTGTACTTATCTTGCTGGGTTTTTGTGAGGATTAAATAAGAAAACTATGTTTTATATCTTTCTCACTATTTGTCACACAGTTACTGTTCAATACATGTAGCTATTATTATTCATAACTATAGTAATCTTTGCAGAAAAATTAGGAAAGCAGTGATTGAAATTCTACCTAGAGATAATAACTATTAATATATGGATTGTTTTACCATAATTTTCTATGCATGTATTTCCAAAGTTAGAATTAGATTACCTATACTATTCTATAAACCATTTTCTTCGCTTAGTATAACCTGACATCTTTCCACATGAGCAAATACAGATCCACAGCAACAATTTTAATAGATGTGTCATACCCACTAGGGAGATGTTGTCTAATTTATTGATCCAGTATCCTATTGTTGAATCTTTAGATTGTTTCCAACTTTTTGCCATATCAATAACACTGCAATGAATATCTTTTTACACCTTACGTCAACTTTAGGTTACATTTTTTTTGTTAAATTTTTGGAAGTAAAATTGCTGGGTTAAAGGATATTCACTTAAACATTTTTTTATTGTTAAGTACGACATATAGAAAAGTCTACAAAATCTAAGTGGACAGTTTAGCTAAGTGGACATCATAAACATTCATGTTTAGTCACCAGCCAGCTCATAAAACAACAGTGCCAGCCCCTGGAAGCCTTCCCCTCGTGTCCCCCTCAATCATCAACCTTGCCTCTCCCCAAAGATAACTGACATCTAGACTTCAATGTTAAACTTTAGATTTGCCTGTTTTTGAATTTTATATAAATGGATCTGTGGGCATGTATTCTTTTGTCTCTTGTGTTTTAAAAATCAGTATTTATGAGATTCAATCATATAATTTAACATAGACATAGTTCACTTATTTTCATTGTCTGTTATTTCATTATATAAATATATACTTAATTTTACTGTTTGTGGACAACTTAGGTCATTATCATTTGGACTCTTAAGAATAGTGTTGCTATTATCATTAAGTGTGCATGCTTTCTTGGTGTGTGTGTGCACATTTCTGTCGGGTATACACCTAGGAGTGGACTTGCTGGCTTAGAAGGAATGTGTATGTTTGTCTTTAGTAGATCGTGCCCAACTCTTCATAGATGATTATTCTACCGGACACTCCCACCTACACTACAGGAGAGTTCCTGTTTGTTTCACATTCTCTTTCATGCTTGGCATTAAAAAAAGTATCTACCTTGGTGGGCACATTGGTATTTTATTGTGGTTTTATTTTGTATTTCTTCAATAACAATGTCGTTGACGTTGAATACCTCTTCATGTGTTTATTCTTGCTGTCTGGATATTCTGTCTTCAGATGTGCTTGTTCAAATCTCTTGACCAGTTTTCTTCTGGCTGTCTGCCTTTAAAAAATCTGATTTGTAGGAGTTAATTTTGCATTCTGGATAGGGCCCTTTGTTGAAATGTGTTGCAAATATATTTACCCACTCTTTGATTTGTTTTGATACTCTTGTGTAGTGTCTTTGCATGGCTCTAAGTTCTTAATTCAAAGATAGTCAACTGTATCAAGCCCATCTTTGCTCCTTTTATAATATATGTTTTTTGTGTTCTTTTTAAGAAAACTTTTCCTGACTTGGATTAACAAGAATCTCCTATATCCTTATTTATTTATTTATTTATTTATTTATTTATTTATTTATTTATTTATAGATTTTATTTATTTGACAGAGAGAGACACAGCGAGAGAGGGAACACAAGCAGAGAGAGTAGGAGAGGGAGAAGCAGGCTTCCCACCGAGCAGGGAGCCCGATGCGGGGCTCGATTCCAGGACCCTGGGATCATGACCTGAGCCGAAGGCAGACGCTTAGCAGCTGAGCCACCCAGGCGCCCCTGTATCCTCTTTTAAAAGTTTTTCTGTTGCTGTTTGTTTTGTCTTTCACATTTAGGCTTACAATCTATCTGGATTTGAGTTTTACATAGAATGAAGTAGGAGTCGAATTTTATGTTTTCATATGGACATTCCATTGTCATCCTTTGGTGACAATATTGTCCTTTCCCCATTGCTCTGCAGTGCCACCTTTCTTATTATTCTTTTTCAAAGTTTTTATTTTTTATTTTTTTAAAGTAAACTCCACACCCAACCATGGGCCTCAAACTCACTACCCCAAGATCAAGTGTCACATGTTCTACCGACTAAGCCAGCCAGGTGCCCCAGGGCCACCTTTATTTTAAATAAATGTTCCTATATGTATGTATCTGTGTCCCACTAATCTATTTGTCTATAAACTTTAATCTCTAGAAGATATTAATTTTTTGAAAAGGCTTTTGCCACAAGTTGAAGAAGGTTATTTTGTTGCTACCTTTAAAAAAAGTAATAGGTTCCTTGAAACTACTTTCCTTACAGAAAGTCATACTGATTCTGAGAAGTTTCCTAGTTGTCCCAGCTATAAGGGAAATTGCAGAAACAAAAGCAATCATTAACAACTCATGATCTCTTTTTTGTCAGCATCTCTTCCTCCACCCCTGGTTCTCTCAAGCATCTCTCTTGTTTCGGATAATCTACCTTCTAACTTTCCTGTTTCTACACTCCTCCCTCTCAACTGGATTCAGAAAACTTTGCAGAGACAAACAAAAACAATAACACAACCCTTTCCAGGGCCATTGGCATTTTAAAATGATCTCTTTAGAACACGATGCCTTCCAAACCAAAAGAAATGGATCTCTCATGGTAGGGTGTTGGAATGGATCTCTCAGGGTAGGGTGTTGGCATTCGAAGGCAGCCACAGATTTTGTTCATCTGTAATAGGGCAAAGCAGGACTGGGTGACATCTCATTCTGCAGTCCAGAGAAGTCACCTAATTAATGTGTGGGAAACAGGAATAATTAGTATCAGAAAATATATTTCTGAGTTTTTTTTTGGGGGGGGAGCCTTCTTAGTGACCTTTAAATTTTACCAAATGAGTAATGGTTTATTCAGCTTCCTGCAAAGATTAGCTCTTCTCTTAATTAATTGTTATGGAATTGCAAGATTAGACTGCAGTCCTTCATTTAAAACTATTTTAAGCAAAAGTGAAAAGACAGAAGGGCTTGAGGGTGGAACTTCCTTCAGCAAAACATTACTTGTCTCCACCTGGTTCCTTTAAGGAAATGTTAGCCTGCATGCTTTTCCCCCCTGCCAGCTGTGGCCCCAAGGCAATGCTTCAGCTGCTTGGGTCATTTCCTATTAAGGAATTTTTCTTAGGAAGACCATGCCCCTTTCTTTATTTTGGGCCCCTCTCTTGACCGGAGTCAGCTGACTGAGATGTAGTGCAAGGCTGTACCCCATTACCTACCAGCCTCCTCCCTCTAGATTCCATTTGGTTGGATCAGAGTAGATAAGATTCAGTTCAGTTTAATTCAGTTCTCTTTTTTGAGCACCTACTATATGCTGAGCACTATGCACTAGGAATACAGAGTCGAATCAGATAAAGCAGGGTACCTGCCCTCACGGTGCTTATATTCTAGCGGAAGGCTGGACATAAAACAAGTAATGACAATCACGAGGGGAGTTTTGGATGACACCAAAGTTACTCACATACGTACTACATCCAGGAGGGAAGGCAAATGTCATTTCAGGCCTCTTACTTCACTTTGGCCCAAGTTACCATAAAATTCAGACAATTGTGGCTCTTGTTCTCTGCCTGACCCACAAAATTTAATTACATTTAACACACGTTTGTTGAGCAACTAATTGATAGGAGACATTTGTGGTACATGCTAGGGAAACAGGGCTTAGGAGAGAGGAGGAACAGAGCCCAAAGATGAGTAGAATATGATTCCTGATCTCAAAGGGCTTGGGATTTGGGGGTGGGCACAGGTAATAGGATATAAGCACAAAAACAATGCAAAATGTACTCTAAGAAAGGCAAGTGTGACAAGTGAATGACTTTGAACTCAGGTGAAGGAGATACAATTGGGGGGGCGGTGAATGGCATTATGAAAGGCTCAATAAGGAAGAGGTATTTATGGTGATTTTTTATGGGATGGTCTTTTAAGGTTCCCAGCCCCCATTCCAACATGGGCAGGGGAGGGGCAGGGGAGTTCCCCCACATACAATACCAAATAATGCTCGGAAGCCAGTAGAGTGTCTGAGCATTGAACGCAATTCTGACACTCTATCCCAAGATGACATCAGATTCCACAGGTTAAGGGCTCAGTCATACAAGACTGCCCTCCACCCTCTACTGCAGACACCAGTTGCAAGCCCTAGGCTGTAACCTGGGCTTCTGACCAATTATAGATTGGAGGTTCCAATGACTCCCCCTCCCTTAGGTTTGATTAATATGCTAGAGCATCTCACAGAAACTCAGGGCAACAGTTAACATTTACCAGTTTATTGAAGGATACAATAGGGAGTATGATTCAACAGCCAGATGAGATACATTGGGCCGGGTACAGGGAAAGGGTGTGGAGCTTTCCACGTGGGCCATTCTCCCCACACCTCCAAGTGTTCACCATCCTGGAAGCTCTCTGAACCCAGTCCGTTTGGGTTTTGATGGAGGCTCCATTAAAGTTACGATTGACTAAGTCATTGGCCATTGGCTGATTCAAAATCCAGCCTCTCTCTTCATAGGCAGGAAGTAGGACTGAAACTTCAAACATTTGAATCACCTGGTCATTTCTCCTGGCAAACCAGCCCCCCATTCTTCGGTTATCTAAGGGCTTTCCAAAAGCCATCCATTAACATAACAAAAGACATCTTTAGTGCCCTTGTCATAGGAAATTCCAAGGGTTTTGGGAATTGTGAGCCAGAACCTGTGGAGGAAGGTGAAATACACATGAGAAATAGAAATTTTGGTCATTCAGATTTCTTATAAATCACAGTATCACAGATGGGCAGGAGTTTAACCAGAAATTATGGGGAAAGGCTTCTGGGTAGAGGGCGTGGCATGAGAAAAGATGCAGAAGCAGGAAGCTCTAGCTACAGGGGGATGATGGGAAAGAAGGGGCTGGAAAGGTAGGTGGGAAGACCACAATATGGAAGGCTTTACGTGAAAAAGAGGAAACAAATGCACATCTAATTTGATTGGCAATTGTTATGGAGGGAGAAGGTGCATTATCGGAGCTCTCTGCCTTTGACACATTTTTCTGGCCATGGCAGGACAGAGGGTTGACAGAAAGGGTGGGAGTGGGGGTGTTGAGATAATCATTTGGAGGTGATTGAAATAGGCTTCACACAAGGGCCTGTGAATGTTAGAAGTGAGACAGGGAAACTAAAGGGACCCCATGAAAAAAAGCTGTTTTTTTTTTCCTTTGCTCCTTTTCCAGCTTCTTTTCTTGCTGGGACCTGCACCCCCACCCCACTCTACACAAGCCTCGTAATGCAAATAGCACATGTCCTTCTGAAGCTTGTCCATATGTCCATAAGCTTCTGAAGGTGCCTGGGTGGCTCAGTGAGTTGAGCATCCAACTCTTGATTTCAGCTCCTGAGTCGGGCTCCACACTCAGCAGGGAGACTGCTTGAGATGCTCTCTCTCTCCCTCTGCCCCTCCCCACCCCCTTGTGCGCGCACTCTCTCAAGAAATAAATAAAATCTTAAAAATATATATATAGCTTCTGAAGTTTGGATTGGAATCCAGGCATCTATATTTTCAAAAAAGGTTTGTGTTCTAATTCTAATGCACAGCCAGGCTTAGACTCCTCTGAGTTCTAAAGTTGACTTCCTGAATCTTGCAAAATTTTGAACCTTATTTGAATGAGCGACAATTAACCACATCGTTCGTTCACTAATATTGTTCTTTGCGTATGTCTTTTTTGTCTATGAGCTTGCACAAATGAGGGCAGTGGCTATTCTTAGTTATCTTTGCAACCTCAGTAACATCCAGTAGGTGTTAATAAGTTATGATTAAATGAAGCCAGAAACATTGTGCACATTTATTCCGTTCAAACGAAGGCGATGGTGTGTTCGGTTTTACACTGACAAGAGCTTCCTGGGTTCCTTATTCCCGTTTTTTACTTTCACGGTAGGGCTTCTTCTCCCTTCTCCCTCTTGCTTTCGATTCTTGACTTTTTTCCTTTGCTACTCTGCGTCGTATTTCTTGCTGTAGAGAATTACGTGACAGTACAAGGCCCCAGAAGAAGCTCGTCTTGGTGTGGTTGGCTGGTTGGTTATCTTGCCAAGGAGGATTAGGGAACTCTGTCTCTGGGCTCTCAGTCCTAAGTCCTTTTCACTAAGCCAGCAATTCCGCCTCTCTTTCATACTGTGACTAAGAGAAAGTTTTCTTTGGTTTCCTTCTCAAAAACACAGCCCTTCTGCAAACGCCCGCACTTCCCATGGAGATGGTCCTTTGCGCCCTTAGGGTCTTGCATCACAGAATGACTGCAGTTGCAGAGATAAAGGCAATGAAACTAATGCTCTCACGACTTTCTCTAAGCTCCTAGTAAACGGATTTACATGCTGCAGCTGCTGAACAAACTAAAACAGTAATTGACCCCGCCGACCGCCTGTGATTATTCAAGGTGCAGTAATCTCAAGGGGCCTCATTCATCTCATTGCTAGAGTCTTAGCTGACTGCAGAATAATTACAGGGAATTCCAGTTAAGACTTAAGAAAGATTTGTCACTGGCCGGTGGGTACCACTGGCTTTAGTAAAACTCAACATACTTATAATTAGTATAAGCCAGCTACAAGTAACCTCTTGTTAAAATGCAAATTATTAGAACATCTATTACTAAATAAGAAAAGTTTTTTTTTTTTTTTTTTTTTTTTTTTTTAAATATTAGGGATTCCGGGCACAGGAATGTGTGGTGAACTTGAAAAGCTTGATGCCAATTATGTGCTTCACTGAATTAAAATGAATTGATGTTATTAATAAAGACTCAAATGATCTACCCTGCCAGCCCAACCTTTTACCACCTCGCATTTTATTAGAAATGAACTTTTCAATTAAGATCTGTCTTCCCACACTTACCAAATTGAGTTTTCCAGACTTATGATTCGGTCACAGAAGCTGAAGGAGTTTGGTAGGGGCTAGGGTGGGAGTAGGGGTGGTAGGTCATGCCCAATTTGCCATGACAGCTTGCCAGTCTCTAATACCATATTTCAACTTCTTTCAGAGTAATGTGGTCCCTTGTCTAGGTCCCTGACACTGAATAATTTATTCAATAAAATAGTGCAGTTTAAAGGAAAGTGAATGAAGATGTTTACACTTGGTGGTAGCTCTCTAAAATAGTATTTGCAGCGAAAATTGAGATGAACCCTTTTTAATTTTGGTAAGAAGAGAAGGAATAAATAGGAAGAAAGGTGTTTAAAAACCTCTGATTTGTCTCAACTTAGTTTGCCCTATGATAAGCTTTTCCATGCAAATGAGAAAACATTCAATTTGAAATTCTCTTCCTAGAAACTAGATTGATTTGCCAGTGTTTGACACATTATTTTATAAGTAAGTAAAAATATAATTTAAGGCATGAGTCAGCACTTCTCAAAGAATCAATAGTATGTTTATTCTGATTTGGTGGCCTCTTGAAAGTGACATAATTATTGTGGAGGCTCTTTTCCACCTTCACCTCCTCTTTTGTTTCGTTGGGATTCACCTATCTTGCCAGGTTACTCAGAGTTGGAAAGAAGTGCAGGGCTGGTTGTTTTCACCAGTTTATGTAACCACTTCCCTTCCTCTGGCCAGTATTGGCTGGATAAAACTTGTGGGTTTTGGGGGATGAGGTAGATTTCTTTGGATCTCTCCTCTTTTTTTTATGTGTGCTTTTCATCTCACTACCAGTTTTTCAATAAGATGTCTGCTACCCAGTGGTGGCCGTGGGGTGCCTGAGTTCCTTGTTTGTCTCGTTCACAGCTGTCTGCCTGCTGCTGTGAGCAGTGCCTGGTACCCAGGAACTATATACCGATCCCCTCCCGCCTCAGCAGCTCGGTTCTCTGACCCTCCAGTTCCCTGCACCGAGCCTTCACCATCCCCTCAGCTGCCATCCACCACCCGGTCCACACCCCTCCTCACTTCTGGGTTGTGTTCACACTGTTCTCCCACTGAACCTGCTTCCCTCCAGTTCTCTTTCTAACCAAATCCTACCCATCCTACAAAACGGGAGATCCATGTCCTCCATGATGGTTTCCACTGGGCCCCAAAGTCCTGGTTTCCATGGTCGGACTGTATCTTCGATGTCACATGCTGTCATATCATGTGCTGCCATAGGGTCTGGTTTAGTTCTTTCCGGATTTCAGGAGAGATGGGATTTGTCCTCACATGGATTTAGGCCTAGGTGAGCCACCATAGGTCCTATGCCTGAAACTTGTATGGCATGTATGGTCCTTCAAGCACGGGGCACAGCACGGAGGCCTGCATTAGATGTCAAGTTGATGCTCACAGCTCACTGTCAGTGCTCTTTCCTCACCACGGCCGTGTGTGATGTCCGCCTCACCTGGAATGCTACCTCTGTGGCATTCTTGGTCATCACTTTAGGTCAGGTCAAAACATGGCTGACCTTCCCTCCCTCAGATTTCCTCAGCTTCCTCTCATCTTTCTAGATAGTCCAACAGCATCTACAGAGAGGTTGCATTCTTAATGGGTGGCTTTTTCCCAGTGGCCTGTGTCCTAGCTTGAGCCCAGTTGCTTCTTTCTTCCTCGGGTTGCGTTTGCCTTTTCCTCTCTCTTTCCAACCATAATATACCATTAATTTTTTTTAAAGGTACATTTTGAATTTGGTCTGTAACCCTCCTATACATGAGACCAGTCACTCTCTATTTAAAAAAAAAAAGTTTTTATAATTTGTACTTTTCCCTGTCAGACTGACCTTCTCTGCACTTAGTTCAAATTACTGAGCTTTTATTGTATTGAGCTACTCTTTCACCCTTAAATTTCAAAAATGCCTTTTTCTGCCAAATCTTATTTAGGAGGGTTAACCGAGGAATATGACTATATGTAGAATGTTGACATCCCACAGGCTCCTTGAAATAGATGACCTTGGTTATGGGCACTGAGATAATTAGCAAAAGAAAATTGACAGAAACCAACTGCTTCCAAGATAGCACAGGGTCACAATCAAAGGAAGGGCAGCAGAAATTGAACAGATCAAAACAAAAGCTTGCCAAGGGACTTGGATTTTTAAAGAAAATCTTTGGGGCAGCTGTTATTCATTCAACAGTAATTCCGCAGCATGTATCGAGCAACTACTATATTATCTACATTGTTCTAGGCACTGGTATTACAGAGAAATGAGACAGGGTGAGTGATCTGCTCAAGTCTAGTAGGCTGGGAGTCAGGGCAGTGGCAACAATAGAACAAATAAAAAATGCACCGTTTGGGGGAGAAAAGGCGGTAAATTTAGTTTGGGCTCAAAGTACCTACAGTCTACCTAAGTGGGACTGCCAATAGGGGTTGATTTCCCCATTCTAGAGATGTTCAAGCTGGCATTGCTTGGACAGCCATTAGTGATCTTGCAGAAGGGATGGTCTTTTGGACTAGATGAGCTCACAGAGTAGATGAAGGTTACCATATTTATGCTCACAATTGCTCAGTGTGATACCTTCTCTTTAATAATACTCAGGGAAGGGGGTGAGGGATTCTGTGAGCTTCTCAGCCCTTGGCCATAACACCTTCCTCTCCGAAGCAGAAATCACAAAGGAGATGTCTCCTTTCTGTAATCAAGGTCATGAAAGCAATTAAAATGTTCCATGGCTTATTTCCTGCATTTCTAGACTGCTTTGTAGATTGACATCGGGAATGGCCTCCAACCTGGCAGTCCTGTTCTAACTGAAAGGAGAATGTTCATATTTGTTAGGAAAAGAACACACAACACTCTTTTTTCAAAAAAAAAAAAAAATTAAAGCTGTTGGGGGAAAACAGGTTTACCACTTCAGTAAATTTGAAAAAACAACTTTTTTTCCTTGTTACCAAAATATAAACTCATCATAGAGAGTTCAGACAATACAGATAAGAGGAATAATGCAATAAAACCCCGCCATTCTGTCATAACCACTGCTAACAACATCTTGGCCTTCTCCTCTTTTTTTTTTAAATGAACGTATTGATATATATTTCATAAATAGTGGGCTCACACTATGCATACTATTCTATAATCTGCTTTTTTCATTTAGTAGTTGTACTCAGTATGTTTTGTTCTATCAGTTTAGAGGTATGAGTTCATATTACCTCTATTATTCTAGTCAAATTAACTTGTGGCTCCAATATACAGAATATCTTACATTCATTTCTCTCTCCTTCTTTCTCTCTTATCTCAGCGTTTGAGCTCACACATGAAGTTAAAAAAAACCCCAAGGGTATTTGCTTAACTCTCAGACTCCGTCTTGGTCACTGTCCTGCCATGGAAAAGGACTGGAGATTCTGAGTAGTCAGGTGAACAGTTCCATTCTCTTGGCTGCCGCTGTTCTTTTCTTTTACTTTTAACTCCAGTAGAGTAAACATACAGTGTTATATTGGTTTCAGGTGTACAATATAGTGATTCAACATTGTATACGTTATTCAGTGCTCATCAGGATAAGTGCACTTTTAGTCTCCTTCTCCTATTTCACTCCTCCCCTAACTCATCTCCCTTCTGGTAACCATCGGTTTGTTCTGTAGAGTTGAGTCTGTTTTTTTGTCTCTTTTTTTCTTTGTTCATCTGTTTTGTTTCTTAAATTCCACATATGAATGAAATCATATGGTATTCATCTTTCTCTCACTGACTTATTTGCTGTTGCTGTTCTTGATGCCACATGATACTGATTCAGTGTTGTACCTGACCAGTACCAAAAGGTCTGTGGTGATGTGGGCATACTTGCCATTGACACTGGTGGTCCGACAGCCTGGGATAGTCATTGACCACTGAAGAAAGTGACTTTTGGAATGATGTACATGTTAGCTCGGGAACAGTTTTTCAGGATACTCTTGGAGGGGCAAGGGGAAGGTATTTTTTCTATATTATTACTATTACATTCAGCTGGGTTGTACTACCTGCCTGGGCTCCTACAAACACACAGTCACACAGTTGTGGGTTGGGTTCTTTAGAAACAGACACTAAGATGGAATTTGGGTTGCAAGATGTTTATTGGGGATCAACACCTGAGAAAGGAAAGGGGAGGAAGCAGGATTGGGCAGAGGGAGAAAGTGAACTATGGTGCAGGTCTGACAAAGCCTCAGCCAGCTCACTGGGGAGCTCTGGAGTGAGTATTGCCCATTAGGGTTTTTCTGTGTTGGGTTGAAATGGCTGAGCCTTTGTACCCCTATCTCACTCAGTCACTGGAGAAGGACATGACCTTAGCCAGGCAGCTCTCTATAACTGAGGCATGCCTGAAAGATCCCTGCTGTCCCTGAAGTTGGGTAGCAAGTCCTTCCCTGAAGAGGGATCTATGTGGTGCGTCTCTGGTCTACCACAGTCCACAGTCTCCTTGGCTCCACTTCTTCATATATTTTGGGGAAGAAGTTCCCCCAGAATACCAGTGGGACTCTCCTCATGATATAAAACTTAGAAGAGGGAGGTTAGTGGGAGAAGCTATAGCTTCTGCTGTTGCAGTTGGTCTTGGGGCTGCAATTGATATTAGTTTCCTTCTAATATTGTCCATTGCAGATTTCTCTTACCTTCATTGACCAGGTCTGCTAGCCTCAGGGGCTTAAGCAGTGGCTTGAACCTGTCTCTTGGGGGTCTGAGACCTTGGTAACTATGCCCTTCTCAGGCAGGGGTTGTTGTATGTGTTCATTTATGGTCATAATTGGGCAAGGGAGGACCAAGAGGTATCCAAATGAATTACATGAATGCCACCCATATTCCTCCTTGCCCCTATTTTGTAACAATAGTCCTACCTTATTCTCATGATCAGGGATAATTGCTTTGTTAAGATGGAGACTCCTCTTCTGCCTGGACCCAAAGGGACCAGGCAGCAGCTTATAGTTCAATGGGGATTTTGCTAGTCCTCTGGTAGGCATTTCTTTTCTGGGGACCACATCTTAATCCTTGTGGGACACAAAGTTGTGGGGATAGGAAACACAAATTTTTTAATTCAGTCATTGGCAGTAATGGTAAGTGGAGTTATTTTTACTTCAATCTTCTGGTTCCCAGACCCACGTATTCTTTCCACTGAAGACAGTGTCATGTCATGATATTTCATTTAATGTCTGTACTGTGTCCTGGAGGATGGCATCTCATTCTGTCAGAGCATTGCTTCTGAGATGACACTTTCTCTGTGACTTTTGTACTCTTATCCAACACTCTATCAGGCCTGCAGCTCTGGGTATTATGGAATAGGATGTGATCAATGGATTTTGTGATCATGAACCTACTCCTAATCCTGGCACAGAAGAAATGTCTTACCATGAAATACCAAGTGACTATGCATTCGGATTTGCCAATCATGGGTTAGGTTCCATCAGATCTACCAACACATATGACCAGGTGGGCCTCGCTATCTACTGTATTGTGAAAGTGGTACATCTGGGAATGATCACGAGCAGGATCAAGAGGTTTTCTGGTTCTTCCAGGGCACTATAGCATGCCAGGAGTTGTTTTCCAAATAGCACCTAATTCTCTAGGGCAGACAGCATGGCCTTGCTCTAGAACCCCAGACTATGGCACCCACCATTGTTTTAACAGCACCCCTTCCCAGTTCATATCCCAAGTCTAATCTCACCAGTAACCTCTAGTTCAGATGATATAACCTAGCTTTAGAATCCCAGGGACCCACACTGTGATTCTCTCATTGGAGTTTGCTACAAACTCCAACAAGAAATGTTTTGCCCACCATTGCTGTCTGTGTTATCACAGGGTCTGCTGGATTGTATGGCCTAAGTGGCAGGGCTATTTCACTGCAGCTTAAACCTGTTGAACTCTTTCCTGCTCTGGGCTTCACCGAAAGCTGGCTGCTCTTTGGTCACCAGGTGTATGGATCAGAACAGTAGTCCTTATTTGTAGGTGTATAGTGCTTTCCAGTAGAACTTTATGCACTGGTGGAAATATCTGATATCTGTGTTTTCAGTATGGTAGCCACTGGGTACATGTAGCTATTGAGAACTTGCAATGTGGCTAATGCGACCGAGGAATTGAAATTCTAACTTAATTTAATTTAATTTAAATTTAAGCTTAAGTAGCCTTGTGTGGCTAATGGCCACTGTACTGGATAGTGCAGGTGCAGAACATATGGCTTCCAGAATCTGAAAGGGCTCAGCATGTATTTTCCTTTTTTTTTTTTTTTTTTTTTTGTGGTAAGAAGTACAGGAGGCAATACTTTATTTTTAAATAAATTATTGGAGGGGATGTCCAGTGTGGTCCTGTTCTCTAGACCCTAAATTTTTTACTAAAATGGTGACCCCACTTTATGAATCAATTTATGAATCTTCATAGGGTTAATCTCCCACCCTCTGAAATGTGTGTCTTACGAAGTCTAAGTGATAGCTACCTCTTGTGTATCTAATACAATCAGCATGATATTATCAGTGTGATGGATCAATATTGTATGGGATGTTCAGATGATTCAGATCTTTTTGGATTGTAGTATGACAAAGTACAGAGAGTTAACATCGTCCTGAGGGAAAACTATAAATAAATAACATCTTTCTCACACAAATGCAAAATGTTTCTGATTCTCTTTCCTGATTCATTCATCAAATCAAATCAATAGCTGTATACCATGTACCTGATGCCATGCTAATTTGTTCTAGCAGATATCACATCTGATATATGGTTCCAGCTGGGCTACTATTTGGTAGAGCTTGTGGTAATCTACATCAGGGGTTAGCAAACTATAGCCTGTGGGCCACGTGTGACCTGCTGCCTGTTTTTATAAATAAAGTTTTATTGGAACACATAGCCACACTTACTCACATGTTGTCTGTAACTACTTTCACATCACAATGGGAGAGTTGAATTGTGACAGAGACTGTATGACCCACAAAGCCTAAAATGTTTAGTATTTGGCCCTTTATAGAACATGTTTGCTGACCTCTGGTTTACATTAATCTAGGATCTATCTAGTTTCTGTAGGGGCTGGAGTGGTGAATTAAATGGAGATATTATGGGGGCAACTACCACATGATCCTTTAGATCTTTGAGAAAGCACTAATTTCCGCCTTCCCTGCCCAACCTCCCCCTCTGTATTGGGTAATGCCAATTGCTAACTGTAAATTTAGCACTGGAGAAATCACCACCAGGTTAATCTGTGGGGCAATGAACCTACTGTAAGCCAGATCCTGGCTATGTCTCCATTTATTACCTGTTTCCCATTTTTCCCTACTCTAATAAGGGTCCATGATAATATTTCAGGTCTTCAGGTATCAGCTTAGGTCCTCAAACCCTATGTTTGATAGTCCTGGCTGTTTCCCTTTCTCCAGTGTACATTTACCCAAATAAATGGTCATAGGTCCCTTTGAGGGAGGAGTTGGAGCAATCATTATAGTGTATACTGCTGTGATATTACCAAGTCCTTCCTCCTGGGTATTAAGCAGCCTCTTCAGTCAGTGGGTTCTGGATCTGAAAATTGGTTCAAATCTGGAAACTCCATAAGGGATCATGCTTTTTGTTGAGGAGACTGTATTCAGTGTCCCGGTCATTCATCCTTGATTTCTTCTGCTGATATAAACTTAGTAGTACCCATCTATTTTGCCTTTAGGTATTTGGTATTCTATTAACCATCTGTATAACTTTCTGCAGTTCAGGCTTCTTGACTGCTGTGCCAGCCCTGCCATTCATCACCATGACTGCAATCCTCGGGCTTTGAACTGCTTACATCTACCATTTGTTCTCTATTGTTTTGGGGCCCCATCATCCCCATTGCTATTAAGGAGCCAAGTCCATAACAGTCTTGCCTACCATTACTTGTGGCCTATGGAGGACCAACATAACTGAACATTTTAGTGCCGGTGCCCCTCTCTCCACCTCATTCTTTACAGTTTTGGCAAATGGTAGGTCCTCTGGGCCTTTCTATGCAACACAATCTTTGAGTAGGTCTTCTGGCCATACACAGTATCTCCATTTCAGCTTGGCCATTTCAGTGAGTCTTTAAATCCCTTCCTGCACCATTTGCCATGATAATCCTGGTATTGCAACTTTGTTCAGGGATCACCACCATTTTTTTTTACTGTTCTAGGAGCCATTTTCATAGCAAGTTCACACTGTCTTTTGGGGTCCTTGTTAAGGGTTAAATTCTGTATCCTTGGAGACCACTTCCAAGTTGATTAACACTTTCCTATTTTTTAAAATTTATTTCTTTAAAATTTTTTTTTTAAATTCAATTAGCCAACATATAGTACATCATTAGTTTCAGATGTAGTGTTCAGTAATTTATCAGTTGCATATAGCAGCACGCTCATCACATCACGTGCCCTACTTAATGCTCATCACCCAATGACCCTGTCCCCCCACTGGCCTCCCCTCCAGCAACCCTGTTTGTTTCCTATAGTTAGGAGTCTCTCATGGTTTTTTTCCCTCTCTGATGACTTCCCCTTCAGTTTTCTCTCCCTTACCCTATGGTCCTCTGTGCTGTTTCTTATATTCCACATATGAGTGAAATCATATGATAATAGTCTTTCTCTGACTGACTTATTTCATTTAGCATAATACCCTCCAGTTCCATCCACATCGATGTAAATGGTAAATATTCACCCTTTCTGATGGCTGAGTAATATTCCATTGTATATATATATACACCACATCTTCCTTATTCATTCATCTGTCAATGGACATCTGGGCTCTTTCCCCAGTTTGGCTGTTGTGGACATTGCTGTGCAGATGCCCCTTTGGAACATTACATTTGTATCTTTGGGGTAAATACCTAGTAGTACAATTGCTTGGTCATAGGGTAGCTCTATTTGTAACTTCTTTTTTTTTTTTTTAAGATTTTATTTATTTATTTGACAGAGAGACACAGCAAGAGAGGGAACACAAGCAGGGAGAGTGGGAGAGGGAGAAGCAGGCTTCCCATGGAGCAGGGAGCCCGATGTGGGACTCAATCCCAGGACCCTGGGATCATGACCTGAGCCAAAGGCAGATGCTTAATGACTGAGCCACCCAGGTGCTCCTATTTGTAACTTCTTGAGGAACCTCCATACTATTTTCCAGAGTGGCTGCACCAGCTTGCATTCTCACCAACAGTATAAAAGGGTTCCCCTTTCTCCACATCCTCACCAACATTTGTTTCCTCTCTTGTTAATTTTAGCCATTCTGATTGGTATGAGGTGGTATCTCATTGTGGTTTTGATTTGTATTTCCCTGATGCTGGGTGATGTGGAACATTTTTTCATGTGTCTGTTGGCCATTTGTATGGAGAAATGTCTGTTCATGTCTTCTGCCCATTTCTTGACAATATTCTTTGTTTTTTTTTTTTTTTTTGGGGTGTTGATTTTGATAAGTTCTTTATAAATCTTGGATACTAGCCCTTTATCTGACATGTCATTTGCAAATATCTTCTCCCACTCCATAGATTGCCTTTTAGTTTTTTTTTTTAAAGATTTTATTTATTTTTTTGACAGAGAGAGAGCACAAGCAGGGGAAGCAGCAGGCAGAGGGAGAGGGAGAAGCAGGCTCCCCACTGAACAGAGAGCCCGATGGGGGGCTCAATCCCAGGACCCTGGGATCATGACCCGAGCCGAAGGCAGTCACTTAACGGACTGAGCCACCCAGGCCCCCCTGCCTTTTAGTTTTGTTGACTGTTTCCTTTGCTGTGCAGAAGCTTTTTATCTAGATGAAGTCCCAATAGTTCATTTTTGCTTTTGTTTCCCTTGCCTTTGGGGACACGTCTAACAAGAAGTTGCTGTGGCCGAGGTTGAAGAGGTTGCTGCCTGTGTTCTCCTCTAGGATTTTGATGGATTCTTGTCTCACATTTAGGTCTTTCATACATTTTGAGTTTATTTTTAGCACTTTTCTATTTTAATTTGAGTTCCAGTCACCTTGATTAAGCACTCTCAGAATCCAGTCCTGTATGCACATATCACATATGTACATGCTGGTACATGGTAGTATATTTGGGCTGCAGCTTTCTTGAAGGCATCATCCCTTTCTTTCCTTATCAGGCCCAGCATATTTCCAGCTGGGTTATGTTGTGATAGGCCTAGCGGCAAGGAGGGTAGGTGAAGCAGATCTTACTGCCTTCTTGGGAAGAGGTCTTTGCACTGTCTTCCAGGATAAGGTGGAAAGGGTAATACTAGTTCTCAATAGGGGATGGGCCATTCTGTTGGCTCAGAAAATTCAGAGGAGTCTAGGGAGTCAAAATCTTCGGGACATTCTGCCAGATGTCTTCAGTGCATGTCAGTTACTAGGTTTTCTCAAGTAGGTAGAGAGACCTTGCCCTGACCTTGGTATAATAGACCCACCATTGTTGGGCATTTGACCTTTTTTGGAGTTCAGGCACTTGGACCGTTAAATCCTGGCCTTGAACATTGGTTTTCTCTTTCATTACTCTGCAGGAGATAAGGACTTCTTTGTGCTACCAAAGTGGTCCTCTGGCTTTCACACTTGATTTCCTATTGCTTGTTAATTTCCCTTAGCATCTAGTTTATTTCTGAGGAACATCAATGCACCTTGACAATAACTACCTAATCTCATTGTCCTTGTAGTTTTGCTTGTCTTCCCTAAATTTCAAATGCCCGGTATACTGCACCAATGGATGATAAGAGAAAATTTGTATATTTTCTTTCTTTTTGTTAATAAACATATCCTATTAATATTATAGTTATTTTTGTAGATTGGTTTCTCAAGGGCAAGGCCATATCATATTCACTTATATAAATGTTTTTAAATAAATATATATTTTGAGGGCAATGGGTTTTTAAAGATCTCTTAAATTTTATCATAGATTACTGTCTCTATTACCTATGAGTAGAAGTAGTTTAAATCTGTTTAAAAATCCTATAACACATAAATGATAAGAATTCTAGGCAATATTAAGAAAGTACCTACTATGTACCAGGAACTTGAAGGGTATTCACTCATTTAGTCCTCATAACAGCCCCATGAGGAAGTTACTATCACTCTTCTCATTTTTTTAGATGAGGACTCTGAGTCAGAGTGGTCAGCAATTCCCCAGGTTTGCACCTACTTTTTTTCCCCACTTTATTAATATATATATCTCTATATATTTATATATATTTATATATAGATATATATATTTTTTGATGTAGCGTTCCATGATTCATGGAACGTTTGCATATAACACCCAGTGCTCCATGCAGTACTTACCCTCTTTAATACCCATCCCCAGGCTAACCCATCCCCCCACCCCCCTCCCCTCTAGAACCCTCAGTTTGTTTCTCAGTGTCCATAGTCTCTCATGGTTCATTTCCCACTCCGATTTTCCCCCCTTCATTTTCCTTTCCTGCTATCTTCTTCTTCTTTTTTTTTTTTAACATATGATGTATTATTTGTTTCAGAGGTACAGGTCTATGATTCAACAGTCTTACACAATTCACAATGCTCACCATAGCACATACTCTCCCCAATCTCCATCACCCACCCACCCCATCCCTTCCACCCCCCACCACTCCAGCAACCCTCAGTTTATTTTCTGAGATTAAGAATTCCTTATATCAGTGAGGTCATATGATAAATGTCTTTCTCTGATTGACTTATTTCGCTCAGCATAATACCCTCCATTTCCATCCATGTCGTTGGAAATGGCAAGATTTCATTTTTTTGATGGCTGCATAATATTCCATTGTATATATATACCACATCTTTTTTTAAAATTTTTTATTGTTATGTTAATCACCATACATTACATCATTAGTTCTTGATGTAGTGTTCCATGATTCATTGTTTGTGCATAACACCCAGTGCTCCACACAGAATGTGCCCTCTTTAATACCCATCACCAGGCTAACCCATCCCCCCACCCCCTCCCCTCTAGAACCCTCCGTTTGTTTTTCAGAGTCCATCGTCTCTCATGGTTCATCTCCCCCTCCGACTTACTCCCCTTCATTCTTCCCCTCCTGCTATCTTCTTCTTTTTCTTTTTTCTTAACATATGTTGCATTATTTGTTTCAGAAGGACAGATCTGTGATTCAACAGTCTTGTACAATTCACAGCACTCACCATAGCACATACCCTACCCAATGTCTATCACCCAGCCACCCCATCCCTCCCACCCCCCACCACTCCAGCAACCCTCAGTTTGGTTCCTGAGATTAAGAATTCCTCATCTCAGTGAGGTCATATGATACATGTCTTTCTCTGATTGACTTATTTCACTCAGCATAACACCCTCCAGTTCCATCCACGTCGTTGCAAATGGCAAGATCTCATTCCTTTTGATGGCTGCATAATATTCCATTGTGTATATATACCACATCTTCTTTATCCATTCATCTGTCGATGGACATCTTGGCTCTTTCCACAGTTTGGCTATTGTGGACATTGCTGCTATAAACATTAGGGTGCACGTACCCCTTCGGATCCCTACATTTGTATCTTTGGGGTAAATACCCAGTAGTTATACCACATCTTCTTTATCCATTCATCTGTTCATGGACATCCTGGCTCTTTCCATAGTTTGGCTATTGTGGACATTGCTGTTATAAACATCAGGGTTCACATACCCCTTCAGATCCCTACATTTGTATCTTTAGGGTAAATACCCAGTAATGCAATTGCTGGGTCATATGATAGCTCTATTTTCAACTTTTTGAGGAACCTCCATACTGTTTTCCAGAGTGGTTGCACCAGCTTGCATTCCCACCAACAGTGTAGGAGGGCTCCGCTTTCTCCACATCCCTGCCAACATCTGTCGTTTCCTGACTTGTTACTTTTAGCCATTCTGACTGGTGTGAGGTGGTATCTCATTGAGCTTTTGATTTGGATTTCCCTGATGCTGAGCGATGTTGAGCACTTTTTTTAAAAAAAGATTTTGTTTATTTATTTGAGAGAGAGAGAATGAGAGACAAAGAGCGTGAGAGGGAGGAGAGTCAGAGGGAGAAGCAGACTCCCTGCTGAGCAGGGAGCCCGATGTAGGACTCGATCCCAGGACTCCAGGATCATGACCTGAGCTGAAGGCAGTTGCTTAACCAACTGAGCCACCCAGGCGCCCCGATGTTGAGCACTTTTTCATGTGTCTGTTGGCCATCTGGATGTCTTCTTTGGAAAAATGTCTGTTCATGTCTTCTGCCCATTTCTTGATTGGATCATTTGTTCTTTAGGTGTTGAGTTTGATAAGTTCTTTATAGATTTTGGATACTAGCCCTTTATCTGATATGTCATTTGCAAATATCTTTTCCCATTCTGATGGTTGTCTTTTGGTTTTGTGGACTGTTTCTTTTGCTGTGCAAAAGCTTTTGATCTTGTTGAGTCCCAATAGTTCATTTTTGCCCTTGCTTCTCTTGCCTTTGGTGATGTTTCTAGGAAGAAGTTGCTGTGGCTGAGGTTGATGAGGTTGCTGCCTGTGTTCTCCTTTACGATTTTGATGGACTCCTGTCTCACGTTTAGGTATTTCAACCATTTGAGTCTATTTTTGTGTGTGGTGTAAGGAAATGGTTCAATTTCCTTCTGCACGTGGCTGTCCAATTTTCCCAACACCACTTGTTGAAGAGACTGTCTTTTTTCCATTGGACATTCTTTCCTGCTTTGTCAAAGATGAGTTGACCATAGAGTTGAGGGTCCATTTCTGGGCTCTCTATTCTGTTCCATTGATCTATGTGTCTGTTTTTATGCCAGTACCATACTGTCTTGATGATTACAGCTTTGTAATAGAGCTGGAAGTCCGGAATTGTGATGCCACCCACTTTGCTTTTCTTTTTCAACATTCTTCTGGCTATTCCAGGTCTTTTCTGGTTCCATACAAATTTTAGGATTATTTGTTTCATGTCTTTGAAAAAAGTGGATGGTATTTTGATAAGGATTGCATTGAATGTGTAGATTGCTCTAGGTAGCATTGACATCTTCACAATATGTGTTCTTCCAATCCATGAGCATGGAACGTTTTTCCATTTCTTTGTGTCTTCCTCAATTTCTTGCATGAGTATTTTAGTTTTCTGAGTACAGATTCTTTGCCTCTTTGGTTAGATTTATTCCTGGGTATCTTATGGTTTTGGGTGCAATTGTAAATGGGATGGACTCCTTAATTTCTCTTTCTTCTGTCTTGTTGTTGGTGTATAGGAATGCCACTGATTTCTGTGCATTGATTTTATATCCTGCCACTTTACTGAATTCCTGTATGAGTTCTAGCAGTTTTGGGGTGGAGTCTTTTGGGTTTTCCACATAAAGTATCATATCATCTGCACAGAGTGAAAGTTTGACTTCTTCTTTGCCGATTTGGATGCCTTTGATTTCTTTTTGTTGTCTGATTGCTGTGGCTAGGACTTCT
Organism: Zalophus californianus; assembly: GCF_009762305.2. Classification (NCBI taxonomy): domain Eukaryota; kingdom Metazoa; phylum Chordata; class Mammalia; order Carnivora; family Otariidae; genus Zalophus; species Zalophus californianus. The sequence goes on from NC_045600.1 coordinate 87,090,033, forward strand.
AATACTATGTTGAATAGCAGTGGTGACAGTGGACATCCCTGCCGTGTTTCTGACCTTAGGGTGAAAGCTCTCAGTTTTTCCCCATTGAGAGTATTTGCTGTGGGTTTTTCATATATGGCTTTTATGATATTGAGGTATGTACCCTCTATCCCTATACTCTGAAGAGTTTTGATCAACAAAGAATGCTGTACTTTGTCAAATGCTTTTTCTGCATCTATTGAGAGGATCATATGGTTCTTGTTCTTTCTTTTACTAATGTATCACATTGATTGATTTGCGGGTGTTGAACCAACCTTGCAGCCCAGGGATAAATCCCACTTGGTCATAATGAATAATCCTTTTAATGTACTGTTGGATCCTATTGGCTAGTATTTTCATGAGAATTTTTGCATCCATGTTCATCAAGGATATTGGTCTGTAATTCTCCTTTTTGATGGGGTCTTTGTCTGGTTTTGGGATCAAGGTAATGGTGGCCTCATAAAACGGGTTTGGAAGTTTTCCATCCATTTCTATTTTTTGGAACAGTTTCAGAAGAATAGGTATTAATTCTTCTTGAAATGTTTGGTAGAATTCCCCTGGGAAGCCATCTGGCCCCGGGCTTTTGTTTGTTGGGAGATTTTTGATGACTGCTTCAATTTTCTTACTGGTTATAGGTCTGTTCAGATTTTCTATTTCTTCCTCGTTCAGTTTTGGTAGTTTATACATCTCTAGGAATGCATCCATTTCTTCCAGGTTATCTAATTTGCTGGCATAGAGTTGCTCATAATATGTTCTTATAATTGTTTGTATTTCTTTGATGTTGGTTGTGATCTCTCCTCTTTCATTCATGATTTTGTTGATTTGGGTCATTTCTCTTTTCTTTTTGATCAGTCTGGCCAGGGGTTTATCAATCTTGTTCAAAGAACCAGCTCCTAGTTTCATTGATCTGTTCTGTTCTTTTGGTTTCTAGTTCATTGATTTCTGCTCTGATCTTTATTATTTCTCTTCTCCTGCTGGGTTTAGGCTTTATTTGCTGTTCTTTCTCCAGCTCCTTTAGGTGTAGGGTTAGGCTGTGTATTTGAGATCTTTCTTGTTTCTTGAGAAAGGCTTGTATTGCTATATACTTTCCTCTTAGGACTGCCTTTGCTGCATCCCAAAGATTTTGAACAGTTGTGTTTTCACTTTCATTTGTTTCCATGAATTGTTTAAATTCTTCTTTAATTTCCTGGTTGACCATTCATTCTTTAGTAGGATGCTCTTTAGCCTCCATGTATTTGAGTTCTTTCGGACTTTCCTCTTGTGATTGAGTTCTAGTTTCAAAGCATTGTGGTCTGAAAATATGCAGGGAATGATGCCAATCTTTTGGTACCAGTTGAGACCTGATTTGTGACCTAGGATGTGATCTATTCTGGAGAATGTTCCATGGGCACTAGAGAAGAATGTGTGTTACGTTGCTTTGGAATGGAATGTTCTGAATAGATCTGTGAAGTCCATTTGGTCCAGTGTGTCATTTAAAGTCTTTATTTCCTTGTTGATCTTTTGCTTAGATGATCTGTCCATTTCAGTGAGGTGGGTGTTAAAGTCTCCCACTATTATTGTATTGTTGTTGATGGGTTTCTTTGATTTTGTTATTAATTGCCTTATATAATTGGCTGCTCCCATGTTAGGGGCATAGATATTTACCATTGTTAGGTCTTCTTGTTGAATAGACCCTTTAGGTAGGATATAGCGTCCTTCCTCATCTCTTATTATAGTCTTTGGTTTAAAATCTAATTTGTCTGATCTAAGGATTGCCACCCCAGCTTTCTTTTGGTGTCCATTAGCATGGTAAATGGCTTTTTACCCCCTCACTTTCAATTTGGAGATGTCTTTGGGTTTAAACTGAGTCTCTTGCAGACAGCATATTGGTGGGTCTTGTTTTTTTTATCCAATCTGATAGCCTGTGTCTTTTGATTGGGGCATTTAGCCCCTTTACATTCAGGGTAACTATTGAAAGATATGAACTTAGTGCCATTGTATTGCCTGTAAGGTGACTGTTACTGTATATTGTCTGTGTTCCTTTCTGGTCTATGTTGCTTTTAGGCTCTCTCTTTGCTTAGAGGACCCCTTTCAATATTTCTTGGAGGGCTGGTTTCATGTTTGCAAATTCCTTTAGTTTTTGTTTGTCCTGGAAGCTTTTTAATCTCTCCTTCTATTTTCAATGACAACCTAGCTGGATGTTGTATTCTTGGCTGCATATTTTTCTCATTTAGTGCTCTGAATATATCATGCCAGTCCTTTCTGGCCTGCCAGGTCTCTGTGGATAGGTCTGTTGCCAATCTAATGTTTATACCATTGTAGGTTACAGATCTCTTGTCCTGAGCTGCTTTCAGGATTTTCTCTTTGTCTCTGAGACTCATAAGCTTTACTCTTAGATGTCGGGATGTTGACCTATTTTTATTGATTTTGAGGGGGGTTCTCTGTGCCTCCTGGATTTTGATGCCTGTTTCCTTCCCCACATTAGGGAAGTTCTCTGCTATAATTTGCTCCAATATACCTTCTGCCCCCCTCTCTCTTTCTTCTTCTTCTGGGATCCCAATTATTCTAATATTGTTTCGTCTTATGGTATCACTTATCTCTCGAATTCTGCCCTCGTGATCCTGTAGTTGTTTATCTCTCTTTTTCTCAGCTTCTTTATTTTCTATCATTTGGTCTTCTCTGTCACTAATTCTCTCTTCTGCCTCATTTATCCTAGCAGTTAGAGCCTCCATTTTTGATTGAACCTTATTAATAGCCTTTTTTATTTTGACTTGGTTAGATTTTAGTTCTTTTATTTCTCCAGAAAGGGTTTCTCTAATATCTTCCATGCTTTTTTCAAGCCCAGCTAGTATCTTTAAAATCGTCATTCTGAACTTTAGTTCTGACATCTTACTAATGTCCATATTGAATAGGTCCCTGGCAGTTGGTACTGCCTCTTGTTCTTTTTTCTGAGGTGATTTTTTCCATCTTGTCGTTTTGTCCAGAGGAGAATAGATGAATGAGAGAACAAAATGCTAACAGGGTAACGACGACCCCAGAAAAATATACACTAAACAAATCAGAAGAGACCTGAAATTGGGGCAAAAGAAAGGGAAAGAAAGAAAAAAGAAAAAGATAAAAACAAACAAACAAACAAAAAAACAGAATATGATCAAATATGATCAGGCTGGTGCATAGATCAGTGCCACACACTAGATTTTGGGTATATTTTGGTCTGTTAGAAGAAAGTGTGTCCCAAAATTTTAAAGAAAGAAAACCTTATATATGTACAAAAACAAGGGTAAATACGGTGCAGGGATGGAATATGTCTGTAAAGATGAAAATTATAAAAGATTCTATAAAGGAATTGTTAAGAAGTTGGTTGAAAAAAGACAGAAGAGGATTTAAAAAAATAATAAATGGGAGAGAATGTGATTAGGCAGGGGACTAGAACAAAGCCATACACTAGAGATTTAGGGTATATTTTGGTCTGTTAGAAGAAACTGTATCCCAAAATTTTAAAGAGAGAACAACTTATTTATATACCAAAAATAAGGTTAACTGCTATGAAGGGATAGAATATGATTCTAAAAATGAAAAATAAAAAAGATTTTTTGAAAAAGGGATTGATAAGATGTTGGTTGAAAAAGGGAAAAAGAAAGATTAAAAAAAAAGTTGAAAAAAAACTTTGAAAGACTGAGGAATCAGGTGGAAAAAAGCCATGAATTCTATGTGCTGTATTCCCCTGGTGCTGGAGTTCTGCCATTCTCATTGATCGGTAAATTTGTTCTTGGCTGGGTATTGTTGCTGATCTTCTGGGGGAGGGGCCTGTCACAGAGGTTCTCAGATGTCTTTGCAGGAGGTGGAATTGCACCCCCCTTGCCGAGGGCAGGCTAAGTAATCTTCTCAGGTTTGCCCTCGGGAGCTTTTTTTCCCTGTAAGCTCTCCGTACAGCTTTGGAGGCCAAGAGTGAAAATGGCGGCCTCCCAATCTCCGATTGGAGGAGCCAACAACTCGGGGCCCCATTCCTCAGCCCCCCAGAGAAAAGTAGTCAATCAATCCCGTCTTCCCAGTCTCTGGTCGCACTCCTGCATGTACTTTTAATTGGACTTTAAACTCAGTTGGTTTGGCTCCAGAGGTATAATATGTCTATGCTGTATTTTAAATAAAATCACTCAAGATTTAAAAAATATATCTTCTTTAAAAAATATAGAGCTGACTGAGAATATTTTCAACTGACATTGTTTTCAAAAAGTCTATATTTGTGGAATTTTTTTTGTTAACAGTGTAAAGCCAGATTGAAAACAGACCTCACATAACATAGAAAGGAAACCTGTGGAGTTTTGTGTTCAGTGTAGTTATAGATTTATTTAAGCATCTTTTCAGTTGGAGGTAGATCTCTTGTGTCATTGGTTGCTTGAGTTAGAGACAGAAAGTGATGTGCAGCACCCAAGATGGATGACAGTCACATCTCCTTCCTTTCATTAAAGCCTCAACCTACCCTCATTACCTCAGGCCTTCTCTGCGTCAGCTGTTTAACATAACACAGTAGCACTTGATGCTAGGCTGATCTGGGTCCTGCTAACAGGCATTTGGGAAAGGTGATTAGGACTTAGTGCATGGCTCTTATTCAAAGGGGACTGACCCAGCTATCACATACCGTAAATACCACCCCGACAGAAGCTTGAGAATTGGTTCTGGTTGATTGTTTACATGGTGCTGTGACTCAATGCTTAATTTCTTCCTGATGCTTTTGCCATAAAGGTTCTGTAGCCTATAATTTTTATAAAAAATATATCTAATTTATGGTGTTAAAAAAAGGTTTCAGGTAACTAATCACATTTGTAGGACATCAGTCCTAGGATAACAGTTGTACTTACTATCTTTTTTTTTTTAAACCAGTATAATAGGTTTAGTTTATTTGCTTTTTAAATCAATATCAAATATGTTGAACACCTATTATGTGAGAGGCACATAAATTTAATCCTGTCTGCCTCCCTTCCCCATCCTTCCCCCCCACCCCCTGCCAGCTACGATGTACAGTACTCATTTTGTAAGACTCTCTATTAGCTTGGTCTCCTGTTTTTTCATACTGTATGCAGATCTAACACTTTGGATTTAGATCCCAGAGCAGCAATAATGCTGACAACATTTCCAATTCTTCGGATTTTTTGCAACATGAGGCAGAGTCTCAGCACATGCTCCCTCCAGTCCACTGCTCTCAGCTCTTATGCACACCATAAACACTGATAACACTGATAACTTGCATCAAATGCTATTGTGGACAGCCATATTCCAGCCACTGTCCCTTCCCTCCCAATTCTATACTCCAACCCAAAGTTTCACTATCTTAGCAGAGGTAAGGTCTGTGAAGACAAATTCTTCTGTTATTATGTCCCCAAGATCCAGAATACTGCCTGGCATGTGTCGAAGGATCAATAACTCCTTGTTGATTCAAGTATGGCACATCCATGAAAATATGCTATTTACCTTTTTTCCTCCCTTTTCATAAGGGTCTTGCTTCTTATCATTGTATTGTAAGTTTGTTAGTAGAAATATCTTTTTAGTTAACTACATTTTGTCTGATTACAAAAATAACATGCATTACTTCTAGATATTTTTGGAAAACAGAAAAAATTAAAAAGAAGTAAATAAAAAACCTCATACCTTAACACTGTCTCCTTTTTTTTTTTTAATTTGGTATCATAATTTCTAGATGGGTTTGGATCCTGTTTTCCACTTGTCATTATATTGGGAATCTTCCTCCTTACTGTGATTTTACATATATATATGTATATATCTATCTATATGTGTTTATCATACATGTATCTATCTATCCATATAAAATATATATAAAACATAAACTATAAAATCTATATAAAATATAGATAGATAGATATAGTCTTGCTTTTTGTTATGAGGGGATGAGAGAAGTATGTGTTATCTTTATTGTGGTGATGGTTTCTTGGGTGGATGTGTATATTGAAAATTGCCAAGTTTTAGACTTAAAATATATGCAGTTTAGTTGACTTCAACAATGCCTCAATAAAATTACCAAAAAATGGCATGGGTTGGTCTTTTGAAGCATTCTGAAACACACAAAGAGAAATACCATCAGAAGTGCTATACAGTGACACAAAGAATATTATAATAAAAGCCCCCAACTTATATGTACAGGACTTTCCTTGTGCAGGATGGCTTCGATGATTTACAAGTAGCCTTTGTGGACATGTGCCTTCATGGTGTGCCCCTTTATAGATGTGCTCTGTGGGTGTGTGACCTGTGTAGTCACAGAGGATTCTATGCTTTGTTTAATGCTCTACTGTCATCATCTTAAATTTCTTTTTTTTTTTTTTTTCTGGCTGAAATAACAGAAATTTATTTTCTCACAGTTTGGAGGCTGGAAGTTCCAAGTCCTTCTTGGCTTGCAGATGGCTGCCTACATGCTATGTAGCCACATGATCACTCTAGCTTTTTTATGCTTAGTGTTTGCATGGTATATTTTTCCATCCTCTGATTTTAACTTCAGTGTCTTTATCTTTAAAGTGGGTTTCTTGTTACTCTCCCATGGCTGGAAGCAGAAGTTGCCTCCTTCTTACTTTTCTGAACTACTTTGTTCTTTCCTGTAAATGTCTTTTCTTTTTGATCAGCCAGAGTTTGATTCTGTGGTTTGCAATCAAGAATCTTGGTGGTACAATACTGCTACTGGGAGCAGACTGTAAGCAACCATTCCTCAAGGGAAGGTGATGGATCCAGCCTTGCTATTTGGGGGCAAAAGTTGGTGAAAATCCCTTTATATTAGGAGATGGTCTTCTGGGCGCTCAGGGCATGCGGTGGTGAAAAGAATCCCTTATTATCACCTGAAATGAATAGTTCATTGAATACAAACTTAGAGAAATAAAATGGCTCTTGGGATTGAGGGATATGAAGGGAGTGGATAATTTAAAGTATTATGGGATGGCCCGATATAGCCAGACCTCACAGGAAGGGAGATAAGAAAGTAAGTATCATAGCTTTCCTCTCCAACCTCAGTCTGTTGTGCAGAGGCTCTCCATTTGTCTCATTTGTTGTATTTTGAGTAATTTTGGATTGTATCATGTACCTTATGAATGTCATATTGTAGAGATTCTGAATGTTGTTGTTCATTTCCTCTAATGAGTCATGTTTTCTTCATTCTAGTAAACTTGATTAGATATGAACTCCAAACTCTGCTTTTCTCCAGTTCCAAACTCAGCTCAGTTCTAATCTTTTACCTTTAGCTGAGGTACTTTGAGCCTGCTCCTTGCATACATGGCTCAGGAGTCATCCAGACATGTGGGGATGCAGAATTTGAGTATTCCCTTTCTGGTTCTTTTCCTCCCAAAATTTTTCCTTTATCCAATGACTGCTGTTACCCTGGACTCAGTACTCTGATTCCCTAGGCCAGAAATGGCAGTTTTCCACCCATGCTTGATGCTCTGTATATGCTAACTGAGCCTCCCTTCAGGTTATGAGAGAAGCAGCAAAATGGAGTACTTATTCCATGTAATGTCCTCTCTCATGCATGGACTCCTCACTGGAATCTACTTTCCTTCACTCTCTTGTGCCTCCATGTAACTGCTTCTTGTATATGTTCATATTTCATAATATCTATCTGTGGAGGGCTTATTCCATGTGGATTATGTAGAGGGTTTATTCTACATGGGGCAGGATGTTTACTTGGCTATTACTAGAAGCTCAATCCTTGTTTTAAAATATCTCTTTGGGGGCGCCTTGGTGGCTCAGTTGGTTAAGCGGCTGCCTTTGGCAAGGTCATGATCCCTGGGTCCTGGGATCGAGCCCCACTTCGGGATCCCTGCTCAGCAGAGAGCCTGCTTCTCCCTGCCCCTCTGCTGCCCCCCCCTGCTTGTGTTCTCTCTCTCAATCTGTCAAATAAATATATAAAATCTTTTAAAAAACCATATCTTTGTTTTTTCTCTTCATGTTCTAGAAGGTCCCTCTTCCCACTATTATGGATGCAACGAACCCTTCAAATGCTTTCAGGTTGGTGGTAAAATTGGGGTCCCCGGATGTTACACGTGGAAGGGCATTACAGATTGTTTAGCAGAACCTCTTCATTGCACAGATGAGAAAACTGAGTCTTGAGGAAGCAAGTAATTTACCTACAATGCTGGGGAAGATGAGAGAGAGCGATGTGCGAGAGATACCTGAGTTTGCCAAGGAGAGACACATCTTCTGAAGACTGAAATGTAATTTGTGAAACCGGTGGGGAAGAAACTTTCTTTGGTGCCTCTCTGTAGCAGTGATAAGGGTATTACAGATTCAGAGGCTTGAAATGAGTAAGAGAAAGGATTTCTTTGGAAATCTTGTCTGAGAAACTGCCATAAATTTAGAAACATCCAGTTGGAAAACACGTCAAACATGTCTTTTCTCAAGCAAGTTGTCACATTTCATCACCATTGCTGGTTTTCTATTTCAGTCTCTGTCTTCTGAAGCAGCTGTGTTCACACTGAAGAGAGGCTCGGGGCTTTAGACAGACGATGACATGTGTTGCCTCAAGTGAGAAGCCTTTACCAAAAGGTTTAAAGGTCCTCTCAGTCTTTGTTTGCTTGTCTGTTTAAGTAAGAATATACAGACTTCTCCCTAATGTCCTCCCTCCTTCCCTCATCTCTCCTTTCTCTCCCCACTCCATCACAACTGACAACGTTTGGAAAGGACCTCAGTCGAGTCTCTTACCAGTAGTCACTCCTTATGTCAAAATTGAATCTCGACACCTTATTTATCCAGTCACCTTGGTAGATTGGATGGTTAAAACTTCTTAAATTTACGCTTTCTGGGTTTTTGTTGTTGCTGTGGTTTTGGTTCCAGAATCATAAAAGTAAGTTAAGGGAGTAGGGGAAAAAACTGAAGCCAAGTCAAGCAAAAACTTGGTGGTTGGGTGTTTGGGTGAGTGCGTGGGATGGGGGGGTGGTTTGAACATAGTATCAAACACGAGTGCCTAGAAGTAGAAGTACATAAAGTATAAAATACTTAGTCCCTAAATTACATACATTTAATGCAATTTGTGGGAGATTGTATTTTGAAATAGAAAGAAATGTGGATTTTATTTATTTTATTTTATTTTTATTATTATTATTATTTTTAAAGGTTTTATTTATTTGACAGAGACACAGCAAGAGAGGGAACACAAGCAGGGGGAGTGGGGGAGGGAGAAGCAGGCTTCCTGCTGAGCAGGGAGCCTCGATGCGGGGGCTCCATCCCAGGGCCCTGGGATCATGACCCGAGCTGAAAGGCAGATGCTTAACGACTGAGCCACCCAGGCGCCCCAAGAGATGTGGATTTTAAAAAAGTGACTTCATTTAAATTGGGCAACTTTGTATTTGGAATTATACTCCCCTGGTGGCAGGGGCTAACATGTGAGGGGTAAGATGCTGGCCTGCTAGCATTCCTGGGATTTGAGAGACATTTGTTCATCCCAAAGATCATAGCTTTCAAGATAAGCAGCCAAATAAACACACCCAATTCTTTATTAAACGAGTAAAGAGGGGGTGGATTCGTAGACCTGGAAGGATGCATTTCCTCATACATAAGCACCACAACACAAGATACTATGAAGTCTCTTCCTGTTCTGAGGATGAAGGCCCTCTTAGTAACGTGGTGGGATTTTTTCAGATTCAGCATTTCAGTTGAATGCAGCCTGTTTAGGAGGAATTTACTGCAGGGGTGAGCACTGACGGGTGCACCTCTGTGTTTGTAGGATGCATGAGCAGTGGAGTGAATATATAACTTACTGTCAGCCCATAATAGCATCTTGTGACTGCTTTCCTAGGTTGGGGTTCATGCCAGTAACCCCACAGGTACAGGTCTTTTATTTGGAGATCAGGAGGTGAAGAAGTAGCAATGGGCCATAAAATGGTTTTCTCTGAAATCAGTTATTAAAAATAAGCTGTTGCCATCACTATCTTTCTCACTTTAAATGGAACTGACACTATGACCAAATAATTGGTGGTAATTGTAGGCCTGGTGTCAGATTTAATAAACCATTCAAACCACAAATTCTCTAAAGATATAGTTAGTTTTCTATCACAAGATAGAACTTTCCATATCCTTTAACACCTGATTACTGCTGCTTGTATTTTTCTTCAATATAATATTTCCTGCTTTTTTAATAAAAGAGCTGTCATTTCTAATAAAAATTGAAAAAAAGAATCGCCCAGGGAAATAACACAATTGATGGGTATCACAGGCTGAGACATGCTGAATAAGTCCACATCTTCAAAAACTTGCAATAAAATTTTGACCCTAAACTGGACCTTGTGTTGAGATTATAACTCACCGTGTGAAGTGAGAGGATTTCTCATTTCTGAGGTTTCTTAGTCTGGTCACCTTGTCTCTGGAAGGCTCCTTCCCTGGAATGAGTAGTGGATTTGCTTGATCTTGGCTGAGTAGAAGCTGAACACCCTTTCTACTCCTTGGGGAACAGAAGCACATTCCTTCTTTTTGGCCCATGTGGTAGAGTGAATTCACAATACACTACACCTTTTTGTGTTAGAATTATGTACATCCATGCCCTTTATCATGTGACTTTGTAGTCTCTTCCATTAAAGTGGGGAGAGTGTGTTTCCCTATTGATGCTGGGACTGGTCATACAACTTTGTGACTTGCTTTGGTGAATGGAATATCTGTGGACGTGGCAGAGTATGCCTGTTTAAAGCCAGGGCCTCAAGAGGCATCATGTATTTCAGCTTATGCGCTTGCACTGATGATATTGTTCACGAGAAAAACATGCTCCATATAGCCTCTGGTCCAAGGAGGATGAGAAACTCATGGAGCAGACCTCACCCTGACTGATCTGCAGTCAGAAGCAGAGCTACTCCAGCTGAACTGTAGGGAGCCAGGAAAGTAAATGCTTGTTGCTATAAGCTCTTGGGTTTTGGGGTGCTTTGTTATACAGCATTATTGTGGCAATAGCTGACAGCTACAGATCTCAAGCAAGATATGAAGTGAGCCTGTGACCTAAGTGTGGCCGATCAACTGCTTTTGAATGAGCCCTTAGAACTTGAAGGAGAGGCAGAAAGTGGGGTGTGGGTGGTGTGTGTCAGACAAAGACATTATTCCTGGTGGCTGTGACTAGGTTAGTCAGGCAGCATGGCAGGGAGTGTCTGGGGTGGCAAAGCTTGATGAGCCCTGGTCAATGGTTGGGGCCAACAAGTGCTGCTGGTGGGTCCTGAGTGGATTGTTCCTATGTCAGGCTTCTCACTATAGCTCACTGCCCTTAGTGTTCACCCTAGTCTTGTTTACCAGGCCTTCTGTGACTCTTAGTCACTCACTATCCTTTGGGTAAATTCTCTTTCTGCTTAGGTTTGCAGGGATAGGATACATATTTGCAACCAAGAACCCTGACTAGCACTCCATGGATTGGGAAGGAACTTGGTTTTCCCATGATTATATCCCCTTTGCTTGGCTTTCTAATATATGTAATGTGGTCCTGGATTGTCTCCTGTAATCCTCCACACATCTCTCTACACAGTATAGCATGTGTTTTGGAGCTATCACTTCACACTACGGGGTTTGCTGTCTGTGTTTGCAACTGACTATCTTGCTGGGCAAGCCATTTAACCTCTCCGTGGTTAGATCCTAGTGATCAAAATGATACTACAAACAGTTTGTGTGCAGCTTATAGGCACTTAAAATAATATCTGTTCCATGAGAAGTTGCCAGCAAGTACTAGCTGCAAGTAGTAGTATGATGTAGTTGAGATGATGATGATGATGATGAGATGCTGCTGCTGCTAATGTTAGTATTACTGTGTGAGAGCACAATTATCTGTGACTCTCATCCTAAGTCACACAGATGTAAATGGTAGAGTTGGGATCTATTCTGTTTTCCTGGATTTCCATAGTTCCAAAGCTTTATGACTTAATGCAGTAGTTCTAAACCTTTTGTCCTGCCTGGCTCATATGTCTACAGCACTCCAACGGCCATGTCTAGAGTTTGAAGATGTCTTTCTGTACTGTATTGGGATGGTAGTGTTCAAACCCATTTCCATTTTGGATGGGTTTAGTAGCTCATACCTTACCACTGTTCCTCTCTATTTAGATCCCTACATTTCTCCTTTCCTACATCCTTATCTGAGAATTTCTGCAGAGTGATCAACTACTTCTGATGGAAGTTTGTGTGTTATATCTCCTAGGATTTGGGTGGGGAGAAGACTGAAAATGACTATTAGATAATCCAGTTGGTCCTACATGGTGGTGTTTGGATGGTGGTAGTGGAAGGTGTGTCTTGAGCAAACATCCAGGAAGATGCAGCCATGGAACCAGGAGGCAGCAGAGGAAAGACCTGGAGGGGGCACCAGCATTTTGGGATAGAAGAGTCAGAGAAATCTTCACTTCTTTATCTTTTTTTTTTTTTAGAGAGATAGAGAGAGAGTATGCACGCATGTGGGCAGGGGAGGGGTAGAGGGAGAGGGAGAGGGAGAGAGGATCTTAAGCAGGCTCCAAACCCAGCATGTAACCGAATTCAGGACTTGATCTCACAACCCTGAGATCATAACCTGAGCCTAAATCAAGAGTTGGAGGCTTAACTGACTGAGCCACCCTGGTGCCTCTTCACTTCTTTTCCCTAAAACTCTCCCTGGTTCAAGAATGTTGCTGGTACCAAAGCAATAACAGATACCATAACAGATTTGAAGCTTGGCCCCAAATTCCAGGTGTGTGAAGTATCACTTTATATTGTGTAATTCAGTCATTCTTCCTCTGCTAGGTAATTAATACTCAGCCATGCTGAGAATTCCCCCTTTACACTGCCCCCCACCCCTGGCCTCTGCCTCATGGATTTGGTTCAGTGTTTCAGGTCTTACTCAGTGCCATGTTTGGGACATAAGGAGAATTTGGGGGACCTCTAATGGTTGGCCATCTGCCTCTAAGCTGAGACATCCTATGCCTTTGTCCTCATGATCCTTTCAAGTGTTGGGACACTGTTGCTTCCTGAATATGCTGGGGCTGTGAAAACCTTTGTGAGTACAGGGTCCGTACATAGGGTGTCATGTACCCACAGCACTTCTTAGCATGTTGCTTCCTCCTTGGCTGCAATGCCAGGAAGTGGGAGTCTGGATCCCTGCTGATTTAGCAAACAGCTCTCTCTTTCACTCTTCTTGAATTTCAGGGAGTCCTTTTCTAGTCTGGGGGGAGTCTTCTCCCTCCATGTTTTGTTGTTTTTGTTTTTTATTCTTTTATGTTTCTGCTACACACACCTTTCTGACACCCCATCTCTGCTCTTCTACTTTCCTTCCTACTTCTTCTGGGAACTTGTGGAATTCTCCAGGGATAATTTATTTTTTGAACTACATACCTTCCTTGGGCCATTGAGCAGAGCTCTGCTACTAGCTTGAATAAAGGGAAGAGGAACTATGAGGAATTCTCTATACTCATTGATTAATATATCCAAAGATTTTCTAACAGCATGAACAAAATCGAATGCAACACTCTGCAGTTTAGTGTGAATCAGCTCTATCACTGCCAGTCAGTTTCTGGACAAGTCACTTTGCTATTCTGTGCCTCAGTTTCCTCATTTGCAAATAGTACTCCAACTCCCCAAGCTCAAGTCACTGTTATGAGGATGAATGGATTAAGAGATATAGAGTATTTTGAGAAAAGAAAAAAAATGCTACTACAGATATCTGGAATTAGTAAATGAAACCCTCAGGACTCAGATGAATGCTGGAATATTTTGTATTGGCTGTAGTATTTTGATGTTGAATTTGTGGAAAAATATAATCACTGAGGAGAGGGTGAGGGAAGTGAAGAAGGAAAACAAAACCTCATACGAAAAGATAATAATGATGTTTCTTATCTCAGAATCATCTCCAAATTGCCTGTTTTCCTCCCATCAAACAATTGATGGGCAATGAGATTGTGCTTATTTGCAGTTAAAGCTATTGCAATGTTAACAATTAAACGTACATGCGGAACAGGATAATGGAGCAGTCCCATTTTATCACCAGTGTTAGCCGTTTTCTCCACAGGGCACAAAGAGCATGTGGGAGAGCACTGAGCTCTGCATGATTTGCATGTAAAATGTGTCCTCTTTGTAGCCTGGAAGTGCCTCAGTGGGGTCAGAAGGCTGTGTTGGGTCACAGTGGGTCTCCTTGTCATTGCAGTCACTCACTGATAATTGCTCGGCCTTGCTTCACTCCTCTCCTCCTCATTTCTTTGACTCTATGAAGAAATTACTGACCCGGAAGAGTCATTCATGGCTGTTATCAGGCTCAGGGTGAGGGAGTTTTCCACCTTTATAGCCCCTGGGTTCAGAGATTTCTCCACCAGTGACCTTGAGACCATAGTCTTTCAGTTTAGAGACTAATAATGACCACAAATGCAGCAACAATAATGAAGTGAAAGTATAACAGATACTATTGATGCCCTGCCTCTACCCCTCATCTTACTTGGGATCATCAACTTCTATGGGACACAGTGGCTTCTTACTTGTAGCACCTATTTCTCTTTTGCTGTACCTGAAAACTTGCTTTGGTGCTGCTCAAATTTGCTTCAGCTCTGTAGGTCAACCTGGAAATATGTGTGTGATAGATTCATTCTCAAACAATGGAACGTCTCAATCAATAGGGGACAAGTCAGTGGCTTGATGCCTGCCCCCCCGCCCCCGAGCCTCCCATCTTTTAGTGTAGTGGTTCTCAAAGTGTGGCCCCTGGACTAACAATATCAGTATCATCTGGGAACTTGTTAGAAATGCAAATTCTTGGACCCCATCCCAAACGTACGGAATGGGAAACTCTGAGAATGGAGCTCAGCAATCTGTATTAACAAGTCCTCCAGGAGATTTTTCTGTGTCCTCAAGTCTGAGAACCACCGCTTTAATGGGATAATTCTGAGCTGGCTTTCCCACATTTTCTCAGTCTACTTTTTTTTTTTTTAAGATTTTATTTATTTATTTGAGAGAGAGCAAATGAGAATGAGTGGGGGGAGGGGCAGAGGGAGAAGCAGGCTCTCCACTGAGCAGGGAGCCCGATGTTGGGCTCAATCCCAAGACCTTGGGATCATGACCTGAGCCGAAGGCAGAAGCTTAACCAACTGAGCCACCCAGGTGCCCCTCTCAGACAGCCTAGATGGGCTTGAGCCACTAATACATCCTTTATTGACCCTTCTCGCTTCCCTGTCTTGCTTTGCCCACCTCCTTATTTGTACTTCTGAGGATCACCTCCCAAATAAACTACTGCATCCAAACCCTTTTCTCAGGGTTTGTTTTAGGGATGTACAATTTCAGGATAAAAACCACCATCTGTCGAATATCTACCATGTTATAAAGTACTATGTGTTAGGTGCTTTATATGTATATATATAGTCTCTTTTAATCCTCACAGATGAGGAAGCCAAGACCCAGCAAAATGAGTTCAGTTGTCTAGAGTCATTGCTTGTGTGTGCTAGTCATCACTTGTTTACATCTCTGTCTGTCTGACTACAAAGCACACACACACTGAGGACTGCAAAGCCAAAAATTCATATAGATACTGGGTTAAGAGCATGAGATTTGGAGTCAAATATTTGTGTGTTTAAAAGCCAGTGTACCAAAAAAAAAAAAAAGAAAGAAAAAAAAAGCCAGTCTACCATGTCAGTTACGTAACCTTAGAGAATTTTCTTCACCTCTCTGAACCTTAGTTTTTTCTTCTGTGCAAAGGTAATCATGGCCACCTCATGATATTGCTCACCATAGCATTATTTACACAGGACACTGCGGTGGCTAAATATGGTTTCATTTGATCCTTACCCCATCTTGGGATAGGTGTCCTATTCATTTTTTAAAATTTTATTATTTTATTTTTTGGGGGGAAGATTTTATTTATTTGAGAGAGGGCATGAGTGGGGGGAGGGGGGCAGAGGTAGAGGGAGAGTGAGAAGCAGACTTCCCGCTGAGCAGGGAGCCTGAACCTGACACCAGGCTGGATCCCAGGACCCCGAGGTGATGACCTGAGCCTAAGACAGATGCTTAACCAACTGAGCCAACCAGATGCCCCTTTGTTTTATTTTATTTTATTTATTTTTTTAAAGATTTTATTCATTTATTTTGAGGGTGAGAGAGTGAGGGGAGGAGCAGAGGGAGAGGGACAAGCAGACTCCAGGCTGAGCACAGAGCCTGATGTGGGGCTGGCTCTATCTCACCACCCTGAGACTGTAACCTGAGCTGAAACCAAGAGTCATTGCTTAACCGACTGAACCACCAGGTGCCCCTCATCTTCATTTTATTTATTTATTTATTAAAAGATTTTATTTATTTATTTGACAGAGAGAGAGAGAGAGAAAGATAGTGAGAGCAGGAACACAAGCAGGGGGAGTGGGAGCAGGAGAAGCAGGCTTCCCACCGAGCAGGGAGCCCGATGTGGGACTTGATCCCAGGACCCTGGTATCATGACCTGAGCCGAAGGCAGACGCTTAATGACTGAGCCACCCAGGGGCCCCCCCATCTTCGTTTTGAAGAGAAAGAAAGTTAGTAGCCTGCATTTGCTTTCCCAACTCTCTTCTAGTAGGTCCTAAAAACCTCAAACACTTCTTGCTCAGTACAAATGTTAGTGTGTAGAAACTTACTTTTACATTTCTTCAGGAATATTCTGGTGAGATGAGCATTGCTTTCTTGCCACCCGGAGAAAAATTGTACTTAGGAGCATCATGCACATTTAACAGGTAGTAGGCAGGAGCACCCTTAGTCATTTATACCAGCAGAACCGTGAGCCCAGGCCAGAGAGACAGGAGCTTGGAGCTGGAGGGGACCTTCAAGATAACCTAGCCTAACTGCCTGATTTTATGGATAAGGAAGACGTGGAAGAGCTAAGGAATTTGTCCAAGGTGATATTCCAATTTAATGGGGCTCAGAGCAATTCCCAGCGAAACTAATGGGCAGGTACAACAGGACAGTACCGGACTCTTTTTATCCTGGCTTGTATCTAGGTCATGAGACCTGTCTCTGCTATGTTAGTGACAGCTACAGAAAATCCCAACACATCAAAAAAGCACACTTTTATTGCTGCAAAACTGTTTACTACACTCGTTCCCACCTCCAAAAATCATCCCATTCAGGAGGGCCAAAGAACCCCGTCAATGTGGGCCTCAGTCCCTCCTGGTATAAATAACATACCCTGAAACCGATTCCTTCCCTGGGCACCCAGAAGTCCTTTCCCTCAAAAACCAATGAGGTTGTGGCTTCCGGTTACCTTTTCCCAGCTTACTCAAGGATTTGGTTAGAATTTCCCCAGAATTACTCCAGAATTTCCCCAAATTGAAGAGAAGAAAGTGACCTGAAGCGCACAGCAGAGTCCTGTCTCCCATCGTTCTGCTCAGAGCCTTTTGAACGGATGTCCGATGTCCGGGTGTGGCTGAAGAGTGCCTGGTTCCCAGAAGTGCCACACTGCACACTGATGGGTGATCCTTAGAGCAGTCATAGCAGAGGTGTGCTGGTTTCTTGCAAAGACTGACCATGTATTTCCCCTCTTTCAGGCCCGCAGGATCGTGGGATAGAGAGGCACCCACGTCTACAGGACACAGCAGAGACTTAACCTACCCGCCCATGCAAAGTGTCAGTTGAGCTTAATCCAACTCTAATTACCTTCCTCACTCCCTTTTGGGCCTTGAACAATAAGAAAGTTTCCAAAATGTTCCCAAGGCCAGGTTTACTTCAGTTGGGTTGTTAAAACATAATTAATTTGTTCTAAAGCAGGGTATTTGTTGGGACTACAGCATTGTAATTATTAATTTAGTTATGTGTTGAGTTATGTTATGAAATATGCTGAAAATGTGGAGACAGTGAAAATATCTATATTTGAACAAAGTTACTGAAATTTGAAATATATTTCTACTAACAAAAAATAAAAATAGAGTATTTCTGTATATAAGTCAATATATATCAAGTATTATATATAGCATCAGAAATCTCACTGGAGAGAAAGGTTAAGGAGCTGTAAGGATGCATTTTAGGATAGCAGATAGGGGGATGGGGTTGATCACAGTATCAAATATTATTAAATGCAAACAAAATAAGAACCACTGATGGCTTCACCACTTATAAATTTGACCAATCCTTTTAAAATCCATTTCTATTTCCTGCCTGCACCTCCTCCTGGGGATAATGAATTCTGCAAATTTATTACCTGCTGTGTGAAGCAATACTCCCATCAAGCACACTGGGAAACCGGCTCTTCCAGCTAAGGAAGGTGAGTGAACTCTCTGCCAGTTATTTCTGCTTATTAAGTGTGGTGGGGCCATTTGTGAGGTGGAGGGATTTTCTGACAAATTGTGTCATTGTGATGCATCATTTTCATAAATTATGTTACTATGCAGATTTCGGAAGCCTGAGCAGTTGGTATAATTTTATCTTATGGACACCAATTGTATTTACATCTTTGAAGTGACTGCTGGAGAGCGTGGATAAAATTGATGGCACCGTTGCTGGTCAGTAGGGCTTCATAGTATGCAATTTTGTATTAGTTTCATTTCTGACCCGAGTTTGTGTCTTTCTTTCCTTTTTTTTTCCCTTTCTTAACTACTTTGAATCTATGTTATCTTGCTATTTGTGAGACACAATAAACCCTTTTTGAACATGAGGTGAGGAACTAACAAAGCAGAACCAGGCGGAGGTAGACAGACACACACAGACGGAAGGAAGCCGGGACATGGAGAAGAGACCAGGAGAAGTCACTTAGGGACAGAGACAGGGCCAGAGAGGGATGCAGGGCATGAGACTTGAATAGCACAGGGACTCACACAGTTCCTATCAATACTCACCTCATAAATGCAGCATTCTTTGTTGACCATTCCAAAGTTTCATTTTTCAGTAAATCGATCTCTGAATAATGGCCAGAAGCGATAAAATACATCAATTACTCAACCAAATGACAAAGCCCATCGAATAGTCCTGTAGAAGCAGAATACATGCCCTATATTCCACGGCATTTTTTTTCTTAAGTCAGGTCTTACCTAGGTATTGATTAAAAAGAGATTTTTTTTTTTTTTTTTTAAATTCAGCTGTAGCAAATGACATCTCACCCAAAGCTTTGGAGCTGCTGACTTTCACTGAGCAGTTCCAGTAGGAAAAGGAACTATGGGCAGATAAGATGCAGGTCAGGTGGTGGGATTCTAAAGAATGAGTCTGTTTATTTTTTTTATTTATAATTTTTTAAAAATATTTTATTTATTTGACAGAGAGAGAGAGAGGGCAAGCAGAGGGAGAGGGAGAAGCAGACTCCTTGCTGAGCAGGGAGCCCCATGTGAAGCTCGACCCCAGGACCCTGAGATCATGACTTGAGCCAAAGGCAGAAGCTTAACTGACTGAGCCACCCAGGAGCCTTAAGAGTAAGGCTATTTAGATTAAGCTTTTATCATTTCACTTTCCTTTGCCTTTCCTCTTGTTGCTCATTGGAATTGTTTTCCTAATCCCTTTCTTTCATGGGTTCCTCAGCCCTACTACTCAGACTCCCCTCTCCTTCAAGATTGCATCCCAGGCCACCTCTCCTTGGGTGCCCCAAGAAACTCAATTCTGTCTACTTTATTCAGAGCCAGCTGGCTTTCTGCACACCCTACTAGACTTTAGCCTTTCCCTTGTATATTCAAAGATCGATGTGCAACAAAGCTTATTTTACCTGTCATGAGTCTTGGGTTTAAACAACAGAAAACAACTCTGGCTAACCTAAACAGAAAAGGAATTTATTGGAAGGTCGTAGCAACTCTCAGAATCAGAGAAGAGGTCATAGAACCAGCCTCAGAAAATGGGCAGGACCCAAAGAAAGCTCAGCAGGCAAGAATGTACCAGAGTCATGCACAAGAACAGTCTGGTTGAGATGCTACCGTGGCACCACTGAAGATGGACAGCTTGCTGTTGGTGGGGGTGCTGCCACCATATACAACATGACAACAACTGCATCCTTGATTCTATCACTGCAAATGGTTTCCGTCTTTGAATCTTTTTTTTTTTAAAGATTTTATTTATTTGAGAGAGAGAGAGAGAGAGAGAGAGAGCATGAACACAAGCAGGGGGAGTGCGAGAGGGAGAAGCAGGCTTCCCAGGATGCTGGTATCATGACCTGAGCCAAAGGCAGATGCCCAACAATCTGAGCCACCCAGGCACCCCTCCATCTTTGAATCTTGAGGGAATAATAAAGAAATACAGACCAGACTGGCCTAGCCTGGGTCATGTGATTGCTCTGTTGGTTGGAGAGTGGGGACAGGGAACAGTCCCTTTTTCACTGCTGTAGCCCTGCCTCCTTCTAAGAACCATATGGGCAGAGAGGATTTCCCCTAGCTGGGAAGGAGGTACAGATACTGGAGAGCCAAAAAGGGGGAAATGTCCTGTGGAGAATTCTGTTCTGGTTCTCACCATTTAAATAGCTTGGGGGGCCCTACAGGATTTGGCAATTACTCTGAATGATGTCAGAAGTCATTGGAAGGTTTAGAAGAGATGAGGGGCATGATCCGATTTGTGTTTAATAGAATTACCTGGATTCTGTGTTGAGAATAGATTGTAGGAGCACAGGGGCAAAAGCAGGGAGACCAGTTGGGTCTTTCTTCAAATTTTTGGGGGGGATGGGTATCCTGTTATTTTGTTGGAATTTCTAATAGCAGCGTATTCCTCTGCACTCCTACTCTCCTTCCCTAACCTGATTTTTTCCCCTTAGCCTTCAAAAATGATGTGCCACATTTAAAAATAGCCATTTTGAATCTGCTTTCCTTTAAATTTGATAATTTCCCTGCACTTTGGCTCATTTTCGTCTGGCCCTAGGAGTTAGTCTGGTCTAATCAGTTCGGCCTGCCATCTTGGATACTGACCAAATGGGTGAAAAAGATCCTTAACATCAAGTTAGCCAAGAAGCAGATCATCCTCTACACATAAACATGAAGGATGACCATTCTGGAGACGTGCAGTCTCCCTCCACCCCAGCCTCCCACTTATATGTTTATGAACTTAGTATATAGAATTCCTAGCTTAGCAATGGATTTGAGAAACTTCTAGTTCAGACACTTTGAAACAGCCCAAAACTTGTGAATTATTGTCTGCATAATGTTCAACTCAAAGTATACATTTTAACCTTGAGTCCCTTGGCTGGCTTCCCATCTGCTAGTCTTCATCCATGCACTGATTGAATAAATGGAAATTGACTTGACTTCTCACACACTCTGTCGTAAGCTCCTAGTGCTGGCTGTGCTTATTCTCCTCATCATGTTATCCCACCCGTGTGCTGAATTTGCTGGTTCTATGGATGGTAAGAAACAGGACCTCCTAAGAAGGTCATTTGCCTTCACATTAGCTGAGTCTTCCCTAAGTTGATACAGGCAATAAATGTTAATTCTCTTGAGGATTTTTCTTTTCTTTCTTTCTTTCTTTCTTTCTTTCTTTCTTTCTTTCTTTCTTTCTTTCTTTCTTTCTTTCTTTCTTTCTTTCTTTCTTTCTTTCTTCTTTCTTTCTTTCTTTCTTTTCTTTCTTTTCTTTCTTTCTTTTTCTTTCTTTCTTTTTTTTTTTTTTGGGTGGGCTCCACACCCAGCATGGGGCTTGAACTCACAACCTTGATATCAAGACTCACATGCTCCACTGACTGAGCCAGCCATGTGCCCCAGTTCTCTTCAGTTTTTATCTTGAAAGCCATCCTGAGGGGCGCCTGGGTGGCTCAGTCGGTTAAGCATCTGCCTTCAGCTCAGGTCATGATCTCGGGGTCCTGGGATCGAGCCCCACATCGGGCTCCCTTCTCAGAGGGGAGTCTGCTTCCCCCTCTGCCTCTCCCCCCTGCCTCCCCACCTGCCTCCCCCACCACTTCCCCCACCGCTTGTGCTCTCTCTCTCTCAAATAAATAAATAAATAGATAATATTTTTAAAAGAAAGCCATCCTGAGAGAAGTGCACAGGGAACCAGTAGCCCCTAAGTTTGGATGGTTTCTCTTATTTTCCTTTATTTTTCTCTGACTATACCTCTCCCCCAGGCTATTTAAGTAACTATTTACGTCCTTAGGTGGCCCAATCCACATGTACTTTACTTTTAGTTGGGATTAAATAACGAAGTTTGGAAATGGAATGTGTAGAGAAGGGAGTTCAAGTATTTGTTATTTGATAAATATATGCTGATTTGATTTGATTGTTTCTCTTGCACTTGCAAATGTTTTTGTAATACTGTTCCTAGATGGACCCTACATTTTTAGTGACAAGAGAGATTATGAGAGAGAAAGCTTCAGTTATTTGGGAGCAGAGCAAAGAGGATACTAAACAATGACTTTAAAAACCTCTGCTGTGTGTGACTCGGAGCCAGGGAAAAGTGAACAGAGCTCATAAGCAGGCCCCACTTTTGCCAGAGTGGGTTTCTAAAAACTCTCATGAAGGAAATTTCATTTCCCTTTTCAGGGCTGTAATTCTTGACTAAAATTGTAACATATAAAATAGTCATGCATATGGTCATCAATATTTACAAAGGAAAATAGTATCAAATCAATCTAATCATTTAAAACAAAGTTATGTTACAATTTCTATAAAATATTCATAAATATACTATATATATTTACAACAGAAGGGCCCACAGAGTACCACAAAACACACATACCCTATCACATATGAATCTTTTGTTTTATAAGTGACCTAAAACAGGTCAGTTAATTCTTTTGTGGTTATTATAGCTAATACCTATTTTGTGGTTATTATAACTAATACCTATTTTGTTTGCCTTTTTATTATTCAGAGGATTTATCAATATAATTTTGATGACTTAAAGAACAGTGGTTTCAGGCACATGTATCAAGGAAAAAAAGAAGTTATGCGTGCGTCTCTCCTGGAACGAAGTCATTTCTACCAAGCCCAGAGCTCTCCCCTCTCTGGTCTCCCAGGAAATCACTGCTTTGTGTTGTGGGTAGTAGTGATTGTGTCTCCCATGGAAAACCAGAGCCATGTTTACAAATAAAGGCCTCTCTCTCTTTCAGGTTACAGTAGGCATATAATTCACCTTCTCTTAACCTTTAATGCTTCAGCCAGCTTTGCCCTGTTGCAGAGCCCGCTGCATTTTCTCTGCAGATAACACTCCAGACCATTGATTCATTATATCTCCACCGCCACCCCTCATACCAGCCACTGCCATCTCTATCCTGGACGACAGCAATCACCTCCTAATTATCTTCCCATTTCTACTCTTGCTTACCCTTCAGTCCCTTAGTCAGAGTAATCTTAAACCTTGTAGATTAGATAATGTTTAAAGCCCTCCAATGGCTTTCCATTTAACATAGAACGAAATTGAAATTTTCTGCTGCAGCCCATCAGCCTTACACCATCCGATCTTCCCTCTCCTCTTCCTGAGCTGTTCTGTGCCTGGCTTACTCTGCTCTGCTCTTGAACCCTCTTTCGAGTATTAGGATTCACCAAACTCCTTTTTATCTCAGGGACTCTGCACTGCTGTTCTGTCTCCCTGCCAGGAATTTGTACTCCCAGCTATTTGTGTGGCCAGCTCCTTCCCTTCTGAGCACTTAATTACAACTAGTAATTATTTTGCTTATTTGTCTATTTATTTTATTGTTTATCTCCCACTAGACTATAATAACAGTAGATAACTTTTATAGAGTACTTGCTACATGACAGGCAATGCTGTTTAACATGAATTAACTTGTTCATTATAACAACCCTGTAAAGTAGGTACTATATTGTCACCCGTTTACAGATGGGGAAACCGAGGCACAGAGATGTCAAAGGATTAATCCTGAAAGTTCACAGAAGCTAGAAGATGCCAGGGCCAGGATGTAAGCCCAGGTGGTATAGTTCCAGCCGCCTGCCTTTCACCTCTGTGCTCTGTTGCCTCCACGATGGCATGTCTGCCTTGTTGACCGTTTGTACTGAGTGCCAGTACCGTGTCTGACGCATGGTGCAGTGAGGACAGGCATCCCTGTTTGGTGTAGGTGAGAATCAACCATATCCAGTGCACCACACGGGCAGGGCAGAGGGAGAGAGGAACCAGGCAGGTGATGTTCCTCTGTAAAGAATGCCGTAATTTTTGGAAAGGAAAAGTGACTGAGTCAGCCTCATGTCCAATATTCAGATTTCTCTCAGACAACAACCCCTACTGATCCTACCTGGGGCCCCGGGCAGATCAGGGGTGCACAAATTAGTGATAAGAAGATTGCACTCACAGGTGTGTAACAAAATTATAGCGCAAACTGTTTTGTTTTGGGGCATCTTTAATGCTTTAATGGAGGAGATAGGCTCTCTCTGTTTTCTTCCTTCTCTCCTCCTTTGCCAAGGACCACCATCACGAAGGCTTTAGGGCACCCTTGGAGGTGCCAGAAAGGGGCATCTGTGACCGATGGAGACCATGGTGAGGTCAGGTGGAACAGGGAGCTCTTGCAGGCAGAAGGAATCACGTGTCAGCAATTTCTGAGCACTTTCCACTGTGTGTGCATGATGTGTGTATGCATGTGTTTTTGTAGGGTCGGAAATCTAATGTGAAAAGATGGGGCCTGAATTCACTGGACTTTGAGGTAGTATTGTTACTATGACATCATTGGCGCCAGAGCTGGTGAGGCCAGGGAAAGCTTTGTAACATTTTTACTCTACCAGCATTTAATCAACATATACTTATTGAATACCTACTATGTTTTAGGCACTGTGATAGGTACTGTTGATACTGAATATTAATGACCCCTAGCCTTGGCAAGCTTACAATATAGCTTAAAACATAGGGCATATGGCTATGTAAATGTAAATTACAAATGTGTGATAAGTTATATTGCAGGGGGAAGTTCAGAGTGCTTTGGGATTCCCCAGCAAGCAGCACCTATTTCAGACTGGGGATGTGAGGGGAAAGGACAGAGAAATATTCTGGAGGAGATGCCAGTTGATCTGAGTCTGGAAATGAGAACCAACCTGGACAGAAAGGAAGAGGTGAAGAGGATCTGCGTGGGGGTACCAGTGTGTACAGCCATGGAGGCATGAGAGAGCAGGGGAAAACACCGGCACCGAATATAAGTATGACAGTGGGTGTCAAGATGTGATTGTGGGCAGGTTGGTGGGAGCCAGATCGACAGGTTTGACGGGCAGTGAGATCCACTGAATTTTTTTAGTCAGAGAAATGCTGTTACTAGATCATGTTTTAGAAAGGCCAGTGTGGAGAATGGCTTGACAGAAACTAAAACGAATATGGGAGGCCAGTTTAGAGGCTCTTGGGGCACCTGGGTGGCTCAGTCAGTTAAGCATCTGCCTTCGGCTCAGGTCATGATCCCAGGATCTGGATCCTGGGATCAAGCCCCGTGTCAGGCTCCCTGCTCAGTGGGGAGCTGCTTATCCTTCTGCCCTTCCTTGTGCTCATACTTTCCCTTCCCTTTTCTTTCTTTTCTTTCTTTCTTTCTTTCTTTCTTTCTTTCTTTCTTTCTTTTTTCTTTCTTTCTTTCTTTCTTTTTCTTTCTTTCTTTTTTTTTCTTTCTTTCTTTCTTTCTTTCTTTCTTTCTTTCTTTCTTTCTTTCTTTCTTTCTTTCTTTCTTTCTTTCTCTTTCTTTCTTTCTTTCTTTCTTTCTTTCTTTCTTTCTTTCTTTCTTTCTTTCTTTCTTTCTTCCTTCCTTCCTTCCTTCCTTCCTTCCTTCTTTCCTTCCTTCCTTCCTTCCTTCCTTCCTTCCTTCCTTCCTTCCTTCTTTCTTTCTTTCTTTCTTTCTTTCTTTCTTTCTTTCTTTCTTTCTTTCTTTCTTTCTTTCTTTCTTTCTTTCTTTCTTTCTTTCTTTCTTCTTTTCTTTCTTTTTAAGGTAAGTTCTCTGAGGAAGTGGGAAAGGTTGGAATGGAAGCTCAGGTGGAAAGACTAGTCCTGAACAAGAGGAGGGGACTAGTCCTGAACAGAGGTGTGGTTAGGAGTGGAGGCAAAGAGATGGAGATGGGAGAGCAAGAAATGAAAGGAGTTCTTTTCTCATGTCCCCATTTTTCTCTCTGTGCAGAAGGAGGGGAGATGGTGAGAAGGGGACTTAGGAAGGGAGATAAAGTTTAGAAATTGTGAATGTGAGAAATGAGAATGGAACACATAGAAGGATTGCAAAGCACCACGGAAAGTGGAAGGCTTTCAATTTCATGCTTCTCCATCACACAAAAGTGTGTGTGTGCATGTGTGTGTGTGTGTGAGATTCTCTCTGTAATGGTCCTGACGTGGCATGGAAAGGTGGTCAGCAGCACCAAGGCAAACCGGGGATTTACTGAATATGTGTCACAGACTCTTCAAAGTTTAATCTTAGGTACAAGTCCCAAAGACGAGTTAACAAAAGTTGCTTGCAGACTCCCAGTCCATAGTACTAAAACTTTGCTGAAATAATAGAGAGTACTTCACTCTGTTTGGAAATCCATAAAACTCAGCTACTATGTCATGGCTCTCTAAGACAGCCAGATGGTAGAATTCAACACAGATGGCAGGAAATCCAACAAATGAATGAGTGAAAGTATGAGTGGTGAGGTAACTCCCTACTGGGCAGGAAGAATGAAATACAAAGCACTTAAAGGTGTGGAATGGCATTCTTATAATTACTTACTATATACATCAACTTCCTTTGTGGAGGTACAGAGATATTTGTTTCTAAACCCTGAGTTTTCAGTTCTATAATAAAGAGGATAAAATGAGAAAAGTAACAGAGCCAGGAAAATGGTATACACCCAAGGGCACAGCTGTTGAAGAAGAAAATCCTTCAGCCTTTTGGGTGATAGGGTGGGAATTCATGTAGTAGTAATAAAGGCTGAGGGCACTCTGTTTTTCCACCCCCCAGCTTAATTGAGGTATCATTGACAAATAAAATTGTGATACATTTCAAGTGTGCAACATGATGATTTGGTGTATGTACACATTGTGAAAAGATTTCCATAACTAGGGGCACCTGGGTGGCTCAGTCAGTTAAACAGCTGCCTTTGGCTCAGGTCATGATCCCAGGGTCCTGGGATTGAGCCCCACGTAGGGCTCCCTGCTCAGTGGAGAGGCTGCTTCTCCCTCTGCCTGCCGCTCTGCCTACTTGTGCTCTCTCTCTGTCAAATAAATAAATAAATAAATCTTAAAAAAAAAAAGATTTCCATAATCAAGTTAACACATCCATCATTTCACACTGTTATTTTTTTATTTTTATTTTTTGGTGAAAATGCTTAAGATCTGCTCTTAGCCAATGTCAAGTATACAACACAGTATTACTGACTATAGTCACCACGCTGTACATTGGGTCTTCAGAACTTATTTACCTAGTAACTGAAAGTTTGTACCCTTTGACCAACTTCTCCCCCACCCCCCATCCCTCAGTCAACCATTCCCCTCCCTATTTCTAAGAGTTTGACTTTTTTTTTTTTTTTGAAGTGTCCACACATAAGTGATGCCATACAATATTTGTCTTTTTCTGTCTGACTTACTTCGCTTGGCATAATGCCTTCCAGGTTCATCTGTGTTGGCACAAATGGCAGCATTTCCTTCCTTTTTAAAGGCTGAATAATATTCCACGTGTACAGATGATGTATTTTCAATCCATTCCTCTGTCGACAGACCCTTAGGTTGTTTTCATATCTTGGCTCTTGTGAATAATGCTGCATGAATATAGCAGTGCAGCTATTTGTTCGAGATAGTGATTTCACTTCCTTTGGAAATGTATCCAGAAGTGAGATTGCCAGATCATATGCTAGTTATATTTTTAATTTTTTGAGGAATCTCCATACTGTTTTCCGTAGTGGCTGCACCCATTTGCATTCCCACCTGCAATGCATGAGGGTTTCCTTTTCTGTACATCCTTGCCAGCATTTGTTATCTTTTGTCTTCTTCATAATAGGCACTCTAGCAGGTGTGAGGTGATAGCTCCTTGTGGTTTTGATTTACATTTCAGGGAATTCTGGTTTTGATGCTGCCCTGAGCTGTGTTTTATCACATAGTTTAATGTGGGTGTAAGTTGCCTTAGAATTTTAGAGCTGGAAGGAATATATGTGCATTTGCATGTCAATCAGGGTTTGATTCATAGCCCAAAGACAGCCGCATTTGCATTTCCTCTCAGAAGAGACTGACTGCTTGTCCCTGTGAAGCTTTCTGACAATGGTTGGTAGAATCTTCTGTGAGCCTATCTGACCCACCAAGTCCCATTGCTTGCTGCTCTCTAAGGTAAAGCCTGTTATTCTGCCCTGCTTGAGATGTACAAAAGTCTACTTTTTGCAGAAAATAGGATGACCATAGGTGATTGCTGTGCCTCTTCCTGTCTCCTTCACCTGCACGTGAATTTCTATCACAGATATAGGACAAAAGTAGGATTTAGGTATTCTCTCCAGGGGTGCGGGTAGGGGTGTCAGGAAGTAGTGGCTCCTGTTAAGGACCAGAGGGCTTCTAGCTGGCTCTGCTAGCTTTTACATCCTTCTGCAGTCCTCACCAGACTGTTGTGCTGATTGATGTCATTTCTCATATAAACTCCAAGAAATTGACACTTGTATCTGCCCCGTAAAATGACTTCTATCAATCATTATCCTCGCCTAATAGCACTACGATGTTAAGAACAAATAGGTCTCGCCAAAGACCTGGGATTTTTAATATGGTTAAGTGTTGGTCTGTGGCCATAGGTTTCCTTTCTTCCAACCCCCCAGCTGAAATCTTGGGAATTCTCATGAGCTGGTGTGAGCTGGAACAATCAACCAGAAGGCTCGCGAGGACAAGCGCACAGGGAACGGTTAGGCTGAGCGGCGTTGCGGTAGGTGGCGCTCTTTCCTCTGAATCCAGCCCAATTGACTGCAGTTGGAGCAGGGCGGTGTCCCTTTCCAGGTAGCAACATTCAGACGCAAGAGACGAAGAGAGGACCTACTTGCGAATCCATCAAAAGACAGATGTCACCCCAAGCCTCAGCATATGGATATTTGAGTTTCAAGCAATGATTAGCTATGTAGGGAGATAAATAACAAAATCTAGCAAGGGTTATATGTTATAACGACAAGCTTCAATTTTGGCCAAAGTGAAGGTTCACCTATTTCTTGAAGCATTGTAGATAGTCAGAGATGAGATTTCACTGTTGTCTCTTTAAATACGTCATTGCCTCAGTTTTCATAGGACTTCTTGTTGCCTTTCACAGGCCTGGATGTCAGCTCCACAGCCCGGCCCTGCCCTACTTGGGAGATGAGGTTTTACTGAGCTTAAGCAAGTCTCTATATAACCCTATCTATACAAATTTCACTGTTTACGAAACCATTGTTCAATACCTGGTTTGAAACCTGCTTTTTTTTTTTTTTTTTTTTCCAGCTGCATCATTTGTTTGTGTCTCTAGCTCTGATACCTGGCCGGGAGTCTGGGTTAGGGATGATGTCAGTCTCGTGGGGAATGAATTGATTAAGAATCCATATTTTCTCTAGACTTTTAGCATTATTAAAAGATTGATGTTTTGCATCATTGTATTCCATGTTCACTGTAGAAAAATGAGAAAATGTAGCAAGTAAAAAAAAAAAAAGAACCAAATCACTAAAATGGTAGCATTTTGGTATATTTACTTGTAGGCTTTCTCTGTATTTTTCTCCCCTCTCTCTCCTTTCCACTTATAATGCACCTGCACTCGCCTACCTTGTAAAGGATTCAGGGTTCTGGCAGGAAGCTCTAGCACAATGCCTAGGGGCTCTTTACAAAGGTCGGGCAGGGTTTAAGAAAACTGATTAGGTACCCTGGGGCTACAGTGAGGAGCTGTTACTAGCCTTCACCTGAAGACCCTGAACTGAGAAGGTTAATGGGTGGATTGCATCTTCTCTTGCCCTTTCGCTTCCAGTAGAGATCCATCAGTATGAGGCAGCAGCAGAGTCTCCAAGGGCCAAGGAGAGTGAGGTTGGTGTGTTTATTCTGTGGGTTCCCCTGATGCCAATTTACCAGGGGTCGGCTGCGTCCCTCCGCTGAAGGCACAGCTACCTTTCTGGGCAACCTTATTCATGCCGCTCTTTCTCTGAGTTCTGGTCACCTTGCCCTTGCAGACTCCTTGCTCTTACTAGCTCCTGGGGGTTCCCCCACTCCTTGTTAATTTCCCTGAACCCCTGCTCTCACTCTTGTAAGCAGTTGCTTTATTATATTAAACTTTTCTCAATGACCTGGTTTGAGAATGCTGTTTTCTGCCTGGAACCGGATACTCGTATCTTTCATCAATTCTCACAATTTCTCGGCTATTGTATTTTGGTTATTGCTTCTGCATCATTCTCTAATTTCTCTCCTGGAATTCTAATGAGATAGATTTTTAACTTTCTCTTCTCTCTTAACCGCTCTCTCATATTTTCCGTCTCTTTATCTTCCGTTGCTGTTATTGCGGATGTTTTCCTCCCATCTGTGTTCTCATCAGCTGTCTCCAATCTGCTCTTTTTACTTGTTGAATTTTACATGTTCACTTCTAGAAGTTCGGTTTGGTCATTTTCAGATCTGCCAGTTCTTTTTACGCAATGCCTGTTCTTTCCTTAAGGTTTCAAGTCTTTTTATTTTATCAGTTGAAACATAATTATTGAAACAGTTGCTTTCAGGTTGTCATATTATTGACCACCCAGATCTTTCTGTTGGCAGTGACTGTTGACTCTTCTTCATGGTGACCCCTTTTCTCCTGTTCTTTGGAATTTTTAATTTTGAGCTCATTTTCATCCAGAATGTATTTATTTGTGTGTGTTTGTGTGCCTTAGAATGTTTAGAAAGTTTGTTTCTAAATATTTATTTGTTTATTTATTTGAGAGAATGGGAGAGAGAGAGAGAGCATGAATAAGGGGAGGGGCAGAGGGAGAAGGAGAAGCAGGCTTCGCACTGAGCAGGGAGCCTGACATGGGGCTCAGTTCCAGGACCCCGGGGGATCATGACCTGAGCCAAAGGCAGATGCTTAAGAAGATTTGTTTCTAAGCAGCTTTGTGTCGGCTTTCCCGAGAAGTCCCAGGGGTTTCACCTACGTGGGGCCCATATTTACATTAATTTCTTGCCTGGAGAGTCCCATACTGCATGGATTTTATGAATTCAGACCTCCACATCCATGTGTGGAACAGGCCTACGGCTGCTGTTTTTTTTTTTTATAAAGATTTTTATTTATTTATTTGACAGAGAGAGATATAGCGAGAGAGGGAACACAAGCAGGGGGAGTAGGAGAGGGAGAAGCAGGCTTCCCTGCGGAGCAGGGAGCCGGATGTGGGACTCGATCCCAGGATCGAGCTGACCAGATCACGACCAGAGCTGAAGGCAGACGCTTAACGACTGAGCCACCCAGGCGCCCCCAGGGCTGCTGTTTTTAATGGGAGGTCTTTTCCCCATTACAGTGCACAGACCACCTTTCATCAACCTTCCCCAAGTGCGTGAGCGGAGCTTTTGTCTTGTCGCACTTCACTGAGGAATAGCCCTTTATGAGTCCTGGCTTTAAAGGGAGGTTTCGATTCCTACTCCCTGTGTTGTACATTCCGAGACTAAGCTTCTTGCTCCTTCATGGATGTCAGTCCCCTACTCATACACTTATTGCTTAGGTTTTGTGTTCCTTCTTTTCTGGCTACCGGGGATTTTCCTTTCTTTTGAGCTCAGCTTGGTATTTATTTCTTTTAGTGCTTTACCCAGCCTTTCTATGAAATTTTACTAGGGTAAGGTTCCATGCTTGCTTACCAAAGTATCCCTATATGTATGTTTCCCTATATTCTATGACTTCCTTTTCTACATAATCACATTTTGATGTGGAAAGATGGCTACTCCAGGTAGCTATTATCTTTAATGAGTGTATGACAGAAAGAGTCTGAAATAGAGGTTATAAAGGGCTATCTTTAGAATCACATTTCCTGGGTTAACATTTACTATTAAATTATTGACTAGTTCTGGAACTTGAGCAAGTTATTTGAACTCTTTATGCCTCTTGCCCTATTTAGAAAATGGAGATGATAGTACATCTACCTTGCAGGTTTCCTAGTGAAGTTGTGACAGATTATAGCACATTTTGTGGCTTAAAACAACAGAAATGTTTTCTCTCACAGATCTGGAGGCTGGAAGTCTGAGGTCAAGGTGTAGGCAGGGCCATGCTCCCTCTGGAGGTTCTAAGGGAGAATCTGTTCCTTGTCTTTTCTAGCTTGTGGTGACCTGTGGCTGTATTGCTCCAATCTCTGCCTTCATCTTCACTTTCCCTTCTCTTCTTGGTGTCCATCTGGAACTCCCTCTATCTCTTAATGTGTGTCTTATTCCCATATAAATCATACCTGATGCTAGGCTAGGGGAACAGCTCTTACCTGTGGCCATGGGCGTGTGTCTCAAGCAGGCACTGATCCTTGATTCTCAACATCATACATTTACTTATTTGTCCAATCTTGTAATACATTTAAAGCAATTTCAGAATTGCTGTGCCAATACCTGTGTAAGAAACAAAGGTATTAAAAGAGTTCAGGGGGGCACCTGGGTAGTTCTGTTGGTTAGGCGGCTGACTCATGATTTCGGCTCAGGTCATGATCTTGGAGTCCTGGGATCGAGTCCCGTGTCGGGTTCTGTGCTCAGTGGAGAGTCTGCCTGAGGATTCTCTCTCCTCTCTCTCTTTCTCCGTCCCTCCTCCTACTCGATCTCTCTCTCTCTCTCTCTCTAAAATAAATAAATCTTAAAAAAAAAAAAAGGTTCAGGATTTGTTTGTAACTCTCATCATCACTCAATCTTACCCAAGACTGGGGGCTGACAAATCTTCCTTGACTTGTGATGGAGTCATGTCCTGATAAACCCATTGTAAGTTGAAAATATCGTAAGTTGAAAATGTGTGAAATACATCTAACCTACCAAACATTATAGCTTAACCTAGCCTGTCTTAAACATGCTCAGAACATTTACATTAGCCTATAGTTGGGCAGAATCATCCAGCACAAAGCCTATTTTATCTTATTTATGTTTGTATGTATGTATGTAGGTATGTGGGCTCCATGTGGAGCCCAGTGCAGGGCTTAAACTCATGACCTGAGATCAAGACCTGAGCTGAGATCAAGAGTCAGTTGCTTAGCCAACTGAGCCACCCAGTGCCCCCATAAAGCCTATTCTATAATAAAGTGCTAATATCTCATGTAATTGAATTCTGTACTGAAAGTGAAAAACAGAATGATTGCACAGATACAGAATGGTTGTAAGTGTACGTTCGTGATCACGTGGTTGACTGGGAGCCGTGGCTCACTGGCCCTGTCCAGCATCATGAGAGTATTGTATTGCATATCCCTATCTCAGGAAAAAATCAAAATTCAAAATTTGAAGTACAATTTCTACTGAATATGTTTTTCTTTTGCACCACTGTAAAGTTGAAAAATCGCCAGCTGAACGATCATAAGTTAGGGACCATCTGTACAGTCAAATACTATGCTCATAAGTTACTTGGATTAGTTCTTTGTTTCATTTTTGTCTTCACTGTGGTTATAGAATTCACTTGAAATACAATTAGTTTATTTGTTTTAGTTTGGCTTTAGGTTTTTCTTTCCTCTTTCTGTCACTGTTGGTTTCATTTAATTTAATTTAATTAATTTATTTTTTAAAGATACTATTTACTTGTCAGAGAGGGAGAAAGAAAGAGCACAAGCAGGGGGAGTGGCTGGCAGAGGGAGAAGCAGGTTCCTCCCTGCACAAGGAGCCAGATGTGGGGCTTGATCCCAGGACCCTGGGATCATGACCTGAGCCCAAGGCAGACACTTAATTGACTGAGCCACTCAGGCATCTCTCATTTTTTTGAATATGCAGAATATTAGCATGCTCCCGTAAATCAGAACTATACCAAAAGGCATACTTGGAGAGGTGTCACTCCCTCTGATATCCCTTCTACTCTGTTCTCTTTCCTCACACCTTGTAAGTAACCAGATTGTTTTTGTTTTACCTGTCCTGTGTTTCTTTTTTTGTGAATATGAACAGATATATATATATTTTTTTCTTTCTATTTTTCTTTCTTTTTTTACACAAAATATGCTCTTTTGCACTTTGGGAAGCTTTTCTTAATGGGAGAGGCAAGGAAGAAAGGATGAGACACCACCTTCACTATTTTCAGATTTTTTTAAAGATTTATTTATTTATTTGAGAGAGAGAGAGCATGTGTACGTGCACACACAAGTGGGGGAGGGGCAGAGGGAGAGGGAGAAGCAGACTCCCCACTGAGCAGGGAGCTCGATGTGGGGCTCGATCCCAGGACCCTGAGATCATGACCTGAGCCAAAATCAGACACTTAAACAAGTGAGCCACCCAGGTGCCCCCCCCTTTTTTTAATTTAAGTTCTCTTTTTTAGCCTCTCTCAATGCATTTAAAGGGTGAAGACTGATCATCTGAGCTGGGGTGAATTTTAATGTGCATGTGAATCACCTGGGCGGACTTAATAGGTCTTGGGTGGGGCAAAGATTCTGCATGTCTAATAGGCTGCCAGGTGAGGCTGAGGCTCCTGGTTTGGGGCCACATTTGATCTGGCCCCCAGACAATATGTGGGTATGACTGCGTCATGGCAGTTTCCCTTGAGACTCAGTGACTCCCAACCATAGTTCTTGAAGTGGCTTTCTGGAACCAGCATACATACTTGTCCGAACTGGTCTGTTTAGTTCAGAAAGGGAGCTAGTTTCCATATGACTGTTGCTTCATTTTGGGGGTGGTGGTGATAGTATGCTGGAGGAGATCAACATGAAATGTGATTTCATATTTTGATGAAGTGTAAAATATATTTCTTCTTATTTTCTCTTCTTGTTCCCCAGTTCCCTTTCTTCTCCTCTATCCAATGGCTTAATAAACTGCTTGTTTTGTTTTCTTTTGTTTTTACAGAGATTCAAGTCCTTTGGGCGGGGATGTTAATTTACTGAGCAATATGCCAACTTTGCTCTAAAAGGATAAAGGTAGGGCATGACCCATGTCGTGCTGTACTATGACTAAGGGAATGCCGTTTAAACCCAGGTCCTCAGGGTAATCTGTATCCTCCAGCTCCCAGTCTTTGGGAACAAATATGGTAGTATTTTAAATGCACATTTTTCAGACATTACGCCTCTACCTTCTCATACAGGCACTTGGTTCCTCCTCATTTTGGGGAGTCTTTGGGGGCCCTTCTCAACTGTACCAGGTTCAAGTTTGTTCTTGCTCACCTGTTCCATTTCCTTGGGGTTTGACACCTGCATCCTTTCCATCGCTTTCCTCTCTTCTGGTCATCCTCCTACAAACCCCACCCTCCTACTTTATACAGGCAAAACAAAACAGAAAATCATGCCTATCAATAAATAAATACCAGGCACAGGTCAGCAGCCCACTGGTTCTGCAAAGCATCAAACTCCAGATGCCAGTTTGGGCTAATTATACTCTAATTTGCTATTATGACATTGAAAAACGGAACATTTCATTTATTCCTAGCTTCAAATTGGAGTAGAGTTGTGTCCAGAAATGTACCGAGCATGGCTATGCTTCCTTCTAGGAAAGAGTGGCGATGGCTGTTCTGGGCTTATAGCTTCTAATTAGTGAAACTACTCTGGTACTGACCACCTCCCCCGACAAACAAAAAGTCCAGTTTATAATAAGAGCCTATGCCTTTTTCCTCTGGAATGAAGCTTAATAAGATAACCAAACCGAGTCCCCTCTCACTGCATGGGATTCTTCAGTCCTTACTGGACAATAGTCATAATCTACAATCTATTACATGTAATTTCAACATCATTTAGCACAGCTGTCAATCCGTCCAGGCAGAGCCCACATGCTGAGCTTCTATGGAGACCAAATCGTCTTCCTTCTAAACAGGGCATCTGCACAGTTGGCTGGAGGTCACTCGGAAGAGAGCACAGGGCAGCTTTGGTTTGTGTCCCTTTGTTCCTGGCAACTTACCTTCTCATAAAACTATGTATTCAATTTACAGACCTAGCTGCATAAACTCCTGCAGCAAGTGCAAATATTTGCTTGCGAGAGGGAAACAAAATAATGTCTGAACCGGGGCTTTCATTTTCTGTTCGACTTTGATGTTACTTTTTCACTCGAAGTCCACGGAGAATAATAAATTGAATTCCTTTTGTAAAAGGGAGGCACGGGAAAGGTTGGATTAAAATTCAACTCAGTTTGTAAATTAGTCGAGGAGAAAAATGCAACCATTCACTAATGGGATGCGTATGGTCTGTACATTGTTTTTCAAGCATCATCTTTAAGAATTTTTTTTTTTTAGGCAGGGTATGGGGGAAAGAGTTTTATGTATGCATGACTGAGGTGCTGATTGACAGAGCTCATGGATGGTTTTTTTGAAGTGAGAGCAATTGAATCCTAGAGCCACAGAGACACTCACAAATGTCATACTAGACTTCAGCTGTCAATATGCCACCTTATTTTATTGCCATTTTCTTTTGCTCCTGGCTTTCAGCAGCCATTGTTCTTCAAATAGCTGGACCAAGCCATAGCATGTTGTGAACACATTTTTTTTTTTTTCTTATGGGCACAACTGAGGACTGACGTTGCATGTCCATGAAGGTTACTTTTAGGAAACTTTGTCATTTAAGAGGTTAAGTACCTTTGTCAACCCAAACCCCATTTTTCTTTGAAGTGATGTGAGGGAATGCCAGGAAAAACAAGCTATTTAGGATATCTGGTGAGATTTCATTTTGTAGCTGTAGGGAAAAAAAAAACCCACCACAACAACCCCACAACCCCCTTGGGAATTTTTGGTGCCAAAGTGTTTGCATCTGTGGGACTCGAAGCCCCAGTGCACGAGGGCCTGACGTACAGAAGGTATTGGAGAATCGCCATGATGGGGAGGGATGGCCTGGGCCGAGGCCGTGAGCGCTGCTGGTGTGCCCGCCTGCCTGGGCACGTCCGGAGCACCGTGGCCATGGGCTGTGAGCTGCTGGCTTTTTTTGAGTTTATTTGCGGGGGGACGTGTGTCTTTGTCTGAAGGAGGAAGGAGGTCATTCTGTGAGCTGTGTTGGTGGTGGTGGCGGTGGTGGCGGCGGTGGCGGCGGCGGCGGCGGTGGTGGTGGCGGTGGCGGGTAGGGAGAGAGAGGACAAGGGAGAGAGGAGGATCAACCGTGGGACTAGAGCTGAAGCCGAGGGAGCTGCCTTCGGTGGTTGAACCTCTGGGTCTGAGGCAGCACTGCTGGTGGCCTCCTGGCGCTAAGTACGACCCCGGGGGAAAGAAGCGTCTTCCCACTTCTGTATGAGCCATGACATGGCTCTGGCCCAAGAACAGTGGGAAGAAGTGTGTCATTTTGGCATCGGGGGGGTTGACAATGTCAGGAACGAGGAGGGTCACACTGTCCATGTGGTCTCAGTGTGACCATAGCAGCAGGAAGGAGCCACTTGGGAAAGACTATCCAAGAGGGGTTCTCAAGCAGGAGGGGGAGAACGTGGCCGATGCCACAGGGTGACCACAGCTGACAAACGATTTCTCTGTGTCAGGCACCCTCTGCAGGCCCTGAGAAATAGCTGGGGGAAGCTTGCAAAAAGTGGGAGAACTAGAGCTAGAAGCTAGAGCTAGTTAGAAGCCAGAAGATTAGAGCCATTGAAATTTGGGTGTTTATCGTGACTCTGTACCCACAGCCTGGGGAAGCTTGGGGAAATTCTAGCTATATCACGCAGTGCTTTCTTTTTGCTAGCAACTTAACAATGGCTAATGCTGGGATTAGTGAGACTTATTCTCCAAGATGGATCGAACTCACACAGGGCCAATGAGAACCATCGCAACGTGTGTGTCAGATCCTTCTTGGGGCCCGCCTCACATCATCTTAGCTCACCTCTTACTCTAGTTGTTGTGTGGTAACCAGCTCACGTGTCATCTGACTGCACCTTACCTCAACTGAACCGTTTATCACTTGCTTTCGGTCCTGGGCCATCTCTGCCACCATCACCTGGGCCTCCTGCAAACATTTGCTCATTCTGACATAGCCACACACCCAAAAGTATGAGGTAGGTAGGATCCCATAGGTAATCCTTGATCAATGTGTAATGGGAGCATATGGATATATTCTCCCATCTTCTTGGCCTTGGGCGGTGAGCAATTCTGACGTACTTTCTACATAGCTCTTCAGAGTGTCCCAGTGGAAGGAAACCCCAGGCGCCCAAGAGGGGCCTAGATTGGTAACACCCGTTATTTTGACTTTTCCTCCTCCTCCTTTTCATTCTTTCTGGCCCCTCCATACCCACTTCTGTTCCCAGAGTCCTTGCCTCAGGTTCCACTTTTTGTGGGAACCCAGGCTTACGACAGGGTGAAAGTCAGCTCTACCTGCGTTGGAGGGTCCCTTACTCTCCTACCAATGGCATATCTGGAGAAAGACGAGAGTGAGGTGGGGGGAGGGAGGCTGTCCACTTTCCAAGTGATAGCAAAAGTCAGTCGTTGTCAAACTCACTGAACATTTAATATTCTTCCACTACCATCTAGGGACCGTTTTTATTCAGAAATCACTAAGACAGATCCTGCCATTAGCAAGCTCACAAATCATTTGGGGGAGGCAAACACGTTCATATCATCACGTTCATATCATACGAAGTAAAAAATGCTAACGAAAGGATTAGCATGCCTTAAGAGTGTAGAGAAAGGAACAGTTAATTTTGACTGGGAGTGGGAGGGGTTGGGGTCAGGGAGGCCTCCACAAAAGAAAAGGCATTTGATCGGGACCTTGAGAGATGAAAAGACTATTGAAGATAGTGAATTGAAGGGTTGGAGAAGCTTAAAAAGAGTCTCACTAAAATGGAATTGGGGTGAGCTTCACTGTCTTCCTAGCTTAAGGGGCAGAGGCCTGCAGCCCTCTTTGGCCCTGGTTCCTCTCTCTTTTGTTCCCCCTAAATAGTGTTGTGATTGCTCTCGCACAGCCTGCCTTCTCAGAGAAATCCTGCATTACCTTTTCTCTTTGTATGCTTTATCATCTTTTCTATAGGAGCGAGTCAGAGCTATAGTTCTGTACCTTGCCTGTGCTTGCTATGGAGGCCTTATCTCTGGATGCTGGACACTGGGAGGAGGCTTAATGGTTCTGAGGGGGTCTGTCTTCTACCAAGACCTGGGATCACCCTAGTCTATATGGGGGTTTTCAGGTATGGTTTCCTATCCATGCAGGTGAAGCAGTTTATGATTCACAAAATCGCTGGACGCAATATTCAAGGACAGCACCTTTACCTTGAGGGTGGAGAGTTCACATTTGCAGGTTCACCTTTCCTGTCCTGATTCTGTCTGCATTGCTGATCATGAAATGTTGGTCCTTAGATAGCTGAAGGGCAGGGAACAGGGATCTGTTAGTTTTTCCTTCCTTCCTTCCTTCCTTCCTTCCTTTCTTCCTTCCTTCCTTCCTTCCTTCCTTCCTTCCTTCCTTCCTTCCTTCCTTCCTTCCTTCCTTCCTTTCTCCCTTCCTTCCTTCCTTCCTTCCTTCCTTCTTTTCTCTCTTTCTTCCTTCCTTCCTTCCTTCTTTTCTTTCTTTCTTTCTTTTCCTTCCTTCCTCCCTTCCTTCCTTCCTTCCTTCTTTTCTCTTCCTTCCTTCCTCTTTCTTTCTTCCTTTCTTTCTTCCTTTCTTCCTTTCTTTCTTTCTTTCTTTCTTTCTTTCTTTCTTTCTTTCTTTCTTTCTTTCTTTCTTTCTTCCTTCCTTCCTTCCTTCCTTCCTTCCTTCCTTCCTTCCTTCCTTCCTTCCTTTCTTTCTTTCTTTCTTTCTTTCTTTCTTTCTTTCTCTCTCTCTCTCTCTCTCTCTCTCTCTCTTTCTTTCTTTCTTTCTTTCTTTTTTCTTAATAAGGATCAGAGATACATTTATTTCTCCAAATGTAGAGACCTAGAAAGAATTCTACAACTTGGCCTCAGAAAGGGCAGGCTGGTGAGAAAGGCAGGTGACTGGCAGGGCAGGACCACATTGTCCTCCTCAGTCGGATTCTCTGCTGATAACCTGACTCAGGTACCCTCTCTATGTCTGTACCTCTCCATCTCATTATGATGAATTTTTGAGTTTTAATTTTTCCATCAAGGGAAACAGAATAGTCTAGGACATCTTGTCCCATCAGGTCAAATTAGAGATTGTTAATGGTAGGACTTAATTCTGCTTAGTCAATTGACACTGTTGTGCAAAGAAAGGTCCAGTTCATTGGTGGGCAGTTTAAGGTAGATGGAGAAGCAGGTATGGCAGGCATCTGTATTGCTATCTCCAGTCTATCTCTGGCCACCGGACACATACCCTTTTTCTCAGATGTACAGGGATCCCCCACCTGGCATATTCTATCATATGCATGTCTCTGCAGATGCTCACTTCACTTCCAACATAGAGACAACCCAAAGGCATAGTCTATCAGTCAGGGTTCCAAGGGAAGAGGGTGATCTTTTCAAAGTAATAAGTTTGATAGTGTTCATTTATAAAGGGACGATTTATAATAGTATAAGTGAGGAGAACCATCAGGGATAGTGCAGGACCCTAGAGCTTATAGCATGGAAGCTGTTATCATCTTTTGTTTTAAAGGGATGGGAAGAGGAGATGGTTTTTGAGACTTAAAAGGATAAGAATCACATAAGAGTCACCTGCACTGAGAGGATCAATGACTTCATATTGCGGGACCATAGCTAGCCTGAAGCAGCCCTGCAGAGAGATCCAGGGAAATAATGACCTTGCTCTCTCTGTTTTCTCACATGTATCTCCTGTTAGGCCTCTCCATTGGCCAAACCAACCAGAGCCAGTGGGCACACAATCCTATTTATATACTGCATATAGGTCAGCTTCTAGGCAGGGAGCCGGGTGGAGGGGGGTGCAGAGTGGGTGTGGAGGGGAAATTAGCACACACACACACACACACACACACACACACACAGTTACTGTGTGTTCATCAGTCTCGCCACCTACGATCTACCACTGCTGTCCATTCCCTCTGGTTTCACTGGGACCTTATCTAGCTGTTGTTATGTACTATTCTGCTACCTCTGGATTAAAATGAGGTATGACAAGCCCTCGCATGCTTGAGTGAGTGATTGTCACACCTCATTGCAAATACTGCTAATCAATCATAGCTCTCTTTTTCATCAAGCTTGGACTTGACATCAACATTCCTCTTAATACAGTGGTCCTGGCAGCCAACCCCAAATAGGTGGCAGTGATTCGAGATGAAAAAATTTGCCATTCCTTGTCTATTCAGTGTATCTATCACTTACCTACTTCATATACAATAGTAGAGGAAAAAACAAAATATGGTTAAGACAATTAAAATGAAATAATATATCTCATTTTTTTAAAAGGAAGAAGAATAAAAAGACACTTTTTCAGTCCTTGTATATTCTGGCAAGAAATAC
Source organism: Zalophus californianus (assembly GCF_009762305.2). Lineage (NCBI taxonomy): Eukaryota > Metazoa > Chordata > Mammalia > Carnivora > Otariidae > Zalophus > Zalophus californianus. The sequence continues at coordinate 87,131,146 of NC_045600.1, forward strand.
AAATGGTGACCACAACTCTTGTTTCTAGAATGAGTCATGCAGCCACAATTGGCCCTGAAGCCTGTCTCCATTGGTACTGTTGCTAAACTTGATTATTTAATATCTCTAGTGTCCTAGACACTATGTTAAATACACAATTATCTCATTTAATCTTTATAGCAATACTCATAGGAAGTTACTTATTTTCTCCATTTTATAGATGAGGAAGCTGAGGCTTAGTAGGTTAAGGAACTTGTGCCAAGTGATGAGTGATCAGAAGAAATGACACTCAAATTTAAATTTCTCTGACCCTAAAACCCATGCTCTTCACCTGTATATAATATGACTTATCCTTCAATGGTTCTCTTGTCTTTGGCCAGTAATTCTCCCTGGAGAACCAGTGAGGTCACCGCCCCTCCATCCCTCACTCCACAACTTAATAAAAGCAGTTCACTTCTGCCTGGTTCTCCAGGAAGAATAAACACTGCCGTGTTTATGCCTCCAATCCTTGTGTGAAGGGCCTGGGGAAACCTGTACTCTGTCACACTTCCGCCATGCTGCTCCCACCCAGAAACTTGTGGAATTCTTTAGAAGGGCACGTCAGGCAGCAGGCTGGTATCATCTTACCCTATAGGATGGAGACTGGCCACAACATAGATAGATACAGTAGTATGTAAAGAAAGCCGAGACTTTTTCTGGTTAGGCTTTATTCAACAGATATCCAGTGAATTCTATGTGTCAAACACTGCTAGATGCTGGGAGTATTAAAATGAATAAGGCATTCTTGCTGTCGTCAAGATGCTTAAAGACGTTGGAATAGTGTGGAGTTCCACAGTGCACATTTTCCAAGGTCATTCGCCATTGGACAAGGTTAAGTTCATTCAGGAACATGTTCAGTACCTTTGGGCTCAAGCGACCAGTTTCCCTATTGCCCTTCTCATCAGTGGTTTTTGGCCGGGATCTCTTTTGAACGAACTGCTCTAGCCACCTTTATATCAAAGTGTTTAGCTGGGTCCTGCTAATGTTGATCGTGTCCTGCTTGACTGCTACTTCCCTAGTGTGATGGAGTCTTCAACATCTCTTCTGGGCTACAGATTGGGGAATCAAGTTTAGATCTCTGTCCTACGGTTTGCTCTCTGTGATATTCTGGGCAAGTCACTTTCACTTTCTGGGCTTTACACCTTTAGGTGACAATAGCTTCTACAACCTTGCAGTTATCACAGATACTCATAAACTTTTTTGGAACCAGGCTATGTCAGATGTTTTAGCAACATCTGTTTTCCTTGACAGGAAAAGTCTTTCTGTAGTTGCTTTGTCTATTTACAGCTTTATTGCCTCGGGATGGGCTGGCCAATGTCAGAGTTTATTTAGATCCTTACTACTCCAAGTGTGGTCTGTGGAACAGTAGCATTTGACATCACCTGAGAGCTTATTAACAATGTAGAATCTTAGACCCTAGCCAGACCTGCTGAATCAGAATCTTCATTCCGCAGGTGATTGTTCCTTACGTTAAAGTTTGAGAAGCATGAAGCTCAGTGCATATGGGAATCATATTTATTCCAAGAGCAGTTAAATATGAATCGCAGTGGTTGAGTTCTGGGCACTTAGGTGCTCAGGTGAATTTTAGTGTGCAGCTAGAGTTGAGAATCTCTGAATTGCCTCACACAGAGTGGAAACTTTTTGTGTAAAATGGGAAACAGAAGATGGCCTCTAATTCAGTCAGGGGAAGGATCAGGATGGAGAAGGTCCTCTGAAGGCTCTGCTTGAACTGCTTGGAGAACACGTAAGGTGAGCTAGGCAGAGAGGAGCTGAAGGCCACTCCTGGTGCACTGACCACGGGGGAGGGAGCTGCCAGTGGGCTTGGCTGGGGGCGGGTGGGGGTGACGGGCGGGGCTAGGGGTGCTGCAGGAGATGGGGCAGGGGCCTCCTCTGCCATGTTTGGGAGTTTGTACATCTCAGGGACAATGGGTAAGGTGGCGTGGGGTGGGCTGAAAAGGTGGTTTTAAACAGAGCATGATGTGATTAGATTTGCATTTTAGGAAGCTCTCTTTCGCAGATGTGACAGATTGTTTGAAGGTGGAGGAAAATGAAAGTAGAGAGAACACTCTGGGGACTATTTCGAATAAAAAGCAATGTGAGTGTCAGGAAGAATGGAAAGGAAGAGAGAAATTGAGAAATATTTGGTTGGTGGCTAATGCTATGAACGAATATCATGAGGGAGTGGTTTAGAATGATCCCAATTTCTGGTGTGGTGTGGGGGAGGGTGGACAGTTCACCAAGGTAAGATCTAAAAACCGGGAGACAGAACAGGCTTGAGGTGAGAGTAAAGAAAAGGTAAAAGGAGGAGATGACCAAGGCTCTTACAGGTGTTAAGTTGCCTGTAAGATGAACCAGTGTAGATATCAAGGCTCAGAAAAATGGTGTGACCTAGATTTGAGAATTATAGTAAATAAAAAAATAGTTAAATATATGTAGCATTTTGTCTATTAGTGGTCTGAATTATCCTCTACTTGTTTCTAACATGTTTATTTATGACTCCAGGAGCTCAGCTATCTGTTCTCTCAACCGATTGTTGGTGCTGCTCTGTTTTTCTTGAGGACGTTGCTTAGAATTGTACTAATGTGTTGAAGCCGAAGACCACTGGGGACACAGCTGGAGTAAAACCAAAAAGTTAAGTTTCTTGAGCCTGCCGCAGCAAGGGAAAATGCACTGGAGAGGAACTGTGGGAGTCCCTTTTATAGGATTTGGGTGTATGTTGGTTGATTTGCAGGAGGAATCAGGAGAGAAGGGGCCAGTTCTACAGTGGATGATGTTAAGAAGTAGGGGCATTCAGTGACTAGGTATCTCCTTTTGTTTGAAATTTTTTAAAATTTAAATTCAATTAGCCAACTTATAGGACATCGTTAGTTTCAGATGTAGTTATCTTCTTAATACATTTTATCAAAGAGGATGGTTGATTGCAGGTGGGCCAGGAGTTCTTATGGGAAGAGAAACTGCAGTCTCTCATTTTAATCAGAAAGGGGTGTTTTGTCGTTGTTGAGATTGTGGAGTGGCCTTGTCTCTGTCTTGTTCCAAACACAGCAGTGGTGTGCCCTTGTCTGAGCACTGTTTTTATTCAGTTTATGTTCAGTTAGGAACAGCACTGTCTGGCTGCTGGCAGGGCCATTTTTCATGTTTCTGTAGCTTTCTCATTTGTAAAATGAGAGGATTGCATAAGATCAGTGGTTTCTGGCTGTGCTCGCCAAAGATCTAGGGTTCTGGAGAAGACTCTTGGGGACAAAAATTGGTGCCTTGGGAAGGCTGAATGGGTAGGGCTCCAGGTGCTCTGACTTCTCTTTAACAAAGTAGCTATACTTCTTCAGTTTTACATTTGGGGGTTGTGTGTTAAGCCACATTTTCAACAAAAATTCCTTTGCTGAAGAAGAGTTTGAAAACCGGGACTAGGTAAGCTTGAAGTCTCTATTGCTTCATGGCACAGAGAAGTAAAACAATTTGTCCCAAATTTATAGAGCCAATTAGACTCAGTAGTCTAGGTTTAAACCTCAGCTCTGCCACTGATTTCAGGATTTTGCTTATTTGATTTATATTTTCCCTGCTTTGTTAGGATTCCAGTATTCAGTGTCTAAATAGCTAGTCAGAAAGACACACTGAACATTTATTTGCATGAGAATCCCAAAAATCTCGTGAAGAAGACTGCATTTAAAGAAAATGAGACTCTTGGGCGCCTGGGTGGCTCAGTTGGTTAAGCGACTGCCTTCGGCTCAGGTCATGATCCTGGAGTCCCGGGATCGAGTCCCACATCGGGCTCCCTGCTCAGCAGGGAGTCTGCTTCTCCCTCTGACCCTCTTCCCTCTCGTGCTCTCTCTCTCTCATTCTCTCTCTGTCAAATAAATAAATAAAATCTTAAAAAAAAAAAAAAAAGAACACAGCCACGCTCATTCATTTTCTTATCATCTATGGCTGTTTTGTGCTACAATGACAAAGTTGAGTAGCTGGAAAAGAAACCTTATGACCTGCAAAGGCTAAAATATTTATTATCTGGCCCTTTATAGAAACGGTTTGCTGACCCTTGGTCTATATGATAGTGCTACATGAAGAAAAGGTTAAGAACTGCTCTTAATAAATAACCTCATTGAATTAGGACTGTTTGCTGATGAACACTTATTCTAATTTTTTGAAGGGGTATTTTTTGGAATCAGCATATTTTGTCTTAGAGATAGGCCTCGAGAGGGCTTTTGATCTCTTTCTCTCCACATCTTTTTTGTTTAGAGGCACATTTTCTAATCATGGCTTGGTCTTTACTGGTTTTATGGAAAAAAGTCACATTTAGTATCCTAGTTATTAATTTTTCTCCATGTTTCTGCTTGGGGATGTTTTGCACATTGCCAGATGTATGTATATTAACTTAGCTCATAAGTACTGGGAAGATAAATATGCTTAGGGTTTTTAAAAAATATTTATTTATTTGAGAGAGAGAGAGAGAACACAAGCCGAGGAGGAGGGGCAGAGGGAGAGGGAGAAGCAAACCCCCTGCTGAGCAGGGAGCCTGACACAGGGCTTGATCCCAGGATCCTGGGATCATGACCTGAGCCGAAGGCAGATGCTTAACCGACTGAGCCACCCAGGTGACTCAAGTGTGCTTAGGTTTAAAGATATTGGTGTCCAAGTAAGGACTGCATGGAAGACATGAAGATTCAACACAAGAATTCAAGTTATAAGGGCCAGGGGAGAAAAGATAGAAGTCCTTAATGGAGTCATGGTGATAATTTCTCAGCAAGTGCAGACCATCAAAATGCTGCTATTTGAAATATCAGGGAGCTGCTTGGGTTGCGGTTTTATTATACTGGAATAGAATTTAGAGTAACTGGGCAAAAAATGCCCATTTTTTTCCCCACATCTCAAGTCACTGAAGGATAGAATGAATTAATCTTTGGTTCAGGGTAGATGCAGAGAAAAGAATCTGAGTTCTTGAGGAACAAGTCTAATGTGTGAGTGCTGTTTGTTATGAGCTACCAAGAATTCACAAGAAGACAACTATATTTCCAGATGAGAACCCTTCCCCAGGGACAAAGAATTCTAAATCGAGGGGCATATTTTGCATTTGCAGGCTCATTCCATCTGTCTTTCCTAATCATGCTTGTTACTTACTGTGAAATATGGGTTGTTATGGTGATGTGCAGACAGAAACCATCTGCCTTGAGGAAACTTAGAAAACTTTATGGCCCCCATAATGTTGGCAAAGAGAAGGAAGGACGGGATGTGACGTCTAAAAACCAGCTCAAATGTGTAAACTTTCACTAAAGTTTATGTAAGTCGTATTCCACTCTTCATGGCATAATTTTTCACCATAGTAACCTAGTTCCGCCCTCTCATGTCATCTTTAAAAACCTCTAAAAACTCCGCCTTATAAGTAAGAGACTTCTGCCCTGTATCCCAATGGCCAGTATACTGACATCATTCCTTGAGTACCACTTTCTTAAGTCTTCCCCAGTCTGGTAGTTTTGAACATCTGGTGGTCAAGTGAATATAGTATCCTGTATGTCATCAACTTTATGGTAAGTAGACTGTATATTTTTAGTACAATTGCTGAGGGAATTTATTAACATTTGCCTTTCCACTGAGAGGAATACATATTTTCACACTAGCCGGTTCACCTTCACAGAAGAGGAGACTTAAATCAAGAAAGTTGTGAGAGTCTTTGTCACATAGTGGTGTGTGGTAATCACAGGCATGAAGACGCTAAAGTCAGTTTCCTGACTTCCTCGCCATTAACATGGCTTTCTTGTTACTAGAAATTTCTAAGAAAAAAAGTATAAAATTAGTTCATAGAAATAGAATAAGCTATAGGACAGTATTTGTTTTATCACAGAATACGGAAGAAGGACTTGCTGAACAAAAAAGCAAAGGGGAAACCATAAAAAAATCTGACTTGTTCTAGAGTAGGGTTTTTCAACTTCAGCACTATTTACATTTTGGGTCAGATAATTCTTTGTTATGGGAGGCTGAGCATTTTAGGATGTTTAGCAGCATTCCTGGCCTGTACTCATTAGATGTTAGTAGTACCCCTCTGGTCATGATAATAAGAAGCAGTACCCTTCCAGTCATGATAATAAAAAATGTCCTCGGATGTTGCCAAATGTTCCTATGGGGTAAAAATCACCACTGGTTGGGAACCACTTATTCCTTTTGGATGCAAAAGGAAAAAAAAAATGCCCTCACAAAGTCAAGTTGTAGGGGAGCTTATCATATGCCTACATGAGGCCTTGTCTTAGAAATGTAGAATGTCAAGGAAACAAAGCCCATAAAAGGACTAGCTATGGTCTCTCTATCCCCCTGGTAGGTTTGGGGGTTTTCTTTCAGGGCAGCACTTCCTTTGCTCTCCTACCTGTCCTTTGTCCTCTCTCTCTTCACTGGCTTCCTCAGTTATTCTGTTTCTGATCCCATTTCCCTCCTGCCTGCATGTTTCTTTAGCTTTCCAACTCTTTTTCTGGAATCTGTTTCTTCCAGATCCTGCCCCACTGTTTCCCTTGAGAGATACAAATTTAGTTCCACCAATAACCACATCTCTGCCATTATATCAGACTGCATTATAGACAGGGGCTGCTGGTCAACCTACAGAGAAGCTGTTCTTGGGTCAGGTGCCTACCTCTCATCCCCCAGCTGTGCCTGGGAAGGAAGGGGTCACTTGGAATCAAGTGTGGGTGCCAGGCAATAGGAGCCATGGGCTGCTGACTCATTCAAAAGGAGGTATGGACAGGTAGGTGCTGATTGAGATCTGTAAAGAGAAATTTAAAAAAATTCCATCTATAGAAAAAAGGAAAAAGACAATCCATAGTCATAATGAATCTATATGAGATAAACTGGATAGAAAGTTTAATATGTTACATGGGATTACTATAAAAATGATTTTACAAATCCATGTGTAAAGAAGATGATGCACAAAAGGCAAGAACAAGCAAAATCACAAAATGAGACCTACAATGGCCATAGATATTTGAAAAAATATTCACACAAAGTTTAAAAAAGTGCAAATTATTCCAAGGCAAACATAAACTTAGTCTTTCAAATTAATCAAATATTGAAAATAATCTTTCATTCAATATTGGTGAAAGATTAACAGAATTGTCATTCTGGCACCAAAAGCAAAATTGCTGATGTTAAAGAAAATCAGCTCAGCAGGTTTTTGGGTATAATCTAGCAATATAGATCAAAGCACCAAAATTGTTCATACCTCTTAAGTCAGTATTTTTTCCTTTTATGAATTTATCCTAAGTAAATATTCAGAGATGTGAAGATGAAATGTTCATCAGAGCATATTTTATTTTAACAAAATACTGGAATTAACTTAAATATCCCAAAGGGATTGATTAAAGATATTTTCAAAACATTTAATGATATGAGAAATGCTTAAAATATTATGTTTAGTGAAATTAATGGGTTAAAAAGCGATTTCTAGTAGCATTTAAATTTTGCATGCATGTTTAGAGATAGAAGCACAGAACTGAAGCTAGGAGGAAGGATTTCAAGTATTTAACAATGGGTATCTGTGGTTTTTAGGATGAGTGATTTTTACCTTCTTTCAACTTTTAAACTTTCTACAACAGGAGTCCATTACCTATATAGTCAAACTATAATTCACCCCTTGCAAATGGTAACTTTAAGATGGCTTGTAAGCTTTTTCCAAGAGGCCTTCCAAAGTGAGAATTCACTGTAGTCCAGGGTCCAGCCTTTCAAGTTGAGAAATCCATTTTTTTTTGGCTTATTAAATGTAGTAAAATTTCTCAGGGGCAGACTCACATTAACTAAGCTTATAGAGACTGATATCTAAAACCAGTATGCCAGTGAATTAAGTTGGAATAAGAGGGAACTGCAGAGATTAACTAGACACCTCTGTTTTCTCTGGTTAACTTATTTTCTCTCTGTAGCTCATCGTTGTGGGAAGCCAAATTATGAGCATAATATTATCTTGTGTGCAAGGGATCAGAACTAGGGGTGTTAGTAACATTTGCATCAAGTTTTAATTGTATGAAGAACTCTGGTACATAGCAGGGTGGATGTGCCACTAGGACCAGAGAAGTTGAGTCCTTCTATATAGATGGAGATTGCACAGGTATTGCTGAATTTTGCCTTGACCTTTTTAAAATCATGGTCACCTCTTTCTTCAATTATGTGCAGTGATTTGGGTGGGCTTCATATTGGCATGCACACATGCACCTGTATACAGTCTAAAAATTCAGGTCTCAATTTATTTATTTAATAAAGGATACAGAACTTAGGCGAAGGGAGAGGGCCACACAGAACCAGAACACACACTCTGTGAATCAACCCAACTTCCCAAGACCTCAGAGACCCCAGTGAGAGGGTGCAAAGCTCACAGTGATGTTGTCCCCATAAAGTGGGTCTTGCCAAATCTTAGAGGCTTAATTTTGAATTGCAACAGTGTCCCCTTTATCCTTGAGGCTTATATATCACCAGTCTTTTTGTGTGTATGTGTGTGTGTACGTATAAATACACATTATATTTAGGTCTCACTATTCATGATATATAACATTTAGGAACATGTTTTTGTACAGAAGGCTCTGCTGGTCCTTTACCCCTGCTCACTCACTCCTAGCCGAACCAGTCCCGATGGGAAGATGAAGCAGGTTGTGCCCAAGTATTTTGACTTCAACTTTCCAGTGCTCCAGTCCTGTTAGGTCAATAAATGTTATGAAATGGGATGAAAACTAACAACTCAGTTGTGTCTCAGCCTTCCCCTTCCTGGCCCTAGCAAAAAGGTTTCTAGGTTGGTCCATTCAGTCTGTCCCCTGCCTGCCCTGTGGGTGTGGTCCTGCGTCCATAGTCAAGCTCTTGGGGGCTTTATCAGGCAAAATTTGGAGAAAAGAGAAAGGGGTAAAAGAAAGAAGATGTAGGAGTCTTGGCTTGGAGAGAAAGGGAGAGAAACATTCTGGAACAGCAATGGTATAGAGGGAAGTGGAACAGAGAAACAGTCTTCCTTCATGGTGTTCAAGAGAGGTAAATAAAACACTTGACTTTTTCTGAAGTAACTGTTTCTGTCTGCTGACTGTGTTTCTTTGGAGATGAGACTGACTGTTCTGAGAACTAGACCATGTGAATCATCCTTTTATTTTTATTTACATTTTATTAATTTCTGATTAATATATGTGCACATAGTAAAAATTCACGAAGAACAAAATGAAAACTAAGCTTCCCTCTTCTCTCTGACCATGAGTCTGCCAGTTCTCTTTCCTTGATGCAACCATGTTATCAGTTTATACTTCCAGGGAGAGTCTAAACATAGAATGCATGTGTGTATAAGTAAGTCCTTGCCTTAAAAAAAAATACTCACTGTTCAGGACCCTACTTTTTAATTTAGAAATATATCTAAAACTGTTCCATATATATGTGTGTCTGTATATATATATATGCTTCATTTAAAAATAGTAATCATGCCTTTATAAGCATCACAGTCGAATGAATGAAAAAGGGCTGACATCTTTTTTGTAAGCAGTGGCCACGTTTCAATGTGGGATTTCTGCCAGGTGATCCCTGCCTGCTCACTTACTGTTCTGGGGTCCTGTTTCTGCTCATTGTAGGTAGACGCAGTTCAGCGGGTAAGCAAAGGCAGTGAGGGAAGCAAGATATGCTCTGTTTGGTGGAATCAATGATCAGAGAAACGAAATGGGAAGAAAGAAGACAGCTACCACTGTCCCAGAAGTGTCTGCTAATTTCAAGTTTGGTGGATTTTTACCCAAATCTCATATTAGGTCTCTCCCAGACCCCAGAACACACATCCCAGAGAGTCTCTGGATTACATACAACTCTTCACTGTCAAGAAGCCCAGAGCACATCACACAGTATAGGTTTTGTATGTTACCTCAGTAACCCTCAGAATAGCTATTTTACTTTCAAGTACCCTGCTTGGACTTGTTCATACACTCTACACATAATAGAGGACTGAGAAAGCTGTTTTTCATATTCTCCCAGGTAAAGTGAAAATAGTTTTCTCAAGTGGGTCTAAATAACATGGAGACAAAACTCAGTTTTCACTGCTCCCAATCTCCTCCACTGGACACTGCCCATTATGCAGCTGCTGTTGGAACTTCAAGCCTATGAGACCCACATTACAAAAATCAGCGATGTTTCTTTTAATATCCAAAGTTGGACTTGGGCATTTTTTTTCAATTATAGTTGGGGGAGGGGGAGAAAATTGCAAGACCAGAGAGATGAAACAGATTCCCCGTAAGAGACTTTTATTTATTTATTCAGGCTTTTTTCATCTCCTTTCTCAGTCTGGATCTCCCTCGTTCCCGCCACTTCAGCTGAGAAAGTAATTATAGACAACACCAAAGAGCATACAAACACTTCCAAACCCAATTCCTGTTATAAATGAGCCTTTAGGAAGTAAAGAGTTTTGCAGCAGTTTTAAAAATCTCTGAACCTGGCTGGGATGTCAGGACCGAGTATTTGATCCATAAAAATTTCCTAAACAGCTCCACCGAAATTGTAACCATATGTTTACAACTTTAAAATGCATATTTGAATTGAGATAAACCTGGCATCTGATGCATATGCCATTGATGCAAATAAAGCATTTTCTCACAAATACAATTTACTTAAATGAGGACGCAAGTTAGATATGGTGGGGTCTCAATGTTTCATTTTAGCAAATTGCCTTGAAGTGATGCTATGATTTTAAATTATGCTTGCAACCCATTCTGCACCAGGTTTTCATGGGTAGGCTGTCTCAGTGACGGTCACCACTAGGATGACTTTCCCTCTTTGGGCTTGACTGTACTGATTCTTCTGATTACAAGGAGATGGATATTTTAGGACACATAGGGTCAGGTAGTAGCCAGTGGGTTTTATTCACCTTTTGTTTCCTATCGAAAAACATGTCACATTATCTTCGGATGTTATCTGTTCTGTCAGATAATGCCTCATACCACGAGTTCCTCTGAACTCAGAACATGGTTTAAGTACTTCTGGCCTTTGGAGCTGACTTCTTTGCTGGTGTCCACACTGGACGTTTTGTCTGTAGCCCATTGTGAGGACCTAAACCATTGTGGGGTTGGTGAGACAGCTATTCCAGTAAAAAGTAGAGGAACATTCTAACCCCATTTATTACTTTCCTTAGGCCTGTCATACATCCAATGGTAACTTTCCTTTGTCTTGTGTAGGATACCAAAGAATAAGGTTTCCATTGATTTTTTTTTTAGACCTTTCTACCCATCTATGTAAATTTGAAGCAAGCAGAATTTCTAGTCAAAATATGCCAGCGGGGGATTTACAGGTTTTAATATCTTCTTTTCTTAGAGATGAGATGTATCGTATATATTCTACAATATATATGATATTGTATCATATTTTATATCTCTATAGATTTTAAATCTGTACAGCAGCCTTGGCAGTGCTGGGCTTAAGGACAGGGCTCTGAGCTAGTCCTGTGAGAAGGAAACATCATTATAAGATGGGGCCAAGGATCAGAGACCTCATTTAGGGCTCTCCTCATACACAGATGAATTCTTTGAAATTCCACCCAGTAATGGTAGGAAGCAAGGAAGCCTTCAGAGAGGAATTGAACTGAGTACAGAGCAGGCATTCTTGGTCTGATTCACAGGGGCGTATTTGCTGGGTCTGGCATAGTGGTGTATATTAGCATATAGTGTATTAATAGAAAATTTGCGGTATACTAAGGCTACCAGGTCAAGAGATGATTGACATTGGAAATGACAGGTCCCAAGAGGAAGGGGCATATCCTATCACAGGAAGCCACACGGGGAGGTACAGGGGCTGGCCAGGCAGCCAAGGAAGAAGGGGAAACTGGGGGCAAGAACTTTTATTGTAGTTTCCATGGAAGGACCAGGTGAGGCAGGGTATTGGCTAGTTTGAATACTTTCGGTGGCTCTGGGGCATGGGGGTTGTCCCTAGTTGTCTGCTATCTGGCCATAGGGTAATTAGGCAGGTGGATAGTGACCTGGAGTGTGAAAGCCTGATAGGGGAGGTGGTTGGGGGTCTGAGCTCTGTATTTGTTCGTTTGTATTTGCAAAGCATGCTTTTGGGAGGAGGATTCCTCCTGAGGGAGGGGTGTCAGGTGACAAGGGGGGGGGGCAGGAAGCCAAGGCAGGGTGACTCAAACATGTTGTATTGCCCAGAACAAAGCTTGTGTGACATATGCATGTAGGGTTAAAGCATGTTAAAGCATCAAGTTTATAGAAGTTAGAAACATGGTTAATGCAAATGGTTAAAAGCACAGATGGGTCTAGTAGGGACTGCTCTGGGATAACAATGTTTCACTGATCTGATTACAAGGAATTCTTGACAATGAATAATCAGGACAATAGATACTGTTTCCAGCAACTGCTGATGTAGTAATCACTCTTCTTGATGAAAATACCAGATTGTTCTGCAAACCAGTGAGCTGGGTCTGTGGAAACAGAACATACATTTATTTTGGAGAAACAAAAGCTTAGAGCAGTCTGTAAAACCCCCAGTTTCACTTCCTCCATAGCAGTGTTTTAAATAAGCGTCCCCCCCGTTCCTAGTTCCTTGGGAGGAGTTCTTCAGCTTAGTTCTTCAGAAGGCATAAAAAGAAGCAATGAGCCACAAATAGACCCACCACCCTCTCTTTAAGGAGAGCAGAAATTGGTCTCGGTACCTAGCATATTAATTTATTCTTGACTTACTGAGGCCATTAGTTTTGGAACTTAATGTGTAAAGATTCCTTAGGGTGTAGTAAGGATGCCTTCTTGTTTTACTGGAACAGAAGTATTTGAGACCCTTGCCCAGGACTTCAGACCAAATCTCTTCTTGGATTTACAAACCTGAGTTGAAGTTGAAGTTCTACTCTAGCTAGACTGGATAGACTTTAGTAAATCATTGAATTTCTCTGGAGGTCCAACTCCTTCTTCAGCATCATTTTAACTTAATTTTTTTAAAAAAAATTAATCATGTTGACTGTAGAAAAATCGGAAATATCAAGGAACAAAAAGAAGGAACTGAACGGTTATCATAGTCCTACTACTCAGAAAAACCACTCTTAGAAACTGGTGAATATCTTTTCATTCTTTTCTTCCTCTTTCCTTTGTTCTTTCTCCCTTCCTTCCTTTTATTTGCCTGTCTGTCTATCCATCCATTTGTCCATCACCCACCCACACATCCACTCACACATTCAGTCTAATCATACTATGCAGAGAGTTGTATAATTTGCTTTCTCTTCTCAACAGTGTTTGTGAATGTCTGTCTTTGTCACTATTGTTGGTTGCCTTTTTGTTGTCTTCAGAAAGGAAGACTTGGACTATCCAGTGTCACTGAGTTATCAACCAATTTTTTTAAAAGATTTTATTTATTTATTTGAGAGACAGAGAGTGGGAGGGAGAGGGAGAAAGAATCCGAAGCAGACTCCGCGCTGAGCACAGAACCTGATGTGGAGCTTGATGCCATGACCCATGAGATCATGACCTGAGCCAAAAGCAAGAGTGGACACTTAACTGACTGAGCCCCCCAGGCGCCCCATCAACCAGTTCTTAAACTAGTTTATAGGTACTTCAGCAATCCCACAGGCCAAACCTGGCATTTTTTACTTTATCAAAATGAGTTTGAAAAGCTATTATTGTGATATATTTTAATAAATTATGCATATTCTCCTTTCTATAAGGCGATAACATGTTTTTTGAGGAATATTTAGAAAATACCAAAAAGGAGAAGAAAATACAGAGATTAAACCCATTTCTTTATGCAATTATCCTCCATCTACAGTTACTTTTAAATGAAAATGTTATAATAAAAAATTCAGATAGTATGATAATGAGACGTAAGATTTTTCTTACCCTACACTTTCAGACTTCCTCCACAGGGGTGACCGCTGTCAAAATGTTTATGTATACTTCCATATATTTTCCTATTTAGTTACACATTTTTCAAAGATAATGTTAATGGCTTCATGTTATTCCTGTGTAGATGATGACAACTTTCTTCTAATAATATCTAATTATCTATTATAATATCTAATATCTGATTGGTGGACATTTAGGTTGTTTCCAAAGTTTATTATAGTCTATGCTTAAAATATATGAGGGACAAATCCTAAGGTCTTTACAAATCCCAATTCTGCAAGCACCTCCAAGTTGATAATCAAAGCACAAAAAAGGCTTTGCTTTACTTTTTTTTTTTTTTTTTGGTAATTTTATTATGATGGTTTTAACTTGAAGAAGCTTATGAATATATTATGATGGTTTTAACTTGAAGAAGCTTATGAATATATTGGCCTCATAGTTTGTGGTCTTTGAACATAATCCAGAGTTGGCAATCAACCTGTCTTTTCTTTTATGTTCAAAAGAAAATAGTCCACTATCCTTTCTATTCAAATTTCAAAAACCATGCGCTCTATAAATTTACTCAAGAACCAGGCTACCCTGTGTAGTCTGCAATTCAATATTTGAAATTAGGGCTGAAACGGAAAATTACAGCAGTAGCTCCAAAAGTTTCAGGTTACTATTATTATTCCTGTAAACTGTCCTCAGACAGTTAAGCCAACGTTGGGTCTCATCTCTATCTTTATTTGAGCTCATAAAATGTGACATTATAAATTCAGAAATTAAACAGCATTGCTAATACAGAACTGCTTCTGGAGGTGGTACATGAATGCTAATTATCATCCTTAAAATAATCCCCCAGACACCAAACATTTTCTGAAATAGCTCTGTTATAATAAATACATCTGCAGAAAATCCTTTTATGGCCCTGATTCATGTGTGCACACATTTCTGACTGTGTGATAAGAGGTAGGGGGTAAGAACAATCATTTCTACTCTTCCTTAAACCTACCTGGTCATCAGAAAGGACTCAGGTAGTCCTCATGAATGTAGAATAGCTTGTAACTTTGGTGTTTTATTATAGGGGTGGATTTGTGATTTAGTGACTCTTTCTCTAAGACACACAAGGTCATAGTCTGAACACATGTTTTTACTTATATGCTGGGCTTGTCTTGGGCACAGGTGGAATTGGGGTCTCCCATGTAACTCCCTTAGAAGCTGCAAGAGGGCCTATTTTATCCATCTCCTTGAACTCCTGAAATTCAATAATTAGGGATGCACTCCTTGGATAAAGGAATTATTCACACAGGTTGTCTTTCTTAAAAAATGGATTTACTGTTCAGAATGAGATTTAAAATACAGATATCTTGGAGCACTGGGTGTTATACAAAAACAATGAATCGTGGATCACTACATCAAAAACTAATGATGTATGGTGACTAACATAATAAAATTAAAAAATAAATAAAAAATAAAATACAGATATCTTGGGATATAGATATCTAGATAAGAGAAAACTGTATGGGGTACTACATTAACTTATTGGACAGTGACATCTTAGTATAAATAAGTTTACAAAGCTTAGAACAAATGAATAATTGGTTGGCAATGACTCAGCCTTGATTCTATTGCTTTGAGGATTCTGGGGTGGAATGAGACCTCAGTGGCAAGGAGCTCTGCTTTCCACTAACAATTTCTGCCATGGGTTTGGAGGGAGGAAACTGTGGAATTCAGGCTGATTTTTGGCCATGCAAGGCCCAGATCCTTTGGTGGTAGATGAATAGTCTATTTTTAAATAAAACTTGGGATAAAAAAATATGGCAAGAGGAATTTTATGCTATTTCTGGGTACAAGAGGGCATAAGTTAGATGTGAACATGATGGAATTTCTAGAATACTTTTATGATTTATGGGAACTGCCAAATACTTAAAAGGAAGGCTGTCCTGGAAAGCCCACGGTTAACAAAGTATGCTGGATGAGCTGGACCCGTAGCATTGAGGATGTGCGCATGCTGCCAGAGGGCTGGTGAGAGACCAAGAAGGAAAGGGGCTTTTGGGAGGTGTGATAGTGCTGGGGGAGCTCAGGCTTGGACAGGAAATGCCTGTGTGGAGACACATCCCAGTATAGCTCCTAAAGAGAGTGTTCATAAGCTGACTTCTCTCCCTCTGTGGGCAAAATTTCTGCTACTCAGGCTTTGAGGATAGGTGTCTCCTCCAGACTGACTTTGGCCTTTGAAAGAGCACAAATTATTTTTATCATGGCTAACCAAGTGAACGATACACAGCTACCCACACCTGAGAAAACCAAATAAAGTCTGGAGGGGCAGGGAAGGTCATTTAAAATGATTGTCTTGTCATTAGCCATAACATCCATTGGGTCATTTAGAAACTGGCAAAATTTTGAGCTACTTAAGTCTTCCCTTGACTCCACTAGGCTGTCACTGAATTCCCCTCCTCCACCCTCCACTTTTCCCAGTCATCCAGGGGGGTCATTTTAGTGCAGAGGGGAAAGAAAGACAAGAAAGACCCTATGCACCAAACATTTTGAGAACAGCCCCAAGGAGTTGTCACAAACTTCTTCCCAGGTTTGTGGCTTTAGGAGGAGAAGAAATAAAGAGTCTATCTTCACCTTAGGCTTCCTCTTTCATATCTTCTTTCTTTACTTCTTCCTCCTGGGCTGCCGACCGCAGCATAGCCTGGGTGCAATGTTACTTGACATTCTTCTTGCCCTTTTCCCACTGACGCTTGGGCCAGAAGTTGGCACTCTTTGCCCAAACTACTTAGCTTTGTCCCACCTATTTTGAGGCCATGTATATAGCTGCTGCTATATGAGTGAATTTTTAGGGAGTCAAGATTCTGCTGTTTGGCCAGCCATTGGCCTCAGAATTCTTGAAGAACTCTCTGCTTGACCTCTTGCCATCCCAATCAAGGCATTGGCACCTTCCTCTCTCATATGGTTTCTAGCTCTGGGTAGAATGATGAACTAACCTCAAACTTTTATGATTATTTACCCCTTGGAATTATGGCTTAAAGAACTTAACTTGGAGGTGGTGGATGTTGATCAGGAACCACCTCCTTTTCCAGTTCTCCGGGGTAGAAGACATTAAACATCTGATCCTCTTCAAGGAGGGTGCTGGGAAAAATTAACATAGCCTTCTGTGATTCAGTGGTGCTAGCTCTTGATTATACTTATAATGCCTCTAATTTCTCTAAAACTTCTACCCTTTATTAAAAATTTCATCTCATATATTACTGAAATTAGCTCCCACTTCTCATTTATGATGATCTAGTTTTCCTTATCCCCATGTTACACTCCCCAACTTATTCTTTTCTTTTTTTTTTTTCAGACCTGAACTTTGTTATTGTCATGGACCAGTAGATCCCTTTTATTGTTAAGGGTTAAAACACAGGCTAAGCTGTGTTTTCTGTTATTGCAGTAAAGACCATCTATTCTCCTGATACTTTATGGCACTTAGATTCTGTGCTGCAGGATCAGGAGCAGGGAGGCACAGTGTGGTCTGAGAAGATTCTGTCCAGCACAGGTGCTGTGTCACTGTGTCACTGGGTTTTAACTCTCTTTCTTGGGGAAGGAGAGAGGGCAGTCAAGTTCATTTCACAGCTTATGGTGAGGGTGACAGTCAGTCATTCAGCAAAGGCATGGCTAAAAAGATGCCCCATGTGCTTGAACGTGACCGCCTAGGAGCCCAGAGGACTTGGGCTGCTAGAGCCATGTGGGGCAGGTGTTCTTTATAGGGGGTTCCTTGGATTCCTAGAAGGTCCATGGAAAGATGCCAGGAAGTCCATGAACCCTGAAACAGGAAGGTGGCTATGTCTCTCTTGGTGGTGCTTTCTAGACTTCTGGAGCAGGAAATAGAGAGGATCTTAGGATCACTTTCACATCTGGGGAAGGAGTCTTTTCTGAAGGGCCCAGGTTTACATTTCCTTGATAAAGACACCATGGGAAATGGAGGGGATGGAAGTGTTTCATTGATGAGTGAGGTCAGGAACACAAAACCCTGCATGTCTATAATTACAGGATTTCTTCATGCTGGCAGCATGCTGGGGAATGCATTTTCAGTTCTCCAGGTTGGGAACTGTAGGTATTCCTGACTGCTTTGTGTGATCCGACATGGCTCTCTGTAGAGCTGGCTGTTCCTCTCCTTCCCACAGATCTGGGGGGAAGGAAGGGGTCCTGTCTTTTCCTGTGAGGCTGATGACTTCACTTCCTCTTCCTCAGGTTAGGATCTCTACCCCTTCTCTGTCTGCTCCCTGGGTCTGAAATTTTGACCCCTCTCTCACTCCCCAACTTTTTTAAAAATATTTTTTTATTTTAGAGAGAGCAAATGCACAGGGCGGGGGGAGGGGCAGAGGGAGAGAGAACCTCAAGAAGACTCCATTCTGAGCATGGAGCCCGATGTGGGGCTTGACATCATGACCCTGAGATCACAACCTGAGCCAAAACCAAGAGTTGGACACTTAACCAACTGTGCCACCCAGGAGCCGCTCACTCCCCAGTTTCTTATGTCCATTTTCCTAAGTCATTGCAGGAGGTACTAGAATAGAGGTCTCAGAATAGTTTAAAAGTCTTGAATTATTTTTCAGTTTGAAAAGAGTATTAGGGGAACTTATAGGACTCACTCTGTCACAACTTGGTTCAGCTTGTTCCAGGCTCACATTGCCGCTGTGGAGTCCTTTTTGGCTCCTCTAAGTCATTAGACTGCTCCTTTAGTCTTGTCTGAACCTCAGGGCTGCCCTCATTGCCAAGTCAATGTCTCCTCTTTCCCGGGTCCAGGTTGTAGATTATGCCCTAACTCAAGTATGATGTGAAGACACTATTTCCATAAAGCAAAAAAAATCATGTGAGAAAGGACGAATGGAAGAAGGTGAGGACACCTTTGCTGGAGCGGAGAGAAGAGGAAGAACAATAAAGAAATGTACATGGGAGAAGAGAAATTTCCCTGTTTTACTACTTTTTTTTAGAGTTGGCTTTTCTTAGACGGTAAGTAGCTTCATCCAACAAGTTCGTTTGAAATCATACTACCTTGGTTCAAATTTTGAATTATTACTTACTACTGTGTGACTGTGGATGAGTCATGTAACTTCTCCGGCCTCTGGTTTTTCATCTGTAAAACAAGGATAATGATAATATCTACTTTTTGGGTGGTCATGAGCATAGGGTGCTGGCTTATCAGGACAGTAGCTCCTGGGGGCAGGATGCCCCAGGCTATCCAATACTGGGGGCAATTCGGGGAACAGGAACACTGGATTGAATCAAGAAGTCTGGGGCTCAGAGAACTGAAGTTTTTTGCATGTGGAGCTGTAATGGGAATGAAACCTATAATGTACTGTTCAAACATTAGCAGGAGTCATTATCTGCTCTGCTGATGGAGAGACCAGAGGACCCATGGGTATCTGTGCAAGTGCTCCTGTGTGCTCACGCAGGAAAGGGATTCACTTTAGGCACATGGATAGTGTCTTTAAGCAAAAGAGTTTGCAAAATAATATTTTGCTTACAGCAAAATTTTTGTTTCCCGGAGGCAACCACTGTCAGCTTGGTGTTAGTGTGGGTGCTTCAAAAAACAGATGCTAACCTCAGACTGGAAGTACAAAAGATTTACTAGGGAAGACACCCATGAGGGACAATGAAGAGTGAGTCAGGCTGCAATGCAGGAAGGAAGGAAGCAAGGTCTTAGATTGTAATACATTTCTGGGAAAGTTTAGGCCTGGCCAATGGGGAGTTTTTGAGACGGTCTTCTGTCAGGAGTCATGCATCTTCCAGAAATGGGCCTGCCTTAGTGTCTCTGCTGAGTTTAATCATTGGCTAGGGAATATGGCTTTGGTGCTAACACAGCAATGGATTTCAGAGCACAGCAGCTGGGATCCATTGGTCAACTGTGCTGCCTGCAGGAGACAACCTAAGACGTACATTGTCATGGCTTCTGTAGGGCTTTGTCTTTCAGCCTTTTTCCCATGCCTGTGTAAGCTCCTGTATTATCACACACACATATATGCATGAATATGTATGCATATCTACACAAGTGTTTACAGTTTTGTGAATGGGGTCATACATTTTGTTTTACAACTTGCATTTTTCATTGAAGAATAATTTCGTGGGAATATTGTATCAGTACCAATAGATCTTCTTCATTCTTTTTCATGGCTGAGTGGAATTTCATTGTTTGGCTGTCCTTCATTTTATTCAGCCAGTCCTCAATTGATTAGCATTTGAGTTCTTTCTAGTTTTTCACTATCACAAATAAGGCCATAAAACCTACTATGACATGTATATATTTATATGTATATATAGCTTTTGCAATGGGCTAACTTCTTATAGTTGAAATTGCTGAGGCAAAGGATATGAAATGTAAACTTCGTGAGATACTGCCAAATTGACATTCAAAACGTTACCAGTTTGCTCTTCCGTGAACAGTATATTACAGTGCATCTTCACCTGCTGCTATACCAACCTTGGGTATTGTCATTCTTTTAAATTTTGCCAATTTGATGAGTGAAAAATGAGCATGCAGCCTTTAAATAAGTCAGTTTAAAAGGTCCCCCTCCCTCACCCCCATATCTATGATTCCCCCTGGTGGATCTGTGTTAGAACCATCCTCTGTTAGGAGCCTGGGGCTGGACTTAGCTGGGCTTGGAACTCTTGACTCAGAAGCAGAGAAGCAAAGTCCCTATGGTCTCTTGCACCAAATCTCAATCACAAACCCTGAAAAGGTGTCCAAAATGACACCACTAGAGACTCATTCCCTTTGAAATCTGAGAAACCTGCAAAACCCTGACCCTCAGATATAATCCAGTATCTATGTTTTACAGATGGGAAAACTAAATTCTTTCCCAGAGGGTGCTCTGACCAGGGTCACAGAGCTAGTTAATCACAGAGTTCAGACTAAAACCAAATTTTCTGACTTCCAGTCTAGTACTACACTGTGAGAATACAAATAGCAGTTATTTTGTCATAATTACAGCTGGAAACGCTGGTGTTAGCTAACTTCATGAAAATTATCAAGGTATGTAAATAAAATAGAATGAAAGCTAAAAGCACTGAATATTCCATATTAGAAGATTCACAATTTATATATTCATGTCACTGTGTAGTATGTATTGAATCAAATACTGCAGCTACAATAATTTAAAAAATAAAAATGTATGCTATCATGTTTTAGGGGAAATGCCTATGATGCTTTAGCACTCTAACAAGTTATCTTTACATGTAGTTACCAGGTATATATATATATATATATATAATATATATATATCCATATTAATAGGAAACTTTGTGGCATAGATAGTTTAAGTAGCTGTCAGAAGACCTTCATAATTTCCAATTTAACCTAATTATGTGGAGTCTAAAAGCACTGCAAACTTCTCTCCATGATTCCTCAGAGCTGGCTGAGAGCATTCCTTTGATCATATAATTCTTTTTTTTTAAGATTTTATTCATTTATTAGAGAGAGAGTGAGAGAGAGCACAAGAAGGTCGGAGGGGCAGAAGGAGAGGGAGAAACAGACTCCCCACTGAGCAGGGAGGCCCAGTGTGGGGTTCAGGACTCGATCCCAGGAGCCTGGGATCATGACCTGAGCCAAAGGCAGACGCTTAACCAACTGAGCCACCCAGGCATCCCTGATCACAGAATTCTTATCCCCCGGGATGTGATTTATGTTAACCTGGAAATCTGAATTCTTAGGGAGTAACTAGGGTTTCTGAGTTGTTTTTTTTTTAATCAATCTTGGACTTTGGACCAAAAAGACAAGAGCAGTTCTTGTGAAGGACTGAAGATCCCACTCGTTAATTGGAGATAGAGGTTCTGGCCTCTCATTTCTGCCATCATGAGAACATGTTAACATTAATCCTTTTGCCATGGGTAGTGAGTCTACTTTTTCTTGTGTATCTTTTTGCTTCGATTTTATTCTGCACTATCTTGAGGGATTTTAGTCCTTTAGGATCTGTCGTTTAGCCCCCATTTTTCAATTTTCATATAACTTCTTTTCAGTTCTGAGGTCTGAGATCATGCTGCTTTTTTTTCTTGATCTTTTATTGTAGAAAACACAGATAATAAAAGACACATAAAGCAAATGTGTGGCTTAATGAGTTACTATGAGGCAAGCACTCTTATAACTATCACCCGGGTTAAGAAACAGAACTGCGCCGCCCAGCCTGAAACTCCTCCGCATGCCCTGTTAACGTTTCCATCCTCTCCCCTCCCTTCAAAGTGCCACTCACCAGGGTATTACAGTCATCCCTTCTAGACAGTGTACTTTAGTCTTGCCATTTTTATTTGCTCTTATTTTTTTTAAATTTACAGTGTCTCTCCACCATTTTATTTTCCTTATAAGTTATCTGTTGAAGAACCTGGGGGCTTTTGACCTGTAGCATTACCCACAGCCCAGATTTTTGTCAGTTGCGTGTTTCTGGTGCAGTTCATTACGCTCCTTTGTCCCGTGAATTTCCTATAAGTTAGCAGTCAATGCAGAGTATCAGATTTAGGATCAATGCCTGTGGCAAGACTATACCTTTGGTCCTGCACAGACCTCAAATTCCTCCAGCATCTGGCTACTGGTATATTGTGCTCTGTGTGGGCCCTGAGGCTGTGTAGGATTTTTCTCAGAATTCTGGTTTATTCTCAGTCTCCACTGGGCATTGCAGGCCTGTGCCTCTGAGGGATTTCTCTTTCCCCTTCTTAGAGATAGCTGCTAGTTTTTTCTCAGGCTTGGGGTAGGGGTAGGGGCAGGGTTGAGGGTTTTTTTTTTTGTTTGCTTTCTTTTGTTTGTTTTTTTTTCAAAAATATCTTACCATTTTAGATCTCTCCATAGAAAATATTTTTAAATTTAAATTCAATTAGCCAACATATAGTACATCATTAGTTTCAGATGTAGAGCTCAGTAATTCATCAGTTGCATATAACACCCAGTGTTCATCACATCATGGACCCTCCTTAAAGCCCATCACCCAATTACCCCATCCCCCCCACTTCCCCTCCAGCAACCCTCAGTTTGTTTCCTATAGTTAAGAGTCTCTCATGGTTTGTCTCCCTCTCTGATGACTTCTCCTTCAGTTTTCCCTCCCTTCCCCTATGATCCTCTGTACTGTTTCCTATATTCCACATATGAGTGAAACCATATAATTGTCTTTCTCTGACTGACTTATTTCACTCAGCATAATACCCTCCCAGTTCCATCTGTGTCGATGTAAATGGTCAGTATTCATCCTTTCTGATGGCTGAGTAATATTCCATTGTAAATATATATACCACATCTTCTTTATCCATTTATCTGCTGATGGACATCTGGGCTCTTTCCCCGTTTGGCTATCGTGAACATTGCTTCTATGAACATTGGGGTGCAGGTGCCCCTTTGGATCATTACATTTGTATCTTTGGGGTAAATACCTAGTAGTGCAATTCTGGGTCATAGCGTAGTTCTATTTTTAATGTCTTGAGGAACCTCCATACTGTTCTCCAGAGTGGCTGCACCAGCTTGCATTCCCACCAATAGTGTAGGAGGGTTCCCCTTTCTCCACATCCTTGCCAACATTTGTTGTTTCCTGTCTTGTTAATTTTAGCCATTCTGACTGGTGTGAGGTGGTATCTCATTGTGGTTTTGATTTGTATTTCCCTGGTGCCGAGTGAGGTGGAGCATTTTTAAAATGTGTCTGTTGGCCATTTGGATGTCTTCTTTGGAGAAATGTCCGTTCCTGTCTTCTGCCCATTTCTTGACTATATTCTTTGTTTTTTGGGTGTTGAGGTTGATAAGTTCTTTATAGATCTTGGATAGTAGCCCTTTATCTGATATGTCATTTGCAAATATCTTCTCCCATTCCGTAGGTTGCCTTTTAGTTTTGTTGACTGTTTCCTTTGCTGTGTGGAAGCTTTTTATCTTGATGAAGTCCCAATAGTTCATTTTTGCCTGTGTCTCCCTTGCCTTTGGAGACGGGTCTAGCAAGAAGTTGCTGCAGCCAAGGTCACAGAGGTTCCTGCCTGTGTTCTCCTCTAGGACTTTGATGGATTCCTGTTTCACATTTAGGTCTTTCATCCATTTTGAGTTTATCTTTGTGTATGGTGTAAGAAAATGGTCCAGTTTCATTCTTCAACACCATTTGTTAAAGAAACTGTCCTTTTTCCCTTGGATATTCTTTCCTGCTTTGGAAATTTAGAATGGTAGAATTTTCTTTCTGAGAATCTCTAATCTTGGGAAAGTATCTTCCCTTTTAAATGGTCTAGCCCTGGGATTTCATCTACATTCAGGAAGTGTCTATGTTACATGCCCAGTGATAGACACTATGCTCATCATTTGTTATGACAGATAAAATGGTTTCTTCTATAACAACTGTTTCATAGACTACGACTTTCTTATTGATCAAAATATGGAGTGTCAGTTTCTTTAACTTTCTGGAAAGATGTAATAAATAGTGAGACAAGTCACACACTAGGTTCTTCCAAATCTTTTTGGAAATGTGCAGTTTAAATAGTAAATGGAGTCAGAAATTTTTTGGAAGTTCTGCTTTTAGTAGAAAATGACTTCCAAGGGAGGTCAGCTTTGATGATGTCAGACAGGCTGGGTTTAAAATCTTGTCTTTCAGCAATTTAATTACTCTATCTGAATCTCAGTTTTACCACCCGAGAAATGGAGACAATTATACTTATTTGGTTTTTGCAGTAAATATTATTTATTAAGTACTTTTTAAGGTGCAGGAATTGTTTTAAGTTCTGGGGATACAGCAATGTGGAAACAAAAACTTAGCCCTCAAGAAGCTTATATTCGATACTCCAAGGGTTTCTGAAGACTAAATGAGACCTATTGTCACTTTCCTGGTTCAGAGCTTACACATGGTAGATGCTCAATAAATATCAGCTCCCTTCTGCCTCCTTTTAATAGATGTTTCCTATCACTTCTACAATTGATACTTTTAATTTGTTTAGCTCTTTGGCATTATTATTTCAGTAGTCGATGGTTCCCAAGCAACAACAGTCTAGGCAATATAATTAAGGCATAAATCAGTGTTACATTTTTGTCTGACTCGCAGCAGTACTAGCAAAGTCCCTGCTGTCTTTGTTCCCAAATACCTCCAAAATCATCCAGAGGGTCACTGTGAGTGCCCCTAAATGCCTGTTTTCTCCAGCTAGTTCATGGCATTCCTGCACCCGTGGGTCCCTTTGCATGGCTGGGTATCATTCTTCCTCACCCTAAACACTTCTCCCTTGATACTACCCATATTGCAATGGCAGGAGCACTGCTTTATTTGTGGTCAGACTCAGAGCATTCTTAGCTTTTTGAAGCTGGGTCATGGGATGCACTGACCTTATATTTTCAGTTCCCTTCAATGGCCTCAGCTTTTTACTTTGTCTGAACTTTCTTCTCTTCTCTTTTCTTTTTTTTTTTTTTTCTAAAAAGTACAACTATTGGGGTTTTTTTTTCTTTTTAGCCTACAGTTCCTTCCCTTTTCTCAGATATGTGGCTCTCTTTGATGATTTTGGAGGTTTTTGGGTTCATAAACAAATGGCCAAGAAAGAACTGTTGAGCCATTTTTGGTGTGAAAAGGTGATCTTATTATAGCACCAGGACAGGACATCCATGGGCAGAAACGGCTGCCCTGGGATTGTGAGAAGTGACTGATTATATATTTTTTAATTAGTAGGTGTTAGGGATAGTGTAAGTCTCTAAGGAATTAGGAAGCAAGGCTTTCAGGACCCTGAGGGGCTAGGTGCTGCTCAGATCTTACTTTTAGTCTTTAATAAAACATAAACATTTAGGCACTAAGGCGGCCATGAGTTCCTTGAGGAAGGTCACACCCTACATGTTTCAGGTATCTATCAGTGGCCTGCAAGCTGTAAGGAGATTTAATTTAAGCCACATTTCTTTTTTTTTTCTTCAATTTTTTAAATTAACATACAATGTATTATTTGTTTCAGGGGTACAGGTCTGTGATTCATCGGTCTTACACAATACACAGCGCTCACCATATTGCATACCCTCCCCAGTGTCCATCACCCAGCCACCCCATCCTTCCCAACCCCCCTCCACTCCAGCAACCCTCTGTTTCCTGAGATTAAGAGTCTCTTATGGTTTGTCTCCCTCTCTGGTTTTGCCTTGTTTCATTTTTCCCTCCCTTCCCCTATGATCCTCTGTCTTGTTTCTCAAATTCCTCATATCAGTGAGATCATATGATACTTGTCTTTCTCTGGTTGACTTATTTCGCTTAGCATAATACCCTCTAGTTCCATCCTCATCGTTGCAAATGGCAAGATTTCATTTTTTTGATGGATGGATAATATTCCAGTGTGTGTGTGTGTGTGTGTGTGTGTGTGTGTGTGTGTGTATACCACATCTTCTTTATCCATTCATCTGTTGATGGACATCTAGACTCTTTCCACAGTTTGGCTATTAAGCCACATTTCAAGGGAAAAATGAAGGGGGGGAAATCAGAGCGGGAGAAAAACCATGAGAGATTATGGACTCTGGGAATCAAACTGAGGGTTCTAGAGGGGAGGGGGGTGGGGGATGGGTTATCCTGGTGATGGGTATTAAAGAGGGCACATATTGCATGGAGTACTGGGTGTTATATGCAAACAATGAATCATGGAACACAACATCAAAAACTAATGATGTACTGTATGGTGACTAATAACATAAAAAATTATAAAAAATAATTTAAGCCACATTTCTCTTGCCGTTGTTTCCCTCCTCATCTTCCTTTGGAAATGCCTATTTTTCTTTTTTAAAAATATTTTATTTATTTATTAGAGAGAGAGAGAGCACACAGAGGGAGAGGGTGAGGAAGAAGCAGACTACCCACTGAGCAGGGAACCTGATGCAGATCTCGATCCCAGGACCCTGGGATCATGACCTGAGCCAAAGATAGACGCTTAACCAACTGAGCCACCCAGGTGCCTCCTGGAAATGCCTATTTTTCTATTCCCGTAACTCTAATCTGTATGTGTGGGGCTGCCATGTTTTTACATGTCACAGTTTCTTGGGCTCCAAATGATCTAGGGTTGCTACTTTTTAAATCACAGCACTGTGCCTCCCTGGTCACAGTTACTAAGTCCAGGTATGGCTTTATAGTTCCAGAGTTCTAAGATTTAAGATCCTCGGTTCTACCCCTAAGATTTTTCCAGGTGAAACTGACAAAGGAGATTTAAGTTCCTTGACAATAGTGAAGCTGTGGGTTTGTTTGGAAGCCTTCTCTTCTCTTATTCAGTGCACTGCTTAAAGAGTTAATTAATAGGTATTTTTTTTCCTGATTGCTTGGGAGGTCTTAACCTTTGTCTTAAGTCAGTTTGGGTTACTAACAAATTAGCATAGATTGAGTGGTTTACAAACAAAAGAAACTTATTTCTCACAGTTCTGGAGGCTGGAAGTCTGAGATCACAGTGCCAGCATGATCAGGTTCTGGTGAGAGTCCTCTTTAAGGTTGCAGATTGCTGTTTTCTCATTTGTGCTCCCAGGACAGAGAGGGCTAGCTAGCTCTCTGGCCTCTTATTTATAAGGGCACTAATTCCTTCATGAGGGCTCCATCCTCATGACCCAATTATCTCTCAAAGGCCCCACCTCCAAATACCATCACGTTGAGATTAGGGTTTCAACATATGAATTTGGGGGGACACAAACATTCAGTCTATGGAGACCTCTGAGGTACAGGTTTTTTCCAACATGCCTAGAAAAACATTGCTGGAACTCTGATTCATTGTAGACATGCAGCTTAGTCCCTTGCTACATAATATTTGCTCCTTTAGAACATCCTATGAGAAAATTAGGGGAGATACCATTTCAGACAATCTCAGTCTCTCTCAGACAATGAGATTAAAAAGGCAAATGTTTTGTCCAATATCACACAAGTAAATGTTGCAAAGCCAAAATTATAGCACAAGATTCCTGATGTTTAGTGTTCTTTCCGCTATACTGTTTTGCAACTTTAATAATCTTTGTTAGCAAAATATAATCCAAATATGTTGCTTGGTATTGCCTCAAAATTGTATCACTTTTGTATCTCATCATTTTAAAAAACATTACTTAAGTACTTCCTTAAGGTTTTCTTCCCTTGGCTTGTAGATTTCCCAACAGATTTCTTGATTCATTGTGCTGTTCCTCAATGGTCTCTCACCAATCCTTGGTGATTTCTTGGAGGTTCTATCTCCTATTGGTATTTATGTTACTGGTTCTCACTGACTACAAACCTAGGATATATAGGTGCCTGAGGTCTTCAGGTTATTTTTGGATTGCTTCAAGCTCGTGTTTCCCCACATCAGAGAATAATATTGGGGAAAAGAATCTTCCACCCTGTGGAAGAGAGAAAGAGCAGAAAGAGGAGTAGGAAAGATGACAAAGAAATCTCCCCCTACCACAGGCATGCTTTTCTTTGCAGAAGGCTGGCTTCATGTGGCCCTAAGGAGCAGTCACTCCCTGTTCTTACTCGGCTCACTGGCCTTTTCTGCTAGGTCTGTGGTGTTCATGAAGTCAGATTGAAGATATTATACCCACATAACCATCTTCCCTTTGTTTCAGGGTCACAGGCATTTACCCCAAGCCAAGAAAGACCCAGGCTAGTTTAAGCAGACAGAATGGTATCAATAATGAAAGGGGAAATGGCTTTTGAAACTCACAGAATGTCAGGGAGCTCTTTCTTATCACCATTTGACTTTAGGATCCTTCTTGGGTCCACTGCTTTTACTACTATTGCTTTTTTTATGCAACTATGAATAATATTCTTATATGAGAGGTTTTTTTTTTAAAGATTTTATTTATTTATTTTTGAGAGAAAGAGAGAGAGCGAGAGTGTGTACAAGCAGGGGGAGGGGTAGAGGGAGAAGCAGACTCTCTGCTGAGCAGGAAGCCTCATGTGGAGCTCGATCCCAGGACTCTGGGATCATGACGTGAGCTGAAGGCAGATGCTTAACCAACTGAACCACCCAGGTACCTCTATATGAGAGTATTTTTGAGTGAAAGAATACTCTGTATAAGTACTGAATTGGTCAGTTTGGTAACTTTAAAATAGGTCCTAAAATTCTTAGCTGTCTCTTCCTCATTTCCATATGTGAACTTAATTATCCTTCCTTTGAGTGGGAACTGGACTCAGTGGCTTGCTCCTTACAAATGAAATATGGCGGAAGTGATGGCATGTGGTGTCTGAAATTGGGACACAAAAGGCATTGCAACTTCCTTTTGTTCTCCTTTTTTGGATCATCTACTTTGGGGAGAGCCTGATTGCCTACTTAAGCAACCCTGTGGAAAGACTCGTGTGGCTAAAAACTGAGGCTCCTGCCTGCCACGATCATGTGAGTGAGTCATCCGAAAGTGGACTGTCTAGCTGCAGTTAGGCCTTCAGATGACTGCAACCCTCAGTGACATCTTGGCTGCAAGCCCATGAGAGTTCCTGAGCCAGACCACCCAGTTAAGCTGCTCCTGAATTCCTGACCACACAAACTGCAATAACTGTGATAGAAAGTGTTTATTGCTTTAATTCACTAAATTTTGGGGCAATTTGTTATGTAGCAATAGATAAATAGATTTTTGGTCATGCTCATCTGGACTTGATTCAGATGCCAATGTCCTAGACTTTGAGTTGATGACATAAAAGGATGAGGATTTTGAGGGATCTTGGGAGGTAAGTCCATTTTGCATGTGGGAGGAATGTAAATAATTTTTGACCAGAAAACAGCTGTGGAAGTTTTAAAATATGTCCCTATATATATATATTTTTTTCTTTTTTCTTTTTTTTTTTTTTTTTTTTTTGATGCTCCTTTCTTCAAAGGTAGGACCTAAATCTCCTTCCCCAGCAGTAAATAACCCATACAACTAACTTCTTCAGGGGTGGATTTATGGGTTTACAACCTGTACAGTTGCAGGGGCTCCTTGCTCAGAAGGGCCCTGCACTTGGCTTCATGCTCAATTGTTGCATTTTGAAATCCTTAATAATTTTTGAGTAAGGGGACCCACATTCTTATTTTAATTCTAATGGGAACCCACAAATTATGTGGCTGTTCCTGAGCTGCTGCTTCTGCTCTGACCTTGAGGTCACTGGCTTTTCTTGATAATTGGCCTTATTTCTATCCTCAAAGCCCTTGTGAGCTCACTTTCCATGGTCTTGGGAATATGGAAAATGGCTATTCATTTCACTTTACCTGTAGGAAAAAACGGATTTTCTCCTGGTTCCTTGAGCCGTCAGCCCCACTGGTGATTCCACAATTCTGAAGTAAAGATAGTGAAATATCCATGGTCAGTGTCCTGTGGTCCCAAGTGATCCTTCCTGAGCTCAGGTGGTACTTCACTTAGCCATTCCTGATTCTCCCCATCTCTTCTCAGCCTCTGTTCCTCTATGGGGCCACAGAGCATCCAAAAACTGGTTGTTTCACCTTTTCATCTGGGCTGCCCACATGCCATCCAGACTGAGGAAGACCTGGAAGCTTCGGTGCCATGTGAGCCATGACCACGACCACATTGGCAAACGTCGGAAGCACCCAGGAGGCTGGGGGTAATCCTGGTGGCATGTATCACCGCAGGATCAACTTTGACAAATATCACCCAGGCTACCAGAGCCTCTGCCCAACTGTCAACCTTGATAAACTGTGGACATTACTCAGTGAGTAGACACGAGTCAGTGCTGCCAAAACCAAGACTGGAGCTTCTCCTATCATTGATGTGGTGTGATCGGGCTACTACAAAGTTTTGGGAAAAGGAAAGCTCACAAAACAGCCTGTAATCCTGAAGACCAAATTCTTCAGTAGAAGAGCTGAGAAGATTATTAAGGGTGAGTGTGGGCTGGGGGTGGATGCACTCTTAAATCCATAACATTTCTCCTTGGGAGAAGAGACTTGAGTTCTTATGGGCTTGCAATTCACTCTTTCTGAGAATATTCAGAGCTTTCCTACAATGTCAACAAATGGGGTGGCTCCTGAAAATGGTATTGTTTTCGCTCCTGAGTTGCTACTTCATTGACTAATAGCTCTCAAGCAGCGATTTATAGTGTGAATGTCTTCCCCACTCTAGTCGCAGTGTTGTAGAATTTCCTACACATGCTCAGAAATACTGCAAACATCGTAAAGTCAGAGCTTAGGCTGTTACTTTATCTCTAGCACTTTTTACTCTGACCAGTGTAGTTTAACCTGCAAAATGGTAACTTGGGAGCTGTTTGACACTCAGAGTCTGATTGGAGAATTGCAGCCATGAGTAGTTTTTTTGGTTGACCCAACTATAAGCCATTTGACTTCCTTTTCAGAGCAAGCTAGCTATTTTTTAGCTATTTTCTAAATAGGACATAGTTTCAGAGGTGAGGGTACTGTTTAAACTTGCCTCTCTCTCTTAGGGTTATTCCCAATCTCCTTTGACATGGAGATGTCAGGAAGATATCTGGGTACACACTAAGAGAAGACTCTGAGGAACTTAGAGGCTTTTGGAGATGAGAGAGGGTTGAGGGACTCATTAAAACATGTAGAATTTGTTCAAATTTCCATGAGGGGCGGTTTGGCTTAATTAGGTCAATATATATTCAGGCCTGCATATAGGATAAAACCTTATTATTTTAGCTAGCATAGTGGCAGACACAGAGATGCATTGCTCGGATCCTTTTTCAAGAAGGATTTGCTGCTCAGTTGTAAGAAGTGTGGTTCACTGGCAGCCTTCTGCTGTTTACTTCTTCAGGTCCACCTCAGCCTTTGAGCTGGGACTTCCCTAATGGGCAATCTTTGCTTCAAAGGTTCTTACTGGGCAGGCAGAGACTTTGTCCAATATGCATTATGGTCTCCTTTTCCCCCTGCCCAATCCTACTTTCTCCCTTTTCTTTTCATGAGTATTACTCTTCAGTCTGCACTCTTTATTCTTCTCAACACCTGCGTCCCAGAGGACCCCACTGGCACAGTGGTTCCAGGAGTGCTAGAAGAAAACAGGTGGTAAGATGAGGCTTTGGGATTGGATCACTCAGTGCCTGTTTGGCAATGAGAATCCTATCCCAGGTGGTATGTGGGGGACACGGATTAGTGTCTGGCATAAGATGTTGGCCCAATTGCAAAAACTTTCTCTGGTGAATTGAGAGAATGTTCCATTGCAATGGTTTAGGCATTTGAAAAGGGCAAGGGGAAAAAATTCATATGAGGAAAATGGAATTGGCTGGTTGCTATTAAGTAACATTGATGCTTGTTAGAGGGATAATGAAAAGCTGAAGGCAGTTAAAAATTGATAACTAAGGAGATCAGAAGTCCTTTTTGGTAGCTTAAAAAGAGGCCTTTATCTTCAGCATTGGGAGAGAAGAAACAGACCAAACTCGGGGTTCAAAAGAGTCCAGAGCTTCAAACACAGCTAGTTATGTGGCTGAGGCAGGTCTGTTATGCCAAAGTCAGGATCCTGGTTGAGAAAACTTTCCCCATCCTGACACATGGGAGGGGGGTAATCTGTTGCCCGTCACCCAGACATTGACTCTCCAAACTCCTCTGAATTATCAGCACTTTCAGAGGTTGTCCCTTTCCCTACTAAGAGCTAATATACACCCCTGTTGTATGAGAAGCCATTGCTGGCCACTCTTCTGTAAGGTAACAGGCTTCTCACCAGCCTCCTCAAGATATGGCCAGAACCTCCTGTCTTGGATGCTTAGCCTATAACTAGGGTCAAATCACAGCATGTCCCAGATGGGGATGTCCTGGATTTATTAAGGGAGGACTGGTATTATACTCTAAAGGAGTTATAGGATCTAGTCAGCACATGCCAACAGAAGCTAGGGGAGTACCATGGTGCTGGATTTGAGTGTTCTTGAGGGGCCAGAACATAACATTGGATACGAAAGAGTTTATTGGCTTGGAGGCAGTTTCTTAGGACAGGTAATTTACTACCTTGGCAAAGACTCACTGCAGGATGGCTTCTAAGAGCAAGAGAAAATGATGGCCCATGCTGAGTGTAGTGGAAATGCCAGAATTGCCTTTGCAGATACCAGAAGAAAACAAAAGTCTCAGGGAAGTGGACTTGCTGGAGTGGCGATATTATATGAGGCCAGAAGATCTACTAGAGGATTATATTCCATGGGAAGGGGCTGAGGACACACATGGTTTTCCAAGGCTATCAGGAAGGCAGTTGTATTTAAAAAAATATTTTTAAAGATTTTATTTATTTATTTGAGAGAGAGAGAGAGAGGGAGAGAGAGCACGAGCAGGGGGGAAGGGAAGAGGGAGAGGGAGAAGTGGGCCCCCCCTGAGCAGAGAGTCCAACACGGGGCTCTATCCCAGGACCCCAGATCATGACCTGAGCTGAAGGCAGACACTCAACCGACTGAGCCACCCACGCCCTCAAGGAAGGCACTTGTAAAAGGTACGAGCACCATTAAGAATTTCAGTGTTGCCTCTCCTTTGAAGATTAGGCCTGGTAGTAGGAGAAACTTTCACAGATGTTAACTCATTGATCACAATGAGGTTTTGAAGGTATATTACAAATTTAGGAATGGTGCTTAAGCCCATATACCTGGTGACATGAAAGACTGCCATCCTTGAATAGACAGACTCCAAAACAAGACAGGCATTGCAACATGTCCAGTTGCAGCACAGGCAGCCCTGTTTCTTGGGCTATTTGATCCAACAAACCCTTTCAGTATGAGAATAAAAATGCAGACCCCTGTATTTCTGGGGCAAGCCCATAACACGTTTGGCAGAACAGCTCTTGACACCCCAATAGTGCCTTGTAAAGGCAGAAAACTTGGTCATGGGACCACTGAGTAAAATAAGTTCAGAAATCCCCACCACCTGTAAGGTCTTGTTGAGCCAGCAAGTCATAAAATCAGGTGTACCCAGCAGCATTCTACTGTAAGTTGGAAGCGGTACATCTAGGATCTAGAACAAGTAGGACCACGGGGCACAAGCAACCTACATGAGTTAAGTAGCCCAGAGCCCCATGGTCCTCACCGGAGTTGCACCAGCAGCCCTTTCCTTACCACACATTTGTGGTGTTTGACATGCTGTACCACCCAGAAGCAGTGGCTTAGTAGAGTGTTGGAACCATCTGCTGCCGGTGCAGCTGATACACAGGTCAGAGGCAACACTCGCAGATATGGTACACACACAGATTATTAGAGCCCTCTATGTGGGGCTTGTCCCCCAAAGAAAGAATACAGGGATCCAGGAACCAATTAAAGAAGATGGATTGAAATATGTTTTTATAAAGATTTATTTTTAAAAAGGGAGGTCTATTAAGCAAATTAGTTGTTTAAAAGGAAATGTTTATCCAATGACAATGAAGGACAGTTCCTTGGTATCACTAGAATGCTAAATTTATATACATGCCTTTTCTTCCTGGATTATTTACATTTTGCATTCACTTACGAGAGTGTCTAATGTATCAAAAGTAATGGAAAAGGATTTAAAGTATAATCTCTGAAAGAGATAAAATTTTATTTCTCAAGGTATGTTGTATAAGTGAGATTTCACTGATAAAAAGAATACATCCCTGTCAATTTCTGAATTAGATGGAAAATGAAGACTTTGGGGACTCCCTCTCTGGTAACTAAATGTAGGCCTGCTCATGCTTTCCCCCTTCTTCTTCCTCCACTGCCCAATCAGAAATCCCATCTTTTTTTTTTTTTTTAAAGATTTATTTATTTGACAGAGAGAGACACAGCGAGAGAGGGAACACAAGCAGGGCGAGTGGGAGAGGGAGAAGCAGACTTCCTGCGGAGCAGGGAGCCTGATATGGGGCTCGATTCCAGGACCCTGGGATCATGACCCGAGCGAAAGGCAGACGCTTAATGACTGAGCCACCCATGCGCCCCCTGAAACGCCATCTTAAGACCCATCCCCCCCCTTTTT
Source organism: Zalophus californianus (assembly GCF_009762305.2). Taxonomy (NCBI): domain Eukaryota; kingdom Metazoa; phylum Chordata; class Mammalia; order Carnivora; family Otariidae; genus Zalophus; species Zalophus californianus. The sequence continues at coordinate 87,165,720 of NC_045600.1, forward strand.
AAAAAAGATTTATTTATTTATTTATTTGACAGAGAGAGAGTGTACAAGCAGAGAGCGCGGCAGGCAGAGGGAGAGGCAGCTAAGCAGGGAGCCCGATGTGGGGCTCGATCCCAGGGTCCTGGGATCATGACCTGAACTGAAGGCAGATGCCCAACCATCTGAGCCACCCAGGTGTCTCACCAAGACCCATTCTTATCAAGAAGCTTTCTCCTATTTCTCCAGGGGAGTGACATGTCTCACCTCTTCATTCTTAGCAAACCTGTTTCACATATCTGGCATTTAGTTAGAAAATATCTTATTAATTAGGATTATCTTTCATCTTTTCAAATCAATTTTAAGTGATTTGAAGCCAGGACTATGTTTCATTTATATTTTTATTTGCCACTTTGTATCTGGTCAGTATCTGAGAGAAAAGACTCAGCATATGTAATTTACTTTTCTTGTTTGGAGCATCCATTCATTTGCCTATAGCATGGATCAGAAAGGAGCTTTGTTTTTTAAAGGAAAGATTTCATTCAGTTATTATTCAATTGTTTAAGACCTACCTTTGTTAGTATGGAGATATATAATCTTAGCTAGTTCACTTTATCTCTCTGACCCTTAGTTCCTCGTTTGTAAATTAAGGAAAATGGATTATATAATTAAAATCAACTAACATTTACTGACTACTTCCTATGACCCAGGCACCTGGTTATTTATATGTACTATTTTATTTAATTCTCATTTCATAGAAGAGAATTCCCTAGTTTAAAAATTTTCATTAATTGCCCACAACCATCAGTAAGTAATAGTACTGGGCTTGAATCCAGTCTGGAATAACTTCTAAACCCATGCTCTTAACTGCTACACCATCTTGTCTCAGTTTTAAGAGCTAGTGAACTACCAGAGTTTTTTTCCAACCCTAGAATTTCATAAGTCTAGGAGTTCTGAGGAGGAGCAAGTCAACATAATCTTTCTGTATCTAGTAGCTTCTTGAACACAAAGAGAAGAGAGCTCTACTGTTTTATGAATACATCACTTCTGGGTCTTCTTTTAAGCCTTTAGGAAATATTAGGCAACAGGCACACATAGGGAGACCAAATATTAGCAGAACTACAAAGAACCAGAATGCCTAAAGGTATTATTAAAGTAGTTTGGCTCAGGTTTGCACATGGACTCTTATTTCAACCTATATTGAATCTTTTTTTTCTCATGTAGTTAAGGATTAACCTATGAGTTCTTTCCAGAAACTTCTAGTGCCTTAGCATTGTTATTGGGAAATGAATGATTGCACGACCTCAAATCTTGGTGGGACAAGTTGGTGTATAAGTAGATACAGTGAGTACTAAATTATGATACAGAATTAGAGGCTATAGAAGGCATATGGAGATTTGGTCGAATGGACAACCCATTTTTATTTGTTGTTTTAACTAGGTTTCTGAGGAAGCCAATAAGCTAATATTACTGTGTAAGTTCAACCCTGTGCCAGGTGCTGTGGAGAACATAGAACTCTAAAAAATGGCCTCTGCCTTCATGTAACTTATATACTATCTCAGAGTAAAAGATAGGAATACATGAAAAGATTAGTGAACAACATAGCATTATGCATGATTAAGTGCTAAGTTTTTTTTTTTTTTTTAAGATTTTACTTATTTATTTGACAGAGAGAGACACAGTGAGAAAGGGAACACAAGCAGGGAGAAGCGGGCTTCCCATTGAGTAGGGAGCCCGATGCGGGGCTTGATTCCAGGACCCTGAGATCATGACCTGAGCTGAAGGCAGACGCTTAACAACTGAGCCACCTAGGCGTCCCTAAGTGCTAAGTTCTATCTAAGGGAATGTAAGGGCTTGAGGTTCCCAAATCAGCCCTTGTGGCTGCCACACTGAGATTCCCTCCTAGGTTCAGTGGTCTGCTCAGGGCAATATGATAGTCTTTGTGTGATGTGACTGTAGACTGGAACAGAGGTGGTCACATGCCCTCATAGCAGCCAGTCTACAGGCTAGGCAGCTACCTATAATATGGCCTGGTAGAAACAACAAAACAATAACAAATCAATGGAGTTGAATCAGACTCTCCTGAGAGTTTGCACCAGGAAAGAGTGAGAGACTGAACTATTGCAAGCTAAGAGCAGAGTCTCATGTTCCTTCCTTCTTTCTCCCCTTGGGACATGGGAGCAAATGAAGGAACAAATTCTAAGTCAGCAAAGGCTTTGACACTGGGGAGAGAAAGATGCAGAGGGTGAGGAGGCAAGTTGGTAGAGAGACATGGACACGTGGAAAGTGTCCTAAGTGATATTGACAGATCATCTTACATGTCCTAATGAAGATCCATGAATTTCTTCTCCCTAGAGTTTCTATGGATGCATAATCACCGGCACTCAGGTCTAGATTCTGCTTGTTCTTGGATTTTTGTGAATGCACATCCTTTCAATGAGCCCAGAATTATTTGAAGTAATTGGAGTGAGTTTCAATTTTTTGGAACCAGATAAACCTAAATAGAACAGTGTATAGGAGATTGGGGGGAAAGTGAAAGCTGTACATAGAGAAAAAGGTGTTTGATTTGTGGAGAGAGAGTCTACAGAGAAGACATATTTCTTTGTAATTTTCTTTTTTCTTCTGAAAAGGCTTAAGGGTTCCAAAAATTCTGGTGCATTTAGAGTTCCAGTGAATCCAGAATTTGCTACCATTCATTCACAACTGACAATGCACTGATTGTCCTCATGTGCAAAAAGATAGGCATGTTAGGTTTGAGCTAAAAGTCAGAATTTCCTTCTGTTAGATATGGAACATTTTTGTACGTTGTGCCTTTAACTCTTAATAGTATGACTCCAATTGTATCTATTATCAAAGCATCAAAACAATATTTCTGAAAATTACCATTTTTTTAGAGCAGTAAAGCTGAAGATCTTTAAATTTTTTTCCCCCCAGGGTTTAAAATTTCTGATGTTCAAAGATATCCATGAAAGTGATTATTATTTATAGATCCTCAAGGAGAAGACTCTGCTTAGGTGAGGAATCTCTCATCTAAGTATAAGTGAGCCACAAAGGTAACAAAGTTGGCAAAGATCCCTGCAGCACATGCTGGGCCCTGTGGGTCTCATCTTGCCTAGAGTTTGGTATATGCAAAGAAAGCCCTCTTAACAACTGCTATCCCCTCTGGTTGACAAAGATGAAAAGCTTAACAATACTGAGGGTGGAGAAAGCAGGTTTTGTTCCTTCTCGACAGATTATATTTCAAGAAATCTGGTGAGAGGGGGAAGAAGGAAGGTCTGAAATAAAAATAGAGTCCCTTTAATTTTGAAAATGGTGAAAGAAAATTAAAATAGCAAGAGCAAGATCCAGTCCCAGAGGCAGACAGTTCGTGACACGAACACTGATGACACAGACAAGGTAAAATGATTGCAGGAAAATGTGGGGGTAAGTGGTGAAGTGTCAAGGACCTGGGTGGTACATAGGCAGGGTTTGATGGTTTCTCACTTGTATCACACAGATTGCGCTCTCCATGATATCCAGTTCCCATATTACTATGGGATAAAGGGGAGAGTTCCTCTTTCCTTTCTCTTCTCCCCCCACAACCTTTTATTGTGAGATCATCATTCCACCCATTCTTTCCTGAGAGAGGAATTAAAAGTTTCATCAAACGCAAAGTCCTCTCATGGTGGTGGCTAGCTGCTATTTCTGAGTGATCTAAGACGAAAAAATTGGTGAGGTAGATACAATTTCCATTATAGCAACTTTCCTGAAGCCTTAGTTGGTATTTAAATATACCTTTTCAGCCACCAGTTTCCCTCAGCCTTATTCAGTCCTTCGGCTGGTCTGGGTTGGCTAATCTGTGGGATGATGCAGACCTTTATCCCCTAGAGGACTGTGCTCTGAGTTTCTTTGCCCTCATTTGGCTGTGGTTGGTACAGCTCCCCTTTTATACTGATATCCTTGGGTATGGGAGCATAAAGTACTACCCAGGATTCCATGGCTATCCTTCCTTCTAGCCATTTCTCTCTCCATACAAATTGGACCATCGTGTACTGGTTACAGATCTGCCCACTAAGCATGACTTGCTTTTTCTTCTGTCCAATAGGGCCACTCTTGAGGAGGGATTGTATTATGACAGTAGGCCACTTTTTATTAGCACCATCATATTAATAACATAATCATTCATACCCCAATCCATCTGGGAACCAAGCTTAATTTTCTCCCCTCTACTTAGTTTGTCATGGAGGAGTTTGTCATGAGCTGAAGGAGAGGCATTAGTGCAAATAGAGGTCAAGGACATGGAGTCTAGGCTCTGTTCAAATAATTTAATCATGCCCTCTGGACCCACTCTATCTATACTTAGGCCCAGTTGCACACCAGAAACTATTTTTCAAATGGTGAATAGTTCTCTGCTGCAGAAGGCTTGGCCATGTTCCAGATTATTGGGATGTCAACTGTATCTCTCCTATTTGGGCTTTCTGAAGATTTTACCCATCCATGATATCCTGCTACGGATACCTTATAGCAAACTTGGAGTTTCTGGGTCATACAACATGAGTGGTAAGGAAACTTGTACCACAGCCTGTATCTCACTCAAAATTGTGTCTCTTAAGTCACCTGAGAACATGGATCAGGCATGACATAATACTACTAATATTTTTAAAAGATTTTCTTTATTTGACAGATTGAGAGAGAGCATGAGAAAGGGGAGCGGCAGGCAGAGGGAGAGGGAGAAGCAGGCTTCCCGCTGAGCAGGGAGCCCGACCCGGGATTCTATCCCAGGACTTTGGGATCATGATCTGAGCCGAAGGCAGCTGCCCACCTGACTGAGCCACTCAGGTGCCCCATTATTTTTAAGTAGGACATATACTACCTCCAAAATTCAGTGAGATAATCAGACACTTAGTATAGGAGATACGTGTTAAAGGAATGTGTCTTTTACTTAGAGGGGATGTACTATGCCCTACACCGCAGCCTTCCTTAAAACCTCATGGATATGGCAGTATCCTGTATCTTCATAGGGTTTTTCTTGTACCTTCTCACATAATGTATCTTTCTAGGGCAACCATAGTATTTGCCATGTGAGTCAATTAGTATGATGTCATCAGTTTGAGGAATGCTAATATTTTCTGTGTAGTATCAAGATGATCAAGGGCTTGTGGAATACATTTTGACAGAGAATAGGAGAGTTAGCTTGGACAGGACAGTTAAAGTATAATTCTGTCCTTGCCTTTCATTTGATCTTTTTATCTTCTCTATTGATGGAGTTAGAAAAGAATACATTGTTAGATCAGTAGCAGCAGAACAGGTACCTGAGACCATTTTGTTTTGCTCCAATAGAGATGCCATAACTGGACATAGCATCTACACTTGAGGGTCTTCCTGTTTAAGCTTATGGTAGTCCACTGTTGTCTGTCACATTTTGTCTTGTCTTCTCAGGTGCCAAAACACTGATGGGGGGTATGGAGAGTACCAACCTTATTTTCCTTAAGCCTTGGAGGGTAGTGCTAACCTCTGAAATTTCTTTTGGGATACAGTATTGTTTGTGAGTTACTATTTCAGCCAAGTCTGGGGCAGTTTTAGAGGCTTCTACTTGGCCTCCTACCATAATTTAGGCTCTTATTCCATAAGTTGGACAACAAATGTGAGGATTCTTCTAGGAGCTAAGTATACCCATCCAATTATACACTGGAACTGAGGAATAACCATAGGGCAGGTCTGAAGTCCTACTGAACCCTCTTTAAAATGGTCTTAGTATAATACTCTATTTATCACCTGGCCTCCATAGACATTCACCTTACCCAGAGAATTATTATGACATTTTGGGTTTCTTATTATTAGTGGCAGCTCAGATCCTGTATCTCACAAAAAAATTTGTATATTCTGGACATTCCTTTTCCTGGTGCACAGTTACCCCGGTAAATGGCTTCAGATCTTTCGGGGGAAGAACTGGGGAAGTATTCATTGTATGGACTTATGGTGGGTTACATGTTTTTTCTCAAGAAGTTCTGGCTTCCTCTTTAATCAGTGGTTTCTGAATCTAAGAACAAGAAAATAAAAATGTCATGAAATGCGAGGAGCTAGAACATTTCAAGGGAGATTGCCATCTATTTACCCAGACCAATTTCCTTTACCTCCTGGCTGCATAGCTAAGTGACTTTTCTCTAGCAGTTGCTTGGGGCCATGTGACTGAGTTCTGAGTAACAGAAACACATGTACATGGAAAGCTTATTTCCCACATGAGTTTCTATCTTCTGATTTCACTCATCCCAGGGACAGAAGAGAGAGATGAGGGGCACCAAAGACATATTTGGCTTGATTCCTGTTTTCCCCTTTGTCTTCTCTCAGGTGTCCAGTGACTCATGCTCTTTAGATAAGAGATGACTGAAGCTGGAGCAGGAATCCTGGGTCTGCCTCCTGGTTCTGTCTTCTGTCATCCTGAACAAGGCATGCAACCTTGACCATCTTAGTTATTTCATCTGTGAAATGAAGCCTAAATGGTCCCTAAGCCTCTTCTAGTCCTTAGAATTGTATGAAAACTAAATATAACCTAAAATCAATTCATAGTAAGGAGCCAGTGATGGATTTTTGGGGTTGCCCATCCCAGGGATATTTCATTTTAGCGGGTGTGAAAGCTACTTCCTGGCTTGTCTTGTCTTGTTGGCGGTGAGAGCAGTCTCAGTCCTGACTCTAATAAATCCCATTTCTTTTTCACTTTAAATTCTACTGCAGATTGATGCTGGTCCTGAAGATTAGTTTGGGGTCTTAATATCCCAGGAAAATTGCAACAAGGCAACATGCTAAGATGTTCTTAATTTGCTAAGAGTGCACAGCAGGCCCTGGATGCTTACATCCTCCAGAGAATATGATTGAACATTCAAGTAAAGTTTCCATGAATGGAACTTTTATGCTTAACATCTACCAAAATAACATTTTCTTTTCTGATCTTAAAGAAACCCTCTGAAGAACGAATAAAATGTTCACACCAAGGAAGAACACTTTATAATCATAATTATGTGACTCTAAAAGGCTATAATAAACTTTAAGCAAGTGCTTCCTATTTTATTTTCACTGCAAACAATTTATAGGCTGAACTGTCCTCTTGACACGATAATGAAAGAGGAGTCACACATGTCAGCTGGGGCAATTATGTTCTTCAGATGTCTGCTGTAAGTATTGTATGATTCCTTCCTGCTGACACCTTATCAACTATGACGTGCATATTAAAAAGAACACCCAAGAGAGCTAACTTTAAAATTCTGAGTACTTTCAAGAAGTTCCATCTGTATCAAAAAGCTTTGTATCTCATTTTCCAAGATAGTCTTGTCTTTGCTATCTAATTTTTCTTGAGCCTCACATGGAAAGGAAAAAAGAACAAAACTCACACAGGAAAAATATATTTTGATAATAATCATTAGCATAGTGATTCAGGGCCCCAAAATATACCCGGTCTATTGTCTCAGTGAGTAAAAAATCTGGTGTCAGACAGATATGGGTTCAAATTTCAGCTCTTATCATTTCCTAGCTTTTTGACTTTGGTCAAGGGACAGACTCTTTTCACCTCTGAAAAGAAAAAGTTGAAGACTGTGTTGCTCAGATTGCAGGGAGACCTGAGTGAGAGCATGAGTAAGTGCTGGTGCACTAAGCTTAGGGTCTGTCACAGGATGTCTGAGATGTTAGTTCCTCTCCTTGTATGTTTTTAGCAGGATCTGGAGGGTGCCTACTGTGCGTGTACTTTGGATGTTACCTAGAGAGGCATTTCTCTTGAGGAGGAGAAATGGGGGCTAAGAGGGGCTAGAAAGCATCTTGCACCTTAGTTCAGCTCCAAAATCCTCAGTTTGCAGGTTGCACATTTTTTCTCTGCTCTTCCTTTCCCATCCTCTTAAGATCCAAGCTCAGTTCTTCAAAGCCTTCACTAGCCATTACCAGTTTCGACTGTCCCCGGGCCGCCCAAGGAGTGAGTTTCCCCATCAGTCACTGTCCTCAGGCCAGGGGACTCCTCTGACTTGTTAGTGTTACTCCCTTGTGGCGCTCACCTCTTCAGGTGCCCATGACACTGTGTGGCCCAGCACCCATCTGCTCCTGTCCTCACCACACACAACCTTCTTTTGTCTCTTTTAAGCAGGGACAAGCACTTCCGGGTTGAAGATGGTTCTAGGACTCCTGTATAGGCCTTTCCAGAGCATCATTATCTGGATGGTCAGGACACTTTTTTTTTCATTATGAATAACCTAAATCTCTTTTCCACATCTCAAATCTTGTCCCTCTCATTCAGTTCATCTTTAGCACCAAATTACATCAGGTACTCAAGCCATCCCCCCTTTTACCCTTGATTTATTTAACAGGAAGGAAAGTCAATCCTACACACAAAGGTACAACATTGTACCTGAATTCTCCAGCTCAACCACCTCTTTTTTTAAAGTTTGGGGAACAAACTGCACAATCTTCTAAGGGTTTTATTGTATAAAGGAAAAATTGTATCAGGGCCCTTGGTCATCATGCTACTTTTGTTATACCCTGGAATCTCTGGAACCTGTTACCTTATTTTTTCTTTCAAAGGACTGTATTGCTGACAAATATTCAAAATCTCTTGCTGTAGTTGGTTAATGTCTCCTAGTCTTACTAGTAACTGTTCATTTTTTGTAACTGTTCATTATTAGTAACTGTTTATTTTTATTTGTGGTGTGTGTGTGTGAAAGAGAATGAGAAATTTTGAATTGGGTGTTCATTCATTCATTCATTCACTCTAGAGTCACTTTCTTGCTTCTTAGCTGTGGTAGAAAAGCACTGAGATATCAGATCAGGAGTACTGTGTTCTTGTCCTCGCTAAAATCTGTATGATCTTGGGTAAGTAGTGACTTAACCTCTTTGAATCTTAGACTCTCCACTTATAAAATGAAAAGGTGGCACTAGATCTATAAAGCATTTTCTAATGTTAGTATTCCAAGGCCTATGATGTTTCACATTTTATGCTTACCTTTCTTTGAATTAGCTGACACTACTGTACCAGGGCCATCTATGGGGAATGGCATATAGGAATAATTGTCTCATATTTCAGAGTGTGTGTGTTTGTGTCCTGCTGTTGTGGGAGATGAGGCAACCAATTGGACAGTCAGTGGAGGACCAGGCAGTGATACTATAATTCACATACATGTATCCACAAATTGGGATGTAAGCTTTTCTCTACCCTACCCTTCCCTCCTCTTGGCATCATCTGAAAGTTAGGGCTGAGGGCCTGATAGTATCCTCCCTTCCGTACAGACTACACATTTCTTCTTTGTTTCCCTTCTTTAAGACTGTTATCGACTATCATCTTAACCAAATTTCTATAGCCTGAGGTATGAGAAAATAAATAGATTATTGTGATTCACCTTTTCATGGAGGGAGCTTATGGTTACTTGTTATAAATTGTGGTTTTGACAATTCATATTGGCCCAGATTCCAGAGACACAGACTTGAGTTGTGAGCCTTAGCTCTGCCACTTAACAGCTATATGGCCTTGGACAATTCATATTTGTCCCTCTCAGATTGGTATTTTTCATTTCCAAGTGAAAAAAATTACTACTTTGCAGTGTTGTTGAGGAAGTGGGGAAGGAGGAAGATTATAGCTAATTTATGCATAATTCCTAGCACATAGTAGCTACTCCTTTACACTTTGGTGTCCAGCTGTATCAGTAAAGGATGGAAATGGGCTCTAGGCCTTTTCCTGGAAACAGTAACCCAACTGTTAAGTCACGGTGGGTTAAGGACAAGCAAACTGCCTGAGAGTTCTATGAGCCAGACCATGTTCTCCTGGTTTGCCTCTGAAAATCTCCTGAGGCTGAGACTCTCGAAGTTTCACTGAGCTCAGGAGAGACTTATCTCTTGGCTCTCCCATGCCTGCTGCCCTTGTGTAGATAAACTGCCTTGTGTGAAATTAATGTGGTATAATTTGTAGCTCCCTAAGCTGTTTGATTGCACTTGTTAGCTCTTAATTTTCTGAGTGATTATAAATCGATCATTTGATAATCTGCTCCAGTGTCACCCAGGGTTTGTGACATTAAGCTGACTTATCTATCATTTTCAGGGTCATTCTTCTTTTTCCCTTTCTAATTTGGTAGGAAGTACTGACATTTGCTCTTTTCCAAAGCGTGGAGCTTTCTCTAATGGAATTTACTTAAAAATACCAAGTAGCAGCTTGACAGTGATGTCGCCCATCGATTTAAATTTCCCATCACCACGAGGCCTTGTCCTGGAGTGACCTGGCAAGTTGGAGGAGCCCCTATTCTTGCAGATTTGGAGGTTTGTGGCAGGAGATCTTTAACTCTTATCTCACTCTCCGTTTTCTCTCTTTGCTTTCAGAACTTTAGAGCACATGTATAAGACGGTATAAATACTTACTTTTTTTAAGTGAGAAGACTCAGTGAACTTCATCTGGGCGGGACCTGCAAGCTGTTAAGGTGCATGTTGTGTCCCTGCCACCTAAAAGGAAGGGTTACTGCTACTCTACTGGGATGATCTGATGTGGCAGCTACTTTGTTGCAGTGAATAATCATTGAGATCAAGCTGGGGAGAAACTCAACCATCTCTGTTAATCAAATAATGGCTACCATTTACTGAGCACTTCCTCCAAGCCAGCCACTGTGCTAAGCCCTTGATTATCGCATTAGCACTCAGAACATCCTTATGAATTAGATTCTGTTGCTATCCTTATTTCACTGATGAGTCTCAGTTTAGTTCCAAGCCCCCTGTCATAGCAGGGTGAACGTGGCCAGGTATGGAGTAGAGATTCCAAACTTCACCTAGACAATGTGGTCTTTCTGTAATACCACCAGGTCTTAAAAACTTCAGAAATGGTCTGAAAAACCATAGATAGAAAATCTGCATCTTAGCAATTGAAGTCACCTCTAAAGATCACTTACCTCGCCCCTGTTTTCAGGCAAGTTTTGGTATCATTGACCTGTTCTAGGCTTCCAGATCCTGATTTGTAGAAGGCCTATTATTAGTTATTGATAAAGGCTTGACCTGCCAGGCAACAAGAAAGAATAGGTGGGGTAGTTGCAAGTCCTGCATTGGCTTTTTTCACTGACAAAAAGCACCTATTAGTTATTACTTTGTGCCCACCTTGTGCTGACTCACCACGAAGTCCACGGTGTATGATGAATATATTAGGTGGGCATGCATATAAACATAAAAAGTGTCTGAACAGGGTGCAGAGTAGAGTGGATGGTGTCTGGAGACTAACATATGAATCTGAAATATGAATATAAATGTAGAGAAATGGAAGAATGCATAGGGTTAATTTAATGGGAACAATTCTTTCTCAGCATTTTCAAGTCAGAATAGTAGTTCAGAATGTTATTTTTTTTTAAACCAATGCCAACCAGTAGTATAAAACATCTGCAATATACGGATAATGCATAATACTAAAACATAACAGATGTGTATAATATAAATATTTTTTAATTCCCCTACATATTAAAAGAACTGTATTCTTTTTATTTATTTAAACATTTTTAAAAAGATTTTATTTATTTATTTGACAGAGAGAGACACAGCGAGAGAGGGAACACAAGCAGGGGCAGTGGGAGGGGGAGAAGCAGGCTTCCTGCTGAGCAGGGATCCTGATGCGGGGCTTGATCCCAGGACTCTGAGATCCTGACCTGAGCTGAAGGCAGTTGCTTAACCAACTGAGCCACCCAGGTGCCCCAAACTGTATTTTTAGATGCTTTTCCTAAGTCAACACACAATTTCTTCCCTTTTCCCCTGGAACAGCTGTGAGGTGAATTCTTTGCTAACTGGTGTTTCTAAACGCTAAGCCCAGTGGTTACTTTTCTCCTGGAATTTCTCCAGCTATATAATATCACCAACTAACAAATACCAATTCTACTTCATTTCCTCTAATGCCGTTTTGGTTCTTGGGTGTGAAGGATAGAAAATGTTTGGCATTGCAGAAGTTAGATATAGTTAATTTTTCAGGAATTTTAATTTTTAGGCTGCATAAACTTAACTACTAACAGTAAAAGAAATGAGGGTGTGGATAATAAGGAAACACAAATCAGTTGTGAAAGTTTTTATAGGTAGTACTTTTGTTGTATGAGGAACTATATGTAGTATGTTAATAAGTTAGTTTAAGTAATTTAAACCCTAATCCTACAGGTTAAGTTGAAAATTAAATTATGTAGTTAATGAATAATGAGGAGGTTTTCTTTTTATTTATTTACTTATTTTTAATTAATTTAAATTTTACTTAGTTGACATATAGTGCAATATTGGTTTCTGGAGTAGAATTCAGTGATTCATCACTTACATACAACACCAGTGCTCATCACAAGTGCCCTCCTTAATAGCCCCCACCCACCACCCTTCCAGCAACCCTCAGTTTGTCTTCTATCTTTAAGAGTCTCTTAAGGTTTACTTCCCTCTCACCTCACTCCCCTCATATGTTCATCTGTTTTCTTTCTTAAATTCCACGTATGAGTGAAATCATTTGGTATTTGTCTTTCCTTCACTGACTTATTTCACTTAGCATAATACACTCTAGCTCCATCTAGGTCATTGCAAATGGCAAAGCCTCATTCTTTTTGATGACTGAATAACATTCCATTGTATGTACATACACCATCTTCTTTATCCATCTGTTGATGGACATTTGGACCCTCTCCATAGTTTGGCTGTTGTTGATAATGCTTCTATAAACATCAGGGTGCGTGTACCCCTTTGAATCTGTATTTTTGTATCCTTTGGGTAAATACCTACTAGTGCAAGTGGTGGATCATAGGGTAGTTCTATTTTTAACTTTTTGAGGAACCTCTATACTGTTCTCCAGAGTGGCTGTGCCAGTTTGCATTCCCACTAATAGTGTAAGAGGGTTCCCCTTTCTCCACATCCTCGCCAGCATCTGTTGTTTCCTCTGCTGTTAATTTTAGCCATTCTGACAGGTGTGAGGTGGTCTCTCCTTGTGGTTATGATTTATATTTTCCTGGTGATGAGTGATGTTGAGCGTCTTTTCATGTGTCCGTTAGCCATCTGGATGTCTTCTTTGGAAAAGTGTCTATTCATGTCTTCTGCCCATTTCTTCATGGGTTTGTTTTTTGGGTGTTGTTTGATAAGTTCTTTATAGATTTTGGATACTAACCCTTTATGTGATATGTCATTTGCAAATATCTTCTCCCATTCTGTAGGCTGCCTTTTAGTTTTATTGATTACAGTCCAGGAATAAATCCCACTTGATTGTGGTGAATAATTCTTTTAATGTACCATTGAATTTGATTTGCTAGTATTTTATTGAGAATTTTTGTGTCCATGTTCATCAGGGATATTGGCCTATAATTCTCCTTTTCAGTGGGGTCTTTGTCTGGTTTGGGGATCAAGGTAATGCTGGCTTCATAGAATGAGTTTGGAAATTTTCCTTCCATTCCTATTTTTTGGAACAGTTTCAGAATAACAGGTATTAACTCTTTTAAATAAAGCCATCTGGCCCAGGACTTTCATTTGTTCGGAGATTTTTGATTACTGATTCAATTTCCTTGCTGGTTATGGGTATGTTCAGGTTTTCTACTTCTTCCTATTTCAGTTTTGGTCGTTTATAAGTTTCTAGGAATTTGTCCATTTCTTCCAGATTGCTGAGTTTGTTGGTGTATAATTTTTCATACTATTCTCTTATAATTGTTTGTGATCTCTTTCATTCGTGATTTTATCTATTTGGGTCCTTTCTCTTTCCTTTTTGATAAGAGTGGTTAGGGGTTTATTAATTTTATTAATTCTTATGAAGAACCAGCTCTTAGTTTTGTTGTTCTGTTCTATTGATTTCTGTTTTTTGTTTCTATACCATTTATTTCTGCCCTAATATTAATTGTTTCCCTTCTTCTGCCAGCCTTAGGCTTTATTTGCTGTTCCTTTTCTAACTCCTTTAGATGTCAGGTTAGGTTGGGTATTTGAGACTTTTCTTGCTTCTTGAGGTAGGCCTGTGTTGCGATATACTTCCCTCTTAGGACTGCCTTTGCTGCATCCCAAAGGTTTTGGATTGTCGTGTTTTCATTTTCATTTGCTTCCATGTATTTTTAAATTTCTTCTTTAATTTTCTGGTTAACCCATTCATTCTGTAGTAGGATACTCTTTAACTTCCATGTATTTGAGGACTTTCCAAATTTTTTCTTGTGGTTGACTTCAAGTTTCATAGCGTTGTGGTCTGAAAAAAGGCATGGTATGATCTCAATATTTTTGTACTTGTTGAGGCCTGATTTGTGACCCAGTATGTGATATATTCTGACAAATCTTCCATGTGCACTCAAAAAACAATATGTACTCTGGTGCTTTAGGACGAAATATTCTGAATATATCTGTTAAGTCCATTTGGTCCAGTGTGTCATTCAGTGCCATTGTTTTCTTGTTGATTTTCTGCTTTGATGATCTGTCCATTGCTGTAAGTGGGTTGTTAAAGTCCCCTACTATTATTGTATTATTAACAATGAGTTTCTTTATGTTTATTATTAATTGATTTATATATTTGGGTGCTCCCAACTTGGGGGCATAAATATTTACAGTTGTTACATCTTCTTGATGGATAGACCCTTTATGATATAATGCCCTTCTTCATCTCTTGTTACAGGCTTTGTTTTAAAATCTGTTTTATCTGATATAAGTATGGCTACTCCAGCTTTCTTTTGACATCCATTTGCGTGATAGATGGTTCTATATCCCCTCACTTTCTATCTGCAGGTGTCTTTAGGTCTAAAATGAGTCTCTTGTAGGCAGCATACGGATGGGCATTGTTTTTTTAATCCATTCTGATACCCTATGTCTTTTGATTGGAACATTTAGTCCATTTACATTGAGTGATTATTGAAAGATATGAATCTAGTGTCATTGTGTTATCTGTAGAGTTGGTGTTTCTGGTGATGTTTTTTGGTCCTTTCTGGTCTTTGTTGCTTTTGGTGTTTTTTCTCTACTCAAAGAGTCCCCCTTAATATTTCTTGTAAGGCTGGTTTAGTGGTCATGAACTCCTTTAGTTTTTGTTTGTCTGGGAAACTCTTTATCTCTTTTTCTATTCTGAATGATGGCCTCCTGGATAAGGAATTCTTGGCTACATATTTTTCCCATTTAGCACGCTGAATATATTCTGCCACTTTCTTCTGGCCTGCCAAGTTTCTGTGGACAGGTCTGCTGCAAATTGTTTTTCCCTTGTAGGTTAAGGACTTTTTTCCCCTTGCGGCTTTCAGGATTCTTTCCTTGTCTGTGTATTTTGTGAATTTGACTATGATATGCTTTGGTGATGGTCAGCTTTTGTTGAATTTAATGGGAATTCTTTGTGCTTCTTGGTTTTTGATGCCTGTATCCTTCCCCAGGTGAGGGAAGTTTTCAGCTATAATTTGCTTGAATAAAGCTTCTGTCCCTTTTTCTCTCCTGGGACTCCTATGATACAAATATTCTGTTTTAATAAGACACTGAGTTCCCTAAGTCTTCCTTCATGATCCATGACCTTTGTTTCCCTTTTCTTTTCAGCTTCATTATTTTCCATAATTTTATCTTCTATATCACTGATTTGTTCTCTGAATCATCCATCCTCATTTTTGTGATCTCCATTTGGGTTTGTATCTCGGTTATAGCATTTTTAAATTTTGGCCTGACTAGATTTTAGCTCTTTTATCTCTGCAGTAGGGGATTCACTTGTGTCTTTTTCTTTTCATTTTTAAAGATTTTATTTATTTATCTGATAGAGAGAGAGAGAGAGCGTGCACAAGCCGGGTGGAGTGGCAGAGGGAGAGGGAAAAGCAGGCTCCCCACTGAGCAGGGAGCCTGATGTGGGGCTCAATCCCAGGACCCTGGGCTCATGACCTGAGCCAAAGGCAGACACTTAACCTATTGAAACACCCAGGTGCATTGCTAGTGTCTTATACTTTTTTCAAGCCCAGCTAGTATCCTTTAATTGTTTTAAATTTTAGTTCAGACATCTTACTTATATCTGCATTGATTAAATCTCTGGCCATCATTTTTTCTTATTCTTTCTTTTGGGTAAGTTCCTCCATCTTGTCATTTTGGAGGGGGGAAAATAATAAAAAAAATAAATAAAAATAAGATAAAATACATAAAGAAAGCTAGATCCTAGGTGTGTTTTGGTCTGCTTGTTATGAGAAGCTTGTTATAAAAAAATGTAGAAAGAAAAGAAAAAAGGAGAAAAAAATTTAAAAAATCAAAAAAATATATAATAAATAAAAATTGCTCTTTCTATATCCAAAAAACAAGCAAAAAAAAACCCAAACAGAAACAAACAACAATCAAACTTCCCCCAAAGGATGCTAGATCCTGTTTCCCCTAGAGCTGAAGCTTTGCAGCACTCTATAATCAGTGGACTTGGTGTGGGTGAGGGGTTTGTTCTGCTCTTTCTGGGGAAGGACCTGCGGCTCTGATTCTCAGGTGGAATTGCCCTAGTGGAGATGAGCCTGTAGGGTGGGGGATGGGGTAGGCCTGGTGTAGTGGCTCCATTCTCCACTTGGTGGTGCTGTTTAGCTCACTGAAGTGGATCAAGCTGGTGGGTGTGGGGAGAAAATGGCTTTGCCTGGTTCTCTCATCTCCACAATGGGAAATGCATGCCACCCCTCTTTAGTGAGCCCTCACAAACGTGCAAATAATGGCCACTCCTGTGTCCCTGGTTTCTGTCAGATTCTCACATTTACCCTTTGTCAGAGCTGTCCACCTGCCAAACGGTGCAGCACGCCTGTGTTTTACCTCAGGGTGGCTGTGTTTCAAAACCCCACACTTCAGAGACCCCTGAGGCGTCTACCGATATTGATCCTCTGGGGGAGGGTTTCCCTGCATTGTGGCTGGTGCTGGTTAGTAGCAGAAGACAGTGGTGGAACCTTGCAGCAGTTCAGAGTTTACCGTGAATTGTAACACACAGTTGGGGCCAGGTTTTGTAGCCCTCAGCCAGTGTGTTTGTTTCCTACTGGTGGGAGGCACAACTGCATGGCACTCACAGGGTCTTTTGCCCGAGGAGAGGCCATATCACCTCTCCCAAATGCACTCCAAGCAGGTGAACTGCTTCTCGCCCTGTGGCCCTGGGGATCCTCGGGCTGCCCACTGCTGGGGCTCAGTTCTGCTCTCCCGCTGGAGCACTGCTCAGTTCCGTAGGCACAACCTGGCTGTGTCGCAAACCTCTGATCTCTCAGATTCTGCACTCTGCTGTTTATAGAAAAATGGTAGTATTGTAGTTCTTTCCTTTTCCTGTCAGTGGTTTTGAGCAGTAGTTTTCTTGTTCAGTCCCCTGCGTGTGTTTTCACTCTTATTTCCCCCAATGCTTTTTCTTTCTCTCCTTCTCTCTTCTATTTTCTCTTCAGTCACGGCTCCTTCCCCTAGAGAGCACCCACCACTCTTTTCCCCCACCGATCAACTCTTCACAGTTCCTACCTTCCATGGGTCATTTTTTTCCTGGTTTGTAGAGGTGCAGCTTTGTTCTCTAAGACTTCTGATTGATTTCTTGGGTGTTCAGAATGATGTGATATTTATCTAGTTGTGTTTGAATGAGGAGGCAGGCTTAGGGTCGTCCTGTACCTCTGCCATCTCACCTCCCTCTGATGGTGAGGTTTTAGAACTCTTTTGAGTTCTAAAGGAAGTTTAGAAGCTGGAACTCATATTTTAAACAAAAGAGTGCCAGGAAAAATATTAAATTTGGGTTTATAAGTTCAGTATTTTTCCCTCTGGCTCAGGAAAGACTTTAGAATCTGAGAACAGCTGGGGGAAGTACTTAAGGGATCGTGGAGTTAGCATATGAGACAAGAGTTTAGGGATACAGTCTATATAGGTATAACCCTTTCTCTAACATGTCTAAAATTAATGAGGCTGTTTGGACTTATTGACAGAAATTGAATTCATTCCTTGTCTACTAAACAAGTTTGTTTTTTTTTTTTATGACTTTATGCTGTCACATATACTTAGACCCGCACCTGTATCATTGATCAGCAATGAGAGGCAAGACAAAAGAAAGTTATGGAGGAGGGTGAGGCATTTCATTTGCAACAAATCTCAAATATATCCCCCCCTTTCTATTCCCTTTACCATAACTCCAACTCCAGGTCTTATGTTACACTTAGTGTTGCCTAGTAATGATAATAAATAAGATAATAATAAAAGCTTACATTTTTAAGTATTTACTGTGTACTGCCTATCAAGTGCTTTCCACATATTAACTCCTTTAATCCCCACAGCCCATCTCTGCAGTAGGTAATATTTCTATGCCTACTTTATAGATGTGGAAATGGGCTTGGGGTGGCTGAGTAACTTGCCTACTACATTCACACAGAAAGCACTGGAGCAGGAATTCCATACCAGGCAGTTGGGCTCCAGAATCCAAGTCTATAATCACTAATACTTTGTTGTCTTCCAACTAAATGTCTTGCCTCTTGGCTAGCCTTATGCTGCTGTCAGATTTAATGTTCTTAAAATATTACCTCGAACATTTTACTCGTGTGCTCGAAAGCTTTCCTGGCTTCTTCCCAAACACAGAGTAAAGTCCAAACTCTTCAGCCAGGCAATACACAGTCTGGCTCCCGGCTGGCTTGCCAGCACCATCTCCTCTACTGCTCTCCATGACCTTCCACCCCTGGCAGGCCAGCCTACTCACTGCCTCTCTCACCCTCGACTGGACTCTGCTCAGAACTTACTAGGCGCTTTTCTTCTCTTTGAATCTTTGGTTATGCCATTTTCTCTGCCAAGTATTTCCTCCCCATTCTCTTTTTCACCTGTTCAAACTCAGCACGAGACTTGCATTCAGCAGAGAGTGACCAGGATGTGATGGGATCCTAAGCCATGCTCAAAGGAGAAGACTCAGGGACAAAACCACTATCTTTAATTAAAAGGCTGCCATGTGGAAGAGGTTTAGAGTAGTTTTGTTCAGCCTGAGGCAGTGACAGCTAAGACTTGTGAGTAGAAAGAAGTAAATGGAAGACAGCATGGCTAACTAAGACTTATGAGTAGAAAGAAGTAAACGGAAGACAGCATGTCCTTTCATCTTGGGAGAGTTCTGAGTTTTAAATTTAAGATCACTAGGGAATAGTTTGTCTTTACAATGGTAATTAAATTATATTCTGTGGCCCACTGCTGGTCCACAAAGGTCTTCTTGATGGGTCAAAACCAGATCCAAAATTCAAGTCCTTTCTTTACATGGCATCTACTCAGAGGGCACAATTCCATTGGATTTTGGTTTTGTTAGTTACAGAAGGTATCTGAATTAAGGCTTATAAAATTTTGGTGTTCATAAACTAAAACGTGCACTTACCAGCTTACTGAGGAGTAGTAATTTAACAAATGGTATTCAGCAATTGACAGAATGGCAAAACTATTTTCCATACTTATACATAGAGATTAGGAACTCTCAGGAAATTTCCAGACACATTGCTTCATGATTAATTGCTGCCTTTCTTTTTAAGCTATGATAACTTGATAATATTCATGATGCATTTATAACAATGGATTAAAAATTATTTAGCATTTTATCTATTTAGTTAATTGTGTGAATTGTTTCATTAACACTGTAGTATAGAGGAGGATATATTTGCTTCTATTATTTTGCACCTATAATTTTCCATTAACTAGACTTTAAAACTCAATAGCTTAATATGATTCATTCTTACCTCTTTTGACATATCTATATGTATATAAACCCAAACTTCCTCTCCCCCCTTCCGAATTGCTTTGCTTATTCATTGGTTTCATTTTTAGGATCACCAAGTACCACCCCATTCCCAAAAGAAGAAGATAGGCCCTGGGATCCTTTGCATCTTCCAAATATGTTTCTGACAAAAATGTCTACTTGATATTTTTCTGCAGTGAGGATTCAAAAACCAGATGGATGATTCAATGAAATGGCATTTTTGCTTTCTTCTGATTTTTCTGTGTTTTTTTTTAAACATACAGTGTTTTATTCATTACAGGTGTACAATATAGTGATTCAAGAGTTCCATACATCACCCAGTGATTTACTGTCTCAGCAACTTTCCTATGTATCTTATAGTGTCAGCTATAATACATTACATCCCGTGTACTTATTTGTCGTATAACTAGAAGTTTGTATCTTTAGGCCACCTTCTTCCAATTTCCCCTCTGGCAAGCACACATCTGATCTCTTTTTCTAAGTTTTTTTTTTTTTTTCAGATTCCACATATAAGTGAGATCATACAGTATTTTTCTTTCTCTATCTGACTTATCTCACTTAGCATAATACCTTCAGGGTCCATCCATGTTGTTGCAAATGATAGGATATCCTTGTTATTTTTTAATGGCTGAATAATATTCCACTGTATGTAAGTGTATGCGTACATGCATGTTATATGTATGTCTATATATCTATATCTTTTTATATTTCACAACTTCTTTATCCATTTATCCATTGATGGACTCTTATGTTGTTACCATGTCTTGTCTATTATAGATAATGCTGCTATGAACATGGGGGTGCAGATATCTTTTTGAGTTAGTTTTCATTTACTTTGGATATAGTCCAAGAAGTGGAACTGCTGGATCATATGGTAGACCTAGTTTTAATTTTGGGGGGATCCTCCATCGTTTTCCATAGTGGCTCTACCAATTTACAATCCCAACAATGCACAAGTTCTCCTTTTTTCCATATCCGTGCCAGCATCTGTTATTTCTTCTTTTAGATGATGGTCATTTTAACAGGTATAGGTGATAATATCTCATTGTTATTTTAATTTGCATTTACCTAATGACTACTGATGTTGAGCACCTTTTCATGCGCCTGTTGACCTTTCATATATTTTATTTGAAGAAATGTCTGTTCAGGTCCTTTGCCCATTTTTTTTTTTTTAAAGATTTTATTTATTTATTTGTCAGAGAGAGAGAGAGCACAAGCAGGGGGTACAGCAGGCAGAGGGAGAAGCAGGCAGAGGGAGAAGCAGGCTCCCTGCTGAGCAAGGAGCCCGATGCGGGACTCGATCCCAGGACCCTGAGATCATGACCTGAGCCGAAGGCAGATGTTTAACTAACTGAGCCACCCAGGTGTCCCATCCTTTGCCCATTTTTAATTGGGTTTTTATTTTTGGTTTTGCTATTGAATTATATGAGTTCTTTATATATTTTAGATATTAACCCCTTATCAGATGTATGGTTTGCAAATATTTTTTTTCATTCAGTAGGTTTTTGTTGATAGTTTCTTTTGCTGTGCAGAAGCTTTTTAGTTTGATATCGTCCCACTCATTTATTATGTATTTTTTTGCTTGTGCTTTAGGTGTCATATCCAAAAAATTATTCCCAATACCCATGTTAAGGAGCTTTATTCCTATGTTTTCTTCTAGGTGTTTCATGGTTTCAGGTTTTATATTTAAGTCTTTAATCCATTTTTGAGTTGGCTTTTGTGAGTAGTGTGTGACATGGGTCCAGTTTCATTCTTTTACATGTGAATATCCAATGACCCTAGCACCATTTATTGAAAAGACTGTCTTTTCCCCACTGAGTACTCTTGGTTCCTTTGTCAACTATTAGTTGACCTTACATGCTTGAGTTTATTTCTGGGCTTTCCATTCTGTTCCATTGGTTTCTATGTCTGTTTTTATGGCAGTACCATATTGTATTGATAACTATGGCTGTATACTATAGCTTGAAATCAGGAAGTCTGATGATGCCTCATGCTTTGTACTTCTTTCTCAGGATTTCTTTGGATATTCAGGGTCTTTCATGGATCCATATACATTTTAGGAGTGCTTTTATATTTCTGTAAAAAATACCATTGGAAACTTAAAAGGGATTGCATTGAATCTACAGGTGGTTTTTGGTAGTGTTGACATTTTAACAATATGAATTCTTTCAATCCATGAACGCAGGATACCTTTCCATTTATTTGTATCTTTTTTTTTTTTAAGTTTTTATTTATTTATTTGACAGAGAGAGACACAGCGAGAGAGGGAACACAAGCAGGGGGAGTGTGAGAGGAAGAAGCAGGCTCCCTGCAGCAGGGAGCCCAATGCAGGGCTCGATCCCAGGACCCTGGGATCATGACCTGAGCCGAAGGCAGACGCTTAACAACTGAGCCACCCAGGCACCCCATTTATTTGTGTCTTTGATTTCTTCATCAATATCTTGTAGTTTTCAGAGTAAAGATCTTTTACTTCATTAGTTAAATATATTCCTAAGTATTTTATTGTTTTTGATGCTTTTATAAATAAGATCCATTTCTTTCTTTTCCAGAAAATTCACTGTTAGTGTATAGAAACACAACTGATTTTTGTATGTTAATTTTATGTCCTGCAACTATACTGAATTCATTGATTGATCTAAGTTTTTTGGTTGAGTCTTTAAAATTTTTTATATATAAAATCTTATCATCTGCAAATAGAGACAACTTTACATCTTCCTTTCCAATTCTGATACCTTTTATTTTTTTTCTTGCCTGATAGCTCTAACTAGGAGTTCTAGTATGTTGAATAGGAGTGGTGAGAGTGGGCATCCTTGTCTTGTTCCTGATATTAGAGGAAAAGCTTTCAGCCTTTACCTGTGGGCTTGTCATATGGACTTTATTATACTGAGATATGTTCCTTCTATGCCTAATTTGTTAAGAGTTTTTATCATGAATAGATGTTGAATTTTGTAAAATGCTTTTTCTGCATCTGTTGAGATTATCATATAATTTTTTCTTTCATTCTATTAATGTGATGAATCACATTGATTGATTTGTGTATGTTAAACCATCCTTGCATCCCAGCAATAGATCCCACTTGATCATGATGAATAATCCTTTTAATGTGCTGCTAACTTTGGTTTGCCAGTATTTGATTCAGAATTTTTGCATCTATATTGGCCACTAGTTTTCTTTTTTTAGTAGCGTCCTTTTCTGGTTTCAGCATCAAGATAATGCTGGCCTTGTAGAATGAGTTTGGGAGTGTTTCCTCCTCCTCAATTTTTGAAAGAGTTGGAGAAGATTGCTGTTAATTCATCTTTAAATGTCTGGTAAAGTTCACCAGTGAAGCCATCTGGTTCTGGACTTTTCTTCATTGGGAGATTTTTGATTACTGATTCAATCTTCTTAGTAGTAATTGGTCTATTCAGATTTTCTATGTTTTCCTGATTCAGTCTTCGTGAATTGTAAATTTCTAAGATTTTTTCTATTTCTTCTAGATCATCCAGTTTGTTGGCATGTAGTTACTCTTATGATCCTTTGACTTTCTGTGGTATCCATTGTAATGTCTCCTTTCTTAAAATTTATAATTATATTGATTTTGGTCCTTTTTCTTTTTTCTTTGGTTATTCTAGCTAAGGGTTTGTCAATTTCATTTACCTTTTTAAAGAACAAACTCTTAGTTTTGTTAATCTTTTCTTTGTTTTCTGTTCTTTATTTCATTTATGTTGGCTCTTATTTTTATTATTTCATTTTTTCTGCTAACTTTGGACTCAGTTTGTTCTTCTTTTCCTAGTTCCATAAGGCTTGGAGTTAGGTTCTTTATTTGGCATCTTTTTTGCTTTTTAATGTAGACTTCTATTGTTATGAACTTCCCACTTAGGACTGCTTTTGCTGCATCCCACAGGTTCTAATATGTTGTGTTTCCATTTTCATTTGTCTTAAAAAACTTTTATTTCTCCTTTATTTTTATTTTTTTAAAAGATTTTATTTATTTATTTGACAGAGAGAGACACAGCGAGAGAGGGAACACAAGCGGGGCGAGTAGGAGAGGAAGAAGCAGGCTTCCTGCCAAGCAGGGAGCCTGATGTGGGGCTCGATCCCAGGACCCCAGCATCATGACCTGAGCCAAAGGCAGACGCTTAACGACTAAGCCACCCAGGTGCCCCTAAACTTTTATTTCTCCTTTAATTTCTTTCTTTGATCCATTGATTGTTCAGGACAGTGTTAATTTACATGTATTTATGAATTTTCTAATTTTCCTCTTGTCATTGATTTCTAGTTTCATACCATTGTGGCCAGGGAAGATACTTGGTGTGATTTCAATCTTCTTGAATTTGCTAGACTTGTTTTGTGGCCTAACATATAGTCAGTCCTAGAAAATGTTCCATGTGCACTTGAGAGATGAATGTTTTTTTGGATAGATTGTTCTGTATATGTCTGTTAGGTCCATTTGGTCTATAGCATTGTTCAAATCTACCATTTCCTTATTGATTCTCTAGATTTGAACAACACTATAGACCAAATACTAATGGGTCAATACCTCAAAAAGATATAACAAACATTCAATCAAACATTGTTGAGTGGGGTATTAAAGTCCCCAACTATTTTACTGTATTACTGTTTATTTTTCCTTTTAGCTCTGTTAGTTTTTGCTTTACATATTTAGGTGCTTTAATGTTGCTCTCGGGGTAGTGAGATCGAGCCCTCTGTTGGGCTCTGTGCTCAGTGGGAGTCTGCTTGAAATTTAATCTCTCTCCCTCTGCCCCTGCTCATGCTTTCTATATCTCTCTCTTTCTAATAAATAAATAAAACTTTTAAAAATGAGTCTCTTGTAGGCAACATATTGTTGGATCTTGTTTTTTATCTATTCATCCATTCTATGTCTTTTAATTGGAGAATGTAATCTGTTTACATCAAAGTTATTATTGATAGGCAAGAACTTACTATTGCCATTTTGTTAATTATTTTCTGGTTGTTTTATAGATTTGTCATTCCTTATTTCTTATTCTGATGACTTTTTTGTGTTTGATGTGTTTTGGTATCAGTATGCTTTCACTTCTTTATCATGTTCTTTTGTGTAATTACTACAGGTTTTTTCCTTGTGGTTACCATGAGGCTTACATGAAATATCTTAAACTTATAATATCCTATTTTTAAAAAAAGATTTTACTCATTTATTTGACAGAGAGAGAGAGAGCACAAGCAGGGGGAGTGGCAGGCAGAGGGATAGGGAGAAGCAGGCTCCCCGCTGAGTAAGGAGCCTGATGTGAGACTTGATCCCAGGACCCTGAGTCAAAGGCAGATTCTTAACCAATTGAGCCACCCAGGTGTCCCTGACTTTTGACAATTTAATTATAATGTGTCTTGGTGTAGCCCTTTTCAGGTTCAATCTCTTTGGGGTGCTTTGGGTCTCATGGATGGATGTCCATTTCTCTCCCAACATTTGGGAAGCTTTCAGTGAATATTGCTTTAAATATACCTTCTGTCCCTTTCTCTTTTTCTTCTCCTTCTGGGATTCCTATAATGCGAAGAATGTTTCTTTTCATTTTGTCCCATAATTCCAATAGGCTTTGTTTACTCTTTTTCATTGTTTTTCTTTTTTCCTCCACTGACTCGATAATTTCCAATGTCTTATCCTTTAGGTTGCTGATTCTTTCTTCCTCATGGTCAAGCCTACTTTTGAAACTTTCTATTAAGTTCTTCCTTTGAGTTTATTGTATTTTCAACTCTAGGATTTCTGTTTTTTGGTTTTTTTTTTTTAATAATTGCTATTTCCTTGTCAAGCTTCTCATTTTGTTCATACGTTGTTTTCCTGATTTAATTTAGTTGTCTGTGTTTTTTTGCTAGTTCACTGAACTTCCTTAAGAGAATTATTCTAAATTATTTGTCTGACTGTTCATAGATCTGGGTCAGTTCTTTAGGGTCAGTTACTGGAGCATTATTAGTTTCCTTTGGTGGTATCATATTTACCTGATTTTTTTGTGATCCTTAAATCTTTATGTTGGTTTCTGTGCCAGTTGAGTGACTGGGCTCCTTTTCCTGACTTTACAGGCTTGCTTTGGCAGAGACAGTTGTTCATCCGTCAGCTTTCCAGTGTGCTTGCTGGTAACGTTTTGGGCAGGTGAGTTTTGGGTGAGGTAACTGTTTGAGCTCTGAGGACAGGGATGGGGAATGTGCCATGGCTGAGAATAGTTAGATAGGACTGCTGGCTTGGTTTCCTACCCAAGCAAGCCTATAGGATAGGTTTGCAGTTGTCTGGATTCTCTAATCAGGCTTCTTAGATGGTCAGGACTGTGTACTATATTCAGTAGTAGATGGGGCTATGAATTACCTTCCTTGCTCTGGCAGGCAGTAGGACAGACCTAGGACCTGTATAGCTCATTGTTTGGGGATCTGAATCAGGCCAGAGTGTGCACTGAATTACATGATCATGTGAGGCCACAGGTTTTGCTCTGCAGACGGGGGAAGCCATGACCTGTACTCTCTGTTCAAGTGCTACTGTATGTGGGGCTGTTGCATGGGCACTTTAACAACTTCCTGCCTGCTCTTGTTAGGTTCCCTGGTCAGCAAGGCTGAAGGTTATATTCAGTGATGAGTGGGACTGTGAAGTAGGTTCCCTACCTGAGCGTAGTGGGAGAAAAGCTCTAATGCCAATAAAACTCTTTGGTCTCTTACTTAGGCTGACTTAGACCCAAATTTCCTGACTGAACAGGGCTGCTGGCTTTATTCTGCAATGTATTGGCTCTGCCTGCCCACCTGTTACCTCAAGCACCATGGGTCATACGCTTCCAGGAGTTGTCACCAGCCCTTCTGGTCACAGGTAGTGCCAGAAGACACTCTCCACAGCAGGTGGGGCTTGATTCAGCTCCTTGTCTGGGTAGGACTGGGAAGGACTGTTCTACTTTCAATTTCCCAAACTGACTCTCTGGTTGGGAAGGGCTGGGAGCTGCCTTTAGTCCTGGTTATTAATTAATCCCCCTGCCTGTGCATGGCATGGGAATGCTCCATGCCCAGCACTGGCTTTGCTTTGGAGGCAATCATCTCTGCCTGCCCACCTCTTGGCTTAAGCGCCCCTGGGCTGCACAGCTTCTAGGAGTTGTTGCTAGCCCTCTGGTCAGATGGGGCCAGAAGACTTGCCACAGCAGGCGGGGCTGTGATTCAGCTCCCTGCCTGGGCATGGTCAAGCCAGGCTCCAGGGCCAGCAAATCTCTTTTGAGGATTCAAGTCAGGCAGATCTGTACCCTCCTGAATTCCCTGGTTAGAGCGCTCCTCTGACGTGGTTCTGCCCATGAGGAAATCTGCTAATTGAACACTGCGGATATAAACTTGGTCTGTCAAGACCTGTGTGCTAGCTGTATCAAGTTCCTCCCTCCTTCTCCATCATAGTCAGATTCCCCAGCAATCCTTGTGGTGCAAGATCAGAATAGGGGTTCCCACAAAGTGACTCCCAATGCTGGGGGTGGGGGGAGCTTGTTGTCCTTCTGGGTTCTTTTTTCCCCTGGAGGAACCAGAGGATCAGGGGAGACTCTCTCCACATGGTGCTGCGCTGGTTTGGGGAGGGGCATGTGGTCAATATGTAACTGCTTCTCTTGCCCTTCTATGCTGTCTTGGCCTTGGTGGTGCAGGGGGGGCTTTAGCTTCACACCTGGGTTTTGGAAATTCTCTCAGTTCTTGAATAGTTGTTAGTTCTTCTTGTGTGTGTGTTGGGGGGGGTGTGGGCAAACTCAGAAACAACCTATATCACCATCTTGGTGATGTCACTCTCAGACTTTTAATTTTTAAGAACAGCTAGTGCTTTGACAGTGTAGTTTTATAAAGGGAATGATTATTCAAGCAGATAGCAGCAAGGTATTCCAATAGGGCTTCGTTTAATACTATCGTAGGCTTTCCCTAAAAGAAACAGTAATCTTTGTGATGAGCATGGGGAACTATTTCCTCAATACAAATCCAATTTATTTTGGCCAGCTGATTGGTGCTTGCAGCCAGATCATTGAACATGATATTAATTATTCATTAAGGTACTTGGACAGAATTTGCATTCTCAGGCAGTCAAAATTGATGAGGTTTTGCATTTGTACTATAGGAATAGCTTCCAACTCAATGCTAAAATTCAATATAATCTTAATAAAAATTTTTGAAAAAGGCACCAATAATTTGAACTTTCTCATAGCCACAGAACATTTGTTTTATTGGACCCTTATGTCCTATTAAAAGTGTGTTGAAAATATTCTTTTTATATCTAATCATATGGATATGGCCTTAAAAAATCTCAAGAATGGTTCCAATGAAAGGTCATAATCATTGTAATAGATCTTAAAAATTGTGATATGGAGAACAAAATTGCAATTCATATCTTTATAAAAGACATTTGCTGTAGCACATCTTTAGCATTTTGGTTTTCAGATAAGAAAATATTGAGACTGTAACCATTTTTAGTAGAGACACAAGTAGCATTCCCACAGATTAGAAACACCAAGCACAAAAGAGGCTTGTCTTAAATCAGATACATGTTTGGAGGTATTACATAAAGCCATGCTCTTTTTGTTGCATATAACAGACTTGGTCTGAGATTCTGACTTGAGTCTATAGCCACAGATAGATCTGCAGAAGGCAGGCCGCTGCCACTGCGACTCCATTTATCTTACCCTCTCAGGGTTGTGTGGAATGTTGTTCCAGCATCTGGCTGGAAGGGAGTGGGGGCAGATGTGTCTGACATTTTTGTGCTTTCCTTAGGAGGCGAAAGTGGCTAGTGATACTGATTGATATTTTTCTATATCATGTCTTGAAATCTGTAAAGACGTTTTAGTTCCAATGGCTGCACATGCTTTGGAAGGAGATACTTTTAAGAAAAGTTGTGTGTGGCGGGGGGAGGGGGGTGGAATGTGTATTGGTTAGGATGTCTCTGGCTATAAGTAACAGAAAGCCTAGACACCTTGAGACTTAAACAATAAGGAGAAATACCTCACATAACTGGGAGCCCAGAGGCAAAGCCAACTTCAAGCATGGTGATCCAGGACTTTGGGTTTTTCCATTTCTCTGCTCTGCTACCTTCTAGGGCTGGGTTTTTTTTTTTTTTTTTTTTTTTTGTGGTTGTAAAATGATCGCCAGTAGCAACCAGGGTACATGCTTCCTTATTTGCAACCAGGAGAGTGAGGAAAGTCTTTTCCCCAAGCATGAAATATACATTCTCTCATTTGGTATGATTGACCCGTAACAGTCTATATGCCCCTATCAGGATCAGTAGTTGTTGTCAGGAATATGCTGTATGCAGATTGGGACAGGATCAGGATTTCAGGACATGGGGTGGATGCATGGACAACACTAAGGTACTGTTAGAAAGGATAAAAAAAAAAAAAGGGATGGACCTGGGTAAGAAATCAAAATGTGTTCTACGAAAGAAGAAAAGTGATCTTTTTTACTTAAGGAAAGACTATCTGGAGCTGTAGTCATTCAGATTCTTACTTTAACAGTCTGCTTTCCTATGTCCATTCCTCATTTTTCCCTCTTAAACTTTAATAAATGCCTATAGCATAACTGGTATTGATCTACTTTTGTGTGTTCTATATTTTACAAATCTCTTCAGGTATATTTGTTTCCTCTAAGTTAGAGGTAACAGAGAAAACACTTTTAATACATATTGCCCAGCATTCCTCTAGAAAAGTTGTACTAATATGTGTTTGCACCACTCCCTGCGAGTGTCCAATTTTCCATTCCTTGGATAACATCGAATTAGAAAATAGATTAAGAAATAATAGTATGTTTTCTTTTTTAAAATTTTATTTTTAAAAGATTTTATTCATTTGCGAGAGAGAGAGAGAGCACAAGCAGAGGGAGTGGCAGAGGGAGAGGGAGAAGCAGCTCCCCGCTGAGCAGGGAGCTTGATGCGGGACTTAGTTCCAGGACCCTGGGATCAGGACCTGAGCTGAAGGCAGATGCTTAACTGATTGAGCCACCCAGGTGCCCCTAAAAATTATATTTTTGAAACTTATCAAATTAGAATAAATCTAAAACATATTTTACACATTATCTCTTAAAAATTGCATTTTATTCTAAATATGAGATTTCATATTTTTATTTGCCATTTGTATTATCTGGTTTTTTTGTGTGTGATTACCTGAGACTTTGCCCACTTATCAATTGGGTTGAGATTGTATTCTTGATTGATTAATGATGTTGTGGGAGATTGATTACATCAATGGTCCCAAATTTTCACCTTTCTCTGTATCCATTATGCCCTTTGTCTTGTGACTTTAAAGTTCCTCCCATAAAAGCAGTCTATTTCTCGCCCTATAGAACTTGCTTTGATCAATAAAATGAGGCAGATATGTGCTGCTTTTGAGCCTGGGTCCCAAACATCTTTGCATATTTCTACTTTACCTCCTGTATCTCTACCATTGTCATGAGTATATGCCAGGGCTACCATATACTCATTATCATGAGTATATGCTGGAGGATGAGAGAAGTGTAGAAAGGAGAAGAGGCCATTATAAATCCCTGACAGTAGCTGACTACTAGACAGGAGAGTGAACCCAGTCAACGTAAGCAGAGCCACCTAGCTGGTGCCCAGCTGACCCAGGGCTGTGAGCAAAAAATATTATCATTGTATTCCTCTGAGGCTTTGATTGTTATGGTAATAGATAACATACAACTATTATCCTCTTTCATTCATTAAATTACAAATATGTCTTAGATCTTGCCTTTTAATTTTGTTTGTGATATTTTGACTTCTAGAAGTTTAAGAGGTTTATAAAACCAAATCTATTTTCTCCCTTTGTGATTTCTCCATTGTTTTAATGTGTAGAAAATCCATCACTGAGAAATCAACTAACTATATAAATATATTTTCTTTTTTTTTGGTTTTAATTTAAATCTAAATTTTACATACATTTAGGTTATTTGGCTGTGGTTATGGTATGACCTGAGAACTTAGAATTTTTTTTCCAAAAATGAATTTCTCAACTATTATTGAAACAATCCCTTCCCAATTCAATTAA
The DNA here is from genome assembly GCF_009762305.2 of Zalophus californianus. NCBI lineage: Eukaryota > Metazoa > Chordata > Mammalia > Carnivora > Otariidae > Zalophus > Zalophus californianus. Next base: position 87,196,272 of record NC_045600.1, read on the forward strand.
TGAAACCACCTCCATGTATTTGGCTCTTAGATGTATACCGATATTTACTTTTAAAAAATATTATTTTAATAGTATTTTAGGAGTTGTAGTTTTTCAATTCAATTTAATTAACATATACTGTATTATTAGTTTCAGAGGTAGAATTCAGTGATTCATCAGTTGCATAAACACCCAGTGCTCTTTACTTCAAGTGCCCTCCTTAACGCCCGTCACCCAGTTACCCCATCCCTCCACCCACCTCCCTTCCAGCAACCCTCCATTTGTTCCCTATAGTTAAGTCTCTTGTGGTTTGCCTCCCTCTCTGTTTTCTCTTATTTTATTTTTCATTCCCTTCCCCTATGTTCACCTGTTTTGTTTCTTAAATTCCACATATGAGTGAAATCATATGGTATCTGTCTTTCTCTGACTAACTTATTTTGCTTTGCATAATACCCGCTCATTCCATTCGCATCGCTGCAAATGGCAAGATTTCATTCTTTGTGATGGCTGAGTAATATTCCATTGTATATCTATACCACATCTTCTTTATCCATTCATCTAGTAGAATTTTCCCCTTATTTCTGGAGTATTTTTCTTTTTATGTATTTATCATAAGTCAAGCTCTGTTTTCAGAATTGAAATAGTTGATTGATTTTATGATTTAATATCAAAGGAAATACAGATCTTCCTCAACTTATAATGGAGTTACATCCAGGAAACTCATTGGAAGTTGAAAATATCATAAATTGAAAATGTATAAATACACCTAACCTACTGGACATTGTGGCTTAGCCTAACACTACCTTGAATGTTTTCAAAACACTTACATTAGCCTACAGTTGGGCAAAATCATCTAGCAGGAAGCCTATTTTATAATAAAGTGTTGAATATCTCATGTGATTGATTGACTACTGTACCAAAAGTGAAAAGCAGAATGGTTGTAGCGTATGGTTGTTTACCCTTGTGATTGTGTAGCTGAGGGAGCTGCAGCTCACTGCCACTGCTCCACATCTGCACAGTATCACATGCTGTAGTGCTAGCTCAAGAAAAGATCAAAATTCAAAATTTGAAATATGATTTCTACTGAATGCATATCACTTTTGCACATCATAAAGTAGAAAAATCATAAGTTGAACCACTGGAAATTAGGGACAGTCTATACTTTCTTCCTTTGAGCAAATAAAATGAGCAAAGGTGGAATCAAACCAGAGAACACAGCTCCCCTTTTCCCTGAAGAACAACATCAGAGGGTTAGAGTGGCAGACAGTTTTCATCCTAGATATCAGATTAGCAGAAAAGCCCTGGACGATGGGAATAAGGAATAACGGCTCCTTCTCTTCTGCCAGCTGGTAGTAGCAGAAGACTCTTCATCTTTACTGCTGGGGACACAGGACAGTGAGTTGTGTTCCCATAGCATTTTCTAAGAACCATAGTACTCGTGATGTGTATGGTGATTCACATCTTGTGTGTTTGGTACATCCTGGAGAAGCAACTACGTGAATCACCTCAAACCCAAGCTCAGGATCATTCTGTGTTGTGCCTCTTGTCCTAATATAACTGTTAATAGTTTTCTCTTTCACTTTTAAAAGTGTTCTGGTCTGGATAATTAATTACACAGTTCCTCTACTCATGCTGCACCGTGAAGCAGCGGCCGCAGTTACACTGACCACTGTACCCTTCAATTGCGAATTGGGATGAGGAGAACAGGTGCTTAACACTTAATGGAGTTTTTGTTGCCACAGGCACAAGACTTAGACTGTTAATTAGGAGAGGGAAAGGTAGCCTTCGTGAGCGCAAATCCCTCACTCCTGTTTACAGAGCTGTGTATTTTGATGGAGAGAGAAATGGCAGAAGAGCATGCTTTTATAAATTTTTGGACCAATCCCTGTACCACGTAGCAAAGTTTTCTTTTCAGAACCCTGGACTATTACATTAGCTTAATTGGAACAGAATAGTGTTTGGCACATCCTGGAGAAGCAACTACGTGAATCACCTCAAACCCAAGCAACAAGCAGTGTTCATGCTGAGCAGGCAATGGGAATGAGGATTTTATAGAGTGACTCTGAGGGAATGTCCACGCCCTTCCTGTGTTACTGAAACGGCTTGAACAGCAGCATCAGATGCAGGATGTCATTGCTGTGCATGTCTTGATGGCCTCACACTGTATATCTCATCATCTTTCCCAAAGCCTTCTCCTTAGAGATCAGTGACAGAAGTGAAGACTCCTGGAAACTTGGTTCATGAAGGAGGACTTGAATTAGGCTTGACTGTTACTCCTTTTCTTAGGTTGCAGGCCTTTCGTTCTTTAAGGCATGGGAACATTGAGAAAGAGCATGTTAGGCTCCTGTGATCTGGTCCTATCATTTTTCTAAAACACCATTTTCCAAAGTGTGTTCTGCAGAGTTCCAGTTTTCTAAGGGGTGATAAGAACTGTACTAAGAAAAGGGGGGTAAGTTTGGGAAACAGCATCCATGTTCTTCCATTTCCACTGGAGGTTCTTTGTGAAGTTCTCATAAAGAGAATTTAGTTGTTGTTTTTGTTTGTTCTTTTCTTTCTCTTGCTAGAGAGGAGAGGTAAGCAGCTAAGGCAGGAAAAGAGGACTATTCTGGACTCTTAACAATGTTAGTCTAGGTATGATATGGTAAAGGGTTGAAACAGCAATGGAAAAGAGAAAGTAGATGTAAGAAAAACATAGAATTATACAAGACATGTCCATGGGGTAGTCACTGTGGTGGTGGCAACAATCATTAGCAATGGTGTTGTATGAACAGGAGTTAAAATCTGTGCCATGTACTGTGCCGAGTGAACACAATCTATGCATTATCTCATTTAATCCTCCCAAAGGTACTAAGAAGTAATGTTTGCATTTTACTGATTAAGAAATGGAGATTTGTAGAGGTGAGGTTGTTTAAATAATCTAGAATTAGTAAGTGGTGCATCTTGCTTTGAAACTCTGCAGAGCCCCAGAGATGCTGTGGGATTAAGGAGTGAGACTCCAGCCCAGAGAGATTGCCCAGAAGGGATGATGACCTGAGGGAGCAGGTGGCTACTTCCCTTATGAATCCTATAGGCTCTGAAGCAACTGATAATGCTAATTTCACCACGGTGAGGGGGTGGGTTTAGTTCTCCTGTCACTTTGGGGGCACCTAGGGGGTGGAATAGATAAAAAGGGTGGCCAGGCTGTTGGTTTGTAAACTACCCTCATACATAGAAAGCAAGCGACTGAAGAAAGAGGCAGACCACTCCATATTGGTAGGTAGCAGGTTTAATAAGCAAGAGAACTTACCTCGAGGCTTGTCTAGGGTGGCGGCAGGACAAGTAGATTTCTATACCCACCTGCCAAATCTTAAAAATTTACATAGAGGCCCTAACTGGGTTTGCTCATGTACACTCTCCTGATGGTCTCAACACCACATTACTATTTCAAGGCCGAGTACTTGAGGCAGCCTTTAGGGTGGAGAAGGCAAAAGGAATGCACATTCCAAGGACAGGGAAGGGAGTGAGGACCCTCTGGTTGGCTGGGTCCAGCTTACAGGTCAACAAGTGGGCATGGCCTCTCAATGACCTCCTCTGACACTCCACCCCTCATGACCAGCTCTTACAATCTCAGACACCCCCGTTCTGCAGTGTGTCCTGAGTGGTCAGCAAGGGGTTTTGCTAGCATGGATGTGGCTCATTTGGCAGGTCTCTGGCTGCCTTGGAGGCAGATGCTGTAGCACCAATACAGGCACATGCGAGAGAAAATAATTAAGACAAAAATTCCCCAAATCAGTGAAAACTTTTTCCACCAAGAGCCCCATGATCTGAATCACCAATTTATTAAGTCTTCTAGGCACTCAGAGCATTCACTTATGTCCCCATGTAATTTAATAAAGATGACACATAGGCAGACTTCATCAGGTATGAACATACAACATTCTGTTTGGATAAAGGCACAGGTGACTTTTTGTGAAGCAGTAATAATGTCCAAGGCCATCCTATTTGGAAGACAGCCTTTCTCACTAGAGACATTTCAGTGTTCAGTAAGGACAAGCTATTATTTAAGGCTTGCTGGGTGAATTTAGTAAGGGCTCCCATGTGTGCTATAACATCCTACAAGCCAAAGGAGGGAACAAAGATGGTGGCCAGATGATCACACCAGTGGAAAACAAAATGTGTCCACCTGGCCTTGAGGAGAGGGAGGTGGGCAGATTCAGGAGTTTAACCTGGCCTGGTTGTATATACCATATGTGTTCGCTGGGGGAGACAGCACTGTCAGGCATGAGAAGATGGACTAGAGACGAGATATGCCGGACCAGGACCAGGACCCCCACCATCTCCCCTCTTTTAACGGTGCATGTCACATTCCTGGTATAGTGCATTTCGGCAGGTCCACCTTAGAGCAGGACAATAGAATCTCAGTGGAGATGGAGTAGTTCCTCCTTACTCAGGGGTGTGAAGTCACTCACCCATCCTGGTGGAATATCCCATTGTAAACTCCAATAGATGACACCTTTTCCAGGTGTGATGGGGCTTGGTGTTCTCAGCAGCATAGCACATTGATCCCTGGTGAGAGTCAGGGCAATGGCATTTTCCCCTCAACTTCCATACCTTTATGGCACTAGGTGTCTCAGCAGGAGTTCTCAGTCTGGCATATGGGGTAACAGGCCTGACTTGTTGATCATTCAAAATTATTAAAGCCTGAGACAGTACTTTAGTCCACCCAGCTGAGATGGTTTTACTCATTAGTAATTTATTCTGCTCCTTTAATATTTCATTTTTCCTTTCTACCAACCCTGCTATGTGCAGGTTATAGGAGAGATGGACTTTCTGTTCAATGGCATGTTCTTTTGCCCAGACTTGCATCATGACCTTTGAAATGTGACCCCCAATCACTGTCTAGTTGATGAGGATATCTATACATGGTACTCAGCTTCTCTAAACCCCTAATGGTGGCAGCCTGATTTGTATGGTGACAGGAAAATCTGAGTGAGTGTAGATGTGGTGTACCCAAACCAAGGCATATGTAGAACCCTCACTCAGATGGAGGGGGATAATATAATCAATTTTCCAATTCCTTACCAATTGGGCCACCTTTGTACCCAGGTGGGATGGCATATTGCCAAGGACACTGGGTTGCCTTTGAATTACAGTGACTTGGTTGATGCAGTACCAGCATGTTCTAAACGACCCAGGTACAATGATGGCCACTCTTCCTGTGCACCCAATCTGCTATATCAATCGAAGGGTCAGTCATTAAGGCTTATACCTGGGCTAGGGCATCAGCTTCCTGATTGCTAGGGAATACCAGTGCATTATGAGCCAGGACATGGAAGACAGGGAAGAGTGTCTCAGGCTCCTGCAGGTGAACCTGAATTTCCCTCCACACATCCTGACCCCACAAGGACATACTCATGATTATCCACCTCTTGGCTTCCCATTATATAAGCCACAGGGTTAATCCCCTTAGAATAGCTCAACTGTCAGTGCAAAGGGTTAATGGTCATGGATCATGAGTGATCACCAGCCAAATTGCTCTGAGTGCAGCCTACTGGTTGCCGCACTGGCTTCTGTATGAAAGGATCTTCCTGGAGGAACACTGTGTTCATTGCTAAGAACTGTTGCTTTAGGGGATGTTTTGGGTTTCTGTCCCCTCGTTTAGCTTGGACCAAAATCCTAGGGCTACTCTCTTCTTCTGTTGTTTCTGCCACAGTGCCTGACCTATATATTCCTGAGTCACAAACACAACACATCTAACTCAAATGGTAGTCCTGCTTGGGAAATGCCCAGAGCTTTAACTGAGTTTCCCTCATTAGTGTTTTTGTCTTTCCAAAGGCAGCTTACTGCTCTAATCCCCATTCCCACACATACCCTTTCTTAACCAGGTGGTATAAGGGATGGAAGCACTCTGCCAGGTGAGGAATAAAAGTCCTCCAATCCTAAAATCTCTACATAGGCTTGCATCTCTTTCACATTTTTAGGGGTTGGATAGGCTTGCATCTTGTCAATAACAGTTTCTGGGAGAATGTATGTCTTACCTGACCAAATGACTCCCAGATACTTTGTTGGGGGGTGCCTTAGCCTTTTTTCTGTGGGTTTTCTGTGGGAATTTTTGTGGGTTCACCGCCCAGTTTCTCCCTCACAGATGTTTCAGCAAATCCTGCAGTGTCTAACAGGAGAGGCAAGTCTTCACACGTAAACATTATATTATTAATGTAACGGCTCATTTTACTGATGTGGGGAAGACGAACAGGGACAGGTCTCAGGCTACCAACCCATGACATATTGTGGGGCCACATAGGTAGCCTTGGGGAAGCATATGTAAGGTCCACTGTTACCCTTTCCATGTGAAGTAATTATCAGAAACCTGTACTTGTCAGAGACATTTCCATGAATCTCCTTGAAGGTGAAGCACTTTTGTAGGAACACTTTGCAAATATCAGAATAAAACAATAACTGTCTGTAAATGACAAAAGACTTAAAACCACCCATGGTTAAAAATCTGATGAGAGTTTATTATAATGCAATTGACAAGGGAATTTGTTTATTTCAGTGACACATTTTATTTAAAAAAATTTTATTATGTTATTTTATTCACCATATAGTACACCATTAAGTTTTTTTTTAAAAAGATTTTATTTATTTGTGAGAGAGAGAGAGAGAGAGTGAGCATGAGAGGGGGGAGGGTCAGAGGGAGAAGTAGACTCCCCGCTGAGCAGGGAGCCTGATATGGGACTCGATCCCGGGACTCCAGGATCATGACCTGAGCCAAAGGCAGTCGCTTAACCAACTGAGCCACCCAGGCGCCCCACATTAGTTTTTGATGTATTGTTCCATGATTCATTATTTGCATCTAACACCCAGTGCTCATTACAACGCGTGCCCTCCTTAATACCCAACACTGGGCTAACCCATCCCCCCACCCCTGTCCCCTCAGATTGTTTCCCAGAGTAGTCTCTTGTGGTTCATCTCCCCTCTGACCCCCCCTTCATTGTTCCCTTCCTTCTCCTAATGTCCTCCCTGCTATTCCTTCTGTTCCACAAATAAGTGAAACCATATGATAATTGACTTTCTCTGCTTGACTTACTTCACTGAGCATAATCCCCTCCAGTCCCATCCATGTTGATGTCAAAATTGGGTATTCATCCTTTCTGATGGCTGAGTCATATTCCATCGTATAGATGGACCACATCTTCTTTATCCATTCGTCTGTTGATGGACATCTTGGCTCTTTCCACAGTTTGGCTATTGTGGACACTGCTGCTATGAACATTGGGGTGCATATGGCCCTTCTTTTCACTACATCTGTGTCTTTGGGGTAAATACCCAGGAGTGCAATTGCTGGGTCATAGGGTAGCTCTATTTTTAACTTTTTGAGGAACCTCCATACTGTTTTCCAAAGTGGCTGTACCAACTTGCATTCCCACCAACAGTGGAGGAGAGTTCCCCTTTCTCCACATCCTCTCCAACATTTGTTGTTTCCTGCCTTGTTAATTTTTGTCATTCTAACTGGTGTAAGATCATATCTCAATGTGGTTTTGATTTGAATTTCCCTGATGGCTAATGATGATGAACGTTTTTTCACGTGTCTGTTAGCCATTTGTATGTTTTCTTTGGAGAAGTTCAGTGACACACATTTTATTTATTTATTTATTTATTTATTTAATTTTTAATTGTTATGTTAATCACCATACATTACATCATTAGTTTTTGATGTAGTGTTCCATGATTCATTGTTTGTGCATAACACCCAGTGCTCTACGCAGAATGTGCCCTCTTTAATACCCATCACCAGGCTAACCCATCCCCCCCACCCTCCTCCCCTCTAGAACCCTCAGTTTGTTTTTCAGAGTCCATCATCTTTCATGGTTCATCTCCCCGTCCGACTTACTCCCCTTCATTCTTCCCCTCCTGCTATCTTCTTCTTTTTCTTTTTTCTTAACATGTGTTGCATTATTTGTTTCAGAAGTACAGATCTGTGATTCAACAGTCTTGCACAACTCACAGTGCTCACCATAGCACATACCCTCCCCAATGTCTATTACCCAGCCACCCCATCCTTCTCACCCCCCTCCACTCCAGCAACCCTCAGTTTGTTTCCTGAGATTAAGAGTCTCTTATGGTTTGTCTCCCTCTCTGGTTTTGTCTTGTTTCATTTTTCCCTCCATTCCCCTATGGTCCTCTGTCTTGTTTCTCAAATTCCTCATATCAGTGAGATCATATGATAATTGTCTTTCTCTGATTGACTTATTTCACTTAATATAATACCCTCTAGTTCCATCCACGTCATTGCAAATGGCAAGATTTCATTTTTTGATGGCTGCATAATATTCCATTATATATACATACCACATCTTCTTTATCCATCCATCTGTTGATGGACCTCTGGGCTCTTTTCATAGTTTGGCTATTGTGGACATTGCTGCTGTAAACACTGGAGTGCACATGCCCCTTCGGATCACTACATTTGTATCTTTGTGGTAAATACCTAGTAGTGCAATTGCTGGGACATAAGGTAGCTCTATTTTTAACTTTTTGAGGAACCACCATACTGTTTTCCAGAGTGGTTGCACAAGCTTGCATTCCTGCCAACAGTGTAGGAGGGTTCCCCTTTCTCTGCATCCTCGCCAACATCTCAGTGACACACATTTTAAAGTTATAACTGATAACATTATACCAGAACATATCAGATTTTTAGAAATTTCATATAAATATATCCCCCAAAATTTTAGCATTATTTCTTATTTGACAATGTTTCCCATGAAATTTAATATACCATGTAAGCCTAATTAGTTTGACATCTTGCTTTCATAAGGATAGAGAACACATCTTTTGAGATGGTCCAGGGACCCTTTCGAAAATCCCAAAGTTAGTTCAGGGTCAACAAGACTTCACTCAGGATTTGTTTTTGGGGAAGTTTGTTAAAAATATTGAAATGTTTAAAACCCTTGATTAAATAAGATCATAGGTCACTGTGAAACAGTACTTAGCTATCAATTAATGAAAGTGACAAAGACTTCAAAGGCAAATACAGAAAGCTATATAGTTGTAAAAATCTTATCTCTTGAATAGAGAAGACTAAGTTTTCTCCAGTAATCAACGACGTGATAAATACAACATGCAGCACAGGAAATTATTTTGATAAAATATAGAATCTTTGTTTTTTAGGCAGATTACTTAACAAGTAAAGCAAAGCCTTTCACAATCCCACCAAGAACAGACCAAGAACTTTTAGCAGATGAAAGAAAATTAAGTTTCAGTTTTACATGAGTACACCTTGATATTAAAGCTTATTTTTCTTTAGGTCAAGTGAATAGAGCTCTTTTACAGATCAGTTTTGTAAATTACCTCTAGAGGTAGAAAAAAAAATCACATATACATAACAGCCATCCATAGACATACGCAAAAATACAGACAGACACAGAGACCCATAGCTTTTATTCCAAAACCTTAGTCCTTGATGAATAATCTCCTGGAGGCTGTAGACTAGATTTTGGGCGGGGGAGCTTCTACAGTAGTCTATATTTTAAAAGCTTCTCCCTTCCCCTTTTTTTCTCTTCAGTCTGTGTGGGTAGTGTTTTAGTTATCTCCTGGGATGTTTATATTTCAAAGACATTATAAGATTTACAACTTTGAGGACAGAGAAAGAATGCAACTTTTCTCCTAGGAGTTTTAGGGTGTATTTCTTTATTATCAGAAGTCTAGATAATTGCTATTTAAAGTTTTTCTTTGTATTAGGGGTCAGACAGCATGGGGCATTCATGTTTCACTGTCAATCACAACATCCTCCCCTTTGCTTTCCTTACTTTCCTGGGATTCTGCCTCTTAGCATCCTAATCAGGCTTTGTCACAAAGCCCTCCTCGTAGCTTTACCAAATGGCACAATAAGTTCTCCAAGTTATTATTCAGCTCTTCTACCTTGTCTGCCAGCCGAGTAGTAGAAAACTGCACATCCTTCTCTAAGTTCAGTTCTTTTCCCAACTTTCTAACTTGAGCTTCAGCTTCTAGTTGGGCATCCGTGTCTAGGCAAACTGCCCACAGTAGAGGCCAACCCACTGCGGCAGCCATTCATTTCACTTCTTTGCCACAATGCACTATGTGTAGTTTCTTAAACAAGTGCATTCAAGCAGCCAGTGTTTTCAGGGCATCCTTGTACTCACATGGCAGTCCACAAAACATCTAACATATGGGCCACCCCTCCTTGCATAGAGGTCAGTGGCCAACTTGGGATGCCTCTTTCCCACCCATTTCTTAGTCTCTGGGCTGGCTCACCAATTGTTGGTTGCCAAACTGGTCCCCTTACACAGGGGATAAAGAGAGACTGAAGAAAGGCAAGCCACGCCAGATAGTAGGTGGCAGATTTAATAAGCACGAGAACTGGCTTACAAGGCTTGTCCTGGGCAGCCAGCCACAAGATGAGTAGATCTCTCAAAAGTCCGCATAAAGGTCCTAACTGGGTTCAGCCATGTAGACTGTCCAGATGATCTCAAAACCACATAACTGTCTAAAGGTTATGTCCTTGGGGCAACTTCTAGCATGCGGAAGGCAAGCACAACACACATTCCAAGAACAGGGAAGGAGGTGAGAAGCCTCTGAAGCTCAGGTCCAGCTCATGGGTCAACCAGGGATCATGTCCTCTCAGTGACCTTCTCCAACACTGGCTGATGTAGACAGCAGCCTGCATGTGACAAGTCTGACAAAGAAGGGTCACCAACTGGATGCACTAGGGGCTCTGAATAGCTCTGGTGCCTATAATATTAATTTCAAGCCAACATTTACTCAAAGAAAACAAGCGGTAAAATCACTTTCCCTTATCATTTGAAATGGACATCAAAATCCTATTAAAAATCTGAGGATGACTGAAGACTCTGCACTCAGGAGGAAAAACAGTTTCTTGCTTTTGTAAAGTGACTATCAAATATGTCAAGTATTTACTTTCCATTGCAGTTATAATGGTACTTCAGTATCTCCCGTGGTTGTTGGTGGGGGGGAATTGAGGCATTTGTGTAATTTAAAAAAAATAAATTATGATGCCAAATATTCTTCACAACAATTTTTGGTCAGTTTCTGAGCAGGTCTATAGAGGCTGTTAAAATATGAGATTACAGCAGAAAACCAGTTTCAATGTAAGCCTATGGAGATCCCATTACAATATAAAAATGAAATGTTGCCAATGTGTGTTATACACTACACCCAGAAATAGATAGAAAGCAATATGAAAACCCTCATGCCTATATAATATTTTGGTTCAGACATTCATCCATTGATTGAGCAGCATTCTCTAAAAGGAAGCTGACACAGCATCCTTACCTCAAATTGTAGTTGTTATTATACCACAGATGATGTTTTATTTAAATGGATTATGCTTTAAGCCACCTGGGAAAATTGCAAAGAAACTGAATTCAAAGTCTTAGGCCATAACTAGACAACTCAAGGGTATTAACTGAGAAAGTCAGGCAATCAGCGTGTTTAGTACATTAGTGATTCTCAACTCTGGCTGTACATTAGAATTACTGGGAAGGTTTAAAAAATACTTATGCCTGGGTTCTAACCCCCAAAAGTCTAATTTAATTAGTTTCCTGGTGCTGTGCAGGCATCAGTATTCTAATATGCAACACTGATTTACATAGACCCGAAAAGCTGGGTTTAGCGGAGCCTGCTGTGTTTTGCCCACCCAAAAAATTGAAGAAGGAGTCCTGTCAATCAGGAACAGAAATTGCATACAAATGGATACAGTAGCTTCTGCCAATTTCTTTCTCACTCCATCTGCTATATCACTTTGGAAGTTTGATGGAGGAAATATTGAGGAATGGTGGGTTAGAAGTGGGAGAGGAACATTTAAGGTGTATCGAGGGCAGCTTGGACTTCTGATTACTTGCATACTAATTTGAACTACTATTGGGATAGACATTTAGTAGTCAAGCTAAATTCTTTACCTAACTCTAAATTATTTGTGCATAACAGCACTCTGGATCTATTTAAGTATCCATCCCATCTCCAGCTTTCACGGACCAGGAGTGAACATAAGATCTAAATTTGCGAAATTGTAAGAGATTTATATTCCTTCCCCACCTCCCATAACCAGTATTAACAAGAAAACACACAACCTCCAGTAGCAGTTAATGCTATCTTAAAACAAGGAAGGGAATCAGACTTGGGAGGAAGTTGTACCTAGGGAGGCAGAGTGGAACAGGTAGAAAGAACCTGGGTCTTTGATGACATCCCTGGGTTGCTGACCATGGGTACCTAGAACGTACTCTGTTTCTAGACCAGGTAGATCATATAGTTCCTCATTGTTTAACCTATTTTTGTGAAAATGATGCATAATTAGGAATTAGATGGGTAGAAAGAAGAAAGCATTCTAGTTGGAATTAGGAGTCTCAATCTGACACTAACTCAAAGATGTTAGACCAAGAGAAATATCTCTGAACCTGAGTTTCCTCCTTGGTTAGTGTTAGGGATCTGAACACGATTTGAGGTTCTTTCATCACTCAAAGATCTGAGTATATGCTTAAGAATTTTATTCATTAAGTTATATTTGCTGCTCGGTGCTTTCTGAGAAACAGTATTATTTTCAAACATGCTTAATATATCTCTTCTTTGTAACCTAGCAGTTTCAAACTTTCATAGAGAGTCAATCTCAAGTGTAATTTCAATACATTTTCATTGATATTTCAGTTTGGGATTGTCAGTTTTGGGGGCCCAAGGCCAATCTAGACTTTTGCTCCTATCATCTTTTTGTTTTTATCTCAGACTTAATTTTTTTCCCCCTCATAGTAGCCTTCTGTCTGGCTGCTGCCTCTTGAAGTGGCATTAGATGGGTAGACCTGATCCTACATGCTCACGTCAGGCTCTTGGCTCGGGGTCATGCAATAAGTAACATGATCAGAAAAAAATCACCTAACAGGGAATAGTGGAGGTGCATGCAGAATGCTAGGAGTTTTGCTCACTTTCAGCTGTAGAATCTGGAGTCTAATAGTAATGCAATGTCTATCCAGGTATATAACAATACCCAAGAGGTTTATTAATGTGGGCTTTATAAAGACTTTTGTCACTTTCGACAAATCATTTTGAGCTTACATTCTGAAATGAAAATGGTATATAATATGTACACACTAAAAGATCAAAATTTGAAGGTATGCTGTGTGTCTTGATGTCAGTCTTTAATGTTCTCTTATTAAGATCAAAGTTCTATATCCCATGGGCTGATGGTAAAAATCTCACAACTCATCTGTCGATACCTTTTTCTGTGTTTCCCACATTGCTCTCATTCTGATGACTCACCTGCTACTTCCTTGTCTCCCTCTCTGCTCTCACCCCATCCCTTACAACTGTTAGTTTCTAGTATGTGCCAAACACGGCACTACATAGTGGATATAAAAATTTGCTCCATGTCTGGTGGTGGTGGGGGGACCAAAGAAACACAACACATGATTAAAAAGAGTGTAACATTTCTACATAAGAGGATTGAAAAATAACTGCCTCTTTTGTAAGGTATGATCTGGCAAGAGATTACATTGTAATAAGTTTTGAGAAGAGTAGAGTAGAAAAAATTTTACCATGTTCTTTGGCACAGAATATGCATGGCCTCCGGTGTAAGTGTGTAATAAAAACTGAAATAGTATATATGAAATTCAATCTAGTTCCTCTAGTAGAAGAGTAGAAGAGTAGCCCTCTTCCCCTTTATTCATGGCTTGTTTGAAACTTTGCAGAGTGGAGTGGTTCTTTGAGGTGTGAAGGCACAGCTGATGTCTTTACCAAGGCACATGCAAAGGTGGCTTAGTTTGTGGCCACACATAATTGTGCTGTAGCCCCAGTGTAGCTCTGGTGTATAAGGTCTTTAGAAAGAACTCCCTTCTACAATCTTACTTCGGTTTGAGAAAAAACAAAACTTTTTAGAGGAGATTTCTCTCAGAGTAGATTCTTCTGCAGAGTCGTTGATGGCTCTTGTATTGACAACTCTTAGTCACTTGTAAGCATATGGTCTTTCTGGTAGGGCTGCCCAGTTATTTAAAAACTGCCCAACATAGAGTCTAATCATGTAACAGATGCACAGATGGTGCTGGAATGAACACACTGGTGGACCCTGAAGATAACTTCCCTCATTCTCTGCTGCATTTTAATTTGTTTTGTGACTTATTGACAATGGATTTGATTAGAGTAGAAATCTGCTAGCTAGTTTCCAGGTGGCATGAGCTGTGTGTCTGGTAACATCATGGGAGTGTGTGTGTGTGTGTGTGTTGTCTGGTTAGTGTGAGGTTTTAAAAATCTTGTCTTTGAGTCATAGTTTAGAAACTATGACCCCCGCAAGCCAGATAATTGAGTAAAATAGTAGTCGATACTGTATCAAGAGAATTAGACAATGAGCACATAGTCTTTTTAAAAAATTTTTATTGTTATGTTAATCACCATACATTACACCATTAGTTTTTTAATATTTTTTTATTGTTATGTTAATCACCATACATTACATCATTAGTTTTTGATGTAGTGTTCCGTGATTCATTGTTTGTGCATAACACCCAGTGCTCCACACAAAATGTGCCCTCTTTAATACCCATCACCAGGCTAACCCATCCCCCCATCCTCCTCCCCTCTAGAACCCTCAGTTTGTTTTTCAGAGTCCGTCATCTCTCATGGTCCGTCTCCCCCTCCAACTTACTCCCCCTTCATTCTTCCCCTCCTGCTATCTTCTTTTTTTTTTCTTAACATATGTTGCATTATTTGTTTCAGAGGTACAGATTTGTGATTCAACAGTCTTGCACAATTCACAGCGCTCACCCTAGCGCATACCCTCCCCAATGTCTATCACCCAGCCACCCCATCCCTCCCACCCCCCACCACTCCAGCAACCCTCAGTTTGGTTCCTGAGATTAAGAATTCCTCATATCAGTGAGGTCATATGATACATGTCTTTCTCTGATTGACTTATTTCACTCAGCATAACACCCTCCAGTTCCATCCACGTCGTTGCAAATGGCAAGATCTCATTCCTTTTGATGGCTACATAATATTCCATTGTGTATATATACCACATCTTCTTTATCCATTCATCTGTCAATGGACATCTTGGCTCCTTCCACAGTTTGGCTATTGTGGACATTGCTGCTATAAACATCGGGGTGCATGTACCCCTTTGGATCCCTACATTTCTATCTTTGTGGTAAATACCCAGTAGTGCAATTGCAGGATCGTAGGGTAGCTCTATTTTCAACTGTTTGAGGAACCTCCATACTGTTTTCCAGAGTGGTTGCACCAGCTTGCATTCCCACCAACAGTGTAGGAGGGTTCCCCTTTCTCCTCATCCCCGCCAACATCTGTCGTTCCCTGACTTGTTACTTTTAGCCATTCTGACTGGTGTGAGGTGGTATCTCATTGAGGTTTTGATTTGGATTTCCCTGATGCCAAGCGATGTTGAGCACTTTTTCATGTGTCTGTTGGCCATCTGGATGTCTTCTTTGGAAAAATGTCTGTTCATGTCTTCTGCCCATTTCTGGATTGGATCATTTGTTCTTTGGGTGTTGAGTTTGATAAATTCTTTATAGATTTTGGATACCAACCCTTTATCTGATATGTCATTTGCAAATATCTTCTCCCATTCTGTTGGTTGTCTTTTGGTTTTGTGGACTGTTTCTTTTGCTGTGCAAAGGCTTTTTATCTTGATGAAATCCCAATAGTTCATTTTTGCCCTGGCTTCCCTTGCCTTTGGCGATGTTTCTAGGAAGAAGTTGCTGCAGCTGAGGTCGAAGAGGTTGCTGCCTGTGTTCCCCTTTAGGATTTTGATGGACTCCTGTCTCACATTTAGGTCTTTCAACCATTTGGAGTCTATTTTTGTGTGTGGTGTAAGGAAATGATCCAGTTTCATTCTTCTGCATGTGGCTGTCCAATTTTCCCAACACCATTTGTTGAAGAGACTGTCTTTTTTCCATTGGACATTCTTTCCTGCTTTGTCAAAGATGAGTTGACCATAGAGTTGAGGGTCCATTTCTGGGCTCTCGATTCTGTTCCATTGATCTATGTGTCTGGTTTTGTGCCAGTACCATACTGTCGAGCACATAGTCTTTTGTGCTGGAATGGACCATTGGAAGCAGAAATAAGTACAAGTATTATTCTCCTTAAAGAACACTGTATCTAGGATTTTGGTATTTCTTATGGGTCTGGATTTTAATAACTAGCTGTGTTGGCAAACACAACTAATCTATCTGGCCTCACGTTCTTCTTCTGTGAAATAAGTGTGTACTAAATCAGAGTGCTTTCCTGCCAAAAAGTTTGAAAGTAGTCTTTAAATAAAATTACAGGGGGGAATAAATTATATAAAAGAAATACAACTGGAACTGTAGTTGAAGTAGAAATGTTTAAGAACCTAGGCCCCAGAAACGCAGATGACATCTTACTGAGAAAAGTAGCTCAGAAAGCTAAGCTGCATCTAGTGAGTGATAGGGGTAAGGACTATGGTTTCTTCCCTATACTGATGATACAGTCTGGGCTATAAAATAAGGTGATGTGTGGGTGTGTGAAACTCCTCTCTGCAGTGGCAAACCAGGGGTGTTTGCGGACAAGTGTTCTGCCTGTGCAGTGGGGGTAAACTAAATCTGTGCTTGCTCCACACTGAATTTTGAGATGGGTCATTTCATCCTCAGTGTTCTGTCACCTTCAAACTATGGAATTCTGTTTCTAATCCTCTCAAGGATAGGAAGATGTGAAAATGCACAGTCCTCTAAAATGATCATCTATTTCTCAAGGGGCGACCCTCCTGGAAAAAATTTCTTATGGTCAGAAGCTGCTATACAGTAGTTTTAAGCAGGGCCCCGAAAGTAATTCCATTTCTAGGTGATTTCATTAACAACCTGCAATGACTTGGTTGATCTGGAGATGATTTTCTACCAGACTGGGAAGTACTCATCCCTTCAGCATTTACTTAATGTCTGCCATATGCCAGGCATATGCTCAGTGCAAGAGACAAAAGGAAACTCTTTGTCTTCAAGGAAGTTAAGGTGTGAAGTGGGAGATGGCCACACAAGCCAACAATTCTAATGTACTGCGGTGAGTCCCACTGAGGGCTGGACAAGGTGTTACAGTAAGCAGAGAAGTAAACCATCTCGGCCTCGTGGGGGAGGCTTCCTGGAGGAGATAATGCCAGAATCAGCTGAGAAAGAAACTAAGAGAGGAAGAAAAGCCTCCTGGGCAGAGGAAATAGCACGTGGGGCCCAGAGGCGAGAGAGACAGTAAAGAGAGTTGAGGATCTCCAAGTACTTTGCAGGGGCTAGAGAATCAACTGTGTGTGGGGGCTGGAAATAAAGTGAGACAGGTGGGCAGAACCTGCCTCACAGGCCACAGTCAGGGGATTAAACTTTCTTCTGAAGGATTGAGAATCTCTGATGGAGTGCAAGTAGGGAAGCAACAAAATATAGATTCATGTATTAGGAGGCTCTCCCTGTCAATAACATAGATGATCCTCTGGGGTTGAATGATGGGGAGGGAGGGAGGAGGAATGAACTTAGAAGGCAGGGGGCCAATTACAGCACTGGTTCAGGGAAGAAGTGATCAATAGCAAACAGAAAGTTGTGGCCTCTAATTATTCTTGGGCTATTTCACTTCTCAGTAAACTTTATTTGGTCATGGAACATTTTTTTTTTTTATGTTCTGTTGGATTCTATTTGCTAATATTAAGTTAGAGATTTTTACATTGACATTAATTAGCAAGATCTTTATTTCTTATTTGTTTTCTATGCTTTGAAAGAGTGTAAATAGTATCACAGTATTCGTTCTTTGAAGATTTGACAAAAATGAATTTTTGTGTCTTTTTGACCTACTCTTGTTGGGGGGTGGGGAGATGGAGTGTAGTTGTTCTTTGACCCCAGAAGAGAAAGAAGGTAAGCAAATTTATAGTCATGAAAGAAGATAAGAATACTCTCAGTTTTGATACTTTTTAACTTAGAAACTGTCCATTTCACCTAGGAACTCAGTATTATTTTTATAGAGTTTTTACGAAGTACTCATAATTCTTTAAAAAATCTTATGCATATGAGGTTTCTTCCCCCCTTGGTCTCATTGTTAGTGATCTGTGTTTGCGCTCTCGCCTTTTTATTTTTTTGTTTAGACTAACTGCTGATTTATCTTGATTTCTTTTCCCCCTAAGAATCGCCTTCTGGTTTTATTGATTAAGTTTACTTTCTCTCTTTTGTTTTATAATCAATTAATGCTTTTTATCTTAAATAATTTTTTCCTTCTGCTTGCCTTAGGTTTTATTCTTTTTAAATTACTGAGTTGAATTTATATTTAGTAATGTGTTTAGAACTTCACATTTTTTACAATGCATAGCTTTAGCTATTGACATGGGGTTTTATTAATATAGTGTTTTCAATATTATTATTTGCTAGATATTCTGCACTTTGGAGTCAATGAAGAAATCATGACTAGAATTGTTAAAGAATGAGTTATAACATTTCAGGTGGTTGGTTTTATAAGTTACTAATTTCTACTTGAATTGCATTATAACCTAAGAGCATGGTCATTACTATTATTACCATTTGTTTTGAAATACTTTTTTGTGCCTAATATATGGTCAAGTTTTATAAATATTTTTAAAAGTATTTGAAAACAAGTCTATTCTTGTTTTCAGGGTTGGAATTATAAAGGTGTTAATCTGGTGGATTAGATTCCGGATTCTTTATACCATCACTCATTTTGAGAATTTGCCTTGTTTGCAGCTGAAAGAAATAAATTAAAATCCTTCTCCATTTAGAGCAATCTCCTTAAATTCTCTGTGTTTTAAGCTTTATGTGTTCTTATGCTGCAATAATTGGAATGTAAAATATAACAGTAGTTATATCTTCATTTGAGATTGAATGTTTTTATAATGATAAACTACTCTTTTGGCTTGTTTAATGCTTTTTGCCTTGAAGTCTGTCTGGCAGACATGACAAATTCCTGCCAAAAAAAAAAAAAAAAAAGAGAGAGAGAGAGAGAAAAGCCAGAATCACTTGTCATATCATTCATTTGACTTTTAACATTCTTGAGTGATTGAGACATATAGATAGCTTTTGTTTATTAAACACAATTTGAGAATCTTTGAAGAATTTATTATATTTCATATACATATATAACGTATTTATTACATATATAACGTTTCAATTCTGTCATCTTGTGTTTTCTCTTTCTAATGCTTCTGTTGCTTTTCATCTCTTCCTATGTGGTTATGTTTTCTTTATTTTGGTTCTGTTGCTCCCCTACCATTGATATTTTGAGAGATTTATAATCTGGTTTTAAGTTCCTCTAGGGGCTACCTTTATGATTGTTAATATTTTTTCAAGTTAGGTCCATTGACTCCTTGCTATGAAATATGGGGAAATCCTACACCATCCCTACATCACTACCTTGCTTTTTAGTTCCTTTGTTTCACAGTGTTAAAGTTTACAACACTTCTAGTAGATGTAATACACTTCTTTATTTTATTTTATTTTTTTAATAATTTCTTATTGTTATGTTAATTACCATACATTACATCATTAGTTTTTGATGTAGTGTTCCATGATTCATTGTTTGTGCATAACACCCAGGGCTCCATGCAGAATGTGCCCTCTTTAATACCCATCACCAGGCTAACCCATCCCCCCAACCCCCTCCCCTCTAGAACCCTCAATTTGTTTTTCAGAGTCCATCGTCTCTAATGGTTCGTCTCCCCCTCCGACTTACTCCCCTTCATTCTTCCCCTCCTGCTATCTTCTTCTTTCTTTTTTTTAATTAACATATATTGCATTATTTGTTTCAGAAGTACAGATTCGTGATTCATCAGTCTTGTACAATTCACAGCGCTCACCATAGCACATACCCTCCCCAGTGTCTGTCACCCAGCCACCCCATCCCTCCCACCCCCCACCACTCCAGCAACCCTCAGTTTGGTTCCTGAGATTAAGAATTCCTCATATCAGTGAGGTCATATGATACATGTCTTTCTCTGATTGACTTATTTAATTCAGCATAACACCCTCTACTTCCATCCATGTCGTTGCAAATGGCAAGATCTCATTCCTTTTGATGGCTGCATAATATTCCATTGTGTATATATACCACATCTTCTTTATCCATTCATCTGTCGATGGACATCTTGGCTCTTTCCACAGTTTGGCTATGGTGGACATTGCTGCTATAAACATCGGGGTGCACGTACCCCTTTGGATCCCTACACTTGTATCTTTGTGGTAAATACCCAGTAGTGCAATGGCTGGATCGTATGGTAGCTCTATTTTCAACTGTTTGAGGAACCTCCATACTGTTTTCCAGAGTGGCTGCACCAGCTTGCATTCCCACCAACAGTGTAGGAGGGTTCCCCTTTCTCCACATCCCTGCCAACATCTGTCGTTCCCTGACTTGTTAATTTTAGCCATTCTGACGGATGTGAGGTGGTATCTCATTGAGGTTTTGATTTGGTTTCCCTGATGCCGAGCGATGTGGAGCACTTTTTCGTGTGTCCGTTGGCCATTTCGATGTCTTCTTTGGAAAAATGTCTGTTCATGTCTTCTGCCCATTTCTTGGTTGGATCATTTGTTCTTTGGGGGTTGAGTTTGATAAGTTCTTTATAGATTTTGGATACTAGCCCTTTATCTAATAGTCATTTGCAAATATTTTCTCCCATTCTGTTGGTTGTCTTTTGGTTTTGTGGACTGTTTCTTTTGCTGTGCAAAAGCTTTTTATCTTGATGAAATCCCAATAGTTCATTTTTGCCCTGGCTTCTGTTGCCTTTGGCGATGTTTCTAGGAAGAAGTTGCTGCGGCTGAGGTCGAAGAGGTGGCTGCCTGTGTTCTCCTTTAGGATTTTGATGGACTCCTGTCTCACGTTTAGGTCTCTCAACCATTTGGAGTCTATTTTTGTGTGTGGGGTAAGGAAATGGTCCAGTTTCATTCTTCTGCATGTGGCTGTCCAATTTTCCCAACACCAGTTGTTGAAGAGACTGTCTTTTTTCCATTGGACATTCTTTCCTGCTTTGTCAAAGATGAGTTGACCATAGAGTTGAGGGTCCATTTCTGGGCTCTCGATTCTGTTCCATTGATCTCTGTGTCTGTTTTTGTGCCGGTACCATACTGTCTTGATGATGACAGCTTTGTAATAGAGCTGGAAGGCCGGAATTGTGACGCCACCAACTTTGCTTTTCTTTTTCAATATTCCTCTGGCTATTCGGGGTCTCTTCTGGTTCCATACAAATTTTAGGATTATTTGTTCCATTTCTTTGAAATAGGTGGATGGTATTTTGATGGGGATTGCATTGAATGTGTAGATTGCTCTAGGTAGCACTGACATCTTCACAATGTTTGTTCTTCCAATCCATGAGCGTGGAACGTTTTTCCATTTCTTTGTGTCTTCTTCAATTTCTTTCATGAGTATTTTATAGTTTTCTGAGTACAGATCCTTTGCCTCTTTGGTTAAATTTATTCCTAGGTATCTAATGGTTTTGGGTGCAATTGTAAATGGGATCGACTCCTTGATTTGTCTCTCTTCTGTCTTGTTGTTGGTGTATAGGAATGCCACTGATTTCTGTGCATTGATTTTATATCCTGCCATTTTACTGAGTTCCTGTATGAGTTCTAGCAGTTTTGGGGTGGAGTCTTTTGGGTTTTCCACATAAAGTATCATATCATCTGCAAAGAGTGAGAGTTTGACTTCCTCTTTGCTGATTTGGATGCCTTTGATTTCTTTTTGTTGTCTGATTGCTGTGGCTAGGACTTCTAATACTATGTTGAATAGCAGTGGTGAGAGTGGACATCCCTGCCGCGTTCCTGACCTTAGGGGGAAAGCTCTCAGCTTTTCCCCATTGAGAATGATATTCGCTGTAGGTTTCTCATAGATGGCTTTTATGATATCGAGGTATGTACCCTCTATCCCAATACTCAGAAGAGTTTTGGTCAACAAAGGATGCTGTACTTTGTCAAATGCTTTTTCTGCCTCTATCGAGAGGATGCTATGATTCTTGTTCTTTCTTTTGTTACTGTATTGTATCACGTTGATTGATTTGAGGATGTTGAACCAGCCTTGCAGCCCAGGGATAAATCCCACTTGGTCATGGTGAATAATCCTTTTAATGTGCTGTTGGATCCTATTGGCTAGTACTTTGGTGAGAATTTTTGCATCCATGTTCATCAAGGATATTGGTCTGTAATTCTCCTTTTTGATGGGGTCTTCGTCTGGTTTGGGATCAAGGTAATGCTGACCTCATAAAATGAGTTTGGAAGTTTTCCTTCCATTTCTATTTTTTGGAACAGTTTCAGGAGAATAGGTATTAATTCTTCTTTAAATGTCTGATAGAATTCCCCTGGGAAGCCATCTGGCCCTGGGCTTTTGTTTGTTGGGAGATTTTTGATGACTGCTTCAATTTCCTTAGTGGCTATAGGTCTGTTCAGGATTTCTATTTCTTCCTGGTTCAATTTTGGTAGTTGATACATCTCTAGGAATGCACCCATTTCTTCCAGGTTATCTAATTTGCTGGCATAGAGTTGCTCCTAATATGTTCTTATAATTGTTTGTATTTCTTGGTGTTGGTTGTGATCTCTCCTCTTTCATTCATGACTTTGTTGATCTGGGTCATTTCTCTTTTCTTTTTGATAAGTCTGGCCAGGGTTTATCAATCTTGTTAATTCTTTCAAAGAACCAGCTCCCAGTTTCGTTGATCTGTTCTACTGTTCTTTTGGTTTCTAGTTCATTGATTTCTGCTCTGATCTTTATTATTTCTCTTCTCCTGCTGGGTTTAGGCTTTCTTTGCTGTTCTTTCTCCAGCTCCTTTAGGTGTAGGGTTAGGTTTTGTATTTGAGAACTTTCTTGTTTCTTGAGAAAGGCTTGTATTGCTATATACTTTCCTCTCAGGACTGCCTTTGCTGTATCCCAAAGATTTTGAACAGTTGTGTTTTCATTTTCATTGGTTTCCATGAATCTTTTTAATTCTTCTTTAATTTCCTGGTTGACCCATTCATTCTTTAGTAGGATGCACTTTAGCCTCCATGTATTTGAGTACTCTCTACTTTCCTCTTGTGATTGAGTTCTAGGTTGAAAGCATTGTGGTCTGAAACTATGCAGGGAATAATCCCAATCTTTTGGTACCGGTTGAGACCTGATTTGTGACCTAGGATGTGATCAATTCTGGAGAATGTTCCATGGGCACTAGAGAAGAATGTGTATTCTGTTGCTTTGGGAGGGAATGTTCTGAATATGTCTGTGAAGTCCATTTGGTCCAGTGTGTCATTTAAAGTCTTTATTTCCTTGTTGATGTTTTGCTTAGATGATCTGTCCATTTCAGTCAGGGGGGTGTTCAAGTCCCCCACTATTATTGTATTGTTGTCAACGTGTTTCTTCACTTTTGTTATTAATTGCCTTATATAATTGGCTGCTCCCATGTTAGGAGCATAGATATTTACAATTGTTAGATCTTCTTGTTGGATAGACCCTTTAAGTAGGATATAGTGTCCTTCTTCATCTCTTATTACAGTCTTTGTTTTAAAATCTAATTTGTCTGATATAAGGATTGCCACCCCAGCTTTCTTTTGGTGTCCATTAGCATGGTAAATGGTTTTCCACCCCCTCACTTTCAATGTGGGGGTGTGTTTGGGTCTGAAATGAGTCTCTTGCAGACAGCATATCGCTGGGTCTTGTTTTTTAATCCAATCGGATAGCCTGTGTCTTTTGATTGGGGCATTGAGCCCATTTACATTCAGGGTAAATATTGAAAGGTATGAATTTAGTGACATTGTATGGCCTGTAAGGTGACTGTTACTGTATACTGTCTGTGTTCTTTTCTGATCTATCCTGCTTTTAGGCTCTCTTTTTGCTTCGAGGACCTCTTTCAATATTTCTTGTAGGGCTGGTTTTGTGTTTGCAAATTCCTTTAGTTTTTGTTTGTCCTGGAAGCTTTTTATCTCTCCTTCTATTTTCAATGACAGCCTAGCTGGATATTGTATTCTGGCTGCATATTTTTCTCATTTAGTGCTCTGAAGATATCATGCCAGTCCTTTTTGGCCTGCCAGGTCTCTGTGGATAGGTGTGTTGCCAATCTAATATTTCTACCATTGTAGGTTACATATCTCTTCTCCCGAGCTGCTTTCAGGATTTTCTCTTTGTCTCTGAGACTCACAAGTTTTACTATTAGATGTCGGGGTGTTGACCTATTTTTATTGATTTTGAGAGGCGTTCTCTGTGCCTCCTGGATTTTGATGCCTGTTTCCTTCCCCACATTAGGGAAGTTCTCCGCTATAATTTGCTCCTATATACCTTCTGCCCCTCTCTCTCTTTCTTCTTCTTCTGGGATTCCAATTATTCTAATGTTGTTTCGTCTTATCGTATCGTTTATCTCTCAAATTCTGCCCTCGTGATCATGGAGTTGTTTCTCTCTTTTTCTCAGCCTCTTTATTTTCCATCATTTGGTCTTCTCTATTGCTGATTCTCTCTTCTGCCTCATTTATCCTAGCAGTTAGTGCCCCCATTTTTGATTGCACCTCATTAATAGCCTTTTTGATTTTGACTTGGTTAGATTTTAGTTCTTTTATTTCTCCAGAAAGCGTTTCTCTAATAACTTCCACGCTTTTTTCAAGCCCAGCTAGTATCTTTAAAGTCATGATTCTGAACTCTAGGTCCGACATCGTACTAATGTCCGTATTGAGTAGGTCCCTGGCAGACGGTACTACCTCTTGTTCTTTTTGCTGAGGTGATTTTTTTCGTCTTGTCATTTTGTCCAGAGGAGAACAGATGAATGAGAGACCAGAATGCTAACAGGTTAACAACGTCTCCAGCAAATATACTCTATACAAATCAGAAAAGACCTGAAACCAGGGGACAAGAAAGGGAAAGAAAGAAGAGAAACAAAAGGAAAAAGAAAAAGATAAAAACAAACAAAAAGAGAACAAAACAAAACAAAACAGAATATGATCAAATATGATCAGGCTAGTGCATAGATCAGTGCCACACACTAGCTTTTAGGCATATTTTGGTCTGTTAGAAGAAAGTGCCTGCTAAAATTTTAAAGGAAGAAAGACTTATATATGTACAAAATAAGGGTTGATACAATGAAGGGATGGCAGATGACTGTAAAGAGGAAAATTATAAAAGATTTTATAAAAGGAATTGATAAGATAAGAAGTTGTTTTTAAAAAGAAAGAACAAGATTTAAAAAGAAAAGAAAAAAGAAAAAAAAGAACAAAAAGGGAGAGAATGTGATCAGGCAGGAGAATAGAACAAAGCCATACACTAGTGATTTAGGGTATATTTTGATCTGTTGGAAGAAATTGTATCTCAAAATTTTAAAGAGAGAACAACTTATATATATATATGCCAAAAATAAGGGTAACTACTATGAAGGGATAAAAATATGACTCTAAAAATGAAAAAATATAAAATTTTTTTTTTTTTTTAAAGGGATTGATAAGGTGTTGTTTGAAAAAGGGAAAAGACGAACCAGGAGAGATGATGGACTCTGAAAAACAAACTGAGGGTTCTAGAGGGGAGGAGGGTAGGGGGATGGGTTAGCCTGGTGATGGGTATTAAAGAGGGCACATTCTGCATGGAGCACTGGGTGTTATGAACAAACAATGAATCATGGAACACTACACCAAAACAAATTATGTAATATATGGTGATTAACATAACAATAAAAAAATTTAAAAAAAGAAAGATATAAAAGATACATATGGTATGATTCCATTTATATAAAATTCTAAAATAGTCACAACTAATGTATAATGAGAGAAACACATCTGTGGTTACATGGGTCTGGACTAATTTCAAAGGGACACAGGGGAACTCTCTGGGCCTAGGGATTGTTCTGTATCATTTCGGGCATGATAGTTACATAAGGATAGACATTTGTTACAGCTCATTGAACTGTGCGCTTAAAATGGGTATATTTTATTGTATGTAAATTACACCTCAATAAAATTTTATTACTTATTAATAAGGAAAAAAATAAAAAAAAAGAAAAAGGGAAAAAGAAAACTAAAAAAAAACAGTTAAAAAAATTAACTTTGAAAAACGAATGAATTATGTTAAAAAAGCCATGAATTCTATGTGCAGTATTCCCCTAGCGCTGGAGTTCTCCAGTTCTCCTTGATCGGTAAACTTGGTCTTGGCTTGCTGGCTGTTCGTGCTGATCTTCTGGGGGAGGGGCCTGTTGCCGTG
Organism: Zalophus californianus; assembly: GCF_009762305.2. Taxonomy (NCBI): domain Eukaryota; kingdom Metazoa; phylum Chordata; class Mammalia; order Carnivora; family Otariidae; genus Zalophus; species Zalophus californianus. The sequence goes on from NC_045600.1 coordinate 87,222,381, forward strand.
GTTCCCAAATGTCTTTGCTGGAGGCAGAATTGCCCTGCCCTTGTGAGTCCGCGCTAAGGAAGCTGCTCGGGTTTGCTCTCAGGAGCTTTTGTTCCCTGCAAGCTCTCAGTACAGCTTTGGAGGACCAGGGTGAAAATGGTGGCCTCCCAATCTCTGCCTGGAGGAGCTGAGAACTCGGGGCCCCGCTCCTCAGTGCACCCCCGGAGAAAAGCAGTCACTCCGGTCTCCCTGGTCTCCGGCCGCACTCCGTGCTCACCCGGCCTGTGATCGAGCGTTTCTATGTCTGGCACCCGACCCCGTGTGGAGTCTCCAAACCCAGCAGATCCCTGCGGTGTGCTCCCGCGCCGCTCCCCCCGGGGGAGGAAGGGGAGTCTCCCCGGCTCTGCCGCTTGTTGGGTCCCTGCTGGAGGAGCAGTGGCCCGACTGGGCCGCGGATCACAGTTTATGGCAACCCCTTGCTGAGAGCCTGCGCCTTGGCTCCGTCTCTGCAGCCGGCTTCCCCGCTCCCATACCTGGGAGCTCTGCCGCACTCAGACACCCCCGGTCTTTCTGTGACCCCGAGGGTCCTGAGACCACACTGTCCCGCGAGGGTTCCGCCCCCCGCTTAGCCACTGGAGAGGAGTCCCTCTGCAGAGCCGGCTTCTAAAAGTTCCGATTTTGTGCTCCGCGGCTCTATCACTTGCCAGAAGCGGCCGACGGAGGCCCCTCCACCGCCGTCTATCCTCCCGAATATCGCCTCAGATTCACTTCTCCGCACGTCCTACCTTCCAGAAAGTGGTCGCTTTTCTGTTCAGAGTGTTGTTACTCTTCTTATCTTCGATCTCCTGTTGAGTTCGTAGGTGTTCAGAATGGTTTGATCCCTATTCCGCTGAATTCCTGAGACCAGAGGAAATCCAGGTCTCCTACTCCCCCGCCATCTTGCTCCGCCCCCTCGATGTTATACACTTCTAATGGCTACAGTACTCAACACCAAGTCCTTAAATATCACAGCTCCCTCATTTCTGATTCTTTATTTCAATTCCTCTTTTTGCTGGTTGGAGTTCATTCTCTCTCAGTTTTTCCCATTAGGTTTGATTGTTATATTCTGACTCTTTGCATAGTTGCAAACACATGGCTAATGACCATGTTCATGACTGATAATTGGTTAGTTTGAAAGTATTGGGGGCATGCATATTTCTCCCTAGACATCTCTAAACATTGCTCTGGCATGGAAGCTTTTGTAGCTATGTTATCCTAATCCAGCGTTTCTATTCTCACTATTATTATATTTACATATACATATATAACATATATATTTTATATATATATCATATGTTCTAACTTCATTATTGCTTTCTCTCCCGAAGAGCATTTAATACCACATGGCCCCTGGAGGGCCACAAACTATTATAATATCTAAGATTTTTCTCAGTCCCCCTTACCCTCCATGAAGCAATTTTTCTCCCCTTGGGGGTGATGTCATCCCTGTTGAGAACATATGTGCCAACCTGATGTCCCATGTCCTCCTGTAAGTGACTTCTTCAGTGAGAATAGTGTTTTCCTGCACATTTTCTTGGGCCACAGTGTGATCTTCACTACTGCAGATTTAGGGCTTGATTTTTTCTCTGCCAACTTTTATTATATTTTTGAAAAAAATTTGGGGTCCATCTGTTCCATTCCCTTCTTGAGAACTGTCAATTATGTGTGTATTAGTCATCTGCTTTCATCTTCCATGCCTCTGATCTTCTCTTTAGCCTCTTCTTTTGTCTCTTTTTTTCATTTTATTGCCTAGCTTCAAAGAGTCCATGTCACATTTCAGATGTCTCTCTTTTCTCTTTTGCTGCTTTTAATGTTTTACATTTTTGTACTGGTTTTTTTTTTTTTTTTAATATCCTCTTTCTGACTTCACCACCATACTTCTTCCTGATATGTGTGTTCTTCATTTTTCTTTTGCCTTTTAAATTTCTTTTCTCCTTCATCAAAAACTAATGATGTAATGTATGGTGACTAACATAACATAAGAAAATTAAAAAAATTTCTTTTCTCCTTTTGGTATTTCCATACATCTATGCTACTATCATCCCTTAGATTTTGGGATAATCTGCTCCTTCTCCCCTTCTCTGGGTATGCAGATCACCAGCCAGGAGATCCATGAGAATTTGCAGTATAGTTCCATGGCTCGTAGGTCTTTCATCTGGTGATTTTGTACTTACTTATCTTGCTTAGTTGGGTGTAGGAAACAGGGGCAAATTTGTCTGCTGTTTCTGACCTTTTTTCAACCTCCTCACCCCTGGCTGTTTTCAGCCCAGGAGTCATAACTGGAGACTGTGAAGATAGAAATAATACTTTTTCAACCCTTGTTTTCCTGTTTCTCAGTGTGTAACAGCCTCCATGATGGTCTCCTCATGGACTAGGCATGCACTCATACTCATCCTTCCACATAGAGCTAGGTCTCTTGGTCTCTGAGTGATTTTCTGAAAAAATCTGTATCCTTATTAAGACCCAAAGAGGTATAAAACATATCTAATCTATTATTCTACTTTATAATAAATATAATCTACTTATATGAAATTTTTAGAAAAGGCAAACCTATACTGACAGAAAGCCAGTCAGTGGTTGCCAGGGGCCAAGGAAGGGATTAACTGCAAAGAGGCACAAAATAATTTTTGGGGATAACGGAAATACTACATATTGCCATTGTGGTGGTGGTTACAGAGCTATATACATTTGCCAAAACTCACCAAATTGTATCTAATAATCGGTGGAGTTTTTGTAAAGCTGATTTTTAGAAATTAAATAAAGACAGCAACAAATGTGCAGTGTATATATATATATATATATATATATATATATATATATATATATATTGCTGACATAATTCTATTTGTTTCACTATATACACTAGATTCTTGACTCTAAGAAAGTTTTGACAACATATCTGAGCATAACATGAGATGAAAAAATATAAGATGTTTTCCTTACTGCCTACTGCAGTAGTTCCCAAACAGATATACCTCAGAATTCCTTGGGATGCAGCTCTCCAGGCCCCACTCCCAGAGGTTCTGATTTAAGGCCATGTATGGGGGGTAGACCTCTGTGATCTAATGGTCTTTCCAGGTGATTATGATGCATGGAAAAATTTGAAAATCATCAGCCTAGTATATAGACTGACCTTGGAGTAAACTGAATTGATGTCACACTCTGGTCTGTTTCAGAGACTTCTGAGAATAACATCAGAAACATCGTAAAAGACCTTGAAGTGATAAATTACCAATTGCCTTGGCTAAATAGCTCTATAAGGAGTCTCAAGGCTTGGCAAAGTTGTCTCCCAGAAGTCAAGTCTTCTGATATGCCATTGATCCCCTTCCCTGACCTCGGCCTGGCTAAGAAAGCATACTGAATCTTTGAGCTCTAGTTTTCTAATCGGTTATTTGGTAGGATCAATAGTACCTACCTACCTCCTATGGTTGGTTGTCAGAATTAAGCAAGATAATTCATGTAAACTGCTTAGCACAATGCCTAGTACATAGTATGTACAATGAAACCTGGAAAATTCAGATAACCTTAACTGGTAACTGATTCCCAACCTCCACAGCAGGCTCGCCCTGATCATTTCATTAATTTTATAATAATGAGAACTTAGATTTCATGCTTTTTAATTATTTAGCCCATTATACCATTTACACCATTGTAGTTGTTGTCACTGTTAATGTCAATGTTGTTGTTGTTAATGTTGTTAGCATTATCATTATGTCTTATGTTTATTATTATATTTATTATCATTATCATCATCTCAGTGATTTTGGTATCAATGGACCATCCTCTACCTCCCGCCTGGGTTTACCACTGGCATTATTTTGTGGGATTGAAGCATTCCTCTCCTGAGTATCCAGACAGATCTCTATTTGCCTGTTAAAGTGGAATCGTTTGATAATCACTGTTTACTTTTTTTAAAAATTTAAATTCAATTAGCCAACACATAATACATTATTAGTTTCAGATGTAGTGTTCAACAGTGCATCAGTTGCCACTGTTTACTTTTAACAAGCCATTTCAGATAACTCTAAAGGTAATGTAAAACTTAGAAAAATATAACAAAGGATCAAATTGTAATAAAAGAATGACATTCAACCCTCTTCAAGTCTATTATTTAATAGCTTAAAATTAACCCAGATGGTACTTCCAACCACATTGTCTCACTTTTCTTTTCTAGCCTCTGCTTCCCAGGAGCCTGGGGGAGAGGGTGATTAGAGCTGGTGTTTTTGGTATAGGTGAGTGGAGGTGATTCAGGTAGGCAGTGACAGCAGGTGGTTAATGACAAGGAGTCATCAAGGTCTTCCCTCTTCTCCACTGCCCTCTCCTGAGCTGTTGTTCTGGGGTAGTCAGGCAACAACTAGCCTTTTCTCAGGTACACACATCAAGCAGAGCATTGTGATCAATCCTGAATATTATGCACCCTATAGCTGAGGTTTTTACAGTGTAATAATAATTGATGTTTGACAAAGTGCTTAATAGTCTATAAAATTGGAAGATATCTTCTACTGAGGCCTAGACAGGTCATCCTTGGCAGAAAAGATAGTGTTGTGACTTAAACCAGATTTCGTTCAGCAATTCATCAGTATTATTGAACACTACATCTGAAACTAATGATGTACTATAAGTTGGCTACTTGAATTTAAATAAATAAAAAATAATAATTAAAAATAAACAAGCAAAAAACCCTCAGATTTCGTGACTCTAAATTCCATCGTTCTTTTCGCTCTCTGTGACACCCTTCCAGTTGGGAGGGAGACTGTGTTAGCACTTCTCAATTAATAGCTTACAGGCGAGCCAAAATCTTGACACTTCTCAGCCCTCAAGGTGGCCTGGTAAAAACTGTGTGCCAAGATGGCCTGGTTGGTCTACGCTTGGAGGTGAGCCACCTCTGTTCTTTACCCCAGTGTGCTATGTGGACTGTGATGTGGAAAATGTCAGGAGGCACTGATATATGTTATCCGATGTTGAGGTATTAATCTTTATACTTCAAATGAGTGGCATTTGTACCTTGAACTATTGGGATTTTGAGAATTCAAAAACCCTGCTTCCCTCTGCCCACAAGTACTGGTGCTGATGGAATCAGATCTCTTCTGGGCACTCCCAGGCCGAAGAGATTGTTTAGACCAGAGGGGTCACAGGAAGACAGAATTTGTGCATTTTTGATCCCCTATGTTCTTCTCAGGTATTCCCATAGCACCCCATACTTCAGGATATCACACAAACTATCACACTGAATTATAATGTTTTCCTTCCTTGTTGATTTGTCCAGTTAAACTATAATCTTTTATTTTTAAAGATTTTATTTATTTATTTGACAGAAAGAGAGAGACATTGAGAGAGGGAACACAAGCAGGGGGAGTGGGAGAGGGAGAAGCAGGCTCCCCACTGAGCAGGGAACCCGACACGGGGCTCGATCCCAGGACCCTGGGATCATGACCTGAGCCGAAGGCAGATGCTTAATGACTGATCAGCCACCCACTATAATATATAGCCCCTAGACTATAATCTTTTAGAGAGCAGATCATTCACTATTATACCCTGACCAGCACAGTGCCTAAGCCACTGTTGTAGCCTCTTAACTGGCCTCTCTACATTTACTCTTGCCTTCTTATGACCCTTCTTCAAGTTTGAGTAAGATTTTTAAAATGGAAACAAAAATCATGTAACCCCCTGTTTAAAATGCTGAAATGGTTGGAAATGTTTTGTATCTTGATTGTGGTGGGGATCATATGACTATAGACCTTTGTCATAATTCATAAAATTGTACACCTGAGAGGGGTGATTCTTACTGTACATAAATCATACTTCAATAAACCTGATCTCAAATTTAAAAAATTTAAATCGCCAATAACTCCATTGTACTTACGACAAAAGCCACACTCTTTGCTGTGGCTGATAGGACTATATGAGAGTCAGGGTGCCACGGAAAACAAGATGACACATTCAAATTAGGAAAAAATTGTAGATACTTTGTTGAACTCTCCTTAGAAGTGTGGGCAGACCATCATGAAGTGACAGGTGGTGTGGAGTCCCCAGAGCGAGTAAAAGCAGGGCACAGTTAGCACCCCAGGCTTGAAAGGAACGCCACCTGTTCAGTGTTAGGTGAAAACAGAGAGGCTGCATGGGGCTGAGACTGACAGTTAAACACACAGGCCCCTATCTTCTCTCACCTGCTAGGACTCCTCATTGGCTGGACCCAAACGAAGGTAGAAGATGAGGGAAAGTTGCCCCTAGGACACAAAGCAGGGTGAAGAGTGGATCTAGAGGGGCAGATAGCAGCTATCCACTAAATAATGGTAAGTGGTCTGCCTCCTCTTTACCTCTATAACTTCGTCTCCAGCTCCTTCCAGAAAGCAATGTGATCCAATGAGACTGGCCTTTTTGTTTCCATTTCACCACCTTCCTACTTATTTATTCCTATGCCCCAAGTTCTCTGCTCCTGGATCTTTGCAAAGTGGTCGCTTGTGTGACATTTAGACCACCCTCCCAATCAAAAGTAAAGCCCACCCTCCCTTCTCAGCAGTCATCATCTCTGAATTCATCTTGGTTCCTATTTGCTTACACATTTCTGTCTCTCTCCAATACTGAAAACAGAGCGTGGCACAGAGTAAATACTTAAGTGTTCAAAATACGGAAAGAACAGGGAGGGGTGGTTCCCCTGCCTTGTGCCCTGACTTTCCACTGGGGGCTGGTTAGATGGACACAGAGATATGGAATGTTGAGATCTGGATTGGGGAGGGAGGACGACATGGGCAGGCGGGTGCGAGGCCTAAGTGAGTGGAACACTCCAGGCATCGTGAGAAAGTCAGGGCCGGGACAGACATGGCTAGGGTGCCCTGAGATCCATGGAGAAAATGTGCTTTTCGCTTCTTCGGAATCAGCAGAAACCACTCTCTATGCATGAGAAAGCAGCAGAGAAAGGTCTGACCAGTGGGCCAGTGTGGGTCAAATCATGGGCACTCAATAAATATCTGACCAATATTCTGATTTACTGGAGCTTGGAAAGGAGACATTCTCCCTTTCTAAGGGAAAAAAACAAGAGATCATGAAAAAGGTAAATATTTAGTTAGCAAGCTATACTTATAGCAAGTTAAAGATCTTTTAACTGAGTTGGTTTAAATAAATATCTATACTTTCCAGAAAGCATTGTTCTTAGATTTTCATTATGCCTTATTCCTAAAAACAATTAATTGAGGCAGTATCTTTGTAATTAAAAAAAAATCTCTCAAATAAATAAATAAAAATCTTAAAAAAAAATTCATTTGCAAAAATAAGTCCTCCAACCTAAGGCAGAAAACACTGCAAGAATGTTTCCAGCGTTTAGTCAATTTTGTCCAGAGCTGCTAAATTTTATATATAATAGTTTTCCTCTTTTGCTACAGAGCAAATCTCATGAATTGCAAAAATGTGAACATTTTAAATTAGAATAAAGGTTTCCTCAAATCATTTTCTGTATATGGAATAGTCTTTCATTCTCAGCATTCCCCAGTTTTAAAAGAACAGACTATCCCAAATATTGATTGGGATTTTTCTCCACGTAGTTTAGAAGACAGCAACATTGATTACACTGGGCTTTTCTTATTTACCACCTTTTCATTCATGATGGGCCATCTCGGTATTCAGTGTTTAGTTATGTCTGTCTAAACTCTTTGAGGAAGACAGTTTATTTGTCAGACTGCAAATATCCAGAGAGTTGGTAACAATTTTCTCTCAACAAGCAATTGTCAGGCTTCTTCTGGCTTGGAACATGCCAATCCAAATCTTCCTGGGTGGCACATGTGGTCAGACACAAAATGGCATAACAGACTCTGGACCTGACTTGGATCCAAAATTGAGCCCCAATCACCAAAGAGTCCATAGATGAATCTGTGAGGAAAGATGCCTGGAGCTTAGTACACAAACTCATATTTTTTTTGTATATATATATATACATATATATATGTGAAAAATATATATATATATTGTGTGTATATATATATACATATATGTGTACATATATATGTGTATATATATACACACACATACTCATATTTTTTTTGTATATATATATATACATATATATATGTGAAAAATATATATATATATAGTGTGTATATATATATACATATATGTGTACATATATATGTGTATATATATACACACACATACATATATATATGAAAGTATTACTAGTGAAAGTATATACTAAATATATGTGTGTGAGAGAGAGAGAGACTGAGAGAGATTTATTCTAGGAATAGGCTGATGTGATTTTGGAGGCCAGAAGTCCCATGATCTGCAGTCTACAAGCTGGAGAACTGTGGGAGGGGAACGGGGGAATGGTGTAAGTCTCCATCCAAGTCCAAAAGCCCAAGACCCAGAAGCACTGGTGTCCAAGTGCAGGAGAAGACAGATGTCCCAACTCAAGCAGACACCAAGTTTGCCCTTCCTCCACATTTTTGTTCTAGTCAGGCCTTTAACAGATTGGGTGATGCCCATTGGCATTGGGGAAGGTTATCTTCTTTACCCAGTCTACTGATTCAAGTGCTAATCTCTTCCAGAAACACCCTCGCAGACACATCCCGAAATAGTTTTACTGGCTGTGTGGGCACCACCTAGCCTAGTCGAGGTGACACATAAAATTAATCACACACTTCCATACCTCCACCCCACCAAGAAATTCCCATCTCATGTTATTCCTTTGGGATTCATTCATTCATTCATTCATCAAATGAGTACTGTTTTTGAGCATCTACTCTGTGTAGGGGGTGCTACCAGTGCTGAGGATATAGCAGTAAGCAAGATATACCCTCCTGCTAGGAGCACGCAGGCCAGTGGGGATGACAAGGAAACAGGTATCACAATAAGGGTAAATACATGGAGGGCCATCCTCCCCAACTTGTTCGGAGAATGGTGAGGGGAGCTCATATGGGAAGTGATGTCTAAATGGATACTGGAAGGGTGAATAAAGCCTAAGTGAGGAGAAAGCAGCAGGGCTATAGTGTACATTGGGGGCAGTTCTAGAAAACATCAGGCAAAGGTCTGGAGGCATAGCAGAGCCCAGTGAGTTTGGGCTAGGGAGAAACGAGAGACTAGGTGAGGCTGGAGAGAAAAGCTGGGACCACATTACACAGGGCCACTACAAGTCACAGAAAGGATTCAGCAGTGTAGTGTAGTAGTTAGGAGGGCAGGATCTGGCATCCTGAACTTGCATCTGAATCAGGGCTCTCAAATGGAAACAACCATTTACCTGCCTCATTGGGATGTGGAAAGAAGGTACAGAGCTAACCCATGGAGAATGTCGAATACAGTGCCTGGCATATACAAAGTACTTGGTAAAGGATAGCTATCATTGTTGTTGTTATTTCAGTCTGAGCCTCATGGGAGTCACGGAGGCATTCTAAGAAGGGAAACAACATAATCAATTTATATTTTAGAAAGGCTGCTCAAGGGACAATGTGTTGAATAAATTTACAAAGGACAAGGCTGAAGGCAGGTAGAACTAATGAGGAAGCTGTTGGGCAGGAAACAAATCCTTTCCAAATTCTTCATGGCACCTAATAGGTATTTAAGAATGCTGACTGGCTGTAGCTATTAAACATTTTGTGGGAGAAACACCTTAAGATATTGTCCATGGTTAATACTGTGTGTGTTATATATTACAGATAAATTTTGATATGGGGGAAGACCAAAGCAAGAGAGCCTGGTGTGTAGGGAACCATAGTATGGGAAGGGTCATCCAGATGAACAAGAAGACTTTACATATCTGGGAAGAGAACACTTGGCAGATGGGTGGGGATCGAGGCAGACACGGTGAGGAGACATGCTCTAAAGATAAATTCTGTCTACTTCACAGTTTGCCCAGAACCAGTCCTCCCGGAGTTACATCTTGTCAAAATATACTCTCCTGTGCTGCACATCCAGTTTTTCACACTGATGTTTAAAAATGATTTGGCTTAAGCTACCCTGCCTTAAGCTACCCTTCCTTTTATAGGAAGCATTCTCCAGAAGCAGGCATCAATGAGGAGTTTGGAATCAACACCTTTGAGAGGAAGGGGAGGTAGCAGGATTGGGCTGCTGTCCCATACCCCAGAAAGATAACTGGACTTTGTACATATAGGCCTAGGAGGCAGGAAGGGATGTGGAGCCTCACCAGAGCAGGGCACATGCTGTCTTTTACAGGAGAGGGCTTTGCTCTCTCTTCCAGCATGGAGAGGTTGGGTGAAATGGTAGTTCTTACTAGAGAATGTTCTGAGGGGTCTGGGGAGACAAAATCTTCAAGGGCATCTACACAGAAGTCTCCATGTGGTGTGTTAGTCTTGTGTTTTCCTAACCTAGGCCCTGATCTCAGCATAAGATGATGGCCTTGACGGAGTGTTTAACTTTCTTTGAAGTTGAATCACTCTGACTTCTAAATCCTCTGCCCTCCTCCTGCAGGAGATGAGGGCCAAGCTATGATTTTACTTGTGCTCAGCTATTACTTATCTTTCTGGAGTATGGAAGGCAATTAGGCATAGCCATGCAATCCTATTTTCCCTAGAGCTACTATTTCCTCTACAGACCTCAAACACCTGACACACTTGCCAGTGTATCCACCATACTTTCAGCAGTGCGTCGTCCCAACTTACCACTGTCAAGTGTTTTCACAGTTTAACTGCCAGTGGTACCAGGAGCTGATTATGCTTCATTTTCCACCAGTGATGGGGAGCTCAGTGCCAGCCAGGACCAGTAAACCATCTCCAAGTCCCAATTTTACTGCCAGCTTTCTCAGAAACAGACACCAGCTGTCACAGGTTGGGTTCTCCAGAAGCAGACATCTAGATGGAGTTTGGGATATAGGAGGTTTGTTAAGAGTCAACATCTGTGAAAGGAAGCGTGTGGCAATGGGCAGTAGTTGTACTTGTCTCCAGGAAGCTGGTGGGAAGTTCGGGCACGTGTGTCGTCAATCAGAGCTACCTGGTGGACGGACACAACAGGGCTTTATCCCTCCACCTCACTCAGCCACTAAATACAGGCTGTCCCAGGAAGGGCAGCAACCTGGCTGAGCAGCTGTCTGTAGCTGAGGCAGATCCCAAAGTGGCTGCTGATGAGAAGCCATCTTGTTGACCATATTCCCCAGGGCCTGATAGCTGAGTAGATGTCCCTCTCTAAAGGGTGGCATGTATCTGTGTCTAACCACACTTTTCCTTCCTACCTTCTGAGGATATTTTTATTTTTTTGAAGGTTTATTTTGCTGCTTTTGTCCCAGGTTTCTTAACTCTGGGATCTTCTTTCAAACCATTCCCTTCAGACTCAGCAAATCAACGCATTCACTCACACACACACACACACACACACACACACACACACACACACACACACACACTTCATGTTTCAAAACTGTACTTTATACTGATGGAAATTGCATCTTGTGAAAAGATTGCATGTTTTGGCCTATGGAAGCTAACTTTTGTGGATATGTAGGGAAGGAAGGATCTAGAAGAAACATCGGTCATTGCTTTGATTATAAAGGTTGATTCAGTTGATCTGACTGGTTAGAGTGAATCTGGTTCCTACTTCATAGTTCCTCAGGCCTCCCTCTTAACAGTGTAAACTTGGGCAAAAAGATGACCCTCCCCAAGGGGAAGAAATAGCCCTCAGTAAAATTTATCAGTATTAGCTAGAGCAAATCTGCTAACATTCGCAACTTGGTCTTTGGTCATAACTGAGATTTAAATGACATATAAAGAGCAGGGGTGAGAATGATTAGATCCTGATCTGATGTTCCTTAATTTTGCTTTAGCTTATGGAGCCAGTGGCAAGAGGTCTAGCTCCCAGTTAGTACCCTTATCTAGTACACTGCAGTGCAGTCCTGTCCTCACTTGTTAAACTGTTACATGATTTGCCCCACCCAACACTCTACTACCATCCCTACCACACTTTCTCTTTAAAATATTAACTAAAATTATTCATTTCAGTAGGAGAGTATTTTGTTCTGTTCTTAATTATAAAATACCCAAGTAAAATTTTTTTCTGTTCTTTTAAGAAGAAAGTTAAATTAAGTCACTTTCTATTCATATGGCTCTTGACTGACTACCCCCAACCATCATCCACAACTCCATTTTGTGGTAATAATGCTTGAAAAAGAGGAATGCCCCACAGTGACATAAATGTCAGCATTGATGAATTATGTTTAAGTCTCTTCACTTGTTGCCTTCTACAAAGTAGTCCTATTACCACAGCATTCTTCCACAAAATAAAGTCCAGCATGGATGACTCCTATACCTCTCATTAAAAGAAAACACCAAGGGGCGCCTGGGTAGCTCAGTCTGTTGAGCATCTGACTTTTGATTTCAGCTCAGGTCTTGATCCCAGCGTCTTCAGGGTTGTGAGTTCAAGTCCCACGTTGGGCTCTGTGCTGGGCGTGGAGCCTACTTAAAAACAAAACAAAACAAAAAGGAAACACCAAAATAAAAGGGGGAAAATAAAGAAAAAGAATATTAAATATTGCTTTGTTCTAAGAGAACTTCTCAGGTGTCAAAATAGCTTTATAAAAGTCTCTCCTGAATCAGGTTTAAAGGGAGAGGCATGGCCACCCAGCCCATGTGATGCATGGAAAGGGGGGCCTGTGCTGAGTCTTCCAAGGGGTGGTTAGGGTAGAAAATCCCCTATTTTTCTCCTATTTATATTTTTAGAGATTTGCTTATTTTGCTTACATATGAAAAAAAAAATCCAACCATGGGGTCCAGGGGAGAGACAGAAGGAAACATACATGGTTTACTAATCCTGGGAGTCTACCACCTCCCAGAGCAACACAAAATGCAGGCAACAAGGGCATGTTGGACCAGATCCAAAAGAGCAAGAATCAGGAGTCAGGGCAAAGACAGAGGGAGATTTTCTCCAGTTCCTTGATCTATTTCTGTTTTAAAATATTCAGCAGCAAGACTCACAATAAAGTGTCCCTTGCCAGCTAAGTCACGACTCTCTATTATACAGTTTTCCAGGAACTGATTCTAATTTGCTCAGTGATGCTTAGATCCACACAAGGAAAATAAAGCTAATGTCAGCCTCATGGAAACTTCAGGGAACAAGCTCCACACATTTATATACCAAAACTGCAGGTACACAGTGGCATAGCAGGAAGCTCTGAGACCCCAAGCAAGATTTCAGAAAAGCTTTTTTTTTTTTTTAAACTATGAAAATAAATAGACTTCTAACTCCATGCACTAAAGGGGTTTGTGGAGTAGTATTTACACCCGTGAAGAGTGGAAGGTGGTGGCTGAGAGGATCAGAGTTTTTCTCTTTGACTCTAACCGGCTTTCCATTATTTTTGCAGTGACTTCATGCAGGCCAGAGATCCCAGACTGTTTTACTCAAGTTGTGTATATAACCTCAGGAAATGGGCAAATCTAATTTTAAAAAGCTAAGTTAAAATGGGGAAGTGCCAACCGGTTGTCTTGAGTCCCTCTATTTCAGAGGAGATTGTCATGGGTTGGCCTTGGGCCTGTAGCTGGATGGCCTTAGACAAATCATCTAAATTCTCTGATCTCTATTCCTCCCCTTCCGTGAGGTGAAATTGGTACCACTTCAGGCAGATAATGCTTGATGATCAAACTGGAAGATACATAGAAACATTTTAGAGGTTGGAGGGTTAGGATTCTTAGAGAAGTTTCAGATGTTCCTTTTTTTAGGTGGTATGGTGTTGGTGGAATGTGGAGGATGGTTTTCAGATATTCCTTCAGTGTCTAATCCCCAAACTTGTATCTTGAGGATAGATATAGTTACCCCAATATGCTTGCTTTTCTGTTTCCTTCCTTCTCACTCTTTTAATTCATCTGCTTCCATTCTGGAATTCTAAATCTTTTCTAGTGCCCTGTGTTTCATTTCTGGCCCTACGTGTCTTATTACTTAACACTGTGGCATCTAGGCCAATTACATGAGGTTCCGATCATGATGATGCAGTGCATCAGTCCAAGCTAGCTTTAAGAAGTTCTACCTGTTGGGTTCTATAGGAAGTAGACAATTCAATGGGGATAAGTAGGCAGGAGAGTTGTTAGTAAGTGAGGAAGGAAAGGGAAGAAAGCCAGATTGGGTGGAGGGAGAAGTTTAGCTATAATATAGTTTCAAGAAAGGCCTCTGCCAACCCTATAGGGAGTTCTGAATCCTGTAGGGACAAAAGATCCAGGCTCTCATATTCTTGTGAAGGTCACTCATTGAATTCAGGCAGCCTTGGGAAGGGCCATCACCTTCAGCCATGGCAAGAGGAAGCTGACAGCTGATGGGAGAGATCTCCCATCAGCCGTCTTAGTAGCTGGGGGAATAAATCCTTTATTTCTGACAGGGGATCTGAGTGATGCATCTCGGCATTCTTCTCCAGAGGCCATTAAGCCACCATGATTATATCCACTATTTATTGAGGGGGCTGACTTGACCTTTCATGTTTCTGTATAAGGAAACTCATTATCATACTATGGCATCAGGTACAGGATTTGAAGTAAGAGGCTCAAGTTTAGGGTCCAAGAAAGATAAGGCAAGTAAGTCTAGGAGGTTCTCATTATCTGGAGCAAGTAGAAACTATGGGAACCCGGAGAAAAACTAAGTCAGGAGGACTAACTAGGCCTCAGAAATCAAGATTGGCAAGAATGCATGTCTAGGTGTAAGTACAGAAGGAAGACCCAGAGCCAGGACTAGTAGGTTCACAAATAGGGCAGAGGAAACATTCCATGCTCATAGATTGAAACAACAAATATTGTTAAAATTTGAACTACCCAAATGCTACCCAAAGCAATCTACACATTTAAGGCAATCCCTATCAAAATACCATCAGCATTTTTCACAGAGCTGGAACAAACAATCCTAAAATTTATATAGAACCAGAAAAGACCCTGAATAGCCACAGGAATGTTGTAAAAGAAAAGCAAAGCTGGTGGCACCACAATTCCAGACTTCAAGCTATATTGCAAAGTTATAATCATCAAGACAGTATAATACCAGCACAAAAACAGACACATAGATCAGTGGAACAGAATAGAGAGCCCAGAAATGGACCCTCAACTCTATGGTCAACTCATCTTCGACAAAGCAGGAAAGAATATCCAATGGAAAAAAGACAGTCTCTTCAACAAATGGTGTTGGGGAAATCAGACAGCCACAAGCAGAAGAATGAAACTGGACCACTTTCTTACACCATACACAAGAATAAACTCAATATGAATGAAAGACCTAAATGTGAGATAGCAATCCATCCAAATCCTAGAGGAGAATGCAGGCAGAAACCTCTTTGACCTCAGCCACAGCAATTTCTTGCTAGATACATCTCCAAAGGCAAGGAAAACAAGAGCAAAAATGAACTACTGGGACTTCATCAGGATACAGAACTTTTGCACAGCAAAGGAAATAGTCAACAAAACTAAAAGGCAACCTATGGAATGGGAGAAGATATTTGCAAATGACTTATAAGATAAAGGGCTAGTATCTAAAATCTGTAGAGAACTTTTCAAACTCAACACCAAAGAACAGAAAATCCAGTCATGAAATGGGCAGAAGTCATGAACAGATACTTCTCCAGAGAAGACATACAAATGACTAACGGAAACGTGAAAAACTGCTCGACAGCACTTGACATCAGGGAAATACAAATCAAAACCACAATGAAATACCCCCTCACACCAGTCAGAATGGTTAAAATTAACAAGTCAGAAAACAACAGATATTGGCGAGGATGCAGAGAAAGGGGAACTCTCCTACACTTTGGTAGGAATGAAAGCTGGTGCAGCTACTCTGGAAGACAGTATGGAGGTTCCTCAAAAAGTTAAAAATAGAACTACCCTATGACCCAGCAATTGCACTAC
This sequence comes from Zalophus californianus, assembly GCF_009762305.2. NCBI lineage: Eukaryota > Metazoa > Chordata > Mammalia > Carnivora > Otariidae > Zalophus > Zalophus californianus. The sequence continues at coordinate 87,238,205 of NC_045600.1, forward strand.
TAGGTATTTATCCAAAGGATACAAACAGTGATTTGAAGGAGGAATGCACCCCAATGTTTATAGCAGCAATGTCCACAATAGCCAAACCATGAAAAGAACCCAGACGTCCATCAACAGATGGATAAAGAAGAAGTGGTATATATATAATGGAATATTACTCAGCCATCAAAAATAACAAAATCTTGCTATTTGCAGTGACATGGATGAAACTAGAGGGTATTATGCGAAGTGAAATAAATCAGTCAGAGAAAGACAAATACCATATGATTTCACTCATATGTGGAATTTAAGAAACAAAACATGAACATAGGATAAGGGAAGGAAAAATAAAATAAGATGAAAAGAGGGAGGCAAACCGTAAGAGACTCTTAACTCTAGGAAACAAACTGAGGGTTGCTGGAGGGGACGTGGGTAGGGGATGGGGTAACTGGGTGATGGACATTAAGGAGGGCACTTGATGTAATGAGCACTGGTGTTATATGCAACTGATGAATCACTAGATTCTACCCCTGAAACTAATAATACAGTATATGTTACCTAAATTGAATTGAAATAAAAAATAAAAAACAAACAAAAAAAACCATAGGGCGTTGCCTGGGTGGCTCAGTCGGTTAAGTGTCTACCTTTGGCTCAGGTCATGATCCTAGGGTCTTGGGATTGAGCCCTGCATTGGTCTCCCTGCTCAGTGGGGAGCCTGCTTCTCCCTCTCCCTCTGCTGCTCCCCCTGCTTGTGCTCTCTTGTGTGTTCTCTCTCTCAAATAAATAAAGTCTTAAAAAAAAACCCATATGGTCATCTCAAGAGAGGCAGAAAAGGCATTTGACAAAATTCAACATCATTTTATGATAAAACTCTCACAGAGTACATATAAAGGCAACGTAGTTCAACATAATAAGTATATATGAAACCCACAGCTAACATTATACTCAATGGTGAAGAACTGAGAGCTTTTTCTCTAAGATCAGGAACAAGATAAGGATGTCCTCCATTCTCACCATTTTTATTCAACACAGTACTAGAAGTCCTAGCCACAGCAATCAGACAAGAAAAAGAAAGAAAAGTCATCCAAATTGGTAAAGAAGAAGTAAAACGTTCACTATTTGCAGATGACATTATACTGTCCATAAAAGCCTTGAGACTCCACCAAAAAACTATTAGAACTAATCATTGAAGTCAATAAAGTTGCAAAATACAAAATCAATGTACAGAAATCCATTGCATTTCTATACACTAATAACAAAGTAGCAAAAAGAGAAATTAAGAAAACAGTCCCATGTATAATTGTGCCAAAAACAATAAAATACCTAGGAATAAACCTAACCAAGGACATGAGAGACCTATTCTCTGAAAACTATAAGACATTGATGAAAGAAATTGAAGACAAAACAAACAAATGGAAAGAAACACCATGCTTATGGATTGGAAGAATTAATATATTTAAAACTACAGATTCAGTTGTGTATATATACCACATCTTTATCCATTCATCTGTCGATGGACATCTTGGCTCTTTCCACAGTTTGGCTATTGTGGACATTGCTGCTATAAACATTGGGGTGCATTCCTCCTTCAAATCACTGTTTGTATCCTTTGGATAAATACCTAGTAGTGCAATTGCTGGGTCATAGGGTAGTTCTATTTTTAACTTTTTGAGGAACCTCCATACTGTCTTCCAGAGTAGCTGCACCAGCTTTCATTCCTACCAAAGTGTAGGAGAGTTCCCCTTTCTCTGCATCCTCGCCAATATCTGTTGTTTTCTGACTTGTTAATTTTAACCATTCTGACTGGTGTGAGGGGGTATTTCATTGTGGTTTTGATTTGTATTTCCCTGATGCCAAGCAATGTTGAGCACTTTTTCGTGTGTCTGTTGGCCATTTGGATGTCTTCTTTGGAAACATGTCTGTTCATGTCTTCTGCCCATTTCTTGATTGGATCATTGGTTCTTTGGGTGTTGAGTTTGATAAGTTCTTTATAGATTTTGGATACTAGCCCTTTATCTGTCATATGCAAATATTTTCTCCCATTCTGTCGGGTGTCTTTTGGTTTTGTGGACTGTTTCCTTTGCTGTGCAAAAGCTTTTTATCTTGATGAAATCCCAATAGTTCACTTTTGTCCTTGCTTCCATTGCCTTTGGCGATGTTTCTAGGAAGAAGTTGCTGTGGCTGAGGTCGATGAGGTGGCTGCCTGTGTTCCCCTTTAGGATTTTGATGGACTCCTGTCTCACGTTTAGGTCTTTCAACCATTTGGAGTCTATTTTTGTGTGTGGGGTAAGGAAATGATCCAGTTTCATTCTTCTGCATGTGGCTGTCCAATTTTCCCAACACCATTTGTTGAAGAGACTGTCTTTTTTCCATTGGACATTCTTTCCTGCTTTGTCAAAGATGAGTTGACCATAGAGTTGAGGGTCCATTTCTGGGCTCTCGATTCTGTTCCATTGATCTGTGTGTCTGTTTTTGTGCCGGTACCATACTGTCTTGATGATGACAGCTTTGTAATAGAGCTAGAAGTCTGGAATTGTGATGCTGCCAGCTTTGCTTTTCTTTTTCAACATTCCTCTGGCTATTCGGGGTCTCTTCTGGTTCCATACAAATTTTAGGATTATTTGTTCCATTTCTTTGGAAAAAGTGGATGGTATTTTGATGGGGATTGCATTGAATGTGTAGATTGCTCTAGATAGCACTGACATCTTCACAATGTTTGTTCTTCCAATCCATGAGCATGGAACGTTTTTCCATTTCTTTGTGCCTTCTTCAATTTCTTCCATGAGTATTTTATAGTTTTCTGAGTACAGATCCTTTACCTCTTTGGTTAAATTTATTGCTAGGTATCTTATGGTTTTGGGTGAAATTGTAAATAGGATTGACTCCTTAATTTGTCTCTCTTCTGTCTTGTTGTTGGTGTATAGGAATGCCACTGATTTCTGTGCATTGATTTTATATCCTGCCATTTTGCTGAATTCCTGTATGAGTTCTAGCAGTTTTGGGGTGGAGTCTTTTGGGTTTTCCACATAAAGTATCATATCATCTGCAAAGAGTGAGAGTTTGACTTCCTCTTTGCCAAATTGGATGCCTTTGATTTCTTTTTGTTGTCTGATTGCTGTGGCTAGGACTTCTAATACTATGTTGAATAGCAGTGGTGAGAGTGGCCATCCCTGCCGCGTTCCTGACCTTAGGGGAAAAGCTCTCAGCTTTTCCCCATTGAGAATGATATTCACTGTAGGTTTCTCATAGATGGCTTTTATGATATTGAGGTATGTACCCTCTCTCCCTATACTCTGAAGAGTTTTGATCAAGAAAGGATGCTGTACTTTGTCAAATGCTTTTTCTGCATCTATCGAGAGGATCATATGATTCTTGTTCTTTCTTTTGTTAATATATTTTATCACGTTGATTTGTGGATGTTGAACCAACCTTGCAGCCCAGGGATAAATCCCACTTGGTCGTGGTGAATAATCCTTTTAATGTACTGTTGGATCCTATTGGGTAGTATTTTCATGAGAATTTTTGCATCCATGCTCATCAAGGATATGGGTCTGTAATTCTCCTTTTTGATGGGGTCTTCGTCTGGTTTGGGGATCAAGGTAATGGTGGCCTCATAAAATGAGTTTGGAAGTTTCCTTCCATTTCTATTTTTTGGAACAGTTTCAGGAGAATAGGTATTAATTCTTCTTTAAATGTCTGATAGAATTCCCCTGGGAAGCCATCTGGCCCTGGGCTTTTGTTTGTTGGGAGATTTTTGATGACTGCTTCAATTTCCTTAGTGGTTATAGGTCTGTTCAGGTTTTCTATTTCTTCTGGGTTCAGTTTCGGTAGTTGATACATCTCTAGGAATGCACCCATTTCTTCCAGGTTATCTAATTTGCTGGCATAGAGTTGCTCCTAATATGTTCTTATAATTGTTTGTATTTCTTTGGTGTTGGTTGTGATCTCTCCTCTTTCATTCATGACTTTGTTGATTTGGGTCCTTTCTCTTTTCTTTTTGATCAGTCTGGCCAGGGGTTTATCAATCTTGTTAATTCTTTCAAAGAACCAGCTCCTAGTTTCGTTGATCTGTTCTACTGTTCTTTTGGTTTCTAGTTCATTGATTTCTGCTCTGATCTTCATTATTTCTGTTCTCCTGCTGGGTTTAGGCTTTCTTTGCTGTTCTTTCTCTAGCTCCTTTAGGTGTAGGGTTAGGTTGTGTATTTGAGAACTTTCTTGTTTCTTGAGAAAGGCTTGTATTGCTATATACTTTCCTCTCCGGACTGCCTTTGCTGTATCCCAAAGATTTTGAAGAGCTCTGTTTTCATTTTCATTGGTTTCCATAGTTTTTTTTAATTCTTCTTTAATTTCCTTGTTGACCCATTCATTCTTTAGTAGGATGCTCTTTAGCCTCCATGTATTTGAGTTCTTTCCGACTTTCCTGTGGTGATTGAGTTCTAGGTTCAAAGGATTGTGGTCTGAAAATATTCAGGGAATAATCCCAGTCTTTTGGTACCGGTTGAGACCTGATTTGTGCCCTAGGATGTGATCAATTCTGGAGAATGTTCCATGGTCACTAGAGAAAATGTATATTCCGTTGCTTTGGGATGGAATGTTCTGAATATGTCTGTGAGGTCCATTTGGTCCCGTGTGTCATTTAAAGTCTTTATTTCCTTGTTGATCTTTCACTTAGATGATCTGTCCATTTCAGTCAGGGGGGTGTTCAAGTCCCCCACTATTATTGTATTGTTGACAATGTGTTTCTTCACTTTTGTTATTAATTGCCTTATATAATTGGCTGCTCCCATGTTAGGGGCATAGATATTTACAATTGTTAGATCTTCTTGTTGGATAGACCCTTTAAGTAGGATATAGTGTCCTTCTTCATCTCTTATTACAGTCTTTGTTTTAAAATCTAGTTTGTCTGATATAAGGATTGCCACCCCAGCTTTCTTTTGGTGAACATTAGCATGGTAAATCGTTTTCCACCCCCTCACTTTCAATTTGGGGGTGTCTTTGGGTCTCAAATGAGTCTCTTGCAGACAGCATATTGCTGGGTCTTGTTTTTTATTTATTTATTTATTTATTTATTTATTTATTTTTTAAGATTTTATTTATTTATTTGAGAGAGAGAGAGAGAGAGAGAAACAGCACGAGAGGGGAGAAGGTCAGAGGGAGAAGCAGACTCCCCACTGAGCAGGAAGCCCGATGCGGGACTCGATCCCAGGACTCCGGGACCACGACCCGAGCCGAAGGCAGTCGCCCAACCAACTAAGCCACCGAGGCGCCCGGGTCTTGTTTTTTAATCCAATCTGATAGCCTGTGTCTTTTGATTGGGGCATTGAGCCCATTTACATTCAGGGTAACTATTGAAAGGTATGAATTTAGTGCCATTGTATTGCTTGTAAGGTGACTGTTACTGTATATTGTCTCTGTTCCTTTCTGATCTGTGCTGCTTTTAGGCTCTCTCTTTGCTTAGAGGACCCCTTTCAATATTTCTTGGAGGGCTGCTTTCGTGTTTGCAAATTCCTTTAGTTTTTGTTTGTCCTGGAATCTTTTTATCTCTCCTTCTATTTTCAATGACAGCCTAGCTGGATATAGTATTCTTGGCTGCATGTTTTTCTCGTTTAGTGCTCTGAAGATATCATGCCAGTCCTTTCTGGCCTGCCAGGTCTCTGTGGATAGGTCTGTTGCCAATCTAATATTTCTACCATTGTAGGTTACATATCTCTTCTCCCGAGCTGCTTTCAGGATTTTCTCTTTGTCTCTGAGACTCGTAAGTTTTACTATTAGATGTCGGGGTGTTGACCTATTTTTATTGATTTTGAGAGGGCTTCCCCATGCCTCCTGGATTTTGATGCCTGTTTCCTTCCCCACATTAGGGAAGTTCTCTGCTATTATTTCCTCCAATATACCTTCTGCCCCTCTCTCTCTTTCTTCTTCTTCTGGGATCCCAATTATTCTAATGTTGTTTTGTCTTACCATATCGGTTATCTCTTGAATTCTGCCCTCGTGATCCTGTAGTTATTTCTCCCTCTTTTTCTCAGCCTCTTTATTTTCCATCATTTGGTCTATATCGCTGATTCTCTCTTCTGCCTCATTTATCCTAGCAGTTAGTGCCCCCATTTTTAATTGCACCTCATCAACAGCCTTTTTGATTTCAACTTGGTTAGATTTTAGTTCTTTTATTTCTCCAGAAAGAGTTTCTCTAATAACTTCCACGCTTTTTTCAAGCCCAGCTAGGATCTTTAAAGTCATGGTTCTGAACTCTAAGTCCGACATCGTACTAATGTCAGTATTGAGTAGGTCCCTGGCTGACGGTACTATCTCTTGTTCTTTTTGCTGAGGTGATTTTTTTCATCTTGTCTTTTTGTGCAGAGGAGAATAGATGAATGAGAGAACAAAATGCTAACAGGTTAACAATGTCCCCAGAAATATAGTCTATACAAATGAGAAAAGACCTGAAACCAGGGGAAAAGAAAGAGAATGAAAGAAAAAAGAAAGAAAAGAAAGAAAGGAAAAAAAATAAGAAAAAGATAAAAACAAAAACAGAACAGTACAAAAAAAACCCGAATATGATCAAATTTGATCAGGCTCGTGTATAGATCAGTGCCACACACTAGATTTTGGGCTTATTTTGGTCTGTTAGAAAAAAGTGCCTCCTAAAATTTTAAAGGAAGAAAGACTTATATATGTACAAAATAAGGGTTGATACAATGAAGGGATGGCAGATGACTGTAAAGATGAAAATTATAAAAGATTTTATAAAAGGAATGATACGATAAGAAGTTGTTTGAAAAAAGAAAGAAGAAGATTAAAAAAAAAAAAGGGAGAATGTGATCAGGCAGGAGACTAGAGCAAAGCCATACACTAGTGATTTAGGGTATATTTTGATCTGTTAAAAGAAACTGTATCTCAAAATTTTAAAAAGAGAACAACTTATATATATATGCCAAAAATAAGGGTAACTACTTTGAAGGGATAAAATATGACTCTAAAAATGAAAAATAAAAAAAAAATTTTTTTTAAAAAGGGATTGATAAGATGTTGGTTGAAAAATGGAAAAAGAAAAATAAAAAAAAAAAACAGTCAACAAAAATTAACTTTGATGAACTAATGAATCATGGTAAAAAAAAAGCCATGAATTCTATGTGCAGTATTCCCCTAGTGCTGGAGTTCTCCCGTTCTCCCTGATCGGTAAACTTGGTCTTGGCTTGCTGGCTGTTCGTGCTGATCTTCTGGGGGAGGGGCCTGTTGCCGTGGTTCCCAAATGTCTTTGCCGGAGGCGGAATTGCCCCGCCCTTGTCGGTCAGGGCTAAGCAAGCTGCTTGGGTTTGCTCTCAGGAGCTTTTGTTCCCTGCAAGCTCTGGTAGAGCTTTGGAGGACCAGGGTGAAAATGGTGGCTTCCCAATCTCCACTCGGAGGAGCTGAGAACTTGGGGCCCCGCTCCTCAGTGCGCCCCCGGAGAAAAGCAGTCACTCCCGTTTCCCTGGTCTCCGGCCTCACTCCGTGCTCACCCGGCCTGTGACCGAGCCTTTCTATCTGGCACCCGACCCCGTGTGGAGTCTTCAAACCCAGCAGATCCCTGCGGTGCACTCCCGGCCGCTCCTCCCGGGGGAGGAAGGGGAGTCTCCCCGGATCTGCCGCTTGTTGGGTCCCTGCTGGAGGAGCAGTGGCCCGACTGGGCGGCGGATCACAGTTTATGGCAACCCCGAGCTGAGAGCCCGCGCCTCGGCTCCGTCTCTGCAGCCGGCTTCCCCGCTCCGATACCTGGGAGCTCTGCTGCACTTAGGCACCCCCGGTCTTTTTGTGACCCCGAGGGTCCTGAGACCACACTGTCCCACGAGGGTTACACCCCCCGCTTAGCCACTGCAGCGATGTCCCTCAGCGGAGCCAACTTCTAAAAGTTCCGATTTTGTGCTCCGCGGCTCTATCATTTGCCAGAAGCGGCCGACGGAGGCCCCCTCCCCCACCATCTATCCTCCCGAATATCGCCTCGGATTCACTTCTCCACATGTCCTACCTTCCAGGAAGTGGTCGCTTCTCTGTTCAGAGAGTTGTTGCTACTCTCTTCTTTGGTCTCCTGTTGAGTTTGTAGGTGTTCAGAATGGTTTGATCCCTATTCAGCTGAATTCCTGAGACCAGACGAAATCCAGGTCTCCTACTCCTCTGCCATCTTGCTCCGCCTTGCCAGGTATCAACTAGTGGTTTTTGATATCCAGTTACCGTTAGGTTTGTATGTAACATCTTCTGCATAGAGTAGCCTATATGAAGTCGATAGTCCTTTAAGTGTCAACCCATTATCTTTTCCGCTCTTCCCCATGTTTTAGGTATATGTCAGTATATTTTTATATCCTTTTTCTTTTGTGAGTTCCTTGACTGATTTTTTTTTACAGAAATATTCATTTTTACTGCTTTTGTCTTTCCTACCTTCCCATTATTTTGTTGGTCTTTCCTTTCCACTCAAAGAGTCCTTTTTAATATTTCTTGCAGGGCTGGTTTAGTGGTCATTAACTCCTTTAGTTTTTGTCTGGGAATCTCTCTCTCTCTCTCTTTTTAAAAGATTTTATTTATTTGAGAGACAGAGAGATAGCTACAAAGATAACGAGACAGCATGAGTGGGGAGGAGAGGGAAAAGCAGGTTCCCGCCAAGCAGGGAATCCGACATGGGGCTTGATCTTAGGAGCTTGGGATCACGACCCCAGCCAATGGCAGACACCCAAATGACTGAGCCACCCAGTCGCCCCTGTCTGGGAATCTCTTTATCTCTCTTTCCATTCTGAATAGTCGCCTTGCTGGATAGAGCATTCTCAGCTGCAGGTTTTTTCCATTCAGCAGTTTGAATAGATCATGTGACTCCCCTTTGGCTTGCAAAGTTTCTGTTGAAAAACCTCCCTCTATCCTTATGGGTTTTCCCTTGTAAGTGACTGACTTCTTTTGTCTTGCTGCTTTTAAATTTTTTTCTTTATCACTATATTTTGCTAATTTAATTACAATATGTCTTGGTGTGGGTCTGCTTTTATTGATTTTGATGGGAGTTCTTAGTACCTCCTGGATGTGGATATTTGTTTCCTTCCCCAAATTAGGGAAGTTTTCAACTATCATTTCTTCAGATAAGTTTTCTGCTCCCTTTTCTCTCTCTTCTTCTTCTGGGACTCCTATAATATGAATGTTATTACATTTGATGGAATCTCTGATCCCTAAGTCTATTCTCATTTTGCTTAATTCTTTTTTTCTCTTTTGTTCAGCTTGACTACTTTCCATTACTCTCTTCTAGGTCATAATTCATTCCTCTGCTTCTTACATCCTGCTGTTTATTCTATCAAGCATGTTTCTCATTTCGTTTATTGAGCCCTATATTTCTGCTCTGTTATTCCTTATCTCCGTGTTAAGGCTCTCACTCATGTCTTCCACTCTTTTCCCAATTCCGGTGAGTATCCTAATGATCATTGTTTTAAATACTCCATCAGGCATGTTACTTATCTCTGTTTTGCTTAGATCTCTGGCTCTGGCCTTGTTCTGTACTTCCATTTGGGATAAATTTCTCTGTTTCCACATTTTGTCTGCCTCTTTGTGTCTCCTTTTCTGTGTTAAGAAAGTCAGCTGTGTCTTTTACTCTTGAAAGTAGTGACTTTATGAACTATAGACTTCCCTGTTCACCAGAATCTGGCACTATGGGAGAGTATCCTATGTGTGTTGCTTACACCCTGCTGTTGTGTCTGAGTCACCTCTCCTTTCTGTGCAGTCATCCGTATTGACTCTGCCTGTCGTGGGCTGTGCTTGCTCTCTCTGGTGTTAATGGGACCCAGGCAGCCCAGGTCTGAGGGGGCGTGCCTGCTGGGGAACTTGGGAGTGGGCAGGAGTGTTAACAAAATTTGCTCTGCACCTATGCTGGTCCTCTGAAGTGTTGTGGCAGTTGGGGGCTGTGTGTTGGGGGCACAAAGCTGGGTGTGGTCTGCAGCAATGGTGGGCCTGGCACATGATGGTGGCTGGGGCATGTGGCTGTGTGTGGTGTGGCAGATGAGGGTAGCATGTAGTAGCAGCTGTGCACCTAGTTTCTGAGCATGATGCACAGTGGTGGCTGGATGCTGTGTGGTGCACAGTGGCAGCTATACTCTCAGCAGCAGAGAGGGGCACTCAAGCACCTTAACAAAATTTACCCTGAGCCCTGGGCCAAGGCTACAGGTGTCTGTGCACCTTATCTCCCACAGGTGGCTCTGTATTTATGCTGGGGGGTGGGCAAGGAAAATGGCACCTGCCAACTCCCTCATTTTCAGAGAAGTCCCCCGACACACTCAGAAATCGGCATGAACAGATCTGCCTCCTGTTTATCCCGTACATTGTATAAACTGCTGTTTTTATGTTGCCCCTCTGCAGAGGCTGCTGTCTCCTTAAGGGCTGTGACCCAGCTATGACTTGCTTTCCCAGCTCACCCAGTGCTGAGTCAGCTGACTTTTAAAGTCAGGCTCCAAGTCCCACCTGTTTTAAAAACTCATGAAATTCAGCCCCTCTGAATTTTTTTTTTTCAAAGATTTTATTTATTTGTCCGAGAGAGAGAGAGCATGCAGGTGCACTAGCAGGGGGAGCAGCAGGCAGAGGGAGAAACAGGCTTCCTGCTGAGCAAGGAGCCCCATGCGGGGCTCGAACTCAGGACCCTGGGATCATGACCTGAGCCGAAGACAGACTGAGCCACCCAGGTGTCCCCCCTCTAAATGTTTTTAAAGCCAAATGTTACAGGGATTAGTTTTTCCCGTATGAGCTCCCAGGTGTGAGGATCCCTTTCTCTTTCCTATGTGCAATTCCCTCCCTCCTGCAGGCAGCCTCTGTCTGCCTTTCTGACCTTCCTAGCCTTTCAGATGCAGCTTCTTCTCTATATTTAGTTGCATAGTTTTTTTTTTTTTTCTGCCAGTGTTTGGATTATGCTCTCTGGTTTGTGGACTTGGATGTGGATATTTAGTTGAAAACGTGGGATGGGGTGAGCTCAGGGTCTTCCTACTCTGCCATCTTCCCAAGCTCCTGCTCTGTGTAATGGGGTGTATTTCTTTATATAAATCCTCTAGTCTCTTATTGCTTTAGCTTTATAATGTACCTTAAAATTGGGAAAATTCTAACTTTATTTTTTCTTTTTCTAAGTGATTATGGCTATCCTAGGTTTTTTTTTTGTATTTCCTTATAAATTTTAGAAACATCTTTTTAAAAATACAAAAATGCATGCTGGGATTTTACTGTGATTGTGTTGAATTTGTAGGTCAATTTGGGAGAGAGTCAATATCTTAGCATTATTGAGTCTTCCAATTCATTAGGATTAGAAATTTCACTCCACTTATTTAAATTTTCTTTAATTTCTCTAAGCAATACTTTATAGTTTTTGATGTACAGTTTCAATGTCTTTTGTCAAATTTATCACTATTGCACACTTTTTAATGAGATTTCAATTTCCAGTTGTTGGTTTCCATTATATAGAAATATGATTTTGCATCTTGACCGTGTATCCACAACCTCATCATACAGTAGTTTTAGTAGCTTTTTTGTAGGTTTCTTAGGATATTCTCCATAGATCGTGTCACCTCCAAATGAAGAGAGTTTTACTTCTTTTCCAATCTGTATGCCTTTTTTTTTTGTTTGTTTTTTTAAACTTTTTTTCCCCCCTTCTTTTTGTCTTAATGCTCTGGCCAGGATATCTATCACCACGTTGAATAGAATTGCTGATAGCAGACATCTCTGCCTCTCTCCTGATCTTAGGAGGAAGCTTTCAGTCTTTCACCATGAGTAGGATATTAGTTATATGTTTATCATATATGTTCTTTATCAGGAAATTTGTTTCTATTCCTAGTTTTCTGAGAGCTTTTTATCATAAGTAGATGCTGAAATTTTTCCCTGCCTTTTTTAAACAATTAAGATGGTCATATGGCTTTTTACAGTCTGTTAATTTGGCAAATTATATTGACTGATTTTTGGAACCAATCTTGCATTTCTAGGATGAACTCTACTTGGTAATGATGTATTATTCTTTTTTATATATTATTGGATTTAATATGCCACTATTTTGTTAAGAATATTAGCATCCATGCTTATAATTTTCATTTTTATTTCTTTGTTTTTTATTTCTTATGATGTCTTTATCTGGTGTTCTGTCAATGCTGGTCTCATTAAAAAAATTTGGGAAGTATTTCTCCTCTATTTCCTGAAGAAGTTTGGGAAGGATTAATATTATTTCTTCTTTAAATATTTGGTAGAATTCACTACTGAAGCTATCTGGCTGAAGTTTAACTTTTGAGATAGTTTTTATCTGAGAATTTAATTTATTTAAAAGATATAGGACTACTCAGGTTATTTATTTCTCCTTGAGTGAGCCTTGGCACTTTATGACTCTTAAGTCACAAATGTCCTTTCATTTGTCAAATGTATTGACATAAATGTATAAATATTCTCTTACTATCTTTTAAACCTATAAGCTCTCTAGTGATGACCCTGCTTTAATTGCTGATATTGGTAATTTCTGCCATCCCTTCTGTTTTCTTAATAAGTGTGACTGTCTAGAGTTTCATCAATTTAAAAAATTTTTTAAATTCATTGAATATCTGCATTATTTTCCTGTTTTCTGTTTTATTGATTTCTGCTCTTATCCTTATTATTTACTTTCTTCTTATTATCTGGGTTAAATTTACTCTTCTTTTTCTAGTTTATTCAGGTGGAAATATACATAACTTATTTTAAGACTTTACTTCTTGTCTAAGTACGCTTATTGCTATAAATTTTCTTATAAGTTCCGTCGCACAAATTTTGAGATGCTGTGTTTTCATTTTCATTCAGTTCAAAATATTTTTAAATGTCCTTTGTGATTTCTTCTCAACTCATGCAGTTATTTAAAAGTGTGTCAGTTAATTTGAAAATATTAGAGATTTTTAAGATATCTTTCTGCTAGTATTTCTAGTTCTTTTTTTTTTTTGGTCATAAAACATGCTTTGTATCATTTAACTTCTCTTAAAGTTGTTGAAACTAGTTTCATGGTCTAGGACATGGTCTGTTTTGGTGCACATCCCATGTGCAGTTGAAAAAGATGTGTATTTTACAGTTGATAAGCTGTGAAATAAATGTCCATTTGGTTTAGTTGATAATGATGTCTAAGCATTCTCTGTCCTCATTGACATTTCTCTCTGCTTGTTCTATTAAATTACTGAGAAAGGAATGTTGAATTAGCTAACTGTAATTATAGATTTGTCTATTCTTCTTTCAGTTCTATAAGTTTTTGCTTCATGTATTTTGAAGCTCTGTTATTGGGTACATATACATTTAGGGTTGTTATGTACTGTTGTGAACTGATTTGTGTCCCTCCAAAATTCATATGTCGAAGTCCTCCTACTCTTCAGGACCTCAGAATGTGACTATATTTGCAGATAGGGTTTTTAAAGAGGTAACTAAATTAAAATGATTTCCTTAGGTGGGCCCTAATCAAATATGGTTGGTTTCCTTATAAGAAGAGAAGATTAGGATAAAGGCACACTCAGAGTGAGTACTATGTGAAGACACAGGGAGAAGATAGTCATCTACAAGCCAAAGAGAAAGGTCTCAGAAGAAACCAACCCTGCTGACATTCAGATCTTAGACTTCTAGCCTCCCAGATTGTAAGAAAATAAATTTCTGTTGCTGAAGCCATCTAGTCTGTGATACTTTTTTTTTTTTTTTAAGATTTTCTTTGTTTATTTGCGAGAGAGAGAGAGAGAGGGCACAAGCAGGGGGAGCAGCAGGCAGTGGGAGAACAAGGCTCCCCACTCTGTGGGGAGCCCAATGCAGGACTTGACCCCAGGACCCTGGGATCATGACCTGAGCTGAAGGTAGACACTGAAATGACGGAACCACCCAGGTGTCCCTGTGGCACTTTGTTATAGTAGCCTCAGGAAAATAATGCATGTACTTTTGATGAATCAACACCTTTTCCATTATATAATATTCCTCTTTCTTTGTGGCAATGTTTCTCAATCTAAAATTTGCTTTGCCTTGGTATAGCTATTCCTTCTTGCTTTTGATTAGTGTTTTTATTGTACACACACACATATTTAGAGAAGGAAGGAGGGGGACAAGTGAAGGGGGAGGGGCAGAGGGAGAGGGAAAGGATCTTGAGCAGCTTCCACACCCAGTGCAGAGCCTGACGTGGGGCTTGATCTCACAATCCTGAGATCATGACCTGAGCTGAAATCAAAAGTTGGATGCTTAACTGACTGAGCCACCCAGGTACCCCTATTATACATATTTTTATATTGTTTCTTTTAAACCTATTAGTGTGTTTTAAAATTATCTTTCACTTCTTTCTCCATAATGCTCATATTTTTCTCTAGCATTTTGATCATAGAGAATATATTCATTATAGCCTTTTCTGTGCCTTTGTTGCTGGCTCCATTGCCCCAGCCATTTCTTGATCGATTTATATACATTTTAGTTTTTGCTTTGGCTGGTAATAGGTCAAAATGTTCTGCTGCTTTGCATACTTTATAATTTTTTATTGCATGCCTGACATTGTGATTTGACATTGTGTATATTTTTGGCTGTTGCTTTTATTAAATAGTGCTGGATTTTATTCTAATATGCAGTTAAATTACTTGGACTCATTTAAATCTTTGAATGTTGCATTCAAGAATTGTTAGGGTGGATGCAGATGATCCTTTACTCCAGCATCAATTTAATTCCATTATGGCACTTATATTCTCCTACATGATGCACCTGGTGTTGTGATATTTTATACTCTGGTCGGTAAGATCAATAACTATTCCTATTTTGAATGGACTTCAGGAATTGTTCTTCCTACTCTTTTCTTTTCATTATTTCCCTGTCACACATGCACTTCTGTACATAGCCAAAGACTCTAGGGGACCCCTCTGTAGAAATCTAATGCTCTTATTTTTGGTCTTCTGCCCCACAAATTCTAGCTGCCTTGGCCTTCTGTATTCCAGCCCCTGTGTTCTCAATTCAAGAAGGGCTGGGCCGTTTGGGTTTTCCGTCTGTGAAGGCCAGAAAATTGCTTCTAAATAGTAAAGCAGTAAAGTTGTAGAGCTCATCTTATTTGTTTCCCTTCTCTCAGGGATTTCTTTACTGCTATTTTGTCACTCAATATCTGAAAAATGTTGTTTCATAAATTTTATCCAGGTTTTAATTATTTAAGTTGGGGGGATAACTCCAATTCCTATTACTCTACTTGACAACCTTATTTGATTTAATTCTAAAAATTATCTTGCTTTTAAAAGTCAGCCTCTTGTTCTTAGAAGGATTAGAGGTCTAATAACATATTTGTTTATAGTATATACTATATATACTGTACTATATACTATACTATATACAAGTATCTATTATATATGAATATATATGCATATATACATATACACATACACATATATATACATATATACTTTCCCTCTCATTGTATTCTTGTTTGGCTCAGTCTCAGCTCTGTAGTATCTTTCTGGTGTCTGGTGCCTGGATCTCTTGCTCAGCTGCAACCTGGAGTATTTCCCATAGGAAATGGCACTGTTTCTTTGGCACCTCCAGAAATTATCCCAGTCTCAAATCTCCATATTTCCAAAGTTCCAAGGAACTGTCTAGACACAGATCTACTGAACTAAATATTTACATTCTAAGTACAAATCACCTTATGCACATGTATTTCCCAAGCAATCCAGTGTTTCCCAGTACCAAACACATAACTTAGAATCTAACCACAATTTGTTTTTATCAGTAAGGGGCCACCACAAAGATGCAGCATATTTTGGAGATCATATAAACCAAGAAAAGATTAGGGAGAGAGAGAGAGAGACTTTTTAGTTTCTCCATAGGGCAAGGCTAATTGATACCTACTGTCTAGCCTATCTTGAGTTTAAAACTCAAATGTAATAGTTCTGACAAAGGACTCTTACACTGTAATTGTCATCTTTGGTGGGGAGAAGAAAGGGAAGAGGAAGATACATACAACTCTGAAACATTCCTTTCTTTTAGTAAAATCTCTAGGTTTGAGATGGTAAGATCTTTTCTTCCAGGTAATTTGTAAGACTCCTTTTTCCATTTAGTGTTCAGATCATATATTTTGAATTAAAAAAAAAAAAAAAAGGAGAAACCAAGAATGTCTTCTATCCTTTTTTGGACCCTGCAGTTTTTCTGCTTCTTTCCAGAGCTCACAGTCAAATGAGTTCAGGATTTATACCTTGTAAAAGATGCTATCGGTGCCCCAGCCATATCTCGTTGGGCCTAATGTTCATGGTATATTCCCTGTCTTACTTCCAACTGCCAGGATATGCACCTATTTGCTGGAGCTACTAAAGTAGCTGGAACCTACTGTTTGTACCTAAGGTAGGCTAGAAGTGCCACAGAATTAATGCCTCATAATCAGCCCTTAATCCATGATTTGGGTGGGATATCTCTGGATTGCCTGTTCTACACTGATTCCTGGAGTTTCCCAGCAGGATAAGGTTCCAGTGACCCACAGTGGTAGCTGGCTTGATACCCTCTTTTTCCTGTCAAGTTTCCCACTTCTCTACAAGTGTTTCTTGGATAACCTCTGAAATAAACAACTTATATTCAATTCCCTGTCTCAGATTCTGTTTCTGAGAGAATCCAAATTAAGATACTCCTACTTTCTGACAAGCAAGGAACTCCTCACAGATGAGACTCTAGAAGTAAATTCACAGCTTTGCATTCCCAGCAATGCTAGTCTCCAATCCTCACTGAATATAGGAGAAAGAGGGAAAACAAAAATAGAATAGTGAATGCAGTGCCTCCTACTATTTCTTCATACTGCCAGGCCCAAAGTGCACTTCCCTAACTGACCTGGGCCTGTTCCAGTCTAGAAATGAATTCCTAACTGTCTAAAACAAGATCCTGCTTCTTCAGTTGGGGTCAGATACATAATTGCTGTTATAATTTGTACTTTAGGAGTGAACCTGCCTTAGTCCTTAAGATGAGTCCTTATTGCATCCCCCCCGCCCCCAGCCTCTGAGATGACTTCTACAACCAGTGATGGATACACCATGTAAAACTTGAACCACTGTTCATAGAATTAAAGAAATATCTAAAAGGAAGAAAAACAAACAGAAAACCTGGACTATTGTAGGCATTTGGAATAAGTACAGAATTTGTTCCTGGTTGGTGCATACAAAGTTGTTGCTGAGTTCTACAAAAATCTCAATACCAGAGGTTGGTTGGTTGGTTGGTTGGTTGGTTTTTTTGCAGTTTGACCTCTTTCTCTCTCTCTCTTTCTTTCTTTTCTTTTTCTTTCTTCCTTTTTCTCCCTTCCTCCTTCCTTCCTTCCTTCCTCCCTTTCTCTCTCCTTCCTTTCTTTCTCTTTTTCTTCTTTCTTTCTTTCTTTCTTTCTTTCTTTCTTTCTTTCTTTCTTTCTTTCTTTCTTTCTTTCTTTCTTTCTTTTTCTTTCTTTCTTTCTTTCTTTCTTTCTTTCTTTCTTTCTTTCTTTCTTTCTTTCTTTCTCTCTCTCTCTCTCTCTCTCTCTCTCTTTCTCTTCCTCCCTTCCTTCCTCCCTCCTTTCTTTCTTTCTTTCTTTCTTTCTTTCTTTCTTTCTTTCTTTCTTTCTTTCTTTCTTTCTTTCTTTCTTTCTTTCTTTCTTTCCCTTCCTTTCCTTTCCTTTCCTTTCCTTTCCTTTCCTTTCCTTTCCTTTCTTTTCTCTTCTTTTCTCTTCTTTTCTTTTCTTTTCTTTTCTTTTCTTTTCTTTTCTTTTCTTTTCTTTTTTCTTTCCTCTAGAGAGAGAGCAAGAGTGAATAGGTGGCAGTGGTGGGGCAGGGAGGGGTAGAGGGAGAGAGAATCTCAAGCAGGCTCCACACTCAGCACGGAGCCTGATGTGGGACTCAATCTCATGATCCTCAGATCAAGACTTGAGCCAAAATCAAGAGTCCAACACTTAAACAACTGAGCCACCCAGGCGCCCCTGCAGTGTGATCTTTCTGAGTGAGCCTGTCTCCCATATCCTGTACTCTTCTGCATCTACTCACTTCCATCAGATGTGATTATGGGAAAAGACTTAACTGGCATCCTGAATCCTCAGATCTTTGCTCAGCTGTGTACCATGAGTGCTGCCACTTCAATTAGTCACCAGGGATATGTGCTTTGGGTTCTTTCCAATGAAAACAACTACCTTATTAGTAGCCAGAGCTTTGATCCACACTCTTAAGCAATATCTTACCCTCATGAATTTGTCATAACTAAGAGTGAACTGTGAAGGCTACTAATGTAGAGGTTTTTGCTGCATATCCATATTCTTGCCTCTGAGATCCCCATCCTAGAAGAATCCCTCTTGTCAAGTGGGAAGAGATTTTAGACCATTATTTTCAGAAACACCACATGAAGAAGTAGGTTCTAAGAGAATAAAAGTCTTAAAAAGGGAGGATAAAAGAACTCCTTACATGGAAAGCAAGTTTATCTCTGCCCCACAGAGAACTCCACCTTCTGTATCTGATGGCTTTTCTGAGTATTGATTACATGATATCTTTAGATACTTCTTGAGTAGGGTGTAGGTTAGATTGGGATACTAGATTGGTTGAAAATCAGTATTTTTTCTTGTTCCAAATACAGCATGTAAAACTTGAACCACTGTTCATAGAATTAAAGAAATATCTAAAAGGAAGAAAGACAAACAGAAAACCTGGACTATTGTAGGCATTTGGAATAAGTACGGAATTTTTTCCTGGTTGGTGCATACAGTGTTGTTGTTGTGTTCTAGAAGACCAGGCTGAGAGAACTACATTTTGGGATAAATGGATATACTGATGAATCAGAAATAAGTGAAGAACTAGAAGAGAGTTGTGATAATAAAACAAAGAAAAGATCATTGAGAGAAGGAACAATGGAAATTTTAACAAGTAACTGTGTGAGGTACTTCAAATGATGCTCTATTTCAAAGATCAAGTAGGAGGAGAAGTAGAGGAATAGTAGGGAAAGGAAGGTGGCTGGGAGGCATGTTAGAAGAGGGGGAGAGTAGGAAGGAGAGCAGTGGGGAATTAATAGGTATAATGACATGTGAGGGAGATCAAAGATGAGTAGTAAAGAAAATAAGTCAGGAAGTAGAGATGGAGATGGACTATAGCAGCAGTTGGTGGCCTGCATGTCACATCTGACCAGCTGCCTGTTTCTGTAAATAAACTTTTATTGGGGCACAGCCAAGCTCTTTCATTTACATATTGTCTATGGCTGCTGTTGTGCTAAAACAGCAAAGTTGCGTGGTTGTGATAGAGATGATATGTGGCCTACAAAGTCTAAAATATTTATTTTTATGTAGAAGATTGCTAACCCCAAGGAGCAAGATGGCAGAAGAGTAGGAGACCCAAATTTCCTCTGGTTCCAGGAATTCAGCTGGATAGGGATCAAACCATTCTGAACACCTACAAACACAACAGGAGATCGAAGAAAAGAATACCAGCAACTGTCTGAACAGAAAAATGACCACTTTCTGGAAGGTAGGATGTGCGGAGAAGTGAATCCGAGGTGATGTTCAGGAAGATAGATGGTGGGGGAGGGGACCTCCGTTGGCCATTACTGGCAAGTGATAGAGCCCAGGAGCACAAAATTGGAACTTTTAGAAGTCGGCTCTGCTGAGGGACGTTGCTCCAGTGGCTAAGTGGGGGATGGAACCCTCCCTGGGACAGTGTGGTCTCAGGACCCTCGGGGTCACAGAAAGACCGGGGGTGCCTGAGTGCAGCAGAGCTCCCAGGTATTGGAGCGGGGAAGCCAGCTGCAGAGACAGAGCCGAGGCACGGGCTCTCAGCTCGGGGTTGCCATAAACCATGATCAGTGGCACAGTCGGGACACTGGTCCTCCAGCAGGGACCCAACAAGCGGCAGATCTGTGGGGACTCCCCTTCCTCCCCCAGGAGGAGCAGCGCAGGAGCGCACCGCAGGGATCTGCTGGGTTTGGAGACTTTACATGGGGTCGGGTGCCAGAGATAGAATGCTTGGTCACAGGCCGGGTGAGCACGGATTGCGGCAGGAGACCAGGGAGACAGGAGTGATTGACTGCTTTTCTCTGGGGGCTCACTGAGGTGTGGGGCCCCCAGTTCTCGGCTCCTCTGGGGTGGAGATTGGGAGACCGCCCCCATTTTCACTCTCATCCTCCAAAGCTGTACCAAAAGCTTTCAGGGAACAAAATCTCCCAAGAGCAAAATCGAGCAGATTATGTAGCCAGGACCCGGCAAGGGCAGGGAACTACCACCTCTGGCAAAGACATTTGGGAACCATGGCAACAGGCCCCTCCCCAGAAGATCAGCAAGAACAGCCCACCAAGACCAAGTTTACCGATCAATGAGAACAGCAGAACTCCAGTGCTAGGGGAATACTGCACATAGAATTCATGGCTTTTTCTCCCCGATTCTTTAGTCTTTCAAAGTTAATTTTTAAAATTTTCTTTATTTTTCTCTTTTTCTATTTTTTTGGTTGAATTTTTCTTCTTTCCTTTTTCAACCAACATCTTATCAATTCCTTTTTTAAAAATCTTTTTTAATTTTTCATTTTTACAGTCATAACTTTTCATTGTATTTAACCTTATTTTTTTGTGTATATATATATATATATATATATGTATATATATATATATATATATAACTTTTTCTTTCTTTAAAATTTTGGGATACAGTTTCTTCTAACCGACCAAAATATACCCTAAATCTAGTGTATGACATTTTCCTAGTCTCCTGCCTGATCACATTCTTTTTTTTTTTTTCATTCTTTTTTCAACCAACTTCTTATCAATTCCTTTTTTATTTATTTATTTTTAAAAGATTTTATTTATTTATTTGACACACAGAGAGAGAGTGCACAAACAGGTAGAGCAGCAGGTAGAGAGAGAAGCAGGCTCCTGGCTGAGTAAGAAGCCTGATATGGGGCTCGATCCCAGGACTCCGGGATCATGACCTGAGCCAAAGGCAAATGCTTAAGAACAGCCATCCAGGTGCCCCGTCAATTTCTTTTTTAAAATCCTTTTTCATTTTCATCTTTACAGTCATACTCCATCCCTTCATGATATTTACCCTTATTTTGTATATATATAAGTTTTTTTCTTTAAAATTTTAGGAGGCAATTTCTTCTAATAGACCAAAATACACCCAAAATCTAGTGTGTGGCTCTGTTATATTCACCAGCCTGATCATATTCTTTTTGTTTTTTTCTCCTTTCTTCCCCGCCCCCTGCCCCGTTTCGGGTCTCTTCTGATTTGTTTAGTGTATATTTTTCTGGGGTCGTTGTTACCCTTTTAGCATTTTTTTTAGCATTTTGTTCTCTCATTCATCTATTTTCTGGACAAAATGACAAGATGGAAAAACTCATCCCCCCCAAAAAACAGAACAAGAGGAAGTACCAATTGCCAGAGACCTAATCAATACAGACATTAGTAAGATGTTGGAACTAGAGTTCAGAATGATGATTATAAAGATACTAGCTGGGCTTGAAAAAAGTATAGAAGATACTAGAGAATCCCTTTCTGGAGAAATAAAAGAACTAAAATTTAACCAAGTCAAAATAAAAAAGGCTATTAATAAGGTGCAATAAAAAATGGAGGCTCTAACTGCTAGGATAAATGAGGCAGAAGAGAGAATTAGTGATATAGAAGACCAAATAATGGAGACTAAAGAAGCTGAGAAAAAGATTAACAACTACTGGATCACGTGGGGAGAATTCAAGAGATAAGTGATACCATAAAGTGAAACATTAGAATAATTGGGATCCCAGAAGAAGAAGAAAGAGAGAGGGGGACAGAAGGTATATTGGAGCAAATTATAGCAGAGAACTTCCCTAATTTGGGGAAGGAAACAGGCATCAAAATCCAGGAGGCACAGAGAACCCCCCTCAAAACCAATAAAAATAGGTCAACACCCCAACATCTAACGGTAAAACTTACAAGTCTCAGAGACAAAGAGAAAATCCTGAAAGCAGCTTGGGACAAGAGATCTGTAACCTACAATGGTAGAAACATTAGATTGGCAACAGACCTATCCATAGAGACCTGGCAGGCCAGAAAGGACTGGCAAGATATCTTCAGAGCACTAAATGAGAAAAATATGCAGCCAAGAATACTATATCCAGCTAGGCTGTCATTGAAAATAGGAGAGATAAAAAGCTTCCAGGACAAATAAAAACTAAGGGAATTTGCAAACATGAAACCAGCCTTCCAAGAAATATTGAAATGGGTTCTCTAAGCAAAGAGAGAGCCTAAAAGCTACGTAGACCAGAAAGGAACACAGACAGTATACAGTCACAGTCACCTTACAGGCAATACAATGGCACTAAATTCATATCTTTCAGTAGTTACCCTGAATGTAAATGGGCTAAATGCCTCAATCAAAAGACACAGGGTATCAGATTGGATTAAAAAACAAGACCCATTGATATGCTGTCTGCAAGAGACTCATTTTAGATGCAAAGAAACCTCCAGATTTAAAGTGAGGGGGTGGAAAACAATTTACCATGCTAATGGACACCAAAAGAAAGCTGGGGTGGCAATCCTTATATCAGACAAATTAGATTTTAAACCAAAGACTTATATAATAAGAGATGAGGAAGGACACTATATCATAATTAAAGGGTATATCCAACAAGAAGATTTAACAATTTTAAAGATCTATGCCCCTAATATGGGAGCAGCCACCTATAAAAGCCAGTTAATAACAAAATAAAAGAAACACATCAACAATAATACAATAATAGTAGGGGACTTTAACATGCCCCTCACTCAAATGGACAGATCATCTAAACAAAAGATCAACAAGAAAATAAAGACCTTAAATGACGTACTGGACCAGATAAATGTCACAAATATATT
Organism: Zalophus californianus; assembly: GCF_009762305.2. Taxonomy (NCBI): domain Eukaryota; kingdom Metazoa; phylum Chordata; class Mammalia; order Carnivora; family Otariidae; genus Zalophus; species Zalophus californianus. The sequence goes on from NC_045600.1 coordinate 87,260,960, forward strand.
CAGAACATTCCATCCCACAGCAACAGAATACACATTCTTCTCTAGTGCCCATGGAACATTCTCCAGAATGGATCACATCCTAGGTCATAAATCAGGTCTCAACTGGCACCAAAAGATTGGGATTATTCCCTGCATAGTTTTAGACCACAATGCTTTGAAACTGGAACTCAATCACAAGAGGAAAGTTGGAAAGAACTCAAATACATGGAGGCTAAAGCGCATCCTACTAAACAATGAATGGGTCAACCAGGAAATTAAAGAAGAATTAAAAAAACTCATGGAAACCAATGAACATGAAAACAACTGTTCAAAATCTTTGGGATGCAGCAAAGGCAGTCCTAAGAGGAACGTATATAGCAATACAAGCCCTTCTCAAGAAACAAGAAAGGTCTCAAATACACAACCTAACCATACACCTAAAGGAGCTAGAGAAAAAGCAGCAAATAAAGCCTAAACCCAGCAGGAGAAGAGAAATAATAAAGATCAGAGCAGAAATCAATGAACTAGAAACCAAAAGAACAGTAGAACAGATCAACGAAACTAGGAGCTGGTTCTTTGGAAGAATTAACAAGATTGATAAACTCCTGACTAGACTTATCAAAAAAAAAAAAAAAAAGAGAAATGACCCACATAAAATCATGAATGAAAGAGGAGAGATCACAACCAACACCAAAGAAATACAAACAATTTAAGAACATATTATGAGCAACTGTATGCCAGCAAATTAGAAAATCTGGAAGAAATGGATGCATTCCTAGAGATGTATCAACTACCAAAACTGAACCAGGAAGAAATAGAAAACCTGAACAAACCCATAACCACTAAGGAAATCGAAGAAGTAATCAAAAATCTCCCAACAAACAAGAGCCCAGGGTCAGATGGCTTCCCAGGGGAAGTTCTACCAAATATTTAAAGAAGAATTAATACCTTTCTTCTGAAGCTGTTTCAAAGAATAGAAATGGAAGGAAAACTTGCAAACTCATTTTATGAGGCCAGCATTATCTTGATCCCAAAACCAGACAAAGACTCCATCAAAGAGAACTACAGCCCAATATCCCTGATGAACATGGATGTAAAAATTCTCACCAAGATACTAGCCAATAGGATCCAAAAGTACATTGAAAGGATTATTCACCACGACCAAGTGGGATTTATTCTTGGGCTGCAAGTGTGGTTCAACATCCACAAATCAATCAATGTCATACAATACATTAATAAAAGAAAGAACAAGAATCATATGATCCTCTCAATAGATGCAGAGAAAGCATTTGACAAAGTACAGCATCGTTTCTTGATCAAAACTTCAGAATATAGGGATAGAGAGTACGTACCTCAATATCATAAAAGCCATCTATGAAAAACCTACAGCGAATATCATTCTCATTGGGAAAAGCTGAGAGCTTTTCCCCTAAGTTCAGGAACGCGGCAGGGATGTCCACTCTCACCACTGCTATTCAACATAGTATTAGAAGTCCTAGCTACAGCAATCAGACAACAAAAAGAAATCAAAGGCATCCAAATCGGCAAAGAGGAAGTCAAACTCTCACTCTTTGCAGATGATATGATACTGTATGTGGAAAACCCAAAAGACTCCACCCCAAAACTGCTAGAACTCATACAGGAATTCAGTAAAGTGGCAGGATATAAAATCAATGCACAGAACTCAGTTGCAATTCTATGCACCAACAACAAGACAGAAGAAAGAGAAATTAAGGAGTTGATCCCATTTACAATTGCACCCAAAACCATAAGATGCCTAGGAATAAACCTAACCAAAGATGCAAAGGATCTATACTCAGAAAACTATAAAATACTCATGAAAGAAATTGAAGAAGACACAAAGAAATGGAAAATGTTCCATACTCATGGATTGGAAGAACAAATACTGTGAAGATGTCAATGCTACCTAGAGCAATCTACACATTCAATGTAATCCTTATCAAAATACCATCCACTTTTTTCAAAGAAATGGAACAAATAATCCTAAAATTTTTATGGAACCAAAAAAGACCCCAAATAGCCAGAAGAATGTAAAAAGAAAAGCAAAGCTGGTGACATCACAATTCCGGACTTCAAGCTCTATTACAAAGCTGTCATCATGAAGACAGTATGGTACTGGCACAAAAACAGACACAGAGATCAATGGATCCGAATAGAGAGCCCAGAAATGGACCCTCAACTCTATGGTCAACTAATCTTCCACAAAGCAGGAAAGAATGTCCAGTGGAAAAAAGACAGTCTCTTCAACAAATGGTGTTGGGAAAATTGGACAGCCACATGCAGAAGAATGAAACTGGACCATTTCCTTACACCACACACAAAAATAGACTCCAAATGGTTGAAAGACCTCAATGTGAGACAGGAGTCCATCAAAATCCTAAAGGAGAACACAGGCAGCAACCTCTTCGACCTCAGCTGCAGCAACTTCTTCCTAGAAATATCACCAAAGGCAAGGGATGTCTGCTATAAATGAGTAACAGCTGGGTTTGACAGGGTCTAAGTGATCAGGGAAAGCATTGATTTGGCATCTGAAGGAGAGTGAGTTAACTGGCTGAAGAGGGAGAACATTTCAGGGGGAATGAGCAGCAAGAGCTAAGGCCCTGTGGCAGGAAGATGCCTGGAACTAAAGAAAATAGTTGAGGAAATCCAGGCAGGTCATTGTCACCGAGTGCAGGGAGCAGAGAAGACAGGTGTGTCCCAGTCCATGCAGGGCCACATCAGACATAGCAAGTATTCTTACTCTTTGTTTTGGGAGCTGCAGGAAGTGATTGAATCCTAAACAAGTCATGAGCATCTCATTCTCATGCTCAGGATCACTCAGGCTTCCATATTGAAAGGAGGTTAGAAGGGGGCAAGAATGTACAGAAGAGTTGTGGGGAAGCACTTGTGGGAAACCAGGAAAGAGGTGATGCCAGTTTTGAGTAGGACAATTTGAAGTATACGAAATCACTACCAATCTGTCCTCCAAGTTAAGGAAAAATAAAATTCTTGTAGAAATGTGATCTGGAGCCCTCACCAGTATGTACCACGGAAGAGAGGTTGGACAGACCAGGTGTGAGCTGGACAGGTAGTGCAGGTGAACCTTGGCAGCTGGGAGTTGGTGGAGGAGCCTCAGACCTCGCGCCTGGTAGTGCTAATTGGCTTGTAATTAGAACAAAAGAAAAGATACAGAGAAGCCCAGAGAGCCAGTCCTATCCCTTCTCTATGTTGCTCAGCGTATGCCCTTCCATGTGTCTTATGAATTCATGGAGATGCTTTTTAGAAATCATAGTATAGAGCTGGAAAGGATGTGACAGGTCATCTAAGGTAGTGGTTGTCAAAATGGGGTCCAGAGACTTCTGATTCTGGAAGGGTGGAGAGGTACTTCTCCCACTTTTCTCTGTTTCTCCTTGTAAGTACAATGCCCTGAGCGCTTTGTATAAAGCAAACGTGACTCTAAAGGATGGAAAAAGAAAGACTGGCTAAGGATCTCAGGCCCCTAGGAATGACATAATGATGAGTTCCCTGTGTTTTCTTTTAGTTTCACAAAACAGACTTTTAGCTGAAGACACTGGTAACCCAGAAACACCAATAACCACAGAAAAAAAATAAACAAAAAAATGTTCCACAAAAAGCCTGTTCTTGAACCTGGAAAGGAACAAACTGGCAAGAGAAAACTTCTAGACAATAATCATTATACTCTAGTCAAATATGACCCCTGGACTAGCCCCATCAGCATCACCTGGGAACTTACTAAAAATGGAAATTCCCTGGGGTGCCTGGGTGGTTCAGTCAGTTAAGCTTCTGACTCTTGGTTTTGGCTAAGGTCATTATCTCAGGTTTGTGAGATTGAGCCCCTCATCGGGCTCCATGCTGGGCACGGAGCCTGCTTAAGAGTCTCTCTCTTCCTCTGTCGCCCACTCCCTTAAAAAAAAAAGCGAATTCCTGAGCCCCGTCCCAGACCTACTGAGTCAGAAACTTGAGGGTGGAGCTCAGTAGTCTGTGTTTTAACAAGTCCTTCAGGCGATTTTGATGCATCTTATAGTTTGAGAACTATGGTACCAGATGGTCTCTCTTCAGATGAGAAAACTCGAGGCTGGAGGTTGGTTGGTTTTCCCCAGGTAACAGCTTTTGTGGAGTCTAGCTCTTGTTCTAGATTTGCCCAGAATGCCTTTTCTAGCACTAAAATCTAAGGACAATAGAGGAAATTTTAAAATACATGTTTGAATTAAGTGTTAACATGTGTATTATGAAGTATCTGGCACATACTATGAACTAAATTTTTTGAATATTGAACAAATCATTAGTCTTTGATTCAGCTACAGTTTTAGAGAAGATGCTAGAAGATCTTTTGGAAAATCTCAAACCAACATGTGCAAAAGTATCTGCAATATCTGTCAGACCTGTCCAGTGAGAATGGCTACTGCAGATAAAGGGCTTGTAGGATGTTCCTTCCTATCCAGGCCTGGTTTTTTCCCAGCCTATATGCGGCTTTCTAAACACTTGACTTCATCCCATGCCAGAATTTCTCACCTCTGAATTATTACCTTCTCCTGATGGGGGAGGGAGGAAAGTCTAGATTCCTGTGGTTCAAGCACGAAGACTGTTCTCCAGGTGAGTTAGAACATGGGTTTTCAACAACAAAGCAGTTTGTAATTGTTCCTCCATTGCGTCTTGGTCCCAGCCCACTGAATGATTAGATTTACATCATTAAAACTTTGCTTTAATTGGACTAGAGCAAAACATAAATGTCTGCTGCTTGGAAAACAAACACTTTTAGTATTTTCTTAATGTTTATTTTAACTGATCCTTACAATTGCCCCGAGACTAAATAGAGTTTTTATATTTATTTTAAAAGGCATAATTGCTAGGATGGGCTGATGGAGGCCAAGTTTGAATTCATAGTGTGTTTTTACCAGTAATTTTTTAATGACTCTCTCTGTGTAACCCCTTCTGTGTGAGGAGAACTCAAGGGTGACTGTAATTATGGGGGTGCAATTAGGCATTTTGACCTTGCAGGCGCATGGGAAATCTAAGGCTACTAGTCTGGCTACTCTTGCAATCTCCCATTTTATATTTTGTAAAGCTAGTTGGAAGCAGCAATAAAGCTTAATATTAAAGATTTTTCAAGCCACTGGTTCAACAGATGGAGAGACATGGTAACTTGGTGAGTGCCTGAAAAGTGTATAGAAACAGCCTATTCTAATTCTCATTACCAAAGCCAGGACATACACAATCTAGCTCCAGGTGAGACACTTTCTGAGGGGAACAGGTATACCCAACTCTACCTTATGGAGGCTCTTTGATGCCAATTTGCAAGCTCACTGTGATATTCCACTCAGCTCCTATATTCAAAGGAACTGGATGTTGGTTTAGACTCATGGTTCTCCAAGTGTGGCGTCTAGACCAGCAACCTCAGCATCACTGGGGAATGTGTTAGAAATGCAAATTCTTGGGCCCCACTCCAGACCCACCTAATCTGAAACTGTGGGGATGGAGCCCAGCAGTCTGTGTTTTCTGAAGTCCGCCAGGTGACTTTGATGCAAGCTAGAGGTTTGAGAAGTCCTGGAGAGTGACTTAAAAGAGGATGTATCTTTTCAGAGGGGTACAGCATCTCACTGCTGATGTGAAAAATCAGTTCAAAAACTGGATAGGGAACCAGAGTAAATATGTTTTTTTTTTCAAATTTTTATTTAAATTCTAGTTAGTTAACATATAGTGTAATACTGTTTTCAGGAGTAGAATTTAGTGATTCATTACTTACATTTAACACCCAGTGCTCAACATGAGACATGCACTCCTTAATCCCCATCAGTCATTTAGCCCATCCTCCACCCACATCCCTCCATCAACCCTGTTTGGTCTCTGTTGTTGAGTCTCTTATGGTTTCTCTCTCTCTCTCTCTCTCTCTTTTTTTTTTCTCCTTCCCATATGTTCATCTGTTCTGTTTTCTAAATTCCACATATGAGTGAAATCATATGGTATTTCTTTCTCCAACTGACTTATTTCACTTAGCATAATACACTCTAGCTCCATCCACGTCATTGCAAATGGCAAGATTTTGTTCCTTTTGATGACTAATATTCCATTGTATGTATATATATACCACATCTTCTTTATCCATCCTCAGTTGATGGACATTCAGAGTAAATATGTTAAAGGCAAGAAAGAAGTCTTTCAAGAACCAGAGACAAAACCAATGCCTCTCCTGCTGCGTTTGAAAGGAGAAAATTCAAGGGAATCCAGGAGGTGATACGACTTGACTTAAAGAACCAGAAAGCAAATAGCCACTTGGCTCTCGTATAAATATGAAATTAATTCATCTAGTCATTCTCATGTATTCTCTGTCTTTAACTTTCTCTAGATTGTTTTCAGCTAGCAAATTTTGTACATCTTGTTAGTTAGCTTGACAGCAAAAGTGATAGAGACCTCCACGTCTTTAAACCGTTCTTTTTGTTGTGAGCAGGGAATGGTAGGTACAGCTTGTGCATAAATTGTTTCTAGATATTCAAGCATAACTGAGGAAGCATGCCTTCTTTGAATTTATTACATGAGTAATAGGGGAGCCTCCTGGGAAGGGCCTTCAGCTTAAAGGAAGAGAGAATTAGACACAGTTGAACCAGTAACTAATATGGGGATCCTTCCCTGGAAACTATTTAGATTTGTCTCTTGACCACTAGTTCTGTGGAAGAAAGGTGGGTTGTAAGTAGAAATGCAAAGTTGCTTCACATCAACAACTCAGAGATCTTAGGGCAAAGATGCTACTTTGGTGACAGGGAGGAAAAGTACAACTCGGTTGGGAGAGAGAATCCATCCTTGCTCTTCTGTAAGAAAAATGGCTTTTGTTTTAGGGCATTCACGGCTCTAGAAAACTCCAGTGTTTTCTGAGTCTCGGCAGAATGCGAGCCAGCTGAGTCTCAGACCTGTGGTGGTACTAATCTGTGGTACTGCCTGGATGATCTTGACAGTGGCCCAAGAATACCAGCCTCATAAAGAAGAGTACAATGTGGTGGAGAGTTTGCATTTCCCTCTGTATTTCCTTGGCTGTATTGTCTTGTCACTTTCAATTCTACTTATGGGTGACAGGGAGGGGTTTGGTGGGGTACAGGACAAATTGATATCTTCATTTCCTCTCTCACACTGTAACACCTAGGCCACAGCTCATATACATAACAGGTGTTCGACTAATTATGCTGATTGAGAGACTCAGGAAAGCAAAGCTTTTAAGAATGATTTGATGCTTAACAAAAATGTTGCATGCCTATGAATTATAAACAAGCTGAGTCCATTTAGTTAGTCAGATTTACCCAGCCAACCAGAAACCTCTTATTCAACTCCCAGTGCTGGAAACCAGGAGAAAAAGAATCAAAGAATGTTAAAGTTAGGGGGAACAATTAGGCACACATTTGTTCTGCTGGGTACTGTTCTCACTTATGATTTCTGCCTGAGAACCCTGCCATGACCCCAGCCTTGTTGCAAATGCTGGACGGTGGCTGAGCTCCTTGACCTTGCCTACCTTCCCTGACTGCCTTCCTTGGCCCTCTCTCATCCCCCCCCCCCCCCCGCCGATCCTCTGCCCTTACCACCTCGGGGCTTTACTCAGCCCTCCCTGTTTCCCCCATCCTCTGCTCTTACCACCTCGGGGCTTTACTCTCCTGCTGGTGTGGCTGCTCCTGGACTTGGGCAGCTTTCTTAGAAAGAGCCATGACCTTCCTGATGGCAAGTATGGTCTGGTGCTTGTGTTTCCTGGTGTTCCCTGTGTTGGCAAAGACCTTGGGCACCAACAGTTGCTGGGCTCTGCTGTACTTGCTTTGCTGTTGCTACCACTTAGCTCTCCTCATCTAAGTTTACTTACATCAGATTTAGTCTCCATGCAAGCCCCACCATGTTCCCTGGTGAGCATATTTCTGGTCCTTCCCTGTTATTCTGCTTTATGAAATGATGCTCATGTTAAAAAAACCCACAAAACTGTGCACATATTAAATGTACTAAATAAGATGAAAGCATTGTGTCTCAACCCAAACATTAGTGATGTTTTCAAGAGTGTGGTCTGTGGACCACCTGTATCAGAATTGTCTAGGAACAAATTAACAAAGAAAATTTCTGAGCCCTACCTTCAGCTACTAATTTTCAATTCTGTAGATCTAAGATGCAATTAAGACTCGACAACAAAACCTCCTCTAGTCTGAGAGTTGCTGCTTTCTATCTGGTTCTTAATCTTGGCTATAAGTCCCAGGGTGGAGGTGAGGGTAGGGAGGTGGGGAGGTTCACTTAAAAAACAGAACACATGGAACCCACCACCCAGCAATTAAATGAGAATTTCTGAAAATAGGGACTAGGCATCAGTGTTTTTTAAAAGCCTCCGAAGTGAATGTAGACTGTAGCCAGGCTTGAGAACAACCACTTTAGTCTAGATGATTCAATATATACAGTTTCAAAAGTCTGTAGTGTGAAAACTGCTTTAATAAAATAATTTCTTTAACCATGTTGCCTAAAACCTTCCTGTCTGTAGATCATATCAATAAATGTATTCCTTGCTGTGTTTTGCTATGAATCATCTTGCCTTTTTTTGTCTTCTTTGTTTTTGGCTTTTTTTTCTGATAACAGGAAAAAGATACAAATCTGGCTTTGCAAGCTGGTGGCTCTCAGCTGACATTGGTCTAGCAGGTGTGTTTTATTTAAAATTTTATTTAAATTTTTCATTAAAATTTATTTTAAAACTGTTTCTAGAAAGATTTAAGGCACAATTAAAAGCTGAGATCTTTTCACATAAAAATTCAGACTTGTCACCATAAGGGAAAAACCACGAATTTCATCAACACTGGAGCCACTTCCCCAGGAGTGCCAAGGAGCAGCCCTGCTGAATGCCCCCCTTGCCATCAGGTCCTCTCAGACCCACTTATGCCTGGCTCCCCAGGCATTTAGTGTTTGTGACCCTTAGGATGGAGGGATGGATTTAATGTGTTTAATCAACATTTGGCACCTACGAAGTATCAGGCACTCTAGGGGAAATGTGTTTCTTTTTCTCCCACAAACCTATGAAATATGCATTGCCCTCTTTATAGGCAACTCTGAGGCTGGGCTGGGCTGAGGACTAGGTTTGATTTCCAATCCAAGTCTGTATTCTGCCAAAGCTTCTCCAGATCCTCATGCTTGCGGGAACTGCAGAAGCTTTGGCTTGGTTCCATACCTCTGAGATTAGAGAGATGGAACTTTTGGGGGGCACCTGTGAAGTATTTAGCATCTCATTAAGTTTTCATCACCTGGATAAAGGGAATTTAAAAATCAGTAAATTTGGGGGGGTAGTCTAATTAGCTTCAAGTGTAAAAGCATAAGCCTTTTGGGCAATTTAAGACAGATTTGTAATCCTATCAAGTGGATGTAATCATGTATGTAACCTGAACATTTCAAGGAGAGTTAATAATGATTTTTCAGGCACCTCGGGGAACTGAACAGGAAGAGCATTTGTTCAATGCAGTTAGTTACCTGAGCTATTTTTTTGTAACACAAATTCTTGAGTGTACCTCTGGTGAAGTGAGGCCTTCTGCCAACAACCCAATAAGAGTTACTTCAGCTTGTGGTAGTCTAGAGTACCATCATTTTTGTATAGTTTTCAACTGAGGTTATAAATATTTTATCAGAGTTAGTTCATGGAATAGCATTTTATGTTCTTTGTGTGATTTTCAATGACATCTTGGGGCCAGGATTATTCCTTTAGAAATGGATCTCAATTCTATTTCTACATCCCTTTCAGTAACACATCACTTGCATAATCAAAGCGAGTACTTCAGGGTCACTTAGAATGGGTTGAAAAGAAGACAAATGTCTAGAGAACTTTCAGTTTTTCAAGTAGATCATATGGATTGGCAAAGTTAGGGGAAGGTAGGAATGGTAAAAAGAAACTGAAAGACATTTCAGCAATGTTAATAGTTATCAGGATAGGAAAATACTTTTAGCTATTTAACGGGATCAGGGTCAATGAGGTTTTGCCTTTGTATTCCTGTGATGTCTGCTGGGGGCTGGTGGCTGTAACTATTAAAATATTGTCAACCTCAGTCCTCATTGGCTCAGGGTCTAGCTCAGCCTAATCCTAAGGTAGTAGGTCTTTAACACCTATAGCTGACAGACCAGAATTGACCAGGTAGATCTGTCCCCTTCCATATTGCCAGGAGAGGTAATGGGAGACCCAGAACTGAAGGGTACTTTGTGTTTTCTTGGTGACAGTCTATTCCTTCACCCCTTTCTGACCAGAGCATTGCAGGAGCGACCAGAGTCAGACCTCAAGATGAAGAAAGAATTGGCTATCCCAATTCCCAGGGTGCTGCCCTAAACCACTGAAAAGGAGGGCAGCTGGGTGCATTGTGGTTTCATTTGCTCAGCTGGTCTGCTCCTAGTTTTCTGTGTCAGCTTCCTTTTTTTCCATTGGTATGGATAGACTCTCCAATGCTGGGAATCCTCTGTTTTTCTAGGGTGGGTATAGAACCTATAGATTCTGTCCCAGACCTTGAGAAGTTAGAGAGATTAGCATACTCAGGCCATCAAATGAGGAATTTTAATTCTTGCAGTCTCTTAAAAAGAAGGACCCTGGACTAGAGATAATGCTTCATGGAATTCATCCACAGAGGTGCCCACAGGTCTATCTTAGCTGACAGGCTTACACCAAGCTAAGAATAGTTTCCTTATTTCCTTTTTTTTTTTTTTTTTGTTTTTATTTTTTATTATTATTATGTTAATCATCATACATTACATCATTAATTTTTGATGTAGTGTCCCATGATTCATTGTTTTCTTTTTTTTTTTTTTTAAGACTTTATTTATTCATTTGAGACACGGAGATACAGAGAGGGAGAGAGAGCATAAGCAGGGGGAGAGGCAGAGGGAGAGGGAGAAGCAGGCTCCCCGCTGAGCTGGGAGCCCAATATGGGGCTCGATCCCAGGACTTCGGGATCATGTCCCGAGCCGAAGGCAGACGCTTAACCATCTGAGCCACCCAGGCGCATATAACACCCAGTGCTCCACGCAGAATGTGCCCTCTTTAATACCCATCACCAGGCTAACCCATCCCCCCACCCCCCTCCCCTCTAGAACCCTCAGTTTGTTTTTCAGAGTCCATCGTCTCTCATGGTTCGTCCCCCCCTCCGATTTACTCCCCTTCATTCTTCCCCTCCTGCTATCTTCTTTTTTTTCTTCTTAACATATGTTGCATTATTTGTTACAGAAGTACAGATCTGTGATTCAACAGTCTTGCACAATTCACAGCGCTCACCATAGCATATACCCTCCCCAATGTCTATCACCCAGCCACCCCGTCCCTCCCACCCCCACCACTCCAGCAACCCTCAGTTTGTTTCCTGACATTAAGAATTCCTCATATCGGTGAGGTTATATGATACATGTCTTTCTCTGATTGACTTATTTCGCTCAGCACAATACCCTTCAGTTCCATCCACATTGTTGCAAATGGCAAGATCTCATTCCTTTTTATGGCTGCATAATATTCCATTGTATATATATACCACTTCTGCTTTATCCATTCATCTGTCGATGGACATCTTGGCTCTTTCCACAGTTTGGCTATTGTGGACATTGCTGCTATAAACATAGGGGTGCACGTACCCCTTCGGATCCCTACATTTGTATCTTTGGGGTAAATACCCAGTAGTGCAATTGCTGGGTCGTAGGGCAGCTCTATTTTCAACTGTTTGAGGAACCTCCATACTGTTTTCCAGAGTGGTTGCACCAGCTTGCATTCCACCAACCAGTGTAGGAGGGTTCCCCTTTCTCCGCATCCCCGCCAACATCTGTCATTTCCTGACTTGTTAATTTTAGCCATTCTGACTGGTGTGAGGTGGTATCTCATTGAGGTTTTGATTTGGATTTCCTTATTTCCTTTTGTTAGAGGTTGGCCCAGCTACTGACAGCTCTCAATCAGGCAACAGTCCTGTGATCTCTCAGCTAGGAGGTGGTAGAGCATAGTGATAATGAGCTCAAGAGTTGGCATCATTCAGACCAGCATTCAAATCCTAACCTACCAGTTACTAGCTGAGTGTCTGGAGTACAGCTCTGAGCCTCAATTTTCTTATCTCTAAAATAAGACTATATCACTGAGGTATAGGGAAATTAGAGGATTAAATAAGAATGTATTTAAAGGGCTATCACAAAGCCTGGCACCTTAAGTGCTCAGTAAATAGACATTGTTTTTAATAAGAAAGCATTCCTAAAGGTAACCTCAGTTTCTCATTCATCAGATATCAAAAGGATCCCTGAATTTTCAAAGGAAGAACCCCTTTCATAGATTCCCATCAACAAGAGTCAAGGTGTTGAGGTACTGTCTGGTCTGGGAGAATGCTCAGCATCCTGCAGCGCCCCATTTATCAGAGGACAAGTGCTTGCCTGTGTTCCGAGTCAGCCCACATACCCTCAGCAATCCACCATCAGCAGGGTCAGAAAGAAGTCAGCACCCTGCAGAACACTATTTTAAGGGAATCCAGAGTGAGCCCACATTCAAAAAGATCACCCTTCTTTAGGGTGTGCTTCCTTCAGCAAGAGTGAATTAGGAGCCCAGAAATGTTTCTGCTCCTGGAAAGACTGCCTCATCCCTCTTTCCTCTCAACACTCAGCTTCTCCATCACTATTTGCCTTGGGACTAGTGGCAAAACTCTCATCATGCCTCTTCTCCCTGTTCATTACACATGCAAGACTGAAATCATCCCTCATCTCCCCATTGCTACTTCAAATGCCTTCTCTGACCCTTCTCCCTTGCCTCACCATCTCTTGAACTTTTTCGCATTGTCCCCAGGAACACAAGAGCAGTCATGATCAAGATGCCCTTTATCTGGAGCCTCTTTGAATGTTCTCTCCACTTCCTCCTCTGAAACCTGCTCTTCTCTTGACAACTCCTCTGCAGCCCTCCTACATGGGGGTGTTTTCTGTTTTTATCGCCTATCCTCAGAAGGAGTCTGGAGGTCAGAAGAGTGTCCTGTTTTCTTACCATATCCCCTTCCATATCTATTGCTCTTTTTTCTTCCATAAAAACACTCAGGTTTGAACCTTATGTAGGCAGACTATATCTCTTTCTACCCCTGTTGCAGTCCTTTGCTGTCTCCTATCCCCAGCCCACTCCTTCTCATTCCTTGATTATCTTAGCTACTGGTTAACCCTTCAGTGCCACTTCTATTATAGTGCCTTGTGATTTAATATACAGATGACCTTTCTGATACCCTGGCTTCCTGGACTGATCCTATTAAAAGATCATGGCACTCCTTGTTCAAAATCTTCCAGTGGCTTCCTACATCATTCAAGGGAACTGATCACATACCAGGACCTGGAAAGCATAGTAAAGACTTTGATTCTTGCTGTTATTTTTTTTTCCAACCAGCTGCATCAAACCCTTTGTTTTTCTTTGTGTACACCATGAACACTCCTGCCTTAGGGCTTTTGCATTTACTGTTCTTCTGCCTGGAATTCTCTTCCCCAAGGTTAAGTCTGTCAATTTATTCAGATCTTGAATCAAAAGCCACCTTATTGAGGTTTCCTCTGACTGTCTTATCTAAAATGCCAACACTCCACTGAGGATTTCACATCTGAATTGGTTCATACTTTTCCTCTTTGGCATTTATCGCTATTAAAATGGTATTTTAATTTATTATTTAGCTTCCAGTAACTCCTGTTCTCATGATATAAGCTTCATGAAGGCAGAGGAGTTTTTGTCTGTTTTGTATCCCTACTGCTTAGGGAAGTGTCTGGTATTTGATAGTTAATACACGTTTGATTACTACTGACAGAAGATTAGGCTCCTGGAGCAAAGTGGGACGTCACTGGAGGATTTTGAAAAAGAAGTGACATGATCTGACTTAGGTTTTAATAGGATCAGTCTGGGAATCCAAGGTATTGTCGTTAGTAAGATTCTTCTCCATTATACCCATTTTCATCCATTCATGCAATAGCCAGTTTAATAATTAATTTTTTATTTAAATTCAATTAGCCAACATACACTACAGCAGTTTTTGGTGTAGCTTTCAATGATTCATTAGTTGCATCTAACACCTAGTGCTCATCATATCACATGCCCTCCTTAATGCCCATAACGCAGTTACCCCATTACCCCCCCACCGCCCTTTCCATAACCCTCAGTTTGTTTCCTGGAATCAAGAATCTCTCATGGTTTGTCTCCCTCTCTGATTTCTTCCCATTCAGTTTTCGCTCCCTTCCCCTGTGATCCTCTGCACTATTTCTTATATTCCACATGAGTGAACCCATCTGATAATTGTCTTTCTCTGATTGACTTATTTCATTTAGCATAATACCCTCCAGTTCCATCCATGTTGATGTAAATGGTAGGTATTCATCTTTTCTGATGAATAGCCAGTTTAATTTAAAAATAACACCATTGGAGGGGGCAGAGCAAGATGGCGGAGGAGGTAGGAGACCTAGATTTCGTCTGGTCTCAGGAATTCAGCTGAATAGGGATCAAACCATTCTGAACACCTACGAACTCAACAGGAGATTGAAGAAGAGAGTAGCAACAACTCTCTGAACAGAGAAGCGACCACTTACTGGAAGGTAGGACGTGCGGAGAAGTGAATCCGAGGTGATATTCGGGAGGATGAGGGGGGAGGGGGCCTATGTCGGCGCTTCTGGCAAGTGATAGAGCCGCGGAGCACAAAATTGGACCTTTTAGAAGTTGGCTCCGCTGAGGGACGTCGCTGCAGTGGCTAAGCGGGGGGTGCAATCCTCCCGGGACAGTGTGGTCTCAGGACCCTTGGGGTCACAGAAAGACCAGGGGTGCCTAAGTGCAGCAGAGCTCCCAGGTATCAGAGCAGGGAAGCCGGCTGCAGAGACGGAGCCGAGGCGCGGGCTCTCAGCTCAGGGTTGCCATAAACTGTGATCCGCGGCCCAGTCGGGCCACTGCTCCTCCAGCAGGGGCCCAACAAGCGGCAGAGCCGGGGAGACTCCCCTTCCTTCCCGGGGAGGAGCGGCGCGGGAGCGCACCGCAGGGATCTGCTGGGTTTCTGTTTTTGTTTTTATCTTTTTTTTCTTTTTTTTTTTCTCTTTCTTTTTTCTTTCCCTTTCTTTTCCCCTGGTTTCAGGTCTTTTCTGATTTGTATACAGTATATTTGCTGAGGATGTTGTTAACCTGTTAGCATTTTGTTCTCTCATTCATCTATTCTCCTCTGGACAAAATGACAAGATGAAAAAAATCACCTCAGCAAAAAGAACAAGAGATAGTACCGTCAGCCAGGGACCTACTCCATACGGACATAAGTATGATGTCGGACCTAGAGTTCAGAATCATGACTTTAAAGATACTATCTGGGCTGTAAAAAAGCGTGGAAGTTAGAGAAAACTTTCTGGACAAATAAAAGAACTAAAATCTAACCAAGTCGAAATCAAAAAGGCTATTAATGAGGTGCAATAAAAAATGGGGGCACTAACTGCTAGGATAAATGAGGCAGAAGAGAGAATCAGCGATAGAGAAGACCAAATGATGGAAAATAAAGAGGCTGAGAAAAAGAGATAAACAACTACAGGGTCACGAGGGCAGAATTCGAGAGATAAGTGATACGATAAGACAAAACAACATTAGAATAATTGGGATCCCAGAAGAAGAAGAAGAAAGAGAGAGAGGGGCAGAAGGTATATTGGAGCAAATTATAGCAGAGAACTTCCCTAATGTGAGGAAGGAAACAGGCATCAAAATCCAGGAGGCACAGAGAACCCCTCTCAAAATCAATAAAAATAGGTCAACACCCCGACATCTAATAGTAAAACTTGCGAGTCTCAGAGACAAAGAGAAAAACCTGAAAGCAGCTCAGGAGAAGAGATATGTAACCTACAATGGTAGAAATATTAGATTGGCAACAGACCTATCCACAGACACCTGGCAAGCCAGAAAGGACAGGCAAAATATCTTCAGAGCACTAAACGAGAAAAATATGCAGCCAAGAATACTATATCCAGCTAGGCTGTCATTGAAAATAGAAGGAGAGATAAAAAGCTTCCAGAACAAAGAAAAACTAAAGGAATTTGCAAACATGAAACCAGCCCTCCAAGAAATATTGAAAGGGGTCCTCTAAGCAAAGAGAGAGCCTAAAAGCAGCATAGACCAGAAAGGAACACAGACAATATACAGTCACAGTCACCTTACAGGCAATACAATGGCACTAAGTTCCTATCTTTCAATAGTTACCCTGAATGTAAATGGGCTCAACGCCCCAATCAAAAGACACAGGCTATCCGATTGGATTAAAAAACAAGACCCAGCAATATGCTGTCTGCAAGAGACTCAGTTTAGACCCAAAGACATCTCCAAATTGAAAGTGAGGGGGTAAAAAGCCATTTACCATGCTAACGGACACCAAAAGAAAGCTGGGGTGGCAATCCTTTTATCAGACAAATTAGATTTTAAACCAAAGATTGTAATAAGAGATGAGGAAGGACACTATATCCTACTTAAAGGGTCTATCCAACAAGAATATCTAACAATTGTAAATATCTATGCCCCTAACATGGGAGCAGCCAATTATATAAGGCAATTAATAACAAAAGCGAGGAAACACATTGACAACAATACAATAATAGTGGGGGACTTTAACACCCCCCTCACTGAAATGGACAGATCATCTAAGCGAAAGATCAACAAGGAAATAAAGACTTTAAATGACACACTGGACCAAATGGACTTCACAGACATATTCAGAATATTCCATCCCAAAGCAACGGAATACACATTCTTCTCTAGTGCCCATGGAACATTCTCCAGAATTGATCACATCCTAGGTCACAAATCAGGTCTCAACCGGTACCAAAAGATTGAGATCATTCCCTGCATATTTTCAGACCACAATGCTTTGAAACTAGAACTCAATCACAAGAGGAAAGTCGGAAAGAACTCAAATACATGGAGGCTAAAGAGCATCCTAATAAAGAATGAATGGGTCAACCAGGAAATTAAAGAAGAATTTAAAAAATTCATGGAAACCAATGAAAATGAAAACACAACTGTTCAAAATCTTTGGGATACAGCAAAGGCAGTCCTGAGAGGAAAGTATATAGCAATACAAGCCTTTCTCAAGAAACAAGAAAGTTCTCAAATACACAACCTAACCCTACACCTAAAGGAGCTGGAGAAAGAACAGCAAAGAAAGCCTAAACCCAGCAGGAGAAGAGAAATAATTAAGATCAGAGCAGAAATCAATGAACTAGAAACCAAAAGAACAGTAGAACAGATCAACGAAACTAGGAGCTGGTTCTTTGAAAGAATTAACAAGATTGATAATCCCCTGGCCAGACTTATCAAAAAGAAAAGAGAAAGGACCCAAATCAACAAAGTCATGAATGAAAGAGGAGAGATCACAACCAACACCAAAGAAATACAAACAATTATAAGAACATATTATGAGCAACTCTATGCCAGCAAATTAGATAACCTGGAAGAAATGGGTGCATTCCTAGAGATGTATCAACTACCAAAACTGAACCCAGAAGAAATAGAAAACCTGAACAGACCTATAACCACTAAGGAAATTGAAGCAGTCATCAAAAATCTCCCAAGAAACAAAAGCCCAGGGCCAGATGGCTTCCCAGGGGAATTCTATCAGACATTTAAAGAACAATTAATACCTATTCTCCTGAAACTGTTCCAAAAAATAGAACTGGAAGGAAAACTTCCAAACTCATTTTATGAGGCCACCATTACCTTGATCCCAAAACCAGACAAAGACTCCATCAAAAAGGAGAATTACAGACCAATATCCTTGATGAACATGGATGCAAAAATTCTCAAAATATAGAATTAGCCAATAGGATCCAACAGTACATTAAAAGGATTATTCACCACGACCAAGTGGGATTTATCCCTGGCCTGCAAGGCTGGTTCAACATCGGCAAATCAATCAACGTGATACAATACAGTAACAAAAGAAAGAACAAGAATCATATGATCCTCTCAATAGATGCAGAGAAAGCATTTGACAAAGTACAGCATCGTTTCTTGATCAAAACTTCAGAATATAGGGATAGAGAGTACGTACCTCAATATCATAAAAGCCATCTATGAAAAACCTACAGCGAATATCATTCTCATTGGGAAAAGCTGAGAGCTTTTCCCCTAAGTTCAGGAACGCAGCAGGGATGTCCACTATCAGCATTGCTATTCAACATAGTATTAGAAGTCCTAGCCACAGCAATCAGACAACAAAAAGAAATCAAAGGCATCCAAATCATCAAAGAGGAAGTCAAACTCTCACTCTTTGCAGATGATATGATACTGTATGTGGAAAACCCAATAGACTCCACCCCAAAACTGCTAGAACTCATACAGGAATTCAGCAAAGTAGCAGGATACAAAATCAATGCACAGAAATCAGTGGCATTCCTATACACCAACAACAAGACAGAAGAGAGACAAATCAAGAAGTCGATTCCATTTACAATTGCACCCAAAACCATAAGATACCTAGGAATAAATTTAACCAAAGAGACAAGGGACCTGTACTCAGAAAACTATAAAATACTCATGAAAGAAATTGAAGAAGACACAAAGAAATGGAAAAACGTTCCATGCTCATGGATTGGAAGAACCAACATTGTGACAATGTCAATGCTACCTAGAGCAATCTACACATTCAACACAATCCCCATCAAAATACCATCCGCGTTTTTCAAAGAAATGGAACAAATAATCCTAAAATTTGTATGGAACCAGAAGAGACCCCGAATAGCCAGAGGAATCTTGAAAAAGAAAAGCAAAGCTGGTGGCATCCCAATTCTGGCCTTCCAGCTCTATTACAAAGCTGTCATCATCAAGACAGTATGGTACTGGCACAAAAACAGACACACAGATCAATGGAACAGAATCGAGAGCCCAGAAATGGACCCTCAACTCTATGGTCAACTCATCTTTGACAAAGCAGGAAAGAATGTCCAATGGAAAAAAGACAGTCTCCTCAACAACTGGTGTTGGGAAAATTGGACAGCCACATGCAGAAGAATGAAACTGGACCATTTCCTTACCCCACATACAAAAATAGAGTCCAAATGTTTGAAAGACCTAAACGTGAGACAGGAGTTCCTCAAAATCCTAAAGGAGAACACAGGCAGCAACCTCTTCGACCTCAGCCTCAGCAACTTCTTCCTAGAAACATCGTCAAAGGCAAGGGAAGCCAGGGCAAAAATGAACTTTGGCATTTCATCAAGATAAAAAGCTTTTGCACAGCAAAAGAAACAGTCCACAAAACCAAAAGAGAACCGACAGAATGGGAGAAAATATTTGCAAATGACATATCAGATAAAGGGCTAGTATCCAAAATTTATAAAGAACTTATCCAACTCAACACCCACAGAACAAATAACCCAATCAAGAATTGGGCAGAGGACATGAAGAGACATTTTTCCAAAGAAGACATCCAAATGCCCGAGAGACACATGAAAAAGTGCTCAACATCGCTCAGCATCAGGGAAATCCAAATCAAAACCTCAATGAGATATCACCTCACACCCGTCAGAATGGCTAAAATTAACAAGTCAGGAAATTGGCAGGGATGTGGAGAAAAGGGAACCCTCCTACACTGTTGGTGGGAATGCAAGCTGGTGCAACCACTCTGGAAGACAGTATGGAGGTTTCTCAAAAAGGTGAAAATAGAGCTCCCATATGATCCAGCAATTGCACTCCTGGGTATTTACCACAAAGACACAAATATAGGGATCCGAAGGGCTAAGTGCACCCGAATGTTTATAGCAGCAATGTCCACAATAGCCAAAGTGTGGAAAGAGTCAAAATGTCCATCGACAGATGAATGGATAAAGCAGAAGTGGTATATATACACAATGGAATATTATGCAGCCATCACAGGAATGAGATCTTGCCACTTGCAATGACG
This sequence comes from Zalophus californianus, assembly GCF_009762305.2. Classification (NCBI taxonomy): domain Eukaryota; kingdom Metazoa; phylum Chordata; class Mammalia; order Carnivora; family Otariidae; genus Zalophus; species Zalophus californianus. The sequence continues at coordinate 87,280,819 of NC_045600.1, forward strand.
TGGATGGAACTGGAGTGTGTTATGCTGAGTGAAATAAGTCAATCAGAGAAAGACATGTATCATATGACCTCACCGATATGAGGAATTCTTAATGTCAGGAAACAAACTGAGGGTTGCTGGAGTGGTGGGGGGTGGGAGGGATGGGGTGGCTGGGTGATAGACATTGGGGAGGGTATGTGCTATGGTGAGCACTCTGAATTGTGCCAGACTGTTGAATCACAGATCCGTACCTCTGAAACAAATAATGCAATATATTTTAAGAAAAGAAAAAAGAAGATAGCAGGAGTGGAAGAATCAAGGGGTGGAAATCGGAGGGGGAGATGAACCATGTGAGATAATGGACTCTGAGCAACAAACTGAGGGTTCTAGAGGGGAGGGAGGTGGGGGATGAGTTAGCCTGGTGATGGGTATTAAAGAGGGCACGTTCTGCGTGGAGCACTGGGTGTTATGAACAAACAATGAATCATGGGACACTACATCAAAAACTAATGATGTCATATATGGTGATTAACATAACAATAAAAAATTAAAAAAACCTAATGATGTATGGTGACTAACATAACAATAAAGAATTTATAGAAAAAAAACAACTAATGATGTAATGTATGGTGATTAACATAACATAATAAAACAAAAAATTTCAAACAAAACAAAAGAAAACAAAAACAAACACTCCTCAACTGGAATGGAACACAGTCCCGTTTTCTATTCATTCCCCAGGAGGAACCAAGTAGATGCCTGTCTTATAGCTTTTTCTAACATCAGGCAGCTATAAATTGGTCTGTATTCCAAACCAGTGCCTCTGTATTCAGTTTGAACAAACACAGCCCTGGTCAATGCCAACATATTTTGTCACAATGAGATGATCAAGCTCTATAGCTCAGATACAATTATCAAGTGAGAGAAGCTTGATTTGGGTCCTGTATGACTTCTCCAAGCAGCAATCTTGCTAACTGTTTCAGGATATACTCTTTTTCAGGTGCGTGTTCCGCAGGACCGTCTGGAGCCCCATCTTGGCAAGAAACAGTACACAATCGCATCATGAAGAGAGCTCAGTGTAATTAAATTAAAAATGAAAATTAAAAACTTAAAACTCATTTGGCAAAGACATAAGGGGCAACCTTGAGCAGGGCTATTGTAGTTTTAAGTGGGAATCGAAGTCTAACTTACTGCCCAGGTGGTAGAAAAGATGAAGGGGGAGAGTTCATAGCCTCAGACTTAACAGGTGTTCCTGGCTGCATTTCTGTTTTTTTAATTGTTATTTTATTATGTTAGTCACCATACAGTAGTACATCATTAGTTTTTGATGCAGTGTCCCATGACTGGCTGCATTTCTAATCCTCTTTAAGAAGGGAAGGGATAGTAGCTGCTTGGATCAGTCCTGCTGAAAGTTTGCTGCCCCCTGGCATACACAACACCACATGACGAGCCTGCCCTCAGCCCCAGCCCCCCAGCAGACGCCAAGTATAGCACACAGGATGGTAGAGATAGAGACGCTAGACGCCGTAACAAAAAGGTTTTAAATATAAGTAATTCATCTTTGTTGAATTTAACATTATTTTTAAAGAGCTTTAGACGTCATTATAGCCTCATTGTACACTCTGCTAAGACCTTAGATCCCCTTCTCCACCCTACTGGTCTTTCTGAGAAAAACTGGAGGGGAACAGGGAGAAATGAGGCCTGAAGAGGGGAGATTAAAGGGGAGGGGGAAAGGCTTGAAAATTTTTACTTTCCAGTCTGATTTTATTGATCTCTGTATCTGGTATAAATAAACTGCAGACATGAAAGCCCCTACAGAACATCCCATATTTTGTCCCATAAAAATGTCATTCTGGGTTAACATTAGCAATTATATGTCATTACTGGAGCTTTATTTTGGTCACTCATCCTGTTCTTCTAATGTAAAGACAAGTGAGGAATGAACAGCCTGTTCATTATATTTCTCTTTGTAAAATATCTTTGTTCTTCCACGTTTGATTTATAGACCTTTTCTTTTAAGCAATGCGAAGGAGAACTAACATGTACTCTATGTCAATACAGATTGTCTTTACCATTAACGAAAACTTCCATGAAGTTTATCCTAAGAGGTTACTGAGCGAAGCGTTGAAAAGTTTCTCAGAATTATGTGAGGAACAGTTTTATAATACAAATGGTTTTTTTTATACTTGGCAGAGATATTTACACTATTTTCCACAAAACGTGTTCCAGCACCTCGACAACTTATTGTCGAATACTATACAAATAGGGCATTAATGAAGAAATTTAAAAAATAAACAGCACCATCAGCTTCATTATCAAAATCATCAATACTCATTGGTAACTAATGTGATTAAATACAATATGATGTGTGAACACTGATTCCTTCCTTGACTTGCTGGTTTAAGTTTGAGCTGACAATATTGCAGAGTTGTTTATTTTGGAATTGCACTGCATTGAGATGTGTCTAACATAATACGAGCGTTTTCTAAATGGAATATTCATAGCTGGGAATGAAATCTTGATGTAGGCAAATTACATCTTTAAACCTATTGGCTTAATATGAAGAAAATACAAATGTGATATTTCTAATTTTTTTTTTAATGCATCCCTTACAAGTGAATTTCTACAGAATTAGAATTGGGTGAAGTGAGGAGAAATAGATGTACCGGGGGATTGAAAATTCAAGGTGACTTTTATAAAAAATCGAATCGCCCTACTTTGGTTCAAATACTACAAGTTTTCCACTTCCTGGATCTTGCTTTGCAGACAGCAACACAGCACGGTTCTGGTTCAGTTAGTGCCCTGCTAGAGTGAATTATGAGAGGTACAGGTAGGACTTAGTGAGTTGGAGCTGCTGCACTGAGTCCTGAAAACAGTGTATGTAGTCGAGAAACATCAGAAATAATCACAAAAAAGTGACCCCATAAATCTTAAACACCTCACTAAAAAACATGTCCAGAAACTAATGCTTACCACATAGGTTTTCATGATGAGGAAGCAGAGATTCCTTGGGTTATTCCATTGAGCCGATTTCTTAAGCTCAGCTTGCAAATAATCCATAGCCAATTGTGCTTTGCTTAAAATAACAGGCGCTAGGATAACAGGGGTAAATGGGATGGCATCTGTAATTTATAGCTTTGGTCTTTGATGATGGTGGCCTTCGTTTGCTTTATAGTAGTGATAGTTCTGGGGGAACGGTGTAGAATTTGAAGGAATTAGTACTTGAGAAATGCACCTGACATTTTGTGTGAGACGAACGCTTAGATTTAGGGCATGACCCTCTGGTTAAAAAGCATCCCATACAGAGTTCACTGGCATGGACAAGGGGTAGAACAAATTACTTGATTGATTTTTGAATTAACCAACCTGGAGACCCGCATGTTCACAGTTATTTGTAAATGAACAATTTCAAAATAACAGGAAAAAGCTCCTACCCTATAATTTTTAATCCCTTAAAAAAGTCAAATAATAACACAGTTTCCACAGAAGCTAACAACTTCATTTATTGTTTCATCAAAAGCCTTTACTGACTTGCTTGCTAGGACACGTTCCCTTATTATATGCTCTCACTGCAGCATGTCTATGCATATATTTCCTGATGTGATTATTTTATTGATGTCTGTCTTACATACCTGTATGTGAGATACATGAAGGCAGGGATCTTGGCTGCTTTTGTATTTTTAGTGTCTGTACAAGGCACACTTAATGGATATTTGTTGACTGAATAATAAATGAATCAGTCTGGCCCATCGTCCTGAGGGCTCTCATAGCCTACATAGATAGATAGAACCCATGAATTAATGTGACCCAGTAATGCCCACAGGATGACATAGACATGTGCATAGAATATACTAGCGAAACAATGTACCTCAAGTTCTGAGGTTTATTTCAAGGAGCAATCAAGTGACAAAGGAAAAGGCAGTGATACTATCTCCTTTATGTTAGCTGGTTATTTAATACCTTTTTTTTTGACATATCTTAATTAGTAGGACTTTTTCATGTCAAGTGACAGAAAACCTAAAGTCAAGTTGGCTTTTAACAAAAAGAAGTAGAATTCCATTTCTAATAACATCAATAGTTAGGTATTTGACCTGACCCTTCCTCTTAGAAAAAATAAAAATGCTATATTAAATAAAATATTTTAGAAAGTATTGGAGACATGCTAGATTGTGAGAAATTAAAGGCCATTGTCAAAGAAGGTAGGGGCCCAGAGAGGTAAATTGAGGATCCTTGTTTTGTTCAAAGAACATTTACCAAACCTGTTTTTTTGGGGGGAGGGGGGAGCAATTATGTTAGGTACAGGAGTCAGAAGACAAAACACAGCATTTTTTCAAGATGGGGCACCTCATGGGAGATCACCCCCAATAAAAGCTGGAACTCAAAAGGCCATTCTTCAGAGTAAGGGTGATCCAGAATTTAATCGGCTCTAGATCTCTACTCCCAGGGGCTTGTAGGAAAATGTGCTTTTGTGCTGAACAGAACAGTGTTTAAGAGGCCCTGAAAAGTCTGAACAATAGATTGGCCCTCAAGTGAATGTTTAGCTTAAATCTGCATCACTTTGGTGGTCCAATATGCATCCCAGAATTGGCAGAGTGAATCCAAATCTTTGGATAAAGATATCTTTATCCTCGGTCCTGAATGCCTACAAAAAATTTCTAAGTTAAATGACAAGCTAAAAAAAGGTGGGTGGTGGTGGTGAGTGGGCAACTAAGCCCAGAGGAAAATAGGGAACCATATCCTAATCCTAATCATTGTAACAGACTCCAAGACAAGGATTTGAAGGTATGTAGATGATTTGGGCAGTGCAAGTGACACTAGCTGGGAAATGGAGATGTGAGATTGGGAAGGCTGCCAATAAAGCCCAGTGTAGGAAATTAGAATTTAAACTCACGGGGAAACTGGGAAATAGGACAAAACACATATCTCAGAATAATCCCATCTAAGAGGTGAGGAAACACCTTTATGTCAATTCTGGTCGAGCGAACACTGGCTGACGGTTGCGCCCGTGTGGGGGTTGATGTTGTGAATTGCTTTGCACTACTAGCCAGCATGGGTAGCAGAGTTGCCATGGTTCTGAGGAGAAGGGCCATTATGTGCAGAATAGACAGCCGACGTGGCAGCTGGGAGTCAGCAGAGCACCAAAAGTTCCCAGGGATAAGGGCAGGGCACTGGCAGCAATGGCTACAAGAGAAATCATAGAAAGAGACCCAGAAAGACCAAAGATAAAATGATCAGACACTGATCATAAAGCCCTAAAATAAAGACAAATTTGCAAAGTCTTAGGATGGTACAGAAAGCTATAAAAAGTAACAGATTTTGTAAATAAACCAAATAGAACTTCAGGAAATAAAAAATACAATAACCTAAATTAAAATAACTCAATGGGTGGTAAATTATACTTCAATAAAGTTGATTAAAAAAAACCCTCTGTAGATGGGGCTTAACAGCAGATGGAATGCAGATGAATAGAGCATTGGTGAATTGGAGGATAGACAGGTAAAAAGAAATTATCCAGAGGCAAAAAGAGGGAAAATGCAGATGAGAGTGAAAAGATCTAACATCTGATTAGAGTCCAATAAGGAGAGGAGAGAGTGAGAAAGAAGAGATATTTAAAGAGACAGCAGTTGATAGCTTTCTAGAATTGAAGACAGACTGTATAATCCAAGGACTCAACCCAAAGAATCCAAATCAGGAAAAGAAAAAAAAGAAACTCCTATCTAGACACGCAGTGAATCTACAGAGAACTGAAGACAGTCTTGAAAGTGGTCATAAAAACAGATTACTTCCAGGGAGTGGTAGTTAGTAGACTGCTAGCTAGCTCCTTAATGATAATGGAAGCCAGTGTTCAATAGAATATGATCCTTATTAAGTCAAAAATATATTCACCAAAATAAAACCCTATACCTTAAAAAAAAAGTTTCAAGACTGAAGATGAAATAGCTATTTTAAGTTAAAAATCCATACTTCATTACTAGCAGGCCCTGACTAAAAAGTTCCAAAAGTCAAAAGGAAGAAGAATGATCCTACGTTGAGGGTTTGATATGCAGGAAGTAATTCAAAACAAAAAAGTGGTAAATGTATTGGTACATTTAAGTAAGTATTGGCTGTATAAAACAATAATGTCTAATGGGGTCAAAATGTATAATCAAAGTCCATGACAAACAATAATAGAGAAGTGGAGAAGGAATTAGGTGGAGCTGAAGTCTTCAAGGAAGTAGGGAGTAGGTAGAGATTAAACATATATAGGACGCACATTGGAATTTTTAGGTCACCACGAGAAGAAAAGAAATTGAAAAGAATATAAAGTAGTTGAAAAACTGGAGAAATAAAATATAATCAACTCAAAAGAAGGTAAGAACAAAAAAGATATAGGGAAGGTGAGACATAGAGTATATAGAAATGATGAGAGTGTATCATGACCTGAGGTTTATAATTAATATAATTCTGTGCACTTGAATTGTTTCAATCAGTTGACTGAATTTAATAAATATTTATGAAATACCTTTTCTGTATAAAGATTGCTAATGGAGGTGGCATTTCCTGGGGTAAGGCCACCCCCTTGGTTAAAAGGTGTATTCCCATGAGGAAGCAAGATAGGGAAGGCAGGCTTTGGCCTCGTTTGTGGAGGAGGAAGGGATGGAGTTGGGAGAGTTTAGCAGGGGCCAAGGAAACTGGGCCGGGAGTCGGGATCTGTTCCAGAGTGGAGGCCATAGGGAGGGGAAAGAAGGAGATGAGGGAGGAGTGGCGGAGGGTAGAGAGGTCAAAGCCCTAGGGAAGACCACCAACAGGAGGTGAGCAGGAGAGGAGAGGAAAGGAGGGGCTCAGAGGAGGCTCCATGTAACATGAACAGGAGAATGAGATACAGGACCCAGAAATAAGGAAGTCAGGAAGAGGGACTCTTTTGTGGGGAGTCAGGAAGGAAGAGGAGGAAGAGGCTGGGCAATATTAATAATATTTAACCGCCAGGGTAACAATGGCGAGGACCAAGGCCAGCAGCATCCTGAAGTCCCCACTCCAGGCCTTACCCCCCAGCACCACGCCAGGATTGGTGGGGTATGGTTAGGTCTTGGGAGGGGGAGGGTCCTGGGGAGGGGACAGGGTGCTAGGCAGCAGGGTTTGGAAGTATTTCATTTATTTTTGGTTTCAGGAGTAGTCGTATTTAGTGATTTATTACTTATAACACTCAGTCTGCTCTTGAAATTTGAGAAAAGTTTAAAAAAATAAAAATAACAAAACCAATCTAAAAATTGGAAAGAAGGAAATAATAATTAAAGGCAGAAATTATAGAACTAGAAAACAAACAATAGAGAAGATTTTAAAAAATCCATAATCTTTTTTTTTATTTAATGACTGATCTTGTTAGAGATTTTTCCAAAGAAAGAAAATATAAATAACTATTATCAGAAATAACAGGGACATCACTATAGATCTTCCAGTTCTTAAAAGGTTAGTGAGAAATGGAGTGCCTGGGTGGCTCTGTTGGCTAAGCCTTGGACTCTTGATTTCGGCTTAGGTCATGATCTCAGGGTCCTGGGATCGAGCCCTGTGTTGGGCTCCCTGCTCGAAGGGAGTCTGCTTGAGATTCTCTCCCTCCCTCTTCCTCAGCCCCTCACCCAGCTCGTGCACGTGTGTGCTCTCTTTCTCTCTAAAATAAGCAAGTAAATAAATCTTTAAAAAAAATAAAGCTTAGTGTGAAAGAAGTATGAACAACATTATGCTGATAACTGAAAATTTAGAAAAATCGAAACATTTCTATTAGAGAAATGAACTTATCAAAGCATACAAAAGAAGTAGCAAGTATGGGTAGTTATCTAATGACTAAAGGATCTGGAACCATAGTTAAGGCCAGAGAATATCCCAAATTATATTTTCCAGTGAGTTCTGTCTGCCATTCCAGAAGAAATATTTCCAACCTAAAACTCTTTCAGAGAATCAGAAAAGATGACCCTGTTCCCAATTAAAATTTTAATGTCCTAATAATATTGCTACCACCTATTAAGATGTGAAAGAATTGTACTCAGGAAGAGAAATCATGCACAAAATATAAGCAAACATTATTATCTAGCTTCTGCTGCCATCAAATGCCCAACCTGCCAGCAACAAAGACAAGAACTATGCCCCTGATATAGTGTCATCTGTCTAGGGAATCAACCCATCACTTGGGAGCAAGTATATCTTGTCAGAGTTGAGAAACCACAGAGGGATGGTGGCTCTTACTGGAGATTAGCATTCCCAGCAGGAACTCCTTGGGCTGGAGGGATGTAGAGAGTATTACCAGAGCCCAGAAGCTAGGGCCTTTGGGTAGAGGCTGGAACCATGATGGCACAGGGAGACACAAAGGGAAGGGCCTGGTGGGAGCCTCAAAGAGGAGACATAGCTGCTGCCCAGCCACTGCCCTAGAGTCTGAGTGACAAAGAAATTCCCTGGTTTCTCCTCTCCAATATTCTAATCTTCCTCCAATCCCTCCCTTTGGTCACATTCAACTGAAAACCAGAGGACAAGACAATCTGCTAATGTAATACATAAATTTATTTCTCTTGGGGCACAGAGCAAGGTGAAAGATGGAGAGTGTATCTGGAGGGCAAACAAACTATACAGGATAGAGGAGGAATAATTATCACCAAAGTTAGGCAAGGGGTTACCTCTGGGAGGTGGGAGAAGTAGACAGGTACCTTCTGACATGCTAGAAATATTCTCTGTTGCCTTGCTTCGTGGTGACATTGGTGTTTGCTTTATAATTGTTTTTTTATGATTATTATTATTTTAAATAAAAAGAACAGAGCCTCTTCGTTTCCTCTTGAGATATCAATGTTCGGTTTGTATGAGAGCGCGCCCAGTACTAGAGACAGTGGCCAGGTCTTCCATTTGCTCCAACGCGTTCCAGTGGAGGAAAAGCCTAAACAGGATCTAGATGGTTTCCGTCTGTCACTATTCAGCTAATCAAATCTATAGCTTGGTATTCCTTGAGCAGGACGGCCCCAACAAGGCCCCACGTGATAACAGCCAAGGATGGAGGTGGGAGATATGGAGGATTCAACGGGCACGTGCAGTTTAGCCCGATGTCCCCATGTGCTCTCTAAAATTCCGTTATTTGGTCAGAGCTGAGAGTGGTGTCAGGGTGCTGGCCCATTTTTATCACTGCTCCTCTGATTCTGCCCTTCAGCTTTCGAGGGAGAGTAGGTTCAGATGGTCTCGGAGCTGGTGGGGGCCATTCCCTTGGCAGCTTGCTGGGCTAACCAGTACTTGTAGCTTTTGGTCTTGGGGCTCTCATGGTTCACCACAGACATAGGTACCCTCACAGTGTTGAGTCCATTCGCTGTTGCCCACTGTGTAATGGGCTCTTCTGGTAACCTTAATGCATGTGGGGTGATCAGAACACTGATTTTTAAAAATTTTTTTATTTAAATTCAGTTTAGTTAATATATAGTGTATTATTATTTCCAGGGGGAAAATTTACTGGCTCATCAGTTGCTTATAACACCCAGTGCCCTCCTTAATGTCCATCACCCACTCCATCTCCCCCGCCTCCCACCCCTCCAGCAACCCTCAGTTTGTTTCCTAGAGTTGGGAGTCTCTCAGGTTTTGCCTCCCTCTCTGATTTTATCTTGTTTTAGTTTTGAGGAAAGAGTGGGCAACTATTTCAGGGTTTAGTTCCCATTTGAAGTTGTTCTTCATACCCACCTCCAGGTGACAGCTTCTCAGAAACTTCACAGTCCTCTCACTTGCCCCGGTCTGGACCTTCTCGAATTTTCCTTCTTGTCTGAGCAATTTCTCCTCCTCAAACCGTTTCTTGTTTTCAGGGGAGGCATATACAGCCAGACCTTGGGAGAGTAGTCAATTCTGGCCCAAAGATTTCTTCACTGAGACCGGTTCACCCGGGATGCCAAGTCTTTCCACTGCCTGTGTGAGGAGGAGCTCCAGGTTGCCTGTGGGCCCATGGTGGTGTCCTCCACTAGCTTGTAGAGCCCTGTGGGCATTGCAGGCCCACCTTGTGGCCCTCTCTGGACAACAGCGCCTCCCATGCACGATGACCATGCCCTGATTGTGAGAGAGGCTCAAGTCCTGCTCCAGGCTGTGGGTGCCCCCTGCCAGTGAGTGTGACCTCAGCAAGCCCCGGCTCCTCACTGCAGGGCCCTCCCCCTGCAGGGCACTCTCCCCCCAGGCTGCCCCACCCTGTTTCCCTGGCACCTAGGGAGAGCCTATAATTGCTTTTGAACCTCACATATATTTTAGGTTCTTTTCTGTATGAATGGTGTAGCTCATAAAAGTACAAACAAGAAAATTCCCAGAGTCACATAACTGAGAAACCCAGAAGTAGAATTAACTTTAAGTGCCTTTTATTCTGAGGGTCAGTTATTGTCGGGGCTGCTCTTCCTGTCATCCCACCTCATCCTCAGGGTGGCCGCAACAATCTCACCTTTCACCACACTGATTCTCACTCCCCATTTCCCAGAAACTTCAGTAAAGATTTCATTACTTCTTTCTGCCTCACATGCCCATTCCTGACCCAATTATTATGGCTGAGGGGTGAGGGGAGTCACCCCCACGTAAATTTAGTTAGCTGAGGCTGGAAGACAGGTGAATCCTCCCGAGGAATGAGTTCCATTAGATGAAGAAAATGGTAAGGCCCATTCCAAGTGGGCCATCCTAAGTGATTCGCTTTAATCAGTCCTTATCTACCATTCCTGGGTTGATGGACGCTCATGTCTCATACAATGCCTACCAGAAGCTGGAGAGACACATAAAATGAGGGAAGTGACAGCTGAGCTCTCTGTGGATTTGTGTTTCTATTCTGAGTTCTTACACATTATCCTTAAATATACTTACTAGTTGATTCTATGAAATATTATCAGATAATTGCTTAAGTCACAGGATAAGTTTCTCTGAGCTGTCTACCCCTTTTTCACCCCAGACACCTTAAGAGGTCACTACATCTGGCTCTGAAAGGGACTAGAGATATAAGCAACAGAGGCTCGCCGTATGAGTGAAGGTAACCACTGTGGTACAGAAAGCATAGACTCTGCATTTGGTTTACTGCATATGTAAGCCATAATTTCAGATGTTTTAAGTGCTCTTAATCATTCCTTTTGAACCCACACTTGTGTGTCCATTATGTCTATATCATAATATGTATTTATCAAACTTTTTTTTGAAGCATGGTATTGAATAAACTTTTTAACTGTAAATTTAATTGTTGAATACATTTAATTAATCTCCCAGGTGTGATGAACACAGAAAGGTTCTGCTCAGAGTCCACTTTGGGGAGATTCATTGCCCCAGCAGCTGGGAATGCCATCAGGAGAGAGTTTTCAGCTGTTAGTCCCTTCAGGGAACCCCAGTTGTAGAAAGCCATCTTTCCCCCAAATCATGCCTTTCTGGGGTGGTGTGATGGTTAAATGTATGTGTCAACTTGGTTCGACCACTATACCCAGATAGTTGGTCGAACTTTATTCTAGATGTTTCTGTGGAGGTATTTGTTAGAGAGATTAACATTTAAATCGGAAGACTGATTTCAGTAAAGCTAATTGTCCTCCACCATGTGGGTGGGTATAATATAATCACCTGAAGGCCTGCCTAGCAAAAGGCTGATCTTCCCGGAAGCAGAGATCATTCTGCCAGCAAACTGCCTCTGGAGTCGAACCACAACTCCTCCTTGGGGCTCTGTCCTGCCACCCTGCTCTGCAGATTTTGGATTTACCAGGCCTCCGCAATTTTGTGAGTCATTTCCTTAAAACAAATGTTTTTACTCACTCTCTGGTGCGCTTGTGTTGTAGCTTGACTTCTGTCCAATCCAGCTTCCTTGCCCTGCCTTCTACCTGTGTTTTCCTGTGTTGATCCCACGGTCACTCCCTAATAAACACACTGAATACTACACTCCATCAGAGTTTGCTTCTTAGAGGACCTAGCTTACAACAAAAAGAAGATGGAATGTATAAGGCAAATATCATAATTCCCATTCTCCCCGAGAAAAAATATTCCAAAGTCTAGGAGGGTAGAAAAGGCAAACACCTGAAGCCTGGGCTGAAAAGCAAGTTAACTGAAGAGAATTCCTTAGCTTGGAAAGAGAAAGGAAAAACATGGGAAAACTTATCAAGGTATTTGTCTTTTCCATTCAGGTAGAAAACAATATTCTCCCTAGTCAGCTACCTCTGAGGTTTGAAGGAGACTGATTTGGGCAGAGTTCCAGAGCAAGAAACACAGAGAAGCATTGGATTTCCAGTGATATACCAGGGCACATCTCTATTAGGAGATGGGATGAGGGGTGTCTTGTATCTCTGAGGGGAGAAAATGAGAAATAATGTATCTCACTTCCCCCTCCTTTCCCTGCTCTCCCTCCTTCCCCAGTACACTGGGGACTGATTAGTTACATGTTCACACTCTAATTTGTTACATTTTATGACTTACGGCCTGTGTTTTTAAAGGTTAAGCTTTCTTTTTTCTGCCATTACACCAGTAACTCTTCTTAATTACTCAGAAAATAAGCTTAAAGTTGGGGCAATTTAGTTTAGTTTACATGGTGGTGTTTGAGTCCTCAACTAGCCCACAGAGTTTGGCTGTTATTGACATACTTACTTCTTTTAGGAAGCTCAGGTTTCTCTTTTGGATTTTCCTGATCCGCTGTCCATCTCTGTGGATATATTTCTCTTTGTCCATGTGAGGCAGAAATGAGATATAATATAGCAAGATAATTTGAAAATTTAGTGTAATGGTATCACTGAAGGATTGAATTTGGGTTGTGTTTCTTGCTGCTGTAGACACAGAAAGAAGGAATGCTACTTTCCTTAGATCCCCTTTCCTAGGAAGATACTAAGTCTTTATTCTCCAGCCCTATCTTTCCCCTCCTCAACCATGGTAAGGAGACTCATATTTTAGGAACAATTTCTTGTGACTTGAATTTTCCCTTAAAAGAGGCATTGATATTTCGTCTGGGCTGGGGGGTGGGGAGTAAAAGTTGTTACCTTCATTTGATGGGAGTTGTGTGTTGACTGGAAAGAGGCATGAGGGAACTCTCTGGGGTGATGGGAATGTTCTCTACTTTGATCTGGGTGATAGCTACATGAGAGTATGTAGATGTAAATGTCATTGATCTGTACACTGTATGGAAATTATCTATGGCTACATAAAATGTGTACACATAGAGATGCACTGGTTGACAATGTCACTGTTCCCGAAACAGTCACAAGCCTGACTCTCCAGAGGCTGGAACTTAGATTATCCCCTTGCCACTAGTCTGCCCTTGAGGACATTTATTCCATAAGAGAATGTCAGAGGACATGCCTTGGAAGTTATAATTACCAGAAAATATTTATCTGTCTCATAGCAAAGTGAAAAGGAAGATTACTATCATTTCTTCAATGTGTGGAAAAGGAAAGAATTAAAAAAAAAAAGAATAAAGTAAAATTTCTTCTTTCCAGGTTTACTTCCCACAGTCTGATATTTCCACTGTCAGCTTGGTAATGTGAAGGGGATAGACACTCCGGTTAGCATCTAGGAAAGATGAGTCAGAAATCAATCCAACAAACTGATAGAAAATCTGTTCATTTTTGTCACTGAATTTGTTCCAAGGAAATTTCCATTTTTTCTCCCTCTTTGGCATGAAGCCATTTGGACCAGCCAGTGCACCTTCATATACATCAGTGACTTTTGGCTTTTCACATACACTGTGGCCAGTCTCTATTCATAATTGTTCCATTGGACCACTTTGCTGAACTCTAGGATGCTGTCATTATGAAGCTCCTTAGTACCGGAACCAGGTTGGTTATATTCTTGATGTTTGAGATCTGTTTCTTCTGGCCAGTGGCCAATTTCTTGCACATCTCTAAGATTTTTTCATTGTTATTGCTGAGGTAGAATGCTATCTTCCTTGAAATAGCCAGAGGCTCTCTGGGACCCTTTGGAACAACACCAAAACTGGACAATGCCAATACTGCCTTTGCCCTAGCGGGAGTGGGTATGGGTACAGTTTACCAATCTATAACTCATCTGGGGTGTGTAGCTTTGGCTTCCAGAAATCTGCCATTTTGTGTGTCAAGAAAAGAAACAAGTTACAGATGAGAAGGAGACAATCTCAAGAGAGGCCTTTGTTGGATAGCCTAGGACTGTCATGTGTAGAGAGCTGTGAAGACACAGACTCTGACTCTGACATTTGTGTACAGAAGATTTACTGGGGAATGCTCTGGCACCTGTTAAGAAGTGCAAAAAGCAGAATTTTCAGAGGGAGAAGTTTAACAGTGATATGATTGCAATTCTCAATCATTAACAAAAGGAGCTCTGCAGCTGGGATGGCTTTTCAGAGAAGTACCAAACTGGCAGAGACTAGACCTTTGTACCTCTGTATGGATCATCTGGGGAGGGAGCATAAGCTTGGTCAAAGCAGATTCTTTTATCTGAGGGAGACTCCCTGTGCAGAACACAACTGTGAGCCTATAGCTGGAGACCTATTTCCGGTGGCTGGGGAAATGGGTGCCTTGGTCTTGATCCATTAGGATCCATTTTTCATGTCACTTGGATCCACTTGTTCTATATAGTAAGTTCATACCACCTGTGAAGATGTCCTCTAGGATCGTGGTTAGTTTTTTTTTTTCCTGGAGAAATTTACAAAAAGAAAATCAAGGGGATGTGCTCTAGGTCCTTGCTGTAGCTGATCTTGACAACACAACTGATACTCATCATCTCCCTCTTCCAATTCCTTTCTAGAAAACCCTCACCCTTGTTTAGTACCTCTGATGCTCTAGATGGCTTAACTGAAGGGATACCCAGGCCCTAATCCATGAACAGTGAAGGTGACTTGGTTGGTTATTTGGTGGGCCTGGAATGAGAAAGATTAGAAGATCAGAGGAAAGTGGTCTGGAGGAGAGGTTGGTGGGTGTTGGCTTGAAATGTGAAGGGCTTTATATAACATATTGGCATCCACCAGATTGTCAAGCACAGAAGGTTCTTTTTTTTTAAATTTTTTATTGTTATGTTAATCACCATACATTACATCATTAGCTTTTGATGTAGTGTTCCATGATTCATTGTTTGTGCATAACACCCAGGGCTCCATGCAGAATGTGCCCTCTTTAATACCCATCACCAGGCTAACCCATCCCCCCACCCCCCTCCCCTCTAGAACCCTCAGTTTGTTTTTCAGAGTCCATCATCTCTCATGGTTCGTCTCCCCCTCCAGCTTACTCCCCTTCATTCTTCCCCTCCTGCTATAAGCACAGAAGGTTCTTAATAACTGCCTACACAGAATGACTTGACTAGTGTTAGCTTCTGTCAGTGGCTACCCATGTGCTTGGGCCCTTGAAGAAGTAGCCACTGTGGCAGGGATGCAGGCTATGTGGTCCCCATAGCATGGGCTCCCACTTGCCAAGACTAATTACCTTCTGCTGCCACCAAATGCTCACCTGCCAGCAATGAAGACCAGTGCTAAGCCCCTGATCTAGAGTCATCCATTGAGGGATCAACCAGTCACTTTGTAGTAAGTACAACACTGGACCCTTTCTTTTTTTTTAAGTTATTTTTTTGATGTAATGTTCCATGATTCATTGTTTGCATATAACACCCAGTGCTCCATTCAATAACGTGCCCTCTTTAATACCCATCACCAGGCTAAACCCATCCCCCCACCCCCTCCCCTCTAGAACCCTCAGTTTTTTCTGAGTCCACAGTCTCTCATGGTTCCTCTCCCCCTCCGATTTCCCCCCCTTAATTTTTCCCTTCCTGCTATCTTCTTTTTTTTTTTTAACATATAATGTATTGTTTCAGAGGTACAGGTCTGTGATTCACCAGTCTCACACAATTCACAGCATTCACCATAGCATATACCCTCCCCAGTGTCCATCACCCAGCCACCCATCCCTCCCACCTCCACCACTCTAGCAACCCTCAGTTTGTTTCCAGAGATTAAGAATTCCTCATATCAGTGAGATCATATGATACATGTCTTTCTCTGATTGACTTATTTTGCTTAGCATAATACCCTCTAGTTCCATCCACATCGTTGCAAATGGCAAGATTTCATTTTTGATGGCTGCATAATATTACATTGTGTATATATATACCACTTCTTTATCCATTCATCTGTTGATGGACATCTTGACTCTTTCCATAGTTTGGCTATTGTGGACATTGCTGCTATAACCACTGGGGTGCACATACCCCTTCGGATCACTACATTTGTATCTTTGGGGTAAATACAGTAGTGCAATTGCTGGGTCATACGGTAGCTCTATTTTCAACTTTTTGAGGAACCTCCGTACTGTTTTCCAGAGTGGCTGCACCAGCTTGCATTCCCACCAACAGGGTAGGAGGGTTCCCCTTTCTCCGCATCCCCGCCAACATCTGCTGTTTCCTGACTTGTTAATTTTAGCCATTCTGACTGGTGTGAGGTGGTATCTCATTGAGGTTTTGATTTGGATTTCCCTGATGCCGAGCAATGTTGAGCAATTTTTCTTGTGTCTGTTGGTCATTTGGATGTCTTATTTGGAAAAATGGCTGTTCATGTCTTTTGCCCATTTCTTGATTGGATTATTTGTTCTTTGGGTGTTGAGTTTGATAAGTTCTTTATAGATTTTGGATACTAGCCCTTTATCTGATATGTCATTTGCAGATATCTTCTCCCATTCTGTCGGTTGTCTTTTGGTTTTGTGGACTGTTTCCTTTGCTGTGCAAAGGCTTTTTATCTTGATGAAGTCCTGATAGTTCATTTTTGCCCTTGCTTCCCTTGCCTTTGGCGATGTTTCTAGGAAGAAGTAGCTGTGGCTGAGGTCGATGAGGTTGCTGCCTGTGTTCTCAAGGATTTTGATAGATTCCTATCTCACATTTAGGTCTTTCATCCATTTTGAATCTATTTTTGTGTGTGGTGTAAGGAAATGACACTGGACCCTTTCTACCATGGAAAGAACAGTGATTCAGTGTGGCTAGAATTGGCATATATTCCAGGTGTGTTTTCTGTCTTCATTTCAGGGCCTCAGTCAGCATCAATTTCTGAGAACAGAGTATTTGATGATAGTTCCCCAAGAGACACTCTTAAGAGCAAATAAGCTGTAGCCATGAGCTTATGACTAGGAGATCCACAGTTTCTAATAGTTACCCCACCACTCAGAAGCTGCTGGCTTCATAAATGAATTAAACAGCTTTTTAAGTTCCTGCTGAGGAGCCAGCATGGAGGTACCTTGTGAGGATAGAATGCCATTTTCTAGACTCTGAGATATATTCTGAATCAGTGACCATTACTTGGTATTATGTCAGGCAGTGGGCCAAAACATAGAACCCCTGGGCCTAGGAACCACGGAATGAAAGTTGGGGTGGCCTCATTTACTATCCTAGTTTCCATTTAGAGAATTTGTGTTTCCTGTTCCACAACTCTAGGTTCTTTAGAGTCCTCAGGGATGAGGGTCTTTAACATGGGAGAAGTGGATGAATTTTAGATGAATCAGGGGATTCAAGATTTTTTAATGCCTTGACCCAGATTTTTTCCATGCCTTGGGGTTGACTCTTAATCAGAATGCTGATTTTGAGGTTAAAGACTTTTTTTTTTTTTTAGTTTTAATGAACTAGAGTTGACATACAAAATGGCATTAATTTAGGTGTACACAATGATTTGATAAATGTATTTATTATGAAATGATACCCCAATAAGTTTAATATCCATCACCCACACACGGTTACACATTTTTCCTTGTGATGGGAACTTTTAAGATTTACTTTCATAGCCATAGAAGACTTGTTGGTGTGAGAATTCAACCCCTTTTGGAGCTCTTCCGTTTTCTTGTTATAATTAAGACGGGGACCTGAGCCTCAGTGTTTTCTGCTCTATGCCTACAGGAGTTAAGAGTCTCCTTATTTGTTATCAAGGAGAGCTTCTGGCTTTCATATTTTGCCTTAAATTGGCGATTAATGATCCCAGCCCTTCATTGCTTTCTTCAGTGCCTTGCATGCACTCAGCAACAGTCAACAGATTCCATAACCTTATAATGACTACCTCCCCTGTACCTCTCAAGTGCCTCATATGCTGAATCTGACAATGCATTCCCTTCTTCTGATAATTCATTCCAGTTCATCATTCCTAAGAGTTTTCAACAATTACACCCCTGTAGCAGGTCAGGGGCTATTTATACTCCTCTTGCTACCAATAAGGGCTCCTCTTTACTAGCTGGTCAGTGATACAGCTCCAAAATTCATATGAGAGTCTGCTTTATAGGATCATCTCCAGTACCAACTGTTACACATCAGGTTCCCTAGGAAACCAACTCAGACGCTATTTTCATGAAGCATGTTTATTTGGGTGTCCTCTCTGGGTCAATACTTTTTGAGGGGACCATGGATGCAAAATTGGGCCAAGGGAGAAGCTGAACTGCAATGTAGTTGTAACAGCTGCTTTAGCCAATATGCTGAGGAACTCTAAAACTAGGCCCTTCAGCAATTTTCCAATTTAGGTAAGGGGCCAGTCTTTTGTACCAGCACATCAATGTAGGTTGCCCCTGAGGAGGAAGAGCAATATGTGCAACTTCCTTCAGTCAAGGGCAATGTCTGGATAGGGACACAGCTGTGAGCCATCAGTAGTGAACATCCCTTGTGGCTGGGGGTATGAGTACCTTAGTCCTGATGGGGGATTTCCTTGGTATACCACAGCATCTACCACAAGACTCATTGAAAATTAAGAGTTATTACTCCAGAGACAGAAAGGAATAGTGCTACGAGGTTGAAGAACATTCCTACTCTTTCTGATACTGGGCTCCTCACACTTGGGAAAGGATCAGACTATCACACTACCAAGTTCCAAAAGTAGACTTGAGCCTAACCTGAAAAGGGCGCTCTAGAGGTGGCTGAATGTAAATGTTTGGCTACCATGTATCTGTAAGCTCTGTATTAAGTGTCTTGTGTTAGTATCCCCTGTGTATAAGGGGATATTGCCCTAGAGTACAGTTGCCAGCAGAATTGTCTGACTTTGAATGGACCACACAGGACACACAATGACCAGCTGGGTATGCAAGACCCGAGATGAATCAATAGGGCTAGAAAGAGAGGTCTTGTCCCATGTTTGTTAGACTGCTATCGTTCCTGGAAGTTTCACCTTGTGCTGTTGGGCTATGTCTTCCATCATCCAGGCTTTTATCAAAATTGACATGGGCCTTGCTCAAGGATTCCATGTACCAAAATTGGTGGAAGGTCTAAAAATCATTTACCTGGGGAGTCGTTTCATTGGCGATATACAAAGAAATATTATGTTACTTTACTTTGAGTGTGGTGGAGTAATTTACCTTACAGGATTAATATGAATTACCATGATAGTTTCTATTGTTCAAAATACTTGCTGCTTCCCTATAAGGAAGGATCACATATCCCCACCCACTCCTTTGGTATCTGTCTCAGCTATATGCATTGCATGAAGTGAAATGGCCAATGAGTAAAAATGATGTGTGTCACTCCTGAACAGAAGCTTTAAGAGCCATTGCATAGTCTACTACTTGGCCATTCCTCCTCCCCACCCCCACCCCCAAGTCCATTTGGAGCCCAACATGGGGCTTGAACCCAGGACCCTGAGATTAAGACCTGAGCTGAGATCAAGAATCGGACACTAAACTGACTGAGCCAATCAGGTGCCCCTTGACCCCCTTTTTTTCCTCTCGTAAGATGAGAAATATTCCAGTGAGGGGTTGCCGCATTAGTCTGGGCCTCGACATAAAGATTCATGGAGCAGAGCCACAGCTGAATCATAATGAAAATAGAGTGAGGGAGAAGTAAACCTCTGCTGTTTTAGGGCACTGAGATTATTGAGAGGTTGGTTGTTATCATGGCATGATTTCACCCAAACTGACTGATACAGTTGAATTTCCATAGGTTTCATCTTTTGTATGTTCTGTTTGGAGACTTCATACTTTCACTTAAAAATGACTAAGGGGCAGGGGTGCCTGCGTGACTCGTTAAGTGTCTGCCTTTGGCTCAGGTCATGATCCCAGGGTCCTGGGATCGAGCCCCACATCGGGCTCCCTGCTCAGCGGGAAGCCTGCTTCTCCCTCTCCCACTCCCCCCTGCTTGTGTTCCCTCTCTCGCTGTGTCTCTGTCTGTCAAATAAATAAAATCTTAAAAAAAAAATGACTAAGGGGCATCAGACGGTGGTAATTCTCTCTCTGGAAGGAATATTGCTAAAGTACAGTTGGCCATTGTATCTCATTCCTATAATCTGGTCGTTTTTAGTGTTTTGTTTTGCTTTTATTTTGGGGACAATAGCAAAGTCTAGGAGAAGAAAGGAAGGCAGGGAGGGACATGGGGAAGCTGAACTGGTTAAAAAAAAAAAAATCCCTGACTGGGCCTGGGGATGATGGGTGGGGATAATAGCAGCTCTGTAATTAAAAAGAAAAAAGATAAATTGCCAATTTGAATTTGCATTTTTGGAAGATATATGTTATTATTTTGAAAGTAGTACTGCAAGTAGTCTGTTCTGAAGTTCTAATAGGATCAAGGGGAAAACATAAGGCTTTCCTGCCCCTAGCTCTACACTTAAAATTTGTACACATTTTGTAGATCTAAACACACACACACACACCCCCCACACAATCAGTGAAATTAAGCTGTTATTTTCTTCATTGAAGTTTAATACTTAAAATAGTAACACAAACAGCCAAATGTATTTTTAAAGAAGCTCTTTGTTTGTGTTTGCCTAATTTATATTTTTAACTTTGGGGGAAGCATGGGGATTCTTGTTGGTCCATACAGCTTAAATTTTATACAAATATAAAAGTATGATTACCTAAAGGTCAAATACAAGTCTTTTTAAAAATTTTTTATTGTTATGTTAATCACCATACATTACATCATTGGTTCTTGATGCAGTGTTCCATGATTCATTCTTTGTGCATAACACCCAGTGCTCCACGCAGAATGTGCCCTCTTTAATACCCATCACCAGGCTAGCCAATCCCCCTACCCCCCTCCCCTCTAGAACCCTCAGTTTGTTTTTCGGAGTCCATCGTCTCTCATGGTTCCTCTCCCCCTCCAACTTATTCCCCTTCATTCTTCCTCTCCTGCTATCTTCTTCTTCTTCTTCTTCTTTTTTTTTTTTTTTTTACATATGTTGCATTATTTGTTTCAGAAGTACAGAACTGTGATTCAACAGTCTTGCACAATTCACAGCGCTCACCATAGCACATACCCTCCACAATGTCTATCACCCAGCCACCCAAACCCTCCCACCCCCCACCACTCCAGCGACCCTCAGTTGGTTTCCTGAGATTAAGAATTCCTCATATCAGTGAGGTCATATGATACATGTCTTTCTCTGATTGACTTATTTCACTCAGCATAACACCCTCCAGTTCCATCCACGTCCTTGCAAATGGCAAGATCTCATTCCTTTTGATGGCTGCATAATATTCAATTGTGTTTATATGGCACACCTTCTTTATGCATTCATCTGTCGATGGACAATGGGCTCTTTCCACAGTTTGGCTATTGTGGACATTGCTGCTATAAACATTGGGGTGCACGTACCCCTTCGGATCCCTACATTTGTATCTTTGGGGTAAATACCCAGTAGTGCAATTGCTGGGTAGTAGGGCAACTCTATTTTCAAATTTGGAGGAATCTCCGTACTGTTTTCCAGACTGGCTGCACCAGGTTGCATTCCCACCAACAGTGTAGGAGGGTTCCCCTTTCTCCACATCCCCGCCAACATCTGTCTTTTCCTGGCTTGTTAATTTTAGCCATTCTGGCTGGTGTGAGGTGGTATCTCATTGAGGTTTTGATTTGGATTTCCCTGATGCCAGTGATGTTGAGCACTTTTTCATATGTCTGTTGGCCATTTGGATGTCTTCTTTGGAAAAATGTCTGTTCATGTCTTCTGCCCATTTCTTGATTGGATTATTTGTTCTTTGGGTGTTGAGTTTGATAAGTTCTTTATAGATTTTGGATACTAGCCCTTTATCTGATATGTCATTTGCAAATATCTTCTCCCATTCTGTCGGTTGTCTTTTGGTTTTGTGGACTGTTTCTTTTGCTGTGCAAAAGCTTTTGATCTTGATGAAATCCCAATACTTCATTTTTGCCCTGGCTTCCCTTGCCTTTGGAGATGTTTCTAGGAAGATGTTGCTGCAGCTGAGGCCGAAGAGGTTGCTACCTGTGTTCTCCTTTAGGATTTTGAAGGACCCCTGTCTCACGTTTAGGTCTTTCAACCATTTGGAGTCTATTTTTGTGTGTGGTGTAAGGAAATGGTCCAGTTGCATTCTTCTGCATGTGGCTGTCCAATTTTCCCAACACCATTTGTTGAAGAGACTGTCTTTTTTCCATTGGACATTCTTTCCTGCTTTGTCAAAGATGAGTTGACCATAGAGTTGAGGGTCCATTTCTGGGCTCTCGATTCTGTTCCATTGATCTGTGTGTCTGTTTTTGTGCCAGTACCATACTGTCTTGATGATGAGAGCTTTGTAATAGAGCTGGAAGTCCGGGATTGGGATGCCGCCAGTTTTGCTTTTCTTTTTCAATATTCCTCTGGCTATTCGGGGTCTCTTCTGGTTCCATACAAATTTTAGGATTATTTGTTCCATTTCTTTGAAAAAAGTGGATGGTATTTTGATGGGGATTGCATTGAATGTGTAGATTGCTCTAGGTAGCATTGACATCTTCACAATGTTCTCCCAATCCATGAGCATGGAACGTTTTTCCATTTCTTTGTGTCTTCTTCAATTTCTTTCATGAGTATTTTATAGTTTTCTGAGTACAGATCCCTTGCCTCTTTGGTTAAATTTATTCCTAGGTATCTTATGGTTTTGGGTGCAAGTTTAAATGGGATCGACTCCTTGATTTGTCTCTCTTCTGTCTTGTTGTTGGTGTATAGGAATGCCACTGATTTCTGTGAATTGATTTTATAGCCTGCTACTTGACTGAATTCTGTATGAGTTCTAGCAGTTTTGGGGTGGAGTCTTTTGGGTTTTCCACATACAGTATCATATCATCTGCAAAGAGTGAGGGTTTGACTTCCTCTTTGCCGATTTGGATGCCTTTGATTTCTTTTTGTTGTCTGATTGCTGTGGCTAGGACTTCTAATACTATGTTGAATAGCAGTGGTGAGAGTGGACATCCCTGCCGTGGTCCTGACCTTAGGGGAAAAGCTGAGAGCTTTTCCATCCAGAATAATATTCGCTGTAGGTTTCTCATAGATGGCTTTTATGATATTGAGGTATGTACCCTCTCTCCCTATACTCTGAAGAGTTTTGATCAAGAAAGGATGCTGTACTTTGTCAAATGCTTTTTCTGCATCTATCGAGAGGATCATATGATTCTTGTTCTTTCTTTTGTTAATATATTTTATCACGTTGATTTGTGGATGTTGAACCAACCTTGCAGCCCAGGGATAAATCCCACTTGGTCGTGGTGAATAATCCTTTTAATGTACTGTTGGATCCTATTGGGTAGTATTTTCATGAGAATTTTTGCATCCATGCTCATCAAGGATATGGGTCTGTAATTCTCCTTTTTGATGGGGTCTTTGTCTGGTCTTGGGATCAAGGTAATGGTGGCCTCATAAAATGAGTTTGGAAGTTTTCCTTCCATTTCTATTTTTTTGGAACAGTTTCAGGAGAATAGGTATTAATTCTTCTTTAAATGTCTGATAGAATTCGCCTGGGAAGCCATCTGGCCCTGGGCTTTTGTTTGTTGGGAGATTTTTGATGACTGCTTCAATTTCCTTAGTGGTTATAGGTCTGTTCAGGTTTTCTATTTCTTCTGGGTTCAGTTTCGGTAGTTGATACATCTCTAGGAATGCACCCATTTCTTCCAAGTTATCTAATTTGCTGGCATAGAGTTGCTCCTAATATGTTCTTATAATTGTTTGTATTTCTTTGGTGTTGGTTGTGATCTCTCCTCTTTCATTCATGACTTTGTTGATTTGGGTCCTTTCTCTTTTCTTTTTGATAAGTCTGGCCAGGGGTTTATCAATCTTGTTAATTCTTTCAAAGAACCAGCTCCTAGTTTCGTTGATCTGTTCTACTGTTCTTTTGGTTTCTAGTTCATTGATTTCTGCTCTGATCTTTATTATTTCTCTTCTCCTGCTGGGTTTAGGCTTTCTTTGCTGTTCTTTCTCTAGCTCCTTTAGGTGTAGGGTTAGGTTGTGTATTTGAGACCTTTCTTGTTTCTTGAGAAGGGCTTGTATTGCAATATACTTTCCTCTCAGGACTGCCTTTGCTGTATCCCAAAGATTTTGAACAGTTGTGTTTTCATTTTCATTGCTTTCCATGAATTTTTTTAATTCTTCTTTAATTTCCTGGTTGACCCATTCATTCTTTAGTAGGATCCTCTTTAGCCTCCATGTATTTGAATTCTTTCCGACTTTCCTCTTGTGATTGAGTTCTAGTTTCAAAGCATTGTGGTCTGAAACTATGCAGGGAATAATCCCAATCTTTAGGTACTGGTTGAGACCTGATTTGTGACCTAGGATGTGATCAATTCTGGAGAATGTTCCATGGGCACTAGAGAAGAATGTGTATTCTGTTGCTTTGGGATGGAATGTTCTGAATATGTCTGTGAAGTCCATTTGGTCCAGTGTGTCATTTAAAGTCTTTATTTCCTTGTTGATGTTTTGCTTAGATGATCTGTCCATTTCAGTCAGGGGGGTGTTCAAGTCCCCCACTATTATTGTATTGTTGTCAACGTGTTTCTTCGCTTTTGTTATTAACTACCTTATATAATTGGCTGCTCCCATGTTAGGGGCATAGATATTTACAATTGTTAGATCTTCTTGTTGGATAGACCCTTTAAGTAGGATATAGTGTCTTTCCTCATCTCTTATTACAGTCTTTGGTTTAAAATCTAGTTTGTCTGATATAAGGATTGCCACCCCAGCTTTCTTTTGGTGTCCATTAGCATGGTAAATGGTTTTCCACCCCCTCACGTTCAATCTGGGGGTGTCTTTGGGTCTGAAATGAGTCTCTTGCAGACAGCATATCGCTGGGTCTTGTTTTTTAATCCAATCTGATAGCCTGTGTCTTTTGATTGGGGCATTGAGCCCATTTACATTAAGGGTAACTATTGAAAGGTATGAATTTAGTGCCATTGTATTGCCTGTAAGGTGACTGTTACTGTATGTTGTCTGTGTTCCTTTCTGATCTTTGCTGCTTCTAGGCTCTCTCTTTGCTTAGAGGACCCCTTTCAATATTTCTTGGAGGGCTGGTTTCGTGTTTGCCAATTCCTTTAGTTTTTGTTTGTCCTGGAAGCTTTTTATCTCTCCTTCTATTTTCAATGACAGCCTAGCTGGATATAGTATTCTTGGCTGCATGTTTTTCTCGTTTAGTGTTCTGAAGATATCATGCCAGTCCTTTCTGGCCTGCCAGGTCTCTGTGGATTGGTCTGTTGCCAATCTAATATTTCTACCATTGTACGTTACATATCTCTTCTCCCGAGCTGCTTTCAAGAGTTTCTCTTTCTCTCTGAGACTCGTAAGTTTTACTATTAGATGTTGGGGTACTGACCTATTTTTATCGATTTTGAGCGGGATTCTCTGTGCCTTCTGGATTTTGATGCCTGTTTCCTTCCCCACATTAGGGAAGTTCTCTGCTATTATTTGCTCCAGTATACCTTCTGCCCCCCTCTCTCTTTCTTCTTCTTCTCAGATCCCAATTATTCTAATGTTGTTGCCTTAATGTATCGCTTATCTCTCGAATTCTGCCCTCGTGATCCTGTAGTTGTTTCTCTCTCTTTTTCTCAGCCTCTTTATTTTCCATCATTTGTTCTTCTCTATCGCTGATTCTCTCTTCTGTCTCATTTATCCTAGCAGTTAGTGCCCCCATTTTTGATTGCACCTCATTAATAGCCTTTTTGATTTCGACTTGGTTAGATTTTAGTTTTTATTTCTCCAGAAAGGGTTTCTCTAATAACTTCCACGCTTTTTTCAAGCCCAGCTAGTATCTTTAAAGCCATGATTCTGAACTCTAGGTCCGACATCATACTAATGTCCATATTGAGTAGGTCCCTGCCTGACGTTACTACCTCTTGTTCTTTTTGCTGAGGTGATTTTTTTTCATCTTGTCATTTTGTGCAGAGGAGAATAGATGAATGAGAGAACAAAATGCTAACAGGGTAACAACGTCCCCAGCAAATATACTCTAACCAAATCAGAAAAGACATGAAACCAGGGGAAAAGAAAGGGAAAGGAAGAAAAAAAGAGAAAAAAAGAAAAGAAAAAAAGATAAAAACAAAAACAGAGCAATACAAAAAAGGAGAATATGATCAAATATGATCAGGCTGGTGCATAGATCAGTGCCATACTCTAGATTTTGGGCGTATTTTGGTCTGTTAGAAAAAAGTGCCTCCTAAAATTTTAAAGGAAGAAAGACTTATATATGTAAAAATAAGGGTTGATACAATGAAGGGATGGAAGATGACTGTAAAGATGAAAAGTATAAAAGATTTTATAAAAGGGATTGATAAGATAAGAAGTTGTTTGAAAAAAGAAGATACCAAAAAAAAAAAAAAAGGGAGAGAATGTGATCAGGCAGGAGACTAGAACAAAGGCATACACTAGTGTTTTAGGATATATTTTGATCTGGTAGAAGAAAGTGTATCTCAAAATTTTAAAGACAGAACAATTTATATATATATGCCAAAAATAAGGGTAACTTCTATGAAGGGATAAAATATGACTCTAAAAATGAAAAATAAAAATGTTTTTTTAAAAAGGGATTGATAAGATGGTGGTTGCAAAAGGGAAAAAGAAAAAAAAGTATAGTTAAAAAATTAACTTTGAAAAACTAATGAATCATGGTAAAAAAAGCCATGAATTCTATGTGTAGTATTCCCCAAGCGCTGGAGTTCTCCCGTTCTTCTTGATGGGTAAACTTGTCTTGGCTTGCTGGTTGTTCATGCTGATCTTCTGGGGGAGGGGTCTGTTGCCATGGTTCCCAAATGTCTTTGTCGGAGGTGGAATTGCCTCGCCCTTGTCGGTCCGGGCTAAGCAAGCTGCTCGGGTTTGCTCCCAGGAGCTTTTGTTCCCTGCAAGCTCTGGTAGAGCTTTGGAGGACCAGGGTGAAAATGGTGGCCTCCAAATCTCCACTTGGAGGAGCTGAGAACTCGGGGCCCCACTCCTCAGTGCGCCCCCAGAGAAAAGCAATCACTCCCATCTCCCTGGTCTTCAGTGCACTCTGTGCTCACCCGGCCTGTGACCGAGCATTTGTATCTCTGGCACCCGACCCCGTGTGGAGTCTCCAAACCCAGCAGATCCCTGCGGTGCGCTCCCACGCCGCTCCTCCCCAGGGAGGATTAATGCTTCTTGCTTAATGCTTCTTCCCACTGAAGAGCCCTCTCCCCGGCTCTGCCGCTTGTTGGGTCCCTGCTGGAGGAGCAGTGGCCCGACTGGGCTGCGGATCACAGTTTATGGCAACCCCGAGCTGAGAGCCCGCGCCTCGGCTCTGTCTCTGCAGCTGGCTTCCCCGCTCTGATACCTGGGAGCTCTGCCACACTCAGGCACCCCCGGTCTTTCTGTGACCCCGAGGGTCCTGAGACCACACTGTCCCACGAGGGTTCTACCCCCCACTTAGCCACTGCAGCGACGTCCCTCAGCGGAGCCGAATTCTAAAAGGTCCGATTTTGTGCTCCGCGGCTCTATCACTTGCCAGAAGCGCCTGACGGAGGCCCCCTCCCCCACCATCTATCCTCCCGAATATCGCCTCGGATTCACTTCTCCACACATCCTACCTTCCAGTAAGTGGTCGCTTCTCTGTTCAGAGAGTTGTTGCTACTCTCTTCTTTGGTCTCCTGTTGAGTTCGTAGGTGTTCAGAATGGTTTGATCCCTATTCAGCTGAATTCCTGAGACCAGATGAAATCCAGGTCTCCTACTCCTCTGCCATCTTGCCAAAGATTACATACAACTCTTTATACAACTCTTAAACTAATAGCCACCATTTAAAACATACTTTTATGTGAGACACTGTGGTTAGTATGGTACAGGGTCTATAGGCGATAACAAGATGGATAGCCTCAGCTGGAAAATGAGGCTTTGAAAACCAGACTCACTGGTTTGTCAAAATAGGAAGAAGTTAAATGAGAATGCATGTGGAGAGCATGCACAACAGTGTCTGGCACAGAGGAAATAAGAATAAATGATAGCTAATATGCACCCTGACTTAATGCTTCTTCCCACTGAAGAATACATGTTCTTAGCTTTAGTTTTTCTACTTTTCACATGGAGAAAATACTAGCAAAAATTGACTAAGGTCAATGTATTGGAACAAAAACATCGTACATGTTCTCCATGTCTCCTGGCTTCCTCCTTTCTCTCTTTGGTGCCCCAGCAACACCTGGCTGCCCTTCCGGTTTTGGAATTGGATGTGGCAGGTAGAATTCTAAGATGACCCCAAGATTCTGCCCCTGATACACATACCCTCTATCTTCCTCTTGAGTGTGGGCAGAACCCGTGAATATGATGGGGTATCATTCCCATGATTCATTACTAATCCTTTAATTTGAGTTAAAAGGGAAATTACTCAGTGTGGGTTTAAGCTGCTCAGAGGAGTCCTTTTTTTTCCTTTTTTTTTTTGTTTGAACATGTTTTTTATTTTATAAACATAGTATTTGCAATTTGATAGCCACACCCCCTCCAATTTGACTATTCACTTAACAACCAAATATTGATAAATACAGGGTATTTCTTCATGCAAATTGTGGGAATATATACATTGAATAACAAACATTCCAGAAACAAATATCTATGTACATTATTTATATATTAACAATATTGTAAATAGAAAAATCTAAGAAGAAATAAGAAAACATGAAATCACATGTGGTTTCTGGTCTGTAACAGACCTAACTTCTCAGCAAAGCACATCTATGTAGATCAATACACTTTAACTTTAAAAAATTTGCATTGCTTCATATGAAGCATGAAATGCTGCTTCATCTTTCTATAAACAGTTCCTATTTTTCACTCAGCTGGGTACCACATTAAACTGGTCAAAAATGTTCTGTGATCCTAAAGACACTGTTGCTTGTCCTGGCTCAGCATCCTCCAATTAAACCTCACGGGTTACCTAAGGCCGGCCAGGCTGTGGCAACTACGATCTCCTGCCCTTTGCGTCTGGAGGGAAGCTTGTCTTTGGCCAGAGTTGGGACTAATAATTCAAGCACTGAGCATGGACATGGTGGTCAGGAAGAGGAAGAACATGATCTTGTTGAGGTCCTCCCAGCCCCCGTCATGGCGGGTTTTCCAGAACAGACCCACCCGAGGGCTTAGTGGGCATGACAGTTGCGTGCCTGTCATGTTGACACTATCACAGCAAAACTTGGAATGAGAGGATTTCCGGTAACACGCTGATGGCAAGTTACACAGATTCTAAGCACCATGACCTTCTGCGTCGTTCTTAGGGAAATAGCCATCAGTCAGGTGAGGTTCCTTCACAGGTAACCAGAGAAACGTTTTTTAAGGTGTTTCCTTAAAGCTTACTTCTCCCAACCCCAGTCTGAGGCCAAACCCAAAAGACAGAAAGCCCTGTCTCCCCGAGGTTCTACCTGGGTCAGACAAAGGAGAACGAGAACTGTTCCCTGATGTGAGACACTGATCTAGCTGTCACTGGCAGTCCTGTGTGTGGGGCCAGCTGGCTGGTTGGCGCCCCTGGAATTGTCTTTAGAGGCATTTGGCCACATGGTGCCGGTGGTGTTTGCTTTCATGGAAGACTGGAGGCCAGAGTTGCATATATACCAGTCAGGCATTTTGAGGTTGCTGACTTGCCTTTCTCAAAAACTGAAGTTTTGAATTTGAGGTACCAGTACAGTAACAAAGCCCAAAAGCTTGGCAATGAACCAAAAAAAAAAAAAAATCCGTTTGCACCGTGTTCAAGGGTCCTGGGCTCAGACCCCTTTGCATCTAGCTAGTATGACTTAAAGCTACATCAAGGTCAGCGGTGCTTTGTCCAAGAGTCCACAGCCATTCAGTCTCAGCATCAACTCAAAGGAACTGTCACTCCCACTGAAATCGCTACATAGGTGCTTACATTCTGTGGTTTGTTTTCTTGGACTTTGATTTTGCACAGGAACAGTTAATGACCTCTCCTCGGTGCAGATTAAGGTATACCTATGCAGCTGCAGCAGGGAACCAGCACCAGAACAGGCCACGTGTTCGAGGCAGTCCTGATGGTGGAAATAAAGCATCTAATAAAAGGGCAGGCATCTGTCACTGGTTCTGTCCCAAACAACCAGTGGCATCTTGCCCCAGCCTCACCCACCTACACACTCTCATCCAATTCTGTGATCCATCCCCCCCAGCAAACATCAGTAGGGTCCTTTGAGAGAAGAGGGGGCATCAGATGCTTCTGCTGGCCTTGAAGGAGCAGGCTGCCACACTGTGAGGTGGGCAACTTGGCAAAGACCCAAGAGAGACCTCTAGGAACTGCAGACTGAAGTAGTCCCCCACAAACAGCTAGCAAGAAAACCGAGACCTCTGTCCTATGGCTACAAAGAAATGCATTCTGTCAACAAGCCAAAGGAGGATGGAAGCAAATCTTTCCCCAGTCAAGCCTTGAGATAAGGATGCAGCTGGCTGACACCTTGATGTCAGCCTTCTAACACCCTGAACGGAAGAACCACAGAAACAGAGATAACTGTGTTTTGAGGCTAGTTTGTGGTAATTTGTTATAGAGCAACAGAAAACTATAAAATGAAACACACACCCCAGTGCATGGGATCTGGTCTCCTAAGTGACTGCTGGAGTCAGATGACAACCCAGAAGTACAGGGGAGTCAACTCCCCAGGGGGTGAATTTCGACAAAGGGGAAAGGGAAGATGGAAGAGGAGCATGAATTCCTAAATTCCCACCTTCCGTGGGCTACTCTAATTTTCATTTTTAATTTGTAACTTTTCTAAAGAAGCACAGGGAATGCACCTGCTGCTTATCTTGCTTTGTCTTTTCACAGCTTGTTGTGAGTAGAAGGCAGCGTGGGAAGGCGTCACATCATACTTTTCTCATTTCTTTCCTTTCCATCCTCACCAGTATGTCTTGTATCTCCCAAAGAAGATATTATCCCTTTAATCCTTTCCCCAGGTTCTGCTTTCCGAAGGACCTGGGCTCAGTCAGTCACATGACTGTGTGGCAGATCCAGAATTTGAGTCCAAGTGTGACTCCAAAGCATAAATTCAGGATACCGTATTTCACTTTAAGGAAGTTAAATTTAAAGGTGGAAAATACATACATGGTAGAAGCAGCACACAATTTCTATGCTAATGACAACTCAGGAAGATGTGGAATAGGGATTTTGGATTGTCTTGTTATTTCAAATAGAGTTGATCTAACTGTTAGAAGGAATAATTTCTGGCTCTTTCCTGAAGTTCAATTTAATATACACGCATTTGGGAACAAGGAACTCTGTCACATACATGATACTAGGTTACTGTAATGTTTATTGCTAGTACATCTTGGGGCAGTAATATGATAGAGAGTCGCTTTTTCACAGTGGAGACAGAAGGTCAGGCATACTCTTCTCTGTTGTGAGGGTGTTTTTGTTTCTGTTTTTGTTTTTTAGTTGTCAATACATTTTCTAAGGTTGAAATTGGGCCTTGAACTATTTCTGAGATGCTCTTTTCTTTGGTGTTCAATGAGCCTGAGGCAGAGTTTGAGGCAAATAAACAGAAACCGTACCCAAGTGCATTTTTAACACTGAGTTCTGTTGGTGAATGAAAATGTTCCTTTCAGATTGGTTAATCTGTTCAGCACATTAGGGCCTAATAGGGTGGGCGTCACACTTTACTGCTTTAACGGTAGGGCCCAGAGCAGAGGTAAGCCCTTATTTCCAGCTTCTTTTTCTCCGTTCTCAACTCACGGTCGCTTGATGATCACGTTCACAAGTTGAGCATGTTGATTTTAAGTATGTGTCCTTAGGATTCAGTTGCAGATTCTTCGGAGATGTCTGTGCTGCCCTGGTTCTTTGAAATTTTTATGGATCGTCTGGGTTGAGTCCTTTGGCAGTCGCGTTTATACCCTCGGTCACCTGTGATTGAAAGAGAAGTGGATACCTAACTGGAGCCTGGCCAAACATTCTCTGTCAGGAATTTGCAGTTGAGATGGAGTGAGGGCTGATCCCTGACCAGGTGACCTGTAGCCCTGAGAGCTGCAGGGTGGCCATCTTCCCCTGTATGGGATAGGGAACCTAAAAAGCCAACCTGACTATATTCTATGTGGATTCTCTGTTCTTTCCCATTTTTATAGAAATGTGGTATGAAGAAAGAATGCCAACAGGGATGATATTCATTTTTCCCTTCTGAATCCATTCTTCACCCTTCTCCATGATTTGTTTCCCAGTAGGCTGATCTCCATCATCTGATTCAAGGTGACTCTCACACCCTCTGGCTTCCAGGTGGGTTTGGACAATGTGAGGTCTCGTTTGGAGATCAAAATTTGGGAAGCGAGGTTGGAGTATTTATTTCCTTGCTTCCTCACTCTCAGGCTGCAGATTTGCTGCGGTTGTCTTTTCTGTTGCAAGGTCACAGAGCTTACAGGATGATTTTTCTCCTCCAGCTGTAGCTATAGATCTCGCTATGTTTCAGTAAATGCCCCCTCTGGTCCAGCCACTGGGCAGACACTGTTACTGACTCTAGGCCTGGAGGGGGAGAGGGAGGAGACTTCCTTTTGCCCTGTTGGTTTCTCTTTACTCTGCCTTTCACCTTTTTGTAACTAATCTAATTAGGCCTTTTTGAGAATGCCTTCTGTTTCCTGCTGGGTTCATGACCTATGCTCCTGAGGTTCTCATATGTTTTGGGTTCCTGAGTATGAAACAAACCTCTGATCTTACAGTAAACTTGTTTGGCTCTAACTAGTCAAATGTGTCTTAAAACCAAATAGCTTCAACAAATGAAGTTTCCTTGAATTACATGTAAAACATATATAGTAACTTAAATAAACAAACAAATAAAAAGTATCTACTAATATAATACATATATATACTTAGACCTAAACAATTTTCAAAACAGATGAGAAGTTTATCAGTAAATCAGATGGATTGTGACAGTATACATGGTACTATGATAAGCAATGCATTTAGTTTTTCTTTGGTTTTACTGAGCTATAAATAAACATAACATTATACTAGTGTCTGATGTACAACACGGGGATTCAGTATATGTACGCATCACAAAATGATCACCACAGCAAGGTTGGTTAACCTTCATCACTTCACATAGTTATATTCTTATGATGAGAAACTTTAAAATGAATTCTTAGCAAAACTTTCAAATATACAATATATTATTAACTTTAGTCAACATGCTATATGTTATATCCCAGAACTTAATTATCTTAAAACTGGCAGTTTGTACCTTTTAACCACATTCACCCATTTCGCCCACCCACACCACCTCTGGCCATCACTAATGTGTTCTCTGTATCTATGAGTTCCGGTTTTGTTTTAGTTTTTAATTCCACTTACAAGTGAAATCATAAGTGAAATCTTTCTCTGTCTGACTTATTTCACTTAATATAATGCCCTCAAGTTCCATGCAGACTGTTGCAAATGGCAGAATTATCTTTTTTAGTGGCTGAAATACTTCCTTGTGTATATATACATTTTCTGTAGCCATTCATCTGTTGTTGGACCCATGGTTGGTTGTTTCTTTCATAAACAATGCGACACTGAACATGGGGATACAGATATAACTCTTAACACAGTGATTTCTTTTCCTTCAGATATATACCAAGAAGCGGTAGTTTTATTTTTAATTGTTGGAGGAACCTCCATACTGTTTTCTATAGTGGCTGCACAAGGGTTCCCTTTTCTCCACAAACTCACCAACACTTACCTCTTGTCTTTTTGGTAAAAGCCATTCTAACAGGTGTGAAGGGTTATTGTGGTTTTGATTTGCATTTCCCTCTCGATTAGCAATGCGGAGCACCTTTTCATGTACCTATTGGCCATTTTGTATGTCATCTTTGAAAAAATGTCTATTCAGTTCCTCTGCCTATTTTTTTTTAATTTTTTATTGTTATGTTAATCACCATATATTACATAATTTGTTTTGGTGTACTGTTCCATGATTCATTGTTTGTTCATAACAACCAGTGCTCCATGCAGAACGTGCCCTCCTCAATACCCATCACCAGGCTAACCCATCCCCCCACCCTCCTCCCCTCCAGAAACCTCAGTTTGTTTTTCAGAGTCCATCATCTCTCCTGGTTCGTCTCCCCCTCTGACTTACTCCCCTTTATTCTTCCTCTCCTGCTATCTTCTTCTTTTTCTTTTTTCTTAACATATGTTGCATTATTTGTTTCAGAAGTACAGATCTGTGATTCAACAGTCTTACACAATTCACAGCGCTCACCATAGCACATATCTTCCCCAATGTCCATCACCCAGCCACCCCATCCCTCCCACCCCCCACCACTCCAGCAACCCTCAGTTTGTTCCTGAGATTAAGAATTCCTCATATCAGTGAGGTCATATGATACATGTCTTTCTCTGATTGACTTATTTCACTCAGCATAACACCCTCCAGTTCCATCCACGTCGTTGCAAATGGCAAGATCTCATTCCTTTTGATGGCTGCATAATATTCCATTGTGTATATATACCACTTCTGCTTTATCCATTCATCTGTCGATGGACATCTTGGCTCTTTCCACAGTTTGGCTATTGTGGACATTGCTGCTATAAACTTTGGTGTGCACGTACCCCTTCGGGTCCCTACATTTGTATCTTTGGGGTAAATACCCAGTAGTGCAATTGCTGGATCGAATGGTAGCTCTAATTTCAATTGTTTGAGGAACCTCCATACGGTTTTCCAGAGGGGTTGCACCAGCTTGCATTCCCACCAACAGTGTAGGAGGGTTCCCCTTTCTCCACATCCCCGCCAACATCTGTCGTTCCCTGACTTGTTAATTTTAGCCATTCTGACGGGTGTGAGGTGGTATCTCATTGAGGTTTTGATTTGGATTTCCCTGATGCCGAGCGATGTTGAGCACTTTTTCATGTGCCTGTTGGCCATTTGGATGTCTTCTTTGGAAAAATGTCTGTTCATGTCTTCTGCCCATTTCTTGGTTGGATTATTTATTCTTTGGTTGTTGAGTTTGATAAGTTCTTTATAGATTTTGGATACTAGCCCTTTATCTGATATGTCATTTGCAAATATTTTCTCCCATTCTGTCGGTTGTCTTTTGGTTTTGTGGACTGTTTCTTTTGCTGTGCAAAAGCTTTTGATCTTGATGAAATCCCAATAGTTCATTTTTGCCCTGGCTTCCTGTGCCTTTGGTGATGTTTCTAGGAAGAAGTTGCTGAGGCTGAGGTCGAAGAGGTTGCTACCTGTGTTCTCCTTTAGGATTTGGATGGACTCCTGTCTCACATTTAGGTCTTTCAACCATTTGGAGTCTATTTTTGTGTGTGGTGTAAGGAAATGGTGCAGTTTCATTCTTCTGCATGTGGCTGTCCAATTTTCTCAACACCATTTGTTGAAGAGACTGTCTTTTTTCCACTGGACATTCTTTCCTGCTTTGTCAAAGATAAGTTGACCATAGAGTTGAGGGTCCATTTCTGGGCTTTCGATTCTGTTCCATTAATATATGTGTCTGTTTTTGTGCCAGTACCATACTGTCTTGATGATGACAGCTTTGTAATAGAGCTGGAAGTCCGGAATTGGGATGCCGCCAGCTTTGCTTTTCTTTTTCAATATTCCTCTGGCTATTCGGGGTCTCTTCTGGTTCCATACAAATTTTAGGATTATTTGTTCCATTTCTTTGAAAAAAGTGGATGGTATTTTGATGGGGATTGCATTGAATGTGTAGATTGCTCTAGGTAGCATTGACATCGTCACAATGTTGGTTCTTCCAATCCATGAGCATGGAACGTTTTTCCATTTCTTTGTGTCTTCAATTTCTTTCATGAGTATTTTATACTTTTCTGAGTACAGATCCTTTGCCTCTTTGGTTAAATTTATTCCTAGGTATCTTATGCTTTTGGGTGCAATTGTGAATGGGATCGACTCCTTGATTTGTCTCTCTTCTGTCTTGTTGTTGGTGTATAGGAATGCCACTGATTTCTGTGCATTGATTTTATAGCCTGCTACTTGACTGAATTCTGTATGAGTTCTAGCAGTTTTGGGGTGGAGTCTTTTGGGTTTTCCACGTAAAGTATCATATCATCTGCAAAGAGTGAGAGTTTGACTTCCTCTTTGATGATTTGGATGCCTTTGATTTCTTTTTGTTGTCTGATTGCTGTAGCTAGGACTTCTAATACTATGTTGAATAGCAGTGGTGATAGTGGACATCCCTGCCGCGGTCCTGACCTTAGGGGAAAAGCTCTCAGCTTTTCCCCATTGAGAATGATATTTGCTGTAGGTTTTTCATAGATGGCTTTTATGATATTGAGGTATGTACCCTCTATCCCTATACTTTGAAGAGTTTTGATCAAGAAAGGATGCTGTACTTTGTCAAATGCTTTTTCTGCATCTATTGAGAGGATCATATGTTTCTTGTTCTTTCTTTTGTTAATGTATTGTATCACATTGATTGATTTGCGGGTGTTGAACCAGCCTTGCAGCCCAGGGATAAATTCCACTTGGTCGTGGTGAATAATCCTTTTAATGTACTGTTGGATCCTATTGGCTAGTATTTTCATGAGAATTTTTGCATCCATGTTCATCAAGGATATTGGTCTGTAATTCTCCTTTTTGATGGGATCTTTGTCTGGTTTTGGGATCAAGGTAATGGTGGCCTCATAAAATGAATTTGGAAGTTTTCCTTCCATTTCTATTTTTTGGAACAGTTTCAGGAAAATAGGTATTAATTCTTCTTTAAATGTCTGATAGAATTCCCCTGGGAAGCCATCTGGCCCTGGGCTTTTGTTTCTTGGGAGATTTTTGATGATTGCTTCAATTTCCTTAGTGGTTATAGGTCTGTTCAGGTTTTCTATTTCTTCCTGGTTCAGTTTTGGTAGTTGATAAATCTCTAGGAATGCACCCATTTCTTCCAGGTTATCTAATTTGCTGGCATAGAGTTGCTCATAATATGTTCTTATAATTGTTTGTATTTCTTTGGTGTTGGTTGTGATCTCTCCTCTTTCATTCATGATTTTGTTGATTTGGGTCCTTTCTCTTTTCTTTTTGATCAGTCTGGCCAGGGGTTCATCAATCTTGTTAATTCTTTCAAAGAACCAGCTCCTAGTTTCATTGATCTGTTCTACTGTTCTTTTGGTGTCTAGTTCATTGATTTCTGCTCTGATCTTTATTATTTCTCTTCTCCTGCTGGGTTTAGGCTTATTTGCTGTTCTTTCTCCAGCTCCTATAGGTGTAGGGTTAGGTTGTGTATTTGAGACCTTTCTTGTTTCTTGAGAAAGGATTGTATTGCTATATACTTTCCTCTCAGGACTGCCTTTGCTGTATCCCAAAGATTTTGAACAGTTGTGTTTTCATTTTCATTGCTTTCCATGAATTTTTTTAATTCTTCTTTAATTTCTTGGTTGACCCATTCATTCTTTAGTAGGATGCTCTTTAGCCTCCATTTATTTGAGTTCTTTCCGACTTTCCTCTTGTGATTGAGTTCTGGTTCCAAAGCATTGTGGTCTGAAAATATGCAGGGAATGATCCCAATCTTTTGGTACCGGTTGAGACCTGATTTGTGACCTAGGATGTGATCAATTCTGGAGAATGTTCCATGGGCACTAGAGAAGAATGTGTATTCCGTTGCTTTGGGATGGAATGTTCTGAATATGTCTGTGAAGTCCATTTGGTCCAGTGTGTCATTTAAAGTCTTTATTTCCTTGTTGATCTTTTGCTTAGATGATCTGTCCATTTCAGTCAGGGGGGTGTTCAAGTCCCCCACTATTATTGTATTGTTGTCAATGTGTTTCTTTGCTTTTGTTATTAATTGCCTTATATAATTGGCTGCTCCCATGTTCGGGGCATAGATATTTACAATTGTTAGATCTTCTTGTTGGATAGACCCTTTAAGTAGGATATAGTGTCCTTCCTCATCTCTTATTACAGTCTTTGTTTTAAGATCTAGTTTGTCTGATATAAGGATTGCCACCCCAGCTTTCTTTTGGTGTCCATTAGCATGGTAAATGGTTTTCCACCCCCTCACTTTCAATTTGGAGATGTCTTTGGGTCTAAACTGAGTCTCTTGCAGACAGCATATGGATGGGTCTTGTTTTTTAATCCAATCTGATAGCCTGTGTCTTTTGATTGGGGCATTGAGCCCATTTACATTCAGGGTAACTATTGAAAGGTATGAATTTAGTGCCATTGTATTGCCTGTAAGGTGACTGTTACTGTATGTTGTCTGTGTTCCTTTCTGATCTTTGCTGCTTCTAGGCTCTCTCTTTGCTTAGAGGACCCCTTTCAATATTTCTTGTAGGGCTGGTTTCATGTTTGCAAATTCCTTTAGTTTTTGTTTGTTCTGGAAGCTTTTTATCTCTCCTTCTATTTTCAATGAGAGCCTAGTTGGATATAGTATTCTTGGCTGCATATTTTTCTCGTTTAGTGCTCTGAAGATATCTTGCCAGTCCTTTCTGGCCTGCCACGTCTCTGTGGATTGGTCTGTTGCCAATCTAATATTTTTACCCTTGTAGGTTACATATCTCTTCTCCCGAGCTGCTTTCAGGATTTTCTCTTTGTCTCTGAGACTCGTAAGTTTTACTATTAGATGTCGGGGTGTTGACCTATTTTTATTGATTTTGAGAGGGGTTCTCTGTGCCTCCTGGATTTTGATGCCTGTTTCCTTCCTCACATTAGGGAAGTTCTCTGCTATTATTTGCTCCAATATACCTTCTGCCCCTCTCTCTCTTTCTTCTTCTTCTGGGATCCCAATTATTCTAATGTTGTTTCGTCTTATTGAATCACTTATCTCTCGAATTCTGCCCTCGTGATCCTGTAGTTGTTTCTCCCTCTTTTTCTCAGCCTCTTTACTTTCCATCATTTGGTCTTCTATATCACTGATTCTCTCTTCTGTCTCATTTATCCTAGCAGTTAGTGCCCCCATTTTTGATTGCACCTCATCAATAGCCTTTTTGATTTCGACTTGGTTAGATTTTAGTTCTTTTATTTCTCCAGAAAGGGTTTCTCTAATAACTTCCACGCTTTTTTCAAGCCCAGCCAGTATCTTTAAAGTCATGATTCTGAACTCTAGGTCCGACATCGTACTAATGTCCGTATTGAGTAGGTCCCTGGCTGACGGTACTACCTCTTGTTCTTTTTGCTGAGGTGATTTTTTTCGTGTTGTCATTCTTCCAGTAAGTTGTCGCTTCTCTGTTCAGAGAGTTGTTGCTACTCTCCTCTTCGATCTCCTGTTGAGTTCGTAGGTGTTCAGAATGGTTTGATCCCTATTCAGCTGAATTCCTGAGACCAGACGAAATCTAGGTCTCCTACTCCTCCGCCATCTTGCTCCGCCCCCCTCCTCTGCCTATTTTTAATTATGATTTGCTATTGAGCTGGGTGAATTCTTATATACTTTGAATATTAACTTCTTATTGGATATATGATTTATAAACATATTCTTCCATTCCGTAGGTTCCCTCTTCATGTTGTAGATGGTTTTCTTTGCTGTTCAGAAGCTTTTTAGTTTGCAGTCCCACTTGTTTTTGCTTTTGTTCAAAAGCATCGCAAGAAATCATTTCTAAGACCAATTGCAAGGAGTTTACCCCCTATGTTTACTTCTAGAAGTTTTATTGTTGCAGGTTTTATGTTCGTCTTTAATCCATTTTGAATTGTTTTTTATGTATGGTGTAAGATATGGGTCCAGTTCTATTCTCTTAAATGTGGCTGTCATTTTTTCCAATATCCTTTTTGAAGAGACTGTCCTTTCCCTATTGTATACTTGGGGCTTCTTTGTCCTATTAATTGACCATATATGTGTGGGTTTTATTGTGGGTTCTGCATTTTATTCCATTGATCTGTATGTCTGTGTTGATGTCAATATCTTGCTGTTTCGATTACCACATAGCTTTGTAATATAGTTTGAAATCAGGAAGTGTGGTGCCTTCAGTTTTGTTCTTTTTTTTTTTTTCCCCTCAAGATTGCCGTGGCTCTTTGGGGCCTACTGTAGTTCTGTACAAATTTTAGGACTGTTTGTTCTAGTTCTGTGAAAAATGCCATTGGAATTTTTATAGGGATCACATTGAATCTGTAGTTTTCTTTGGGTAGTATGGACATTTTAACATTAATCCATGAACATAGAATATCTTTCCATTTATTTGTGTCTTCACTTTCTTTCATCAGTGTCATAGTTTTCAGTGTACATATCTTTCATCTCCATGGTTAAATTTATTCCCAGGTACTCTTTTTGATGCAATTGTAAATGGAATTGTTTGAAGTTTTCTTCTAGTTTGTTTTTAGTTTATAGAAAGACAACTGATTTTTATATATTCTGCAACTATACTGAATTTATTAATTCTAACAGTTTTTGGTGGAGTCTTAAGGGTGCATGTATGTGTATCTATTTATCTGTATATATCCGCAAATAGGTGCACTTCTTTTCCCATTTGGATGCCTTCTTTTTTCTTATTGCTCTGGGTATGACTTCCATTACAATGCTGCGTAAAAGTAGTGAGATTGGGCATTCTTGCCTTTTAGCTTTTCACTATTAAGTTTGGTATTAGCTGTGGACTTGTCATAAATATCTTTTATTATGTTGAGGTACATTCTCCCTATACCCATTTGTTGAGATTTTTATCATGAATGGGTCAAATGCTTTTGTTAAATGCTTTTCTTGGATCTATTCAGAAGATCATGTGATTTTTTTTTTTCATACTTCATTTAGTGAATGGGCTGTATCACATTGACTTGCATATGTTGAACCATCCTTGCATCCCTGGTATAATTCCCACTTGATGGTGGTGTATAATTCTTTACTGTAGAATTCAGTTTGTTAATATTTTGTTGAAGACTTTTGCATCTGTGTTTATCAGGCATATTGGTCTATGGTTTTCTTGTGTTGTCCTTGGTTAACTTTGGTATCAGGGTAAGGCTGGCCTTGCAAAATGAGTTTGGGATCGTTCCCTCTTCTATTTTTTTAGGAAGATTTTGGGAAGGATTGGTATTTTTTAAACGTTAGCTAGAATTTTTACCAGTGAAGCCATCTGGTCATGCTCTTTCGTTTGTTAGGAGGTTTCTAATTATTGATTTAACCTCCTTCCTTCCTATTGGTCTGTTCAGATTTTCTATCTATTTAGGATTCAATTTTGGTAGGTTGTTTCTAAGAATTGATCCATTTCCTCTAGGTTGTCCAGTTTGACTTGTAATTGCTCACAATGGTCTCTCATGATCCTTGTATTTGTGTAGCATCAGTCATAATGTCTCTTTCATTTCTGATAGTATTTTATTCAAGTCCTCTTTTTCCTTCTTGGTTAGTGGTTTTGCGATTTCTTGTGATTTTTATCTTCTTAGAAAACCAATTCATAATTTCATTGCTCTTTTCTATTGTCCTGCTAGTCTCTTTTTCATTTATTTCTGCTCTGATCTTTGTTATTTCCTTTCTTTGCTAACTTTGGGTTTAGTTTGTTCTTTTCCTAGTTCCTTGAAGTGTAAAGTTAGGTTGTTCATTTATCTTCTTTCTTTCTTTTTTTTAAAGATTTTATTTATTTGACAGAGAGAGACACAGCAAGAGAGAGAACACAAACAGGGGGGAGTGGGAGAGGGAGAAGCAGGCTTCCCGCAGAGCAGGGAGCCCGATGAGGGGCTCGATCTCAGGACCCTGGGATAATGACCTGAGCCGAAGGCAGACGCTTAACGACTAAGCCACCCAGGCGCCCCCATTTATCTTATTTCTTGATAATGGCTTTTATCACTGTGAACTTCCCTCTTAGAAGTGTCTTTGATGCATGCCATAAGTTTTCAGATGTTGTATTTCCATTTTTGTCACAAGATTTATTTTTATTTTTTTTCTTTGACCCATTGGTTCAATAGTGTATTTTTAATCTCTACATTTTTGTGAATTTTTCCATTTTCTTCTTGTAATTCATTTCTAGTTTCATATTGTCAGAAAAAATGCTTAATAGGATTTCAATCTTAAATTTATTAAGACTTATTTTTGTGACCTAACATATGATACATCCTGAAGAAAATTTTACGTGCACTTGAGAATATGTATTCTGCTGCTTTTGGGTAGAATGTTTTATAAAGGTCTGTTAAGTCCATCTTGTTTATGTGTAGTTTACATCCAATGTTTCCTTACTGATTTTCTGTCTGGATTATCTATGCATTGATGAAACTGAGGTATTGAAGTCCTGTACTATTGTATTGCTCTTTATTTCTCCCTTCATGTCTGTTAATATCTGCTTTATATATTTAGGTACTTCTATGTTGGGTGCATAAATATTTACAAATGCTATATCCTCTTGTCGGTTTCATCCTTTTATCATTTTATAATGAATGTTCTTGTCTCTTATTGCAGTATTTGTCTCAAAGTCCATTTTGTTTGATGTAACTATAGCTAAGATTG
The DNA here is from genome assembly GCF_009762305.2 of Zalophus californianus. Lineage (NCBI taxonomy): Eukaryota > Metazoa > Chordata > Mammalia > Carnivora > Otariidae > Zalophus > Zalophus californianus. Next base: position 87,323,181 of record NC_045600.1, read on the forward strand.
ATTTCTTTTTTTTTAAATTTTTTTGTTATGTTAATCACCATATATTACATCATTAGTTTTTGATGTAGTGTTCCATGATTGTGCACAACACCCAGTGCGCCATGCAGAATGTGCCGTCTTTAATACCCATCACCAGGCTAACCCATCCCCCTACCCTCCTCCTCTCTAAAACCCTTAGTTTGTTTTTCAGAGTCCATCGTCTCTCATGGTTCGTCTCCCCCTCTGACTTACTCCCCTTCATTCTTCCCCTCCTACTATCTTCTTCTTTTTCTTTTTTTCTTAACATATGTTGCATTATTTGTTTCAGAAGTACAGATCTGTGATTCAACAGTCTTGCACAATTCACAGCGCTCACCGTAGCACATACCCTCCCCAATGTCTATCACCCAGCCACCCCATCCCTCCCACCCCCCACCACTCAGCAACCCTCAGTTTGTTTCCTGAGATTAAGAATTCCTCATATCAGTGAGGTCATATGATACATGTCTTTCTTGGATTGACTTATTTCACTCAGCATAACACCCTCCAGTTCCATCCACGTCATTGCAAATGGCAAGATCTCATTCCTTTTGATGGCTGCATAATATTCCATTGTGTATATATACCACTTCTTTTTTTTTAATTTTTTTATTGTTATGTTAATCACCACATATTACATCATTTGTTTTTGATGCAGTGTTCCATGATTCATTGTTTGTTCATAACACCCAGTGCTCCAGGCAGAACGTGCCCTCCTCAATACCCATCACCAGGCTAACCCATCCCCCTACCCCCCTCCCCTCTAGAACCCTCAGTTTGTTTTTCAGAGTCCATCATCTCTCATGGTTCGTCTCCCCCTCTGACATACTCCCCTTTTCTTCCTCTCCTGTTATCTTCTTCTTTTTCTTTTTTCTTAAAATATGTTGCATTATTTGTTTCAGAAGTACAGATCTGTGATTCAACAGTCTTGCACAATTCACAGCGCTCACCGTAGCACATACCCTCCCCAATGTCTATCACCCAGCCACCCCATCCCTCCCACCCCCCACCACTCAGCAACCCTCAGTTTGTTTCCTGAGATTAAGAATTCCTCATATCAGTGAGGTCATATGATACATGTCTTTCTTGGATTGACTTATTTCACTCAGCATAACACCCTCCAGTTCCAACCACGTCATTGCAAATGGCAAGATCTCATTCCTTTTGATGGCTGCATAATATTCCATTGTGTATATATACCACTTCTGCTTTATCCATTCATCTGTCGATGGACATCTTGGCTCTTTCCACAGTTTGGCTATTGTGGACATTGCTGTTATAAACATAGGGGTGCACGTACCCCTTCGGATCCCTACATTTGTATCTTTGTGGTAAATACCCAGTAATGCAATTGCTGGATCGTAGAGTAGCTCTATTTTCAACTTTTTGAGGGGCTCCATATTGTTATCCAGAGTGGATGCACCAGCTTGCATTCCCACCAACAGTGTAGGAGGGTTCCCCTTTCTCCACATCCCCGCCAACATCTGTTGTTTCCTGACTTGTTAATTTTAGCCATTCTGACGGGTGTGAGGTGGTATCTCATTGAGGTTTTGATTTGGATTTCCCTGATGCCAGTGATGTTGAACACTTTTTCATATGTCTGTTGGCCATTTGGATGTCTTCTTTGGAAAAATGTCTGTTCATGTCTTCTGCCCATTTCTTGATTGGATTATTTGTTCTTTGGGTGTTGAGTTTGATAAGTTCTTTATAGATTTTGGATACTAGCCCTTTATCTGATATGTCATTTGCAAATATTTTCTCCCATTCTGTCGGTTGTCTTTTGGTTTTGTGGACTGTTTCTTTTGCTGTGCAAAAGCTTTTCATCTTGATGAAATCCCAATAGTTCATTTTTGCCCTGGCTTCCGTTGCCTTTGGCGATGTTTCTAGGAAGAAGTTGCTGAGGCTGAGGTCGAAGAGGTTGCTACCTGTGTTCTCCTTTAGGATTTTGATGGACTCCTGTCTCACGTTTAGGTCTTTCAACCATTTGGAGTCTATTTTTGTGTGTGGTGTAAGGAAATGGTCCAGTTTCATTCTTCTGCATGTGGCTGTCCAATTTTCCCAACACCATTTGTTGAAGAGACTGTCTTTTTTCCATTGGACATTCTTTCCTGCTTTGTCAAAGATGAGTTGACCATAGAGTTGAGGGTCCATTTCTGGGCTCTTGATTCTATTCCATTGATCTGTGTGTCTGTTTTTGTGCCAGTAACATACTGTCTTGATGATGACAGCTTTGTAATAGAGCCGGAAGTCCTGAATTGTGATGCCGCCAGCTTTGCTTTTCTTTTTCAAGATTCCTCTGGGTATTCGGGGTCTCTTCTGGTTCCATACAAATTTTAGGATTATTTGGTCCATTTCTTTGAAAAAAGTGTATGGTATTTTGATGGGGATTGCATTGAATGTGTAGATTGCTCTAGGTAGCATTGACATCTTCACAATGTTGGTTCTTCCAATCCATGAGCATGGAACGTTTTTCCATTTCTTTGTGTCTTCTTCAATTTCTTTCATGAGTATTTTATAGTTTTCTGAGTACAGATCCCTTGCCTCTCTGGTTAAATTTATTCCTAGGTATCTTATGGTTTTCGGTGCAAGTGTAAATGGGATCGACTCCTTGATTTGTCTCTCTTCTGTCTTGTTGTTGGTGTATAGGAATGCCACCGATTTCTGTGCATTGATTTTATATCCTGCCACTTTACTGAATTCCTGGATGAGTTCTAGCAGTTTTGGGGTGGAGTCTTTTGGGTTTTCCACATACTGTATCATATCATCTGCAAAGAGTGAGAGTTTGACTTCCTCTTTGCCGATTTGGATGCCTTTGATTTCTTTTTGTTGTCTGATTGCTGTGGCTAGGACTTCTAATACTATGTTGAATAGCGGTGGTGATAGTGGACATCCCTGCCGTGGTCCTGACCTTAGGGGAGAAGCTGAGAGCTTTTCCATTCAGAATAATATTCGCCGTAGGTTTTTCATAGATGGCTTTTATGATATTGAGGTATGTACCCTCTCTCCCCATACTCAGAAGAGTTTTGATCAAGAAAGGATGCTGTACTTTGTCAAATGCTTTTTCTGCATCTATTGAGAAGATCATATGATTCTTGTTCTTTCTTTTGTTAATGTATTGTATCACATTGATTGATTTGCGGATGTTGAACCAGCCTTGTAGCCCAGGGATAAATCCCACTTGGTCATGATGAATAATCCTTTTAATGTACTGTTGGATCCTATTGGCTAGTATTTTCATGAGAATTTTTGTATCCATGTTCATCAAGGATATGGGTCTGTAATTCTTTTTGATGGGGTCTTTGTCTGGTTTTGGGATTAAGGTAATGATGGCCTCATAAAATGAGTTTGGAAGTTTTCCTTCCAGTTCTATTTTTTGGAACAGTTTCAGGAAAATAGGTATTAATTCTTCTTTAAATGTCTGATAGAATTCCCCTGGGAAGCCATCTGGCCCTGGGCTTTTGTTTCTTGGGAGATTTTTGATGACTGCTTCAATTTCCTTAGTGGTTATAGGTCTGTTCCGGTTTTCTATTTCTTCTGGGTTCAGTTTTGGTAGTTGATACATCTCTAGGAATGCACCCATTTCTTCCAGGTTATCTAATTTGCTGGCATAGCGTTGCTCCTAATATGTTCTTATAATTGTTTGTATTTCTTTGGTGTTGGTTGTGATCTCTCCTCTTTCATTCATGATATTGTTGATTTGGGTCATTTCTCTTTTTTTTTTTTGATAAGTTTGGCCAGGGGTTTATCAATGTTGTTAATTCTTTTATAGAACCAGCTCCTAGTTTCGTTGACCTGTTCTACTGTTCTTTTGGTTTCTAGTTCATTGATTTCTGCTCTGATCTTTATTATTTCTCTTATCCTGCTGGGTTTAGGCTTTCTTTGCTGTTCTTTCTCCAGCTCCTTTAGGTGTAGGGTTAGGTTGTGTATTTGAGACCTTTCTTGTTTCTTGAGAAAGGGTTGTATTGCCATATACTTTCCTCTCAGGACTGCCTTTGCTGCATCCCAAAGATTTTGAACAGTTGTGTTTTCATTTTCATTGGTTTCCATGAATTTTTTTAATTCTTCTTTAATTTCCTGGTTGACCCATTCATTCTTTAGTAGGATGCTCTTTAGCCTCCGTGTATTTGAGTTCTTTCCAACATTCCTCTTGTGATTGAGTTCTAGTTTCAAAGCATTGTGGTCTGAAACTATGCAGGGAATAATCTCAGTGTTTTGGTACCGGTTGAGACCAGATTTGTGACCTAGGATGTGATCAATTCTGGAGAATGTTCCATGGGCACTAGAGAAGATTGTGTATTCTGTTGCTTTGGGATGGAATGTTCTGAATATGTCTGTGAAGTCCATTTGGTCCAGTGTGTCATTTAAAGTCTTTATTTCCTTGTTGATCTTTTGCTTAGATGATCTGTCCATTTCAGTCAGGGGGGTGTTCAAGTCCCCCACTATTATTGTATTGTTGTCAACGTGTTTCTTCGCTTTTGTTATTAATTGCCTTATATAATTGGCTGCTCCCATGTTAGGAGCATAGATATTTACAATTGTTAGATCTTCTTGTTGGATAGACCCTTTAAGTAGGATATAATGTCCTTCCTCATCTCTTATTACAGTCTTTGGTTTAAAATATAATTTGTCTGATATAAGGATTGCCACCCCAGCTTTCTTTTGGTGTCCATTAGCATGGTAAATGGTTTTCTACCCCCTCACTTTCAATCTGGGGGTGTCTTTGGGTCTGAAATGAGTCTCTTGCAGACAGCATATCGATGGGTCTTGTTTTTTAATCCAAACTGATAGCCTGTGTCTTTTGATTGGGGCGTTGAGCCCATTTACATTCAGGGTAACTATTGAAAGGTATGAATTTAGTGCCATTGTATTGCCTGTAAGGTGACTGTTACTGTATATAGTCTGTGTTCCTTTCTGATCTATGCTGCTTTTAGGCTCTCTCTTTGCTTAGAGGACCCCTTTCAATATTTCTTGGAGGGCTGGTTTTGTGTTTGCAAATTCCTTTAGTTTTTGTTTGTCCTGGAAGCTTTTTATCTCTCCTTCAACTTTCAATGAGAGCCTAGCTGGATATAGTATTGGCTGCATGTTTTTCTCATTTAGTGTTCTGAAGATATTATGCCAGTCCTTTCTGGCCTGCCAGGTCTCTGTGGATTGGTCTGTTGCCAATCTAATATTTCTACCATTGTACGTTACATATCTCTTCTCCTGAGCTGCTTTCAGGATTTTCTCTTTGTCTCTGAGACTCCTAAGTTTTACTATTAGATGTCAGGGTGTTGACCTATTTTTACTGATTTTTGACAGGGCTTCCCCGTGCCTCCTGGATTTTGATGCCTGTTTCCTTCCTCACATTAGGGAAGTTCTCTGCTATTATTTGCTCCAATATACCTTCTGCCCCTCTCTCTCTTTCTTCTTCTTCTGGGATCCCAATTATTCTAATGTTGTTTTGTCTTACCAAATCGCTTACCTCTCGAATTCTGCCCTCATGATCCTGTAGTTGTTTCTCTCTCTTTTTCTCAGCCTCTTTATTTTCCATCATTTGGTCTTCTCTATCGCTGATTCTCTCTTCTGCCTCATTTATCCTAGCAGTTAGTGCCCCCATTTTTGATTGCACCTCATTAATAGCCTTTTTGATTTCGACTTGATTAGATTTTAGTTCTTTTATTTCTCCAGAAAGCGTTTCTCTAATAACTTCCACGCTTTTTTTAAGCCCAGCTAGTATCTTTAAAGTCATCATTCTGAACTCTAGGTCCGACATCGTACTAATGTCCGTATTGAGTAGGTCCCTGGCTGATGGTACTACCTCTTGTTCTTTTTCCTGAGGTGATTTTTTTCGTCTTGTCATTTTGTGCAGAGGAGAATAGATGAATGAGAGAACAAAATGGTAACAGGTTAACAATGTCCCCAGCAAATATACTCTAACCAAATCAGAAAAGACCTGAAAGCAGGGGAAAAGAAAGGGAAAGAAAGAAAAAAGAGAAAAAAAGATAAAAACAAAAACAGAACAATACAAAAACAGAATATGATCAAATATGATCAGGCTAGTGCATAGATCAGTGCCACACACTAGATTTTGGGTGTATTTTGTTCTGTTAGAAAAAAGTGCCTCCTAAAATTTTAAAGGTAGAAAGACATATATGTACAAAATAAGGGTTGATAAAATGAAGGAATGGAAGATGATTGTAAAGATGAAAATTATAAAAGATTTTATAAATGGGATTGATAAGATAAGTTGTTTGAAAAAAGAAAGAAGATTAAAAAAAAGGGGGGAGAGAATGTGATCAGGCAGGAGAGTAGAACAAAGGCATACACTAGTGATTTAGGGTATATTTTGGTCTGTTAGAAGAAACTATCTCAAAATTTTAAAGAGAGAACAACTTATATATATATGACAAAAATAGGGTAACTACTATGAAGGGATAAAATATGACTCTAAAAATGAAAAATAAAAATTTTTTTTTAAAAAAGGGATTAAGATGTTGGTTGAAAAAGGGAAAAAGAAAAATTAAAAAAAAAACAGTTAAAAAAATTAACTTTGATGAACTAATGAATCATGGTAAAAAAAGCTATGAATTCTATGTGCAGTATTCCCCTAGTGTTGGAGTTCTCCCGTTCTCCTTGATCGGTAAACTTGGTCTTGGCTTGCTGGCTGTTTGTGCTGATCTTCTGGGGGAGGGGCCTGTTGCCGTGGTTTCCAAATATCTTTGCTGGTGGCTGAATTGCCCCGCCCTTGTCGGTATGGGCTAAGCAAGCTGCTTGGGTTTGCTCTCAGGAGCTTTTGTTCCCTGCAAGCTCTGGTACAGCTTTGGAGGACCAGGGCGAAAATGGTGGACTCCCAATCTCCACCCGGAGGAGCCGAGAACTCGGGGCCCCGCTCCTCAGTGCACCCCCAGAGAAAAGCAGTCAGTCACTCCCGTCTCCCTGGTCTCTGGCCGCACTCCGTGCTCACCCGGCCTGTGACCAAGCGTTTGCATCTCTGGCACCCGACCCTGTGTGTAGTCTCCAAACCCAGCACATCCCTGCGGTGCGTTCCCGCGCCCCTCCTCCCAGGGGAGAAAGGGGAGTCTCCCTGGCTCTGCTGCTTGTTTGGTCCCTGCTGTAGGAGCAGTGGCCTGACTGGGCCGCGGATCACAGTTTATGGCAACCCCAAGCTGAGAGCCCGCGCCTCGGCTCCTTCTCTGTAGCTGGCTTCCCCACTCCGTTACCTGGAAGCTCTGCCACACTCAGGCACCCCCGGTCTTTCTGGGACCCCAAGGGTCCTGAGACCACACTGTCCTGGGAGGATTCCACCCCCCGCTTAACCACTGCAGCGATGTCCCTCAGCGGAGCCAGCTTCTAAAAGGTCTGATTTTGTGCTCTGTGGCTCTATCATTTGCCAGAAGCGGCCGACGGAGGCCCCCTCCCCCGCTGTCTATCCTCCGGAATATCGCCTTGGAATCACTTCTCCGCACATCATACCTTCCAGTAAGTGGTTGTTTCTCTGTTCAGAGAGTTGTTGCTACTCTCCTCTTCGATCTCCTGTTGAGTTCGTAGGTGTTCAGAATGGTTTGATCCCTATCCAGCTGAATTCCTGAGACCAGACGAAATCTAGGTCTCCTACTCCTCCACCATCTTGCTCCGCCCCTCTAAGATTGATTTCTTTTGGTATCCTTTGTATGGGATATGTTTTCTCTTTTCACTTTTTTTTTCATTCAGTGCTTTGAATATATCCTGGCAGTCCCTTCTGGTCTGCAAAGTTTCTACTGAAATTTCTGATTATCTTATAGGGGTTGCCCCTGTATGTAACAACTTCTTTTTTTTCTTGTTGCTTTTAACATTCTCTCGTCTTCAAGTTTTGACGAATTAATTATAATGTGTCTCAGTGTTGGTCTCTTTGGTTTCATCTCGTTTGGGATTCTCTGGGCTTCCTGGATTTGGTTGTCTATTTCTTTCCCCAGGTTAGGGAAATTTTCAGCCCTAATTCAAATAAGCTTTCTGCTAGTTCCCTCCATCCATCTCCCTCCTACCCCCACCCAGGGATTCTTAGCATACAAATGTTGGTCCACTCGATGATATCTCATTAGTACCTTAGGCTATATTTACTCTTTTCATTTTGGTTTTTTTTTTTTTTTTTTTGCTCCTCTGATTGTTTGAATTCCACTGCCCTGTCTTCAAGTTGCTTTATCCTTGTTTCTACCTGTTCTAGTCTATAAGTGAAACTTTTTATGGAATTTTCAGTTCAGTTACTGTATTCTTTAGTTCTGTGATTTCTCTGTGGTACTTATCTTTTATATATCTTAAAATTCTTACTTTATGTTTTGTTCTCTTGATACCATTGAGCATCTTTAGGACCACTATTTTGAACTCTTTATCAGGTAAATCACATACCTCTGTCTCATTAAGGTCTGTTCTGGGGTTTTATTGTTTTTTTGGTTTGAAACCTATCTTCTTCAGTTTCCTTGACTCTGCACTGATTAGTGCATTAGATAAAACTGCTACCTCTACCAGGTGAAGGAGTGGTCCTATATTGAAGATGAACCTTATTATTCCTTCCAGCCCTGGCTCTTCATTATCTCTCAAACTTTTGTGATTGCTTAAGCAGCTTTCTTTGTTCTTAGTGGCTCCCAGTAATTGAGGTTATGCCAAGACCATCAGTGTTCCAAAAGGGAGGATCTCAGTCAGCACCTAGATGCAGGCTGATTGGAAGCTGGACCATTGGCAGCAGTTCTTAAAGTATGTAAATATACCACTTTCAGGGAAAAAATAGGAGATTGGTGACTGTCAGTTCTCTCTGTGCCAAGTCCCAAGGGCTGAACACATAGCCAAGTACTATCTCTTTGTTTGTTGCAGTGCCCCTGACCCCATGAGCACAAGCCCTGGGGCCACCAGCCAGGATCTCTAGGGATGTGTCCTCGGGGCAGCAGCCATAAAAGCTGGGATGCCGGATGTATGCCCACGTTCCTTTCATGTGGACACTGCCAACTTGGAATGGGGCAGAAAGTGAATGTGAAGATGGCATCTCCCTGATCTCTGGAGGGTGTTGCAGTCAGCCTTTAAATGTGTGTCAAACTAGAAGACAGACTCCCATGCTACAGGCCCCAAGATATGCAAATTGACCTCCCTTATGGAAAGACTCAGAGTTGAGTGCCTCTGTGCTGAGTTCTATGGAGATAGCCAATCAAGAACTGTTTCCTTCTTTACTGTGAAACCCATGAACAGAAGCCTCACTGGCCACCAGAGACAGAAGACCAAGGGGGTATGATCTTTAATTGCAGCCAAAAAAGATGGGCTGCCAGACATATGACACTGGTGACCTAGGTCAGGGCAGAGGAACAGTGTGAAGGTGGCACATGCCAGGTTCCTGGGTTTCTGGAGAGGATGGCAGTTGGCCCCTAGACCTGTGTCCAATTAGAAGCCTGATTATCAGGCTACAGCTTTTAAGATATAGATATAAGCTGCTTTCAGGGAAAAGCTGGGTGTTTTAGTGAGCTGCTAAACCCTGCAGGCGGTGGGTGATATCCACAGCGAGTCCTCTTGAGTCTGTTAAGAACTATAGTCTTGTGAGTGTTGTAGATGCAAACCCTATTGGCTTTCAGAACTAGGTGCTTTGGGAGCCTGTGTCTTAGTGGACATTTTGAAAGTTGGGTACCTAGATGTTGGGCAAACCCTTCACTCCTCAGGGAGAAGCAGGGAGTTGTGTTTCATTCTGACTGTACTTTGCTCTGCAGGGGGTGGGGTTTATGGGGAGATTGTGTCTCAGCCTCTCCTACCCATTTTGAAGTGGGCTTTTTCTTATTTGCCTGATGCGTAGGACTTGCTCAGCTAGTTTCTGGATTTCTCTCAGAGGGAATTGTTTTGTATGTAGCTGTAGATTTGGTGCATCTATGTGGGGAGACAAATTCAGAAGCCTTTGTCACTATCTTGAACTGGACTCAGCCCTTTGTTTTAAATTTGAATTAGATATGTTAACCCACAAATAGGTGTGGAGGTCTGAGAAAGTAGGCTGTAAAGAAGATGATTAATGGATTATTATAACAAGGAAGAGTATGAAAAGAACCAGAGAGATAAAACAATGCAATGGAAGTTCAAAGGAGGAAGACAGCTCCTTGGAGGTAGGGGTGATATGAAGGAAAAGCAGGTAACATCTTCGTGGAAGTGGGATAATATTGGGGCCGTATTAAAGAGTGGACTAATAACTTCCTGGAAATATATTTTGTTTACTAGGCTAGAGAAATATATTTCCCTTTCTAGGTGATGAAGAATCAGGAAGTTTTGAGTGAGGCTGTGAAAATGAGTTTGATTTGAAATAAGACATACCTGCTTTGTCTATTGAATGATCCACATGGCTCCCTCAGCTAGACTAAGAATAAGTGTCTCAGCAAAAAGAGTGACAAGTTCTCTAGCTGAAACTGAAGATGGTATGCAGTCTCCTAGGAGACTAACTCTGGGACCTGGATGTTTCTTTTGCCAGCAAGGCTATTTTCTCTCACCATGTGAGCTCAGGGCCTTTTAATCCCCATTATTAGATTATTGGTGTGTTCCTTTTCCTTTTTCCTCTACAGCTCTATAAATAAACAGAAATAAGTGGGGGCTGTGCCTACTTTCTGGAGCCCAACCCCTGGTGTGTCAAACTATACCCAAGTTCTCCTCTCTGTGGGATGGTGAGAAATTGCTATCAAATACATTCTTTGGTAATTCTAGGCTTTTAGGCAAGTATAAGTAACCTGCTTTATACCTTCATTGTGTGTCACGTGTGGTATTTACTTCTGTTCCAGACTTGACAGTTTTTGTGTTCTAGGAAAATTAATTTGGCTTACCCACTGCTACTTGGTAAGAGTGGAGGTGAGATAGGGAGACCAATTAGAGAGACTGGGTGGCTCTGCAAGTGGTTATGAAGCCCCAGAGAGCATCTTAGAAAGAAATGGACACAAATACTCAAGTAGTATCTACAGGATTGGATAGCTGAATGTGAGAAGATAGAAAATCCAAGAGTTTGAACCTAGATTACTAGGCTAATGGTAGTGGTGGTCAAATAACTGTGGATGTTGGTTTACAGAGGATGGATGGGAAATGGTATGCATTTGGAAAGTTAGGTTTGGAATATGTCCAAACCTGATGGTGAAACTGATAGTAAAACTGAGTGAATGTTGGAGGCAGTTATAAATAAGATTCAGCAAGCCGTGGTTAGAGTTTTTCCTCAAATATATGTGAAGCTGATATTTTAAAGAAGGATTTTATTTAAAAATTTTAACAAGCTGACAGGTGTTGAACAGCATTAACTATCTGAAACCGATAATTATCCAACAAAACAAAAATTTTTCCCATGCAGTATGGCCCAAAAGAAATGAAGTGTAGGGGAGTGAGTGCTTTTGAATTTTGTATTCTCTGCTCTTTATTTTGCCAAGAGAGTGAAAAAGTAGCCACAGGATAGAAATGCCCCCAAATTGGATTTTCATGTTCCATTCAGCATGAACATATTCCTTATTGTTTTTCACATGACCTTCTCTTCTCTCTCAAACCCTCTGGTGAATGGGCCTCAGGAGAAAGACCGTATTAAAATATGTGGGTTCATAATGAGATAATAAATAATGCAGCAATTTCACCCCAACTAAAGACCGTCTCTATCTCTGTTGACTTCGGCATTTATTTAAAAATCTTCAGAAAAGAATCTTCTGGGTATTATTTTGGCAAAATTTTGCAGATGTCTTTTTTACCTGAGGTGCATTTAGAGTAAAAATGACAGTTATTCTAAATTGATTTTTTTTTCCTTACAGGTATTTCAAGGATATTTCAGCAAACGGCATAACTAAGTTTGTCTGGAGGCACTAAGCATGTTAATGGAATTTCTTCTTATCTCTCAGTAGAAAACGACAAAACCTGTCAAATGCTCTCAGCTCTGTTTCTTTAAGCTTGTTTGAAATTTGTTTCCTCATCTATGAAATGGAGGAGCTGAGCTACATTTCCCAGGTCTTTTCTTGCTTCAGGTTTCTAGTGACAAGTTCAAAGTCACACAGTAAGTGATTGCACCATACATTATGTTGACTGGTATGAGGGGGAAGCCTGACTATAACAGAAACACGGCTGGTTTTGGAATCAGACCAGTTTGAATACTGCTTCCAGCACCAATTACTAGTTGTAGGTAAGACAGTAAAACTTTTGGTTCCCTTTTTACAGATAATCAAAGTCAATCTCAAATGCCATATATTTTATGACTGTTTTCAGGAAATTACATACAACAGGTACCTACTCCATTCCTTTCCCACTATACCAGGAAGCTTCTTTTAGGACAATTTTATGATAATCTTTATGTTGAAACTAAGCTTTGAGTCCCACACTTCAGTTTATAAGCAGAGAAGGCCCTCAGTGGTCCTACAGAAATTAAATGTCTATGAGCATTGAGACCAAGTTTTAGCTTTATTTTTACGTACACACCGATAGTTTTTTGATGCAGCTCTGCAGTTTTTTAATTGCTATAATGGGGGTAACATTTACTATGGAAACAGAAAAAAAAAAAGGAAAAAAAAACAAACACAAAGAACTCTTGAAGCTCTCTGAATGACCATGAGATTTAAGCATAGGGTCTTATCTACTACAGCTTTTTCTCTCATCCTAGCCATCAAATACTTTTTCACAAATTCAGATAGAACATATAACGCCTTATCACAGCTTCTCCATTAGATGGTAACCTCCTTTGTGGGAGACAATGCTTTAGTCATCTTTGTGTTGTCTGCGTTTAGCACAGTGACTAGCATCAGGACAGTGAATGTTGATTGAATGAACACAGCTTCAGTCCTTCTCCCATTTCTTATAAAAGTCTGAGCCTGGACAGCCACCATCTCAAAGTTCTGACCTTTTATTCACTCATATGTTTTCCCTGGTACTGATATTTTCTATTTTAATAATGTATTTCATATGTCTTATAAATGGCCTTAATTTTTGTGTGAGCCAGGGTAAGCATAATAAAAGAAAAATACTGTGTGCTTTTTATGAACAGGCAAATTGGTTTAAGTAAGTTTTTCAGTGGTTGGCCACAATTTCATTATATTGGAATGAGAGCACTAGGTCGGTGAGGGCTATAGTTTTCCTCTCCTACAGAATTACTACTAGGGATTATGTTATACTTAAAATCAGTGTCTGATGTGTGGTTTCTTGCAGCTACCATTATGACACAGGCGCCAAAACACCAGTTTGGTAAAGCCCCATCACTCTGTTCTACTGGGAATACTGACAATCTTTTTGCATAGAAGGTTCACGTGAAGCTGACTGAGCAGTTTTCTAGTAAGGTTTAGCTAACTTACTGAAATTAAATGACTGTATGGTTTTAAAATGGAGTCCTAAGTTTAGTGTAGGTCTTCCTTGATCATCTAGAAAGCAAAATAAGGAGGCCGGGTGCTTATACTGGAGGTCCAAGACGGGGAGCTAAGGCTGAGGAAGAAAAGAGCAAATGACACGGAGAAAGACACCAAACAGTGTGATATTAGGTGATACTAACCGCCTTTACATAATGAATTAAAGGGACACTTGTCATGTATGTTCACATGGAAAGAGGACAAGGAGTATCACACTCCTTCATGGGCTGTTGTGAGCAGTAATTATGTTAATCTATGTAATATGCTTAGGATACATCACATAGTGAGAACTGTTTATTAGCTATTATTATCACATGAGAAACAAAATGGTCCTTTTTCCAGGGCTGCATGATACAGTTCAGGTAGTCATATTACAACTAGCTTGGATTATATTCTATTTCTAAAATAAGGTTCTCATGGAGTTATTCAGCAAAAATTTATTAAAAAATTACAATGCTTGAGAAACAAAAAATAAGATCATGTCTTAACCTGGAGCTTCTGGAAATCAGATCCTGAGACAAGGATTTAGGTGTTACAACTTTGAGAGGTACAAGGCCAGGGCAGTGAGCGTGACGGGGAGGAGGGAAGTGAGTCGGGAAAGACGTGAAGCAATTCGAGAGTTACCTTAGTGCTTATTGCTACATAATGGGTTGCTGAAGGACATAGTGTGTTGCTCAGCAGTTGTGTTCACTCAACACCTGGGGCTTCTCCAGGAAATAGCCACTTCTCCAGGAGTTCACAAGGGAGAGAAAGGGGAGACTTTCATCTGTCTGCCTCTCTTATCTTGTTTCCTACTAGTCCTCAAGGGGGAGCTAACTCTCCTGTCTCACCACCCCATCAGCAGCTCTTCAGGCAGTCAGATCCTCTGTGATATTTACTCTACCTCCAAAAGTGGAGAGGAAATCTTGCATGGGCAGGCTGCTAGGAGAGAAAAAGAAGGAAGCTTCTGCATGCACAGGGTTGGAAAGAAGTACCTCCAATTTTTTATTCTTCCTTCAGTGACTCCTGGATGGATTTGTATGCACCTTATATCTCACGCTGGTTCAAAAATAACCCCCAAACAGCCACGTGTCTTGAAGGTGCCTGCTTGACTAAGACTGTACCCACTTTCCTCTACTCCTAACTATCCCTCCATTTGGATTCTCTGAAGGAAGAAATGGCATTATTTTTGTGAATGGCATGCTCAGAATCTCCTGTTAGCTCAGATGTATACCTCAGTATAAGAATATGCAAAAATTCTTATCTGCTCAGTTAAGTCCTAAAATCCCCAAGAATAGGGATCATATATTCTCTGGATTTCTCAAAGCACTCAGTGACTAGATGGTCATGGATGAATAAAGATTGGTCGTGGTTAGTAGTTAACCCTTAACTCCTGCCTGCCACATCTGGTGTGATTTCCTTCTCATTTCTACCTTATATGTCAGGGAGTGGTTCAGTTGTCACCTTAACCAAAAATGACAATATTTTCCTGAGAGATCTTGTAGTATAAGATATCCACCATTAAATTTCCCATGGCAATGTGTTCGAAAATCTGCATGCATTCTGTGATATTTTGCATTGAAATCTAGTTAAGTGCATATTTTTAAATCTCATTTTTATTTATTTAGTAAACTTTGGAAACCTATGTTTAGGATCTGGGGTTACATAAATGGAAGACTTGGTTATTGTTTTCAAGGAACTTTTGATTCAGGATAGAGGGATACATAAAACATTATCTCCATCACAGTCATTATCAGGTAATGCTGAAGCCACATTGTGAGCAGAAAGGAGAATGCCTTTAGTGCAGTTTTCACAGAAGAAATTGTTAGAATTTAAAAATGAGTGATGGGGGGGTGGAGCAAGATGGCGGAGGAGTAGGAGACCTGGATTTCCTCTGGTCTCAGGAATTCAGCTGGATAGGGATCAAACCATTCTGAACACCTATGAACTCAACAGGAGATTGAAGATAAGAATAGCAACAACTCTCTGAACAGAAAAGTGACCACTTACTGGAAGGTAGGACGTGCGGAGAAGTGAATCCCAGGCGATATTCGGGAGGATAGACGGTGGGGGAGGGGGCCTCCGTCGGCCGCTTCTGGCAAGTGATAGAGCCGCGGAGCACAAATCGGACCTTTTAGAAGTTGGCTCCGCTGAGGGACGTTGCCAGTGGCTAAGCGGGGGGTGGAACCCTCGTGGGACAGTGTGGTCTCAGGACCCCCGGGGTCACAGAAAGACCGGGGGTGCCTGAGTGTGGCAGAGCTCCCAGGTATCGGAGCGGGGAAGCCGGCTGCAGAGACGGAGCCGAGGCGCGGGCTCTCAGCTCGGGGTTGCCATAAACTGTGATCCGCGGCCCAGTCAGGCCACTGCTCCTCCAGCAGGGACCCAACAAGCAGCAGATCCGGGGAGACTCCCCTTCCTCCCCCGGGAGGAGCGGCGCGGGAGTGCACCACAGGGATCTGCTGGGTTTGGAGACTCCCCACGGGGTCCGGTGCCAGAGATAGAAATGCTCGGTCACAGGCCAGGTGAGCACGGAGTGCGGCCAGAGACTGGGAAGACGGGAGTGACTGACTGCTTTTCTCTGGGGGCGCACTGAGGAGCGGGGCTGAGATTGGGAGGACGCCATTTTCACTGTCGTGCTCCAACGCTGTACGGAAAGCTTGCAGGGAACAAAAGCTCCCGAGAGCAAACCTGAGCAGATTGCTTAGCCCGGACCGGCAAGGGCGGGGCAATTCCGCCTCCACAAAGACATTTGGGAACCACGGCAACAGGCCCCTCCCCCAGAAGTTCAGCACAAACAGCCAGCCAAGACCAAGTTTACCGATCAATGAGAACAGCAGAACTCCAGTGCTAGGGGAATACTGCACATAGAATTCATGGCTTTTTTACCATGATTCATTAGTCTTTCAAAGTTAATTTTTTTAAACTTTTTTTGGAATTTTTCTTTTTCCCTTTTTCAAACAACATCTTATCAATTCCTTTTTTTAAAAAAGCATTTTTATTTTTCATTTTTAGAGTCATATTCTATCCCTTCATAGTAGTTACCCTTATTTTTAGCATATATATATATATATATATAAGTTCTCTCTTTAAAATTTTGAGATAGTTTCTTCTAAGATATCAAAATATACCCTAAATCGCTAGTGTATGGCTTTGTTCTAGTCTCCTGCCTCATCACATTCTCTCCCCTTTTTTTTTCATTCTTTCCTTTTTGTTAAAGCCTCTTCTTTTTTCAAACATCTTATCAATTCCTTTTTTAAAATTTTTTATAATTTTCATCTTTACAGTCATATTCCATCCCTTCATCATATCAATCCTTATTTTGTACATATATGTCTTTCTTTCTTTAAAATTTTAGGAGACACTTTCTTCTAACAGACCAAAATACACCCAAAAATCTAGTGTGTGGCACTGATGTATGCACCAGTCTGATCATATTTGATCATATTCTGTTTTTTTTTTTGTTCTGTTTTTTTATCTTTTTCTTTTTTTCTCTTCTTTCTTTCCCTTTCTTTTCCCCTGGTTTCAGGTCTTTTCTGATTTGGTTAGAGTATATTCTCTGGGGACATTGTTAACCTGTTAGCATTTTGTTCTCTCATTCATCTATTCTCCTCTGGACAAAATGACAAGATGAAAAAAATCACCTCAACAAAAAGAACAAGAGGTAGTACTGTCAGCCAGGGACCTACTCAATATGGCCATTAGTGTGATGTCGGACCTGGAGTTAAGAATCATGATTTTAAAGATACTAGCTGGGCTTGAAAAAAGCGTGGATGTTATTAGAGAAACCCTATCTGGAGAAATAAAAGAACTAAAATTTAACCAAGTCGCAATAAAAAAAGGCTATTAATGAGGTACAATCAAAATGGGGGCACTAACAGCTAAGATAAATGAGGCAGAAGAGAGAATCAGCAATATAGAAGACCAAATGATGGAAAATAAAGAGTTGAGAAAAAGAGAGAGAAACAACTACTGGATCATGAGGGCAGAATTCGAGAGAGAAGTGATACGATAAGACAACATTAGAATAATTGGGATCCCAGAAGAAGAAGAAAGAGAGAGAGGGGCAGAAGGTATATTGGAGCAAATAATAGCAGAGAACTTCCCTAATGTGGGGAAGGAAACAGGCATCAAAATCCAGGAGGCACAGAGAACCCCTCTCAAAAATCAATAAAAATAGGTCAACACCCCGACATCTAATAGTAAAACTTACGAGTCTCAGAGACAAAGAGAAAATCCTGAAAGCAGCTTAGGAGAACAGATATGTGACCTATAATGGTAGAAACATTAGATTGGGAACAGACCAATCCACAGAGACCTGGAAGGCCAGAAAGGACTGGCATGATATCTTCAGAGCACTAAACGAGAAAAACATGCAGCCAAGAATACTATATCCAGCTAGGCTGCCATTGAAAATAGAAGGAGAGATAAGAAGCTTCCAGGACAAACAAAAACCAAAGGAATTTGCAAACACAAAACCAGCCCTCCAAGAAATATTGAAAGGGGTCCTCTAAGCAAAGAGAGAGCCTAAAAGCAGCATAGACCAGAAAGGAATACAGACAATATACAGTCACCGTCACCTTTCAGGCAATACAATGGCACTAAATTCATACCTTTCAATAGTTACCCTGAATGTAAATGGGCTCAATGCCCCAATCAAAAGACACAGGCTATCAGATTGGATTAAAAAACAAGACCCATTGATATGCTGTCTGCAAGAGACTCATTTTAGACCCAAAGACACCCCCAGATTGAACGTGAGGAGGTGGAAAACCATTTACCATGCTAATGGACACCAAAAGAAAGCTGGATGGCAATCCTTATATCAGACAAATTAGATTTTAAACCAAAGACTGTAATAAGAGATGAGGAAGGACACTATATCCTACTTAAAGGGTCTATCCAACAAGAAGATCTAACAATTGTAAATATCTATGTCCCTAACATGGGAGCAGCCAATTATATAAGGCAATTAATAACAAAAGCAAAGAAACACACTGACAACAATACAATAATAGTGGGGGACGTTAACATCCCCTGACTGAAATGGACAGATCATCTAAGCAAAAATCAACAAGGAAATAAAGACTTTAAATGACACTGGAGCAAATGGAATTCACAGACATATCTAGAACATTCCATCCCAAAGAAACAGAATACACATTCTTCTCTAGTGCTCATGGAACATTCTCCAGAACTGATCACATCCTAGGTCACAAATCAGGTCTCAACCGGTACCAAAAGATTGGGATCATTCCCTGCATATTTTCAGACCACAATGCTTTGAAACTGGAACTCAATCAGAAGAGGAAAGTCGGAAAGAACTCAAATACATGGAGGCTAAAGAGCATCCTACTAAAGAATGAAGGGGTCAACGAGGAAGTTAAAGAAGAATTAAAAAAATTCATGGACACCAATGAAAATGAAAACAACTGTTCAAAATCTTTGGGATGCAGCAAAGGCAGTCCTGAGAGGAAAGTATATAGCAATACAATCCTTTCTCAAGAAACAAGAAAGGTCTCAAAAACACAACCTAACCCTACACCTAAAGGAGCTAGAGAAAAAGCAGCAAATAAAGCCTAAACCCAGGAGGAGAAGAGAAATAATAAAGATCAGAGAAGAAATCAATGACCTAGAAACCAAATGAACAGTAGAACAGATCAATGAAACTAGGAGCTGGTTCTTTGAAAGAATTAACAACATTGATAAACCCCTGGCCAGACTTATCAAAAAGAAAAGAGAAATGTCCCAAATCAACAAAATCATGAATGAAAGAGGAGAGATCACAACCAACACCAAAGAAATACAAACAATTATAAAAACATATTATGAGCAACTCTATGCCAGCAAATTAGATAACCTGGAAGAAATGGATGCATTCCTAGAGATGTATCAACTACCAAAACTGAACCAGGAAGAAATAGAAAACCTGAACAGACCTATAACCACTAAGGAAATTGAAGCAGTCATCAAAAATCTCCCAACAAACAAAAGCCCAGGGCCAGATGGCTTCCCAGGGGAATTCTACCAAACATTTAAAGAAGAATTAATACCTATTCTCCTGAAACTGTTCCAAAAAATAGAAATGGAAGGAAAACTTCCAAACTCATTTTATGAGGCCACCATTACCTTGATCCCAAGACCAGACAAAGACCCCATCAAAAAGGAGAATTACAGACCAATATCCTTGACGAACATGGATGCAAAAATTCTCACCAAAATACTAGCCAGTAGGATCCAACAGTACATTAAAAGGATTATTCACCACGACCAAGTGGGATTTATTCCTGGGCTGCAAGGTGGTTCAACATCTGCAAATCAACCAACGTGATACAATATATTAACAAAAGAAAGAACAAGAATCATATGATCCTCTCAATAGATGCAGAAAAAGCATTTGACAAAGTACAGCATACTTTGTTGATCAAAACTGTTCAGAGTATAGAGATAGAGGGTACATACCTCAATATCATAAAAGCCATCTATGAAAAACCTACAGTGCATATCATTCTCAATGGGGAAAAACTGAGAGCTTTCCCCCTAAGGTCAGGAATGCAGCAGGGATGTCCACTCTCACCACTGCTATTCAACATAGTATTAGAAGTCCTAGCCACAGCAATCAGACAACAAAAAGAAATCAAAGGCATCCAAATCGGAAGGAGGAAGTCAAACTCTCACTCTTTGCAGATGATATGATACTGTATGTGGAAAACCCAAAAGACTCCACCCCAAAACTGCTAGAACTCATACAGGAATTCCGTAAAGTGGCAGGATATAAAATCAATGCACAGAATTCAGTGGCATTCCTATACACCAACAACAAGACAGAAGAGAGACAAATTAAGTAGTCGATCCCATTTACAATTGCACCCAAAACTATAAGATACCTAGGAATAAATCTAACCAAAGAGGCAAAGGATCTGTACTCAGAAAACTATAAAATACTCATGAAAGAAATTGAGGAAGACAAAGAAATGGAAAAACGTTCCATGCTCATGGATTGGAAGAACCAACATTGTGACGATGTGAATGCTACTTGGAGCAATCCACACATTCAATGCAATCCCCATCAAAATACCATCCACTTTTTTCAAAGAAATGGAACAAATAATCCTAAAATTTGTATGGAACCAGAAGAGACCCCGAATAGCCAGAGGAATCTTGAAAAAGAAAAGCAAAGCTGGCGGCATCCCAATTCTGGACTTCCAGCTCTATTACAAAGCTGTCATCATCAAGACAGTATGGTACTGGCACAAAAACAGACACATAGATCAATGGAACAGAATCGAGAGCCCAGAAATGGACCCTCAACTCTATGGTCAACTCATCTTTGACAAAGCAGGAAAGAATGTCTAATGGAAAAAAGACAGTCTCCTCAACAAGTGGTGTTGGGAAAATTGGACAACCACATGCAGAAGAATGAAACTGGACCATTTCCTTACACCACACACAAAAATAGACTCCAAATGGTTGAAAGACCTAAACATGGGACAGGAGTCCATCAAAATCCTAAAGGAGAACACAGGCAGCAACCTCATCGACCTCAGCCACAGCAACTTC
Source organism: Zalophus californianus (assembly GCF_009762305.2). Taxonomy (NCBI): domain Eukaryota; kingdom Metazoa; phylum Chordata; class Mammalia; order Carnivora; family Otariidae; genus Zalophus; species Zalophus californianus. Next base: position 87,344,057 of record NC_045600.1, read on the forward strand.
TTCCTAGAAACATCGCCAAAGGCAAGGGAAGCCAGGGCAAAAATGAATTATTGGGATTTCATCAAGATCAAAAGCTTTTGCACAGCAAAAGAAACAGTCCAGAAAACCAAAAGACAACCGACAGAATGGGAGAAGTTATTTGCAAATGACATATCAGATAAAGGGCTAGTATCCAAAATCTATAAAGAACTTATCAAACTCAACACCCAAAGAACAAATAATCCAATCAAGAAATGGGCAGAAGACATGAACAGACATTTTTCCAAAGAAGACATCCAAATGGCCAACAGACACATGAAAAAGTGCTCAACATCGCTCAGCATCAGGGAAATCCAAATCAAAACCTCAATGAGATACCACATCACACCCATCAGAATGGCTAAAATCAACAAGTCAGGAAACGACAGATGTTGGCGGGGATGTGGAGAAAGGGGAACCCTCCTACACTGTTGGTGGGAATGTAACCTGGTGCAACCTCTCTGGAAAACAGTATGGAGGTTCCTCAAAAAGTTGAAAATAGAGCTATGCTACGATCCAGCAATTGCACTACCGGTTATTTACCACAAAGATACAAATGTAGGGATCCAAAGGGGTACATGTACCCCAATGTTTATAGCAGCAATGTCCACAATAGCCAAACTGTGGAAAGAGCCAAGATGTCCATCAACTGTTGAATGGATTAGAAGATGTGGTATATATACACAATGGAATATCATGCAGCCATCAAAGGAATGAGAGCTTGCCATTTGCAACGACGTGGATGGAACTGGAGGGTGTTATGCTGAGTGAAATAAGTCAGTCAGAGACAGAAATGTATTGTATGACCTCACTGATATGAGGAATTCTTGATCTCAGGAAGGAAACTGAGGGTTGCTGGAGTGGTGGGGGGTGGGAGAGGGGGCTGTGTGATAGACATTGGGGAGGGTATGTGCTATGGTGAGCACTGTTAATTGTCCAATACTGTTGAATCACAGATCTGTACCTCTGAAAGAAATAATGCAATATATTAAAAAAAAAAGAAGATAGCAGGAGGGGAACGATGAAGGGGGGAAATCGGAGGGGGAGACGAATCATGAGAAATGATGGACTCTGAAAAACAAACTGAGCGTTCTAGAGGGGAGGGGTGTGGGGGGATGGGTTAGCCTGGTGATGGGTATTAAAGAGGGCACATTCTGCGTGGAGCACTGGGTATTATGCACAAAGAATGAAAAATGGAACACTACATCAAAAACTAATGATGTATGGTGATTAACATAACAATAAAAAATTTAAAGAGAAAAAAGAAAGAAAATGAGTGATGAATGAATGGTTGTGTGTGTGTGTGTGTGAGAGAGAGAGAGAGAGCGCATGCGCGAGAGAGAGCAAAATGAGCCTGGAAGGTAATAGATGTTGAATAATTGGGCAGGTGGGTCTTGCATGTGCTGCTGGGGTGCACAGATGAAAGAATAGTTGTATTCTCATGAGGCTGAGGCACAGGACATATGGGGGAGAACTGGAGAGATCAGGTGGAGTGGGAAAGCTGGGGTCGATCATGCTTGACTATAGACTGTGCTACAGGGAATATCCTGGGAACAAAGATGACTCATGGACGCACTATGAATAGAAGAGAGAATGCCAACCTCTTGAGGGTCAGGGACCATATCTTAGATGCATTTTGTTCCTTCATGACACCTAGCAGAGCTTTTTTTCTTTTTTTTTTTTTAAGATTTTATTTATTTAGTTGAGAGAGCACAAGCAGGGTGAAGGGCAGAGGGAAAAGCAGACTCCCCACTGAGAAGGGAGCCTGATGTGGGACTCTATCTTGGGACTCCAGGATCATGACCTGAGCTGAAGGCAGATGCTTGACCAACTAAGCCATCCAGATGCCCTAGCAGAGCTTCTTATTTGTAGCAGGCACTCAGTGAATTTTGGTTAAATGCTGGAGCCCCCATAGTTCTGGAACACTACATGACAGGCACAGATCTTAGCAGAATTCATAAGCGAGACAGTAAATGTTTAGAATTCTTTGTTCCTGGAGACAAACTTCTGAAGTATGACCTTGTATTTCGTACAACTTTGTTCTTCAAAAATTGCTGTTGTATAATACTTTTTGTCAATTAGTTGGAATTGCATTCAGTTAATGGCATATGTAATTAGCCATCTTATCTTGCTCTGAAGGGCACCTAACAAGAGGTAAAATGAGCTATTTTCAGTGGTTGTAAAACTACCGAGCCACAGAAACAGAGGTTGAGACCCTTTAAGGGCTCAGAGGAAATGGAACTGAAACTAAAAAAATACCATCACAAACGGAAACTACTCCATAAAAGCATAAAGAATTCAGTTCTGAATTTTTTTGGATTATGCCGCCATATATGTTAGATTCTCAGGAATTGGTTAACCTTTTTTTTCCCACACTCCCAAGCTCCATTTTCCTCTACCCATGAAGATAAAAATTGAACCAAAGGAGGTAATTGCTTAGAGTTTCATACATCTATTGTTTATCTTATCAAACTACAAAAAATAAGCTGATTAGTAATTAAAATTTAACACCCAGCTATATAAAATAAGAGTATTAACAGAAAAGCTAACATTTATTTTGTGCTTACTGTGGGCCAGGTATTGTTTGAAGTTTTCTACATGTATTCTTTTTAAAAAAATTTTTTTATTGTTATGTTAATCACCATATATTACATCATTAGTTTTTGATGCAGTGTTCCATGATTCATTGTTTGTGCATAACACCCAGTGCTCCACGCAGAACGTACCCTCCCCAATACCCATCACCAGGCTAACCCATCCCCCCACCCCCCTCCCCTCTAGAACTCTGTTTGTTTTGTTTAATCCTTGTAACAACTCTATGAATAAAAAAATGGAATAACTGATTACACATTAATAAGGAAATAATTATTCTCTCTACCCATGTGTCTCTAGACTTGTGCTATCCAGTACAGTAGCCACTACCCTCATGTGGCTATTTATTATTATTTTTGTTTTGTTTTGTTTTGTTTTGTTTTTTTTAAGATTTTATTTATTTATTTGAGAGCGAGAGAATGAGAGATAGAGAGCACAAGAGGGAAGAGGGTCAGAGGGAGAAGCAGACTCCCTGCTGAGCAGGGAGCCCGATGCGGGACTCAATCCTGGGACTCCAGGATCATGACCTGAGCCGAAGGCAGTCGCTTAACCAACTGAGCCACGCAGGCACCCTCATGTGGCTATTTAAATTTAAAGTCAGTTCCTCAGTCACAGTACCCCATTCCAACTGTTCAATAGCCACAAGTGGCTAGTGGTTACCATATTGGATAGTGATAGAAGAATCACTATCCATCACTGGAGAAATTGCTGTGCTGTTTTACAGGGACCTGACAATACTGTCACAGAGCTCAGAACATTTAGAATTAGACAAGAGCAAAGAGGTCATCTGGTTCAGTGTCATTATTTCCAGGTGAACTATTTGCCAGAGGAGGTAAGAGACTTGCTTAAGATCACACAATTTATGATCAAGTGAGTCAGGACATAAACCTACACATTATTATCCATTGCATGCACGGATATAGCCTACCTGCTTCTAATGCACAGCAGGAAGAGGGCAGTGAAGACACAGTCATAACCACAGCCTTGCCCATAAATGCTTCTGTTAAGAGTAATCTTCAACTACAAAGGGTGCAGGCTAGAGTTTACCACTTTCCTTTGGACATCTGAATGCTAACTCAGGTAAAAGAGGAACACTAAATAGCAACAGGATGCTCTGTACTATGGGACGGACCAAGAGGTGGCAGATACAGAATCGAACCTCTCTTCCTTCTTTCAAGGTCCAGGGAAGTCTGAAGGCTTCAGTGACCTCTGCTTTCTCTATTCTGATAACACTGTGGCATTCTTACCATTACCTTCGCTCACCTCTAAGGATGGTTTGTGCCAAAAACTTGGCTGGGGCCTGGATCCTGGGAATATGTTAAAGTTTTCTGATTAAAACTTTTTCTCATTGAAAAAGTTCATTGTGACTTTCTTTGATTTTAGAAATTTAAGTAAACAAACTTCAACCATTATAAAAACCATAACTGATATTATAGATGTCTTTCATACCTTTGCTACAAGTATTATGTCCGTGTTCTATAGTCTTAAACTTTTTCATTTGTATCTAACATTTTAAGCACCTTTAAAAGAGTAAGTGTTTAAAATATTAGAATTTGTTGTCCCTCCTCCACCTTTATTTTAATTTTTTGAGGCTTCTCTGCTTAATAATCAGTGGGTGCAACAAACTGAGTGTTACTGGAGTGGTTGGGGGTGGGAGGGATGGGGTGGCTGGGTGATAGACATTGGGGAGGGTATGTGCTATGGTGAGCGCTGTGAATTGTGCAAGACTGTTGAATCACAGATCTGTACTTCTGAAACAAATAACACAACATATTTTAAGAAAAAAGAAAAAGAAGAAGATAGCAGGAGAGGAAGAATGAAGGGGAGTAAGTCAGAGGGGGAGACGAACCATGAGAGATGATGGACTCTGAAAAACAAACTGAGGGTTCCAGAGGGGAGGAGGGTAGGGGGATGGGTTAGCCTGGTGATGGGTATTAAAGAGGGCACATTCTGCATGGAGCACTGGGTGTTATGAACAAACAATGAATCATGGAACACTACATCAAAAACAAATGATGTAATATATGGTGATTAACATAACAATAAAAAAATAAAAAAAAATAATCAGTGGGTGCTCTAGTGGATAGCTGACTTCCCCTCAGCCTTTGAAATTCTCAAACGTGTGGAGGGTTTCATACATCAAGCTCATGGGACTCACTGCTCTAGGGCTTCCTCTGAATGCAGGGGCACATTTGTTAGCCCATTGTGGAGCAGGCTGGGAATTAGCAGGTAAACACCATTCTCATTCTGCAAGTGGGACAACTCTGAGTTGTGGCTTCCCTGAGAGGCTAAAACATAATAAGTCATGTCATTGGATGATCCCATTCATATGGTTGTGGACAGAACCTGAGACTTGCTTCTACCTAATGAATATGGCCTATGTGTTGGGAGAGTTACTCCTGTGTTGATGTTATAGAAGACTAATCTTAGCAGACCCCCATAGTGAGAGATTCTCCTGCTGGCCTTGGGGAAGTAAGTAGCCATGTTGAGAGGGCTGCATGGCGAGAAACGGCTGGTTATCTCTAGGAGCTGAGGGCTTCAGTCCCATAACCTCAAGGAACCCAAAACTGTCATCAACGCCGAGAGGACCACAAGCTCCAGAAAGAAATGCAGCCTGGTTGACCTGTTGTTTGAAGTCTTGTGAGACCCTGAATAGAAGATCCAGGTGTTACCGGATCCCAAGTTTGTCTGCCCTGTCTCTTGAAAGGCCAATACTCAAGAGACAAATTTTGATTGGAAAGGAATTTGAGCTTTATTCAGGAGGCTGGCTGCCTGGGGAGAAGACAGACTCTTGTCCAAAAGCCAACTGTGAGGTTTCTCCCTGACCCAGGGCTTCTTAAAGGGTTTAGTGTAATCAGTAAAAGGAGTGCCATGGTCTGCAACATTTGATTATGTGCAGACTCGGTGCCAGCCAAAATGTTATCTCAATGCTCGTGGGTTGTGCAAGGGGGTCCGGTTCTTGTTTTGTGATGTGTAGGAGGACACTTTTGTTTCTGCAAAGGAAGGCAAGGTCTACAGATACACAAAGGGAGGTTAGTAAAATCATTTGTGTGACCTGAAAAAAGAATATTTTGCTAAAAAAATTGCCAGGCTAATAAAAAAGCCAAGGTGGCTTCAAACAGACTTGCTGGCTTCTGTGGCCTGGGAAAGTTTTGTCATCCTCAAGGCCAGTGGTCTGCTACAGATCCAGGGACTTAGGTCAGCAAGTAAGGAGTGTGTTAACTTGAAGCAAATTAACCCTTAAGACCGGTTAGAATGCTGTTACACAGGTAAGTTGTGCCCAGACTTGTGACCCATGGAAAACTGAGGTCATAAATGTGTGTTGTTTTTAACTATGCAGTAATTTGTTACACAGCAATAGAAAACTAATGCAAGATTCTTACATAGCCTCCCAAAGGTGCCCAGTGGGATTGAGCCCCAGTTGCTCTCTGGGGTAACTTGCTCATTACTGTACTCTATCTAGGTTTCCTTTTATTTTCTTTCCATCTTCCTTATTCTCCTACTACTCTTGGAATCTCCTAAATAAAGTATTTGCATTCACATCCTTTGTCTAGGGTCTGCTTCTGGGAGAACCCAACCTAAGAGTAGCATTTTGGTGCTTTTTATGAAAAGTCCTTTAAAAAAAAACTGCTTCATGAAGATTCATCAATTTAAAATGTACAACTCCATTTTTTATGTATACAGTCATGCAACTATCACCACAATCAATTGTAGAACTTTTATATCACCCTGAAAAGACACACACATTAGTAGTCATTCTCCATTCTTTTCAACCCCTCTCCCCTCTTAACCCAAGGCAACTCTTGTCTACTTTCTGTCTGTAGAGATTTGCCTATTCTGGATATGTCATGGAAATAGAATCATAAAATGTGTGATGACATGTGACTTTCACTTAGCATAATATTTTCAAGGTTCATCAATAGTGTAGCACGTATCAGTACTTTCTTTTTATTGTCTAGTATTCCATTATAAGGATATACCACATTTTATTTATCCACCCATTGATGGGGATTTGGGTTGTGTCTGTATTTTGTTTATGAATAATGGTGCTATGAACATTTGTGTTTAAGTTTTCCTTAGACATGTTTTCATTGCTCTTGGGTACTTCCCTGGGAGTAGAATTGCTGGGTCATATGGTAATTCTGTTTAATATGTTAAGGAATTGCCAAACTATTTTCCAAAGCAATCACATCATTTTACATTGCCACTGGCAATGTGTGAGGGTTATGGTTTTTCACATGACTTTCTAACCCTTGTTATCTGTCCCTTTGATGATAGCCATCTTAGTGGGTGTGAAGTGGTATCTTGTGGCTTTGATTTGCATTTTCCTAATGACTAATAATGTTTGACATGTTTTTATGTGCTTATTGGCTATTTGTATATATTCTATGTTCAAATGCTTAGTCACATAACTTGCCCATTTTTAATTTTCTTTTTATTCATAATGTTTAAATGGAAGTATAATTAACATACAGTGTTGTTAGTTTCAGGTGTATGATATAATGATTTGACAATTCTATACTTTTCTCAGTGCTCATCACAAGTGTACTCTTAATCCTTTTTATCTATGTCACCTCTCTTCTGTCAACCACCAATTTGTTTTCTGTATTTGAGTCTTTTTTTGTCTCTTTTTGTCTTTGTTCACTTGTTTGGCTGAATTTGTTTTGGTGAAATTCCACATATGAAATTATATACTATGTCTTTTTCTGTTTGACTTATTTCAGTTAGCATTATACCCTCAAAAAAGATCTCATTGTTTTTTATGGCAGAGTAATTTTCCAAATTCCATATACGTGTGTGTGTGTGTATGTATGTGTGTGGTATATATATACATCTCATCTTTTTTATCCATTCATCTGTTGATGGACACTTGGGCTGCTTCCATATCTTGGCTATTGTAAATAATGCTGCACTAAACATAGGGGTGCATATAGCTTTCAGAATTAATGTTTTTGGTTTCTTTGGATAAATACCAAGTAGTGGAATTACTGGATAATATGGAAATTCTATTTTTAATTTTTTAAGGACTCTCTATACTGTTTTCCACGGTGGCTGCCTTATTTGTCTTTTCAGTTTTGAGTTACAAGTATTCCTTGTATAATCTGGATATAGGTCCCTTATCAGACATGTGATTTGGAAATAGTTCCACTCTGGATTATTTTTCACTTTTTTAAAAAAATTATTTTTGATGATAAACATTTTTTCATGTGTCTGTTAGCCATTTGTATGTCTTCTTCAGAGAAGTGTCTTTTCACATCTTCTGCCCACTTTTTGCCTTGATTATTTGTTTTTTGGGTGTTCAGTTTGAGAAGTTCTTTACAGACTTGGATACCAGCCCTTTATCTGTAGTGTCATTTGCAAATATCTTCTCCCATTCTGTGGGTTGCCTCTTTGTTTTGTTGACTGTTTCCTTTGCTGTGCAGAAGCTTTTTATCTTGATGAAGTCCCAAAAGTTCATTTTTGCTTTTGTTTCACTAGCCTTTGGAGATGTATCTTGAAAGAAGTTGCTGTGGCCGATGTCAGAGAAGTTACTGCCTATGTTCTCCTCTAGGATTTTGATGGATTCCTGTCACACATTGAGGTCTTTCAACCACTTTGAGTTTATCTTTGTGAATGGTGTTAGAGAATGGTCGAGTTTCATTCTCCATAGCTGTCCAATTTTCCCAGCACCATTTATTGAAGAGGCTTTTTTTCCATTGCATATTTTTTTCCTGCTTTGTCAAAGATTATTTGACCATAGAGTTGAGGGTCCATATCTGGGTTCTCTATTCTGTTCCATTGGTCTATATGTTTGTTTTTGTGCCAGTACCATGCTGTCTTGGTGATCACAGCTTTGTAATATAGCTTGAAATGGGGCAATGTGATGCCCCCAGCTTTAATTTTCTTTTTCAACATTTCCTTGGCGATTCTGGGTCTTTTCTGATTCCATACAAATTTTAGGATTGTTTGTTCCAGCACTTTGAAAAATGTCATTGGAATTTTGACCGAGATGACATTGAAGGTATAGATTGCTCTGGGTAGCATAGACATTTTAACAATGTTTATTCTTCCAATCCCTGAGCATGGATTAGCCATCAGGGAAATTCAAATCAAAACCACATTGAGATACCACCTTACACAAGTTAGAATGGCAAAAATGGACAGGGAAAGAAACCACAAATGTTGGAGAGGTTGTGGAGAAAGGGGAACCCTCTTAAACTGTTGGTGGGAATGCAAGTTGGTACAGCCACTTTGGAAAACAGTGTGGAGATTCCTCAAAAATTTAAAAATATGACCTAGCAATTACACTACTGGGTATTTACCCCAAAGATACAGATGTAGTGAAAAGAGGGCCATATGCACCCCAATGTTCATAGCAGGAATGTCCGCAATAGCTATACTGTGGAAAGAGCCGAGATGCCCTTCAACAGATGAATGGATAAAGAAGATGTGGTCCATGTGTACAATGGAATATTACTCAGCCATCAGAAAGGATGAACACCCAACTTTTACATCAACATGGATGGGACTGGAGGAGATTATGCTCAGTGAAATAAGTCAAGCAGAGAAAGTCAATTACCATATGGTTTCACTTATTTGTGGAACATAAGGAATAGCATAGAGGACATTAGGAGAAGGAAGGGAAAAATGAAGGGGGGGGAATCGGAGAAGAGCACATACCCTCCCCAATGTCTATCACCCAGCTGCCCTATCCCTCCCAACCCCCACCACTCCAGCAACCCTCAGTTTATTTCCTGAGATTAAGAATTCCTCATATCAATGAGGTCATATGATACATGTCTTTCTCTGATTGACTTATTTCGCTCAGCATAATACCCTCCAGTTCCATCCACGTTGTTGCAAATGGCAAGATTTCATTCCTTTTGATGGCTGCATAATATTTCATTGTGTATATATATATATACCACATCTTTATCCATTCATCTATCTTGGCTCTTACCATAGTTTGGCTATTGGGACGTTGCTGCTATAAACATCAGGGTGCATGTAACCCTTCAGATCCCTACCTTTGTATCTTTGGGGTAAATACCCAGTAGTGCAATTGCTGGATCGTATGGTAGCTCTATTTTCAACTGTATGAGGAACCTCCATACTGTTTTCCAGAGGGGTTGCACCAGCTTGCATTTCCACCAACAGTGTAGGAGGGTTCCCCTTTCTCCGCATCCCCGCCAACATCTGTCGTTTCCTGACTTGTTAATTTTAGCCATTCTGACGGGTGTGAGGTGGTATCTCATTGAGGTTTTGATTTGGATTTCCCTGATGCCGAGCGATGTTGAGCACTTTTTCATGTGTCTGTTGGCCATTTGGATGTCTTCTTTGGAAAAATGTCTGTTCATGTCGTCTGCCCATTTCTTGATTGGATCATTGGTTCTTTGGGTGTTGAGTTTGATAAGTTCTTTATAGATTTTGGATACTAGCCCTTTATCTGATATGTCATTTACAAATAACTTCTCCCATTCTGTCAGTTGTCTTTTGGTTTTGTGGACTGTTTCTTTTGCTGTGCAAAAGCTCTTTATCTTGATGAAGTCCCAATAGTTCATTTTTGCCCTTGCTTCCCTTGCCTTTGGTGATGTTTCTAGGAAGAAGTTGCTGCCTGTGTTCTCCTTTAGGATTTTGATGGACTCCTGTCTCACACTGAGGTCTTTCGACCATTTGGAGTCTATTTTTGTGTGTGGTGTAAGGAAATGGTCCAGTTTCATTCTTCTGCATGTGGCTGTCCAATTTTCCCAACACCATTTGTTGAAGAGACTGTCTTTTTTCCATTGGACATTCTTTCCTGCTTTGTGGAAGATGAGTTGACCATAGAGTTGAGGGTCCATTTCTTGGCTGTCTATTCTGTTCCATTGATCTCTGTGTCTGTTTTTGTGCCAATTTCTGCCTTTGCTTCTTTTCAAAGATTGATTTACTATATTTATGTGGGTTTATCCCTAGGCTATCTATTATGTTCCATTCATCTATTTGCCTATTCTTTCATTAATACCACACAATCTTGATTACTATGGCATTATAGTAAGTCTTGAAGTTGGGTAGTATTAGTCTTCTGATTTTTAAAAGAAGTCTTATCAAAAATTGCCATTCTGAGGCTTTGCTTTTCCATATAAACCTTAGAATCATTGGACTTACCTTAAAATTTAGGCACCTCTGGAATATTTGGAAACCTGTGTGAGTACAAGCCTCCCAGGATTGTTTTGTCAGAGAAAGGTGAGAAAGTCCCCTGAGGAAGACTCACTGGGGGTGGAAAATTAGACAATTATGCTTCAGTCATGGGGCAGATGGAAGGTGAAGGTGTCCATGACTGCAATTTGATAGTGTGAAACAAAGTTGGAGGAAAGAGTCTCCCTGTGAATGTAAGAATGTGGGACAGTGTGTTCATCAGGTATGAAAAGATACATCAGCAATGGGCTTTGTGGGTGGTCCACAAGTAGGCAGGGATGTGCTGCTTAGGAATTTCAGGGCACCATTTCTGTCCTCTCTCCTCCAGATGCAGATATAGATTTACTCACCTAGAATTTAGTTTAAGAACTAGTAGATCTCAAGGTTGGGCAGGACTCTCTTCATTAGAAGCATCAAAATCATCAGTTATTTGTGTTTTCTTCACAGAGTAAAACATCTGTGATTTAGTGTACTTTTTAACTTTCTGATCTGGTAAGACATGTCTCACATGCACACTGCTACTTTACAGCTGTGAGCTGGTTGGTGTTGGGTGTGGAGAACTGTATAAAACCCTGTGACCCTAGGGGATGGAGATTCTACAAGGGGAGTTTCTGGTCAGAATTCCCACATATTTGTTATTTTGAGTTAGACAGAAATGGAAAATTGATGCTTTATTAGGTTGTCTTTTCTCTGGCCATTGCCACTCTGTGATATGAGTTTGTGGAATCCATACTTCTTGGCACAATGAAATTAAGGTGTCATCAGCATGGGTCATTAATGACAGAGGTGGTGTTGGAATCTTGGGGGCTTTAGCACTCATTTGACTCCCTGGTGGGAAGTCTGCCAGTAGTTTGTGTTTCCTGACAAGCTCTGAGGGCAGAAGTGAGGCACCCATGTGGCTTTGCACAGTCCTTTCCAGGTAAATGATAGTAAATATAACTTAAAAAAAAAGACTTTTTTAAAAAAGCAGTTAGCTTTACAGCAAAATCAAAAAGAAGATAGAGTTTTCCTGTATACCTTCTACCTGCACACATAAACAGCCTCCCCTATTATCAGTGTCCCCCCACTGGAGTGGTACATATGTTACAATTAATGAACCCATGTTAATACATCATAATTACTCAAAGTCCATAGTTTACCTTAGGGTTTATTCTTCGTCTTTTACATTCTATGGGTTTGGACAAATGTATAATGACATGTATCCGGTATAGTATCATACAGAGTATTTTCACTGTCCTATAAATGCTTTGTGCTCCACCAGTTCATCTCTCAACTCTCCCCCCTGCCATAATAGCTTCTTGAAAGCTTACTGTGTGCCAGTAAACACTTCGCTATATCACTGAGAAGTAGATCTTTTCATTAACTTCATTTTACAAGTGAGAAGACGGAGACAGAGAAATTGAGAGGCTTACACATATCTTGATGAGGTCTAGCAAGAGCAGAAAGAAGGAATCTAGCTTCCAAATCAACACAGTTGACCAATACCCTGTATTTCCTCTGCTGAGGCTCTTCAAAGGAAATATGGATGACCTTGATAGGCAGAAGGAGGACAAGTACCAGGGAAAACTACTTTACTACTTAGAGTAATCTCTGTTCTTTTTTTCCCAGGCTAGAGTGTCCCTGAAAAATGCTGTTCACGCTTAGTATTTTATTTTAGTTTTTTACTTTTACTTTTTATTCATCTAGAATATAGCATTTAATAGACAATATTTCATATTGTTTCAAATTGCTATTCTTGTTATGAGTATTAAAAGCCATATTTTCTTTAATCACATATTTATAGATGTTATCTACTATCAAAATGAAATTTACAAAAAATTAGGGAATTTCTTTTGCTATGATTCTCACATACACCAAGAGAAACATTTATCCTTACTACGTGTTTATGTTCCTCATAACATTTCTACTATTTTACTTATCCACCTTTGAAGCAAAGCAATTAAGTTACATTTCTCTACATTTTATTGTCAACAGATAATGTATAACCTGCTATATAGTGTTATAATGACTTTATTTGCATCTTTTCTGAGCAGTAAGAATTACCATTATTTACTAGAGTAATCATATTTGAAGTGTTTCAGAAAGAAATTTTTGTTCTATACCATCTGCCAAATTTACCTATTAACACTCTCCAACTCTCCAAATATGTTGCTAGCCTAGATATTTTTTCTATGCACTAAACCCTTGCATTAATTACCAACTAAACACTTCTGATTTCAATACTCACTGTAAATGGACACTAATGCATTGTCCAGATCCCTGTTTAGGAATTAAATACCTCTTACTCTAACTATGAGAGTATTCACAACTGTCAGCCTTTTTCAGGGATTGTCCTGGTTGAGGAGAGGTCCATATTTCAATCTCATGCCCCCCTTCCTGGGGCAGCTTCCTTCCAGTGACTGATAGATAAAGGGGTATAAACACCTGATCCTCACACTCAAATAGTGACAACTCAGGGTTATTCTATCTTGAAAACTCCCTACTGCATTGGTGCTCAAATTTTCTCTTTGCCCAATCCTGCTTCCTTTTCTTTCCTTCCCTTCATCATGAGTTAATTCCAAAGGCACTCTCTAAGAAAACACCTATAAGCTAACCTCTACCTCAGGGTCAACTTCTCAGGAAACCCATCTTGAGATACTGACAGTTACTTCAAATTTGGTATGTCTAAAACATAACAGGATTTGGAGAAGATAAGGGCTTTTATTGTATTTCCTAAACCAGTTAATGACACCATCATCCACTCTAACACCCAAGCTAGAGATCTGTGATTTGCTCTGGACTCTTCTTCATCACTATTATTTCTTTAGTTATCAATCTGGTTGACTCTCAAATTCATGTCTGAATACTCCCTCTTGTCTCCATTCCTACTGCCACTGTTATGGCTCAAGCCTCCATTATTTCTTGCCTGTTTAGAGCAGCAACCTTATAACTTAGAGATTTGTAGCGGGTGCTATCAGTGCATTGCTACATCCCTTGACACTGACTATTCCCAGATTTGCCAAAGGCTTGTTACAGCAAGCACCTGCAACTCTCTGCCTGAGGGCTTTCTCTGACCTGTGGAGACTGCTCAGTTTGTGCCATGGGCAGACAAGGGAGTTAACACTGCCAGGAGCAGCTCTCAATCATTGGCAGATGGGACTTGGTGGATAGATACTGATAGGAAACTGAAGTGTGCTCTATATGGTCTCCCAGAGGAAACCTGTGGATTTAAACCTTTTAGTTGTCTGTAGTTGTAACCTTCTCAGTAACGTAAACTTCAGTGACACTCTTCCTTTCCCTATGTTACTTCTTTACTCTAGTATCAATGTTTCCTGGTATCACTTCCCTTAGGAAGTGGCTATAAGACTGTTACCCTAGGCTAGGTTGCCTCAGTAGCAAACCCTAAGATGAAGGTTTGAGTGCAGGAAGTTATCTGAATGAAACACAAATGTGATCACTTAATGGTCTTTTTTTCCCTTTTATTTTCTATTTAAATTCAATTAGCCAACATATAGTACATCCTTAGTTTTTGAAAAGACTTATTTGAGAGAGAGAGAGAGAGAGAGAGAGAGAGAGAGCTGGGGGAGGGGCAAAGGGAGAGAATCTTCAAGCAGACTCTCCACTGAGTGGGGAGCCAAATGCAGGGCTTGATCTCATGACCCATGAAATCATGACCTGAGCTGAAATCAAGAATTGGCCTCTTAACTTACTGAACCACCCAGGTGTCCATTAATGGTCTTACATAAAAATTCAAGTTGCTAAAGGTAATGCCCAAACTCCTTAGCATGCCATCCAAGACCCTTCATTACTTATAGTAGGATCTAGACAATCAAAATCATGGTCCTCCTAAAAACTCCAGTCACCTCTCAGTCAGAAGATAAGGCCTTAATCTACCAAGCCTACCAGGTTCAGGTTAAATGTAGGATACTCGAATAGCTCTAAGAATAGTTCAAATAAAGCTTCATTGAACCAAGGAATAAAGTAACCTCTCCTCTAGACACACAAAAATATGGGCTTCTCAATAGCACTTCAATGATAAGTTTTCTCACCTTTACCCCATTTTAATGGGATTTGAACTAAAATCTTTGGTTAGTTTCCCACAGTTGAGCATTTATTCATAATGAAGATTGATGGAATTTTAGAGCTCACAGGAAAACTAGGGTAGGAAGACATTCTCCCTTACTTGTGCCTTTAGCTTTGCCACTAGGGTCCAGATGGAAGTGAAGCCCAAAGCTTAATTCATTGGATTTGAAAACAAGGCACTATGTTATCATTAAGTGAACATTTATGGAATACGTACTGTACAATGTGGTGTGAAAAATACAGGAGAGACACTAGAGCCAAGTGAGAAGGCCTGAATAAGAAGGGAGAGTGAGTTTGATGTTTGAATAAACTTAAAAATTGAATCTTTGCCCAAAGCCTTTTGTTGAACTGTTATTTGATCCTCTGCATACAGTAAAGATCTCCACTTTACACATAGGTAGTGATCTTCATTTGAATAAAGCAGGCCACAGTCACAAACTTAAACACCACTTTTCCAAAAAGACTTTCTGACTCCCTAATCAGTTTTCTAGAGTGTCTTAGAGTTCTTCTTCATAGCCATTACAATTTATAATTGTTCAATTAAATTCCATCTTCCTCACTGGACTACAAGTTCCAGGAAGGTAGGGACCACATCTATATTATTTACTACCATATTTTTAGTACCTTTTGCATGACACATATAAGTGCCCATAAGTATTTGTTGAATAAATGAATACTCAAATGTGGCAGAATGAAGAATTGGTCTCAGATCTGACTTCCCACCCTCCTGTTTTTTACAATGTATACTTCCAGCAGGTTAAAAGGCAGAGACAGTTCAGTACCTATTGATAAAATTGGTGCTTAATTACATATTGATTGGCAATGTAAACATGAGTAGTCCCTGAGCGCTCTGACCAGACCGTCATTTTTAAAAAATGTTTTTCATGCTTCATGGACTGTAGGGGCAGAGGAGATTCTGAGTTATGGACCCACATATATGGAAAATTCAGGACATGGGCTTCTCAGTGATGGACTTTATGCATAAGCTAAGTTTATGGACTGCTATCTAAAGCCATCATCTAACCCTTCATTTATTTATCCCTGCCTTAGCCCACGAGACAATTTTATTTCCTATGACAATTGTTAGCATTGTGGCTTGGTTTTTAGGCTATTCCATTCATGGGTACAAGATGGCTGCTCTAATTCCAGATAGGGCATGTGGACAATACCTGGCCAAAAGTTTGTTGTTGTTGTCGTTGTTCCTATAGGTTCTTTGATTTTTAAGTTGGAAGAGAAACTTTTCCAGAAACCCTTTGTAAATATTTTGCCTCAGGGAAATTTGGCCTGGATTTCATCACATGTTTTACTGGAAGGAGGGATGGCAGAAATGCAGATCTGATCTTTTTAATGTCTTCACTCACATTCTTGTGGGTTCCCTCCTCTATTAGAGAATAGTTGGAGCATAGGACAACCCAAGGGTGTATCTCATAAGAGCTCCTACTCAGTGGAATGGACCAACTTAAGTTTTTATTCAAATGTTTAATAGTTGGTTTTCATAAGAGTTAAAGGGAAATTTGAGAACTTAAAAATTCAGTGACTTAAGAACAACCCTACCCCTGAAAAGGTCTGTCTCTAGTATGCCCTAATTTTTTCCCTAAAAATTAGTCATGTTAATTCCATTTCTCTCCTTTCAGCAGATGGACATCCAGATGCTGCTGTTTTCTATAAGAGAAAATGCTGGAAAAACAGGAGTTAAATTGAAGCCCCGCCAGTAAAATGCTACTTTCTCACCCTCCATATACTTGGGTTCCTGGATTTCCCAAATGCATCATATACTTTTTACCTTGTGCCTTTGCTCCCTGCAGCCTATGAAAAGCTTACCAGCCCCTCACAGAAGAGCCTGAATGACTGGATCTTGAAGTCTTCATGATTCCCCCTCCCCTCCTCATACTTCTCTCTTAGCACTTATCACCGCATGACCTGCATCATTACAGTTATGTTCCTAATTTCCTTGCAGTGTAGGACCTTGAGGATTCTAAAACAGTGTCTTATTTATCTTGGTACTGTTATGGCCTAATACCCAGTATAAAGTCAATGCTTAAAGCAGATTCTCCCTCTTCCTTATAACCACACTCTGCAATATTACTTAGAGACTCTACTTTTGATGGAAGTAACTTCTATTTCTCTACCCCTTGAAACAGAGCTGACTTATGGCCTGCCACAGTCATTGGCCAAAACAAAAGTGAGAATGTTAATTCTGAACCTAGGCTTCAAGAGGCCTTGTATGATTCTGTTCTCATTTTCTGTCAGATTAGCTTGGGCTTGTTTTCATAGCATAGCAGAAAAAAAGGGGGTGGGGGAGGGAGAGTGAGAGATCATGTAGAGAACTTAGACTATCCTAGACAAGCTGATAGCCAGTTGAGCCCAAAGCAAGGGGAACAGCCGAGCCAAGATCAGCAGAGATGACTAGTCAAGTTATGGATGACCACATGTCCATCAGAAACCAGAAAAAATACCTATCTAACCTTTAAACACATGAACAATATAAGATACTTTTAAGCTGTCATGCTTTGGGGCTATTTACACAGCAATGACCTTCTGATACACTCAAGAATTTATTGCATTGAAACCACTTTTTGTAATTGCATAAGAATTTTCACCTTTGGCAAAGAAGGGACTAATGAGTAGATGGCCCAAATTCTTCATGGTTAAATTACCATAGAGAGTGAACAACCTAACACAAGACAAAAAACAAGTCAATAAGAAGATAACCTTTAAAAAGTGAAAATGTAATCCTTATATTACCTATGAAAAATAAGATGAAAAAGTCCAAGTACAAAATGATTTAATTCTAGGTATTCATTCCTTGAAAGATTTTGATGTTGTCTAGAGAGAGGGTACTAATAGTCAAAAGTCAAATTTATTTAAAATGCCTTTTTAAAGCTCTCCTTTGTTATGCTAATTAAATTTAATTCATAAATAAAATATCAAGTTGAGATGTAATTGGCAAACGTGGTCTATTAAGGAACACTTAGGTTCATAACTTCTCCCAGTTGGCTGAGTTCTTAATACTGCATGGTTCTCTGCCAGGTTATGGGGCTTATTCTAATGTTAAATAAACAGGCATTTGCCAGGAATCCTAATTTAGGTGTGCCTTCATACCACTCTGAACAAATACTGATGGAATCTCAGCACTCTGTATGTAGACAGGAATCATCAGTAGCTCAGAGCTTCCTAACTCAGAACTTCTAATTTTATATGACTGCGGTCAGAATTCTAATCTGAACTAGAAATGCAAAGATTTTCTTAGACTCTCACATTTGAAACCAGTTAAGGAAGAAAAGATTATTCTACTTTAATCAGAATATGGCCATGTAAAGGTTCACTCTGTATTTTTCTGTGCCTGGCACAATCTGCTTTTGTGTAACTATATGAAGATGAGCCAAAGAGAAACTCAGTGAAGGGACTAGGCATTGGTTTCATCCCCAATTCTTCTGCTGCAGAGGCAAGGTAAATGGAAGATTTAAATGTGCACAGGATTGCCCTACTTTGTTAGAATTTAAGGAAGAGGTAATGTTTCTGTGTGCATTTGTTTTTGTGTGAGCATATGTTTTCAGTTCTTTTGGGTATGTACCCAGAAATGAAATTGCTGGCTCATATGGCAACTCTATATCATTTTAAGGCACTACCAAATAATTTTCCAAATCGATGCTATATTTTACATTACCACTAGAAATGCATTTTCCCCATGTCTTCATCAACACTTGTTATTGTCTTTTTGCTTTTAACTCTCTTTAGCACATGTGAAGTCATATCTCACTGTAGTTGATTTGCATTTCCCTAGTAAGTAATAATGTTGAGCATCTTCTCATGTGCATATTGGCCATTTGTATATATTCAAAGAAATATCTTTTCAAACCTTTGCCCATTTCTAAATTGACTTATCTTTTTATTATTGAATTGTAAGAGTTTTAATTTATTCTGGATACAAGTTTCTTATCAGATATATAGTTTTCAAATGTACTCTCCCACTATGTGATTATCTTCTCACTTTCTTGGTGGTATTTTTTTTGTAGCACAAAAGTTTCATTTTGATAAAGCCCAGTTTAGATAGGCATACCTCAGAGATACTGTAAGTTTGGTTCCAGACCACCCCAATAAAGCAAATATTATAAAAAAGAGAGGCAAATGAGTTTTTTTGGTTTCCCAGTGCATATAAAAGTTAATGTTTACATTATACTATAGTCAATTAAATGTGTAATATTATCTAAAAATTGCATATGCTTTAATTAGAAAATTGGTTTATTGGGGGCCTGGGTGGCTCAGTTGGTTAAGCAACTGCCTTCGGCTCAGGTCATGATCCTGGAGTCCCAGGATTGAGTCCCACATCGGGCTCCCTGCTCAGCGGGGAGTCTGCTTCTCCCTCTGACCCTCTTCCCTCTCGTGCTATCTCTCATTCTCTCTCTCTCAAATAAATAAAATCTTAAAAAAAAAAAAAAGAAAATTGGTTTATTGCTTTTAAAAAAAAAACTAACCATTGTCTGAGCTTTCAGTGAGTCAGTCTTGCTGATGGAAGGTTTGCTTTGATGTTGATGACTTATCAGGGTGGTGCTTCTGATGAAATACCAATTATACTCTGGGACATCTTATTTCTAGGGTCCTTAATAGAGCCAAGCAAACTCCTTTGAATATGTATATTTTTATATTTTGTGTGAAAATTAGAAATGTCTATTGTGTTCTTTCCAAGGGCTCAGTCATGAAAATTTCACCCATATTCCTGCTTTTCATTTATTTTTATTTTATTTATTTAATTTTATTTTAAATTTTGGTTTTTTATTCAAGTATAATTAATATAGTGTTTCAAGTGAACAGTACTGTTCAATAATTCTATACATTACTCAGTGCTCATTAAGAGAAGTGTACTGATAATCCCATTTATCTAATTCACCTATCTCCCTACTTACTACCCCATGGCAACCACCAGTTTGTTCTCTATATTTCTTTTAATTTGTCTTTTTTTCTCTGTTTTGTTTCTTCATTTTCATATGAGTGAAATTGTATGATATTTGTCTTTCTCTAATTTATTTCAGTTAGCATTATACTATCTAGATTCATCCATGTTGTTGCAAATGGCAAGGTTTCATTCTTTTTTATGGTCGTGTAATGTCCTGTTGTGTGTGTGTGTATTCTTTATTAATCTATGGATGGACACTTGGGTTGCTTCCATGTATTGGCTATTGTAAATAAACATAGGAATGCATATATATCTTTTCAAATTAGTGTTTTTGTTTTCTTTGGGTAAATACCCAGTAGTGGAATTACTGGATCATATGGTAATCTTTAATTTTTGAGGAATCTTCATACTGTTTACCACATTGTCTGCACCGGCTTGCATTTCCACAAACAGTGCACAAGGATTCCTTTCTCCATAACTTTTCTAGCACTTATTTCCTGTCTTTTTGATTTAGCTTTTCTGACAGGTGTGAGGTGATATC
Organism: Zalophus californianus; assembly: GCF_009762305.2. Classification (NCBI taxonomy): domain Eukaryota; kingdom Metazoa; phylum Chordata; class Mammalia; order Carnivora; family Otariidae; genus Zalophus; species Zalophus californianus. The sequence goes on from NC_045600.1 coordinate 87,364,318, forward strand.
TCATTATGGTTTTGAATTTACATTTCCTTGATGATTAGTGATTCTTGTGTTTATTGGCCATCTGCATATCTTCAGAAAAATGTCTATTCAGGTCCTGTGTACATTTTAAAATTGGATTATTTGGGGTATTCCTTCTTTATACATTTTGGATATTAACCCCTTGGCGGATATATCATTTGCCAGTATCTTCTCTCACTTAGTAGGTTATCTTTATGTTTGTTGATGGTTTCCTTCACTGTGCAAAAGCTTTCTATTTTTGTTGTAGTACCAAATAGTTTTTGTTTTCATTTCCCTTGCCAAGGGAGACATATGTAGAAAAATGTACCTATTGCCCACGTCAGAGGAATTAGTGACAATGTTTTCTTTTAGGAATTTTATGGTTTTAAGTCTCACATTACGGCTTTAATCCATTTTGAGTTTATTTTTGTGTCTGATGTAAGAAAGTGGTCCAGTTTCATTCTTTGCATGTAGCTGTCCAGTTTTCCCAACACCATTTGTTGAAGAGATTATCTTTTCCCCATTTTCTTTTTTAAGATTTTATTTATTTGAGAGAGATAGCATGAGCAAGGGGAGCAGCAGAGGGGGGAGAGGGAGAGAATCACAAGCAGACTCTGTGCTGAGTGCAGAGCCCAATTTGGGGGCTTGATCTCAGGAGCCTGAGATCATGACTTGACCTGAAACCAAGAGTCAGATCCTTAAACGACTGAGCCATCCTGGCACCCCTCCCCATTTTCTATTCTTGCCTCATTTGTCGTAGATTATTTGCCAATAAAATGTGGGTTTATTTCTTAGCTCTCTATTCTGTTCCATTGATCTATGTGTCTATTTTTGTGCCAGTACCATACCGTTTTGATTACAGCTTTGTAAAATATCTTGAGAAATGGAATTGCGATACTTCTAGCTTTGTTCCTAGGATTGCTTTGGCTATTTGAGGTGTTTTGTGGCTCCATACAAATTTTAGGATTATTTGTTCTAGGTCTGTGAAAAATGTTGTTGTTATTTTGATAGGAATTGCATTAAATTTGTATATTGCTTTGGGTAGTGTAGGCATTTTAACAATATTGGTTCTTCCAACCCATGAGCATGTAGTATCTTCCCATTTGTTTGTGTCATCTGAAATTTCTTTCATCAGTGTTTTATAGTTTCTTAAGTACAGGGTTTCATCTCTTTGGTTAAGTTTATTCCTAGGTATTTTATTCATTTTGGTGCAATTGTAAATGGGATTGTTTTCTTAAATTCTCTTTCTACAACTTCATCATTATGTATAGAAATGTAACATTTCTGTATATTAATTTTGTATTCTGTGACTTGACTTAATTCACTTATCACTTCTAATAGTTTTTTGGTGGAGTTGTGAGAGTTTTCTATAGATAGTATGTCATTTGCAGTTAGTGAAAATTTTAATACTTCTTTACCAAATTGGATACTGTTTATTTCTTTTTCTTTTCTGATTGCTATGACTAGAATTTACAGTACTGTGTTGAATAAAAGTGGTGAGAATGGACATCTTTGTCTTATTCATGACCTAGAGGAAAAGCTCTGTTTTTCACCATTGAATAGAATGTTAGCTGTGGGTTTTTCATATATGGCCTTTATTATATTGAAGTATGTTCCCCTTAAACCTTTGTTGAGAGTTTTTATCATGAAAGGATGTTGTACTTTGTGAAATGCTTTTGTTGCATCTAGTGAGATGATCATATAAATTTTATCCTTTCTCTTGTTAATATGATGGATTGTGTTTATTGATTTGTGAATATTGAACCACACCCTGGAATAAATCCCACTTGACCATGGTGAATGATTTTTTTAATATATTGTTGCATTTTGTTTGCTAATATTGAGAATTTTTGCATCGATGTTCAACAGAAATATTGGCCTGTAGTGTGAGGTGACTTTTTTTTTTTTTTGTAGTGTCTTTATCCGGTTTTGGTATCATGATAATGCTGGCCTCATAGAATGAATTTGGAAGCTCTCCTTCCTCTCCTATTTTTTGGAGTACTTTGGAAAGAATAGGTATTAACTCTTCTTTAATGTTTGGTAGAATTCACCTGCGAAGCCATCTGGTCCTGGATTTTTGTTTGTTGGAAGTTTTTGATTACTGATTCAATTTCACTGTTATTAATTGGTTTAAATTATCCATTTCTTTCTGATTCAGTTTGAAGGTTATATTTCTAGGAATTTATTCATTTCTTCTTGGTGATTTAACTGTTGGCATATATTTTTTTGTACTTTTATAATCTTTTATAATCCTTTGTATTTCTGTGGTGTCAGTTATTTCTCCTCTTTCATGTCTGATTTTGAGTTCTCTCTTTTTTTATGAGCCTGGCTAAAAGTTTATCAACTTTGTTGATCTTTTGAAAGAACAAGCTCCTGGTTTCTTTAATTTGTTCTATTGGGGTTTTTTAAGGTCTCTGTTTCATTTATTTCTTTTTTAAATATCATTTTATTATGTTATGTTAATCACCATACATTACATCATTAGTTTTTGATGTAGTGTTCCAAAATTTATTTCTGCTCCAATCTTTATTATTCCTTCTGCTGGCTTTGGGTTTTGTTTGTTCTTCTTTTTGTAGCTCCTTTAGGTGTAAGTTCAGGTTATTTATTTGAGATTGTTTGTTTCTTGAGGTAGGCCTGTATTGTTGTAATATTCCCTCTTAGAACAGCTTTTGCTGCATCCCAAATATTTTGGACTGCTGTATTTTCATTTTCATTTGTCTCCATGTATTTCTTGATATCCTCTTTGATTTCTTAATTGACCCATTTATTGCTTAATAGCATTGTTTAGTTATTTAGTCTCCATTTGTGTGCCTTCCAGATTTTTTTCTTGTTTTATACTTTTACACCGTTGTGGTTGGAAAAGATTCTTGATATGGTTTTAGTGTTTTTGAATTTATTAAGACATGTTTAGTGGCCTAACTTGTGATCTGTTCTTGAGAATGTTCCATGTGCTCTTGAAAAGAACGTGTATTCTGTGCATTCTGCTGTTTTTGGATGGAATGTTCTGAATTTATCTGTTGGGTCCAACTGGTCCAATGTGTCATTCAAAGCCACTGTTTCCTTGTTATTTTTCTGTCTGGATGATCTATCCAATGTTGTAAGTGGGGTGTTAAAGTCCCTTACTATTACTGTATTACTATCAGTTTATTCCTTTTTTCCTGTTAATAATTGCTCTACGTATTTGGGAGCTCCCGCATTGGGTGCGTAAATATTTATAATTATTATTTCTTGATTGTTACCTTTATGATTATATAGTGTTCTTTTTGTCTCTTGTTATAGTCTTTATTTTAATTCTTTTTATTTTTTCTATTATTTAAAATTTTTTATTGTTATGTTAATTACCATACATTAGTTTTTGATGTAGTGTTCCATGATTCAGTTTGTGCATAACACCCAGTGCTCCATGCAGAACGTGCCCTCTTTAATACCCATCACCAGGTTAACCCATCCTCCCAGCCCGCTCCACTATAAAACCGTCAGTTTGTTTTTCAGAGTCCATTGTCTCTCATGGTTTGTCTCCCCCTCTGATTTCCTCCCATTCATTCTTCCCTTCTTGCTATCTTCTTTTTTTTTTCTTAACATATATTGCATTATTTGTTTCAGAGGTACAGACCTGTGATTCAACAGTCTTGCACAATTCACAGTGCTCACCATAGCACAAACCCTCCCCAATGTCTATCAACCAGCCACCCCATTCCTGCCACCCCCAACCCCCTCACTCTAGCAACACTTGGTTTGTTTCCTGAGATTAAGAATTCCTCATATCAGTGAGGTCATATGATATATGTCTTTCTCTGATTGACTTATTTCGCCTAGCATAACACCCTCCAGTTCCATCCACGTCATTACAAATGGCAAGATCTCATTCCTTTTGATGGCAGCATAATATTCCATTGTGTATATATATGCCACATCTTCTTTATCCATTCATCTATCTTGGCTCTTACCACGGTTTGGCTATTATGGACATTGCTGCCACAAACATCGGGGTGCATGTACCCCTTAGGATCCCTACATTTGTATCTTTGGGGTAAATACCCAGTACGGCAATTGCTAGATCGTATGGTAGCTCTATTTTCAACTTTTTGAGGAACCTCCATACTGTTTTCCAGAGTGGTTGCACCAGCTTGCATTCCCACCAACAGTGTAGGAGGGTTCCCATTTCTCTGCATCCCAGCCAACATCTGTTGTTTCCTGATTTGTTACTTTCAGCCATTCTGACTGGTGTGAGGTGGTATCTCATCGAGGTTTTGATTTGGATTTCCCTGATGCCGAGCGATGTTGAGCACTTTTCCATGTGTCTGTTGGCCATTTGGATATCTTCTTTGGAAAAATGTCTGTTCATGTCTTCTGCCCATTTCTTGATTAGATTATTTGTTCTTTGGGTGTTGAGTTTGATAAATTCTTTAGAGGTTTTGGATACTAGCCCTTTATCTGATATGTCATTTGCAAATATCTCCTCCCATTCTGTCGGTTGTCTTTTGGTTTTGTGGACTGTTTCTTTTGCTGTGCAAAAGCTTCTTATCTTGATGAAGTCCCAATAGTTCATTTTTGCCCTTGCTTCCCTTGTCTTTGGTGATGTTTCTAGGAAGAAGTTGCTGTGGCTGAGGTCTAAGAAGTTGCTGCCTGTGGACTGCTGTCTTACATATAGGTCTTTCAACCATTTGGAGTCTATTTTTGTGTGTGGTGTAAGGAAATGGTCCAGTTTCATTCTTCTGCATGTGGCTGTCCAATTTTCCCAACACCATTTGTTGAAGAGACTGTCTTTTTTCCTTTGGACATTCTTTCCTGCTTTGTGGAAGATGAGTTGACCATAGAGTTGAGGGTCTATTTCTGGGCTCTTGATTCTGTTCCATTGATCTACGTGTCTGTTTTTGTGCCACTACCATGCTGTCTTGATGACGACAGCTTTGTAATAGAGCTGGAAGTCTGGAATTGTGATGCCGCCAGCTTTGCTTTTCTTTTTCAACATTCCTCTGGCTATTCGGGGTCTCTTCTGGTTCCATACAAATTTTAGGATTATTTGTTCCATTTCTTTGATAAAAGTAGATGGTATTTTGTTGGGGTTTGCACTGAATGTGTAGATTGTTCTAGGTAGCATTGACATCTTCACAATATGTGTTCTTCCAGTCCATGAGCATGGAACATATTCCATTTCTTTGTGTCTTCATCAGTTTCTTTCATGGGTATTTTATAGTTTTCTGAGTCCAGATCATTTGCCTCTTTGGTTAATTTATTCCTAGGTATCTTATGGTTTTGGGTACAATTGTAAATGGGATCGACTCCTTGATTTGTTTCTCTTCTGTCTTGTTGTTGGTGTATAGGAATGCCACTGATTTCTGTGCATTGATTTTATATCCTGCCACTTTACTGACTTCCTGTATGAGTTCTAGCAGTTTTGGGGTAGAGTCTTTTGGATTTTCTACATAAAGTATCATGTCATCTGCAAAGAGTGAGAGTTTGACTTCTTCTTTGCTGATTTGGATGCCTTTGATTTCTTTTTGTTGTCTGATTGCTGTGGCGAGGACTTCTAATACTATGTTGAATAGCAGTGGTGATAGTGGACATCCCTGCTGCATTCCTGACCTTAGGGGAAAGCTCTCAGTTTTTCCCCATTGAGAATGATATTCGCTGTAGGTTTTTCATAGATGGCTTTTGTGATATTGAGATATGTACACTTTTTCCGTGTACTCTGAAGAGTTTTTTTAAATAATTTTTTATTATTATGTTAATCACCATACATTACATCATTAGTTTTTGAAGAGTTTTGATCAAGAAAGGATGCTGTACTTTGTCCAATGCTTTTTCTGCATCTATTGAGAGGATCATATGATTCTTGTTCTTTCTTTTATTAATGTATTGTATCACGTTGATTAATTTGCAGATGTTGAACCAACCTTGCAACCCAGGGATAAATGCCACTGGTCGTGGTGAATAATCCTTTCAATGTACTGTTGGATCCTATTGGCTAGTTTTTTCGTGAGAATTTTGCATCCATGTTCATCAAGGATATTGGTCTGTAATTCTCCTTTTTGATAGGGTCTTTTTCTGGTTTTGGGATCAAGGTAATGGTGGCCTCATAAAACCAGTTTGGAAGTTTTCCTTCCAGTTCTATTTTTTGGAACAGTTTCAGAAGAATAGGTATTAGTTCTTCTTTAAATGTTTGGTAGAATTCCCCTGGTAAGCCATGTGGCCCTGGGCTCTTGTTTTTGGGAGATTTTTGATGACTGCTTCAATTTCCTTAGTGGTTATAGGTCTGTTCAGGTTTTCTATTTCTTCTGGGTTCAGTTTTTGTAGTTGATACATCTCTAGGAATGCACCCATTTCTTCCAGGTTATCTAATTTGCTGGCATACAGTTGCTCATAATATGTTCTTATACTTGTTTGTATTTCTTTGGTGTTGGTTGTGATCTCTCCTCTTTCGTTCATGATTTTGTTGGTCTGGGTCCTTTCTCTTTTCTTTTTGATAAATCTGACCAGGGGTTTATCAATCTTGTTAATTCTTTCAAAGAATCAGCTCCTAGTTTCGTTGATCTGTTCTACTGTTCTTTTGGTTTCTAGTTCATTGATTTCTGCTCTTATCTTTATTATTTCTCTTCTCCTGCTGGGTTTAGGCTTTCTTTGCTGTTCTTTCTCCAGCTCCTTTAGGTGTAGGGTTAGGTTGTGTATTTGAGACCTTTTGTTTCTTGAGAAAGGCTTGTATTGCTATATAATTTCCTCTTAGGACCGCCTTTGCTGTATCCCAAAGATTTTGAAGAGCTCTGTTTTCATTTTCATTGGTTTCCATGAATTTTTTAAATTCTTCTTTATTTTCCTGTTTGACCCATTCATTCTTTAGTAGGGTGCGCTTTAGCCTCCATGTATTTGAGTTCTTTCCGACTTTCCTGTTGTGATTGAGTTCTAGTTTCAAAGCATTGTGGTCTAAAAATATGCAGGGAATGATCCCAATCTTTTGGTACAGGTTGAGACCTGATTTGTGACCTAGGATGTGATCTATTCTGGAGAATGTTCCATGGGCACTAGAGAAGAATGTGTATTCCGTTGCTTTGGGATGGAATGTTCTGAATATGTCTGTGAAGTCCATTTGGTCCAGTGTGTCATTTAAAGTCTTTATTTCCTTGTTGATGTTTTGCTTAGATGATCTGTCCATTTCAGTCAGGGGGTTGTTAAAGTCCCCCAGTATTATTGTATTGTTGTCAGTGTGTTTCTTTGCTTTTGTTATTAATTGCCTTATATAATTGGCTGCTCCCACATTAGGGGCATAGATATTTACAATTGTTAGATCTTCTTGTTGGATAGACCCTTTAAGTAGGATATAGTGTCCTTCCTCATCTCTTATTACAGTCTTTGTTTTAAAATCTAATTTGTCTGATATAAGGATTGCCATCCAGCTTTCTTTTGGTGAACATTAGCATGGTAAATGGTTTTCCACCCCCTCACTTTCAATGTGGGGATGTCTTTGGGTCTAAAATGAGTCTCTTGCAGACAGCATATCAATGGGTCTTGTTTTTTTTATCCAGTGATATCCTGTGTCTTTTGATTGAGGCATTTAGCCCATTTACATTCAGGGTAACTATTGAAAGATAGGAATTTAGTGCTATTGTTTTGCCTGTAAGGTGATTGTTACTGTATATTGTCTCTTTTCCTTTCTGGTCTATGTTGCTTTTAGGCTCTCTCTTTGCTTAGAGGACCCCTTTCAATATTTCTTGTAGGGCTGGTTTCGTGTTTGCAAATTCCTTTAGTTTTTGTTTGTCCTGGAAGCTTTTTATCTCTCTATTTTCAATGAGAGCCTAGCTGGATATAGAATTCTTGGCTGCATATTTTTCTCGTTTAGTGCTCTGAATATATCATGCCAGTCCTTTCTGGCCTGCCAGGTCTCTGTGGATAGGTCTGTTGCCAATCTAATGTTTCTACCATTGTAGGTTGCATATCTCTTCTCCCGTGCTGCTTTCAGGATTTTCTCTTTGTCTCTGAGACTCGTAAGTTTTACTATTAGATGTCGGGGTGTTGACCTATTTTTATTGATTTTGAGGGGGTTCTCTGTGCCTCCTGGATTTTGAAGCCTGTTTCCTTCCCCAAATTAGGGACGTTCTCTGTTATAATTTGCTCCAGTATACTTTCTGCCCCCTCTCTCTTCTTTGGGATCCCAATTATTCTAATGTTGTTTCGTCATCATATTGTTTATCTCTCAAATTCTGCCCTCATGATCCTGTAGTTGTTTATCTCTCTTTTTCTCAGCCTCTTTATTTTCCATCATTTGGTGTTCTATATCGCTAATTCTCTCTTCTGCCTCATTTATCCTAGCAGTTAGTGCCCCCATTTTTGATTGCACCTCATTAATAGCCTTTTTGATTTCGACTTGGTTAGATTTTAGTTCTTTTATTTCTCCAGAAAGGGTTTCTCTAATAACTTCCATGCTTTTTTTCAAGCCCAGATAGTATGTTTAAAGTCATGATTCTGAACTCTAGGTCCGACATCGTACTAATGTCCGTATTGAGTAGGTCCCTGGCAGACGGTACTACCTCTTGTTCTTTTTGCTGAGGTGATTTCTTTCGTCTTGTCATTTTGTCCAGAGAAGAATAGATGAATGAGAGAACAAAATGCTAACAGGTTAACAATGTCCCCAGCGAATATACTCTAACCAAATCAGAAAAGACCTGAAACCAGGGGAAAAGAAAGGGAAAGAAAGAAAACACAAAGAGAAAAAAAGAAAAAGAAAAAGAAAAAGATAAAAACAAACAATAACTGAACAAAACAACAAAAAAACCAGAATATGATCAAATATGATCAGGCTGGTGCATAGATCAGTGCCACACACTAGATTTTGGGTGCATTTTGGTCTGTTAGAAGAAAGTGCCTCCTAAAATTTTAAAGGATGAAAGACTTATATATGTACAAAATAAGGGTTGATACAATGAAGGGATGGAAGATGACTGTAAAGATGAAAATTATAAAAGATTTTATAAAAGGAATTGATAAGATAAGAAGTTGTTTGAAAAAAGAAAGAAAATTTAAAAAGAGAAAAAGAAAGAGAGAATGTGATCAGGCAGGAGACTAGAACTAAGGCATACACTAGTGATTTAGGGTATATTTTGATCTGTTAGAAGAAACTGTATCTCAAAATTTTAAAAAGAGAGAGAACAACTTGTATATATATATATATATGCCAAAAATAAGGGTAACTACTATGAAGGGATAAAATATGATTCTAAAAATGAAAAATAAAAAGTTTTTTTTAAAAAAGGGATTGATAAGATGGTTGAAAAAGGGAAAAAGAAAAATTAAAAAAAAAAAACCAGTTAAAAAAATTAACTTTGAAAGACTAATGAATCATGGTAAAAAAGCCATGAATTCTATGTGTAGTATTCCCCTAGCGCTGGAGTCCTCCCGTTCTCCTTGATCAGTAAACTTGGTCTTGGCTTGCTGGCTGTTGGTGCTGATCTTCTGGGGAAGGGGCCTGTTGCCGTGGTTCCCAAATGTCTTTGCCGGAGGTGGAATTGCCTCGCCCTTGTCGGTCTGGGCTAAGCAATCTGCTCGGGTTTGCTCTCAGGAGTTTTTGTTCCCTGCAAGCTCTGGTACAGCTTTGGAGGACCAGAGTGAAAATGGTGGCCTCCCAATCTCCGCCCCGAGGAGCTGAGAACTTGGGGCCCCGCTCCTCAGTATGCCCCCAGAGAAAAGCAGTCACTCCCCTCTCCCTGTTCTCTGGCTGCACTGTGTGCTCACCCGGCCTGTGACCAAGTGTTTCTATCTCTGGCACCCAACCCCATGTGGAGTCTCCAAACCCAGCAGATCCCTGCAGTGCGCTCCTGGATCTGCCCCTTGTTGGGTCCCTGCTGGAGGAGCAGTAGCCCGACTGGGCTGTGGATCACAGTTTATGGCAACCCCAAGCTGAGAGCCCGTGCCTCCGCTCGTCTCTGCAGCCGGCTTCCCCACTCCGATACCTGGGAGCTCTGCTGCACTAAGGTACCCTCGGTCTTTCTGTGACCCCGAGGGTCCTGAGACCACACTGTCCCGCGAGGGTTCCATCCCCCGCTTAGCCACTGGAGCGACGTCCCTCAGAGGAGCCGGCTTTTAAAAGTTCCAATTTTGTGCTTCGCGGCTCTATCACTTGCCAGAAGCGGCCGATGGAGGCCCCCTCCCCCGCCGTCTATCCTCCCGTATATCGCCTCGGATTCACTTCTCTGCACGTCCCACCTTCCAGTAAGTGGTCGCTTTTTTGTTCAGAGAGTTGTTGCTACTCTCTTCTTTGGTCTCCTGTTGAGTTCATAGATGTTCAGAATGGTTTCATCCCTATTCAGCCGAATTCCTGAGACCAGAGGAAATCCAGGTCTCCTACTCCTCTGCCATCTTGCTCCGCCTCTCCAGCAGATTTCTTTATATATGTTTTGTATCCAGTGACCTTTCTGAATTCATTTATCAGTTTTGGCATGTTTTTGGTTGAGTCTTTAGGGTTTTCTATATATATTATCATTTCATCTGCAAATGGTGAAAATTTCTTCCTTACCAATCCAGATGCCTTTTATTTCTCTATGCTATCTAATTGCTGTGGCTAGGACTTCCATTATTATATTGAATAAAAGTGGTGAGGGTGGACATCCTCGTCTTCTTCCTGACCTTAGGGGAAAGGCTCTCCATTTTTTTTACCATGGAGTATGATGTTGACTGTGGGTTTTTCATAAAAAGCCATAGTATGTTGAGATATGTTCCCTATAGACCTATTTTGCAAAGGTTATTTTTTTTTATCATAAATGGAAGTTGTACTTTGTCAAATGCTTTTTCTGCATCTATTAAAATGATCTATGGCTTTTATCTTTTATGGATGTGATGTATCATGTTGATTGTTTTGTGAATATTAAACCACCCTTGCATCCCAGGAATAAATTCCACTTGATTGTGGTGTGTGATTTTTTATAGGATTTTTGTAAAATGTTATTGGATTCAGTTTGCTTATATTTTTTTGAGGATTTTTGCATGTATATTCATGAGAGACTGTGGCTCTTTTTTTGTTGGTGGTGTCTTTTTCTGGTTTTGTTATCAGAGTGACACTGGCTTCACAGACTGAATTTGGAAATTTTCCTTCTTGTACTTTTTGGAAGTATTTGAGAAGAATGGGTGTTAACTCTCTAAATGTCTGGTTGAATTTGCTTGTCAAGCCATCTGGTTCTGGACTTTTGTTTTTTGGGAGTTTCTTGATTACTGGTTGGATTTCATTGCTGGTGATTGGTCTGTTCAAATTTTCTATTTCTTCCTGCATTAGTTTTGGTAAGTTATATGTTTCTAGGAATTTTTCCATTTCTTCCAAGTTATGCAATTTATTGGCATATAGATTTTCATAATATTCTATTACAATTGTTTGTATTTCTTTCTTTTTTAAGGTTTGTTTATTTATTTATTTATTTATTTATTTATTTATTTATTTATTTATTTATTTGACAGAGAGAGGCACAACAGGAGAGGGAGAAGCAGGCTTCCCACTGAGCAGGGAGCCTGATGCGGGGCTCAATCCCAGGACCTTGGGATCATGACCTGAGCCAAAGGCAGACACTTAATGACTAAGCCACCCAGATGCCCTGAATTGTTTGTATTCTTTGCTGTTGGTTGTTATTTCTCCTTTTTCATTAGTAATTTTATTTGGTTTCTCTCTTTTTTTAATATCTTGCTAGAGGTTAATCAGTTTTGTTGATCTTTTCAAAGAGCCAGCTCCTGGTTTCATTGATCTGTTCTATTTTTAGTTTCTGTATCATTTATTTTTTCAAATCTTTATTATTTGCTTTCTTCTTTGGGGTTTGGGTTTTGTTGTTCTTTTTCTAGATCCCTTAGTTATAAGGTTAGGTTGCTTGCAATTTTTCTTGCTGCTTGACATAAGCCTATATTGCTAAAAACTTCCCTCTTAGAAACACTTTTGCTGCCTCTCAAAGATTTTGAACTGTTTTGTTTTCATTTTCATGTGTTTTTATGTGATTTTTAGTTTCTTCTTTGATTTCTTGGTTGAACCCGTTCACTATATAGTAGCATGTTATTTAACCTCCACGTATTTGTGGTCTTTCCAGATTTTTTTCTTGTGGTTGATTTCCAGTTCCATCACACTGTGGTCATAAAAGATGTATGATATGACCTCAGTATTTTTTATTTTAGGACTTGTTTTGTGACCTAATATGTGATCTGTTCTGGAGAATGTTTCATGTGCAATTTAAAAGAAAGTGCTCCGCTGTTTTTGGATGGGTTGTTCTGAATATATCTTTTAGATCCATCTGGTCTAATGTGTCATTTAAATTGACTCTTTCCTTATTGATTTTCTGTTGGGGTGGTATAAGTATGTATTCAATTATCCTACTATTATTGTAACAGTATCAGTTTCTAACTTTATGTATGTTAATAGTTGCTTTATATATCTAGGTGCTCCCATGTTTGGTGCACAAGTATTTACAATTGTTGTATTTTCTTGCTGGATTGTTCCCTTTCTTATTATGTAGTGTCCTTCTTTGTGTCTTGTCTTTGTTTTAAAATCTATTTGGCTGATATAAGTATTGCTATCTCAACTTTCTTTCTGCTTCTATTTTCAAGATAAATATTTTTCCATCCCCTCACTTTCTTTTTTTTAAATTAGAAAATATTTTATTTATTTACTTTTAATTTTATTATGTTATGTCATTCACCATACCTTACATCATTAGTTTGTGATGTAGTGTTCCATCATTCACTGTTTGCGTATAACACCCAGTGCTCCATTCAGTACTTGCCCTCTTTAATACCCATCACCAGGCTAACCCATCCCTCACCCCCTCCCTTCTAGAACTGAGGCATTCCCTCACTTTCAATCTGCATGTGTATTTATGTCTGAAGTGAGTCTCATGTAGGCAACATACAGATAGGTCTCCCTTGTTTATTCATTCAGTCACCCTGTGTCTTTTGATTGGGGTATTTAATCCATTTATATTGAAAGTAATTATTGATAGGTGTGTACTTACTGCCATTTTATTATTGGTTTTAGAGTTGTTTTTGTTGTCTTCTCTGTTCCTTTCTTTCTGTACTCTCTTCCCTTGTGGTTTGGTGGCTTTCTTTAGTGTTATGCTTGGATTCCTTTCTCTTTATTTTTGTATCTATTATAGGTTTTTGATTTGTTGTTACCATTAGGTTTTTATATAACATCTTATGCAAGTAGTAAGTTGATAGTTGCTTAAGTCTGACCTAGTGTAAGAGCACTAAATTTTTACTCCACCACCTCATGTCTTATGTATATGATGTCATACTTTATATCCTTTTATTTTGTAAATCCCATGACTGACTTTTGTAGATATAATTGATTTTACTGCTTTTGTTCTTTAATCTCCATACTCGTTCTGTAAGTGATTAGTCTACTATTTTACTATAAATTTGGGGTTACTTGTGAATTTTTCCTTTCATAATTTCTTACTCTTGATTATAGCTTTTCCTTTCCATGCAAAGAATTCCTTTTAACATTTCTTGTACGGCTGGTTTAGGGGTGATGAACTCCTTGAACTTTTGTTTGTTGGGAAACTATCCTCTATTCTAAATGGTAACCGCTGTGTAGAGTATTCTTGGTTGCAAGTTTCTTTCATTCAGCACTTTGAATAGATCATGTCACACTCTTCTGGCCTTAAAGTTTCTGCTGGAAAATCAGCTGATAGTCTTATGGGGTTTCCTTGTTATGCAACTCTTTTCTTTTCTCTTGCTGCTTTTATAATTCTCTATCACTACTTTTTGCCATTTTAATTATTACGTCTTGGAGTGGACTTCCTTTGGTTAGTTTTGTTGGGGGATCTCTGTGCTGTCTGGATCTGAATTTGTTTCCTCCCTGAGATTATGTAAGTTTTCAGCTATTTCTTAAAATAAATTCTCTACACCCTTCTGGGGTCCCTATAATGTGATGGTTATTACACTTGATATCACTGAGTCACCTTACCTATAATTTTATTTGCTTATTATTTATTTAACTTTTTTTTTTTTTTTTTTTTTTTTTGCTTTTCTGCCTAGTTGTCATTATTCTGTCTTCCAGGTCACTGTTCTATTCTTATGCATCCTCTAATCTGCTCTTGATTTCCTCTAGTGTATTTTTAATTTCAGTTTTTGAGTTCTTCATATTTGACTGGTTCTTTTTCATATTTTCTACTTTTTTGAGTATCTCACTGAGATCCTTCACTCATTTCTCAAGTCCAGTAAATTTATGACCGTTACTTTGAATTCTTTATCAGGCATATTGATTATCTCTGTTTCATTTAGTTCCTTTGCTATGGTTTTGTCCTGTTCTTTCATTTGGGACATACTCTTCTGTCTCCTCATTTTGTCTAACCCTCTATATTTGTTTCTGTGTATTGAGAAATTCAGCTATGTCTCCTGATCTTGAAAGTAGTGGCATGAAGAGGAAACCATGTGGTGTCCCGTAGTGCAATGTCCCCTCTTCACCAGAACCAAACATTTCAGGGGTGTGTTCTGTGTGGCTTATGTGTACCTTACTGCTGTGGTTGAGCAGCAGTTGCCTTCACTCTGTTTGGCTGTTCTGGCTCACTTTGGGCCACTGGGCAGGGTTTGGTCTTTGTGCTATTAAGGAGCCAGTCTGTAGCTGCTGTAGTCTTATAGCTGGGTATTGTAAGTTGTCAGACCAGATGTCTGCTCTGTTGTCTGCCAGGGTTGCAGTTGTACCAAAGTGCAGAGTGCTCTCCCTCCTTGTCCTCTGAGAGGCTATAGTTGGTGGGTGGGTTTGACAGTCAGATCAGATGCCTGCCCCTAGTCTGTCTGCTGGGGCTGCAGGTGCATTGGTTAGCAGGGCCTTTCTCTGTGTTTCTACCTATAGTTACAAGGCTTGATAAATGGGACTGTGGGTGCACTGGTGAGTGTGGTCATCTTAACCTCTCCCTAGGCCAGGAGCCACTTTGGAGTTGTACTGATCCCTCCCCATCTGTGGTAAGAAGTGGATTGGATGAGGTAAATCTGCAGGACAACATCAGTGTGTGCATGCATAATGTTAGCAAAGTAGGTGGAGAGTAGTCATGCTAGTTCCCATTAGCATCCTGATGTCTAGGCTCTGCCAGGGGTGGGGGATGCGGGGTATGGTGTCTGCCAGCTCATTTGTTCTTAGAGAAATATCCTAAAGATTGCTGCCCCTTCAGCACCTGTTCTGATATTAGTAAATAAGTGTCCTTCAAGTATACCCCAGATGCTTTTCAAACTGCTGTTCCTATGCTATCTCTTTAAGGGCAAGGCCTCAGTTTCCTATTCCCTCTGCCTCTCACAGAGCTAAGCTCACTGATTTTTTTTTTTTGATTTGTAAATTCTTTATTTTGGCTAATATTGACTGCCTTCATTACTACCACAGATTTATTATAGCTGAGAGGAATTATTCACTAGATATTCTGTTGTTATTAAACACCAAAAATTAGGAAGAGATGGGAGGGCTTTTAGAAAGGGATAAGGAGAGGAGGGAAGAAGCTCAAGGGAGAACACAAGGTCCTGCTCAGCCTGGTTGTCAGGAAATGAGTCACCACATCAGATCTAACTGAAATGCCAGTCTCTCTGAAAGGGCTTTCAGGAAAAAGGTGCGTTAACAATTATTCACCGGACAAACCAAAAGGTCAATGAATGTTTCTAGAAAAGATCTTGGCATGAAAGACCCATCTAAGGAACAGTTCTACATAGCACCATGACAGAGCTGGGACATCAATTAAGACGTTATTATGGACACAGCAATCTCTAGAGGCTAACTCTCACTCACAGATGTATGTGATGTTTTATGGCATAAAGATGTTGTAGACGGTTCTCACGTAGATGTCATCTGGAGGAGGCTTCTTCTTGCTGCCAGGTTCCAGGAATTTCTTAATTGTTGGGATATTACTTATTTTCACTGTGAACTCCTGGAGATGAGGAAATGCAGACAGGATATTGGGGATTTTCTCTTCTAGAGCCAAAATGGTTTGGAGTAGAATCACGTCCGCAAGGCTCAGCTGGTTACCAACGAGAAACCTTTGCCCATGATCCCTTAAAACCTTAAAACACAGGAAAGTATCTAATTATAGCCTTCTGGGCCATGTTAACTACTTCCTTTTTTGATCATCTGGTTTTAGAAAAGGATGCATGATAATCAGTTCCAGCAGATCTAGCGTCCCCTCCACGTACATGTCAATCAGGGTTCTCTCCTTGAGGTCCTTGCCAAAGAGGTGATGCTTATCCGCTATGTAGTGGAGGATGCTTCGGGTCTGCACCAACTTCATTCCATCAATTTCGACCATTGGCACTTGTTGGAACAGCAGGTGATTTCCATCCTGCAACTTCTGCAACTGTTCTTTTGTTTCTAAGAATTCTTCATCAAACTCGACTCCAGCGGCAGCTAAAACCCATCTTACGGATTCCGTCCGGCCTCTTCTGTTAGGATAGTGGAGTTTGGGCTTCGCTGCCATGATGGCCTTTCAGGCTTTCTGGAGTCCGCTCGGAGCTCCCGGAGCCGTACAAAGCACTCGGCGAGCAGTCTGCAGCCAAGCTCACTGATTTTTAAAGTACTCAGAGTTAAACCCTGGTGACTGTAAAAACTCATGAAGTTAAGCATCACTGGTTTTGAAGTCCAAATGTTATGGGGAATTCATTTTCCTAGTGTGGGTCCCTCATGCTGGGTTTTCTGCTGTGGGGTCTCATCCTCTGGCTTCTCCATGTTTGTGGTTAGTCTCACTGGAGGTTTATTTCTCACCCACATCTCTGCCCCTCTTACCGTTTATGATGTGACCTCCTTTCTAAAATAACCATGGAAAGTTTGTTTTGCCAGTCTTTGGAGCATTTCATAGTTGCAGTGATGTGGCTGTCATCTTGGTATGTCCGTGGGACAAGGTGAGCTCAGCAGCCTCCTACTCTGCCATCTTTTCCTATACCTCAATCATGTTATTTTTCTCCTTCAGTTTATTTTTTTTTTAAGATTTTACTTGAGATATATATATCTATATATATCTATATATATGTAGAGAGAGAGGAGAACAAGAGAGCATGAGTAAGGATGGGGGAGGAGCAGAGGGAGAGGGAGAAGCAGGCTCTTCACGGAGCAGGGGCCCTGATGAGGGGCTCGATCCCAGGACTCTGGGATCATGACCTGAGCCAAAGGCAGACACTTAACCAAGTGAGCCACCCAGGTACCCCTTCACCTGCCTTCTTATTCAAACCATATATCGTCACTTTTGAGTGAAAATATATGTAATGTACTTGTGTGAATAGAGTGATTACTAAAATACACACATTTATCTCTAAGGATGTGTCTTTATATTATATAAATATAAATATTTTTGTTCATATGTGTTTTCTGGTTGTGGGGTCATCCATGTGGGCATATATGTAGGGATTTTTATCTCTAACTAGATGTTTATGTAGGAGAGAGCCAAGGTGAGATGTATTTATCTATGGGTATGTTTGTGCTCTGACAAAGAGTTATAACTGGGGAGTTGTGCACCTAAGGTGGACCAGTCACTAGAGGTAGGGATGTGTGAATTTCAAACAGGCAATGTTCCCCCTCATGGGAGAATATAATTTTATTTTTTATTTTTAAAAAAAGATTTTTGTTTAGTTATTTGACAGAGAGAGTGCACAAGCAGGGGGAGCAGCAGAGGGGGAGGGAGAAACAGACTCCCTGCGGAGCGGGGACCCCGGTGCAGGGTTCCGTCCCAGGAGCCTGGGATCACGACCTGAGCAGAAGGCAGATGCTTAACCAACTTAGCCACCCAGGGGCTCCTCTCCTTCAGCTTATTTATGTGTTGTATCACATTGAATGATTTGTATATGTTGGACCAGAATTGCATTCCTAGAATAAATCTTGATCAGGATGTATGATCCTTTTAATATATTGAATTCATTTTGCTAATATTTTGTTGAAGATTTTTACTTCTGTTCATTAAAGATACTGGACTGTAACTAAATTTCTTCCTTTCTTTCCTTTCCCTCCTTTCCTTTCTTTTGTCTCTTTCATTTCTTTCCTCCTTTTTCCTTCCTTTCTTCCTTTCTTCCTTCCTTCCTTCTCCTTGTCTGGTTTTGGTATCAGGACAATTCTGGCCTTGTAAAATGCATTTGGAAATCTTCCTTCCTCTTCAGTTTTTTTGAAGGAGTTTAAGAAGCATAGGAATTAAATCTTATTTGAATGTTTGGTAGAATTCACCAGTGAAGCATTTCATACTGGATTTTTTGTTTATTGGGACACTTTTGATTACTAATTGAATCTTTTTACTAGCAATTGGTCTGTTTTGATATTTTATTTCTTCATGACTCATTGTCAGAAGATGTATGTTTGTAGGAATTCATCCATTTCGTCTGTGTTGTCCAATAAGTTGGCATATAATTATGCATAGCAGCTTCTTAGGATTCTTTGTATTTCTGTGGTATCAATTGTAACTTCTTTTTCATTTTTGATATTTGAGTCCTTGTCTCTTTTTTTTTTCTTGATGAGTCTAGCTAAAGATTTATCAATTGTATATATATATTTTTTCAAAAGAACCAGCTCTTAGTTTCATTGAACTTTTCTGTTGGGTTAAGTCTCTAATTTATTTCTGCTTGAATCTTTATTATTTCCTTCCTTCTACTAACTTTGGGCTTCATTAGTTCTTTTTTTCTTATTTCCTTTAGGTGTAAAGTTAAATTGTTATTTGGGATTTCTCTTGTTGGTTGAGGTAGGCCTATATCACTATGAACTCTCCTCTTAGAACTGCTTTTGCTGCATCCCATAGACTTTGGTATGTTGTATCTTTGTTTTTATTTGTCTCTAAGTATTTTTAAATTTCTCTTATGGTTTCTTCTGTGTCCCAGTAGTTTTTCAGATATATAAATCTCTATGTATTTGTAGTTTTTCCAGTTTTTTTTGTAATTAATTTCTAATTTTATACTATTTTTAAATTTTTTATATTATTTTATTATGTTATGTTAGTCACCGTACAATACATCATTAGTTTTTGATGTAGCATTCTATGATTCATTGTTTTTGTATAACACCCAGTGCTCCATGCAATACGTGCCCTCCTTAATACCCATCACTGGGCTAACCAATCCCCTCATCCCTGCCCTCTAAAACCCTCAGTTTGTCTCTTGGAGTCCATAGTCTCTCATGGTTTGTCTCCCCCTCCGATTTCCCCCCCTTCATTTTTCCCTTCCTTCTCCTAATGTCCTCTATGCTATTCCGTATGTTCCACAAATAAGTGAAACCATATGATAATTGACTTTCTCTGCTTGACTTATTTCACTGAGCATAATCCCCTCCAGTCCCATCCACCTTGATGTAAAAGTTGGGTATTCATCCTTTCTGATGGCTGAGTAATGTTCCATTGTATATATGGACCACATCTTTATCCATTCATTTGTTGAAGGGCATCTCAGCTCTATCCACAGTTTGGCTGTTGCAGACATTGCTGCTATGAACATTGGGGTGTATATGGCCCTTCTTTTTACTACATCTGTGTCTTTGAGGTAAATACCCAGTAGGGCAGTTGCTGGGTCATAGGGTAGCTCTATTTTTAATTTTTTGAGGCACCTTCACAGTGTTTTCCAAAGTGGCTGTACCAACTTGCATTCCCACCAACAGTGTAAGAGGGTTCCCCTTTCTCCACAACCTCGCCAACATTTGTTTCTTGCCTTGTCAATGTTTGCCATTCTAACTGGTGTAAGGTGATATCTCAATGTGGTTTTGGTTTGAATTTCCCTGATGGCTAAAGATGATGAACATTTGTTCATGTGTCTGTTAGCCATTTGTATGTCTTCTTTGGAGAAGTGTCTTTTCATGTCTTCTGCCCATTTTTTGACTTGATTATTTGTCTTTTGGGTGCATCCCGGGGATGAATCCCACTTGGTTGTGGTGGATGATCCTTTTAATGTATTGTTGGATCCTATTAGCTAGGATTTTGTTGAGGATTTTGGAATTCATATTCATCAGGGGTATTGGCCTGAAATTCTCCTCTTTTATGGGGTCTTTGCCCGTTTTGGGGATTAAGGTAATGCTGGCCTCATAGAATGAGTCTGGAAGCTTTCTTTCTGTTTCTATTTTTTTGAAACAACTTCAGGAGAATAGCTATTATTTCTCCTTTGAATGTTTGGTAGAATTCCCCAGGGAATCCATCAGGCCCTGGGCTCTGGTTTTTTGGGAGGTTTTTGATCACTGCTTCAATCTTGTTACTGGTTATTGGACAATTTAGGTTGTCAGTTTCTTCCTGTTTCAATCTTGGTAGTTTATAGGTTTCCAAGAAGGCATCCATTTCTTCCAGGTTGCTTAATTTATTGGCATATAGTTGTTGATAATAATTTCTAATAATTGTTTCTATTGACTTGGTGTTAGTTGTGATCTCTCCCCTTTCATTCATAATTTTATTAATTTGGAGTAATTAATTAATTTTCTTTTCTTTTGGATAAGTCTGGCCAGTGGTTTATTGATCTTGTAAATTCTTTCAAAGAACCAGCTTCTAGTATTGTTGATCTTATCTACTGTGTTTCTGGTTTCTAATTCATTGATCTCTGCTCTAATCTTAATTATTTTTCTTCTAATGCGTGGCTTAGGCATCGTTTGTTGCTTTTTCTCTAGTTCTTTAAGGTGTAAAGTTAGTTGGTGAATTCAGGATTTTTCTATTTTTTTGAGTGAGGCTTGGATGGCTACGTATTTCCCCCTTAGGATCGCCCTTGCAGTATCCCATAGGTTTTAGACCAGTGTGTTTTCATTCTCACTGGTTTCCATGAATTGTTTGAATTCTTTGATTTCCTGGTTGAACCAAACATTCTAGAGCAGAGTGGTCTTTAGCTTCCAAGTGTTTGAATTTCTTCCAAATTTTTTCTTGTGATTGAGTTCCAGTTTTAAAGCATTATGGTCTGAGAATGTGCAGGGAATAATCTCAATCTTTTGGTATCAGTTGAGACCTGATTTGTGACCCAGTATGTGGTCTATTCTGGAGAAATTTCCATGTGCCCTCCAGAAGAATGAGTATTCTGTTGTTTTAGGGTGGAATGTTCTGTACTATCTATGAGGTCCATCTTGTCCAGTGTGTCATTCACCGCTCTTGTTTCTTTGTTGATTTTCTGCTTAGATGATCTGTCTCTTGCTGAGATTGGAGTATTGAGGTCTCCTACAATTAACGTATTATTATTGATATGACTCTTTAGTTTGGTTAACAGTTGGCTTTTATAGTTGGCTGCTCCCATGTTGGGGGCATAGATATTTACAATTGTTAGATCTTCTTGTTGGATAGAGCCTTTAAGAATGATATAGTGTCCTTCTGTGTCTCTAACTACAGTCTTTAGCTTAAAATCTAATTTGTCTGATATAAGAATTGCTATCCCAGCTTTCTTTTGAGGTCTGTTGACATGGAAGATGGATCTCCATCCCTTCACTTTCAGTCTGGATGTATCTTTAGGTTCAAAATGAGTCTCTTGTAGACAGCATATGGATGGGTCCTGTCTTTTTATCCAATCTACAACCCTGTGCTGTTTTATGGGAGCATTTAGGCCATTCACATTGAGAGTGATTATTGAAATTTATTTATTTATTGTCATGTCACCTGTGAAGTCCTGTTTCTATAGATTTTCTCTGTAAATTTCTGTTGTATATCACTCTTGGTGTCTTTCTCCTTTTAAAGAACCTCCCTTAATATTTCTTGCAGGGCCGGCTTAGTGGTCACATATTCTTTCAGTTTCTGCCTTTGTGGAACCTCTGCGTCTCTCCCTCCATTCTAAATGACAGCCTTGCAGGATAAAGTATTCTTGGCTGCATGTTCTTCTCATTTAGTACCCTGAATATGTCTTGCCAGCCCTTTCTGACTTGCCAGGTCTCTGTGGATTGGTCTGACGTTATTCTGATGTTCCTCCCTCTGTACATAAGGAATCTCTTCCCTCTAACTGCCCTTAAGATGGTTTCCTTGGTTCTAAGATTTCCAAGTTTTACTATTACATGGCGGGGTGTTGGCCTGTTTTCCTTGATCTTGGGAGGGGTCCTCTCTGCCTCTAGGACATGAATGTGTGTTTCATTCCCCAGATTAGGGAAGTTCTCAGCTACAATTTGCTCAAATACATCTTCTAGTCCTCTCTCTCTCTCCACTCCTTCTGGGATTCCAATTATTCTGACATTGGAATGCTTCATGGTGTCCTTATTTCTCCGATTCTACTGTCATGAATTCTGAGTTGCTTTTCCCTGGCCTCCTCTTTTCCCTTTTTATCTATTATATTGTCTTCCAGGTCGCTTATTCATTCTTCTGCCTCACTTACCCTAGCTGTGAAATTATCTAAATAGGATTGGATCTCATTGATAGCATTTTTAAGTTCTGCCAGTTCAGCTTTCACTTCTGCCCTTAGAGACTCTATGTTGCCATTAATTTATTTCTTCATTCTAGCTATTGTCTTCATAACTGTTACCCTGAAGTCCATTTCCAACGTCTTGGTTATATCTGTGTCCATTTGTAAATCTGTGGCAGAAATCAGAGTTTCTGGGTCTTTCCTATTTTGGGGGTTCCTCCTCCTAGTCATTCTGTTGAGTGAGGGATGGTTGAAGGAATGTAGAGAGTCCAAATTATTGACCACAACCCAAGCAAGATGCACTTGTTTTATAGTGACCTTAGGGTTGCTGGCCTCTTGTTCTCCCAGCCTGTCTTCAGGGGCCTGCCACACTGCTACTCAGGCAACCCTGTTTGGGCAGAGTTGCTCTGCCCTCTGTGGTGGGGGATGAGCTCAGTGAAAACCATTCTTTTTTTTTTTTTTTTTGCTTTTGTTCTCTGGCATCTTTCCTTGGAGGCTTTCCACATCTCTTCGGAGAGTCAGAGCAGAAGAGACTGTTTCTAGCCCTCTGCCTCAGAACAGAGAAATCGCAGCCTATTCTTCAGTGAGCTCTCCAGGCCACATTATCTCTGTTTCTGTCTGTGCTGCTAAAAACTGGAGCGTCTGGGTTGTGTGTCCCTCAGCAGCACTCCCAGTCCTCGCCTCCAGGTCAGGGCACGTGTCTGCCCTTTGTGCTTCTAAAACCGCCAGCCACCCCAGTTTGCATGCATGGCCCTGCCACTCCAGGTTTCAGTCCAGGGTGCTGCCCTAAAGTCCTTTCCCCATCGCTGCCGGTCTGCGAGTCTGTGCCCCAACTCCAGCGCAAGAGGCTTTTGCCAACTGGAGGTGCAGGATCCTGAAGCCTCCCTCCCCCTTCCATTTATCTTCTGATATCTGCCTGTGGAATCATGGCTCCCCACTTCATACCTTGAAACCAACTGCCTGTGATATTCTGTTTGTAGAGATCTAGATCTATCTTCTTACGTCTCAGGTTGATTTTGTGGGTGTTCAGAGTGGTCTGGTAAATATCCAGCTCAATTCAGGGGACCAGTTGGAGTAGGGACCCCTACTCCTCCACCATCTTTTCCTCCTCTAATTTTATACTACTGGGGTGAAAGAAGATGCTTATGATTTCTATCTTCTTTAATTTATTCAGACTTGTTTCATGACCTAATATGTGATCTATCCTGGGGAATGTTCCATGTGGATTTGAGAAGAATGTATATTCTTCTTTAGGATAGAATATTGGATAGATAGATAGATAGATAGATAGATAGATAGATAGATAGATAGATAGATAGATGATAGAAAGATAATAGATAGATAGACATATATCTATTAAATCCATCCGGTCTAATTTAAGGCTGATATTTCCTTATAGATTTTCTGTCTGAATGATCCATCCATTGATGTAAGTGGTATTTTAAAGTACCCTACTATTATTATATTGCTGTCACTTTCTCCTTTTAGGTCTGTTAGTATTTGCTTTGTATGTTTTGGAGCTCCTTGGGTGCATATGTATTTATAAATGTTATATCTTCTTGCTGGATTGACCCCTCCTTTATCATTATATATTGCTCTTTGTTACCATCTTTTTTTTAAAGTCTATTTTGTCTGACATGAGTAAAGCTAAACAAGCTTTCTTTACATTTCCATTTGAATGGAGTGTATTTTTCCATCTTGTCACATTCAGTCTGTGTCCTTAGATCTGAAGTGAATCACTTGTAGACAGTATTTAGATATGTCTCTTTTTTTGAAATCTATTTAACCACTCTATGTCTTTAGATTGGAAAATTTAGTACATTTATTTTTTTAATTTTTAAAAAGATTTAATTTCTTGTTAACATATAGTGTAATATTGGTTTCAGGTGTAGAATTAATGATTTATCACTTACATATAACACCCAGTGCTCATCACAAGTGCCCTCCTTAAATGGGCCATCACCCATTTAGCCCATCCCCTGACCACCTACCCTCCAGCAACCCTCAATTCATTCTCTGTAGTACATTTACATTTAAAATAACTATTGACAGTATGTACTTTTTGCTATTTTGTTAATTGTTTTCTGGCTGTTTTTTGTAGTTCTTCTCTGTTCTTTACGTGTTTACTTTCTTCCTTTGTGGTTTGATTACTTTCTTTAGTGTTATACCTACATTCCTTTCTCATTTCTTTTGTGAATTTACTACAAGTTTTTGCTTTGTGATTACTGTAAGTTTTGCGTATATTAATCTATGTGTGTAATAGTCTATTTTAAGTTGATAACAACTTAAATTTGAACACATTTCAATTGCCCCCCCCATGGTTTTGTTTTTGATGTAACATATTACACTTTTAAATTTTATGTATCCATTAATTAATTATTGTAATCATAGCTAATTTTACTACTTTATATTTTAGCCTTCATAATATATTTATATGTGATTAATCTATTACCCTTCTATATATTTACCTTTTTGAGGGAGATTTTTACTTTATGTTTTCTTGTTATTAATTACAATTTCTTTTCAGCTTAAGGAAGTCCCTTAAACCTTTTTAAAAGGAAATTTTAGTACTGATAAACCCCATTAGCTTTTGCCTGTCTGAAAATTTCATCTCTCCTTCAACTTTGATGATAATCTTGCTAGGTAGAGTACTTTTTATTGATTTTTTCTTTCAGCACTTTGAATATGTCATGTCCCTCCCTCTAGTCTGCAAAATTTCTGCCGACAAATCTCGCTGATAGGCTTATGGGGTTTCCCTTGTATGTAACAATTTCTTTTTCTCTTGCTGCTTTTAAGTTCTCTCTTTAAGTTGTGACATTTTAATTTTAGTGTGTCTTGGTATGGATCTTCTTAGGTTCATCTTATTTGGAATTCTGTGGACTTTCTAGACCTGGATGTCCCCTTCCTCCCCAGGTTAAGGAAGTTTTCAGACATTATTTCTTCAAATTCGTTTTCTGCCCTTTTTTTGCTCTTTCTTTTCCCTCTGAGACCCTTTAATGTGAATGTTATTCTGCCTGATATTGTCTCAGAGGTATCTGAAGTTATCATCATTGTTTTTAATTAGTTTTTCTTTTTGCTGCTCTGTCTAGGTGAGTTCCATTGCTTTGACTTCCAGCTCACTGATCTGTTGTTCTGCTTCATCCAGTTTACTGTTGAACCCCTTTTCATGTATTTTTGGTTCAGTTATATATACAGTATTTTTTAGCTTTGTGACTTCTCTTTGGTACTTTCTTATATTTTTTATCCTCTTGAAGTTCAGAGTTTGTTGAGCATCTTTATAGCCGTTACTTTAAATTCTTTATCAAGTAGATTACTTATCTCCATATTGTTGAAGACTTTTTCTGACGTTTTGTATTATTCTTTGGTTTGGAACATACTTCTGTTTCCTCATTTTGCTTGACTCTCCATGCTGATTTCTATGTGTTAGGCAAAAAACCTATCTCCCTCAGTCTTGAAGAGGTAGGCTTGTGTAGGCGATGAACCTGCTCATTCAGCCTTTCCATAGCTTTTGGTAGTCTCTTGAGTGTTTGATTGTCTAAACGGACTGATTTATTTTTTATTTGTCCCCATTGCTAAGGGTGTTTCAAGACCTCTCAGTGTTCCAAGGGGAGGAATCTCATTTAGCACTTAGTTGCAAGTTGACTGGAAGCCAGAGTCTTAGCAGCTTTTACAGTAAGCAAGTAGATACAGTCCTATGGGGCTAGAATTGTTATCCTTGCTGGCTTCCACATCAGGAGATCTGGAGGTGTCCCCTTGGTGACAATTGCAAAAATCAGCCCTCCAGACTAGTATATATGACTTCTTTTCTGAGTGATCTAATCGAGCTGTAGCAAGGTCTAGGGGCTGTTCAAGGATGGTGTCTTTCTGCTTATATTCCCTTGAAGTAATTCCATTAGCCTCTGGATATTTGGGAAACCTGAAGTCTGTCCCTTAAGCCAAAGCTCTGGGCTAAGTAAATAAACCTATTTCACTGGGAGACTGAAGTTGTGTTTCAGTCTGCTGTCTGTGCAGTGCCCTGAGGGTGGTGGCTTGCCAAGCATTGTCTTTCTGATTATTGCGTTCCTATGGAGCTCAGGAATGCCAGCCCCCTTGGCCACCAGGGCTAGGTGACCAAGGAGCATCTCTTTTGTGGATTATGTATGCCTGCTGTCTTTAGCTAGGTAGCTGGAGAATGCAGGGGATGGGTCACACTAATCAACTTCAGAAAGGCAGCAGAAAAATTTCTTTACTGTGCATGCCTGGAGTCTTCAAGAATGCAGGGGTGGAGTGCCTTGTGTGTACATGTGCAAAGGCTTAAGGCTGGGAACAAGAGAATGCCTCAATTGCTCATGCTCACTAGTCTCAGTCAAGAAGCAGGGGAGTGTTATAACTGCCCCACTTGCCAACTCTAACAGGAAGCAGGAGATTGCTGTGACCATTTGCACTTGCTTGTCCTAGCCAAAGAGTGGGGGAGTGCTGCAACTGCCTGTGCTCTTGGACTTCATCAAGGCAGTGGGATAAGGCTATAACCACTTACCCCACTTGTCTGAGCAAGACGGCTGGAGGGTGCTGTCTGAGAGCTTGCCCACTGGTGCTACCAGAGTAGGTGGAAAGTGTAAAACTGGTGTCTGCTAGCCCCTTCATCTCTGGGGAGAGTTTATCTGTCCCCTGCCCTTCAAGCAGATGCTTCTAGATTAGCAAATGAATCTCCTTCACATATTGTCTAGACACTTGTCAAACTTCTCTTATATTGCTGAGTCTTGGGGCAAATGAGACCACACATGAGCCCCTTAGAGGGGGAATCTCACATTCTTATAGCACTTTGGGTCCTTGGACATCAGCCTTGTTAGTTTTCTAAGCCAGGTGTTTTGGGGTCTTCTCTCAGTGCAGATCCCAGGGGTTGGGATGCCTCACCTTTTGGTCTTCTAGAAGCACCAGACTGGTGGGATTCCTCCCTATTGTGTCTCACTGCACTGGGGGTGGGGCTTTTAGTGAGAGGGTCTCTCCTTTCCTACCCATTTCAATATTTTCCTTTGTTGTGGAGAAGAAGCTCACCTAGTTTTTGGATCTTTTTCAGAGGGAAATAATTCATATGTAGCTGTAGGTCTGGTGTATCGATGGGGGAAAGCTGAGTTCAGAATCTTTTAATGCTGCCATATTCTGCAAGGTTTCTAGTTTGGAAAATTAAGGCAGTGATGTTGTTAACTGAAAAGAACCATAAGAAAAGCAGACTGCTTTCCTTGTTGGTTTCTGCAGAAACAGTATGAGATGTTCTTCTACCCACATGAACTTTGAACAAATCACTAGAAGGATGAGACAAAGAAAAGAAAGAGGGCCTGAAAATAGGTAGGGTTGGGCTAGGGCACCAGGGCAATATAGGCGTGGGAGTTTGGAATTATTTGATCTTAGTACAGTGTACATCTTGATTATAGGAAAATTACTGGCCCTGGAGTTAGAACAAACTAAGTTTGGGGCCAAGGGCAGTTACATAATTGTGCCACTAAAGAATGGTTGTGGATATCTAAATCACTGTTGGTTTGGATGAATACCAATGAACTGTGAAAATGAGGAATTTGAATATGCACTCTAAGCTGCTGAAGTTCATAGAAAGATGTGCAGAGAGCATCAATATAGACTTGCTAGTGATTTCAGAAGAAACTGATTATTCTGCAAATCCAAGATTAATTTAGGAAAGAAAGACAATCCAGAAAGTGATCTCTAAATCCCTTACCTTAAAAATTTTACAATAATATGGATAAGTTGTGAAAGATATGGCTTGTCTCTCTCAGAAAGAGAATCACTATAAAAACACTTCTACAGTCCAAACCTGAGCACATCTTCAGAGATATGGGCCCACATATATGGCCAACCAGCAGGGAGGGCTGTTTTATGTGACTGAAAATCAGGAAGTATGCAAAAAGCAGACCACTCTGAGTTGTACTAAGCCCAAGAAAATAACCCTTTACCTCTGGCCAAGAAAAGATGCTGACCTCAAATAATCAATATTTAAGACCCATTACTACTAACCTCTACTTTTTCAGTTCAGTTAAGCACTTACTCAGCATCTGTGTCATTAAACAGAAGAACAATATTTCAAAATTTGGCCTAATATAAAGCATCTAGTCACTCTTACAAACATTTACAAATGTCTGCATGTAGTCCTAAGGTTTTCAACTGTGTATCAGAGGGCTGAAAAGATCTCACTTTATCAAATCACCTCTAACATAAATAAGGAGATATATAATGGGCTATAGATAGAGGGAGGTGAATTGATTCATATTGAGCAAAGGATAGATGGGGCTGTATATGATAAGGTTTTAACTGAAGCCTCTATTGCCAAATTAAGGAGAAACCCTAATGATGTCCTGATTAACCAAACCAAAACAGGAAAGTAGGATGATACTGTTCAGGGCAGAGATCATGAGAAAGCAACTGAGAAAATGGTGATGAGCAACCAGGGGTGGAAGGGACTGAATGATCAATAGAACTGGATAGTGAATCAGAATTGTCTGTAACATAAGCCACTTCATAAATGTGTTGGTTGGGTCTTTGGACAGTAGAGGCAGAGAAGAAGTTAGAAATGAAAAAGATGTATTGAGCAGTAATACCCACGAAAGGAAAAGGGAAGAGGGCCAGAGGGAGCCATCAGACCATGATACATCTCTGACAAAGTTTCTGCTAACCCCCATGGTGAGCTCCTGAGCAAGGGTTGGCCATCAAACAAGTCCTCTGTTGGGTAGAACTGCCAAGGCTTGCTTTTTTTTTTTAAAGCCACATTCTTGCTCAGTATTGGCTGGGGTCACCCCTCCCAGAAGAACATGATCTCAGCTTAAGGTAAGAGGCAGATGTGAAGGAGGCTGTTAGCTAGCCACATTCTGTGCTTCCAGCAATCATTTCCCGGAGGGAGATCTGAACAGCACAGCCGCAGTTCACCCCTGTACCACAGGGTTACTTCTCCATCTTGTTTGTGGAGCAGCTTATCCAGGATTCCAGTGACCATTTACACTGAGAAAAAACTTAGAAGGAGTTTGGCAGGTATTCTATAGCTTCTGTTGCAGTTGATCTCAGACTGCAACTTGTACTCATTGTCTCTCTCCTCCACCAACCGTCCTAAATTCTCTTTACCCTTGGCTATCAGCTGTGCTGCAGTTGGTGGTTTGTCTCATAATGTGATCAAAATTCATTCCTGAGGTGCCTGTGCCCTTGGTAGCCATACCTTTCTCGGGCCAAGGTTGCTGTATTTCATCCATTTAATGTCATAATTAAGCAACTGTTATGGACTAAATGTATCCCCCTAAAATTCATATGTTAAAGCCCTAACTCCCAGTGTGATGGGTATCCAGAGGTAGGGCCTTTGGAGGTAATGAGGTCATGAAGGTGGGGCCCTCATGATGGAATCAGTGCCCTTATAAAGAGACACCAGAGAACTTGCTGTCTCTCTACTACGTGAGGACACAGAAAGAAGGCAGTCATCCATAAGCCAGGAGGAGGGATCTCACCAGGAACCAACTGGGACCAGTACCTTGATCTTGGACTTAACAGCCTATAGAACTGTGAGAAGTAAAGTCTGTTGTTAAAGGCATCCAAATGATGATATTTTGTTGTAGCAGCCAAAACTAAGATAGCAAGGGAATGCCAAGAGGTGCCAAGTGGATCACCTGCAGTTCCATAAGTATTCCTCCCTGTGCCTATTGAGGAAAATAAACTTTACCTCATTCTGCTGATCAGGATAAATTACTCCTACTCCTTTTGCTGTGTCAGTGGTGTCTCCTCTCACTTGCCTGCTTATCTGTTGGCACAAAAAACTCCAAAGTGCTGAGATGTCAGTTCTATTTGTTAGAGCAATGGGATTCTCACTCAGTTCCCTGGGAAGAGTGCACCTTCTTTGGAAAACAGTCTAACCCCACAAGGCTGAAATTTATGGGTGTGAAAAGCACAAAGTAAGTAGAGCCATATCTGCTTTCACCTTTGGGTTTCAGGGCCCATATATACTTCCTATTGGGAATATGGTGCCAAAAAGGAGAATTGCATCCTCTTCAAGTATTTCCTCTGAGCTGGCACTTTAGCTGTATCTCCAGCAGATTATTACAATATTTTATCAGGCCAACAGCTTTAGGGGTCGTACACAATGTGATATGATCTATGGATCATATGGAAGTAGGCCCACTCCCACAATTCTTCTGCTGTGAAGTATGTCTGTTGGCCAGATGTTACATTGTGTGGGATTCGGTGACTATGGATCAGGCACTGTATAAATCCTTGGAAACTGGTGTTAGCAAGGCTCCATGGGTGGGAAGGTCAAATTTGCCTGGAGTAAATATCTAGTCCATATAAACACAAATCAATAATCTTTCTAGGATGTCAGTGGCCTATTTTAGGCAAATTGTTACCAAATGTCCAATTGGTCTCTCAAGGAATAGTGCCATATTAAAGGTTCAGTTTAGTTTTCTGTACTGATAGGTTGGACATCCGGCAGAGGTGAAATGAATCTTAGTAAGTAAAAATCTATGCTGATAGGTCCAAGCATAACTTCTTTCTCTGCCAGCATGGTCACTTCATTCACATTTTTATTATGCCAGCATTGGGTGGCTGCTGACAAAAGCTAACTATCAACTGGTTGAGTTATGTAATTGTTTAGTGCCTCTTTTAAGATGAATGCCTTCTGGTGGGCATAAATATGATGTATAAAAATATTTAATTTTGTGGCCATTTCTATACATCCACCTACATGCCTCTATTCTAGATTTCCTTTCATTTGATATTCTGATCTCTCCTAAATATATTCTGAAATTAGGCCCCTTCAATTTCCACACAAAATAGATGCCAGATATTCTCTCCAAA
Source organism: Zalophus californianus (assembly GCF_009762305.2). Lineage (NCBI taxonomy): Eukaryota > Metazoa > Chordata > Mammalia > Carnivora > Otariidae > Zalophus > Zalophus californianus. Next base: position 87,395,377 of record NC_045600.1, read on the forward strand.
GTTTTGCTCATTGGAAGGATTTTCTATTCTATTTCTACTGTCTTCCTGGGCCATTCTTGAGTGAGATACCAGGTTTTTGTTTGGGGTTTTTTTTAGCTTGCACCCACACACTGTGCTAACCAACTCATAAGTCAAGTTTTATTTTCTTCCTTTAGCTTGCTATCCAGGATACCCTTGAAATCATAAGTTTGAGCTGTGGTGGGTGACATAGGTAGACTGGTCTATCTACTTGTGACATTTGCAGGTGTCCCAGAACCTTCATGTGCTTGGTCCTGAATGTACCAGTTACACATTACTATATATTAATGATGAAACTACCATGTTTTATGACTTGGATAGTTCTGTCAAGATCCAGCTCATTATAAATATCTCTGAATGCATGGGCAGTAGGTGTCCCATGGTCAAACACTTCATTTATATCAAATTCTAGAAACATGCTAAGAGATGTTGGGCAAAAGATGCTAAATTCTCTGGTGCAGAAGGCTTATTCTAGAAGGCTCATTCTAGAAACTCCACATTCTCTATTGTGAAAATATATGGTTATCCATTGCATGTGAATGCAAACTGTGTCTGGCATTCATTTGTTTTTTTAAATTAACAGTGTTATATTAGTTTCAGATATACAATATAATGATTAAATCTATATATTTCTCAGTGCTCATCAAGATAAGAGTACTTTTAATCCCTTTAACCTATTGCAGTCCTTCCCCTGATACAGACTGACTGCCCCCCGCCCCCCTTCCCGGCAACCACCAGTTAGCTCTCTGTATTTGAGTCTGGTTTGTCTCTCTTTTTTTCTTTGTTCATTTGTTTTGTTTCTTAAATTCCACCAATGAGTGTAATATGGTATTTGTTGTTCTCTGACATATTTCACTTAGCATAATACCCTCTATGTCCATCCATGTTGTTGCAAATAGCAAGATTTCATTCTTTTTTATGGTTGAGTAACATTTCTTTATATATATGCCACATCTGTATCTGTTCATCTATCGATGGATACTTGGGTTGCTTCTATAATTTGGCTGTTGTAAATAATGCAGCAATAAACATAGGGGTGCATGTATCTTTCTGAATTGTGTTTTCATTTCCTTTGGGTAAATACCTAGCAGTGGAGTTACTGGATCATATGGTAATTCTATTTTTATTTTTTTGAGGAAACTCCATACTGTTTTCCAGAGTATCTGTTGCATTCCCACCAACAGTGCATGAGGGTTCCTTTTTCTTCACATCCTTGCCAACATTTGTTTCTTGTTTTTATTTTGTTTTTTGTTTTTAGAGGGTGCATGGGTATGCATGAAACTGAGGGAAGGGGCAGAGGGAGAGAGAATCTTAAGCAGGCTCCATGCTCCCCACAGACTGATGTAGGGTTCAGTCTCACCACCCTGAATCATGACCTGAGCTGAAATCAAGAGTCAGATGCTTAACCGACTGAGCCACCCAGGTGCCCCTCTTGTGTTTATTTTAGCCATTTTGACAGGTGTGAGGTGATATCTCATTGTGGTTTTGATTTGCATTTCCCTGATGATTAGTGATGTTGAGCATCTTTTCATGTGTCTGTTGACTATCAGTATGTTTTCTTTGCAGAAGTGTCTGTTTATGTCTTCCGCCCATTTTAAAATTGGTTATTTGGGTTTTGAGTTTTATATATTTTGGATATATATATTCATATATTTTGGATACTAACCCTTTATCTAATATGTCATTTGCAAATATCTTCTCCAAGTCAGTAGGTTGCCTCTTAGTTTTGTTGATTATTTCCTTTGTTGTGCAGAAGCTTTTTATTTAGATGTAGTCCTGATTGTTTATTTTTGCTTTTGTTTCCCTTGCCTTAGGAGACCTATCTAGAAAAATGTTGCTATGGCTGATGTCAGAGACATTACTGCCTGTGCTCTTCTCTAGTATTTTTATGGTTTCAGGTCACATGTAGGTCCTTAATCCATTTTGAGTTTATTTTTGTGTATGGTGTACAATAATGATCCAGTTTCATTATTTGTATGTAGGTGTCCAGTTTTCCCAGCACCATTTGTTGAAGAGGTTGTCTTTATCTCATTGCATATTCTTGCCTCCTTTGTTGAAGATTAAATGACCATATAATTATGGGTTTATTTCTGTATTTTCAATTCTATTCCATTGATCTATGTGTCTATTTTTGTGCCAGTACCATACTGTTTTGGTTACTACAGATTTGTAGTATATCTTAATATCTGGGATTATGACAGATACTTCCAGTTTTGTTCTTCTTTTTCAAGATTGCTTTGGCTATTCAAGGTCTTTTGTAGTTCCATATGAATTTTAGGATTATTTGTTCTGTTCTGTGAAAGATACTATTGGTATTTTGATAGGGATTGCATTAAATCTGTAGATCTGTTTGGGTAGTATGGATATCTTAATATTTATTTTTCTAGTCCATGAGCTTGAGATATCTTTCCATTTGTGTCATCTTGAATTTCTTTCATCAGTGTTTTATAGTTTTTGGAGCACAGGTCTTTCCTCCTTGGTTAAGTTTATTCCTAGGTATTTTATTATTTTTATTGCAATGTAAATGGGATTGTTTTCTTGAATTTTCTTTCTGCTACTTCGTTATTACTGTATAGAAATACAACAGATTTTTGTATACATTTTTTTTTATCCTGCAACTTTATTGAATTCATTTATTAGTTGTAATAGTTTTGTTTTGGAGTCTTTAGGATTTTCTACATATAGTATCATTCCATCTGCAAATAGTGAAAATTTTACTTCTTACCAATCTGGATGCCTTTTATTCATTTTTCTTGTATGATTGCTGTGGCTATGACTTCCAGTACTGTGTGAATAAAAGTGGTGAGAGTGGACATTCTTATCTTGTTTCTGACCTTTGAGGGAAAGCTCTCAGTTTTTCACCATTGAGGATGATGTTAGCTGTGGGTTGTTCATATATGGCCTTTATTATGTTGAGATAAGTTCCCCCTAAACCTAATTTATCAAGGGTTTTTATCATGAATAGATGTTCTACTTTGTGAAATGCTTTTATTGCATCTGTTGAAATGATCATATGTTTTTTATCTTTTCTCTTATTCATGTGATGTATCACGTTGATTGAAATGAGAATATTAAACCACCTTTGCATCCTAGAAATAAATCCTACTTGATCCTGGTGAGTGATTTTTAAAAATACATTGTTGGATTTGGTTTGCTAATATTTTGCTGAGGATTTTTCATCTGTGTTTATCAGAGATATTGGCCTGTAGTTTTCTTTTTTGTACTGTCTTTATCTGGACTTGATATAAGGTATTCTATGAGGCCAGAATTACCATTTGAAAGCTTTCCTTCCTCTTCAATATTTGGAAAAGTTTTTTTTTATTTTATGTTAATCACCATACATTACATCATTCATTTTTGATGTAGTGTTCCATGATTCATTGTTTGTGTACAACACCCAGTGCTCCATGCAGAACGTGCCCTCTTTAATATCCATTACCAGGCTAACCCATTCCCCCACCTGCCTCCCCTCTAGAACCCTCAGTTTGTTTCTCAGAGTCCATAGTCTCTCATGGTTCATCTCCCCCTCTGATTTCCCCTTCGTATTTCCCTGTTGGTATATTTTATTTTATTTTATTTTATTATGTTATGTTAATCACCATACATTACATCATTAATTTTTGATATAGTGTTCCATGAATTATTTGGGAAAGTTTAAGAATAGTAAGTATTAACTTTTCTCTGAATGTTTGGTAGAATTTACCTGTGAAAACATCTGGTCCTGAACTTTTGTTTGTTGGGAGTTTTTTGATTGTTGATTCAATTTCATTGCTGGTAATTGGTTTGTTCAAGTTTTCTATTTCTTTCTGATTCTGTTTTGGGTGGTTATATGATTCTAGGAATTTATCCATTTCTACTAGCTTGTCCAATTTGTTGGCATACAATTTTTCATATTATTCTCTTATAATCCTTTGTATTTCTGTGGTGTCAGCTGTTATTTATCCTTTTTCATTTCTGATTTTGAGTCCTCTCTTTCTGTTTTTGATGAATCTGGCTAAAGGTTTATCAATTTTTTTGATCTTTTTTTTTTTTTACTAGAAAAAGCCACTTATTTATTTATTTTTAATTGATCTAGTATGGGTATTATTTTTTATTTAAATTCGATTAATTAACATATAGTGTATTATTAGTTTCAGAGGTAGAGTTCAGTGATTCATCAGTTGTATATAACATCCAGTGCTCATTACATCATGTGCCCTCCTTAAGGCCCATCACCCTGTTACCCACCCCCATCCCCTCCAGCAACCATCAGTTTGTTTCCTATGGTTAAGAGTCTCTTATGGCTTGTCTTCCTCTCTGATTTCATCTTGTTTTATTTTTTCCTCTCTTCCTCTATGCTTCTTTGTTTTGTTTTTTAAATTCCACATATGAGTGAAATAATATCATTGTCTTTCTCTGATTGACTTATTTCGCTTAGCATAATACCCTCTAGTTCCATCCACATCGTTGCAAATGGCAAGATTTCTTTTCTTTTTTTTGATGGCTAAGTAATACTCCATTGTGTGTATGTATGTGTGTGTATATATATATATACACACACACTGTTGATTGATATCTGGGATCTTTCCATAGTTTGGCTATTGTGGACATTGCTGCTATAAACATTGAGGTGCAGGTGCCCCTTCAGGTCACTACATTTTATCTTTGGGGTATACCTAGTAGTGCAATTGCTGGGTCATGGGGCAGCTCTATTTTTAACTTTTTGAGAAATTATTGATCTTTTCAAAGAACTAGCTCTTGGTTTCATTGACCTATTCTATTGGATTTTTAGTTTCTGGATTTTTTTTTTTTTTCCTGCTCTAATCTCTATTTCCTCCCTTCTACTTGTTTTGGGTTTTGTTTGTCTTTCTCTTTCTAGCTCCTTTGGGTATAAGGTTAAGTTGTTTATTTGAGTTTTTTCTTGCTTCTTGAGGTTGGCCTATATTGCTGTAAACTTCCCTCTTAGAACCACTTTTGCTGTATCCCAAAGATTTTGGACGATTGTGTTTTCATTTTTATTTGTCTCTATGTATTTTTTTCATTTCCTCTTTGATTTCTTGGTTGAACCATTCATTGTTTAATAATATTTCTTCTCTTTCCAGATTTTTTTTTTCTTGTGATTGTTTTCTAGTTTCATAACATTGTGGTCAGAAAAGATACATGGCATAACTTCAATCTTTTTGAAATTGTTGAGACTTATTTTGTGGCCCTAATATGTGATCTGTTCTGGAGGATATTCCACGTGCACTTGAAAAGAGTGTGTTATTCTTTTTTAGGATGGATGTTGTGAATATATCTGTTAAATACATCTGGTCCGATGTGTTATTCAAAGCCACTGTTTCCTTGTTGAATTTCTGTTTGGATGCTCTATTCATTGATGTAAGTGGGGTGTTAAAGTCCCCTGCTATTATTGCATTAGTATTAATTACTTCTTTTATGTTTGTTTGCTTTATGTATTAGGGTGCTCCCTTGATGGGTGCATATTTACAACTGTTACATCTTCTTGATGGATTGTTCCCTTTATGATTACATAGTGTCCTTCTTTGTCTCATAGTCCTTGTTTTAAAGTCTATTTTGTCTGATGTAAGTATCACCCAGTTTTCTTTTCCTTTCCATTTGCATGATAAATGCTTTTCTCAGCCCTTCACTTTTAATCTGCATGTGTCTTTTAGGTCTGAAATGAGTCTCTTGTAGGCAGCATATAGGTGGGTCTTGCTTTCTTATGTATGTCACCCTATGTCATGACTGGAGAGTAATTACATTTTCATTCAAAGTAATTGAAAGTAAATGCATCCAAAATAATTGATATACTTATTGCCATTTTTGGATTCATTTTATCTTGTTTTTGTAGTTCCTCTTTGTTCCTTTCTTGTTCTTTTCTTTCCTGGTTTGTTGGCTTTCTTTAGTGATATACTTGGATTCTTTTTTTTTTTTTTAAAGATTTATTTATTTATTTTGAGAGAGTGAGAATGAGAGAGAGAGAGCACATGAGAGGGGGGAGGGCCAGAGGGAGAAGCAGGTTCCTCGCTGAGCAGGGAGCCCGGTGCGGGACTCGATCCCTGGACTCCAGGATCATGACCTGAGCCGAAGGCAGTCGCTTAACCAACTGAGCCACCCAGGCGCCCTTGGATTCTTTTCTTATTTTTTGCATATCTATTACTGGTTTTTTATTTGTGGTTTCCATTAGATTTGAATATAACATCTTCTGCATATTGCAGTCTATATTAAGTTGATGGTTGCTTAAGTTTGAACCCATTCTTTACTTCTCTCCCTCCCACACACATTTTAGGCATCTGGTGTTATATTTTATATCCTTTTATTTTTGAATCCCTTCATTGATTTTATAGATATACTTATTTTTACTGCCTTTGTGCTTCCTACTTTCCTTACCTCTACTGATGATCTTTCCTTTCTACTCAAAGAGCTCCCTTTAACATTTCTTGTAGGGCTAGTTTAGTGATCATGAATTTGTTGAAATTTGTTTGCCTGGGAAACAAAAGTTTATCTCTCCTATTCTGAATGATAGCTTTGTTCAATAGAGCATTCTTGGCTGCAGGTGTTTTTTTGATTTTTGTTTTTTTCCTTACAGTGCTTTGAGTAGATCATGTCATTCTCTTCTGGCCTTCAATTCTTCTGCTGCAAAATCAGCTGATAGCTGATGGAGTTTCTCTTATATGTAACTGTTTTCTTTTCTCTTGCTGCTTTTAAATGTTTTTCACTTTATCATTACTTTTTGCCATTCTAATTACTATATGTCTTGGTATGGACCTTCTTCGGCTGATTTTGTTGGGGGTTCTCTGTGTCTCCTCTCTCTGGATTTCTGTTTCTTTCTCCAGATTGGGGAGTTTTCAGCTATTATTTCTTCAGATACATTTTCTGCTCCCTTTACTTTTTGTTTTCCTCCTGGGATCCCTATAATGTGAATCTTATTATATTTGATGTTGTCACTGAGTTCCCTACGTCTATTCTCATTTATTTAATTTTTTTCCTCTCTTCTGTTCATCTTGGTTGCTTTCCCTTACTCTATCTTCCAAGTCACTGATCCCTTTTTTTCTACTTTCTCTCCATTCATTCCATGTAATGTATTTTTAATTTCATTTATTGAGTTCTTCATCTCTGAATGTTTCTTTTTTATGTTTTTTGCCTGTTAGTTAAGGATTCCTCTGAGGTCCTACACTATTTTCTCAAGTCCAGTGAGTATCTTTCTGACCATTACTTTAAATTCTCTATCAGGCATATTAGTTATCTCTGTTTCATTTAGCACTCTTGCTGTGATTTTTATCCTATTCTTTCATTTGGGACATATTCTTCTGTGTCCTTATTTTGCCAAACTCTATGATTTTTTTCTATGTGTTAGTAAAGTCAACATGTCTCCTGCTCTTGAAGGTAGTGGCCTTATGAAGAAAAGGTCCTATAGTGCCCTGCAGTGCAGTCTTCCCTGTCTACCAGAACTTGGCATTTCAGGGCTGTCTCCTATGTGTATTGCCTTTGCTCTGATATTGTGGCTGAACCACTTCTGCCTTCAGTCCAGTCTTCTACGATGGCTTCCTTTGCTTATTGTAGGCAGGGTTTGGTCTCTGTGTTGGTAGGGATCAGTCTGTGGTCACTTTGGGCCTAAGTTGAATCAGACAGGCATTTGCCAGAGATGCAGTAGCACTAAACTGCAGTGTGCTTTCCTTGTGTCGTCCCTTGAGAAGCTTTCATTGGTGGGTGGGGGCTGCAGCCAGACCAGTTGTCTGCCCCCAGCCCATTGCTTGGGCCAGAGTGGGACAGTTGTGTGAGGTTATCTTCCTCTGTCCTTGGGACAGGAGTCACTTTCAAGTGGTGGTGCTGGCCCCTGTTAGGGCTGTTTGCACAGTGCCAGGCTTGTGGCACTCTTTTGGATGAGCTCCAGCCAAGGGTGTTTTGGATGGAACAGGTTTGTAGGAGAATGTGGGGGTGGGTCCGAGGTGTTAGGAAGGTTTGAGCAGGTCTGCTATGGGGAGGAACCTGGACTGGAAACCTGGCCAGAGGGGGCATGTCCACAGGAGAACATGGGGATGGGGCACACTGTTAGCAAGGTAGGTAGGGAGTGTTGACTCTGTGCTGGTTCCTGCAGGTGTCCTTGTATCTAGGCTGGGGGTAGAGGGGAGGGAACTGGCATTCTCTAGCTCCTTTTTCCTGCAGAAATCTCCCAAGGATCCCTACCCCTCCAATATGCTATGCTGAAATTAGTAAACAAATCTTCCTCTCATATATATCATATGATTATATCTCATATAGCCAGGTGTTTTTCAAGCTGTTGCTTCTGTGCTGTATCTACCAGGGGCTGTTTGTTGTGCTGTCTCTTTAAGGGTGGGACTGTGTCCTCCCACCTCTTCCAGAACCCAGCGAACTGATTTTTTAAATTCCAGGTGTTAAGTCCTGCTGATCATGAAAACACATAATTCAGCCCCTCTGTTTTCTAAAGCCAAATATTATGGGGATTTGTCTTTTCCATGCCTGGTGTTGGTGTTCCTATCTCTGTACCTGCTGAGTCCCTTCCTCCCATGGATAGTTTCACTGGTCCATTTAGCTCCAGACCACATCTCTGCCCCTCCTACTCACTTAGATGTGACATCTTTTCTATAGTTAGCTGTGGAGGAGTCTGTTATTCCAGACTTTTTCTGTGCTATTTCTGTGCTATTTACACTGATATGGGTGTTCTTTAGTTGTGTCCATGGAACTAGATAAGCTTAGGGTCCTCCTACTCCACCATCTTCTTCAGAAGTCTGATGTTGAGCATCTTTTCATGTGTCTGTAGGCCATCTGTATGTCTGTCTTTGGAAAAGTGTCTATTCAGGTCCTCTGCCATTTTTAAATCAGATTTTTTTTTTTTTGGTGTTGAGTTGTATAAGTTCTTTATATATTTTGGATACGAATCCATTATCAGATTTATCATTTGGAAATCTCTTCTCCCATTCAGCATATTGCCATTTTGTTTTGTTGATGTGTTCCTTCACTGTCCAAAAGATTTTCATTTTGGTGTAGTCCCAGTAGCTTAATTTTCCTTTTGTTTCCCTTGCCAGTGCAGACATATCTAGAAAAATGTTTCCACAGTTGATGTAAAAAAAAAAAAAATACTGCCTATGTTTTCTTCTAGGCAGTTGAAGAGACTGTCTTCCCCATTGTATATTCTTGCTTCCTTTGTTGTACATTAATAGACTATAAAAGCATGGGTTTATTTGTGGACTCCCTGTTCTGTTCCATTGATCTATGTGTCTATTTTTGTGCCAGTACCATATTGTTTTGATTACCAAACCTTTGTAGTATGTCTTGAAATCTGTAATTATGATACCTCCAGTTTGGTTTTTCTTTTTCAAGATTTTTTGTTTTGTTTTGCTGTTCGAGGTCTTCTTTGGTTCCATACAAATTTTAGGATTGTTTGTTCTAGTTCTGTGAAAAATGTTGCTGGTATTTTGATATGGGTTACATTAAATCTGTAGATTTCTTTGGGTAGTATGGGCATTTTAAGAATATTTGTCCTCTGTCCATGAGCATGGTGTATCTTCCCATTTGTATTCTCTACAATTTCTTTCATTTGTGTGTGATAGTTTTTGGAGTACAGGTCTTTAACCCCCTTGGCTAGTAAGTTTATTCCTAGGTATTTTATTATTTTTGGTGCAATGCAAATAGGATTGTTTTCTTAATTTTTCTTTATGCAACTTCATTATTAGTGTATAGAAATGCAACAGATTTCTTTATATTGATTTTGTATCCTGTGACCTTACTGAATTCATTTATCAGTTCTAGTAGTTTTTTGGTTGAGTCTTTAGATTTTTTATGTCTATACATGGTATTATGTCATATGCAAATAGTTAGTTTTATTTCTTCCTTTACCAATTGGATGTTATTTCTTTTTCTTGTCTAATTGCTGTGGCTATGGCTTTTAGTACTATGTTGAATAAAAGTGGTGAGAGTGGACATCCTTGTCTTTTCCTGATCTTAGAGGAAAAGCTCTCAGTTTTTTAGCATTGAGGATGTTAGCTGTGGGTTGTTCATATATGGTCTTTATTATGTTGAGGTATTTTCCCTCTTATCCCTACTTTGTTGAGAATTTTTATCATGCATGGATGTTGTACTTTGTCAGATGCTTTTGTTGCATCTATCAAAATGATCATGTGGTTTTTATTCTCCTGTTAATGTGATAGATCATGTTGATTGATTTGTGAATATTGGTCTTCATTCCATATTGGGATAGAAAATAATCAGTTTCCAAAGCAATAGCTGATTAACATGCAACTGCTGTGGTAGTAAGATCATAACCAGCATGGAAATTATGATTGGGACTACCAATTGAACTTAAAATAGTCTCTAAGATACATTTGTATTCATTGGTGTCTGTTGGAGAATAAAAGGGAATAAAAGAGAGATATATTGGGAACTACCAGCCTTCCATCTTTTATGTTTTAAATCCTGGCACTAATCCTATCACACCACCTCCCAATGAAATGTGATCTTATTCTTGATTTACTACATTGACTAGGGAGTTGGGAGGAGTTTCAGAAGCTTTCTCTTGGCCTGTGGAAAACATAATCGTGGGCAGACCAAAGAGCAATGTGAGGATTTTGTTGACTGCCAAGTATATCAATTTCACTTATACAGTAGATATTTAGCAAATGACCACCAAGTTGATTCATGGATCTAGTAGACTTATCACAAACTGAACTTTGCCAGGACTCCACTTGTCTCCTTTATCCTCCCCTTCAAACTGGGGACCACAAGAAAGTGCTTCAGGTCTCTGGGGATCAAAGACATTTTGATGACCATAAGTCCCAGCATTTGAGTTGTCAGAGAATTAATTCTCCTTTCTCCATTACAGTTACCCGAGTAAGTGACATTCATCTTTTTGGCATTAGACTAGGGAAATTAAATTATTATAGCATAAACTTGCTGTGATGTTTTAGGTTCCTTTTTTCTGTTGACCTGGCTACCACTTTAGTTATAAGGTTATGGATCTGAAAACTGGCTTAAGTCTGATAATTGGGCAAAGGATTTAAAATTTGTATTGGGATAGTCATTTTTAGCTTCCTAATTATCCATTCTTTCTTTCTTTTAATTTTGTGTATTTTTCAAGCAGTACTCTTATTGGCAGTCCTTCCAATTCCCCCCCTAGAGGAAACCATCTCTACCACTTTCTATAGGCCAAGCCTCATTGGCTATCACTCTGAAGTTGCTTCGTGTTGTTATAATTGAAATCTCCCGGGTTTGTTGCCAACTAGCCTCTATTGCTTTGGGGCCCTTCTCCCCCATTGTTATCAATAAGCCATGATCTTTAACAACCTCTCCTGTCAACTCTGGCTTAACTTCTCAGTGACCTAGTGTGTCCTCACTAGCACATTCCTGATGGCCTTGGTGAATAGTATGACTTTTCATTTCTCTCATGCAACATAATTTTCTGGTGGGTCTTTGGTATCATATAGTATGTTGATTCCAGCAATGTCCACTCTCCTGAGACTTCCACTTTTTATATTGTTTATTTTATTTTATTGTGGTAAGAACATTTAACATGAGATTCACCCTTAATTAATTTTTAAGTACAAAATACAATATTGTTAATTATAGACACATGTTGTCCAGCAGATATGAGCCTTCTACCTTCCTCCATAATCTGCACGGAAACTCAGGTGTTGCAATTTGATTCACTATGGATATCATTTTCTCCAGACTTCTAGGTGACTCTCTAGCAGCAATTCACACCATCCCCTGTGGTTCTCATAGAGGTGTAAATCTTGTATCCTGAGAGAGTGCTCCCTGAGTAAATAAACTCTTCCTTATGCAGTCTTATGTTCTAGCTCCTTTTATCAAGCTTTCTTAAAATAGACATCCATTTTTATATTCTTGGCTCCCGTCAATATAATTTGGTTAATTTTTGCAGCTTCTTTGAAGGTATCGTTCCTTTCCTCCCTTATCAGCTCTGTACATTTCCAGTGCTGTTAATCTACCCTGAGTTATTGATCTGGCATGTAGGAAAGGAGCTGACAGTAGATTCTTAGAGGGCCATCTGTTACCTTCTGAGTAACAGGTCTGAAGTGTCCTCACAGATGAAGGGATTATTAGCTCTTATTAGGGAGAAGGGGTACATCTGCAAGTTCTGAGAGTTCAGAGAAGTCTGATGAGTCAAACTTTTAGATACATCCACCTAGATGTCCTCATTCCATGTACCCTAGGCATTCCCAACAGATCTACTTCTTGTCTAAAATGTTTAATCTTGAAACTCTGTGATTGTGACTATTAAATCCTGAGTTTGGTCTTCCTTCTGCTCTCTCACTGTAAAAGATAAGGCCTTTTTGAAATCTAACAAAGAATTCCCTCTGGTCTTCGAACTTACATTTCAGTGCCCTCACTTTTCATTAACTTTGTACAGGGCATCAATGCATTTGATCAATTCTGTTGTCATTATAAAATACTCTCTCTTTCTCTTTTTAGATTTGGAAAGGTTTTACTGTATACTGAAAATATGAAAAATTAATGTCACAAAGCCTAATTCAACTATTGAAATACTGCATAAAATCTTAGCATGCTTCCTAATATAATTTAGTTTTAATCAAAAGTATATATATTTAAGGTATACAACATGGTTTATATACATATATAGTGAAATGATTATTACAGTCAAGCTAGTTAACATTTCATCTCCTCACATAGTTGCCATTCCACCCACCCTTCACTCCACTTCCAGCCCCTCATAAACATTGTTATACTCTCTGCCTCTGTGAGTCAGACTTTGAAAACATTTTTTTTTAGACTCCATATGTAAATGAGATCATACAGTATTTTCCTTTCTCTCTCTGGCTTATTTCACTTAGCATAATGTCCTCCATGTGGTTGCAATGTGGTTCATCCATGTGGTTGCAAAGGACAGGGTTTCCATCTTTTTCATGGCTGAGCAATAGTCCATTATGTATACCACAGCTTCTTTATCTATACATACGTTGACACTTACGTTGCTTCCATATATTGGTTCTTGTGAATAATGCTGCAAAGAACATGGGAGTGCAGATACCTCTTTGGAATAATGATTTCATTTTTTTTAGGCTATATACCCATATTGGGATTGCTGCAGCACCTGGTAGTTCTATTTATAATTTTTTGAGTAATCTATAAACTGTTTTTTATTTTTACTCTTATTTTTTAAGATTTTATTTATTTATTTGACAGAGAGAGAGACAGACAGCACAGATAGAGTGGCAGGCAGAAGGAGAAGCAGGCTTCCCACAGAGCAGGGAGCCCAATGTGGGGCTCGATCCCAGGATCCTGGGATCATGACCTGAGCCAAAGGCAGACACCTAACTGACTGAGCCACTCAGGTGCCCCTAATCTGTTTATTTTTAAAGATTTATTTATTTTTTTGAGAGAGAGAGAGTGTGTATGTGTGTGGGGGGAGGGGCAGAGGGAGAAAGAATCTCAAGCAGACTCCCCACTAAGCACAAAGCCTGATGCGGGGCTCAATCTCATCACCCTGAGATATGACCTGGGCAGAAACCACGAGTTGGATGCTCAACTGACTGAGCCATCCAGGCACCCCAAGGAATCTATAAACTCTTTTGATATTGGCTGTACCAATTTACATTTCCATCAACAGTGTACAAATGTTTCCTTTTCTGCACATTCTGACCCCTTTGTCTTTTTTATAATAGACATTCTAACAGGTGTGAAATGATATCTTATTGTAGTTTTGATTTGTATTTCCCTGATGATTAGTGATGTTGAGCATCAGAAGTGTAGTTTGCAAATATGTTTTCCCATTTTGTAGGTTGTCCTTTCACTTTGCTGATTGTTTCCTTTGCTATTCAGAAGCTTTTCAGTTTGTCTATTTTTGCTTTTGTTCCTTGTGCCTTGTGCTTTTGGGGTCATTTCCAAAAAAATTCATTGACCAGACTAACATGAAGAAGGTTTTTCCTCTATTTTTTTTTTTTTTTTAGCAGGTTTATAGATCGGGTCCTACATTAAGTCTTTAATCCATTATTAGCTGATTTTTGTATATGGAGTGAGATCAGGGTTCAATTTTATTCTTCTGCTTGTGGAAGGCCAGTTTTCTCAACACCATTAATGAAGAGCCTGTCCTTGCCATCTTTGTTGAAGATCAACTGACCATAAATATGTGGCTTTATTTCTGAGTTTTCTATTCTGTTCCATTGGTCTGTATGTCTGTTTTTATGCGACTACCACACTGTTTCGATAACTATAGTTTTGTAGTATATTTTGAAATAGGTTGTGAACCTCCAGCTTGTGGGTCCCCCCTCAAGTTTGGTTTTGCTATTCAAGATCTTTTTTGGCTTCATATGAACTTTAGGATTGTTTTTTCTCCTTCTGTGAAAAATACCCTTGGATTTTTCATAGGGATTGCATTGGATAATATGGGTATTTTAATAATATTAATTCTTCCAATCCATGAGCACAGAATATCTTTCCATTTATTTGTGTCATCAGTTTCTTTCATCAATTTTCAGTGTATAGATCTTTCTCCTTCTTTGTTAATTTATTCCTAGACATTTTATTTTTTTATTTTTGGATGCACCTGTAGGCGGGGTTGTTTTCTTAATTTTACTTTCTTATAATTCATTCAGTGTATGAAAATGCAATGGATTTTATTTTTTATGTTTTTATTTTTAAAGATTTTTATTTATTAGAGAGAAACAATGTGTGAGAGAGGCATAAGCCAGCACAAGCGGGGAGGGGGAGGGTAGAGGGAGAAGTAGACTCCCTGCTGATCTGGGAGCCTGATGTGGGGCTCAATCCCAGGACTCTGGGATCATGACCTGAGCTGAAGGCAAACGCTTAACTGACAGCACCACCCAGGTGCCCTGCAATGGATTTTTATATATTAATTTTGCATTCTCCAACTTTACTGAATTCATTTATTAATTTTAATTGTTCTTGGTGGATTCTTTACAATTGTCTATGTATGTCTATATATGTCTATGACATATTATGTCATCTGCCAATGGAGACAGTTTTACTTCTTTCTTTCTTATTTGGATGCATTTTATTTCTATTAATTGCTGTGTCTGGGAATTCCAAAACTGTGAATAAAAGTAGTGAAAGTGGGTATCCTTGCCTTGTTCTTATTCTTAGAAAAAGTTTTAGCTTTTCACCATTGAACATGATGTTAGCTGTGGGTTTGTCATATATGGCTGCTATTATGTTCAAGTATGTTTCCTCTATGCTCACTTTGTTGAGTTTTATAAATAGATGTTGAATTTTGTTAAAGCTTTATCTATTGAGATAATCATAGGATTTTTGTCCTTTATTTTGCTAATGTGGTGTATCCCATTGGTTGATTTGCAGGTGTTTAGCCATCCTTGAATCCATGGGATAAATTCCACTTGAAAATGGTGCATGATCCTTTCAGTGTATTGTTGAATTTAATTTGCTAATATTTTTTAAAACATTTTATTTATTTATTTTTTAAATTTAATTTAATTTTATTATGTTATGTTGGTCACCATACGATACATCATTAGTTTTTGATGTAGTGATCCATGATTCGTTATTTTTGTATAACACCCAGTGCTGCATGCAGTACATACCCTCCTTAATACCCATCACCAGGCTAACCCATCCCCCCACCCCCCTCCCCTCTAGAACCCTCAGTTTGTTTCTCAGAGTCTATAGTCTCTCATGGATCGTCCCCCCCTCTTACTCCCCCCTTCATTGTTCCCTTCCTTCTCCTAAGGTCCTCCCTGCTATTCCTTATGTTCCACAAATAAGTGAAACCATATGATAATTTATTTATTTTAGAGAGAAAGGGAGAGAGCGCATGAGCAGGATGGGCAGAGGGAGTGGGAGAAAGAATCTGAAGTAGACTCCACACTAAACATGGAGCCCAACGCAGGGCTTGATCTTACGACCCTGAGAAAACAACATGATCTGAAACCAAGAGTTGGCCGCTTAACTGACTGTGTCACCCAGGCACCCCTAATTTGCTAATAGTTTGATAAGTATATTTGCATCTATGTTCATCAGGGATATTGGCCTGTAATTTTCTTTTCTTGTAACATCCTTGTCTGGCTTTGATATAAGTGTAGGTTAGCCACATAAAATGCATCTGGAAGTATTTCTGCCTCTTCAGTTTTTTGAAAGAGTTGGAAAAGGATTGGTTTTAATTCTTTAAATCTTTGGTAAAATTCACCAGTGAAGCCATCTGGTCTCTCATTTGTTGTTGTTGGGAGATTTTTTTTTTAATAATTTGTTATTGTTATGTTAATCACCATACATTACATCATTAGTTTTTGATGTAGTGTTCCATGATTCATTGTTTGTGCATAACACCCAGTGCTCCATGCAGAATGTGCCCTCTTTAATACCCATCACCAGGCTAGCCCATCCCCCCACCCCCTCCCCTCTAGAACCCTCAGTTTGTTTTTCAGAGTCCATCGTCTCTAATGGTCCGTCTCCCCCTCCGACTTACTCCCCTTCATTCTTCCCCTCCTGCTATCTTCTTCTTTTTTTTTTCTTAACATATATTGCATTATTTGTTTCAGAAGTACAGATCTGTGATTCATCAGTCTTGTACAATTCACAGTGCTCACCATAGCACATACCCTCCCCAATGTCTATCACCCAGCCACCCAATCCCTCCCACCCCCCACCACTCCAGCAACCCTCAGTTGGTTTCCTGAGATTAGGAATTCCTCATATCAGTGAGGTCATATGATACATGTCTTTCTCTGATTGACTGATTTCACTCAGCATAACACCCTCCAGTTCTATCCACGTCGTTGCAAATGGCAAGATCTCATTTCTTTTGATGGCTGCATAATATTCCATTGTGTATATATACCACTTCTTCCTTATCCATTCATCTGTTGATGGACATCTTGGCTCTTTCCACAGTTTGGCTATTGTGGACATTGCTGCTATAAACATTGGGGTGCATGTACCCCTTCGGGTCCCTACATTTGTATCTTTGTGGTAAATAAGTTGGGAGATTTTTTTACTGATTCAATTTCCTTACTCACATTTGTTCTGTTCAGATTTTCTGTTTCTTCATGATTTACTCTTGGCAGGTCATATGTCTAGGAATTTATTAATTTCTTCTAGGTTTGTCCATTTTGTTGACATATAAATGTTCATAGTAGTCCCTTGATCTTTTATATTTCTGTGATAACAGTTGTAATGTCTCCTCTTTCATTTCTGCTTTTATTTATTTGAATCTTCTCTCTTTTCTCTTAGTCTAGTAAAGGATTTGTCAATTTTATCTTTCAAAAAATCAACACTTAGTTTCATTCATCTTTTTAATTTTTTTTTCTGGATTTTATCTCACTTGTTTCTTTTTAACTCTTTGTTATTTCCTTTTATTCCCACCAATTTTGGGTTTAGTGTGTCCTTTTCTAGTCCCTTGAGATATAAAGTTAGATAAGTTAGATTGTTTATTTAAGATTTTTTTTTTGAGGTAGGCATTTACTACTATAAATTTCCATGTTAGAACTACTTTTGCTGCATTGCATTTATTTTATGTTGTTTTAGTTTTCATTTGTTTCAAGATATTTTTATTCCCCTTCTTTGATCCATTGATTGTTCAAAGTTGTGTTGTTTAGTTTCACCATAGTTATGAGTTTTCCAATTTTCCTTCTGTTATTTATTTCTAGTTTCATACCATTGAGTCAGAAAAGATGATTGATATGACTTCAGTTTTCTTAAATTTGTTAAGACTTGTTTTGTGGCCTAACATATGATCTGTTCTAGAGAATATGTGCTTGAAAATATACATGCTTTGTTGCTGTCAGATAGAATGTTCTGTATATGTACAGCTAGGTACATTTGGTCTATAGTGTTATTCAGGTCTGCTGTTTCCCTATTAATTTTGTTTGGATGATCTAACCATTGTTTGAAGTTGGGTATTAAAGTCCCCTCCCAACTCTTTTTGTATTGCAATCTTTTTCTCCCTTATATACTATATTTATGTTAATATTTGCTATATATATATACTTATATATTTATTAATGTATATATTATATATATTTACAATTATAATATCCTCTTGGTAAATTGACCCCTTTATGTAGTGACCTACTTTTCCTCTTGACATTTTTAAATTTAAGTCTATTTTGTCTGAGTTTGCCACCCTTCTTTCTTTTAGTTACCACTTGTCTGGAATATCTTTTTCTTTTCCTTCATTTTCAACCTATATGGCCTTCCTCTTTCTTTTAAATTTTTGTAACTGTTAGTATGTTTCTTTCTATCAGAATATTCTTTCATGTTACTACTACTGAGTAAAACATTGAACAAAGCATTTGTGTTGCCATCTTGTCTCAAGGAGTATCTGGGTCCCGTGTATCACCTGGACTGTGGTCCTCTTGCCATCTAGCCAGTGTGTGACCCAGTCCCCACATTCCATCTTACATTCTGCCTTTTTTTTAAAAAGATTTATTTATTTATTTCAGGGATAAAGAGCATGAGTGGGAGGAGCAGAGGGAGAGGGAGAAAGAATCTCTAACAGACTCCATGCTGAGCATGGATCCTGAGGTGGGGCTTGATCCCACAACCATGAGATCATGACCTGAGTCAAACCAAGAGTCAGATGTTTAACCAACTGTGGCACCCAGGTGCCCCTACAGTCTGCTTTCTCAGAACACATCTGGTGCCACTCTGTCAGTTGGGCCCCCCAGGGAGTAGACACTGGGATGGTGTTAAGGAATGAAAAAGTTTATTGGGAAGTAACACCTGTGAAAGGAAAAAAAGGAAGCACAATAGAGGGAAGTGTCAGACTTCGGTACATGTCAGACAAAATCTGCCAGGCTAGCGGTGAGTTTCAAAGTATCAGAGAAAAGTTTGTCCATTAGATGTGAAATGGTTAGGTCATTTTAAGTAATTTTGCTGTTTTGGTTGTGTCCACCTTGTGAAGAGTATGACAGCTCAAAATTTGAGATGTGAAGGAGTAAACATGGAAAATGTCAGCTAGCCATACTCATAGTTGGTCAAGAAATCCTTTCTTGAAATAAGATGTGAGTATACATCTCTATAGTTGCCATAATTGCAGGTGCCATGCAACACCTCTAATTACAGAAACTGGATAGATTGTGATGATGTGGCCTTATATTGGGAAAAGCTGCGAACATGAATGGTTTTGTACTTGGATCCAGTGTGCTGTCTATAGGAGCAGGCAAGCTCTATTAATGGGGAATTTATCTCTTCTATTCTGAAAAGGAGAAATACAAGTTTGTCTGAATTGTAAGAACCTATTCCAAAGCCAAGAGTAGCTGATCGGTATCTGTTTTAAGAGATAAGTGTCCAAACAGATTTTTACGGCAGACTTTCCCATTGAACTATGGATTCCACCCAACTATGGAGTTTTATTTTGGAAAACCAACCTCTAAAATGGACACATCAGAGGAACTGTTGTTTCTGAAGAACTGAACTGTTGTGTGCTATAACAAAACAAAGGAACCCCCCCCCCAAAAAAAAACTTGTCTTTGATGCAGTCATAGGTACATCTTGATACTCTATTCTTTGGAGAAGCATTTTCTTCTCAATAAAAGATACTATTACTTTTCAAGCCACCAGTAAAATATTTTTTTGGGGTGGGGGAGAAAAACATTCTCATTTCTGCTGTTAATAGCAGGAGTCTTAAGACTCAGAACCCCGGGGCGCCTGGGTGGCTCAGATGGTTAAGCGTCTGCCTTCGGCTTGGGTCATGATCCCGGGGTCCTGGGATCGAGCCCCACATCGGGCTTCTGACTCAGCGGGGAGTCTGCTTCTGCCTCTTCCACTGCTCAGGCTCTCTCTCTCTCTCTCTCTCTCTCTGTGTCTCTGTGTCTCAAATGAATAAATAAAATCTTTAAAAAAAAAAGACTCAGAACCCTTTGGCAAAGTCTTCTCATTACTTTAGGAAAGACCTTAAACAAACCAGTCTGGCTTGTACATGCTTTGTCTGCACTGAAACAGCTTAGTGGAATTGTTTAAGATTTAAAAATAATCAAAGAATTACATCATTCCCCTTTTATCTTTCAGTTACCGCACACCTATCTAATTTTGAGGTTGGATTTTGCCTTCAGATCATTTCCTTGTTGAAGTTACCCCTTACTGTTCCAGCGATGGAAATGGAGACCAATAAAAGTCAGAGAGGAGCAGCAGTAGGGAAACAGTAAATCCAGTTTTGCATTTGGAACAGCTTGGAATGGGGGTTATGATCAGAGAGGCACAGATTTGTTTTGTTGGCTATGTTCTTCCAAGTATCATTAGAGGGGCAGAGAAGACAGAACATGGGTGGACTTGACATGGATCTCATGTGCCTTCTCAGATTATCTTGGTGCTGACCATCTCTCAGAACTCTTCCACCTTGGTTACTGCTGAGCCTGATTCCACTCACCTGTGAGTTTACCCGTAGGTTTTCCTAACAGATTGCACATGATGAGCAACTTTCTGTGATCTATCTTAAAGCAGCAGCAGCAGCAGCAGCAGCAGCAGAAATGATAGTAATTCACCTTTCTCCTTTCCACTGAGGCTATGGACTTGTGCTTCCTAAAGAGCTGTCAGGACTTTTTTTTTTTTAGAAAATCCAGGCTAAGTTGCTAAAAATGATCTAAGGTAGGTTTTGCCAGTTACATGTGGAAGAAGAAGACCACAAATGAATCAAGAAATTGGTGAGAATATTTCAGAACACCACTTGTAAGACTCAAGCCTTATTCCTTAGCTGAGAAGACCCAAATGAGTGCATGGTTTGAAGCTTGTTGAAGAGGGAAAGAAAATAGTGCTCAGTAGTAGGATAGGGTAGGTAATGAAAATCTAGTGGCTAGTTGCAGGCATTTACCCTAAGATGGTAGGATCCCCACAGCTGTGAAACACTTTAGCCTCAGATACATGAATTGTGTTCTAATTTTTGCCAGGTCATATGAGGTATATGGACCAGACTTCCCACTTGCAGTAGCTAGCCTCCAGAACAGCCCCCAATGGGACCCTTCACTCTGGTGTTTATACCCTTGTGTGATTAGTGCCCTTCCATGTTTTACAAGGTTTGGTCTTTGTGGTCAGTTGGATATGGAAAAAGTGATTGTATATTGTTTCCAGATTGAGTTATAAAGTATATTGTGCCTTCATCTTGGTTTCTACCTTTTTCTTCCCTTCCACATTCTCTCTGTTAGATAACTTGTTTGGTGGAAATCAGGTGCCATCTTGTGAGTAGCCTGATGGAAAAATCCACAACTGAGATCTCTTGCTAACATCCAAATTTGTGAGCTTAGAAGAAAATCATTGTTTCCATCATGACTTCAGGTCACTGAAGTCCTGGCTCAACTTGACTACAAACTCATGGGGGATCCTAAGCCAGCACCACCCAGCAAAACCAATGCCTGGATTATTGACCTCAGAGATAAATATATTTTTATCATTTTATGCTGATAAGTTTTGAAGAAATTTATTATTCAGTAATATGTAATTAATACACTGATCCATTAAACAGATGGTTGCTCTCTCCTTTTTATTCTGAAAGTATGCTTCCACCATTGCAATGGTCTTCCTGTTGAAATCCATTCTGCTAGCCATCCCTGTGCCAAAAATTCCAAATAAATAAACCAGCTGTAGGAAAATTTTCTCAGAGTGGTTGAGGAGATTCCAAACCTCACTGAAAAAAAAAAAAAAAAAACCCTGTTAAATTCACTTGTAGTTTGCCTTTCTGCCAAGTAGTTATAATCCATTTCTGAATCTGTGACTCATGGATACCAAATGAAAGCAGATATACATTATATTTTCCTGTCTCCCTCAGAGATGGAGTAAAGGTGTGGGGCAGAAATTGTGACCTCAATGCAGTCATCATTATTGACCATTTTTCTTTCTCATTGACTTATAGTAGCTTGGGTTGTTCTGTGGAGTGTGGGTCTATGATCATCATTATAACATTAGCTTAACACCATTATCATATCACATGATTATCATTTCTTTTTTTCTGGAAGGAACAATTAAGATCTAGTCTCTAAGCAACTATTGAGTTTATAGTACTCTATTGTCTATAGTCATTAGACTGTGCATTAGATCTCTAAGATTTAGCTCCTGGTTGCTAATTTTACCCTAAAACAATCTCCCCAATTCCACCCTCCCATTCCAACTCCTGATAACTGCCATTCTACTTTCCATTTTTACAAAAGGAAAAAGTTTGGCTTTTTTAGATTCCACATATAAATTATATCATTACAGAATTTGTCTTTCTCTATCTGATTTATCTCATTTAGCATAATGCCCTCAAGATTTATTCATGTTCTTACAAATGACAGTATTTCCCTTTTTTCACATGGCTGAATAATATCCCATTGTATATCTTCTTTATTTCTTCATCCATTGATGGACACTTAGATGGTTTTCATATCGTGGCTATTGTAAATGATACTGCAATAAAAATGGGAGCACAGGATTAAAGACTTGAGTGTAAGACCTGACACTATAAAACTCCTTGAAGAAAAATAAGTGGTTAGCTCCTTGACATTGGTCTTGGTGAATTTTTTGACACCAAAATTTGACACCGAAAGCAAAAACAACAAAAGCAAAAATAAGCAAATGGGACTATATCAAACTAAAAAGTCTTCAAAGCAAAGGAAACCATCTAGCAAATGAAAAGACAACCTACTGAATATGTGAAATAGGCAAATTAATATATGCAAATCATATATTTGATGGGGGTAGTTAACATCCCAAATATATAAAGAACTTATACAACTCAATAGCAAAAAATAATCTGATTAAGAATAGGCAGATAATCAGGGGCGCCTGGGTGGCTCAGTCGGTTAAGCATCTGCCTTCAGCTCAGGTCATGATCCCAGGGTCCTGGGATCGAGCCCTGCATCAGGCTCCCTGCTCAGTGGGAAGCCTGCTTCTCCCTCTCTCACTCCCCCTGCTTGTGTTTCGTCTCTTGCTGTCTCTCTCTCTCTGTCAAATAAACAAAAATTTTAAAAAATCTTAAAAAAGAATAGGCAGAAAATCAGAATAGACACTTTTTCCAAAGAAAACAAAGCACTCACTTGAAAAGAAAGCTGACCCCATCTCTATTGCAGCATTATTTACAATAGCAAGACATGAAAACAACCTAAGTGACACACACACACAGACACACACACACACACACAGGCATATTATTCAGCCATATAAAAGGGAATCTTGGCATTTGTCACAACATGGATGGACTTTGAGGGCATTATGCTAAGTGAAACAAGTCAAAGACAAAAGCCACATGATCTTACTTATAGGTGGACTCTAAAAAAAAGAAAAAAATCTGAATTCATAGAGAACAGATTGGTGGTTGCCAGAGGTGGGCATTGGAGGGTGGGCATAGTGAGTAAGAAGGGGTCAAAAGGTACAAATTTCCTGTTATAAATAAGTCATGAGGATGTAATGTAAAACATGATGACTGTAATTAATAATCCTATGTTAATATCTGTAAGTTGCTAAAAGAGTAGATTTTTAAAAAAAGTAATCTCTAGGATCAACATGGGGCTGAAACTCATGACTTCAAGATCTAAAGTCTTATACTCTACCAACTGAGCCAACCAGGCTCCCCAAGAAAGGAAATCTTAAAAGTTCTCATAACAAGAAAAAACTTTGTAACTGTGGTGATGATGTTAACTAGACTTATTGTAGTTATCATTTCACATGTACAAATATTGAATCATTATGTTATACCCCTGAAACTAATAGGTCATATGTCAATTATATCTCAAAAACAAAACAAAAAAACCACATGGGGGTGCACATTTCTTTTTGATATCCTGTTTTCATTCCCTTTGGATATGTAACAAGGAGTGGAATTGCTGAATCATATGATAGTTCTGTTTTTAATTTTTTGAGGAATCTCCACATGTGTCCCACAGGGGCTGAAGAAATATGTATTCTTGCCAACAATGTACAAGGGTTCCCTTTTCTCCACAGCCTCCCCAATACTGTTATCTCCTGTCTTTTTCATGATAGATGGCTTCTTTGAATAACGTCTATTTAGTTCTGCTTGTTTTAAAATCAGATTGTCTTTCTGAATTGTGTGAGTTTTTAAATATATTTAGATGTTAACCCCTTATCTACTACATGGTTTGCAAATATTTTCTCCTATTCTTTACATCACATTTTTATTATTTTCATTGTTTCTTCTGTTGTGCAGTGTTTATTAGTTGATGTAGTTCTGTTTGTTGATTTTTGCTTTTGTTGCTTGCACTTTTGATGTTATATTTAAAATATCATTACCATGACAAATATTAAGGAGCTTCTTTCCTATGTTTTCTTCTAGAAATTTAATGATATCTGTTCTTATGGTTAAGTTTTTAATCCACTTTGAATTAATTTTTGTATGATAGGGGTCCAATTTTTCTGCATGTGATTATCAAAATTTCTCATCACTATCTTTTCCCCACTGTTTGTTCTTGGCTGCCTCGTCAATGACTAGTTGACTATATGTGCATGGGTTATTTTCTGGCCTCTGCAATATGTTCTATTGTGCAATTTTTATTCTAGTACCATACTGTTTTGATTACTATAGATTGGTAGTACAGTTTGAAATCAGGAAATCTGATGCCTCTTGCTTTTTCTTTCTTATGATTGCATTGGCTATTCAGGGTATTGATGGTGCCATACAAATTTTAGAATTGTTTTTCTATTTCTGTAAGAAAATGACATTAGAATATTGAAGGGGATGGCACTGAATCCATAAATGGCTTTGGGTAGTGTGGACATTTTAACAATATCCTATTTGTTTGTGTTTTCTTCATTTCTTTTATCAAAGTTTTATAGTTTTAATAGTACAAATCTTTCACTTCCCTGACCAAATTTATTTCTAAGTATTTTATTGTTTTTCATGCTATTGTGAATGGGATAGTTTTATTGTTTTTTCAGATATTTTATTTTCAATGCATAGAAATGCAACTGATATCTGTATGTTGATTTTTATATCATGCAACTTTCCTGAATTCATTCATAAATTCCAACAGTTTTTGGTCAGGTCTCTAGGGTTTTCTGTATAAAGATCATATCATCTGCAAATGATGATTTACTTCTTTCCATTTTGGATGTTTTTTATTATCTTTGTCATGTGAAACCACTCTAGCTAGGACTTTTAGTACTATGTCGAAAAAGAGTGGTGAAAGTGGGCACCTTTGTTATGTTCTTGATCTTATAGGGAAAGCTTTCAGTTTTTGTACTGTTGAGTATAGTATTAGCTGTAAGTTTGTCATACACAGTCTTCATTATGTTGAGGTATGTTTCTTCTACACCCAATTTGTTTCTTTTTTTTCAAATTTTTATTTAAATTCAAATTAGGATCAATGTAATATTAGGTTCAGGTATACAATTCATAATTCAGTGATTCAACACTTATATATAACAAGTGCTCTCCTTAATCCCCATTACCTATGTAACCCATTTCTGCTGCCCCCACCCCCACATGCACCCACCACTCCTTCAGTAAACATCAGTTTGTTCTCTATAGTTAAGAGTCTGTTTCTTAGTTTGCCTCTCTCTTTTTGTCCCATGTTTGTTTTGATTCTTAAATTCCACATAATGAGTGAAGTCATACGGTATTTGTCTTTCTCTGACTGATGTATTTCACTTAACATAATACTCTTTAGTTCCATCAGTGTCTTTGCAAATGGTAACATTTCATTCTTTTTCATGGCTGAGTAATATTTGATCATATATAGCACCTCTTCATTATCCATTCATCATTCGATGGACATTTGGGCTTTTTCCATTATTTGGCTATTGTTGACAGTGCTGCTATAAACATCAGGGTGCATATATCCCTTTGAATCAGTTTTGTTGTTGTTGTTGTTGTTGTTGTTGTTATGTATTCTTTGAGTAAAGACCTAGTAGTGCAATTGCTGGATCATAGGGTAGTTCTATTTTTAACTTTCTGAGGATCCTCTATACTGTTTTCCAGAGTGGCTGCACCATCTTGCATTCCCACCATCAGTATAAGAAGATTACCCTTTCTCTGCATCCTTGCTAACAGCTGTTGTTTCCTGTGTTGTTAATTTTAGCCATTCTGACAGGTGTGAGGAGATACCTCATTGTAGTTTTGATTTGTATTTCCCTGATGATCAATGATGTTGAGCATCTTTTCAGGTGTCTGTTGGTCATCTGTATGTTTTCTTTGGAGAAATGTCTATTCATGTCTTCTGCCCATTTCTTAACTGGATTATTTGGGGTTTTTTTGGTGTTGAGTTTGATAAGTTCTTTATATATTTTGGATACTAACTCTTTATCAGATATGTCATTTGCAAACCTCTTCTCCCATTCTATAGGTTGTCTTTTAGTTTTGTTGATTGTTTCTCTCACTGTGCAGAAGCTTTTCATCTTGATGAAGTCCTGATAGTTTATTTTGCTTTTGATTTCCTTGCCTCAGGAGAAATATCTAGTAAGAGGTTGCTATGGGTGATGTCAAAATATCTAGTAAGAGGTTGCTATGGGTGATGCTGCCTGTTATCTCCTCTGGGATTCTGATGTTTTCCTGTGTCACATTAGGTATTTCATCCATTTTGAATTGAGTTGTGTATGTATAAGAAAGTGGCCCAGTGTCATTCTTTTGCATGTTGCTGTCCAGTTTTCCCAACACCATTTGTTGAAAAGACTATCTTTTTCACATTTAATATTCTTTCCTGTTGTCAAAGATTAATTGACCACTTAGTTGTAAGTCCTTTTCTGGGTTTTCTATTCTGTTCTTTTGATCTATGTGTCTATTTTTGTGCCACTATCATGGTGTTTTGATTACTAGAGCTTTGTAATATAACTTGAAGTCTGGAATTGTGATGCCTCCAGGTTTGATTTTGTTTTTCAGGATTGCTTTGCCTATTTGGGATCTTTTGTGGTTCCATACAGACTTTAGGATTGTTTGTTCTAGCTCTGTTAAAAATGCTGGTGGCATTTTGATAGGGATTATATATAAATGTGTAGGTTGCTTTGAGTAGTATAGACATTTTAACAACATTTGTTCTTCCAATCCACGAGCAGAATGGCTTTCCATTTCTTTTGGTTGTCTTCAGTTTCTTTCATCAGTGTTTTATAGTTTTCAGAGTACAGGTTTTTCATCTTTTTGGTTAGGTTTATTGTAGGTATTGTATGGTTTTTGGTGCAGTTGTAAATGGGATGGATTCCTTGACTACGCTTTCTGCTGCTTCATTTTTGGTGTATAGAAATGCAACAGATTTCTGTATATTGATTTTGTATTCTGTGATTTTACTGAACTTGTGTATCATTTCTTAGACGTTTTTTGGTGGGGTCCTTTGTGTTTTGTATATAGAATATCATGTCTTCTGTGAAGAGTGTAAGTTTGACTTCTTCCTTGCCAGTTTGGATGCCTTTTATTTATTTTGTTATCTGATTGCTGAGGCAAGGACTTCCAGTACTGTGTTAATAACAATGGTGAGAGTGGACATCCCTGTCTTGTTCCTGACCATAGAGGAAAATCTCTCAGTTTTTTCCCATTGAGGATGATATTAGCTGCGGGTTTTTGTATATGGCCTTTATTTTGTTGAGGTATGTTCCCTTTATCCCTCCTTTGTTGAGGGTTTTTATCATGAATCAATGTTATACCTTGTCAGATGCTTTTTCTGCATCTGTTGAGAGGATCATGGCTCTTTTCTTTTATTAATGTGTATCACATTGATTGATTTGCAAATACTGAACCACCCTCGCAGTCCAGGAATAAATCCCACTTGATGGTGGTGAATGATTCTTCTAATGTATTATTGCATTCAACTTACTAATATTTCTTTGAGAATTTTTGCAGCCATGTTCATCAGGGATATTGGCCTGTAGTTCTTTTTTAGTAGAGTTTTTATCTGGTTTTGGTATCAGGGTAATGCTGGCTTCATAGAATGAGTTTGGAAGTTTTCCTTCCATATCTATTTTTTGGGATAAGTATTAACTCTTCTTTAAATGTTCAGTAGAATTCCCCTGTGAAGCCATCTGGCCCTGAACTTTTTTATGTTTGGAGATTTTTGATTACTGATTCAGTTTCTCTGCTGGTTAATCGTTTCAAGTTTTCTCTTTCTTCCTGTTTTAGTTTTGGTAGTTTATATGTTTCTAGGAGTTTATCCATTTCTTCCAGGTTGTCCAATTTATTGACATACAGTTTTTCATAATATTCTCTTATCATTTGTATTTCTATAGTGTTGGTTGTTATTTCTCCTCTCTCATTTGTTATATTTGTGTTCTTTCTCTTTTCTTTTTTGATAAGTCTGGCTAGGAATTTATCAATTTTATTTTTTCAAAGGACCAGCTCCTGGTTTCATAGATCTGTTCTATTGTTTTCTGTTTGTTTCTTTTTTTTTTTTTAAAAGATTTTATTTATTTGACAGAGAAAGACAGCACAAGCAGGGGGAGCGGCAGGCAGAGGGAGAAGCAGGCTCCCTGCACAGCAGGGAGCCCAATGTGGAGCTCGATCCCAGGACCTTGGGATCATGAACCGAGCCTAAGGCAGACACTTAACTGACTGGACTGAGCCACCCAGGTGCCCCCTTTTTTCCATTTCTAGATAATTTATTTCTGCTCTAATCTTTATTATTTCCCTTTTTCTGCTGGCTTTAGGCTTCATTTGTTGTTCTTTTTCTAGGTCCTTTAGGTATAGGTTTTTTATTTGTGATTTTTCTTGTTTCTCGAGGTAGATCTGTATTGATATATACTTTTTTCTTAGAACTGCTTTTGCTGCATCCCCAAGGTTTTAAACTGTTGTGTTTTCATTTTCATTTGTTCCCCTGTATTTTTTAAATTTCTTCTTTGATTTCCTGGTTGACCCATTTATTGTTTAGTAACATTATTTTAACTCCATGTATTTGTGGTCTTTCCACATTTTTTCTTGAGGTTGACTTTCACAACATTGTGGTCAGAAAATATGCATGGTATGATCTCAATCTTTTGTACTTTTTGAGGCCTGATTTATGACCTAGTATGTGACCTATTCTGGAGAATGTCCCACGTGCCCTGGAAAAGAATGGTATTCTGCTGCTTTAGGATGGAATGTTCTGAATATATTTAAGGCCATCTGGTCCAGTGTGTCATTCAAAGCCATTGTTTCCTTGTTGATTTTCTGCTTAGATGTTCTTCCCATTGCTGGGAGTGGGGAACTAAAGTCCTCTACTATTATTGTTTTATTATCAATGAGTTCATTGATGTTTATTATTAATTGTTTTACATATTTGTGTGTTCCCATGTTGGATGCATAAATATTTACAATTGTTAGATCTTCTTGTTGGACACACCCTTTATTATGATGTAGTGCCCTTCATCTCTTTTTAGTCTTTGATTTAAAATCTATTTTGTCTGATATAAGTATTGCTATTCTGGCTTTCTTTTGATGTCCTTTTACATAACAGATGTGTCTCCATCCCCTAATTTGTTGAGGGCTTTTATCATGAAAGGATGGTGTTTTTTAGATGCTTTTTCTGCATCTATCAAGATGATTATATGATTTTTATCTATTACTCTATTAATATGGTGTGTTATATTTACTGATTTGTGTATGTTGAACCATCCTTGGGTACCAGGGATAAATCCCACTTGATCGTGTTGTGTAATCCTTTTTATGTGTTGTTGAATTTGGTTTGCTAACATTTTATTTAGAATCTTTGTATCTATATTCATCAGGGATATTGTCTATAATTTTCTTGTGTTTTTATATGACATTGATTTCAGGGTGATCCTGGGTTCATAAAATGAGCTTGGGAATGATGCCTCCTTTGTAATTTTTTGGAAGAGTTTCAGAAGGATTAGAGTTCACTCTTCTTTAAGTGTTTTTGGTCGAATTCATGAGTAAGACCATCTGGTCCAGGGTCTTGCTATGTTTGGAGATTTTTGGTTATGGATTCAATCTCCTTACTAGTAATTTGTTCAGATTTTTCATTTTTCCCAATTCAGTATGTCAGATTGTACATTTTTAGGAATTTATTCATTTCTACAAGGTTATTCATTGTTTTGGCATGTAATTGTTCGTAAGAGTCTCTTGTGATCCTTTGTATTTCTGTAGTGCCAGTTGTAGTGTCTGCTCTTATCTAATGTATTGAGTCTTCTCTTTTTTTTCCCTTAGTCTACCTAAAGTTTTTTTAATTTTATCTTTTCAAAAAATGAGTTCTTCACTTTGTTGATGCTTTCTATTAGTTTCTGGTTTCTATTTTATTTATCTCTGCTCTAATCTTTTTTCCTTACTTCTGGGAACTTTGAGAGTAGTTTATTCTTTTTCTATTTCATTGAGATATACAGCTAGGTTGTTCAATTGAAATATTGCTATTTTCTATTTTTTTAAAGATTTTATTTATTTATTTGTCAGAGAGAGAGAGAGCACAAGCAGGGCGAGCAGCAGGCAGAGGGAGAAGTGGACTCCCTGCTGAGCAAGGAGCCCAATGAGGGACTCTATCCCAGGAGCCTGGCATCATGACCTGAACCAAAGGCAGCTGCTCAACTGACTAAGCCACCCAGGCATCCTGAAATATTGCTATTTTATTGATATTTGCTTTTGTTGCCATAAACTGCCCTCTCAGAACTGCTCTTGTGGCATCCCATAGGCTTTGGTATGTTGTGTTTCCATTTTCCTTTTTTTTTTCCCCAAAATATTTTTTATTTCCCTTTTGATTTTTTCTTTGACACATTTGTTCAGGAGTGTATTGCTTAATTTCCAAATATTTGTGGATTTTCTAGCTTTCCTCTTGTTGATTTTTATAATTTCATACCATTATGATAAGAAAAGATACTTAGTATATAATTAAAACCTCTTAAATTTCCTAAGACTTGTGTGTTATACCATATGGTCTATTCTGGGGAATGTTCCATAAGCACTTGGGAAAAGAATGTGTTTTTGTCTGTTGGATGGAAATGCTGTATAAGTGCTTTTTAGGTTTATTTGATCTACTGTATGGTTGAATTCCAATGTTGCCTTGTTGATTTTCTGTCTAGATATTTTATCTGTTTCTGAAAATGTGGTATTAAAGTCTGCTTCTACTATTGTATTTTTCATTTTTCCCTTCACATCTATTTGTATTTGCTTAATATATTTATGTGCTCCAATATTGGGTGCTTCTATATTTATGATTGTTTTATCACCTTGATGAAATGACCCCTTTATTATATAATAACATTTTTTGTCTCTTGTTAGCATTTTTGGTTTAAAGTATATTTTGTCTGATATAAGTATAGCTAACTTCTCTTTTAGTTTTCACTTCCATACTTTGAGCCTATCTACATCCCAAAAGCTGAGGTGATTCTCTTGTAGGCAGCCCATCGTTGGGTCATTTTTTAAAAAAATTTATTATGTTAATCACCGTACATTACATCATTAGTTTTTGAGGCAGTGATCCATGATTCATTGTTTGCGTATAACACCCAGTGCTCCATTCAATAAGTGCCCTCTTTAATACCCATCACCAGGCTAACCCATCCTCTCCCCCAGAACCCTCAGTGTGTTTCTCAGAGTCCATAGTCTCTCATGGTTCGTCTCCCCCTCTGACACCCCCCCTTCATTTAACCCTTCCTACTATCTTTTTTTTTAACTTATAATTTATTATTTGTTTCAGAGGTACAGGTCTGTGATTCAACAGTCTTGCACAACTCACAGCGCTCACCATAGCACATACCCTCCCCAGTGTCTATCACCCAGCCACCCCATCCATCCCACCCCCCACCACTCTAGCAAACCTCAGTTTGTTTCCTGAGATTAAGAATTCCTCATATCAGTGAGATCATATGATACATGTCTTTCTCTGATTGACTTACTTCACTTAGCATAATACTCCCTAGTTCCAACCAGGTCATTGCAAATGGCAAGATTTCGGGTTTTTTTGATGGCTGCATAATATGCCATTATATATATATATACCATATCTTCTTATCCATTCATCTGTTGATGGACATCTTGGCTCTTTCCATAGTTTGGCTATTGCGGACATTGCTCCTATAAACATTGCGGAGCACGTACCCCTTTGGATCACTACATTTGTATCTTTGGGGTAAATACCCAGTAGTGAAATTGCTGGGTAGTAGGGCAGCTCTATTTTCAAATTTGGAGGAACCTCCATACTGTTTTCCAGAGTGGCTGCACCAGCTTGCATTCCCACCAACAGTGTAGGAGGGTTCCCCTTTCTCCGCATCCCCGCCAACATCTGTCGTTTCCTGACTTGTTAACGTTAGCCATTCTGACTGGTGTGAGGTGGTATCTCATTGAGGTTTGGATTTGGATTTCCCTGATGCCGAGCGATGTTGAGCACTTTTTAATGTGTTTTTTGGCCATTTGGATGTCTTCTTTGGAAAAATGTCTGTTCATGTCATCTGCCCATTTCTTGATTGGATTATTTGTTCTTTGGGTGTTGAGTTTGATAAGTTCTTTATAGATTTTGGATACTAGCCCTTTATCTGATATGTCATTTACAAATATCTTCTCCCATTCTGTCGGTTTTCTTTTGTTTTTCTTTGACTGTTTCCTTTGCTGTACAAAGGCTTTTTATCTTGATGAAGTCCCAATAATTCATTTTTGCCCTGGCTTCCCTTGCCTTTGGCGATGTGCCTAGGAAGAAGTTGCTGTGGCTGAGGTCGAAGAGGTTGCTGCCTGTGTTCTCCTTTAGGATTTTGATGGACTCCTGTCTCACATTGAGGTCTTTCGACCATTTGGAGTCTATTTTTGTGTGTGGTGTAAGGAAATGGTCCAATTTCATTCTTCTGCATGTGGCTGTCCAATTTTCCCAACACCATTTGTTGAAGAGACTGTGTTTTTTTCCATTGGACATTCTTTCCTGCTTTGTCGAAGATTAATTGGCCATAGAGTTGAGGGTCTATTTCTGGGCTCTCGATTCTGTTCCATTGATCTCTGTGTCTGTTTTTGTGCCAGTACCACACTGTCTTGATGATGATAACTTTGTAATAGAGCTGGAAGTTTGGAATTGTGATGCCGCCAGGTTTGCTTGTCTTTTTCAACATTCCTCTGGCTATTTGGGATATTTTCTGGTTCCATACAAATTTTAAGATCATTTGTTTCATTTCCTTGAAAAAAGTGGATAGTATTTTGATAGGGATTGTTTTAAGTATGTAGATTGCTCTAGGTAGCATTGACATCTTCCTAATATTTGTTCTTCCAATCCATGAGCATGGAACATACTCTATTTCTTTGTGTCTTCCTCAATTTCTTTCATGAGTATTTTATAATTTTTTGAGTACAGATTCTTTGCCTCTTTGGTTAGATTTATTCCTAGGTATCTTATGGTTTTGGATGCAATTGTAAATGGGATCGACTCCTTAATTTCTCTTTCTTTTGTCTTGTTGTAGGTGTATAGAAATGCCACTGATTTCTGTGCATTGATTTTATATCCTGCTACGTTACTGAATTCCAGTATGAGTTCTAGCAGTTTTGGGGTGGAGTCTTTTGAGTTTTCCACATAAAGTATCATATCATCTGCAAAGAGTGAGAGATTGTCTTCTTCTTTGCCGATTTGGATGCCTTTGATTTCTTTTTGTTGTCTGATAACTGTGGCTAGGACTTCTAATAATATGTTGAATAGCAGTGGTGATAGTGGACATCCCTGCCATGTTCCTGACCTTAGGGGGAAAGCTCTCAGCTTTTCCCCATTGAGAATGATAATCGCTGTAGGTTTTTCATAGATGGCTTTTATGATATTGAGGTAAGTACCCTCTATCCCTATACTCTGAAGAGTTTTGATCAGGAAAGGGTGCTGTACTTTGTCAAATGCTTTTTCTGCATCTATTGAGAGGATTATATGGTTCTTGTTCTTTCTTTTTTTAAAGGTATTGTATCACATTGATTGATTTGTGGATGTTGAACCAACCTTGCAGCCCAGGAATAAATCCCACTTGGTCGTTGTGAATAATCCTTTTAATGTACTGTTGGATCCTATTGGCTAGTATTTTGGTGAGAATTTTTGCATCTATGTTCATCAGGGATATTGGTCCGTAATTCTCTTTTTTGATGGGGTCTTTGTGTGGTTTTGGGATCAAGGTAATGGTGGCCTCATAAAACGAGTTTGGAAGTTTTCCTTCCATTTCTGTTTTTTGGAACAGTTTCAGAAGAATAGGTATTAATTCTTCTTTAAATGTTTGGTAGAATTCCCCTAGGAAGCCGTCTGGCCCTGGGCTCTTGTTTGTTGGGAGATTTTTGATGACTGCTTCAAGTTCCTTAGTGGTCATAGGTCTGTTCAGGTTTTCTATTTCTTCCTGGTTCAGTTTTGATAGTTTATACATCTCTAGGAATGCATCCATTTCTTCCAGATTACCTAATTTGCTGCCATGTAGTTGCTCATATGTTCTTATGACTGTTTGTATTTCTTTGGTGTTCGTTGTGATCTCTCCTCTTTCATTCATGATTTTGTTGATTTGGGTCATTTTTCTTCTTGATGAGTCTGACTGGGGGTTTATCAATCTTGTTAATTCTTTCAAAGAACCAGCTCTTAGTTTCGTTGATCTGTTCTGTTCTTTTGTTTTCTTTTTCATTGATTTCTGCTCTGATCTTCATTATTTCTCTTCTCCTGCTGGGTTTAGGCTTTATTTGCTGTTCTTTCTTCAGCTCCTTTAGGTGTAGGGTTAGGTTGTGTATTTGAGACCTTTCTTGTTTCTTGAGAAAGGCTTGTATTGCTATATTCTTTCCTCTTAGGACTGCCTTTGCTGCGTCCCAAAGATTTTGAACAGTTGTATTTTCACTTTCATTGGTTTCCATGAGTTTTTTAAATTCTTCTTTAATTTCCTGGTTGACCCATTCATTCTTAGTAGGATGCTTTTTAGCCTCCATGTATTTGAGTTCTTTCCGACATTCCTCTTGTGATTGAGTTCTAGTTTCAAAGCATTGTGGTCCAAAATTACGCATGGAATGATCCCAATCTTTTGGTACCAGTTGAGACCTGATTTGTGACCTAGAATGTTAACTATTCTGGAGAATGTTCCATGGGTACTAGAGAAGAATGTGTATTCCATTGCTTTGGGATGGAATGTTCTGAATATATCTGTGAAGTCCATTTAGTCCAGTGTGTCATTTAAAATCTTTATTTCCTTGCTGATCTTTTGCTTAGATGATCCGTCCATTTGAGTGAGGGGCATGTTAAAGTCCCCTTCTATTGTATTGTTGTCGATGAGTTTCTTTGCTTTTGTTATTAACAGGCTTATATAGTTGGCTGCTCCCACATTAGGGGCATAGATATTTACAATTGTTAGATCTTCTTCTTGGATAGACCCTTTAAGTATGATATAGTGTTCTTCCTCATATCTTATTACAGTCTTTGGTTTAAAATCTAATTTGTCTGATATAAGAATTGCCACTCCAGCTTTCTTTTGGTGTTCATTACAATGGTAAATTGTTTTCCACTCCCTCACTTTCAATCTGGGGGTGTCTTTGGGTCTAAAATGAGTCTCTTGCAGACAGCATATCGATGGGTCTTCTTTTTTTTTATCCAACCTGATAGCCTATGTCTTTTGATTGGGGCATTTAGCCCATTTACATTCAGGGTAACTATTGAAAGATATGAATTTAGTGCCATTGTATTGCCTGTAAGGTGACTGTTATTGTATATTGTTTCTGTTCCTTTCTGGTGTATGTTACTTTTAGGCTCTCTCTTTGCTTAGAGGACCCCTTTCAATATTTCTTATAGGGCTGGTTTCATGTTTTAAATTCCTTTAGTTTTTGTTTGTCATGGAAGCTTTTTTTTTCTCTTATTTTCATGAAAGCCTACCTGGATATAGTATTCTTTTTTAAAAAAATTTTTTATTGTTATGTAAATTACCATACATTACAACATTAGTTCTTGATGTAGTGTTCCATGATTCATTGTTTGTGCATAACACCCAGTGCTCCACGCAGAACGTGCCCTCTTTAATACCCATCACCAGTCTAACCCATCCCCCCACCCTCCTCCCCTCTAGAAGCCTCAGTTTGTGGTTCAGAGTCCATCGTAGCTCATGGTTCGTCTCCCCCTCCAACTTACTCCCCTTCATTCTTCCCCTCCTGCTATCTTCGTCTTCTTCTTTTTTCTTAACATATGTTGCATTATTTGTTTCAGAAGTACAGGTCTGTGATTCAAAAGTTTTGCACAATTCACAGCACTCACCATAGCACATACCCTCCCCAATGTCTATCACCCAGCCACCCCATCCCTCCCACCCCCACCACCCCAGCAACACTCAGTTTGTTTCCTGAGATTAAGAATTCCTCATATCAGTGAGGTCATATGATACATGTCTTTCTCTGATTGACTTATTTCACTAAGCATAACACCCTCCAGTTCCATCCACGTCATTGCAAATGGCAAGATCTCATTCCTTTTGATGGCTGCATAATATTCCATTGTGTATATATACCACATCTTCTTTGTCCATTCATCTGTCGATGGACATCTTGGCTCTTTCCACAGTTTGACTACTGTGGACATTGCTGCTATAAACATTGGGGTGCACGTACCCCTTCGGATCCCTACATAAAAAATGTTTTTTTAAAAAAAGGGATTGATAAGATGTTGGTTGAAAAAGGGAAAAAGAAAAATAAAAAAAAAACAAAAAAATTAACTTTGAAAAACTAATGAATCATGGTAAAAAAAAGCCATGAATTCTACGTGCAGTATTCCCCTATCGCTGGAGTTCTCCCGTTCTCCTTGATCGGTAAACTTGGTCTTGGCTTGCTGGCTGTTCGTGCTGCTCTTCTGGGGGAGGGGCCTGTTGCCATGGTTCCAAATGTCTTTGCCGGAGGCAGAATTGCCCTGCCCTTGTCGGTCCGGGCTAAGCAAGCTGCTCGGGTTTGCTCTCAGGAGGTTTTGTTCCCTGCAAGCTCTGGTATAGCTTTGGAGGACCAGGGTGAAAATGGTGGCCTTCCAATCTCCACTCGGAGGAGCTGAGAACTCGGGGTCCCGGTCCTCAGTGCGCCCCCAGGGAAAAGCAGTCACTCCCGTCTCCCTGGTCTCCAGCCGCACTATGTGCTCACCGGCCTGTGACTGAGCGTTTCTACCTCTGGCACTCGACCCCGTGTGGAGTCTGCAAACCCAGCAGATCCCTGTGGTGTGCTCCCGCGCTGCTCCTCCCGGGGGAGGGAGAGGACTCTCCCCAGATCTGCTGCTTGTTGGGTCCCTGCTAGAGGAGCAGTGGCCCGACTGGGCCGCGGATCACAGTTTATGGCAACCCTGAGCTGAGAGCCCACGCCTCAGCTCCGTCTCTGCAGCCGGCTTCCCCACTCCGATACCTGGGAGCTTTGCTGCACTAAGGCACCCTCAGTCTTTCTGTGACCCCGAGGGTCCTGAGACCACACTGTCCCGCGAGGGTTCCATCCCCCGCTTAGCCACTGGAGCGACGTCCCTCAGCGGAGCCGGCTTCTAAAAGTTCTGATTTTGTGCTTCGCGGCTCTATCACTTGCCAGAAGCGGCCGATGGAGGCCCCCTCCCCCGCCGTCTATCCTCCCGAATATCGCCTCAGATTCACTTCTCCGCACGTCCTACCTTCCAGTAAGTGGTCGCTTCTCTGTTCAGAGAGTCGTTGCTACTCTCTTCTTCGGTCTCCTGTTGAGTTCATAGGTGTTCAGAATGGTTTGATCCCTATTCAGCCGAATTCCTGAGACCAGATGAAATCCAGGTCTCCTACTCCTCCACCATCTTGCTTTGCCCTGGATATAGTAATCTTGGCTGCATACTTTTCTCATTTACTGCTCTGAAAATATCATGCCAGTCCTTTCTGGCCTGCCAGGTCTCTGTGCATAGGTCTGTTGCCAATCTGATGTTTCTACCATTATAGGTTACATATCTCTTCTCCTGAGCTGCTTTCAAGATTTTCTGTTTGTCTCTGAGACTCGTAAGTTTTACTATTAGATGTTGGGGTGTTGACCTATTTTTATTGATTTTGAGAGGGGTTTTCTGTGCCTCCTGGATTTTGATACCTGTTTCCTTCCCCACATTAGGGATGTTCTCTGCTATAATTTGCTCCAAAATACTTTCTTCCACCCCCCCCGTATTTTTTCTTCTGGGATCCCAATTATTCTAATATTTTTCGTCTTATGGTATCAGTTATCTCTCGAATTCTGCCCTTGTGATCTAGTAGTTGTTTTTCTCTCTTTTTCTCAGCTGCTCTATTTTCCATCATTTGGTCTTCTATGTCACTAATTCTCTCTTCTGCCTCATTTAGCCTAGGAGTTAGAGCCTCCATTTTCGATTGAACCTCATTAATAGCCTTTTTGATACCAACTTGGTTAGATTTTAGTTCTTTTATTTCTCCAGAAATAGTTTCTCTAGTGTCTTCCATGCTTTTTTCAAGCCCAGCTACTATCTTTATAATTGTCATTCTGAACTCTAGTTCCAACATCTTACTAATGTCCGTATTGATGAGGTCCCTGGCAGTCGGTACTGCCTCTTGTTCTTTTGAGGTGATATTTTCCATCTTGTCATTTTGTCCAGTGGAGATTAGATGAATGAGAGAACAAACTGCTAACAGGGTAACAATGACCCTAGAAAAATATACACTAAACAAATCAGAAGAGACCTGAAACTGGGGGAAAAGAAAGAGAAGGAAAGAAAAAAGAAAAAGATAAAAAAAAAGAATATGATGAGATATGATCAGGCTGGTGAATAGATCAGTGTCACACACTAGATTTTGGGCATATTTTGGTCTGTTAGAAGAAACTGTCTTCCAAATTTTTAAAGAAAGAAAAACATATATGTTCAAAAATAAGGGTAAATACAACGAAGGGATGGAATATGACTCTAAATATGAAAATTATAAGATATTTTATAGAAGAAATTGATAAGAAGTTGGTTCAGAAAAGAGAAAAAAAAACAAGGGAGAGAATGTGATCAGACAGGAGACTAGAACAAAGCCATACACTAGAGATTTAAGGTATATTTTGGTCTGTTAGAAGCAACTGTATCCCAAAATTTTAAAGGGAACAACTTATATATATATATACCAAAAATAAGGTTAACTACTCTGAAGGGATAGAATATGACTCTAAAAATGAAAAATAAAATAGATTTTTTAAAAACGGTTTGATAACATGTTGGTTGAACAAGGAAAAAAAGAAAAATTCAAAAAAAGAAAAAGAAAATTTAAAAAAATTAACTTTGAAAGACTAAGGAATCATGGGAAAAAAAGCCATGAATTCTATGTGCAGTGTTCCCCTAGTGATGGAGTTCTGCCATTCTCTTTGATTGGTAAACTTGGTCTTGGCTGGCTGTTCTTGCTAATCTTCTGGGAGGGGCCTTGTTGCCATGGTTCTCAAATGTCTCTGCAGGAGGCGGAAATGCCCAGTCCTTGCTGGGTCCGGGCTAAGTATTCTGCTCGGGTTTGCTCTCAGGAGCTTTCGTTCCCTGCAAGCTTTCCATACAGCTTTGGAGGACGAGAGTAAAAATGGTGGCCTCCCAATCTCCACCCCAGAGGAGCCGAGAACTCGGGGCCCTGCTCCTCAGTGCACCCCCAGAGAAAAGCAGTCAATCACTCCCATCTCCCCGGTCTCTGGCCGCACTCCATGCTCACCCGGCCTGTGACCGTGCATTTCTATCGCTGGCACACGACCCCGTTTGGAATCTACAAACCCAGCAGATCCCTGCAGTGTGCTGCTGTGCTGCTCCTCCTGAGGGAGGAAGTGGAGTCTCCCCAGATCTGCCGCTTGTTGGGTCCCTGCTGGAGGAGCAGTGGCCCTACTGTGCTGCGGATCATGGTTTATGGCATCCCCGAGCTGAGAACCCACTCCTCGCCTCCGTCTCTGCAGTTGGCTTCCCCACTCTGATACCTGGGAGCTCTGCCGCACTCAGGCACCCCCGGTCTTTCTGTGACCCCAAGGGTCCTGAGACCACACTGTCCCAATGAGGGTTCCACCCCCGCTTAGCCACTGGATAAACATCCCTCAGTGGAGCAGACTTCTAAAAGTTCCGATTTTGTGCTCCGCTGCTCTATCACTTGCCAGTGGTGGCCAACGGAGGCCCCCACCCCTGCCATCTAGCCTCCCGAATATCACCTCGGATTCACTTCTGCACGTCCTAACTTCCAGAAAGTAGTTCCTTTTCTGTTCAGAGAGTTGCTGCTATTCTTTTCTTTGATCTCCTGTTGAGTTTGTAGGTTTTCTGAATGGTTTGATCCCTATCTAGCTGAATTCCTGGGACCAGAGGAAATTTAGGTATCCTACTCCTCCGCCATCTTGTTCCTCCTCCATTGGGTCTTATTTTTAATGCATCCAGCCTCTCTGGACTTTGTTAACTTAGTCATTGTACATTCAATTTATTAGTGATATGTAAGGACTTAAAAATGCTATCCTATTAATTGCTGCTGCTTTTACATTTCATTATTTTGGCCCCTCTATTTCTGTCTCTCTTTGTAAATTGGTGATTTTTTGGTGGTAATGCTCTTCTCCTTTTGTTTTCCTTTTGGTCATCTATTCTAGATTTTTGCTTTGTGATTATCATGAGGCTTCCATAGGATATCTTATAGTCAAAATGGTCTATTTCGGGTTGATATGAACTTTGTCTACAAAAGCTTCATTCTTTTATTCCCTCTTTTATATTTTTTGATGTCATTATCTCTTTTCATGTTGTATGTTTGTTAAATAATTCTTTTAATACTCTTTTCCACCTTTGTATTATAATTAAGTGGTTAACACACCATCCTCTTACAGAATTAATTATCTGACTGTATATTTACCTTTATCAAAGTGTTGTATATTTTCATGTTGTCATGACAATAGCATTTTTTTAATTTCAGCTTGGAGAATTTTTTAAAACATTTCTTACAAGGCAGTTCTAGTGGTGATGAGCTCCCTCAACTTTTGATTTTCTAGTATAGTCTTTTTTCTCCTTCATATCTGAAGGATAACTTTAGCACATAGAGTATTCTTGACTAGTGTTTGGTGTTTTGTTTTGTTTTTTTCTTTCAACACTTTGAATATGTCACTCTATATCTTTTTACTGCAATGAACTAATAGAGTGATCTTTTAGCTCCATTAACTTGGATGTCCACTTCTCTCCCCAGGTTTGGGAATCTCTGGGTTATTATTTCTTTAAATAAAATTTCTGCTCCCATCTTCCTCTCTTCTTCTGGATTCCCTATTCTGAATATTTGTTCATCTGATAGAGTTCCATTGATCATGTTAATTTTCTTCACTCCTTTTCACTCTTTGTTGCTGTTGTTGCTCTCCTCTGAGTTATTTCAAAATCCTATTCTTTAACTCACTTTTCTGTCTTCAATTTGCTTTACTCTACTGCAGATGCTCACTATTGCATTTTTAATTTCATTCATTGTTTTTTAGATCCAGAATATATGCCTTGTTCCTTTTTAGTAAATACCTTGTGATTTCACTCTTTTGTCTTTCTGATTTTACTTGTAGCAATTTATATTTCTTAACAACAGCTATTTTGAATTTTTTACCAGATAGAACACAAAGTTCCATGCCTTGGAGCTTGGATATTGAATTATTATCTCTTGGTAGTGACATGTTTCTTTAATTTTTCATGTTCCTTGTAGTTTTGTGTTGCTGCTATCACATTTGAAGAGTAAACACGTCCTTAAATCTTTGCTTCTTATCTTCAGATAGGATATTTTGCTCATTACTATTGTAATTCATAGGGGTTTTCTCTGCCTATGTATGGGTATACCTGTTGCACTCTTGTTCCTCCCTGTTGTGGAAGAATTCTTAACCTTTTCTGTCTTCTGTGCTTCTTACAACTCACTGGGCTGTGTATTGGAAACACCTCGTTTTCCAAAAGGTGTGCTATAGCTCAAGTTTGCACCTTCTCCCTTGCCCAGAGACTCGGGTGTTT
This sequence comes from Zalophus californianus, assembly GCF_009762305.2. Classification (NCBI taxonomy): domain Eukaryota; kingdom Metazoa; phylum Chordata; class Mammalia; order Carnivora; family Otariidae; genus Zalophus; species Zalophus californianus. The sequence continues at coordinate 87,437,061 of NC_045600.1, forward strand.
TCTGAATGCATTTCCTATTGGCTGGACCTTGCTTTTATGCTGCATTAAGGAACACACACCAGGAGCTATGCATGGAGTGGGGGAGATGTGGGATTTGTACTGGAGGTATTGGGGGGTACATATGTACTGATAGGGATATCCTTGGCTGTGGCACTCCCAGTGACTCATGGGTAGACTTCCTGCAGTCAGCAGGAAATATGTCCGTATAATGCCCTTTGATTTTTTTTATTGAGGTATAATTGACATACAATATTACATTAGTTTCAGGTGTATAACATAGTGATTTGACATTTGTATAAATTGTAGAATGTTTACCACAATAAGTGTAGTAACCATCTCTCACCTTATAAAATTTATACAATATTATATATTATATTCACCAGGCTGCATATTATATCTCACGACTTATTTATTTTATAACTGGAAGTTTGTACTTCTTAATTCCCTTCACACTCATTTTGCAACTCTCCTATCTCCTTCCCCTTTGCCAACCACCAGTCTGTTCTTTGTATCTATGAGTCTGGGTTTTATTTTGTTTTGTTATTTGTTTTATTTTTTAGGTTCCACATGTGAAATCATGCAGTATTTATTTCTTTGTCTGATTTATTTCACTTAGTACAATGCCCTCAAGATTCATCCTTGCTGTTGCAAATAGCAATCGTTCATTCTTTTTCATGGCTGATTATATTCCATTGGTGTGTGTGTGTGATCTTTATCCATTCATCCATTGATGGACACAGGCTATTTCTAAATCTTGACTTTTGGAAGTAATGTTGCAATGAACATAGGTGTATATACGTACATCTTTTTGAAGTAGTGTTTTTAGTTCTTCACATAGATACCCAGTGGTGAAATTGCTGGATCATATAGTAGCTCTATTTTTAACTTTTTGAGGAACTTTCGTATTGCTTTCCATAGTGGTTGAATCAATTTACATTCCAACAAACAATGTATGAGGGATCCCTTTCCCCCCACACATCCTTGTCAACACTCTTCATTTCTTGTCTTTTTTTTTTCTTTCAAATTTTTATTTAAATTCTAGTTAGCTAACATACAATGTAATATTGGTTTTAGGAATAGAATTTAGTGATTCATCACTTACATATAACACCAGGTGCTCAACACAACAAGTGCCCCCCTTAATACCCATCACCCATTTAGCCCATCCCCTGCTCACCTACCCTCCACCAAACCCTCTGTTCCCCATAGTTAATCACTTATGGTTTGTTTCCCTTTCTTTTTTTCCCCTTCCCCTATGTTCATGTTTTGTTTCTTAAATTCCACATATGAGTGAAATTATATGGTATTTGTCTTTCCCTGACTCATTTTGCTTAACATAATACACACCAGCTCCATCCATGTCATTGCAAATGGCAAAAGTTCATTCTTCTTGATGGCTGAGTAATATTCCATTGTATATATATATATGCCTTATCTTCTTTACTAGTCATTCTGGCAGTTGTAAGATGACATCTCTTTGTGGGTTTGATTTGCATTTCCCTGATAACTAATGATGTTGAGCATTGTTTCATGTGCCTGTTGGGCATCTATAAATCTTTGAGAAAAATGTCTGTTCAGATGATCTGCTCATTTTTTTTAAAGATTTTATTTATTTATTTGAGAGAGAGAATGAGAGAGAGCACATGAGAGGGGGGAGGGTCAGAGGGAGAAGCAGACTCCCTGCTGAGCAGGGAGCCTGATGCAGGACTCGATCCCAGGACTCCAGGATCATGACCTGAGCCAAAGGCAGTTGCTTAACCAACTGAGCCACCCAGGCGCCCTGATCTGCTCATTTTTAAATTGGATTATTTGTTGTACTGAGTTGTATGAGTTTCTTATGTACTTTGGATATGAACCCCTTATCAAATAAATGATTTGGAAGTATCTTCCTACATTCAGTCGCTTGCGTTTTTGTTTTGCTGATGGCTTCCATTGTTGTGCAGAAGCTTTTTAGTTTGATGTAGCCCCACCTGTTTATTTTTGCTTTTGTTTCCTTTGCCTTTGGAATCAGATCTAAGAGCACATCACTAAGGTGTCGAGGCACATACTGCGTATGTTTTCTTCTAGGAGTTTTATGGTTTCAGGTCTGACATTCAAGTCTTCAGTCCATTTTGAGTTAAATTTTATGTCTAGTGTATGATAGTGGTCCATTTTCATTATTTTGCATGTTGCTATTCAATTTTTACAATAGTATTTATTGAAGGGACTATCCTTTCTCCATTGTATATTCTTGCCTCCTTTATCATAAATTAGTTAACCATATATGTGTGGATTTATTTTGGGGCTTTGTAATTTCTTTCATTGATCTGTGTGTCTTTGTTTATACCAATACCATACTGTTTTGATTACTATAGCTTTGTAGTATTGCTTGAAATAAGGGAACGTGCTACCTCCAGCTTTGTTCTTCTTCAAGATTGTTTTGGCTATTTCATGTCTTTTGTGGTTTCATACAAATTTAAAATTAGTTCTAGTTATGTGAAAAGTGTCATTGGAATTATGATATAGATGGCATTGAATCTGTAGATTGTTTTGGGTAGGATGAATGTTTTAACAGTACTAATTCTTTTAATCCATGAGGATGGAATGTCTTGCTGTTTATCTGTGTCTCCTTCAATTTCTTTCATCAGTGTCTTACAGTTTTTAGTGTGCAGTTTTTTTACCTCCTTGGTTAAATTTGTTCCTAGTTACCTTATTCTTTTTGATGCAATTGTAAATGGGATTGTTTTCTTAATTTCTGTTTCTGCTACTTATTAATTTATAGAATGGTTAAAATCAATAACACAAGGAACAAGTGTTGGTGAGGATGTGGGGAAAGGGGAACACTCTTACACTATTGGTGAGAATTCAAACTGGTGCAGCCACTCTGGAAAACAGTATGACGATTCCTGAAAAAGAACTATCCTATGATCCAGCAATTGCATTACTAGGTATTTATGGATACAGAAGGATGCCAAAGGATACAAAAATACTAATTTGAAGAGATACATTCACCCCAGTGTTTATAGCAGCATTATCAACAAGAGCCAAATTAAGGAAAGAGTGTAAATATCCATCAACTGATGAGCAAATAAAGAAGATATGTGCATGTATATATGGAATATTAGGCATAAAAAGAATGAAATCTTGCCATTTGCAGTGATGTTTATGGAGCCAGAGAGTATTAATGCTAAGTGAAATGTCAGTCAAAGACAAATACCATATGATTTCACTCTTATGTGTAATTGAAGAAACAAAACAAATGATCATGGAGAAAAAAAGAGAGAGGCAAACCAAGAAACAGACTCTTAACTATAGAGAACAAACTTAGGGAGGTGGGTTAAATAGGTGATGGGCAATAAGGAGGACACTTGTCATGAGCACTGGATGTTGTATTTAAGTACTGAATTACTAAATTGTACACCTGAAATTAATATTACACTGTGTGTTAACTAACAAATTTAAATAAAAACTTAAAAGAAGTGCAACAGATTTTTTATATTAATTTTGTATTTTGCAACCTTACTGAATTCACTCATTAGTTCTAACAGTTTCTTTGTGGAGTCCTTTGGGTTTTCTATATATAGTATGTCATTTGCAAATAGTGAAAGTTTTACTTCTTCCTTTCTTATTTGGATGTCTTTTATTTCTTTTTCTTACCTAATTGCTATGGCTAGGACTTCCAATACCATGTTAGATAAATTGGTCATAATTGGCATCCTTGTCTTATTCCTGATATTAGAAGAAAAACTTAGAGCTTTTCACATTGAGTAAGATAGTAGCTGTGAGTTTGTCATATATGGTCTTTATTATATACAGTCCCTTTATACCCACTTTGTTCAGAGTTTTTTATCATGAATGGATATTGAATTTTCAGATGCCTTTTTTTTTTGCATTTATAGAGAATACCATATCATTTTCATCTTTTGGTACATTACTGGGTTGTATCATGTTGATTGATTTGTAGATGTTGAGCCATCCTTGTATCTCTGGAATAAATCCCAGTTATTCATGGTGTTTGATTTTTTTTTAAGATTTTATTTATTTGAGAGAGAGAGAGGGAAGGGCAGAGGGAGAGGGATACAAGGAGACTCCCCACAGAGCATGGAGCCTGCCCCGGGGCGGGGGAGGGCCTCAATCCCAGGACCCTGAGATCATGACCTGAGCTGGTCAGACACTTAACCGACTGAGCCACCCAGGCACCCTAGTGTTTGATATTTTAATGTTGGAAGGTTTTTAATTAGTGATTCAGCATCCTTACTAATCTTTCCACTTAGATCTGTTTCTTCATGGGTCAGGCTTGCAAGAGTGTAAGTTTCTAGGAATTTATCTATTTCACTAGGTTATCCAATTTGTTAGTATATAATTGTTTATAGTACTCCTTTTTGTTTGTGTTTGTACTCTTTTGATTTTTTTTGTTTCTTTGGTATCATTTGTGCTCCCTTTTCATTTCTGATTTTATTTGAGCCCTAGTTCTTTTCTTCTTGGTGTGTCTAGCTAAATGTTTTCCAATTTTATTTTTTCAAAGAACTAGCTCTTAGTTTTATCGATCTTTTCTGTTGTTGTTTTAGTATTTTATGTATTTCCACTCTGATTTTTATTTTATTCCTTATACTAAGTTTGGATTTTGTTCTTCTTTTTCTAGTTCCTTTTAGTTGTAAAGTTAAGTTGTTAATTTGAAATTACTCTTATTTCTTGAAGTAGGCCTGCATCACAATTAACTTTCTTCTTAGAACCACTTTACTGCATTCCATAGATTCTGGTATGTCATATTTCAGTTTTCATTTGTCTATAGGTATTTTTTTTTAATTTCTCCTTTGATTAGTTCATGACACGGTAGTTGTTTGGTAATATGAAGTTTAATTTCCACATATTTGTAGCTTTTCCAGTTCTCTTATAATTGATTTTTAGTTTCATACTATTATGTTTGGAAAAGATGCTTGATATGATTTCAGTCTTCTTGATTTTATTGAGACTTGTTTTGTGGCCTATCCTATCCTGGATAAAGTTTCATGTGAACTTGAGAAGAATGTGTATTTTGTTGTTTTTAGATAGACTGCCCTGTATATATCTATTAAGTCTATCTGGTCTAATGTGTTATCTAAGGCTCATATTTTCTTATTTTGATTTTCTGTTTGGATGATCTATCCATTGTTGTAAGTGGGGTGTTTAAATCCCCTATTATAATTGTATTACTATCATCTTTTTCCTTCAGTTCTGTTAATCTTTGCTTTGTAGATCTTGGTCCTTCTAAGATATTATGTGATTTATAAATATCTTCTTGATGAATTGATCCAATTTTGCCTTTTATTACAGCCTTTATTTTTATTTTTATTTATTTATTTTTAAAGATTTTATTATTTATTTGAGAGAGAGAGAGAGAGAGAGAGCATGGAGGTAGGGACAGAGGGAGAAGCAGACTCCCCACAGAGCAAGGATCTTGACATGGGGCTTGATCACAAGACCCCGAGATCATGATCTGAGCTGAAGGCAGATGTTTAACCAACTCAACCACCTGGGTGCCCCTACAGTCTTTCTTTTAAATTCTATATTCTCTTATATGGTTATAGCTATCTAAGCTTTCTTTTTGTTTCTTTTTGCATGGAGTATATTTTTCCATCCCTTTACTTTTGATCTGTATGTGCCCTTAGATCTCAAGTGAGTCAACTGTAGGCAGTATATACATGTGTCTTATTTTTTTAAGTCATACAACAACTTTATCTTTTGATCGGAGAATTTTTTCCATTTACTTTTTATTTTTTTACTTTTAAAGTAATTATTGATACATATGTACTTATTGCTGTCTGGTTCATCATTTTCTGGCTGTTTTTGTGGTTCTCTGTTTCTTATTTATTTTCTTCTTTTGTGGTTTCTTTAGTGTTATATTTAGATTCCTTTCTCATTTTGTGCCTGTGTGTTTACTATAAGATTGTGATTTGTGGTTACTGTGTGGTTTACATATATCAGCCTATGAATATAACAGTTTAAGTTGATAGTGACAAATTTAAACACATTCCAAAACTCTAAATTTTGTCTCCCTGCCACCCCCTGCCATGTCTCTGTGGGTGTTTCAGCTTTCCCCTGCCCCTGTAGCTGATACTCCCAGATCAGCAAATGAATCTCCCTCACATATAGTTAAGACACTTTTCAAACTGCTATTTTTCGCTGGGCCTCAGGGCAAGTGAGAACTCATATGAACCCTCCCAGAGGAGAATCCTGGTTTCCTACAGCATTTTGGGGCCCCTGGACACCAGCCCCTTTGGTTTTCCAAGCCAGACATTCTGTGTCCTGTCTTACCCATGCAGAACCCTGGTGTCAACTCCTTGCTCCTCCTGGAGAAGAACCTGTCTCATCAGACATTTTCCTATTGTATGCCATTGCACTGGGGGTGTTTTTTCTTTTTTTCTTTTTCTTTTTTTTTTTTTTTGGTGAGACTGTGTGTGCCTTTCCTACTTGTCTCCATGTGGTCTCTTTATCCTGTATTGCAGAGAACAGCATATCTAATTTTCAGATCTTTTTTGGAGGGAAATGATCCACATGTAGTGGTAGATTTGGTGTGTTTGTGCAAAGGGGGTGAGTTTAAGATCTTTTATGCTGTCATCTTGGACTGCCCTTCCTCTGCAGATTCCCTTTGGTATCCTTATCTGCCTCTTTCTTGATTCCGCCCCCCACCCTTGTCATGAAGGTTTTGTCTTAGTACTCTGGGTGCCACTTGTGATGAATGGACTTCTCCAGCTGCATTCTGCACTACAGTAGTCAAGCACTCACCACTGTCTTTTTCCCCTGCAGAAGAGGTCACTGCTGCCTGATAGTTCAGCCCATGCAGTGTTGCCTTTGGGGTGTGGTGATGCTGGTAAATTAATTCTTATTATCTCAAGTACATCCAAACTTTTTTCCCCCTCTACCATTATGTGCTGGAATCTCCCTTTGGAAAGGCTGGATTTGTTTAAGTTCCCTCTCTTCTTTGCCAGTCTGTCTAGGACAGCACTCCTTAGGTTTTTCTCTGAGTGTAGTGAGAGGGTTTTGGGCAAGTTCACCACACTTCTGTTTTCAAAGCCCAGACTGAGTTCTGTCTGCATATTACAAAATGTGCAGGTGGGCAAAAGTTTTCCTGGCTGCCTTGGCATATGGTGCTAAATCCTAGAATTCTCACAAATACACTTTTTTCCCTTTCTGTGGATGGATTAGTAATTCTACGTTGAAAAAATAGCACAAAAAGGAAAAACATCTTATGCCACCACCATGCCTATGTCACTTTCTCCAGCTTCTCCATTTAACAGTTCAATTTGGCCTATTCTGAAGCTTGAAGAAAATGAATAGCACCTCACAGTGTAATAGTACAAACTTAATGTTGGGAACCTACCTCTTAAGGTCCCTATATCCAAAATTATTAAATTACTGACTTCATCTAATCTGGTAAATACTTTGCTATCATAGATTTAGCTAATATTCTCTATTTAGTACCTTTCAACAGCCTCTCAAATGCAGTTTGCCTTCACCTTTGAAGGGACAACAAAATCTATTTACCTGTCGGTTCCCTGGGGTACTTCAACAGCCATGCCATTACACACAATTTTTGTAGACAAGATCTTTTTTTTTTTAACCGTGGTGTATGTGGTATTATTTTTTTTTTTAACATATAATGTATTATTTGTTTCAGAGGTACAGGTCTGTGATTCAATTAACAACATCCAGTTTTCTCCAAGAGCATATATATACACTGTACAACAAACTGATGAGCTCTTCATTTGAAACGTTCTTTGATCCACTTATTTAGAGCATAAAAATAATCACAGAGGGAGCTGATAAAAGGGAGCTTGGCCCACACATAGTGCAAAGTCCCACCACCTCAGCTGAACTTCTGATAATTATTTAAGTTGAAGACCACTCCATCACTGAGCCTGTCAAGAAATAACTATCAACCCTGCCAGCCGTTAAACCTTTAAAATAAGCCCAACATCTTTTAGGCCTTTTTTGGGTTCTGGAGGCAACATATTCCTCACTTGTAAATTTTCCTTAAGGCCTAACTATACTAGTTTTCCCAGTTTGTTAATCTTAAATAGGGCCCCATATAATAAAAGGCTCTGGAATCTGCCCAAATTGCAACATACCTGATACTTCCCAAGAAATTCCTGGACTGTAGAGGCATTAGCAACCCCCTCTCATGCCTCCTGTAGTCTCTGGACCACCCCAACAGCCATAGTTGCTAGTGGATTTCTGGTGCAAGAAAATGCCTTCCTTGGCACCATGCTATACACCATTACAGTGGCAATTGCTGATCACATTTTGGGCTCTCCAGGAGATGGACGATATCACAGGCCCTGAGTCCATGACCCTCTGTGCTCAGCTGCCCATTATGTCTTGGGTCATGGAAACTTCACCCCACAAACTCAGTATGAACATTGAAGCTTCCTGGCTAAAATGGAAGTGACATGTATGGGATAGAGCCAAACCTGTGCCCTATGGTACATCCCATTTTCAAGAACAGGTAGTCTCCTCTCAGTCCCTTGCTAGACGTTATAGTTTTCAAGGAGGTCACTTCTCTCCCAGGGCCCTTGATTTCTTGAGTTCCCTTGGGATCAACTGAGTTAATGGCAAAGGGAGTGTATATACTTTAGAGATGGCAGTGTTATCATTACATGTGATGTAGCTCACTGAAGAGCTGCTGTTTTTTATCCTTTAACTGGGTCATCTCTGATAAAGAACAGGCCCCAAAGGTCAGAATATTAGATAAACTTTAGGCTGTCATCTGAGCACTGGATGTATTGGCCAACTGTCAGCCCCATCTGTGAATTTTTACAGATGCTTGGGCTATTGCCAATGGACAGGCCAATTATGTGGCCAATGACAGCAACAATAATTCCTTGTCCAAAGTTTCCCACTTTGGGGTAAAAGAAAAAAAAACTCTTGGAATCTCTTGCCTCACAAATACCCCAAGTATAAATCAAGCTCATACAAGTCTCTGTACACATTAAAACCACAATGCAAGTCCTTATCAGGACACTTTTTATTTCCTTTTAAGTTCTCTATATTATTTTTTTTAAAGATTTTATTTATTTATTTGAGAGAGAGAGAATGAGAGAGAAGAGGGTCAGTGGGAGAAGCAGACTCCCTGCTGAGCAGGGAGCCCGATGTGGGACTTGATCCCAGGACTCCAGGATCATGACCTGAGCCGAAGGCAGTTGCTTAACCAACTGAGCCCCCCAGGCGCCCTTAAGTTCTCTATATTATTGATAGTGACCAAAGAATACATTTTACCTCACAAAATATCCAATCCTAAGCTTTTGAATAAAGTAGTAATAGAACTTTCACATCCTTTACTGACCTCAGTATACAAGACCTCACAGAGTGCTAATAATGGCTTATTCTAGTTCAAATTTAATTAAATAAAACAGCACATTTCAGTCACCAAACACTAGGGTTAAGCTGTAACTAAAAGTCTGACTCCATTTATGATGTTTGACTGCTGACAGCTTTCAAGCCTCACTCCCTACTGCCTTACATCTTAGCTTATATTCTGTCAAGTCACTAAGATAGCCCAACCACTCCCTCCTTTGGTGCTGGTAGGAAATTCAAACAACACAAGTTCCAGCCTGTGCATGGAAACCCTCACCACATCCCCATCCTTTAACCAAAATGCAATCCATACCAATTTCCCTTCCCTGCTCCATCTCAAGCCATTTTTTGATCTGCTTGGAAGCTTGCTTTGGTTCTCCCCAGAAAGCCTCATTATATATAAGTAATATACTTTTCATACCTTCTTGATGTGTGTGTGGTATCAGTCTCAACATTCAAGCCAAATTGTGGGGGCAGTGTGGTTCATTCCAGCTCTGAGGATTGCCTACAACAATCCTTGATCAACAATCCACTTGCTTAGGTCCACCAAGACTTAAAGAAACCATGAGACCTAGAAAATGTGGTACAAAGGAAGAGATGGTAGTCTTTTTCTCAAAAACCTTTGATGCTATTTTTTTTTAAGATTTTGTTTATTTATTTGAGAGAGAGAGAGAGAGAGAGAGCATGAATGGGGATAGGGTCAGAGGGAGAAGCAGACTCCCCACCAAGCAGGGAGCCTGATGTGGGACTCGATCCTGGGACTCTAGGATCATGACCTGAGCAGAAGGCAGTCGCTTAACCACTGAGCCACCCAGGCACCCTCCTTTGATACTATTTTTTGAACCATATGGTCTAACCCAACAACAAATATCTTTTTGGCAGTACCCTGCCACTCTGACTTTGCCATACAGTACCAGAGAGTGTTTCACCAGAAAGTTTAATTAGTCAGCAAACATTATTTAGAGCTGTTTTTAGTAGTCCCATATAGGCAGCCCACATTGTGTAAAGCTATAGCATTACCTCAGAGGTGGAATGAATGAAATCCTGGGAGGATTAGATGGTTATGGACATCTGTTGAATATGAGCAAACAACTGGCTGACTTATGTAGCTGTCTAAACCTAGTTGTGCTATTCATTTCCACCATGGTTCATTTAAGACATTGACTATTGTCCTCAGGGATTCTTCACAGAAACATAGCAAGAATGACAATTGTTATTGTATCACCACCCATGGCCCTCTTACCTGGGCTGAGGGATTACCCAAGATAATACTTCAGGGTCATGTCAAGGAATAACATGGGATATATTTGTTTTTTATACTTACTTTTCTTCAGGTAGTCAGAGCAGTGTGTTGCTGTACCAAGGTGGTGCTTTCCTGCATGGTTTATATAAAAATTAGCAGAAGCAAAATACACTAACACAAGCACACATCAGAATTTTGTTCCTGCTGTTTCCCCATCTGCAGTAGTAGCTTGTCAAAAGCCAGTGATTCAAGCATCATCCCAGTATCCTGGTGGAATATACTTTTCTAGAACATGTATAGTTTAATTAAGGGGTGAAAACAAAATAAAGGAATATTAAGTATTCAGAGAGAAGAGCAGGCTCATTCTCAGGAAATGTTATTTCACAGACATGGTACCATACTTTTACAGAAATACTGATTACTCTATCAGGACATACCCAAGTAAGAATTTTATGAAGTTTTTCATAAGGAATATCTGGCCTGAAATTTCCTCAAAAAAATTTTTTAAATTGTGTATGCCCATTATCAATATAGGGTTCAATTTTGGAATAAATTCTTCACATAATTTACAAACTGACCTTAACTATCTAATCAGAACTTTTACCTTAAATATATTTTTATTTTTATTTATTTATTTTTAAAGATTTATTTATTTGACAGAGAGAGAGACAGTGGGAGAGGGAACACAAGAGACAGTGGGAGAGGGGGAAGCAGGCTTCCTGCTAAATGTATTTTTAAAAACATTTTCTTATAAAAGCAGAAAAATTCTTTCAAAGATTTTATTTATTTATTTGAGAGAGAGAGGATGAGATAGCACAAGCAGGGGGAGCAGCAGAGGGAGAGGGAGAATCAGGCTCTCCGCTGAGCAAGGAGCCTGATGCAGGGCTTGTTCCCAGGACCCTAAGATAGTGATCTGAACTGAAAGCAGACACTTAACCAACTGAGCCACCAGGTGCTCCAGAAAAATTCTTAAAATAAAACAAAGCAGGGCTTTGGTTGACTGAGATCACAAGATTTTAAAGAATTAAGTAAAAACCAAAGGTTAAAAAAAAAAAAAAGGAAGTTACACAATGGAATCTTTTTGTTGTTGTTGAGATAATAGTGTATGTTGTTTTCCTTTATTACTTTTTAAATGATGAATCTTATAGAAAAGTGATGCATCTTCACTATTCATATTTACTTTTCTGAGGAATCAGTGTTGCCCAGCTTTTAAGAATACAGGCTCAATACATCTATGTCATCAATTGACATAGATGAATCCAGAATCTGCTGCTTCTAAACTGTGTAAACTTATGTTCATCTGTAAATTGGGGTTAATCATGAGGTACTTATGGATTATTTTGTTTGTTTGTTTTAAGTTTTTATTTAAATTCTAGTTAGTTAACAAATAATGCAATATTATTTTCAGAAGAAGAATTTAATGATTCATCCCTTATTATATAACACCTAGTGCTCATCAAATCAAGTGCCCTCCTTAATTCTCATCACCCATTTAGCCCAACTCCTGCCCACCTCCTCTCCTGCAACCCTCAGTTTATTCTCTATGGTTGAGTCTCTTTTATGGTTTGCCTATCTCTTTCCCCCCATGTTCATCTGCAGTGTTTCTTAAATTCCATATATGAGTGAAATCATGTGGTATTTGTTTTTCTCTGACTGACTTATCTCGATTAGAATAATATACTCTAGTTCCATCCACATCATTACAAATGGTAAGATTTCATTCTTTTTTTATGGCTGAGTAATATATTCCATTGTATATATATGTATATACACCACATCACATCTTCTTTATCCCTTCATCAGTCGATGGACATTTGGGCTCTTTCCATAGTTTGGCTATTGTTGATAATGCTACTATAAACATTGGGGTATATGTGCCCCTTCCAATTGGTATTTTTGTATCCTTTGGTTAAACACCTAGTAGTGCAATTGCTGGGTCATAGGATAGTTCTATTTTTAATTTTTTGAGGAACCTCCATATTGTTTCCCAAAGTGGCTGCAACAGTTTGGATTCCTACCAACAGTGTAAGAGTGTTCCTCTTTCTCCACATCCTTGCTAACACCTGTTGTTTCCTGTATTGTTATTTTATCCGTTCTGACAGGTGGGAAGTGGTATCCTATCATGGTTTTGATTTGTATTTTCTGATGATGGGTGATGTTGACCATATTTTTATGTGTCTGTTAGCCATCTGTATGTCTTCTTTGGAAAAATGTCTATTCATGTGTTCTACCTATTTCTTAACTGGATTATTTGGGTTTTTTGGGGTGCTGAGTTTGATAAGTTCTTTATATATTTTGGATACTAACCCTTTATCAGATAACACATTTGCAAATCTCTTCTTCCATTCTGTAGGTTATCTTTTAGTTTTGTTGATTGTTTCTTTCACTGTGGAGAAACTTTTATCTTGATGAAGTCCTAACAGTTCATTTTTGCTTTTGTTTTCCTCGCCTCTGGAGATGTATCTAGCAAGAAGTAGCTATGACTAATGTCAAACAGGTTGCTGTCTGTGTTCTCCTCTGGGGATGTTTTCCTGTGTCACAATTAGGTCTTTCATCCATTTTGAATTTAGTTTTGTGTCTGGTGTAAGAAAATGGTCCAGTTTCTTTTTTGCATGTTGCTGTCCAGTTTCCCCAACACCATTTTTTCAAAGAGACTGTTTCACATTTGATATTCTTTCCTGCTTTGTTGAAGATTAATTGACCACGTAGTTGTGGGTCCATTTCTGGGTTTTCTATTCTGTTCCATTGATCTATGTGTCTGTTTTTATGCTAATACCATACTGTCTTGATGATTACAGTTTTGTAATAGAGCTTGAAGTCCAGAATTGTGATGCCACCAGCTTTTGTTTTCTTTTTCAACCTTCCTTTGGCTATTCGGAGTCTTTTCTGGTTTCATTCTTTTCTCTTTCCATGCAAATTTTAGGATTATTTGTTCCAGCTCTGTGAAAAATGTTGATGGTATTTTGATAGGGATTGCATTGAATGTGTAGATTACTCTAGGTAACATAGACATTTTACCAATATTTGTTCTTCCAATCCATGAGCATGGAACATTTTTCCATTTATTTGTGTCTTCCTCAATTTCTTTCATGAGTGTTCTATAGTTTTCAAAGTACAGATCCTTTCCCTCTTTGGTTAGGTTTATTCCAGATATCTTATGATTTTTGGTGCAGTTGAAAATGGAATCGACTCCTTAATTTCTCTTTCTTCTGTCTCATTTTTAGTGTATAGAAATGCAACTGATTTTTGTCCATTGATTTTATATCCTGCCACTTTGCTGAATTCCTATGCGTGTTCTGGAAATTTTGGGGTGGAATCTTTTGGGTTTTCCACATAGAGCATCATGTCATCTGCAAAGAGTGAGAGTTTGACTTCTTCTTTGCAGATTTTTATGCCTTTTATTTCTTTTTGTTGTCTGATTGCTAAGGCTAAGACTTCTAGTACTATGTTGGACAAAAGTGGTGACAGTGGGCATCCCTGTTGTGTTCCTGACCTTAGAGGGAAAAGCTTTCAGTTTTTCCCCATTGAGCATGATATTTGTTGTGGGCTTTTCATAGATGGCTTTTATGATATTGAGCTATGTTCCCTCTATCCCTACACTGTGGAGAATTTTAATCAAGAAAGGATGTTGTACTTTGTCAAATGCTTTTTCTGCATCTAGTGAGAGGATCATATGGTTCTTGTCCTCTTTTATTTATGTACTGTATCACTATTGATTGATTTGTGGATGTTGAACCACCCTTGCAGCCCAGAATTAAATCTCACTTGGTTCTGGTGAATAATCCTTTTAATGTACATTTGGATCCTATTGGCTCTTATCTTGGTGAGAATTTTTGCATCCATGTTCATCAGGGATATTGGTCTGTAATTCTTATTAGTGGGGCCTTTGTCCGGTTTTGGGATCGTTGTAATGCCAGCCTCATAGAATTGGGAAGTTTTCCTTCCATTTCTATTTTTTGAAATAGCTTCAGGAGAATAGGTATTAATTCTTCTTTACTTGTTTGGTAGAATTCTCTCGGGAAGCCATTCAGCCCTGGACTCTTGTTTGTGGGGAGATTTTTAATTACTGCTCCAATTTCCTTAGTGGTTATGGGTCTGTTCAGGTTTCCTATTTCTTCCTGTTTCAGTTTTGGTAGTTGATACATCTCTAGGAATGCATCCATTTCTTCCAGATTGCCCAATTTGTTGGCATATAGTTGTTCATTGTCATGACACACTGTTCTGCTCTTATAATTGTTTGTATTTCTTCAGTGTTGGTCATGATCTCTCCTCTTTCATTCATGATTTTATTTATTTGGATCCTTTCTCTTTTTGTTTTGATAAGTCTGGCCAGGGTTTTATCAATCTTATTAATGCTTCCAAAGAACCACTTCCTAATTTTGTTGATCTGTTCTATTCTTCTTTTGTTTCTATTTCATTGGTTACTGCTCTAATCTTTATTTATTCTTTTCTCCTGCTGGGTTTAGGCTTTATTTGATGTTCTTTCTCCAGCTCCTTTACGGGTAGGGTTAGGTTGTGTATTTGAGACCTTTCTTGTTTCTTGAGAAAGGCTTGTATTGCTATATACTTCTTTCTTAGGACTGCCTTTGCTGCATCCCTAAGGTTTTGAACAGTTGTGTTTTCATTTTCATTTGTTTCCATGAATTTTTAAAATTCTTCTTTAATTTCCTGGTTGACCCATTCTTAAGGAGGATGCTCTTTAACCTCCATGTATTTGAGTTCCTTTCAAATTTCCTCTTGGGATTGAGCTCAAGTTTCAAAGCATGTGGTCTGAAAATATGCTCGGAATAATCCTGACCTTTTGGTACTGGTTGAGACCTGATATGTGACCCAGTATGTGATCTCTTCTGGAGAATGTTCCATGTACACTTGAGAAGAATGTAGATTCTGTTGGTTTAAGCATCCCCTCACTTTCATTCTGCAGGTGTCTTTAGGTCTAAAATGAGTCTCTTTTAGGCAGCATATAGATGGGTCTTTTTTTTTAATCCATTCTGATACCCTATGTCTTTTGATTGGAGCATTTTGTCCATTTACATTCAGAGTGATTAATGATGGATAAGAATTTAGTTACATTGTATTACCTGTGAAGTCATTGTTTCTGGAGATTTTCTCTGTTCCTGTCTAGTCTTTGTTATTTTTGGTCTTTCTTTCACAAAGAGTCCCCTTTCATATGTCTTGCAGGACTGGTTTAGTGGTTGCAAACTCCTTTAGTTTTTGTTTGTCTGGGAAACTCTTTATCTGTCCTTCAATTCTGAATGATAGCCTTGCTGGATAAAGCATTCTTGGCTGCATATATTTCCCATTCACTATGTTGAATATATCATGCTACCCTCTTCTGGCTTGCCAAGTTTCTATGGAGAGATCTGCTAATCTTATTTGTTTTCCCTTGTAGGTTAGGGATTTCTTTTCCCTTGCTGCTTTCAGTATTCCTTCCTTATCTCTGTATTTTGCAAATTTTACTATGATATGTCTTGGTGTTGGCCTGTTTTTGTTCATTTTGATGGAAGTTTTCTGTGCCTCCTGGATTTAGATGTCTGTTTCCTTCTGCAAATTAAGGAAGTTTTCAACTATAATTTGCTCAGATAAACCTCTGCCTCTTTTTCCCTCTCGTTATTGTCTTCTGAGATCCTATGATATGAATGTTATTATGCTTTATTGAGTCACTGAGTTCCCTAAGTCTACATTCATGATCCAATACTTTTCTTTCCCTCATCTTTTCAGCTCATTATTTTCCATAATTTTACCTTATATATCACTTACTTATTCCTCTGCTTCTTCATCCTTGCTGTCATTACATCCAGTTGGTTTTGCATCTTGGTTATAGCATTTTTTATTTCAGCCTGACTAGTGTTTAGATCTTTTACCTCTGCAATAAGGGACTCCCTGGTGTTTTCTATGCTTTTCTCAAGCCCAGCTAGTATCCTTGTGATTGATGTTTTAAATTCTGGTTCAGGCATATTACTTATATGTGTTTTGATTAGATCCCTGACCACGACCTCTTCTTGTTCTTTCTTTTGAGATGAATTACTCCCTCTTGGCATCTCGTCTAAGTCTCTGTCTTCTGTGTTAGGAAAACCTGTTAAGTTTTCTGCTCCTGAGAGTAATAGCTATATTAAGAAGAGATCATATGCGTCCAGGGCCTGATGATTCAGGAAGAGTTTCTGGTGTGTGCTATATGCACACTGCTGTCGTATTTTGGCCACTTTTTCCCTCAGGCCAGTCATCTGCAGAGTTTCTCCTTGCCTGCAGTGGGGAGTGTTTGGACCTTGTCCACTGTGTAGTGAGTTTTAACTGGGTTGGTTTTCGTCTGCTTATTAAAAGAAGCCTGTTCTTATTTCCCCTGGAGCTGAAGACTTGCAGAACTCTATAGTTAGTAGACTTGGTGGTTATGGGGGATTTGTGTTGGTCTTCTGGGGGAGGGGCCCACTGTTGCTCTGATTCTCAGGCACACTTGCCCTATTAAAAAAGCATCTGCAGAGCACAGGGGAGTGGGGCTTGGTGCAAGTGGCTCAAGCCTCTACTGTGGGCTTTGTGCTATGTGCGGAAGTCCATCTGTGCTGATGGGCAGGGATAAAAATTATGTCCCCTGGCTCTCTCATCCCCGGGGGAGGGGGTGGAATTCATGCCTGCCACTGTTCAGGAGGCCCTCACAGAAGAGCAAACAGCCTCCCCTCATTTGTCCCAGGCTTCCCTCAGATCCCTGCCTTCACCTTTTCTGTGTCCCAGCCCTCTGCCCACCCGGTGGTGCAGTCCTCCTGTGTTTTATCTCAGGCACGGTGGCTGGGTTTCAAAACTCCAAATTTTAGTGAACCAGTATATCACAGACCCATGCTGGTCTTCTGGGGTAGGATCTCACCACACTGTGGCTGGTGCCAGTTTGTCCCAGAAGGACAGTCTCATGAATACACAGGGACTTGGAATTTATGGTAAAGTGTAGCAAAAAGCTGGCATCCAGGTTAGCTGCTGCTTCAGCAGCTGCCTCTGCCCCTATGCTAATGAATGAGACAGCTCAATGGCACCCTCTGGCTCTTTTGTCCTTGGAGAGGCAGTGCCACCTCTCCCAAAAGCACTCTAAAAAGGGAAACTATCTCTCCCAGTGCAACCCTGGGGATCCTCAGACCATGCTGCCTGCTCCCAGGCTTCTCCCCTCCTTTTTCCCAGGAGCACTTCTACACCACCAGGCTCCACCCTAGCAATAGAGCAGACTTCTAAAACTTCAGGGTTTTGCTCTGTCTCTTGTAAAAATTTGCAATTATCAGTCCCTTTTATTTTCCCTATCAATGGCTTTGGGGAATTGTTTTTCTTGTGCAATGCCCTGTGCCCTGCTCTCTCTCTCTTTTTCTTTCTCTCTCCTCTCTCCCTGATTAGGGCTCCCTCCCCTCTGCAGCACCAGTGATTCTTCTGTCCTCCAAATCACATCTCCATACCTCCTACCTTCCATGATGTGGCCTCATTTTTTCCCTTTAGTTGTACAGTTCATTCTTAGTCCTCAGATTGATTTCCTGGGTGTTCAGAATAATTTAATAGTTATCTAGCTATGTTCAAGGGTTGAGGCAAGCATAAGGTCCTCCTATTCTGCCATCTTAACTTCTCCTCTCTGACTTTAAATATGTTTAAATATTACTGTTAAGGCCACTCTCTGGGTAGAATTTTTGATTCCATAATCAGATTCTGTCACTTATTTTACAGTTTTTGTGAAAGGTGTGTATTAATAGGATGATATTTAAGATCATCTTTCTGATGTGGAGGGCTAAAATGGCAGAATTGGGTGGAAGGGTAGCTGCTCTTTCAGCTCAGACATGGCCTATCAGAGGGGTGACAGCTATTTCATTTCAGACCTCATGTATAGGAAGAGAGATTTTATAGTTTTGTGGAGCTCCATGTGGTTGGTGTCTACTACTGATGGGGGCAGTTGTGAATCTCATATTTTGGGGAAGATTTGTGCACCAATTTCTAAATTTGTGGCTGTACTAAACCCAGTCTTTAGTCCTTCTAGTATTTTTTTTTTTTTTTTGGTTACACTTACTTTCCAGGCCCTGATCATTTGCTCAATAGAAAGGCTAGGAACCATTATGCTTAGAACCTATTTCTCTTATTTCATTTCCTAATGCCACCAGCTATCTTATAATGGGACCAGAATTTGGCACACCCTCCATTGTACTTCCTTAGTGAGAGCCACAGTGGTTTAAGCATCTAGATCCAGTTCAACCAGATCCTACACAATGTTGGTAGGGTATGAAATCTGGCTTCTCCAGGGGCTTTCCAGAATGGCTAGGGAACAACATGTAGGTATGGTATAGTTATCACACCATGGGACAAACTTCACTGGAGGGAGGGAAGGAGTGGTTTTTATCAATTGCCTTTTTTCTGTCTCGAGTTTCTCATTCATAGTCTCATTCTGATGCAAGGTAGTTTGTTTCACATGGTTTGTCTGAAAGATTTATCATGGGATCCAACAACTGGCTGTACTTTATGATGAAATTGTTGTCAGCTTGATACCAGCCCTGCTTTTATATGCTTTTCTTCATTCTCTGGCTTATATCACTCTTGCTGTGCTAGGATTACATCTCCCATCTTATGAGAGTTTGAACCACCTCCCATTTCCTCATAGTGAGAGAGAACATTTTAAAAC
The DNA here is from genome assembly GCF_009762305.2 of Zalophus californianus. NCBI lineage: Eukaryota > Metazoa > Chordata > Mammalia > Carnivora > Otariidae > Zalophus > Zalophus californianus. Next base: position 87,456,248 of record NC_045600.1, read on the forward strand.
CTGGTAATTATGTTTACAAATGCTAGGTAGAGAAAAATAAGAATTTTGGAATGCATGGCAACTAAGTCAGTGCTTAAAACTCTGATAAGGCCCATTTTTATAGCTTGTATAAAAAGTCTTAAAAGTTTTGAATTCTTTGGCCTTCTGCCCATGGAGGTTTCTGTCTTAAGATGTCTTAAGAATACCTGATTAAGATTTGAAAAGATCAATACATAGTCTGCGTTTCCATCAGACAATGCCCCTGGACTGGGCCATATCTGATGATTCAGTCAGATTGTGAAAATCATTCTATTAGGATGTCAACAAATAATTATTACAGTTTACTACGAACCCAGGGGGACATGAGGGCAAGCTCTATGAGTGTGAATCTGATGATGGCATCAAGGTTGAGGAAGGTGATGAGGATCTCTTTCATTAATTCTTTAAGTCTCATCAATTGTTACCCCACTAATAAAATTCAATAGAGTTTAGTGTTCTTCCAGTCTACCTAATTCTGCTAACTTCTCACTGTTGAAATTTTACTAGATAGTAGGTTGAAATAACAATTCTGTTATTGAATGAGAAACTAGACTACTTTGAGAATTGTATTTACTCCCTATCAGTTTTCCAGGTTTACTGAGTTTCTTTACACAAGGAGAAGAATCTGAGGGGAATCTAAGGAAAGGAAGGAATGGAATATAAGAAGTAGCAAGAAGAAAGTTGTAGCAAACATAAGCTAGATGAGCACTACAACTTTTCTGTCTGGTTATAGAGATAATTTACATTTACTTATTTAATGGGAGGATTTGACAAGCTGGGACTCAGGCTGAAAGGGCTAGGCATGTTGTAGGACTGGGGATGTCACCTAAATCAACAATGTAAAGCTAATCTTTCTGTGAAGTTGATTAATCTGGCTTGTTTACATCATTTAAGTTATTCCCAGAGACCAGAAGCTGTTTGTCTTGGAGACAAGCTATAATTATTGTACCAGCTACTAAGATTAATGTAGTAGATGCTGTGATGTACCACCCAAGTCCTCTAAAGGAACAAAAGCTGTATTATGCTAGCTACTGGGAATGTGTGTGAGAGTCCTTAGCTGTCAGCCCCCATCGAGATTGCTTCAGCTGGATATAGCTACCTTCCTAAAGATCATCCCCTCTTTGTGGCATGGCCTACATCCAATGGTTGAGCAATGTGGAGGTATAAAGACTTGGATCTCTCTCCAATTCAGGAAAGTTTTGAAATATGCCAGGTTTAGAAAGCCATACCATTTCAGCTGAGACTTTCTTGTGATAGGATCATTTGTTGACTTCCACCTCTGCCATAACTGTCCCCCCCTTTTTTGATAGGCATTGATCCCAAGAGCACTTTCTAATAGGTGTGCTCCCTGTTAATCTTTGTTGCAGGTTGAATTCCCTGTGGAAGCTGATTATAAGGTGACATAAATTCTACATCCAATTTGGAGGGTTGGGACTCTAGATGTCTTTAAAAGATCATGATCTTGGGGAGAAGGAAAGATGGTGGAGGAATAGGGGACCCTATTTCAACTGGTCCCCAGAAATGAGCTGGATATCTACCAGACCACTCTGAGCACCCATGAAACCAGCCTGAGATGTAAGAAGATCTGGATCTCTACAAACAGAATATCGCAGGTGGTTGGTTTTGAGGTAGGAAGTGGGGAGGCCTGATTCCGCGGGCAGATAGATATCTGAGGATAAATGGCAGCGGGAGGGAGCCTGTCCGTGGGGATCCTACACCACTAGTGAGCGGCAGCCTTGCATGCTGGGGACGGGGCACAGACTTGCAGACCAGTAGTGGCGGGGAAAGGACTTTAGGGCAGCCGCCGGGGTGGAAACCTAGAGTGGCAGGGTCACGTGTGTGAACTGGGAGCAGCTGGTGGTTTTAGAAGCACAAAGGGCAGAGATGTGCCCTGACCTGAAGGCAGGACTGGGGGCGCTGCTGAGGGGTGCACAACCCAGGACGCTGCAGTTTATGGCAGCATGGACAGAAACGGAGACGGTGTGGCCTGGAGAGCTCACTGAAGAACAGACTGTGATCTCTCTGCTCTGAGGCAGAGGGTTGGAAATGGTCTCTTCTGCTCTGACTCACGGAAGAGATGCGGAAAGCCGCCAGGGAAAGCCGCCAGAGAACAAAAGCCCCAAAAAACTGATTCCTGCTGAGCCCATCCCCCGCCCCAGGGGGACAGGGCAACTCCGCCCAAACAGGGTTGCCTGAGTCAGTGCGGCAGGCCCCTCCCCCAGAAGACAGGCTGAGAGAACAAGAGGCCAGCAACCCTAAGGTCCCAAGAAAACAGGTGCATCTTGCTTGGGTTCTGGTCAATAATTTGGACTCTATACATTCCCTCAAGCACTCATCAACAGAATGAGTATGAGGAGGAACCCCCAAAATAGGAAAGACCCAGAGATTATGACTTACGCTGCAGATTTACAAATGGATGCAGATTTAACCAAGATGTCGGAGATGGAATTCAGGGTAGCAATTGTGAAGACAATAGCTAGAATGGAGAAATCAATTAATGGCAACATAGAGTCTCTAAGGGCAGAAATGAAAGCTGAATTGGCACAACTTAAAAATGCTATCAATGAGATCCAATCCAATCTAGATAATTTCAAAGCTAGGGTAAGTGAGGCAGAAGAACGAATAAGCGACCTGGAAGACAATATAATAGATAAAAAGGGAAAAGAGGAGGCCAGGGAAAAACAACTCAGAATTCATGAAAATAGAATCAGAGGAATAAGTGACACCATGAAGCGTTCCAATGTCAGAATAATTGGAATTCCGGAGGGAGTGGAGAGAGAGAGAGGACTAGAAGATGTATTTGAGCAAATCGTAGCTGAGAACTTCCCTAATCTGGGGAATGAAACAAACATTCGTTTCCTAGAGGCAGAGAGGACCCCTCCCAAGATCAAGGAAAACAGGCCAACACCCCGGCATGTAATAGTAAAATTTGCAAATCTTAGAACCAAGGAAACCATCTTAAGGGCAGTTAGAGGGAAGAGATTCCTTACGTACAAAAGGAGGAACATCAGAATAACGTCAGACCTATCCACAGAGACCTGGCAAGACATATTCAGAGTACTAAATGAGAAGAACATGCAGACAAGAATACTTTATCCAGCAAGACTGTCATTTAGAATGGAAGGAGATGTGCAGATGTTCCACGAAGGCAGAAACTGAAAGAATATGTGACCACTAAGCCGGCCCTGCAAGAACTATTAAGGGGGGTTCTTTAAAAGGAGAAAGACCCCAAGAGTGATATACAACAGAAATTTACAGGGACAGTCTATAAAAACATCTTCATAGGCAACATCATGACAATTAATTCATATCTTTCAATAATCACTCTCAACGTGAATGGCCTAAATGCTCCCATAAAACGGCACAGGGTTACAGATTGGATAAAAAGACAGGACCCATCCATATGCTGCCTACAAGAGACTCATTTTGAACCTAAAGATACATCCAGACTGAAAGTGAAGGGATGAAGATCCATCTTCCATGCCAGCAGACCTCAAAAGAAAGCTGGGGTAGCAATTCTTATATCAGACAAATTAGATTTTTTTAAAAAGATTGTATTTATTTATTCATGAGAGACAGAGATAGAGAAGCGGAGGGAGAAGCAGGCTCCCAAGGAGCAGGGATCCCGATGTGGGACTTGATCCCAGGACCCTGGGATCATGACCTGAGCCGAAGGCAGATGCTTAACCATCTGAGCCACCCAGGCGCCCCAGACAAATTAGATTTTAAACTAAAGTCTGTAATTAGAGACACAGAAGGACACTATATCATTCTTAAAGGCTCTATCCAACAAGAAGATCTAACAATTGTAAATATCTATGTCCCCAACATGGGAGCAGCCATCTACATATGCCAACTGTTAACCAAAATAAAGAGTCATATTGATAACAATACGTTAATTGTAGGAGACCTCAATACTACACTCTCAGCAATGGACAGATCATCTAAGCAGAAAATCAACAAGGAAACAAGAGCTTTGAATGATACATTGGACCAGATGGACCTCATAGATATTTACAGAACATTCCACCCTAAAACAACAGAACACTCATTCTTCTCAAGCGCACATGGAACTTTCTCCAGAATAGACCACATACTGGGTCACAAATCAGGTCTCAAACGATACGAAAAGATTGAGATTATTTCCTGCATATCCTCAGACCACAATGCTTTAAAACTGGAACTCAATCATAAGAAAAAATTTGGCAGAAATTCAAACACTTGGAAGCTAAAAACCACTCTGCTCAAGAATATTTGGGTCAACCAGGAAATCAAAGAACTTAAACAATTCATGGAAATCAATGAGAATGAAAACACATCAGTCCAAAACCTATGGGATACTGCAAAGGCGGTCCTAAGGGGGAAATACATAGCCATCCGAGCCTCACTCAAAAAAATAGAAAAATCCCGAATTCACCAACTAACTCTACACCTTAAAGAACTAGAGAAAAAACAACAAACGATGCCTAAGCCATGCATTAGAAGAGAAATAATTAAAATTAGAGCAGAAATCAATGAATTAGAAACCAGAAACACAGTAGATCAGATCAACAAAACTAGAAGTTGGTTCTTTGAAAGAATTAATAAGATCGATAAACCACTGGCCAGACTCATCCAAAAGGAAAGAGAAAGGACCCAAATTAATAAAATTATGGATGAAAAGGGAGAGATCACGACTAATACCAAGGAAATAGAAACAATTATTGGAAATTATTATCAACAACCATATGCCAATAAACTGAGCAATCTGGATGAAATGGAGGCCTTCCTGGAAACCTATGAGCTGCCAAGACTGAAACAGGAAGAAACTGACAACCTGAATAGGCCAATAACCAGCAATGAGATTGAAGCAGTGATCAAAAACCTCCCAAAAAACCAGAGTCCAGGGCCTGATAGATTCCCTGGGGAATTCTACCAAACATTGGAAGAATAAACATTGTTAAAATGTTTTTGCTACCCAGAGCAATCTATACCTTCAATGTCATCCCGGTCAAAATTCCAACGACATTTTTCAAAGTGCTGGAACAAACAATCCTAAAATTTGTGTGGAATCAGAAAAGATGCCGAATCTCCAAGGAAATGTTGAAAAAGAAAAACAAAGCTGGGGGCATCACATTGCCCGATTTCAAGCTCTATTGCAAAGCTGTGATCACCAAGACAGCATGGTACTGGCACAGAAACAGACATATAGACCCAAGGGAACAGAATAGAGAGCCCAGATATGGACCCTCAACTCTATGGTCAAATAATCTTTGACAAAGCAGGAAAAAACATGCAATGGAAAAAAGTCTCTTCAATAAATGGTTCTGGGAAAATTGGACAGCCACATGCAGAAGAATGAAACTTGACCATTCTTTAACACCATTCACAAAGATAAACTCAAAGTGGGTGAAAGACCTCAATGTGAGACAGGAATCCATCAAAATCCTAGAGGAGAACATAGGCAGTAACCTCTTTGACATCAGCCAAGCAACTTCTTTCAAGATACATCTCCAAAAGCTAGTGAAACAAAAGCAAAAATGAACTTTTGGGACTTCATCAAGATAAAAAGCTTCTGCAGAGCAAAGGAAACAGTCAACAAAACAAAGAGGCAACCCACAGAATGGGAGAAGATATTTGCAAATGACACTACAGATAAAGGTCTGGTATCCAAGATCTGTAAACAACTTTTCAAACTCAATACCCAAAAAACAAATAATCAAGTCAAAAAGTGGGTAGATGTGAAAAGACCTCTCTCTGAAGAAGACATTCAAATGGCTAACAGACACATGGAAAAATGTTTATCATCATTAGCCATCAGGGAAATTCAAATCAAACCAACATTGAGATATCGCCTTATACCAGTTAGAATGGCAAAAATGGACAGGGAAAGAAACAACAAATGTTGGAGAGCTTGTGGAGAAAGGGGAACCCTCTTACACTGTTGGTAGAATGTAAGTTGGTACAGCCACTTTGGAAAACTGTGTGGAGATTCCTCAAAAATTTAAACATAGATCTACCCTATGACCCAGCAATTGCACTCCTGGGTATTTACCCCAAAGACACAGATGTAGTGAAAAGCAGGGCCATATGCACCCCAATGTTCATAGCAGCAATATCCGCAATAGCCAAACTGTGGAAAGAGCCGAGATGTCCTTCAACAGATGAATGGATAAAGAAGATGTGGTCCATGTATACAATGGAATATTACTCAGCCATCAGAAAGGTTGAATACCCAACTTTTACATCAACATGGATGGGACTGGAGGAGATTATGACTAAGTGAAATGAGTCAAGCAGAGAAAGTCCATTATCATATGGTTTCACTTATTTGTGGAACATAAGGAATAGCAGGGAGGACATTAGGAAAAGGAAGGGAAAAATGAGGGGGGGGGGAATCGGAGGGAGAGATGAACCATGAGAGACTGTGGACTCCGAGAAACAAACTGAGGGTTTTGGCAGGGGCGACGGGTTAACCTGGTGATGGGTATTAAGGAGGGCACGTACTGCATGGAGCACTGGATGTTATATGAAAACAATGGATCGTGGATCACCACATCAAAAACTAATGATGTATGGTATGGTGACTAACATAACATAATAAAATTAGAAAAAAATAAACGAAAATTTTTGTTAAATTGAAGAAAAAGATCATTATCTTTTACAAGATACAAGGTATCAGCTCATTCAGAGTGAGTCTACTGATCCCAGGGAAGTTGATGGAAGTGTGGAATAATTTTCCTTCCACTATGACTTTAGTTCCCCTTTTACTGGCTAAGGGAAACAGATTATCTCTCATTTCTTTGGAATGGAACTGATACATTTCTCATGTCACTCAGTTTCAAATACTTCTATAAAACTCTTTTCTCCTTCAACTTTCAAAGCTTAGTTATGACTTTGTGGCCCACCTGTGATAGTCCCTAGGTTTCAACCAGCACTGAGGCAGGAAGAAAATCCAGTTTCATACCAACTATAATTATAGGACAGGTTGAGTTACTTTTGGCTCAAAGCCAGGCTGTATTGGATGAAGTTGCATGGTAGCAAATACACACAGAGGCAACATATGGTTCTCCTAGCATGAATTTCTACCCTGAGGAAAATCTACGGGGTATAACTATGAATGGGTGAGTTAGCTTTTACCCTTGACCAAGATTTTGTCCCTGTTGTGCATTTAAGCCCAACCCTAAGTCTTGATTATTTTCTCTTGGCCAAGCAGAGTTCATCATCTTTGGAGGTCCTAATCCATCTGTGAATATTTCACCTCAGGATGATGAGAGCAGGATAGAGTGACCTCAGTCACCCTTGTGAGGATGAATCAACCCTGAGGTATGGAAAACCTTCGACTATATGAGAACCCAGACCTTTGAGACACAGTTTTATTGGCTTGTGGGGAAAGAGGTGGTTAATGGTTAATTAGCTCTTTTTTATTTTAGGGGCTCAAAAGGAGGCAGTGGAAAAACAGTTTCATGGAGAGAATGAGGTGGACTTTAATATGGGAATCTAGGACTAGATGGACTTTCCCATTTTGGAAGTTGTGGTATGTCTCACCAAGTACTTGAACTGGAAATAAGATTTTTGTGTCTTAAAAAAATATTGGTTTCCTAGCTCTTTTGATTGAAAAGCACCAGCTAGAGATGTTGATCAACTTAGTAGCAGTGAGCATCCCCATTGCCCAGACTATAATACCTAAATATTCCAGGTCCTTTTTTATGCCCTGGGATAAGTCTGGAATCCTGCCAAGAAGTGGATTCAGCTATTTCTCCAAGGAGCCAAGTATGCCTTAAGAGGGAAATATCTTGTTACCTCCCAAATCGAGGAAGCTGTCTATAGTGGAAACTAGTAGAGCTCCACACATGTCCCTTTGTTTCTGTGAGGTCCTCCCCTGGCTTTGTGCTCTTGATTTCCATAGCCTGTACCTGCAGCTCTCATTCAGAGAACTGCCATCTGCTAGTGCTCAGAATGCAGACATAGGAAGTCAGAAAGACCTGAGGTTTACTCCATTTCCTCCATGAAGGGTTCTGCTTCTTCAGTTGTTCCGCAGTGTTTATCCTAACTTGAAGCAAGGGACCTAGGCTTTCATAGTCCCCGCAGTCATCTGTGTTCCCTAACTTGGCTTCTTCCCTGTCCCTGACCCACTACCCCACTTCCTTACTGGTTTCTCTAGGAGCATTTTCTTAATAAGACATGTGCACACAATGCTTGTCTTGGGGTCTGCTTCTGGGAAACTCAGGAAAAGTCCTGGGTACTCTAGGATCAAAAGCACAAAAAATTCTTAGACAAGTTTTAAAATTTTCTATACACACATTATGAAATTCAGTAGGGCCACATGTCTTTTGGAAACTTAGAAACTTAAACCTATTACCACAAATACAAAATGGAAACTAATTTACTTCAAAGCCATAATAGATACTCCTCACGGTTATGGTTACTCTAGGCTAAGTATCAGTAAACAAAATTGGTAATCATAAAAACACTAACCTGGGATCTAAAATAGTGACTGTGGGATCTGGGCAATGAAATCTGATATTAGACTCCTTATGAGTTTGTATAATTTAGAGTCTCTTTAGAAATATTGTATAGTGAATCTGGAGATGTTCCAGAAAAGAAAGGACACAGTTTATTTTAGATGTAAATTAAGAAGAATTGGAATGTTATGGAGCCAGCCACCTTTTTCTCTTTGTCATCACTATGTTTCTGGATTTGGAAGCAGTCCCACACCTTGGAGCATGAGAATTGACCTCCTCAGATGTTGCCTAGGGGCCGGGTGATGCAGCCTGGAAGAGTGACAGGGCTAGCTTCCTATAGGATGGACCTATACCTCGAGGAAGCAGAGAACTGGGCAAATAGAACTTTGTGCAAAGACTGCTCAAAAATGCATTTTCTCCACACAAACTTTTCAGAGAAATTTGGATCATATCTGTAAAGACAGCTGGTAATTCTCCATGGCATACTGTGTGAAGTGGTGGCCAGCACAGTAACCTATTACACAGAGTCTTTGCTTACTTCACTTCTCTTCTTTTCCTCATTTTTATTGCCCTGGTCTTTCACCTTCCATAAGATGTCATCCGTTAAAGATTAATCTCTGACTCCAGCTCTGCTTTCTAGAGGATGCAGGCTGACATTTATTGATTATTTCCTTGGAGACAATCAAAAGACACTAAAAAATGGAATTCTTTTTTTTTTAACTTTTAAAAAGGAATTTTTTTGTTATGTTATGTTAATCACCATACATTACATCATTAGTTTTTGATGTAGTGTTCCATGATTCATTGTTTGCATATAACACACAGTGCTCCATTCAGTATGTGCCCTCTTTAATACCCATCACCAGGCTAACCCATCCCCCCACCCCTCTCCCCTCTAGAACCCTCAGTTTGTTTCTCAGAGTCCATCGTCTCTCGTGGTTCGTCTCCCACTCCAATCCCCCCCCCTTCATTTTTCCCTTCCTGCTATCTTCTTCTCCTTCTCCTCCTCCTCCTTCTCCTTCTTATTCTCCTTTTCTTCTTCTTCTTCTTCTTTTTTAACATATAATGTATTATTTGTTTCAGAGGTACAGGTCTGTGATTCAACAGTCTTACACAATTCACAGTGCTCACCATACCACATACCCTCCCCATTGTCTGTCACTTAGCCACCCCATCCCTCCCAACCCCCACCACTCCAGCAAATCTCAGTTTGTTTCCTGAGATTAAGAATTCCTCATATCAGTGAGATCATATGATACATGTCTTTCTCTGATTGACTTATTTTGCTCAGCATAATACCCTCCAGTTCCATCCATGTCATTGCAAATGGCAAGATTTCATTCCTTTTGATGGCTGCATAATATTCCATTGTATATATATACCACATCTTCTTTATCCATTCATCTGTCGATGGACATCTTGGCTCTTTCCACAGTTTGGCTATTGTGGACATTGCTGCTATAAACATCGGGGTGCACATACCCCTTCGGATCCCTACATTTGTATCTTTGGGGTAAATACCCAGTAGTGCAATTGCTGGGTCGTAGGGCAGCTCTATTTTCAACTGTTTGAGGAACCTCCATACTGTTTTCCAGAGTGGTTGCACCAGCTTGCATTCCCACCAACAGTGTAGGAGGGTTCCCCTTTCTCCGCATCCCTGCCAACATCTGTCTTTTCCTGACTTGTACGTTTTAGCCGTTCTGACTGGTGTGAGGTGGTATCTCATTGAGGTTTTGATTTGGATTTCCCTGATGCCAAGCGATGTTGAGCACTTTTTCATGTGTCTGTTGGCCATTTGGATGTCTTCTTTGGAAAAAATGGAATTCTAAGGAAATTGCTAAGAGAAAGTGATTGAGTCTAGAATTCTATACTCAAATTATTTAAGTATGAAGATGATGTAGTTCATTTCAGAGATATGACTTAGTTTACCTGCATGCTTCTCAAATTCTGAAGGATATATAAGTACATTTTTATTTCTCAGTTTCCAGGAACAGCACTGAAGGGGGAAAATCAAACTTATTTTTTTAAATATTTGTGGATAATATGGTTGTAAAGGTTAATACAATCATTACAAAAGGATTCCTAAAATAATAGATCTAAATCTAAGGAAGAAAAGTAATTTAATTAGGACTCTTTAAATAAAATGACAGAGAAATTGAAGTAAAAGGATACAAAAAGTATCAGACAAATAAGTGAAAACTAAGCAAATATTTTATCCCATTCAATATTAATACTATTATAAGGATGTAAATATTAAAGGAGCCTGTGGTAAATTTGATATTGATGAGAAATATATCTTACCAACATGTCAAAAATGTATGTGGAAAACATGCCAAAATAAATGAAGCCAAAACTTTTAGGAATGAAAAATTGACAAAACCAGTCATACTGTAATATTAACATATTTCTCTTGGAAAATAGGTCAAAGTGGACCAAAAATAAAAATATAAGTGATAGAGCAACTAACTACCTTAGCTTATAAAATTTGGCTAAGGAAAAATCAATAATCCCCATACCCCCTCCCCCCCACCCCCAAAAAAGGAGAAATTACAGTGTCACATTCAAAGTCCATTGCAGTAAATTAGTAGTTAACAAAGTAGCAAAAAACATTCCTGGAAATTAATTACCCTTCCAGTTAGGCTAATTTGTTTTCTTTCTTAAGTCCACTCAGAAATTAACAAAATGAAAACATGCTTTTAAGGATGCTGTTAAAGCAGTATTAAGAAGAAAAATTTATAAAATCATATTCATTTACAAGAAAACAAAACAGATGGAAGATAAATCAAACATTTAACTCAATGTAGGGGAACAATTAACCCAAAGAAAGTGAATGTGAGAATTACTAAAGACAAAAGAGGGTGTTTCTGAGGTTGAAGGGATAGGGGAAACAGATATATGATCAATAAAAGTATGAAATCTGCTTCTTTTAATATATCAATACAGATGAAATTTGGTTTATGCAATATTGTTTTTAAACATTTAAACATAAGTATTACATGAATCTGGCTTTGCAGTACAAACTGAAGAAGTCTATGACCATGGTCAAAAGAAAAAAGGAAAGAAAGAAATCAGTAAAGACACATTCCTCTGACAAAACCAACTTTTTACCAATGAATCTGAAAATATAGATGGAATGCATAAAGATAATACAAAATTATTTAAAATTGACTCAAGAGAAGATTAAAAGTCCCTGGCAGGACCACTAGTTGAGTATGGGTTAACATCATACCTGGTCCAAGCCTGCCTGACAGCTGGGTTCTCTTTGGAACCTACAAAGTTAAGGTCAGTGTGGACTACATGGCTATTCTTGCACTGTGAATCTCCCAATCTTGGCAATTACTCTGGACTGGTGGAGATGTAAGCTTGCATCCAGGCCTTGGTCCTACATGACTAGAATGGCATAAAATGCTGTTGGAAATAGAAGGTGTGACTTTTATATGTTAAGGTACCCACACACCTTGGCTTTCATTCAGGGCAATCATACACACCTCAAGTGTGTGAGGGGACAAAAGAAACTAAAAGCCTGGGTAGCTCTTTGTCCTCTGGATGAGATACAAATGCCATATTTCCTGGGCTGTATCCCTCAGTAGAGCTAAGTAAACACATTATTAGACTAAAGCTATTGTGTCTCCTGAGTCCTATTGCAGATTAGAATCTAGTAATTCTAAATCCTAAATATTAGTAAATTTTGCTTATCTTTCAAAATAAAAAAATAACCATCTATTTGACCAGGAGTTCTACTCCTAGGAATTAATTCTAAAGAATTACCTATACATGTACACACATGGGTAACTAATTATAGCTTTGTAAGTATGACAGAAAGTGAAATTAAGTGCCCACCAACAGGAAAACAGTTAAATAAAACACATTATATCCATTCTATGGAATTTCATAGAGTTCTTAAAGAGCTACATGGAGTTTTGAGAATTGAATGGGAACATATATGTGTATGTGTCTATAAATAGACATAGACATACACATATACACATATTAATTTATTTGTGTTTAGACCATGGGATGTAGAGTTAAAGGCTCAAGTTTTTGTTCAGGCTAATCAACCTTGTATAAATCCCCTAACTCTTCCAATCCTGAAGTTCTCTGACTCATAAGTATTTCATGAACAGCAGCAATAGAGAGTATTATATTCATGTATTTTTAGACTATACTATACTCTCAAGATGTTAGTGATCAGAATACTCAGAGATAGTAAAAATTATGAATTTAAATGATGGCAGTTTTCCAGCATTACCTTGGATCAAATTAATATGCAGGTAAAAGGAACAGTGCCCATGTCAGTAATACCAAAGAGAACAGTGACTGGCATATTAGGAAGTCCTGGAAATATTAGCTAGTACAACACACTGTCTTTATAGATCATCTTCAGATATCACATTAGTTTACTTGCTTTTAACTTTCACCATGCCCTTCTTATTATAAAAGAAGAATGGATGTTAAGTCCGATCTAGACCAATAATGACATATTCCAAGATCATTTTCTGAAGCTATTTTTTGTCTGATGTTTTCTTGGGGCCCAGTAAACCATCTTCCCTTCAAACTGTGATAGAGCAATTTAAGTGGTTTCCTAGTAGAACATTGCAGGACTAACTGAAAGACATCAATATTTACAGTCTCAAGTTAAACTAGGGTCAATTTGAGAAAACATAATGATAGAGTAAACTGCCAGTCATAAAATAGAATACTAAAGTTTTGTACTTAAAGAGTCTATTAGCAAACTCCATTTTTAAAAATTTTTTATTGTTATGTTAATCACCATATATTACATCATTAGTTATTGATGCAGTGTTCCATGATTCATTGTTTGTTCATAACACCCAGTGCTCCATGCAGAACGTGCCCTCCTCAATACCCATCACCAGGCTAACACATCCCCCTACCCTCCTCCCCTCTAGAAACCTCAGTTTGTTTTTCAGAGTCCATCATCTCTCATGGTTCGTCTCCCCCTCTGACTTACTCCCCTTCATTCTTCCCCTCCTGCTATCTTCTTCTTTTTCTTTTTTCTTAAAATATGTTGCGTTATTTGTTTCAGAAGTACAGATCTGTGATTCAACAGTCTTGCACAATTCACAGCGCTCACCATAGCACATACCCTCCCCAATGTCTATCACCCAGCCACCCCATCCCTCCCACCCCCAACCACTCCAGTAACACTCAGTTTCTTTCCTGAGATTAAGAATTCCTCATATCAGTGAGGTCATATGATACATGTCTTTCTCTGATTGACTTATTTCACTCAGCATAACGCCCTCCAGTTCCATCCACGTCATTGCAAATGGCAAGATCTCATTCCTTTTGATGGCTGCATAAAATTCCATTGTGTATATATACCACTTCTTCCTTATCCATTCATCTGTCGATGGACATCTGGGCTTTTTCCACAGTTTGGCTATTGTGGACATTGCTGCTATAAACATTGGGGTGCACGTACCCCTTCGGGTCCCTACATTTGTATCTTTGTGGTAAATACCTGGTAGTGCAATTGCTGGATCAAATGGTAGCTCTAATTTCAACTGTTTGAGGAACCTCCATACTGTTTTCCAGAGTAGTTGCACCAGCTTGCATTCCCACCAAGAGTGTAGGAGGGTTCCCCTTTCTCCACATCCCCGCCAACATCTGTCGTTCCCTGACTTGTTAATTTTAGCCATTCTGACGGGTGTGAGGTGGTATCTCATTGAGGTTTTGATTTGGTTTTCCCTGATGCCGAGCGATGTTGAACACTTTTTCATGTGCCTGTTGGCCATTTGGATGTCTTCTTTGGAAAAATGTCTGTTCACGTCTTCTGCCCATTTCTTGATTGGATTATTTGTTCTTTGGGTGTTGAGTTTGATAAGTTCTTTATAGATTTTGGATACTAGCCCTTTATCTGATATGTCATTTGCAAATATTTTCTCCCATTCTGTCGGTTCTCTTTTGGTTTTGTGGACTGTTTCTTTTGCTGTGCAAAAGCTTTTGATCTTGATGAAATCCCAATACTTCATTTTTGCCCTGGCTTCCCGTGCCTTTGGCGATGTTTCTAGGAAGAAGTTGCTGCGGCTGAGGTCGAAGAGGTTGCTACCCCTGTTCTCCTTTAGGATTTTGATGGACCCCTGTCTCACGTTTAGGTCTTTCAACCATTTGGAGTCTATTTTTGTGTGTGGTGTAAGGAAATGGTCCAGTTTCACTCTTCTGCATGTGGCTGTCCAATTTTCCCAACACCATTTGTTGAAGAGACTGTCGTTTTTCCATTGGACATTTTTTCCTGCTTTGTCAAAGATAAGTTGACCATAGAGTTGAGGGTCGATTTCTGGGCTCTCAATTCTGTTCCATTGATCTCTGTGTCTGTTTTTGTGCCAGTACCATACTGTCTTGATGATGACAGCTTTGTAATAGAGCTGGAAGTCCGGAATTGTGATGACGCCAGCTTTGTTTTTCTTTTTCAACATTCCTCTGGCTATTCGGGGTCTCTTCTGGTTCCATACAAATTTTAGGATTATTTGTTCCATTTCTTTAAAAAAGTGGATGGGGGCGGAGCAAGATGGCGGAGGAGTAGGAGACCTAGATTTTGTCTGGTCTCAGGAATTCAGCTGAATAGGGATCAAACCATTCTGAACACCTACGAACTCAACAGGAGATCGAACAGGAGAGTAGCAACAACTCTCTGAACAGAGAAGCGACCACTTACTGGAAGGTAGGGTGTGCGGAGAAGTGAATCCGAGGCGATATTCGGGAGGATAGACGGCGGGGGAGGGGCCTCCGCCGGCCGCTTCTGGCAAGTGCTAGAGCCGCGGAGCACAAAATCGGACCTTTTAAAAGTTGGCTCGGCGGAGGGACGTCGCTGCAGTGGCTAAGCGGGGGGTGGAATCCTCCCGGGACAGTGTGGTCTCAGGACCCTTGGGGTCACAGAGAGACCGGGGGTGCCTGAGTGCGGCAGAGCTCCCAGGTATCACAGCAGGGAAGCCGGCTGCAGAGACGGAGCAGAGTCGCAGGCTCTCAGCTCTGGGTTGCCACAAACTGTGATCTGCGGCCCAGTCGGGGCACGGCTCCCCCAGCAGGGACCCAACAAGCAGCAGATCCGGGGAGACTCCCCTTCCTTCCCGGGGAGGAGCGGTGCGGGAACGCACTGCAGGGATCTGCTGGGTCTGGAGACTCCGAACGGGGTCGGGTGCCAGAGATAGCAACGCTCGATCACAGGCCGGGTGAGCACGGAGTGCGGCCAGAGACCGGGGACACGGGAGTGACTGCTTTTCTCTGGGGGCGCACTGAAGAGTGGGGCCCCGAGTTCTCGGCTCCTCCGGGCGGAGACTGGGAGGCCGCCATTTTCGCCCTGGTCCTCCAAAGCTGTACCGAGAGCTTGCAGGGAACAAAAGCTCCTGAGAGCAAACTGGAGCAGCTTCCTTAGCCCGGACCGACAAGGGCGGGGCAATTCCGCCTCCGGCAAAGACATTTGGAAACCACAGCAACAGGCCCCTCCCCCAGAAGATCAGCACAAACAGCCAGCAAGCCAAGACCAAGTGGATCGATCAAGGAGAATAGGAGAACTCCAGCGCTAGGTGAACACTGCACATAGATTCATGGCTTCTTTTTTTTTTTTTTTTTTTTTACCATGATTCATTATTTCATCAAAGTTAATTTTTGTTGACTTTTTTTATTTTTCTTTTTCCCTTTTTCAACCAACATCTTATAAATCCCTTTTAAAAAAAAAAAACATTTTTTATTTTTTTTTTCATTTTTAGAGTCATATTTTATCCCTTCATAGTAATTATCCTTGTTTTTGGCATATATATATAAGTTGTTCTCTCTTTAAAATTTTGAGGTACAGTTTCTTCTAACAGATCAAAATATACCCTAAACCACTAGTGTATGGCTTTGTTCTAGTCTCCTGCCTGATCACCTTCTCTCCCTTTTTCCTTTTTTTTTTTTCCTTAAATCTTCTTTCTTTTTTCAAACAACTTATCTTACCAAGTCCTTTTATAAAATCTTTTATAATTTTCATCTTTACAGTCATCTTCCATCCCTTCATTGTATCAACCCTTATTTTGTACATATATGTCTTTCTTCCTTTAAAATTTTAGGAGGCACTTTTTTCTAACAGACCAAAATACGCCCAAAATCTAGTGTGTGGCACTGATCTATGCACTAGCCTGATCATATTTGATCATATTCTGCCTTTTCTGAATTGTTTTGTTTTTATCTTTTTTTTTCTTTTTTTTTTCTTTTTCTCTTTCTTTTTTCTTTCTTTCCCTTTCTTTTCCCCTGGTTTCAGGTCTTTTCTGATTTGTATACAGTATATTTGCTGGGGACGTTGTAAACCTGTTAGCCTTTTGTTCTCTCATTCATCTATTCTCCTCTGGACAAAATGACAAGACGAAAGAAATCACCTCAGCAAAAAGAACAAGAGGTAGTACCGTCAGCCAGGGACCTACTCAATACGGAGATTAGTATGATGTCGGACCTAGAGTTCAGAATCATGACTTTAAAGATACTAGCTGGGCTTGAAAAAAGCGTGGAAGTTATTAGAGAAACCCTTTCTGGAGAAATAAAAGAACTAAAATCTAACCAAATCGAAATCAAAAAGGCTATTGATGAGGTGCAATCAAAAATGGGGGCACTAAATGCTAGGATAAATGAGGCAGAAGAGAGAATCAGCGATATAGAAGACCAAATGATGGAAAATAAAGAGGCTGAGAAAAAGAGAGAGAAACAACTACAGGATCACGAGGGCAGAATTCGAGAGATAAGCAATACGATAAGACGAAACAACATTAGAATAATTGGGATCCCAGAAGAAGAAGAGAGAGAGAGAGGGGCAGAAGGTATATTGGAGCAAATAATAGCAGAGAACTTCCCTAATGTGAGGAAGGAAACAGGCATTAAAATCCAGGAGGCACAGAGAACCCCTCTCAAAATCAATAAAAATAGGTCAACACCCCGACATCTAATAGTAAAACTTACGAGTCTCAGAGACAAAGAGAAAATCCTGAAAGCAGCTCGGGAGAAGAGATATGTAACCTACAATGGTAGAAACATTAGATTGGCAACAGACCTATCCACAGAGACCTGGCAGGCCAGAAAGGGCTGGCAAGATATCTTCAGAGCACTAAACGAGAAAAATATGCAGCCAAGAATACTATATCCAGCTAGGCTATCATTGAAAATAGAAGGAGAGATAAAAAGCTTCCAGAACAAACAAAAACTAAAGGAATTTGTAAACACGAAACCAGCCCTCCAAGAAATATTGAGAGGGGTCCTCTAAGCAAAGAGAGAACCTAAAAACAGCAAAGAGCAGAAACGAACACAGACAACAGACAGTTAACAGTCACCTTACAGGTAATACAATGGCACTAAATTCATACCTTTCAATAGTTACCCTGAATGTAAATGGGCTAAATGCCCCAATCAAAAGACACAGGCTATCAGATTGGATTAAAAAACAAGACCCATCAATATGCTGTCTGCAAGAGACTCATTTTACACCCAAAGACACCCCCAGATTGAAAGTGAGGGAGTGGAAAACCATTTACCATGCTAATGGACACCAAAAGAAAGCTGGGGTGGCAATCCTTATATCAGACAAACTAGATTTTAAAACAAAGACTGTAATAAGAGATGAGGAAGGACACTATATCCTACTTAAAGGGTCTATCCAACAAGAAGATCTAACAATTGTAAATATCTATGCCCCGAACATGGGAGCAGCCAATTATATAAGGCAATTAATAACAAAAGCAAAGAAACACATTGACAACAATACAATAATAGTGGGGAACTTTAACAGCACCCTGACTGAAATGGACAGATCATCTAAGCAAAAGATCAACAAGGAAATAAAGACTTTAAATGACACACTGGACCAAATGGACTTCACAGACATATTCAGAACATTCCATCCCAAAGCAACGGAATACACATTCTTCTCTAGTGCCCATGGAACATTCTCCAGAATTGATCACATCCTAGGTCACAAATCAGGTCTCAACCGGTACCAAAAGATTGGGATCATTCCCTGCATATTTTCAGACCACAATGCTTTGAAACTAGAACTCAACCACAAGAGGAAAGTCGGAAAGAACTCAAATACATGGAGGCTAAAGAGCATCCTACTAAAGAATGAATGGGTCAACCAAGAAATTAAAGAAGAATTAAAAAAATTCATGGAAACCAATGAAAATGAAAACACAACTGTTCAAAATCTTTGGGATGCAGCAAAGGCAGTCCTGAGAGGAAAGTATATAGCAATACAAGCCTTTCTCAAGAAACAAGAAAGGTCTCCAATACACAACCTAACCCTACACCTAAAGGAGCTGGAGAAAGAACAGCAAAGAAAGCCTAAACCCAGCAGGAGAAGAGAAATCATAAAGATCAGAGCAGAAATCAATGAACTAGAAACCAAAAGAACAGTAGAACAGATCAACAAAACTAGGAGCTGGTTCTTTGAAAGAATTAACAAGATTGATAAACCCCTGGCCAGACTGATCAAAAAGAAAAGAGAAATGACCCAAATCAACAAAATCATGAATGAAAGAGGAGAGATCACAAGCAACACCAAAGAAATACAAACAATTATAAGAACATATTATGAGCAACTCTATGCCAGCAAATTAGATAACCTGGAAGAAATGGGTGCATTCCTAGAGATGTATCAACCACCAAAATTGAACCAGGAAGAAATAGAAAACCTGAACAGACCTATAACCACTAAGGAAATTGAAACAGTCATCAAAAATCTCCCAAGAAACAAAAGCCCAGGGCCAGATGGCTTCCCAGGGGAATTCTATCAGACATTTCAAGAAGAATTAATACCTATTCTCCTGAAACTGTTCCAAAAAATAGAAATGGAAGGGAAACTTCCAAACTCATTTTATGAGGCCAGCATTACCTTGATCCCAAAACCAGACAAAGACCCCATCAAAAAAGAGAATTACAGACCAATATCCTTGATGAACATGGATGCAAAAATTCTCACCAAAATACTAGCCAATAGGATCCAACAGTACATTAAAAGGATTATTCACCACGACCAAGTGGGATTTATTCCTGGGCTGCAAGGCTGGTTCAACATCCGCAAATCAATCAACGTGATACAATACATTAACAAAAGAAAGAACAAGAATCATATGATCCTCTCAATAGATGCAGAAAAAGCATTTGACAAAGTACAACATCCTTTCTTGATCAAAACTCTTCAGAGTATAGGGATAGAGGGTACATACCTCAATATCATAAAAGCCATCTATGAAAAACCTACAGCGAATATCATTCTCAATGGGGAAAGGCTGAGAGCTTTTCCCCTAAGGTCAGGACCACGGCAGGGATGTCCACTCTCACCACTGCTATTCAACATAGTATTAGAAGTCCTAGCCACAGCAATCAGACAACAAAAAGAAATCAAAGGCATCCAAATCGGCAAAGAGGAAGTCAAACTCTCACTCTTTGCAGATGATATGATACTGTATGTGGAAAACCCAAAAGACTCCACCCCAAAACTGCTAGAACTCATACAGGAATTCAGTAAAGTAGCAGGATATAAAATCAATGCACAGAAATCAGTGGCATTCCTATACACCAACAACAAGACAGAAGAGAGACAAATCAAGGAGTCTATCCCATTTACAATTGCACCCAAAACCATTAGATACCTAGGAATAAATCTAACCAAAGAGGCAAAGGATCTGTACTCAGAAAACTATAAAATACTCAGGAAAGAAATTGAAGAAGACACAAAGAAATGGAAAAACGTTCCATGCTCATGGATTGGGAGAATCAACATTGTGAAGATGTCAATGCTACCTAGAGCAATCTACACATTCAATGCAATCCCCATCAAAATACCATCCACTTTTTTCAAAGAAATGGAACAAATAATCCTAAAATTTGTATGGAACCAGAAGAGACCCAGAATAGCCAGAGGAATACTGAAAAAGAAAAGCAAAGCTGGCGGCATCACATTTCCGGACTTCCAGCTCTATTACAAAGCTGTCATCATCAAGACAGTATGGTACTGGCACAAAAACAGACACATAGATCAATGGAACAGAATTGAGAGCCCAGAAATGGACCCTCAACTCTATGGTCAACTTATTTTTGACAAAGCAGGAAAGAATGTCCAATGGCAAAAAGACAGTCTCTTCAACAAATGGTGTTGGGAAAATTGGACAGCCACATGCAGAAGAATGAAACTGGACCATTTCCTTACACCACACACAAAAATAGACTCCAAATGGTTGAAAGACCTAAACGTGAGACAGGAGTCCATCCAAATCCTAAAGGAGAACACAGGTAGCAACCTTTTTGACCTTAGCCGCAGCAACTTCTTCCTAGAAACATCGCCAAAGGCACGGGAAGCCAGGGCAAAAATGAACTATTGGGATTCATCAAGATAAAAAGCTTCTGCACAGCAAAAGAAACAGTCCACAAAACCAAAAGACAACCGACAGAATGGGAGAAAATATTTGCAAATGACATATCAGATAAAGGGCTAGTATCCAAAATCTATAAAGAACTTATCAAACTCAACACCCAAAGAACAAATAATCCAATCAAGAAATGGGCAGAAGACATGAACAGACATTTCTCCAAAGAAGACATCCAAATGGCCAACAGGCACATGAAAAAGTGCTCAACATCGCTCGGCATCAGGGAAATCCAAATCAAAACCTCAATGAGATACCACCTCACACCCGTCAGAATGGCTAAAATTAACAAGTCAGGGAACGACAGATGTTGGCGGGGATGTGGAGAAAGGGGAACCCTCCTACACTGTTGGTGGGAATGCAAGCTGGTGCAACCCCTCTGGAAAACAGTATGGAGATTCCTCAAACAGTTGAAATTAGAGCTACCGTTCGATCCAGCAATTGCACTACTGGGTATTTACCCCAAAGATACAAATGTAGGGACCCGAAGGGGTACGTGTACCCCAATGTTTATAGCAGCAATGTCCACCATAGCCAAACTGTGGAAAGAGCCAAGATGCCCATCGACAGATGAATGGATAAAGAAGAGGTGGTATATATACACAATGGAATATTATGCAGCCATCAAAAGGAATGAGATCTTGCCATTTGCAACGACGTGGATGGATCTGGAGGGTGTTATGCTGAGTGAAATAAGTCAATCAGAGAAAGACATGTATCACATGACCTCACTGATATGAGGAATTCTTAATCTCAGGAAAGAAACTGAGTGTTACTGGAGTGGTTGGGGGTGGGAGGGACGGGGTGGCTGGGTGATAGATATTGGGGAGGGTATGTGCTATGGTGAGCGCTGTGAATTGTGCAAGACTGTTGAATCACAGATCTGTACTTCTGAAACAAATAACGCAACATATTTTAAGAAAAAAGAAAAAGAAGAAGATAACAGGAGAGGAAGAAAAGGGGAGTATGTCAGAGGGGGAGACGAACCATGAGAGATGATGGACTCTGAAAAACAAACTGAGGGTTCTAGAGGGGAGGGGGGTAGGGGGATGGGTTAGCCTGGTGATGGGTATTGAGGAGGGCACGTTCTGCATGGAGCACTGGGTGTTATGAACAAACAATGAATCATGGAACACTGCACCAAAAACTAATGATGTAATATATGGTGATTAACATAACAATAAAAAATTAAAAAATTAAAGTAAAAAAAAAATAAAAAATAAAAAAGTGGATGGTATTTTGATGGGGATTGCATTGAATGTGTAGATTGCGCTAGGTAGCATTGACATCTTCACAATGTTGGTTCTCCCAGTCCCTGAGCATGGAATGTTTTTCCATTTCTTTTTGTCTTCAATTTCTTTCATGAGTATTTTATAGTTTTCTGAGTACAGATCCTTTGCCTCTTTGGTTAAATTTATTCCTAGATATCTAATGGTTTTGGGTGCAATTGTAAATGGGATTGACTCCTTGATTTGTCTCTCTTCTGTCTTGTTGTTGGTGTATAGGAATGCCACTGATTTCTGTGCATTGATTTTATAGCCTGCCACTTGACTGAATTCCTGTATGAGTTCTAGCAGTTTTGGGGTGGAGTCTTTTGGGTTTTCCACATACAGTATCATAACATCTGCAAAGAGTGAGAGTTTGACTTCCTCTTTGCCGATTTGGATGCCTTTGATTTCTTTTTGTTGTCTGATTGCTGTGGCTAGGTCTTCTAATACTATGTTGAATAGCAGTGGTGAGAGTGGACATCCCTGCCGCGTTCCTGACCTTAGGGGAAAAGCTCTCAGCCTTTCCCCATTGAGAATGATATTCGCTGTAGGTTTTTCATAGATGGCTTTTATGATATTGAGGTATGTACCCTCTCTCCCTATACTCTGAAGAATTTTGATCAAGAAACGATCCTGTAATTTGTCAAATGCTTTTTCTGCATCTATTGAGAGGATCATATGATTCTTGTTCTTCTTTTGTTAATGTATTGTATCACGTTGGTTGATTTGCGGATGTTGAACCAGCCTTGCAGCCCAGGGACAAATCCCACTTGGTCGTGGTGAATAATCCTTTTAATGTACTGTTGGATCCTATTGGCTAGTATTTTGGTGAGAATTTTTGCATCCATGTTCATCAAGGATATTGGTCTGTAATTCTCCTTTTTGATGGGGTCTTTGTCTGGTTTTGGGATCAAGGTAATGGTGGCCTCATAAAATGAATTTGGAAGTTTTCCTTCCATTTCTATTTTTTGGAACAGTTTCAGGAGAATAGGTATTAATTCTTCTTTAAATGTCTGATAGAATTCCCCTGGTAAGCCATCTGGCCCTGGGCTCTTGTTTTTGGGAGATTTTTGATGACTGCTTCAATTTCCTTAGTGGTTATAGGTCTGTTCAGTTTTTCTATTTCTTCCTGGTTCAGTTTTGGTAGTTGATACATCTCTAGGAATGCACCCATTTCTTCCAGGTTATCTAATTTGCTGGCATAGAGTTGCTCCTAATATGTTCTTATAATTGTTTTTATTTCTTTGGTGTTGGTTGTGATCTCTCCTCTTTCATTCATGATTTTGTTGATTTGGGTCATTTCTCTTTTCTCTTTGATCAGTCTGGCCAGGGTTTATCAATCTTGTTAATTCTTTCAAAGAACCAGCTCCTAGTTTCGTTGATCTGTTCTACTGTTCTTTTGGTTTCTAGTTCATTGATTTCTGCTCTGATCTTTATTATTTCTCTTATCCTGCTGGGTTTAGGCTTTATTTGCTGTTCTTTCTCCAGCTCCTTTAGGTGTAGGGTTAGGTTGTGTATTGGAGACCTTTCTTGTTTCTTGAGAAAGGTTTGTATTGCTATATACTTTCCTCTCAGGACTGCCTTTGCTGCATCCCAAAGATTTTGAACAGTTGTGTTTTCATTTTCATTGGTTTCCATGAATTTTTTTAATTCTTCTTTAATTTCCTGGTTGACCCATTCATTCTTTAGTAGGATGCTCTTTAGCCTCCATGTATTTGAGTTCTTTCCGACTTTCCTCTTGCGGTTGAGTTCTAGTTTCAAAGCATTGTGGTCTGAAAATATGCAGGGAATGATCCCAATCTTTCGGTACCTGTTGAGACCTGATTTGTGACCTAGGATGTGATCTATTCTGGAGAATGTTCCATGGCACTAGAGAAGAATGTGTATTCCGTTGCTTTGGGATGGAATGTTCTGAATATGTCTGTGAAGTCCATTTGGTCCAGTGTGTCATTTAAAGTCTTTATTTCCTTGTTGATCTTTTGCTTAGATGATCTGTCCATTTCAGTCAGGGGGCTGTTAAAGTCCCCCACTATTATTGTATTGTTGTCAATGTGTTTCTTTGCTTTTGTTATTAATTGCCTTATATAATTGGCTGCTCCCATGTTCGGGGCATAGATATTTACAATTGTTAGATCTTCTTGTTGGATAGACCCTTTAAGTAGGATATAGTGTCCTTCCTCATCTCTTATTACAGTCTTTGTTTTAAAATCTAATTTGTCTGCTTTGAGGATTGTCACCCCAGCTTTCTTTTCGTGTCCATTAGCATGGTAAATGGTTTTCCACCCCCTCACTTTCAATCTGGGGGTGCCTTTGGGTCTAAAATGGGTCTCTTGCAGACAGCATATTGATGGGTCTTGTTTTTTAATCGAATCTGATAGCCTGTGCCTTTTGATTGGGGCATTTAGCCCATTTACATTCAGGGTAACTATTGAAAGATATGAATTTAGTGCCATTGTATTGCCTGTAAGGTGACTGTTAACTGTATGTTGTCTGTGTTCCTTTCTGATCTTTGCTGCTTTTAGGCTCTCTCTTTGCTTAGAGGACCCCTTTCAATATTTCTTGGAGGGCTGGTTTCGTGTTTGCAAATTCCTTTAGTTTTTGTTTGTTCTGGAAGCTTTTTATCTCTCCTTCTATTTTCAATGACAGCCTAGCTGCATATAGTATTCTTGGCTGCATATTTTTCTCATTTAGTGCTCTGAAGATATCTTGCCAGTCCTTTCTGGCCTGCCAGGTCTCTGTGGATAGGTCTGTTGCCAATCTAACGTTTCTACCATTGTAGGTTACATATCTCTTCTCCCAAGCTGCTTTCAGGATTTGCTCTCTGTCTCTGAGACTCGTAAGTTTTACTGTTAGATGTCGGGGTGTTGAACTATTATTATTGATTTTGCGAGGGGTTCTCTGTGCCTCCTGGATTTTGATGCCTGTTCCTTCCTCACATTAGGGAAGTTCTCTGCTATTATTTGCTCCAATATACCTTCTGCCCCTCTCTCTCTCTCTTCTTCTTCTGGGATCCCAATTATTCTAATGTTGTTTCGTCTTATCGTCTTGCTTATCTCTCGAATTCTGCCCTCGTGATCCTGTAGTTGTTTCTCTCTCTTTTTCTCAGCCTCTTTATTTTCCATCATTTGGTCTTCTATATCGCTGATTCTCTCTTCTCCCTCATTTATCCTAGCAGTTAGTGCCCCCATTTTTGATTGCACCTCATGAATAGCCTTTTTGATTTCGACTTGGTTAGTTTTTAGTTCTTTTATTTCTCCAGAAAGGCTTTCTCTAATAACTTCCACGCTTTTTTCAAGCCCAGCTAGTACCTTTAAAGTCATGATTCTGAACTCTAGGTCCGACATCGTACTAATGTCTGTATTGAGCCAGTACCCTGGCTGAGGGTATTACCTCTTGTTCTTTTTGCTGAGGTGATTTTTTTCGTCTTGTCATTTTGTCCAGAGGAGAATAGATGAATGAGAGAACATAATGTTAACAGGTTTACAACCTCCCCAGCAAATATACTGTATACAAATCAGAAAAGACCTGAAACCAGGGGAAAAGAAAGGGAAAGAAAGAAAAAAGAAAGAGGAAAAGAAAAAGGAATAAAAGATAAAAACAAAAACAGAACAATACAAAAAAAGCAGAATATGATCAAATATGATCAGGCTAGTGCATAGATCAGTGCCACACACTAGATTTTGGGCGTATTTTGGCCTGTTAGAAAAAGTGCCTCCTAAAATTTTACAGGAAGAAATACATATATGTACAAAATAAGGGTTGATACAATGAAGGGATGGAAGATGACTGTAAAGATGAAAATTATAAAAGATTTTATAAAAGGACTTGATAAGATAAGAAGTTGTTTGAAAAAAGAAAGAAGATTTAAGAAAAAAAAAAAGGAAAAAGGGAGAGAAGGTGATCAGGCAGGAGACTAGAACAAAGCCATACACTAGTGATTTAGGGTATATTTTGATATGTTAGAAGAAACTGTATCTCAAAATTTTAAAGAGAGAACAACTTATATATATATGCCAAAAATAAGGGTAACTACTATGAAGGGATAAAATATGACTCTAAAAATGAAAAATAAAAAAAATTTTTTTTTAAAAAAGGGATTGATAAGATGTTGGTTGAAAAAGGGAAAAAGAAAAATAAAAAAAAACAGTCAACAAAAATTAACTTTGATGAACTAATGAATCATGGTAAAAAAAAAGCCATGAATTCTATGTGCAGTATTCCCCTAGTGCTGGAGTTCTCCCGTTCTCCTTGATCGGTAAACTTGGTCTCGGCTTGCTGGCTGTTCGTGCTGATCTTCTGGGGGAGGGGCCTGTTGCTGTGGTTTCTAAATGTCTTTGCTGGAGGCTGAATTTCCCCGCCCTTGTCGGTACAGGCTAAGGAAGCTGTCCGGTTTGCTCTCAGGAGCTTTTGTTCCCTGCAAGCTCTCGGTACAGCTTTGGAGGACCAGGGCAAAAATGGTGGCCTTCCAATCTCCACCCAGAGGAGCTGAGAACTTGGGGCCCCACTCCTCAGTGCGCCCCCAGAGAAAAGCAGTCACTCCCTTGTCCCCGGTCTCCGGCCGCACTTTGTGCTCACCCGGCCTGTGATCGAGCGTTGCTATCTCCGGCACCCGATCCTGTGTGGAGTCTCCAAACCCAGCAGATCCCTGCAGTGCGTTCCCGCACCGCTCCTCCCCGGGAAGGAAGGGGAGTCTCCCCGGATCTGCCGCTTGTTGGGTCCCTGCTGGAGGAGCAGTGCCCCGACTGGGCGGCGGATCACAGTTTATGGCAACCCCGAGCTGAGAGCCCACGCCTCGGCTCCGTCTCTGCAGCCGGCTTCCCCGCTCCGACACCTGGGAGCTCTGGCGCACTTAGGCACCCCCGGTCTTTCTGTGACCCCCAAGGGTCCTGAGACCACACTGTCCCGGGAGGATTCCACCCCCTGCTTAGCCACTGCAGTGACGTCCCTCAGCGGAGCCAACTTCTAAAAGGTTCGATTTTGAGCTCCGCGGCTCTATCACTTGCCAGAAGCAGCCGACGGAGGCCCCTCCCCCGCCGTCTATCCTCCCGAATATCGCCTCAGATTCACTTCTCCGCACATCCTACCTTCCAGTAAGTGGTCGCTTCTCTGTTCAGAGAGTTGTTGCTACTCTCCTCTTCGATCTCCTGTTGAGTTCGTAGGTGTTCAGAATGGTTTGATCCCTATTCAGCTGAATTCCTGAGACCAGATGAAATCTAGGTCTCCTACTCCTCCGCCATCTTGCTCCGCCCCCTCAGCAAACTCCATTTTTGAGGGATGGAACAGTTAGAGTGTGACTTCAGGTCTGAAAGAGTGTTTTGAATTACCCTCTGTGCAATGGCTATGATTTATTCGTTGTAGAAGACATTACTTGTGATCCATTACAAGTCTGAGCCTCTGACACTGATGTGATACAACTAGGAAGTGAAAGTCAAATATAAAGTCTTACCCCTTACAAAGGCATTTAAAGAATAAAAACGTTTTGTTAAACTTTGAAGGAAATACTGGCAGGACCAGCAAGGTCAGCATATGATTGATTCTATGATTGAACAGGCTCAATATTTAACTTAGTCTCATTCTCATCTGATCTGAAATATCTGACTGGACAGAGGTCAACTCTTCTAACACTCTGATTTTAAAGAGTGGGGAATAAGAAATGACTTAAAGTAGCCTACTTCTACCTATAGTGAGCTAACCCTCAGATGAAGGTTTCCTGATTCCTAGTCCATTTCTCTTTACACTGGATATAACTACCCCCAGCTCCACTTTAACCACATCTGTTGTGGGTTGAATTGTGTCCCCCCCAAAAGACTTGTTCAATTTCTAACCCCCTGTACCTATGGATGTGACCTTATTTGGGAGTAGAATCATTGCAGATATAATTAGTTAAGAGGAAGGTCATACTAGAGTAGGGTGGGCCCTTAATCCAATATGACTGGTGCCCTTATAAGAAGGAAATTTGGACACTACCAAAGGGGAAGATGGCCATGTGAAGACAGAGACAGAGATTAGAGTTATGTTGCCACAAGTCAAGGAATGCCTGACATTCCCAGAAGCTGGACCAGGTAAGGAAGGAGCCTCCTTTAGAGGCTTTGGAAGGAGTAAGGCCCTGCCAACACCTTCATGTCAAACTTTTGGCCTCTACAATGGCAAGAGTTCATTTCTGTTGCTTTAGGTTTGTGGCAGCAGCCCTAGGAAACCAATACAATATCTAAAAATGGATTTTTGTGGCCTTATATGAAGGTGCCATATATATGCTGTAGCAGTAGCCAGATTTCAGCATTCTAGGCTGCAGAGGATGTATAGTTCCTTTTGGATTTATTTGGTTAAACCAGAAGGTATGATGCTTAATTAACTGAGCTTCTGAAATCTTCATGTTAGAAACCTTTGGCATCTTAACAATGTGAATACATACTTTTAAGTGCTTATATAATGAAATCTAATGGATTATAACAAAATGTGGATACAGCTTGATGCATATACATATTGGCTCAATGTTTGAAAGGTCTGATTACTCCAGATTGTCTCATAATCATGCATTACACTATTATTCACAATCTGTGAGCTGCCAACAAGGAAGTAGCTCTTCTTCTTCTTTTTTTTTTTAAGATTTTATTTATTTTTGACAAAGAGACAGAGTGTACAAGCAGGGGAAGCAGCAGGCAGAGGGAGAGGGAGAAGCAGGCTCCCTGCTCAGCAGGGAGCCCGACGTGGGGCTCGATCCCAGGACCCCGGGATCATGACCTGAGCTGAAGGCAGGCGCTTAACTGTCTGAGCCACCCAGGTGCCCCAGAAGTAGCTCTTCTATAATTATCATGACTCTTGTCAGAGTTAAAAGTCTCCAGTTCTGTTTTAATAGCAGTATAACCAAGTGATTATGAAAGGGGTGTGTGTGTGTGTGTGTGTGTGTGTGTGTGTGTATGTGTATAAACTGGCCAGGTGTGCTTCATTATGGTGAAGCCAAGTGAAATGTAACTCAAAATATCTGATGAGCACCTCAAGTGCCTCTGCGTTCAGAACTGAGTGGGGAACAGGATAGACACTGGCCTTCCCTGTAAGTATATGACTTAACATGGGGAATAAGTTTAATATTAGAACAATTCCTGTTTAATTACAGGGGTGACTAGTGCTACAAAGATAAGCATAAGTTGGGGGTTATATATAAGTGGGAAAACCTGAGTTATTTGGTGAAAGAAGATAGCCGTCTGAGAAATTGACACAGATTGTTTCTGAAGAATGAGTAGGAAGCTCACAGCTCTCATCCAGTCCATCAGTAAATCCTGTGAGTTCTGCCTTCAAACTGTACCTCTGATGCAACCATTTCATTGCCTGCATTGCTGTGCCAAATACCCTGATGGCTATTCCAGCACTATCACCTCAGCCCCTGAACTGTTTCAGTATCTTCTGAACGGGTCTCTTGCTTACATCCCTGTCTTCTTATAGTCTGTTCTTATCACAACCAGAGTCATTCTTAAAGAATATGATTCACATCATAGTCATCTCTCCAAAAACTCCAGTGACTTCCCAAACCGGAGTAAAATCTAGAACACTTAAGTGGTCAATAAGCCACCTTTCTGACCTTGTTATCTTCTGTCCTCTGCCTTCCCCACTGTGCTCCAGCCACCCTGGCCTCCTTGTTAAACTTTGATGCCCACTGAGAGTCTTTACTCTTGCTGTTCCCTCTGCCTGGAATATTCTTACCAGGATAGCTGATCAGCTCACTCAAGCATTTCATGTCTCTGCCAGTGGTGACCTTTTTAGCAAGATCTTTCCTGATCATCCAGTATGAAGTTACAAACCCTCCTTTACCTCGGTTACTCCCTGCCTCTCACTCCATCTTATTTCTTTCTAATAGAACCTTGTGCCATCTGACCAGCTTTCACCTACTTTGTTGCATGTTGAAAGGGGGTGATTGAGAAGATCCTACACAGGCAATTGTACAGACCGGAAAGGAGCTCCACTTGTTGAAGGAGTTGAAAGGAGGCCACTGTGAAGAGGAAGCACTGAGGTTAGGCAAAGTGGCGATGGAAAAGGAGGGGTAGGCGGGACCAGGTGGGCTACGGAGGGCAAATTAGGAAAAGGCACAAATCCCCCAAGAGAAACAGGTAGGCACTAAAAATTTCAAATGGAGGAGTAATAATAAATGTACATGCTATAAAGACTACTCTGTGTGGAGAATGGTTGAGAAGTGACAAGTTTGGAGCAGCCCACTATAGTGATCTGGATAGGAGATATGCCCTAGATCAATAAGGTGGGCAAGGGAGTGGAGAGACAGGGACCATGAATAAGGTTTGAGACATGTGGAGAAACTGTCAAGACTTTCTCTAAGGGAGCAGGGGTGGCTGGTGGCAGGTGCTCCCTCTTGATGAGCGCAGGAGTCTGGAGATAGAGATTTCTGGGTATTGACCCTCAGGCTGTACCAGATCATGACTTCTATTTTAGACACGTTGTCTTTATACCAGAACTCTTCTGACAGCTAGGCCTACTTATCTAATCACCTAGTTGACATTTCCCTTCATATTTATAGTCATCTCAAAACTTAGCATGCAGCCTGTAGATGGTATTTGAATTTATGGAAAAGATCTTCTAATGAAATGTGTGAGAAGCAAACAGATGAGAGCCTAGGACTGACCCCTGAGACACTGCAACTTGTAACAGAGATCAGGTAGAAAAGAAAAGTCCCCAGAAGATGGCCCTCCCCCTTTAGAGTTTGATTCTAATCAATTTTTGACAGATGAGGAAACAGATGCCAAGAGCCGTGAGGTAACTTGCCTGATCTCATGGGTAGTTGGGCACTGAGTTTAAGCAAACTGTTTCTGGATCAGGGTAGGGTAGAAAGAATAAACAAAGTAAGGAGAGGTTTTTAAACTCTGAACAGAGTCCTTTGTTCATATAACCACTGTTGCTTTAGACCAAGGGTCTCAGATATGTTCCTCTTTTCTTCCACCTGAAATCTATGTCTACCCCCCTTTAAAAGTATCTAGGAAAGTGGCACCTGGGTGCCTTAGTTGGTTAAATTATCCAACACTTGATTTTGGCTTAGGTCATGATCTCAGGGTTGTGGGATGGAGCCCCATCTCAGCATGAAGCCTGACATGGGGTTCCATCCCAGCAGGGATTCTGCTTGGGATTCTCTCTCTCCCTCTCCCTCCGCCCCTCCCCCTATTCTCTCCCTCTCTCTCAAATAAATAAATAAATATTTAAAAAATGAAAAAATAAAAAAATTACCTAAGAAAGATATTTTCATTTATATCTTTTTCGGAAACTACCCTCCCACCCTTATCACACTAAAAAATTCCTTTGAGTGAAAAACCTAGTTTTAATTTTTAAATATCCAATATCTGTCTACTTGTTATCTGATATCTACTTATCTATGTGATTTCTCCTTTTCTTAGGGTTATAGGAAGCTCATGTATCTGCAACTCTTAACACTGCCTATATGCAATAAATTATGGATAGACATGTATTTAGATAGAATATGCAGAATGTGACAGAAGTGCATTTTCTAAAGTTTAATCCTAGAGACTTTTTAATGTATTCTAGGGGGAGCTGTAATTCTCACTGTTCTGGAAGAGAACAGATTCACATCATTAGCATTCTGTTCCTCACAGTAGGAGAAAGTTTTGCAGTAAGTTATACTGATCAGCGCTCCCACAGACCTTTATGAACAGAGCTCACTGAGCCCTTGAAAGCTGCTTCTACCAACTTTATAAAGGATGCAGAAATCAGTTAAGACAAATTGCAAGCTACAAATGTAGATCCCATAAAGGACCCACCAGATCACTGTTAGTAGCCCCCTTAAATCTCCTCAAAAGAACCTTGTTATCTCTCTTCTTTAGAGTTATCACAAGATTGTAAGTTAGTACTTCAATGCCCTTTACAAAGAGTCTAAGTCCCTTGCTCTTTCCCACAAACAACATTTTAGTCAAAATGTACTTGAGCTCCAATTGCTTCGTGAAAAATAGGTTCCTGCTAGTCATGTTTAGCATTCTTCTTTCTTCCCCTTTGGGATAGAATCTGCCTTCAGACTATTTTTCACACAGAATAAGGATTAGTGCCTCTTTATCAATGTTGTCCATATCCCCACTCAGTATACTTTATTATCACTGCTAGAAGGTGCTTCTCAAAGACTGAGTTGTAGAGCTGTAAAAAAAATCAAGCTCCCCAAAGCCAGGGAAAATTGAAATGTCACTCTTTACAAGGAGTTTTAGGAGGGAGACTAAGCATTTACTTCAATACAGACTATCCATTCTATGGCCGAGTTTAGAAACTTTCAAAATCAATTTTAAACCTTTTCTTTATAGCTCTCACATTCCCTCAATATCTTCCCTTCTTTATTATGAAATTGCCTCAGCCAGGCTACACAGACTGGGGCGGGCTGGGCTTGAGGAGCATGGGAGGCACACTGGTGATGGATTGCTTGCCCAGGCACCATCCTACCTCCTCTCCCCAGCACCACACACCAGCCTGGCTGCTGGCCTCAGCACGTGCCCCAGATGCATTAAGCCCACCTGCTGTTTGGCAGACATTTCCCTTTGTTTGTGCTCCTTGTACTGCTCTAATAACCCTCCTCAAGGCCAAATTAGATTTATATGGAAGGGGAAGTCAGCTAGAGGCTTCAGAATGACTATGCTAATTAGAAACCAAAATATAAACAGCAACTCCACATGGATGTATTAAATAGGCCAGCATTCTCCACAGCAAATCAAATTAAGAGAAATCCCATTATCTCGCTCAGGGCTTCTGCATTTTTTTTTTTTTTCCCCTGACCGCCTGTTTTCATGTTTGAAGAGAACGAGGGTACAAATATATTTCATTATAGGTCTGGTTCTAAACTGTAGCCTCATTCTCCCCTACCCCAAATTACGTTGCTACCAAGTCATTATTCACAATTAAACCAAACTCATTTTTTTAATCCACTGTAAGTTTGTGTATCACCCTCTAAAGATTTTAGATGTCAGTGTAGCCACAAATATTTTATTTATCCTCAATAGTGTAGCTTCAGTGTAAACCAGCTACCACAAAGTATTCTAAACAGCTCTCTGAAAAGCCCCATGTATCCTATGAGAGTTTGTTTATGAATATCTGCTACGGGAAATGAATATTCCATCCATTAATCTCTAACCCTGTGCAGTCAGGCTGAATCTACAAGGGAATGTAAAACAAAAGTAGCCTGTCTCTCTCTTTAAAATGAATCAGCAGTGGTCAGGAAGTTTTTAGGAAATTAATATTGGAGTTGACAAAGCAGCTGGGAAGGGCAGTCACCCTTGTACCCAAAAGTTGCTGAGCCAGTAACAGAGGAGGAATTGGGGTAAGAGAGGGCGGGTCTCTGATGGTCATCCTTCAATGCTTCTGCACAAGGCAGCCATGCCAAAGCTTCATGGGATGGAGATCCTCGTTCCTTTCTTTCAGCTTTTTATAAAAATAATCTTTTCACTACTCAGCTTTTCATTAGCACTATGTGATAGGTGCTCTAAATGATAGAACAGTGAGCAAGCAGTCAGTCCTTGAGGGAGAAACAGGATGCTGCAGGAAGATAAGCTCCAAGAAAACCAGCAGGATGGGGAGACTGGTGCTTCAAGCTACCAGATAAACGATAGAGCTCATTGACTGAGGCCTTGTGGGAGCAATCATGAAAGTACACTTTCCACCTGACTCCTGAGCCAACTTCATCAGGTGCTATCAACTCTCTTCCCATTCACTGTGAGGACCCTCAATTCCTTTCTTTGTCTTTCTTTCGAAAAGGAGTCACACCCCAAATTTACCAGTCAAGGGCAAACCAATCTATTGCAAGAAGTGTGCTAAAGCAAGCAGTGGAGAGGGCAAGCGGTCTGACACAGATGAGAATTCTGGTTCTTAGGACTGAGTAATGGTGGACATCCTTTGATTTCCACAACAGATGCATACCACCCTTTTATGTCTTTCCTGATGACCCTTCTCTCAGAGCTATTTCTTCTTACAGAAATAAGCCTACTGGTTCTTCTGGAGAGGGCTAAGAGGAATGAGCAGAGGAAAAGAATTTCAGATTACATCATGATTCACATTATTTATGGAAAATAAGGGTCTCTGAGAACTTTCTATTCACCTGCCATCTACTATTCCCACGAATGTCATAGCATTAATCTTTGTGGCTTCTTGTGACAAAGGCTCTCTTTGGTTAAACTTGAGTCAGGCTCCTCGGAGCCCTCTTCCCAACTAGGCCTTGACCTTTGGCTCAGTACTGTCTTTGGCCTGACCAGCCCAGTGAGGCAAGAGTTCTGCTAAATCAGTTTAGAGAGAATCCTTTCGGTCTTGGATAGCTGATCAAACTCCCCATTCCCCACCATCCCCTGGTGATATCTGATCACCTGGCCTGCCTTCAGCAAGAATCCCATACCCTTGATGTTTCCTCTTGGTAATTTTCCACCTACCAACCCCCAGTTCTGCTTCTTGGCTATAAATTCTCAGCTGTTTATACTGTATTCCAAGTTGGGCCTGATCGCTCTCTCCCATTATAATAGTCTTGACACCTATTGCAGCAGTCTTGAGTACAGTCTTCCTTACCTTTTTAAATGTCAGAATAACTTTTTTCTTTAACTCATGGTAAGAATAGATGAAGGGATGTCCTCTTTCGATAAAAAAATTTGAATAAATGAAACATCTACTCACCGTATTGCTTAAACCAAGTTCGCTGTGGTTTATGAATACATAGACATACATATACACCAATCACAAGATTTCTAAAGGAATCTCAAAAGGAATGACGTTAAATATTTTTCACTAGCCATTATTGCCTTCAGGATAAAAATTATGAATGGTTAGCAAGTGTATGAAATCCTACTTAGACCTTTCCCTCCAAACTTATTACTTTCCATTCAGATGTCCTTCTATCTCTTCCACCTTTAGTCTAAAGACTCAAGGCATGCAAACAGGCCATATTTTTAAAACTCTAGATCTGTACTGCCCAACATGAGAGCCACTAGCCCAAAATGGCTATTTACATTTAAAGTAATTAAAATCAAATAAAGTTAAAAAGTCATTCATCACAGTAGTTACGCTTCCCATTTTCAATATCCATGTGTGGCTAGAGACTGCATAGATAAGATTTCCATTATCCATTATTATTTGAAAATTCAATTGGATAGCAGTGTTCTGGATGATTCAGACTTGCCAGAGCAAGACGTATAGATAGTTCTCATAGCCAGGCTTACAATACCAAAGATAGTGTAGAGAATATTTCTTACCAACTAGTAGTCATTTACTCATTTTTAAGGCTCGTTAAGTGTGGCATACTCTGTGAATCCTTTCCTGGTTCTCCCAAGCCAGACTAATTAAAATCTATTCCCATTGTTTATACTTGTTTGTTTGTTTTCTAGCCATAAATCTGAAACTTAAGCAGAATTCCATTTCCAAATCTATAGGAAGAAGTAGACAGAATGAAGGGCCTTTCTCCATAGCATGAGCTTAAAGTGACTGGTAAGTTTGGGAAAGCGAGACCTTTAGAGAAGGTACAAGTCATTAGCTCTTTCACTTAATATCTGGTGTCTTATGATATTGGTAGAATTAAAACGTCCATTTTATAGATACCCAAACAGGCTTAGGCATTAAAAATACCTATGTCTTAGGATTTGTGAGCATTTGGTTTTATAAATCACTTAACACAGGGCTTGGTACATGGTAAGTGTTTAAATGATGGCTATTATTTAATCTGAGTCTTCTATCCTTAATATTGGATATTTTTATTGGGATACCAGGAGGGAGATCAAGTTAATATTTTATGCAAAATACTTATATCTATTTTTTATTTTTGTTTTCAAAATACATTTCTTTTAAAACATCATTTTGGCACCACATAGGAATTTGTTAGTCATGGAAAAACAGAGGTATATTTCTAGCTTGAACTGAAACCATGCTTTGTTTAAAAACTTGTGTTCAAGTTGGATGCAAAGAATAATACATTATGGTCAGAAGGATTTGTGTCAAAAAGAAAAAAATTGAGGAATAGCTCAAAATTATTCTTAAAGCTTTAAAAAGGAGGTAACTTAATATCCTTAACATATTAGATACAGAATCATTGAATAAAGTCTCAGTGATGCAGTAGATGTTACTTCTTTCAATTTTATCAGTTTGCAAAATTCATGAGGTTAATAAGTATTAAAAATCTCATTACTGTACCATATCAGATAGGGATGTAGCTCGAGGGTGTAATAAACTAGTTCTATTGTTGAAACTCCATCAAAAAGCAAGACTGCACTTACCCAGCATTATAAAAACCTCTATATCTCTCTGCATACAACTTAATGTAATGAAAAATATTACGTATGAGGTTTCTGAAAGCTCGCAATTCAAATCCTGAAATTCATTGACTTCACATATAAAGTTACAGCAGGTAGCTATTAGAGTTTGAAAGAGATTCACTATCAGCAAAGTGCTATTGGTCTCGCAGTATATATACTGGGCAGTTATAGCAATAGCCATATTTTGCTTTTTTGAAAAATCTTGTGTGATGTTGCTGAAACAGTGCTAGTTCCAAGTACTTTGCACAATGTAACTATTATCCCTTCTTCCTGTAGAGGTTATAAGTCAATATTGATTGGGTTTAATAGCTGCCTATTCCCTTTTCAGGAAGTAGGGAAGAAGTTTCTCTGGCATTCACCTATATTGATTCTATGAATTCTCCATCCTGTACTTGTCTGCCTCCAGCCCTCTCAGCCCACATCATTCTCAGCTAGCTGTCATCTACACTCTTGCCCTGTTCAAATGTCACTCTTTTAATATATAACAAGACATATTACCATTAGAAGTTCATTTGGGGGGCCTTAATTATAAAAAGAAATTGAATGGGTGAAACTCCTACATGGAAATTTAGCTACTTTGCTGGAATATAAGATATTTGCTCATCAGCCCTTGGGTTATTCTAAATTCAAGGCAGAGAAGGTAGGCGGGAAGATATATGGCTTCTCTACCCATATCTTTTTGCCTCTAAAGAACTCTTAGCTTTTCCTGAAGCAGACAGTGCTCCGTAGATGATCTCAAGGAGGTTAGGCTCTTACCCTGGCTGACAAATCATGATTGTTTAAACTACTCATGGGTATTTATTTCCTCAGATTGATATAAGTGGATGAGAACGGGAGGATAGGGAACATGACTTAGTTTTGGCAAATGAGCTATAGGGGAACATTGTCCTTTTTATTCAGAAAGAGAAGCCTGGTCCTCAACAAAGACTTAGGAGGGATAGGCCTTTTGTTTCTTCTTCATTCTTTTTGCCTGCAAGTTAAAGAGATGCATGGAGGTCATCTAGCTATCATAAATTGAAAAGCTGCGGACAAAAATTCAACATTTTAAAAATGTAGGACCAAAGAGCCTGGGCCCATGGTGTCAGTGTTGAGCCTACTTCTAGAATTCATATTATGTGAGAAAGATAACCAGAGTAGATAATCAGAGAAGGATAACACAAAGTTTTTTGTGTGTTTGTTTTCTGTTTTTGTAGCAAGAAGCATTCTTGGGTAATATAGTAGCTGACAAGCATTAGCATTCTCAGGCCACATTTTATTCCCCAATGCCAGCACAATAGTTTTAAAACTGGAATCCTGTGCTATCCACCAGGGTTGGGTGTGAGTGGACAACAGTCAAATTTTGCATCATTGTATTAGTCAGCTTAGGCTGCCGTAACAAAATACATGGGTGGGGTAGCTTAAACAACAGAGATTTATTTTCCCACAGTTCTGGAGGCTGGAAGTCTAAGATCGAGGTGTTAGTATGCTTGGATTCTGGTGAAGGCTCTCTTCCTGGTTTGCAGATAGCCATGATCTTGCTCCTTATGTGTCAGATGGTGCTCTGTTTCCTCTTCTTCTCCCCCCTGCCGCTTTTTTTTTTTTTTAAATAAAGGCACTAATCTCATTATGAGAACCCCACTTTCATAACCTCATCTAAATAATATCTTTTCCCAGAGGTTTCATCACCATATCATTTTGGGGCTTAGGGCTTCAATATATGCATTTCAGGGCAGTGTACTCCACTCCATAGCAGTATGCACAGTATGCATCTCTACTATTTTTACTTCTCAGGCTCTCAGCAGTATTCATGAGGTATATCTGAAGAAACTTTTCTGTATACCCTTAAAATGGTAAGGCTATTCCATGTGCTGGCTTCACATGCTTGTTGGGGCTTATGTGATAAAAGGAGAGCTACTCATGCTTACCAGGTTTGCACTCTTCCAGAACTTCATCATACTATGTTGCGTCCTTATGAAGGTCAGTCACCCATCTTTTCTTCCTGGCCTTAAGCATGGTCCACTTGTTTCCTTGCTTCATTTCTACTAATCTACCTTGTGTCTAGTCACCTTCCCTAAGAGTAATGGTGGG
The DNA here is from genome assembly GCF_009762305.2 of Zalophus californianus. Taxonomy (NCBI): domain Eukaryota; kingdom Metazoa; phylum Chordata; class Mammalia; order Carnivora; family Otariidae; genus Zalophus; species Zalophus californianus. The sequence continues at coordinate 87,494,725 of NC_045600.1, forward strand.
GATTTCAGCAAATGTGAAAACAATGAACCCTTATTTTTTTTTTGAGAACTGACCTCATGTTATTGAGTTCACCATTAACTATGAATCGTAAAATATTCTAAACATTTCAAACTCAAACAAGTTATCAAATTAATCAATTCTGATTTAAAGAAGGATAAATACAGTTTTATATTCCTTCTACTCATTTCCTGGGGCTTCTGACACTGATGACAAAAGTACTGAAAAGTGGAAAAATTTCTAGCAGTGTTTGGAGACACCACATAGATGAATCTGCCTATGCCCTGGATTGGTCTGTGATATGCCTCTGCCTTCTACAGCTCTTTCCTGGACAACTGCAATGGTATCCTTACTGACCTCACTGACTGGTTTTAACATGTTGCATACATTGATTCACTATTCAAACAATACAGAAGGATATAAAAGCAGGACTTCCAAGTTTCCTTCCCAAGCTCCAATCCTACTATTGAGAAGCAATGACGTAAAACTAATTCTGTGGCATAACTTGCAGCATAACTTCAAAGCTGACAAGGAATAAAAGAATGAGTGTATAGACAGGATTTATTGTCTGCTGAGAAAGATGAAGAATTTACTAAATTTTACCAAATCTGTTAATTATAGTTATAGAAAAGATTGTAAATGTCAAAGTTTGACTTAAAAATAAATTATAACTAAGTCTTCCATGCTCTGGTTATGGATTCAACTCATAGATAATAGCATTTATCATATTATGTAAATGCTCTTTTAAATCCAACTAATATGAATGGATTCTTACAGAAGTAGGCAATCCTAGATTATTGAAACATAGCTCTTTGAAGGAGACTTTTCCTTGTGTTAAGTTCCAGTATATTCTATTAATTTCCATTATCTAACTTTTCTGGTTTCTCATACTGTCCTCTCCCTCAGACCTACAGTTGGAATGTCTCCCTCTGTTGCTAGACCCAGAGAATATTGTACATCCTTGTTTTTTCCTCTGTACTGTGTCTATACTTTGGGGAAAGTTTAATAAAGAGACTATTCATAGACTACCTCACTAGTGTCAGCTGGTGACTTTGAGGACCTTGACTTTTAAGTCTATACACAGCCAAACTATTACTCATGTGTGAATGTGTAAATACCAGATTTTCTCCCAGAACTTTTATGTAATGGATGGAAAACAACAACAAAAACAAAAAAACAATGGATAGATGTTGTTGCTAAAATATGTCGGAATATTACTTACAGAGGAATTTCTTTCTGAAGGCTGGTATAATTTAGAAGTTCCAAAGATGACAAAGTTCTTAATGTATGTCTAGGTATGAATCATATTTTGTTCATCCTACTCAGTACTTGGGGAATCCTTTCAATCAGAATGTCTTAAAATTAATAAATCATTAAAGTAATGCATTCATGGAGTTAAAAAGTCAAATAGTGATAAAAGGCATAAGAAAAAAGCAATGAGGGATTCCTGGGTGGCTCAGTCAGTTAAGCATCTGAGTTGTGGTTTTAGCTCAGGTCATGATCTCATGGGTCATGGGGTTGAGTCCCTAGTCAGGCTCTGTGCTTGGTGGGGAGTCTGCTTGGGATTCTCTCCCTCTCCCTCAGCCCCTTCTTCTCCCCCACCCCACGCTCTCTCTCTCTCTCTCAAAAATAAATAAATCTTAAAAAACAAACAAACACAGTGATCCTCTTTTTCTACCCCATACCTCCTCCTCCACTAGTGTTCCCTAGAGAGAACCACTTACACTCTTAGTTGTTTTATCTGGAATTTACCTGTGCATTGATAATGTATATTTCCTTTTATTTCTTTATTAGTTGGGATATTATCTTATTACAGATGTTGGTGATTTAGCCCAACCTCCTACCCCTGGCCTCAGTCTACCCACTCCCATGATTTTCTCAAAATAATTATTATAATTTTTGGCCAAATCAAGCTAGCATTTACTATATGACTATAGAAATATTGCTCTCTGCTGAGCCAGGTAATATACTATAGTTAAGATTCTTTTCTTGTACAGTGTTTAGTTTTCTACATACCTATTTTCTAAAAAGTTCAGGTGAGCTGTCAAATACCAACTGATTTCTCTAAACGCCAAAATACAAATCCATCAGCTCCCTTTATTTCCTCCATAACTTTCTCTGGGAGCCTCTGTGCTCTAGCACCAACTGGGATTGATTATGCTCTGGGCATGATTTATTTCTCATCTGGGACTTTCTTTCTCTGCTCTCCAATGTTTGAGCTCCCATTTCCTGGATCATATAGCTTACTGTTGCTGTTGTCATTGTTTATAGCCTTGATTTGATGGAACTCATCCTCCAGTAGCATGTGAGAAAAGGTATATTTTAGTTCTAGGTTTGAAAATGGCTTTTTCAACTGGGATTTCTCTGCTTATACAAACCCCATCAAGCATGAGAGTAAAGCGATATTTTTTTTTCCTCCAAGTTTTGAAGACACTGTTCTATTGCATCTATTGCCTTTAGGCATCTAGTGTTAATGTTGGGAGTTATAAAGAAATTCTGATTCCTATTCCTTTTTTTGTGACTTCTTTCTTTCCTCTGGAAAATTCTAGTGTCATATTGTCTCTGTTGTTTGGTGATATAACTTTGTCTAGATCTTCTGTACTTTGCAGGCTTTAAAGTGATCTTAAAGGGGTTGTCTTTGTTCACTTTTTGCTCTTACCGATATTAGCACTAACATCTTCAGGATGGAATATTGATTTTGATGTACAAAAACAAAAGAACCTGTGTATATGGTCAATACCACACTCATATCTCAAACACGACTCAAACCCATATATATGTACAAACTTGTGATGTTCAAAATTGTTGAACTTACAACATACCCCGTATCCAGTATCAAATTTATTATTTTTCCTTAATAGTGACAAACAATGGTTCATCATGCTCAGATTCCGAGGTATTAAGTTGGAAAGTGAAAAATTTTCAAGGTGGTTAATAATAGAACATTTTTCAAGCCAAAAAAATCACATTCTATTAATGCTGTTAACATTTTATTATCTAGCATGTTTTAAAATCAACTTGTAAATTTGCTTTGGTTTTATAATTGCATAAGGAGTCTTCATTCCAATATTTGCAAAATCCCTACAATGTGTAGGGCACTCTTTTGTTTATCACTAAATACCAAGTACACAGCACAGAAATCTTAAGTTTATACTGTAAGTGCTATAAACTGAATGTGTCTTCCCAAAATTTACACATTGAAATCTAATCCTCAGTTGTGAGGATATTTGGAGGTGGGGTCTTTGAGAGGTGATTAGGTCATGAGAATGGCGTCCTCATGAATGGAATTGCTTCCTTTATGAAATAGACCCCACAGAACTGCCTCACCCCTTCTGCATGTGAGGACACAGCAAGAGGACAGCCATCTGTGAACCAGAAAGTGAGTCCTTACCAGGTACTGAATCTGCCAATGCCTTGATCTTGGACTTTCCAGTCTCCAGAACTGTGAGACATAAATTTCTATCATTTATAAGCCACTCAGTCTGTGGTACTCTTTTATAGAGGCCCTCACTGACGAAGATAGCAAGCTTTATGGGGAAGGAGTTTATTCTTAGCTAAAATCTTAGGCTATTATATATATCATACATATGTTTAGCAAACAAAATGTATATATGGGCATATTTACACATATAAATTTAGTTTAACATTGGGTAACTATAAAAATGTTTCCTGTTAATGGGATTCACTGAAGTTTGAGAAGCACTTTCATTCCTTACACTTTCACAAATACTTTCTTCAAATTTCTTACATTTTCTCTGCTGACTCAGAGAAGAACCTTAAAAATTTGCTAACATCCTTGTCTTATTCTAATTCCTCTTCTAGGCATCAGTTTCCTCATTGAGAAGATGAAAGGATGCAGATTTACATCAGAAGAGATAGGGCCACAGGTGTGAGAGAAGCATATTCTCAGAGGCATGATATTTGATGCTTCTGAGCATTAAATACTCCTTTAATACTTTTGTTTGCTTATAAAGGACAGAAGTATCATCCTGAGGGAAATGCCCACTGTAGCTCCCATAGAAGACATGGCAATGCATATGGTCTTCTGTGTTTGGGGAACACCAGTTCATACAGGAAACATGCCTGATTTTCTTTCCTACCTCAGCAAGAATAAAGTTATGGGTAGGGACTTGGCTCCTATAGAAAGAGGTTACTATGATGATTGCTTCTCTTCTGCAGATTTGTTTGACCTAATTTCTTACATTTTTACCTATAGATTCAAGAACTGAGGCAAGACCTTGCCTGGTTGCCAGAGAAAACTCCCAGGGCATAATCAACTTTCAAGGCTTTTGTCAAAGGAAAACAGAAAAGTGACAAATGCAGATGAAAATGAAGACTGGATGAAGCCTAGTATGCCTTCTTAGAGTGGAAAAGCCATCTGCTAGTTGCCTATTTGTATATGCTCTCCTTCACTTCAGTGCTTAGAGTAAAAAAAAAAAGAGAGAGAGAGATTGGGGACCTTTGGGAAGTGGGGTTCAGACTATAAGAATCCCTACTGGCTGTCCTATATAGAGTTAATGACTGATGTGGATGGAGGCAGTGGCCAACCTCCCTTTCATCTTTCCATTGTCTGCCAGAGTAGCATGAAATCTATTCTGGGCATCTGCAACTGGAGGCAAAACATGCCAATTATTTTTATTGATCTAAAGCCTTCATAGGTAGGGCACCTTGCCAGGGCAGCATATGGAAATTTAGATAAGGAAATGATTGCAGAGACATGGAAAGGCTTCACTATTTGGAAAAGAATGTGTAGGCCTTTAAAAAATGAACAACCACAACCACTTGGTATTCCAGAGCTTAAGAGCGCCAAAGACGAATTATGCAGTCGCTGCAATGGAAATTGATTACTAAGCCTTCGATGAGTCACATGCCTTAGGAATTAAGTACTCCAATCTATTATTGTCAGTATCCTGATGGGTCAACCAGGCTGTGAATGGGAATTTGCATTAAATTGATTTGAGTGTTTTTTCTTGAACTAACATCACTCAATCAAGGGACACATTCAGACAGAGCTAGATAAGTCTGACTGAATTTGATTTGGAAAAGCAGAGTAGCAAGGGATTAGCAGGCAGAATTTAAAAGCACCATAAATCTGGCACTACAGGCTGGGCTAGGAGAAGCAGGTGAGCAGTCTCTGCCCCAGTCAGGGTGTACAGTCAAAGCAAATTTGTTTTGTGTTTCTGTAGTATGTTTTTGATACAGTCACGGATTACAGAAATCATCAGGTAATAGAGGACTTCTTCCTCACCAGGTAATACAGAGGACTTCTTCCTGGAGGATTTCAGATCTGAAATTTAAAAATGACGAAGTATTTGCCATCTGTCCCAAGATTGAGTCTATATCTAGTGTATATTTTCCATGTAATGATCTTTTAACCTCAGGTAGGTCACTCACTTTACATGTAGAGAAGCTTTTATGTAAAGAGAGTAAGCAGACTAGATGATCTCAGGTCCACTCATGATTCTGTGAACAGGAAAATATCAAGTGCCAAATTTCACTCAGACATTTGATGTTCTTTGTGAGCTAGAGGCTGGGATTGCTCCATATACTCTGTCCTGGCACATAGCTGATGGTTTATGGAAGGCAGGAGTCCTCAGGGGCTATGGTGGGTTGGAAAGTTTTGAGATGGACTTGTGATAGGTACTGAGAATTGGAAATGTTTGACTACTGAGTGAATAAACACCTACAGCTCAGGAAGGAGTATCTCTTGATGCTTAACTTGGTAACAAACTATGAATAAAGTAAATGAGTTCCTTTTTCTCTACTGTGAAGTACTCAGGTACACATACTAATAAGGATCCAGATATTTGCATTAAATGGTGGGGAAAGGGCGTTAGAAACTTGTCAGATAGTCCTTTACAGTAGAGAAAAATATGAATTCTCAGAGAACTTACAAAGTATCCTTACATCTTAACCTGTTCCAACTAAAAAACACCATGGGAAAATTTTACTCCTTCATTTAAAAAACACATCTAACATTGAAGTATTGTAGTATTATTCTTAGGTGGTTGAAAGATACTTAGACGAATCATAACTCACTAATATTCACCTGTACTAACCACTAAGCTGAAAATTTGATGAAGATGTAAGGTTACTTGTTTATTGATCAAGCAGGACTTGTGGGAGTAATAGCTGACCTCTTATCAGTATTGAGAGTCTTTTCCATTTCCATCTTGTCTGTTCCCAGGGTTGCCATGGTAACATTATCAGAGTGTCTTTACTGTTGATTACTGCTTGCCAGAAGTCTGAGATGTATCTTAGAATGTACGTGTCTGTGTTGCCATGTGCCCTTTCCATGGCTCTTTTTGCCACTGCAAAGCACAGAAATCTGTAACAATGTGTGTGTCTTTAACCATGCTGGTGTTCATAGGCTATGCATCTTTGATGTGTTAGGCTATATCTTTGCTTGGTTTGATTAAAATACAGGAAGTACTTCATGAAGATTAATATCTTGAAAGTTATTTTGTCCCTTGAAGTTAACTCTTAAGCAGAAGTTGGTAAAGTTTTGCAGATAAGCCATTTGCACAGGAAGTGCTCATTGTTGGAATGTTATTTTGGAATATATAGTAATCAATATTTTTGCAGCATTGCGCATTGGGGTTGTTCAATCAAACTCCATTCAGCTTGAACCACAGGTTCTTGAATTCTTGTTTAAACTAGAAATCTAGCTGTTAAAGTTGAAAGCAGTACACCAAAGGTAAAATTGCTGTGTTATGATGCTCTAGAGAACGTATGGGGTATACTGAGCCCAAAATTGTGAAGATCTTGTAGAAGCCTGGTAAAAGAAGTTGAAAATCCATTTTCAAGGATATAAAAGTTTGGTCAGGAGATGATTTTGAAGTAGCATTAAATGTGTATATTATCCTCACCTGTTAAACCTATACAAAAGGCCTGGGAAAATAAACCTAGAGAGAGCCCTACTTGTATGTATCCGAATAGAGAGGAGATGACCCTATATTGTCAATACTCAGTGGGTCTGAAATGCAAGTTTTAGGATGTCCCAGGAGTGTACAGAAATTTGTACTAAAAGGGTAGGAATTGGAATAAAAGCAAATAATGAGGATCCATGAAGTGAAATATGGAAAGGAGACAACAGCATTTCCACCCAACTTCTATTAAAATTGGGAGAAATTGGGTTGAGAAAGAATTTAGCTAACATTTCCTCAGCCACTAGGGGGCCTCAGTTGAATGTATGATGTGTATCTAAAGGCCCTTTTCCCTCATTCTGGGCTCCCCCCACCCCCCATCTTCTGACCCTAGAGAGAAGATAAACAGCTGGTCAGTGTTTATACAGATGTCATGGTCTGACTTTCCAGTTGTATCCATAGTGACCTTCAAAGAGAAAGGACAGAAATAGGCAAGAAAACAAGCTCATTTTTGTGGTACCTCCAGCTTAAGAGGGACAGTATTTCTGAACAGTAAAACCCTATAGGCTACATTTAACTGAGGTGCTGTGATGTGAAAATAAATAAAACTGACAAAAGAATAAATCTATGTTGTACTTTTACCATTAACTTCATGAAAATAAAGATACTCAATAATCTAAAAATGTAGCAAAAATAAGTCAGTACAATATTATGTTCTAGGTTCTAGAATATATAACCATATCTGTATTATAGGCATTAGGTTAAATCTGGCATCACTATTATAAAACATTAAGCTACTCAGAGATTTTCCTCTGAGGTATTTAAGGCTTTGATTACCATGTGTTTCTCAGGCTAGGGTTGTAGTATTTGTCCATTCATAGTCAAAAACGGGCAACTAAGCCTCATGAAGTGCCAAGTCGGGTGTTGCCTACTCCCTCCTAATGATCAAGGTCAATTTCTCCTACCAAGGTTGTGACACTTTTCTTTGCTTGCTAATTCCTATAAACAAGGAGGCCAAAGTGCTAATAAGCCAACTGTAGCTTACAATTCAATGGGATGCTTACTATCTCCTCTGTGAAAGTGTTAGTCCTTTGGGCACAAGGACTTTTCTATGTTGATTTTTTTTCAGGAGATTCAGAGAAAAGAGGCATAAATTAAGTACCCCAGTGAGTCACTGGGAGTTAGGGTAAGTGGCTATGATTAAAGCTATTACTTGGTTGGGCTTTGGTAGTCTACAGTCATCCCCAAAGGTCTGCCTGGTTTTTGCAGGGACCAGATGGAGAATTATATAAAGATAAAAATCACCATCTTTGTATCCTTGAAGTTTTATAAATAACACTAATATTCACTATCCCTCCTCTCCAAAATGTGATATTATTTATGATTTACTGCTTTGGCCATAGGTGGGGCAATTTTAGAAGCTTCCATTTAGCTTTAGGATTAAAAGTTTCATAGTGGGGAAGACCACACCCCAATATGGGAATTGTACTTTGTCAAACATAGTAATTCCAATCATACTTTCTGGAAATGAAGAAATGACCACCATATAGGTCTTCAGATCAAGCTGACCCACCGTAAATTGGACTTTAGCCTGGACTTCATTTATTATTTGGCACTAATATGCCTCCACTCTAACAGGGGACCATTATAACACTTTGAGTTGTCAGGTTTCATTATCAATTCACATCCTTTTCCCAATAATCCTCAAAATATCTGGGAATTCTCTTTTCCCCAATATATAGTTTCCATGAGTAAATAGCCAAAAAACCCCTGGGGAAAGGAATGATTACCATATATACTTGCTGTACCTTTGCAGGATCCTTTATGCTGGAGACAAGGCCACTTCTTCAAAAAATGGGCCAAAGTCTGAAAACTGGTTTAGGACCAAAAACTGTGCAATTAATTGTGTCTCTTTAATGGGGTGTCATCTCAGGCTCCTTGTCATCCATCGTTTTCCTTTTTGGTACAAATTGAAGAGTATCCTTATTGGCTGCCCATCTATCTTGCTTCTGGGTTACCACATTCCATTAACTATCGTTGTACTTTTCTGTGGGTTAGGTCCCATTGTTTGTTGCTCCAGTCTTGCCACTCATTATGATCATTGTGACCCTTTGGCTTGGCTTCTGTAAATTAGGGTTTTATCATCCCCATTACCATAACTGTGTCAAATTATATAACAACTTTTCCAAATATTATCACTGATCTATATAGTAAAGCTATTTAATATTTTAGTGAGGCTAGTGATCTTATCAATAGCACATTCCTGCAGGCTTTGGTAAATGGTGTTTGTAATGGGCTTTCATGTGGAACATAATCACCTAGTAGGTCTTCTAACTGAATATAGTCTAGCTATTCTAGCATGCTTGCTTTGCTAAGCATTTTTTTAATTGAAATTTAGTTGACATACAATGCTATATTAGTTTCAGGTGTACAACATAGTCATTTGTCAATTATATATATTACTCAGTGCTCACCATGATAAGTATAGTCATCCTTTGCCATCATACAACATTACTACAATATTATGGACTATATTCTCTGTAATGAACTTTTCATCTTCGTGACTTATAACTGGATGTCTTTTTTTTTTCTTTTACCTCTTAATCCCCTTAAGTTATTTCACGCATCACCCCACCCACTTCCCCTTTGACAACCACCAATTTGTTCTATATATTTAAGTCTCTTTTTGTTTGCTTCTTTGTTTTGTTTTGTTTTTTTAGGTTCCACATAGAAGAAAATCCTATGGTATTTGTCTTTCTCTGTCTGACTTAGTTCACTTAGAATAATACCCTCTAGGTCCATCCATGTTGGCACAAATAGCAAGATTACATTCTTTTTGATGGCTGAATAATAACATTCCATTGTGTGTGTGGTGTGTCTGAGTGTGTGTGTGTGTGTGTGTGTGTATTCCACATCTTCTTTATCCATTTGTCTATTGATGGACACATGGATTGTTTCCATAATTTGGCTATTGTGAATAATGCTTCAGTGAACAAAGGGGTGCATATATCTTTTCAAATTAGTGTTTTCATTTTCCTTTTAAATACCCAGTAGCAGAATTACTGGATAATATGATAATTATATTTTTAATTTTTTGAGGAAAGCCCATATCGTTTTCCACAGTAGCAGCACCCGTTTGCATTCATACCAAAAGAGCATGAGGGTTCCCTTTTCTCCACATCCTTGCCAACACAGGTTATTTCTTGTGTTTTTGATACTAGTCATTATGAATGGTGTGAGGCAGTATCTCATTGTGGTTTCGATTTGCATTTTCCTGATGATTAGTGATGCTGAGCATCTGTTTTGTTTTTATTTAAATTCCATTTAGTGAACATACAGTGTAATATTAGTTTCAGGTATATGTTATAGTGATACAACACCTGGTCCTCATCAATATAAGGTCTTTTTCATGTGTCTATTGGCCATCTGTCTGTCTTCTTGGGGAAAATGTCTATTCAGGTTCTGTACCCATTTTTTAAAGTGGATTTTTTTGTGTGCATGTCTGTTGAGTTGTATGAGTTCTTTACCTATTTTGGCTATTAACCCCTTATCAGTTGTATCATTTGCACATATTGCCTCCCATTCAGTAGGTTTCCTTTTGCTGTGCAAAAGCTTTTTATATTTTGGTGTAATCTTTTTTTTATAGTTTATTTTTGTCTTTTCCCCCCTTGCCTGATGAGGCAGATCCATAAATATGTTACTAAGGCCACTGTTCCAGAGATTACTGTCTATGAATTCTTTTAGGAATTTTATGATTTCAGGTCTCACATTAAGTTTTTAATCCACTTTGAGTTTATTCTTCTGTACAAAGTGAGGAAGTAGTCTAGTTCCTTTTTTTTCATGTAGCTGTCCAGTTTTTCCATTATCATTTATTGAAAAGACTGTGTTTTCCCCATTGCATATTCTTGCCTCCTTTATTATAGATAAATTGACCATATAATTATTGATTTATTCCCAGGTTCTGAATTCTTTTCCATTGATCTGTGTACCTATTTTTGTGTCCGTACCATACTGTTTTGATTTCTATTGCTTTGTAGTATATCTTGAAATTTGGGATTGTGGTGACTCTAGCTTTGTTCCTCTTTCTCGAGATTGCTTTGGCCACTTGAGTTTTTTGTGGTTCTGTATGTGACTTAGGATTATTTTTTGGCGGGTTTTCTCTATATGTCTTCTGCAAATAGTGACAGTTTTACCTATTCCTTGCCACTTTGGATGCTTTTTATTTCTTCTTATCTGATTGCTGTGGCTAGGAATTCCAGTGCTATGTTGAATAAAAGTGGTGAGAGTGGAAATCCTTGTTTTATTCCTGATCTTAGAGGAGAAGCTTTCAGTTTTTCACCGTAAGTATGATATTAACTGTGGATTTTTCATAACTGACCTTTATTATGTTGAGATACGTTCCTTCTAAATGCACCTTGTGGAGTTTTTTTTTCTTTTTTTCTTTTTATCATGAATGGGTATTGTATTCTGTTGAATGCTTTTTCTGCATTTATTGAGATAATCATATGGTTTCCAATCCTTCCACTTGCTAATGTGATATAGTACAATGATTGATTTAATTAATATCAAACTGTTCTTGCATCCCGGGAAAAAAATCCCACTTGATGTGGTAAACAATTTTTTTAATGTGTTGTTGAATTTGGTTTGCTAATACTTTGTTGTGTATTTTAGCATCTGTGCTCATCAGAGATACTGGCCTGTTGTTTTCATTTTCTGTAGTGTCTTTGGTTTTGGTATCAGGGTGATGCTGGCCTTGAAGAAGGAATTTAGAAGTTTTCTTCCATCTTCTGATTTTTGGAATAGTTTGAGAAGAAAAGTTATTAACTCTTCTTTAATTGATTGTTAGAATTCATCTATGAAGTCTTCTGATCCTGGACTTTCATTGGTATTTTTAAATTACTGATTCAATTTTGTCACTGGTAATTGGTCTCTTGAAGTTTTCTATTTCTTCTTGATTCAATTTTGGAAGATTACATGTGTCTAGGGATTTATCCATTTCTTCTAGGTGGCCTAATTTGTTGGCATATAATTTTTCATAATGTTCTTTTATAATCCTTTGTATTTCTGTGGTGTTGGTTGTTATTTCTCCCTCATTTTTGATTTTATTTATTTGAGACTTTCTCTTTTTTTCCTTGATGAGTTTGGCTAAAGTTTTTATCAATTTTGTTTAACTTTTCAAGGAACCAACTCTTGGTGTCATTTATCTTTTCCATTTTTTGGTCTCTAATTTATTTCCTCTCTGACCTTTATTTCATTCTTTTTACTAACTTTGGGCTTTGTTTATTCTTTGTTTCCTAGTTCCTTTAGGTTAAAAGAAAAAACCGTAACTAGAAATAAGTTTAGATTGTTTGAGATTTTCTTGTTTCTTGAGGTTAACTTGTATTGCTATAAACTTCATCCTAGAAATGCTTTTGCTGCAATCCAAAGATTTTGGACCATTGTTTTCATTTTCATTTGTCTCCATGTAATTTTTGATTTCCTATTTTATTTCCTTGCTGACCCACTGATTGTTTAGTAGCATGTTGTTTAGATTCCTTCTGACTGGTTGTTTAGTAGCATGTTGTTTAGATTCCTTCTGTTTGTGTTTTTTGCAGTTTTTCTTCTTGTAATTGATTTCTACTTTCATATTGTTGTGGTCAGAAAAGATGACTGATATAATTTCAGTCTCCTTAAATTTATGGTGACTTGTTTTCTGGCCTAACTTGTGATCTATCTTGGAGAATGTTTTATGTGTACTTGCAAAGAATGTGCATTCTGTTATTTTTGGATGGAATGTTGTGTATTTATCTGTTAGACCATCTGCTCTAATGTGTCATTCAAAACCACTGTTTTCTTGTTGATTTTCTATCTGGATGACGTATCCATTGATGTAAGTGGAGTGTTAAAATCCCTTACTATTATTGTATTACTACCAACTTTTCCCTTTATGACTGTTAGTATTTGCTTTATGCATTTGAGTGCTACTATGATGGGTGCATAGATATTTATGATTATTATATCCTCTTGTTGGATTGATCCCTTTATCATTATCTAATGTCCTTCCTTGTCTCTTGCTACAGTCTTTATTTTAAAGTCTGTTTATTTTGACATAGGTGTTGCTACTCAGGCTTTTTAATTTTAATTAATTTTTTTTTTTGCTTCCATTTGTATGGAATATCTTTTCCATTCCTTCTAGTTTGTGTATATCTTTAGGTCTGAAGTGAGTCTCATATGGGCAGCATATAAATGGGTCTTGCTTTTTTATTCATTCAGTCACCCTATGTCTTTGTATTGGAGAATTTGGTCCATTTGCATTTAAAGTCATTGATAGGTATGTACTTATTACTATTTTGTTATTTTCTCGTTGTTTTTGTAGTTGTTCTCTCTTCCTTTCTTCTTGCTCTCTTTGTGGTTTGATGGCTTTCTTTAGTGTTACACTTGGATTCCTTTTTCTTTATTTTTTGTGTGTCTATTATAGGTTTTTGATTTATGGCTACCTTTGAGTTCATATATAGCATCCTATGCATATAGTGGTCTGTATCAAGTTGATAGTTGCTTAAGTTTGAACACATTCTAAAAGCACTAAATTTTTACTCCCCCCTCACTTTTTACATACATGATGTCATATTTTAAATCTTTTAATTTTGCATATCCCTTGACTAATTTCTGTGGATATAATTAATTTTACTACTAGTGTGTTTCAATCTCTCTAAGTGATTAGTCTATCTTTATTATGTATGTTTGCTTTTACTGTGACATGTTTTCCTTTCATAATTTTCTTATTTCTAGTTACGGTTTTTTCTTTTAATCTAAAGAATTCCCTTTAACATTTCTTATAAGGCTGGTTTAGAGGTAAAGTTCTGAAAGTTGTGTTTGGGAAACTATCTCTCTTTCAGTTTTTAATAACCTTGTTGGGTAGAGTATTCTTGGCTGTGTAGATGTTTTCCTTTTAGCACTTTGAATATATCATGCCTCTCTCTTCTGGCCTACATAGTTTCAGCTGATAGCCTTATGGGGTTCCTCTTGTATGTAATAATTTTCTGTTCTTTGCTGCTTTTAAGATTCTTTATTATTAATTCTTCTGTCTTAATTATTAATTGTCTTAGTGTGGACTTCCTTGGGTTAATCTTGTCAGGGGCTCTCTTTGCTTCTTGGATCTGGATATCTGTTTCATTCCCCCAGATTATGGAAGTTTTCAGCTATTATCTCTTCAAATAACTTTTTTTGCCTCCTTTTCTTCTTCTTCTCTTGCTAAGACCCCAGTAATGCAAATGTTATTATGTTTGATAATGTTGCAGAGTTCCCTTAACCTATTCTCTTTTTTTATTATTCTTTTTTAATTTTTGCTGTTCAGCTTGGTTGCTTTCCACTACCCTGTTTTCCAGATCACAGATCCATTCTTCTGTATCCTCTGATGGGCTACTGATTTCCTCTAGTGTATTTTTTATTTCAGTTATTGCCTTGATTCTTCAGCTCTAACTGGATCCTTTTTATATTTTCTATCTCTTTGTTGGAGTTCTCACTGAGTTCACCTACTCTTTTCTCAAGTCTGGTGAATATCTTTATGACCAATACTTTAAAGTTTTTATTGGGTATATTCTCTCCATTTCATTTAGCTCTTTTTTTTTTTTTCATTTTATCTTATCCTTTCATTTGGGAAATATCCCTCTGTCTCTCCATTTTGTTTAACTGTCTGTGTTTGTTTCTACATATTAGGTAGGTCAGCTACATTTTCTGGTCTTGAAATTAATGGTAGAAGGGGTGCTGTGGTGCTCTATAGTGCAGTCACCCTGGTCACCAGAACCAGGCACTCACTGGTGTCCTCTGTGTGGGCTGCATGTTCCCTCCCGTTGTAGCTGAGCCACAGTTTCTGTGAACCTGCTGGTATATGGGGCTGGCCTTCATTTCAGCTGGTTGCAGTGACCCACTTTGCCTGCTGTGGGCATACTGGGCAGGTTTTGTTCCCCTGTGCTGTTGAGAGGCCTGGCTGCAACTGCTCTGGGCTCACAGTTGGGTGTGGTTAGTCCTTAGTCTGGTTGTCTGCAATTAGCCTGTACCACAGCTGCAGACCACCAAAAGGCAGGGCTTGCTTCCTGAAAAGTCAGCTAAGAGGCCTGGCTACAGGAACTGTGGGGGCACTGGTGTGCGGGGTTATCTCCCTCCCTCCCTAGGACAGGAATCATTTTGGAGTGTTATCAGTCCTGGTACAGGAGCTACTTTGGAAGGATGCCTGCTGAGGCCAGTGGGTTGGCTGTTTCCAGTCTGCAAGGGAAAGCCAGGCTGGGGCCTGTATTTCTAGTAAGGTAGATGGGGAGTGTTAGAACTGTTTTTCTCAAGCATCCAGCTATTTAGGCTGGAGGAAGAAAAGTAAAATGGCAACCACCAACACTTTTGTCCCTGGAGAAATTTCCTGCAGATCTCTGCCCCTTTAGTACATGTTCTAAGATTAGTCAATAAATCTCCTTCACATATACCATGGGCACATTTCAAGCTGCTGCTTCTGTGCTATGTCTTTGGCTGAGTTATTTAGTGTGCTGGCCCTTTAAGGGCAGAACCTTGGTTTCCTATCATCCTCTAGCTCTCCCAGAGTTAAGCCCCACTGATTTTCAAAGCCAGATGTTATGGGGATTTGTCTTTGTAGTATATGTCTCCAGGTCCGGGGGTGCCTGATGTGGGGTCTAATCCCCTTGCTCCTCTGTGCTTGTGATGTCCCTCCTATTTGTGGTTAGTTGCACAGGTGGTTTGGTTCCTGACTGTGTCTCTGTCCCTTTCACCTTTCCTTTCTTTTCTTTTTTCTTTCCTTTCCTTTCCTTTCTTTTTTTTTCTTCCTTCCTTCCTTCCTTCCTTCCTTCCTTCCTTCCTTCCTTCCTTCCTTTTTCTTTCTTTCTTTTTTTTGAATTAGCCTTCTGAATTTTATTACCCTAAAGAAGTCATGGATATATGCTAACTTCATTTTTATTTTATTTTATATTTTATTTTAAATTTTATTTTATTATGTTAGTCACCATACATCATTAGTTTTTGATGTAGTGATCCATGATTCATTGTTTGCATATAACACCCAGTGCTCCATGCAATACGTGCCCTGCTTAATACCCATCACCAGGCTAACCCATCTCCCCACCCCCTCCCCTCTAGAACCCTCAGTTTGTTTCTCAGAGTCCATAGTCTCTCACCCTTTCACCTTTATTGATGTGGTCTTTATGATTCAAGGTGGAAAATATATTCTTCCAGTCTTCATGTCATTTTCAGAGTCAGTAGCATAGATTGCAGTTGTTGCCCCAGTGTGTCTGTGGGATGAGTTGAGCTCAGGATTCTCCTGCTTTTGCCATCTTCCCCCAAAAATCACTGGACATTCATTTATTTTTCTGTGCTCGGAGAATATGAAATTGGATGGAAATGTGTCCCTCTGAACCACCTCTCCCATTGGTAACCAGGCCCAGGAATGCTCTGACAGTTCTTATTTTCTCCTTACCTTTTGGAAGGCAGGAGTGCACAGAGACCTGCTGTGTGCTTGTTCTTCCCTAAGCATTTTAATCCCTTTCTCCACATCTTCCATGGAAATTCTTGCATTTCAAACTCTTCGGCCTAAGCCATTGTTTTTTACATATTTCTAGGAGTCATTGTAGCAACAAGTTCACATCATTTCCAGGAGTTATTGCTAGGGTGTTAAATCATGTATTTCAGGAGAGTACTCTCAAGTCAGTATCTTTCTTAACTAATCTTAACACCCTAGAGATAGGGTGAAGAGTTTTTTGACTTGGGAGTATTCTGGTCCACTTGATTAAGCATGCTCATAATGTAGCCCCCTGTGTACTCCTCTGATTCCTGCTCAGACACACTGGCTGTGCTTTGCAGCTTCTTGTGTCATAATCCTTTCCTCCCTCTTCAACCAAGCATATCTTCAGCTGGGCCATGCTGCCAGCTTTAACAACTGGACTGCCACCTTGTGCCAGGGTCTGTCTCTGTGTTCCATATACTACAAGTAATGGGGTCCTGAGTGCCTGCCAGGCAGCCTGTAGTGATTCAGCTCCAAAGTCCCATCTTGTTATATACTCTCTGACTGTTTCTACCACTGACTCTCTTAGGTTTGGTTCTCCAAAAGCAAATGTTAGGATGAAGTTTGGGGTACGTTACATTTATGAGGAATCAGTACTTGTGAAAGAGAAAGGAAGGAAGTGGGATTAGAAGCAGAAGTAAAAATGCTTTGTAGACCCAATAGAACTTTGGCTACCCTGGCAGGAAGTTCTGAAGCAACTACTGCCCATCCAAGTTGTCATAACTCAGAATGGAATTGCCATCCTTTATGCTTTTCCTTTACTCAGTCCCCAGGTGTGAGCACTCGGGATGGGAATGACCTTGGGAAAGGCAGCTCTTTGCTGTTGAGGCAGACTTTGAAGGATGTGACAGCTGGAGGCTGTTTGTGTTATTTACTGTGGTTGGTAGACATGGCAAAGTACACTTTCTTCCAAAGAAAGACTTGCTGCCAGGTTGCAGTCAGCAAACAACCATTATTTTGTGCCAGCAGTTTCTTTTGAAAAGCTAAGGTCAAGGGTCACAAGGTAAAAGGTAATGGTGAGGAGAAGGGATTGTCTTCTGACAATCCAAATGTGATGGAACACTAAGATCAGTAGATTTAGTGAAAGTAACTAGGTCTAGTTCTCACTTGACTCCATCCTAGCTCTGCTACCATTTCCAAGATTGTATGTCCTTCCCCATTTACATTGGGAGGAATAAGTACAAAATGCCAGCCGGCCCAGCCCAGAAATCAAGCTCACAAATGCGGTCTATTTATCTCACTTGGAGTGCTCTATGAGAAAGAAGAACAATCAGTCTGTGCGTGGGAACTGGGGGGAAGTATTGTCCATTGTCAATACTTTATCAGCCCTGCAGTCTTTTTTTTTTTTTATTACATTATGTTCGTCACCATACAATACATTACCAGTTTTCGATGCAGTGATCCACAATTCATTGTTTTCGTATAACACCCAGTGCTCCATGCAGTACGTGCCCTCCTTAATACCCATCACCAGGCTAACCCATCCCCCCACCCCGCTCCCCCCTCCCCTGCTAAAACCCTCAGTTTCTTTCTCAGAGTCCATAGTCTCTCATGGTCCATCTCTCCCTCCGATTCCACCCCCCCTTCATTGTTCCCTTCCTTCTCCTAATGTCCTCCCTGCTATTCCTTATGGTCCACAAATAAGTGAAACCATATGATAATTGACTTTCTCTGCTTGACTTTTTTCACTTAGCATAATCTCCTCCAGTCCCATCCATGTTGATGCAAAAGTTGGGTATTCATCCTTTCTGATGGCCGAGTAATATTCCATTGTATACATGGACCACATCTTCTTTATCCATTCGTCCGTTGAAGGGCATCTCAGCTCTTTCCACAGTTTGGCTATTGTGTACATTGCTGCTATGAACATTGGGGTGCATATGGCCCTTTTTTCACTCCTGGGGTAGTGTCTTTGAGGTAAATACCCAGTAGTGCAATTGCTGGATCATAGGGTAGCTCTATTTTTGTGTCTTTGGGGTAAATACCCAGTAGTGCAATTGCTGGGTCATACGGTAGCTCTATTTTCAATTTTTTGAGGAACCTCCACACTGTTTTCCAAAGTGGCTGTACCAACTTGCATTCCCACCAACAGGGTAAGAGGGTTCCCCTTTCTACACAACCTCTCCAACATTTGTTGTTTCTTGTTAATTTTTGCCATTCTAACTGGTGTAAGGTGGTATCTCAATGTGGTTTTGATTTGAATTTCTCTGATGGCTAATGATGATGAGCATGTATTCATGTGTCTGTTAACCATTTGTAGGTCTTCTTTGGAGAAGTGTCTGTTCATATCTTCTGCCCATTTTTTGACTTGATTATTTGTTTTTTGGGTGTTGAGTTTGAGAAGTTGTTTATAGATCTTGGATACCACACCTTTATCCGATATGTCATTTGCAAGTATCTTCTCCCATTCTGTTAGTTGTCTTTTGGTTTTGTTGACTGTTTCCTTTGCTCTGCAGAAGCTTTTTATCTTGATGAAGTCCCAAAAGTTCATTTTTGCTTTTGTTTCACTAGCCTTTGGAGATGTATCTTGAAAGAAGTTGCTGTGGCCAATGTCAAAGAGGTTACTGCCTGTGTTCTCCTCTAGGATTTTGATGGATTCCTGTCTCACATTGAGGTCTTTCATCCATTTTGAATTTATCTTTGTGTATGGTGTTAGAGAATGGTCAAGTTTCATTTTTCTGTATATAGCTGTCCAATTTTCCCAGCACCTGGGGAATTCTACCAAACATTCAAAGAAGAAATAATACCCATTCTCCCAAAGCTGTTTCAAAAAATAGAAACAGAAGGAAGGCTTCCAGACTCATTCTATGAGGCCAGCATTACCTTAATCCCCAAACCAGGCAAAGACCCCATCAAAAAGGAGAATTTCAGACCAATATCCCTGATGAATATGAATTCCAAAATCCTCAACAAAATCCTAGCTAATAGGATCCAATAATACATTAAAAGGATCATCCACCACGAACAAGTGGGATTTATCCCCGGGATGCAAGGGTGATTCAACATTTGCAAATCAATCAATGTGATAGGAAACATTAATAAGAGGAGAGAGAAGAACCATATGGTCCTCTCAATTGATGCAGAAAAAGCATTTGACAAAATACAGCATCCTTTTCTGATTAAAACTCTTCAGAGTATAGGGATAGAGGGAACATTCCTCAAGTTCGTAAAATCCATCTTTGAAAAACCCACAGCGAATATCATCCTCAATGGGGAAAAGCTGAGCGCCTTTCCCTTAAGATCAGGAATACATCAAGGATACCCACTCTTGCCACTGTTGTTCAACATAGTACTAGAAGTCCTAGCAACAGCAATCAGACAACAAAAAGAAATAAAATATATTCAGACTGGCAAAGAAGAAGTTAACCCTGCAGTCTTACAGGGAGAAAAGAAGTTGGTTTCTCTTCCTTTCTTCTACTTTTCAAACTCTCACATCCAGAACCCTGTACATAGTGGTTTGCTCTTGATATTGATGGCAGTCTGACAGGGGTGGAAACCATGCAGCTTTCTCTGATAGCAACTGGTAACAATCAGTTCTAGGGTTAAAATACTTCCTGGGGTGTAATAAGAACTTGTAGTGTAGCATGGGAAGCCTTGGTATTTCTATATGAAAATTCAGATATTTTATGAAAGAGAAATCTCTGTAAAAGCTTATGTTCCAGATGGTTTCTTTTTCTGTGAAGAAGGCTATATTTATGGTTATCTATACGGCAAATCTATAAAACTATGTACCAAACACTATTTGATTTTTGTAAAAAAAATTTTTAAGTTTATGTACATGCTCTCCTACTGTGTATCTTCTAGAATGTGCATGCTCCAGTCTCCTTTCTCCCACTTAATTTTTAAAGATCTGTCCATGCTTAGTACACAGTATATGTATAGGCATCTGTATGTTTATGTGTATATACGTAAACACAAATACATATATCTGCAGAGGAATATACCATTATTGATTGTAGCCCAATTTATTCATTTTTTAAATTGATATCACATTGATTCCCATTTTTCACTGTTATAAATTTTGATGCAATAAGCATCATTGTACATGTCTGATATACATGAAATTCTCTAGAGAATATTCCTAGAAGCATTCATGCGTACCTTTAATCCACAGATTTTGGGGGAGAAATTTGGCGATATTTCCTGAGAGGCTGTGGCAATTTATAGTTCTAAGTTCAGTCTGTAATAAAATCTGGAAATTCCAACTCAGTTTTGTCAGTCTGACGACTGTCTATCTGAAGGTAAATTTACTTTGAATTTCTCTGATAATCACTTGGGTTGATGATCTTTTGTTGCCATTGGCCATTTCGATTTTCTCTTATGATTTTTTTCTCATTGTTTTTGCCAATTTTCCTATTGGCTGGCTTTTCTTACCAATTTCTAGGAATTCTTCAGTTGTACTGAATATACGCCTTTGCTATTTTGTTGTAATTATGTTTTCTTGATCTGTGGCTTGTAAGTTCTACATTTTAAGGTAAATAATTTACCTTATAATTAAATAATATAAAAAAGCAAATAATTTAAATACTTTTTAAAATTAGCTTTGTTTGCTTTGTTTAAGAAATCCCTTCCTAACTGGGAGTTGATCAAAATATTCTTCTATATTTTCTTTCAGTTTTGTAAATTTCCTTTTTACACCCAGATCTCATGGAAAGCTATTTCTTAAGGAAAATTTTATCCATCTCAAAAATTATTTTTATGCGATCTGGTTCTTCTCCAGTGATTAGTAATGCCACCTCTGTCAGGTACCATGCATTTAAGCCCCTCTTCTGTGCATTATGTTCAGTTCAATTGGTCGGTTTATCACCACCCCCTGTGTCCTCTCTCCACCAACACACATACTTTACAGTCAGATCAATAGAATGGAACTTTTCTTTGTTGGTCAATCTTATTTCTTTGTTTCTATGTCTTCACAAGAATCAAAAGAACTGCAAAAGCAAACTTACAAGATACAGAGATTTTGAACCCCCTATAGGTTAGTGTTTATTTTATTCATAAATATTTCAGTGTGTTTCCAAGGATTGATTTATTAGATTTGCTTCAAAAGAATATGATAATAGGGAAGTGGGGTATAGATGAAACAAAATTGGCTCTGAGTTAATAAATGAGCCTGCATGATGAGTACATGTGGGCTTATTAAATATAAAAGTAGGCAAAATAGTAAAAGCTTTTATATTATTGTAGGAAATTTCATTGACTTCTTATTTAATTGCATTGCAGTCAGAGACCATGATCTGCATAGCAATTATTTGGAAACAAAAAAAAGGCTTTAAATATATATGTATATTTATACATCACACTATACATCACAAATATATATAAACCAAATTTTATAAATGGTCTATTGTTGTTAGCTGTAGGATTCTTCTAGATATGTTTACTAAAATAAGCTTGTTAATAGTTAATTGGTAAGTATAGAGAAAATTTTATCAATTTGGGAGAATTATAATAGAAAAATAAGGAAAAGTTGAAAAATCTACAGTCATAAGAAAATCTGCCAGTTCTTGCCTTATATTGAGGCTATGTTCATGGCACATACAGATTCATGGTACATAAAAATGCATTGTTAGGTATAAAGACCTCATATTGATATATGACAACCCAGTCTTATATAAATATTTTGACATTAACAATATTTTATTTAATATTTGATAGTTGTATCTCTTCCATTAATTTATTTTCAAACTGTGATCCTAATCAACAAATAACCAATTTCTTAAAAGCCAGTTTTTTTTTTCCTTTGGCTTGTGTATCTAATTGATAATTAGTTTTATTTTTTCTTCTTGAAGTAAAATTGGTATATAACATTATATTAGTTTTTGGTGTACAACATAATAATTGGATCTTTGTATATACTACAAAGTGATCACCGTAATAAGTCTAGTCATCATCTGTCACCATACAATTGACCCCCTTCACTTACTTCATTCATCCCCACACCTGATAACTACAAATCTGTTCTTTATATCTGTGAGTTTTGTTTTATTTGTTCATTTATTTTATTGTTCAGATTTCACATATGAGTGAAATCATACAGGATTGGTCTTTCTCTTACTTACCATATAATAATGTCAAGTTGCATCTATGTTGTCACAAATGGCAAGACTTCCATCTTTTTTATGGCTAAGTAGTATTCCATTTATAGACACATATATCCCACGTCTTCCTTATCCATTCTTCTATAAATGGATATTTAGGTTGTTTCCATATCTTGGCTATTGTTAATAATGTTGCAATGGATATAGGGCTTCATATATCTTTTTAAATTTGTCTTTTCATTTTCTTCAGATAAATACCCAGAAGTAGAATTGCTGGATCATATGGTAGTTCAATTTTTAATTTTGGGGGGAAGTTCCATACTGTTTTCCACAGTGGCTGCATCAGTTTACATTCCCACCAACAGTGCACAATGTTTCCCTGATAATTAGTGATCTTGAACATCTTTTCATTTGCTTGTTGGCCTTATGTATGTCATTTTTGAAAAATATTTAGATCTGCCCATTTTTTAAAATTGGATTAATTGGGTTGAGTTCTTTATATACTTTGGTTATTAACTCCTTATCAAATATATGACTTGCGAGTATCTTTTTCCACTCACTAGGTTGCTTTCTCATTTTATTAATGGTTTC
This sequence comes from Zalophus californianus, assembly GCF_009762305.2. Classification (NCBI taxonomy): domain Eukaryota; kingdom Metazoa; phylum Chordata; class Mammalia; order Carnivora; family Otariidae; genus Zalophus; species Zalophus californianus. The sequence continues at coordinate 87,517,755 of NC_045600.1, forward strand.
CTTTGCTATTCAGAAGCTTTTTATGTGGTATGGTCCCAATTCTATATTTTTGCTCGTGTTGCCTTTGCTTGTTGCTTTTGCTTTTGGAGTCATATTCAAAAATTCAATGCCAAGACTGATGTCAAGGAGCTTACTGCCTATGTTTCCTAGGAAGTTACATGGTTTTCGGTTTTACATTCAAGTCTTTAATGTATTTTGAGTTAATTTTTCTGTGTTGTAAGATAGTGGTCTAATTTCCTTCTTTTGCATGTGGCTGTCCATTTTTCCAGTACGAGTTCTTGAAGAGACTGTTCCTTATCCATTGTATATTCTTGACTCCTCTGTCATATGTTAATTGATCATATATGTGTGTGTTTATTTCTGGGCTCTCTATTCTGTTCCATTGATTTATGTGTCCTTAATGCCAATACCGTATTGTTTTCATTACTATAGCTTTGTATAGTTTGAAATCAGGGAACATGATACCTACAACTTTTCTTTTCTTTTTAAATTTCTTTGCCTATCTGGGGTCTTTTCTGGTGCCATGCAAATTTTAGAATTTTTCTTCTAGTTCTGTGAAACGTGCCACTGGAATTTTGATAGGGATGGCATTGAATCTGTAAATTGATTGGGTAGTGTGGGCATTTTAACAATATTAATTCTTTCAATCCACGAACTCAGAGTATTTATTTATGTGGTCAGTCAATGTCTTATAGTTTTCACTGTACAGGTCTTTCATCTTCTTGGTTAAATTTATTCCTAGGTATTGTTTTCTTTTTAATGCTATTGTTAATGGAGTTGTTTCTTTCTCTTTCTGATAGTTTGTTACTACTGTATAGAAATGCAACATAGTTCTGTATATTGATTTTGTATCCTGCAACTTGACTGAATTCATTTATTAGTTCTGACAGTTTTTGTGTGGAGTCTTTAGGGTTTTTATACATAATATTATCTTATATGCAAATAGTGACAGTTTTACTTTTTTCCCCCCAACTTATATATCATTTATTTCTTTTTCTGGTCTAATTTCTATGGACAGGACTTCCAGTACTATGTTAAATAAAATGAGGATGTGGGCATCCTTCTCTTGTTTCTGATCTTAGAGAAAAAGATTTCAGCTTTTCATGGTTGAGAATGACATTAACTGTGGGTTTGTCACATATAGTTTTTATTATGTTGAGGTACCTTCTCTCCCACTTTGTTGAAAGTTTTATCATAAATGGATGATAAATTTTGTCAGATGATTTTTCTCCATGTATTGAGATGATCATATGATTTTTATCCTTCATTTTGTTAATGTGTGTTATGTTGATTGATTTGTGGATTTTGGACAATCGTTGCATCCCTGGAATAAATCCAATTTGATCATGGTGTGTGATTCTTTTAATGTATTGTTAAATTCAGCTTGCTAATTTTTTGTTGATAATTTTTGCATCTATGTTCATTAAGAATATTGGCCTATAATTCTCTTGTTTTGTACTGTCCTTGTCTGGTTTTTTGTAGCTTGGTCATGCTGGCCTCATAAAATGAGTTTGGAAGTATTTCCTCCTGTGCAATCTTTTGAAAGAGTTTGAGAAGGATAGGTATTACATCTTCTTTGAATGCTTTGTAGAATTTACCTGTGAAGCTGTCTGGTCCTGGACTTTTTTAAGGGGGTGTAGGGGGGACCTTTATTTAATTGATCCAATATCCTTATTATAATCGTTCTATTCAGGTTTTCTCTTTCTCAGTCTTAGAAGAGTATATGTTCCTAGGAATTTATCTATTTCTTTTAGGTTGTCCAATTTGTTGGTGTATAATTGTTCATAGCAGTCTCTTCTGATACTTTGTGTTACTGTGATCAGTTGTAACCTCTCCTCTTCCATTTCTTATTTGAGCTTTCTCTTATTTTGCCTTGGTGAGTCTGGCTAAAGGTTTGTCAATTTTGTTTATCTTTTAAAAGAACCAGCTCTTAATTTTATTTGATCTTTTCTATTTTTTTAGTCTCTATTTATTTTTACTCTGATATTTATTATTTCTGTCCTTCCACTAACTTTGAGCTGTGTTTGTTCTTCTTTTCCTAGTTCCTTTACGTGTAAAGTTAGATTTTTTCTTGTGTCTTGAGGTAGGCCTGTATTTTTATGACCTTCCCTCTTAAGAATTGTTTTTGCTGCATTCCATAAATTTTGAATGTTATGTTTCCATTTTCTTTTGTCTCATTTTTTTATTTCCCCTTTGATTTCTTTATTGACCCATTCATTGTTCAGTAGTATTTTCTGTCTTTGTCGAGGTTCTCACTGTGTTCATTTTTTTTCTTTCTTGAGTTTGGTGAGCATCTTTATGATCATTACTTCAAACTCTTTATCAGGTAAATTACTTATCTCCATTTCACTAAGGTCTTTCTCTCGGGTTTTATTTTATTATTTTGTTTGGAACACTTCACTTTGTATTCTCATTTCATTTGTCTCTTTGTATATTTTTCTATGTATTTGGCATGACAGCTACCTCTCCCAGTCTTAAAGGCATGGGCTTGTGTAGGTGATGAGCCTTATCATTCAACATTGCACTAACTCTTGGTTGTCTCTTGGACCTTTGTGATCGTCTAAGTAAGCTGATTTATTATTGATAGGTCCCAGACATTGAGCATTGAGTCAAGCTATCGGTGTTCCAAAGGGGAGGATCTTAGTCAGTACCTAGTTTTAGACTGATTGGAAGCTAGACCCTCAAGCAACAGCTTTTAAAGTATGCAAATATATACAGTTCTGTGTGACTGCAGTTATAACCCTTGCTGGCCTCCAAACCCTTGCTGGCCTCCAAATTAGGACATCTCCCTTTGGTGACAGTTGCAAAAATCAGGGCTCCAAATAAGTGTGTTAACTCCTTTCTAGGAAATACCAGCAAGCTGTAGTGAAGCCAGGGAGAGTGCTGTGATGGCATCCCCTGGCCAGTGTTTCCTGAGAATTCCTCCATAGCCCCTAGATATGTAGTAATCCTGAAGCATGCCCCTCAGAATGAAACTCTAGGATAAGTAAATAAGCCTTTTTCACAGGAAGACTGAAGAGTGTGTTTTAGTCTGCTGTCTGTGCCATGCCCAGGTAGTAGTCTACCAAGAACTGTTTTTCCAATTGTTTCTGTCCCATGGGGTCTAGCAACACAGTCCCTATTGGCTACCAGAGCCAGGCATTCAAGGAGCATCTCCTCTGTAGGCTGTGTGCACCTGCTGGCTTCACCAGGGTTGTTGGGAAGTCCATGGCCAGGGTGAGCCTGCTGGCTGCCAAGGGACTACAAGAGAGCTCATGAGCAGGGAAGCCCACCAGCTGAAGCAGGGCCTGAGCATGTAGGTAGGGCAAAGATACATTTAATCATTACATTTGATGATTCCACTGTCTTCAATTTCTTTTAAACTTTTTGTTTCCCCTAACTCTTTTCTTGACTTCTTGGATTGACTGAATCCTCTATTCCACTTTTCCTTTTCCTGAGTCAGGATTTATTGATTCTTTATCTAGTATTTTAGTTCTCACCTTTATGTGTTAACATGAGTATTGACTTAGAGGAAGATTGATCTACACCTTGTATTGGTCAGGAGGAAGATAAAGATGGAGAGTATTCTAATGCATCTCTTCCTTCACCTTCCACATTATTGCCAATATTTTAGCTGTATATTGTTAGCCTCCTGGTCAAACATCACTCATGCCCCACTTCACAACCTCTCAGCCTCATTTGTCTTTTATCAGCTGTACCGCAGCAACTAGTTCTATGTGGACCTTGTGCCATATACCTTTTTCTTCCTATACTGGGACACTTCTTGAGGCCTCATATATTCGTCCTGGAAGTATAGACAACACTTTGAGGGGCAAACCTTTGCTCATTTCCATTGACCAAATATTTAACCACTGGCTCTACTTTCTCCCTCCACCTGCAGAAGGTCTTTAGACACACTCTAATGGCTTTTTGGGGAAACTTCCATGGGCTTGAGCAATCGGTTATATGTTTATATTGGGTTTTCCTACTTACCTGCTTCATTCTCCTTTCAGTCACTCCTGTTATCTAATATCATCCTCTCCAATAAAGTAGTAGTATATAAGTCCCCCATATTAGGCTCTGATAGTTAAATATTAGGTCCCTGAGACCTGAGATGGGGACTTTGGGATGGATGATTCTGAGAAGTCTAAAACTTTGGAATGGCAGATGCTGCTAAAGCCCTGCCCCATAACTTCAAGCTCTAAATTCACCATGAGCAGGGGTGGACAGTTACTATGCATACTGCTAGTTTATAATTTCACTACCTGTTCCACTCTGCTTCTCTGCCTGAGGGCTTTCTCTAGTGCCTTGGGAGCTTCTTAAATGCATGTGCAGAGCAGTCCAGAAATGCTGGGGTGAAATGCCCCCGGGAAAATCTTCAACAAATGAAAAATGGTAGTTGGTGGATAAATATTCCAGCTTTCCTTCCCTCTTGGTGGACAATTGCATATTCTACAAGAATCTCTAAAGCAAGAGGGAGCCCTCGTTTCTCACAGTGGTGCAACAATCAGTTATGTACTCTTCATTGTATTTTCTTCCCTTTCTGTCACTTCCCTGTCTTATTCTCCCCACTTCTTTATTGGGAGCAGATAGTTTATTTGAGAAGTGATCTCAAGAAACACAAGAGTTTGCCTCTGACCTATGTTTAGGGAGATCCATACTAAGACAATCCAGGTTCCTTTGCACCTACCAGGAGGGCAAATTATCCTCTCCCACCTTGCCAAAGGAGAGCATACTCTTTTAACCAGAAGAAAAGAGAAGAGTCTACTTTTGCCTGAAGAACATACAATGACTTTTTGAGGTAGGTGCCTTACATGATGATACTTGTTGTTCTCAAACACCACTTTAGACCTCCAGGACAATAACTAGGACCAGATCTCAACACAGCCTAAACATTGGAAGTACCATCCTTGTGTCAGGAGGAAACAGTTCACATGCCAAAGGAATTGGAGGACCTGGTTAATATGTACTCTAGGAACCAGAAAACCTCAGGCAGAAGAGTATCTTGAAGGAGTTAGATAAAAGAAGGAGAGAATAAAGGTTGAATGAAGGAGAATTTATGGACAGAGGATCTCTCACCCATGACTTGGGAGTCAGTGTACTGGCAAGGACACCTGCAGCCAATCCCAACAGTCTGTGGGGATGGCTTCTTTAAGTTTCCCCCTGTATGTTTCTGAGTGGATTCCTTTGGATATCCCATGTTGTGATATCAGAGAAGCCTGAAGCAAGAAAGGAAGAGGGGCACCATGGGATGGAGTAAGTATGCAAAAGTGGTAGAAGTCTATATGAAATTGTTACAGGGACTGGAATGGGACATGAGGCTAAAAGAATTAGAAAAAATCTGAAGTGATGTACAAGAGGTGCTCCACATATGGGGGATTTTCTTCCTACTATATTTAGTAGAGCTCTAAACCTAGAGTTTGAACTTTTATGTAAGGAACTCCTTTACTTCGTTTTTAAGTAAACTATTTTTTTTACAACAGTTTTAGATTTACAGAAAAATTGCAGAGATATTACAGAGTGTTCCCATTACCTTTTGTACCCAGTTTTCCCTGTTATTAATATTTTACATTAGTGTGGCACATTTGTTAAAATTAATGAACCAATATTGACATATTTTTATCAATTAAAGTCCATATTTTATCCAAATTTCCTTAGTTTTTACCTAGTGTCCTTCACTTTTTTGTTGTTCTTCCAGAATCCCATCAAGGATACCACGTTACATTTAGCTGTCAGGCTTCCTTAGTCTTCTCTTGGCTATGGCAGTTTCTCAGAATTTCCTTGTTTTCAATTACCTTAACAGTTTTGAGAAGTGCTGGTCAGATATTTTGTAAAATGACTCTGAATTGAGATTTGTCGGATGTTTAATTCATGATTAAGTTGAGGTTATAGGTTTTGGGGAGGAAGATGGAAGAGGTAAAGTGCCATTTTCATCACATCATATAAAGGGTATATACTATCATCATTACTTGTTGTTTATGTTGACCTCGATTACCTAGCTGAGATAGTGTTTGTCACATTCCTCCACTGTAAAGTTATTGTTTTCTCTCCTCTTAGTCTCTGCCTCCAGGAAAACTGAATCTAAGACATATTCCTATTTAGTGATCTTGTCAAAAAACCTGATGCTTTAAATTATACCTGGTCTAATGAAAAATAATTTACAAACTTGTTCAAATTACTATAGATATTAGGACAGATGATGATAGATCAATGACGATAGATGATAGATAGTCTTACAGATAAGATAAAGTTTGGAAAGTTCAATCAGCCTGTTTAAGAAATAATTTGTGAAGACAAAGTGGGAGAATGGGAAAATAATGCTCTGCTTTGAAGAGTAGTGCCTTTTCTTTTATACCACATGAGTAGAGCTAAGCCAGGAACTGGATATACAAGGAAATTGATCTTACTAGTCAGGGATAATTAAAAAGTCTCTCTTATAATCTTTGTTTGGCTTTTAAAGTGCTATCTTAGCTGACTAGAATTGATAGGGGACCAATATTCTAGAACATTCAATTTTACAATTCTCAGAGATCAATTTGTTGTGAGATGGTGTAAGACTCTGTTTAGTCTTCAGGATTCCTTGGAATGTCATCACTATGAATATACATGGACTAAACTATCCAATGGTTCATTTAAACAATATGTTTTGATAATCCTCAATAAATCTGTTTTAGGTTATAACACTGCTGACCCTTTTACTTTCAGAAAACATTTTCCATGCTATATGAAATTGTAGAAATGCAACAAGCAGATGCCTAGGTCTTTCTCTTCTGTCAATCCTGTGGTAAGCAGTGCTGGTATGCTGATGAAAAATTGTACCTAATCTACATGGCTTTGTTCTATAGATTATCAAACTACAGCTCTGTCGAAATAGGCCAAGAAGTGCCAATAAGCTAATAGCATTTGAAAAGGTTCATCATATGGACTGTGCTAACACCACAGTCTATATTATACTAAAGAATATAATTCATAGATTCTTTCAGTTCATTTTTAAAGGACCAAACAGGAATAAAGAAGACTGACATTCCTCATAGGGTATCCTATCTTCTTCTATTCTCATTGATACTAATGTGGCTATTGTCTGGAGGCCTGAAAATTATATGCTTCTTATTAATCTGTTCCAGTCCCACATTTAATTCATCCCATACTGTGTTCAATTAGCCTTTGTATGACATTGTTTTATCGAGTAAGTCTCCTTCTTAAACCTGTGGTATCATTTTGTATGGAGGACAGAGGAGATGACCTCTGGTCCCAGGTTCTTCCTGTTTCTACTTCATGAGAAGTTACAGCCATATAGCTATATTGATTTCCCAGAATACTCTGAGCATTTTGAGCTTTGCCTTTGTTTGAAGTATTGTCCTACCTGTCTCCCAAAGGATTCTATACATTTCCCACAGTCTTGTTAAGAGTCTCACTTTTGAAGTCTTTCCTCAAATAGTCTGCCATAATTTCTTTATTCCACTACTCATTTTTACACTTCAGTATTGCTAATAGGTAAGCATGTCCATATTGATATTTTATTCCCACTACTTCATGCTAGTTAGAAGAAATCCCAACTGCATTATCATGGCAATCCATAGGGAAGGGGTATCTCTCTTTGCCAGCTCTCTGCTAATTATGTATAGATTTAAAGAGGTCAATCCTAAAAGCCAGTGAGTTCCTCAGAAGATGATTATTTTAGAGAATTACTTAATTATTTTCCCTTTTGAATAGATAGGTATGGATAATAATCTTCTTTCCTTGTTTAAGGGTATATATGAATATAAAAGGATTAGAGTCCCAATCAAGATTAAAAGATAATTTCTTTTAATTAATATTTACAAATATTTCAGCTTGCATATAGACATGATGCACTTGTCTCAGACTACAGGTTCAAATCTTTAGAAACTTGAAAATTTCTCCACAGATATACATGAGGTAATGTGGTGGCTACTATGCTGTGTTACTAAGATCCTCATTCAAAAATAAAGGACCGATTCCCCAAGCTGCTGAGAGTGCTGTGTGCATACATCCCCCAGCTATCAGCCTTCTTTAAGGCTTCCTCAGTGGAAGAGAATACCCTTGTCCAAAGACGTGCCTCTTTCTTGGATGGTCTGCATCCAATAAATGATTGTCCCCAGAGTATAAAAGTCTGGCCTTCTTTTTTTTCCAGCTGTGGGCAGCTCTGAAGGATAATTGTGTCTTTAGATTTTCCTACCGAGTTAGCTGAGATATTCTACACAGACAGCACTGAAGCTTGACTTCTCCCTCTGCTCAGTTCTGCTTGATGCCTTTCCCTTCTGCAGTTGAGAATCCTGAGAACACTCTCTTAAAAAACTGCCTGTCTGCTAAAATCTTCATCTCAGAGTCTGCCTATTTCATATTGAGTTTTCAGAAAGCAGGGAAAGAAGGAAATACAATGAACACTGTGATGTCTCCATTTTCCTTAAGTTTTTACCTTTTCTTACAAAAACTAAACGCTTTAATCCTATGGAGTAGGACACAGTGGGATAAAAGGGCAGACTAGGCTGAATCTAAACCTTGAAATGCAGTGTAACCAGGAGAGCATTAGACTAAATACTGCAGGATCCAAATAGGACGTTAGTGCTCACTATGTATCTGGTATCATAGTAGTAACATCCATGTTTTTCTCACCTCCTCTATTCGATAATTCTTAAGGAAGAACTGTCCCCATTTTACATTGAACTCAGCAATTTGTAAAGTATCTGGATTTTTTTTTTAAGAGAATTTATATGCCAAGGGTTAGAGATATGTCTGCCTAGAGGAGGTCTGAATGGCAGAGAAAAATAGGTCAACCATGCTCCCAGAAATTGATTGCACCAGCAAGCTGTGTGCTTGGAAAGTGAGAGCAGTATAGTAATATTTGAAAGCATGCCCAAGAGTGGGGGCCATGAGTTTAGATGGTGTTAAGTACATTCTCTACTTCCCTAACTGTACCATGTGGGTGGTAAAGAGAAGAACTGATCCTTTGTACTTTTGTATGGATGAATGGTTGAATTTGCTCAAAGCTCTTTAAAAGGTCCCAGCAGGCATGTACAAAACAGAAAAGGAACATGTCAAACCGAACCCAACTTGTACATTGATCCCAAACTAGCCTTCTGAGGCTCTTGGGGAAGATGAGCTCAGGGGTGAAACTCCCCATCCTTAACAAAACTTCACTTAGGTGACCAGAATTAAAAATAAATAAAAGCTTGTATTAGTACTAGAAAGTGAAGGATAGCACAACATCTAGTACATTTCTTGGAGTTGTTGACAGTGTGCAACCAATGGGGTGACATAGAAGTCAAGAGTGGCCACTGACTTGCTACTGTGGGTTAATAGCAATGGCTACTTAGGGAAAGGGGAGCTCAGTCTTTTAAGTCTAAACCAGCGATGCTTCTTCCTGATGGATAGGTACTAGGAAGGAGGCAAACGGTGGTTATCACCTTAGAGTTCAACAACATTGGATTAAGAAAGCCAGTCATCCCTGGCATAGTAACTTCAAACAGTGAAGGCCACACAGCCCAAGCCTGTTTATATACTCATTTCCCTCAGGCTGAAGTGTTAATGGAAATGTCAACAGAAAAAAAAAAATGTTGAGAAGATCTAAAATCCTGGAAGATGTAAGGGCTTAATTCCATTTCATCTAAGACAACTCAGGTGACCTATTATGCAAAATTAGACTTTTCTATGCCTCCCTTAGCCTTTAAACTCTTTCTGTAAGAGCTATTGTCTTCAAATAGTTTACCCTTTCTCACTGATTAAGGATTTAGCAGGGAGAAGGTAAAAATCAGACTCAGTGAAAGTAAGGACATGTGGAAAGAGGTATTTCCCTAAAGTACATACAAAATCAATTTGACTGTTTTGTCTCAGTGACAAATTAGAATTATGGAACCCATAGAGCTCAAATATTTAGGTTACTAACAGTAACCAAAAGTTATAGACTATTCTAGGGTAAGAATTTATCTTTATATCTTTATGAAGAAAGACTGTTTCTTACCTAAATTTTTATATGTTGAATGATTTTAAAAAAAGAGAGAAAGAATGTACTAGTTTGACCATAAGGCATCCTACCTCATTCAGAAAGACTCAACTTAATGAAGGACTACCCAAGGTGGTGAAGTATGACTCCCCAGACCCGATTAAATCTCCTCTATGTACCCCCACTGTGTTCCAAACATCCTTTAATATCTCTCCTATCTCTCATTCTTGTAATTAGTATTCCCTATTTTTTCCTGCTAGACACTATAAACCATTAAGTCAGGGATTATATAATGTCTCTCTAGAGTCTAGAACATGGATGGCATACACCTTGTTCCAGTTTTAAACATTTTTCCTATGATTCTTATTATTCAAGTTTAGACTTTTGAGAGAATATGAACTTTTTGGAACAGAAAGGAGAAAGAAGATGATATATAAAATGGCTACATTTATGAGAAGGAAATGAAGCTGTAAGTTTAAAAAAACATTTGAAATAATAAAGAATAGAATGAACATTGAAGGCCATTCTTCTTAAAATATTTTATTTATTTATTTGACAGAGAGAGCGCACAAGCTAGGGGAGCAGCAAGCAGAGGGAGAGGGAGAAGCAGGCTCCCTGCTGAGCAGGGGGCTGGATCCAGGGCTCTCTCCTAGGACCCCGGGATCATGACCCGAGCAGAAGGCAGATGCTTAACTGAATGTGCCACCCAGGCGCCCCCTGAAGGCCATTCTTGAGAAGCTTATTTAGATTGCAGATGAAGAGAACCCATCTTAATTTGGAGATTAATGTGGCTCAAATCTTAAGATAGTGTCATCTTACAAAGGCATACTTCTAGATCCCAAAGTAATGAGAAGTAATTCCATTCTTTATAATTACTCTTCTTGTGGATGACCTTAAGTGGAAACCTTGGCCCACAGTAACAGTTGCTGAAATCTGCTGTCCATCTTTCTGACACCTTTCCATACCTCCACAATGTATATACTCTTCTATTCATTGCCAAGGGCTTTTTTCCCTCCTCCTGTTCTTTGGTCTTTGATCCTTTCTTCTTGGAGAAAAGGCTCATTTCATCCCTATAAAGAAATAAACCTTTCTATAAACTTCCCTGTCTTTCCCTTTAGGCAAGAACATTTATAGGATTGTTCTTATGGGTTGGAAAAAAGGAAAAAGGAAGGAAGTCTTACTCCCAGGCTGTTAATTTTTATACTGTCATAGATTGAAGTAGGTCTGTTTGCTTATTACTTCTGTTCCCTTGTTATGGTATCATCCTGAACATCTGTTCTAGCCCCCATATCTATATTTCACCCATAATATCCTCTCTGATCATTTATCTGTCATGTATCTAAGAAGTGTGTAGTTAAGAATCAGGCAAGGATTTCTGTCAGTCTATAAATCCTTTCAATACTCTTGCCCCCATGGTGCTCTCTCCTGGATTTCTATAGCATTGGCACATGGCTTGCAGCTAGGCATGGAATGCAGCAGCTTTTATATCCAAATCCAGCAGAGAATGATCAGGACCTTTAGAAGAACTGTTACGGATGCCTAAGCAGGCAATTTGGCTAAGCTAAAAAGAAAATCTTTATGTCTATACTCATATTTCCAACAAAGAATCAATGCATCTGAGCTTAGGGAAAGGGGCATGTCATAGGGTCACTATCTTGCTTCAGAATCTGCCACCAGAAACATCTCTGGACTCCTGAAGAATCAGGCCATGATAGATTCTAGAAATCTAAATTCCTAGGCCTTGTAGTTTGTACAAACTCTCTATGGATAGCAGTGATGGATCTGTTATATATGGACAGAGTCTCTCCAGGTGGCCACAGAGTTTATTGCTTTAAACATGGGTCACTCATGTTATATAGTTTTCGCAAAGAATACAGAGGGTCAAACTGGACTGTTGGCTTTCTGCTAGTAGTCTTGGATAAACAGTTTTCTCCCCCTCTGGGCCAGCACTGGAATGGAAACATGGTTCATTTGCCCCATGACAGCTTCTCTTATTCAACTAGATTAAACAAATGGGGAATCCATGACTCTTTTATTATTACTGCTGTTACCAGGCAAGGACCAGTCTGAGATTTGGCCCTACTCCCTTTCATTCTTCCTGTAAGGTCAGTTTCAAGGGGTCCAGGTTTTGTAAGAAGTTGAATTTTCAGTGAAATCACTACTCATTTGGATCTTTGAATATTAAGTCATACTCTTTGTATATTTCAGTGTTTTACTGGAGACTGACTTCCACAGTGCTGCCAGAATGTTATAATACTTAATGAATTGGGTTCTCAAACATGGCTTTGAAGGCAGTTTTTCCTCAAACACTAGGCAACCTACTATAACAAAAACTCATAGGCCTTTGGCTTAGCATAATACCCTCTAGTTCCATCCTCATCATTGCAAATGGCAAGATTTTGGGTTTTTCTTTGATGACTGCATAATATTCCATTGTGTGTGTGTGTGTGTGTGTGTGTATATATATATATATATATATATATATACACACACACACACATATATATACACCACATCTTCTTTATCCATTCATCTGTTGATGGACATCTAGGCTCTTTCCATAGTTTGGCTATTGTGGACATTGCTGCTATAAACATTGGGGTGTACATACCCCTTTGGATCACTACATTTGTATCTTTGGGGTAAATACCCAGTAGTGCAATTGCTGGGTCATAGGGTAGCTCTATTTTCAACTTTTGGAGGAACCTGCATACTGTTTTCCAGAGTGGCTGCACCAGCTTGCATTCCCACCAACAGTGTAGGAGGGTTCCCCTTTTTCTGCATCCTCACCAACATCTGTTGTTTCCTGACTTGTTAATTTTAGCCATTCTGACTGGTGTGAGGTGGTATCTTATTGAGGTTTTGATTTGGATTTCCCTGATGCCGAGTGATGTTGAACACTTTTTCATGAGTCTGTTGGCCATTTGGATGTCTTCTTTGCAGAAATGTCTGTTCATATCTTCTACCCATTTCTGGTTTGGGTGTTGAATTTTGTAAGTTCTTTATAGATTTTTGATACTAGCCCTTTATCTGATATGTCATTTACAAATATCTTCTCCCATTCTGTCAGTTATCTTTTGATTTTGTTGACTGTTTCCTTTGCTGTGCAAAAGGTTTTTATCTTGATGAAGTCCCAATAGTTCATTTTTGCCCTTGCTTCCCTTGCGTCCCTTGACTGTGGCGATGTGTCTAGGAAGAAGTTGCTGCGGCTGAGGTCAAAGAGGTTGCTGCCTGTGTTCTCTTAAAGGATTTTGATGGATTCCTGTCTCACATTTAGGTGTTTCATCCATTTTGAGTCTGTTTTTGTGTATGGTGTAAGGAAATGGTCCAGTTTCAATCTTCTATATGTGGCTGTCCAATTTTCCCAGCACCATTTGTTGAAAAGACTGTCTTTCTTGCTTTGTCAAAGATTAGTTGACCATAGAGTTGAGGGGCTATTTCTGGGTTCTCTATTCTGTTCCATTGATCTGTGTGTCTGTTTGTGTGCTAATACCATACTGTCTTGATGATTACAACTTTGTAATACAGCTTGAAGTCTGGAATTGTGATGCCACCAGCTTTGATTTTCTTTTTCAACCTTCCTTTGGCTATTTGTGAAGTCTTTTCTCTTTCCATACTAATTTTAGGATTATTTGTCCCATTTCTTTGAAAAAAGCGATGGTATTTTGATAGGGATTGCATAGTATGTGTAGATTGCTCTAGGTAGCATAGACATTTTAACAATATTTGTTCTTCCAATCCTTGAGCATGGAATGTTTTTCCATGTCTTTGTGTCTTCCTCAATTTCTTTCATGAGTGTTCTATAGTTTTCAAAGTACAGATCCTTTCCCTCTTTGGTTAGGTTTATTCCTAGGGATCTTATGGTTTGGGGGTACAATTATAATGGGATCTCCCACTCCTTAATTTCTCTGTCTTCTGTCTCATTGTTAGTGTATGGAAATGCAACTGATTTCTGTGCATTGGTTTTATATCCTGCCCCTTTGCTGAATTCCTGTATGAGTTCTAGAAATTTGGGGGTGGAGTCTTTTGGGTTTTCCACATAGTGTATCATGTCATCTACAAAGAGTGAGAGTTTGATTTCTTTGCTGATTCGGATGTCTTTTATTTTTGTTGTTGTTGTTGTTTGATTGCTGAGGCTAGGACTTCTAGTACTATGATAAACAGCACTTGTGATAGTGGGCATCCCTGCCGCATTCTTGACCTTAGGGGAAAAGTGCTCAGTTATTCCCCATTGAGAATGATATTTGATGTGGGTTTTTGTAGATGGCTTTTATGCTATTGAGATATGTACCCTCTATACCTACACTGTGAAGAGTTTTAATCAAGAAAGTTGCTGTACTTTGTCAAATGTGTTTTCAGCATCTATTGAGAGGATCATATGGTTCTTGTCCTTTCTTTTATTTATGCATTGTATCACATTGATTGATTTGGGATGTTGAACCAACCTTGCAGCCCAGGAATAAATCCCACTTGGCTGTAGTGAATAATCCTCTTAAGGTACTGTTGGATCCTATTGGCTAATATCTTGGTGAGAATTTTTGCATCCATATTCATCAGGGATATTGGTCTGTAATTCTCCATTTTGGTGGGGTCTTTGTCTGGTTTGGGGATAAAGGTAATGCCGGTCTCATAAAATGAGTTGGGAAGTTTTCCTTCAATTTCTATTTTTTTGAATTTTTATTGTTATGTTAATCACCATACATTACATCATTAGTTTTTGATGTAGTGTTCCATGATTCTTGTTTGTGCATAACACCCAGTGCTCCACGCAGAATGTGCCCTCCTTAATACCCATCACCAGGCTAACTCATCCACCCACACCCCTCCCCTCCAGAACCCTCAGTTTGTATTTCAGAGTCCATCATCTCTCATGGTTTGTCTCCCCCTCCAACTTACTCCCCTTCATTCTTCCCCTCCTGCTATCTTCTTTTTTTTTTCTTAACATGTATTGCATTATTTGTTTCAGAAGTACAGATCTGTGATTCAACAGTCTTGCACAATTCACAGAGCTCACCGTAGCGCATACCCTCCCCAATATCTATCACCCAGCCACCCCGTCCCTCCCACCCCCCAGCACTCCAGCAACCCTCAGTTTGGTTCCTGAGATTAAGAATTCCTCATATCAGTGAGGTCATATGATACATGTCTTTCTCTGATTGACTTATTTCACTCAGCATAACACCCTCCAATTCCATCCACATCGTGGCAAATGGGAAGATCTCATTCCTTTAGATGGCTGCATAATATTCCATTGTGTATATATATCACTTCTTCTTTATCCATTCATCTGTCGATGGACATCTAGGCTCTATCCACAGTTTGGCTATTGTGGATATTGCTGCTATAAATATTGGGGTGCACGTACCCCTTTGGATCCCTACATTTGTGCCTTTGTGGTAAATACCCAGTAGTGCAATTGCTGGATTGTATGGTAGCTCTATTTTAAACTGTATGAGGAACCTCCATACTGTTTTCCAGAGTGGTTGCATCAGCTTGCATTCCCACCAACAGGGTAGGAGGGTTCCCCTTTCTCCGCAACCCCGCCAACATCTGTCGTTCCCTGACTTGTTAATTTTAGTCATTCTGACTGGTGTGAGGTGGTATCTCAGTGAGGTTTTGATTTGGATTTCCCTGATGCCGAGCGCTGTTGAGCACTTTTTCATGTGTCTGTTGGCCATTTGGTTGGCTTCTTTGGAAAAATGTCTGTTCATTTCTTCTGCCCATTTCTTGATTGGATTATTTGTTCTTTGGGTGTTGAGTTTGATAAGTTCTTTATAGAATTTGGATACTTGACCTTTATCTGATATGTCATTTGCAAATATTTTCTCCCATTCTGTTGGTTGTCTTTTGGTTTTGTGGACTGTTTCTTTTGCTGTGCAAAAGCTTTTCATCTTGATGAAATCCCAATAGTTCATTTTTGCACTTGCTTCCCTTGCCTTTGGCAATATTTCTAGGAGGAAGTTGCTGTGGCTGAGGTTGAAGAGGTTGCTGCCTGTGTTCTCCTTTAGGATGTTGATGGACTCCTGTCTCACATTTAGGTCTTTCAATCATCTGGAGTCGATTTTTGTGTGTGGTGTAAGGAAATGGTCCAGTTTCATTTTTCTGCATGTGGCTGTCCAATTTTCCCAACACCATTTGTTGAAGAGACTGTCTTCTTTCCATTGGACATTCTTTCCTGCTTTGTCAAAGATGAGTTGACCATAGAGTTGAGGGTCCATTTCTGGGCTCTCGATTCTGTTCCATTGATCTCTGTGTCTGTTTTTGTGCCGGTACCATACTGTCTTGATGATGACAGCTTTGTAATAGAGCTGGAAGTCCGGAATTGTGATGCCGCCAGCTTTGCTTTTCTTTTTCAACATTCCTCTGGCATTTCAGGGTCTTTTCTGGTTCCATATAAATTTTAGGATTATTTGTTCCACTTCTTTGAAAAAAGTGGATGGTATTTTGATGGGGATTGCATTGAATGTGTAGATTGCTCTAGGTAGCATTGACATCTTCACAATGTTTGTTCTTCCAATCCATGAGCATGGAACGTTTTTCCATTTCTTTGTGTCTTCTTCAATTTCTTTCATGAGTATTTTATAGTTTTTTGAGTCCAGATCATTTGCCTCTTTGGTTAAATTTATTCCTAGGTATCTTATGATTTTGGATGCAATTGTAAATGAGATCGACTCCTTGATGTGTCTCTCTTCTGTCTTGTTGTTGGTGTATAGGAATGCCACTGATTTCTGTGCATTGATTTTATATCGTGCTACTTGACTGAATTCCTGTATGAGTTCTAGCAGTTTTGGGCTGCAGTCTTTTGGGTTTTCCACATACAGTATCATATCATCTGCAAAGAGTGAGAGTTTGACTTCCTCTTTGCCGATTTGGATGCCTTTGATTTCTTTTTGTTGTCTGATTGCTGTGGCTAGGACTTCTAATACTATGTTGAATAGCAGTGGTGAGAGTGGACATCCCTGCCGCATTTCTGACCTTCGGGGAAAAGCTCTTAGCTTTTCCCCATTGAGAATGATATTTGCTGTAGGATTTTCATAGATGGCTTTTATGATATTGAGGTATGTACCCTCTATCCCTATACTCTGAAGAGTTTTGATCAAGAAAAGATGCTGTACTTTGTCAAATGCTTTTTCTGCATCTATTCAGAGGATCATATGATTCTTGTTCTTCTTTTGTTAATGTATTGGATCCCGTTGATTGATTTGCAGATGTGGAAGCAGCCTTGCAGCCCAGGGATAAATCCCCCTTGGTCATGGTGAATAAACATTTTAATGTACTGTTGGATCCTATTGGCTAGTATTATGGTGAGAATTTTTGCATCCATGTTCATCAAGGATATTGGTGTGTAATTCTCCTTTTTGATGGGGTCTTTGGTTTTGGGATGAAGGTAATGGTGGCCTCATAGAATGAGTTTGGAAGTTTTCCTTCCATTTCTATTTTTTGAAACAGTTTCAGGAGAATAGGTATTAATTCTTCTTTAAATGTTTGGTAGAATTCCCCTGGGAAGCCGTCTGGCCCTGCGCTTTGTTTCTTGGGAGATTTTTGATGACTGCTTCAATTTCCTTAGCAGTTATAGGTCTGTTCATGTTTTCCATTTCTTCCTGGTTCAATTTTGGTAGTTGGTACATCTCTAGGAATGCACCCATTTCTTCCAGGTTATCTAATTTGCTGGCATAGAGTTGTTCATAATATGTTCTCATAATTGTTTGTATTTCTTTGGTGTTGGTTGTGATCTTTCCTCTTTCATTCATGATTTTGTTGATTTGGGTCATTTCTCTTTTCTTTTTGATAAGTCTGGCCAGGGGTTTGTCAATCTTGTTAATTCTTTCAAAGAACCAGCTCCTAGTTTCGTTGATCTGTTCTACTGTTCTTTTGGTTTCTAGTTCATTGATTTCTGCTCTGATCTTTATTATTTCTCTTCTCCTCCTGGGTTTAGGCTTTCTTTGCTGTTTTTTCTCTAGCTCCTTTAGGTGTATGGTTAGGTTGTGTATTTGAGACCTTTCTTGTTTCTTGAGAAAGGTTTGTATTGCTATATACTTTCCTCTCAGGACTGCCTTTGCTGCATCCCAAAGATTTTGAACAGTTGTGTTTTCATTTTCATTGGTTTCCATGAATTTTTTTAATTCTTCTTAATTTTCTGGTTGACCCATTCATTCTTTAGTAGGATGCTCTTTAGCCTCCAGGTATTTGAGTTATTTCCGACTTTCCTCTTCTGGTTGAGTTCTAGTTTCAAAGCATTGTGGTCTGAAAATATGTAGGGAATGATCCCAATCTTTGGGTACCAGTTGAGACCTGATTTGTGACCTAGGATGTGATCTATTCTGGAGAATGTTCCATGGGCACTAGAGAAGAATGTGTATTCCGTTGCTTTGGGATGGAATGTTCTGAATATGTCTGTGAAGTCCATTTGGTCCAGTATGTCATTTAAAGTCTTTATTTCCTTGTTGATCTTTTGCTTAGATGATCTGTCCATTTCAGTCAGGGGGCTGTTAAATTCCCCCACTATTATTGTATTGTTGTCAATGTGTTTCTTTGCTTTTGTTATTAATTGCCCTATATAATTGGCTGCTCCCATGTTCGGGGCATAGATATTTACAATTGTTAGATCTTCTTGTTGGATAGACCCTTTAAGCAGGATATAGTGTCCTTCCTCATCTCTTATTACAGTCTTTGTTTTAAAATCTAATTTGTCTGATAAAAGGATTGCCACCCCAGCTTTCTTTTGGTGTCCATTAGCATGGTAAATGGTTTTCCACCCCCTCACTTTCAATGTGGGGGTGTCTTTGGGTTTAAAATGAGTCTCTTGCAGATAGCATATCGATGGGTCTTGTTTTTTAATCCAATCTGATAAGCCTGTGAAAGCCTGAAGACACAGCCTGAAAGCCTGTGTCTTTTGATTGGGGCATTGAGCCCATTTACATTCAGGGTAACTATTGAAAGGTATGAATTTAGTGCCATTGTATTGCCTGTAAGTTGACTGTTACTGTATATTGTCTGTGTTCCTTTCTGGTCTATGCTGCTTTTAGGCTCTCTCTTTGCTTAGAGGACCCCTTTCAATATTTCTTGTAGCGCTGGTTTCTTGCTTGCAAATTCCTTTAGTTTTTGTTTGTCCTGGAAGCTTGTTATCTCTCCTTCTATTTTTAATGACAGCCTAGCTGGATATAGTATTCTTGGCTGCATATTTTTCTCGTTTAGTGCTCTGAAGATATCATGCCAGTCCTTTCTGGCCTGCCAGGTCTCTGTGGATAGGTCTGTTGCCAATCTAATGTTTCTACCATTATAGGTTACATATCTCTTCTCCCAAGCTGCTTTCAGGATTTTCTCCTTATCTCTGAGACTTTTAAGTTTTACTATTAGATGTCGGGGTGTTGACCTATTTTTATTCATTTTGAGAGGGGTTCTCTGTGTCTCCTGGATTTTGATGCCTGTTTCCTTCTTCACATTAGGGAAGTTCTCTGCTATTATTTGCTCCAATATACCTTCTGCCTCTCTCTCTCTTCTTCTGGGATCCCAATTATTCTAATGTTGTTTCGTCTTATCATATCGCTTATCTCTTGAACTCTGCCCTCGTGATCTTCTAGTTGTTTATCTCTCTTTTTCTCAGCCTCTTTATTTTCCATCATTTGGTCTTCTATATCGCTGATTCTCTCTTCTGCCTCATTTATCCTAGCAGTTAGTGCCTCCATTTTTGAATGCACCTCATTAATAGCCTTTTTGATTTTGACTTGGTTAGATTTTAGTTCTTTTATTTCTCCAGAAAGTTTCTCTAATAACTTCCACGCTTTTTTCAAGCCCAGCTAGTATCTTTAAAGTCATGATTCTGAACTCTAGGTCTGACATCGTACCTTATGTTCTTATTGAGTAGGTCCCTGGCAGATGGTACTACCTCTTGTTCTTTTTGCTGAGGTGATTTTTTTCGTCTTGTCTTTTTGTCCCCAGGAGAATAGATGAATGAGAGAACAAAATGCTAACAGGTTAATAACGTCCCCAGCAAATAATCTCTATACAAATGAGAAAAGACCTGAAGCCAGGGGAAAGGAAAAGGAAAGAAAGAATAAAGAAAGAGAAAAAGAAAAAGATACAAACAAACAAAAACAGAACAAAACAAAACAAAAAAAACCAGAATATGATCATATATGATCAGGCTAGTGTATAGATCAGTGACACAGACTAGTTTTTGTGCGTATTTTGGTCTGTGTGAAGAAAGTGCCTCCTAAAATTTTAAAGGAAGAAAGACTTATATATGTACAAAATAAGGGTTGATACAATGAAGGGATGGAATATGACTGTAAAGATGAAAATTATAAAAGATTTTATAAAAGGAATTGATAAGATAAGAAGTTATTTGAAAAAAGAAAGAAGATTTTTTAAAAAAGCAAAGAAACAAAAAAGGGAGAGAGTGTGATCAGACAGGAGACTAGAACAAAGCCATACATTAGTGATTTAGGGTATATTTTGATCTGTTAGAAGAAACTGTATATCAAAATTTTAAAGAGAGAACAACTTATATATATATGCCAAAAATAAGGGTAACTACTCTGAAGGGATAAAATATGACTCTAAAAATGAAAAATAAAATTTTTTTTTTTTTTAAAATAGGGATTGATAAGATGTTGGTTGAAAAAGGGAAAAAGAAAAATTCAAAAAAAGAAAAAAACAGTTAAAAAATTAACTTTGAAAAACTAATGAATCATGGTAAAAAAGCCATGAATTCTATGTGCAGTATTCCCCTAGCGCTGGAGTTCTCCCGTTCTCCTTGATCGGTAAACTTGGTCTTGGCTTGCTGGCTGTTCCTGCTGATCTTCTGATGGAGGGGCCTATTGCTGTCATCCCCAAATGTCTTTGTGGAGGCGGAATTGTCCCACCCTTGCCGGTCTGGGCTAAGCAAGCTGCTCGGGTTTGCTCTCGGGAGCTTTTGTTCCCTGCAAGCTTTCTGTACAGCTTTGGAGGACAAGAGTGAAAATGGCAGCCTCCCAATCTCCGCCCTGGGGGAGCCGAGAACTCGGGGCCCCGCTCCTCAGTGTGCCCCCAGAGAAAAGCAGTCACTCCTGTCTCCCCGGTCTCCGGCCGCACTCCGTGCTCACCCGGCCTGTGACTGAGCGTTTCTATCTCTGGCACCCGACCCCTTGTGTAGTCTCCAAACCCGGCAGATCCCTGCGGTGCGCTCCCGCGCCGCTCCTCCCCGGGAAGGAAGGGGAGTCTCCCGGATCTGCCGCTTGTTGGGTCCCTGCTGGAGGAGCAGTGGCCCAACTGGGCCGCGGATCACAGTTTATGGCAACCCCAAGCTGAGAGCCTGTGCCTCAGCTCCGTCTCTGCAGCCGGCTTCCCCGCTCCGATACCTGGGAGCTGTGCCGCACTCAGGCACTCCCGGTCTTTCTGTGACCCCGAGGGTCCTGAGACCACACTGTCTTGCGAGGGTTCCACCTCCCGTTTAGC
This sequence comes from Zalophus californianus, assembly GCF_009762305.2. Taxonomy (NCBI): domain Eukaryota; kingdom Metazoa; phylum Chordata; class Mammalia; order Carnivora; family Otariidae; genus Zalophus; species Zalophus californianus. Next base: position 87,539,131 of record NC_045600.1, read on the forward strand.
CACTGGAGTGATGTCCCTCAGCGGAGCCGACTTCTAAAAGTTCCGATTTTGTCCTCTGCGGCTCTATCACTTGCCAGAAGCCGCCGACGGAGGCCCCCTCCCCCGACGTCTATCCTCCCGAATATCGCCTCGGATTCACTTCTCCGCACGTCCTACCTTCCAGTAAGCGGTCGCTTTTCTGTTCAGAGAGTTGCTGCTATTCTTTTCTTCGATCTCCTGTTGAGTTCGTAGGTGTTCAGAATGGTTTGATCCCTATTCAGCTGAATTCCTGAGACCAGATGAAATCCAGGTCTCCTACTCCTCTGCCATCTTGCTCCGCCCCCCCATTTCTGTTTTTTGAAACAGCTTCAGAAGAATAGGTATTAATTCTTTTGAAATCAACAAATTAAAAAAAAGTCTTGGGCAAAGAGATTCCTGACATGCAAATAAAAATAAAGCAGTAGTGGCAATATTAATATTAGCAATGCCTAGAATAAAATACATTAATGATATAGTCTGATTCATGAAGTCATAAACCAGTATTATGGAACACATATTATACACGTATATAAAGCAAAACATTATTAGAAATGGAAGAGCTAAACACAAATATATTTAGAGTAGAATACTGTTATATCTCATAACTGGACAGATCTAAAATACAGTAAGGACAGAACAACTAAATTGATTTTTGTAACTATTCCAAGATATGACATTACAGTGTTATTATCTGAAGACTGCTTCTCATAATTAAATTTTTTTTTTTTTTTAGTTTTTATTTAAAGTCCAGCTAGTTTACATACAGTGTATTAGTTTCAGGTGTAAAATTAAGTGACACAGCACTTACATACAATCTCTGATGCTCATCACAAGCACATTCCTTAATCTTCATCACCTATTTTTTTTTTTTAAAGATTTTATTTATTTATTTGAGAGACAGAGAATGAGAGATAGAGAGCACGAGAGGGAAGAGGGTCAGATGGAGAAGCAGACTCCCTGCTGAGCAGGGAGCCCGATGTGGGACTTGATCCCAGGACTCCAGGATCATGACCTGAGCCGAAGGCAGTCGCTTAACCAACTGAGCCACCCAGGCGCCCCTTCATCACCTATTTAACCCATCCCCCCACCCCTCTGGCAACCCTCTTGCAGCCATCAGTTTTTTCTCTAAGAGTTTAGAGTCTGTTTGTTGGTTTGTCTCTCCCCCCCTACCCCATCATTTGTTTCTTAAATTCCACATATCAGTGAAATCATATGGTATTTGTCTTTCTCTGGCTTATTTCATTTATTATAATATTCCCTAGCTCCATCCACATTGTCGGCAAGATGTCATTCTTTTTTATGGCTGAGTAATATTCCATGGTGGTGTGTGTGTGTGTGTGTGTGTGTGTGTGTGTCCTTTTCCATTTATCAGTTGATGGACACTGGGCTCTTTCCACAATTTGGCTATTGTAGATAATTAGTGTGCATACATTCCTTCAAATCAGTATTTTTATATCCTTTAGGTAAATACCTAGTTAATAATTGCTGGGTCATAGGGTAGTTCTATATTTAACTTTTTGAGGCACCTCCATACTGTTTTCCAGAGTGGCTGCACCAGCTTGCATTCCCACCAACAGTGTAGGAGGGTTCCCCTTTCTCCTCAGCCTTGCCAACATCTGCTGTTTCCTGACTTGGTAATTTTAGCCATTCTGACTGGTGTGAGGTTATATCTCATATTCTTGGTCACACAAAAAGGAGATAGCCTAGTACGATTATTCCCTTGTCACTTTTTAAGTTATCCACTGTTGAGAGATAATCTACTCATTCATTCTTGGGTGGGAGTTCTCCATCTGTGTTTGAGTCTTTGCCTTAATTGTATAGTTGAAATAATCTGAGAATAGTGACTGCAACATAGAAGAATGTGCTGTTTCTACTGCCTCACATTTGACTTTATCAGTTTTAGAAGGTTCAAAATTTTATTTTTTAGATTCCAATTATAAGGTGAGCTCACATGATATTTGTTTTCTCTATTTCACTTAGCATAATACCCTCAAGGTTAATCCATGTTGTTGCAAATGGAAAGATCTCCTTTTTTATGACTGAATGATATTCCATTTTGTGTCTGTGTTATATAGATATAGATCACATTTTTTATTTGTTCATCCATTGATGGGCACACATTATTTCCATGCCTTTATTATTGTAAATAATGCTGTGATGAAGACTGGGGTGCAGATATCTTTTTGAGTTAATGTTTTTATTTTCTTCAGTAAATATCCTGAAGTGGAATTGCTGGACCATATTTGTAATTCTATTTTTAATTTTTTTAGGAAATTCCATACTGGTTTTCATAGTGGTTGCCTCAGTTTACATTCTCACCAAGAGAGCACTTGTCTCCCCCATCCTTGGCAACACTTGTTATTTCTTGTCTTTTTCATAATAGCCATTCTAAAATGTGTGAGATGATATATCATTGTGGTTTCAATTTGCAGTTCCCTGATTGCTGATGTTGAGTACCTTTTCGTGTACCTGTTGGCTATCTACATTTCTTCTCTGGAAAAATATTTATTTAGATCCTCTATCTTTTTAATTGGATTGTCTTTTGCTATTGAGTGGTATGAGTTCCTCATATTTTGAATATTAACCCCTTATCAGATATATGATTTGCAAATATATTCTCCCATTTAGTAGGTTTGATTTACTTTTCATTTTGTTGGTTTCCTTTGTTATATAGAAGCTTTATAGTTTGATGTAGTTCCACTTGTTTGTTTTTAGTTTTGTTGCCTTTGCCTTTGGTGTTACCTCCAAACACTCATTGCCAATACTGATGTTAAGGAGCTTACTACCTCTTTCCTTCTAGAAGTGTTATGGTTTCAGGTCTCAAGGTCACATCTAATCATTTTGAGTTGACTTATATGTATGATGCTGGATAGTGGTTCAGTTCATTTGTTTATATATGGTTGTCCAGTTTTCCTAGCACAATTTATTGAAAGGACTGTCCTTTCCCCCATTATATATTCTTGCCTCCTTTATCTAAACTAATTGACCCTATATGCCTGGGTTTATTTCTGGGCTCTATTCTATTACATTGATCTATGTGTTGTTTTTATGCCAGTGCCATACTGTTTTATAACTATGGCTCTGTAATATGTTTGAAATCAGGAAGTGTGATGCCTCCAGGTTTGTTCCTTTTTATAAAAATCGCCTTGGTTATTCAGTGTCTATTGTGGTTCTGCTTCTGTGAAAATGCCATTGGAATTTTGATAGGAATTGCTTTGAATCTATAGATGGCTTTGGGTAGTATAAGCATTTTAACAATATTAATTCTAATGCATGACCATGAGATATCTTTCCATTTGATTATTCTTCAAGGTCTTTCATCAGTGTTTTATAGTTTTGGGTGAGCAGGCCTTTCCTCTCCTCAGTTAAATTTATTCCTAAATATTTTATTCCTTTTGATATAATTATGAATGAGATTTTCTTAATTTTTGAAATAATTTCTTAATTGTTTTTGACAGTTCATTGCTAGTTTACAGAAATGGAACTTTGTATATTGATTTTTGTATCCTGCAACATTAGTAAATTTATTTATTCTAACACTGTTTTGGTGGAGTCTTTAGGATTTTCTATATAGGTACTTCTTTCTTTCCAATTTGGATCTTTTTTATTTCTTTTTTTCCTGCCTAACAGCTCTGGCTGGGATTTGTTAAACTATGTTAAATAAGAGTGGTGAGAGTGGGCACCATTTTCTTGTTCCTGATCTTAGAGGAAAAGCTTTCAGCTTTTCACCATTGAGTATGATGTTAGCTGTGGGCTTGTCATATATGTTCTTTATTATGTTAAGGTATATTCCCTCCATATCCAGGTTAGTTTTTAGTAAAATCTATTTTTGTCAGTTGAGATGTTCATGTGATGTTAATCCTTTATTTTGTTAATGTAGTGTATCACATTGGTTGATTTATAAATGTTGAACCATCCTTATATCTTTGAGATCCCACTTTATCATGGTGTATGATAATTTTAATAGTGAATTTAATATTTTTTTGAGAATTTTTGCCTCTGTATTCATCAGGGTTAGTAGACTGTAATTTTTGTGTGTGTGTGGCATCCTTATCTGGTTTTGGTACTAGAGTAATTCTGGCCTCTAAAATGAGTTTGGAAGGGGTTTTTCCTCTTCTGTTTTATGGAAGAGTTTGAGAAGATTTTGTGTTAATTCTTCTTGAAATGTCTGGTAGAATTTACTAGTGAAGCCATCTGGTCCTAGACTTTTGTTGGTTGGGAGGATTTCCATTGTTGATTTAATCTTCTCACTAGTAATTGGTCTGTTCAGATTTTGTATTTTTTTGATTCAATATTGAGAGGTTGTGTTTTTCTAGGAATTTATCCATTTCTTCTAGGGTATCCAGTGTTTTGGTGTATAATTGTTCATAATAGTTTGTTATGATCCTTTGTACTTCTTTGGTATCAGTTGTGACATCTCTTTCATTTCTGATTGTACTTGGGTCCTCTCCTTTTTTCTTGGTAAGTGTAGCTAAAAGTTTGTCAATATTGTTTGTCTTTTCAAAAAACCAGCTCTTAGTTTCATTGATCTCTTCAACTGTTTGTTAGTCTTTATTTGATATTTATTTCTGCTCTGGTGTTTGGTATTTCCTTCCTTCTACTAACTTTGGGCTTAGTTTGTTCTTCTTTTTCTAGTTCCTGAAGTTGTTGATTTATGTTATTTGAGATCTTTTTAATTTTTTGATGTAGGCATTGTTATGAATGTCCCTCTTAGAACGCCTTTTGCTGCATCCCATAAGTTTTGGCATGTTGATTTCCATTTTTGTCTCAAGATATTTTTAAAATTTTTCTTTTGATTTCTTCTTTGATCCATTCATTGCTCAGTAGCCTGTTGTTTAATCCCCATTCATTTGTGAATTTGGGAGATTCATATCGTAATGAAATACTTTCTGAGGAGCTTCTAGCAATTCTTGGAAATAAGCTGAAGAAGCTCATTCAATCATATGGGGAAAATTTGAATATATTTATAATGGTATTTACAGGGCCGTCACCGTGTCCTAATATCTAATAAATTACTTCTAGCATGACTTCAAATTGGGAGAAAGTAGCCAACATTACAGGATTAATGGGAGAAATGTTCACCCAGTTTAAACAAAACCTAAGTGGCTCAATAATACCACCTGTGTTTACTTTATCTTCTACTCTAATTTCCCTTTACCCCTTCCCATGAATAAGGTTTCTACCATGAATATGGATATTTATAAAGCAGTTTCCAGTTGAAGATTAACTAATGTGTAATCTATCCCATCTCGTCTCTCAAATCAAAGTCCAGAGGATCCCTGTTTTTCACTAATTCTTTCTCTTTCATAGACACAAATGAGGTGAAACCCTCATTCTAGACCAGGCTTGGATAATATGATCATCACTTCTCTGTTCATGTTATCACCTTATGTCTACATCCTATGAAAAATTTGGGTGATAATTGGCACTAAGATAAAGTAGGAAGTATTCAGAGCCAGACCTGCATCTAGTTTGAATTCACTATTCATTTCAGTCACATCATTAATATGCCTTATTCTTAAAGTGACTTGATGGAACTAAAACAGAGGTATCATTTGTCTGTAGGATCATTTGGAAGAATAGTAGAGACAATGAAGTGAGTCCATAATAACACGACTGACCTCAAATGAGATTACACTAATTATTCTTTAATATTTTAAAAATTTATTTGAGAGAGAGAGTACATTTTAAGGGGGGGGAGGGAGAGGGAGAAGCAGGCTCCCCACTGAGCAGGGAGCCTGATGCAGGGCTTGATCCCAGGACCCTGGGATCATGACCTGAGCTGAAGGCACCTTAACCAACAGATCCACCCAGGTACCCCAAGATTACACTAATTCCTCTAAGGAAAAAAAAATCCCCAGGCCATGCAAATATGAAGTAGGTATTAGAACATGCAGAGACAAGGTATGGGGAAGAAGGTGGTGGGGGAGTAGGAGACCTGGATTTCATGTGGTCTCAGGAATTCAGCTGGATAGGGATTAAACCATTCTGAACACCTATGAACTCAACAGGAGATCGAAGAAAAGAATAGCAACAACTCTCTGAACAGAAAAGTGACTACTTTCTGGAAGGTAGGATGTGTGGAGAAGTGAATCTGAGGCGATATTTGGGAGGACAGACGGCGGGGGAGGGGGCCTCCGTCGGCCGCTTCTGGCAAGTGATAGAGCCGCGGAGCACAAAATCAGAACTTTTAGAAGTTGACTCCACTGAGGGACATCACTCCAGTGGCTAAGTGGGGGGTAGAACCCTGGTGGTACAGTGTGGTCTCAGGACCCTCGGGGTCACAGAAAGACTGGGGGTGCCTGAGTGCAGCAGTGCTCCCAGGTATCGGAGCGGGGAAGCCGGCTGCAGAGACGGAGCCGAGGCGCGGGCTCTCAGCTCAGGGTTGCCATAAACCATGATCTGCGGCCCAGTCGGGCCACTGCTCCTCCAGCAGGGACCCAACAAGCGGCAGATCTGGGGAGACTCCCCTTCATCCCGCGGGAGGAGCTGCGCGAGAACACATCGCAGGGAACTTCTGGGTTTGGAGACTAGACACGGGGTCGGGTGCCAGAGATAGAAACGCTCAGTCACAGGCAGGGTGAGCACGGAGTGTAGCTGGAGACCAGGGAGACAGGAGTGACAACTTTTCTCTGGGGACGCACTGAGGAGCGGGGGCCTGAGTTCTCGGCTCCTCCGGGATGGAGATTGGGAGGCCGCCATTTTCACTCTTGTCCTCCAAAGCTGTACTGAAAGCTTGCAGGGAACAAAACATCCCGAGAGCAAACCCCAGCAGATTGCTTAGCCCGGACTGGCAAGGGCGGGGCATTTTCTGCCTGCAGCAAAGACATTTGGGAGCCACGGCAAGAGGCCCCTCCCCCAGAAGATCAGCACGAACAGCCAGCCAAGACCAAGTTTACCGATCAACGAGAACAGGAGAACTCCAGCGCTAGGGGAATACTGCACATAGAATTCATGGCTTTTTTACCATGATTCATTAGTCTTTGGAAGTTAATTTTTTTAAACTTTTTTTTTGAATTTTTCTTTTTGTCCCTTTTTCAACCAACATCTTATCCCTTTTTTAAAAAAACATTTTTATTTTTCATTTTTAGACTCATATTCTATCCCTTCATAGTAGTTACCCTTATTTTTGGCATATATATAAAAATTGTTCTCTCTTTAAAATTTTGAGATACAGTTTCTTCTAACATATGAAAATATACCCTAAATATCTAGTGTATGGCTTTGTTCTAGTCTCCTGCCTGATCACATTCTCTCCCCTTTTTCTTTCTTTCTTTCTTTCTTTCTTTCTTTCTTTCTTTCTTTCTTTCTTTCTTTCTTTCTTTCTTTCTTTTTTTAACCTCTTTTTTCTTTTTTCAAGCACCTTATCAATTCCTTTTTTAAAATTTTTTATAGTTTTCATCTTTACAGTCATATTCCATCCCTTCATTGTATCAACCCTTATTTTGCACATATATGTCTTTCTTTCTTTAAATTTTAGGAGGCACTTTCTTCTAACAGACCAAAATACACCGAAAATCTAGTGTGTGGCACTGATCTATGCACTAGCCTTATCATATTTGATCATATTCTTTTTTTTTTGTTTTGTTCTGTTTTTGTTTTTATCTTTTTCCTTTTTTTTTCTCTTTCCTTTCTCTTTCTTTCCCTTTCTTTCTCCCTGGTTTCAGGTCTTTTCTGATTTGTTTAGAGTATATTTTCTGGGGACATCGTTAACCTGTTAGCATTTTGTTCTCTCATTCATCTATTCTCCTCTGGACAAAATGACAAGACAAAAAAAGTCACCTCAACAAAATGAACAAGAGGTAGTACCCTCTGCCAGGGACCTACTCAATATGGACATCAGTACGATGTTGGACCTAGAGTTCAGATCATGATTTTAAAGATACTAGGTGGGCTTGAAAAAAGCATGGAAGTTATTAGAGAAACCCTTCCTGGAGAAATAAAAGAACTAAAATCTAACGAAGTCGAAATCAAAAAGGCTATTAATGAGGTGCAATTAAAAATGGGGGCACTAACTGCTAGGATAAATGAGGCAGAAGAGAGAATTAGCGATATAGAAGACCAAATGATGGAAAATAAAGAGGCTGAGAAAAAGAGACAGAAACAACTACAGGATCACGAGGGTAGAATTCTAGAGATAAGCAATATGATAAGATGAAACAACATTAGAATAACTGGGATCCCAGAAGAAGAAGAAAGAGAGAGAGGGGCAGAAGGTATGTTGGAGCAAATTATAGCAGAGAACTTCCCTAATGTGGGGAAGGAAAAGGCATCAAAATCCAGGAGGCACAAAGAACCCCTCTCAAATCAATAAAAATAGGTAAACACCCGACATCTAATAGTAAAACTTAGGAGTCTCAGAGACAAAGAGAAAATCTTGAAAGCAGCTCGGGAGAAGAGATATGTAACCTATAATGGTAGAAACATTAGATTGGCAACAGACCTATCCACAGAGACCTGGCAGGCCAGAAAGGACCGGCATGATATCTTCAGAGCACTAAACGAGAAAAATATGCAGCCAAGAATACTATATACAGCTAGACTCTCTTTGAAAATTGAAGGAGAGATAAAAAGCTTCCAGGACAAACAAAAACTAAAGGAATTTGCAAACACGAAAGCAGCCCTCCAAGAAATATTGAAAGGGGTCCTCTAAGCAACGAGAGAGCCTAAAAGCAGCATAGACCAGAAAGGAAAACAGACAATATACAGTCACAGTCACCTTACAGGCAATACAATGGCACTAAATTCATATCTTTCAATAGTTACCCTGAATGTAAATGGGCTAAATGCCCCAATCAAAAGACACAGGGTAACAGACTGGATTAAAAAACAAGAACCATCCATATGCTGTCTGTAAAAGACTCATTTTAGACCCAAAGACAGCCCCAGTTTGAAAGTGAGGGGGTGGAAAACCATTTACCATGCTAATGGACACCAAAAGAAAGCTGGGGTGGCAAACCTTTTATCACACAAATTAGATTTTAAAACAAAGACTGTAATAAGAGATGAGGAAGGACACTATATCCCGCTTAAAGGGTCTATCCAACAAGAAGATCTAACATTTGTAAAGAACCATGTCCCTAACATGGAAGCAGCCAATTATATAAGGCAATTAAAAACAAAAGCAAAGAAACACATTGACAACAATAATACTGGGGGAATTTAACAGCCCCCTGACTGAAATGGACAGATCATCTAAGCAAAACATCAACAAGGAAATAAAGACTTTAAATGACACACTGGACCAAATGGACTTCACAGACATATTCAGAACATTCCATCCCAAAGCAACGGAATACACATTCTTCTCTAGTGCCCATGGAACATTCTCCAGAATTGATCACATCCTAGGTCACAAATCAGGTCTCAACCGGTACCCAAAGATTGGGATCATTCCCTGCATATTTTCAGACCACAATGCTTTGAAACTAGAACTCAACCAGAAGAGGAAAGTCGGAAATAACTCAAATACCTGGAGGCTAAAGAGCATCCTACTAAAGAATGAATGGGTAAACCAGGAAATTAAAGAAGAATTAAAAAAATTCATGGAAACCAATGAAAATGAAAACACAACTGTTCAAAATCTTTGGGATGCAGCAAAGGCAGTCCTGAGAGGAAAGTATATAGCAATACAAGCCTTTCTCAAGAAACAAGAAAGGTCTCAAATACACAACCTAACCCTACACCTAAAGGAACTAGAGAAACAACAGCAAATAAAGCCTAAACCCAGGAGGAGAAGAGAAATAATAAAGATCAGAGCAGAAAGCAATGAACTAGAAACCAAAAGAACAGTAGAACAGATCAACGAAACTAGGAGCTGGTTCTTTGAAAGAATTAACAAGATTGATAAACCCCTGGCCAGACTTATCAAAAAGAAAAGAGAAATGACCCAAATCAACAAAATCATGAATGAAAGAGGAAAGATCACAACCAACACCAAAGAAATACAAACAATTATGAGAACATATTATGAGCAACTCTATGCCAGCAAATTAGATAACCTGGAAGAAATGGGTGCATTTCTAGAGATGTATCAACTACCAAAATTGAACCAGAAAGAAATGGAAAACATGAACAGACCTATAACTGCTAAGGAAATTGAAGCAGTCATCAAAAATCTCCCAAGAAACAAAAGCCCAGGGCCAGACGGCTTCCCAGGGGAATTCTACCAAACATTTAAAGAAGAATTAATACCTATTCTCCTGAAACTGTTCCAAAAAATAGAAATGGAAGGAAAACTTCCAAACTCATTCTATGAGACCACCATTACCTTGATCCCAAAACGAAAGACCCTATCAAAAAGGATAATTACAGACCACTATCCTTGATGAACATGGATGCAAAAATTCTCACCAAAATACTAGCCAATAGGTTCCAACAGTATATTAAAAGGTTTATTCACCATGACCAAGTGGGATTTATCCCTGGGTTGCAAGGTTGGTTCAACATCTGCAAATCAATCAACGTACTACAGTATATTAACAAAAGAAAGAACAAGAATCATATGATCCTCTCAATAGATGCAGAAAAAGCATTTGACAAAGTACAGCATCCTTTCTTGATCAAAACTCTTCAGAGTATAGGGATAGAGGGTACATACCTCAATATCATAAAAGCCATCTATGAAAAACCTACAGCGAATATCATTCTCAATGTGGAAAAGCTGAGAGCTTTCCCCCTAAGGTCAGGAACGTGGCATGGATGTCCACTATCACCACTGCTATTCACTATACTATTAGAAATCCTAGTCACAACGATCAGACAACAAAAAGAAAGGCATCCAAATCGGCAAAGAGGAAGTCAAACTCTCACTCTTTGCAGATGATATGATACTGTATGTGGAAAACCCAAAAGACTCCACCCCAAAACTGCTAGAACTCATACAGGAATTCAGTAAAGTGGCAGGATATAAAATCAATGCACAGAAATCAGTGGCATTCCTATACACCAACAACGAGACAGAAGAGAGAGAATTTAAGGAGTTGATCCCATTTACAATTGCACCCAAAACAATAAGATACCTAGGAATAAATCTAACCAAAGAGGCAAAGGATGTGTACTCAGAAAAGTATAAGATACCTAGGAATAAATTTAACCAAAGAGGCAAAGGATCTGGACTCAGAAAACTACAAAATACTCATGAAAGAAATTGAGAAAGACACAAAGAAATGGAAAAACGTTCCATGCTCATGGATTGGAAGAACAAACATTGTGAAAATGTCAATGCTACCTAGAGCAATCTACACATTCAATGCAATCCCCATCAAAATACCATCCACTTTTTTCAAAGAAAAGGAACAAATAATCCTAAAATTTGTATGGAACCAGAAGAGACCTGAAATGCCAGAGGAATGTTGAAAAAGAAAAGCAAAGCTGATGGCATCACAATTCTGGACTTCCAGCTCTATTACAAAGCTGTCATCATCAAGACAGTATGGTACTGGCACAGAAAGAGACACAGAGATCAATGGAACAGAATCGAGAGCCCAGAAATGGACCCTCAACTCTATGGTCAACTCATCTTTGACAAAGCAGGAAAGAATGTCCAATGGACAAAAGACAGTCTCTTCAACAAATGGTTTTGGGAAAATTGGACAGCCACGTGCAGAAGAATGAAACTGGACCATTTCCTTACACCACACACAAAAATAGACTCCAAATGGTTGAAAGACCTCAATATGAGATAGGAGTCCATCAAAATCCTAAAGGAGAACACAGGCAGCAACCTCTTCGACCTCAGCTGCAGCAACTTCTTCCTAAAAATCACCAAAGGCAAGGGAAGCAAGGGCAAAAATGAACTATTGGGATTTCATCAAGATAAGAAGCTTTTGCACAGCAAAAGAAACAGTCCACAAAACCAAAAGACAACCGACAGAATGGGAGAGGATATTTGCAAATGACATATCAGAATAAAGGGCTAGTATTCAAATTCTATAAAGAACTTATCAAACTCAACACCCAAAGAACAAATAATCCAATCAAGAAATGGGCAGAAGACATGAACAGCCATTTTTCCAAAGAAGACATCCAGATGGCCATCAGACACGTGGGAAAGTGCTCAACATTGCTCAGCATCAGGGAAATCCAAATCAAAAGCTCAATGAGATACCACCTCAAACCAGTCAGAATGGCTAAAAGTAACAAGTCAGGAAACGACAGATGTTGGCGGGGATGCGGAGAAAGGGGAACCCTCCTACCCTGTTGGTGGGAATGCAAGCTGGTGCAGCCACTCTGGAAAACAGTATAGAGGTTCCTCAAACAGTTGAAAATAGAGCTACCATACGATCCAGCAATTGCACTACTGGGTATTTACCACAAAGATACAAATGTAGGGATCGCAGGGGTATGTGCACCCCAATGTTTATAGCAGCAATGTCCACAATAGCCAAACTGTGGAAAGAGCCAAGATGTCTATCGACAAATGAATGCATAAAAAAGGTGTGGTATATATACACAGTGGAATATTATGCAGCCATCAAAATGAATGAGATCTTGCCATTTGCAACGACGTGGATGGAACTGGAGGGTGTTATGCTGAGTGAAATAAGTCAATCAGAGAAAGACATGTATCACATGACCTCACTGATATGAGGAATTCTTAATCTCAGGAAACAAACTGAGGGTTACTGGAGTGGTTGGGGGTGGGAGGGATGGGGTGGCTGGGTGATAGACATTGGGGAGGGTATGTGCTACGGTGAGTGCTGTGAATTGTGCAAGACTGTTGAATCACAGTTCTGTACTTCTGAAACAAATAACGCAACATATTTTAAGAAAAAAGAAGAAGAAGATAACAGGAGAGGAAGAAAAGGGGAGTATGTCAGAGGGAGAGACGAACCATGAGAGATGATGGACTCTGGAAAACAAACTGAGGGTTCTAGAGGGGAGGGGGGTAGGAGGATGGGTTAGCCTGGTGATGGGTATTGAGGAGGGCACGTTCTGCATGGAGCACTGGGTGTTATGAACAAACAATGAATCATGGAACACTGCACCAAAAACTAATGATGTAATATATGGTGATTAACATAACAATAAAAAAATAAAAAAAAAAAAGAAAACTATAGGACACTGATGAAAAAAATTAAAACATTCCATGCTCCTGAGTTGATATTGTTAAAATGTCTATTCTACCCAAAGCAATATACAGATTCAGTGCAATCCCTATCAAAATTCCCATGGTCTCTTTCACAGAAATAAAACAATCCTAAAATTTGTAGAAGCGGAAAAGAACCCCAATAATCAAAGAAACCTTGGAAAAGAAGAACAATGCTGGAGGGAGCACACTTCCTGATTTCAAATTAGGTTAGGAAGCTATAGTAATCACAACAATGTGGTATAGGCATTAAAAACAGACACAAAGATCAATGGAACAGAATAGAGAGCCCAGAAATAAACACAAATATGGTCAATTAATTTATAACAAATAGCTGAGAATATACAATGGAGAAAAGACAGTCTCTTTAAGAAATGGTGTTGGGAAACTAGGTAGACACAGGCGAAAGAATAAAGCTGGACCACTATCTTACAACACAAAAATCAACTCACAATGGATTAGACTTGATGATACCTGAAACCATAAACCCCTAGAAGAAAACATAAACAGACTGTGACATTGGTCTTGGCAATGATTTTTTGGATTTAACCCCAAAAGTAAAGGCACAAAAGCAAAGATAAACAAGTGGTACTACATCAAACTAACAAGCCTCTGTACAGCAAAGAAACCATCAACAAAACAGAAAAGCAGCCTACCACCTGGGAGAAAATATTTGTTACCATGTCTCAAATAAGGGGTTAATATCCAAAAAAATTTATATATATATATATATATATATGTACTCCTACATCTCAATAGCAAAAAACACCACAAATACATTGGAAAATTGTCTATTTACTTCCTCTGTCCATTTTTTAAAGAACATTAGATGGTCAACAACCAACATTTGAATGAATAAGAAGAATGTGATATATATTTACAATGGAATATTAATCATCCATGAGAAAGAATAGAATTCTGCCATTTGCAACACCATTGATAGAACTTGAGGGCATTATATTAGGTGAAGTAAATTAGAAAAGACAAATACTGCATGATCACACTTATATGTAGAATCTAAAAAACAAAAAACTTCATAGATAACACAGAATAGATTGATGGTTGCCAGTGGTGGTTGAAGGGGGTCAAAAGGTACACACTTTCAGTTTTCAGATAAATAAGTCTTGGGCTATAAGGTACAGCACGGTTATTATATTTAGCAATACTTTATTGTATATTTGAAACTAGCTAAGGATATAGGTATTAAAAGTTCTCATAAGAAAAATTGTAACTTTATGTGGTAATGGATGTTAACTTATTGTAGTAATTATTTTACAATACATATATCAAATCATTATGTTGTGTATCTACCACTGATACAAGAGTATATGTCAAGAATATCTCAATTTTAAAAATCTGGTAATTTCTTAGGACTTACTTTAATGTCTAATGAGTGTCCCAACACCATCGCACATGAACTTCTCTATATGCATTGACCAGTTCTGCTCCAGTATTTCCTGGTTCTGAAATAGAAGTTTAACTTTTAATTTTGTCTTCTTTGACTCCTGATTATCTTTCCTAGGTTCTGCTACCTAATTTGGTAAATTTCTGGGGAAATGATCTCATTACCCATGAATATCTAGAGGACTTAATATGCAGATTCATATCAACAGCTTAGGATGCCTTGAACAACAAAGAAGCTCTACAGACCTTCATTATATTCCATGCACTAGGATATCATTCTATTACATACACCCTCTAGAAATCAGAGTACAGCTTAAAGTACTGGAATCTGTTTATATTCAAGTTCCTCTACATGAAGGATGGCATTCTAGTTTAAGACAAAAAATTTTAATGACCAAAATAATTACTAAAAATATAATTTTCCATGCAAACAGAGTGACCTCATTGAGAACTTACCATTTCTGAGCTCACCAGTTATCGACTAGTAAAAGGTTCAATAAGGGAAATATTCTGAAGGTTGACAAGCTAGAAGAACTTTCAAGTAACAGCTCCTATGGAATATTGAAAATGTCATACACTGGAGTTAGAGGCTTCTTTAGGCCTTAGTTATTCTGCCATTATTTTGAGAAGTATGGGTGTCCTATACTGCATCAAAGGTATTGGGGATCTGAGACGGCAACTTGGTTTGCAGTGAGAGAGGCTAGGTGGCTTTTCATGGAGCTGTATTTTCAGAGAAAACACGCTTTCAGTTAAATTTCTTTGAGGGTTAGTATTAGGAAAGCCTCTTCACCCCAGCAGTTTCCTCAGCCACCTCTTGGAATGATGTCTTTCTCCTGAGAAGAGAAATAATTTTTAGATTTCCAGTGTTTCTGTCTACCATTCTAGGGAGACTGCCTTTAATTTCCTACTTCCATGATCATCTCATCTGTTTTATTAATTCCTTTTATACACATGGGATGGTCCGATATTGTACTATATAAGGTTATGATATTTGATTTCCAACCACCCAGCTAGAAACTATACTTGTAATCTCCATGGATGACCTTGTTTCAGACATTATGTAATTTGTCTTGATTGCCATGGGGCTTGAAAGTAAATTTACAGAGTGTTTATAGAACTCTGCCTGTGATCAAGTCTTCAAGAAGTCTGTGTTGAGTGAAACGCAGTTTAAATTAGAATAGAGTAAATATTCCTAAAGCAAGAGGAGGAGATGATTTCCAGATGTTCCTATCTGCCATTTAGTCTGGGTCTTGATTTGTTCAGGCGGGTGTTAGAATGTAGGTATAGTTTGACAGAGAGAATATAAGCCCTCTCTATTTGTCAAAATGAATCAAGAGAAAGGTCTTGGATCTCCCGAGTCAGGATGACGCAGTTATAAAATAGCAATTGATAATAGTTGAATAAAAGTCTCTCAGTGTTGACTAAATGAATGATGGGAAGTGTTCAACTTCATATTGGAGACCTGACATGCAACTGTTAGGAGAACAAATTAAAAAGGTTAAAAACATCTTTCCATACCACCCATAATTTTTTCTTCCAGCACATTCAGATTTCACCTTCCTAACTCTGTTACCTAAGCTCTCAGAATAAGAACTGTTCAGAGGGAATTACCAAAATATGCTAGCCAAGCCCAGTGAAAATTTACTTCAAGTGATTACTTTTCTACCTCCCTTGATTTCAGTTATTTTACATGTAGTTGATCTCCACCCAGTAACTTTCATGGTGTTGGCAATTGATAATTTGGTCTAGCATGAACCTAATAATAGTCTGAAAAGTACCTTCCTCCTAAGGACAGAAATAAATGAATTTCGTTGCCCTAATTGTGTAAAAAATTGTGGCTCAATCTTTAAGAGTGCTAAGTTTTTTATTTCAAGACTCAGTCTGCTTTTGTAATTCCTGTTGAAAGAACAATAATCTTGGGAAGAACCTTCCATGGGACCCTGGTTTCTTACCAGTTAAGTGAGAAAGTGCCTTAGGTCCATGAAACCTCTAAGGTGTGTGCCTAGGGTGGGAGAGAGGGAATGGAGGTTTATGTACTGCAAAATAGCTCCCAAATTTCTCAGTGCTTTCTGAAATTTACCAGAGAAGACTCTTCAAATCTTGGTAAAACAAGTAGTCTTTGAAAATAAATGCGATCTTATATTTATCTGAGAGAAATATAAAGAGTGCTAGAGAATTATGGGAGGAAAAAAACCCACCCAAAACTGTTAACTCAAGTCCTTACTAAAGGTAACAAGAGCTGAAGATCACTACTCCTCAGGGAACAGGTATTTTAAGGTTTTTGTATAATAGATTGAGGCAGTATTAAGTTCAATTTTGTTCTCAGAATTTTTTCACTGTTTAGATTCTCAGAAGGTAGGAGGAAATTGAACTTCAGTTAATCATAAGACAGATGCAAGACTGGGGCTTCAGCTTAGCAGATGTAGGTTGATTTGAGTTTAGTAAGGAGGGTGGAGACGAATAGGTGGGAGCAAGATCTTGTGACTGGAAAATTATCAGTCTCTCAGCCTCTTTCACAGTATAAATACACCAACAGCGCCAACCCACCATCAGATAAACATCATTTTCTAAAAGGAAAGATTTTACTTAGCACTCCAAAATCCAAGAGTAATTAAGGGAATGCTGGTATTTAAATGCACCCCAGATTTTGAACACATCCTTTGTCATATAATAAACTGCCCTATCAATGATTAAATGAGGGATGTAGCTGCCATGGAGGTGCTTTTCAGTACTTGTTGGAGATGGGGGAACATAGTTGGCTGACTATCCCATTGCACAATTTTTTATGTATTGTGGCATTCATGCCAAGGGCTGCCCTCAGCCAATGAGTGTGCACAACGGAGATACTTAAGCTGGGCAATCTCTGCATGACCTGAACTGGGATTCCTTTAACTTCCAGAGTTCCCTGGTGGTAACTGGCTTGGCAATGCACCATCAGCTTCCTTTCCTTCCCTGTCTCATCTCACTATACTAGTATTTCCTGAAGATCACTTCCTAAATAAACTGCTTGTATTTGTGTCCCTGTTGCACTCTCTGCTGCTGCTGAGGAAGGTTAAACTAAGACAGTAGGCAACTGGAACCTGTTTCCTCCACTTGGGTATTGCCATGCCCTAATGTATGGGTAATAGAAATAATATAGAAAGAACTTACCTGGCTTTGAATCGGTATCCATTTTCATTTCCATATGTGAATATCTTGGTTATATGAGGGTTCATGTAAATAAAAAAATTAATAGATGTGTCTGTTGTCATTATTTCTGCGTTAGTATTTGGGGACCCTCTGGTTATAGCAGTGAGGAGCCAGAGGTAAAACAGTCTTAAGCTTTGAGAAAGCAGTTTCTGCTACAAATCTCGAAGGAACACAATCCTCTAGTTCATTTTTTTTCTATTTACACAATGTTTGTGCTAGACATAATGTAGAAATGTTTATCATTCTTGACAAAACTTAACATCAGGATTTCCCTGGCATAAAGAAGCCAGAATCAGCCATTGGTCACCTGCTCCTGAATCATTGCTTTTTCTGCCACCTCTATGTAATTCAGATCCAGGCCTTTAAATAAGAGTCTAGCCTTTTTCAGTTTGATTTTTTGGTTTACTGGGTTTTGATATAGGACTAAAAACTATTTTGTTTTCCTGCCTGTTGCATGGTGTCCATATTATGAGCAGCATTTCTGCATTGCTGTCCTGGACCTTTGCATTTTACACTGAGGCCTATCTACTGTTCTACAAAGGGTGCTGCTAGGCAAAACATCAGAAATTTAGCATGCACTGGGAAAAATTGTCAAAAGATTGTAGCCTTGTGGTTGGTTTGGTCTAGAGTTCTTACTAGAGAATTGCAGTGCTCAGATAACTGTATTCCCTGCAGTAATTCCCAGCTGCTGGAAAACTCAACCTCAGACATCCAGTGAGGAGTTATAACATGGTATTTTTGGTATCCCTCTTCCTTGTTAACACAGAGAAACTCATTTGTATCATGACATGCTTAGAAATGGTTTCATTTCCTTCCTGGTAAGAGTAAATGTGAATTCTAATTCATTGCATTCCTGCTGCCATAATTAAGACAAAGTTTTTGAAACTACAAAATCAGTTGTAGTGTGAGCATCTTTCCACCTCCCTGCTTCTGTCTGTAGGCCACCCCAAATGAGCCTGTAACACATATATCAGGAGATGAGGGCCTGAACAACACATCCCCTGATTACAAGGCCTAGACCTCAAAAGATTTAGGAAAGGGCTTAAGGGTGGTTTATTTTTCATTCATATATTGACTTTTCATCCTCCCCTTTGCTTACTCACTGTAAAGCTCCTGGGGGAAGGTCGCCCACATTTCTTTAGAAAAAAAAGAAGGAAAATATAAATCCATGGAATTAACACCTGGGATCAGCCCCATTTCCTCTAACTTCCTAGGCCAGTGTTAGGGTGTTGACGCAGGTAATCACATTTCTTACTGAAGGTCAAGACAGAGAAAAGACTGGTTAGTGCATATACTACAGTTATCTTTTTTTTATGTTGTTTTTGTCTGGATTTGGAATCAGGGTGATGCTGGCCTCATAGAAGATACTTAGAAGTTTTCCTCCCTCTTCCATTTTTTTTGAATAGTTTGAGAAGAATAGGTACTCTTTCCTAAATGTTTGATAGAATTTACCTGTGAAGTCATCTGGTCCTGGACTTTTGTTTCCTGGGAGTTTTTTGATTACCAATTCAACTTCATTACCAGTAACAAGTCTGTTCAAATTTTCTATTTCTTCCTGATTCAGTTTTGGAAGGTTATCTGTTTCTAGGAATTTATCCATTTCCCATATGTTGGTATATAATATTTTCTTATAAGAACAAACTAATAGTTGCCAGATGAGATAGGTGGAGAGATGGGTGAAATAAGTAGAGGAGTTTAAGATCACCCTTGTCATGATGAGCGTGGGCTAATGTATAGAATTGTTAAATCATATTGTATGCCTGAAACTAATATAACACTGTACATTAATTATATTTCAATAAAAGGGAAGTAACTAACCTAAGTAACTCTGGAAAATAATGTTTTGACTTGGAATGTAAAAACAAAGATAAATAAAAATTATATGAAACACTAAAAAAAAACAAAAACCTGAAGATAATTCAGATAACTTCAGTTAAGCTACCCAGTAATAGGTTTTCTCTCTAATTTTTAAAAAGTAAACTCAAACTCTACTTCTGTGAAGAGGAAAGACCACAGAAATTAGTGTTGAAGACTAAATAGATATCTTGTTTTAAGCAGAATGTTCTGGTATTCTGCTAAGCAGCACACATTTTCATTGCTTTTTTATATTCCTCCTCATTTGTCGTAGGTGAGACTATCCCTCTGATGATATTTTCTATTGGGTTCCTTGAAAGAGTGCAGATTATATTTGGGTCATGAATTTTTAAATAATTGTCCTGTACAGTGTGGCAACTAAGACCTAGAATTCCATACTG
The DNA here is from genome assembly GCF_009762305.2 of Zalophus californianus. Classification (NCBI taxonomy): domain Eukaryota; kingdom Metazoa; phylum Chordata; class Mammalia; order Carnivora; family Otariidae; genus Zalophus; species Zalophus californianus. The sequence goes on from NC_045600.1 coordinate 87,559,087, forward strand.
TATGTCCAAAATCTCCATGCCTCTTTCTTCCAAATGATAGATAACAATTCTGCCATGGCCACATTTTTAAATTCACATTCATCTTCTCAAACACTGCAAGAGCCAATTCAACTATCACACACATTTCCATATTGAATGGACTCAACATTGCCTTGCCCTCAAAACTGCTTTCATTATCCCACAAACCTGAGGATTTTTAATTTTCTTTTTTTTCTTTTTTCATTTTTTATTGTTATGTTAATCACCATACGTTACATCATTAGTTTTTGATGTAGTGTTCCATGATTCATTGTTTGTGCATAACACCGAGTGCTCCACGCAGAATGTGCCCTCCTTAATACCCATCCCCAGGCTAACCCATCCCCCTGCCCCCCTCCCCTCTAGAACCCTCAGTTTCTTTTTCAGAGTCCATCGTCTCTCATGGTTCGTTGCCCCCTCTGACTTACTCTCCTTCATTCTTCCCCTCCTGCTATCTTCTTCTTCTTCTTTTTTTTCTTCACATGTATTGCATTATTTGTTTCAGAAGTACAGATCTGTGATTCAACAGTCTTGCACAATTCACAGCACTCACCATAGCACATACCCTCCTCAATGTCTATCACTCAGCCACCCAATCCCTCCCAACCCCCACCACTCCAGCAACCCTCAGTTTGGTTCCTGAGATTAAGAATTCCTCATCTCAGTGAGGTCATATGATACATGTCTTTCTCTGATTGACTTATTTCACTCAGCATAACACCGTCCAGTTCCATCCACGTCGTTGTAAATGGCAAGATCTCATTCCTTTTTATGGCTGCATAATATTCCATTGTGTATATATACCACTTCTTCTTTGTCCATTCATCTGTTGATGGATATCTTGGCTCTTTTCACAGTTTGGCTATTGTGGACATTGCTCCTATAAACATTGGGGAGCACGTACCCCTTCGGATCCCTACATTTGTATCTTTGTGGTAAATACCCAGTAGTGTAATTGCTGGATCGTATGGTAGCTCTATTTTCAACTGTTTGAGGAACCTCCATACTGTTTTCCAGAGTGGTTGTACCAGCTTGCATTCCCACCAACAGTGTAGGAGGGTTCCCCTTTCTCTGCATCCCCGCCAATATCTGTTGTTTCTTGACTTGTTAATTTTACCCATTCTGACGGGTGTGAGGTGGTATCTCATTGAGGTTTTGATTTGGATTTCCCTGATGCCGAGCGATGTGGAGCACTTTTTGATATGTCAGTTGGCCATTTGGATGTCTTCTTTGGAAAAATGTCTGTTCATGTCTTCTACCCATTTCTTGATTGGATTATTTGTTCTTTGGGTGTTGAGTTTGATAAGTTCTTTATAGATTTTGGATACTAGCCCTTTATCTAATATGTCGTTTGCAAATATCTTCTCCCATTCTGTCGGTTGTCTTTTGGTTTTGTGGACTGTTTCTTTTGCTGTGCAAAAGCTTCTTATCTTGATGAAATCCCAATAGTTCATTTTTGCCCTTGCTTCCCTTGCCTTTGGTGATTTTTAGGAAGAAGTTGCTGCAGCTGAGGTCGAAGAGGTTGCTGCCTGTGTTCTCCTTTAGGATTTTGATGGACTCCTATCTCATATTGAGGTCTTTCAACCATTTGGAGTCTATTTTTGTGTGTGGTGTAAGGAAATGGTCCAGTTTCATTCTTCTGCACGTGGCTGTCCAATTTTCCCAAAACCATTTGTTGAAGAGACTGTCTTTTGTCCATTGGACATTCTTTCCTGCTTTGTCAAAGATGAGTTGACCATAGAGTTGAGGGTCCATTTCTGGGCTCTCGATTCTGTTCCATTGATCTCTGTGTCTCTTTCTGTGCCAGTACCATACTGTCTTGATGATGACAGCTTTGTAATAGAGCTGGAAGTCCAGAATTGTGATGCCATCAGCTTTGCTTTTCTTTTTCAACATTCCTCTGGCATTTCAGGTCTCTTCTGGTTCCATACAAATTTTAGGATTATTTGTTCCTTTTCTTTGAAAAAAGTGGATGGTATTTTGATGGGGATTGCATTGAATGTGTAGATTGCTCTAGGTAGCATTGACATCTTCACAATGTTTGTTCTTCCAATCCATGAGCATGGAACATTTTTCCATTTCTTTGTGTCTTCTTCAATTTCTTTCATGAGTATTTTATAGTTTTCTGAGTCCAGATCCTTTGCCTCTTTGGTTAAATTTATTCCTAGGTATCTAATGGTTTTGGGTGCAGTTGTAAATGGGATCGACTCCTTGATTTGTCTCTCTTCTGTCTTGTTGTTGGTGTATAGGAATGCCACTGATTTCTGTGCATTGATTTTATATCGTGCTACTTAACTGAATTCCTGTAAGAGTTCTAGCAGTTTTGGGGTGGAGTCTTTTGGGTTTTCCACATACAGTATCATATCATCTGCAAAGAGTGAGAGTTTGACTTCCTCTTTGCTGATTTGGATGCCTTTGATTTCTTTCTGTTGTCTGATTGCTGTGGCTAGGACTTCTAATACTATGTTGAATAGCAATGGTGAGAGTGGACATCCCTGCCACGTTCCTGACCTTAGGGGAAAAGCTCTTAGCTTTCCCCATTGAGAATGATATTTGCTGTAGGATTTTCATAGATGGCTTTTATGATATTGAGGTATGTACCCTCTATCCCCGTACTCTGAAGAGTTTTGATCAAGAAAGAATGCTGTACTTTGTCAAATGCTTTTTCTGCATCTATTGAGAGGATCCTATGATTCTTGTTCTTTCTTTTGTTAATATATTGTATCACGTTGATTGATTTGTGGATGTTGAACCAGCCTTGCAGCCCAGGGATAAATCCCACTTGGTCATGGTGAATAATCCTTTTAAGGTACTGTTGGATCCTATTGGCTAGTATTTTCATGAGAATTTTTGCATCCATTTCATCAAGGATATTGGTCTGTAATTCTCCTTTTTGATGGGGTCTTTGTCTGGTTTTGGGATCAAGGCAATGGTGGCCTCATAAAATGAATTTGGAAGTTTTCCTTCCATTTTTATTTTTTGGAACAGTTTCGGGAGAATAGGTATTAATTCTTTAAATGTTTGGTAGAATTCCCCTGGGAAGCCATCTGGCCCTGAGCTTTTGTTTGTTAGGAGATTTTTGATGACTGCTTCAATTTCCTTAGTGGTTATAGGTCTGTTCAGGTTTTCTATTTCTTATGGGTTCAGTTTTGGTAGTTGATACATCTCTAGGAATGCACGCATTTCCTCCAGGTTATCTAATTTGCTGGCATAGAGTTGCTCCTAATATGTTCTTATAATTGTTTGTATTTCTTTGGTGTTGGTTGTGATCTCTCCTCTTTCATTCATGACTTTGTTGATTTGGGTCATTTCCCTTTTCTTTTTGATAAGTCTGGCCGGGGGTTTATCAATCTTGTTAATTCTTTCAAAGAACCAGCTCCTAGTTTCGTTGATCTGTTCTGCTGTTCTTTTGGTTTCTAGTTCATTGATTTCTGCTCTGATCTTTATTATTTCTCTTCTCCTGCTGTGTTTAGGCTTTATTTGCCTTTTTTTCTCTAGCTCCTTTAGGTGTAGGGTTAGGCTGTGTATTTGAGACCTTTCTTGTTTCTTGAGAAAGGCTTGTAATGCTGTATACTTTCCTCTCAGAACTGCCTTTGCTGTATCCCAAAGATTTTGAACAGTTGTGTTTTCATTTTCATTGGTTTCCATGAATTTTTTAAATTCTTCTTTAATTTCCTGGTTGACCCATTCATTCTTTAGTAGGATGCTCTTTAGCCTCCATGTATTTGAGTTATTTCCGACTTTCCTCTTCTGATTGAGTTCTAGTTTCAAAGCATTGTGGTCTGAAACTATGCAGGGAATAATTCCAATCTTTCGGTACCTGTTGAGATCTGATTTGTGACCTAGGATGTGATCAATTCTGGGGAATGTTCCATGGGCACTAGAGAAGAATGTGTATTCCGTTGCTTTGGGATGGAATGTTCTGAATATATCTGTGAAGTCCATCTGGTCCAGTGTGTCATTTAAAGTCTTTATTTCCTTGTTGATCTTTTGCTTAGATGATCTGTCCATTTCAGTCAGGGGGCTGTTAAATTCCCCTACTATTATTGTATTGTTGTCAATGTGTTTCTTTGCTTTTGTTATTAATTGCCTTATATAATTGGCTGCTCCCATGTTAGGGGCATAGATATTTACAATTGTTAGATCTTCTTGTTGGATAGACCCTTTAAGTAGGATACAGTGTCCTTCCTCATCTCTTATTACAGTCTTTGTTTTAAAATCTAATTTGTCTGATAAAAGGATTGCCACCCCAGCTTTTTTTTTTGGTGTCCATTAGCATGGTAAATGGTTTTCCACCCCCTCACTTTCAATGTGGGGGTGTCTTTGGGTCTAAAATGAGTCTCTTGCAGACAGCATATGGATGGTTCTTGTTTTTTAATCCAGTCTGATACCCTGTGTCTTTTGATTGGGGCATTTAGCCCATTTACATTCAGGGTAACTATCGAAAGATATGAATTTAGTGCCATTGTATTGCCTGTAAGGTGACTGTGACTGTCTATTGTCTGTGTTTCTTTCTGATCTATGCTGCTTTTAGGCTCTCTCGTTGCTTAGAGGACCCCTTTCAATATTTCTTGGAGGGCTGGTTTCGTGTTTGCAAATTCCTTTAGTTTTTGTTTGTCCTGGAAGCTTTTTATCTCTCCTTCAATTTTCAATGAGAGCCTAGCTGGATATAGTATTCTTGGCTGCATATTTTTCTCGTTTAGTGCTCTGAAGATATCATGCCAGTCCTTTCTGGCCTGCCAGGTCTCTGTGGATAGGTCTGTTGCCAATCTAATGTTTCTACCATTGTAGGTTACATATCCCTTCTTCCGAGCTGCTTTCAGGATTTTCTGTTTGTCTCTGAGACTCGTAAGTTTTACTATTAGATGTCGGGGTGTTGACCTATTTTTATTGATTTTGAGAGGGGTTCTCTGTGCCTCCTGGATTTTGATGCCTGTTTCCTTCCCCACATTAGGGAAATTCTCTGCTATAATTTGCTCCAATATACCTTCTGCCCCCCTCTCTCTTTCTTCTTCTTCTGGGATCCCAGTTATTTTAATGTTGTTTTGTCTTAGTGTATCGCTTATCTCTCAAATTCTGCCCTCGTGATCCTGTAGTTGTTTCTCTCTCTTTTTCTCAGCTTCTTTATTTTCCATCATTTGGTCTTCTATATCGCTGATTCTCTCTTCTGTCTCATTTATCCTAGCAGTTAGTGCCCCCATTTTTAATTGCACCTCATTAATAGCCTTTTTAATTTCGACTTGGTTAGATTTTAGTTCTCTTTTTTCTCCAGAAAGGGTGTCTCTAATAACTTCTACGCTTTTTTCAAGCCCAGCTAGTATCTTTAAAATCATGATTCTGAACTCTGGGTCTGACGTACTCATGTCCGTATTGAGTAGGTCCCTGGCAGACGGTACTACCTCTTGTTATTTTTGCTGAGGTGATTTTTTTCATCTTGTCATTTTGTCCAGAGAAGAATAGATGAATGAGAGAACAAAATGCTAACAGATTAACAACGTCCCCAGCAAATATACTCTATACAAATCAGAAAAGACCTGAAACCAGGGGAAAAGAAACGGAAAGAAAGAAAAAAGAAAGAGAAAAAAAAAAGAAAAAGAAAAAGATAAAAACAAACAAAAACAGAAGAAAACAAAACAACCAGAATATGATCAAATATGATCAGACTAGTGCATAGATCAGTGCCACACACTAGATTTTGGGTGTATTTTGGTCTGTTTGAAGAAAGTCCCTCCTAATATTTTAAAGGAAGAAAGACATATATGTACAAAATAACAGTTGATACAAGGAAGGGATGGAAGATGAATGTAAAGATGAAAATTATAAAAGATTTTATAAAGGAATTGATAAGATAAGGAGTTGTTTTTAAAAAGAAAGAAGATTAAAAAACAAGAGAAGAAAAAAAGAAAAGGGAGAGAATGTGATTAGGCAGGAGACTAGAACAAAGCCATACACTAGTGATTTAGGGTATATTTTGACTTGTTAGAAGAAACTGTATCTCAAAATTTTAAAGAGAGAACAACTTATATATATATGACAAAAATAAGGGTAACTAGTATGAAGGGATAAAATATGACTCTAAAAAATGAAAAATAAATTTTCTTTAAAAGGGATTGATAAGCTGTTGGTTGAAAAAGGGAAAAAGAAAAATTCAAAAAAAGAAAAAAAAGTTAAAAAAATCAACTTTGAAAAACTAATGAATCATGGTAAAAAAAGCCATGAATTCTATGTGCAGTATTCCCCTAGCGCTGGAGTTCTCCCGTTCTCCTTGATCAGTAAACTTGTTCTTGGCTTGCTGGCTGTTCATGCTGATCTTCTGGGGGAGGGGCCTGTTGCCGTGGTTCCCAAATGTCTTTTCCGGAGGCTGAATTGCCCCGCCCTTGTCGGTCTGGGCTAAGCAAGCTGCTCGGGTTTGCTTTCAGGAGATTTTGTTCCCTCCAAGCTCTCGGTACAGCTTTGGAGGACCAGAGTGAAAATGGCGGCCTCCCAATCTCTGCCTGGAGGAGCTGAGAACTCGGGGCCCCGCTCCTCAGTGCGCCCCCAGAGAAAAGCAATCACTCCCGTCTCCCTGGTCTCCGGCCGCACTCTGTGCTCACCCGGCCTGTGACCGAGCATTTCTTTCTCTGGCACCTGACCCCGTGTGGAGTCTCCAAACCCAGCAGATCCCTGCGGTGCGCTCCCGCGCCGCTCCTCCCAGGGAAGGAAGGGGAGTCTCCCCAGCTCTGCCGCTTGTTGGGTCACTGCTGGAGGAGCAGTGGCCTGACTGGGCCACGGATCACAGTTTATGGCAACCCTGAGCTGAGAGCCCGCGCCTCGGCTCCTTCTTTGTAGCCGGCTTACCCGCTCTGATACCTGGGAGCTCTACCGCACTCAGGAACCCCCGGTCTTTCTGTCACCCCGAGGGTCCTGAGACCACACTGTCCCACGAGGGTTCCACCCAGAGCTTAGCCACTGGAGTGACGTCCCTCAGCAGAGCCGACTTCTAAAAGTTCTGATTTTGTGCTCTGCTGCTCTATCACTTGCCAGAAGCAGCCAACGGAGGCCCCCTTCCCCACCGTCTATCCTCCCGAATATCACCTCGTATTCACTTCTCCGCACGTCCTACCTTCCAGTAAGTGGTCGCTTTTCTGTTCAGAGAGTTGTTGCTATTCTTTTCTTTGATCTCCTGTTGAGTTCGTAGGTGTTCAGAATGGTTTGATCCCTATTCAGCTGAATTCCTGAGACCAGATGAAACCCAGGTCTCCTACTTCTCTGCCATCTTGCTCCGCCCCCGAACCTGAGGATTTTTTAAAAGATTTATTTAATTGAGAGAGAGAAAGAGAGAAAGAGCACACCTAAGCAGGAAGGGCAGAGGGAAAGAGAGTCTCAGACTGCATTGAGTGCAGAGCCCAATGTGGGGCTCTATCTCATGACCTTGAGATCACGACCTGAAATGAAACCAAAAGTCCCACACTCAAGCAGATGTGCCACCCAGGCACCCCAAACCTGAAGCATTTTTATCCCCTATTGTAATGCATTGAAATCACAGACCATAAAAAAAAGAAAGTTAAGAGTCAGGTGATGACATTTAGTAGAATAAGGAAAAATTGGGACACCATCCTAATAGATGACATCAGGATGCCTTTAAGGCCCCAGTAACTCTTACCATTGCAATATCTGTGGTACTGCAAAAGCCACGTCAGAGCAGAATTAGACCATGGATTCTGGATTCACAGATAAACTGTTCTGATCACAGCAATTTTCAGTGAGGCCTAGGCAGTTCTGTGCATGTACTCATGGGGCAGGGAGCATCTATTTTATTAAAGAGGATCACTAAAAAACCAAATCACAAGGATCAAGCTCCGGTGGGTAGGAAAATCCTGGATCCTTCTCTTGACTCTGGTATTGGGCCACTTCAGTCCTGGATAGAGAAGTATGTCTTACATTCTACTAGTGTGTTAAAGAGTTCATTTAGAGGGGCTGTGGAATAGGCTTCCTTGTAATAAGAAAGGCAAAGTGATATGCAACATTCTCAGTGCATCAATGGGACTCTGGGAGAAGGCTGAGTCTATTATCTTTAGATTTTTTTTTGAAAAGATTTTATTTGAGAGAGAGAATGAGAGACAGCATGAGGGAGGAGGGTCAGAGGGAGAAGTAGACTCCCCACTGAGCAGGAAGTCTGATGCGGGACTTGATCCCGGGACTCTAGATTCATGACCTGAGCCAAAGGCAGTTGCTTAACCAACAGAGCCACCCAGGCGCCCCTCTTTAGGAGATTTCTAACAGAGGGAACAACTCAGCTCTGAATTCAAGAAGTAGCTTTCTCCTTCAGGCAGATTATTTGAATTAGGAGCAGAAGAGTTTCACTCCTGCTTGAAGAAGAAGGAAAAAACATCCCAGCTCAGATAAATCTATCACTAAAAGACATTAATGCCACTCGATCTAGGAAAAAAAAAGTGTCGAATTCTGTGATGTCTTTGTAATGTGCCAACTTGGCTAGGCTGAATTACATTTCCCACAATTCACACTGTGTGTTTCTAGTTAGGGTGAGCCACTAGGGAGAGTCAGGATATTGGGAGGGCAGAAGGGAGGCAGCAGCCATTGTGCAATTGACACACATTATTACTGATCTGCTGAAATTTCTCCTTGGCATGAAGGAGCTGCTGAGCCTTCCACTGCTTTACGAGCTCCAAATAATCTACAGCTTATATAAGCTGCCTATTTCTGAATCAGGGACTCTGAGAAAATTTCAGTGGCCTCATCATGTGTGTCTGTTTAGAAATCAAGTTAGGTGGGAACATTATTTGGCAGGATCTTTTTTGTTTATAGGACTAAATGTAGAGTTTTCCTTTTCAGATTCTTTGTAGGAACAGAAAACATTTGGATAACATACTAAATGAAAAAAAATCTAAGGGATATTATAGAAAAATTAAAAATAATTGAACTAGAGTGATATACAGCTTGGAAGTGAGTGAAAACAAATCCCTAACAATTACATAGCTCTGTACTTACTTATAACATTAAAACAATCAAAACTAAATATTGCTTAGGTACATGCAACCAAGAGAGAGGGCAGAAGAAGATTATAATAATTATGATGGGGAAAAGCAGGAAATAGGATTTGGCAAGAACATGTGTATAAGTAATTAATTGGAAATACTCTAGTTTTGGGATTGGATTGTAAATTTTTTACTTATGTATGAGAGTAACATCCAGTATTTTTTTTATTTTATTTTATTTTATTTTATTTATTTTATTTTATTTTATTAAGATTTTATTTATTTATTTGACAGAGAGAGACACAGCGAGAGAGGGAACACAAGCAGGGGGAGTGGGAGAGGGAGAAGCAGACTTCCCGCTGAGGAGGGAGCCCGATGTGGGGCTCAATCCCAGGACCCCGGGACCATGACCCGAGCTGAAAGCAGACGCTTAACGACTGAGCCACCCAGGCACCCAACATCCAGTACTTTAAAGAAGAATCTTGGGCTTGTTCACTACCATCCAAACAGGTCAACCATCTGATGTCCCAGATTACCAGTATCTTCAACTTGTCAACAATGACCACATCTAACATCTCCTTTTCTTAGTCCAACAACAAGTAGTCCAATTCTTCTTTTACCAAGGTTTTTAGGGAGCCTTTCTCTGGCTTTCAATTGTTTCCTCTGAACATGTTGCCCACCAGCACTTGATAATTTGAGCACTAGTCAAGCCCTTTGGACTTCTGGTGTTGCCACCGTGCCTTATAATTACTGAAAAGCTTCCAATGACATGAACAGGAAGTTCACTGTATACTTGAACATAATAATGGTAGAGTTGGGAAGTATTTGCACCAGTCTTAAAATTACCACTTAATGACTTACAGTAAATCACCTAATGACACAGTTTTAGCTTCATCCAAAACATGTGTGTCCTTTCAGGAATACAATAAGGCTTAGAGGAGATGCTGTTAGCCATGTGGCAAGTCACTCAACTCAGTAGATGGGGCAGTGTCCATTCCTTAAGCTAGGGTCCCCAGGCACTGACATCTACTACACACAGATTCAGAGCCACAAATGCCTTGATTCAATGATCTTCAAACCAGAATGAGTTCAGTTGAATTTATTTTATTATAAATTATCATATCTGAGATTAAACAGGTTTACCCCAAATTATACTACCACTTCATCTCAAATAAAAATTTTAAAAGGATCTTAAAACAAAAACGGACACACAATTTATAAAAAAAACTTATATGATGCAGCAAAAGCAGTTTTAAGAGGAAAGTTCATAGCAATAAATGACCATCAGGAAACAAGATCTCAAATAAACAAGCTCTTTGTGTCAAGGAACCAGAAAGAAAAAAAACACCCAAAGTTAGAAGAAAAGGATCTATGTGGATTAAAGCAGAAATAAATGAAATAGAAGATAAGACAAAAGAAAAAAAAACAGAAAAATTAACAAACCTTAGAGTTAGTTCTTTGAAAAGAAAATTGACTAGTCTTTAGACTAACCAAGGAAAAAAGAGAGAGGATCCAAATCAACAAAGTTATACATTAAAAAGGATCAATTACAAATGATAAGAGGCTACTATGAAAAACTATATACCAAACATCTGGACAACTGAGGAGAAATGGAAACATTCCTAAAATATACAAACCACGAAGACCGAATCAGAAAGAAATAGAAAGAACAGAATTTTACTAGTAAGGAGACTGAAGCAGTAATCAATATCTCCCAAAAAGAAAAGCCCAGGACCAGATGGCTTCAAAGGTGAACTTTACCAAATATTTAAAGAAGAATTAATGCCAGTCCTTCTCAAACTTGTCCCAAAAATTGAAGAGGAGATGAGGAGGTGGTAAAAATTCAGTGCTTTTAGAATGTGCTTGAAATAGACTACTACATACATATGGTTTTATGTGAACATCTTGGTAACCACCAAACAAAAACCTATATAAACACACAAGAACAATAAAATAAAGAGAAAGGAACCCAAACATAACTCCAAAGAAAGTCATCAAATTGCAAGGGAAGTAAGCAAGAGAAGAAAGGAATGGAGAACTACAAAAACAACCAGGAAAAAAAAATGGCAATAAGTACAGAGATATCAATAATCACTTTAATTGTAAATGGATTAAATGCTCCAATCAAGGACATAAGTTAATGATGGATAAAAAATCAAGACTCAACTATAACTTGTCTACAAGAGCCTCACTTCAGACCTAAAGACACATACAGACTGAAGGTAAAGTGATGGAAAAGATATTCCCATGCAAATGGAAATGAAAAGAAAAGCAACGTAATAATACTTAGCTCATACACAATAGACTTTAAAGTAGACTATAACAAGAGACAAAGAAGGGCATTACAAAATGATAAAGGGATCAATCCAACAATTCAACAACAATTGTCTCTATTCACCCAACATTAGAAGCACCTAAATATATTGGGCAAACATTTACAGACATAAAGGGAAAAAAAATGGCAGTAATACAATAATAGGTGGGGATTTAATATCTACTTACATTAATGGATAAATTATCCAGACAGAAATTCAACAAGGAAACAATAGCCTTAAATGATACATTAGACAAGATGGAATAAACAGGTATATACAGAGCAATCCACTCAAAAATTAGTAGCATGCACATTTGTTTCATGTGCACATGGAACATTCTCCAGGACAGATCACTTTTTAGACCACAAAACAAGTCTCCCTAAATTGAAGGGGGAGAAATCAGAGAGGGAGATGAACCATGAGAGACTATGGACTCCAGGAAACAAACTGAGGGTTTCAGAGGGGAGGGGGTGAGGGAATGGGGTTCCTGGGTGATGGCTATTGAGGAGGGCATGTGTTGTCATGAGCACTGGGTGTTACATGCAACTGATGAATCATTGAACACTACATCAAAAACTAATGATGTACTATACAGTGGCTAACTGAACATAATAAAATAAATTTAATAAAATTGAAATCATTACAAGCATCTCTTCTGAACACAATCACATGGAACTAGAAATCAATTAAAGAAAAAAACTGGAATATGCTGGGAAGATGGCAGAGTAAGAGGACCCTAAGCTCACCTTATCTCATGGATACAACTAAATAACCCAGAAAATGACCCAAAGACCAGCAGAACAAACTCCACAACTAAATGTAGAGAAGAGGCCACACCAAAGACAGTAGGAAGGGCAGAGATGCAATGGGGAGCTAAACAGACCTGTGGGAGGGACGCAGTGTTGTGGAGAAGGGGGAGAAAAACAGATTATTACACTGAGGAACCCACACAGGGAAGATGAATCACCATAACATTTGACATTGAAAACCAGTGGTACTTAAAATCTGGAATTTTAAAAATCATGGGGCTCAGGTCTGGGAGAGTGAGGAAATGGAGACCCCACCCTTAGAGAGAGGGCACAACAAATAGCTCATGGAGATATAGCATAGAGGCAGTGGGTTGAAAAATGCTGGGTCATACAGGAAGTAGAATTGTTTATTCATCTCAGGGCATGTCCTGGAAGGATAGAGATTGTTGGGGGACTCCTCTAGGAACAAAGGAGCTCACAGGTGCCATTTGCATTAAATATGTAGATTGCTTTCGGTAACATAGACATTTTAACAATATTTGTTCTTCCAATCCATGAGTATGGAATGTTTTCCCATTTCTTTGTGTTTTCTTCAACTTCTTTCAGAAGATACAGTTTTCCATGTTACCTAAGCTACATTGAGTCTATTCTTGGAGAGCTTGCTCTGTTTGTGATAGATTTTAGAACATGATAGAAATATTAGAGAATAGGAAAGGTTGTGAACCAGTCTCAGAGTGCTGTATGGTCCAACTTTTACTAGGAAGAGGCCTTAGACTTTAGTGATTTCTATTTTTTCTTGGACTTGAATGGTCCTAATTTGAAAAGCCATATCAAATTAAACCAAAATTTCCAATCCTAATTCTTCTCCTTGAAGGTCCTCTTCAAAGACTCAGCACCCACTGAGACACTAGATCAGAAAGTGATAAATTGTCATCTATTGATTGGGACAATTGACTGGGCTAGGGATCAGGAATTTCCAGCAACATTCCAGTGTGACTTCTGTTATAGTTCTGGTGGAGGCATTCTTATCACAGGGGACTTAGTTTCTTTTTGAAGGCATCCACCCCAGGTCCCCTCAAGTTTGTGGGACTGCATGATATGTGCAAGAGAAAGAGAGAGATTAGAGTTAGCTTAGTGGAATGGTTAAAGGACAGTGGTGCTCTAGTGATGAGAACAGGACAATAATGGCAGTACCTAGAAGCAGAGTATAAAGGAAAAGCAAGGGAAAGGTGGTAGATGGAAGCCATGTCAAGTTTATCGGGTACTCATTTAAAACTGCTAACTGCTTTAAAAGATGCTACGGATGATTTTAAAGCACAGGAATAAATGTTCAGCATTCAAGCCTTTTTGCAGCCATGTTCCAAGATCCTCCTCCCCTTATTTTGTGTTCTGCCAAGATAAACCTATGTTCTGGAATTGGTGATTATTCCACTGTGGCCAATGCCTTTCCTTATCCCATCCCATTGTCTAATCATCTCATGACCTTCTAGGGTAATGTATTTCCATTTAAACTTCTGACAGCTAGGTGAGCTCAAACCAGAGCTCCTGATCATTTTATTACTAAAAAGGTTGCCCAAATCCCCAGGCTCTGGTACACTTTTCTAGCAGATACCTCCATGGATAGAAGAAACTACAGTGAATAACTTTCAGGTACAGACATTGTGCTTCTAGATCTGCCTCCCCAGGAGAGAATTTACACTTCGTATTTCCCCCTTATCCTCATTAGAGCATACTACTTGCTCACACAGTCCCAAACAAGTGACAAAGGAGCTCTTAACAAAGAAAGTAAGATGTTCCACAGCAGCCTAAGAACCTACAAGGCCTCAGTCCATGCCACTTACTGTGGTGGAAAACTTCCAGCTGAAGGGCCTAGCTCCTGTCTCTACAGTTGATCCAGCAATATCAGCTGGAGGGAAGATTGCTGATTATAGTCACAGAGATAGAACAAACTTCTCCATTCTTTTCCTTCATTCCAATGTCTTTCACCATTTCTGTGGCAGGCCACAAAGATGAATTATTCACCACTAGAGCACACAGGACAGTCCTTCTAAGTTCCTGGTGCCCTGAGAGCAGTAAGAGAACCATATAGAATGAAAAGGCAGCATTCTGCATCTGCATACTTTGCTTCCCTAGGTGACTCAAATGTTAGCATTCTGCCAGGAAGAAACCATTCATTTAGGCTTGTAGAAATAATAGAGCCTGAAATTGTTCTTCCTTGATCTTAAAGCTATGTTAAGAATATGCAAGGGAAAGTTTTAATACCATTATTCCTGGCACAAAAGGTTAATGCACTACTTCCTTTGACAATGTGTCAGATGAGTGTTTATTTCTGAAGTACATTTTGGATATTCCAGAGCCCATGCCTTCATGTTCAACACCTTCAAAACCCTTCCCAGGAGATTCATTCTCCCAAGAGCAAAGGTTAACCTCTACTCCTGAGGTTCTTTGGTTAACACCTCCTTGACTATGAATATTGGGATTAAGGAGGTTGCAATATGAAGTCACAGTGAATCAGTCAGCATTATCTTCAACACTGTCCATTCGCTCTAAGTATGAACCTAGTAAGTTTGTCTCAGTTTCTACAAGCACAGAATTAAACATCAGATGGACCAGTTTGTTACAGACATGTGAAGGCAGAAGCCTCAGCAAATATCTATATATAAAAGATCTCAAGTTTCAGTATGTGCCAGGAAGTCAACATCAATTGTCAGATGGTCACAAGTGGACTATTTAAATGCAAAGACTATCATTTACAGAGGCATAGAATTCAACAACATATTTCTCTATGAAGTTCTCTTGATGAAAGCTGGCAATTCTGGATTTGCAACAGGGAGACAATGGGATCTTGCTGGAGTTATCCTCAGCAGGTAGAATGGCCTGTTTGCTTTGTTTTCTTAATGGCCCTGAAGATGATCCTAATTGGGAGGCCATCCACCAATTTGTTCCAGTTCCTTATCTATTTCTTTGACATTGTGTTATATGAGCTTAATCCCACAGAAGCTGCTTCTCACACATCAGCCAAGATCAGATAACCTTCATGTTTGGGACAAAGGCATGACCTCTCCAAATACTAGTGAGTTACACTAAAACAGTCTCAATTTGTAGCAGACTATGTTGAGAAAGTTAAGGAAGAATGATTTCACTCCCAGATTGTCTTCCATTAAGCTATCCAATACCCTTTACCAATAAACCAACTGCAGTGCTTCTGCAGCATTGAGAAGCCCCTACTGAATGTGCAATACTTCTGCACTGAGAAGCCCCTACTGAAGGTGTAATACTGTATATTTTTAGACTACCTCTTTTAGTCATAACATGCACATGTACTTACTTGCACGCTGCTAAGGGCAGAAAGAAGGGTAGTATAGCTATGGGATAAAGAAGCCATTGAGGGTTCTAGAGGGGAGGGGAGTGGGGGCATGCGTCAACCTAATAAAGCATCAATTTCCCTTTCTGTCCAACTCAAAATAACAAATATGTGGGAATTCTGACCAGAAATTCCCCTTTTAGAATCTTCAACCCCTAGGCTCACAGGATTTTATACAGTTCTCCACACCCAACACCAACCAGCTCATAGCCGTAAAGTAGCAGTGTGCATGTAAGATTACCAGATCAGAAAGTTAAAAAGTACACTAAATCACAGATGTTTTACTCTGTGAAGAAAACACAAATAACTGATGATCTTGATGCTTCTAATGAAGAGAGTGCTGCCCAACATCGAGATCTAATAGTTCTTAAACTAAATTCTAGTCGAGTAAATCTATATCTGCATCTGGAGGAGAGAGGACAGAAATGGTGCCCTGACATTCCTAAGCAGCACATCCCTGCCTCCTATTTGTGGATCACCCACAAAGCCCATTGCTGATGTATCTTTTCATACCTGATGAACACACTGTCCCACATTCTTACATTCACAGGGAGACTCCCTTTTCTCCAACTTCTTTTCACACTACCAAATTGCAGTCATGGACACCTTCACCTTCCATCTGCCCCATGACTGAAGCATAATTGTCTAATTCTCCACCCACAGTGAGTCTTCCTCAGGGGACTTTCTCATCTTTCTCTGACAAAACAGTCCTGGTAGGCTTGTACTCACACAGGTTTCCAAATATTCCAGAGGTGCCTAAACTTTAAGGTAAGTCCAATGATTCTAAGGTTTATATGGAAAAGCAAAAGACTCAGAATGGCAATTTGGTAAGACTTCTTTTAAAAATCAGAAAACTAATACTACCCAACTTCAAGACTTACTATAACGCCATAGTAATCAAGATTGTGTGGTATTAATGAAAGAATAGGCAAATAGATGAATGGAACATAGTAGATAGTCTAGGAATAAACCCACATAAATACAGTAAATCAATCTTTGAAAGGAAGCAAAGGCAGAAATTGGCACAAAAACAGACACGTAGATCAATGGAACAGAATAGAGAGCCCAGAAATGGACCCTCAACTCTATGGTCAACTCATCTTCCACAAAGCAGGAAAGAATGTTGATGGAAAAAAGATAGTCTCTTAAACAAATGGTGTTGGGAAAATTGGACAGCCACGTGCAGAAGAATGAAACTGGACCATTTCCTTACACCACACACAAAGATAGACTCAAAATGGTTGAAAGACCTCAATATGAGACAGGAGTCCATCAACATCCTAAAGGAGAACACAGGCAGCAACCTCTTCGACCTCAGCCACAGCAACTTCTTCCTAGAAACTTCGCCAAAGGCAAGGGAAGCAAGGGCAAAAATGAACTATTGGGACTTCATCAAGATAAGAAGCTTTTGCACAGCAAAAGAAACAGTCAACAAAGCCAAAAGACAACTGACAGAATAGGAGAAGATATTTGCAAACGACATATCAGATAAAGGGCTAGTATCCAAAGTCTATAAAGAACTTATTAAACTCAACACCCAAAGAACAAACGATCCAATCAAGAAATGGGCAGAAGACATGAACAGACATTTTTCCAGAGAAGACATCCAAATGGCCAACAGACACATGAAAAAGTGTTCAACATGGCTCAGCATCAGGGAAATCCAAATCAAAAGCTCAATGAGATACCACCTCACACCAGTCAGAATGGCTAAAAGTAACAAGTCAGGAAACGACAGATGTTGGCGGGGTTGCAGAGAAAGGGGAACCCTCCTACACTGTTGGTGGGAATGCAAGCTGGTGCAGCCACTCTGGAAAACAGTATGGAGGTTCCTCCAAAAATTGAAAATAGAGCTACCCTATGACCCAGCAATTGCACTCCTGGGTATTTACCCAAAGATACGAATGTAGTGATCCTAAAGGGTATGTGCACCCCAATGTTTATAGCAGCAATGTCCACAATAGCCAAACTGTGGAAAGAGCCAAGATGTCCATCGACAGATGAATGGATAAAGAAGGTGTGGTATATATATACAATGGAATATTATGCAGCCATCAAAAGGAATGAAATCTTGCCATTTGCAACAACATGGATGGAACTGGAGGGTATTATGCTGAGCGAAATAAGTCAATCAGAGAAAGACATGTATCATATGACCTCACTGATTGAGGAATTCGTAATCTCAGGAAACAAACTGAGGTTGCTGGAGTGATGGGGATGGGAGGGATGGGGTGGCTGGGTGATAGACACTGGGGAGGGTATATGCTATGGTGAGCGCTGTGAATTGTGCAAGACTGTTGAATCACAGACCTGTACCTCTGAAACTAATAATACATTATATGTTAAAAAAAAAGAAGAAGAAGAAGATAGCAGGAAGGGAAAAATGAAGGAGGGGAAATCAGAGGGGGAGACGAACCATGACAGACTATGGACTCTGAGAAACAAACTGAGGCTTCTAGAGGGGAGGGGAGTGGGGGGATGGGTTAGCCTGGTGATGGATATTAAAGAGGGCATGTACTGAATGGAGCATTGGGTGTTATACACAAACAATGAATCATGGAACACTACATCAAAAACTAATGATGTAATGTATGGTGATTAACATAACATAATAAAATAAAATAAATGTAAAAAAGAGGCCATTTGCAATGCTATTTTGCTTTGTATCTCTCCCTGTCCATGAGCCAAACCTGCTCCTGATCTACAGACTGATGCTAATGGGCCACATATCAAATGATGCCTGTTAACTAAAAATAATAAAAAAATAAGGGAACTTGAAGGGAAAATTATGAAGATTTTCTAAATAAAAGTGGAAGCTAATCCAGCCTCTGACTGTAGCAATACGTTTTGGAAATAAGCCCTTTCAGGAATGCTTATTATACGCAGGCCTTTATATCAAGGAAATAAGACCTGGGCACCAAAGAGGACATTTTTCACATAATCCAGTCTGTCCAGACTTCAGCTTCCTGAAGGAATCCACTTTTGTACTATGGACATTTGTTTTATACAGCCCAAAGAGGGTTAAAGTGCATTGGAATGGTGTTCCAGGTAAACTAATAGTCGGTCTCTCTTTCCTTCTGCTCAGGTGCTGAGGAGGGTGGGGGACATTCTGGATATTTCATATAAGTGGAATCCTGCAATATATGACTTTTTGCATCTAGTTTCTTTCATTTAACATAATGTTTTCCAGGTTCATGTATGTTGTAGCATGTATCAGCACTTCATTCCCTTTTATATTTGAGTAATATTACACTGTATTAATATATACCATGTTACTCATTCATTCACTGGTTGATGGACATTTGGGTAGTTTCTACTTTTTGGCTATTGTGAATAATGCTACTATATTCATTGTGTACAAATATTTGTTAGAATACATGTTTCTCAGTTTTTTGGGTATATACCTAGGAGTGGAATTGCTCGTCCCCAGAATAATTTTATGTTTAACTTTTTGAGGAACTGCCAAACTTTTCTAGTAGCTTCACCATTTTACATTCCTACTAACTGTGTACAAGGTTTTCAATTTCTTCATATACTTGCCAATACTTGTCTTTTTTTTTCGTAGCCACCATTGTGTGTGTGAAGTGCTATCTCACTGCAGTTTTGATTTGTAGTTCCTAAATGACTAATAGTGTGGAATATTTTTTCATGTACTTGTTAGCCATTTGGAGATCTCCTTAGAGAAATATTTATTCAAGTTCTTTGTCCATTTTTCAATTGGGTTGTTTGTCTTATGTTGATGAGTTAAGAGTTCTTCATATATATATATTCACATATATATATATTCCTATATACTAGACTCTAATCAGATGTGTGATTTTCAAATATTTTGTCCCATTCTGTAGATTGTTTTCACTTTCTTGATGGTGTACTTTGATGCACAAAGTTTTAAATATTGGTGAAGTCCAATTTATCTATTTTTTCTTTTGTTACTTGTGCTTTGGGTGCCATATCAAAGAAGCTATTGCCAAATTTAAGGCTACAGAGATTTACTTCTGTGTTTCCTCCAAGAGTTTTATAGTTTTACTTCTTATATTTAGGTCTTTGAACCGTTTTGAATTGGTTTTTGTATATAATGTGAGGTAGGGGTCCATCTTCCTTCTTTTGCATGAGTTGTCTCAGCACCCTTTGTTGAAGACATTTTTTTCTCCATTGAATAGCCTTGACACATTTGTCAAAAAATCAATTAACCTTAGATGTATGAATGTCTATTCTTTTTTAAAAGATTTGAGAGAGAGAGCACAAGTGGGAGGAACAGAGGGAGACAGAATCTCAAGCAGACTACACACTGAGTGCAGTACCTGATGCAGGGCTTGATCTCATGACCCTGAGCCAAAATCAAGAGTCAGATGCTAAACAGACTGTACCACCTAGACACTGCAATCTATGTCTATTCTTATGCCAATACCACAGTTTTGATTACTCTACCTTAGTAGTAGGGTTTGAAATCAGAACGTATGAGTCCTCCAACTTGTTTTAATTAATTAATTGTGCAAGATTGTCTTGTCTATTTAAGATCCTCTGCAATTCTATATGAAAGGATATCCTTTTCCATATGTATAATATTTGCCCATTCAGACTTTGAAATGAATTGTGTTAAATCTATAGATCACCTACAGTAGTACTATTATTGTAGCAATATTAAGTTTTAGAATCTATAAACATGGGATATTTTTCTATCTATTTAGGTCTTTTAAAACTTATTTCAGCAATGTTTTATTTTTTTGTGTACAGATTAACAACTCCTTGGTTAAATTTGTTCTTACATATTGTATTCTTTTTGATGCTATTATTTTGATGGTGTTATATAAATGAAACTGTTTTATTTCAAATTTGAATAGTTCATTGGTAGTGTATAAAAATACAACTTTTTTGTGTGTTGATCTTGTATCTGTGATTTTGCTAAATTTGTTTATTAAGTCTACTAGTTTTTTGGGGATTCTTTAGGATTATATATATATAGGGTAATGTCATCTGTGAATAAAGATAACTTTACTTCTTCCTTTCTAATTTGGATGCCTTTTATATCGGTTTCTTGCCCAATTGTTCTGGACAGAACTCCCAATACACTGATGAATAGAAGTAACAAAATTGGGCATCTTCATCTTATTCCTGATCTCATAGGGAAAGCTTTCAGTCTTTCACAACTGAGTATAATGTTATTAAGTTTGTGTAATTTTCATAAATGCCCTTCATAAATGTTGAGGAAGTTCCCTATATTCCTAGTTTGTTGAGTATTTTATCACAAAGGGGTGTTAGATTTTGTTAAGTGCTTTTTCTGCATCACTTGAGATAATCACAGTTTCCCCCACTGCTTTATTAATGTGGTATATTCCACTGATTTTCATATATTGAGACATTCTTGTATTCCCAGGATTAATGCTACTTGGTCCTGATGTATAATCCTTTTAATATACAACTAGATTTGCCTTCCTAATATTTTGTTGAGAATTTTTGCATTTATATTCATAAGAGATATTCGTAAGATATAGTTTTTTTTTCTTAGGATGTCTATCTGGCTTTGTATCACATTATGCTGGCCTCACAGAATAAGTATTACCTTCTCTTATAATTTATGGAAAATTTGAAAAAGATTGGTGATAATTCTTTAAATGTTTGGTAGAATTCACCAGTGACAAGTAAAAATTTCCCTTTGAACACTTCTTTGGTAGCATCTGTTAAATTTTCATACATTGTGGTATTTCTTTTTCATTTGTCTCAAAGTATTTTCTAATTCTGTGTGTGATATCTTCACTAATCTATCAATTATTCAGAAGAGTGTTACTTAATTTCCACATATTTGTAAAATTTCCAGTTTTCTTTATAATCTGTTATAGATTTTTAGTTTTATTTCACTGAGGGCAAAGAAGATACTTTGTATTTTTTAAGTATTTTAAAATTAGAGTGATGTCAGCAAGATGTGAAATAGGAGGTTCTAGCCCTTGTCCCACACAAAAATATCAATTTAACAGTCATTTGTAGGTGAAAATATCTTCATGAGAACTCTAGAATCCAAGTGGGAGGTTACAGCACCTGAGTGGAGCACAGAAATGAGATAAGATGTATTGAAAGTTTAAGAATACTCACTTTCCTCAGGGCACCTGGTGGCTCAGTCAGCTAAGTGTATGATTCTTGGTTTTGGCTCAAGTCATGATCTCAGGGTTGTGAGATTGAGTCCTGCATTAGGCTCCATACTGGGCATGAAGCCTGCTTAAGATTCTCTCTTTTCCTCTCCCTTTGCCCCTCCCTGCTCTAAAATTTTTTTTTTTTTAAAAGAACACTCACTTTCCTAACATCACCTCTCCCCCAAGCCAGAACAGCATGCCACTGAGAGAGCTCTCTTCAGCCCATACATTCTCCCATGGTGGGAAGAGTAAAATGAATATCTGATTTCCTTAGACTTTCAGGTGCTAATTGAGGAACTGTTTCTGTCCTGCCTCACTTAGAACACTCAGGAAACGGGCATGACTAGATTGAGGGCAGGCAAGAAAGGGAGAAGGAAGAGGGTCTCAACGATTAGCACATGGATCTCAACAGTTGACCTTTGATTCTCTGGCAGCAGATCCACATGCCTATGGACCCTGGCACTTGTCTCACCTGCCCAGATCCTGGCACCAGAACTGTCCACTTAAGGACACTAGCACTTGGCCTGCCCACACACAGACCCTGGCAATGGGCCCATTGTAGACCTTGCAAGCCAGCCTGCCTATGGACTCTACCACTTTTAACCCTAGTTTAAAAGATTTTTTAACTATAAGAATAACTATAACCACAAAATTCTAGGTACAGAATTTCTGGCTAGGCTAACTAGAAAGAGTTTTCCTTGACAAAGCCAGTCTAGAGATTGGAAGATGTGAATTCTTATTCAAACATGCAGATAACAGTGTAGGGCTACGGGATCAGAAAGAATTAGGAAACTGTTATTATACCAAAGGAACAACAAAAAAAAGCTCTAGTAAGTGACCCTAAAAAAATGTGAATCTATGAAATGCCTGATAAAGATTTAAAAATAATCATTTTTAAAAGTTCAGTGAGTTACAAGAAAATACAGGTAGACAACTAAATTAAATCAAGAAGAGTCAATGAACAAAATGATAAGAGATAGAAACCATAAAAAGAGCCAAACAGAAATTCTGGAGCTAAAGAATACAATCCTGAACTAAAAATAAGCCAACAAACAAAAAAGAAAGCTTCAAAAACAGACTCAATCAAGCAGAAAAAAGAATCAGCAAACTTGAAGACAGATCATTTGAAATTATCCAGTCAGAAAAACAAAAAGATAAAAGGATGAAAAAGAGTGAAGAAAGCCTGCAGAACTTAGGAGTTACCATTAAATAAAAAATATAATACAGTATGTAAGTCCAATGAGGTGAGAGAGAGAGAAAGGGGCAGAAATCTTATTTTTTAAAAAATCTAACCAAAAGATTCCCAAATCTGGGGAGGGAAATGGACATACAGATTCATAAAGCCTTAAAAGAATCAAAATAAGTAGAAACTAAAGAGGTCTTCATCAATTCATTTTAATTGTCAAAAGGCAAAGACAGAATTTTAAAGCATCAAGAAAAACATAACTCATCACATATAAGCCCTCCCCCATTACACTATTACACTATTAGCATATTTCTCAGCAGAAACCTTGTAGGCCAAGAAAGACTAGAATTATATACTTAAAGTGCTCAAAGGAAAAAAAAACATTGCCAAATAAGAATATTACACCTGTAAAAGCTGTCCTTTTAGAAATGAAAGAGATACTTTCCAAGACAAAGACTAAGACTGAGAGAGTTCCTAATCACTAGACTTGCCTTACAAGTGCTAGAGGAAGTTTTTCAAGTTGAATCAGAAGGATGCTAAACAACACAAAAGCATATGAAAGTGTAAATGTCACCAGTAAAGATAAAAATACAAATACAGAATAAAGTAATGCTGTAATAATGGTGCATAAATCACTTTTAACCCTAGTTTTTTTTAACTACAAGAATAACTATAACCAAAAAATGTGTTACTAGGTACATAATATAAAAAGAGGTAAATTCTGACAATAACATAAAGAATGTGTGTGTTGGGGGGGTAGATAAAAGTGTAAAGTTTTTGTAACTGATGTTGTGGTTATTAGCTTAAAATAGATTGTTATAACTGTAAGAAGTTTTATGCAAATCTCATGATAACTACAACGAAAAATCATAGTAGGTACATAAAGATAAATACAGAAGAACTAAAGTATATCACTATAAAAATAACCATCAAATCATACAGAAATATAACAAGAGAGGAAGAGAGGAACAAATGAACTGCAAAACAACTAAAAAATGGCAATCGTAAATCCTTACTTATCAATAATTACTTTAAATGTAAATGGATTAAACTCACCAATCAAATGATATAGAGTAGATAAATGAATTTAAAAGAACTATACACTGTCTACAAAAGAAACGCTTTCGATTTCAGGACAATCTGAAAGGGGTGGGAAAAGATATTTTATGCAGATGGTGACTGAAAGAAAACAGGAGTAGCTATATTTATATTAGACAAGAAAGACTTTAAATAAAAAACTGTCATAAGAGACAAAGAAGGTCATTACATAATGATAAAAGTGTCAATTCACCAGGAAGATATAACAATTATAAATACACACACACACACCCCTATCCTTGGATCACCTACCATACAAAGCAAACACTGACATATCTGAAGAGAGAAATAAAATGATGGCAGAAGACTTCACTACCCTATTTTGAATAACCCAGACAGAAAAATCAAAGAAAACAGCAGACTTGAACACTACAGACCTATATAGGCATATATAGAACATTCCACCTAACAGCAGCAGAATACATATTTTTCTCAAGTGCACATGGAACATTCTCTAGGACAGATCACATGCTAGATCACAGGACAAATCTTAATAAATTTAAGAAGACTGAAACCATTCAAAGTATCCCATCCAACCACATGCAATAGAATGATAAATCAGTAACAGAAGGAAAACAGAAAAAATAAGAAATACATGGGAATTAAACACATTCTTGTAGAATCGTAAGGTCCAAGAAGAAATCAAGGAAAAATGAAAAAATATCTTGAGACCAATGAAAATGAAAGCACAACATACCAAAACTTATAGGATGCAGTAAAAGCATGAGTAAAAGGGAAATTTATAGAAATAAATGCCAACATTAAAATGAAAGATCTCAAACACCTGATTTTATACCTCAATAAATTAGTATAAGAACAAACTGAGTCTAATGTTAGGAGAAACTAATAAAGAGTACAACAGAAATAAATCAGAGAGTAGAAAAACAGATGAAATTAGGAGTTGTTTTTTTTTTAATAAAGTTGATAAACCCTTAGCTAGACTAAGAAAAAAGAGAAAAGAGTCAAATAAATAAAATCAGGAATGGAAGAGGAGACATTACAACTGATGTCATGGAAATTAAAAGAATATCATGAGAGAACATTATGAACAATTACACACTAACAAATTGGCAATCCTAGAAAAATATAACCTACCAAGAATGAATAAAAACAATAGAAAGTCTGAAGATACCAATAACAAAGATATTGAATCCGTAATCAAAAAACTCCCAAAAAGGAAAGCCCATGACCAGATGGCTTTATTGGAGAATTCTACCAAATATGTAAAAAAGAATTAAAACTAATATTTCTTAAACTCTTCCAAATGTAGAAGAGGAAACACTTTCAAGCTCATTTTATGTAGCCAGTACCACCATGATAGCCAAACAGAAGACACCACAAGAAAACTACAGGCCAATATCGTTCATAAACTTGGATGCAAAAATCCTCAACCAAATATTAGCAAGCCAAATTCAACAGCATATTAAAAGAATTATACACCACAATCAAGTGGGATTTATCCCTGGGATGCATGAATGCTTCAATATACCCAAATTGATGTGATAAACCACATTAACAAAGTGAAGGATAAAAATCATATTATCATCTCAATAGATGTAGAAAAGCATTGTACAAAACTCAACATCCTTTCATGATAAAAATTCTCAACGTTAGGTATAGAAAAAACTAACCTCAACACAATAAAGTCCATGTACAACAAGCCCATAGCTAACATTATACTCTGTGGTGAAAAGCTGAAAACTTTTTTTTAAAATTTAAATTCCAGTTAATGGTGTCATATTAGTTTCAGGTGTACAATTTAGTGATTCAACACTTACATACAACACCTGGTGCTCATCACAACAAGTTCACTCCTTAATCCCCAATCACCTATTTAACCCATCCCCTAAAACTTTTCATTTAAGATATGAAACAAAGTGAGGATGCCCACTTTCACCGCTTCTATTTAACATAGTTCTGGAGGTCCTAGTTGGAGAAATTAGGCAAGAAAAAGGAATTTTTTTAATGTTTAAAAAATTTTTTAAAGATTTATTCATTTGAGAGAGAGAGATAACATGAATGTGCATGTGAGTAGGAGGAGGCACAGAGGGAGAGAACCTCAAGCAGACTCCCCACTAAGTGGGGAGCCCTACACAGGACTCCATCCCACAACCCTGAGATCTTGACCAAACTGAAATCAAGAGTCAAACACTTAACTAACTTAGTCACTCCGGCGCCCCAAGAAAAAGGAATTTAAAAGCATATAAATTGTGGAGGAAGAAATTCTCTCTTTGCAGGTAATATAATCTTATATGTAGAAAACCTAGACTCCACAAGTAATCCTGCTAGAGTAGATGAATTCAGTAAAGTTGCAGAATACAAAGCAAACATATAGTGGTTGTATTTCTATATATTAACAATAAACTATTTGTAAATGAAATCCCATTCATGATAACATCAATCAGCCAATCGTTTGATCCAAACACACACTTAGGAATAAACCACCTATGATGTGAAAAATTTGTACACTGAAAACTATAAAATACCAATAAAAGAAATGAATGCAGACATAAATAAGTGGAAATAAATTCCATGTTCATGTATTAGAATATTAAGATGTCCAAATTATGCAAAGCAATCTATTGATTCAATGCAATCCCCATCAAAATTCCAATTTTGGGGGCGCCTGGGTGGCTCAGTTGGTTGAGCGACTGCCTTCAGCTCAGGTCATGATCCTGGAGTCCCAGGATCAAGTCCTGCATTGGACTCCCTGCTCGGCGGGGAGTCTGCTTCCCCTCTGACCTTCCCCCTTCTCATGTACTCTCTCTCTCTCATTCTCTCTCTCAAATAAATAAATAAAATCTTTAAAAAAATTCCAGTTGTGTTTTTTTAATAGATATAGCAAAAACAATCCTATTCATATGGAACCACAAAAGACCCTGAATGGCTTAAGTAATTTTGATTAAGAAAAACAAAGCTGCAGGCATCACATTTCCAGCTTTTAAATTTTATTCTAAAGCTTCTATAATCAAAACAATATGGTACTAGCATAAAAACAGACATATATACCAATGGAACATAATAGGGAGCCCAGAAATAAATCCACACACATACTGTCAATTGATTTTGACAAGAGTGCTGTGATACTGTGCTTTATAAGAAATATACATTTGGTCTTCATCCCAGTTTCTGGCACAGAACCCTTGGAATTAAGTGTTGAGAGTGATAAAGATGCCTTTGTTGTGTTAATGAGGTGACTTTTGAAAAGCACCTAAGGATGGAGTTTGGTGGCACCAAACATGTGATTAAAGGGTTGGAACTTCCAGCCTCCCCCCACCAGCCCCAACCTCCAGGGAATAGAGAAGCTGGCAATGGAGTTCAAAAACCAATGGTCAGTGATTTAATGAATTTTCACTATATAATGAAGCCTTTATAAAAATCCAAAAGAATGGGGTTCAGAGAGCTTCCAGGTTAGTGAAAACAGAAGTGCTGGGAGAGTGGTGTACCTGGAGAGGTCATGGAAGCTCCACCCCCTTTCCTCATACCTTGTCCTAGGCATCTCTTCAATCTGGCTGTTCTTGACTTATATCCTTTTATAATAAACTGGTGATGTAATAAGTAAAAAAATAAACTAGTGATCTAGTAAGTGGTTCTGTGAGCCACTCTAGCAAACTAATTAAACCTGAGGAGGAGATAGTGGGAACTTATGATTTATAGCCAGTTATTCAGAAGTACAGGTAACAACCTATACTTGCAACTTGTGTCTCAAGTGGGGCGGGGCGGGGGCAGTCTTTTAGGACTGAACCCTTAACCTATGAGATCTGATGCTATCTCTGGGTAGATAGTGTCAAAATTGAGTTGAATTATTGGACACCCTACTGTCTAAGAATTGGTTGGTGCTCTGTAAGAAGCCCCCCCCCACCCCCTACCCCAATACACACACATTGGAATTGGGTCCAGAAACCCAAAGGGAGTGCCAAGAATACAAATTGGGAAAAGGATAATCTCTTCAATAAATGGTGCCAGGAAAACTGGTTATCCAATGCAAAAGAATGAAAGTGGATACTTACCTTACACCACACACAAAAATCAACTCAAAATGGATTAAAAACTTTAATGTAAAACATGAAACCATAGAACTCTTAGAAGAAAACTAGGAAACAGCTTCTTGGCATTGACCTTTGCAATGATTTTTTGGGTAGGACACCAAAAACCCAGGCAACAAAAGTAAAAATAAAAAAGTGGCATAACACTAAACTAAAAATCTTATAAATAGTGAAGGAAACTACTGACAGAAGAAAAGGCAATCTACAGAATGGGAGAAAAATATTCACAGGCCATATATTTAATAAAGGTTAATACCAAAAATATGTAACGAAATCCTACAACTCATTAGGAAAGAAAATCTGATTTTAAAATGGGCATGAGAACTCAATAGATAGTTCTCCAAGGAAGACACACAAATGTCCAACAAATATATGAAATGGCACTCTACATGATTAGTCCTCAGGGAAATACAAATCAAAACAATAAGGTATCACTTCCCTTATGTTAGGATGGCTATTAAAGCGACAGAAGGTAAGTGTTGGTGAGAGAAGGAAAGGGAAACTTGGTACACTCATTGTGGGAAACCACTATGCAAAACACTATGGATGTTCCTCAAGAAATGAAAACTAGAACTATCATATGATCTAGTAACTTCTCTCCTAGGTATATATCCAAGGAACTGAAATCAGATTTTTTTAAGACATATCTGTACCCCCATGATTATTATAGCATTATTTACAATAGCCAAGACAGAAAAAACTAAGTGTTCATTGACGAATGAATAAAGAATGTGTTAGATACATACAATGCAATATTATTCAGCCTTTAAAAAGATGGAATTCTGCCTTTTTTTGATAGCATGAATAAACCTGAAGGACATTATGCTAAGTGTAGTAAGACAGACATGGAAAGACATGACACCACTTATATAAGGAATCATAAATAATCAAACCCTTAGGAGCAGAGAGTAGAATGGTGGTTGCCAGGCACTTGAGGGATGGGACAATAGGGAAATAATAGTCATAAGGTACAAAATTTCAGTTGTACAAGATGCATAAGACCTAGAGCCCTACTGTATATCATCTTTAATTAATGATACTGTATTGTATACTTAAAATTTTTCTAAGAAGTTAGATTTTATATTTTATCACAAAATAATAAAAAAAGAGGGCTGGAAGAAACTTTTTGAGGTGATAGACATGTTATGGCATTGATCATAGTGATGGTTTCACAGGTGTATACTTATCTCCAAAGTCTCCAAGTTATATACATTAAATATGTACAGTTTTTGTATGTAAATCATTCCTCAATAATATGGCTTAAAATCTATTGGAACTGGTTTTGTGGCCTGATATATATGGTTCTTTGACGTTCTTTAATTAGAAGAATGCTGGTTTCCTTAAATAGGGGAGGGACAGTTTCCCTAGCAAACAAGTTTTAGGGGGATTTAGGACAGCCATAGCCCTCAGCCTACTCTAACCCAATGTTCCCATCTTAAGTCTCAAGATTCCTATTCTAAATAATTCCTTGTTATTGGCACAAGATTTGACAGGGTTATGTAACTCTATAGTCAATATAATTGGGTATTGTGCATGATGCTCAACCATGTTTCCCAGTGGCTACATAAGATAATGAATTCATTTATGGGGTCTAGAGAAACTTTCCAAGATTTTCCACCTGTACTTTCAGTAAAAATCAAGTGTCTTGACTATTGTTAAGTAATCCAGCACATTTTGAATCTTCATACACAACACTGTTCCACTGTAATCAAGTGGCTATGATAATTCCTAACTCATTTTCCAGATATTCCATCACATACACTTATGAGTAATGCTTTCAGGAATTGTGATACCACTGAATGCTGCAGATCACCCGAGTCCCACTGTCCCCTTGGAAGAAGGTTATCCATGCCTCATTCAACTGAGTAACACAGTCCCAAAATCCTAACTGAAGGTGTTTTGGCTGAGGCCATTCCTGGTATTGAACTCTAGATCAGTAAAAATGTAGGCTGGAAATTGAAGGCAGACTCTGAAGAAATTCTGATGAAAACTTATAGAAAGGGCTATAACACAACGTACCTAATTGAATCAAAAAAGAATGCTGAGATACCTACAGATGATCATGTTCAGAAAAAATTATCCCCCAAGACTGTAGAGACCAGAGTAATGCTATCAAATCTTGCTGAGAGCTGGAGCCATAAAAGAGACTTCTTAGTCCACTCAGGGTTGAAACCTGATTCTAATTAATAGATTGGAGATGATGAATTGAAGGTAAATCAGAGGACAAGTATTATCTTGCAAAGGATCCATCTATTAAAGTATGTGCACAGACAGGACATTTACAGCTTATTCTGATATGAAGAAGGTTCAGAAGAAATGGCAGTTCAAGGCTTTCAGGTTTGTCTACTTAAATGCCATATGCCACTTCTCATGTTTCTATTGTTTCCATCTTTGGGGGCTGCCTTTAACATAGAAGAGCTGTCTTTTGTGCATTCAGTCCTTTTTGTGGCTCCACTGTGCTTACTAGTAAATTCTGAAACTGCTTTTGGCCTGTTTGCCCTATGGAGCAGAAGTTAAAGAACTATGTAGTCCACATAGCTCAATACACCATACTTGGATGACAAGAGCATATTTTTCTTTTTAAAAAACCTTTAACAATGTACTGCAAACTCCACAATCTTTATTATAATCACCTCTATTTTCAAGTGATAGGTTTGTCATTTCCTATGTATATTACCCTTATCCACTACAAATGAGAATCTAAGTACTGAAATGCCATAACTTAACAAAGGTCATCATGAACGCATTTCTCTAGGCAATGAGATCCTTATTACTCTCTGACCGTAAAGTGATCCAGTGTCTGAATCCATTTCCGAAGGTCTGCTTTCTAGTACAACTTCTGATATCAATTGCTTTAGTATGGTTAAGTCTCAGAACTGTGGCCCAAAACAAGGACTTATGTGCAATTATTTGAGAGGTGACACAAGAATGGAAAATTGAGGGAGCAGAAAGTGTTGAGAAACAGCCAATGTAAGAATATGTTTTTAAGATGATCAGTATGAGCAATAAAGGGTTTGACTCAACCAGGATCTTTTGAGAATCACACAGGATACCCTCATGTATAGTTTGACTGTTGAAGGCTATGACATCGATCCACTGGCTCCCATCACTATGTTGTTAATAGTTTTCCCCAAGGGTGTTAACTATGCACTTCTGTTATAATTATGTGGGTATCCAACAGGGTTACCTGGCATTACAAGGCCCAGGGAAATGCACAATGGATGCTGACGTAATGTGCTCTCAGCAAGATGAGAATGTGAACTTCCATGGACTGTCCACCACAGCTAAAATCAAGTGAGACAGACAAGAGGCATCAGGCTTATCAGCAAAGACAGATACCTGAGAAGACTGATCCATTATGAATGTTTAAGTGATGAAGGAATTTCTTAAGCCTATTAAGAGCCTAGAAATATCATGCAAGTATCCATAAGGAGGATTTTTCCCCCAAGGCCTCTTAAAAGCAATGCTGTCTTTAAATCTATGTATGATTCTCAGAGTCCATAGTCTCTCATGGTTCATCTCTCCAAGAAATAAGCAGAGTTTTAGAGGGTGGGGGGGATTGGTTAGCCTGGTGATGGGTATTAAGGAGGGCACGTACTGCATGGAGCACAGGGTGTTATACGAAAACAATGGATCGTGGATCACCACATCAAAAACTAATGATGTATTGTATGGTGACTAACATAACATAATAAAATTTAAAAAATAATAATAAATCTATGGATGAATCTTTTAATTCTGATTTGGCTTAACCTGGGGGATAAGAGATGTCATGCATGACACAGAGGTTCCAATCTATCAAGATGAGTAAGTGAAATGTGTTTAAACAGGTTTTAATTTGTTAAATGTGAACACTGAATTAAAATGTTATTTATTTTGTTCATAGGATGGTTTCAGGATTGAGAAAAATCAATCCACAGCAGTCCACTGAGTGAGAACTAGAAATGATAGTCAAGTTTGTTTTCTAATGACCTTTGTCTTATAGCTGTCAGTTATTTCTGTACATTATCTCACCTAGCAAGAACAGCTCAAATCTATGTGAAAGCCCATTCATGAATTATGGTAAAGGTCAAAATCCTCCAGGATAATGGGTCTGGGGGGGGCTAGGGATTGAAGCAAGTTGCCTCATACATAAGCTTACCTTTGACTAGTCAATGGGAAGCTTTTTGGTTACTTCTGTGGTTGAACGCTGGTAATAACAAATCATCCCCCAAGTTTCACTTGTGGTCCTTGCTTGGCTGGGGTACTCTATGCAGGAGATGACTATCATTCTTTCCTATATTTGATATTATAAACATTTGGAGAGGTAATCTTTGCCTTGTCATTTTTTTAACCTTAAAGGTCTTAAAGTTTTCAATGTATTTATGTAAATATTCTTACTGGAAAATCTTTAAACTAAGTACAGTGGTTCTGCTACTAGGCAGATCTTGGGCCACTTGCTTAATTTCCTTAAGTTGCCTTCACTACATCCCATATGTTTTCATTCAACCAATCTAGAAGGTGCTGATTTTTGACAAGTTAAAATAAAGGCACAGAGTATATACCACCTGGGAGTTAGTAAAAATCATATAGTTTGATGTAATTTGATATTTAATTCAGAAAGCTTTACCTGAGCTAAGTGAGGAGTTGCTTTTATCAAGCTGGAGGAGAACTATCCTGCTGCCTGATTCATATAGGCTGTAGGAAGCTCTTGGCTTTCACTCCCTGGCAGAGTAGACAGATTGGCCCTGAATTCTGTCATCTAAGAAGAACACATCTAGAAATCCTCTAATGAGCTTCTTGATGAGATAAGACTGTTCTTCTCATGAGATTTCAGGGAAGGCAGGAAGTTCATTCCACATCTATTTTATATGAGTCAAGGCTAGCAGAATGTAATACGTTTGACCAACTAAAGAATTGAAGTAGCCTATTTTGGAGTCTGAAAAAGGGCCTGCATCTTCCCACCTCAGTGGATCCCCTTGTGCCTTAGTTTTTAAATGGTCTCTTGTCTCGGTCAGGCTTTGATCAGAGAAGCAGCGTTGCTATAAGTGATACAGAATAAATTATTTATTGTAAGGATTAGAATTTGTACAATTGTAGTAGCTCTTGGAGAATTCTACACTAATATGTTGTCTCTGCAGCTGATGTTGAGCCAGAAGATACTCTACTTCAGTTGGTCTGGCAGTTGGAACCAAAAAGTAAATGCAAAGTGGGAGATGGTGAAGAGAAACTAACCTCATCATTTTGTCACCACTTTTAACCACAATGAAATGAGTGACCTGTAGTCTTTTTTTTTTTTTTTTTTGCACAGAGTTACTGGCCCAGGAGTTGGAATCTCATGGACCTGGAAAAGCCTCAGGCTCTCATGAAGCCCCAAAAGATAAGTGAGCAGATCAATAATGATTAGCACAAATGCCCACAGGGCCTTCATTGCATTAAAATAGTTGTTGGTTTAAATCCTCCTACAGCTCATGCAAAATTATTTTGTGACTAGCTATAACCCAGAATTGTAATGTATAGGCCTTATGCTATGAAGGTCAATCTAGTATTCATAGGGCTGCGACCCTATTTCTTTTTGCACTGCTAGAGGTCACTTACT
Organism: Zalophus californianus; assembly: GCF_009762305.2. NCBI lineage: Eukaryota > Metazoa > Chordata > Mammalia > Carnivora > Otariidae > Zalophus > Zalophus californianus. The sequence goes on from NC_045600.1 coordinate 87,592,541, forward strand.
GCCTTTCAAAGGTTCTTCTTTGTTTTGTTTTTTTGCCTAGTCAATGGTTCCAATGCAACAGAGGAGGATTTGAATGGAGAGAATGAAGTCTATAGATAAAATGAAGGTGGGTTGAGGGCCTATAAAACCTGCAATGAAGGAGGGGAGCATGATTAGCTCAATGTTGCTATTCTTCTGAGCATGCCATCATGGAAATTATCCCTTCTGTTTGGGAGAGAGATGACATGGAAAGAATCAGTTATTGGAAAGGCTCAATGAACAAATATGATTTTGGTTAAATTTATTTTGTTATCAGTTCAAATCATCCAGTCATTTGGAGGAGAAAGGGAGGTTTTTGAACCCCAGCTTATCCTCACTTGATTTAGGCAAGTAGAATGATAGCGGTTACTTTGTTCCAAAGCCTGGAAAAAGGAGGAAACAAAATCAAAGGTGTTTATGTACAGTGGCAAATTATATTTTTAATACTTGTCAGCAAAATATTTTCAAGTTCTCTATTTAGAAGTAATTTAACTTTAATTATTAAGCATTGCTTTGTCAGACATAACAAGGAATTATTTATGTATGTTACTAGCTTAACTCCTCATCCTTGCAAAAATAGTTATCTTCTGCACAGGAGAAGAAGCTAAGCTCTGGACATCAGCAAGATGGCAAAATAGAAGTTTCTAACTCTCATACCTACACAGAAACACTGATTGTAACAACCTCCCATGGATGAAACTATCTTTATGGGAACCAAGACATTCAGCTGAGAGGTTCCAGCACCCCAGTGGAGGAAAAATTTGGAGAATAAATGCATTGAAAAGGGTGAGAAGAAAGTTTCACTGTATCCATGCCATCTCTCCTTCATGGTAGCATAGCTCAGTGCCATGAGAGACCCATTTTGCCTGTGATTTCTCCTGTGAAGTGAGCACTGGGCTTTCCCAGCCTTGTGGGATGCTATCCAAGAAGCCCTCTTCTGTCTTGCCCCAAGAACACTGGGGGGATTGGCACAGCTCAGTAATCTGAGAATAGCCAGAACAGGGCAAAGGGGAGGGGACTCACAGAAACCAGCATATGGATCTCAACAACTTGCCAAAGATCCCACTAACAAGCTTGTGGACTCCACAGAGATCCCCACTCATGAACCCCATAGGATGCCTCACCTCTGCACACCTCTTCACCCTGACTAGTAGACACATACCCTGAACTGCACACCGTCTCTCCTGTTGCTGACACCTTGCACTCTCCCACAGATGGTGTCTATAAGCCTCTGCAAATTGTGCTTATGAGCCTTCACAGATGTCATATGCAAGCCCCTGCAGACAGCATATGGATATCCAGCAGCTAGCTTAACAATACTGGATTGGGAGAGGCGCACAGTCTTAAATACTTCAAGGTAGTCCTTTATGAGAAATAAATGAAGCTTTTCAGGACCTGGCTTGGATTTGTGGGATCAAGAGAAGGCACACAGGGGTGCCTGGGTGGCTCAGTTGTTAAGCATCTGCCTTTGGCTCAGGTCATGATCCCAGGGTCCTGGGATCAAGCCCCACATCAGGCTCCCTGCTCTGCAGGAAGCCTATTTCTCCCTCTCTCTCTCCCACTCCACCTGCCTGTGTTCCCTCTCTTGCTGTCTCTCTCTCTCTCTCTCTGTCAAATGAATAAATAAAATCTTTAAAAAAAAAAAAGAGAAGGCACACAATCCTAAGACTTCTTCCTCATAAGGAAACCCAGAGTGTAGTGGGAATATCCATTGGAAGGATCTGAGACACTCCCAGATTGTCTAGCCAGGCTGACTGGTGAAGATCTTTCTTTCCCAAAGCCAGATCATTTGAAATTATTCAGTGAAAGGAAAAAAAGAAAACAAATAGGGAAGAGTGAAGAAATCCAAGAGGACTTTTGGGGCAATAACAAATGAATCAACATATATTACTGAAATCCCAGAAGTTGCAGAGAAAGAGAAAGAGGCAGAAAGCTTATTTGAGGAAATAATGGCAGAAAACTTCCTAAATCTGGGGAGGGAAATTAACCTCTAGATCCATGAAGCTCCCCCAAAACCTTCAAAGACTGAACATAAAAAGGTCTTCACTGAGACATGCTTTTAGCAAACTGTCAAAAGTCAACTACAGAGAGAATTTTGAAAACAGCAAGAGAAATGTGACCTGTCACATACAAGGGGACCCCCATGAGAGTATTAGCAGAAACCTTGCAAGCCGAGAGAGAGAGGGCACAGATTAAAAGTGTTGAAAGAAAAAACCCTGCCAATCAAAAATACTATACCCAGTAAAGCTGTGCTTCAGAAATGAAGAGTGATTTAAAAATTCCCAAAGAAATGCTGAGGGAGTTCATCACCACTAGACATGCCCTACAAAAATGCTAAAGGATGTTCAAGTTGAAAATGAAATGATGCTAATAAGGAACATAGAAACATATGAAAGTATAAAACTCATTTTAAAGGTAAGGATATAATCAAATTTTAAATACTCTGAATATTGTAATGGTGGTATATAAATCAAGTTTAACTCTAAATAAAATTAAAATATATTAAAAATAGTTATAGCTACAATACTTTAAGTATAAACAATATAAAAAGATACAAATTGTGACATCAATAACAAAATGTATATGTATGGGGCAAAAGCATAGAGTTTTGTATTCAATTAAAGTAGTTTTCAGTAAAAATTTACTGTTATGACTATGAGATGTTCTGTGTAAGCCTCATGTAATCATAAAGGAAAAACCTATAGTAGATACACAAAAAAGATAAAATGAATTGAAGCATACCACGAGAAAAAAAAAATCTTCAGATCACAAAGGAAGACATCAAGAGAGGAAGAAAGGAACAAGGAACTACAAAACAGTCTGAAAACAATAAATAAAATGGCAATAATAGAACTTACCTACAAATAACTATTTTAAATAGAAATGGATAAAATTTGTCAATCAAAAGACAGGCTGAAGGATAAGAAAAAACAAGATATAACCATATACTGTCTATAAGATTCATTTTCTTTCTCTGTTTTTAGCGAAGTATAATTAATGTATAGTGTTAAATTAGCTTCACATATACAACATGATTCAACAATTCTATACTCCATGCTCACCATAAGTGTAGTCACCAAACAACATTATTACATTCTTATTGACTATATTCTCTATGCTGTACTTTTTTTAATCTCTGTGACTTATTTTGTAACTGGAAGTTTGTACCTTTTAATCTCCTTTATCTATTTTACCTATTTCCCAACCCACCTCCCCTCTGGCAAGCACCAGAATGATTAGAATCAAAAAGATAAAAAACATGTGTTGATGAGGATGTGGAGAAAAAGGAACAGTCATGCACTGTTGGTAGGAATGCTAATTGGTGTAGCCATTGTGGAAACAGTACCAAGTTTCCTCAAAAAATTAAATATAGAAATATATGATCCAATAATTTTACTACTGAATATTTATGCAAAGAAAATGAAAACACTAATTTGAAAAGATATATGCACCCTTATGTTTATCACAACATTATTTACAATAGGCAAGATATGGAAGCAATCCAAGTGTCTACCAATAGATGAATGGATAAAGAAGATGTGGTAATATATAAAATGGAATATTACTTGGTCATAAAAAGTAAGATTTGGCTATTTGCAACAACATAGATGGACCTAGAGGGTATAATGCTAAGTGAAATAAGTCAGGCAAAGAAAGAAAATACCATATGATTTCACATATATGGAATTTAAGAAACAAAGAAAAAAAGACAAACAAAACAGACTCCTAAATACAAAGATTGCCTTAGATTTAAAAATATATATAGGCTGAAAGTGAGGGGATGGAAAAGATATTCCATGTAAATGGTAACCCAAAGAGAGCAGGGGTGCCTATATTTATATCAGAAAGCAAAGTCAAAAACTGTAACAAGGGACAAAGGAGCCATTATATAATGATAAAAGGGTCAATTCATTAAGAGGACCTAACTATTGTAAATATATGTGTATTGAATATTGGAACACCTAAATATCTAAAGAAAATATTAAAAGAAATCAGGAGAGAAACAACAACAACAATACAATAAGAGCAGGGGCTCTAATACCCTACTTTCTTTGGTGGATAAGTTATCCAGACAGAAAATCAATAGGGAAACAGTGGACTTAGACCAAATGGAACTAACAGACATTTTTAGAACATTCCATTTGTAGCAGCAGAAAACACATTCTTTTCAGGTGCACATGGAACATCCTCCAGGACAGGTCATATGTTATACCACAAAACAAGACTTAACAAATTTAAGAAGACTGATATTGTATCAAGCATCTTTTCTAACCACAGTGGTATGCAACTAGAAGTCAATTACAAGAAGAAAACTGGAAAATTCAGAAATCTGTGGAGATAAATCAACTTCCTACTGAAGAACCTATATGTCAAAGATTTCAAAAAAGAAATCAAGAAATATCTTGAAGCAAATGAAAATTGAAGTGCAATATATAAAAACTTATGGGATACAGCAAAAGCAGTTCCAAGAAGTTTATAGTGATAAATGCCTATATTAAGAAAAAAAAATCTCAAATAAACAACCTAACTTTACACCTCAAGAAACTAGAAACAAACAAAAAGAACAAACTAAGCCCAAAGTCAACAGAAGGAAGAAAATAAAAATCAGGATAGAAATAAATGAAATAGAGACTATGAGAGACTATGGACCCTGAGAAACAAACTGAGGGTTCTAGAGGGGAGGGGGATGGGGGATGAGTTAGCCTGCTGATGGGTATTAAAAAGGGCACGTACTGAATGGAGCACTGTGTGTTATATGCAAACAATGAATCATGGAACACTACATCAAAAACTAATGATGTAATGTATGGTAATTAACATAACATAATAATAAAAAAAGAGACTAAAAAGACAAAGAAAAGATCGTTGAGACTAAGAGTTGGATTTTGGAAAAGATAAACAACTGACAAACCTTTAGCTACACTAAAAAAAACAAAAACAAAAGAAAGACGACTAAAATGAATAAAATCAGAAGTGAAAGAGGAGACATTACAACCGATACCACAGAACTACTAAGAACAATAAGAAACTGCTATGAGCAATTATATGCCAAAAAATTTGATAACCTAGAACAAATGGACAAATTCCTAGAAACACACAGCTTATCAAGGCTGAATCATGAAGAAAGAGAAAACCTGAACAGACTAATAATGAGTACGGAGATTGAATAAGTATCTGAAACTTCTCCAAAGGTAAAGCCCAAAACAAGAAGGTTTTATTGGTGATTTCTAGCTAATATTTAAACAAGACTTTACATCAGTCTTTTTAAACTCTTCTAAACTCTAAATATTGAAAGGAAAGGAATACTCCTAAACTCAGTTTACAAGACTGTCATTACCTCAATACCAAAAACTAGGCAAGGACACTACTAGAAAAGAAAATTACAAACCAATATCATTGAAGAACATAGACACAGAAGTCCTCAACAAAATACTAGCAAACCAAATTCAAGTGCACATTAAAGTATCATACACCATGACCAAGCAGAATTTATCCCGGGGATGCATGAATCATTTAATATACAAATATGAATAAATATGATATCTACATTAACAAAATGAAGGATAAAAATCATATGGCCAACTCAGTAGATGTAGAAAAATCATTTTACAAAAGTCAACATTGTGTCATAATAAATGCTCAACAAGGTAGGTATAGAAAGAACTTACTTCAATGCCATAATGTCCATGTATGACTGCTAACATCATACTTATGGTAAAAGGTTGAAAGCTTTTCCTCTAAGATCAAGAACAAGACAAGGGTACCCACTTTCACCACTCCTATTCAACATAGTACTGGAAGTCCTAGGCAGAGCATTTAAGCAAGAAGAAGCTATAAGAGGCATCCAAGTTGGACAGGAAAAAGTAAAATGAGCTCTGTTTTAAGATGACATGATCTTACATAGAGAACTCTAAACACTCCAAAAAACAAACAAAAAAAACCCTATTGAAATAAATAAATTCAGTCAAGTTGTAGGATACAAAATCAACATGCAAAATCTGTTGCATTTCTATACACTAACAACTATCTGGAAAAGAAATTAGGAAGACAACCCCTTTTATAATAGCATCACATAGAATAAATACTTAGGACTAAATTTAACCAAGGAAGTTAAAGATCTGTACACTAAACTATGAAACATTGATGAAACTGGACTATCTTTTAATACCATACACAAAAATAAACTCAAAATAGATTAAAGGTCTAAATGTTAGACCTGAAACCATAAAAATCCTAGAAGAAAACACATGCATTAATTTCTCTGACATCAGCCTTAGCAATCATTTTTTAGATATGTCTCCTCAGGCAAGGGAAACAAAAGCAAAAATAAACTATTGGGACTACATAAAAATAAAAAGTTTTTTTAAAGATTTTATTTATTTGACAAGAGAGGGAACACAAGAAGAGGGAGTGGGAGAGGGAGAAGCAGGCCCCCCGTGGAGCAGGGAGCCCGATGCAGGGCTCGATCCCAGGACCCTGGGACCATGACTTGAGCCAAAGGCAGATGCTTAATGACTGAGCCACCCAGGTACCCCCAAATAAAAAGCTTTTTTAACAGCAAAGGAAATCATCAACAAAATGAAAAGGCAAATGACCGAATGGGAGAAAATAAGGGGTTAATATACAACTCAATACAAAAAACTATCAAGTTAAAAAATGGGCAGAAGACCTGAATAGACATTTTCCAAAGACATACAGATGGCAAACAGGCATGTGAAAAGTTGTTCAACACCACTAATCATCAAGGAAATGAAAATCAAAACCACAATTAGATATCACCTTAATCCTGTTAGAAAGGCTGAAATGAACAAAAGTAATAACAATGTTGGCAAAGATGTGGAGAAAAAGGAATCCTTCTACACTGTTGGTGGGAACATAAATTGGTACAGTGACTGTGGAAAACAATATGGAGGTTCTTCAAAAAATTAAAAATAGAAATACCATATGATCCAATAATTCCACTATTGGGTATTTACCCAAAGAAAATGAAAACACTAATTCAAAAAGATATATGCATCCCTATATTTATTACAGCATTATTTATAATAGCCAAGGTAGAGAAGTTACCTAAGTGTCCATCAATTAGGACAAATGGATGAGGATGATATGGCATATATGAAATGGAATATTACACAGCCATAAAAAGATGAGATTGTGCCATCTGAGAGGACATGGATGGATTTAGAGGGTATTATGTTAAGTGAAATAAGTCAGGCTGAGAAAGACAAATACCATATGATTTCACTCATAAGTAGAATCTAAAAAAAAAAAAAAACACAAAACAAAAGAACAAAAGAAAAGAATCGGACCTATAAATACAAAGAACTGATGGTTGCCAGAGAGGAGTTGTGTTGGGAGTTGGGCAAAATGGGTGAAGGGGAGTGGGAGACACAGTCTTCTAGTTATGGATTAAAGTCACAGGAATAAAAGGCACAGCATAGGGAATATAGTCAATGATATTGTAATAGTGATGCCTGGTGACAGATGGCAGCTAAACTTGAGGTGAACATAGCATAATGTATAAAATTGTCAAACCACTATGTTGTACACTTGAAACTAATGTAACATTGTGTGCCAACTATACTCAAAAACTGATGAAAGAAATTGAAGATTACATAAATTGAAAGATATCTTGTGTTCATGGGTTGGAAGAATTAATATTGTTAAAATGTCCATACTACTACAGATTCAATGTAATCCTCAACAAAATTCCAATGTCAGGGGCACCTGGGTGGCTCAGTCAGTTAAGCGTCTGCCTTTGGCTCAGGTCATGATCTCAGGGTTCTGGGATCAAGCCCTGCATCTGGCTCCCTGCTCTGCGGGAAGCCTGCTTCTGCCTCTCCTGCTCCCCCTGCTTGTGCTCTCTCTCACTCATCAAATAAATAAATAAAATCTTTAAAAAAAAGTTCCAATGTCAGTTTTCACAGAAATAGAAAATAATCCTAAAGTTCATATGCAGTGATTAAAGCCTCAAACATAAGACCTGTAACCATAAAACTCCTGGACAAAACATAAGAAAAATGTGCATCAATGTTGCTCTTAGTAATGAATTTTTGGATACAAACCCCCAAATCCAGGCAACAAAAGCAAAAATAAGTCAGTGGGATTACATCAAATTAAAAAGCTTCTGGGTGGCTCAGTTGGTTAAGCATCTGACTTTGGCACAGGTCATGATCTCATGGGATTGAGCCCCCTGTGTCAGACTCCACCTAGCAGGTAGTCTGCTTGTCCTCTCCCTCTCCCTCTGCCCTGCCCCCCACTTGTGTTTTCTCTCTTGCAAATAAAATCTTAAAAAAATAAAAACTTCTATACAGCAAAAGAAACAATCAACAAATGAAAAAATGATATATGGAATAGGATAAAATGGTTGTAAATCATATATCTTATAAGGTGTTAATATACTTTATTGGACTCTCCACAGTTAGTCCACTATTCCACCGCCCTAAAGCCACCAGGACCAGGTACCACAACTACTGACAGCTCTTTCCCCAGAGTGCACTGGAATTATTCAAACTAGCCAATCCAGCCTGTTTACCCTGCCTTGATTTTTCTATTCCATAGTAACTACAGTAAAGGCTCTAACTTCAACAAAAATTGAAATAAAGAGGATTATATCAAACAAAAGTTTTTGCAAAGTTAAAGAAACCATTAAAAAAATGAAAAGGTGACCTACTGAATGGGAGAGAAGTTGTTTGCAAATCATATAGCTCATTAGAAATTAACTTACAAAATATATAAAGAACTTACATAATATAAAAAAATAACTGGACAGAGGACTTGAATAGACATTTTTCAGAAGAATACATAAAGATGGCCAACAGGTATATGAAAAGATATTCAACATTACTAATCATCAGTGAAACACAAACCAAAACCACAATGAGATATCATTTCACACCTGTCAGAATGACTATTATCAAAAAGACAAAAAATAACAAATGTTGGTGAGGACATAGAGAAGGGGAAAACCTCATACACCATTGGTGGGAATGTAAATTGGTGCAGCCAATTTATGGAAAACAGTATGGATGTTCTCAAAAAATTAAAAGTAGAACTACCATTTGATCTAGGAATTTTACTTCTTGGTATTTATCCTAAGAAAATGAAAACAATCACCTGAAGAGATATATGCACTCTATGTTCATGAGAGCATTATTTACAAAACCAAGACATAGAAGCAACCAAAATGTCCATCAATAGATGAATGGATAAAAATATGTGCTATGTATATGTGTATGTATACATAATGAAATATTACCCAGTCATGAAAAATAAAATCTTACAATTTGCAATGGCATGGATGTACCTAGAAGGTATTATACTAAGTGAAAAAGGTCATACAGAGAAAGATGAATATCGTATGATTTCACATATATGTAGGATCTAAAAATCAAAACAAAACAAAATAGAAACAAACTCATAGATACAGGAAAAAACTATTGGTTACCAGAAGGCAAGTGGTTAGGGGGTTGGTGGGTAAAATAGGTAAAGCAGGTTAAGAGGTACAAACTTCAAGTTATAAAATAAATAAACCATGGGGATGTAATGTACAGCATAGGAAATATTGTCCATAATATTTTAATAATTGCGTATGGTGACAGTAACTAGACTGATTGTAAGAGTCATTTCAGAATGTATAAAAATATCAAATCACTATGGTGTATGTCTGAAACTAATATGATCTTGTGTGTCAATTAGACTTCAATAAAAAAAATTGTCCCAATTAAAAAGAAAAGCTCTAACTCACATTTCCCCTTTGCTCTGTCTCCTGACCAATCCTGCTGTCTTCCCCTGACAGGCTTTGTTTGCTGTGCCTCCTGGTGCTGAGCTTCCTGTTTCTAGATATCTGTGAGGATAAAAATTTCCTCTTTTATGGCAGTCATTTCATATCTGATTAAAACAGATCCTAGGTACATTTTAAAACAATTTCTATTATAATTTGTGTAATTTGATGGCTCTCAGCTAGCAACTACAAGCATGTACAAGCCAGACACTCAGCCAAATAAATGTTAGGGATCCACAGGCTTGCTCACATTGGAATTCCAGGCAAATGATTTACTGAGTAAATGAATAAGGCTATTTGATCTTCACAAAACCATTCCACAAAGAATGGGTGTTTTGATTCTTCAAATGACAAAAACGAAGCTCAGAGAGGTTCACTGCCATGTGCGAGGTCTCACAGTTGAAGGGGAGTTGCACAGCCAAGCCTATCTGATGGTGGCACAGCTGGAGACCCCACATGAATGTCCTGCCCTTCCTCTCAGTCTAAGCCCTGGAATGTGCACCATGACCAGGGAGAAAAAATTCAGAGGGGACCTTTAAATTTGAGGAGAGGATCAGATGTGAGAGGCTTGTTTCACTTGGTGATGGGTGCTGACATTGATACTGTAGCCCCAGAGCAGGATGTATGGTGTCTTCTTAGCCTTTTGTTTCTCCCAGAGCAAACATCACATGCCGAGGTTCATGGCTGACTCCTCATGCGGCTTCTCCATCTATTTCCCTGTCTTGATCTGCCTGAGCCCTTCCCATGGAAGTGGTAGGACATCTGCTAGAAAACCTCCTTGGATGTGAGCTTCTGGTCCACTTTGTTCGCATACTTGATGTTAACTTGCAAACTGGGTGAAGCCTCAGTACCCTTCTTATTGGCCATACTTGTCATTGATGACCATCTTATCCTTGAAGCAGTACAAGGCTGAGAAGGTCGTTGGGCACCTTCCCCTTGGCTACACTCTGCACCATGGTCTCTGGTGGCCATTTCTTCTGAAACAAGAGCAGGGAGGTTGCCAGACTTCTATTCATGATGGAATCCTCATCCAGGAGGATGATTGGAAGTAAAGGTATCCTACTGCTGCTTCAGTTCATCCAGGTGGACTGTACTCCAGCTGATGTTCTCCTCCCCATTGGACTCTGAGTAGAGATTGGCCTAGTGTTCCTCATATGGTTCAAAGTCCATAAACTCCTCTCCCTGCCCCTGGTCAGCTCATAATTAGGGTTTCCCACCGGGTTTCAGCAGAATTTCAAAGTACTGATAAACATTATGTCATTCTTACACTCAAGGACCTCATTCTCCTGTCAATCTACTGGCAAAACTCCAGTTTCTACATGTTCTCCACTACTTTGTTGCTACTATCGTGCAGCTTGTGTAGCTGCCCCAGCTTAGGATCCTTCCTCAGCTGCTTTTGCAGTACCATCTATGCTTGATGTCTTCTAGCACCTATGAGGACCCTCCACACTCTGTTCTCTTTATCAATGATCTCCACGTTCTCCACTTGGGACTCATAACAGTATGGACTTTAGGCATCAGCTACCTTTCCTTCTCCCCCCTGGGGATACCTAGGCCTTGGCCAACCAATGTACATCCTAGCCTGGCAGTCTAGAACAAAAGTCCCTGTCTGGAATCTGGTTCCTAAGGAGAAGCAAGTCATTACTCTGAAAAACCACCTCCTACCTCTCCTTACAGTTTTTTTTTTCTCTCCACCTGATCTTATTAAAGGTAACTACCTCAATGGAAATGAGGTATTCAGAGGTGAGCTGGGACTCTGCTCAGTAAATGAGCCTAAAACTATGGTTTGACTGGATCTCTTGCAGTTCCTGTTACCAATGGCTAGGAGCAGATTTGCCCTGGCCTAAAGGGCAAGAACGTGCACTCCTTAGTACATTTGAACAGGACATAGAGGGATTTTTCTGTGCCAAATCATATGAATTCTCTCCCACTATAGGAGGCAGAGCCTTCCTCTTCTGCTGCTCCATTGTGTACCCACTCCATTTCCACCAGGTTCACATTCACCAACACACTGTCTTCCCCCTATCGAACATCTTTGTCCTTATCAGGGCATATCCTTCTTGGAGGGAATTGATGATATGCTTCATGGGGAGGCCGTGTAGGTGACTCCAAGGACTGTACAGGTCATGTTACTTCTACCCAACCCTGTCCTCCACCAGAGTGCCAACACCAAATTCTTGGTCCATCTCCTCCAGTAGAGTGGCCTCTTCTCTGCTGAGTACATCTCCATCTGAAGCTGCTGGCTCTGCTCAGTCCATCAAGCAGACTTGTCCAGTGTCTTTTTATTCCCCAACTTCTGGTTCAGCAGGCACTTTTCATTGGCAGGTGCTGGTTTCTCTAGCTGCCATAAGGCAAGGAGACTGAAGATGTAGGCTGCAACCTGCCCTTCCATGGCACCTGTCCCTTGGTTGAAGGCATGGATTTCCAAAGGTATAAGCCTCAATTTTGCCCCAAGTTTGTTGGACTCTACCATGCTGAGTGATGGGGCATCTCCTGGGTTGAGTTTGGAACTGGCTGCAGCAGTGATCTCACAGGGCTGTCCTGTCTTTCCTGGCTCAGCACACATCCTGGATGGGCCCTGTCTGCTGCACTCCCACACAGGTGTGCAGGCATGGGCCTCAGGCTCCTTTCTGGCTTTTCCTAAAACTTATGTAATAAAAATATACTTTAAAATTTCAAGTAACCTTGAGCAAAAAATAAAATCCTTGAATTCCAGGGTAAAAGAGGCAGAACAGACAAGGCCACAGATCTACTCTGCAGAATTCCCCACAGCTTGTCATGACCATTTCCACACAGTAGGTACAGCGGAACCAGCCTCAAGACCCCTTTTTATCCCAAGGCTGTGGATGGGCCTGAATCTTTTTTTTTTTTAATTATGTTCAGTTAGCCACTGTACAGTCCATCATTAGTTTTTGATGTAGTGTTCAATGATTCATTAATTAAGTATAATACCCAGTGCACATCACAACACATGCCCTCCTTAATACCCATCACCCTTTTACTCCCTCCCCCTATACTCCATCCCTCTGAGACCCTCAGATTGTTTCCCGGGGTTCATAGTCTCTCGTGGTTCATCTCCCTCTCTAATTTCTCCCCCTTTGGATTTCCCTCCCTTCCCCTATGGTCCTTTGTGCTATTGCTTATGTTCCACATGAGTGAAACCACATGATAACTGTCTTTCTCTGCTCGACTTCACTTAACATAATCCCTTCCAGTTCCATCCATGTTGATGCAAATGGTGGGTATTCATCACTTCTGATGGCTGAGTAATAGTCCATTGTATATATGGACTACATCTTCTTTATCCATTCATCTGTTGAAGGGCATCTAGGCTCTTTCCTCATTTTGGTTATTGCGGACATTGCTGCTATGAACACTGGGGTGCATGTGACCCTTCTTTTCACTACATCTGTATCTTTGGGACTCTGTACATCCCCTCAACCACCCCTCAACAGAATGAGTAGGGGCTGAATCTTTATATCCTGTCTGATGTATCCACAAAACATTCAATGCTATTACCTTTGGAAAGAGTGATTAGTTGTTCAGGCCTCAGAGAGTTGAGGGTGGTGTTTAAAGACTGTCCCTTGATTTCACAATCAAACTGACAAGAAGAGGTGTATAACCTGAACTTGGGTTCAGTGTACCTTTTTTAATAGAAAAATCACTCTACAATTGTATGCATTCCTTCCAATTTTAGTATATGTGCTGTTGAAGCAAACACCAATTGTGTGCATTCCTAAAAAAAAAAAAGTCATTTACGGGACTCAAATAAAGGCTGATTATGAGCATCTACTTCCCAATCTTGTTTGGGAAAGCAGTTGTCATGACTTTGCCACATCTGAGATCTTAAGGGAATAATCAACTAATAAATGTCTTTCCTAATTTTACCACTTTTCCAGTTTGAGAGCACAGGGATCTCACACATCACAAACCCTAGACACACTTGGTTATTTAAGAGTAAAACTGCTGAGAAATCAATAAGGGTCTAGCTTTAGCTTCTGTGGTGCTATTAGCACCATGTCCAAAAACTAATCTAAAACTCCTAGCAGTGCCTCAGAACTGCTTAGCAGAAAATGTAAAAGGAATATCCACACTTTTAAGGGATTAATGATATGATTTTTTTCACCTAAGGTAAAGCTGGTTATGCCTTTTACAAAGAAATGTTCCAGGTTAAATGGAGCTGGGTATAAGTAAAATGGCCCCTTTGAATTTCAAAATGCATCTATTAAAATTCATGACTTTATAGAATATTTGGCTCAGGAATGTGATAGAACTGGGTTCTGATCTTAGTTTATCATCTAGCACCTGGAGCATTGTGGAAGCACAACTACAAAGTATTTTGTTTGTTTTAAAATCATACTTAGATCACTAAACTGCCTGAAGGTGGCTGAGGTGGTATCAAGGAAGAGGGATGGGAGAATATGACTATTTCTGGAGTGACAGGTTTCCCCTCTTATGAAGTGTCTGATTGGTCGCTGGAGTCCAGAAAGAGTGAGGCTGGCCTCCCACTTACTTAGGGGATGGTAGTAGAGACATTTTGGAGACAGTCATCATCCATACATGCAGGCACACAGCTACAATTAAAGTAAGACTTATTATTGCCAATTAAATCAATGGATATTTGATGACACTTAATAATAAAAAGGAAATCCTGAAAGTTAGAACATCATTAAGAAATTTTTAACATGCCTTAATGCAAGTATAGGATGTCAGTTTTATGTGCTGGAGCAAGAGAATGAGTAACTATTTTGTTCAAGCAGACAAAAAGCTAGCAAGAAATAAAAATATGAATTCTGTTGGATTGGCAGTTTGCCCACAGTTTCTCATTTGTCAAGAAGTTTGCATAAAGTCTCAGAATCTTTTGCACCATTTTCAATTAAGGTGCAAGATTTTGGCAAGCCACTTAACTCTTTCTAGGTAAAAAGAATAAATTTAATAATATTAAATTTTGTCCTAAGAAGCAAAAAAAAAAAAAAAAAATTCTGAAACCATATGCCCTTACATTTACCCTATATAGGAAATACAGATGTGGATTCATATTGCTGAGACCCTTCTAAGATTAGTAGCAAGTTAACGGCAAGCATTTATGCTCAGACAGAAATCAAAATGAGTTACTGGCAAAAAATACATTATCGATGGTATATTAGGTGAATAAGTAACACTTGTCAGGAATATCTTTATAGTGGGACAAAAATCACTGAGGTTCAGAGTACAAATTAGCAGGCAACAAAATTATCTTTGAAGAGAATATATTAGTGGCAACTTCTGTTTTATTACTGAAAACCCATGACATATAAAAAGAGTTGTAACTTTTTTTTTCCTTACAAGTAATGTCATTGTGACCCACAACATAGACTTGAATAGAGATGGAGTACATAGGGTATATAGCAATCAGTAATGAGCTTTAGCCAGGTCTTAGCATGCTACAGTATTGCTTGATGAGCAAAAGGCTTACGTCTACCTGCCAATCCTCATTATCTCATTCAGAGAGAATAGTTGCTAGCCAGTAATACCTCTTGATCTTGATTCAGTATTAAATGAAAAAAAAAAAAAGCTGGAAACTCAACTGAGTATGCCTTGAAATATGATGTACCATTAGTCATATGGTAAGAACCAGATTGTCAACTAATTTTGCATGCTGTGCAGGGGAAAAGCTACTCAATGTAGCTAGTCAAAATTTTTTTTAATGAGATATGATAAACATTAATTCACAGTACTAATTATTAGAAAAAATTTCTTTTCAAGTGAATTCTCAGTGATAATCATCTGAGAGGTCCAGGTTTACTATTTCAAGGTCAAAAACATATTCATTTCATAAGATCAAAATTTTCTCTGTGACTGAGTTGTGGGTGAAAGTTGCTTTATCACTAAGATTATAATACCTTATTTTTAAAAAGTAACTAACATTTAGCATATTTAAAAACAGTATGCAAGTACTGGGAGAAAGTACAGACCTTCATGCAACCAAAGAATGATTCAAAACTCTATTCACCACTATCCCTCTTGCTGAAATAGCAAAATTTCCAGGTTAAGAGTGATATGTCTATCAATAGTGTCTAAATGGGTACCGAAAGTGTTCAGGGAGGACTCGGTGGCTCTACATTAAGATTAAGGAATGGTTATTATATCATGTCCATGACAGGCGAGGACAAAACAGCATTCATCTGTTCCAGAGAATTTTCTTCAAAAAGAAAAGTACATGTCAAGAGAACCTTCCAGTGGCTAATGGAATAAGACTTTGTGGAATTGCATGATTTGCAAAGTGTAATTTACCTGGACCATCATTTCTTTGGCAAGATTCGGGAGGAGCAGAGCTCTTTATCTATAGCATGTTTTTTGATTCATTTGATGAATGAGAATTCTGCTTTGCCTTGGCAGAGCATGAAGGGCATGGTTCCACAGCAAAAGTGAAGCCTCAGGAGGGGAGAAAAGATGGTGGAGGAGTAGGGGACCCTATTCCAACTGGTCCCTGGAATTGAGCTGGATATCTACCAGACCACTCTGAGCACCCATGAAATCAGCCTGAGATGTAAGAAGGTCTGGATCTCTACAAGCAGAATATTGCAGACAGTTGGTTTCTGAGGCGGGGAACCGTGATTCCGTGGGCAGATATCGGAGGATAAATGGCAGTGGGAGAGAGCCTGGCCCTGGGGATCCTACACCGCCAGTGAGCAATAGCCTCCCGTGCTGGGGACGCGGCACAGACTCGCAGACTGGTAGCGGTGGCAAAAGGACTTTAGGGCAGCCCTGGGGACAGAAACCCAGAGCGGCGGGATAGCGCATGAGAACTGGGAACAGCTGGCGGATTTAGAAGCGCAAAGGGCAGAGACATGCCCCAACCTGGAGGCAGGACTGGGGGCATTGCAGAGGGGTACACAACACAGGATGCTGCAGTTTATAGCAGCACAGACAGAAATGGAGTTAGTGTGGCCTGGGGAGCTCACTGAAGAACAGACTGCGATCTCTCTGCTCTGAGGCAGAGGGTTGGAAACTGTCTCTTCTGCTCTGACTTTCGGAGGAGACGCAGAAAGCCACCAGGGAAAGCTGCCAGAGAACAAAAGCACCAAAAACTGGTACCCACTGAGCCCATCCCCTGCCACAGGGGGCAGGGCAACTCTGCCCAAACAGGGTTGCCTGAGTAACAGTGCGGCAGGCCCCTCCCCCAGAAGACAGGCTGGGAGAACAAGAGGCTAGCAACCCTAAGGTCCTTAGAAAACAGGTGCATCTTGCTTGGGTTCTGGTCAATAATTTGGACTCGATACATTCCCTCAACCACCCATCAACAGAAGGACTAGGAGGAGGAACCCCCAAAATAGGAAAGACTCAGAGATTACGATTTATGCCATAGATTTACAAATGGATGCAGATATAACCAAGATGTCGGAGATGGAATCAGGCTAGCAATAGTGAAGACAATAGCTAGAATGGAGAAATCAATTAATGGCAACATAGAGTCTCTAAGGGCAGAAATGAAAGCTGAATTGGCAGAACTTAAAAATGCTCTCAATGAGATCCAATCTAATCTAGATAATCTAACAGCTAGGGTAAGTGAGGCAGAAGAATGAATCAGTGACCTGGAAGACAATTTAATAGATAAAAAGCGAAAAGAGGAGGCCAGGGAAAAACAACTCAGAATCCATGAAAATAGAATCAGAGAAATAAGTGACACCATGAAGCATTCCAATGTCAAAATTATTGGAATCCCAGAGGGAGTGGAGAGAGACAGAGAGGGCTAGAAGATATATTTGAGCAAATCATAGTTGAGAACTTCCCTAATCTGGGGAATGAAACAAACATTCGTGTCCTAGAGGCAGAGAGGACCCCTCCCAAGATCAAGGAAAATAGGCCAACACCCAGGCATGTAATAGTAAAACTCGCAAATCTTAGAACCAAGGAAACCATCTTCAGGGCAGTTAGGGGGAAGAGATTCCTTATGTATAGAGGGAGGAACATCAGAATAACATCAGACCTATCCACAGAGACCTGGCAAGCCAGAAAGGGCTCGTAAGACATATTAGGGTACTAAACGAGAAGAACATGCAGCCGGGATACTTTACCCAGCAAGGCTGTTGTTTAGAATGGAGGGAGAGATGCAGAACTTCCAAGACTGGCAGAAACTGAAAGAATATGTGACGACTAAGATGGTTCTGCAAGAAATATTAAGGGGGGTTCTATAAAAGGAGAAAGAACCCAAGAGTGATAAAGAACAGAAATTTACAGAGACAATCTATACAAACAAGGACTTCACAGGCAACATGATGACAATAAGTTCATATCTTTCAATAATCACTCTCAACGTGAATAGCCTAAATCCTCTCATAAAATGGCACAGGATTGCAGATTAGATAAAAGGCAGGACCCATCCATATGCTGTCTACAAGAGACTCATTTTGAACCTAAAGATACATCTAGACTGAAAGTGAAGGGATGGAGATCCATCTTTGATGCCAACGGACCTCAAAAGAAAGCTGGGGTAGCAATTCTTTTATCAGACAAATTAGATTTTAAGCAAAAGACTGTAGTTAGAGACACAGAAGGACACTATATCATTCATAAAGGGTCTATCCAACAAGAAGATCTAACAATTGTAAATATCTATGTCCCCAACATGGGAGCAGCCATCTACATAAGCCAACTGTTAACCAAAATAAAGAGTCATATTGATAACAATACGTTAATTGTAGGAGACCTCAATACTCCACTCTCAGCAAGAGACAGATCATCTAAGCAGAAAATCAACAAAGAAACAAGAGCTTTGAATGACACACTGGACGAGATGGACCTCATAGATATTACAGAACATTCCACCCTAAAACAACAGAATACTCATTCTTCTCGAGCACACATGGAACTTTCTCCAGAATAGACCACATACTGGGTCACAAATCAGGTCTCAACTGATACCAAAAGATTGAGATTATTCCCTGCATATTCTCAGACCATAATGCTTTAAAACTGGGACTCAATCACAAGAAAAAATTTGGAAGAAATTCAACACTTGCAAGCTAAAGACCACTCTGCTCAAGAATATTTGGGTCAACCAGGAAATCAAAGAACTTAAACAATTCATGGAAATCAATGAGAATGAAAACACATCGGTCCAAAACCTATGGGATACTGCAAAGGCGGTCCTAAGGGGGAAATACATAGCCATCCAAGCCTCATTCAAAAAAATAGAAAAATCCCAAATCCACCAACTAACTCTACACCTTAAAGAACTAGAGAAAAAGCAACAAATGATGCCTAAGCCATGCATTAGAAGACAAATAATTAAGATTAGAGCAGAGATCAATGAATTAGAAACCAGAAACACAGTAGATCAGATCAACGAAACTAGAAGTTGGTTCTTTGAAAGAATTAATAAGATTGATAAACCACTGGCCAGACTTATCCAAAAGGAAAGAGAAAGGACCCAAATTAATAAAATTATGGATGAAAGGGGAGAGATCACGACTAACACCAAGGAAATAGAAACAATTATTAGAAATTATCATCAACAACTATATGCCAATAAACTGAGCAATCTGGATGAAATGGAGGCCTTCCTGGAAACCTACAAGCTGCCAAGACTGAAACAGGAAGAAACTGACAACCTGAATAGGCCAATAACCAGTAATGAGATTGAAGCAGTGATCAAAAACCTCCCAAAAAACCAGAGTCCAGGGCCTGATAGATTCCCTGGGGAATTCTACCAAACATTCAAAGAAGAAATAATACCTATTCTCCTGAAGCTGTTTCAAAAAATAGAAACAGAAGGAAAACTTCCAAACTCATTCTATGAGGCCAGCATTACGTTAATCCCCAAACCAGTCGAAGACCCCATCAAAAAGGAGAATTTCAGACCAATATCCCTGATGAATATGGATTCCAAAATTCCCCAAAAAATTCTAGCTGATAAGATCCAACCATACATTAAAAGGATCATCCACCACGACCAAATGGGATTTATCCCCAGGATTCAAGGGTGGTTCAACATTTGCAAATCAATCAATGTGATAGAACACATTAATAAGAGGAGGGAGAAGAACCATATGGCCCCCTCAATTGATGCAAAAAAAGCATTTGACAAAATACAGCATCCTTTCCTGATTAAAACTCTTCAGAGTATAGGGATAGAGGGAACATTCCTCAAGTTCATAAAATCCATCTATGAAAAACCCACAGTGAATACCATTCTCAATGGGGAAAAGCTGAGAACATTTCCCTTAAGATCAGGAACACGTCAAGGATGCCCACTCTCGCCGCTATTGTTCAACATAGTACTAGAAGTCCTAGCAACAGCAATCAGACAACAAAAAGAATTAAAAGGTATTCAAATCGGCAGAGAAGAAGTCAAACTCTCTCTTTTCGCAGATGACATTTTATGTCGAAAACCCAAAAGACTCCACCCCCAAATTACTAGAACTCATACAGCAATTCAGTAATGTGGCAGGATACAAAATCAATGCACAGAAATCAGTTGCCTTCTTATACACTAACAACGCAACTGTAGAAAGAGAAATTAGAGAAACAATTCCATTTACAATAGCATGAAAACCATAAGATACCTTGGAATAAACCTACCCAAAGAGGTAAAGAATCTATACTCTAGGAACTACAGAACACTCATGAAAGAAACTGAAGAAGACACAAAAAGATGGAAAAACATTCCATGTTCATGGATCAGAAGAATAAACATTGTTAAAATGTCTATGCTGCCGACACCGTCTTTGGGGTGATCCGTGGTGGACGTTTTGAGGGCAGCTGTCCTGCGGCTTGCGCGCCCCGGACCGCCTCCTGTGGAAGCCTGAGCCGGCTGTGTAGCTTTCTCCCTTTGTCTCATAACCATGTCCACCAATGAGAATGCTAATTCACCAGCTGCTCGCCTTAACAGATTCAAGAACAAGGGGAAAGACAGTACAGAAATGAGGCGGCGCCGAATAGAAGTTAATGTGGAGCTAAGGAAAGCTAAGAAGGATGACCAGATGCTGAAAAGGAGAAACGTAAGCTCGTTTCCTGATGATGCTACCTCTCCACTACAGGAAAACCGCAACAACCAGGGCACTGTAAATTGGTCTGTTGATGACATTGTCAAAGGCATAAATAGCAACAATTTGGAAAGCCAGCTCCAGGCTACTCAAGCTGCTAGGAAACTGCTTTCTAGGGAAAAACAGCCCCCCATAGACAACATAATCCGGGCTGGTTTGATTCCAAAATTTGTGTCCTTCTTGGGCAGAACTGATTGTAGTCCCATTCAGTTTGAATCTGCTTGGGCTCTCACTAACATTGCTTCTGGGACGTCAGAACAGACCAAGGCTGTGGTAGATGGAGGTGCTATCCCAGCATTCATTTCTCTGTTGGCATCTTCCCATGCCCACATCAGTGAACAAGCTGTATGGGCTCTAGGAAACATTGCAGGTGATGGTTCAGTTTTTCGAGACTTGGTTATCAAGTATGGTGCAGTTGACCCACTATTGGCTCTCCTTGCAGGTCCTCATATGTCATCTTTAGCATGTGGTTACTTACGTAACCTTACTTGGACACTTTCAAACCTTTGTCGCAACAAGAATCCTGCACCCCCATTAGATGCTGTTGAGCAGATTCTTCCTACCTTAGTTCGTCTCCTGCATCATGATGATCCAGAAGTATTGGCAGATACCTGCTGGGCCATTTCCTACCTTACTGATGGTCCAAATGAACGGATTGAAATGGTTTTGAAAACAGGAGTTGTGCCCCAGCTTGTGAAGCTTCTAGGAGCTACTGAATTGCCCATTGTGACTCCTGCACTAAGAGCCATAGGAAATATCGTTACTGGGACGGATGAACAGACTCAGGTTGTAATAGATGCAGGAGCACTTGCTGTTTTTCCCAGCCTCCTAACGAACCCCAAAACTAATATTCAGAAGGAAGCTACGTGGACAATGTCAAACATTACAGCTGGTCGCCAGGACCAGATACAGCAAGTTGTGAATCATGGATTAGTCCCATTCCTCATTGGTGTTCTCTCTAAGGCAGACTTTAAGACACAAAAGGAAGCTGTCTGGGCTGTGACCAACTATACAAGTGGTGGGACAGTTGAACAGATTGTATACCTTGTTCATTGTGGCATAACAGAACCATTGATGAACCTCTTAACTGCAAAAGACACCAAAATTATTCTGGTTATTCTGGATGCCATTTCAAACATCTTTCAGGCTGCTGAGAAACTAGGTGAAACTGAGAAACTTAGTATAATGATTGAAGAATGTGGAGGTTTGGACAAAATTGAAGCTCTACAAAACCATGAAAATAATTCTGTGTACAAAGCTTCATTAAACTTGATTGAGAAGTATTTCTCTGTAGAGGAAGAGGAAGATCAGAATGTTGTGCCAGAAACTACCTCTGAAGGCTATACGTTCCAAGTTCAGGATGGCACTTCTGGGACTTTTAACTTTTAGATTGTACAGCTGAGGCAGAAAGTTGTTTGTTGTGTACTCTGTTTGGTAGAAGTTTGTCTTACTGTTTCTCTACTAAGAACTCTTTTTAAATGTGTTTTGTTATTGTAGCACTTTTTACAACAAAACTCTACTTGACCAGTTCCAAACTGTACAACCTGTATGAAGCTCCTCCTCAGTGGGTTTCTTATTTCTATGTAGAATCTCCTCTCTTGCAGTGTCCTGTAAATAAAGATTAAATTCCACTCTTTTCTTTAAAAAAAAAAAAGTCTATGCTGCCTAGAGCAATCTGGGGTATTTACCCCAAAGACACAGATGTAGTGAAAAGAAGGGCCATATGCACCCCAGTGTTCATAGCAGCAATGTCCACAATAGCCAAGGTGTGGAAAGAGCCGAGATGCCCTTCAACAGACGAATGGATAAAGAAGATGTGGTCCATGTATACAATGGAGTATTATTCGGCCATCAGAAAGGATGAATACCCAACTTTGACATCAACATGGATGGGACTGGAGGAGATTATGCTCAGTGAAATAAGCCAAGCAGAGAAAGTAAATTATCATATGGTTTCACTTATTTGTGGAACATGAGGAATAGCAGGGAGGACATTAGGAGAAGGAAGGGAAAAATAAAGGGGGGGGAGATCGGAGGGAGAGATGAACCATGGGAGACTGTGGACTCTGAGAAACAAACAGGGTTTTAGAGGGGAGGGGGGAGGGGGATTGGTTGGCCCGGTGATGGGTATTAAGGAGGGCACGTATTGCATGGAGCACTGGGTGTTATACGAAAACCAGTGGATCGTGGATCACCACATCAAAAACTAATGATGTAGTGTATGGTGACTAACATAATAAAATTAAAAAAATTAAAAAAAAAGGAGGGCACGTACTGCATGGAGCACTGGGTGTTATATGAAAACAATGAAGCATGGATCACCACATCAAAAACTAATGATGTACTGTGGGTGACTAACATAACATAATAAAACAAAACAAACAAACAAAAAAAGTGAAGCCTCAGGGAACCGAAGCCCTGAGTTAGTCACTGCTCTTCCAGATGAAGACGGGACTGAGAAAAACCCAGTGGAAAGACTGCAGTCAGAGAGAAGAGGTTCACCATCCAAGTAAGCGGGGTCTGCTTTTCTCTCAGGGGATGGAGGGCCCTGCTGAGACCAACCATTAATGCTCTAGCAGTGGTCTATCCTGGGGGTTGCAGTGGTCTGCACAAACTGGGGAAAGCAGTGGCTTCTCTACTAAATCCAACATTCTAAAGCAGAATAACTGTCTGATTGTAGGTAGCTGGGGCAGGAACAAATGTTAGAACAGATGTGGACAACCCTGGCAGACAGTGACAAGTTCACACTGACACGTCTCCCCAGGAGCTGTTGCCCCTTTGTTCAGCTTAGATGACAGCAGATAATTCAAAGAATTTCCATAGTGAAAAAACATTTCATTGACGAGACGTAGGCAAATCCATTTAGTGAGCAACACACTTCACACTGTTTCAACTTGACCTTCCCCCACAGCAATCAAAGCATATGGCAGGGAAATTAAGTCCAGTGACTGCTTCCTAAAACATCATCTTCGGCACTCAAGAAGGGACTGGCTCTAGGGTTTCTTCATCCAAAGGGGGGAAATCCTAAGAAGAGTGAGGACTGAGAAGGACATAGAGAATTACAGAAGGAAAACTACGATTGGAGAGGGAGAACCTCCACCCCATCCACTTTGAGCACTATTGCCTCAGTTCCCTTCTGTGCTGTCATGGAAAAATGAGGAGAAAATGCTCATGGTGGGGGGGGCAGAAAATTTGGTTCAAATCTAGAAGTTTGTTATAGGAAACAAAATTGTACTAAACATTACCTAGCAATGGCCCCCGAGAGACTAAGATAAAGAACATTGTTCTAACATTGATAAACAGCGCTTTTAAAGTTTCTGGTTAATCATTCCACTTATCTCCTTCACACAGTCTACTTAGCTTGAGTTCTTGTCAGCCAGTCCCCATCTATAGTATCAGAACTCCCGAACAGAGACAAATTCCATTTCATGCCCAAGCTTCAGAGAAAAATAAAACACATAATTGATAAAGTCTTGTGTGATCAGTTCATTCAGCCAGAACTTTTTCTCTGAAAGAGAAATCACAGGAGGGCCAAAACATAAAAAAATCATGTAAGAGCCCAGACCACGTAAATCAGAAACTAGGATCCTTTATTCTTGGACATTAGAAGAGTCAATGTGTCCCATCTTTAACTTCTTTCAGGCAGTCTGTGTTTTCCTTGTATTAAGTGGTTCAACTTACTAATTCTCAGAGTAGCTAGAATGATGTTCAGACCAACAGCAGATATTCTTACTCTTGGAAACAATGCCTTCAAAGATATTTGGGAGTCTTAAAAGCTGTGAGCCTTTTTCCCAGGAGAAAGCATATATGTGTGAGCTTGTGTTAACTTACATACATTTTCTATGATTTATAAGATACTCTCAAGCTTGTCTATTTGATATCAGGAAAAGAATCTGCTTCCTGGAGACCTCAGTCCCATAAAGCGTGATAAAAGGCAGATGTCACCAATATGAGGAACCACTGGTTTTTGACCGTTGGTGATAGGAAGTACATGTCAGGGCAAATGAAAAGGTAGCCAAGGCCAGGAGGAAACAAGACTGAGGCCCCACTCAAACTGTGTTTCCATTTCTGAGTATTCGAAGACAGGGACTTCCCTTAAAAAACAAAAAAAAAAAAAAAAAAAAAAGAAAGAAAGAAAAGAAAAGAAAAAAGCTAACAATGGCTTAAAAATGGCCATTTCTCACTTCAGCAAAGCTCTGTACCACTTCAAGGTACCTATGAAACTCCAACTTTATAAGAAAATTCCAGAAAGAATAATAAAAGCTCTTCTTGGTAAACAGTTTCAGCAAACTTGGGGTAAAGATCTTTCCTAGAAAAAAGCAGCCAATGAATCATTAGTCCCCTGCCAAGTTTTCCATATTATAAAGACAGCTTATAGGAAAAGCCTGAACTCTTTAAAGAACCACCAGGGAAAACACTTATCTCTAAACTACCTTAGAAAGTTGAGAATGCTACACCTACCTGGGGCTGGGGCAAATCCCCCTCAAGCCTTTTACTTGAAAGAGCCTTTAAAATCATCTACCTGCCTTCTCTCTCCTCAGTGAGTCTAGAACAGCTCGCGCCTCTAGACCATCTGTCTTTTCTTAAGATCTCTTTGCACAGGTGACGCACTAGTTCTTCCTTAGCAGCAGAATCCTCTTGATTCCTGAGGATGGTTGCCCTGTCCCTTCCTCCTTAAAAATCCCTCTAGTCTCTGGCTTGCTCCTAAGACAGACGGTTCTCCCACACTTGAGGTCTATTTCATCACTCTGGGCAGCACCCTGTTTTACAACAGCTTTTACTCCCTTCCCTGGCGTCAGGCCCCAGCAAGGCTATATAGACTTCAGTCTCTACTCCATCTGTACTTTTATTTAACATCTGATGCCTGGCTCCTTCAACAGTGAAACTGCTCTCCACCTCCTCTCCTGCAATTCTTGCTTTCTTTCCTTTGCCACCCTCTAACAAAGTATCTTCTTCTCAGCAGACCTTTATTATCTCCCAGAACTCTGCCCTTTCTTGATATTCTTTCCTGTAACTATCATTTCCCCACAATCTCCCCCAACCATCAGCTAAATCCACACTAGCTGCATTTTCTTCCTTCTGTCATATAGACACCCGCTCCCACTGCTTTCAGACTCATTTTCTGCAACTAGTCTCCCAGCTGACTTTCTTGCTCTTCTATTTAAAAAAAAAAAAAGCTAAAACCATCCGCACCACTACCTCTCTCCTTGATTCTGTAAACCTACCCATGCAGCGTTTGTAGTCATGTGACATGCCTCCCACAGCTAAGTTACTGCCTCTACAAAGATTCTCATTTGAGTGGTTTGGGGTGGGTCACAGGCACTCGTAATTTTTAAAGCTCCGCAGGTGATTTTGATTTGCAGCCAAGCTTAAGAACCACTACCGAGAAACAAACTGAGGGTTCTAGAAGGGAGGGGGGTGGGGGGATGGGTTAGCCTGGTGATGGGTATTAAGGAGGGCACGTTCTGCATGGAGCACTGGGTGTTATATGTATGGTGATTAACATAACATAATAAAATTAAATTTAAAAAGAACCACTACTTATACCTTTTTTTTTTTTTTAAGATTTTATGTATTTTTTGACACAGAGAGAGCGAGAGAGGGAACACAAGCAGGAGGAGTGGGAGGGGGACAAGCAGGTTTCCCGCTGAGCCGGGAGCCCGATGCGATGCGGGGCTTGATTCCCAGACCCCAGGATTATGACCTGAGCCGAAGGCAGATGCTTAACACCTGAGCCACCCAGGTGCCCCGGGATCTGTTTTTTTGTTTGTTTGTTTTGTTTTTTTAAGTTCAGTTAGCCAGCATATAGTACATCATTAGTTTTTGATGTAATGTTCAATGATTCAGTAGTTGTATAACACCCAGTGCTCATCACATGTTCTCCTTAATACCTGTACCTGTTTTATACATGGGTTGTACTCAAGTTCTTTGCATCCAGACAACCTTAACGAACTACACAGAAGGATCAGACTGCGGTGAGTGGCCTCTGCAGTTAGGTTTTAGATTGATCCTTGCATCAAATATGAGATATCTCTGTCCCCTACCAGTTTCTTAAAAGTTATTGACTTCTCTCATCATGTGGCCAGGATGTACTTCTCAAGGTAATTGACTCTACAACCGAAGAAAATGTTCCCAATTCTCCAGGCTGATGATTACTTACTCCATTTTCCTTGTTCATCATTGTGATGGACAAAAGCCTTTGCCTTAAATTCAAATAGAAACGTCCCTCTTTTAATCTAAGCCTGTTGCTTTTATGTTGGCCCCCTGTGGACATAAAAAGGCCAATAAGCTTTCCCTTTATACAATTGCTCATGCTATTGAGGACATGAATCAAGTCGTACCTTAACCTTCTGTTCTCTGGTTAAATAGTCCCTGGTTAATTAATAGAATTAAAGAATATAAAGACTGGAAGGAACCTTAGGGATCTTCCAGCTGAATATTTTCAAACTTTATTTTTAAGCAGTGAGATTGCATTATTAAATTCAATCTTAATCCTAATGTATGAAAATTGAGACAAGCAGAGCTGCTTCAGGTGTAATATTCTGAAACTCTCCATGCAGTGGTAATGAATTAGGTGTCTAAAAGGAACTTTGGTACTTTGCAAAATGAAGTTTAAAAATCTTTTTTTGTGGTATAGCATTTCAACTTTATGGTAAAGGAAGTCAAAGTTCAAGAGCTCCTTGTGGATTTTCAATTTTCTAGTAATAGACATACTACTCTGGAGTAATGCTATTAAAAATGCTTAACAATATAATGTAAAAATGTTTAATGTAAACACTGGGAGGTTTGTTTTTAAATTTGACTTTTAATAAATAACAGTCTTGGGGCACCTGGGTGGCTCAGTTAGTTAAGTGTCTGACTCTTGATTTTGGCTGAGGTCAGGATCTCAGGGTTGTGAGATCAAGTCCCATGTTGGGCTCTGCACTGGGTGTGGAGTCTGCTTAAAATTCTCTCTCTCTCTCTCCCTCTTCCTGTGCCCCTCCACCCCATCTTTCTCTCCCTCTCTAAAAATAAAACAAAACAAAACAAAACAAAACAAAAACAAACAAAAAAACTGACTAAAGAAACAACAGTCTTTCCTTAATGAGCAATTGATAATCAGCCCAGACATATTTTATTCCCATAACCAAAAAGTACCAAATACAAACTAATATCAGGGAATATAAATAAAGCTCAAATGCAAAGGATCTTTGAGCCTCTGTTAACAAAGCAGTCCGAAGAGGCCTTCCCTCCCTCCCCCCATGTCACCTTGCTGAAGCAGCTACATACTCCTTAAGGATTTCATCCTCCTTTTGGATTCTGAACGATGAATCCAGAAAGAAACATTTCTTCTTCTATAGTCAGATGCTGTTCTGTGACTTTGATGAAAAACCAAAATTTAACTGTCAAGATGCTCTTCCAGCCTCTGCATATTGACTCTTCAGAGAACAAGTATATCATAGGATCCTATTGCTAGGAAAATAACGAGCCTGGACATGCCAGATATAGAAAAGGATTTTCAAAGGCTTGAATTATCTTCTTCTCTTTCACTAAATTTATTTTAATGAATACGTATTTTTAAGTATTCTCATTTTCTGTGTTTTCATTCCTACTTTTCCTCCTGCTGGAACTTTCTCCAGTTCATAATGGATAAACAAGCACAGAAGTAGCGGGAGATCTAGGTAATACGCAGGGGTGATAACGAGCCTCGGGAAAATTTACTATATGGTTAGGGCCAGACCAAGACATAGGAGCATTTATATTTCTGGAAAATATAATAATTTGAAGTTTTAGCAAATAAATATTCATTGCAGCTTTGAATAGCATTGATTGAGAGAAGAGGCCAGGCACATATGAGGAAACAGAAAAAAGATGATGCTCCTGGTGGGTCTTGGTTTTTCTTCTATTATCTTTAGCAATTTTGCTTTAAGTAGGCATAGCCCATTCAGTGGAATAGCAGCTTTATGCATCAGTGGCCCTGTTAGTCTCATTCTTTTGATGGCAGGTGGGTGGCCATCCACTATCTGTAGTTCCTTCAGCATGCCCTCTGTGCATAGGATGAAGTCTTTACCCCTGCCCTTCAGCCTGAGAAATTTAACAAATCAGTCCTTCTAAGGATATGTAGAGATCTATTAGTGACAAATTTTAGTGCCTGCTATGAATTGACCATATCTTTTTGATGGAACTGTCTTAAGCTACTTCTTGTTAGGCATACTTAGAAGGCCCCCTAGGGCTACAGATTTGGGACTCCTTCTAATATCCATGGAGTTAAGATTCCTCACTCTGCAAGGACACTGGAATAGTGTTGTATGGTGACAGATGGGAGCTACACTTGTGAGCATAGCATAACAGAGAAGTTGAATCACTATGAACCTGTTGGTAACATTGTGTGTCAACTACACTCAAACAAAAAATTGTAATAAATAAAGATTCTTCACTCACCTATTCCTTAGAACACCTCCATAGTCTACGTTTTTTTAAGATTTTTTATTTATTTATTTGACAGAGAGAGACATAGCGAGAGGAGGAACACAAGCAGCAGGGGGAGTGGGAGAGGGAGAAGCAGACTTCCCGCGGAGCAGGGAGCCCGATGAGGGGCTCAATCTCAGGACCCTGGGATCATGACCTGAGCCAAAGGCAGACACTTAACGACTGAGCCACCCAGGCGCCCCCATAGCCTACTTCTTATAGGAGGATTTTTCTCTAGCATAGCACTTTCCAGATGCCAGGTAGTATCTTAAATTCTTTACACCTATTATCCCATTTACTCTCTTATAACAGTGTTATGAAATGCATAAAATAGTACCATTTTACAAATAATGAAACTGAAGCTTCAAGAAATTAAGCAATCCCTCTGAGGTGAAATGGTAGTGGGTGGTGGAAATGTGACTTAAGACAGACACTCAGGAATCCACAGGTGCAGCCAAATCTCTGTACTGATTCCCTACAACACTTTATGACAATCCCACTTATTTTCTCCTAAAAGTTTTCTATAAAACTTCCTGGCAATATTTCCACATGTCTTCCCTCTAATCAACAATATCCTTTTTTCTTTAATTCTGATTCTCCATAAGTACATGTAACTTGAATACATGTGTTGATTGACACTATGAATGAATACATCTGTAACACATTGTATACCTTCAACAGTACCTTCACTGTGCATCATAGGAGGGAAAGAGGTTGAGGCCCTGGAACTTTCCTTCTGTTATTGCACCTGTTTCCCATGTGTTTTGCCTTTTTAGATCCAAGTGGACAATTTTCCATTTGCAACTATTGGATTACAGGTTTTTCAAAAATACTTTCCCCAAGATTATCATCAAGAAACTGAATGCCTCTTAAGAATATTTGCAACTTTGATGAACATATTATTGAGAGTCCTTTCCAAGTCACTGACACAGACATTGATTTACCCTGATCCTAGTAGATCACCTTGTGATATTGCACCTAAGATCAGTCTTTAGCTTTTAGGTACCCTGGAGGGCAACTGACTATTTAACTACCTCATAGTAGTTAAATAGGAATTAGGACTGCATATATCAAACCCTCCTATGATGATGTCATAGAGGGATGAAATTTCACACACACAAACTAAAACTTAAACATTTTTAAAAAATATTTAATTTATTTGTCAGAGAGAGAGCATGCACACAAGCAGGGGGAGCAGCGGGCAGAGGGAGAGGGAGAAGCAGGCTCCCCTGCTAAGTAGGGAGCCTGATGCAGGACTTGATCCCAGGACCCTGGGATCATGACCTCAGCCAAAGGCAGACACTTAACAGATTGAGCCACCCAGGTGCCCCTGAAATCTTGCCATATGCAACACGGATGGATCTAGAGAGTATAATGGTAAGTGAAATAAATCAGTTAGAGAAAGACAAATACCATATGATTTCAGTCATGTGGAATTTAAGAAACAAATGAACAAAGGGAAAAAAATCAAACCAAAAAACATATCTTAACTATAGAGAACAGACAGATGGTTACCAGAAGGGAGGTGGGGAAGGGGATGGATGAAATAGGTGACAAGGAATTAGGAGTACACTTATCTTGATGAGCACTGAGTAATATATAGAATTGTTGAACCGCCATATTGTATGCCTGAAACTAATTTAACACTGTATGTTAACTATACTGGGATTAAAATTTTTAAACAAACACTTTAAGGAAATCAATATCTACAACAAACCAGAGGCTTATCTACTCTAGTAAAGATACTATCTTCAGCACCATATCTATCATTGGGGCTACCATTTGTTACGTTTACTGTAGTCTATCACCATTTGCCATATCCACCTATTTTTTTGCAGGGCCATGCTAGTGAATTAAACAGAGGAATGTTTATATATCTTTTAATGTTTATATATCTTATATCTTTTAAACCTTCAATTTTCTGTAATTCCATGTGGGTTTTGCTTAAAATATTGCTTACAATTTAGCATCTTGGCTAGGGAATGAAGTTTCCATTGCTTCAATTTGGACCCAACTGTCTCACCTGTCTTTCAATTGACGGACTCAGAACTGGCTGAAGTCTGGAAATTGAGTGAGGGTTTGTAAGTTTACATTGCATTGACTGACAGCGGCCTGCTTCTGATCTTTAAATCTTTTTTTTTTCCTAAGCAAAAATTTTACATAAGAAATACTTTCATTGGCTTCCTATATATTTTCCTTTTGTGAATACCATGGTCTCTTAGCCACAATGAAGATCCCAGTGAATCAAGGCCACTGGTTGCCATTTTGTTCATGCTGACAATTGTGTAATTATCTCCACCTTTCCTTTTTTTATTAAGTACAACTATATGGACTCTGCTATTCTGGAATTCTATTATCCCAATTGACACTAGGGAGCCCAGTTCAATAATGGTGTCTTCTATCATCCACTCTGGCCTACAGAGGATAGACTGTTCCTCCCTCACTTATACATTCCTCATTGCTTTAATAAATAGTGTCCTCTGGACATTCCCTGGACAAATAATAAACTGGTGATTTTTTGGTTTTCTATAACAAGAAAGCCATTTTAGTAGGCATACCTCTCTGAATTTTCTAATCCCTTCCTCCTGTCTCTGACAAGGCAATTCAAGCACCTACAATTCATTTACTATCGGCCAAAGTTTCTCACTTTTTTGTCCTCAAGATCCACTTACACTTTGAAAAACATGTGAGAACCCTAAAAAGCTTTTGCTGGAGGTATTTCAAGATGGCAGCATAGGTAGATCCTGAACCCACCTCCTCCCATGGACACAACAAATCTACAGATACATGACATAATTCTCTCTCTAAAAAAAAAAAAAAAAAACCAACAAAACAAAACAAAAAACAAACAAACAAAAAAATCCCAGAAAATTAGCTGAATAGCTCCTCCACAATGAAGGCTAAAAAGGCCAGGTCAATCCAGATGGGTAGGAGAGGCAGAAATGTTATCTCACCAAACAAAACAAAACAAAACAACAAAACAACCCACCCCTCGTGTGGTGACCCAAAACTGAAAAAATATATCACAAATACAGAATGTCTCCCAGAGGAGTGAGGGGTTTGGACCCCCTATCAAGCACCTCAACCCTTGGGACCTACACCAGAGAGATAAGCCCCCAAACATCTCACTTTGAAAACCAAAGGGGTATATGTACAGAAGAACCATGAGGCTGTAAGGGATGGAAAGTCACACAGGGCTTGAATGCAGACCTACTTACTCAGAGACCCAATACAAAAGCAGCAGTTTTAAAAGTGCCTAGAGCATACATGAAAGAGATACATTTGCTAATCTGAAAGTGTCTATCAGAGGAAAGGAGCCTGTTAGGATTCTTTCTGGGGATGGAGGCACTGATGGGTGCCATTTTTACATTCTAACTCTATCTTGCTAGCATTGGCACTGGCAGGCACCGTTTAGGCACTCTCCACTAACCTGCTAGCACTGGCAGGGATGCCCTATTTCTCTGCTACCCCTGTGAAATCATCAGACTGGGTGACTGACAAACTGGATCCCACAGACCTGCCAGAGCTGGACAGCCAAGTACCCCAGCTCTGTGCCACCCCTGCAGTCCTGCCAGAGATGGTGAGTGCCTGCAGCCCACACAGGGGAAAATCCTTGAGTGCCTGGCTCTGATGGCCATGGAGGAATGTGTTTCTGAGCCCTTCAGGTTTGAAACAACTGGAGAGTTCTTTTTTTTTAAATTTTTTTATTGTTATGTTAATCACCATACATTACATCATTAGTTTTTGATACAGTGTTCCATGATTCATTGTTTGTGCATAACACCCAGTGCTCCACGCAGAACGTGCCCTCTTTAATACCCATCACCAGGCTAACCCATCCCCCCACCCCCCTCCCCTCTAGAACCCTCAGTTTGTTTTTCAGAGTCCATCATCTCTCATGGTTCATCTCCCCCTCCTATTTACCCCCCTTCATTCTTCCCCTCCTGCTATCTTCTTCTTCTTCTTTTTTTTTTTTTTTTAACATATATTGCATTATTTGTGAAACAGTTGGAGAGTTCTTGGCAGGATACTACCCCTAGCATACTACACAGGTAACACACTCCCAGTCTTTCTGTGAAAAAAGGCCTATTTACTTGTCTTGGAGCTTAAGCCTGAGGGACATACTTAAGGATTACCACACATCTAGAAGCTATGAAAGTGCTTTCAGGGAACATAGGCTGGGGGATGTCATCATTGTGCTCTCCCTTGACTCACTACAGCTTGCTGGTATCTCCCCAAAAGGAGCCCATACACTCATCTGGAACCATGATTTTTGTAACTGTTGCCAAAGGGACACCTCCACATTGCCTGGTTTAGAGGCCAACAAGGTTTATGATTGCAGCCCCACAGGACTGTGTGTTTGCATACCTTAAAAGCTGCTACCTGAGTATCCAGCTTCCAATCAGCCTGAAACTTTGGGATGAGAGCCCTCCCTCTGGGACATTCACAGGACTTGGTATGCCCTGAACAACTGTAACCCATCAAGAATATTCAGGCTGCTTAGGCAATTCCAAGGCTTGAAAGATAAGCAAGAACTGAGGCAAGGTTTAACGATAAGTTTCATTTCCTATACAAGAATACTTCAAGATTGGAAAGAAAGATGTTTCACATAATACATAGAAACAAACAGAGAGAGTCAAGCAAAATGAGGGGACAGAAGAATATGTTCCAAAAGAAAGAACAAGGTAAAATCCCAGAATAAAATCCTAATGAAATGGAGATAAGTAACTTATCTGATAAAGAGTTCAAAGTAATGGTCAAAAAGATGCTAACTAAACTTGGGAGAAGAATGGATGAACACAGTGAGAATTTTAGCAAAGAGATGGAAAATATAAGAAACGACCAAACAGAAGTCACAGAACTGATGAACCCAGTACAAGATGAGTTCCACAGCAGAATGGATGATGCAGAAGAAAGAATCAGTGATCTCAAAAGTAAGGCAATAGAACTCACCCAAACAGAGCAGCAAAAATTTTTAAAAAACAATTTTAAAAAGTGAAGATAGCTTACTGGACCTATAGGACAACCTCAATAACATTCACATTGTAGGGGGCTCAGAAGGAGAAGAAAGAGGCAGAAAACTTATTTGAAGAAATAATAGCTGAAAACTTCCCTAACCTGGGGAAACAGGTACCCAGATTCAGGAAGCCCAAAGAATTTCAAACATGATGAATTGAAAGAGACCCACACCAAGACATATTATACCTAAAACACCAAGAAATAAAGAGAGAATATTAAAAATGGTGACAGAAAAACAACTTGTTACATACACAAGAACCCCTATAAAATTATCAAATTTCTCAGCAGAAACTGCAGGTCAGATGGGAGAAGCATGATATATTCAAAGTGCTGAGGGGATAAACTTCCAACCAGGAATACTCTATCCAGCAAAATTTTCATTCAGAATTGGAGAGATAAAGAGCTTTCCAGCAAAAAGGTAAAGGAATTCATCACCACTAAACTGTCCCTACAAGAAATATTAAAGGGACTTCTTTCAGCTGAAAAGAAAAGTCACTAACTAGTAAGAAGAAAGCATATGAGAATTAAAATCTCACTAGTAAAGGTAAATATATAGTAAATGTAGTGGATTAACCACTTATAAAGTTAGTATGAGAATAAGGAGGGTGAAAGATGGCAAAGTAGGAGGATCCTGAGTTCATCTTTTTCTACAGACACCAAGGGAACAACTGCATGTATTACAGCTCATTCTGAAAATGACCTGAAGACTAGCATGACAGATCTACAGCTAGTCAAAAAGAGAAACCCACACCAAAAAAGGGTTTGAGGAGCAGAGACATGATCAGGATTCAAACTGCTGGTAAAACTACCCACAAAAGAAACATCATTAAGCACAGAGGGGCAAGGGGATCACACCCCACACTGAGCACCCTTGGCCCTGGGGAGCTGCACCGGGAAGATGAATTCCCATCACAACTAGCTTTGAAAATCAGTGGGGTTTAACTTGAGGAGAGCTAGAGAGCTATAAAAAACTGTGTGTCTGCTCTTAAAGAATCAGACTGCTAAATAACTTGGCCTGAGACACAGCATAGAAGCAGCAGTTTGAAAAGCACCTGGGGAATATATGAAAGAGACTTAATGACTAATTTTAAGATGGGTGTTGGATGGGCAGGGATCTGCAGGAGCTCTTTGGGAACAAAAGCACTGGTGAGTGCCATATTTCCGCCCTCCCTTTCCACCCCATATAGCCAGAGGCTTTATAAAGCCAGTTGACATTCTACATCTACCTTGCTAGCACTGTGAGCCCTACACCAGTGTTCCCCTGTGGACCCACCCTATCCAATCTGCCTGCCCCTGCAGGTGCCCCTCTAAAGTAAATCTTTACTGCTACGCCTAGGGGGCAGTCCCAGTTGGGACTGGATCCCCTCCAATGTGACTCCTTTCCTGGGGAGGGGGGAGCAAACGCTAACCACCAACACACCTGCAGCAGTCACAGTGGCTCATTGCAGACAGCTAAGCTGAGTTTCAGTCATGCCCACCAGTGAGCACATTGTGGCTGCAGCTAGGCCTCTTTGCTAAAAGCATGGGGAGCAAACCCCGCCTGCCAGTGCACCCACAGTAGTTATAAACAGAACTCATAACTAGTTGCACAGAAAGGGAGCCTGCAGCAGTCGTTGCTCAGCTACAACATGAAAGCACATGTAGCCCACAAGGGGACACATCTGGAGCACCTCATTCTAGTAATCAGGGTGGATTTCACTACAGGGCATTGCAGAACCCCTTCTACACAAGGCCACTACTTTGAAGACCAAGAGAGGTAGCTGACCTACCTAATAAAAAACACAGAGAGTTAGACAGAATGAGTATATCTCAAATAAAAAGGATAAAATCACAGAAGACCTAAAGATAACAGAGATAAGCAGTATGCCCAGTAAAGCATTCAAAGTACTGGTCATAAAGATACTCACTAGACATAAGCATGGATGAACTCAGTGAGAACTTCAACAAAGAGATAGAAAATATTAAAAAAAAATCAGAGCTGGAGAATACAATAAGTGAAAAATATGCTAGAGGGAATCAATAACAGACTAGAAGATGCAGAACAGATCAGCCATCTGGACAACAGGGTAGTGGAAAGCAACCAGGCTGAACAGCAAA
Organism: Zalophus californianus; assembly: GCF_009762305.2. NCBI lineage: Eukaryota > Metazoa > Chordata > Mammalia > Carnivora > Otariidae > Zalophus > Zalophus californianus. The sequence continues at coordinate 87,628,934 of NC_045600.1, forward strand.
AAGAAAAAAGAATAAAAAATGAAGATAGGAACCTCTATAACATCATCAAGTGTAATAACATTCATATTATAGGTCCCAGAAGAAGAGAAAAAGGACCAGAAAACTTATTTGAACATATAATAGCTTAAAACTTCCCAACCTGGGAAAACAGATGTCCAGGTTCAGGAAGCACAGAGAGACCCTAACAATATGAGCCCAATGAAGTCCACGTCAAGACACATTTAATAAAAATGATAAAAATTAAAGATAAAGAGAGAATCTTAAAAGCAGCTGGAGAAAAGGAAATGGTTACATACAAGGGAAACTCCATAAGGCTATCAGCTGATTTTTCAGCAGAAACTCTGCAAGTCAGAAGGGAGTGACCTGTATATTCAAACTGCTGAAAGAGAAGAGCCTATAACCAAGAGTATGCTACCCAGCAAGATTATCATTTCAATTTGAAGGAGAGATAAAAAGTTTTGCAGGCAAACAAAAGTTAAAGGAATTCATCACCACTAAACCACCCTTACAAGAAATGTTAAAGGGGACTCTATGTGCCAAGAAATGCCATAATCAGAAGTAAAAAAAACAGCAAAAGGAAAAAATTTTACTGGTGAAAGTAACCATATGGTAAAGGTAGTAGATCAATCACATACAAAGCTAGTAGGGAAGTTAAAACACAAAAGTAGTAAAATCAATTATAGCTACAAAAATTAATTAAGTGATATACAAAAAGGTGTAAGTATGACATCATATACATAAAATATGAAGAGTAAAAATTTAGTGATTTTATAATGTGTTAGAACTTAAACAACCATCAACTTGGTAACACATAGGATGTTATATATGAACCCTACAGTAACCATAAGCCAAAAAGCCAATAATAGATACACACAAAAAAAAAACAGAGAAAGAAATTCAAATATAACACTAAAAGAAAGCCATCAGACCAGAGGGGAAAAGAGCATTAGATGAAAAAAGAAAAGAGAACTATAGAAACAACTAGAAAACAATTAGCAAAATGGCAGTAAGTATACACTTATCAATAAGGACTTTAAATGTAAATGGACTAAATGCTCCAATCAAAAGACATAGAGTGATGAACAGATAAAAGAAAACCCATCTATATGCTGCCTACAAGAGATTCACTTCAGATGAAAGGACACACACACAGACTGAAGGTGAAGGAATGAAAATAAAGGTTTTATAAAACAGAAATCAAAAGAAAGTTATCTATACTCATATCAGATGAAAAAGACTTTAAAGCAAATACTGTAATAAAAGACAAAGATGTACATTATGTAATGATAAAAGGGTTAATCCATAAAGAAGATATAACATGTATAAATATGTATGCGTTCAACATAAGAGCACTTAAGTATATTATAAAGCAGATAAATATATATAAAGTATATATAAAATATATATAAATGTATAAGAAATAAAATTACAGGCCAATATCTTTGATAAACAGATACAAAAATCTTCAACAAATATTAGCAAACTGAATGCAACAATACATTATATACATTATATTTATAAATATAATATAAAGCAGATATTAACAGATCTAAAAGTAGAAAATTATATCAATACAATAATATAAGGGAATGTAATATATCACTTACATCAATGAAAAGATCATTCAGACAGAAAATAAGGAAACAGTGGCCTTAAGTGACACACTAGATGAAAAGAACTTAATAGATACATGCAGACATTTTGTCAAAAAACAGCAGAATACACATTTTTTCAAGTGCTTATGGAATATTCTCTAGGATAGATCAATCATGTGTTAAACAACAAAACAAGTCTCAATAAATTTAAGAAGATTGAAATCATATCAAGCATCTCTCCTGACCAGAATGGTATGAAACTAGAAATCAATTACAAAACAAAAACCGAAAAAAATTGCAAATATGTGGATACAAATAACATGCTACTGAATGGGTCAAGAAATCAAAGCAGAAAAAAACATACACTGAGGCAAATGAAAATGGAAAAGCAACATACAAAATTCATGGGATGCAGCAAAAGCAGTTCCAAGAGGGAATTTTATGGTGACATGGGCCTATCTCAAGAAATAAGAAAAACCTCAAAGAAACAATATAACTGCATTTAAAGGAACTTGAAAAACAAGTACAAATAAAACCCAAAGTTAGTAGAAAAAGGAAATAATAAAGATTGGTGTGGAAATAAATGAAATAGAGGCTAAAAAGACAGTAGAAAAGATCAATGAAACTAAGATTCTGTTCCTTGAAAAGAACAAAATTGGCAAAATTTTAGACTAAGAAAAGATGAGAGGGCTCAAATAAATAAAATCAGAAATAAAAGAAGTTACAACTGATACCAAAACATACAAAAGATCATAAGAGAATACTTATGAACCGGGCTTCCTGCTCGGCGGGGAGTCTGCTTCTCCCTCTGACCCTCCCCCCTCTCATGCTCTCTCTCTCTATCTCATTCTCTCTCTCAAATAAATAAATAAATAAATCTTTAAAAAAAAGAGATTACTATGAACAATATTTACCAGCAAACTGGACACTTGGAAATAATGAATAAATTCCTAGAAACTTACAATCTTCCAAGACTAAATCATAAATAGACATCAGAACAGACTAATTAGTAGTAAAGAGATTGAATCATAATTTAAACGCTGCCAACAAACAAAGTTCCAGGACCAGACAGCTTCACTGGGAATTCTACCAAACATTCAGAGAAGATTTAATACATAACCTTCTCAAACTCTTCCAAAAAACTGAAAGAGAGGGAATGACCCCAAACTCATTTTACAAGGGCAGAATTACTCTGATACCAAAACTGGACAAGGATACCACTAAAAAATGTATAAGAAATAAAATTACAGGCCAATATCTTTGATAAACAGATACAAAAATCTTCAACAAATATTAGCAAACTGAATGCAACAATACATTAAAAGGATCATACAGCATAATAAAGTGGGATTTGTTCCAGGGATGCAAAGGTGGTTCAACATTCACAAACCAATCAATGTGATACATGATGTTAAGAAAATGAAAGATAAAAATCATATCTCAACAGATGCAAAAAATGATTTGACAAATTCAACATTCTTTTATGATAAAAATTCTCAGCAGAGTATAGCAGGAATGTGCATTAATATAATAAAGGCCTTATCTGGCAAACCTATAGCAAACATCATACCCAATGGCAAAAAGCTAAAAGCTTTTCCTTTAAGATCAGAAAGAAGACAAAGATGCCCATTGTTGTTTTTTTTCAACATGGTATTGGAAATTCTAGACAGAGCAAGTGGACAGGAAAAAGAAAAGCATACAAATTGGAAAGGTAGAAGTAAAATTGTCACTATGCATGACATGATTGTATATACAGAAAATCCTAAAGATTTTGCCAAAAATCTGTAGAACCAATAAATTCATTAAAGTTGCAGGATACAAAATCAATATACAAAAAACTTTTGCATCTAAACTATAAGAAAAAATAAGAAAATAATCCTATTTAAACTGCATACAAAATAATAAAATACATAGGAATAAAATTTACCAAGGAACTAAAGACTTGTACACTGAAAACTATGATACTGATGAAAGAAACTGAAGAAGACACAAATAAATGGAAAGATATTCTGTACTCATGAATTGGAAGAACATGGTTAAGATACTCAAATTATCCAAAGCAATCTACAGATTCAATGCTATCCTTACCAAAATTCCAATGGCATTTTCACATAATTAGAATACTAAAATCTGTATGGAACCACAAAAGATTCTGGATAGCAAAGCAATCTTGAGAAAGAACAAAGCAGGAGGCATCATGCTTCCTGATTTCAAACTACACTGCGAAGCTATAGTAATGAAATCAGTATGATATTGGCATAAACACACACACACACACACACACACACACACACACACCATGGAACAGAATAGAGAGCCCAGAAATAAATCCACACATATATGGTCAATTAATTTATGGCAAAGGAGCCAAGAATATACAGGTGGGGAAAGGACAGTCTCTTCAATAAATGATGTTGAGAAAAAAAAGCCACATGGAAAAGAATAAAATTAGACTACTATCATAACATACACAAAAATTAATTCCAATTATATTAAAAACTTGAGTATAAGACCAGAAACCATAAAACTTCTAGAAGAAAACATATGTGGTGAGCTCCTTGACATTAGTCTTGGTGATATTTTAGATCTGACTCTGATAGCAATGTCAACAAAAGCAAAAATAAACACGTGGCACTACATCAAACTGAAAAGGTTCTGCACAGCAAAAGAAATCTTCAACAAAATAAAGGCAGTCTACTGTATGGGAGAAAATATCTTCAAATCATATCTGGTAAGGGGTTAATATCCACAATATATAAAGAACTTGTACAATTCTAAAACAAATAGTCCCTTAAAAAAAAGGGAGAAGAGATTTGCAAATGATATATCTGATAAAGGATTAGTATCCCAAATCTGTAAAGAACTTACCAAACTCAACACCCAAAAATTAAATAATCCAGTTGAGAAACGGCCAGAGACATGAATAGATATTTTCCCAAAGAAGACATCCAGATGGCTAATACACACATCAGAAGATGTTCAACATCACTCATCGGGGAAATACAAATCAAAACTACAAGGAGATATTGCCTCACACCTGTCAGAACGGCTAAAATCAACTATATAAGAAACAACAGGTGTTGGTGAGGATGTGGAGAGAAAGGAACCCTCATGCACTGTTGGTGGGAATGCCAACTGGTGCAGCCACTGTGGAAAACAGTATGGAGGTTCCTCAAAATGTTAAAAATAGTGGGAGAGGCAAGATGGTGGAGGAGTGGGGGACTCCATTTCAACTGGTCCCCTGAATTTAGCTAGATATCTATAAAGCCACTCTGAACAGCCACAAAATCAGCCTGAGATAGAAGATTATACATCTGGATCTCTAAGGCGGCAGAGGATCATCAGTCCAGAGGTAGGAAAGAGGGAGTTGGGATTGCTTGGACAGATGTCGGAGTATAAACAGAAGGGGGAGGGGATCGGCGGAAGCTGGCCTTTGGAAAGTAATACCCCACTGCAAAAGCGTTCTGTGCCTGGGGACCAGCGCATAGCTTGGAGAGAGGTGGCCAAGTGATGAGGGAGGGGAAGGGACTGATAACAGCGCTCAAACAGAACACGGGGGGCTTAAGGGGCAAACGCTGGGACCTGGTGGCCACAGAGCCGCCAGCCGCTGTGGGTGCCTGCACCCATGTTGGAGAGGACTGGGCTCCGACTGGGGTGACCACCGCCACCAGCTGCGCCCAGGAGCCCAAAATGGGGCTGGAGGCAGCTTCTGCCAACACCGCCGCGGCCGCCGCCTGACCCCCGTGCCCCAGAACACCTGCCTTGGAACTGTGCCCACAGACCCGGGTCCCCCACTGCTCCCGCCGGATCGAACCCACCCAGTCTGCAATCGTTGGCGGTTTTGGTGGCAGGGGGGCAGAGACAAGCGGGGGCGGGGTCCACTGTTGAGGTGATCGCTGGTAGCACGCACTGCCCTGTGGGAGGCTGTAGTTTTCAGCGGTGCTTACAGAGTGGGAGATTGTGTGTTCTGGAGGATTCAGCGAGGAGCCGACTGTGGCTTCTCTCCTCTGGAGTGGAGGTCTGGGTGCAGACATTTTCCTTTGCTCTGACCTTCCAAAAAGGCAGGAAAAGCCATCAGAGAACAAAAGCCCACAAAACCGGTTTCCACGGAGCCCAGCCACTTGATAGAGGGCAGGGCAACTCCACCCAAGCAGGACTGACTGAAAAACGACAAGGCAGGTCGCTCCCCCCGAAAGACAAGCTGGAAGAACAAGAGGACAACAACTCCAGGGTCCCATAAAACTGTAAAACCCCAACACCAGGGGAAAATTAGTATATTAAGCTCCTGGTGTTGCCTCACAGCCTGTGTATTTCTTAGATACAACTTTTCTCTCTTTTTTAATTCATTCTCATGATTCTTCTGTTTTTTTTCTTACCTACTTATCATTTCAACCAGATGTTTAAAATAACATATTCCATAGTAACTTTTTAAGTTGAACTTTTTCACGAATATACTTTTTTCTTTTTCTTTTTTTATATATATAGATATAAGCTTCAATGCAGTCCTTTTTTCCCTACTCAATACTACCTTTATGTATATATACCAGTTTTAATTTCCCTATATCTCTGGGAAGCACTGTTCTGTAACAAAGAGAACAAAACACACCCAGGAAAAGCTGAAACACTCTACCTTGCCCACATAGAGGAATTATAGCCACCTTCCCTGCATGCCCGCCCTTTGTTGGTTTTTTGGTTTTTTGTTTTTGTCAGTTTGGGGTTTTGTGTTTGTGTCTGAGCTTGTTTGTTTTTAATTTTTGTACTTTATAAATCTTATTCTTGGGTTTCATTTTGGCTCGGTGTTTTTGGTGGTGGATTCCAATTGCTTCAAACTTTCCCAGGGTGCACCTTGCCTGGATTGTGGTGGTTATTTTTGACTGTACATTCCCTCAACCACAACTCAACAGAATGACTAGGAGGAGGAACTCCCAACAAAAAAAATACCCAGACACAATGGCCTCTCCCGCAGACCTAATGGATACTGATATGAGCAAGATGTCAGAAATAGGCTTCAGGATAACAGTTATGAAAACAATAGCTAGAATGGAGAAATTGATTAATGGCAACATAGAGTCTCTAAGAGTAGAAATGAGAGTTGAACTGGCAGAACTTAAAAAATGCTATCAATGAGATCCAATCAAATCTAGATAATCTAACAGCTAGGGTAAATGAGGCAGAAGAACAAATAGTGACCTAGAAGACAAACTGATAGAAAAGAAGGAAAATGAGGAGGTCTGGGAGAAATAGCTTAAAATCCATGAAAACAGAATCAGAGAAATAAGTGATGCCATGAAAATTTCCAATGTAAGAATTATTGGGATCCCTTAGCGGGTGGAAAGAGAGAGGGGACTAGAAGATATATTTGAGGAAATCATAGCTGAGAACTTCTCTAATCTGGGGAATGAAACAAACATTCGTGTCCTAGAGGCAGAGAGGACCCCTCCCAAGATCAAGGAGAACAGACCCACGCCCTGGCATGTAATAGTAAAAACTGCAAATTTTAGAACCAAGGAAACCATCTTAATGGCAGTTAGGGGGAAGAGATTCCTTACATACAGAGGGAGGAACATCAGAATAATGTCAGACCTATCCACAGAGACCTGGCAAACCAGAAAGGGCTAGCAAGACATATTCAGGGTACTAAATGAGAAGAACATGCAGCCAAGAATACTTCATCCGGCAAGACTGTCATTTAGAATGGAAGGAGAGATGCAGAGCTTCCAGGACCGGCAGAAACTGAAAGAATATGTGAACCACTAAGCTGGCCCTGCAAAAAATATTAAGGGGTTTCTATAAAAGGAGAAAGACCCCAAGAGTGATATAGAACAGAAATTTACTGAAACAATCTATACAAACAAGGACCTCACAGGAAACATGATGCCAATAAATTCATATCGTTCAATAATCACACTCAACATGAACAGCCTAAATGCTCCCATAAAATGGCACAGGGTTGCAGATTGGATAAAAATACAGGACCCATCCATATGCTGTCTACAAGAGACTCATTTTGAACCTAAAGATACATCTAGACTGAAAGTGAAGGGATGGAAATCCATCTTCCAAGCCAATGGACCTCAAAAGAAAGCTGGGGTAGCAATTCTCGTATCAGACAAATTAGATTTTAAGCTAAAGGCTGTAGTTAGAGACACAGAAGGACACTATATCATTCTTAAAGGGTCTATCCAACAAGAAGATCTAACAGTTGTAAATATCTACACCCCCAACATGGGAGTAGCCAACTACATAAGCCAACTGTTAACCAAAATAAAGAGTCATACTGACAACAATACGTTAATTGTAGGAGACCTCAATACTCCACTCTCAGCAAGAGACAGAGCATCTAAGCAGAAAATCAACAAAGAAATAAGAGCTTTGAATGACACACTGGACAAGATGGACCTCATAGATAATACAGAACATTCCACCCTAAAACAACAGAATACTCATTCTTCTCGAGTGCACATGGAACTTTCTCCAGAATAGACCACATACTGGGTCACAAATCAGGTCTCAACCGATACCAAAGGACTGAGATTATTCCCTGCATTTTCTCAGACCATAATGCTTTAAAACTGAAACTCAATCACAAGAGAAATTTGGAAGAAATCCAAACACGTGGAAGCTAAAGACCACCCTGCTTAAGAATGTTTGGGTCAAGCAGGAAATCAAAGAACTTAAACAATTCATGGAAACCAATGAGAACAAAAACACATCGGTCCAAAACCTATGGGATACTGCAAAGGCAGTCCTAAGGGGGAAATACATAGCCATCCAAGCCTCACTCAAAAAAACAGAAAAATCCCAAATTCACCAACTATCTTTATATCTTAAAGAACTGGAGAAAAAACAAGTGATGCCTAAGCCATGCATTAGAAGAGAAATAATTAAGATTAGAGCAGAGATTAATGAAATAGAAACCAGAAATACAATAGAGCAGATCAATAAAACTAGAAGCTGGTTCTTTGAAAGAATTAATAAGATTGATAAACTACTGGCCAGACTTATCCAAAAGAAAAGAGAAAGGACCCAAATTAATAAAACTATGAATGAAAGGGGAGAGATCTATTTCCTCACACGAAGGAAATAGAAGCAATTATTACAAATTATTATCAACAACTATATGCCAATAAATTAAGCAACCTGGAAGAAACAGATGCCTTCCTGGAAAACTATAAACTGCCAAGACTGAAACAGGAAGAAATTGACAACCTGAATAGACCAATAACCAGTAACGAGATTGAAGCAGTGATCAAAAACCTCTCAAAAAACAAGAGTCCAGGGCCTGATGGATTCCCTGGGGAATTCTACCAAACATTCAAAGAAGAAATAATACCTATTCTGAAGCTGTTTGAAAAAATAGAAATAGAAAGAAAGCTTCCCGACTCATTGTATGAGGCCAGCATTACCTTGATCCCCAAACCAGGCAAGGACCCCATCAAAAAGGAGAATTTCAGACCAATATCCCTGATGAATATCGATTCCAAAATTCCCAACAAAATCCTAGCTAACCAGGATCCAGCAGTACATTAAAAGGATCATCCACCATGGCGAAGTGGGATTTATCCCTGGGATGCTGGGTGGTTCAACATTCGCAAATCAATCAGTGTGATAGAACATATTAATAAGAGGAGAGAAAAATACCATATGGTCCTCTCAATTGATGCAGAAAAAGCATTTGACAAAATACAGCATCCTTTCCTGATTAAAATTCTTCAGAATACAGGGATAGAGGGAACATTCCTCAAGTTCATGAAATCCATCTAAGAAAAACCTCAGCAAATATCACTCTCGATAGGGAAAAGTTGAGAGCATTTCCTTTAAGATCAGGAACATGTCAAGGATGCTCACTGTCACCACTATTGTTCAACATAGTACTAGAAGTCCTAGCAACAGCAATCAGACGACAAAAAGAAATAAAAGGTATTCAAATTGGCAAAGAAGAAGTCAAACTCTCTCTTTTTGCAGATGACATGATACTTTATGTCAAAAACCCAAAGGATTCCACCCCAAATTACTAGAACTCATACCAAAATTAAGTAATGTGGCAGGATACAAAATCAATGCACAGAAATCAATCAGTTGCTTTCTTATACACTAAAAATGTAACCATAGAAAGAGAAATTAGAGAATCAATTCCATTTATCATTGCACCAAAAACCGTAAGATACCTCGGAATAAACCTAATCAAAGAGGTAAAGGATCATACTCTAGGAACTACACAACACTCACGAAAGAAATTGAAGAAGACACAAAAAGATGGAAAAAATTCCATGCTCATGGATCAGAAGAATAAACATTGTTAAAATGTCTATGCTGCCCAGAACAATCTACACCTTCAATGCCATCCTGATCAAAATTCCAATGACATTTTTCAAAGTGTTGGAACAAACAATCCTAAAATTTGTATGGAACCAGAAAAGACCCCGAATTTCCAAGCCCAGATATGGACCCTAAACTTTATGGTCAAATTATCTTTGACAAAGCAGGAAAAAATATCCAATGGAAAAAAGACAGACTCTTCAGTAAATGGTGCTGGGAAAATTGGACAGCTATGTACAGAAGAATGAAACTCGACCATTCTCTTACACCATGCACAAAGAGAAACTCAAAAAGGATGAAAGACCTCAATTTGAGTCAGGAATCCATCAAAATCCTAGAGGAGAACATAGGCCTCTTCGAACCTCTTCAATATTGGCCACAGCAACTTCTTTCAAGACACGTCCCAAAGCAAGAGAAACAAAAGTGAAAATGAACTTTTTGGACTTAAGATAAAATGCTTCTACACGGCAAAGGAAACAGACAACAAAACAAAGAGGCAACCTATGGAATGGGAGAAGATTTTTGCAAATGACACTATAGATAAAGGGCTGGTATCCAAGATCTATAAAGAACTCAAACTCAACACCCAAAAAACAAATAAGTCAATAAATAGGCAGAAAACATGAACAGACGCTTCTCAAAAGAAGACATATATACAATAGAATATTACTCAGGCATCAGAAAAGATGAATGCCCAACTTTTACATCAACATGGATTGGACTGGAGGAGATTATGCTAAGTGAAATAAGTCAAGCAGAGAAAGTCAATTATCCTATGGTTTCCCTTATTTGTGGAACATAAGGAATATCATGGAGGACATTAGGAGAAGGAAGGGAAAAATGAAGGGGGAAATCAGAGGGGGAGATGAACTATGAGAGACTATGGACTCCAAGAAACAAACTGAGGCTTTTAGAGGGGATGGGGCTGGGGGGATGGGTTAGCCTGGTGATGGGTATTAAGGAGGGCACGTACTGCATGGAGCACTGGGTGTTATACAAAGACAATGAATCATGGATTACCACATCAAAAGCTAATGATGTATTGTATGGTGACTAATATAACATAATAAAAAAAAAAGTTAAAAACAGAAGTACCCTATGACCCAGCAATCGCACTGCTAGGTATTTACCCAAAGGATATAAAAATACTGATTCACAGGGGCATACACACCCCAATGTTTATAGCAGCATTATCAACAATAGCCAAATTATGGGAATGTTCAAATGCCCACCAACTGATGAATGGATAAAGAAGAATTGTGTGTGTGTATATATATCCATATCAATATCTATATCATCTATATCTATATCTATATATATATACTGGAATATTACTCAGCCATAGAAAAGAATGAAATCTTACCATTTGCAATGATGTGGATGGAGCTAGAGTATATTATGGTAGGTAAATAAGTCATAGAAAGACAAAAACCATGATTTTACTCATCTGTGGAATTTAAGATGAACATAGGGGAGAGAGAAAAAAAAGAGGCAGGCAAACCATAAAAGGGACTTTTAATTATAGAAAACAAACTGAGGGTTGCTGGAGGAGAGGTGGGCAGGGGGATGGGTTAAATGGGTGAGGGCTATTAAGGAGGGCATATGATATGATGAGCACTGAGTGTTATATTTAAGTGATGAACCACTATATTCTATACCTGAAACCAATATTATACTATATGTTAACTAACTAGAATTTAAATAAAAACTTGAAACATTAAAAAAATAGGCAGATTATCTGAATTGATATTTCTCCAAAAAAGACATAGAGATGGCCAAAAGTCACATAAAAAGATGTTCAACATCACAAATGCAAATCAAAACCACCGTGAGATATCACCTTACACCTAACAGAATGGATAGTATCAAAAGGACAGAAATAATAAGTGTTGACAAAGATGCAGGAAAAAAAGAGAACCCTTGTGCACTGTTGGTGGGAAGGCAGACTAGAGCAACCACTATGAAAAACAGTATTGATGTTCTCAAAAATTAAAAATAGAACTACCCTATGACACAGAAATTCCACTTCTGAGTATTTATCTGAAGAAAACAAAAACACTAATTCAAAAAGATATATGCACCCCTATGTTCATTGCAACATTATTTACAAAGCCAAGTTGTGGAAACAACCTAAGTATTCATGATGAATGAATGGATAAAACAAATGGTATACATGTACAATGTAATACTACTCAGCCATAAAAGAGAATGAAATCTTGCCATTTGCTGCAAAACAACATGAATGGACCTTGAGGGTATTAGTGTTAAGTGAAGTATGTCATACAGAAAAAGACAACTGCTGTTTGATTTCATTTATATGTGAAATCTAAAAAACAACAAAAACAAAACTCAATGATATAGACAAAAGATTGAGTGTTGTCGGTGGGGGGTGGGGAGAGGTTGTGGTATGAAATGGGTGAAATGGGTGTAGGGGACCTAGAGATACAAACTTCCAGTTGTAAAATAAATAAATCATGGGGATGTGATGTATGGCACAGTGACTATAGTCAATAATATTGTATTGCAAATTTGAGAAATGCTAAGAAATGAATCTTAAAAGTTTCCATTACAAGAAAAATAAATTGTAACTGTGTATGCTGAGAAATGATAACTAGACTTATTGTGGTGATTGTTTTATAATGCATACAAAATGTCAAATTATTATGTTGTACACTGAAACTAATATAATATTGTATGTCAATTATACTTTAAAAATTTTAAAAATAAAGAGCTTTTGCTTATGTGGGCTTTATCTACCTTTATCATATTAGAAATTAAACTGAGATATATTAAAATGTGTACATATTTAAAAATAACACATTATAGGTTAATACACAAAATATTTTTTATGAAAAATAATCATATTTTTTAAAAGTAGTGAGAATAGTAGCAGTATTTTACATTTTGCAAGTCTTTTTGATATCTGGCTCAATACAAGGTGGCTAGATTTTCTGTTTTTGGATTCAACCTGTAGTAATATGTTGTTTGGGTTGAAGTATTGTGGAAAATCCAGCTTTACAAAACACACAGTTTGAAAGGGAGGAGTGATATAATAGCCTTTTCAGGTAGCTGTGAATATTCTTCTTTAATACTTCACTAAAAGTTGACAAGTAGTTTCTTAAAGCATAGCTGTGATGTAAAACCTGAAATAATTTATGTGAATTTTTCCCTCCTGTTACATTAAAATCCATTGTCTTACTGTGCACTTGAAATAATCTTTTAGCCATGCATGATCTTAAATCATGCATTAACCATTTAGAAAATATTAGTTCACTGAATCAAACAGATCTTCTAAATGTTGTTTCATTTCATTATACAATACTAAAAATGTCACATTCTTTGATTTCTCTTTCTGTGACTTCATTAGTGTGTAGAAATGCCATCAATTTCTGGGTATTACTTTTGTACCCTTACACTTTACTGAATTTATTACTTCTAGTTTTTTGGTGGAATCTTTAGGATTTTCTATGTATAGTATCATGCCTGTAAATAGTGACAGTTTAATTTCTTCTTTATCAATATGGATGCCTCTTATTTCTTTTTCTGGTCATATTACTAAGGCTAGCACTTCTAGTACTATGTTAAATAAAAGTGGCAAGAGTGGACATTCTTGTTTTGTTCCTAAACTTAAGAGGGAAAGCTCTCAGTTTTTCATCATTGAGGATGATGTCCAAAATATATAAAGCACTAGTACAACTCAACACAAAAAATAATCTGATTAAAAAAATGGGCAGAGAATCTGAATAGATATTTTCCAAAGAAGACATACAGATGTCCAAGAGACACAAGAAAAGATGATAAACATCACTAATCATTAGGAAAGTGCAAATCAAAACCACAATGAAATTGTCACCTCATGCCTGTAGAATGGCTAAAATCAAGAAGACAAGAAGCAACAAGTATTGTGAGAATGTGGAGAAAATGGAACATTCATGCACTGTTGGTGGGAATGCAAATTGGTAAAGCACTGTGGAAGGTAGTATAGAGGTTCCTTAAAAAATTAAAAACAGAAATACCATATGATCCAATAGTTATAATATTGAGTACCCAGAGAAAATGAAAACACTAACTCACGAAGATATATGCACCCCTATGTTATTGCAGCATTATTTACAGTGGCCAAGATATGGAGGCAATCTAAGTATCCATCAATAGATGAACAGATAAGTGGTGGTATATATGTGGTATATATACACAATGGAATATTACAGTCATAAAAAGGATGAGATCATGCCATTTCATAAATCAAACTAAGAAAGACAAATGCCATATGAGTCCACTCATAAATGGAATCCCAAAAATATGAATAAACTAAAAGCAGATTCAGAACTATAAATATAGAACAAATTGATGGTTGCTAGAAGGAAGAGGGTGGAATGTTAAGCAAAATGAATGAAGGAGAGAGGGAAATATGGCCTCCAGTTACAGAGTAAGTCATGGGAATAAAAAGCAGAGCATAGGAAATGCAGTCAATGATACTGTAATACTGATGTAATGGGACAGATGGTAGCTACACTTGTTGTGAACACAGCATAATGTATAAACTTGTCAAATGACTAAGTTGGACACCTGAAACTAATGTAACACTGTATGTCAACTATTCTAAAAAGAAAGGTCATTCTTTAATAAAAATCACTGATCTAATCAAAGTCTTTAGGTTTTAGGAAGTGGTTAAGCTTAAGGTGTAATATACAAATTTCCCACAATTCTAATTTTCACTTAAAATTTCAAATTTTATCACTGGCAACAGATACTGTCAGTTTTTTTCCCCCTTGAAATGGTAGGCTTGCTTTGTTAGTTCTTAAGAAAGTGACTCCCAAATAATCAAGTCTGAATAAACATCTTTTGCCTGTCAGTTGTTATTTCAAGACAAAATGCTGTTCCCTTGAAGACTCTTGCTCAGCTTTCAAGCGAAATAATTGCATAAGTGCTTTTCATTGATATAATGATCATACTTTGGTATGCAGAAGCTTTATGCATACTTCCTATTTTGTCACATAGAATATTAAAAAGACATGTACTCAAGTATCAAGATTTTTTTAAATTAATAATTTTGACTGCTTCATCAAGAGCATCTCTTGGAAAACTGACTTTAAAAATTGACAGTGGAGAATATTAGTATAGTTAAGTGCCGCTACCTTGACTTTTTACTGAGGCACCAGCAATTTGATACACCATTGCTTTGGCATATCAGTGGAAATGTGAACAAAACGGAATATGCAAAAATAATCTTAGTATTAGTAGGAAAATAATGTGATCTTGTGGACTCCCTGCAATGGTTTCTAGGATCCCTAGGGGTTTATAGATCACACTTTGAGAGCTGCTGCTGTGGAAGTATAATTTCCAAGCGGCAGCGTACCATCCTAACAGTGTATTAGGACTGGTTCCAAGCACCTTAATATAATCAATGCATGAGACATTGATTTTATTGTATCATATTAGATTCCCTTTAATTGTTTTATATGGAGAACAAACTCATCTTCTGAATCATCATGTTTTCATGGTTTCTAAGCCATGTAAACCTGATCTACTCTTAACAAAGAGGTGGGGGACTTTTGGTGGCCCACAGGGTTTAAACTATGAGCTCAAGGTTTTCAAGTATCTCCACTCCAGACTTCAGAGACCCATCTCTTCTTTATCTTCTTTATTAAGAGGCATGCCATGGCTATTATTTCAGCTTCTTCTTAACTCCTGCCATCTGTACAATCAAATATTAATCCTGATTTATATTTATTTATTTTTTATCTTTTTTTTTTCCACGCAGAATGTGCCCTCTTTAATACCCATCACCAGGCTAACCCATCCCCCCACCCCACTCCCCTCTAGAACCCTCAGTTTGTTTTTCAGAGTCCATCGTCCCTCATGGTTTGTCTCCCCCTCCGACTTACTCCCCTTCATTCTTCCCCTCCTGCTATCTTCTTCTTTTTCTTTTTTCTTAACATATGTTGCATTATTTGTTTCAGAAGTACAGATCTGTGATTCAACAGTCTTGCACAATTCACAGCGCTCACCATAGCACATACCCTCCCCAAATGTCTATCATCCCGCCACCCCATCCCTCCCACCCCCCACCACTCCAGCAACCCTCAGTTTGTTTCCTGAGATTAAGAATTCCTCATATCAGTGAGGTCATATGATACATGTCTTTCTCTGATTGACTTATTTCACTCAGCATAACACCCTTCAGTTCCATCCACGTCGTTGCAAATGGCAAGATCTCATTCCTTTTGATGGCTGCATAATATTCCATTGTGTATATACACCACATCTTCTTTATCCATTCATCTGTCAATGGACATCTTGGCTCTTTCCACAGTTTGGCTATTGTGGACATTGCTGCTATAAACATTGGGGTGCACGTACCCCTTCGGATCCCTACATTTATATCTTTGTGGTAAATACCCAGTAGTGCAATTGCTGGATCGGATGGTGGCTCTATTTTCAACTGTTTGAGGAACCTCCATACTGTTTTCCAGAGTGGCTACACCAGCTTGCATTCCCACCAACAGTGTAGGAGGGTTCCCCTTTCTCTGCAACCCCGCCAACATCTGTCGTTTCCTGACTTGTTAATTTTAGCCATTCTGACTGGTGTGAGGTGGTATCTCATTGAGGTTTTGATTTGGATTTCCCTGATGCTGAGGGATGTTGAGCAATTTTTCATATGTCTGTTGGCCATTTGGATGTCTTCTTTGGAAAAATGTCTGTTCATGTCTTCTGCCCATTTCTTGATTGGATTATTTGTTCTTTGGGTGTTGAGTTTGATAAGTTCTTTATAGATTTTGGATACTAGCCCTTTATCTGATATGTCATTTGCAAATATTTTCTCCCATTCTGTCGGTTGTCTTTTGGTTTTGTGGACTGTTTCTTTTGCTGTGCAAAAGCTTTTTATCTTGATGTTCATTTTTGCCCTTGCTTCCCTTGCCTTTGGCGATGTTTCTAGGAAGAAGTTGCTGTGGCTGAGGTCGAAGAGGTTGCTACCTGTGTTCTCCTTTAGGATTTTGATGGACTCCTGTCTCACATTTAGGTCTTTCAACCATCTGGAGTCTATCTTTGTGTGTGGTGTAAGGAAATGGTCCAGTTTCATTCTTCTGCATGTGACTGTCCAATTTTGCCAACACCATTTGTTGAAGAGACTGTCTTTTTTCCATTGGACATTCTTTCCTGCTTTGTCAAAGATGAGTTGACCATAGAGTTGAGGGTCCATTTCTGGGCCCTCGATTCTGTTCCATTGATCTATGTGTCTGTTTTTGTGCCAGTACCATACTGTCTTAATGATGACAGCTTTGTAATAGAGCTGGAAGTCCGGAATTGTGATGCCGCCAGCTTTGCTTTGCTTTTTCAAGATTCCTCTGGCTATTCGGGGTCTCTTCTGGTTCCATACAAATTTTAGGATTATTTGTTCCATTTCTTTGAAAAAAGTGGTTGGTATTTTGATGGGGATTGCATTGAATGTGTAGACTGCTCTAGGTAGCATTGACATCTTCACAATGTTTGTTCTTCCAATCCATGAGCATGGAACGTTTTTCCATTTCTTTGTGCCTTCTTCAATTTCTTTCATGAGTATTTTATAGTTTTCTGAGTACAGATCCTTTGCCTCTTTGGTTAAATTTATTCCTAGGTATCTTATGGTTTTGGGTGCAATTGTAAATGGGATCGACTCCTTGATGTGTCTCTCTTCTGTCTTGTTGTTGGTGTATAGGAATGCCACTGATTTCTGTGCATTGATTTTATAGCCTGCTACTTGACTGAATTCCTGTATGAGTTCTAGCAGTTTTGGGGTGGAGTCTTTTGGGTTTTCCACATACAGTATCATATCATCTGCAAAGAGTGAGAGTTTGACTTCCTCTTTGCCGATTTGGATGCCTTTGATTTCTTTATGTTGACTGATTGCTGTGGCTAGGACTTCTACTACTATGTTGAATAGCAGTGGTGAGAGTGGACATCCCTGCCGCGTTCCTGACCTTAGGGGAAAAGCTATCAGTTTTTCCCCATTGAGAATGATATTTGCTGTAGGTTTTTCATAGATGGCTTTTATGATATTGAGGTATGTACCCTCTCTCCCTATAGTCTGAAGAGTTTTGATCAAGAAAGGATGCTGTACTGTGTCAAATGCTTTTTCTGCATCTATTGAGAGGATCATATGATTCTTGTTCTTTCTTTTGTTAATGTGTTGTAACACGTTGATTGATTTGTGGATGTTGAACCAACCTTGCAGCCCGGGGATAAATCCCAGTTGGTCATGGTGAATAATCCTTTTAATGTACTGTTGGATCCTATTGGCTAGTATTTTGGTGAGAATTTTTGCTTCCATGTTCGTCAAGGATATTGGTCTGTAATTCTCCTTTTTGATGGGGTCTTTGTCTGGTTTTGGGATCAAGGTAATGGTGGCCTCATAAAATGAGTTTGGAAGTTTTCCTTCCAGTTCTATTTTTTGGAACAGTTTCAGGAAAATAGGTAGTAATTCTTCTTTAAATGTCTGATAGAATTCCCCTGGGAAGCCATCTGGCCCCGGGCTTTTGTTTGTTGGGAGATTTTTGATGACTGCTTCAATTTCCTTAGTGGTTATAGGTCTGTTCAGGTTTTCTATTTCTTCCTGGTTCAATTTTGGTAGTTGATACATCTTTAGGAAAGCACCCATTTCTTCCAGTTTATCTAATTTGCTGGCATAGAGTTGCTCATAATATTTAATCCTGATTTTTAGTACCTTCTGCCTCTGGCTGCAGGAGATGAGCATCTCCTTAAATAACTTTCTGTCCTCTCAACATTCCTAAGTTAATATTCAAGTGACATGAACGTGTTTCTCTTTTTTCATGCTTCCCAGACAGTTGACAAATTCAGCCAACTTTACTATCCTGATTATCATTACCCTCATATATTTCAAATGTTCTAACTATGGATAAGCCAGTATGTCCTCTCTTGCTTGTGCTTCTTCCCAATAAACTGTAGGTGAGAGCCTTAGTAAATGTGATGCTGCAGCATGTCAGTAATGGAGACACTTTGCCATTTGACTAGCAAGTGATCTACTTCTAGAATCTTAACCGGTCTGCTTCCTAGGACAGTTTGGGTGATAGCCAAAACCAAACCTGAACCTAGAATTTGGGTTAAAAGTATTTATTTGGGAGATGATCTTGGGAAGTCAGTGAGTTGGAAAATGCAACCAGGAAGGGGAAAAAGCTAATAAAGTCTATCTTAAGTGGTTATCACTGTTTGCAACTAGGGTTTAAGTCTATTGTGACCTCCCTGAGACTGTGTGAAATATACCTCACAATTGTCCCATGTAGGGGTGAAGAAGTTATTTTTCTTTTTTTTTCTTTTTTTTAAAAATTCTTTTATTGTTATGTTAATCATCATATATTACATCATTAGTTTTTGTGCAGTGTTCCATGATTCATTGTTTGTTCATAACACCCAGTGCTCCATGCAAAACGTGCCCTCCTCAATACCCATCACCAGGCTAACCCATCCCCCTAACCCCTCCCCTCTAGAACCCTCAGTTTGTTTTTCAGAGTCCATCATCTCTCATGGTTCGTCTCCCCCTCTGACATACTCCCCTTTTAAGAAGTTATTTTTCTACTTGCTCTTTTCCCTCATTGTTTGAAAATCATTCCTGGGGAATTGACTCTGTCTCTTTCAGCCAGCCTCATATAGGGGCCACCTGTTCCAGCAGCCAAAGCTGCTGGAGCCTCAAGGAAACTGCCCTGCTAAGGCCCTCTTGACAAACAGATGCTTGAAGTACAAAGCCAAGTGTAGGATTCTTCTTCCCCCAAGCTCTGAGTGAGCTCTGAGTTGGGTGAAGAAATAAGGATGGGTTCTGATTATACCTGTTACAGATCCCTACCTTACATTCACACAAAAATCAAATCCAGGAAGAATAAAGCTTAAGTGTGAAAGGAAAAACTATAAAACTTTTAGAAGACAACCTTATACTTGTTAGATCTTCTAGTTGGTAAAGCTTTCTTCAAAAAGATACAAAACACAAATCATGAAGAAAAATATTCAATAATTTCTCTGTACTAAAAGACACCATCTAAAGAGTAAATTTTAAAAGTGCTACAAACTTGGAGAGATACTGCAGTACATATAAACAAATAGTGTATAATTTATGTAAATACTGTGAACCAGAATGAAAAGGAAAACCCGATAGAAAAATTAGGGGAAAATCAATAAGCAGGAACTTCAAAGATTGATGAAGCAAAATGATCCAGAAACATTTGAAAATATTCAATTTCATTAACCAGAGGAAAGAAAATGAAAGCCACAAAATTAGCAAAAATAAAACTGTCAGAATGTATTAGGTATTGGCAAAAATGTAGAACTCTCATTAGCTTTTGAAGGGAGTGTAAATTATGTAATTTCTATGAAATGTGAATTGGCATTTCAGAGCAGAGTCGAAAATGTATATTTCCTATGATATACCAATACCACTTATAAATATATACTTAAAGAAACTTTTGCACACCAGGATGTGCACAAGGATCTAGCCTTCAAAAAAAAAAAAAAATACTACAAAACGAGAAATAAACCAACTCTTTTAAGGGGGAACTTTGAGTCTTGGCTCTGTTTCCTACTAGTTGGGTGATGTTGGACAGTTATTTAATCTTACTAAGCCTCAATTCTCTCATCAGTAAAATGAAAACAATACTAGCTCCTAACTCATAGGCTTGTTATTAAAATTAAATAATACATGCAATGTCCTCAAAAATGTGCTTTCTTGTTACTTGCTCAATAAATGTTAATAAAATGAATAATTATTATTTTCATTAGAGTCTCAGGAAAAGACTATTAAAAAAGGAGGGTTATTTTACCTTTTAGTTCCTCAGAGATTGTTAAATAGCATTTTATTTTTATTTCTTTTTAGTCATCTGGACTTAATAATAGAAGCTACCCCATGGTGGTGTTGAGAGAATTAAGTGAAATAAGACAGATAATGCACTTAGAAAGGCTTCTATGCTTGATGGTGATGGCACAACATGGGCACCCACTATTATTTTTTTCTATTTTATATTAGTCTCCTTGGTTTTAAACACTAGGACATTTTAGGGCTAGCCTAATTTGTTTCTTTTCTTATTCTTTTTCTTGGCTTTTCTCCTATTTAATTTTGATCTTAAAGCACCAACCTTCTAAACATATTAGATTTTATTTATTCTTAGACTCCTTTTCCAATAGTTATTTTCCTTTTGATTAATCTGGATCTGGTTTAGATTTCCTAAAGTTCACTTATTTTTAATCTTGTTGAATTCTCTTTTCCTTTATGATCTTGATTATCATATTTTGGTCATTTCCTCCCAAGTTTCTGTATCGAACAGGACCTTTCTTAAAACTTTGCTGTTTGACTTATTTATATGGTTCGTAAATCCAGAGAGGTCTCATCCATGACTCACAGGTCAAAAATCTGGTTTTGGTACTGAAAAATTAGTGCAAAATGACATAAAACAATAAAATGAAAATTTCTGAAGTTGTTATGTGGAAATGACTTGCAATAATCAGAATTCAATCATAAAAATATTCAATCATGGAACTATAGGTTAACAATATCAGCTGAAATCCACTTAGATACTAATATGAGGTGGTAGAAACTCTTGGTACAATTATGTGCACAGCAATAAAATACTTTGATGATTTCCTGCAAGATATCCCAACTCTATGTGGAGTTGAGATGCTCTCTATCCTTGCCACTCAAGTAAGTAGCATTAGCATTAGCATCATCTGGGAGTTTGCTAGATTCACAAAGTCTCAAATATCATTCCTTGAATGCTCAATCCGTATCACCATTTTAACAGGATCCCTAAGCTGTCTCTATGCATACTGGTATTTGAGAAGCTCAGAGCTACAGTCTGATCCATTCATGCAAGGCACCTTCCTCCTCCTTGACTAGATAAATGGTCAGGTTCCCTAAACCATAATATAGGTAGGACGAAGAGGGCAGTGATGAACTGCTTAAATACATGCCATTACATGGAATAACACATGTGTCCAAGTCTGTTTCTCAGCAATTTAATTCTTTGTGGCATTTCATTCCATAAATGTTAGCCATGTGTGAGT
The DNA here is from genome assembly GCF_009762305.2 of Zalophus californianus. Taxonomy (NCBI): domain Eukaryota; kingdom Metazoa; phylum Chordata; class Mammalia; order Carnivora; family Otariidae; genus Zalophus; species Zalophus californianus. The sequence goes on from NC_045600.1 coordinate 87,650,890, forward strand.
AGTGATTTATTTACAGCCCCCTCACTGGAATATTTGGTAAAACATTACTTTTACTATAACATTATTGAAGCAATAGAACATTTTCATTTACCCACTCATCAGACAAGCATTTAGTAAGCACCTGTTCCATCCTAAACTAGAGGCTGGGGACACAAAGGTGAACAAAACATGAGACTTGTTTTCAAGGAACTCATCATTTAATAAGGAATGAACACATAAATGGACACTTTTAATAAAGTGAAAGAAATGTTTTGATAGAACACTTCCAGGGTCATATTGGAGACATCAGTGAAGGGCAGCTCATCCATATTAAGAGGTAGGTGAGAAGGTAGAAGATGTAATGACCAAGTTTCCCTAAAGGATGAATATAAAAATTGCCTGGGGAAGAGAAAGGAAAAGAACATGCCTTGGAGAGGAGATGGCATAAGCGGAAATTCAGACATAAACAGTGCAGTTTCAATGGGGACTTTCCAGTAGTTAGCTATTACTAAAGCATACTGTGCAAGACAAAGATAGAGGCAGATGGGGCTAGAGAGCCAGCCAGGGTATTACAAGTCCCTGTTACGAATCTTGTAGTTTCTTACTATCTTCTTCTTTCTTCTACTTCTTCTTCTTCTTCTTGCTGCTGCTGCTTCTTCTTCTTCTTCTTCTTCTTCTTCTTCTTCTTCTTCTTCTTTTCTTCTTCTTTTCTTCTTCTTCTTCTTCTTTTCTCCTTCTCCTTCTCCTCCTCCTCCTCCTCGTCCTCCTCCTCGTCCTCCTCCTCCTCGTCCTCCTCGTCCTCCTCCTCCTCCTTCTTCTTCTTCTTCTTCTTTAACATATAATGTATTATTTGTTTCAGAGGTACAGGTCTGTGATTCAACAGTCTTACACACTTCACAGCACTCACCATAGCACATACCCTCCCCAATATCTATCACCCAGCCACCCCATCCCTCCCACTCCCCACCACTCTAGCAACACTCAGTTTGTTTCCTGAGATTAAGAATTCCTCATATCAGTGAGGTCATATGGTACATGTCTTTCTCTGATTGACTTATTTCACTCAGCATAATACCCTCCAGTTCCATCCACGTTGTTGCAAATGGCAAGATCTCATTCCTTTTGAAGGCTGCATAATATTCCAGTGTGTGTGTGTGTGTGTGTGTGTGTGTGTGTGTGTGTGTGTGTGTGTGTGTATACCACATCTTCTTTATCCATTCATCTGTCGATGGACATCTTGGCTCTTTCCACAGTTTGGCTATTGTGGACATTGCTGCTATAAACATTGGGGGGCACGTACCCCTTCAGATCACTACATTTGTATCTTTGGGGTAAATACCTGGTAGTTCAATTGCTGGGTCATACAGTAGCTCTATTTTCAATGTTTTGAGGAACCTCCATACTGTTTTCCAGAGTGGCTGCACCAGCTTGCATTCCCACCAACAGTGTAGGAGGGTTCCCCTTTCTCCGCATCCCCGCCAACATCTGTCGTTTCCTGACTTGTTAATTTTAGCCATTCTGACGGGTGTGAGAAGGGAAAAATGAAGGGGGGAATTTGGAGGGGGAGACGAACCATGAGAGACTATGGACTCTGAGAAAGAAACTGAGGGTTCTAGAGGGGAGGGGAGTGGGGGGATGGGTTAGCCTGGGGATGGGTATTAAAGAGAGCATGTATTGAATGGAGCACTGGGTGTTATACAAAAACAATGAATCATGGAACACATCAAAAACTAATGATGTAATGTATGGTGATTAACGTAATAAAAAAAAGAATCTTGTAGTTTATCTTGTAGGGTGGCATTAAAAGTCTTTTAAATAAGGAAGAACCCAGTCAGATTATAATTATTTGTGGAACACTCTGGCTGTAGAGTGGAGGAAGGAAGAAGGATGTGGGAAGAAAAAACCAAGGCAAAGAGACCAATTAAGAGGCTGGCAAAAGGTGAAGACAACCAAAAGTTACAGAGCTGTTTGATGGTGAGATGTCAGCATCACAAACAACTAGAAGGGCAAGGTACAAAAAATACCCAGGGACTAAACACCCCTAACACTTTCTCTACAGCCTTGATGTTTTATTCCACTTTTCAGAACAATATTGCAATCAGTGCATTAAATGAACAAATCCTCATGATATACTCTTCCATCCATCCAATATACTCTAAAAAAATGAAATGATTAAATCCTTTATTATACAAGCATCTTGGACAGAGATCAAATGTAATTCATCCCACATGCTGTCAACTAATTAAAATATTTGTACCACAGATTTCTCAGCCTTTCACACAACCTTGGGAGAGTACTGGGATCTTAATCCAGGAGAGAAACAAGTCACTTAACGTTTTCCTCTTATTTAATTTTTGTCATAGTACCAATAGCTTCAGTACAGAGCTACATTTTCAAGCTTTATATTTACCCTAGAAGTTAAATGTGCACCTTCAAAAAACTGCCTGCAGGTAAGAAGAGGAAATTACATGTTAAAGAAATCTTTAAATCAGGATGAACTGATTTCTCCTCCTCCCCTACATCCTGATTTCTGTCTTAAGTGTCCCTTCACACTGCTATTCACTTTTCTCTCTGATCTCAGCCAGTGGGAACTGAGATATTGGAGGAAAATATGTATTTATTCCCAGTTTTACAGCATGACAGAAGTTCTAAGTGATAGGCAAATGAGGGAAATCCAAGTCCTCAACATGCAGACTAATTTGTATGGTTCTTGGCAGACTGAGAAACTCACTGGGTTCTGTGGTCCATCTTTATCTGAATAATAGCACATTGTCACCTAAAACTGGCAGGGGCTCACAGCTCAGCAGGAGAAATTGCCGGTGGATGGCTCATTCTGCTGCCAGGCACCAAACATTTGAACCTCATGCAGGCAAATTTAGCAGTTTTTACTTTTAACAAACATTTATTGGGCACCTACTGTGTGTAGGATGCTACTAAGTCATTGGGAAGAGGATACCAATTCTTTGAATACTTTTACCTGCCTTGTGAGGGACTCATGATTAAGGGTCCACAGCCAATTCATAAAACCCTTACTTATTCCCTTTTTCACCATTTTCACAAAACTTGTTTCTGATTGCTCCTACTCCGCTTCCATTTTTTCTTTATCTTATACAAGAGAATCCTTGAATTAACTTTGTTGGTTTTCTTGTTTTGTTTTGTTTTTGAATTGTTTGTATAATCTTTCTTGACCTCAGTATTTGTATTACTTGTTATACACACACACACACACACACACACACACACACACACACACTGTTTTGAGTTCCCATGAATCTTTTTATGGTAAGATCTCTAAATCTCACTTAAATAAATTTTCACTTGATTGATAATGGAAAAAAAATCTCCAGAGTACACAAGTACAAAATATAGATTAATCTTCCAAAAGTCTATCTATAGACTATCTATACTATCTAAAAGATAGTATATTTAATGTTGGGCAATGCTTCTTCAAGTTCTATGGGTTTCACTAAAAACCCTAACAGTTTGGTCTGAGGAACAGTCTGTTTCCATTTTCCCTCCTAGAACCTCAGGTCATCCTGGTGGTACACCCAGAGTAGATGGGAAGCCAACACTTGAACCGTGCATGGTGACCACTTGGAGGGCTGTGGTTTCTGTGGAGTAAATCTGCTTATTCTTAGTTCCTTTATTTTTTTTCCTCTCATTTATCCTCTTCATAAATTAGAAAAATAAAAATAGGTCTTAGGTTTTCAGCATTTCTTCATATCTGGGTGTTAATTTTTTCATGACATCACATGAAATAAAACTCCAGGGTAAAACCAATCAATATACTTTGCTTGGAAGTCAATCTTGGTATATGTGCTGCTGAAGCGAGCACTGGAAGTCAATCTTAAAGTGAAAAATACTGCTATTCCTGTAGGCTCCAATTCCTCTTTATGTTACTGAATATTAAGGAAAACAAAAAGTAATAATCTTTTCTCAAAACAAACACATTTAATCACATCACTACATTAAAAATGTATATTTACACTATTATAAAAAATGCCTTTACATTCAATCTGTTGCCCCCCAAGCATCTTATTTAAGAGAGGTCTTAACTGAATTATTATCCTCTTTAGCACCATTCTCCATCCAAGATCAATGCGTAACCTATTGATGCTGGTTTACATCTTTAAATGTAAGTCACAGATCATCCAGGTAGCTTGCCCAGCATTAAGGGAAATTTCCTGCCTAACATGGTGGAGAAAGCACTCGAGTTCTTCTATGAGAGGACCTTATGGACCATCATCTTATTGGAAGAGGGAAGAAAAGTAAGGGTAGGGCAGTACTAGGAGTAACACTTAACTTTCAGCTAGTTATTCAAATAAGTTGAGAATAGATTAATTGTCTATATCAAAGAATGGTGGTAGGAGTCTATAGAGATGAAGGTGGAATGGGAAAATGCTTTCCCAAGCCCAGTTCTGATGTAACCATTACCAGGCTGGAGAGCTATATTAAGATGGCAGGAATAAAAAAATGAGCTCTTTTTACTGTGCCTTTGTTGAATGTTTTTACCTTATAGGAAAAAAAATGAGATGAAAAAATTTTATAACAGTCTAACCCATACTTAACTTTATGAATAAAGAGAAGTATGCTGGGTCAATATACAGTAAGAGGGACAGATTCAGATACTGGACTTCAGGCAGCCCAGGACAGTGATCACTGAGAGAGTAAATGAGTAAAAGTCCTAAAATTATCCCCAACTTACTCCTTGGAGAGAGTTTCCATGCTACACCTCATGAAAAATATATACAGTTGACCCCTGAACAATGTGGGGGTTAAGGGTATTGATACTCTGCACAGTCAAAAATCCATGTAGACACTGTGGGGAGCTAAGATGGTAGAGTAGTAGGACCCTAGGCTTGCCTCATCCCTTAAACACACCTAGATAAATATCAAATCATTCTGAATACCAAAGAAATTGATCTGAGGACTGACAGAACAAACTGCACAACTAGAGGGAGAGAAGAGGCCATATCATGGAAGGTAGGAGTTGTGGAGATGTGGTTTGGGGAAGAAACAGATTGCCAATGCTGTGCATGGGAGGGTGGGAGCCCTGGTCACACACACACAGAGAGAGAGGTGATAGAGAGAGAGGTGAGAGAGAAAGAAAAGAGAGAGCGAGAGATAGGAGCACACAGTGGATTGCATAAAGAAAACACTTCCCCAAAGCCAGTGACTGGAAAAATGAGAGGGGATGATTTTCATGAGTTTTTGTAACCAGTGGGGCTCAAAGACTGGAGATTTAGAGATCCACAGCCTTGCTGGGAAAGAGCCCAAAGTGCACTGTGCTGCTCCAGGCAGGTAAGCAACCTGGACACAGTGTGAAAACAGTGATCTGAAAAATGCCTAGGATGCATGTGGGATATTATTTGCTCTTATGGGAGGCCTTCTCTGACAGCAGCAAGCATGAACTCCCCTCTCTGGGGACAAAGGAGCTGGCTAGTGCCATTTCCCTCCCCCCACTCCTAACTTAATTACAAACAAAATTTTAAGCCAAAGACTGTAGTAACATGAGATGAAGAAGGGCACTATATCATAATAAAGGGGTCTATCCAACAGGAAGATCTAACAATTGTAAATATTTATGCCCCCGAATTGGGAACATCCAAATATATAAAACAATAACAAACACAAAGGAACTTCATTGATAATAGTACAATAAGGGACTTTAACACCCCACTTACATCAATGGACGGATCATTTAAGCAGAAAAATCAACAAGAAAACATGCCTTGAATGACACACAACTAGATGGACTTAACAGATATATTTAGAACATTTCATCCTAAAGCAGCAGAATACACATTCTTTTTGGGCATGCATGGGAAATTCTCCAGAATAGATCACATACTAGGTCACAAATCAGGCCTCAACAAGTACAAAAAGACAGATCATACATGCATATTTTCAGACCACACTGCTATGAAACTTGAAGTCAACTGCAAGAAAAATTTGGGAAGACTACCAATACATGGGGGTTAAAAACACCCTACTAAAAAATGAATGGGTTAACCTGGAAATGAAAAAAAAAATGAAAATGAAAACAAAACAGTCCAAAATCTTTGGAATGCAGTGAAAGCAGTCATAAGAGGGAAATATATAGCAATACAGGCCTACTTCGAGAAGAAAAATCTCAAGTACACAACCTAAACTTACACATAAGGGAGCTAGAAAAAGAACAAAAAATGAAGCCTAAAACCAGCAGACAAAAGTAAATAATAAAGATTAGAGCAGAAGTAAATGATATAGAAACAGAAAAATACAGCAGAACAGATCAATGGAACTAGGAGCTGCTTCTTTAAAATAATTAATAGAACTGATAAACCCCTAGCAGGACTTATCAAAAAAAAGAAAAAAAAAGGAAAGGGCCCAAATAAAATCATAGATGAGAGAGGAGAAATCACAATCAACAGCACAGAAATACAAACAATTATAAGGGAATATTATGAAAAATTATATGCCAACAAATTGGGCAATCTGGAAGAAATGGATAAATTCCTAGAAACATATAAACTACCAAAACTGAAATGGGAAGAAACAGAAAACTTGAACAGACCTATAACCAACAAAGAAGTTGAACCAGTAATCAAAATCTCCCAAGAAACAAAAGTGCAGGGCCCAGATGGCTTCCCAGGGGAGTTCTACCAAACATTTAAAGAAGAGTTAATACCTATTTTTCTTAAACTGTTCCAAAAAAATAGAAATGGAAGGAAAACTTCCAAACTCATTCTATGAGGCTAGCATTATCCTGATTCCAAAACCAGACAAAGACTCCAGTAAAAAAGAGAACTACAGGCTAATAGCCCTAGTGAACGTGGTTGCAAAAATTCTCCACAAAATACTAGCAAATCAAATTCAACAGTAGTTTAAAAGAACCATTCACCACACTCAAGTAGGATTTATTCCTGTGTTGCAAGTGTGGTTCAACATTCATGAATCAATCAACATGATACACCAGATTAATCAAAGAAAGGATAAGAATCATGTGATACTCTCAATAGATGTGGAAAAAGCATTTGGAAAAGGACAGCATCCATTCTTTTTTTTTTAATAATTTTTTATTGTATGTTAATCACCATACATTACATCATTAGTTTTTGATGTAGTGTTCCATGATTCATTGTTTGTGCATAACACCCAGTGCTCCACGCAGAATGTGCCCTCTTTAATACCCATCACCAGGCTAACCCATCCCCCCACCCTCTCCCCTCTAGAACCCTCGGTTTGTTTTTCAGAGTCCATCGTCTCTAATGGTTTGTCTCCCCCTCCGATTTACTCCCCTTCATTCTTCCCCTCCTGCTATCTTCTTCTTTTTTTTTCTTAACATATATTGCATTATTTGTTTCAGAAGTACAGATCCGTGATTCATCAGTCTTGCACAATTCACAGTGCTCACCATAGCACATACCCTCCCCAAATGTCTATCACCCAGCCGCCCCAACCCTCCCACCCCCCACCACTCCAGCAACCCTCAGTTTGTTTCCTGAGATTAAGAATTCCTCATCTCAGTGAGGTCATATGATACATGTCTTTCTCTGATTGACTTATTTCACTCAGCATAACACCCTCCAGTTCCATCCACGTCGTTGCAAATGGCAAGATCTCATTCCTTTTGATGGCTGCATAATATTCCATTGTGTATATATACCACATCTTCTTTATCCATTCATCTGTCGATGGACATCTCGGCTCTTTCCACAGTTTGGCTATTGTGGACATTGCTGCTATAAACATTGGGGTGCACGTACCCCTTCGGGTCCCTACATTTGTATCTTTGGGGTAAATACCCAGTAGTGCAATTGACAGCATCCATTCTTGATAAAAGCTCTCAACAAAGTAGGGATAGAGGGAACATATCTCAACATCATAAAGGCCATATATGAAAAACCCATAGCTAATATCATCCTCAATGGGGAAAAACGGAGAGCTTTTCCTGTATGGTCAAGAACAAGACAGAAATGTCCTCTGTCACCACTGTTATTTAACATAATATTGGAAATGCTAACCTCAGTAATCAGTCAACAAAAAGAAATAAAATGCATCCAAATCAGCAAGGAAGAAGTCAAGCTTTCACCCTTTTCAGACGACATGATACTCTATGTAGAAAACCCAAAAGACTCCACAAAAAATTGCTAGAACTGATATATGAATTCAGTAAGATCACAGGATACAAAATTATTGTATAGAAATCTGTTGCACCAATAATGAAGCAGCAAAAAGAGAAATCGAGGAATTTATCCCATTTACAATTGCACCCAAAACCATAAGATACCTCAGAATAAACCTAACCAAAGAGGTGAAAACCTGTACTCTGAAAAGTATAAAACACTGATGAAAGAAATTGAAGACACAAATAAGTGGAAAAACATTCCATGCTCATGTATTGGAAGAACAAATATTAAAATGTCTATGCTACCCAAAGCAATCTATATATTTAAGGCAATCCCTATCAAAATGCCACAAGATGCCCTTCAATGGATGAATGGATAAAGATGTGATTCATATAGACAATGGAATATTACTCAGTCGTCAGAAAGGATGAATACCCACCATTTGCATCAACATGGATGGAACTGGAGGGGATTATGCTAAGTGAAATAAGTCAAACAGAGAAGGAGAGTTATCATATGGTTTCACTATAAGTAGAACATAAGGAATAACACAGAGGACGTTAGGGGAAGGAAGTGAAAACTGAAGGGGGGTGGTCAGAGGGGAAGACAAACCATGAGAGAGACTATGGACTCCGGGAAACAATCCAAGGGTTTCTGAGGGGAAGGGGGTGGAGGGGATGGAATAGCCTGGTGATGAGTATTAAGGTGGGCACGTGTTGTAATGAGCACTGGGTGTTAGATGCTAACAATGAATCATGGAACACCATATCAAAAACTAATGATGTAGTGTATGGTGACCAACATACTTTTAAAAAATACAACCAGTGTTTTTCGCTGAGCTGGAACAAACAATCCTAAAATTTGTATGGAGCCACAGAAGACCCCAAATAGCCAAAGCAAGCTAGAAAAAGAAGCAAAACTGGGTGATCACAATTCTGGATTTTAAGTTATATTACAAAGCTGTAGTGATTAAGACAGTATGGTACTGGTACAAAAACAGACACACAGAACAATGGAACAGAATAGAAAACCCAAAAAATGGACCTGCAACAATATGGTCAATTAATCTTTGACAAAGCAGGAAAGAACATCCAAGGGAAAAAGACAGTCTTTTCAAAAAGTGATGTTGGGAAAACTGGACAGCAACAGGCAAAAAAAGTGAAACTGGACCACTTTTTTACACCATAAACAGAAATAAATTCAGAATGGATGAAAGACCTAAACATGAGATAGGAAACCATCAAAATCCTAGAGGAAAGCATAGGCAGTAACCTCTTTGACATGGGCCATAGCAACTTCTCACTAGACCTGTCTCCTGAGGCAAAGGAAACCAAAGCAAAAATAACTATTGGAACTTCAGCAACATAAAAACTTCTGCATAGCAAAGGAAACAGTCAACAAAACTAAAACACAACCTTCAGAATGGGAGGAGATATATGCAAATGACATATCTGATATAGGGTTAGTATCCAAAATCTATAAAGAACTTATAAAATACAACACTGAAAAAAACAAATAATCCAGTAAGGAGATGGGCAGAAGACATGAATATTTTTCCAAAAAAGACATACAGATGGTTAACAAACACATGAAAAGATGCTCAACATCACTCATCATCAGGCAAATACAAATCAAAACTACAATGAAATATCACCTCACACCTGTCAACATAGCTAAAATTAACACAGGAGAAAACAGATGTTGGCGAGAATGCAGAGAAAGAGGAACCCTGTTACACTGTTGGTGGGAATTTGCATTCCCACTGGTGCAGCCATGCTGGAAAACAGTATGGAGTTTCTTCAAAAAGTTAAAAATATAACTACCCTATGACCCAGCAATTGCACTACTAGGTATTTATCCAAAGGATACAAAAATACTGCTTCGAAGGGATACATGCACCCTGATGTTTAAAATCACTGACAAACTGCAATATATGAAAATGATAGTACATCATAATCAAGTGAGCTTTATCCATGAAATGCAAGGCTACTTTAATATTCAAAAATAAATCACGATGACTTTTTGATTTTGCTCTGACACATAAAGAGTTTAAAAATTATCATTCCTGTCTTTTCAACAAGAAAAAGCTGAATAACTAAAAATCAATGACTTTTCTTAAACCAATTAAACAATTGAGGTCTCAGGGCAAACTGCTATTCTGAAATCTGAATGGAGGTGAATACAGAAAATCACAGTTAAGACCAGCCTAACTGGGACAGAAGCTGCTGGAACCATGAACTGGTAGGTACACTTAATGGTAACTTTGATGAATTGCTGGAGGCTCAGTGTGGTCTAGCATGAGAATGAGAAACTTCTGGGTCAGCAGTCTTGAGAAAGTACCTTATGTTTATGGATTTTACTTGGAGATATGTATTCATGGTAAAGAGCCATGAAAAAACATTCATGTTCTTGGCAGGGAAAGGAAAAGGTAAAGCTTAAAATATGACCACAACATTCTCCATCACAAAGTCCTGTTCAGTAAGGGAAAAGGCTACTAGAACTCTATCTAAGATGAGGAAACAGAAATTACTCAAGTCCAGGCTCCTGTATGCCCTTCTAGCTCAAAAAAAAGAAAAAAAAAAGCTGAGACAATACTGTGAAGGTATTGTGAAGGTCACACCTAGTACCTGGGCCCACTTAAAGACTGAGACTTAATTGTAAGATTATAGACTGCTTCCCCTTCTTCCAGGCCTTACCATCACACTGACAGGCCTCCAGTATAAATAGTGGATTCTACTGAAAGAGCTCTAAGGCTCAGACATTACTTAAGAGTTTTTAAAGATGCCCAAAGACAGAAGGACAACAAATAAGAACAGCAGAGGAAATAGAAGTCTCTGACACCTACAGCTATAGCAAACATTAGACAAAGCCAATCTCTTAGCCAAATTAACGTAAGATCTGACACTAAGTGTCTATGTACTTCAGATCCTATTACATGATAAACAGTATATGGGTTTTAACAAAAAATTAAGGTGTGCTAAAAGGCAAGCAAAAACAGTGTGGACAGACAAGTATCATTAGCTCAGATATGGCACAGAATTTGGAATTATCAGACAGAGAATTTAAAATAACTAAAATATGTTAAGAACCCCAGTGGATAAAGTAGACAACATGCAAGAAACAGATGAGTAATATAAGCACAGAGATGAAAATACAAAGAAAGAATCAAAAGGAAATGCTAGAAATAAAAAAAACACTAACAGAAATGAATGATGCTTTCAATAGGATCATCAGTAGACAGGACATGACCAAAAAAACAATCAGTGAGCTTGAAGATATGTCAGTAGAAACTTTAGCAGAGAAAACACCAAGCAGGATAAAAACTGAAAATTCTTCCCCTAGGCATATTATACTCAAATAGCAGAAAAATAAAGAAAAAGAGAAAATCTTGAAAGCAGCCAGGGGGTACACCTTAAGTATAGAACAAGGATGAGAATTATATCAGACTTCTTATCAGAAATAATCCAAACAAAACGAGAGTAGCATAAAATACTTAAAGTGCTGAAAATACACCAACCTAGATTTTTATATCCATTAGAATCTTTCTCCTGCACTTTCAAAGGATAATTTTATCAGACAAACAAAAATTGAGGGAATTCACTACCAGCAGACCTGCCCTGCAAGAAATATTAACATATTTTAAGAACATTCTATTCCCAAACAGCAGAATACACATTCTTTTCAAGTACACATGGATATTCTCTAGAACAGATCACATATTAGGCCACAAACAAGTCTCAACAAATTCAAAAAGGTTGAAATCATACCATGCATATTCCCTAACCACAATGGTATGAAACTAATAAATCAATCACAGGAAAAAATCTGGAAAGAAAAATACATGCAGGCTAAATAGCATGCTACTAAACAATGAATGAATCACCAAAGAAATCAAAGAGGATATTAAAAAAAAAATACATGAAGATGACAACCCAATGGTCCAAAATCTTTGGGATGCAGTAAAAGCTGTTCCAAGAAGGAAGATTATAGCAATACAGGCCTACCTCAAAAAAAACCAAGAAAAATCCCAAAAACTTAACCTAATGCCTAACGGATCCAGAAAAAAAGAACTAAGCTAAATCCAGTAGAAGGAAGGAAATAATAAACATTAGAGCTGTAACTAATGAAATAGAGACTAAAAAGAAAACTAGAACAGATCAATGAAACCAAAAGGTGGTCCTTTGAAAAAATCAACAAAATTGATAAAACTTTAGACAGACTCATCAAAAAAAGAAAAAAAAAAAGGACAGGGGAGTCAAAATCAGAAATAAAGAAGTAATAACAACTGACAATATAGAAATACAAAGAATTTTAAGAATAGTATGAAAAATTATATGTCAACAAAGTGGACAAACTAGAAGAAATGGATGAAGTCCTAGAAATGTATAACCTTCCAAAACTGAATCAGGAAGAAAAAGAAAACTTAAACAGACCTATTACTAACGATGAAGTTGAATCAGCAACCAAAAAACTCTCAACAAATAGAAGTCCAATACCAGATGGCTTCACAGGTGAATATTACCATTTTTTTTAATCTAAATTCAATTAGCCAACATATAGTACATCATTAGTTTTTGATGTAGCATTCAATGATTCATTAGTTGCATATAACACCCAGTGCTCATTGCAACCACACCACCCTGAACATACCTGATCTTGTCTGATCTCAGAAGCTAAGCAGGGTAGGGCCTGGTTAGTACTTGGATAGGAGACTACCAAACATTTAAATAGTTAATAACTATTCTTCTCAAACCATTCCAAAAATTAGAAGAGGAAGGAAAGGTTCATAATTCATTCTATGAGGCCAGGATTACCCCAATATCAAAGCCAGCTAGAGACACTACAAAAAAGAAAACTACAGGCCAATATCTCTGATGAACATAGATGCAAAAATCCTCAATAAAATATTAGCAAATCAAATCTAACAACATGTTAAAAAATCATTCATCATGATCTGGGATTTATTTAAGGATCTAAAGGTGGTTCAATATTTGCAAATCAATCACTGTGATACACCACATCAAGAGAAAGGATAAAAACCATATGATGATCTTAAGAGAGACAGAAAAAGCACTGGACAAAGTACAACATCCATTCAGGATAAAAGCTCTCAATAGAGGTACCTGGGTGGCTCAGTTGGTTAGGCGTCTGACTTCGCCTCAGGAGCCCTGCATCAGGCTCCTTGCTCTTCGGGGAGCCTTCTTCTCCCTCTGCTCCCCTTCCCCACCTCGTGCTCGCTCGCTCTCTCTCAAAAATAAATAAATTAAAAAAGGCTATAAATAGAGTCAATTTAGAGGAAATATACCTCAATATAATAAAGGCCATATGTGAAAAACCCACAGTTGACATCATCCTCAAAAGGTGAAAAATTGAGAGCTTTGCTTCTAAGGTCAGGAACTAGACAAAGGTGTCCACTCTCACCACTTTTATTCAACATAAGTACTGGAAGTGCTAGACACAGCAACCAGACCAAAAAAAAAAAAAAAAAAGAAAAAGAAAAAGAAGGAAGGGAGGGGAGGGAGGAAGGAAGGAAGAGACACCCAAATTGGTAAGAAAGAAGTAAAACTTTTATTATTTTCAGATAACATGATATATATAGAAAACCCTAAGGACGTCACCCAAAAACTACTAAAACTAAATAAATGAATTTACTCAGAGTACAAAATTAATATACAGAAATATGTTGCATTTCTATACAATAACAAAGAATCAGAAAGAGAAATTAAGAAAACAATCTCATTTATAATTGCACCAAAAACAAAATAAAATACCAAAATTAAAAAAAAAAAAACTTAACCAAGGATGGGAAAGTCCTGTACTCCAAAAAGAAGTTGTAGATAATACAAACAAATGGGAAGATGTTCCATGCTTATGGATTGGGAGAACAAATATTGTTAAAATGTCCATGCTACCCTAGCAATATGCAGATTTAATGCAATCTCTAACAAAATGCTAACAGCATTTTTCACAGAACTAGAACAAACAATCCTAAAATTTGTATGGAACCATAAAAGATCCTTAGTAGCCAAAGCCATCTTGAAAAAGAAGACCAAAACTGGAAATATCACAATTGCAGATTTCAAGATATACTACAAAGCTCTAGTGATCAAAACAGTGTGGTACTGGCACAAAAATAGACATATAGCTCAATAGAACAGAATACAGAGCTAGAAATAAATACACATGTTTGTGGTCAATTTTAATATATGATAAAGGAGGCAAGAATATACAATGGGGAAAAAGATGGTATCTTCAACAAATGGTGTTGGGAAAACTGAACAGCTACATGCAAAAGAATGTAACTGGACCATTTCCCTGAACTATACATAAAAATAAATTCAAAATGGATTAAAGATCTAAATCTGAGACCTGAAACCATAAAATTTCTAGAACACACAGGCAGTAATTTCTTTGACATCAGACTTAGAAACACTTTTGCAGATGTGTCTTCTGTGGCTAGGGAAACAAAAGCAAAATTCAACTATTTGGACTACACCAAATTAAAAAAACTTTTGTACCACAAAAGAAACCATCAACAAATTGACAAAGGAAGCTACTAAATGGGAGAAGATTTTGCCATAAGGGGTTAATATCCAAAATATATAAAGAACTTATACAAATCATCAACCAAAAAACAAAAATATTGGAGGGATGTGGTGGCTGGGTGATAAGACATTGGGGAGGGTATGTGTTATGGTGAGTGCTGTGAATTGTGTTTGGACGGTTGAATCACAGACCTGTACCTCTGAAATAAATAATACATTATATGTTAAAAAAAAAAAGAAGATAGTAGGAAGGGAAAAATGAAGGGGGAAGTCGGAGGGGGAGATGAACCATGAGAGACTATGGACTCTGATAAACAAACTGAGGGTTCTAGAGGGGAGGGGGGATGGGTTAGCCTGGTGATGGGTATTAAAGAGGGCACGTTCTGCATGGAGCACTGGGTGTTATACACAAACAATGAATCATGGAACACTCCATCAAAAACTAATGATGTAATGTATGGTGATTAACATAACATAATAAAAAAAGAAAAACAGAAAAACAAAAAAATAAGCAGAGGACCTGAATAGACATTTTACAAAGATATACAGATGGCCAACAGACACATGAAAAGATGCTCAACATCATTAATTATCAGGGTAATGCAAAAGTGACAATGAGATATCATGTCACACTAAATGACTAAAATCAAAACCACAAGAAGTAATAAGTGTTGAAGATAATGTGGAGGAAAAAAAGGAGTTCTTATGTCCTGTTGGTGATAATGCAAACTGGTACAGCCACTGTGGAAAACAGTACAGTGGTTCCTTAAAAAATTAAAAAATACAATTACCATATGACCCACTATTTCCACTACTGGGTATTAACCCAAAGAAAATAAAAACATTAATTCAAAAAGATATATACACCCCTATGTTTATTGCAGGATTTTTTATAATAGCCAAGATATGGAAGCAACCCAAGTGCCCAACTATAGATGGATAATGATGATGTGGTATACATATACAATGGAATATTAGTCATAAAAAGAATCAAATATTGCCATCTGCAACAACATGGATGAATGTACAGATTTTAATGCTAAGTAAAATAAGTCATTCAGAGAAAGCAAATACCATATGACTTCACTCATGTGGAATTTAATAAAACAAATGAATAAAGAAAAAAGAGACAAACAAAAATTTCTTAAATATAGAGAACAAACTGGTTGTTGCCAGAGGAGAGGTGGGTGGGAGGGTGGGTGAAACAGTTGATGGGGATTAAAGAGTACACTTATTGTGATGAGCACTGGGAAATGTATAGAATTTTTGAATCATTACACTGTACACCTGAAACTAATATAATACTGTATACTAAATATACCTGAATTAAATAAATAAACATATATTTCTAAGTGGAAGAAACCACTCCGAATGGCTAAATATTGCATGATTGCAATTATAGGACATTCTGGAAAAGCCAAAACTCTTTAGATAGTAAAATGATCAACAAAGTTTGGGGAAAGGAGAGACTGATGAACTGGTAAGGCACAAGGGATTATTAGGGCTGTAAAATTATTCTGTATGATACTGCAATGGTGGTTACAAGATATTATGCATTTTTCAAAATGCTTTGACCTTGATAGTACAAAGACCAAATCTTAATGTATGAATTTAAAAAAATATTTAGGAGGTTGAGGTTTCTAAGGAAGAATTGCAGATTGTGAAAAGAGAATCTAACTATATTACAAATGTATGAAACAACCTAATTGAAGGGGTTGGGGGAAAAGGTATTGGCCTATTTAACTTTGGAAATGAGTAGAGTCTGTTAAGATTAAAAGCAAAAGGAATTAAACATGAGCAACTGTACTGAGGTTTATAAAACTATATTCCATGGTGTACAGATAAATAATTCTGATACTGCTATACATGCATCCTGGAACTGGGCAATTAAGTAAATGAATCATGGATGGTGGGAATCAAGTTTCTCATATTTGAAATGAGAGTTTACAAGTAAGAAAGAGGGGAAGCTAGAATGATCCATGTGGTAAGTTGGGGACATCAGTATGAACTCATGTTTAGCTTAACATAGATACAAGTAGTTAAACATAGTTGCATATAAAGAATGTATACAATACAGATATAACAGGTTAATATATGCACTAATATGTCCTTGCTCTGTCAATTGAGAGATAATAGAAGGAATTATTCTTTTTTTAAAAGATTTTATTTATTTATTTGACAGAGACAGAGAGCAAGCACAAGCAGGGGGAGAAGGAGGAGAGGGAGAAGGAGGCTCTCTGCTGAGCAGAGAGCCAGACACGGGGCCAATCTCAGGACCCTGGAATGATGACCTGAGCCAAAGGCAGACGCTTAACCAACTGAGGAACCCTGGTGCCTCTAGGTGGAATTATTCTATAATTTTATTTTTAAAATTATAGAACTAGCACCTAGCACACCTAGCACCCAGATCTTGTTTTTGTTTTTGTTTTATATCAGTTTCCAATAAAAAGAACCAGGGTTTCTTGGAGAAATAGCTTATTCTGGGATTTAGGGAGGAAATATTCAAGAACCTGGTGTATCTTGTAGCATCAAAATGTAAAGATTGCATTAAATGTGTAGATTACTTTAGAAAGTATAGACATTTTAATGATATTTGTTCTTCCAATCCATGAGCATGGAACGTTTTCCCATTTCTTTGTGTCCTCTTCAATTTCTTTCATAGTGTTTTATAGTTTTCAGAGTACAGATCTTTTACCTCTTTGGTTGGGTTTATTCCTAGGTATCTTATGGTTTTTGGTACAATTGTAAATAGGATTGATTCCTTGATTTCTCTTTTTGCTGCTTCATTATTGGTATATAGAAATACAACAGATTTCTGTACATTAATATTGTATACTATGATGTTACTGAATTCATGTATCACTTCTACAATTTTTTGGTGGAGTTTTTTGGGTTTTCTACATAGAGTATCATATCATCTGTGAATAGTGAAGGTTTCACTTCTTCCTTGACAATTTAGATGTCTTTTATTTCTTTTTATTGTCTGCTTACTGAGGCTGATTATCTCCACTATGATGTTAAATAACAATGGTGAAAGCAGACATCTCTGTCTTGTTCCTGACCATAGAGGAGAAGCTCTCAGTTTTTCCTGATTGAGGATGATATTAGCTATGTGTCTTTCATATGATGAATCACTAAATTCTTCCCCTGAAGCCAATATTATGCTATATATTAACTAACTAGAATTTAAATAAAAACTGGAAACAAAGCAAAACAGAAAAGTAAAATACTTAAAACAAAAACACAGTGATGGGAGTATGTCAGAGGAAGACAGAAGCCAACTGCAAGTGCCCCAGTGGCCAAAGTCATAACAACTGAGTAAGAAAATAAGGTAGTATTGATTATAACCCAAATATAAAATAAAAATCCATGAGTCAATACTGGTAAAGTAATGACTGAATAAATAAATGGAGAAGAAAAGACAAACCTCCTATGCAGAAACATACCAAATAATTTATGTAAATATTCTTTCATCAACTCCTAAGTGCAGGTTGTGCATATTGACTTCTTTCCACAGAATACAGTCAAAAAAGGGGGAAATAGGAGTAATTTTACAGTGGAGAAACTTAAATACTTTGAGTCAGGTGATCAAAATTAACATTAATAAGCCACATAGATATTACATATTCTTGATTTGACATGATAACAGGGCACTTTTTCACTGTATTCTTCCTCTCTATAACCCATAAGTCCAGTCTCAGGAGAAAAAACATAATTTGGAACATCCTACAAAACATCTGACCAGTACTTCTCAAAACTATTGAGGTCATCAACACAAGGAAAGTCTGAGAAACTGTAACAACCACAAGAAGTCTAAAGAGATAAGACAACTACACGTAATATGAGATCTTGGATAGGATTTTGGAACAGAAAAGGGATTATCAGGTCAAAAGTAAGGACACTCTAAACCATGGATTTTAGTTGATAATAGTGAGTCTGCATTAGTTTATTAATTGTAACAAGTGTATCAGACTAATGTAAGTTATTGATACGAGAAACTGGATATGGGGCAAAAGGGAACCCTCCGTTCAATTGTCAATTTGTCTATAATACTAAAACTGTTCTAAAAGACTTAAAAATAAATCAGTGTAATCTGCCATATTAACAGACTAAAAAAGACATAAAATTGTCTAAATAAGATGGAGAAAACAGTTTGACAAAATCGAATACTCTTTATTATAAAAGTTCTTAGGAAACTAGAACTAGAATTTCCTTAACCTGATAAAAAGTATTGAGGAAAATCCTACTTCTAAAATAATCCTTAATAATGAAAGACAAAATGATTTTTCCCTAAGATTAGGAATAAGGCAATAATGTCTACTCTCATCATTTCTGTTCAACTTTGTTCTCAAGATTTTAGTTAGTTCAATAAGACAAGAAAATAAATAAAAGATGTCTAGATCAGAACAAAAGCTGTAAATTTCTCTTTATTCATAGACCATCTGATCATTCAGGGGTGCCTGGGTGGCTCAGTCAGTTAAGCATCTGCCTTCAGCTTAGGTCTTGATCCCAGGGTCCTGGGATCGAGTCCCACATCAGGCTCCTTGCTCAGCAGGAAGCCTGCTTCTCCCTCCCCCTCTGTCTCTGCCTGCTGATCCCCCTGCTTGTGCTCTCTGTGTCTGTCAAATAAATAAATATTTTTAAAAACCCCACAGAATCCTAGGGAATCTATAAATATATCACTAGAACTAATAAATGAGTTTACCTTGTTTGTGGGATATAAGATTAATATATAGAAACTAATGTGTCTCTATATACCAGTAATGAAAAGTTGGAAATTGAAATAAAAAAATCAATACTGTTTACAACAGCATATAAGATATGAAATATTTTGGAATAAATTTGTCAAATCCTATACAATACCTGTACACTGTAAGCTACCCAACATTGTTGAGAGAAATTAAAGAAGACCTAAACAAATGGAGAGATATACTATATTCATGGATACGAATGTCCAATATTGTGGAGATAATTTTCTTTAAAGATTTTTATTTATTTATTTATT
The DNA here is from genome assembly GCF_009762305.2 of Zalophus californianus. Classification (NCBI taxonomy): domain Eukaryota; kingdom Metazoa; phylum Chordata; class Mammalia; order Carnivora; family Otariidae; genus Zalophus; species Zalophus californianus. The sequence continues at coordinate 87,670,530 of NC_045600.1, forward strand.
TATCAGAGAGAGAGAGAGAGAGAGAGAGCACAAGCAGGGGGAGCAGCAGAGGGAGAGGGAGAAGCAGGCTCCTCACTGAGCAAGGAGCCTGCTGTGGGACTCGATCCCAGGACACTGGCTGGGATCATGACCTGAGCCGAAGGCAGACGCTTAATGACTGAGCCACCCAGCATCCCGAGGTAATTTTCTTTAAATTGATCTACCTCTTCAATGTACCTCCAAACAAAATTCACTCAGCATTTTTGTGGAAATTTACGAGCAACTTTCTAAAATTTATATCAAAATGAAATGGGTTTAGAATAGACAAAATAACTCTGAAATGGAAGACCAAATTTAGGGGACTTGTACTACCTGATTTCAAGACTTATTTTTTTAAATATTTTTAATATTTTTATTATTTATTCAGTTTGACAGGGAGAGACACACAGTGAGAGAGGGAACACAAGAAGGGGGCATGGGAGAGGGAGAAGCAGGCTGCCCATGGAGCAGGGAGCCCAATGTGGGCTGAAGGGGGAGTAAAGGGCACTGAGAGGTGAGGGGACAGAACGAGATGAAGAATTAGGGTGGAAAAGAAAAAAAAGATTTAACAAGTAGGCAAATGAATGGAATAAAGCTGAACATTACATTCAGCCAAACATGAAGACAGTATCTGCTAGTTTTAGGAGAGAACACATTTTAAAAATGGACTCATTTATTAGCTGTTATTTCAGCCAGCTTATCTATGTGTGTATTTTTTCTAACAATGCACGATTCCCAGAACATCCTCAGCGGAAGGTAGCTGACAGTGTAGGATAACCTGACTTCCAAGAAAGGAGAGACAGCTTCTGTAAAACTTTGATATCAGATTTTCACATCATCCTTCTGAAATTGTCTTCCTATAGCTATTACTCCCTGAAATAAAATGCTACTTTCATAATGACAGCAAGATTTCTGGGGCATTCTGTCACTACAGCAACCTTAAAAATTGAAACAAAATTGAACACTGGTAAAAGAACCAATGTTTGTATCTCACAAGGAATTCTACATTTCCCATGGGTCCACTAAGCTCAGGAAACCTCTTCAGAAAAAAAAAAATACCTCTCTTTTTTAGCACGAAGGATGTAAATTATAGCTTAAATCAAATGGAGTGGAGATGACAAGGTCACTTAAAAGTACTTCTGTGACTAAATAGTCTATATTCAAATTGTATTGTGACAGATTTTAATAACTGACACCTTGAGTGAACAGTGCTTTATTTCGAATTTTTCTGCAAAGAAAGCATGCTAAACGAACAGTTTGGCATCTCACTCTACTCTCTAGAGAATATTAGAATAAGATGCACACTTACACATGAGAGGAATTTATATAGTTTTAGAGCAAGAAGTGATCTTCGAGATCATCTAGTCCCAACACCTTCTTTTACAAATGAGGAGACAGGCCTAGAGTTGAAGAGGAGATTGATTTTTAAGGAAGATTAGTCTGGCACCATGGACATGGTACTGTGGGTTTAGTCTCAGGGGCTGGTCAGGCTGGGCTGTTTTCTCCAGCAGATGGAGTACATGCTATCAGAAGGGTGACTGTGAACTGGATCTCAGGTTAAGACAAAAGGGGCCGAGTCTGGCATCATTTCCAAATGAGCAACGGGGAAAAATGCCACACCTGAGATAAAAACATTCTGGAAATAGACTCCAGGGCTCAAAGACATTATAGGATGAAGACCAATAACCACACACAAAGCAAGAATGTCAAGGACATTGTTTTAGGAATTTTATCTACGATGTGGAAGAAGGCTTGGCATCTAGACTGGAGTCTCAGAATTGAACTGCAAAGAATGTGCAAAAAAGATTGAGTAAAACTGAATGATATCAGAACTTTTAAAAAGCCTGATAAACTCTCATTGGTCCATTTAACGCTTTTTTTTCTAGATTCATAGAAACTACTCCCTCTTGTTGTTACTTTCCTTTTGGGGGCGTTTTTGGTTATCGCTTTCTAAGAGACCTTGCAATAACCAGGAAATGGGTGTGTGGGCTAAGAAGTAGACAAAGAGATCTGATTCCTGGTTTTGATGCTGAGCAGACAAATGACTTTGAACTAATTACAAATCCTCTTTGAGCTTAAGTTTTTTCATCTGTAAAATGAAGATGACAGTATCCTCTAATTCAAAGGGTTGTTTTGAGAATATATCCAAAATTCTAAACACAGAATATGCCTGCCTTCAAGAAATAGCGTTTACTCAAACAATCATAAGTGAAAAAAAGAAGTAAACCAAGAAATAACTGATGGTTACCAAAGGGGAGGCGGGTGGGGGATGGGTGAAATAGGTGATAGGGATTAAGGAGGGCACTTGTGATGAGCACTGGGTATTGTATGGAAGTGTTGAATCACCATATTGTACACCTGAAACCAATATTACACTATATGTTAACTGGAATCTAAATAAAAACAAATAGTGTTTACTATAATGCTAGATTTGTTTCACGAAATTATATCTTTTGGAGAATATGCCCTAGTTTTGCTCTCCTGAGATTAGCCTGGCTCATCCACTGAGTGTTGACCTTGTAATTTGCCTGTCAGAGGGATGCCACTGTCTACAAATTCTAAGGCATTTTACTGTATTTACTGTATTTCTCCAAGTATATGGTTATAAACCATAGAGTGGTCAGCATAATCCTAGGGTTTGGTGTATGTTTTATTCTTTCACAGCATAGCTCTTAGTTCTTTCAATCCAAAAACTGGTGTGTACTTGATGACCAGATGCTCAGAGAATGTAAGAAAGCAGCCAAAAAAGGAAGAGCCAAGGAACTGTGGTCTTATGAAAAGCACAGGAGATGCTTAAATCCCCATGTAATGAACCAATAAATCCCAGAATCAGGAAAATTTATTCCTAGAAAACCAAAGGTTAAGAAGGCGATTATGATCATATCTGCACAGCAGTCCCAAAGCATTTTGAAACAGGAAAATTAAGGAGTAGGTTATTTAATGATTATCCCAAAAGCTCAGTATACATTTCAATGGATTCACAAACTTTCAGTTCTGCTGTCTCATTTCCTTTGTCTTAATTTTCCAGATCTACAATCTGAATAGATATTGACAATCTAAATGATAATCAGTGTCTCTATGAAAATAGAATAGAATCATTGGGCCACAAGAGCGCAGAGAGATGATTAAAACATTTCAATTTATTAAGAGGAAATTAAGCCTGTGAAATTATTCCCTATGACAACACAGTGATTTCCAGACTTTTGGATTCCATAGGCCAATACATTAAAAACAAAACAAAAAAACAAAACAAAACAAAACAAAAAAACAAAACAAAACAAAACAAAACAAAACCAACCAGGAAGTGAATATAAACTTGGTTTTTGTTATTGGGTTTTTTTTTTTAAGAGGTTATCACCTAATATCACCATCTCTTTACCCAAAGTGGCCACTAATTGTTGGGTGGGTGTCTGGGAACTAGTGTAGTTACTGGGTAAACTTTGAATTAAACTTCAGTAACAAACGGAAGTATCTTTAACGCAACTAGACCCCACTGGGGCATCTTTAAACTTTATTCTAGTGTATTGCTACACTGAGAAAGGCCACTTATAGTGGGCTACACTGACTGAAAGGACAGTAATCTGGGATAAAAGAAATCCTAGACTAGAATCAAGAAAGATAGTATCTACATGACTGTGCTTGTTTGTACAGTCATGACTAGAGATTTAAAACAAGCTCTGTGGTCTTAGGCAAGTCATATTACTTCTCTAAACCTACTTTTAATCATATAGATTTCAAAAAAAATCCACAGATAAAAACTATAAATTCTGGGAAACAAGGCTCTGAGAAGTGAAAAAATTTAGGCAGATTCTGAAGAGACATTGACTTTTGGATGAAGGAAATTATATGGCAAGAGTTTCCCATTTTTTACTGCTTTTAGCTCAAGAGCAGGATGCAGTCAGCATACATGGGGCAGGTGAAACTCCTACAGAAATCCTGAGTCTTTCTGGCATGAAGACCAACCACAGCCACTAGAAAGGATTGGGACGCAAATCTCCAACTGACCCTGCACCATAAATGCACAGTGCAGACTGCAAGCAGCCCAGCTACCAATAAAAGAACTGATATTTGAGTTGCTGCCCCAGAGAGAGTTTTCAGCTGGAGGCAAGTCAAATTGTCCACCAAAACAACAACAACAACAAAATCAGTATTCTTTGCAAGAGCACAACATAATTCAGAGTCTCCACAATAGCTCTCACAGTATTTGGAATACATCCCAAAATTTTAAAATCTGGAAAAATCTGATCCATTCTCAAGGGAAAAGACAATCAATGGAAACTTAGCACATGATAACTAATAACCTAGATGTGGAATTCATAGACCTGGATTTTATTTATTTTTTATTATTTGAAAGATTTTTATTTATTTTTATTTTTTTTAAAGATTTTATTTATTTATTTGACAGAGAGAGAGCACGCACAAGTAGGCAGAACAGCAGGCAGAGGGAGAGGAAGAAGCAAGCTCTCCGCTGAGCAGGGAGCCCGATGCGGGGCTCGATCCCAGGACCCTGGGATCATGACCTGAGCCGAAGGAAGGCGCTTAACTGCCTGAGCCAACCAGGCGCCCCTTATTTGAAAGATTTTATTTGACAAAGAGAGAGAGTGAGCACAAGTAGGGAGAGTGGCAGGCAGAGGGAGAAGCAGGCTTCCCGCTGAGCGAGGAGCCCAATGTGGGGCTCGATCCCAGGACCCTGGGATCATGAACCGAGCCAAATGCAGATGCTTAACTGACTGAGCCACCCACGTGTCCCATATAGATGTGGATTTTAAAGCAGCTATTATAACTGTGCTCAATGACACCAAAAAATATATGCTCATAAAGAATAAAGAAATATAAAATAAATGAGTTTATTTGTTCAGACAGCCTGCAGTTATTTATTCAATTCAGTTATTACCTTCTTAGTGTTTACGGTGTGATAGAATAGTTGATGGGGTATGATGTACCTCTAGCTGTACTGTTTGTTCTATAAATCCATATCTCCAAAAATAGGGAATGGAGGAAAATCCTTAGTAAATGCTATCTATCCAGAGGCTACTGCTTGTTCAGCAGGGATCCAAATGAATCACAGCCAGAGATATTAGTTCGATTCCATAACTTCTATGGGCAGTGGCCACAGAGGCAACTAACCTAAGTCAGGTCCTGGCTCCTATGGACAGAGAGTACTACTAGTACAATTACTACTAACAAGCACCACAGCAGCAGCAATTATAACAGTAATAGCTCATGTTTACATATAACCAATAGTTTACAAAATGGCTTGTACTTTTCCTATGAAATTTGAGCCTCCCAACCACCCTGTAAAATAGTGAGGCAAGTGTTCAATTCTGAGGGCCCATTTGGAAATAAAAGTAGGGGGAGTAGATCCATGTAGAATTTTGCTTTTCAAAAACCTAAATGGACTAAATAAATGACAGGCAATCACCCAAATCCTTATTTCTAGCAAGCTCTCCATGGCAACCTAAATGTTATAGGAGGAAAACAAGTTTTACCTGACAAGAAAGCAACAATGAACATTTGGGACTATCAAAGCATTCTGGCAACTGTCTTTTCCAGAAACCTATCTTAAGAATGAGTTGCTCAGTGATAATTAGAGAGTGAAACGCACCCAGTTTCACATCTCAATGCTCCTTCCCAATTAGAATGGCAGTACAGTGAAAGTGTAGCCATATAATTGTGTGAAGAATAGATCTAATTTTCTCAATGTCACTGCAATATCACCTTTTGGGACTAACAGCGCTGAATGATTATGCATATCATTTGGTAATTGTATTTTTATCCATTCCACACCGGGAGTTGATTTTTAAAGGTGGACATGCAATTAGATTATAAATGAACACACATCAACTTGGCCCCTCATATGATAGCAATATGTCAGCATTAACCCAGCTGCATTTTTAACTACTGTCAGTGGCAGTGTTTGTGGCTTGTCAACACTCAGCAGTGATGAACATAGTCAGGTATTCTGAGCTTGGCCTTTAATAATAAAAAAGAAACTAACAGAGAAACGCTGAACTCCGGGAGAGTGGCCTTCACCAACTGAGTGCGTGGCTGGCTATTGGTTGTAACTTTAAGACAAGCCGTGATGGAGGATTGAGATTAAATGCACACCACTGCTGCTAGATGTTAGTCTTTGAGAGCTGCAGAGAGAATGTATACTGTTAGAGACAAGCCGATCGTTCTATCCCATAGGCTGCACAACAGATAATCCCTGGGGGCTGGGGTGGGGGAGGAGGTCTGAAGTGCCAATTAATCATAGCATATACTGCTGGAAAAATTTCAGGTCAGAAGTGGAAATTTATACAGCCATCTGCATTTAAATAGTGGTTTCTAAAAGTAAAATATATAGAAGAAGGTGCGGTTGAGGCTACAAGTTATGGCTTAAGACCTTCTGAATACTACTGAACTCTTTAATGCACAATCATAAATTTTAATAAATACAATTATTTGGTGTGCAGTTGAAGTCTCATTATCATACTAACCAAAGGCAAATTTGTAGACCAGTCTGATCCTTGGACTTGATTGGAAGCAATCTCAGGACATTCAAATGAGAATATTTTTCACATGGGACAAACGATGAAAAATAGTTTTGATTTTACTGTCCTAACAACACGGCAGTTAACAACCACACTCCCCCTCATTATGATGGAGTGTTCACTCCATGGAATGGAAATGTCTGTCAATGACTCCGTTCTCGTTACCAGAGTTGTTAATGCAAACTGATGAAATGCCCCCTTTCTTGCGTGAGACCTCGGCCAGAAATCAAAGCCTGTGGCATTTCTTTTATATTTTTGTGGGGACTCACTGTACTTTCTTTAAAGTTTCAAACATCAACATGTGGAGGGACTGTGGCTGTATCTGCCCACGAGACACGCAGGCTTTGAGTCATTGCCTTAAGTGTCTTTCTCCTCCCAGAGGAACATAGGATGCAGTGCTAGGATGTGTAGGAAGGAGGTCTCCTACTGCCCTGGCTGTAGGGTGTGAAGTGAAGAGAAGCCAACCAAGGGACAGTATCTGAGAAGAAATGCACATTAACTCCAGAGAGATCATCCCCCCAACCCTGGCCCATCACCAGGCTATAAGGCCCCAGATAGAGCAGACACATGGAAATTGAAATAACGGTATACAAAGATGGGACAACCAAAAGACTGTTGGAGGATCTGAAGCAGAAGGTGGAAGGGAGAGCCTGAGAAATTCCTGAGGCGGAAAGAATAAGTTAAGCTTTTACTTTATTTCTGAACTTCCCTTCCTACTGTTTCTCTAGTTCTGACTTCCTCACTGTCGACCCTGCTTTAGCACTCATTCCCCTGTATTACATTTGGTTACATCAAGGATGGTCTTATCTGATAGGTGGTGATGTAGGTCTTAAAAAAAAGATTATAATTAATGTTTTTGTATCTGTGGGTTAGGCATAAAATAGGGTCTCAATATTGGGGGAGTTTACTTTTTAAATCAGACAGTGGTGTCCTACTGCATTTAGAATAGGACCCAACTTCTGACCATGGACTACAACATGAATCATTCCTACCTCTCTAATTTTATCTCAGCCTGCCATCTACCTTGTTTAATATGACTTCGTTAAAATAGCTTTTTTCCCCCCTTCTATTTCCTGAATGCCCCAATCTCTCTGTAAACAAATTATTCCTTTTGCCTGGACTTTCCTTTCCTTCCTCTCTGCATATGGCTGGGCTTTTGTTGTTCTTATCTTTCAGTTCTCAGCTCAAATGATATAAAAAGGTTTCCAGGCTATGCAATATAAAGCACATCCACCATGTTATTCTCTTTCATAGCACTCAGCTTTTACCCCAGGAGGATGATCAACATCCTTATTTACCCAGGAATCAGAGGTTTCCTGGGATGAGGGTCTTTCAGTACTAGGACAGTCTTAGCTAAACCAGGATGGCTGGTTACCCTATGTATAGAACCTACTTGATTTGAACTACATTTTTGTTCATTTACTTGTGGAATATCTATCTCTCCCATTAAGAATTATAGTCCATGGAGGTGGGGGCCATGTTTTTGTTCACCATTATGCACCCTCTAACTCTCATCATACCAGACACTTCATAGGCACTCAGTAGATGTTGAATGAGTGAATGAATGAATAAATGAATCAAAACTCCAGATACTGGCAGTTGAGAAAAAGAAATTTACATGTGGAGTTAGCTACACAAAGTTAAAGTTGTTAGATGTGGAGGGTTCTGTTAAGTAGAGAGCCCCAGATGCTTTGTTCTTCCTATAAGTGGTGGGAGGTGGTGACACGGCCAGGAGAGAAAACCGTGAGCAGCGTGAGACAGAGCAGGGACTGGATTCAGGTTCCTTCGACCCTATGAAACCTAGCCACGCTTGGCTGCCTCAATAAGGGAAAATAAAAGCTAAAACTATGCCTCTTAAGTAGTAGATCTTGCAGGAATACAGAGGGAGGGTGTTTGCTGAAAGGAGGATGCTTACTACAAAGACTGGCAAAGACCAGACCAAACCAGTCTGCACCAAGATGGATATCAGGGCTGACTTTCACTGATCCCTTTCCTTCGTTATAATACTAAAAATCATGCCCAGGGTGGAGATTTAACATGTTAATTAGACCTGTGACACATGAAGAAGCATAACCTTTAAGTGTGTAGGTGCTAATAAATTTCTGCCTCTACATGCTTAGAGGTCACTCTTTCCCCACTTAAGTTTTTTTAAAAAACTCTCCCAAATTCCTTATCTCAGTGAGATCATATGATACTTGTCTTTCTCTGATTGACTTATTTAGCTTAGCATAATACTCTCTAGTTCCACTGATATGAGGAATTTGAGAAACAAGACAGAGGATCATAGGGGAAGGGAGGGAAAAATGAAACAAGATGAAACTAGAGAGGGAGACAAACCATAAGAGACTCTTAATCTCAGGAAACAAACTGAGGGTTGCTGGAGTGGTGGGGGTGGGAGGGATGGGGTGGCTGGGTGATAGACATTGGGGAGGGTATGTGCTATGGTGAGCGCTGTGAATTGTGTAAGACTGATGGATCACAGACCTGTACACCTGAAAAAAGTAATACATTATATATTAACAAAAAAACTCTCCCAAATGTTGGTGAGGATGTGGAGAAAGGGGAACCCTCTTACACTGTTGGTGGGAATGCAAGTTGGTACAGCCACTTTGGAAAACAGTATGGAGGTTCCTCAAAACATTAAAAACAGAGCTACCCCATGACCCGAAAATTGCACTACTGGGTATTTACCACAAAGACACAGATGCAGGGAAAAGAAGGGCCATATGCGCCCCAATGTTCATAGCAGCCATGTCCGCAACAGCCAAACTGTGGAAAGAGCCGAGATGCCCTTCAACAGACGAATGGATAAAGAAGATGTGGTCCATATATACAATGGAATATTACTCAGGCATCAGAAAGGATGAATACCCAACTTTGACATCAACATGGATGGGACTGGAGGGGATTATGCTCAGTGAAGTAAGTCAAGCAGAGAAAGTCAATTATCATATGGTTTCACTTATTTGTGGAACATAAGGAATATCATGGAGGACATTAGGAGAAGGAAGGGAACAATGAAGGGGGAGGGATATCGGAGATTAGATGAACCATGAGAGACTATGGACTCTGAGAAACAAACTGAGGGTTCTAGAGGGGAGGGGGTGGGGGGATGGGTTAGCCTGGTGATGGGTATTAAAGAGGGCACGTTCTGCATGGAGCACTGGGTGTTATATGCAAACAATGAATCATGGATCACCACATCAAAAACTAATGATGTACTGTATGGTGACTAACATAATAAAAAAATAATTAAAAAAACAAAAACAAAAACAAAACCTCTCTCTAACCCCCTCTCAGGGAATCAACCTGGGATTCTTTCCTTTGTGCTGTCTTTCTTGTGTTCAAGAAAAAGTCCCAATAAAGCCTTGCCTGAAACTCTCATTTGACCACTTGTCAATTTTTTTTTTAAGATTTTATTTATTTATTTGACAGAGAGAGACACAGCGAGAGAGGGAACACAAGCAGGGAGAGTGGGAGAGGGAGAAGCAGGTTTCCCGCGGAGCAGGGAGCCTGATGCAGGGCTTGATCCCAGGACCCTGAGATCATGACCTGAGCCAAAGGCAGACGCTTAACGACTGAGACACCCAGGTGCCCCACCACTTGTCAATTTCTATTGCTTAGCGAGCCCGAGGGCCTGGTTCAGTAAGAAGTGGATGGGATCATGTCAGAGAAACCAAACAAGTCATTTCAAGAGTAAGGTTGCTTCTATATTTCTTTTGGTTTTATCATCCAAAAGTCCAGGGACCATGTATTCGAAGGACGTTCTTCTGATTAATTCAGATTAATACTTTATAAAGAAGCCACATTGACTATATAAAATATACAGTTGGAAACAATTCTCCAGAAAGATTTGGCCATTGTGTCAAATTAAACAGAGGTTTACAGAAGAGGCTGAAGACAAAAGGAGTTAAAGTGGGGAAAACCAGTTCATTCATCATCCATCCGTATATACAGCCAACCATCCGACTGTAATGTAATATGCAAAAGGCAGTAGGAGTCATAATAATGAACTTCTTGATACTTGCTCTACCAAGAAACATATTCCTAAATATGTGAAAGTTACGATACGTGAGAAAATTTTGGATTAGAGTAGGAAGAGAGAAGGCTGGGGATGAAATACAGTCCCAAGATTTATAGCAACATCAACCCAGATCTACACTGTGATTCTTCCTCCTGCAGGGTGCCGGGTCCTCATTAGAGCAGTTGAGCTGTAAGGGACCTTCGAGAACTTCTAGCTGCTATTTCTCAAAGTGCAGCTACTGGAAAATTCTCCCATAAGATGTCCTAAAAAAACATTTCCTGTTCGAAGCCATTAGGAAAATGTTGCATCGCATTTGTGGGATTCATAATGCCTATGTGATAAGGGTAGCATTTTGAGAGATTTAAATACTTTTTTCCTTTCCTGTAGCTTTGGGGTTCTCTCATTGAATCAGGACCTGTCCTCACTACCTAAGGGAGGGCTGTGGAGGCTGGAAAGCAGAAATCACCCGGTGGGGGCGGGGGGGGGGGGCGGTGAGGTTGGACATATTTAGAGGGATCTGGAGGTCTTGGAAGAAAGAGAACCTCTGCCTTGTTTCCTGAATACAGATGATGTTGTGATGCTAAGACCCCAAGAGGGAATGGCTTATGGGTATGTCTAGGCAGATGGGACCATACACAGTCCTGTGAGTCCTGTGATACAAGCATGACATAAAAGTATCAAGGAGCCAATTAGACCAGAGGTTGGCAAACCACAGCCTGCAAGCCAAATCCAGTCCACCATCTGTTCTTTGCATAGCACACAAGCTAAAATTGGTTTTTACGTTTTAAATGGTTAAAGAAAAAAATGTACATATTATATAACATTTATGGCTTAGCACTTTTGCACTGTAATGACAGAACTGGTAGGAGCAGAGTTGAGTTAGCTACAAGAATCTGAATGGCCTGCAAAATCTAAACTATTTTCTATCTTTCCCTTTACAGAAATACCTTGCTGATCCCTAATGTAGACAATCCCAAGAGCAAACTTTGTGGATTAATGACTTAGGACAAAACGGGCTACCTATATTCTCTGCCCCTGGAGATTTCAGAATCAAGTCTCCCAATGTGACTGAAGAGGAGTCAGTTTGGCAGAATGGGAGCTAGAAATATAATTTCATTATACACCATGGCTTGTGCCTGAGATTCATATTTGTTAAACATGTTAAGATGATAAAGGTTCTGGGAAGTCCTGCTGTCAAACATATTTAACTAATGTTTTTCTTTTTCTTTTTTTTTAAGATTTTATTTATTTGACAGAGAGAGACAGTGAGAGAGGGAACACAAGCAGGGGGAGTGGGAGAGGGAGAAGCAGGCCTCCCACGGAGCAGGGAGCCTGATGTGGGGCTCCAACCCAAGACCCCGGGATCATGACCTGAGCCGAAGGCAGACGCTTAATGACTGAGCCACCCAGGCGCCCCTAACTAATGTTTTTCTAAATTATTTAATCATGCACTTTTTGTTAGATCTAGTGTCCTATGAAATCAAGTATTCTTTTCTAAGGAGCACATTTTAGAACATGCTGTTGTATTCGAATCTCATAGGGGGAAAAGCTGAGAATAAAAGCTGATAACTTGGACAAGCTTACAGAACTGGTAGATAGAAGTACTGGATTCCGGTTCTGTTAACTCCAATGCTTTCCCTAATAGATTCTTAAAACTCTACAAACCATTTTAATTTAATCAGCCAAAATTTGTCAAAACCAGATAGCTGACAGATGCAGTAAGGCTATCTGGACTGATATGAGTGTTTGACTGGAAAATCAGTACAAGCTATGTGGTTTTCATGAAGTGCATAAAAACTCACTAGCAGCAGAGTTTCAAGTGATTCCACAATTTATGTCTTTTTGAAAACATTTTGAATAAATTGATCAGTCAATACAATGGGAAACAATATTCTGCTAAACAATTTACTAGATTGAATTTTGATAGAATTGACCATCTGTTTAAACTGTCAGGCCAATTCAGGTTGTATCTCGAGGACAGGCCAAAATGCTTGCTGAGAGTAAATACAAAACTTTTTTTAAAGTGAGGGAAAAATTAAATTTTCTGATCAGGCAGAAAAGGTACAGACTTAGTCAATCTCTGCCTTCAAAGCAGTCTCTTTGCTGAAATTGGCAAATTGGTTACTTTCATCAGTTTCAGCCTCTGTCAATTTCAGCAGCCTGGAACAGTCACACAAACACATCAATTTCAGCCCTAGAAACTTGTCTCTTTTGAAATTGACAGGAACTAAAATGAAGGAGAACCAAAGTGTCAGGCTCTCTGGAGGCTTTGGGAAGCCACTGATATTGAGTGACCTCTTCAGCAGGCCTGGTGCTCCAGGCCCCTGTTCCTGCTGCCTCAATGTCTTGGCTCCACACCAAGTCACTGTCTCTAGGATCCTGTAATAAGGGGTATCTCAAAGAGGCCATACATCCTCAAAGTGAGGTCTTAAAGTCAACTGTAGCTCAGAGTAAAATTGGCATAGTACAAAGTATTATGGTTTCAGAATTTGAAAGCTCTGGGACTACCACTTCATAGGCGATGAACTCATTTAACTTTGAAGGTTCTTCTATGATCTGTAAATTGTAGTTGGTGATGTCTGTGTTCTAAATAATAATCATGATGCTAATAATGGTTAATATTTATTGAACATAATTATTTTCCATGTGTTGCCCTATATAATCTTTGATCAGCTTTTTATGATAGTTTTAAAAGAAAAAGCTAGGGGATAGAGAAGTAACTTTACCAATGTTACATGATTAATAAATCTTCACTCCCGGATTGTTTTATTAAGGGTTAAATAACAGGATAAATTAATCCTGTAAGGTTGCTAACCAAGATGATAAATCTATAAAGCAGCCAAAAACATTTATTTGAGGTTTTAGGGATGGCAATCCTGGAGACCCAGAGTTAGCTGAAATCAAATGCTTGCTCTGAATTTGCCACTGGGGAGTGCAAGTTTATAGAGGCGAAAACCACAAAGTTAACAAAAGTTGTTTAGAAACAATTATGATTGGGGCTGGCAGGGTCAAACTGACTAATACAAGACTGGCTATTTAGCTAGGAGATATTACATTATCTCTATTTTAGTCCAAAGTAGAAGGCTGTGTTCTAGCAGGTGGTTAGCTGCAATTGACAAAAGTCAAAAGTTCTCTTTGTTCTGAGAGTTGAAGCAGGAGACATACACAGGCCCGGCTTCCTCAATATCCTCCGGACCCTATTTTGAGTCTCTTTTCTTAGCAATGCTTAGCTTATTTTGGAATCATCTTTAGGAAGGGTTAAATAATAGGATTAATCAATTGTGTTAAGCGTTGAATTTTTTTTTTTTTTTAAACCAGAACGTTTATTGTGTGACTAATCGTTGAAATCCTCAAGATGAACTGAATGCTGCAACAGCTGCCCTCTTGGGCTTAGGTGTTGTTCCTTCACGGAATCCATGCCTGAATCTGCAGTATACAATTTTTAGGTGCCTCATTTGACCGGTCCCAGTGGTGTTTTATCTTTTAGCCTTGGCACTCCAGTTATACTTTCTCTGGCGCTTGGCAGGATAGCCGCAATTACCACATGTGGACTTCTGACGATGGTAGGCCTTCGAGCCACAGCGGCGGCACGACGTGTGCGTCTTGTTGCGACGCTTTCCAAACGATGACGTCCCCTTCGTCATCTTGTTTCCGCAGCAGACCCTAAAGAGCAATAATAAATAATTTTAGAAACTATTAAGTGTTATGCTATGCACTTTAGGTGTTGTTATTATTGTATCCGCTGCTTTATATTCTCATTAAAAATGTGTTCTCACCACCTTGTATAATCTTGCAGTCAGTGTGCTCAGACTTGATTTAAAGAGGGATCTAATCCAGGTTAAACATATTTCACTACCAAATACAGATCCTCATCCCAAATACCTGGGATAAGAACCACAAGACATTCAAGGATAATTTTAAGTTCTCTGTGCATAACTTCTGTTAAGGCTAAAACTTACTCTATTCTGGCTGAAATATTTCCATTTCCCTGGTTTCTTTATAAAATGAATTTCAAGACCAATGGTGTGCATACTTGCCTATAAATGTCCTTGGACATCATTCAGTGATGTCCATCCTAGCACTGTTAACATAGATATATGCTCATTCTCCTCCTCAGTCTTCCTCCTTATTCTAGTTATTTGGTGAAGAATTTGTTTGGCATCTCAATAAATTTAAGGCTTTTCAAGAGGCTTCTAAAAACAGACATATAGACCAATGGAACAGAATAGAGAACACAGATATGGACCCTCAACTCTATGGTCAAGTAATCTTTGACAAAGCAGGAAAAAATATGCAGTGGAAAAAAAAGACAGTCTCTTCAATAAATGGTGCTGGGAAAATTGGACAGCTATGGAGAATGAAACTCGACCATTCTCTAACACCGTACACAAAGATAAACTCAAAATGGATGAAAGACAGGAATCCACCAAAATCCTAGAGGAGAACATAGGCAGTAACCTCTTCGACATCGGCCACAGCAACTTCTTTCAAGATACATCTCCAAAGGCTAGTGAAACAAAAGCAAAAATGAACTTTTGGGACTTCATCAAGATAAAAAGCTTCTGCACAGCAAAGGAAACATTCAACCAAACAAAGAGGCAACCCACAGAATGGGGGAATGTGCTTGCAAATGACACTACAGATAAAGGGCTGGTATCCAAGATCTATAAAGAACTTCTCAAGCTCAACACCCAAAAAACAAATAATCAAGTCAAAAAGTGGGCAGAAGACGTGAACAGACACTTCTCCCAAGAAGACATACAAATGGCTAACAGACCCATGAAAAAATATTCATCATCATTAGCCATCAGGGAAATTCAAATCAAAACCACATTGAGATACCACCTTACACCAGTTAGAAGGGCTAAAATTCACAAGACAAGAAACAAATGTTGGAGAGGTTGTGGAGAAAGGGGAATCCTCTTGCACTGTTGGTGGGAATGCAAGTTCGTACAGCCACTTTGGAAAACAGTGTGGAGGTGCCTCAAAAAATTAAAAATAGAGCTACCCTATGACCCAGCAATTGCACTCCTGGGTATTTACCTCAAAGACACAGATGTAGTGAAAAGAAGGGCCATATGCACCCCAATGTTCATAGCAGCCATGTCCGCAACAGCCAAACTGTGGAAAGAGCCGAGATGCCCTTCAACAGACGAATGGATAAAGAAGATGTGGTCCATGTATACAATGGAATATGACTGGGCCATCAGAAAGGATGAACATCCAACTTTTACATCAACATGGATGGGACTGGAGGGGATTATGCTCAGTGAAATAAGTCAAGCAGAGAAAGTCCATTATCATATGGTTTCACTTATTTGTGGAACAGAAGGAATAGCAGGGAGGACATTAGGAGAAGGAAGGGAACAATGAAGGGGGGGCGGAATCGGAGGGAGAGACGAACCGTGAGAGACGATGGACTCTGAGAAACAAACTGAGGGTTCTAGAGGGGACGGGGGTGGGGGGATGGGTTAGCCCGGTGATGGGTATTAAGGAGGGCACGTATTGGGCGCCTGGGTGGCTTAGTCATTAAGTGGTGCCTTCGGCTCAGGTCATGATCCCAGGGTCCTGGGATCGAGCCCCGCATCCCGCTCCCTGCTCAACGGGAAGCCTGCTTCTCCCTCTCCCACTCCCCCTGCTTGTGTTCCTGCTCTCGCTATCTCTGTCTCTGTCAAATAAATAAATAAAATCTTTAAAAAAAAAGGAGGGCACGTACTGCATGGAGCACTGGGTGTTATACGAAAACGATGAATCGTGGATCACTGCATCAAAAACTAGTGATGTACTGTATGGTGACTAACATAATAAAATAAAATTTAAAAAAGAAGATATATAGAAAGATGATAAAGATTATTTCTCATGTTTTGGTCCTCTCTCGGTTTCCTTCCTTCTTTCCCCATTAGTATCTCCTTCCCTCCTCCTTTTTTTCTTTCCACAAGTATTCACTGAGTTCCTACCATGTGACCAGCATTTTGTGACTAACACTTTGCTAGGTGCTGGGACAAGATATATCCAGTTTCTTTCCTTGTATCACTTAAAATCTAGTGAAGTTTGACATTAAATGAAAATTATTTATAAATGGCAATATGATAAGTATGCAGAAAAAAAATACAGGATGTCTTGAGATAGAATAACATCTCCCTTACTTAGACTAGGAGATGAGGAAGGCTAGAATTGAATCCCCAGACTGTTAGTGCTTCTCCCACATGTACATGATTTCTAGGGTTTTCACATAAATGCCAGCCCACACTCCTCCTTCTTTTGAGGACTACACATAATGAGAAGCATAGTCACGCCTGGCTTTCCAATTCAGTCATGAAAATGGACAGAAAGCAGTAATAAAGTCTACCCTTTCTTAATCTAGTTGTCTTAACAG
Source organism: Zalophus californianus (assembly GCF_009762305.2). Taxonomy (NCBI): domain Eukaryota; kingdom Metazoa; phylum Chordata; class Mammalia; order Carnivora; family Otariidae; genus Zalophus; species Zalophus californianus. The sequence continues at coordinate 87,687,481 of NC_045600.1, forward strand.
CCAAGGCTAATAAACAATTTGGCAATTCAATTAGTTCATTGGACAAGGATCTGGAAACCACTAATCTTGTCAACTGTACACATTTAATTTTAAACTCCTTTCTTCTATGCACTCTCATTTTGAGGTTTCACAGGCGACTGTGATATAGATTTGAAACTTAAACTCAGCCTTGAAAAGGAAAAGAAAGGGCAGGAAGGAAGCAGCCTGACATGATGAAGCTCCCACAAAGCAGCATTTACTGTGCCTAATAGGCTCTGTCTGTCTAAGCTGACCCACCAGTTCAGGTGGACTCTTCATAATTTGGCATTTTTTTCTCTAAAAGCGGAGGTGAAGTGTACTCGTATAGCCTTCCCAAGACTCATTTGTTTGAGAGCTAATTCATTACCTCGAGAATTCTCTTCAGCAGTATCTCCTTCCATCCCCCACACTGAGAGCCTGTGACCTTTGGTCACCTTGATGTATTCGTAGCATCTGTACTCAAATAATTTATTCATAGGCTGAAATTGCTAATCCCAGTTTGGAGTGGAGAAATATTTACTTGGTCACTCGCACTCTGTTAAGCTGAGGAGGCATTGAAGGGAGGGTCACTCACAGCCATCCTTCCCCATACAACTTTTGGAGCTGTGTATTGTAAACTATTTTATCAAAGAGCCATGGGTAGCAGTCTGTGAGAACGTATTGGGAATCAGCTAATGGACAGAAAGTACCTGCTCCGACACATTAATTCCCTTCCCTGTCAGCCTACATCATTGTAGCGCATGCATGATGGGAAGCGAGGTCCCATCACACCAAGGCACCTGCTGCGTTTCCATCTGCCAAGCGCAATAGCTCCTTTGATTGCCCATTTTTCTGCCTAATGGCTTATTCCTTTTCTCTTTGTAAAGTTTTTACATTTTTATTGTGATTTTAATAGTCATTTAAAAATTTTTCTCATCTCTGTTTGGCACAGCAAGTATGTTGATAAAAGAATAACATAAATAATATTCTAAACCATACCCAAATTGAGATCACTCCAAGAGCTGTGTTTCAGTGTTTAGTCTGATAAAGTTGTCATGGCGATAATGTCGCCTGAGAATAAAAGTGCCATGTGCATGGTTGATTAAAGGAAATAGCTCAGATGGTACACAAACTGGTAAATATTGAACCTATGAACTATTATACTGGCCATATTTTTTTCCCCTGCTTGATTTTTTTTTTTTGAGCTATACTCTATTCAGTTTTCTGGAAATAGCCTGAAAATTCTCATATTTCTCTCTCTCTCACTCATTTGAGGATTTATATTGTTAAAATCCCTTGGAATAGATATTGGCAGTGCTCCCAAACTGGCCTTTAGATTCTGTCTAAAGCTGTTGATTTGGCTGGATTAGTCAAAGCAGCAGATCATTATTATATATTGAACATCTGTCAAAAATAGCACTAACAATTATCAGATACATTCTCTATCATGAAGATTTGGACTTGAGTATTTGAGAAGAAATTTCTATAACTCTAAGTCAATATGACTATTTTTATCCCAGACAAGAAACAAAACTAGAATTGTCTTTAATTAAGGTGAGGATAAAATGATAGGCATGCTGCGTGTGGGTATAATTAGGAAAGGCTGAGTTGCTGTTTTCTGAGGGATCAGAACCAACCCATCTTCCTAAGTCTTAGGTAAATGGGAAGGAAGAATGGGCACTTTAGGGGGAAACTGAGACCTGGAATCTAGAATTTTTCTTTGTTGACATATCAATTTGATAAATTACCTGTAGAAGGGAATGATTTATGATTTACATGTTTACATAAGACACTAAATTCATCAGTAAAGTGAAACATCAGGATGCTGGAATATATGGTAGGAAGATCTCATAGGTCATGGAAATGAGAATATAAATAGCATACAAACTTCTGGGAGAACAAGCTTGGGACAACAATTCAGAAAATATTTATTTGTGTATTTATATATTAAAAAACCAAACACCCTAATCTACTAATCATACTCCAGGAAGGCAATCTGGTAAGTATGAGCCTATCTAAGCCATGGGAATCCAGTAAGTACGAGCCTATCTAAGCCATGTGGCTACAATGACCAATGAGATGCCAGACACTGTTGTTAGGGGCTTAGAAATAAGCTGGCTATAGCACTTATACCTATGGATAGGACAACAGCAATCTGCAGCCAACAGGCTCCCTAAAACTCTAGATCCTGAAACTGGAAAATGTCTGGAAAAATCGATATTAAAAGGCCAAAAAGATGGAATTCTTCATTTTGCAAATGCTTGCTTTTTAGCTGCTCAGTTCTTAGACACTGGGCTAGATACTGTAAGGAGAATCAGGAAGAAATACAACCTTACCCTTGTTTATGTGAAGCTTTCAATTAAGCAGAGGATGGCCATACATAGACCTAAATAATGCAAGGGAATAGATGAAGGAGCAAGCGAGTAGAGGTACTGTGTGTGTTGAGCCTGGGGTGAGCTACCTCTGGGCTTCTTGGAGTGGAGGGAACGATATCAATGAACTATCATAGAGGTGTCTTCAATCTAAGCAAAGTTTCCCCTGGACTAGAGGCACGAGGGCAGGCTCTATGCTTAAGTAAAAACCTTAACAGAGTGGAAAGCCAAAGCCCAAGAAAGGATGTGACTGAAATTCATAAAAACAAGGGGAATGAGTTGAGCACAAATTTGTTTCCAAATAGAGAAATGGAGAAGTGCTATAAATAGGAAGGTCTCCCCTCAGTCGCAGCGACTTCTTCCTAGAAACATCGCCAAAGGCAAGCAAGGGTAAAAATGAACTATTGGGACTTGATCAAGATAAAAACTTTTGCACAATAAAAGAAACAGTCAACAAAACCACAAGACAACCGACAGAATGGGACAAGTTATTTGCAAATGACATATCAGATAAAGGGCTAGTATCCAAAATCTATAAAGAACTTATCGAACTCAACACCCAAAGAACAAATGATCCAATCAAGAAATGGGCAGAAGACATGAACAGACATTTTTCCAAAGAAGACATCCAAATGGCCAACAGACACATGAAAAAGTGCTCAACATCACTCGGCATCAGGGAAATCCAAATCAAAACCTCAATGAGATACCACCTCACACCAGTCAGAATGGCTAACATTAACAAGTCGGGAAATGACAGATGTTGGCGGGGATGTGGAGAAAGGGGAACCCTCCTACACTGTTGGTGGGAATGCAAGCTGGTGCAACCACTCTGGAAACAGTATGGAGGTTCCTCAAACAGTTGAAAATAGAGCTGCCCTATGACCCAGCAATTGCACTACTGGGTATTTACCCCAAAGATACAAATGTAGGGATCCGAAGGGGTATGTGCACCCCAGTGTTTATAGCAGCAATGTCCACAATAGCCAAACTGTGGAAAGAGTCAAGATGTCCATCGACAGATGAATGGATAAAGAAGATGTGGTATATATATATATATATATATATATATGTACAATGGAATATTATGCAGCCATCAAAAGGAATGAAATCTTGCCATTTGTGACGACGTGGATGGAACTGGAGGGTGTTATGCTGAGCAAAATAAGTCAATCAGAGAAAGATATGTATCATATGACCTCACTGATATGAGGAATTCTTAATCTCGGGAAACAAACTGAGGGTTGCTGGAGTAGTGGGGGTGGGGTGGCAGGGATGGGGTGGCTGGGTGATAGACACTGGGGAGGGTATGTGCTATGGTGAGTGCTGTGAATTGTGCAAGACTGTTGAATCACAGACCTGTGCCTCTGAAACAAATAATACATTATATGTTAAAAAAAAAAGAAGACAGCAGGAGGGGAAGAATGAAGTGGGGGGAATCGAAGGGGGAGACGATGGACTCTGAAAAACAACCTGAGGGTTCTAGAGGGGAGGGGGTGGGGGGATGGGTTAGCCTGGTGATGGGTATTAAAGAGGACACGTTCTGCATTGGGGCACTGGGTGTTATACGCAAACAATGAATCATGGCACACTCCATCAAAAACTAATGATGTAATGTATGGTGATTAGCATAACATAATAATAAAAAAAAAGAATAGGAAGGTCTCCTATGAGCAGTATGTTAGCATCCTCCCCAAATAAAGGATAGGAGGGGGTGGGGGAGGGAGACAAAGGGAAAAGGAAGATGAAGAGTTCTGCTTTCCACAGTGAAAAATGTGGAACTGGTTGCCCTAAGTTGGCACAGGATGGTTATGTTGTACATCCCGATACTATAAAAGCATTTACATAAATTCACGGCTGGAAGATCTACATTCATTATTGAGAGAATCCAAAATATGGAAAGGCAGGATGCTCTAGTGTAAGAATCAGTGAACTGAGAGTCAGAAGATTGAGGGTGGAATCTGCCTTCATCACCAACTGTTCTGTAGGACCCCAGGCAAGTTACAACACCTCAGTTTTCTCATTTGCAGAAGAAAACATGTAATAACTATTTCACAGAATGGTTAAGAGTAAAGGAGACAATGGATGTGAGAGACTTAAGAAACTTACTAGCAAACACACACATTCCGTGAGACTGTAGGAAAGGACAACTTTTTCTTTCCATTTAACCTATTCCCCTTCTCCTGCCTGGTAAATCCCACTCTTAAATTTAGAAAAACTGCTTTTGGTGAGAAGTAGAGGACATGCAAAATGGATACCAGGTCACTATACCTGATCATAGTGTGATACCCTCCCTCTTTTGACTCTGCTTCAGTGAAAATGCATGCCTTATGCCGTGATTCCAGCACAATGCCCTGCAGAAGTCAGAGCACTCAGGCCCAATACTCTCCTTGGCAGGAAGCAGGCATGCTTTGTGTGTTACACGGAGACCCAGACAGATTAGCAAAGCCATTTTCCTTCTAGTCTTCCACATTTTAAAAAGCAGCCTGGTCTATGTATAACAATTTGACAAGGTTATATATTCTACCAAAACCAGAAAAAAATCAAATAAATTCTAAACTGCACTCAGGGGCTAGAATTAGTTCTAATGGACAAAGACAGCTGTGACCCCACTGTAGTACTGTGATGGAGAGCTTGACAGCTCCATGCTGTTTCAGACACAATGACATGCATGACAGCAAGTGACTCCTCAGCTCTGCCTTTCTCAGGTGGCAGAACAGTAAAAGGAGGCTGAGGTGCATCTTACTGGGCACAGGGTCACTCAAGAACAGCAGATGTATTTATGCCATTAATTATTTAAGGAGACTGGCAAAAGACTCCCTTTCTCATTATTATTCTTACACGTTCATTGACTAATGGGTGGGAAAGAGGGAAATCTATTTTTTCCCCTAAAGATCAGTGTATTCCACGGTGTTGTGTAGCTGTATCTGAAGATGGTATTAAATGGGTGAGGTGCAGAACCACTGTTTTTTTGTTCAGATTATTCTACCACCAAATGTTTCACTGAATCATCAGTTTGAAGGCTTTATCTGATGGCCTAAAAATATTGTATACCAATTCACTGATTTCCTTTGTTCTAAATGATAGACATTTTGACTTTTGTTAGCTGGCTGTCACTGAAGTCCAGTGCTTGGTAAAAAAGTTGGCTATCAGTCTTTTTTTTTTTTTTTTTTTTTTTTTAAGTTCAGGTATCTGGCTTTTCTTTTTTTTTTTTTTAAAGATTTTATTTATTTATTTGAGAGAGAGAGAATGAGAGATAGAGAGCATGAGAGGGAAGAGGGTCAGAGGGAAAAGCAGACTCCCCACTGAGCAGGGAGCCCAATGTGGGACTCGATCCCAGGACTCCAGGATCATGACCTGAGCCAAAGGCGGTCACTTAACCAACTGAGCCACCCAGGCGCCCAGTTGGCTATCAGTCTTTAAGGTACTACCCAGTCATGGAAAAGCCTTGTCAGTCTCCTTGACTGTAACTGAACTCCAAAGTGAGCTATCAGTACTTTTTTTTTTGGGTGGGTGGGGGGGTTTGTTTTTCCTTAACAACCTAGGCAACAATTAATTCAGGAGATTACCCTAAATGTGTTCTTCCAAGAACACCTGAGCCAGTTCTACCTATCAACTGGTAAGCAGCAAAAGGGGCTGCTACTCAAGGCTGTAGGGGAAAATGCTACTTTCTCTTGTCTGCTGAGAAGGGTCAGAAAGCTCAGTGAATAGGTATTTCTGCAAGATCCCAAATAAGGGACTATGTACCCATCCTGAAATCTAATCTTTATTTTCCCCCATTTTTTCTCTCTATCGCACCTCTATCGCTCTTGTCCTGTGTCCATACGCCCTAGATGAGACAAGGCTATACTCCCTATACTTGTCTTTATTCTGTTCCCAGTATCCAGTAATAGAACAAATCATGTATAACTGACTCTGAAAGGCTAACCTGGAATTGAACTACATCTTACAGGAAACCTCTGAAATCTCAAAAAATCTCCTGATGGGTGTAGAAATGCCATTCTAAAGCATGAAAGGCAGGCACCTATGGGTTAGCTGGGTTGGGAATTGTGGGTAGACAGATGGAATCGAATGCTTAGAGGTTGGTAGCCAAAATTAGGTACAAAGAGGTACTTTAAAAATAGCTTAGAAGAAGCTATACAGATGGCAAATATGTATGTGAAAAGATGCCCCATATCATATGTCATAAGGGAAACGGAAATTTAAAAAAGATGCCACTCCACACTTATTAGAATGATCAAAATCCAGAATTCTGACAACACCAAATGTTGGCCAAGATGTGGAGAAATACGAATTCTAATTAATTGCTGGAGGGAATGCAACAATGGTACTATCTCTTTGGAAGATAGTTTGGCAGCTTCTTACAAAACTAAACATGCTTTTACCATATATTCCAGTAATCACTCTTCTTGGTATTTACCCAAAGGATTTACACTATGTCCACACAAAAACACGCACATGAATGTTTATAGCAGCTTTTTTCATAACTGCCAGAACTTGGAAGCAACCAAGATGTCCTTCAGTAGGTAAATGGGTCAATAAACTGTGGTACATCTGGATAATGAAATATTTAGAGCTAAAAAGAAATGAGCTATCAATCCATCAAAAGACATGGGAGAAACTTAAATGCATATTGCATGTGGAAAAAGCCAATCTGAAAAGCCTACACACTGTATGAGTACAACTATATGACATTCTCAAACATGCAAAACTGTGGAGACAGTAAAAGCATTAGTGGTTGCCAGGGGCCACAGGGAGGAAAGGATGAATTGGTGCCACACAGAGAATGTTTAGGGTAGTGAAACTACACCTTATGATACTATAATGGTCAATACATGTCATTATATGTTTGTCCAAACCCACAGAATGAACAGCACCAAAGGTGAACTGTAATGTAAACTATGGACTTTGGGTGGTAATAATGTGTCCATGGAGGTTCATCAGTTGTAACAAATGCACCACTAAAGTGGGGAACATTCATAATGGGAGACACTCTACATGAGTGAGGAAAGGGAGTATATGGCAATACCTCAATTTTGCCTTGAACCTAAAATCGCTCTAAAAAGTGAAGTCTATTTTTTTAAAAAAATAACTTACAACAAATATTGGTACTTTTAATATGAAGCAGCAAAGAATAAAGGCCCATAATGGAAGTTCTGAGGATGAAACCAGTTAGTCTGAGAAGGTGGAGTTTAAACTGGTCCTGGAAGGATGGATACGTGGAGAAGAGTTAGCAGGAAAAGCATGGCACAGGCATTGGGGTGGAGAGGTGCCATGCATGCTTCTGGAATCAGTGAATAAACCAAACTATTTTCAGAGTTGGGAAGAATCTGTATAAGGAAACAGCATAATTTCAAGGACGTAACTGAGAAGAGCAACTTGGTTACTCTGAAGAAGATTTACTAAGGATGGGAGGAGGAATGGATTCAGGAGGTATCCTGAAAGTTGAACTATTAGACTTCAAAAGTGGATTGGTTGTGAGGCATGAGGAGCAGCAACTCTTAAGGTCAATATTTCATGGAACACTAGTAGAGTCATTTACCCTTCAGTAGGGAAGGAGTATTCCCCCACCTCGTCGATGTTCAGAAAGGCTACTCAAAGATGTACTCATAATTTCTTATTCTTGTGCACAATTTTTGATGGTTTGAAAATAAATGCTTCCTAAATATTATATTTAGTGACCTCACAGAATGATCTAAAACAATCTTTTTAATTATAAAATTGATGTATGTTTATTGAATAAAATTAATAAAATATAGAAAAATAGATTAAGCAAAAAATTCCCACTTGGTCTTACTCCTTAAATGCATTTTTTAAAAAGCATTTTGGCAGATTTGTCTTTAATCTTTACATATTTTTGTTATATAATTCTAATTGTATTGCATATGAAATTCTCTATACAATTTTTATACCATGTTTATTTGTGTTAAATATTGAATACCTTTAAAATGATACTTATGAATTTTCTGAAAGTTATAAAGGATGGTAATCCAAAGGCTATGTACCCACCACACAGACTAGGAGACGGAAGTCACTGCTAATCCTAGAAGAATTCTGTGTGTTCCTCTTGGATACGGGCCCACTTACCCCATCTAGAGAGAACACTGTCCTAACCTTTGTGTCTAATGTTCCCTTGTTTTGAAAAATAGTTTTATATTACATGAGCCATAGCTCATTTCATCAAAAGACAAATATCAGAATAATCAGAAGTCCAGAAAAAGAGAGGGAGAAGGGGGTCAGATTTATTTAAAAAATAATAGCTAAGAACTTCTCAAACCTGGGGAAAGACTCTGACATAGAGGTTCACAAAGGTAATAGACCACACTATTACTTCAATGCAAAAAGACCTCCAGGACACATTATAATGAAACTGTAAGGCACCTGCGTGGCTCAGTTGTTAAGCGTTTGCCTTCAGCTCAGGTCATAATCCCAGGGTCCCGGGATCCAGCCCCACATCGGGCTCCCTGCTCTGCAGGAAGCCTGCTTCTCCCTCTCCCACTCCCCCTGCTTGTGTTCCCTCTCTCTCTCTGTGTCTCTCTCTGTCAAAAATAAAAAATCTTTAAAAAAAAAAGAAAGAAAGAAACTGTCAAAAATCAAAGACAAAGAAGGACTCTTAATGGCAGCCAGGGGAAAAAAGAATGAAACCTACAAAAGTACCCCCATTAGTCTATCAGTGGACTTCTCAGCAGAAGCTCTATAGGTCAGGAGAGTATAATGACATATTCAAAGTGTTGAAAGATAAAAATTGCTAACCAATAATATTTTACCCAGCAAAGTTATCCTTTTTACATGAAGGAGAAATAAAGTCCTTCTGAAACAAAAGCTGACTGACTTCACCACCATTAGATGTGCCATGCAAGAAATGTTGAAAGGAGATCTTCAAGCTGAAATAAAAAGATGCTAATCGGCAACATATGATAGTACACAACACACTGGTAAAGGTGAAAAATAGTCAGAATTAGAAAATTATAACTATTAGGATGGTGTGTTAACCAACAAACAATAGTATGAAAGCAAGAGGAAAAGAGTAGTAAAAATAACTGTAGCTACTATAAATTGTTAATGAATATATAATATAAAAGGAGGTAAATTGTGGCATAGATAATATAAAAGGGAGGAGTAAAAAGGTAGAGTTTTTATAGGTAATCAAAGATATGTTGCTATGAGCCTAAAATGGGCAGTTTTATCTATAAAATGTTTTACGTAAGCCCTGTGGTAACCAGAAAGCAAAAACCTAGATCCACAAAAGACAAAGAGGAAACAGAACACACCACCATGGAAAATGACAAATTTACAAAGGTAAGCAGAAACAGAAACAATGAAAATATAAAATAACCAGAAAGCAATTAATAAAATGACATAGTTAAGTCCTTACATAGCAATAACTACTCTAAATGTAAATGGATTGAATTCACCAAAGAAAAGGCAGAGTGCCTGATCCAGGCACTCTGGATCTGAATAAAAATAAATAAATAAATAAATAAATAAATAAATAAATAAATAAATAAAACAAACCCAACCAAGACCCAACCATATGCTGCCTATAAGAGACCCACTTCAGCTTTATGGACATACATAAACTCAAAGTGAAGGGATGAAAAAAGATACTCCATACCAGAAGCAACAAAAAGAAAGTAGAAGTCACCATGCTTGGACAAAATTATTTTAAGTCAAAAATAGAAACAAGAGACAAGGAAGATCATTACATAATGATAAAGGCCTCAATCCATCAAGAAGAATTAACAATCATAAATATATATGCACCCAACATTGGAGCATCTAAATACATTAAGCAAATACTAACCAGTGTGAAGAGAGAAACAGACAGCAGTATAATAATAACAGTGGACTTCAATACCCCACTTTCAACAATGGATAGATCATGCAGACAGAAAATCAACAAGAAAATAATGGACTTGAACTGAACTATAAAGAAATAAAAGGCATCCAAATCAGAAAAGAATTAAAATTTCTGTTATAAACAGATGATATGATCTTTTTTAAAGGATTTTATTTATTAGAGAGAAAAAGAGCACATGCACAAGTGTGGTGGGGGGGGGGCAGAGGGAGAAAGAGAAGCAGACTCCTCACTGAGCAGGGAGACCAACATGGGGCTTGACCCCAGGACCCTGAGATCATGACCTGAGCTGAAGGTAGACGCTTAACCAACTGAGCCACCTAGATGCCCCAACAGATGATATGATCTTATATATTGAAAATCCCAAAGAAAAATCATTGGATCTAATCAATGAATTCACTGAAGTTGCAGGATTAAAAAAAAAAAATCAATATGCAGGAAGCAGTTGCATTTTTAAATACTAACAAGGAAACATCTGAAAAAGAAAAAAATAAAACTACTCATTAATAATAGCATTAGAAACAATAAGATACCTAGAAATAAATTTAAGCAAATAAGTGAAAGTTCTGTACAATGAAAATTACAAGACTTTGTTGAAAGAAATCCAAGAAGACACAAATAAATGGAAGGACATTCATGTTCATGGATTGGAAGAGTTAATGTTAAAAAATCCATGCTACCCTAAAGCCATCTGTAGACACAACACAATCCCTATCATAATTCCAATGGCATTTTTCACAGAAACAGGACAAAAATCCTAAATATTGTATGGAACCATAAAAGACTGTGAAGAGCTACAGTAATCATGGGAGAGGAGAATAAAACTAGAGGCATCACACTTCCTGATTTTAAACTATACTACAAAGCTATTGGAATTAAAACAGTATGATACTGGCATAAAAATAGAGGCATGGACCACTAGTACAGAGTGGGGAGCCCGGAATTAAGCACCTGGATGTATAGTCAACTAGTATTTTATAAAGGAACTAACAGTATCTAATGGAGAGAGGATAGTCCCTTTGACAAATGGTGTTGGGAAAACCGGGTAACAGCATGTAGGAAAGTGAGATTGCACTCTTATCTTACACCACTCACAAAAATTAAGTCAAAATGGATCAAAGACTTAGACATAAGACCTGATATGATAAAACCCCTTTAAGAAAACAGAGCGAGGAAGCTTGTTGGCAGCAATGTTAGCAATGATTTTTTGAATAGGACAACAAAATCACAAACAACGAAAGAAAAAAATAAACAGGTGGGATTACATCAAATTTAAAGCTTCTGCACAGCAAAAGAAACAATTAACAAATGAAAAAGCAACATATGGAATGAGAGAAAAATATTTGCAAACCATGTATAAGAGGTTAATATCCAAAATTTATAAAGAACTTACACAACTCAGTAACCAACAATGTAATTAAAAAAATTGGCAGAGGCACTAAATAGACATTTTTTCCAAAGAAGACACCCAAATTGCCAATCGGTACATGAAAAGTATTTGACATTACTGATCATCAGGGAAATGCAAATTAAAAAAAACACAATAAATATACCCCACACCTAGAAGAATGGCTATCATCAAGAAGACAAGAGATAATAAGTATTGATGAGGATGTGGAGAAAGGGGAACACATGTGTATTGTTGGGATTGTAAAGTGGCACACTCACTGTGGAGAACCATATGGAGTTTCTTCAAAAAATTAAAAACTAGAACTACCATACAATCCAGCAATGCCACTTCTAGGTATGTATCTAAAGGAAGTGAAAACACATTACCAAAAAGATATATGAACTCACATACTTATTGCAGCATTATTCACAATAGCCAAGATATGAAACAACCCAAATGTCCATTGATGGATGATGGATAAAGATGTGAGATCTCAGGGGCACCTGGGTGGCTCAGTCAGTTAGGTAGCTGCCTTCGGCTCAGGTCATGATCCCGGGGTCCTGGGATCAAGCCCCACGTCTGGCTCCCTGCTCAGCAGAGAGCCTGCTTCTCCCTCTCCCTGCCACTCTGCCTACTTGTGCTCTTTATCTCTCTGTCAAATAAATAAATAAAATCTTAAAAAAAAAGATGTGAAATCTCTCTCTCTCTCTCTCTCTCACACACACACACACACACACACACACACACACACATGAATACATTCAGCTACGAGAAAAAAGGAAATCTTGCCATTTGGGACAACATGGATGGAACTTGAGGATGTTGTGCTAAGTAAGATAAGTCAGTCAGAATGACAGATGCTGTATGATATCCCTTAGATGTGGAATCTAAAAAATAAAAAGAACTCAAAAACAGAATGGAATGGTGGTTATCAAGGGCTGGAGACTGAGGGAATGGGACAGATGTTGTTCAAGGATATATACATACTTGAATTTAATAAATAAGTCCTGAAGATCTGATACACAGTATGATTATAGACAACAGAACTGTATAAATATTAAACTTGCTAAGACACTAGATACAAATTGTTTTTGACACTAGAAGAAATGATGATTATGTGATGAATTAGAGGTATTGGCTAAGCTACAATGATAATAACATTGCAATATAAGTGTATCAAATCAGTATGTTGTACACCTATTCCTAATTTCGTTTTTCATGAGTGATTAAACTTTTTATTTTGCCTTCTATGCCTTATATTTTTCTATATCCTTTCTTTTAGTAGTTATCCCAGATATTTTAACCCGGATATGTAAAAAGTTTAATGTTAATCAGTATCTTTACACTTTTCTCAAATAAAAGGGCATCAGGATGCTTCAGATAAAATCAATATTTTCTCAAGTTATAGGGCTATTATTGTCTAGTATTTGTTTTTTTTTAATTTGACAAAGTAGTTGGTATTTTATATAGTCAATATTTTAGTTTTACCTATGTATTTGCAGAAATCTTTGCTTACCATTCCTTTCTGTATCTGTGACCTTCCATTTGGTATTCTACTTGAAGCTCATTATTGAGCTCAATGTTTTCTTTTAGCTTGAATATATTTTCCTTTCCTACTCTTGAAAGAATTTCACCACACATTCCATTGTTAGGTTGATAATTATTTTTTTCTTAGCATTTTAAAATATCATTGTCTTCTGGATTTCATTATTGTTGTAGAAAAATAATCACTCATTCAGGCTATTTACAATGCCTTTGTTAAAAACATCTTTACTTTCTAGCTGCTTTACAGATCACTGCCTTTAATGTTTGACAGTTTCATTATAATTTATATCTAGAGGAGAATTTTTTAATTTATATTGCCTGGAATTTTTTGGACTTCCCAAATCTGTTTTTTTGTTTTTTTTTTAAACTTCTGGAAACTTTTGACCATCATCTCTTGAACTGTTGCTTCTAAAACTTTCTCTTTATTGTTTCCTTCTGAAACTCCAATTAGACATGTTAGAACTTCTCACTTTATCCTTTTTTTTAAAAAGATTTTATTTATTTATTTGAGAGAGAGAGAATGAGAGATAGAGAGCACGAGAGGGAAGAGGGTCAGAGGGAGAGGCAGACTCCCCGCTGAGCAGGGAGCCCGACATGGGACTCGATCCCGGGACTCCAGGATCATGACCTGAGCTGAAGGCAGTCGCTTAACCAACTGAGCCACCCAGGCACCCCTTCTCACTTTATCCTAAGTGTCTCTTAATCCCTCTTCATATTTAACACTCTAGTGCATTCTGCATAATTCAGATCTTTATTTCATTTCACTGATTTTTTTCTCCTCAGTGATGTCCAATAAATTAACCCATCCATTGATTTTTTTTTAAAATTTCAATTGTATTTTTATTTCTGGAAATTCTATTTGGTTCTTTTCACATCTGTTTTGTTGATCTCTATAATATTTTTGTTTCTTGTTCATATTTTTAGCCTCTTATTTCTTTAGATACGTTAAGCGTGGTTTTTGTATATTCTAATGACATCTGAATTCTTCACAACACTGAATTCTGCTGTTAGTTGCTTCTGGCTTGCAGTTCCTCATGATGTGTTGTGATATTTGACTGTAAGTGCATGTTCCTGGGATCTTCATTTGTAGGAATTATCAAAAGAGTGGTCTGAAGTTGAGTCTCTCCAGAGAGGAGTTGGCTTAGCTTCTGATGTTGGATGGGATACTACTAAACTGCAACTCAACCCCTATTTCTCACCTTGAGTTTTTTCTGACCATAAACCTATGTGAAAACTGGCTTGTGGTTATATATTCTTGAGGGAGATTTATTTACCCCCTATCTTGCTATGTTTTTTGCATGGTAAATTTTTTTCTCCTTTACCCTTACACTGAGAATGTGGACTTTGGGCTCCCAGCTTAATGTTGGAATCTCCCATTAGATTTTCCTCCTTAGCTGGGTCTTAGGCTTTATTTCCTATCTCTCATGCCAGGTGACCCTGAGCAGATATTAAATCAGAAGCTCAAGTTCACTAGGACTTGGCAAATGCCATTAGAACAAATGCTGGGCTACACATTGGCTTATCTATGAATAATTCCATCTTTCACTGGTTTTTGATATCTGAAGAGTCATTAAAAGAATATTTGGCATTTTTATTGTTTTTGGTGGCAGTTATGAAGAAAATCTAATGCACCATTACTGCCAAAATCAGAAGTCAAATCAGAAGTCAGGTGTCTTTTATTAGATCACTCAACATTGTATCAAAAGTGTTCAATGTAATATTTGTATGCATTACTGTAATAGAAACTCTCAGAGGTAGCCATTTAAGTTAGTTTAATTTTTTACTCTAATTTTTTAAAAAAGTGATAATCTAAGCACATTTTAAATAATGTTTCCTGTATGTCATTTTCATAGGATATATTCCCAGTATACCATTGCTGGACTAAGGGGATGCATATTTTTAAAGTTGTTGATATATTTCACAAGGTTGTACCAATTTATATTTTCATTAATAAAAATGAGAGTGCTCTATATCATCACCATTATTTGGGGTTACTATTAATATTTTATATTTGTCAACTTGATAAAGGACTTTAAAAGCAAAAACGCTTTTGTCTTGAAAGGTATTTGCAATACAATTTTTAAAGTTTAAGAACTCCCGCTCTCTACATTTGCATATTTATACATGTAATTCTATTATTGGAAATACAGAAAGACTAATATCCTGAGACGGGTGATAAAAATAAATGGTTGTCAACTCTGAAAAAATTTGTTATCTCTCTCTTTCTCTACTTCTCCCCTCTGCTCCTCCCCCCATAACCTCCACTCTGGTGTTTAGGGAAATGTTTTTTAAAACATATAATATACCCTATCTTGAGAATGCCTTTTTCCGGAGGTACCCAGAGACCACCCAGTGTACCCATATAAATTCTGATAAGCTCCTTCCTTTAATCCACGTCATCCTGGGAATAACCCCATTCATTTCTGGTCACTAGTGTTCCAGCTTAACAACAACAACAAAAAGGTGGGGGCGAACACGTTATTGTGAAAATGTGAAAACCCTTTGCCCTCGGGAATTTTATTTTCCGTAAGGTCAAAATACTCTGTGTATACACAAAATATTTTGTGTGCGTAGATGACTGTGCAGAATAATTTTTATGTGCAGACAGTGCAAAGCGTTCCTTTGAAGACGAGTCTTCTGTGGAGGTACCAGGAGGTTCCCTCTGTGCCTTCAGCTCCACCAGGATGTACAGCCTCAGCTCCCTGAGGAATTGCTCCCTCTCAGGATCACTCGATCCTGGCTCTCTCTCAGGATCACCTGGTCCTCAAAGCTGTTTCCAGGCCAGGTGCCTCTTCTCCCCTATCCCTCCCAGGTGTCTGGTCGCCTCTTAAGCAAAACCCCTGGTAGTCCGGACGGGTGCGTCTGAGGGTTCCCCAGAGAACCTGGCTGCTGCAGCTTCTCAGCTTTCTTTGTTTCCCTGGTTTCAAATCAGCAGCTGCCTGCCTGGGCTTGCATTCTTCCTGTTCCAAGGGGTACAATCAGGCTCATGAGTGATTCTCACACAAGGTCGCCACAAGTACAGCAAGGGCCACCATGTCTCCTAGCATTGCTCTTCGAAATAAATGTTACTTTCTATATAAACTCATTTTTTTTCAGAATGTCCTAAAGGTTGTTTTATTCATAGTCTGACAGATTGACTTAAACAAAATGATGATAATTAGCCAATCATTCTTTTTTTAAAGGTCAGGTTTGACCGATTTTACCCAGAAGGATACCTGCATCGTCAGAGGGAACTTTTGAGTTGAGTTGTTGGTAAACGTTGGATTTATTTTCTGACAGCCTATGGCTCTCTACACACAGCCATTGGCTGTCTCTCAGTTTTTTATAACTTCTCTTAGATCAGGATGAAGGAAATTATTTCAATTCACTCCATCTGAGACTAAGAGCATCACTTTAACCACTCCCAGCACAGTTGCCCCCTCAGGCCTGGGTTCACGGTCAGGCGATGTGAGTTGGCTTGGGGGCTCTTTGCCCACACCATGACTAAACATTTCAAGAGGGCAGACATGATCTCTAGGATTCCCACCTTGACTCCCAGCTCCATGCAGTTTCCTCTTTCCAACTCTTCCCCCATCAGCATAGCCAACCAAACATCCTATCATTTTTTAAAGAGGGTAACAGAAGTTTGCTTCCTAAGAAAGTGTAGAATGTAGAAGAAGGTAATTCAGATTCCCGATATACTTTAAAACATGCTTCTTATAGGATAAGCCACAACACACTCAACTGAGCCAGAAACCATCTGGGAAGGGCCTTTAGCTGGACAGAGCCCAGGTAAACTCCCAGCTGTGCCCCGCCTTAGCTGTGTGACTTTGGGCCTATTTCTTCATCTGTAAAGTGAGATGGTGACTACCAGGTTGCCTAACACTGCGTGTGTTAGAAAATAAGTTTCTTAGGAATGGCTTATACCAAGAACGCTTTAAGATACTTTCTCTTATAAAGGTTGTTAAAATATTATTTACCATTCTCAAAGTGCTTATCTTCTTAGGCACTTGGGGAAGCTTTCAGCTAAAACTAACAATATTTTGCATTAAGAAAAAGGCCTTGTGGATATAGGTTCTTTTAATTTCTTCCGGAGCAATAAAAAGTCCAACTAGAACAGTCTGAGGAAAAGTGATCTAGATTCAAACTCTGGGGAATTGAAGAGGGAAAAGTGACTTGGTGAAGGATTTGCACCTGTTTAAAAGGCAGGTGTTGGGGGGGGGAGAATATATCTATTACTTAATGTATTTTATTTTAATTGTCCCAAAAATACAAAATCCTGCTTTTACCTCCATCTCTCGAGTCTAGTCTCAACATCAGTGAGCTAGAATTGACTTTCAGAAATATTAAGTCAGTTCATGTGACTGCCCTGATTAAAACACTGCAAGAGTTCCCATCCCGCTCCAAATAAAAGTCAGTGTCTTCACAATGACCTACAAAACCCCATGTGACCTGAGCCCCGTTAGAGATAATAAAAGAAAACTGTCTTTTACTGTTCCCTCTGCTTAGAGCACTTTCCAACATTCCCCACTGAACCCCTCTAGCTGTGTGGCTTCTACGTTCTCCTCCTTCATACATCACCATGATAATGAGGCTGTCCCCAATCTCACCGTTTAAAGGGAAGCACCGTCTTTCGCCAACTCCCTAACATCTTTCCATGCTTCATTTGTCCCTGTAACCTTTATCAGCTGGTAATACACTATATAATAATTTGTTTTGTTATTTGACCTTGCCAAGAAGCTCTGTGAAAGCAGAGATTTGGTTAATTTTGTTAATGAATGACTCCTCAGCTTGGAGGAGCCATGCCTGGAGCACAGCAGGCCCTCGATGAATATTTGTTGAATTAATAAGGGAGAACATTGAAAGGTAGATGATGAATTTTAGAAGATGAAGTTTTTTGACCTTGTCAGGCAAAATAATTCCTTTGGTGAAACAAGGTAACCCTTCAAAGGGGATTTCACTTAAAACCAAATGAAAAGATGTTGATGAACAGAGAACATATAAGCAACATACAAACAGTTGAGTTTGTAAATAAAGGGTTTCTGAAATGATGGAGGCCTAAGCCCAGGCCCTCTCGCTCTCTTCAGTACCATTTTTACCATATTTGGAAAGCTTTGCTTTGAAAGTCGTCCTTCCCAGATTATAAGTGACATCAACTCTGGGATTTGCCCTCTTATCCTGAGAAGGCCGGGCTGACATTGCCTGTAGAAATGCTGGTTCACTTAAAAGAACAACAAAACCTTCCCAGGTACTATACAATTTCCAACAAACCAAGTTTGCAGCAAACACCACCTAGAGATAAGGAGCACACAGCTCTGGGCTTGCCAACTCTGCATTTCTGGTTTAAACCTCCTCTCTTTCGGCCTGCTACCACGTATAAGACCACATTTCCTACCTCACAACACGCCGGTTCTCAGGAAAGACGACATGCTCAATTTGCTGAGGTAGCGTCCAAGTCTGTATCCTTGTTTCCTCTTATAAAAGAGGCCACTGCTCCTGATCCTGGGAGGTTTTTTCTTTTTGAAAAAGTGATCTCAACTTACAAAGTAATTCGCTCCTTCGTGCTAATCCGTGTGCTCTTACAAAAGTGCCTTCAGGTTAGGAGAAATACAGACTTGATTAGGTCCTTATCACTGGATGTAACACCAGGGAGCTCTCACCTGCTGGTTGTATTGGTGATAAGGAGACCCAAGGCTCCTCAGGTTTGCTCACTAACCTTCTCTCCTTCCTTGCTTTTAAATGCATGAAAAACGTGGAGTTTGCAGAAAACCCTGGAGTCATGGGTTGATTTCCTTTAGAACGTATTTATATTTCTTTGGGCTTTTGGCATCTTTCCCTTTGTTCTTAGAAGTTCTATGGGGAGCCAGCTAATAGTATCAACAATCCCTCCATGTACTTTGTGACCAAGACCATTTACCTTGTAATCTAGGCCACTTCTATGCAACTCTTCAAATCAGAGAAACTTGAATATGGTTCCCAGGCTCTAAAATATTAAAACAGGAACTGAGAAAACAGAAATGAAGACAAGAGAGGACAAATTTACGTCAATGAAATCCCGTGACAACTTACTTGCATTTAGAGATCATGCACACGTTTTTCCTTGATGCAAATTTTTTCTAACTGTTCTGAAAATGGTAATGAGACAACTTTCAAGAAATTGACAGTAATGGGACACTTGAATGTTACAATGATATCTAAAAAGAAAGAAATTATTTCACTCATCTTAATCTTGCTGGAGAGGAGGAAAAAAATGTGAGCAGAGAAATGAGGCAGCTGGTAATTGAAGCCTTGGGATTCCTAAACCTTCTCTTTTGTGCTCCCAAATGAACAAGGTTTAAGCTGCCTTCAAGAGAAAGTCAATCTAAAGTCCATGATGACTTCAAAATGAAACCTTAGGGGGCTTTTAAAACTACAAGCTTCAGCTCAGCAAGGTCACTTCCTAAAGTGAAAATTCATTTTAGGGTAATGATTGTAGGGTAAGAAAAGGAAGCCGGGTGGGGTGGCATGGCTAGGTTTGAGTTAAAAGCCACATCATGGACTCCTCAACTGTGGAAGGAAATAGTACCTCCCTGGACAGACCACATGCCCTGCTAGGTGCTACGTCCTCTGTGGGGGGCTTTTGTATACCACCTGGTAGTTATTGGGCTGTCTTCCCTGAAAGTTAAAACTTTGGCCACTGGGGAGATTGCATTGCCCTGGGACATTGTCAGCCAGAGGACAGTTCAGCTCTTACCAGCATTCTGAGAAAATAGCCCTGATTTAAGCTGAGCCCCTTTGCACTCCCTCTGCCTCTTTGTTCAGTCTTCACTCTTTGCTTACAGGCCAGCTTGAGACTGTTATGTGTTGTTTCACAAATGAGTATTTTGAATTCTAGGTTACACTGCAGACCTTTGAGTGGAAGAGATCAACTTTTAGACCCCACGTTCTCTACCCTGCCCTGGAATTGGGACAGGAGCGTGAGGAAGGAGCAGTGTCCCAGGGCTGGACTGGAGCCTGAATGGGCAGCATGAGCACAGATACCGGGGAACTAGGAAATGAGTGGAGGAAAAACTGGGCTGGCAATTCTGAGGGCTGGGTTAGTCAGAAAGGTGGGGAGAAGTTAGAAAGCCCAAACAAGTCCAAGTTCAGAGGCAAATTTAAAGTTTCAATAAGATTAAAGGACTGTGACAGAGAACCTTAAGGAATCCTGCAAGATGTTTGCCACAGCTACCTTAATCTCAGCCCTCTCCAAGGATATCCAGCTGCTATTAAAAAAAAAAAAAAAAGGCAGCAAGGAGGCATCAAGAAGCTCCTTCTATTGGCATAGATCTCTTGTGTTCCTTTTGGTGTCAATGTCCCAGATGGTCCCTGGATACGGGCACCATTACTTCCTAATGGATCGACCTTGGACACATGACTTAAATTTTGCCTTTTATTTCTACAAATAAAACAGTGTAACAGGGATCAAAATCCGGATAAAACTATCTGTCATTAAATTTAAGTTAATGTTGTAGGTGTGCAATAAGAACTTGTTCCTTCCCTCCCCCATTTCACGTGCTCAGAGTGAGTGATTAGTAAATATCTATTAAGAAAGAGTAGGTTGATTTGGAGACTAGAGTGTAGTAGCTGTAAGCCAGACTGCCTGGGTTCAAACACTCTTAATAACTATGTGACTTTGGACAAGATAGGTAGTAATTCAGGGGCACCTGGGTGGCTCAGTAGATTGAACGTCCAACTCTTGATTTCAGCTCAGGTCATGAGCATGGAGCCCGCTTAAGATTCTCTCTCTCCCTCTCCCTCTGCCCCTCACCCCCCACCATTCACGCATGTGTGCACTCTCTCTCTCTCAAAGAAAAAAAGATATTTAGTAATTCAGTTTTGGATGAGAATATGATAGCGTCCACTTGGTAAGGTTATGGTAAGGATGAAGTGATATAATGTATGCAAACGTTAACGTGAAGATATCCCGGCCCTCAGCCCACCTGGGCGTATCTACTGCTTCTGCCCCCTCACCTCCCTCATATACTTGTATTGCTCACGTGCAGACATGACACATCCTTCCCCCCAACACTATTAAATGTACTCTATTTTTCATGAAGGAAAAAAAAAAGTGAGAACAGGAAAGAACATCTAAAACAAATGTCATTTGATTTTATAGATGACATGTTTTTAATGTTACCTGGGGAGATGTTGTCAAGGTAAAAAGCCCACACTCTGTGGAGTGTGGTAATTCTTCCATAATGGCTTTTTGAGGAATAGGAGTGTTGAGTTGTGTGCTGCTGAAATCCACCCTTTTTGTGTTCCATAAAATCTACATGAGAACAAGCCACATGTAATCCAAAAACTTCTGGAATGTAATTTGGGATCTTAGACTCTGTAATCTGGCTGACACACCCACCAGCATCTCCCAGCACCCTCATGCCTCCTCTAGGGCACTGACCTCAGGCATGAAGTTGTGTTTTCGCAGGTCTGCCTTCTAAAGCATCTTCTTTGTGGAGGGAACATTCTGGTAAGGAGAGTTGGCCCACTCAAAATTGTTGTCTGGCCATTTTGAACAATGCTTTATATTTGCTCCAGGTGTAGTTTTTCTGTAGCAAGTTTCCCCGTGAGTTATAGAAGTGGTTTAAATATCCTTTCTAAGGGGTCTGTGCTGCCAACTCTGGAGGATATGCTTTGATTTCTGAAGTTGGACAACATTCATCCAAACAATATTCACTTTTAAGGACTGAGCAGCAGTATATCTTGAACATTCATGCTGTTCTCAGCAACGCGGTGCCAGGCCAGGGGGACAAAAGGAAAGGCTCATGGGCTGGTGGGCAGAGTGGAACACATTGATCTTTAGCCGTAACATTTTCCAACACAGTCATGTAGAATTAGGATAAAGAGAATGCGTAGGTGTAAGTGAGAAATGGGACATTTTGGGTCTCTGTGTATGTCTCTTAAAATGTAGCTATAATGTTAGGGGAAAACGTATAAATGAATCATCCATTTTATTTTATTTTGTCTTAAAGATTTATTCTTTGGGTCACCTGGGTGGCTCAGTCATTTAAGCATCTGCCTTTGGCTCAGGTCATCATCTGGGGTCCTAGGATCGAGCCCCATGACTGGCTCTCAGCTCAGCGGGGAGCCTACTTCTCCTTCTGCCTCTGTGCTCTCTCTCTCTCTCTAAATAAATCTTTATTTATTTATTTTAGAGAGAGAGAGCAGGGGTGTGGGGAGAGGCACAGGGAGAGGGAGAAAAGAATCTCAAGCAGACTCCCCACTGAGTGCTGAGCCAGAACTTATGACCCTGAGATCGTGACCTGAGCCAAGCCAAACTCAAAAGTCTGAAGCTTAACTGACTAAGCCCCCAGGCGCCCCTGAATCTTCCATTTTAAAGAATGCTAGATGCGGACCATTGTTTTCCTCGGCAGCCGGAGTTTTACATTTGTGATCCACTAACCTTTAGGGAAACTAGGTAATGTGTCTCTGTTTACCTAGGGAAGGGGTGTGGTTGAGGACTTCAGAGCCAGATGGCCTGGGTTGGAATCTCAGCTTTTCTACTTACTGAACAAATTACCCAACTCCTCTGAGCCTCACTTTTCCCATCTGCAAAGTGGGGATAATAGTAGTACCCACCTGATGGAGTTATGAGAATCAGGGACATAATAATGTGAAACTCTCATAATTAGTGCCTGCCATACAGTTAGCACTAATAAATCATAGCTATCTCATTGCTGTTTTTATTAGTATTTTCAGTTATATCCATAACCAAATAAAGTTCAGATTCACTGTTTTAGATTTAAACAAAATGTTAAAGATGGAATTCTGTAACATCACCAATTAGTAGTTGAGCAAACTAGCCTGGTAGCAAGCAAGCAAAAGCAGTCATACCAACGCTTAGTGATTTAGAGTTTACAAAATCCTTTGGTCTCTATTTTCCTCAAATTGATCCTATGGTCACTGTGAGATCGAGAGCATTACCCCCATTTTGTATATGAGATTATTTGGCTCAAGGAAAGTGACTTGCCCAAGGTTGCACAGGGATTTAACCGCAAAACCCTGGTCTGTTCCAATCCCTATGCAGAGGGGTTTTCTTTACCTTATGCTGCCTTCCACAAGCAAGAGATAAACATTCTTTATAATTAGACTACTGGCTGCATATTATGAATAGTGTAACTAATTTATCAGGGAAAGCTGAGGGATTTAAAAACAACACCACAGGTCCCTGAAGCAGTATTAAGTGAACCTGTACGTGACTGCCATTCAAGCACTGTTCACGTTTGCTCTCCACTCTCATTAGCTGTGGATTCCACGGAATGCTCCAAGCTGAGCCAACCGAACATGGATTGCTGTCTGGAGAGCTTTTGGAAATACATGCTTAGAGACAGCACTCAAAAATTCATCAAAAATGAGGGACAGGATGACGAATTGCAAATCCAAAGGATTTATTTAGGTCTTTATAACCTAAGTAGGCAGCAAAATTAGGCCTTGAACAGATTGCTGTGGCCCAGCCCCCAACTTGACCTTCAGGATACTTATGGAACCTGCTGCTGCCTGAAGGATTTAACCACTGCTAGCCCAAACTGCACCATAATTCCTCTTTGCTTTTTTGCTTATATTTGCTGCCTGGGACATATTCTCCAGGACATCAACTATTTGAATACTTCCCATCTTTCAGATCCACCTCCACTTTTACCTCCCCAGACAGAGCCCACCTCTTTTTTTTTAAATTTCTTATTGCTATGTTAATCACCATACATTACATCATTAGTTTTTGATGTAGTGTTCCATGATTCTTGTTTGTGCATAACACCCAGAATGTGCCCCCTTTAATACCCATCACCAGGCTAACCCATCCCCCTACCCACGTCCCCTCTACCACCCTCAGTTTCTTTTTCAGAGTCCATCATCTCTCATGGTTCGTCTCCCCCTCCGACTTACTCCCCTTCATTCTTCCCCTCCTGCTATCTTCTTTTTCTTTTTTCTTAACATATGTTGCATTATTTGTTTCAGAAGTACAGATCTGTGATTCAACAGTCTTGCACAATTCACAGCGCTCACCATAGCACATACCCTCCCCAATGCCTATCACCCAGCCACCCCATCCCTCCCACCCCCCACCACTCCAGCAACCCTCAGTTTGTTTCCTGAGATTAAGAAATCCTCATATCAGTGAGGTCATATGATACATGTCTTTCTCTGATTGACTTATTTCACTCAGCATAACACCCTTCAGTTCCATTCACGTCGTTGCAAATGGCAAGATCTCATTCCTTTTGATGGCTGCATAATATTCCATTGTGTATATATACCACAGCTTCTTTATCCATTCATCTGTCCATGGACATCTTGGCTCTTTCCACAGTTTGGCTATTGTGGACATTGCTGCTATAAACATCGGAGAGCACGTACCCCTTCGGATCCCTACATTTGTATCTTTGGGGTAAATACCCAGTAGTCCAATTGCTGGATAGTACAGTGGTCCTATTTTCAACTGTTTGAGGAACCTCCATACTGTTTTCCAGAGTGGCTGCACCAGCTTGCATTCCCACCAACAGTGTAGGAGGGTTCCCCTTTCTCCGCATCCCCGCCAACATCTGTCATTTCCTGACTTGTTAATGTTAGCCATTCTGACTGGTGTGAGGTGGTATCTCATTGAGCTTTTGATTTGGATTTCCCTGATGCCGAGTGATGTGGAGCACTTTTTCATGTGTCTGTTGGCCAGTTGGATGTCTTCTTTGGAAAAATGTCTGTTCATGTCTTCTGCCCATTTCTTGATTGGATCATTTGTTCTTTGGGTGTTGAGTTTGATAAGTTCTTTAGAGATTTTGGATACTAGCCCTTTATCTGATATGTCATTTGCAAATATTTTCTCCCATTCTGTCGGTTGTCTTTTGGTTTTGTGGACTGTTTCTTTTGCTATGCAAAAGCTTTTTATCTTGATGAAATCCCAATAGTTCATTTTTGCCCTTGCTTCCCTTGCCTTTGGTGATGTTTCTAGGAAGAAGTTGCTGTGGCTGAGGTCGAAGAGGTTGCTGCCTGTATTCCCCTTTAGGATCTTGAGGGACTCCTGTCTCACGTTTAGGTCTTTCAACCATCTGGAGTCTATTTTTGTGTGTGGTGTAAGGAAATGGTCCAGTTTCATTCTTCTGCATGTGGCTGTCCAATTTTGCCAACACCATTTGTTGAAGAGACTGTCTTTTTTCCATTGGACATTCTTTCCTGCTTTGTCAAGGATGAGTTGACCATAGAGTTGAGGGTCCATTTCTGGGCTCTCGATTCGGTTCCATTGATCTCTGTGTCTGTTTTTGTGCCAGTACCATACTGTCTTAATGATGACAGCTTTGTAATAGAGCTGGAAGTCCGGAATTGTGATGCCGCCAGCTTTGCTTTGCTTTTTCAAGATTCCTCTGGCTATTCGGGGTCTCTTCTGGTTCCATACAAATTTTAGGATTATTTGTTCCATTTCTTTGAAAAAAGTGGATGGTATTTTGATGGGGATTGCATTGAATGTGTAGATTGCGCTAGGTAGCATTGACATCTTCACAATGTTTGTTCTTCCAATCCATGAGCAGGGAACGTTTTTCCATTTCTTTGTGCCTTCTTCAATTTCTTTCATGAGTATTTTATAGTTTTCTGAGTACAGAGCCTTTGCTCTTTGGTTAAATTTATTCCTAGGTGTCTTATGGTTTTGTGTGTAATTGTAAATGGGATCGACTCCTTAATGTGTCTCTCTTCTGTCTTGTTGTTGGTGTATAGGAATGCCACTGATTTCTGTGCACTGATTTTATATCCTGCTACTTTACTGAATTCCTGTATGAGTTCTAGCAGTTTTGGGGTGGAGTCTTTTGGGTTTTCCACATACAGTATCAGATCATCTGCAAAGAGTGAGAGTTTGACTTCCTCTTTGCCGATTTGGATGCCTTTGATTTCTTTTTGTTGTCTGATTGCTGTGGCTAGGACTTCTACTACTATGTTGAATAGCAGTGGTGAGAGTGGACATCCCTGCCGCATTCCTGACCTTAGGGGAAAAGCTATCAGCTTTTCCCCATTGAGAATGATATTTGCTGTAGGTTTTTCGTAGATGGCTTTTATGATATTGAGGTATGTACCCTCTATCCCTATAGTCTGAAGAGTTTTGGTCAAGAAAGGATGCTGTACTTTGTCAAATGCTTTTTCTGCATCTATTGAGAGGATCATATGATTCTTGTTCTTTCTTTTGTTAATGTATTGTATCATGTTGATTGATTTGCGGATGTTGAACCAACCTTGCAGCACAGGGATAAATCCCACTTGGTCATGGCGAATAATCCTTTTAATGTACTGTTGGATCCTGTTGGCTAGTATTTTGGTGAGAATTTTTGCATCAATGTTCATCAGAGATATTGGTCTGTAATTCTCCTTTTTGATGGGGTCTTTGTCTGGTTTGGGGATCAAGGTAATGGTGGCCTCATAAAACGAGTTTGGAAGTTTTCCTTCCATTTCTATTTTTTGGAACAGTTTCAGGAGAATAGGTATTAATTCTTCTTTAAATGTCTGATAGAATTCCCCTGGGAAGCCATCTGGCCCCGGGCTTTTGTTTGTTGGGAGATTTTTGATGACTGCTTCAATTTCCTTAGTGGTTATAGGTCTGTTCAGGTTTTCTATTTCTTCCTGGTTCAATTTTGGTAGTTGATACATCTCTAGGAATGCACCCATTTCTTCCAGGTTATCTAATTTGCTGGCATAGAGTTGCTCATAATATGTTCTTATAATTGTTTGTATTTCTTTGCTGGTGGTTGTGATCTCTCCTCTTTCATTCATGATTTTGTTGATTTGGGTCATTTCTCTTTTCTTTTTGATCAGTCTGGCCAGGGGTTTATCAATCTTGTTAATTCTTTCAAAGAACCAGCTCCTAGTTTCGTTGATCTGTTCTACTGTTCTTTTGGTTTCTAGTTCATTGATTTCTGCTCTGATCTTTATGATTTCTCTTCTCCTGCTGGGTTCAGGCTTTATTTGCTGTTTTTTCTCTAGGTCCTTTAGGTGTAGGGTTAGGTTGTGTATTTGAGACCTTTCTTGTTTCTTGAGAAAGGCTTGTATTGCTATATACTTTCCTCTCAGAACTGCCTTTGCTGTATCCCAAAGATTTTGAACAGTTGTGTTTCATTTTCAGTGGTTTCCATGAATTTTTTTAATTCTTCTTTAATTTCCTGGTTGACCCATTCATTCTTTAGTAGGATGCTCTTTAGCCTCCACGTATTTGAGTTCTTTCCAACTTTCGTCTTGTGATTGAGTTCTTGTTTCAAAGCACTGTGGTCTGAAAATATGCAGGGAATAATCCCAATCTTTTGGTACTGGTTGAGTCCTGATTTGTGACCTAGGATGCGACATATTCTGGAGAATGTTCCATGGGCACTAGAGAAGAATGTGTATTCCATTGCTTTGGGATGGAATGTTCTGAATATGTCTGTGAAGTCCATTTGGTCCAGTGTGTCATTTAAAGTCTTTATTTCCTTGTTGATCTTTTGCTTAGATGATCTGTCCATTTCAGTCAGGGGGGTGTTAAAGTCCCCCACTATTACTGTATTGTTGTCAATGTGTTTCTTTGCTTTTGTTATTAATTGCCTTATATAATTGGCTGCTCTCATGTTAGGAGCATAGATATTTACAATTGTTAGATCTTCTTGTTGGATAGACCCTTTAAGTAGGATATAGTGTCCTTCTTCATCTCTTATTACAGTCTTTGTTTTAAAATCTAATTTGTCTGATATAAGGATTGGCACCCCAGCTTTCTTTTAGTGTCCATTAGCATGGTAAATGGTTTTCCACACCCTCACTTTCAATCTGGGGGTGTCTTTGGGTCTAAAATGAGTCTCTTGCAGACAGCATATTGAGGGGTCTTGTTTTTTAATCCAATCTGATAGCCTGTGTCTTTCGATTGGGGCTTTGAGCCCATGTACATTCAGGGTAACTATTGAAAAGTATGAATTTAGTGCCATTGTATTGCCTATAAGGTGACTGTTACTGTATATTGTCTGTTCCTTTCTGATCTATGCTGCTTTTAGGCTCTCTCTTTGCTTAGAGGACCCCTTTCAATATTTCTTGGAGGGCTGGGTTCCTGTTTGCAAATTCCTTTAGTTTTTGTTTGTCCTGGAAGCTTTTTATCTCTCCTTCTATTTTCAGTGAGAGCCTAGCTGGATATAGTATTCTTGGCTGCATATTTTTCTCGTTTAGTGCTCTGAAGATATCTTGCCAGTCCTTTCTGGCCTGCCAGGTCTCTGTGGATAGGTCTGTTGCCAATCTAATGTTTGTACCATTGTAGGTTACATATCTCTTCTCCTGAGCTGCTTTCAGGATTTTCTCTTTGTCTCTGAGACTCGTAAGTTTTACTATTAGATGTCGGGGTGTTGACCTATTTTTATTGATTTTCAGAGGTGTTCTCTGCCTCCTGGATTTTGATGCCTGTTTCCTTCCTCACATTAGGGAAGTTCTCTGCTATTATCTGCTCTAATATACCTTCTGCCCCTCTCTCTCTTTCTTCTTCTTCTGGGATCCCAATTATTCTAATGTTGTTTTGTCTTATCGTATCAGTTATCTCTCGAATTCTGCCCTCGTGATCCTGTAGTTGTTTCTCTCTCTTTTTCTCAGCCTCTTTATTTTCCATCATTTGGTCTTCTATATCGCTGATTCTCTCTTCTGCCTCATTTATCCTAGCAGTTAGCACCCCCATTTTTTATTGCACCTCATTAATAGCCTTTTTGATTTTGACTTGGTTAGATTTTAGTTCTTTTATTTCTCCAGAAAGGGTTTCTCTAATAACTTCCATGCTTTTTTCAAGCCCAGCTAGTATCTTTAAAGTCATGAATCTGAACTCTAGGTCCGACATCGTACTAATGTCCGTATTGAGTAGGTCCCTGGCTGACAGTACTATCTCTTGTTCTTTTTGCTGAGGTGATTTTTTTCGTCTTGTCATTTTGTCCAGAGGAGAATAGATGAATGAGAGCACAAAATGCTAACAAGTTAACAACGTCCCCAGCAAATATACTCTATACAAATCAGAAAGACCTGAAACCAGGGGAAAAGAAAGGGAAAGAAAGAAAAAAGAAAGAGAAAAAAAAAAAAAAACGAAAAAGAAAAAGGTAAAAACAAAAACAGAACAATACAAAAAAAACAGAATATGATCAAATAGGATCAGGCTAGTGCATAGATCAGTGCCACACACTAGATTTTGGGCGTATTTTGGTCTGTTAGAAGAAAGTGCCTCCTAAAACTTTAAAGGAAGAAAGACTTATATATGTACAAAATAAGGGTTGATACAATGAAGGGATGGAAGATGACTGTAAAGATTAAAACTATAAAAGATTTTATAAAAGGACTTGATAAGATAAGAAGTTGTTTGAAAAAAGAAAGAAGATTTAAAAAAAGAAAAAAAAAGGGAGAGAATGTGATCAGGCAGGAGACTAGAACAAAGCCATACACTAGTGATTTAGGGTATATTTTGATGTGTTAGAAGAAATTGTATCTCAAAATTTTAAAGAGAGAACAACTTATATATATATATGCCAAAAATAAGGGTAACTACTATGAAGGGATAAAGTATGACTCTAAAAATGAAAAATAAGAAATGTCTTTTTACAAAGGGATTGATAAGATGTTGGTTGAAAAAGGGAAAAATAAAAATTAAAAAAAAGCAGTTAAAAAATTAATTTTGAAAAACTAATGAAGCATGGTAAAAAAGCCATGAATTCTATGTGCAGTATTCCCCTAGCGCTGGAGTTCTCCCGTTCTCCTTGATCGGTAAACTTGGTCTTGGCTTGCTGGCTGTTCGTGCTGATCTTCTGGGGGAGGGGCCTGTTGCCGTGGTTCCCAAATGTCTTTGCCGGAGGTGGAATTGCCCCGCCCTTGTTGGTCCGGGCTAAGCAAGCTGCTGGGGTTTGCTCTCAGGAGCTTTTGTTCCCTGGAAGCTCTCGGTACAGCTTTGGAGGACCAGGGTGAAAATGGTGGCCTCCCAATCTCCACCCGGAAGAGCCGAGAACTCGGGGCCCCGCTCCTCAGTGCGCCCCCAGGGAAAAGCAGTGAATCACTCCCGTGTCCCCAGTCTCCGGCCGCACTCCGTGCTCACCCGGCCTGTGACCGAGCGTTTCTCTCTCTGGCACCCGACCCCGTGTGGAGTCTCCAAACCCAGCAGATCCCTGCGGTGCACTCCCGCGCCGCTCCTCCCGGGGGAAGGAGGGGAGTCTCCCCAGCTCTGCCGCTTGTTGGGTCCCTGCTGGAGGTGCAGTGGCCCGACTGGGCCGCGGATCACGGTTTATGGCCACCCCGAGCTGAGAGCCCGCAGCTCGGCTCCGTCTCTGCAGTCGGCTTCCCTGCTCCGATACCTACGAGCTCTGCCGCACTCAGGCACCCCCAGTCTTTCTGTGACCCCGAGGGTCCTGAGACCACACTGTCCCGGGAGGGTTCCACCTCCAGCTTAGCCACTGGAGCGACGTCCCTCAGCGGAGCCGACTTCTAAAAGGTCCGATTTTGTGCTCCGCGGCTCTAGCACTTGCCAGAAGCAGCCGACGGAGGCCCCTCCCCCGCCGTCTATCCTCCCGAATATCGCCTCAGATTCACTTCTCCGCACGTCCTACCTTCCAGTAAGTGGTCGCTTCTCTGTTCAGAGAGTTGTTGCTACTCTCCTCTTCAATCTCCTGTTGAGTTCGTAGGTGTTCAGAATGGTTTGGTCCCTATTCGGCTGAATTCCTGAGACCAGACGAAATCCAAGTCTCCTACTCCTCCGCCATCTTGCTCCCGGGCCCCACAGAGCCCACCTTTTTATAATACTTGGTTCTGGATTCCTAAAGAAATTATTTCCTAAATCACTTAATTTGCCTTTAATTTTAACTGCTGCACATTTTCTTTTTATATTTATGTACACTTTTCCCTTCTCACAGAACCGTTTCTTTTTTTTTCTTCAGGGCCAGGAACACATTCTTCATTTCTTTGCATTTCTCCCAGAACCTTGAATAATGCCCTGTAACTACTAGAAGCACAGCAGATGCTCAATTATCAATTGATTATATTAAAAGATCGGTTTATACATACATACCAGCTATGTACCTGATTAAAATTGCTAAAAGCAAGAAGATGCATAAATCAGCAAAAAATAAAAACAACTGAAAATATTTTTAAAAGCTTCTCTGACAGCATAGTACTTTTTCTCCCAAGACTTCACTTCTTCTGCTGGCACCCAAGATCTGAATCTTGGCTCTTTTTGAAGGTCTGTAGGTGCCCAGGGTTTATTCACCTGTAACCCCTACCTCCAAGGGCTTTCATTCAAAATGAAAGCCAAAGGAAAGGGCTCAAAAAGACATGTGATTGCCACGCTTATAACTTTTTCAGATGGCTCTTCTGGATAGTAATTGTTGATGATTTGGTTAAGGTGAGAAGAGAGAATAGAGAAGTTGCTAGCTAGGGGAGGGAGTCCCAGCAGAGGTTCACCTGGTTGGTGGGGAAGGCGGGAAGGAGCCATCTCATGGACACCCCTTGGTCCTCATAAAGAGGACTTGATAGAAGATGAGCTTTCAATGCTAGGGGTGAGGGGAAGTTGAGGTGGATTCTCCCCAATGAAAGAAAACTGGGCCTGCGCAGGGGTTGCCCTTTGTGCCAGGTGGGAGGAAGTTTAGCTGACCTAGGACCTTGGAAGCCTGACTTGAAGCCTCTGACATCAGCACAAATCTCACTCCCAGACTCAGGAGTATCTGAGGTTTCAGCCTTTCTGAAATTGGTTTATTCTTTCTTTCCCATTAGAT
This sequence comes from Zalophus californianus, assembly GCF_009762305.2. NCBI lineage: Eukaryota > Metazoa > Chordata > Mammalia > Carnivora > Otariidae > Zalophus > Zalophus californianus. Next base: position 87,719,353 of record NC_045600.1, read on the forward strand.
TGTACTTACTTCATGGGTAAGGGCTCTATTTCCTATGCCTCACTTTCTGCCTCGTCTGGACCACCGTGTGTGTGTGTGTGTGTGTGTGTGTGTGTGTGTGTACATATACAATGCCATAATTTTGATTGGCATATGTGTATAACCCTTAAAAAGTTCGTTGCTAGAAGCCATTTCTGTCAATGACAATGCGTTGTAGGTGGCTTCATGGATAGAGGAGATTAGTGTTTAAAACAAAACCTCAGGGGCGCCTGGGTGGCTTGTTGGTTAAGCATCTGCCTTGGGCTCAGGTCACGATCCCGGGGTCCTGGGATCCAGCCCATGCCGGGCTCTCTGCTCAGCAGGGAGTCTGCTTTTCCCTCTCCCTCTGCCCCCACCCGTACTCATGCTCTTTCTCTCAAATAAATAAATAAAATCTTAAAAAAAAAAACCACACACACAAAATTTCAGGCAGTAAAGAGAAGAAAATAATATTTCATAGTTGCATACTTACAATGAAGCTGTAAGGCAAAAAAAAAAAGGCAGCAGGACATGCACACCTCAGCAGTCCTGCTGCTACCCTACATGATGAGTGTTTTACACATGGGGTCGCAACACATTAGTGACTCATGATATCAATTTAGAGGACTATATCTGGGTTTAAAAAAATAAATATGATAGCGTATTCATTTAAAATAATGTTTAAATTAAATAGAACAGAAAATATCAGACACATTGCACACTGTAAGATTATTGTGAATTTTTGTTTATATAGAAGTATGTCCTGATTTATGATAAAAAACATATTTCTTAATGTAGGTCACGGTCAAAAAAAGTTTAAAGCCCACTACCTTAAAGTGTTGTGAGGCTTTCCTTGATTTAATTGGTAATACAAGATGAAGGATATGCTTTAATGGATTGTGAATGCCTACTTTCACCTTGCAGAAAAAGATTTTCAAAAGGCATGAAAACTATGAAGCAAAGGAGAAAATGCTCTCCTCTTAGAAGAAAAAAGTGGAAGTGTGAGCAGTCAAAGGCACATCCTGGAGAAGCTGTAGGCCAATAGACAGAAACACACAAATAAATAAGCAATTAGCCTATGGGGTCTAGCCATTACAGAGCTGCTTATAATAGCAAACTATTGGAAACAGCTGAAATGACCCACAAATAGAGGCTTAGATAAATAAATGAGAGTACATATTTACAATCAAACATTGCACATGAAGGTATGGATCTACATTTACTGACTTGGAGAGATGGGTATGATACACTGTTGAGTAAAAAAAAGGTAGATTATAAAAATAGTACAGTAGAGAATGGTCCTATTTGCATAAAATTATGTGATTGCATGTGTGTTTGTGGAAAAATAAATAACCGTCTGGTAAGATGTTTGTCAAGATATTAAAGCTGTTTCTCTCTTCAGGTGGAGTTTCATCGCATTTTTTCCCTCTTCCCTCTCATGCTTTCTATCTCTCATTCTCTCTCTCTCAAATAAATAAATAAAATCTTAAAAAAAAAAAGAACTGAGTCTTGCAGGAGAAGATATGTTTGTTAGGCCTGTCATGGACGGTAACCCAGGTGGGAGCAATTGCACAAACAGGTGAGCGGGATTCAGAGGTGGAGGATAAATTTCCAAGGATAGACAGAGGGCAGAGGTTGTGTGCAAAGAGAAGGACCTTGGATAAGCCACGGGAAACTGCAAAAAGATTTGAAGCCGAAGGCTATCCAGCAGATGCTGTTAAAGTCCTGCCCATTTCCCACAGCCATGTCATTTCTCTACATGCCAATGGCACCTGCCACTCTCCTCCCACGGGCTTTCTCAGGCTACCTGGGTGTGCTTGGCCCACGTACAGAACAGGTCGGAGTTCCTCAGCTAAATATGAACAAATGAGTTGGTGGATAAATACCCCAGCTTTCTTGCCCCTGGGGTAAGCAACTCAAACACATTCTATATGGTCCCCAGGCATCTCTGGTGGAATGGAGCCCCAATGCCCATATCAGTAATTTGTTCCTTACTGCACCCATTTTGGCTCTATTTTGTTTCCCCTGGCTCACATTCCCTGGCTTATACTGGTGCTTCCTGGAATCCCTTCCAAAATAAAATATTCCTATTGAAATCTTTCATTCAGAGTCAACCTCTGGGGTAATTCAGCCTAAGTGCCAGCTTACGTTGTATATATCTCTTTCTGTATGAATATTAAAATAGCTAGTGGTTGTTTCTGTGTGGAGGAATATTAAGTGGTTTTTCTCTTTCATTTTTAATCTTTGTTTTCTAAAATGTCAACAGTTTACTTCCATTATTCTTGTAATAGGAGTAAAACCAAAAGTTACTCTTTTTAAAAAAATATTTTTTTATAGCATGGAACTCATTGAGGTGGCCACTGAATTAACTGAGGTGAGAGATAACAAAAATAAAAACTTACACCACAGAAGTCGGAATAGAGGTGAAGGGTTAGATTTGAGAATTCTAGAGATGGAAGGGGGCAAAACATGCCCAAAAGGGTCAAGAACCCACAGACTTTGGGGAACAAATACTTTAGCAAATACTGATGACAAAGAAGAAGAAACATGTGAAGGGAGGATGATAATTTTAGTTTGGAGAAAGAGTTCTTTTAAAATGATTCTAGGTGGAGATGGCTCCTAGGAATTAGAAATATGAACCTAGTGGAGAGAAAGTTGAACGAGAAACATGGAATTGGGAATGGTTTGTGACAGGAGTGTGCGTGATGGAACAATCCCTGCAGTGTTTAAGATTGCCTTGAGAAGTCTCCACAGTGAAAAAGAAGCATCATGAGAACAGCACCCTGGGGACTTCAACGTTTATGTTCTTCGAAAAAGAGGAGGAACCATTCAAGAGGACTGAGAAGAAGAGGTCAGAGCCATAGGAAAACAGCCAGGAATGAGAGGTGGTATCCTCCTCTGACAGATGACAGATGACTTAGCAAGGACAAATGCAGGAAGGCTGACCTGCCCCAAGCTGCCTACTCTGTCTTCTCCTTCCCCTTCATCACTGGTCCCGTTTGACCTGTTTCCATGTAGGCTTGGTCCCTCTGGGTTCACCCTGGGTGGGTAATTCCAAAAGCAAAGCAAGGCAAGGCATTTTAATAGAACCAATTTCACGCCCCTATTTTAAAAAGGTATCTTTTTTAATTACTGAAAAATAGGCACAACAAGCATCCCTGAGCTTCACATCATCTCTAAATAGTTTTAAAGTAATTAGACAAGGAGGCTGTTAGACTGAGGTGACTCTCATGCTTTGGTAGCCTGCGGAAGCAAACCAAAAAGCTAGCCAGCATCAATGCACTTAAGAACAACCACTCACATATAGCGAGCTAGGCTTTCCCAAACAAGGTAGGTGCTTAAGCTATAGCCAACCAAATTGTTTCCTTGTTTCCTTCGGGTCTTCTCTACAGAAACCTCTCCCTTAGCTCCTGCTGGTGGAGCACTCCTCACCCCTTTCAGTTTGGTGCTGTCCCATTCGATCCAGTGCATGCTCTTGAAACTATTAATGGGCCTCAGTTTATCTTTTAACAATAGGATGAGGAAGGAATGATCATATCTGTTTAAAATAACTGAGTATTTCATAATTTATATTTTTGAATCACCATGTCTCTACACCAAAATGGTCAACTACAAATGGACTCATCAGCATGACAGGTACCCTTCCAAACCTCCGAGCAGGACTTCCTTTGGTGGTTGCCCAACTTACCTTGTCCCCTCAGAGAGCCCTGTGGCTCTACGATGGTCCTCAGTCCATACCCCACCAGAATAGCTCACCCCCAGGAGCTCCCCAACCCGGTACTCTTCTTCCAGGCAATCCTAACTCCAGCCTCGTTTGGCTTAGAGTTGAGTCTCAGTCACAGATAATTTCAGGAATAAAGGCAACCTCTGGGCTCCTGGGCCCAAAGTCAGAGAGGCACCGATCTGGCTTAGGGCTCTCCCCTTACTTGAGGTAGAAAACTTCTTTTAATACATAAGACTCCCCAACTCCTGGGGGTGTATATGTAGGCCAATATAGTTTAAAAACTATAAAACCAGAGGAAACAGTTTTGAAGGAATATAACTTTTGAGTGACTTTAAAAAATGATTTTACTCAGAATACTCAGAAAAATAAATCATTTTTAAAAATTGTAAGGAATCAGGGATTTCTAAATTTGAAGTTGCTCCTAATTATTTAACTTAGCTGGAAGGAAAATGAAGTTTTCCTGTCACCTACAGATCGTTCACCAGGAAAGGTAAAAAGGCACACACACCTAAAGAACAAAGTCTGGTGTTCACAAGAAATGATGGTCTTTCCTAAGATGAAGTTCCAGCTGAAATGTAAGAAGTCAGCCAGAGGCAATGAGTCCAAGAGTTCTTGAAGAAGGCATCAGAGAGGAATGATAGAGATGCAAATTTCTAGCTGTCTGTACAGCTTTAACCCAGTAGAGATCTAGAGTGGAGAGAAACTATTTCTTTAGGATTTTAGTGCCTGTCTATCTGGAATTTAAAAAAAAAAAAAGTTGGCAGGAAAAAATAGAGACAGCCCAGTTTGGTAGCTAGATTGAGCTGCGGCTGGAGAAAGTTCCGCTAACTCCATCTTCCCTGTTAAAATTCAGAGAAGTTCCTCCTTTGCACCTTAAACCGACCTTCATCTTCTTCCTTGGGTAAGTGAAGTCCTCAGACTGTGTCACCAAGCACTCCTTGGTTGGTGAAGCTAGGTGTTATCTAAGGAATTCCTTTAACGAGTAGATAGTGTGTGAAGTAGATAAAAATGCGCCACCCTCCCTCTCTCTTCCCTTATATGCTTGAAATAAACACCCCGTCCTTTTTCTTTTAAGGATTTTATTGCAAAACACTACAGAAAAACAGCTGGGGAGTAAGAAAAATAACCACACTGGCAAAGTTAATCCTCAAGAAATCTTCAAATCCTTATAGTCTTTGTCCCTGTTCTGAAATGGAAAGCAGAGGGAGCTAGCCAGCTTTAAGCCATCAAATACAGGCTAAGTTGTGCTTTAAGAATCAGTCCCATTACACCCTACCTGCTAGACAGATGGTTCCCATCCAGCGTTCTGCACCATTGCAACTACAGATTGTTGGCTCTAATGTCCACCAGCAAAGCGGCCCTGCCGGTTGTTTATCAGCTCTTTGGGACCTTCTGCTTTGCCAGGGTTGCAAGCCAACAATCCAGGCATGTTCTGGGGTAGAGGAAAAGATTAGAGCACTGTCTCGAACGTGAAGACAGCCCAAGGGAGGAGGTGGGAAGCATATCTGTTCAGCCACAGAAGGAGAAAATTTCCATACACGCTCGTGTGTGTGTGTGTGTGTGTGTGTGTGTGTGTGTGTGTGTAGTAAAAGAACAGAAAAGAAAGGCAACTGCAGTTTCTTCCCCTGGACTTTCTCTTAGTCTGAGGTCACCCTTGGGGCCATCTGCAAATTCAGCCCTCATTCCAGGAACCCTGACCTGTGCCTCTGTCCATCTGCTATTTCCTCTGGATTCTTACGCATGTCATAACCCTACAGCCCAGTTTCACTTACATGTCAATGACTTGTTGCTGCTGTGACTTTTGATCTTCCCTCCTGAGAGAAAAATTGTGTAGAGTCACATGATTAAGCCATTAATAGCAACTAGCACTTATTGAGCCCTTACTGTATATCAGGCGTTCTACTAAGCATTTTATCCATAATAATCTAATGAAGTAGGTTTTATTTTCTCCATCTAATAAAGGTTTAAGTGCCTGAAAGTAGCTGGTAATTGGCCAAAATAAGATTTAGATATAGGAAGGCTGAGGCCACAGCTGTGTTCTTCAGCTCTACACTCCAGCCCTTCTGCACATGACGCCCACAGTTGCCTTTTCTGAGTTTCGGTTGGCCCAACCATCTGGCACCTTCCTCCGCCCCACCCTTCAGGATCTGCTGACTCCAGCCCTGCCTCTGTTGGCTTTGTTCTCTTTATTTTTCCTGTAACATAGTCACTACATGGCAATTTTTTCTTGGCTTCACTTTCTGTGGTTCTAAGTCAATATTTTGGTCAAACGTGACACACCGCCATCTTTGAGAAAGTGCCTGCATAGCCAATCATGCCAGTCTTTTTATCTGTGAAGTGGGATTAAGATAGGATCTACCTTTCTACCTCCTGTGGGTACCGTGAAGAGTGAAAGATAAAATATATGTAACACTCAGCACAGGGCCAACTTTTTTTGTTATTTGCTTACTAAAATAGCCCAGAGATAATATTATCTTCATTTTCTGGATGGAAAAAAAATGGAGCATAAGTGGTTAAATAACTTGGCTCGAGGAAATACCACCAGTCACCGGAAGAGCTGGGAGAGCCTGTGTCTTAGTAATCATCTCCTCCCTCAGCTCCTGCGGAGTGGCTCCCTGCAGACCTCATAAACTTCCCACATTTTTGGGTATCTCATTGCCTTTCTGTGTATGGTTTTGGGGTCCACTTCATATACTCAGTTAATCTGAAGAGCAGAGATCATTTGTATTCCATCCAAGATGATCAGATTCTCAGGTTCACCCTAAGATCATTCAAGGGCCATCAGACTTGGGAGCGGGAGAGCAGAGAGAGGGGAGCAAAAAAGGCTCACTTCCGTTCGTGGGTTGGTATATCAGTGCCAAACATCTGAAGAGGGCAGCAATGAGCCTGAAGGCAGGAGATGTTGGAGGATGTCCAGTCGGTTGTGTGGTTCACTTGGGTGACAGGGGAGGCCAGACACCTGGGGTGGGGTGGGGGGAAGCCAGTTGCATAGGAAATAAAGCTAATAGAAAAACCTGGAAGGCTACAGCAGCTCTGTGTGACAAGACACCCCATTCCAGGATCAGGGACAGTTGCGACGGACAAGCATATAGGGGAGGAACATTGTGGCGCAGAGCAGAAAAGAACAAAGTGAACTCCACTGATTCCATCCCTTCTGTAAGTGTACCCTGGGCAAAAGCTCTAACTCAATTTTAATAATGCTTGTTCCTAGAAGGGGCTTAGAATCAGGAGGGTTTTGCCCTAGAAGAACCTTTGTTTTTACCTTAAAAGTAACTAGCAGGAAGAAAAAGTGATATTGCTGCATATGAGATTCTCTAAGGCTTAGGCAATTCTTTTTAAAGATGAAGAAAAGCAAATTACTTTCTTATTTACATTTATGCTGTTACCGCTACACCCAGCAGTAGCTTAAATGTAAGAGGAACTCAGAATAATAGAATAAAAATCTGATGCAATGCCTGATTAAAAATGCAAATTTGAATTTGCCAGCGATCTTCTAGCTAAGCAGAGTAAACACAGAGAAGGAGAAAAGGCAGCTTGAGGTTGGTTAGATAATTGAAATGATGGTGTGTGCTGAAGGAGGTAAGAAACGTGGAGTCTGGTGTCCGAAGAATAAAGACAGAGTGGGTGAGCCCTGGTGACTCAGGGGGGAAAGCCAAGTTCCCCAGAAGGATGCTTAGCAGAATTTACGTTTTATTTCCGTGGATTGAGTCAGTGATGCTTGGAGGAAATCCAATCAGCAGATTCTAACTGGACACCCAGTACGTGCAAGGCCTCCTGATATGCATTTCCAGGGTAATAAAGATGTATAAAGATGAGATAACCTTGCAACATAACCAGTAAGCATACAAAAAGTTAAGTAAGATAGAAAATGTACACACCTTGAAGGAAATGGAAGCATATCAGTGGAAAATAATGGTGCCCAAGAGAAGCCTAGCTAGGGGACGTGGACTAAGAGAGAAGTGGGGTAGTCAGAAAGTCTTTTGGGAAAGGATGGTGATTTTGTTGAGTGGGATAGAAGTGAAAGACGGGAACGATCATGGTGGAGGTGGGAGACAATTGCTTTTATGGACTCGGAATACTATAGGAGCAACATTAGTGGGGTGTTCCTCCTCAGTGTAATTCCACCTGTCCTCCTGGCCAAATCCTTCACCACGTGGGTCTGCCCATGGAGCAGGGGCACTGGCTGCAGGGAAAAGTTACGCTCTTTGGAGTGCGTTCAGCTGTAGGGGGCTTCCCTGAGCTGGTTGAGCACTGCTGGGATGGAGGGGCCATGCCTAGTGAGGAAGACTCATTTATCCTCTGAGGGTTGACCCTGAAGATACAAGGCACAATGCCTAATGTGGTGGAAAGGCCAGGCAAGTACGGAGATAACAGGCCTGAGAAAAAGGCTCGGTCGGGCAGTTCAGGAACCGGTCTGCAAATTAAAGGTAAATACCAAGATACTCTTTTATATGTGTGTGGAGGTGGTCTGCTGGGGACAGCTCCTTAAGAAAAGGGGGGGAAAAAAAGATTAGAAAATTGTCTACAGATTATGAGTACGTCATTTAATCTATTCCATAATATGACCCAACTTTCAGTTCCCAATTCTCTTACACTGTACAGTCTAAGCAAGGAACTCTTAATATTCACTGGAATCGCCAAGGGAGGTTATTAAAAGTATAAGTAATCAGGGCGACCCTCAGAGATTCTTATTTAGTCAGACTGGAGTAGGACCCAGAGAACACTATTTCTTGATATCCTTCCAGCCAGGAAGGGGAACCAGGATTGGCTTAGCTAAACTGGGGTTCTCTTTAATTATGCTCCGAAGTTTCCCTCTATGCTTTTTCTTGTGATTTTCGTGCTGGTAGGGATGTTCTCCATCGATATCTCTGTTGAAATCCTTATTAAAACAAAACAAAACAAAACACACACACACACACTGATAAAGGTAGTAGATATCCAGTTCACTTCCTAGGGCTCTTAGGTCATTCAGGGTCTGTGATGATCTGGAATTGGTTTGGGCCCTCCAGGGGCTGAAGTGGGCACAGTGCTGAAGGACGCCAGGAGAGGGCAGCAGAGAGTCGGGAAGCCCTTTGGTAGAGGCCAGAGGAAGCCGGCTGAGTGCGAGAACCACAAGCAGGTGAAGGAGGAAATATGTGATCCTTTATGAGGCTCAGGGTATGCCAGTTGTCTGTGCTCCATAAATTAACCAAAGCCCAGAGTCATTATGCAGACGGAAAACTGAAATCGATAGGGGATGCAATAGGGAGTGGCAGTTTTAAAACAGGAAGAGATGAAAAGAGGCTCTGAGATATTGCAGGGATCCTACCAAGCAAGGCAGCTCGTGGGGGTGATGGTGGACCCATGACTGCTCATGAGACCCGAGGCCCTGGTGAGTCTAGGTCTACACACAAAAACAGATCAAGAGAAAAAGCCTTTCTTTACAGGCTGAGCATACTCTTAACAACCTAGGGATGCATGTGAACTGCATAGAGAAGACGATTTGGGGTGAAGACTCCAAAGAACTGGAGAAGTCCTGACATTCAGGAAGGGCATAAGAGATCCCTGCAAGGTCAGCGCTTGCACCCTAAGGAAAGACCCTTTAGAAAGACAGGACGGGACCTAGGGGTGTTATGTGGGTAGAGGCACACGAGGAGAATTTAGCATGCAGGGCAGGCCCAGGGCAGGCCAGCTAGATCCACACGTTTAGAGGGGGCATTTCCTAGTCAGTTCTGCAAAGGCTTGAAAATGCCACAGAGTTTTGTTATTATCGGTAATGCCAATTTGAATCCACCTTAGGCCCAAACTTCCAGAAGGAAGTTTAGCACCTTACTCCTTAAAGTGTGGTCTGCAGAACAGTAGAACTGGCATCACTTGGGAGCTTATTAGAATTTAGAATTTCAGATCTCACCTCAGACCTGAATCAGAATTTGCATTTTAACAAGATTTAACAAGGTGATTCCTATGCATATTATGCATATATTAAAGTTTGAGAAATACCAATCTAGCAGCAAGTCCAGACAGGGCTGGGTGGCACTGATGCCTATAGAAGATTAATAAGGGCATCCCGTAATAAGGAAGTGGGGGAAAGTCTGCATTTGAATGACAGTAGGTGCCCCTCTTACCAGTAGGTAATGTAATATTGGTACTTTTCTTTGGGTTTATTTTTCTTAAACCCTATTAGATTCCTTATAGTTACATGTAAAATCAACCAACCAATATCTCTTTTCAGGGCAAACTGTATCCTATTGCAACTGAAAAAGGATATGAACCAAAGTTGAAGGCATTGCCTGAGGTGAGCAGGAAGTTTCTAGAAGTATTTTGCTATAGGGGCGCCTGGGTGGCTCAGTCAGTTAAGCGTCTGCCTTCGGCTCGGGTCATGGTTCCAGGGTCCCGGGATCCAGCCCCAGGTCAGGCTCCCAGCTCAGCAGGGAGCCTGGTTCTCCCTCTCCCCGCTGCTCATGCTTTCTTTCTCTCTCTCTCTCAAATAAATAAATAAAAAAAATTAAAATTTTTTTTTTTTTTTTTGCTATATGTGGCCCAGGGACTACATGCCCCAAAACTAGATTTAAAAAAATTTTTTTAAGGTAACTAAAAGCAATTAGACTTTTAGACAATGGACCATTAATACTAACATTACAAGAAGGTTCATGTTCGTATTAGTTTCTTACTGCTGCTGTAACAAATTGCCACAAATTTAGTCACCTAAAACAACATAAATGTATTCTCTTACAGTTCTGGAGGTCAGAAGTCCAAACTCATTTTTGCTGGGCCAAAGTCAAGGTTTCAGCAGGGCTGTTTATTTTTCTGGAGGATCCAGGAGAGAATCTGGAGGCTGCCACTGGCATCCATTGCCCTCTCTGGCTCATGGCCCTTTCCCCTACCTTTGAAGCCAGCACCATAGCATCTTGCTTCTGTGGTTATCACATTGCCATCCTCTTCTGTGTCAATCTTTCTCCATTTCCCTCTTATAAATACACTTGAGATGACTTTGAGATCCCACCCAGATAATGAAGGCTCATCTCCTCATCTCAGGATCCTTAGCTTAGTCACATCAGCAAGGCCACTTTTTTTTCCATAGAAAGTAACATTTGTGGGGTCCAGGGATCAGGGCCTGGGTGTTTGGGCGGTCCAGTATCTAGTCTACCACAGTGTTTGAATCAGGATGTTAATGAACAGATAACATAAAATATGCCCTTCCATTCATTAGAGTAGCCTAACCTCCTTCTTGGTATTAGAAAGTCAAAATCATTTCAGAAAATGACTTGGAAAATAGAGAATGAATACACATGGAAGTGGCTATTTTGTGTGAACCCCGGTGAGCCTTGAGGAAGCACCCTGGACCCACAGTGTCCCCTCATTGCACCAGACCGCTCATGTGAACCAGAGCCTCTGTCCTCTGCTCTGGCCTAGCTTACGCGGTCATTGTGTGCTCTCCCCTCCTGCAGCTGGTAAATTCTTTCTTTGGATGTATAATATTATAGACGAAGCCCCAGGTTTGGGGACTCACGGACCATTTAAGAGTATCCTCCACTCTGGTCCAGGGAAGACAGCAGCTCTGGCGGGAAAAATGCTAGTGACACAATCTTAGGAGATTTTGGCGCTTTGGAACTTAGAATTTACCTGGTTCAACCCCCCATTTACTGTTGGGAAATAAGTCCCAGAGAGATGCTGGTATGCCTACGGCTATACTTTGATTTGTTATTTAGTCAGCTGCCATGTGCAGGAGTTACACAGAGGAATAGAATGTGAAAGAAGGAAATAAAGGATGGGGAAGCCATGGATCTAACTGGCAGGAAGCTCCAACATGTCCACTGGAAACCAGGCTTTGAGAATTTCTGAATTCAGACTCCAGTGCTCTGTAGGCTATGGACAAGTCTGGAAACCTGGTGCTATCACTCCATCATTGATAAAGTAGGAAAAGTAGCATTTGTTCCCCAGTATAAATCAGAAAAATAAAATCTGCTCTCTCTTTTTCAAGCTAGAGCATAAGCTTGCTTACCTCCCTAGAGGCAAGCTCTTTCTCGGTTAGATAGCAACTTGTTGCCAGCCCAGCCCTCTGGGAAGCAGCAAAGTTGCAATAGGCAAGTCCCCTCCACTCCCTTGGGCGTCCTCCAGGGACATGTATGGGAGCTGGTGGGTGTGATTGCTATAGCAACATGGATCAGGAGGGAGGAGGAAGCTCTTCTTCCTTCACACCAAGCACCAGTGTGCCTGAGCTGAAAGAACTGGACTGTTCCCCAAGGGGGGTGGGGCTGAAAAAATGATGCCTTTGACCCTCTTCCTATGCACCATACATCTATCTTTATCACATTCTTGGCAGCTCAATGTTTGCTGCTACATGGCAAACACATTCAAAATCTTCTTTGCAGTTCTCAGAATAATATGCTTGGGTACAATACGATCACGGTGGCAAAAAGCTGTGAAGTTCTGAGTCCTCTTTCTCATGCCAATTAAAGTCATAATCCAGTGATCTTAGGTCTAGGCATATATTTCAAAATACCTCAGATAGAAAGGGACTCCTTAGGATTTGTTTTTCTGAGTAACTCAGAGGAGATTAAAGCCTTTTCCTAGGGACAGCAAGGACATCCAGGTAGCCTAACAAAAACCACAGTCAAATACGAAAATATAAGTTATTCATCCTTGTCTGGGGGTTGAAAATATACACTTCCCCTGTGTCCTTTTGGTGTTCCTGTTGGTTAGCTAGCCTGCTCTCTACTGTGACTGGGAGGCCTTCTCTCAAATTAAAGCCTGGCTAACAGGTCTCCTCAGCAAAGATGATGAGTGATAACTGCTTAAGAGGACTGCAGACCTTGCCTCAGCTTCTCAGAGATGCTGGGACAGGAGGGCTCTGTAGTTCCTAGATATTCACATGACTGCCCTGCACATGGTGCCTCCTCTCTTGCCACCTGCTCACCGTCTCACCCCACCCATGACTTGTCCCGACTCAAGATGGCCCCACTCCCCAGGACCCCCAACCAGTCTCCCAAGGGATGGAAAATTCAGATGTCCTGTCCTCACCTCCTCCAATCTATTATCTTGTCATAAATTCTATTCCTGGCTCCCCACTGGGTCTTCAGCTTTCATTGTAATTGCCACTTCTTTGGGTCAAGCAGACTAAAATTTGCTAGTTTATGGTATTTTTCTTTCCTGCTGTAGGAACCCCAACTCTTCTGGAGGCCATGTGGATTTCTCTGACTAAGGGAAGGCTCAGAATTAGAAAGCACAGGAAAGGAAAGCTCAGGATATTATCAATCTACATAAAGACAAAGAAAAAGTAATGGAAGGCCACATATCACAATATTAACAATAGTTATTGATGAGTGTTGATCTTTTTTCCATGTGAGTCTCTGCATTTTTCAAATGTATTTTTATCACAGTGAATCAAAAAGACAATGACACATGTTGTCTGTGAGAAAAACTGTGCTTCTCTTTGCAACTCTAAGGAGGAGTGTGGAGGGATAATCCACAAGGACCTCTTTGGTCATCACAATGGGCCAGGATCGGGTTAGGTAAGTAATGGAAAGAGACTGCTCAGACGCCATTTTGAACAGAGTATAAAATCAAACTAAATTTGATTTGGTAAATAAGATGCCCTAAGGCCAACCCTACTTAGGGTTACTTTATATTACTTCACACAGGCATGTCTAAATGGGTCCTCTATCACCCTCTAGACTAATTACATTTGATTAAGGGCGTCCTTAAAAGCTCTTCTTTCACAGTGAATTTTAAATGACCACTAACCTCCACTGACAGATGCTATGGGGTCACCCATGAATTGATGAGGTAGTGCTGTACTGTGCCTTTGGGCTACTAGTTCTTTGGGGCCCCTGGAACCCTGGTCCCATAAATCAGTGGGCAGGGATGGTAATTGCAATATTCCATTGCTATTTCTGTGCTGTAGCTCCTCTGTGTGACATAGTCACCATTTTGTCCAATTGGTGCATTCTCCACTTACCAGGTTTTTCTTTACACTTCTTGAAGGTATCTTGCTCATAGCAGTTTGCTCAGTTTGAGGCCATTATCTCCCCCAGGATTTTATTCCAGACAGTTTTATTTTATAGTTTTATGCTCACAGAATGGGATGATGGGAGAAGTAGGGAAGGCAAATGGGTTGAACTATTGGAAATGTCAATTAAAAAGAGAAGACTAGATCTTAAAATTTCTCGTTACAAGAAAAAAAATGTGACTATGTGTGGTAATGGATGTTAACTAGACTTGTGGTGATCATTTTGCACTCTATACAAATATCAAACCATTATGTCATATACTTGAAACTAATATAATGTTTTATGTCAATTATATCTCAATTAAAAAAAGAGAAAAATAAATGTCCGGTGAAGTCTGTGGCTGACTACTCAGAATTTGTTTTTGAACAATACTGAAGACATAATGTAAACAGAATGGTTTTGATTTCAGATAATCTTTTTCAGCAATCAACAATGAAGAATATTATACATAGTTTTAATATGCATTTAATATATGCCATATATGTTATATATATTTGTCACTGGATTCAGAGTCCAGAGTGCTACACACACACACACACACACACACATGCGCACGCACACGCACACACACCCCCACACAGTTTTAATAAGGTTTAAGTGAGGAATATACATATATTTCAAAATACTCTAAATAGATAGGGACTCCTTAGGATTTTTTGGAATATCAAAGGAGATTAAAGCCTTTAACAGTAACAAGGACACCCGGGTAACCTAACAAAAACCACAATCAAATATGAAAATGTAAGTTATTTCACCCTTATATATAATTATATGTATAATCCAAATGTATGTATATATGTATAATCCAAATGCATCTCAAAGTAAACAAAAGCTTCAATCTAACAGGCTTTGCTATGAAGGTGGTCACTTGTTTGGTACATAGATCTGAATCCAAAGTTGACCTCTCTCTCTCTTAGGTCTCTCACTCTATTTGTGACTCACACACAGTCCAGGAAGAAAGAATGGGAGGGGGGAAAGAAACCAGAGTTCACACCAAAAAGGTCATAGGAACAGAAGTTTCAACTAAAGAATCCCAGAGGAAAGTAAGTTATAGGAAAGACTATCCACTCAATAAATGTGACTTTCTGGGAAGAGGAGAAAATTTACTTCATTGGGAGAACAGAATTCTTTTGGGTTTAGTTGTTAGATAAGCAGACTCTATAGCTCCATGCCTGTGTTTGGATCCTGGCTCCTCTACAAACTAGCTGTATGACCCTAGGCAAGTAACTTAACTGTGATATTTTTTCCTCAGGAAACTGGGTTGATTATAGTGGTACTTGACTCCTTATTATTAGGCGTCACTAATAAATGTAAAATGCTTGGAACAGTACCTGGCTCATACTAAGTATGTAATAATTGCTGGATCTTATTATTTTTGTACCCTTTATCTTTCACTGACATTTTGTCAAAACTTTCTTATGAAAGGTTAGGTGTTGATATTAGAAATTTTGTTTGAAGGTTGAGATTTTTAAAATGTGTCCTAGCTTTACAGCTGCTATTCAGGTGCTGCACTGTATTCTGAAGCTTCTTTTAATAATTCAAGATATTCTGGCTATCATCTTTTCCAAACATCTAGCCCATGCTATTAGAATAATAATAGTAATGGCAAATATTTACTGAGACCATTTAAATCCCAGAGTTCTAAGTGCTTTATATGGATTAATACTTTTGTTCCTCATAACAACCCTCTAGTGTTATCCCCATTTGACAGATGAGGAACTTGAGGTTCATAAAGGTTGAAGCATCTTGTCAGAGATTACCCAGCTGGGAAATGGCAGAGCCAGCCGCCAAGCCTGGCAGGCTGACTCTAGAGGCACATCTTTACATTCTCTGCTGCAACCACAACTAACCAACATCAAGTTGACTGCCTCTGGGTTTTCCTTTGGCCAATATAAGAAGTCCAGCCTTGTTAGGAGATTTATAACTAACCAGAATTTTTGAGCTACTGGCTCATCAATGACTCTATTAGTAAAATTGATCAAAAGTGTGATTCTTTTCAATAATCAAATTAAGTAGAGGCACCAACATTTTGCTGATAGTCGTTCTTGCTGATTTGTCTCCATGGGATTTATCTGTGAGCTGCCCCCTTTCAGTATTGATGGCTTTACACATAGGGAGGAATGAATCTCACATTTTTTAAAACCCCTTGATGCCTTCTATAGCCTTGGATGGAAATTTGTAACATTGGAACATTCTTTGTTTCTTCCATTCCTTTGTTTCCCAACATTCAATTAGCTGCTGAATATTCTCAGTTCATTTTCTTATCTTGTATAGGAGAGATTTTGCTAACTTGAAGGACCTAGGTAGGAAAATTGGTTGGAGTTGTGCCATTGGAACAGTTAGCCAAATATGTAAAGAAGATCAGGTGTTAGAAATGAAAGCCTTCTTTCTAAAGGACAAATTTCTCAGGATTTCCTTACATGAGTACTTTTGCCCCAGGGCCTCCCACTCTTGTGGACCTTCTGGAGGGAAGCCCAGCCTCAGAAGGAAGATGTGTGGTCCGGTGACTACTGGAAATTGATAGCTCAATTTGTCCCAAGGGTTAATTCTGAGCTCTGCAGGACTTCATTTCTCTATTCTTTTTAAAAGACTGTTTTTTTTAGCTGAATTCTTTGACCTTAGTCTATTTTCTGAGTGTACTCTTTTATCCAATATTTACTTATTTGAACTTATTTAAACTTTTTTGTTTTATCTTTTTTTACTAAATCTTATCTAGTCTGAATTTTTAGTTTGCTATTTTATCTTATTTTATATTGTTATCTTCTTTTATCTAAATTGTATGAATTTGCTATATACGTGTGTTTTCAATTTTATTTACACTTTATTTTATCTTTAATGGCAAGAGAAAGGCAGGAGGTGACTAGCTGGAGGACAGTCTGTCATCTAAGGGAGAGAGATTGGATTCCTTTGTCCTTCCAAATAGCTCATTAAATAGTCCTTTAAGTTCTCCTCTGTGCCTTCTTCTTTCTAATAATGAAATTTCAACATAAAATATGTTAAGCTAATTATGTAGATTCACCTGTCAACTTCATTTTCTCCTAGTTTACCCTATCTTTCCAGGGTAATAATATTTACTTTTAGTGCCAGTGGTTTTGAGTTAGGATTGTGCCATCTCTTCACAGTGTTGAACCAAACTTCCCAATTGCTTCCTGATGCAAAATTTACAGTTTCTATTTTTTCACAACTGCTGGATATTGACAAGGACTTGCACGCAAATCATGAGCTATTGAGAGAAAGACAGGTGGGGTGGGCCCTTCAGAATAACCTCCCATAGTATGTTCAATCCTCCCCTAACATTCAAGCTGTTTTCACCCCTCTTTCCCAAGACTCAACTCCATTATGAGCCCTCTCTCCTCTTCAGGAAGTACTCTGATCACTGGATAACTGCTCTCCCCAGCTTAAGTCTCCTTCCCCGTGTTTCCTCCTTGTGAAATGCTTTCACGTTGCATTTGCTGAAATACATGTCTCTTCTCAGATGCCCCCATGAGTGTCCCATGGCCTACGCAAGGAATCCAAACTCCTCAGCCTGGGGTTCAAGGCCTTCAGGTTGTCTCCAGCCTCCTTTCACAAACAGATCTCTAATTCTCTCCCTCATGTTAGACAAAATAACTGAACAATGGTTCGTTAGTCTTCATTTATGGTTCAGATCTTTCCATGGTTGTTTTTGGGCTCACACTCTGTTTTTTATGTATTTTTTTCTCCATTTGTGAATGTCAATACTATACCCTCCTTTAAAGTACCTTTCCCACTTCTTGTTTCCTTTAGATGAAAATAATCAACTTTTTTATGATGTTCCCTGGCAAAATACTATTTTATAGGATTAGTGAGGGTTTTGGCCCTACATGGCCTTCAGTTCAAATTCTGGCTGTGCTATGTGTTAATTATTTGACCTGAGGCAACTTATTTAACTTTTTGAGCCTTGTTTCCACATCACACACACACACACACACACACACACACACACACACACACACACACACACAGGACTTCAATTCCTGAAGCTAAAATTCTTACTTGATATAGTCAAGTTTTCTACCTTTTCTGATTCCATCTGGGTCTAAGAGGCTTTTTGTCTATGAAAGTATACCTCTTTGTCTGGGAAATGCCAAAGTTGTCCTAGACAGACCATCTTGAAAACAAGTCAATTTGCATAACCATCTTTATACTATTGAGGCCTATTTGTATCTGGAGTAATTTCAAACTGTGCAAATATACCGACACCCAGTATATTATATATCTAAAATTAGTTAAAAGCATTAAAGTCTTCAACTAATAAAAACAAACTGAGGGTTGCTGGAGTGGTGGGGGATGGGAGGGATGGGGTGGCTGGGTGATAGACATTGGGGAGGGTCTGTGTTATGGTGAGCGCTGTGAATTGTGTAAGACTGTTGAATCACAGACCTGTACCTCTGAAACAAATAATGCAATATATGTTAAAAAAAAAAAAGAAGATAGCAGGAAGGGAAAAATGAAGGGGGGAGAATCGGAGGGGAAGATGAACCATGAGAGACTATGGACTCTGAGAAACAAACTGAGGGTTCTAGAGGGGAGGGGGTGGGGGGATGGGTTAGCCTGGTGATGGGTATTAAAGAGGGCACGTTCTGTGTGGAGCACTGGGTGTTATGCACAAACAATGAATCATGGAACACTACATCAAAAACGAATGATGTAATGTATGGTGATTAACATAACATTAAAAAAAAACGAAATGGTGTTCGTTAAGCAGGAAATTCAAACGTGCTCGGGGAATTTGAGGAGCAAGGGGCTTCTTATGGAAGATGAAGAGAGGGTACAGTTAACAGTCAGCGTGGAAATAAACACATCCATCAGTACAAGGAAAGCAAGGGTAACTTTTACCTGATTATTCCAATTTTATGTTGGAGCTATGTCATCAAAGGAATTTAGCCAATGGGGCACAAACTGACGTGAGCACAGTTGTACCTGGGGCAGCACAATCTGCCTAAAGGAATAAAGGCAGAGCGAAATTTGAAACAGAACTAGAAAGAAAGAGACAATAGCATTTTAAGTGAGCAGTAGTCAGGGGTGAAAACTGCTTTTTAAATGAAAAGATATCTCTCTCTGATCTTTCTAGGTTAGTATCACTTTAGGTTGAATAAAAACAGACTGGAAGGGATAGTACATATTCTGAAAAATATTTATTCTTCACAGGATGTATGTAAAAATGTGGAGATTTCCCTGTCTCCCTCTCCTTCATAAGAGTTGAGGGACCTGATGGACTCGCAGCTTCCTTAGTAAAGGGAACAGAGAGGAAGTTCCTATGAGCTGAGAGGAGGACGTGGGAACAAGGCAAAGTGCCAGAGTACCAGAGATTGTGGCTCTGTGTGGAAAGCCCATTGTTATATTTGAAGCCTTTTAAAAATATCACCAATTATAGTATTTATGTACTATATATGCACATATATATGTAAATATATTCAGGGTAATCATCAGAATGTTACATACCTGCATACTTATGGATTCTATAGTAATTTTAGTTTTATAACAATAAATATTATATATATACAAGTAAATTACTGAGTGCCTAGTGTATGCTAGTTTATTTCTATCTAAAATACTTGAAGTAACTCTGCAAGATAGATTATTTTTGTTTCAGTGATGTAGCCACTGTACCTCCGGTGCTTAAGTGACTTCATCAAGCCAATTCTCAGTGGCAGGATCCCAGGATAGTGTCACTATTCTGCAATCTCTCTGACTGAAACAAACAAACCTGAACTATGCAGTTTGTACAACACCGAGTAATCTGGAAAAGTTTAGTGTAAAATTTGTAAATATTAAGCATACCAGGCAATGTTGTGATTCTTACTGCTTGATGTTTTAGGTTTAATTATCCTTCTGTGGATCAGAATGTCATTGGTTTGTCAACTGTCTAACTTTTGTTGACTGAAACCATGCTTTCTTTAGCGAATATTTTCTTTGTGAATCTAGTTCACGCGAATGCTGGAGTCACCAGGCTGCTCGATTTCTGCTACAGACGGTCCTGGCTTCTACTAGCACCTGTTGCTGACAGCACCCAAGGGGTCAGGTATTGTTTCCCTTTTGGCTTCTGAAACTTTACATCACAATAAGCAAAAAATGGTCAAAACAATAATAAATAATGCAGCAGGTGGCCCTTGTGGTAAGCGGTGCCGAATCTTAACGAATGAACTGAAGGCCGGTGTGTCTTGCCTAGGGACAAGCATGATGCTAACTCAGCAGTCTCTGGCTGGCTCTGGAAGTAAACGTCCATAAATCTGGAGCCAGACAGGTGGTGAAAAGAGCTGAAAGGGAGAGGGCCAGTGTCAGGGAAAGAAAGCTCAGTGAAGCGAAGAAGCAAAGGAGAACAAAGACTCTGGGGAGAAAAACACACGGTGGTAGGACCCGAGAGGGCAACCCTGCTCTGTCTGCAAACAGTCATGGACATACCATAGCTCCCATGTATCCTGAAACTGACAGGGCAGTGACACGCACCTCTGAATGAACTGCGTGTTTTCTTGGCCTGATTTTCCTCATCTGAGCCAAATTATTTTGTGAGTAGAGATACAACCCTTGTATACATACCTATGGCATGAATATATGCTATATACGCTAAAATTGAATAATTCATCCTTTTTAGGATTGGTATCATTAATTTTAATGTTTATCTTTGATAGAACAAACATCCTTCATCTTCATTATACTGAAGTTCTCCCAACCTTTCTCAGAAACACATATCCATTTATGTTTTCAATTTACTTTGTGCTATTTTTCAAAAAAGTCAGGTCAAGACCTAATTTCTAAAGCAATCTTAACAGTGCTTTATTGTTCACCAGTGACTTATATGATTAAGGAATCTATCAGGAACTGTTGTTGTTGTTCTTTCTATAGCATCTCCTTTGCCAATATCTCATTCTCTGTGCTTGCAGTTCAGCATCTTGACTAAAAATTCATATAACAAATGGGTGATATACTTTTGAAAATGGCAGCTCCATTTCAACAGCCACATGATTTCTTAGAATTTGTGCTTTCTTATGGTGAACTTCGATCATCTAAATATAAAAAGGCATTCAAATTCAAATACTTAAATATAACATCTACCTGAAATTGATAAGGTTCTATTAATCTTTCAGCTGTAAGAATGGTACCCAAACATTCATTCTTAAAAAGAAAATACAGATAATTCTTCAAAAAATAAATGGGACTGAAAGGTTGATACTCAAATTATTAGATTACTGAATAAGCCACTTTGTGGGAACGTTATGGAAGTTATGAAGAGATGAGGAAAGAAGACCAAGAGTGTGACACAGCCATAGATCCCATCTACTTTTAGATTGCCAATAAAGAGCAATTCAGTTCAAGGCATATAAAATAAAGATCTTTTTAAATCCTCAATTTACTGGTTGTGTGCATGCCTTGTGGCAGGTTTAGATAGGAAAACAGGCACCCTTAGAGGGGCAGTAAATGGACAGAGGAAATGGACTTCTTATTAAATGAAATGACATTCTTTCAGCATGAACACTAATGGCACCAGGACATGTGGAATCTGGCATGACTGTGCTATCTCTCTTGTTAGATCTTACATGCTAAAGTAACACTGATGTGGAAAACATGAGTGTATTCTCACAGTGGAAGAGATAACCCCCATGGTACATGGCTTGACATGAACTGACCATAAGATCTAACTACATATTACTATTTTCTTCAATTTCAGATATTGTCTTAAACCATATCATGGAATAAGCCAAAGCTGAGTAGTGTCTAAAAATTAGTATGTTAAATTAGCTGTAAATTAGGAAAAGGTACGTGTATGTATATGTATGTATACAAGGGGTGTATCTCTACCATAAATTGTTCCTTCCATACATGCCTAGCATTGACCTTCATGAAAATAATATATTAGTTGAAATAACTCTATTATGTTCCTATAGGAAAGAAATATAGACTGTTGACATAGAAAAAGATCGAGTGTTAAATATATATATACCATCAGATATAATTTTAGATGAGATAAAATGGTCTTAAATGACAGACTCAACTAATAATAAATGAAGTAAGCAGATATGTACTTAATATTAATAACAGTATAAATCCTATCATTATTTCTAGCAGCTTAAAAGACTGTTGTAAATCATAATTTGGAAAAATATAATTCATTGCCCCAAGAAAGACCAAGAAAATATAGAACAGGGAGAAAAATACTTTCTAAAATTAATTTTTAACAAGTGACTTAGAGCTTCCAAGTGGCCAGAGCAAAAGAAATGGAGATATGATTGATTATATAATTTTATTCTTAATAAGGAGAAAAAAGTTATATCAGTTTTTGAGGAGAAACATTTTTTCCCTTGGACTTTGGTCTGAATTATATTTTTTGAGTGCATCTTCTCAAAAAATCATTGGGTCATGTATTGGTAAATGCCATTAGCTGTATCAACATGGTGAATGCAATACCAGTTTATATAGCACTTATATATTTTTCTATTTGATTTGATTTCTATGTGTTTCACCATAGTCCTGGCCTGGCAGCCACTCTTTTGTAGTGACACTTGTCTTGTCTCCCATCTTTAGAGCAAGATATCAATTACTCATCCACACACTCCTTG
Source organism: Zalophus californianus (assembly GCF_009762305.2). NCBI lineage: Eukaryota > Metazoa > Chordata > Mammalia > Carnivora > Otariidae > Zalophus > Zalophus californianus. The sequence goes on from NC_045600.1 coordinate 87,741,639, forward strand.
TCTCTTTCCCTAACCCTTCCTAAACAAAACAAAACAAAAAAAACCTGTTCTATACACAGGTTATATTGCAACACATGAAATGCATGCCAACTTTTCAAAGGATAAATGACACCAGATAACTGTGAAATCTCTTCCTGGATATAAAAAGGTGCTTTTACTATGTAATTAAATTAATTAAACTTTTACATTATTAATAGCAGTTTCTTAGAGAACAAGACGCATGCTGATGGTAGACAGTAGCTTTGGGTCAGCTGGGTGGCAGTTAGGAAGGAAAGCTGGATGTGAAGTGGAGGAAGAAAGAGAAGCAGGAACCTATGAGGACAAACTAGAACTCATGTTTTTCTTCACTTCCAGCCTCAGTGATGCTGGTGTATCCTGACACAGTGTTACACATGTGTCAGGACCAGGACTCCGAGAAGCTAAGGGAAATGATCTGGGCAGAGATTGAGGAGGTGTGGGTTTGGGTGCTGCCCAGGTCAACAAAGTGAGGCTTACAAAGGGAATGTGTACAAGAGCACCCAGGGTGCTTAGAGTTCTGCACTAGTGTTCAGGACGTAGAAATTATTGCTTCTTTACTTCGGCTTGCTAAATCCCATATAGATTTTTACACAAGGTAAGTGGCCAATCGTATTCCAGAATTACCTACAGGGAAGAAAAGTCTGGGACATTTCATACCCATGGAGGCACGTTGATACAGCACAAAGCCATCACAGTCCCCTCTGTCAATTTGGCAGCCATATAAACCTTTTATTCATATTTAACTTCCTTACTAGCCATCTTCCAAAATAAGATACAAGTCCCTCTATCTATGTTAGGGGAATGTTCATTCCTACTGTAGCTGAGCAACCTGCATTTAATTACGGAGATCCAGGCTTAACTGCTTCTCACATATCTTAAGGAAATGGAAAAAGGTAAGAAAAATGGTGACTATCCCACACCTCTCTTCATATTAAAACAAAGAGGACATTAGTAACTATTATAGTTTCTGTTTATATTACTGGTCACATGGCCATTGCTGGTATTTAAAACTATCTTCTTCCACTATCCTTTCTGTATTCCTTTTGTTCTCGGTAAGCACTTTAGCTGATAGTGGTTCCTTTCCTGGTGGGGTGACCCAAGACTTAATTCCAGAATGTTACAAGCTGCGTGCCTGGGTGGCTCAGATGGTTAAGCGTCTGCCTTCGGCTCAGGTCATGATCCCAGGTTCCTGGGATCGAGTCCCGCATTGGGCTCCCTGCTCCTTGGGAGCCTGCTTCTCTCTCTCTCTCTCTCTCCCTCTGTCTCTCATGAATAAATAAATAAAATCTTAAAAAAAAAAAGCTTTAAAAAAAAAAAGGATGTTACGAGCCAGTAGCAGTCCAACTTTTATTGGCTTGTAGTTTTACATTAACTTTTATCACAGGACATGGAATTATTAATATGTTCCTCAGGGTATCACCTGTGTGCCAAACATACTCATTCATATTCTCATTGTAGAATAGCAGTCCAATTTGCCCCTTGAAAGTCAAGATCAAGCATTCCAGCTGGCAAGGTAATTCTCTTCTTTGTCTGTTGGCCTACCGGCATTGGGAGCTCAAAGTGACTGGTGACAGTATCACCTTCCAGTTTTAATGGAGCCATGGCTGTGTTCTCTGATGGAAGCATTCTTCCTTTGGGAACTAAGCCCTCTGGACTAGTAGACTCAAAGTTGTGGGTTTGGGATGAAAATATTATAAAATATTATATAATATATATATTATTACACATATAATATATATGTATGATATATTATATATAATATATCTATGATATATATTATATAATATATATTATATGTATGATATATATTATATTATTATATATAATATATTATTATATATTATATATAAATATTATGTATAAATATTATATATATAATTCCATATTATATATACAATCTCCATTCTTTGGTTTGTCTTTCAATTTCCTAACCATCATATTCAAAGAACAGAAGTTTTTAATTTCTGTGAAGTTGTATTTATCAAATTTATGCTTCATGATTTTTGAGTGTTATCTAAGTACTCTACTTTGATATCAGATTTTCCCCTATAATTTCCTGCATAAGGGTTAGAGTTGTAGTTTTACATTTAGTTCTATTTTTAAATAGTTTTTGTTTATGTTGTGAGGTAAGAATTGATGTTCTTTTTTTCCTATAATGATATCTAGTTGTTCCAACACAATTTATTGAAAAGGTTCTCCTTTCCTTCTTTTGTCTAATATTAATGTGACCACCTTGACATTCTTATCTTGACTGTACACACTTGTTTTCTTCCTTTATTTTCGACTGGTGTCTTTGTATTTAAATTGCATTTTTTATAGACAGAATATAATTGGTTTTGCTTTTTGAGCTAGTCTGATAATACCTGCCTTTTGGTTGAAATATTTAGTCCAACAGTTGAAATTTTAAAAAAACATTTGTAATAGCATCAAAAATATAAAATATTTGGGAATATATTTAAGAAACTATGTATTAAATTTGTACAATAAGAACTATAAAACCATACTGAGAGAAAATGGAAATACCAAAATAAATAAAAAGATATATCATGTACATAGTCAACTGAAATCACGTGTTTTGTGCATGTGTTGCATGTGCACGTTGTGTGCTTGTGTGTGTAAAGCAAACAAATTCAAAAAGGAAAATTCTCCTTGTTTCATATAAGCAGTTTTTCCACCGTCTCACACAGCTAGGAAATGTTAGATTTGAAATTTGAATCCAGTTTTGTCATACTTCCAAGTCCTATTATTTCCAATACATGATATCACCTGTCTGTGTCTACTTAGTATGCTTAAATATTGCCTAATTTTCAAGAACTTCTGGCTTATTGAGCTGAGAAAGAATGATGCATTGGTCTTATAACCTGGATCAATTGGTGTTGACCCAATGCATTGACTTTTGCCTGGTTCCTTCCTAATACCACGTGCTCTTAGCTAGGTAGGAGATGGGTAGGAATCATCTCAAATCTACCCTGGATTACACTATAAGTTACTTATATAAGAAAAAAAAAATTGCTTATGTCAGATTCCAGAAGAATCCCGGGAAGTCTTCCTTGAATCACTTAGTAGGAAAATAATTATAAAATAGGAGACATGCGAGCTTTAGAAACTTCAGGGATATATGTAGCTTTGCCACGTTAATTACATCCAGCACTCCCAGACTATTTCTATATAGAGTTAGTGTGAGGCCTTTCCTGCGGAATGGTCCACCAGGCTTGTTGAATGGGTCAAGACAGCAGAAGGAGCTGAGAAAATGGTCTTCTACTGTGAAGCTAGTCTTGGGAGGAAATAACCTAAACAATCGTGCAAACAACATCTTTAAAAAGGAGAAAACCAGCTTCAGAAAAAAAGAAGAAAGAGGTACAAAGTGAGTCAAGATGGGACTGAGGAGACATTTTAGATTTGGAGAGGACAGTTGTCGAGAGGCAATTTATGATCACTTGATAGCTCAGAGAAACTTCAGATAGACAGACAATGGAACTTCATATTCCTCAGGCTAAACTCTAATTCTAAAAGATAGGAGTAAAAAAGTGGTCAGGTGGAGGATATTATCATATTTCTTACGAAAAAAAGATTATTTACTTTTCATTTATTCATTCTACAAATACTATGACAACTTACTAAAAGCTATCTTGGCAGAGTACTGAGGGCAAATAAATGATTCAGATATGGTCCCTACCCTCAAGCAATGCATTGTTTGTGGAAATGAATACATAATAAACATTTATAAGGTAAGTACTATATCAGGTTAGGCAGTGGTAAAACCACTACTCCAAAATCTAAGTGGCTTTGCACAACACATTTTTATTTCTTTTTCATGCATTGCCTGCTGTGGGTCTGAGTGTCTCCATATGTTGGTTTATTGTTCTAGCTACTTCAGCCTTCTGACAATCCCACATTAGCAGGTGATTTGAGGATATCATGACAGAGGAAGAGAGAGCTAGAGAGTAGAGCATCAGAATTAAATACTCTACCAGGAAATGATACCTGTTACTTCCACTCATATTTCACTGCCCAAGCAAGGTGTATGGCTTAATTCTACAGCAGGTAAATAGAAGAAAACTGGTATTGGTGAAAAGTGCTGACTCCTACAGTATGTATGTATGTATGTATGTATGTATGTATGTATGTATACACATATGCTTTGTGATAGAGGTATAGTCAAGACCATGAGTCACTTCTCAGTTAGTAGCAGAGGGCAGAGTGGCCACTGCTTTATTTTCTTCTAGTTTTGGCATGGAAAAATATGTTAAGTCCTGACATATAGAGTAAAAGGAAAAGACAGAAAATCATTAAAATAAGAGTCTCCCTGTACACTCTAATCTCTAATACAGACAATAAAAATTTGAATTTTGCACCCATTCTTATAAAGTCCTGTGTGAAATGCAAAACAAATAGAAGATTTGATTCTGGCTCTTAAAGATCATGCAATAAAACGGGAAGGTGAAGCAAACCTAAAGAAATGCAGTAAAAACTGATCAATCTGATAACCTCTGAACTGGAACTCTTTATTACTTCCCTGCATATATAGGACAATGATAATGATAACCTTGAGACTCTGAAAAACCCCAAAGTGCTTTCAGAATCATTAAAGAAAGATTAAAGTATTTTCAGTATAGTTTAGGTCTGAGGCTATTACTGAAATTTACTACTAGACAATTTGGCCATTCATGTACCATATAGATTACATATCTCCAGTAACTTGAAGCTGTGATGAACTAGAGTACCCCATTCTCTGATCTTTTATAAACAAAATTAGAGAAACAGATAAACATTTGTTTCTAGCAACATCTGCACAGAATTGCTTATGCATATTGAGCAATCATGCTGATTTATAATGGGAGTAAGATGGAATTGGGTTAAGCAGGAGATTATATAAAAGGCTATCTGAAGTAGATGAGTATGTTTTGCAGTAGAGGTGAGAGGTATTTTGGTGCATAGGGAGATAAGATGGGGAAGCATCTCAGAGAAAGAAATGAGGTAATTTAGAAACACCTGTATGAGCTTGTAGTAGCAGGGAGAAGAATGTTCTAATAATCAGTAGAGTCTTAAGGCTTATGACCAGGAATTTTTATATGGTCAAAGTGCAGCTTCAAATCCATTCAGGTTCTCAAAAGGCAGTCTCAGAGATACAGTTCCTGGATTTGTTTGTAAGGTGGGTTGGATAAGGAGGAGCTACTAAAATGGTTGGTACAGACGTGGATGCCTTGGAACTGCCAGAATAGAAATCGAATCCTAACGATTACAGGGAAGAATCCATAGACTGGAGATTCCTAGGATTTCTATCTGAGGTACTTTCATTATTTCAGGGATCATGTCCTCTACAATGATGCCAATTACCATCTATACGTTTATGATTCTTTTTTTTAAAGATTTTATTTATTGGGGTGCCTGGGTGGCTCAGTCAGTTAAGCAGCTGCCTTTGGCTCAGGTCATGATCACAGGGTCCGGGGATCGAGCCCCACATCGGGCTCCTTGCTCAGCAGGAGCCTGCTTCTCCCTCTCCCTTTGCTTGCCACTCCCCCTGCTTGTTCTCTGTGTGTGTGTGTGTGTGTGTGTGTGTGTGTGTGTGTGTGTCAAATAAATAAATTTCAAAAAAGATTTTATTTATTTATTTGAGAAAGAGAGAAAGAGAGAGAGAGAGAGAGCACATGCACAAGTGGGGGGAGGGGCAGAGGGAGAAGCAGACTCCCCACTGAGCAGGGAGCCCAACAGGGGCTTGATCCCAGGACCCTGGGACCATGACCTGAGCTGAAGGCAGATGCTTAACAGCCTGAGTCAGCCAGGTGCCCTTATATGTTTATAATTCTTATCTAGAAGTAATAAAAATATCATATAGTGGTAAAGTGTATACTCAGTAAATGTTAGCTATTATATGTCTACCAACATCTATTCATTCTGAGCCAAAACTTGTATATCCATCTGCGTTTTGGCTATCTCCATCTGAATACCCAAAGAAACCTCAAGCTCAACAGGTCTAGAATTTTTCTCTCTTTACCCTAACCCACTTTTGTGCTGTGTTTTCTTTTTATTCAGCCTACTGAATATGCTTCAACATGTTTATCACTATATCTCCATGTTGTTAGCCACATAGCACATGCTCAAATATATTAGTATGCAAACATTTCATATGAATAAAGATTAGGTAAGAGCAATGAAGGAGCTGGATTTTGAGTATGACTCCAAGGTCATAAATTTAGGTAGAAATGCTATTGGACTTTTAAGGAAAAATGTGGCAGGAGAATCAGGTCTCAATTGTTGACATTATTTGACAGCTGATTTACTTAGCAAATGCTTTGTGTTAACAAAGCACAAATTATCCAGAAGGTCTTAGAAAAGGCAGTTTTCTCAACAAGTAGTCCTTCATTGCTTGCAAATGTTTCCGTACGTCGCCAATTTTATCCTCTCCCTCCAAAAAAACAACACAACATTGTGGAAAAGAAAGAAGATAAAACTCTGCCACGATGGAAACTCGGTGTCCTCTTGGTTTATGTGACTCTTAAAATATAAGAAGACACATCCTCTGGAAAGATTCCTGAAGGACACAAGACTGTATCATTTCACAGGAGAAAAAAGGGCATGCTTTGATGGATGGATAATAAAAGTGTGGGAGAAGAAGAAGATATTTCAGATGAAAGAAATGACAGATAAAGAGGATTAGTGAAGGGTCAAAACAATATATGAAGATATCAACATTTCTTGCACAATCGTTCAATAAAAACGTCAACAAGCAAAAGCCCGGCTGGCAATAATACAACCAAAATGGGTAATTTAAGCAGAGAAAGTAGTCTAACTGAGCTCAACATGGCCATTAACACTTATTTACTGGTCTCAGTGGAATAAAATACTGAAAGACAGGAGCTCAAAGTGAATAAAATTGTATCCAATTTACAATCAAATGAAAAGATAGTGGGCTTAGAGCCAAAAAATATTCCTCAATTAAGCTTCTTTTCAATGACTTTAGTTTAACCAGCTGGATTTTTATTTAAAGTTTTAAAAAACTACTCTCTTATTCAACCTTTTGAAAAGCAGGATTTTCCTTTTAATAGGTAATCTATTTCTTTTTCTACAAAATGAAAGTCAGCCATAACTGGTGTCCTGCACACATGGAAACACAATAAAATTGACACAGAGAAATGGAAGGTACAGCCCCTATTCTCAGAGACGTGACATTCTATGGAGAAGAAATATATGGCAATTGGGATATAGGGACACATAGGTCATGGGCATCCATGACCTCACTGGACCTGCCTCAGTCTTCAATCCAAAGCTCCCTTTATTGTTTGTTAGTCAACTTAGGTGGTAAGTGATAATAGAGGATCTATGTTTGATATAACATCATGATTTTGAGGATGACTCCTCAATAAAAGTGCAGTTTAAGGTAAAAATATTCCAGTTAAGTAGTTCTCTTGCCATATCCTAATATATGCAGTATAATTTAGTAAAATATTCATTCCTAAATACATAGAAAGTATTTACAATTCTGGAACTTGAAGAGGTAAGCTTTTATCATCTGAAAAATTCTCTTTCATTATGACGCTGAATAAATTGGATGTTACTCTACTAGGAAACAAATTTCATCTTCTTTTTAAATTTTAAGAAAAAAATCACAATATAAATGTACAAATATACACAATGTTTCTGTGTTAGAATATTCAGTATAAAGGGAGAGTTTTAATAGGTTAAAGTTCGATTATTTAAATGTCAAGTAATCAAATGTAATGTTTTATCTCTATACACACCAAATAAAATTGAAAACCTGTGACATAGACAGATAACCTCTTTCAATCAACAAATATTTGTATCTCCGCCACTAGCAATGAATGCTGCAGATGCCATAGAGTGGAGAGATATATAGCCCCTGCTCTTGCAAATTCACTTGGTGGACAGCCACTGCAAAGGCCCTTGGAGGAGAGAAAATAATATAAATTTATAGATAACTCATACAAAGAAGAGTAAACCAGGACACAAAGCAACAGGAAAGTACATTTAATTGGAGAAAATTAGCAACGGCTCCATAGAGAAGATGACATTTAAGAAGGATTTTGAAAGATATAATCAACCTGTAAGGAGATTAAATGGTAGGGCGTTTTAGGGGTCGTAAGAGCACAAGCAGGTGATAGACAATGAGATGGATTTGGGGGAAATGCTGAGTAGTTGTAAATAGATACTGAATAGGGAAACTGGTAGATAAGCTTGCGTTAGATGGATGTAACATTGCGAGGCTCTGAATGCCCGACTAAGACTTCTGTACACCTTTCATGTAAAACAGGCTGGTTTCGCCATGCAATCTGGCCTAAACCAGAGGCTATCTCAAAGTCACTTTTGAGTACAAATGACCTAGATCTCAGAGTCTTCAGCAAAATCCTTGGAGATCTGTCTGACCAGGTTTTCTTGAATTCTTAGTCTTCTTAAATGCATATGGGCAAATTATTTTTTCCTTGAGGATTTATGTCCTATTCATCAGGTGCTCCAGGGACGCTATAACTGCTGATGAATGCAAACATTTTTATGACGGATTTATTGAAATATAATTCACATACCATAAGATTTACTCTTTTAAACTGTACAGTTCAGTGGGTCTTGGTACATTTACAGAGTTGTTGCGCTACCATTGCCAACATCTAATTTTAGAACATTTTTATCATCCTAAAAAGAAACTGCATACCCAGTAGCTATCCGTTCTCCATTCTTCCCGCCTCCCAGTCTCAAGAAACCACTAATCTACATTGTCTCTATAGCTTTGCCTATTATGGACATTACATGTAAATAGAATTATACAATACGTGGCTGTGTTGATCTGGGTTTTCCAGAGAAACAGAACAGGATGTATATATACAGTTATATATAGTTACATATATATAAGAAGAAATACATGACAGGAATTGACTCATGTGGTTATGGAGGCTGAGAAGTGCCACAATCTGCTAGCTACAAACTGGAGAACCAGGAAAGCCAGTCCAAGTCCAAAGGCCCAAGAACCAGGAGCACCTACGTCCAAGACCAGAAGAAGATGGATGTCCCCTCTCAACAAAACAGAGAATCTCCCTTTCTTCATGTTTTTGTTCCATTTGAGTCCCTGGTGGTGAGGATGATGCCTACCCACATTGGTGAGGGGGGATCTCTTCACTCAGTCTACTGAATCAAATGCTAATCTCTTCTAGAACGCCCTCTCAGACACACCCAGAAATAATATTTCACCAGCTATCTGGGCATCCTTTAGGCAACTCAAGTTGACACATACAGTTAACAATCACAGTGGCCTTTTGTGTCTGCCTTCATCCACTTCAATGTTCATCCGTGTTGTAGAAGTATCAGTACTTCATTCCTTTTTATGGTTGAATAATATTTCATTGACTGGACATATCACAATTTGCTTATCTATTCATCAGTTAATGGATATTTGGGTTGTTTTCACTTTTTCTCTATTATGAATGATACTGTTCAAAATACTCACAGACACATTTTTGTTTGGATATATTTCATTTCTCATGGGTATATATCTAGAATGGAAGTGCTGTGTCATGGTAACTCTGTCTTTAACATTTTGAGGAACTTTCCACTGTTTTCCAAAGTGGCTGCACTATTATATAATCCCACCAACAATGTACAGGGTTTAATTTTCTTCATATCTTTACCAACAATTGCTATTGCTGGTGGTTTTTATTTTAGTCTTCCTAGTATATGTAAAGTGCTATCTTGTCAAAGTTTTCATTTGCATTTCTCTAATGACTAATGATTTTGAGTATCTTTTCATGTGGTTATTTTTGCCATTTTATATATTCTTTCAATAAATCTTCCCAAATCACTTGTTCATTTTTAAAAATTGGGTTGTCTTTTCATTTTTGAGTTGTATGATTTCTTGATTTCTTTATATATTCTGGATGTAAGTTCCTTATCAGATATGTGGTTTGCAGATAGTTGCCCCAGTTCTGTGGGTTATATTCTCACTTTCTCTATGATATCCTTTGAAGCACAAAAGTTTTACATTTTGATGATGTCTGATTTATCTATTTTTTTTCTTGTCACGTGTGCTTTTGGTGTCACATCTAAGAAACCATTGCCTTACCTAAGGTAAAAAAGATTTATTCTCATATTTTCTTCTGAGAGTTTTATAGTTTTAGCTCTTATATTTAAACCTATGATCCTTTTCATATGTTTTATATATTGGTGTAAGGTTGGGATCCAACTTCATTCTTTTGCACGTTGATATCTAGTTTGCCCAGCACCATTTTTTTAAATAGATTATTCTTTTTCCATTGAATTATCTTGGCATCCCAGACACAAATGTGTTTAATGGTTACCATATATGTTTGAACACATACTTATCCTTTACTAAATTCTTTCACCAAGTTTTAGATTAAATATACTGTTTTCCAGGGAGCCTGGGTGGCTCAGTCAGTTAAGCATGTGCCTTTGGCTCAGGTCATGATCCCAGGGTCTTGGGATGGAGCCCCATGTCGGGCTCCCTGCTCAGCAGGGAGTCTGCTTTTCCCTCTCCCTCTGCCCCTCCTCCTGTTCTCTCTCTCTCTCTCAAATAAATAAAGTTTTTTAAAAAATTTTAAAAATATAGTATTTTCCAAGTGATTGATTATAGGAAATATAGATGGATTAATTTCTTATTTGTAAGTTTGGTGGCCTTAGAAATTGACATAAAAATTTGGTCTTGTCTCCAAATTATGAAAGGGGGTCCCTATTCAAATCCTGAGGCTAATCTCTGTTTCAGAGTCTGCTTCTCAGAGAATTCACCTGAGACATCTCTAATAAGGGGACAGGGCCTCTCAGTAGAGAGGTCTATTCATGGTAGAGTACAGTTAGGAGCCCATGATCTTTGCGGACAGATCTTTTGTCAAAAGAAAAGAGAAGAGGCAGACTAGCTATGCCTGCCCAGTTTCTCTTTCCAAACTCACTAAAGGAGAGTGGAGTGAATGAAGGGTTATAAGGAGACCAGGACTGTAATGCTAACACATAGTCATCGATATGAAAAGAAACATAAAGAGGGAAAGAATAAGCATTTTCTACAAAACCATGTACCAAATACCTCTGGCAAAGTGCCCTGCTCTGGTGCAGGTCTTACTCCTCTTCTGCCTTCCTCCCATTCCACTTTCCCAAGTTATTCAGTGAGAAGAATCTGACACTCATCTTGTTTACTTATAGCTTTAAGATGAGGGTTTACCACATACAGACTATAATTGCTTCTTGATTGTAAGGCCTTTCCTATGAACAGTCAGTCATCCCAGGTGATGAATTTTTCATTTCCTTTCTCCCAAAGACCCATAAAGACCCATAAGACTCTCCCAAAGACTCATAAACCTTGCTCAAAGCAAAGGATAGCTTTGTTGGGAAACTTCTTTTCTTTTCTTTTTTTAACCACTTTAGGCAAAAATGCCATTATTGCTGGCTTTGGTCTAAATATATTCTAAATTTTGGATAGAAATTTATGGCAATTCTATTTTGGGCCAAGAATTCATTTCTGGTCCCTACGAAATGACATTTTTGGCTCTACTTTATATGGAACCAAAGGGAATTGTTCATTAACATTTGCAAGCTGTTTCTTTGTATTCATGGTCTGATGAAAATGACTTGGGAGCCAGAAAATGTGAATTGGGAATTCCAATTTCCATTTCTGTCATTGACTTCTTGTGCGACCTTGGACAGAACTCTTTATTTCCCTGAGCTTATTTTCTCCATCTGTAAAATGGGGATAACAACAATAGTGGATATTTGCTTTATTGCTTAATTTCCCATGCATAATTTTTAAGAAACCTTTCTCCCTAATGAGGATACCATTAAATGGCTCATGCAAATATAAGTTGGGAAATAAAAGTTTCATATAAAAGCAAGTTTCAGCAGCATGACTCATGTTAAGGAACTTACACATTTCTGAAAATTTGGTATGAAGTATAACACATCGTATTCTTTTCCATTTTTAAAATAATGATGTATCCACGTTAAAAACTGTTGACTTTAGCATGTAATAACCACCATTAAATTATGTTTTTAGAAACATGGTTTTCTCAGAAAGCAGTTGTGTCCTTTTTTCCAAAATTTCAGTATGACTAGTTTTCTAATAATTTCTAGGCTAGGGGAGCCCGGGTGGCTCAGTGGTTAAGCATCTGCCTTCGGCTCAGGTCATGATCCCAGGGTCCTGGGATCGAGCCCCGCATTGGGCTCCCTGCTCCGCGGGGAGCCTGCTTCTCCCTCTCCCACTCCCCCTGCTTGTGCTCCCTCTCTCACTGTGTCTCTCTCTGTCAAATAAATAAATAAAATCGTTAAAAAAATTGATTTCTAGGCCACAGCAGAATTTTGTTACATGTGGTTTTATGTCTCAGAGGATAGCACAATGCCCAAGCCCACATAATAATAAGTTAGTTATTACACAGTTCTACAGTATTAAAAACCCCAGATAAAATAGACACATTCAGAGGTAGTTTTAGAAACTCTCAATATTTTTTAATGTGCTCGGTATGTTATCTAAATGGAATTTAAATAAAAGCTTAAAAAATATATTTTTAATACAAACAAAATTCGTTTCATGTTTTCTTTAAATACTGAGCTCATCAGCTCAACTACTTTAAAAATTCCAAGTTTACACAACTTTTAAGAAACCCATCTGTCATGGGAACAAGGCACATTCTGCTCTCACATCACAAAATGAAACAGCATTTCAGATTGCTGCTGGGTCCTTGGGAGCATGAGAGTCTCTTTAGAGGCCGTGTGTGGCTCTACTTCTCCTGAGCAAACTTTCATTATAAAGATGCCCAATGTATAAAAGATGAGCTTTTGGTCATTTCTTAGATCATACTGTAGCATTTACCTATTGAATCTAAAGAGGCTTATTTCAGCTCTGGTTTTATTTTGTGATATTCAGGGATTGAGCAGGTTCCTGAGTTCTGTCGTTCTGAGTATTACTTCAGCGATGTTACTAGGTAGATGTTTAGGTTAAGCGTGGTTTTGCTGCAATAATGGCAACAAGGCTACTTCAGGGAACTCATTCCTCTCACAAGGTGGCCCCCAGAGTAGGTGAAGTTTAGGTGGAGGCAAAGTCACCTCTTCAGTCGTTGTTATCAAATGTAAAGAGAGATTCAAGAGTGTCCTCCCTTGGGTATTTTTATTTATCTGGTTGGGGAGATGATCTGGGAATGTGAATTGAAAAGGAGGGAAAAAAAACTTTGCAGGTGATTCTGAAGTCCAACCATGTATGAGAATTACAGTCTTCCAGTTTCCTGAAGGCGTCTGTGAATTCGGGATAAATGCTACTCGTGTGATTGAGTGTCACCCCATAGTTCCAGCACCAACATTTTGCATCCCTGGTCCACACTTCATGTGGGCTTATTTCATCCTCGTGGTCATGGATGCAGCTGGTAGTTGGCCCCTTGACTTCTGTTTCATAGGTGCTATAAACACCATGTTTATTTATTTTCCCGGTTGATGCCTTAACCTGGAATAATTTGAGAATTAGGCTTGTGTCTAAGCGCTTCGGCCATTTATTAGTTTATTCTTTCAACATCTGTTGAGTATGTGATATGGGCCCAGCAAGCACATTTATTTCAGATGTGAGAGCACAAAGGAAGGAGATATCCACCCACAGCAAGTCTCTCGGAGGAAGGGGAGCATCAAATGGAGACACTCAGGTAAGTGAGGTGGAAAGGTCAAAACCAAAACAGAAACTGCAGGATATAAACAAAGGTGAAGTTTTTTGGCCTCTTTATCCCCCTAAGCTATCATACACTTTGTGCCTCTCTAGGTTGTGCAAATTTAGTAGCTACGTTGTGTTTCTTTTCTTTTCTTTTTTTTAAAAGATTTTATTTATTTATTTAACACACACACACACACACACAGAGAGAGAGAGAGAGAGAGAGCACAAGCAGGGGGAGTGGCACGCAGAGGGAGAGGGAGAAGCAGGCTCCCCATGGAGCAGGGAGCCCGAGGCGGGACTCGATCTCAGGACCCCTGGATCATGACCTGAGCCGAAGGCAGCCGCTTAACCGACTGAGCCACCCAGGCGTCCCGCTATGTTGTGTTTCTCATTAAAAAAAAAATTACTATTACCCTGATTATTGAGGATTACTTCAAATTCCACATTCAAAGCTCTTAGGAAATATTAATATCAAACAGAGATTTGAACGGCAACCCTTGATAAATCCTACCAGATTGAATAGCTCTGATTCCACCGTTATGCTCTGTTGCATCCTGTGTATAATAATAATATAGGACATTAACTGAAGATTATTTTCAATCTCGCCATCCTTTTATGTCTTCAAAATGGCACACTCATACAATAATCTTATTCTATAATGTTGTTTCTGCCATAACAAGCCACTCTTCCTATTAACCGTGTCCGTGATGGAGATCCAAGTGAAGTGGGAATTGGCTGACTTCCACTGATTTCTTGTTAGGCTAAATTAGCTACTACATCGACAAAGCTACCCACTGTCCAGACTTCTCGGTAGCTTTTTAAACATCAGTCTCAGCATTGAAGGTGCTCCAGGCACCTGGAGGTGGTTCCGAGGAAGGTCTTACAGTCTTGCTTTCTGGTAGCCGTGCCCTTGCTGACTTGAATGGCTGTCCCATTATTCTATGGATAATGAGATGAGATGTGTTTATCACAGCAATTTATTGGAAACAAAAAGTCACACATTAGCAAACTAAAATTATAATTAAAGGAAAAAGAGAAGAAAGCTTCTGCATAAACAGTGCCAAAATTTCAAGGGACCAATCCTTAGAGGACAGAGACATCAGGATTCAAATTTGATGAGTAATTTTCCTAGGCCATGCAGCACCAAATACATCATCCGACACAGTTCTTTCTTTGATTTCCACTTAGGTTTAATGGTTGAATAATCGTGGCTCATAAGTTTATCTTTAATAACAGTCACAGCAGACAGTTTATTAGCAGATTCTGCAGGCTGCAGGGTTGTCATTTGCTGTTATAGTGATTGTCTGTTTTAAATATCACAGCTGTTGGTGTTTTTATTTATTTATTCATGATTTGATTCCTGCCTTTCCCACATCCCTGACGCTCAAAGGCAGGCTATTTTCCTTTCCTCTTTGAATTGTGAAAGGCTGCTGTGACAGTCCCGAACCCAGGCCGTGGAGTGTCACACAGGGTCCTATGGTGCCGAACAAAAAGCCGCGTCTTCCTGAATCTGGCAGAACTCTTTATGAGAGCTGAGCCTTCTTGTTTAGGGCGTTCTCCGTCCGTGAGGGGTAGGCATGAATGCCATCCTATCAGGGGCTCTGGGCCAGTGAAGACCCTTCTTCATGTGTTTCTTGGCCAGGAGAGTGGGACCACAGGAGAAATGCAAATGCCCAGGCCTCTACTTTCCCATGTGATAGCCCCGTGAATAAACATAGGAAGCACTGTGAGCCGCAGCTTCTGAATTCAGCTGAAGAGAAAGCTCGGTCATAACACATAGCATCTTTCATTGACTTGTGTGTGGGGGGGCAGGCTTGTACTGAACAGATGACATTATTTCGTTTGTCTGCAGAAAGGCCCTGTGAGGAAGAGTTTATATAGAGGGATACCATTTTGTTGAGAGAAAAACTGGGGCCTTACATTCTCAGCATGACCGGGAATCAGGCACGGAATGAGAGGCGGCGGCGGCGGCGGCGGCGGCGGCAGCGGCGGCTGGTGGCTGATCTGGGGAAATGGAACATACCCCAAACGCCAAAATCCTCCCCCTGTCTCCTGAGGAAATACGCTTCCTGTATCTCCTGAGTACATAAAATAAGGCCCCCACCTGATAGCTGAGAGGTGGACAAAGTGACAATCTGCAACATACGCCTGTAGTGGGCTTCCCCTCAACAGAGAGCCCATGAAATCTGTGCAACTCATCTCGGTTAATTTTCTTTGAGTTGGCTTGAATCTCTGGGAGGCCACTGAAGGCAGAGAGAAGAAAGACACAGGAAGAATTAGGAAGGAAAACAGGAGGCGCCTCTCACCCGTTTTTGGATCTTTGGAGGGGCATGTTCTGTCCCCCGCACCCCCTAGAAGGTATCCACCCGTTTCTGGCCAAGTTCAGGAAAAGGGAGACTCAGAAGATCTCTGCGCCCCCTAATTGCTTTGGGGAAGGGATTGTCACAATCTGCAAAGAGGTGCTCATCCTCCCCTCTTCCTACCAGAAGCAGATGTGTTTTTGTTTTGTTTTGTTTTTTTTTTTTGGCTTCCCCTGCCTTTCAGTAAGTGCTTTTGTAAAGTAACAGTAAAAGCTAACGTGCAATAATATTTCAGAAGTTAATGGTGGGTGCTGAGGATTATGGAGCACTTTAATTTTTACTGTTGCTTTGCTAATATCTTTATCAAAATAATGAGCACCAGAAAGTGGTATCGATTGGTTAGCAGAATCAGATCCAGGACTCAGCACTGTGAGCCTTTCCACCTGCCTGGCTCCAGATGCACTCCCCAACGTCGGGTTGCAACCAGATGATGACATCCTTTTTAACAGATTAGATGCCTCTCACAGCACCCGTGGAAGGTAATTTCAATAGCAGCACCGTCATTCCTCACTTCTGTGCAGCTTAGTGGTTCTCAAACTCTGTCCCTAAAAAGCCCCCAGAGTCTGCAAGCTGGGTGCCAATATTCTAAGGCTAAAGGCCAATAATTAGTCATTGTCAAAAGAGTAGAAATGTAATAGACATAATGTTAATATAGCGGATATGGTTTTGTTTCATTTTAAGCTTCTTTGTCCATAAATGTTTATTAAGACTTTGGCACCTGATAATGTTTGCCTACAAATGAATGTTGGCCAGTACTTATCTATTTAAACTATTTGTTGAATCCATCATAGAATCCTATTGATTCTACTTTGATGTAGCCAGCATTCAACTAATTTTCACCACGGCCACACCTACTGCTTTGGTCTGAGCCACCAAAGATTATGGCTCACCTCCCAAGAGGTCTGTTAGCTTCTGTCGTTGCTACTTCATAGTCTATTCTCCACACTGCAGCCAGTGAGCCTTTGAATATGTAGATCAGATCATGTGACTCTTGCTAAAAACTCGGCAATGGTTCCCCATTTGGCTAGAGAGTAAAGCACGAGTCTCTATAAGGTCCTATAACCTCTGTGGCCTGGCTGTCCCTGACTTTGCCCACCCCTCTTCCTCTCATTAACACTGCTCCATGAACTCTGGCCTGCTGGCTGTTTTTTGAACATGCCAGGTAAACTTGAACCCTAGAACCAGTGCCCTATTTTTCTGCCTGGGATGCTTTGTTGCCAGATATCTGCTTGGCTGCAACCACTACTTCTTCTAAGTTTTTGCTCAGATCTCATCTTCTCAGTGCAACCTCCCTGCTTAATACTGCTACCTGTTTCCCCTTCCATTTCCCATCCCCTCTTACCCTGCTTTCCTTTCTCCCCATCACATCTATTACCTCCTAGCATTTGACCTATTAGAATCACCATGTCAGTACCAGGAGAGCAGCAATCTTGGTCTTTTACTGTATTTCACAACTTCTAGTAAGTGCTCCAGAAACATGTGTTGAATAAATGAATGTCTATTATGTGCCAAACTCTAGGATATGCAAGAATTAACAAGACATATGTGCTGGCTTATAGTTTAGTGTGGAAGACGTACAATTAACAAGCAGATACAGGAAAAGGAAAGAACAAAATACCGAACGAATAATAATGGAAGAAATCATTAAGGCACAATTAAGCTGCGTCTAACGGTTTGTGTTTGTGCATGTTTGTGTGTGTTGCGTGTCCTTATAGTTGTGATCTCATTCTGCATTACATTGTTATACTTTCTGCCATTAAAATGGTTCCTCTAATGCAATTCAACACATTAGTATTCATTGTGCTCTCCAAGGAGCACTATGACTTTCAGGTGCTCCACACCTGGGGAAATTTAAGAACTGCTTTTTGTGTGGTGATTTTCAAAGGGCATTCATATGTATTTTACTCATCTAATTCTCAGAACAACCTTCAAAATGCAGGTCTTATGCATTTTCTTCTTTGATATGTTCTCCCTGTTTTGACTCTCAAGCGTGAAGCTATGATGTTAGGTCTAATTTTTGTAAATGAAGACGCCTATAGGTTCTATGAGTTCCTCTATGTTGTCGTTAGTGCTGAAGCTGCTATCCTGTGTTCATTTTTCTTTCTTTCTTTCAATTTCAGCCACTAGTATGAGTCTTTCTCTCAAAGTAAGATTAAATTCTGCAATAATTGCTAGGAGTGGAAAAAGTGCATCTTAGCATAAACTTTTGTTTTCTTACTGTCAGTCAGTTGGACCCCAGACATCGGATCTTCTTGTCTTTCAATTCTGCAGACATTTATCCTGTAATCGTATAAAAGACATGCTTTAAGCAGTTGTAGGAAATACAAAGGCGGATAAAACAATATCCTTGTTTCAAGAGTTTATAGTTGGGGTGGGGTGTCAATGGTGTCAGCACTAGGGGATACACTGTGTGTACAAGGTTCCTTTGTATGTGTATATAAGTTTTAAATCAACTTTCCATTTTAGAGTAGATTAAGATTTACAGAAAAGACGAAGATAATACAGAGCCTTCTGATATATCCCATGCCCATGTCTATTATTAACATCTTACATCATGGTACCTATTATATAGCTAATGAACCAACATTGATACATTATTATTAACTAAATTCCATACTATATTCATTTCTTATTTATTTTTATTTACTTAATTACTTACTTACTATCCTTTCTCTGTTCTAGTGTTCTAGATCCCCTACAGAATATCACATTACATTTAGCCATCATGTTTCCTGAGGCTCCTCCTGGTTGTGACAGTTTTTTAGACTTTTCTTATTTTTGATGATTTTGACAGTTTTGAAGAGTACTAGTCAGGTATTCTGAAATGTCCCTCAACTGGGATTTGTATGATGTTTTCCTCATGGTTAGACTGAGGTTATGTGTTTTGGGGAAAAAGACCAAAGAGGTAAATAAAGTACCACTTTCCTCACATTATATCAAGAATATGTCCTATCAACATGACTTACTACTATTGATACTGATATTGATCAATTTACTCAGCTAGTGTTTTTCAGGTTTCTCCACTCTAATCCCTGTGATTTTTATGTACCCTTTTCTTTGAAATCAGAACTGTGCAGAAGTTTTCTTGGACTTTCTGTTTTAGGTCTAGACTCTTCCATCCCTGAGCCAACCCACCTTCCTCATATTTCCAAGGTTTTCTATAGATCTTCTTGTCTTTTTTTGTGGCCAGATATTATTTTGGTGTCACCCACGGAGAAATAACAGTTTTGGGAGTGGAGGGTTCTTTTATTTTATTATTTTAAATTAGTGATTCAGGTTAGCTCTGAAGTTAAATACCTTGGTTAACAAGCAAACAGGCTGAGGAATACAAAAAGAAGACTAATGATTAATTTTGTGGATTTGTGGATTTACAAAATTCTAAAATAAAAGTAATTTAATTTCAAGTTAAAGATGTAATGTAGATGCAGTGGAATCTGAAAAACAACAGATGAATACACAAACAAAAAGCAGAATTAGACCTATAAATACAGAGAACAAACTAATGGCTGCCAGAGGGCAGTGGGGTGGGAGGTTGAGCAAAATGGGTGGAGGAGAGAGGGAAGTACAGCTTCCAGGTATGGAACCAGCAAGTCAGGGGAATAAAAGGCACAGCATAAAGAATATAGTTAATAACACTGTAATAATGATGTACAGCTACATTTGTGGGGAACATAGCATAGTGTATTTACTTGTCAAATCACTAAATTATATACCTGAAACTTATGTAACATTGTTTGTCAATTATACTTAAAGGAAATAAATATATATATAAATAAATACAATAAAATAAAAAATAAAAAAGACCACACACACACACACACAAGAGGGAAAACAGGGAATTTTAGGGGGAAAAAAAAGAAACAAAAATCACCTGTAATTATCAAGAGACAATTACTGCTATTGATTGATTACCTTCAGCTATTTTTCTACGTTTCTATATGTGTATACATTTATCCAGGTATCTATCTATCTTCATTTTCTTTTGATTTGGGGGGGATGATCTTATATGTATAGTTTTGTATTTTGTTTTTACACTGAATTTTTTTCTCATTAAACTTTATTTTAATAGGTCTCAAAATTCCATGACAGATTTTTGGTCAAATTATTTCCATTAAGAAGTACTGATTTTAAAAACTAGTAACTTAAAATTGCCACAGAAAAAAAACAAATAATACATAAAACATCCTCTTTTCCCTCTGAAGATTTTACATTGCATTTTTATCATTAACCAGACTTTACCATTAAACTTAATTGGCCAATTGAGACAAACGGTTCTAGACCTTCCACCACTGATTAAGACTGGGGTGGCAGTTATTAGAGATAATATTCATTTAGCCTACTGAGTTTTATGGGAAGACTTAATGACCTTACCAGCTCCAGCAACCTTCCTGTCCACTGACTTGATGACACCCACAGCAACGGTCCATCTGAAATAACAAACGGCCAAATGAGGCAAAGAATAGTCAGGGAAGCTCTCAACACATAAGCTTTCTAAGAAGCATATCAATCATGATGGCATCACCAGATTTCAAAACTTTGAGGTTGACTTCCAGCTTCGTACCAGAATGGTGATCCATCTTCTCCTTCAGCTCAACAAACTTTGCAAGCAACGTGAGCTGTGTGACAATCCAGCACAGGTTCATAGCCAGCACTGATTGGGCGTGGGTGGTTCAGGGTAATCACCTGAGCAGTGAAGCCAGCTACTTTCATTGGTGGGTTATTTTTGTAATCACCATCCGACTGCAATGATGAGCATCATTGACAGACACATCTTGAGGCTGAAGTCCACACTGTCCTGAGGAAGAGCTTCACTCAAACTTCATGGTGCATTTCAACAGACATTTCTTCATTTGTAACATTGATGGTAACAAAAATGACCGCAATGCCATGTTTGAGAACACAGTCTCCCAGAGACAGTACCAACACCTCTGATTTTGTAGACATCCTAGAAGAACAAACCCAAGGCTTGTCAGTTGGATGAACTGGTGGCAGAATGCAATCCAGAGCTTCAGGCAGCATTGGCTTTGCCATCTTTACTGGTGACTTTCCATCCCCTGAACCAAAGCATGTTTGTACTTGGCTCCAGTGTGATCTCACCATACCAACCAGGAATTGGCACAAAGCTACTTGGCTGGGTTGCAGCCAATTTTCTTAATGTGGGTGCTAACTTCCTTCCTAATTTCCTTGATATCTCTCTGGCTGAAGGGTGGCTCAGTGGAATCCATTTTGTTAACACCAACAATTAGTTCTTTCACAGCTGTTGTGTAAGCCGGAAGGGCATGCTTATAGGTCTGACCGTTTTTGGATATACCTGCTTCAAATTCACCAACACCAGCAACAACAATCAGGGCAGAAAATTTTGGGCATAGCCTGAGATGTGCCTAAAATTGTGTTTTTTTATAAAGTACCTGTATCCTGGGGCATCATCAATGATAGAAACATAATACTTTCTGGTCTCAAATTTCCACATGGAGTTAATCGGTGGTGATCCCAGGCTCACATTCAGCTTTCAGCTTATCCAAGACCCAGGCATAGTTGAAGGAGCCCTCTCCCATGTCAGCAGCCTCCTTCTCAATTTTTTCAATGGTTGTTTTTGTCAGTCTTCCCACATTTGTAGATCAGTTGGCCATAGTGGTGGACTTGCCTGGATCTACATGTCTAATGATGTTGATATTAATATGAGTCTTTTCTTTCCTATTTTGGTTTAGATTTAGCAGTAGTTTTCATGACACTTGTGTTCTGGCAGCAAACTCATTGCAAAAAAGGCTACACTGAAATTATATATGGAGAATTTATTTCCCTCTGTTAATTAAGTTAAAAATGGCTGATTCCAGTAAAAGCATTTAATCATATTCTTAGTGTTGGCAATTTTATTTAGGGAATTTATAATTATATAATTATAATTTATAATTCATAATTATTTTCTCTGTCATCAATTCCATGATGAATGTCTTTGATGCATCTTTTGAATATCTTTGACTGCATTTTTTATTATTTCCTTATTATAGTATCTATGTCAAGCTCATTAGAATTCACATTCTTGAAGGTGGGCTGGAATGTATACTACAAGACCACGGCATTTTCTGAAAATCCTTTTCTGAAAATCAAGGTAATTAGTCTGGTGCCTCTGAAGGAACAGAATCTGACATAATGTTCTTCTACCTCTAAGATTACATGATTCTATGATTGGTTACTCTTAGAAATTCTTTGTTAAAGGATTATAATATTTTACATATGTATATATAATATATAAATAAACATACTTCAATGTGGACAGTATAACTTAGACTAGGATCCTATAGAAATTAATTAAAATTAAAATGTCATTAGAAATTGGATAAATTATTAAGCTTAATATTTTAATTGCTATATTCAGTATCATTCACTCAGAAAAAAATAAGTAATATCCAGAACACTATTTGGGGGCAGTAAGTAGAACCTGAATATGAGTTGGTGAGATTCAGTTAGATTCTACAAACATAGTTGAATAAGGCCTAGATTATGAAGTAACAAAGTTAGTAACACACTTCACATCAAGCTCTAAAAGGCAAGTGTTGGAAATATGAAGTGATTCTCCCAATATAGGTCATGTGGTTTTAGTCTTAACTGCTATTTTGGTGAGATTAATTTCGATCCTATTATTGATCTGGGATATAGAGCATTTGGATAGGGTCCAGAGGAAATGAGAATAAAAGTGAAAATGATTAGAGGGTTGATTGGAAAACACTGAACCCATTGGGATTATTGAATTGGGAGCAGGCTAATGAGAGCCTTAATGACAGTTTCTAACTGTAGAGGTGACACTATGGTATGATTAACTATCTGTAACCAATTTCAACTTCTACCAAGGAAAAGGCACATTTACACGAGTATGGATTTGCTTTGGTCATTGAGAAGATGTAATAAACTGGTGGACAGCTGCAATTTGTTATCAACTCTAGGATGCATGGCAGCCAGGAGAAAGAAGGCTCATAGTTTATAAGGAGAGGTCCCATGGAATGGATGAAACTGTGGAACAGAACACTGGGCAGACTGGAAGTGATATCACTTCTTACCACTTTAGTTGGTTCCTCTTTACAATTGGCTAGGGGGCTACTGAATATGGGCCATTGTCCTCTTTGTTATTCTGTGCTTATTGTACATTAGTAGGATTTGACTGGCATCGATTCCCTTTATGTAAATGGCATCTGTGAACTGTAACATGACACTTTTAGCTCATGTACTATAAATGCAAAGTATGTAAGTACGTCTGTAAGCCACACCGATTTAGAAGGAAGGTCTACTTTCCTCCAGTATAACAAATTACTCCTTTGGAGTATGTTAAGCACTTTTGGAAACTTATTTTGGTCATTGGATCAATAAATCACTATTTGGAAAATTAATGCCTTAAATTACATTACATAATAAGTTCAAGTTGATGGGTTACATAGATCTGAAACTTGGGATAGTGGTATTGTGCATTCCTCATGAGGAATCTAGAATTGAGTATTATATGGTTAAAGAATGGTGTTGACAATGCAGATTTTCTTAGTAGTCAGGGGTCCATTTCATCTGGTATTTAGCTCAGGGCAGGGACAGCCCCTCATGTGATCCCCTATCTTTCCTTATTGTTCTCTGACTCCAACCATAACCCTTCCATTCAGACTCTGTTCTTAGAGTCTGCTTATTTCTTTCCTCTCTCAAATTTTCATTCAATTTGTCTACTGAATTCTCTTGAAACGATGGAGTATAATGTTAAGACTTTGTATTTTTGAGTCCCTAGACATGGGTTTGAAAGCAGCTCCATTGCTTTCCGAATTTGGAACTTTCACCAAGTTTCTTAACTTCTCTGAGATGCAGTTCCCTCACCTGTGAAATTAACATAAAAATATCTATAATGCAGGGGTACTGAGAGGATTAAATGCAGTAACATTTATAACAGGTTTCCCCTATGTGGCACACATTAAAATGAAAAATTTCTGGGAAAAAATAGCTGTTATTTTCTATTTGATCACTTTCTTCAACTTTGAGACACTACTGATCATTCAATAAACATTTATTGAGCGTTTATTTTGTTACAGCTGTGTGCACAATAGTGTACAGTAGTTTGTGCTGGATAAAGAGTGTATAACGATGATACAAAATAAGACAGTTCTCTTATATTGATGAGTTTACAGTAGATTATGATTCACCATTGATTTAATAACAGCTTTGCAAGGAAAAATCAATATTAAACTATGTATTAATTTTAAGGTACACCATGATTTCAGTGATATATAAAAGGGGAAAAATGTATAAAAATTTTACATAATTATTGTCCCACTCCAAATGTAAAACTGAACAATTTCTGAATACTGGTCATAATTTTGAAGTTTTCTTCGGTTATATTTGTTCTTTTCTCCAGCCAACTTATTTCTCCTCTTTTGTTCTCATAGGCTCCATCCAGTCCTGTGGTTGTTGGTCAGGGGTACATTCAGGCTCTGCTCCTGTCTTTCTTGCCCATTGTTTTGCTAATACTGTGGGCTATGCCTGAAAATTCCAGTCTTGGTGAGGTGTTACATTTAAGAAGGCACAGTCAATTGACCAAAAGTAATTTCATACAGTTCCAGTGGTCACTTCTTGCTTCCTCTCTTACAGAAAGAATATCCAATCCTTCATCCCCAGTGCCCCATGTCTCCATACCCCATTCCTTCCTTTCTTCTATGTCTTTCAAACTGCTCAACCTCTCCAAAACCTCTTTCTCTATCACTTGCATTCTTAACATCTTCTACCCTTGTGATTAAAATCAGAGAAGAAGGAAATGCCAAGTAGGCAATGCCAGGATTTTTCCTAATTGGAGGCAAGAGGAAGGTGAGGCTATGAATCCTTATTCATAATTAATAGTTTTGTTTCTGTTATGCAGTTACAACCTCTTGCTACTCTCATCTAAGGATTGACCACAATGAAGCATATCAGGCTAAACAGTGAAGACGGGATCAGTTGAAAGTGTGGAGAACCGGGGTGGGGGGATGGGTTAGCCTGGTGATGGGTGTTAAAGAGGGCACATATTGAATGGAGCACTGGGTGTTATGCACAAACAATGAATCATGGAAGAGTACGTCAAAAACTAATGATGTAATATATGGTGATTAACATAATATAATAAAATTTAAAAAATCTCAAAAAAAAAAAAGTGTGGAGAACTGACAGATTTGGTTCCTGCAAATGCCTAAGTCCTCTTGGGCACATTTCTGTAACCTTGGCAATTGGGTGTCCTTCATTCTTTCCCATGTAGACTTTAGGGACAATCCTGGGCTTGGGTAGGAGCAACATATAAACCCTATAGAAACTGCTCATTGGTTCAATATGAACTTAGTTTTACTGTTGGTTCCCCTGAGCCCCATTTCTCTGGTCGCACTATGTTTATCTGATATTCCAGATACCACTGATTAAGTTCTAAGTGCCAATTCTTAAAGATTTTTCAGGACATTTAGGGTTAACACAGTAGCCATAAAACAATCATTCAATAATGTGCAAGTCTAGCAAAAAAAAAAAACAAAAACAAAAAACAAACAAACCAAGAGTGAGTATTGGTATTAAAAATATCTATAACTTACTATAATAATTTGACCTTCGCACTACTATTTTGCTATCTTGTAACTTATCATGTGTGCTTATTGATCTTTAGTTATAGGATTTTTTTTTTTTAGTGGCTGATGTCAGCATATTGGATTTACCTTATTAGAATAAGTACTGAATTTTGGAGGAATTGGGCTTTTAGGTCTGGGACAGTATGCTTTAGAGAATGCTGCTTTAGATTTGTTTCATGTACCTTATATCTTCCATGTAGAAAGGAAAGCAGCACAATATATAGTAAATTAGGAAAATGATATTATTGGGTTAAATCATAACTTAATTATTCAGTTACTTGAGGCTACATAATCATTGAGCCATATCTTTTGATAATGTTCCTTTAGACTCCCTGGGAGTAACCAAATTTAGAATGATGTACTGTCATGCAACTTCTAAGAAACATTTTGTGTGCCGTCCTTGGTGATTGGTTAGCAATGCCTCAGAGATTATTGTTTGTGTAAATTTCATTAATTATTTTACTTCAAACATGATGAAAGTGCTTTTTAAAAATTTAGTTGAGATCTAAAACAAAACCAGATATAATTAGGGACTCAGAGCCACAGAGGATTTGTTTGAGGAGCAAAACTGTTTTCATGGAGTTACAAAGTGTATCTGAAGTTTATAATTTATTTAAAATTATCAAGTATTTGTAAAGTTGCTGTATTTAAAATATGCTAAACATTTTTGTAGAGGCTCTCAGACATTTGGTAGAAGAGAAAGTTAGGTTTAAAGATAGCCAAATGTTGAAAATGGAAGTGCTAGTTATTGCATCGCTGCCACTCCAAGTATCACTGCATAATTATGCTAGAGTTGTTATATGTTCCCTAGAGGATCCAATTCAGCAATGTACATCTTACCTCTAGATTTATTTCCCCAGGCCTATAAGCCATGGGGGCCGTGGGTAATCACCTATTGACTT
Organism: Zalophus californianus; assembly: GCF_009762305.2. NCBI lineage: Eukaryota > Metazoa > Chordata > Mammalia > Carnivora > Otariidae > Zalophus > Zalophus californianus. The sequence goes on from NC_045600.1 coordinate 87,768,163, forward strand.
ATATTATCATGCTGCACATCTAGCCATAGCATTTCCATTGTATTATTAAGGACAATGGATATTTCCTCGTAGTTTGGGGTTTTCCAAGCAAACAAATATAATCATTTTTCTCTCCACAAACTATGCCTGCAATCTAGATAAATTATCAGCAGTTGCATAGTGATAACTGTATAATAAATTCATGGTTCAAATGAATGAATATGGTTATAGCCATGGTAAACCGAGACTGGTGTTAGAATGCATGCTTCCTCTCATTTACAATTTTTATAAATACACCAAAAAATTGCATGCTAAAACAGCATTTTAGAACCATGAGCCAATCTACAATGAAGAATGATAGTGTTTTTAGGACAAGACTAGAAAAAATAAAGACCCCGAAGTACAACTGTATACTTCCTTATTAATCATCAATATTAATAATCACTGCTTAAAATAATTCTAGTTTTACCTCTGAGGTTGGGTAAGATAATTAATCCTCAAAATTTAATAAGAATAAAAAGGCATTTTGTGAAGATATAGCTCTGATACTTGGTGGCTTCTGCATGGTTTCTTTTTTACTCTTTTAATCATATCACTGTGCAAATTGGAATTCAGTTCTCTTATGTTCTTGCTTCTCGGGGCGGGGGGGTGTAGAGGATCCATGTACATTTCCCAACTTGGATCCTCTACTTGTGGCAAAGTTTAAAGTGAGAGGAAACTTTAAGAAGGTCTCTTTTCCAAACAAGGTTATCTTCAGTCCCATGTCCTTCATCCTGTCCAGTTCCCTATTCTTAAGAACTAATATTGCTGTGAGGTAAATATCCAAATTTAGATCTTTATTACTATTTTTTAGATCTTTATTATGAGTATTAGATTTTATTATCCACTTCTAGCCAAAGATTATAGGAGATTCATTTTGTTCTCTTCTTCATAGCACATTTTTATCAAGAAATGAAATGTGTTTTTCATATTTCAGGGCCTACTTTAGATTCCACCTGTTTCTTGAAGATATCCCTGATAATTCTAGCATGGCATACTCCATTTTATGAAATTTTATATTTATTATTTTCATTATGCATTTGGGATCTTGACTACCAGAAGTACTCTGCTTTTTTATGAATCCTTAAATATGCATATGGAAGTTGAGTATTGAAAGGTGACTTTATGTTGAAAGGATGAGATGTGCTTTTGTTCCCAGATTGCTAAATACATCATAAAATCTCATTATGCCTTATGTTTTAGAGATAATTTCCAATGATATATACTGAGACTTTCTTGACTTTTTAAATTTTATTCTTTTCAGGTATAATTGAATATGTAATTCATAAGCTAAGGCCCAATAGGCATCTGATTAGGCCCTGGTATACCTATTATCATTCATATTTTCTCAACTGTATTAAAATTATGAAATAACTGGGTGGGCGGAGCAAGATGGTGGAGTAATAGGAGACCTGGATTTCGTCTGGTCTCAGGAATTCAGCTGGATGGGGATCAAACCATTCTGAACACCTACGAACTCAACAGGAGACCGAAGAAGAGAGTAGCAACAACTCTCTGAACAGAAAAGCGACCACTTTCTGGAAGGTAGGATGTGCGGAGAAGTGAATGTGAGGCGATATTCAGGAGGATAGATGGCGGGGGAGGGGGCCTCCGTTGGCCGCTTCTGGCAAGTGATAGAGCAGCGGAGCACAAAATCAGAACTTTTAGAAGTCGGCTCCACTGAGGGACGTCGCTCCAGTGGCTAAGCGGGGGGTGGAACCCTCCCTGGGACAGTGTGGTCTCAGGACCGTGGAGGTCGCAGAAAGACCAGGGGTGCCTAAGTGCGGCAGAGCTCCGAGGTATCAGAGCAGGGAAGCCGGCTGCGGAGACAGAGCCAGGCACGGGCTCTCAGCTCGGGGTTGCCATGAACTGTGGTGGGTGACACAGTCGGGCCACTGCTCCTCCAGCAGGGACCCAACAAGCGGCAGATCCGGGGAGACTCCCCTTCCTCCCCCAGGAGGAGCAGTGTGAGAGCGCACCACAGGGATCTGCTAGGTTTGGAGACTCCCCACGGGGTCGGGTGCCAGAGATAGAAATGCTCGGTCACAGGCCGGGTGAGAACGGAGTGCGGCCCGAGACCCGGGAGACGGGAGTGATTGACTGCTTTTCTCTGGGGGTGCACTGAGGAGCGGGCCCCAAGTTCTAGGCTCCTCTGGGGCAGAGACTGGGAGGCTGCCATTTTCACTCTCATCCTCCAAAGCTGTACCAAAAGCTTGCAGGGAACAAAAGCTCCAGAGAGCAAACCCGAGCAGATTACTTAGCCCGGACCAACAAAGACGGGGCACTTCTGCCTCCGGCAAAGACATTTGGGAACCACGACAACAGGACCCTCCCCCAGAAGATCAGCAAGAACAGCCAGCAAGCCAAGACCAAGTTTACCGATCAAGGAGAAAGGCAGAACTCCAGCACTAAGGGAATACTGCACATAGAATTCATGGCTATTTTTTACCATGATTCTTTAGTCTTTCAAAGTTAACTTTTTTAACTCTTTTTTTTTTGAATTTTTCTTTTTCCCCTTTTCAACCAACATCTTATCCATCCCTTTTTTATAAAAACATTTTTTATTTTTCATTTTTAGAGTCATATTCTATCCCTTCATAGTAGTTACCCTTATTTTTGGCATATATATATATATATATATATATATATATATATATATATATAAGTTGTTCTCTCTTTAAATTTGAGATACAGTTTCTTCTAACAGATCAAAATATACCCTTATTCTCTAGTGTATGGCTTTGTTCTAGTCTCCTGCCTGATTACATTCTCTCCCCCCCTTTTTTTTAAATCCTCTTCTTTCTTTTTTCAAACAATTTCTTATCAATTCCTTTTATAAAATTTGTATACTTTTCATCTTTACAGTCATATTCCATCCCTTCATCATATTAACCCTTATTTTGTACATATATAAGTCTTTCCTTCTTTAAAATTTTGGGAAGCACTTTCTTCTAACAGACCAAAATACACCCAAAATATAGTCTGTAGCACTGATCTATGCACCAGCCTGATCATATTTGATCATATTCTGTTTTTTTTGTTTTGTTTTGTTCTGTTTTTGTTTGTTTTTATCTTTATCTTTTTTTTTCTTTCCCTTTCTTTTCCCCTGGTTTCAGTCTTTTCTGATTTGTTTGGAGTATATTTTCTGGGGACGTTGTTACCCTGTTAGCATTTTGTTCACTCATTCATCTATTCTCCTCTGGACAAAATGACAAGATGGAAAAAATCACCTCAGCAAAAAGAACAAGAGGTAGTACCGTCTGCCAGGGACCTACTCAATACGGACATGAGTACGATGTCGGACCTAGAGTTCAGAATGATGATTTGAAAGATACTAGCTGGGCTTGAAAAATGCATGGAAATTATTAGAGAAACCCTTCCTGGAGAAATAAAAGAACTAAAATCTAACCAAGTGGAAATCAAAAAGGCTATTAATGAAGTGCAATAAAAAATGGGAGCACTAACTGCTAGGATAAATGAGGCAGAAGAGAGAATCAGCGCTATGGAAGACCAAACAATGGAAAATAAAGAAGCTGAGAAAAAGAGAGAGAAACAACTACTGGATCACGAGGGCAGAATTCGAGAGACAAGCGATACCATAAGACGAAACAACATTAGAATAATTGGGATCCCAGAAGAAGAAGAAGAAAGAGAGAGAGGGGCAGAAGGTATACTGGAGCAAATTATAACAGAGAACTTCCCTACTGTGGGGAAGGAAACAGGCATCAAAGTCCAGGAGGCACAGAGAACCTCCCTCAAAATCAATAAAAATAGGTCAACACTCCGACATCTAATAGTAAAACTTAGGAGTCTCAGAGACAAAGAGAAAATCTTGAAAGCAGCTCGGGAGAAGAGATATGTAACCTAAAATGGTAGAAACATTAGATTGGCAACAGACCTATCCACAGAGACCTGGCAGGCCAGAAAGGACTGGCATGATATCTTCAGAGCACTAAACGAGAAAAATATGCAGCCAAGAATACTCTCTCCAGCTAGGCTCTCATTGAAAATAGAAGGAGAGATAAAAAGCTTCCAGGACAAACAGAAACTAAAGGAATTTGCAAACACGAAACCAGCCCTCCAAGAAATATTGAAAGGGGTCCTCTAAGCAAAGAGAGAGCCTAAAAGCAGCATAGACCAGAAAGGAACACAGACAATATACAGTAACAGTCACCTTATAGGCAATACAATGGCACTAAATTCATATCTTTCAATAGTTACCCTGAATGTAAATGGGCTAAATGCCCCAATCAAAAACAGAGGCTATCAGATTGGATTAAAAAACAAGACCCGTCGATATGCTGTCTGCAAGAGACTCATTTTAGATCTGAAGACACCCCCACATTGAACGTGAGGGGGTGGAAAACCATTTACCATGCTAATGGACACCAAAAGAAAGCTGGGGAGGCAATCCTTATATCAGACAAATTCGATTTTAAACCAAAGACTGTAATAAGAGTTGAGGAAGGACACTATATCCTACTTAAAGGGTCTTTCCAACAAGAAGATCTAACAATTGTAAATATCTATGCCCCGAACATGGGAGCAGCCAATTATATAAGGCAATTAATAACAAAAGCAAAGAAACACATTGCCAGCAATACAATAATAGTGGGGGACTTGAACACCCCGCTGACTGAAATGGACAGATCATCTAAGCAAAAGATCAACAAGGAAATAAAGACTTTAAATGACACACTGGACCAAATGGACTTCACAGACATATTCAGAACATTCCCTCCCAAAGCAACGGAATATACACTCTTCTCTAGTGCCCATGGAACATTCTCCAGAATAGATCACATCTCAGGTCACGAATCGGGTCTCAACCGGTACCAAAAGATTGATTATTCCCTGCATATTTTCAGACCACAATGCTTTGAAACTAGAACTCAATCACAAGACGAAAGTCGGAAAGGGGCGCCTGGGTGGCTCAAATGGTTGAGTGTCTGCCTTTGGCTCAGGTCATGATCCCAGGGTCCTGGGATTGAGCCCCACATCAGGCTCCTGGCTCAGCAGGGAGCCTTCTTCTCCCTCTCCCTCTGCATCTCTCCCTGCTCATGCTTTCTCTCTCTCTCTCTGTATCTGTGGCTCAAATGAATAAATAAAAAAAAAAATCTTAAAAAAAAAGGAAAGTCGTAAAGAACTCAAATACATGGAGGCTAAAGAGCATCCTACTAAAGAATGAATGGGTCAACCAGGAAATTAAAGAATTAAAAAAAATTCATGGAAACCAATGAAAATGAAAACACAACTCTTCAAAATCTTTGGGATGCAGCAAAGGCAGTCCTAAGAGGAAAGTATATAGCAATACAAGCTATTCTCAAGAACCAAGAAAGGTCTCAAATACACAACCTAACCCTATACCTAAAGGAGCCAGAGAAAAAACAGCAAATAAAGCCTAAACCCAGCAGAAGAAGAGAAACAATAAACGTCAGAGCAGAAATCAATGAAATAGAGACCAAAAGAACAGTAGAACAGATCAACAAAACTAGGAGCTGGTTCTTTGAAGGAATTAACAAGATTGATAAACCCATGGCCAGACTTATCAAAAAGAAAAGAGAAAGGACCTAAATCAACAAAATCTGAATGAAAGAGGAGAAATCACAACCAACACCAAAGAAATACAAACAATTATAAGAACAGATTAGGAGCAACCCTATAACAGCAAATTAGATAACCTGGAAGAAATGGGTGCATTCTTAGAGATGTATCAACTACCAAAACTGAACCAGGAAGAAATAGAAAACCTGAACAGACCTATAACCACTAAGGAAATTCAAGCAGTCATCAAAAATCCCAACAAACAAAAGCCCAGGGTCAGATGGCTTCCCAGGGGAATTCTATCAAACATTAAAAGAAGAACTAATATCTATTCTCCTGAAACTGTTCCAAAAAATAGAAATGGAAGGAAAACTTCTAAACTCGTTTTATGAGGCCACCGTTACCTTGATCCCAAAACCAGACAAAGACCCCATCAAAAAGGAGAATTACAGACCAATATCCTTGATGAACACGGATGCAAAAAATGTCACCAAAATACTAGCCAATAGGATCCAACAGTACATTAAAAGGATTATTCACCACGACCAAGTGGGATTTATCCCTGGGCTGCAAGGTTGGTTCAACATCCGCAAATCAATCAACGTGATACAATACATTAACAAAAGAAAGAACAAGAATCATATGATCCTCTCGATAGATGCAGAAAAAGCATTTGACAAAGTACAGCATCCTTTCTTGATCAAAACTCTTCAGAGTATAGAGAGAGAGGGTACATACCTCAATATCATAAAAGCCATCTATGAAAAACCTACAGTGAATATCATTCTCAATGGGGAAAAGCTGAGAGCTTTTCCCCTAAGGTCAGGAATGTGGCAGGGATGTCCAGCATCACCACTGCTATTCAACATAGTATTAGAAGTCCTAGCCACAGCAATCAGACAACAAAAGGAAATCAAAGGCATCCAAATCGGCAAAGAAGAAGTCAAACTCTCACTCTCTGCAGATGATATGATACTGTATGTGGAAAACCCAAAAGACTCCACCCCAAAACTGCTAGAACTCATACAGGAATTCAGTAAACTTGCAGGATATAAAATCAATGCACAGAAATCAGTGGCATTCCTATACACCAACAAGACAGAAGAGAGACAAATCAAGGAATCGATCCCATTTACAATTGCACCCAAAACCATAGGATACCTAGGAATAAATCTAACCAAAGAGGCAAAGGATCTGTACTTAGAAAACTATAAAATACTCATGAAAGAAATTGAAGAAGGCACAAAGAAATGGAAAAACGTTCCATGCTCATGGATTGGAAGAACAAACATTGTGAAGATGTCAATGCTACCTAGAGCAATCTACACATTCAATGCAATCCCCATCAAAATATCATCCACTTTTTTCAAAGAAATGGAACAAATAATCCTAAAATTTGTATGGAACCAGAAAAGACCCCGAATAGCCTGAGGAATGTTGAAAAAGCAAAGCAAAGCTGGAGGCATCACAATTCCGGACTTCCAGCTCTATTACAAAGCTGTCATCATCAAGACAGTGTGGTACTCGCACAAAAACAGACACACAGATCAATGGAACAGAATAGAGAGCCCAGAAATGGACCCTCAACTCTATGGTCAACTCATCTTTGACAAAGCAGGAAAGAATGTCCAATGGAAAAAAAGACAGTCTCTTCAACAAATGGTGTTGGGAAAATTGGACAGCCACATGTAGAAGAATGAAACTGGACCATTGCCTTACACAACACACAAAAATAGACTCAAAATGGTTGAAAGACCTAAATGTGAGACAGGAGTCCCTCAAAATCCTAAAGGGGAACACAGGCAGCAACCTTTTCGACCTCAGCCGCAGCAACTTCTTCCTAGAAACATCGCCAAAGGCAAGGGAAGCAAGGGCAAAAATGAACTATTGGGATTTCATCAAGATAAAAAGCTTTTGTACAGCAAAAGAAACAGTCAACAAAACCACATGGCAACCCCGATAAAATGGGAGAAGTTATTTGCAAATGACATATCAGATAAAGGGCTAGTATCCAAAATCTATAAAGAACTTATCAAACTCACCACCCAAAGAACAAATGATCCAATCAAGAAATGGGCAGAAGACATGAACAGACATTTTTCCAAAGAAGACATCCAAATGGCCAACAGACACATGTAAAAGTGCTGCACATTGTTCGGCATCAGGGAAATCCAAATCAAAACCTCAATGAGATACAACCTCACACCAGTCAGAATGGCTAAAATTATCAAGTCAGGAAATGACAGATGTTGGCAGGGTTGCAGAGAAAGGGGAACCCTCCTACACTGTTGGTGGGAACGCAAGCTGGTGCAGCCACTCTGGAAAACAGTATGGAGGTTCTTCAAAAAGTTGAAAATAGAGCTATCCTACGACCCAGCAATAATTGCATTACTGGGTATTTACCCCAAAGATACAAATGTAGGGATCCAAGGGGTATGTGCACCCCGATGTTTATAGCAGCAATGTCCACAATAGCCAAACTGTGGAAAGAGCCAAGATGTCCATCGACAGACGAATGGATAAAGAAGAGGTGGTATATATATATATACAATGGAATATTATGCAGCCATCAAAAGGAATGAGAGCTTGCCATTTGCAACGACATGGATGGAACTGGAGGGTGTTATTCTGAGTGAAATAAGTCAATCAGAGAAAGACATGTAATAAAATACCTCACTGATATGAGGAATTCTTAATCTCAGGAAACAAACTGCAGGTTTTGGAGTGGGAGTGGGCTGGGAGGGATGGGGTGGCTGGGTGATAGACATTGGGGAGGGTATGTGCTATGGTGAGTGCTGTGAATTGTGTAAGACAATTGAACCACAGATCTGTACCTCTGAAACAAATAATGCAATATATGTTAAGAAAAAAAAACGGATAAGATAGCAGGAGAGGAAGAATGAAGGGGGTAAATCGGAGGGGGAGATGAACCATGAGAGATGATGAACTCTGAAAAACAAACTGAGGGTTCTAGAGGAGAGGGGGGTGGGGGGATGGGTTAGCCTGGTGATGGGTATTAAAGAGGACACGTTCTGCGTGGAGCACTGGGTGTTATGCACAAACAATGAATCATGGAACACTACATCACAAACTAATGATGCAATGTATGGTGATTAACATAACAATAAAAAAGAAAGAAAATAAAACAAAAAATTATGAAATAACTGGTAAGAGCATCTTCACTTCTATTGACAAACAGGTTTTACATCATATTGTTAGTTATCCAAGATACAATAATTCATTCTGGACTTCTTAAAGTCTAATACAAATTATTACTTTTTATTCCAAACCTGTTAATGCTTGAACCTCAGAACGCAGTGAGCTCTATTTATTCCCTTTTAAGTAATTTTTGTTTAGTATTTTAGTCCTATATGTGTTTCAACTGAAAAAAGACATTATAATTTTGTATAGTTACTATTCCTTCAAAGTGACCCAATAATATTTTTCTTTCTCTTCTCTTATCAGGTTTTCAACTGGGATGAATTTTTACTTGTTTGAAGAATTCCCTTTAGATTTTCTTTTAGTATGGTTCTTCTAGCAGAAAGGGAAAGGAAGAAAGAAAGAAAGAGAAAGAAAGAAAGAAAGAAAGAAAGAAAGAAGAAGAAAGAAGAATGAAAGAAGAATGAAAGCAAGAAAAGAAAGAAAGAAAGAAAAAAGAAAGAAAGAAAGAAAGAAAGAAAGAAAGAAAGAAAGAAAAAGAAAGAAAGAAAGAAAGAAAGAAATAAAGAAAGAAAGAAAGAAAGAAAGAAAGAAATAAAGAAAGAAAGAAAGAAAAAAGAAAAAGAGGGAGAAAAAATGAATCTCTTGGATTTTCATCTAAAAATGGCTTTATTTTACCTTCATTTTTGAAAGCAATTTTTCATTGCATATAGAATTTTAAGCTGGCAGTTATTTTCTTTTAGCACTTGGAAGTGCTAGTGTTATTCTATTGTTCCAGGTGTGCCTCAGTTCTATTGAGAATTTAGTTGCCATTCTTACAGTTACTACTTTAAAAGTAATGTTTTTTTTTTTTTTAAATCCCTGTCACTTCTTAGGAATTCCTTTTTGTCCTTGATATTCTGCATTGTTACTATGATGTGCCTAGATGTGGTTTCCTTTGTGTTTTTCCTCCTTTGAATTGAGTTTTTCCTCATTGGAATTCTTTGGGTCGATGTCTTTTATCAGGTTTAGAAAATATTCAGCCACCGTCTCTCCAAATATTGTTTCTGCCTCATTCTTTCACTTTTTCCTTCTGGGACTCCAACTATAAGTGTGTTTGGCATGTTCCCATGTGTCTATTTTACTTGTCCAATGTTTTTCATTTTACTAATCCTGCAGTCTCCAAACTGCTGTTAAATCCATCTAATATCGTTATTACTTTCAGATACATATATTTAAGAAAATTTTAAGTTCCATAATATCCATTCAATTATTTCTATATGTGCCAGTTTTATGTTGAAGCCCTCAATCCTTTCATTTATTATGTGCACCTTGTCCTCTTTTTTTGAACATAGGAATCAGAGGTATTTTTAAGTCTTGTGTGTTAATTCCAATATCTAGATCGTATGTGGGTCTGTTTATGATGTTTTTGATGTTATTTGTCTTCTTTTTCCTACGATATTTCCTAGTCTCTTCTCATTTCTAATTTTTAAAAATTGTGTGCTGGACATTGTGTACTAAAGAGTCTTAGAAAATCTGGGGATGTTATAATGCAGCAGTGATGGTTTCTCCCTTCCTGTGTTCCAGAGCAGCAGATCATCTCAATTCAATAAGAAATTGAGCTGGGTCAAAACTTGGTTGCAGGATTAGAAAGACTCAGACTAATTCTTGTTCATCCTCTTCTCTAGGCATGTCCCTCATGGGATATATATGAAGTGTCTTTCCAATATGTCTTCTCAGTCCTAGAGACCTTCAGGAATGTAGGTCTGCCTTTCAGAGATTCTCACCCAAATTCTTTAGGTTTCTGTGCACTCAGCCTTCAAATATGGTAACTGTCTTTAGGGATGGACCAGTGGGATTTTGCAAGAAAGCAAAGCACCAGGCAGTAGCAGCAGATTTCACTCTCTCTTCTAGAAAATATGGCCCAGCTAACCAGACTCCCACAGTGGAACTCAGAACTGGAACTTAGCCAGTATTTTTATGGGTAAACTGGATGACTTTCAAGTTTTAGTTTGTTCTTCAACCCACAGAAACATTCAGAATATCATTTTACCAAATATCTGGGTACCCTGTGAGCTAGTCAAGTTGACACAAATAATTAACCATCATACTGTTATTAAATTTATAACACTATATTTTATTATGGATTTTTATAATATATACATATGTGACTATAATTTATTAAACACCATTATTATGTGAACTATTTAACTTGGCATCCCAGGCCATCCAATATATTGTATGTGCTCAATTCATATTTGTTAATAATGAAAAATGTCCAATTCAAATACCAACTGTTTTATGTAGAAATAGGAACACATTTTAGAATTATTCTGCCTGTGTTAAAATCCTACTTCTATCACTATCAGCTGTGTGTTTTTCGGTATCAATTATCTTATCTATAAAATGATGAAAATAATAACTATCTCATTAGGTTTCTGTGAAGACTAAATAAGATAATGACTAACCAGTGTCTGATAGACAGTCATATGTATGAAGTATTATTATCATCATCATTATTATTGTTGTTATAGTTATTTCTAATTTTAAGCCACATTTCTCATTCCAATGAGATGTTGCTTTGCTACTTTCAAACTTCTTAAACATATTCATGCACTTCTCTACTGGCTTTAACCTAGCCTGAAATTAGAGCTCAGTGATATGGTTTCTCATTGAACATCTAATTTTAAGGTTTCTTTATTTTCTTGACCAGGGATTGTGCAATACTAATCATCATCATCACCAATGTCATCATTGTCGTCCATCATCATCATCATCATCATCATATCATTTGTAGTAGCTAATATATAGCAAGCACTATTTGTCGAATAAATGAATGCATAGAAATGAAACAGTACCTTCTATATATACTGTATTTAGCATCTGAATTTATGTCTGTTTAGTTTTATGCAGAATGATATTACTACAGTAATTATACAGGACCAATAAGGAAGAGAAAAGGTTGACTTAATACTTAAATGATTTACTAATGCCAGTGAAAGCCAAATACCCTCATGGCATATAATCGGAAGATCAGTTTTTCATTAGTTCAAATAAATAAAATCTTAAAAAAAAAAAGAAGAGTAATGGAGAATTGGATCACCACAAGATGCACAGTAGTTTAGGCATAACAAACTCAACAGAATCTGTGTCATGGTAGTCATTACCATCTCTGGGTTTTGAATGGAGATTCATTTTTAGCAAAACTGTATTATCCATCACATTAAATTCTGTTAATTTGACTTTTATTGGTTCATTGTTTGTATTTATTTTATAGACTATTTTGTTTTTCAAGTTGTACCCAAATTAGTAAGTATAAGAATATATATTTAAGTTCATAGCTTTAACATGTATCAATATTTATTTATTTATTTATTTTTAAAGATTTTATTTATTTATTCATTTGAGAGAGCGAGAATGAGAGAGAGAGCACATGAGAGGGGGGAGGGTCAGAGGGAGAAGCAGACTCCCCGCTGAGCAGGGAGCCCGATGCGGGACTCGATCCCTGGACCCCAGGATCATGACCTGAGCCAAAGGCAGTCGCTCAACCAACTGAGCCACCCAGGTGCCCAACTTGTATCAATATTTAAGTAATATAATAATAAAATAATTTCCCACATGGAGTTTATAACACTAGTTTTCCTTTAAAAGGAGACCATGCCTTGCTCAAATTTTGCAAGCACCATATGACCCAAGTACTTATTCAATAGGACTCCACTGAGCACAGCTTGTTAGCCTATAGATTTGGATGTTCGTGCCCTCAGAAACATCACAGCAACATACCAAAGCCCAATATATCAGAGTTAATCTGTGAGGCAGGCATCAGTCCAGCTGGTATGTTCTACTGCTGTGAGCACTTCACTCTATAAGTGATGATTTATTTGGCATTCAGATTGAGATCTTGTGTGGAAATAACAAAATAGACTCAAGTCCTGAGCTGCCCTATTCTCTTTCTAAGAGTCACCATGTGAAGATGCACAGTCTTGGGCCTGAGACATTTGGTAACTGCCTGTTTCTCTACCCCCTTCTACATTTGTATAAACTCTCTTGAATAAATAATGAATCACTTCTTTTTTTCTCCTACTCCAACAACTAAGTCTCATAATTATAATTTGCGACTTCTTTTAATACATTCAGTTATCTGCTGATTCAAGCATCTTCAGGTCAAATGCATTAGAAAACAGCTAATTATGCCCTTTCCCATGGGTAGAAAAATCTTTAAATTTAATTAAAAAACCTTAACTCAACTCTTTCACATTAGGGTCTACTTCCCAGTGGATTTTCTACAGGGTGACTTAAAGAGCCAAGCTCAATATTAAAATTAGAAGCAGCTATTACTTATTATTTCTTCTTTGAAACAAAATTATTTTTGGTTGAAGGTTACTTTGATCATTAATTTCATTCTCTCAGTTTTGCTTCTGTATTCACTTGTAAAAGCATAGATTAATTGAGGAACTTGCTTGACAGTTTTCAGGTTGTTTATTTTCTATATCTTGTGCCAATAAAGCACCTTAAACATAGACAACCATTTCTCAGCCTCAATATTCTCTTTGGAATACTAATCAACACATAAGCAAAGGTGGCAGAAAAAAAATCTTAAAAGAAGAAAAATGTTAAGCGCCAGATCTGCATGGCTCAGATCCATGCAAGGTTCAAATATACAGGATGTTCTGACTTGTATGAGAGAAAGCCACAAAAATATTTTTCTATTTTCCTTTTCTAAATTGGAAAATTGGAATAGAAACTATCCTGGTTTAATATCTTCTAGGAAAGCATAAAAATCAAGGCAAATCATGTGTTTTTTCTTTAGTTTCATGAGTTGTACTTTTTCCCTTGACTTAGAACAAACTTGTTTTTCATTAAAAATTGGCCTTACATGAAAGGAGAAATCCAGATGTTGAAAGCAAGAAAGCAATCTGGGAAGTAGCAATTATGCATTATCCTTAGGTGAATTTCTTCCTCGCATCCATTTCCTCTCTAACCCTCCCTTCTTCTTCCATCTTTCTTCCCTCTCTTCCTTTTCTTCTCTTCCCTCCTCCTTTTCCTTCTCCCTCCTGTACTCCTTTTTTCCCTCTTTTTCTTCTGGTTTGGCTAAGTGCTTCTAGAAGACACTTGATTATGTTAACAACATATTGATGGCGTAAGGTTCCTGTGATAAGCCAAACCTACATCCACTCCCATTCCTTGCTTGTTTGAATCAGAGTCATAGGAGAGAAATTAATGATACTAATTGCTCTTACTTGTTCAACAAATAGGCACTGGGGAATCACTGGAGATTTTTAAACAGAGAAATGGCATCCAGGAAAGTGATCTTTTAGGAAGATTTATCTATCAATGATGGGCAGGAAGAATTAGCAGCAGGGGGTGGCACACTCATTCATAGGGTATATAATTCTCAGGCAGAAAGTGTCGAGGATTTTGAAAAGCCCCAAACTGTGAAAATGGAAAGGACTTCATACTGAAAGACATTTAGGAAGAATAATTAACCAGTGATAGGTTAGATATAGAAAATAAAGAGCCAAAGATTGTCAGCTTTCAAGCCTGAATAACTAAGGAACGTGGAAGTATTATAAATGGGAGCTGATCATGGGAACTGACTGGGTGAAGAAGATAAATTCAGTTTTAGGCATGTTGCCATTGAATGTTATGAAGCACTTCTAGGTGGAAATGACCAAATCAATTGGAGAAATTTGGAGAAAGTATAGAAATTGAGAGAGCGAGAAAAACAAAACACTTCAAGAACTTGCTGATATAAACTCCCTGAACCTCTTGTTACCTTACCCAATAGTTTATCTGCATGTATACTAAAATCTTATTCATTTGCCTTTGTGTTATTGGAAAAGAATAATTCTAACATAGAAATATGCTATTTCTAATTCCTTACCTGTTTTCTAAGGCAGGTCAATCCTAGTAACCAGAGGATCTTTTGCAAACTTAAAGATTTTATTAAAAGAGGGCTTGAGGAAGCATGTTTGGAGGAAGAAAACATATGAGTAAGAAATGGTACATGCTATAGAGAGGCCAGGAAGGAAGTGCATAGGTCTGTGGTCTGGGGAGCTATGAAGCTATGGAAGCTATTGTGAAACAGAGAAGTAATCATAGTATGGCAAGTAAGGGACCTTGGGGCTACACATAGAAATATCTAATGATAAGATTTTTGGTGAAATGTTGCATACATGTTATAATACAACTATTCCATATGTACCCCCATAGCCCTTATGGGTCTTGAATATATATTATTACCCCACGTGATGTAGAGTTTTTTTGTATGAATAAAAAAGTATTATGAATATTGCTCTATGATTATGATAGAATGGGAAACATGCTATACAGTAAGTCAATCCATGTGGTTGATATTTGTATTTGTATGAAGGTATAGGGGTGTGTGTGTGTGTGTTTGAGAGAGAAAGAGAGAGGGAGAGGGAGACAGAGAGAATGAATTAGGAAATGAGTATCCAGAGAGCTCATTTACTAAGGAGGGTGGGTTGCTGTCAGTGTTGTTCAGGAGAAGTTGGAGATCCTAGATGGGGAATCCAGGAGGTAGAGTTGGCCTCTTTAGCAATGATAAGTGCAAGCCCAGTGCTATAGAATGGGCATGCTGAAGAAGAGTTGAAGTAATTGACATAGACTTCCATGAACCCAAGAGAATTTTATGATCAGAAGTAGGTGAAACCACCCTACCATGTTGCTGGGCTTTTATATATATATATATAAAAAATTGCATAATGTAAAGGAGAGCCTCAAGAACCACAAAAAGACTGTTCTCTTATCAGTCAAGAACTTTAGCCTTAGATTAATGGAAAATATATGAAAAGAAGGAGAGAGGAACCTAAAATTTTAGGTTCTGCTAGAGCTTTTTTCCTAATGTGAAAGAAGAGTCTGAGAAATAGATAAACCTCCAGGGCAAACCTGGGACTCCTGTTACTCACTTTAAGAGAATGTGGTTTGAATCAAGAGACTCCCACACATTTTAAAATTCCTGGCTATGTTTTGTAGTATTAGTCCTTGTAGATAATCAAAATTCAAAATAGAAGAGATGAGACTGTACTGAGAGTATAATCTTTGAAAAGAAATACATATGATCCTATGGTGGTCACAAACACCTAGATGTTACCTAAGTCGCAAAGGGCCCCAGCAGGGATGTTGCTGCCTAGGGGAACCTGAGGACTATGGCCAGGTCTGTGCGGCAGAAAGTAGAGAAAGAATTGAAAACCAGTCAGTGTTTTGAGACATTTCTGATAGTTAAGCCAGGCCCAGAAAGCCCGTAACATTTCAAAAAGACATTGAGGTTTGAGGAGTACCAACCTAGGTTGGCCAGTGCTTCAGTCTATGAGAAGATGAGTGAGGGTGGGATTAGAAAATAGCCATCATTCTCACTACCTACACATGTCAGGTGCTCTTATGCCTCCACATGGTTGGTCCCTTAATCTGGAATTTCCCTTCTCCTCTTAACTACCTATGGAATAACTTAATGCTGGCATATTTTGAATGGGGCATCCTGGGGGGAAAACTCTCTAATGAAAAGGGAAATAATTGTCATAGAAAACTTCAATAATACTACTATTTATAACACTTAATTTTTGAGGCAGAGCACTATTCTTTACAACAACTGTATAAGGTCAGTGCCTTTATCCTTATTTCACTAATGAAAAATAACTTGCCAAAAGTCACACAGTTGTAATTGGCAATGTCAATATTTTAATCCAAATCTCTCAGTTTTAAGCTCCTTGTTCTTGACCATTATGCTCCTAGGAAACCGCTTCTCTTCTCAAATATGTTGGTGAATATATGAAATAAGAAATGTTTAAACTAATCACAATTATATTGACCAGTTTGGGCATTCTCTCACTTGGCTCATGCTGCTGGAAATACAACGCACAGTCTGGTTGGGTGTTAGGAGAGGCTGGAAGTGACAGCAAATAGCGATGGTTTTATTATCTCACCAGACATTTAACACAGTTTTTCATTCTCTTACTCAAATCATTCCAAATGTTCCACCCTATATTAAAGCTACAATTCAAGTCAGTTTATCATCTAAGAGTTTTTGTAATTTGGTTTTTCCTTACTAATCCAAATTTATTCAATTCATTTCAAAATCCACAGATATTTATGGAGAGCTATAAATGTGCCAGGCACTACCGTGGGGGGGAGAAACAAAGATGAAATAAACACATTTCTCCAGCATCCTGTGGACTTGTTGTTTGCATTGAAAGGTAATATTCTAAACACTATATTGAAGGTATATTCCAGGTATGATCAAAACAGACACAAAAATGGTAAAATTCCTGAAAAGGTAGGATAAGTTTGTAAAGAATGTGAAACTTGAGCTAGGTATTAAAATATGAGAAGTTTATTGGGCGGAGATAAAGTAGAAGGATATTTCAAGGAGCAGCAGAACAAAGCATGAGTATGAAGTGGTATAGTGTGTTCGAATAATGGCAAGGAGCTCAGGGAAGGACTGACCAATTATGTACATGGAGGAGAATAGCAGAAGGCTTAAAATGCAGCATGGGGCCATATTATGAAGGTTCTTGCATGCCATGTTAAGGATTAAACAATAATTGTGGGTTTGGGTTTTTTTTTTAATTGACTTTATTTATTAACATTTACTTTCAGGTGTGTGCATGACAAAAATCTAGAGTTTTTATTTGTCTAAGTCCAAGATCACTTGGGAAAAATGTGATTTTTTGTGTGTGTGCAAAGTATTAGGGCAGGCACCAATGCACATCCATTAAGAAGCACAGATTCACTGTCTGAAGGACAGACAACATAACTCCTGAAGAATCTTAGAGCAAACAGATCTGGCTGCAGCAGGGAAGGAATGCCTTATTCTGCCAGAAGCTGTCTTTCCTCCACCCTGATCCTCTAGAATCCCTTTTACCCATGCACTCTGTGCATCTGTATAGAGCAATGCACATTGCAGTAAGGGCCGAAAAGAAATTCTCTTCTCTCTGTATGATGATTAATTTTGCACATCTCTAAACTTGAGATGAGTGCTTATGATTTTATCCCTCAGGTTTTCTGGGAGGGAAAAACTAAATTAAATTGTGACTTCTGGGTAGGGAAATTTTGTTTTTAAAAAGCTCACTCTTATAGGGAGCATAAAGATGAATTGAAGAGAAGGGACACTTCCTCCTTTTCCTTGTACAGTAGTTTAATCCAGTCATAGTCTTCTCCTTCCCTGTACTCCAACACACCATGTCAGTCCCTGCCTCCAGCCTGGTCCTTTTCTCATGCTGTTCATTCTGCCTGCTTAGGGAAAAGAACTTCTCCCTCTTCACTTCCAAATCCAATACTATCTCTCCTTCAGGCACAAGCAAGTCCTGACTCCTCACTGATGTGTATTAGGTCAGATTCTTTAGCAGCAAGCCCTGTGACAAGGATTCCCAAGCAAGTGGTTTATTGAGAAGTGTTCCCAGGAAAGAGTGTAGAGACTAGGGGAAGCAGGACAAAGAAGAGGAAGAAGCCAAACAAGGGTTTAAGCCTCATTTCGATCCTCTGGGGAGTTCTGGAGTATAAACTGTACCTCAAGTTTGTTCTGTTTCCAGGGGGCTAGACTTTCATACTCTCACACCAGTCAATTATTGGCTCTTGGCTTCTTCTAGAAGGGAGGTGTTGGCAGTGTAAAACCACTGGGAACTTCTGATTCTCTGTACCTGCAGGCAAAGCTGCCCCAGTAGCCCAAGGCTGGTCATCCAAAGACAGATACAGGTGGAAACTATTAGAAGTAAAGCACACAGATGCTGGAGTCCAGCTCTTGGATGTCTAGGGAGAATTTCAAACCGATTCACCTCCTTGAGATTCCTTCATATCTGAAGAACGAACCAAAGAACAAGGAAGATCCTCACAGTACGAGTACTGCATGAGTGTGCCTGGGGGCCTATTTCACTGCTAGTATGAGTCCTACACTATTCCTCAGTCTATAACACTCCTAGAGTTCAAGAGTGTGAGGTAATGCATCCATCAATCCAAGTGTAAAACCAGAGGCATGGAGACTAATTTAGTCAGCCGATGATAAAGCATCCAGAGACCCTTGGTGACTCCAAAATGCAGTTTGCCAGCATGGAACCCATTCAAATGTAATAGCTCTCCCAGGTTAATGCAAGGAAACCGGCTCTATAAGAACATTTTAAAATGAAAAGTATAGTAGAAAATTGTCAGCCATTTGAAGAGACAGTAGGCCTGCTGTCCTGCTGTCCTGCTTTTGTTTCTCTATTTTTCATAGATGGATAGCAATCTAAGACATTTACATGTAGAATGAGGCCTGGGACATTGCTTAACTCAAACACCTTTCAGTCTAGGCTGGTCAGAACAAAGTGATGCTCAAAATTTTTTTTTAAATTTTTTTATTGTTATGTTAATCACCATATATTACATCATTAGTTTTTGATGTAGTGTTCCATGATTCATTGTTTGTGCATAACACCCAGTGCTCCACGCAGAACGTGCCCTCTTTAATACCCATCACCAGGCTAACCCATCCCCCTACCCTCCTCCCCTCTAGAACCCTCAGTTTGTTTTTCAGAGTCCATCATCTCTCCTGGTTCGTCTCCCCCTCTGATTTACTCCCCTTCATTCTTCCTCTCCTGTTATCTTCTTTTTCTTTTTTCTTAAAATATGTTGCGTTATTTGTTTCAGAAGTACAGATCTGTGATTCAATAGTCTTGCACAATTCACAGCGCTCACCGTAGCACATACCCTCCCCAATGTCTATCACCCAGCCACCCCATCCCTCCCACCCCCCACCACTCCAGCAACCCTCAGTTTGTTTCCTGAGATTAAGAATTCCTCATATCAGTGAGGTCATATGATACATGTCTTTCTCTGATTGACTTATGTGATGCTCAAATTTTAAATCCAAATCCAAAATGAATACATTGTATTTATACATGTATTTCCTCCTTTACATCACTTTTACCTCTTTTTTTTTTTTGAGGGGAAGGAAAAGCTTAGAGAAAAGTGTGTTGCTAATATGTATAATTTCCCTTTTGTCTGCTGTCAAG
The DNA here is from genome assembly GCF_009762305.2 of Zalophus californianus. Taxonomy (NCBI): domain Eukaryota; kingdom Metazoa; phylum Chordata; class Mammalia; order Carnivora; family Otariidae; genus Zalophus; species Zalophus californianus. The sequence goes on from NC_045600.1 coordinate 87,787,866, forward strand.
ATTAAAGCAGTAACAATAACAACTTCCTTTTTGTGAAACAAAAAGCTGATCAATGGCTATCTAGGCATTTGCTGTTGGCTGCAGTGCAAAAGAGCAGGTCAGTGTATATCCTACAGCCCAACTCCACCCACATTCCCTTCTAACCTTGTCTTCTTACCTTGACCTCTTCTGGGCTAGAGATCTGAGAGGCTGGCTTCTAAATGCATATCCAAGTTTTTCTGATTGGAATACTGAGGAAGGGCTGCTGGAGCCATTAGATATCTTGGATGAAATTTGCTTAATTATCAACCATTAAACTTAAAAGACAAGGAAATCTTGCATGTAAGTATCAACTCTCAATAATAACTTCTTTTTTTTTTAAGATTTTATTTATTTATTCATGAGAGACAGAGAGAGAGAGAGAGAAGCAGAGGGAGAAGCAGGCTCCCAAGGAGCAGGGACCCCGATGCAAGACTCGATCCCAGGACCCTGGGATCATGACCTGAGCCGAAGGCAGACACTTAACCATCTGAGCCACCCGGGTGCCCTCAATAATAATTTCTTTACTTCCTTTTCATTCTGTGACTATCATGAATTCCTGTATGTTTTAAGTTGTTTTACTTTTCTGAAAACATCAGGAGTAAGGTTGAACTATAAAGGGTTTTAGATGCCAGCTATGTTTTGCTCTGAATGCTATATAGTTTGGAGTGAATTGCTGTTCTTTAGTTGATGGAGGTTATACTCTGAATAATTAGTAAAAATTCCCAATGTTGGCAGTAGGAAACATTCGGCAACTGAAAGCATAATGAAGGTAATTAACTATCTTAGCACCAGGCAGGGGAAAAAAACCCCGTAACTGAATAGGTAAGTTTTCATTTCTTAATAGAAGTCTAACATGAAATGATTATCTAAAATAAAATGGCAGTACTCCCATTTATAATATTTATTACCTCCATTTATAGTTTTATAATATTCTAATAATTATAATATTCATTATTTACTATTACGATCATATTAATATCTTAATGCTATTCTATTTTTAATATATTTGTTATTATTTTAATTACTTGGATCTCATTGCTTTTAGGGCAAATACATTTCTCACAACCACATCTCTTCATTTATTCATACAACAAGCATTTATTGAGCACTCCTGCCTCCCAGGTCCAGGGTTATGCACTCTGGATTCAGTGATAAGAGGCAAGAGATTCCTTCCTCTTAATTTGTTCACAGTCTAGTTGACTGTGACAGTCAGGGCTCTTAGTTACAAGCTACAGAAGTTACACTCTCTGAGTTAAGCAGGAATAGAATTTCATGAAAGGACATGAAGTAGCTCAAAAAATCACCCAGAAAGCCAGAGAATCAGATTCAAGTCTACACAGTCAGAAACAACATCCAAAATGACAGTACAGTAGAAGCAGGGAGGGTGCCTGTGATGCAGGCACAAGCCTTAGACCCTGAAGCTTGCCCTGGAGACATACCTGGTAGCTGGCACTGGAGGCAGCCACTTTCACCTCTGTCCCTGCTGCCTACTCCAGGAGACCCATCTTACTGCAGTTGCTGTCATCAGCAACCCTGAAGACTTCCTCCTCGCCTCTGCCTCTTATCATTAGCCGTCTTGGCTTAAAAGCTCCTATGGGTCTGTAAACTGGTGAGCCTAGGTTAGGTGCCCAAGCCTAGGTAAAAGAGAAGCCAGGAAAGTGAATTTCTGACAATTTCAGCTTCTGTAGCAGAATTCTTCAAATTTAAGAATAGTATGGGCATACAGGACAACCACAGTGACAAATGTTCACTACAGTCCCTACTTTTGGTTACCTCAAATTAATATGTACTCTTCTTTCCTTATTTACACAGCCTATTCTGATAATGTGTGTGTCTATAAAGAAATAAACTTACACGATTTATTGGCAAGGGAATGATGTCAGTATAACACAGAAGTTGTGTTGGTCCATTTATGATTTTTCTCAGTATACAAATGTTTTGTGCCATCGAGTGACAACTAGTGAATGCTTACACAGCTGAACACAGTAAGCTAAGAAGGAGCACGGGACAGTATACGGTGCCCATTCACACTCTCCTTCCTATTTTATTTTGGGCATGTGCTCTGCTCAACAAGTGCTCATTGTGTGATTCTACCCAATCTTTGTGTATTTTGCTTCTATCTCCATAGATTAGCAGCCTCAACTCTTTTTTAGATATATAACCCACTTAAAAAATAAAGTTCAAGATATTCTGTAGTATTTAGTAGGAATTTTAACATCCTAAAATACTGGGCCAGAATAGTTTTTGTACTTGTTATTGCTCTGGTTACAAAATTGCATGGGTTTTGAATATTTGTCTCAATCTACTTTTTCTGATAAGCCCTGTAATTATTTGTAAATGATTTTCTAGGACATGAGGTTTCCAGGAACATGTAGACCAGTTATAGTAGAAACACTTAAACTTTAAAAAAAAAAAGTGATTTTATTAACGTGAGGCAAAAATCTCTTATACTACCACAAGCACTTTTACCTCCTTCCCAAGAGGAGAAAAACTCACAAATTTTCGTGCTGGTAAAAATTCCTTTAGGGACGCCTGGGTGGCTCAGTTGGTTAAGCATCTGCCTTCAGCTCAGGTCACAATCCCAGGGTCCTAGGATCGAGTCCCACATCTGACTCCCTGCTCCACGGGGAGCCTGCTTCTCCCTCTGCCTCTGCATCTCTCTCTCTGTCTCTCATGAGTGGATAAAAAAAAAAAAAACCTTAAAAAAAATTCCTTTTGTTCTGTCACAAGGCTTACTGTAATGTATGGGCCAAATTGGAAAGTTCACCACAACCTAGCTCAGCTATACAAGATAGTCGGGAAAGGGAGATAAAAATAAGAAGAAAATACATTAAAATTTATAATTGCATAAAACACAGAACAAAAAAAGAAGTATGGGTAAGAGCCATAGTTTTTATCTCTGAAGCTGGTTTAGAGGCAATAATTGATCATGATTTCCCTCTTTTATTAACAGTTCTGTGTGCCTTTTGCTTTCAGCCACCACCTCTCTTGGTCAGGGTTTTCTGACCAAACTGCCATCACTGAAGGATCTGGCTGCTTTATGATACTCCTGTACAGATTTGCTATTATCTTCCATTAAATTTTACCACTGGGAAGAGAATTATGGAGCATTCTATAGGTCTTATCCATTCTCCCTCCTTTCCCCTTTTACAGCAGCAAACCAAGATAAGTGCTCCATGTGCTGATGGAAACATCCCTTCATTAGAGATTGGGAACTCTAAACCAATGTCACAGGGCAAGAGAAGCAAACATTTTCAAGTGGATCATTAGACACTAGGTTTAATACTAACAAGAGGCTCTCCCTCTTCCAACCTTCGGTTCCAAGACCCATATGTTTGTTTGGGTGATGGGAAAATTAACATTCTATCTTGGGCCATAGTTCAGAGAATTTGCGGCTGGTGCAGTGCCTGAGTCTTTAATAGGCCATCCCATCATCCATCATTTTACATGTCCGAAGCTTTTATTTATTTATTTATTTAAAGATTTTTATTTATTTATTCATTAGACACAGAGAGAGAGAGAGAGGCAGAGGGAGAAGCAGGCTCCCAAGGAGCCGGGAGCCTGATGCGGGACTCGATCCCAGGACTCTGGGATCATGACCTGAGCTGAAGGCAGACGCTTAACCATCTGAGCCACCCAGGTGCCCTGTCCAAAGCTTTTAAATAATGTGGTTCTAAGTCCGTTGTCTTTACCTCTTTTCCTATAAAGTGAGTATTCTTTAGTTAGAAACATGTTTGTTGTGCACTGCAATGTTTAGTAAGGCATTCTGTGATTCCTCAGATAGTGATGCTGATATAACCATGGTGAGAAGAAAATGCAAAACCATCACCATATAAAAATATCCAATATCCAAATATCCAAAAAATATCCACCATATAAAAAGAGGGAGGATCTTTTTGGATCCAGTGTTATTGAAGTTCAACTGGATGGCTGGTTCTTCTGAGGTATTATCCCATATTGGGAGGCAGTGTCACTGAATGTTGGTTCCTGCTGCTTATTGACTGATCACTCATCAATGGATGTAAATAGGTCAGCCTTGGAGAGGTGTGGTCCACAATGGTGAGTTCCTACAAAACCTTCATCCGTGACACCAAGGCTACTTTGTTTTTGAGCCTATTGAGCAGGGGTTGGAGTGACTATGGAAAGAGACTTACCAACATTCATGGACAAAGAGAGTCATTTGTCCACTTCATTACTGAAAACCTTCCTTACTAAGGAGGACTTTTGATAAGTGTTCACCCTAAAAACAAGGTTCTCCTGTTTTGAGCCTATTCTAAGAGGCCTATCCATGCATCATCAAACCTCCTTGACACCAATATTCCAATTTTGTTATCTCAGAATAGATAGCCTTCACTCAGGTCACATTCCCTTCAAGGAAAAGTAACAATCAGATACACAACTTAAAATTCTGCCTCACCTGGAGGATTTTTTAATCCTTCAAGGAAGGATTAGTTACCTCATTTGTCATCAGACAGGCTCCAGCTGTCAGCTCCTACAGAGTTTGCTTCAGTTGCAAAATCCACCTCGCCCAAGGGCATAACTTTCCCAAGGCACCACATACCCAATGACCGATTGAAGTGGAAGTATAAGGGCCTGGCCATTTGGGACCTGCAGGACAATGCTGATGAATAGGCTCTAGAGTTCTCCATAGGGTTGACCAAGTTTTGTTGGTCCAACAACAACATTCAACTTCTTCCTCTGATCAGTGCTGCTTTTCTTCTGTTCCTTTCTCAGGTGTTGATTCCAAATAAATGTTCTCCATTTCAAACTTCATCGCCATCTATTTCTGGAGAACCTAACCTGTGACACCATGTATAAATCTGGATGGAATGTTTTCCTTCTCAGTCAACTAGTCTAGGAACTGACCTATAGGTAGGGGTGGAAGGAGGTTTGACTATGTGGCAAGATTAGCTGAACTGAAATGAAAACTTCATGCTCGTGTAAAATAATTGTGTTTTCAGGACTTGCTTAAGCCAGAACTTCTAGGTACCACTGCCACCACTGCCACCTGATGATGGAGTGATTGAAGGCCTGCTTGATTTTATGGATAGTGTATTATATAAAACCCAGTTTACAATGAATTGTTCAGATCATAGTGTCACCAATTAACCCATGATCAGGTGTGTAGTTACAAGAGTAATAACTAACTCTAAAAAAGAGGCTACTACCTTTCCCAAATAGGTGTGGTTTCATCCTCAAATCCCGAGGGCCTTTCCTCAAATTCTATTTTCAGGGAAACTTGCTCTAGGCACACCCAGATCTTCCAAAGGTATTATGAGCACAGCTGATCTACTACATGACAGAAAAGAGATCTAATTTCCACCAAGTGAAGCACTTCCTAAATATTGAAAGAGAGCTTAGAAACAGGTGGCAAATGACCACTACTAAATCTAACTACTGCATTTCAGAAAAGTATGATAGGCTTTGTGATAAAGCAAAACATATTGGGTTAAGGATGCCCATGGTGGTGATGGTGACTCATTTAAGCCAGCCTGGGATGGAGGATGATTCAAGTGAGGATCCCTGAGGACAGTGACATCTGGGATGGGATTTGGGGAATGAGCCTGAATAAAGGGGCAAAAACAAACAAACAAACAAACAACGAAAAACCGCCATGGCATTCTCAGCCAAGGGATCAGCATTTACCAAAGCAGTAAAGTAAGAGAGTGCAAGGCATATTCATAGTACTACAAGTTTTGAAATCAACCTTGTACCTCATCTAATTTTTAGGAACTCTGGTCTATCTGGGGAAAATGTAAACTGTGAAGATATATATTGTTTAATATTAGTAGGAGAAGCTCCAGACAAATATCCTAGGGTTACAAATAAATATTTTTATCTTCTCCTACTTGCTGCGTGGAGAGAGATTTGTGGCAATATTGCATAAATCTCACAAAGGAGAAAAAGAAATCGCCAGAACTCTTTCCTCCTTGTCCTCTTTCAGTTATTGGGGATATTCTGTGGAAGGAGGTTTCTGCATGCACATACCACCTTACAATATGCCATAATGGTTAATAATGTAGGCTCTGGGTTCAGAGCTCCATAAATTATTGGCTATGAAACCCTGAGCAAGTTACTTAACTTTTCTAAACTCCAATTTCTTTGTGTGTAAAATGGAGAGAATACGTCTCTAACTAATGAAGTTATTGCAAGGAGGATTAAGTGAAGTGAGAGCAATAAAGTGCTCAGTGAAGTGCTGGGTTATGAAAAAATGCTCTACAATTAGCTATTTTTCATTATTATTACTTGAAATATTTGTGTGATACCCTCTAAACATCAGAGACTTTAGATAAGCATAATAGGATGGCGGGCTTGTTTTGGTTCTCTCTGTAGTCCTCTGTACTGTGATCTTGACTGTCTGCCTTCTTTCCCATGATTCAGGATGGCTACAGACCACATTTTAAGTTCTTGTTCATGGTTATGGAGGTAATAGGAAATCTATTCAGTAAAGGTATCAAATCATTACATTTATGTATATATTTAACACTGCCAAATCCTGAATGAACGTTAATGTTCATGGCAGGGAACATTTGAAAATTAAGGAATTTGAATTCCACTTAGTTTTATTGGCAAAAATAATCACTGGAAATGCAAGTAATAAATTTATATTAATGTCAGGGATACCAGGGATATTTGTGATATCTGGATGAAACAGACGTTTGTCCTGTCCAATCTATACTTTATGTTTCTTACTAAGAATCAAGAAGAATGCTATACATAAAAAAAAAGGATCAAAGTTTCTCATACCTTGTACCTCATGCTACACTTTCTAAAGTGGGTTTTGAAAACTACTAGTTTTTGGAGATCATAAATAGTTCTTATGTGAAAATGGGCTCCACAGTCAAGGAGGTTCAAGCAGATTTTATTCTGCTTTGTTGAGATATAACTGACATATAATATTGTACAAACTTAAGGTATATAATGTGATAATTTGATACATATTTATATTGTGAAATGATTACCACAATAAAGTTAGTTAACACATCCAGCACCTCACATAATTACGTGTGTGTGTGTGTGTGTGTGTTGAGAGCATTTAGGATCTAGTCTCTTGGCAATTTTCAAGTATACAATACGATATTGTTACCTCTAGTTACCATGCTGTAAATTAAATCCCCAGAACCTATTCATCTTATAACTGGAATTTTGTACCCTTTGACCAACACCTTCCCATTTCTCCCACCCCTCAGCCCCTGACAATGACCAATATACTGTTTCTATGAGTTCACCTTGTTTAGATTTCACCTGTAAATGAGATTGTCCAGTATTTCTCTTTCTTTGTCTGACTTACTTCACTTAGCACTCAAGGTCCATCCATGTTGTCACAAATGGCAAGATCTTCTTTATGACTGAAAAATATTCCCTTATATAAATAACTTTTTTATTCTTTCACCTGTCAATGGACACTTAGGTTGTTTCCATGTCTTGGCTACTGTGAATAATGCTGCAATGAATATGGGGGCTGCACATATCTCTTTGAGATAGTGATTTCATTTCTTTCAGCTACATACCCAGAAGTAGGGTTGCTGGAGCCAATGGTAGTTTTATTCTTTAATTTTTTTGAGGACCCTCCATAGTGTTTCCTATAATGGCTGTACCAATTTACATTCACACCAATGTGTACAAGGGTTTCCTTTTCTCCACCACCTTGCCAACGTATATCTCTTGTCTTTTTGATAATAGCCATTCTAACAGGTGTGAGATGCTATCTCATTGTGGTTTTGATTTGATTTTGATGATTAGTGATGTTGAACATTTCTCCATGTGCCTGTTGAAAGGTATTAAAGTTAAACAGGATTCCCTACTATAAGACCTCTTAGAAATTTTTCTATGTACTTACAAATTGTAGATTTCTAAGAGGGGGGTAGAGCAGTTCTAGCCAATAGAAATATAATGTGAGCCACATACGTATTTTTTAACTTTCCAGAAGTCACATTAAAATGAAAGAGGTAAAATTAATTTTAATCATATATTTTCTTAATCCAACATATCCAAAATGATATCATTTTAACATACAACCAATATAAAATTATTAATGAGCTATTTTACATTGTTTTCCCCCATAATGTGTTTGAAATCCAGTGTGTATTTTCAACTTGTAGCACATCACAATGTAGACTAGCCACATTTCAAGAGCTCAACAGACTTGTATAATAAGTGGCTACCACATTTGCTAGTACAGGGCTAGACTATGCAATATTTCTCAAACTTGCTTTACTATGGATTAGTTTTGATGGAAAATGTTGAGGGATTGTATTTCATTCTGAGAAACACTCATTTATGGGGGGGACTAATGGAGATATCACCAGATGCAAGAGAAGAGTGAGGAAAGGGAAAACGTCATCAAGCTATGAGATTTGAGCAAACATGAAGCCTTAGTGGCTATTGTTAGTATTAACAGCATAACACATGTATCACAGCTTGGTGTATTGACCTATATGCAGGAGTAGATGGACATTCAGCTGGATTGCCATGATAGTGGAAGGTAGAAGGAAAATGAGAATGCAACATGTCAGTAAATATAAGGGGGTAAGCAGTGATCAGAGCAAGAGATTGTACCAGTTACAGTCTTGCAGGTGAGATCCTGGTATTCAAACAGAAGGATTCAAATACACAGGCTCTAGGAGGAATAGCGATTCTGTCTAAATTTAGTTATTTTTCCAATTAAAATGAATTCTATGAAAGTACTGAGCTCTCAGAACTCCTTCTACATTCATTCTAAGTCACTCCTAGGTTGCTGAAAAGGAATGCTGAGATTTTCATCTCAAACAAGACTTGGCTTAGACCCATAAGGATTTAGTTTTTCCATCTTGAAGGATCATAGCTCTGTTTGTTTCCCCCCTACCTTATAGTAGCTCAGTGACTGCTTTGGCATTAAATTATTCCCTTCTGGCCCAAATGAGTTCATTTTTACCTTCCCAAACACCTAGATTACGCATAGGGTTTTAGGGCCAAAGAGGATCAATGCTTAAAGACTGAAATAGGTTTAAGCACTGTACGCATTTCCAACCCAAACAGGGATTATAAGATAACCTTATTCAGGAACCAGCCCAGAGTCTTTCTCTATTGAAAACAGGCTTTAGCAAGGCAAAAGAAAACAAAATCCTTTCGATGGCATCTGCTCAGGGGGTCTTGAATTTAAACCAAAAGAGGAGAGAAAGGAGGGGCAAGGTGAGGAAAGATGTAATTTGTATAAATGTAGTGTTATGGATGGGAACACCAATGCTGCCAGATTTAATTATTCTTTTCATCTTGCCTTATTTCACTCTTTAAGATCAATATGCTTGTTCTCTTCTTAAGCAGCAATGATTTCTACAATCTAAACATAAATTTAATCATGTGCTGCCATCCCAGTGTTTATAGACTGTCAAAGATATAGACCATTATAATTATTTTCTCAATCGTTTGCCACAAGAGAAACACTTCAGGCAACACTAAAACTTAACTTAATCACTAGAAACAATATAAGTTCAACAAATGGATCTTATTAGATGGCCATTTTAAAAAAGGAGTAAAGCTCATTTTCCAATACTTTAATTTTCTGCTAAGTTTCAAACTGTGTTTACATACAGACATTGAACTATTGCCATATTTTATATGAAACATAAATGGAACAATGTCATGAAGATTGTTATTAAAACTGATTGCCAATGCAGCATATGCAAATTTCTAAGTCATAAATCATGGGGGAAGTTTACTTCCACTCTAAAAAGGAACTGTATGTCAATGCTAAAAATGAGTAGTAAGTGTAGATTATAGAAATGGTTAAAAGGAAATAAATTGATTAGAAGAGAAAGCACTTATCAGAAAACATGGCCACTCAGATGACCTCCAAAACTTTCAGATCTAAGAGATTCTAGATTCAATACAAAATACACAAACATATGTAGAATTGTGAAAGAAGAATTGTGACTACATAATCCAGCAATGCCAGACAAAGACCTCATGGTACTTCTGTCTTACAATGTGATTTTCAGCTAAATATGAGGAAACTCAGATAAGTATAAAAATAAGAACAATATTCAGTCTTATTAAAATCTTGTACAGTAACAACACATCAATATGGGAAATTAGAAGTATGTACGTGTATGTGAATGAATATGTATATGAATGAGCATGTGTGCATGCCTATGTGTGTTTGTATGTGTGTCTGTTTTTTACTTAGATGTGAGGCTGTATGGATACGTATGTGTGTTTTCAAGTGTGCTCGTTTTTTAAAAATTTTTAAAGACAAAAGTGGGATCTAACATCAAACATTTTATTTTAAAAATAGGAATTTACCAGGGGCCTCTGGGTGGCTCAGTCGGTTAAGAGTCTGACTCTTGGTTTCAGTTCAGGTTGTTACTTCAAAGGTCATGAGACTGAGCCCCGAGTGGGGCTCCCTGCTTGGTGGGGAGTCTGCTTGAGATTCTCTCTCTCTGCCCCTCCCCCTGCTCACTCTCTCTCTCTAAAATAAATAAATAAATCTTTAAAAAATAAACATAGGAATTTAACAATATGTAGAAATTTATGACAAAATCAGGTAAAATTCTCTCATTTTCTTCAAATTAGCAACAAGAGATTTCCAATTACAATAACTTTAGATTGGACATTGGGGAAGGTATGTGCTATGGTGAGTGCTATGAATTGTGTAAGACTGATGAATCACAGACCTGTACCTCTGAAACAAATAATACATTATATGTTAAAAAAAAAAGAACTCTACAGCGTGCATTTTATTATTTTGTTAATTTTTTAAATTATGATCTATCTAAAGCTCACAAAATATCTAGAGAAAATAAAAATGCCTTGTACCTCCACCAGATAGTTAAATCTACCAACTGGCTACAACAACTTATAAAAAAAAAATAATATTACCTTTGTAGTAGAAGGTCCTGTGGACTCTTACAAACTCACTTCCTTCCTTGCCTCCCACAAGTAATCACTATCCTGAAGATTTGCATCCTTTCTATTCATTATTTTATACTTTTACTATTTAATCGTGTTAAGCATTTGACACCTTATCTGTACACTTTTATACTTTATGGAAATAATATCCTATTGTAAATGTCATTCCATATTTTTCTTTGCTTAAGGTTATGTTTCTTGAGATTTACATTGATACATATTTATATTGATAGCTCTAGTGAATTCATTTTAACAGCTCTGTAGGATTCACTGTAAAAGTATAAAACATTATTTTTGTTGATCCTCAAATTGATAGACATTTCAGTTATTTCTAAATCTGTTGTTCTTTTATCAATCAATGATTATTATTTGCAAGAAATATGCTCTGGAACCTGACTAGAGTTAGGATTGTTGAAGTTCTGGGAAGGGCACCTTTGACTTTATGAGATCATCAAATGCTTTCCATTGCGCTTGTACAACTTAAATTGTGCTACATGAAATTTCATATTATCCTACATCCTCACCAAAACTTATTATCAAGCTTTTTAATTTTGTCAATATGGAAGATGTGAAATGGTAACTCGACTTTCTGTTTCAATTTGCACTTTGCTGATTGCCAATAAGCCCGTTGTGACATGAGTTCCAAATATTTTTCCAGTCTATCATTTGCCTTTTTACGCTTTGGTAACAGAGTCTCTCCAATCTTTTCTTCCCATTAATTTTTGCTGTTCTATTTGTAACTTTGCTATCTCTTTTCTTTGTGTTTACCTTTTTGTCCAGGTTCTCCAGATTCTTAAGGTGAATTCTTAATTCATTTTTTTAGGCTTCCTTTATTTTTTTCTTTCTTTTTAAATATGCACTTAAGGCTTTGCTTTCATTGGTCCTCAAAACTCTCCCCTGGAGACAATGATTCATCCAATGCTGTAATTTAAACAGTGGGAGTTTTAGGAATAACAGGAGAAAGTATATGTAACAGTTTTTTAAAACAAGGGGATTCTTTTGGGTTCCTTGCAGTCACATAATATGGTTGGCTACCTAGACTGCCAAGATGGTGGAGGCAGGTTTTGCATACACAGGACAAAGTTAATTGTGTTTATGCTGGTATGCCGGTAATAGTGAACAAGTGCTTTTTCTAATTAAGAAGCATCAGCTCTGCTCCCTTTAGGTTGTCTTATATATATATATTTTTAAAGATTTTATTTATTTATTTGAAAGAGAGAGAGAGCGAGAGAGAGAACACAAGCAGGGGGAGTGGGAGAGGGAGAAGCAGGCCTCCCGCGGAGCAGGGAGCCCGACGTGGGACTCAATCCCAGGACCCTGGGATCATGACCTGAGCGGAAGGCAGACGCTTAACGACTGAGCCACCCAGGCGCCCTAGGTTGTCTTATAAATAAATAAGTTGAAATTCTGTTTAATAATGAGATCATTGAGCCCTAGTCATTGGAACAACTTCTAGAAAGTGTGTGATAAGGTAGTTGTCCTTAGATACTATCAGTTTAATCCATTATCTTCTAATTATGCTTCTCAGTACATATTATTGTCCTTGGAGGACAATCGAATACCTTAACTAGAATTTTCTTTCTGTGTGTGTGTGTGTGAAAGGTCAGAATGGTTTAAAATATATATAAGTATGTATATGTAATACTTCCCTCTTAAATGACTTAGTGGCAGGGAATTGCAAGCTAGTTCTTTGGGGGAGAAACCAGGCCTTTCCACTGACCATACTTTGTTTTTATTCTAACTAAAAATAATGTTGAAACCTGATGGGTATCCATAAGACCATTTACCTTATATACTTATGATGTACTGATTTTTTTTTTAGCAAGTTTTAGACTTTTTTTTTTTTTTGGCTTTTAAAAATATTTTAAGGTCCCAAATCTTTACCCAACATCCCATTTGAAATCTTTCCCACATCCCTTGCAAGTGTGATAGTCATGCATTACAGCATCTTTTCAGAGTACTGTCTGCAGATTTATTCATTTCAATTCCATTTAGATTGAATTCCATTATTACAAGTTTCATGGGTTTCAAATTATTTTAATCTTTGGCGTCTTTGTCTATCATTGGGCTCTAGAAAATATGAAAAAATGCCTTTATTATGAAGAGAAAACCATTAACTTTTTTTTTCATACCATTAATTTATTCAGCAAATATATACTGAATGCTTTTTCTGGGCCTTGAAGTTGCTCATGGCCTAGGGGAGGAGATATACATTTATTTTATTTTTTTAAAATTTTTTAATTGTTATGTTAATCACCATACATTACATCATTAGTTTTTGATGTAGTGTTCCATGATTCATTGTTTGTGCACAACACCCAGTGCTCCACGCAGAATGTGCCCTCTTTAATACCCATCACCAGGCTAACCCATCCCCCCATCCTCCTCCCCTCTAGAACCCTCAGTTTGTTTTTCAGAGTCCATCATCTCTCTTGGTTAGTCTCCCCTTCCGACTTACTCCCCTTCATTCTGCCCCTCCCGCTATCTTCTTTTTCTTTTTTCTTAACATATGTTGCATTATTTGTTTCAGAAGGACAGATCTGTGATTCAACAGTTTTGCACAATTCACAGTGCTCACCATAGCACATACCCTCCCCAATGTCTATCACCCAGCCACCCCATCCCTCCCACCCCCCACCACTCCAGCAACCCTCAGTTTGTTTCCTGAGATTAAGAATTCCTCATATCAGTGAGGTCATATGATACATGTCTTTCTCTGATTGACTTATTTCACTCAGCATAACACCCTCCAGTTCCAACACGTCGTTGCAAATAGCAAGATCTCATTCCTTCTGATGGCTGCATAATATTCCATTGTATATATATACCCCATCTTCTTTATCCATTCATCTGTCGATGGACATCTTGGCTCTTTCCACAGTTTGGCTATTGTGGACATTGCTGCTATAAACATCGAGGTGCACGTAACCCTTCAGATCCCAACATTTGTATCTTTGGAGTAAATACCCAGTAGTGCAATTGCTGGATCGTAGGGTAGCTCTATTTTCAACTGTTTGAGGCACCTCCATACTGTTTTCCAGAGTGGTTGCACCAGCTTGCATTCCCACCAACAGTGTAGGAGGGTTCCCCTTTCTCCGCATCCCCGCCAACATCTGTCATTTCCTGACTTGTTAATGTTAGCCATTCTGACTGGTGTGAGGTGGTATCTCATTGAGGTTTTGATTTGGATTTCCCTGATGCCGAACAATGTGGAGCACTTTTTCATGTGTCTGTTGGCCATTTGGACGTCTTCCTTGGAAAAATGTCTGTTCATGTCTTCTGCCCATTTCTTGATTGGATCATTTGTTCTTTGGGTGTTGAGTTTGATAAGTTCTTTATAGATTTTGGATACTAGCCCTTTATTTGATATGTCCTTTGCAAATATTTTCTCCCATTCTGTCGGTTGTCTTTTGGTTTTGTGGACTGTTTCTTTTGCTCTGCAAAAGCTTTTCATCTTGATGTAATCCCAATAGTTCATTTTTGCCCTTGTTTCCCTTGCCTTTGGCGATGTTTCTAGGAAGAAGTTGCTGCAGCTGAGGACGAAGACGTTGCTACCCGTGTTTTCCTTTAGGATTTTGAGAGACTCCTGTCTCTCGTTTAGGTCTTTCAACCATCTGGAGTCTATTTTTGTGTGTGGTGTAAGGAAATGGTCCAGTTTCATTCTTCTGCATGTGGCTGTCCAATTTTCCCAACACCATTTGTTGAGGAGACACTTTTTTCCATTGGACATTCTTTCCTGCTTTGTCAAAGATGAGTTGACCATAGAGTTGAGGGTCCATTTCTGGGCTCTCGATTCTGTTCCATTGATCAATGTGTCTGTTTTTGTGCCAGTACCATAATGTCTTGATGATGACAGCTTTGTAACAGAGCTGGAAGTCCGGAATTGTGATGCCGCCAGCTTTGCTTTGCTTTTTCAAGATTCCTCTGGCTATTCGGGGTCTCTTCTGGTTCCATACAAATTTTAGGATTATTTGTTCCATTTCTTTGAAAAAAGTGGATGGTATTTTGGTGGGGATTGCATTGAATGTGTAGACTGCTCTAGGTAACATTGACATCTTCACAATGTTTATTCTTCCAATCCATGAGCATGGAACGTTTTTCCATTTTGTTGTGTCTTCTTCAATTTCTTTCATGAGTATTTTATAGTTTTCTGTGTACAGATCCTTTGCCTCTTTGGTTAAACTTATTCCTAGGTATCTTATGGTTTTGGGTGCAATTGTAAATGGAATCGACTCCTTGATTTGTCTCTCTTCTGTCTTGTTGGCGGTGTATAAGAATGCCATTGATTTCTGTGCATTGATTAAATATCCTGCTACCTTACTGAATCCTGTATGAGTTCTAGCAGTTTTGGGGTGGAGTCTTTTGGGTTTTCCACATACAGTATCATACATCTGCAAAGAATGAGAGTTTGACTTCCTCTTTGCCGATTTGGATGCCTTTGATTTCTTTTTGTTGACTGATTGCTGTGGCTAGGACTTCTAATACTATGTTGAATAGCAGTGGTGAGAGTGGACATCCCTGCCGCGTTCCTGACCTTAGGGGAAAAGCTCTCAGCTTTTCCCCATTGAGAATGATATTCGCTGTAGGTTTTTCATAGATGGCTTTTATAATATTGAGGTATGTACCCTCTCACCCTATACTCTGAATAGTTTTGATCAAGAAAGGATGCTGTACTTTGTCAAATGCTTTTTCTGCATCTATTGAGAGGATCATATGATTCTTGTTCTTTCTTTTGTTAATGTATTGTATCCTGTTGATTGATTTGCGGATGTTGAACCAGACTTGCAGCCCAGGGATAAATCCCACTTGGTCATGGTGAATAATCCTTTTAATGTACTGTTGGATCCTATTGGCTAGTATTGTGGTGAGAATTTTTGCCTCCGTGTTCATCAAGGATATTGGTCTGTAATTCTCCTTTTTGATGGGGTCTTTGTCCAGTTTTGGGATCAAGGTAATGGTGGCCTCATAAAATGAGTTTGGATGTTTTCCTTCCATTTCTATTTTTTGGAACAGTTTCAGGAGAATAGGTATTAATTCTCTTTAAATGTCTGATAGAATTCCGCTGGGAAGCCATCTGGCCCTGGGCTTTTGTTTGTGGGAGATTTTTGATGACTGCTTGAATGTCCTTAGTGGTTATAGGTCTCTTCAGGTTTTCTATTTCTTCCTGGTTCAATTTTGGTAGTTGATACATCTCTAGGAATGCACCCATTTCTTCCAGGTTATCTGATTTGCTGGCATAGAGTTGCTCCTAATATGTTCTTATAATTGTTTGTATTTCTTTGGTATTGGTTGTGATGTCTCCTCTTTCATTCATGATTTTGTTGATTTGGGTCATTTCTCTTTTCTTTTTGATAAGTCTAGCCAGGGGTTTATCAATCTTGTTAATTCTTTCAAAGAACCAGCTCCTAGTTTCATTGATCTGTTTTACTGTTCTTTTGGTTTCTAGTTCATTGATTTCTGCTCTGATCTTTATGATTTCTCTTCTCCTGCTGGGTTTAGGCTTTATTTGCTGTTTTTTCTCTAGGTCCTTTAGGTGTAGGGTTAGGTTGTGTATTTGAGACCTTTCTTGTTTCTTGAGAAAGGCTTGTATTGCTATATACTTTCCTCTCAGGACTGCCTTTGTTGTATCCCAAAGATTTTGAACAGTTGTGTTTTCATTGTCATTGGTTTCCATGAATTTTTTAATTCTTCTTTAATTTCCTTGTTGACCCATTCATTCTTTATTTAGTAGGATGCTCTTTAGCATCTATGTATTTGAGTTCTTTCCGACTTTCCTCTTGTGATTGAGTTCTAGTTTCAAAGCACTGTGGTCAGAAAATATGCAGGGAATGATCCCAATTTTTGGTATCGGTTGAGACCTGATTTGTGCCCTAGGATGTGATCAATTCTGGAGAATGTTTCATGGGCACTAGAGAAGAATGTGTATTCCGTTGCTTTGGGAGGGAATGTTCTGAATATGTCTGTGAAGTCCATTTGGTCCAGTGTGTCATTCAAAGTCTTTATTTCCTTGTTGATCTTTTGCTTAGATGATCTGTCCATTTCAGTCAGGGGGGTGTTCAAGTCCCCCACTATTATTGTATTGCTGGCAATGTGTTTCTTTGCTTTTGTTATTACTTGCCTTATATAATTGGCTGCTCCCATGTTAGGGGCATAGATATTTACAATTGTTAGATCTTCTTGTTGGAAAGACCCTTTAAGTAGGATATAGTGTCCTTCCTCATCTCTTATTACAGTCTTTGGTTTAAAATCGAATTTGTCTGGTATAAGGATTGCCACCCCAGCTTTCTTTTGGTGTCCATTAGCATGGTAAATTGTTTTCCACCCCCTCACGTTCAATGTGGGGGTGTCTTCAGATCTAAAATGAGTCTCTTGCAGACAGCATATCGACGGGTCTTGTTTTTTAATCCAATCTGATAGCCTCTGTTTTTGATTGGGGCATTTAGCCCATTTACATTCAGGGTAACTATTGAAAGATATGAATTTAGTGCCATTGTATTGCCTATAAGGTGACTGTTACTGTATATTGTCTGTTCCTTTCTGGTCTATGCTGCTTTTAGGCTCTCTCTTTGCTTAGAGGACCCCTTTCAATATTTCTTGGAGGGCTGATTTCGTGTTTGCAAATTCCTTTAGTTTCTGTTTGTCCTGGAAGCTTTTTATCTCTCCTTCTATTTTCAATGAGAGCCTAGCTGGAGAGAGTATTCTTGGCTGCATATTTTTCTCGTTTAGTGCTCTGAAGATATCATGCCAGTCCTTTCTGGCCTGCCAGGTCTCTGTGGATAGGTCTGTTGCCAATCTAATGTTTCTACCATTTTAGGTTACATATCTCTTCTCCCGAGCTGCTTTCAAGATTTTCTCTTTGTCTCTGAGACTCCTAAGTTTTACTATTAGATGTCGGGGTGTTGACCTATTTTTATTGATTTTGACGGGGGTTTCTCTGTGCCTCCTGGACTTTGATGCCTGTTTCCTTCCCCACATTAGGGAAGTTCTCTGTTATAATTTGCCCCAATATACCTTCTGCCCCTCTCTCTCTTTCTTCTTCTTCTTCTGGGATCCCAATTATTCTAATGTTGTTTCGTCTTATGGTATCGCTTATCTCTCGAATTCTGCCCTCGTGATCCAGTAGTTGTTTCTCTCTCTTTTTCTCAGCTTCTTTATTTTCCATCATTTGGTCTTCTATATCGCTGATTCTCTCTTCTGCCTCATCTATCCTAGCAGTTAGTGCCCCCATTTTAATTGCACCTCATTAATAACCTTTTTGATTTTGACTTGGTTAGATTTTAGTTCTTTTATTTCTCCAGAAAGGGTTTCTCTAATAACTTCCACGCTTTTTTCAAGCCCAGCTAGTATCTTTAAAGTCATGATTCTGTACTCTAGGTCCAACATCGTACTAATGTCCGTATTGAGTAGGTCCCTGGCTGACGGTACTACCTCTTTTTCTTTTTGCTGAGGTGATTTTTTTCATCTTGTCATTTTGTCCAGAGGAGAATAGATGAATGAGAGAACAAAATGCTAACAGGTTAACAACGTCCCCAGCAAATATACTCTATACAAATCAGAAAAGACCTGAAACCAGAGGAAAAGAAAGGGAAAGAAAGAAAAAAGAAAAGAAAAAGAAAAAGATAAAAACAAAAACAGAACAATACAAAAAAAAAACCGAGAATATGATCAAATATGATCAGGCTAGTGCATAGATCAGTGCCACACACTAGATTTTGGGCATATTTTGGTCTGTAAGAAAAAAGTGCCTCCTAAAATTTTAAAGGAAGAAAGACTTATATATGTACAACATAAGGGTTGATACAATGAAGGGATGGTAGATGAATGTAAAGATGAAAATTATAAAAGATTTTATAAAAGGAATTGATAAGAAGTTGTTTGAAAAAAGAAAGAAGAGATTTAAAAAAAAAAGAGAGAGGAAAAAAAGGGAGAGAATGTGATCAGGCAGGAGACTAGAACAAAGCCATATGCTAGTGATTTAGGGTATATTTTGATCTGTTAGAAGCAACTGTATCTCAAAATTTTAAAGAGAGAACAACTTATATATATATGCCAAAAATAAGGGTCACTACTATGGAGGGATTAAATATGACTAAAAATGAAAAATAAAAAAATGTTTTTTTAAAAGAGGGATTCATAAGATGTTGGTTGAAAAAGGGAAAAAGAAAAATTAAAAAAAAAACAGTTAAAAAAATCACTTTGAAAAACTAATGAATCATGGTAAAAAAAGGCCATGAATTCTATGTGCAGTATTCCCCTAGCACTGGAGTTCTCCCGTTCTCCTTGATTGGTAAACTTGGTCTTGGCTTGCTCGCTGTTCATGCAGATCTTCTAGGGGAGGGGCCTGTTGCCGTGGTTCCCAAATGTCTTTGCCAGAGGCGGAATTGCCCCGCCCTTGTCGGTCCAGGCTAACCAAGCTGCTCGGGTTTGCTCTCAGGAGCTTTTGTTCCTTGCAAGCTCTGGTACAGCTTTGGAGAACCAGGGTGAAAATGGTGGCCTCCCAATCTCCACCTGGAGGAGCTGAGAACTCGGGGCCCTGCTCCTCTGTGCTGCCCCAGAGAAAAGCAGTCACTCCCGTCTCCCCGGTGTCCGGCCGCACTGCGTGTTCACCTGGCCTGTGACTGATCGTTTCTATCTCTGGCTTCCAACCCCATGTGGAGTTTCCAAACCCAGCAGATCCCTGCGGTGTGCTCCCGTGCCGCTCCTCCCCGGGGAGGAAGGGGTGTGTCCCCAGCTCTGCCGCTTGCTGGGTCCCTGCTGGAGGAGCAGTGGCCCGACTGGGCCGCGGATCATGGTTTATGGCAACCCTGAGCTGAGAGCCCGCGCCTCGGCTCCGTTTCTGCAGCCGGCTTTCCCGCTCCGATACCTGGGAGCTCTGCCGCACTCAGGCACTCCCGGTCTTTCTGTGACCCCAAGGGTCCTGAGACCACACTGTCCCGTGAGGTTTCCACATCCAGCTTAGCCACTGGAGTGACGTCCCTCAGCGGAGCCAACTTCTAAAAGTTCCAATTTTTTGCTCTGCGGCTCTATCACTTGCCAGAAGTGGCCAACGGAGGCCCCTTCCCCCACCATCTATCCTCCCGAATATCGCTTCGGATTCACTTCTCCGCACGTCCTACCTTCCAGTAAGTTGTCGCTTCTCTGTTCAGAGAGTTGTTGCTACTCTCTTCTTCGGTCTCCTGTTGAGTTCGTAGGTGTTCAGAATGGTTTGATCCCTATTCAGCTGAATTCCTGAGACCAGATGAAATCCAGGTCTTCTACTCCTCCGCCATCTTGCTCTGCCCCAACCATTAACTTTTTTAAAAATCTATAAACATGGATAACACAGAGATTAAATCCATCTATTCTGTGGACCCCATAGGCAATTTCTAAAGAAGAGATTATGAATCTAGAACTGAAATTCCTACTGAAGAAAAGAAATAAATATTTTAAGAACTAGATGTGTACATTTCATAAATGATAGTTGGAAATATTGTTTCTAGGATCAACCATGTGAATGACTGGCCAATTTTCATTAAATGTTTTGATGGTCATCTTTTCTGCAAAAGTCATTTTTCCTCCTAAAAGGTATAAATTGCAAATTTTATACATTTTTGCTAATAATGAGGACTGAGTCCATTATTGTGGGCTCATAATTTTTTAAAAATTGGCTTTATGAAATGTAAAAGTCCCATGTTTAACATTTGCTGATTCTACAGTGTAATACTCCCTCCAAGGCTGATTTCAAACTACCAGTGTGATGTCAACAAACAGGGAGTTGGGAAGAGAGTCACGGCAGTGCACCATTATATATATTTCTATCGTACTGATTCATTAGATGTAAATAACCTCAAGAACATAGGTAATGTTATATTAATTAGGATGTGATGAGTTCTGAGTGTATTTTACCTTTGTTTTTAATATAATTTAATTACTTATAGGTTTATATCACTTGTTAATTAATGGCTGCCTTTAACAATCAACTTAGTAATTGGCTCTCATGAGCCAGTATGAATGTCTGCAGTGCATCACTAGTTAGGTCTTTCTGTATCTCTTTGGTTTTATTACTTGACTTTATAAACAGTTTCTAAGTGAAATATAATACTTGGGTTTTGAGGGAAATGATTCCTTTATGTAGTTAATAATTTTCTTATTTCTTTTGGGAAAATAGATTTATATATATATATATTTGCTATCATTCCATTAATTTCCCAATTGACTTTCTGGTCAATTTATGATATATTTTCATTCGAAATTATGTGTAATTTTACTAGTACTTAAAGAGAAAATTTCGTCTGTGGCTGAATTTGTATTCCTATTAAGTCTTTGCTTGAAGCAAGCAGATTTTGTAATTAAAAAGAAAATTTAAATTGATATCCTTTGTTGATCAAATTTACTTCATTTTTGTAAAGTTACTAAAATAGTTTAATTATTCCATTTTGGATTTTGAAAGGAAAATGATTTAGAGTAAAAAATAAGGGCTTAGAAATCAAACTGTCTTGAATTCAAATCTTGGCTCTACTATTCACTAGCTGTAGGCACTCGAACAATTTAGTTCATTCTCCATCTAAGTTCCTTTTCCTTCAAATGGGAATAATAACACCTACTTTTGAGATTGTGTAGATAAGACTGATAAATATATGCCTTTGAAACATTAGATATCTGAACATATGTTGAGAGAGCTTATCAGCCTTTCTCTCTCTGAAATTCTGCACTTAATTTTGCATTTATTTACTTTAAAAATAAAAAAGGTAGTATAAGCACACAATTAAACAAGAAAGTTATTTTTTGTTTAAAAAAACTTGTTTATTTTTTAAATTTTTTAAAATTTTATTATATTTATTTTTTTAAAGATTTATTTATTTATTTATTTGACAGAGAGAGCAAGAGAGCACAAGAAGGGGGAGCAGCAGAGGGAGAGGGAGAAGCAGGCTCCCTGCCAAGCAGGAACCCCAATGTGGGCTGGATCCTGGGATCATGACCTGAGCTGAAGGCAGATGCCCAGCCAACTGAGCCACCCAGGTGCCCCTAAATTTTATTTTATTATGTTGTTAGTCACCATACAGTACATCATTAGTTTTTGATGTGGTGATCCATGATTCATTGTTTGCATATAACACCCAGTGCTCCATGCAGAATGTGCCCTCTTTAATACCCATCACCAGGCTAACCCATCCCCCCACCTCCCCTCCCCTCTAGAACCCTCAGTTTGTTTCTCAGAGTCCATCATCTCTCATGGTTCGTCTCCCACTCTGATTCCCGCCCCCTTCATTTTTCCCTTCCTTCTCCTAATGTCCTCCCTGCTATTCCTTATGTTCCACAAATAAGTGAAACTATATGGTAATTGGAAAACTTTCTCTAGAATAGATCACATACTGGATCACAAATCAGGTCTCAACCAATACCAAAAGATTGAGATTATTCCCTGCATTTTCTCAGACCATAGGCTTTAAAACTGGAACTCAATCACAAGAAAAAATGTGGAAGAAATTCAAACACTTGGAAGCTAAAGACCACTCTGCTCAAGAATGTTTGGGTCAACCAGGAAATCAAAGAACTTAAACAATTCATGGAAATCAATGAGAACGAAAACACATCGGTCTAAAACCTATGGGATACTATAAAGGTGGTCCTAAGGGGGAAATACATGGCCATCCAAGCCTCACTCAAAAAAATAGAAAAATCCTCAATTCACCAACTAACTTTACATCTTTAAGAACTAAAGAAAAAGCAACAAATGATGTGTAAGCCACGCATTAGAAGAGAAATAATTAAGATAAGAGCAGAGATCTTGAATTAGAAACCAGAAACACAGTAGATCAGATCAATGAAACTAGAAGCTGGTTCTTTGAAAGAATTAATAAGATCAATAAACCACTGGCCAGACTTATCCAAAAGAAAAGAGAAAGGACCCAAATTAATAAAATTATGAATGAAAGGGGAGAGATCAGGACTAACACCAAGGAAATAGAAACAATTATTAGAAATTATTATCAATAACTATATGCCAATAAAATAAGCAACTTGTTTATTTTTTAAAACAAAAATAAATCTACCTCCTGCCCCAAACCCCCAGTCCTACTCTCTAGAGGTACATCTTTCTACTAAATGCTTCCAATTTCTTATTCTCTTTACCAGAAATAACCAATGTACACTCATACACATCTATGTATATATGATTATTTGGCATCTTGGTTTTTTACATAACAATATCTCTTAGCAATTGTCCCATTAAAGTACACACAGAGTTGCCTCAATGTTTTGCCTGGCTGCATAGGACTATAGGGATGTGCCAACATTTATTTGACCAATCCTTTGTTGATAAAAAGTTAGGTTTACAGTGGTTTAAACAAACAAACGAGCAAACAAATGAACAAATACATTATTATAGAGAAGAGTCCAAGATGACAGAGACCTTAGTTTTGTCTGCTCCCAGTAATTCAGCTAGATAGCTATCAAATCATTCTGAGCAGCTGAGAACTCAACCAGAGACCTAAGAAAATAATTGCTGCAATTCTACAAATAGAAAAGTGACCACTTTCTACAAGGTAGGAGGTGCGGAGAAGTGAATCCCAGGCGATATATTGGAAGATAAACCGTCCGGGGGAGAAAGCCTTTGTAAGCTGGCTACCAGAGAGTGGTATAGCAGCAGAGCACAAAATCGGAACTTTTAGAAGTCTGCTCCCATGAGGGACGTCCCTGCCTGAAAGGCACTCAGGTGGCGAACTGGGCAGAAACCTAGGTGGGACAGTGTGGTCTCAGGATCCCTGGGGTCGCAGAAAGAACGGGGGTGCCTGAGTGTAGCAGTCCCCATGCATCAGAGAGGATGCTACTGCAATCAGCAAGCCCAGCAGTGGGCTCTCAGATCGGTGTTGACATAAACCACAAACCCTGGCATGGTCAGGGAATGGCTCTTTGAGCAGGGGCCCAGCAAGCAGCAGAAACCCGGCAAGACTCCTCTTCCTCCCCAGGGAGGAGTGGCGCAGGTGCATGCTGCAGGAGTCTGCGGGGTTTGGAGACTCTAAGCAGGGTCATGTGCTGAGATAGAAATGCTGGGTCACAGGTTAGGTGAGAACAGAGTGTGGATGGAAACTGGGGAGACAGGAGTGGTTGACTGCTTTTCCCTGAGGGAGCACCGAGGAGCGGGGCCCTGAGCTTTCAGCTCTAGGGCTGGATATGGGAGGCTGCCATTTTCAGGCTCATCCTCTAAAGTGGCGTGGAAAGCCTTCAGGGAACAAAGGGCACAGAGAGCAATCTGGAGCCCTTTACTTAGCCTGGCCCCTGGCAAGTGCAGTGAAATTCTCCTGGGGACAAAGACACTGAGAATCAGTGCAACTGGCCCCTCCCCCAGAAGGTCAGCAAGAACATCCGGCTAAGACCAAGTTTATCAATCACACAGAACTGCAAAACTCCAGCCCTAGGGGAAGATAGTATATAGAATTCATGTTTTTTTCCCCTCATGATTCTTTAGTCATTCAATTTTAATTTTTTCTCTTTCCTTTCCAATCAATTTCTTATTTTATCTTATTTACTTTCTTTAAGTCTTTTTTAATTTTCATTTTTACAGTTACATTCTATCCTTTCACTGTATTTAATTTTTTTTTGCATATATATATATTTTTTTCTTTCTTTACAATTTTGGGATTCAGTTTCTTCTAACAAACAGACCAAAATACACACAAAATCTAGTGGTTTTAACCTGATTATAGTCTCTCTTTTTTTTAAGTCTTTTTAATTTTCATCTTTGCAGTTATATTCTATCCTTTCAATGTATCTAATTTTATTTTTGTATATATATACAAGTTTTTCTTTACAATTTTGGGATGTAGTTTCTTCTAACAAACAGACCATAATACACCTTGGATATAGTGTATTGTTCTGTTCTGTTCACCTGTCTGTTTATATTCTTTTTTTGTCTTTTAATTTTCATTTTTATAGTTACATTCTAATCTTTCATTGTATTTAATTTTATTTTTGTATATATATATATATAAGTTTTTCTTTCCTTACAATTTTGGGATCTAGGTTTTTGTGTTTTTTTTTTTAAGATTTTATTTATTTATTTGACAGAGAGAGACACAGCGAGAGAGGGAACACAAGCAGGGGAGTGGGAGAGGGAGAAGTAGGCTTCCCACAGAAAAAGGAGCCAGATGCAGGGCTCGATCCCAGGACCCCGGGATCATGACCTGAGCCGAAGGCAGACGCTTAATGACTGAGCCACCCAGGTGCCTCTGGGATCTAGTTTTTTTTTTTTTAAAGATTTTTATTTATTTATTTGTCAGAGAGAGCGAGAGAGAGAGAGCACAAGCAGTGGGAGCAGCAGAGGGAGAGGGAGAAGCAGGCTCCTCACTGAGCAAGGAGCCCGATGCGGGCCTGGGATCATGACCTGAGCAGAAGGCAGACGCTTAATGACTGAGCCACCCAAGTGTCCCTGGGATCTAGTTTTTTAAAAAACAGACCAAAATACACACAGGATCCAGTGTATTTCTCTGTTCTATTCACTTATCTGATTATAGTTTCTCTCTTTTTTTTGTTGTTGTTGTTGTTTTGTTTATTTTTTTAAATTTAAATTTTTATTTATTTATTTATTTAATTTGGTTTTGGGTCTCTTCTGATTTAAATGTCTATTTCCCTGGGGCCATTGTTGCTATATTAGTATTTTGTTCTCTCATTCATCTATTCTTCTCTGGACAGAATGACAAGACTGAAAAACTTACCTCAAAAAAAGAACAAGAAGCAGTACTTACTACCAGGGACCTAATCAGTATGAATATAAGTAAGATGTCAGAACTAGAGTTTAGAATAATGATTATAAAGATAGTAGCTGGCCTTGAAAAAAGCATAGACACTAGAGAATTCCTTACTGGAGAAATAAAAGAACTAAAATTTAATACAGTCGAAATCAAAAAGGCTATTAATGAGATGCAATAAAAAATGGAGGCTCTAACTGCTAGAATAAATGAGGCAGAAGAGAGAATTAATGATATAGAAGACAAAATCATAGAGAATAAAGAAGCTGAGAAAAAGAGAGGTAAACAACTACTGGATCATGAGGGGAGAATTAAGATATAAGTGATAACATAAAGCAAAATAATATTAGAATAATTGGGATCCCAGAAGAAGAAGAAAGAGAGAGAGCGAGAAGGGCAGAAGGTATATTAGAGCAAATTATAGCAGAGAACTTCTCTAATCTGGGTAAGGAAACAGGCATTCAAGTCCAGGAGGCACAGAGAACCCCTTCAAAATCAATAAAAATAGGTCAACACCTTGACATATAATGATGAAGCTTGCAAATATCAGAGACCAAGAGAAAATCCAGAAAGCAGCTTGGGACAAGAGGCCTGTAACCTACAAGGGTAGAAACAGTAGACTGGCAGCAGATCTAGCCACAGAGACCTGGCAGGCCTGAAAGGACTGGCGTGATATATTCATGGTGTGAAATGAGAAAAATATGCAGCCAAGAATACTTTATTCAGCAAGTCTGTCATTTAAAATAGGAGTGATGAAGAGCTTCCAGGACAAACAGAAATAAAATAACTTGTGATCACTAAACAGCACTGCAAGAAATATTAAAGGTGATCCTTTAAATGAAGATAGAGCCCAAAAGTAACATAGACCAGAAAGGAACAGAGACAATATACAGAAAAAGTGATTTTACAGGTAATACAATGAGACTAAATTCATATCTTTCAATAGTTACTCTGAATGTAAATGGGCTAAATGTCCCAATCAAAAGACACAGAGTATCAGATTGGATAAAAAAGCAAGACCCATCGATATGCTGTCTGCAAGAGACTCATTATAGACCCAAAGACACCTCCAAATAGAAAGTGAGGGCGTGGATAACCATTTATTATGCTAATGGACATCAAAAGAAAGCTGGAGTAGCAATCCTTATAACGGACAAATTAGATTTTAAACTAAAGAATGTAATAAGAGATGAAGAGGGACACTATAGCATACTTAAAGGGTCTATCGAACAAGAATATCTAACAATTGTAAATATTTATGCCCCTAAGATGAGAGCAGCCAATTATATAAACCAATTAATAACAAAATTAAAGAAACGCATTGATAATAATACAATAATAGTAGGGGACTTTTAACACCCCACTCACTTCAATGGACAGATCATCTAAGCGGAAGATTGACAAAAAAACAAAGGCTTTGAACGACACACTGGACCAGATGGACTTCACAGATATATTCAGAGCATTCCATCTCAAAACAACAGAATATACATTCTTCTCTAGTGCCCTTGGAACATCCTCCAGAATAGATCACATACTGGGTCACAAATCAGGTCTCAATCAGTACCAAAAGACTGGGATCATTCCCTGCATATTTTCAAACCACAGTGCTTTGAAACTTGAACTAAATCACAAGAGAAAATTTGGAAAGAACTCAAATACATGGATTTTAAAGAGAATGAATGGTTAACCAGGAAATTAAAGAATTAAAAAAATTCATGGAAACAAAAGAAAATGAAAACACAACTGTTCAAAACCTTTGAGATGCAGCAAAGGCAGCCCTAAGAGGGAAGTATATAGCAATACAAGCCTTTCTCAAGAAACAAGAAAGTTCTCAAATACACAACCTTACACCTAAAGGAGCTGGAGAAAGAATAGCAAACAAAGCCTAAACCCAGCAGGAGAAGAGAAATTAATAAAGATTAGAGCAGAAATCAATAAAATAGAAGCCAAAAGAATAATAGAACAGTAGAATAGATCAATGAAACTAGGAGCTGGTTCTTTGAAAGAATTAATAAGATCGATAAACCTCTGGTGAGACTTATCAAAAAGAAAAGTGAAAGGACCCAAGTAAACAAATCATGAATGAAGAGGAAAGATCAAAACCAACACTGAAGAAATACAAACACTTAAAAGAACATATTAGAGCAACTATATGCCAACAGATTAGGCAATCTGGAAGAAATGGATGATTCCTAGAGACATATAAAGTACCAAACTGAAACAGGATGAAATAAAAAAATGGAACAGATCCATAACCAATAAGGAAATTGAAGCAGTCATCAAAAATCTCCCAACAAACAAGAGCCCAGGGCCAGATGGCTTCCCAGGGGAATTCTACCAAACATTTAAAGAAGAATTAATACCTGTTCTTCTGAAGTTGTTCCAAAAAATAGAAATGGAAGGAAAATTTCCAAACTCTTTCTATGAGGCCAGCATTACCTTGATCCCCAAACCAGATAAAGAACCCACCAAATTACAGACCAATTTCCCCAGTGAACATGGATGCCAAAATTCTCACCAAGATACTAGCCAAAGGATCCAACAGTACATTAAAAGAATTATTCACCACGACCAAGTGGGATTTATTCCTGGCTGTAAGTGTGGTTCAACATCTGCAAATCAATCAATGTGATACATTACATAAATAAAAGAAAGGACAAGAACCATATGATCCTCTCAATAGATGCAGAAAAAAACATTTGACAAACCACAGCATCCTTTCTTGATTAAAACTATCCATAGTGTAGGGATAGAGGGAACATACCTCAATATCACAAATGCCATCTACAAAAAGCCCACAGAGAATATCATTCTCAATGGGCAAAAATTGAGAACTTTTCCCCCTAAGGTCAGGAACATGACAGGGATGCCCACTCTCACCACTTTTGTTCAACATAGTACTAGAAGTCCTAGCCTCAGCAATCAGACAACAAAAAGAAATAAAAGGCATCCAAATCGGCAAAGAAGAAGTCAAACTCTTATTCTTCTCAGATGACATGATACTCTATGTGGAAAACCCAAAAGACTCCACCCCAAAATTGCCAGAACTCACAGAGGAATTCAGCAAAGTGGCAGGATATAAAATCAGTGCACAAAAATCATTTACATTTCTGTACACTAACAATGAGACAATAGAAAGAGAAATTAAGGAGTCGATCCCATTTAGAACTGCACCCAAAACCATAAGATACCTAGGAATAAATCTAAGCAATGAGGCAAAGGATTTGTTCTCAGAAAACTATAGAACACTCATGAAAGAAATTGAGGAAGACACAAAGAAATGAAAAACTTTCCATGCTCATGTATTGGAAGAACAAATATTGTTAAAATGTCTATGCTACCTAGAGCAATCCATACATTCAAAGCAATCCCTATCAAAATACCATCAACTTTTTTCACAGAGTTGAAACAAATAATCCTAAAATTTGTATGGAACCAGAAAAGACCTTGAATAGCCAAAGGAAGGTGGAAAAAGAAAACTAAAGCTGGTAGCATCACAATTCTGGACTTCAAGCTATATTACAAAGCTGTAATCATCAAGACAGTATGGTACTGGCACAAAAACAGACACACAGATCAATGCAACAGAATAGAGAGCCCAGGAATGGTCCCTCAACTCTATGGTCAACTAATCTTCCACAAAGCAGGAAAGAATATTCAATGGAAAAAAGACAGTCTCTTCAACAAATGGTGTTGGGAAAATTGGACAGCCACATGCAGAAGCATGAAACTGGACCATTTCCTTACACCACACACAAAAATAGACTCAAAATGGCTGGAAGACCTAAAGGTGAGACAGGAAGCCATCAAAATCCTAGAGGAAAACACAGGTAGCAACCTCTGTGACCTCAGCCACAGCACCTTCTTGCTGGACACATCTCCAAAGGCAAGGAAACAAAGGCAAAAATGAACTATTGGGACTTCATCAAGATAAAAAGCTTTTGCACAGCAAAGGGAACAGTCGACAAAACTAAAAGACAACTTACAGAATGGGAGAATATATTTGCAAATGCCTTATCAGATAGAGGCTAGTATTCACAATATAAAAAGATTATCAAACTCAACACCTAAGAACAAATAATCCAATCAAGAAATGGGCACAATACACGAACAGACATTTCTCCAAAGAAGACATAGAAATGGCCAACAGACACATAAAAAAATGCTCAACATCACTTGGCATCAGGGAAATAAAAATCAAAACCATAATGAGATACCACTTCACACTAGTCAGAATGGCTAAAATTAACAAGTCAGGAAATGACAGATGTTGGCGGGGATGCAGAGAAAGGGGAACCGTCTTATACTGTTGGTGGGAATGCAAGCTGGTGCAGCTGCTCTGGAAAACAGTATGAAGGTTCCTCAAAAAGTTGAAAATAGAGCTACCCTATGACCCAGCAAATGGACTACTGGGTATTTACCCCACAGATACCAATGTAAAGGCCCAAAGGGGCACTTGCACCCCAATGTTTATAGCAGCAATGTCCATGATAGCCAAACTATGGAAAGAGCCCAGATGTCCATCGACAGATGAATGGATAAAGAAGATGTGGTATATTATATATATATATAATATATATATAATATGTAATAATAATAATATACAATTTATATTATATATATTATATATGTTATATATATTATATATAATATAATGTTATTATTATTATTATATTATAT
The DNA here is from genome assembly GCF_009762305.2 of Zalophus californianus. Lineage (NCBI taxonomy): Eukaryota > Metazoa > Chordata > Mammalia > Carnivora > Otariidae > Zalophus > Zalophus californianus. The sequence continues at coordinate 87,818,183 of NC_045600.1, forward strand.
ATAATATAATAATAATAATATTATATATAGAGAGAGAGAATACTACTCAGCCATCAAAAAAAAAATGAAATCTTGCCATTCGCAATGATGTGAAAGGAACTAGACGGTATTATGTTAAGCAAAATAAGTCAATCAGAGAAAGAATTATTATATGATCTCACTGATATGTGGTATTTAAGAAACAAAATAGAGGACCATGGGGGAAGGGAGGGAAAAATAAAACAAGACAAAATCAGAGAGGGAGACAAACCATAAGAGACTCTTAACCACATGAAACAAACCTAGGGTTGCTGGAGAGGAGAGGGGTGGGGGCTGGGGTAACTGAGTGATGGACATTAAGGAGGGCATGTGATATAAAGAGCACTGGGTATTATATAAGATTGATGAATCACTGAACTCTACCTCTGAATCTAATAATACACTAGATGTTAATTAATGGAATTTAAATGATAAAAATATTTCATAATAAAAATTAAAAGCAATAAAATCTTTACTATAGTGAATATCTTTGTACATACATCATAGTACATAAGTATAGTCATACTAATGTAACAACTTCATAGAAGGGAAATTATTGAGCCAATAATTTCTTCATTTATACTTTTGTACAGTTACTATGAGAATTTAATGGGGTCATTCAGATAAAGTTCTTAATATAGGGACCAGCATACAGTAAGTACTCTGTAAACATTATGCATTATTAGTAGGGCACTTACGGGTCTCAATGTCTTCAGGCAAAGCAGGATCCAGCAGCCTCAGGGCAGCTCTCAGACAAAGAGAGGCAGGTTCTGGTTGTTAGGAGCCTGAGCACTCTAGTGGTAGGTATACATGAGAATAACAAAAGGGATCAGAGGGGTTATGCGCAGAGTGCTGACGACACCTGTTCCAAAAGCATTCACTACATTATTTCATTTTCCTTAAACAGCAACACGAATGTCACTGGAAATGGTCTTACTGAACCCAATAATTAGGTTTTTGGCTTAAAGTGTATGATCATTTTTGTTTTGCAGGATATAAAACAACTAGTATGACTTAATTTTTCACTTTTTGGTTGAACACTTTGGGAAGTTTTAGACATTTTTGTGTAAGCATTTAAGGCAAAAGAAGTTTAGGCCTTATTACTTAAGTTTATTCAGTAATATTTATTACTGAAATCAGAACATTAAACTACCTCCTATGATGAGAAAGCCAACAGCCTGGAACCTGGCTTATGATTTCCAATATCAGGCATCTACGCCTTTGGCATCAGAGCTGATGTTTTGACTCTGCTATGTGGTTCGTGCCAAGCAGGGGCCTCACAAATCCCACTTTTTAATTGGATTTTTTCCCTTTCTGTAACAAACAACCCTCTATCTCTATATTAGGAAAAATGCTTCCTCCCTGTTGAGTGCTTAAAGGTTCAGCATTCAAGAAAGGAGGCAGATTTATTCTGGCTTTTTATTTTCACATATTGGATTGCTTTCTTAGTATTTACTGAGTATTCAAACTGTGAAAGGTTCTGAGAACTAAGATACCTTGCTTTTTGTCCCTGGAACGAATCACAAGAGTAAAAGAAACCATTAGAACTAATTAGATATTCATTTATATTTAAAGGAAAGACAACTGTGTGCCCCCCGCTTTTTTTCAGAAAACAAAATCAATGTATTTAACGTCCTTATCCACCGTAATATCCATACTGAAGTTCTGCAGTCACTCTGTGAACCGAGCTTGGAGCTATGCATCTTTCTGGTTGCTCTACCATCATCTACATAAAGTACGTTTTGTCCTACCTACTTTCGGGGAGCTTATCTGAATCTTAGATCCTATTTATTGTCGTGGCTGTGGAGCTGCTTTCTGCTGCTAGGCTGTTTAAAATTTGTGAATAGTTACTGTTCCTAAGGGCCTGAGTGCTTATCAGTTAACAACGATGAAAATGGGGAGAAAGACTATTACCAGAAGGCATGAGGAGTTTGAGAAGAGGGGGAGTCCTGAACTGCGCTGATCTATTGCTTCCATTCTTACCTTTCTCCCAGTGTCCCAAATCCCCCTTCAATCTCCCATGGCCCCCGTTCCCACAACCATGACCTAGTATTATGACCTGAATGTTTGGGCTCCTCCCCCAATTTGTACCTTGAAGCCCTCCCCTGCAATGTGATGGTATTAGAAGGGCCTTTGGGAGGTGATTAGGATTAGATAAAGTCATGAGGGTGGTGCCTTCACAACTGGGATTAGTTCTTTCATAAGAGTCACTGCACATTGTGAGGTTGTAAGGAAAAGTTGGCAGTTGGCAACCAGAATGAGGGTCCTCACTGGAACTTGACCAGGCTGCAAAGCTGATCTCCTATTTCCAGTCTTCTGACAGCAAGAAATAAACTTCTGGTGTTTATAAGCTACCCAAGCTATGGTATTCTGGTATAGCTGCCCAAACAGACTAAGACACCAAAAGAATTTCTTTCTTCAGAGCTGATGTTATTTACATGAAAAAAGTAAATAATTCCGAGCCCAAGGATCTTAACCCTTCAGAGAAACATTTGCATTCTCAAAGAAGTGTTTGCTAATGCTTTCCCAGCTGGTATATTATGCTAGCTTATTTTAGGCTCAACTCTCTGCTATCTCCTGCCTACTTCACAGAACACTGCTGCTTGTTTTTCTCTGAAAATCTATTTAGAAGATAAAAATAAGAGATATCTCCTAGGGCATCACCACACTTTGGCCCTGACTCTTGTGTGCCAGTAGTTTTGTGAGGATGAGGGAGCAGGGATTAGGGTTCTCATTAAACTTTCTTTCTTTGCCAGCAAACATGTCTAGTCAACCTTCTAGCTATAAGTTTTTGTCCTTGTATTCCTCAACAAATTTCTAGAATGAATGGCCTCTACTCCTTCCTCCACCCCATCTCCTTGCTCATTCCTCAGCCTTGCTGTCTGGCCTCTGTTCCCACCACTCCACTCTCCAGCATAGCCAAAAGACCAATTGCACTGACTTGTTTAGTCAGCTCATGCCTTTCAACCACTACATTTTGACCTCTGTTCCCCCTTTCCACTGAAATTGCTCTTTTCTGAGACACCAATATTTCCCCTCTATGATATCCAATAATGCTATCTCAGTTGAACTCTTGACAGTGTTTGGTTTGGTCTTCAGCATAGTTGACCTCTCCTCATAGTTGATATACTCTTCTCCTGTTTTCTAAAACACTGATCTTTTCTGGTTTTTCTTCCTACTTCTTTGGCAAATGTTTCCCAGCCTTCATTGTTGTTTCTTCTCCCACCTACTCCTTAAATATTGATATTATTTAGGGACCTATTTTAGGCCCTTTTGTGTTTTTCACTTAATGAATAGTAATACCAACCGTCTCATGGCCAAGAAAAAACTGGGTATTTTTCTTGACTCTTCTTTCCCACTTCTCTATCCCATCAAAGCATTCAACGAATCTTCTACCTCTACCTTTTGCGTCCATTTACATTTCTCAGTCCACATGGATACTATTTAGGACCAGGTCTCCTGAATCTCACTGCGCTTTTTTCTCCTTTCTTCTCCATTCCCACACGCCTGCCAGAGTGATTTTTATAAAATTAAAATCTGATAGTTTTCCAACTTAAAACCCTTCAGCTGCTTCCTATGACTCTCTGGATAGTCCAGACTCCTTAATGTGACCCTCAGGCACAAAATAATTGACCTTATTTTTTCAGCCTCTTCTCCTGCTCTTCATCTTGTGTTTTCTGCTCTGGTGGACCTTGTTCTCACTCTAAGTTGGACTTTCCTGTTGCATGGAAATGCTCATCCTGATTCCCTGCCCCCAGTCTCCTGCCACTTAGAGGTCACTTTCTGCTAGGACCTTACTCTGACCCCCAAAATCTAGGTAAAGTGTTTTGGAACTTTTCTGCATGCCATGACATCCTTTGCTTTCCTACCTTCCCCGTAACAGTTCTCATTTTGCAGGGGACTTATTTACCTGTCTGTATTCCTCACTGGACCATAGACTCTGTGATATCAGAAGCCATTGATCTTGTTTATCTCTGCAACCCCAATACCTCATACAGTGCCTGGCATGTATTAGGTTCTCCATAACAATCTGTTAAATTGATGACTGCCAATTCTGTCTTAAACCTGGCCTATTTCCTATAATGTAGCTGCTTGCTGAGAATTTCTATCTCAGTTTCTAGCTAGTACCCTCACTTCAATATACCCCAAATTGAACTCCACTTCCTTCAAAACTCCAGACTCTTTTTTTTGTGGCAATACTATTATTCCAGTCCCTTGGGCTCCAAACGCTGGCATCATCTCTGACTCCTCTTTGCCCTTGCCAGCCACATCAGTGAGTTGTCAAGCCTGTAGATTCTACTTTTTCAAAGTGTCTCCAATCTCTCTTTTACTATTCCCACTCCCACAAACCTGATATAAAAGATTTGTTACATTTTGACTAGATGACTAAAACAGATAGTCTCATGGGTTTGTCTCCAATCTCCTTCCAACCTATCCCACTATTAGATTAATTTCTGTAAAGTATAGTTCCAATTATATCACTTTCTTGTTCACAATCTCAAGGATTCCCTATTCTCTATTTAGTTAAAAACCAAATGCTTGGCCTAACACTTAAGGCCTAATCTGGATTTTCATCCTTATTTCTTATGATTTTCATATAAGAATATGATGCTTCATTCAAACCACACTCTTCCACCAGTAAGTCCTATATTTTTCTTCCTGGGCTCTTTTGGTTACACTCCCCCCCCCCGCCCCATTAATGAATGTCCTCCTTTCCATCCTTTTTCTTCGTATGTTGGAAGCCTTCCCATGTATCAAGATTCTTCATAGAGGCGGCCTCCACCATAAAACTTTTTCTACTTTCACTTGGTGAAATATGATCTCTCTTACTTTTAAATCCCCAGAGTTCCTTGTTTCTCTCATATAGTATGCATCAGTACCATATCAGTACTTGACCTTTGTTATAATCATATGACTTTAATACTTTTTTTCTCTTCCTATAAATTCATTGAAGATAAGGATGATGGCTTACTTATTTTTGTTTTCATCCTACCCCAGCACCAACTATTGCTCCTTTTGTACATGGCAATATATATATGCCAGAATTCATAAGATCTTATGCACTGACTCCATGAAGAATTAGAGAAAGGCCCATCCCTCTGTTCTCTTCTTTGCATATATTTAACAGGAAACATACACTAATACATTAATTATGGCTATACTTTAAAAAATTTTTTTAAAGATTTTATTTATTTGACAGAGAGAAAGAGAGACAACACAAGCAGGGGGAGCAGCAGAGGGAGAGGGAGAAGCAGGCTCCCTGCTGAGCAGAGAGCCCAGTGTGGGGCTTGATCCCAGGACCCTGGGATCATGACCTAAGCCGAAGGCAGATGCTTAACTGACTGAGCCACCCAGGTGCCCCTTGGCTATACTTTTATATTTCTATGTCATCTAAGACATGTCTCACTCTTTTAGCTCATAACCCTTTTGTAAACTAAGACTAGAGACACTGCTGGATCAGCTCCATGCTCTCCTGTATATTGGCGGAACTCCCTTTATAGAACTGTACATCTACTAGTGGGGGCCTCTCCCAGGAATCATCTGTCTCTCTATGCCCCCTAGGGCTTTAGACAGATCCCAACTCCTGGGCAACTTCAAAGAGCCCAGTTCTTCCCAGGTAAGGTTCATGTTCACATTACCAGATTAAGTCGCTAGCCTCTCTGGGACTTGGGAAAGGGGGGAGGTTGTTCTTAGCCTGAACAAAAGGGACTTCATGACTGAGTTGTTCCCCAGGGAGAACAAACAAGGCCATGTTTGCCCTTACTAGGGCACATTTGCAAGCTGAAAAGGATGGGCATATTCATCTATTTCCTGTTTAGAGAGATGGGGTGCCCAGCTGGGGTGGTTACCAGGTTCACAAAGAAACAGGCAAATTTTGGCAAGGCTTTGGGAGACCTAGCAACAAAACCCACTTCCCCCACCGCTTTCACATCCATTTGAAATTCAGGTTGCTTCAAAGCAGCATGAAATCCATGGGAACTTCTTGCGCCCTTTCAACAAATCTGTTCTTTGAAGGGAGATGACTCAGTCTCCTTTGCCCCCAAAAGCCAGAGCCAACTCTGGCTACCAGCAGTCTTGGCTTCACAAAAGAACAGTTTACCCCAGGTCCCCTCCCTGACTCCAATCAGTCTCCTTGCTGCTTCAAATGGCATCAAAGAGGGTTGTGTGTACTCTGTTTAATTATCACTGGGCTTCTGGAAATACCTTTTTAATGCTGTGTGTGTGGAAATGTGCTCGTTTTTATAAGTGGACATCTCTACTTGCCAAGTAGAGGAGGCCAATGCAAATGATAGAATTCTTCTTCCTTTACGTTGAATGGACTTTTTTTTTTTTTTTTTCCAAATTGGGCAGATCAGCTCTGGCCAGTTATGAACTGATTCTGCTGACTCTTGGTAATTTGCCTGTTAATTAAATTGGGAACTGCTTGTTTTCTGTGGTTCAGTAGAAAGGATTTATAAGTTGAATGTGTGTGTACGTCTGTCTGTATTTCTCTTTTTATAAAATGTGTCTGCATACTCTTTGTATTGGTCTGTAAACCAGTCTTGAGTTGGCCTGGAGCAAGAGTGCTGATGCAGAATTGAGACCCAGAGAAACATTTCATTGATGGATGGGAGAAGCCACCCAGTCGTGTTGCCTAATTTTTCTCAGAAGCAGGAGGGGTTGCATGTCTGCTCAGAGGAAATAAATCACAGGGTCAGAGTTCAGATTCATTAGTCTATAAAGCTTTATGACTGGTTTCTGACAGTTATTTCTCTTGGATGGAAAAGCAGGAGATGGAAAACTGTGCTTATTCTTTTTCTTATGTCCTATCTCCCTCTCTGAGTTTAATTGTCTTGTTACATTTCAATCCCCAAACATTGCTTTCTCAGCATTTCTTTTATTTATTCTTCCCTATCTCATTCTTTTTAACTCCAGCATCCTATTTACCTCTTCTCAGTCGTGTTATTACTGTTTTATTTGTTTCAGTCAGCTCTTCATCCTTCTCTAGGAACTTACTGTTAGCGACACTTTGCTTATTGACAAATTCCTGCCTCCTTGAAGAAATGTTGAATTAAATTATAGAGATAAACTCCTTTGTGCTCTTGTAATTTTTTTCTATTATTAAGTTTATTTTCTCAATTCCATATTTATTATTTTTTTCTACATTTTATTTTGGCTAGATGAAGGGATATAGACAGAAGGAGAACAATAGCTATACAATTTTTTACATTTATTTCCAATTCTTGCTTCTATTTTATTCAAAAATATAAGAGGTTTAAATAAAAACAAGGCTAACATACAGATTTCTCAGCAAATTTAAGAATAAAATGAATCTCAGCACATGCCTCTATGCGATTTATTTGGGAGAACATATTTTTGAATATTATTGGAAAGATGTCCATTTCAATTGTTTAAGCAATGAAAGGGATAAGAATGAAATAAAGAGTAAAGCAGCAGAATTGAACAAACCTCACACATACTTTAAAAACACATTAGTCTGGAAGAGAAGTAAAGGAGATCAGAAGCAGAGAGAATATTACAGAATGAATTGGGGATGAGTCCCGTGCCCCTCCACATCCATCCCAACCCTCATAAACTGTCAGTTGACTGCTATGACATCTCAGCTAAATTGAAGCTCCTTTGAGGCAGCTCTGTGCCTTGTACGTTCTGTGTCTAGTCGCCAGCACAATTCCTGATACGTGAGTGCTCATAAGTGTGTTCCCGATAAATCAGTGACAGAATGAGATTATCAAGGACTTATGATAATGGGGCTCAGATTTCAGGGTTGTCCTGTCTGTCACTGATCTGTTCTCCTCTATCAAGTGGTAGCCCATGTCATACTTCTTGTGGTCCTCCCTGTGTGCTGTGTTTTCTCACTTGAGGCTTCCCACATTGTTCTTTCTGACTGGAGCCAACCTCTTTCTCCACCTACCTTCACCTGCATGTCCTGCTGAGTGTTCAGTTTAGGTGACCTTCCTTAGGGAGTTGGGTGAGGCATTACAACACATAACATGCATTCAACTCTATTGGACTTGTCTGTACCTCTCTCTAGACTAAGAGCTTCTTGCAGGTAAAAAAGAGTATGTTACATATTTCTGTTTTCCCAGTGTCTAGCATGAGTTGGAATGTGTTTGTTGAGTTAAAAATGATTGAATGAACAAAACAATGAAAAGAAATAGAAAGGAGAGATGAGAAGCAATAACGGTGAGAAGGAATGTACTATTGGAAAGAACTCATCTGCACTTACTTTGAGAATACAAAGCGCAATCTTATCAGCAAATTGCATTGATTTTGTTCTAGTGCCATCTTATGTGGGCCATCTGACTGGATATGTCTGCTGTTCTGGAAAAATGAAAGTAAGTAATAAGGCTGATTAGGACAGGGTGTTCAGGTGGACTGCAAATGACTAGAAGGCACATGACAAGTAGTGTAGGTAGGCATGCTCCTGGCCATAAATGGAAAGCAATTTGGTGGGCTGTCCCACACTATCTGCTGGAACTTATTCCCCACTAACTTCTGACACATTTGTTCTCCTCGGGTTAGGTCTGTATTTTTAATGACTCCCTGAAAAACCTTATTAGTTTCTACCTCACTGCCTTTTCTCACAATGTTTCTCTCTCTTTTTTTTTTTTTCTTTTTCCTTTCCCCTTCCTTATTCCTAAAAAGATCTGATCCTTCAAGGATCAATTCAAGTTTCTCTGCCTCCAGGCTAATTTAAGACTTCCAAACTAGTCTAAACTTGCCATCTTTAGAACACCTGCAGTATTCCCACATACATTACAACAAGCAATGTGGGATATCATTACAAATAACTTTGTATTGTCCACTGCTTTATCCACTTATTTTGTCTCCCAACCAGACTGTAAACCTCAATGCCGGAATTATAATTCAGACTTTTTGTAGTTCTTCAAAGCACTTGGCCTGATAACATGTTATTTATTCAATGAATACTTTCTGATCGAGGAAAGTGGGTTTTTAGATAACTTTTAAATATATATGTCTACAAAGTAACATGTTCTCAGACAGCTTTCTGACTGTCCTCCCCAAATTTTTGCCTTGTCATAAAATTTGGGGCATCCTGGTTCTATAATTTTATATGTATATAGGCATATAGGTAGATATAAATCTAGAGATGTAGAAATAGCTGTTTCACTGTTTTATTGGAAACTTCATATTCAAGAAGTTCTTATACTGGCAAGCTTCTTTTCTCTTATTCAATCCTAAGAGGGTATGATAAATAGTTGTTTACTGCCCTTTGAATAATAGCCTGTCACAAGTGCTACTTCTGGTTTTCTCCTTTCTCGGCTAAACAACCTTAGCCCCTTTAGACATTTAAATGCCATGAACAGATGCTCAATAATATTACTTGGTGGCTGGGCATAATTTATAGTGCTTATTTCTGGAAGTAGATGAAAATAGAAGCATTATGTATTTTTAAAGCTTTTCTCTCACATATGGCATGCTTTACAGGGAGTGAGAAGTTGGATGAATGGAGAGATGAATGCAGCTAATATTCTCATTTCAGTCTCATCTAAAAAGAGGGGAAACATAAGAAACATCAGGATGGAAGTTAAAATGCACAAGATGCTATTTTACTATTAACTCAGACCTTTCTTATGCCAGATGGTTCAGAGGAAAGCTTTTTGTTTTCTTCTTGATGTATCTCCTTTGAATTTTGCTAGTGAGACACATTTCTTCTCCTCTCTGTATTCACAGACACTGTGGCCTTCATTCATGCACCTCTTAGATGTAGTAGCTAGTTTAGCATTTCTAGGCATTGTTATGCCCTTCTGATTGGTTTCTGGGAGGGGCAATTATGCTGCTTGATCTATTAAAATCTTCAAGGATTTGGATAATCATGCATGCTATCATAACACCCTATAACGGTACTCACCACATTAAAATGCCATTTATTCACTTTCCTGTCTCTCTGAAGCCCATACTACACACTCCCAGTTATCAGCAACTCTTTCTGATTTATTCTTCTTTTCTTTTCTGGCATACAGCAGATGCTTACTAAATATTTCTTGAGTACATGAACAAATGAAGAGCAGCAAATTCAAATCTACTTAGATATTTAAAGGAAGTATTTATACTTCCTGGAATCATACAGGACAGAGGGAACATTTATTATAAATAGATGCCTAAGCTGGGTCTGGAGCACAACATATGTTACCTCATTCAATCCTTTCGAGAAATTCATGAGCTATTCCTTTTTGCTACCATTTGTCAGTCATTTATCTATGTGACATACACTCCCTTATATTTTAAAACATCTTCTCATTTAATATTTTTAATCATCCTATGAAGCAGGTATTACTATTTCCATTTTTAAAATAAGGAAGTCGAGGTTCCAAGAAGATATGAAGGATTTCAATCCAGATCTATCTAACTCTAAAACCCAAATATTTCCTACTTTACCATAATGACTAGGATACAAAATGGTTGTGACATATAGGTTATTATGTGACTTTGCTGCTTCCTTTGTTTTTCCTCTAATACCTGTACCTAACACCTTCTCCCTGTGTATCTTGCATTAACTCCCTTCTAGACAGAATACGTTATGATTCATTAGTAAATATAGAGAAACCTATTGGCCATCTTGTAGGCTGGTAGTCTAATGTTAAGTCTGTAAAATACTGCTTTGACTAACAATCCTTGGCCCAGTCAATTGTGATCAGATTGTTAAAGTTACATTTTAGAAAGCTTAGCTACTTTTGCCTAAGGACCTGCCTTGGCAGCTTTTCCCAGAAGGGACCTGTGGATCTGGCAATTGCTCAAAATTTCATTAGTGGTCCAGCTGAACATAGAAGATGCTCCCAGAGGTAAGTATGAGACCTTCATCAGTAGAGTACTTTTAATCACAACTTTACTAAATTCTAATTGGATCTACTAGACTTACTTTAAGGAATCAGGGTAGACTAATTCCAATGTACTGTTACATCTAAAATATCAGCATAATATTACATGTAACCATAAATGTGTGTGTGTGTGTGTGTGTGTGTGTGTGATGTGTATAGTGGGGTAGGGTCAGGGATTTGGAAGCAGAGTGGTGGACTGGAAACATTATTTTAATCTTGCTTTCATACCATAACAGACAGGTCTTGGTGCTGCCCTTCAAGAAAGACATGAGTAGAGAAAGGGGAGGGTAATTAAATAAGCAAAAGAGAAAAAGGTAACCATACTAATAAAACTAGATCCTGAGATGGAAGGAAACTTAGGGGTCAGCTAATACAACTCTCTAACCCACATGAAATGCCATTTCCATCATCCTCAGGGAGTATCAACTATCAACAAAAGGCTAGATCAGAAGATTATTATTCCTCATTTTGCAAAGATGGAGACCAAGAGGAAAGGAATAAAACTATTAACAGGGGAAGGGTATGGATATGGTAAACATGGACGCAGTCACCTGAGAGCAGCATATCAGACTTAAAGGGACCTCCTGAATCCAAGAGATGGGTGTGTGCTTGTATCATTTAGACTGGCAGAGATGGAATGTGAATTGAACTTCTTGTCAGGAGATCTGGATTTAAATCCAGGCTCCATTATTAGCTAGCTATGTAGCACTGAACTGCATGTGTGACTTCTCATCTATAAAATGAAGGGGCATGGAGTACCAGGGTGGTGCAGGTGGTTAAGCATCCGACTCTTGGTTTCAGCTCAGGTCATGATCTCAGGGTCATGAGATCAAGCCCCGCTGAGTGCAGAATCTGCTTAAGAGTCTCTCCCTCTGCCCCTCCCTGTGCTCTCTCAAATATAATAAATAAATAAAATCTTTAAAATGAAAGGGTAAGTCTTTTCCAGCAACAAATTACATGATCCTCAAGAAAATATTTACTTCTGACAGTGGGTCAGAAGTTACCCTAAGGTCCTATTGACTAAAAATAAAAACGGTTTTTAGGAATGTGGATCTCCTCTACTAAAAATTATGTCATTATTGTGTCTTCCCCACAGGCCTGTTCAAAAATCTTCCCTAAGCCCTATATTTTTCTTTATAAGATCAACTTGCTTATTCTAGGACCCTCCCACAGACTCATTGTTGGGTTAGAAAATGATAACATTCACTAGAATAATACCGAGGTTATTATGTAACTCGCACTGGTTGTGCACTGTGCAAAGGCACCCAACCAAAGTAGCAAGTGGGGGCTGCAAGCAGTGTGCCTTTGTGTGGGTGCATCCACCTGAGAGCAGGCATGCCTTTTACTAATTCACCCTAAGGTGCAGTATGGGCTTTGGGTGTTCTGGGAGGTGGGATTTACCCATTTGCTCCATGATCTGAAAAGGCCTTAACTATACCAATACTATGAACATCCATTTCCCGTTGTTGAACATGTATCAGAAACTAATTACAGGGAATTTTCTCTTTGGGGCTAAAAAAGGAATGATCATATCAGTTCCACTTAAGGGGCAAAACATTCCAGGCAGCTCAGATTAAACTTTTGCATCCACCTGTTTTGTTGGAATATAGTACATTATTGTGGGAGGACACATTTTTTAAGCAAAAGTTATTGATCGAAATTTCCTTAGGGCTAACTTGCACTGAATCCCCACTGAATGATCTCAAAGGACTAAAGCAAATTACGTATGTTGCATTAGGCCTTAGCATGCACACTACAAGTCAAAAGCAGATTCAAACACTCTTCATAGGTGCCATGCCTAGCAGAAAAAGGAAAATCTCACTGAAGCACTTGTTGATATTGCTTCTCCCTCAGGAAGAATTTCATAGACTTTTCTGCAGATACTCAGCAACCTATTTATGGTTTGGGGTGCAAATGTGGTATGTAAGCTGCCCTAGGATTTCGTGGAAAATGTAAATTGTCCAAGCTCCCTTCCGAATCAAATCAGACTGAAAATGGCTCCCATAGCTCTCCCTTCAACCATAAGATGTTCCCATTAGTATTAATTAATGCTGAGACCCTGGCAGTCTGTATGCATGATTCATTAATGAGAAGCCTCATTTACAGCCGAGAAAGCAACGCAATGGAACAGCTGTAGTAATTTCTCACCTCCTGTACACAGACCCATGCCCTGGAAACTGCTGACCTCTCACCATAGATAAGCTTCTCCCCCTCTGGTCTATGACAGTGTGTGCTCCAGGGACAGTGGACAATGGCCACAATGATGGTGATATCCTGCCAAATATTCCAGCTTCCATGCTTACTGAGACCAAATGTGAGTCTGTGACTCTAACCCTCCCTTCTCAAGTGAAATTCCTAATTCAATTAAGGATGGTACAGAGAAGCCAAGACCTCTATTACTCTGTAGCACATTGATTTTCTACAAGGTTCCCACTTCACCTAAACCCTCTAAATCTGTGGAATATCCTGTGCATCTTATTACTAACATGACTCCAGTAATCAAAATGGCTCAACTAATTTATAACTCTGCTCTGCTCTTTAATTTTGCCTGAATATTTATTCAGATACCATAGGAATTTATTAAGTGGTAACAGACAAGTCACAATTTTTTTTCCTATCCAGCTGCTTCTTTCTTATTCTCCAGTGTAAACAGGAGTACAAACAAGAAGTGGCTGGAATGCTGGGTGACAGCCACAGTCCCCCAAATCTGCCAGTCAGAAGAGTAGGGAGAAAGACCACCTGAGTCCAAGAAGCCAAGTAAGAGTAATGCTCATCAAAATGAGAAAGGAGCTCTCTCTGCCTTTGAGGGAAGAACACTCAAGACCCAGCAATCTCTTTTATCCATGAACTCGGCAAGCATCTTTCTGCGCACTCCTACCCTTCCTGCTCCTAGAAGTAAGCAATGAAACACTCATCAACAGAGATGTTTTAAGCCCCACTTTGCTTAAAGCAGAATCAAATTCTAAACACAAATATTTGGGTTTTAATTTTAATTTCCATTTATTTCAAGTGGGAGTTGGACTGAAATATATGTGTACTTCCTACAAACAATAGTGTAAGTACCTTTGAAGGGGAAATGTTTATGCTATTTAGGAGAATCAACTGTTTTTCAAGCACCATTAAGTCTGTTAGAAATAGTACACTTGATCCCAGCAGAGCTATTAACAAGCACGTGACCTCAGACAAACCCCTAAACCTCTATAGGCCTCAGTCTGTTCATCTGTAAAATGAGAGCATTAGATTAGGTTTTCTCTATGGATACTTATAGCTCTAAGAGACTACAATTCTATATGTTAATTGCAAATGATTCTTACCTGGGTGATAAAAATCAGTGGCCCAAAACACTCTTGGAATTAAAGCTGTTTTCAGCTTTTTTTTTTTTTTTTTTTCTTCTCCTGGATGAAGATGGAAATAGCAATCATTACCTGGGGCCTTGGGGGCTCCTTGCTTGTACTCAGGCTTCCCAAAAAGTTGAGATGCATTAACTGGCTATCTTCTGGGTCTAAATCTGCTTCTAAATTGATTGGGGATTTTACATTTTTCCCTATGAGATCCAGCAATGGCTAGGGACTCAAAAGAAGTTATAGTTAAACAAGGAGATATAGTTCTGCTCTCTGGAGGGCTCTAACTAGAACAAGCCTCAATGTTGCTCAAGGCTGTGGTAATTTTCTAGAGGATGGAGAGACCAAAAATTATCCAGGCAAGTTGGACATTGCTGATATATTTAAATAAACTAGGGCAGAATTTTATATATCTCATAGAGTCCAGATGATACTAAGTAAATTGTATAACGATACTAAGATGTATCATTAGCCATCTGTACCCAGTACAGCTGAGGTTATGCATGAGGCTATAGCCTTTTTATGTTTGTGACTTGTCATTTGTTTTATTTATGTATTTATGTATTTATTTATTTGACAGAGAGAGAGAGATAGCAAGAGCAGGAACACAAGCAGGGGGAGTGGGAGAAGGAGAAGCAGCCTTCCCGTTGAGCAGGGAGCCCAATGAGGGACTCGATCCCAGGACCCTGGGATCATGACCTGAGCCAAAGGCAGATGCTTAACGATTGAGCCACCCAGGTGCCCCTTGTCATTTGTTTTAAATATATATTAATACCTGGAAGGATTCAGTGGCTATAATGCTTTTTAACGCTTCTTATTTTTTATAAGGCTATGTAGTCAGATTAAGCAAAGGTTAATAATATCAGTTTGTTCTTTTCAGAGCAAAGCAAAAGACCATGAACTTATGGACAGAAGTTTCACAGAGTTAACTGAGTCCTTAAAAACCTCTATTGCAAAGGATGATGGGACTTTGGCTTCATTCCCTCAATGGCTGTATCTGTGGAGTAAGTGCTATAATTTCACTTCTTGTGCAAACTATTCAGATAACCCTTCATACAGAATTATAGCTCCTATTAAAAATGTGTATTCTTTCCCAAAGCCTTTTCCTCTCTTGTTTTAATATGAAACAATTGAGAGTTATATCAGCACTTTGGGAAAGAATTATTATCCTCGTCAACATCCTTAGGGGGCCTGATTAATATAAGAACCACTTCCTCCTGACTGATGATAATACAGGCAGCAGCAGCCTTCCCCAAACAACTGTGTAATTCAAGTCTTTTGTATCTGGTGTGTGTTTTGACAGACTGGTCAATAGGGCCTGCAGAAAAAAGTATTTCTCTCAATTTCAATCACAAAGTAACCTCTAAGGAAGTTCTCGAGTCTGGTAAGTAGGCTAGACTTAAAACCTCAGACTCACCTGTGACACTCTTGCCTCAACAGAGATGCTGAATACCAACGAGGAAGCTGATACAAGGGAACCGAGAATGAATGACAGCAAAAGGTCATGTACTGCAGTGCAGAGGAAGACAAGCAGGTGAACAGTAAAAACCTTAAATTCTTTTACATGATAATACAAGAAATAATAAAAGTTATCATGTATTGAACACTTACCTAATGCCACAAAATCTTCTAAGTGCTTTAATATTTTAGCTAATTTAATCCTGATATAAACCTTATAAAGTAGTTAATAGGACTGAAATATATAAAAAGTTTTCTGTCATATTTATTTTACTTGATAGTGTTTGGCTTGCATTTTCCTACATCATTTTTTTAAATTTGATTTTTTTTTAAAGCAAATGACATTCTGTCATTTATGTCAGCTGTGATTTTGTTCATTCATTCCAGTATTGCAGACTTGGCTTGGAAATTCCTCTTTGTAAAGAAAGAGCAGAGAAAATTCAGAATACATAGCAGGGGATGGGTAAGACAAGTATAGATTTATTGTGTAGTTTCTCACCGGTTTCCATGGCAGAAGTGCTTTTTCTTTGATAGGTCTTTAATTATGTTTGTGATTACGCCAAAATTCTCAGGGATAGGTTTTTATGGGCTATATTGTGCCCCCCCCTCCACCAAATTCATATGTTGAAGTGCTAACCCTCAACCTCAGGATAGGACTGTGTATGGAGACAGAGCCTTCAAAGATGTGAGTAAGTTAAAGTGAGGCCCTGAGGGTGGGCCCCAATCCAACCTGACTGATATCCTTATAGGAAGAGGAAATTTGAACATGAAGACAGACCCCAAAGGCACATGAACCTGCACAGAAGAAAAACCATGTGAAGAGGCAGTGAGTGGCCATCTGCAAGCCATAGAGAGTGACCTCAGAAGAAACCAAGCCTGTTGGCACTTTGATCTTGGACTTCCAGCCTCTAGTACTATTGGAAAATTAGTTGCAGTTGTTTAAGCCATCCAATCTGTGGTATTGTTATGCAGCCCAAACAGACTAATACAAGTGACAGAGAGCAAAAATACAGGTGTTAGCTATTTTCAATTTAGCCATTCCCCTTTACTTGGCTCAAATAAATTTGCATTGAAGATAAAAACAGGTCTTAATATGCCCTTATGACACATGTCTTGAAAGTGGTCAAAATCTGGGGCGCCTGGGTGGCTCAGTCATTAAGCATCTGCCTTCAGCTCAGGTCGTGATCCCAGGGTGCTGGGATCGAGTCCCACATTGGGCTCCCTGCTCAGCGGGAAGTCTGCTTCTCCCTCTCCCACTCCCCCTGCTTGTGTTCCCTCTCTCGCTGTGTCTCTCTCTGTCAAATAAATGAAAAATCTAAGAAAAAAAAAGTGGTCAAGTTCATAGACATCAACCCCACTTCCGTATGTAATTTAGTACGAAGACTGAAAGCCTGTGGCGAGTGTCTAGCAGAAGAAGGGTGATATTTACAGACCTGCCTGCATGGCATTCAGTATTCTTCAATCCTAGGAACTACTAGATATTGTAGCATCCCATGGCCATGGACCCCTCTGGGTCAATCCTGATGTGGCTCAGAGCAGTAACAGCATGAAGAATAACCTTGCCTTTCCATGGCAGAGTTGGACCTTGAAACAAGCTCTCCTGATGCCCAGGCACTTTTTCATTGCACAGGCTTAACCAATTTTAGAAAATTCTGGCATTTGAGTATTTACTAAATACTAATATGACTAGTAAGTGCTGTGCTTGTGGTGGGGGAGAAGGATCTGAAACAGTATTGACATTTGGTTGACTTACTGCTTTTCTCTTCTGAAGGGCTCCAGAGTCCAAAATTACTGAAATGCATCATCTTGCTACATTATTATGCTGGATACTCCTTATGCATCCTGGAAAATGAGGCCTATTTTTAAATGGTATCTTTTAAATATTTGACACAACCCTTTATGACAGTGCCTTGATTAAAAGCTCACAAAAGATAAAAGCTTATGCTATCATTTTTAAACATAGAAGAGATACAATCACCTGTTCACACACGTGTGCATGCACACACACACACACACACACACACACTCACACAATCACTCCCTCAGAAATCACAGTTGGGTTACCCATTGGGGAGTTTAATCACTTTCAACACTGAGAAATATTTTCTTATATAGCTGATCTTAATCTCCAATTCAGCAGTTTATCTATTTCTTCCTTTTAGGTCCTCAGTACAAAGAAGGAACAGCTGGTCCCAATTCTTTTTATGTCAGGTTTTCACATACTAGGGGACTTAAAGTGGTGAAATAGGTCATGCCTGTCAATTACAATAGCAGACTTGAATTTTATATAACCTTGATTCTTTCAGCTCCCTGTACCTGGGAAATAGACAAGTGGGGAAAAACTGGTGTATGCCAGGATTTCATACATTGCCCATGATCATCCTTTTCAATCAAAATTTGTCCTCATCAGATTTGTCCTAATTCTTTAGTAAAATGTCTAGAGAAAAGTACACAGAATAATCGATAAAATATCTTCTGTTTGTGATTAAGGAAACTCATGAAAAAGAAATGACCAAGTCCCTAGGACTCTTCCTGTGTGGTTCATGTTTTGTTAAATATGCTTTAAACACTTGGCTAAAAATATTTTGTTAAATATCAGTGACCCTTGTGATTCTTGTGATTGTGATAGCTTAGTTAGAACAAAATTGGTCAAACGTTATTCTGGATGTTTCTATGCGAGTGCTTTTGGATGAGATTAATAATAAAATCTGTAGAATGAATGATGCAGATTGTCCTCATCCAATCAATTGAAAGCTTGACTAGAACCAAAAGACAGACCTCTCCCTGCCTAACTGCTTTCACACCTTAGCCATTTTCCCGCCTTCAGACTTTAATTGAAATGCCAGCACTTTCAGGGTCTTGAGCCTGCTGTCCTTCAGAAAGGAACTACAACCATCAACTCCCCTGGTTCTCAGGCCTCTGACTTGGACTGGGAACAAAACCATTAGCTCTCCTGAGTTTCCACTGACAATTTATGCTCCAGATCTTGGGATTTACCAGTCTCCAGAATAACATGGACCAACTTCTTATAAATATCACCAACTTGATTCTTGGACCCATGAATCCTGCTATGGGAGAGACAGCACCATATATTGGTTGCTGATTGAAAGCATATCAGAAGTGGTTGTGGAAGAACATTGCCCTAGCCCTGCAAGGTACTGCCACCCGGCTTGTGCTGTAGTAGGCCATTCCATCATGCTATGAAGCCAGGCTGCTCCAGGATGGCGGGGATCATGTAACACCAGTGTTTGGAGTGTGGATCCACTCAGTAAATGGGCTAGAGTAACACTTAAGTGAGGAATATGTTGCCTCCAAAATCCAAAGGGGCCCACTAGGCATTGCACTTTGTTTTGTGGTTGTTGGGAGGGACCAGATGCAACAACTTACCCCAAAGGTTTATTTATTTATTTATTTATTTATTTATTTATTTATTTATTTGAGACAGAATGAGAGGGAGAGAGAGAGAAAGAGAGAGAGAGAGAGGCAGAGGGAGAAGCAGGCTCCCCACGGAGCAGGGAGCCTGATGTGGGACTCGATCCCAGGACCCTGGGATCATCACCCGAGCTGAAGGCAGACGCTTAACCGACTGAGCCACCCAGGTGCCCACAACAACTTATCCTTCATCTTAAGAGGAATATCTGGACATGCCCCACAGCAAGAAATTTCACTGAAGTATAAGGCCCCTAAAGTTTTTGTTGGGTTTATGTCCCACCCTCTGACATGCAAATATCTTACCAATAAGTCTAGGGTCTTTGCTACTTCTTGCTCACCTAGTGAAATCAACATAATGGATCAGTGTGATATCTTGTGGAAGGGAAAAGCAATCAGGATTCTTGTGAACTAAACTATGATATACAGCTGAAGAGTTGATATACCCCCTGAGGTAGGACAGTAAGTGTATATTGCTGGTCTTGCCAGCTGAAAGCAAACTGTTTGTGGTGGTCCTTACTAACAGGTATGAGGTTAAAAAAGCATATGCCAGATCATTAGCTACATGTCAGGTACTAAGGGATGTGTTAATTTGTTCAAGAAATAAAATCACATCTGGTGCAACAGCTGTAATTGGAATCACCATCTGATTAAGCTTACAATAATCCACAGTTATTCTCCAAAATGCATCTGTCTTCTGCACAGGCCAAATAGGTGAGCTGAATGAGGATGCAGTGAGAATTACCACCCCTGTAGTAATGGAGGCACAAATCTCTGCAATCCTTCTAGAAATAGACTATTGCTTTTGGTTTATTATTTTCCTAGGTAGCGGCATTCTGGTAGTTTCCACTTGACCTTTCCCATGATAGCCCTTACTTCACAAGTTAGGGAGGCAATGTGGGGATATTGCCATCTGATGATCATATCTATTACAATTATGCACTCTGGAACAGGGAAAATAACTGCAGGATGACTTCACAGACCTACTGGACCCACTGTGAAATGGACCCAGGCTAAAAATCCATTGATTACCTGACCTCTGTAGGTTCTTACTCTGACTGGCAGATCATAGTAATGTTTTGGGTCTCCTGGAATTAATGTCAGTTCAGAACCAGTGTCCAGTAGTCCCTAAAAGGTCTGTTTATGTCCTTTTCTCAAATGTACAGTTACCTTAGTGAGAGGCTGTAGGTGCCTTTGGGGGAAGACTGGAGAAGTTTTTGGCAATGTACCTGAATTCATTCTTAAGGGAACCTAGCCTCCCCTTCAGTCAAGGTTCAAGTCTAGGAATTGATTGAGAGACCACAACTCTGTATTTTTATGATTCAGATTAGACTTTTGTTCACTTGACCTAGAACTTTTCTACTTATACACATCAAGTAAGAATTTAGGTAAGCACACCCACCTTGCTTTTGGTGTTTGAGTGCTGCCACCCCATGATCCAATTAGTCACATTGCATTTAAGCTTCACAATTCACTAACTGCAATTGGCATTGTATGGAGAAGATAAATCACAGAACTCTTCAAAAATGCTGGGACTCCCTCCCAAATTTATTTCTCATACTCTTGTAAAAGGTTTGTCTTCTAGACCCTCCCATGGTGGATGAATAGGTTTTAAATGACAAATCCACTCTAACATTCCATTCTCCCTAAGCTTTTGAATCCCTACATCTACATTAAACCAAGGCAAGTCTGGCGTTTTAACTAGTTCACTATGGGCACTTTTTAGTCCATCTATCAGCCAACCAACCAACCAAACTGTTAGAGCCCTTTGTAATTCCCTGAGATGCAACATTAGATGCAGAATCTCTGCTTAGTGAGCTTGTATCAATGAAATCTGCCTGATCCAGCTTTATGTTCCTTCTACCATTATCCCACACCCTTAGTATCCAGTCCCACACATGTTCTCCAATTTTTGCATGTTTATGTTAGAAAACTCAAGTAGTTCTTTTGGAATGTAGTGTACCTCCTCACAGGTCACACTTTGTACCTCACCTTTAGGGACCTGCTGGGACTTGAGTGTGATAGGTCTAGAAGCATGGTGGGGTGCATCCCAAGGATAATTAGCATTATTTTGCATGGCAGCTACCTCAGGGGAGGCCATTACTTTTCCCCCAGGCATGGCAGAGTTAATCCACTCAGACTGGGTGGAAAGGCTACTTCCACTGGCAAAGAAAACTCATCTGAATGTAGGGCTCAATGTCTCCAGCTTTACCAGTCTTCTCACATATCCCCATTCCAACCCTTAGGACCCATTCCTTCCCAATCAATGCCCTCACTTTAATAGTAGACTCTTGTATTATAATCCACCCAGGTGTAGGATGAGATTCTGGGTTTGATTTTCAGCAATTTCAGCCCTCAACTTCAGGAGATAAGGGTCTCCTTCAGGGAACACAGAAACTTTTACGTCACTTATGCAGCACTTGAGTTAGGAATTTGAATCTCTGATCTCATCTTTTTCTTTTTCCACTTTTTCTAACAATATTAGGTGCAATAAGACAATCTCATTATATGTGTTAGTTTGACCAAAATGTTTAAAAGTATCATGTGCACAGCTATACAGATCCTTGCTTCTTATAGGTGGATGATTAGGAATATCCAATGGTGGTATTTGTGTATCTCTATTGCCAGATAACACCATGGACTATCTGTGCTCTCTTCACTACTGGGAATAGAGTCATTAACATCTTTAAATTTAATCAGACTACAGAGCCAATTTCAGAAAGCTCAGAACAAATTTAGAAAACTCATCCTTAAAAGTCTGTTTTTCTAGAACCACTCTCTGTACCAAGATTTCACTAATGAATTCTATGAAGTACTTAGTAAAAAAAAAACCCATAAAACAAAAAAAATGTTAAATTATTTTCCTTAATAAAGGAGGAAAAAATATTTCCAAACTAATCTGATGAGACCATTACAACCTTGATAAGAAAACCTGACAAAGAACAAAGACATTAACAATTATGGAGTGATAACCCTCATAAACATAGTACAAAAGTCCTTAACAAAATATTAGCAAAGCAAATGCTGCAATTTCTAAAAATGATAATGCACCATGGCCAAGTGGTATTTATCCAAGTGATTCAAGGTTGTTTTAACATTTAAAATTCAATCAGTGAAATCCACTATAGTGCCAAATGAAGGAGAAAAAACACTGTGATGTATTGAATATCATTATTTTAATATATAAAGCCAAAGCATATGACTAATTATAAAACCCATTCATGATATAGAAAAAGAAAAACTCTTAGCAAGCTCAGAATGAGAGAACTTGCTCATCCTGATAAATGGCATCTTTGAAAAAAATCTACCACTTACATCATACCTAATATTCTCCCTTAGATTGGAATTTATGTATGGTCTGCTCTTATCACTTCTAGTCAACATTTTATTGCAGGACCTGGCCATTGCAATAAGTGAAGAAAAAATAAATAAAATTCATGTAGATTGGAATGGAATTAGTTAAACCATCCCTATTCAGAGACAACATGATTGCTTTTGGTAGGAAAAAAAACCAAAAAACCAAAAATTAAGGAATTAACAACAATAAAAAACTTCTCAAACCAATAAGTGAGGTTCATAAAACCTGAGGATACAAGATCAATACACAAAAACCAATTATATTTCTGTAATCTAGGTGTCAACAATTGGAAAAGAAAATTTTCCAAAATTCATTTTACATCTGTATAAAAATACTCATAAAGTGCATAGGAATAAAATTTTAAAGTCATGTAAAACCACCACTTTTAAAACCACAGAACATTAATGAGAGAAATGGAGAGACATATTCATAGGTTGAAAGACCCAATATTTTCTTAAAGATTTTATTTTGTTTATTGGAGAGAGAGAGAGCAAGAGCATGAGCAGGGAGGAGGGGCAGAGGGAGAGGGAGAAGCGGACTCCCCACTGAGCAGCGTGCTTGATGTGGGGCTCAATTTCAGGACCCTGAGATCATCACCTGAGCCAAAGGCAGATGCTTAACTGACTAAGTTACCCCTGTGCCCCAAGACCTGATATTTTTAAGAGTCCATTTCCCCCAAATTAATATATAGACTCCATATAATCTCAACAAGAATTCCAACAGATAGTTTTGTAGAAACTGATAAGCCTGTACTAAAATTTATATGAATATGCAAAGGGCCTAGAATTTTCAAAACAATCTTGAAAAATAAAAAGAAAAAAAAAGTTGGAAGGTTTGCACTACCAGACTCCAAGACTTATTATGTTACACTAATCAAGAAAGCATGTCATTAGTATGGTACTGGCACAAAAACAGACACATAGATCAATGGAACAGAATCAAGAGCCCAGAAATGGACCCTCAACTGTATGGTCAACTAATCTTTGACAAAGCAGGAAAGAATGTCCAATGGAAAAAAGACAATCTCTTCAACAAATAGTGCTGGGAAAATTGGACAGCCACATGCAGAAGAATGAAACTAGACCATTTCCTTACACCACACACAAAAACAGACTCAAAATGGATGAAAGACCTAAAGGTGAGACAGGAGTTCCTCAAAATCCTAAAGGAGAACACAGGCAGCAACCTCTTCGACCTCAGCCGCAGCAACTTCTTCCTAGAAACATCGCCAAAGGCAAGGGAAGCAAGGGCAAAAATGAACTATTGGGACTTCATCAAGATAAAAAGCTTTTGCACAGCAAAAGAAACAGTCCACAAAACCAAAAGACAACCGACAGAATGGGAGAAGATATTTGCAAGTGACATATCAGATAAAGGGCTAGTATCCAAAATCTATAAAGAACTTATCAAACTCAACAGCCAAAGAACAAATAATCCAATCAAGAAATGGGTAGAAGACATGAACAGACATTTTTCCAAAGAAGACATCCAAATGGCCAACAGACACATGAAAAAGTGCTCCACATCGCTCGGCATCAGGGAAATCCAAATCAAAATCTCAATGAGATACCACCTCACACCCGTCAGAATGGCTAAAATTAACAAGTCAGGAAATGACAGATGTTGGCGGCGATGTGGAGAAAGGGGAACCCTCCTACACTGTTGGTGGGAATGCAAGCTGGTGCAGCCACTCTGGAAAACAGTATGGAGGTTCCTCAAAAAGTTGAAAATAGAGCTACCCTACGACCCAACAATTGCACTACTGGGTATTTATCCCAAAGATACAAATGTAGGGATCTGAAGGGGTACATGCACCCCAATGTTTATGCAGCAATGTCCACAATAGCCAAACTATGGAAAGAGCCCGGATGTCCATCAACAGATGAATGGATAAAGAAGATTACACACACACACACACACACACACACACACACACACACACACACAGACAGACACAATGGAATATTAT
The DNA here is from genome assembly GCF_009762305.2 of Zalophus californianus. NCBI lineage: Eukaryota > Metazoa > Chordata > Mammalia > Carnivora > Otariidae > Zalophus > Zalophus californianus. Next base: position 87,842,597 of record NC_045600.1, read on the forward strand.
GCAGCCATCAAAAAAATGAAACCTTGCCATTTGCAACGATGTGGATGGAACTGGAGGGTATTATGCTAACTGAAATAAGTCAGGCAGAGAAAGACAAGTATCATATGATCTCACTGATATGAGGCATTCTTAACCTCAGGAAACAAACTGAGGGTTGCTGGAGTGGTGGTGGGGTGGGAGGGATGGGGTGGCTGTGTGATAGATATTGGGGGGGTATATGCTATGGTGAGCGCTGTGAATTGTGTAAGACTATTGAATCATAGACTTGTACCTCTGAAACAAATAATACATTATATGTTAAAAAAAAAAAGAAGATACTAGGAAGGGAAAAATGAAGGGGGGGAAATCGGAATGGGAGACGAACTGTGAGAAACTCTGGACTCTGAGAAACAAACCGAGGGTTCTAGAGGGGAGGGGGAGGGGGGATGGGTTAGCCCATTAAGAAGGGCACGTACTGAATGCAGCACTGGGTGTTATATGCAAACAATGAATCATGGAACATTACATCAAAAACTAATGATGTAATGAATAAAATTAAATTAAAAAAATAAAATAAAGAAAGCATGTCATTTTTCATTAAAGATAGACAAACAGGTCAATAGAATGGAATAGAGGATTCAAATGAACCCATATTAATATAGAAAACTGACTTGCAAGAAAGGTGCTAAGTCCCTTCAATGAAGAAAGGACAGTTTTCTCAATAATGGTCCCAGGACCAGTGAATATTCATATGGAAACAAAAACAAGTCACCCCATACACAAAAATTAATTTGTGCTGGATGATAGACCTAAACATAAAAATTAAATCTATAAAGCTTTTAGAAGACAATATACAAGAATATTTTTATCATTATTAAAAACATTAAGAACATGAATAGGCAAGCTGTAATATCAGAGAAAAATTTTCAAAAATATCTATTTATAAAACATATTTGACAAAGGACTTGTATCCAGAATATATTAAGAATTCCCATGACTCAATAATAAGAGTTAACCCAATAAAAATATGAGCAAAAGATGTGAGCAGACACATCACAAATTGTGTTACTTAATTAGTAACACAAATGGTGAAAAAATATGTAAAAAGGTACTCAGCATGATTGACATCAGGGATTTCAAATAAAAATGACATTTTCGGGGCACCTGGGTGGCTCAGTCGTTAGGCATCTGCCTTCGGCTCAGGTCATGGTCCCAGGGTCCTGGGATCGAGCCCCACATTGGGCTCCCTGCTCAGCGGGGAGCCTGCTTCTCCCTCTCCCACTCCCCCTGCTTGTGTTCTCTCTCTCGCTGTGTCTCTCTCTGTGTCAAATAAATAAACAAAATCTTAAAAAAAATGGCATTTTACTAAATACCCAGTAAGATGGCTAAAAAGTAAAAGACTAACAACATTGATATTGTAAAACCTGGAGCAACTGGAGCTCTTAATCATTGCTGGTAGAAATGTAAAATGGTATAACCACTTCGAAAAAAGTTTGGCAGTTTCTTTTAAATTGCCTATTCTTTGACCCAGAATTCTAGTTATTTATCTTAGAAAAATGAAAACATATGTCCATAAGAAGGCTTGGACCAAAATGTTCATAGCAGCTTTAATCACAATAGCTAAAAACTGGAAATAATCCTAATGTACATCTGCAGAAAAATGGCTAGTATGCTACTGTAGAGCCATAAACCAGAATACTACTCAATAATAATAATGACTTAAGTTGATTCACTCAACAACAGGTTGACTCTCCCAAATAATGTGCAGAGTGAAAGAAACCAGACACAAACAGGACATGTGGAATGATTCCATTTATGTTAACCTTTAGAACAGGCAAAATTTATCTAAGGTGAAAAGAAAATCAGAATACTGTTTGCCTGGGTTGGGGTGAAGAGTGTTATGAGTGCAATAGTATACAACAAAACGTTCTGGGGAGATAAGAATGCCCCATATTATGATAGAGGTGTGGATTGTGGGTTATTCATTTGTATCCATTTTTTAGAATTGTGCATCATTGTTTGTGTAAAGTTATCTGCAGTTTCAGATACTTGGTTTCAGTTACCTGAAGTCAACAGTAGTGAGGAGCAGATGTCCTCCTTCTGACATATCATCAGAAGGTCAATTGTAGCCTAATGCTATATCACAATGCCTACCATTCACCTCCCTTCCTCTCATCACATGGACATTTTATCATCTCATATCATCACAAACAGAAGGGTGAGCACAGTACAATAAGACATTTTGAAGGAGGCAGAGAGAGACCCCATTAACATAACTTTTATCACAGTGTTTTAATTGTTCTATTTTATTATTAGTTATTATTAATCTGTTACTGTGCCTAGCTTATAAATTAAACTTTATCATAGGTGTATATGCATAGGAAAAAAAATAGCATTAATGTTCAGTATTATCCATGGTTTCAGGCATCCACTGCAGGTCTTGGAAAGTATTCCCCATGGATAAGCAGGGGGATACTATATTTTGGTAAATGAATTTTACCTAAAAAATTAACATACTACTAATATTAATAATAATAATCAATTGGTAGATAGAAAATGAGTGAAAGTATGGTGAAAATAAGAATGGAGGAATATTGATAACTACAGAAGCTAGATAATAGGTCCATGGGTTTCAGTATACTATTTTATCTACTTTTTTTTTTAAAGATTTTATTTATTTATTTGACAGAGAGAGAGAGGGAACACAAGCAGGGGGAGTGGGAGAGGGAGAAGCAGGCTCTCCGCTGAGCAGGGAGCCCGATGCGGGGCTTGATCCCAGGACCCTGGGATCATGACCTGAGCCGAAGGCAGACACCTAATGACTGAGCCACCCAGGCACCCCTTATCTACTTTTCAATAAGTTTTAAATTTCCTATAATAAAAAGTTAAAAATAATTTGATATGCAATACAAACAGTAAGATGAAACACAACAGTGATTGGAAAAGGGGTTATCCAGTAATAATTTAAGACTCAAATCTTTATTATATTTTATCTAAAATAGAATCTAATTGTTTATGTACTATGTTTAAAAATATTTTTTAAACTTAAAAAAACACTTGGAACAAATCAGTAAGAAGACAAACAACCCAATTAAACAGAGGCAAAAATTTGAACAAAAACTTCACTAAAATACACAGATGGCCAGTAAGCATGTGAAAATATGCTTAACATTATTAGTCATTAGGGAAATGCAAATTAAAATCATAATGAGATGTCACTAGACACTGATCAAAATAGCTAAAATGAAAAACACTGACAGTACCAAGTGCTGACAAAGGTATGGAAAAATTGGTGGGAATGCAAAGTTCAACATATATTTTTCAAATTACTTAGCAATTTCACTCCTAGATACTGACACAAGGAAAATAGGAACATATGTCCACACAAAGACCTGTAAAAGGATGTTCATAGCAGTTTTACTCATAATAATCAAAAATTAGTAATGACTCAAATATTTATCAACTGGAGAGTAGATAAACAAATTTTGGAATATCCATACAATGGAATGCAATTCAGCAATCAGAAGGAAGAAACTAAAGATACTCACATCATGGCTGAATCTCAGAAGCATTGTATTAAGTAAAGGAAGCCAGAAACAAAATATTACACATTCTGTAATTCCGTTCATTTGAAATTCTGTGAAAGGAAAAATAATCTAGTAACAGAAAGAGGATGGGCGATTGCCAGGGTTCAGTAGGTGGGAGGAGGAAATTGGCCGCAAAGGAGTAAGTGAGAACTTGTTGGGATGAAGGAGATACTTTGTATCATGATTGTAGAAACCATACTGTAGCTATACATTTGACAAAATGCATAAAATCAGATACTTTAAAAGGGCAGATTTTGCATATTAAAAAAAATTGAGACTATTTTTACATACTCAGAATCTATCTTCCATGGGAAGTTTAATTTTCTCCCTAGTACTGATTCTGACAAAACAACAAGTGTGATCATAGAAACTACAGCAGTGTAAAACCCACTAAGCATGAAGATGAAGAATGGAAACTGGGCTGATACTTTGGCACAAGCACTAAAAGACTCAGGAAACATATCTGCTTCAACTCAGTCTTAAGACTCAGTCATAGTAAAACCTTCTCCCACTGAAATTGCTAATGGACTGTGTGGCTTTAAATACACAGTTCCCAAATCAGTTCTCAGTAAAGGCTAACCTCCTACTTGCTGATGGTACCTTATGGTATCAAAGTGCTTCTGCAAGAAGTTGTTTCATAGTGCTATTTCACAGTTTTCTGTCTTCCTTCTGAGTCAGAGAAGGAAAAATAGCTCAGTTGTTGGTATTTGAAAATGAGGTGAAAATGAGGCACAGAAATAACTTGTCTATATTGAGAGACAAATGAAGCTAAAAAGGCAATCATTTGACTAGTGGTGGGATCAACCTACCCAGGATGCTTTTTTTTTCCTAATTGTTTTAAGGATGAAAAATTCAAAAGGCATCTTAGTAGTATCCCTGAGAATTCAGGAGGTCAGTAATCTCTCATATTGTTTAAGCTCTGAGTTACCATTTTTTGTACCAGAGTTATAGAAGGTAAAGGCGAAAATGGAATTTTTGGTTTTTAGTATATCCTCACTTACAGGAATCTGGCAGTTCCAAGCTGCTGACAGTTTCCTAGCAGTGTTTACAGCCAATCAGGATAGTTTGGCAACAGCACAGGGGAAGATCTGACAGAGAGGGTCTAGGTTGTGCCCTGCTGCTAAACTCAGTGCCCAAAGTCACCCTCCTCGGGCTCCTTATTAGAGCTGTGTCCTAGCAAGTTATTTCTAGAAATAAGAATGTGTGTGTGTGTGTGTGTGTGTGTGTGTGTGTGTGTGTGTGTGTGTGTGTGTTGGAGGAGGTGTTAAAGGAAGAAAAGGGACACTGAGAGGAAGACACTGTCTTCATGTTTTCTCTATAGTACTCAGCTGGGTACATTCACCATATTTATTACTTCTGACAACCATATGTCAGAATTTGGTGGAAATCTCTCTCGCTTTCCTGTCTTGCTTCCCAGTGTTCCTCCCGCTGCACCATTCTGCCTCCAGCTGAGGCAAATGCCATATTGAAAATGGACTGGCAACGGAAAGGATAGATCAAAGGCAAGAAGATTTCCCAGCCATTGCAATGAACCAGGATAAACCAAGTAAGTAGTGATTATGGAGATGGGAAAAAGTTGAAGATACAAGAACAATTCAGGTGGCAGAATTGAAAGGTTTTGGTGACCTAACTGGGTGTGGGAATCAAACAGAATTCTTGCCTGAGCAACTGGGCAGAGAGCAGCATTGTTCATAGAGCGTTAGAAAACCAGAAAAAGTTGCTAGCTGTGTTGGGAGTAATGGGGCAGTAGAGCCAGTAAGGGATACATGTGAAACCCAACAGAAATCTTAAACTGTAGTACATACTTGTGACCCCATGTTTTTTGTTTTGTTTTGTTTCCCACCTAGCCATCAATTCCCCTGGAAGCCTTCTCTGTACCATTTCCAACCTCTCCAAGCTCACATTAGGTAACGTTTTGATGTGCTTCTACTTCCTCTATCACAGTGGTGATAAGGTATTAAAATCAGACCCTTAATCATCTGTCTCCACCTCCATACCGTTTCAGTAGACAGAAGAAATGTTTGCCTTATCAGCAATGGAGCCTAAAGAATCACAATAAAAGCTAATTACATATTACTAGAATTGAATATTTTAAAAATTATCTAGCAAACGTAAACCAAAAAACATTCAGAGGCCCAAATTCTCAATCTTTGTATTCATTATGACATATCTTCATTTATGCCAATTTAGATATCAATTATTATATCAATTATTATAAAAATATATAGTATATATTATACAATATGTATAAAATATAATTATATTTATATACTGTCTATGTTATATATATATTCATGTTATTATGCACATATATATGCAGTTGTCTCCCCTTATCCACAGGAGGTATGTTCTAAGACTCCTTCCCTGTAGATGCCTGAAACCATGTGTAATGCCAAACCTGCATATGCTATGTTTTTTCCTATATGTATATACCTACAATAACATTTAATTTATAAAGCAGGCATAGTAAGAGATTAACAATAATAACTAATAATAAAATGGAACAATTATAACAATATACTGAAATAAAAGTCATGTGAATGTGGTCTCTCTCTGCCTCTTTCGAAATATCTTATTGTACTGTGCTAACCCTTCTTTTTGTGATGATGTGAGATGATAAAATGCCTACATGGTGAGAGGAAGTGAGATGAGTGATAGAGACACTGTGATGTAGTGTTAGGCCACCATCAACCTTCTGATGATTCCTCAGAAAGAGGATCACTTGCTTCAAACACTGTGGTTGACCGCAGGTAACTGAAACTGCAGAAAGTGAAATCATGCATAAGGAAGGACTACTGTATGTGTACACACACACACACACACACACACACACACACACACAGCGGCAACAGACTAAGAACTAGGAAATAGAGTTCTACATAATATTTTGTCCTTGAAAAGGAGAGTGTGGCCTTATGCATGACATCCAAATACTTTGGGCTTCAATTTTATCATCTGTACAAATCAGAGGATGAGGAAAAGTTTTATGTTTCTTCAGATGCAAGATTATGTGGATCTATAAAAATAAACAATGGAGACAAATCTAAGGCTTATCAACTGCCAAATGTTGTAAACAGAGATTTTCAAAAATAAGGTAAGATTTGGGGCGATGTCCAGTAATAAGGGAGTAGAAGTAATAGTAGGAGAAGTAGTAACATGGGACTTCAAATTTCTGTCAAAAACATTTATTAGAAATACCATGACGTTTTTTTTAATTTCATGACTGTGTTCTTCCAGTCTGACTTTGTATTTTATAAATATTTGGTTAAGCCTAGCAGTAGACTTTGTCATCAAGATGATTAAAGCTTGCCAGAGTACAGAGTAAATCAACTGCAGCTAGCTGGTACCGGTAAAGACCTTCTACTAACATTTCATATTAATGTAGGGCAAAATGGAGACTGTAGATGCAAATAAAATACTTGGATATATGCAATGATAAATTACTAATATAATAGTACTGCATTTCCAAATAAATGTAAGAGGTTTAGCCAATACCAGAGGAAGTAGAAATTCTTTCAAATGATCTGGAACCAAAGAAGTACAGGTTGAGAAAGACCTACAGAGATCACTGGATTTAATCTCATTGGAATTCTGATCTTCTTTAAATAACCTAGCCATACCACTTACTCTTGAATATCTCTGAGGAGGCTGGAAGCAACTAATTCTATCTCTGGAAAACGCTATCCATTGCAGAATGTTTTCTTGTATTACTTCCCTGAAGCTTCCATTCATTGGTCTTAGTTCTGCCACTAGGGCCAAGCAAAACACATCAAGTATCTCTTTTACACGACAGTCTTGAATTACTATTGCAAATCCAGAATGAATTCCCAATTTTGTATTTCTATGCAATAGAAAAATATGACAATCAAAACCTTTTTGAACTAGATGTGAATAGAAATTTAATTTCTTCTTTATTCACTGAATTACAAAAATTACAGTTTAGTTTAAATTCTCATTCACGTTGTTTTCAAACTAAAGCTACCCTCTTTTAAGAGTATTGTACCACCTTCTTGCCTCTTTTCTTTAGCCTGACATCAATCACCGTCTAATTGCTCTCGTTCTTTGCTTCTTGGTGTGTGAAAGGTGGGTGGGCAGTTCGTATGACATCTGGCATTAAATGATTCCTGAGTTCCCTCTTTTACAGAAATAGCTTGATATATTGCACTGTAATATGCTGCTAGTTAAGGGATAGTGGTAGGTGGAGTTGTTTCGAAGATGTTGTGAGCTGAAACTACTTTTGCTTTCAAAAGTGTGTTGTAATACAGGGTTAAGAAAATAACAGTTAGGGGCGCCTGGGTGGCTCAGTCGTTAAGTTAAGCGTCTGCCTTTGGCTCAGGTCGTGATCCCAGGGTCCTGGGATCGAGCCCCACATCGGGCTCCCTGCTCGGCGGGAAGCCTGCTTCTCCCTTTCCCACTCCCCTTGCTTGTGTTCCCTCTCTCACTATGTCTCTCTCTGTCAAATAAATAAATAAAATCTTAAAAAAAAAAAAAAAGAAAATAACAACTCTAAAACAGTGAATTCTTTGGAGGAATACCAGACCTAATTTTGTAACAGTGGCCTAGAAAGTTACTATCTATATAACCTTCATTAAATGAGTTAATTTCACTCAGCCCTAGGGTTTTCATCTATATAATGGGAATAATATTGACTTTGCAGGCCTGTTGTGATAATTAAAATGAGGCACTTTAGCGCATTTCATCTAGTAAAATGCCTGGTGTAGCTTCTTTTGTGTTAAAGCCAGTTCAGAGTTAGAAACTTTATCTCTTAGCTCTTGATAGCTTTCTTGGGCCCCTGCACCCTCCTAAACAGTACTGTTGCCTAGGATACTCTCCAGCCCCACATTCACACATTCAGGCCAGGGAACAATGTTTCCTATGGCTCTTACCTTCTCCAATTGGATGATTCTGAAATGAGAGTTTCTCAGTACTGGTGAAGCATCAGACATGAACTGAGCTGCCTTATTATCATCCCTCAGAATGATATAGGTGCCAGTAATTCACAGACTGATGAGGAATCAGATGTTTCCATGACCCAGTTTGGTATGTTCCTGAGTAATTGAGGCTGCTTTGCCTCTAACAGTTCTCTTGGTGGTCTTCTTGGGATGGCTTCAGATGACAGAGGCCTAATGCGATTGCCCAGTGAACCAAGAGGAAAGAAACATGTCCAGAATACTGACCATGTGCCAAGAACTGTGCCAGGTCTGTGCCTCAAAAACACTCACTGAGATATTGATGCATTCACCCATGCACTCATTCATTTATTCATCAAAAACTATCACAAACCACCTCTTAAGTTAAGAGTTGCTAAGTTATGTGACAGTTTCAGAGAAGAATTTGTAATATAGTAAAAAGCACAAGAAAATGTATAAAATACAGAGAAATTATACAGAGAAAGGAATCTCTACTCTCTAGGGTTGGAAGATCCTGGAAGAAATGACACAGGAACTGAGGTCTGGAAAAGAAAAGGCTTTCCGAGGGAGGAATAGTTCAGGCATGGGAAACATACATATGAAAATACAGGAGGCCTCGTCTGGCGTAGCTTGTTATAGAAATGTCCATATGTTGATATTACAAAAGCCTGACATGTAGAAAGGGACTGTGAAACTAGCTGAAGCTGGGAAAAGGATGTTGTGTAAAACAAAGACAGAGAATTTAATCTAAAACTATGTTGCTTACCAAGGAGGGAAGGAGGGAAATCTCATCAGCTGGTGGCTGGCTCCTCATCACATTTCAATTCCTTTGCACACTGAAATCACAGGCTTTCTGCTCAAAAGAAAGTTATAAAATAAAAAAATTAATGGCTATGGTTAACACTGCTCTATGGGATATATGAGAGCTATTACGAAACATAGATCCTAAGAGTTCTCATCACAAGGAGAAAAAAACTTTGCTTTTTATTGTATCTAAATAAGATGATGGATGTTTACAAATTCTACACCTGAAACTAATATTACACTGTATGTTAACTAACTGGAATTTGTTTGTTTATTTATTTATTTATTTATTTTTTAATTTAAACTCAATTAGCCAAGGTATAGTACATTCTAACTGGAATTTAAATAACAACGTGAAACTAAAAAATAAATAAATAAATAATAAAAAATTAAATAAAAATTTAAAAAAAGGAAAGAAAATATGGACCTCAGTCCTACAGCTGTGAGGAATTGAATTATACGAACCCGGTTAAAGAGCTTGGAAGAGGATCTTGAGCTTCAGATGAAACATAAGCCCTGATGACACCTCAGTTTCAACCATATGAGAACCAAAGCAGAGAACCCAGCCATGACATACCAGACTCCTGACCCATGGAAACTATGAGATAATACATTTGTACTATTTTGTAAAAAAGAAAAACTTATTGTGATAATCACTTCACAATATATGTAAGTCAACCCATTGTGCAAACCACTCCTTAAATGTATACAGTGATGTATGTCAATTATATCTCAATAAAACTGGGGAAAAAAATCTTTCTTTCTTTCTTTCTTTCTTTCTTTCTTTCTTTCTTTCTTTCTTTCTTTCTTTCTTTCTTTCTTTCTTTCTTTCTTTCTTTCTTTCTTCTTTCTTTCAAGAAAGGCAGAGTGCCACATGCAGCACCTCATTTGGATGTGTCTGGAGTCTTGGAAGCTTGACTATCCTACGTTCTCCTACAAATGGACCTTGAGAGCTTGTTTGGATTTCTAGCAGGGGAGCTCAGCTACTCTTGATGGAAGAATGGTCCTCCTCTATCAGGGAAGGTCCTCCTCTTCCACCGACCAAGCACTCAGCTTCACAGCTTCAGGAGGGACACAAATGGTGTGGTGAGGGAGGAGGCGGATACCCGCCTAGCCAGCCATATCAGCGGAGTCAACCCTGGTGATCAGTGGGGTGGTAGATGACACAGCCAGATTGCCCTCACATCCCAGACATTATATGAGAGTACAACCTAAGATCCATTTGAGAATTGGATTTTTCAGCAGTGGGATGGAGATTTTGTGATACACAGGTGATAGGGGTACTACTTGTAATGTGGGGGCAGGAGGATTCTTGGGATAAACATGGGAGAGAAATCCTATGAAAAGCCCTCTTCAGCAGTTTATTCATGAGGGGTAGTGACAAGTTAGACTTAAAAGGGCAGGGCTTGAATGGTCAATGTTAAGGCATTCTCATTTTGCCTAAATCATATACTCTTCTAACGAACAGGAAGTTATATAAGATGAAGTTCTGTTTAATATAACAGAGTTGATTTTTTTTTTCCATCAGGAGCCTGGACATGTGTGTTTATACATTTTTCAGGGCTAATGAAGAATTGTAAGCATGTAGAGTTATGATCAGATTTGCATTTCATAGATACTACCTTGATCACAATGCAAAAGATGAATTTGTGGGGATGAGGCTGGAAGCAGATGAATTAGTTAGGAGGCTCTTGCAATATTCCTGGGGAGAGATAATGAGGGATTAAGCTAAGAGGAGCCACTGGGAATAGAAAGGAGATGATGAGGTTATACCTAAAAACCTTCAGAAAATAGCAATCATAATGGAGAAAATTTAGATGCATTCTGTTTAAAGCTGGAATAAGCCATGTGTACCCGATATCACTACTACTTTTCAATATAGCACAGAGATTCTGGTGAATTTAGTAATTTTAGAAAAAGAGATAAAATGTATATAGATTGGAAGGGATGAGACTGTGTGATTACAGATGATGTAATGAGATACACACACACACACACACACACAGGAATATCCATGAACTATTAAAAGTAAAATAGAGTCCATTTATATGCTGGATACAAGATCACATTAAAAATCAACATACAAAAGATCAACAAATTGCATCAAAAATAATTCTGCCAAAGACCACATATGTACTCAGAGATTCTCCCCACAGAGCTTTGTCCCCTTTTCCCCTTCACGTCTAAGAGTGGCAAACCTCCCTGCCTTCTTCATGGGCACCCTGCAACCAGACACAGGGAGCTATACTATTCCTTGTGGTTTCTCTACATTTTAGCCACACTTAAGCAAAATGTCCTTTATAAAACTCTCCTGCTAGGACCCTGACAAATATCCCTTCTCAAGATGATTAGTATCAGCCACCACAGAAATTCCACCCTTCTTGTTTGTCATTGGTCCAACAAATATTTGTTGACATGTGACCCAATTTTGGCTAATTAAATGGAACAGAGAATCTACTAATTATCTTCTGGGGAAAAGTTTATCCACTCATTAAAAAGAATCACAAGAAAAGATGGTTCGCTTTTTCCTTTCAACACTGTCTTAACTGAATGTGGATCTTGAAATTTCTGAATCATCTTACCATCAGCATATGGATAAAGTTACCCCAAAGAATTTGTTCAGCATTTTGAGAATGAAATGAGAGAAAAAGAAAGCAAAGGACCGGACTCTCTTTATCTAGTGATAAAGAAATATCAAAGACACAGGTGATGAACCAGAAGAAAGAACAATTACAGAAATTAAGAAAGAAAAAGTTTCAAGAAAAGGGCGTGGCCAATATTACACTGTTGAAGGGGCCAGTCAGGTAAGGTCCAAGAAGAGACTAATCTAAAGAATATATGATTGGTATCATAGAACTTTCATCAGTTTGAACAATTAGGCTATTTTTGAACAGCTGATGGATTTTAATCAAGTCTACCTCCTGTATTTGAACATTCTACCGATAGCCAAAAGGGATATAGGATTTGGGTTTCTACTCCTACATAGATTCTCTCTCTCTCTCTCTGTTTCCTACCCCCCCCCCCATTACTAGTTCAGCGTCCCTTTCCTTTAGGGCTTTTCCACTCGAGCTCAGCCTCATCACTGTCAAGGCTGTTTGTGGTTCTTGTTCCTACTTGAGTTGCAGGTTAAGTGACGCTAGTAAAATAAGCCTTGTGCCAAAAGATGGAGCCCTGATCAGAGCCGGAGCATATGGGTACTCCCAGTACTTTTTTTTTAAAAAATATTTTATTTATTTATTTATTAGAGAGAATGAGATAGAGTACATGAGAGGGGGGAGGGACAGAGGGAGAAGCAGACTCCCTGCTGAGCAGGGAGCCCGATGCGGGACTCCAGGATCATGACCTGAGCCGAAGGCAGTCGCTTAACCAACTGAGACACCTAGGCGCCCTGGGTACTCCCAGTTCGGATGACATCTCTGGCTAGGTTCAATTCACTAACATCTGAAATCTAGGTGTTGAAGCAGGCCAAGTGGTTTGGGGCTTGGAAAGAAGCAGGTAAGAAAAGAGAGTTCCTTGGGGAGGATGCTCAGAGGAGAGTCTAGAAAATGCACTGTCAAAAGAGAAAACAGTATGTACTTTTCCCTCCCTCCCTCCCTCCCTTTTTAAAATTAATCCTTTTAAATTACTAATGCCTTTATACTACCTAGAGATATTTAGAAAAGAATCTAAGCGTTCCTAAATTTTTGCACTTCGTGGGGTTTATTTCCTCTCCCACATGACACTGTTGAAGGGGTTGAGGGGTAGGGTCCGAAAAGAGACTATGATCTGAAGCAAAAGCAGTTGCAGTTGAGTGAGGGTGCTGAAACCCAATCGTGAAGGCTTGAGAAGTGAAAGAGGAGTTAGCTCATGGATGTGTTCCTTCTCCTCCTGTGTTTTCTTCCTATTTAATATTAATGTGATTCCCATTCCGCTTCTCCCCCACTTTGCCTACTTTTCTTTTCAGCTTCAGTGATGAGTCTCTGGCACTCAGGCTTATTTCCCCTATATTTTAATCATTTCTGCTTTCTCATTGTGACCTTTCCTTCATTTCTAATTGATACCCCCAGCCTGCTATGAGAAAATTCAGTCACCTCCACCCATTTCAGAGGGCTAAAGTGTGTACTGCTCAGTCACAGATTTCTCCATCTCATTTTCTTCTATAACAGAGGCCCATCGAGATTAGTCAAAGGGAGAAAGGAATTGGGTGACCTGTTTGTCCGTGGTGGTTAAAAATTTAGCATACGGCAACAGCACATTTACCGCATTTCCTAAGGGTGTTTCCTAATGAGGTGTTTCACAGAAGTGATCTTTAAAGATAACAGGAAGTTACTACTTCTCAAAGCTCCAGGATTTAAAAGAAATAACTTTGTCTTTTCAAATGGAATCTTTATGAGACTGACTATCGTGTAATGCACTTAGTAAAGAGCAGCCTCAGCGTGTAAGGCAGCTGGAAAAGGAAGGCAGTGGTGATGAGCACCACCCCCTACCTGCATTATTTTCTGAGCTCTGACAGCCTCTTCAGGTGAAACTGCAGTTCTGGGCAGTGACTTAAGTTCTCCGAAGACTAGTTGGTTTCATTAAAAAATGAGAGCTTTAACTCGATGCATTTCTATGAGCTCTTCTAGCTCTGATAGTCTGTGCTTTAATTTTGACCTTTTTGTTATTATGAACCTCAGTTACTATTATAATAGTTTTTTTTTTTTTTTTTCCTGGAAGTGTTCACAATGTCAGGAATGGAACATGGAAATCATCTTGAGACTATTTGAGATCGGAACCACACGACTGACAATGCCCTCCCAAGTTGTTCACGGTAGGCAGCTCTGGATCACATGCACCTCCAGCCCTATCATGGTCCTGCGGGCCACCACATCCATTGTTATTTCAGTTACTATTATAGTGATACATTTAGGTATAGAGTTTATGGAATAAATAAATCTTTTTAGTGAAGGAATGAGTACACATTCCTCCATAATATGCAACCAGCCTGGTACCCTTTGTAAAATACTTCTATCTATCTTGGTATTTTTTTATCTTCTCATGCAGAAATCATTCATATCTTTATATGATTCTCAATCCACGTCTAATAGGTCTTTTCTCTATTGTCTAATATGAGGTTTTTAATTTGCCATGAGTTGGGAAGTCAAAACTCACTATACTTGTTAAAAGTGTGCATAAAGTGTCAGTGAGTTCTGGATAGCAAACTAACTTACTGTCTTATGAATAATGTACTTTCATGCATTTGGTACCATTTTTGCTAATTCATTTGTTCTCAAAAACATGTCAGATAATTGAAGTTGTCAAATAAGTGTAGTGTTGTCATAGTAAAATATTGCAACATTCCTGCACATAAGCAGACTAATTCAACCTAATTTCATTTTAAATAGAACTGAAGTCCAAAAATATTAAAAGATTCAAAGACTATGTATAACATCCCTCTTTTTTTTAAAGATTTTATTGTTAAGTAATCTCTACACACACCTGGGCCTTGAACTTACAACCCCGCGAGCAAGAGTTTCACGCTTCACCGACTGAGCCAGCCAGGCGCCCCTGTACAATATTTATCTTTAAAAAAATGAACATCATAGCCACAAAAAAATGAACATCATAGCCACAAAAAAATGAACATCATAGCCACAAAAAAATGAACATCATAGCCACAAAAAAATAAAATCTGTCAACCAGAAATTAAATCCTAACCCCTCTAGTAGTAGAGTGAAAAGAACATGGGTTTAGGAATCAGGCAAGTTAGGTTTAATCCCAGACATAGGTTACAAAGGGGATTATCCTGGGCAGTTACTGAAGGGCTTTGGGTTTCTAAGATCTCACCTGTGAGGTGGGGATGAGAGCACCCATCTCCCAGGGCTGGCGGGGCGGATACATTAATTACCTCTTTTACTAACACATAAAAGGTTATCTAGAATATATTAGTTTTCCCTCGTTTTCTATGACTATCCCTCAAAGATAGTTTGGTTACTTTGAAATTACTTGCAGAGAGCAATTTAAAATATTTTTGAGGGTCATAAAGAAGTTTATGAAAATGAACATACTACCAACAAAGGAAAAGCCATTTAACAGGGTTGAAAGTGAGAGGCCTAGACAATGTGAATGCAGATCCAGCCATCAGAAAATCTAAACAAGCCCATAAACCAATGTTAGCTTAGCTATCGAGAAAGCAGTGCAGTATTGTGGGATAAACTCGGATGTGGAGTCAGAGACTTGGATTTGAACCCCAGTCAGACAACAACCCTTTACTAGTTTTGGGACTTTGGACAAGTCACTTGATCTTTTTGTGTCTTAGTTTCCTCATCTATGCAATAGAGATATTAGTATCTTTTATCTACTTCGCCAGCATATTTTAAGTGTGGTGAGATAAGTCACAGATTTCATAGGCTAAACAGTGCTAGGAAGAAGTGGCAGGTCATTTTTTTTTTTTAAAGATTTTATTTATTTATTTGACAGAGAGAGACACAGTGAGAGAGGGAACACAAGCAGGGGGAGAGGGAGAAGCAGGCTTCCTGCCGAGCAGGGAGCCCGATGTGGGGCTCGATACCAGGAGCCTGGGATCATGACCTGAGCCGAAGGCAGAAGCTTAATGACTGAGCCACCCAGGCGTCCTGTGGCAGGTCATTATTAACACAATTACAATCTACCTCAATCGGCCAGTATCTTTTCTGCATGCCTAGTCTTAATAATGATTTTTTTTGCCCTATTTTTACAATACTCTGAATAGTTTACAACAAGTATTTTTAAAAAATCATGTGACTTTTCTGTGATATATGCCTAGTTCTATACTGCACATAATGGATGATTCAGAATAATACAAGATACAGACTGCCTCCATGGAATATAAAACATAGATGGGAAAACAAACTTAAAACAGAAAAAAGTTAGTCCATGGTCTAACTTTGAATTCATGTTTGAATTCATGGTCTCTCTCCTTACTTCACATCAAGACAACTCCAATTTGGGTCAAGGACCACAATGAAACCCTAAGTGATGCACAACTTGGTTTTATTATAGGTGCTGACTTTTAAAGAGGGATCCAGGAAGAGTGAAAAGTTTTCTTCCTCTTCATGGTTCATTCTTTCCTTTCATTCTCTGTGGACAATATAGGATGGCCAAATATGACAAACTTGCTTCTTGGACATTTCCTAACTCCCGGAAGGCCAGGTAAAAGTTGAGGTAAAGAGGGAAGGGGAACGCGGTGAATGGCTTAGGCCCATTCTGCTCTTAAAGGGCAGTACAGCACAGTGGTTAGAAAAGCAACTGATCACATGCGAAATCTTGAGTTAATGCCTTAACACCTCTTAGCTTTGGCATCCTAAATGAGGATAGGATGATTGGGAGGATTAAATGAGATAATCCATGTAAAGCTCTTGATTGGCACTCTCTAAACATCTAATAAATTACGGCTGTTAATAACTTGGGAGAAAACGACCTTCTCTTCCTTTTCTAACCACTACAGAGGCAAAATATAGAGGGAAAAGCACGACTTGGGTGGACCTAATGAAAAAAGGGGACAGGGACTAGGTCAATTGAGTCAATTCCTAGTCTGAGCCTTAAGCTAAAAAAGCTTTGACCTTCTTTTTTTTTTTTAAAGCTTTGACTCTTAGAGATCCACTCATTGTATAGTCCAGGTGCAATGAGTAAATTCATACACATAGCATTCTTTATTGTTGCCAGAGTAATTTTGGGTATACCTTGTAATACATTGTTATTAATTTTGCTTTTAGTGTAATCAGTTATCTTTTCAAGAAATTAAACATGCATTTTCATGTGTGCAAGTTTTTTATATCTGTTTCTTTCTTCATTAATTTCATATTATCTCCTATATCGTTGAACTTGTGGACCATATTTAGAGTCTCTGTTTCAATGTTTTATTCAATAATTCCATTGCTGTTACCATTTGGGAGGCTTTTATATTGATGATTTTTTCCTGCTTTTGATCCACATGCTCTGCTTTTTTTACTTGCCTTGTAATTTTTCATTGGATATTCCACATTTTAAGTTTTGCCTGTTAGGTGCTAGACTTGGTTGTCTTCCTTTAAATAGTACTGGTGCTCTGGCATACTGCCTGGAATCACTGGGCATTCCCAGATTTGCCTTTAAGCTCTGTTAGGGCTGTTCAAGTGTAATTTTTCTTTCCAGGTTAAGTCCCACTAGTAAAGTGGCACCTTTAGGTACATTCTTTCCAATGCCCCTGTACTGAGGAGTCTTTTCCTGCTGGCTGGTCATCTGAGAACTTGGGAGTATCGTTTAGCTACACAATTGGTGGTTCCTTCCCTGGACTCGGGTAGTTTCCTCTTGTGAATGTGCACATCTGTACTCGAAGACTCAAAGGGTCATCCCTATAGATCTTCCAGAGCTTACTGCTGTTTGTGTGACTATCTCTTCTCCAGCACCCTGCCCCTCAATATGGGTATCCTTGGCCTCTCCATACTTGACTCTTCAAGTCAGATGCCCCACCAGGCTCTGTTGAGGCCACTTCTTCCCTACACTGTTGTTTAGCAACTGTCCTAGGTAGAAAATTGGCAGTTGTTGGGGTCCTCTCATTGGCTTCCTCTCTCTCAAGGACTACAGTCCTGTGCTGCTTTTGTGCAATGTCTGAAAACCATTGCTTCATCTATTTCGTCTAGCTTTCTGATGGCTTAAATTAAGAAGGTCCATCAATTCCCTGTTACACCATTATATTTAGGAGAAGCCTACGACTCTGCCTATACTCTTGAGTGATTGATTAGCACTCCTGCACATATTATTGTATGCACTTGTTGCAGTTGAGACATTTGCAGCCCGTGTATTTATCTGCTTCTGTAATGTTCTCAGTGCTAGAGAGATCTTACCCTTCTTTAATGTCAATAGTTTCATAACATGATCATTATGAATGAAGGGGCTTTGTCTTATTCGTCTTGCCTAGCATTATAGGAATATGGTTTTAATGCTTGTGTCTTCGTTTCTCCTTCCGGACTTGCTCTTCACTTGAGGATAAAGGCACATGGAGCTTGGTGCTCTATGTCCAGATTATAAGGAGCTAGGATTTCCTTCTCATTTGCCAGTATCTTTTTCAGTAGACAAATGCCATATTTTCCTGTTAGCCCATCCCAAAATTTTACTGCAGCTAGAGATTTTTACCAGGTGCAAGGTTGGGGGTCTGTAAAGGCTAGAGATGGAGGCCCACTCTGCCCCACTACTGCATTCACAGACTTGTAGAGTCAGTATTTTATTGTCCTGGAGAATTAGGTTGGATGCTAGCACCTGGAAAACATTTTTGTCTTTCATTTTAGTTTCATTGCCTGGTGTCATGGCAGATGAGTGCATGTTCCCTTTGCTGTTGGCAGGTATCATTAACCACATTCACCTGTGTTTTCCTTGCAATTTACTTCTTCTGTTCTTTTTAAAGTAAATGTCACTCATGGTTTCTTGCAGCTCCCATTGGCCTAAAGTGTAAAATGCAAGCGTGAGTTCTGAATTGCTGACTGATCTGAGGTTATTGCAAGCTGAAGATCAAGGGGACCATGACATAGAACTGGGGGCAAAACTTGGGAATAACATTGGACAAGTCCATTAACCTGTTTTGGCCTGAGCTTCTCTATTGGTAAAATGCACATGTTAACCTACATCACCTCTTCATCTGTGACAGTCTAAGATTCTAGCTCTTCTTGATGTTTCTATTAATGGTTAGTTTGTACATTGTTTTCTGAGTTGTTTATAGATTTTCCTTATGTGTATACTTAATTATTGACCTGGGCCACTAATTACCATTTCATGTATCCGTCTATATATTGGATTTAAAAATGTGGATGGGTCATTATAAGCCTATGTAATCCAATTTCACATGGTGTTGCATTAGGAAAACATAGACTGGCTTCCAAAATGAATTTAAAAGTAACCCAAATACTTTCTTGAAGTCCTCAAGACTGAGAGATTCTCCAAACAAATAGTTCACAGAAATATTTCTTAACATCCCTTGTCTTTTCTTCAGTTCTTTATCTTCATAAAACTCTCTGGAGACTCTCCCTCCCCCAAATGCAGAAGATCCTACAATCCCTCCCCTCCTCTTCTTTCCTGTTTTACATAGATTTTTCCTGACTTTCTCAGCCTCCTGGAAAGTATAGTTTATCTTCTGTCCTCTGTATTTTCTTACCCCTATCCCCTTACTCTGTCCCTTTTCAGTTCTTAGGCAAAGAGTATAAAAGGCAGGAGGCAGACAGTGAACGTTCATCTTATTGCCACGTTCATCTCTGACTGATGATATTTTGCAAATAACAATGAAAGGGCAGGAATGATAATTCAAGGAAGTCATGGTAAGAAGTGTGAAAAGAGTGCCTCAGCTCCTCACCTGTAGTCTGAGAGAGACACGGAAGAAATAAAAGAATATACCTCTCAGTAGCAAACCCTTCTCTTCTCCCATATTCAGTTCATCAAAATGCAGGGGGTCACACATCTTTGGAGTATCAAGCTGGGCATACTGCCCATTATTTCTCCTAAATACTAGAAAACTCTGGGACCTTCATGGGTTAATTCCAAAATAATGGAATACTTAAGTGCCTACTTTAGGCAATAATTGTCCTTAAGAGCCCATTCTAAGACAAGTTATTTATGAACTAGAGAACTCTAGAAAGGTAATATAATCATTCCTTACATTTATTTAAATTCCAACTTCTTGAGAGCATCTTGAGTTGGTCAGCTTCTGATCAAGTTTATCCTCAGCCTGGGTGTCCACTAATGGGTATATATTATTGAATTATCTGGACTGTTATCCCAATTGTTCAGCCCTTAAACAGAAGGCATCCTGTATCATTTAGGAACCATTTGGCTACTAACATTAAATAATGAAGGCTGTCTGTACATGTAAAATATCTCTAGGGAGATAGCTGATTGCATTGTTTTGGTGGCTTATTACATCAGAGCTGGCAACTCTGTGATTAATCTGGCCATTATAGTGTTAATTTTATGTCTGCATTCAAGCAGAAAGAAAAAGAATGGAAAAAAAAAAAGATTATGTCAGGAATTTTGTTCCCTTTAGTTAAGAAAGCATAAGGAAACTTTCCCTGAACACTACCCCACCTCCACTTCAGTAGACATATCACTGAATAGAACTGGATCCCATGGTCATCCATAACTGTAATGGAGCCTAGAAAGGAGGAGAAAAGGATTCATCCATAAGCCATTGCCTGAGGCTGTGAATATTGCTTTTCTGAACTGACTGGATATTTCTCCCAGTGAAAATGGGGGAATGGCTCTGGAGGAGACAAGCCCCTACTGGATCTGCTACACCTCTCAAGGAAGTAGAGAATCATCTTTGAGAGAAATTTACTTTAAAAAAAGGGGGCTATTACGTTTTGTAGAGATTTACTAGTAAGTATTGATCAAATAGTCTCTTCAATGAAGAGAAAGAGGAAAGGGATAAAAAAGCAGGAATATCTATGGAGAAGTAGTGGGACTGAGACTCTGGTGGGTTCACAGTTCAAATTTATACTTCTCTGTAGAATTCATCATCCATTCTACTTTATATTTCATTTCTGTGGAATTATTCATCCATTCCACCTTGCTGATTCTAAGTATTAAATTTTAATCTGAGTCCCTTAGCACTGGCATCACTGAGAGGATTATAGAGTGACTACTGGTATATCCCTTTTTTTCAGTTTTGTAAAGATAAATAAAGGACTGAATGTATAATTCTCTGAGATCTCAGCAAGTACAGTGGTGATGTAGAACAAAATAACATGGCCACCACCTGGATGTGGGAAAGTTTTTCTCTCTTGGGGGAAGTAGATTTTCTGGAATGTTGAAAAACTAGAGGTAGAGATATATTCAGAAATATTTGGACACTGAATATACTTTCCCACCTCAGCTGTAGATATGGCCTCACTGTCTTTGAGCGTGTCTGAAGAACTGCAAGAGCCCAATGTTTAAAAACATTCGAGTTGCAGTGAATAAATTTAGTGTAATTTCTTCTAGGTGGAGGCATAAGCCTCAAGTATGAAAGACACTGGCGTAGCAAGAATAGTCTCACAACTGGTAAGATCCCACTTTGTGTGGGCAATGCCACTGCGGCGTTGCTTCCCCAGTGGGAGTGGGAGAAAGCTCTGCTAAAATGTGTTGTTTTTGTTCCAGCCCCATGTGTCACCTCACTTCCATTAAAATATTTCACCTGTGAGGAATTGAAGGTAAAGTAAATCTAACCATACAAGAAATCTTGTGTGTAGTTCTTTCCCGCTTGCTAGCCTCCAGGAACGCAGCTTCTGCAAGTGAGACCAATGATATTGTAGACAGCGTGGTTCTGTCTTTTCTTCTCAGTGCTAGGTTTACTGGTCACACTATTACACAGTTGGGGGAAAGGACCACATTAATAAGGGAAAAGGCATACTACTGGAAGGATTCCAGGAAACAACCCATTGACTAAGATAATGGATTATGCCAGTCTCAGCAAGTACGTGAAATGAGTCCAGAGGAAAGAGAAAGAGTAAGAAAACTTGGGAGGCACCTGCTGCAGGGCTGATAGCTTATTTCCTCAAAATCACCTACCAAAATCCTAATAAGAATTGATATGCCTATTTACCTTGTTGAAATGTTAGGGAAAGAAATCTGTTTGGGAAACACTGAACTGAGCACGAGTCTGCAAAAATACAGTCCTGAACTCCAAAAGGCAGGCTTGTGTAGATAAGCTGCAGGAGTGACTTCTGGGATCCTAGGCTGCAGTGTGGGTGGGTGATATATGGTGACAATGGTTACTGTATCCCAGCCAAGCAACCCTGTCCTTCCCATGTGGTTTCATACTGCTAATAAAGGAGCAGCCTGTCTCTACATGAAGGGGTTTAGCACCTATTTAGCTGTGATTTTGGAGCAGAAATAACTAGGAAGGATCCAAGAAATGTGGGCTTTAACCAAGGGATGCCAAAAGCCTGTGAGAATAACATAAGATCAGGAGCCTAACCAAGCAGAAAGAAACAATCTTTATTATAAAGCAAAGAGCAACTGAAAATTGAAAGGCATGAGCTATATCAACCAGTTATAGATACAGCAGGAAAGGAAGCCACACAGAAGGATGCCATGTGGAAAATGTTCTATGAGCTTCTTAAGGAAACACAGAGCAGAGAGCATGGTGCAGAACTAACATCCGACAGGATAATTCTTGCTGTCAGGTTACGATGCCTTGATTTGCAGTGATTGTCAAAGACATGAGAGTCACTGGAGTTCATCCCCACCCCCGCACTTCAAATACATCTATCCCTAGTAACTTCACTGACAGCAAATACGGCAGCAATTTCGAATCCGCTGCACTGGGAGAAAGCTCTGCCACCCAGCCACTGAGCATCTGAAGCTTTGCCGTTGAATATGGTGGTTTATCAGATGTCCTTTGCTTCCTCCTTCTTCCGCAACAGCATATGCTTAACCACAAGCAACACAGTGTATCTGGGGAAGGACAGGGGCCCTACGTAAAGATTTAATTACCTCATAATTCTGCATGGGGCCAGTGTTATAGTCCTGGAGTAAGAGGTTATTTGGCTACAGCAAAACATTTTATCTTAGTGACAAGAATAAAACAAAAGCTCTATACACATCAGACAAATAGGTGTGCTTTCTTAAAGAAATGGTATCTTTGGGACGCCTTGGTGGCTCAGTCGGTTATGTGTCTGCCTTCAGCTCAGGTCATGATCTCAGGGTCCTGGGATCCAGTGCTGCATTGGGCTCCCTGCTCAGGGGGAGCCCGTTTCTCTCTCTTCCTCTGCCGCTCCCCCCCTCCCCCGGCTTGTTCTCTCTCTCTCTCTCTCTGACAAATAAATAAATAAAATCTTTTTTAAAAAAAGAAATGGTATCTTTTTTTAATTTAATTTAATTTAATTTAATTTTTAAGATTTTATTTATTTATTCGAGAGAGAGAGAATGAGAGATAGAGAGCACGAGAGGGAAGAGGGTCAGAGGGAGAAGCAGACTCCCTGCTGAGCAGGGAGCCTGACGTGGGACTCGATCCCGGGACTCCAGGATCATGACCTGAGCCGAAGGCAGTCGCTTAACCAACTGAGCCACCCAGGCGCCCGAAATGGTATCTTTAATAGACTGAAGGTTTATGTTTCCTCTCACCTCCAAATTTATATGTTGAAACTCAATACTCCCCAATGTGATAGTATTAGAAGGTGGGGACTTTGGGAGGTGATTAGGCTTAGATGAGGTCATGAAGGTAGTGTCCTCATGATTAGTGTCCCTACAAGGGTCACCAGAGAATTTGCTCTCTCTTTGTGCTTTCCATATTGTGAGGTTATAGGAGAAGCTGGAAGTATGCAACGCACAAGAGGGTTCTCACCAAAACCTGACCATGTTAGCACTCTGATCTCTGGCCTGTGAGAAATAAATTTCTGTTATTTATAAGCCACCCAGTCTGTTGTATTTTTGTTATAGTGGTCTGAACTGACTAAGATAGTATCTGGAAACAAATAGTCCCGAACATAATCATCTGTTTACATGTCATTTTGGGCCTTCAAATAGGAAAATGATAAGTCCCATGAAGCCAAAACCAAAAGGCATTCGTAGATAGGCAGTTGGACTGTTCTTGCTCACACTTCTGACATCTTTTCCAACACTACTTCTCCAATTCTCTTGACACCAGCTAGGTGTTCTACAGTTCAACTCAGTTGTCACTAACTACCCAGAGTTAGCTCAGACACTACCAGTTAAGGGCTCAGGTTCACAAGACCGCCTCCTCTCAGATGCCAGTCACAAATGGGGTGCCCAGTCTACCCGCACTTCTATCTGGTCTATTGCAAATTCAGGGGTTTCTCCAACCGTCCCCTCAAGCTGCCTCAGGTTTCAATAATTTCCTAGAATGACTCACAGAACTCAGGAAAACACGTTACTTACATTCATTGGTTTAATATAAAAGATACAACTCAGGAATAGCCAAATGGAAGAGATACACAGGGCAAGGCATGGCGGAGGGGGCTGAGTTCCCATGCTCTCTCTAGGCACATCACCTGCCCAGAACATCAATGTGTTCACCAACCCAGAAGCTCTCTACATCACATTGTTTAGAGGTTTTTATGGAGCTTTCACTGTATAAGCAAGATTGATGAAATCATTGGCCACTGGTGATTAACTTTCCCAGTCCTCTCTCCTCCCCAGATATTGGGACATATGGCTGAACGTTCCAAACTTCTAATCAAGGCTTAGTCTTGCTGGTGGCCAGCCCCCATCCTGAAACTATCTACACCTCCCACGAATCACCTTATCAGACCAAAAATGCTCCTATCTCCCTTATCACTCAGGAAGTCCCAAGGATTTTAGGAGCTCTGTGACAGTAATTTGGTGACAAAAAATCAAATCTATTTCTATGATTCCTCAATAATATTTGCAGTGGGCAGTCCAATTTGAAAAAAAAAATGAAAGAAATCATATTTTCTAAAATCCTTGTTTTCCTGTTATGTGAAGTAGCATTTAGGAACAGAATAAGAAATATAGGTGAGTTAGTGATAGTTGGGGGAGAAGACTCTGAAATTAAAGTCTGGTTTTTGAATAGCTTTTGCAAGAAGAGAATTTGAGACTTTCAGAATTTGAGACACACTCAGGAGAGTACATGCACTCAGATCAGTATGTGCACTCACATGTCCCCTGATAAGCAGAAATCTGTTTGGGCCTCAGGAAGACTGTCTAGCCCCTCCAGAATAAAGGAGTCCCCAATATCCTGTGGGAATTGATTATATATCAGTTAAATGCATTGTTTTTTTTAATTCAACTTAAGTTCAAATCTTGGATCTTCCATTTATTAGCTCTGTGATGTAGGACAGCTTAGTCTCTTAAAGCCTCTATTTCCTCATTTATAAAAGAAGTTCTATTACCTACCCATAGAGAGGCTGGGAAGACTAAATGTGATCATATATGACACGTAGCACATACCTAAGGAGTGTTTATTATGACATTTTTAAGGCTCCATCTTTCACAATAGAGCTAGCTATCTGCATGGTCCCTGTAACTTGCTGAATATATTTATGCTTAAGTTGACTTTATGTAAAAATTATGCATACTAAATATACACCATAGTGTGAAGGATTAATTCATGTTAACAATTTTTAAAAATGTTTTGTAAAAGCCTGAGATAAAAGTACCCCTCCAGGTATTTATAAAGAGAGGAAACTGAGCAATGTGGAGGAAAGTATTTGTTGTGACAGTTCTGGTCCATGGCTGAGCACCCTGTGTATATAGTGTGCCACACACAGCAGTGCTCCTGAGAGCTCCCCTCTAGGATTCTGTAAAAGTCACTGGCTGGTTGAAGGCAGTACTAATGATGCATGCACTTGTGTAAAACACTAGAAGGAGAGGACTGGGATATTTTCTAATTCTAGGAAAGCTGTCAGATCATAAATTAAAAAAAAAAGCTTGTTATCTAATCAGATTGTACAAGATGTCAGCCTACAAACACAAATTTACCAATAATATTCTTTGAAACATGAACTTATATCTATTATTACAAATAAAGAACCTTGTTCCATGAGCATTTTCCCCTTAGTTGATTATTAACTAAGGAATAGTAGGAAAGCATCAGGATAGGCATCAAAACATTTTAAAATTAAGAAACCAGGGGCTCCTTGGTGGCTCAGTTGTTGGGCGTCTGCCTTCGGCTCAGGTCATGATCCTAGGCTCCCGGGATCGAGCCCCGCATCTGGCTCCCTGCTCGGCAGGAAGCCTGCTTCTCCCTCTCCCACTCCCCCTGCTTGTGTTCCCTCTCTTTATATATCTCTCTCTGTCAAATAAATAAAATCTTTTAAAAAAATAAATAAAATTAAGAAACCAGAGCACGATACACACTTTAATTATTTTTTCAGTAGTGTTTGAGATTTTTTCTGTTACTCAAGCCAGTATTTACAAGGTTTCACTAAACCTTAATAATGAATAAGTCCTACAGATTGTACTGATGCCAATTTCCTGGTTTTGATATTTGAGGTTATATTAGAGTTATGTAAGATGCTACCTTTGAAGGAAGTTGGGTGAAAGTTACATGTGACCGTTCTGCACTATTTTTTGAAAATTCCTGTGAATCTAAAATTATTTCTAAATGAAAGTTTAAAAACATCTGATTTTGTTTTATATATTTGGGTTTTTAATAACACTTCAATTGGAAAGAGAATTTTTATCAAGTCAGCAGCCACTTCTTCACAGAGCAGCACCTAAAGAGACCTAGACTTCAGTCCACCTGCAATGCGGCACATGGTACACCATTTTACTGAGACTTGGTCAGACCACAGCCAGGTCACACAGTGCACATTGAGTTAATCACCAGTGGCCAATGATTTCATCAATCTTGCTTATATAGTGAAACCTCCATAAAAACGTCTAAACAGTGAGGTGTAGAGAGCTTCTGGGTTGGTGAACACACTGATGTGCTGGGCGGGTGATGTGCCTAGAGAGAGCATGGGAACTCTGAGCCCCCTCCCCCATGCCTTGCCCTGTGTATCTCTTCCATTTGGCTATTCCTGAGTTGTATCTTTTATAATAAACCAATGAATGTAAGTAACGTGTTTTCCTGAGTTCTGTGAGTCATTCTAGGAAATTATTGAACCCTGAGGCAGCTTGGGGGGATGGTTGGAGAAACCCTTGAATTTGCAATAGACCAGGTAGAAGTGTGGGTAGCCTGAGCACACCATTTGTGACTGGCATCTGAGAGGAGGCAGTCTTGTGAACCTGAGCCCTTAACTAGTAGGGTCTGAGCTAACTCTGGGTAGTTAGTGACGGAAATGAGTTGAATTGTAGAACATCTAGCTGGTGTCAGAGAATTGGAGAAGTAGTGTTGGAAAAGATGTCAGAAGTGTGAGCAAAAACAGTCCAACTGCCTATCTACGAATGCCTTTTGGTTTTGGCTTCATGGGACTTATCATCTCCCTATCTGAAGTACTAGAGACATTAGGTAAGCTAAAATGAAGACATGCTTCTTGTACTAAAAAGTGCTCCTCTTTCTGGTATTTCCATTGTTCTAGCTACAGAAGCTTGGGGTAAGAGGTGGAAGTTTTACTCTTTCATACTCATTCTCTGTTACAAAGGGTTGACCCAGATTTTGTGGAGCCTAAATGTCATACAGTTTTGTGACTTCTCTTTAGGAAATGCAATACATAAACATGTTACATTTGAACAACATGAACACAATGGCAAGGCTCCTCCCAGGTCTTAGAAAGAGGCCCATGGGAAAGTGCAGCTGGGAAGTTTAAACTTCAATAGCTTCATGGTGTAGACAACATCAGCTTCTCTTGGGTAATACTGATCTTCTGAAGCGACAGAGCAAAGAGAACATGGAAGAGGCATAACATTGATTTCAGAACTTGAGAATTCCCTGGAGTACTGGGAGGGAGAGGTCAAAGGAAAAGGCATAGAAAGCCCCTGAGGAAGGCAATACCCAGTCTCTAGCAATGTCCCCGGCACTCAGTAGGCAATGTGATAAATGTTATTGACTGAATAAATGAGCACAGACAATTTCCTTGATGGGTCTTATAATAGATACATTTGACTGAATAATTAATTAATTCTGCATTGGTGAATCACACAGTTTTTATATTAAATCCTTTTTTTAAAACTCCATATTTTTCTATTTTAAACATGAGGCTTAGACTTTGACTCTGTGATCATTCTCTATATCCAAGATGTCAGGTTGGTAGTCCTTGCCACTTCAGAACAATCAAGTCCATGATAGAGATGTGCAAATCCATACCCACATATGATCAGATAAGTCTGATATACAGCAGGATGTGGTGAGCTATGAAATGCCTCTGTCCCATCAAAAAATGCACTCCCAGAAAAAGTTGGATTATGTTCAAGGTTTAAGATACTGTGGTGTCCAATTTACTCACAGTATGTTTTCAAGGCAAAAATCCAAGGTTGTGTAAATGTAAAGAAGAAGAGGGATAAAAACAATAGTTGAGACTCAACAAGCTCCAGATAATTTTAATCAAAATTATTACCAGTCACTGTCACTTTTGAGCAGCCTTTTCTGCCATGAGGCATCAGGCCAATGCAGTCAGGTTCCTGACAGTTCTCTTCATCAATCCAGGAAATATATAGTAGGCCATTTGCACCATCTGCTGCCCAGATGCCAGTCATTAAAAGGCAGATAGGAACCCCGGGAAAGCATGTTGGAATGTCACTTGGAAAAAACCTGAAACTTGCTTTGGGGGGTAAAAAAAACAAAACTGGGAGCATATTGAGTATGAGAAAGACAGAGACTCCATAAAAAGAGTACTATGAAAGCAAAGATACATGTTAAAGCTCTGAAAAATCAGAAGAAATTCTTCTATTGCCTCTCAGCCAATTTGATATGATTTTTGCTTTTGGAAATTATATGAAATACAATATTTCCCAGGCATTTTGTAGTGGTTGATATTATACTCTTTATGTGTATAAATATCTCCTTATGGTAATATTTGTGTACCCCTCTTTTTTTAGAGTAGGAACATAAGGGAAGAAGTCCCTGCTACAGGACATCCCTAATCCTGACCTCATCTCAGGCTGTAACAAATATTCACTGCTGTTACCTTCCTGAAATAATTATGATCTTTATTTAGAGACTAATTGAAGTGAGATTTTTACACAGTTGGTGTTAGAAATGCTGGCAGCCTTGGTCTCCAGCGATGTGGCCATCTCATCTGCCACAAAATGAGACTGTCTTATTTCTTAGAAATACAATACAGTTCTCTGAGAAGTTTTCAGACATGATGGACCTCTGATGGAATTGCACCAGATTACACAGAAGAGTCACAGTTTTGTCTGTTTTTGTGTATTGTTCAAGTATCCACGTAACTGATGCAGTCATAGGAGCCAGTAATACTCATCCTATCTTCAGCATTGGAACAAGACTAAAGTGTGTGGTTGGTAAAATTTTCCCTTAGAATCATCTCACCATTTTAGGGCTGGTTCTGCTTTTAATGGACTCATCCCTCCCTCACCCCTACTAACCTTTACTCTCCCACAGAAGCTGTTTGTTGTTTTTTTTTCCAAGGAAACTTTACTTGGGGCTTAAGAGAGTTCATAGGGATCTAGGCTATGTTTCTCAAACTTGATTAATATATATCATTTTTTTTTTAAGATTTTATTTATTTATTTCAGAGAGTGAGCCAAGCATGTGGTGCAGCAGAGGGAGAGGGAGAAGCAGGCTCCCCGCTGAGCAGGGAGCCCAACGTGGGGCTCAATCCCAGGACCCTGGGATCATGACCTGAGCCAAAGGCAGACACTTAACCGACTGAGCCACCCAGGTGCCCCATCATCTTTTAAAGAGAAAAAAATTAGTCCTGGATCTTGAATATGAGCTGAAATGATTTTCATTATAACATTACTTAAGTATTTCTAAACATAAAGCTAGGTATAAGTTCCATCTGCTTATAGCTGTTATACATGAGTACAACCAAGACAAATTTACACATCAAATACAAAGGCAACTACAAAACCAATAAAAGTAAAATTAACAACATTAATTTAATGTGACAATTAAAGCTGTTTTGCTAAAATCATATTGATTCTCATATTGTGAATATCTTTCTCAGTACTATGGTTCAAGTCTTCTTGAGTTTGGCATGCTTGTAACTATTATAAGCTCTGTGGTAACTATACAGGTGTACAGTGGTGGATGTAGGACAATGGTCATTTTGATATCAGGACATCAGGGATGTCAGATAGGCTTGTCAGCATATTAAATGGATTCAAAGGATTCTGGTATATTTAAACCCCTTCTTTTTAATTTTTAAAAATAACCCTAGAATTATATACATATATAATATATTCAAAGCAACACCTCCAATGGGGGTTACTTAAAACAGGTTTTCCACAATACTCTTATTATTATTACTATTTTTTAAAAAATATTTTATTTATTTGACAGAGAGAGAGACAGTGAGAGAGGGAACACAAGCAGGGGGAGTGGGAGAGGGAGAAGCAGGCTTCCCACTGAGCAGAGAGCCCGATGCTGGGCTCAATCCCAGGACCCCGTGATTCTGACCCAAGCCGAAGGCAGACGCTTAACGACTGAGCCACCCAGGTGCCCCTATTATTATTACTATTAAAGTAAAATTGTTTCTAAGAATTTATTTCCCCTAGTTCATGTTTTCTACCAAAAAAAAATTCTACATATATTTAATTATTAAAACAGAATGTAACAAATGCCCAAGCTAAGACTTGTTATAAGCATCTGCATATTTTTGCAACTCTATAGTAAATCTTGCTCACTGCATAATTTATTCCAACTTTTTTTCTTCAAACTTTCAGCAATATTTCTTTTTCTTTTTTTTTTAAATTTTATTTATTTATTTGACAGAGAGAGACACAGCAAGAGAGGGAACACAAGCAGGGGGAGTGGGAGAGGGAGAAGCAGGCTTCCCGCTGAGCAGGAAGCCTGATGTGGGGCTCGATCCCAGGACCCCAGGATCATGACCTGAGCCGAAGCAGATGCTTAATGACTGAGCCACCCAAGCGCCCCTTTTCAGCAATATTTCTGAGTCTTCTGAACATCTTTGTGAATAGAAGAACACATTTTAGTTTATTTCCATATTGTTTTTCTATTATTTCAACCATTTTTACTGCATCAGGAAGAAATGTGTTTGCCCAGTGGTACACAGCTTTTTGGGTTTTGCTTTTTTTTGTGTTAAGTAGGAAACCTTGAGATCAACTTCCAAATATTTATCATGAAATTAAAAAAAAATACCTTTGAAACAATTATAGACTCCCTAATTAATATAATATAAATTATAGATTCCTAAATTATAGAAATTTTCAAAAATAGTCGAGAAGTCCCATGTAGCTTCACTCAGCTTCCCTCAAAGGTAACATCTTCTATAACTCTAACAACAAATATCAAAACTGGGACATTGGCATCGGTACAATCTGCAGGTCTTATTCATTATGAAAGTTGAGTGAGATTTGGCAAATACCAGCCCGCATATAAAATGACCTGAAGTATTACTGAACAAATAATTAAGGTGTGTGTCATGATCTGGCTGCTTAGTTTGTGAATGTTTTGCTGCCTATCATGATGCCTTCAGAGTATCCAATACCTAATCAACTGAGGGAAAAAATCTGCATTTGCGGCAAGGTTCTTTATTTATTGTAATAGATATAAATCATGTTTCAAATAGTTTTATTGATAATTTTTGTTTCTAGGCTGACATTTTGTGTAATCTGATTAGATCATTTTTAAAAGTTTGATATGTGGATGACAGTTTTCCTAGAATTAGAAAATGTGTGGGGCGCCTGGGTCACTCAGAGGGTTAAGCATCCAACTCTTGATTTCAGCTGGGGTCATGATCTCAGGGTCCTGGGGTCAGCCCTGCATAGGTCTCTGCACTCAGTGGGGAGTCTGCTTGAGATTCTCTCCCTCTCCTTCTGTCCCTTCCCCAGGTGCATTCTCTTTCTGTCTAAAATAAATAAATCTTTAAAAAAGAAAGAAAGAAAGAAAGAAAGAAAGAAAGAAAGAAAGAAAGAAAGAAAGAAAGAAAGAAAGAAAGAAAGAAAATGTGTCAGTTCCCTCCTTTTATTGTTTTAAATTAGTGCATGCAATAATGTATTATCTTCAAACTTTTGTTTGGAGTATTTAATTAAAACCAGTTATTTGTGTGGTAAATCTACTTATGTCGGCAAATATATGTTACATAAATTGCATAATATAAAAGAATGGGTCATCCTGTGTCCCTCCTGGAGGTTATGAATTACATTTCTAAGCATTGATCTACAAAACACAGAGTCATCTGTTTACTCCTTTCTCTCTAGCCTCATTACCTTGTATTTACAGGCTCACAATACCAAATCACTATTAACTCATCACATACATCTTGTTATTTCCTTTGTAAATACTTGTTACTTCCTCTCCTTTGTAAATACTTTTCCAACCATTTGGAGCTCTCTTCCTTCCTTTACTGATCTGAAGAATTCCTATTCTTTCTCGGAAAGCCCAGCTCAATGTCCCTTCTTCCAAAAAGCTTTTCCTTTTCCTTTCTCTGTATCACATGTTTGTTCCACGTGAACCCACTGGTGTACTGATCTCACCAGGCTGCAGTTTGTTTCATTACATCTCTACTCAGTAGATACTAGGAGTTGTCTTAGTTTTCTCCCTCAGTGTTTAATATTTTGGATCAAACTGATTTTAGATTTGATATTTTCCCCAAAACAATGACTTGTCATTATAGACTCCTGAACCACATAGAACCCACTAGAAAAAGTAAAATGAAGGTGTGGATCAGAGTATTTGCCATTACAGTTTTTAACCATGAGGATTTTCAAAACTGATGCAACTAGAGAAATTTTAACCTGTAAAAGAAATAACAAATTTCTCTAGGATGAGTTCAATTAAATTACTATTATGAGAGGATTGTGAGAACAATAAACATCATTTCCTCATAACATTCAGTCTTATTGTCTCCATTGTGAACTAAATGTCCTATTGTTTTCTTACTCATAAGGGTATAATGAAGATCTCCTAGGCATTTTGTGACCCTGACTCATTCAGATCCTACACTGTATTGCAGCCTCCAGGACTGTAGAGCACATTATATGGTGTGGGGAGGAGGAGGGAGGTGTCTCAAATTATACTTTAAAAACCAGGCTTTATGCTCCCATGTCCTTTGTGAAATGAAACACAGGGTATACATTTCTCATTTCTTTCCCCTCAGGAGGATGCCAAACTCTTGTTCAGGAAAAGGGGAGAAGTTGCTTTGGGCTTTCCTCTTTTCCTCTGAGATTTGTTTCATTTGTTTCATAAGGAACTATTGGTTGCAGCTAAAATTTCCCCATTGCATATGCCTGAGTGTGCAAGATCTTTTTGTTGTAATCTTCTGCAAATGCCAAATTACCTGCCAAGTTTTATGGTTAATTATTATATTTCCATGCTCTTAATTTATAAAGTGTTTGTCTTTGGTGCTCAAAGGAGAGACAGTATTTCAGACAAGCCAGTGGCCAAAAGAGTATAGTCGGAGGCAGTAAAGAGTTAATATAAGAGAGGAAGTCATAACTTAGCCCACTACACACTTGGGGAATTATGGTAGATGTAACTTTGATTTGTTTAACCTCAGATAATCCATCACAGACTTGAAGATAAAACAGAAGGAGGTAAAACAAGGAAGACAGTTTTCCCCCTGCTTAAATGCTGGTTGTTGAACATTTGCCAGGTTATCATTGGGAATCAACCGAATTAAGATGACAAAAGAAGTATCCAGTACCAAGGAGTTTATAAGACAGATTGTCTTTCTTATGCTATTTACCTACTATATACACTATTACTTACTACAAACACAATAAGTTATGTCTTTACCACATTTCGTACCAGTAGCAGCCAGAATCCTGGAAGGGAAAAATAGCTCACTATTTTTTTTTTATCAGAATTTAGGACATGGTGAATAGAAACTAAAAAAAAAAAAAAAAAAGTGCAAATAAATAATAGTGGAGAGCCCTTACTAATTTTAGCCTGAGAGTGAAGAGATTTATCAGAACATTCTACACAAGTAAAAGCTAAAGAAGTCCATCACCACTCAATTTGTCTTACAAGAAATGTTAAAGGAACGTCTTTAACCTGAAAAGAAAGGGTGCTCATTAGTGACAAGAACACATATGAAAGAATAAATCTCACTAGAAAGGTAAATTCATAGTAAAGGTAGTAGGTTATAAAGCTAGTATAAAGGTTAAAAGTCAAAAGTAGTAAAAATAACTATGATTACAACAATTAGTTAAAGGATCCACAAGATGAAAAGATATAAAATGTGACATCAAAAACATAAAATATGGTGGGGGAGTAGTAATAATATTGAGCTTTACAATGGTATCAAATTTAGGTTGTTGTCAACTTAAAATAGACTGCTATAGATATATGTAAGCCTCATACTAAGCAAAAAGCTGTAGAAAATACACAAAAGATAAAGGGATATAAGCAGACCACTAAAGAAAGTTATCAAACCACAAAAGAAGAGCGCAAGAGAAGAAGAAAGGAACAGAGAGGTACTATACAAAAACCAGAAAACAAGGAACAAAACAGCAATAAGTACATACCTATCAATAATCACTTTAAGTGCAAATGGACTAAATTCTCCAATCAAAAGACAGAGTGGCTGAACGGATTAAAACAAAACAAACAAACAAAAAACAAAAAGCCCCCATGTATATGATGTGTATAAGAGACTTACTTTAGATGTAAGGACATACACAGACTGAAAGTAGAGATGAAAAAAGATATTTCATGCAAATGCTTTTCAGCAAAAAGCTGGAGTAGCTATAATTATGTCAGAAAAAACAAACATTAAAACAAAGACTATAATGAGAGACAAAGAAAGGTGTTACATAATGATAAAGCAATCAATCCAATGTGAAGATACATTTGTAAATATTTATGCACCAAACATAGGAGCACCTAAATATATAAAGAAAATATTAACAGACCTAAAGGGAGAAACACATAGTAATACGATAATAGTAAGGGATTTTAATACCCTACTTATATTAATGGATAAATCATCCAGACAGAAAATCAATAAGGAAACACTGACCTTAAACAACACATTAAACCAGATGGACTTAACAGATATTTATAAAACGTTCCATCCAGAAGCAGCACAATATACATTTTTCTCAAGTGCACATGGAACATTGTTCAAGATAGATTATATGTTAAGCCACAAAACAGTCTTAAAAAATTTAAGAGGACTGAAATCATACCAAGCATATTTTCTGACAAGAATGATATGAAACTAGAAATTAATTAAATGAAGACAACTGGAAAATTTGCAAATATGTGGAGATTAAAGAATGTGCTACTGAACAATCAATGGGTCAAAGAAGTCAAATATAAAAGATACCTTGAGGCAAATGAAAAGGGAAACAGAATAACCCAAAATTTGGGATGCAGCAAAAATAATACTAAGAGGGAAGGTCATAATGATAAACACCTACTTCAACAAACAAGAAAAGTCTCAAATAAGCAACCTAACTTTACACCTCAAGGAACCAGAAAAACCAGAAAGCCCAAAGTTAGTAGCAAAAAGGAAATAACAAAGAGATGAAACAGAAGATTTGAAAAAATTATTACCAGTGAAGGGATTTAATTAGTAATCAAAAACCTCCCAACAAACATAAGTTCAGGACCAGACAGCTTCACTGGTGAATTCTGCCGAGCTTTCAAAAAAGATTAATCCTAATCCTTCTCAAACTGTTAAAGAAAAAAAATAGAAGAGGGAACCCTTTCAAACACATTTTATGAAGGCAGCATTACCCTGATAATGAAATCAGACAAGGACACCACAAGGAAAGAAAATTACAGGCTATTATCCCTGATGAACACAGTTGTAAAAATCCTCAACAAAATGTTAGCAAACTGAATTCAACAATACATTGAAAGGATCATACACCATGATCAAATGGGATTTATTCCAGGGATGCAAGTATAGCTCAACATTTACAAATCAGTCAATGTAATAAACCACATTGACAAAATGAAAGATAAGAATCATATGATCATCTCAATAGATATACAAAAAGCATTTGGCAAAATGTAATATCTGGTTCTGATTAAAAAAAAGAAAACCTCTCAATAAAGTATAGATGGAATGTACATCCACAAAATAAAGGCCATGTAAGTCAAGTCTATGGATAACACTATACTCAATGGTGAAAAGCTAAAAATTTTCCTGTAAGATCAGGAACAAGACATGGATGCCCACTCTTGTAGTACTGGAAGTAATCAGACAAGAAGAAGAAATAAAAAGCATCCAAAATGAAAAGGAAAAAGTAAAACTGTCCTTATTTGTAGATGACATGATACTATATATAGAAAACCCTAAAGACTCTGTTAAAAAACTGTTAGAACTAATAAATGAATTCAGTAAGGTTGCAACATATAAAATCAATACACAGAAATCAGTTGCATTTCTACACACTAATTATGGACTATCAAAGAGAAATTAAGACAACAACCACACTTACAAATGCACCAAAAAGAATAAAATACCTTGGAATAAATTTAACCAAGGAAGTGAAAGACCTGTGCACTGAAAACTATAAGACATTAATGAAAGAAATTGAAGAAGACAAAAATAAATGGGAAGATAATCCTTGCTAATGGACTGGAAGAATTAATATTATTAAAATGTCCATACTACCCAAAGCAATCTACAGATTCAATGCAGTCCCTATCAAAACTCTCATGGCATTTTTTACAGAAATAGAACAAACAATACTAATATTAGCATGGAACCATAAAAGACCCCAAATAGCCAAAGCATTCTTGAGAAAGAAGAACAAAGCTAGAGGCATCATGCTCCCCAATTTCAAACTATACTACAAAGCTATAATTATTAAAATAGTATTGTGTATTGTGATACATAGATCAGTGGAACCAAATACAGAACCCAAAAATAAACCCATGCATATATGGTCAATTAATTTATGACAAAGAAGCCAAGAATATACAACGGAGACAGGACAGTCTATTCAACAAATGGTTTGGGAAAACTGGACAGCCAAATGCAAAACAATGAAACTGGACCACTATCTTACATTATACACAAAAATTAACTCCAAATGGATTAAAAACTTGAACAAAACCTAAAACCATAAAACACCTGGAAGAGGACATAAGTGCTAAGTTCTTTTACATAGGTCTTGGCAATGATTTTTTTTAATATAACACCAAAGCAAAAGCAACAAAACCAAAAATAAACAAGTAGGACTAAATCAAATCAAACTTTTTGTATGGCAAAGGAAACTCAACAAAATAAAAAGGCAACATATTGAATGGGAAAAATATTTGCAAATTATATATCTGATAAGGAGCGAATAACCAAAATTTATAAAGAACTCTTCGAATTCAATAGCAAACAAACAAAACAATAATTCATTTAAAAATTGGCAGAAGTTCTGAGTAGACATTTTTCTAAGGAAGATATACAGACAGCCAACAGGTACATGAAAATATGCTCTACATCATTAATCATCAGGGAAATGCAAATTGAAACCACAATGATATATCATCTTATTCCTGTTAGAATGGCTATATCAAAAAAGACTAAATAACAAGTATTGGCAAGGATGTGGAGGAAAGGGAACCCTTGTGTACTACTGGCGGGATTGTAAATTGGTGCAGCCACTATGGAAAACAGTAAGGAGGTTCCTCAAAACTTAAAAGTACAACTACAATATGATTCAGTAATTCCACTTCTCGATATTTATCCAGGAAAATAAATACACTAAGTTGAAAAGATATATGCACCCCCATGTTCACCATGGCAGTATTTATATAGTAGCCAAGATAGGGAAACAGCCTAAGTATCCATAAGTGGATAAATTAATAAAGAAATTGTGGAATATATACACAATGGAATATTATTCAGCCATAAAAAGTATGAAATTTTGATATTTGTGACAACATGGATGGACCTTTGAGGGCATCAGACAGACATAGACAAATACTGTGTGATCGCTCTTATATATGGAACCTCTCTCTCTATATATATATATAACTATATAAATACTTATAACTGAATTACATAATTTATAACTAAATATATATATATATAAAATACTATATGTATAAAACAGTATATATAAAAAACACTATATATATATATATATATATATATATATATATATATAACACTATATGCACCGTCTATGAGTGTGTGTGTCTGTGTGTATACACAGAGTTGTAGTTGCCAGAGGCAGATGGCAGAGGGTAGGAGAAAAGAGTGAACTGTTCCTAGAAACATCGCCAAAGGCAAGGGAAGCAAGGGCAAAAATGAACTATTGGGATTTCATCAAGATAAAAAGCTTTTGCACAGCAAAAGAAACAATCCACAAAACCAAAAGACAACAGACAGAATGGGAGAAAATATTTGCAAAGGACATATCAGATAAAGGGCTAGTATCCAAAATCTATAAAGAACTTATCAAACTCAACACCCAAAGAACAAATAATCCAATCAAGAAATGGGCAGAAGACATGAACAGACATTTTTCCAAAGAAGACATCCAAATGGCCAACAGACACATGAAAAAGTGCTCAACATCGCTCAGCATCAGGGAAATCCAAATCAAAACCTCAATGAGATACCACCTCACATCAGTCAGAATGGCTAAAATTAACAAGTCAGGAAATGACAGATGTTGGCGGCGATGTGGAGAAAGGGGAACCCTCCTACACTGTTGGTGGGAATGCAAGCTGGTGCAACCCCTCTGGAAAACAGTATGGAGGTTCCTCAAACAGTTGAAAATAGAGCTACCATATGATCCAGCAATTGCACTACTGGGTATTTACCCCAAAGATACAAATGTAGGGATCCGAAGGGGTACATGCACCCCAATGTTTATAGCGGCAATGTCCACAATAGCCAAACTGTGGAAAGAGCCAAGATGTCCATCGACAGACGAATGGATAAAGAAGGTGTGGTATACATACACAATGGAATATTATGCAGCCATCAAAAGGAATGAGATCTTGCCATTGGCAACGACATGGATGGAACTGGAGGGTGTTATGCTGAGTGAAATAAGTCAATCAGAGAAAGACATGTATCATATGACCTCACTGATATGAGGAATTCTTAATCTCAGGAAACAAACTGAGGGTTGCTGGAGTGGTGGGGGGTGGAAAGGATGGGGTGGCTGCGTGATAGACATTGGGGAGGGTATGTGCTATGGTGAGTGCTGTGAATTGTGCAAGACTGTTGAATCACAGATCTGTACTTCTGAAACAAATAATGCAACATATGTTAAGAAAAAAGAAAAAGAAGAAGATAGCAGGAGGGGAAGAATGAAGGGGAGTAAGTCAGAGGGGGAGATGAACCATGAGAGGTGATGGACTCTGAAAAACAAACTGAGGGTTCTAGAGGGGAGGGGGGTGGGGGGATGGGTTAGCCTGGTGATGGGTATTAAAGAGGGCACATTCTGCGTGGAGCACTGGGTGTTATGCACAAACAATGAATCATGGAACACCACATCCAAAACTAATGATGTAATATATGATGATTAACATAACAATAAAAAAATTAAAAAAAGAGTGAACTGCTTTTGGTTAGTTTAAGTTCAAAAAGAGAGAGAGAACTTGAAGCAGAGCAGCTGTATAAAGAGGGGCACTTAACAGACCTTGTGACCTCTGGAGGAGGGATGCAATCAGCCCAAGGGAGCCTCTGAGAGGGAGTCAGGAGATTACTCTGATGTCACCATTTTCCCTTTGATAACAAACTCATTTCCTACTGTTTAAACCCAATTGTAAGTCAGAGGGCAGTGGAGCCATTGATATACTTCCGACAGGTCCGACTCCATGGGCGTAAATCAGGGTGGACTGACTTCGAATGGAAGATAGCAAACAAACATCCATGGGTTGGCACAGAACCCGTGGATGTTGGTTTTATCTGTTTCTTTCTGTGTGTGTGTGTGTGTGTGTGTGTGTGTGTGTGTGTGTGTGTGTGTATGCAGCATACAAGACGCCAGCCCTTGGAGAATTGCTTTTGTCTTGTTGATTCATTCCAAAGAGTCATGTAGCAATAAGCTGTAGATTGCCCCAGCAAGGCCTCAAGTCATCATTTTTGCTAGTTTGCGATTTGTGATTCAGCAGGGAAAGTGGCTATCACTGGGTGAGGTGAACACTAGATATGAATGTTTCCTTCTCAAGGAGCCACTGATAATAAGTAGCTGATGGAAAGAATTGGTGTACTTTCCAAGTGGGCTCTTCTGTGTCTTTTGTCTATCTCACAGAGGCCTCTGCCCAGTGATTTGCTGGAACCAGTTTGTATAGACAAGAGCCAACTGCAGACATCACTTCCCAACTTCAGCTCAGTGGCACCATGTTGGTAGCTTGAAATTGGCCATGTATGAGAATTTATATGGTAGAAATTACCAAACTCTATAAATCATTTGCTCCACCCAGAGAGTTTGTTTTTACACATTGAACAGCACACCACTGCCTCTGCATATAGAAATTCCCTAAGTAAGTTTTCCAGAGTTCTAGGATACAGACTCTCCTAGGTCTCAAATGTGAGGATTTGCCCTCCTTGGGTAATTTCAAATTTCCAGTTTCCTTAAAATTTACCAATTTTTGAATTTTCCTCTCCCTAACCATGGAATTACTAGTCCCCCAGGGTATCAGGAAATGTATAGCTTTCATATTAGTGTGTAAAATTTCTGAGTCTATATATGCTCTTTTTTGTATCATTTCGGCTTACTCTTCACAACTCTTTACCTATTTTATTGCATCTATAGCAACCCAGCTGAGTTACTCCAAGTCAGACAGGATGGGGATTTTTATCAATTTTATTAAGTTTTTAATTTTAATTCCAGTATTGTTAACATTCGGTGTTACATTAGTTTCACGTGTACAGTATACTGATTCAACAATTGTATATTATTCAGTGCTCATCATAAGTGTACTCTTAATCTCCTTCACCTCTTTCACCCATCCCCCGTCCACCTCTGTTCTGGCAACCACTGGCTTGTTCTCTTTATTTAGAAGTCTGTTTCTTGGTTTGTCTCTCTCATTTTTTTCTTTGTTCATTTGTTTTGTTTCTTAAATTCCACATACGAGTGAAATCATATATTTGTTTTTCTCTGTTTTATTTCACTTAACATTATACTCTCTAGCTCTATCCATGTTGCAGCAAATGGCAAGATTTCATTCCTTTTTATGACTGAGTAATATTCCATTCCATATATATACACCACATCTTCTTTATGCATTCATCTATTGATGGACACTTGGGTTACTTCCCTAATTTGGCTATTGTAAATACTGCTGCAATAAACATAGGGATGCATATATCCTTTCAAATTACTGCTTTTGTATTCTTTAGGTAAGTACCCAGCTGTGTGATTACTGGATCGTAGGGTAGCTCTATTTTTAATTTTTTGAGGAAACTCCATACTGTTTTCAACAGTTTATGCACCAGTTTGCATTCCCACCAACAGTGTATGAGGGTTAGGGTGGGGTTTTTTTTTGTTTGTTTGTTTGCTATCACTATATTTTCCTGCAAACTTTCAGTATTTTGGACTGAAAAATGATGGACTGTGAATGTATAGGACACTGTGCTGGGTGCCAAAGGGCACTGATAGAGAACTGGGGTGTGGCAGACAACCTGAGGTGTATAGGGAGACATTTGTACTTATAACCTTCCTTCTTTGGATAATTTTTACTTTTAGGTAGGGGATGTGTCTTTCTAGTGCCACGGATGTTCAGGGCATATTGTTGACAGATGTGAAATCAGGGATGGAAGGGCATTAGAACTTAGACTTGCCTCAGAGAGCATATTAACTCTGATCAGAGGCACACTTTATTTGCTCTGTTTGCCCTTCCAGATCCCTTCCCCTCTCTTTTCTATACTGCAAC
Source organism: Zalophus californianus (assembly GCF_009762305.2). Lineage (NCBI taxonomy): Eukaryota > Metazoa > Chordata > Mammalia > Carnivora > Otariidae > Zalophus > Zalophus californianus. The sequence goes on from NC_045600.1 coordinate 87,884,170, forward strand.
GCGCCCTGGGAGGCAGAACTTGTGGATTATATACCAAGGCTCCTAAACCCCAACTGGGTTTATGCAATAGGGGGCACCAACAAGAGATCAGAGGAAGAAGAAGAGATAAATCAGTTCACCAAAGACTGCTTCCCTGCCAATAGCTATGGCTTTCTCCAGTTCCCATAAAACCCTCCCTCCCCTACCACTCTGTCTCTTCATGTTAGAAGTGGTAACAGCTCCGCTCTGTTAGAAGTGTAACAGACCCTGGGTACATCACCAACCCCTGTTCATTCCCTTAATGAAATCCCCTTGTGAAAAAAAAAAAATCCTTATTTAACACTCTTCAATGACTTCATTTCATTAGACCATCTATCTCTTCTCAGGACCCTGACAAATACATTATTATAATGATGTTTTAAATATGGATTTTGAATGAAGAGAAAATGGGGAGATATTTCTTTTCATTGCTGGTGGAACTTTCTTGCATATCCAGCCCCAAACCAAAATTCAGCACTTTGTTGGTTCCCAGACTTCTGGTTGGGGGGAGATATCTCAGTCTTCCAAGGAGTAATATCATTCCTTTTGGCCTCACCAAATTATTCTAATTTCTCATTTTCCATTTTTTTTATTGCAAAAGACACTTGGCTCATGACTTCCTTTCCCTTTTTATTGCATCCCACCTCATGCTCATTCTTTTTGTAGCCTTTAAATACAATTAATCCTCAGACCCCATTAAATACAGCAGTTTCTTCTAGGCCAGGAGTATTTCTGCAATTGCAAATAATCATCTGAGTGTACTAGATTTATTAAAGTGTTTGGAAATATCACTATGGCTGTAAATGTCTCTCGTATTTCCAGAATACAGAAACGCTACCAGCAAATCTGGCAGGGAACAGTCTATTACCAATCCAAACACTAGCACTTTCACATCTGTTACGCTTAAAATTTTTAAACTAATGTATTCATTCCAGAAACAGCAGAACAAAAAGATATCCAGCTAGGAGATCTATTTTCATATCAATATTTAAAATGCTCTCATATTTACCATTTCACACTCACTAAATCTCCCGTGACTTTTTGCTTTCAGGAAATCCATCAATTACAAACCAAAGCGAACATCTAAAAGGACCTGTAAAATGCAATATATATTGGCAGGCAGGGAGTCCAAAGCTCACTAGAGAATGCAATTAGCAAAATTCCTCCAAATTCATGAAAATGAATAAATCGTGTCACCATCTTGAAAATCCATATTTATTATTACTCCAAAGAGAGAGTCAATTAGAATCTAATTTCAAAATCTTGCCTCCAGGGAAAAGTATTCTATAAAGTGATAAACATGAATAGGAAATTCACACTAAAAAAACCAAAATGTAAAAAACAAACATATTGAGAATATTAACTTTACTAATAAAATTATAGAAAATAAAAGTGGGTGTTTTTCTTTAAATTGCAAAAATATTTTAAAAAATAATACTTATGACTGCTGTGGGAAAATAATACTGTATTACAGTTAAAAGCATGATCCTTGAAATCACATTGCCTGGATTTGAGTCCCTACTTCAGTTTTAATTGAGTATCTTCGGACATTTAACTTAATCCGTTTGTGCCTCAGTTTTTTCATATGTAAAATGGGGATAATTATAATATGCCTTATAGAGATATTGAGAAGATTAAAAAATATAGCATCTGTAAAGTAGAACAGGACCTGCCACATGGTAAGGGCTTAGTAATTATCAGCAATTATTATTACAGCTATGATGAATGATGATGACCCCTGGTAAGGGCAGTGAATTGGGTGTTGAACACTTCCCTACACAGTAATGAGAGTACATAAACTTTCTAGAGGGAAGTTTACCTGTATAGCATAAAGAGCTATAAAAAGTTAATTTTCTTTAATACAGTAAAATAACTTCTAAGCATTTAATCCTAAGGAAATTGTCACAGAGGCAAAGATTTCTTTCCAAGGATGTTCATTTTAGCACTATTTATAGATAATCATTAGAAATGATGTCTGAAAATGGCAATATAATAATCATTCAGTGGAATATTATGTAATAAATAATAAATAATATTTTGAATGTTACATAATATGTGTAAAGCAGAATATAAGAAGCTCAGGTGGTTGGACTCTGTTTACTTTACAGTGTAACTTTTTAAAATTGTATATGCACAAAATTATATAGATAATAAAAATTTCATTTCTATATGAAAATTTAAAAAATCATCAAACTTACTGACTTCAAATGGTATTATTACAGGTGATTTTGTTGACTATATATTTCTGTTTTCTAAGGTTTTTATTGGTGAGAATTCATTAGTTTCAAAAAAAAAAAGCTGCTGAAGTCTCCTTAAGTGTTTTATATGTGATTAACAGATGTTCAAGCTAGAACAGTCTTTGGTAGTCTCCTACTCATCTTTCTTTTCCTGACAGTTGCATGCTCAATTAGATGCATTTACAACTTCATGCACAATTGATAACCTTTTGTCATAAGTGTGACTTTAATTATCTGGTCAGCAACCTTGACACCAATTTAGTAGCCAAACATAAACATAACTCATCTCCATGTTCAAGCTACTTAATAACTAACATTTACCTATTATTTGTTGAGGATATACTATATGCCAGAAATTGTTAATTATTTTGCATGCATTATTTACTTTAATCTTTACAATTATCTTGGGAGTTAAGAACCATATTCTTCTCATATGGAAGAAGAGGGATTCAAGTTTGAAGAATAGACTCTGATGCCAAATATGTCTGACTCAGTGACTACACTTTAGCTCCTATATATGCTGCCCCTCCATAGGTGCCTTATGTTTATCTGGTTTCTTTGCTGTCACTGGGAAGAAAAACAAAATCTATTCGGACATCAATAGATCTTAGATTATACTTTGAAATAGATTTTGTATAATCTAAGATCTATTGATGTCTGGAAAGTTAGAATAAAATAACTTGGAATTTAATAACTCTGGCTAATATATAAACTGGACACCACTAAAATGAAGATTAGTTGTAAACATTTTGCTTAGGACAATACATTTACAAAAAAAAAATTAAGAAGATTAATCAAATATAGGAAATGTTTGACAAATCACAGTATTATTTTTTACAAGAAAAAATCTTTAAAAAGAATCTGTTTCATATGGAGAGAGTAATTTCTTAACAATGGAAATGTTTCTTGTTTTATTTTGTCTTCAAGGTGATGATTTTGGTGGATGGAGGGATTTTTTTTCTCCTTATTTTATGATGATGATTCTCTATGGGTCCTGGTTACCTAACCAGACAATTAAGGCAGGAGAAATGATGTATTTTTCATATATAAATATTGAACTAAAGTAGAAATTTTCTGTTCTTGGCTCTACCACTAATTTGCTATAATTGCCCACCCAGAGAGTGTAAAGATTAGATACCACTTCCTCATTTGTGTAATAAAAGGGTACTTTATAATCTCAAACATGCCTTTTAACTATCTCATTCTATGATTCCAGTAGGCCTAGAACATTGTAAGGTATACAGTATAAATGTTTATAGAATGAGTACATCTCTTTCAGTTACTTCCTAATCCTATCTATTCTTCAAGCCTAGCTGAAACCGCACTTCCTTCATGAAGACTCCCTTAGTACTCAAATTTCCTGAACTCAAAAATAGTACAGTAATTACATGTTATCTTTAAACACTGCTTAATAATTTCATATAAGAAAGTCCTTGTTTTAAAATAAGTTGTAAATCAGCTTGACAGAGACAGGTTTTTGACCTACAATTTTGTACATTCCTTCGGTTCAATCACAGCACTGGCCTCACAATGGATGCTTAGCAAATTCTTGTTAAATGCAGAGTAAGTTTGAATCAGCAACTAAATTCCTAATTTTCAACGTCAGGACATTTCTTTTATCAGAGTGAGGTTCTGCAGACTGCAGTCCAGGTCTTCTCTAGGCCTGAGGCTGCTTGATCATCATCATCATCATCACAACCATCATCATCATCTTTATGATCAAGAAGCATTTATTCAATCCTTCTGGAATGAATGGCAACCGCTCAAGATCTATCTTCAGGTAAGAGGAGAAATAGCTGGTTATCATTCCCTATATAGTAACCTTTCATATTTCCAGAGCCTATGATCATTAGCTTCGAAAGAGCCTCAAATATTGGATAAAGTTTGTTGCTACAAAAAAAGGAATAAGAGGAATGGCAGAGAACATATTATGGAAGGGGAAGGATTGTGTGTATTATCAGCTTGCTACACATCTCCTCACTCAGTATAATGCAGCAGACAAGTGCAGGAGAAGATGAGCTCTCAATCTCTTGGTGCACATCATTTGTCATGGGTCCTCTTATGTCTGCAAAGGCAGGGACACCGCTGTTATCATGAAGAGCTTGTCATGGGACCAGTATTATGTAATGCAAACCAAGTGCACTTTTGTTCTTGTCACTTAATGTAGTTGAGAATGGTCATGTTGCAATTTTGCCAATGCTCTTGGCAGTTGAAATTAAAATCAAATCCCCAAATATAGATTTAAAGAAGATAGGTGGTTTTTCTCATTCTCTGAAGATGTAGGGGATAAATTTAAAACATTCTTTTGGTAAGTCATTGTTTACAATTAAAAACCCGCCTAATATCCTTAGTATAGCCCTAGAACAGGACTAAGTTTTGATTAATTAGATAAAGAATTAGAGACCACCCTAAAAAATATGCATGTGATTCCATTTTGAACTCCATGCTTTTAGGATTCATCATTTTGTGTCACTATTCACACATCTATCCACAAAGAGGTAGTTGTTTCTGGAAAATAGCACTGGAAAAGTAAAGGTCGGTTTGAATGAAAATCCAAATTTGGTTACCATCCTCCTTTGAATAGAAGTGAAACAACATACCTGAGCTTTCAAAATTGCCTGACTTTATTTTAGTGTTTTGGGCCAAAGTCTGAGTTACATATTTCTTGACTGAATTTTATTTTTTGTTCTTTCTAGGTCTCCTTTTCATTTGATTCAAGAGCATATATATAGATCTCTCTATCTTTGCGAACTTTCTTGATTTTCACTTTTTAACCCAAGGAACTCAATTATAATTCATCTGGCAGATGGAAAGTTGAGGCCCATAAGGGCAGTAACAAATACTAAAAATAATGAGAAGGATGTAAAAATACCTTGATTTCGGGTCAGGGGGATTTAATAGTACTCAGAGGTTTTAATTAATTAATTAATTTTTTTCTTAGTTGTCATTCCTCTTCTTTTTCTAATTCCCTTTGCTCAGGCACTGAAAAATATTCTTTGGCCAGAATGCTGAATCTAAAGCAAATAGCCTTCCTCTAGTAACTGCTCACCACCCCTATAGTCAGAATTGGTGTCACTAAACAGTGGATGTGAGGGCCAGGTTTTCTGGGAAAATTCTAATTTCAGAGAGGTTCTACTGTCTCTCATAAACATATAAATGCTATTTATAGCATATAGCATGCTACCTGATTCAGGGACTGGAAGACTAAGGTTACTCTTCATGGTGAATATTAGTCAATTGATTAGTCAATATGTATATTTGTGTGTGTATATGTATGTATATATGTATGTTTAAAAATTGTATGTATTTTATACATATTTAAAATATTATACATATTAAAATATATTTATATATATTTAAAATACATATATATATACACAATAAGTATATATGTATGTTTAAAATAAACTGTGCAAATATACAAACATACAGATGATTCTCATTCTCATTAGTTCTATTCTATTGAGTTGTTACAGACACTGAATTAGCAAACACTGAATCATTGCTCCCGGGGGAAATACAGAGTTAGGTTCCTGCAAGCCTCCTGTCATAACAGTCTTGTCAACTGATCAACACAAAGCCCTGTTTTATGTATATTTCTGTTTAAAGATACCTTATTTAATATATGTTACCAAATCATTAACATTTAACTCAAGACCAACGACACTATAACTCATGTTTGAATGAAGCTTATCTAACACGTATTTCTCTGTAAGGCACATCACAGCCTTCTTGCACTTAGTAACACTAGACAGCACTTCAGCGATACACTCGAGGGTCATTTTAAGCAGCAAAATCAACAAAAAGCACAAAAATTCAAAAAATGTGACACTTAATGGACCATGAGAAAGACACTTGTTTACAACACGAGAAGTGAAACAAAAAGACAGTGTGGCCTTGTTTGACTTCAGCTGGAAATGTGCATCAGGTGATTCAAATTTTTCTTCCTTCTGTGTGTTATCTGCAAATGATCATGAAAACCCTGCAAATATTTTCTTTTTATGGAAAACTTCATGAATTTGTGTGTCATCCTGTGCAGGGGCATGCTAATCTCCGTATCATTCCAAAATTAGTATATGTGCTGCTGAAGCAAGCATGAAACCCCACAAGTATTGGCTTTATGGTTACAAATACATTCTAGCAAGTAGGCAAATTTACGATACAGAATCCACAAATAATGAGAATAGGTTGTGTGTGTGTGTATACTTGTCTTATCTAATTGCAGAGGAGAAATTTGCAAAAACTTACCATCTAAGAAAACTAAGTTGGCGATATCAGCAATTTCTTGGGAAATCCTAAAATGAGCGGAGATTCAGCCTGACCGTTTACCTTCTATGTCTCTATTTACCATTGCTGAATAAAGGCACTGATCCTTAGAAGCACAAAACTGAGACTTTCAGTTCCCAAAAAATTAATTTATAATCTTCCCACGAGATTTTGTTGTTTACTCATTAATGTTACGTTCTAGCCTTGTGATTCCCAAAAAGAGAGAGATTGGCTGATCTCCATATACCCCACCTTTCTTGCTTCTGTGTCTTCTTGACATTTAGTACACTGTCTACCATATTACGTGTTGGAGAAGCACCGCTGTTACATGTACAACATTGCTTATACTTAACGGACTTTCATTTAAAAAGGGGAAACAACATCCAAGTTAAAAGTCAGTCAAGTGTCACTATCACCAATAGATGGTGTTAGTGTTAACTTATATAGCAGTTATGTCTAACCAAGAAATTGAATTTGAGGAGAAATTTTCAGAACGTAATATGTATATCAATAGAATAGCTTCTATAGTTGTATATGTGCCCATCTCCTCCATTTGGCTGTTATTTTAAGAGCAGCAGTGGTGTTTTACTAATTTTTGTAGACTTCATGTATATCACAGCTTCTGACACTGAGTAGATGGATCTCAGCAAAATATAATTTGTATCATCATTGATGATCAAGAATCTTGCATTTCACTAGTTTTTATTCTTTTTGTTTTTCAATTGAGAAAATTTTCTACCCTCTTTGGATAATTTAACTTCACCAATTTGAAAGGCTAGAAAGTTGATTCTGCTTTTTCCAACTTGCTTCTTTAAATTTTCTTCTTATTAAAACAGAATACTATGTTTATTGTAAGAAAATTAGAAGAGAAACAAACATGAATAAAATGAAACTCACCAATCATTCTAATTCTTGGTTATAATAACTCTTAATACTTCAGTATATATATTTTTTCATTGATCATATCTAGAGTAAAATCTGCTCCTTCCCCATCCTCTACACGGAGAACTAGAGAGTCTCTATTACTTTAGGGAATGTGGTATATTCCTCTGGGTTGTAACATGGTTTAAAGCATTTCCTGGTAAGATTTCTATTGAAATATGTTCTAAACAGTGTTCTTTGTTAATAGGCACAAGATCTACATAAGAAGGCAAAAATAAATATGCAGATCATTGGATCCAGCCAAAGCCTACAAAAGCAATTGTATTAACATTTCAAGTAAAACTTGCAGAAGGCTTGGTCAGAGGAATTTCCTGTCCTTGGAAAGGAAGGGAAGATTTCTCAACTTTATATCTGAGATATTATTGAACTAACTCCTGATATCTGGTGTCATACTCTCAAGGCCAGGCTTAATACAGGTGCTATGTTTAATTATCCATCAAATATTGTGATTTGTGTTCTCAATGCCACACCTATTGATTTCTTTCAAATGAAACCTAAAAGGGAACTCAGATCACACTTGGAAAGGACAATTTTACTGGCAATAAAAATGATTTGACCAATTATATAATTAAAATAATGTCAATAACAACAGCTACCAGAACTGATAAATCCTGAAATTTAGGCAGGAAATAAGTGATCTTAATCAAGGTGAGTATTTGGTCCTCCTTGAAATCTACAGATACATGAGTAGAAATGACAATTCTGCCTGACACAACTATAGTCAGTACAAACTTCTAGTAGAGCCTCCATGATAGTTTTTAAATATCTTTGGGGAGGTACTGATATTCAATAAACTGAACATGTTTAAAGTGTATAATTAGATAACTTTTTACATATGCATACACCTGTGAAACCATCACCATAGTCAAGATAACAAACATATCTCCAATCATTTCCTAATGCCCTCTGCGGTGCCTCCTTCCCCTGGCTTCATGCCCACACTCATCCTGAGGCAAATACTAATTTGCTTTCTTCACTACAGAGAGTTTGAATTTTCTAGAATTCATACAAATGGGACCATACAGTAAGCACTTTTTTCCTCTGGCTTCTTCATTCAGAATATTTAGAACTATATCCATGTGTTTGCATGTAGCATTAGCTTATTCCTTTATATTGAAAGATATGATTCCATTTTAGGAATACACCACAATTTGCTTATCCATTCACATGATGATGGCCATCTGGGTTCTTTTAATTTTTGGCTATTACAAATAAGGCTGCTATAAAAATTTAAGTTCCAGTCATTTGTAGACATAGGCTTTCATTTCTCTTGGATAAATAACTAGGAGTGGAATGATTAGGTCATACAGTAGATGTATATTTAGCTTTTCAAAGCCTGCTGAACTGTTTCTAAAGTGACTGTACCATTTTGTATTCCCATCAGTATATAAGAGATACAGTTGTATGAGACATCTTCTCCAGTACTTAACATGATGGGTCTTTTTAATTTTAGACAGTCTAATAATGTGTGTTGGTATCAAATTGTGGTCTTAATTTGTATTCCCCTCAGGACTAATTATGGTGAACATCCTTTCATGTACTTATTTGCAATCTATATATCTCCTTTTCCAAAGCATCTTTTAAATTTTTGTCCAGTTTATTGTACTATTGCAATATATTTTTGTGTAATCTTATTATTGAGTTTTGAGAGTTATTTAACTTGTGGATATATATTATCTATATGTCCTTCATCAGATGAGTGATAGGAAAATATTTTCTCCTAGTCTGTGATTTGTGTTTTCATTCTCTTCCTTTCAAAGACTGTAAGTTCTTAATTTTGATGAAGTCCAATTTATTAAATTTGTTATAGGCTGGGACACCATGGTGGCTCAGTCAGTGAAGCATCTGCCTTCAGCTCAGGTCATGATTCCAGGGTCCTGGGATCAAGTCCCACATCAGGCTTCTTTCTCGAGGGGGAGCCTGCTTCTCCCTCTGCCTGCCACTCCCCCTGCCTGTGCTCTCTCTCTCTCCCTCTCTCTCTGACAAATAAATAAATAAAATCTTAAAAAAATGAATTTGTTATAGGCTGCTTTTGGTATTGTATGTAAGAAATCTTTGCCTAATACAAGGTCACAAAGATTTTCTATGTTTTACTTCTACATGTTTTAGAGTTTTGCTTTTATATTTAGGTCTACGATTCATTTTTAGCTAATTTTTGTATATGGTGCCAAATATGGATTCAAGTTAAATATCCTGTATTTGGACATTTAATTCTTCCATGGTAATTTATTGAAATGACTATTCTTTCTCCATTGAATTGACTTTGAGTCTTTGTGGAAATTTACTTCAATATATACATACAATTCTCTGGATTTTGTATTCTATTACATTGCTCTGTTTGTCTATCTTGATGCAGTACCATATTGTCTTGATACTATAGCTATGTAATAGTAGTGGAAGTGCTCCAAATTTGTTCTTTATTTTTAAAGTTGTCAGTTTCTATAAAGTACCTGGTAGGATTTTGATTTCATTGCATCAACTCTATGTATCATTGTGGAAGAAGTGACACATTACCAATATTAAGACTTCCAACAATTAATATGGTATGTTTCCCAGTTTGTTTAGATCTTTAATTCCTCTCATAAATGTTTTGTAGTTTACAGTGAACAGGTCTTGCATATATTCTATCAGATTTATTCCTAATTTTTCGAATTTTTGTTATTACTTTAAGTGCTTGTTTTTATTTCAATATACAATTTTGTACTTGTATTTAGAAATACAATTGATTTTTTTTTATATTTATGTTGTATCCTAAAATTTTCCCAAACTCGTTGGTTCTGGCAGCTTTCCTATAGATTCCATGAGAATTTGTTCATAGACAATTATGCCAGATGTGAACAGAGAAAGTTTTATTTCTTTTCCTATCTGGGTGATTTAATTCCTATTTCTTGTCTTGTTGTGCTGGCTAGACCCTTCACTATCTTGAATGGAAATAGTAATAGCAGAAATTCTTGCTAGGTTCCTTATTTTAGAAGAGAAGCATTGAAATTTTTACCATTAAGTTCTTTTTAAGGTAAAAACTAAAAAGTGACTACTAAAACATTTGAAATTACATATGTGGCTTAAAATACACACACATTCACATATATACACATATTTTATGTGAGGTGAGGTGGGGGTCCAAATTCGTTCTTTCACATCATGATATACAACTGACTCTGAGTAATTCTTTTTATATGTTTCTGTAATCAGTGCTAATATTTTATTGAAGATTTTTGAATCTAAGGTTATTGTTCTGTAGTAATTTTCCCTCTTTTTTATTGCCTTTATTTGGTTGATATCATGATAATTATGGTCTCATATGATGAATTTGGAAGTAATCCCTTCTTTTCTATATTTTGCAAGAGTTTTTGAAAGATTTGTATTAATTTTCCTTTAAGTGTTTGCTAGAATTCATTCATGAAGGGCTTCTGGGCTTGGACACTTTTGTGAGACATTTTCTAAATTACTAATTCAAATTTTTACTTATTATACATATTCTGATTTTCTTTTCCTCCTAAGTCTATTTCAGTAGTTTGTGTCTTTACAGAATTCAAAAAATATTTCACCTAAATAATCTAATTTGTTGTCATATAATATAAGTATTTTCTTATAATACTTTTTATTTCTCTAAGGTTGGGAATAATGTCTTCTCTTTCATTTCTCATGTTAGTAATTTGGGTCTTCTTTTTCCTGGTCAGTCTAGCTAAAGATGTTCCAATTTTGTTGATCTTTTTAAAGAACTCACTTTTGGATTCACTGATTTTCTCTACCTTTTTTCCTGTATTTCATTTATTTGCTGGTTCCTTTGATGTCTAAAAGGCTTTCTGTTTTCTTATTGCAAATAGTTCTTCTCCCAGTTTCTGGAAAGTATATATTTTTATCTTCATCCAGACCCTAGGAGCTATGCTAGGCTATGTGGATATAATGGTAAGCAAAACCAATCTATGGATCTTGTATTCTAGATAGAGGATAATTAATCACATTATCAGACCAAAAGATGCTTAGTTAAAACTGATAATAGTCTCATTTAAAAAAGAAACATAATTCTAAGAGAAGATATAAAAAAAACTACCTGACTTAGAGAGAGAACAAAGATTATATCCTGGTGGAAGTATAGAGAGGAAGAAGTTAATCAAGATTAGACCTGAGCAAGTGGGCTAAGAGCATTATGGACAAAGGATGCAGTGTCTGCAAAATCTTTGCATATGTATGACACTGGAAGGAGGAAAATGTGGCTAGGATATAGGAAAGAGAGGGAAAGCAACAATCTAGTGCTTCCCACAACTCTGTCTACCCATACTGTTTGTCTTCCCATACTGTGTCTACCACACTGTTGGCTGTTTAATAGACTGGATATCAGGCTGAGGATTCATGAGAGAGAGAAAAAAGTGTCAAGAATGTCTCCTTACCTTTGGCTTGTAAAATTGGATGAATGGTGGTACAATTCATTGGAATAGGTGCTCCTAAAATGTTTGCTTGAGGTGATAAATTCAGCCCTGATATGTTGAATTTAAGCTGCCTTCAAATAGAAATATAGATTAGGAAACTGTATATAATAATCATAATAATAGTAATAATAATAGTGTTATGTAGTCCTTATTGTACACTGGGCATTATTTTAAGAGCTTCATATAACAATCCACTTAATTATTCCAACAAACCTAGAAAGTTTATTATTAGTTTCTTTTTACAGATGAGGCATAAAAATGTGTGTGTGTGTGTGTGTGTGTGTGTGTGTGTGTGTGTGTTTATATGGAGCTCAGCAACAAGATTGTGGGGAATTGAGAGAGCAGAGGACCAGAGAATCGAGTAGGACTGGTAAACAGTTTTGATGGCTCCTTTGAGGCTAGTGAAGTCAAACTTATAATAATACCAATAGGAGTACTGTGGGATACTTGGCCACTTGGGTGATGACAGAGAGAAAGCAGAAAGTGGGTTGCATGAGGGATGAGGTTTTGCTTATGAGGTGTGAAAAGATAGAAGAGCAAAGGAGTTTATGGTATGGCCAAGAATATTACTGAAATAATTCATGATAAGGAATTGGAAAAAAAAAAGAGTAGATTGGAGATTAGCATAAATTAAGGAGTCAGTGGATTCCCTTTTAGCTGATCTGGAGCCCCCACAGAATCCTTGAAAATCCAGGAATATGATTCTTTATACAATGCAAGCTTAGATGTGTCTTGGCTTAACCTCATAAAAATACTATCAATATGCTTGAACTCCAGAAAACTGCTTTTTCTCGATCACTAAATCACAACAAAGCTGTTTCTCTTAAGGTGCCAAGGATAATCTCAGTGATATCCGATCCCCAGTGGTCTGTGCTTTGTAAGGCCAATAAAGCTAAATCCAATAAATCTATTCACAATTAAGATACTTTTTCATATTCATTAGACTTTCACTTTAATTAAAGGTTTATTTCTGTGTGTGGTTTTTTAGAAAATGTGGAAGTTGAAGCTATAAATCTAAACCTTAAATAACAAACCTTTCCTTAGGCTTATATATTGGCAAAAATTATTACTGAAGTAGCTTCAATATTAATAATAACTATTAACAAATAGCCCTGGGCAACATAATCTCAGAGGACACCTCTATACTTTCAGCATCAGTGGCCCATCATTACTGAGATATCTAGAAAAATGTTTGGGGACAGGTGGGTAAAGAGATAAACTGAGACCCTCAGCGAATGGCACTGAAAGGAAAATGTGCAGTTTTGTGATGTTCTACTCTTCAGATTTTCTTAGGCTAACCAAATCAATGTGAGGAAGAACATTCCTCACCTTACATTACTGTGTAATCATAGTTATTTACTTGCACATTTTGGGGATTGTAAATGATTCTGACCTTTGCTAAACTATTATGCACAGAAAGGAAAACTGTCCCTTTAAAACTTGCCTTTTGATGTTAATAAATTAGCGACCTCTCACAGTTCCTTGCCAGACTCCATTTGTCATAATGTTGAATTGAAGTTTCCAGGTGAAATGAACAGCTGCCACTAGCCTTTCAAGAAGCTGCCTTTGGGAACATAATACTTTATTATCCATGTTGTGCCATTCTATGCTGAGTAGTAGTTAAAATAATGAGAGGTCTGACTAAGTGATCTATTTCAAGGTCTATTTTCTCCTTAGCTAGAGAAGCACCTTCAGACCGTTCATCCATCTGTTCTTCCTCAGGGCACAAGAAGCAAGTCATTTGGCTGGAACTAAAGTCTTTCACCTGTTTTTTAAAAAATTAAACTTATAAACTGAATTCAGTCTCTAATAGGTTTATCTAAAACCAAGGTTTTGGCTTCCCTGGAATCACATCTTCTTTCACTAGTTAAGAATCTTTCACATTTGTTTTTGAGTTTAAAAGTTTGCCAGTTTCCTGTGCCCACTAATCAAGGGCAGTTAGTTCTTTTTTTTTTTTTTTATTAACCCCTTCAAACTTCAGCTCCTGGTTTATGACAGAACAAAATTTACCATTAGTCTAGCTCTATTTCTTGCTGGCAGATCATAATTTTTTCTTAAAAGGTTTTTGGGGAAAGATGCAATAATCTTCAAAAGTTGGCTTGGACATCAAATGGCTTTTATTAAGCAACAGTTTGAGTTGAGTACAAATGAATTGAAAACATATTTCAAATAATAGAGGAAAAATGTCTTTGGAAAACCACATATTGGATCTCTCCAACAGCAAAACAATTTAAAATTTATTTTGGTGCTTGGCAAAAATAAACATGTATGAGTCTGTTCGGAAGAAATGGAAGAAATCCAGTTTTCTGGGAAGAAGACATTGAATTATCTCTTGTCAAGAAGTAGTATAACCTGTTCATATCTTTCTTATCTCCAGGAATAGTGACAGAGAAGATTATGGTAACTAACATCCTACGTATAGAATTGTCCTAAATAACTGCAGTGCAATTGGTTTTTTTAAAAAAAGTTTCCTGGAATGTAATGCCAGACTGGAGGGAATGCAATAATATTAGAATTCTAGACACTATAACGGGCACTGAGGGGGCTAATTTTTTCAGGAGCCTCATTCAATATTCCCAAATACTACTTAATGCATTCTATATTCATCCCAGTAGCTGGAAATGGTATTTACCCCTACTCATCCTGTTCTCTTTCATAGTTTATGGATTATAAACTGGAAGAGCCCTTAAAGGTCCTCTACCATGAGTGTAATTTGATCTCAGAGTATAAGTCAGTTTCTCAAAAGGTCCTTTCTTGACTCTCTTCATCAAAATTAGATCTTCCTCGCACTAGTTTTTCTACTTATGGAAACTTTATTTTCCAGTGTAATCTTTATCACCATTCGTTAAAAAAAATTATGCTCCTCTGATGTCTACTATCCCATTAAGCCATTAGCTGTGGCGATACTATCCCTCCTATTCCCAAAATAGTATCTTCACAGCCTCACCTTTGACTTCAGCCACTCATCTCACAATGATGATAAACTTCTTGCCTCCAAGGGTCTTTCATTTTACAGGAGTAAACTTCTCTCCCTCTGTTGTAGTCCTTGTGGGACCCATTCACCAAGCAGACATTTCATCCAGTGGGGTCCAGAGCTGATGGTGAAATGCTATAGTTTATCCTCAGGTGGGCGATGCTGAACTACTGGATTCATTCCTATATAGAATTCTAGACTTACTATTGGTTCTACTAAATATTATATAATTGTGAATGTAGCCCATTTGCCTGGTGTCTTGATCAAAGTGTTCAGATGCACACCGGGAAGATCTGATTTTTCTTCTTAGGTTTGTACAAAGTTGATTGTATTGTTGAATTTTGAGTCCTCAGACAGTGTGTCAAAACTGTTTACCTTGCACTGCACCAAGGGTTCTTTTGTCCTTTACTAACTGATCAGCTGATCTTCACATCTCATTATCGCCTTTTACTGGACTCTGTCTCCAGATTCATGCTTGGAATTCTTTTCTGACAACATCAGAGCTAGTTCTTGGTTCTTGTTCCCAAGGTTGGGTCATGGAGACCCAGGAATATCCCCCGTGTTCTGGAGTTTCATTCATTCGCTACCTCTTTCCCACTGAGTTCTGACAAGAACATCAGAGTCTTCAGCACTCATTTGTTTCATAGTCCTTTTCTAAAGGATCTTTAGTTTTTCTCAAAATTTCACAGCAAGCTAGAATCTAGATTTATACATAGCTCTCAAATTGTTGTGTCTCCAGAGCTTGGGAATTCAAGCCAGCTGACTTTTGAGATTTCTATTCCAGAACCTAAATTGCTTAGAGATTTTCAAAACCAATTCTATCCTTTGAATTACGACCTAAAGCAGAAGAGTAATCAAAGTGCCTGGCATTGGAACCAAAGGGTCACTAGCTGCAGCCAAGCAGCTCAGAGTTCTGAGGAAAACAAATGACCCTCTAGTGGTCCCTGGAGCAGAGCTCAGCAGAGAGGACCTAATGGAAAGCCATTTAAATTTGAAGTTCAAATTCAGTTTCCATGTCAAATTCAGAAGGAAAAACTATTCACCAAGTCACATACATCATAATAAGCCTTGAAGATTACAAGTATTTTTTCAAAAAGTTAAATACTTTTTCCTTGTCAGGCTGTATTAGTATACTGCCTAGTCTCTTATTTTATAGTACAAAAGGGTAAGAAATTCCATTTAAAATGTAATGAAGTGAATATAATCCCTATTTTATTAATGAGAAAGCTAAGGCTCTGAAAGATTAAATATCTTGCTCAAATCAGAAAGTTAAAAGGTATTAGAGGTGGCATTCAACCCAAAAACTATCTCGTTTTGAAAGCCTCAGTTTGCTACAATACCATGTAGCATCCCTAGCCAAAAAAGGCAAAAACAAAACAAAACAAAACAAAAGGTTTTGTTCAAATGGATAAATTTTATTTTTACCTTGAAAAGTAAAAATTTACCCATGAGGAATATCACATATCTTCCAGGCTACCAATTTAACGCCATATTAGAAAGCAAAAAATGTTTCCCTATTGGAATGGTATACATTTCTCTTTATATCACATACCCAAAAAGTTTAGCACAGACATCTAAAAGTGGAATGAGGAACAAAGTATTCTTTACTATCATTTTGATTTCTTTAGTTGTGGTTATTCTCATCAACTTGGTGGAGAAGTTTTACTTTCAATTCCTAAACCCCAAAATAGTAATATGGGATCATGGTGAGGTGAGTAAATATGGTCCTGGAATGTGTATAAGTCCCATTCTTTGATTTCCTCATATAAGGGAAGCAATTTCTACTACTAGTGAAAGGATGGTATGAAGATGGTAACCACAATGAGTTTTTATTTCTATTTCCCATTCCCTTTAAAATTTTATTTAGAAAGATATATTCCTTCCCTGCCCTTCAATGAAAATGGGCATGCTCATGACTTCTCTGTTCCCATTCAGATTAAAAACAAAGAAACATAGTCAGTTTTAGTCATCAAAAGTCATAATTCAGAAATTCAATATCCAGTCAATATCCAAAATTAATATCTAGTCCCACATAAGCATTATAATTCTAAACTTAGTGGAAGATCACTAACTTAATCTACTTCAGGTTGGGGTAGAGGGTGGAGAAATGGGTGAAGGTGGTCAAAAGGTACAGACTTCTAGTTATAAGATAAATTAATTCTGGGGGTGAAATGCATAGTGTAGTCACCATAGTTACCACACCAAGTAAATATTGTATATTTCAAAATTGCTAAGGGAATAGATATTAAAAGTTCTTATCACAAGAAAACAAAATTTGTAACTATGTGAGGTGATGGATGGTTAACTAAACAGTGTGAAAATCATTTTGAAATATATAAATACATAAAGTCATTATGTTGTATACCTTAAACTAATACAATATATTAGTATATTATATAGTATATTATATGAGTAATTAGTTTATTTATATGAGTAAATATATCTCAATACAACTAGGAAAAAAGATGATATGGTTCACTTAAAATTAAAAGAATCACTGCAGTGTATCTAAAGTGTGTGTTGTGGAAATAAAGACAACACACACACACACACACACACACACACACACACACAAACACACACCTCATTTAACTTACTTCAGGCAGAAAGCCTGCTTGGGGAGGGTTGTGAGGTTCTCCTATTCTCTGCTTTCTTCATGCTCACATTCTCCATTTTCCTGCTTGGGCAAGGGTTGTGGTAGGTGAGTCTATAGGCCAGTCTCAGGTGTTTCACTTGTTAGCAATCTGGGCCTGGCAGATGGCTTAAATTAGTGAGTGGGCCTATCTAATGATGAAAGCTAGATCTTTCTCTTGTGGGTGTTTTTGTTGGCCCTTCAAAGGTTGCCTGCTTACCATTCTTTCCTACAGTTGCCATGATCAACTAGCAGTATCTATCTCCCAGATGGTCTTCTGTAACCTCTAACTCAGCCCCTGAGCACCTAGCACCACACTCCCAGGCTTTCTCCTGAGGTCCCTGTGCCCCTCCAGAAGACCATACTGGTTAGGACCAAGAAGACTCTGTACTTACTCTCTCAACCAAAGGCCCAGACCTGCTCAGTGAAGAACAGTCCTACAACACTTGGAGTTTCAGGACCATCTCTGTACAGTAGCACTAAAGAGAGTCTATCATCAAGGATGTTAGTCTGCCTTCTAAATTTCTAGGGACCTGATTAGATCCCAGTTGTAGTTCACTTTAGCTTCTTCAGGCAGTAGTCAGCTACTACTCTTTGTTTTTGGACTGTGCGGAATATATCTCAAAACATTCTGAGTGATTTCCTTATCAAGGATATTATCTAAAACTTATAAATAAGGCAAAAAAGATTACCATATGTCTTTTCAAATTAGTATCAGAGTATTGTCTGACTAACCTGTCCAGAGGTCATCTGTCACTCTAAGAAAAGATAACATTTTTGATTTATTGTTTACCAATAATAAAGTTTCAGACTCTGGAAAGTTAGATATTAACTAAATTAAAGCAAATTTTTTTTGATCAATAGAGATGCAAATGTAGATTTCTTGTAGAGAAAAGGATTTCTATGGTTATGATTTTTTGTCCTATAGGACGTTATACAATTTTCTATCTAATTTTGAAAACTTATCTGGCATTTGTTTTTTTACTGAATATATATGTATAATATATGTTTTATATATTTATATGTATATTATACATTATGTTACATATGTTCTTACATGTTACATATTATATTTATATAATTTATATATTTTACTGAATATACATATATATACACACACACACATATTCAGTATACTGATTATATATATATATTTGTTTTGTCACCAGACTGATTACTCATTAATGAGTTAAATAAATTATTGACCCAGACTCACTGTTTATTTGTATGAGAGTTAACTTTTTGAAAATTGTATTTTGATACTCTTGAAGCTTCCTTTCTAAGCTTGAAATTAGAAGGTGTTGCCTTGCTTCTCATTCCTTGGAAGGCGGATGGTGAGATCTCAGCAAAGCAACAGCTCTCTGTAAAGAACTGTGTTCACCAATCTCTTTTGCAAAAGCCTCTCTTCACACTCTGGCCCCTTATTATGTTCATGAAGTGGATGAAAGACTTGGGATTCTGGGAACAGATTTTGGATCATTCGTTTGAAAACTGGCATATGGAAGGTTTGTCTCTCACTTATGTTTGACGCCATGATAAACTATCATATTGAAAATTCAGTCAACCTGAGACACAAAGTTACCCTCTAACATCTTGTTTTACTACTATCAGAATAAAAGTATAAACTGACTGAATGGTTAAAGGCAAATGTGATTAATTTTGACTTTTGACTCATTTGTAGGAAACCAAGTTCTCACATTTGGAACACCTTTTTATTTACTAAATCCTTTTTGTTCTCAATGTGGATTCAGCTGGCAATATTCTTTGAACCTCACATTTTCAAAATATTTATGTCTAGAAACTTCTGAAAGAGGTCAGTATCAATTGATCTGGCTTCCATCATCTGTGAAGCTGAGAATTCTTTGCTACTTATGTAGAGCAGATATAAGGCAGGTGCTGAGCAGGGGCATAGAGGACAGACAGTGACCTCATCTCAAATATTGTCTTCCTATATATGTAACACGATCACTCTGTTTAAAGTGACTTTGAAGACCAACAGACTTCTTATATAGAACCTATATTCAAAAATACTTTCCAAAATCATTTATAAATGATCAACTAGGGAATCATTTATCTGATTATGGTTATCACCCCTCACCTTGTTTTAATATCAATTATGGAGATGTGCTTCCATAACATAAAAGGTTGTGTGATATGTGTCTGTACATGACCTGAAAACTTGAGGACAAAATAAATGCAAGACATTTCATTTAACATAGCCTCTGAACACGGTGGAAGTATTTGCAATTACTGACTAAATAGGATTGACAAGATCTTCCAGGCTGGGATTTTCTTTGCTCATTGCATTTCATTTTCATATGATTAAAACTTTGGAAAATGATGATGTCAGCATAGGTAAGCTCAAAGAGGTTGCAATCTTTAGTTAGAGGCATAAGATGATGTCACCTTCATATGATTAAAACTTTGGAAAATGATGATGTCAGCATAGGTAAGCTCAAAGAGGTTGCAATCTTTAGTTAGAGGCATAAGATGATGTCACCTTATCAAAGTTTTAGATTTTTTAAAAAGCAAAAATATTTGTTCATTGCAAACATTAGGATCCGGAGTTGACTGATTATCATTATAGTGCTGTATTTTCTGGGAAAATACTAAATACAAAATGGTCCCCCATTTTCCATTTTATATTCAGGCCCTGCAATCTTTGAAATGCTTGAAATGCAAGTTATAAAATGCAAGTTTAAAAGAGAATTCATTGTGCTAGAATTGATAGAGGGCAGCAGAAAACTTACAAGCTGTCCTCTAGTCAATTCAAAAAGTAATTAATTGCAGCTGCTGTTTTGCAGCAAGCTGGGGAAATGTCACCAAATACAGAAAACTCCAAAAAGAATGACAAGGCCTTCCTGTAATTTTCCCAGCCTAAACAGAAACGAGACAAATGCATTGTGACTGCTGTAGGTAATGAGACTTTGTAAGATTATTATAAATAGGGTGCATAATTAGCATTCTACAGTTCAGTAAGCATTTTGTGTTGTTTTTGTGAATCTGGAGTAGGCCCCAATGGCCTGACAAAATATTCACTCTCTCTAAACCAGGCAAACATTTTGGCTTCTGACACTGCTTCCAAATACACTGACTGTCAATTACTTGTGAAGATAAATTTAGAAAAGAATCAAAACATTAACTACAAGAAGAATTAACAGTGAGTTGGTGGCTACCGTGTGTCAGCAATGTGCTATTTACTCTACTATACATGCTATTCCATGTATTATCTCATCTAATCTGCATAAGGCAACTATTGCTATTCTCTTTCATAGATGAGAAACTTAGGTCTGAAGAGGTAAACTTAACCAATATTCATAGATGACGAACTATTTGAACCCAGGTCTATACAATCTGAAATCCTTAATTCTCTGAATTACACCATCTTACTTTCCACAGATTCTGCAATATATGGAAATTTATATTACGGATTTTTTTTTCTTGGAGCAGCTCTTTGGAGTGATGTTTGCTAGGCTTTTTAGTGAAAAATGTTCCAAAAGGGCAAGTGCATTCACTATGGAGAGGCTGGTAAAGGCAGGCATTACAAAGGAAAAACAAAAACATGTTGAAATTGTCAATGGAGGAGTGTCAGGCACCATCCATCATTCTGTACTTGTATTTGTAAAAGTGAACTCAGAAATATCCAAAAGTTTTCATTTATTTTTGGTAAGGATTAAAAACAGGAATACTAAAAATAATATGACTGTCTTTGATTTTAAAATGAAAAGAAGGCATCATCAGCTTAGAAGAACCCAGTAAAAAGGAAGGAATACATATCTTTTTGTATCAAGAAAAAAACAAAAAACAAAAAACCTATACTTTAGCTCTCAAATGTCTCAAGACCAGAGACATCTTGAAAACCATGGTATGAACTAAGGATCTGTGTAATCAGAGACTTGTGGGAAAGGAAATACAGGAAAAGAGAGTAAACCAGGTTTCTGAGGAGACCCTTACCATCCTTACCATGTATTAGTTAGGATACGGTCTAAAATAATGCAACCCAAGGACCCAAGGCACAAGGGCTTAAGAATTATAGAAGCTTACTTTTCTTTCACATAATAGTTAAAAATAAGAAGTCTATAACCACCAGGGAAGCTCTGCCATCCTCAAGATATACCTTCATCTCGGGATGGTTGGCATCTGCATCTGCCATCAGATATGTATGTGCCAGTCAATGGCAAAGAGGAGAGGGCCAAGGAGACAGCAGACTTGCCCATTTATAAGTAAGATCCACAAGTGACACACATACCCACTGCTGCTTAGAACACAAGGGCTCCTGGAAAATGGAGTCTTTTGTTAATTTGCCATGTGCTCAGCTAAGACTCTGGAAGGAGATTATGAATATTGGTGGACAACTACCAATATCTGCCATACCCAGCCAAGGAAGGAAGAAATATAGGTGGCTGAGCCCCAGGAAACATCATGGTCCAAAGGTTGAGTTGAGGATTTCCTTCTGTCTCCTCAAACTCTCTCCCCTTTTGCTGGATACCTCTTTGCCCTAACTATCTCTGGTGGATTGTAAAGTAGAGGAAAGAAATATAGTTGTTAAGCATGCAAGATGGGGTTTTGGTGCCGAAATCCTATCATTCACCATTCCACCTTTCTCGGGTTGATAATATTCAAAAAACAAAAACAAAACAAAAGAACAATAGCTAAATGAAAAATAAAGGGCCAACATTATTTATTGTCAGACAAACATATTATACAAACAAAGGTAGGGCTTTTCTAGATTTCATTTTTTTTTTCTTCAGGAAACATTAGCCTGAAAGCCAAAGTATACTGTCTTACACCTTTGCTTTTTTGGGGTCTATGGAGTCAAATCTGAATCTCTTTATCCTATAAGTCATATGGACAAGAATGAAAAGTATGTTTCACACACCCCCCCTCTTCTCCCAATCTGAGATGGAACTGAAAATGGAAAGAGGCTTGTGGACCGTGCCCAATGTGTGCCTACCTCATGACTTCCAGACACAGAAGAGAGAATACAGCATTTGGGTGAAAGAACTGGAAGCAGGAGACTGCTAATGGTTGGGGGCCTTTTACGTTATGTTTACTACTTAGCTCTGACCAATCACTTCAGCTTCTCCTCCTTTTGGGGAGGTAGTTAGCAATGGGCAGAGACAGAAAGGAGTGGTGAAGGCAGAATTTTCCTCCTCTTCAGGTTGAAGTATTAAAAAAAGAGAGAAAATAACACACTAGCTACTGCAGAAGAAAGTACAACAAAACAAGCCATACATCCACTGGTTAATTGGTCCCCTTCTATTAAAGTGGAAATTCAAAGAGAAGTGTTTAAAACCAAAAGACTTCAGGATGGCATAAAAGAAGCCCAGCTATGGTTCTATATGTAGGAAGACTCTAAAAGAAACAAGACACAAAGATGTAAATACACACTCATACATCTTCTGTTCTTGGACATAGGAGAAAACATGTTATATAAAACCTGGATATTAAGAACTTCTGGTCTGGGTGAGCTGCTTTTTCAATAGGATGAAGAACTCCCTGCTGTCAGTTATCAGAGTGGCCATGTTCCTGCATTTAAGAGAGGCTGTTACTCCAGCTTAGCATACATGACTTGACCTGCTGGTGTGAACCACACCCTAAAGATTGTTTCTAGAGATCCTCGCAGGAGCCTGAGTCTTTTCTTTATTTACATCTCAGTACTCAGATGGCTGCTTGCTGAAACTGAAGGGAAGCTAAACTAGGGCTTTTAACTAGGAAGGGGCTTGTGGTTCTTGATTAGTCTATGAATCCAAACCCTACATTTAGTGTGTGTGATTATAAGCCTCATTTTCCCATTACTCAAATGGAAATACGAACAAATATTGAAATCATTGGGTTATTATGAAGATGAACTAGCATTATGAACACCAGGCATTTAACACCATGCCTAATGTGATGCAAGAATGGAATACATTACTAAATTGTTGTTATGGATTTGCTATACAATATGGTAAGTTCTGGGGATAGAAAAACAATTAGCGTATGTTTTTGCTTCAACAGGTATACAACCTAATAGAAAGAGATAGATAGGGCATTCTGAAGAGACAGGGGAGTGGGGGGCTCGTCTGATTAAGGGACCCTGAACCAAGAAGCAGCAGAGTTTCAGAAGCCAGTAGCTTGGGTTTTGCCCATCAGCGGAAGTTTGGGGGGGGCGCCCAGTGCACAAGGTAGGGGGGGATCCTGGTTTTTGTCTTCTCAACGCATTCCTGTTTTGACAGCGCCCAGGTCTCGGCCTGTCAGAAATAGAAAGGTCATTGATTATTCACAGTGTCAGGAATCTGATGATGCTGATGAAGATTATGGAAGAGATTCAGCCCCTCCAGCTAAGAAAATTCGGTCATCTCCCTGAGAAGTTAAAAATAGGAGGCGATCTGGAAAGAATTCACAGGAAGATAGTGAGGACTTCGAAGAAAGCAATGTGAAGACCAAGAAAGATGATTCTCACTCAGCAGAGGACAGTGAAGATGAAAAAGAAGATCATAAAAATGGGTGCCGGCAACAGCAAGCAGCTTCTGAAACAGCTTCCACTCAGAGAGAGATGCTCATGGAAGATGTGGGCAGTGAGGAAGAACGAGAGAATGAGGCACCCTTCCGCAGCGATGAGGATTTCCTAATGGAGGACGATGATGATAGTGACTACGGCCGTGCAAAAGAAGAAAAACAAAAAGATGGTTAAGAAGTCCAACCCTGAGAGAAAAGAAAAGAAAATGCCCAAACCCAGGCTAAAGGCTACAGTGAGGCCAAACCCCGTGAAAGGCAAAGGGAAGGTCGGTTGCCCCAAGGCTTCAAAGGCATCAAAGGAAAAGACTCCTTCTCCCAAAGAAGGGGAGGAACCAGATAGCCCTCCAGGAAAGAAGCCTTCTGCAAGCCCTGCACGTGAGAAATCTGAGGATGAAAACTGTACTCTAAAACAAGGTCAGATAACACCACTCCCTGCCCTGCACCCAAGGTATTTTTTTTTTTTCCTTAAATTTCACCACTTGTTATCTCAGAGACCAGGAGACAGTGATCCTTTATCCTGCTACAGTCTTTCAAGAACTTAAAAAAAAAAAAAAAAAAAGGCAAGGGCCACCGAAACTTAAATCACTCTTGATTTCCTATTTTATTCTCTCATGGTTCATGTTTTTAAATACATATGTATCTATTTTTTCTTGGATAAAATTTTACCAAGGCTATAAAAAAAAGAAAAAGAGAAAAAGAACCCTAGAATTTAAGTGGCAAGATTTATACACCAGAGTAGATTTCTTCTTAAGTGATAATGTTTAGGTTTTAAGCAAATAAAGTATCAATGTGAAACTCAAAAAAGAGACAGAGAGAGAGAGATGAAAAGAAATTTGCACAATAGAGTAATACTTGTTCTGTAATAGATGTAATCAAAGAGTATGTTTTACAAAGGGGACACATGGTTTGCCTAATTTAATTCAAAAGGAAAAAAGAAAATTTTGAAACTCTGTTTTACCCTCTAAATCCCCATGCATTAAGGAGAGTCCCATCTGCAATTTCACCCATTTCAGGAAATTGAGTACCGCCAATTTAGGTTGTCTTCCTTGATCCCCACAGCTACAAACTACATCTCTTGCTTCACATCTTTATGTTCAAAATCTATCTTACTTAGCTTGTGAAGTGTGAAACGGTATTTTCATGTGTAGTGTTTATAAACATCTAGAAATAATGTACATCAAGCAGCTAGTAGGTGTTCAATACATTTTCTGATTCACTAAAAGGGACTTAGTCAAACTAATAGGATCTCTGAATGACAAAGAAATGTTTCCACCTGGAATGGCCTTTCATGGTTAGAAATGTTTGTGTCCCAACAAGTGCCCTTCCTGCTTTTCAGTTAAAAGGATGGAGGGTCCACCTGGGGATTGAGAAAGCAGAGTGAGAGCTAGGTTAGGGGCCTTAGAAAGACAGTGTAGGAATCAGGGAACTTTCTGGTTCACCAGTTTAAAAAGACAATTACTGAAAAGAATTTGGTTGTCATGCCAAGGATCCTTCCCCCCCTTTTTTTTATATTTTTATTTTTTAAATTTTTATTTATTTTTCTTTAAATTTTTTATTGTTATGTTAATCACCATACATTACATCATTAGTTTTTGATGTAGTGTTCCATGATTCATTGTTTGTGCATAACACCCAGTGCTCCATGCAGAACGTGCCCTCTTTAATACCCATCACCAGGCTAACACATCCCCCCACCCCCTCCCCTCTAGAACCCTGTTTGTTTTTCAGAGTCCATTGTCTCTCATGGTTCGTCTCCCCTTCCGATTTACTCCCCTTCATTCTTCCCCTCCTGCTATCTTTTTTTTTTTTCTTAACATATTGCATTATTTGTTTCAGAAGTACAGATTTGTGATTCAACAGTCTTGCACAATTCACAGCACTCACCATAACACATACCCTCCCCAATGTCCCCATCCCTCCCACCCCCCCCACCACTCCAGCAACCCTCAGACCTCACTGATATGAGGAATTCTTAATCTCAGGATCCTTCCCTTTTTAATAAATATCTGATGAAATCTCTTGACTTTTAACTTGCTGATACGATTAATGGGAGAAAAAATTTCTGGAGATAGGGCACAGAATAACTTGACAATTGCACTGAATTTATACCTGCTTACAATGAACAGAATGATTTATATCACAGGAATCAGTGTGGCTATGTATATGACCTGGTATATAAGAATTTGCCAAATGCTTGAAAACAAGAATGAGAAATTGATAGCTTCCTGGTAGTTCCCAGGAAATGAATACTTGCAATAGCTTTGGACTTTCATGCTATGTTGTCTACATTTAGCATATGTTCAAGTATTTTACCAGCTATGGATGCTTTTCTAATTTCTGATCATTCCTGGGACTGGCTTCCCAAGCCAGATCACTTTTGTTGCTCCAAGAAACATGTGCTGAGGTTCACAGGCATTTCTATTTCCTCTGACATTTATGTTTCCTCCAGTGTCCCTTTCCCACGTCTCCTGAAATAGGACATGTTCAGTGATATGAAATGTGTTGTCTGACAATGTGATCAATAGAGCAGAAACCAGCCTCAAGATACTCTGGGACCTATGTCTCATATTCATAAAAGGAGTTATTACTTTGGGTGCTGCTAGGCTGTTGAGTCTCTCCATTTTTATTAATTGCATTTCTCAGCTACACTGGATAGAAAAGAGTTTCTGCTTTATGAGTTTTCTCATTTCCCCAATTCTGCAATGTTTTGGACTCTGAATGGGGCAAAAAAAAGTAATTCACGAAAGTAACAGTTGTTGTTTGTCTTATACAATTAAATTCCTAGAATTGACTCCAGAGGTGATGTTTTGAGGGGAAGCAGTGTATATTGGTCATAAATGTCTTTGCCATTTGTTGAAATTGGAGTTCGATTTGGAGATGAAATCTGATAAGTAAACAGAGTGAGACTGGAGTTAGGACACACAAGTTATTGCCTGAGTACTCCTGCTGACTGTCTAGGAAGCGTTAGCTAGATCATGCTTTTCTGTGCTACAGTTTCTTCATGTGCAAATGTTGATAGCTGTGCCTATTCTTCTGGAAGATGAAGAATTTTTATTTGTAATTATATGTATGTAGTAAGGTAAAATTGATACAAAAACTCTAAATTATAGCCAAGGCATGCAATCTGCACAGTCACATAGTGCCCTACGCTTGCTTTAATGGTCAACTGTCACTACCTTGAGAGTTTTAATAAATTTGAGCAGGGGGCCCAACATTTTCCTCTTGCACTTGACTCCACAAATTATGTAGCCAGTCCTGATTATGGAATATTCAATTTTAAGTAAGAAAACTTGATAGGTACAGATTTCTACACTATAAACTATAAATTATTTTTTTCAATGATGTAAATTAATATTTCATCCAATATTTTCAAGGAGAACTTCTTTTTTTAGTTCTTACCTCATAAAAGTATTCAATATTAACTGATTTACTATAATACTGACAGGAGTAATTTCTGCTTGATTTTATAGGATACAGCCATCATTATCTGATGGGAAAAATTAGTACAATCCCCTGGGAGAAATGAACTTAAAAATTTTGAAAAATTCTCCCTGGGCCAGTGTCATTTTTTCCTTGTCTTTAGCACTTTTGAAAAGACTGTAATTTTTGCATAGAAACTGCCCTCTATCATCTAAAGTCCTTGTGGCCAAATCGGGGAATCCTAGACACAAGTCAACCTAGCAACACCTAGCAGAGTGGCAGCCACTGCTGTGTCTGTCATTATAAGCTGTAATTAATATTTTTTTTCCTGAAAATACCTTGCTGAGTATGATGAATCAATGACATTAACAGCATATATGTGGGGAGGGGGCATGCTATGACTAGCCAGTTTAGTTATTAGATACATTAGAGCTATTACATTACTTTTGTCCTTATGCTTTTTTTTAGCCCTAGCATACAGAACTAATAATTTAGAAGTTGCTTTTCAGGAAATGAGAATTTTTGCCATTTATTTATTTACTTCCTTATTTTTACAGTGGGAAGGAAGAGTGTGAGGTTGTTATTCATTCAAGTCCATATGCATATAATCCATAGATGAACCACTCACAAACTGTGCCCTCCTGCACTTCCAGTTTTGGGCTATCAGACCTTCACTTATTTAATCGGCCAATTACAAGATTCATGATTTCAGATGGTGTATAGAAGAAACCCCATCTTTCATATTATATATGTGTTGTCATTATATTCTTTTTGTCAGATACAAAAACATATGTTTGTTTCAGGGAGCTTATAGTTTTGTTTGGAATATAAGCATTGCAAAGAGATGATGTAAAAACTGTTTTGAGTGCTATGACATTAAAAATATAGGAGGGCCACCTAATTTAGACTAGAAAGGTAAAGGAAAAAAAAACACTTAAGCTGATACCTAAATGACATTAGTATCTAGCTTGAAGCTACAGTTTGACCTTAAATTTAGCTTGGAAGCAGAAAGTATGAACAAAAAAATAGGTAGGTGGAGTGTGTATGATGAAAGGTATAGTCTGGTCAAATATGAGGAAAATAAAGTAATTGAAGTTGAGAGACTTAACTAACCTTTAAAGAAAAAATAACAAACAGTAGTTAATGGGAGATGACCTGGATTCAAGATCAGTGGAATCTTAACATGAAAAGTCAAGTTTAGAATATCAGGTGCTCTTGGAGAATATTTTCTTCTCTTTAAGAAATGGTACATGCAAACTCTAAGGACATGGATTCTGTATTGTTTGCTGTCATATCACAAGGTTTATAGACAAACTTCTCAATAATAAGCCCCCTATTTCCTGTGTTGAGTAATGGAATGAAATGTCTAGCTAGCATGTAAGCAAAGAAGTTGAAAATAACCAGCCATATTTGTCCAAGTGAGACCAAACTGAAGACCAAAACTAAATGGTACACTTATAAATCGTTTTCTTGGACAGATTCCTTACACTTTAGTAAGATACTTTTTATACATAAATAAGGATTATGCTTATTCTATCTAGACAGAAAGAGAAGGGCTACATACTGATTTATTAATGGAGGGAAAATTCTATTAGAGCTCTTACTCTACTTTATTTATTTTTTAAATTTTATTATGTTATTTCAAAAATTTAAAAATAGAGCTACCCTATGACCCAGTAATTGCACTACTGGGTATTTACCCCAAAGACACAGATGTAGTGAAAAGAAAGGCCATATGCACCCCAATGTTCATAGCAGCAATGTCCACAATAGCCAAACTGTGGAAAGAGCCGAGATGCCCTTCAACAGACAAATGGATAAAGAAGAGGTGGTGCATATATACAATGGACTATTACTCAGCCATCAGAAAGGATGAATACCCAACTTTTACATCAACATGGATGGGACTGGAGGAGATTATGCTCAGTGAAATAAGTCAAGCAGAGAAAGTCAATTATCATATGGTTTCACTTATTTGTGGAACAGAAGGAATAGCAGGGAGGACATTAGGAGAAGGGAGGGAACAATGAAGGGGGGGAATCGGAGGGAGAGATGAACCGTGAGAGACTGTGGACTCTGAGAAAGAAGTGGGGTTTTGGACGGGAGAGGGGAGGGGGGATTGGTTGGCTCTTACTCTACTTTTTTAAAGAAGTTTTAAGTGATGTTTCAGAGTCTAAAATATCATTTTTAACTCTTTCTTCTGTATGTCATTGTTCTGATATTTTATCATCTCCATTGGCAGAGTTTGTGAGGGTATTAAGGTACCAAGAACTTCTTCCCAATGACAATCTAGAAACATTTGTCCTTTGAATAATGAAAGTAATGAAAACTAGTGGTAAATCAAAATCATCCGGAATTTTCAACTAGGTCAATTGAAGGACACATAACCAAGTCTAGGAAATAATAAATTCTCTTATAATTGATTTTTTGGTAAAATTCTGAACTGTTGATAAATTTGCCATATATTTCTATTTGCTTTTCTTATATTTGAGTTTTTAAAAAACCCTAATTCTAAACCCTGAAAAAGTACACTTATGAATGTGATTTTAACTATAGAGAAACTAACTATACCAAGGAGAAGCTATTTATTTAGTTGATGACAGAATGTTAATATAAACCAGTGACATGCATCATGTGAGAAACTATTACAATTAGATCAATTAAAGGCAATGCCTTGAAGGAATAATGGAATTCAAATGAAAATATTTTTAATAAAAACATTATAAAAGAAGCTCAATGTAATTAGTTTTTAAAATATTTTGAACATTGATTTTTTTAAAAAAATTAAGGTATGTATATATCATGAAAAAAAAGACTAATTAGTGGTTGATTCCTTAGGCAGAATAAAATCTATTGTTACAGAGAATAATTTTTTAAATCTAATGAAGAAATGTAAGCTCAAATCCCTTATATTAAGGTGATTAAATGAATCATGTTTCATATATTTGATCAAACAATACTGTCAAGAGAGTAAAGTTAGTAGAGCAAAAATCAATTATTTTGATTCCTGGGCATCCTGTTGTGCTTATTCATGAATTAATATTCTATGGCCTCAGATTCTTCTGCTAACTACAGTCTCATAAAAGTTTGCAGTTTGTCATAATGGGGCTCAAGAGATGGTATGTGGGTCATTTTCAGAACCACTCAGGAAAATAAGTTTCTCAGATAGTGGACCAATATTTTATTTTCCTTATGTGTACACTGCATTTAGCAGGAATGAACAAAGGCAGCAAAAAACTAATAAATAAAAGGAGTGTTTACTACTCTAGTTTTCTCTTTCCAATTTTTATTATGCCTGTCTCCAAGACAAACAACCCCCTACCACAAAAACAACAATAATAACAAAAAACCTGAGATACTATCAAGTGGTGAGAAATCTATTTAATCAGAGTTCCCTTAGCAGGAAAAAAAAAAAAAATTCAAAGTGGGTTCTGTGCTGGAATGTCTGTTGAACTTTGGTAGAACAGTAAGGTCCTGTGTTTGGTCAATAGGACTTGGGTGTCTCAGCGCCAGGTGGTTCCATGCCATGTGTATGGAGGCCCCATGGTCCCTGATGACCATACTAAAATGAACTCAACAGTTCCCGTTCAGAGATTTGAGAAACGTCTGATGTACGTCATTATTCTTAGTTTGGATATGACTAGCTCAATATTGGGGTCGTTAAAGAACACGAATTCTAAGGTCTGTTAGGTATTTAACAGTTTGTACCTCCCCTCCTAGTCCACAAAGCCTTCACAATAATGTCTGTTTGGAGTTTAAATTCTTGCTTTGTGTTTCTTTTTGTAATGAGACTCCTTTTATGCTTGGCTAAATTTGACCTATTTTGCCTTTTTCTAAATTAATTTTCATATCCATCTATAGTATGCAGATCATTTTTACCCATTTAAGGATTTCCAGAAAAAAGGAAAAAAAAAAAACACCTGTAATAAAGATGGCTAAAAGTTCTTTGCTACTCCTCTAAGTAAGGTATGAAGTCATCCCTCCTTGCCTTAAACTGGCACTGGCTTTATGGACATATTAACCAATGGAATACAACACAAGTTACTTTTGGCAATTCTGAGGCTAAATTGTTAGTCGTGCAGCTTCTGCCTGGATGTCTTAGTACCTTCCCTTTGGACCCCTGAGACTAAATAAGAAGAGGTCCCAGTTTAGCTCAGACTGCCAGTCCTTCCATCAAGGTACCAACTATGTGAGTAACCATCTTGGATTCTTAGTCTAAGATAAATGCTATATCTCCTAGGCTAAAAGAAAAAAGAGAATAAAAGCAACAGGGTGACCCTACAAAAGACTGGAGATTCAGTTGGAGACTTAAAAAAAGTTGGAGTTCAGAAAACAGTCTTACCATGACAAAACAAAATAATTCAGCAGTAGAAAGAGAGGACTATACTATGAGTAGGGAAACTATGATAGGGAAAGCAGATATGAAAACTAATGAATAAGAGTATTGGTTACTGAAAAGTCAAAAGGAGAATTGAAGGTAGCCACAAATAGGAAGGAGTCCCAAGAGCAGCATATAAATTCTCCCCAAATTCTTGACTGACCCCTAAACTCTGGCATTCAATAATCACAGAGATAACTACTGACTGGATAAGTCAGTTATCCTTAAAGAGTTTTCTTAAGAAGACTACCCAATGACTATTGCTTATATTTCATTGGTCACCTTAAGTTATAATGAGGCTAAAAATACAGTCTTTGTTCTTTTTTTTCCATTGCAGATTACTAACAGCAGAAGTAAAATAGAATTTCTGTCTATGGAGGAGAAGGGAATTCTAGTTACCTGTCTGGAATTGGGTAAGTAACTATAAACTTATTTCCCCCCAAAAGATAAATACATTCCAAAGATAAGAATGCTGAAATAGATTTATGAGTTGTGACCACAACCTAATCTTTACCCCCTCATTTTTTGTCTGTAGAAGACCCAGATGACACTGTTTTCACCAAGATGTTGAAAAATATTTGGTGAAAGGGGCAAGAACATCTTTGGCAAGAAACAAAGTGGCTGTTCTCTTTGCTAAGAGATTCTGTTAAGAGATGATGAAATTGGTATAGCTTACTGGGTTTCTACCTTGATTATAAGAATGATCTCACCATAGAGATTTTTGGCCATGACTAATTGGTTATGAGGTCTTTTAGACTGAAATACTTGGACAGGCCATTAAAAAATTTACTTAATATATATTTCTGAATAGCCCTAGAACTGCTGAATAGATACCTGACTACAGCCACAATGATAGAAAATCTCCACTTGAGTCAGTTCATAAAATCTTCTCTGAATGTATAACTTCTGTCAGTTCTACTTTTATTTGACCCTTATTCATACTGCATCTTAAACTTTTATATTATTAACTCATATTAGTACTTGCCTTTGTATGAATGTCTTATTTCCCAAACTAATTTGTAGTTTTCTTTAAGTAGGAGTTGTGTTTTATGCTTCTTTTTTATGTTAATTTTTATGTATTCATAATTATTTTCTAGCACATGCATTAGCCCACAGAAAGAAGAGTAGGCCCTTGGGCAATATATTTGACCCTCTCAGATACCATGGTTAGTAGGGTACTGATTCCCTAATTGGAAATGTTGTAGTTTCAATTTAGTTGGGCTCTCCAGGCTGTCACAGTCTGCTCTGGTGGTGCTATTATTAGGAGCTCATCCACATAGCTTCTGAATCTCTTTGTTCATTTTTGGACAATTTTTGAACATAAATTCATGCCCTCATTTGTTCCACAAGTGGGCACTTCATAAAGGCAACTCTTTGTATCCTAAAGCCCTTCCCCATATCTTGTCTGTTTTCATGCTCTCAGAAGGTGAGAAGAGAGTCACCTTGGGAGCTTCCATATCTGGGGCAAACACTTCATCTGGGTGTGGGCAGAGAGACAAGCCATGTTGGATTTTCTCAAAAAAAGTGAAAGAGGTGGAAAAGGTCCTGAAAAATAGAACTCTTGAAGTTCTGTGCCTTCTTGTGTTATCTAGATTCTGAGACCTTGCCAGAGTTGGACCCAGTGGTGTGAAAGTGCTCTTTGTTGAAAAGTATGGGCAGAAAAATATAGTTATTACACTTATTTCCTAAAGTGCCTACCTCAACAATGTACATGTTATCCATTTGTAATTAGTTCATTAAATTGACTGGATGCAATATCTAGACAGGATATAGCTATTAATTTTTGCTAATGCTGCCTTCAGTCAGAAATCCTTTCCCTATCCCCTGAACATTTATCTTGAGAAGAAAATGGTTTCTGTTTTTCTATTTTCTTCTGGACATTCAGGTATTTTCTAAATATAATTCTATGTTTATATAATGTAAAAAACAACTGCATGCATTTTAATCTCTTCATACATCCTCCAATAACAAATACTAATCAATAGAGAATACAAAATCTCCCGTTACTCTTGCTTATAGTATAACAGAAGGCAGCAAATACTACTTATTTCAATTTATATAAAAATGGGGAAATAAATATCTGAAACCAGTAGAGTCATCTGCAAACCCCACAAAAGAATGAAGATTCAATTAGAGGCTGAAAAAAAAAATAGAGTTCAGAAAGCAGCCTAACTATGACAAGACAAGATAATGCAGCAGCAGAAAGAGATTATATCCTGAGTAGGGAAATAGGGAGTTGGGAGAACAGGTTTGAGATGTGATGAATAAGACTAGTAGGTACTGATGAGTCAAAAAAGAAGAGAATTGAAAGTAGCCACAAAAAGAGGAGGGTCCTAAAATCAGCACATAAATTCTCCCTAAATCCTTGGATCATACCTGAACTCTTCATGCACCAGAAAAGACTCCAATTATCCCAAGGTAAAAATTTCTGGAAAATGGAAATACCTGATCTGAGATTTCAGCAGCTACAAATGAAAGAAGACAGAGTGTGAAGTTCAAGCTTTGTCAAGTAGAAGGGCTTGGTAAATAACTTGGATTTTCATGACTTAGAAGTCAATATTATTTCTAAGGACTAAGGGATTTGCCCTAGGTTTAAGGGCAAAATTTAAAAATGACAAATCCTAACAAAGACTGAAATGAGGATTCCAGAAAGTTGAGGTTCTCTGTTGGTTATTTATCTGATTAGTAAACAAACAATAAATTACACAGACAAAAACCCCCAGCATAATCCAGATTCCCTACCAAATAGCATCCCTGATGCACAGGATAACATTTGAAAAAGTACTAAATAGATGAAGAGACAGAAAATTTGATTGATGGTTAAGAGAAAAATCTATCAACAGAAATAGAACCACAGACAACATAGATGTTGAAATGAGCAATGGCTCTAAAATATTAGGATACATTTGAAAGCGTTTACAGGAAAATATATGTACCTGGTGGAATGATGAAAACTTTAAGATGCAAATGGAAATCATAGAAATAAAAAACAAAATATCTGAAATTAAAAAGAAAATCATTGGAGGAGATGAACAGAATAGCATAGTCCCAGTAATCTCTAAACCAAAATCATTCTAATATATATGTAATTGTAGTTTCAGAAAGAAAGAAGATAGAGGAAGAGGCTGAAAAGATAATTTAAAAAATAATGTGTAAAGGAGGAGCAAGATGGCAGAGGAATAGGAGACCTAAATTTCATCTGGTCCCAGGAATTCAGCTAAACAGTTATCAAAGCATTCTGAACACCTACAAACTCAACAGGATATCAAAGAAAAGAATAGCAGCAATTTTATGAACAGAAAAGCGACCACTTTCTGGAAGATTTCGGGTCTCTTCTGATTTGTTTAGTGTATATTTTTCTGGGGTCGATGTTACCCTTTTAGCATTCTGTTCTCTCATTCATCTATTCCTCTCTGGACAGAATGACAAAGCGGAAAAACTTACCTCAAAAAAAAAAAAAAAGGCAGTACCAGCTACCAGGGACCTAATCAATATGGACATTAGTAAGATGTCGGAACTAGAGTTCAGAATGATGATTACAAAATTACTAGCTGGGCTTGAAAAAGCATAGAAGATACTAGAGAATCCCTTTCTGGAGAAACAAAAGAAATAAAATCTAACCAAGTCGAAATCAAAAAGGCTATTAATGAGGTCCAATAAAAAATGGAGGCTCTAACTGCTAGAATAAATGAGACAAAGGAGAGAATTAGTTAAAATTCTAAAATTATGATTAGACAAAATCATAGAGAATAAAGAAGCTAAGAAAAAGAGAGGTAACAGCTACTGGATCATGAGGGCAGAATTCGAGACATAAGTGATGCCATAAGATGAAACAATATTAGAATAATTGGGACCCCAGAAGAAGAAGAAAGACAGAGAAGGGCAGAAGGTATATTGGAGCAAATTATAGCAGAGAACTTCCCTAATATGGGGAAGGAAACAGGCATCAAAATCCAGAAGGCACAGAGAACCCTTCTCAAAATCAATAAAAATCGGTCAATACCCCGACATCAAATAGTAAAACTTACGAGTCTCAGAGACAAAGAGAAAATCCTGAAAGCAGCTCG
Source organism: Zalophus californianus (assembly GCF_009762305.2). NCBI lineage: Eukaryota > Metazoa > Chordata > Mammalia > Carnivora > Otariidae > Zalophus > Zalophus californianus. The sequence goes on from NC_045600.1 coordinate 87,920,035, forward strand.
GGACAAGAGGTCTGTAAACTACAATGGTAGAAACATTAGATTGGCAGCAGACCTATCCACAGATATCTGGCAGACAGAAAGGACTGGCATGATATATTCATGGTGCAAAATGAGAAAAATATGCAGCCAAGAATACTTTATTCAGCAAGGCTGTCATTGAAAATAGAAGGAGAGGCGCGGAGCAAGATGGCGGAGGAGTAGGAGACCTAGATTTTGTCTGGTCTCAGGAATTCAGCTGAATAGGGATCAAACCATTCTGAACACCTACGAACTCAACAGGAGATCGAACAGGAGAGTAGCAACAACTCTCTGAACAGAGAAGCGACCACTTACTGGAAGGTAGGACGTGCGGAGAAGTGAATCCGAGGCGATATTCGGGAGGATAGACGGCGGGGGAGGGGCCTCCGCCGGCCGCTTCTGGTAAGTGCTAGAGCCGCGGAGCACAAAATCGGACCTTTTAAAAGTTGGCTCGGCGGAGGGACGTCGCTGCAGTGGCTAAGCGGGGGGTGGAATCCTCCCGGGACAGTGTGGTCTCAGGACCCTTGGGGTCACAGAGAGACCGGGGGTGCCTGAGTGCGGCAGAGCTCCCAGGTGTCGGGGCGGGGAAGCCGGCTGCAGATACGGAGCAGAGTTGCGGGCTCTCAGCTCGGGGTTGCCATAAACTGTGATCTGCGGCCCAGTCGGGGCACGGCTCCCCCAGCAAGGACCCAACAAGCAGCAGATCCGGGGAGACTCCCCTTCCTTCCCGGGGAGGAGCGGTGCGGGAACGCACTGCAGGGATCTGCTGGGTTTGGAGACTCCGAGCGGGGTCGGGTGCCAGAGATAGCAACGCTCGATCACAGGCCGGGTGAGCACGGAGTGCGGCCAGAGACCGGGGACACGGGAGTGACTGCTTTTCTCTGGGGGCGCACTGAGGAGTGGGGCCCCGAGTTCTCGGCTCCTCCGGGCGGAGACTGGGAGGCCGCCATTTTCGCCCTGGTCCTCCAAAGCTGTACCGAGAGCTTGCAGGGAACAAAAGCTCCTGAGAGCAAACTGGAGCAGCTTCCTTAGCCCGGACCGACAAGGGCGGGGCAATTCCGCCTCCGGCAAAGACATTTGGAAACCACAGCAACAGGCCCCTCCCCCAGAAGATCAACACAAACAGCCAGCAAGCCAAGACCAAGTTGATCCATCAACGAGAATAGGAGAACTCCAGCGCTAGGGGAATACTGCACATAGATTCATGGCTTCTTTTTTTTTTTTTTTACCATGATTCATTATTTCATCAAAGTTAATTTTTGTTGACTTTTTTTTTATTTTTCTTTTTCCCTTTTTCAACCAACATCTTATAAATCCCTTTTTTTTAAAAAAAAAAAACATTTTTTTTTTCATTTTTAGAGTCATATTTTATCCCTTCATAGTAGTTATCCTTGTTTTTGGCATATATATATATAAGTTGTTCTCTCTTTAAAATTTTGAGGTACAGTTTCTTCTAACAGATCAAAATATACCCTAAACCACTAGTGTATGGCTTTGTTCTAGTCTCCTGTCTGATCACATTCTTTCCCTTTTTCCTTTTTTTTCCTTAAATCTTCTTTCTTTTTTCAAACAACTTATCTTACCAAGTCCTTTTATAAAATCTTTTATAATTCTCATCTTTACAGTCATCTTCCATCCCTTCATTGTATCAACCCTTATTTTGTACATATATGTCTTTCTTCCTTTAAAATTTTAGGAGGCACTTTTTTCTAACAGACCAAAATACGCACAAAATCTAGTGTGTGGCACTGATCTATGCACTAGCCTGATCATATTTGATCATATTCTGCCTTTTTTGAATTGTTTTGTTTTTGTTTTTATCTTTTTTTTCTTTTTTTTTCTTTTTCTCTTTCTTTTTTCTTTCTTTCCCTTTCTTTTCCCCTGGTTTCAGGTCTTTTCTGATTTGTATACAGTATATTTGCTGGGGACATTGTAAACCTGTTAGCCTTTTGTTCTCTCATTCATCTATTCTCCTCTGGACAAAATGACAAGACGAAAGAAATCACCTCAGCAAAAAGAAAAAGAGGTAGTACCGTCAGCCAGGGACCTACTCAATACGGACATTAGTACGATGTCGGACCTAGAGTTCAGAATCATGACTTTAAAGATACTAGCTGGGCTTGAAAAAAGCGTGGAAGTTATTAGAGAAACCCTTTCTGGAGAAATAAAAGAACTAAAATCTAACCAAATCGAAATCAAAAAGGCTATTGATGAGGTGCAATCAAAAATGGGGGCACTAAATGCTAGGATAAATGAGGCAGAAGAGAGAATCAGCGATATAGAAGACCAAATGATGGAAAATAAAGAGGCTGAGAAAAAGAGGGAGAAACAACTACAGGATCACGAGGGCAGAATTCGAGAGATAAGTGATACGATAAGATGAAACAACATTAGAATAATTGGGATCCCAGAAGAAGAAGAGAGAGAGAGAGGGGCAGAAGGTATATTGGAGCAAATTATAGCAGAGAACTTCCCTAATGTGAGGAAGGAAACAGGCATTAAAATCCAGGAGGCACAGAGAACCCCTCTCAAAATCAATAAAAATAGGTCAACACCCCGACATCTAATAGTAAAACTTACGAGTCTCAGAGACAAAGAGAAAATCCTGAAAGCAGCTCGGGAGAAGAGATATGTAACCTACAATGGTAGAAACATTAGATTGGCAACAGATCTATCCACAGAGACCTGGCAGGCCAGAAAGGACTGGCAAGATATCTTCAGAGCACTAAACGAGAAAAATATGCAGCCAAGAATACTATATCCAGCTAGGCTATCATTGAAAATAGAAGGAGAGATAAAAAGCTTCCAGAACAAACAAAAACTGAAGGAATTTGCAAACACGAAACCAGCCCTCCAAGAAATATTGAGAGGGGTCCTCTAAGCAAAGAGAGAACCTAAAAGCAGCAAAGAGCAGAAACGAACACAGACAACAGACAGTTAACAGTCACCTTACAGGTAATACAATGGCACTAAATTCATACCTTTCAATAGTTACCCTGAATGTAAATGGGCTAAATGCCCCAATCAAAAGACACAGGCTATCAGATTGGATTAAAAAACAAGACCCATCAATATGCTGTCTGCAAGAGACTCATTTTACACCCAAAGACACCCCCAGATTGAAAGTGAGGGGGTGGAAAACCATTTACCATGCTAATGGACACCAAAAGAAAGCTGGGGTGGCAATCCTTATATCAGACAAACTAGATTTTAAAACAAAGACTGTAATAAGAGATGAGGAAGGACACTATATCCTACTTAAAGGGTCTATCCAACAAGAAGATCTAACAATTGTAAATATCTATGCCCCGAACATGGGAGCAGCCAATTATATAAGGCAATTAATAACAAAAGCAAAGAAACACATTGACAACAATACAATAATAGTGGGGGACTTTAACACCCCCCTGACTGAAATGGACAGATCATCTAAGCAAAAGATCAACAAGGAAATAAAGACTTTAAATGACACACTGGACCAAATGGACTTCACAGACATATTCAGAACATTCCATCCCAAAGCAACGGAATACACATTCTTCTCTAGTGCCCATGGAACATTCTCCAGAATTGATCACATCCTAGGTCACAAATCAGGTCTCAATCGGTACCAAAAGATTGGGATCATTCCCTGCATATTTTCAGACGACAATGCTTTGAAACTAGAACTCAACCACAAGAGGAAAGTCGGAAAGAACTCAAATACATGGAGGCTAAAGAGCATCCTACTAAAGAATGAATGGGTCAACCAGGAAATTCAAGAAGAATTAAAAAAAATCATGGAAACCAATGAAAATGAAAACACAACTGTTCAAAATCTTTGGGATGAAGCAAAGGCAGTCCTGAGAGGAAAGTATATAGCAATACAAGCCTTTCTCAAGAAACAAGAAAGGTCTCAAATACACAACCTAACCCTACACCTAAAGGAGCTGGAGAAAGAACAGCAAAGAAAGCCTAAACCTAGCAGGAGAAGAGAAATCATAAAGATCAGAGCAGAAATCAATGAACTAGAAACCAAAAGAACAGTAGAACAGATCAACGAAACTAGGAGCTGGTTCTTTGAAAGAATTAACAAGATTGATAAACCCCTGGCCAGACTGATCAAAAAGAAAAGAGAAATGACCCAAATCAACAAAATCATGAATGAAAGAGGAGAGATCACAAGCAACACCAAAGAAATACAAACAATTATAAGAACATATTATGAGCAACTCTATGCCAGCAAATTAGATAACCTGGAAGAAATGGGTGCATTCCTAGAGATGTATCAACTACCAAAATTGAACCAGGAAGAAATAGAAAACCTGAACAGACCTATAACCACTAAGGAAATTGAAACAGTCATCAAAAATCTCCCAAGAAACAAAAGCCCAGGGCCAGATGGCTTCCCAGGGGAATTCTATCAGACATTTCAAGAAGAATTAATACCTATTCTCCTGAAACTGTTCCAAAAAATAGAAATGGAAGGGAAACTTCCAAACTCATTTTATGAGGCCAGCATTACCTTGATCCCAAAACCAGACAAAGACCCCATCAAAAAAGAGAATTACAGACCAATATCCTTGATGAACATGGATGCAAAAATTCTCACCAAAATACTAGCCAATAGGATCCAACAGTACATTAAAAGGATTATTCACCACGACCAAGTGGGATTTATTCCTGGGCTGCAAGGCTGGTTCAACATCTGCAAATCAATCAACGTGATACAATACATTAACAAAAGAAAGAACAAGAATCATATGATCCTCTCAATAGATGCAGAAAAAGCATTTGACAAAGTACAACATCCTTTCTTGATCAAAACTCTTCAGAGTATAGGGATAGAGGGTCCATACCTCAATATCATAAAAGCCATCTATGAAAAACCTACAGCGAATATCATTCTCAATGGGGAAAGGCTGAGAGCTTTTCCCCTAAGGTCAGGAACGCGGCAGGGATGTCCACTCTCACCACTGCTATTCAACATAGTATTAGAAGTCCTAGCCACAGCAATCAGACAACAAAAAGAAATCAAAGGCATCCAAATCGGCAAAGAGGAAGTCAAACTCTCACTCTTTGCAGATGATATGATACTGTATGTGGAAAACCCAAAAGACTCCACCCCAAAACTGCTGGAAATCATACAGGAATTCAGTAAAGTAGCAGGATATAAAATCAATGCACAGAAATCAGTGGCATTCCTATACACCAACAACAAGACAGAAGAGAGACAAATCAAGGAGTCGATCCCATTTACAATTGCACCCAAAACCATAAGATACCTAGGAATAAGTCTAACCAAAGAGGCAAAGGATCTGTACTCAGAAAACTATAAAATACTCAGGAAAGAAATTGAAGAAGACACAAAGAAATGGAAAAACGTTCCATGCTCATGGATTGGGAGAATCAACATTGTGAAGATGTCAATGCTACCTAGAGCAATCTACACATTCAATGCAATCCCCATCAAAATACCATCCACTTTTTTCAAAGAAATGGAACAAATAATCCTAAAATTTGTATGGAACCAGAAGAGACCCAGAATAGCCAGAGGAATACTGAAAAAGAGAAGCAAAGCTGGCGGCATCACAATTCCGGACTTCCAGCTCTATTACAAAGCTGTCATCATCAAGACAGTATGGTACTGGCACAAAAACAGACACATAGATCAATGGAACAGAATTGAGAGCCCAGAAATGGACCCTCAACTCTATGGTCAACTTATTTTTGACAAAGCAGGAAAGAATGTCCAATGGCAAAAAGACAGTCTCTTCAACAAATGGTGTTGGGAAAATTGGACAGCCACATGCAGAAGAATGAAACTGGACCATTTCCTTACACCACACACAAAAATAGACTCCAAATGGTTGAAAGACCTAAACGTGAGACAGGAGTCCATCCAAATCCTAAAGGAGAACACAGGTAGCAACCTTTTCGACCTTAGCCGCAGCAACTTCTTCCTAGAAACATCGCCAAAGGCACGGGAAGCCAGGGCAAAAATGAACTATTGGGATTTCATCAAGATAAAAAGCTTCTGCACAGCAAAAGAAACAGTCCACAAAACCAAAAGACAACCGACAGAATGGGAGAAAATATTTGCAAATGACATATCAGATAAAGGGCTAGTATCCAAACTCTATAAAGAACTTATCAAACTCAACACCCAAAGAACAAATAATCCAATCAAGAAATGGGCAGAAGACATGAACAGACATTTCTCCAAAGAAGACATCCAAATGGCCAACAGGCACATGAAAAAGTGCTCAACATCGCTTGGCATCAGGGAAATCCAAATCAAAACCTCAATGAGATACCACCTCACACCCGTCAGAATGGCTAAAATTAACAAGTCAGGGAACGACAGATGTTGGCGGGGATGTGGAGAAAGGGGAACCCTCCTACACTGTTGGTGGGAATGCAAGCTGGTGCAACCCCTCTGGAAAACAGTATGGAGGTTCCTCAAACAGTTGAAATTAGAGCTACCGTTCGATCCAGCAATTGCACTACTGGGTATTTACCACAAAGATACAAACGTAGGGACCCGAAGGGGTACGTGTACCCCAATGTTTATAGCAGCAATGTCCACCATAGCCAAACTGTGGAAAGAGCCAAGATGCCCATCGACAGATGAATGGATAAAGAAGAAGTGGTATATATACACAATGGAATATTATGCAGCCATCAAAAGGAATGAGATCTTGCCATTTGCAACGACGTGGATGGAACTGGAGGGTGTTATGCTGAGTGAAATAAGTCAATCAGAGAAAGACATGTATCACATGACCTCACTGATATGAGGAATTCTTAATCTCAGGAAAGAAACTGAGTGTTACTGGAGTGGTTGGGGGTGGGAGGGATGGGGTGGCTGGGTGATAGACATTGGGGAGGGTATGTGCTACGGTGAGCGCTGTGCATTGTGCAAGACTGTTGAATCACAGATCTGTACTTCTGAAACAAATAATGCAACATATTTTAAGAAAAAAGAAAAAGAAGAAGATAACAGGAGAGGAAGAAAAGGGGAGTATGTCAGAGGGGGAGACGAACCATGAGAGATGATGGACTCTGAAAAACAAACTGAGGGTTCTAGAGGGGAGGGGGGTAGGGGGATGGGTTAGCCTGGTGATGGGTATTGAGGAGGGCACGTTCTGCATGGAGCACTGGGTGTTATGAACAAACAATGAATCATGGAACACTGCACCAAAAACTAATGATGTAATATATGGTGATTAACATAACAATAAAAAAATTAAAAAAAAAAACAAACAAAAAAAGAAAATAGAAGGAGAAACAAAAAGCTTCCAGGACAAAGAAAAACTAAAAGAATTTGTGAATACCAAACCAGCCCTACAAGAAATATTGAAAGGGGCCCTCTAAGCAAAGAGAAAGCCTAAAAGCAACATAGACCAGAAAGGAACACAGACAATATACAGTAACAGTCACCTTACAGGCAATACAACGGCACTAAATTCATATCTTTCAATAGTTACCCTGAATGTAAATGGGCTAAATGCCTCAATCAAAAGACACAGGGTATCAGATTGGATAAAAAACAAAACCCATCAATATGCTCTCTGCAAGAGACTCATTTTAGACCCAAAGACACCTCCAGATTCAAAGTGAGGGGGTGGAAAACCATCTACCATGCTAGTGGACATCAAAAGAAAGCTGTGGTGGCAATCTTTATATCAGACAAATTAGATTTTAAACCAAAGACTATAATAAGAGATGAGGAAGGACACTATATCATACTTAAAGGGTCTATCCGACAAGAAGATCTAATATTTTTAAGTATCTATGCCCCTAGTCAATTATAGAAGCCAATTAATAACAAAATCAAAGAAACACATTGACAACAATACAATAATAGTAGGAGACTTTAACACCCCCCCCAACTGAAATGGACAGATCATCTAAGCAAAAGATGAACAAGGAAATAGAGCCTTTAAATGACACACTGGGCAAGATGGACTTCACAGATATATCCTAAAGCAGCAGAATACATATTCTTCTCAAGTGCATATGGAACATTCTCCAGAACAGATCACATACTGGGTCACATATCAGGTCTCAACCAGTACCAAAAGACTGGGATCATTCCCTGCATATTTTTGGACCACAATACTTTGAAACCAGAACAAGAGGAAAGTTGGAAAGAACTCAAATACATGGAGGCTAAAGAGCATCCTACTAAAGAATGAATGGGTCAACCAGGAAATTAAAGATGAATTAAAACAATTCATGGAAACCAATGAAAATGAAAACACAACTGTTCATAATCTTTGGGATGCAGCAAAGGCTGTCCTACGAGGAAAGTATAGCAATCCAGCCTTTCTCAAGAAACAAGAAAGGTCTCAAATACACAACCTAACCCTACACCTAAAGGAGCTGGAGAAGGAAGAGCAAATAAAGCCTAAACCCAGCAGGAGAAGAGAAATAATAAAGATCAGAGCATAAATCAATGAAACAGAAACCAACAGAACAGTAGAACAGATCTATGAAACTAGGAGCTGATTCTTTGAAAGAATTAATAAGATTGATAAACCCTGGGCCAAACTTACCAAAAAGAAAAGAGAAATGACCCAAATAAATAAAATCATGAATGAAAGACTAGGGATCACAACCCACACCAAAGAAATAAAATTATAAGAACATATTATGAGCAACTATATGCTAGCAAATTAGACAATCTGTCAGAAATGGATGCATTCCTAGAGATGTATCAACGACCAAAACTGAACCAGGAAGAAATAGAAAACCTGAACAGACCCATAACCAGTAAGGAAATTGAAGCAGTAATCAAAAATCTCCCAACAAACAATAGCCCAGGGCCAGATGGCTTCCCAGGGGAATTCTACCAAACATTTAAAGAAGAATTAATACCTATTCTTCTGAAACTTTTCCAAAAAATAGAAATGGAAGGAAAACTTCCAAACTCACTTTATGAGGCCAGGCCAGCATTACCTTGACCCCAAAACCAGACAAAGACCCTATCAAAAAGGATAATTACAGACCAAAATCCCTGATGAACATGGATGCAAAAATTTTCACCAAAATACTAGCCAATAGGATTCAACAGTACATTAAAAAGATTATTCACCATGACCAAGTGGGATTTATTCCTGGGCTGCAAGGTTGGTTCAGCATCTGGAAATGAATCAATGTAATACAATACATAAAAAAAAGAAAGGACAAGAACCATATGATACTCTCTCAATAGATGCAGAAAAAGCATTTGACAAAGTACAGCATCCTTTCTTGATTAAAACTCTTCACAGTGTAGGGATAGAGGGCACATACCTCAATATCATAAAAGCCATCTATGAAAAACCCACAGCAAATATCATTCCCAATGGGGAAAAACTGAGAGCTTTTCCCCTAAGGTAAGGAACACGGCAGGAATGTCCACTATCACCACTGCTATTCAACATAGTACTAGAAGTCCTAGGCTGAGCAATCAGTCAACAAAAAGAAATCAAAGGTATCTGAATCGGCAAAGAAGAAGTCAAACTCTCACTCTTTGCAGATCATATGATACTTTATGTGAAAAACCCAAAAGACTCCACCCTAAAACTGCTAGAATCCATACAGGAATTCAGTGAAGTGGCAGGATATAAAATCAATGCACAGAAATCAGTTGCATTTCTATATACCAACAAGACAGAAGAAAGAGAAATTAAGGAGTTGATCTTATTTACAATTGCACCCAAAACCATAAGATACCTAGGGATAAATCTAACCAAAGAGGCAAACATCTGTACTCAGAAAACTATAAAATACTTATGAAAGAAATTGAGGAAGACACTAAGAAATGGAAAAACATTCCATGCTCATGGATTGGAAGAACAAATATTGTGAAGATGTCAATGCTACCTAGAGCAATCTACACATTTAATGCAATCTCTACCAAAATACCATCCACTTTTTTTCAAAGAAATGGAACAAATTATCCTAAAATTTGTATGGAACCAGAAAAGACCCCAAATACCCAGAAGAATGTTGACAAAGAAAAGCAAAGCTGGTGGCATCACAATTCCGGACTTCCAGCTTTATTGCAAAGCTGTCATCATCAAGACAGTATGGTAATGGCACAAAAACAGACACACAGATCAATGGAACAGAATCGAGAGCCCAGAAATGGACCCTCAACTCTATGGTCAACTCATCTTTGACAAAGCAGGAAAGAATGTCCAACGGAAAAAAGACAGTCTCTTCAACAAATGGTGTTGGGAAAATTGGACAGTCACATGCAGAAGAATGAAACTGGACCATTTCCTTACACCACACACAAAAATAGACTCAAAATGGATGAAAGACCTTAATGTGAGACAGGAATCCATCAAAATCCTAAAGGAGAACACACGCAGCCATCTCTTCGACCTCAGCTGCAGCAACTTCTTCCTAGAAACATTGCCAAAGGCAAGGGAAGCAAGGGCAAAAATGAACTATTGGGACTTCATCAAGATAAAAAGCTATTGCACAGCAAAGGAAACAGTCCACAAAACCAAAAGACAACCGACAGAATGGGACAACATCTTTGCAAATGACATATCAGATAAAAGGCTAGTATCCAAAATCTATAAAGAACTTATCCAGCTCAACACCCAAAGAACAAATAATCCAATCAAGAAATGGGCAGAAGACATGAACAGACATTTCTGCAAAGAAGACATCCAAATGGCCAACAGACACATGAAAAAGTGCTCAACATCACTTGGCATCAGGAAAATACAAACACATTTATGCACATTAAGTCAATTATGCTGAAAACTGAAGAAAAGGAAAATTTTAAACAGAACTAGAGGAAAATAGGTATATTACAATAAGAGGAACAATAATAAAAATAGCAATTGACTTATCCTTAGAAATAATGGGAGTTGGAAGGTAATAGGGTCATCTCTTTAAAATTCAGAATTTAGAAAAAAAATCTGTCAACTCAGAATTCAATATCTAGTAAAAATATCTTTCAAAAATGAAAGGGAAAAAAGGCACTTTTTTTTATATAAGTGAAAGCTGAGGAAATTTATTATCAGATCAATCCAATAAGTAATGCATGGGGCACCTGGGTGGCTCAATCTTTAAGTGTCTGCCTTCAGCTCAGGTCATGATCCCAGGGTCCTGGGATCAAGTCCTACATTGGGCTCCCTGCTCCGCGGGAAGTCTGCTTCTCCCTCTCCCACTCCCCCTGCTTGTGTTCCCTCTCTCTCTGTGTCTTTCTCTATCAAATAAATAAAATCTTTTTAAAAAAATCCAATAAGTAATGCAAAAAAAAGTTTTTTCAACTGAAGGGAGTTCTAAACTAATGAAATTAAGGGTCTACAGGAAAAAAATAATATCACTGAAAATGATCACTATGTGAGTAATTACACAGCCATCAGAAAAAAATGAAATCTTGCTATTTGCAACGACGTGGATGGAATTAGAGGGTATTATGCTAAGTGAAATAAGTCAATCAGAGAAAGACAATTATCATATGATCTCATCTCACTGATATGCAGAATTTAAGAAACAAGGCAGAGGATCATAGGGGAAGAGAGGAAAAAATGAAACAAGATGAAACCAGACAGGGAGATAAACCATAAGAGACTCTTAGTCTTAGGAAGCAAACTGAGGGTTGCTGGAGTGGAGGGGGATGCGGGGATGGGGTGGCTGCATCATGGGCATTGGGGAGGGTATGTGTTGTGGTCAGTGCTGGGTGTTGTGTAAGACTGATGAAATCACAGACTTGTAACCTTGAAACAAATAATACATTATAAGTTAATTTTAAAAAAAGACAATTTTAAGTTCTTAAATACTTTTAAGTCATTGACTATAGCAAAAAATCAGAGTATGGAATTCATAACATATGTAGAATTAAGACATGGACAAGAATAGCACAAAACACAGTTAAACTGAATTACAATTTTGCAAGTTTCTTAAATTACATGTGTAGTGCTATAATAATAATTCTATTTAGAGAGTGATAAATTAAGGAAACACATTCAATTTTTTTTATTCTTTCAAAGATATTTATTTATTTATTTGAGAGAGAGAATGAGAGATAGAGAGAGCATGGGGGGGAGGGTCAGAGGGAGAAGCAGACTCCCTGCTGAGCAGGGAGCCTGATGCAGGACTCAATCCTGGGACTCCAGGATCATGACCTGAGCCAAAGGCAGTCGCTTAACCAACTGAGCCACCCAGGCGCCCAAGGAAACGCATTTTAATATTAATTATAACTGTAGAGTAAAAACAAAATACCAAGTATCAAAGGTAGAGCTAAAGACAATAGAGGGGAAGAAATGTAATATCACAAATACTTGAAAAGCAGACTATAAATAAAATATAAAAGAAGAGAGAAACACAGAAAACAAATACAGAATAAATAGGTAGAGAGTAGACTGAGACTCAACCATATAAATCTTCACTCTAAATGTAAATACACCAAAGCATCTTATTAAAAGACAGAGATTGCCATAATGAATAAAATAGAAAGATCCAGGTATATGCTGTTTGAAATTAAAGTATCTCAAAGAAATAGAAAGGGAATTTTGCTTCAGGGCATTCGGAGTAACAAGGACTGGATATTCCCTACAACCTTAAAAAAAAAGCTTACAAAAACTAAGCAAAATATATGAAACAGTAACTTTTCAGACACTAGACACAGGCAAAGCAGGACTGTGATCCTTAAGACAGAGCAAACAACCAAGATAAGCTCTATAAATGCACTAGTTTACTGACTGGTGATAGCTTCTGGGTCAGTGACAGGAGCCCAAATAGTGCCTGGCGTTCTTATAGACTTGAAGGGACAGAAATTGGGTTGGGGGAAGAAACACTGGCTAGAATTTGTGGGGCAGAATGTTGGAGAGACTTGCACTGGAAATACAGAAAGCCCCCAAATAGCAGTGATCCTGGTCAGTGCAGCAGGCAAGAAAAAAAAAAAAAAAAGTAAAAAGACTTAAGATTGAAACAGAAGAAGTAAAACTGTCTTGAGTTGTTGATTATTAACAGCATGATTAACTGCATGATTATTTATTTAGAAAATCTTAAGATATCTACAAAGAAGCTACTGGAATGCTTAAGTGAGTTTGGTAAGATTGTAGAATATAAAGTCAATGTACAGAAAAATCAACCATATTTCTATGTAATTGAAAAAACATAAATTGATCTAAAAGTTGACATTAATAATAACATCAAAAAATACCCCTGACATACTTAGGGATACATTTTGTGCATAACACATACACTGAAAAGAACAAAACACTTTTGAGAGAAATTAAAGAAGACCTAAATAAATGAGTGATACCATTTTTGTGAATCAAAAGAATAAGTATTTTTAAGATGCTTGTTTTCTCCCAAAGTAACCTCTAGATTCAAAGCAGCCCCAATCAAAATCATAACCAACTTTTTAAAAATAAAGAGCAATAAGCTGATTTTGAATTTTTATGGAAATACAAAGGATTTAGAGTAGCCAAAATAATTTTGAAATAGAACACAGTTGGAGGACTTATACTACCTGAATTGAAGACTTACTATGGACAGCAGTAATCAAGGGACCGTATTCTAAAAACAGACCACAAATACATCAGCTGAAGTCCAACAAAAGTTCTAAGGTCATTCAATGGAAAAAGTATATTATGTTCAACAAAAGGTGCTGGAAAAAACTGGGTATGTATATATAAAATAAATGAACTTCTACCCTTACCTTAAAACATATGTTAAAACTGACTTGAACTGTATTATTTACATGTTTAAAAATGACAAAATAAGACTTTTAGAAGGAAATAAAGGATACAGACCAAGATATTTTAGATAGGATACCAAAAACTTGCACCAGGAAATAAAAAATACTATATTTCATTAAATTAAAAAACTGTGGTTTAGAAAAAACACCATATAGAAAATAAAAAGATAATCCACAGACTTGGGAAAATATTTTCAAAACACATATATAATAGAATTATACATTTCAATAAAGAAGATTGACCCCCAAAATGGGAAAAAACTTTTGAACAAAAACACCACAAAGTTACACAAATGACTAATAAGCACATTAATTATATGCTCAACCTCATCAGTTATCAGAAAAATGTTAACTCAAAACTACAATGAGATACCACTATGTACCTACTAGAATAATTAAAATTGAAAAGATTGATCATGCCAAGTATCGGTGAGGATGTGGAGCATCATGAATTCCCAACCATTACTGGTAATACAAAATGGTACAGCCAATAAGAAAAAGTTTGTCAGTTTTATATAAATATAAATTTACCATATGACTCAGCCACTCCACTCATAGTATTTATCCAAGAAAAATGAAAACTTACATACATAAAAGATACATAGTTGTGTATTCATAACACATTTACCTATAAGAACCAAAACTTGGACACAAAATCAATCAACAGGTAATTGGGTGAACATGTTGTGATATATACATTTAATGTAATAAAACTGCAAAAAATATAAAATGAACTACTGATAACATGCAATAGCATGGAAAAATCTCAAAAATGCTAAACAAAAGAAGCCAGACACAAATAAATACATACTACTTGATTCCATTTATATAAAACTCTTAAGAAGACAACTTTAATCCATAGTGACAAAAAGCAGATCAGTCCTTACCCTGGGTATAGGAATAGGGTTAAGGACTGAATGGGAAAGTTTGCAATATAACCTTGTTTATTTGATTGCCATTGTAATGGTCGTTACATGAGTATATAAATATTTGTCAAAACATATCAAGCTGTATCCATAAAATTGATGCATTTTTTCCCATGCAAATTATACCTCAACAGAATTGTAGGGTTTTTTTTTTTTTTAATTATTTGAGAAAGAGAGAGTGAGCAAGCACAGGGGGTGGGGGGGTCGGGGAGAGAGGGGCAGAAGGAGAGGGAGAAGCAGACTCCCGCCCAGCAGGCAGTCCGACCCAGGGCTCAATCCCAGAACCCAAGGATCATGACCTGAGCCCAAGGCAATGCTTAACCAACTAAGCCACCTGGGCGCCCCTGTAGGGATTTTTAAAATTACAAAATATTAAATACCTAGAAGTAAATTTAAGAAAAGATTCACAAAACTTTAAGAAAATCTACAACATTTTATTGTGACAAATTAAGAAAAAATAAATAAATGAATGTTTGTTTTGAAATTTACAAGCTGAGTATGGTGATTAACATAACAATAAAAAGTTTAAAGATTAATGAAATTTACAAGCTGAGGCTAACACTTATATAGGAATTCAAACAGCCAGGAATAATTTCTTGAAGAAATAGAATACAGCTGGAATATCCATTAATACTATCTCTTCAGACCTATAATATGATACACCTATTCTAATTAAAACAGTGTATTGTGAATTAAAGGCAGACCGATAGGCCAATGCAGCAGAATAGAGTCCAGACACACAAATATTGTAACTTAATTCATGTCAAAACTGATAGCACTGAGTACAGAAAGGATTTTCTATTCAATAAATGCTTCTAGATAATTGTATACTCATTTTTAAACAAGGTGAATCTTGATCTCTATTCACAGCATACACAAAGTTTAAGTTCAAATGGAATGCAGATATAAATATGGAAGGTAAAACAATTAAGCATTTAGTAAAAAAAAAAACAAACAGAACATCTTTATGATCTTGAAGTAGATAAAGATAAATGTAGTCTAATCAAAAAGGACAAAAGAATGAACCATATCAAAATAAAGAGCTTTTCTTAAAAAATACTATTAAAAAGATGAATATAGAAGTTATAGAATGTAAGAAAAAAGATATTTACAATACATACATGCACTGAAAAGTCATACCAAGAAATGCCAACAACAACAACAAAACAAACAAAAAAACCAAACAAAAACCTATGAAGAAATAAGGGAAATACAGGCAATCCACTACAAAAATTTTGAAAAAAAAAATTCAAGAAGTACTTCTCAAAAGAATATATCCAATTGCCAATGAACATAAGAATGATTAACTTAATCAGTCATTAAAGAAATGCAAACTAAAACTGTAATGCTTGCAGTTATGTGCCACAAGAATGTTTGAAGAGAAAAAGAAAGAAGATATCAAGAGTTGGTGGAGATGTGTGGCAACTCAAACTTTCATAATATTGCTGTGCAAGTGTAAATTGGTACATTTGGAAAACTGTTTGGCAGTATTTACTGAAGCTGGGTATATAACCTGTGGCCCAGCAATTTTTTTCTGGGTATACCTCCAATAGAAATTTATTCATATTTCACCAAAATATTTTTACCAGATTTGTTATACTACCACTGTTTAAAATAGCCCCCAGTTTACCTATATTAGGAGGGATAAATTCATTGTGAGGTATTGTCATAACAGAAAATTATATATATATTTAGGAAAAAAAGAATCAGAAAAACATATACTGTGGGATTACATTGATATTAAATTGAAATATCTAAATATAATTTCTAGTGTTAGATGTCAGTGTAGTGGTTACACTTGGGTATTGTGTAAAACTGGAAGAGGGCTCCGGGGCTCCTGAGGTGTTGGAAATCTTCTTCAGCTGAATGAGTATGTATGAACATACCTACCCAGGTATGCTCACTTGGTAAAATTCATCAATATGTACACTTATGGTTCGTATACTTTCCTATGTGTGTGATGTACTTCAATTGAAAATTATAAAAACATAAATTAGGTGAAAAGTGTAGTCCTAACAAAATCAACATGCATTGTCTAGCGTTGGCTACTCAGCTCAAATTCTGAAATAACAGAAAAAGCTCCTATGACACACTCTATAAATGTACTTTGAATTCCTAATTCTCTATTCTCATATGCATAAAGGCAGAAAATTTTGGCATAGCACCAAGTTAAAATTTAAGCCACTTAAAGTTAGAACAACTCATTACTATATTTCCCATAAAACTACTTTGAATGTTCTGGCTCTGCGACTAATTGGGGAGAGAACGGTATTTACCATCCTATGTGAAAAATGAGAATACTAAGTAAAATTAACTCTTCTGTAACGACTACTTTAATATCATTAAGATTTCATAGGGTCAAGGCAAGGAGAAAAGCAGTAGGACCTTAACCAGGATACCAATTGCATTAGTTTTCTAGAGCTGCCGTAACAAAGTATCACAGACTGGGTGGTTTAAACAACAAGAATTTACTTTGTCACAGTTTTGGAGATTAGGAGTGTAAGATCAAGGTGTCAGCAGGGTTGATTTCTTCTGAGACCATTCTCCCTGGCTTTTGGATGATCACCTTCCAGTCTTCATGTGGTCTTCCCCCATGTGTGTCTGTGTCCTAATTTCCTCATCTTATAAGGATGCGAGTCATATTGGATTAGGGCATACCCTAATGATCTCATTTAACTTTAATAACCTCTCTAAAGACCCCTTCTCCAAATACAGTCACATTCTGGGATGCTGGGGGTTAGGACTTCAACATAAGAATTTTGGGAGAACACAAATCAGCCCATAACACAAACTGATTTGAAGACTGTGACAGAATTTTTTTTTTTTCATACTCAAGAACTATTATAAAAACACGTCCACTTCCATGCTGACAGTACCTGATTTTTGGTAGGTGCCAGTTTTTCCTAGGCCTCCGGCCCCTTCCAAGACCCAAAGCTTGAATGATCTAGGCCAACCATGATCATTCCACTTCCATTTCCAATCATGTCTCTAGGCATGGGCAAGTGATATAACTCTGGCCTATGACATATAAGAGGAAGTGAATATAGGAAGCTTCTAAGAAAGTTTTCCTGATTCCTGAATAGAGATACAATGGAGAAACCAGCCTAATTCCTGACTTTAGATTTTGCTACATGAGGACTTGATCTCATGTTGCAGGTATGTTGAGATGTGTTGATACTTGAGATATGTTGCAGCCCAGAGAATAATATTTCATCAAATCTAAGAAAGGTAGGAAAGAATGACAGAAAGCCAAGGAAATCACAATGAAGAAGCTGACCCATAGCTGTGAGAGTGGTGAGTTGAATTAACATGGGGATTGACCTGTCCCAGACTTCTTGTTGATGATACGAATATATTTTTTTTCTTAAGCCAACTTGAATTGGATAACTTATTTCTTGCAGCCAAAGTCATCTTAATTGATATAAGAATGATAAGTAGCTTTTTTTTTTTTTTTGTCACAGGTACTCTATAGGAAATGGAAGAAGGGAGGTTTTTTTTCCGTCTTACGTAAGTGCTGAGAAGGCCCAGTCACTTTAGTATGAATGAAAATGAGGCATCATACCCACATGGTTTTGCAGCAGTGTAATTTTACATGGAAGAAAAGTTTATGTTTAGGGAATGAAATTTGCCTATAATTTCCATTAGGTTCTTACCCTTGTCCCAGTTTACCTCCTGAGAGATTTGGATGTCAGTTTTAGACTTGTCAGCATTGACAAGATGACTTAGGAAAGTTCCTGACCCCGAGTCTTGTCCAGTGTTATGAAACCAATAAAATGCTCCTGGATTTTCATTTTGCACACGGATGTCAACAAATCTCATTCAAACAGATATCTCTTCTAAGAGGCTAACCTCCAGTTTCAGTCTAATAAATCTGTGCCCCCTTCAGGTTTAAAACTTGTTCTCAAAAACCCTATCTGTCATGATGCTTTAAGAATCCTTTTGTACTATAATTGCAATCCATTATTTCCTGTGACAAGACATGTATCAAGTTCCTTCATTTCTCTGTCAAGTCTCTTTTTAAGATCCATGGAGAGTCTGTCACAAATTCCATGGAACTCTGGAATCCCTATTGCTAGGTAGAGAATTCTACTTCTTCATTGCTTCCAAATTTCTTTCCAGTGCTTTGCTCATATTCAATTTCACACTGAAGCTTGGCATGAAGGCAAGTATTCAGACTTTTTTTTTGTCTTCAACCTGTATTCAATCTGAACTGTTTCCTGAGGATTAACAATGTTTTCCTAATTAATCAATCTTCTGATTGATTACTTGATCTGATTTTGGAATAAAGGCAAATAGATTTCTCTAGAAGGCAACTACTTTCTCTCTGAACTTTAAACAAAGCAGCCAGTACTATATATTTCTAGTTTCAAAACTATGTATAGAAATGCAAAGAAAAATGTCACTTAAATTAATCCATGAGAAAGTTGTCAGTTTGTTTATTCTGAGTTATTGGTCCCAACAGATTTCAGACTGTTGGTATCAGATGGTACTGTTAGACAAGATCAGAACTGCCAATGCCCATCTTGAAAAACTCTCAGTTATCTTATGCATCTTATTGCTTCATCTTTATCTGCTTCCTTCTGCAACTTCATCACTGACATTTATTTGCTTAGGTGGCACATCAAAACCAAGTTTTTACTGAGATTAATGATTAATCATGTAAACTGTGATTTCAACCTTTAATTTTAGAATGTATTCATGGAAAAGACTTTGAGATAGAGAATTGGGTGAAGGTTTGGGGAGGATTCTTTATGAAAGCCAGGAGTGGGAATGGGGAAAAGCTGACCTGCAATGTGGTTGTGGTCTTAGGACCTCAGCAGAACCTACAGGCTGGTTGGGAGGAGGTAACTCTAAAGCTAGAATAGCTCTTCAGAGTTGTTTTAAATTGAGGGAAGGACTCAAGCCTCTGTATCTACACACAAACCAATCATTGGCCGCTAGTCACTGCTAGGAAGGAATATAACTTAGGATAAGCAGTTCCTTGATGCTGAGAGCAATTACTAGTGAATGAGGCAACTGATGTTCACAGTAGCTGGGAGTTGAATGTCTCACTGATGAAGGAATGTGCACAGAGCACCTCTTGCTCCTTAAGGGAATTTTCTCCATGTGGGAATAACTCTTCCAATATTTGACTTATTGTTATTTCATGGGTTAGTGGTAAACACTATAGCCTCCACCACTAATATTGGTCTTAGAATGACAAGTTATGCACATCACTTACTTTCTCTACTATCCTTTTTTATATTCCCCTCACACTCAGATAGCACCTCTCCTGGTTTAAATGACCTGCCTGGTATGTGTACCAAGATCCTGAGCCATAGGTTAAACATGCCCTTTTGAGGCTATGGCTGTTGCACTTATTCATTTACTATTAAATTTAAGCATGGAAACACCAAGAGGTACTCCAGCATCACCCGTGTGTCAGATATATTCTTACCTAGCACCTTCTGGGGATAAGAGACAAGTATCCCTCCTCATGACTCCTTTCCTTGCCTGCTGGTTTTTCATACACATGATTGAGGAGTAGTCAGAGCTTAAATTTCAAAGACACTTTATCAAATTCCCCAGTGGCAATGATGGCCATCTAGAGCCAGGTCCTCTAGATTCATAAAGCCTAAAATGTTACAGGGGTGGAACACTACCCCAAATAGATCACTGGGGGTGATATGAAGTGCGGCCACCCCTACTCACACATGCTGGTTCCCAAACCCATGAATCCTGCCTATTGAGGCCAACCCACTTAATTTATGGTGATTACCACATCCTGAAGGATAATGCCCAATACTCTTATTATCATCCCTAGACTGATGCCTGAGCAATGTTTTTCAGAAGTCATTTCAGTGACCTCTCAGGTCAGGAGCTCCTGGGTGTTACAATGTGAAGCTTCACTGTAGATCCTATGACCCTTTGGCCACTTCCAGACTTCCTTTGTTATAAAATAGGCCCCTTGGTCTGAGGCGATATCTTGAGAGATCCTGTGCCTGTGTTTTTAGTATTTAGTAAGCCCTTGGAAGTTGTGCTGGCTAAGGTTCTGAGGGCAGAAAAGACAAAAGTCTACCCTGCATCCAGTCAGTCCCAGTCAAGATGAATCAATGCCCCTTTCAGGGTAGAAAGTGCCCAATCTAGTCTGCTTGTCATCAAA
Organism: Zalophus californianus; assembly: GCF_009762305.2. Classification (NCBI taxonomy): domain Eukaryota; kingdom Metazoa; phylum Chordata; class Mammalia; order Carnivora; family Otariidae; genus Zalophus; species Zalophus californianus. The sequence goes on from NC_045600.1 coordinate 87,940,820, forward strand.
TGGTTGCTTGGTCTCCTCAAAAAACTGTACCATATTGGTGAGGCTGCCTTGATCTTTGTTGGTAGTTTGAGCCATTCAGCAGTGGCAGTAACTCAATTGGTCTTGGTGAGTTGTAGCCTATGCTATTAAGCCCATCATAGGCTTCATTCTTGCCTCCACTGCTGCTCATAAGCCGATCATGCTAACAATGGAGTGGCCCATTCTGTCTACTCAGATGTTTTGCAATTTTTTTTTGTAGTGGATGCCTTCTGGTGTGAGTTAACATATGATACAAAAATCTTCACATTCTATACCTGCCCCCTTTGTCCATCCACATGCTTATTGCCCTAGACCTTTATGATTTTGATCTTTCAACATTTCTCTTTCAAGGCCTCTAACCAACTATCTAGTCCATTTGCTGCTGACCATGAGATTTAGGACATTCTTATTTTGGTCCATTTTTCTGTCCACAGAATAGAGGGCAGTTGATGTTTCCATCTTGAGAAGCATCTAGTAGCATATCAGAAAATCTGCTTTTTTATTGCCATAGTCAGTAAGCTCCTTGACATTGGTCTTGGCAGTAATTTTTTTTTTTTTTGGATTTGGAAACAAAAGCCAAAATAAACAAATGGGACTACATCAAACTAAAAAGTTTTTGCAGAGCAAAGAAAACCATCAACAAAATGAAAAGGCAACTTACCAATGGGAGAAAATATTTGTACATCCTAAGAGGTTAATATCCAAAATACATAAAGAACCCATATAACCCAATAGCCAAAAAAAAAAAAAAAAGAAACAAACAAAAAGAAAAGCAAAACACAAAAACAAACAAATAAGAAAACAATCTGGTTAAAAAATGGGCAGAGTATCTGAGTAGATATTTTTCCAAAGAAGACATACAGATGGCTAAGAGCTACACAAAAAGGTGCTCAACATTACTAATCATCAGGGAAATACACATCAAAACTACAATGAGATATTACCTCACATTTGTTATAATGGCTATTCTCAAAAACAAACAACCCCCCCCAATAAAACAAAAAAACACACACACACAAAACAAAAAAACAAGAAATAACAAGTGTTGGTAAGGATGTGAAGAAAACAGAACCCTCATGCTCATGTACTCTTGGTGAGCATGTAAATTGGTGCAGTCACTATGGAAAACAGTATGGAAATTCCTCAAAAAAATTAATAATAGAACTACCATATGATCCAGCAATTCTAATTCTGGTTATTTATCTGAATAAAATAATGCTATATCATAAAAATTTCTCTTCAAAATTAAAAGCATTTGTGCAGCTCCTGGGTGGCTCAGTTGGTTAAGCATTTAACTCTTGGTTTTGGCTCAGGTCATGATCTCCTGGTTGTGGGATCCAGTCACTTGTTGGGCTCCGTGCTCAGCAGGGAGTCTGCTTCAGATTCTTTCTCCCTCTCCCTGCCCATCCGCCCACTCATGCTTGCTCAATCTCTCTAAAATAAATAAATAAAAACATTAGAAGCATTTGTGACAAAGAATAGGAAACAAATGGCTATTTCAAATGTATATGTAGAATGGTCAGATAAGTTACTTTTCTTGATAAATGACTAATACTAACAAAGTGATGGCACAGTCTACTCAGTAAAATAAATTTATCAATTATGGTGGCATTGGCAGGGAAACACCCTCAGGTCCCCGAAACTGTGAACATTAAGTCTACAAAGTCAAGAATTTACAACTGACATGCTGGGTAGAGGTCATACATTTCCCAATCATGTCAATCATCGGCCATGTTTCTCACTTTGTTTTCCTTTTTTTGACAAATTAAACAACTGGGAACTCTTGCATTGCCAAGGGAGCTGTTTGGCTGGTAAGGGAGGGCATTTTTCTGGGAACTTGTTAAACATTTCCAGAAAGAAAACTACCTAATTTGACTACTATCAGTACTGGCTTTGTGCCACATTCATGTTTATTTATACTCTCCAGGCAAACAAACAAACAACACAAAACAAAACAGATTGTTCAAATGCTTGGAGACAAATGGTACGAATGATGAGCAGAAATTCTTCACTAAGTCATGGAACTAGGAGAGCTATATGTTTGGGAAAATGAATTTCCCAAATAAATTGGGTATAGGAGGAAGTAGAAGACGAGGCTTGATAGGAAAGAACTTTAATGCACTTCTTTTTTGCATTTTTTTTTTTTTTTAGAGAGAGAGAGAGAAGAGTGTGTGTGCATGCAAGTTGGGGAGGGACAGAGTGAGGAGAGGGAGTGAATCTTAAGCAGGTTCCATGCTCAGTGCAGAGCCCTATGTGGGGCTCAATCTCACAACTCTGAGATCATGACCTGAGCTGAAATCAAGAGTGAGATGCTTAACCCACGGAGCCACCCAGGCACCCCAGTGCACTTCTGAAAGGAAATACTTTTTATCATTTTGGGCAAGGAAAAGACATCAATAAATTTTATTTATAGCTTTATTATTTTTTCTTAACTCTGAAAGACTATTTGCTAATAAGACTATTTAAAAATTGGGGTAAAATTTAGATGAATTAAAATTTACCTCGCAGTGTATATATGACTTTTGAAAGATGTGTACAATCATGTATCTACCATCAAAATCAAGATACACTGGGTGTTATACACAACTAATGAATTGTTGAACACTACATCAAAAACTAATGATGTATGTTGAACACTACACCAAAAACTACTATATGTTGGCTAATTGAAAATAATAATAAAAAAATCAAGATACAGATCATTTTAATCACCCTCCCCTGACCCCTAGGTTCCTGGCAATGACTGATCTCTTTTGGATCCCTATATGTTTTCCTTTTCTAGAATGTTACATAAATGCAATCATACAAGAATGTATTCATGTTATTGTTTGGTTCAGTAAATCATTCTTTTTATTGCTGAGAAGTCTTTCATTGTATGGATGTATCAAACTTTATTTCATTCAGTTACTGGGTGAAAGACATGTGAATTGTTTCAAGTTTGGAGTGATTATGAATAAAGTGGCCATAAATGTGCATGTGCAGACAAAGTTTTCATTTTATTTGGATAAATATCTAGGTGTGAAAGTACTGGGCTGTATAGTAAGTGTATATGTAACTTTTAAAGGAACTTCCAAACTCTTTTCCAAAATTGCTGTATCATTTTTGCATTCCCATCAAAAATTGTATGAATTTCCAGTTGCTTCTAATCCTCACCAGCACTTATTTTGCACAATTTTCCCCTTTTTTAGCCATTGGAATAGGCAAGTGTTTTGCTAATAACGTTGAACATATTTTCATGTGCTTGTCATTTGTATATCCTCGTTCATGATATGTTGGTTCAGATTTTTTGTCCATTAAAAAAATTCTATTATTATTATTAAGATTTGAGGAATCTTTATATATACTGGGTACTCATCCATTGTGAGAAATGTGATTTGAAAATATTTTCTCTCAGTTTGTGCCTTTTTTGTTCTTTACAGTATCTTACAAAGAGCAGGAGTCCTCAATTTTGATGCAGCCCAATTCAGTAAGTTTTTCTTTTATGGGTCCTGCTTTTAGCATCATCATGTCTAACAAATCTTTTCTTATCCCAGGATTTCAAATACTTTCTCCAGTATGGCCTCCTAGACTTTTGTGTTTTTAGATTTTGTATTTACACCTGTGAGCTACCTTTTGGCATTTCTTCAAAACTTTTAATAAATTTCCTTTCACTTGCCTGTATGGCACCAAGAACCTCTTTATTCCTTCCTCTGCAATAGGTAAGCCTCAGTGCTTATGTCTCATTTCAATTGGAGGGAAACTTGTCCTTTTTGGATTCTAAGCTACTTGTTTGCCTGATGACATCAGGTCTTACAGGGTCAAGAAAAATTATGATTTTGTATTTGGTTCATCTTTTGCTTGTTGTTGAGAGTGAGACTCCCGTCAGCTTTTTATGTTCTAGGTATAAGTAGAATTCTATTGATGATTGTAATTATTTTTAACATCTTTATTGAAATATGATTCAAATACCATAAAATCCATCCATTTAAAATATACAGCTTAGTTGTTTTTAGTATACTCATAGAGTTGTGCAATCAATACCACTATCTAATTTTTGAACATTTCATCAGCCGCAAAAGAAACTCCATGCACACGAGCAGTCACTTCACACCTTTCTTCTCCAGCCCTATATATCCTCCAATATACCTTCTATTTCTATATTTCTATCTATCCTGGACATGTTATATACATGGAATTATATAATATGTAGTATTTTGTGACTAGATTCGTTCACTTAACATTTTTTTTTTAAAGATTCATGTGTGAAAATATCAAAACTTTATTTCTTTATATGAATGAATAATATTCTGTTGTATGGATATACAATATTCATCAGCTGGTAGACATTTGTATTTTTCCACTTTTTGGCTATTATAAAAAATGCTACCATTAAAATTTCTGTACAAGCTTTTTCAATTCCCTTGGGTATTTACCTAGGAGTGGAATTGCTGAGTATATGGCCACCCTATTTTTAACATTTTAAGGAACTTCCAAACTGCTTTCTAAAGTAGTTTTACCAGTTTTATTATTTTTCAATGTACCTCAAGTATAGATGTTTAAGGTCATTATATTCTTTGGGCTCATAGCCTGTAATCATCATTAGTCCATCGATGGATTAGTCTACCAGTGAACTAAAGTAGGTGAGGCTTTTTTATTTTTTATTTTTTTTTTTTTGGACAATCATGTAATAGTGCAGGCAAGAGATCGTGAGAGCCTAACCTAAAGCAATAAAGGAAGGTCAACCTGGATTTTGGCATCTTAACTAATTTGCCCCTTGACCCTTGTAAAAGTAGCCCAGTGCTTCTTCTACATGTTAATTTATGTCCCAAGTCACCACTTGAGCTTTTCTAGACCATTTACCTCATGTCTAAGCAAGTGACATAATCATACCAGTCTGTTGAATGACTTTTTGACTTCCTACTCCACATATTTCATAATATTCTTCTACCAGTAGGAAATGGTGGCCTTGGTATTCACACTTACTCATCGCTCAACCATACTTGCCTCCCCAAAAGTCTAGCACTAAGATATAATAGAGTTACTTTGCTAACCTCTTTGCTCTTCATCTTTTGCAAATTTCCACAGGCCTCTTACATAATTTTCATTTTTCTTAAATGTAACAGTGCAGTTAAAAAGTTATGCAGTTTTTTTTTCTTTATAACATCTGTTTCAGAAATCATTATAGCTCAAGTTTCTTCATGCCATAAATTGCCTTATTTTGATTTCCTCACTTCTTATGTCATTTCTTTTCCATGTCAATATGATTAAGGCTATATTTAAAAACAGCATTTTCAGACAACCTTTGCTGATCTAGCTGCGGTTTTTGTGAACATGCTTTCAGGTTTCAATTTCCATGCAGATGTAACCCTTTCTCTTTACAGCTTGCCTTCCCCTTTCCTTCCCCTACTTACATACATAATCCCAACAGATTTCATTTTTCTTTAGTATTTTTAAGTCAAAATAATGTAATACTCATTTCTCATTGATACCTGCTTTCTCACTTTTTATAAACTTGACTATGAACCATACAAATAATCTCAAAATAGAGTTTAAATAAGATTTCTTTATTCTTTATGTGACTGACTTGAAGAACAATCAACTATTGTCAACCAGAGGGATCAGGGAAATAAGGAGCCTCCCATGAGGTCCCAAAGGCCAGTGGTAATGGACCAAGACAGAGGGGCCATATACATGTCAAAACCGATCTTGCTGGACTATACTGGCATCTCCCAGCCAGTGCGGTCCAACAAGATTAGTTTTGACATGTATTTGTCCATTATTCTGAGTTAATGATACAGCAGACTTGTGTGTGTGTGTGTGTGTGTGTGTGTGTGTGTGTGCGTGTCTATTTTATATTTTATTGGCTGGGTTGCAGTCCTAAAAATGTGGCCAGAAGGAGAAAGAAAACAGGAAATGATATATGTACTAAATAGTACTTTCTTTGCATCAAAACAAACCTCCAAAAGTTAATTTGAGCTCTCTCTATATGCATTTTTGTTCATTTTTTTGATGGCTGAGGTCATTCTTTTTTTAATTAATTATTTTTTTGATGTAGTGTTCCATGATTCATTGTTTGCATACAATAGCCAGTGCTCCATTCATACATGCCCTCCTTAATACCCATCACCAGGCTAACCCATCCCCCCACCTCCCTCCCCTCCAGAACCCTCAGTTTGTTTCTCAGAGTCCATAGTCTCTCATGGTTCATTTCAGTATCTACTTATCTCTTTCCAAATAGTGATACAGAAAAGGAAATTACTTTTATGAGTTCCAATGGCTTTTGTTGTAAAGAATTAAAAAAAAACTATTAGAACATCAGGGACTTTCTTACAAAAGAACCTAGTAAAAATACACTAATGACACACTTCATTTGTTATTAGCTCTTGGAAGGCTCCATTCCCACTTTGAGCTTTACACTTAGGTCTATCTCTAGCATCAAGTTATGAGTAAAATTGCTTAAGAAAAGAGCCACTGTCAGAACCTGCCTTATGGCCTGGTAGAATAATAGAGCTGCTTTACAAGATGAGATAGGGAAGACCAAAAGGCAGACACTTCCCTTATCCCCTCCCCAAATGCAGGCTTTATTACAACATCACAGTATCTTAGTTCTGCACAGTTCATTCTTTCCTTTTGCTTGGTGGCTGAAGACTCTTTTTAAATCTTAATTTTTATCATCAAGAGGCAGTATGGATCAATCTTTTTTTAAAAAAAATATTTTATTTATTCATTTGACAAAGAGAGAGAGAGGGGGGGAACACAAGCAGGGGGAGTAGGAGAGGGAGAAGCAGGCTCCCCGCACAGCAGGAGGAGCCCGATGTGGAATTCCATCCTGGGATCATGACCTGAGCTGAAGGCAGACGCTTAACCAACTGAGCCACCCAGGTGCCCTGGATCAGTCTTTAAGAATGTGGGCCATACAACCAGATGCCTTGTGCTCCAATTTTTGCTCCAATACTTACTATGAGAAAGATACTTTATATTATCTCTAAGATAAAGATTTAATCTAAAAGAGCCCTTCTGATCTCTTAAGACTGCTATGAGGATTAAAGGAAATACCCATATCCAGTTTCTAAAACTCCTGACAGTAAGCACCCATTAAACGTTAGCTATTAATATTACCTAGGAGAGGAAATAAATTAATCACCTCACCCAGTACTAAACCCTTTGATAACATGTACTTCTCATTCTAGCTGGATTCTGCATTGATGGAGCAGAGAACAATGAGCGGAAGGTCAAGATATATCTTGACTACTAAAGATTGTTGAGAGAATATAGGCTTGAGATATATATATATATATTCCTTATTCTTAAAGCTGGTTTCCAAAATTATATGTTCCAAGCTTCACAAGACATGGATCCTCCCCTGTCAAGGTGAGCAGTGATTCTCAAAATTTCTTGAATGTACCACTTGGACATTTGGTTAAAAGACAGATTTTTATTCATTAGATCTAGAGTGGACACAAAATTCTAGATTTCTAACAGGCTGGTACTAAAGCTAGTGATCTTTCTGGGGGCACATTATGAGGAATAAGGACAGAGAACATTTTGAGTAGAGGTAAATTTAAACACAGCATTGGACCCTCCCGTTCTCCACTGACATGTCAACACTGCCATCATATTTACTCTGGCCAAAAATCCCTTAGTTCACATGTGGCTATAGGACTTGGTCCTGAATTTTCTCATGCATTGTGATGTCAGGGCATAATCAACACAGTTGGGGACTGGAAATGTAATGGGATGGTCATGTGGCTATTTGGGGGTACTGATCCTATTGCCTTTGATTGAAGTTGCATAAGATTTCCTGCTTCCAAGTCAGACTCTCTGAAGACACAATGGAAAAAGGGTTCAGTGAGGGCCTTCTAGTGCCGCCATGGGAGACACTCCATTACCTGACCCTTTGATGATGATAAGACACTTGTGAGGTCAGAATCACATTTATCAAACACCAACTGAATGTTTGCTATTTGACACTGGATAGTCCAAAGTTCCAAAACCTGTGGCATTAAGAGAAACCCTTAGAGACTCGCTAATTCAACTCTCTACTCAACAGTTTAGAAATCTGAGGTCCAGAGGTATTAAGTGATCCAGTTAGGAGCCTCTTCATTCTGGAGGGGGGAGGAGCAAGATGGTGAAGGAGTAGGAGACCTAAATTTCATCTGGTCCCAGGAATTCAGCTAGATAGGGATCAAACCATTCTAAACACCTACGAACGCAACAAGAGATCGAAGAAAAGAATAGCAGCAGCTCTCTGAACAGAAAAGCGACCACTTTCTGGAAGGTAGGACGTGCGAAGTGAATCCGAGGTGATATTCAGGAGGATAGATGGCAGGGGAGGGGGCCTCTGTCGGCCGCTTCTGGCAAGTGATAGAGCCGCGGAGCACAAAATCGGAACTTTTAGCAGTCGACTCCGCTGAGGGACGTCGCTGCAGTGGCTAAGTGGGGGGTGGAACCCTCGCGGGACAGTGTGGTCTCAGGACCTCCGGGGTCACAGAAAGACCGGGGGTGCCTGAGTGCGGCAGAGCTCCCAGGGATTGGATCGGGGAAGCCGGCTGCAGAGACGGAGCCAAGGTGCGGGCTCTCAGCTCGGGGTTGCCATAAACTGTGATCTGCGGAACAGTCAGGCCACTGCTCCTCCAGGAGGGACCCAACAAGCAGCAGAGCCAGGGAGACTCCCCTTCCTCCCCCAGGAGAAGCGGCACAGGAGTGCACCGCAGGGATCTGCTGGGTTTGGAGACTCCACACAGGGTCGGGTGCCAGAGATAGAAACACTCGGTCACAGCCCGGGTGAGCACGGAGTGCAGCCAGAGACTGGGGAGACGGGAGTGATTGACTGCTTTTCTCTCGGGGTGCACTGAGGAGCAGGGCCCCGCGTTCTCAGCTCTTCCTGGGCAGAGATTGGGAGGCTGCCATTTTCGCTCTCATCCTCCAAAGCTGTACCAAGAGCTTGCAGGGAACAAAAGCTCCTGAGAGCAAACCTGAGCAGCTTGCTTAGCCCGGACTGACAAGGGCGGGGCAATTCCGCCTCCGGCAAAGACATTTGGGAACCACGGCAACAGGCCCCTCCCTCAGAAGATCAGCAAGAACAGCCAGCCAAGACCAAGTTTACCGATCAAGGAGAACGGGAGAATTCCAGCGCTAGGGGAATACTGCCCATAAAATTCACGGCTTTTTTAACATGATTCATTAGTCTTTCAAAGTTAATTTTCTTTTTAACTGTTTTTTTTTTAATTTTTCTTTTTCCCCTTTTCAACCAACATCTTATCAATCCCTTTATTAAAAAAATACTTTTCTTTTTCATTTTTAGAGTCATATTCTATCCCTTCATAGTAGTTACCCTTATTTTTGGCATATATATATAAGTTGTTCTCTCTTTAAAATTTTGAGATACAATTTCTTCTAACAGATCAAAATATACCCTAAATCACTAGTGTATGGCTTTGTTTTAGTCTCCTGCCTGATCACAGTCTCTCCCTTTTTTTTTCTTTTTTTTAAAATCTTCTTTCTTTTTTCAAAAAACTTCTTATCAATTCCTTTTATAAAATCTTTTATAATTTTCATCTTTACAGTCATATTCCATCCCTTCATTTTATCAACCCTTATTTTGTACATGTATGTCTTTCTTTCTTTAAAATTTTAGGAGGCACTATCTTCTAACAGACCAAAATACACCCAAAATCTAGTGTTTGGCACTGATCTATGCACTAGCCTGATCATATTTGATCATATTGTGTTTTTTTTTGTTTTGTTCTGTTTTTGTTTGTTTTTATCTTTTTCTTTTTCTTTCTTTCCCTTTCTTTTCCACTGGTTTTGGGTCTTTTCTGATTTGTTTAGAGTATATTTTCTGGGGACATTGTTAAACTGTTAGCATTTTGTTCTCTCCTTCATCTATTCTCCTCTGGACAAAATGACAAGTTGAAAAAAATCACCTCAGCAAAAAGAAAAAGAAGTAGTACCGTCTGCCAGGGACCTATTCAATACAGACATTAGTACGATGTCGGACCTAGAGTTCAGAATCATGATTTTAAAGATACTAGCTGGGTTTGAAAAAAAGCATGGAAGTTATTAGAGAAACCCTTCCTGGAAATAAAAGAACTAAAATCTAACCAAGTCAAAATCAAAAAGGCTATTGATGAGGTGCAATCAAAAATGGGGGCACTAACTGCTAGGATAAATGAGACAGAAGAGAGAATCAGCGCTATAGAAGACCAAATGATGGAAAATAAAGAAGCTGAGAAAAAGAGAGATAAACAACTACTGGATCACGAGGGCAGAATTCGAGAGATAAGTGATACGATAAGACAAAACAACATTAGAATAATTGGGATCCCAGAAGAAGAAGAAAGAGAGAGAGGGGCAGAAGGTATATTGGAGCAAATTATAGCAGAGAATTTCCCTAATGTGAGGAAGGAAACAGGCATCAAAAGGAGGGAGGCACAGAGAACCCCTTTCAAAATCAATAAAAATAGGTCAATGCCCCGACATCTAATAGTAAAAATTACGAGTCTCAGAGACAAAGAGAAAATCTTGAAAGCAGCTCGGGAGAAGAGATATGTAACCTATAATGGTAGAAACATTAGATTGGCAACAGACCTATCCACAGAGACCTGGCAGGCCAGAAAGGACCGCCATGATATCTTCAGAGCACTAAACGAGAAAAATAGGCAGCCAAGAATACTATATCCAGCTAGGCTGTCATTGAAAATAGAAGGAGAGATAAAAAGCTTCCAGGACAAACAAAAACTGAAGGAATTTGCAAACACGAAACCAGCCCTCCAAGAAATAGTGAAAGGGGTCCTCTAAGCAAAGAGATCCTAAAAGCAACATAGACCAGAAAGGAACACAGACAATATACAGTAACAGTCACCTTACAGGCAATACAATGGCACTAAGTTCATACCTTTCAATAGTTACCCTGAATGTAAATGGGCTAAATGCCCCAATCAAAAGACACAAGCTATCAGATTGGATTAGAAAACAAGACCCATCGATGACTCATTTTAGACCCAAAGACACCTCCAGACTGAAAGTGAGTGGGTGGAAAACCATTTACCATGCTCATGGACACCAAAAGAAAGCTGGGGTGGCAATCCTTATATCAGACAAATTAGATTTTAACACAAAGACTGTAATAAGAGATGAAGAAGGACATTATATCCTACTTAAAGGGTCTACACAACAAGAAGATCTAACAAGTGTAAATATCTATGCCTACACAACAAGAAGATCTAACAAGTGTAAATATCTAAATTGGGAGCAGCCAATTATATAAGGCAATTAATAACAAAAGCAAAGAAACACATTGACAACAATACAATAATAGTGGGGGACTTTAACAGCCCCCTGACTGAAATGGACAGATCATCTAAGCAAAAGATCAACAAGGAAACTAAGACTTTAAATGACACTCTGGACCAAATGGACTTCACAGACATATTCAGAACATTCCATCCCAAAGCAACGGAATACACATTCTTCTCTATGCCCATGGAACATTCCAGAATTGATCACATCCTAGGGCACAAATCAGGTCTCATCTGGTACCAAAACACTGGAATTATTCCCTGCATATTTTCAGATTTTCAGACCACAGTGCTTTGAAACTAGAACTCAATCACAAGAGGAAAGACGGAAAGAACTCAAATACATGGAGGCTAAAGAGCATCCTACTAAGGAATGAATGGGCCAACCAGGAAATTAGGAGAAGAATTAAAAAAATTCATGGAAACCAATGAAAATGAAAACACAACTGTTCAGAATCTTTGGGATGCAGCAAAGGCGGTCCTATGGGGAAAGTATATAGCAATACCAGCCTTTCTCAAGAAACAAGAAAGGTCTCAAATACACAACCTAACCCTACACCTAAAGGAGCTAGAGAAAAGAGAGCAAATAAAGCCTAAACCCAGCAGGAGAAGAGAAATAATAAAGATCAGAGCAGAAATCAATGAAATAGAAACCAAAAGAACAGTAGAACAGATCAATGAAACTAGGAGCTGGTTCTCTGAAAGAATTAACAAGATTGATAAACCCCTGGCCAGACTTATCAAAAAGAAAAGAGAAAGGGCCCAAATCAACAAAATCATGAATGAAAGAGGAGGGATCACACCAACACGAAGGAAATACAAACAACTATAAGAACATATTATGAGCAACTCTATGCCAGCAAATTAGATGACCTGGAAGAAATGGGTGCATTCCTAGAGATGTATCAACTACCAAAATTGAACCAGAAAGAAATAGAAAACCTGAACAGACCTATAACCACTAAGGAAATCGAAGCAGTCATCAAAAATCTCCCAACAAACAGAAGCCCAGGACCAGTTGGCTTCCCAGGAGAATTTTACCAAATATTTAAAGAAGAATTAATACCTATTCTTCTGAAACTGTTCCCAAAATAGAAATGGAAGGAAAACTTCCAAACTCATTTTATGAGGCCACCATTATCTTGATGCCATAACCAGACAAAGACTCCATCAAAAAGGAGAATTACAGACCTATATCCTTGATGAACATGGATGGAAAAATTCTCACCACAATACTAGCCAATAGGATCCAACAGTACATTGAAAGGATTACTCACCATGACCAAGTGGGATTTATCCCTGGGCTGCAAGGTTGGTTCAACATCTGCAAATCAATCAACGTGATACAATACATTAACAAAAGAAAGAACAAGAATCATATGATCCTCTCAATAGATACAGAGAAAGCATTTGACAAAGTACAGCATCCTTTCTTGACCAAAACTCTTCAGACTATAGGGATAGAGGGTACATACCTCAATATCATAAAAGCCATCTATGAAAAACCTACAGTGAATATCATTCTCAATGGGGAAAAGCTGAGAGCTTCCCCTTAAGGTCAGGAACGCAGCAGGGACGTCCACTATCACCACTGCTATTCAAGATAGTATTAGAAGTCTTAGCCACAGCAATCAGACAACAAAAAAAAAATCAAAGGCATCCAAATCGGCAAAGAGGAATTCAAACTCTCAGTCTCGCAGATGATATGATACTGTATGTGGAAAACCCAAAAGACTCCACCCCAAAACTGCTAGAACTCATACAGGAATTCAGTAAAGTGGCAGGATATAAAATCAATGCACAGAAATCAGTGGCATTCCTATACACCAACAACAAGACAGAATAGAAACAAATTAAGGAGTTGATCCAATTTACAATTGCAACCAAAACCATAAGATACCTAGGTATAAATCTAATGAAAGAGGCAAAGGATCTGTACTAGTATCCTAGTATCCAAAATCTATAAAGAACTTATCAAACTCAACACCCAAAGAACAAATAATCCAATCAAGAAATGGGCAGAAGACATGAACAGATATTTTTCCAAAGAAGACATCCAAATGGCCAACAGACACATGAAAAAGTGCTCAGCATCGTTGGGCATCAGGGAAATCCAAATCAAAACCTCAATGAGATACGACCTCACACCCGTCAGAATGGCTAAAATTAACAAGTCAGGAAATGACAGATGTTGGCGGGGATGCGGAGAAAGGGGAACCCGCCTACACTGTTGGTGGGAATGCAAGCTGGTGCAACCACTCTGGAAAACAATATGGAGGTTCCTCAAACAGTTGAAAATAGAGCTACCGTACAATCCAGCAATTGCACTACTGGGTATTTACCCCAAAGATACAAATGTAGGGATCCGAAGGGGTACGTGCACCCCAATGTTTATAGCAGCAATGTCCACAATAGCCAAACTGTGGAAAGAGCCAAGATGTCCATCGACAGCTGAATGGATAAAGAAGAAGTGGTATATATACACAATGGAATATTATGCTGCCATCAAAAGGAATGAGATCTTGCCATTTGCAATGATGTGGATGGAACTGGAGGGTGTTATGCTGAGTGAAATAAGTCAATCAGAGAAAGACATGTATCATATGACCACACTGATATGAGGAATTCTTAATCTCAGGAAACAAACTGAGGTTTGCTGGAGTGGTGGGGGGTGGGAGGGATGGGGTGGCTGGGTGATAGACACTGGGGAGGGTATGTGCTATGGTGAGCGCTGTGAATTATGTATGACTGTTGAATCACAGACCTGTACCTCTGAAACAAATAATATATTATACGTTAAAAAAAAGAAGAAGGCGATAGCAGGAAGGGGGGTAAATCAGAGGGGGAGACAAATCATGAGAGACTAGGGACTCTGAGAAACAAACTGAGAGTTCTAGAGTGGAGGGGGTGGGGGGATAGGTTAGCGTGGCGATGGGTATTAAAGAGGACACGTACTGAATGGAGCCCTGGGTGTTATACGCAAACAATGAATCATGGAACTCTCCATCTAAAACTAATGATGTAATGTATGGTGATTAACATAACAAAAAAAACTATTAAAAAAAAAAGGAGCCGCTTCATTCTCCTCAAAAACATGTTGTCCTCAGAAGGATAGAGAATGTGCTTTATCCACGAAAAGAATGCTACCATCCAAGGTAACCTGTAATATGCAAAATATGTGTTTGTGCTGAGTTATTTGAATGGGAGATGTCATAAGGACAGGGGTGGCTAAGTAAGTTTTAAAGGATATGTGGCACTGAAGCTGGACTTCAAAGGAAGAATGAAGCAGATGCAAGTTCAGCTTTCCAATAAGGAAGCCAACATTAAAAGGGATAATACTCAATGGTTATCATGGAACCCGGGGGGCTGATAATCATAATGAAAGGTAGAGAGATTTTTTGAGAGACAGTCAAGCAAGGAATGTCTGGGATCTTGAAAACTGAGACAATGATTAACTGATCCCAGATGTAGGAGCAGAAGGTCCAGGCAGGTCCAGAGGTCCTGAAGTGAACCTATTTTTAGAGACTGGGATTTTGGTTGAAGGAATTAAATCCCCAGGAATACTGTTGGTCTAAATAGGATCTAGAAAACAAAACAAAACAAAAGGGTACTAGAAAGTAAACAAAGGCAGGGATTTAGGCATGAAAGAATAAGGTATGTTGGAATTGGGATATGAAGAGGGAAATTAATTTCAAGGAATCAAAACAGTATCAGAGGTGTTGGTACTCGGGTACATGGTCAGAGCATAGTGTAGCTGAAATGACACTTCTCTACTAGGCCAAGGACTTGAGAATTCTCCTTGACCAAGAGTAGACTTGTCTATGAGTAGAAATATATGTTAGGGAAATAGATTTGGATTGTTAGGGAAATGGAATCTAGGATGGAAGCAGCTGACTCTCAACAGGGATAAACTTCTCAATTTGGACTGGTAGGGAAATGGAATGTAGGACTGAAGCATTTCACAGGGATTATCAATAGGGATAAACTCTCTCTGAAGGTCAGGCATGTTAACATGTGATAGTGTGCTATACTAAGAAAGGTATTACAATAGTAAAACTAGGGAGATAGAGCCATGGATTCTGGAGCCAAGTCGTTTTGCTACTCCCATGTACATAGGGATGATATGTTCGCTTGTGAAGAGATCACTGGGAATGGAGGTAAATCTGAGTTAAGCTTTGCTGTGTAACACTGATCTATTGTATGGACCAAGTTAAGGCCTTTACTTACACTCCTCAAGCCAAATTTGTTCACTTGCAAAGTGGGGCAGGTAGATTGCCTTGCTCATGTTGCAATATTTTAGGGTACAGCTTAAAAGTTTTTTAATTAAAAAATAATTTCAGATTTACAAAAGAGTTACAAAAATAGTACAAAGAATGACCATATACACTGTATACCCTTCAACAAAATTCCCCAAATATTAACTTTTTCTAAATTACATTTGTTTTATCATTCTGTATGTGTATTTAACTTTTTTCCTGAACCATCTGAAGTAGGTTACAGACATGATGTCCCTTTACCCCTAAATACTAAAGTTTGTATTTCCTTAAAACAAGTACATTTTCTTACATTAAAAACAGTTCTAAAAATCAGAAAATTAAAAATCTAATCTAGAGGAATATAAATTTTCCCAATTATCCTAAAAGGACCTTTAGAGAAAACGATTTTTTTTTCTTTTTTGGTCTGATATAAGATTTAATCCAAGATCTTACAATATAGTGAGCTGTCAAGTCTTATAAGTCTCTTTTAATCTGGACAGTTCCTCAGTCTTTGTCTTTAATGACCTTCCCATTTTTTTTTTTTTTTTTGAAGATTTATAGGCCAGTTATTTTGTCCCTCTTTGGGTTTTTGATATCTCTTCATGGGTTAATTCAGGGTATGCATTGTTAACAGAATAATGCTTACTTCATCTTTGTTGTCAGAATCAAAAGCAATGATGTATAGGAAAGTGTTTTGGTAAATGTAAAGTTCTGTCCTAAGCCTAAGGTTGAGGTTTAAAGGGATTATTACTCCTTTCAATCCATTGTCCCCCTCTCTGCTTTTGCCTTCTAGAATATGTACTATGTCCACTGAAAAGTAGCACTAGGATAAAATGCCTTCCTTAGGTACAGTAATGAAGCTGGAGGACATAAGTAAATCCTATATCATGTTCACTATGAGAGAAACTTTAAAACATTGGCATTAGAATAACCTAGGGTACTCTGATCCTCCTCTGGATCCTTCCTATTTCTTTTCACATAGGCATTTCAAATTCTTATAAAATGCTTACACATTTAATTCCATTTTGGATGTTTGCTTCCCAGAGGACCTGGAGAGAGAACTACAGCTCCCCTGGATGTTACGGGAAGAACAAGAGAAAAAAAACAAAACAAAACAACATATTCATCACTGCCTGAAAAGTGGGGCCCATTATTGAAACAGGCAAGTTGTCTGGCAAAAACAAAACTTATAAATACCTCTCCCTGCACCAGTCCAAATCATCAGGCTTTGAAACCAGTCAAATGTCCCCAGTCATTTGCATTCCAGAGATAGCAGAGAATGTCAGCTCCATCCAGGAGTGAAAAACCAATTGGGTCAGGAATAGAGCGTTAGAACAGAAGCCTAGGAAAGGAAAGGAAAGGAACACAGGGCCCTCATCAAAAAAAAGGGAAAAGGAAAGGAAAATGGAAGACACATAATGTGGATCTAGTAGTTTACCATCATAAGTGTCCCCTTAAGCAAGAAGAGTGAGGTTTATTGATTTTATATTAGTTGATTCTAAGAACAATGATTAAGAATGAGAGGAAAGCACCCACTCCCCCGAAGGAGATTCTAATAGGGCTTCTAACATTTCCAGCTCTTAAATGAGCATGGGTAATGATCCTTCATATTTCCTTTTCACAGTGTCATGTAAACAACTAGGAGACCAGCCTGCCTGGGGTTGCAGCCTATCACAGCAGTTTTCTGTAGCAAAGATTATATCTGATGTGTGAAAGGCACATCAGCTTTTCAGAGGTGGAAGAGCCAACCTTCCCCAGGGCTTCCCGTCGGCTTGAATCTTTGGTGATACTCAGAAGGCAGGTGCCGGTCTCAGAATCACCCACAGACTGACTTACACAGCCGCAGGGGACAGTCCTGGCAGCCTCTGTCAGTAGTCAAAACGCCTCCGGCAATCCCCAAAGTACTGAATGATCTCTGTGGGAACCAGGGTGGGAAAAAGAGAGAACATCTGACTTGTGTCTGCATTTATTGCAAACAAAAGGATGGCATGTTCAGTTATAAAGACCTCAAGGAAACATCTTCATTGGGCTAATTTAAAACTATACCAGCTGGGCAGATAAATCATTATATAAACGATATCACTGCTATCAGAATATTTTAAGGAAATGAGGAAAGATTAGGTATGTTTCTATTCATGAATTCTCTCCTTCCTACACACACACATACACATACACACACAAATGCTGAATTTGCTATAATTAGTTTTGTTCTCTGCAGAAAGCTTCATTTATTGGGGATGCCATTAAACAAGTGAAATACAAATTACAAGTGACATTGATATGATCATAATCATTCCTTCCTGGCTGCCAGAGAGATTTTCTGAGAGGAACCTGCATTTCTACAGATGGCATGAAAAAAAAAAATGAGGCCTGCCGAACACACCATTATTCCTGTGAGGCCCTCAGTTCATTAGCTGAAGCAGCCAAGTCTTCAAGAGCCGCAACTGATCAGCAAATAGGAAATGAGCAAGAGTATAAATTCCCAGCAAACCAAATCATTAACATTTGCTGCCTGCATCCTGGAAACACAGTAAATCAAATGTGTCATCATTTATCAAGACAAAATATCATTACTAATTGGGATTAATTTGCTGCTGTGGGATTGCTGACCTTTGCTGAAAGAAAATAAAACTGCTCGTTAGCTGTCTTCATTTAATTTTCCTTGAAGGAAGGAGAGGGGAAAAGGCAGTCTGCCTTGGGGAGGAGGGAAGGGTGGGTGGGGGTATTCTTATCTACCAAATAGCTACACATTCCAAAGTCACAAAGCAACCTGAGGACCTGCTGATACGCTATTGCCAATCGACGATTTCGGATTTTTGACATGTGCCCAGACATCACAGTGGCTCCAGTTGTCACTGTCTGTGATTTAGCACTGTCTTGGTAAAGAATAATTAGAAAAACTGCCAGGGTGGAATTATATATGGTTTCATGTACAAATAAGAAAATGCAAGTGCAGTTGCAAGGGAGCAGCCTGGGGCTTATCTGCGTGCACCAATGTTAGAGGGGGTTCAAAAGAAATAACACATATGTCTGAGCATCCCCAGTGCTTTTACATGTGGCTGCAGCCTCTGTGGAACCACTGACTTAATAACGGTGGGGGGGATCTCTTACCTCTGGTAGCTACCAGTATTTCTTCAAGGCTGATTAATCTGTGGACTTTGCAAGGTGTCTATAAATGTCTGAGTCAGCGTTCTTACCTTTTAGCCCCTGGAAAAACTGGATCTTGAGAATTCAACTGTGAACTCAAATGAACAAGTTAACCACCGCTGACCTTTTGAGTTTTTAAAACATTAAAATATTATTTATCTTAATTACTGAGGTTTTTGGTGCCCCCTTAAATTTTGCACCCCAAGCAAGGGCCTTGCTCACCTTACCCTAGCAGTGCCAAGCATTGTTCAAGGTAAAGTGATTTACTGATTGCCACAACTAATGAAAAAACTGAAGGTGAATAACCTCCTGAGGTAACAAGCCTGGCAAGCAGCAGAGCCAAATTTCAAACCCAGAGCACTGATGCCCCAACCAGCATCCATGATCTTAACACTTCTACTATGCTTCACTACTGCTGGTGAATTGGAGAGGGTTAGGAACTGGACCATGTCACCAAGCACTGTGTGATGTCATGGGAAGTTCACACACACACACACACACACACACACACACACACACCCCTGAAAAAATTAAATGCCAGGCGGTGACTAGTTAAATGGAATAACGTATGGATGAACCAATCTATGATACAGGGATATTAGACATTTAAAAAAATGAAACCCTAAATGCTTTATTTAAGACTTAAATTGAGTACTGCATTAACACATCTGTAAGTCAGTGCCAGCTACTTGCTAAGAGATGTCAAGCACGAAGTTCTGGATCAGAGGAGGAAAGGGAATTGGGCTAAGCATGATGTCCAGGCCTGGATGAATTCTGTCTCTGGTCAAACTATTTTGAGAGTTTACCAATCTCCAATTCAAAAGTGCCTTTGCTTATGTCCCTTTCAACATGAGCTAATATTTGCAGTGATGGGAGCATATTAATGTTTGTGCTAAGGTGTCTTAAACAATTTTCTCCTCTTAATTGGAGAAAACATTCTTCCTTAGTATTTGGGCACTATGGATGTGCTTAGCAAACTTTCTCTGTGACTTTTTAAAAGGTATGTGAGGTGGCACACTGAGGCTGAGCGGGAGGAGTGCCAAACCAGGCCAATTATCTCAAATTGTGATTTAAACGAGTTATAATTTTACTAAAATTTGTGTGAATCCATAATTCAGTGTAATGGAGAGACCCAAATGTGTAAGTCAGGTAAACCCTCCCAGGAGACGTTAGGTGAAGAGGCTCCTCTGAGGAAGGGCTATGAGTAAATGCACTTGTGTAAGAAGTACAGAGGAGGAGAGGTTTAAGAGACAACAGGGCCCTCATCAAACATAATGCTCCTACAAGCCATGGCCAAGAGTAGCTTCAGGAACTGAGCTGATGGCTCTGCTTATTAAAAAATGTTTCTGTACCTGAATTTTCTTTTAGCTCAAGATGGTCTACTTTTTTTTTTAAAAGATTTTATTTATTTATTTGACAGAGAGAGACACAGCAAGAGAGGGAACACCAGCGGGGGAGTGGGAGAGGGAGAAGCAGGCTTCCCGCTGAGCAGGGAGCCCGATGTGGGACTTGATCCCAGGACCCTGGGATCATGACCTGAGCCGAAGGCAGACGCTTAACGACTGAGCCACCCAGGCACCCAAGATGGTCTACTTTATTGAATTATCTTCCTCATATTCACTTGAATCCAAGCTTGACTCTTACTGATGTTGGAATCCTCAGGTATCTAACCCCTGTGCATGTGGGTCAACCTGGTTTTAACCATATTACTTTGGTCTCATCAGTGACTGCTTCTGATGTTTTATCCTCTTCTGGACCCTCTCTGAAACAGCCAAGGATTTTAGGATTTCAGTTTGGTAGTGACCAGTTCACATTGCTCAGAATAACAATAAGAGTTGATTAATTCATATTTATAATCATTTTTAAATCTCCCTACCTTAGCCCACCTACTCATCTCCTTACCTGCTAAATAGTAGTTTTAACCAAATATAGTATCTAAAGAGGTATATAATTTTATAACCTGCCCCTTCTATAACTCAGAAGGTTTTAGTTAACACATTATAATGATTGAATTGCATGTTGACTTTTCATGAGTTCCTGTAGTTCTGTCCTAAATATTAATGTAAAAGTGTTTCTTATTTGGCAATTGAGAAATACACATTTTAAAACAACCAAAGCACACTATGAGGTGAAAGGGTATACAATTTTACTAAATCTCCTAACATTCCAGGTTATTATAATTATAGTTCCAAAATTTTATCTGCCAGCATCTTTCTAGCAGAAATTTGCTAGTAGATCCAATTGATCTGCTTGAATTAGATCAATTCCCTGATGCTTTCCATCTTTCCGGTGGGGCCAATTGGGTGCAATTGGAAAAGAGAGGCTGATTTTGCTTGTGGAAGTTTACCAAAATTTATTGATCTCATGATGTGTGGCTTAAAGGAGGAAGCTGACAAAAGTTTATGCAAGCTCAGCCTCTCTGTATTGCAGCATCATTCATGGTCCACTACAAATTAAGTCCCCTGCCCCTGCCCCCATCTTCACAGTACTGTGATCCCAGCAGAAGAAGTGAGGGTGTGTAAGCTCGGCTTTGTGTCCAAGGGGTATTTTATCTAGTTAGCTTCTGGGCCCTTGACAAGCTTGAGGTTAGTCGCTGTCCCCCACTCAAAATAAAAAGACCGTTTTGATTCTGGATTTTTCGGGTTTCCTGGCATAAGGATACTGCCCAGAGGCACATGCTTGCCAGCACCCCCACCCCGCTGCCCCCACTGCAAGCAGTGGAAATAAGTAAGGCAACACTAGATCGCATAGGCCCTCCAGAGCAAATATTCTAAATTGTAAAGGTCAAGAACTCCAGCTCTAAATATACCCAATTCCCAAAGGACTCTACAAACCCTTCAGGAAAAAAAAAAAAAAAAGTAATGCATGGCCTTAGAAGGCAGTGATATACATCAAAAAGGAATGATTTAAGGAAGACATGAGAAAGGGGCAGAGGCATACTAGAGTTAGGTCTTCTGTAGTCTGTCCTCTTTCACTTTCACCTCTGGGTCTTGTTTGGGGTCTTGTTTGGCTTGGTACCCTCCTTCCACCCCAACAGGCTCTGCGTCTCTGTCTAGTTCAGTATGCATGTTCCTCTTCATTCCACTGCAGGTCTTACAGAATCTCTTTGACTCTACTCCATTCTTTTTATGCCAAGGCCTTTTCCATTCTCATGAGAAAAATCTCTCTTCATTGTTATCTTTGCGTCATTACCAGTTTTTTTGTTTGTTTGTTTGCTTTTATTTTCTGGGTCATGGTCATTGCATTTCTGGTTTCTGTTTTTCCTATTTTTGCTTCCTGTATAGCTATTTGCAGTGAGAAAGTGTGACAGTTCATTTTCCCTCTTCATTTGTTCTCAAGTCAGGGTCTGTATCTACTAGCCAAGCAGTTTTTTCTCTTTCCCTACCTACCCCCTATAATGACAGAGCTCAGGTCATCTTATATCGTCTCTCCTGGTCTCACCATCACAAGGTTACTGTTCACCTGGATCATCCATCTTTTACTTCTCACTGATGACCCTGGTCACCCTGGGCCATCCTGTGTTCCTGTCTTTGTGACCTGAACTGCTTGTCTGTACACACTCAGTCTATTTCATTTCTCAGGCTCACTCCAAGCTTATGCAAGAGTAGCTTCTCATCTACTTCTATAGTTTTTGGAAGGAAAAAACTAACTTGAGAGGCTCCCACACTATCAGACAGAAACAATACAAACCCACAAATTTCCTTCTCTCTGATCTTTTCAATTTACCTAATTTAAATGTTCCCCTTCCTAAATACCACCACCATTTCCACATACATACATCTCAGTGTAGCAGACAAGATTCATAAACACAGGAATGCTGACTCCGGAGAAAAGCTACAGCTGACCACTTCCTGTCTTGCACATGTAATTTCTATTATTCCCCTGTATATCATCAGTAAAGAACAGAGGTCACTACATAAAAGTAGCTTGCAAACCCCTTGGAGACAGAAACTATACCATATATTTTTTGCTTGTTTTTATTGTTATCGTCTTGTTTTTAACCTTGAGTGCCAGGCATTGTGTTGGGAACATAGAAGAACCCAAGTAATTCTTTTTGATGACTTGAACAATTAAATAATTTAACTTCACTTGGGTAAGGCTGGTTCATTGAGAGCCCAGGAAGAGAAGACCACAAATTCCAATATAAGCCTACCTCTCAAATTCCTCCCACCTCTGAAATGGATGTTTTTACAACCCTGCAGATGGGTGGAACACATTTTCGACTGAACAGTTTGTCAGTGTCTTAATGCAGACAATCACACATGTTCTCTTTTTCTCAACTCTCTCTTCCTCCTTTTCCCCACTTCAGGGTAATGATCCCTGAATTCATAACACCTCCTGCCTCAAGGTAATGATCCCTGAATTCCTATCTCCATCTGATTTTACTCATTTTTTTACTACATGCTTTCTTTAAAGGACCTTGCACTTTTTTGTTCCCTTGTGTCTATTTCTGTCTTCTATTCTCTTTTATTTAGCATAATTGAAAATTAAAATTAAAAATACTGATGACTGGGCAAATAACTGCACATTTCAAAAACCCCTAGTTAAATCTGAGATCTATTTTCTCTCTGGAACTATTCTCTGCTTTACCCCGGAGATAACCCACAGAAAACTGATAAACTGGTGAGAAGAGATTGAGCTGCCACTCAAGCACGCCCACCACCACACCCCCTTCTTCCATCTTAAGAATAAAATGATATTATTTACAGTATTTTGTAGTAACACCCCAGATTTAGCTCCCGAGGGCTGTACTTTATCTAAACAAGTTCTTTTGTCCCATGTTTATGTTTATGGTAGCATAAAGAAAACCCTGCAAAACAACAAAAAGGCAGCAAATAATCCCTTTGAAATATCATAGGAAATCTTGGCAGCAGTAAAATGTACTCAGTCTTCCAAGAAGATGTAAAGTCATTTCTCAAAGAAACAGACAAGTTTATAGGGTTAGTAGATGCTGATTAGGCTTAAAAAGGGGGCTACATAGATAGAATCACAGAGCCCTTTCCCAAGCAACACCTTAAGGGACAGAGGTTTGGAGGAGTTGAAATAGCCTTGGAGGGGTGCTAGGGTGGCTCAGTTGGTTGAGCATCCGACTCTTGATTTCTGCTCAGGTTGTGATCTCGGAGTCCTGGAATAGAGTCCCACACGGAGCCCCGCTTCAGTCTGTGTACTCAGTGCGGGAGTATGCTTGGGATTATCTTTCTTCCTCTCCCACTCCCCCTCCTCCTGCTTGTGCTCTCTTTATCAATTAAAAAAAAAAAAAACAAACAGAAGAAAGAAACAGCTTGGAGCCTTAGCCAGCATTCTTCTTACTTTCTCCTCCTTTGTTTAGGTGCTTTAGAACTTTGTGACAAGCTATATGTTATTGGAGGTTGCAAACTAATGATACAAGAACTCAAGCCAGTCTGAAGAGGGGTTTTGTTGTAAAAATAATCACCTTATAGATCAAATCCCATATTTGTCATTTTTCTTATTTTCTTGATAAAAGGAAGATGTACCAAACATGAGTCACATTCCCACAGGGCAATAATGGCTGTTGCTGAGCAATGACCTCCTCATTTGGGTAGTTCCTGCCTAGCTCACCATAGTGCTTACCATCTCTTAATGTATTTCACTTCACTCATTTAAGTAACTTGGTTGAATTCTGGAGATATTTGCAATTTCTGCCTAAAGCCTTCTGAGAGATAAAGTTAATTTATTCAACAATAATCCCTAGGCAAACTGGCCTCCTCAAGTTCAGCAGACTGGGTAAGCCCAGTGCTTATGGCAATCAGTGGTCTAGACCCTAGTCCACCTCTGAGAATACTGAAAAAAAAAAAAACAAAAAAAAACAAAAACAAAAACTGGTGCTTCCTCAACCATGGCTATGAGATGTGATAAACTGTGTTACTAGCTTGCCATGTCATATAATTGCAACTGCAAGGCTTGAGACTGGTACCTTGATAATGTCAGAGGAAAGGCAGGTCCTCACCCTCAATCAGGTAAGTTGAGCTGGCAGGATACAGCCAAAGATATGATTTTGCTACACTATGTAATCCTGGCCCCTCATCACACCAGCATGGGCTGGTGCTATTTTTGTCATACAGTTTAAAAGCTTCACAGCCCAAGGGTTAGGGTTTCTTGCTCAGAGTCTGATGCTCAGTCTTGTTGGATCTCTGCGCTCAGTCTTAACATCTAATAAGTAATAGGCTCACATTTCTGTTACTTTTCTTGTCTCCTTGGATTTTACTCAATGACACTGTTACAGTAGGCTTTGTGAGAGTACTCCTGGGCTCTGTGCCCTTGTTTCCGTAACAATTGGTATTAGACATCTGACCAATGACCTACCATGGACTTCTAGTATAAATAAAAGGATTAGAGGGGCACCTGGGTGGCTCAGTCGTTAAGCGTTTGCCTTCGGCTCAGGTCATGATCCTAGGGTTCTGGGATCGAGCCCCATGTCGGGCTCCCTGCTCCGCGGGAAGCCTGCTTCTCCCTCTCCTGCTCCCCCTGCTTGTGTTCCCTCTCTCGCTGTGTCTCTCTCTCTGTCAAATAAATAAATAAAATCTTTAAAAAAAAATAAAAGGATCAGAGATCAAAGTCTCACCTTGCAGATAGAATAAGTCTTACAGGTGTCTACTTTGGGCAGCATGACTACCTATTGATATGGCTGGTCACTGTTCATGGAAACTAGTCCATGAAGTTCTGACAAATGGGAAATTGGCAGGGAATAAGAAAATCTGTATTGAATTCCTAGGTTGTTAATAAAGGTCTTGAAGGGTCAGAAAGCAGTGAGTTACATTTAGGGTAATATTGAAACATGCCCCCTGATAAACCACACACATCCACACATGTACACACACACACACACACACACACACACACACACACACACACATATATATATACACACACAATGGAGATGAACCCACCAGATGTTTACTGACTGACTGACAAGTTGGTATAAGATAGAGGAGATATTAGGGAAGTGTGAAGACCATCTATAAGATAGGGATAAAGAAGGCTCCCAAATAGAATCCCTGAGAGAGATAGCTGACTATTTCCTTGACATTCCAAAGTCACTAAGTGACTCAGAAGTTGATGCTGTCCAACTGCAGAAGCCTCCATATAAAATTCATGTACTGGATAGACAACATTGTTATCTATTCAATTTGGTGATGCAACACCAGAAAACACAAGATTGTGCTTCCCCTACAATGATGAGCTTCCTCAGCTAACATGTCATGCCATCTAGACTTGTCAGCCATCTAGTACCAGAAGTGATTTGGGGAGAGATAACAGCCATTTTAGTGTCTGCTAAGAAAACTATCTTGCTCCCAGTCCTCTTGCCCTTTTGCCAGATCCTGTCAAGGTATACCACTAGTGCAGGCAAATGAAAATGATGGCCAGCAAGCAAGGCTAAGCAAAGCATATGGTACAACTAGTCCTCCCTTCAAGACAACACAGGTTCCTAAGTCATGGAAAAGGTTTGGAAGACCTGGATGAACTTTGCTTAATCTTTGAGCCACAGCCAATGATACCAGTCTTCCTATTTTCTCTGGACTTGACAATGTACTCCTCCTAGGCTATTCTTACAAATTCTTACAAAATGTACCCTCTGTGATTTGGGCGAACATGATCTACACCCTGGAATTAGTCATTTGGTCAATACTGACCCTCTTTTAGAATCTCCCATAATGACATCAGTGAATTTCATTGTCTCTCATTGAAAATGAGTACAAGCTGAAATGGTGCAAGCTGTTAACATAATAAAGCATGCCATATGGTTAGAGGTCATCTTTGGGAGATGGACTGAATATTAAGAAATAGTTTATCTGACTGTCTCAGAACATATGCTGAATTCTCTCAAAGTTCCATGGAAACTAGATACAGCCCAAGATTTCTGGTCAACAGATAGATTTGGAATCAAGTCTTCCAAACTGGCTTCCACATTATGCCAGGGCAGGGCTGGGGCTGACATGATGACATGTTGCTGCTGTCATGGTGACATGTTGGTACTAGCTTGCCAGTCATATGGCAAAGCCATTTTCTAAAGTCACTGGCAAAGTCATATGGCTACAATTTTGAGGCTTATACTTCTGCCCTGGATCACACCAGAGGACTGACTCTGCTTCCTAATCACACAATTTCAAAGACTTTTAATGAAGAGTCAGTTCCAATTTCTGGAATCTGTTATTCAGTTATACTAGATTTATGTGTGCTGTTGTAGATGCAACAGGCAATTCAAGACCTATGCAATTACCACTGCTCATGTCACTGTGAGCCTTCCTTATTGAAATAAATCAGGCCTGGTGTGAGTACTGCTTAGATATATAGCTTCATTTGCAGGACCTCACCCGAGGAGTTTACTTTTTTCCCCTGAAAAGCCTCTGAAATATCCTATATTTTCTTACCTAATTATACTAAATTCTTTAACATTTTCCTATTTGTATGTAGGGTATGCCTATGTAGGATACCAACAGTATTAATGGCCTTTTTAAATACAGAAATGCCGGATGTTGCAGGAAACATGGATGGACTTAAGTGCTATCTTTGTGGTCAAATGCTGGACACCCTATTTTGTGGGGATGTTTATAGTTCTAATAGGAAAAGGGATGTTTAACACAAAATGCCAAAAGCCCATTGGAAATTCAAGAGGAATGCTAAAAATGTCACTTTTTTGGGGGGGTATTGAAAATAGTTTCATTAGGGCTTATCTGGTTTTTGCTCTCTGGGCAGGTAGCTGAAACCCAGCCACATGAAGGGCTGATTCTCGGGCTCCAATAAATACTTTGAGGGTCTGGTAAGAAGCCCAAGGAAAGAGGATTGGAGCTCAGAGTCATTCTAATTTGAATACAAAAGAATGTTTTTCTGTTTTATTCCTCAAACTGGTGAACCAGGAACTACCAATAACATGAGCATAGCAGATTCCATTTACCTAGCAAATTTTAAGTAATCAAAATTAAATTATTTATGAACCAGAACAATGTGTGTAATAAATTCTGAGGAACTTAAAAGAAATGAAAGTACACAATAATATTGAAATTGTTATATAATCTAACTATATTTCCTTTTGTATCTAAAAATTACTTTTTTAATAACCCAGTCAGCCAGTGTTATTTGCGTATTGCTTCTTAAATCGTAGTTCATCAAAAACTAATGATGTACCGTATGGTGACTAACATAACATAATAAAAAAAAATTAAAAAATCATAATTTTGTCCTCTTGTTTTCATAATAGATTAGGCAAAGCTTAGAACTGAGTCACTCAGGCCTTTCTTAATGCTTGCCTCCTCCCAGTTCAAAATACATGTATCTCTTAGCCCCATATTCATGAGTTTACACATAGGCTCAACACTGGGAAGTAGCAGCATAAATCTATGTTAGAAAATTCTTAGAATGCCCACCTTCTCTCTGCCCACAAGAAAGAAAAAAATAAATAAAGGAAGAAAGAAAGAAAGAAAAAAGAAAAAAAAAACACTAGCTGCTTTTATATAAACCTCTCTTCCAGGGCACACATGTGCCCCTTTATCTTCTTGTCTTTACTTAATATGAGAACTGGGATTACTACACCTACTGATCAGTGCTAGAAAATCAAGTAGTAAAGACTAGAAGGGGGACTTATGGTAAAATTGCTTTAGTGGTCTTAATCATGTCAAAAAAAGAGTCAGAGGTTTCAGTTAAAGTAAAAATAAGACAGCAACTGCCATTTTAATGTTGCCATCATCTTTTTTCCATTTCCAAACTATTTGGGGATCTGTTTAAATAGTACAGATATTTTTAAGTGGGAAACAAGAGGAGAATTCAAACAAATGTGCCGTTTTATTTTAGCCTTGCTGGAATTCCCAAATCCCTCTGATTTTGTTTCTCTTTTGTCGACAGCCTCAGTGAGTTAGATCACAGCCAGCCTCTTGAGACTGAATTAATCATTCATATGTTTTTTGAAATCTATTTAATGAATAAGAGAGGGAGAAAAAAGCAACCAAAATGCCTGCTCAGTTCTTAGTATTTGGTCATCTGCCAAATTTATCTGAGGTCATCCTTAGTGGACCCATAAGCCCTTTGGAGAGCTTTCAGTTGCCATGTTAGCTCTTAAGTACCCCCATTTAATCATCTATAGATTAATGTTCCACTTTGTTCTGTACTCCTTTGTATTTCCTGGGCCATCTGATGTAACCACATAGGTTACACAAACTATGAAGTGAGGGCCTGAAAGAAATTGGAAGAGTCTTGTAAAGAAATTAGGTAGTGGATGTGGCAAAAGCCTAAACATAATAGCAAAACAGAACAGAGACCTTTCCCCAAAATACCACTGAATAGAAAGAATGTTCTAGAGAAGATGGTGATGGATGAAAAGAATATGCTATTTTTCTATTCTAATGCTGCAGGATATAGAAACTGAATGGAAACTCTTCAGCATGCTAAAGTACCTAGGATACCTGACATCAGTGTTGCTTAGGCAAGCTGATGTGATCGCATAAGAATAAATATGAGGTCCCGTGCTTCAGAGCTGATTGGGAGTGGAGAAGCCTGGAGCAGAAGCCTGATGGAAACACATCTGAAGCCAGTGTACAAGAGCAGAAGAGCTAGAAGCAGAGTTGGGGGATATGGGATGTGCATCTGGAGTGGCTGAGTGTTCTCAAGGTTCTCTCTACTCTCTTCTACCTCCTACTGGGCCTCTTGCACTGTATCTCAGTAGGCCTGTATGATTTGGAACAGATTTCCTACATCTTTCTCTTCCATTCAAATCTCTTGATAAGTTCTTTTGTACCATCTTTATGTTTACGGGGACATAAAAAACCCCGGCAAAACAACAAGAAGGCAGCAATCTTTTTTGAAATATCATAGGGAATCTTGGCAGCAGTAAAATGTACTCAGTTTTCCAAGCAGATGTAAAGTCATTTCTCAAAGAAACAGACAAATGTATAGGGTTAGTAGATGCTGATTAGGCTTAAAAAGGGGGCTACGCAGATAGAATCACAGAGCCCTTTCCCAAGCAATACCTTAAGGGACAGAGGTTTGGAGGAGTTGAAACAGCCTTGGAGGGGCACCTCCTAAATCCTAGCTTTTCCCTGAAGATAGTGCCTTCTACATTCCTATAACCATACCCCTGAAACATGCGGGAGGGGATGGAGTTGGAGGCATTAATATTTTTATTCTTGTTCTTTGCTGCCTCTAGGAGGCTATTCAAATGAAGAAATTTTAACATAAAAGTAAATAGAGTGAAGTCCATGTTATCCATATGACACTCTCTCCGTCCCAGTCACCTTTGCCAGGAGTCTAAGGCATGCTAGCAGGCAGCTGAGCTTGCTTAAGTTTATATATCAGTTCTGTCACTTCCCTGTCTTGACTTTAGGCAGATTCTTAGAACCATCAGGCCGGTTTACATGTTTATAAAATGGAGATAATGACACTTATTCTAGGAAAATGTTAAGGGAAACAATGATCCAATGGGAAAGAAACTTCCTGGAAATATATTACTCGCTGGTGACTGATAAGATTGCTGATAATATCAAATTTTTCAATATTTCAGCATCTGTTCCAAATTTTCTTCTCAAACCTGACCTTAAATCATCCTCTAGGACTTCAATATCATGTGATAGTGACCATTATATCTCACCAGCCGTAATACTCTGTTCTACCTCTCCAACCCCACATTCCTTCCATTCTCAGACAAATATTTTTCAAATGCTTTGGCTTCTGTTGGAAGCATTTTTCCAAGTGATGTTTTGAAATTTTCAACCACTTTTTCCCTTAAAATCTTGCTATTTAAATAACTGTGTTTCTTATAACTGATGGTATTAGAACTGAAGAAATATAACAATTCTCCATCTCAGCTGATATCTTTACCATCTCCTACCCACTCCATGTTCATCGCATTTCACCAATGACTTCCTCCCATTGTAGGTTGTTGCCTCAGAAGATCTTTCTAGGCATCCCTTCCCGAGGACCCAGTTCTCTTGTCCAGTCCTGGATTTCCCCACTTCTACAGACATTCTTTTCAGAATTTCCTTCAAAGCAATCTATCAAACTTGGAACAAGCGCAGGAGTCCCTTTTGCTTTCAGCAACCATAGGTCACCTTGCCTAAAACTCAGACTTCATTCCTCTATGCTTTACTCTGCGGCTCTAAGCTAAGCACACCCAGCCCAGGCTTCTGAGTCCTGGTCTACATTCTCAAAAAGACCGACACCAATCCCTAGAGAAGAGGTCAGAAACTTTTTTCTGTAAAGGGTCAAGTAGTAAATATTTTTGTCATTGTGAACCATATGGTCTCTGTCACAACTATTCAACTCTGTCACTGTAGTGTGAAAATATCTATAGAACTACATGTGAACAAGTGAGTCTGGCAATGTTCCAATTAAATTTTATTTACAAAAACAGGTGGTAAGGGATCACTTACTGTTAGGAATGTAAAATGGCACAGCTAGTCTATAAAACAGTTTTCTAGTTTCTTATAAAATTAAACATGAAATTACTCTGTGACCCAGCAATTGCATTATTGAGCATTTATTCACATAAAAACCTGTATGCAAATGTTCCTAACAGCTTATTTATTATAATCAAAGCTGAAAACAACCCAGATGTCCTTCAACAGATGAATGGTTAAACAAATTGTGGTAGATCCACACCTTATACTATTACCAATAAAAGGCATGAACTTTTGATATATATGACAACTTGGACAAATCTCCAGGGAATAATACTGAGTGAAAAAAAGCCAATCGAAAAAGCTTACATAGTGTATAACTCTATTTATATAACTTTTTTGAGATTACAAAATTATAGAATTGGAGAAAAGATTAGTAGTTGCCAGGATTTGGGTGGGCAGAAGGAGAGAGGTGATTGTCATTATAGAAAAGGGCAGCACAAGAGATTCTTATGGTGATGGAACTCTTCTGTATCTTGACTGAGGTGGTAGATACTAAATATGTGATAAAACTGCACAGAGCTAAACACACACACACACACGAATATAAGAAAAACTAGGGAAATCTGGATAAGATTGGTAGACTTACTTTGTCAATATTTTGATTATGATATTATACTAGAGTTCCACAAGATGTTACTACTGTGGTAAACTATTATGGGTAAAGATTACATGGGATCTCTACTATGTTTTACAACTTCATGTGAATCTACAATTATTTGAAAGTAAAAAGTCTAATAATGGTAATAAACAGTTGGCAGGCCAAATCTGGCCTGTGGTTGCTAGTTTGCTGACTCTTGTCCGAGAACAGTATTTTCCTTACTTGTTTTTAAAATCTAGCCTCCATGCATATGGTCTCCAGTTTTCTATTTCTGGTCTTTGACTCTTTCTCTTGATCTAGATACTTGTTTCTAATTGTCTTCTACTTGACTAACCTTCCTATACTCCAATTTCAAAATTAATTACCATCCACAACTAAGTTACCATCAATCATAATCATACACTCCAAAAAACACCTGTTCTTCTCATTGCAGGTTCTTGCTCTGTGAATCATAATCATACACTCCAAAAAACACCTGTTCTTCTCATTGCAGGTTCTTTCTCCTATCATTCAGAGTTGGTCCAAACTCAAGAGTCACCTCTGATTCTTCCTTTACCCTCTATAACCAAAAATGTAACAGGATCTGTATTTCCATCCCCCAAGATGCCTCTTCTACTGATTCCTACTGCTGTGACTCTGGGTCAGGCTTTTCCTAATTGCTGTTTAAATTATTGTCAGAGTCTTCTATGTGGTTCCCTCTTGTCTGTTTCTCTCCATGAAGCCATTCTACTCTGGCCCACAATTCTCAAGAGGACACTGCCTTGCTCAATCCACTGTCCGACTAGCCTTTATTTAAGAAAGGAAATCCAGACTCCTCAGCCTGTCATCTGGGGCTCTCTCTTTCCTCGGCTAGCCTTTCTACTCACTTCTTACCTATTCATGCTCTACGAACCAGCTAAAATGGAAGGTTTTGTATTTCTTA
Source organism: Zalophus californianus (assembly GCF_009762305.2). Taxonomy (NCBI): domain Eukaryota; kingdom Metazoa; phylum Chordata; class Mammalia; order Carnivora; family Otariidae; genus Zalophus; species Zalophus californianus. The sequence goes on from NC_045600.1 coordinate 87,973,447, forward strand.
CACTTTTATCTCTTGATATCTTTGTTCTTTCCCCTGGCTGCATGCCTACTTTCCCATGTCTGCCAGTCAAAATTCTTTCAGATGATGATCAAAATAAGTCAGTCTGTCAGAAAGTACTGTAACTCTTTATGGGTATTATGAATATGGGCTTTAGAAAGAATTTCCTTACTGAGAGGCAATGGCAACAGTATTGATTAACAACACAACACTGCCCAGAAAAACCACAAGCTTGGCAGGAAGGATGCATGTATGTGCTGGTGTGCAAGGCACACACTGTTTAACTAAGCAGAGTTGATTTATATTTATGATGGGGTGCCAACAGCCAAGGAAAAAAAACAAGTCAGATCTGGTGAAAAAAAAATAATCAGACACTGTTTTTACCAGATTAATTTTAAGATCACATTGACATCCCTCTTGTGTATCCTGTCATAGGATAGCCTTCTCTTGGCCTTTCCGATCTCCAAATAATACTGAGTTAAGGCTGGTATATATAGATTTTTACTGACAGTGTGGGGTAATATAGATTCAGGGATGGCTGAATCCAGATGTGCAAACCACATCTGTGAGGATCTCGTTCTCCACTCCTTGACACCACTTCCCTTTATTTGGCTTTATTTTCAGATGAATTTCCCTCTCTGGTGAGAAAAACAACCGTTAAGTAGAATATTGAGGCTCTCGTAGTCTATTTTCATGATTTCCTCTACTGAATATTGTTATCTTTGCTTTTAATCCCCTGTGCCAATCTGTTGGAACAGTTTTTATGGCACTTATATAAATTAATCCGTAGGGACAAAAGGCCGGTCAGTTGTTGTCAGGAATGGAATGAGGGGTGTCCTACAATGGGACACAATGGAGGTGATATATCTTTAGTGTAGCTTGTGGTTTCACAGGTCTGTACAATTGTCAAAAATTACTGAATTGTGCACTTTAAATGGATGCAGTTTGCTGTATGTAAATTATTCTTCAGTAAAGTTCATCAAGGGAAAAATAAAAACTATGGATGACAGTCAGTGTATGACTAATTTACAAAAGATGTCCCAGCAGAAGAAGATCAATGAGGGCTCACAGGAGCTCATCCCAGCCCATGACAGCTGATTGTGCACCTCTTACCCAACACCACAAACACTGGACAGTCAATGACATCTTAATAATCACTTGAAATTGTCCACAGTAGGAGTATTTACACCATGGAAATAGATAAATGTTACAATTGGCATTTCCCCATTCCCCCAAGAGCCTATTGTTAAACACTTAATAGTAGATCATTGATTGATATCATCTATTATATATATATATGTGTGTATGTGTGTATACTTTCTACCCAATATTCATTTATAGCTGTGTACTTACCTCAACTTTTAAGAATTTAATAAAAGAAGGGAAACTGGTAAAAAATTTAAATGCAATATAGTATACTGACTGAAAGAATAAGAAATAACTTTCTAATTAGACTCTCTTCTAATTTGGAAAAGAGGGGCAGGACAGAGATTACGTTAGAACCAAAGTGGAAAGAGCACTAAGTTAGGAATTAGCATGTTCGAGTCTGATAACAAGTTTCACCCACTTAGAGGCCATGTGACCTTGGGGATGTCCCCTTTCTTCTCTTAGCCACAGATTCCTCACTTGTAAAATGAAGACTATAACACCATAAAGTCTTAAAGTACATGGTTCTTGTGATGATTAAATAAAGTCACATCTGTGAAAGTGCTTGTTATTATTATATTGTAATCTGATGTTTCCAGAAGGTTTAAATGTCTCGCCAAATATATTGTAAATACCTTGAAAGGAGAGAACATAATAGTAATTCAGGACCTACTTATGAGTTACACAAAGCATTTCCAAATATAAATACTTAGAGTCTTATTTCTATTTTGAGTAAGATTAGGAAGTGTAGGTATTTACCTCTCTTTTGAAATGTATATTTAGATTGATTATGGCATTATGTGTGTGATAAAATCAGTTACAATCTTTTTTTATTATAACATTTCAGCTCTATAACTTAAAACTTCTCCATCTTAAAGTAGTTTAAAATAGAACCTCTCAAGTGTAGCTATAAAACTGCATCTAGCTTTCTATGCTTAAATTTAAGTAACCTGCCGAAAAGAAATTGTAAAAACTTCTTAGAAAGAATAAAAGAATTAGAAATAAAACAAACAGCAGCAGTTAGGAATAGAAAAGTCAGGGAGTATTTGGTGCTTCATGAAAAGGGAGGAAATGATTCTTGTGGCACAAAGAAATCCAAAAGTCATATAAAGAAAGGAGGTTTATAGAAGAACCCACTGTCTCTTACTGAAACCAAAAAGTCAAATATGGAGGACGGACTGTACTAGAACTTCTTTCTAATGGTTTATTGGGACCAAATGCAAGATTGGCTATATTAAGACAAATAGGGGCATCAAAACTTACACCTGAAACCATGGAGTTTCCATGATTATGGAGTTCGGTAAGGAAGTGAAAGGATGAAAACGGCTTTTTAGGAACATTTGCCTCATGGTGCTAATGTCAATGCATGTCCAGGTATAAACACAAAGTCTGGTACTTGGATTTCCCAAAAACTTGGTGTTGAGAGTAGAATGGGTAGCCTATGACACAACAAAAACACCCACTGGAAACTTCTATGAGTTACAGTCAACAGTAAGCTCAGTGTGAAACAGGGCTATCATGTTGTAGCAAAACCTGAGGCAACCTTTGGATGTGTTCGTAGACTAATTCATCTCTGATAAGGATGTTCATACCTCTGTTTATTCAACTAGTCAGACCATGCCTAAAGGCTTGTGTTCAGCTTAACTTAACAGATTAGACAAACAGGACCATATGAAGAACAGGGGATATTTAAGCAGGAGAGGTGAAATTGTTGGGATGTGTAATAGGGGCTGAAGACAACAGCTGTTTTCAAAACTGAAGAGTTTACACAAAAGTCAAAGAAAGTTCCTTTTTCCTTTTGAGGTTTAAATGATGGTAGGACTGTTTAGAAGTTACCTTACAATGCAACTTCTGTATAAGTAGAAGAGAGGTTAATATACATGAAATATAAGATACTCCCAACTTGAGAGTGTGTGAATTCAAGATACAGAACCTTGGTTAATGAAATAATGTATGATATTCTGCCCTTTTGCATATATGCTGCTTCTGCTGATTTAAATTGTTTTATTGATTTGAATTGCAATAATGATAAGTTTGCATTGATAGATTACCATTTAATTCTCCTACTTGCAATACAAGGAGTTTGCCTTGGAATGGAATATAGCATGAGGCCATGGGACTCATGAAGGATTCAAGGCTCTGAGGCCAACCTCATTAGTTGATCTAACAGGACTTAGACACGCTCATTTTCACTGGGATTTGAACATGGCATATTTGCTTGAGTGGTTGACTTTATTATTGCGAAAGGACAACTGGATCATTATTAGAATAGCCTTCCTAGAGGATGAATATTGAGTTATCTTTTACTTATCAATGGTTAAATTAAAAGTAATTCTCATAATGGATTGATGCATTATTTCAGCCTCAGAATTATTGGTTCATGCATTTAATATACTATAAATATAGGATGCTTTCAAGTTATGATAAACTAGCTTACCTATTGAGCTCAAGCTGACTGCATTATTGACAACATCATTAAACACAGAAGCACTATTTTGTTAATTTAAAGGATGTGTGACAATGTTATAGTTAAATGGTATAATTCAGCTCAAAACTACAAATTAACCCCCAATTTTCCATTGCTACTTGGTAAAACAAGTATTTAATCTACTTTGGTACTATAGTCTCAGGTAATTGGATTTTATACTTTTTTAGATAATTGATCATATTGTCTAGTCATTTAAAAAGATGACAGACAGACCTAATCATGTTGCTATATCCCTGGTGAACATGTCTTAGCCTATACAGGGATATCTTTATTCATTCTCTCATCACCATCTGCCAGGTATTTTGAAATAATATATAAAAAAGTAACTATCCTCACTAACATTGCATACATAAAGCTCCAAAATGTGCTTATAGTATTAGATTTGTTCAAATCTCTATTGAGACAAAATATCAATCAAGTGTCAGAGCAGAAGACAGATATTTTTATATGTCAATGTCTCAAGAAAATTTAACTCTGATATACTTCTTTGCAGGAAACTTCTAGAGGACATGTATCACCAAAATAGAAGAGTGAACTGTGAAAGAGGGAAACTTAGAATCTGGAACCACATTTCTCAAACTGCACCAACATGCCCTTGAAAGCCACAGCAAAATCACAGGGTGCCATGGAATATTTTAGTCATCAGAGGAGATATAGGGCCATTTGTTAGACACCATGTGAACTAGCAGTAATAACTTGTTGGGACCTAAATACTAATACACAGAAATGGTACATCATTTCTTTTGGCCTACAAGTGTCATAAGAAAAACTAATCTGACATAAAGGGTATTATGAAGTAAGAACATTTGAAAATATTAGATCTAGGAAATGGACTATCTAACAGAAGACAAAAGCAAAGGGAATCTTCAGAAGGATAATGAAAGGAGTCTTAATGCCTAATGTTGAGCAGGTCTAGAGATCTACTAGGCAACATTAAAGCAGATCAGAAGACTCTGGGAGATATTTTTTCAAAGAAATAAGTGCTAGTATGTCCAATGGGTTTGAACAAATTGAGAGAGGAGATCTGCATTACTTTGAAGGTGGTGGTATGATTTATGATAAACACATAGAAAAAGAAATAAATTATACTGCAAAATTTGCCAATATACAGATAAGAAAAAGATGAAGAGAAAAATAATCATAGTATGCATGGCTCATTTAATAGTAGTTTTTATAATGTAAAATTATGCAAACACTGAATATCTTTTAAAAGTTGGTGTATTTTGAAGGAATATGGAAGACAGGAAGCATGCAAATTTTTCAGCGCGCGCGCGTGTGTGTGTGTGTGTGTGTGTTTGTGTGTAAGACTAAATCATCACATTGCATTTGGAAAAACTAAAAGATAATTCTTATCACTAAAACAATTAAAGTAGCAATAAAATCTTACTATATTATATGAAGTATCAAAAGGGTCAGCTTAAAATGTTGAAGGCGGCTGCCTTCAGGGAACTGATAATTAGAAGCAGTCAGAATAATTAATTAATTAGCTTCATAGAACCATTTGACTCTTCAGATTAAAACCATAATTTTAATAAAAAATGTAAAAGCTAAATTTTTTAAATAAAAGACATTTTGAGACACGGTAGCCTATGTACACTTCCTTGGGTTTTTGTTATAATCTCTGTTTCTTAATGATTATTTTATGTGAGCCTGACCTCAGTGAAAGTAGAAATGAGGATTTGAAGGATGGGGTCCTTCTTTCAGAAGATTTTGAGGTAAAAATGGATGAAATAGAATGCAGTATCTTTGAAGGAGAAGAAAGAAAAGTCAAGTTACTTGAATCTGGTCATTTTATTCTTTTTATTTCAGTATTTATTTTCTTTTGAATTTTACTTTTGAAATTAATATACAGTGGGACACCTGGGTGGCTCAGTTGTTTGAGCATCCGACTCTTGATTTTGGCTCAGGTCATGATCTCAGGGTTGTGAGATCAAGCCCCACGTCAGGTTCTGCACTGAGTGTGGAGCCTCCTCAAGATTCTCTCTTTCCATCTTCCTCTGGCCCTCTCCTTGGACCCCACCCCCAGTCCCACACTCTCTCTCTTTCCCTCTTAAAAATAAATTTATAAATTAATTAATTAATATACAGTAACACTGCCTTTTGGGGTATAATTTTATGAATTTTAGTACATGTGTAAGTTCATGTTCTAAAGTTGAGCAGCACTTCTTTTTTCATTTTTTTTTTCAGCAGCACTTTAAAAGTGTTGTTCCACAGCTTCCTGCCTCCTAAATTTCTGACTTCAAATCTTCAGTCATTTCAATTGTCATTCCCTCAGGAAAAATGTGTCATTGTCCTTTGGCTACTTTCTTGATTTTTTTTTCTTATTCTTAATTTTCAGTAATTTGATTATGATTTTTTTATTTGGGTTTCTTTGTGTTTATAGTTTTGAAAGTTCATTGAGTTTCTTTAATCTTTAAGTTTATGTCTTTTGCCAAATTTGGAAAGTCTATAGCCATTATTTTAAAAAAATCTTTTGGCCACATGATGACACCAATGTTAGACATTTGGTATTGCCATCCAGGTTCCTGAGCTTCTGTTATTTTTTATTCAATCTATTGTCTCTCTGTTTTTATTGTTTCTATTTTTTAAAATTTTTTATAGATTTTATTTTTAAGTAATCTCTACATCCAACGTGGGGCTCAAACTTACAACCCTGAAATCAAGAGTCCCATCCTCCACCAACCGAGCCAACCAAGTGCCCCTCTCTTTGCAGATTAGGTGTTTTTTATTTGCATATCATCAAGTTTAATGCCTATTTCTTCTGTCATTTCCATTTTGCTACTGAGTCTTTTAAATAAGTATTTTATTTTGATAATTGTTTTTTAACTCTAAAATTTTCATTTGGTTCTTCTTTGAGCCTTCTATTTTATTACTATGTTCTCTATGTTTCCATTCACTTCAAGAGTCTTTGTCCTTATTTATTGGAGTATTATTACAATAGCTACTTTACAGTTCTTATTAGATAAATCCAACATATGCGTTATCTCTGCATGGGTGTCTTTTTTTTTTTTTTCCAGACAAACTGAGATGTTTCTGTTTCTTCGTATGCTGGTCAATTTTGTATTATTTTCTGACATTTGAATATTGTATTAGGAGGCTTTGGGTCTTTTTTAATCCTGTGAAGAATGTTGATGTTTCGGTTTTATCAGGCAATAGATCTCATTAGCTTCAGGTTACAAATTGTGACCATCAGCCTTGTTAGGATGTGGTTTCAATGTCATTTGAAAATGTAAATATAATTTGTCAGATGTAAATGTAAATAAAATTTACATTTTCAAAGCTTTGTAATTCTATTTGGATCTTTCCTGGGTGTGCATCATCTGGTGGCGAGTCTGGCACCAAGGTGGTGGTCTGTCTTTCTATTCAGTTCTCTAAGTCTCTGATATGCTCTGTAGGAGCGTCACATGCACATCTTGAGGGTATACCTCGGAGTTCATGAACAACTGTATGTGGTAACTTTCTCCACCATCTATCTCCCCTGTACTCTGTGATTCCTGGGGCTTTTCATGGTTCTGTGATCAGAAAGCTGGGACATTATTTATTTTATTCTATCATGTCTTCCTACTACTATGCTCCTGTCTGAGGTTGTGTAGCAGGAGAAAAGAGAGTGAAAGAGACAGAGAAAAACAGACACAGAGAGAGACAGAGAAAAAGGATGTTTTTTCTCACATTATTTTGTGACCAGTTATTCTTAATAGAAGTGAAGGTTCCCCTGTCACCCTCATAGTTTTAGGTGTTTATGGTTCTCTGATGCTACCATTGCTGCTTACAAGAAACCTATTTACCTACTCCTGGAGCCTGAACTAGGATATTCTTCTGGGGCTCTTATTCATGCTCAAGACCACTTCTCAATTTCTGGCTAGGGGATACTAGAGGAGAAAAAAATTTACTTACCACTCCTCATTCAGGGGTACTTCAGATTCTAGTATTCTCCTACAGTCTGTCTGCTTCTGCCTTTTCGTAGTCCTTCAAGAGCTCCTCTATTATCTGTCTAGGTTTTATGAGTACGCTCCTTGAGAGACACAGGGTAGAGCATTCTGATTCCATCTTACCCAGAAATGGGACCCACGGTCATTTTATTCTTATTCATGTACTCATGCATTTAGTTCTGCACTTGCAAAATTACAAATGTGTGTATTTCCATGGTTCTAGTTTCTTTCTTTTAATGGTAAGTTCTCTGGAGAAGAGAACATTCTTTCTAATGACCTACTGGGCATTACACTCCAAAAACAATACATTTTCAGAAAAAAAAATTACTGAAAGAAGTTAGAAGCTCACACTTAGCCACTGAGAAGTGTTCATTCTCACCTTGGCCTTCCAATGGAGAACTGCAGCTCTTGTCCAGGTTGGGTGGCTTTTTATATACAGAACATAACACAATTTTAGTTCATAGATTAGTAGTGGGTGTTTGAAATTATGTGAAACCCAAGGAAGGAAGAAAGATAAACAGGGTGAACAAAAATGAAATGAATATGACAGACACAGCAAATGTATATACATCATGTAATCACTGCAGACAGATTTTTAAAGTAAATACCAATGACCTGTTTTGTGGATAAAAAAATAAAATTAGTGGTGGCTTTGTTACCTACTTACATAATTATTCTAAAATCAGAGGAAAAAAAAGAGAAGGAACTGCTAACAAGTCCCTTCACAGTGCCCAGTCATCTCCCTGAACTTTACATAAAGGATGGGGAGAAAGTAAACTTCAGAAAGCTTCCTATCCTTTCCTTTTGCTGACTTTGCTACAGACATTTCAGAGCTGCAGCTAAATGTGATGAAACTGTCATTCTCTATTTATTTACTTTTATTACTATTATCATTATTTTTTTTTAGAGAGAGAGCGCGTGTGTGTCCAAGTGGGGGGAGGGGTAGCCGGGGAGGGTGAGAGAGAATCCCAAGCAGGCTACACGTTCAGCATGGAGCTGGATGTGAGACCTGATCTCACGACCCTGCGATCATGACCTGAGCCGAAATCGAGTTGGACGCTTAACGGACTGAGCCACCCAGGCGCCCTTGTCATTTTCTCTTTATTGTTAGTGTTTTGCTTGATTCTCCAAGTGCCATAATGAACACTTGGGCTTTCTATGCACATTTACATGTTGAAGGAGTGATGCGGCAGTCCCTGAAGACTGATGGACTAGGGTTTGACTTGGAGAACAGTGAATTTCAGCTACAGAGTAAGCATGAGATAATTTGGTGCTACCCCGGGGCTGAGCAAGCTAAAACATGCTCTTTAACCTGATAACAGACTGTTTTTAAGACTAAGTATCAAAGATTGTGTTGTCTTTCCCCAATGCAGGTAGTGCATGTATTTCCCTGTTTACCATCGGTGAGTCTTATAAGAGAAGGCAAGAAGGGAAGGGTTAATAGTCTTGATAGATTCGGTCTAGATTACAGGTAAGCCTAGGTTATTGGGAAAGAGAACTCAAATTAATGTCCATATGTTTTTCTTTCTTTTTAAAGAATTCAACTGAAAGATAATTGCCAAAAATAATACTTTGCATAGTTAGATTTCACATGATAGGAAGGCCTGTCTGTTGTGGTCACTTGATCCTTATAGTAACCCTGTAAGGTAGATGAGACATGTTTTATTATCCTCATATTATATATGAAGAAACTAGGTCACAGATATGATGTTTCAATATCATATAGCACTTGTGTCCCAGAATGGTGTTTCTAGCACGCCTCACCCACTCCAATCAGACTTCCACCCCTATCACTCCAGAGCAAAACTACACATGCAAAGATCATTGATCATTTTCACGTTTTTATAATGTGTACCCTCCCAGCAGCATTGACACGGCTGCCTACTGACTCCAGACTTAAACTCCTCTTTGTTTTTCTCCTTCTTTAACAGCTCTTGCTTTTTCTACTCTTCTTTACTGGAGAAGTCTGCTCCTTTAAATTTTAAGTCATGAAGTTTCTCAAGGATTGGTACTAAGCTCTCTTCTCTTAATAATTTATATGATCTCTTTAAGCATTCCTAGTTATTCCTATAGCTTAACCTTAAATGAAGACATGCTAACTTTTATTATAAAGGTGATTTTCATCTTTCTATGCTCTAGAGAATTCATCTCATTCATACCCAAATATTCCCTGTGCAATGCATTCATTTATTCAAAAATATTTATTGAGATTCCACTATTTTCCAGGCACCATTCTTAGTTTCAGAATACAGTGAATACTGGCCAGAGAGAGAGAGAGAGAGAGAGAAATCTGCCCTCATGGAATTTGAGTGGACAACACAAATAACCAACAAAACTTGTCTCTCTTTTTTTTGTAAGATTTTATTTATTTATTTGAGAGAGAGAGAATGAGAGACAGAGAGCACGAGAGGGAAGAGGGTCAGAGGGAGAAGCAGGCTCCCTGCCAAGCAGGGAGCCCGATGCGGGACTCGATCCCGGGACTCCAGGATCATGACCTGAGCCGAAGGGCAGTCACTTAACCAACTGAGCCACCCAAGCGCCCCTCAAAACTTGTTATATAATATGATGTCAGAGTGTGATAAACCCCATGAAAAAAATTAAAGCAATGAGAATGGCAGTGGTTGTGATGTGTATGTGCAGGGGGTAGGGGTGGGGTCATGGAACATGGAGAAGACAGGTAAGTTCCTTACAAATCGAAAAGACTGATGGACCTGGAAAGGGGGACCACTTCACCAGAGAGAAAGGGAATTGGACTGAAGGTCAAGAAGATTTGCATTTTATCTTGTCTCTCTCCCTCACATTTATTTTGGGAAAAGTCCCTTAGCCCTTATGGGAGAAATTCTTAGATGATTTCTCAGGACCCTTTCAGGCCTATGATATTGAAAATTTTGGAAGAGATGCGGCAGAGACAGAGATCTAGATAAGAAATAAAAATATTGGGGATTATTACTGTCATCAATGAAACTTTATTTAGTTTACACATTTTTAAATTAGGTGATCTTCTCACAAATATTTATTGAGCTCCTATCAGTCGCCAGGCACTGTGCAAACTGCAAAGAAGGCAGAGGTGAATGAGCTCAGGGCCTTTAACCCCACAGGGCTCACAGCCCAGGTCATCATGCTTGCCATTCTGGTTCTTCACTATTTGGGATCTGTCATAGTCTTATTTTTGCCATATTTTCCAGGTCTGAAGTATCTCCTGTAAAGGATTTTCTGATAATCCAATGAATAATGCTAATGAGGAAACCCTAAATGTTTCTCGCAAAAAGAGATAGGTATGGTTCATTTGGAAAGATTTTGAAAGAGGTAGAGAAGAATAGTGTGATTCTTCTTGCACTGGTCCCTGATACTCCCTATTATTTTTTTGAACATTCAAACTCCATTATATAAAGATAAAAAACTTAGGTCCTTTAATTCATTAGAATCTCTGTAAACAGGCCATTTCATGGTATTAATGAAAGACCTACAATAAATTATATGAGAAGGACCTAGAATAGAGGCCAATCAATTTGGGGGACAATAAACACACATCACTCAGGGAAACCACCTGTGGTTTTATTACTTGTGTTCACTAATATGAGTCTACTTTTATTTTGGGCAAAGAAGACTAAACTTCCCAGCACCCTGCAACTGGATGGGGTCATAAGACAAATTATAGTCAATGAGTTGCAAGAAGTTATATGTGTCATTGCCTTGCTGAAGCATCTAATTGCTACTCCAAGATTCCACAGTACTTTTCACCCCAGACTCATCAATTAAGGAGGCCATAGTGTTAAATGTTAAACTATAGGGATAATGGTGCTTTCATTAATCTAAATGTCCCATTACATAAAGAAGTTTCCCAAACTCTGTACTAGAGAGAAACAACATGTTTTTGTGTGTGTTAAATTACTGAGATTTGGAGGTTGTTTATTATCACAACATAACTTAGTCTATTCTTAACTAAGTTATCAGCTATTTAACCTTTTTCCATGTTAAAAATGATTTAGAATCTTTTTTTTAAAAGATTTTATTTATTTATTTGAGAGAGAGAGTGTGAGAGAGAGAGAGAGCACATGAGAGGGGGTAGGGTCAGAGGGAGAAGCAGACTCCTCCCCACTGAGCAGGGAGACTGATGTGGGACTCCATCCCGGGACTCCAGGGTCATGACCTGAGCCGAAGGCAGTTGTTCAACCAACTCAGCCACCCAGGCGCCCCACGGTTTAGAATCTTTGAGAACTGTGAGTATATCCCCAAACAAAGGGTCCATGTGATTTACGACCATAATTTCCACCACTAACTTCCAAGAGATCAATAGGCATTTTTACTTTTCCTTATTCTTTATATGTGGAACATATGCTAATCTTTTCTGTTCTCAGTTCTTTCAACATGAGAAAATCTAGATATTTTAACTTTAGTTGCTTTATCTTCTCTTGCTTTTCTTTTTAAAATTTATTTTATTTAAAAAAATTAGACTATTTTTTAAGAAAAGTTTTAGGTTTACATTAAAATTGAGAGGAAGGTACAGAGATTTTCCATATATCCCCTACTCCTATACATGCAGAGCCTCCCCCCTTATCAACATAATTCACCAGAGTGGTATGTTTTTTAAAATCAAGGATGAACCTACATTGACACATCATAGTCAGCCAAAATCCATTGTTTACTTTAGGGTTCACTCTTGGTGTTGCACATTCTGTGGGACTGAACAAATATCTAATGACATATATTCATCATTATAATATCATACAGTATTTTCACAGCCCTAAAAATCCTCTGTATTCTGCCTATTTGATTTTCTTCCCTCCCCCCCCCCTTGGTACCATTGATCTTTTTATTTCTCTGTAGTTTTGCCTTTTCCGCAATGTTTGGAATCACATAGTATGTAGCCTTCTTAGATTGACTTCTTTCCCTTAGTTGTATTCTTTTAGGGTTTCTCCATGTCTTTTAATGGCTTGATAGTTCATTTCTTTTTAATGCTGAATTCCTGCTTTTCTTCCCTCTAGTAACATAGTAACCTCATATTTATACTACAAAATTCAGTTGCTGCAGTTTGAGGTTCAGGATTATATCCTTCACCCACAGAGGCTTCACCCATTAACTTCAGCTGGTTTCATTTTCTAGTCTTCTAAGTTCTATCAAGTTCATTATTAGTCCCAAGGAAATCAAGATCTTCTCTAGCTGGTTTTATTACAGCTCAGATCTTTCTTATATCCTTTCCATTCACGTGACATCCCAATGGCTCATTCTCTCCACCTCCCTGACCCTTCATAGAGAAACCTTTGAATTTCTCTTGTCGAGGCATACAGGCTTCAAGCCCTCACACACTACACTCATGCAGCACTTGCTTTTCACTGATCACTAGATTACGTGATCAGTTATCATTTTTGTTTCTTTTTTATGTTGTCAGAGCTTCTCACATTGCACCAAATTTCTGCTTTAGACTAGAGAGACCTCATTTTTCCTATTCTATTGTGGCTTTACTTTCTTCTAAGCAACATCTATCTCAATATAGGTCTCAATTCAAAATAACCATATTTGTTTGAGATTATTGTTTTAGCTAGAGGAGTAGAACGACACATATGCACAATTGGGAATATAGCTCTCCACACTGGGATCAAGTGATACAAAAGAACATGAACCCTGCCTTTGGGGACCCAGGTTTACTCTGAGTCATCAAGCAAATTCCAGAATCTTCCTGAATGTGTTTACTGCATTCTGAGAGCCATCTTAAGAATTCTGATAAAGATGACTTAAAACTTTTAATATTCCGGGCTCCCTGATTGAGAAGTTTTATTTTACATACATTAATGCAACCATCAATGAGGAACTCAAATATTGCTACTATCATTACCTGAGTCCAAACTTTTAATGAACTAAATTAATGTAAGGATAAATTCTCATCACAAAGCTCTGTTCATAACTGCTTAAGTTGAGTGTATGGTCTGTTCATTGGCTGAGAAAAGTTAATTGAAATTAATTACAAATAGATAATTTATAAACTATGAAAGATAAAATAAAGGTAAAGAAGTAAGCATTTGTGGAACAATGCGGTGAGCCTATGGTAAGAGTGAAAAACTAAAACTTCTATATTATATCTATTTAATAACCTTCCTATGCTATTATTTGCCAAAGAATATAAACCAATTTTAGTATTCTTCTGAGCAGAAGAAAAAACTTCCAGATATTTTACATCCAGAATGTCTCTGACAATTTTAGATATAGCCTCTTCCCAACAAACATAAACTAAATACAAAGAATATTTATTCATTATCTAATCAATATTTTTTCTTTGCTATATGCCAGGTAATATTCTCAATATAAGAGATTAAAAGAAAATAATACTCTTCTCTTAAGAGGCTCAAAGTCCAGTAGGATACACACACACAAAAAAATCATTACAATGTAATGTAAAAATATCCAATATTAGAAATGCTAACAAAACATTACAAAAGAACATAAAGGGGCACTAATTCTGGGAAAGCTGGGAAGGCTTCACAAAGGAAATCACATTTTGGTTCATCAGATCAAGAAGGTGACAGGAGAAACAGATATTTGTGTGTAACACTCTGTTTTCTCTCTCTCTCTCTCTCTCACACACACACACATACACACACACACACACAGTGTACTGACACAGCCTATTTAATGTGTAAGTAAATAAAAGATTGTCTATTGTAAGATTTATAAATTTGGATGGATTTGTGTTACATAGGAATGTGAAAATATATTTGACTGCGCAGAACTGGGTTGTTGGCAGGAGTTTCTAAAACAAAGTGAGGAGCTGATGTACAAATCATAAAAGGTCAAAGTTGGCAGGAGCCTCAGTGGTGTTCAAACCAAGTCCCAGATTTTAGAAGGCAGCAACTTCATCCCAAAAAGGGGGAGGTAGCTTGCCCAGTGACACTTATTAGTAGAAACAAACAGTAAAAATATTATAAACATAGTAAATAATGACACTCTTTGTTGTAATAAGTTGGTAATATGCATGTCCATTTGGGGGGTCAGCAAAAATACTATTTGAAAAGCTGCTTCTCAGATACCGAAAAATCCTTTTAGCTTTGTTTTCAATTTATTTAGTTCTTTTACAAGCATCCCTCATCTCTAAATTTTCAAAATTATTAATCTAACTTGGAATCTCTTTTCATGTTTTTTGGGAAAAAGTAGCAATTAAATGACCATTATATGCTCCCCAGTAGGAAAGTTTATTAGAAGCTTTCTTTACCTGAAACTTGGTTGCAAGTCGGAAAAACAAAAAAAAAGATTAGAAACTCTAACCTGTAAACTGGTTCTTTCTGAAATGTTGCTGCTTCCAAAAACAGCGTTACCTACTTTGTTTTCTTAGTGCCAGGAACAGTGACTTTTACTGAGTATTCTTTCTGGATAGATAAACAATATATATTAAAATATGGAAAGTAGGTAGGTAGAGTGAGAGAGAGAGAGAGAGAGAGAGATTAACATTTCCTTCTGGATAAGCAGGTTATCTGAATTATCATATCCAGTTTTTAGGGAATGGATCCCTGAAATCAGAGCTGAGTACAGAAGTTGGAAGCTTCTAGTCTGTATCATGAGGATAGGAAGCAATCTTCAGAGATGAAGTCAGATTCTGGAGAATCCAAAAGAAAGCCAAGTAAACAATCAAAGTGAAAATTCACAGGAGCAGGGGAGAAAGGCAGAGCCATGGTTGTGTGGAGAGGGGCAAAATGCAGCATCCAAGAATAAGTGATTTTCACCTGAGGGTAAAAAAGTCAGCAAGCTAAATCCCATCTCTAGTGGCTTATAAAGATTACTTTGAATCTTGACTATGGATAGAGAGAAAGATGTTAAGGACTGAACAAATTATGCTAATGTGCTTGCTGTTGACAATGTGAACTAGGGAGAGGTTTTTTTTTAAGATTTTATTTATTTGTTTTAGAGAGAGAAAAGCAGAGGGAGGGGGAGAGGGAGAAGGAGGGAGAGAATCTTAAGCAGACTCCCCGTTGAGCATGGAGCCTGACATGGGGCTCAATCACATGACCCTGAGATCATGACCTGAGCCAAAATCAAGAGTCGGATGCTTAAGCAAACTGAGCCATCCAGGTGCCCCTACTATAGCCCTTCTGATGACATACTAGAAGGAGGACCATCTGCCTGTGGACCACAGGTAAGAGGGGAACCACTGCAGTAAAAGGTGGATCTTAGTATCCAAAAAGCAATTCTTTTAATGCAGAGAAATAGCTGCCATAATACATAATCCTTTGAAGATCATGTTAAAACAGTGTCTTACGACTGCAATAAGCATTCAGGAAGTGTTGACCCAATTGGCAATCCACGTACCAGAGCCACAAAAGATGCACTCAACATTCAGAAAGAACAAGTACTGAAAGAAAATCCTTGCTTGGACAAATATCAAAGTAAAATGAAAGAAAGGTCTTTATATGTGGAAAGTGTGCTAAAGTGTAGAGAAAAGAGAATTTCTCTGTGTGTAATAAAGTAAGGAAATCAGAATTTCCTAAGGGTGAAACAGTAATTTAATGAGTATTTTGTAAAAGGAATTCTAAGCCAATAATAAAACGTCTTTAAGTTATAAGGTTGGGGATGCTGATAATTCTGGTGTACAAGGTGCTTTAGGGATGAAGAGAAGATTATTAGGAAACCTCAGTGGTTTCATTATTACTGACTTCACTGAAGTTGTTAGATTCCCACACCTAATTTACTCTTTGAAGCAAACAGGTCAGAGGGATTAGGGATGCTAGCTGTATTCTCAAAAGGCTTTTCCATGTGAAAAAAAAAAACATAAATAAATAAATACATAAATAAACAAATAACCATTTTACTCAGATGCATCTCCTGGATTTGGGGGGAGTGAAGTTACTGAAATGATGGATAAAATGTGTAATTTATAGATTCAGATGCTACTATGCCCAACATTATTTGTGCTAACCGCATAATAAAAGCTAAGCTCCATACTAAGCCCCATACTAAGTTTTACAGCTGATTTAAGAATAATCTATGGAGATAAAATGTATCAAGGAAATTACCATATGCTTATGAGTGGGACAGGCCATGCGGACTCAGAACCTGGTGGTTTGTCTGTTTGAGGTTTTGTAAATTCTGTCCTTTACCAGCAGTTCTTACTATATGGTAATGTGAATGAATAAAAAGAGGCAATAAATGCAAAATGTGCCCACTTTACAGTATTTCCCATAATCTCTTCCAGTAACTATTTTTTTGTTGTCTTAACAAAGGTATTTGATCTTGGCACCATTTTTTCAAGAGTTGGATGATTTGATGGATGGATATTTCTTTAATAGTTAGATAATTAGGCCAAAAGTCTTCATCCATGGGAAAAATATTTATTTGTTATACATGTGTAGATATAACCATATATTTTAGCCATCTCAACCTTTCTTGTCTTTCCTTCTCTCTCTCTCCCTCCTTCCTCCTTTATCTTTGTGTATATATTTTCTTAGAATCATCCAAGAGATACTATAGCTACATCCCTCAGTTATATTAAAGGTTTACCTTAAGGGTGTTTCTTGGTGGAAATCTGACCTAAGATTAAATTCTTATTCAAAGTGTTTATAAGTATTTTTAGCAAAATTTGTATTTTTATTTTCCCTTAATTGTATAAGTTGATCTATGTTCAGATACAACCAGATGAAGTAAATTGAGTTGTCAATCTAAGGATCATGTTGTTTCTATGAAAGCCAGCCAACTAGATTTTGAAAAGACATCCTCTTCTATGCATGATGGAGAGAGGTAGAAGTGAAGTGTTGAACCTCTATGATCTGTTTCAGATTATGATGTCAAAAGGTTAAGGATGAATTATTGTCACCTTAACTTTGATTATATATATATTTTTTCAGTTTGAACCACAACCCTAACATTATTAAAATGTGGCTTTTGTCTTTCATTAAAGTTAAGCAATTAGGTTTGCATTTTTGATGCACCAATCATTGTCCTGATGATCATTCATAATGCAACTACTCACACCATGAATCAAATACAAATCAACACTTTTTATATTTTACATGCAGTAAAGCACTTTCTTTTCAGATTGATAATTTGCACTCACAGTTTAATCTTCAGCTGTAAGAATTCTTTTGGTTTAATTTACAACTGCATTCTTATCACAGATCTTTAAACCCTTATGAAAAGTGTTTTAGAAATAAACCAAATACCATGGCAGAAGAACAGGGAGAGGTTTTAGTATTACTAATAGTAAAGTCTATTTAACTGCTGAGTAAAATATTTGACATTCAGGCTTAGGACAGAGTGCAGGTCCATGAAATCCTTGTTTTATACAATGAACATAAGTTCGTGACCACACCTTCTAACATCATCAGAACAAGTACACACATGGCTATTTGACCTCAATGCCTATGAGGTTCTTTGTGTTCTAAACCACTCTGAGTTCCATAGCTGATAGAGATATTATTCCCAGAATCTATTCAGATAACCAAGTTTCTAAATTAATAGCATAAAAGTATCATAATTGCTGTGGTTTCATACTGTGTCAACTGCACCATAATGAACTATAATTTTTCAGAATTTCCTTCCCTATATGCTTCTGGGTTAAGATAAACTGTAGGAGAAAATTGTGCAAGATTTGGAAGGAGGAAGAAAAGTAGTAGTTACTCCACTCTGAACGTTGGTGTAGCATGGCAGGTGCCTTTGAAACACATGTGTATTGTCATTGATACATGCCCTCCTTCATACCCATCACTGGGCTAACCCATCCCCCCACTCCCCCTCTCTTCTAAAACCCTCAGTTTGTTTCTCAGAGTCCATTGTCTCTCATGGTTCGTGTCCCCCTCCGATGTCCCCCCCTTCATTGTTCCCTTCCTTCTCCTGATGTCCTCCATGCTATTCCTTCTGTTCCACAAATAAGTGAAACCATATGATAATTGACTTTCTCTGCTTGACTTATTTCACTGAGCATCATCTCCTCCAGTCCCATCCACGTTGATATAAAAGTTGGGTATTCATCCTTTCTGATGGCTGAGTAATATTCCATTGTATACATGGACCACCTCTTCTTTATCCATTCATCCGTTGAAGGGCATCTCAGCTCTTTCCACAGTTTGGCTATTGTGGACATTGCTGCTATGAACATTGGGGTGCATATGCCCCTTCTTTTCACTACATCTGTGTCTTTGGGGTAAATATCCCATAGTGCAATTGCTGGGTCATAGGGTAGCTCTGTTTTTAATTTTTGGAGGAAACTCCACACTGTTTTCCTAAGTAACTTTACACCTTAAAGAACTGGAGAAAAAGCAACAAATGATGCCTAAGCCTCACATTAGAAGAGAAATAATTAAGATTAGGGCAGAGATCAATGAATTACAAACCAGAAACACAGTAGATCAGATCAACAAAACTAGAAGCTGGTTCTTTGAAATAATAAGATTGATAAACCACTGGCCAAACTTATCCAGAAGAAAAAAGGACCCAAATTAATAAAATTATGAATGAAAGGGGAGAGATCACGACTAACAGCAAGGAAATAGAAACCATTATTAGAAATTATTATCAACAACTATATGCCAATAAATCAAGCAACCTGGAAGAAATGGATGCCTTCCTGGAAACCTATAAGCTGCCAAGACTGAAACAGGAAGAAATTGACAACCTGAATAGACCAATAACCAGTAACGAGGTTGAAGCAGTGATCAAAAACCTCCCAGAAAACAAGAGTCCAGGGCCTGATGGATTCCCTGGGGAATTCTACCAACCATTCAAAGAAGAAATATTACCTCTTCTTCTGAAGCTGTTTCAAAAAGTAGAAACAGAAGGAAAGCTTCCAGACTCATTCTATGAGGCCAGCATTACCTTAATCCCCAAACCAGGCAAAGACCCCATCAAAAAGAGAATTTCAGACCAATATCCCTGATGAATATGGATTCCAAAATTCTCAACAAAATCCTAGCTAACAGGATCCAACAATACATTAAAAGGATCATCCACCACGACCAAGTGGGATTTATCCCCGGGATGCAAGCATGGTTCAACATTCACAAATCAAGCAATGTGATAGAACACATTAATAAGAGGAGGGAGAAGAACCATATGGTCCTCTCAATTGATGCAGAAAAAGCATTTGACAAAATACAGCATTCTTTCCTGATTAAAACTCTTCAGAGTATAGGGCTAGAGGGAACATTCCTCCAGTTCATAAAACCCATCTATGAAAAACCCACAGCAAATATCATCCTCAATGGGGAGAAGCTGAGAGCCTTTCTCTTAAGATCAGGAACACATCAAGGATGCTCACTCTCACCACTATTGTTCAACATAGTACTGGAATTCCTAGCAATAGCAATCAGACAACAAAAAGAAATAAAAGGTATTCAAATTGGCAAAGAAGAAGTCAAACTCTCTCTCTTCGCAGATGAAATGATACTATATGTGGAAAACCCAAGACTCCACTCCCAAATTACTAGAACTCATACAGCAATTCAGTAATGTGGCAGGATACAAAATCAATGCACAGAAATCAGTTGCTTTCTTATACACTAAAAATACAAATGTAGAAAGAGAAATTAGAAAAATGATTCCATTTACAATAGCACCAAAAACCATAAGATACCTCAGAATAAACCTAACCAAAGAGGTAAAGGATCTATACTCTAGGAACTACAGAACACTCATGAAAGAAATTGAAGAAGACACAAAAAGATGGAAAAACATTCCATGCTCATGGATCGGAAAAGTAAACATTGTTAAAATGTCTATATGCTTCCTAGGGCAATCTATACCTTCAGCGCCATCCCGATCAAAGTTCCAATGACATTTTTCAAAGTGCTGGAACAAACAATCCTAAAATTTGTATGGAATCAGAAAAGATCCCAAATTGCCAAGGAAATGCTGAAAAAGAAAAACAAAGCTGGGGGCATCATGTTGCCTGATTTCAAGCTATATTACAAAGCAGTCATCACCAAGACAGCATGGTACTGGCACAAAAACAGACATATAGACCAATGGAACACTATAGAGAGCCTAAATATGGACCCTCAACTCTATGGTCAAATGATCTTTGGCAAAGCAGGAAAAAATATGCAATGGAAAAAAGACAGTCTCTTCAATAAATGGTGCTGGGAAAATTGGACAGCTACATACAGAAGAATGAAACTTGACCATTCTCTAACACCATACAAAAGATAAACTCAAAATGGATGAAAGACCTCAATGTGAGACAGGAATCCATCAAAATCCCAGAGGAGAACATAGGGAGTAACCTCTTCGACATCGGCCAGTGATCTTTTAGCTGATAACTGAGGAAGGAGCATGAGCTATGCACTTTCTTCTCTGTGAGTTTACAGTATATATCAACATGCTTCTATGACCAAAAGGGAAAATCTTAAATTTTTATGTATGTACACATGTATCCTTTTTATAATGCAGAAGACCATCTTACACTATCCAGGGAATATGTGGAAATGAAGCCACAGGACCTTGGCTCATTATGATCAGAGTCTCTGCTACCCTCAGATCATTGCTTTTGCTATTCTAAATCTCAAGAGTGCATACATTTCTGTGTAACGATGGACACTCCTTTACCGATCTATTTCCGTTTTGACCAAAGCAGGAAGAGAAGAGGAAAAAGCCCTGAACTTGGGTTATTATTACAGAGTTTATCTCTTCTATGGGAGTTGTCTTTTTTTTTTTTTCCTCTTGGTCTCTTGTTCTTTCTGACTCTTCTACTTGCTAAGATCAACAACTCTCTTGAGAAAAATACAGTTAATCTCCTCTAGAAACTTGCTTTCCTCACCTCTTCTGTTTACTAATTAAATTTGACTCTCTATGCTAATTTTGGTTTAATTTCTTATGTAATTGTTATTTAAACAGAAAGGGGGTATGATATTACGTGGAGGGCCAATAGCATTTCAAGAAAGTTCTACAGAAATATCACCTCATCCGTATGGATCCTTTGACCCAGGAAATAAATAAATTAGATGCTGCTGCATGGTGAACAATCTGTGTATGGAAAGGAAAATGGTCAGCATTCAAAGAGTGGGCGGCAGGGGATTTGGGAACTGGGGTAGTCTTATCCAATGTGATTGGACCAACGCCAAGCAGATGCACTCAGGTACAGGTTACGGAAGGACGCTAAGGCAGGTGGCTGGAAGGCGGCATCTTCTGAGTTTGGAGTCAGATGCCTCCAGTAGCTATGGCACTTCTCTCAGGAGTAATAATATATCCTAAAACACAGGAAGATCGAGCATAATATTCAGGAGTCTAAAATAAAGGCAAAATGTGGAGGTTTTGATGATGATGATGATGATGATGATATTTACTGTTCATTCATAATACAACTAGATCACCCACAGGTAGCAAGGCATGCAGGTACGCTGAGACATATGGAACTCCAGTCAATGAGCCTCCTGCTGGGAGACAAGATTCCAGTTTCTGGAGCAGGAAAGGAAAGAAAAGGTAAGGTCCTAGGAAAAAGCAATTCAGGACCAGTCATAGAGGAACCCCATTATTTATGCACTTACTATGTGTCTATTGACTGGACAGTATATTCTGCGTCCTAGACACTAGGCACTAGGCACTAGGGATGCATTAATTTTCAAAACTGCATTCCCTGAAACTAGTGCTTATGTATTAGTGGCATTTCTTGATAAATAACTCTGTGGGCAAATATTTATTATTACTATCATTTTCTACAGAACTGTTGAGACCTTTTGTACTACTAATGTCCTCTCCCAAAAGAAGGATATAGCACATCACATTTTCACACACAGTCCGTTTGATGGTGCATCTTTTAGGAAATGCTGGAGTCATGAGTAAATACGATCTTTGCCTTCAAAAACCTCACAATTTATATTGACAGCTAATAGTGGGGAAAGTGATCAATGTAGGTAAATAAAACACTGGAGTAACAGAAGTACAAAGTGAAGAAAATAAATTATGTTCATGGTTCTTCATCGCTCCTTTGCATTCATCATTTATCCTTCTATTTTTCCTCTGTGTCCCAGAGAGGTGATGGCTCTGGACACTATTATTTGGGCTTCCTTGTCTTCTAGTTTCCAGTCAGGATCAGGTGATAAAAGATCCCAAACAGACATAAAAAGACATGAAGATAAGGATATTATTTTTGTCTCCACCTACTTTTCCTCTACCTCTGGCAGGGGGATTTTGGCAACAGCTACTTTCTTCTGTTGAAGGCCACAGATCATGTCAAGCAGCCTCTGCTACATGCCTATAATTCTCAGTGGGTTTAGGAACATGGATCCCTCTATCCTTTCAGTCCTAGGGTGGTAACCACTTTGATTTGCTATTATTTCCTGTGTGTTTCACCATGTGCTGTTCATCCCTTAACCCTGCCCACACCTAATTAAATTTATCTTTAATTAACTTTTGAGTTTATCATCTCTATTGTGCTAGGACTCTCAGCGGCAAAAGAACTGTTTGTTGAGTGTCTATTATGTCCCAAACAATTTAATATACATTACTTTATCTGGTTATCACAAATACCCTCCAGAGTATGAATTGTCAGCTCCATTTTATAGAATAAAATATAAAAGAGAATTAAGATCCAAAAGGGTTAAGTGACTTGCTCAAAGTCTCGCCTCTAAAATTAGTACAACTGAGATTTGAGCCCAGTGGTCCAAAACCCATACACATTTTATCACTATGTTGTTAAGAAAAAAAAAAAGAACCAATTATTGGAAATAGGTCAAAAGCTCAGAACCAGACCAGCAACAAGTTTTTTGATGCTGAGCTTACTAAATATGGAAGTGCTTTGGTGACAGAACTGCAGACACAGAGCAACCAGAATGAGTGTGACGAGAAGAGAACAAAGAGGCAAGGGAGAGAGAAGGCAGCCTTTTTCAGAAGCAAACATATTTTTTCTCATTTTTTTCATCAAGGTTATAAAGATACCATTACACCCAGGGAGAATGGTGTTATAAATTCACATATCGTGCCACAATGAAGGAGGCCTAAATTCTTCTGAGAGTGTGTGTATCTGGGGGAGTTTCTCAACTGCTCCTTGTTTTCCTGTACCCTTAAAAAATAGGATTAGGTGAGCAATGTGACTATAGTTAATAACACTGTATTGTGTACTTGAAATTTGTTAAGAGGGTAGATTCCAAGTGTTCCCACCACAAAAAAAAAAAAGAAAAAAATGAAAGAAAGAAAAGAAAGAAAAAAATGATAACTATAGTAGGTGATGGATATGTTAATTAGCTTGATTATGGTGATTATTTCACAATGTATATGTATATCAAAACTTCAAGCTGTACACTTTAAATATATACAATTTTATTTGTCAATTATACCTTAGTAAAGCTGGGGAAAAACAAGATTAGGAAAAATAAGACCTTATGTAGGGTTCTTTGTGCACTGGGGACTGTAGATAAAGTTTGTTGTTTTCTCTGACTTTAGGGAAACATTAGTGTTCCTAAGTTTCAATATATGATATCACTGCCCATATTTATATTAGAACCTCAAGCCCCACA
Source organism: Zalophus californianus (assembly GCF_009762305.2). Lineage (NCBI taxonomy): Eukaryota > Metazoa > Chordata > Mammalia > Carnivora > Otariidae > Zalophus > Zalophus californianus. The sequence goes on from NC_045600.1 coordinate 87,997,434, forward strand.
CAAATGGCTAATAAAAATATTTCTGTTATTTCTTAATATATGTCTTAGTATATAAAATCCCTTAGTGCTCTGACCCTGTATAAAAACCTAGAGAATCTGAGAAAACCAAATAGTGCAGGTGCAGAAAACACCTGAAAATGTAGAAGTTATTAAACAAAAGGAATTCAGCCACAAAGCACAAAAACCTAACGAACATTTGCAAGAATCCCCAAAGTGCAAGAATTTCTAAGCCTGAAATGTATTCTTTGTAGCTAAATCCAGAATATGGGTTTCCTAAAGGACTGGCCAGTCTCTGAAAGGGCTGAAGCATGCAATGGAGAGACAGAAGATCTGATGACAATGGCTAATATGCAAAAACAAATGCAACCCTGAACTACACACATTCTATAAACTTGAGGGGATGAAGATAAATGAATATTTTATCAATACAAATATTACCTTTTGCTAATTCTCACATGATCTACTTGTTTAAGTATGCTATTTTCCCCTTGATTTTGCTAGAAATATTTTTACCAACAAGAATGGACCTCATAGTGGTGACAGAGTGTTTCTTAACACAAAAGGAAGTTTTTGCCTGCAGGGCCAATATCACATGGATCAAAGATTTTTGATTAAAATACATACAGTGAGGAGTGTAGCTGTGCTGTTTTCGTATGATATCTAGATTTTGTAATGAAACACAGCAGGTAGAATGTGAACTTTAGGGTAAAGAAATGCAATATTCCTGAAATCTGTGTAGGATCTTTCTAACTCCTGGTATTATGATTAATTTTCTCTGGGAAGCAGCCAGCACTGACATTATACTGCTGTTCAGAGATGTTCCGTTGATGGAGAATCTCTGGTGATGCCACTCTGAATAGCTGCACAAATGATGATGGCTATGTCCTTTCTAAATTAAGCTTGTTTGGTGAATCAAGAGAAATTTTAGAACTACATATAAGTGAGGACCCAAAGTAGAATTCTTGCGTGTGTGTTATTTTTCCAACTCTTTAGTTGATGTAAATTTTGGAAGCCAAACTTATTATTCTACACAGGTGGAACAATGACCAGTAAAATATCATGAAAAGAATATGAGGTCTAGTGTCAGAAAAGCCGATTTTAAGCAAAGCTGTGCTGCTTTCTGGCCGTGAATTTCAGGCAAGAAACAGTAACAGTATCCCTACTTGTGTGATGTCATTAATAATGATATCTTTTTCAGAAGTGATCATAAGAATCAACTAAAATGATATATGTGGTAGTGATTATAGGTATTTATTTCTTGGAGTGAGGCCGTCCACAGATTCTTACCAACTTTCCCCCTAAAAACAACCAAAAAAAATGGATAAAGTATTTTAAAACCTCTTTAAAAAATAAAGTAAAGGACTGGCAATTTGAAATGGAATATTTAGAAGTTAAAAAATCAGTAAAATGGAAACCTAGAAGGATTAGCAAGAAACCGGATTTTAATTCTACCCTGAAGACACTTGCCAAAAGTAAATGAACTTAACATTGGGCTTTCAGGGCTTCATAGAAGATGCAAGACAAAGCCCAAAACCAGCTTCAGGTAGGAAATCTAAGAGGAAGTCCCCCTAACTTGGCTTCAGGCTTGTGCCTCGAGGGCTATATTTTGATATAAGAGCATCTAGAAGTAAATCTGCCTTTCTTCCCAGGAAATTTAGTTAGGAAAATCCCCTTTCTCAAGCAATGATTTGGGGAGGAAGGAAAAAAGTATTTCCTCTAGAAACCTACAACAGTAAGTAAATTCTTACATAGATTGCATACCAAACTTATACTATTTTGCTGGATTAAGATATGGAGATTTTAATCTCAAAAAACCCTGAAATAGTGGCACTCCAGATATGTAGCACTCCAGAAGTGAATGCCAATCACTTCTGGAGGAAAGAAACTTCAGCCTAAGTCTCAAAAGAAGATAAGCCTATAGTAAAAAATTAAATAAATAAATAAATAAATAAATAAATAAATAAATAAATAAATAAATAAATGGGTAGGCTGATCAAAACTCAACAGTCACAAAAGACCTGAGAAGCAGACCCACGAAAAGCTCAAATATTGAAATCATTATACAGAATACAAAATAATCATTTTGAATAAGTCTAAAGGTGTAAGAGATCAAATGTAAGTAAAGAGAGACTTCTGTTTCTGGCTCTCATGGAGTAACTTGTATTAAACAAATCTTTCTGTCAAAAACAACCATTAAAGTTGAACAACATATAGAAAACAGCTATTTAGAAGCATAATAGAGCAAAGAAGGTAGGCAAGACTTAGAGGGATAAGATCCAGAAAAGACAGGAAGTACTTGAGGTGAGTGCTTATCCTTGCCTCCACATTTTTTCTTTTCAGAACATCCTCTAATAAATAACAAGTTTCATAGAAGCCAGACAGAAAGCAGTGACCTAAGGCTTGGGAAAGTTATACTAGGTTGAGGAGGCAAAACCTAATCCTTAAGCTTGAGCTCAAGATTCCATCCAAAAAAAGAACCACAGAGAAAGGAATCCCCATTTACACATGCAATTTCCCCTTTAGACATTAACCGGCCCCCATACTGAGCATGTGCAACACAGCACAGTGAACCAAGTAGTTCTTCCTTGTCCTCATTTGATAAGAATTTTTATCATGACTGGGTGTAGAATTTTTTTCTGTATATATTTAGAAAATTGCATGCTTTTTATTTTTCTTCTTAAGCCTGATAATACAGTGCTCTACATTTTTCAGTTTTTTTAAGTGTTAAAATAATCTTGCAATCCCAAAAATCTGGGATACACCATACCTAATCGTGTATTATTGTTTTTATAAATTGCTAGATTTGGTTTGCTTTTATTCTGTTAAAAATTTTTTCTCCCTATGTTTATTAGTGATATAGTATTTTTCGCTATATGTAATGTCTTTGGATTTGTTATAATGGCTGGCCTCATAAATGTGCCAGAATTCCCTGCTATTTTCTTTTCTGGAAGAACTTGTGTAAAGTTAGTATTTACTTGCCCCTTAAATATTTGATAGAATTCACCACTGACATGTTCCATGTGGAAATACTTTTAACCACAACTTCATTGTCTTTAATAGATATAGGGCTATCCAGAGTATCTATTTTTTTTTTTTTTTGGATTGAACTTTGGTAATTTATATCTTTCAAGGAATTTTTCCATTTCACCTAAGTTGTCAAATTTATGGGCATGTTTTCATAATGTTCTATTATTATCCTTTTGATCTATAGGATCTTTAACAAGGTCCTTTCATTTATTTTAATAGATTATTTTTTTAGAGTAGTTCAGCAATGCTGAGCAGAAGGTATAGAGATTTCCCATATACTCCCTCCTTCCACACATGCATAGGTTCTCTCATTATCAACATCCTCCACCAGAGTGGTACATTCATTATAATTCGAGAACCTACATTGATACATCATTACTACCTAGAGTCCATAGTTTACACTAGGTTTCATTCTATGTCTTGTACACTCCATTGGTTTGGACAAATTTATAATGACATGTGTTCACCATATTATTATCATTCAGAATAGTTTCATGGCCCTAAAAAATACTCTGTGCCCTACTTACACATCCCTCTCTCCCTCCTAAACCCTGACAACCACTGTTCTTTTTACTGTCCTCATAGTTTTGACTTTTCTAGAATGTCATATAGTTGGAATCATGCAGTGTGTAACATTTTTCAGATTGGTTCCTTAGTAATATGCATTTAAGCTTCCTACCTGTCTTTTCATGGCTTGATAGCTCATTTCTTTTTAGTGCTGAATAAAATTCCGTTGTCTGGATGTACCACAGTTTATATATTCACCTACTGAAGGACCTCTTGGTTGCTTCCAAGTTTTGGCAATTAGGAATAAACCTGTTAAAAACATCTGGGTGCAGGTTTTGTTTTGTTTTGTTTTGTTTTGTTTTGTTTTGTTTTTTTGGGGGGGGGTTTGGGTTTTCAGCTCCTTTGGGTAAACACCAAGGAAGATGATTGCTGGATTGTTTGGTAAGAATATGTTTAGTTTTGTAAGAGGCTGCCAAACTGCCTTCCAAAGTGGCTGTGCCATTTTGCATTCCCACCAGAAATATATTGATACAGCTTGGATCCTGAGCTCAGTGGAGTTTCCTGCTCCTCAAACAGGAGCAGAGTATTTTTCCTTATACTCTTTACCTAGAAGTAATCAATCTTCATCTGTGACCTGATGATGGGAAGGTCTCCTGTCTCTCTCCCAGATGCAGACATGTTTTGGTTTTATCCTATTCTAGAAGTGATAGATCTCTATGCCAGTCTCTAGTGGCAGTCAGTTACCCCCTATTGATCTCTATCACTAAGGGGCATGCTCTCTGGACCCAGTCCCCAATCTTTTTCACAAGCACCCTGTTAAGAACAATGGGAAAGAACTTACAGGGGGACCACCCTTATGTCTAAGCTCCCAGGGAGGCTAAACTGTCATGCTAGGTGACACTCAGCTTTTAATAGTTAATTAATATGTCAGTTGTTTGTTGTTGTTTTGTTTTTTTTCAACTCTGGTTTTATGGCTTTTACTTTTACTTTTTTTTAAAAAATAATTTATTTATTTATTTATTTATTTGAAAGAGAAAGACACAGTGAGAGAGGGAACACAAGCAGGGGGAGCGGGAGAGGGAGAAGCAGGCTTCCTGCAGAACAGGGAGCCCAATGTGGGGCTCGATCCCAGGACCCTGGGATCATGACATGAGCCTAAGGTAGATGCTTAACAACTGAGCCACCCAGGCGCCCCGGCTTTTACTTCTTACATGCTCTGCCAAAGGCAAGAGAGTACATGGGTCCTGTATCTTTTCAGAGGAGCTTATCACCCACTGAAATTCAGTTTACCTTGTTATCTTGCTTTCTGATGGGCTCAGGAAATGTTATAATTTAGCATATCACAAAACTTCTCCTGGTTGTTAGAGTAGAGGCAACATTTTCTTCTGGCTTTCTATATCCCAAGCAGAAGTGGAACTCATCAGTGTGTTTCATATTGCTTTGGTAAATGATGTATCCTTTAGGTCCTCCTTTGAAGCATAGTTCTCTGGCACATTATCTTACATGATTATATCCCCTAGAGCACATCATTTTCTCTGAGCCTGATAATGCCTTTGTCCACCATGATCCATGGCAATGCTAGCATTTTTACTTCAGTTACATATGGAACATCGATTTTTTTCTTTCTAATGCTTCTAGAAGCCACCCTGGCAGTATGTCTATACCATCACCAGACTCCTTTCTAGGGTACTAAGTGTTCTTAATCCCAGAAGAGTGCTGGAAGACCACTAGATTCTCCCTTCTCCAGCTTATGTTTCACTTCCCCTTGAAAATTACCTTTAGAATCCAGCTCATAATACTCACTTGGCTCCTGCAGGGATCCTGCCAAACCCCACAGCTGCTTTGGGGGTACAGTCCCTTTCTGCCCTTTTCAGGCCCAGCACATCTCCAGCTAAATTATATTCTAACTGTAATCCTAGTTATAGTCCTAGAGTCTTGGAAGGGAGCAGAGACAGATTTGGGAGAGGTCACATGGGGAGAGGTCTATGTAGAATTTTCAAGCAATTACAAAATACTAGCCCTTGATATAGAGTACTGGACCATGTCCTCAGGCTCATTAGTGTCAGGGAAATCTGGGGATTCAATATTGTCAGGAACTTCATCTCAGATGTCCTCATACAATCTGTCAAAGTTACATTCTTTCCCATCCTGGACTGTGATGTTGGCATTGCAGACCAACCTTGGTTGGGTCTTAAACTTTCCTTGGAGATTATGTCCTTTTATGATTAAGTGCTAGGCCTGGTCATCAATATCTTCTGCTCTACCACTACGGTTACACTTAGCTTTAAATTACTGATCAGTCATGTTAGCTTACTAGCTTTCCAAAGCAGAAATATAGCTTAGCAATAGGCAGATCATCCTTTCTCTTGTTCCAATATTTTGAATTACCTGATAAATAACATCAGCTAATTAAATTCTTCAAGTATGCTCAACCCCAGCACCAGGGGACCAGCCTCATCACCACATGCCTGCTCTCCCATCCTCAGCCTGGGTCTCCCTGTGCCCATCAAAAAAGACTCTCTGTATGTGTCCATCTCCCACTTCAATAAAAGAATTTCTTTTATTCTAAAAAAAAAATCCTCATTAGACAGGAAATAAGCAAGGGATGGCTCCTATATTAGAGGCCATGGCAAGACACATGCTCTCTAGAGGTTGGGAGATAAACTGTATGAAGTTTTAGGGACTTATGGCTTTAATAAAAATATACAGAAGTCCAGTGGTAAGCAGTGCTAGCGAATTCCTACAACATAGAGGGAACTTGCTCTATCATGCCTTACCACAAAGAAGGAAGCACAGTGTCAAGTAGGCTTTACCGGTTTCTGTAGGCAACATGCTTCACATCTGAACTGCTCTAGACCATTACTTGTTCTATAACCATAACGTGCAGGCTGCTAGTTTTGAGTGGGATCCAGAGCCAAAAAGTACTCTATAGTAAGTCGAGGCCATGGTGCAACCAGCTCTGTCCCTTGAGGTCCTACCCTCCAGCAGAGTCAATGATGCTATAGGTGTTAGTGCATGGTTAGATGGAATTGGTAACACTGAAATTAAACATGGGCCGGCTACAGGGAATAATTAAACCACAGGAGCAAGCAGCCTTGACCCTCACTTGTGCCCGTGTCCCTTTCCAGCTTTCACCTGTGGCTCTCTGGAGGTACCAGTCTCTTCTACTAATATAGTGGAGGTTTTAACAAACTGGACAACTACTTGATGCTGAAACTGTACATGCCTCACCGGCCTCCGGTGATGAGGCTCTCACTGCCAGCTAGGCACTACATGAGCCAGGCTCAAAACACCATCTTACATTTTAGCTTCCTGACTCACTACAGACATCAGTCATTGCAGGTTGAGTACACTGGAATAAGGAACTGAAATTTATTAATACTTTAATAAGTTAATAAGGCACTGGGTGTTTATTAGGAATCACCAACTGTGGACAAGAAAGGGAGGAAGCAGGGTTGGGCAGAGGGAGAAGTCAAGTTTAGGTACAGACTACGGAAAGGGTCAGCCAGCTTGACCATGGTTCTGGATCATATATGGCCAGATTGGAACAAAATAGTCAGGCCTCTATATGCTCACTTATGACATTACTGGATGTGAGTTGCCCTAGTAAGTGTATGCCCTTGAATGATGAAGTGTTCTATAACGGAGGCAAACTCTGAAGGAATTCAGAGCGGGAGGCTCTTTCCTGAAAGATGGGGCAACGAGTCCTGTTTTAAAGGGAAATCTGGAAAGCACATTTTCACACTGAACACAGCAAATAATAGAAGGTAAGATTAAACTGATGGAAGACTGATAGATGCCACATTGGGCAATTTATATTCAGACAGAAGTGAATTTCTTCTAAATGCCTTATGTAATTGGCATAAAGTCATCTTTTCTTTTTTACCCCAAATTTGAATGTGTCATCACAGATGATGATGAGAAGGGAACAAGGCTTTTTCTGGGTGGATTTGTCCAGTAGTTCAGCTTTGACGTTTTTCACCCAGATATGTCAGCTCAGAAACATCAATTAAAGTAACAGTTTAAATACAAAAACAGACTTTTATAATGAAATGGAGACTCTCTTTCATTTTTCACCAAATACTTATTGAGCTAGGTCTAAAGAAATGAAAATAACTAGCGAAGGCTAATAGCCTCTAGACTTAATATGTCTTTTGTGTACACTGCTCAGTATTTCATGGAGGTACTCACCATGTTTCTCACCAGGTTCTTTCTAAGTGTATTACTGTTTTTCTTCCCATGGGGACATATTTTTAATTACATAATAGAAGTCAGTAGAAAATAGGATTTACATGGCAAGTATTTCCATTCAGTCACCTTTGCTATAAGTCAAAGGATTTATTGCTGATAAAATAATTTTTCATGCAATCAACAAATTGAGTATGTGACCTGGTTTATGTACTATGTGGCATGTGAATTAAAAGATAAATAAACTACAAACTCTTTCTTTAAAAGAACCCCCATTCTATTAGGAGAGATGAGAGAGGGAAATAAACAAAATATAAAACAATATGCATTAAGTGCCAGAAGACAAGAAAAGTAATGTAAGCACACAGGAGAAAGTAACCTTACCTCTGTTAGGCATGAGATCTCTGGGAAAAGCAGAAAGGCTAATATTCTAAGCAGAAACAACAGCACTGTAATCAAGACATTGAAGAAAAAGAAAGGCCAAAATCTTTCGAGAAATGGTTACTGGTCCAGGTTGACCGGAGCATGGGTTATTTTCAGGAGAACAGATTAAATAAAAGTTTAGCATGGCATTTGACTCTTGTGAGTGTTCTAAATGCTGAAATAAGGACTTAGAACTTCATTAGCCAGGCAATGGGAATACTCCTAAGGCTGTTTAAAAGATGGATGCAGTATAGGTTCAGAACAAGGCTTTTAGGAAATTTTGATTGCTTGGAACAATTTGGATTGAATTGAAGAGTCTAGAATTTTGAGAAATAATTAAAAGAATATTTAAATAGTTTAAGAAGTAATAAAGGCCTAAGTTAAATATTTTCACACAATATTGCAATTATCTCTTTACCGTTCTATATCTTACTCAAATTTTTGAACTTGAACTTCTAATACAGTGCTAACCTATAGTTTGCTTTTCAAGAAATACGCCTTTAGTAAGTAAACAAATGAGTCCATGATAAGTAGGAAAGACTATGCAAGTGGCAGTTTGAAATCAGTGAAATCTTTTGAATCATCTGATGTGGGGACTGGAACAGAAAGATTTCCAAGATTTTGAACCTGAACTGTTGAGAGAATGATGATGATTATAAAGAAAAAAGTCAGTTCATGAGGAGGAGTGGGTTTGACTGACAATATAGTGAGTTTGGTGCAAGATGAGGGACCATCCTCACTCGAGCCAAGGAGGAGTGGGAATGCTTCTTTCCATCACATTTTCACAAAATGGGACAGAAAAGGGTGGGCACTTGCCTACTCCTCACAGAACACAGCATGGCCCCAATGCACTGAATACTGGAAGGAGAGTAGCATCATTGTGACATCTTAGGTGTTGTCTTGAGATGTTCTGGGAAAGCAGCACCTAGGGGCAGTGAGAGTTTTCTCAGGGGAATAGCAGAAACATGTGTGACCAAACCCTAGAGGATATTTCAGGATTTGGCAAAACAGGTAAATGTCCAGCCATCACAGGGGACCCCCAGTAGCAGTCTAGTGGGAAGCAATAGCCCCAGAGGTGGTAGTCACATTGTTGGACACAAGTGGGACTCATTTGGGACCTGACCAGAAACTTCTGGGGTAGGTAGCATATACTTTGTGGGGGCCTGAGGATTGACAATAATGTAGGTGGGTTAGTGACCTTGCAGATTCAATGGGCATCATTTTTAACATGGCCACACAGTAGTCACAGGCTGAGGGACTATAATCAAGCCACACTCCTCTTCCATAGGAACTGCCCCTCCTACCTCATTTGCTTCCAAGAACCAACTCTATACACATTCATCATGTGTTATCGATGGCCAGAAATCAGTTCAGAAGCAAGTTTTAAATCATTTGTGACTGGTTTTGAATTTGGAAAAAAATGTGCACATTTCCCCCGGAAAAGCTAGGCACAGGTTTTCATCCAGAATGAATAATTATGCATAGAACTGATTACTTAAATACACAGTTCATGATTATGAATGAAATTACCTGCATTACACTGCAAATACCTCGCTCTGCAAGGATTAAGGGAAGTAAAACTTGATTGCAGATGCTGGAAATTTTAGGTCTTGAGATTTTTCAGTTGCTCTGAAAATATATCACTTACCTCTTATAACATTCCCCTTACAGATGTAATTTACAAGTTGAAATTGAAAATGAAATATTGGTTATACTGGATTTCACAGTGAAGTAAAATTCCAGGAGCTAGACCATAGGAAAGTAAGTGGACTGTTTTCTGTTTTTACATCATCTAGTTCAGACACTTTTCCCAAGAGAGAGATATACAGGTGAAATAGATTTCTACCTACTTGTGCAATTTGGGGGATTCCAGCAAACTCCCCAAACCCTTAAATTTCCCTCTATAAGCCTGTGAACATGCTTAAATCCTACTTTTATTACTTAACTGGTTTAGGCTTATTTATTTATTAAAACGCATGTTCCTGAGGAGACTAATCCATGAAAGTGTAATCCATCAAAGTAACATAGTGTGAACCAGCTCGTCAGCTCTCTTCCAAAGTGACAGTTGGGAAAGAACAGGTTCATTTTCTTATGCTGTTTTGGCAATGTCATTTTTCACATCCTTTCCCACTAACCAGATTAGAACCTCTGTGCAGTGGGGAGGGCTTTGGTTTTGGCTTTTATCTGATCATTTCATGCAGACTCATTTCTCATTGGTGGGGGGCCTCATTTACTTTTCTTGGAAACCAGCTTTTTAAGTTTGTACTGCTTAAATGCAAGGACTCAATACTGAAATTGTGATCCCAGATCAAAAATAATTTGAAGACACCAGACTCAGAAGCACTCTGAAATGTAGGCAAAATACCTCCCTTGGTTTATTACTTTATGTTCATAACTCATAGAACTGTTTTTAATTAAGTTTTGTATTTACTAAAGTAATTCATTTGATATATATACAAAGTAACACAATGTTTAAAAAATAAAGTCACTCTAAAAGTTTTCTGTAAGAGTAAACAATGGTGCTTTGGCTTCCAGTGCCCTGACCTTTTTTTCCATCTTAAAGGAAAAGCATTAGATATACTGTTACTTGTAGGTTTCGCACAGATACCCTTTATCAAACTGAGAAAACAGCCTTGTTTTCCTAGTTTAGACTTATTACAAATGTATGTTGAATTTTCTCAAATTATGTTCTCCAACAATTGAGATAATTATATACTTTCTGTTTTAGTCTGTTGATACAGTGGATTACATAAGATTAAATTAGCTAAATTATTAAATTAATAAAATTAAATATTAATAACTGACTTTATGACTATTCAACTCACCTTTCTTTCCTAAGATAAACCCCACTTGGTCATGATATATTATCTTATTTTATATTACTGGTTTTGATTTGCTACTATTCCAGTTCTCCAGATTTCTTTGAATCTATTGCTACATCCAAAGCTTCTCATAGGTCAGTACAATTTTCCACAAGATGAAAACTGTCTGATAATCTTCAGCTCAATTCTCCTCAGCAGCCTCATCCGAACAATTTGGACAATTATTATCCAGGCTCACTTTCCCTAAGCCATCATTCTGAGAATATCTTTCTTCTCTCATTAATTTTGATCCTGTGTTCTCTATATCCATGCTTTCCTTTGCTTAGTTAGCATTTATTTATTTATTTTTCATGAAGAATAGCCTTCATTACTTTCCTTTGAAAAGGTAGTTTTTTGAGATGCTTTTTTATATTTTGGAAAAACTTTTATTTTACCTTCATCCATGATTGTTATTTGCTGGGCATAAAAATTTACACTCAAACATTCTCGACTTAGAATGTTATACTTTATTTTCCATTCTGTTCTGAAAAAGTCCATAGCAATTTTGAATCTTGACCCTTTGATTTTTTTGAAAAATAGTTATGTGATTAGTTGGTTGGCCTCTCTGATCTTGAGTTCTGGGAAGCTGTCTGTCCTTCAGTTCTGGAAATTTCTCTACTGAAATTTATGTTGTTTTTGTGTCAAATGAGAATCTAAATTTATTTGGGGTTAAATTCTGAAGGAGAAGATGATGGAAATATATTTACAATTCTAAAGCCAGAAGTCTGCTACTTTCCTCAGTATATAACTTTAGTTTAGCAAACATTATGCCAGAGACAAGGGACCCAAAGATAAATTAGTCCCAGTAACTGTTCTTTAATTGTTTTTTATCTACTGAGAGATAGATACAGACATGAATTCTGATAATAGCACATTAGTGTGATAAGTAGTAGATGGGGTGAATAGAGGAGGGACACTGCTCAAGTGAGTTCAAGGAATATTCCCTGGAAGATATAATACATAAGCTAAAATTTTAAAAGGCATACGAATTGATCAAATGAAGAAGTAGGTAAAGGACATTCCTGATAGAGTAACTTTCATTCATTCATTTACTCATTAATTTCTTTACTTATTAACTTATTCAATAAGCATTTATAGAATATTACCTTATTCCAAACGTAATTCTAGACATGGGGATCTATAACACATAGTATAATCAAGGAAACGAAATCACAAAATAACGTACATGTTATATCTGTGTGTACTTGTGTATCCTAGAAGCATTTTAGAACTGTTCTGGAGTGTAATATATGACAGGAGGTGTGGTGGGAAAGACGTCTGGGGACAGGTATTTTCTTAAAGTGCCTGATACGGCATAGTTAAGTAGTTTGAATTTTTCTTGAAGGTTTTTGGATGCCATTCATAAGATGCTTTATTTTATTCTTATAATAGGATCATTTTATATGTGTTACTTCTTGTAGGTGTTCTTTTAGCTTACCACCAATCATCATTTATAGGTCAGAAATTATGAATCTCTTTTCTCCTCCAAAATAGGGTGATACCACTCATGTTGTCTTTACTTTAGAACAATTATCTTTATCTATACATCTGTACCTACCTAAATTTCCTCCACACATTTTTTACTCACCTCCTCCAGAAACTAACTCTCACTTTTCTCTGCTAAGATAAACTGACATGTCTAAACAAACTGGTGTGTATTATTTTGTAATTTTATCTGTGCCAAAATAATCATGTGTAAACATACACATTTCTTTCTATTTCAACATTCATCTCTAAATTTATCAACTCATTATCTGCTTCAAGTCTGTTTGGTCATTTGAAAAAATTAGATCCTATTGTACAATTTCTCAGCTAAACATCACAGAAATACTTTCAAGTTAACTCATATAGCTTTAATTAATTATTCTTAATGGCTGCAAATATTCCACCATGAGCATGTACCATAATTTATTCAGCCATTCTTCTGTTGATGGTTATTATCTTTGTTTTCAGTTTTACATCACATGAACAATGCTAAATAAACATCCTCGTACATATATCTTGGCACATTTTTGTTTTAATTTTATAAGATAGGTCCCAGATGCAGAATTACTGGGTTGAAAGGTATTTGTATTTTCAAATTTAATAGATTTTGTTGCTAAATTACTTTCCCAAAAGACTATGTCATATATCTACCAGCAAATTAAGAGAAAGTTGTTTTCCCCATATCCCAACTAATAGGTATTATTACGCTGTTCAATGTGTGCCAATTGGACTTCATAAAATATTTCATTGTTATTATACTTTTCATTTTTCTGACTACTGGTAGGTGTGGGGATATATTTATTGGCCACTTGGACTTGCCCTTCTGTGACTTTGCTTACTGTTCATTAGCTTTTCAAATGAATTTGTAAGTGGTTTTTGTTTTTAATAGTAATAGTTTGTCTGCCATCTACAATTCAAATGTGTATAATTTAATTAATGGCTTTATATAGTATTTTTTCACATGAAAGTTTAAAACCTTTTGTAGAAAGATATATTTATAGCCTTTATAGTTTCTGGATTTCCTATCTTTATGATAAAGGTCTTCCCCACTTTTTTATTATGCATAGAGTCTTTTACAGTTTCTACTAAGTTATTTTCTCCTTTCAATTTCTCAATCCATCTGAATCTTTTTTACTTATGGTGTGAGACAGGGGTCCAACTTTCTTTTCTTTGAGATATATAGCCGATGTGTGAACATACTGAAATGAAATACTACCCTTGTCACATATTAAATTTTCATATGATCTATGGTTTGTGTCTAGATTTTCACCTACAGCCTACTGATTTCTATTTCTATATCAAATCCCATTTTACGTTACAGAACATTTATGTTTTCAATATTTATTAATGTAAGTTCTTTTTCACTATTCTTGCTTTTGCTTTTATTGATTATTTTCAGAAATTATCCTTTCTCATTAAGTACTTTTGTCAATTCCAAAAATAATTTAAAACCCTAATCTGTATGAATATTTCAATTGGACTTGAAATACATTTATTAATATTGAGAAAATTGATGCTTTTATTCTAATAATTCTTACGATCTGAGAATATGATATGCTATTTCAATTTTGTTTCTGATTTTTTTTTATTTTATTCAATATGATATGCTATTTCAATTTTGTTTCTGATTTTTTTTTATTTTATTCAATCAGTTTATCCTTTCTGCACCTTTTTTGTTAGATTTATTCCTAAGTATTATATACTTTTTTGTTAGGGTTATTAAGGAAGTATTTTCACCATTTTCATTTCTTGATGCTTATTGCTAACACAGAAAAAAAACCACAGTAGTATTTTAAACAGTACTATGATCTAATAAACAATAATTTTAAATAGAAACCTGGTGATAGGGGCACCTGGCTGGCATAGTCAGTTAAGTGTCTGACTCTTGGTTTTGGCTCAGGCCATGATCTTAGGGTCGTGAGACAGAGCCCCACATCGGGCTCTGGGCTCTGCTCAGAGTCTAAAACTCTCCCTCCCTCTGCCTTTACCCACCCCTTCTCTCAAATAAATAAATCTTAAAAAAAGAAAAAAAAAGGAAAGAAAGAAACCTGGTGATAATATGGAGAACAGATTTTCAAGAAACAAAAATGGGGACAGACAGGTCCACTTAGGAGGCCACTGCTGGAGTTCAAGTGGGAGGAAATAAATGCTTGAAGTAAGGTGTGGCTGTCAAGGTGAAGTAGATAAGGAATAAATGAATAGGACTGAGATATAATTGGCAGAACTGGGATGTCGACTTAATAAGGGACATGTGGGTATGGAAGATGTTTAGATTACTTTCAGATTTCCGGCTATTTCCTGAAATGGCTGATAAAGGAGAATGAGCAGGAAATACCTGCACTCCCATGTTCGTTGTCGCACTACTCACAATGGCCAAGCTATGGAAACAACCCAAGTCTCCATCAACAGATAAATGGAATATACGTATTTATACGCTACACAAGGGAATATTAGTAAGCCTTAAAAAAGAGGGAAATCCTGCCATTTGTGACAACATGGATGGACCTGGAGGATATGATGCTAGGTGAAATAAGCCAGTCCCAGAAGGGCAAATACTGCATGATTCCACTTATGTGAGGTATTTAGAATAGTTGAACTCATAGAAGCAGAGAATACAGTTGTGGCTCCAGGTGCTGTGGGGTGTGCGGGGTGAGGGAATTGTGGAGTTGTTATTCTAAAAGTATGAAATTTCAATTATACCAGTCCTACACATCTGCTGTACAACATGTTACCTATATTAATGATATGGTGGTATTGTGCACTTCAAAATTTTCTAAGAGGATAGATCTCATATTAAGTGTTTTTATCACACACGGACATAAAGAAACTCTGGGAAGGGTTGGATATAGCTGTTACCTTGATTATGATGATAGTATCACAAGCGTTTACATATGTCCAAATGAATTAAATTATACAATATAAATTATAAAAAAGTATACTTGTCTCTTACTGATACTCCAATAAAGCTGTTAAAATATCAATCAATAAACAAAAAGACTGATGATGAAAATAAAAGGGGAGTGAGCAGGTTAAAAAATAAATCCACTATAAATCTTTAAATCTCAACTTTGTATCATAGACCTGTGTTTTTCAAAGTTTTGACAATCCTAACCCAATTATTGGATGACCAGTGAAATTATGGTTGACACATTTTAGTTAAATAAATTTAAAATAAATATTAAAAGCTTTTAAAATAATTACTATAAAACATCATCTTTACCATGGTATATATGTGGTTAGTGTGACCAAGTGGCCAAGTTCCACATGTAGTAGGTTCTATTAAGTTAAAACATTCTGAATTTCAATTATAGATTTTGAGGAAATAGGAGCAACTATTTATGGTTTTGTAGTTAGGGACATTTATCTCAAACATGGATTCAGAAATTACAAAACTACAACTCATCTTTTTTCATTAAAGGCTATTTTCAGGCTATATCAGATATAAAATAACTATATCACACTATTAATTGTTGACTATTTCCACTTGGACACCAGGAATAATCAATCAATTCTCTAATCTACTCTGGTTGTTTCGGGTGCCAGAAATTATTTCCAACTTTAGATGAGAAATAATATACTCAGTAATTTATTATCCAGTTCTACCTCCAATAAGTGAAAGCAAATATTAAGGAAAAAGTTAAACCGTTTGTGAGGAAGTTAGTCATATCACTGTTTGGTTTTCCAAAGAAATCCTGATACTTTATCATCCATTTTTTTTTTTTTTAAAAGAGAGAGAGAGAGAGAGACCACACAAGTGGTAGTGCGGGCGCAGAGAGAGAACCTCAAGCAGACTCCACACTCAGCGCGGAGCCTGATATGGGCCTCTATCACACGACCCTGAGGTTATGACCTGAGTCCAAATCAAGAGTCAGACAATTAAACTACTGAGCACCCAGGCACCCCCCTTTATCATCAGTTTAAAACTAATAATATTTTCCCTTGAATTTTTGGGGTCAGACTATTGAAGAGATTGTGTATATCTCTGAAATGCATTAGTTGAGTAAGCCACTTAAAATCATACAAACTCTATATTATCACTGTAATAAGGAAACAGTTTTGATTTTATTAACTCATGAACTCAAATCTTTCGCATGCTGAGAGGAAGGGAGCATGTGTGGAAAAGCAGTCTCTGACCTGCAGTTCGTTCCCTCGCATGGCGTAATGAAAAGATATTCTCACCATAGCTGTGATTTCATTACATTAATATATTTACTATTTCAGGGAAATGT
This sequence comes from Zalophus californianus, assembly GCF_009762305.2. Classification (NCBI taxonomy): domain Eukaryota; kingdom Metazoa; phylum Chordata; class Mammalia; order Carnivora; family Otariidae; genus Zalophus; species Zalophus californianus. The sequence goes on from NC_045600.1 coordinate 88,014,154, forward strand.
GTTGTCCAGAACTGTAGCCACTAGATATATGTGGATATTTAAATTTAAATGAATTAAAGGTATGTAAATTTGGAATTTATTTTCAGTAAAGTTGGAATTTACTAGCCCCATTTCAAGTGTGCTCAGTAGACATGTGTCTAGGGGATACCATATTAAATAAAGCAAATAGAAAAAATTTTCATTATTGCAGAAAGTTCTTTTGGTCAGTGTTGTTCTAGAACAATGAATTAAAGTATATTATTGACCATAATCTATTCTCTTGAATGAATACTTTTTGGATTGATTTTCATAGACAGTTTCTTTGCCTGTGTGACACACATAGCCACACATAGCCAATGCTCTTTCATCAAGTTCTAAAGGCACCTTTTCTAAGCTATATTGCAACTCACAAATAATCACTACTCCAAAAACAAACAAAAAACTCTTTTCTGCATTCCCATGAGTTTGGTGAAAAAAGTAATGAAATGTGTGTTCACCTACAGGCACTATTCCTATGTCAAAGACTAATACCCCATACACTAGTAATTCTATCCAATTGTAATAAGAAATATTTCCTGGCACACATACACACAGACACAAACATACACACACACACTCCGCGCATACACCTCAATACACACACGTTTTAATCTCTCTTTTTTCTTATGTGCTTATGATATCATTGACATCTAATAGTATCATTTCATAGATAAATTTTATTAGCAACTTATTTTTCTGGCATAATATCTGTCACTAATTTGCAGTTGGTTTTACAACATCCTCAACAGTACTATAAGGGTCATTTGTATTTGCTTTTATTTTAAGAAATATAATTTTGTCTGTTTCTGTCATTTGTGTTCTTGTCTTTAGTAGCAAAAAAATATTTTTATATTATATTTATGGTATTTTTAAAATATATTTTTATATTACACTTAAATTATATATCTATGGTAAATACTTTTAATTTTTATATTTATTTTGTTTATGGTAAATTATTATTTTATATGTATACATTTATGGTATTATTTTTTATTATATTTATGGTAAATCTTGGAATTATCTGAAAATTATGAGAAGAGTCCAATGAGTTTATGTTGTCATTTGCTAAATTTTATCAATAACTCATTGTGGACTAAAAATATTGTTCAATGGGCCTAACGGAGTCCAATTTTTAAATAATTATATATTTTATAATTCTATTTTTATTTGGCTGATTTTGTGAAATCATTACACTTAAAAATTCAATTTCCTAGAACATTTGTGTCCACATTCTATACTGCCACCAGAGTCTCACTTATTATTTCTACTAACAAGGTTACTGAGAAGGATCAGTGTTTTGTGTTCCTGTTTCTATCAAGGTTTTATGCTTCAGTAAACAATTAACAGAGCTATTGATCCATTTTTGTCAATAGGAGGTATGACAAATCAATTTAATTAAAGCAAAAATGTAAATGTGATATGTATTAAAATATAAATAGTACACCTAATACATATAAATTGAATATATACTATGGGTATATATATATATGATGTGATATATTTACAGCTGTGATAAATTACACCCTCTTAAAAATGTGCACAACCTTTTAAGAAGATGAAAAATATTAAATAAAACTGAATCACAATTAATCTCAAATTTCTAATTCTTGAAATATCTATTAAAATTATTTTTTCCGTTACCTACCTACCTCATGCGACTCCCTTATTACATAATAGGACTCTGAGAATATTATTGGGGTGAACAAGAAGGCTACCAGTGTTTCTAATCTATGTATTTTCTTTTTCATTTTTACTTCTCAGAAAGTTGTATCTAAGTCATCAAGTGTGGGGAGTCAAAGATGCAGAAGATGCCTGCATGGGGTAGTCACAGGAATCTAGAATGAAAGCTACAACATCTATTTCTAGGATTGAGGTGGTAGGTGTCTCAGAAGTGAGATAAAGTTTACTAAAGATTTAACACAGTCCACTCAGGGATGGAAGCATGGAAGAGTATGCATGAATGTATGAGGGCACATAGTAGTCAACGTACTGACATGATGTACCAGGGAAACACAGGGCTAATCGCTAGAGGGGAATGACTCTCTCCAAGACAGAGTGAAAAGTTTTCGGACCATGGAAAGCTCTAGGCAATGCAGCTGGGGACATACACTCCATGATGTGCTAGCCCCCCACAGCCACCCACACTTACCCACTACCAACAGAGGTAAATAAATGCAGATCAGTGAGTTGTTATTTGCTCAGCTTAATTAGAGAGAATATAATTATAATGTATTCACACACCTAATATATACAGTAATCCTTCATTTTCTTGGCATTGTCACAGAGGGAAATATTTTATATAAAGAGACTTTACATGTAACTAATACAAGTACAAAATCCCTTTAAAATTTAAACATGTCATTAAAAATATCTCTGTGAAATTTATTCTGCACTCCTTGACTTCCTCAAATAGAATATGCTGAATATATTTCCCCCCCTCTAATGATATTACATGAAGAGTATCTATGATTTGGCTGTGCTTTAGAAAATTGATGCCTTTGGTGACTCTTGATGCATGAGAGACTCCTTCCCTCTCCACTAAGTGGCCACAAGTAAATTCTGTTTCTGCTTTTAAGTTTTTCTGGCTCGTCCTCTGTGGACAGGCTGGCTTCAGTTGAGACTTCTCACCAGAATGACCGCTTGAAGTACTGTCTGCCCACCCTTCTTTCTTTCCCTTTCTTTCCCGTCCACCATCTCTTTTAAATTAATGTTCCTAATTTGTTTGAGGCTGGCAAACAGGTATTCACAGATATAACAGAAGTGAGCGTGTGTTAAGAGTCCAGTGGTCTCTGGGTGATGGTCAGTGTCTTTCCTGGGGAGTACAGTAGCAGATTTAAGTAGTTGGTTCCATTATAGCTGTCCCCTGGACCTCTTCTCTCTTTTCTTTCTGTGTTCTCAGCTATATTTCAGAGGATGGAAGTCACCCAACACTTGATTTCTGGTTAGATGGTATAGTTTTATAGATTACGAAATACATATTTTTGTTACTATTATATCCTTTTGTAAAATAGTAAATATAACATGAGAAATTAACACTAAGAGAAAAAGCGCGAAGCACATGCCTTTAACCATATGATTTCTGGAATTAACAATTTTCTTGGCATTTGTTCCGGTTAATGTTTCCTGTTATTGGTGTCGAAAATATTTTACTTAAGAATGCTAGGTGAGGAAAATCCTATAGTGTAAAACTCTCCTCCTTGTATTTTTATTCACCATGTATAGTATTTTTTAAATTTGAGGCATCACTGCAGCAAGTTGTAACTGATGTATGGAGTGACAAGTCTTCCCTACTGCATAAAAAGAGAAATAGCACTGAGCAGTGACTGCTGCAATGCATTGTTTTTTTTGTAATATTTCGTTTATACAAAGCTTTGGAAACCCAGCAGGCTCTGAAGCTTCTACACAGTGAGACAAGACTCAGACCAAAATGCATTTAATGTGCTCATTTCTTTTTTCTTTCTTTTCAATACATTTCCAGTTGAAAATCGGTTTCGTGCCCCAGGGTGCACTGTAGGGCTACAGCCCTAGCAATCCAAAGTGCTGGGACCAGGATTGGATCAGGAGGTGGGAGTAGGAATTGCAGCCCCTCTGGTCCCTCTCCCCAAATCACTACCACCAGCAAGTAAATTCACTCACTGGATGTGTGTTGGGGAATGGAGGAAAGGTGCACGTGCGCATGTGCATGCATTTCAGTGGAAAGAACAGTAGTTGGTCTCAATCACAAGGCCAGCCTCATCATAGGTATCCAGTCTTCTGCTGGGCATGGAGGAAATGCTCATATCCTGGATCTTTGGGCCACTCACCATGATTCTACGCCTTCTGGAACATGCTTGGAACGGGACAGGGATATTAAACATAGACAAAGGTTTGAGAACAGACATATCTACTGGGAACTTCTCCTGAGAGTAAAAGGAAATTAGGGTTTTTGTTTGTTTTTTTAGAGGTCTATTGACTTCAAACTACCAAGGGCATTTCCTTAACTTAGATATACTTACACAACTGTCTGCATTACAATTCTTTTGTAGGAAATCCCCAGGTATGAAATTTCCTGGGATATAGTTGGTGAAAAATGTCTTTTGCCTTTACTTGGTACTATGAAGCCAAGGGACTCTTTCTTGGTAAGGAGGATCAAACACAGAAACATCATCAACTCACGTATGATCTAGCAACATCTTGGGTCAGCCTCTCACAGCCTACCTCAGGTAGCTTGGCTTGGAGCTATATGTTCTTTCCTGCAGTGTTTGCCTCTTGAGCTTTGCAGACAATTTTGGAGAGGGGTGAGGTTTGGGGCATAGCTGAAGGAAAAATAAAGTTTATGTACACGACATGCTCCCATCAGACAGGAGGAAGCATTGCATGTATAAACTAGTTTTATTTGAATTTTTCTGTTTTCTATAGCTTTACCTCTTTTCCTCCCATTTATCAATGACAGACCTATATAACAGTACGATTTGAGAACCAGTGAGTTGGTAGCCATTAGTATCTTTTACCTGTTGCTCAGAGACTTAGACTTCATGGATGCAATTCTTGTGAACAATACTAATGATCACCAAAGAAATATGTGGTCACTTAGGAGAAAGTGCTGGGCATTGGATTTCTTGGCCCAGGCAATTGGACCTAGGGTGTGTTTATGTGTGTGTAAACTTCTGATCTAAACTAGGACCCGGAAAACTTAATCTAGCCTCTAAACACGTTTGAATCCAGCCCATCTTCGGGCTTTCAGCTGTTCTTTCAGGATCCAAGAATTAAAGACATAGATCTATGTTAATTAATTAAGTAGAGCTATTCCCAAAAGTAATTCACTCACATAATAGTTTAGATCTGCAAACAAATGCCTCAAAGCTTATATGTTTTCCCAGGCCCTGTCCCTGCCATCCATTTAAGCTGCTAGAGATAAATGGTGCAACCTAAGTTATAACTTAAACTCTCTAGTGGAGTTAATTTCAAAAAATCAGATTAATAATTTTCCTCCACATTAACAATTTTCCTTATTTAAACTAAATATCCATAGTCAAATATCTAAACATAAAGCTGTTTAATAATTTTATTAATATTTTCATTAATTATATATCATGTAAATTATACATAATATAGTTAATAACTGTTAACTGATATTATTAATATTTATCTATACAATGGAGAATTTTATAAGGATTTTAAAAAGCAAAAATACATGAAGCTTTTAAATTAAATTTATATCCTAATAATAAATGTCATTTCATAATAATCTTCCCTTTTTTCCTCCATTATATCAAATCCTCTAATATTTCAAGTTTGAAAGATACCAAAATTCAAGTTAACATCACTTTTTTATCTCTCTCTGTAATAGAGTGCTTTTAGGCATTTTCTTATAATTCCAGGGAATATTTCAGGTTGACATTTTAGCATCACAAATCAGCTCTCTGAATGATCAGATTTCTGGTAGCTTTCTCTTCCATAATCAGAATCAATTAAATTAAGTTAACATTTAATGTGTCATAGATACATTACCCCTGCTCTTCCATGCCTATTGTGACTGCCTTTATAATCACACATTTTTTTCCTACCTCACTGCCTCTTATTTAATTGTTCAACTTTGGTAATTTTTCTCCTTTTCTTTAAATGATCACTGATTAAACATCTCTCAGTGAGGACTAAATACTTAGGCTATCACTAAATTGTCTTTCCTTGGTTTTAAAATTTTTAGTCAATGCAACAGAAATATTGACCCAAATTAAAAAAACAAAAACAAAAACTTTTATAGGTCCACAGCCCTAATTACAACATCTGTCACCTAGATCCTGAATCCTCATGAACTACCTCTGCCCTGAGGTAGTGATGATGATGATGATGACGATGATGATGATGACTGATAATAACAAATGTGCATCTAGAGCTTACCATGTGCCAGATGCTGTTCCAAGTGCTTTATATATATTAACTTATTTAATCCTCACGGCCATCCTTTGAGAGTAGATATATTGCTATCCACATTTTATAGATGAGGAAGCTGAAGCCCAAGAGGTTTAGGTTAGCTAACGCCATCACAGTATTAAAGCCTGGAAGAGCTTCAGACTTCCTGTCTTAGCCATGCCTTGTTAATCCAGCCGTGGAGTTTTTCTGAAGTTCTCCTGAAGAATTTGTCCACAAAAATTACTAGGGAGCAATGTAGACTTTTCTGACAGTTTTGAAAGGGAGACAAAGATGGGCTTACACTATGCACCAATAGCAAACAATCTAAAAATAAAAGTTGGGTATTTATAGTCTCTGAAATCCCTTCCTGGCAATCCTATTCCCTATAGGCATTTCTCTGCGTTGGTCTCACCCCAATGCAGCTCTCATTTCTGTCAATAATCGGCAACTTTTGAGTTTCCCTGCAAACTCTGGTGCTCTCCTCAATTGTACAGAACATTCAGGTCTTCTCAGTCTTTGTTACCCCATTAGCCTACAAAAAAAATCCATGTGCTCAGTACAACCTGCCTTCCCCAGAATAAATTCCATATTCTCAGAAAATAATAATGGTATATAGTGAGGAGAATTGTGCTTCTACTAGAATTTGTTTCTATGTCGTTACATAGCTTTTGTTAATTATCATTGTGATGGCTTATTAAGTTATCTCCCGCTGATGTTCTACAATTAATAAACCATTATTTTATTGTGGAATATTTTGGTAGTTTTTAGTAGGTTTTGTGGTTGTTGTTTGTTTCTGTTTTGTTTTATATAATAATGCAATAAACATTTTTATTCATCTGGACTTGGCCTCTGTTGAACTATTACTTTAGGAAAATTCCCAGAAGAAAGATTACTGGCTCAAAGGTCCAAGTATCTTTATGTTGCATTATTTTCCAAGTAGGTTGTATCAGTTAACAGAGCTCTCACTTGGGTGTAAGTTAAAAGTCATACCAAAACATTGTCAACATTATTACTATAACATTCCTACTATGCTGAAGGATGAAAATATTTTCCTCACATATTTGTTTTCTATTTGTATTTTTTCTAGTATAAGTGCTTTATCTACACACTTGGATCGTTGCTTATATGGTGAATTTTTTTCTTTGTTATTTGTTTTGTTTTTGGGTTTCAACACCATTTGCACACAAAGACCAACAACTTTTTGTCTGCTGTACTTGATACAAGCCTTTTAACTTGCTTTACTATTTTTCACTTTAGTGAAGTTTTGCATTCTGAGTATACTTCAAACAGACTTTGAATTGGCCAGTCTTCTCCTATGTGATTGTTCTTTTTGCTTCAGAGCTAAGAAATCCATCTCGTCTAGAAATCAGATAACAATTTTATTTTCTCCTTTAAGATAATAGTTCTAGGTTCATCTCTTTCATTGACTTGAATATATTTTGGAGTCTGTTGTTGATATTTGGTGTTGAAATAGGTTTTAGTTTTTCCAAATTCTCAAAATCACTGTTTTGTAGAGGGCAAATTTTTTTTTTTTTCATGACAGGAGAAACCTGAAGGATTTGGTGATGGGAAGTGTGTGAACACTCTGGTTTCTGGGAGGGATGGAACAAAGAGTGGTAAAAAGAACAGCACAAAAGGCTCTGCTGGAAATATGGAAGGCAAAGTATCTATTTTATGTTCTGACCTTTGGTAGTCCCTGTGCTGAACTTTTCAATTAGGGCATGAGACCTTGAGTTACTACCTGTGGTAACGGAACTAGATTGATGGGTTAAGCCACTTCAGGTAGCTTAGAAAAGTAGCCTAAGGATATTTTACTCCAGTATGAAGATTTTAGATCAAAATTTGTAAGGAAAGGAAACTATTTAAACCAGGTAATTGAGCATAATTAGAGGTTTAAAGAAGAAAAGAGAACCTGAGTTTTTTCTTCTATCAACTGCAGACATAAAAACAAACCAAAAGAAAAATACTTTGTTAAAATTAGAATAAAATAAATCTTTGTTATAAATAAAAGAGCCTCAGAGTGAATTTTCTCCTACCTTTCCCTAATGACAACTTTTAAAACAAGTGTGCTCGAGTCTCACTCCCCAACATCTGCTAGGGCACAGAGTGTTAAGTCTCATGAGGCCTCTGGTTCCTCCTAGACCCAAAGGTAAGCCAGCTAATACATAGTGTCTGTGCAGAACCAGGAGTTAAAGGGTCACAACAATCAGAAGATGATAATGGTCACAAGATAAGTAGCTCTGGATTTTCCTCTTTTCTTGCCCGCCCCCCTTTTTTTCTTATGTTAGCTTCATAAGAGTATCATGCTTGGTTTTACCTAAAGCCAGAATTCCTCTGCAAGGTAAAAAATACAGTTAAGTAACTGAAGGAAGCTAAGCTCTCTCTGAGAATTCAGGTATTTTATACAGCTGTTATCCTTTAACTTCCTCTATATATCCACAAATTCACAGCATATAAATACCGAGTTAAGGCACAAATATATTTCTTTAATAGCCTGACTCCTCAGTAAAAAAGGATCCTTCTCCAATCAAAGAGTTCTTCTTTCAAAGAATTATGTCTACAGCCAGAAAGTCAGATTAACAAGTATAGCTTTCTAGTACGTAAAGTAGCCTCTTTGGCTGGGGCGTGGCAAAGGGAAACAAAGGGGAGGGACAGGAGAGACATCAGCAATCTCCTTCCTGGGGCACCGGGGTGGCTCAGTCAGTTAAGCGTTCTGACTCTTGGTTTCAGCTCAGGTGGTGATCTCCCGGTCTTGGGATCAAGTCCTGCCTGGGGCTTGGCACTGAGCAGGAGTCGGCTTCAGATTCTCTGTCCCTCTGCCCTACCCCGCTCGTGCTCTCTCCCTCTCTTTCTCTCTCTCTAAAGCAAATAAATAAATAAATAAATAAAATTTAGAAAAAAATTCTACTTCCCAAGTGTCCTCTGTACCATCACTGATATCAGAAGAAAAGTTGTCCTTCCCCCTCTACCAAAGCTAACATCTTAACCCCGCGATCCCATCCACTCCTGACTTTTCTCCATTGGCCAACCCAATTTGTTTATATCACCTCACGCTTCTTCTTTTTGTATTAAACACATGTAATGGGGTGGGAGAAACAAAAAGTGATAATAATAAATAAAGAGAGAGAACTAAGATTTATTGAGTACATGTTTGGACTAAGCAATTTATGTACATTTCCTTCTTTCAGTGTCCTTCAAAATTATAAACCATCACATCAGTGCCATGAAATACCATTTCTAATTCATTTTGCAGATTAAAAACCAGAGAATCCAGGAGTTTAGGTAACTTGGACAAGGTTACACTGCTAATATGCTGCACTGTTGGTATTTATTATTTTTCAAAAGATTTTACTTATTTATTTGACAGAGAGAGACACAGCGAGAGAGGGAACACAAGCAGGGGGAGTGGGAGAGGGAGAAGCAGGCTTCCCGGGGAGGAGGGACCCTGATGCGGGGCTCGATTCCAGGACCCTGGGATCATGACCTGAGCCGAAGGCAGACGCTTAACAACTGAGCTACCCAGGTGACCCTGCACTGTTGGTATTTAAAGTCAAATCTATTTCACTCCAGAGACTGTGCTCTGTACTACTTAGTCTTGCCAAGCTGCAAATCTCCTCTGTCATGAAACAAAACCAAAAATCTTTGAACCTGCTACCCCTTCCAGCTTCTATCTGCTTAACCCAAATGTCATCTGACAAGTCCAGATTACCCACTAGCCAGCACAGGTCCCTGCCTTCTTGCCACACCTCTAGTTTTCTGTCTATAATTCTATTATGGCCATGATTGTGCAAGCCTGTCTCCTCTTCTGGGTTCTAGCAAAACAAAGTTTTTAAGATAATGAGTTCAGATGCTAGACTCTGAATTCATATTCAGTCTTGGGCTGACTAGCTGAATGAGCCTGATAATATTACTTTTCCTCTTTTGCATTTTATCCACTGTAAAAAGATGAAAAGTAAAAATATTTATCTCATAAACTGAAATAATCTCAACTGTCATATAGTAAGAGCTCAATAAACACTGATTACTCTTTTCAGCTGATAAACTACAGGGCAGTGATTGTGTGATATTTGTGCATCTATTGCAACTAAAGTTTTGTTATATTTATTTAATAAAATTTTGAATATATTAATATAGTTAAAAGGAATCTATACTCATTGCTTTTAACTTATTTTCTTTAAACCCTTGTAATGTGGCTTTTACTACCACCAATCCACTAAAATTGTTATTTTCTTTTTTTTTTAAGATTTTATTTATTTATTTGAGAGAGAGAATGAGAGAGAGAGAGAGCATGAGAGGGGGGAGGGTCAGAGGGAGAAGTAGACTCCCTGCTGAGCAGGGAGCCTGATGTGGGACTTGACCCCTGGACTCCAGGATCATGACCTAAGCTGAAGGCAGTCGCTCAACTGACTGAGCCACCCAGATGCCCTAAAATTTTTATTTTCAAAGCCATTAGTAACATCTTAACCAGAAAACCCAATAGTTCCCTGTCCTTAATTTGTTAAATATTGGAGAGTAGTGCCAGTGCCCTACTTCCTAAAAACTTCTCCTGCTCCTTACCAACAGAATAGTATCCAAATGAATATCTATACATCTATATCTCTCTTTCATTGCCAAAACTGTTGATTTAACCTATATATCCTTCATGACCAAATCTGTTGATCTTACCTCCTACAAAATCTCTGTAGTCTACTTTCCTCTACTCATATGCGCTGCTGTGCATCTAATCCTAGTTTTTATAACCTCATACCAAGACTACAGAAATGACTCCTAATTAGTTATCTTAGAGCCACTCTTTCCCCAATCTCATCCTTGTATTACACTTAGGCTAGAATTTTCTTTTCAAAATACAAATGTGATTATACCACTCAGGCCTGAAACCCACCAATGCCTTCCCTTTGCTCTTAGAATAAGGAATAACATCCCTAATGTGGCTGGCCTGGCCAAATACAATCTGACCCTTCCCTCACCACTCCTGCTTCATAGCCAGCAGGCTTCCTTTTGCTTTCTGAGCTCCAAGCACACCAGCTTTCTTTAGGTTCACTTATAATTCTATTCTCGCCAATGGCCCCAGGGTAAGTGGAGTCCCTCTGCACAACCCCTCCCTCCCCCCAGCCTTTTAGCCATGTTTGTTCCTATTTTATCTTCTTATATTTTCCAATTTACCTTCTTTTAGTTTCCCAGGATATTCTTCCCTGGGCTCCCTGATTAGATCATTTGCCTCCATTAAACACTTTAGACAATGCCATTCCTTTCCTTCAGAGAAATTACCACAGCTCTAACTTTATATATATTTGTCAGGTTATTTGATTAATATCTGCCTAAACTATAAATTCTGGGGCACCTGGGTGGCTCAGATGGCTAAGCCTCTGACTCGGTTTTGGCTCAGGTCAAGATCTCGGGGTCATGAGATGGAGCCCCACATCGTGCTCCACATTCAGGGTGGAGTCCCTCTACCTCTGTTTCTCCTCCATTCTCTCTCTCTCTCTTAAATAAATAAAATCTTAAAAAGAAAACCTGCAAAAGAACAGTCAACAAAACCAAAAGACAACCGACAGAATGGGAGAAGATATTTGCAAATGACATATCAGATAAAGGGCTAGTATCCAAAATCTATAAAGAACTTATTAAACTCAACACCAAAAAACAAATGATCCAATCAAGAAATGGGCAGAAGACATGAACAGACATTTTTCCAAAGAAGACATCCAAATGGCCCACAGACACATGAAAAACTGCGCAACACCGCTCACCATCAGGGAAATCCAAATCAAAACCTCAGTGAGATATCACCTCACACCAGTCAGAATGGCTAAAATTAACAATTCAGGAAATGACAGATGTTGGAGGGGATGCAGAGAAAGGGGAACCCTCTTACACTGTTGGTGGGAATGCAAGCTGGTACAGCCACTCTGGAAAACAATATGGAGGTTCCTCAAAAAGTTGAAAATAGAGCTACCATACGATCCAGCAATTGCACTACTGGGTATTTACCCCAAAGGTACAAATGTAGGGATCCGAAGGGGTACGTGCACCCCGGTGTTTATAGCAGCAATGTCCACAATAGCCAAACTGTGGAAAGAGCCAAGATGTCCATCGACAGATGAATGGATAAAGAAGGTGTGGTATATATACACAATGGAATATTATGCAGCCATCAAAAGGAATGAGATCTTGCCATTTACAACGATGTGGATGGAACTGAAGGGTGTTATGCTGAGTGAAATAAGTCAATCAGAGAAAGACATGTATCATATGACCTCACTGATATGAGGAATTCTTAATCTCAGGAAACAAACTGAGGGTTGCTGGAGTGGGGGTGGGGTGGGAGGGATGGGGTGGCTGGGTGATAGACATTGGGGAGGGTATGTGCTATGGTGAGCACTGTGAATTGTGTAAGACTGTTGAATCACAGATCTGTACCTCTAAAACAAATAATACATTATATGTTAAAAAAAAAAAAGAAGATAGTAGGAAGGGAAGAATGAAGGGGGGGAATCGGAGGGGGAGAAGAACCATGAGAGACTATGGACTCTGAGAAACAAACTGAGGGTCCTAGAGGGGAGAGGAGCGGGGTCGGGGATGGGTTAGCCTGGTGATGGGTATTAAAGAGGGCACGTACTGCATGGAGCACTGGGTGTTAAATGCCAACAATGAATCATGGAACACTACATGAAAAACTAATGATGTAATGTATGGTGATTAACATAACATAATAATAAAAAAACACACACAAAAAACCCTGTAAGTGCCATGAGAGTAGTGGGATGTCTATTTCACTTTTGTACACCTAGCATTCACACAGTGCTTGGCACATTGAATGAGCTCAAAATCTTTCATTAAATGACTGAATAATCAATCAATGAGTGTACAATTTGATGTCTCCACCTTTGGGCATTCCTTCTGTCATTTTGCTATCTTTCTTTTCCTCAACACACTCCCAAATACAGGTGTTCTCTAGATTGTTTACTCAGTCATTATTTTTTATCTTTTCATAATTTCTCCCTTAGTAATACCATCTTTTCCCATAGTTTTAACCACCACACCTGTGTGATTCAAAAGATAAATAGATTAGAATCAGTAATAGGTAAATGAAAGAAGTGAGTGCAACAAAACAAGGAATCCAAGTACCATCTAACAGCAATGAGGAGGACCTTATAACTTATGCACCCCTTTAATTCATCTAGGAGATTCTACATCTATCCAGGTGAGGCAGGTACCAGTCCCCACATGTAGCTTCAAGAGGGGAGGCAGATGGATATCAGACCATGCGTAGCAATACTGATGCGTGAAGAAGCAGAACTCCCAAAGGGCAACTCTTTCCAGGGGTCAGTCCCAAAGCCCCCCCACTCAGGATTATGTGTTTAATGGTAATCACAAAAACAGGCTGCTACCTGTTTTGCAGCTTTGTTTCAGTAGGCTCATTCTTTCTAATTTCCAGGCTGTGGAATTATCCATCTAAATCTTTTTCACATAAATGCTGCTTGATGAATAAAAGTACAGTGCAGATTATGTCCCTTAATGGTACTGCTAATCTTCTGTAATAATAGTGGGTGATGATTACTGTTTATGTTATTCAAGGTAAAAATGGATTTGTATGTGTGTGTGTGATTTTGATTTGGAAGGGGAAAAAATGAAATGGGACAGCTGAGTCAGAATGCTAGATTGAAGAAATGGATTAGCACTGATTATTTCTGATTATTTCAGTCCTCTACATGAGGTAAATGCATTAGAAAACCATGTGATTTTCATATTTTAATATTTGATTTCTGAATCGCTGCAAGTGATAAGTAAACCAAAGTGCAGCAGATGTTATTTTATGTTCTGTTTATGAAGTAGAGACAAATCCAGAAAGTACAGGGATTACTGGCATAAAAGCAGAGTGTTAAGTTCCATTTTGTCTCTTCAAGGCCTCTACCTCCCACATAACAGAAACAGAATTATCATCTTCAGACATTTCCAGCCATTATCTCTGTTTGCAAAACCTAACCGTGCCCACCTAATTCCCTGCCCACTTCTGTTTCTGTTAACTTGGCTGCCAATTATAAAATCATGTGGATAGGTGAAGTCTAAACAATGGATTAATAGTTTGTAGACCAAGAACCATTGCTGTTCTTTTTTTTTTTCTTTTCTTTTCTGTTCATAACCCAGCAACCCCTGGGAAGTAGGAGTGGGAAGGATTTCTTATCTGAAGGTTCTATCCTTAAGTCCATACTGCTAAATATTCTTCTCTATCATAGTTACCCAAGTGTGGCTCATGCCAGCAGCCATTTTAAAGTGGAATTTGCTTTCTCTTTAGTAAAAACTGAGGGGGAAAGTCCATGCAGAATAGATGCAATATATATATTTTTTTAAATTTTTATGTATTCATTTATTTAGTTAGTGTCTCAGTCAGATGAGCTCAGTTAAAATCCTTGTTTATCTGTCTTTTCAAGCCTTGATTACTAACATTTTTTCATAACGCTTTTTTCCCTAACATTTAGTGTTCTTGGTCACTTCTATTTGCTAACCTACCCAAACTGGGTTTTCTTTCTGTTCCTGTTACTATTGGTTTTACATTATGACTATTTCCCTTTAAGTCATTTAAAAAGAGCATCTCACCCAAGAGATTCTATATGCTTTCTGTTAAGGCAGATTTCAGTCCTCTGATGTATCTCAAAGAGTATATGAATGTGAGTCCACAGCTGACAAAAGTAGCAAATAAAGAAAGAGGAAGAGCAGCTTCTAAAAGGTACTTCCTCTCAAGAATTGGTCTCAAAGTCCTCCTATGTAGGTGGTATTGATGATAATGCAGGAGCATGTGTGGGTGGTAATCAGAGGCACAGGCTTCGCTGAACTCTATTCCCTGACACAACCTGATTGAGCAGCTGTCCTATTCTGGGCACATGGCTTGCTTACCTATAGCCTTATATGACTGCACCTCTCCAATTATGTCTTTTGGGGGTATTGTTTCTGAAATATACCAGGCTCTTCAGTCTCTGGTTTATAGGCTACTACTGCCCTTTCTTTTCTTTCTTTCTTTCTCTTTCTTTTTCTTTCTTTCTTTCTTTCTTTCTTTTTTTTCTTTCTTTCTTTCTTTCTTTCTTTCTTTCTTTCTTTCTTTCTTTCTTTCTTTCTTTCTTTCTTTCTTTCTTTCTTTCTTTCTTTCTTTCTTTCTTTCTTTCTTTCTTTCTTCCTTCCTTCCTTCCTTCCTTCCTTCCTTCCTTCCTTCCTTCCTTTCTTCTTTCTTTCTTTCTTTCTTTCTTTCTTTCTTTCTTTCTTTCTTTCTTTCTTTCTTTCTTTCTCTTTCTTTCTTTCTATTGTTTTGTTTGTTTTTACTTCAGCCCTTTTCATTGCATGTTGCAGAATTGAGCCTGATGAATTCAAGTACTCATTTCCATAAAGCTGATGGCTGACTTACCTACCTGTGGGTGTAGACTACACCAAAGAGATGATTTTAAATCATGAAAATCCTCCAGAAGGGGGTGAAAATGTCAAAAGCCTATCATAGTCACAGTTCTTTCTTTTTTCCCTACTCTTTATCTCACTCTCCACCAAATTCAGAATGAAGGAAATACTGAAAATCCAGATACTTTGCTGGGATTATAACTCCATGGGTCCCATATCTACACGTTTCTGATTTGAGGCTCCTTAGAAGCGTTGGGATGCATGAGATCATTATCTTGCTGAGTGAAACTATAAAGTAAACCTCTGGTTCAGTTGTGTGCAACAAAGACAGTATATGTTGGGGTTAGCCAGGAAGCTATATATTATGTAAATCCAGCTAATTACCAGGTTTCAAATTACCTCTGCAGCGCTATGGTTGTAATGACACTAAACCCCAACCTCGGCTGACATGAGGCCTTTATTGCTCATCTAGGCCAATGGATGGTATGCATGTGTGTGCTCGTGCATCACTTGTGAGTATGTGTGTGTGTGTGAGAGAGAGAGAGAGAGAGAAGAGAAGAGGGAGAAGGAAAAAGAGTAACAGAAAGCATTAGTGAGAATGGAAGGAATTTGAAAGGCAAAGTAAGTGTATTTATAAAATTGGAGACCTAAATGGGATTGAATCAGTGTTTCCATCTCTTTACCAGGGGTGCATGGCTATAGAAGTGTATTTTCCTAAGGTTCTCAATTTTCCTTGATTCACATGACTTACACAGACCTTAAAATGGATAATGATGGATCATAATTAGAGAGAGAAGGAGAGTCAGACAGGGAAGCTGCTGGAGATGAGAAGTGATGGAAGGGCACCAATCCTCAAAGTGCTGAGGCATTTTAATCACCTCAGACTTGGCCTCAAGTGCTAGCACCTTCAGAGACTAATAACTGTGATCCTTAGCAAAAGAAAATTGGGTTTGTGACATCTTGAATAGGGAAAAAATGACACTTCTTGTTTTTAGGTACAAATGAGACACGTAGACAGCCCAGAGCAAGATAGCCCTGTAGGAATCTCCTCAGGGGGTAGGTAATAGATCAGCTTACTCTAACACTGACTAGGTCCTAAAACTAGTCTCCTTTCCCACATAAAGAGCTCATGAAGAGAGTGGCACCTGAATATACTACTTGGGAGAACTGAAATGGAAGTATTCTGGCTAAAAATCATTTAAAAGATTTCCTTATAACCCTTTTAAATTTCAAATGTTAAAAGGAAGGAATCAGAAGATAACAACTGTTGATTCAGTGACACACACTATCTAAAACATTCACTTCCAACCTATGATCAAAGCCATTGATTCTACCCACTTTTGTTCTCCTCGTGTGAAAGAGAAAATCCAGTCAGAGAACAGCCTTCTGAGTTTTGTATCCATTTTCTTTCTCTGTCTCTGATCCCCTTGCTGAGTAACTGCCTCCTAGAAGATGTCTTACTTTGGCATTTGAGGCAAGTGTACATGTGAATGTTGTAAATTTACATGATTCTTCCAAGAAACATAATAGTGATACAAAAAGCATACTTAATCTCAACTTAATGTCTGAAAATTCTTTTCCTAGCTTTGTAACTTAGAACCTGGTGAACCAGTTGATCAAACAATCTCATGAATGAAATAAGTGCATTTTATACTTCCAGTTGCCCCAAATGTGTGGGTGTGTGTGTAATATGAAGCGAATGACTTAAAATGCACAACTGTGTAGCTGTCCAAAAGAGATAACTAAAAGTCTTTCATGCTGGGGATGCAAGGAATTAGGTGTCTAGGAGTTAGTAAATGAGGAGATAGAGGTTAATAGGCAAATTTTGGTGTGGTACTATTTCCTTGTTTCCACCATCTAACAACAGTCAACATTAATAGAGGAAAGCTTTCTGGGAGTGACTCTCTTAAGAGGAATGTTACTCCACCCCACCTCACCCATTTTACCGCTAGTATGGGTTTTTCTGCTAACCGATCACACCTTCACTTATCTACAGAAAATTGTCCTAGGATGATTACTCTATCTGCTTTACCCAGAGGCAGCCTCCCCAATGACTGAGTGGTATGAGTATGCGAGTAGGTGGGAGGTCCTGCTAACAAAATCTCCACCACCTTGTCACCACAAGGCAGGCAAACTCTACAATGCAACATTTATGTGGTATAAAGCTGAAGCTAGATATCACTTGAAATCATATCTTTACTTAGCTTCTCTCCTGCCCTGTCCTAATTTCCTCATTTTATTTGAGGCTTCTCCTAAGAGCACTTTCTAATAAGTCATTTACATAAGATTCATGTCTTAAGCTTTGCTTTTAAGGGAGCCAGACCTAAGACAAATAGTTATAAATGATGTTCAAAATGTCCTTAAATGCCATCTTGTGTTCTAAATGTAGACTTTTTGTTCATCAATCATTGAATGAACATTTAAGAATCTTATGGTGATGTTTACTGCCAGCCAGCAGTTAAACTTGGATATTAATACTACTGTTTTTGGTAGAGCAGGGTTTTTTGCAATTATTTGAATATTTTACTGCTTTTCCCCCCATATATTTTATGAGAATTAATAGGAAATTGAAAAATTAAAGTGCTCATAATAATGACCAAAGGTTGTGGTCTGAAACAACAACAACAACAACAAAACCCCCCCACAATAAAATTAAAGCCAAGATAAAAATCATTACAGCTCCACTGAAACGGTGAGTGTTTTAGCCTCATTCCGACTAAATAAACATGAAGTAGCAGAATATGATCAGTTGTGAAGGAAACAGACAAAAGTAAAGAATATCTACAGAAGGTTTGGAAATATAGCTTTGAGTATTTTGTCTAAAGGAAGAAAGGATTATAGTAAATCTCCTTTTTTAAAACGTTTTTTAACTTTTGTGTTTATTCAGGGTATGTTATATATGAATGTATACTCCACATAGGAGTAGGAAATTAAAATTTTAAGAATGGAAAAGTAAGAAATCCAGTGGAAAGGGAAGAGGAAAGAAGAGCCTGGCAGGCCTAGATGTACACCCAGACCTCTCTTCAAGTACCTGCTACTGAGACTACTGGAGGGCAGCCTCTCCCTCCTGCACCTTTGGCTCTACTGTAGCAATTGCACTGAGGCCATGCTTCTGCTGGGCTACTCCCTGTTAGAGACTGAGTACAGCAGACACAGCAGACTTGGGACATTTCTGCTCAACGCAGGGCTCTTTTAACACACAACCTTTGTTCTAGGTTTCCCCATCAGCCTAGTTGAGGCTTTCTCAGGAAAGCACTGTAGTCCTTGGGGTCTGGGTGGCTCAGGTGGTTAAGTGTCTGCCTTCGGCTCGGGTCGCAGTCCAGGGTCCTGGGATCGAGCCCCGCTGCATCAGGCTCCCTGCTCAGTGGGAAGCCTGCTTCTCCCTCTCCCTCTGCCTGCCGCTCCCCTGCTTGTGTGCATGTGCACGTGTTCTCTCTGTCAAATAAATAAATAAATCTTAAAAAAAGGAAAGCGTTGCAGTCCGAAGCTCCTCTTACCCAATATTTTTTCCTTTTCTCTCTCCTTTCACAGATGTCAGACCTGATGATTACACTGAAGTTTCTCCCAGCCTCCCATACCCCTTCTTTCTTTATCCTTTACAGTTGTTTCTTCCAATAACTCTCGTGTGCATCTAAATCTTTCTTGACAAATTCTTCTCTGAAAACCCAAACTGACACAAAGAGGTATAATTTAAGGAATAAAAATGTACATTATTCATTCACTGCATCTTCTCAAAGAAATACTTTCAAAGTAATTTTGCAAGGTATAGATAGTGGGCTTATAGTTTTTTGCCATCAACCTATAAGGCTAACAATTTAAGCAAATAGGACCAGCTGAATAATCAGTTTCTTAATTGGATATCTGGTTGTACATCTTCACAACTAGTTTAAATAGAACACAAAATCCAACCTTCAAGAATAGCCAGAATCCAGAGCACTGACAAAACTAAAATGCTGATGAGGATGTGGAGCAACAGGAACTCTCATTCATTGCCGATGGGGATGAAATGGTACAGCCACACTTTGGGAGACCGTTGGCAGCTTCTTACAAAACTAAACATACTCTTACCATACAGTCCAGCAATCCTGTTCCCTGGTATTTACCCAAAAGAGTTGAAAACGCATGTCCACAAAAGCCTGCACATGGATGTTATCAGCAGCTTTATTCCTGATTGCCAAAACTTGAAAGCAGCCAAGATGTCCTATAGTAGATGAATGGATAAATTGTGGCTTATCTAGACAAAGGAAGATTATTCAGCACTAAAAGAAATGAGCTACCAAACCAGGAAAAGACATGCAGGAAACTTACATGCACGTCACTAAGTGAAAGAAGCCCCATCCGTAAAGGACTATATACAATATTACTCCAATTATATGACATTTTGGAAAGGCAGAACTATGGAGACAGTAAAAAGATTGGTGGTTGCCAAAGGTTAGGAGGGAGAAAAAGGTGAATAGGTGGAGCACAGAGGCTTTCAGGACAGTGAAACCACTTTGTATGAAGTGATAATGGTGAATGAAATGATAAATTTGTCCAAATAAACAGAAGATACAACACTAAGAGTGAACCTTAAAGTGAACTTTGGACTTTGGGTGATTTTGATGTGTCCACACAGATCTATCAGTTATAACAAACGTACCACTCCGATGGGGCTGTTGATAATGATGGGGGTTACATGTACGTGTGGGCACAGGGCATACAGGAACTCTCTGTAACTTCTGCTCAATCTTCCTGTGAACTAAAACTTACCCAAAAAAAGTCTATTAAAAGTGAGAAGAAAAGAAAAAGTCAGCCTTTATACCACAAAAGAAAAAGTCCTCAGATGATAAGAACTCATTATGAATCACATGTGCTTTGGGAAGTCTATTTTATTCCACTGGGCTTTAATTTTCTTGCCTAGAAAATCAGACTTAATAGTCTTTATATCGAACACACAGAAAACATATTTTCCTGTGTTGCCATAACCAATGCTCATCTCCCTTATCTCTGAATCACAAAGAATTTGATTGCAATGTAAATATATATTGTATGTTTTCTTTCCAATTTTCAGACTTGGAAAGAGGAGAGACTACTAAAAAGAAAAAGATTCTACTTTAACCTATCAATGAAAAAGCAGGAACTATAAATTTGAATACTAATCCTCCCACAGATTTATCACATATCCTTAAGTTACTGAAGCCCCTAAATGTGGTAGAAAAGTGTCAATGACTCCTTGTAATATTCTCGGCTTAAATATTTTAAAAGGCAATGGCCCATGTAGTAGAGCCTCAGTGAACTGTGGAGACTTCACAGAGGAGACTGGAAGTCCTTTAGGCTGGGACACACAGGGAAGGAAATTAGAAAGGAGGTGGAAACTTTTAGAGCAGAAGAGATTAGAGGGTAAGAAACTGAAGACTTTTGGGGCCATGTTAATAAGCTGTGGAGGGCACCTGATTTTACCTCCAGCTGAAGCTTTCATTACCCAGTTGCTGGTACTGGTGGTGACGCACACCTCTCAGTTGAGATACTCCATTACTTGTCCTTAATTGAAGACGGCCACCTCACCCAGTATCAGGCCTTCTCTGCAAGGCTCAATACAGGATACCAAATGCTTGGCTCACTTGACTTTAGCTGAGACTTAAGCTGGGAAGGGCTAGTACCCCCGGCTTCAGACATCTCATAAGAATTGCTGAGGCCTTGGTCATATCTGCATTACAGTTCAACTTCTCCTGACAATTCCTGCTTCCAATACCGCCACAGAGGTATTGCTTTTCAGAGTGTCCCCCCAACAATTCAACAACTCTCTGCATGCAAATTCTGTCTTAGTCTCTGCCTCCAGGGAACCTAACCCAAGATCCCAGTCCTGTCAAAAAGCATCAAAAGATGGAGTGAATGAATTCAGTTGAGTGCCACAGTCATGACGGGCCCCAGGAATATGCGTAAGAAAGAACAGGTTTGGACAGATTTACTATGCAGAAGACAGCACCACTAGTACATTAGTATCTGAGCACCTATGAGCATGCGTATTTCGTGTTGAAGTTGAAATATATCCTGTGGCCTAGATAAAAACATATATATATATATATATATATATATATATATACTTTTCCTTAGATCAGTGGGCCTGCATAAAGAATTTACCTTAGCCTAAAAAGTGAATATAAGTAACAATCTGATGAATAAATAAACAAATAAATAAATGGAAAGTAATACAAAAACATACTTAAGGGTTGAATCCTAGACCCTGTCATGAAAGGCAGACTCAGTGCTTATTGGCCAGTCAACATTGGACAAAACCACCCTGACAATTGGAAATCATTGTTTATTCCAATTGCTTGCAATTGTCTAGAGTGATTTTTCTCATTTGTAAGTTTGCACATTATTTATCAACAACTCAGTTTTCTGGGCTGCAGATACAATGTATATGTTCTTCCTTCCTTATATTACCGTAAAACTCCATTTTATTCCCTCTGCAGTCCCTTCTCTGTTCCCCTCTATTAAAAACAATTTATTTTTTTCTTGTACAAAGCTAAATGATATAACATGGGGTCACTCACAGATGTAGGAAAGATGATTAAAGAATCTCCCACCCTATTAGAGGCCATCAGTCACCCACCCACATCCAGCCAACTTCTGAAAACATATGTATTTATTTTTTACTTTGGTTATATAAAGCATGCTTAAAATAAGGACGGAAAATGCCCCTTCAGATCTGGTCCTTTATTTTTTTTTTTTTTTGTTTTAGTTCTATTCTTTATAAAGTTTGTCAGTATTTTTCTAAGATTTTATTTATTTATTTGACAGAGAGGAGAGAGAGAGAGAGAGAGTACAAGTAGGTAGAGTGGCAGGCAGAGGGAGAGGGAGAAGCAGGCTCTCCGCTGAGCAGGGAGCCTGATGCGGGGCTCGATCCAGGGACCCCAGGATCATGACCTGAGCTGAAGGCAGCTGCTTAACCAACTGAGCCACCCAGGCGCCCCAAGTTTGTCAGTATTTCAATTCTAATGGAATGCCCATACTGTGACATAACAGGCCTAAAGCAATGAAAGTATGATATGTTAAAGACTTGCTGCCTTCTCTCCAAGAAAATCATAATAATTAGTAATCATGACTAAAACTGTGTACATCAGTAGTAGATGTGATACTCTATATTCTATGCCTATTTCTTTGAAATTCCAACTTCCTAAGTCTCAGTACAAATCTTGAGTCAGCCATGGTCTTCAGTTGATATTTATTGTTTCTCCATTTCTCTCATATTTGGCTAATGACACTCCTTACAGAATGGTCCTTTGGCTTATTGATGTCCATCATAACATTCCAAAACAAAAGGGATATCTGTTGAGCAAATATTACTTTTTTTCAAACTTCAAACTAATAAAAAATAGTACAAAAAAGCAAAAATGATGTTCAAGGGAGTGGAAGGAAGAGGAGCTAGAGAAAGGGATGTTACCAGTGTTAAAACTGTGTCATTATATGTCATCAAATTTTAAATCCAATTTTTTGCCACATATTGTATAATACATATTATGTATTTGGGGACAGAATATGGGCAGCTGAGGGTTGCCTGGGTGGCTCAGTCGGTTAAGCTTCCCCTTCAGGTAGGTCATGATCTCGGGGTCTTGGGATCGAGTCCTGCATCGGGCTCCCTGCTCAGCAGGGGAGTCTGCTTCTCCCTCTCCCTCTACCTTCTCCCTCTGCCTCTGCTCATGTGTGCTCTCTCTCATTCACTCTCTCTCTCAAATAAATAAATAAAATCTTTTTAAAAAAATTATGGGTAGCTGATATATAACTTATCTTCCAAAGGAATGCTGCTGAAAGTAAGTAAAAGAAATTTTGAAAAACTGCATCATTTGTAGGGATTAGTAGGCCGTCTCTGCAGCACTGGCTATAAAAGCAAATGTCTATACCTTGCCATTCAGAGCTAGGCCAACAGCTTCTTAAAAGAGACTTAGATGTTTTTAGACAGAGAGGAATTTCTTTAATAAGAAGAAACAACATCAGGCAGTGACTTTGGACTATAGGTGAGATAAGACTTTATTTACTTGGACAAAGGCTGCACATGTTTATATTTATTGAATACTTTTCAATATTAACTCATTTCATCCTCCTAATCACTCTCTGAGGAATATACCATTATCTTATTATATAAATGAGAAATCAGACACTTGGATGTATAATATAACCTGCCCAAAGTTCACAGTTGTTAATTGTCAGAGCTGACATTTGCACTCAGAATGTCCAATTCTAGAACCCATTCTTTTAAAAAAGAACATATTGCAGGGGTGCCTGGATGGCTCATTAAGCATCTGCCTTCGGCTCAGGTCCTGGGATCGAGCCCCACATCGGGCTCCCTGCTCAACAGGAAGCCTGCTTCTCCTTCTCCCACTCCCCCTGCTTGTGCTCCTGCTCTCGCTATCTCTCTCTCTGTCAAATAAATAAATAAAATCTTTAAAAAATATAACATATTGCAAAGGCAAAGTCAGAAGGGCAAAAACACATGCCCCATTAAACAGAAGGCCAGGAAGCAATCAGCATGTTCCACTAACCTGAGTTCTCATTTGTAATAAGAGAAAAATATCAATAGATATTGTTTTATAATCTAGTCTCTCACCTTGCCCAAAGATTGGTGAGCTCCATTAAACAAGAAATCTAGATGAGCTTTATCTCTAGTACCTGGACAGAGCTTGGAACATAAATACTCAATACACATATATCTGATAAATAAAGGAAGTTGATAAAAAAGAAATACCAGGATAAAACCCTGAAATTTTATCTTTCCCTCCATGCTTGTACTTTTGCTTACAACATTTGCCCTATTTTGTCAGTAGTATGTATTGTCTCAGGAACGATTTTTGACTATAAGCAGGAATGTCAAAAGAAGAAGCCAATGTTCATCTTACGACTTCCATATGAGACCCTTGAGACCCAAAACTAAAATGAGAGCCCTTGAGAGAAAAATATTTTTTAAGGCTCAAAAAATGAAGCATAACTGATTTTCCTGTAACACTGAGAGGCAATAAAATCTTGTTCAAGGTTGAGTTGTGGGGAAAATCTTCAGAACTAGGATAAGACAGAAAAAGAAGAAGAATATAAAAGTGAAGTTAAGATATACAGAGCGTCAGCTGGAAAGTTTCAATACATGTATAATTAGAATCCCAGCCTGAAAGAAAGGAAGAAGGAAGGAAGGAAGGAAGGAAGGAAGGAAGGAAGCAAGGAAGCAAGGAAGCAAGAAAGCAAGAAAGCAAGAAAGCAAGAAAGCAAGAAGCAAGAAAGCAAGAAAGCAAGAAAGAAAGAAAAGAAAGAAAGAAGAAAGAAAGAAAGAAAGAAAGAAAGAAAGAAAGGAAAGGAAAGGAAAGGGAAGGGAAGGGAAGGGAAGGGAAGGAAGGGAAGGGAAGGGAAGGGAAGGGAAGGGACGGGAAGGGAACGGAAGGGAAGGAAGACAGACAGATGGACATAAGGAAGGAAGGCAATATTCAAAGAGATGACGGTTGAGACATTTCCAATACATACATTCAAAAAGCCCCCTACAATCCCATGTATGATAAACTAAAACAAACAACAAATCCTCACTTAGATATATAATAGAGAAACTGAAGAACATGAAACACAGATGGGAAACTCCCATAAGCAGCCAATGTGAAACTATCAGTTATCTCTAGAGGAAAACTATCAAACTGACAGCTGAATCCCCACAGCAACATTGGAAGCCAGAAAAAAAAAAAAAAATGGTATCTTCAATATGTTAAGAGAAAATAAACTGTCAAGTTAGAATTCTAATTTGCCAAACTAATTTTCAACAAAGCCCAATGTTGCATTTTCTCTACCAGCAGACATTCAGAATATCCTTCAAGTAAAGTAAAATTTACACCATAATAAGGTATGGAAGGACAAGAAAATGGTAAACATGTAGGTTAATTTAAACACATCAGAACAGTACAAAAATTACAATTTGGGGTTCTTACTGTCAATCTGGAGCTTCAAAATTGTGTTTTTAATTCATTTGGTCTCATCATAGGTATATTAGTGTCTTATTACGGATGTTACAAATTGCCATGACTTAGCGGCTTAAAACAACACAAATTTATTATATTGCAGTTCTGTTGGTCTCAGTGAATCAGAGCGTGGGTAAGGCAGTGTTTCCACTGGAAGCTCTAGGACAGCTTTAGGAAATAATTAATTTCCTTGCTTTTTCTAGCTAAAAGTCTCCCTCTATGTCTAGAGGTTGCCTATCCTCCCTGGCTTGTAGCTACATTCTTTCACCTTCAAAACCAGCAGAGTTGGGGTGAATCTTTCTCATGCCATCTTTCTGGTTCTCCCTCTTCTGCCTCCCCTGTTCCACTTATAAGGACTCCTACGATGACATTGGTCCTAGGTGGATAATCCAGAAAAAAATCTCCCCATGGTCAGTCAGCTGATTAGCAACCTTAATTCCAACTGCAACCTGAATTTCTCTTTGTCATGTGACATATCATATTCATAGGTTCCAGGCATTAGGACGGGAACACCTTTAAGATGCCAGTATTCTTCCATTATATATACTTCTATTCTTTTACCAGTTTTTAATATGCAGTGATCCATGTCTAGTTATATAGAATTTTTGTATTAAGGTTAAACTTTTCTTATAAACTATTTTTTTAAAATCATAAATATATTAGTAACAAAGTAGCCAATAAATATAGAAAAGCAGAGAAAGAGGTTTGGAGACTATTTCATAGTTTCTTCCAAAGGCAAAAGTATTTTTACTCTATAGTTCAGCAATTCTACTCTTAGGCATTTCCCCAAGATAAATGAAAAGATATGTTCACAGAAAAGCTTGTATGTGAATATTCATAGCAGCTTTATTTACAATAGCCCAAAAGCTGGCAACAACCCAAATGTTCATGAGCAGCAATATAGGTAAACAAATCACGGTATATTCAGAAAAGGACTAAATTATTGATGTACTCAACAATATGGGTGAATCACAACTCTATTTTTGAATGAAAGAAGCCATATAAACAAATACAAATGAATACATACTGTATGATTCATTTACATGAAATTTGAGGACAGATCTAATAATACATGATAGAAGTCTGAAAGGTTTTGGCCCTAGCTGGAGGTGGGAAAGTGACTGGAAAGGGCAAAAGGGAATTTTTTTAGAGTGTGTGCATGGTGGTTACTCAGGAATATACAATTGTCAAATTCACTGAACTTAAGAACTATGCAATTCAATAATCTATCCAAGCTCCCTGGTAACTATCCCGAGAGCATCTGAGTAACTCCAAATTCTATCTGTTTTGCACAGAAAGTTTAATTCCTTTGCTATTAAATTTACTCTCATTCTTCCTCTTGTTAAAATTACTTCTAGGGAATCAGTAAGAAGCTCCATTTATTTCTGGATCTAAACAAGTAGCCAAACACATATATTGCCCCAATTTAAACATATATCCCATGCACATAACTATTTTCAGGGAATAAATGTCCTTGCCTCTCTCTCATGGGCTGATGCTTTATTTATTTCTCTTCCAAATTTATAATCCGCAATGACTGTACTCAGTGCCACAGGAGAAGAGTGCATTATTGCACGCTCATTACCTTTAAAAGGTGTATCTATTTCTCATTAATTAGAACGAAATAAGATCAAATAATACCCAATTCATGATAATTTCTGTTCTCGTAAATTGACATCATCAAACAAATGGAATTCAAGACAATGAATATTTCCAATTAGAATTTCTTCAACCTTATTTACATTCAATTTTCCCTTATAAAAATTTAAATTCAATCATTTTTATTTACTGGAAGTATAAGAAGCTCACACTAATTAGATCTGAAGTACAAAATTCAATTATATAAGGTAGGTCACGTTAAACTCATTTGTCAAAGTTCAAATTTTAAGTAACTTTTAGATAGTTTCTTGTTATGAACTTACACTTTTTGAGTCAAAATCTTTTGTGTAAGTAACTTTAAAAAAAAACTAAATGCTTTGAACTTCACATTTTCTTATCCTTATCAATCTATGGACATTATTTCACTTATTTTTCCAAAACTCAGGGTGATATGGCAGGTTTTTGTTTTGAAGTATAGCTGCAACACAATTTTACATTGGTTTCAAGTGTATAACATAATAAATTCGACAACTCTATATATACATTATTCCATGCATCACAAGTGTAGCTACCATCTGTCACTATTACAATACCAGTGATTATATTCCCTATGCTGTACCTTTCATCCTGCTGACTTATTGTGACATGTCAGTTATAATTATCTTTCCGCTAATTCCAAATATAGTACTTTTCTAAAAAAAAATCCCAAATAAATCCTAATTTTTCAAACTTTAACTTGTTTTTCTCTTTCATTTCATGTTTCTGAACATTTAGTAACATCTGGAGCCATATATTTAGTTTTCACCTTTGAAATTAATTTAGAAAAAACTATGGATCTCAATTTACCAATGAATCAGTAAAGAAATAGACACTTTTTTTTTCAGTTCAAATTTATCCTCATAAACATGTGCAAAATTAAACCAATTAAAGAGTGAGCACGTGCACATATTGACTAAATAGATGTTTTCTTGTTATGGGTCCATAACAAAAGTAAAAAAATAAGTAGTCTTAAAAAGACATACATTTATATGTGTCTATACTGTCTTACCACATAAAACATACTTTGTACAGAGCACTTCTGAGCTATGGAGACCGTTCGTGGGAGGAAGGAGCCTGGGAGTCAGCCCACTAGCGCGCCTGTGTCAGATCCCTCTGGCCCAGCCAGACCCAGTCTGGCCCGTTTAGGCTCAGTGGCCATGGGCCATGGTTCCCAATGGAAATTATATGACATAGAATATTTGGGGTGATATCTTCCTGAAAGATCTTCAAGAATAACAGAAGACAAAAAAACACCAGTGCCTTTGAGAAAGTGGTAAAGTTTGAGGGGAGTTGAAAAAACCCTGCTTTCCTGATCTGTAGCTTGGCTGGATGGTAGGATATCTGTGAACATGAATAGCCAGGGGCAATGAGGAGGACTATGACCCAAATTGTGAGGAAGAAGAGGATGAGGACCCTGGGAGACACAGAGGACTATTAAGTGGGAGCAACCTGCAATGTGGAGCAGCGGGAGGCTGAAGCCTTTGATCCTGGGGGACACAGAGGACTATTAAGTGGGAGTAACCTGCAATGTGGAGCAGCAGGAGGCTGAGCCTTTGATCTTGATGAGTACCTGTTCACCGCTTGATCTATAAAGAGTTCAAGGGTGGCCTCAATGAGCACACAACCAGCCTAGCCTCTGTCCAAAAGACCAGTGATGCTCACTGCCATTAGCACATCCTCCCTATGGCCCTGGTATCTCATTTAGTTGCTAAACAGTTAATTTCCACTGGCAAGTTGCAGAGATACTGGACAGACACAAGTCTGATTCTCCTCAGCTGCTCATTGAGGCTCAAGTTCAACCCCATCCCTCAAAACATGTCCCTACAGCCCACCCCCCTCACCACTGCACAGTGTGTATGCAGTTTGTGCAGAAGGAAAACCTACTTTCTCTGGCTTATCAGCAACAGTTTTGTTGTAGCTTCTGGGAGCAGCACCGTTCAGTACTTGGATGGCGTGGGTGTGGGAGTCTTCTTACATAGCTCAGGACTGTCCACTCCAAACACCAGAGAACTTCGTGTTTCCATCGCTGCCTGATGAAGAATTAACAGACAAATCCTGGGGCTACCTCTTCAGGGGCTATGTGGAGAGTCATTACCAGCTCCAGCTGTGCCCTATTGCAGACTGCCCCCTGGTTATTCAGGTATAGGAGCCCAGAGCTTGCTAAGTACAGTCCAATCAATGCAATGAGGTCTTCTGTTTCAAGTGTCGTCAAAGGTATCACGCCCCCACAGACTATGCCACAATCCGGAAATGACTCTCAAAATGTGCTGATAGCTCTGAAAGAGTCAACTACATAGATGCTCACACTAAAGACTGTTGCAAGTGCAATACCTGCCTTGAGAAGAACAAAAGCTGCAATCACATGTGATGCTCCAAACGTAACCATGACTTCTACTGGATATGTCTAGGAGGTTAGAAGACCCACAGCAACAAGTACTATGAGTACAGTTGGTACAAGTAGAACTCTGACACTGTCAACCAGAGCCAGGAAGCCCAGGCCAGGGAAGCCCTCAAGTAGTACTTGTTCTACTTTGAGAGGTGGAAAAAGCACAAGAGCTTGCAGCTGGAGGCACAGATATACCAGAGGATTCATGGGAAGATTCAGGAGAGGGGCATGAATAATCTGGGGACCTGGAATGACTGACAGCACCTACAGAATGCTGCCATGTTCTTGGCCAAGTGCTGATACACCCTGCAGTACACGTGCCCGTATATGTACTACATGGAGTCTGGACCCAGGAAGAAGCTGCTGGAATACGAGAAGGCTCAGCTGGAGGCTGAGATCAAAACCTGTCATGGAAAGTGGAGTGTGCAGACAGCTATGACAACAGGGGACTTAGAGAACAAGATGCACACAGCAGAGCAGTGGAGGAAAAGGCTGCTGAAGGATTTCCGTGACACCTAGGTTGGGACATGGACATGCTGAAGTGAGGAATATGTTGCTGCGAGGAATCCTTAGGAAGGATTCATCCTCCGGGTGACCTTTCATGACTCCAGGCAACAATTGGTGCCCCACTCTGGGAGACACTGGCCACACACACTTAGTCAATTTCTGTTTTCTTCTCATCTTTTCTCTTTTTGTTTCTACCAGGGTAGAGGCCATGTTGAACTGGCCTCTTTTTAAGACTTAATTTCCACTGGATGGTTGTGGAGAGGAAGGGAAAAGTTTTTTTCTGAATGACTATTAATAGGATTAGGTCTTTACAACTTTGTGATTTTCAAATATGTATAATTATACCAAAAAAAGGCAAACCATAGAATTACATAAAACCCTTTAAAAATAAATTGGCATTGGAGTGTTTAAAAAATACTTTGTACAGACTTTAATGATATTTGTTGAATTGAACTGAATTCACATTGCTATTTACACACACACATATTTTTTTATTGTTATGTTAATCACCATATATTACATCATTAGTTTTTGGTGCAGTGTTCCATGATTCATTGTTTGTTCATAACACCCAGTGCTCCATGCAGAACGTGCCCTCCTCAATACCCATCACCAGGCCAACCCATCCCCCTACCCCCCTCCCCTCTAGAACCCTCAGTTTGTTTTTCAGAGTCCATCATCTCTCATGGTTCGTCTCCCCTCCGACATACTCCCCTTTTCTTCCTCTCCTGCTATCTTCTTCTTTTTCTTTTTTCTTAAAATGTGTTGCGTTATTTGTTTCAGAAGTACAGATCTGTGATTCAACAGTCTTGCACAATTCACAGCGCTCACCGTAGCACATACCCTCCCCAATGTCTATCACCCAGCCACCCCATCCCTCCCACCCCCAACCACTCCAGTAACACTCAGTTTCTTTCCTGAGATTAAGAATTCCTCATATCAGTGAGGTCATGTGATACATGTCTTTCTCTGATTGACTTATTTCACTCAGCATAACACCCTCCAGTTCCATCCACGTCGTTGCAAATGGCAAGATCTCATTCCTTTTGATGGCTGCATAATATTCCATTGTGTATATATACCACTTCTTCTTTATCCATTCATTGTCAATGGACATCTGGGCTCTTTCCACAGTTTGGCTATTGTGGACATTGCTGCTATAAACATTGGGGTACACGTACCCCTTCGGGTCCTTACATTTGTATCTTTGGGGTAAATACCCAGTAGTGCAATTGCTGGATCGAACGGTAGCTCTAATTTCAACTGTTTGAGGAACCTCCATACTGTTTTCCAGAGTGGTTGCACCAGCTTGCATTCCCACCAACAGTGTAGGAGGGTTCCCCTTTCTCCACATCCCCGCAAACATCTGTCGTTCCCTGACTTGTTAATTTTAGCCATTCTGACGGGTGTGAGGTGGTATCTCATTGAGGTTTTGATTTGGATTTCCCTGATGCCGAGCGATGTTAAGCACTTTTTCATGTGCCTGTTGGCCATTTGGATGTCTTCTTTGGAGAAATATCTGTTCATGTCTTCTGCCCATTTCTTGATTGGATTATTTGTTCTTTGGGTTTTGAGTTTGATAAGTTCTTTATAGATTTTGGATACTAGCCCTTTATCTGATATGTCATTTGCAAATATTTTCTCCCATTCTGTCGGTTGTCTTTTGGTTTTGTGGACTGTTTCTTTTGCTGTGCAAAAGCTTTTTATCTTGATGGAATCCCAATAGTTCATTTTTGCCCTGGCTTCCCGTGCCTTTGGCGATGTTTCTAGGAAGAAGTTGCTGCAGCTAAGGTCGAAAAGGTTGCTACCTGTGTTCTCCTTTAGGATTTGGATGGACTCCTGTCTCACGTTTAGGTCTTTCAACCATTTGGAGTCTATTTTTGTGTGTGGTGTAAGGAAATGGTCCGGTTTCATTCTTCTGCATGTGGCTGTCCAATTTTCCCAACACCATTTGTTGAAGAGACTGTCTTATTGCCATTGGACATTCTTTCCTGCTTTGTCAAAAATAAGTTGACCATAGAGTTGAGGGTCCATTTCTGGGCTCTTGATTCTGTTCCATTGATCTATGTGTCTGTTTTTGTGCCAGTACCATACTGTCTTGATGATGACAGCTTTGTAATAGAGCTGGAAGTCCGGAATGGTGATGCCGCCAGCTTTGCTTTTCTTTTTCAGTATTCCTCTGGCTATTCTGGGTCTCTTCTGGTTCCATACAAATTTTAGGATTATTTGTTCCATTTCTTTGAAAAAAGTGGATGGTATTTTGATGGGGATTGCATTGAATGTGTAGATTGCTCTAGGTAGCATTGACATCTTCACAATGTTGATTCTCCCAATCCATGAGCATGGAACGTTTTTCCATTTCTTTGTGTCTTCAATTTCTTTCCTGAGTATTTTATAGTTTTCTGAGTACAGATACTTTGCCTCTTTGGTTAGATTTATTCCTAGGTATTTAATGGTTTTGGGTGCAATTGTAAATGGGATAGACTCCTTGATTTGCCTCTCTTCTGTCTTGTTGTTGGTGTATAGGAATGCCACTGATTTCTGTGCATTGATTTTATATCCTGCTACTTTACTGAATTCCTGTATGAGTTCTAGCAGTTTTGGGGTGGAGTCTTTTGGGTTTTCCACATACAGTATCATATCATCTGCAAAGAGTGAGAGTTTGACTTCCTCTTTGCCGATTTGGATGCCTTTGATTTCTTTTTGTTGTCTGATTGCTGTGGCTAGGACTTCTAATACTATGTTGAATAGCAGTGGTGAGAGTGGACATTCCTGCCGCGTTCCTGACCTTAGGGGAAAATCTCTCAGCTTTTCCCCATTGAGAATGATATTCGCTGTAGGTTTTTCATAGATGGCTTTTATGATATTGAGGTATGTACCCTCTATCCCTATACTCTGAAGAGTTTTGATCAAGAAAGGGTGTTGTACTTTGTCAAATGCTTTTTCTGCATCTATTGAGAGGATCATATGATTCTTGCTCTTTCTGTTGTTAATGTATTGTATCACGTTGATTGTTTTGCGGATGTTGAACCAGCCTTGCAGCCCAGGAATAAATCCCACTTGGTCATGGTGAATAATCCTTTTAATGTACTGTTGGATCCTATTGGCTAGTATTTTGGTGAGAATTTTTGCATCCATGTTCATCAAGGATATTGGTCTGTAATTCTCCTTTTTGATGGGGTCTTTGTCTGGTTTGGGATCAAGGTAATGGTGGCCTCATAAAATGAGTTTGGAAGTTTCCCTTCCATTTCTATTTTTTGGAACAGTTTCAGGAGAATAGGTATTAATTCTTCTTTAAATGTCTGATAGAATTCCCCTGGGAAGCCATCTGGCCCTGGGCTTTTGTTTCTT
Source organism: Zalophus californianus (assembly GCF_009762305.2). Taxonomy (NCBI): domain Eukaryota; kingdom Metazoa; phylum Chordata; class Mammalia; order Carnivora; family Otariidae; genus Zalophus; species Zalophus californianus. The sequence goes on from NC_045600.1 coordinate 88,047,298, forward strand.
GGGAGATTTTTGATGGCTGCTTCAATTTCCTTAGTGGTTATAGGTCTGTTCAGGTTTTCTATTTCTTCCTGGTTCAATTTTGGTAGTTGATACATCTCTAGGAATGCACCCATTTCTTCCAGGTTATCTAATTTGCTGGCATAGAGTTGCTCCTAATATGTTCTTATAATTGTTTGTATTTATTTGGTGTTGGTTGTGCTCTCTCCTCTTTCATTCATGATTTTGTTGATTTGGGTCATTTCTCTTTTCTCTTTGATCAGTCTGGCCAGGGTTTATCAATCTTGTTAATTCTTTCAAAGAACCAGCTCCTAGTTTCGTTGATCTGTTCTTCTGTTCTTTTGGTTTCTAGTTCATTGATTTCTGCTCTGATCTTTATGATTTCTCTTCTCCTGCTGGGTTTAGGCTTTATTTGCTGTTCTTTCTCCAGCTCCTTTAGGTGTAGGGTTAGGTTGTGTATTTGAGACCTTTCTTGTTTCTTGAGAAAGGCTTGTATTGCTATATACTTTCCTCTCAGGACTGCCCTTGCTGTATCCCAAAGATTTTGAACAGTTGTGTTTTCATTTTCATTGGTTTCCATGAATTTTTTTAATTCTTCTTTAATTTCTTGGTTGGCCCATTCATTCTTTAGTAGGATGCTCTTTAGCCTCCATGTATTTGAGTTCTTTCCGACTTTCCTCTTGTGGTTGAGTTCTAGTTTCGAAGCATTGTGGTCTGAAAATATGCAGGGAATGATCCCAATCTTTTGGTACCGATTGAGACCTGATTTGTGACCTAGGATGTGATCAATTCTGGAGAATGTTTCATGGGCACTAGAGAAGAATGTGTATTCCATTGCTTTGGGATGGAACGTTCTGAATATGTCTGTGAAGTCCATTTGGTCCAGTGTGTCATTTAAAGTCTTTATTTCCTTGTTGATCTTTTGCTTAGATGATCTGGCCATTTCAGTCAGGGGGGTGTTAAAGTCCCCCACTATGATTGTATGGTTGTCAATGTGTTTCTTTGCTTTTCTTCTTAATTGCCTTATATAATTGGATGCTCCCATGTTCGGGGCATAGATATTTACAATTGTTAGATCTTCTTGTTGGATAGACCCTTTAAGTAGGATATAGTGTCCTTCTTCATCTCTTATTACAGTCTTTGTTTTAAAATCTAGTTTGTCTGATATAAGGATTGCCACCCCAGCTTTCTTTTGGTGTCCATTAGCATGGTAAATGGTTTTCCACCCCCTCACTTTCAATCTGGGGGTGTCTTTGGGTCTAAAATGAGTCTCTTGCAGACAGCATATTGATGGGTCTTGTTTTTTAATCCAATCTGATAGCCTGTGTCTTTTGATTGGGGCATTTAGCCCATTTACATTCAGGGTAACTATTGAAAGGTATGAATTTAGTGCCATTGTATTACCTGTAAGGTGACTGTTAACTGTCTGTTGTCTGTGTTCGTTTCTGCTCTTTGCTGCTTTTATGTTCTCTCTTTGCTTAGAGGACCCCTCTCAATATTTCTTGGAGGGCTGGTTTCATGTTTGCAAATTCCTTTAGTTTTTGTTTGTTCTGGAAGCTTTTTATCTCTCCTTCTATTTTCAATGATAGCCTAGCAGGATATAGTATTCTTGGCTGCATATTTTTCTCGTTTAGTGCTCTGAAGATATCTTGCCAGTCCTTTCTGGCCTGCCAGGTCGCTGTGGATAGGTCTGTTGCCAGTCTAATGTTTCTACCATTGTAGGTTACATATCTCTTCTCCCGAGCTGCTTTCAGGATTTTCTCTTTGTCTCTGAGACTCGTAAGTTTTACTATTAGATGTCGGGGTGTTGACCTATTATTATTGATTTTGAGAGGGGTTCTCTGTGCCTCCTGGATTTTAATGCCTGTTTCCTTCCTCACATTAGGGAAGTTCTCTGCTATAATTTGCTCCAATATACCTTCTGCCCCTCTCTCTCTCTCTTCTTCTTCTGGAATCCCAATTATTCTAATGTTGTTTCGTCTTATCGTATCACTTACCTCTCGAATTCTGCCCTCGTGATCCTGTAGTTGTTTCTCTCTCTTTTTCTCAGCCTCTTTATTTTCCATCATTTGGTCTTCTATATCACTGATTCTCTCTTCTGCCTCATTTATCCTAGCATTTAGTGCCCCCATTTTTGATTGCACCTCATCAATAGCCTTTTTGATTTTGATTTGGTTAGATTTTTGTTCTTTTATTTCTCCAGAAAGTGTTTCTCTAATAACTTCCACGCTTTTTTCAAGCCCAGCTAGTATCTTTAAAGTCATGATTCTGAACTCTAGGTCCGACATCGTACTAATGTCCGTATTGAGTAGGTCCCTGGCTGACGGTACTACCTCTTGTTCTTTTTGCTGAGGTGATTTCTTTCATCTTGTCATTTTGTCCAGAGGAGAATAGATGAATGAGAGAACAAAAGGCTAACAGGTTTACAACGTCCCCAGCAAATATACTGTATACAAATCAGAAAAGACCTGAAACCGGGGGAAAAGAAAGGGAAAGAAAGAAAAAAGAAAGAGAAAAAGAAAAAAAAAGAAGAAAAAAAAGATAAAAACAAAAACAAAACAATACAAAAAAAGCAGAATATGATCAAATATGATCAGGCTAGTGCATAGATCAGTGCCACACACTAGATTTTGGGCGTATTTTGGTCTGTTAGAAAAAAGTGCCTCCTAAAATTTTAAAGGAAGAAAGACATATATGTACAAAATAAGGGTTGATACAATGAAGCGATGGAAGATGACTGTAAAGATGAGAATTATAAAAGATTTTATAAAAGGACTTGGTAAGATAAGTTGTTTGAAAAAAGAAAGAAGATTTAAGAAAAAATAAAAGGGAAAAGGGAGAGAATGTGATCAGGCAGGAGACTAGAACAAAGCCATACACTAGTGATTTAGGGTATATTTTGATCTGTTAGAAGAAACTGTACCTCAAAATTTTAAAGAGAGAACAACTTATATATATATGCCAAAAATAAGGGTAACTACTATGAAGGGATAAAATATGACTCTAAAAATGAAAAATAAAAAATGTTTTTTTTTTTTTTTAAAAAGGGATTGATAAGATGTTGGTTGAAAAAGGGAAAAAGAAAAATTAAAAAAAAACAGTCAACAAAAATTAACTTTGATGAAATAATGAATCATGGTAAAAAAAAAAAAAAAGCCATGAATCTATGTGCAGTATTCCCCTAGCGCTGGAGTTCTCCCATTCTCCTTGGTCGATCAACTTGGTCTTGGCTTGCTGGCTGTTTGTGCTGATCTTCTGGGGGAGGGGCCTGTTGCTGTGGTTTCCAAATGTCTTTGCCGGAGGCGGAATTGCCCCGCCCTTGTCGGTCTGGGCTAAGGAAGCTGCTCCGGTTTGTTCTCAGGAGCTTTTGTTCCCTGCAAGCTCTCGGTACAGCTTTGGAGGACCAGGGCAGAAATGGTGGCCTCCCAATCTCCACCCGGAGGAGCTGAGAACTCGGGTCCCCGCTCCTCAATGTGCCCCCAGAGAAAAGCAGTCACTCCCGTTTCCCCGGTCTCCGGCTGCACTCCGTGCTCACCCGGCCTGTGATCGAGCGTTGCTATCTCTGGCACCCGACCCCGCGCGGAGTCTCCAAACCCAGCAGATCCCTGCAGTGCGTTCCTGCACCGCTCCTCCCCGGGAAGGAAGGGGAGTCTCCCCAGATCTGCTGCTTGTTGGGTCCCTGCTGGGGGAGCCGTGCCCCGACTGGGCCGCAGATCACAGTTTATGGCAACCCCGAGCTGAGAGCCCGCGACTCTGCTCCGTCTCTGCAGCCGGCTTTCCCGCTCTGATACCTGGGAGCTCTGGCACACTCAGGCACCCCTGGTCTCTCTGTGACCCCAAGGGTCCTGAGACCACACTGTCCCGGGAGGATTCCACCCCCGCTTAGCCACTGCAGTGACGTCCCTCATTGGAGCCGACTTCTAAAAGGTCCAATTTTGTGCTCCGCGGCTCTATCACTTGCCAGAAGTGGCCGGCGGAGGCCCCTCCCCCGCCGTCTATCCTCCCGAATATCGCCTCGGATTCACTTCTCCGCACGCCCTACCTTCCAGTAAGTGGTCGCTTCTCTGTTCAGAGAGTTGTTGCTACTCTCCTGTTCGATCTCCTGTTGAGTTCGTAGGTGTTCAGAATGGTTTGATCCCTATTCAGCTGAATTCCTGAGACCAGACGAAATCTAGGTCTCCTACTCCTCCGCCATCTTGCTCCGCCCCCTGTATCTTGTCTTCTTGGTAATATACATTCTTTCTTTTTTTTTTTTTAAGACTTATTTAGTACTTGAGAGACAGAGAGAAAGAGAGAGAAAAAAGATGGAGGGGCAGAAGGAGAGAGAGAATCTCAGGCAGACTCCCTGCTGAGCACAGAGCCCTACCTGTGGGGCTTGATCTCATGACCTTGAGATCATGACCTGAGCCAAAATCGAGTCCAGCAATTAACACACTGAACCACCCAGGTGCCCTGGTAATAGACATTCTGACAGATATGATATCTCCTCGTGATTAGTGATATTGTCTTCTTTAGAAAAATGCTGTTCAGATCATTTGCCCACTTTTAATTAGATTATTTGTTTGTTTTTGCTCTTGAGTTGTGTTTCTTATATATTTTGGATATTAACCTCTTATCAGATATATGGTCCGCAAATGTTTTCTCTCATTTCTCTCATTTCATTGGTTGCCTTTTCACTATGCTGTACAGAAGCTTTTTAGTTTGATGTAATCCCGCTCGTCTATTTTTGCTTTTGATGTCTCATTCAAAAAATCATCGCCAACACCAATGTCAAAAGCTTTTCCACTGTTTTTTTTCTAGTAGTTTTATGGTTTCAAGTATTACATTTAAGTGTTCAATCTACTTTGAGTCAATTTTTGTATATAATGGGAAATAAGAGTCCAAATTCATTCTTTTGCTTGTGGAGATTCAATTTTCCTAACATCATTTATTGAGAAGACCATCTTTTCCCCATTTCATGTTCTTGGGAACCTTGTCAATGATTAGTTGACTATAAATGCATGGACTTATTTCTTAAACAGTTCTCAAGAAATTCCTTTTTGATTGCTATTAAAGAGAAGTACTTGAAACTGGTGAACGCAGACAACAATTCCTGAAAGTATTTTAGTACTAGTAATGATTGGATTAAAAAAAAGAAAAACTTTAAGAGAATTACACCTAAATAAATTTTATTAATTACAGGTCTTCCACACATTATTTAAATTAATTTTCTGAAAAATATGCCAAAAAACCCTATTTTTTAACCTTTTTTTTAAACCGTCAGGTGAAATCTGTAAAGCTCAGATGCCATAGCTTTTTTTTAGAAGGATTCTAGAAATTTTCATACGGTTCCAACTGATGTCAAAAGCACTAAGTACCCCAAAAGAACCTTTTAAAATGATATTTTCCTCCCAATTTTTAATTCTTGAAGGATTTATGTGTTTCATATAGTCATTAGCACTTCTGAGTGCCAAAAACATTCTTAACAGTGACTAGAGTTGAAAATAGATTTGTTTTTACTGTTATTCTAATTTATATGCCTTTGAAATCAAAATATTTAATTTTTCTGTTTTTATTCTTTTTTTTCTATTACTAATTATCAAGCAAAATTTCAAAATGTATCAGAGGAATGTTGAAGAATACTTTTCATAGTTTACATTCCTCAGATGGTTCAAAAGAAATACATAATTCATGAGTAGGACTTTTGAAAATTAATCAATTCCATTTAATATATAAATTCAACAACCAAACTAGATCAATTAACCTGTATTAAAGGTAGGTTATTTTGTCTGAAATTTTCTTTCAGATATCATGTGCCTGACCATTTGGATTTTTCCATTACAGGATCAGCAATCCTTTGCAGGAAAAAATGAATCATAAAATTTAATGGCAGGTCATCATAAACTTATTAAAATACCAGGTTTTCCTGAGAAAAAGGTCATTTGAGTCCAATCCAAATTTTCACATTCAGAGGAAAAATATGAAAAAAAAGTAATAACACTTTTATTATAAGCGGTCTAATTGATGTGCTACTTTGAGTACATGGGAATTCTTTAGAATTGAGATATTCTCATTAATTCATCTCTCAGGTATTAAATGATTATTGAATGCCTCCTATGAACAAAACATCATGTATATGTACATGTTCTTTAACCCTTAGAGTAACAGTTCACAGCAGTGAGTTAGGTAAAAATTGTTCTTGTTTTTAATACAATATGGAATGCTATTATTCACCCCTATCAAACATGAATAATATTTACCCTATGGAGTATTACAAGTAAATATTCCTTGGTTTTAGAAGTCTAAATTCTGATAGACTATGCAGAAAATGAAGAAATGTATAGTTTCACTTCATTATACACTATATAGAAATGTGTATATTATCTTGATAGATGAGAGCTGGAGTGATGGTATTCAACATAGTTTCCCGTGTGCTTTAAATTGCAACATAAGGGAAATAAATATTGCACACAATTCTTTCGGGAAAAAAGATAAGGAAACTTGATTCCATAATACAGCATTTTTCTTGAAGCTAAATTTAAAAGACCTAAGGTAGACCAAAAGGGAGAGATGTGTAGGGAATATAAATGAGACAAACCTGGTTTTATAAATGATATTTAAGAGAGAAGGTACAGTGCCACGTCCACACATTCAAGCTAAGGAGCATCTCTGCACATTTCTGCCTTTCTTATTTTTTAAGGGAAAGGGTTCCATGCCAGAAAGCTGACAATAAGAGAAGTGTTTGGGAATTCAGTGTTTTTATCTTGAATACAACATCTAAGAGAAATGGAAAGGCTTCATTTTTTTTATCTGCACAAAAGCAAATTCAAAAGATTATTACTTGTTATCCTCTTGGTGATATTGCCATAGGCTTTAATTAAATAGTTCTCCCCTCCAACCTACCCTTTAAATTTGTGACCAAGAATGCTTTAGGGAAGAATGAAAGCTGAACAGTCCACTGGACAGTTCATGTTTTTAAAGTTCTGCTGACTCTTATTGATAAAGTGTTAAAAATGAAAAGCTGGAGAGGGAGTCTAATCTATGTAAAACCCATAATGCTCACTGCAAGGAAAAGGGGGATCCCAAAGTCAGCCATGATTGGCATCAGCATCACTATGCCTCAGAGAATAAAGTCACAATAAATATCATCTTTCCTTTATATTACAGCCTACAAACTTTAGGTTAGTTCTCCTATGAGATTTTGTTTTTTTTTTTTTTTAAGATTTTATTTATTTATTTGACAGAGACACAGCGTGAGAAGGAACATAAGCAAGGGGGGGGAGAGGGAGAAGTAGGCTTCCCGCGGAGTAGGGAGCCCAAAGTGGGGCTCGATCCCAGGACCCTGGGATCATGACCTGAGCTGAAGGCAGATGCTAACGCCACCCAGGTGCCCCTACTATGAGATTTTTTTTTAAAGATTTTATTTATTTATTTGAGAGAGAGAGAATGAGAGATAGAGAGCACGAGAGGGAAGAGGGTCAGAGAGAGAAGCAGACTCCCTGCTGAGCAGGGAGCCCGATCGATCCTGGGACTCCGGGATCATGACCTGAGCCGAAGGCAGTTGCCTAACCAACTGAGCCACCCAGGCGCCCCCTACTATGAGATTTTAAAAACAAACACCACTTGGCTAGAACACAAGTGGCTCACTAAAACAGTACAGTCTCCTTCAAGTATAGAGAAAGCTCACCAGTCTGCATTGTTTCAGCCTTTTGTCCACATCTGAGATCTTTGAAAACATTCAGTCTTAAAGGAGTCAAATTGCTCTCAAGTGTGTTCTCTTCACCTAGACATTGGTTTGTAAGTTGGAGTGTTTAAAGTTTTGAATGGAGGATTCTCCTACCATTTTTCCCCCTTCAATTCTGGTCACAATTATACCATGGGAAGAAGAGCTTTTATATCTAGACTCTTCTTGATTGAGACGTCTGTGGAGTGGAGTTAGCAAGACAGTCAGCGAGGCTGTGGTTAGGAACCTGCCTGTGTGTGGGCCCGCGCGCATGCGTGCGTGCCTGTGTGTGTGTGTGTGTGTGTGTGTGTGTGGTGTTTGGGGATGCTGATGAAGATGCTCTTTGTAGCAAAGTTATCTAATAAATCTAATATATACCATGTTTATTAGAATCAGTGTTTCACTCCATGACATTTGTAACCCCTCCTGTCTTCAGGTATTTCCTGACATCCTAGTGTGACTTCTATAATAATCACACCTGACAATAATGGCTAACAATTATTTATGACTTACTGAGTAGATACTGTTTTAAGTGCTTTACATTATTATCTCACTTAAGACCGATTAATACACCATGAGTTGAGTACTGCTATTTACATCCCAATTTTATAGATGAGGAAACTGAAGCCTAGAAAAGTTCAATGACTTGCTCTGGGTTGCAAAACATCATTATCAGATGAAGCCAATATTTAATCCCAGCCATGGTTTTAGATACTATACTGCTACTATACCATGGTTTATTTATTTTTTTTAAAGATTTTATTTATTTATTTGAGAGAGAGAGAGAATGAGAGATAGAGAGCATGAGAGGCAAGAGGTTCAGAGGGAGAAGCAGACTCCCTGCTCAGCAGGGAGCCCGATGTGGGACTCGATCCCGGGACTCCAGGATCATGACCTGAGCCGAAGGCAGTCACTTAACCAACTGAGCCACCCAGGCGCCCCTATACCATGGTTTAGATACTATACTACTATATCAAGAGATACTGCTCTTGATTCCTTCAATATCTCATATTTGTATCCTCAGTATTGTTCTCTAATTAGCACTTGTCTTTCTTTTTCTTCCTTTCTTCCTCTTTCCTTTCTTTTCTTCCTTCCTTCCTCCCTCTTCTCCCTTCTCTCCCTCCCTTCTTTCCTTAATTCCTTTCTCTCTTCTATTAATATATATATATATTTATTTATAAGCATGTGTATGTTAATATATTAATAAATGGTAAAAATTCTGTATAGGAAAAGATAAATTCTTCAGGTGTATATGGAGTTAGTTTGTAGGCATGTACAATACCTGGAAATGAGAAAACTGTTTTTCATTAGACAAGATAAGGAATTTTTAATTATCCTGAATTGTTTTGACATTAATAAAGAAGGGAAGGAAGGTGGAGGGGGAAAAGCGGCGTTGGGGGAAGTGAGCCAGTGAGACTGTGGACTACTCAAGTCCTACAATGAGAATGCCACCTCAAGTTCCCTCCAAAATGTTTAATAAAATTCTATAAAATTCTCAAATCAAGCTGATTTCTAGTGGAAACTGATGAAGGACCTCACCAGTGCATCCAAGGTTCTGTTCTAGAGGACGTTGAACAGGAACACTTGGAGCAAGAAGCCAGAGAAAAGTATGAGACATTACGTCTTTAAACGCATCAAAGTTTGCAGAGGGCTTTTGCTTTTTAAACGTCAACAGAGTGGGGTTTGGGCCAAGTTGAAATATATTGTCAAGGGTGGGGACTCAGACTCCACCCAGACCCAACATGGTAACATCTTGGTTTCCTTCTTTCATTCCCTTCCTTTCTGCCTTTTTTTTTTTTTTTTTGGTCATTCTCCTCCTCCCTATTCCCCCTGCTTTTCCTTTTTAAATTTTCTTTCTCCCTTCTTTCCTTCTCCTCCTCCTTCTCTCTTTTCTCTAATTTAACAAATAATTTCAATTGCTTTCAAAAATACACAAATTATAGCTAAAATTTGGACATTAAAAATAAAGTTGAGGAAACTCCAGATTATGTAGAAAACAAGACAAAGGGTAAGATATAGCCACAGATATGTAGGTTATAGGAAATGTTTTATACAGTTATGCTAAATTTGTGCTATAAGTTTTTTTTAAGATTTTATTTATTTATTTGAGAGAGCGAGAATGAGAGAGAGAGAGAGCACATGAGAGGGGAAAGGGTCAGAGGGAGAAGCAGACTCCCTGCTGAGCAGGGAGCCCGATGCGGGACTCATCATGACCCGAGCGGAAGGTAGTTGCTTAACTGACTGAGCCACCCAGGCGCCCCTGTGCTATAAATTTTAAGGTGAGCTCCCTTTTGGCTAAAATAATAAAAAAAAGGGATTAAGTGATTACAAGATTTATTTTGAACATAAGGAAACAGTGCATCATTTCTTGGAATAGATACTTTTTTTTCTGTTACTGTTCCTTACGGCTTTGGTAGATTGTGGAATGTTACAAATTCTTCTGTTTGGTCATGTGATATGGTATAACCCTAATGTTTTCCACATTTTAGGATGTTTTCCCATGTTGACCAAGGTAACTAGCCTCTTCCAGTTTTGAGAAAAATCTTCATCCCCATATGCATCCTAGCTCATCCTGGATTACAAGGCCAGGAAGGGCAGATATTCTGATTGGTGGAAAACTCTTTAAGACTTTGAAACAGTTAACACTGCTTAGCTTTTTTTCTTTTTTAAGATTTTATTTATTTACTTGTCAGAGAGAGAGAGAGAGAAAGCACAAGCAGGGGGAACTGCAAGCAGAGGGAGAAGCAGACTCCCCGCTGAGCAAGGAGCCCAAGGTGGGGCTCCATCTCAGGACCCCGGGATCATGACTTGAGCCAAAGACAGAAGCTTAACCCATTGAGCCACCCAGGTGCCCCTGTTTAGCTTTTTTTCTAAGAGTAGGTTACTACCATTTCATCTATCGAGTTTTTAGGATACAATGGGTGAAGAATCCATTAATTCCACTTGTAAATCCTTGATATATTTAAGCCATTTCCAGTGTTGAGATTCTTTATTAGGAAAGACTTCTCCCCATGTCGAAATTAGAATGGGAAGAGCAAATATCAGTTTTCTTTACAGTGACTATCTAGGTTCTTCATCTATAGTTGGAAAGAAAGAGTGTATTGTTTTAGATATTTAGAAGTAAACTAATCAGTGCACAGTGTGAAAATGCAGTAAGAAATGAATCCCATCGATATTTTTTACAAAAGAAACAAAACTTAGAATCTCACATGAGCTTTCTATAAAGCGATTACACTTGAGTGCTAGGTAATGCTGCCAGCACAGCACTTTTTGATGGTTTATGGGAATTCTCTACAATCTTAAATTCTTTCAACTTAAATTGCACTTCAAAGTTTCACTCATATCCAGTAAAAATGATATAGTTAAGTTTTCAACAGGGAATGAATTATTCATTAAAGCAGATACTGGTGTTAGGGCTCAACCAAGGAGCTATAACATTAGCATAAAGAATTCCCTATGCCACATTAATTGTTAAAATTGAAAATATACAATACAAAAGATACTGAGTCAGAGATTTTTTTTGTTAAATTAAATAAACTCAAGTCTTTTATGGTAACCTTTATATCAGATTTTTAATCATGCTACCTGGGGGTTTATAAACGATTTGATTTTACTTATTAATGATATTAGTGCAAGAAATACACTTTTATGCAGACTTAATGATAGTTTAGGGTGGTTTAGGTGGTTTTTTGGGGAGGTCTTCTACAAATTCCACAAACGGATTATTTGGAGAAAAAAAATAACCCGTGTGTGTATGTATCATTTTATTTATTTTCTCCCTGAAACATGCTGATTTCTAAGTGGTGGCTTACAAATGCTTTGATTGAATTTTATAAGAGAAACAACATCAAATCGTATTTTATTCAATAAAGGTATCCTGATTGAAGCATTCAAAATGTATCACTGATTCAAAAATCATGATGTAATACCTAAAATGTGCCAGATAAAACATTAGACAGTGTGAGAGACAGAGGTAAATATGACATGATTTATGCCCTTGAGAAAATAACTATTTATTTGAGGAGAATGACAAAAAGGAGAGGCAAATTTCAGGAGAATTGGCTTGCAAGCTTACTCACGTGGCTACTGGCAAGCCTCAGAGAAGAAGAGGGAAAAAGAAAGATCAAGAGAAAGAGAGAAAGCCAGCAGAGAGGGCTCCCAAGATGGAAGCCACAGTCTTTTTATAACTTAATATTAAAGGCAACATTCTATCCCTACTACAGTATTCTAACTGTGAGAGGTGAGTCAGGCCAGCCAATGATTATGAGGAAGGAATAACACAAAGATGTGAATACTCGGAGATAGGGATGGTTGGGGGCCATTTTAAAGGCTGCTGACCTCAGGTCTGTTATTGCATGACCCCTGCAAATGAGAGTAAAACATGGTAGAGTTCCCCAAATACCAACAGAAAATTAAACAGGAAGTAAATGTAGGTAACACAATAAACATAAAAGACTTGAAGTGTTTGGGAAAGTCCATTCTGATTAGCAACTTCAATTCAATCCAACAGAAGTTGTTTTTAACCACTGAAGGAGTGCAGTCCATCTTTGGGAACCAATATGATGCCACATTATTTTAATTTAGTGAAGCAAAGAATAAAGAGAAAAGTCATAGTTCTAAACTGTTGGGTTATAAGTCCACGTCCTTCTGAAGATTGTACTTCTACCTTGAGATTCTGGAGTTGTTTTTATTATGGAAAATTGCTTTTCCTTATAAGAAAGTTATTTGATAAAATAGAGCAGCAAATTTGGATTTAGAAAACCTGACTTCTAAATTTGGCTCTGCCTCCTACCAGCTATGTGACCTTGGATTGCTCACCTGTTATTTTTAAATCCAGTTTCCTCAAGTGTAAAATGAATGGAATAATGTAAAATGATTAAATGCTATGAGAGCAGTACATGCCAAAAGCTATGGGATCTGAGAGAGAGGAGGCAAGGATATTGACTACTAGCAAGGATCATAGGATGAGTAAGGGGTTCGAGAGTAGAAAAGGTTGATTCCAGGTCCTGGGGAATAGAGAGCTAACTGGGTAGAGGAGAGCAGAAATGATGCCCATGCTGAGGTTGGGTCATATGAGTTTACTCTAGAGCCAAAGGGAAGCCCTTCGCTGTGGCTTTTGGCAGCTTGTTCAATGAGCTGGAAGCAAGGGTACTCATTGTAAATGGTGAGGTTTGCCTAGAGTTGGGATTGCCAAGAATGGTACAACTGGAGATCCAGGAAGCATAATAATCTAGGGTATTAATGAATGGGAAAAGATAGTCCCCTAGGGTAAGCCTTTCCAATCGTTAAATTTTGAATAGATAGCATTCTAATGCTACTGTGAGACACTGGCTCACAGGGGCCTCTTATGTCAAAATAACATGGTCTGTGTGCCAAGACATCTGCTCTCTGTTCCCATTTATGGCTCTAACACATGGCAAATCACATAGATTATACTAATATAGACAATCTAAGTGGCTGAAAAAGCACTCGGCTAGCTATAGGCAAAATTGGTAATCTTATGTTTAAAGTATTATATATCCTCTGTACCTTACACTGTTTCATTGTAAGTCCCCAGGCTTTTGGACCACATGTAATGCTATCACAAGTCTCAAGGTGACCCTTTTTACTTGCCTAGGAAAAACAAGTCTGATTAAAAAAGGAAAAACAAAATAGGATCTTCAACTTATAAGTTCAATACTTTTTTTAAATGGTTTTTTAAAATTTTTTTATTGTTATGTTAATCACAATACATTACATCATTAGTTTTTGATGTAGTGTTCCATGATTCATTGTTTGTGCATAACACCCAGTGCTCCATGCAGAATGTGCCCTCTTTAATACCCATCACCAGGCTAACCCAGCCCCCCACCCCCCTCCCCACAAGAACCCTCAGTTAAGTTCAATACTTTTCATGTGTATCATCATAATACATGGAAATTTCCATGTTTTTCTATCCTACCAGAACTCTTGTAAATCATTTCTATGGAGCATCCACATACTCAGAAGTTAACCAGATAAAGGAACGAAGGCAATACAAATAGATTTGGAAGCTTATCAGATACAGAATACAGTTGATGGGAGAAACAGTCAAAATTAGTAACAGAAAAGACTGCTTTGTAGAATTTGTGAATATATTTTATTTTTCTTCTTGGTATTTTTGTGGACCCTGTTCTATATTCAAGTTATTAATCTTAAAGGATAAATTTGGAACTGTTGTTTTGTTAGTCTAAAATGTATTCTTAATTAATGTATACAGTATTCTTCTACTTTGGGACAATATTTCATTTACTGAATCAACCAACATTGATGAATCCTTAAGTCCAATTATATCCCAAGGTTTTGGGAGTGGGAGGTGGAAATGACTTAAGGGGGAAGGCATTAGGAAGAATAAAAAAAAAAAAATGTCTCCTGACCTGGAAAATTTATGTTCCTGTTTTGGTCTTTAGTTTTCTACCAATAAAATTGAAATGATACATCTCTGCTTTTAACTCCTGAATTAAAGAAAACAGAAGCCATGATGAGTATACATTATTCTATGTTTCAATGTCTTTGTATAAATTGTGTCATTCACCTAAATGCTGTTCCCCCCCTTACTTACCCATTAACTACTCACTGAAGCCATCCCTGATATATCAAGGAAAATTTAGTCAATAGTTTTTTTAAAATTTTATTTTATTATGTTAATCACCATACATTACATCATCAGTTTTTGATGTAGTGTTCCAAAATTCATTGTTTGTGTATAACACCCAGTGCTCCATTCAGTATGTGCCCTCTTTAATACCCATCACCAGGCTAACGCATCCCCCCACCCGCCTCCGCCCTAGAGCCCTCAGTTTGTTTCTCAGAGTCCATCGTCTCTCACGGTTCATCTCCCCCTCTGATTTCCCCCCCTTCATTTTTCCCTTCCTACTATCTTCTTCTTCTTCTTTTCTTTTTTTTTTAACATATAAGTATTATTTGTTTCAGAGGTACAGGTCTGTTAATAATCAGTCTTACACAATTCACGGCGCTCATCATAACACATACCCTCCCCAATGTCTGTCACCCAGCCACCCCATCCCTCCCACCCCCCACCACACCAGCAACCCTCAGTTTGTTTCCTGAGATTAAGAATTCCTCATATCAGTGAGGTCATATGATACATTAGACAAGTGATTCTTAAACTTTGCTAAAAATCTATCAGAAGTTTTTCATGGCACTTTTGATAAAGCCCAATTTTTTTTTTTTTTTGTGGGTTTTCTTTTTCTTTTTTTAAAATTTTATTATGTTAGTCACCATACAATACATCATTAGTTTTTTTTAAATTTTTTATTGTTATGTTAATCACCATATATTACATCATTAGTTTTTGATGTGGTGTTCCATGATTCATTGTTTTCGTATAACACCCAGTGCTCCATGTAGTACATGCCCTCCCTAATACCCATCACCGGTCTAACCCATCCCCCCTTCCTCCTCCCCTCTAGAACCCTGTTTGTCTCTCAGAGTCCATAGTCTCTCATGGTTCATCTCTCCCTCCGATTCCCCCCTTCATTTTTCCCTTCCTTCTCCTAATGTCCTCCCTGCTATTCCTTATGTTCCACAAATAAGGGAAACCATATGATAATTGACTTTCTCTGCTTGACTTATTTCACTGAGCATAACCTCTTCCAGTCCCATCCATGTTGATGTCAAAGTTGGGTATTCATCCTTTCTGATGGCCAAGTCATATTCCATTGTATACATGGACCGCATCTTCTTTATCCATTAGTCTGTTGAAGGGCATCTCGGCTCTTTCCACAGTTTGGCTATTGCGGACATGGCTGCTATGAACATTGGGGTGCACATGGCCCTGCTTTTCACTACATCTGTGTCTTTGGGGTAAATACCCAGGAATGCAATTGCTGGGTCATAGGGTAGCTCTCTTTTAAATGTTTTGAGGAACCTCCACCCTGTTTTCCAAAGTGGCTGTACCGACTTGCATTCCCACCAACAGTGTAAGAGGGTTCCCCTTTCTCCACAACCTCTCCAACATTTGTCGTTTCTTTCCCTGTCCATTTTAGCCCTTCTAACTGGTGTAAGGTGGTATCTCAATGTGGTTTTGATTTGAATTTCCCTGATGGCTAATGATGAATATTTTTTCATGTGTCTATTAGCCATTTGTATGTCTTCTTCAGAGAAGTGTCTTTTCATATCTTCTGCCCACTTTTTGACTGATTATTTGGTTTTTTGGGTGTTGAGTTTGAGAAGTTCTTTATAGATCTTGGATACCAGCCCTTTATCTGTAGTGTCATTTGCAAATATCTTCTCCCATTCTGTGGGTTGCCTCCTTGTTTTGTTGAATGTTTCCTTTGCTGTGCAGAAGCTTTTTATCTTGATGAAGTCCCAAAAGTTCATGTTTGGTTTTGTTTCACTAGCTTTTGAAGATGTATCTTGAAAGAAGTTGCTGTGGCCGATGTCAAAGAAGTTACTGCCTATGTTCTCCTCTAGGATTTTGATGGATTCCTGTTTCACATTGAGGTCTTTCATCTACTTTGAGTTTATCTTTGTGAATGGTGTTAGAGAATGGTTGAGTTTCATTCTTATGCATGTGGCTGTCCAATTTTCCCAGCACCATTTATTGAAGAGACTGTCTTTTTTCCATTGCATGTTTTTTCCTGCTTTGTCAAAGATTATTTGACCATAGAGTAGAGGGTCCATATCTGGGTTCTCTATTCTGTTCCATTGGTCTATATGTCTGTTTTTGTGCCGGTACCATGCTGTCTTGGTGATCACAGCTTTGTAATATAGCTTGAAATCGGGCAACGTGATGCCCCCAGCTTTGTTTTTCTTTTTCAACATTTCCTTGGTGATTTGGGGTCTTTTCTGATTCCATACAAATTTTAGGATTCTTTGTTCCAGCACTTTGAAAAATGTCATTGGAATTTTGATCGGGATGGCATTGAAGGTATAGATTGCTCTGGGTAGCATAGACATTTTAACAATGTTTATTCTTCCGATCCATGAGCATGGGGTATTTTTCCATCTTTTTGTGTCTTAAATTTCTTTCATGAGTGTTCTGTAGTTCCTAGAGTATAGATCCTTTACCTCTTTGGTTAGGTTTATTCCGAGGTATCTTATGGTTTTTGGTGCTATTGTAAATGGAATCATTTCTCTAATTTCTCTTTCTACAATTGCATTGTTAGTATATAAGAAAGCAACTGATGTCTGTGCATTGATTTTGTGTCCTGCCACATTACTGAATTGCTGTATGAGTTCTAGTAATTTGGGGGTGGAATCTTTTGGGTTTTCCACATAAAGTATCATGTTGTCTGCGAAAAGAGAGAGTTTGACTTCTTCTTTGCCAATTTGAATACCTTTTATTTCTTTTTGTTGTCTGATTGGTGTTGCTAGGACTTCTAGTACTATGTTGAACAATAGTGATGAGAGTGGGCATCCTTGACGTGTTCCTGATCTTAAGGGAAAGGCTCTCAGCTTTTCCCCATTGAGGATGATATTTGCTGTGGGTTTTTCATAGATGGATTTTATCAACTTGAGGAATGTTCCCTCTAGCCCTATACTCTGAAGAGTTTTAATCAGGAAAGGATGTTTGTATTTTGTCAAATGCTTTTTCTGCATCAATTGAGAGGACCATATGGTTCTTCTCCCTCCTCTTATTAATGTGTTCTATCACATTGATTGATTTGCGAATGTTGAACCACTCTTGCACCCTGGGGATGAATCCCACTTTGTCGTGGTGGATGATCCTTTTAATGTATTGTTGGATCCTGTTAGGTAGGATTTTGTTGAGGATTTTGGAATCCATATTCATCAGGGATATCGGTCTGAAATTCTCCTTTTTGATGGGGTCTTTGCCTGGTTTGGGGATTAACGTAATGCTGGCTTCATAGAATGGGTTTGAAAGTTTTCCTTCTGTTTCTATTTTTTGAAACAGCTTCAGTAGAATAGGTATTATTTCTTCTTTGAATGGTTGGTAGAATTCCCCAGGGAATCCATCAGGCCCTGGACTCTTGTTTTCTGGGAGGTTTTTGATCACTGCTTCAATCTCTTTAGGTTATTGGCCTATTCAGGTTGTCAATTTCTTCCTGTTTCAGTCTTGGCAGCTTATAGGTTTCCAGGAAGGCCTCCATTTCATCCAGATTGCTCAGTTTATTGGCATATGGTTGTTGATAATAATTTCTAATAATTGCTTCTATTTCCTTGGTGCTAGTCATGATCTCTCCCCTTTTGTTCATAATTTTATTAATTTGGGTCCTTTCTCTTTTCTTCTGGATAAGTCTGGACAGTGGTTTATCGATCCCATTAATTCTTTCAAAGAACCAACTTCTAGTTTCGTTGATCTGATCTACTGTGTTTCTGGTTTCTAATTCATTGATTTCTGCTCTAATTTAAGTTATTTCTCTTCTAATGCGTGGCTTAAGCATCACTTGTTGCTTTTTCTCTACTTCTTTAAGGTGTAGAGTTAGTTGGTGAATTTGGGATTTTTCTATTTTTTTTGAGTGAGGTTTGGATGGCTATGTATTTCCCCCTTAGGACCGCCTCTGCAGTATCCCATAGGTTTTGGCCCAATGTGTTTTCATTCTCATTGATATCCATGAATTGTTTAAGTTCTTCTTTGATTTCCTGGTTGACCCAAACATTCTTGAGCAGAGTGGTCTTTAGCTTCCAAGTGTTTGAATTTCTGCCAATTTTTTTCTTGTGATTAGTTCCAGTTTTAAAGCATTGTGGTCTGAGAATATGCAGGGAATAATCTCAATCTTTTGGTATTGGTGGAGACCTGATTTGTGACCCAGTATGTGGTCTATTCTGGAGAATGTTCCATGTGCGCTCGAGAAGAATGAGTATTCTGTTGTTTTAGGGTGGAATGTTCTGTAAATATCTATGAGGTCCATCTGGTCCAGTGTATCATTCAAGGCTCTTGTTTCCTTGTTGATTTGTGGCTTAGATGATCTGTCCATTGCTGAGAGTGGAGTATTGAGGTCTCCTACAATTAACGTATTGTTATCAATATGACTCTTTATTTTGGTTAACAGCTGGCCAATGTAGATGGCTGCTCCCATGTAGGGGGCAGAGATATTTACAATTGTTAGATCTTCTTGTTGGATAGACCCTTTAAGAATGATATAGTGTACTTCTGTGTCTCTTAATTACAGACTTTAGTTTAAAATCTAATTTGTCTGATATATGAATTGCTACCCCAGCTTTCTTTTGAGGTCTGTTGACATGGAAGATGGATCTCCATCCCTTCACTTTCAGTCTGGATGTATCTTTAGGGTCAAAATGAGTCTCTTGTTGGCAGCATATGGATGGGTCCTGTCTTTTTATCCAATCTACAACCCTGTGCTGTTTTATGGGAGCATTTAGGCCATTCACGTTGAGAGTGATTATTGAAAGATATGAATTAATTGTCATCATGTTGCCTGTGTAGATGTTGTTTTTATAGATTGTCCCTGTAAATTTCTGTTGCATATCACTCTTGGGGTCTTTCTCCTTTTATAGAACCCCCGTTAATATTTCTTGCATGGCCAGCTTAGTGGTCACATATTCCTTCAGTTTCTGCCGGTCGAGGAAGCTCTGCATCTCTCCATCCATTCTAAATGACAGCCGTGCTGGATAAAGTATTCTTGGCTGCATGTTCTTCTCATTTAGTACCCTGAATATGTCTTGCCAAGCTTTTCTGGCTTGCCAGGTCTCTGTGGATAGGTCTGACGTTATTCTGATGTTCTTCCCTTTGTACGTAAGGAATCTCTTCCCCCTAACTGCCCTTAAGATTGTTCCCTTGGTTCTAAGATTTGCAGGTTTTATTATTACATGCCGGGGTGTTGGCCTGTTTTCCTTGATCTTGGGAGGAGTCCTCTCTGCCTGTAGGACGCGAATGTTTGTTTCATTCCCCACATTAGGGAAGTTCTCAGCTACGATTTGCTCAAATACATCTTCTAGTTCTCTCTCTCCACTCCCTCCAGGATTCCAATTATTCTGACATTGGAACACTCCATGGTGTCACTTATTTCTCTGATTCTATTTTGTTTTTCCCTGGCCTCCTCTTTTCCCTTTTTATCTATTATATTGTCTTCCAGGTCCCTTATTCGTTCCTCTGCCTCAGTTACCCTAGCTGTTAGATTATCTAGATTGGATTGGTTCTCATTGATAGCATTTTTAAGTTCTGCCAATTCAGCTTTCATTTCTGCCTTTAGAGACTCTATGTTGCCATTAATTGATTTCTCCATTCTAGCCATTGTCTTCACAATTGCTAGCCTGAATTCCATCTCCGACATCTTGGTTATATCTGCATCCATTTGTAAATCTGCAGCATAAGTCATAATCTCTGAGTCTTTTCTATTTTGGGGGTTCCTCCTCCTAGTCATCTTTTGATGGGTGTTTGAGGGAATGTATAGAGTCCAAATTATTGACCAGAACCCAAGTATGATGCACCTGTTTTCTTGGGACCTTAGGGTTGCTGGCCTCTTGTTTTCCCAGCCTGTCTTCTGGGGCCCTGCCGCGCTGTTACTCAGGCAACCCTGTTTGGGCAGAGTTGCCCTGCCCCCCTGTGGTGGGGGATGAGCTCAGTAGGAATCAGTTTTTGGGGCTTTTGTTCTCTGGTGACTTTCTCTGGCAGCTTTCCCCATCTCTTCCACGAGTCAGAGCAGAAGAGACCATTTCCAGCCCTCTGTCTCAGAGCAAAGAGACCGCCATCTGTTCTTCAGTGAGCTCTCCAGGCCACATCATCTCTGTTTCTGTCTGTGCTGCTATAAATTGCAGCGGACTGGGTTGTGCGCCCCTCTGCTGTGCCCCCAGTCCTGACTCCAGGTAGGAGCACGTCTCTGCCCTTTGGGCTTCTAAAACCGCCAGCCACTCCCAGTCACACACGCGACCCCGCCGCTCCGGGTTTCCGCCCCGGGGGCTGCCCTAAAGTCCTTTCCCCACCGCTACCGGTCTGCGAGTCTGTGCCTCGTCCCCAGCGCGCGAGGCTGTCACTCACCAGCGGTGTAGGATCCCCATGGACAGGCACCCTCCCGCTGCATTTTATCCTTCGATATCTGCCCACGGAATCAGGGCTTCCCGCTTCATACCTCAAAACCAACCACCTGCGATATTCTGTTTGTAAAGATCCAGATCTTCTTACATCTCAGGCTGGTTTCATGGGTGCTCAGAGTGGTCTGATAGATATCCAGCTCAATTCCGGGGACCAGTTGAAATAGGGTCCCCTACTCCTCTGCCATCTTTCCTTCTCCCAATAGTTTTTTTTTTTAAATATTTTATTTGAGAGAGAGAGACGACGCACAACTAAGGGAGAGGGGCAGAGGAAGAGGGGACGCTGACTCCCAGCTGAGCAGGGAGCCTGACTCAGGGCTAGATCCCAGGACCCTGGGATCATGACCTGAGCTGAAGGCAGACGCTTAACTGACTGAGACACCCAGGCAGCTCTAGTCAATGCTTTTATATCTATTTGGTTTAGAGTAACAGACTCTGAAGCAAAGAGTTGCTTGCTCTGGGGAGTGACATCTATTAAAGTAAGGCAGGAGAAACTGACTCACAATGCAGTTGCAAAGAGGACCTGACTTTATTTGACGTGTTCTGAAGCTGGGATGTCCCTTCAGACCTGTTCCAAATTAAGGCAAGGGGCTGAATTATTTATATCACAGCAGGATACAGTCATTGGACCCAGGACACACCTTTAAAGGACATATAATATTGGGCAATGCAGTTCCTTCAGCTGAAGGCATTACCCAGTGAGGGACACAACTATAAGCAGCTATCAACAGCAGATAGCCCCAGCAGCTTAAATATGGGTGCACTGACTGGGAAGAAGAGCTCTTGACGATGCACCACAGTATCTATTATAGGTCTTATAGGTAAGCTATAATTCATTCATTTAAGCAATACTTACTTTATGTAAGGCACTTTTTCTAGGTGTTTAGAAACACTGTTGATAAAAACAGCCAAATACACTTGCCCTATGGAGCATATGTTCTAGTAAGGAAGATACACTGCCAATGCGAAACATAATAAAATAGAGAAAACTGTATTGAATGTTAGAAGGTAATATATACTATAGCAAGAAGGAGGTAGAACAGGAGTTTTAAATAGGTTAGCTAAATTTTATTATTATTTAATGTAATGTTCATACATTCCCTCCAGAAATCCAGTTTCTTGAAGACATTCTTTCCATCTCTCATGCCTAGAATGAAGTCAGTGTTCAATTTGTTACTGGAGTGAATGAGTGAGACAGAATCTGAGGATATTCCCTTTGACTTAGAAAGAAAAGCAGAAGGGAAGAATGGCCAGCTGCAGGGAGTTGTGTCCTTTAGGCTATAAACTGATCTGTTTGTACCTCATTGAACATTCTGTTCGTATTAACAACTAGGACAGTGAAATTTCCTCATTTCTTCTCTCTCTCTCTCTCTTTATGATCTTAATTGCTACCCACATATCATGAGCAGAGCTGCCTTTGTGTTTAGAGTAAGTGGTTGCCTCTGGGGTATGATTTGAAAGACTATATAAAACACCTTTCCCCACACAAATAGACTAAAGCATCTAGGTGGTCAAGTGTTAAAATTCCACTATTAAAGCTTACGATACGGAAAATTAGTAAGCATTGTCATCTCCCTACCCTAAAAGGAAGGGCTACCTTAGTGTGCTAAGTTACTGAATCACTGAGTGGATGTGTTTTCCTGACTGAGGGTCTCTGCTGTGGCCTGAAAGAGTGGAAAGTATGTGGTGGAATTCAAACCCATAAGGACTGATTTGGAGCAGAGGCCCTCGCTATCATAAAATAAGGAAAGGAAAAAGAAAGGCAGTGTTTGGGGAAGGAGGTAGAATTAAAAGATGTTTGTCTATGCTCCTGGGAAGTGATGGAGTGAGCTAGTTTGAGTTCTCCCTGGGAGTTCAACTGGTTTTCAGACTCTCATACAATTTCCCTGGGGTATCTTATGCAATGTCTCCTCCTACATGGCTTCAGAAAAGAAACCAGTCCACCTTGAAATTTTAGGACTAGGCAACAGCTATGTTTTAGAAATGACTGAAATATTGTGACGAAGGATATGAAAATTGTGTCGCACTTCTCTTCTCATTTTTCTTTCACACAATGATAGATAAGCCTACAGGAAGGGGTGGAAGACTTTGCTCTCTTAGGAGTCATTGATTAGTAGGAATAAAAAAGATAATTGGCATATACATCTATAAAAGTTGACTCTATTTCTTATATTTTGTTTATAGAGAAAATAAAAAATACATATCTTAAAATGATGACAGGAAATTATAATTGAATCCAATAATTATTACATATGATAAAACTAAAATATATTTATAAATAATTTTGACTCACAAGGGAAGTGAGAGGCGAAGAAAGGGAAACAGGAAGGAAAAGAATAGGGAGAAGGGAGAGGGGGTTAAGGTTTCTTTAAATTAAGAGGGGTAGCCAGAGACAGAGGTAAGACAAGAAGAAGAGCTGAATACCAATAACATACAAAGGAAAATGATGGACACAGAGAAAGGAGAGTAAGATAGAAACTAGCAAGTGGAGACAGGGTATTTGGGAAAAAGAAAGAGAGAAGACAAACAACTGTGGACAAAATGATGTATGCAATGGCGGGTAAATGCTTTTTGTCCCACAGCTGGTATCCATTGGTTTTTGAGCATTAAGTTATCACTATTGTACCCATACTTCTAGCATTTCCCACTGGCTGAAACAGTTAATGCAACACTGCAAAATAGGTTTGCCATCAAATTTACATTAAAACATGATTTTGGAATAAAGTTTTTTTTAATTTAAATTTTAGATAGTTAAATATAAATTTTATTTTATTTTTTTTATTTTTTTTTAAAGATTTTATTTATTTATTCATCAGAGACAGAGAGAGAGAGAGAGAGAGAGAGAGGCAGAGGGAGAAGCAGGCTCCCAAGGAGCAGGGAGTCCAATGCGGGACTCGATCCCAGGACCCCGGGATCATGACCTGAGCCGAAGGCAGACGCTTAACCGTCTGAGCCACCCAGGCGCCCTTAAATATAAATTTTAGATAGATATAGTGCAACGTTGGTTTCCGGAGTGGAATTCAGTGGTTCATCACTTACATACAACACCCAGGGCTCATCACAAGTGCCCTTCTTAATACACTTCACCCCTCCTAATACATGCCACCCACTTCCCTCCATCAATCCTTAGTTTGTTCTCTATTGTTAAGAGTCTCTTATGGCTTATTTTCCTCTCTCCTTTTTTTCTTTCCCCTCTTCCCATATGTTCATCTGTTTTCTTTCTTAAATTCCACATGTGAGTGAGATCATATGGTATTTGTCTTTCTCTGACTGACTTATTTTACTTAGCATAATACACTCTAGCTCCAGTCATGTCTTTGCAAATGGCAAGATTTCATTCTTTTTGATGGCTGAGTAGAAGTTTTGTTTTCTTATGGAATTCAGTAAATTTTACATATGTGTGAAGAAAATACACCTTACTTCTATGGGTCCAATGATTTATTACCAGTTGGCCAAAGTCTCTATGATATTAAAAACGGAATTGTCTCATTCCAAAATACCTGCAAGCAGCATTTTACAACCACCACTTACTCCATTGATTTTACCTTTTATTTCTTTTCAAATTAAATTTGCTTTTAGTTTAATTAATCTAAGGATATTAAAAAATATGCAGTAAAAATTGTTTAGAAATATTCCTTATTTATTCTAAGTTCATACCTCTTAAATTGTGCTTGTAAGAGACTACAAGTGTAAAAACATGTGAAACAACTCTGGGCATTGTTTGTTTTTTTGAAATAGTTCTCTGTGGTAGAAGCTGTAATATATGACCTAGATTCTAAAATGAAGAGTTTAGTACCTTGTCTTCTGGGAATGCTGCCAGAGGAAAGCCTTCTGCTGTCAGCCCTTTATGCTGTGATGGTTACTTTAGATGAGGAGAACCACCTCTCACAAGGTCAGGTCTTTTCCCAGGGCTACTGCTCAAATGACTAAGATCAATACTGCCCTTAATCCCAGGAAAGTGGGGCCTCTACCATCACTGTGGCTCAGGGGCTCCTGTCCTTTGTAGTGCCTTCCTCCAAATATTCTAAGTCCTCCAGTGCCTGGGACCGGCTGGGGCCAACTGTGCCATCTGGGTGGAACTCCATGATCCCAGAGCTAGATGTAGATCCAGTCATAGATTTCCTATTCAGGGTACTCATCAATCTTATACCAATCCATCCCAGCCCTGCACAGGGCAGTCTTCTTACCCAAAGGAGTTCCAGGACTTATATCTCTGGGTCATCCTGAGGCTCCACAAGCATAGCTTCCATCAGAAGAAGGTGGCTAGAAAACAATTTCTTTCACAGTATCATGAGAGATTTGGTCACCAGAATAGGGCTGGGGTGCTGATTTGGGATGACTTTCACAATGGACATAGAATGAGTTTAGGACTTTAGGTTACCAACAGTTTGCCATCAGTTCTTGAGTTTGAACTGCCTTATAGGCCCTTGTTGGCTTTTACCTGTTCTTAGTTGTACAGCACTTGTCTGTACCCAAGAGAAATAGGGATGGCAATAGGCATGCTTTAGCCTGTGAATCTCCTGCTGCTAGTACCCAGGGTGATACTTTAGCTTCTCCACAAGCTCTATGCCACAAGTTGTACAGTCCATCAGGTACGGCCACAACTATCTCCTTCAAAGGTTTTCAATATCATTAATTGACAATACCAATGGGCCCTTCCAATCAATGTCCTCCTCTTGCCTCAAGTTTCTTCTTAGATTTATTTATTTATTTGAGAAAGAGAGAGAGAGAGCAAGAGAGAGCATATGAGTGGGAGGGGCAGAGGGAGAGGGAGAGGGAGAATCTTAAGCAGACTCCCCATTGAGCACAGAGCCTGACATGGGACTCGATCTCATAACCATGAGATCACGACCTGAGCTGAAACCAAGAGTCAGATGCTTAACCCACTGAGCCACCCAGATGTCCCTTGCCTCAAGCTTTCTTATGTCACTTTTAAACTGTGTCAGATGAGGGATGAATATTACTTGCAAAAAAGTGAGTACTCTTCTTGCTTATCCCACAGGCTCCTCACCTATTCTTCCATTACGTATAAAACATATGCAGTTAACTCTGAAAGAGTTCACATTCTGGATTCAGAAGGATTATATCCTAAATAGTTCAAGAGAAGACAAGATTAGAAGCTACTCTGTTCTATATTTATGTTATAAAATTCTGAGCAGTAAATATAACATGAACATAGAATGAATTTACCATTCAGATTTTCTAGTGTACCCTGGGTAAGACTTACAATTATGGTCATCATCAATGAAGCAAAATAACAACCTATGAAAGGGTCACTGGAAGCCAGTATTCATTTCAACTTTACAATAACTCTTTGTTTTATGAGGCCAGAATAATCTTCATGTCAAAACTTCTAAATATAAGATACTATAAAAATTATAAGCTAAATTTGTTGTTGGACATAAATATGAAAATATCTTTTAAAAAATTAGACTGAATCCAGAAATTATCAAAAAATTAACTCATAGTAACTAAGTTGCATTTATTACAGAAATGTAAGATTAAATTAACAACTAAAAGCCAATTAATGTAATCCACACTAATTAACAGAAAAAAGAAATATATATGACCATCTTAATGGGTGGAGAAATATATGTGATAAAATTCAATCTCTATTCACAATAAGAGACCTGAAAACTAGAAATAGAAAGGGTGTATAACAACACTCATGGAAAATACAGATTTTAATGGTATGTCATTTAACCTTTTCTTCTGAGATCAAGGACACAAGGATGTCATTATCACTATTTCTACTCTACATTATACAATAGATCAAGGCAAGGTATCAGAATTGGAAAAGAAGGAAAAAACTGTCATTATTCACGTATAGAATGATTATGCAGAAAACACAAAGAAACTATAATAGCATTATTAAAATTGATAAATAACCTTAATAAAGTTGCTGGATATGAGGCAAATATAAAATAGAAATCAATCACGTTTCCCTCCACCATAAGTTAATTAAAATCAAGCATTTTAAATAGATTACTTTTCCAGTAATGTCAAAAATATAAAACAATATATCCGCTTTAGAAAACTGCTTGGCAACGTTTACCAAAAGTAAATATATGCATACTCTAGGATGAATACTCAGCAATGCCACTTTCAAGTATATAACCAAAAATTTTTTTACATATATTTATAATAGCACTATTCATAGTAGCCCCAAACTGGAAATCTCCCAAATGCCCATCAATAGTAGAATGGATAAAATGATTGATGCGTTTACAAAATGTAATATATTTGGTAATGAGAATGAATGAGTAAAATATATGTGAAGTTATGAGTAAATTTCATAAATCTAATATTGGTTTAAAAGGGTACAAAGCAGAGACTTCTAGAGTGTTGGTAATGTTCTAGTTCTTGATCTGGTGCTAGTTACAAGAGTAGTTTTACCTTGTAAAAATGTATTAAACTGTTCACTGATAACTTCTGCGCTTATTCTGATGTTATATCCAAATATAATAGTTATAATAGTAAATGTGTAAAATTTAGTTCAGAAACTAAAAAAACTGGGTTGAAAAAAGTCAGTGTCACAAAGATACCAGTCCTCTGAAATATACAGATTGAATACAGTCTCAATTTTATGCAAATTGACAAGTGATTCTAAAATTTATGAAGTGCAAGGGGCCAACAATAAAAAAAGACAATCTTGAAGAAGAGAATATGGTATAAGGACTTTCTCTACTGGATGTCAAGACTCACAATGCTTTAGTAATTAAATAGGTAAGGTACTTGGTTTTGGATGGACAAACAAATAGAATAAAATAGAATAGAGACCAAGAAACATAATCATGTTGATACTGCAGAATTATGGGAAAATCATGTTCTTATTAAAAAATATTGCTGGAAAAATAAAATATTCATTTGGGAAAAACTAAAATTAAAATGAATTCTAGGTGAATTTTAGAACTAAATATGAAATAAAACCAATAAAATTACAGAAAATAATATAGGATACATACATAATCTAATATATAGAATAATCTCTTAAACAGTGGCATAAAAATTAATAGTAAAATATTTTAAATTGGATTTTATTAAAATTCAAAATATTAATAAAATTATAAATAGAAATAAAAATTTTATTAATCTAATAGTGCAAAGAAAAAATATGGAAGAAGACAACTGCAACACATAACACTAACAAAGGGATCCTATTTGGAATACATAAAGAGGTCCTACAGATCAAAAACAAACTACTAGACAACTCAATAGAAAAATGGGTAAAATACTTGAATATGCATTTCACAGAAAAGAATATCTAAGTGACCACAGTTCACTCAATATTTTGATCAATCAATAAATAAAAATTAAAACAATAGTGGGATATCATTTAACACTCAAGGGAATGGCTACATATGTTGGCAAGGATGTGGACAACTGGGAACTTTCAGACACTGCTTGTAGGAGCATAAATTAATCATTTTGGAAAACTATTAAGCATTATCAATTAAATCCGAAGATTTTCTTATCCTATCATTCAGCAATTTTACTCCAAAAGAAAGTATACCCCAAAAGAAAGGCATTTCCATGTACAGCAAAGAGATATGGACAAGAATGTACATAACCACAAAATTCATGATCGCTCCAAAATGGAAGTAACTCAATTTCTGTCAGTATTAGAAAGGATTAATAAATGAGGTGTGATTGAACAGGGAAACAGTATGCAGCAACGAAACTAAGTGAAAAATAGGTACATGGGACAACATGAATCAATCTCACAAACATAATATTGTTTAAAAGAGGTTCGCCACAGAAGAATTTTATTTACATAACAGGACACAAGAAAAATACAGTGTTTATAAAAATGCATACTTGTTAAAACTATAAAGAAATGCAAGGACACAATAATCAAAAATATTGGGAGAGTAGTTATCTTTGGTAGGCAGAAAAATTAGGGACTAAGGTACTACTAAGAGATTTTTCCCTATTTTAAACAATCGCAGTTAAAGATATGTTACCTAGAATACAGGGCTGCCACATGCTGTACAGTCAATACCTAACTGTAAGGTACTCTTCATACAAGCTGCAATGTGCAGGATAACTTCCGATGTTATGCTCAAAAATGACCCTGCCAGAAAGTCCAAATAAACAAAATAGTCTTTTGTCTCTTGCATTCTCTCCCAGGGTTCTCTTTTATCATAGTCTTGGCATGAATAAAATGTTTGTGAGGGCTCAAATTACTTGAGTAGCAATAGGTCTCTTAATAAGATGCCATTCACTGTATTTATTTTCTATCCTGGGAAAAACATTTGTGAGGTTTTAATCCAGTAGTCAGTCAAATAAATAAGATGATTCAAAATTTATGTGGCTAATTTTGTGTTTTTATGACAATTTTATGACGTTTCTTACCATGTCTCATGCAGATTTTGCTATACAGTACATTTGAACCTTGAGCAGAAGTTTATTCCCCATGACCAAACTAGTCTTCTGATTTGCACTTATTTACTTCTTTCCTCTAACATTTTTTAAGGAAATTTTAAAACACACAGCTAAGTTGAAACAATTTTATATTGAACATTCATGTACCCACCTACTATACTCTACCATTAACATTTTATGTAACTTGCTCTATCACATAGCTATCTACTTATCCATCCCTACACTGTAGAAAGCTGCCCGGTCTATAATGTCCAGGCTTTCCAAATGCCAGGTACATGGGAAATGTCAGCTCCCTGAGGGTTTCTTGACTAATACAATATGGAATGAAATAGGAAAATAAGAATGAGAAAAAAGTCCAGGGAATAAGAAATATATTTGTTTAGTAAAACAGAATTCAGATCAGAGAGAGATTTAAAAAGAGGACTGGTATAATATTAGTTATTTGATTTTTTAATTAAAAATATTCCACAGACCACAAATAAACTGTAGATGGACTCTAATAACATTGCTCTGTTGATCCAGGTCTCTTTAATTCTCCTTAAAAAGGAAACTATAGGCTAGATATGTTTATTAATTTTTATTCATGTAGGAGTCATAGATTATTGTTTTCATTTTGTATATTGTGATATAATTATGTACACACAATTTATAATGTCCTTTCGGAAAATACAATGAAGCAGGCAAAGAAAAGGATCTGTTGAATTCTTTCAATTTGAAATGATTGTTTTATTTTTCTTTATTTGTTTATAATGAACTGGGTCATTCAGAATAAGAGTCCAGGGTGAGTGAGAAGTAAAGATCAGAGATCAATGAGGCAGAAAATGAAAATACAAGGCAGAACAAGAGCCTTGCCAATGGTAAACGATATGGCCAAGTGTGAAGATGGAGAATTCTCTCTATACATTGGAGAATAAACCTCCCTTCCATACTGAGCCATCCAAATCAGCACTCTTTCAGTCATTTAGACCCAGTGTCATTTTGCTATTCCTGGGACTCATTAAGATACATACCATTGTACAGGCTAGCAAAGAATAGTAACAAACCTGAGTAAGTCAATAAACAAACTGGAATAATAGAATACTAGACTTTTGCAAATAGTAAAGTTCTAAACAGAGATAAATGCAGGCTTACATGCAACCTGACTAGTGTCTCTAAATATATACTACCTTACCCTCATGCCAACTACGTTCTTTTCTGCTCTTCACGGGGAGCATGTCTTTTCAACTCCAATTCAAAGTGATTCTTCCATGAAGTATCACTTAGAAATTTGTTCTACATTTGTCTTCTAAACTCAGCACTGATAGCCATGTGAACTTGGGGTAAATGATTTATCCTCTTAAGCCTTATTTGCTTATCTGGAAAATGTACCTAATGTTTGTCCCAGAAGCACAGACTTGTGGAGATTAAATCATGTCTGTGAAGTGCTTTGCTTGGTACCTGAAAGAGTAAGTGCCCAATTAATGATATTATACTGCTAGCATTTGTTCAATTGAGCTCCATACCAGAAATTGTATTTCCTTTTCTCTTCTCCATATGCATTAAACCTAGTTAACTTCCTCATGTTGTTCTTACCAGGCACTTTCATAAATAACTTTAGTCTTTTTCTTCTCCCATAACAGCAGTGATCTCTTGAGCTCTTTCCACTCACCTTCTGTATTTTACAATCTCTGCCCTTGAATTGGCCCTGGTGTCTCAGTTCCTTCCCTCCTTCTAATTCCCTTCAATCAAAGTCTAGTCCTCAAGCACTGTGTGTAAGAGGGATTCAAGAATTATGGCAGATTCTTTTCAAAGTGCCAGAAAACTAGCCATGCACCCTGCAGTCCTTGTACTCCGTTTTTGGGCAGGAGAAACTAAAAGACTAGCAATGAGGCTCTGGAAAGTCCTGAGAGGTTTCCACACAAGAACTGTAAAGGCCTATTCCTCTGCACTGACATCAGTAGTTGTCAGCTCTCACAATCACCAATGCCACACCATCACTCCTCAGAAAGTGTCTTTTTCTTAAATTCTGGTAACAGATCAAAGAAATCTGTAAAGCACAAATGAGCATCTTACAATGCGTTCAAAAATAGATTCAGTGTCAAACATAAATACTGGTACTATTTATGTAGTACTGCTTTCCTAGGGAATTTCCCAGGCTTCAATGCTTAATCATCGCCATATTAAAGATGCAGATTCCTAATTCATTTGGTCTGAAAATAATCTCAAGTGAATTTAACGTGGGTGTTCATGTAACCACTTTGAGAAATGCTGCCTACAAAATGGAGAGTCGAAGTTTACACCTTAAGACAGAAAGCAAAAACCTAAAGATGCACTTCTATGTGAAAAACAGAACATAGCATATAATCAACTTACATATTTATAACAACAAAACAACTTTTGCTTGTACCTTAAACAATTTCACTCTGTATCATGAGCAGTAATTTTCATTTAGGCAAGGTAAAATAAAGCACTCCCTGCTTAACTCAAGGAATGAATTCTTGCAGCACCCACAATGAAAGCGCTGCAAGTAGAAGTCAATTCCCTGTGAGAAATGCTATAAAAATCTGAGGATTGCACACCCTTTTTTATGAATTACAATAATGGTGGCTTTGCTCTTATTATCCTTAGGAAATGGTTTGCTTTTGCCAAGATTTTCAGAGAAAACTCTGAGAGATCGATTCTCAAGACATCAGAAGAAAATATCATTAACCACTCAGAAACTTCAGGCAATAGGCAAAGTCCACTAAATGGGAAAAGTTTTCCCTAGGAAGAACCTCATTATAGTGTTTCATGTGAGTGCTTCAAGGAAGAAACTGCTAGGTGAAAAAATGATTCTGGTATTATGGAAGTTCATTTAAAAAGGATTCTGTCTGTAATGAGATGGGGGTGCATGACCCATGGAAGGACTAGAAGCAGGAGCTGAAGCATAGGTGATGGCAGAGAGAGAGAGAGAGAAAGCAAAACTGGGATGATAACCTTAGCAATCAGTAACGTCTCCTGAAATTGAGAGAACGAGACTATCAGGAAAAATGAGAAAAAGATACAACAAAGCATATAAATTTTGGTTTTATTTAACTTAGTGCTCTCTCTCTCTCTTTCTCTTACACACACACACACACGCACGCACACACGCACCAGAATAAACCATCTTTTCATTTAAGGAATTAGTCATTTGTTTAGATGCACAATCTCATTTTATAGTTTTTTTTTTACTTCCATGCTTCACTAATTGTTTTACTGTTTATGTAAATTTATTTTTGCTCTTGCTTTAAAATGCAACAGAGACCACTGAAAATTGAAAGCATTCAAACACCTTTCTTTTTCCATCTACATATACAATTTTAATCTTTTCCAATCTGGCTTTCATTTCAACTACCTCTAAAATCTCCCCAGAGCCAGCTAGTATTCTTTTTCTGGACAATATTGGGATTTTGGTTAGTTTTTAAAAATTTTTTTGCAAAGTTCTACCCTCACCTCATTTATTTTTGACCTTTACTTCAGAAAGTTAACCACCTCATTCCCTCTAAAAAATTATTTTTAATCTTGATTTGGCCCTTTCCCTCTTGAACTCAGCTATCTTTATAGAATGTTTTCCTTTTTCCTTTCTTTGCTTTCCTTCTCCTCTAATAATTCGTTCTCATTCTTTCTTTGTTCTTTCTTTTTTTCTTTTCTCTCCTTCCCACTCTTCGTTATTTTTCTTCCTTGTCTTTCTCTTCTCCTCTTTTTCCTTTCTCTTTGAGGCTCACAAGGAGATTTCTATTCATTCCTTTTTGCACCCATGAAGAGTTCAGTTCATTCACAGGACTCCCAAATGTCCATTTTCTACCTTGGCACTTCACATTCTCTCTATGCCTATTATCTTCAGTTTATTTTTCTGAAAGGTAGCTCCACTTTCCTGTCCAATTGAAATCTAAAATGAGTCAAACAGAACTTTATAATCTACCCATAAAATAACATGCCACTTTTCCCCATTCTGACGTTGGCATCACCATTCCCCAGATTTTGAATACCTAAAGTTTCAGTCATCTTTTAATTTGTTCTCTTTCTTCCATGGCCTACTTATTAACAAGTAGATTGATTCTTTCTTTTGAGCATCATTTATGTCTCCCTTACTTTTCTGCTTTTGTATTTATGACTAAATCCCTAACTCTCACCAACTCATATCTGAACCATTATAGGGCATTTCCCCCAATTTCTTTGCCTATAAGAGTGAAGAGTCCAGAAACCTAGTTCTATGAGAACACATGAGCAAAGAACATTATTCAAAGAAGAGGGAATTATGGGAAATGATATTACTGCTCACCTCTCTTCCAAAACTGGCATTCTATGGTATCTACCTTTCTTTCTTAGGTTCATGCTTTTGCTATATTTGTATTTTTCTTTACTCTTACTTAGTTTTCTAAACCTTCCAAGAAACAAAGGACAAAGATTACAGTACTGTGAGATATTGCCAAACATCACCAAAAAACAAAACAAAATATAACAAAACAAAAACAAACAAAAAAAGCTGTTGATAAGACAAAGCTTATTGCTTACCTAGGCAGGGAGAGTAGTGCCTTGACAGTCTTAGTAGTATCTTAGAGAAAAAGAACAAATTGGGGCTATTTAATAAGATTTGGAAGTCTAGCTTAAGGTGGATTTCCAATCCAGGGAATGTTTAGATTTAGTAACAATCATAAAATAATAATGTAGGATTTGTAGATATAGCAAGTCAACCATTTTGAGTCAAGAAGTTCTAAGAGTTAAGGTATAAATAGTTTTTGGATCTGTTAAATAATTGATGGGTCTTTCAAGAAGTTTTGGGGGAACAAAAAGGCATTTGTAGCTTTTATCTTCCCAGACAAGAGTTTCCTGAGATAGTAAAGTTATGTTGAACTTTATTCATAAAGAGTCTCCATCTCTTCACAAAAATTTTAAAACATTTACATAAGGTTTTAAGATATATATTGCAACAGCAAAAATAAAATTTTATGAGAAATATGGGCCTAAAATCTTCCACCTCTTGGAAATAGGTGTTTCTGTTTTTCTACCAACGTCAAGAAACTTGTGTTTTCAGCAGTTTCACTTTATAGGAGAATCACATACCTAAATCAAAACACACAAGCTCAAATGCCTACGTGGGTCAGGACCAAAATATTAGTGTGTCAAGATGTGAGTTCCAAATAGGAGTTGGTGAGGACGGTGGGAATGAAGGAGCTAAGGAACATTATCCATTTAAAAGCATTCACATCCAAATTAAAATATTTTAAAGCACGTTCTGGTCAAACACAATCTATTTTCAGGCTAGCTTCTACTTGAAGGCCGTAATTTTGCAACTTCTTTCCAGTTGGAAGGATTGTGAGAATCTTAGAGATGTTTGATACTGATTATAAAGTCAGGAAAATGCTTACAAGTTTCCCAGGATCCAGCCAGCCAGTTAGAACTAGGTATGTGTAGACCCAAAGTGTAGACAGAGCCCTGCAACTAACTATCCACAGTTAATAATAGGGCTAAGCACAACAAAGCTTTCTAGTCACATGGAGAATCATTATGTCAATCATTGAAGCTCAGAACAAAGTGAGAGGATAAAGAGCTATAATAACATTTAGAGAAAATCATAGTTCTTTAGCAAATAAAATTTCACAAGTGCTTTAGTTTTATATTTTTTTGAGGGGGGGGAGAGGGAGGAGGGACAGAGGGAGAGGATTCCAAGCAGGCTCCACGCTCAGCACTGAGCTGGACATGGGGCTCGACCCCATGACCCTGAGGATCATGACCCAGGCTGAAATCAAGAGTCAGACGGTCAATGGACTGAGTCACCCAGGTGCCCCTATTTTCACATATTTTTGTTTGTTTTTCTACGCTAATAAGTATTTAAAAACATTTGAAAGCCTGTGCCTTTTCACAAAATCATCAATCTTCACTGTAGATTTGAAAGAAGCAAAGTAATTGGGGAAAACAATGTTGGCAAGCCCTGTCAATAGACCGATGAAATCAGGTATTACTCTCTAGCATGATTCCTGGTGTGAGCACTTAAATGATCATTTGGTTTGGTTATTGATGTCAATGAGTTTTCAGATCTGGCCCTTTTGGTATATGCAGCTTCAGGAATTATATATGACATGTTGATTATATTTTGCGGCAGGCAAGGCTGTAGAGATCTGCTTTGCCTGAGATCAATCTCATTGCCATCATCAAGAAAATCCCTCAGAGCCTTCAAAGGCAGGCTGCCAGTCAAAAACCCAAACAACTAAATTATGGCATAAAAATTTAGTAAACCCAATTAAACTAGGACTGTTGGGTAGAGGTAATTTTTTAGCCATGTGAATGCCCCTTCTCTCTGGTCACTCTGTTTGTTTATTTTATGGGATAATCTAGAAATTCATACAGGTCATAGTTCTGTTAAGAGCCTCAATCCGTGGGCTCTATATGGTTTAAAGCCTTTAACATTCTATTTAAGATAACCCATTTCAGGACAACTGAAGAAAAAAAAAAAAAGCAATGCTGAAAGTCCACCTGCCAAGTGAGCAATCTACATCTTTTGGATATCACTGCCTTAACATTTGCTAGTGGCATCCTTGAAATGTGGAGAAAGAAAGTATGCACATCCTCAGCAGAAGCATTGATGGCCATGTAACTGATTCATCACTATCTATTTCCAACAGAAAACCTACCTCTATCTCTGAAATCTAATCATGCAACAGGGGCCTCTCAAAATGCCAGCTTTAGAGTGTAGGGGGCAGTGGAAAGGTGGGTAAGAGGGTTGGTAGCTGTCATTCTAAGTCAAGGAAAGTCTGTTAGAACAGATGCATGCATTCTCTAATCTGACTGCTTTTAGAGGGCTACATGATGTCTCCTGAATAATGTACAAAGGAAGTAAGAAACATTGCTGCTTCATGATGACCCCTGAAACTGACCTGTCATCTGAGGTTACTTCACTGTCTTCAAACTGTGGCTCTCCTCACAGTGCTAGCAGTGGTATCCATTATATGAAGTCACCTCAATCTTCCCAATGTATTAGAGTTTACTCTGTTGACCACATTCCTCACTTGTTTTTGGTAATAGAAAGTATTCCTATGTCTCAGATAACTTAGAGCCAGATGGAAGCATTTGATTCTTCAAATTAAATTTTAGTGAATGAGAGGTGAACTACAGGACTTTGGTGTTCTCCCACTTATGAACAGGCCAGGACAAAAAACACATACATAATTGACAGGAAACTGAAGAAGATAAATAATATAACTATCTGTTATTTTTATTTATTTATGCACAGATCCTGCCAGGTATTTCTTTTAGATAATGGGTCTGAAACCATCTATTTTAGATCCAAACTAGAATGATATAATGTAAGTTTGGGAAGAAAAGTTAGAGAGCATCTAATTAACTGATCAGTTCATAGATTACACAACACATTAATGGAAGAATCAGATGCTATAATTCAGGGAAGGATCAAGTGTCGCAGCCCCAGAATCTCCTGCTTGGTCATTTTACTCTACCATATTCTCCCAAACTCCTCTGACGTGAAGGCCAAGGATCTTTGTCCTCTCAATATCAAGCCTAGTGTCTGGCCCAGACTAGTCTTTCTGAAAATGAAATGAAAGGAGCAGCCAAAGAGAAAAAGCTCCTAACTGTATGAAGGGTGTTGAGGTTATAATTATGAGAGTGAATTATTGATTTAATCTACAGTTTGACATAAGACATTAAATTCTTATTAGAACAGAAAATGCATAGAAAAATACCAACTCGGGCACCTGGGTGGCTCAGTCGTTAAGCGTCTGACTTCGGCTCAGGTCATGATCCCAGGGTCCTGGGATCGAGTCCCATATTGGGCTCCCTGCTGGGCGGGAAGCCTGCTTCTCCCTCTCCCACTCCCCCTGCTTGTGTTCCTGCTCTCCCTCTCTCTCAGTCAAATAAATAAATAAAATATTAAAAAGAAAGAAAAGAAAAATGCCAACTCAATTCATATATCTCAAAGTATAATTTGGGAGTTACTTGTATTAGACTACCCTCAGTGCCCCCATTTTAGGCTTATGAAAGCAGAACATTTAGGATTGGGGCTTAGGAATGCACATGTTAAATATGTTTTCATATATTATTCACATTGATTCATATTCACATTCAAGTTTGAAAAACACTTTCAGCTGTTAAGGCTCCAGCAAGGTTCCTCACATAATTTCCAATGAGAAGTTTCTTTTATCTTAAATAATTAGATGTGTGGGCAGGGGATGGTAATAGTGAGTGCATGTGTAGATGGGGACATTGCAATCAGCCAGAGTTAAGAATTCCCTTGGAGGAGGGGACAGAGAAAGAGTGACCACAATTACTGGCTCCAGGATTATCTCCTTGCCTGGGCCTGATATTCCAATGAGTCACAGGGAGTTGGGCATAGCAGCAACCCTGGTATTTTATACAAACAGGTTTCCCTGATGTTCTAGATTAAGACAACCCCCACACCGAGGGAGCCATTTTCCCCTTTTTTCAGTCATTAACAACTAACTCATTTCTTACTGTTGGCTGGACTTTGCATTGCAGATTTCAAATTATCCCACAGTTCTTAACTATGTTAAAGAAGTAATTTTAAGTTAAAACATGAGTCACTCTAAAGGTAATCCTATATAAAATGTAGAAATATTTCACTATTTTAAAAATTTTGGGGGGCACCTGGGGGGCTCAGTGGGTTAAGCGTCTGCCTTTGGCTCAGGTCATGATTCCAGGGTCCTGGGATCGAGCCCCACAGCAGGCTCCCTGCTCAGGCTCTGACTGCCACTCCTCCTGCTTGTGCTCTCTCTCTCTCTGTCAAATAAATAAATAAAATCTTTCAAAAATTTTTATATATTTAGTTAGTTACATGTATCTTTCTAACATATTTATAGGTTTCACCGAGGTATAGCTAACATATAATAAACTGTACATATATAAGTGTATCATTTGGTAAATTTTGATGTCAGTATATGTCCACGAAACCATCATCAAAATCAAGATAGTGAACATATCCACCAACTTGCAAGATTTTCTCATGTCATGCTTTTTGCAATTCTCTTCACTCATTTCAGCCCACCTCTACTTCCATACATTTAATCACTCCTAAGCTTTTTGTCACTATGGATTAGTTTGTTTTACCTAAATTTTGCATAAATGAAATCATATAATATGCACCTTTTACTGTATGGCTTCTTTCATTCAGCATAATTATTTTGATATCCATCCACTGTACATCAATGGTTCACTACTTTTTATGACTGAATAGTATCCCAGGGTATGGATATACTGTAGTTGCCTTAAGTATTCATTTCTTGATACCTTTGGGTTCTTTTCAGTTTTAGGCTATTACAAATAAAGCTGCTATGGACATTCGTGTACAAGTCTTTTAAGTGAGTATATTATTTCTTTTCTCTTGGGTAAATGCCTAACCTGGATCAAGCAGCAGATGTGTATTTAATATTATAAGAAATTGCCCGGGCGCCTGGGTGGCTCAGTCATTAAGCGTCTGCCTTTAGCTCAGGTCATGATGCCAGTGTCCTGTTATCGAGTCCCGCATCAGGCTCCCCGCTAAGCGGGGGAGCTTCTCCCTCTCCCGCTTCTTCTCCCTCTCCCGCTCCCCCTGCTTCTGTTCCTGCTCTCGCTCTCTCTCTCTCTCTGTCAAATAGATAAATAAAATCTTTAAAAAAAAAAAAGAAGTTGCCCAATTATTTTCCCAAAGTGATTTGTATCATTTTACATTCCAATCAGCAGCGTATGAGACTTTTAGTTTTTCACATCCTCACCAACATCTGAAATGGTTTTTTAATTTTAGCTATTGTAATAGTTGTATAGTGGTACTACATCACGGTTTTCAATTGTATTTCCTTGATTATTAATGATATCGAGCATCTTTTCATTTGCTTATTTCCTATCTATGTAGCTTCTTTGGTGAAGTGTCTGTTCAAATCTTTTGTCCATTTATTTACTGAATGTTTTATTTACCTATTAAGATCTGAGAGTTTGTTATTCATTCCGGATAAAATCCTTTATCAGATGCGTGCTTTGCAAATATTTTCTCCTACAATGTAGCTCTCTCTTCGTTATTCTAGAAGTATTTTTTTGCAAGAGCAAAAATTTTAATTTTGATGATGTCTTATTTATCAATATTTTCTTTTTGGGGTGATGCTTTTGATATCATATCTAAGAAACCAGTGTTTAACAAAATGTCACAAAGATTTTGTCCTCTCTTTTCCTCTAGAAGTTTTATATTATTAGGTTTTACATTTATGTCTATGATCCTTTTTGAGGATTTATTTATTTTTTTTGGTGCTGTTTCTTTGGAATATTCTGAGGTATGGATCAAAGGACAAATGACTTTTTCAAAGTTCTATCTCAATATCCACATTTTCTAGGCAGGACTCATGGTATTTTTTTTAAGATTTTATTTATTTATTCATGAGAGACAGAGACAGAGAGAGAGAGGCAGAGGGAGAAGCAGACTCCCAAGGAGCAGGGAGCCCGATGCGGGACTCGATCCCAGGACTCTGGGATCATGACCTGAGCCAAAGGCAGACGCTTAACCATCTGAGCCACCCAGGCGCCCAAGGACTCATGGTATTGTTAGGCAACAAGGAAATTAACAAAAATTCAAAATCTATATGTAGTGACAGAGGCTAAACCCAAACCAAAACCATGGAATTTATTTATGAAGGTAGGAATATAGGGTAACAGTCACATAAGTCCTTTCAAGTTATAGTTTCTTCACCTTTTTTATTCCTATTGAAAAAGCTATTTTTTATATTTCTCTAGCCCTGATCCTGATGGAGGTATTTGGAGAAGGCGAAAAACCAAGGTTGGAAGAAATGGTGCCCAGAGTGGCTCCCTAAAGCTATTAATATACATTCTCTATCTTCTACACTTTTGAAACAGAAGGAGCTCCCTGTTCTTACCCCTTGTCTTTTATCTCCTCAGGATGCTAACCTACACACTGAGAAACCATGGGGAACAAAGGGGTGTTTAGGGCCGAGGGCATTAGCCCACCAGATGTAAAACAAAGGGAAGGTGTGAAATACCTCCTACCACAATTATGAAAACATAAACCTAGCAACCTATAAATTTTTTCTGAATGGATTTTAAAAATTTAACTTTATGCAGGTATGTGGCTACAGTTTCTATACATAAACCTTCAGCCAAAATAGCATTTTCATTAACAAGATTGACAGCTAATGAGAAATGTCCATACAACATTGTTAAATGAAAAATTCAGGTATGAAACAGTATGTAGAGTTATGAGGCTGATTTGTAAAAAACATTTTCTCCATGCATATTAAAAGACTATAAATGTATACACAAAAATGATCAAAAAAATATCTTCCAGTGGTAAGAAAGTAATTTTTTTATTTAATTCTTTGTGTTTTCCTGTTATTTAAAAAATATTTTCTAGCAAGTTATTTTCTTTTATAAAATTATTTTATATGAAGCAGCTAAACAGCCTTAAAAATCATACTGGAACAACAATGGCAATTATATAACCAGGGGCTTGTGAAAACCTGCTAAACAGAGAATTTTCTTTAATAACAAAATGTATACTGTGGTATACATATCAGCAAAGCAGTGAGACTGTGGGCTCGATACAAAAAACAGAATGCTAAAAACATATCCATTAAAACATTAAATTCTATAACGGAAATATTCTTTATCTTCTTTATTC
This sequence comes from Zalophus californianus, assembly GCF_009762305.2. Classification (NCBI taxonomy): domain Eukaryota; kingdom Metazoa; phylum Chordata; class Mammalia; order Carnivora; family Otariidae; genus Zalophus; species Zalophus californianus. Next base: position 88,088,007 of record NC_045600.1, read on the forward strand.
TTTATCACTTGTTATTTGGATTGCTCAGCTCACTTTAGGCCCTTGTTAGAATTCCAAAGGGTTTGTTGCAGGAGGAGAAGCTCTCCCACATCATTATTTAATATCCCTCTGTGTCTTCACATGTTTGAGTCTATAAAACAATTCTGTTCTAAGATACTGAAGATGAACTCCTGAGGCTGAACAAAAGGATTCACTTGTCTCACCAGAAATTCAAAGTCTTTATGAAACAGAAATCCTGCTTCCCCTCAGTAATAGAGTAGCCATGAATCACAGTGTCACGCTGGCTTGATCATAATCTAACACTTCATGCCTCAGACAGTAACTTGATTTGTCAAGAGAATATCCCTATGAGGGCTGCCAATAGTATTGATGCCCACTGAAGAGGATATAATTAAGCCCTTGGTGAGCTAATTTCGTTTTCCTTTTTAACAATATGGGGAACATTCGTGTAAAATATGAAATAGAAGGTGCTAAGAAACCTTGCTGTGTCCAAATCCAGAGCAAGGGTTTAACCTCTCTTTGATCTGATAAAGGATGTTTAGAGACATTCAAAATAGTCTTCCCTGAAATACCCCATACTTACAGTATATGTGTTCGTTTCTACCAACTAAGCACCATCAGGCTTTCTCCATGTATAACAGTTTCTTCCAAATTAACTACAGAAAAGCTCAGTGCTTCATGTTTGTTATCTGCTTCTATTATGGCTTGAGGACAGAGAAATTGATTCTGAATCACTCTACCCCTCACCGCGAGCAGTTTGGAGTAAAGGTATTTGTAGATTAGGGTAATTTCTTAGAAGCTTGTTATTTGCTTAAGAACATCGTTACCCAACAATTGGAAGTATAAAGAGTTGAATCAGCTATATTTTTAGTTAAAATAAAAATTTTATGTTGAGGCGGGTAAGTAGAAGATTAATAGTAATCTTAATCATTCCCATGTTGGGACAAACTCAAATTGCACGAGGGAGGTACTGAACTATGACAAATAAATAATCTCTACATCCAAAATTCTCTTCACCTTTCACCTTTGCCCACGCTCCATAACTAAGTATAATCCCTTTCAAAATGCAGGGAAGGAGTTCACTATATATATATTACACAACTTGGTAAAAAATATTGTATTAGTAGGAAGATTATAAGAGCTGCAAAGATAAGCTTGAGTTCTGCCCCTAACTGATAACCAATAAGATAAGCATATTGACTGAGTGACTTGTACCTCTCTAAACCCTGGGCCCATCCTTAGTGGGACGCACAGACTGCAGCTCATGCCAGAGCCTGTGTTGAGAGCAGGGTGGAGAATAGCCCCGGCATAGAAGTCCTGACAGTGTGATGGGCAAAGCCAGATTGGTTAGCAGGTAAAAGGAGGAAAAGGATTATTGAAATGTATTTTACATTCATTATCTTACGGTCAGAGTTTATCCAGGGGGTCATTTTGTCCCTGACATGTATCTTCAGGTTCTAGAGGTTCTAAAACTATACTACAGTCAGAACTGGTAAGCATAACCAACCAAATCTGAATTTGTTCATGAGAAAAGGCACAAACAGAGTGAATTTAATGTACAGGTCCTCACTTGCCCTTGCTGATTATTTTATTCTCTTTTTCCCCCAGTCTTCTCATATTCCCAAGTTTCCAGAGCTTTTAAACTACTAGGTTCTCTCATTCTAAGAGGAGATATTATCCTAAATTCCACTAACATTTTCGTGCATGTGTTTAATAGGTTTTGTCCTAGGATCACTGGAATTTTCAAAAGGAACAAATAGAGCAAATACAAACAAAAATGATTTGTAGCACCTGGGTCAGGGAGAACTTTGAAGGCAAACATCTTCCCTAAACTTCCTACCTTAGGATACTGAGGACTTCTCCAGTCCCCTCACGTAGGAGATCAGCTATGATCCCCTCATTGGCTCTCCACGGTATTTTATTCTAAAACGTAATTCAAGATTTGGGAGGCCACACATGTAACGAAGAGAACAAAGTGAGTTAGCAGTTTTTTCTGTCTTAGTCCAGAGTGTCTGAATAAATTGGGAATACTTTCAAAGACCCTTGCAAGTAACAGAATACCAAACTAAAAGTGTTTTAAGTGAATAACGGTTTGTTTTTTCACATAACAAGGAGTCCAAGGCAGTTGCTGGCTTTACGCATCTCGAATCCACACATAGATAGACTTTTCATTGTCATATTTCTTTTTCTAACTTCACCTTTTTTGTCACGGACCAATCCCTGAGGCTCATAAATTAGCCCTAACCATTTCCCATATTCTTATATTTATTTATCTCTCCTTGCTTCTATCAGCAAGAAACCAACCAATAATACTAGACTTTTCTCCTTGAAGGAAGAATAAAGGGAACAGGAAGACCAAGAAGTGGCTAATCATGTTTAACTGACTGAACACGGACTGCTTCTCCTGGGAGGTGGGGCTCGGTGGCTAGTATTGTCAGGAATGGTTAATGGAGTCCTCTCAGGTAAATTGTAAATGGGGCACTTTTGTTATTCTAGACAAGTGAGTTCCTGTGTAGACAAGCACATGTTCATCCCCTATACTTTCCTGGGTTTTTCATCATAGGAACCCAAGTTATTATTTTTTTTTGAAGATTTTATTTATTTTAGAGAGAGAGAGAGCATGAGCAGGGGGAGGAGCAGAGGGAGAGGGAGATAAACGCCAGCAGACTTCATACTGAGCACAGAGCCTGAGGTGGGGCTCAGTCCCATGACCCTGAGATCATGACCTGAGCCGAAACCAAGAATCAGATGCTAAACCAACTGAGCTACCCAGGTACCCCAGGAACCCAAGTTTTATAAGATGCTCCACTTAACAAACTATTTTCAACAATAAAAAAGAATGAATTATTGACATATGCAACTACTTGGGCAAATTTCCAGGAAATTATGCTGAGTGAAAAATGGCAATCCTAAAAGGTTGCATACTGTATGACTCCATTTATATAACATTTTTGAAATGACAAAATTTTAGAAATGAGGAACATATGGTTCTCCATTTGTGGTTCCCAGGGGTTGGCATGTGGGTGAGGTATGGAGAGGGAGGTAGATGTGACTCAACAGAATGGCCAGATTAGGGATCACTCTGCTGATGGAAATGTGTCTGTTAACTGTATGAATGTAAATATCCTGGTTGTGTTTCTACTATACCTTTGCAAGATGTAATTGTTGGGAGAAACTGGGTAGAGAGTACATGGGATTTCTCTAAATTATTTCTACAACTTCATGTGAATCTACAATCATCTCCAAATAAAATATTTAATTAAAATTTTAATCACATTTGTTTAGGACAGTATAGAATAAGTAACTTGAACAATTTGAAAGAGCAAAGTAAACAGAAACTACTTCCTAAAATGAGAAAATTGCTCTTAAAAGTTACATTGCATAATGTAGCTACATCCTTTCTTCTAAATTATTTATCAAACCTTACATTAGCCATATTAGAGGGGAGGTAGGTGGAAGGATGGGTTAAATGAGTGATATGTATTTAAGGAGGGCACTTGTAATGGGCACTGGGTGTTTGTATGTAAGTAATGAATCACTAAATACTACACCTAAAATTAATATTACACTGTATGTTAACTGGAATTTAAATAAAAATGTGAAAATTAATGAAAAAAATAAAAGACATTTTTTCCACCTTGCTATGGAAAAATTTTTTTCTAGAAAAAAGATTTTCTCTATTTTCCTTTTAAAATTCTACAGAAAATCAATTCATTTGGGGTATTTTTGGAAGAAATCACCTCTTAAACCATAAAGCAAAAACCTTATTAGGAAATGTCTTTAAAAGGTCTTTCAAATATTTGAAACATGTCTGGTACTAAACAGATACCATTTGATTTAATAGTGTTACCAATCTCATATGTCTTAGATAAATGATTTTTTTGAAAAATTTTGCTTTTATTGAGTAGATATAAAAGAATCTGATTAAGAAAAGAAGAAAGCCAGGGTGTCTGAGTGGCTCAGTCGGTTAAGTGTCTGGCTTCAGGGCGCCTGGGTGGCTCAGTCGCTAAGCGTCTGCCTTCGGCTCAGGTCATGGTCCTAGGGTCCTGGGATGGAGCCCTGCATCTGGCTCCCTGCTCTGCAGGAAGCCTGCTTCTCCCTTTCCCACTCCCCCTGCTTGTGTTCCCTCTCTCACTGTGTCTCTCTCTGTCAAATAAATAAATAAATAAAATCTTAAAAAAAAAAAAGTGTCTGGCTTCAGCTCAGGTTCACGATCCCAGCATGTCAGGTTCCCCGCTCAGTGAGGAGTCTGCTTCTCTCTCTCCCTTTCTCTCTGTGTGTGCTCGAGCTCTTTCTCTCTCTTACTCTCACTCTCTTCCAAATAAATAAAATCTTAAAAAAAGAAAAGAAAAGAAGAATGCCATTAATAGAACACTAGAAAGTACAAGAATTAAGAAATGAGAAGAAGTCAGTGAATGGGGGAAAGCAGAGGAACTGAGAAAAATTACCATGAAGTACAAGGCAGAGATTGTGTTACACACTATGTTACCATGAACATAATTTCTTCATATTTATTCTCCATCTAGCTGCTTCTTTCTTTAGCTGTATTTACACTGCTTTTAAAATTATCCATTGAGCTTAATTTAAAATTATTTTAAGTAAACATATCACTGAAGTATGTCATTTATAAAGAGAAGTATACAAACTCTAAGTGTATGGTTTAATGAATTTTCACCAGGTGAGCCCAGCCATGTAATCACCACTCAGATCAAGAGATATATCACCAAAACCCTAGGGGCCTTCATTATTCTATGTCCCAGTCACAAACCAGCTCCCCAAGGGTAACTAATATTCTGACCTATATGACCATAGATTATTTGTATTTGTTTTTGCATATTATATAAATGAAATTTAAAAGTACAGAAAAAAATAAAACAAGATTACCTTTTCCACAATCGACATTCCTTCTTAAGTGTTTCCTATTTTGGCTTTTAAATTAGAATGCTTTAAGCCATCTTCCCTTCTCCTCAATCCCTATTTCATCAACAATTAGCTCTGGTATAGGTTACATAACATCTTTCAAATTTCTCCTGACTCTGTTACTATTGGCACTGATTTAGGTGGTTATTAAAAACTTTTTGGGAAATCAACATTGAATACCCAAACTAACTGTCCTCCTGCCCTCAGTGTTACCCTCTCTGCCTTAATATTTCTCCCTACTTCTTCCAACACCATATTTCTAAAACACAAACCTAATCAGACGTTCATTTTGCTGGAAAGCAAGCCATATCTTTGCTTTGTCTTCAGGGAAAAAAAAATCAATCATTTTAACTTTTTTGCAAATCCCTGCCTCTGGCATATTTTTCTATGTTCACTCTGCCTACAAATCCCAGCATGCATTGTAGTCCGGGAATATGGTATTTTTTGCAGTCTCCAAAACATACACTTTCACATATTTCCAACTATTTACATATGCTCATATTTCTTCCCAGGATGCCTTCCTACTTACTTATTTGCCTAGAGAAGAGTCTATTCAACCACCAAAACTCAATTAAAATACCATCACTATCCTTGGTCTCATCCTCAGAGACAGTCTGTAGCAGCATGACACTCATTCCAATGGAATCTATAGCTACTTCTATGTAGCAGTTTTAAAATTGTACAGTTATTTCTAGGCATGTCTCTCTGCTCCATAAATTGGGAATTTTTTCTACTTTTCCTATCTCCTCCAAGTTTGGAAAAGTATACAATAAATAGTTTCTCTATTTGAATGAAAGAATAGTAAAAAAAAAAAAAAAGATAAATAGAAGTGAAATAAAATTCTCTAAAAGCATCTAGGAAGGAAGAAAGCAATATGCCCTTACACAAAAAGGGGCATTTAAACTGTCTTAAAGACTGTACAGAATTTAGGTAAGGCTGAAAATAAGGTAAACACTGATTTATCATTACTGAAGATCAGAAAACCTTCTTGGAAAGGTGTACCTAGTGGATCCCAAGCATCACTGAGAAAGGGTATCTTAGACAATAAACTGCTTCCTTGGACCTGACCAAGACCCTCACCCACACCAGCCACCCAACACACACACTGGCCCTGGCTCCTGGGTGTATTTTGACAAACCGAAAATCATACAACAAGCATTGGCCTGCTTTCTGTTTGCAGGATTTGTCCTTTGGCCCTTTATCGGTCTCCATTTAATCACCTATATGGTGGGAATAACATGTCCTTTTTCAGGTGGGTTAATGTAATCATCAAATGAACTAATGTTTATAAAGTGTCTGGCAGAACACTTGGCAAGTCGTCTGTGCCCTGTTATTGTTAGTTCCCTTTTCTGTCCCCCCGATGCATGCTTGTCCTTCTTCCCTTTTTATACAACTCTGTGTTACATGCTGTACACTGTAGTGCCAGGCTGAGGAGACAGGAGGGTGAGGGTGAAATACTGTGTGCATTAACTGTGTAGAAGACTGTGTGGAGGAGATTGTAACATCAGCCAGGGCTGAGCACTAACAATAAATCCTGCTATGTGCAATGTGTTCTGCTGACCCCTGAAATTCCCTGGAGGCCCAGTGTGGCCTGGATTGCTGACACAGGCATGATGAGAACAGTGCTGCTCAGTGCAAAACAGCTAGCCCACTTCCCCTGGTTTTGCACAGATTCAGAGCACCATACTCATTCCATCTGATTTGTGCTCAGAAGAGATACAGAGGAACAAATGTCTCAAAACAAAACCTGCATGCTAAGTCAGCTAGTTTTGAAGCTCCAGTCAAAGTTACACATAAATGAATCTGTTTTTGCCTATACAGTTTCTATTCCCATGCCTTTCAGCAATACTGTCTAAGCATCTAATGCAGACACAGTTATATCTAACACTGTGAAGACAGAGGAATCCCCCAAAGCAATGGAATGACCAAGATTCGGCTGCTCAATACATCTACTGCTTGAAAAGAAATATAAATTCTTTTACCCACTGCATGTTTTTCTCTGTATGATACCACATACATTCATTTACTTGACAAATACTTTTTAAGCATCTACTATATGCTAAGCACAGTGTTACATGCTAGAGATTCAGTGGGAAACAACACAGATGAGGCCTGGGATCATAAAGCTTCTTGTTAATCAACAGCCAATAGTTGATCAACAACTAATTTGAGAAACCCCCTTGTTCAGAGAATCAGTAAAATGTGTAGAGACCAAACCACAGAGAAAGCATAATTATTTAGCAAGATACATATTGAGCTATGGCAATCAGATGCCATAAAAAAGAGAATACATAGAAAATGGGAAATGATTTGTTTGTAGATTTGCTATAGACAAGATGCAAGATGGTCTGATTTGGGTCATGAGTGATTGCAGATAAGGACACTGGGAGCAGAAGTAGGGGTCAGAGGCAGAATGATATTATCAAAGAAATATCAAGCAATTATTATAATTTATCATAAGCTATTATGATACTAAAGATATTATCAAAGAAATAAGATAGCAGTAACCTGTATTGATTTTCTATTGCACATAACACATTGCCACAAACTTAAAGGTGGGTTAGCTGGGTCTACTGCTCAGGGTATCAGAAGGCTGCAATCAGGGTCAGTTGGCTGATTCCCACCTTGTGGCTCAGGGTTCTCTTCCAAGCCATGTGGCTGTTCTTTACCTAGGAGCTATGAAGTCATATACACTGTGCCTTCTGGCTAGCAAAAGTCTTTCTGACCCTTCACCTTGTTTTAAAGCTTGTATCTCATTAGGTCAGGCCCACTCACGATAATCTCCCCTTTGGTTATAAAGTCAGCTGCTTAAGAAATAATCACAGGAGTGATGGGGCACCTGGGTGGAGCATTTGGTTAAATGTCCAACCCTTGGTTTGGCTCAGGTCATGATCTCAGGGTTGTGAAATGGAGCCCCGTGTTGAGCTCCATGCTCAGTGTGGAGTCTGCTTAAGACCCTCTCTCCCAGACGAACCATGAGAGACTATAGACTCTGAGAAACAAACTGAGGGCTCTAGAGGGGAGGAGGGTGGGGGGATGGGTTAGCCTGGTGATGGGTATTAAAGAGGGCATGTTCTGCATGGAGTACTGGGTGTTATATGCAAACTGTGAATCATGGAACACTACATCAAAAATGAATGATGTAATGTATGGTGACTAACATAACATAATAAAATAAAATAAAAAGACCCTCTCTCCCTCTTCCTATGACCCCCACATGTGCTCTCTCTCTCTCAAATAAACAAATCTTATGTATATATACATAAGATTTATTTATACATATGTGTGTGTGTGTATATATACACACAATCACAGGAGTGATATTCTATCAGATTTATTGACCCTAACTACACTCAAATGGAGGGGATTATGCAGGGCATGGCCATCATGGGACAGGAATCTTGGAGGCTACGCTAGAATTTTGCTTAAGGTCAGACAGAAAGTCATCAATAAAGGAACTCTCCACTATTAGCTGTCTTTATCCTTCATATGCTTGTTTGCCCTGTGTGGAGGAGACTTGCAATATTTGAGTAAGACTCCAAAAGTGGACTACTTAGGTTCAAATGCTGGCTTTACTTCTTCATAGTTCTGTGACCTCAGGTTAGTTACCTAACCTCTCTGATGTCAAAAATGGAGTTCACTCAAAGGATTTTGCTTTGATCCTCTGCAGGTAATATTAAGTAAACTATGATTAAAAGTAGTATGAATTTCAGCACTTAGTACATATAGAGGAAATTTCTTAGTTTCTGGTTGTGATAACTTTCCTTGGGAATTAAGTAAAGGTGATCAAGTACTAGTTCGTTTATTAATAGCAAATATTATGATTAGAGTGAAAAAGTCATGACCTTATCTTATTCTGTACTGAAGACCACAAAATATTTCACTATATTAGGCACTAACTGACTGATTTGTTAAATTAAATTAAGCGGTTGAGCCTATAAAATTTATATCCCTGCTTCTAATGAGCAGGTTTTCAGAATAACTAAGTCAATGAAAAAACAGCCTTCTTTTCTTATACATAACCTTGAAGGGATGGGACAGCAAGGAATATATCTCCTACTTCTGATGTCTGTGGAGAGGGGTGGCTAAATTTTAATTACAGGCTGGTGCAATCTAAGTGGCATCTTGCTGGTTTCAAAGACATACTTGATCCTAGCTCAGTTCTTTGTTTCATTCAAATAATAACATTGACATCTTCCAGAAGACACAATCTTCACACCCATCAAGATCCACTGGATTTCAAAGAAGGAAATGTCATCTGTGAATGCATTCTGCTTTGGGGACAAGGTTGTATAGTGGGCATATCTACAACTGTGCCTGACTGTCCACTGCATCCATAGTTTTTCCTTTTGTAAAAGTCTCTGGCTTTAAATGCTCAATGGGATGGGTCTATGTAGGAACACTATAAAGAATTCAGCTAGGATATCATATTCTAAGGCATAAACCCATGGAAAGGGAGATGTAGCAGCTGTTTTCATGTTTTTCATAGCATGAAAATGACTAGGTCTAGGGCACTGGTCCTCAATCTTTGGTATGCAGGTTCTCATACAGAGCCCCTGGTGTGGCGGGGCTGACTTTGGGTATAACGTAGGTAGTCTTGAAACTGTACTTTAAGAAATGCTGTTCTAAAAGATAGCAGGCAAATTAGGTGGCTGTAATTATCTAGACAAAGGCCATCTGGGCCTAGGCTACAGTGATGTTGGGCGTGGGGTGAGGTGGGGCTGGATGTTTTTTAGGTATTTGGTTAGTTCAGGGTATCCTTTTAAAACAACAAAAGTTTATGCCACTCAGAACAGATATTTAGCAGAAAAAAATTTTCTCTCCCCCTCAATCTCTTTTAGCTCTGAAAGCCTGCATTTTATCATTTAGACATGGAACATCAGAGAATTCTATAATACAAGGTAACAACATAATGTAACTAAATAACACAATAACTACTCCCTTAACATATATTTGTAGTTTTACTTATATCTATGTTCAGCTGAAAAAAAAGCCACTCAACTCACAGAAAAACTTCTCAGCTTACAAAATGGCGACAAATCTGAGTGAACTACAAATGCTTAAGAAAAAAAAATATATATATATATTCACAAAGTAAGAAATCAGCTTATTTTGAAATGAAAGTATTTTTATGCGTCAACTAGAGAGAATTAAATTGCCTCTTGGTCATTCTTACTATTTCTCAAAGCAGTAAAAGTTCCACCTTGAGAAGACCTTGAGGCTGAAAAGTTAAGAATGGAGAAAAAAAATAAAAGAGACCTAACTAATTCAGATGTCACTTGTGGTGACAAGTACTGGGAAGGCTCCAGGGTATACACTCTTCACTCCTTAAGCATAAATTTGCTGTTTATCTCCACAAGAGGGGTCTCTTTTTTTGTTTTTTTCCTAAAGGGTAGAGCTGCTCAGCATTCCAGAGGCCTGGTATTATGGTATCCCAGGGAGGGTTATAACAGAACAGCTGATGGGCCTTTTATCAGCCTGTCTCTTCTAGAAGCAACCTGTTCTGGAGCTGCTGGAGTTTCAGCATTTGGCAGTATCGTGTGAAGAAGGCCAATGGTTGAAAGACACTAGGGAACTTAGCTCACGATCCACAGCTACCTCGGGCAACTTTAAACTAGGTGGGTGACCTCCCTGTGCCTCACTTTCTTCAACCTGAAATCAAAGCATTTAGGCTAGAGGAGACCTAAAGATCTTTCCATCCCTGCCATTTCATTATCCTGTCATTTAAAGCTAAATTTTAAGTGTGGGGAATCAGAACCATCAGGAATCACAGTATACAACTATTAGAATGAAAGCCCCAAATTCCTGGTAATATGTCTGCCCAGACAATTCTCGACATTGTCTTTCTTGCTCTATACACTCTCCATAATCCCATGTTTTCCTTAGCACAAAGTCTTTGCATATTCCCTTTCTTCCTTTGGTAAGACTTGCCCAGACCTTAGCCTGGCTACCCTCTGTGTTCTAACACTAGCATTACTTTCTCGGGAAGGTAAAAACCTTACCTGATTCTCGTAATGTAAATTAGGTTCTTGGCGAGTATTCCTATAACCATTTATTCTTTTCCTTTATGCCATTGGTGAAGTTTATACTTTATATTTAACTGTGTTTCATTTGTTAAATATCTTTTTCTTCATAAGATTGTAGTCTCCTGAAGGACAGAGATGGGGCCAACTATGTTCAGTACAGAGTCTGTCATCCAGCGCTTGAAACATAGTAAGCCAGCATGAATGAAGGAGTAAATGAATCAATCACTGTAATTCCTTTCCCCACTCCAACATTTGAAATAAAATGCTACCTTCTCACCCCCTACCTCAGGCATTAATGAATGAGATGTGTCCCTATGTGTCTTTTGTCTCTGCTCATGAGGGTGCTCGGAAATCTCACCTCCTTTGATGTCCCCCATCTATGCCAAATTTCCTTGTAATTTATGCACAGCAAGTTTCCCTTTGTCTTTTAACCCCCAGGGATTAAAAAAGGAGACACGCCTCTTCTATATTCTCCTTATGTATTTCATGAATAATAAGATTCCCTGCTGTATTAGCTTCCTATTGCTGCTGAAAAAAAATGGTCACAAACTTGGTGGCTTAAACAGCACAAAATTATTCTCTCATAGTTCTGGAGGTAAAAATGAATCTCACTGGGCTAAAATCAAGGTGTCAACAGGGCTGTGTTCATCCTGGAGGCTCTTGGGGAGAATCCATTTCTTTCCCCTTTTCCAGCTTCTACAAGCTACCTGCATTTCTTGCCTCACAGACCTGTTCCTTTGTCTTCAAAGCCAGCAAGGCAGGTAGAGCCCTTCTCACACTGAATCATTCTTACCTCTGCTTCTGTAGTTATAACTCCTATAAGAGAACATCTGCAGGTTGCAGGGATTAGGACATGGACCTCTTTTTCCGAGGGGTGAGGGACATTATTCTACATACTGTACTTGCACTTTCTCTCAATCTCCCTTTAGTACAGAGGCTGAACCCTCAAAAGTCTCACTTCTACTCCTTTTCCTTTTCTCCTTCACAATACTTTAAAAAATATTGACCCCATGAAGGAAGGAGGCTATGCCATAGGCACTTGTAATTTATATATATGAGTTTCATAGTTTAAACTCTTTGCCAAAAACTGGAAAGTTCATTGCATTTTGCATTATAATTTTGCTGAGGCACAAATTTTAATCAAAGCCTTAGAAATATGATTTTTATGAGAGTCAAATTAGTACATTCTACATTCAATGTCTATATTTAACATGGTTCTTTCAAACACTGTGATGTTATATGGTAAAAATTATATTCTGTAGCATAGCCATGTTTGCAGCATTTTGGAAAGTCTATTATTCTTTAAAGATATAGTGAAAAAATAAAATTATCTGTGTCTAACAAACACCAATACATGTTAATTAAGTTTTAGGATATATAATTCACATTTGACCTTATTATTTATCATAACAGTAATCCTGCTAGAAAAGTTTTACAAACAGGAAAGAGAGATTCGGAGACTATCTGTAGTATACCTAAAATCAAATACCTAATAAAGAGTAGAGCCAAGATTTGAAAAAAATTTGGTACATAAAGTTCTTTCCACTACTTCAAATATCAAAATGTATTTATGTGGGAGGGCGGAGCAAGATGGCAGAGGAGTAGGAGACCTGGATTTCGTCTGGTCTCAGGAATTCAGCTGAATAGGGATCAAACCATTCTGAACACCTACGAACTCAACAGGAGATCGAAGAAAAGAATAGCAGCAACTCTCTGAACAGAGAAGCGACCACTTACTGGAAGGTAGGACGTGTGGAGAAGTGAATCCGAGGCGATATTCGGGAGGATACACGGCGGGGGAGGGGGCCTCCGTCGGCCGTTTCTGGCAAGTGATAGAGCCACGGAGCACAAAATCGGACCTTTTAGAAGTCGGCTCTGCTGAGGGACATCGCTGCAGTGGCTAAGCGGGGGGTGGAACCCTCATGGGACAGTGTGGTCTCAGGACCCTCGGGGTCACAGAAAGACCGGGGGTGCCTGAGTGCGGCAGAGCTCCTAGGTATCGGAGCAGGGAAGCTGGCTGCAGAGACGGAGCCGAGGCACGGGCTCTCAGCTCGGGGTGGCCATAAACTGTGATCCGCAGCCCAGTCGGGCCACTGCTCCTCCAGCAGGGACCCAACAAGCGGCAGAGCCGGGGAGACTCCCCTTCCTCCCCCGGGAGGAGCCGCACGGGAGCGCACCGCAGGGATCTGCTGGGTTTGGAGACTCCACACGGGGTCGGGTGCCAGAGATAGAAACGCTCAGTCACAGGCCGGGTGAGCACGGAGTGCGGCCGGAGACCGGGGAGACGGGAGTGATTGACTGCTTTTCTCTGGGGGCGCACTGAGGAGCAGGCCCCGAGTTCTTGGCTCCTCCAGGGCCGGAGATTGGGAGGCCGCCATATTCACCCTGGTCCTCCAAAGCTGTACCGAGAGCTTGCGGGGAACAAAAGATCCCAAGAGCAAACCCAAGCAGCTTGCTTAGCCCGGACAGACAAGGGAGGGGCAATTCCGCCTCCGGCAAAGACATTTGGGAACCACGACAACAGGCCTCTCCCCCAGAAGATCAGCAAGAACAGCCAGCCAAGACCAAGTTTACCGATCAAGGAGAACGGCAGAACTCCAGCGCTAGGGAAATACTGCACATAGAATTCATGGCTTTTTTTACCATGATTCTTTAGTCTTTCAAAGTTAATTTTTTTTAATTGTCTTTTTTTTTTTGGAATTTTTCTTTTTCCCTTTTTCAACCAACATCTTATCAATCCCTTTTTTAAAAAAACATTTTTATTTTTCATTTTTAGAGTCATATTCTATCCCTTAATAGTAGTTACCCCTTTTTTGGAATATATATATAAGTTGTTCGCTCTTTATAATTTTGAGATACAGTTTCTTCTAACAGATCAAAATACACCCTTATTCTCTAGTGTATGGCTTTGTTCTAGTCTCCTGCCTGATCACATTCTCTCCCCTTTATTTTTGTTCTTCGTTCTTTTTTTTTTATTCTCTTCTTTCTTTTTTCAAACAACTTATCAATTCCTTTTATAAAATTTTTTATAATTTTCATCTTTACAGTCATATTCCATCCCTTCATCGTATCAACCCTTATTTTGTACATATATAAGTCTTTCTTTATTTAAAATTTTGGGAGGCACTTTCTTCTAACAGACCAAAATACACCCAAAATCTAGTGTGTGGCACTGATCTATGCACCAGCCTGATCATATTTGATCATATTCTGGTTTTTTTTTTGTTTTGTTCTGTTTTGGTTTGTTTTTATCTTTTCCTTTTTTTTTCTCTTTCTTTTTCTTTCTTTCCCTTTCTTTTCCCCAGGTTTCAGGTCTGTTCTGATTTGTTTAGAGTATATTTTCTGGGGACATTGCTACCCTGTTAGCATTTTGTTCTCTCATTCATATATTCTCCTCTGGACAAAATGACAAGACAGAAAAAATCACCTCAACAAAAAGAACAAGAGGTAGTATCGTCTGCCAGGAACTTACTCAATATGGACATTAGTACGATGTCGGACCTAGAGTTCAGAATCATGATTTTAAAGACACTAGCTGGGCTTGAAAAAAGCATGGGAGTTATTAGAGAAACGCTTTCTGGAGAAATAAAAGAACTAAAATCTAACCAAGTCAAAATCAAAAAGGCTATTAATGAGGTGCAATAAAAATGGCGGCACTAAGTGCTAGAATAAATGAGGCAGAAGAGAGAATCAGCGATATAGAAGACCAAATGATGGAGAATAAAGAAGCTGAGAAAAGGAGAGATAAGCAACTACTGGATCACAAGGGCAGAATTCAAGAGATAAGTGATACCATAAGACAAAACATTAGAATAACTGGGATCCCAGAAGAAGAAGAAGAAAGAGAGAGAGGGCAGAAGGTATATTGGAGCAAATTATAACAGAGAACTTCCCTAATGTGAAGAAGGAAACAGGCATCAAAATCCAGGAGGCACAGAGAACCTCCCTCAAAATCAATAAAAATAGGTCAACACCCCGACATCTAACAGCAAAACTTATGAGCCACGGAGACAAAAGAGAAAATCCTGAAATCAGCTCGGGAGAAGAGATATGTAAACTATAATGGCAGAAACATTAGATTGGCAACAGACCTATCCACAGAGACCTGGCAGGCCAGAAAGGACTGGCATGATATCTTCAGAGCACTAAACGAGAAAAATATGCAGCCAAGAATACTATATCCAGCTACGCTGTCATTGAAAATTGAAGGAGAGATAAAAAGCTTCCAGGACAAAGAGAAATTAAAGGAATTTGCAAACACAAAACCAGACCTCCAAGAAATATTGAAAGGGGTCCTCTAAGCAAAGAGAGAGCCTAAAAGCAGCATAGACCAGAAAGGAACACAGACAATATACAGTAACAGCCACCTCACAGGCAATACAATGGCACTAAATTCATATCTTTCAATAGTTATCCTGAATGTAAATGGGCTAAATGCCCCAATCAAAAGACACAGGCTATCAGATTGGATTAAAAAACAAGACCCATTGATACACTATCTGCAAGAGACTCATTTTAGACCCAAAGACAGCCCCAGATTGAAAGTAAGGGGGTGGAAAACCATTTAACATGCTCATGGACACCAAAAGAAAGCTGGGGTGGCAATCCTTATATTAGACAAATTAGATTTTTTTTAAATTTTTTATTGTTATGTTCATCATCATATATTACATCATTAGTTTTTGATGTAGTGTTCCATGATTCATTGTTTGTGCATAACACCCAGTGCTCCATGCAGAATGTGCTCTCTTTAATACCCGTCACCAGGCTAACCCATCCCCCTACCCACCTCCCCTCTAGAACCCTCAGGTTGTTTTTCAGAGTCCATCATCTCTCAGGATTCGTCTCCCCCTCTGACTTACTCCCCTTCATTCTTCCCCTCCTGCTATCTTCTTCTTTTTCTTTTTTCTTAATAAATGTTGCATTATTTATTTCAGAAGTACAGATCTGTGATTCAAAGTCTTGCACAATTCACAGCACTCACCATAGCACATACCCTCCCCAATGTCTATCACCCAGCCACCCCATCCCTCCCACCCCCCACCACTCCAGCAACACTCAGTTTGTTTCCTGAGATTAAGAATTCCTCATATCAGTGAGGTTATATGATACATGTCTTTCTTGGACTGGCTTATTTCACTCAGCATAACACCTCCAGTTCCATCCATGTCATTGCAAATGGCAAGATCTCATTCCTTTTGATGGCTGCATAATATTCCATTGTGTATATATACCACCTCTTCTTTATCCATTCATCTGTCGATGGACATCTTGGCTCTTTCCACAGTTTGGCTACTGTGGACATTGCTGCTATAAACATTGGGGTGCACATACCCCTTCGGATCCCTACATTTGTATCTTTGTGGTAAACACCCAGTAGTGCAATTGCTGGATCCTATGGTAGCTCTATTTTCAACTGTTTGAGGAACCTCCATACTGTTTTCCAGAGGGGTTGCACCAGCTTGCATTCCCACCAACAGTGTAGGAGGGTTCCCCTTTCTCCGCATCCCCGCCAAAATCTGTCGTTTCCTGACTTGTTAATTTTAGCCATTCTGACTGGTGTGAGGTGGGATCTCACTGAGGTTTTGATTTGGATTTCCCTGCTGCCGAGCGATGTTGAGCACTTTTTCATGTGTCTGTTGGCCATTTGGATGTCTTCTTTGGAACAATGCCTGTTCATGTCTTCTGCCCATTTCTTGATTGGATTATTTGTTCTTTGGGTGTGGAGTTTGATAAGTTCTTTATAGATTTTGGATACTAGCCCTTTATCTGATATGTCATTTGCAAATATTTTCTCCCATTCTGTCAGTTGTCTTTTGGTTTTGTGGACTGTTTCTTTTGCTGTGCAAAAGCTTTTTATCTTGATGAAATCCCAATAGTTCATTTTTGCCCTTGCTTCCCTTGCCTTTGGCGATGTTTCTAGGAAGAAGTTGCTGGAGCTGAGGTCGAAGAGGTTGCTGGAAGGTGACGTTGAATAGCAGTGGTGATAGTGGACATCCCTGCTGCATTCCTGACCTTAAGGGAAAAGCTCTCAGCTTTTCCCCATTGAGAATGATATTCGCTGTAGGTTTTTCATAGATGGCTTTTATGATATTGAGGTATGTACCCTCTATCCCTATACTCTGAAGAGTTTTGATCAAAAAAGGATGCTGTGGTTTGTCAAATGCTTTTTCTGTATCTATTGAGAGGATTATATGATTCTTGTTCTTTCTTTTGTTAATGTATTGTACCACGTTGATTGATTTGCCGATGTTGAACCATCCTTGCAGCCTAGGGATAAATCCCACTTGGTCGTGGTGAATAATCCTTTTAATGTACTGTTGGGTCCTATTGGCTAGTATTTTGGTGAGAATATTTGCATCCATGTTCATCAGGGATATTGGTCTCTAATTCTCCTTTTAGTTGGGGTCTTTGTCCAGTATTGGGATCAAGGTAATGATGGCCTCATAAAATGAGTTTGGAAGTTTTCCTTCCATTTCTATTTTTTGGAACAGTTTCAGGAGAATAGGTATTAATTCTTCTTGAAATGTCTGATAGAATTCCCCTGGGAAGCCATCTGGCCCTGGGCTTTTGTTTCTTGGGAGATTTTTGATGACTGCTTCAATTTCCTTAGTGGCTATAGGTCTGTTCATGTTTTCTATTTCGTCCTGGTTCAATTTTGGTAGTTGACACATCTGTAGGAATGCACCCATTTTTCCTGGTTATCTAATTTGCTGGAATAGAGTTGCTCATAATATGTTCTTATAATTGTTTGTATTTCTTGGTGTTGGTTGTGATCTCTCCTCTTTCATTCATGATTTTGTTGAATTGGGTCCTTTCTCTTTCCTTTTGATAAGTCTGGCCAGGGGTTTATCAATCTTGTTAATTCTTTCAAAGAACCAGCTCCTAGTTTCGTTGATCTGTTCTACTGTTCTTTTCATTTCTAGTTCATTTATTTCTGCTCTGATCTTTCTTATTTCTCTTCTCCTGCTGGGTTTAGGCTTTATTTGCTGTTCTTTCTCCAGTTCCTTTAGGTGTAGGGTTAGGTTGTGTATTTGAGACCTTTCTTGTTTCTTGAGTATTAGAAGTCCTAGCCATAGCAATCAGACAACAAAAAGAAATCAAAGGATTTCAAATCGGCAAAGAGGAAGTCAAACTCTCACTCTTTGCAGATGATATGATACTTTATGTGGACAACCCAAAAGACTCCACCCCAAAACTGCTAGAACTCATCCAGGAATTCAGTAAAGTGGCAGGATATAAAATCAATGCACAGAAATCAGTGCATTCCTATATGCCAACAACAAGACAGAAGAGAGACAAATTAAGGAGTCAATCCCATTTACAATTGCACCCAAAACCATAAGATACCTAGGAATAAATTTAACCAAAGAGGCAAAGGATCTGTACTCAGAAAACTATAAAATACTCATGAAAGAAATTGAGGAAGACACAAGGAAATGGAAAAACGTTCCATATCATGGATTGGAAGAACCAACATTGTGAAGATGTCAATGCTACCTAGAGCAATCTACACATTCAATGCAATCCCCATCAAAATACCATCCACTTTTTTCAAAGAAATGGAACAAATAATCCTAAAATTTGTATGGAACCAGAAGAGACCCCGAATAGCTAGAGGAATGTTGACAAAGAAAAGCATAGCGGTGGCATCACAATTCCGGACTTCCAGCTCCATTACAAGGCTGTCATCATCAAGACAGTATGGTACTGGCACAAAAACAGACACACAGATCAATGGAACAATATAGAGAGCCCATAATGGACCCTCAACTCTATGGTCAACTCATCTTTGACAAAGCAGGAAAGAATGTCCAATGGCAAAAAGACAGTCTCTTCAACAAATGGTGTTGGGAAAATTGGACAGCCACATGCAGAAGAATGAAACTGGACCATTTCCTTACACCACACACAAAAATAGACTCTAAATGGTTGAAAGACCTAAACGGGAGACAGGAGTCCATCAAAATCCTAAAGGAGAACACAAGCAGCCACCTCTTCGACCTCAGCCACAGCAACCTCTTCCTAGAAATATCGCCAAAGGCAAGGGAAGCAAGGGCAAAAATGAACTATTGGACTTCATCAAGATGAAAAGCTTTTGCACAGCAAAGGAAACAGTCAAGAAAACCAAAAGACAACTGACAGAATGGGACAAGATATTTGCAAATGACATATCAGATAAAGGGCTAGTATCCAAAATCTATAAAGAACTTATCAAACTCAACACCCAAAGAACAAATAATCCAATCAAGAAATGGGCAGAAGACATGAACAGACATTTTTCCAAAGAAGACATCCAAATGGCCAACAGGCAGATGAAAAGTGCTCAACATCGCTCGGCATCAGGGAAATCCAAATCAAAACTTCAATGAGATACCACCTCACACCAGTCAGAATGGCTAAAATTAACAAGTCAGGAAAGGACAGATTTTGGCGGGGATGCGGAGAAAGGGGAACCCTCCTACACTGTTGGCGGGAATGCAGGCTGGTGCAGCCACTCTGGAAAACAGTATGGAGGTTCCTGAAAAAGTTGAAAATAGAGTTACCATACAATGCAGCAATTGCACTACTGGGTATTTACCCCAAAGATACAAATGTAGGGATCCAAAGGGGTACGTGCACCCCAATGTTTATAGCAGGAATGTCCACAGTAGCCAAACTTTGGAAAGAACCAAGATATCCATCAACAGATGAAGGGATAAGAAGATGTGGTATATATATACAATGGAATATTATGCAGCCATCATAACGAATGAGACCTTGCCATTTGCAATGACATGGATGGAACTGGGTGGTGTTATGCTGAGTGAAATAAGCCAATCAGAGAAAGACATGTATCATACGATCTCACTGACATGAGGAATTCTTAATCTCAGGTAACAACCTGAGGGTTGCTGGAGTGGTGGGGGGTAGGAGGGATTTGGTGGCTGGGTGATAGACATTGGGGAGGGTATGTGCTATGGTGAGTGCTGTGAATTATGCAAGACTGTTGAATCACAGATCTGTACCTCTGAAAGAAATAATGCAATATATGTTAAGAAAAAGAAAAGAGGGAGAAGATAGCAGGAGGGGAAGAATGAAGGGGGGGGTAATCGGAGGGAGAGATGAACCATGAGAGATGATGGACTCTGAAAAACAAACTGGGGATTCAAGAGGGGAGGGGGGTGGGTTCGCCTGGCGATGGGTATTAAAGAGGGCATGTTCTGCGTGGAGCACTGGGTGTTATGCACAAACAATGAATCTTGGAACACTACATCAAAAACTAATGATGTAATGTATGGTGATTAACATAACACTAAAAAAATTAAAGAAAAAATGTATTTATGTGGTTTCCTTTTCTTAATTTTGTCCTATAAAATCACTGCAGATTTCAGGTGGCTTAAGCTCTCAGCTTGGCAGATCGGGTCCTACTTAAGGTCTATTATGTGTTAACACAATTCTTCTGGAGACTCAGGTAAAGGCTTCAGACAACTTTAAAACCTTCGGGCATGGGACAAAAGGTCTTTTTCAAGCAAAAGAAATCTCACATATTGGCGAAAATTATATTTCTCAGGAGACCAGGATGAAGAAAGAGCCAAAATACAGGTAGTAGATTCAATTTTAGCTGAACATCAGTTTAGAATTAAGAAGGAAAGCATTCTGGAAAAAAAGAAGACATCTCTACAGGAGAAAAGTATGGGGTGGTTACTAAGTAGGAAGGTGAGCTTAATCAAAGAATAACAGAATCTAATTAGCAAGAGCATCTCTGAGACCCCAGAAATGACTGTTGAAGAGCAAGCTATGTAAGCTTGATGGATTTCCTACACTGATTATGGCATGACTGACATCTCACCCTCTCTGTAAAAGCCAAGAAATGAATTAATTTTAAATTAATTTTAAATACAAAGTTTTCCAAAATTATCTATTTTTCTAGCTAGTCTTCTGTTATTAAAATATAATTTTCAAAAGATTAAAAAGCATAGCCAACATGTAAGTATAGAAGGAATACATGTCAAAGATTTTAAGTCATGAAAAAACCAGCAAGAAACGAGTTCCAAATACATTTGCGGAGATAGAGATTTATATGCAATTTAACAAAGAACTGTAAGGATGAGACTGCCGTGTTAGATGGAAAGCTGATGTTCAACAGGGCAATAAATTGTAACTTTGGAGTTATTTTTTCCA
The DNA here is from genome assembly GCF_009762305.2 of Zalophus californianus. Classification (NCBI taxonomy): domain Eukaryota; kingdom Metazoa; phylum Chordata; class Mammalia; order Carnivora; family Otariidae; genus Zalophus; species Zalophus californianus. Next base: position 88,109,117 of record NC_045600.1, read on the forward strand.
CCAGTAAGAAATTATTTTTACTTTTATTGTATGAAAATGTTTAAGTTAACCTCTTCTCCTTGGAGCAGGGTCTCTCAAATCAGCCGGCACTACCGACATTTTGTTGTGGGGGGCTCTCTTGTGCATTGTGGGGTGTTTATGGGCATGTGGGAATATTTCCAGTCACTGTCATATTCTCCTGACGAGCAAGTAAAATTATTTTACAGAGATCAAGACTGTCAGAATTTAACCAAAACTTGGAGATAGGCAAAAAGAGATTACTGGGTCTTTTTTTAGTGCTGTGCTGGGCCTGCATTTTTGAGTTTCTTTTGACTGGGCTATTTATTTAAGTCATATGAAAAAGATTTTGGTTTCCAGAGCTTTTGCAATATCAGAATTTTGAATTAGGGATTATGAAACTAGGATGATAATAATAATAGCAACATAATAACAGCAACAGAAATATCTGATATTTAAAAGTTCCTGTGAGGCAAGCCCTGTGTTGTACTACGTGTAATTAGATCATTTTGACCCTCCCACAACCTTCCCAGGTACTTTTATTTTCATCCCTATTACACTGATGAGGTCTAAAGAGTTAGGCACTTGCTCAAGGTCATATAAGGTTTAGACTTAGGAAATTTGATGCTGGCCCCAGGTTGTGAAGTAGGATTACACGCTAAGCCCTAACAACTCTGTAGCCTCCATTTCATACTCAGTCTTTCCTTTTTGCTCTGCCTGTCCATTAATCGACCAAGGACAGGTCAAGAACATCATGTTAGTAAGTGAAGGGCAGGAGTATATTATGTTCCTTCTGCATTGCTTAGGTATTTTCAGACAAATGTGACTTAAATGAGTTAAACTGACTCGTTCTACTCAGGTTCACAGGTTTCCTTTGCCAAGTTATTTAACATATCTTAAAGCTTCCTATCAAAAATTTCATAAGCACAGATACGACACTCAGTATGAATAGAGAGAAAAGTTGGTGGTCCATATTCCAGCTCTTTCCAAATGCATTTTCCTGCTGATACAGGCTCAGGGAAAGTTATAATCCAAATGGTGCTTTCACAAAATGCTTCTCGAATGATTTTATTAAAAAAAATTTTATACTGGAAAATTCACCTGAAGAATTGACCCAAAGACAACCCAACTGGGAATAATACAGTGACTAGAAAATGAGCTGCCTTCCCCTTATGGAACATTTATAAGCAGGCTTTTCATATGTGCCATTTGGGGATTATAAATAGTCTGTCACTATGCTCATAATTTTCAGGTACTTAGCAAATCAGTTAAGATGTGTTTTGTATACTCACTAAGCAATGCATCGGCATTATGTCCATGACTACAGAGAGAGATCAGTTAACCATATAGTTTCACCTCTATGTTCCCTAAATTTTAGTCTTCAGTTTCAGGACCATGAGGTAGTTATCACATTTATCTTTGTTTTCTGTGTGCCTTGTATCTTTTTTGATCCTCTATCTTTTGCATGAAAGACATTATTCCAATAAACTACTTTAATTCTCTTTCTTTTATTATATTTGAGCTATTTTCTTATTGATTGCCATGCATTTTATAACTAACATCTTCCCCTCAAACAATATCAGCTTAATTTCAATGGTGTAACAAAAACGTTGTTCCATGTAGCTCTGTTCCCTCATCCCCTCTTTGTACTATTATATGAAATTACAAATTGCAGTATTTACACATCATAAGCCCACCTCACTGTTTTATAGCCATTACTTACAACAGTTGTCTTTTAAGATAAGAAACAAGTTACAAAAATTACATGCTTACTCTCTTTTATATTTACCTCTGTATGTGTCTTTACCAGTGTTCGTTATTTCTCCCTTTAGGTTTGAGCTTTTGTTGATTGCCCTTCATATCAACCAGACGGACTCTATTTAGGGCAGGTCTGCTAGTAACAAATTATCATCTATTTTTACTTTTGTTTATCTGGGAATGTCTTAATTCTAATTTTGTTTTTGATGAATAGTTTTGCTAGATATACAATTCTTGGTTGACAGAGGTTTTATTTCATCACTTTAAATATATTATCCCACGGACTTCTGTCCTCCACAATTCCCGATGAGAAGTCAGATGCTAATTTCCATGATGAATATTGGTACATGAAAAGTTGACATTTTTCTTGCTGCTTTCAAGATTCTATTTATAGCTTTGGCTTTTGAGTTTGACTATGATGTATCTGGGTGTTCATCCCTTTGAGTTTATTCCATTTGAAGTTTGTTGAGCTGCTTGAATATACGTATTAATTTTTTATCACACTTATGAAGTTTTCAGCAATTATTTCTTTAAATATTTTTTCTGTCCCTCTCTGTCTTCTTTTGAAACTTCCTTTACATTAATGTGGTTACATTTGATGGTTTCCTAAAGGTTTCTGAAAAATCTGTTTCTTTTTCTTTTCCTTTTCCTTTTTATTCTTTAGACTGGATATGTGAAATGATCTATCTTCAAGTCCACTGATTCTTTTTCCTGCCACTTCAAATCTACTGTTGAGCCCCTCTAATGAATGTTTCATGTCCTTAGTGTATTTTTTAACTCCAGAACTTCTTTATGGATCATGTGTATAATTTTTATCTCTATTTATATTGTTTATTTTGTGAAACATTTTTTCTCATACTTTAATTTTCTATGCATGCTTGTCCTTAGTTGTTTGAAGGTATATATTATAGCTGCTTTGAAGTTATTTTCTATTGAGTCCAAAATGTAGACCATCTCAAAATAAGTTTCTGTTGCCTTATTTATTCCTGTGTTATGGGTCACATGTTTCTGATATTTCCTTTTTATGATTCAAAATTATTTTTTGAAAATTAGAGTTTTGCTATTTTTCTATTAATATAATCCACACCCTCCTGAGGCATATTGTTATTATTGTGTACTTGCTTATTTACTTAGTGACTTGACTGGACTAGCTCAATGAAATTTTCCCTCACAGTGTGCATTTGGAGATCCCTTTTACCATTTTCCTCCAAAGGTTAACATCTTGAGAACTATATTATGATATCACAACCAGCATACTGACATCAATAATACAGTCAAGACACAGACCGTTCCTATTACCACATGAACTCCTTCGTGTTTGCCCTGTCATGCCACATCCATTTCTTTCTTGCCCCTACTACTTCCTTAGTGCCTCAGAACCATAATCTGTTCATCATTTCTAAAACTGTATCACTTCAAAAATTTTATAAAACTGAAATCATATAATATATAACCTTTTGACATTGACTTTTTAAACTCAATATTAATTCCCAGGAGAATCATCCAAGTTGTTGCATGTATTAGTAGTTTATGCTTGCTATTGCTGAGTAATATTCCTTAGTATGGATCTGTCAAAATTTGTTTAATCAATCACTTGTTTAAGGAGATCTGGGCTTATTCCAGTTTGGGGTTCTTACAAATAAAGTTACTATAACCATTTATTATAGATTTTTATATGAACTTAAGTTTTCAGTACTCTGGAATAAATGCCCAAAAGCACAATTACTGGGTCATATGGTAATTGCAAGTTTAACTGTATAAAAAACTGCCAAACTGTTTCTTAGAGTAGATATACCATTTTGGATACTCCCTAGCAATATATACATTTTTCTCCACACCTTTGGTAGCATCTGGTGTCACTATTTTTATGTTAGGTATAGTTCTAGGTGTGTAGCAGTATTTCTTTGTGGTTTTAATCTGCACTTCCCTATGGCTAATGGTGTTGAACACCTTTTTGTGTACTTATTTGCCATCTGTATGTCCTTATCAGTGAAGTGTTTATTCAAGCCTTTTGACTATTTTCCAATTGGATCATTAGTTTTATTCCTGTTGAGTTATTAGAGTACTTCAGATATTCTATATACAACTCTTTTTTTAATCAAGATATGTAGTTTGCAAATATTTTCTTCTGCCTCATATCTGAGTCTTTTTTCTCTTTAAATAACTTCAAAGAGCAAACCTTTTTCTTTAATTTTTTAAAAGATTTTATTATTTATTTATTTGAGATAGAGCACAAGCCAGGGGAAGGGGCAGAGGGCGAGGGAGAAGAGGACTACCCACTAAGCAGGGAGCCCAACGTTGGGCTCCATCCCAGGACCCTGGGATCATGACCTGAGCCGAAGGCTGATGTTTAACTGATTGAGCCACCTAGGCATCCCCAGGAGCAAACCTTTTTCATTTTGATAAGGTTCAAGTCATCACTTTTAATTTTATGCATTATGCTTTAGTATTAAGTATAAGAATTCTTTGCCTAGCTCAGACCTTAAGATTTCATCCCATGTCTTCTTTTCCTAAAAGTTTTATGGTTTCCCATTTAAGTTTATGGTCCATTTGAGTTAATTTTGATGTAATGTGTTAGGTTTTGTTGAGAAAAGGCCATTGATGTCCAAGTTATAGTATCATTTGTTGAAAAGTCTAACCTTGCTCCACTGAATTGCTGTTTTCGCTTTTGTCGAAATATCAGTTAGATTTATTTGTTTAGACCTATTTATTTATTAATTCCCTATTAGATAATTCATTGTTGTCATACTTTCTTTTACCCCTTTAAACATGATTTCCTTTACTTGTTTGGACATTTTTACAATAGGGGAATAGAAGTCTGCCAAATATAACAACTAGATATACTCAAGAGAGTTTTGTCTCTTTTCCTCCATAATGTAAGTCACACTCCTAATTTTTTTTGCATCTCATATTTTCCCCCAAACTGGACATTTTTCATAATGTATTATGGCAATTATGGATTCTAATCTTCCTCCCCGAAGATCATTATTGTTGTTTCTTGTTTGTTTAGTTGTTTGTCTGTAATAAATCTGTAAAAACATGTCTACTCTGTGCTCCAAAATCTCTGATGTCTCTGCTCAGTTTTTTTAATGTTTTTCTTTAAAGCATGACTTCCTAAAGGCTTTTCCCATAACCATCTCATTTAATGTTTGGCTAATAACTGGACAGAAGTTGTTCTCAAACACTTTGCATCAGTAAGGCTTGTGTCCTCTGCTGACAGTTCTGGGCTGTGCATATGCATGTCCAAACTAAATACACCTATAACCTCTGGGTAATAGAGCTGACCTAATTGGTGTCCCCAGACTCACCTGAGTCTGAGAGGACAAGTCTACTGTTAGTGCCATAGGGCATGGGCAATGCTCACTGTTACAAATCAAGAGAGTCCCTTTGATGGCAGAAGAGATCTGTTACTACTCATCACCTGCCCTGCCCTGGTTGAACCTCTGCACTAGCCAAGCTAAGAGGAAGAGAGCAGCCCCAGATCAGAACACCATAGATCCCCATTCTTCTTTAATGAAACTCAATAGCTATAAAAGCATAAATACTTCTCTTACTGTTGATTGTTTTGATTGATTTTTCAGAGCACTGAAATTGTTGTTTTTGTCAATTTTTCTCAGATTTATAGTTGCTTTTGTGGAAAAAGAATTTGCTAAGCTCCTCATTAGGTCATAGCCCAAGGTTTGCTGTTAAGTTTTGTTAGGATGAATCAGGGCTCTCTTTAGTCTAGAGCTAATTTAATCCTTCTAATAATGCAAAGCTTTCTCTTTTATTGAGACATAATTCACATATTGTAAATTTTACTCTTTTAAAGTGTACAATTCAGTGGGTTTTTTTTTATATATTCATGAGATTATGTAACCACCATCACTATCAATTTCAGAAAATTTTCATCACCCCCAAAAAGAAACTCCCGACTCCATACTGTGTAGTAGTAACTTCACATTTCTACCTTCAAACAACCCCTGGCAATGATTTATCATCTGTGTAAATCAATGTCCCTGTTATGGAAGTTCCATATAAATGGACTCCTAACATATGGCCTTTTGTGTCTGCTTTCTTTTACATAGCATACTTTCAAGGTTCATCTATGTTGTATCATATACCAGAATTTCATTCTTTTTTAAGGTGGATAACATTCTACCATATGTATGTACCCCATTTTGTTTATCCATTCATCAGTAGATGGTCATTTGGGTTATTTCTACTTTATGGCTACTATAAATAATGCTGTACAGATATTTGTGTACATGTTTTTGGGTAAACTCATGTTATCAGATTTCTTAGTCATATACCTGGAAGTGAAAATTCTGAGTCATGCAATACTTCTCTGAGGGTTCCATCTAATGTCACATATTGTGTGACACCTTTACATTCTGCCTGTTGACTCAATGAACTATTCTTCATCTGTATGAGCTCCAAACATTGTTTGCACCCTTGCCTTTCAGTGTTTTTTTTTTTTTCAAGAACTTTGGGTAATTTCTTCCCATGAATGCACAAATCTATACTCAACCAAAAATATGAGGGAACTCCTCTGTAGATCTCCAGTGCTTTCTGTGTTCCCTTCCCTCCTACGGCCTTGAACAACTTTGCCTGACTTCTGATCTCTTTCTTCTCTCCTCAGCAAGGATGCTAACTTTTGTTTGGGTTCCTCTGCTCTGTACTTCCTCCAGGAATCTGCAACCAGACTATTAGCTAGGGCAAATACAGGATTCAGCTTGTTTATTTGTGTTTCTTCCCTTAGAAATCACAATCATTTTCTGTCTCCTGCCCAAAGTCTAAAAACTGTTGTCCTATATACTCTTTTACTGGATTTCTAATTATTTGAGGGGGGAGGATAAATCTAGTTCCTGTTATATTGTGCTAAGAAGCAGAAATCTCTGAGTTTTATCACTAATTTTAAAGAGTAGATTGAAGCTCAGAAAGTGTATTCATCATTATTGATTACCTACAAAGTTCTCAGAAGTGTTCCTGGCCTTGAGAATTCAACAGTATAATAAGACTTGATTCATATCTCCAAGGGGTTCCAACCTAAGACACTATAAAGACCTTAGAATACTTTTTTTTTAATAGTAGATAACCCAACTGGACCTTAAAGAGGGTCTTCAATACCAAAAGATAAATAAACAAAATAAAAATTACTTTCCTCAAAGCCACTGACTGTTCTTAAACTTCTAACTTTTCCATCTTCTCAAATATACCTATGGGGTATCATATATTTTTATATATACTGGTGGTTAATAATTGTAGTGATTTTCAAATAGGAGAGGGAAAGTAATTTTCTCTTCCCAAAGAGAGAGGGAATATTTACCAGACTCAATGGGAGAAGAGTTACTAAAACAAAACAAAACAAAACCTCTTTATGCAATTATGAAATGCTCCTTTCCCAAGTAGATGAAACATAATCCACTCCTGCTCCTCAATTACATTGCACACATAATCATAGATATTTGTTGCTCTATGGTATTACTAGCATATCAGTTCTGTTTTTAATAAGCAACCACAAGCCACATGTACTGCATAACATGGGGGAGTACAGGTGGAGGTGAAGCTAACTATAATAGAAGAGTACAAGGGAGTTTTCTTGAGGGATGAACCTATTCTGTATCCTGTGTTGATTATAGCATAAATCTATATATATGTTAAAATTCACAGACTGATACACCAAAAGAAAAGGTCAATTTTACTTTATGATAATTTTAAAATAAAAATAAAAAATAATTTAAAGGAGAACCATAAGCTCTGCTAGGAAGTTCTATTCATAAGCAGCCTTATGAATTATTACATACCAACCAACACTAAGCTTTTAATAAATTAGTGACACAGAATAATCATCAAGAAATGAAACTCCTTCCCTACTGGATTCAAAATATTTTCTTTCAACAAGAGAAATTTTTCAAAAAGAATGAAGGACCCAATTCTGTTTATATCTATGTTCAAACTGAGCAAGCTATTTCTAGCAATATGTTTACTTGAGCGATATATCACACAAAGTTATTTAGATGGTCCATGTAGTTCATCACAAAAGTACTCAAACTTTATTTAAATAGATTATTCTCTTCATATTAGTCTCAGTTACCAGTGAAAAATTAAAGAAAATGTGTATATTATGATTTCATAGAACAATAAATGATATAATTGACACACAGCATAGATGACTCAGTATTTGTTCTGAACCAAACACCCTTAATATTCTTCTTCAAAGGCCACACTTACTTTGCCCTGTGTGTGTCTGTGTGTGTGTGCACGCATGCGTGTGTGTTCATATATACATAAAGAGAGAGACAGAGAAAAAGCATCCAATATAATGAAATGTCCTTGCACATTTTCTCTCCTCCACCTGTTTGAAACCTACTACCTTTTCTTCAAAAGTGATATATCAAAAGTGAGACCTTAATTCTTATTAACCTATTTACTCTTTTTTTTTTAATTTTTTTATTGTTATGTTAATCACCATATATTACATCATTATTTTTTGGTGCAGTGTTCCATGATTCATTGTTTGTTCATAACACCCAGTGCTCCATGCAGAACGTGCCCTCCTCAATACCCATCACCAGGCTAACCCATCCCCCCCACCCCCTCCCCTCTAGAACCCTCAGTTTGTTTTTCAGAGTCCATCATCTCTCATGGTTCGTTTCCCCCTCTGACATACTCCCCTTTTCTTCCTCTCCTGTTATCTTCTTTTTCTTTTTTCTTAAAATATGTTGCGTTCATAACACCCAGTGCTCCATGCAGAACGTGCCCTCCTCAATACCCATCACCAGGCTAACCCATCCCCCTACCCCCTCCCCTCTAGAACCCTCAGTTTGTTTTTCAGAGTCCATCATCTCTCATGGTTCGTCTCCCCCCTCTGACATACTCCCCTTTTCTTCCTCTCCTGTTATCTTCTTCTTTTTTTTTTTCTTAAAATATGTTGCGTTATTTGTTTCAGAAGTACAGATCTGTGATTCAACAGTCTTGCACAATTCACAGCGCTCACCGTAGCACATACTCTCCCCAATGTCTATCACCCAGCCACCCCATCCCTCCCACCCCCAACCACTCCAGTAACACTCAGTTTCTTTCCTGAGATTAAGAATTCCTCATATCAGTGAGGTCATGTGATACATGTCTTTCTCTGATTGACTTATTTCACTCAGCATAACACCCTCCAGTTCCATCCACGTCGTTGCAAATGGCAAGATCTCATTCCTTTTGATGGCTGCATAATATTCCATTGTGTATATATACCACTTCTTCTTTATCCATTCATCTATCGATGGGCATCTTGGCTCTTTCCACAGTTTGGCTATGGTGGACATTGCTGCTATAAACATTGGGGTACACGTACCCCTTCGGGTCCCTACATTTGTATCTTTGGGGTAAATACCCAGTAGTGCAATTGCTGGATCGAACAGTAGCTCTAATTTCAACTGTTTGAGGAACCTACATACTGTTTTCCAGAGGGGTTGCACCAGCTTGCATTCCCACCAACAGTGTAGGAGGGTTCCCCTTTCTCCACATCCCCGCCAACATCTGTCGTTCCCTGACTTGTTAATTTTAGCCATTCTGACGGGTGTGAGGTGGTATCTCATTGAGGTTTTGATTTGGATTTCCCTGATGCCAAGCGATGTTGAGCACTTTTTCATGTGCCTGTTGGCCATTTGGATGTCTTCTTTGGAGAAATGTCTGTTCATGTCTTCTGCCCATTTCTTGATTGGATTATTTGTTCTTTGGGTGTTGAGTTTGATAAGTTCTTTATAAATTTTGGATACTAGCCCTTTATCTGATATGTCATTTGCAAATATTTTCTCCCATTCTGTCGGTTGTCTTTTGGTTTTGTGGACTGTTTCTTTTGCTGTGCAGAAGCTTTTTATCTTGATGAAATCCCAATAGTTCATTTTTGTCCTGGCTTCCCGTGCCTTTGGCGATGTTTCTAGGAAGAAGTTGCTGCGGCTAAGGTCGAAAAGGTTGCTACCTGTGTTCTCCTTTAGGATTTGGATGGACTCCTGTCTCACGTTTTGGTCTTTCAACCATTTGGAGTCTATTTTTGTGTGTGGTGTAAGGAAATGGTCCAGTTTCATTCTCTGCATGTGGCTGTCCAATTTTCCCAACACCATTTGTTGAAGAGACTGTCTTTTTGCCATTGGACATTCTTTCCTGCTTTGTCAAAGATAAGTTGACCATAGAGTTGAGGGTCCATTTCTGGGCTCTCTATTCTGTTCCATTGATCTATGTGTCTGTTTTTGTGCCAGTACCATACTGTCTTGATGATGACAGCTTTGTAATAGAGCTGGAAGTCCGGAATGGTGATGCCGCCAGCTTTGCTTTTCTTTTTCAGTATTCCTCTGGCTATACCTGGGTCTCTTCTGGTTCCATACAAATTTTAGGATTATTTGTTCCATTTCTTTGAAAAAAGTGGATGGTATTTTGATGGGGATTGCATTGAATGTGTAGATTGCTCTAGGTAGCATTGACATCTTCACAATGTTGGTTCTCCCAATCCATGAGCATGGAACGTTTTTCCATTTCTTTGTGTCTTCTTCAATTTCTTTCCTGAGTATTTTATAGTTTTCTGTGTACAGATCCTTTGCCTCTTTGGTTAGATTTATTCCTAGGTATCTAATGGTTTTGGGTGCAATTGTAAATGGGATCGACTCCTTGATTTGTCTCTCTTCTGTCTTGTTGTTGGTGTATAGGAATGCCACTGATTTCTGTGCATTGATTTTATATCCTGCTACTTACTGAATTCCTGTATGAGTTCTAGCAGTTTTGGGGTGGAGTCTTTTGGGTTTTCCACATACAGTATCATATCATCTGCAAAGAGTGAGAGTTTGACTTCCTCTTTGCCGATTTGGATGCCTTTGATTTCTTTTTGTTGTCTGATTGCTGTGGCTAGGACTTCTAATACTATGTTGAATAGCAGTGGTGAGAGTGGACATCCCTGCCGCGTTCCTGACCTTAGGGGAAAAGCTCTCAGCCTTTCCCATTGAGAATGATATTCGCTGTAGGTTTTTCATAGATGGCTTTTATGATATTGAGGTATGTACCCTCTTTCCCTATACTCTGAAGAGTTTTGATCAAGAAAGGATGTTGTACTTTGTCAAATGCTTTTTCTGCATCTATTGAGAGGATCATATGATTCTTGTTCTTTCTTTTGTTAATGTATTGTATCACGTTGATTGATTTGCGGATGTTGAACCAGCCTTGCAGCCCAGGAATAAATCCCACTTGGTCGTGGTGAATAATCCTTTTAATGTACTGTTGGATCCTATTGGCTAGTATTTTGGTGAGAATTTTGCATCCATGTTCATCAAGGATATTGGTCTGTAATTCTCTTTTTTGATGGGGTCTTTGTCTGGTTTTGGGATCAAGGTAATGCTGGCCTCATAAAATGAGTTTGGAAGTTTCCCTTCCATTTCTATTTTTTGGAACAGTTTCAGAAGAATAGATATTAATTCTTCTTTAAATGTCTGATAGAATTCCCCTGGGAAGCCATCTGGCCCTGGGCTTTTGTTTCTTGGGAGATTTTTGATGACTGTTTCAATTTCCTTAGTGGTTATAGGTCTGTTCAGGTTTTCTATTTCTTCCTGGTTCAATTTTGGTAGTTGATACATCTCTAGGAATGCACCCATTTCTTCCAGGTTATCTAATTTGCTGGCATAGAGTTGCTCATAATATGTTCTTATAATTGTTTGTATTTCTTTGGTGTTGCTTGTGATCTCTCCTCTTTCATTCATGATTTTGTTGATTTGGGTCATTTCTCTTTTCTTTTTGATCAGTCTGGCCAGGGGTTTATCAATCTTGTTAATTCTTTCAAAGAACCAGCTCCTAGTTTCGTTGATCTGTTCTACTGTTCTTTTGCTTTCTAGTTCATTGATTTCTGCTCTGATCTTTATGATTTCTCTCTCCTGCTGGGTTTAGGCTTTCTTTGCTGTTCTTTCTCCAGCTCCTTTAGGTGTAGGGTTAGGTTGTGTATTTGAGACCTTTCTTGTTTCTTGAGAAAGGCTTGTATTGCTATATACTTTCCTCTCAGGACTGCTTTTGCTGTATCCCAAAGATTTTGAACAGTTGTGTTTTCATTTTCATTGGTTTCCATGAATTTTTTTAATTCTTCTTTAATTTTAACCTATTTACTCTTAAGACACAATCAAGACAATGTCAACGGCTTTGTATTTCTTAAAGAGATAATGCTTTAGTTCATAATATAAATTAAAACAAACTCCAGCCAGTCAAGCCTACTAGTCTAAAGTTACCCTTGTGCACTTATCAATGTAATTGCAGTTCAGAAACTATCTTGACAACGGTTCTCCTGCTCTCCTTTCTCAAGCTCAGATAATGAGCACATAATAGGAAATTCCTCATTAAGAAAATATGAGAACAATGACTGAGAAACATTGTGCTAAAATGGAAGGAATTTTGAGCTAAGAATTAAGAGAGGCCAATTTTATTTCTATGTTCGTTCTTTCTATTTTCCTCATCTCTAAAAGGAAAATAAGTAATTATAGGATTATTGTGAAAACTAAATAAAATAATCTTTTAAAAGTTGATTTGAGACATAAATTATGTTTTCCTATATGAATTGGGTTGGAAATGTACCCAAACATTATTGTATTAAGTAATTATAGTACCACCAAATATAAGAATACATTTATCCACCTCCCCCCGCCAAAAAAGCCCAGCATCCCCAATCAAGTTGTAATCAAACCAATTCTAAGAGTTGTTATGGACAACTCTTGTTGTTAATGACAACTTAAATAGTATTCACCTAATATCATTACTCACTTCAGTTTCTGTTTGAGCAATTCTTGGTAATATTCAAAGTTTCAGAAGATAACAGATTTTTAATTTACATCTCCAGAAAAATCCTTTGGGTTTTGCATTGCTTAGTCATTAAATCTTTGGTTTTATGTACCTAAATAATTTTTCTTTGTTTTGTAAAAGATTTTTATTACTTATTTTATATACCCAGCTTCCACTATCTTTAAATCAAACAAATCATTGGGATCTAGTCTTAAAAATCTGTCATATAAAATTAATGAAATAGTTTTGTCTTCACTTTAGAATGTCAATATTCATAAACCATAAGCAGTAGACATTTCCACGAGTACTACAAATAGGACTGAGGGTGCAGTCTCTGAGAACTGAAACTTAAAAGAGTTAAAAAATAAAACATGACTAAGTTAATCATAGTATTTAGGTGGAGATCTAAGACTATAAACACTCTCTAGCTTTTTTGCCACTCTTAATACTGTCTACTAATTCTACTAGTTCTACCCTTGTTAATCTTTAGTCAGAAATCCAGTTTATTTAGTCTTTCTAAGTATTTAACATAAAAGTCACCTATTACAGATTGGGACTTCAAAACTTTTCCAGACTATAAAATTCCTAGTGTAACCATCACTTAACATTTAAGAAATATCTAACTGACCTTGTGCCCTCTCGGGTACTCAGTTTCCAGATATTTAGATTGATGAGTACATATATCCAATAATTTGAACTTTTCCCCTCTATTTTCTTCACTTACTGTACTGCCTTTGTTTTGGGGGCATGAGTATGTGTGAATTTGTAGTTTTCTAAGTCATATTAAAAATGCTTACCACAATGGGCACAAATTATTTCAAGTGAGATCTTTGGCTACTTTATTAATAGTTTATATAATTTCATCACATTATTCTGTAGAAATAGCATGGATCTGAGAGCCAGAAAATTTCTTATTCAAATCTTAGGCCTACCACTTCCAAGCTGTATAATTTGAGTAAGTGACTTATTTCTGAGCCTCTTTCCTTATGTGAAAAGCAGTGGTTATTACAAGCATTATAGGGAATGAAAAATGGTGATGTGTAATTTAATTATTACAGAAACAAGCAAGGATAAGGTACTCAACAAATAGTAGTTATCATGAAAATTGTCAACACCTGGGAGAAGTACAACACCCCCTCCAACAGAACATGTGTTGTGATTTTTGGTTCACTGAATCTGGTCACAGCTCTGAAAAGGCTTACATCAGGACCTCTCTAGAGATCCTGAATGACACACCATTAACAGACTACATAAGGAGTGATTATGTTGGCAGGGGTCTTTACACACATATGATACCACTTTGCAGGACATTACATTCCCCCTGCTTCTCACATTCACTGTAACATTCGGCGACATGGTATGATTCATAGGTGAACACCACAGTTCTGGTTAAGATGGCAACTTGACAACAGACAACTTGATAATCCCTTTCTCATTTCCAGAACCCCATACAAATGATAAAATGATTGAAAAAAATGAAGAAATGTTTGAAGGCTCTCAAATTTGCCCTTGAAAAAGCAGCTTAGCAAAATATTGGCAGACCCCACAGACAAGGCCTCATTTCCAAGGCTTGAAAACCTTGAAAGCACAATTCATCACTTACAAACACTTTGACAGCTGGAGATTTATATCATTTAAAAGTACCAATTTATCTGGGGGAGGAGGGGTGCTCTGATTTTGAAGAGTCACTACCCCAGGAAAAAAATTGTCATCTTCCTGAAGTAACGGGGATTTTCTTGACAAGTAGGCACCAGTGCCAGAAAGAAATCTAGACACAGCCATAGAATGAACCAGTTCAGAATTTATACCACATGAATGGGTATCAATCCAGCTAGTTCTGATATAGTGGTATCTTTCGATGCAGAAAAGTAAAAACCCCACAACCCAAACAACCACAAAGATGATGTCCAAGCTACCTATGAAGATCTTTAAACTGTTGACCCCCAAGCTGCCTATATAAATTTGCACCAAACAAATACTCTAATACTTGAGAATAACTACTTATAATAAGAAGTGGACCAGTAGTGATCTCAGTTGTACCTCCCAGGGTCCCAGCTGAACAAATCCAATCAACCAATAGGGTCCATCTTAGAAAATCAAGGGTCTTTCTTCTTAAATTTCTATACCGAATTTTCCGGTTGGCTTGAACATTAATCTAGGTATAGTAGTATTTATTAAGAATTGCACATAATCCATCTGGGCTTACAAGGAAGAAGTCTAAGGTAATGCTATCACCTATTACAAGTCCAATCAGTGAGGATGACCTGAATGCCTTCCAGGCTAAGGAAGGTACAAATCACTCTGTTCTCTAAAGAAAAACAAGATACTGCCTGGTTCCCTCACAGGAAGTAAAATCCCACAGGCATATGTAGTATCCCTTGAAAGAGAATGTTGTTTATAATTACCCCAATCAAAGTGAAAAGATGTACAGGTTGACACTGCCTCCAATGTGACCTCCCAACTGCCAGGTAGGCCTTTGCGTTCCCAAACTGGTTCCGATAATTGAATCTAGTCTTTAGTTTAGAGGGACAACCTGAGGCTAGTCAGTCTAATCTGTACGTTAGTTCATCCCACCAGGGAAGGGGACATTTGTTTGCCTCACAGAATGACTATATTGAGGTTGGGAAAATCATCCAGAGATGTTTTGTGTGGGTGGTAGAAACTGGGGCCATCTCTGCTATTTCCAATAGACTTACTGGAAAGAGAAATGGTGATCAAAGCTTGGTCAGAGCCGTCTGATGGGGGACAGAAGACACAGCAGTTATAGTTAAAGCACTTGTGGCAATTTGGAAGAGCCTCACCAGGGAATTTTCCTTGGGGAAGCAGGCTTTTGGGCAGTTCTGAAAGAGAAAGTTTATCGATGCTTCTCCTTCCTCCCTGTTTCCAGTAGTCCTTAGAACGCCCTCACTCCACCCCCACTCACGATGCCAGGTTATTTCTTTTCCTCTAACACCAAAAATTGGCATGTCCTATTCTAGCAGCTGTATCTTCACCTTTTCTACACTCACTCCCTACGTGCACCTTTTGTCCAAAAGGGTTACTAAGAATGAAAAGAGGGATATAATGAAAAATTGTTAGAAGATCTTAAGTCTGTGTTATGTGTTAAGTTAAAAAGAAAATATAGATTAATGATTTGGGGATGTGTTGACAACATAAGATTAGTGAAAATAAAAAGATCTGAAAAGTTTATTTAATTGAATCTTAATTTTTAAAAAAATTAGAAATCATAACCAGAAGTACTGAAAAATATATTAAAAATTTAATGATGCAATTTGGGTTAATTTTATTTTGTAGCTTTAAAGATCTACATTTTTATTCTGTTAACATATGTGTTATATATGCTATATATGTGTTTTCCTCAAGAGGGAAAAACAATAAATGCTATTTTTAAATTCAAATGAAATCAGTGGAAAGTCCTATAAATTCCCACAAACAATATAAAAAGAAATCTATTTTAGTTCCCTTTCCAACTATGCAGCTTTCTCATCTTTCTGTTTTTTTAAATTCCTCTGAGATTTTTGTGTCATTATTTCCCCTAATAAGCATATGCCAAAATAAGAATACACATACAAGAGATTAACTGAAGGAAACACCTATGAAGGATGAACAGGGTTAGCCAGGGAGAGCCTCCAGAGTGAGAGGCAGGTTTGGCACCTAAGAAAGAAGAGGACAGGAGGGAGTACCAGGTGGGAACAGCTTAAGACTGCAGCACAGTTTTACGGACATTCCAGCTGTGGGAGTAGGTATATCAAGTCAATGTTGCTCATTAGAGGAAGCCCCCCACTCCTGCAGGAATGGACGTCAATGGTTCCCTGCTTCCCATGCTCAGTAACCGACTGGGAACAGTGAAGGAAAACCTGGCCCCTGTGAAAAATCAGAGAGGGATTCTGGGAGGGCCACTGGTCACCTAAACTGTGTTCAGGAGAACTTTGGGTGGCACATCTTATTACTTGTACCTTTGTGAACTGTCTACTTTTAAAATTAGAGAAAAACAACTTTAGCACATTTCTTTCATCTGTGAATTTGCCAGTGGAAAAGAGTTTTGGAATTAGACAGACCTACAGCTGATCCCAGTATTGCCATTTACACGCTGGGTGATATTAAACAACTCACGTAAGCCCTCAACTTCCTCAAGAAAAGTCTTTACTAGAACAGTATGGTAGAAACTTTCTAGCATAGTTTCTCAAGTAGGGGATGCTTTTGTAGAAATTCCCCACATGCGCAGCCATGCTTATGTTACGTGAGCCCGTTCAACTGGCCATATCTGAAAGCACATGGGGTAAAAACCTGATTTACACTGTGCTAATTAAGATCTTTCTTCCAGAAATTTGGGATTAGGTCACACGTGTCCGTGTCCAATAACATTTGAACTTGGAAGAAAAACAAATTTATAACCAACACTCTCCATGTACGTGTATGATCAACTTTCATCATGTGCAAATCAAATCACACACACAGAAAGAGAGCGGATTGGACTTGAACACAAGAGGCTAAAGCAAGAGATAATTAGGAAGAGATACAAAGAGGCATATGAATTAGGAATACCTGCCTTTGTGCCTGATTTTCACATTTCCTGGTATCAGTCCTGGTCACTTTTCCCTGGGGTCCTGGGGCATACTTCCTTGTTCTTATAATAAATTCCCTTTTACACATAAGTTAGTTTAAATGGATTTCTGTTGCTTTTTACCAAAAGGGCTTTTAATCAAATAGACAGAGTCCTGATTAATAGATGCTTTTCAGAATAAATGCATTTCCTTTAACCTTAGCTTTCCTAGAGTCAGCTATTTTCTGAAACCCATTTTTCCATTTTTCCTTAACTTTCATTTAGTTGGTTCTGGCCAGATTATATTAACTGATTATAGCAATGTTTGGAGACATGAGCAGTACTCTTACGTACATACCCCTTACTGGAGGTGATTGTGAGGCAAAATAAAAGAAAAACTAATATGTATACCTGAGATCACATTATTAGCCAAGGAATTCCAGAAACTTGGCAAAAAAGAATCATCAGCCTCAGGTCTCCTTGCTCAGTGTTAGTATAATGGTTACCTGAGGATTCTGACTTCAGAAATGTTCTAATCAGCACAAAACATCCTCTATTCAGCATATCTACAGATGACGGTAATTAGGTCAGTGCAATATTGCCAATACAGGATGACAAATGCAGCCATTTGTCAGTGAGTAAATCTGCAACCTTCATACACAAAGTGGAAGCTACTATCTCCAAATCACCAGAAGGTGACTTTCTAGTCGTGGAGATAGCTTTGTGCACTTTCATTGTGATGAGATCTATCTTTTGCCAAAGGGATTGACAGGATTAGACTACAAGGCTGCTAAACAGAGCAGTATTAAATGGTTTATACACAGACTATTCTCTAGGATAAATCCTGTTCCTACTGTTTCATAATCACCTTCCTTTTTTATCAAGGTATGAGAAATCTATACCTTTTAATGAGTTGTGTTGGCTACTAAAGAAATCTGCATGCATCCATCCGCTCAGAAATAATATCTCCCATCCCTATATTTGCAAAACTCATTGATTCTTTTATTATAGCCCTCATCACAAGTTGCCTCATATTTGAACTAACTCTATGTTTCTCCTTGATTCTATGCTTTTGAAAATCTCCTCCTATGTCTTGCTTATATTTGCAGCTTACATAGAATTTACCAGTGCTTACATATTGTAGGTAATCAGTTTAAAAAAAATTAAATAATAAGTGACTAATAATACTGATATCCCTTTAAGAGAAGGAATTTAAGCACTTGGAACTTTGGGGGTCATGAGTCAGAAGTTTCTTGCTACTTATAGAAATAAGGCCCAGTTAATTCTTTAAAATCACAGAACTTTTACAGATATTAGAGAAATAACAACATGATCAAAGACTTTACACACACTGACAAAGCAGGTTAAAAGATGCATAGATGGCACTGAAGCAAGTCAAAGTCTCTCCGTATTAAATATAACTTTAAGTATACTAATTTTTGGAAACATTTTATTTAAGTATCTGATTAGTTCTCCAGACAAGGTGGATTATACCTCAAAGAT
Source organism: Zalophus californianus (assembly GCF_009762305.2). NCBI lineage: Eukaryota > Metazoa > Chordata > Mammalia > Carnivora > Otariidae > Zalophus > Zalophus californianus. The sequence continues at coordinate 88,127,700 of NC_045600.1, forward strand.
AATGGGAAGGATCTGTTTAAATGTCACAGGAGAGGAAGTTATACCATAGCTTTAATAGCTTTTTAATGCTCAGAATCTGATCATAGTAATTTTAGTTTGATAATTCAGAGAATGGAAGATATTTGCTTCTTAGAGAGTTAAATGAACCATTTGAAAAATACAAATTCCATATAAGAAACATTTGATAAAATGTTTAAAATATCCTGACATTAACTGAGAAAGGATACTTAACAGTAACAAATTTCCTTTCTTTCAGTCTGAAATACTTTAAATTATATTATTTAATTACTATACATTCATAGAAAATAAAATTATAATTGTAAACCTATATTGATTGTAGAGTTAGAGAAATTATACAGTAAGAAAACAAATATTACCATTATTTCCACAATCTAGAAATAACTATCATTTACATTTTACTGGATTTCCATTAATGTTTTATATATATTATAATGTAGAATTTATATGTAACATAATGTATAATAATATACAATTTAACATAATTATTTAAAAACTGTAAATAAGTAAAGATTCTGCACTTTTACTTAAAATTGTAATGTGAAACATTATCCATGATATTGAAAAGACTTTTAAATTATTTATGTTACTAAGTAACATTATATTACATGGATATGCTATATATTTTAAAGAATTTCTCCATTATTTGGGAAATTCTTTATTATGAATATTTTTCATTGCTATCATCTTTTTGTATTTATTTATTTAATTGAAGTAACATTACTATTTGAAATGATATGGCCATTTTAAAGGTTCTCAACATAATTTACTAACTTGCTTTAGAGAAAAATCATCAAAATTTTACTCACCTAAATAATCACACACATTTCATTTCTCTTTGTGCTTTGACTGCCCTGAGAAAATATTCGTATTCCAAATTTACTTATGTTTGCTAACAGTGCTTTTTTACTTTATTTATGTCATATGTACTTTCAATTAATCAAGAGCCAAAAATTCTATAGTGACTCAGATCCTGGTATCATTTAGCCAATATCCTCTCTTTATCAAGTTCTACCATTTTATCAATTTTGGTGGTAAAAAGCAAACATAAAAATGTTGCCCTGATCATGGATAGCTTTCTTTTTTAAATAAAATACTGTGACTATTTGACATTTATTTATTTATTTATTACTATGTTTATGTTTTCAGCAAATTTATTTGGGGAAAAAATCCCTTATATTTATTCCCTAGTGGATAACAATAATGATGATGATGATATATGATACAAACAAGAAGCACTATGATGTACTTTCTTTGTGCTAGACTCATAGTAAGCCCTCATATTCATTACTGGATTTGACCCCAAGGTGAAAAAAAGTAATGCAATTATTTATTGCAAAATTTTAAGCCCTACAGTCTTTGGTTTGGGTCTAAAACTATATCTAAAAACTATATATTCTCCCTGTTAGTCAAGTCATGACTGAATCCAGACTATAATCCTCTAATCATCAATTATTAGTAGCATCTTTGCGAAGTATATGAGAGCTTATGAGAAGACACGATTTAGAGCTGCCTAGTCATTTAGAAGATTATTAGATAAAAATGAAAGGTGAGAATTTTTAGAGGAGTTTGACTTGGAGATAACACAGAAATAATCATAAACCGTGTTACCTAAAGAACCCTCACATCAGATTTGCACCTCTTTTGCGTATTGTAATATCTGTACCTTGTAGGCATAACTGTTTTTGCTAGGTTTTTTAAGTTGTTAGCAGTCCCATTTATAATGTCTGAATTTCAAATTTTCAATTTTATCTCTCATGGAATATAATATTATCTGTATCTAACTGCTTTTTGTGGATCAACTGCATTAAATCCAGCAAATGCAAATTTAAATAAGTAGCTGGTAAATTCTTATAAAGCAGAAACGTATCAGGGAATTACGGTATAAATGCTTCTGTATAAGTTAGAACCTTTTCTCTGCTCCATTTGCAATCATATAAAATTTTCCCTAGAGACAGAGAATTAGAAAATTCCATTTTCAGGGAAAATTTGAGACATATTTGATCTACAGACTATAAATACATGGTAAAGATTGCACAAAAGCCATCATGAAGAAATAAAGAGATGATGAACAGAGGTCAACCCAGTGGTAGAAAAACCTCAGAAAACCCTAGGGAAAAAAAAATTCATTTCTTTAAAGTGAGGGACTCATCCTGGATTGCAAAAGTTTATCCCTTCACTAACAATAGAGGGAGGAACCAAATTAAGAAGCTGTCAGGAATTCCATTTTATTGAGAAAGGCTGAAGGAGAAAGTTTGCATAGAATCTTCCTATATATTATTGTTCCAGAAATATATAATTTGTTCAATGATGAGTAATAAAAATAAACTGGTATAGGATTAACACAAAAATATTGCAGGGAAAAAGGATGGAAAAGAACAGTAGAATTCAAGAGAGTTTACACAAGTAGGTTATACTTTTGTAGTCTTACAGACTTCGCCTCCAAAAGGATCATTCCTTCTTTACTACCGCAAGAATAAAAAGTTTCCTTCAAATATGGCCTTTTTAAATAACTAACAAAAAATATAACACTAAAAAAGAACATTAAAACAATGTATCAATATAAATATTTAAAGATAATATTTTTCAAAGCTTTCCTGAAAGGAAAAAAAACAAAGATGGACTATTAAATTGAAAGTGGAGAACATGAGTTTTCAGGAAAAATGAACACAGAACATTTAACAGCAAGACATATCCTGGTAAACTTACTCAATTTAAAGGAATAAAAAGAAATCTTTCAGTTAATTAAGCAGGGAGTTCAAGTCACTTCTTAGGGGAAAAAATATCAAACAGGCTTCAGATTTCCCCACAGCAACATTCAATGCCAAAATGTAATAGGGACATAACTACAAGATACTTGAGGAAAGATTTTATATTCAGACAAGCCAACATTCAAGTAGAAAAGCTAAAGAAAACCTGTTTGACTTTGCCACAAGTCAGGGAATATTGTTCTTAGGAGTTCTTCCTTGAGGAAAATTATTAAAGAATGAACTTCAGGAAACTAATATAGGACTTTGAAAACTACCAGAAAAGGATTAGCAGTATGTATAAATTCTATTTAACTGTAGAACAAAGAGTAAAAAAAAAATAAATGTGAAAATTAGAATGGAGTGGAATAAATCATATAAGAGAAATTTACACATAATTTATATACCAAATTGAATACTAAAAAAGGAAATAATATAGATTAAAACTAGTTAAAATAGATTTGAGAAGTAAAAGTTTGTGTTATTACCCATTACAATAGGGAGACAATAGCTACAGTCTAAAGAAATATGTTAATTGTCACTCAACGATATATTATAAAAATCTTTCCATATCACCCAGAGAGAATCTACAGCTGTTCTTATTGGTGGTATAGCATTTTTGTTTCCAAATATAAAATGATCCTTTTAAATGAGCCAGATTATTGGAGATGCAGGTGTTCCCCAAATGTTAATATTATAAGAAATAGTGCTATGAACTTTTAATGTATGTTTTTATGTATTTGTGTGACCACTTTTTAAATTAAACTCCTAGTAACGATGGACTCTGAAAAACAAACTGAGGGTTCTAGAGGGGAGGGGGTGGGGGGATGGGTTAGCCTGGTGATGGGTATTCAAGGGGGCACGTTCTGCATGGAGCACTGGGTGTTATGCACAAACAATGAATCATGGAACACTTCATCAAAAACTAATGATGTAATATATGGTGATTAACATAACAATAAAAAAATAAAAATTAAAAAAAAAATTAAACTCCTAGTAATAGAATTCTTGGGTCAACAGACTGACAAATTTTGGAACTATCTTTTGAAATAAGGAATGGTGATAATTATTTCTCTCAATCCTTGCCAACACTAGATATCATTATTCTCTCTTTACAGAATTTCTGAGCAGAGGATATGCATATTTAAATTTATAATTATTTCATTATTCATAAAACAAATAAATTCACTATATGTTGCCTACTTGTATTTATTCATTTTTTGAAACAACTGTTCATTCCCTTTGTCTGCATTCCCGGAGGGAGGACAGAAGGGAGGTAAACGATGAAGTTTGCACTTTTTTCATATTGATCTTCAAGTGTTTATCACATATTAAGACAAATCTTTATCATGTTTGTTGTAAATACTGCCCCTTTAAAAATTTTATCTATAGCATTTACAAAACCATAAATAATTAAATTTTGTGTTAAAATCTATTTTTCTTTTTCCCTATAGCTTCTGCCTTTGTGTCATAATTAGAAAAAGTTTTGATCCTAATTTTATATATAAACTTCTTTTAGTACTTAATTCTGTAGATTTTCTATAGCATCTGCAATTTATTTTTGTCTCCCATTCTTTTCTGCCTTCTCTAATTTTAACTGAAAATTTTGTATGATTCCATTTTCTCTCCTCTTTTAGCATATCAATTGTACTTCTCTTTCAAATATTTTTGGTGGTTGCTTTAAAGTTTGAAATATCTTTAGAACAAATTCAAGTCCATTTTTTTTTTTTCAATTTAAGATCACACACTTCATGCCTTTTTTGTAATCTGAGTACAGGTGACACACAATGTTACATTAGTTTCAGGTGTACCACATAGTGATTCAACAACTCTATACATTATGCTATATTCACCACAAGTATAGCAACTGTGATAGAGACTGTCACAATACAAGGCTATTACAATATCATTGACCATACTTCTGATGCTGTACCTTTTGTTCCCGACTTGTTCATTCCATAATTGGAAGCCTGTCTCTCCCTTTCTCCTTCACCCATTTTATCCTATCCTGCACTCTTTGGCAACCATCTGTTTGTTCTCTGTATTTATAGGTCTGATTCTGCTTTTTGTTTGTTTGTTTGTTTGTGTGTTTTGTTTCTGGGATTTACCAGATAAGTGAAATCCTATGGCATTTGTCTTTCTCTGACTTATTTAACTTAACATAATACCCTTTGAGGCCATCCATGTTGTTGCAAATGGCAAAATCCTATCCTTTGTATAGCTGCATATTATTCTATCATATATATATATGTATATATATATATATACATATATATATATACCACATCACCTTTATCCATTCATCTATCAATGGACACTTGGGCTGCTTCCATAATCTTGGCTATTGTAAACAATGCTGCAATAAACATAGGGTGCATATATCTTTTTAAAAAAAGTTTTTTTAATTAATTGATATATTTATTTATATTTATTGTGTGAGCAGGGGAAGGACAGAAGGAGAGGGAGAAAGAGAGAGATCTCAAGCAGACTCCATGCTGAGTGCAGAGACTCACGTGGGGCGTGATCTCATGACGCTGAGATCATGACCTGAGCTGAAATCAAGAGCTGGACACTTAACTGAATGAGCCACCCAGGCACATTAAAGGTATACATATCTTTTTGAATTAGTATTTTCATTTTCTTTGGTTAATACCCAGTAGTGGAATTATTAGGATCATATGGTACTTCTAGTTTTAATCTTTTGAGGAACCTATATATTATTTTCCACAGTAGGTGTACCAATTTACATTCCTACCAACAATGCATGAGGGTTCATTTCCCTCTATATCCTCATCAACACTTCCTATTTTTTGTCCTTTTGATTTTAGCCATTCTTACGGGTGTAAGGTGATATCTCATTGTTGTTCAGATTTGCATTTCCCTGACGATTAGTGACATTGAGCATCTTTTCATGTGTTTGTTTGCCATTGGTATGTCTTCTTTGAAAAAATGTCTATCCAGCTCCTCTGCACATTTTAAAATCAGATTACTTGATTTTTATTTGCCATTAAGTCATATAAGTTCTTTATATATTTTGGATATTAACTCCTTATCAGATACATGCGCAGATATTTTTTCCCATTCAGTAGGTTGCCTTTTTGTTGGTGGTGGTGGTGGTTTCTTTCACTGGGCAAACCTTTTCATTTTAACAAGTCCACTTTCAAATAAAACTGTACCACTTCATGGGGAGCATAGGGTCCTTATAATAGAGTATTCCAAATCTTCCCTCCATCCCTTATTACATTTGCTATTCATTTCATTTATCCATAAGTGATAATCACCTAATTGTTGCTAATGTCATTTTAGACAAACTGTTCAAATGTTACATCATTTTCAAATAAAAAATTAAAAATTGTTTTACCTTTATTTATTGCTTCTCTAATATTCGTCCTCTTTTTATGTAGATCCAAGTTTCTGACCTAAATCATCTTCCTTTTGAAAGCTTCTTTCAATATTCCTTGCAATGCAGGTTTACTTGTGACGAATTTGATCAATTTTTGTTTCTCAAAACAAGTATTCCCCATGAGTTTTAAAGGAGTTTCGGGGCACCTGGGTGGCTCAGTCGTTAAGCGTCTGGCTTTGGCTCAGGTCATGATCCCAGGGTAGTGGGATCAAGCCCTGCATTGGGCGCTCTGCTCAGCAGGAAGCCTGCTTCTCCCTCTCCCACTTCCCCGCTTGTGTTCCTTCTCTAACTTTGTCTCTCTCTGTCAAATAAATAAACAAAATCTTTTAAAAAAAAATAAAGGATAGTTTCACTGGATACACAATTATAGGATGGCATTTTTTCTTTCAGCAGTAAATATTTCACTCTACTCTCTTCTTGAAAAAAGTCCAATTTAATTATTTTCCTTGTTTTTTTATACATAGGGATTTTTTTCCTTCTGGCTTCTTTCAAAATTTTCCCTTTGTCTTTGATTTCCTATAGTTTGAATATGATATTCCTAGGTGTAGTTTTTAGTATTTTCCTCGCCGGATGCTCTTTGAGCTTCCTAGACCTGCGGGTTGGTGTCTGAATTTAATTTTGGAAAATTAGCAGTCCATCATTTCCTCAAACATTTCTGTTATTCCTTTCTCTCTTTTTGCTCCTTTTGGCATTTCCACTTTGTGTATATTACACCTACTTAATTGTACTTGGTACTTGAGCCTGGGTTCAGTATTCATTATTTTTTTATTCTGTTTTCTCTGAACTTAATTTTGGAAAATTAGCAGCCATCATTACTTCAAATATTTCTTCTATTCCTTTCTCTCTTTTTGCTCCTTCTGACATTTCCATTTTGTACCATGGTACTCGATATTGTGGCTCAATATTCTTTTTTTTCTTTATTCTGTTTTCCCTTTGCTTTTTGATTTAGAAAATTTCTACTGACATATCTTCAAGTTCATGATTCTTTCCTCATCTGAGTCCAGTCCAGTGATGATCCATCAAAGATAGTCTTCATTTTCCATTGTTTTTGATTTCTAGCATTTCCTTTTGATTCTTTCTTCGAGTTTCCATTCATCTGATTACATTACTCATCTACCTTTGAATGTTATTCACTTTTTTCATTAGAGCCCTTAGTATATTATCATGGTTACTTTAATTTTCTGGTTTTATAATTGCAAAATACCTGCCATATCTGATTTGTTTTTTTGTGTGTATATGATTTTGTATTATAATGTGTGTCTTTTTATTTTAAAAAAAAATTTTTTAAGATTTTATTTATTTGAGAGAGAGAGGAAGAGGGAACACGAGCAGGGAGAGGGCCAGAGGGAGAAGCAGACTCCCTGCTGACAGGGGAGCCTAAGCCAAGTTTCGTTCCCAGGCCCCTGGGATCATGACCTGAGCTGAAGGCAGATGCTTAAATGAATGAGCCACCCAGATGGCCCAAATGTTTGTCTTTTTAGACTGTGTTTGTTGTTGCTGCCTTTTAGCATGCCTTGTAAGTTTTCATTGAGATCCAGACATGATGTATTGGGTAAAAGGTGTTGAGATAGATAGGTCTTTAGTATGAAGTTCATGTTTATCAGACTAGGAATTAGGATCTGTTTACTGGTCATTGTAGTTCTGGTGTTAGAGGCTAAAATTTCTTCCAGTATCTGGTTTTGGTCTTCCTTGTTGTCTTTGGGTTTCTCTATAGAGTCCTTCTTAAATAGGGTCTGAGGCTTGTAATTCCTTTATAAACTTTTTAATTTCTACCATTTCCTTTCAATGTTTTTTCACACAATTTCAATCTCTCTACTTAAATTACCAATTTGTTCTTACATATTATCTACTTTTCCATTATTTCCATAACAAATGTCACAGTTTTTTAAAAATTTTCCTGTCATATGATTCCAATATCTTTGTCTTATCTGAGTCTGGTTTTGATGTTTGCTTTGTTCATTCAGATTGTGTTTTTATCTTGCCTTTGGTATGTTTGTAATTTTTTGTTGAAAACTAGACCTTTTGTATTGGGTAATAGGAACTGAGTTAAATAGGCCTTTTGTATTAGGATTTATGATAATCTGGCTAAGAGATGGGTTGTGTTTATTGCTTATAGTTGTAGGTACTAAATCTTCAAATTCTCTTGTGTCCTTCTTTTTGTCCCACTTTTACAATTGTTCCTCCATCGGTATGGTTTTTTGCCCCTTACGTGAGACAGCAAGTTTGCAAGGGGTTGTGCTAAAGTTGCAGAAATATCCTTCTCCCAGGGGGGATAAATCCCTCAAAAATTGTTTTTTTCCTGGAGAGTATACCTTTGTTAGGGGCAGTACTATGGGCATATTTCATAATGGTCACCCTTTCCCTTTTGCCATTGGAGCCAGAAAAAAAATCTCTCTAAGATCTTTACCATGAGAACTTGACAGTTCTAAAGTTAAAGACCATTAGGGGTTTCTGGATGGCTCAGTCAGTTAAGTATCTGACTCTTGATCTCAGCTCAGGTATTGATTTCTGGGTTGGGAGTTCAATCCCTGCACTGGGCTCCACACTGGGTGTAGAGCCTACTAAAAGAAAGAAAGAAAGAAAAGAAAGAAGAAAGAAGAAAGAAAGAAAGAAAGAAAGAAAGAAAGAAAGAAAGAAAGAAAGAAAGAAAGAAAGAAAGAAAGAAAGAAAGAGAGAGAGAAAGAGAGAAAGAGAGAAAGAGAGAAAGAGAGAAAGAAAGAAAGAAAGAGAAAAAAGAAAGAAAGAAAGAGGAAGAAAGAAAGAAAGAAAGAAAGAAAGAAAGAAAGAAAGAAAGAAAGAAAGAAAGAAAGAAAGAAAAGAATAAATCTTCAGCCCTCAGAAATCTCTATCTTATGCAATTCACTCTTAATTTTCAGCAAATTTTCAAAATAAACATTTAAGTGTTTATACCAGTTTGTGGCTCCAATGCTCTAGGGAAGCAGATCTTGGCTGCACTCTGGATTTGCCTGTTTTTCCAGATTTCAGCATGATGTTTTGCCCCACATCCTCGATTCTCTGATGGGTCAAAATTATTTTCAGTTTTTTCTTACTGTAAGGAAAGAGATGACAACTTCCAAACTCTACCTGCTGGAGCTGAAACTGAAAATTTACACTTAATTTTGTATTATACATAGAGTATAATATCTTCCAGCCTTCAAATGGTGAGATCTTTTATTCTAGAGCTACCTCCTCTTTTTCAGGTAATGACAGAACAGAAGGTTAAATAAGAGGAACACCTTCTATAGTCCTATAGTCAATTAAAGTGTACTACATCTAAGTAATTTTCTTGTCCTTCTTCCTTCTTTTTTTTAAAATTTTTTTGTTATGTTAATCACCATATATTACATAATTTGTTTTGGTGTAGTGTTCCATGATTCATTGTTTGTTCATAACACCCAGTGCTCCATGCAGAATGTGCCCTCTTTAATACCCATCACCAGGCTAACCCATCCCCCTACCCTCCTCCCCTCTAGAACCCTCAGTTCGTTTTTCAGAGTCCATCATCTCTCCTGGTTCGTCTCCCCCTCTGACTTACTCCCCTTCATTCTTCCTCTCCTGCTATCTTCTTCTTTTTCTTTTCTCTTAAAATATGTTGAGTTATTTGTTTCAGAAGTACAGATCTGTGATTCAACAGTCTTACACAATTCACAGCGCTCACTGTAGCACATATCTTCCCCAATGTCTATCACCCAGCCACCCCATCCCTCCCACCCCCCACCACTCCAGCAACCCTAAGTTTGTTGCTGAGATTAAGAATTCCTCATATCAGTGAGGTCATGTGATACATGTCTTTCTCTGATTGACTTATTTCACTCAGCATAACACCCTCCAGTTCCATCCACGTCGTTGCAAATGGCAAGATCTCATTCCTTTTGATGGCTGCATAATATTCCATTGTGTATATATACCACTTCTTCTTTATCCATTCATCTATCGATGGACATCTTGGCTCTTTCCACAGTTTGGCTATTGTGGACATTGCTGCTATAAACATTGGGGTGGACGTACCCCTTCGGATCCCTACATTTGTATCTTTGGGGTAAATACCCAGTAGTGCAATTGCTGGATCGAATGGTAGCTCTAATTTCAACTGTTTGAGGAACCTCCATACTGTTTTCCAGAGGGGTTGCACCAGCTTGCATTCCCACCAACAGTGTAGGAGGGTTCCCCTTTCTCCACATCCCCGCCAACATCTGTCATTCCCTGACTTGTTAATTTTAGCCATTCTGACGGGAGTGAGGTGGTATCTCATTGAGGTTTTGATTTGGATTTCCCTGATGCCGAGCGATGTTGAACACTTTTTCATGTGCCTGTTGGCCATTTGGATGTCTTCTTTGGAAAAATGTCTGTTCATGTCTTCTGCCCATTTCTTGATTGGATTATTTGTTCTTTGGGTGTTGAGTTTGATAAGTTCTTTATAGATTTTGGATACTAGCCCTTTATCTGATATGTCATTTGCAAATATTTTCTCCCATTCTGTCGGTTGTCTTTTGGTTTTGTGGACTGTTTCTTTTGCTGTGCAAAAGCTTTTTAGCTTGATGAAATCCCAATAGTTCATTTTTACCCTGGCTTCCTGTGCCTTTGGTGATGTCTCTAGGAAGAAGTTGCTGCGGCTGAGGTCGAAGAGGTTGCTACCTGTGTTCTCCTTTAGGATTTGGATGGACTCCTGTCTCACGTTTAGGTCTTTCAACCATTTGGAGTCTATTTTTGTGTGTGGTGTAAGGAAATGGTCCAGTTTCATTCTTCTGCATGTGGCTGTCCAATTTTCCCAACACCATTTGTTGAAGAGACTGTCTTTTTTCCACTGGACATTCTTTCCTGCTTTGTCAAAGATAAGTTGACCATAGAGTTGAGGGTCCATTTCTGGGCTCTCGATTCCGTTCCATTGATCTATGTGTCTGTTTTTGTGCCAGTACCATACTGTCTTGATGATGACAGCTTTGTAATAGAGCTGGAAGTCCGGAATTGTGATGCCGCCAGCTTTGCTTTGCTTTTTCAAGATTCCTCTGGCTATTCGGGGTCTCTTCTGGTTCCATACAAATTTTAGGATTATTTGTTCCATTTCTTTGAAAAAAGTGGATGGTATTTTGATGGGGATTGCATTGAATGTGTAGATTGCTCTAGGTAGCATTGACATCTTCACAATGTTGGTTCTCCCAATCCATGAGCATGGAATGTGTTTCCATTTCTTTGTGTCTTCTTCAATTTCTTTCCTGAGTATTTTATAGTTTTCTGAGTATAGATCCTTTGCGTCTTTGGTTAAATTTATTCCTAGGTATCTAATGGTTTTGGGTGCAATTGTGAATGGGATCGACTCCTTGATTTGTCTCTCTTCTGTCTTGTTGTTGGTGTATAGGAATGCCACTGATTTCTGTGCATTGATTTTATAGCCTGCTACTTGACTGAATTCCTGTATGAGTTCTAGCAGTTTTGGGGTGGAGTCTTTTGGGTTTTCCACATAAAGTATCATATCATCTGCAAAGAGTGAGAGTTTGACTTCCTCTTTGCCAATTTGGATGCCTTTGATTTCTTTTTGTTGTCTGATTGCTGTGGCTAGGACTTCTAATACTATGTTGAATAGCAGTGGTGAGAGTGGACGTCCCTGCCGCGTTCCTGACCTTAGGGGAAAAGCTTTCAGCTTTTCCCCATTGAGAATGATATTTGCTGTAGGTTTTTCGTAGATGGTTTTTATGATATTGAGGTATGTACCCTCTATCCCTATACTCTGAAGAGTTTTGATCAAGAAAGGATGTTGTACTTTGTCAAATGCTTTTTCTGCATCTATTGAGAGGATCATATGATTCTTGTTCTTTCTTTTGTTAATGTATTGTATCACGTTGATTGATTTGCGGATGTTGAACCAGCCTTGCAGCCCAGGGATAAATCCCACTTGGTCATGGTGAGTAATCCTTTCAATGTACTGTTGGATCCTATTGGCTAGTATTGTGGTGAGAATTTTTCCATCCATGTTCATCAAGGTTATTGGTCTGTAATTCTCCTTTTTGATGGGGTGTTTGTCTGGTTTTGGGATCAAGGTAATGCTGGCCTCATAAAATGAATTTGGAAGTTTTCCTTCCATTTCTATTTTTTGGAACAGTTTCAGGAGAATAGGTATTAATTCTTCTTTAAATGTCTGATAGAATTCCCCTGGGAAGCCATCTGGCCCTGGGCTTTTGTTTCTTGGGAGATTTTTGATGGCTGCTTCAATTTCCTTAGTGGTTATAGGTCTGTTCAGGTTTTCTATTTCTTCCTGGTTCAGTTTTGGTAGTTGATACATCTCTAGGAATGCACCCATTTCTTCCAGGTTATCTAATTTGCTGGCATAGAGTTGCTCCTAAGATGTTCTTATAATTGTTTGTATTTCTTTGGTGTTGGTTGTGATCTCTCCTCTTTCATTCATGATTTTGTTGATTTGGGTCATTTCTCTTTTCTTTTTGATCAGTCTGGCCAGGGGTTTATCAATCTTGTTAATTCTTTCAAAGAACCAGCTCCTAGTTTCGTTGATCTGTTCTACTGTTTTTTTTGTTTCTATTTCATTGATTTCTGCTCTGATCTTTATTATTTCTCTTCTCCTGCTGGGTTTAGGCTTTCTTTGCTGTTCTTTCTCCAGCTCCTTTAGCTGTAGGGTTAGATTGTGTATTTGAGACCTTTCTTGTTTCTTGAGAAAGGCTTGTATTGCTATATACTTTCCTCTCAGGACTGCCTTTGCTTCATCCCAAAGATTTTGAACAGTTGTGTTTTCATTTTCATTGGTTTCCATGATTTTTTTTAATTCTTCTTGAATTTCCTGGTTGACCCATTCATTCTTTAGTAGGATGCTCTTTAGCCTCCATGTATTTGAGTTCTTTCCGACTTTCCTCTTGTGATTGAGTTCTAGTTTCAAAGCATTGTGGTCTGAAAATATGCAGGGAATGATCCCAATCTTTTGGTACCCGTTGAGACCTGATTTGTGACCTAGGATGTGATCAATTCTGGAGAATGTTCCATGGGCACTAGAGAAGAATGTGTATTCCGTTGCTTTGGGATGGAATGTTCTGAATATGTCTGTGAAGTCCATTTGGTCCAGTGTGTCATTTAAAGTCTTTATTTCCTTGTTGATCTTTTGCTTAGAGGATCTGTCCATTTCAGTCAGGGGGGTGTTAAAGTCCCCCACTATTATTGTTTTGTTGTCAATGTGTTTCTTTGCTTTTGTTACTAATTGCCTTATATAATTTGCTGCTCCCATGTTCGGGGCAGAGATATTTACAATTGTTAGATCTTCTTGTTGGATAGACCCTTTAAGTAGGATATAGTGTCCTTCCTCATCTCTTATTACAGTCTTTGTTTTAAAATCTAGTTTGTCTGGTATAAGGATTGCCACCCCAGCTTTCTTTTGGTGTCCATTAGCATGGTAAATGGTTTTCCACCCCCTCACTTTCAATCTGGGGGTGTCTTTGGGTGTAAAATGAGTCTCTTGCAGACAGCATATGGATGGGTCTTGTTTTTTTAATCCAATGTGATAGCCTGTGTCTTTTGATTGGGGCATTGAGCCCATTTACATTCAGGGTAACTATTGAAAGGTATGAATTTAGTGCCATTGTATTGCCTGTAAGGTGACTGTTACTGTATGTTGTCTGTGTTCCTTTCTGATCTTTGCTGCTTTTAGGCTCTCTCTTTGCTTAGAGGACCCCTTTCAATATTTCTTGGAGGGCTGGTTTCGTGTTTGCAAATTCCTTTAGTTTTTGTTTGTCCTGGAAGCTTTTTATCTCTCCTTCTATTTTCAATGACAGCCTAGCTGTGTATAGTATTCTTGGCTGCATATTTTTCTCGTTTAGTGCTCTGAAGATATCTTGCCAGTCCTTTCTGGCCTGCCAGGTCTCTGTGGATAGGTCTGTTGCCAATCTAATGTTTCTACCATTGTAGGTTACATATTTCTTCTCCCGAGCTGCTTTCAGGATTTTCTCTTTGTCTCTGAGACTCCTAAGTTTTACTATTAGATGTAGGGGTGTTGACCTATTTTTATTGATTTTGAGAGGGGTTCTCTGTGCCGCCTGGATTTTGATGCCTGTTTCCTTCCTCACATTAGGGAAGTTCTCTGGTATTATTTGCTCCAATATACCTTCTGCCCCTCTCTCTCTTTCTTCTTCTTCTGGGATCCCAATTATTCTAATGTTGTTTCATCTTATCAAATCACTTAGCTCTCGAATTCTGCCCTCGTGATCCTGTAGTTGTTTCTCCCTCTTTTTCTCAGCCTCTTTACTTTCCATCATTTGGTCTTCTATATCACTGATTCTCTCTTCTGCCTCATTTATCCTAGCAGTTAGTGCCCCCATTTTTGATTGCACCTCATCAATAGCCTTTTTGATTTCGACTTGGTTAGATTTTAGTTCTTTTATTTCTCCAGAAAGGGTTTCTCTAATAACTTCCACGCTTTTTCAAGCCCAGCTAGTATCTTTAAAGTCATGATTCTGAACTCTAGGTCAGACATCGTACTAATGTCCGTATTGAGTAGGTCCCTGGCTGACGGTACTACCTCTTGTTCTTTTTGTTGAGGTGATTTTTTTCATCTTGTCATTTTCTCCAGAGGAGAATAGATGAATGAGAGAACAAAATGCTAACAGGTTAACAATGTCCCCAGCAAATATACTGTATACAAATCAGAAAAGACCTGAAACCAGGGGAAAAGAAAGGGAAAGAAAGAAAAAAGAAAGAGAAAAAAAAAAAAAGAAAAAAAGATAAAAACAAAAACAGAACAATACAAAAAAAGCAGAACGTGATCAAATATGATCAGGCTAGTGCATAGATCAGTGCCACACACTAGATTTTGGGAGTATTTTGGTCTGTTAGAAAAAAGTGCCTCCTAAGATTTTAAAGGAAGAAAGACATATATGTACAAAATAAGGGTTGATACAATGAAGGGATAGAAGATGACTATAAAGATGAAAATTATAAAAGATTTTATAAAAGGACTTGATAAGATAAGAAGTTGTTTGAAAAAAGAAAGAAGATTTAAAAAAAAAAGAAAAAAGGGAGAGAATGTGATCAGGCAGGAGACTAGAACAGAGCTATACACTAGTGACTTAGGGTATATTTTTATCTGTTAGAAGAAACTGTATCTCAAAATTTTAAAGAGAGAACAACTTATATATATATATATATGCCAAAAATAAGGAGAACTACTATGAAGGGATAAAATATGACTCTAAAAATGAAAAATAAAAAAAATTTTTTTTTTTTAAAAAGAGATTGATAAGATGTTGGTTGAAAAAGGGAAAAAGAAAAAGAAAAAAAAACAGTTAACAAAAATTAACTTTGATAAACTAATGAATCATGGTAAAAAAAAAAGCCATGAATTCTATGTGCAGTATTCCCCTAGCGCTGGAGTTCTCCCGTTCTCCTTGATCGGTAAACTTGGTCTTGGCTTGCTGACTGTTCGTGCTGATCTTCTGGGGGAGGGGCCTGTTGCTGTGGTTTCCAAATGTCTTTGCTGGAGGCTGAATTGCCCCGCCCTTGTCGGTCCGGGCTAAGCAAGCTGCTCGGGTTTGATCTCAGGAGATTTGTTCCCTGCAAGCTCTCCGTACAGCCTTGGAGGACCAGGGCAAAAATGGTGGCCTCCCAATCTCCACCCGGAGGAGCTGAGAACTCGGGGCCCCGCTCCTCAGTGCACCCCCAGAGAAAAGCAGTCACTCCCTTGTCCCTGGTCTCCGGCCGCATACCGTGCTCACCCGGCCTGTGACCGAGCATTTGTATCTCTGGCACCTGACCCCGTGTGGAGTCTCCAAACCCAGCAGATCCCTGCGGTGCGTTCCCGCGCCGCTCCTCCCTGGGAAGGAAGGGGAGTCTCCCCAGATCTGCCACCTGTTGGGTCCCTGCTGCAGGAGCAGTGGACCGACTGGGCCGCGGATCACAGTTTATGGCAACCCCAAGCTGAGAGCCCGTGCCTCGGCTCCGTCTCTGCAGCCGGCTTCCCCGCTCCGATACCTGGTAGCTCTGGCGCACTCAGGCTCCCCCGGTCTTTCTGTGACCCCAAGGGTCCTGAGACCCCACTATCCCATGAGGGTTTCACCCCCGCTTAGCCACTGGAGCGACGTCCCTCAGCGGAGCCAACTTCTAAAAGGTTCGATTTTGTGCTCCGCGGCTCTAGCATTTGCCAGAAGCGGCCGGCGGAGGCCCCTCCCCTGCTGTCTATCCTCTCGAATATCGCCTCGGATTCACTTCTCCGCACGTCCTACCTTCCAGTAAGTGGTCGCTTCTCTGTTCAGATAGTTGTTGCTACTCTCCTCTTTGATCTCCTGTTGAGTTCGTAGGTGTTCAGAATGGTTTGATCCCTATTCAGCTGAATTCCTGAGACCAGACGAAATCTAGGTCTCCTACTGCTCCGCCATCTTGCTCCGCCCCCTCCTTCTTCCTTCTTGCATGCTGTTGCCCTTGATTTCCCACGGGTAACCATGGGATTTATTGTTTAGTGATATCTGCAAATAATTTTCAATACTAATCTAGAGCACATAAATATATTTGTCTAGCAATAGTTACATTGGCCTACCATTTGTTCAACAGCTCAAAGTCTTTGTTCACTTCAATTCTAAGCTACTCTTTTCAAATAAAAAAAATTAAGAAACTAATGAATGTGTCACAGGCTCTCTTTTCAAAAAGTTTTCTGTTATTGAATTTGTATCTTACATCCTAATGCCTTTGGAAGTTCCCTAACACAGATTCTCAAAAGACCACAAAAGTTGGGTAATTTCAATTATTTCACAGTTTAGAATATCTGCCCTTTAGATCTCTAAGACTTTCTTTTATGCCTAAGAATCCAGACCTTTTCTATTCACAGCTGGTGTAACACAAAGGCAGAAGCAGCTTTAGCTTAGTTTTTCTCAGTCTCAGGACTTAGCGTTAGAGATAATTACAATTATCGATTTGACAATTATTAGATTTGAGATTCTGAAAGTTGTAAAATAAAGGCATTCCTTCAAAAATATAGCCTTTCACCACATGAAACTCTACACTCTCCACACTGAAAAAGATTTCCAAGAATATTTCCCATGTTAAGAAAGAATTAAAATACTTTAAAAAGTCTGATTGTATCTCCACTTAAATGTGTTAATAATTATTTAAAATGAGAAAATAAGCTTTAAAAAGTGGGCAGCATGATTATTTGATCATCCTGGGACATGGTTTACCAAGTCCACTGAAGGATTATATAATTTTCTAGGAGAATGTATTTGTATTTAACTTAGCTATATGTTAATTTGTTAGAGCTGAGAAACTGTGAAGTTACACTTGTAGATTTCTGCTTAGTATAAAAGATAACCCCTAATGTTATAGCTTTATTTCTATGACTTTAATAAATTTTATCTAACTTGCAACCTCTGAAAACTTATCCTAACATTTTTTTTCCTTAAACCAGATTTCTAGGAATGCTTTCTGTGTTTAAGGCCTTCAAGTGTTGGTTCTGAGGAGAGGAAGCTGCAAGTTTCTAGGATTCCTGGTGGAAGCTAAGGTTCTTGTGGAAGGTCCATTCTGGATATTCCTCTTCTCACTCTCCCTCATATTCTCACCAAGCATATTCCCACAGCCTCTTGCTGCTGGAGCATCTCTTCTTTGTTGCCTGGAAGATGGCCCAGCTTAGGTCCTCTTCCATGATGTCCATATGACCCACAGGAACCTTATGCAGCAGCTAACACTCACTTTTTTTAAACACCATTTGTAATGGACTACATAAACCTGTATTCCCCACGTGCTACTGGAACCAGTTTAATTGTCTTACTAATTCCCTCATAAATTAATGACTTTAATAAATTATTTGACATGTTTTCAGAAGAATCATGTCCTTAAATATTGCAAGTTATACTTTAAAACTGTATATACAAGGAACAGTATTGTTAAATAAGCTCCTATTTGCCCATTGTATGTCTAAATCTCTTTATTGTTGTGGCTTTTTTTCCCCCGTTTTTCTGTCTCATTCTCATTTTCACCACTATATTTCATTTACTTGGGCATAATTAGGAGTACAGTACTTTTATTCATCGTTATATATTGGATGTAACTGTAGATTCACATTCATTTTTATTTAATGTATAAAATAACATATTTTATAACTTTCAGAAAATAAGGTAGAGTGTATGTTCAGTTTAATTCCACCAAATGAAGTCAGATTATTTCAAATTCATTATAGCACTATTTTGTTTATTTGCTTGGTATATTTGGGCATAAATACATATATTTTACTGAATCATATTCTAACTTTATGAATTCTCCGAATGTCTGGGCACTAATATACCTTATTTAAATAAAGTAATACTGTTTTTAAATCATAGAAGCATATTTGCCACATTTCTTCTTACTTAGGCTAGAAACTTCAAGTTATGGTGTGAATTCCAAATGCAGAGAAGGAAAATGCAAAAAAAAAAAAGAGGACCTTAAAAATCATTTTTATTTTTATTATAGGGCTTGAAGCTTCCATTTGAATGTTACATTCTTCAATAGAATCTTAGTATCATTTTGATATTCTAACATCATCAGTGATTTTTTTTAATATTCTGCAAATTACTTTGAATTTATAATATTAAAATATCTTTTAAAGATCTTAAAATCCATCTATAACAGCAATAGAAAATGATTGTTAGACATTTTATCTTAACCAAAAGGATATTTAAAGGTGCTTATTAAGTAACCAAAAATATGAAACTTGGAAACCTGTTCTCCAGTCCACCTCCATATTGACTTATATCCCATCTCTGGTGAGTTATGGTGGTGAACTTAACCAATTCACACCACAAGATGTTGGGGTTAATGTAGAGCATGAAATCAGCCATAATACCTGGCTTGCTAAAATGTAACACAGAGGCCGCTGGGGGTGAGGACGAAGTTTCTGGAGAAGGTGGTAGGCCTTTGGAACGCTGAGGCCTGCGTGACCACTCTGCTGTTGGAATGCCTTGGGGAGTTGCCTTCCCCAAGCTCTCTTAGCCCAAACAGGTGCCTTGTGATCTAAGATATGTGTGCATTGTCCCTTAGGCTATGTTTAGTAGAACATGCAGATTAGCATGTCTTATCTTTCCCTTAAATCCTCTCAGTTTCAGTAAGACCCCCTGTCACATATCCGTGTTTGAGAAACAGTGATAAGGATATACTGAAGGACCAATAAAAGAGGAAGCAAAGAAGAGCAAAGGGTCTTCGTCTCTGAGCGCTGACCCCCTTGTCTTCTCCTCTCTTTCATCACAAAGTCTGGAGTAATCTTTCATCCCTTGGTACAGGGATTGCTGGCCATTCCCGGCAACAAGACTATGCTAAAGCTTAAAATAAAGGACAAAAGTATCTGCTAGTGAGGGAATTGTCTTTCTACGAATGACTTACTTAATACTTCTGGTTTCTTGCTGTTACTCTGTATTTATTATTCAGACCTCCTCCTAATTTTCTAGTTATTTGGTTTGTGTTCCTGATTATTTGCTTTGGTTTGTGTTTATGACTGGAAACTTTCCTTAAACTCCAACAACTAATCTCTAACCAGGCTCTGTTTCCCGTCCCTTGACATCAATTTCTTTTTTTTTTTAAGATTTATTTATGTATTTATTTGACTGAGAGAGAGAGCTAGCAAGAGCAGGAACACAAGCAGGGGGAGCTGGAGAGGGAGAAGCAGGCTTCCCACTGAGCAGGGAGCCTGATGTGGGGTTCGATCCCAGGACCGTGGGACCATGATCTGAGCCGAAGGTAGATGCCTAACGACTGAGCCACCCAGGCACCCCTGATATCAATTTCTAATTCTCACCTAAAGTGATATTCATGGCCTTGACTGAGAACAGACCTACATATTGCCTTTTGGTGGGTAATAGTTTTCCTAGCCACTCTTGAAACTAGCTGATCTTTTGATATCCTTATTCTACCCAAAGTCTGGTTCTGTACTAGGAAAGTTATTTGCTTTGATATCCTCCCCAAGTCCACACTACTGGAGGTGTAAGTTGTTTCTTCTTAAGTTTACCTTCAAAGAGTTTTTATTTTAAGCATACTATCATCAAAAGAGAGGGAAGAACAGATTAGAAGAAACAAAAGATTACATAATTGCCATGAATCAAAATGCAGTATGTTTGCTCTTTTGTACATCATAATATCTCTAAATGAGAACTCTGTTGCTTGAATAAATCTAGCTTCCTTACTGAGCATCAAAAAACATCTTTCATAAAGGAAGGGGGGAGTATATCACATTTGTAAAGAACATAAAAACATATGGAGTCAAGGTTGGATTCAAATCTTGGACTTGCCACTTCCTAGGTGTATAACTTAGGCCAAGTTACTTACATTTTCTGAGGCAATAATAAGCATTTGATATATCTCATATGCTTATAATACAAACTAAATGTAATAATATATGTAAGATGGTTAGTAAGTTTTCAATCAATGGTGTATATTATTGTGCTTTTATTATATTCTAGCACAAAGAAACTATTGTCCATATTTCACTAACAGAAAAGCTCAGATTGAGAAGCACAATCTGTAACAGCAAGGGCAGCCATTCAGGATGAGTAATGGTGGCTCATTCGGAAGATGACCCTCATGAGGAGGCAAAACCCAATGCCCCATTTGCCGTATCCACAAATACAACCTTGTGAAAAAGTATGAAAAAGTTTTTTATGACTTGCATATGGGAGGGACTGATTTATTCTTCATCAGGGAATGAAGAGTTCCACAGAGGTAAGTCTTCTAAATAAAGAAGCAAGTTATCAAGAGAAGTCAATTTATTTGATCACCGAGGGCTGATATTGAGAATATTATTTATTGCATGGTGCAGGAATACTGTAGCAAATATTTTTGGATAGCTACCCAGCAAATACTCAACTCCTATTTGATGTCAGAATTTAGATTTTGTGAATCATGATCATTCTAGAGCAATTATGACAATACTACAGTCTTTGGAGGAGATTAGTTTAAGAGTGTGTTTACAGCCTAGCCCAGTCAATGAATCAAAGACCTATAAGGGTAGGGGTATCTGGGAAATTGTTCTTGGCTTCAAAGGGAGGATTTGACCAAAGTAAACAGTTCATTCAGTCTCTGAATATTTTTAAGTCTGAATGTGATTAATTTTTTGGTACTGTTAGAGTGAATTTGCAAAAATGAAGGTCAAGGATAAAGCTGAGATACTTGCGGGCAGTAGAGTAGAGAGAGACATGAGATCTTGTGCTGGAAACTTCTAGTTGCATGCATAATATCCATTCTTCCCTACTAACAGAACTCTGGTTTTGTTGGAATCATTAACATAATGACCTAAAAAAACTACATTTCCCAGCATTCCTTGCAGATGGGAGACCATGCTATATTGTTGTGGCAAATGAGGTTATGTAGAAGGGTTGAATGGGTGAGGGAGGCATCCAGGAAAACTATTTAACAGGGAAACAGATTCACATGAAATGCACCCTTTTATTCGGACTTGTTCCTTTTCCTGCCTGCAAAAGTTATGTAATACTTGACATAGAGAAGCCATTTTGCAATAAGGAACCATGAGAAAAAGAATAAGAGATTAATAGAGATCTTGACTCTAGTGCCAGTGAGGCCCTGGATCAATGTCTGCAAACATCAAACTCTAGATGCTAGGCTTACCATAATGGGAATAAAATAAAACCTTTATCTGGTCGAAGGTATTATGTTTTGGTGTTTCTATCATTAGAGAGAAAAGCATTTCCAACTGATACTCTACTGACTAAGCCAAACTTAAAGGTATCTTCCATTAATATTTCATATTATGTGAGATAATAGATTTTCATAAACTTTATTAAATAAACTATTAGTACCTTGCATTAATGTGTTATATTTGTTATAATTGATGAACGAATATTTATACATTATTATTAACTGAAGTCTATAGTTTACATTAGGGTTTTCTCTTTGTTGTACAGTAACATGGGTTTTCGCAAATGCCTAATATCATGTAGTCACCATCATAGTGTCATACAGAATAGTTTCACTGTCCTAAAAATACCCTTTACTTCACCTTTTAATCCCTCTCCTCCTTTCCTAGAACACTAAACCACTGATCTTTATACTGTCTCTACAGTTTTGTTTTTCCAGAATGCTATATAGTTGAATTCATACAGTATGTACCCTTTTCTGACTAGCTTCTTTCACTTAGTCAAATGTATTGAAGGCTTCTCTATGTTCTTTTGGTAGATTGGTAGATCATTTCCTTTTATTCCTGAATAATATTTCATACTATGGATTTACCAGAGTTTGTTTATCCATTTAACTTTTGAAAAAACACCTTGGTTGTTTACAACATCGAGCAATTATGAATATATCTGCTATAAACAGGTTGTGTGCAGATATTTTTATAGACATAAAGCTTCAACTCATTTGGATAAATATCTAGGAACACAATTTTTGGAGTGTATGGTAATCATATTTAGCTTTGCAAGAAAATGCCAAATTATCTTTCAAAGTATCTATACCATTTTGCATGTCCGCCAGCAATGGTTGAAAGTTCCTGTTGCTACACAACCTCTCGAGCATATGAAGTTGTCAGTGTTTTGGATTTTAGTTATTCTAAAAGGTACGTGGTAGTATCACATTGTTTTAATTTTCAATTTCCTAATGACATCATATTAAGCTTTTTAATATTCTTATTTCCCATTTATTTAGTTTATTTGATGAGATATCCATTCAGAACTTTTGCTCATTTTGTAAAACCATTTTATTGAGTTTTGATTGACAAATAAAAAGCTCTATATAAAAGTGAAGGACTGCATGGCTTTACTGGTGTTCCACCAAACGTTTAAAGAATTAATGCTAATACTTCTCAAACTCTTCCAAAAAATAGAAGAGGAGAGATATTTCCAAACTCATCTTATGAGGTCAGCATTACCCTAATACCAAAACCGGACAAAGATGACACAAGAAAATGACAAGCCAATATCCCCAAAGAAGACAGATTTAATAATCCTCAATAAAATATTAGCAAGCTGAATTCAAAAGTACATTAAAAGGACCTTGATCAAATGGGATTTATTCCAGGCATGCAAGGATAGGATAGTATAACATTCACAAATCAATCAATGTGACACATGACATCAACAAAATAAAGGATAAAAGTCATAAGATCATCACATTAGATGCAGAAAAAGCATCTGACAAAATTTAACATGCATCTATGATGTAATTTTTCAAAAAAACAAAGGCCTATACAAGCCCTTAGCTAACATCATACCTAGTAGTTAGAAGTTGAAGTTTATCTTTCAAGATCAGAAACAAGACAAGGATTCCCACTCACCATGTTTACTCAAAAAGTATTGGAGTCTTAGCCAGAGCAATTAGGCAAGAAGAAGTAATAAAAAAGCATCTAAATCGAAAAGGAGAAAGTAAAACTATCACTATTTTCAGATGATATGATATTACATAGGAAACACTAAAGACTCCACCAAAAAGCTATTAGAACTAATGAATAAATTCAGTAAAATTGTAGGATAAAAAAATCAGTATTCAAAAATCTGTGTTTCTATATACTAACTATGAAAGAAAGAAATTAAGAAAGTTATCCCATAGACAACTGCATCAAAAAGGAATAAATATAACTGAAAAGGTGAAAAAGCTGTATACCGAAAAATATGTCATTGATGAAAGAAGTTTAAAAAGACACAAATGAAAGGAGAGATATTCAGTGCCCAGGGATTGGAAGAATATTGTTAAAATGTTTATACTACTCAAAGCAATATATGGATTCAATACAACCCCCCTCAAAAGACCAGTGTCATTTTTCACAGAACTAGAATAAATAATACTAAAATTTGTATGGAACCACAAGAGACCCCAAATAGCCAAAGCAATCTTGAGAAAGAAGAAAAAAAGTTCCAATTTCCAACCATACTACAAAGCTATGGTAATCAGAACAATATGGTACCAACACACATAGATCAATGCCACAGAAGAGAGGGCCTAGAAATAAACCCATGCTTATATAATCAATTAATCTACAATAAATGAGGCAAGAATATAAAATGAGGAAAAGACAATTTCTTCAATAAGTGATATTGGGAAAACTGGGCCACTACATGCAAAAGAATGAAACTGAACCAGTATGTTACACCATAAACAAAAATGACCTCAAAATGGTCTTAAAGATTTGAATATAAGATTTGAAACCATAAATCTCCTCGAAGAAAACATAGGTGGTAAGGTCCTTGACACTGATCTTGGCAAAGATATTTTAGAATTGACACCCAATGCCAAGACAACAAAAGCAAAACTAACCACGTGAGACTACATCAAACTAAAATGTGCCTGCACAGCAAAGGAAAGCATAATCAACAACAACAACAACAAAAATAAACCACCAACAGAAGGAAAAGGCAGCCTATGAAATGGGAGAATTACAAACCATGTATCTGATAAGGGGTTAATATCTAAAATATACAAATAACTTATATGTTCATCGGTTTTGTTTCTTAAATTCCACATATGAGTGAAATCATATGGTATTTATTTATCTCTGACTGACATATTTTGCTTAGCATAATACCCACTAGCTCCATCCACATTGTTGAAAATAATAGAATTTCATTCTTTTTGATGGGTGGATGATATTCCATTGTATATATACCACATATTCTTTATCCATTCATCAGTCATTGGAAATTTTGACTCTTTCCATAATTTGGCTATTGTTGATAATGCTGCTATAAACATTGGTGTGCAGGTATCCCTTTAAATAAGTATTTTTGTATCCTTTGGGTAAATACCTAGCAGTGCAATTGCTGGATCATAGAGTAGTAATATTTTTTGCTTTTTGAGCAACCTCCATTCTGTTTTCCAGAGTGGTTACACCAGTTTGCATTCCCACCAGCAGTATGCAAGGGTTCCCCTTTCTCTGCACCCTCACCAACACTTCTTGTTTCTTGTATCGTTAATTTTAGCCATTCTGACAGGTGTTAGGTGGTATCTCATTGGGGTTTTGATTTGTATTTCCCTGGTGATGAGTGACGTTGAGCATCTTTTCATGTATCTGTTAGCCATCTGGATGTCTTCTTTGGAGAAATGTCTGTTCATGTCTTCTGCCAATTTCTTAACTGGATTATTTATTTAATTTTTGAGAGGAGGGGGTGTTTAATCTCTAAATTCTTTATAGATTTTGAATATTAACCCTTTATTAGACATATCATTTGCAAATATCTTCTTTCATTCCATAGCTTGCCTTTTAGTTTTGTTGATTGTTTCCTTTGCTATGCAGAAGCTTTTTATTTTGATGAAGTCCCAAAAGTATATTCTGCTTTTGTTTCCTTGCTTATTATACTGTACGTTAACCAACTAGAATTTAAATAAAAACTTGAAAAAAGAAAAAAATACCATTTAAATCCATATAATATAATAATATAGCATACTAATCTTTATGCACTTCAAAAAAATTATAAGATGATATGAATTAAAATAAGACATGGACATTATTCCTACAATATTGAGTATGCCAGATTAGAAGTTGCTAGAATGACTAATTTGCATAAAAATTTTCCATGTTCAAAAATTAAATCAAATTAAATTAGTAAAGAACTCATACAAATCAATAGCAGAAAAGCAAACCCTCTGATTAAAAAATGGGAAGAATACCTGAACAGGCATTTTTCTGAAGAAGACATACAGATGGCCAACAGGTACTTGAAAAAGTGCTCAATCTACAATCATCAGGGAAATGCATATCAAAACCACAATGAGATATCACTATTCACCTGTTAAAATGACTATTATCAAGAAGACAAGAGATAAAAAGTGTTGGCAAGGATGTAAAGAAAAAGAAAGTCTTGTGCACTGTTGGGATTGTAAACTGGTTCAGCCACTACATTCAGCCACTACATATTCAGAACAGTATGGAGGTTCAGCAAAATATTAAAATTAGAATATAATATGATCCAGGGATTCCACTTATGTGTATTTATCCTAGGGTAACAAAAACACTTATTTGAAAAGATTTATGCACTCCCATCTTCATTGCAGCATTATTTATAATAGTCAAGATATGGAAGCAACTTTAGTATCCACTGATGGATTAATAAGGAAAATGGATAAAGAAAAATATATATACCATGTAATATTACTCAACCATATAAAAGAATGAAATCATGCCATTTGTGACAACATGCATTGACCTTAAAGGAATTAATGTTTAGTGAAATAAGTCAGAGAAAAACAAATACCATATGATCTGACTTATATGTGGAATTTAAAAAAGAAAAAATAATAAGCTCATAGACATAGAAAATAGATAGGTACTTGCCAGAGGGAAGGAGTAGGAAGTGGATGAAATGGAGGAAGAAGGTCAAAAGGTACAAACTTCCAGTTACAAAATAAATGCCACAGGGATATAATGTACAGTATGGTGACTACAGTTAATAATCCTGTGTTGTATATTTTAAAGTTGCTAAGAGAATAGACCTTATAAGTTCTCATCACAAGAAAAAACATTTTGTGGGGTGCCTGGGTGGCTCAGTTTTTAGGCGTCTGCCTTCGGCTCAGGTCATGATCCCAGGGTCCTGGGATCGAGCCCCACATCAGGCTCCCTGCTCCGCAGGAGGCCTGCTTCTCCCTCTCCCACTCCCCCTGCTTGTGTTCCCTCTCTCGCTGTGTCTTTCTCTGTCAAATAAATAAATAAAATCTTAAAAAAAAAAGAAAAAACATTTTGTAACTATGTATGATAAAAGATGTCAAATAGCCTTATTGTGGTGATCATTTCACAATACATACAAACAACAAATCATTATGTTGTATACCTGAAACCAATATAATGTTATATGTCAATTATATCTCATTAAAAACAAGGAATTGAAAGAATGATATATCACCTCACACCTGTCAGAATGTCTAAAATAAAAAAGACAAGAAATAACAAGTGTTGGTGAGGACGTGGAGAAAAAGGAATCGTGATGCTTGGTGGGAATGCAAATTGGTACAGCCACTGTGGAAAACAGTATGGAGGTTCCTCCAAAAATTAAAAACAGAAATACCATATAATCCAATAATTCCACTACCAGGTATTTACCCTCCAAAAAAGAAAACACTAATTCTAAAAGATATATGCAGCCTATGTTTATTGCAACATTATTTATAATAGCCAAAATATGGAAGCACTCTAGGTATCCATTGGTAGATGAATGGATAAGGAAGATGTAGTATATATATATATATATATATATACACACACACACAGAAAGAGAGCTTGTGTGTCTGATACATGCTCGCTCTCTTTCTGTATATATATAGAGAGATTATATATAATATAATGTATATAATATATATATATTATCATATATAATGGAATACTGCATAGCCATAAAAAAGGATGAGATCATGCCATTTGTGACAACGTGGATAGACCTAGGGGTATTATGCTAAGTGAAATAAACCAGATTGAGAAAGACAAATACCATATTATTTCATTAATATGTGGGATCTAAAAAAAATGAATGAAAAAATCAGAAAGCAGAATCAGACCTATCAATACACAGAACAAACTAATGGTTGCCAGAGGTAAAGGGGCAGGAGGTTGGACAAAATGGGTGAAGAGGAGTAGGAGATATGGGCTTTCAGCTTTGAAATGAATAAGTCCTGGGAATAAAAGGCACAGCAAAAGGAATATAGTCTATGGTATTGTAATAGCACTCTATGGTCACAGATGGAGCTACAATTGTGGTGAGTATAGCATAATGTATAAACTTGTTGAATCACTACATTGCACACCTGAAACTAATGTAACATTATTTGTCAACTATACTCAAAAATTATTTAAAAAATAAATATAATTTTTTAAATGAAGACGTGAACTGCAAAAATATGGAGCTGCTCTATACAAATGTTTTTAAACTGTGCTCTATACAAATGTTTTTAAAATGTGCTCTATACAAATGTTTTTAAAATGGTGCTGGGAGGGGCTCCTGGGTGGCTTAGTCATTAAGTGCCTGCCTTCGGCTCAGGTCATGTTCTCAGGGTCCTGGGATCAAGCCCTGTATCGGGGTCCCTGCTCAGTGGGAAGCCTGCTTCTCCCTCTCCCACTCCCCTTGCTTGTGTTCCCACTCTTGCTGTGTCTCTCTGTCAAATAAATAAATAAAATCTTTAAAAATAAAAAAATAAAAAAATAAAATGGTGCTGGGAAAATTGGACAGCCACATGCAGAAGAATGAAACTCGACCATTCTCTAACACCATACACAAAGATAAACCCAAAATGGATGAAAGACCTCAATGTGAGACAGGAATCCACCAAAATCCTAGAGAATAACATAGGCAATAACCTCTTTGACATCAGGCACAGCAACTTCTTTCAAGATATGTCTCCAAAAGCTGGTGAAACAAAAGCAAACATGAACTTTTGGGACTTCATCAAGATAAAAACTTCTGCAGAGCAAAGGAAACAGTCAACAAAACAAGGAGGCAGCCCACAGAATGGGAGAAGATATCTGCAAATGACACTACAGATAAAGGGCTGGTATCCAAGATCTATAAAGAACTTCTCAAACTCAAAAAACAAATAATCAAGTCAAAAAATGGGCAGAAGACATGAACAGACACTTCTCCGAAGAAGACATACAAATGGCTAACAGACACATGAAAAAATGTTCATCATCATTAGCCATCAGGGAAATTCAAATCAAAACCACATTGAGATACCACCTTACACCAGTTAGAATGGCAAAAATGGACAGGGCAAGAAACAATAAATGTTGGAGAGGTTGTGGAGAAACGGGAACCCTCTTACACTGTTGGTGGGAATGCAAGTTCGTACAGCCAGTTTGGAAAACAGTGTGGAGGTGCCTCAAAACATTAAAAAGAGAGCTACCCAATGACCCAGCAATTGCACTCCTGGGTATTTACCCCAAAGACACAGATGTAGTGAAAAGAAGGGCCATATGCACCCCAATGTTCATAGCAGCAATGTCCACAACAGCCAAACTGTGGAAAGAGCCAATTTGCCCTTCAACAGATGAATGGATAAAGAAGATGTGGTCCATGTATACAATGGACTATTACTCAGCCATGAGAAAGGATGAATACCCAACTTTTACATCAACATGGATGGGACTGGAGGGGATTATGCTCAGTGAAATAAGTCAAGCAGAGAAAGTCAATTACCATATAGTTTCACTTATTTGTGTAACATAAGGAATAGCATGGAGGACATTAGGAGAAGGAAGGGAACAATGAAGGGGGGGAATCGGAGGGAGAGATGAACCATGAGAGACTATGGACTCTGAGGAACACACTGAGGGTTTTAGAGGGGAGGGGGCAGGCGGATGGGTTAGGCCGGTGATGGGTATTAAAGAGGGTATGTACTGCATGGAGCACTGGGTGTTATATGAAAACAATGAATGGTGGATCACTACATCAAAAACTAATCATGTATGGTGACTAACATAACATAATAAAACAAAATTTAAAAACAAAACAAAACAAAAATGTGATCCCGAATATGAAAACCATGGGTAGGTTTTATATATAAATCTCTCTTAAGAAGGAGAGTTGCTGATGTGTTAGGATAAGCCTACACAACGTAAGAGTTGGCAGAGCTAATAATGAGTTAAGTGACTATATTCCTAGGGTCTGAGAAGAGTCAGTGACCTCCAAAATAGAGTGTACTTGCCCAGATTTAGGAAACTAGGTAACAAAACATCAACAATAGCATGTGGGAGTGGTAGAGGGATCTCCAAAGGCTCTATGGAAGTACCGGACCAAAACAGGAGCTTTACACATTGCTCAGACCAGAAAGCAGAAAGCCAATTTGCAACAGTACCAGTCAAAAAATAATTCTCCTATACCCTTTAACTCTCTTCCCTCAACTTGTTTCTTACTACCTTAAAGGGGTTCAAAGTTGTAGCCATATAGTAGGAAAGGAAGTGAACAAGAGAGATGAAGCTGATCATAGCCCCTTCCTTGAGGTAACTGGCTGTAGCCAGAGAAGGTAGAAAGAAGCTTTGCCTTTGATCAAGTTGGAAGCTTTGATGATTATATGGAAATGGACATTTTTAATTAATAAATTTAATTGTTTGTGAAACAAATTGACCTGGACTATCTACTAACCACCAGTGACAAAAAAAATATCATTTCTGTCCAAGTTTTTCTCCTGGGGCAATGGAAGGACTACGTCCACTGAGACAGTTTAAAGGGCCAGTAAGAAATAGAAATAAAATTGCTTTTATATTTAAACACTAAGTCTTGCTTGATTAATTCCATTAGGTTTATGGCCTTGAGCAAGTTACTTAAACTCTCAATTCCTCATCTATAAAATTAACTATTAGTACTTCATAATATTGCTATGAAGACTCAATTTTTTAAGTTATAAGAAGCTTTATTATTTAAATTATCTAACACTGTTTGACTTGTACTAACAACTAAATAAATAGCACCCACTAGATTTTTCCTAGCTCACTTGGACATTTTACTTATCATGAAGATATATTTTACAGTACTCACTGGGCTTGAATACAGATAATGAATTCACAGTTTGACAAAAATATTCACTGAGTGCCTACTTTTCACAAGGTCTTACACTAAGTAATTAACATCAGAAAAGCCCACATAATGGTAGCACCATAGCACCATTGTATACAATGTATTTGAGGCTTGGAAATGTTAGGAAACTTGTTCAAGTCATGGAGTTGGTAAGAAGAAAAGCCATAATTCTACTTCTTTTCTCTGTACTACTTGAACAGGACATTTTTCTAATACCTCAAGCCATTAATAACCATTTTTAATGGATGTTCTAAGTGCCTGGTAACAAAGGACAACAAGAAAGATGTCACTGTTTTCTGAATAATTACATGATGAAAGAACTTACTTTCTCTGTATAAGCACCTCTTATAGCTTGGAGAAATCTTCCTTTTCAATAAGTACCTGTGGGTTCTGAGTTTCTAGCCCCAATCATAATATTCTGAGAGACCAAAAGGGGTATGAGGTTTCTGCTTTTTAAGGATTTAGTCCCTTCTTAGGAAAAACATAAAACATAATCAAATATAAGAAAAATCAGTGTTAGAAGCAGCAAGTGATAAGGAAAGAAAGGTCAGTTAAGCCCTTGTCTGAAGCAGAGTTTTAGTGAGAAAGCCCAGCAGAAGTTGTGTTTAAGGTAGGCCGGAGAGAATGGGCAGTCTTCGGAGACAGATCAAAAGCAGGAAGATTTTCCAGATGAGAAAAATGGGAAAGATATCAGATATACTTTGGGTTTAAATTTGTGATGGCTCTGTGTTTTGTCCCTTTGAATCTACTTAAGCTGGGAATCCAATATGTTTTAATTATAAAAGTAATCATTCCTTGGAGTTTTTGAGATAATAGAATAAGATACTTGACGTCTGTCTTAGTCTGTTTGGGCTGCTATAACAAAAATACCATAGACTAGGTGGATTATATATAACAGGTATTTCTTAAAGTTTGGAGTCTGGGAAGTCTAAGAGCAAGGTGCTAGCAGATTCTTTGTTGGGTAAGAGCCTGTTCCCTTGTTCAAAGACGACCATCTTCTTGCCACATCTTTTAAAGAGCACAAATCCTATTCATAAGGGCTCTATCCTTGTGACATAATAACCTCCCAAAGGCCTAACCTCCTACTACTATCACCTTGGGAGTTAGGGTTTCAACTCTGAATTGAGGTGGGGGTAAAAACAAGCATTCAGTCCACAACAACATCATAAAAGTGTGAACTTTTCTTTAAACAATAGCTGAATCATGTTTTTAAAAAAATCATACAGATTCAGTACCTAATCATGTTTCAGCTGTAACACAAAATGACAAGTTAGATATATTTACTGCATTTAAGAAAAATAATTTATGTCAAAAATATACTGAGAATCAAATAATTAGAATGTTGGGAATAATGGCTATCCAGATATTTTTTAACTCACATTTACTAATAATGGATAAGATTTTCTAAACATGGTATTGTGTAACGTGTTTCATTGATTTATGCATGCTTTTTACTTTAGTGAAAGTCACAGTTTGAAAGTACATAACATCCACAAGCCTGACTCTTAACAGTGCTTAATATGGAGAGCTAAGCTCTTAGGACCTGTACCTAAATAGGAATGGAGAATGTTTCTCAAATTTATAAACAAATACATCAGAATTGGGGACAGAGAGGGAAGAGGAAAGGAGAAGAAAAAGAAACAAAGATACCATGACTGGTAAGAAAACATGAAGCACACAGTAAGATCGGTGGAAACGAAAGAAATTTTTCAATGGTTTCAACTTCCAAATATCTCCTACATCCCATTCAATGGTATACATTAAAATATTAACATTAGCGGGCGCCTGGGTGGCTCAGTTGGTTAAGCGACTGCCTTCAGCTCAGGTCATGATCCTGGAGTCCCTGGATCGAGTCCCGCATCGGGCTCCCTGCTCGACAGGGAGTCTGCTTCTCCCTTGACCCTCCCCCCTCTCATGTGCTCTCTCTCTCTCATTCTCTCTCTCTCTCAAATAAATAAATAAAGTCTTTAAAAAAATAAAAAAAAATATTAACATTAGCATTTCATATCCTTTTGTTTATAATTGTGGCCATGCTCCACACAGACTCAAACCTGCACATAACATGCAAATTACTTGGTATAGTTATATTTCAAACCTCTAGTTCCTAAGTCTAACTCTTGTTTTTCACTGATTGCAGATATCTGTAGCATCAAAATTTGGTAGTGGAGAAAGAAAAAGAATCTGAAAAGATCTAAAATTGAACTAGCCTTGACCCTGCATAATGTGCTTCAATTCTAGTTCGTGCCTCACTGAAGAACAGTTTCATAAAAACAAAACAAAACAGGGCGCCTGGGTGGCTCAGTCGTTAAGTGTCTGCCTTCAGCTCAGGTCATGATCCTAGGGTCCTGGGATCAAGCCCCACATCGGGCTCCCTGCTCTGCAGGAAGCCTGCTTCTCCCTCTCCCACTCCCCCTGCTCGTGTTCCCTCTCTCATTGTGTCTCTCTCTCTGTCAAATAAATAAATAAAATCTTTAAAAAAAAAAAAAAAACAAGAACAACAATAAAACATGTAACAAATGGCATGACTTAGGAAAAGAGAATGGGATTCCTATGTTGCTAAACCAAAACTGGATCTGAAAGCAGACTCTGTCAGTTACTAGCTATGTGTCCCAGGAGTGACTGTCCAACTTAAGCACACACCAATCACTTAGGAATCTTGTTAAAATTGGTTCTGAATCAGTAGATTTATGGGGGTTCCTGAGATTCTGCATTTCTAACAAGCTATCAGGTGATGCTCATGCCTCTGGTCCAACTACTTGCAAGATCCTAGGACAAACCACATAAGATTGCCAAGGCTCAGTTTGTAGTCTCTAGAGAAGATAACCTAACTCTCGCTATGGTTGCTGTAAAGAAGTGAATGTAGCAATTCAATTAAATATCCAGTGTCTGGTGTTCAGTAAATACCTTTGGTGAAACAGGTATGTTTCAAACACTTTTCCATCATCTCTAATGTGGTTTTCCTTGTGGCAGGTTTGCTTAAATCTTTTTTTTTTTTTTTGAAGATTTTATTTATTTATTTGACAGAGAGAGAGAGCACAAGTAGGCAGAAGAGCAGGAAGAGGGAGAGGAAGAAGCACGCTCTCCACTGAGCAGGGAGCCTGACATGGGGCTCGATCCTAGGACCCTGGGATCACGACCTGAGCCGAAGGCAGCCACTTAACCGACTGAGCCACCCAGGCGCCCCAGGTTTGCTTAAGTCTTAATTATCTCCTTGTGGAATACTTCAGGCAATTAAATTAGAAATTCTATAAAATAGTCCAATTGTAATTAGGCTATATGCAAATTCCTTGCCAGTATTAAAGGGTTAATTAACACTGCAAAGCTTCCTGTGTTACTGAGGCCCTGATCTTGGGCTATTAGTAAAATGACCTTGAAGCAAGCAGCTGTCACTTAGACAAAATGCCTTATAAGGTCTGAAATAATGACACCACACTGTATTGCCCTAAATCTGCATTTCAAAACCAACAAAACGCATCTGTCAGCCTGTCAGAAATCATTCAGCTTGAACTTAAATGTGTTTTTACGCTTTTCACCACAAATCTTAACAGTGACAAATGGAGGGATGGCTTCTTTAACCTAATGAAACTCTCACCACCTCTGAAACATTTCCTCCCCTCCTCTTAAATGCTTCCTGAAACAAGATGTACAATGTCTGTGCCATAGAAGATGTCACGGCTCATTTGTCATCTAACCTCACACCCCTGAGCAGCCTGGTACCCACATGGGAAGAGAATAGTTCCCTAAGGTGGTGAATTCCAATGCTTTGAAAGCGTGACTCATTGTTTTAACTCCACTGAAGGTATTTCCAGCTTTCCATTTCAAAGTAAATCTCTAACTACTATATTAATAATCATGAAGGTATGTCTCTCTTGAGAAATGAACAAATACCCATTTTGTCACGAGTCTGCATTCATTGGTTCTCCTTTAATATTAATGCCTCTAAATTTGTTTATTGACTGTCACTTAGCATACCTTTCTTTAAACTAAAGAAAGGTTATTAATAATATAATTCATGTGTGAAATGTTAAATATTTAACACTATCTCTTAGCTGCTCCCGATCTAATATATTAGTATAGACGCATCATTATGCTAAAGGAAATGCCTCATGATGTTAGAAAATGTTATGGACCCAAAGGAGCAATGTCTAGTTAATTACTAAAGAGTAATCTCCATCTGGTAGATTCTGTCTTATTCTCTGATAAGTCTCCAGATGATCTCTAAAACAGTCTTCTTAAGCACGCAAAGGTTTCAGAGGTTATTAGTAGTAATTGTGTTGCACAACTAAGGGAATTTTGTTTAGCATGATGGAAGCAGCAATGTCATTATTAGTTGATTAGTGTGAACAATCTTTGACAATGTGTAGCACCAACTATGACTCCAACCGGTGGCAGATCATTATTCTGATTGCTATTTGATTTGCAGTATTATCAACCACAGAGTGAGTGACATGGACCAGGGAAGAAAAGTGATAATTGGAAGATGTTTTTATTACTGATGAGACATATAAAGATTTCATTGTTTAGGAAAATGAATCTGTATTAAGCAATTGAGATTTGGGGGTTAGATTTAAAGGTTACAATTCTAGGAAAATAATGCATAAAACTTACTAGCATTCATCCTACTTTTAGGTATGTATCACAAAACTAGATTTTTGTTGTTAAATATCAAGTGGGTAAGGCATTGTGGTTTATAGCATTTGTCAAGGGACAATTTCAATTGCACAACAAAACAAAAACACAAAAAGGGAATGCTGAAACGAGGAGTAACTGCTAGGAGGAATTTGTGGAGTAAATATTAGCAGAATCTATAAAAGAAAACATGTATTTTCAGAGCGCCTGGGTGGCTCAGTTGGTTAAACGACTGCCTTCGGCTCAGGTCATGGTCCTGGAGTCCCAGGATCAAGTCCCGCATCAGGCTCCCTGCTCGGCAGTGAGTCTGCTTCTCCCTCTGACCTTCCCCCCCTTCATGTGCTCTCTCTCTCTCTCATTCTCTCTCTTAAACAAATAAATAAAATCTTAAAAAAAAAGAAAACATGTATTTTCTAGGTGCACAAATGCTACAGGAGTGGAAGAATCTAAGCAGAAAAATCTTATGTTAAACTTAAAAGGCAAATAAATGCTTTCTGGTGAATCCTAACAGCAATATCACCAATAACAAGAGTTTTTTTGTTTTGTTTTTCTGTTTTGAGGTTTTTCTTTGGTTGCTGCAAATGATACTCCATGATACTTTTTACATTTTTTTAAAATTACAGTTATAAAATATATATCTGAAGCCTGTCAAAGAAAAACTCTGCATAATACAGAATTAAATAAGGCAAGGAAGACTATTCAAGACTTGCAGTAGGGGTCAAGACTATTAAAATAACTGAGAGAATTTGTACTAACCTTTGTTGAAACAAGTCAGGAGACATTTTAAGCAGTGGAGTGAGCTGTAGGAAAGTACTGGATATGTTAAGGGGAGGTTGGTCAATGTGATTAGGCCATCTGTGTTTGCTAGTTGGACACTATGCTCCTACCCTCCCACAGAGACTCAGAGATTACCACATTTCAAAGGGATGGTTCCCAGGTCCTTGAGAAAGATATTTCTAGGTCATAAAACTTTCAAGAAGCTAGGAGGGGATTTATATTCCTAAAGGGGCAGAAAAAGAATTTATAATTGCTAATTTTCTAAAGTAAGTGCTCTAAGAAAAGGGAGTTCTGGGGCCTACAGTCAGAAAGAAACCTGTCTAAAGTGTAGTCAAACTGAAGGGAATGTTAAGGCCACCTTAGTCAAACCCCACTATGTAGACAGATCTACCAATAAACTTTTGGAGAATATTCTTCTAGACCTAGACCATTTTTTATAGCTAAATTCACATTGGATATGCAGTGTAGACAAATAGAAACACATGTATTTTTTTAAATAATTGAATTATAAATTCTTTTTTTTTTAAGATTTTGTCTATTTGTCAAAGAGAGAGAGAGAGCAGGCACAAGCGGGGGAGTGGCAGGCAGAGGGAGAAACTGGCTCCCCGCTAAGCAAGGAGTCTGATGCGGAACTTGATCCCAAGACCCTGGGATCATGACGTGAGCCAAACAGATGCTTAACCGACTGAGCCGCCCAGTCGTCCCAATAAATTTTTATTTTTGAAACGTTATTTGACAGTATATCATGGAAATACTTCTGCTGTAAACATACATTCATGGTATGTATTCTTTTTAGTGATTTCACTGTATTCAATCCTATGATGTAGCTTATAAATTCTTAATCTATTTGTCTTAATCACTGAACACTCAAAGGACATTTTGGGTACGCTTTTATGGCATTTTCTACTTATTATTATGGATTACAATGTATTTAGTTGTGCCTTTATTTCCCTATTCTGCTGTAAGTTCCTACAGGGTAAGAACTGTGTTTCATTAATGATGTACTATATGTGGGCTAATTGAATTTAAATTAAAAAAAAAAAGAACTGTGTTTCTATTTCTCATTGGTCTCCATTATTGCTACCATATCCATAGGAGTGCTTTGGCAAAAAGAGACACTATTTTTGCTAAGTGCATAACTATTTCAAGCCAGAACAAAGAACACCAACCAAACTAGTTTTAATGTTGCTTCAAATTACTGAGCTTCTAAATGCAAAGTAAGTTCTGAAGAGATTCAAATCAAAAAGAAGTCCTCCCCTTTTTCTTCCTCTTTCCTCCCTCCTTCCCCCAAGCAGCTCAGCTGCTGAGTCCTTGAAAAGACAGACAACTTTTGAGTGGTTGGGATATAGAAGACCCCAAATAAGACAAGTCAGAAAAAATGAGGCCACAGTTTTACCAACTCCTTCACAGTGGCTAAGCCTTAGTCTCTTCCATCCTTCTTCTGGATCTCCTATTCAAAGTAAACCACTTCATATGTCTTTGAAGCTACACTTCTTTAAAGAAAAATTCTTGTATCCATTACCTTGTACCTCAAAATTTTGCAAAAAAGAGTACTAAATACGTTTCTAAAAAATGACCATACCACATGACAAATACATTGTTCTTAGTTAATTATTTTAATATTTAAAAAAAATGTTTTTCTTAGTTTATTCTTGATTTTGATATTTACATTAAGGGATTCAAAGCTGAATCCTTAGGATGAGATAATTAGCTAACTCATGAGTTGTGTATCTATTTATATCTCTATTTTCAAAGCTAAATTTGAAAACCATATGTGAAGTTCTACATTAATGTGCTTGGTTCATTTGGAGGCTGACAGACTTGCTGAGCCTGGGCCCTGCTATGAGATGTACTCTACAAAATTCTATGTTTGTGAAATGCACACACATTAATTCTAATAATAGGTTTAAAGGAGAAGATTTTTCAAGTATTTTCAACAACAGATAGTTTAAATAAAAACTTCTGGAAAAAAGCATTTTTCAAAATAGTTCAATATTGGCTCCTTTTATAACCGTATTTCCATCCCCTTGTTTCTTTCCAGACTGTAAACACCAAGCACTTGTTCTTAGGCATGTATAAGATATCTTCATATACCACTGGAGAAGATCTGAGAAGTAGAGCACAGATGGGTCTCCCTCTCTTCCATTCTATTATTAAGGTTATGAAAACATTAGTGAATGTCAGAAATAAAACAAGCACCATTTTCAGTATTTGTAGAAAATTTATCATATAGAATAGTTTCATTAGTTTGAATTTTTGAAAGACTGGGACACATTCAATTGAGCAGTCAGGTTAAAAATAGATCTTTAGTTCGGTCCCACCAGGATACCAGGGTCACCTCAATGGAACCTAGCCAAGCCTCTTTTCTTACTGGCCACTTTGGTTTGAGTGAATTCCCTTCTATAATTACAATATGAAGCTCGGTATCCTGTATAGCAAAGTTATTGTTCTGCCCCTTGGTGAGTAAAGCTTCCCTGACTTCTTATCCTTTTTTTTTTCCCATAAATCTTTGTTTCCTGAGAGCCATGCTCACTACCACTTTATCAAACTTTATTGCTTAAAAAGAATTTGTAAAGATTTTATTTATTTATTTGACAGAGAGAGACGCACAGCGAGAGAGGGAACACAAGCAGGGGGAGTGGGAAAGGGAGAAGCAGGCTTCCCATGGACAGGGAGCCTGAGGCGGGGCTCGATCCCAGGACCCTGGGATCATGACCCGAGTCGAAGGCAGATGCTTAATGACTGAGCCACCCAGGCAGTTTGGACCACAAGAGCCAAGTTAGATATTACTGCAGTAGAACATCACTCAGGTTTGCTGGGAGACCAAGAAACTAAAACACAGAAGCTAGGAGGCCTCTCTATACTAGGATCATTGACTTGACCAGTAAGAACAATTTCTTCCCTAAACATATTCCTACCTTTCAGAAATACAAAATTTTATTAGAATCCCCAAGATCTAATATTTCAAAAAACGGAGATTTGCGTAGGTATGTGAAAGATGTGATTTCTTGAGTGATTTTCTCCCAATATAAGATGTGTGGTAACATGTTTACCACTACTTATTTTTTTATGTCCTCCTCAGGATAGTTGGGGCACCAAGGTCAGGTGATGAGATTCAACATATTTGGATGTGATTTCTGGCTCTGCCAGTTACACAGTGTTAAGCAATGTATTTAACCTCTCTCTGAGCATCAGTTTTAGTGCGCAAATCTGACTAATAATTGTAAATACCTGATGGGGCCATGAGATGCGATGGGAAAATGCATGGTCTGGCATATAAAACATTCTCTATGAATGTAAGTAAGAATAACTTTACCAAATTTTAATTCTCATCCTTGAGATCCCTGGCTGACAAATGCTGGAGAATCACATATTGTTTGATGGAAAGTCACATACCCTTTGAAGGACATTTTCTGTCTGTATTCATTCACATGGCCTTCTACAAATCCCTTCATTAACCTAATGCTGGTATCACGCAGAGGCCCTCAACAGCAGGAGGAGGAAATTTTATTCTCTTGGCTCAACCTTAACTTGATCTCATCCTCGCTTTTCTTTCACCAGATGATCTCGTTTCCTAATTTACAGAAGTCGATTTGTTTTCCCTCCTCTCCTTTTAAAAACTCTTATTTCCCCTTCTGTGTTTTTCTCACTTTGGTTTTTGAGGTTAAACCTTCTTTTCCCATCTCAATGAGTCATTCCAGCGACTACCCCATTACCTAGCCAAAGAGTATAAGCGCTAACATTTCTTTCTACCTCATCCTGTGTATTTCATAATCCACCAAGTTTTATATACATTCATATCCTTTATATCTTGATTCAACTATTCCATTAATGTCATTACCATAATTGTATTTCCACACTATTCTTTGCCCAGATTTCTGTAATGGACTAACTGGTAACCCTGTTTCTTCTTACCCCATCATTAATCTCCCATACTGCATACAAAGTGATTTCTCTAAAGTGTTAATCTGATCATGGTCCTCCTCTGCTTAAAACTTCTCAGTGGTTTTCAAGGCCTTAAGATAAATCCTAATGTGAAATACAGGACCCTCAGACCACTTGAGTTTCACCTTTTACCATGCCTATTCTTCATACTATTCATCTAACCATCCTGAATGTTACTACTTTTTGGACATGCCCTATCCTCTCTTGTCTCTTAATTACCGCATTCTCGGATTGCTTCCTTCCCTTGGGAAATGTTTTTATTTCCTTCCTGTGCTCTTTCTCTGGTTCTTCCAGAGTAAATTATAAGTAACATGGCCCTCCTATATTCGCGCAGATCTTCGTTCTTTGCCCTTACAGACTTTATTACACTGTGTTTTTGTGTACTTACTAGTAGCCTAGGATAAGATGTGAATCCGTCATTGAACACACCACCTAGTCCCTTATTACCTGGAACATTATAGGCAATCCATATTTGTGGAATGACTGAACACACGAATATTAAATAACTTCTAATCCCACATTTGACTTTTATATCTTCTTTATTTGAACTCTAGCAATTTCTGTACCCATTTTGTTATTTATTTTACCTTGAATTCGTTATTTGTAAAATGAACCTACTGTCACTAATATCACCTCTACAGAGTAGGTCACATCCCAGAAGAATGCAATTTCATTGAGTTGTGAAAATTTTTGCAAACATATCTCTTCCCAATCTGTATCAGAATTAATAAAATTCCACAGCGAAGGTGAAAGGTCAAGCACTGATCACACATTACTGATCACAGTATCTACTGATGTTTCTCTAGAATTTAAATCTATAGACAAATACTGCCTTCTTGCTATTACTATTCTTGAGAGGATGTGAGAAAAAAACTTTGGCACAACCATGTCTGGGAAGCCAACTAAAATAAAATCTAAATAAAATATTTTTAGATGGCCCCACATAGCAGAATAGATACAGGGAATTTCTGCAGTTGCTCTTTTGTTTATATAAACCATATATTTAGGTACATAACAGCTGAATGAAATGTCAGGTTTTTTTTTTAAAGATTTTATTTATTTATTTGAGAGAGAATGAGAGATAGAGAGCACGAGAGGGAAGAGGGTCAGAGGGAGAAGCAGACTCCCCGCTGAGCAGGGAGCCCAATGTGGGACTCGATCCCGGGACTCCAGGATCATGACCTGAGCCGAAGGCAGTCGCTTAACCAACTGAGCCACCCAGGCGCCCGAAATGTCAGTTTTTATTAATGAAAGAGAGTAGCAGACATGAGGAAGAGTGATCTGATATGTACTTCCAATGACTGGTTAGATACACAAAAGGGATGGGCGCCTGGGTGGCTCAGATGGTTAAGCATCTGCCTTCGGCTCAGGTCATGATCCCAGGGTCCTGGGATCAAGTTCCGCATCGGGCTCCCTGCTCCTTGGGAGCCTGCTTCTCCCTCTGCCTCTCTCTTTCTCTCTCTCTGTCTCTCATGAATAAATAAATAATCTTTAGATATACAAAAAGGAATTTATCCCACCAATGCAATCTACTTTGAAGACAATTGTGGTTTCTCCAAGGTATTATAGAGGAATACAGAGGTTTGGTTTCAGGTGATGAGTCAGTTATTAAGCATCCAAATCTCTGAACTGAGCACTAGCAGACTATTAAGCTATATTTTAGAGAACCAGAAAGAAATTGGTCATAAAGAGGAAGCCACTGATCTTCTTTGGTATACTGCTCATTTCATTCAAATATTTACTAAAGAGTACCTGAACTTAAGAATGCTTCCCTTAATACATACCTATGCTTCATTTTTTTAAAAAGTTTTTATTTATTTATTTGAGAGAGAGAGAGAGAGAGAGAGGAGAAGGGCAGAGGGAGAGGGAGAAAGAACCTGAAGCAGACTCTGCCCTGAGCACAGAGACGGATGCAGGGCTTGATCCCAAGACTGTGAGACCATGACCGAGCCAAACCAAGAATGGGGCACTTAACCAACTGAGCCACCCAGGCATCCCCATACCTATGCTTTAAATTCTACAAAACAATTACCCAAATGGGAACCCTTGAAAACATAATTGGAAGTGATATGCCTTTTGGTATAAAATAGTCTTTTGAGTTTAGAGAAGCAATGATTCAGGAGTCATGATGAAAACAAAAGGAAAAATCATTACAGCATCATAGCACACTGGACAAACCATAAATAATATTTATTATAATGATAGTGATATGAAGTATATTTTATATATTTAATTTATTTTTATTAAAGATATTATTTTAATTAATTTTAATATTTAATATATAAATTATCTTCTACTGGCCTGAGGGCTTTTTAAAAGCGAACAGTGAAACTCCTTTCTATTTAGCTCAGTTTCTGCTTGCTTAATAACAAAGTAAATCAATAAACACGTACTCTTAAACTACACAAAGAAATGGTAATATATTTATAATCAGATATGAAAAGTAATGGGGATATGTTTGGTCTATCTCTTATATCATTATAGAAACTTATCCTTTAAAAAGAAACATTCCTAATATCATTACATAGATGATGCAGGACTGGCTAGATATGACACTAAACAAGTATAGAAATTCTCAAGTTTTAAGTAATTGGATGAAAACTGGATTATACTTTTCAGTTAATATCAAGTTGATTTCTCCCACAATACTTAATTCAGTGCCCTATTTTATTTTTTTAAAAGATTTTATTTATTTGACAGAGAGAGAGAGAGTGAGCACAAGCAGGGGGAGCAGCAGAGGGAGAGGGAGAAGCAGACTTCCTGCTGAGCAGGGAGCCCGATGCAGAACTCGATCCCAGGACCTTGGGATCATGACCTGAGCTGAAGGAAGACGCTTAACTGACTGAGCCACCCAGGCACCCTCAGTGCCCTATTTTAAAAAACGGTGATGCAATGGAAGAGTGGTAACTGAATGTAAGGTATAAGTCAGCAAAATTCATTCCAGTTTTAGCATATGTTGCATAGTCCAGCCTGTCTCTATGGTTAAGAGAGAAGTTAAATTGAAAATGTCATTTTCTTGGGGACGCCTGGGTGGCTCAGTCAGTTAACTGCCTTCGGCTCAGGTCATGAGCCCAGGGTCCTGGGATCGAGCATCAAGTCCAGGCTCCTGGCGCAGCAGAGAGCCTGCTTCTCCCTCTCCCTCTTACTGCCCCCCCGTTCATGCTCTCTGCTCTCTCCCTCTCTCTGTATCTCTGTGTCTCAAATGAATTAAAAAAAATCTTTAAAAAAGAAAATATTGTTTTCTTAAACAATATCAACCAAAAAAAAAAAACAAAACTATACTGTTTGGCAACAGACCTGTCCACAGAGACCTGGCAGGCCAGAAAGGACTGGCATGAGATCTTCCGAGCACTAAACGAGAAAAATATGCAGCCAAGAATATTATATCCAGCTAGGCTCTCATGGAAAATTGAAGGAGAGATAAAAAGCTTCCAGGACAAACAAAAACTAAAGGAATTTGCAAACACAAAACCAGCCCTCCAAGATATAGTGAAAGGGGTCCTTGAAGCAAAGAGAGAGACAAAAAACAGCACAGATCAGAAAGAAAAAGAGACAATATACAGTAACAGTCACCTTACAGGCAATACAATGGCACTAAATTCATACCTTTCAATAGTTACCCTGAATGTAAAGGGGCTAAATGCCCCAATCAAAAGACACAGGCTATCAGATTGGATTAAA
Organism: Zalophus californianus; assembly: GCF_009762305.2. Lineage (NCBI taxonomy): Eukaryota > Metazoa > Chordata > Mammalia > Carnivora > Otariidae > Zalophus > Zalophus californianus. Next base: position 88,171,346 of record NC_045600.1, read on the forward strand.
AAACAAGACCCATCAATATGCTGTCTGCAAGAGACTCATTTTAGACCCAAAGACAGCCCCAGATTGAAAGTAAGGGGCTGGAAAACCATTTACCATGCTAATGGACACCAAAAGAAAGCTGGGGTGGCAATCCTTATATCAGACAAATTAGATTTTAAACCAAAGACTGTAATAAGAGAGGAGGAAGGACACTATATCCTACTTAAAGGGTCTATCCAAAAAGAAGACCTAACAATTATAAATATCTATGCCCCTAACATGGGAGCAGCCAATTATATAAGGCAATTAATAACAAAAGTGAAAAAACACATTACCAGCAATACAATAATAGTGGGGGACTTTAACACCCCCCTGACTGAAATGGACAGATCCTCTAAGCAAAAGATCAACAAGGAAATAAAGACTAAATGACACACTGGACCAAATGGACTTCACAGACATATTCAGAACATTCCATCCCAAAGCAACAGAATACACATTCTTCTCTAGTGCCCATGGAACATTCTCCAGAATTGATCACATCCTAGGTCACAAATCAGGTCTCAACTGGTACCAAAAGATTGGGATTATTCCCTACATAGTTTCAGACCACAATGCTTTGAAACTCGAACTCAATCAGAAGAGGAAAGTCAGAAAGAACTCAAATACATGGAGGCTAGGGAGCATCCTACTAAGGAATGAATGAATGGGTCAACCAGGAAATTCAAGAAGAATTAAAAAAAATCATGGAAACCAATGAAAATGAAAACACAACTGTTCAAAATCTTTGGGATACAGCAAAGGCAGTCCTGAGAGGAAAGTATATAGCAATACGAGCCTTTCTCAAGAAACAAGAAAGGTCTCAAATACACAACCTAACCCTACCCGTAAAGGAGCTGGAGAAAGAACAGCAAATAAAGCCTAAACCCAGCAGGAGAAGAGAAATAAGAAGGATCAGAGCAGAAATCAATGAACTAGAAACCAAAAGAAGAGTAGAACAGATCAACGAAACTAGGAGCTGGTTCTTTGAAAGAATTAACAAGATTGATAAACCCCTGGCCAGACTTATCAAAAAGAAAAGAGAAATGACCCAAATCAACAAAATCATGAATGAAAGAGGAGAGATCACAACCAACACCAAAGAAATACAAACAATTATAAGAACATATTATGAGCAACTCTATGCCAGCAAATTAGAGAACCAGGAAGAAATGGGTGCATTCCTACAGATGTATCAACTACCAAAATTGAACCAGGAAGAAATAGAAAACCTGAACAGACCTATAACCACTAAGGAAATTGAAGCAGTCATCAAAAATCTCCCAACAAACAAAAGCCCAGGGCCAGATGGCTTCCCAGGGGAAGTCTATCAGACATTTCAAGAAGAATTAATACCTATTCTCCTGAAACTGTTCCAAAAAATAGAAATGGAAGGAAAACTTCCAAACTCATTTTATGAGGCCAGCATTACCTTGATCCCAAAACCAGACAAAGACCCCATCAAAAAGGAGAACTACAGACCAATATCCTTGATGAACATGGATGCAAGATTTTCACCAAAATACTAGCCAAGAGGGTCCAACAGTACATTAAAAGGATTATTCACCATGACCAAGTGGGATTTATCCCTGGGCTGCAAGGTTGGTTCAACATCTGCAGATCAATCAACGTGATACAATACATTAACAAAAGAAAGAACAAGAATCATATGATCCTCTCAATAGATGCAGAAAAAGCATTTGACAAAGTACAGCATCCTTTCTTGATCAAAACTCTTCAGAGTATAGGGATAGAGGGTACATACCTCAATATCATAAAAGCCATCTATGAAAAAACCTACAGCGAATATCATTCTCAATGGGGAAAAGCTCTCAGCTTTTCAGGTCAGGAACACGGCAGGGATGTGCACTATCACCACTGCTATTCAACATAGTATTAGAACCCTAGCCACAGCCATCAGACAACAAAAAGAAATCAAAGGCATCTAAATCGGCAAAGAGGAAGTCAAACTCTCACTCTTTGCAGATGATACGATACTGTATGTGGAAAACCCAAAAGACTCCACCCCAAAACTGCTAGAACTCATCCAGGAATTCAGTAAAGTGGCAGGATATAAAATCAATGCACAGAAATCTGTGGCATTCCTATACACCAACAACAAGACAGAAGAGAGACAAATTAAGGAGTCGATACCATTTACAATTGCACCCAAAACCATAACATACCTAGGAATAAATTTAACCAAAGAGGCAAAGGATGCGTGCTCAGAAAACTATAAAATACTCATGAAAGAAATTAAAGAAGACACAAAGAAATGGAAAAACCTTCCATGCTCATGGATTGGAGAACCAACATTGTGAAGATGTCAATGCTACCTAGAGCAATCTACACATTCAATGCAATCCCCATCAAAATACCATCCACCTTTCTCAAAGAAATGGAACAAATAATCCTAAAATTTGTATGGAACCAGAAGAGACCCCAAATAGCCAGAGGAATATTGAAAAAGAAAAGCAAAGCTGGCGGCATCACAATTCCAGACTTCCAGCTCTATTACAAAGCTGTCATCATCAAGACAGTATGGTACTGGTATAAAAACAGACACACAGATCAATGGAACAGAATTGAGAGCCCAGAAATGGACCCTCAACTCTATGGTCAACTCATCTTTGACAAAGCAGGAAAGGATGTCCAATGGAAAAAAGACAGTCTCTTCAACAAATGGTGTTGGCAAAATTGGACAGCCACATGCAGAAGAATGAAACTGGACCATTTCTTTACACCACACACAAAAATAGACTCCAAATGGTTGAAACACCTAAACGTGAGACAGGAGTCCATCAAAATCCTAAAGGAGAACACGGGCAGCAACCTCTTCGACCTCAGCTGCAGCAACTTCTTCCTAGAAACATCGCCAAAAGCAAGGGAAGCAAGGGCAAAAATGAACTATTGGGATTTCATCAAGATAAAAAGCTTTTGCACAGCAAAAGAAACAGTCCACAAAACCAAAAGACAACCGACAGAATGGGAAAAAATATTTGCAAATGACCTATCAGATAAAGGGCTAGTATCCAAAATCTATAAAGAACTTATCAAACTCAACACCCAAAGAACAAATAATGCAATCAAGAAATGGGCAGAAGACATGAACAGGCATTGTTCCAAAGAAGACATCCAAATGGCCAACAGACACATGAAAAAGTGCTCAACATTGCTCGGCATCAGGGAAATCCAAATCAAAAGCTCAATGAGATACCACCTCACAGAAGTCAGAGTGGCTAAAATTAACAAGTCAGGAAACGACAGATGTTGGCGGGGATGCGGAGAAAGGGGAACCCTCCTACACTGTTGGTGGGAATGCAAACTGGTGCAGCCACTCTGGAAAACAGTATGGAGGTTCCTCAAACAGTTGAAAATAGAGCTACCATAGGATCCAGCAATTGCACTACTGTGTATTTACCACAAAGATACAAATGTAGGGATCCGAAGGCGTACGTGCATCCCAATGTTTATAGCAGCAATGTCCACAATAGCCAAACTGTGGAAAGAGCAAAGATGTCCATCGAGAGATGAATGGATAAAGAAAAGTGGTATATATACAGAATGGAATATTATGCAGCCATCAGAAGGAATGAGATCTTGCCATTTGCAACAACGTGGATGGAACTGGATGGTGTTATGCTGAGTGAAATAAGTCAATCAGAGAAAGACATGTATCATATGACCTCACTGATATGAGGAATTCTTAATCTCAGGAAACAAACTGAGTGTTGCTGAGTGGTGGGGGGTGGGAGGGATGGGGTGGCTGGGTGATAGACATTGGGGAGGGTATGTGCTATGGTGAGCGCTGTGAATTGTGCAAAACTGTTGAATCACAGATCCGTACTTCTGAAACTAATAATGCAAGATATGTTAAGAAAAAAGAAAAAGTAGAAGATAGCAGGAGGGGAAGAATGAAGGGGAATAAGTTGGAGGGGGAGAGGAACCATGAGAGACGATGGACTCTGAAAAACAAACTGAGGGTTTTAGAGGGGAGGAGGGTAGGGGGATGGGTTAGCCTTGTGATGGGTATTAAGGAGGGCACGTTCTGCGTGGAGCACTGGGTGTTACGCACAAAGAATGAATCATGGAACACTACATCAAGAACTAATGATGTAATGTATGGTGATTAACATAACAATAAAAAATTAGAAAAAATACTATATTGTGCATCTCTTATCTCAATTTTTGTTTGTTGGCTATTCATGTCCTTCATTGACTAAATAATCCCATTGCTTTTAATTTTATTATTGTAAAATTCTGGCAAGTGGATATTACTACCCAAATGAAGACTTCAGACACAGCATTAGCTATTTAAAAAAAAACAAAAACCCGCAATGTAAGATATTGATCAACTAAGAACAACATATTCCTGGCATAATGATCCCACTCTGAAAGCTGATAATTCAGGTGGCATTTCTGCCATTCTTTTAATTATAAATTTCCAAATTACCATATAGGATAACAAATCATATTCCCAAAACCATGTCCTACGGAAATCATGAGATTGCCCTTTCCTCTTGAATCGGGGAGAACACTATTAGGACTTCACTGTGAATGGAAACCACTTCTACTGACCTTGTGACCTCTTACTCAATCCTCATTATCTTCCCTAGTAACAGGACCCAAGGAACTTTCTGAAAAATAAGCATTGTGAGATTTAGAGGACAGAAGAGTAGCTGTATGACTGAATGCCTACAGCATGCTAAGTTAGGCATTATACAGTGTCTCTTATTAAGACAACAGCATTATACAATAGATACTGTTATTCTTATTCTATGTCTGTTGAAATGGGGCATGAGCAAGTTAGGTAATTTGCCCAATGTCATGCAGTTTGTATATGATGAAGTCAAGACTTCAAATCCATATTTTCTTTACATTAAGGTGTACGCTCTTTACACTATGTAATACAGCCAAACCTGAAATTGGTTATGTCTAGAGCAGGCTGATGAAGTCACTCAACACTTACATTTAGGCCATTCTCCATCTTGTTTCAGTAACTTTCTTTTTTAGGTCATTTATAACCAAAGGAAACAAACTGTTACCCATGTGTATCTCTTTAGTATGTTGAATAGCTTCTATGTTTTACTTCAAGTGGGATCACTTTTTAAGTTTGACTATTGATTTTCTTTAAAGGCAAACAATACCATCAGACTAGTTTTTCTTTTGCAGAAGCTGAGTCTTTGGAGGAATAAAGAGCTGGCACTATACATAGACCATATCAAAGGGGACACATAAAAGTTGGTATTTTCTTTTTATTACTTGAGAAAAGTGCATAGTGGCAATTAAAGTGCCTGAGTCTCTGAGCTCAAATCTATTTATTGCGGCCGATAATGGGCACAATGAGAAGATGTACTCTATTCTAAGGGTAGAGAAAGCTTTAATAGCCTTTTAAGTGAAAACAAATAGTAAGAAAAGGCATGCAGGCCAGTTCCTCTTTAGAGGTGCAGAGGATGTACAAATTCCATTATTTGCTAATAAGATTTTGCTACTCTCCCTCATCACTTTGAAACTGCTTTCAGCTTCACACTTATCTCTCAGAAGCTGGTCTCCTGGGTGGCTGTCAGCAGGACTTCTATCCGTTTCACAGCTTCTCTTTAAACAGAATCGAAAAGATCACATAAAATGCTATTGGATATTTCCAGTCCATATTAATGGAATAAAATAAATACTATGTAATTATGATTTATACTTCAACCTTGTTTTATCTATTAGCTACCATCTTGAAAAGTTGTCTGTATTTATTTGTACAGCTGGGTAAAAACACAGCTTTATTTAGACAATCCTCACGTTCCTGGGGTCCATGCTGTCTACTACTCCTGCATCCTCTATATTCCTGGTCCTTAGCATGACCCTGATGGTGGGAACGTGGTGGGAGAGTGGGATTAGTGAGAGGGACAGAAACGGCTCATAGATAAAGACAATCTGTAAGATGCGCTCTTTTAGCTCTTGCTTACCAAAAATCTTTACAAAGATGGCAGGTACTTCATTAAGAAGGGATCTGAGAACTGTTCCTAACTTGAACTAAAAACAACCAGTAATTTTGTAAGCAGAAACAGATTATCTATCATTGGATGCAAACTCAGTGATTCTTAATCTTGGCTGCACATTAGAATTTTGGTTTTTTGTTTTTTTTTTTCTTGGGGGGTTATAATTTTAAAATATTGAATCCTAGGCCACCTTCAGAACAATTTAATCAGAATCTCTGAGGATGGAATCTGGAAATTGGTGCTTCTGGGCTCCTGAGATGATTCCAAGGAATAGCCAAGACAGAACCACTGAGACAAACCCCAACTGTTAGCAGCACCAATGTGAACATATTTTCTTAGGTAAACTTTAAAAAAAGCTGAACTCAGGTAGTTCAGTCTCAAAATGATACTGTGTTCAAGGAAAACAATTCAACGGCCAGAAGTAAATAAAAAGAAATTTCAATGTTTATGTACATATTTAATGATTATTAAGGATGATTTAAATATACAGTTTTTTAAAAAATGTTGTTTCCTATGTATTCCCTCACACTCTACAACTTTTTCAGCTGCCTTTTTTTTATTATGTTATATTTATCACCAGACATTACATCATTAGTTTTTGATGTAGTGTCCCATGATTCACTGTTTGTGCATAACACCCAGTGCTCCATGCAGAACGTGCCCTCTTTAATACCCGTCACCAGGCTAACCCATCCCCCCACCCCCTTCCCCTCTAGAACCCTCAGTTTGTTTCTCAGAGTCCATAGTCTCTCATGGTTCATCTCCCCCTCTGATTTCCCCCCCTTCATTTTTCCCCTCCTGCTATCTTCTTCTTCTTCTTTTTTTAACATATAATGTATTATTTGTTTCAGAGGTACAGGTCTGTGATTCAACAGTCTTACACAATTCGCAGTGCTCACCATAGCACATACCCTCCCCAATGTCTATCACCCAGGCACCCCATCCCTCCCACCCCCCACCACTCCAGCAACCCTCAGTTTGTTTCCTGAGATTAAGAATTCCTCATATCAGGGCGCCTGGGTGGCTCAGTCAGTTGGGCGGCTGCCTTCGGCTCAGGTCATGATCCTGGAGTCCTGGGATTGGGTCCCGCATCGGGCTCCCTGCTCGGCAGGGAGTCTGCTTCTCCCTCTGACCCTCTTCCCTCTCGTGCTCTCTATCTCTCATTCTCTCTCTCGCAAATAAATAAAATCTTAAAAAAAATTCCTCATATCAGTGAGGTCATATGATAACATGTCTTTCTCTGATTGACTTATTTCACTCAGCATAATACCCTCCAGTTCCTTTCTAAACACTTAAAATCATTCCTTCTGCCATCAGCCCTTCTGGTTTTCCAATTTTTTTTTCTGCCTCTTTCATTTCCATTCCTCAACACTTCCTTCTGTTCAGTATTTTATTATGTAGATTGTCAAAACCAACAAAAAGGAACCCACACTCTTTTGGGGGTGGGTTGCAAAATGGGAGAAACCAGGCTGGCAATTCTAGGGTTAGTTTGGTGGGTGGGAGTGACAGACAATTTTAACAGCCCTATATTGCTATTGTTTCCTCAAGCACTTTGTTAATCTTTAAGCCTTTCTCCTCAAGAGTTATAATGTGTCAATTCTGTTCCCTAAGAGAGTACTTCCATTGAGAGTCAGTACTCTTTGGCATTCCCCTCTCAGGGGCCTCTAGATGAAATATGATGATTCCATTCCATTCCAAACTAAGTCCCTCTACAAAAACTTGGGTCTGAGAAAATGATTTCCTGGGGAGCAAATGTAGCAGCATTAGCATTCAAGCGCCTGACAATGTCGAACTATAAGTAAGCTCTGTGCTTCTGAAAAGGCTTCAGGGCTGAGAAATTCCCCCACCCTGTAGTGTCCTGAGAAACAGCTAAACCAAAGGACCACCTTGCCTTCACATATTCAGATATAAACCTTGCCTCCAATCCTTCATCTAAGACTCAATATCCACTCTCCCTCATGACTCCCTTGTTTACCTGCCTCTAAAAAATCCCACATTCCTTTTCTTTTTTTTTTTTTTAAGAGGATCCTTCACATTGAACATTCTCCTGATTGCAATAGCTGCAATAAACTCATCCTCTTAATTGTTGGGTGCCATTTGTCTTTGACACCCCTAACTCTTATAAGTGTCTTTTATGACATAAGAAAAAGAATACATGGGGGCAATGAGTAATTTAATGTACTTCTTTTGTTTCACTTGGCTGAAGCAAGAATAAGGACTTTTTTTTAAAGATTTTATTTATTTATTTGAGAGAGAGAGAATGAGAGATAGAGAGCACGAGAGGGAAGAGGGTCATAGGGAGAAGCAGACTCCCTGCTGAGCAGGGAGCCCGATCCCGGGACTCCAGGATCATGACCTGAGCCGAAGGCAGTCGCTTAACCAACTGAGCCACCCAGGCTCCCGAATAAGGACATTTTTAAAAATACACTTTATATTTTGTCATGATTATAGATTTACAGAAGATTTACAAAGATATATACAGTTCCTACATACCCCTCATCCACTTTCCTCTGTAGTTAACATATTAACATGGTACATTTGTCAAAACTAAGAAACTGACATTGGTACATTACTACTAATGAAATGCCAGACTTTAGATTTCACCAGTGTTCTATTAAGAAACTGTCTGCCATGGCAGACATCCCCCCCATAAGGACCAAAATGACAGTCTGACCACACACACACACACACACACACACACAAAGTATCTCATCAACCCCCACTTGTTGTAGGACATTGCTAGCCACTGAAAAAAACTCTACCCCTAATATTTCATACTCCTTCCTCTTTCGAAATGTTCCCAAACTGCTTGTCTGCCTTTTTGTAGCCATCAGGGATCAACAAATATACCTAAGACCAGCTAGAAAGTTTCCTTATTTTCAAAATCCCACCTTAATAGAATGCTTGTCAATTCATTAATGTGTCATGATTTCTTTTTATTCTATAAAGCTTATTTTCCTTTCCAAAATTTCTGAATCTCTGCTGAAATGATGGCAGATATGTTCTCTTACCATGAATTTATGAATCAACAGTCTTCATTAATTTTTACTCAGACTTAATTTTAGCTTGGGCACCATTAATACCCTTTTCATATTTATGATGCTTGGAGTTTGCATCCGTGGCTTGATATATTTCATCAATTATGAAAAAGTTTTATATTATTTTTGCAAATTTTTTCTTCATTCATTTTGTTGTCTCTTTGTTAGATAGATATTAATTAAAATTAATTAAACATGAATTATACTATTGTTTTTCCACAGGTCTTAGGTGATTTTCTGTCTTTATTTCTTTTTCTCATGTACTTCAGTTTGTATAATTTGAGTTCACTGATATATTGATGTTTTCCACTGGGCCAGTCTGCATCTAAATGCTTTCAATATTTTTTTCAGATTTTGAGTGTTTTAGTTCTAGAATTTCAATTTGTTTCTTTTAAAGCTCATTTTTTCCCTCAATTCATCTGTTTACATTCTGTACACTTTTTTTCTACATTTAATTTACATAGGAGTGATTTTAAGTCCTTTGAAGTCCTGCTAAGTCTAACATGAATCACCTTCAGTACTGTTTTTATTATCTTTCTTTTTTTCTTGCTAAGGGTCAATTTTTTTCTTATTTGCATATCTTTTACATTTTAATTTTATCTTGGACAGTATGACAGATGCATTGTAGAGTTTCTTCTTGATTATCTTATCTTGCTCTAAAACATGCTGACTTTTGTTCTGGTAGGCAGCTATATTACTTGTGGATCTTCTTGATCTTGCTAAAGCTTGGTTTTAGGAATATTTTGGTTCTGCCCTTTGTTCTTTATGATAGCTCTTACTCTATAGTATTGTCCTTACTCTAATGCACAGTCTTTCAGGAGCCTACACTGAATGTCAGTGTTTTTCAAAAACTTCTTTCCTCTCTAGCTGGATTTAAACTCTAACATCTCTCCAGTGGTGTGCATCCTCTCAAATTTCTTCCATTTTAAGCACTCCAGAAGTTGTCATTTCCTCAAAATCAGAGTGTCTTGCCTTACAACTATACAGCTCAAGATTTGGGCAGAGACCTGAGGGCAATCCCAATGCAGATTTTAGGAGCTCCCACCTTTCTGGGTAAGTTTGACCTGCAAATTCCAGTTGCATCTTCTGGCCCTAATTCTAACTTCTCCCTCTAGTTAAGCTCTATTTGTTTTGCAAGCTGCCACCAGTGGTCTTTCCTTGAACTCTACCTCTCTATTCCAGTTTAGCAACCACCTCCACACAGAAAGCAAGGTCAAATGCACACCACAACTTTAGGCTATCCCCCCTCCTATGAATATCAGTTCTGATCTTTTTGCTATGCAATATCTGTAAAAAGTAGCATTGCACACTTTAGTTTCATACCTATATATAGTACGAGGGTAAATTTAATACTGATGATGGTTGAATTAATAATTTCCTTTCTTTACATTTTAATGCAACATTATTTTGCATATTGTTGTGTTATAATTGTTTTGTGATTTTTTAAACCTAATATCTATATAAAAAATTTTTTTGTATTATTTAGTAGCGTTCTTCCTTCAAATTCTACTTTATCTGAAATCAATATTGAAAAATATGTGTTACTATTTCTCTAAATGCATTGATTTATTTCAATATTTATTCAAATCTGTAGTATTTCTTTAAATATATCTGGTATTATTGATTCTGTTAAATTATTCCACCTTTTTTTCTTGTGAAGAACCACAATTTTTACATTTGCTCTCCTTTAGTATTTTCCCTGTTATCTTCTCTCATTACTTCTTGAAGCTTGGGGAATTTTTTAATGACCAAACATTTCATTGATCTCATTTTCAGCAGTATCAATTCCTTTTCTACTTCATTCTAAAATGAATTTTAATTTTGCTTTGAAATTTGGGTTTTCTTATAGCATTATATTCTTATCAATTTTTTTCTTTTGTATCTTTTTCTTCATCTTAGATTTTCCTTTTGATAAATGTGTGCTCCATTTTTTTAGAAACCCCACATCTTCTTGAAATAAATTGAAGATATAAATGATAAAAGAAAAACAAGGCTATTCCAATGATTCCTAATTTAAATAATTCAAATGCAATTTAAAGTATACTTTCTCTGTGAGTTTTTAAAATGTTTCCTTTTACTAGTATTAAAGTAATTTTCACATGTTACATTGTATTTTCCATTATTGTTGCTCCACTTCTATATTTGCTTCCTAGGGCTGCTGTAACAAAGTACCACAAACTGAGTCACTTAAAACAATGGAAATTTTCCCCTCACAGTTACGGAAAATCCTTCCTTGCCTCTTTCTAGCTTCCAGTAGGTGGCAAACCCTGTGCTTAATTGCTGACACTGTCATTACATGAAGTTCTCTTCATGTGCCTTTGTGTATCTTCACATTGTCTTCTTATAAGGAAACAGTCACATTGGATTAGGGTCCACCATACTACAGTATTTCCTCATCTTAACATCTGCAATGACAAAATTTACAAATACGCTTGTATTCTGCTAGAGTGAAGACTTCAACATATCTTTTTTGGGCAACACTAGTCAACCCATTACTGACTTTTAAATAAGGTAATTTTTATCCATATATAATTTTGCTAATAGATAGGCTAAGTTAATATGTCCTTGGAGTTAGTCACAGGTCACTTGAAATAGGTAGCAGGCATTTTCAATAAAAACAAAATAATAAGCTCATGTTCTTTTATGTATGCAGCAAATTAGTGAGATTCCATATAGCATAAGCCAATAAGTGGAAAATTTATGTATGTGTTATATTATAACGCTTTATTGTCCAAACACCTTGTACAATGAACTTTTACATTTAAAATACTGACAATGAATAACTCCATTGTTTGATGTTACCAGAGTTTTCCAAACATTTGCCTGGAGGACAAGTTCATGAGTATAGCTTAGTCCTAGCTTGATTTTCAGCATAGGTGTATTCATCCAGTGCAGCAACTCTTGATTAAGGTGGAGTTTTCCCCAGCCTTTTAATTTCTGAATTGATGGAATACAGATATGACTATTCACTCTAGAAAGTACTATTTGTGCAGCCCTTCCTGTACCTTTTCTTGAAACTCCTGATATGTTAGCAGTACCCCTTCTGGCAAGCAGTATGTGACCATAATTCCCTGTTCTTTAATGCCCTATTTTTTTTCCTGTGAGTTTCAGTCTTTTAATTCATGCAGGGATGATATTAGGAAGAGAAGGGTATCTCTAGATACAGGAAAAAGTCTTTCTCTAAGATACTTTCGTGAGAATTTTACTATTAAAGTCATTAATATGTTGGTATATATTACAATTTGTATATAATCATGTAAATAATTTTAAATTTAAAAATACATAATTTTCACTTTCTCATATAAGGCAATTAAATATATTTTTAGACTTATTAAGAGCATATATTTACTTAAATGTGACAGAAAGCTTTTCTTTTTTATTATAGAGTGTTTCATTGACTCTAAGGGATTTGACAGGATAATTGCTTACACTGGTCATTTCCTTTACAAAATATTCAACAGAATTCAATATCTGAATAAGAAGTTTAGATAATTCATGTAGCTTCTTACTTATCATATTTGTAGTATTACTACCTATCAGTCAAAAGCCTATATTAACTCTCCCAAAGAGTTTTGATGCATTTTTTATTGTCTAGCTCATAAAAAAGCCCTAAACTTCAAAATACTGGATTAGAGGACTATGTGTAACATAAGTAACATAACTTGTAACATAACTTAATTAACATAAGACTTTGATCCACTATGGCTGATATGACCATGCCATCCATATTGCAGCTTTCTACCTCCTTTGACATTTCAGAAAACATTCATGTGTGTATACTAAAGAGAAAACATGAAACATCTGATCAGAAAAACCCGGTTTGAGACCTGGCTTTGACAGTTACTGGCTGGGTGAATTTTGAGAAGAAACAAATTCTCTAAAATAAATTTCCTTCCTTAATAATACTGTCGAGAGTTGTTGAAAAGAATCAAAATGATATGGTGTACATGCAAACTCTTTGTAAGCTAGTATATAAACGCCAAGAATTTTGATTATTATTATCCCAATGATAATGATGAGACTACAATTTATTAAGCATGTGAAACAAAAAAATTGTCACATAAACATATGTTAAGTAAACTTGATTTTCATGAATTTCTTTAAAGTATATAATCAAAGCCTCCAGTTCCACTCAAGATGGAGTAAACGCACTCTGCTCTGTCTATCCCATGAATGCCTCTCAAAACCTGGACATCACGCATGAAGTAGCTATCTTTGGATAATATTTGAAAAATATATGGTACACTGTGTATTGGGGAAGGAAACCAGAACTTAGAAGTTAAAATGAACTGGAAGTGATTTTCTTTTTTCCCTCTAATATCTTGCATCCTGTTATTCAAAGTCAACATGGCATGCAGAACTCTCATGGATGCAGACAGGAAGAGTTCAAAAAGAAGCCAATCTTTCTGTTTTCAGTAAGAGGAAAGGGGTACCTTAAGGGCCAGAAAGAATGGGGAAAAACTGGATTTTGTTGTTGCTGTTGTTCTCTCTTATCCCTGCCATCAGGAAATCTCAAGGAAGCAGCACCAGCAGCAAAATGATTGCAGTGCAACTGGGCAAATATCTGCAAGTCTGAGAGAGGATATTTGTTTTCTGTAAGCACAGAAACTATCATCCTGAGAGTATGGAGAGAATCTACATTGCTTTTTTCCCCCAATATACTATCGTTTCTGGGGCCTCATGGCAGATGTAGTAGCAGTAACTGCATACATGAGTGGGGAAACTAAAGGTCCAGGTTATGGCCAGAAGACCTAGGAGCTAGAAAGTTTCAGGGAAATCACAGAGAAAAAGGATCTCAGGAAAGAGATACCATAATGAGATACTATAATATATAAATGCCTGGGATCACCCTTAAGATTTACATGCATGTTTCTGACTTTAACAGCATATCAAAGGCTTTGAGGAAGGTACTAACAGGCACATGACCTCCCAGATCCCAGACTACCCACTGAATGATGCCCATGTGGTACAGTTATAAATAATATGGCAAACACTTAGAAAACTGAACTGCCAGAATGTGGGTAAGAACTTGTGGGTCAAACCTAACTGGATTAACTTCCAGCTAAAATCATTCTCCTTGGCAATAAAATGATATCAAGAATATTATAACATAATATTCAAATATCCAGGATGCACCCAAACTTATGTGACAAAGAAATGAGAAAATCTTACTAATTCTCAAGGGAAGACAACCAATAGACACACACCTTGACATAACCCAGCTATTAGAATTATCACAGACTTTAAAAGCAACTATTATATTCATGCACAAGAAGAAGGAATAATCTTGAAATGAATGGGAAGAGGGAAAGTCTCAATAGGGAAATAAATGATATTACCAACTATAAATTTTAACTTAAAAATAGAATAACTGAAATGGGTTCAATAGCAAAATGAAGATGACAGAATTGTCAGTGAACTTGAACTTAAAGATAGATTAGTAGATATTAACCAATGTGAACAACAGAGAGGAAAATATTGTGGAAAAATCTAGAAAAAAACAATAGAACATACATGTTATTCAAGTCCCAGAAGGTAAGGAGAAAGACTGCAGTACAAAATAAATATATGAAGAATAGCTAAAATTTTCTTAAAATTTGGTAAAAGAGATATAAATTATGTTACAGATTAAAGAAACTCAGTGAACTTCAAACCAGATAAACAAAGAAAACATGCCTGGGTAGACTGGAATCTAAAGCTTAAAAACTAAAGATGAAAAATCTTGAGAACCTAGAGACAAATGCCACATAGGGAAACGATTCAGAGGACAGTATATTTCTTATCAGAAACAACGGTGGTCAGGTGACAGTGGAAACTTTTGTAAATAATGACAAAAATAAATTGTTATTAAACAATTCCATATCCTGTGAAATATTTTTCAGGAAAGAGAATGGAATAAAGACATTCTCAGATGAAGGAAAATGAAGACTATTTGTTTCTAGGAGACCTGCCCTAAGGAATACTAAGGCAAAACGAATCCAGAAGGAAATGTGGAACTTTAGGGATGTAGAAAATACACCAAAAAGTGTAACTATCTAGAGAAGTAAAATAAATTATTTTCTCCTCTTAATTTTGTTAAAATATACATCATGGTTGAAAGCAAAAAAATATAACATTGTCTTGTGAGGTTTGAAATTTGTTATATATGTATATATGTTACATATGCTGTGTGTGTATAAATACTACATATTTATTATATATAATATATATATGTTTTTACGTATACAAAGAGACAGACAACTAGAAATAAAGGAGATAGGGCAAAGATTATTACCATTATTATTACCTATATGGTGGTAGGATTTCCACATTGCATAACTCTAAGTAGACTGGGAAAATTTAGGTATGTTTAATTTCTAGAGCAACCAATAAAAAGATAGTCAAAAATCACAATAAGCAAAATAAAATACTAAAATAAGACATATTCACTTAATATAAAAGAAGATAGGAAAGGGACACAATGGAACAAACATGAAAGAAAACAGAAAGCAAATAATGTGGTATCCCTAAATAAAAACATATCAGTAATTACATTATATATAAATGATTTCATAACACCAAAAGACAGAGATTATCTGAATAGGGTTAAAAAATAAACAAAAAAACAAAAACAAAACTGGACCCAACAAACTATATGCTGTCTATAAGAAATTATTTTAACCTCAACAATGTATGTAGGTTAAAAGTAAAAGAATGGTAAAAGATATACCATACAGGGGCGCCTAGGTGGCTCAGTTGGTTAAGCGACTGCCTTCGGCTCAGGTCATGATCCTGGAGTCCCAGGATCAAGTCCCGCATCGGGCTCCCTGCTCAGCAGGGAGTCTGCTTCTCCCTCTGCCCCTCCCCCCTCTCATGTGCTCTCTCTCATTCTCTCTCTCAAATAAATCTAAAAAAAAAAAAGATATACCATACAAGCTTTGACCCATTTATCCTTATGTAATATATTTCTTTATCCCTAGTAATTTCTCTTGCTCTGAATATGTTCCTTCTGTCTGAAAAACTCCATTTAACACTTTTTTTGGTATGCTAGCTGGTAAAAAATCCTTTAAATAATTGTTTGTAAAAGTAAATATTTTCTTCTCAGTTTTGAAAGATCTTTTTTGTTCAGTATAGAATGCTCAGTTGATAGTTTTTCTTTGCCCTTCAGCATTTTGAATAAGTTCCTCTAATATCATCTGGCTTGTGTAGTTTCTGATGAGAAGTTAATGATAACCTTATTTTTGTTTTTCTTTTCTTTCTTTTCCTTTAAAGATTTTCTCTCTGCCTCTGATTTGCAGCAGTTTCATTATGATATGCTTAGGTGTTTTGTTTTGTGTTATATTTATCCTGCTTGGTGTAGTCTGAGCTTCTACATCTACAGAATATTTCCATAGTAACATCTAGATTATTGGCTAATTGAACGACCACACACTATAACCTAGCCAACTTGACACATGTAACTATCACAATACCATCTGATATTTCACTTTATCCACCTTTTTACTGGAATATTTAACATTAATTTTAGTTATTTTAAATTCACTATCTCATTGTTCCAAAATCTGTGCCTTATCTTGAGTTTAATTCTATTGATTTTCTTATTTGACAGCATGTTCCTTTCAACTTTTTTGTATGCCTTGGAATTTTTCTGGTAGTTGGATGTCTTACGTAGAGCCCTAGAGACTAAAATAGACTGAGACAAATAGTTTTGTTTGGATTGGAAATGGGCTTACTTTCCTATTGCTAAGCTATTAGGGTGGGAATTGAGTCAATCTAGTCAGGAGTTGATATGTGTTTGGGATTTGTTGTTACTATGGTTTACTTCAGTTTAGCACAAGGTTCAAATTCCACTGGTATTTCCTCACTCTTAGTGTAGGAGTTGGTTTGCCAATGGTTTTATCTCTGTATCTGCTCATTTTCATCCTTAGGTCTTCCTTTTGTATAGTAGTGCCTCATCCAGAAAGAGTCTTCCTATACGCTCTTGTTTTTTTCCCAGCAGAAAATTGCTATTTCCTATTACTCACTGTTTCTTTGCCTGGTGATGGGGTACAGAAAAGGGATATTCACTTTTATTCTGATTTAGCCTAACTTTCAGGAGGGCACTAACTGGGTCTCTGGTTCCTAGGGGTAGGTCATTCTCATGGGTACTGTCCTTCTAACAGAACTATTGGTTTGGGACCAGCAAGCATTCCTACCCTTCTCATAGGATAGAAAGTCTTATTTTGTCCCCTTTTATCAAAAGCTATCTGTTTTCATTAGTTCCCTAAGGGTGACAGATTTGTTGTTGTTGTTGTTTTTATGTTTGTTTTAGCATTTCCTTGAACAGTTAAAGCTCTTAATCTGTAGGAGAGGTAGGGGAGAAGAGGTAAAGGATGGAGTTTTGTGACTTTCCTATAATGGTTGCCCTTTCTCTCCCAGGCCCGTACCATGAAAAAGGCTATCTCAGAACTTCTGACAAATTGTTATATGAATATCCAAAGAATGGCTTGTAAGTGGGTCTGAGAATACTGAATTTCCTTCAAGTCTGTGTACCCTAGATATTCTCTATTATCTAACTAGCCTATAGTTAGCCTCTACCAGTTTGTTAAAAAATTTTACCTGGATTCTACTGATGGGCCGGAAGCATTTATCCAGAGAAATAAGTGCTCCTGTTCCGTTTCTCCTTAAAAGTGCCTATATTTCCTTCAATTTCAGGTTAGTTTATGGCCGTGTTACCTCAGTTCTCTGACAGGATCAAGAAAATGGTAAATTTGCAGGTTGCCTAGCAGAATTTTTTTTTCTTGTTCTTGCGTTAGTGTGGGAGTGATGTTCTTGCTAATTTTCTACATTCCAAACGAAAGTTCTATTTTTTGAATGAAATATTGGACAAAGGAAGCATTGGCCCTTGCTTCCCTGATTTTATAAGGAAGATGGTTATTAAAATATAACTATTAACTTTGAAATAATTAATGCATGTTTAAAAACTGAGGCATTCCCTGAAAGAAAAGAAATCTTTTAACAAAGGATCTAATTTATAGGTTTGGTATTGTGAGGTGGGCTGAGGAAATGATGCTGTAGCAAAATATATTTGTATTAAAATTAGTTTCCAGTTAATGTACTACTGAATCTGACTCCATTTTTAAGGTTTAACTGCTAACAGCTTTTAAACTTTTCCCCTCCTTCTTGCCCTTTGCCCTACAGTTGGGAAAACTGATAGATCCTTTTGCACTAGAGAAAGATTGAACCATGAAAGCCTCTTAGCAAACTGCCTGGGAGCCCTCACCCTGGCCTCACCCCATAACCATAATAAAAACCTCTAGCCAGTCTCCTTCCCTTGCCTTCTAGAGCCATTTTTGGGCCTTCTTGGGAGGCCTACCCTGTTCTCCAAGAAAAGCTTCAATTGTGTAAGAAATAAACCTTTTACTACCCCCTTGGTAGTAAAACCAAAATTTGGGGAGGGTTCATCCTGATACTTCAAATTGGCCACAACAGCTAATTTTCACATCTATGTGAGCCTGCATCATTCACAGGGGATTTGGAATATTTGCAAGTAGGTCATACTATATATATACAAATATTCTTATTTAGACTATAAACATGTAGGAATATTTACACAATGAAAATTGGAGTAACTTCTTATCAGTTCAATTCTTGTTCTTGGAAATTTCTGATCTGGTGATGCAGACAATTAAAGAGAGCCATATCACCCTTATTTTTAACTGGGAAAATCTAAGGCCATATAATCATGTACTTGATATTTCAGACTGAGTTTTAGGAGGAAATATATAGAACACTCAAGTTAAGATAATATGAAGGCAGTTTAATAGAAGGTATATTTACAGTCATAGCCAACAGATAAAGAGAAAAGAATCGCATACTTGGGCAAGTAGGCTTGCAACAGTAAAGACCAATATCACTCTTAGACCTGAAGAGTAAAGGGAAGGAAGGTACCTATGATATGAATAGAGAGAGGGCTGTGTGGAGAGGGTATGAAGATGAGATATTTTGGTGGGGACAAGTGACTAGCATAAGGAGGCTGAAGAGCCAAGAGAGCAAATATGCTGATATCATTCCTCCCCTCTTATCTCCTGCATGTGACCCTCCCCTTATTCTCCTTGACAAAACTTATCTGAAAGCAAGAGGGAACAAATAATACAAAACAACTATTAATGTCATCCCTATAGGTCAGCAATGGGCTGGATGAAAATGAATAGAAACGAGATCTGAAGATACAATGGAATGATGTTAAAACACCAGAACTTCTTTATGCTTAAAGTAATAGTATAAATCTACTCTCAAAATTATTATTTTTCCTTTAAGTAGAAAGATATATCCACTGGTTTTACCATACAGAGAACTAGTATCTTTCATGTCCCTAACAAAATTTGTAAAATTTCGTTTACTAATTAATTCTTAACGTATTCATGTGTACCAAATATCTAGTCTCTTCACATGAATAGACACTTTTCCAAAGAAGACATCCAGATGACTAACAGACACATGAAAGGATGCTCAATATCACGGATAATTAGGGAAATACAAATCAAAACCACAATGAGAGACCACCTCACACCTGTCAGAATGGCTAAAATTAACAAAAAACAACAGGTGTTGGCAAGGATGTGGAGAAAGGGAACTCTCTTGCACTGTTGGTGGGAATGCAAAGGGGTACAGCCACTCTGGAGAACAGTTTGGAGGTTCCTCAAAAAGTTAAAAAGAGAACTACCCTATGATCCAGCAATTGCACTGCTAGGTGTTTACCCAAAGGATACAAAAATACAGATTTGAAGGGATACATGCACCCTGATGTTTATAGCAGCATTATCTATAATAGCCAAACTATGGAAGGAGCCCACATGTCCAACGACTGATGAATGGATAAAGAAGATGTGAGATATATATATATATGATATATATGATATATATATATATAATGTAATATATAAAATGATGAATGGATAAAGATGTGATATATATATGTGATATATATAATGTAATATGTATATAATATATATGTATATATAATATACATATAATGTAATATATATAATATATATTATAATGGAATATTACTCAGCCATCAAAAAGAATGAAACCTTGCCATTTGCAATGACACGGATGGAGCTAGAGAGCATTATGCAATGTGAAATAAATCAGTCAGGGAAAGACAAATACCATTTGATCTCACTCATATGTGGAATTTTAGAAACAAACAAGATGAACATAGGGGAAGGGGGGAAAAGGAGAGAGACTCTTAATGATAGAGAAAAACTGAGGGTTGATGGAGGGAGGTAGATCGGTGATGGGCATTAAGGAGGGCACTTGTGATGAGCCTTGGGTGTTGTATATAATCACTGAATTCTGCTCCAGAAACCAATATTGCACTGTATGTTCACTAACTAAAATTTAAATAAAAAACAATCTAGGCTTTTCAGCTCATGCTGTTATTGTTCAATGTGTGTCCTTAAGGTTAATCATCCCCTCAATATATGGAACAAATGACAATAACTCTGGAAATTATACCATACTGTCTTAAGATATGGTTTTATTTTTCATTCAGTTTTGGACTTTGGGTAGTTGTGTCCATTCTACACCACAGAAGATACATTACTTTTTGTTTCATCCCATGCCTAGACCAAGAACAATTTTATTGTTTCTGTAATTTTATAATATTATATTAGTAAGGACACACACTTGAAATAATCCTGAACAGGTTTTTACTTTTTCCTTTTGCTAGTTAACATTTAGTAGATACTTTTATATTAAAAACTTTAAAACAGTTTTAAATGAACAAAGTCTAGACTAGAAAATTCTATCCGTAGGCTATAAGAAGAACATGATTGATTGTGTTAATTATTTTCCCTTAGAAGAAAGGATACATTTTTTTCTAAGTACCTTCATAAATATTTTCAGGGGTAAGGTAAAGCAGCCTTAGCTTTACTTATCTTTCTCATCTTCAGACTCTCATCCAAATTCTTCTCTTCAGTAGTAAAATCAGTCTCTTATATTCTGATATTCTCTGAGGTATAATAGTACGTCATAGCAAATGAAGGTTCTGCTCGACTGCTGGCAGAAAAAATTACTTTTTCCTATCTCCTCCATCTTAATGAGCTGATGTTACAGTGCACGATATGTATTAAATAATAGAAAATGGTAAGTTTCCTGAGGTTCACATTTTCTAAGTAGTTATAATAATTAAAACAATTTTACAATCAGTGTAAAATGCGGTAAGGAAAAAAACTCAGATTTTTGGAAAGAAAAGTATATGTTTATATAAAGTTACATTTCCTTTCTAAAAATCTGTTTTTTAATCTGGTTTTTATCATAGTTTTTAGCCAGACATTCAGGTGATCAATAAAAAGACCTGCATTAGGAAGAATAAAGATTGGAAATTCAGATTCTAGAAGATTAAGTACCTAATTTCATGGGCTTTACAATATCTAAAAGTAAATAAAGGCATCAATGAGGACTTGGGAGATAAACACCTGGGAGGTAACAATAATTACAAAATACAATAGCACTGAAAAAAAAATGACAATGTGTTTTTCAGTAATGCTGCTGTTTTCCTATTTTATACTCTATCCACTAAAAGCTAAATTTAAGTAAATTACTTATTAATGTGGTCTTTAGCCATTAAATGTAAAACTTCTGATAGTGACAAAGAAATCTATACTTCATTAGCCTTTCATTAGGATGACTGAAAAAATTAATGATTCTGAAAACTTGTATACAATTTAAAAAATCCTAGAAACTAAAGTTTGGTCTGATTTGTATAAAGGTGGCATGTAGTCTTGGTTCTCTCAGCTATGGGTTAGTATAAATGGTTTTGAAGAAGATTTCTTCAATCATATTACCTTAATTGTATGTTCCTTGAGGTTAGGTCAAGACAAGAGTGAGGTTGAGAATGGAATGGAATGGAATGGAATTCTTAGATTCAGAAAGATAATGATCACCCCAAGTCAATGAGACACAGCAAAACCTTTTGAGAGAGGTTTTAGCAAGTGTAACATGAATGCATTCTCACACCTTCCAATACATGCTTCCTGCAATATATTTTACCCTTAATGGTGTCAGTGATCTATTTGTCAATATGACATATTATAAGAAAGTACTTTCATTAATGGAGCTGTGTATCAGTTTTATTTTTACAGATGGGTTTTAGAGCTGACTTATATTTCCTTCTCTAGATGAGAGGAAATCCACATAAGAATTCCTTTCATAGAACATGATTAAAAAAACCCAAACAAACAAACAAAAAAACAGGCAAGTTATAATGCTGCCTCTCCTTCTTTCTCAGTAGAGGATTTCTAGCAATAAAGTTAAAGGCGAAGATTTCTAACAATTTCAGGAAGATACTGTGCATTATGATGGAGGCAGACAAGGGATACACAAAGAACCAAACCCTAAATTATTGGGCCACCAAAGGAAGAGACTTTCCAAAAATGAATCCCAGGCTGCTGCATGACCAAGACTGTTTGAGGCACAGGCCACCAGACCTCACCTTCTTGAAGGGCCATATAATATGACTCTTACCATGAACGGTCAGGCACTAAGGGTTGAATCACTTTAAAAAAGTGTAGTAGGCAGAATAATAACCCTTAAGGAGGTACACACATGAATCCCCAGAACCTGTGAATATGTTGTTTTACATAGCAAAAGGGATGTGACTGTACTAAGGGTTTTGAGATGGGGAGATTATTCTGGATCCTTATAAGAGGGATGCAGAAGGATATGAGTCTGACAGGATATGATAAAGGAAACAGAGATTGAAGTCATTTGATTACTGGAAGGGGGCAATGACCCAAAGAATGAGAGAAAATTGTAGAAGCAGGAAAATGAAAGGAAATGGATTTTCCTCTAGAGCACCCAGAAGGAATGCAATTCAGTTGACAACATGATTTTAGCCCAGTGAAATGTATTTCAGATTTCTGATGTCTAGAATTGAAAGATAATAAATCTGTGTTGTTTCAAGCCACTAAAATTGTGATAATTTGTTACAGCAGCAATAGAAAAATAATGCAGATTTTGGTGCCTGGAAGTAGAATGCCACCATAACAAATACCTAACAATGTGAACGTGGCTTTGGTATTGGACAATGGGAAGAGACTGAAAGCATATAAGGGCATGACAGAACAAGTCTAGATTGCATTAAGCAGACTGTTAGTAGTCATATGAATGTTAATAATTCTGCTAGTGTGGATTCAGAGGGAAGAATTAGTTACCTAGGAAGTAACTGAATAAACATACTTGAACACAGGGAAATAGGCAGAAGTGGGAACACAGAGAAATGGAGAACGCATGTCCCAAACCATCGGGGAAGCTACTTAGGAATTCTGGCTGATTTTTGCCCAAAAGAGATATAGTACCAATATTACAAATTTTTCAGATGTTTTAAGATAAATCAGAAATATCTTGACTTTTAAATGTTGATCACTGATTAAAAAATTTTAAAACACTGTCAAGCCCAACAAAATATGCATGTTGTTCTGAGTTGACCAGAAGGCTGACATTGCTTTACATGGAATTTTAAAAGGAAGACATTATTGTAAAACACACATGTAAATTTTCTTTTCATCTGAAATGTCCTCCAGGACCTAGTGGTGTTGCTGTATCATTTGGTGAACATCAATTGTTAAAGTGCTAGATTAAGACAGCAGGTGATCTGAATGTATTGATTGTGTTGATTATAGATGGTAAGACTTCACGGATGTACAACATCAAAAAAATTAAAAGGAAAATAATGTTTCTAATGACTTTCCATGTGCCAATTACTGTTTAATACTTTAGACATGATTTTTTATTTAATCTTCACAAAACTATGTGGTAGCTATTACCTTCATTAATGGTCTATGGATACTATATATACTTAAGAAAGCTGAAATATAGTATCTCTTTAAAATATCATACCACTTACAAGTCATAAACCCAGGTTTCCCTGCCTCTAAAATTATTTCCTTTCCAAGACAACTGACTGCCACCTCAGCACTTAATACAAATCATGTTCTTATGTTTAACAGAACTCCATGCATTTAGATTTAGAGAATAATTCTAGAATTAAACTTGACTTGGGTTTTGAATGTAGTAAGAATAGTTAATGGGCATAAATAAATAGCAAGACTATTAGATCGAAGATAACTATTGTGAACTACCAATTCCTCTTTGGGCAGAAATGTTAAAATGAGGAGCTGTGATGGAACTAGTGAAATAGATAGAGATATTGGGGAATGATATAATGGAGAGGGAAAAAATATAGTGAAGAGGAAGCATCATATATGTCTATGCTGAACTTGTATGGCATGTGGGAAATAACCCTGGGCTTTGGAGGCTGACGAATAAGGTTCAAGGAAAGTAATCTTGCTTTACCTAAGGTCCTGTTGTCCTCCCTGAGCCTGCTTCCTCTTCAGTGTAATGGGAATGATACTAATTTCATAAAACAACTGTAAGGATATTTTAATGCTATTTGAATTTACTAACAAACGTTAGTTCTTCCTGCCTATGTAGATGCAACTGCATGCTTGTAGAATTAAGTTTTACAAATTATTTTTGCTCAATATATATGTCTTCATTTTTCATATTACTACATTCAATGGAAAACAAAAACAGAAAGAATAACAAACCCACAAAAGAAACTCCTATTGCTGAATTAAATCCTTAAGAAAGATCCAGCATGGATATCATACACTGCCGCAAGACCACAGAGACTTCGCTAACAGTGAGAATTTATAGATGTGACTTAAGACAATGTAAATTATTCCATTGTACATTTCCATTAGATGAGACTTTTCTTGAATATTCACAGAAAAAATAATGTCCGTTACAGTTAAAAACCAGACTATGCTAGTCTCACACTGAATGTGCATGGGAGCGGGGGGGGAGGGTGTGTGGGTATGGGGTGTGAGAAAGTACATTTTTTTGTGAACCAAGTCCTCATTATCTAATTTTTTGAAGACAGAATATTCAGAAGAACTACAAAAAGACCTAACTCACACATTTAAAAAACCCTTTCCCCTATTACTCAAAAGATACCAGGATTTACTACTAGTGGTAAAGGAGTTCAAATGAGAAAACTTCACTAATGACATTTCAGTGAACAAGAAAGAATTTCCCTCCACTGGAAGAAATCCTACAGTGAAAGGAACTTGAGAGAGTTTAAATTGTTCTAAGGCTCAAGCCTTTTAACCTCTTAGGATGAATGTTCTTGAGAGATAAAAACAATCTTTGTTTCCTAGAAAAATTGAAGTTTTTTTTTTAAAGTAATAGCAACTGGCTAAAAATTGCTTTTATCTTTCCACACATTCTAAAATATGCATTTAACATTACCCTCATGTACATTTGTTTATTATTTACAGATTTTACTATACAGACACATTATATATTTTTAAAAGATTAGAGAAGCAAGGACATTTCCATGGGATCAATTTAAATCACTATGCAAGAAATGTTTTACATTTGAAAAAGAAATACAGTAATTTAGGTCACCTGAGGGAAGAATGTTTGAAAAATGAGTATCTGTTATAAAGACTTACCATTTACAATCTTGTTCAGAACTCTATGCATAACGGTTTCAAAAAATATATAGTAAGCTGTGACTACAAAAGCTGAAACCATAATTATTTTTTTACAATTTGTAACTTACTCTTAGAATATTAAGTACAGAGCCAGCTTTACGAGCGTGCAACCTGGAGAGTCTCAAAGGAACCTATGCTCGGAAGTGCCCTGTACTTGGTTTAAAGCTGTGTTTTTGCTATCTTAAAATTCTTCATGATTTTTGTACAAAAGGAGTCACATTCTCATTTTCTACCTGGCCTCCTGAATTTTTAGGTAATCCTGATTTTTTTCTAGTGAGTCATTATTGATCCACCTACATGAATAATACAGTCCCACTTCCACAGTGTCTGTGTCTTTCTCACATTAACAAAACCACAATTGTTTAAAAAATATTACAAAACACCACAACCCTATTTGGCTTCTTAAAATAAACATTTAAAAGACCTTTTAATTTCCCACTAAAATTGAAGTAGAAGTAATTTATTTGATGAACTCCTTACACCATGATGGGATCCTGTCAAATTTTATTTTAAATTGAGAGATAGTATGATGATAAGAGACAAAAAGAGCTTGTAGAAAATCATTATTGAATTCTCTACCATACAGATTTTCTTATATATATGTCTTATTACATAATCAGATTTTATTGTGAATTATCTATGCATATCAGAATAACCAGGAGTATTTATTAACAATGCAGAATTCTGGGTCTTGTCCCCTGAATTTTTTATTCAGTAGTTTTGGGATGGTGAGGACAGCAGTCTACATTGTTAGTAAGCATCCCAAGTAAATTTAACCCTAGTTGAAATCCATGATATTCTGTTTTGCTTTGTTTAATGATATAACAGTTTTTATGTGTATTAAAATAGTATTTAAAATTGTTTTAAAGATATACAGTATTTTATCATGTGGCAATGCTATAACCTATTAATTTTTATTGTATGTAGCATATTTGTAAAATTAAAAATATTCAATTAAAAACCACCATAAACTATAAGATAGTCCAGTAGCTGAATAAAGAATAAATATGCAAAAATCTGTGTTTTTCCTTTAGACATATAATAATCTGTTAACAGATAAAATGAAATAAAAAAGCACTAAGAATATAAATTACACAGAAATAACCTTATTAAAACACGTTATATAAGGAAATACTCAAAATCAAAAATTTTCCAAATATTACTGAGAGATATAAAATAATATCAGCATAATTAAAGAGATTTAGCACATTCTTTGATAGCAAGAGTGAAGAAAACATATGGTCATGTCATTATGATATATACACTGATATCCTGCAATGAGAAGGTACTTACTTACCTTTGTGGTATTCCCCAAAACCCATAACTACAGTCTAACCATGAAGAAATATCAACTGAAAGACATTCTCAAAATACCTCAGGAATTGTACAGGTCCTGTGTGACTCCAGTGGGCGAGGATTCAGGGAAGCTTGTGTGTGGATTCCTCTGGATTTTACCTCATCCCCCTCTTTCCTTCAATGACTTTGCTTTATATCCTTTCAATCTTAGCTGTGAATATAAAACAAAGGAAAAATGTCAAGTTTAAGAATAAGAAGGAAAGACTGGAAATTCTGGGTTATCTCTTTTGTTTCATTGATTAATTTGTTTTTACACCAATGTTATACTTGATTATTTTAGGTCTATAAAAAGACTTGTATTGAAAAAATGTAGTCCATGAACTCTACTGTTCTATTTCAAACTTGTTTTGACTATTATATGTCTTTTTCATTTCCACAAAAAATTATGAGTCAGCTTGGCAATCTTTAAAACAACCTGCTGATATTTTAGAATTGCACTACATCTATGTATCAATTTGGAGATTTGACATCTTAATATATTGAAACTTTTGATTGATTGGCATGGCACAACACTTCACTTATTTAGATCTTCTTTAACTTTAATCAGCATTTGTCTTCTATATCCTTTCCTCAAATGTATCCCATAGTACTTCATAGATTTTTAAAAAATATTTTTATTTATTTGAGAAAGAGAGCACACTTGCACCCACAAGTGTGGCGGGGGGGCAGGTACAGAAGAGAAGGGATAGGGAGATAATCTCCAGCAAACTCCGCACTGAGTGCAGAGCCTGACTCGGGGCTGGATCTCAGGACACCAAAATCATGACCTGAGCCAAAACCAAGAGTCTGACACTGAACTGCCTGAGCCACCAGGTACCCCAGTACTTGATATTTTTGATGCTATTCTAAGTGGTATTGTTTTCATATCTTCATTTTCCAATTATTTATTACTAGTATATAATATAATTGATTCTTTTGTGCATTGGTCTTAGATCTTTCAACTTTTCCAAATGTATTTATTAATTCTAGTAGCTTCTCACCCTCCACCAACCCCTGCCTTAAATCTGTAGGACATTCTACCTAGAAATCAAGTTATCTCAAAATAAGGAAAGTTTTACTTCTTCCTTTCTAATCTTTATGGCTCTTTTATTCCTCTTTCTTACTGTACTGACTACAATCTCAGGGACAATATTAAGTAGAAGTGGTAATAATGGGCACCTTTGGCTTGTTCATGATCTTAGAGGAAAAGAATTAAGTCTTTCAACATTAAGCATAATTGTAGATGTAGGTTATTGTTAGGTATACTTTATCAGATTGAGGAAATATCTTTAAAGAATTGAAAAGAGTCTAAGATTTTAGCAAATTTTCAAGCTAATAAGTTAGCCTGCCACAGGTTAATGGATACTGGCAGAAAGCATAAGACTTTTGAATCAAAGACAAAATATTTTAACTCACATCGATAGCTGCTACTAAAGTACTGGCATTTTGTTGCACTATTTTCTTGAGCCCTAATTTCCACAATGTCATATAAACAGGGCCAAGTTATACATGCACATTCAATGGGTTGTATTACTAAAGAGAAAATTTATCTAAGGAGACTCTAATATTCTATAAAAGGCAGTAAGTATGCCTGCTCTTGTGCTCCAGAGGTAGACATTATCTTTATTAAATATTTAAGAATGTCCATTAGTTCTTCTGGAAAGAGACACTTTGTTTTCCAAACATGTGCTACAAGCATCCTTGGAAAGACAGTCCCAAACAAAAGGACTATCAGCACATTGCTTGTAAGGCATGAAAATGCACAAGAGACCTATGGACAATTTTCTCTCAACTATTTCCTTCTATTCATATTTTGTTGAGTTTTCACTATGAATGAATGTAGGATTTTGTCAAACACTTTCTCAATATCTATTATATGGCTTTTAATCTTCATTTCACTAATATGGTATATCTTGTTAATGTATTTTAAGATGTTTAAAAAACTTGTATTCCTGAGATAAATCATATTTGGTCACAATGAATAGTTCTTTTTCTATATTGTTGATTTAGTTTGCTAATACTTTTTGGAAAATTTTTGCATCAATGTTGATACCATATATATGATGTCACTTTCCTGTGATCTATTGCTAATTTTATTTGATTAATACTGATCTCATAAATGAGTTAGGAAATTGTCCCTTGTCTAAATATGAAGAAGTTTATACTTCTTCCTTTTATTTTGACAAAATTGACCAATGAAGTCATTTTGCTTGGTGGTGTTTTTTTTTTCTTTTAATGAAGATTTATAAAAAGATTCAATAATTTTGCCTGACAGTAGCCTGTTTTTGATTTGTCTAGCTGTGTCTTTCTAGGAATCAACTTATTTTGTCTAAGTTATATAATATGTTGGCATAAAGTTGTTGATAACTTTTGCTTCATCTTTTAATTGGGATAGAGTTTCTAGAGATGTCCTCTCTTTCATTTCTGGTAATAATTCGTGCATTCTTTCTTTTTTTCCTTGGTCTAGCTAGCTAAAAAATTACCCATTTTATTGATCTTTCTACAGAAACATCTTTCATTTTCACTCATTTCCTTTAAACATTTTGTTTTCTATTTCATTGACTTATGTTCTGATCTTTATTATTTCTTTATTCCCCCTTGATTTGTTTTTCTTTTTGTGGTTTCTTGAGGTAGAACCATAGGTTAATAATATTTTCTTTATTTTTGTCTTTTAGAACCATGGCTGTGATTGGTCTAGAAGTAGGTTGCTTTATGTTCTTCCTACTAGAGATTCTTTCAGCTTCTTGAATTGATGTTAAATTTTTTAAATCAACTTTTAGGTTTCAGCCATTTTTTCCTCAATAGTTTTTCCAGCACCATTTAATTACTTTTCTTGGGCTGGGACTTCTTATATATGTATGTTGTGATGCTTATGACTATCTGACAAGTTTTTAAGATTCTGTTCATTTTCTTTCAATTGTTTTTTCTGCATTTTCTGGGTTGGAAATTCTCTAGTGTTCTAGCTTCAAATTCATTGACTATTTACTATGGCATCCAAAACTTTCTGTTGAGTCCATCTACTACTACACTTTCCATTTTGGTTGTTTTAGTTTTCAACTCTGTATTTTCTATGTTATCCTTTTTTATACTTTTTATTTTCCTATTAAGCTCTCCTAGTCATTGAGTCGTTTTCATATTTTTTCCTTTAATTCAGCTTTTATTAACTTTTTTTTCCCTTGAGTATGGGTCACAATTTCCTATTTGTTTGCACACTAGTATTTTGTTGTTGTTGTTGCTGAAAATAGACATTTCAGAGTACATCATATTATAGACACACTGGAATGTCCTTCATTTTTCTGAAGACTGTTGGTTTTATTTTAGTAATGGCATGACTAGACTTACACTATGGAATCTATCTCTACCATCGTATATAACCACTGATGTCTCTGCTCAGTTACTTCTACAAAAAAATCTTACTTTCACTGTGTAACCAGTTTTCCTAGGGGTCACCTATGTGTCTGCATACGTGATTGGCCAATGATTTTGGCAGATTGTGCTCAACTACCTGTAACTCTATATGGTTTCCTCACACTGCCAAGAGAGCTGGTATGGGTTCTGGAATATAGTCAAAGTTACAGCCACTTTTCATGTCTCCCTTGGCCTTCATTTTCACTGCCATCACTTGGTTCTTTCTTGTGCATGCATAGTTTTCAGGTTGAACTAGGATGTGTGGAAAGCTTACTTCCCATGGCTCTTTCATTTCTAGAATCTCCCTATTAAAAACTAGATGGCTGATCTGCTATTCTCCTCAACAGGGCCTACAGCATTAGGATAGAAAAGACACTGGTTTTTACTGTTTGTTCCAAATCTATTTCTTTTTTTTGCTAGGAAAACCATGTGTTTTTGCCCTCCACCTCCAGATTTTAGCCCACTTCACCGGCACCAAAGGTTCTGGGTTTCATGGTAAACTACATGCTAACAAAATTGCTATTCTCACCAACCAAACTTGGGGGTGGGCAGACATTGTGGGTTCAGGTTAGATGGACAAAAGCAGTCTCACTCAAAAGCCTCACACACACACACACACACACACACACACACACACACACACACACACCACACATATACACAGATACAATGTTCTGACTCAAAGTTCCTGTGATTTTTCAAGAATAAACATTTCCAATTTGTTAACCACTTGTGCTCAATTTCCTGTGCCTTGAAATGTTTTTGAATATGGCCAATTTATTTATTTATTTTCTTGGCATTATCCCAGTGACCTCTTACTACCATAACCAGAAGTCCTTCTCCCACCAAACACTTTTGATTGACATTGGACTGTATCTGTAAATTAATTTTGGAATACTTAACCTCTTTATACTATTAATGTTTAATCCAAGAACATTTATTCAAATTACATACAGTTGATGTATATTCTGCATATTTCTAAATGCCTAATACATTTCTTCTTCTTCATTCGGGATGTGCTGTAGTGAGGTGAATTTGGAGGATGTTTGGTTACTCCCTGTGGAATCCTGGCTTCTATTAACCTATATCAGTGTCTCTTGGATCCATTCTTTCTGCTATTTAAAAGAGTATCCCAAGACCTCTGGAGGCATAGTGAAGAGGATGGAACTCTGCCTGGCCTCAGTTTTGCCTACAGTGCCAGCGTGCCCAATGTCAGTGACAGAGAAAGAGCAGATAAAAAGGGAGATATTTCTATGCCTGAATTCTAGTCCATGTCTCAGATAACTTGTATGGTTTGACTATGCCCTCAGTCTCACAAATGCAGACACACAAGCACACAAATACATACACACAAACATACACATGCAATGAGTTGCTACTCATACACTTCATTAAGCATCCCCTAAGCTTCTCATCACTATGCCACCATCTAAAGAGGAGCCTCTTGATTTTTGGTACCAATGGTCACTCTCTTCAACCCCTGGGCATTTGCATAGGTATGTAGCAGTAAGAAAACATGATCCTAGAGGCTAAGAACTTGATCCAAGACCCTATTCTGCCACTTTCCAATTACATGACCTTAGACAAACTACTTGACCCATCTGAGTCTCAGTTTCCTAGACTTTAAAATGGGGATAATAGCAGCTGCGTCATAGAATTTTTTTGAGGATTAAAGAGCTTGTTGCATGCAAACTACTTAACACAAAGCCTGGAACACAGAAAACATTTAAAAAGTGAGAATTTTTATTACATTCTGTACATATAAAACTCCTAAATATGTTCCCAAGTTTCAAGTTCCCAAATCTCCCAAGGTGAGATTTTCCTGTTCTTACTAGAGGTTTTTGTGTTCATTTACTATTGATATGTGAGAACCATGCCCAGCCAAATCTTGAGGGAACAGTGACAATCATACTAGGAGAACACTGGGAGAAAATGTATTATGGGATGACATTTAAAATAAAAACATGTGTAGGGGCACTTGAATGACTCAGTTGGCTAAGTGTCCAACTCTTGATCTCAGCTCAGGTCTTGATCTCAGGGTCATGAGTTCAAGCCCCATATTGAGCTCCATACTGGGCATGGAGCCTACTTAAAAAAATATATTAACCGTGTATATTATTTTTCATTCATGGTAGTCAGGTAATTCATTCCTTGCTTCAGAGATTTGGATATTTTAATATTTGCTGATCTATTTTGTAAGGTGAGGAACAAAAGATGGTAAAATTCAGAGGCAGTTTTAGTTTTTGCTTTGTTTTTTAAAAGCCTAAACCAATTGAAGAGATTATTATACATATCCGCCTGGCATAGGGGAGTGACAGAATTGTCATTAAGGGCAAAAAGAGAGGGGGAAGAAGAGAGATTCTTGAAAGTTAGAATATTTAGTCATGTTCATAGTGTCTGTGATTGAAATAGAAAAGAACTATGTGCCATGTTAATAGTGGCCTACCAGGGACCAGGGAAGTCTTATTGGCATCCTCAGCTATGACAGATGATGTTTATACCCCATATTGTATTCCCTTACCCACCTTTTCAGTTTCCATGTCGCTGTAGCTCCTTGTACACTAATGGCTTTCGAGTTGAACACATGTATTTTTCTTGGCCTGACTGCTTTACTTTGGAACACAAGAGCTGCCTCAATGCAACCACAATTTAGCCTCAACATGCTGGATACAAGGTTACCAAAGGTAAATCTCAACCAGTGAGGGACTGAGATCAGTGATAAACATGCCAGCATCCCAATCCCTTGCTGGACAATTGTTATATGGTCTCTCAAAGGATTCCCAAAAGAATTAGGCCCCAGTTGTCCATAGCAGTAACCCCCTCCCATAAATGCACATTAAAATAGTAAAGTTCCCTATCTATCCCTATCCCTAAAGTACACGTCCCCATTCGTATACTTGTGTTTCCTGAGACCACCTCTCCTATAAACTCCTGCTCTCAAGTCTTTGTCTCAGATTTTTGCAACAACTCAAATCAAGACACCATCTGATTTAAGATCATACAGTCATTCCCCAAGATTTCTATGTCATTGGCTTGGTCCAAAGGGCAGTTTAAGTAAGGGTGTGACAGGAATAAATACTGTACAAAGTTTAAGTCTTTAACAGTGACAATAACTTCTGTGCGTCCTTAGAAGTAATGTTGCTTTTTAGTTTACTATCATAGCAAGGTATGAGGAACAGGAATGTGAATTTGGTCTTTTCTCCATAACAGCCATTATTTCATTGAGCAGGGAACCAATGGGGGAATTCTGCCAGTTGCTAGGTTAAATAAAGATAGTTGACATAGAAGTAGATAAATGATATATGATAGATTTCTATTATACATACTCAAACTAGGGAAATAACCACAGATATTTCTGTGGTACCATTTGGATGTACACAGAGATGGATTCTGGCCAAGACACTTTCTATAATCTAATATCTATAAGCCACACATTTATCAGTGGCCATGGTGGTAAATGGGAAAGTGGGGTGGTTAAGAACTAGGTTTGTTTTGAATTCAGTACCTATTAGCCTCCAAAAAATCTGAAAGTTTTCCTCTTTCCAGTGCACACACCCTGTTAAATGGCCACATCACAAAGGCTTAGAGGAAAAATTACACCATACACTTGTGTCCACACTGCAAAGGGATCAGACTCCTTAAGTAACTCTGAGGCTGCAAACTGAGTAAGGAGTTGTGAATCACCACTATGGAGACCTGACCTGAGTCCAGTTTTTTCCCACTGAACCTAGAATTTATTGGTTTACATAAGTAGATGCTGCCCCTCTATTCCATTCATAGAATTTGCTCCTTTGATCAATTGATTATTCACTAATACAGAAGCCTGAGAGTCAAAACACTCCACATTCAATTCAGTTGATCACTTGTGAAAATGTGGTGAAGTGCTACCACCTTCTACCAATTATTCTTATAATAATTGGGGAACCTAGTCACATACTGGCATGTACATGATCACCTCTGGCCTTGAGAGGACAGGCTCTAAAAAAAACCCGTCATAGGTACTGATTTTTTCCTTTTTAATTTCCTCATGAAGGGAATGTTCATTGGCTTTACTAGAGTTAGAAGGTGGCTGAAATGATTACACATAGCAGTTCTATCCCCAACATTCCCATCTCCTTGGGTTTTCAAAAACTTTCCTCTGTAGTATGTTTGGGAAATGCCACCAGCTCTGTTCCCTGTAGGTCGCCTTTAAGGCCAGGCCCACAGTCACATGCCTTGAGCCAAACAATATAAATCACATTGGTCATACACCAATAACATAGGTTTAAGCCAACTTTTCATTTTGTCATCTTTAGACCAATACCCTTAGAAACCATTTCCATACAAGTTCCTTCACTTCTTACAGATACACATTGGCAAGATTCTGCAGTATTTCAGTGTCTATGCTATTTCCTTCTTGGACGGACCACATATATCACTGGGACTCTGCTGGAACATGCCTATTTATGGGTCTGGAGGCAGTAATATATGTTGAGTGTGGGTCCTGAAGACAATCTGAATCTCCCTATGAAAGATGATCCCTATTTGAAGTCCTTGAGAAATTTCTCTTTTAGGAAAGTCTGGTTCTCTTATTGAGATGGAAACAGATCTGCTTCCACAAGTAAAGAAGATTTTGTAGTAATTTGAGTTAAAAATTCTCAACCATGCTTGGATATGCCCAAATTTGTTCCCATCCCAAATCTCGGGATCTCACTATCCTGTTTATCTTAATTTAGCCTAAGAGACCTGGCAAGATTGAGGTTAAATGATTTTACAACACTGTAACTTCTACAGTCAGGTTCTGACTCTGACCCTTGACCATGTCTGGCTTGCAGCCAGAAATGCTAAGGGATTCATTTAGCAACAATCTAGAAGCTTTCTAGTCTCCACCCATGACTTGAATTGGGAGTACAAGGTTTTAAATTAAATGTTTTCATTTTGTGATCTCTCCACAGTAGTCACAAAGTTACCTAAACTAACAGTCTTTATCATCACCATTGTCAGTTAAAACAGGAACATGACACCACTTCCTTTGATTGCTCCATGCCTTGATATCCACTAGCACATCCTCGTCCACCAACACGTGTGATTACTTGACTAATTATGATGCCACTCCATCCCCAAAGTGTCTCTATTCCCTACGTGGCAGTGTCCTCAGGAAAGGAGCAGCATCACCAAGTTTCCCACTTCATCAAACAGCCATTCAGTGTCCAACGTGTGGCATTTAGAATCAAAGAGTTACCAGAAAAACAGGGTGACTGGGAGCTCGGACAATTAGGATATCAGTGGCGATCATTATGAAATAGAGATTCAAAGTCCTTTCTTCCTACATTCTTCCCACATAACTGGTACAACCCAAAAGGGAGTGTAATTCCAATAATAACTGTAAGCAGAGATTGGGTGTCTAATTTTAATTCATGGGCGATAACACAGATATTTTTTATAGAGTCTATGGTTTTAAGTTAATATATACAACATATCTAAGGATTTTATATTTTACAGTAAAAAGATGTTCAATTCACCTTTTCCTGATGTGCTGAAGTTTCTGAAGTGTCGCCAAAGTCTAAAAACATGAGAAGACAATGTAGGACTAACTAAAAACTTATGAGATGGGTTTTTGACTCCGAGCTCATTTCCCACTCCACCTCTCAGGTATAAAATAGGGGCTGAAAAGTAATGTGATGCAGTTGAGGGAGTCCGTGGGACCCTGTGCGCAGGAAGCCAGGGACTGAGGGGAAGTTGATATGGCTAGACTGAGGCAACATCACCTCCTTCTGAACATGTTCCTTGGAGTCCCCTGTGTTTTCCAGGGAAAAAAAAAAAATCAATATTTGACATTCAACATAGAGGGAAGTCCATTAATAGTGCACTAGCACATAAAACTATGCCTATCTTCCCCTTTGTAAGCCTGAGGGGGCAAAAGGAGCAGGTAACAAGTAGAATAAGGGTGTATCCAGAAGGAAAAAGGAAACACTTACCCCTCTTCCCGACTACACACTCCCACACCCAAACTACAGCTAAAGCAGTTTGTTGGTGTTTTTTAGTGGAGGTGGGTGAAAAGCTACGAATCAGATAAAGAAGTAAAGCTATAATTACAGATAATTCTTCGTGTTTTTTTTTTTTAAGATTTTATTTATTTATTTGACAGAGAGATAGACAGAAGAACACAAGCAGAGGGAATGGCAGAGGGAGAGGGAGAAGCAGGCTCTGCACTGAGCAGGGAGCCTGATGCGGGACTCGATCCTAGGACCCTGGGATCATGACCTGAGCCGAAGGCAGACGCTTAACCATCTGAGCCACCCAGGCGCCCAATTCTTCGTGTTTTTAATACCTCAGAAAAGTAACTATTAATTAACTCGAGAGTAACCAGAAACTCTAATGTGGTATTTCTCAAAGTATGGTAACTCCACCCTCTCCAGCAGCATCAGGATCATTTGAAAACTTGTTAGAAATACAAATTCTCAAGGAGGAAAAATGGCAGAGGAGTAGGGGACCCTACTCCAACTGGTCCCTGGAAACGAGCTAGATATCTACCAGACAACTCTTAACACGCACAAAATCAGCCCTGAGATGTAAGAAGATATATCTGGATCTCTACAAACAAAATATTGCAGGTGGTTGGTATTGAGGAGTGAAGTGGGGAGCCCTGATTCTGCAGGCACATATCCGAAGATAAATGGAATGGGGTGGGAGCCCAGCTGATGGGATGCTACACCATAGGTGAGCGATAGCTTTCCCCACTGCAGATGGGGCACAGACTCGCAGAGCAGCACCGGCAGGGAAAGGACATTAGGCCAGCCCCCAGGCCTGAAACCTGGAGCAGAGGGGCTGCGTGAGTGAACTGGGGGCGACTGGTGGTTTTAGAAGCACAAAGGGCAAAGACATGCCCTGACCTGGAGACGAGGATTGGGAGTACTGCTGAGGGGTGCACAACCCAGGACGCTGCAGTTTTTAGCAGCATTGACAGAAATGGAGATAGTGTGGCCTGAGAGCTCACTGAAGAACAGACTGAGATCTCTCTGCTCTGAGGCAGAGGGTTGGAAATGAGTTCTTCTGCTCTGACTCTTGGAAGAGACAAGGAAAGTCACCAGGGAGAGTCACAAGAGAACAAAAGTCCCCAAAATCGGTTTTCACTGAGCCCATCCCCCCCCGACAGGCGGCAGGGCAACTCTGCCCAAACAGGTTTCCCTGAGTAACAGTGCAGCAGGGCCCTCCCTCAGAAGACAGGCTGGGAGAACAAGAGGCCAACAACGGTAAGGTCCTTATAAAAGAGGTGCATCTTGCTTGGGTTCTGGTCAATAATTAAGACTATGTACATTCCCTCAACCACCCCTCAACAGAATAACTAGGAGAAGGAACAACCAAAATAGGAAAGACTCAGAGATTGTGACTTCTGCCAGATTTACAAATGGATACAGATATAACCAAGATGTTGGAAATGGAATTCAGGGCAGCAGTTGTGAAGACAATAGCTAGAATGGATAAATTGATTAACGGCAACATAGAGCCTCTAAGGGCAGAAATAAAAGCTGAACTGGCAGAACTTAAAACTACTATCAATGAGATCCATTCTATTCCAGATAATCTAACAGCTAGGGTAAGCAAGGCAGAAGAATGAATTAGTGATCTAGAAGACCAATTGATAGAAAAGAAGGATAAAGAGGAGGCAAGGGAAAAACAAAACCCATGAAAACCGAATCAGAGAAATAAGTGACACCATGAAACGTTCCAATGTCAGAATTATTGGGATCCCGTTTGTGGAGAGAGAGAGAGGACTAGAAGACATATTTGAGCAAATCGTAGCTGAGAACGTCCCTAATCTGGGGAATGAATCAAACATTTGTGTCTTAGAGGCAGGGAGGACCCCTCCCAAGATAAGGAAAACAGGCCAATGCCCTGGCATGAAATAGTAAAACTCACAAAACTTACAACCAAGGAAACCATCTTGAGGGCAGTTGGGGGGAAGAGATTCCTTACATACAGAAGGAGGAACATCAGAATAATGTCGGACCTATTAACAGACCTGGCAAGCCAGAAAGGGCTCGCAAGACATATTCAGGGTACTAAACGAGGAGAACATGCAGCCAAGAATACTTTACCTGGCAACGCCGTCATTTAGAATGGAGGGAGACATGCAGAACTTCCAAGACTGGTAGAAACTGAAAGAATATGTGACCACTAAGACAGCCCTGCAAGAAATATTAAGGGGGGTTCTATAAAAGGAGAAAGACCCCAAGAGTGATATACAGCAGAAATTTACTGAGACAATCTATAAAAACAAGGACTTCACAGGCAACATGATGACAATAAATTCATATCTTTCAATAATCACTCTCAACGTGAACGGCCTAAATGCTCCCATAAAATGGCACAGGGTTGCAGACTGGATAAAAAGACAGGACCCATCTGTATGCTGTCAACAAGAGACTCATTTTGAACCTAAAGATACATCCAGACTGAAAATGAAGGGATGGAGATCCATCTTCCATGCCAACGGAACTCAAAAGAAAGCTGGGGTAGCAATTCTTTTATCAGACAAATTAGATTTTAAACTAAAGTCTGTAGTTAGAGACACAGGAAGACACTATATCATTCTTAAAGGGTCTATCCAACAAGAAGATCTAACAATTGTAAATATCTATGCCCCCAACATGGCAGCAGGCATCTACATAAGCCAACTTTTAAACAAAATAAAGAGTCATACTGATAACAATACGTTACTTTTAGGAGACCTCAAAGTCCACTTTCAGCAATAGACAGATCATCTAAGCAGAAAATCAACAAAGAAACAAGAGCTTTGAATGACACAATGGACCAGATGGACCTCATAGATATACACGAACATTCCACCCTAAAACAACACAATACTCATTATTCTTGAGCGCACACGGAACTTTCTACAGAATAGACCATATACTGGGTCATAAATCAACCAATACCAAAAGATTGAGATTACTCCGTGCATTTTCTCAGATCATAAGGCTTTAAAACTGGAATTCAATCACAAGAAAAAATTTGGCAGAAATTCAAACACTTGGAAGCTAAAGACCACTCTGCTCAAGAATGTTTGGGTCAACCAGGAAATCAAAGAAGAACTTAAACAATTTATGGAAACCAGTGAGAACGGAAACACATCGGGCCAAAACCTATGGATACTGCAAAGGTGGTCCTAAGGGGGAAATACATAGCCATCCAAGCCTCACTCAAAAAAATAGAAAAATCCTGAATTCACCAACTAACTTTACATCTTAAAGAAATACAGAAAAAGCAACAAATAATTAGCCTCACATTAGAAGAGAAATAATTAAGATTAGAGCAGAGATCAATGAATTAGAAACCAGAAACACAGTAGATCAGCTCAATGAAACTAGAAGCTGGCTCTCTGAAAGAATTAATAAGATCGATAAACCACTGGCCAGACTTATCCAAAAGAAAAAAGACCCAAATTAATAAAATTATGAATGAAAGGGGAGAGATCAGGACTAACAGCAAAGAAGGAACAATTACTAGAAATTATTATCAACAATTATATGCCAATAAACTGAGCAATCTGGATGAAATGGATGCTTTCCTGGAAACCTATAATCTGCCAAGACTGGAACAGGAGGAAATTGACAACCTGAATAGGCCAATAACCAGTAACAAGATTGAAGCAGTGATCAAAATCCTCCCAAAAACCAAGAGTCCAGGGCCTGATGGATTCCCTGGGGAATTCTACCAACCATTCAAAGAAGAAATAATTCCTATTCTCCTGAAGCTGTTTCAAAAAATTGAAACAGAAGGAAAGCTTCCAGACTCATTCTATGAGGCCAGCATTATCTTAATTCCCAAACCAGGCAAAGACCCCATCAAAAAGAAGAATTTCAGACCGATATCCCTGATGAATATGGATTACAAAATTCTCAACAAAATCCTAGCTAATAGGACCCAACAATACATTAAAAGGATCATCCACCATGACCAAGTGGGATTTATCCCCAGGATGCAAGGGTGGTTCAACATTCGCAAATAAATCAATGTGATAGAAAACATTAATAAGAGGAGAGAGAAGAACCATATGGTTCTCTCAATTGATGCAGAAAAAGCATTTGACAAAATACAGCATCCTTTCCTACTTAAAACTCTTCAGAGTATAGGGCTAGGGAGAACTTTCCTCAACTTCATAAAATCCATCTATTAAAAAACCCACAATGAATATCATCCTCAATGGAGAAAAGCTGAGAGCCTTTCTCTTAAGATCAGGAACACGTCAAGGATGCCCAGTCTCGCCGCTATTTTTCAGCATAGTACTAGAAGTCCTGGCAACAGTAATCAGACAACAAAAAGAAATAAAAGGTATTCAAATTGGCAAAGAAGAAGTCAAACTCTCTCTCTTCACAGATGACATGATACTTTATGTGAAAAACCCAAAAGAGTCCACCCCCAAATTACTAGAACTCATACAGCAATTCAATAATTTGGCAGAATACAAAATCAATGCCCAGAAATCAGTTGCTTTCTTATACACTAACAATGCAACTGTAGAAAGAGAAATTAGAGAATCGATTCCATTTACAATAGCACCAAAAACCATAAGACACCTCAGAATAACCCTAACCAAAGAGGTTAAGGACCTATACTCTAGGAACTACAGAACATCCATGAAAGAAATTGAAGAAGACACAAAAAGATGGAAAAACATTCCATGCTCATGGATCGGAAGGACAAACATTGTTAAAATGTCTCTGCTA
Organism: Zalophus californianus; assembly: GCF_009762305.2. Classification (NCBI taxonomy): domain Eukaryota; kingdom Metazoa; phylum Chordata; class Mammalia; order Carnivora; family Otariidae; genus Zalophus; species Zalophus californianus. The sequence goes on from NC_045600.1 coordinate 88,212,370, forward strand.
CCCAGAGCAATCTATACCTTCAACGCCATCCCGATCAAAACCCCAATGACATTTTTCAAAGTGCTGGAACAAACAATCCTAAAACTTGTATGGAATCAGAACAGACCCCAAATTGCCAATGAAATGTTGAAAAAGAAAAACAAAGTTGGGGGGATTCACGTTGCCCAATTTCAAGCTATATTACAAAGCTGTGATCACCAAGACAGCATGGTACTGGCACAAAAACAGACATATAGACCCAATGGAACAGAATAGTGAGCCCAGATATGGACCCTCAACTCTATGGTCAAATAATCTTTGACAATGCAGGAAAAAATATCCAATGGAAAAAAGACAGTCTCTTCAATAAATGGTGCTGGGACAATTGGACAGCCACATGCAGAAGAATGAAACTCGACCATTCTCTAACACCATACTCAAAGATAAACTCAAAATGGATGAAAGACCTCAATGTGCAGGAATCCATCAAAATCCTAGAGGAGAACATAGGCAGCAACCTTTCGACATCAGCCACAGCAACTTCTTTCAAGATACATCTCCAAAAGCTAGTGAAACAAAAGCAAAAATGAACTTTTGGGATTTCATCAAGATAAAAACTGCACAGCAAAGGAAACAGTCAACAAAACAAAGAGGCAACCCACAGAATGGGAGAAGATATTTGCAAATGACACTGCAGACAAAGTGCTGATTTCTAAGACCTATAAAGAACTTCTCAAACTCAACAACCAAAAAACAAACAATTAAGTCAATAAATGGGCAGAAGAAATGAACAGACACTTCTCCAAAGAAGAAATCCAAATAGCTAACAGACACATGAAAAAATGTTCATCATCATTAGACATCAGGGAAATTCAAATCAAAACCACATTGAGATACCACCTTAAACCAGTTAGAATGGCAAAAATTGACAAGGCATGAAACAACAAATGTTGGAGAGGTTGTGGAGAAAGGGGAACCCTCTTACACTGTTGGTGAGAATGCAAGTTGGTACAGCCACTTTGAAAACGGAGTGGAGGTGCCTCAAAAAAGTAAAAATAGAGCTACCCTCTGACCCAGCAATTACACTACTGGGTATTTATCCCAAAGACACAGATGTAGTGAAAAGAAGGGCCATATGCACCCCAATGTTCATAGCAGCAATGTCCACAACAGCCAAACTGTGGAAAGAGCCGAGATGCCCTTCAACAGAGGAATGGATAAAGAAGCTGTGGTCCATGTATACAATGGAATATTACTCAGCCATCAGAAAGGATGAATACCCAATTTTGACATCAACATGGATGGGACTGGAGGGGATTATGCTCAGTGAAATAAGTCAAGCAGAGAAAGTCAATTATCATATGGTTTCACTTATTTGTGGAACATAAGGAATAGCAAGGAGGACATTAGGAGAAGGGAGGGAACAATGAAGGGGGGGTAATCCGGAGGGGGAGACGAACCATGAGAGACTATGGACTCCGAGAAACAACTGAGGGTTTTGGCATGGGCGACAGGTTAGCCCGGTGATGGGTATTAAGGAGGTCATGTACTGCATGGAGCACTGGGTGTTATAGGAAAACAGTGAATCATGGATCACTACATCAAAAACTAATGATATATTGTATTGTGACTAATATAATAAAATTAAATTAAATTAAAATAAATAAATAGAAATACAAATTCTCAGAGCCATTCCAGTCCTGCTGAATGAGAGACTCTAGGGTAAAGCCTAGAAGCCTGGTTTGCTCAGCCCTCTGTGTGATTTTAATCAAACTACAATCTAAGAACCAATGCTATAGTGGGATTTGCTTATGATTTCATCCAGGTGTGCAGAAGAAAAGTCAGCAGAACTTGTTCATTAGGCAATGATAGAGACGTTCAGGGTTCATTATGTTCAATAAACCAGTAAGATATTGATGCTTGCTGCTATTTCAATGTGGTAAATTTATAGATTTTTTTAAAATTAAACCTTAGTTTTAATAGCCTTAAATGTTTTCTTTTGCTATAGTCCTGTTTTGTTTGCTCTTTTCTTCAGTAACTGCCCTCTAATCTAATACTTTTGTGTATCTTTTGATATTTTCTCATTCTGATAATTTCCTCCTTGTCAAGACATGTCTTTGATTTTTCTAATACTACTTTTCAGCATAAATTCAACTATTTTTTAGCATAAACTCAACTATTATTTTATGATTCCAATCATAAGAATCATTTTGTGGCAATCAGCTTCTTTATTTTTGAATATGAAGTTCTCTTTTGATTTGGAAATGAAAACTTCATTTGTTTGCCTGTATTAATTTTAGTAATAAGTCTTTGAGTTTTTCCTGGGTTATATTTATATCAGAAATGAAGTTCTTATACATAAATTTTTCTCCCCCTCATTTGTACTATGCAAATATTCTGGTCAGATAATACTCTGTTTGTTCATATTTCCATTATCTTTATAATCTTTGGAGGCAAGGTCTCTTTGGATGTAGCTTTGAAACCCTACTTCATAGCTCACTAATGGCAAAGGGCAGTTCTGGAGTTTGATATGGTATGATAACCTATTTGATGTTACCAAAGGTCACAGCAGAGCAGAGAGAGGCCTGAGGGATGTGGATGATGGCATGCTTGAGAGAGGCTGGCAGCATGATGAAGCTGCCTGCTACATCTGTGCTGATGTCAGGTGGGCTAAATGGATTTGGCAGGGGCACCCATGTCACCTGCTACACTTTGTAAGAGCTGTCTCACACACAGCACTGCAAGAAGGAAAACAACCAACCTCCCTGTAATCAGAGGAAAGGAGCATTTTGGAGCAGAGCATGAGGAGAATCAATGCTGGTACACTTGGCTCACTAATACCCCAGGTGCAAGTTTGAGTTCAATCCATAAGCCAGAAGCAACAACAACAGCAGATTAAAGGCACCACGTGCTGGTTCCAACAGTTTATTACATCATTCTGGAAGCTAGACTGTGAATTTCCAAAGTCAATCAACTGCTTCTAATTCATCTTTATCTACCCTCCATTGAGCACTGGTCTGAGTAACTATTTTCATCATGCTCAAAGAGCCACTGCTATATTTTTTACCCCATGGCAGTCATAGTAAATTTACCTATGACTTGGAAGGATATTTTCTCACCTGTAAAGTACTATACAAATGTGAAGGATTTTTTTTCTTATTCAAGTGTCCAGCAACTAAATAAATGTAAACTGTTTTAGAGGAACAATCATGTAACTCTGTTACCTTTGGCAAAGGTAAAACTAATTACATAGTAATTACATGTGTGCTTTTGGGCAAACATCACCACAACACACACACACAAACACACACACACACACACACACACTTTTGTTTTCCTGGATGGGAGCAGATATAGAATCTGCTGAAACACCTACCAGATTTCACATCTGTGAAAACACCTACCACGATGATTCATGTAGAATAGATACTTAGATATTTAGGAATTTCTCCACTGAAAGCGGAAGGTCATCCATAGTTGCCACTTTCCATATCCAATGACTTAATGCTTCTTTTCCACTAGGAATCCCTGTTTAGCCTCACATTTTAGTCTATGATGTGGGCACTATTTACTCACCCAAGAATCATAGATAATTCTTCATCTTTATTCTGTTATTATTATTTTCTGATTATATGCCTCCTCATTTTCTTCTGTATTGACTTTTCCAGTTTTTCCTCTATTTTCTTTCTGGCCTCAATTTTTGAGACAATGTTTTCCTCTCCCTTGCCCTTTCTGTACATTCATACCTCACTATCATACTACAGTGTCCCTTCTCTGCTACAAAGAAAAAAAATTTCATATCTTTTTTTTCCAATTTAATGCCTGTTTATCACCACCTTACAAATATCTGATTGAGGGGAATATTTTTTTTCTTGCTTCTAGTTTAGATATGTTTTTTTTTTAATGCTTCGTGATATGCATCAACGTTTTAACAATAACCCCAGAGATTTCCACTGCATTGTTTGAAATATGTAAAATAGTACATTTTACATTTTAAAGACAGTATAAGTCCTGCCTGCAATACTTCGCTGAAATTTTGTGTTAGTCATATATCCCTCTACCTCTACCCAGCATGCACTTCCAAACTTTTCTTACTGTCCTAGTATCTTAATTTTGTTGGAAATACTTAGGCAGATTTATTTTCAGGTGGAAGTGAACCACATTTGAAGTGGAATCAGAATGATGTAATTTCTGCATGTTATATTATCTAATTATCTAATTATCTAATTAAAAATGTTGTATGGTATTTCAGACATCCAATATTGAGTTCAGAAATTTTCTCTTCATTTTAAACAAAGATTGTTTTTTCAATGTTAATTACAAAAATAGGATTATAAAATAAAATGGAAATAAAGAAGTATGCCATTGCCTATCAAATAGCATACTGAATTTTATTTTCTATGCTTCTTTTTATTATTTTTCTGTATGCATTCATCCTGGTAATCTTGATGTAAATATCAATTGCTGTTTTCATTTCACATTTTATCCAAGAACATTTATCTACATGGCTATATCACCTTTAAAATTGCCATTAAATAATGGTATGCTATTTCAGCAAGTACATATAACATTAGCTAATGATTTAATCATTCTTTAAACTGATATTTTCTATTATTTATGAATGTAAATATAAATAATGATGTACTAAGAAAAAACAATAACATAAGCATCTACACAGCTTTTAAAGACTTTTGAAGTAAGGCATAATTAAATACATGTTCCATTCTTATGAGTTTTGCATATTTTTAAAACCTTCCCAGTACTTAGAGAAAGACTAAAATACAGCGTTAAGTGAGTGATGAATGTCACCAAAAGGTGGCCTCTTCTTTCCGGTGCACATTTCATCTGTGTTATAATCTCTGGTGGGTCTACACTTTTCTGATTCTGGGGCCCTAACCCAAAGCTATCCTTACATTTTTATCTCTGTATAACTCAATTTGGCAATTCACTGCTCATTTAATTATTCAGTTCTCTACAGAGAAAATAATAATGTCATGGCCCAATTCTGATCCAGACTAGGACTCTTAGTTTACTTAGAGCTGTCCTTTTCATACCTACCTGTACATAATGTTGCCAAAAGGCACTGGCCTCATCCCCAGAGTTAGATCTGCCCTTTGCTTGAGAAAAGGCTAATGTTTAAAGTCTTCTAAAACACTTGAAGACTTCATGGATATTCAGGAGACTATAGAGTCCACTGTGGGTGCAGCTACAAGGAAGCGGGAAGAAAAGTGGCTGACCTGGGTCCAAAAACTCTCATTTTCTTTCTTTGCAGAATGGAGAGATTAGTGACTAGTTTCCACACAGAATCTGCACTACACTGCAACTATAGGGCATTCTGGAAATAAGAAGAGCTGATCCAGAAGTGCCTTGGAGAGAGGCCACTAATTCATAACAGCCAAAGTCAGGATACACTGGCAAATTCCAAGCCAATGGTGGATGAGCCTCCTCATTGACAGCTTTACGTTTCATATGCAATATTCTTCAGCTCCATCAGACTGCTGGCCTATGCCAAACACAATGCCTGCTTGCAAACGTTGGTGCCCTTGCTTAAGCTGAGCACACAGCCTGTCATATTCCCACTCTTGCCCAGGAAAGATGATGTGCTATTTTTATTTCAATACTTGGCTCAAATTCAGCAGTTTCCCTGAAGGCTTCCCTCCTGCCTGAATCAAAATGTATTTTACCTCTCTTTATGGTTCTCCATCACATTGTGTCTATTCCTGTTAGAGCTTATATTTTATCCTGTCTTAGAATGGTTTTCTGCTTTCCTACCAATTTCCTCAAATAGCATCTCCTAGGTATGTATTTATTCTCTGTATCTCTACTACTAGGTACATAGAATTTTCTTTAAAATTTTTTGATAAAATTTGATGGATAGAGTAACAATAAACTATTATTTCAGTGTATAAAAGAGGATAGCACAAGGATTTTTTTGGTTCATCATGAGTCCTTGGAAAAAGCTAAAATATTTTGCTTTTTCTGGAAAATTGAGTTTGTATAAAGATAATTTTCAAGAAAGGTAACGCTATCATTCTAATCTTTATTAAAACACATACATCTGTAGAGTGCTTCAGTGATTTTTGTTTGTTTTTTTAAGATTTTATTTATTTATTTGAGAGAGAGTGCAAGTGAGGGAGAGGTATGGGGGAGGGAGGGAGAGAAAGAGAGAGAGAGAGAGACAGAGAGAGACAGAGAGAAGCAGACTCCTCACTGAGTGCAGAACCCAACGAAGGACGTGGGGCTCCATCATGACCCTGGGGTCATGACCTGAGCCAAAATCAAGAGTCAGATGCTTAACTGACTGAGCCACACAGGCACCCCTCTTTATAGTGATTACTTCAGTGTTTTCAAAGCATTTTCACTTGGTTTATATCACATGATCCTCATAGCAACTCTGCAAGTTATGAAGTTGAGTGTCTTGTCTGTGTCAGACCCATTAGTAAGCTCTCTGCTTCCATTTTTACAGTGATCCTTCTGATCATCCTGTAAGGAAGGTGTAATCATACTCATTTCAGAGACGCAAAAGTAGGTTAAGGGATGCCCAATTCATATAGCTACATAAGATGAAGACACTGAGATTTCAACCCAGATTTGTGTCATACCAAAACCCTTGCCCCTAACCTTAGGTGTAAGTAACTTGCCTAAGAACCCACAACTCTGACTATTCATTGTGCCCTATTAGGTGCACTTTACATTCTTTAGAAAAGCAATACCTTTAAAAATCACTGTATTTATAAAAGAAAGCATTTCTTCCATTCCTAGAAGTCACTCTCTCAAAAATGGTGCCTCATACCCCGAATTACAATTGCAGTAATGTACCAAAACAACATTTTCGAAAAACTTCCAGCTTTCAGACATTCCCAGGGTTGGATGTGGAGTATGGTAATACAAACGTAGAATTTTAATAAAACTTACATTTATATGCAAAGCCTGCTGTTGTCCATGATTATTTATCTGACCAGGTTTAACTAAGTTTAATTTTAAATAATTTTAAGTTCTATCTATAGCTCTATCTATTATAGAAAATGACAAGATTGCAGACACAGCTAAAGTAAGGAAAAAGCAATAGTCACATTATAATAAAATTTTATTTATTTTTTTAAAGATTTTTATTTATTTATTTAACAGAGAGAGAGAGCACAAGCAGGGGGAGCAGCAGGTAGAGGCAGAGGGAGAAGCAGGCTCCCTGCTGAGCAGGGAGCCAGATGCAGGGCTTGATCCCAGGACCCTGGGATCATGACCTGAGCTGAAGGCAACCGTTTAATCGACTGAGCCACCCAGGCGCCCCTATAATAAAATTTTAGAAATAAAGTACTACTCCTATTTCCAGTGATAAACTAACAAATTAAATTGTTGAAAAGGCTTTTCTGTCAGAAACATTTAATGGCCAAAAGATAGTTCATTCATATTGTATTGGCAAAGCAATAAGTACTCAGCAGTTTATGTGATATCAATTTTGAAATTAATTCATTTATTTGCTATTAATGTGGTTATTGTTATTCTATATTCTATACAAAATAGGAAATTTAAGTTTAACAAGTCACTAATCATTGTTAAATTGTGAGCTCTTTTATCTTTTTCCATAGATAAAAACACTGAGTTTTTGGTTTTTTTCTGCTAGGAATTAATTGTAGAGTTGACTAGACATTGTGCCCTATGCCTGAAAACTTCAGTAGAGCAATCATGTGAGTATAATATCATCTGACTTCTCCATCAGAACAAAATATAAACTATATTTTGAACCTCAAGATCTTTCATGAATATTTTTTCAGGTATCTGACACCAAAAATTACATAGGCCCATGGGATGATATTTTTTCTCTTACTTATTCATCTATTCATTCATCAATGCACTCATCAAACTATCAATCATTTTATGACTATTATGTGGTCATTTTATGACTATTATGTGGAATAGTTATGGGGCTGAAAAAGCAATGAAGGCATGGTTCCTCAAGGGGGATCACATGATGCTTGAGAATACATAACAGCAGAGTTATCACTGTAAAGTTTCTATTTCTAGCAATGAGGCTGATGAGATGCTCAGAGAAAATCCGCCAAAGTAGTAAATCTGGAAAAATGAATATAGTGTGTGTGTGTGTGTTATAATATGACTGAACTGATGACAATCAGAAAAATTAATCAGAAATGTTGAGGATTCACAAACCCAGCATGAGGACCAGAGCACTAGAGGCATCTGTCATACTTGTGGCCATTGCCTCAATTTTAATGGCTACTGTTATGGATAGGAGATGAAGTCTAAGCTTTGATAAAGATTAGAGGTCTAACAGGAGATGTCTAGATAAAGTCAAGATTCCTGAAGGGCAGCACCCTCAGCAGATGAGCTAAAACACAGAACACACTTTACAGAGAAAGAAAACTGAGAAATGTGCTTGTGTTAGACTTTGCTCTAAGATTTAAAGAGAGTCTTCCCTGAAAATGTTGTTCAAATGCAGTTATGTGGACTTAGGAAATAAATTTACAGAATCTATGCAATCCTATAAAGCCCATGATAGAGATTTAGTTTTAAATAATCCCAAATTGTGGTTTATACTATATTCTCATAAGGGGTAAACACAAATCCTCTCTCTGGCCACACACACACACACATACACACAAATTACAATAACGTTTCAAAAGTATGAACCTAAAACCAAAACATTAGGCATAGAAGGACTAAGAACTGTGAGCATGATTCAGCATAAAGAACAGGGAATTATAACCTCTCAATACTGAAGATATTAGAATCATCAGATTCAGAATATAAAGAAATTATTTTAATATTTCTAACAAGATACAAAATGAATTTCAGGAATGATGAAGGCACAGGGACTATCAGAGTTGACCAAACACATTTGAAAAAAGGAAGTTAATAATAGGATAATAATGTGACAAATGGGCTAATAACCAGATTGAACATATTTAAAGAGAATTTATGAACCAGAATATAGAGTTGAATAAATTGCTCACAGTGTAACCCAGTGATATGAAAAGATAGAAAATATAAAAATGAGATAAGAAACATGAATGAAAGGCTGAGATGTTCAAAAACTATTTAATCCAAACTGTTGTACCAGGGGAAATGTGAAATGAACAACATTTGAAGAAATATGGTTGAGAACTGAAAAGACGACAGTTCTTAGATTGAGGAAGCTTGAAAAAAAAAAAACTGTCAATGCAGAAACATAATAGTGAAACTGCAGAAAATCAAAGAGAAAGAGTTCTTAAAAGTAACCATGAATTAAAAACGGAATACCTACAAAGGAAAGACAACTTAATTGATGCCGGATTATTTAATTTTATTTATCAGACCTCACTGAGGAGGGTTAAGTTATGGTTATAAAGAAACTTTATTATCATTTCCTCTTTCAGGAGTCTTTTTTTAAATAAATAATTTATTTCTTTTTATTCCCATTTCCATTCTCATTTTCCTACCCTGTATTCTGTATGCTATAAAATTAATAAAAGGGAAAGTAAGTAGATATGGATGTTCTAAGGATTTCTTCTCTGCTTCCTTAGCTACAATTTCTGTATAGCCATGACCTTCCCACCACATCTCCTCTTTCCTCCTCCACCAAAGATAATAATAGCCTGTTCTCATTGAGGAAAAGGGCTGGCCAGAGGAAAGGAGTCAACTACCAACCATGTTATATCCAAATTAATTTTAATTCAAGAATGCTATAGCAGCTTTAACTTACTTTTTTTTGAGATTTATTTATGTGAGAGAGAGTGAGCAAGAGAGCGAGCACAAGTAGGGGTGGGGGGAGGGGGAGAGGGAGAAGCAGACTCCCCACTGAGCAGGGAGCCCAGTGCAGGGCTCCAACCCAGCACCCTAGGATCATGACCTGAGCCTAAGGCAGACACTTAACCAACTGAGCCACCCAGGCACCTTTAACCTACTTTGTCTTTGATCCAAAACGAGAAAAACTCTTCCCGAAACTTGGCCTCAGATGGAATACTTTTTTTTTTATATATATATAATTCAAGACCTCCATCTAGGAAGTAATTTAGGATTTCTCATAAAAGACTTGAGTAATTCTTTGATAGCCATAAATGAGATTAAGAAATTCTGGGAAGCCAAGGTTGCCATCCAGCTGAGTTAGGATCTCAAAAATATTTTTAAATCTGTCTTATCAATAATTAACCAAATTTTCTTTTGTATAAATGTCTCTTCCAATATAGAAACCCTTGATAGTCTTTTTTAAGGAGACTCTTCTCTCATGAAAAGTACAGAAACATTTTGGCATGTGCTCATAATCAATTTGTCTGAGAAGTTTGATTTAACACAAACAGCGAATCTAAACAATAAGAATTATTTTTTTAGGGTAATTGGTATGTGACTGCTCTACTAATTTTATATATATATATATATATCTATATATATATATATATATATATATATAATATATATCTATAATATATATCTATTGTTACTTGTTCTATACCTGAAATGATTTTGGAATATGGCAGGTCCAAAGGCAAACAAGCAATCTTTGTATTCAAGAAGCTTATGGAGTGGTGTGGTATATAACATCCTAACGGATCTTTGGTTTTACTTCCTCAACTAAGAGCCAGACATATGGAGAATACTAAGAAGAAGAGAAGTATATCTGAAAGACTGGCAGACTTTATGTCCTCAGGTCCACTGCTGAGAAGCTGAATATATTATCCTTTTTGACCTCAGTGGCAGGCCACATTTAAACATTTCTCTCTTGTTTTCATGTTCTTTGACCTATTCCTGGATACTCTATTTCCAGCCACCCAGGAAATGCTATAAAATTTATATATGATCCCAATAGAAGACTGAATTTAATTACCTGATGTGTTATTCTCAAAAGATTCATCAAAATAGCTTGTAGTCTCTTAACTGTTATTTCCTATTTGGTCCACTCGAGAACCAAAGTACTAAATGCTGGTTAATTATTTTGCTGACTCAGTACCTAGGGTGTATATTTTTTAGCTGTACCCCTAAGTGAAAAATAGAGAGAGAGATATTGATTCAACTCGGGCAGAGGGAGTACCAATACAGGGCCAGCTAAGATGTGGTCTTCCATTCTGAATTCTCTCCCCAAACATTAAGCTTATTAAGTTTATCTTCCATGCTACAATAAGTTAATACCACCGCATTCACTATTTGCATCCAATAATAATAATTAAAAAAAGGACAGCTCTTTATTTAGAAGGCTTGGATGCAATTTTTGGCTCTTCATGATTTTTCACAGCCTCTCAAAGTGGCAATATTTTTCAGTGCTAGAGGAACTCATAACTTAAACTGTCTGGTCCTGTCAAATTCAACTTGACAGAGTCACTCTGAAAATAAAGTCTATATTTCACATAATATTTACAATACACCTACTTTAGGCATTACAATTATAAAATCCAAACTATTTTACTTAAAAGAAAAACAATTCTAAGCACACCGAGCTGTCCAATATCTCATGTCATTAAACATAGGTGAGTATAAAATTCACTCAAGTTCTTCAAAACTTTCCAGGATTAGACGAAAAGGAAGATCTGAGTAAGCGAAAGTAAAAATGAGCTATAACTTAAATAATTGATTTGATATATTTTAAAGGTCATTTAAATTTTTTGAAACATTACTTTAAAAGAATGTGCTTTGTGCCCTATATGAAAAATCCTTATACAACATATACAGTCCGAATTTAATAGCCATTCTATTATTACAGTATTTAAAATTGTATCCTGATTCTTTTTTATCTGCTGGCAAACTTGCTATCATTGTAATTAAAACTAATATGACAATTCAAGATGATTCAACAGAATGAGCAAAGTGTGCTGTTATTAAAATAAATGGATTGGACTCTATTTTATCATTTCTCTTACTGCATTATTATGCAGTATTTCTTGAGTCCCCAGAGTAACATACCAAAACAATCTAAAGTTTACAGTATTCAGTTATATCTAACTCAGGATTCACCATCAAATAATTTATATCAATAAAATGTTTATCAAACACCAGCAAAGAACTCAAAACAAGAAGAGGTCACACATGAAATCTCAATTATTACCGAATAATTTCAACCATGGTGACTGTGTTCTCTGTTAAAAACTTATTTAAATGAGAAACCAATAACAAAACTGTAACTAACTCACATATACTTGAAAACCTTAAAAGATAATGTTCAAAATAATTCATTGATCAAAGAAATCATAATAGGAAATAGGAAATATTTAGTACTGAACAATATTTAAAGCATGATGTATTAAATTAATGAAAAAAATTATTGAATACCTATAGTAGAAAAGAACTAAAAATTAATGAACCAAGGATCCATGTCAAGAAGGAAATAAAAATAGAATAAACTGATTAAAAGTGAGAGCAAAGAAGCAGAAAACAATCCCTTAAAAAACAAAGGAACAAAGGAGAAGATTAAAAAGCAACAAATAAGAAAATGGTTCTTTGTAATGAGAGCACCTGAAATCCAATCTCTTAGCAAATTTTCAATATTAATACAGTATTAATTATACTCACTATGTTGTATATTACATCTCTGGACTTATTCATCCTATGTAACTTAACTTCGAACTTTTGACCAAGGTCTGATTTCTCCCACCTCCCTGCCCCTGTCAGAACGCTAGTTCTACTCTCTGCTGCTATGTATTAGACTTTTTTAGATTCCACATAAAATGAGATCATGTAGTGTTTTTTTCCTTTTGTGTCTGCTTATTTCACTTGACGTAATTATCTCCTGACTGTAGCAATCATTTCACTATGAATATCAAATCATGTTGTACACCTTGAATATATATATATATATTTTTTTAAATATGTGCAATTTTTATTTCAAAATGAAATTAAAAAGTGGCTTTTTGGAATTTTGCTTCTGGCCAAAATAAACTCCCTCATGAAACTACAAAAGAAATAAAGACAGAAAAGAAGAAAGAAAGGGAAGAAAGGAAGGAAATATCTAAAAAACACTTGACTGGAGACAAATGCAGTGAGTCTGCCCATTGTGATTGCTATAGCTTACTGTTTTTAGAATTTCCAGGCTGCAGCACAGGGAGGAGGAATCCAGGTAGAGCTGCAAGATTATGTGACCTGAGGAGATGAAGCTGAGGAGATGAGATCTGGGGAGAACTGGAGGCCACTGAAGTTCACAGAATATAGTATCAGAAAGGAGAAATCTAGAGAGAAAACTCTAGAGTCCCCTGCAGCGAAGTCCCCCTCAAATAATCAACAAAGTACTGATACAGCCCATGTGTGTAGGGAAACTACTTAAGGCTAGAGAAAAAGGTACTCACACAGGGCTAAGAACAGCACCTGTTTTTACTTGCCATACTGGATAACCAAAGATTCATGGGGCAGTAGGTAATGTAAACAGAAGAGTCTTGTCTCAGTAGTGAGAAATAATTATCTGTAGAATATGAAATACTCCAGTCCCTCTTAAAAAATGAAAATAAGATGCAAAAGAAAAATAAAATAAAACAAAAAACAACAAAAAACTTATTCCAGATAACTGCACCCCAGAACAAAGTTCAAGAGGATTTAGAAAAATACAAAAATACTCGGAACCTAGCAGGGTAAAATTCACTATGTCTAGAATCCAATGAAAGGTTACTTACTAGTTATTCCAGAGAGGCAAAGAAACATAACCCATAAGGAAAATAATCAACAAATTAAAACCAATAAGGAAATGAAGCAGATATTAAATTTAGTAAAGAAGGACATTTAAAAAGTTACTGTAATGATAATAATTATGTTCAAAAACTTAGAGACAAACATCAAAAAAGACCCAAATCAGCTGGGGCGGAGCAAGATGGCAGAGGAGTAGGAGACCTGCATTTCGTCTGGTCTCAGGAATTCAGCTGGATAGGGATCAAACCATTCTGAACACCTACGAACTCAACAGGAGACCGAAGAAGAGAGTAGCAACAACTCTCTGAACAGAAAAGCAACCACTTTCTGGAAGGTAGGATGTGCGGAGAAATGAATCCGAGGCGATATTTGGGAGGACAGACGGCGGGGGAGGGGGCCTCTGTCCGCGGCTTCTGGCGGAGAGTAACCAGAGCTGATTACTTAGCACAGACCCTGCAAGGGCGGGGCAATTCCACCTCCGGCAAAGACATTTGGGAACCACGGCAACAGGCCCTTCCCCCAGAAGATCAGCACAAACAGCCAGCCAAGACCAAGTTTACTGATCAATGAGAACAGGAGAACTCCAGCGCTAGGGGAATACTGCACATAGAATTCATGGCTTTTTTACCATGATTCATTAGTCTTTCAAAGTTAATTTTTTTTAACTTTTTTTTTGCATTTTTCTTTTTCCCTTTCCCAACCAACATCTTAACAATTCCCTTTTTTAAAAAAAAAAAAAAAATTATTTTTCATTTCTAGAGTCATATTCTACCCCTTCATAGTAGTTACCTCTATTTTTGGCATATATATATAAGTTGATCTCTCTTTAAAATTTTGAGATACAGTTTCTTCTAACATATCAAAATATACCCTAAATCTCTAGTGTATGGCTTTGTTCCAGTCTCCTGCCTGATCTCATTCTCTCCCCTTTTTTTTCTTTCTTTCTTTCCTTTCCAAAAAAGGGTCAATATGATAAAGGGATAGAATATGACTGTAAAAATGAAAATTATAAAAAATTTTTAAAAAGGAATTGATCAGAAGGTGTTTGAAAAATAAACCCTTGTTTTGTACATATATAGGTCTTTCTTTCTTTAAAATTTTAGGAGACACTTTCTTCTAACAGACCAAAATACACCCAAAATCTAATGTGTGGCACTGATCTATGCACCAGCCTGATCATATTTGATCATATTCTGGTTTTTTTTGTTTTCTTCTGTTTTTGTTTGTTTTTATCTTTCTCTTTTTTTTCTCTCTTTCTTTTTTCTTTCTTTCCCTTTCTTTTCCCCCGGTTTCAGGTCTTTTCTGATTTGTTTAGAGTATATTTTCTGGGGACATTGTTAACCTGTTAGCATTTTGTTCTCTCATTCATCTATTCTCCTCTGGACAAAATGACAAGACGAAAAAAATCACCTCAACAAAAAGAACAAGAGGTAGTACTGTCAGCCAGGGACCTACTCAATAGGGACATTAGTGCGATGTCAGACCTAGAGTTCAGAATTATGATTTTAAAGATGCTAGCTGGGCTTGAAAAAGGCATGGAAGTTATTAGAGAAACCCTTTCTGGAGAAATAAAAGAACTAAAATTTAACCAAGTCGAAATCAAAAAGGCTATTAATGAAGTGAAATCAAAAATGGGGGCACTAATTGCTAGGATAAATGGGGCAGAAGAGAGAATCAGTGATATAGAAGACCAAATGATGGAAAATAAAGAAGCTGAGAAAAAGAGAGAAAAACAACTACTGGATCACGAGGGCAGAATTCGAGAGAGAAGGGATACGATATGATGAACCAATATTAGAATAATTGGGATCCCAGAAGAAGAAGAAAGAAAGAGAGGGGCAGAAGGTATATTGGAGCAAATTATACCAGAGAATTTCCCTAATGTGGGGAAGGAAACAGGCATCAAAATCCAGGAGGCACAAAGAACGCCTCTCAAAAACAATAAAAATAGGTCAACACCCTGACGTCTAATACTAAAACTTACGAGTCTCAGAGACAAAGAGAAAATCTTGAAAGCAGCTCGGGAGAAGAGATATGTAACCTATAATGGTACAAACATTAGATTGGCAACATACCTATCCACAGAGACCTGGCAGGCCAGAAAGGACTGGCATGAGATCTTCAGAGCACTAAACGAGAAAAATATGCAGCCAAGAATACTATACCCAACTAGGCTATCATTGAAAATTGAAGGAGAGATAAAAAGCTCCCAGGACAAACAAAAACTAAAGGATTTGCAAACACGAAACCAAACCTCCAAGAAATAGTGAAAGGGGTCCTCGAAGCAAAGAGAGAGCCTAAAAGCAGCACAGAACAGAAAGGAACACAGACAATATACAGTAACAGTCACCTTACAGGCAATACAATGGCACTAAATTCATACCTTTCAATAGTTACCCTGAATGTAAATGGGATCAATGCCCCAATCAAAAGACACAGGCTCTCAGATTGGATTAAAAAACAAGACCCATCAATATGCTGTCTGCAGGAGACTCATTTTAGACCCAAAGACACCCCCAGATTGAAAGTGAGGGGGTGGAAAACCATTTACCATGCTAATGGACACCAAAAGAAAGCTGGGGTGGCAATCCTCATATCAGACAAATTACATTTTAAACCAAAGACTGTAATAAGAGATGAAGAAAGACACTATATCCTACTTAAAAGGTCTATCCAGCAAGAAGATCTAACAATTGTAAATATCTATGCCCCTAACATGGGAGCAGCCAATTATATAAGGCAATTAATAACAAAAGCAAAGAAACACATTGCCAGCAATACAATAATAGTGGGGGACTTTAACACCCCCCTGACTGAAATGGACAGATCCTCTAAGCAAAAGATCAACAAGGAAATAAAGACTTTAAATGACACACTGGACCAAATGGACTTCACAGACATATTCAGAACATTCCATCCCAAAGCAACGGAATACACATTCTTCTCTAGTGCCCATGGAACATTTTAGAGAATTGATCACATCCTAGGTCACAAATCAGGTCTCAACCAATACCAAAAGATTGGGATTATTCCCTGCATATTTTCAGACTACAATGCTTTGAAACTAGAACTCAATCACAAGCGGAAAGTCGGAAAGAACTCAAATACATGGAGGCTAAAGAGCATCCTACTAAAGAATGAATGGGTCAACCAGGAAATTCAAGAAGAATTAAAAAAAATCATGGAAACCAATGAAAATAGAAACACAACTGCTCAAAATCTTTGGGATACAGCAAAGGCAGTCCTGAGAGGAAAGTATATAGCAATACAAGCCTTTCTGAAGAAACAAGAAATGTCTCAAATACACAACCTAACCCTACACCTAAAGGAGCTAGAGAAAAAAACAGCAAATAAAGCCTAAACCCAGCAGGAGAAGAGAAATAATAAAGATCAGAGCAGAAATCAATGAAATAGAAACCAAAAGAACAGTAGAAGAGATCAACGAAACTAGGAGCTGGTTCTTTGAAAGAAATAACAAGATTGATAAACCCATGGCCAAACTTATCCAAAAAAGTGAAAGGACCCAAATCAACAAAATCATGAATGAAAGAGGAGAGATCACAACCAACACCAAAGAAATACAAACAATTACAGGAACATATCATGGGCAACTTTGTGCCAGCAAATTAGATAACCTGGAAGAAATGGATGCATTCCTACAGATGTATCAACTACGAAAATTGAACCAGGAAGAAATAAAAAACCTGAACAAACCTATAACCACTAAGGAAACTGAAGCAGTCATCAAAAATCTCCCAACAAACAAATGCCCAGGGCCAGATGGCTTCCCAGGGGAATTCTACCAAACATTTAAAGAAGAATTAATACCTATTCTCCTGAATCTGTTCCAAAAAATAGAAATGGAAGGAAAATTTCCAAAGTCATTTTATGACGCCACCATTACTTTGATCCCAAAGCCAGACAAAGACCCCATCAAAAAGGAGAATTACAGACCAATAGCCTTGATGAACATGGATGCAAAAATTCTCACCACAATACTAGCCAATAGGATCCAACAGTACATTAAAAGGATTATTCACCATGACCAAGTGGGATTTATGCCTGGGCTGCAAGGTTGGTTCAACATCCACAAATCAATCAACATGATACAATACATTAACAAAAGAAACAACAAGAATCATATGATCCTCTCAATAGATGCAGAAAAAGCATTTGACAAAATATAGCATCCTTTCTTGATCAAAACTCTTCAGAGTATAGGGATAGAGGGTACATACCCCAATATCATAAAAGCCATCTATGAAAAACCTACACCAAATATCATTCTCAATGGGGAAATGCTGAGCGCTTTCCCCCTAAGGTCAGGAACGCGGCAGGGATGTCTGCTATCACCACTACTATTCAACATCACATTAGAAGTCCTAGCCACAGCAATCAGACAACGAAAAGAAATCAAAGGCATCGAAATCGCAAAGGAGGAAGTCAAACTCTCACTCTTTGTAGATGATATGATCCTGTATGTGAAAAACCCAAAAGACTCCACCCCAAAACTGCTAGAACTCATACAGGAATTCAGTAAAGTGGCAGGATATAAAATCAATGCACAGAAATCAGTGGCATTCCTATACACCAACAACAAGACAAAAGACAGAGAAATTAAGGACTCGATCCCATTTCCAATTGCACCCAAAGCCATAACATACCTAGGAATAAATTTAACCAAAGAGGCAAAGGATCTGTACTCAGAAAAGTATAAAATATTCATGAAAGAAATTGAAGAAGACACAAAGAAATGGAAAAACGTTCCATGCTCATGGATTGGAAGAACAAACATTGTGAAGATGTCAATGCTACCTAGAGCAATCTACACATTCAATGCAATCCCCATCAAAATACCATCCACTTTTTTCAAAGAAATGGAACAAATAATACCACAATTTGTATGGAACCAGCAGAGACCTCAAATAGCCAGAGGAATCTTGAAAAAGAAAAGCAAAGCGGGCGGCATCACAATTCCGGACCTCCAGCTCTATTACAAAGCTGTTATCATCAAGACAGTATGGTACTGGCACAAAAACAGACACATCGATCAATGGAATAGAATAGAGAGCCCAGAAATGGACCCTCAACTCTATGGTCAACTCATCTTTGACAAAGCAGGAAAGAATGTCCAGTGGAAAAAAGACAGTCTCCTCAACAAATGGTTTTGGGAAAATTGGACAGCCACATGCAGAAGAATGAAACTGGACCATTTCCTCACAACACACACAAAAATAGACTCCAAATGGTTGAAAGACCTAAACGTGAGACAGGAGTCCATCAACACCCTAAAGGAGAACACAGGCAGTAACCTCTTCGACCTCAGCCGCAGCAACTACTTTCTAGAAACATCGCCAAAGCAAGGGAAGCAAGGGCAAAAATGAACTATTGGGATTTCATCAAGATAAAAAGCTTTTGCACAGCAAAAGAAACAGTCCACAAAACCAAAAGACAACCGACAGAATGGGAGAAAATATTTGCAAATGGCATATCAGATAAAGGGCTAGTATCCAAAATCTCTAAAGAACTTGTCAAACTCAACACCCAAAGAACAAATAATCCAATCAAGAAATGGGCAGAAGACATGAACAGACATTTTTCCAAAGAAGACATCCAAATGGCCAACAGACACATGAAAAAGTGCTCAACATCGCTCGGCATCAGGGAAATCCAAATCAAAAGCTCAATGAGATACCACCTCACAGAAGTCAGAGTGGCTAAAATTAACAAGTCAGGAAACGACAGATGTTGGTGGAGATGTGGAGAAAGGGGAACCCTCCTACACTGTTGGTGGGAATGCAAGCTGGTGCAACCACTCTGGAAAACAGTATGGAGGTTCCTCAAACAGTTGAAAATAGAGCTACCATACGATCCAGGAATTGCACTACTGGGTATTTACCACAAAGATACAAATGTAGGGATCCGAAGGGGTACTTTCACCCCAATGTTTATAGCAGCAATGTCCACAATAGCCAAACTGTGGAAAGAGCCAAGATGTCCATTGTCAGATGAATGGATAAAGAAAAAGTGGTATATATACACAATGGAATATTATGCAGCCATCAAAACGAATGAGATCTTGCTATTTGCAACAACGTGGATAAACTGGAGGGTGTTATGCTGAGTGAAATAAGTCAATCAGAGAAAGACATGTATCATATGACCTCACTGATATGAGGAATTCTTAATCTCAGGAAACACTGAGGGTTGCTGTAGTAGGGGTGGGTTGGGAGGGATGGGGTGGCTGGGTGATAGACATTGGGGAGGGTATGTGTTATGGTGAGCGATGTGAATTGTGCAAGACTGTTGAATCACAGATCTGTACCTCTGAAACAAATAATGCAATATATGTTAAGAAAAAAAAAGAAGAAGAAGATAGCAGGAGGGGAAGAATGAAGTGGGGTAGATCAGAGGGGGAGACGAACCATGAGAGATGACGGACTCTGAAAAACAAACTGAGGGTTCTAGAGAGGAGAGGGGTGGGGGGATGGGTTAGCCTGGTGATGTGTATTAAAGAGGGCATGTTCTGCGTGGAGCACTGGGTGTTATGCACACACAATGAATCAGGGAGCACTATATCAAAAGCTAATGGTGTAGTGTATGGTGATTAACATAAGAATAAAAAAATTTTAGAAAAAGACCCAAATCAAACTTCAAGAGGTGAAAACTACAATATTTAAGATGAAAAATCTACTGGATATAATTAATTGTGGATTTGACACTTCATAAATAAAGGTTAATAAATCTTTAAGGCATAGTTCGGGAACTATCCAATATGAAACACACAGAGAAAAATCAACTAATAAAAAGAATAGTGTCAGTGAGTTAGTTGTGAGAGAACTTCAAATAACCTGAAATGCAATTAGGTGGAGTCTGCAATGTAGAAAAGAGAGGGAAAGAAGAAATATTTGAAGAAGTAGTGGACAAAACTTTTCAAAATTTTATGAAACATTCATATCTACAGACCTAAGAAGCTCAACAAACTCTAAGTACGAGACCATGAAGAAAACTACAGTAAAGCACATAATAATAAAACTTCTCAGAACCAATTAGAAAGAGGAAATCTTAAAAGCAGCCCAAAGCGGGGAAAAGACACATTATGTACCAGGGACAAAGATAAAGATAACATCACAATTTTCATCAAAAATAATTCAAGAATTGCATAGTTCCTATATAAAATACCTCCAGCATTTTTCACTATTTTGATAGGGTTTGCATAAAATGTGTAGATGGCTCTGGGTAGTATAGACATTTTAACAATATTTGTTCTTCCAATCCATGAGCATGGAATGTTTTTCCATTTCTTTGTGTCATTTCAATTTGTGTTGTCAGTGTTCTATAGAATACATATCTTTTACCTCTTTGGTTAGGTTTATTCCTAGGTGTCATTGTTTTTGGTGCAATTGTAAATGGGATTGATTCCTTGATTTCTCTTTCTGCTTCTTCATTTCTGTACATTGATTTTATATCTTGCAACTTTGCTAAATTTGTGCATCAGTTCTAGCAATATTTTTGTGGAGTCTTTTGGGTTTCTACATAGATTTCTACATGTCATCAACAAATAGTGAAAATTTGACTTCTCCCTTGGTGATTTGGATGCCTTTTATTTCTTTTTGTTTTCTGATTGCTGAAGCTAGGATTCCAGGACTATGTTAAATAACAATGGTGAAAGTAGACCCTGTCTTGTTCTTGACCATAGAGGAAAAGCTCTCAGGTTTTCCCCATTGAGGATGATTATTAGCTATGGGTCTTTCTTATATGGCCTTTATGATGTTGAGCTATGTTCTCTCTATCCCTATTTTGTTGAGAGTTTTTACCAAGAATGGATGCTGTATTTATCAAATGTTTTTTCTGCATCTATTGAGAGGATCATATGGTTCTTACCCTTTTGTTTCTTAATGCGGTGTATCGCATTGAGTGATTTGTGAATATTGAACAACCCAAAATGTATTTCCTTTAAATGTGCTTGAACTTAAGTAACCATTGACTTAAAATAGACTGTTATATACACACATATATATACATATACATATATATTATGGTATCTCATATCTCATGGCACACCACAAACAAAATACCTAAAACAGACACACAGAATACTTTTTAAAATTTTTTTTAAAGATTTTATTTACTTGAGAGAAAGAGAGGGAGAACACAGAGGGAGAGGGAGAAGCAGGCTCCCTGCTGAGCAGAAAGCCCTACATCAGACTCGATCCCAGGAGACTGGGATCACGACCTGAGCCAAAGGCAGACACTTAACTGACTGAGCCACCCAGGTGCCCCAACATACAGAACATAAAGAGAAAGGAATACAGACATAACACTAGGGAAAGTCACCAGATCACAGGGAAGACAGCAAGAAAGGAAGAAAGAAACAGAAAAGAACTACAACAACTGGAAGAAAGAGAAAAGAACTACAACAACCAGAAATCAATCAACAAAATGTCAATAAGAACATACCGATCAGTAATTACTTCAATGTAAACAGACTAAATGCTCCAATCAAAAGACACAGGGTAGCTGAATGAATAATTTTTTAAAAATGTAACATGAGAAAAAGAAGGGCATTACATAATGGTTAAGGGATCAATCCAACAAGAGGATATAACAATTGTAAATCTTGCTCCCAACATAGGAGCACCAAAATACGTAAATCACATATTAACAAACACAAAAAAAGAAAATGGCAGTGATACAATAATAGTAGGGCACATTCACACCCAAATTACATCAATGGATAAATCATCCAGAGAGAATATCAAGAAGGAAACATTGGCCCTAAGTGACACATTAGACCAGATTGATTTAATGGATATATCCACAACATTCCATCCACAAACAGAAGAATACAAATTATTTTTAAGTACACAAGGAACATTCTCCAGGATAGATTATGTATTAGGCTACAAAGCAAGTCTCAATAAACTTAGTAAGACTGAAATCCTATCAAGTATCTTTTCTGACTATGATATGAACCTGGAAAGCAATTTTAAGTTGAAAACTGAAAAATACACAAAAACATGGAGGCTAAACCACATACTACTCAACAACCAATGAGTCAATGAAGGAAACAGTAAGTCAAAAATACCTTGACACAAATAAAATGAAACCAATGGTTCAAAATCAATGGACACAGAAAAAGAGTAAAGTTGATAGAAATAAAGGCTATCTAAGGAAAAAAGAAGAATCTCAAGTAAATAATGTACCCTTACACCTACAAAAATTAGAAAGAGAGGAGCAAAGCCCAAAATTAGTAGAAGGAAGGAAATAGTAAAGATTAGAGTTGAAAAAAATTAAAGAGTCTCAGAAAATAAAATATTAATAAACCTAAAATATAGTTCTTTGAAAAGAAAAACAAACTTGATAAACCTTTATCTAGACTCATCAAGAAAATAAGAGAGTCCAAATAAATAAACTTAGGAATGAAGAGGAAAAGTTACAATTGATACCATAAAAATAAAAGGAATCATAAAAGCCTCCTAAGATATATTATGTGCCATCAAATAGAACAACCTAGAGCCTACAGATAAATGTTTGGAAACATACACTCTTCCAAGACTCAATCAAGAAGAAATAGGAAATTTTAAAAGACGGATTACTAGTAGTGAAAGTAGTAATTAAAAACTCTCAATAAACAAAAGTACACAACCAGACAACTTCATATGTTAATTCTACTGGACATTCAAAGAGTTAATGCCTTTCCTTCTCAAACTATTCCAAAAAAAACTGAAGAGGAAGTAATGCTACAAAACTCATTCCATGAGTCATTTACTGTGACACCAAAACTGGACAGATACCAGGAAAAAAATTACAGGCCAATATCCCTAAGGACCACTGATAAAAAATTCTCAACAAAATGTTGGCAAATCAAATTCAACAATATTGGATAATAATATAACAATAAATGGAAAGAGACACCATGCTCATGAGGTAGAAGAATTAAAATGTCCAAACTACCCAAAGCAATCTACAGATTAAATGCAATACCTATAAAAATACCAATGCATTTTTCACAGAACTAGAACAAATAACCCTAAAATTTGTATGGGAACATAGAAGATCGTGAAGAGTTAAAACAGTCTTGAGAAAGAACAGAACTGGAGGTATCATGATCCCTGATTTCAAACTATAATATAAAGCTATAGTAATCAAAACAATATGATACTGCCACATAAATAAATACACAGATCAAATGAACAAAACAGAGTCTAGAAATAAACCTATGTTTACACAATTAAACTCTGGCAAAGGAGGGAAAAATATACAATGAGGAAAAGACAATCTATTTAATAAATGGTGTTAGAAAAACTGGATAACTACACACAAAAGAATAAAATTGGGCCATCTTCTGATACCATACACAAAATTAAACTCAAATGGTTTAGACTTAAATATATGACTAGAAACAATAAAACTCCTAAAAGAAAAAATAGGCAATAGGTTCTTGGATATTGGTCTTAGCAATATTCTTTTGGATATGTCTCCTCAGGCAAAGGCAACAAAAGCAAAAATAAACAAATGAAACTAGGGGTGCCTGGGTGGCTCAGTCAGTTAAGTGTCTGCCTTCAGCTCAGGTCATAGTCCCAGGGTCCTAGGATCAAGCCCCACATTGGGCTCCGTGCTTAGTGCAGAGTCTATTTCTCCCTCTCCCTCTGCTCCTTTGTCTGCTTGTGCTCACACTCGCTCTCTTTCTTAAATAAATAAATAAAATCTTTAAAAAAAAATACAAGAAATAACAAGTGCTAGGTAAGGATGTGGAAAAAGGGAACCCTCAAGCAGTTGGAGGGAAAGCACAATGGTGCAAACTCAAAGGAAAACAGTATAGAGATTCCTCAAAAAATTAAAAACAGGACTACCATATAATCAAGCAATTCCATTTCTGGATATTTCTCTGAAAAAATAAAACCACTAATTTAAAAATATATATGCACCCTTATGCTCACTGAAGCATCATTTACACTAGCCAAGATATGGAAGTAACTTAAGTGTCCATCAATAGATGAATAAATAAGAAAATGTTTGTGTGTGTGTGTGTGTGTGTGTGTGAGAGAGAGAGAGAGAGAGAGAGAGAGAGAGAGAGAAATTAGTCATCCATAAAAAAGAATGCAATCTTGCCATTTGCAACAAGGATGGACCTGCAGGGTTTTAATGCTAAGTAAAATAAGTCAGAGAGAGAAAGGCAGATACCCTATGATTTCGTTTATATATAGAACCTAAGAAAAACAAATGAACAAACAAAAACAGAAACACTCAGATATACAGGAAACAAACTACTGGTTAACAGAAAGGGGAGAGGCTGATAAGCAGACAAAATTAGGTGCAGGGGATTAAGAGGTACAAATTTCCAATTACAAAATAAATAAATCACGGGTATGTAATATACAGCATACAGAGTGTAGTTAATAATATTGGAGAAACTTTATATTGTGACAGATGGTTGCTAGATTTATCATGGCTATCACTTCATAATTAATATAAATGTTGAATCACTATGTTTTATACCTGAAACCAGTATAATATTGTTTGTCAACTCTACCTCAATAAAAAAAAAGGAGAGAACACATTCATAAAAAACCAATGAGTCAATAAAGAAATCAAAGAAAAAAAAAAACCTTGAGACAAATGAAAATGAAACACAATATACCAAAACTCATGGAATGAAGCAAGAACAGTTCTAACAGGAAAGTTTATAGAAACAAATGCCTATATTAAAAAGACATATTTCCAATAAATAATTTAAATTTAACCTCAAAGAACTAAGGAAACAAAAACAAATTTAAGCCCAAAGTTAGCAGAACAAAAAGAATTAATAAAGATCAGAGAAGAAACAAAGGAAATAGAGAATAAGAAATATATATATAAGATTTTAAAAGCTAAGAGCAGTTTTTTTTTTTAAAGATAAAATGGACAAAACTTTAGCTAGACTAACAAAAAAGAAAACTGAAATAAAATCAGGAGTGAAACATGGTGCCTGGGTGGCTCAGTTGGTTAAGTGTCTGACTCTTGATTTCAGCTCAGGTCATAATCTCAGTGTTGTGAGACAGAACCCTGCATTGGGCTCCACACTGAGCATGGAGGTAGCTTAAGATGATCTCTCTCCCTTTCCCTCTACCCCTCCCTCCAACACACCTAGTTTGCACACACATGTGTGCTCTCTCTCTCTCAAAAATAAATAAAATAATATCTTTAAAAAATCAGAAGTGAAAGAGGAGACATTACAACAGATACCATAGAAATAAAAAGAATGATAAGAAAGTATTATGAACAAATATATGCTAACAAATTGGATACACTTGGATAAACGGAAAATTCTTAGAAATATACAACTAACAAAGACTGAAAAAATGAAGAAAAAGAAGGCCTGAACAGACCTAAAAGAAATAAAGAGATAGAATTAATAATAAAAAATCTCCTAACAAAAAAAGCCTATGACCAGATGGCTTTATTGATTAATTCTACCAAAACTTTAAAGAAGAATTAATGTCAATCTTTCTTAAACTCTTCCAAAAAACTGAAGTGAAGAGAACACTTCCAAACTAATTTCATGAGGACAGCATCTCCCTGATTCCAAAGCTAGATGAGGATGCTACAAGACAAGAAAATTACAAATCAATATCCCTGATATACACAGATGTGAAAATGCTTAAAAAATGCTCACAAAACAAATTCAACAGCTCATTAAAAGGCTTATACTACCTAATCAGGTAGGATTTATCTCTGTGATGAAGAATGGTTCAACATAAAAGTGCGTCTCTATAAATGTGATACACCAAAATAACAGAATAAAGGATAAAATCCTGTAATTATCTCAGTAGGTACAGAAAAAGCATTTGACAAAATTTAACATCCTTTCATGGTAAAAACTGAACAAATTATGATAGGACAAATGTGCATTAACATAACAAATGCCATATATGACAAGCCCACAGCTAGCATCATACTCAGTGACAAAAGACTAAAAGGTTCCCTATAAGATCCTATAAGATCAGTTATAAGACAAGGATGTCCACCACTTCTATTCAACCAAGTCTTGGAAATCCTAGCCACAGCAATTAGGAAAAATAAAAAAGTAAATCAGAAAGGAAGAAGTAAAACTATCCCGGACATGACATGATCATATATATAGAAAGCCCTTAAGATTCTACCACAAAAACTGTTAGAATTAATACGTGAATTCAGTTACTTGCACAATAAAAAATCAACATATAAAAATCAGTTGAATTTCAATACATGAACAATGAATGATTTGAAAAGAAATTAAGAACAAAATTTCATTTACAACAGCATCAAAAAGAATAGAATACTTGGGAATAAACTTAACCAAGGAGGTGAAAGATAAACAGACTGAAAAATATACAACAATGATGAAAGAAATTGAGGAAGGTACAGCTAAATAGAAAGATACCCTGTATTATTTCACTGGACAAAATAATATTGATAACATGTCCATAATACCCAAAGTGATCTACAGATTCAGTGTCTTCAATATCAATGGCATTTTTCTAATGGCAAATGTTCCAGCAGCATTATTCCCAGAAATAGAAAAATCTATCCTAAAATCTGCATGCAACCACAAAAGAATAGATAAATCAATCTTGAGCAAGGAGAGAAAAGGTGGAATCATCACATTTCCTGATTATAAATTCTATTGCCATGCTACAATAATCAAAGTGGTATGAATACACACACACACAGAAAAGGAACAGAATTGAGAAGTCTGAAATAAACTCACACATATAGAATCATGTCATCTTGGACAAAGGCACCAAAATTACACAATAGGGAATCAATTGCTTCAATAAATGGTGTTGGGAAAACTGGATATCCACGTATAAAAGAATGAAATTGGATCCTTATTTCACATCATACACAACAGTCAACTCAAAAAAACTAAAGACTTTAACATAAGGCCAGTAATTGTAAAACTCCTAGAATGAAATCTAATCTGAAATTATTCTTGGCAATGATTTTTTAGATTACAATAAAAGCAAAAATAAACAAGAAGGGCTACATCAAACTAAAAAGTATCTGTATAGTAAACGATCAAGAAAATGGAAAGGGAAACTACAAAATGGGAGAAAATATTTGCAAATGATATGCCTGATTATAGATTGATATCCAAAATGTATAAGGAAGTCATGAAACTCAATTGCAAATACACAAATAACCTGATTTTTTAAATTGGCAAAGGACCTGAATGTACATTTTTCCAAAGATATTCAAATGGAGAGATATGCCACGTTCATGGATTAGAAGACTCAATACTGTTGAGAAGTCAAATCCCTCCAGTTCATCTACAGATTGAAGGGAATTCCAATCACCTTTCCAACTAGTTTTTTATAGATTTATAATATGGTTTATAATATCTCTAGAGAATGTGAAAGTAACTAGAATAGCCAAAATAATTATGAAAAAAGAAGAACAAATTAGAGCTTCCACACTATCCAATTTTATGACTAACTAAATCTGCAGTGATTAAGCACAGTAATGCTGAACAAACAGGCACAGATTAATTGAACAGAATAGAAAGCTCAAAAATAGACTTTAAAAAATGTAGTGAACTGATTTTTCACAAAAGTACAAACACAAATGGAGATAGAATAATTTTTCCACCTAATGGTGGTAGAAAAACTGGACAGCATTCACAAAACAGTAAACCTGGATATATGTCTCACACCTTATATCAATATGAAATCAATATGGATCATAGCCCTGAGTGTAAAAGGTAATATTAAAACTCATCTAAAAGAAAACAGGAGAAAATCTACATGACCTTGAGTTCAATTAGAAGTTTTTAGACATGACTTCAAAAGCATGATTCATAAAAGAACATAAAATAAATTGGATTTTACTAAAGCTTTTGGTCTGTGAATGACATTTTAAGAGAACAAAAAGACATGACACACATATTGAGAAAATATTTGTAAATCACAGATCTGCTAAATGGCATATATTTAGAAAATATAAAGAATACATAAAATTCAAAAATAGAAGGTAAACCAATAAAAATTGTAAATTTGAACTGGCTCACCACCAAAGAGTTTCTTCAACTAGAAAATAAGCACAGGAAAAGATGCAGTGATCATTAGTTATTAGGAGATTACAAATTAAAAACATAATAAAATACATCTACACACCTATTAGAATTGCTCAAATCAATAAACTGACAATTTTAAGTAGTAATGAGGATATAGAACAATAGGAACTCCCATCCACTGATGTTTGAAGTGCAAAATAGAACCACCACTTGAAAAACAGTTTGCTAGTTTCTCATAAAGTTAAACATACATTTACCATATGATTGAGCGTTACTACTCCTAGGAATTTAACCACATGAATTGAAAACTTGTGTTGGAACAAAAACACCTTTATTCATTTTGCCCAAAACAGAAAATATCTCAAATGTTCTTCAAAAGTTAAATGGATAAACAAACTGTAATACATTCATCGAATGAAATACTATTTAGAATAAAAAAGAACAAACTATTGATTCATGCACCAAAATGGGTGAACTGTAAATGCGTTTTGCTTATTGAAAGAAGCCAGATCTAAATGCTAGATATTATGTGATTCCATTTTATGAAATTCTGAAAAAGACAAAATTATAGGGATGGCAAACACATCAGTGTTGCGTGGGGGTGCTAGTGGGTTTCGAGGTCACAGGAAGTTTTTAGGATGGTGAAACAGTTCCACATGGTACTGTGGTGGGAGATATATGAAGCTATGTAATTATCAAAATCCACAGAATTGAACATTACTAAGAGTGACTTTTACTGTATGCAATATATTTTAAAATACCTCTAAAAGGCTGAGAGAACCTAGAATAGGATACAGACTGTTTAAATATTACCTGTTCTATAAATTTAGGACATAATGCACGGAACAAAGCAAGAGGAAAGGAGGTAACCCAAAAAAAAAAACCTTGGAAAACCTTGCTTTGCCCAGACAAAAGAAAAATGTGTATAAAAAATACCTTTCCAATACTCTCCTAAAGTGTCTAGGTCAGGAAAGACAAGGAAAGACCAAGAAACTGTCAAAATGGAGGATGTAAATAGGATGACTAAATGCAATACACCCTTCCAATGGGTATTGGTAAACATTATCCAATCTTAATAAGAATGGCAACACAAAGAAAATTATATCTTATCTGGTGCTCACTGGTGTAATTTTGATTCTGGAACACAGACATAACAAAGTTCCCAGGAATTACAGCGTTTTAGGGCTGGGATTGTACAGATTCAATTCAAACATCTTCACACGCAGACGTTGAGGCCTAAAGAGAGGAAGTCATTGCTTCAGAATGAGCATGGTCTTAAAACAGTTTTAGTGACTCCTAGTCAAGCCACACCTGCAAATTTAGCAGTAATGAGGGTGGACTACTTGGCTGTATTTCACGCCACTGCTCTAGGGTAGAGCCCAGAAGTGTCACTGGGGGCCAGGGTTTGGGGATGCATGTATCAAGGAGTATAGTGGGACTGAACATACTGTCTTGACAGGTCTTCCCCTTGGTCTCTAGAGGGGAGACAGGGTATCATTACTGATGATTTATAGTTGGTGATTAGTACTATTTTTTATATATCTATACCAGACATCTATTGTTTTTGCCTGCTTAACACAATTTATCTCTTCTGTTGGTAACAGTGATTCTCTTTTCCTTTCTTATGGGGATTGCTCCTTATTCACTCTGTGTTTCTGGCAGGGCTGCTCGTCACAGTAGCTTATCCCTCCTGTGTGGGCTTGTCACTCAGGCCATGAAAAGCAAAGCACTACACCTCCCTTGATACCTACTTCATGGAAGACAAGTGTTCTTCCCAGGACTTTTCAGAATTAGAATTGAATGGATGGCTTTCTTCTTCTCATGCATCATGACAATGTATAAGAAACATCAGTCCTTCGGGTGGTCATGCCTCCATGCTTCACTCTGTGAAGCAACTTAAGAGACAGAGGATGCCAGGAAAACTAGTTTATTTAGAAAGTAAAAGGAACACCAGTAGACAAATATGGAAAGGTGATAGGGAAGAAAACAAAAGGCCAACAAAAGGAGAGCTACAGAACCAGCTGCCACTGTGGATAATGCACCCCCAGAATGAAATTTGTTTTTCATTTACACTGGTGAAATAGATTTCTCCTGGACTGAGATGCATGTGTTGGCATTTGGAGAGAAGTATCTCCCTGGCTCTGAGGGAAACCAAATCATAAACAATAGATTGCTCAGTGATGATGGAATCAGAACAAGAGGGCTAAGCCATTGGATTCCAGTACTCAGTGGGTTCAGGCTTGGCAAGCAGGAACAACCATCTCCACAAGGGAGAATATATGCTCCAAGACCCTGACTCACTGAACCAAGGGCTCCAGTCATATTTCCCCTGGGTAGCACTGAGTGGGCAGGTCCCATTTTGCCTCACAAACCCCTTAAATTTCTTTTTTTTTTCCTCCCTCCTTCTCTCTCTGTCACATCCTAAGAGTTCCCAATCATTGGCATTTACTATGTATCTGGCACTGTCCTAAGTGCTTAACTTGCATTATTGCAATTAGCTATTTTCCCAAACAGCCTTATGACTTAGATACTACTAATATTGTCCTCTTACAGATGGGGAAGCTGATGCCTAAGAGGATGTCCAGCATCCAGCATGTGTTTATGTACTGATTTAATGCTATGGAGTATTTTGTTAGGTATCAACAGCACTCCCTACCATGTTCCTTCAACATTAACTCTCACTTTTACCATTTATTCTACCTTTTTCTTTCTCTCCCAACTGTAGTCTGCTCTGCCTCCTCTTCTGCTTTTGATATGCCCCATTTTACCCAAAGTAAGTTGTAAAGATCATTTAATATAGAGTATGAAGAGTCTCAGCTTTGAGAGAGGTCTGTTTTACCAAAAGCCTTTTTTTAAAATTGTTTAAGATTTATTGATTTTTTTTATTATGTAATGTTAATCACCATACATTACATCATTAGTTTTTGATGTAGTGTTCCATGATTCATTGTTTGCGTATAACACCCATTGTTTGCTCCACTCAGTACGTGCCGTCTTTAATACCCATCACCAGGCTAACCCATTCCCCCACCCCCCCCCTCCCCTCTAGAATCCTCAGTTTGTTTCTCAGAGTCCATAGTCTCTCATGGTTCATCTCCCCCTCAGATTCCCCACCCCCCTGACAAAAGCCTTTTAAACTAAGGCAAGTGGTTTAAGCTCCTCCAAGCTTTTTTTTTTTATCTCTAAGTTTGAGCCAATGCTCTGCAGAATCCACCTCACATATCAAATAAAATAACATAGGTGGAATCCCTTTGTGTACTGGAAATTGACATAAAGATTAAGGTGTGTGGAAGTGGAAAGGGCATGTATGGAAAGGTGAGGTGGAAGACATAGTAAGGCAAGGCTTAGATGGGTCCATTCCATGCTTGAGAGGGCATGCAAAACAACCTGTGGAATAAGGTATAGAATCTGCAAGCTAGAAAGGGGTGTACAATTGTTGAGGTTTGAAAGGGATATGCAAAGTATTTTTAGGAAACTGTTGACTAAGTAGTTTATCAATCCTCATGTTTTCAACCTGCACCCAAGTTTCATGCTCTGCAGCATCTCAGCAAATGCTTTTGTTAATTACCCACTAATTATAACATCATTGAATGGTTACACTGAGGCAACCATATAATTATGGAGCAAAAAGCTCTGAGCAATTACAAGCCTGAGCATATTGGTTGATTACAATAAATCCCCAGCTCATTGTTGATATTTGTCACCTGCTTAATGTCCCTAATCTCTTGATGCATGTGATAAACCATGTGCAACATAGGAAGCAGGGCCTTTGGAGAGAAAGCCCAAATTAAGTGAGAGATAAAAACATATATGTAATGAGTTGGAAGATGTGTTCACTTCTGTTTGTCTAGCCAACATATAGGATCAGGCAACTGCTTTAGTGGTCCTTGCCCTCTAGGGTCTCCTAGTACACAAGAGGAAACAATCTTATATGCACATTATAATGAGTTAGCAATGGTAGAGATGGACATGGAATGTTATGGGAGCCTACTGGAACACTGGAGAAGATTTCAGAAAATCTTCACAGGCTAGATGATATTTGACATTTATTTCTGAATAATGAAAATATTGCCAAGTGTTCAGAGGAGAAAGGAGTCTTTGCAAACGTATAGTTTTCATAAAGGCTTTTAGCAAATCAGCAAAAACACACACAGAAAGAAAATTATCATCTTTTGTTGCATCCTCTGAAAATACATGCTAGCTTCAAGTAAGCAGAAACAGTGATTTCAATAGTTACAAATGGGGAGGGTATCTACTAGGAGGAAGCAACCATGAAAGTCTATTTTTAAATGTTTTGATTCTTTCTATCACACATAGGTTCCTCAAGCAACCCCTTTGTGTTTCTGGAGGAATCTTATGTAAGAGCTTCCCTTGGCAATTCCCATAATTGACCTTCATGCATGGAACAACAAAGGAGCTTTGAATCAATATTGGGGGAACAAAAAGTTGTAAAATGTAAATAGGTAATTATAAAAAATTACTTCACAATTTCACATTGCCTTCAAGAGAGCATTGTTTTTAGTCTTCTATCTTTCCTCCAATTCTAAAACTTTCTAAAGCGCTTCCGGTATTTCCAACCTAATCATTTTCTTAGAGAAAGATTGTAAATATTTTAAAACATTGGACTGACATTTTCAGTATATAGTATATGGATTTCTCTGGATTTTTGTTTCAGATCCCGTAGGCCACAATCAGAAATTCAACAACAATGTAATTAATATTTACCTTTAATACCTAACATTGGCTCATGATCATTTCACTGAGGAAACTGAAAATTAGTAATTAAATGTATTACATAGCTTAGAGCTATGTAAGTAGATTTTACATATAGAACTATGTTTCTCTTCCCCATAAAAAAAAAAATTTGAACACATGGCAAAAAATGTGACAGTCAATTTCCTCTGAGACACCATGACAACAGCTGTGTACTGTGTTCTGCACGTAGCAACATTCAATAAGTGTGTGTTGATTGACTTAGAAATTTGAGACATTACCTTGACAGAAATGTGTCTATAGTTGTAAGACATTAGACCGGGGACAATGAAAGCAAAACACTACCTGAGAACTCTTGTACATAGCCAAGTACATTTTGTTTTGAAGATTATCCATTTTATCAAGCTTCTTTCTACACAATTTTGGAGAGTCAGCACTCTCTGTTAAACTCCTGCCCAACCTAACTGCCCTATGTGAAGAGCCAATGCTATCTCCATGGGAAAGGAGCATTTCTTTATTTTTATTTTTTTAAAGATTTTATTTATTTATTTGACAGAGAGAGACAACGATAGAGGGGAGAGGGAGAAGCAGGCTTCCTGCTGAGCAGGGAGCCCTATGTGGGGCTCAATCCCAGGACCCTGGGATCATGACCTGAGCCGAAGGCAGACACTTAACGACTGAGCCACCCAGGCACCCCGAGAAGGGAGCCATTTCTACTTAAACTTTTCAAAGCATTTTCTACTTAGATACTTTCAAGAAATCACCAGTTTCCTTAAGCATTACTCTATTATTTCAGAAAAAATTCTTGTTGACATTTAGAGAGAAATGTCAATTTTATAAAATTATAAGTAAAAATGAGGTGTTTGTTTTTTTTTAACCATTGTCTTATCACAACCTAGACCTATTTAGAAGCCTCTTATGTAACACTGTGTCTAGCACAGTGTCCTACAGAGTATAGTTACTCAACATACGCTTTTTTGGGGGGGAGGAAATTTGTATATTTAACCTCCCATTTTTACCAATGAGGTTTAAATTATTGTCATTACACTTTTCCTACATATGTTAATATATTTTGAAAATTGGTAAGCAATGCCTGGCCTATTATATGATTAGATTATATAAGAACACAATATAACATAACTTAGTATACACAGGACATAGTATAACATATTCCATACTCATGCTAAATAATTGAATATTTACTGTGCTTAGTTAAGCTAACCATTGATGGATTCAGTTTCTCATTTACCAAATGGGAATGGAGCCCTATGGTGAAGTTTAAAAGATATAATGACTTTAAAAGAATTTTGTGCATTTTAAAGTTCCCTACACAGGCAAGCAACTGTCATCATTGTGAAAGACCTTCAGCGAGTACAACAGAAAAACACGTGTCACCGTTTATATTTGAGCGACAAAAACAGCTAAAACAATGCCCAACTTTTAAGTGGAAACAGGGGATGCTTAAGTCAAAAGTAACAGACATTCAGTACCCTCCCTAGTGTGGTACAAACTCTAGGCCAGACTGGTTTGCCACACAGAGCCTCTTGCTGAGGCCACTAAGTCATCTTTCTAAAAAGTATTTCATTAAAACATTATTTGATTTAATCTGAATACTTGGGCTCAAAGGTCATTAAATATATTCATCTCTTTCCAAGCAGGGCTGCCTCGAAAAGAAAGGTGTTAAGTAAATATGATTATAAGTCAGTATTATCTATTCTAGCTTTGGCATGAGTATGAAGAGTGAGTGTTTAGAATCACTAGGAATGTGGTCCAGCACTGGAGTTCTCATTCTTTATTTCCTTTTTAAAAAAAATCTACATAGAATTAAACACATTATCACATACAGACCCATAGGATATCCGTATGTCATTAGGCCTATAGTGAACAGAATATCCTAAAGTATAAGAAACTTTGAAGAAACATAAAAAGAAAAGTGATGTTTTCTATGTTCAAGAGTGAAGCCCTTTTGGATCAGGAGGTACTATTGGTCTTCATGGTTTAACCTTAAAGATGCTTCTTTGAATATTAAATGATTTTTAGGATAATAAGCTGGGATTTTAATAGCCCTGAAGGATCATCCCATATATATTAGCATCCTGATCATGTGACATTATAATGCCTGGAACGTAGTTCACTGTTGAACAAATCCAACCTACTGTTACATCAAGGCAATTCATTCTAACTCTGAAGGATATTCTTGGGAATTTTTTTTCCCCCACAGTTTTTGCATTCATATCCCCTCAACAGGGAGCACTAGGGACACTGGGATTTCAAATTCTCTGTTCAGAGAGTTACTACAATGTAAGGTGAATACTTAGAATAATAAATAAGTTTTTCATTTCAAAAGAGGAAAGCAAGAAAAGATTAGAGGACTAGTTATGGGAGAATCTGGTATCAAAGAAAAGAAGACTGATTTTGCTTGAAGTAGAAGGCTCTCTCAGCTATGTTTAAGGAAGCTATATCTGATCATCTGATCTCAAATCATCTTAATAACTATTAAAGAAAACACATAGTCCTCATGCTGAAAAACAGTGAAGAAGAAAATACTATTTATACCCTTTACTTGCGAATTCTGACATGATGGGTCTAAAGTTCCTGTGTGATTCCTACTCTGTGTGAGGTGTTTTGATAAGAAGACTGTTCAAATTATAACAAATGGCTACTGCCACCCTTGAATTTACTTTGAAGTTCTCAGTTAGTTCTCATGCATTATATATAATGCGTAAGTGTAAGTACACAGACTTGTATCTAACTACAAGGGAGTAATACCAGGTCTTAAACATAATAACTAGGCTTTAAAGAAATATGAGATTGAGAAGATCATATATATTCCTTCATTAGAATACCAGAAATCATGAGGAATGTATTCAGTGTTAATATGACACGTGCCAAGAATGTAGCATCATGTAAAAAGTAATTCTCTGGGGATTTTACTTTTTTATAAATTCTAGTTCAAATTGTTGGCCAACATGGCAGGGGTCAAAACCCTATATTTCCATATGGTATGTTTTGTTCCATATAAGGACAGGCTTAAAATATGTACCTTTGTTTATCTGAGGACTCTGACACCTATTTCACAATATTTGTCCCCTATCCCTTTGGAAAAGAGTATATGGGTCAAAGATGTCACACAAAGAAGCTCCTCATGTGGACCAGATGTGCAGACCCTGCCTACGCTGAGAGTCATGTCTCTGAATAATAGTAATTCTTCTATTCTCTACTCCCTCCTTTAGCAATGGTGGCCAACATGTCCTTGATTAATGTTTCTAGGTAGCCACTAATATGTGATCACACCAGTTCCTTTTTCCAAGCAGAGACCAATACTATCAGGCTTCACCTTCTATTTCCCCAAACTCATAGTGTACATACATGTCTGCATCAATTCTTTCAACAAACATGAATTCAGAGCTGTACTATATGGCTGGCCAAGGATAGCAGGATGGATAGAGCATGGTCATTACCCCACATGAGCTTTGAGTTTAAAAGGTAAATGTGCAAAGTGGTCAATAAATATACTATACAAAGCAAATTAGCTCACTTGTTCTAGGAGAGATTAAGAATGCTATGGGCCTTCAGAAGAGGAAGATGAGATAAGGCTTTGGAATAGTGAAAAGGGGCAGAGTGGAAGGGGAGGTGAAGGTAAAGAATATTTAGGGGAACATAGGATTTAAAGTGATTCTTAAGAGAGCACAATATTTCATGTGGGAATCATGGCCACTATTTAGATGCAGACTGGGGAAAGGATTAGCACGTTTGACTTTTTTAGGGTGACCAACCAGTCTGTTCTACCCAGGAATGAGGGTTTTCTCAGGATGCTGGACTTTCAGTATGAAAACCGAGAGTCCCAGGCAAACCAGTCACCCTACTCTTTCACCAATGCACATATATGATTTAAGGGTGACTTGATTTCATCAACAGAATGTTCCTTTAAAGTGTCTCTTCCCCTCTTTCTTCACTTTCATATCTTCTGCTCAATTTTTATAATTTCTTGCATTGATTAATCCAAAGGCCTTCTATCTATCCTCCTCCTGGATGACAGAATTATCTTTCTAAAGTACAAGTCTGGTCACGCCACTTGCCCCTTAAAAATCTTCAATTATTCCCCATTACTTCAGGATAAAATCCAATTTCGTTAGTGTGCATACTAATCACATAGGAAAAGAGGTTATTTAAAAAGACAAAGTATTATGTGTTCATTTATTAATGTTTAATAATCCATTAAATATGTGTTGAAGATATCCTATATGTCAAAGACTGTTCTAGGAACTGGAGTTAAAATGGTAAGCAAAGGGGGGCGGAGCAAGATGGCGCAGGAGTAGGAGACCTGGATTTCATTTGGTCTCAGGAATTCAGCTGAATAGGGATCAAACCATTCTGAACACCTACGAACTCAACAGGAGATTGAAGAAGAGAGTAGCAACAACTCTCTGAACAGAGAAGCGACCACTTTCTGGAAGGTAGGACGTGCGGAGAAGTGAATCCGAGGCAATATTCGGGAGGATAGACGGAGGGGAGGGGTCTCTGTCCGCCGCTTCTGGCAAGTGATAGAGCCGCGGAGCACAAAATCTGACCTTTTAGAAGTCGGCTCCGCTGAGGGACGTCGCTCCAGTGGCTAAGCGGGGGGTGGAAACCTCATGGGACAGTGTGGTCTCAGGACTCTCGGGGTCACAGAAAAACCAGGGGTGCCTGACTGCAGCAGAGCTCCCAGGTATTGGAGCGGGGAAGCCGGCTGCAGAGACGGAGCCGAGGCGCGGGCTCTCAGCTCGGGGTTGCCATAAAATGTGATCTGCGGCCCAGTCAGGCCACTGCTCCTCCAGCAGGGACCCAACAAGTGGCAGAGCCAGGGAAACTCCCCTTCCTCCCCCGAAAGGAGCGGCGCGGGAGCGCACTGCAGGGATCTGCTGGGTTTGGACACTCCACATGGTGTTGGATGCCAGAGATAGAAACCCTCGGTCACAGGCCGGGTGAGCACGGAGTGCGGCCAGAGACCGGGGAGATAGGAGTGACTGCTTTTCTCTGGGGGCACACTGAGGAGCGGGGCCCCGAGTTCTCAGATCCTCTGGGTGGAGATTGGGAGGCCACCATTTTCACCCTGGTCCTCCAAAGCTGTACCGAGAGCTTGCAGGGAACGAAAGCTCCTGAGAGCAAACCCCAGCAGCTTGCTTAGCCTGGACCGACAAGGGGGGGACAATTCAGCCTCCAGCAAAGACATTTGGGAACCACGGCAACAGGCCCCTCCCCCAGAAGATCAGCACGAACAGCCAGCAAGCCAAGACCAAGTTTACTGATCAAGGAGAACAGGAGAACTCCAGCGCTAGGGGAAGACTGCACATAGAATTCATGGCTTTTTTTACCATGATTCATTAGTTTTTCAAAGTTAATTTTTCTGTTTTTTTGAATTTTTCTTTTTCCCTTTTTCAACCAACATCTTATCAATCCCTTTTTTTAAAAAAAAAATTTTATTCTTAATTTTTAGAGTCATATTTTGTCCCTTCATGGTAGTTACCCTTATTTTTGGCATATATATATAAGTTGTTCTCCCTTTAAAATTTTAAGGTACAGTTTCTTCTAACAGATCAAAATATACCCTAAATCACTAGTGTATAGCTTTGTTCTAGTCTCCTGCCTGATCACATTCTCTCCCTTTTTTCTTTTTTTTTTTTAATCTTCTTTCTTTTTTCAAACAACTTCTTATCTTATCAATTCTTTTTATAAAATCTTTTATACTTTTGATCTTTACAGTCATCTTCCATCCCTTTATTGTATCAACCCTTATTTTATACATATATGTCTTTCTTCCTTTAAAATTTTAAGAGGCACTTTTTTCTAACAGACCAAAATATGGCCAAAATCTAGTGTGTGGCACTGATCTATGCACTAGCCTGATCATATTTGATCATATTCTGTTTTTTTTGTATTGTTCTGTTTTTGTTTATATCTTTTCCTTTTTTTTTCTTTCTCTTTCTTTTTTCTTTCTTTCCCTTTCTTTTCCCCTGGTTTCAGGTCTTTTCTGATTTGTATAGAGTATATTTGCTGCGGACATTGTTAACCTGTTAGCATTTTGTTCTCTCATTCTTCTATTCTCCTCTGGACAAAAGGACAAGATGAAAATATCACCTCAGCAGAAAGAAAAGAGGTACTACCGTCAGCCAGGGACTTACTCAATACGGACATTAGTACGATGTCGGACCTAGAGTTCAGAATCATGACTTTAAAGATACTAGCTGGGCTTGAAAAAAGGCGTGGAAGTTACTAGAGAAACCTTTCTGGAGAAATAAAAGAACTAAAATCTAACCAAGTCAAAATCAAAAGGGCTATTAATGAGGTGCAATAAAAAATGGGGGCACTAACTGCTAGGATAAATGAGGCAGAAGAGAGAATCAGCGATATAGAAGACCAAATTATGGAAAATAAAAAGGCTGAGAAAAAGAGAGATAAACAACTACAGGATCACGAGGGCAGAATTCGAGAGATAAGCGATATGATAAGACGAAACAACATTAGAATAATTGGGATCCCAGAAGAAGAAGAAAGAGAGAGAGGGGCAGAAGGTATATTGGAGCAAAAATAGCAGAGAACTTCCCTAATGTGGTGAAGGAAACAGGCATTAAATCCAGGAGGTACAGAGAATGCCTCTCAAAAACAATAAAAATAGGTCAACAAATCGACATCTAATAGTAAAATTTACGAGTCTCAGAGACAAAGAGAAAATCTTGAAAGCAGCTCAGGAGAAGAGATACGTAACCTACAATGGTAGAAATATTAGATTGGCAACAGACCTATCCACAGAGACCTGGCAGGCCAGAAAGGACTGGCATGAGATCTTCAGAGCACTAAACAAGAAAAATATGCAGCCAAGAATACTATATCCAGATAGGCTGTCATTGAAAATAGAAAGAGAGATAAAAAGCTTCCAGGGCAAACAAAAACTAAAGGAATTTGCAAACACGAAACCAACCCTCCAAGAAATAGTGAAAGGGGTCCTCGAAGCAAAGAGAGAGCCTAAAAGCAGCATAGATCAGAAAGGAACACAGACAACAGACAGTTAACAGTCACCTTACAGGCAATACAATGGCACTAAATTCATACCTTTCAATAGTTACTCTGAATGTAAATGGGCTCAATGCCCCAATCAAAAGACACAGGCTCTCAGTTTGGATTAAAAAACAAGACCCATCAATATGCTGTCTGCAGGAGACTCATTTTAGACCCAAAGACACCCCCAGATTGAAAGTGAAAGGGTGGAAAACCATTTACCATGCTAATGGACACCAAAAGAAAGCTGGGGTGGCAATTCTTATATCAGACAAATTAGATTTTAAAACAAAGACTGTAATAGGAGATGAAGAAGGACACTATATCCTACTTAAAGGGTCTATCCAACAAGAAGATCAAACAATTGTAAATATCTATGCCCCTAACATGGGAGCAGCCAATTTTACGAGGCAATTAATAACAAAAGCGAAGAAACACATTGCCAGCAATACAATAATAGTGGGGGACTTTATCACCCCCCTCACTGAAATGGACAGATCATCTAAGCAAAAGATCAACAAGGAAATAAAGACTTTAAATGACACACTGGACCAAATGGACTTCACAGATATATTCAGAACATTCCATCCCAAAGCAACGGAATACACATTTTTCTCTAGTGCCCATGGAATATTCTCCAGAATTGATCACATGCTAGGTCACAAATCATGTCTCAACCGATACCAAAAGATTGGGATTATTCCCTGCATATTTTCAGAACACAGTGCTTTGAAACTAGAACTCTATCACAAGAGGCAATTGGAAAGAACTCAAATATATGGAGGCTAAAGAGCATCTTACTGAAGAATGAATGGGTCAACCAGGAAATTCAAGAAGAATTAAAAAAATTAGTGGAAACCAATGAAAATGAAAACACAACTGTTCAAAATCTTTGGGATTCAGCAAAGGCAGTCCTGAGAAGAAAGTATATAGCAATACAAGCCTTTCTCAAGAAACAAGAAAGGTCTCAAAAACACAACATAACCCTACACTTAAAGGAGCTGGAGAAAGAACAGCAAATAAAGCCTAAACCAAGCAGGAGAAGAGAAATAAAAAAGATCAGAGCAGAAATCAATGAAATAGAAACCAAGAACAGTAGAACAGATCAACGAAACTAGGAGCTGGCTCTTTGAAAGAATTAACAAGATTGATAAACCCCTGGCCAGACTGATCAAAAAGAAAAGTGAAAGGACCCAAATCAACAAAATCATGAATGAAAGAGGAGAGATCACAACCAACACCAAAGAAATACAAACAATTATAAGAACATATTATGAGCAACTCTATGCCAGCAAATTAGAATACCTGGAGGAAATGGGTGCATTCCTACAGATGTATCAACTACCAAAATTGAACCAGGAAGAAATAGAAAACCTGAACAGACCTATAACCACTAAGGAAATTGAAGCAGTCATCAAAAATCTCCCAACAAACAAATGCCCAGGGCCAGATAGCTTCCCAGGGGAATTCTACCAGACATTTAAAGAAGAATTAATACCTATTCTCCTGAAACTGTTCCAAAAAATAGAAATGGAAGGAAAACTTCCCAACTCATTTTATGAGGCCAGCATTACCTTGATCCCAAAACCAGAAAAAGACCCCATGAAAAAGGAGAATTACAGACCAATATCCTTGATGAACATGGATGCAAAAATTCTCACCATAATACTAGCCAATAGGATCCAATAGTACATTAAAAGGATTATTCACCATGACCAAGTGGGATTTATCCCTGGGCTGCAAGGTTGGTTCAACATCCGCAAATCAATCAACGTGATACAATACATTAACAAGAGAAAGAACAAGAATCATAGGATCCTCTCAATAGATTCAGAAAAAGCATTTGACAAAGTACAGCATCTTTTCTTGATCAAAACTCTTCAGAGTATAGGGATAGAGGGTATATACCTCAATATCATAAAAGTCATCTATGAAAAACCTACAGCGAATATCATTCTCAATGGGGAAATGCTGAGAGCTTTTCCCCTAAGGTCAGGAATGCGGCAGGGATGTTCACTCTCACCACTGCTATTCAACATAGTATTAGAAGTCCTAGCCACAGCAATCAGACAACAAAAAGAAGTCAAAGGCATCCAAATCGGCAAAGAGGAAGTCAAACTCTCACTCTTTGCAGATGATATGATACTGTATGTGGAAAACCCAAAAGACTCCACCCCAAAACTGCTGGAACTCATCCAGGAATTCAGTAAAGTAGCAGGATATAAAATCAATGCACAGAAATCAGTGGCATTCCTATACACCAACAACAAGACAGAAGAGAGACAAATCAAGGAGTCGATCCCATTTACAAATGCACCCAAAACCATAAGATACCTAGGAATAAATTTAACCAAAGAGGCAAAGGATGTGTGCTCAGAAAACTATAAAATACTCATGAAAGAAATTGAAGAAGACACAAAGAAATGGAAAAACGTTCCATGGTCATGGATTGGAAGAACAAACATTGTGAAGATGTCAAATCTACCTAGAGCAATCTACACATTCAGTGCAATCCCCATCAAAATACCATCCACCTTTTTCAAAGAAATGGAACAAATAATCCTAAAATTTGTATGGAACCAGAAGAGACCGGAATAGCCAGAGGAATCTTGAAAAAGAAAAGCAAAGCTGGCGGCATCACAATTCCGGACTTCCAGCTCTATTACAAAGCTGTCATCATCAAGACAGTATGGTACTGGCACAAAAACAGACACGTAGATCAATGGAACAGTATAGAGAGCCCAGAAATCGAACCTAACTCTATGGCCAACTCATCTTTGACAAAGCAGGAAAGAATGTCCAATGGAAAAAAGACAGTCTCTTCAACAAATGGTGTTGGAAAATTGGACAGCCACATGCAGAAGAATGAAACTGGACCATTTCCTCACAACACACACAAAAATAGACTCCAAATGGTTGAAAGACCTAAACGTGAGACAGGAGTCCATCAACACCCTAAAGGAGAACACAGGCAGTAACCTCTTCAACCTCAGCCACAGCAACTTCTTCCTAAAAACATCGCCAAAGCAAGGGAAGCGAAGGCGAAAATGAACTATTGGTATTTCATCAAGATAAAAAGCTTTGCACAGCAAAAGAAACAGTCCACAAAACCAAAAGACAACTGACAGAATGGGAGAAAATATTTGCAAGTGACATATCAGATAAAGGGCTAGTATCCAAAATCTATAAGGAACTTATCAAACTCAACACCCAAAGAACAAATAATCCAATCAAGAAATGGGCAGAAGATATGAACAGACATTTTTCCAAAGAAGACATCCAAATGGCCAACAGACCCATGAAAAAGTGCTCAACATTGCTCGGTATCAGGGAAATCCAAACCAAAACCTCAATGAGATACCACCTCACATCAGTCAGAATGGCTAAAATTAACAAGTCAGGAAGCGACAGATGTTGGCGGGTATGCGGAGAAAGGGGAACCCTCCTACACTGTTGGTGGGAA
Source organism: Zalophus californianus (assembly GCF_009762305.2). NCBI lineage: Eukaryota > Metazoa > Chordata > Mammalia > Carnivora > Otariidae > Zalophus > Zalophus californianus. Next base: position 88,256,193 of record NC_045600.1, read on the forward strand.
TGCAAGCTGGTGCAACCACTCTGGAAAACAGTATGGAGGTTCCTCAAACAGTTGAAAATAGAGCTACCATACGATCCAGCAATTTACCACAAAGATACAAATGCAGGGATCCGAAGGGGTATGAGCACCCCGATGTTTATAGCAGTAATGTCCACAATAGCCAAACTGTGGAAAGAGCCAAGATGTCCATTGACAGATGAATGGATAAAGAAGAGGTGGTATATATACACAATGGAATATTATGCAGCCATCAAAAGGAATGAGATCTTCCCTTTTGCAACGACGTGGATGGAACTGGAGGGTGTTATGCTGAGTGAAATAAGTCAATCAGAGAAAGACATGTGTCATATGACCTCAGTGATATGAGGAATTCTTAATCTCAGGAAACTGAATGTTTCTGGAGTGGTGGGGGGTGGGAGGGATTGGGTGGCTGAGTGATAGACATTGGGGAGGGTATGTGCTATGGTGAGTGCTGTGAATTGTGCAAGACTGTTGAATCACAGTACTGTACTTCTGAAACAAATAATGCAACATTTGTTAAGAAAAAAGAAAAAGAAGTTAGCAGGGGGGGGAAATGAAGGGGAGTAAGTCGGAGGGGGAGACGAACCATGAGAGACGATGGACTCTGAAAACCAAACTGAGGGTTCTAGACGGGAGGAGGGTGGGGGGATGGGTTAGCCTGGTGATGGGTATTAAAGAGGGTACATTCTGCGTGGAGCAGTGGGTGTTATGCACAAACAATGAATCATGGAACACTACATCAAAAACTAATGATGTAATATATGGTGATTAACATAACAATAAAAAATGGTAAGCAAAGCAGGCAATATCCCCATCCTCACGTGAAACACATTCTAGTAGGGTGAGAGCAGACAATAAACAAATATTTATGAAGTGTGGTTTCAGCTAGTGATAGGCTATTAGGCTCTCAAGAAAACAAGGCAAATAGGAAAATAGAAGGTGGGTATAATTTTAGGTGGTATGCTCAGGGAAGACATTCCCGAGTGACCTCTGAGTATGAAACAGAGTGCCAGGAAAATTTGGGGTAAATAATGTTCTAAGAAGAGAGAACAAGTACAAAAATTTTGAGTTGTGAGTTTAATGCCCTCATGAGAGAGTAGGGATCTCATATGTTTCTGGAAAGGAGTGAGCATGGGAAGATTGACAGGAAGCAAAGAGAGGGCAAGCCAGGAGCTAGAGCATCTAGAAATTTGTAGACCATTTTAAAATCTTTTGATTTCATTCCAGTGAGATGGTCAGCCACATAGAGTTTTGAGCAAAGGGGTGACACAATTTGCATTTTAAAAAGGTCTCTCAGGCAGCTGTTATGCAAAGACACTATTAGAAGAATACAATCAGGGAAACCATATAGAAGGTTTTTATTATAGGCAAGGAAATGATACTGGATTGGATTATGGTGGTATCAGAGATGTCAAGAATTGGCAATGCCCAGGCCTCACCCAACACCTCCCTCCAGCAGCCGTACTTTACTACTTGCATGCTTTGCTCACACCTCTATGTGTTGTTGACTCTGTCAGTAATTCCTTTTTACTCTCCACATTTCCTTGTCCTGGATACCTCACCTTTTTAAAAAGATTCATCTCTTTCAGAAAATCATTCAAAGCTCAGTTTGGGTTTGATATCCTGTCTGTGCTGTATTGCACCTGTATTTAATTTACACACTGGTTGTAACTGCCTATTTTACATGTCTGTTTATATACTGCTCAATGCTCATACTCATTTGCAATCTCTGAATCTCTTCCTCCCTCTTTCCCTTTCTCTCTCTCTCTCTCTCTCTCTCTCTCTCTCACACACACACACACACACACACACACACACACACACACACACACACACTCTACCACAGATGTGATCACTTTGAGGGAAGTAACTGGCACGCAGTAAGTACAAAATACATTTTGTGTTGACTATTTCTAGCAAGGAGCTTACATATCAAAATGACCAGAAACTGGGCTCTAATTGAAAAGGCATTATGAAAACAAGGATACTTAATGAATAAACTCATTTATTCATTCATTCATTCAGTGTACATTGTTTAGTATCTACCATATGCAAATATGTAGATAGATGCTAGATGTTGGAGATACAATGATAATGGGACACAATCAGCACTGATTGCCAGTCCAATCATCAGTACATTTCAATTGTGACAGAAGACTCCATTATAAAAACACCTAAAACTAACAAACAGGATGCACAGAGGCTCATACACTGTGAAATAATCCTAGATGAGACTTTGCAGAAACTCTCACTCCTGCAGCTACACTTCAATGATTAAACAGAGTAAAAACTTTAAAATGTGTAACAAATGTTCTCTATCCCAAAGGGTACAGAGAGAAATAATTTTGATAGAAACCATGGAAATATATAATTAATTATGAGTGACATGAAACCAATCCCACTCTGGGTCAAGAACAACCTATACAATAAAATGCAGCCTTAGAATAGAATCAGCATGTGCCCAGTATAATTCTATGGCATACAGTACTGATAGCACATACAGAAAAAGTTATTCTTTGTGTATAGACACTATAAAAATATAAAAGCAACTTACAGGCCAGGTGGCTTATGGCAAATACCACCTTTGTGTAAAAACAATATAAGATGGATGAGAAAATCATGGGGTAAACCCAGGATAACACAAATTCCCCAGTATGCCAACTAATCAGGGGGCATTGACCTTTCTGTTCTCACTGTGACCATACATTGCAGCAGGAGGATGCCCTTCTACTACCCAGGCTGTCCAATAGCTTGCAGCTGGAGGAGAAAGCTTAATTACTGACATCCAGAAATTCGGTGGCCAACAATTCTCATGAGGATTTCTGAAACCACTCAGCTACAGATGGAAGAAAGGAATCTGCTGCAGGGTAAAGAACTGCTTGGGTTAGAAAGCATCAAGGCAATCATGCATGCTGTGAAAACCAAAACAGCATACTGCTCTTGTCTGTGGCTGCTACAATGATAATTAATAGGAGCCAAAAGGTGATTGCAGTCTCTGAGAATTGGTTATTGAAGGACTAAAAATTCAGAGCAGTGTACAGGTTCAGAGCCATCTTCAGAGTCAAACCAACCTGGATTCCAATTATAGAGCTTTGTGCTTTTCATTAACTGATTGCAAAATCTTAAAATTATTATCCTTTCTTTTTTCCTTCCCCAGTAATGGTCTTTAATAACATTATCAAAATTGATCAAAATTATTTCCTCCACGTAACACTTCAAATGTCCATAAAATCTTGTCTCTTTCTAGCTCATTTTTCATCCATTTGTAATGTACGATACTATAACATGCTTTTATACCTTTTTTTCCTTTCACCTCTCATTTTTTGTTCTTGTAGTTATTCCTTCAAGGGTAAAAAAACAAACAAAAACAACCAGAAGAAATCTTGTAAATAAAGGACTTTATTTTTTTTAAGATTTTATTTATTTAACAGAGAGAGCACAAACAGGGGGAGTGGCAGTCAGAGGGAGAGGGAGAAGCAGACTCCCCACTGAGCAGGGAGCCCAATGTGGGGCTTGATCCCAGGACCCTGGGATCATGACCTGAGCCTAAGGTAGACAATTAATAGACTGAGAAACCCAGGTGCCCCTAAACAGGACTTAAAAGCAATTGAATTTAGGCCCCTCACATTCACGAAATGATTATTAGAGAAATTCTAAAAGTCCATGTCTTCCTCAGGGTTTTCTTAAATACTTTACCACAAAATTCATCACTATCCATCAACCCAAAGTGAGAAGTTATTGATTTTATATTTAATCTACTACTGGAAACTCTAACTCAATTTTAGTATTGATACTGGTGGGAAGGGCATCTATCTTTATGTCCCAATTTCATTTTTTTATCCTATCTCAGACATTCTTCTTGACGCTCAACTGGGTTAATTTCAGATTACTGGCCACCATTTATTATGTCTTGATATCATGTAAGTAATTCTTCATTATCTTTTTGAAAAGTTGTGTGAGAATGGGAAAAAAACTATATCATAAGGGAAGAACACTGGATATGGATTATAAAACCTATTGGAAATAGTATTAATAGGGGGAGGAAAAGATGACAGAGGAGTAGGGGACCCTATTCCAACCAGTCCCTGGAACTGAAGTGGATATCTACCAGACCACTCTGAACACCCATAAAATCAGCCTGATGTAAAAAGATAGATCTGGATCTCCACAAACAGAATATCGCAGGCAGTAGGTTTTGAGGTATGAACTGGGGAGGTGTGATCCCACAGGCGGATATTGGAAGATAAGCGGAAGGGGGAGGGAGCTGCCAGAAGCACTGTCACCAGAAAGGTGAAATAACACAGGAGCTCAAAAGTCTCATGTGCTGGGGACTGGACACAGACTCGCAGAGCAGTTGCAGCAGGAAAAGGACTTTAGGGCAGCCCCCCGGATGGAAACCTGGAGCGGTGGGGCTGTGCACGTGAACTGGAGGTGGCTGGCGATTTTAGAAGCACAAAGGTCAGAGAAATGTCCTGATCTGGAGGCGAGGACGGGAGTACCGCTGAGGGGTGCACAACCAAGGATGCTGAAGTTTATAGCAGCACAAGGAGAAACGGAGATAGTGTGGCCTGGAGAGCTCACTGAAGAACAGACTGTGATCTCTCTGCTCTGAGGCAGAGGGTTGGAAACGATCTCTTCTGTTCTCACTCTCAGAAGAGAAAGGAAAACTGCCAGGGAAAGTTGCCAGAGAACAAAAGCCCCCAAATACAGGTTTTGGCTGAGCCCATCCCACCCCCCCACAGGGGGCAGGGCAACTCTGCCCAAACAGAGTTGCCTGAGTAACAGTGCAGCAGGCCCCTCCCCCAGAAGACAGGCTGGGAGAACAGGAGGCCGGCAACCCTAAGGTCCCCATAAAACAGGTGCATCTTGCTTGGATTGTGGACAATAACTTGGACTCTGTACACTCCTTCAACCACCCCTCAACAGAAAGACTAGGAGGAGGAACTCCCAAAACAGGAAAGACTCAGAGACTGTGACTTCTGCCACAGATGTACAAATGGATACAGATATAACCAAGATGTCAGAAATGGAATTCAGGGTGGCAGTTGTGAAGACAATAGCTAGAATGGAGAAATCGATTAATGGCAACACAGAGTCTTAAGGGCAGAAATGAAAGCTGAATTGGCAGAAGTTAAAAATGCTATCAATGAGATCCAATCTAATCCAGTTAATCTAACAGCTAGGGTAAGTGGGGCAGAAGAACAAGTTAGTGATCTAGAAGACGAATTAATAGACAAGAAGGGAAAAGAGGAGGCCAGGGCAAAACAACTCAAAATCCATGAAAATAGAATCAGAGAAATAAGTGACACCATGAACCGTTCCAATGTCAGAATTATTGGGATCCCTGAGGGAATGGAGAGAGAAAGAGAGGACTAGAAGACATATTTGAGCAAATAGTAGCTGAGAATTTCCCTAATATGGGGAATGAAACAAATATTTGTGTCTTAGAGGCAGAGAGGATGCCTTCCAAATTCAAGGAAAACAGGCCAACACCCCGGCATGTAATAGTAAAACTCACAATTCTTATAACCAAGGAAACCATCTTAAGGGCTGTTAGGGGGAAGAGATTCCTTACGTACAGAGGGAGGAACATCAGAATAACGTCAGACCTATCCACAGAGACCTGGCAAGCCAGAAAGGGCTCCAAGACATATTCAGGGTACTAAAAGAGAAGAACATGCAGCCAAGAATATTTTACCTGACAAGGCTGTCATTTAGAATGGAGAGAGAGATGCAGAGCTTCCAAGACCGGTAGAAAATGAAAGAATATGTGACCACTAAGATGGCCCTGCAAGAAATATTAAGGGGGGTTCTATAAAAGGAGAAAGACCCCAAGAGTGATATAAAACAGAAATTTACAGAGACAATCTATACAAACAAGGACTTCACAGGCAACATGATGACAATAAATTCATATCTTTCAATAATCACTCTCAACGTGAACAACCTAAATGCTCCCATAAAACAGCACAGGGTTGCAGATTGGATAAAAAGATAGGACCCATCCATATGCTGTCTACAAGAGACTCATTTTGAAACTAAAGATATATCCAGACTGAATGTGAAGGAATGGAGATCCATCTTCCATGCCAACAGACCTGAAAATTGCTAGGGTAGCAATTCTTATATCAGACAAATTACATTTTAAGCTGAAGATTGTAGTTAGAGACACAGAAGGACACTATATCATTCTTGAAGGATCTATTAAACAAGAAGATCTAACAACTGTAAATATCTACACCCCCAACATGGGAGCAGCCATCTACATAAGCCAGCTGTTAACCAAAATAAAGAGTCATATTGATAACAATACGTTAATTGTAGGAGACCTCAATACTCCACTCTCAGCAATGGACAGATCATCTAAGCCAAAAATCAACAAGGAAACAAGAGCCTTGAATGATACACTGGACCAGATGGACCTCATAGATATTTACAGAACATTCCACCCTAAAACAACAGAATACTCATTACTTTCAAGTGCACACAGAACTTTCTCCAGAATAGACCACATCCTGGGTCACAAATCAGGTCTCCACCGATACCAAAAGATTGAGATTATTCCCTTCATATTCTCAGACCATAATGCTTTAAAACTGGAACTCAATCACAAGAAAAAAATTGGCAGAAATTCAAACACTTGGAAGCTAAAGACCACTCTGCTCAAGAATGTTTGAGTCAACCAGGAAATCAAAGAAGAACTTAAACAACTCATGGAAACTAATGAGAATGGAAACACATCAGTCCAAAACCTATGGGATACTGCAAAGGCAGTCCTAAGGAGAAAAAAATAGCCATCCAAACCTCATTCAAAAAAATACAAAAATCTCGAATTCACCAACTAACTTTACATCTTAAAGAACTAGAGAAAAAGCAACAAACGATGCCTAAGCCTCAAATTAGAAGAGAAATAATTAAGATTAGAGCAGATATCAATGAATTAGAAACCAGAAACACAGTAGATCAGATCAACAAAACAAGAAGCTGGTTCTCTTAAAGAATTAATAAGATTGATAAACCACCGGCCAGACTTACCCAGAAGAAAAGAGAAAGGATCCAAATTAATAAAATTATGAATGAAAGGGGAGATATCACGATAACACCAAGGAAATAGAAACAATTATTAGAAATTATCATCAATAACTATATACCAATAAATTAAGCAACTGGAAGAAATGGATGCCTTCCTGGAAACCTATAAACTGCCATGACTGAAACAGGAAGAAATTGACAACCATAATAGACCAATAACTAGTAATGAGACTGAAGCAGTGATCAAAAACTTCCCAAAAAACAAGAGTCCAGGGCCTGATGGATTCCCGGAGGAATTCTACCAACCATTCAAAGAAGAAATATTACCTATTCTTCTGAAGCTGTTTCAAAAAAAGAAACAGAAGGAAAGCTTCCAGACTCATTCTATGAGGCCAGCATTACCTTAATTCCCAAACCAGGCAAAGACCCCATCAAAAAGGAGAATATCCAATATCCCTGATGAATATGGATTCCAAAATTCTCAACAAAATCCTAGCTAATAAGACCCAACAATACATTAAAAGGATCATCCACACGACCAAGTGGGATTTATCTCCAGGATGCAAGGGTGTTTCAACATTCGAAAATAAATCAATGTGATAGAAAACATTAATAAGAGGAGAGAGAAGAACCATATGGTCCTCTCAATTGTTGTAGAAAAAGCATTTGACAAAACACAGCATCATTTTCTAATTAAAACTCTTCAGAGTATAGGGCTAGAGGGAACATTCCTCAAGATCATAAAATCCATCTATGAAAAACCCACAGCAAGTATCATCCTCAATGGGGAAAATCTCAGAGCCTTTCCTTAAGATCAGGAACATGTCAAAGATGACCACTCTTGCCACTATTGTTCTACATAGTACTAGAAGTCCTAGGAAGAGCAATGAGACAACAAAAAGAAATAAAAGATAGGGGCGCCTGGGTGGCTCAGATGGTTAAGTGTCTGCCTTCGGCTCAGGTCATGATCCCGGGGTCCTGGGCTCCCCCAGGGCTCCTTGCTCAGTGGGGAGCCTGCTACTCCCTCTCCCTCTGCCCCTCCCCCTGCTCATGCTCTCTCTCTCTATCTGTGTCTCAAATGAATAAAATCTTTAAAAAAAAGAAATAAAGGTATTCAAATTGGCAAAGAAGACGTCAAACTCTCTCTCTCTTCACAGATGGCATGCTACTTTATGTGGAAAATCCAAAAGACCACCCCAAATTACTAGAAATCATACAACAATTGAGTAATGTGGCAGAATAAAAAAACAATGCCCAGAAATCTGTTGCTTTCTTATACACTGACAATGCAACTATATAAAGAGAAATTAGAGAATCAATTCCATTTACAATACCACCAAAAAACATAAGATACCTCGGAATAAACCTAACCAAAGAGGTAAAAGATCTATACTCTAGGAACTACAGAACACTCATGAAAGAAATTGAAGAAGATGCAAAACGATGGAAAAATATTCCATGCTCATGGATCGGAAGAACAAACATTGTTAAAATGTCTATGCTATCCAGAGCAATCTCCACCTTCAACGCCATCCTGATCAAAGTTCCAATGACATTTTTCAAAGTGCTGGGACAAACAATCCTAAAATTTGTATGGAATCAGAAAAGACTCCAAATCGCCAAGGAAATGTTGAAAAAGAAAAACAAAGCTGGAAGCATCAAATTGCCGGATTTCAAGCTACATTACAAAGCAGTGATCACCAAGACAGCATGGTATTGACACAAGAACAGACATATAGACCAATGGAACAGAATAGAGAGCCCAGATATGGACCCTCCATTCTATGGTCAACTAATCTTCAACAAAGCAGAAAAGAATGTCCAATGGAAAAAAGACAGTCTCTTTAACAAATGGTGTTGGGAAAATTGGATAGCCATAGGCCAAAGAATGAAATTGGACTATTTCCTCACACCACACACAAAAATAGACTCAAAAATGCTTGAAAGACCTAAATGTGTGACAGGAGTCCATCACAATCCTAAAGGAGAACATAGGCAGCAACCTCTTCGACCTCAGCTGCAGCAACTTCTTCCTAGAAACATCGCCAAGGCAAGGGAAGCAAGGGCAAAAATGAACTATTCGAACTTCATCAAGATAAAAAGCTTTTGCACAGCAAAAGAAAACAGTCAACAAAACCAAAAAACAGACAGAATGGGAGAAGATATTTGCAAATGACATATCAGATAAAGGGCTAGTATCCAAAATTTATAACTTCTTAAACTCAACACTCAAAGAACAAAGATCCAATCAAGAAATGGGCAGAAGACATGAACAGACATTTTTCCAAAGAAGACATCCAAATGGCCAACAGAAACATGAAAAAGTGCTTAACATCGCTTGGCATCAGGGAAATCCAAATCAAAACGTCAATGAGATATCACCTCACACCAGTCAAAATGGCTAAAATTAACAAGTCAGGAAATGACAGATGTTGGCGGGGATGTGGAGAAAGGGGAACCCTCCTACACTGTTGGTGGGAATGCAAGCTGGTGCAACCCCTCTGGAAAACAGTATGGAGGTTCCTCCAAAAGTTGAAAATAGAGCTACCTTATGACCCAGCAATTGCACTACTGGGTATTTAGCCCAAAGATACAAATGTAGGGATCCGAAGGGGTATGTGCACCCCTTCGGATCCCGATGTTTATAGCAGCAATGTCCACAATAACTAAACTGTGGAAAGAGCCAAGATGTCCATCGACAGATGAATGGATAAAGAAGAGGTGGTATATATACACAATGGAATATTATGCAGCCATCAGAAGGAATGAGATCTTGCCTTTTGCAATGACGTGGATGGAACTGGAGGGTGTTATGCTGAGTGAAATAAGTCAATCAGAGAAAGACATGTATCATATGACCTCACTGATATGAGGAATTCTTAATCTTAGGAAACAATCTGAGGATTGCTGGCATGGTGGGGGGTGGGAGGGATGGGGTGGCTGAGGGATAAACATTGGGTAGTGTATGTGCTATGGTGAGTGCTGTGAGTTGTGCAAGACTGTTGAATCACATATCTGTACTTCTGAAACAAATAATACATTATATGTTAAAAAAAAAAAGAAGAAGATAGCAGGAGGGGAAGAATGAAGGGGGGGAGTTGGAGGGGGAGATGAACCATGAGAGACGATGGACTCTGAAAAACAAACTGAGGGTTCCAAAGGGGAGGGGGGTGGGAGGGTGGGTTAGCCTGGTGATGGGTATTAAAGAGGGCACGTTCTGCATGGAGCACTGGGTGTTATGCACAAACAATGAATCATGGAACACTACATCAAAAACTAATGATGTAATGTATGGTGATTAACATAATAAGAAAAAAATGTGCTTCAAAAAAATAAAAAGAAAACAATGAATGACTGAGATTAATATTCACTAAATTACTCTTAAATTTTCTTTCCCTTCAAGTTTCTGCTTCAAAAAGAAAATCATATCCTTTACCCCATTTCTCTCTATTTCTCATCTCTTAACCGTTTTCCTTCACAAAATACTGCTTCTATGGCCTTTTTCTTATTCATTCCTCAACAGAACTCCTATCTCCCTCTTACTCCTCATACATTACTTAATGACTCTATAATTGCTAAATCTAAAGAGTATTTTATGACCTTGGCATGCTTGACATTTCATGTTGACTGGCCTTTCTTTGAATGCTCTCTTACATTATAGCTTATGGATTCTTCTTTCCTGGTTCTATGTTTTTGACAACTCAAGTGCTTCTTGACTCTATAACCACATTAATTGCTATTTATCAGAGTATACATTTGTGCCTTAGCTCTTCTTAATCTATTCTTCATAATCAAAACTGACTTGCCTTTGCAATGATTTAAAGTGATGTCTCTATAGAAGACCTCTCTCTTCAGCTCCAGCTCTATTGCACATTATGGCTTGAACAAGCCAAAAACTCAATTGTCTAAAATTAACAAGTGCATCTGTAGTATCTTCTCAAGAAATGGTACCATCGATTAATTCACTGGCCTGAAAAAATCCCAGAGTTCTGCCTTTTCCATACCAACCACACAAAGCAATATTAATTTTACTTCCTAGATACCTCTAAACTCTACCCCATTCACTGCACGCTCACCTCCAACACTGCAATTCTTTTTTTTTAAAGATTTATTTATTTGAGAGAGAGCAAGTGGGGTAAGGGACAGAGGGAGAGAATCTCAAGCAGACTCCCCTGTTGAGCAGGGAGCCTGATAACAGGGCTCTGTCTCATGACCCTGAGATCATGACCTGAGCCAAAATCAGGAGTCAGATGCTTAACCAAATGAGCCATCCATGTGCCCTTCCAACACTGTTATTCTATAAAAGCATTCCTAATGCAGACATTGTTAAACTATGTTCTCAGAACTTTGGGTACTTCTATAATTGCTGAGGGAAGGGAAAAGGTAAGCAGAACAATCAGGTCCTAAGTTCCTCATTCCTATTTTAAGAAACAGGTCCCCTTCTATCTGAGGTTTCAAATAAGATTTCATTTGAAAGGTGAAGATTTGTGCTATTTAGAATACTCTAATCATTATTCTACATCTAAACCACTCTCCATACCACAGGTATTGCACTAATGTGCAAACCTTATCATGTCATTTCCTTGATAAATAGCCTTGGTATCAGTAAGGGTCTGTTCAGAGAATTGATGAGGAGTAATAGATTTATTATAGGTATTCCACAGGAGTAATAGATTTATTATAGGTATTCCACCCTCCCCTATTATGGAAACTGGTGAAGAAGTCTGTGGAATTTGTGGAAGGTTGCTTAGGCATCGTATGGTAAGATGAAGTCAATGTAGATCAGCAGGACTAGCAGTCAGGAACAAAAACTGGAGGGACAGTGAGGAAAACTGGAGCCGCTGAACATAACTGAATGTGCAAGGCCAAACTGGAACCCACATATGTCTCTCATTGCTCTCAACCTTAACAAAACATGTGGCCTCCAGAAGAAGCCACTGTCCTCCATCACAGATATGCACACATTCTGGCTCAAGATTCAGAGAAGCTGAAAGAGGAGAGTTCTGGTTTAGCAGTTCCTACAGGGAAACTTCTGGCCTATCCCAGCTGTGAGTGTCCTGAGGAGTTGACTAGGTAGATTGAAAAGGCCTTTCTCCATAAAATCTACGTCACCTGGCACATCCATATACAGCTTGCAGCAAATTACTAGGTCTTCCATGCCAATTCCCCACCTAGACCAAGGCAGGAGCATTTTCACAGTGGCCAGGGAAAGGCCTGTGGTCTAGTAACCTCCCATAGACTGCAGAAGGAACAGTGAGAGGCAGAGTGGGGTGATGTGTGGACTGTGAATGTGGACTTCACTAAAGGTGGCTGATTCTGTCAAATACATCAGTGTGTGAGGAATTCTATGAGAGATCAGCTGTCAAGTGAAGTTTACACATCATTCTCTCACGCTATGAGGGAATCATGAAAAGAGATGTAGCTGTGAGAGAGATAACAAATTCATTTACCGTGACAAGGAGTACAGGCCAAGGTGACATTTCTCAGGTATTAATATGATGTGCATTCCAGTAGCACTCCACACTACCTTCAAATATAGCAATCCAGGAAGGGGGAATGATTTTGGTTTTAGGAAAAAGGACAAATGTCCTATGGTAAAGATTATCCACGGAACAGTCATGCTGCAGATGTGGTTATGTTTAGGAGGAGGTAGTATTGTATTTTTACTTGCAGTGCTATGAAAAATATTACCTTTTGACTTTTTAAAAACAGAAGATGAAAGATTTTAGTGTATTTTACAATTTAGAGATTTTCATTAGAAGTACATATCTTTAGTCCAAATCTCTTTCCCCATCCCCAACTTCCATAAAAATATTCAAAATCAATGTATACATTGAGTTCCACCCCTCCTCTCATTTCCCTTGACATAAACACACACACACACACACACACACACACACACACACACACACACACACACTCAATTAGAAGATGAGGTTATGGACACATTTTTTTCCATCTTTCTATTTAAATTCCAGTTAGTTAACATACACTGTATGTATAAGTTTCAGGTGTAGAATTTAGTGATTCAACACTTACATACAACACTCAGTGCTCATCATAACAAGTGCCCTTTTTAATGCCCATCACCTATTTAACCGATCCCCCTGCCCATATGGACTTACTAATTATTTTCTAACTTCCACTCTAACTCAGGCCCATATTATCTCTGACTTATGAAAGCACAAATCAGGAACCCACACTGGTACTTCAATATGTGCAAATTCCAGCTAAGCTTAAAAACAATTCTTCCTTACTCTGAACTCAACCTCTGGCCCTTATGCTGACATCTGTACTTGAGCTCTCTGTGATTTCCATCTCCCAGCATCTCCTGTAGGATTCTGTAGCATTCCCCAAAGACTGGTCACACTTCTGAGTGATGGCCAGCTTTTTGAAGTTTCCTTGGATGCTTCTCTCTTGCTGGGCAATGTCTGTCTCTTCAGCACTTAACACAGATCCTGAAATCCTCACATCAGCCTCTCTGGAGGACAGTAATGTCTCCCAGAGAAGGCTGATCTGGCTGGCTTCTCTGTTCTTCCTAATAATATGCTCTCTGTAGGTCCCACAAGTTCCTCTCATAAGATAACATATTACAGGGAAATGGTTCCATTACAGATTTTTTATCAAAGTCAGGATCAGAAATCCAAGAAGATATTAAATGTGTTAGGCAGTAGGCTGTAAAGAAAGTGATTTCCCAGCATACTGGAAGACATCCTGTGCTCTAGATGTGCTTTCTCCTTAGAAAGCAATCCCTTCATATGCCCAGGATGAAAATGTAGTCTTGATGGCATTGAAGAAAAAGAAAAGAAAAGAAAGAAAAATCTTCTGTTTCTCAAGCATACTATTCAATGGAAACACACAGATGTGTAAGTTCTTAATGAATCACAATGCAATACCAAAGTGGAAAATGACTGTAATATAGGAAGAACTGAACTTGTCAGGACCCTCAATGTGTCTTAATGCCTCTCTCTTTGCTGAATCCTTGATGACACTTTATAAATGACTTTTTTTCGTTTTTCCTAATCTATCTTTTGCTTTTGTAATATCATCTAGAGCCTCTTGCTAATTTCTACTGGACTGTAAGACTTTTAAATTCAGTACTGATACCCTGGAATCAAAATGTATTGGCTAATTCAAATTGCATATTTTCAGAAGGGGAGAAATCCCTTTTTAAACATAGAAACAGAGCTTCAAAGTAAAATCAATATAGCAGTGGTTCACAAACTTTAGTGGGCAAAGTCAAAGGGAACTTGATTTATGAAGTCTGATAGGTTCAGGAAGTGGTGTTTTTAACAAGCTAGTCAAGTGATTCTGATGCAGGTGGTCTGAGCACCACACTCTGAGAAACACTGCCAGGAAGAGCACACAATTGCCAAAGGAAGGAACGACAGGTGGTAGCCAATGTGTATAACAAACAATTATCTATAATTTAAATCTTAACTAGTTCTGGCATCACAGTACAGAAAGCTGGTCCAAATATAGAGTGGTTAGCTGTAAACAATAAAAATCTCATCATTTAAAAAGTGCAGTGAATGGAAATTACACTGGACAATTGTATACAAATTGAAAAATGGACATGTAGAACTCTCTTAGAAAAAAATGAAATAAACCTTATTGAAATGATTCTATTGGTTTTAAGGATGGGAGACAGAAATATCATATAGGTACAATGGAAGAAACTTACTTAGAAATAGTCAATGCAAACTGAGGGTTCTAGAGGGGAGGGTGTGGGGTGATGGGTTAGCCTGGTGATGGGTATTAAAGAGGGCAAGTACTGCATGGAGCACTTGGTGTTATACGCAAACAATGAATCATGGAACACTACATCAAAAACTAATGATGTAATGTATGGTGATTAACATAACATAATAAAATTTTTAAAAAAATAGTCAATACAAACATTAAATCATGCAGTATCAATCTAGAGCTTAAGATAATGTACCACATATTAAAGAAAGATTTTAAAATCTAAGAAACCATCAAAACTTATAAATATTAACTGCTTGTTAAAGAGGTATCTAACTGCACGTGGTTGTTTCGTCTTTGATGCCTTGATTTTCTCTCATTTAAATATATAATATGTTAAATCATATCCCAAGCTTCCTCAAGCTTAAAGAGCCTCTTAAGAAGAATAAAATTGCATTCATATTAATAGTTTTAATATTATTCCTACACCTCTTCTTTCAAAGGACTTCCCATTCCATGGCAAAGTCTTCTCCACTGCTTCTGGGAGAATTCAAGAGGTGTCATGTATGCTCAGAAATATATCCTCTTTTATTACGAACAGATGCTGAGTTGCTTGGCATCATCTAGGTACTGCACTGTTTGCTAAGTAACTATCATTTCTTTTTTTTTATTTTTTTATTGTTATGTTAAGCACCATACATTACATCATTAGTTCTTGATGTAGTGTTCCATGATTCATTGTTTCTGCATAACACCCAGTGCTCCATGCAGAACGTGCCCTCCTTAATACCCATCACCAGGCTAACCCATCCCCCCCACCCTCCTCCCCTCTAGAACCCTCAGTTTGTTTTTCAGAGTCCATCGTCTCTCATGGTTTGTCTCCCCCTCGACTTACTACCTTCATTCTTCCCCTCCTGCTATCTTCTTCTTTTTCTTTTTTCTTAACATATGTTGCATTATTTGTTTCAGAAGTACAGATCTGTGATTCAACAGTCTTGTACAATTCACAGTGTTCACCATAGCACATACCCTCCCCAATGTCTATCACCCAGCCACCCCATCCCTCCCACCCCCAACCACTCAGCAACACTCAGTTTGTTTCCTGAGATTAAGAATTCCTCATATCAGTGAGGTCATATGATACATGTCTTTCTCTGATTGACTTATTTCACTCAGCATAACACCCTCCAGTTCCATCCACGTCGTTGCAAATGGCAAGATCTCATTCCTTCTGATGGCTGCATAATATTCCATTGTGTATATATACCACCTCTTCTTTATCCATTCATCTGTCGACGGAAATCTTGGCTCTTTCCACAGTTTGGCTATTGTGGACATTGCTGCTATAAACATTGGGGTGCACGTACCCCTTCGGATCCCTGCATTTGTATCTTTGTGGTAAATACCCAGGAGTGCAATTGCTGGATCGTATGGTAGCTCTATTTTCAACTGTTTGAGGAACCTCCATACTGTTTTCCAGAGTGGTTGCACCAGCTTGCATTCCCACCAACAGTGTAGGAGGGTTCCCCTTTCTCCGCATGCCCGCCAACATCTGTCGCTTCCTGACTTGTTAATTTTAGCCATTCTGACTGGTGTGAGGTGGTATCTCATTGAGGTTTTGATTTTCATTTCCCTGATGCCGAGCGATGTTAAGCACTTTTTCATGTTTCTGTTGGCTGTCTTCTTTGGAAAAATGTCTGTTCATGTCTTCTGCCCATTTCTTGATTGGATCATTTGTCCTTTGGATGTTGAGTTTGATAAGTTTTTATAGATTTTGGATACTAGCCCTTTATCTGATATGTCATTTGCAAAAATTTTCTCCCATTCTGTCGGTTGTCTTTTGGTTTTGTGTACTGTTTCTTTTGTTGTGCAAAGATTTTATCTTGATGAAATCCCAATAGTTCATTTTCGCCCTGGCTTCCCTTGCCTTTGGCGATGTTTCTAGGAAGAAGTTTCTGTGGCTGAGGTCGAAGAGGTTGCTGCCTGTGTTCTCCTTTAGGATTTTGATGGACTCCTGTCTCATGTTTAGGTCTTTCAACCATTTCGAGTCTATTTTTGTGTGTGGTGTAAAGAAATGGTCCAGTTTCATTCTTGTGCATTTGGCTGTCCAATTTTCCCAACACCATTTGTTGAGGAGACTATCTTTTTTCCATTGGATATTATTTCCTGCTTTGTCAAAGATGAGTTGACCATAGAGTTGAGGGTCCATTTCTGGGCTCTCTATTCTGTTCCATTGATCTATGTCTCTGTTTTTGTGCCAGTCCATACTGTCTTGATGATGACAGCTTTGTAATAGAGCTGGAAGTCTGGAATTGTGATGCCGCCAGCTTTGCTTTTCTTTTTCAAGATTCCTCTGGCTATTCCGGTCTCTTCTGGTTCCATACAAATTTTAGGATTATTTGTTCCATTTCTTTGAAAAAGGTGGATGGTATTTTGATGGGGATTGCATTGAATGTGTAGATTGCTCTAGGTAGCACTGACATCTTCACAATGTTTGTTCTTCCAATCCATGAGCATGGAAAGTTTTTCCAATTCTTTGTGTCTTCTTCAATTTCTTTCATGAGTATTTTATAGTTTTCTGAGTACAAATTCTTTGCCTCTTTGGTTAAATTTATTCCTAGGTATCTTATGGTTTTGGGTGCAATTGTAAATGGGATTGACTCCTTGATTTGTTTCTCTTCTGTCTTGTTGGTGTATAGGAATGCCACTGATTTCTGTGCATTGATTTTATATCCTGCCACTTTACTGAATTCCTGTATGAGTTCTAGCAGTTTTGGGGTGGAGTCTTTTGGGTTTTCCACATGAAGTATCATATCACCTGCAAAGAGTGAGAGTTTGACTTCCTCTGCCAATTTGGATGCCTTTGATTTCTTTTTGTTGTCTGATGGCTGTGGCTAGGACTTCTAATACTATGTTGAATAGCAGTGGTGAGAGTGGACATCCCTGCCGCGTTCCTGACCTTAGGGGAAAAGCTCTCAGCCTTTCCCCATTGAGAATGATATTCGCTGTAGGTTCTTCATAGATGGCTTTTATGATATTGAGGTATGTACCCTCTATCCCTATACTCTGAAGAGTTTTGATCAAGAAAAGATGCTGTACTTTGTCAAATGCTTTTTCTGCATCTATTGAGAGGATCCTATGATTCTTGTTCTTTCTTTTGTTAATGTATTGTATCACGTTGATTGATTTGCGGATGTTGAACCAGCCTTGCAGCCCAGGGATAAATCCCCCTGGGTCATGGTGAATAATCCTTTTAATGTACTGTTGGATACTATTGGCTAGTATTATGGTGAGAATTTTTGCATCCATGTTCATCAAGGATATTGGTCTGTAATTCTCCTTTTTGATGGGGTCTTTGTCTGGTTTGGGGATCAAGGTAATGGTGGCCTCATAAAATAAGTTTGGAAGTTTTCCTTCCATTTCTATTTTTTGGAACAGTTTCAGGAGAACAGGTATTAATTCTTCTTTAAATGTCTGATAGACTTCCCCTGGGAAGCTATCTGGCCCTGGGCTTTTGTTTGTTGGGAGATTTTTGATGACTGCTTCAATTTCCTTAGTGGTTATAGGTCTGTTCAGGTTTTCTATTTCTTCCTGGTTCAATTTTGGTAGTTGATACATCTCTAGGAATGCACCCATTTCTTCCAGGTTATCTAATTTGCTGGCATAGAGTTGCTCATAATATGTTCTTAAAATTGTTTGTATTTCTTTGGTGTTGGTTGTGATCTCTCCTCTTTCACTCATGATTTTGTTGATTTGGGTCATTTCTCTTTTCTCTTTGATAAGTCTGGCCAGGGGTTTATCAATCTTGTTAATTCTTTCAAAGAGCCAGCTACTAGATTCGTTGATCTCTTCTACTGTTCTTTTGGTTTCTATTTCATTGATTTTTGCTCTGATCTTTATTATTTCTCTTCTCCTGCTGGGTTTAGGCTTTATTTGCTGTTCTTTCTCCAGCTCCTTTAGGTGTAGGGTTAGGTTGTGCATTTGAGACCTTTCTTGTTTCTTCAGAAAGGCTTGTATTGCTATATATTTTCCTCTCAGGACTGCCTTTGCTGTGTCTGAAAGATTTTGAGCAGTTGTGTTTCTATTTTCATTGGTTTCCATGTTTTTTTTTAATTCTTCTTGAATTTCCTGGTTGACCAATTCATTCTTTAGTAGGATGCTCTTAAGCCTCCATGTATTTGAGTTCTTTCCAACTTTCTGCTTGTGATTGAGTTCTAATTTCAAAGCATTGTGGTCGGAAAATATGCAGGGAATAATCCCAAACTTTTGTTACTGGTTGAGACCTAATTTCTGACCTAGGATGTGATCAATTCTGTAAAATGTTCCATGGGCACTAGAGAAGAATGTGTATTCCATTCTTTGGGATGGAATATTCTGAATATGTCTGTAAAGTACATTTGGTCCACTGTGTCATTTAAAGTCATTATTTCCTTGTTGATCTTTTGCTTAGATGATCTGTCCATTTCAGTGAGGGGGGTGTTAAAGTCCCCCACTATTATTGTATTGTTGTCAATGTGTTTCTTTGCTTTTGTTATTAATTGCCTTATATAATTGGCTGCTCCCATGTTCGGGGCATAGATATTTACAATTGTTAGATCTTCTTGTTGGATAGACCCTTTAAGTAGGATATAGTGTCCTCCTCATCTCTTATTACACTCTTTGTTTTAAAATCTAATTTGTCTGATATAAGGATTGCCACCCCAGCGTTCTTTTGGTGTCCATGAGCATGGTAAATGGTTTTCCACCTCCTCATTTTCACACTGGGGGTGTCTTTGGGTCTAAAATGAGTCTCTTGCAGACATCATATTGATGGGTCTTGTTTTTTAATCCAAACTGAGAGCCTGTGTCTTTTGATTGGCGCATTGAGTCCATTTACATTCAGGGTAACTATTGAAAGGTATGAATTTAGTGCCATTGTATTGCCTGTAAGGTGACTGTTACTGTATATTATCTGTGTTCCTTTCTGGTCTATGCTGCTTTTAGGCTCTGTCTTTGCTTAGAGGACCTCTTTCAATATTTCTTGGAGGGCTGGTTTCGTGTTTGCAAATTCCTTTAGATTTTGTTTGTCCTGGAAGCTTTTTATCTCTCCTTCTATTTTCAATGATAGCCTAGCTGGATATAGTATTCTTGGCTGCATATTTTTCTCGTTTAGTGCTCTGAAGATCTCATGCCAGTCCTTTCTGGCCTGCCAGGTCTCTGTGGATAGGTCTGTTGCCAATCTAATGTTTGTACCATTGTAAGTTACATATCTCTTCTCCTGAGCTGCGTTCAGGATTTTCTCTTTGTCTGTGAGACTCGTAAGTTTTACTATTAGATGTCGGGGTGTTGACCTATTTTTATTGATTTTGAGAGGGGTTCTCCATGCCTCCTGGATTTTGATGCCTGTTTCCTTCCTCACATTAGGGAAGTTCTCTGCTATTATTTGCTCCAATATACCTTCTGCCCCTCTCTCTCTTTCTTCTTCTTCTGGGATCCCAATTATTCTAATGTTGTTTCGTCTTATCGTATCACTTATCTCTCGAATTCTGCCCTCGTGATCCTGTAGTTGTTTCTCTCTCTTTTACACAGCCTCTTTATTTTCCATCATTTGGTCTTCTATATCGCTGATTCTCTCTTCTGCCTCATTTATCCTTCCAGTTAGTGCCCCATTTTTGATTGCACCTCATTAATAGCCTTTTTGATTTCTACTTGGTTAGATTTTAGTTCTTTTAATTCTCCAGAAAGGGTTTCTATAATAACTTCCACACTTTTTTCAAGCCCAGCTAGTATCTTTAAAGTAATGATTCTGAACTCTAGGTCCGACATCGTACTAATGTCAGTATTGAGTAGGTCCCTGGCAGACGGTACTACCTCTTGTTCTTTTTGCTGAGGTGATTTTTTTCGTCTTGTCATTTTGTCCAGAGGAGAACAGATGAATGAGAGAACAGAATGCTAACAAGTTAACAACGTCTCCAGCAAATATACTCTATACAAATCAGAAAAGACCTGAAACCAGGGGACAAGAAAGGGAAAGAAAGAAGAGAAACAAAAGGAAAAAGAAAAAGATAAAAACAAACAAAAAGAGAACAAAACAAAACAAAACAGAATATGATCAAATATGATCAGGCTAGTGCATAGATCAGTGCCACACACTAGCTTTTAGGCATATTTTGGTCTGTTAGAAGAAAGTGCCTGCTAAAATTTTAAAGGAAGAAAGACTTATATATGTACAACATAAGGGTTGATACAATGAAGGGATGGCAGATGACTGTAAAGATGAAAATTATAAAAGATTTTATAAAAGGAATTGATAAGAAGTTGTTTTTAAAAAGAAAGAAGATTTAAAAAGAAAAAGAAAAAAGAAAAAAAAGGAAAAAAAAGGGGGAGAATGTGATCAGGCAGAAAAATAGAACAAAGCCATACACTAGTGATTTAGGGTATATTTTGATCTGTTAGAAGAAATTGTATCTCAAAATTTTAAAGAGAGAACAACTTATATATATATGCCAAAAATAAGGGTAACTACTATGAAGGGATAAAAATTTGACTCTAAAAATGAAAAATAAAAAATGTTTTTTTAAAAAAAGGGATTGATAAGATCTTGTTTGAAAAAGGGAAAAAGAAAAATTAAAAAAAAAAAACAGTTAAAAAATTAACTTTGAAAAACTAATGAATCATGGTAAAAAAAAAGCCATGAATTCTATGTGCAGTATTCCCCTAGCGCTGGAGTTCTCCCGTTCTCCTTGATTGGTAAACTTGGTCTTGGCTTGCTGGCTGTTCCTGCTGATCTTCTGGGGGAGGGTCCTGTTGCCGTGGTTCCCAAATATCTTTGCTGGAGGCGGAATTGCCCGGCCCTTGTGAGTCCAGGCTAAGCAAGCTGCTCGGGTTTGCTCTCAGGAGCTTTCGTTCCCTGCAAGCTCTCGGTACAGCTTTGGAGGACCAGGGTGAAAATGGTGGGCTCCCAATCTCCACCTGGAGGAGCTGAGAACTCGAGGCCCCGCTCCTCAGTGCGCCCCCAGAGAAAGCAGTCACTCCCATGTCCCAGGTCTCTGGCCGCACTCCGTGCTCACCAGGCCTGTGACCGAGCGTTTCTATCTCTGGCACCTGACCCCGTGTGGAGTCTCCAAACCCAGCAGATCCCTGCGGTGCTCTCCCATGCCGCTCCTCCCCGGGGAGGAAGGGGAGTCTCCCCAGCTCTGCCGCTTGTTGGGTCCCTGCTGGAGGAGCAGTGGCCCGACTGGGCCGCAGATCACAGTTTATGGCAACCCCGAGCTGAGAGCCCGCGCCTCGGCTCCGTCTCTGCAGCCGGCTTCCCCGCTCCGAAACCTGGGAGCTCTGCCGCACTCAGGCACCCCTGGTCTTTCTGTGACCCCGAGGGTCCTGAGACCACACTGTCCCGCGAGGGTTCCACCCCCCCGCTTAGCCACTGGAGCGATGTCCCTCAGCAGAGCCGACTTCTAAAAGGTCCGATTTTGTGCTCCGCGGCTCTATCACTTGCCAGAAGCGGCCGACGGAGGCCCCCTCCCCCGCCGTCTATCCTCCCGAATATCGTCTCAGATTCACTTCTCCGCACGTCCTACCTTCCAGTAAGTGGTCACTTTTCTGTTCAGAGAGTTGTTGCTACTCTCCTCTTCGATCTCCTGTTGAGTTTGTAGGTGTTCAGAATGGTTTGATCCCTATTCAGCTGAATTCCTGAGACCAGACAAAATCCAGGTCTCCTACTCCTCCGCCATCTTGCTCTGCCCCTCAGTCATCTTGTCAGTCATCAGTGAGTAGTTCCTAGTCCACCAGACACTGTAATTCCCTTCTATAGACAAGTCACTGGCACCAGGAAGATGTTAAACTCCATGGTGTTCTTTTGAAAAATGGAGAAGACTGCTTCTCTTCTTTACAGTGCACTCTGAAATCTGTAGCTTAAGACTGAGAGTTTTCAGCCCTTTTTGCTCATAAATGTTCTAATCCTCATAAAACTTAGATATGAATCCTAAAGGTGGCTGGGCTAAGGCGCTACTATAAATTACACACCTATCAACGGCCTTCTCAAATACTTAGACACTGAGTGTATGTTGTTCCAAAAGCTTCTTATATCTTAGGTGAGTGAGCTTCTCTTGATTCTCCATTACCATCTCTGTCCAATTTCACTTGCAGTCCAACAAAGGATACTGCTACTTAAGTAATAGTTATGTTGTGTTGTTTAAATTAAGAATTCTACCTTTACCATGGTAACATGCTCAAGTGGGAAAAATATTATATAAAGTATAAACATCATACCTATGAAAAGCCAGTTTTGTGTGTGTGTGTGTGTGTTTATTTTTTATTTATTTATTTTTTCAAGGTATAGAAGAAAATTTATTTAGCTTTGTGAGGCTTTACTTTCACAATAATACATACCCTTGGCACTGTAAGACCCTATTAAGGTTTCATAAATTGCCTTAGTAAGGTAAATATTTAGGTTGATTTTATGAGACTTTCAAACATTAAGTTTTAGAAAGTTAGTGGTTTCCAGAATTTGCACAGATGATGACAATTAAAACAGTGAAATAAAGAATAAGACTTTCTCAACACCCCTAATAACATAGTAAGTTGCAATTTATAGTCAAACACCTATTTCTAGGTTATATTCATTTTGATCTCTTATTTTCCATTTTAAATTCTGGTATTTTCTTCCGAATACAGGTTACAAATAATCTTTTGTATTAACTCCCAGTTTTAATACCACAAAGTCACCTGTTTTACCTTGACTATATTTTTATCATTTAGTGTAGGATACACTTTTTTTTTTTTAAAGATTTATTTATTTATTTATTTGAGAGAGAGAGAACGAGAGACAGCATGAGAGGGAAGAGGGTCAGAGGGAGAAGCAGACTCCCTGCTGAGCAGGGAGCCCGATGTGGGACTCGATCCCGGGACTCCAGGATCATGACCTGAGCCGAAGGCAGTCGCTTAACCAACTGAGCCACCCAGGCGCCCCTAGGATACACTTTTTAAACAAGTTATACTCCAGTAACTTTGTGAATGAAAAAAAGGGGAAGAAAACTAAGAACAAATAATGGAGTCATTCTTTCACTGATCCTCATCCAATTTCAGGAAAATCACTTCCCAAAAGCAGTAATTCTAATAAATCTTTCCATGTCTAAAAAGAAACTGAAACAAAAGGGAAACCATGGGAAACCTGTGATAGTTTACTAGATATTGTGTGCTTTTAGTAGCTCAACACTGGTAATACTTGATAATCAAGAGTAAATTAATAGGCTAACATTTAAAAATGTATACTTTAATAAGCATATAAACAATTAGGTAAGCTTGTGGAGAAGCTGACCAAGATACATATATTAGGAGATACAATTGTCCATCTAAATTTTCTAGATTTCTTTTTTTTTTTTTGCAAAGTATTTATTCAAGTTATTTACTATATAATTTCTCATGTGCCATTTTGGAAGTCCTTTATTGTAAAGACTAGTCTTCTGTCTGATGACAAACAGCAGCCACACTGTCAGTGATTATTCTGGACCTCCATGTTGGATAAATTCAATTTCTTCTTGAGATACAAGTTTCCTTCTGTATTTCTGAGGTAATGTTTTTATTATTTCTGCAGTGTCTGGTGGACCCTGATGCACCAGCAAATCTGGGGATTTACTTCCCTTAGAATGCTGTGAAATTGAAGAAGCGTGAGACAGTAGTCCTGCTGATCTCAAAACTTCTGATACGTTAGGTTTAGGATTGTCTCTTCTGTCAGAGAACCTTATTAATGGAGTATGTGGCTTGACTACCTGAACGACCCTGCCGGCAGACGCCATCTTACTGCCCATCATGACCCCAGGATGTGGCAGCAGTTTCTGTGTGTGTGTGTTTTTAATCATAAGAGCTTAACCCAGAGACTACAGACTTCCTGGTAAATACTTATATAAATTATATGGACAGTGGCAGAAATAAAAGAATGTCTTTAATAAGCTTTAATCAGAGATTGCAAATTGGTAAATATTTTTGTTTGGCCTACAAACTATCTGTAATTTAAATGAATAATTAAGATAATAATTCAATAGTAAAAAATAATGGTAGCTGAGGTTAATTAGTGCTTACCGTGTTGGGCCTTACATGAATTTCACTCAGTTAGTCTTCACGAAATCCTACAAGGTAGGCAGCACTGCAACGGTGCACTCCTGCCAGGATAACAGACATGACATGGTCTTCACAGCCTTTGAGACAACACTATTTTGAGCTCCACTTTCAGTTGAGAAAACCAAAACATGGAGCAGTTGAGTAACACAGAAGAGTCACAGACTAGACAGTGTCAGAGCCAGGATTCAAACGCAGGGTCTCGGGCTCTAAAACGTGCCCTGTGCTACACTGACTCTAAAATCGTAAGATTTCACACCACTCCTATTTTGGAAAAATCAGACGATCTGGGGACAACAGCCCCTCATTTTGTTATGGGGTTGTTCCTCTGCACAAGCATATGCACATAACCATTTTAGCATGGTCCATTCTTCTTTACTATCTCCTTGACAGGGAGCACTTTAACATTACATTTGCCTTCCTGCTCTTCCTACAGCAGAGTTGAAGGGAAGGTGAAAGATCTCTCATATACATGTCTCTAACCCAAGTGATAGTTCAAGAGCGCTAGGTATTCTCTCACTCCTTCTCTACACACTCTGTCACCACTGGCCCTGTATACATGTGAATTTGTGAATCTAGATCTTGGTTTTCAAACCAAGACCTATAAAATAACAGCAAATCTCAAAATTATACCTGCAGCTA
Organism: Zalophus californianus; assembly: GCF_009762305.2. Classification (NCBI taxonomy): domain Eukaryota; kingdom Metazoa; phylum Chordata; class Mammalia; order Carnivora; family Otariidae; genus Zalophus; species Zalophus californianus. The sequence continues at coordinate 88,281,669 of NC_045600.1, forward strand.
TATAATTTTGAGTTCCACTCTAAAGTAGCAGAATGGATAGATTTTGATCATAGGCTTTGGATTAGTCGCATCTAATTTAAATAAAAGCTTCACCACCTATTAGCTGTATGACTTAGGATAATTATATTTCAGGCCCTGAGCCTCAATTTCTATTACTATTCAGTGTATCTAACAAAATAAGTATGTTCAGCCCATCCATACTCATTGAATGAATAAACAATTATGTGAATGAAAGTATAAATGAAAATGTATAAAATGCTAAACAAGTACTGCTATTTTATATTATTTTTCTGTATTATCTCTTAGTTTCATGTCTGAGTCTTTGATACTTTAATATGAAAAAGAAAAGTGCTGATATTAATCATTCAAAGCTATCTATATACTGATGATTTTCCCCTTGTAGAGTCTAATCAGGATGCTCTGCAACAATGGTTATGTGATTTGCTAAAGCTGCACTTTTCTTTGATCTATCAGTGTTAAAGGCAAAGGTTCTCCTGCAGAGCTAGCAGAGATACATGGGAATTGCAACTAAGATCCTGGCCAATGACTTTATTCCTCTAATGAATGACATGACCTTTGTTACTTGAATGTATTCTCCCTCTCACATCAGGCTTGAGGAAGTAACTATTTGCCTGCATATATATGTGTTGTTGATTGACAAATGCATTTGCAGAACATAGAGGATACCAAAAAGGAAACTAAGATGTCCCTTAGTTTCCTATAACATGTATCACTTTGCATTATATAGTTTGGATATTTGACTGTTGCAATATTAGATCATTAGAGCCTAATATTACTAGGGCCCAGCCAAGTGTTTTACAGAAAGCAGACACTCAATAAATTCTTGCTCAAGAAGTAAATGAATGGATAAATAATTGAGCACATAGCAGAAAAGTTCACTGTATTCACACTCCTTTGCCTGAGTTCACATATACAATCAGCCTGAGTATCAAGAGAGAAAGAAAAATAAAACAGACTAAGTCATGGTCTCAACAGACACCACTTGCTTCACTAGATTAGGTTACCCCCAGATTTCCAAAGGTAAGGAATGAGATGGAAAGCTCGCTTTAGCTACTCCTTTAAGCATATGATTTCCTAAAGGGAACTTGAAGGGGCTTCATGACTACCCCTTTAAATATATGAAGATATCTTGTTTGGAAGATGGGAGTGGAGTAGAAGGGCACTAGGCTGGCCTCGTCCTACAAATACAACTAGATAACTCTCAAATCATCTTAAAAACCCCAGAAATTGACCTGAAGAACAGCAGAACAAACTCTACAGCTAAAGGTAGAGAACAGGCCATATCAAAGAAGGTAGGAAGTATAAAGATGTGGTTCAGGAGAGAAATGGATCATGGCCCCTGCAGTGGGGAAGGAGCCACAGTCACAGAGAAGGGCAAGAGACAGACCAGCACACAGGGGAACACACGGAGAAAATAAATCCCCATGGCAACTGGCGTGGAAAGTGAGAGGGGTTGAATTTCATGAGTTCTTGCAACCAGCTGGAAAGTGAGAGGGGTTGAATTTCATGAGTTCTTGCAACCAGCTGGGCTTAAAGGTCAGTGGGCTTGGCTCTAGGAGACCCCAGAGGACATTGGGGCTGTTCTTGGAGAGAAAGCAGGAAAACAGCCCATGGACATACAGTATAGAAACAGCATACTAAAGAGTGCCTGGAACACACAGTGAGGAGGTTATTCGCTCATCATGGAGCAAGCCCCAGAGGGACAGAGTTCGTGAAGAGACAACTCCAGAAACAAAGGAATAGGCTGGTGCCATTTCCCTTCCCTGCCCCTCAGCATAAGCACAGGCCCACAGCATCCACACTCACTGTCTAACATGCTTACACCAAGCCCCAACCCCCAAAGCTCCAGTGGAACTGCCCCTCCCAGTCATGCTTGCTTTAGTCCCAGGGCAGTGGGTCCCCTCCCCAGGGAGACCAGCCCAAACCCCGGCTCACACTGCATCTACCATCTACCAATGTGGGAGTTTTGCAGAGCCTCAGTTCCATTGGCAGTGGCTACAAGTCTCATTTAACAAACAGACCAGAATACATTTGGTTAAAATGTGTTATATTCGGGCCAGGGACCAAATAGTACCCACCACAGGCAAAGAAAAATCTCTGCAGGTGACTGGCCTGAAAAATACAGTAGCCAGGACAAAAGAGCAGAGCACACACAGTGCACATTGGAAACATTCCCAAAAGTACCAGGCCCTGGGGAACAAAGGGACACTACACATCAGGGCACTACAGGACCTATTCTTCAGAAGGCTATTACTCTCAAGAACAGGAAACATAGCTGACTTTCCTCCATAGAGAAACAGGGAGAGAGACTTAGACAAAATGAGAAAACAGAGAAATTTATCACAACTGAAGGAAAAGTATAAGGCCACAGCCAGAGATTTAAGTGAAAGAGATAAAAGCACAGTTGCAGTGCTGCCTACCTTGCAGGATTTTGTGAGGACTAAATGAGTGAAATTCATGTAAGGTCTGACATGGTAAGCACTTAATTAACAACAGCTACCATTATTTTTTACTATTGAATTATTATCTTAATTATTCATTTAAATAATAAATAGTGTGTGGCAAAGAAACTGAGTCAGTAATAAAAAAAACTCCCAACCAACAAAACTCCAGGAACAGATGGCTTCACAGGCAAATTTTACCAAATATTTAAATAAGAGTCAATACTTATTTTTCTTAAACTATTCCGAAAGACAGAAAAGGAAGGAAAACTTTTATACTCTATAAGGCCAGCATTACCCTGGTACCAAAACCAGATGAAGACACCAGAAAAAAGGAGAAATGCAGGTCGATATCCTTGATGAAGATAGATGCAAAGTACTCCACAAAATACTAACAAACCAAATCCAACAATGCATTAAAAATATCATTCACCATGATCAAGTTGGATTTATTCCTGGGTTGTAAGGGTGGTTCACTCTTTGCAAATCAATGTGATCTGTCATATCACCAAGAGAAAGGTTAAAAACCATATGATCACTTCAATAGATGCAGAAAAAGCCCCTGACAAAGTACAACAGTGATTCATGATAAAAACCCTCAAACAAGAAGATTTAGAGGGAACATACCCCAACATAATAAAGGTGTATATGAAAAACCCAGAATGAACATCATCTTTTTTTAAAGATTTTATTTATTTATTTGACAGAGAAAGCAAGACAGCACAAGTAGGGGGAGCAGGAGAAGAGGAGGGAGAAGCAGTCTCCCCGCTGAGCAGGGACCCCAATGTGGGGTCTCAATCCCAGGACCCTGGGATCATGACCTGAGCTTAAGACAGACGCTTAACCATCTGAGCCACCCAGGTGCCCCAACATCATCCTTAATGTAGAAAAACTGAGAGTTTTTTCCCAAAGATCAGGAAGAAGAAAAGGATGTCCACTTTCACCGCTTTTTTTCAATACAATACCAAAGTCCTAGCCACAGCAATCAGAAACAAAAAGAAAGAAAAGATATCCAAATCATTAAGGGAAAAGTAAAACTTTCACTCTTTGCAGATGACATGATATTATATATAGAAAACCCTGAAGATTCTATCAAAAGACTACTAGAACTATTAAATGAATTCAGTAAGGTCACAGGATACATAATCAATGTACAGAAGTACGTTGCATTTCTATATAACAATAGCAGCAGAAAGATAAATTAAGAAAACAATCCCATTTACAAATGCACCAAAAATAATAACATACCTAGGAATACACCTAACCAATGTGGTGAAAAACCTGTACTCTAAAAACTATAAAACACTGATGAAAGAAACTAAGAGGACACAGAAACGGAAAGACATTCCATGCTCATGGGTTGGGAGAACAAATATTGTTAAAATATCTATACTATCCAAAGAAATCTACACATTTAATGCAATCCCTATGAAAATATCAATGGTATTTTTTGCAAAGCAGTTCTAAAAGGTGTATGGAACCAGAAAAGACCCCAAATGGCCAAAATAATCTTGAAAAAGAAAAGGAAAGCTGGAGGCATTACAATTCTGATTTCAAGTTATATTACAAAGCTGTAATAATCAAAGCAGTATGGTACTGGCACAAAAATAGACAGGCAGATCAATGAAACAGAAAAGAAAAGCCAGGAATAAAACCACAACTATATGGTCAATTAATCTTCAACAAAGCAGGGAAGAATATCCAATGGGAAAAATACAGTCTCCTCAACAAGTGGTGTTGGAAAAACTGGACAGCTACATGCAAAAGAAAAATAATGGACCACTTTCTTATACCATAGACAAAAACAAATTCAAAATGGATTAAAGACCTAAATGTGAGACATGAAACCATAAAAATGCAAGAAAAGAACATAGGCAGTAACCTCTTTAACACTGGCTGTAGCAACATTTTTCTAGATATGTCTCCGAGGCAAGGGAATCAAAAGCAAAAATAACCTATTGGGACTACATCAAAATAAAAACCTTCAGTGCAAGAAACAATCAACAAAACTAAAAGGTATCCTATGGAATGAAAGAAGATATTTACAAAGGACATCCTATAAAGGGTAGTATTCAAAATATATAAAGAACTCATAAACTTAACACCCAAAAAACAAATAATCCAATTAAAAAGGGGCAGAAGACATGAACAGACATTTCTCCAAAGAAGACATCCAGATGGCCAACAGACACATGAAAAGATGTTTATCATCGTTTTCCATCAGGAAAAAGCATATCAAAACTACAATGAGATATCACCACACACCCATCAGAATGGCTAAAGTCAATAACACAGGAAACAACAACTGTTGGCCAGGATGTGGAGAAAAAGGAACTCTCATGCACCGTTAGTGGGAATGCAAACTGGTACAGCCACTGTCTAAAACAATATGGAGGTTCCTCCAAATGTCAAAATAGGTCTACCCTATGACTCAGCAATCACACTATGAGGTATTTACCCACAGAATTCAAAAACACTAATTCAAATGGACACATGCAACCTTATGTTTATAGTAGCATTATTTACAATTGCCAAATTATGGAAGTGGCCCAAGTATCCATCAATTGATGAATGGCAAAAGAAGCTGTGGTGTGTATGTAAATATATATATGTGTGTTTGTGTCTGTGTCAGTGTATATATATATATAAAATGAACATTATTCAGCCATAAAAGAATGAAATATTATGAGATATTGCCATTTACAATGACATGGATAGAGGTAGAGAGTATAAGTGAAATAAGTCAGTCAAAGAAAGACAAATACATGTCATTTTACCATATGTCAGATTTAAGAAAAAAAAAACAAAGGGAGAGAGATCAAGAAATCAAGAAACAGACTCTTAATTATAGAGAACTGATGGTTAACAGAGAGGAGATGTGTAGGGGGATGGGTTAAATAGGTGATGGGGATTCAGGAGTGCACTTGTCATGATGAGCACTAAGTGATGTATGGAATTGTTGAGTCACTATATTGTACACCTGAAACTAATATAGCACTGTATGTTAATGAACTGGAATTAAAATAAAAACTTAAAAAGTAAGTAAACAAACAAGCATTTACTAAAACTGAACTCAAAGGGGAATTTCTCATGTGAACGACACATAAAATCAAACTCCAAATGGCTTATCTATGCCACAGCATGGACTATTTGTTTCCAGAGAATTCCTTGAATATGTCAGCATCAAAAATTAGTGTGAAGCAGGCACTGAAAGAGAAGCCGAGTTCCAGTGAAGTATCTGATGGAAGCTTAGACTATTCCATAATTAAAGAAGCATCAAGAGATCCATAAATGCACAACTTAGCATACAAATTATACTTAGCAAAAATAATTAGAATAAATACATAAATTTTCATTCAATTCCTCAAAACCTGGCACCTGAAGACCTCAGTGTAATTTTCAGTAAATATTCCTATTATTGTCTTAAAAATATAAATATATTATATGTTCTTATATATTAAAAGCATCAGAAGTGAGCAACACTCTACTATAGCTTATGATTTGATGGTGGAAACAATAATACAGATTTTAAATATTTCAAGAAAAATCCACTTTAAGTGTATTTAATGTGTATAGAGAATGAAAAATATCCTAATACCTTCTGAGATTAAAAATCATAGGGATTCTTTTTTTTGAGAAATGTCATGGACAATAGCTTAAAAGAAAAAAAATTGGTAACTTTCAATAATATATGATAGAGTAAAGCCATGTTTATTTAACTCCTTTAAATAAAATAAATGATTAGTAAAAAAAAAAGTGAGATGAAAATCCTGTTTGCAGTGAGACTAAACAAAGATACCTATAAATCTCACATCACAGCCTGTCAAAAATGCCTATCAGACATTGTGCCTCTTGGGTTAATTCAAGATGGATCTTAAAACTCAATACAATATTTCATAGTGCAAATAGCATGCATACTTTCCTAAAAGGTATGTATAGCACTTCTGAGCACCTCAATTTTTATCTTTTGCTTGGAAAAATTAGGTGAAAGGTGGGATAAGAAAATGAATAGAGTACTTGATAACCACTTCCATGCATGATACTAGAGAGAAGATCAACAGGGAAGGCGGAGTTAAAAGAAAGAAGTGTGCAGTGTAGTCATATTTATTTGCAAAGAATCTAACTCCCAAATCAAAAAATTTTATAAACATGAAAAGGGTGTATGGAGGGAAAACCTTCAATGGCTATTACCTGCTGACTCATTCAATGTATCAGAGGAAAACAATAAAACTGGATTTAGTTTTTCATTTTTTCACAATATATGTAAGTCAAATATACCTTAATCCTATGTGAATTATACCTCAAGAAAACTGAGGAAAATTTTAAGCTAAAAAAAATTAAACAAAATGCCTGTGAATTTCAGAGATGGCAGCCTCAACTTTTAGCCAGGTGATTTCTGTCCATTAACATATGATAAAATTTGAGGATAGATATGTCCCTAGGATACAAGATGTAGCAGATGATTTTATTATGCAACACTTTGGGGATAAACACATACTGAAAAGTGAAGAAAGCAGTGTTGGTTAGAGTGAGAAATTCAAATGTTATGCAGTCAATACAAAGGCATGAGCTGATCTCGAGGTGGGTTGGGAGAGTTGTGCCAAACTGGCACAAAGGATCAAGCTTTATGATCTGACATTTTCAATTATTGAGTGCTTTCAGAGACCAGGCTTCCCTCTTCACATGAGAGCAATTCCCAAAAGCTGGAGGAATGAGTACTTTATTCCTGAAGTTGATAGGTGTGGAAATAAATTCCCCATATGTTAACAAAAATAAATGTAAAACTGAATAGCAAGGTCAAAAGGAATAGAAAACAAATGACTCAGAATATATGAGTCCAATCATATTTGATGACTTTACTGAATTCACGTCTAAAGAAAGAGTCTGAAGGAAATTGAAATAAAATCAGTACACCATCTCCACAAGGGAAACATTAGGTTTATTCCTTATTGTTTCATAATAACATCTGGTACCAAAAAAACAACAGCACATCACTTACAATATTTTTAATTTAATCTTCCAGTGCTTGGACTTTTGTTTATCGTGTCTGCTTTATAAATGTTTATTTCTGAAGCTGATAATACCACGACTGTTCAGTAGGGAAGGGTATAATATGCTACAAGTTAAAGACATTTTAGGCAGGTGCCTGGGTGGCTCAGTCAGTTAAGTGTCTGCCTTCAGCTCAGGTCATGATCACAAGGAACTGGATCCAAGTCCTGCATCTGGCACCTTGCTCAGTGGGGAGTTGGCTCCTCCCTCTCCCACTGTCCTTCCCCCAGCTTGTGCTCTTTCTTTCTCACTCTCTCTGAAATATATAAATAAAATATTTTAAAAAAAGACATTTTGCAAGACTGTTGAATCACAGATCTGTACCTCTGAAACAAAAAATGCAACATGTGTTAAGAAAAAAAAAAGAAGAAGATAGCAGGAGGGGAAGAATGAAGGGGGGGAAATCGGAGTGGGAGATGAACCATGAGAGACGATGGACTCTGAAAAACAAACTGAGGCTTCTAGAGGGGAGGGGGGTGGGAGGATGGGTCAGCCTGGTGATGAGTATTAAAGAGGGCACGTTCTGCATGGAGCACTGGGTGTTATGCACAAACAATGAATCATGGAACACTACATCAAAAATTAATGAAATATGGTGATTAACATAACAATAAAAAATTAAAATTTAAAAAAGACATTTTTGGCACTTAATTGTGAGATGTATTTCTACTAGAACTCTCCAAAAGTCTTGGAGGTGCATAAAGGATGTGAATCGCTCTTTTGTTCTTAAAGCTGTAAATCATAAGGGTATTGAGATGTGTATTAAACACCACTACCAGAATGTAAACATGAAAATCATATAACAACTTGCTTTTGAAAAACCTCTGGGAGCACAGTCAATTGGTCAAATATGAGCTCCTCCTGAGGCCTGGCACTACACTTAGCATTTGACTTCTGCCCATTGCTTAACTGGATTATTTATTCTTTTCAGTGTTGATTCTGATGAGTTCTTTGTAGATTCTGGATACTAGCCCTTTATCCAAAATGTCATTTGCAATTATCTTCTCCCATTCAGTAGGTTGCCTTTTAGTTTTGTTGTTTCCTTCACTGTACAGAAGATTTTAATCTTGATGAGGTCCTAATAGTTTACTTTTGCTTTTTTTCCCATGCCTCCAGAGATGTGTGTAGTAAGAAGTTGCTGTGGCCAAGGTCAAACAGGATTTTGATGGATTCCTGTCTCACATTTAGGACTCTCATCCATTTTGAATTTATTTTTGTGTATAGTGTAAAAAAGTGGTCCAGTTTCATTCTTCTGCATGTTACTGTCCAGTTTTCCCAACACCATTTACTGAAAAGGCTTTTTTCTATTGGATATTCTTTGCTGCTTTGTCAAAGATTACTTGACCACAGAGTTGGGGGTCCATTTCTATGGGTTCCCTATTCTGTTCTTGGTCTATGTGTCTATTTTTGTGCCAGTACCATACTGTCTTGATGATTACAGCCTTATAATACAGCTTGATGTCTGGGATTGTGATGCTTCCTCTTTGTGTTTTTCAACCTCCCTTTGACTATTCGGGGTCTTTTCTGGTTCCACACAAATTTTAGGATGGTTTTGTTCTACTTCTGTGAAAAATGCTCGTGTTATTTTGATTGGGATTGCATTGAATGTGTAGATTGCTTTGGGTAGTATAGACATTTTAACAATATATTTGTTCTTCCAATCCAAGAGCATGGAATGTTTTTCCATTTCTTTGTGTCAAATCAATTTCTTTTATCACTGTCATATACTTTTCAGAGTACAGGTCTTTTACCTCTTTGGTTAGGTGTATTCCTGGGTATCTTATGGGTTTTGGTTCAATTGTAGATGGGATCAAATCCTTGATTTCTCTTTCTGCTACTTCATTATTGGTGTATAGAAATGCAACAGATTTTTTATATTGATTTTATATCCTGCAACTTTGCTGAATTCATATCTCAGTTCTAGCAATTTTTTGGTGGAGTCTTACAGGTTTTCTACATAGAGTATCACGTCTTTCACTTTGCAACAAGTGAAAGTTTGACTTCTTCCTTCTGATTTGGATGCTTATTTCTTTTTGTTGTCTGATTGCTGAGGCTAGGACTTCCAGTACTATGTTGAACAAAAATGGTGAGAGTGTACATCCCTATCATGTTTCTGACCTTAGGGGAAAAGTTCTCTGTTTTTCCCCATTGAGGATGATATTAGCTGTGGATCTTTCAAATATGGCCTTCATGATGTTGAGGTATGTTCCTTCTATCCCTACTTTCTTGAGGGTTTTAATCAAGAAAGTCTGCTGTAGTATGTCAAATGCTTTTTCTGCATCATATAGATGAGGATCTATATGATGCAGAATTGAGAGGATCATATAGTTTTTATCCTTTCTTTTATTAATGTGGTATGACAGGTTGATTGATTTGTGGATATTAAACCACTTCTTTATCCATTTACCTATGGATAGACACTTGTTCAGCTTCGATAACTTGGCTATTGTAAATAATGCTGCAAAAAAACACATAGGAATGCATGTATCCCTTTGAATTAATGTTTTTGTATTTTTTGGGTAAATACTCAGTAGTGCAATTGCTGCATCATAGGGTAGTTTTATTTTTAACTTTTTGAGGAACCTCCATACTGTTTTCCACAGTGGGCACACCAGTTTTCATTCCCACCAATAGTACACAAAGATTCCTTTTTCTCCACATCCTTCTCAAGATTTGTTTCTTGTGTTTTTGATCTTACCCATTTTGACTGGTATAAAGTGACATCTCATTGTGGTTTTGATTTTCATTTCCCTAAAGATAAGAGATGTTGATACGATCCAGCAATTACACTACTGGGTATTACCAAAAAGATACAAATGTAGGGATCCGAAGGGGTACGTGCACCCCAATGTTTATAGCAGCAATGTCCACAATAGCCAAACTGTGGAAAGAGCCAAGATGTCCATTGACAGATGAATGGATAAAGAAGAGGTGGTATATATACACAATGGAATATTATGCAGTCATCAAAAGGAATGAGATCTTGCCATTTGCAATGACGTGGATGGAACTGGAGGGTGTTATGCTGAGTGAAATAAGTCAATCAGAGAAAGACATGTATCATATGACCTCACTGATATGAGGAATTCTTAACCTCAGGAAATAAACTGAGTGTTGCTGAGTGGTGGGGGGGGGTGGGAGGGATGGGGTGGCTGGGTGATAGACATTGGGGAGGGTATGTGCTCTGGTGAGCACTGTGAATTGTGCAAGACTGTTGAATCACAGATCTGTACCTCCGAAACAAATAATGCAATATACGTTAAGAAAAAAAAAAGAAGAAGAAGATAGCAGAAGGGGAAGAATGAAGGGGAGTAAATCGGAGGGGGAGATGAACCATGAGAGATGATGGACTCTGAAAAACAAACTGAGGGTTCTGGAGGGGAGAGGTTGGGGATGGGTTAGCCTGGTGATGGGTATTAAAGAGGGCATGTTCTGCGTGGAGCACTGGGTGTTATGCACAAACAATGAATCATGGAACACTACATCAAAAACTAATGATGTAATGTATGGTGATTAACATAACAATACAAAATTTAAAGAAAAAAGGTAAGAGATGTTGAGTTTTTCATGTCTGTGGACCATTTGTATCTCTTCTTTGGGAAAATGTATGTTTATGTCTTCTGCCCATTTTTAAATTGGACTATTTGTATTATTTTGGTGTTGAGTTGTGTAAGTACTTTACATATTTTGGAGCCAACCCTTTAATAGATATGTCATTTGTAAAGATCTCCCATTCAGTAGGTTGCCCTTTATTTTTGTTGATTATTTCCTTTGCTGCACAGAAGCTTTTTATTTCAATGTAGTTCTGATAGTTTATTTTTGCTTTTATTTCCCTTGCCCTAGGAGAAATATCTAGAAAAAATGTTTCTATGGCTGATGTCAGAGAAATTACTGCCTGTGGTCTCTTCTAGGATTTGTCTGGTTTCAGGTCTCACATTTATGTCTTTAATCAATTTTGAGATTAATGCTGTGTATGGTATAAGAAAGTCACCCAGTTTCATTCCTTTCCATGTGGCTGCCAGTTTTCCCAATAGATTTGCTGAAGACACTGTGCTTTTCTTTTTCTTCTTCTTCTTCTTCTTCTTCTTTTTTTTTTTTTTTTGATTATTTATTTGTGTGTGAGAGAGAGAGAGCATGGGAGAAGAGGAGGAGGGAGAGAATCTCAAGCAGACTCCCCACAGGGCATGGAACCCAACACGGGCTTCAATCCCACAACCCAGATATCGTGACTTGAGCCAAAAGCAAGAGTCAGTCATGTAACTAAAGGAGCCACCTAGGTGCCCCAACACTGCCCTTTCCCCATTGCATATTCTTGTTTCCTTTGTAGACGATTAATTTATCAAAATTGAGAGCTTATTTTTGGGCTCTTTATTCTGTTCCATTGATCTATGTGTCTATTTTTGCGAGTACTACAGCTATGTAGTATATATTGAAATCTGGGATTGTGTTACCTCCAGTTTTGTTCTTCTTTTTCAAGCTTGCTCTGGTATTCAGGATCTTTGTGGTTTGGCACAAAATTTAGGATTATTTGTTCTAGTTCTGTGAAAAATGCTGTCAGTATTCTGTTAGAGATTGCATTAAATCTGTACATTGCTTATGGTACATTGCTTTGGCCAGTATAACAGTATTTGTTTTTTTCCAATCCATGAGCATGGAATATCTTTTCATTTGTCTGTGTCATCTTCAATTTCTTTCATCAATCTTTAATAGTTTTCAAAGTACAAGATTTTGACCTCCTCCTAGATACTTTATTATTTGTGGTGCAACTGTAAATGGGATGATTTTCTTAATTTCTCTTTATGCTACTTAATTATTGGTATATAAAATGTAACAGATTTCTGTACAATGGTTTTGTATCCTGCAACCTTACTGAATTCTTCTATGTGTGTTCTGCTGATTTAGGATGGAATGTTCTGAATATATCTCACAGATCCATCTGGTCCAATGTGTCATTCATAACTACTGTTTCCTTGTTGATTTTCTCTTGGATGATCTCTCCAATAATGTTTGTGGGCTATTAAAGTCCTCTACTGTTATTGTATTACTATCAATTAATTCCTTTATGTTTGTTATTAGCTGCTTTATGTATTTGGGTGTTCTAATTTTGGTGCATAAATATTTATAATTGTTGTATCTTCTTGTTTGTTCATTGCCTTTATGATTATGTAGTGTCCGTCTTTGTCTCTTTTTACAAGTTTTTTAAGACTCTTTTGTCAGATATAAGTACTGCTACACCAGCTTTCTCTTCACTTCAATTTGCATGATAAATGCTTTTCCATCCTTCCATTTTTCAATCTGCATGTGTCTTTAGGTCTGAAATGAGCCTCTTATATGCAGCATATAGATAGGTCTTGCTTTTTTATCCATTCGGTCACCCTATCTCTTTTGATTGAAGCATTTAGTCCATTTATATTGAAATTAATTAGTTACATATATATGTAGTTACTGCCATTTTTTACTTGTTTCATGGTTGTTTTTGTAGTTCTCTCCCTGTTCCTTCCTTCTCTTGCTCCCTTCTCTCACAATTTGCTGACTTTCTTAAAGATATACTTGGATTCCTTTCTCTTTATCTGTTGCATATCTATTACCAGTTTTTATTTGTAGTTAACATTAGGTTTTTGTATAACATCATTTTTTTTCAGTTTGTGTTTAACATCTTATGCATATACTGGTCTACATTAAGTTGATGATCGCTTAAAATTGAACCCATTCGTCATTGTTCTCCCCTCCCACCGTTTTAGGTAAATGGTATCATCTTTTACATCCTTTTATTTTGTCAATCCCTTGACTGATCTTCATAGGTACACTTTATTTTATAGCTTTTTGCTTCCTACTTTTCTTACTTGTATTTATGATCTTTCCTTTGCACTCAAAAAGAGTCCCTTTTAACGTTTGTTGTAGTGTTGGTTTAGTGGTCATGAATTCCTTCAACTTTCATTTGTCTGAGAAACTCTATCTCTTCTTCTATTCTGAATGATAGCCATGCTGGATAAGTATTCTTTATTGCAGTTTTCTTTCTTTCAGCATTTTGAATATATCATACTCCTTTCTTCATTATCTCCATTTCCCTTAGGTCTTTTGCTGTGATTTTGCCCTATTCTTTCACTAGGTATGTATTTCTCTGTCTCATTTTGTCTAACTCTCTATGTCTGTTTTTATGTGTTAGGAAAGTCAGTTACATCTCCTGCTCTTGGAAGCAGTGGCATTATGAAGAAGAGGTCCTACAGTGCCCTGTAGAGCAATGTCCACTATTCACCAGAACCTGGCACTTCAGGCGTGTCTCCTAAGTGCACTGCATGCACCCTGTTGTTGTGGCTGCGCTGCTTTTGCTTTCTATCCAGTCATCTGCAATGTCTCTCCTTGCTTGTTATGGGCAGGGTTTGGTCCCAGTGTAGAGCTGCCTTGTCGTGGGTCAAACCCAGCATTTGCCAGAGATGCAGTAGCATGGAACTACAGGGCACTTTCCCAGTTTTGTCCCCTGAGAAGCTTTTGTTGGTTGCCACGCATGGAGTCAGACCAGATATCTGCCCCCAGCCCACTTATGGGGCCAGAGTAGGACTTGTTTGTGTGGTTATCTTCCCCTCTTCCCAGGGTTCAAGTCATTTGTAGTGTTGCTGGCTTCTGTTGTGGCTGTTTGACACTGTCAAGCTTGTGGTACTGCTTTGGATGGGGTCCAGCTATGAGCATACTGGAGATGGCAAGTCTACAGGAGAATGTGGGGGTGGGATGCGCAGTGTTCACAAAGTTTGAGCAGGTCTGTTGAAGGAGGGTAACTGGAGCTACTTTAGAAAACTCCTGCTGTGAAGACATGAACAGACATTTTTCCAAAGAAGACATCCAAATGGCCAACAGACACATGAAAAAGTGCTCAACATCGCTCGGCATCAGGGAAATCCAAATCAAAACCTCAATGAGATACCACCTCACACCCGTCAGAATGGCTAAAATTAACAAGTCAGGAAATGACAGATGTTGGCGGGGATGTGGAGAAAGGGGAACCCTCCTACACTGTTGGTGGGAATGCAAGCTGGTGCAACACTCTGGAAAACAGTACGGAGGTTCCTCAAACAGTTGAAAATAGAGCTACCATATGATCCAGCGATTACACTACTGGGTATTTACCCCAAAGATACAAATGTAGGGATCCGAAGGGGTACGTGCACCCCAATGTTTATAGCAGCAATGTCCACAATAGCCAAACTGTGGAAAGAGCCAAGATGTCCATTGACAGATGAATGGATAAAGAAGAGGTGGTATATATACACAATGGAATATTATGCAGCCATCAGAAGGAATGAGATCTTGCCATTTGCAAGGACGTGGATAGAACTGGAGGGTGTTAAGCTGAGTGAAATAAGTCAATCAGAGAAAGACATGTATCATCTGACCTCACTGATATGAGGAATTCTTAATCTCAGGAAACAAACTGAGGGTTGCTGGAGTGGGGGGGTGGGAGGGATGGGGTGGCTGGGTGATAGACATTGGGGAGGGTATGTGCTATGGTGACCACTGTGAATTGTACAAGACTGATGAATCACGGATCTGTACTTCTGAAACAAATAATGCAATATATGTTAAGAAAAAAAAAGAAGAAGAAGATAGCAGGAGGGGAAGAATGAAGGGGAGTAAGTCAGAGAGGGAGACGGACCATTAGAGACGATGGACTCTGAAAAACAAACTGAGGGTTCCAGAGGGGAGGGGGGTGGGGGGATGGGTTAGCCTGGTGATGGGTATTAAAAGGGCACATTCTGCGTGGAGCACTGGGTGTTATGCACAAACAATGAATCATGGAACACTACATCAAAAACTAATGATGTAATGTATGGTGATTAACATAACATCAAAGAATTATTAAAAAAATAAAATAAAATAGAACTAATACCTAAAAAAAAAGAAAAAAGAAAACTCCTGCTACAGGGCTTGATGGGGCAGGGCATGAGTGTCAGCAAGGTCCATGCTTGTCCCCTGCATGAGAGGACCTGCAGCCACTGGCAAGTTGCAGGCCAGATTGGAGGGGATGGATCCACACACAAGCATGGGGCCTAGGCATACAGTGTCAGCAAGGTGTGTGCAGGAGGAGACCTGAAACTAAGGTATGGCTAAACAGGGTATGTCTGCAGGAAAACACATGGGTGGGTTGTTAGCAAGTCAGGTAGCCAGTGTTGGCACAACACTGGTCCCAGCAGGTGTGTGTGTCTGGAGGGGGGATGGTGCCTGCCATGTTCTTTGTTCCTGAAGGATTCTTCCAAAGATCCCTGCCCCTCCTGCACATGCTCTGAGATTAATAAACATATTTCCCTCCTTTATATCCCAGGAGTTTTTTCAAACAGCTGTTTCTATGTTGTATCTATGCAGGGCCATTTGTTGGGCTGTCTCTTTAAGACTGGACTCAGTTTCCTCTTACCCTACCAGCTCTCCCAGAGCCAAGCCCACTGAGTTTTAAAATTCTAGGTGTAAAACCCTGGCGATTGAAAGAATGTATGAAATTCAGCCCCTCTAGTTTTCAAAGCCAAATGTTATGGGATTTCATCTTCTAAGTGTGGGCTCCCTGGAGTAAGAGTTTGTTTCTCTCCCCTCTCTGAGCCTGTGGCTCCCTCCTTACCACAAACATCACTGTGGGTGCCTTTAGCTCCCCACTGTGTCTCTACCCTTCCTGTCCTCTTCATTGTGGCCTCTTCTCTCCATTTAGCTGTCAAGAGTTTGTTCTGCCAGTCTTTGGGTCATTTTCTGGATTATTTATACTGATGTGTCTGTTATCCAGTTGTATCTGTGGTACAAAGTGAGCTTAGGGTCCTTCTATTCTGCCATCTTCCCCCAAACTCCAATATTTACAATATTTTAAAGAAGAAAGTTCTGTCACAAGAACTTTATTTCCACCTATATGTTTTTCACAATTGAGATTTAACATTAAGATGTAATGTGATAGGAAGTTCTCTACCACCCATGAACCCAGCTTTAAAAAAAGAAAAAATTAAAAACTGTAATCTATAGAGCTAACAGATGAATAAAAAAAGCTCAGAAACAGAAAAGTTATGGTTGGTATGAATGAACTACAGTAAACACTGAAGACCAACTTAAGTATACAGGCAATTAAGAATTTAATTCCAAAGCTATGAGAATAATATTTAAAAAGAAGCTAGAAATGTTATGAATCTTGAAAATGTAAAATGGGGAAAAGCAGGAGGGAAAATGGATGAGGAAATTTACTTCACTTTTCCATCTTTCACGTTAAGACCTTTCCACCAAGAGAGATAAAAGAAGACAAAATAAAAATTTAACCCATGTATGTATTTAATGCAAATATGTAAAATCAAGGAACTCAAAATGATTATACATTTAAAAATTGGGCCTACTCATAAAAGGGGAGAGTAAGCAAAATTAAAAATAAATCAGAAGATCACAAAAAAAGCATATAATCTAAAAGGATATTATAACTGATAATTTCATCAAACTACACAAACTGTACATGAAGGAAATACTAAAAGAAATAGATTGAAACAGGGGCACTGGGTGGTTCAGTCAGTAAGCTTCTGCCTTTGGCTCAGGTCACGATCTCATGAGTTGTGAGACTGAGCCTCACATTGGGCTCCACACTCAAGGAGGAGTCTGCATGAGGATTCTCTCTCTCTGACCCTCCCCCTGCTTGTGCATGCTCTCTCTCTAATAAATAGTCTTAAAAAAAAGAAATAGATTGAAACACAATAGCGTTTAACTCATTTTTTATCCCCTTGACAACTGAACATAAAATAAAGATACAAAGCTTGAATGATGATTAATATTATCTATATAATAGATGGAAAGAGAGATGGGTTTATATAAGTATTTTGCTCTAATATCAATAAATCATTTTTCTAAGATAAATGTTAATTTATTTTATAACCTTATATTTTAATAATATAATTTTAATAAATAAATTGTGTAAATTCTTTTTTTGCATTTTTTAATTTTATGTTATGTTAATCACCATACATACATCATTAGTTTTTGATGTAGTGTTCCATGATTCATTATTTGCATATAATAGCCAGTGCTCCATTCAATATATGTCCTCTTTAATACCCATCACCAGGCTACCCCATCCCCCCAGTTAGATAAGCTCTTTCTATGAAAGACATAAATCCTAGAAACAAAATGGAAACAACTAATAAATTATGAAAAAAATGTTAAATGTGTACACAACAAAACCTCAGTCTCATTAACAAAGGTAAAATGTGAATGCAAATCTGATTTAAAATATATATTATATATGTAAATCATATATATGACAAAAGTCTATTTTTTGTTAACAAAAAATCTTTTTTGAAATGACCAAAACTTAGACACAAAAAAATGGTCAAAGGAAATAAACAGCATTGCCTAGGAAATGAATTACAACAGTCAACTGACCTATAACTAAAGAAATACAAATCCAAATACTTCTGGATAAATGTCAAGAAATATTAGTATACAAAAACTCTCATGCACCCTAAGAGAAACTGTGATTTGTATAATAATTTTGAAAAGCATTTTATCTATCCTTCTACTTACCTATCTACCATCTATCTGTATGTACACAGAGAATAGAGACTATAGAAGTAACACAAAGTACATATGAGAATATTAAAAAGCATACCTTTTGACATATATAAGTTCTACTGTTGAATACATATGATATACTCATACAACTCTGCAAAGATATAAGTACAAGATGTTTACTGCACTCTTTGTAATTATACAAACTCAAAATAAGGACATTTTAACCAAGTATTGCTAAATAAATTAATGCACTACCATATGATGGTGTGCTATGCAGATCTGAGAATGAGGTAGCAAGAAATATTTGAGTAGTATGTCACATTTTTCTACTGCAAAATCCCCCTTTATATTTAATAAATATCTTGGGAAAAATACCTATGATAACATGCAAATATCCTGTTTCTCCCCAAAGAGGGAAACATATTTGTTGACTAGAGTATAGTATTTTTATACATTTCTTATTGTTTTAGCCTTACAATATGCAGTCAAAATATCACCTTCCTAAGTTAATTATGTTAATTCTGCTCTTCCCTACCCCTTTCAGTGTTAGGTTAGTTAGGTTAGTGATCTGTAATACCATTAGACTAATTTGTTATAGTTGGTATTCCATTTAAGTCCAAGAAATATTGTGAAATTGCAGTTTGTCTAGGTTTTTCCTTTTCCATACTTGGGAGTGACACTTTTTGCACCTCTCTACATTCCCAAGTGAAAACTAGAAGTTCTGATCTGTACTACCTTTCCGGTGAAATTTTCCTTTTAATATGAATAAAACACAAATAACTAAATCTCAAACAATCCCCAACTCATGAACATATTTCTAATGCAATTATCAAACTGAATTTTCAGGAAGAGACAAAATTCTAAGTATATGGCATAGATGTCCTTGATTCCTTATAGTGAGACTTTGGTTTGCAAGTTTCCACAATTTGATTTGAGTTACTCAGCCACATTTCAAATGCCATTCTTAGCTTCCTTTATTGCCCTTTGGGCTCTCAATGATTCTCTCAACATGGTTGTGCCTATATCAGCCTTGGTAATTACCCAAGCTTTTTTGAGTTAAAATAAAGAAAACAGTAATTGAATGAATATAGTTCTATTTTGGCCTACGGTGAACTTAGTTCTCTTTGTAAGTGTCTTTACCATTCATTCTACGGCTGCATTCAACTTGTTAACTAATGTGAAGCTTTAGGGAAGAATTTCTAAGATGTCTGGAGAATCAATGCCAGTGATTCTAAATCAAGTTGCACTGAGTTCATTTTAACTATAACTTACAGATTTCCAAAATGTATAGTAGTATATTATATAAGGACAGATTTTCTTCTGTATTTAGGTTTCACTGTCATTCATAAAACACACATAGTACTGTACTATCAATAGAACGATTTGAAACACCTGACAACTGTTGAACAAACACAGTAATTCATTAAAACCTTGGGGAAGTTTTCTCTTCTGCACTATGAATAGCTTTTCTTTTACTCCTGCACAGAATGCTAATGCAGAAAGCCTGTGATCAAAGTGTACTGGAGATGTGCTTTTAGGACAAGGAGTCACTCCACATTGGTGTTTCTGTTTGATTCTTTTGTTCAGTAAGAATGCCACTTGCAGTAGAAGTATACACAGAGAGGGAGAAAGTGACAATTCTGAACAAGGAAATCAAGCAAGCTTGAGATACTTTCTGATATTTTGATAAATCTAAGAGGTTTTCCTTTGCAGCCCAGCCTTTGCTATAATATCCTTTCTCTACTGTGGGTGAAGTGACTGGCTGGACAGATACAACCTCTCTTTCTAGCTGGCAGGAATGTTCCTAGAAGTTGACAAGCAGCCCACACAATGTGGCTTGTACTCTTTATTACCGAAGACAGCCTGAAAATGCATTGCTTGCTCTGGTGCTCATTGTTGCAGCTATTGCTAATGAGGTGCTTTTTTTCTCCTTTCTTTTTTTTTTTTTTTTCATAACTAAGTGAGACTCTAGATGTCCTGTGACAAATCACAAATGTGGTTGTTTTTTTCAGGTGTGAATCTAAATATTTCTATCAGACCTGTCTGGAATGATCTTTAATTTTAAATGCCTCTATTTTGCATGTGTGTACTACTGATGCTACACTTTACACTTTAACATTATTTCTAAATTCTTTTTAGGAACATTTAACTCTCATTTAGTCCTATTTGAGATGAAAAAAGTATATTTAAATTAAAAATTAGTCTACCTTCTTAATATATCAATCTGATATTTTATTTCATCTGTAAAATGGAAGTCTTACATGAAATGATATTTAATTTTAAATGATGTTTTCAAATATTACTTAATAAAGTGAACAATTTTCATAATAATAGAAACATATTAAAAAACAAAAATGTGATGTGATCTCAGTTCTGTAAAGCCATAGGTACCTCTACTTATATTTCAAAATGCTAATAGTTGGAACCAAATAGACAGTCCAGAAATAGACCCAAAGATGTATGGTCAATTATTTTACATAAAGAATTCAAGATAATTCAAAGGAGTAAGGACAGTCTTCTCAACAATGGTGCCAGATCAACTGGACATCTACATGCCCAAAATTAAATAATAAAGTTAAAGAAACCTTGATAACATACCATATAAAAAATTAACTCAAAATGTATCATAGACTTAAATATAAAACCTAAAACCATAAAACTTATGGAAGAAACTAGGAGAAAATCACTAAGACCTTGGGTTGATCAAAGATTTCTTAGATATGATGTAAAGAGCACAAACTTACATATAAAAGATTATTAAATTAGATTTCATCAAGATTTAAAAATTTGCTCTTGGAAAGATATTGTTTAGAAAATGAAAAGACAAGTCACAGGTTGGAAGAAAATATTACAAAATGATAATATATACAGAACTCTCAAAACTCAATATAAAAACCCAATGAAAGATGGGCATAAGATTTTCATAGACATTTCACCAAAAATATATATACAAGATGGCACAGGAGCATGTGAAAGCATGCTGACAACACCATTAGTCATTAGGAAAACAAAAATTAAAACCACAATAAGATACCACTATATATATACTAGAAGGGCTCAAATTAAAAGAAAAAAAAAACGATTATACAAAATGGTGGCAAGGGTGCAGGGCAACTGCCATGCTAATATACTGCTGTTGGGAATGCAAAAGGCTATAGCCATTTTGGAACAAAGGTATATCTCCAAACAAAAATTTATACATGAAGGTTCTTAGAAACTTTATTCCTGAATGCCAGAAATGTAAAACAAAGCAGTGTCCATCAACTGGAAACAGATGAACAAACTGTAGCATATCCATACATGGAATTCTACTCAGCAATAAAAAGAATAAACTATATTCCTTTCAAAAGCATTATGGTCAATAAAATAAGCCAGACCTAAAAAGTCTGCACTCTGTATGGTTCTGTTTATATGGCATTCTGGAAAAAGCAAAATTTTAGGAACAACAATTAGATCAGTGGTTGACAGGGCCCAAGGTATGTGATGGAAATGAACATGAAAGGATTCAAGGAAATTTTGGAGTGATTAGAATACTCTATAGTGATAGTTCCATGATTTATAAATTTGTCAAAATTCATAGAAGAGTACATCTGAAAAGGGTGAATTGTGTAAAAATTAGACCTCAATAAACCAAAAAAGTCAATATTACTTATTTTTGATCATCAAATTTTCCTCTATTTGCTGTTTTATAATTTCCAATGTTTTCCTAATATTGTAGCATTTTAGTATTGGAAAATTACATTTTTCTTACTATTGTAAATCAATTTGGAGGTAAGAGTCTAACGCAAGCTTTGTAGTATTGGCTGCTAGTCTAACATATTTTCTACAGATAAACAACATAAGTGAAAATTTTCTTTGGAAGAATTCAGAATCTGTATTTTGAAGCAACTGAATAGAGATACTACAATGCAGAAAAGAAGGATCCACCAAGGCCTATCTATGAGCCATTAGAAATCTCTTCTTCATTTCCTCTCGTTCTAAATGAGTACTGTAATAACCCCTTGTGATTTTTAAATAAGGCTAATTTTTAGAATAAAAAACATGGACACTACTGTTGAAGTGATGATGTTATTTGAGAATCAAAACTTTTCCCCAGAGAAATGGCCCTTG
The DNA here is from genome assembly GCF_009762305.2 of Zalophus californianus. Taxonomy (NCBI): domain Eukaryota; kingdom Metazoa; phylum Chordata; class Mammalia; order Carnivora; family Otariidae; genus Zalophus; species Zalophus californianus. The sequence goes on from NC_045600.1 coordinate 88,303,805, forward strand.
GTAATCATTACAGGGACAATCACTCTTTCAGGCTCCTGGAGTAGTGTCAGGAGTCTCAAACTCAAATGAGTATGGAAACCATTCAGGCAACAGTAATTGGTGAAGCCAACTTGGTGTAATACGATAGGCAGTTTGAAAAATAAGACATGGCCCTTAGAGAACATGTCCCCTATAAACGTCCACATTGAAAATTTTAAACACACTGTAGCTGAAACAAAAGATTTCTTGTTAACATTGCCACCTGGAGGCTCTAGATTTCTGCATCACAAATAAAAGCACAGGAATTCCTTCTTTACTTTTTATGAGCTGGTTGATCAGAAAATAGATTTCATTGTCTAAATGAGAAATTTTTTCCTTGAAAGGCAATTTAAATTTTTTATCAAATTCATACAAATCATTCAGTGAAAAAAGTATCCATAGATAAAAGAAGAAACCACAAGGGAAACAGCAAAATATTTTGAATGAAACAAAAACAAAAACTTTATAATTTATGAGATGCAGCTAGAGTAGTGCTTAAAGGAAATCCAAGTTTTTCAGTGCTTAGATTAACAAATAAAAGAAAAAAGCAAAAGAGAAAAGATCTCTAAACAAAAGCTTAAGCGTTCATTTTAAGAAACTAACATAAGGAGAGCAAACAACTCAAATTAAACAGAAAGAAGAAAATAAAGATTAAAGCAGAAATCAACAAAATCAAAAGCTAGAAAAAAATAGAGAAAATCAATGAATTCAAAAGTTGATTCTTAAAGATTAATAAAATTGATAAACTTTAGACAGAGCAAGAAAAGAAAAGAAAAATGACAAATTTTTAAACTGATAATGAAAGAGGGGGGCATTGTTCCTGAGCTACAGAAAATAAAAGGATTATAGGAGAGTATGTGTACAGCTTTATGCCAACAAATTAGATAACTGATGAAATGGACAAATTTCTAGAGAGACGGAACTGCTAAAAATGACTTGATAAAATGGAGACTCCGAATAAATCTGTACCAGTAAAGAAATGGAGTTTGTGATTAAAATTCTCCCCATAAACAAAAGTCTAGGCCCAGAGAACCTCTCTTATAACTAACATTTACTTAAAGAATAAATGTTACCAATCATTCATAAAATCCAAGAAAATAGAGGAGGAGGCAACACTTTCCCCCTCATTGTAAGAAGCCACTACTGGGACGCCTGAGTGGCTCAGTCATTGAGCGTCTGCCTTTGGTTCAGGTCATGATCCCAGGGTCCTGGGATCGAACCCCACATTGGGCTCCCTGCTCGGTGGGAAGACTACTTCTTCCTCTCCCACTCCCCCTGTTTGTGTTCCTGCTCTCACTCTCTCTCTCTGTCAAATAAATAAATAAAATCTTAAAAAAAAAAGAAGCCACTACTACTATGATACCAATCCAAAGACATAATAATGAAAGCTATACCAGAAATGAAAGGTTGGTTTAACATCCAATTTCAGTCAATATATCATATGAGGAGTATAAAAGACAAACCCTATCTTTTCAATAAAATATATTAAACAAAATTTAATTACAATCCCAACCTGAAAAAGGCACCTATGAAAAATCTACAAATAACCTCTTTCTTAATGTTGAAAGACTGAATGCTCTCCCCATAACACAGACATAAGGGCATGTCCACTCTAACCACTTTTAGTCAATAGTTAATCCTAATCATTGCAATAAGACAAGCTAAAATAAAATATAAAAGCATTCAGATTATAGGGAAGAAGTAAAACTATTCACAGTTGACCTAACACATTTTGTGAAAATGCAGACACACACACACATAACAATAATATTAATAAGTGAGTTTGGAAAGCTTACAAAATAGAAAATCAGTTATATTTCTATTACCAAGGAATAACTAAAAAATAAAATTAGGAAAGCAATTACTTTCAAAACAACTGCAAAATACTTAGAAAAAAACAAAAAAACATGCTTACAGGTAAACAAAATACTAATAAGAAAAATTGAATAATATATCAAAATAAATCAGGAGATATTTCATGTTTGTGGATTGGTAGTTTCAACATTATTATGAAGGAAATTCTCCTGGAATTAATCTACATATTCAATTTAATCCCTATCAAAATAAGATGAGTCTTTTATTTTCTAGATAGCAACAGGCTTAACTGAAAATTTGTTTACAAAGGACCTCAAATAACTAAAATGCCTTTTAAAAAGGACAAATTTGAAGGACTCACGTTACCTGCTACCCAGTAATTGAAAGAGTGTGTTACTGCTGTAATGATAAGCATATAGATAATGGAATGGAACTGAGAATCCAGAAATAAACCTTTATATTTATGATTAACTGTTTTTGCTTTTTGTTCCTAACAGCTCCTAAGTAATTTAATGAGGGAAAATAGTATTTTCAACACTGATGTTGGACAACTGCATATCCATACGCAAAAATATGAAGACAACCCAGATCAATATATAAATATTAACTCAAAATGAAGTAAAATCCAAAATTAGGAGCTAAAATTATAAATCTCTTGGGAGAAAACACAAGAGAAAATTATCATGACCCTGGGTTAGACAAAGGATTCTGAAATATGACATCAAATTGTATAAGAGGAAAAAATTGATAAATTGGACTTAATCAAAATTTAAAATTCAAGAGCTTCAAAACACACCAATAACTAAATTAAAAAGCAAGCCATAGAGAAAATATTTTCACATATATAATGAAATTGTATCCAAATTATATAAAGAATTCTTACAATTGAATAAGAAGACAACACAATTTTTAAAAAGGTCAAAACATATGATAGACATTTCATCAAAAAGATATATGAAGATGTAATATGCATATAAAAATGCTCATTACCCGCCTTTATGTAAATATAAATTAAAACTCCAATAGAATATTATTTTGCCCCCATTTTAATAACTATAATCAAAAGACAGAAAATAATAATTACTGGTGAAAATACAGAGAACCTTGCTCTTGCATTGCTGGTGAGAATTTAAAAGGTAAAGCTACTTTGAAAAACATTTTGTCAATTTATGACTGAGAAATCTTACCCTCATATATCTAAGAGAAGTACAAACATATGTCCACAAAAAGACTGTGTACAAAGTTTATGGCAAAATTATTGTTAAGAGTAAAAAACTGGAAACAATTTAAATGTCCATTAATTGATGAAACCAACAAAATATGTTATATCCACAACAATGAGTTCATATATTCATGAATATAGTGAACAGACTACTGATATGTAGTACAATGTGGATAGAGCTTAAGATGATTATGCTAAGTAAAAGATGACAGATTCAAAAATCTACATAGAGTAACATTCCATTTATATTAAAGCTCCATAAAAGGTAAAGCTGATGCATGATTCTCTGAGATTGATGGTGGGAACAGGGACTGACTTTAAAATGGGCATAAGGGAACACTTTGGGAATGCTGTAAAACTGGATTGTAGTGATGGTTGCACAACTCTATAAATAGATTAAAAATAATGTAATTGTACCCTTTCAATGTGTGAATTTATAGCAATTTATATACTGAAAAATGCCTGTAATTTTTTTAAATAAAAGAAAAAATAATATATCTGTTTGTGTTGGTTCCTTTCAAATTTAAGAATTCTCAGTAGGGAAACTTGAGTTCTAACAATTGAAAGGAAAAAAAATTATTTTTGCCTTTTTCCCTCCATTTTGCTTCCCTAGCTTAATGTAAATACATGAAAGTCCTTGCATTTCAGCAGCACTCAGAGTGGCAGGTAGGTATACTAACTGTTACTAGCCTCCATCTAGTCTGTATGCAAGCCTTTTCCTAGCATGTTTTGCTGAACAGTGGTTAGGGCCTCAGAGCTATCCATTCTACATGACAAAATTGTGTGTGTAAAGTATGTTCTAGCAGATGTTAATAAATATTATTTCCCCTTTCCACAATCTCAAAATATTTTATAGGTCTATAAGTTTGGATAATAGTGGGCTAAAAATAAAAAAATAAATAAACAGTTTTCATTGTTGTAGAGCCTCTCACCCAGAAACCCACTGATGCAACTTCAATGGCCAACTAGAAAGCCGAAGCATATGATGGCGTCACCGTATCTAGCTGATAAGGGGGAAAAAAAGAGAGTGTGCTTTTCCCTAGTCAGACCTCCACCACATGATCACACTTAACTGCAAGGGAGGATGGAAATGTAGGCCAACACTAGATACACAAAAAAGAGGAAATGGGTATAAAAGATATCTAGCCCGTGTCCTTTTTAAAAATAAAAGTATGTCACTTGATTCTTTAGTGTGTACATCCCATAGTTTCCCAGTGACAAATGGAAAAGGACTACAGATAGATATACCTACATCCCTTCCACAGAAGAATGTGATGTATCTGATATCGTTTCTTCAAATTCCCATGTTCTACTATTCATCATTTGAGCCATTTATCCTCTATTATCTATGTTTTTGTAAAAAAAAAAAATTGTCTATATAAAATAATCCTGTTGGGGGAAAATAGTTTAAGCACTTAAAATTTTTTTTTTCTCTGAAGGCACAATATGCTCATGCTGTCTACATTTTCCTCAGCTCATTCTTTTAACAACAGGACTAACATTTGTGGGGTGCTTTACAATTTTCACACCAGCTTTACATGCAAAATTCCACATAATCCTCATACTTTTCCTGGAAGGTACATATTAATATTCCCATATTACAAATAAACTGCAGATAGTGAGTTGTGGTATACCTTTACACAGACACTAACATGTAGTATAACACATTCTAGGAAATACTTGACAGACATCCCTGGTACAAGTTAAAATCAGGTAAGATTAAGGAATATCTCATATCAGTTATTCAGGGGCAATCCCTGCTTTTATTAAATACAATCTACAATCTACAATAAAAGGACTTACTCATTATTCATTACATAATGTCCCTAAATTCACTGACTGGTCTTTTAGGTCCCTGTGTTAAGTACCAAGATTACAAAGAGATTTCAAAATCAAGTTTCCATCCCCTTCATAGAGCTTTAAACCAAACTGGAATTCCAGAACTGCATATGTAGCACTAAACAATATGTGTGAACACCTGTGTTCATGCCAAAAAAAAGTGGGAAAGTAACTACTACAAGGGTGGATTTAAAATGATTTGCAGTACTGGAATAACCAGAATAGTCTCTCAGAGGCTGTCAGATTGAACAGAAATGAAGGAATCCTTGAGATAATTAAGAAAAGGGAAGGGAAAAAAAGGTTATCAAGGCATGAGGAATGTCAAGGACCTAAGAAATAGGAATCTGTATGGAGTATCTAAACTGCATTGCACAGACCCGCTTCACTGAATGAGACATCCTATTAGGAAATGGAAACAGACAAGACTGGAGAGGAAACAGATGATGGAGATCACTGAATATCATGTAGGCAATGGGAACCAATTATTTCAGAACAATTACCCGTACCAGAAATTACTCTATGTATTGGTATCTTCTCACCAGAAAACAAAAGAGTATCATGACCGATTACATGAAAAACAACTAAATAACTTAGATTAAATGGATAAATTCCTAGAAGAACAGAAACTACCAAAATACACATAAAAAATAGGAAATCTCATATGTATATAACAAGGAGTTGAATTAATTTTAAAACTTCCCACAAAAGAGCACAGGGCCAGGCATACTAGGTGGTAAATTCTACTTTATGTTAAAAAAATTAACACATATTGTTGGCCAACTCAAAATAGATAAGATAAGAGAATAGATAAGAGAATAGATAAGAGATAGATAAAATAGATAGATAAGAGAATAGATAGATAAAAAATATAGATAAGAGAATACTGCACAAGTTAGTCTATGAGGTCAGTATCATGCTAGTACTATAACTAAACAAAGACATAAGAAGAAAAAGAAGTAAAGAGCAATATCTCTTATGAAGCCTCAGAACTTTGAATAAAATATTAGCAAACCAAAACCTTTAAGATATAAAAAAGATTTTACTCCGTGAACAAGTGGGATTTACCCTAGGAATGTAGGCTTGTTTAATATCCAAAAATCAGTCAATTTAATAAATCATACTAATAGAATAAATAACAGAAGAACACATGATTATCTGAATAGATACAGAGATTGAGAGAGAAAGAGCACCTGAAAAAATTCAACATCTTTTTGTAATAAAATCACTCAGGAAACCAGAAATAGAAGGGAACCTCCTCAACCCAATAAAAGGCATCTATGAAAAGCCAACATCTACCTGCATGATCTATGGTGAGAGACTAAATGCTTTCTACATAAGATCAAGAACAAGATGACTGTGTCCATTCTAGTTACTTTTATTCAACGTTGCAGTAGAGGGTCTAGCTAGGACTATCAGACAAAAAAAAAAAAGGCATCCAGATAAGAAGGTAGAACTAATATTGTATCTATTCATGGATGACAAGATCTTTTATATAGAAAATCCTAAGGAATTTGCAAATTAAAAAACCAGAATAAATAAGTTCAGCAAGTTACAGGATATAAAATCAATCTATAAAAATCACCTTGTATACATTATCAATAAACAACCCAAAAATTAAGAATACAGTTGCATTTATTGCATCAGAAAATATCAAATACTTGGGAATAAGGTGAACAAAACAAGTGAAAGAGTTTTACAATGAAAACTATAAAACATTAAAGTAATTAAAGGATACCTAAATAAATAAATGACATCCAAGTTCACAAATTAGAAGACTTAATGTCCTCAAGATGGCATTATGTTCCAAATTAATCTACGTATTGAACACAATCTCTATCAAAATCCCAGTTTGCTTTTTTTGCAGAAATTGCCAAGCTGATCCTAATATTTATATGAAAATGCAAGAGTCCCCAAATAGCCAAGATTATCTTGAGAAAGAAGAAAAAGCTGGATGATTCGTACTCACAATTTTAAAACTTACTACAAAGTTATTGTAATCAAGACAGTGTGGTACTGGAATAAGGACAGACATCTAGATTATTAGAATAGAATTGAGAGTCCATAAATAAACTTTTATATTTTCAGTCAAATGATTTTTAAAATATAATTGACATATAATATCTTATCAGTTTCCAGTGTAAATCATAGTGATTCAATGTTTTTATACATTATGAAATGATCCCACAGTAAGTCTAATTGCCATCACCATATAAAAGTATTAAAATATTACTGACTATATTCCCTAGGCTATACATTACATACCCATGATTTATTATTTATAACTGGAAGTTTGTACCTCTTAATCCCTTTTGCCTATTTCACATACACTCCCTAAACCCTTTCCTTTGGTAACCAACAGTTTGCCTCCTGTATGTATGAGTCTGTTTCTATTTTGTTCTGTTTGTTCATTTGTTTTGTTTGTTAGAGTCCACCTGTAAGTGAAATCATATGGCATTTGTCTTTCTCTGCTCGATTTATTTCACTTAGCATAATACTTCTACACCCATCCACATTGTCACAAATGGCAAGATTTCATTCCTTTATATGGCTGAGTAATATTCCACTATATATATCACATCTTCTTTATCCATTCATCTACTAATGGACACTTAAGTTGTTTCTTTATCTTGCCTACTTTTTAAATTTTTTAAAAGATTTTCTTTATTTATTTGACAGAGAGAGACAGCAAGAGAGGGAACACAAGCAGGGGGAGGGGGAGTGGGAGAGGGAGAAGCAAGCTTCCCGCTCAGCAGGGAGCCAGACGCAGGGCTCGATTCCAGGATGCTGGGATCATGACCTGAGCTGAAGGCAGATGCTTAACCGACCGGGCCACCCAGGCACCCCCATATCTTGCCTATTACAAATAATGCTACAATTAACACAGGGGTACATATATTCTTGTATTCATTTTCCTTGCATAAATACCCAGCAATGGAATTGCTAGATTACATGGTATTCCTATTTTTAAATTTTTGAGGAACCTCTATACTGGTTTTAATAGTAGCTTCACCAATTTACATTCCCACCTATAGTGCACAAGGGTACCTTTTTCTCCACATCCTTGCCACACTTGTTATTTTTTTGTGTTTTTGATAATAGTCGTTCTGACAGGTGTGAGGTGATAACTGATTAATGATGGTGAGCATCTGCCATGTGCATGTTGGACATCCCTATGTCTTCTTTGGAAAAACGTTTCTTCAAGCCCTCTGCCAATTTTTTAATCAGTTTTTTTATATTAAGCTGTGTACATTCTTTATTTTATATATTAACCCATTATCAGATGTCTGATTTGCAAATATCTTCTCCCATTCAGTTAACCGATTTTTGACAAAGATGCCTAGTCAATTCAAATTATTTTCAACAAACTGTGCCGGTATTAACTGAATATCAAAATTCAAAGGAATGAAATTAGACCCCCTGTCTCAAATTATACACAAAATTAACACAAATGGATCTTCACCTGTGTAAGGGATAAAATTATTAAAGTCAGAGAAGAGAACATAAATGTAAATCTTTGTTATATTAGGCAACAGTTTCTTAGATGTGACACCAAAAACACAAGAAAAAGAGATAAATTGGACTTCAACAAACCTAAAAACTTTTGCACTGTAAAGCGTACCAGTAATAAAGTATTTGCAAATCATGTATATGATAAAGGACGTATATCCAGGATACATAAGAACTCACAAAATCATGAATATAAAAAGAGCTCAACAATAAGAAAACACAAATAAGCCATTAAAAAAAAAATGACTAGGGCACCTGGGTGGCTCAGTTGGTTAAGCGACTGCCTTCAGCTCAGGTCATGATCCTGGAGTCCCGGGATCAAGTCCCACATTCTCCCTCTGACCCTCTTCCCTCTCGTGCTCTCTATCTCTCTCATTCTCTCTCTCTCTCAAATAAATAAATAAAATCTTAAAAAAATAAATAAATGAAATGACTAAGGATTTGAATAGATATTTCTTGAAAGAACATATACAAATAGCCTAGAAGGACATAAAAAGATGTTCAATATCTTTAGTCATTAGATAAGCACAAATTAAACCACAATGAGATATCACTCTAATAGAGCTAGGCTTAACTTTAGTAACTGCTTGGCTCCTCTTTTCCTGACCTTTTCCTCCTATCCTAATACAAACCTTCATTTAGTCTACAAAATATACTAATAGAAGGGCAACAGAATTGTACGATCACAGAGGGCACCATCTGCATTGCATTTTATTGTAATGATGCTCCCTGAATTTGTGCATTGTCTCAGTATTGGCTCAATATGTATGAAATTGGAACAATGACAAAACAGTTGTAGTGATACCAACAAAATGGCAGAGTAAGAAGCCCTGGACCCTCTTCTCACTCACAAACACATCAGTTCAGCAACAATTTACAGATAAATTCCCTTTGTGAAAAATCCAGAAACCAACTGAAAGGCTTATTCTAAGAGAATGTGAAACCAAGCTCATCAAAGCCAGCAAGATTTTGGAAACCCTGTCACTAGAGTCCTTGCCCCAGGCACAGCACCATATGTTTGGGAAAAGACTTCCTAGGACAGGGAAAAGGATCATACATATATCTAGTGCTCTCATTTTTTCTGAGGGAGCTCCCCAAAGGACTTCTTCCTTGCTAATCTTGGAGGTTTGGTGAGCCCAGCATAGTCCAGCCACCAGGGCAAAAAAAAAAAAAAAAAAGAAAGAAAGAAAGAAAAGAAATAAATAGGGGCAAAGAATATAAAAATACTAATTTGAAGGGATACATGCACCCCTATATGAATAGCAGCATATTTACAATAGCCAAATTGTGGAAGCAGCCCAAGTGTCCACTGATAGATGAATGGATAAAGAAGTTGTGGTATATATACAATGGAATATTATTCTGCCATAAAAAGAATAAAATTTTGCCATTTACAACAACAAGGATGGATCTAGAGAGTATAATGCTAAGCAAAATAAGCCAGAGAAAGACAAAAACCTTATGATTTCACTCATATGTGGAATTTAAGAAACAAGACAAAGAAACAAAGAAAATAAAGAGAGAGAGACAAACCAAAAAACAGACTCAACTATAGAGAATAAACTGATGGTTACCAGAGGGGAGCTAAGTAGGGGAATGGGTGAAATAGGTAAAGGGAATTAAGAGTACACTTATCTTGATTATCTCCATGAGTAATATATGGAACTGCTGAATCACTATACTATACACCTGAAACTAATATAACATTGTATGTTAACTACACTGGAATTAAAATTTCTAAAAAAATATAAAAAAGAAGACATGGAGGCTTGGGCAGGTAGACATTACAGATACCAATCCTGCTCAACACAAAGCAAGCAAATGAAAAATCCAGGTTCTCAGCTTACTTCTGGGGAATGAAAGAGGTGATCTGTGTATCCAGCACTTGAAATTCTCCATGGATGTGCAAGGAACTACCATCTGACTTGTGAGTCTTAGAACTCTTATGGGTATAGAATACTCTAGAAACCTGGGGAAAAACACAGATGGTGATTTGGACTAGATGTCCCTATCCCCAGCTCAGCACAAATGGATATAAAATGCATCTTATCCTTGGGGAAGGAAAAAGTTGGTAGAGAACACCAGAATCAGAGGGAGTCTTTGCTGCAAAAAGCCAATTTATGAAGACTAGAAGAGGTATCTGCTTTGTTTAATGCACAGACCAGACAGGTTTTGTAGGCAATTAAGCTCAAGTTATCCACTTAAATAGACTGTTATAACTCTAATGTTTTACATAAGCCTAAAGGTAACCATAAAAAAATGCCTACAGAAGTAGCATAAAAGAAAAAGAGAAAGGAATCAAAGTATATGAGCACAAAAAAATCAACGAAACAGAAGAGAATGCAGAAAAGGAGAAAAACACAAGCAAAAGAAATATAAAACTAAATGGAAAAGAACTATCACAATGCAATGGTGAATTCCTCCTTATCAAGAATTATTTTAAATATAAATGGATTAAATTTGCCAATTAAAAGACAGGCAGTAATTGAATGTATTTATATATATTTTTCTTATTTTTTAAAGATTTTTTATTTATTTGACAGAGAGAGACACAGCGAGAGAGGGGACACAAGCAGGGAGAGTGGGAGAGGTAGAAGCAGGCTTCCGGTGGAGCAAGGAGCCCGATGCAGGGCTCCATCCCAGGACCCTGAGATCATGACCTGAGCCGAAGGCAGACGTTTAACGACTGAGCCACCCAGGTGCCCCAACTGAATGTATTTAAAAAAAAAGAAAAGAAAAGACACAACTACATGCTATCTATAAGAAACTCACTTTAAATTTAAGGACACACATAAACTGAGTGAAAGGATGGAAATGGTATTTCCTACAAATGGTAACCAAAAGAAAGTAGGGATGTTTATACTTACATCAAAGAAAGTAAACTTTAAATCAAAAACTTCCACATGAGACGAAGAAGACTATTTTATAATAATAAAAGGGTTGATCTACCAGGAAAATTTAAGAATATATATGCATCCAATGTTAGAGCACATATATATATATATATATATATATATATATATATATATATATGTGTGTGTGTGAGCAAACACTGGCAAAACTGAAGGGAGAAATAGATAGCAATAAAATAATGGTAAGAGCTTAAATAGAGCCCATTAACAAAATAAAGGATAAAACCACATGACCATCTCAATAGATGCAGAAAAAGCATTTGACAAAATTTAAACCTTTTCATGATAAAACTTCTCAGCAAACTAGGAACAGAAAGACGAGTTAACTCAACATAATAAAGGCATATATGAAAAAGCTCATTCCTTACATTATATCCAATGGTCAAAAACTGACAGCTTTCCCTCTAAGATCAGACTCAAGATAAGGATGATCATTCTAATCACTTATATTCAAAGGAGTACTGAAGACCTAGCCAAAGCAAATAGGCAAGAAAAAGAAATAAAAGGCATACAAATAAGCAAGAAAGAAGTAAAATTGTCCTGTTTGTAGAGTATGTGATCTTATATATAGAAAACACTAAAGACTCCACACACACAAAAAAAATTGTTAAAAATAATAAATAAATGCAGTAAAGTTGCAGGATACAAAATTAACATATAAAAAATTAGCTGTGTTTCTACACATTACAATGAACTACCCAAAAGTATATTAGGAAAACAATCTCATTTGCAATAGCACTAAAACTAATAAAATAAAAATAAACAACTAAGGAGGTGAAAGATGTATATACCAAAAACTACACTGACAAAAGAAATTAATGAGGACACAAAAAATGGAAGGACATCCCATGTTCTGGACTGAAAGACTTACTATTGTTAAAATGTTCATACCACCCAAACCAATCTACTAAATCAATGAAAAATCCTATGACAATTTCTATAGAAATAGAAAAAAAAATTCTACAACTTTTATGAAGGAACAAAAGACTACAAATAGTCAAATCAATAGTGAGAACAACAAACTTACAGGCACTGCCTGTCCTGATTTCAAAATATATCACAAACCTACAGTAATCAAAGCAGTATGGTACTGGCATAGAGAAAGACTTATAGACCAATGGAACAGAATACAGAATCCAGAAACAAATCCACATATTTACCATCAACTGACTATAGGTAAGGGTGCCAAGAATACACAATCAGAAAAGGACAGTCCCTTTAACAAATGGTATTGGGAACACTGGTTCTCCATGCAAAAGAATGAAATAGGGCCTTTACCTTACTCCATACACAAAACTCAACTTAAACTGAACTAAAGACTTAGACATAAGACCCAAAACTGTAAAAGTCCTAGAATAAAACATAGGGTAAAAGATCCTTGATCGGTCTTGGCAACTATTTCATGAATATGGCCAGGATGTAGAAACCACCAAAATGCCCATGGACAGATAAGTAGATAAAAAAAATGTGGTATATACGGGGGGCGGGGGGGGGGGGAGAGAAAAGATGGTGGAGGAGTAGGGGACCCAATTCCAACTGGTCCCTGGAATTGAGCTGGATATCTACCAGACAACTCTGAGCACCCATGAAATCAGCCTGAGAGGTAAGAAGATCTGGATCTCTACAAACAGAATATTGCAGTCGGTTGGCTTCAAGGTGCAAAGCAGGGAGCCGTGATTCCACAGGCAGATATCAGGGGATAAATGGCAGCGGGAGGGAGCCTGGCCATCGGGATCCTACACCGCCGGTGAGTGATAGCCTCCCGCGCTGAGGACGGGGCACAGACTCACAGACTGGTAGCTGCAGGGAAAGGAAAGAAACCCAGAGCGGCGGGGTTGTGCCTGTGAACTGGGAGCGGCTGGCGGTTTTAGAAGCACAAAAGGCAGAGATGTGCCCCAACCTGGAGGCAGGACTGGGGGGCGCTGAGGAGGGGCGCACAACCCAGGACGCTGCAGTTTATAGCAGCACAGACATAAATGGAGATACTGTGGCCTGGAGAGCTCACTGAAGAACAGATTGCAATCTCTCTGCTCTGAGGCAGAGGGTTGGAAACAGTCTCTTCTGCACTGACGCTTAGAAGAGACACAGAAAGCCACCAGGGAAAACTGCCAGAGAACAAGGGCCCTCAAAACTGGTACCGAGCCCATCCCCCACCACAGAGAGGCAGGGCAACTCCACCCAAACAGGATTGCCTGAGTAACAGTGCGGCAGGCCCCTACCCCAGAACACAGGCTGGGAGAACAAGAGGCCAGCAACCCTAAGGTCCCTAGAAAACAAGTGCATCTTGCTTGGGTTCTGGTCAATAATTTGGACTCTATACATTCCCTCAACCACCCATCAACAGAATGACTAGGAGGAGAAACCCCCAAAATAGGAAAGACTCAGAGATTATGACTTATGCCACAGATTTACAAATGGATGCAGATATAACCAAGATGTCGGAGATGGAATTCAGGGTAGCAATTGTGAAGACAATAGCTAGAATGGAGAAATCAATTAATGGCAACATAGAGTTTCTAAGGGCAGAAATGAAAGCTGAATTGGCAGAACTTAAAAATGCTCTCATGGAGATCAAATCTAAATAGATAATCTAACAGCTAGGGTAAGTGAGGCAGAAGAACGAATCAGTGACCTGGAAGACAATTTAATAAATAGAAACGGAAAAGAGGAGGCCAGGGAAAAACAACTCAGAATCCATGAAAATAGAATCAGAGAAATAAGTGACACCATGAAGCGTTCCAATGTCAGAATTATTGGAATCCCAGAGGGAGTGGAGAGAGAGAGAGGACTAAAAGATATATTTGAGCAAATCGTAGCTGAGAACTTCCCTAATCTGGGGAATGAACAAACATTCGTCTCCTAGAGGCAGAGAGGATGCCTCCCAAATTCAAGCAAAACAGGCCAACACCCCAGCATGTAATAGTAAAATTCACAAATCTTATAACCAAAGAAACCATCTTAAGGGAAGTTAGGGGGAAGAGATTCCTTACATACAGAGGAAGGAACATCGGAATAACGTCAGACCTATCCACAGAGACCTGACAAGCCAGAAAGGGCTCGTAAGACATATTCAGGGTACTAAACGAGAAGAACATGCAACCAAGAATACTTTACCCAGCAAGGCTGTCATTTAGAATGGAGGGAGAGATGCAGAACTTCCAAGGCCAGCAGAAACTGAAAGAATATGTGACCACTAAGCTGGCCCTGCAAGAAATATTAAGGGGGGTTCTATAAGAGGAGAAAGACCCCAAGAGTGATATACAACAGAAATTTACAGGGACAATCTATACAAACAAGGACTTCATGATGTCATCAACATGATGACAATTAATTCATATCTTTCAATAATTACTCTCAACGTGAATGGCCTAAATGCTCCCATAAAATGGTACAGGGTTGCAGACTGGTTGAAAAGACAGGACCCATCCATATGCTGTCTACAAGAAACTCATTGTGAACCTAAAGATATATCTAGACTGAATGTGAACGGATGGAGATCCATCTTCCATGCCAGCAGACCTCAAAAGAAAGCTGGGGTAGCAATACTTATATCAGACAAATTAGATTTTAAAGTAAAGTCTGTAGTTAGAAACACAGAAAGACACTATATCATTCTTAAAGGGTCTATCCAACAACAAGATCTAACAATTGTAAAATATCTATGCCCCCAACATGGGAGCAGCCATCTACATAAGCCAACTGTTAACCAAAATAAAGAGTCATATTGATAACAATACGTTAATTGTAGGAGACCGCAGTACTCCACTCTCAGCAATAGACAGACCATCTAAGCAGAAAATCAACAAGGAAACAAGAGCTTTGAATGGTACACTGGACCAGATGGACCTCATAGATATTTATAGAACATTCCACCCTAAAACAACAGAATATTCATTCTTCTTGAATGCACATGGAACTTTCTCCAGAATAGACCACATACTGGGTCACAAATCAGGTCTCCACTGATACCAAAAGACTGAGATTATTCCCTGCATATTCTCAGACCACAATGCTTTAAAACTGGAACTCAATCACAAGAAAAAATTTGGCAGAAATTCAAACACTTGGAAGCTAAAGACCACTCTGCTCAAGAATGTTTGGGTCAACCAGGAAATCAAAGAAGAACTTAAACAATTCATGGAAACCAATGAGAACGAAAACACATCAGTCCAAAACCTATGGGATACTGCAGAGGCAGTCCTAAGGGGGAAATACATAGCCATCCAAACCTCACTCAAAAAAATAGAAAAATCCCGAATTCATCAACTAACTCTACACCTTAAAGAACTAGAGAAAAAGCAATAAATGAGGCCTAAGCCATGCAGTAGAAGAGAAATAATTAAGATTAGAGCAGAGATCAATGTATTAGAAACCAGAAACACAGGAGATCAGATTAACAAACTAGAAGTTGGTTCTTTGAAAAAATTAATAAAATCAATAAACCACTGTCCAGACTTATCCAAAAGAAAAGAGAAAACACCCAAATTAATAAGATTATGAATGAAAGGGGAAAGATCACGACTAATAGCAAGGAAACAGAAGCAATTATTAGAAATTATTATCAACAACCATATGCCAATAAACTGAGCAATCTGAATGAAATGGATGCCTTCCTAGAAACCTATAAGCTGATAAGACTGAAACAGGAAGAAATTGACAACGTGAATAGGCCAATAACCAGTAAGGAGATTGAAGCAGTGAACAAAATCCTCCCAAAAACCAAGAGTCCAGGGCCAGATGGATTCCCTGAGGAATTCTGCCAACCATTCAAAGAAGAGATAATATCTATTCTACTGAAGCTCTTTCAAAAAATAGAAACAGAAGGAAAACTTCCAAACTCATTCTATGAGGCCAGCATTACCTTAATCCCCAAACCAGGCAAAGACCCCATCAAAAAGGAGAATTTAGACCAATATTCCTGAAGAATATGGATTCCAAAATCCTCAACAAAATCCTACCTAATAGGATCCAACAATACATTAAAAGGATCATCTACCATGACCAAGTGGGATTTATCCCCACGATGCATGGGTGGTTCTACATTCGCAAATTAATCAGTGTGATAGAACACATTAATAAGAGGAGAGAGAAGAACCATATGGTCCTCTCAATTGTTGCAGAGAAAGCATTTGACAAAATACAGCATCTTTGCCTACCTAAAACTCCTCAGAGTATAGAGATAGAGGGAACATTACTCAAGTTCATAAAATCCATCTATGAAAAACCCACAGCGAATATCATCCTCAATGGGGAAAAGCTGAGAGCCTTTCCCTTAAGATCAGGAACACACCAAGAATGCCCACTTTCACCACTATTGTTCAACACAGTACTAGAAGTCCTAGCAATAGCAATCAGACAACAAAAAGATATAAAAGATATTCAAAATGGCAAAGAAGAAGTCAAACTCTCTCTTTTCACAGATGAGATGACATGATACTTTATGCGGAAAACCCAAAAGACTCCACCTCCAAATTACTAGAACTGATACAGCAATTCAGTAATGTGGCAGGATACAAAAATCAATGCCCAGAAATCAGTTGCTTTCTTATACACTAACAATGTAACTGTAGAAAGAGAAATTAGAGAAACGATTCTATTAACAATAGCACCAAAAACCATAAGATACCTCGGAATAAACCTAACCAAAGAGGTAAAGGATCTATACTCTAGGAACTACAGAACACTCATGAAAGAAATTGAAGAAGACAAAAAAGATGGAAAAATACCCCATGCTCATGGATCAGAAGAATAAACATTGTTAAAATGTCTATGCTACCCAGAGCAATCTATACCTTCAATGCCATCCCAATCAAAATTCCAATGACATTTTTCAAAGTGCTGGAACAAAGAATCCTAAAATTTGTATGGAATCAGAAAAGACCCCGAATCGCCAAGGAAATGTTGAAAAAGAAAAACAAAGCTGGGGGCATCACGTTGCCTGATTTCAAGCTATATTACAAAGCTGTGATCACTAAGACAGCATAGTACTGGCACAATAACAGACATATAGACCAACGGAACAGAATAGAGAGCCCAGATATGGACCCTCAACTCTATAGTCAAATAATCTTCGACAAAGCAGGAAAAAACATCCAATGGAGAAAAGACAGTCTCTTCAACAAATGGTGCTGGGAAAATTGGACAGCCACATGCAGAAGAATGAAACTCCACCATTCTCTAACACCATACACAAAATCAAAATGGATGAAAGACCTCAATATGAGACAGGAATCCATTAAAATCCTAGAGGAGAACATAGGCAATAACCTCTTTGACATCGGCCACAGCAACTTCTTTCAAGATACATCTCCAAAAGCTAGTGAAACAAAAGCAAACATGAACTTTTGGGACTTCATCAAGATAAAAAGCTTCTGCACAGCAAAGGAAACAGTCAACACAACAAAGAGGCAACCCACAGAATGGGAGAAGATATTTGCAAATGACACTACAGATAAAGGGCTGGTATCCAAGATCTATAACTTCTCAAACTCAACACCCAAAAAACAAATAATCAAGTCAAAAAATGGGCAGAAGACATGAACAGACACTTCTACAAAGAAGACATACAAATGGCTAACAGACACATGAAAAAATGTTCATCATCATTAGCCATCAGGGTAATTCAAATCAAAACCACATTGAGATACCACCTTACACCAGTTAGAATGGAAAAAATGGACAGGGAAAGAAACAACAAATGTTGGAGAGGTTGTGGAGAAAGGAAAACCCTCTTACATGGTTGGTGGGAATGCAAGTTCGTACAGCCACTTTGGAAAACAGGGTGGAGGTTCCTCAAAACATTAAAAATAGAGCTGCCCTATGACCCAGCAATTGCACTACCGGGTATTTACCCCAAAGACACAGATATAGTGAAAAGAAGGGCCATATGTGCCCCAATATTCATAGCAGCAATGTCCACAATAGCCAAACTGTGGAAAGAGTTGAAATGCCCTTCAACAGACGAATGGATAAAGAAGATGTGGTCCATGTATACAATGGAATATTACTCAGCCATCAGAAAGGATGAATACCCAACTTTTACATCAACATGGATGGGACTGGAGGGGATTATGCTCAGTGAAATAAGTCAAGCAGAGAAAGTCAATTATCATATGGTTTCACTTATTTGTGGAACAGAAGGAATAGCAGGGAGGACATTAGAAGAAGGAAGGGAAAAATGAAGGGGGGGAATTGGAGGGAGAGATGAAGGACTCTGAGAAACTAACAGGGTTTTAGAGGGGAGGAGGGAGGCTTGATTAGCCCAGTGATGGGTATTAAGGAGGGCACATACTGCATGGAGCACTGGGTGTTATACGAAAACAATGGATTGTGGGTCACCACATACTGTATGGTGACTGATATAACATTATAAAATTTAAAAAATTTAAAAAAAATAACAAAAAAAGAAAATGTGGATATACCTACAATGGAATACTTGTGAGCCTTAGAAAAGAAGGAAATTCTGAAATAGACCACACACAGATGAAACTTAAGGACATTAAGTGAAATAAAGTAATCATAGAAAGACAAATGCTGCATGATTCTACTTATATGAGGAATCTAAAATGGCCAAATTCATAGAAGTAAAGAGGGGAATGGTTGTTTCTAAGGGCTGGGGGGAAGAGGATATGGGGACTTACTAGACACCATGCATCAAAATTCAGTTAAGTAAAATGAATAAGCACTAGAGATCTGTTGTTCAACATTGTACCTATAGTCAACAATGATATATTATACTAAAAAATTGTTTAGAGGGTAGATTTCATGTTAAGTATTCTTACAACAATAAAATACAATTTAAAAAAATAAAAGAAAAAATAAAACCCTAATGGATGATGCTGTCAAACTCTGACTACCTGACATATCCAGTTTTCTGGAGTAGCAGATGTACCAAATAAAGTTTCCAATTCCAAAATTTGAGTAAGGCTGAAAACAAGTTGAGAAATTTGAAGGTTTCCCTTTGTCTGATTCACCTTCTTCTATTGATATTTTGACCACAGAACTATTGATTAGATTACAACTTTATTCATGTAAATGTCATTCCACACAGGTGAACATGAACCAGAAATATCATAGGGTTACTTCTGCAAATTCATTAAGTTTGATTGTCAGTATTTGAACAACGAAAAAGTGGCTTGTGCCTTATAAATCACCAAATATACTGATGTTTTATTGCAGGTTGTGGCTAAAGTATCAGTTGGAGAGGAATTTGAGCTAAGTACCCAGCAATATTAATATAGTAGCCATAATAATGTCAGTGGGATTCATCAATAGGGCTTGCTTTGGGACTTCATTGATCTCTCTTGGACCCCAGTAACACATGGAGGAATTTTGTTGAGAGCTTTTGGTCCATTTCATTTTACTGGATTCCTCATGATATGTAGCGTAATCTCTGAAAATAGAGCTATAGAAATTCAGACCCTATGATTTTCTCCACTAAGTTCTAGATTTTTTCTTTTCTTTTTAAAAATCATCTTTGTTTTAATTAGGAATTCTGCAATTCCTTATGATTTTCAGAAGGCAGTTATAATAACTTGTAATTATACATAGAATAAATTGAGATATAGAAGGATTTGTACAACACAGCATTCTCAAGACTTTTAATTGTTAACAGTTGGGGCTCAGGATTCTGGGAGGTTAAAAGTCCCTAGAAACATAAGTACTTGAGATACTGTTAACATGTTATTACTATGATTCCTGGATGGTTTTAAATCAGCCACAAGTGTTTTAATATAGTCTACTAATGAATTTTTGCTAGAAACTTTGCTTTATCATTTGGAAGGTTGGCCCTTAAACAATTCTCCCCTCACTTTACACCAAACATGAGGGAATTATATTTCAGCAAGGGAGGTTTTTTTTTTTTTTTTAACTTAAAAGTGATTTACACCCCTGTATGACTGGTAAACTTTTTGGCCCTCAGAGATTATCAGAATTCTAAACACCGGTTCTATCCATCTCAATCTGTTGACCTAGAGAAAGTTATATTCATTCTCTTAAACACTGGTGATCTCCTCATCTTCAGACCAAGGTAGATACAATACTTCTTAGAAGCATTTTGAGGTTTAGGTAAGATAATGTTTTTAGAAACACCTACCACAGTGACTTACAAATGAAGTAGAATAAGAGAATTTAGTTAAATAAATTGTAGTTTCATACATCCATCCAGCAGTATTGAACATCCAAATAGGTCAAGAGATAATCAATAAGTATAAATTGATTTTGGATTAAGGGATGTATTTGATAGTCCCTCACTGTTTTTTCAAGGACTAAGAATAATGCATTCATGGAAGTGTCTTACTTCAGTATGTCTAGAGAAAATGAAGAGTTGAGGAGTCACTAAAACATTTCAGACTCCAAATCCATTCTAAATGCTAGGAGTCTGAATTTTCCATATTTGTTTCTGATGTTATAGAATGGTGATGCAAAGTGGTTAAGAGCATGGGTTGGAAATCATAGCTCAGGAAAATAAAGTCTCTGCCTGGTCCTTTCCTGGCTCTTTCACCTTGGGCAATTTATTATGCTTCAGAATCCTCCCCTGTAGAGTAGAAGAACTAACAGGGCTATCTCACAGGGTTGCCATGAGGATTAAATACATCAATTCATGTCAAGACTGGCACATTGTAAGCATCTAATAATTGTTAACTATTTTTTAATTGCATAAACTTACTTAGCTTCCTCATCAGTTATGTAGACAAAGAGTAAGATACCAAAAAGCATGATTTTAACTTCCTAAAAAGGTATTTTAGTTTCACTCATAAATTTTTGTCTTTAACCTCCTTTGGTGAAGGCTTTAAACATTACTCTTAGTGTGGGAGGAACGTGTTTTTTTTTTCCTTTTTGAAAGTGATTATAATTCTCCATCTTTTGTTGTTGTTGTTAATTCATGAAGATTTCCAAAACTCCTGAGAAAATTTCTCATATCTTTAATCAGAAACAGGGGGAGAAAAGCATAAATCTTGAAAAGGTTGAGAGACAACTATGTAAAGAACAGATTCACTGACAATGGGAACAAAACACAGTAATAGACAACCAGAGTGTCTTCTTTCATTTTTTGACCTTTAATTGAAAGATTGAAGATAAGTAGTTCCTGAGAGAAAGCAAAAGGCTGATTCACTTGCCCTGTAGCTTAAAGTAAAGAAGCTTCCTGGAAGCCTTACTATATATTATGAATCACTCTCTTGTCACTCTAAGAAGTTCATAGCTAAGTAAAATGCTGGAAATGGATTGATGGTGCTATGACAGGCACCAGGGCTGAAGGAAGAGGTGAAAGGCCTCTAGATAATACATCTGGGCCTCTCTCAAGACATCTTTTGTAAAGCTGATATTTCTGAACTAAGGCTTTCCTGCCTCACTGTATTAGAAAAAAATTGCTCTTTAAAAATTCCCATTATTTTAAAACATTCCAATCCATTGAGCAAAGTTATGGAAAGCCAAGTGCATTTTATTGTCCTTTAAATTTAAATATTCCCTGTGTCTTCAGAATTATCTTAAAGGAATATCCAAACGTAAATCCTAAAGTACTAGTAGTCTTTATTAAGGAAGCCATTGAAAATCTCATAATAATTGGACCCTGGACAAGAAGCTACTGAAAAAAGGAAAAAGCTGGACTCAAGCCAATATCTGACATGTCATTTAACTGTCCATAAAATCACTTTTTTCATCACTCTTCCTCTAAGTCAATCAAACTCACGTGTTTTTGCATTTACCAACTATAATTTAGCCATAATTGTTATTAATTCTTTATAGATTTTAAAGGTTTCACCAACTAGGCCCATCTAAATATTTAGTGGTTGGCAGCTACTTCCTAATATAGATTAAGGGATCATTTGTTTCTTCCCTCCAATTTTCGTTTGATATATTGGACTCATACACTATGAAGAGTATTCTTAAAAATATTTTATCTACACAGTGATGCAAAGGTCAAAGAATGAATCTAGTTGATTGAACAGAATCAAAGATTTATTCAAATTCTGTAATAAAAGGTAGCTTAAAGTTAGTATATGAAAGCACAAAAGTTTCAATGATGTCTATGCTGGGGACAGTTCAGTTTTAATGAGAGGATCTAGTAAGTTTCTTGGATCTTAGATACTGGAGAGAAAGGTAGAGAAGAGAGGGAGGGAGGGAGAGAAAGAGAGGGGGAGAATGTTAGGTCTAGGAAACTCAAGGTGACATTGTATAGAGGGGAGAAATTGCAATATGGTTTTTGGAAGAGTGAGTGACCCTATATGGCTTGAAGGAAGAATATGAGAACTATAAAGTTAGAAAAAAGAGTTGAGTGGGGGCTGATGGTGTCTTGGTTAATATTAAACAAATTAGCCATTTACTAAGCTATAAAAGAGAGGCCACACATTATAATAAAAATTGCTTGGTTTTATTATCAGATGGACTTAAGAGTTACATAATGGATCTGATTCCCACTAATTGCATGATGCTAAGCAAGTTACTTAATCTATTTGAGCCTCACTTATCTCATTTGTATAATGCAAATCATACCTAATTTTTAAGTGTCTAAAATTTACAGGTATCTATATGAAATATCTGTCATTATGGTTAGAAATTCTTAGGCATATAACAAATGATTACTAATGATAAGCATTCACTGGAGTTTACTATTTTGTAAACTATATTAAGTTATGTTATTTTTAAAATTATTATTTTAGAACTAGTATGCTCACCAGAATTTAGGTTCCTGAGGGCAGAGACTTATCTGTTATTTACTGCTATATTCCTAGTGATTAGGAACATTTCCTGGATTATAACATTTAATCAATCAATATTTGTTAAATGAATAATAATCATACTCAGTTTATTATTACAAACATTCATCACTGTCAAAATAAAACTTTAGAAAGATTAATCTGGAAGTTCTATGCAGGAAGGATTAGAGTGAAGAGAGGTAGGAGCCTCCTTTGTGAGGATAACGTCACAATAACCTAAATGAGAAGTCATGCATGATTGTGGGAATAGATGGAATAAAAGGGAGATGTTCAAAAGACATTATGGTGAGTGGTGCCTTGGTGGCTCAGTTGATTAAGCATCTGCTTTCGGCTTAGGTCATGATCCAAAGGTCCTGGGATCAAGTCCTGCATCAGGCTCCCTTCTTGTCCCTTTCCTCTGCCCCCCCCCCAGCCCCACCCCGCTCCTGTGTATCTGCTCTGTCTCTCAAATAAATAAATCAGTAAAATCTTTAAAAGAAAAAGACATTATGATGGAGCAAAGAACTGCTAGAACTTAACAATTGATAATATGTGCTAAAAAGAGATAAGCTGTCTCAATACAAATTTAAACATTGATGATGCTTAAGGTTTTGAGTCTTAGCACTTAGAAGGATATTGATCTTAATTCACCAACATGAGAGTATCAGGAGAAAGAGCTGATCTGCAAAGGAAGTGAACAAATCAACTCTAGATATTGTGTGTGTGTGTGTGTGTGTGTGTGTGTGTGTACACACACATATTGAGTGTTTTCTATATCAAGAACTGTGAAAAGAGGTTCATATTCATTATCACATTAAATCTTTCTCAATAGTTATATGAGGTAGATGTAATAACTACTCACTCTGTATACAAACAAAGAAACTGAGGGATACAGAATGACTGGATAACGTGCCCAGGGCAAAACAGATAGAATGTGGCCAAAGTGAAACTATCTTGACTGTCTTGACTCCAGAGATTCTAACTATGAGGCTTAAGTATAGTTCAAGTATAAGGGATTTGGAGCATATGGGAGGGGAAGGAATATAAATTGTCTAATAATTCAAATGAAGGGTTTGTCATTTCACCATTATAACAGTCCCACAATACATTGTGAATGATTTTTAAGAAATGCTTTTCATGTTATTTCTGGAAGTGGTTGCACAATAGAATACTCTGCCAGATAATCCCATATTTGTTCAATCACAAATATTTAATTCTAAGCAGAGGTTGGCAAAACTACAATTCAGTTAACTCTTGGGGTGGTGATAAAGACCCCAGTGGAGAAAGGGACAGCAATAGGGGGAATCCCAGGTGATATGGACCTTTCTCCATGCTGAATCTAACAACACTCACCTCATGTTTTACCATCAACTATGCATTTTATTTTCCACATGAATTTCCTCAGAAACTATTAGAAATACATTAATTTCAATTCTCAGTGTTCAATTTTCAATTTTGAAATATAAATGGTGAAAGCACTCTTTTGGTTTGTATGTACTTAGTTGATTCATGGGATGAGCTCTAACAAATGTCCTAAAGAATCCTCCATCTCCCGTTTATCCAAACAAAGAACACTATTATTCCAGTGAAGTGTATAACTTTAGCAACATTTCTAATTCATCAGGACCATTCTCTTTGCTTACATTTTAGCTATCACGCTATACCTCAACAAGTGCTTAATTGTAAATCAAAGTTGTTTTTAGGAAACGATGTTTTAAGCATCTAATGCCATCATGCTATTGAGGCCACTATGTCACCTAACAAATTGAAGGAAAGTAGCCGGATGTCCAAGCAATAGTTTATAGTTGATTTTACTAGACAGGAAGTAGCTCTGTGTCTCATAATCTGTAGAGATACTGAAGTGGTCTTCAGTTATCAACAAGGCCTTGTGGACACAAAAAACTAGATTTTACATCAGTCCTTTAACGAGTAGACAATGTTAAGCATAACACAGACTGTGAGGCCATGTATCTGCAACTATGTCATAAGGAAGGAAGTGCTCATCATTAGATATTTATTAAAGCTTCATTATGGGGCTAGTTGACAATAGAAAAGTTGTTTGTGTATAGTTACATGGACTTTTTTACTTCTCTATTGATTGCTCATGGTTTTTTGAGTTCATAGAAGGGAAATCAAAAGCTTGCCTTTTTCAACTCTGTATACTTCAGAGTACTTGGCACAGATCTCTGTTCTTGATGTGTCCTCAGTTAATTATTATTAAATTTAATAGAAGTTGAGATTCCAAAATAATTAGAGAGCAGAGAAGCTCAAAGGGTACAAAGTTTCAGTTACATGATGGATAAGTCCTAGAGATCTATTCACAGGATGGTCCCTATAATTAATACTTTATGATATACTTAAAACTCTGCTAAGTGCTCTTATCATAAAAATAATAATAATAACTAATAAAGAGGATGGGAAGAAACCTTTCCAGGTGATGGATATGTTTGTGGCACAGATTGTGGTGACAGTTTCATGTATGTATGATTATGCCCAAACTCATCAAGTCACATATATTAAATAGGCTTTTTCTGTGTCACTCATGCCTCAACAAAGTGGTTTAACAACAACAACAAAAAAAGCCCTACATTCTGAACTCACATGAAGTATTTTGCCACTTAAAAAATCTTGGCTCTGGTGCAAATCGATTTTGGGGTAATTCAGTGGGCATACAGTACTCCCATATTCCCTAACCCAGAAGGACCTGCCTGAAAGTTGCCAGCACAGAGACAGATATCAGCATGGCACAGGGTTGTACAGCTAGGAGCATACTTGTAGGAGCAGCTCTGGTGAGGGTAAGTCAGGATTAATTTCTCAGGGGTCATGGATCCTATCTGTTTTCCCACTAGATACTCACTAAACACCCCAGCCTTCTGTGGGAAGTTTGAAATGGAGCAATACAGACTCTGAGCTGGAGTCTGCTAAACAGCTTTTTCTCTAGGAACTTTCAATTACTTTATTAAGGACAGCAACAGTTTCTTTGAGTAGAGTCAAGAAAAGGGGATGCATAGGAAAACCCTTTGCAGCAGTGGATTTCTTGATTCCAAGAAGTAACCGGTTCCCATATTCATCTGAGGCTCTTTCTTAACTGCCACATTGAAGAGGTTTCTTCGGACCCCTTGCCAAGCTTACTTCTGCCCTAGGTGTAGAAAGCATATTATACAGCCTGAGAATGGAATTAATGCTCAATGGGGGCAGGTGAGTGTACAAGGACTAGATTATTAACACTCCAGTAGTTTCACAGTTAATGGAGAGAGGCCCTCTTTTCCTTGGAATTAATTTGGTTTATTTTATAAAGGATGCAGTGCATGAATTAGATTCTTTTAAGCTTTTTCTAGCCTCAACAAAGCTTGGGTTGTCCTGGAAAATGGAAATGAAAATAAAAAGGCTTTATAGGTCTCATCTTTGAAAAGCATTTTTTTGCTATCAAAGAGCAGAACTACTGAGCAGAACTGACATTCCAAATAGGTGGTGGCAACAATAACCCATGAAATAGAATAGGGTAAAAATTTCTATTTGGACTCCATTAGTTTGGAATTTATTATAATAGTGAGGTAGACTGAAAGTAAGTCTACTTTTAAAAGGGTAAACCCCTTTACTACTAAAAACTGCAATAAAATAGGACAAAATATTATCATAGGTGGCTCCCATCAATTTAGGTTCTTTCTTAAATATCTGACGCAAGAATATTTGCAAACGATTAGTAAAAACATGAAGTAAATAAAAAATAACAAGTGGTGTTCATCTATTCATTAAAATGTCAGGATGTTCCCTGGTAAGAGCTTGATTTTTTCATTTTTGTTAACATTCATATAGGTACCAATTATTGTAAAGACAGCATTACAAAGAAGGGATTTGTATCAGTGACTTGGAGAGAAAGTACTTGGTGCCAATCTATATAAGAATGGCTGACTTTTATTGAATGTTTAATATATGCTAGCACTGTACCTGCATTATGAAATTTAATTATCATAACAAATGTAGCCCTTCGGTACTTCCTTATTATGTTTTATAGACTAAAATATTATAGCTTAAGCAGTTTTTTTAAAGATTTTATTTATTTATTTATTTGAAAGAGAGAGAATGAGAGAGAGAGCACATGAGAGGGGGGAGGGTCAGAGGTCGTAGCAGACTCCCTGCTCAGCAGGGAGCCTGATGCGGGACTCGATTCAGGGATTCCAGGATGATGACCTGAGCCGAAGGCAGTCACTTAACCAACTGAGCCACCCAGGTGCCCTATAGCTTAAGCAGTTAAAAGCAACTTGCCCAAGGCCAAATGGCTAATATATGGCCCAGACGGGGCTCAGAGACAGGTCTGACACTGAATCAGGTGCTTTTAGCTCTTCTGGTGTATTATTCTCTACTTCTGCTTACAAAATGGTTTTCATGGATAATCTCTAACACAGTAGCATTAAGAAATAATAAGTTCTATTATAGAAAGAAATCCTGTATGATGTACTTACTCATATGTAGCCTGGCTATTATTGGTCAGCCTTTTAAAAACCATGTTGTTTTGTTAATTATCAGGGTTTTGTTCCTGTGTATGGTAGAGTACAAAGTACAAAGTCAGGAAGGACATCAGTATAGTAAGTGAAGGGTGACAATATGAAAGTGGGCAATACAGGAGAGAAGGATCATTTTTATAGCTGTTAAAATATGAAGTAAAAGTTCAATTACAAAACCATTACCCTCCTAAAAACCTACCACTACTTTGGGCTATTCCTTACTCTATGTACTTAAGATATTGATGCCTTCACTACTATAGAAATTACATCAAAATTCTAACAGTTTACTATTGTTTCAAAATCAAAGTAGAAAACCTGCTTTGTGAGAACATTTAAATAAAAGTTTAGGGGCGCCTGGGTGGCTCAGTTGTTAGGCGTCTGCCTTCGGCTCAGGTCATGATCCCAGGGTCCTGGGATTGAGCCCCGCATCGGGCTCCCTGCTCAGCGGGAAGCCTGCTTCTCCCTCTCCCACTCCCCCTGCTTGTGTTCCCTTTCTCGCTGTCTCTCTCTCTCCGTCAAATAAATAAAAATCTTTAAAAAAATAAAAATAAATAAATAAATAAATAAATAAATAAATAAATAAACAAAAGTTTATTTCTTCAAAACAGTACTAACTCAGATATCACTAAATGATAAGACTATCATTCTCTCAATAATTATGACCTATATAAACTTTTACGTTCTTCCTAAGTAGAATCCAACTCTGAACTTCTTTGGCATAGCAAAACACTGTTGAATCACACATTAAAAAACCCCACTTAGACTTTTACAAAATAGACTGTAAGAGTCTCAAGGGACCCACTATTGGCTCTGCTGTCAATAATTCATGGATTAGAGTCTAGCCATAGGCTTTGATTTGATATACAAGATAAAATGATCTAAAAAGTGTGTATTAATGTAACGAAATAAATTCAATTTTGGCCTAGGATCAATTTACACTTTATAAAATTTAAGACCACATTCACAGTTAAGGAAGAAAATGCTTTACATTCTTTTCTTACCCCATTAAAAAATAAAGACTAAAGCAGGGGAGGAGAGATTTATTATATTATAAGGAGTTGGCTCACACAATTATGGAGCCTGAGAAGTCCCAAGGTCTGTAATCTGAAGGTTTGAGAACAGGAAAGCTTGTGGTCTAAATTCTTGTATGAGCCTGATGGCAGAAGACCATTGTTCCACCTCAAAGACCATCAGACAGATAGTGAATTCTCTCTTGCTCAGCATTTTGTTCTATTCAGGCCTTCAGAGGACTGGATGAAGCCTGCCCACATTGGGGAAGGCAATTTGCTTTACTCAGTCTACCAATTAAAAGACTAACATCATCCAGAAACACACTTGCCCACACAAACAGAACAAAGTTTAACCAAATATATGGGCATCCTGTAGCCTAGTATATTTGACACATAAAATTAATCACAAGTACCTCAATGTAAAACATTCCCAATTTTAAATCATCTCCCCTTCCTATCTCCACTAAGAGCTGCAGTCAACCCCACAACCCAGGCTTATTCTGATTTCTCCACTCCATCTTCAAGGGGTCAGGAAAGTTAAAATTATCCCAGACATCTGTCCCCTCCCTTCTATGTAATGCTACATTGTTTTTGCTCAGATCTCCATTTTCAGTGGCACCGCCTATTGGAAAACCTAAACTCCAAGTCTTTCTGCTTCTAATGTTGCCCACTTTACAACTTTCTCTAGTACTGTAAAACTTATTTTTCTAAAATGCAATTCTGGTCATAATATTGCCCTCTTTAAAATTAGTCTTCGATTCTTCATTATTTGCAAGTAAGTTCAAGCTCCTTAATAATGACATTATTCAAATTGGGTTTTGGCTACTTTTATAGTCACATATCTCACCATTCCCCCAGTGTATCATTTTTACCCTATAGTTGAATCAACCTTATTCTGAATCCATGAATACTTATGTTATGGGCTAAATGTGTCACCCCAAAATTCATGTTTAAGTTCTAATCCCCAATACCTCAGAATATGACTGTATTCTCTACTTTAAAGAGGTAATTAAGTCAAAATGAAGTTTTTAGGGTGGGCTCTACTTCAATATTACTGTTGTCCTTATCAGAAAAGGAAATTAGGACAGGTTCATACGGTGGGAAGACCATGTGAGGACACAGTGAAAAGACTGGTATCTATAAGATCTTCTTCAGAAGAAACGAACCCTGCCAACATCTTGATCTCCAGAATTGTGAGAAAACAAATTTCTATTGTGTAAGTCACCTAGTCTGTGGTACTTTGGTAGGGCAGCCTTAGCAAATGACTACAACAAAATAACATTCATTTAAGTGCCCAACACAAAATGTACTAAATGTTTTCTTCCCCTTACCTTGACATGCCTTTCCTTATTTTTTCTCCCTGGTAGGAATTCCAATCATCCTTCATAATTCAGCTCAACTGCATCTAAGAAATGACCTCTTTGCCCCTGCTAAGTACTTTATACACTCTGTTCTTTGGCATGTATAACTTCATGCTTCATCTTGTTAGGATGACTTTAATTTGATTGGGAGAATAGTCTGGACTCAACAATTTACTGTGAATTCTGGAGTTATAGCAATCCCAGAATTAGGCGAGATACTTGCCTGGATTTTTGTTTCTATTAACTAGAACCACCTGGTAACACCCTCTACTCCTTTGCCTCAGATTGCTTTTACCCTTCTTTATAGTTGATATTTAAGGTTAATAGTTCTGGGTATTCATCTGTTGATCTATTAATGCTGGTTAAAAGGGAGATATTAAAGGGCGCCTGGGTGGCTCAGATGGTTAAGCGTCTGCCTTCGGCTCAGGTCATGATCCCAGAGTCCTCGGATTGAGTCCCGCATCAGGCTCCCTGCTCCTTGGGAGCCTGCTTCTCCCTGTTCCTCTCTCTCTCTCTCTCTCTGTCTCTCATGAATAAATAAAAATAAAATCTTAAAAAAAAGGGGAGAAATTAAGGTACCAAAGTGTTTTTACAAAACTCAAGTGATACAGTGCTCCTGGCTAAAGTTTCACAAGGAGATGGGAGATAAACTCCCAGGACAAGGAAAAATCATTTTATAGTGATTGGATTGATTCAGTCTCTACTTATAATATATCCTCTACCCAAATAAACTCCATACCATAAAATAATGATGATTAATTTAAGGCAGACATTGGCAACTGTTTCTTTTGCACCAGATAGTATATATTTTCAGCTCTGCAGGATGTAGGTCTCTACTCCAACTACTCAAATCTGCCAATGAAGCACAAAAGCCCCAATAGGCAAAATGTAAATAAGTGTCCCAATATAACTTTATTAACAAAACTAGGTGATGGGCTGGATTTGGTCTGCAAGCCTAGATTTGCTGACCTCTCATTTACAGAACGGGGGGAAGGGGTGAAAGGATATTTCCTTAACTTGGCAAAGGGCTCTGAAAAGCAGCCCAGGGAATTTGGATTAGCTGTGGCCAGTTTAACTCCTGGCAATACACTAAACATTAACTATAGATATTCAAAATTATCAGAAGAGTTTCATAGACAACTTCTTTTTTTTTTTTTTTTTTTTTTGGTCTTGGCTGGCTTTTCTTTTCTTTTTTTTTTTTTTTTTTAATTTTTATTGTTATGTTAATCACCATATATTACATCATTAGTTTTTGGTGCAGTGTTCCATGATTCATTGTTTGTTCATAACACCCAGTGCTCCATGCAGAACGTGCCCTCCTCAATACCCATCACCAGGCTAACCCATCCCCCTACCCCCCTCCCCTCTAGAACCCTCAGTTTCTTTTTCAGAGTCCATCATCTCTCATGGTTCGTCTCCCCCTCTGACATACTCCCCTTTTCTTCCTCTTCTGTTATCTTCTTCTTTTTCTTTTTTCTTAAAATATGTTGCGTTATTTGTTTCAGAAGTACAGATCTGTGATTCAACAGTCTTGCACAATTCACAGCGCTCACCGTAGCACATACCCTCCCCAATATCTATCACCCAGCCACCCCATCCCTCCCACCCCCGACCACTCCAGTAACACTCAGTTTGTTTCCTGAGATTAAGAATTCCTCATATCAGTGAGGTCATGTGATACATGTCTTTCTCTGATTGACTTATTTCACTCAGCATAACACCCTCCAGTTCCATCCACGTCGTTGCAAATGGCAAGATCTCATTCCTTTTGATGGCTGCATAATATTCCATTGTGTATATATACCACTTTTTCTTTATCCATTCATCTGTCGATGGGCATCTTGGCTCTTTCCACAGTTTGGCTATGGTGGACATTGCTGCTATAAACATTGGGGTACACGTACCCCTTCGGGTCCCTACATTTGTATCTTTGTGGTAAATACCCAGTAG
This sequence comes from Zalophus californianus, assembly GCF_009762305.2. Classification (NCBI taxonomy): domain Eukaryota; kingdom Metazoa; phylum Chordata; class Mammalia; order Carnivora; family Otariidae; genus Zalophus; species Zalophus californianus. The sequence continues at coordinate 88,335,640 of NC_045600.1, forward strand.
TGCTATTGCTGGATCGAACGGTAGCTCTAATTTCAACTGTTTGAGGAACCTCCATACTGTTTTCCAGAGGGGTTGCACCAGCTTGCATTCCCACCAACAGTGTAGGAGGGTTCCCCTTTCTCCACATCCCCGCCAACATCTGTCGTTCCCTGACTTGTTAATTTTAGCCATTCTGACGGGTGTGAGGTGGTATCTCATGGAGGTTTTGATTTGGATTTCCCTGATGCCAAGCGATGTTGAGCACTTTTTCATGTGCCTGTTGGCCATTTGGATGTCTTCTTTGGAGAAATGTCTGTTCATGTCTTCTGCCCATTTCTTGATTGGATTATTTGTTCTTTGGGTGTTGAGTTTGATAAGTTCTTTATAGATTTTGGATACTAGCCCTTTATCTGATATGTCATTTGCAAATATTTTCTCCCATTCTGTCGGTTGTCTTTTGGTTTTGTGGACTGTTTCTTTTGCTGTGCAGAAGCTTTTTATCTTGATGAAATCCCAATAGTTCATTTTTGCCCTGGCTTCCCGTGCCTTTGGCGATGTTTCTAGGAAGAAGTTGCTGCGGCTAAGGTCGAAAAGGTTGCTACCTGTGTTCTCCTTTAGGATTTGGATGGACTCCTGTCTCACGTTTAGGTCTTTCAACCATTTGGAGTCTATTTTTGTGTGTGGTGTAAGGAAATGGTCCAGTTTCATTCTTCTGCATGTGGCTGTCCAATTTTCCCAACACCATTTGTTGAAGAGACTGTCTTTTTGCCATTGGACATTCTTTCCTGCTTTGTCAAAAATAAGTTGACCATAGAGTTGAGGGTCCATTTCTGGGCTCTCAATTCTGTTCCATTGATCTATGTGTCTGTTTTTGTGCCAGTACCATACTGTCTTGATGATGACAGCTTTGTAATAGAGCTGGAAGTCCGGAATTGTGATGCCGCCAGCTTTGCTTTTCTTTTTCAGTATTCCTCTGGCTATTCTGGGTCTCTTCTGGTTCCATACAAATTTTAGGATTATTTGTTCCATTTCTTTGAAAAAAGTGGATGGTATTTTGATGGGGATTGCATTGAATGTGTAGATTGCTCTAGGTAGCATTGACATCTTCACAATGTTGATTCTCCCAATCCATGAGCATGGAACGTTTTTCCATTTCTTTGTGTCTTCTTCAATTTCTTTCCTGAGTATTTTATAGTTTTCTGAGTACAGATCCTTTGCCTCTTTGGTTAGATTTATTCCTAGGTATCTAATGGTTTTGGGTGCAATTGTAAATGGGATCGACTCCTTGATTTGTCTCTCTTCTGTCTTGTTGTTGGTGTATAGGAATGCCACTGATTTCTGTGCATTGATTTTATATCCTGCTACTTTACTGAATTCCTGTATGAGTTCTAGCAGTTTTGGGGTGGAGTCTTTTGGGTTTTCCACATACAGTATCATATCATCTGCAAAGAGTGAGAGTTTGACTTCCTCTTTGCCGATTTGGATGCCTTTGATTTCTTTTTGTTGTCTGATTGCTGTGGCTAGGACTTCTAATACTATGTTGAATAGCAGTGGTGAGAGTGGACATCCCTGCCGCGTTCCTGACCTTAGGGGAAAAGCTCTCAGCCTTTCCCCATTGAGAATGATATTCGCTGTAGGTTTTTCGTAGATGGTTTTTATGATATTGAGGTATGTACCCTCTATCCCTATACTCTGAAGAGTTTTGATCAAGAAAGGATGTTGTACTTTGTCAAATGCTTTTTCTGCATCTATTGAGAGGATCATATGATTCTTGTTCTTTCTTTTGTTAATGTATTGTATCACGTTGATTGATTTGCGGATGTTGAACCAGCCTTGCAGCCCAGGGATAAATCCCACTTGGTCGTGGTGAATAATCCTTTTAATGTACTGTTGGATCCTATTGGCTAGTATTTTGGTGAGAATTTTTGCATCCATGTTCATCAAGGATATTAGTCTGTAATTCTCTTTTTTGATGGGGTCTTTGTCTGGTTTTGGGATCAAGGTAATGCTGGCCTCATAAAATGAGTTTGGAAGTTTCCCTTCCATTTCTATTTTTTGGAACAGTTTCAGGAGAATAGGTATTAATTCTTCTTGAAATGTCTGATAGAATTCCCCTGGGAAGCCATCTGGCCCTGGGCTTTTGTTTCTTGGGAGATTTTTTATGACTGTTTCAATTTCCTTAGTGGTTATAGGTCTGTTCAGGTTTTCTATTTCTTCCTGGTTCAATTTTGGTAGTTGATACTTCTCTAGGAATGCACCCATTTCTTCCAGGTTATCTAATTTGCTGGCATAGAGTTGCTCATAATATGTTCTTATAATTGTTTGTATTTCTTTGGTGTTGCTTGTGATCTCTCCTCTTTCATTCATGATTTTGTTGATTTGGGTCATTTCTCTTTTCTTTTTGATCAGTCTGGCCAGGGGTTTATCAATCTTGTTAATTCTTTCAAAGAACCAGCTCCTAGTTTCGTTGATCTGTTCTACTGTTCTTTTGGTTTCTAGTTCATTGATTTCTGCTCTGATCTTTATGATTTCTCTTCTCCTGCTGGGTTTAGGCTTTCTTTGTTGTTCTTTCTCCAGCTCCTTTAGGTGTAGGGTTAGGTTGTGTATTTGAGACCTTTCTTGTTTCTTGAGAAAGGCTTGTATTGCTACATACTTTCCTCTCAGGACTGCCTTTGCTGTATCCCAAAGATTTTGAACAGTTGTGTTTTCATTTTCATTGGTTTCCATGAATTTTTTTAATTCTTTTTTAATTTCTTGGTTGACCCATTCATTCTTTAGTAGGATGCTCTTTAGCCTCCATGTATTTGAGTTCTTTCCGACTTTCCTCTTGTGGTTGAGTTCTAGTTTCAAAGCATTGTGGTCTGAAAATATGCAGGGAATGATCCCAATCTCTTGGTACCGATTGAGACCTGATTTGTGACCTAGGATGTGATCAATTCTGGAGAATGTTCCATGGGCACTAGAGAAGAATGTGTATTCCGTTGCTTTGGGATGGAATGTTCTGAATATGTCTGTGAAGTCCATTTGGTCCAGTGTGTCATTTAAAGTCTTTATTTCCTTGTTGATCTTTTGCTTAGATGATCTGTCCATTTCAGTCAGGGGGGTGTTAAAGTCCCCCACTATTATTGTATTGTTGTCAATGTGTTTCTTTGCTTTTGTTATTAATTGCCTTATATAATTGGCTGCTCCCATGTTAGGGGCATAGATATTTACAATTGTTAGATCTTCTTGTTGGATAGACCCTTTAAGTAGGATATAGTGTCCTTCCTCATCTCTTATTACAGTCTTTGTTTTAAAATCTAGTTTGTCTGATATAAGGATTGCCACCCCAGCTTTCTTTTGGTGTCCATTAGCATGGTAAATGGTTTTCCACCCCCTCACTTTCAATCTGGGGGTGTCTTTGGGTGTAAAATGAGTCTCTTGCAGACAGCATATGGATGGGTCTTGTTTTTTAATCCAATCTGATAGCCTGTGTCTTTTGATTGGGGCATTGAGCCCATTTACATTCAGGGTAACTATTGAAAGGTATGAATTTAGTGCCATTGTATTACCTGTAAGGTGACTGTTAACTGTCTGTTGTCTGTGTTCGTTTCTGCTCTTTGCTGCTTTTAGGTTCTCTCTTTGCTTAGAGGACCCCTCTCAATATTTCTTGGAGGGCTGGTTTCGTGTTTGCAAATTCCTTTAGTTTTTGTTTGTTCTGGAAGTTTTTATCTCTCCTTCTATTTTCAATGATAGCCTAGCTGGATATAGTATTCTTGGCTGCATATTTTTCTCGTTTAGTGCTCTGAAGATATCTTGCCAGTCCTTTCTGGCCTGCCAGGTCTCTGTGGATAGGTCTGTTGCCAATCTAATGTTTCTACCATTGTAGGTTACATATCTCTTCTCCCGAGCTGCTTTCAGGATTTTCTCTTTGTCTCTGAGACTCGTAAGTTTTACTATTAGATGTCGGGGTGTTGACCTATTTTTATTGATTTTGAGAGGGGTTCTCTGTGCCTCCTGGATTTTGATGCCTGTTTCCTTCCTCACATTAGGGAAGTTCTCTGCTATAATTTGCTCCAATATACCTTCTGCCCCTCTCTCTCTCTCTTCTTCTTCTGGGATCCCAATTATTCTAATGTTGTTTCGTCTTATCGTATCACTTATCTCTCGAATTCTGCCCTCGTGATCCTGTAGTTGTTTCTCTCTCTTTTTCTCAGCCTCTTTATTTTCCATCATTTGGTCTTCTATATCGCTGATTCTCTCTTCTGCCTCATTTATCCTAGCATTCAGTGCCCCCATTTTTGATTGCACCTCATCAATAGCCTTTTTGATTTCGATTTGGTTAGATTTTAGTTCTTTTATTTCTCCAGAAAGGGTTTCTCTAATAACTTCCACGCTTTTTTCAAGCCCAGCTAGTATCTTTAAAGTCATGATTCTGAACTCTAGGTCTGACATCGTACTAATGTCCGTATTGAGTAGGTCCCTGGCAGACGGTACTACCTCTTGTTCTTTTTGCTGAGGTGATTTCTTTCGTCTTGTCATTTTGTCCAGAGGAGAATAGATGAATGAGAGAACAAAAGGCTAACAGGTTTACAACGTCCCCAGCAAATATACTGTATACAAATCAGAAAAGACCTGAAACCAGGGGAAAGGAAAGGGAAAGAAAGAAAAAAGAAAGAGAAAAAGAAAAAAAAAAGAAAAAAAGATAAAAACAAAAACAAAACAATTCAAAAAAGGCAGAATATGATCAAATATGATCAGGCTAGTGCATAGATCAGTGCCACACACTAGATTTTGGGCGTATTTTGGTCTGTTAGAAAAAAGTGCCTCCTAAAATTTTAAAGGAAGAAAGACATATATGTACAAAATAAGGGTTGATACAATGAAGGGATGGAAGATGACTGTAAAGATGAAAATTATAAAAGATTTTATAAAAGGACTTGGTAAGATAAGTTGTTTGAAAAAAGAAAGAAGATTTAAGGAAAAAAAAAAAAAAAGGAAAAAGGGAGAGAATGTGATCAGGCAGGAGACTAGAACAAAGCCATACACTAGTGGTTTAGGGTATATTTTGATCTGTTAGAAGAAACTGTACCTCAAAATTTTAAAGAGAGAACAACTTATATATATATGCCAAAAACAAGGATAACTACTATGAAGGGATAAAATATGACTCTAAAAATGAAAAAAAAAATAAAAAATGTTTTTTTTTTTTTAAAAAAAGGGATTTATAAGATGTTGGTTGAAAAAGGGAAAAAGAAAAATAAAAAAAGTCAACAAAAATTAACTTTGATGAAATAATGAATCATGGTAAAAAAAAAAAAAAAAAAAAAAAAAAAAAAAGAAGCCATGAATCTATGTGCAGTATTCCCCTAGCGCTGGAGTTCTCCTATTCTCCTTGATCGATCAACTTGGTCTTGGCTTGCTGGCTGTTTGTGCTGATCTTCTGGGGGAGGGGCCTGTTGCTGTGGTTTCCAAATGTCTTTGCCGGAGGCGGAATTGCCCCGCCCTTGTCGGTCCGGGCTAAGGAAGCTGCTCCAGTTTGCTCTCAGGAGCTTTTGTTCCCTGCAAGCTCTCGGTACAGCTTTGGAGGACCAGGGCGAAAATGGCGGCCTCCCAGTCTCCGCCCGGAGGAGCCGAGAACTCGGGGCCCCACTCCTCAGTGCGCCCCCAGAGAAAAGCAGTCACTCCCGTGTCCCTGGTCTCTGGCCGCACTCCGTGCTCACCCGGCCTGTGATCAAGCGTTGCTATCTCTGGCACCCGACCCCGCTCGGAGTCTCCAAACCCAGCAGATCCCTGCAGTGCGTTCCCGCACCGCTCCTCCCCAGGAAGGAAGGGGAGTCTCCCCGGATCTGCTGCTTGTTGGGTCCCTGCTGGGGGAGCCGTGCCCCGACTGGGCCGCAGATCACAGTTTGTGGCAACCCAGAGCTGAGAGCCCGCGACTCTGCTCCGTCTCTGCAGCCGGCTTCCCTGCTCTGATACCTGGGAGCTCTGCCGCACTCAGGCACCCCCGGTCTCTCTGTGACCCCAAGGGTCCTGAGACCACACTGTCCCGGGAGGATTCCACCCCCCGCTTAGCCACTGCAGCGACGTCCCTCCGCCGAGCCAACTTTTAAAAGGTCCGATTTTGTGCTCCGCGGCTCTAGCACTTGCCAGAAGCGGCCGGCGGAGGCCCCTCCCCCGCCGTCTATCCTCCCGAATATCGCCTCGGATTCACTTCTCCGCACGCCCTACCTTCCAGTAAGTGGTCGCTTCTCTGTTCAGAGAGTTGTTGCTACTCTCCTGTTCGATCTCCTGTTGAGTTCGTAGATGTTCAGAATGGTTTGATCCCTATTCAGCTGAATTCCTGAGACCAGACAAAATCTAGGTCTCCTACTCCTCCGCCATCTCATAGACAACTTCTAAGAAGAACAGAAAGAGAAGCCCTGAATTTAAACTCTGGAATATTTCTACGATGAAAGGCCTGAAAGAATACATGGAAGGTTGGGGAGCCTGGGTGGCTCAGTCGGTTAAGCATCTGCCTTCGGCTCAGGTCATGATCTCAGGGTCCTGGGATTGAGTCCCACATCAAGTCCCGCATCGGGCTCCCTGCTCAAAAGGGAAGTCTGCCTCTCCCTCTCCATCTGCCTCTCCCCCTGCTCATGCACTCTCTCTCTCAAATAAATAAATAAGATCTTTAAAAAAAAAAAAAAGAATACATGGAAGGAAAAAATAAAGGTCAACCAGAGGAGAGGAATAGGCTGATGAAAAAATCTTCTTAATCACAGATTCCTTTGCCAATTAATTCTCTTCTACATTTTATTTTTTTAAAGATTTTATTTATTTATTCATGAGAGATAGAGAGAGAGAGAGAGAGAGAGAGAGAGAGAGAAGCAGAGGGAGAAGCAGGCTTCCAAGGAGCAGGGAGCCTGATGTGGGACTCGATCCCAGGACCCTGGGATCATGACCTGAGCCGAAGGCAGACGCTTAACCATCTGAGCCACCCAGGCACCCCTCTTCTACATTTTAATCTCTATCATTCGTGTCTACTAATCATGAACACTGTGCTCTAACCCTTTATACAATTTACTCATCATTACTTTTCCCAGTATAGAAATGCCCTTTTGATTCCAGCAGTAGCTCAGCACTTCCTAAAATATGTATCCATGATCTATAACAGACAAACAAACAAACAAAACAAGAACAGACTCATGAATACAGGAAACAAACTGCTGGTCACCAGAAGGGCAAGGTGTAGGGAGACAGGCTAACTAGGTAAAGGAGATTAAGAGGACAAACTTCCAGTTATAAAATAAATAAGTCATGGGGCTATGAAATGCAGCCTAGGGACTATAGTCAATAATACTGTAATGACTTTGGAGGTGACAGATGGCAACTAGACTTACGATTGGGATCATTCTGTAATGCATATAAATATTGAACCACTAGGATGTACACCTGAAACAAATAGGATACTGTATGTCAGTTATACTCCAATAAAAGTTAGTTAATTAATTAACTAATCAATTAATGTGTATCCATGGATGTAAAAGGCAATACTAAGTTCTAACCCATTTCCCCTGTTCTTAACAGAATCGCAAATTTGTTCAGGGTAGCAATGTACTGAACTAAGAATTTCAAATTCTAAGCTTCCTTGCAACTAGAGTGGCCATATGAACTTGTAGCGGCAATACCATACGACGCCATTTTGCTATCTCCTCACTGATATCTTTCTCTTCTTCCTATTTGAAATAAGAGTGAGATATCCAGAGAAACAGCAGACACCCTGCAACAAGAAGAATGAAAAACACCTACTAAGAATGACAGAACAAGAAACTAAAATGAATCTGAGTCTGGATGACAGCCTTAAGCAGTAGCACCTGCCTTGGGTTGACCAACTCTACATTTCTAATTGCATGAAAAAGAATTCAACTCTAGGTCAGTGGTAACTGGACACAGTGTTTTTTTCTGCCCACACATCAAACTAATAAAATAAGTAATCCATGGTTATAGTAAACATGAAAGGATGATTGTATTAGTTTTCTATGGCTGCTATGGCCACCAACTTAGAAGTTCAAAACAATGCAAACATTATTTTATAGTTCTTTAGGTCAGAAATCTGACACAGGTCTCACTGGGTTAATAGCAAGATATTGGCGTGCTGTGTTCCATTCCGGAAGCTCCAAGAGGAGAATCGCTTCCCTTACCAATTCCAGCTTTTAGAGACCACACATATTTTTTGACTCATGCCCCCTTCCCCCATCTTTAAAACCTTTCTTCAATAATTATGTCTCTGACTCCAGCCTAGAAAGGTTCTCTGCTTTTAAAGACTCACATGATGAGAGACCTCTGAGCCTGGATAATCCAAGATAATCTCCCCATAGCCAGGCCCTTAACTTAATCACATGTGCAGATTCCCTTTTGCCATATTAGGTAAATATTCACAGGTTCTGAGGGTTAAGATGTGGATATCTTTGGGTAGCTACTAATCTGCCTACCACAATAACAAAAAGAAAACCACATAAATTGTGAATTTTATGTCTGGGTTTCCTGGTATATTTCAAGATTCTTGTATAGAGTTATACAAATAATAGAAGGATAATAAAAAATAACTATCTTACCAGAAATGGGAAGTATTATACCATTTTTTAAAACTCCATACTATAGTAATACTACCGTTTCAGCAATAATCTACCTTTCCAGGATGGATAATGAGCCCGAACTTCCCTAAAATTGGAAATGCTTAAAATTGAATTAGGCAGAAATAATGAAAAATTTCTATTATTCACACATGGTTTGCTGCAATTTTTCAGCAGGACAGATTATAGAGGTAGAAAATTTTATAGAGCAAATGACTGCTTCTCAGGAAAAGAAGTACTTTTAGAAATCAGAAAGTGAAAATTTATACAAAAACTTATGTAAATAACAAATATTTTTAAACCTTATATATTCTATAGGAGTTTCCACATATATCATCCCACTTAATCCTACATTTTTCCTAGTATTGAGGAATATTAAAAAGGCATTTTTGATTACTCTCTCCTACCTCATCTTCTATATCTGATTAACCACCAAATCATTTAACTCTTTTGCAGAGAATCCTTTTGTTTTCCATATCCTTACCATACCCACTGTCAACAATCATGCCCAGGTACCACATAATTTTGTGTTTAAATTACTTAGTTTCTTTTATCTTAAATTCTCACCTCTATATATATATCCTACATGCTGCTACAATATATACTATATCTACAATATATTGTATATGCTGCTGCCAGAACTATCTAGAACCAAACATTTTCCAAGTATTCTAGATTTGTGACGGGTCCTCCCATTTAAGGGAAGCTTGAGAAGTATCCACCCATCCTTTCATTTAACACTTCTAATAACCAATAACATTATGTTTTGCAAGACTCTCTATAATATGTAGCATGGGTAAATATTTTGTTATTTGGAAAATATCCCTTCCTTTTTTCATTTAATTCCCTATTTTTAACATTTTAAGCCACATGAACTAAATTCCCTCTCTCTTCAGCAAAATACATTTTCAAATATTTGAAGATAGTTGTCATATCTCTTCTAAATCATATATTGTCCCAGTTAAGCATTCACCATCCCCAATTCTTTCTCATCTCAACTGGAAGCTCAGGATTTTTCTACTGTCTTTTTGGTATATCACAGTTCACCAATGATACACTGAAAATTTTATTGCTTGGGTTAAATTGAGTACTGCTAAGACCAGGATCTTGCAGTGTACAAGGAACGGGTGAATATGACCTGTTTTTTATATTGCCTCTGTTTACTATGAATTCTGTGACTTTCATGTTATAGTTTCTTCCATGACTTTTCATATGACCTACTTCAAACATGATCTCTGCCATTCTAATATTTTACAATTTATATTTTAAAATAAATATTTATTACAGATGTAATATTTGTTCATTTAAAAAAATAAGATAAGTAAAAAGAAAAAAAAACATAATCTTCGCGTTCAAAGAATTACTAACCACTTGAACCTAAATAAGAAAATCACATTTTCTATTTAATAGATGAAATAATTTGGATCAATCTTCCAACGAAGGATAACTAGAACAATCAGATAGATAACAGATAGATATATCTAGATAGAGAGATAGATAGATATAAAGACATATAAATATCCTTCAACACTAATAAGATGAAGAATATTTATTTTACTGGTGCCTTATCCAATCACAGATAGAAATCCAAAGAGGTAAACCAGCACTTAGGACAAACTTTCTGCTGGCAATACTGAACATGATAAGAATCTAAGAAGCACTTCTGATAATATCTCAAGGAAGGGGAAAAAAATCTTTGGAGTCCAAGGTTCCAAAAACATGGAAGTATTGGTATCTCTAATACTACAGAGTGGGACCTTAAAGGGCTGCAACCTAGGAAAAGAGTGAACCCAAAATAGAAACAGATTGTTCTCACAGAGACATTAAAAAAAGTAAAAGCTTCAAATGTCCTCAATTCCTGGGACTTGGTTAAAGTAATCTCAGATTGCTGGTGTACTCTGACACTCAGCAGAAGTAAGTATAAGTCCTCCATGCGGGATTACAACATTACTTTAATCCTCAAATTATTTCTATTTCAAATATATATATAAATTATAAATTTTCAAATGTATTGTCAGTTATACAATCAAAATGATCAAGCCTATAGGAGATAAGACTGTATGAATGAAAACTAAAATAAACAACAGACAAAACAAAACAGGGGACCTAGATCTGAAAATATAACTCACCTATTTTATTGTAACAAGTTGAGAATTTTGAAAGGGAATTATTAACAATATAAAGGGAGTTAAATTTGAAAGAAAATAGAACTTTTTGAACTGAAAAAAAATACCACATATAAAATTAAGAATCCAATGAATATGTTTAAGAAGATAACCTCTCTTATAACCATAAAAACAAAAGTCCTTAATGAAATATAAGAATATCAAACCAACACTATATAAAAAGGATAACACATCATGACAAGTTGTGCTTTATTCCAAAAAGGCAAGTTTGATTTAAGATTTGAAAAGCAATCAATAGAATTCACCTCCTTAGCAAAATAAAGGAGAAAAGCCATATGGTTCTTTCAAGGAAGCAAAAAAAAAAAAAAAAATCACTGAGTACATTTCAACACCTATTTATTCTAAAAACTTCAGCAAAGTAGGAATATAAGGAAATTACCTTAATCAGATAAAACCATCTATAACAAGAGCATCCTGATAACGTATTAGACAATTTCTCCAGATCCAGTAAAAAAATAAGAAACTCAACTATCTTCATTTGTTTTAGATAATTACTACAGGTCTTGGCCAGCAGAAAAGCCATCGCGCGCACACACACACACACACACACACACACACACACACACACACCCCTCCAAGAAAAGCCTATTCCACTTACCCAAAGGACCAGAAATATGTGGCTTTACAAGATTTCTTTTTGGCAATACCCACCAGTCAAACACCAAGAGAAAAACTGCACCACCTCCTACAAGGTTTCCACAGGGCTGCACAGGGAACTGATCTACTCAACCCCAGCCCTGCCTGGCAGAAGCAGACTGCTGCTTCTTCCATCCCTTACCTGGCCACAGCTGTCAGCATTCCAATTCCCTGATCAAGGTAGTATCAGCAGAGTGAGCGGAGACCTGATCTTCATCCCACGTAGGCCAGAAGCAGATGGTGATTCCCTCGTGTCCCACCTGGAAGTAGGCAATGCTGCAGTTACTCCACCAAGCTACTGTTAGTGGTAGGGTCCAGCTACAAGTTGGGCGCCACTCCTCCCCAGCTGCAATGAGACTGTACAAGGTGCTGTCAGTCAGAACTAGTCAATACTCTGTTTCCTCTACTCCTGGTGTTACCAGAGCTCCATTGGGAGCTGAACCTACACACCTACCCAGTAGCAAGAAAATTGAGTGAGACAGTGCAGAGTGAGGCTAAATGACACTAAACATAGGTCCCTATCTTACATGCTTATACCATATGCAAAAGTTTACTTAAAATGGACACAGGCCTACATGTGATAGGTAAACAATAAAGCTTCTAGCAGAAAATAGAATATTATCATAACTTTAATGTAGGCAAAAGATTTCTTAAACAGTACCCAAAACAACTGCTCAAAAATAAATGATCCTTTGAATTTATGAAAATTAGAGTTTTTTTTATCAATAAAAGGACACCATTAATTGAGCAGACAGTTCACAGCATGGTAGAAGATACTGCAATTTACATATCCAACAAAAGACTCCTAATCAGAGTATATAAAATATTCCTGTAAATGAATTAAAAAAAACAATGAAAATGGACAAAAGTCTTGAACAGGAACTTCATCAGAGAAAATCCCAATGGCCAGTAAGAATAGAAAAATGTGTTTGACATCTTAACTTACAAAGGGAAAATAAATTAAAACCATAATTTGATACCATTACATAACTTCCCTGAAGAGTCAGATTCCAAAGAGTGACAATACCAGTGTCAGCAAGGATGTAGAGTAACTGGAACTCTCAAAACTCATTGTTGGAACTGCAAACATTTACCACCAATTTGGAAAATATCTTGACAATATCTGCTATAGTTATCCTGTTTCTAGTCATATATATCAGAGAAATAAGTACATAAGGTCCCCCCAAGTGTGTACCAATATTTCTTAATGGCCCCAAACTAGAAACAAGCCTAATTTCCATCAACAGATTAGATTAATAAACTTTGGAATACTCAAATAATGTGATACTACAAAGCAATAAAAAGAAACTACATATACATACAACAATATAGATGAATCCTGTGGTTATTATCTTTAGTGAAAGGAGCTGGACATTAAACATACAAATGATTCCATTTATATTAATTTCAGACAAGCAATACTAACTGATGGTAACATAAGTAAAAATTAGTAGTAATAATGTATGATTCTATGGATGCATGGCTCCAGGCTTTCTTAAGGCTGTGTTCTCCAGATTTTCCCTTACTCTCAAAACATAATGCTTATTCTTTTGGGAGGGTCCTTACTCTTAGGATGTGGCTTTTCTAGAGTCTTATCCAAAAGCCCAGGTTCTTTATGAAGGCTCCTCTACTCTGAAATACTTCAATTCTAAGCTCTGTCTCCTTAGTACAACACAGGTGCTAAAATCTTTGTTCAGCTTTTCAACCTTCCAGATGTCATGTTTTATCAGATTTTTTGGTGAATTGCTGTGAACTACACAGCATAAGCAGCTGGCCAAAGATGCATGGGAGTATACAGGCAGATTTTGGAGCTCCTTCACTGGATTGTCCCGCTCAGGATTTAACCTCTAAAGTACCAGTATACTGTATTCACAGCCGGTTTAATTCTACCCATTTCCTTTCCCCAACAATACAGTTTGTAAGTGCCCTCAGAAGAAAGAGCTGGGATAAAGAACACTTCTCTCAAGTATCATAGACCCTTAATCCCTGCCTGCATTGGTTGCTCTCCACTGCCTTCCAATAGTTTTGTTTGTTTCAACCTATTTCTTTCAGCTTTTGTCCTTCCTACTACTATCCTATCCCTACTACTATCCCTCCTGTTCCCTCAATGGGAAAGTGAATCAGAGAAGAGACATGTATATGACCTCACTGATATGAGGAGTTCTTAATCTCAGGAAACAAACTGAGGGTTGCTGGAGTGGTGGGGGTTGGGAGGAATGGGGTGCCTGGGTGATGGACATTGGGGAGGGTATGTGCTATGGTGAGCGCTGTGAATTGTGTAAGACTGTTGAATCACAGAACTGTACCTCTGAAACAAATAATACATTGTATGTTAAATAAAAAAGAAGAAAATAGTAGGAAGGGTAAAATGAAGGGGGGGAATCAGAGGGGGAGACCAACCATGAGAGGCTATGGACTCTGAGAAACAAACTGAGGGTTCTAGAGGGGAGGGAGGTGGGGGGATGGGTTAGCCTGGTGATGGGTATTAAAGAGGGCACGTTCTGCATGGAGCACTGGGTGTTATGCACAAACAATGAATCATGGAATACTACACCAAAAACTAATGATGTAATGTATGGTGATTAACACAACATAAAAAAAAATTTTGATACAAATTTTTCTGTTACAGCTAGAACCTGAAGTCCATTTGTTTTCTTCACATATGAAGTATAAGAGCCTTAGGGGTGAGGAAACATATCACACACTTCTAAAATTCTTAGATTACCTAATCTCATGTCACAGTTTCTGCTCTAAACGTTTTGTTGTTTTGTTTGTCTGTTTGTTTTTGTTTTGTTTTGTTTTGTTTTGTTGATTGCTTCATTTGGACTTGAATAAGGGTAAGAACTGCAGACAGCAGTTGAGAGCAAAGCACTGTATGATACAGAACCTCAGTTAAATCCAATGTTATGTAGTGAAGGACTGATCCAGGATTTCCTTCAGGTAGTTGGATCTGTGGGAATCATCCTGCAGTGAATTAAGATTTTCTGACGCCTCTCTGTATACATTTCATCAGGCAATACGGGACAGGAATGACAATTCCTTTTAACATTGCATTTGTGACTCAAATAGAAATATGATCCACCTTCCTGAGGGGCTTCAAAAACTTCACTCATAACAGATGAAGAAACTAAGAATCATGAAAGATAGAAAAGTGGAGGATGGAGCTAACTGTCATTGAGTCGACACAGAATCACTGTGCAGGTTTCTACACACAATGTATGTTTTAATTCTCACAGTAATTTTCAGAGAGATTTTTTCATTTCTGTTTCTCAGGTAATAATGAAATTGTGCTGGGACTTGAATGTATCTTTTAGTTTATGCTCCAGTGCAGGTGTACAAGAATCACAAAATGCTGATTGAAAACAAATTTAAGAAGCTCTTTGTGATGTAAAAGAACTGAATACCAATGTGTGCTTTGGAACAACTCTCTCCTTCCCTAAAGGTATAAATAAGCATTTCCAAATGTTTCTATACTGCATATAGACCTTGAAGATTTCTTGGAAAATGATACCATAAATCTAGAAAAATATAAATCTGATACCACATGCTATCCAATTTTTTCTCTTATGTTTTATGCTATTTAAAGTTAAACTGTTCCCATTTGACATACATCAGCACAGTGAACTATAGCAGGTGCTTTAAAACAACAGAAATAAAAAATGTATTTAAAAATTATAGGCAGTCTAAGAATATGTTCACTGAAGTCAGATGGTCAAAGGATTTACTGCATCATAACCCCAAGAATTTGGCCTTTCCATAAAACCATAACCAACATGAAAATGGGAAAAACAATTTTATAGTGAATAAAAATAGTTTTACTAATTTCAAGTAATGAAATCAGTAGAGATTGCATCTTTGATTATGAAGTAGGATAAGGACCTTTGAATTTCCCACATGTGCTTCAACTGCACAATTAGATCCTGATTAGGTGTGCATGTGAGGGAACCCGAGGAGAGATAGACATAAGGATGGAAAACTTTGTCACATTCTGGACTTCAAGGCTGATTTGCTCCTCTGTGTGCTAAGTAAATATTATAATGGGAGAACCATCTTCTCCAGGGAAACTTTAACACAATTAAGTCTGTAATTCCACCAGGTCAGGCAAGGAACCTTGACGTTTAGTAGAGAAGGCTTGACCTTGCAGCCATTTTTTTTCTTCTAAGGTTTTAAGCCTTTCCTGCTAAGATACAGCACTCCAAAACCATAAAATTATTGAAACTGAACTCTTCCCTGGAGTTGACTATACTTGCAAAGGTCTAAAGTGATCACAGCTGTTCCAAATGAATGCCACATAGGCCTAATTTAGCAAACAAAACCTAAGATTTATATAGGCCCTTATTCAGGGAAGTTGAGGTAAACTGACATATTACCTCATTTACCAAAACATACACCAAAAAAATGTTTTCTAAGAAAGCAAACAAATACAAAAACATTCCATTCTTGCAAACACATTAAGTATTTATATATAAGTTATAAACTACCACATTTTCTCTAATTTCTCTTTTAAATATCAACAATCATTAGTGAAATATAAAGAAATAACTGGTAATATGATTCTAGCATTATCTTCACTATTTTCAGATAACTGTTTTTTTGGGTGTTGTATTTCATATTTTATCTTAAAATTTCTTTTCAGGAACTAATTTCATTTTAAAATCCTTTAGAGAAGGAGACAAACCATAAGAGACTCTTAATCTCAGGAAACAAACGGAGGGTTGCTGGAGTGGTGGGGGGTGGGAGGGATGGGGTGGCTGGGTGATGGACATTGGGGAGGGTATGTGCTATGGTGAGTGCTGTGAATTGTGCAAGACTGTTGAATCACAGACCTGTACCTCTGAAACAAATAATGCAACATATGTTAATAAAAAAATAATGAAACCACAAAAAATAAATAAAATAAACAAAATTCTCATGAGGTGTAGACATATCATACATTTAGCCTTTCTCACTAGTACTTATTTTTTTAAAGATCAACGGTTTGAAATTTCAACCTTTATGTCTATGGGACACACAAATTTTCCTCAAGATAATCCTCCAAACCCTTGACATTTGAATCATCCACATGTTGTTGTCTTACTACATTTCTCTCTTCCACATGGACGTCTCTTCTCTAAAATACCATGCCACCTACCTCATTCAACCTCTATCCTATTTCTTCTTTTTTTTCTCCTTTTTGACTAAACTAATCGAAAGTGTGGTTTATGTTCATTATTTTTTTTCAATCTGACTCACTCCCAGAATAATTTTGTTTATATCTGGTTTCTTTCTGTTGAGATCAGCAATCGCTTCTTAATGACCCCAAACTGACCCGTTATCAGTCTTATCCTATTGACCATTTTCTTATCACGTAAAATCTCTGCTCCCTTAACTTTTTTTTCCCCTTAACTTTTGCCACACTATCCTCCCATGGCTCTTCTCTTCATTTTTATAACCATTCTTTTGTCATCTTGTTAATGCACTCCTTACCCGGCGACCTTTTAAGGTTTATGTTCTAGAGGGCACTGCCTTTCAAAGTCTCTTTACCACAAGTGCCTTTTTCAAATTCTTTTTATGGGCAGATACCTTGCAAAAACCTATTTACCAAACCAACTTCTCTCTTGGGCTCTAATTATGTACTGAATATCTCCACCAAGACAGTCTTTAGAAACCTACAACATGCTGATTTCCTCAAAGGCATTTGATTCCATAGTCTTTATATTTCCCCTGTACTTCTCAAATATCTCATATGTACCACAAATCATTACATTCCATTTCCCTAGTACACCATTCCATATCACCACTGGTAGAAATTCTGACAACTGCACACTATTCCAATTCCAGGGACTATACTGTATCTACCACCACCAGTGATGTGACATTCAGCTACACTGCTAGACATTCAGCTCAAAATCCCATTTCAGAGTTTGCTTTTCCAGACTCTATCAACTGTTACATATCCAGTTTCTTGAGATCAGTTTCTGAGAAAGTATTTGTGTAAAAGAACTTTAATGAAAAAGGCTCTCTGAAACATCACTTTTCAGAGATAGGGGCTGCCCCAAGACAGTGGTGTGACCTTGAGTAAGCCACAGAGAGGGATTCAGTTGAGGTCTGTCAAATGACAATGTTCCAGAAGCTATGGAATGAGTGCTTTTTTTCCTGGACAGCATTCCCCTACCAGTTTTATCCCTCTCTCAAACTACGTCCACCATATCCTTTACTCCAGATCTACTTGAGGGAGCTCTAAGAGAGTTCTATTGTAAAACAGGAAGCACTCTCAAAATGTCTACCATTAATCTAACAAGCATTACAAGAATGCGGAGGAAAGTAGGGAAAAGTGCAGGTGCCTGGAGTCAAAAGAGCTTGGTTAAAGTTGTCTCCATAATTTAATAAAGGTGTCTCCACAACTCAATAAAGTTATCTCCATAACTTAAAAAATGAACTTGAGTAGAGCTCCTAATCTTTCTATCAATTTTCTTACCTATCAAACTGAGAAGAAGAAGAATTCATTTCCGTGTATCTCATAGGGGTACTAAGCTATTAAATGAGATAAAATTTTGCAGAACTTCTTACATTACAGGGCTTACGCATATTATTTAAACATAAAAAGCCATTATAGAAAATTCTATGAAACAAACTAAGTAGTTTTAAAAATAGTTTTGTTAGATTAGTACCTGCTAGATTTTTTTCCAGCCTGCAAAATATGAACATATAAGGAGAGGACTGAAATCTTTGTAGAAAATTTAGAAATAGAAGGTTCTGTAGGAACTCAAGAGAAATTATGTTTCAATCTTAGTTTCACCATTTTAAAATGTACTTTTAGATAAATCATTTAATCTCTCAATATCTCAATTTCCTCACTGGTAAAGTAATAAAAATAATATTAAATTGTTCATATAAGATCTGCTTTCTCTGGCATGTAAGAAATATTCAATTATTAGTCATTCACTCAATAAATATTTATTGAGCACCTATTATGTGGTGATCATTGTTCTGGGTATTAATAGCTATTTTTGGTTTTGCTATCATTATCTTTATTATTAGCCCTTATTATTTTGCCATATGAATCCAGAAAAGGAAAAGGAAAATGTCACATCTACTTATTTACTTCCTGGTCTACCTTAAACTTTTGGGTCTTTAGCAGAGTAATTTCTACAAGAAATTCTCAAATTTTATTCCACCCAAAACATGACATTCCATGAAATTGGGAAAAGTTTCCTGCTTGCACAATGAATAAATAACTAGTTATTAAAATTGGAAAAATGCTACATTTATTTCATTTTCTGCTTGCTTGGCTTCCTTAAATACCTGACAGTAGAGAACAGAGGTATAAAGAGCAGGCCTCAAGGCTTGGGCATAGTGACTTGGTGTAAAGTCTTCTGCTGGGTGACCTTGGAAAAGTTATTTGATCTCTTCTGCTTCAGTTTATTTATCTACAAAATGAGAAAGAATACTAGTAACCACTTTTTAAAGTTGTTGTGGGAATAAATGAGTTAGTATGTACAATATGTTTAGAATAGAGCCTGGCCCAAAATGAGCACTCACCAAATGTTTCCTGTTTTTAACATGGTACTAGAAGGTAATAGAAGATGGTCTCTACTACATACCTATGTGAATACCCTTATTTTAAGTTTATTCAATGGGACAGTATTCCATTGAGTCCCACAAAGATTACCATGATCCCCAGATATTCCAGCATGATTTCTTTAGTTATCAATTAGATGAGAGTTCAGACTTCCTTTCTTCACTAGCAATGCCAACAACATAAAATTATGTGTCTTCACATCTTAGAGAGTGAAGGCTATGTGGATGAAAACCAGCAAATACAATTCAATATTCTTCACTGTTTTTCCTTTTAATCAGAACAACATTTCTATAAGACAGAGACTGAAAAAGGACACAATTTTGTTGTAGATCTCCTTCCAGAGGGACGTTTGCTGTAATGACTGTAAAGGTGTAAAAAAGAGAAACTGAAAACCATCTGATAAAACATCCCAGTTGAACATTATACATATTTCAATAATATTAGATCTCATTATCTCCAGTCTTGTTTTCATTCCTTTTCCTTATTAACACTATTTCTACATTAATAGGTTAATAAAATATTTTTATACTTGGTTATTTGTTCCATTGCTTTATCTTTACTTTACCATTCTGTATATGTTTTTATTGACCTCAGAACTAATTACCACGATGCTCTTCTCAGTATACACTACTGTAGTCAGTGTTGAAAGCTACAATTAGTAGTGTCTCAATCTCTTTTTTATTATTATTTGCATACTTCCTTAGTCTCATTATATCAATCAGTTGTTAAAGTTAATGATAGCTAACTTTTGTTGAATTCATATTATATGCCGAGCATTGTACAATGCACCTTACATGTTATTTATTATTCAAAAAAATCCTTTGAGGTCAGTACTACATCTCCCATTTGCAGTTAATGAAACTGATGCTCAGAGAATTTAAATAACTTCCATCATGTTCATATAGCTGGTAAGTATCAATAGTACTATTCAAATCAAATTATGTTTTTCACCATAGCTGAGCACTGTATGGTCCTCCTTTTAGAATTCAATATTTTATGGAAAAAAATCACCCTCAGATTAGATCATCTCTTCTTGCTATATTCTTTTTTAGTATTTCCCTATAACAGTAAAAACACATTGGGTGAGGGGTGCCTGGGTGGCTCAGTTGGTTAAGTATCTGCCTTTGGCTCAGCTCCCAGGGTCCTGGGATCGAGCTCCACGGTGGGCTCCTTGCTCAGAAGGGAGCCTGCTTCTCCCTCTCCCTCTGCCTGCCTCTCTCCTCTCTCTCCCCCTGCTTGTGCTCTCTCTCTGTGTCAAATAAATAAATAAAATCTTTAAAAAAAAAGAACACATTGGGTTAAAAGATTCAATCTGTTTTATTCATCCTTGTTTTTCTAGCACATAGCACAGTATCTGGCATATAGGAAACACTCAATAAATATATACTGAATGAATAAATGGATACTGATAAATTTTGGAAAGATTCCTTTTTGCCTGATAATTGAGATCTGAAGAGGAAGAAATGCTTTACTTCTCCTATGTGTCTAAAGGAATGGTCAGGGCTTCTGTAACAACACAGGGGGGAATCAATCACAGCTGAGAATAAGTATAAAGTAAATGAGTATAACATTTACTTTAAAATAAGACAAAATTTTCTTTTCTGAAATAATTATAGACTCCCAGGAAACTGCAAAACTAGTAAATAAAGTCCCATGAAAATTTTTTTTAAGATTTTATTTATTTGTCAGAGAGAGAGCAAGCAAGTGAGCACAAGCAGGGGGAGTGGCAGGCAGAGGGAGAAGCAGACTCTCCGACTATCAAGGATCCTGATGTGGGGCTTGATCCCAGGACCCTGGGATCATGACCTGAGCCAAAGGCAGATGCTTAACCAACTGAGCCACGCAGGCGTCCCGTATTTTTTTTTATTGTTTTATTTTATTATTTTTTTACATATATAGAGGATTTTTTTCTTTTTTTATGTTCAGTTAGCCAACATATAATACATCATTTTTAATAACATATAATATATGGTCATTATAGAGGATTTAAGGAAAAATAAAGGTATAAAACCAAAATAATGATTTTTCTCCATAATGACAGCAAACAGTAACCATTGCTGATATTTTAGTGCATTGCCTTCCACAACTGTCTATGTGTAAGCATTTCTACAAAATTGGAATCAAATTGCATATAATTAGTATCCTGATATTTTCACTATAGAACATCCCAGAAAAATCAGACACTGGAGAGTCAACTTATGGCACTGGATAGTGTCAGGCCACTGATTAGAACAAAGATAGAAACCCAATCTTGTATAACCAGGTCTTTGTGAAGAGTAGCTCTTAGCCATGATGGGCACAGCTGCATCCTAGGAACAAACACTCCAGAAAAAGGTGCCCCAAGTCAGCCTGCTCTCCAAAAGAATCCATATACCTCTAGCTGCTCTAGGCTCTTAAGTTGGAGATCTTCCATTGCATAGGGAACCTATCCATAATCAACTCAGCCTGCTGACCTAGTATGGGCATTGCCTGTCATCCATCCACAGATAGCATCCACAACTCAAGCCAGCCCAGCTCCTTAGGCTCTCATGTGGGGCTATCTGGGGGGTTATCTCTAGATGGGACCTCCACTGTAACTCCCTTTAGTCTCATGTAGAGACACCTTCCATCATTGGGCTAGGGCAAGGTATCAGTATCATGCCAATGAACCTCTGGGGCTTCAAGTAGGAATTACCTCAGAGTAGATGTTCACATAGGAGGAACAATGTTTCTCTATTGAAACTGGCATTCCAGTTCAGTATTTGCATATCCAGACTTTCGTCCACGACAAAACTGTGCCCATCACCAAAACTGGCCCTTACCTTTAGCCCGTCACCAATTCCCCAGTTATCCCCAGCCACAATGAAGTCTGCCGCCACCACTCCATACAGTCTAGCCAGCGTTTACTGTTAGTTCTGCCTGGATACATCTATGTTTTAAATTTAACTTCATTTATGTAACTCAGATATATTTATCAACTTCAGTAATATATACTTCTCTGTTCATGGATGCTTATGATTAATTCAGGAAAGGCCTCTCCTTTACTTTTTAATTCATTAACCCCCAAAACAATGCCACTGGTCACCTACCAAATTACATTTTATAAAAATTCATAATAATGTGCTTATATAGGAGAACTTCTATTTCTGCTGCGAAAAATAACTGCCTTGGACTTCATACCATAAACAACTATAAAAAGACATAAATGCATACTAAATAACTCTTTTTAGACATTCGACTAATACAGAGTTGGAACTACTGAGAAAAAGAAAACAAAGTGAGCTTTAAAATCATCCTTATTTTCTACACCATTCCATTCTGTGAGAAAAAGACAGGGGGAACACAAGCAGAAAATGTCATTCACACTGAGCTGAGAAGACTGAGATCAGAGGTAGGGAGAAAAACTAAGGTAGGTGAAATTTATGAGGAAAGTATAAGAGAAAAGGGAGATCAGCAGAGATAGCTCCAGAAATTGGTAAAATTATCCCCTTGAGCCTGTCCATTGCAATATATATGGTGAGACTCCAAGAAGCTAGGCAGAGACAGAGAATTTATAAACTGAACAATTCCTAGAGCTCACACTACACTAAGACATAGTCAAATTCTAAAAAACCAGAGTGAAGACCTTATGGAATACCCAGGAAATTCACTATAGACCCCCCACAAGAGACATGCCTTAAGAGTAAGGCTAAATTAAATTAGTCTTGGAGTAAAGGCTAATCTAGACTTGCCATAAGAGTTCTTAAAATCAAGCCTTAAAACAATCAATTGATCCATAAGTTATACACCTGCAAACTGCAACAAAACTCAATTCTCTTTTAAAAAGACAATAAAATACAGACACTCAAAAATGTAATATTTACAAAGATAAGGATCCAATAAAGTACTGTTAGACATGTGAAAAAGCAGCAGGAAAAGCTATAACATGGAGAAAAATTAGTCCATAGAAACAGATTCAAAAATGACAGAATGATGATGTAATGTATGGTGATTGACATAATAAATTTTTTTTTAAAAAATGACAAAATGATTGGATTAGCTGAGAAGAAATTTTAAATAGTTACTATAAATATGTTCAGGAACTTATGAACATAATGAGTGAAGAAACAAAATATATGATATAGAACCAAATGAAATTTTTAGAGTCAAAAATTAACATACCTGAAAAAGTCACTGAAAACATTGGTTGGATTAAACAGAAGATAGGACAGTACAAAAGAAACTATCACCAAATCTAAAAACAAAAGTAAAAGCTATTCATATGAACCACACAAATAAAAGACTGAAAAAGCAAACAAGAGCCACAGTGACTTGGGTGATAATATCAAGAAGGTCTAACATATGTATAATGAGAATGACAGAGGAGAAAGGGGAGAAAAATTGATAAAATACCCAAAATGTTTTAAAATTTGATGAAAATTGTACCCCAACAGATCAAAGAAGGTAAATGAAATCAAAACAAAATAATCACAAAGAAAAACACACTAAGGCACATCATGATCACAAAGAGTACAGGCTAGAAGACAAAGCATTGAGATCACTAAAATGCTGGAAAAACAAAAAATCCTGTCAACCTAGAATTCAATATATAGTAAAAATATATTTTAAATATAAGTGTCAGAAAAACAAACACTAAGAGAATTTGGTGCCTGCAGGCATACCTGCACTATTAAAAGAGCTGAAGAAACTTCTTCAGAATAAAGGAAAATGATATTAAATGAAAAGCTTATGCAAAGAAATGTAGATTACTGGAAATGATAATTATCTGGATAATTTTTTTAATTTTTTTTAAGATTTTATTGATTTGACAGAGAGAGAGAGAGATCACATGTAGGCAGACAGGCAGGCAGAGGGAGAAGCAGGCTCCCTGCTGAGCAGGGAGCCTGATGTAGGGCTCGATCCCAGAACCCCAGAATCATGACCTGAGCTGAAGGCAGCCGCTTAACGACTGAGCCACCCAGGCACCCCTATCTGGATAATTTAAAAAAGACTTTACTAATTTTTATATTTCTTTAAAAGGAAATTGATTAAAGTCAAAATAATAACATAGATATAAAATAATAAATAAATAAAATATATAAGATAATATGTTGTGGGTTTGGGTTTCAAAATATATAGAGAAGCAAAATATATTAGAATAAATGGAAATACATTGTTTCAAGGATTCTGAATTGTATGGGAATTGTTACATTATTACAAAAATAGATTGAGATATGTTAAATATATACATTGTATACTCTAAAGCAATCACTAAAAAAAAAAAAAACCAATAACAAACCAAATAGGTTATAGCTAATAAGTTATAGCAGCTGGATTATTCTTATAATTAAAGTCATTGGCTCATCTTGTTATTAGTGTTTGATCTGTCTTTGTTGAATTCTTGATCTTAGGAATTTATGTTCTCTATAAGATGTAAGCCGGTGTTCCTCAATTTGTCATAACTTTACTCTTGTCTTTATATTTCTGATACCTGTCTCTTTGGATCGTTCTTGTCTAACAATGACTTGACTGTTTTCATAGTACTTTTGAACAGAGAGGTAAGCTTGTTTTTTGTTTGTTTGTTTGTTTTTTAGTTTAAAGTTTAGGTAGTCAACATACAGGGCAATATTGGTTACTGGAGAAGAATTCAGTGATTCATCACTTACATACAATACCCAGTGCTCAACATAACAAGTGCCCTCTTTAATACCCATCACCCATCTAGCCAACCCCCCACCCACCTCCCACTATCAACTCTGTTCTCTATCATTAAGAGTCTCTTATGGCTTGTTTCCCTCTCTCCTTTTTTTCTTCCCCCCCTTTCCATATGTTCATTTTTTTCTTTAATTCCACATGAGTGACTTGTTATTTCTGACTGACTTATTTCACTTAGCATAATACACTTTAGCTCCATCCGTGCCATTGCAAATAGCAAGATTTCATTCTTTTTGATGGCTAATACTCCATTGTGTATATATAAACAGGAATATACACACACACACACCCCAAATCTTTATTCATTCATCAGTTGATGGACATTTGGAATTTCTCCATAGTTTGGCTATTGTAAATGCTGCTATAAACATCTGGGTATGGGGCACCTGAGTGGCTCAGTCAGTTAAGCGTCTACCTTCACCTCAGGTCATGATCCCAGGGTCTTGGGATCTAGTCCCACATCAGTCTCTCTGCTCAGCAGGGAGCCTCCTTCTCCCTCTCCCTCTGTCTCCCAGCTAGTGCTCTCGCTCTCACTCTCTATCTCAAATAAATAAAATATTTAAAAAAAAAATCTGAGTGCATGTATCCCTTCAAATCTGTATTTTTGTATCCTTTGGGTAAATACCTGGTAGTACAATTGCTGGATGATAGGGTAGTTCTACTTTTAACATTTGAGGAACCTCCAAACTATTCTCCAGAGTGGCTGCACCAGTTTACATTCCCACCAACAGTGCAAGAGGGTTTCACTTCCTCAGGATCCTCAGCAACACCTGTTGTTTCTTGTGTTATTTTAGCCATCCTGACAAGTGTGAGATGGTATCTCATCATGATTTTGATTTGTATTTTCCTGATGATAAGTGATGTTGGGCATCTTTTCATGTGTTTTTTAGCCAACTGGATGTCTTTTTTAGAAAAGTGTCTATTCATGTCTTCTGCCCACTTCTTAACTGGCTTGTGTTTGGGGTGTTGAGTTTGATAAGTTTTTTATAGATTTTGGATACTAAACCTTTATCAGATATGTTGTTTGCAAATATCTTCTCCCATTCTATAGGTTGCCTTTTAGTTTTGTTGATTGTTTCCTTTGCTATGCAGAAATTTTTATCTTGATGAAGTCCTAATAGTTGATTTTTCCTTTTTTTACCTTGCCTGTGGTGACGTGTCTAGTAAGAAGTTTCAACAGCTGAGGCCAAAGTTTATGCCTGTGGTCTCCTCTAGGATTCTGATGGTTTCCTGTCTCACATTTAGGTATTTCATCCATTTTGAATTTATTTTTGTGTATGGTGTCAGAAAGTGGTCCAGTTTCATTCTTCTGTATGTTGCTGTCCAGTTTTCCCCCACACGATTTGTGGAAGAAACTGTCTTTTTTCCATTGGTATTTTTTCCTGCTTTGTAGATCAGTGGACCATGTGGGTCCATTTCTGGGTACTCTATTATGTTCCATTGATCTATGTGTCTGTTTTTGTGCCAGTACCATACTGTCTTGATCACTACAGCTTTGTAATATAGCTGGAATCTTGATGCCTCCAGTTTTTTCTTTTCCAGAATTGCTTTGGCTATTTGGGGTCTTTTCTGGTTCCATACAATTTTTACGATTGTTTGTTCTAGCTTTGTGAAAAATGCTGGTGGTATTTTGATGGGGGTCGCACTGAATGTGTAGATTGCTTTGGGTAGTATAGACATTTTAACAATGTTTGTTCTTCCAATCCATAAGCATGGAGTGCTTTTCCATTTCCTTGTGTCCTCTTCAATTTCTTTCATAACTCTTCTATAGTTTTCAGATAATAGATCTTTTACCTCTTTAGTTAGATTTATTCCTAGGTAACTTATTGTTTTTGGTGCAATTGCAAATAGGATCGATTTTTTTACTTGTTTTTCTGCTGCTTCATTATTGGTGTATAGAAACACAACAGATTTCTGCACACTGGTTTTATATCCTATGACTTTGCTGAATTTGTGTATGAGTTTTAGCAATTTTTAGTGGAGTCTTTCGGGTTTTCTACAAAGAGCATCATGTCGTCTGCAAATAGTGAAAGTCTGACTTCTTCCTTGTCTATTTGGATGCTTTTTATTCCTCTTTGTTGTCTGCTGAGGTTAAAACTTTCAGTACTATGTTAAATAGTAATGGTGAGCGTGGACATCCCTGTCTTGTTCCTGACAATCGGGGAAAGGCTCTCAGTTAAATACACAATCTAACCTTACACAGCAAACAAAGCCCAAGGTGATCAGAAGGGAAATAATAAAGATTAGAGCAGAAATAAATTATATAGAAATAAACAAACAAAAAACAGTATAACAGATCAACAAAAATAAGAGCTGATTTTTCACATTAATAAAATTGATAAACCCCTATCCAGACTTATCAAAAAGAAAAGAGAAAGGACCCAAATAGATAAAATCATGAATGACAGAGGAGATATCACAACCAAAACCATAGAAATACAAACAGTTAGAGAATACTATGAAAAATTATATGCCAAAACACTGGGCAACCTGGAAGAAATGAACAAATTCCTATAAACTCGCAAATTACCAAAACTGAAACAGGAAGAAATAGAAAATTTGAACAGACCCATAACCAGCAAAGAAATTGAATCAGTAATCAAAAATTTCCCAACAAACTAAAGTCCTGGGCCGGATGGCTTCCCAGGGGAATTCTACCAGACATTCAAAGAAGAGTTAATACCTATTCTTCTCAAACTATTCCAAAAAATAAAAATGAAAGGAAAACTTCAAAACTCATTCTACAAAGCCAGCATTACCTTGACTGCAAAACCAAAGACCCCACTAAAAAGGAGAATTACAGGCCAATATCCTTGATAAACATGGATGCAAATATTCTCAATAAAATACTTTTAAATCAAGTTCAATAGTATATTAAAAGAATTATTCACCATGATCAAGTGGGATTTAATTCTGGGCTGCAGGGGTGGTTCAATAGTCAAAAAATCAACAAATGTGATACACCATACTAATAGAAGAAAGGATAAGAACCATATAATCCTGCCAACAGATGCAGAAAAAGCATTTGACAAAATACAGCATCCTTTCTTGATAAAAACCCTCAATGAAGTAGGGAAAGATAGAACATACCTCAACATTATAAAGGCCATATATAAAAGAACCACAGCTAATATCCTCAATAGGGAAAAACTAAGATTGTTTTCAAAGACTTTAATTTCTCTTGAATTGGTTCAGCAAGTTTTGGAGGAAGCTATTTTTTCCTTTAAATAAAATAACCTTTCAGCCTACTTAAAAGGTCTGAGAAAAAATTTTAAAAGCCATGCAAATGCCAAGTCCAGCTGCACTTCATATTGACTCACACAAGAAACTAAGTATGAGCCTGATCTCATGCAGCACCAAATATCAATATACATACATATGTTTCTTAAGACATTTTTTTCTAGGAAAAAAGCCATTTTAAAGTATATTACAGACATCTGACACTTCAATGTGCCTCTATATCCTCCTGCATTATAATATACCCATATCATACATTAAAAAAAGTATGTTTTCTTAAAAGAATCTAATTCTCAATCTATACTCAAACTTTCACAATACACTCCCACTTTTCAAATGAAATCTAACCAAGGATGAGCATTACATTTGGATGTTACATCTCTTGACTCTCTCTTTCTTTCTACATTTTTATTGATGCATACATGCTACATTCATACATACATCTTAAGTTTCTTAAACAGAACCCTTCTCTTTATTTTTTACATTTTTTATTGTTGTTGAGATAAGACATATATACAGTGAGGTGTATATATGACTATAAATGTTCCTCTAATAACTGATCTAACTGCATTCAACAAATTTTGATATCTTACTTTCTCATTATTAGTTTGAAATACTTTACATTTTTCCAGTAATGTTTTTAACTCATGAGTTATTTAAAAGGGCATTAATTTCATCTGCTTCATTTTTTTAAACATGGCTATCATAAATGTTTTAATTAAAAATAAAATGTAAATTATTGATTCAGATTACATTATGTTTTATTAGATAGAACTGTTCTATATTCTTAATAATTTTAGACTGATTTATCAATTATAAGATTTGTATTTAGCTTGTATTGAGTTAAAGATTATTGCCTATATTACCAGTTTGCTAAATGTTTTTAAATCACAAATATTGTTGAAACTTACCAAATTATTTCCCTGCTAGACCTATTAACATAATCATATTTTTCTGCATTAGTCTAAAAGAGTGGTAAATGATATAGGACAAAAAGTAATATCTCATTGTTGATTTGTATTGGGTTTTTAGTCAACAGTGAAATTGAAAGTTAAAGACAAAGAATAAGAATTCAGAGTGAGAAAAACCTGAAGATAGTATGGAGTCAATGAAACCAAAGTTAGAGGTGTTTCCACTTCATTGAAAAGGATGAGCAGTAAACTAAAAGGAGTATTAAGAAAGTGTTCAGTAAATTATGCAACCCAGAAGGCAAATCTAGAAATACTAATTTTGCTGTGATTTTGTGGACTAACCTAAAATAAAGTGGTTTGAAGATGCAGTAGGTGTCAAAACAACAGCTAAGCTTGATAATCCAGAGGTTTTTTTCATAAGAGAGAAGAAAATCTACACCATGACAGTTCTACTTTCTTCATCCTAAGTACCATCACCCATTTTCTCAAACACAGACACCCAAAAAAATGTTTGTCCCTTCTTGGAGTCTCAGAAAAATAATATATACTAAAGAATTAACTGTTGCAAACGTAACTGAGTAGCATCCTAACGTGGCATCTTAATTATCAGACATTGCCTTTGATTTCAAAAAGCCATTACCATAAATATTAAGCAGAAAATTCTGAAGAAAAATAGTTTGTTGTTTTTATATCTTAATATTATTTTATAAAGTAAAGCCTCATGTGACCTTCAGGCAAAGAAAAAAAATCGCATCTAATAATTGAAGCCATTTTTCCATTTCTCGCAAATAGTTTGCTATTATAATACTTGCCTATAACAACCTAATTCTCATTGATGTTTTACTAAGCTCTCTCCAAAACTGAGTTGTTAATCAAGACATGGATGGGAAAATGATGTAAATAAATCCTTATGTTCAACACCATGAATATCTGGTTTATTCCTGCATAATGACTTAAAAGATCTTACCCACAGGCTTTAGACCAGAATTAGAGTAATCACTCATTTTCAGGTCTAATGGATAGCAACCCCACCTGCATTCAGCATTAATGTTAGTGGTATAAAACAAAGCATTTAAAAGCATTATTTGGATTTATAACTTAATGAACAAATTCTCTATTCAACTGCACTTCCATAGTTATGGAGTTCTTGCTTTTACATTTATTTTTCCTAAACCTAATGATTAATTTGAATTTTGAAAATTAGATGGTGATTAACAAGTAGTTTCCCAATGTATCATATTCTGTCTTTTCAAATTCCTGGCAGACTTCCCATTTAACTTTAAGACCGACTGATGCTTCGTATGTTTGAAACTACATAATCAGACAAGTAGAAAAAAACAAGACCACAAATACATAAAATACATGTATCAATTTCTTGAGAGATATAAATGATTACTCTTACATCAAAAGAAAAATTCAAACTGTCATAGCATTCCTTGTTTCTGAATTTTGTTTTGGGTAATGGAAAAAATTGATTTTTTTAAATCCCTATTTATAGTAGAATGTAATTGTCCTGGTAGAATATAATAGATCTAGAAATATGATATTTTGTATTTGACAATTCCATGCTTACTTGCAAATAAAAAGTTCTTTTCTTGATATACATTTGTGGTATCTTTATAAATTTTGGAGCTATTATGTAATGGATTAAATTAAGTTAAAAATTATGTTATGTAATCTATATTACATTACTGAAATTACAAGTGCTCAAATTACATAATTATGGAAATGCCGATTCCTCACAAAAATTTCTTTTAAACTAAAACTATATCCAGTCAGTAAATCAGACTAAACTGACATCCCCCACTACACATATATACTAAATATATAGGAATGTCACATAAAATATGAAAAAAATATATTATAGAGCTAAGCTTGAAACCAAGAAGAACAATATCTAGGTACCTAGAGTGGTTTACCTGTAATTTAGAAGAGAATTCCAGGACCTAAAGTTATATCCTCCACAACATTTACATTAAGAATGTCTTAAATGTTCAAAGAATTTTAAAAATGAAATGTGCAAAGAGGGGGCGGAGCAAGATGGCGGAGGAGTAGGAGACCTGGATTTCGTCTGGTCTCAGGAATTCAGCCGAATAGGGATCAAACCATTCTGAACACCTACAAACTCCACAGGAGATCGAAGAGGAGAGTAGCAACAACTCTCTGAACAGAGAAGCGACCACTTTCTGGAAGGTAGGACGTGCGGAGAAGTGAATCCGAGGTGATATTCAGGAGGATAGACGGCAGGGGAAGGGGCCTCCATCTGCCGCTTCTGGCAAGTTATAGAGCCGCAGAGCACAAAATCAGAACTTTTAGAAGTCGGCTCTGTGGAGGGACGACGCTCCAGTGGCTAAGCAGGGGGTGGAACCCTCGCTGGGCAGTGTGGTCTCAGAACCCTCGGGGTCAAAGAAAGACCAGGGGTGCCTGAGGGTGGCAGAGCTCCCAGGTATCAGAGCGGGGAAGCCGGCTGCAGAGACGGAGCCGAGGCGCGGGCTCTCAGCTCGCGGTTGCCATAAACTGTGATCCACGGCCCAGTCGGGCCACTGCTCCTCCAGCAGGGACCCAACAAGCGGCAGAGCCGGGGAGATTCCCCTTCCTCCCCCGGGAGGAGCGGCGCGGGAGAGCACCGCAGGAATCTGCTGGGTTTGGAGACTCCACACAGGGTCGGGTGCCAGAGATAGAAACACTCGGTCACAGGCCTGGTGAGCATGGAGTGCGGCTGGTGACCGGGGAGACAGGAGTGACTGCTTTTCTCTGGGGGCATACTGAGGAGCGGGGCCCCGAGTTCTCAGCTCCTCCAGGCGGAGACTGGGAGGCACCATTTTCACCCTAGTCCTCCAAACCTGTACCGAGAGCTTGCAGGGAACAAAAGCTCCTGAGAGCAAACCCTAGCAGCTTGCTTAGCCCAGACTCACAAGGGAGGGGCAATTCCTCCTCTGGCAAAGACATTTGGGAACCACGGTAACAGACCCCTCCCCCAGAAGATCAGCACGAACAGCCAGCAAGCCAAGACCAAGTTTACCGATCAAGGAGAATGGGAGAACTCCAGCGCTAGGGGAATACTGCACATAGAATTCATGGCTTTTTTACCATAATTCATTAGTTTTTCAAAGTTAATTTTTTAACTGTTTTTTTTATTTTTTTTCCCTTTTTCAACCAACATCTTATCAATCCCTTTTTAAATTTTTTTTTTATTTTTCATTTTTAGAGTCATATTTTTATCCCTTCATAGTAGTTACCCTCATTTTTGGCATATATATATATATATATAAGTAGTTCTCTCTTTAAAATATTGAGATACAATTTCTTCTAACAGATCAAAATATACCCTAAATCACTAGTGTATGGCTTTGTTCTAGTCTCCTACTTGATCACATTCTCTCCCTCTTTTTTCTTTTCTTTCTTTTTTCTTTTTTTTTAAATCTTCTTTCTTTTTAAACACAACTTCTTATCTTATCAATTCCTTTTATAAACTCTTTCATAATTTTCATCTTTACAGTCATCTTCTATCCCTTCATTGTATCAACCCTTATTTTTACATACATAAGTTTCTCTTCTTTTAAAATTTTAGCAGGCACTTTCTTCTAACAAACCAAATTACTCCCAAAATCTAGTGTGTGGCACTGATCTATGCACTAGCCTGATCATATTTGATCATATTCTGTTTTTTTTTTTGGTTCTGTTTTTGTTTGTTTTTATCTTTTTCTCTTTCCTTTTTTTTTTTCTATTTCTTCTTTCTTTCCCTTACTTGTCCCCTGGTTTCGGGTCTTTTCTGATTTGTAAAGAGTATATCTGCTGGAGACGTTGTTAACCTGTTAGCATTCTGTTGTCTCATTCATCTATTCTCCTCTGGACAAAATGACAAGACGAAAAAAATCACCTCAGCAAAAAGAACAAGAGGTAGTACCGTCTGCCAGGGACGTACTCAATACTGACATTAGTACGATGTCAGACCTAGAGTACAGGATCATGATTTTAATGATACTAGCTGGGCTTGAAAAAAGTGTGGAAGTTATTAGAGAAACCCTTTCTGGAAAATAAAAGAACTAAAATCTAACCAAGTCAAAATCGAAAAGGCTATTAATGAGGTGCAATAAAAAATGGGGGCACTAACTGGAAGGATAAATTAGGCAGAAGAGAGAATCAGCGATATAGAAGACCAAATGATGGAAAATAAAGAGGCTTAGAAGAGGAGAGAGAAACAACTACAGGACCACGAGGGCAGAATTCGAGAGATAAGCGATACGATAAGACGAAACAACGTTAGAATGGGGATCCCAGAAGAAGAAAGAGAGAGAGGGGCAGAAGGTATATTGGAGCAAATAATAGCAGAGAACTTCCCTAATGTGAGGAAGGAAACAGGCATCAAAATCCAGGAGGCACGGAGAACCCCTCTCAAAATCAATAAAAATAGGTCAACACCCCGACATCTAATAGTAAAACTTACGAGTCTCAGAGACAAAGAGAAAATCCTGAAAGCAGTCCGGGAGAAGAGATATGTAACCTACAATGGTAGAAACATTAGATTGGCAACAGACCTATCCACAGAGACCTGGCAGGCCAGAAAGGACTGGCATGAGATCTTCAGAGTACTAAACGAGAAAAATATGCAGCCAAGAATACTATATCCAGCTAGGCTGTCACTGAAAATAGAAGGAGAGATAAAAGCTTCCAGGACAAACAAAAACTAAAGGAATTTGCAAACACGAAACCAGCCCTCCAAGAAATATTGAAAGGGGTCCTCGAAGCAAAAAGAGAGCCTAAAAGCAGCATAGATCAGAAAGGAACACAGACAATATACAGTAGCAGTCACCTTACAGGCAATACAATGGCACTAAATTCATACCATTCAATAGTTACCCTGAATGTAAATGGGATCAATGCCCCAATCAAAAGACACAGGCTATCAGATTGGATTAAAAAACAAGATCCATCCATATGCTGTCTGCAAGAGACTCATTTTAGACCCAAAGACACCCCCAGATTGAAAGTGAGAGGGTGGAAAACAATTTACCATGCTAATGGACACCAAAAGAAAGCTGGGGTGGCAATCCTTATATCAGACAAATTAGATTTTAAAACAAAGACTATAATAAGAGATGAAGAAGGACACTATATCCTACTTAAAGGGCCTATCCAACAAGAAGATCTAACAATTGTAAATATCTATGTCCCTATCATGGGAGCAGCCAATTACATAAGGCAATTAATAACAAAAGCGAAGAAACACATTGACAACAATACAATAATAGTGGGGGACTTTAACACCCCCCTGACTGAAATAGACAGATCATCTAAGCAAAAGATCAACAAGGAAATAAAGACTTTGAATGACATACTGGACCAAATGGACTTCACAGACATATTCAGAACATTCCATCCCAAAGCAACGGAATACACATTCTTCTCTAGTGCCCATGGAACATTCTCCAGAATTGATCACATCCTCGGTCACAAATCAGGTTTCAAACGGAATCAAAAGATTGGGATTATTCCCTGCATATTTTCAGTCCACAATGCTTTGAAACTAGAACTCAATCACAATGGAAAGTCAGAAAGAACTCAAATACATGGAGGCTAAACAGCATCCTACTAAGGAATGAATGGGTCAACCAGGAAATTCAAGAAGAATTAAAAAAATTCATGGAAACCAATGAAAATGAAAACACAACTGTTCAAAATCTTTGGGACACAGCAAAGGCAGTCCTGAGAGGAAGGTATATAGCAATACAAGCCTTTCTCAAGAAACAAGAAAGGTCTCAAATACACAACCTAACCCTACATCTAAAGGAGCTAGAGAAAAAACAGCAAATAAAGCCTAAACCCAGCGGGAGAAGAGAAATCATAAAGATCAGAGCAGAAATCAATGAAATAGAAACCAAAAGAACAGTAGAACAGATCAACGAACTAGGAGCTGGTTCCTTGAAAGAATTAACAAGATTGATAAACCCCTGGCCAGACTTATCAAAAAGAAAAGAGAAATGACCCATTTCAACAAAAATCATGAATGAAAGAGGAGAGATCACAACCAACACCAAAGAAATAGAAACAATTATAAGAACATATTATGAGCAAGTCTATGCCAGCAAATTAGAGAACTTGGAAGAAATGGGTGCATTCCTACAGATGTATCAACTACCAAAATTGAACCAGGAAGAAATAGAAAACCTGAACAGACCTATAACCACTAAGGAAATTGAAGCAGTCATCAAAAATCTCCCAACAAACAAAAGCCCAGAGCCAGATGGTTTCCCGGGGGAATTCTACCAAACACTTAAAGAAGAATTAATACCTATTCTCCTGAAACTGTTCCAAAAAAATAGAAATGGAAGGAAAACTTCCAAACTCATTTTATGAGGCCACCATTACCTTGATTCCAAAACCAGACAAGGACCCCATCAAAAAGGAGAATTACAGACCAATATCCTTGATGAATATGGATGCAAAAATTCTCACCAAAATACTAGCCAATAGGATCCAACAGTACATGAAAAGGATTATTCACCATGACCAAGTGGGATTTATGCCTGGGCTGCAAGGTTGGTTCAACATCCTCAAATCAATCAACGTGATACAATACATTAATAAAAGAAAGAACAAGAATCATATGATCCTCTCAATAGATGCAGAAAAAGCATTTGACAAAGTACAGCATCATTTCTTCATCAAAACTCTTCAGAGTATAGGAATAGAGGGTATGTACCTCAATATCATAAAAGCCATCTATGAAAAACATACAGCAAATATCCTTCTCAATGGGGAAAGGCTGAGAGCTTTTCCCCTAAGGTCAGGAACGCGGCAGGGATGGCCACTCTCACCACTGCTATTCAACATAGTATTAGAAGTCCTAGGCACAGCAATCAGACAACAAAAAGAAATCAAAAGCATCGAAATCGGCAAAGAGGAAGTCAAACTCTCTCTTTGCAGATGATATGATACTGTATGTGGATTACCCAAAAGACTCCACCCCAAAACTGCTAGAACTCATACAGGAATTCAGTCAAGTAGCAGGATATAAAATCAATGCACAGAAATCAGTGGCATTCCTATATACCAACAACAAGACAAAAGAGAGACAAATGAAGGAGTCGATCCCATTTACAACTGCACCCAAAACCATAAGATACCTAGGAATAAATTTAACCAAAGAGGCAAAGGATCTATACTCAGAAAACTATAAAATACTCATGAAAGAAATTGAAGAAGACACAAACAAATGGAAAAAAGTTCCATGCTCATGGATTGGAAGAACAAACATTGCGAAGACGTCAATGCTACCTAGAGCAATCTACACATTCAATGCAATCCCCATCAAAATACCATCCACTTTTTTCAAAGAAATGGAACAAATAATCCTAAAATTTGTATGGAACCAGAAGAGACCCCGAATAGCCAGAGGAATCTTGAAAAAGAAAAGCAAGGCTGTTGGCATTACAATTCCAGACTTCCAGCTCTTATACAAAGCTGTAATCATCAAGACAGTATGGTACTGGCACAAAAACATACACATAGATCAATGGAACAGAATCGAGAGCCCAGTAATGGACCCTCAACTCTATGGTCAACTCATCTTTGACAAAGCAGGAAAGAATGTCCAATGGAAAAAAAGACAGTCTCTTCAACAAATGGTGTTGGGAAAATTGGACAGCCACATGCAGAGGAATGAAACTGGACCATTTCCTTACACCACACACAAAATAGACTCCAAATGGTTGAAAGACCTAAACGTGAGACAGGAGTCCATCAAAATCCTAAAGGAGAACACAGGCAGCAACCTCTTCGACCTCAGCTGCAGCAACTTCTTCCTAGAAACATCGCCAAGGCAAGGGCAGCAAGGGCAAAAATGAACATCAAGATAAAAAGCTTTTGCACAGCAAAAGAAACAGTCCACAAAACCAAAAGACAACCGACAGAATGGGAGAAAATATTTGCAAATGACATATCAGATAAAGGTCTAGTATCCAAAATCTATAAAGAACTTATCAAACTCAACACCCAAAGAACAAATAATCCAATCAAGAAATGGGCAGAAGACATGAACAGACATTTTTCCAAAGAAGACATCCAAATGGCCAACAGACATATGAAAAAGTGCTCAACATCGCTCAGCATCAGGGAAATCCAAATCAAAACCTCAATGAGATACCACCTCACACCAGTCAGAATGGCTAACATTAACAAGTCAGGAAACAAAGATGTTGGCGGGGATGTGGAGAAAGGGGAACCCTCCTACACGGTTGGTGGGAATGCAAGCTGGTGCAACCACTCTGGAAAACAGTATGGAGGTTCCTCAAACAGTTGAAAATAGAGCTACCATACGATCCAGCAATTGTACTACTGGGTATTTACCCCAAAGATACAAATGTAGGGATCCGAAGGGGTACGTGCACCCCAATGTTTATAGCAGCAATGTCCACAATAGCCAAACTGTGGAAAGAGCCCAGATGTCCATTGACAATGAATGGATAAAGAAAAAGTGGTATATATACACAATAGAATATTATGCAGCCATCAAAAGGAATCAGATCTTGCCATTTGCAACGACATGGATGGAATCGGGGGGTGTAATGCTGAGTGAAATAAGTCAATCAGAGAAAGACATGTATCATATGACCTCACTGATATGAGGAATTCTTAATCTCAAGAAACAAACAGGGTTGCTGGAGTGGTGGGGGGTGGGAGGGATTGGGTGGCTGGGTGATAGACATTGCAGAGGGTATGTGCTATGGTGAGCACTGTTAATTGTACAAGACTGATGAATCACAGATCTGTACTTCTGTAACAAATAATGCAATATATGTTAAGAAAAAAAAAAGAATAAGATAGCAGGTGGGGAAGAATGAAGGGGAGTATGTCGGAGGGGGAGATGAACCATTAGAGACGATGGACTCTGATAAACAAACTGAGGGTCTAGAGGGGTGGGGGGTGGGGGGATGTGTTAGCCTGGTGACTAAAGAGGGCACATTCTGCGTGGAGCACTGGGTGTTATGCACAAACATTGAATCATGGAACACTATATCCAAAGCTAATGGTGTAACGTATGGTGATTAACATAACAATAAAAAAATTATAAAATAAAATAAAATGAAATAAAAAGATGGGAAGCCGTTGGAAGGTTCTGAGCAGGTCAGAGAAAAAAAATCATATGACCTCACTGATATGAGGAATTCTTAATCTCAGGAAACAAACTGAGGGTTGCTGGAGTGGTGGGGGGTGGGAGGGATGGGGTGGCTGGGTGATAGACATTGGGGAGGGTATGTGCTATGGTGAGCGCTTTGAATTGTACAAGACTGATGAATCACAGATCTGTACCTCTGGAACAAATAATACAATATATGTTAAAAAAAAAAAAGAAGAAGAAGATAGCAGGAGGGGAAGAATTAAGGGGCGGAATCAGAGGGGTGACGAACCATGAGAGACAATGTACTTTGAAAAACAAGCTGAGGGTTCTGGAGGGGAGGGTGGTGGGAGGATGGGTTAGCCTGGTGATGGGTATTAAAAAGGGCACGTTCTGCATGGAGCACTGGGTGTTATATACAAACAAGGAATCATGGAACACTACATCAAAACTAATGTATGGTGTTTAACATAACAATAAGAAATTTTAAAAAATGAAATGGAAACCATAAGGCAAGAACAGGAGAGAATAAGATAATTTCTTCTGTACTTTATTTTAAGAGACATGGGGTTTAAATACAACACTGGAAAAGACTAACATGTGTCCCTAAAGTTTGGGATCAGTTTCTGAATCTAGTCTGGAAAATCATAAAGGAATGGAGATCAGTGCATGGACCTGCTAATCTAAAGGTGGAACTGAAAGGTGAAGTGCTACTCCATTTTGATATGCAATCTCAGCATCTTTGAAAAACAAGAATGCATGAGTGATTCCCTTGGACTTGATGTGGGCCATGTGGAAGGTAGGACATCTCTGGAAGAATAAACATAATGAGAATTGGAAAGCTAACATATTGCTAGATAATTGGTAGGCATTTAAGAGACAGCAACAAGGTGTAATCAGGATACATTCTCCCTAATCTGAGAAATGCACAAGGAGTTCCCCACAAATTAGGCAGGAGTGAAGGAAAGCAAAGGGAAAATATCTGAAGCCACATTCAAGCACCCATGAGAGAAAGATTTAGCCTGACCGGATCCTGCCCTATCCTCTTGAAGGCTAACCCATATGGAGTGCACCAGGCCTTTCTTCCAGCTGTTGGCTTTAGTTTGTAGAAATTGCCCACAGGACACTGGGGAGGAGGGGAATGAAAGACAATTTGATTTATTTATTCCCTTGGTTCCTCCCAGCCCTGCTGTGGGTTGGCAGTGTTTGTATTCTTCCACCTAAGGCCAAACTGTTGCGGTTGACCTCAGGTATGGTGGTGGCTTTTCACTCCTACTAGCTATGGGGTGTTTCACCTTTCCTTTGTTTTTGTTTTTGTTTTTTCACCTTTCCTTTGAAAACACTTTCTTCATTAAACTCTTGTCAATCATCCCTTTTGGATGTGCCATCGATTTCTTGCCACCTTTACTGACATAGACCTTTATCCATTAAGTCAGAATTTTCGTCATCCCTCTCTATGTCCTTCCTACCCAACCTCCTTCAACTCTAAAGGCCTCAGAAACAGGGTTAAGAAGCCAAGAAAAGCCCTCTAGAAATTCAAGGCAGAACAAAAATAAGGACACCATATGTGTTCCATCTCAACCTTAGACTTTTACTCATGCACTTGGCTCAAGTCAAAGGTGGGGAAGAGTTTCAACACTAAAGTTTAAAACTGAAGTTTAGCATTTTGACTATTACATGAGACTCTAATGATCCCATAGAACCTGAAAATTATATTACCAAATTGAGACAATATTTGGTGTCTCTAAACAACCATTTAATTCTTTATTAACCAAGGGTAGCCAGAAATGTCATCAACTACCAGAATTTTCACCTATGACTTGGGAAGACTAAACTCCCAGAGCATCAGTATAAAGGAACAGGGGAGACACATGAAGTTGCTTTATGATTAAACCCCACATATTCATGCCTCTTCAATTTACCGGTTATATAAAGAAGTAAAATATAAGTTGGAAGGATATGCACCAAAACCCTGATGGCTGTGGGCCCTGGGGAAATGGTAACCAAAGGTAGTTCAACATTATACACTTATCCACTTTATATCTTTTATCAAAAGCTATCTAAAGCAGCAATGTTAACCTCTGTTTAAAAATTGTGGATGTGTGGGAAAATAAATGTTTATTATTCTTGATATTTTTCCTTTGTCTTTTAAAACTGGGCCTTTTATCACTAAATCAATATATTCTTAGTCTTCACAAATACTACTTTGTTTAAATCACAAAGACATGTTGATTTATACTGCTAGCTGAAAAATGGCCCTGCTATTGGTCATTTCTTAGTTTAAAATCTGTTTTGAAACTTGAAGAGTCCTCACAAAGGCAGGAATTCAAAAATCTACTGCAATGATATAAATGCTAATAGGGAACTAAATGACATTGTTAGATATAGCTCATTTTGCAGTTATAATTAAGGGCAGTCAGACATGGGGCTGTAACTCAAAAACTTATTAATGGGGATCCCTGAAGCAGAACTATTGAACTGACAAGTATGTCTGTAAGAACTAGACATAACACACCCCCAACAAGAATCTTTCACTGGAATGACTTCCTAAATTTAGAAATTGACACTTGCCTGTTTTATAGCTCCTATTTAGAAAGAGATTTTTCCTTACTTCACAAACGCTTCAGTCAATACTAAATTGATGTTTTCCAATTTTATTGAAAGCTGCATGGAATCATTTTTGGCCTTTGACAAGATAGTCCCCATGCTGAGAATGATCAATGTGTATTGTACTTTGATGTAACCTAAATTAAACTGGGCCATTAGTTGCCTGATTCCAGGCTAGATGTCAAAACTTAAAAAAAAAAAAAACCAACACCTTACCCTCACACCAAAAAAAAAAAAAAAAAAAATACATACCTACATACATAAAATTGGGGCGCCTGGGTGGCTCAGTCGTTAAGCGTCTGCCTTCAGCTCAGGTCATGATCCTGGGGTCCTGGGATCGAGCCCTGCATCGGGCTCCCTGCTGGGCAGGAAGCCTGCTTCTCCCTCTCCCACTCCCCGTGCTTGTGTTCCCTCTCTCTGTGTCTTTCTCTGTCAAATAAATAAAATCTTTAAAAAAAAAAAAGTAATATATTTCCTGAAGCCTATTGCTAAAACACCACAACAGAAATTATGTTATATAACAAAGAGAAAACTTCCTAAAAATCATCTTTGCCCAGTTCTATTCTAAACCCCTCTCATAATTGGGCACATATTCCCCAAACTCTTTTATATCTCTGCCAAAGCTTCAACCCACCATTTCATTCTATCTCTACCCCACTTCTCCTATTCTTATTCCAATCCCCACTTAGCAGATCTACTTTGTTCTTCAGAAAGGATACTCACATTCTTTCTACTTTAAATAAATGTATCCTCTTTTATCCCCTATGATATATTGAACCCTTTATCCCTAGGGTTCAATATATCATAAAAATAATTTTCCTAGGAGAACCTGGAGGAAGGAACATAGAGTTGCCAGGTTTTGCAAATAAAAATACAGAAAACCCAGTCAAATATGAATTTCAGATAAATTTTAAAAAAATCTTTTTTTTTTTTTTTTTTTTTTTAGTATAAGGACATCCCAAAGAAATATTTTGGATATATTTATGCTAAAAATATATTTGTTGTTTACCTGGA
The DNA here is from genome assembly GCF_009762305.2 of Zalophus californianus. Taxonomy (NCBI): domain Eukaryota; kingdom Metazoa; phylum Chordata; class Mammalia; order Carnivora; family Otariidae; genus Zalophus; species Zalophus californianus. The sequence continues at coordinate 88,377,156 of NC_045600.1, forward strand.
ATTAAAATTTAACTGGTGTCCTGTATTTTATCTGCAACCCTTAAAGGGAAGATTTATAAACATTTTCTTATCATTTTTGTCCTTGTGACACCTATCTTGTGTCTACAAGATCTGAGTAACACCCATGGTTCTTCACCTCAGCATGTTGTTAAATTAAGTATTTGTGATAGAACTACTTCAATTCATATAGCACCCTACCTTTCTGTGCATGGTTTCCTAAACTTCTCACTGGCATTTCTTCATATGTTTGATGCCTGTGGTAAGGTCCTGCAAATCACTTAGGGAAAATATTCTCACTTTTTAAATGCTCATTATCAACAAAGGGACATTTACAGAAAAGTGTAAGGACTTTCATTCAGGTCATCTGACTATTGAAAGAAAGAGCTCTCCATCTTTGAAGCCAAAACCTACATTATTAACACTAAGATCTCCTCTCACTCTAAGAGAAAAAGAAAAAAAGGAAGACGGAAGAATTGAATTTCTAGAATGTCTTGAAACTGAGCGCAAGGATCATTGATATGCTCTAGAACATTCAGATTTAATTCCTGTGCTGAATTAAATGAACGATCTAATTTTCTTCCTTAATCTTTTCTAGAAAAAGAAAAAGCAGCAGCAGAAGAAGGAGGAGGAGAAGGAGAATAAGGGGAAGAGAGGAGGAAGGGAGGGAGGGAGAGAGGAAAGAAGGATGGGAGGGAGGGAGAGGGAGGGAGGGAGAGAAGGTGGTAAGGAGAAAGGAAAGGAAAGGACAAACTTACTTAACAATTAAGGACTTTTAAAGCAATTGATCTAAAATTCTCTGCCTTTGTGGCTTTCCTGCTAATGTACTTGGGACAAGTTACTTAAGTCGTAGAACAATAGATTTAGGAAATTTGCTACTGTTACATGTCATTTCTGATTACACAGGCCATGTGCACTATTAATTAAACTGGTAAAAACACACTTTGGGGCAAATAGCACATTTAATTCCAGAAGTTGCATATACAAAGATTGAGTGAAGTTGGATATGCTTTGACTTCACATAGTTAATGCTCTGTGAATTAATATTGAGAAAAAGGAAGAAGCAATGGGTTCATGTTTACAGAATTCAGTGTTCTTAAGCTGTATCCCATTGCCCCTTTAGGCTGATAGAGGAAGGGAATGTACTGCTAACATTTTCACCTATGGCACTGGCATAGAGATAACCCTACTGGCACATATAGAACACCCTAGGGTGTTATTTTTATAGGATATAGCATACGTTTTAAAACAGGAGCCAAAATATGGTTCTAACTTCCTCCATACGTGCCTAAGTTCCAAAAAAAAAAAAAAGACAGGATTGACTTTTCTTATTACTCCAACTATCCCAAATGAAGAAACTGATTCCCATCTCTTTGACCTTCAGCTCAATGGATTTAGAGATCCTAAAGCCCAGGGGAAGAATGTTCTTATTACCAAACACCATCATGATTCAAGTGATATGGATGCTGCTACCATTACTGGCTATCTTAGTTTTTATATAACGGTAAACAAACATTCAGAGAAGAGGGTCATTTTACTAGTCAGGGTGACTGATCATGATTACCAGGGCCAACTGTATTGGTGCTATGGAATGGACACAAGGAATACTGTTTGGATCTCAGGGAATTCAGTATTAGTACTAGTATTCTTTTGTTCAATAGTTACAATAAATAGGAAACTGCAGCAACCCAATAAAGACCACCAAGGACTCAGATCCTCTAGGAATGAAGGGGCTGTGTCACCCCAGAAGGTAAGAATCACCACTAAGTTGATATGCTGGCAGATGGTACAGGCAATACAGGAGGAGTGTTGTAAGAGTATAGGAATGACTGCTGAGAAGGAGTACCTCATCACCAGCTACAGAAATGGTAGCAGTGGTTTACTGTAGCAGCAGCTATGATTTATATTAATTTATTGCTTTATGATCCTTCATTTTTCCACTGTATAGCAACTAACATTTTCAGTTTTAGATGAAAGTATGAGTAAACTGATACCATTCCATGATGTTGTAGTAATGAACATGACTTTGCATGCCTCTTATATTGGATATGTAAACTTTTACCAGAATGAATTAAAGGATGAGTGGATGCTAAAGAGGGTGTGATGTACTAAGTAATTTTCATTTGCCCTCCATTTTCTACTTTTCATCTTGCTAGGGCTACATACTAGCTTGGAAATCTTGGGGAGGATATTCAACTTTTTAAATATTAAGTTCTATTTTATACATATAAAAAAGACACACATAATATTTACACACCTAATATAAAAAGAAATATAATGGGCGCCTGGGTGGCTCAGATGGTTAAGCAACTGCCTTCGGCTCAGGTCATGGTCCCAGAATCCTAAGATCAAGCCCCGCATCGGGCTCCCTGCTCAGCAGGGAGTTTGCTTCTCCCTCTGACCCTCCCCTCTCTCATGCTCTCTCTCTCTCACTCTCTTTCTCTCAAATAAATAAAATCTTTTTAAAAAAAGAAATATAAAATATAAGAAATACAAGAAATATAAAAAGACACACTTAACATTGATAAAAATTTTAAAGCATAATTTTAAATGAGCATCTCTAAGACCTCTACCCAAATAAAGAATTGGAATATTATCAACATTCTTAATGCTGTGCTTTTTATTCCTTTGCTTCTGGTTATTTGACTTTTATAAACATTTGTTTTCTCATATATAAACATATACATCCTCAATTGTCATTGGTTCAATCTACAAAATAAATCCAAAATCTAATCATGCCTTCTTACCTCTACCACTAAAACCTTAGATTCCCCTAGACCAAGTCACTATGATCCCTTGTTTGAACTATTGCTATAACTTCCTAACTGTTCTCCCAGGTTTGTCTTTTGTCTTCTTGCCTTCAGTTTTTCCCGTAGAAGCCAAAATGATTTTTTTAAAATAGAAGTCAAGTCATGTAATTCCTCTGCTCAATCATTTCTCACTTCACTTAGGATAAAATCCTAACTTCTCACCATGGCTTAGAAGGTGCCACATGATCTTGTCATTGCCTCCATCTCTAACCCCAACTTTTCCCACTCTCGTCTCATCTATTCCATTTCAACACCTGGGCCTTCACTCCATTTCTCAAACATCTCTATTAACACTCTAACATTTGTACTTAACTGCTCCCTCTGACTGGAATGTTCTTCTCTCACATTTCCCCAAAGCCCATTCTCTCAATTAGTTTACTTCTTGGTCTTTCTAAAAACCATCTTCACAGAGAATCTTTTCAGATGATGCTACTTAAAATGGCACTTACTTATTGTCACATCACTCTTTATCTCTTTTCCCCATTTATGTTCTATAGACATTATGTATTTGTTAATAGTAAATTATCCACTCTTATAACAAAACAAGGACAGGAACTGTACTTATTTTGTTCACTGCTATGTTGCCAGCATGCAGAATAATGCTCAAGATATTGATCCTTGATACCCCAGTCTCTGGATGGCTGAAGCCCCCAGACTATTTGTTGGAAGCAAACAGTATGTTTACTTCTAGTGTACTAACTTAATAATTGCCTAAGTGTACTGTGTTGTGATAATGCAAAATGTTGGAAGGGCTTGATTACAGAGAATAAAATAAATATGATATACAAATTCAACTCTTACACAAAATCTTTTATGACAGTCATGCAAAACCTATAAAAACAGAGAGAATGAGTAAATACAATATAAAAAACATTGTGTCAGCAAATGTTTAATTCATAAATGAATATCTCTGAAAGATGAATGCTGTTCTAGGCATTCCATTTGATGATAATGCACCATGGGATGATATCACAAAGATTTCTGAATGAGAGAAAATTGACATACAGATATCAATAGCAAGATTAAAATAATCTATGAGATAACGATTAAGTGATCACTAAAATATCAGTGGAAGAGATCTGAAAATAATGGAAGAGTTTCCTGAAGATATTTTCTTCATGTGTTATTGACCTCAAAATACTGGACCGTTACACAAGGGCAATGAAGACAAACTGGGCAGAAACATGCTCCTTTGTTTTATTTGAAGGTACAGGCTTACAATCAGTGGAAACTCAACTTTAGACAGCTCATTTCTAAGAAAAAAAAAAAAAAGAAAGAAAGCTCAGTTATGGGGGTGCAGATAAACATGTCTAAAATAAAGGAAGGCACTGGGGCATCTGGGTGGCTCAGTCGTTAAGCATCTGCCTTGGGCTCAGGTCATGATCACAGCGTCCTGGGATTGAGCCCCACATCAGGCTCCCTGCTCGGCGGGAAGCCTGCTTCTCCCTCTCCCACTCCCCCTGCTTGTGTTCCCTCTCTTGCTGTGTCTCTGTCAAATAAATAAAATCTTAAAAATAAAATAAAATAAAGGAAGGCACTGTCAGTTCATCAGAAAACCAATTCTGCCTAGTTACAAATAATTAAAGATGTGCGTCCTTTTTTATAAAAACCTTCGATAGTATTCAAGTGCTATAACAAAACAATCCTTTTATATCCATGTAACATTTCTCCTAATTTAAAGTCTCCACAGAGAAAAATAAGAGTGGTGATATCAGCTATAACCATCAGCATTTCCTTTCACTTCTGTTAAGTCTAACAAGAAAAACAAAATATAATAAAAATTAAAATTAAAAAAGCATGAGAACACAGAGAGAGAAGCAGGTTGACTTCAGAAGCAGCAGCACAATATATTTAAGGTTCCCCAAGATGAGAATTCTTACATGATCCATTTGCATACCTTCAAATATGAAGATTCTGTGGTCTCCACTAAACAAGATAGAGCTCAGTCACTTGGTCACAACTTATGATCAAGGAGCAACACATTTCCATATCAGGTATACAACATCATCAACTTTTTAAACCATTCAAAAAGTTGCACAAATGCAATTATAACATTTTTTTAATGTAAAGGCAGCACAATCATTTTTTACTCCCCTCACAACATTTTTAGTAATGTCCTTATCAGTTTTAGCATCTGTCAGAGACCCTTCATGAATTTTCAGCGTAAAATGGATCATAGAAGTTACAAGGAAGTCATTAATCTATCAAGTAAATAGCAAACAGTGTTAATGTTGTCCACATATACTGTCACATCACAGTTCATAAAAATTACCAAGAAATCCTAGACAATGGGCCACGTAAATTCTGACAAAATTGTACTATGTCACAATGAAAAGGATGTCTATGCATATGTGTGTGTGTTTATCTATCTATAGAACACTTTCCCAAGAGACCCTTGTTGGTACATTTATGGTGAATATTATACACTGAAAATGCCTATAAAATTATTTGTATTCAAAATTCATGTGGCAACCACTCAATAATAGATTTTTTTTATTACATATTGTTTACACTTCAAATACATAGAAGAATCTGAGTTGAATCATTCATTTTGTTTAGGAATTATTTGTTTTGCTCTCAAGACACATTTAATATTTAACACAATTTTTCTTATCTCTTATAATTTGCATGTTAATAATTCTTATCCGAAAAATGTACCCAAAATCATAAAATTAAACACATTAAAATAGGAAAGAAGATGCTTATGTTTTGAAAAGAAAATAAGCAGAATTAGGTATGCTCAGATACCTCCTCCCTTTCTTTCTGAGATTCAGGACATTTATTTCTATTTATTAATCTCTGCTGTAGAGGGTTGAGCATCATCATTTGATTTTTAGAATCTCAAGACTTAATCATGTGGAATTGTTTCATTTATTTGGCTTCTTTCAATGTTTAATGGCTTCATTCATGTTATTGCATGTATTGATTGATGTTTAGTTCCTTTTTATTACTAAGTGGTATTTTATTGCATGAATGTGCCATGATTTCTGTGTACGTTTTCCTATTATTGGACATTTTATTGTTTGTAGTTCTCAGCTATTATGAATAATGCTTATGTAAACTCTTACACAGCTATTTTTGTGGATACTTTCATTTCCCTTGGATATATAGATGGGAGTGGATTTCCTGGATCTTAGGGAATTTTCTAACATGGCAATAATGTTCTGTATCTTGATAGGATGTTAGTTAAAGGAGTGTGAACATTTGTCAACATTCATTGAACTATACACTTGAGATCTACACATTTTATTGTATATAATTTCATCTTTAAAAAAATGCTTGGAATGTATTTCTCATTATTTTACTCAACCATTTATAGTTTGTTTACAATACCAAAATTCAAGTACAGCAAATTAGCAACCCCATTTATAGAGTAATCTATGTTATTTAAGAATTTTTATGTACATCATTATAATCTTGAATTTTAGTAGCAATTCTATTTGCTAAAGAAAATATTATTGTTTACTTGTAGACAAGGAAAGCAAGGCATCCACAGATTAAATGGCGTGACCAAGTTACATAACAAAAGATATTAGGAGAGCTTAGTGTCCTTGGTCCAGTGAAGCCAACAACAATTAATATCAAGGAGGTATTTTTATGGAAGTCCTGCATCATGTTTAAAAAATTTCTCAAATGAGTAAGTTTAAAAAAAAAAAAATCCTCCAATTATAAACCAATGCACTGCTACTTCAAACTAGGTGCAATGGTAAGAGACACTGAACTTTGGAGACTTCTTAAACGTACTTCGAGTTAACACCTACATCATTCTCTCTTACTTATTCACTGGGTTAATGCTGAAACAGAAAATGTTTTGCATTTGCACACCCCCTGTTGGATCCATTCCAGGAAACATTTAGAAGGCTAACATAGAACTGGTAGAAATTACTGGATTTACTAGACCAATGAGAATAACAGCATTCCAGTAATAAAGCTGTACTCAGATCAGATGTTCATCTTTAATGCAACAGCTCTTCTTGATATAATATCATTATGAATCAGTTATCTTACTGTATGGCTACCATTTTTATGTCATGTGAACCTGAGCATTATTTGTGCATCTTCCTCTCCCATTTCTTTACCATTCTCCCCTATCCTCTGTAATGTTTTATGACATGAATGCACAGCAAGCTATAATGTGGTAGATCATAACTTTCCTATCCATGCTATGACCCAAGGCCATAATTACAGCTTCTTTATATATATATTTCATATATTTCCTGTAAAACACGATATATATATATATATTGGAATATATATGGAAATATATGAAACAGTAACTGCTCACCTCTTTTCATATTCTCTCTCTGTTGGAGTAATTATGCAGAGATAGGCTTGAAAGTTCCCTGTGATGTGCTCTAATTGGGAGTAAACATAGTGAGAGGCGGAGAATTTGCAGAAGAGAGGATGGTCCCAAGACTAGGAGGAGGGGTTAGTAGAAAGTTATGCTATTATTGAAGTAGAACACTATTATTAGCATATCCATACTAATAAGTGTCAAATATATCACCAATTCAGAACCATTTACCTAAAACAGTGTCTCCTTCCCTCCTAGCAACTGACAACCCTTCCCTATTTCTATCCATTTATATAAAGCAGGGATGGAAGCCAAGCAGACCCTAAACATGAGAAAAACTTGTGTAGGGATCATGGAAAACTGGAGAAAGACAGTGCACAATATTCCTAAGTATAACAGCAGCTACTTAGCTCCAGCTACTTATTTGTATATGGAGACATTCAAGTGTGGTATTCCTACAAAGGAATCTGAAAGTTCTTGGATGTTGGAACTAAACTGGTTTATTTTAAACACTATTCAGGACAAGCAAGTCTATCAATGGGCCGTGTCAATTCAAAAGCCACCATCTTGCGACACCTACTTCAACAATGGTTTCACTTTATACTAATCTCTTCTGCTAATCTTGGAGCTATCCTCTCTTCTGCAGGTTCTTCACCCCTTTCCATGTTTATTCCCAAGTAGAGGACACCAAAGGGAACTTCCAAGCCTATCTCCACATTATCACACCAATGCTAATAACCCTGAATTCCAAAGTATCTTGCTCTTCGGGTGTCTTTTGACTTTTCTTAAACCTTGACTCTCTCCCTTTCTTTTGGGACGAGGTGGCTGAACTTATCCTTTTTAATTTTTCCTAATTGACTAATCCATTGCATTTTGAACACTTATCTGACATAAACCTTGACTTCTCTCGATCTCTACCAATAGTGGATTTATTCTTAGTTGTAGTTGCCTCTCTCGTTTTCCATAGACACACACTGTGGTTCTTACGTTAAAGACTGTCTGAGCTAAGCACACATTTTCCCATAAAAGAGAAGCAGAAAGTGAGAACAGCTAATAAATATTTGAAAATCAGTGAACTACAAATAAAATGTCGTATCTTTAATGTTTTCAAATACTTCAGAGAATGGTAGAGTGTTGTTAAACATCACAGAGTATACCCTCCCCAAAATTTGCCCAATTTTTTTTTAAGATTTTATTTATTATTGGAGAGAGAAAGACAGAGATAATGAGGGAGAACAGGAGCAGGGAGGAGAAGGAGAAGCAGGCTCGCTCCCTGCTGAGCCCAGAACCTAACTCAGGGATTGATCCCAGGACCCTGGGATCATGACCTGAGCTGAAGGCAGATGCTTAACTGGCTGAGCCACCCAGGCACCCCCCCAACACTAACTTTTACTGTAGCATATCTATTTGCAGTTTGTAAAGTCAAGGTGGGTAAAGTAATTAACATAGTTTAAAGGATAATCTTAATATTCTATTTTTCCCATTTCCACCATTTTCATTTCTTCAGCCCAAATTCTAGTTTGGTAAGGTAAGTTCCCTTACCTTTTTTTCTCCCAGGTCGTTGGGAAGCATCCCATCCCATGTTTGAAACCAATGATTCTCTTCTTTCCATCAAAGTGTGCCTTTATGATGATGTATTCCCTCAGATCCTTCATTATGCTCACTCTTTCTCTTCTCTCAAACATGCAATATTCTTTCCCTATCTGTTCTAGGTTGATAACTTCACTTCTTTCATCATATAAAATATAGAGCCAACCACATCTAAATAAGCTCACCTTCCCACCAACAAATCTAACTACCTACCTAAATTTGTACCCATATACCCTTTCTCCCTGCTTTAATATATAAGCCACCTGATTTTATCGAATCTCAACCTCTCTCTTTATGTACTATATACAATTCTTTCAGTCTCTACTGATTACTTGAGTTCTTTGCTCCTTCAATTACCCCTCTATTTTCTGGATCAACAAAGTTTAATCATGAAATAGATTTTTTTAAATAAAAATAAAAAACAGCAGAAGGAGTTAAGATGGCAGGGGAGTAAAGGGACCCTAAGTTTGTCTCATCCCTTGAATACAACTAGATAGTTATCAAATCATTCTGAACACCAGAGAAATCAATCAGAGGTCTGAGAAAACAAATGGTGCAAGTCTACAAGTAGAAAAGTGGCCAACGTTTGGAAGGTAGGAGATGCAGAGACTTGAATTCCGTGTGATATAGCTGAAGATATGGCTGCTTAAGCAGGCTGCTTAAGGAGAAGAAGGAGCCTGCTTAAGGAGGCTAACACAAAGTATTATAAGGAGCAGAGTGGGAAATTGTAACTTTTAGAAGTCCGCTACAGTGAGGGATGTGCCTGGCTTAAAGGTGCTCAGGTGGTGAAGCAAGGCAGAATCCCAGATGTGACAGTGTGGTCTGAGGATACCCAGGGTCCCAAGAAGAATGAGTGGTACCTAAGTGCAGCAGAGGTTCCCAGGCACAAGACTGTGGAAGCTGGGAGAGAACAGCAAGTCTAGGTGCCAGCTTTCTGCTCTTTGTTGCCATATACTGCAAACTGCTACACAGTGATGTGATCACTTTCATTTGCTGGGGGCAGCAAAAAGAAGAACCCTGGTGAGGCACCCCACCTGCACCCCGTGCACCCGAGGAACACCAAGAGGTCTGAGATGCAGAAGTCCCTAAAATTTGAAGTTTTGAAACTCAGTCACGTGCCTGAGATAAAAACACTTGGACACAGGACAAGTAAACACAGAGTTCTGACAGAAACCAGGGAGATGAGTGATTGATTGCCTGTGAAGGCTCAGTGAAGAGAGGGGGGCAACAAATTTTCAGCTCTGGGGCTAGAGAGCACAGCGCCGCCATATTCATCCCACCCATTGGTGCTGAAAGCCTTCAGGGAGCAAAACAGCACCACCTAGTGGAGTCCCAGGCCGCTTACACCAAGCCCAGCCTCCCTGCACACTGGAGGCACATTTCCACTAGGGCAAGTACACCCTGAGAATCAGCACAAGCGGCCCCTCCCCCAGAAGAGCAGAAAAAACAACTCTCTCGCACAAAATTTACCTATCATAGAGGGCTGCAAAGCTTCAGCTCTTAGGGAAAACAGTATATAGCATTCTTTGTATTTTTAGTCTTTATCTTTTATTATTATTTTTTCACTTATTTTCGTATTTTTTCAATTCTTTTATCTTTTTAATTTGTACTTTTATACATACATTATGCATTTCTTATTTTTTGTTTCCTTTCATTGTATTTTATTATGTGTGTGTGTGTGTGTGTGTGTGTGTGTGTGTGTGTGTGTGTGTATGTGTATAACATGTATTTCTAATTTGGGATCTAACAAGCAGACCAAAACACAACCAGGTGTGTTTTTTTGAATTGTTGTTTTGTTGTTTTTTTCATTTTCTGGACAAAATTATGAGACCAAGGAATTCATCCCAAAAGAAGAAACAGGAGGTAGTTCTCACAGCCAGGGATTTAATCATACAAATATAAGATGTCTGAACTAGAATTTAAAAAAAATGATTATAAAGATACTAGCTGGGATTTAAAAAAGCAAAGAAGACATTAGAGAATCAATTACTGTAGAGATAAAAGAACTAAAATCTAGTCAGGCCAAAATTTAAAATGTTATTACGGAGATGCAGTCCCAAGTGGAAGCCATAAAAACAAAGATGAACAAATCAGAAGAGCAAATCAGTGATACAGAAGATAAAATTATGGAAAATAAGGAAGATGAAAAGAAGAAGGAAAGAAATATATTAGATTACAAAGGCAGACTTAGGGAAATTGGCGATTTCATAGAACAAAATATACATAGTATAAGAGGCCCAGAAGATGAAGAGAAGGGGAAAAAACTGGGGGAAGGTTTATTCAAAAAATTATAGCTGAGAATTTCCCTAACCTGGGGAAGGAAACAGGCATTCAAATCGACGGACAGAGAACTCCCCTCAAAATCAATAAAAATAGGTCAACAGCTTGACATATTATAGTGAAACTTGAAAATTACAAATATAAAGAGAAAATCCTTAAAGCAGCCCAGGTCCTTAAGTAGTAAGAGGTCCTTACCTGCAAGGGTAGACACATAAGGCTGGCAGCAGACCTATCCACAGAGACCTGGCAGGCCAGAAAGGACTGGCATGATATATTCAGTGTGCTAAATGGGAAAAATATGTAGCCAAGAATACCTTATCCAGCAAGGATGTCATTCAGAACAAAAGGAGAAATAGAGTTTCCAAGACAAACAAATACTAAAAGAATTTGTGACCACTAAATCAGCCCTGCAAGAACTATTAAAGGGGATCCTTTGAGCAGAAAGAGAGACCAAAAGTAACAAAGACCAGAAAGGAACAGAGACAATTTACAGAAACAACACATTTTGGTAATCTATAGGTAACAACACAACAGGTAATAAAATGGCAAGAAATTTATATTTTTCAATGATTACTCTGAATGCAATTGGACTAAATGCTCCAATCAAAACACACAGGGTATCAGAATGGATTAAAAAAAAAGTGGGGGGGACACCTGGTGGCTCAGTTGGTTAAGCATCTGCCTTCGGCTCAGGTCAAGATGCCAGGGTCCTGGGATTGAGTCCCACATCGGGCTCCCTGCTTGGCGGGGAGTCTGCTTCTCCCTCTGCCTGCTTCTCCTCCTACTTGTGCTTTCTCTCTCTGACAAATAAATAAAATCTTAAAAAAAAAACAACAATGTCAAACTTTAAAAAACAAAAACCAAGACCCATCAATACGCTGCTTACAAGAGACTAATTTTAGACCCAAAGACACCTCCAGATTGAAAGTGAGGGGATGAAGAACCATTTATCATGCTAATGGACATCAAAACAAAGCTGGAATAGCAATCCTTATATCAGACAAACTACATTTTAAACCAAAGACTGTAATAAAAAATGAAGAAGGATACTATATAATTATTAAGGGGGCTATTCAACCAAAAGATCTAACAACTGTAAATATTTATGCTCCGAATTTGGGAGTAGTCAAATATATAAATCAATGAATAACAAACATACAGAAACTCATTGATAATAATACAATAACAGTAGGAGACTTCAATACACCACTCATAGCAATGGACAGATCATCTAAGCAGAAAAATCAACAAGGAAACAAGGACTTTGAATGACACACTGAACCAGATGGACTTAACAAATATATTCAGAGAATTCCATCCTAAACCAGCAGAATTCACATTCTTTTCAATGGCACATGGGACATTATCCCGAATGGATCACACATTGGGTCACAAATCAGGTCTCAAATAGTACAAAAATATTGAGATTATACCATGCATATTTTCAGACCACAATGTTTTAAAACTTGAAGTCAACTACAAGACAAAATTTGGAAGAACCACAAATACATGGAGGTTAAAGAACACCCTACTAAAGAATGAATGGGTCGACCAGGAAATTAATGAAAAAATTTTTAAAAATACATGGAAGCAAATGAAAATGAAAACATGACAGTTCAAAAATTTTGAGATGCAGCAAAGGCAATCCTAAGAGGGAATATATAGCAATACAGGCCTTCCTCAAGAAGCAAGAAAAATCTCAAATATAAAACCTAACCTTAAATCTAAAAAAGCTAGAAAAGGAAAAACAAATAACACCTAAATCCAGGATAAGATAAATAAGAAAGATTAGAACAGAAATGAATGATATAGAATTCAAAAGACCAGTAGAATGGACCAATGGAACTAGGAGCTGCTTCTTTGAAAGAATTAACAAGACTGATAAACCCCTGGCCAGACTTATCAAAAAGAAAAGAGAAAAGACCAAATTAATAAACTCATGCATGAAAGAGGTGAGATCACAACCAACACTAAAGAAATAAAAACAATTATAAGATAATATTATAAGCAACTATATGGCAACAAATTAGGCAATCTGGAAGAAATGGATAAATACCTAAAAATATATAAAATACCAAAACTGAAACAGGAAGAAATAGAAAACCAGAACAGACCCAGAAACAGTAAAGAAATTGAAGCACTACTCAAAAATCTCCCAACAGAGAGGGGCGGAGCAAGATGGTGGAGGAGTAGGAGACCTGGATTTCCTCTGGTCTCAGGAATTCAGCTGAATAGGGATCAAACCATTCTGAACATCTACGAACTCAACAGGAGATTGAAGATAAGAATAGTAACAACACTCTGAACAGAAAAGCGACCACTTTCTGGAAGGTAGGACGTGCGGAGAAGTGAATCTGAGGGGATATTCGGGAGGATAGATGGTGGGGGAGGGAGCCTCCGTCTCCCGCTTCTGGCAAGTGATAGAGCCGCGGAGCACAAAATTGGAACTTTTAGAAGTCGGCTCCGCTGAGGGACGTCGCTCCAGTGGCTAAGCGGGGGTGGAAGCCTTGCGGGACAGTGTGGTCTCAGGACCCTCGGGGTCACAGAAAGACCAGGGGTGCCTGAGTGTGGCACAGCTCCCAGGTATCGGAGCGGGGAAGCCGGCTGCAGTGACGGAGCCGAGGCATGGGCTCTCAGCTCGGGGTTGCCATAAACTGTGATCCGCTGCCCAGTCGGGCCACTGCTCCTCCAGCAGGGACCCAACAAGCAGCAGATCTGGGGAGACTGCCTTTTCTCTCCCAGAAGGAGTGGTATGGGAACGCACCGCAGGGATCTGCTGGGTTTGGAGACTCCACACGGGGTCGGGTGCCAGAGATAGAAACGCTCGGTCACAGGCCGGGTGAGCACGGAGTGCGGCGGAGGCTGGGGAGATGGGAGTGACTGCTTTTCTCTGGGGGCACACTGAGGAGCGGGGCCCCGAGTTCTCAGCTCCTCCGGGCGGAGATTGGGAGGCCACCATTTTCACCCTGGTCCTCCAAAGCTGTACCGAGAGCTTGCAAAGAACAAAAGCTCCTGAGAGCAAACCCGACCAGCTTGCTTAGCCCGGAGTCACAAGGGCGGGGCAATTCCGCCTCCACCAAAGACATTTGGGAACCACAGCAACAGGCCCCTCCCCCAGAAGATCAGCACGAACAGCCAGCAAGCCAAGAACAAGTTTACCGATCAAGGAGAATGGGAGAACTCCAGCGCTAGGGGAATACTGCACATAGAATTCATGGCTTTTTTACCATAATTCATTAGTTTTTCAAAGTTAATTTTTTAACTGTTTTTTTTTATTTAACTTTTTCCCTTTTTCAAACAACATCTTATCAATCCCTTTTTTTAAAAAAACATTTTTTATTTTTCATTTTTAGAGTCATATTTTTATCCCTTCATAGTAGTTACCTTTATTTTTGGCATATATATATAAGTTGTTCTCTCTTTAAAATTTTGAGATACAATTTCTCCTAACAGATCAAAATATACCCTAAATCACTAGTGTATGGCTTTATTCTATTCTCCTGCCTGATCACATTCTGTCCCTTTTTTTTTCTTTTTTCTTTTTCTTTTTAAATCTTCTTCTTTCTTTTTATTTTTTATTTATTTATTTTTTTAAAGATTTTATTTATTTGACAGAGAGAGACACAGCAAGAGAGGGAACACAAGCAGGGGGAGTGGGAGAGGGAGAAGCAGGCTTACTGCTGAGCCGAGAGCCCGATGCGGGGCTTGATCCCAGGACCCTGAGATCATGACCTAAGCCGAAGGCAGACACCTAACGACTGAGCCACCCAGGCGCCCCTTCTTCTTTATTTTCAAAAACAACTTCTTATCTTATCAATTCCTTTTATAAAATCTTTTATACTTTTCATCTTTACAGTCATCTTCCATCCCTTCATTGTATCAACCCTTATTTTGTACATATATAAGTCTTTTTTCCTTTAAAATTTTAGCAGGCACTTTCTTCTAACAGACCAAAATATGCCCAAAAGCTAGTGTGTGGCACTGATCTATGGACTAGCCTGATCATATTTGATCATATTCTGGTTTTTTTGTTTTGTTCTGTTTTTGTTTCTTTTTATCTTTTTCTTTTTCCTTTTTTTTTCTCTTCTTTCTTTCCCTTTCTTGTCCCCTGATTTCAGGTCTTTTCTGATTGGTATAGAGTATATTTGCTGGAGACGTTGTTAACCTGTTAGCATTCTGTTCTCTCATTCATCTGTTCTCCACTGGACAAAATGACAAGACGAAAAAAATCATCTCAGCAAAAAGAACAAGAGGTAGTACCATCTGCCAGGGACATACTCAATACTGACATTAGTACGATGTCAGACCTAGAGTTCAGAATTATGACTTTAAAGATACTAGCTGGGCTTCAAAAAAGTGTGGAAGTTATTAGAGAAACCCTGTCTGGAAAATAAAAGAACTAAACTCTAACCAAGTTGAAATCAAAAAGGCTATTAATGAGGTGCAATAAAAAATGGGGGCACTAACTGCTAGGATAAATGAGGCAGAAGAAAGAATCAGTGATATAGAAGACCAAATGATGGAAAATAAAGAGGCTGACAAAAAGACAGATAAACAACTACAGGATCACGAGGGCAGAATTCGAGAGATAAGCGACATGATAAGAAGAAACAACATTAGAATAATTGGGATCCCAGAAGAAGAAGAAAGAGAGAGAGGGGCAGAAGGTATATTGGAGCAAATAATAGCAGAGAACTTCCCTAATGTGGGGAAGGAAACAGGCATCAAAATCCAGGAGGCACGGAGAACCCCTCTCAAAATCAATAAAAATAGGTCAACACCCCGACATCTAATAGTAAAACTTACGAGTCTCAGAGACAAAGAGAAAATCCTGAAAGCAGACCAGGAGAAGAGATTATGTACCCTACAATGGTAGAAACATTAGATTGGCAACAGACTTATCAACAGAGACCTGGCAGGCCAGAAAGGACTGGCATGAGATCTTCAGAGCACTAAACGAGAAAATATGCAGCCAAGAATACTATATCCAGCTACGCTATCACTGAAAATAGAAGGAGAGATAAAAAGCTTCCAGGACAAACAAAAACTAAAGGAATTTGCAAACACGAAACCAGCCCTCCAAGAAATATTGAAAGGGGTCCTCGAAGCAAAGAGAGAGCCTAAAAGCAGCATAGACCAGAAAGGAACACAAACAATATACAGTAACAGTCACCTTACAGGCAATACAATGGCACTAAATTCATATCTTTCGATACTAACCCTGAATGTAAATAGGCTCAATGCCACAATCAAAAGACACAGGCTATCAGATTGGATTAAAAAACAAGACCCATTGATATGCTGTCTGCAAAAGACTCATTTTAGACGCAAAACACCCCCAGATTGAAAGTGAGAGGGTGGAAAACCATTTACCATGCTAATGGACACCAAAAGAAAGCTGGGGTGGCAATCCTTATATCAGACAAATTATATTTAAAAACAAAGACTGTAATAAGAGATGAAGAAGGACACTATATCCTACTTAAAGGGTCTATCTAACAAGAAGATCTAACAATTGTAAATATCTATGCCCCGAACATGGGAGCAGCCAATTATATAAGGCAATTAATAACAAAAGCAAAGAAACACATGGACAACAATACAATAATAGTGGGGGACTTTAACACCACCCTCACTGAAAGGGACAGATCATCTAAGCAAAAGATCAACAAGGAAATAATGACTTTGAATGACACACTGGACCAAATGGACTTCACAGACATATTCAGAACATTCCAACCCAAAGCAACGGAAACACATTCTTCTCTAGTGCCCATGGAACATTCTACAGAATCAATCACATCCTAGGTCACAAATCAGTTCTCAACCGGTACCAAAAGATTGGGATTATTCCCTGCATATTTTCAGACCACAATCCTTTGAAACTAGAACTGAATCACAAGAGGAAAGTCGGAAAGAACTCAAATACATGGAGGCTAAGACCATCCTACTGAAGAATGAATGGGTCAAATAGGAAATTAAAGAAGAATTAAAAAAAATTCATGGAAACCAATGAAAATGAAAACACAACTGTTCAAAATCTTTGGAATACAGCAAAGGCAGGCCTGAGAGGAAGATATATAGCAATACAAGCCTTTCACAAGAAACAAGAAAGTTCTCAAATACACAACCTAACCCTACACCTAAAGGAGCTGGAGAAAGAACAGCACATAAAGCCTAAACCCAGCAGGAGAAGAGAAATAAGAAAGATCAGAGCAGAAATCAATGAAATAGAAACCAAAAGAACAGTAGAACAGATCAACGAACTAGGAGCTGGTTCTTTGAAAGAATTAACAAGATTGATAAACCCCTGGCCAGACTGATCAAAAAGAAAAGAGAAATGACCCAAATCAACAAAAATCATGAATGAAAGAGGAAAGATCACAACCAACACCAAAGAAATAGAAACAATTATAAGAACATATTATGAGCAACTCTATGCCAGCAAGTTAGAGAACTTGGAAGAAATGGGTGCATTCCTACAGATGTATCAACTGTTGAACCAGGAAGAAATAGAAAACCTGAACAGACCTATAACCACTAAGGAAATTGAAGCAGTCATCAAAAATCTCCCAAGAAACCAATTGAACCAGGAAGAAATAGAAAACCTGAACAGACCTATAACCGCTAAGGAAATTGAAGCAGTCATCAAAAATCTCCCAAGAAACAAAAGCCCAGAGCCAGATGGCTTCCCAGGGGAATTCTATCAAACATTTAAAGAAGAATTAATACCTATTCTCCTGAAACTGTTCCAAAAAATAGAAATGGAAGGAGAACTTCCAAACTCATTTTATGAGGCCACCATTACCTTGATCCCAAAACCAAAGACCCCATCAAAAAGGAGAATTACAGACCAATATCCTTGATGAACATGGATGCAAAAATTCTCACCAAAATACTAGCCAATAGGATCCAACAGTACATTAAAAGGATTATTCACCATGACCAATTGGGATTTATCCCTGGGCTGCAAGGCTGGTTCAATATCCTCAAATCAATCAACGTGATACAATACATTAAGAAAAGACAGAACAAGATTCATATGATCCTCTCAGTAGATGCAGAAAAAGTATTTGACAAAGTACAGCATCCTTTCTTGATCAAAACTTCAGAGTATAGGGATAGAGGGTACATACCTCAATATCATAAAAGTCATCTATGAAAAACCTACAGCGAATATCATTCTCAATGGGGAAAAGCTGAGAGCTTTTCCCCTAAGGTCAGGAACGTGGCAGGGATGGCCACTCTCACCACTGCTATTCAACATAGTATTAGAAGTCCTAGCCACAGCAATCAGACAACAAAAAGAAATCAAAGGCATCCAAATCAGCAAAGAGGAAGTCAAACTCTCACTCTTTGCAGATGATACGATACTGTATGTGGAAAACCCAAAAGACTCCACCCCAAAACTGCTAGAACTCATACAGGAATTCAGTAAAGTGGCAGGATATAAAATCAATACACAGAAATCAGTGGCATTCGTATACACCAACAACAAGACAGAAGAGAGACAAATCAAGGAGTCGATCCCATTTACAATTGCACCGAAAACCATAACATACCTAGGAATAAATTTAACCAAAGAGGCAAAGGATCTGTACTCAGAAAACTATAAAATACTCATGAAAGAAATTGAAGAAGACACAAACAAATGGAAAAAAGTTCCATGCTCATGGATTGGAAGAACAAACATTGTGAAGATGTTAGTGCTACCTAGAGCAATCTACACATTCAATGCAATCCCCATCAAAATACCATCCACTTTTTTCAAAGAAATGGAACAAATAATCCTAAAATTTGTATGGAACCAGAAGAGACCCCGAATAGCCAGAGGAATATTGAAAAAGAAAAGCAAAGCTGGCGGCATCACAATTCCGGACTTCCAGCTCTATTACAAAGCTGTAATCATCAAGACAGTACAGTAGTGGCACAAAAACAGACAGATAGATCTATGGAACAGAATCGATAGCCCAGAAATGGACCCTCAACTCTATGGTCAACTCATCTTTGACAAAGCAGGAAAGAATGTCCAGTGGAAAAAAGACAGTCTCTTCAACAAATGGTGTTGGGAAAATTGGACAGCCACATGCAGAAGAATGAAACTGGACCATTTCCTTACACCAAACACAAAAATAAACTCCAAATGGTTGAAAGACCTAAACGTGAGACAGGAGTCCATCAAAATCCTAAAGGAGAACACAGGCAGCAACGTCTTCGACCTCAGCCACAGCAACTTCTTCTTAGAAACATCGTCAAAGGCAAGGGAAGCCAGGGCAAAAATGAACTCTTGGGATTTCATCAAGATAAAAAGCTTTTGCACAGCAAAAGAAACAATCCACAAAACCAAAAGACAACCGACAGAATGGGAGAAAATATTTGCAAATGACATATCAGATAAAGGTCTAGTATCCAAAATCTATAAAGAACTTATTAAACTCAACACCCAAAAAACAAATGATCCAATCAAGAAATGGGCAAAGACATGAACAGACATTTTTCCAAAGAAGACATCCAAATGGACAACAAACACATGAAAAAGTGCTCAACATCGCTCGGCATCAGGGAAATCAAAATCAAAAGCTCAATGAGATACCACCTCACAGCCATCCGAATGGGTAAAATTAACAAGTCAGGAAAAGACAGATGCTAGCGGGGATGTGGAGAAAGTGGAACCCTCCTACACTGTTGGTGGGAATGCAAGCTAGTACAAGCACTCTGGAAAACAGTATGGAGTTTCCTCAAACAGTTGAAAATGGAGCTGCCATACGATCCAGCAATTGCACTACTGGGTATTTACCACAAAGATACAAATGTAGGGATCCGAAGGGGTACATGCACCCCAATGTTTATAGCAGCAACCTCCACAGTAGCCAAACTTTGGAAAGAGCCAAGATGTCCATCGACAGATGAATGGATAAAGAAGGTGTGGTATATATACACAATGGAATATTATGCAGCCATCAAAAGGAATCAGATCTTGCCATTTGCAACGACGTGGATGGAACTGGAGGGTGTTATGCTGAGTGAAATAAGTCAATCAGAGAAAGACATGTATCATCTGACCTCACTGATATGAGGAATTCTTAATCTCAGGAAACAAACTGAGGGTTGCTGGAGTGGTGGGGGGTGGGAGGGATTGGGTGGCTGGATGATAGACATTGGGGAGGGTATGTGCTATGGTGAGCACTGTGAATTGTACAAGGCTGATGAACCACGGATGTATACTTCTGAAACAAATAATGCAATATATGTTAAGAAAAAAAAAAAGAAGAAGAAGATAGCAGGAAGGGAAGAGTGAAGGGGAGTAAGTCGGAGGGGGAGATGAACCATTAGAGATGATGGACTCTGAAAAACAAGCTGAGGGTTCTAGAGGGGAGCTGGGTGGGGGGATGGGTTAGCCTGTTGATGGGTATTAAAGAGGGCACATTCTGCGTGGAGCACCGGGTGTTATGCAGAAACAATGAATCATGGAACACTACATCAAAATCTAATGATGTATGGTGATTAACATAACAATAAAAAATTATTAAAAATAAAATCTCCGAACAAGTAAGAGTCCAGGGCCATATGGGTGCATAGGGGAAATCGACCAAACATTTAAAGAAGAATTAATACCTATTCTTCTGTAACTGTTCCAAAAAATAGAAATGGAAGGAAAACTTCCAAACTCATTCTATGAGGCCAGCATTACACTGATCCTAAAACCAGACAAAGACCTCACTAAAGAGAATTACAGACCAATATCCCTGATGAACATGAATGCAAAAATTCTTAGCTATAGAGTAGGTAATTGGATCCAACACACATTAAAGGATTATTCACCACAACCAAGTGGGATTTATTCCTGGGTTACAGGGGTGGTCCAACATCCACAAATCAGCATGATAAAACACAATAATAAGAGAAAAAATAAGAAACATATGATCCTCTCAATAGATAAAGAAAAAGCATTTATAAAAATATAGCATCCTTTTTGAAAAAAACCCTCCACAATGTACGGACAGAGGGAACATACCTTAACATCATAAAAGCCATATACAAAAGACACACAGCAAATATCATACTCAATGGGGAAAAACTGAAAGCTTTCCCCTAAGGTTGGGAATATGACTGGTATGTGGACTCTCACCCCTGTTGTTCAACATAGTACTGGAAGTCCTAGCCTCAGCCATCAGACAACAAAAAGAAATAAAAAGCATTCAAATGAGCAAAGAAGTCAAATTTTCACCCTTCACAGACAATATGATACTCTATGTGGAAAACCCAAAAGACTCCACCAAAAAATTGCTAGAATTGATACAGGAATTCAGCAACATCATAGGATATAAAATCAATGCACAAAAGTCTGCTGCATGTCTATACACTAACAATGAGGCAGAAGAAAAACAAAGCAGAGAATCAATCCTGTTTACAATTGCATCAAAAACTATAAGATACCTAGGAATAATCTTAACCAAGCAGGTAAAAGATCTATACTCTGAAAATTATAGAACACTTATGAAAAAAATTGAGGAATACACCAAAAAAAATGGAAAAACATTCCATGCTCATGGATTGGAAGAACAATAATTGTTATAATGTCTATAAAACCCAAAGCATACTACACATTCAATGCAATCCTTATCAAAATACCACCAGCATTTTTCACTGAGCTGGAACAAACAATACTAACAGTTGTATGGAACAAGAAAAGACCCCCAAATAGGCAAAGTAATGTTGAAAAAGAAAACCAAAGCTGGAGGCATCACAATTCCAGATTTCAAGCTGTATTACAAAGTAGTAATCATCAAGATAGTAAGGTACTGGCACAAGAACAGACACATAGATCAATGGAATGCAATAGAGAAATAAAATCAAAACCACAATGAGATACCACCTCACATTGGTCAGAATGGCTAAAATTAACAAGTCAGGAAACAACGTATGTTGGCAACGATGCACAGAAAGGGAAACCCTCTTACACTGTTGGTGGGAATGCCAACTGGTGCAGCCACTCTGGAAAATAGTATGAACGTTCTTTGAAAAGTTAAAAATAGAAGTACCCAAGACCTAGAAATTGCACTACTAGGGATTTATCTCAAGGATACAAAAATAGTGATTCAAAGGGACACATGCACCCGAATGTTATAGCAGCACTCTATAGCACAAGAGCAAAAATATGGAAAAAGGCCAGATAAATGGATAAAAATTATGTGGTATATATATACAATGGAATATTACTCGGCCATCAAAAAGAATGAAATCTTGCCATTTGCAGTGATGTAGATGAAACAAGAGGGTATTTTGCTAGGTGAAATAAATCAGTCAGAAAAAGACAAATACCAGATGATTTCACTCATATGGTGAATTTAAAAAACAAAATGGATGAGCACAGGGGAAGGGAAGGAAAAATAAAATAAGATAAAAACAAAAAGAGAGACAAACCGTAAGAGATTCATAACTATAGAAAATAAACTGAGGGTTGTTGGCGGGGGTGGGATAACGTGATGGGCATTAAGGAGTGTACTTGACGTAATGAGCAACTGATGAATCACTAAATTCTACCCCTGAAACTAAAAATACACTATATGTTAACTAAATTGAATTTAAATAATTTTTATAAAAACTCAAAATAAAACATACAAAATATCTCTATCTAAAAATAAGTCACTTTTATATGGTCATCTAGGAAGATGGTAAAGTAGTAGGACCCTAAGCTCACCTCGTCCCATAGATACAACAAGATAACATTCAAATCAGCATAAATAACCCAGAAAACAACCTGGAGACCGGAAGGAAAAACTCCACAACTAAAGGCTGGGAAGAGGCCACAATGAAGAAGGTAGGAAGGGTGAAGAGATGGTATGGGAGCAAAATCGACATTGGTCATCCATGATGGGGAGGGAGCCAGTAGCATGGAGAAGGGCAGAAAACAGACATTCACACCAGGGAGCCCACATACTGTGTGGATGAATATCTGTAATATATACCTTTGAAAGTGAGAAGGCCCAAATTTCATGAATTGTTACAACCAATAGGACTTAAAGCCTGAAATTTTAAAAACTGGCAGTCTTGGCTCTGGGAGAGACCTGAGGGCATTAGGAAGCAGAGTCCTTGCCCTTAAAGAGATAGCACCCCAAACAACTCATGCAGATACAGCAGACTACCAGCAGCTTGACAACTGCCTGGGGCAGACTGGAGGGAGAGGGGTTTGATCATCTCAGAGCAAGTCTCAGACAGAGAGCACTGGGAGACCTCTCCAGGAATGAAGGAGCAGGCAGGTCCCATTTCCCTCCCTCAACCCCCACTATAAACAATAATTACCTGTGGGAACCAGCATTGCACCCACACTGGCTACCTAACTTGCTTATGCCAAGACCTTTCAGCAGATCCACCCTTCCCAGACATTCTGGCCTTAGTCCCAGTGTTGTAGGCCTCTTGCCCAAAATATCAGCACAAACCCTGCCAAAACCACATCTCCAGACATGCTCGAAGTGAGTAGGTCTCATTTCACAAGCAGACCACTGCACATCTTGTTAAAATGTGTCCCACCCCTGCTGGGGACAAAACACTGCCCAAAATAGGCAAATAGAGACACTGCAGACAACCAGACTGAAAGAGAAAAAGGCTAAGACTCAACAGCAAGGCACATGCAACATACACAGGTGATACTCCCTGAAGAACCAGGCCCTAGGGAACAAAGGACAATGCACTGCAGGGCACTATAAGACTGCTTCTTCATAAGGCTATTATCATTAAGAGCAAGAGAAGTAGACTTTTCTAATACAGAAATAACACAGAAGTTCAGACAAAATAAAGAGACAGAGAAACAGCTCCCAAATAAAAGAACAGGACCACACCATAGCAAGGGACCAAAGCAAAACAGATATAAGTAATATGCCTGATAGAAAATTTAAAGTAATGATCATACGACACTCATTGGACTAAAGAAAAGAGTGTAAGGGACATCAGCGAGACTATTAATGCAGAGATAAGAAAGAACCAATCAGAGATCCAGAACACAATAAATTAAATTAAAAGTATACTTAATGGATTAAATAGCAGGTTAGATGAAGCAGAGGAACAAATTAATGATCTGGAAGAGAGAGAAATGGAAAGTAACTAAGCTGACCAAAGGACAGGAAAGAAAATTATGCAAATTAAGAACAGTCTTAGGAAAATCAGTGACTCCCTCAAGCATAATAACATCTGCATTATAGGGATCTCAAAAAAGGAAGAGAAAGATAAGGGGGCAAAAAATTTATTTGAAGAAATAATAACTGAAAACTTACCATGTCTGGGGAAGGAAACAGACTTCAAGATTTAGGAAGCACAAAGATCCCCCCAAAAAATTCAATCCAAGGAGGTCCACGTGAAAACACAGTAATTAAAATGGCAAAAAGTAGCAATAAAAAAAAATTAAAAGCAGCAAGAGATAAGAAAACAGTTACATTCAAAGGAAAACCCCATAAGGCTATTGACAAATATTTTCAGGAGAAACTTTGCAGGCCAGAAAAATTGCATGATATATGCAAAGTGCTGAATGGAAAAATTTACAGCCAAGAATACTCTGTCCAGCAGGGCTATCATTCAGAATAGAGGAGATAAGGAGTTTGTCAAACAAAAACTAAAGGAGTTCATGACTGCTAAACTAACCCTAAAGGAAATATTAAAGAATGGGTTCAAACTTAAGCAGCAATCAACTTAATATGGACTGCTATAAGCATAAGATGTTATATATAAACCTAATGATAACCCCAAATCAAAAACCAGTAATAGATATGCAAAGAATAAAGAGAAAGGGATCCAAGTTTATCACTAAAGAAAACCTGCAAACTATGAAAGAGAACAAGAGAAGAAAGAATACGAGAAAATCCATAGAAACTACCACAAAAAAAGGAACAAAATGGCAATAAATAAATATCTATTAATAAGTACTTTGAAAGAAAACGGATTAAACACCCCCAATTAAAAGACATAGGGTGACAGAGTGGATCAAAAAACAAGACCCATCTATATGCTGACTAGAAGAGATTAATTTCAGACAGAAAGACACCTGCAGATTGAAAGTGAGGGGATGAAGAAACATTCATCATGCACATGGATGTCAGAAGAAAGCAGGTAGCAGTGCTTATACTGGGTAAAGTAGACTTTAAAACAAAAACTGTAACAAGAGGCAAAGAAGAATAATAATAAAGGGGACAATCCAACAAGAAGATGTAAAAATTGTAGAAATATCCCAGAACTACATACCTATCACCATTAGATGGTAAGAAGTAAAGACCACATGATCTCACATACAAAACCCTTGGAAATAAAGGAAATTCCAACAAGTTACCCTTCCTCTGAATAAACATTTAGAAAATAGCTATACTTGGGGGTGGGGGGGCAGGAGGAAATATTCTGTGACTTTATTAATCAAAAAGAGGACAGCAGAAAATCTGCACAACTGTACTACAAGAAAAGAAAGTCTAGAAGTTGGAAATTGTGGCCAAATTTCACAATGAAAAAAAAAAAAAGTTCAACCAAGCCAATGCTTCTCTGAAACAAAGCACAAGAACACAGAGTGTAGAAGTCCAGGGAAGTGACTGCCAACAGCAAGAAGAGCTTAACAGTGAGCAGACAGTGTTCAGGAATGGAAGTGTAAGTGTAAGACAAATACAAGATAAAACCATTACAGAAATTAAGGTAAATTTGAAAGAACTGCAAGAAGAAAGAGACAGTGCCCAAAACACAGAAATGACTATGAATTATAAAAATGAAAAAGCTTACAGTGAACAAAATGAAGTAATAATATTGAAATAAGAAATGCTTAAAAGATTTAAATAGAAAATACTGGAAATAGAGAAAAAGATACCATACATTTATAAAACTGAGTACATAAATTTTTTTTAAAGATTTTATTTATTTATTTGAGAGAGAGAGAATGAGACATAGAGAGCACGAGAGGGAAGAGGGTCAGAGGGAGAAGCAGACTCCCTGCCGAGCAGGGAGCCCGATGTGGGACTCGATCCCGGGACTCCAGGATCATGACCTGAGCCGAAGGCAGTCGCTTAACCAACTGAGCCACCCAGGCGCCCTGAGTACATACATTTTTAAAAATCTGATATAACAATTTAATTGTTGTGTAACAAACTACCCTAAAATTTGGCGACCCTAAATAAGAACCATTTTACTTGCTTAGATTCTGAGGGTGAGGAAAAGCTGTCCTGGACAGTTCTTTTGCTCTCTGTCCTGTCAACCGCAGTCAGCTAGTGACTGAGTTGGACTTAAAGTACCAAATATAGTTAGTTCTTACACATGGCCTATCTTTCTACATGGCTAACCTGGGCTTCACCCAGGTGGGCAGCTGGCTTCCAAGAGGGGTAAAAACAGAAGTTTCCCATTGTACAGCATCACTCCTATCACATTCTGTTGGACAAAAACAGACACAGAGCCAGCCCAGATTCAAAGGGTAGGATAATATTCCTACCACTCAGTTTCAGTAAGAGATGGCAAAGAATTTATAGTCATCTTTAATGTACTACTCAATAAGTACATAATTAAAAAAAATACTGGAAATAAAAAAATTTAAATAACATGGGGAAAGTACATACCATGTTCCAAAAAAAAAAACTAAACATAAATAATTGCCATCAAAAGATAGGCTTACCATTTTCACAGACTCCAAATCATACAGAGAATTAACACTAACACTCAGCAGCTATAAGCCAGCTATAAGGTTGCCAAACTGAGTAATAAAAAAGTCTCATGCAATATTTGGGACATACTTAATACTACAAAAAGTTCATTATTTACCTGAAGTTCAAAATTCAACTAGATGTCTTTCATCTGGCAACCATTTTAAGCAGTAATTTAAGAAATGTATTGGAAGTGGATCTCCAATCAACCAAAGGTAATTTTGAAACTAGAGTAAAACAGCAAGCAGTGAGCATTAAATTTAAATAGGATAGCAAGATAAAACAATATGGTGATCAGTTTATTAAAACACTATATAAACATATGCCCTGACCACATAGAAAAACATAACTAACAAACATTTGGAGAGTGTGTATGGGGGTGGGGGTGCAATGTGAGTGGTAGCATAAATGTGCAGAGTTCTTAATTTTTAATACCAGGGAATCCGAGTTTATAAGTTAGAGGTGACTATTCAAGTAATAGAGCTGTAAGCATAGGTAACAGCATAATGACAGACATTAAGAAAAATGATTATTATTTAAAAATCTGGCAGTGGGAGAAATGGAGGGAGAGAAAAGAAGGAATTGTTCTTATTTTGTCATTGCTTATGATAGGCATAGCAGTCAGGGGTCGAGTAGGAAGGAGATGACATACTGAAAACAGGAAAATTTGAGGTAGGTTTATTTTCAAAGGAATAATTTATAATGTGTGGGTTTAGAGAAATAACAAGAAATAAAGCAAGAACCAGAATTACTACTTTGTGGGATAGGGATCCCAGAAAGAATGAGGGAAGCATTAGAGAGGGTTGTGTAGAATCAGTCACCATAAGAAGGACAGTGATGGTAGGTCAAGGGACACAGACTTTCTCTCCTTCTCCATACTATTTCTTGCCAGAGTTCATCATTGAGTGAACCCAACCAGAAGCTAGAGATTATAGAAGTTTATTGATATGGTCCATAACCATCAGACTTCTGGACCAAAGAGAGGGGTTAAGAATATGGAAAGTAGATCAAGGGGCACAAACAAGATATGTGGTGTGACAGAGAATTAAAAAATAATCGTGTGAAACAGACCATGCAGCTTATTATATGAAATTATGGTTATAAGAATAACAACTATGGCAAAAATAAATATTATCTTGGGAAATATATATTAAAAAAATCAAACAAAGAAAGAGCCAGTCAAACATTTTAACAAGCTATCAAAACACAGAACAGATCATAAAATAATTTGAGATAACTCAGATATCAATGCTGTATCAATAGATGCAAGTGGCTTATACTCATAAAAGAAAAAAAATTCAAATTACCTTACAAATAAAAAATACATTATTTATACACAATCTAAAGCAAAGTGAGTTGGAAAATAAAAGGATTTGCAAAGAAATGTTTGTAAAGTGCAAATTAAACAAACAAAAAAGAACAATGGGCGTGATCTTTGTATCAGATAAAGGTAAATTCGTTAAAAAGACATTAAGCAAATTATAGTAGGGTACTTTCAACAATTAAGGGTGAAATTTATGAGGATGAAGTAACAGACATGATTATCAAATAACACAAGCATCAACAATCATAAAGCAAAGATTATTGTAGTTAAAAACATTTAAAAACCAAAGAGAAATCAATTAGCAAAATACTTTAATTCACTAAACTCAGTCTATGACAGAGCAAATGGATACTTTTTAAAAACAAAAAGATATAGATGATCTAACTGACACAAGTAATAAATTACATCTCTATATAAAATAAATTGGGAAGTGTTCCTACCATCCCTATTTTCTGAGTTGGTATATTATTATATTTTTATCCTTAAATATTTGATAGAATTTATAAGCAAAGCCATCTGACCCTAAATATTTATATTTATCAAAATTTACTGCAAATAAATAGAAAATCAAAAAAGACAACCATAAAAAAGAAAAAGGCATCAAAGAGCTACTCCAGGAAAAGCACTAGGCGAAGATACTTTTCAGAAGAGATCTACAACATCTCTCAAGACCAGACAAGTTAATGCTATTTAGATTTTTCCAAAGCATAGAAAGAGAAAGCTTCTAAATTCTTTATGTGAAGTGAGGATAACAATTTAAAAACTGCAGTAGCAACAAATATTGCAAGAAAAAATGATGTGGGCAAATCTCACCATGACAATTGATGATTAAGTCTAAGTAAAATATTAACAGAGAGAAAGCAGCAGCACATTAAAAAGAATCAAGTGGGATTTTTTTTCTAGAAATGCACCAATGGTTAAAAACAAAAATATATATATAATTAAACATATAGTCCAAAAAGGAAAAATAGGTAATTCCATAGATCATTAATAGGAATTGGTAATATTAATTATCCATTCTTAATTCCAAAAATCTTAATGAAATAGGATGACATAAATAACATGATAATACAACTAACCCCAAAGCAAGCATCAGGAATAATGAGAAAACACTAAATACATTCCTGAAAAATGTATCATCAAGGTAAGATGTCTATTGTCACTACTATTATTTAGCATTGTTCTTAAGATACTATCATTGCAGTTATAAAGCAGGGAAAGGAAAACAGTATGGAATTATCTCTACTTTAAGACACTAAAATATTGGGGCATCTGGGTGGCTCAGTCCTTAAATGTCTGCTTTCAGTTCAGGTCATGATCCCAGGGTCCTGGGATTGAGCCCCACATCGGGCTCCCTGCTCAGTGGAGAGTCTGCTTCTCCCTCTCCCACTACCCCCTGCTTGTGTTCCTTCTCTCGCTATGTCTCTCTCAGTCAAATAAATAAATAAAATCTTAAAGTAAATGTTACATCAAAAGAAGATAACTGATATTGAAAATCAGTACCAAATAGAACTACACAAGGTGAGTTGATATTGAAGTGTTACACACAAATCTGTAACTGTAACATATTAAAACAGCAAGTTTAAAAGATAAACATCCATTTTCAATAGAAAAATGTTGAAATACATTATAAATAAAGATAATAAGAAATATGTTTTATATGAATAAAACCTGAAAATTTTCCTGAGAGACTCAAAGTAAGACTATTAGAAACTTAAATCAGGGGGCACCTGAGTGGCTCAGTTGGTTAAGCATCTGCCTTTAGCTCAGGTCATGATCTCAGGGTCCTGGGATCGAAGTCCTCATAAGGCTCCTTGCTCAGCGGGGATCCTGTCTCTCCCTCTACCTGCTGCTCAAATAAATAATTAAAAACTTAAAAAAAAAAAGAAACTTAAATCAGATTCTTTTTTTAATGACAAGGGTCAACATTGTAAAACTAAAAGCTTTGCATAAGATAGTCTTTAAAATTAACATGATTGCAATGAAAATACCAAAAGCAGATGGAAGGTGATGATTCCAAGATCATAACAAACAAGCAACAATAGTCAAAGATAACTCAGACATAAGAAAAGAGAAGACTATAGAGAAATAATCAGCTCAAGCATATATTAAAACATTTTATAAATATTAAGTAATTAAAATAATGATAGTTTTGTTCATACAAAGTAAAGATACATCAAAGATATGTAATGGGAAAATGTATAAACAGATAGGAATTTAGTATATGATAAAATATGCATCTAAATTAAAAGAGGAAAGTTCGATTATTTAATAAACAATGTTGAAATTTTTACATGGAAATAATAATTTTATCCGGATTAAGTTCCAAGTAAGCATTTACATGTAAATTAGATAAGTAAATATGTAAATAAAACCACAGTAGTATTTGAAGAAACCATAGGAGAATTATGCAACTAGGTATGCATGCATTTGATTGTATATGCATAAAATATTTTTAGAAAAGTATTTAAGGAACAGAAAATATTGTTTGTTATATAGTAGAAAGAACTCCTTGGCTGGGATCAGAGGTAGATTGAAGATTGTTTCCTAAATTTTATATAATGTTTGAATTTTCCGCTATGTATATGAATTACCTGTCAACAATCAAATATACATAATTTAGACAAATAAAAATAAAATAAAGATTCAGAGTAGGAATAATTCTTAATCAAAAAGACTAAACCAAAGCATTAACATAGATATTTCATGTATATAATGGGAGGACTTCCAATCCCTAAAATGTTTTTCTTTTTTTTTTTTAAAGATTTATTTATTTTTTTGAGAGAGTGAGAATGAGAGAGAGAGAGTACATAAGAGCGGGGAGGGTTAGAGGGAGAAGCAGGCCCCTCGCTGAGCAGGGAGCCCGATGCGGGACTTGATACCGGGACTCCAGGATCATGACCTGAGCCGAAGGCAGTTGCTTAACCAACTGAGCCACCCAGGCGCCCTAAAATGATTTTCTTGATCCTACCTGCTTCCTCTGACTATAGATATGGTCTAGGAAAAGCCCTGGCTGCAATATGCCCTATTCAGCCCCTACATCTTAAGGACATCCAGAATTCATCTTTTGATTTTATTGAAAGATTAATTTTTTAAGTTTCCAAGTATTTGTTTTTAATCTTCTCTGGATTACTGCAATTAAAAATGAAAAGACACAAATAAAAATGTATTTCATGGGTTATATTAAACTTTTCATAAGCATAAAGATTTTCGTGTTGAGAATTTTATTTCAGGAACCTAGGTCTCAATAGGAACCAAATATCCACGAGCAGATGCATCTGATGATCTCAGCTGAGGCCCTATTACAATGATCTGAGACTCCTTTGTGGATGTTTGCCTCTGATACAAAGCAGTCTTAAGTCAGGATAGATTTATGTGCATTGGCAGAGCCAAGTAACAAATGGAACGTGTTCTCACAGTATGTCTGGCCTGAGCCTATGTGATTAAATCCTCACTTTGATGAATCCCAGACCTTCAGGGAGGAGAAAATAAAGTCCAAAGACAGTTGGTTAATAAGAAATTACTGAATCAGCCCAGGTCTAAGATGTTGTAGCAAAAGGGAAACCTTTAGTAAGTACACAGAGAAAAGAATAGAAAAAAGGGTTATTTTTTTCTAAAAACAATAGTCCATCTGTCCCTCAATTTTGCTTTCACAACATTTTGGATATGACAGATAGGTAGTATATTTCATCATCCAAGGTGTATCTTTTATTAAATTCAGAGAAGGTGCAATTAATTCTATTAGGACAACACATATAATCCTAGGACTGTTCTAAGCAAACCAACTTACATGATCACCTAAAATATGGCACTTATTCCAAAACATGGCAAGATTTTGTTTATGTACCTGCCTCCTCACTAGTCTGTGGATTCCTTAAAGAGAAAGATAATGTTATTCTTCCTTATAATACCACTGGTCCATTTAATATTTAGTATATCGTCAAAATTGAATATTTTAGGGGGAGGAGGGGATAATGAATGAATGAGTTTCTAAATAATACCAGGGACACCCAATCTTACTAATATACTTACACCTACTGTATTTACAAATGATATGATATAAAATTGTTAGGTCAAACTAATTTTATTTATATACATTATAAAGACATATATGTGTCAAAAAGATGATGTTGTAATTCAAAGGGCTGTAGCTGGAATTTGGAATGTTCAGATCTAAAAAAACACATTCAACATGAAGTACTGCTCAGTATTTTTAAGCATTCTTAGTGGCTTGGCTATGCGTACTGGTGAGCTTTATACAGACAGGTAAAATAATCATCATTGAGCCCAGTAAAAATATTGATTAAGTGAAATGCTTGAGATCAAATCAGCTGAGAAATATTTATGTCAATATCTAATAAAAATTATTCTAAAATTTAGCATCCCATTCTTCATACTTATAAAGGTTTAGTTGTTATAGAACTAAAGGCCATTGTTTAAAACATCCATTTTAATTGTACAAATTGTAGACAGACCATTGGGCTGTATGCATATCAACATCAGGACAATGGCTAAATTTAAAGTATTATTTGGTTACTATCTCCAATTAAAATTGGAAAACCGTAATACCAATATCAGATAAGGACAACATAAAAACACTATCAAAAATTCTAAATGAAATATTTCAAAGCTTAAATGCAACAATACATATAGACTACACATTGAGCTTAGTCCAGAAATTCAGTGATGGCATAATATCAAGAATTTATGAGCAGTGACATCAGTTAAAACTGTGAGGCAAGAACCTCAAAAATTTCTCTCCTCCACAAAAGCAACGAGAACACTGGCAAAAATTTCAGAATAAACTTTTTCAGAACTCAAGGAATTAACCAAAGACTTGTAGAAAACTAGAGAGCATTTATTCAATAAAAGCAGCTGACTCTCTATAAGCACATTTGTGGTATTTTAACTTGCCCTAACCTCATTTTCCCTACCTCCTGAGCTTTGCAATATCCTTGAAAGCCAAAAGTCTGCAACCACAGTGAAAATGAATAGCATACTAGTCACTAGAGGGGGCTAGTAAAGGGTTGGGTCTATTTTATAGCCCCATTCACAGAGAATTTTTATTATTTGACCTACTGGTGTTTCCTTGGAAGACCTCTCTTGCAAGTCTGTCTTTATTTAAAGTGATTTAGAGTAACTGCATAGTGTGCCCAGCCTTTACCTGTGAGTTAAAGGTAGGGGAGAGCATTTTTCAAAAACAATTAGAGACAATGTTGAACATCATGATGGATGCTGAAGTGTGGCTTGAGGTGATAGGTAAAACAATTAAAGTAGACAATAGGCTCATCAAAAGGCTTAAAGAAAAAAAACTGAATATATCAATAGACGATTTGGAAAAAATTCTGATGTAATTCTGGGAATCTAGAAAGCCATGTACACAGGGCTCTGAACTTCCAGTTGGTACACTACCTCTGGAAAAATCTCAAAAGGCCCTATACTCTAACTTCTAGCTAATCATGATGCTCTGCACAAGCAGGAAGTGAAGGCCAAAGTAGTCCTTGGCTCAATATTAAAATGTATTCACTAACATGCACATACAGCCCCTTCACAAACATTGGAATAATTACTGGTTCTAGGGAACTATGAAATCTCTGTGCAGTCTTCAGCTGACCACTAAGCTACCTGAGCTGAAGACTCCATAGCCTCACATGACAAAGAATAAAAACTTTACAGAATTAGTTCAGAAAAAGTCACTAAGCAAACACACTACAACAAACAGCAAAATAAAAACCTCAATAAGGGGAAAAATATGATTTTCAGAGCTTACAGAGCTTACTATTTTCAACTGAAAAATACATATACACATATACATACATACATATATGAAATGTACAGAAACAAGAAAATATGGTCCATACCCAGGAGGAAAAAAGGCAGTCAGAATTTGTCCCTGAGGAAGCACAGAAGTTGGACTTATTTGACAAAGGCTTTAAATCAGCTTTTCAAAATATGTTCAAAAACTAAAGGAGACCATACCTAAAAGCCTAAGGAAACATAGGAAAATAATGTCTCACCAAATAGAGAATATTAATAAAGACATGACATGTATAAAACAAAACCAGGATACACATAAAGGAAGTTCCAAAGGAGAGAGGAAAAAAGACCAAATGGATATTGAAGAAATAATGAACAAAAATGTTCAAAATTTGATGGAAACATTAATCTACATATTCAAAAGTCTCAATTAACTCAAAGTAGGATAAACTCAAAGAAATTTGAACCTAGACATATTATGATGAAACAGTTTAAAACCAACAAGTGAGAATCTTGAAAACAGCTATAGGAAAGTGCTTTATCATATACAAGTGATCATAAATAAGATAATAAACTGATTTCTCATAAGAAACCATGGGAGTCAAAAGGCAATGACATGGTATATTTAAGGTACTTAAAGAAAAATACCGTCAACCAAGAATTCCATATCAGGCAAATTTATCCTTTACAAATTAAGAGAAATTAAAACATTCCCAGAAAAAAAAAAAAAGAACTGAGAGTTCATTGTTAGAATATGTGCCTACAATAAATACAAAAGAGAATCCTTCAGGGTGTGAGGCGAACGTGATAACCACTACACTACGGAAACGAGAATCCTTCAGGGTGAAAGAAAGGTCAGTGAACAATAAGAAAGAAAAAGCATCAGTAAATGTAAATATATAGGTAAACTTTTTTTAAAGTATAAATGTTATGTTTGTAACTCTTCTTATCTGGTTTCCATATAAAGCAATAATTATAAGCCTGTTTTGGTAAGCGTACAACAGATAAGGATTTAATTTATATGACAATAACAGCACAAAGGAGTTGGAAGGCAATGGAGTTCATAGAGCAAAGGTGTAAAGAAAATGTACACTACTCCTCCTGTGTGTTCTCCTTTACTCATATAGTGTCACATTCACAACACTTCTGACACCAGAAATGTGGAGTTTTTTTCCCACATCAAGCAATTCTGCAAGACCACCTGGGCATCCTACAATTTAACTCAATTCTGCCACTATCTCCTAAAAATACCATCAAATCCCACAAATTAAAACCTCAGACCCACAAGAATGCCCCCCACCCACTTCATATGCCAACTAAAAATCCATGTTGTCACCCATGCTTCTGAACAATTAACTATAAGAGGTTCCAATCACCTCCTTCTCAGGTATAATTAATTTGCTAGAGTGACTCCCAGAATTCAGGAAAACAACTTACTTACTGTTTATTGGTTTATTATAAAGAGATATAATAAGAGACACAGATGAACATCCAGATGGAAGAGGTGTGTATAGCAAGATATGTGATAAAAGACATGGAAGCTTCCATGCACCCCTGTATACACCACTTTCCTAGCAACTTCATGTGTTCAGCAATTTGGAAGCTTTCTGAATCCCCTATTTTGGGGATTTTTATAGTGATTTCATCATGGAGGCATGATAGATCATTAACTCCATTTCTAGTCCTGTGCCCCTCTCCAGAGAATGGGATGTAAGACTAAAATTTCCAAACTTCTAATCATGCTTTTTTTCTTTCTGGTGATAGCCACTATCCAGTAGCCAACTGAAAGTCACTTTATTAAAACAAAAGTCATTCCTATCACCCAGGAAATTCCAAGGGATTTAGAAACTCTGTGAGGACCCAGGGTCAAAGACCAAATACTAGAAAAGATGTTCCTAGTGTTCTTATCACCTAGGAAATTATAGGGCTTTTAGAAGCTCTGTGCCAGGAACTGGAGGCAGAGACCAATATATATATAACTTCTTTTTTAATTGTCTCACAAAATGTTTTATATATTAATGAATTTAAGTTGATAGATATTAATCTGAGTGAGATTATTTTACATTAAAATTTTATTTGTAAATTCCAGGAAAACCACTAAAACAAAACCTCAATAATAAAAGAAATGATAAGGGAATAAAAACAGTACAAGAGAAAATGCCTATTTAACACAAAAGAAAGCAGTAACAGAGGAATAGAAGAAAAAACATGCAAGATTTAAAAAAACAAAGAGGAAAATTGCTGATGTAAATGCTACCTTATCAGTAATTACATGAAATAAAAATGGACTAAAGACTCCCAAAAAAGCAGATAATGGCACAATGGATTAAAAAAACCCTACAAATTTAGTTGTTTAGTTTCAAAAAGTAGCTTGAAAGTAAAAGGGTGAAAAAAATATGTCAGGCAAACAGTAACCAATAGAGAGCTGGAATGGCTAAACTATCAGATAAAATATTAGATAAAATCAACTTTAGGACAAAAATTCTACTGGAGACAAATAAGGACAGTTTTATAATAATAGAAGAGTAATTCCATCAAGAATATATAACAATGATAAGCAAATATGTACCTAACAACAGAGCCCCAAAATACATGAAGCCAGAACTCACAGAATTGAAGGAGGAAATAGGCAAAATAACTAGGATGCACGGAGAATTCCATGCTTCACTCTCAACAATGAACAGAACCAACTACACAGAAAATCCAAAAGAAAACAGAGCACATGACCAAGACTAAACCAACTAAACCAAACAGACACAAAAAATACAAGAGCAGAAATTACATGCTTCTTAAGTGTACAAAAAACATTCTCCAGGATAGACCATATATTAGCCCACCAAACAAATCTTAATAAATTTATACAAATTAAAAGCAAAGTATGGCCTCCAACCAGTACAAATGACATTAGAAATCAATAACAGAAGAAAACTTGAGATTCACAAATACGTGGAAAACAACACACTTCCAAATAACCAAAGAGATAAAAAGGAAATCACAAGAGAAATGAAAAAAATACCTTGAGATAAATGAAGCAAAACACAACATGTCAGACTTATGGGATGCAGTAAACTAGCACATAGATGGAAATTTATAGCTGGTAATCCCAATTTAAAAAAAAAAAGGTTGGGGGTGCTTGAGTCGCTCTGTTGGTTGAGCTTCCAACTCTTGGTTTCCGTTTAGGTCATGATCTCAGGGTTGAGCTCCAATTTGGGCTCTGCACTGAGCGTGGAGCCTGCTTTGAGATTCTCTCTCTCTCTCTCCCCCTCTCTCTCCCCTCCCCATTCACACATTCTCTTTCTCTCTAAAAAAAAAAAGTAAGAAATAATCATCAATCTTAAGAAATTAAAAGTGGAAGAGTAGGGGCGCCTGGGTGGCTCAGTCGTTAAGCGTCTGCCTTCAGCTCAGGT
Source organism: Zalophus californianus (assembly GCF_009762305.2). NCBI lineage: Eukaryota > Metazoa > Chordata > Mammalia > Carnivora > Otariidae > Zalophus > Zalophus californianus. The sequence continues at coordinate 88,414,274 of NC_045600.1, forward strand.
CATGATCCCAGGGTCCTGGGATGGAGTCCCACGACGGGCTTCCTGCTCAGCAGGGAGCCTGATTCTCCCTCTCCCTGTGCCTGCCTCTTCCCCCTGCTCACTAGCTCTCTCTGTTAAATAAATAAATAAAATCTTAAAAAAAAAAAAAAGTGGAAGAGCAAATTATATCCAGAGTAAGTGGAAGGAAATAGTACAGGTTAGAGTGGGAACATGCAAAATGAATAGAAAAGCATTAGAGAAAATACACAAAACCAAAATTTATTTCTATGAAAAGGTCAACAAAAACCATGAAACTTTTGCGAGACTTGATATAGTTTTTGAAATGTTGGTGAGGTCCGGAGCCAACAGCCAAGAAAGAATTCTTGAGATGTCTTTGTTTCAAAAAGGTGATTTTATTAAAGCACAGGGACAAGACACATGGGCAGAAAGAGCTCCTGCACTGGGGTGGTGAGGAACGTCTGATCATATACTTGGGAGCTGGGGGGAGATAAGGAAGAAGGGAAGTATCCGAAAGGACTTTCATATGCTAAAGACTCTAAGGATAGAGGGGAGCTTCCTGGAGGAATATTATACTCTTTCTATCACAAGTCCTCCTCAATGGGCTGCAGGTCAAAAAGGAATTTAATTTTGTTTATATCTTCTTATGCCTCTGCTTCCCACATCATTCATGGAGAGTAGGGTGATGTTAGGGCTCCAGGAAATTGAGTTATGGTCTCTGAGAGTTAGGCTATTAATAAGAATGCTTTTTCCTTGTATATCACTAAGACATTGGTAAACTGATGAAGACTCATGCCCTGCAGGACCTTGATCTTTATCAGTTAACCATCTGTTTTTCCCTTCCCTTAGTTTTGGGACAGACTGGAGGACCACACTTAGCCTACTGAGGCGGGAGGGGGGGCTGAGATGTCAGCTTGTGTTTTATCCTCAGCTTGCCTTCTGTTTCCTCATCAAATTGACCAAAATCAAAAAGAAAAAGAATCAAATTACTAAAATCAGAAGTGAAAGAAGGCATTATTACCAACATTTAGAAATAAGTATTATAAAGGAATGCCAGTCCTTCACAAACTTTTATAAGTAAAAGAGGGAATACTCACGCAGTGCCTGGGTGGCTCAGTCAGTTAAGCAGCTGCCTTCGGCTCAGGACATGATCCCAGGGTCCTGGGATCAAGCCCCGCATCAGGCTCCCTGCTCAGCAGAACCTGCTTCTCCCTTTCCGTCTGCCTGCTGTTCTGCCTATTTGTGCTCTCTATCTCTCTGTCAAATAAATAAATAAAAAATATCTTTAAAAAAAAAAAGAGGGAATACTCCCCAACTCATTCCATAAAGTCAATAATACCCTAATAAAAAGTCCAGTCAAAGACATCCACAAACCAAAAATAAACAAAAAACTGCAAATCAATATCCCTTAAGAATATAAATGTAATAATTCCAAACAAAAAATTAATATTCCAAATCTAGCAATATATAGAAAGGATTATATACCATGAAGAATTGGAATTTAACCCAGGAATGCAAGATTTTAAGCCAGGAATGCAAGATTGGCTCAATAAACAAAAATCAATCAATGTAATACACCACATTAATAGACTAAAGGTCAAAAAACACATAGTCATCACTGATGGAATACAGGTGAGGTTTGGTCGAGTAAGGTCCAGAACCAAAGGTCAAGAAAGAATTCTTGAGATTTCTTTGGTGCAAAATGGTAGTTTTATTAAACCAATGTGGACAGAACCCATGGGCAGAAGAGCTGCACTGGGGTCGTGAGGAACAATTAATTATATATATACTGTGGGGTTGGGGGAGATAAGGAAAAAGAGAGGTATCCAAAAGGACATTCATATGCTAAAGAAGACTCCCAGGATACTGGAGACCTTGCTATTATCAAGCTAAGTTTGATTTTCCCTCTAGCAAAGCATTAACATTAAGATAGTTGGAAGTTTCCTGGAAGAATGTCACACATATCCCACCCATGGTGGGGGAGGTGGCTGCAGGGTGTCAGCTTGAGCTTTGTCCTCAGCTAGCCTTCTGCTCCCTCATCAAGCACAACAGATAATGAATAGACAGATAACAGATAATGGAAAAAAACACCACATCTCAGGAAATGCAGAAAAAGCATTTGACGAAATCAAACACCAAACATCCTTTTATGATTGAAAGAAAAAATACCATTCAAGAAATCAATACAGAAGGAACTTCCTCAATGAGATAATGGACATCTATTAAAAAAACAAACAAACAAACAAAAACTCCATGCTTAGTGATAAATGACCAAATACTTCCGCATATGAACAAGAGAAGATAAGGATATCCACTCTCACCACTTCTACTCAAAATTGTACTAAAGGTCCTGTGTAAGAAAATTATGCAAGAAACGTAATTAAAAAGCATCCAGATTGGAAGGGATGAATTAAAACTGTCTATATTTGCAGATGATATAATCTTATATATGGAAAATTTTAAGAAATACACTAAGAAACTATTACAACTAATAAATGAGTTTTTTTGGTAAAATTGTAGGATACAAAAGGAACATACAAAAATCAATTGTATTTTTATACACTTGCACTGACCAATCTAAAAATGAAATTAGGAAGACAAAATCCATTTATAATAGCACTGAAAAGAATACTAGGAATATTTTTTTTCCAAGTGTGAGACACACACTGAGAACTACAAACATTATTGTTAAGAATTAAAGGAAGTCACCTTGTTTTGGATCAGAGTGAATACTATTAAAATGCCAATATTCCCCAAACTGGTCTACAAATTCAATGCAGTCCCTAGCAGATTCCCAGTTCATTTCCTTATAGAAATTGACTTGCTCATTTCAACATCCATGGGACTTCAAGGGACCCAAAATAGACAGAACAATACTGAAAAAAAAGAACAGCATGAGGATTCACAATTCTGATTTCAAAAGTTACTAAAGACTGTGGTTCTGGCCCAATACTGATATAGAGACGAGTGGAACAGAATTAAGAGTTCAGAAATAGTCCTAAACATTATGGTCACTTGATTTTTTTACTCGATTGCCAGCACCATTTAATGAGGAAAGAATGATCTTTTGAATAAATAATGATAGAGCAGGATAGCCCCATGCAGAAGAATTAAGTTGGACACCTACCTCATACTATATACAAAAATTAAAATCAAAATGGATCATAGACCTAAATGTATGAGGTACAACTCTAAAACTTTTAGAATAAACCATAGTGGTAAATATTTGTGACTTTGGCCACATTTGATGCGGCCTTATAATGTGATTTGAAGCAGTGGGGTTCATAGCTGTCAGCCAAGAAAGAATTCTTCAGATGTCTTTGGTACAAAAAGGTGGTTTTATTAATGCATGGGGACAGGACCCATGGGCAGAAAGAGCTGATGTCCCAGGAATATGAGGAGCAACTGATTGTGTAGTATGGAGTTGGGGGAGGGAAAGGAAACGGAAGTTTCCAAAAGGACCCCATACGCTAAAGAAGATTCATAGGATCCAGTAGGCCTAGCTAGCTATTAACAACCTAAAGCGTTTTTCCTTCTAGCAAAGAATTAACATTAAGACAGTTGAGAGTTTCCCGGAGGAAAGTTATACTCTGCCTGCCTCAAGTATTTGCCAATGGGCTGCATGTTATAAGGAAATTTAATTTTATCTATATTTCCTTCTATCTTTGTTCCCACATCACTTAGATTATATCAAAGCACAAGCAACCAACCCCCACCCCCCAAAAATGAAGAAACTGAATTTCATAAAACTTTAAATCTTTTGTGCTAACAGGGACACTACCAAGAAACAGAAAAGGTAACCCAAAGAAGGGGAAAAAATTATTTTTAAATAATATATCTGATAAGGGACTTATATCTAGAACAAAGACATGAAGGACTCTTACAACTCAACAATAAACCAAAAATAACCCAATTTTAAACTATTGTAAGGATTTGAATAGACATTTCTCCAAAGACAAATAAATGGCTAATAAAAATATGAAAACTTTCTCAACATTTGTCATTAGGAAAATGTACACCACAATGTGATATCATTTCATACCAACAGGAATGACTGAAATGAAAAGACTAGCAATAACAAGTGTTGATAAGATTGAAGATATTGGAACCTTCACACATTATTGCTGAATATGTAATATGATGTAGCCTCTTTAAAAAATTCTGGCAGTAACAAAACGTTATGTGACCCAGCAATTACAATACCCAATATGCAACCAGGAAAAACAAAAATGTATGTGACCCAGCAATTTCAATACCGAGTATACCACCAGGAAAAACGAAAATATATGTCCACACAAAAACCTACATATGATATATCATTATACATTTGTCCAAACCCATAGAGTGTATAACACCAAGAGTGAATCCTACAGTAAACTTAAACTATGCACTTTGAGCAATTAAGATGTATCAATGTAGGTTCATCCTTGGTGAAAATGTACCATGATGGTGGGTGATGTTGATAATGGGGAGGCTTTGTATATATGGAGGGATGGAGTATTGGAAAATATCTGTATTCTTCTACTCAATTTTGTTGTAAAGATAAAACTCTAAAAAACTGGCTTAAAAAATTTAACTTCTATATGAATGTTTATAGCTACATTATTCAAAATAGCCAAAATGTGGAAATAACTCAAATGTCCTTAAACTGATGAATAAACAAAATATGGTAAATCCACAGAATTAACTATTATTCAGTAATCTAAAAAACATGAAGTATTGATACATTCTAAACATGGATGAATCTTGAAAACTTATGTTAAATGAAGGAAGCCATTCACAAAAGGCCACAGTCCTATGATTCCATTTACTTGAAATGTCCAAGATAAGCAAACTCATAGAGATGGAAAGTTGATTAGTAGTGGTGAAGACTGAGGAGAGGCGATTTAATGGAAGAACTATGAATGAGTATGTGTCTTTTTGAGGTGAGGAAAATGTTATTGACTTCAATAGTGGTGATGATCATGCATCTTTGTGAATATACTAAAAAAAACACTAAATTGTATACTCTAAAAGGCTGAATTTTAGGGGCACCTGGGTGGATCAGTCAGTTAAGCATCTGCCTTTGGCTTAGGTCATGATCTCAGAGTCCTCGGATTGAGCCCCGTGTTGAGCTCCCTGCTCAGCAGGGAGTCTGATTCTCTCTCTGCACCCCCCAACTCATGCTCTCTCTCTCTCTCTCGCTTTCTCTCCTCTCAAAAAATTAAATATTTAAAAATAATAAAAATAAATAAATAAATAATCTAAATTTTATACTATGTTATCTATACTCACTAAAATATAAAAATTCATTAATGTGACTCAGAAATCATCTCAACTAATAATGAATAAATATTTGGTAAACTTTAATACAGTCTATAATTTTTTTATTGTTTTTATTTTAATCCCAATATAGTTAACATACCATATTATATTAGCTTTAGGTGAACAAAATAGTGATTCAACAACTTGATACCTTACTCAGAGTTCATCAAGAGAAGTATACTCTTCAATCCCCATCACCTATTTCACCTGTCCCCTCTCCAACCTCTGGTAACTATCAGTTTGTTCTCTGTAGTTAAGTCTTATTTCATGGTTTGTCTCTCCTTTTTTCTTTTCTTTGCTCTTTTGTTTCTTTTGTTTCTTAAATTCTACATATGAGTGAAATCATATGGTATCTTTCTTTCTCTGTGTAACTTAGTGTAATACACTCTAGCTCCATCCATATTGTTGCAAATGGCTATATTTCATTCTTTTTTATGACTGAGTAATATTGCATTGTACATATATACCACTTCTTCTTTATCCATACATCTATCAGTGGACACTTGGGCTGCTTCCATAATTTGGCTATTGTAAAAAAATGCTGCTATAAACATAGGGATGTATATGTTTCTTTGAATTATTATTATTATTTTTTTGTATTCTTTGGATACTCAGTAGTGCAATTACTGGATCATGGGGTGGTTCCATTTTTAACTTTTTGAGGAACTACCAGACTGTTTTCCACAGAGTCTAACAGTTTGCATTTCTACCAACAGTGCAAGAGGGCTCCTTTTTCTCTAATCCTCACCAACACTTGTTATTTCTTGTGTTTTTGACTTTAGCCATTCTGACATGTGTGAGGTGATATATTATTGGAGTTTTGATCTGCATTTCCTAGATGATCAATGATGTTGAGCATCTTTACATGTGTCTGCTGGCTAACTGCATGTCTTCTTTGGAGAAACGTCTTCTGCCCATTTTTTAGATTATTTGTTTTTTGTGTGTTGAGTTTTATAAGTTCTTTATATATTTGGATACTAACCCTATATCAGATATGTCATTTGTAAACATCTTCTCCCATTCCATAGGATTCCTTTTAGTTTTTTGATTGTTTCTCATTGTGCAGAAGCTTTTTATTTTGATGTACTTCCAATAGTGTATTTTTGCTTTTGTTTCCCTTCTCTCAGGAGATGTATCAAGAAAAATTTTGCTATGTCCGATGTTAGAGAAATTACTGCCTGTGCTCTCTTCCAAAATTTTTAAACTTTCAGGTCTCACATTTAGGTGTTTAACCCATTTTGAATTTATCTTTATGTATGGCATAAGCCAGAGTTACAGTTTCATTATTTTGCATGGAGCCATCTACTTCTCCCAACAACATTTGTTGAAGAGACTATCTTTTTCCCATTTCATATTCTATATACTATCTATATACTATCTTTCATGAAATTGTAAATAGAATTCCTTTCTCAATTTCTTTATGTTGCTTTATTATTAGTGTATAAAAATGCCATGGATTTCCATACGTAGATTTTATATCCTGCAATTTCACTAAATTCATTTATCAGTTCTAGTAGTTTACTAGTGGAGTCTTTAGAGTTTTATACATATAATATCATGGCATCTCCAAATAGTGAAAGTTTTACTTCTTCCTTACCAATTTGGATACCTTTATTTGTTTCCTCTTATTTGATTGCTGTGGCTATGACTTCTAGTACTATGTTAAAAAACAGTGATGAAAGTGGACAACGCTGTCTAGTTCCCGACCTTAGGGGAAACACTCTTAGCTTTTCCCCATTGACTATGATGTTAGCTGTGAGTTTTTCATATATGGCCTCTATTATGTTGAGATATGTTCCCTCTAAACCTATTTTGTTGAGGGCTTTTTTCATGCATGGTATAGTACTTTGTTAAATGTTTTTTCTACATTAACTGAAATGATTATATGGTATTTATTCCTTCTTTTATTTTTTTAAAGATTTTATTTATTTGAGAGAGAGAAAGAGAGCATGAGCAGGGGGAGGGGCAGAGGAATATGCAAACTCCGCATTGAGCGGAGAGCCCAAAATGGGGTTTGATCCCAGGACTCTGGGATCATGACGTGAGCCAAAGGCAGAGGCTTAACCAACTGAGCCACCCAGGTGCCCCATCCCTTCTTTTATTGATGTGATGTACACATTGTGAATATGGAACTTTCCTTGCATCCCAGGGATAATTCCCACGTGATCACAGTGAATGATTCTTTTCATGTATCATTGGATTTGATTTGATAATATTTTATTGACGAATTTTACATCTGTTTTCATCAGAGATACTGGCTGTAGTTTTGTTTTGTTTTGTTTTGTAGTGTCTTTATCTGGCTTTGGTATCAGGGTAATGCTGGCTTCACGGAATGAATTAGGAAATTTTCCTTCCTCTTCTAGTTTTTGGAATAGTTTGAGAGGAATAGGTCTTAACTCCTCTTTAAATGTTTGGTAGAATTCACCTGTGAAGCCCTGGACTTTTGTTGGCTGAGAGTTTTTTGATTACTGATTCAGTTTCATTGCTGGCAATAGTCTGTTCAAATTTCCTAATTCTTCCTGATACAACTTTGGGAGGTTATTATGTTTTGAAGAATGTATCCATTTCTTCTAGATTGTCCAATTTGTTGACATGTAATTTTTCATATTCTCTTACATTCTTTTGTATTTCTGTCAGTAGTTATGTCTCCCCTTTTATTTCTGATCTTATTTATTTGAGTTCTCTCTCTGTCTCTCTCCTACCTCCCTCTCTCCCTCCTTTCCTCCCTCCTTCTCTTTTTTAATGAGCCCAGGAAAAGGTTTATTGGTTTTGTTGGTCTTTTCAAAGAACCAGATACTACTGGTTTCGTTGATCTGTTCTAATTGTTGGTTTTGTTTTGTTTTGTTTTTTTGGATTCTAGTTTATTGCTGCTCTCAACTTTATTATTTTCTTCCTTGTACTGGTTTGGGGTTTTGGTTGCTTATAGCTCCTTTAGATGTAATGTTAGGCTGTTTATTTGGGATTTTTCTTGCTTCTTGAGGTAGGCCTGTATTGCTATAAACTTCCCCCTTAGCACACCTTTTGCTGTATCCCAAAGATTTTGGACCATAGTGTTTTCATTTCCTTTGTCTCTATGTATTTTTTGTTTTTATCTTTGATTTCTTGGTTGACCCATTCATTGTTTAACAGCATGCTATTTAGTATGTATGTATTTGTGTGTTTTCCAGATTTTTTTTCTTGTGGTTGATTTCTAGTTTCATACCGGTGTGGTCAGAAAAGGTACACAGTAAGACTTCAATCGTTTTGAATTTGTTGAGACTTGTTTTGTGGCCTAATTTACGATCTATTTTGGAGAATGGTCTATGTATACCTGAAAAAAAAATAAAGCATATTCTGCTGTTCAAAATTAAATGTTCTGAATATATGTTAGGTCCATCTGATCCAAGCTGTCACTCAAAGCCACTGTTTCCTTGTTGATTTTTCTGTTTGGATTATCTAGAGATGTCAATGGATGTTAAGGTCTACTACTATTACTGTACTACTATCAATTAGTTCCTTAATGTTTGGTATTAACTGCTTTATGTATTTGGGTACTCCCATGTTGGGGGTATAAATATTTACAATTGTTGTCTCTTCTTGTTGGATTATATCATTTATGATTATATATTGTCCTTTTTTGAGCTTTGGAAACCCTTCATTTTAAAGTCTATTTTGTCTGATATAAGAATTGGTACTCTGGCTTTCTTTTCACTTCCATTTGCATAATAAATGTTTCTCCATTCCTTCACCTTTTATAACTGAAATGAGTCTCTCATAGGCAGCATATAGAGGGGTCTTATATTTTTATTCATTCCATCATCCTATGTCTTTCGATTGGAGAGTTATCCATTTACATTGAAAATAAGTATTGATAAGTGTGTATTTATTGCCATTTTGTAACTTGTTTTATGGTTGTTTTCTACGTCCTCTCCCTCTCTGTTCCTTTCTTCTCCTGCTCTCTTCTCTCATGATTATGTGGCTTTCTTTAGAGAAATAATTGCATTCCTTAATCTTTATTTTTACATATCTATTACTGTTTTTGAATTTCTGCTTACCATTCAGTTTATATATAACATCTTCTGCATATAGCAGTCTATATTAAACTGATGTTGCTTAATCTTGAACTCATTCTTTACTCTTCTCCCCTCCATGTTTCAGATATTTGGTATCATATTTTACATCCTTTCATTTTGTACTTCTCTTGACTGATTTTTACAGATATACTTATTTTTTAGGTTTTGTGCTTCCTATTTTTCTGATTCTTATGTATGGTTTCTGTTTTCCACTGAAAGAGTTCTTTTTAGTATTTCTTATAGGGCTGGTATAGTAATCCTGATTGCTCTAACTCTTGTTTGTCTGGGAAACTCTTTATCTCTCTTTGTACTCTAAATAATAGCCTACCTGGATAGATTGGCTACAGATTTTTCCTTTTCAGCACATAGAATATATCATGCCACTGCCGTCTGGCCTGCAAAGTTTCTGCTGAAAAATCAGCTGATAACCTTATGTGGTTTCCTTTGTATATAACTGTTTTCTTTCCACTTGTACCTTTGAAATTCTTTCTTTATAACTATTTTTTACCTTTTTAATTACAAAATATGTCTTGGACTGGACCTCCTTCGGTTGAATTTCTTATCTCTTACCTCATGAACCTGAGTCTCTGTTTCACTCACCAGATATGGGAAGTTTTTAGCTATTATTTCTTCAAATGTATTTTCTGCCCCCTTTTCTGTCTCATGTACTTCTGGGATCCTTGTTATACAAATGTTATTATGCAGGCGCCTGGGTGGCTCAGTTGGTTAAGCGACTGCCTTTGGCTCAGGTCATGATCCTGGAGTCCCGGGATCGAGTCCCACATCAGGCTCCCTGCTCAGTGGGGAGTCTGCTTCTCCCTCTGACCCTCCCTCCTCTCATGCTCTCTCTCTCTCTCATTCTCTCTCTCAAATAAATAAATAAAATCTTAAAAAAAAAAACAAATGTTATTATGCTTGATGGAGTCACTGAGTTCTCTAAGTCTATTCTCATTATGAAGTATTTGTTTCTTTCTCCCCTCTTCAGCTTGATTGTTTTCCATTACTCTATCCTCTAGGTCACTTATAAGTTCCCTAGTTTCCTATAACCTATTTATTCCATCTATTGCATTTTTAATTATATTTATTGAATTCTTTATCTCTGTTATTTTTTATTTCTTTGTCAAGTGTCTCAGTAATGTCTTCCACCCTTTACTGAATTCCAATGAGTATCTTTATGACCATTACTTTAAATTAGCTATCAGGCATAATACATATTTTATTTCACTTAGATCTCCTGTGGTGATTTTGACCTGTTTTTTTGTTTGGAACATACTTTTCTGTCTTATCATTTTGTCTACCTCTCTGTCTGTTTCTGTGTGTTAGGAAAGTCAGCTACATGTTCTGCTCTTGAAAGTAGCAGCTTTATGAAGAAGAGGTCCTATAGTGGCCTGCAGTGCAGTGTCCTCTGTTCACCAGAACCTGGAACTTCAGGAGAGACTCCTATGTGTGTTGCTAGTATCTGCTGTTATGTCTGAGTCACTTTTTATTTCAGTCCAGACATCTTCACTGACTCTCTGCTTGTTGTGGACTGTGCTTGCTCCCAGTGGTGTTAGTGAGACCCAAGCAGGCAGGTTCTAGGGTACAGAACTACAGAAAGGCTCAGGGGCAGGGCAGCAGTGATAGCAAAATATGTGCTGAGCCCAGGGCCTAGGCCAGCAGGCTTGGAGTGGAGGAGTCATCTGGAGAATGTGTGGGGTGGGTGCACTGCTAGCAGGTTAGGTAGTAAGTGTGTACAGTGATGCTTTCTGCAGGTAGCCCTCTGTTTATTCAGGAGGATGGGAGAGGAAAATGGCACCTGCCAGCTCCTCTGTTCCTGGAGAAGTCCCCCAAATATTCTGAAATCAATATAAAGAGATCTTCCTCCTATTCGCCCCAGGAATTGTGCAAACTGTGGCTTCTATTTTGCCTTCCCCAGTCTGCTGTCTCTTTAAGGGTGGGGACTCAGCTATCAATGGCCCTCCTGGATTACCCAGTGCTGAGTAGGCTGACTTTTAAAGCATCAGGCTCCAAGCCCCACCAGTTATACAAACTCATGGAATTCAGCCTTTCTAAATTTCAAAGCCAGACTTTGTGTGGATTTGTCTTCCCCATGTAAGCCCCCTAGTGCAAGGGACCATTTCTTTCCCAATCCTTGCCCACAGCCCCTTCTCTCCTGTGGGCAACTCCCAACCACCTTTTCTGCCCTTCTTAACCTCTCAGATGTGACTTCTCTACATTTAGTTGTGGAATTTGTTCTGCGAAGTCTTTGGATTGCTCTCCCGTTTACTTACATGGATGTGAGTGATATCTAGTTGTAAACATGGGACAGGGTGAGCTTAGGGACCTCCTACTCTTCCATCTTTCCAAGCTGCATCACATTTCATAATTTTTTTAAAATTAGTAGAAAACTAATAATAGAATGTCTATCTTAAATTGATAACTAGTATTCAAAAACATACAGCAAATAACATACAAATAACATTCAGAGCCTACTAAAATTTCTGCAAACAATGTCTGAAACATAATATCACACACATAGCTTTTTTTAGCATTGTATGATCAAATATCACAGGAGGGAAGGGTGGTTGGGACACCAAAGAAATAAACTTCAAGTTAGCTAAACAGTATTATAGGTTTAAACTTGAGCTTTAAAATAATTATAATTAATATGTTAAATGAAGTAAATTACAAGATAAGAAATTATACCAGAGAACCCGTATCATATAAGTGGAATATCAAATGCAAATTTTAGAACTTAATTACTCTAAGCAAAGATGGGAGTATAGTACATGGGTTTAAAAACGTCTGAAATGCAGCAGATGAAAGGATTAATTAATTGATAATTCAATAGAATATAATCCACACTAAAGCACAGAGATAGAGGGGATGACCAATTGAAAAAGAGAAGATAAGAGACTTGTGGACCATAGTGAGAAGGTCTAAAGTATCTGCAAAAGGAGGTTTCAAAAGGAGAGAAAAGAAAGAATGGGGTCAAAACAATAGATGAAATGATATAGGTCAAGAATTTTCCAAAACTGAAGAAAAATAACCAGACAGTTAGAAGTTTAATTAGCTCAATGAATTATAGAAGGAATAATACAAAACAAACCAACCCACCACCAACAACAAAATCCTAGGCAGAGTCAAACTACTGAAGATTAAAGATAGAGAAGAAAATTTTACAAGCAGCCAAAGAAAAAACAAGCACACTACCTTTAAAGAGGAAAAATAAACTCATAGTTTACTTTCCAACAAAAAGGATGGAAGCAAGAAAAATAAGAAACAGTTTAAAGTGCTAAGAGAAAACAATTGTCAAATTAGAATTCTATATGCAGTGAGAATGTTCTTTAAAAATAGTCACATGAAGGTGCTATTCAGAAGAAAGAAAAACAAAAGGACTCATCACCTGCTGAATCTTATTAAAAGTCTTACTATAGGCACAAAGTAAATTCTTCTGGCAAGGTGATAAATGATGCCCAATGGAAGTAAAATTAAAAAATGAATGTAGATCAAATAAAATGGGACATAAGTGGTTAAATATAAGAAAATATTGACTGTATCTGAAGGTAATAATAAATTTATGGTTTAAAAAATTATGTAAAATTAGAATATATGCCCCCAAAGCATACAATTTATTACAGACATATATGGACTTAAGCACTCTAAGATTCTTGCTTTGTCAGCAAAGTTGTGAATTCCCCAATTTATTTGAAGTTTTAGTAAGTATGCATGTTGTAATCTATTGTGTTATTATTAAAAGAATTATAAAAGTATAAGGCCAATAAGATGAATTATGGAATTTTAAAAATAACATTAAACCTAAAAGCGGAAAAAGAAAAACATAAAAAAGTAAATATGGAGCAAAGAGAACAAATTTAAATTCAATTATCTCTGGGGTGCCTCAGTCAGTAGAGCAGGAGACTCTTCATGTCAGGAATGTAAAAGTTTGAGCCCCGTGTTGGTGGAGAGATTACCTAAAAATAAAATCATAAAATAAATAAAATAAAAATCAGTTACTTCTACAATTATATGTAAATGGACTAAATGCTCAAAATAGATTTCAGAACATTCTATTGCACATAAGAGACATAGTATATAAATTTAAGAACACAGAAAAGTTGAATATAATCCAAAAATGTATTGCATGAAAACAGTAACCAAATGAATGCTAGTGCAGCTGTAATAATATCAATCATAGGAAACATCAAGACAAAAACATTTTTAGATATAAAAATGAATTCCAAAATGATAAATGATCAATCTTTCAGAAATTCGAAATCTGTATGCATCTAATAACCTAAAGGCAGAAGTTAAAAGAGAAACAGGGAAATCCACTTATTTCACAGGAATTAATAAAAAAGAAAAAAAAACTGTACATGACTAGAAAATGTGAACAACACAATTAAAAAACTTAGCCCAATATACATATACAGAATATTAAGACCAACAAAAACCAGAGTGCACATTCTTGTTACATGTACACAAACTATTTACCATAATTAATCATGTACTTGAATATAAAGAAATCCACAAAAATGCTCTTCAACTAAAGTAGAATTAAAAAAGAAATCTGTAACAAAAAGATATAGGAAACCCTCAGATATTTGGAATGTAAGCCTGTTACTTCTAAATAACACAATGGCTGAAGTAGATAAGACAATGGGCATTAAGAAATATTTTAATTGAATGATAATTGAAATTTTCTATGGAAAAATCCTTGACATATGCAGCTAAATCAATTCTCAGAACAAATGTAGGGACTAAAATTCAAATAGAAGAAATAAGGCTTGGAAATTAATACAAGAATCCGTTTCTCGGGCACCTGGGTGAACTCAGTCAGTTAAGTGTCTGACACTTGATTTCAACTCAAGTCATGATTTCAGGGTTGTGGGATCAAGGCCACATTGGGGTCCACACTCACCAGGAGTCTGTTTGAGATTCTATCTCTCTCTCTCTCCCTCTAGTCCTCCCCCAACTAACATACGCTCTCGAAACTAAGGTATTTTTTAAAAAAAGAATCCTTATCTAAAAGTTATTGAATAACAGAAAATCAAATTCAAATAAAGTAGTTAAATGGAAATAATAAAATACCAGCAGGTATTAATGAAAAAGAAAACAAATATACACTAGAGAAAATACATAGTTGTAAATATTGGATATTTGAGAAGACCAATACAATCAATAACCCTCCAGCAAAACGAATGGAGGAAAAAAATAACACACCGTGAATATCAAGAATGAAAAATGGGACATTACAGAAGATTCTACAGACATCAAAAAAATAATAAAAGTAAACACCAAAGAAATTTAGCAAATAAATGACAAATTTGTTAAAACACACCATATACCAAAACTGGTCCATAAAGAAATGATAACCTAAATAGTCTATTTTATTAAAGAAATCAAAATATTGTTTAAAATGTTTCTATAAATGAGGCATAAGGTCATGAAGGCTTCCTTTTAAGTTTCTTCAAAAATTTTTAAAGAACTAACATTAATCTTCTCAAATTAAAAGTAAAAAGAGAATACTCATCATTTCATTTTTTATGGCTACAATGAAACTGACATCAAAATCTGTAAAACTGGAGGCAACACAATTCCAGACTACAAATTATACTTCAAAGTTGTAGTGATCAAGAAGGTATGGCATTGGTACAAAAAAATCCACACAGATCAATGGAAAAGAACAGAAAAACTAGAAAGGAACCCACAATTGAATGGTCAATTAATCTTCAGCAGAGCAGGAAAACAACTGCTCAAAACCTTTGGGATACAGCAAAGGTGGTCCTAAGAGGGAATGATATAGCAATACAAGCCTTTCTCAAGAAAAAAGAAAAGTCTCAAACATACAACCTAAACTTATACCTAAAGAAGCTCCAGAAAGAACAGCAAAAAAAGCCTTTACCAAGTAGGAGATGAGAATTAATAAAGCTCGAGCAAAAATCAATGACATAGAAACCAAAAGAAGAGTAGACTAGATCAATGAAACTAGAATCTGGTTCTCTGACAGAATTAACAAGACTGATAAACTCCTAGCCAAACTATTCACAAAGAAAAGAGAAGGGGCCCAAATTAATAAAATCATGAATGAAAGATGACAGATCACAACCATCACTAAAGAAATACAAACAATTATAAGAACACATTAAAAGCAATGATAAACCAACAATCTGGCAATCTGGAAGAAAAGGATGCATTCCGAGAGACATATAAACTATCAAACTGAAATAGGAAGAAAAAGAAAGCCTGAACAGACCAATAATGAGGAAGGAAATTGAAGCAGCAATCAAAAATCTCCCAACAAACAAAATTCTAGGGCTGGATGGCTTCCCAATTCTACCAAACATTTAAAGAAGAAATAATACCTATTCTTCTTAAGCCATTTCAAAAAATAGAAATGGAAGGAAAACTTCCAAACATTTTATATGAGGCCAGAATTACCTTGACCCCAAAACCAAAGATCCCATCAAAAAGGAGAATTAGAGAACAATACCCCTTATGAACATGGATCCCAAAATTCTCAGCAAGATACAGCCAATAGGATCTAACAGTACATTAAAGGGATTGTTCACCACGACAAGTAGGACTCATTCCTAAGCTGCAAATGATACATCACATTAATAAATAAAAGAACAAGAACCATATGATCCTCTCAATTAATGCAAAAAAAGCATTTGACAAACTACAACATTCATTCTTCATCAAAATTCTCCACAGTGTAGGGATAGAGGGAGCATACCTCAATATCATAAAGGCCATAAACAAAAAGCCCACAGCGAATATCATACTCAATGGGGAAAGCTCTCAGTTGAGAGCTTTTCCCCTAAGGTCGGGAACACGGGACAGGGATGCCCACTATCACCGCTGCTGTGCAACATAGTACTAGAAGTCCTAGCCTCAGCAATCAGACAACAAAAAGAAATAAAAGGCATCCAAACTGGCAAAGGAGAAGTCAAACTCTCACTCTTCACAAATAACATGATACTCTATGTGGAAAACCCAAAAGAGTCCACCTCAAAATTGCTAGAACACACACAGGAACTCAGCAATGTGGCAGGATTTAAAATGAATGCACAGAAATCAGTGGCATTTCTATACACTAACAGTGAGGCAGAAGAAAGAGAAATTAAGGAATCGATCCCATTTACAACTGCACCAAAAACCATAAGATACCTAGGAATAAACCTAATCAAAGGGGTAAAGGATCTGTACTCTGAAAACTATACAACATTCATGAAAGAAACTGAGGAAGACACAAAGAAATGGAAAAAGCATTCCATGCTCATGGATTGGAAGAACAAAAGCTGTTAAATTGTCTATGATAACCAGAGCAATCTCTACATTCAACACAATCCCTATCAAAATATCACTGACATTTTTCACAGAGCTAGAACAAACAATCCTAAAATTTGTATGGAACCAGAAAAGATCCCGAATAGCCAGAGGAATGTTGAAAAAGAATACCAAAGCTGGGGCATCACAACTCCGGACTCGAAGTCGTATCACAAAGCTGTAATTATCAAAGCAGTAAGGTACTGGCACAAAAACAGACACACGGATCAATGGAACAGAATAGAGAGCCCAGAAATGGACCCTCAACTCTACGGTCAACTAATCGTTGACAAATCAGCAAAGACTATCCAATGGAAAAGAGACAGTCTCTTCAACAAATGATGTGGAGAAACTGGACAGCCACATGTAGAACAAGGAAACTGAACCATTTTCTTATACCATATACAAAGATAAACTCAAAATGGATGAAAGACCTAAATGTGAGACAGGAATCCATCAAAATCCAAGAGGAGGACACAGGCAGCAACCTCTGTGACCTCGGCCACAGCAACTTCTTGCTAGACACGTCTCCAAAGGCAAGGGAAACAAAAGCAAAAACAAAAGCAAAAATGAACTATTGGGACTTCATCAAGATAAAAAGCTTCTGCACAGCAAAGGAAATAGTCAACAAAACTAAAAGGCAACCTACAGAATGGGAGATGATATTTATAAATGACATATCAGATAAAGAGCTAATATCCAAAATCTATAAAGAACTTATCAAACTCAACATGCAAAAAAACAATCCAGTCAAGAAATGGGCAGAAGACATGAACAGACATTTCTCTAAAGAAGATACACAAATGGCAAACAGACATATGAAAAAATGCTCAACATCACATGTCATCACGGAAATACAAATCAAAACCACAACAAGATACTGCCTCACACTAGGCAGAATGGCTAAAATTGACAAGAGGGAACAACAAATGTTGGCAAGGATATGGAAAAAGTGGAACCCTCTTCCACTCTTAGTGGGAATGCAAACTGGTGCAGCCACTCTGGAAACCAGCATGGAGGTTCCTCAAAAAGTTAAAAATAGGGAGAAAGATGGCAGAGGAGTAGGAGACCTGGATTTCGTCTGGTCTCGGGAATTCAGCTGAATAGGGATCAAACCATTCTGAACACCTATGAACTCAACAGGAGATCAAAGAAAAGAATAGCAACAACTCTCTGAACAGAAAAGCGACCACTTATTGGAAGGTAGGACGTGCGGAGAAGTGAATCCGAGGCGATATTCGGGAGGATAGATGGTGGGGGAGGGGGTCTCCGTTGGCTGCTTCTGGCAAATGATAGAGCCCGGGAGCACAAAATCGGAACTTTTAGAAGTTGGCTCCGCTGAGGGACGTCGCTCCAGTGGCTAAGCTGTGGGTGGAACCCTCGTGGGACAGTGTGGGCAAGGACCCTTGGGGTCACAGAAAGACCAGGGGTGACTGAGTACAGCAGAGCACCGAGGTATCAGAGTGGGAAAGCTGGCTGCAGAGACGGGGCCGAGCCGCAGGCTCTCAGCTCGGGGTTGCCATAAACCATGATCTGAAGGACAGTCGGGCCACTGCTCCTCCAGCAGGGACCCAAAAAGCAGCAGATACGGGGAGACTCCCCTTCCTCCTCCGAGAGGAGCGGTGGGAAAGCGCACCGCAGGCATCTGCTGGTTTTGGAGACTCCACACCGAGTCAGGTGCCAGAGATAGAAACGCTCAGTCACAGGCCAGGTGAGCATGGAGTGCGGCCGGAGACTGGGGAGACGGGAGTGATTGACAGCTTTTCTCTGGGGGCGCAATGAGGAGGGGGGCCCCGAGTTCTCGGTTCCTCCGGGGTGGAGATTGGAGGCCTCCATTTTCGCTCTCATCCTCCAAAGCCCTACAGAAAGCTTGCAGGGAACAAAAGCTCCCGAGAGCAAACTCGAGCAGATTACTTAGCCCGGACCGGCAAGGGTGGGACAATTCTGCCTCCGGCAAAGAGATTTGAGAACCGCGGCAACAGGCACCTCCCCCAAAAGATCAACACGAACAGCCAGCAAGCCAAGACCATGTTTACCATTCAATGAGAACGGGAGAACTCCAGCGCTACTAGAATACTGCACATCGCATTCATGGCTTTTTTACCATGATTCATTAGTTTTTCAAAGTTAATTTTTTAACTTTTTTTTTATTTTTCTTTTTCCCTTTTAAATGAACATCTTATCAATCACTTTTTTAAAAAATTTTTTATTTTTCATTTTTAGAGTCATATTCTATCCCTTCATAGAAGTTACCCTTATTTTTGGCATATATATATATAAGTTGTTCTCTCTTTAAAATTTTGAGATACAGTTTCTTCTAACAGATCAAAATATACCCTAAATGAAAACTGTATGGCTTTGTTCTAGTCTCCTTGTGATCACATTCTCTCCCTTTTTTTTTTTAAATCTTCTTCTTTCATTTTTCAAACAACTTATCTATAATTCCTTTTATAAAATCTTTTATAATTTTCATATTTACAGTCATATTCCATCCTTTCATTGTATCAACCCTTATTTTGTACATATATAAGTCTTTCTTTCTTTAAAATTTTAGGAGGCACTTTCTTCTAACAGACCAAAATACACCCTAATCTGGTGTGTGTCACTGATCTATGCACTAGCCTGATCATATTCTGTTTTTTTTTGTTTTGTTCTGTTTTTGTTTGTTTGTATCTTTTTCTTTTTCTTTTTTTCCCCTCTTTCTTTTTTCTCTCTTTCCCTTTCTTCTCCCCTGGTTTCAGGTCTTTTCTAATTTGTTTAGAGTATATTTTCTGGAAATGTTGTTAACCTGTTAGCATTTTGTTCTCTCATTCATCTATTCTCCTCTGGACTAAATGACAAATGAAAAAAAATCACCTCAACAAAAACAACAAGAGGTAGTACCCTCTGCCAGGGACCTACTCAATACAGACATTAGTACAATGTCGGACCTAGAGTGTAGAATCATGATTTTAAAGATATTGCTGGGCTTGAAAAAAGCATGGAAGTTATTAGAGACACCCTTCCTGGAGAAATAAAAGAACTAAAATCTAACCCAAGTCCAAATCAAAAAGGCTATTAATGAGGTGCAATCAAAAATGGGGGCACTAACTGCTGGATAAATGAGGCAGAAGAGAGAATTAGCGATACAGAAGACCAAATGATGGAAAATAAAGACGCTGAGAAAAAGAGATAAAAAACTACTGGATCACGAGGGCAGAAATCGAGACATAGGCGATACGAAAAGATGAAACAACATTAGAATAATTGGGATCCCAGAAGAAGAAGAGAGAGAGGGGCAGAAGGTATATGGGAGCAAATTATAACAGAGAACTTCCCTAACGTGGGGAACAAAACAGGCATCAAAATCCAGGAGGCACAGAGAACTCATCTCAAAATCAATAAAAATAGGTGAACACCCCAACATCTAATGGTAAAAATTACGAGTCTCAGAGACAAAGAAAAAATCTTGAAAGCAGCTCGGGAGAAAAGATATGTAACCTATAATGGTACAAACATTAGATTGGCAACAGACCTATCCACAGAGACCTGGCAGGCCAGAAAGGACTGGCATGAGATCTTCAGAGCACTAAATGAGAAAAATATGCAGCCAAGAATACTATATCCAACTAGGCTCTCATTTAAAATAGAAGGAGAGATAAAAAGCTTCCAGGACAAACAAAAACTAAAGGAATTTGCAAACACAAAACCAGCCCTCCAAGAAATATTGAAAGGGGTCCTCGAAGCAAAGAGAGAGCCTAAAAGCAGCATAGACCAGAAAGGAACACAGACAATATACAGTAACAGTCAACTTACAGGCAATGCAATGGCACTAAATTCATACCTTTCAATAGTTACCCTGAATGTAAATGGGCTCAATGCCCCAGTCAAAAGACACAGGCTATCAGATTGGATTAAAAAACAAGACCCATCAATATGCTGTCTGCAAAAGACTCATTTTAGACCCAAAGACACCCCCAGATTGAAAGTGAGGGGGTGGAAAACCATTTACCATGCTAATGGACACCAAAAGAAGGCTGGGGTGGCAATCCTTTTATCAGACAAATTATATTTTAAACCAAAGACTGTAATAAGAGATGAAGAAGGACACTATATTCCCCTTAAAGGGTCTATCCAACAAGAAGATCTAACAATTGTAAATATCTATGCCCATAACATGGGAGCAGCCAATTATATAAGGCAATTAATAACAAAAGCAAAGAAACACATGGATAAGAATACAATAATAGTGGGGGACTTTAACAGCCCCCTCACTGAAATGGACAGATCATCAAAGCAAAAGATCAACAACGAATAAAGACTTTAAATGACACCCTGGACCAAATGGACTTCACAGACATATTCAGAACATTCCATCCCAAAGCAACGGAATACACATTCTTCTCTAGTGCCCATGGAACATTCTCCAGAATTGATCACATCCTAGGGCACAAATCAGGTCTCAACTGGTACCAAAAGGTAGGGATTATTCCCTGCATATTTTCAGACCACAGTGCTTTCAAACTAGAACTCAATCAAAATGGAAAGTTGGAAAGAACTCAAATACATGGAGGCTAAAGAGCATCCTACTAAGGAATGAATGGGTCAACCAGGAAATTAAGGAAGAATTAAAAAAAATTCATGGAAACCAATGAAAATGAAAACACAACTCTTCAAAATCTTTGGGATACAGCAATGGCAGTCCTGAGAGGAAAGTATATAGCAATACAAACCTTTCTCAAGAAACAAGAAAGGTCTCAAATACACAACCTAACCCTACACCTAAAAGAGCTAGAGAAAAAACAGCAAATAAAGCCTAAACCCAGCAGGAGAAGAGAAATCATAAAGATCAGAGCAGAAATCAATGAACTAGAAACCAAAAGAAGAGTAGAACAGATCAATGAAACTAGGAGCTGGTTCTTTGAAAGAATTAACAAGATTGATAAACCCCTGGCCAGACTTATCAAAAGAAAAGAGAAATGACCCAAATCAATAAAGTCATGAATGAAAGAGGAGAGATCATAACCAACACGAAAGAAATACAAACAATTATAAGAACACATTATGAGCAACTCTATGCCAGCAAATTAGATAACCTGGAAGAAACGGAAGCATTCCTAGAGATGTATCCACTACCAAAATTGAACCAGGAAGAAATAGAAAACCTAAACAGACCTATTACCACTAAGGAAATTGAAGCAGTCATCAAAAATCTCCCAACAAACAAAAGCCCAGGGCCAGATGGCTTCCCAGGGAAATTCTACCGAACATTTAAAGAAGAATTAATACCCATTCTCCTGAAACTGTTCCAAAAAATAGAAATGGAAGGAAAATTTCCAAACTCATTTTATGAGGCCACTATTACCTTGATCCCCAAACCAGACAAAGACCCCATCAAAAAGGAGAATTACAGACCGATATCCTTGATGAGCATGGATGCAAAAATTCTCACCAAAATACTAGTGAATAGGATCCAATAGTACATTAAAAGGATTATTCACCATGACCAAGTGTAATTTATCCCTGTGCTGCAAGGTTGGTTCAACATCCGCAAATCAATCAACATGATACAATACATTAACAAAGAAAGAACAAGAATCATGATTCTCTCAATAGATGCAGAAAAAGTATTTGACAAAGTACAGCATCCTTTCTTGATCAAAACTCTTCAGAGTATAGGGATAGAGGGTACCTACCTCAATATCATAAAAGCCATCTATGAAAAACCTACAGCCAATATCCTTCTCAATGGGGAAAAGCTGAGAGCTTTCCCCCTAAGGTCAGGAAGGCGGCAGGGATGTCCACTATCACCACTGCTATTCAACATAGTATTAGAAGTCCTAGCCACAGCAATTAGACAACAAAAAGAAATCAAAGGCATCCAAATCGGCAAAGAGGAATTCAAACTCTCACTCTTTGCAAATGATATGATACTTTATGTGGAAAACCCAAAAGACTGCACCCCCAAACTGCTAGAACTCATACAGGATTCAATAAAGTGGCAGGATATAAAATCAATGCACAGAAATCAGTGGCATTCCTATACACCAACAAGACAAAAGAGAGACAAATTAAGGAGTCGATCCCACTTACAATTGCACACAAAACCATAAGATTCCTAGGAATACATTTAACCAAAGAGGCAAAGGATCTGTACTCAGAAAACTATAAAATACTCATGAAAGAAACTGATGAAGACACAAAGAAATGAAAAAATGTTCCATGCTCATGGATTGGAAGAAGAAACATTGTGAAGATGTCAATGCTACCTAGAGCAATTTACACATTCAATGCAATCCCCATCAAAATACCATCCACTTTTTTCAAAAAAATGGAACAAATAATCCTAAAATTTGTATGGAACCAGAAAAGACCCTGAGTAACCAGAGGAATGTTGAGAAAGAAAAGCAAAGCTGGCGTCATCACAATTCGAGACTTCCAGCTCTTTTACAAAGCTGTCTTCATCAAGACAGTATGGTACTGGCACAAAAACAGACACATAGAGCCCAGAAATGGACCCTCAACTCTATGGTCAACTCATCTTTGACAAAGCAGGAAAGAATGTCAATGGAAAAAAGACAGTCTCTTCAACAAATGGTGTTGGGAATATTGGACAGCCACATGCAGAAGAATGAAACTGGACCATTTCTTTACCCCACACACAAAAATAGACTCCAAGTGGTTGAAAGACCTAAATGTGAGACAGGAGTCCATCAAAATCCTAAAGGAGAACACAGGCAGCAACCTCTTCGACCTCAGCCACAGCAACTTCTTCCTAGAAACATCGCCAAAGGCAAGGGAAGCAAGGGCAAAAATGAACTCTTGGGATTTCATCAAGATAAAAAGCTTTTGCACAGCAAAAGAAACAGTCCACAAAACCAAAAGACAACCGACAGAATGGGAGAAAATATTTGCAAATGACATATCAGATAAAGAGCTAGTATCCAAAATCTCTAAAGAACTTATCAAACTCAACACCCAAAGAACAAATGATCCAATCCAGAAATGGGCAGAAGGCATGAACAGACATTTTTCCAAAGAAGACATCCAATGGCCAACAGACACATGAAAATGTGCTCAACATCACTCGGCATCAGGGAAATCAAAATCAAAACCTCAATGAGATACCACCTCACACCAGTCAGAATGGCTAAAATTAACAATTCAGTAAAGGACAGATGTTGGCGGGGATGCGGAGAAAGGGGAATCCTCCTACACTGTTGGTGGGCATGCAAGCTGGTGCAACCCCTCTGGAAAACAGCATGGAGTTTCCTCAAACAGTTGAAAATAGAGCTACCACACGATCCAGCAATTGCACTATTCGGTATTTACTACAAAGATACAAATGTAGGGATCTGAAGGGGTACGTGCACCCAGGTGTTTATAGCAGCAATGTCCACAATAGCCAAACTGTGGAAAGAGCCAAGATGTCCATCGACAGATGAATGGATAAAAAGGATGCAGTATATATACACAATGGAATATTATGCAGTCATCAAAAGAAATGAGATCTTGCCATTTGCAACGACATGGATGGAACTGGATGGTGTTATGCTGAGTGAAATAAGTCAATCAGAGAAAGACATGTATCATTTGACCTCACTGATATGAGGAATTCTTAATCTCAGAAAACACCCTGAGGTTTGCTGGATTGTTGGGGGATGGGAGGGATGGGGTGGCTGGATGATAGACATCAGGGAGGGTATGTGCTATGGTGAGCACTGTGAATTGTGCACGACTGTTGAATCACAGACTGTACCTCTGAATCAAATAATGCAATATATGTTAAGAAAAAAAAGAAGAAGGTAGCAGGAGGGGAAGAATGAAGGGGAGTAAATCGGAGGGGGAGGTGAAGCATGAGAGACTATGGACTCTGAAATACAACCTGCGGTTCTAGAGGGGAGGGGGGGCGGGGAGATGTGTTAGCATGGTGATGGGTATTAAAGATGGCATATTCTGCATGGAGCACTGGGTGTTATGCACAAACAATGAATCATGGAACACTACATCAAATACTAATGATGTAATGTATGGTGATTAACATACTAATAAAAAATTAAAAGTAAAAAAGAAAAAGTGAAAAATAGAGCTACACTACAACCCAGCAATTGCACTACTGGATATTTACCCCAAAGATACAAATGTAGTTATCTGAAGGAGCACCCACACCCCAAAGTTTATAGCAGCAATGTCCATAACAGCCAAACTATGGAAAAATCCCAGATGTCCATCAACAGATGGATAAAGAAGATGTGGTATATATACATATATACAATGGAATGTTACTGAGCCATTAAAAATGAAAAAGAAATTTTGCTATCTGAAAGGAGGTGGATGGAACTAGAGGGTATTATGTTAAACAAAATAAGTCATTCAGAGAAATACAGTTATATGATTTCACTCATATGTGGAATTTAAGAAACAAAACAGAGGAACATAAGGGGAGGGAGAAAAAAAAATAAAACAAGATGAAATTCAAGAGGGAGATAAACCATAAGAGATTCTTAACCACAGGAAACAAATTGAGGGTTGCTGGAGGAGAGGAGGGTGTGAGGATGGATTAACTGGGTGATGGGCATTAAGGAGGGAACATGGTGTAATAATGACCTTTGGGTGTTATATACAACTAATGAATCAGTCAACTCTACCTCTGAAACTAATAATGTACTATATGACAATTTAAATAAAATAAAATTTAAAAAATAAAAAATAAATATTTTAAAACAAAAAGTAAATACTTTATAAAAGGAACTTGACAAGAAACAAAAATGTAGGACTGATTTTTCTTGTTAACATATATACAAATGCTACTCCAAATAATGGGAAATTGAATTTTAAAATTTATACAAAATATGAACAATTCCAGTTATCCCATGAGTGCTAGTTTGGTTCAACATTTAAAGATAATAATAATTAATACAATTCATTATGGTAACAAAAAAATTTATGAAATCATTTCAACATGTCATAAAGCTTTCATTAATTTCAGCATCTATTTATGATTAAAACTCTTAGCAAACTCTGTAAAAATTCAATGAACTATATACCTATGATTTTGTACCATTTGATAAACATGTCAAACTTCACCAAAAAGAGCATCTGAACAACCATATTCTCCCTACTTAGTTTCTTGCTTCTTTAGTATATATTGCGTTATTTTCTCCAATTAGTCACTTCCTCTCCATATTTGGATTGTGAATACCATGAGTCTTTTAAGTACCTCCAAATATTGTGGATGCAGTTTACTGCCCTGTCCTATTGAGGTTTGGTGACCATGTGGCTGCTTTGACCACTGCACTATTAAAGAGCTCAATTCAAACAAAGGCTTTACATATGCTTGTGTGGTTTTATTTAGCTCCTTATGCTTCTGCCATGAGTCATGAGAAGAACATGTCTTGGGTATCACTGGACCAAAGAGAATGAGAAGACATGAGGAGCGATCTTGAATCCAAATGTCACCCAAAAGCTAACTTTGACTAATCACAACCTAGCCTACTAGAACTATAGCCTGCTTATGCACCCAAGAGAAAGTAATATGTATATGCTTTTTGTAGTGAACTACTGAGTTTTGGATTATTTTCATACAGTGTTTTCAGCTGAAACCTGACCAAGATAGCTTTTAATGATTTAATGGACCCATGGGTAATTCTTAGTTTGCAACTGTAAATTCAAAAGGACTTTGATAAATTAAGCTAGAGGTCATAAAAGACTGAAAAGTCAAACAATATTGGACAGTTAAAGTAAAATAATCTTATTTTAAAACAGTATGTATTCTATGGTAATAAATACTGAATGAATCCTGATGCATTAATACATGGAAATACATATGTGATTATGTTGCAAGTGTGGGGGGACACATTTTCCTTCAATAGAATAATCCAACACTGCCTTTCTAAAACATTGGTAGGATTCTTATTTACTTCTCATGACATTTCTGACTCTGTTCCCCTTATGCCTAAGTATGGATGGAGATTGTAAGCAAGTGCATAGAGAGCCTGAGAACAGATATAAAAACTGATTCTGTGCTTTTCTTTAGAAAAGTTTAGAACATCCCAACATACATTTTTGGCTTATACACACATTTTTGACTCTATCATAGCCCTCAGTCTAATTGCATGATTTTCCCCATTCTGTTTCTTTAACACGTAGCACAAGATGCCATATGCCAGTTTCACCAGCTGGGACATCCCCAGAATTATATTCACCAGAGTTGCTATGCAGATATATTTTTATTACCACCCCCTCCTCTCAGCTGCCAGTAGCAAATGACGTATTAAATCCATTCTAGGCTTTCACACTAAAGTCTCTTAGCATTTTGCAAGGCAGGAAAACAGATGAGCACTATTTTTAATTTAAAAGCACAGTCAGATATTGAAAAGAAAAGACTAGCCCTGTATTAGGATAAAATTAATATATTCTTTGAAAAACTACTCATTTTTTTCTTTCTCCCAACTTATAACAACCAGTCTTATTTTTAAGTATCTCAATTGTGATTGACTACAATCTTATTTTATGCACATTATTACAGTGCAAAATACTTATTTTATTATACAAATATGGGCATAACCACATATATCAGCTACAGAAATTCTTAATAAGATGACAACTGAAGGAAGAAAAATATACTCATTGCTAATATCTATTTTAGATGCCTAAGAAATCTATAGAAATGAAACACCCTCTTATAACGCTTAGTAGATAGAAGTAGATAAATGTTTTTCACATCCTTAACCATTGAAAATCTGGCAAATCAGATTAGAAAATACTTAGGGGTGGAGGCTAGAGGGCAGAAGAGTAGGGGACTTCATTTCATCTGGTCCCTTGACTTTAGCTAGATAACTATCAAAACATTCTGAAAACCCATGAATTCAGCCTGAGATGTAAGAAAAAAATACCTGGAAACCTAGAAGTAGAAAAGCAACTGCTTTTTGCAAAGTAGAAAATATGGAGAAGTGAATTTGAGGGGAAATATCTAAAGATAAATGGAGGAAGGAGGGAGCTTCCATAAGCCAGCTGCCTAAATGTGATACAGCCCCAGAGGGCAAAATCAGAAGCCTCAGAAATCTGCTCCAGTGAGAGACATGCCTGCCTGCAAAGGGTGCAGGTGATAAAATGAGCAGAAATCTAGGTGGGTCAGTGTGGTCTCAGGATCCCAAGAGTCACAGAACTAACGTGGGTGCCTGAGCCAGTAGAGTGCCGAAGCAGTGGAGCGGGAAAACTGGCTATGGTCAGCAAGCCCAAGAGGGGACTCTCAGCTTGTGTCACCATGAAATACGAGCTCAGACAATTGGGTGACCGCTCTCTGCCTGGGAACCCAGCAGCGGACTGGAACGTGGGTCCATCAACCATCCTTGGGAGCGGCAGAAAGGATACTCACACGATCCCGCAACCACTCTCACCGCTACGGCCCTACCAAGGGCAGTAACGAGGGACCCTCGGACTCACCCCAGGAGGATGGCTATGGGCACGCACCTCAGGAGTCTGCACAGTTTGGCACACACAAAAGTGAAGATCGTTTGTCCAAGCAGATTTACTGAAGAGGGGAGGCTTTCTGCTCTGAGCTGGAGAATATGGCAAAACCATTTTTATTTTGATCCTCTAAAGGGGAACAGAAAGACTTCAGGGAACAAAGCTACACAGAGGACCAGCTTACACGCAGCCCAGCCCCCTGACAAGGGGCAGTGCAACTCTACATGTCAAGCAAAGACACCTGAGAAGCAGCACAACAGGCCCCTCCCCCAGAAGACCAACTGGAGGAACAGGTGCACAACAAATCTACAGAGACCACATGACTATAAAAATCCAGCACTAGGGGAATACAGAATAATTGAACTTGTGGAATTTTCTCATGATTCATTTATCTTTCAGCCTAAAATTTTTATTTTTTTTTCTTTTTCCCTTTTCAAGTAGTTTCTTATTTTATCAACTCTTTGTTTTTACATCGCTTTTTAAATTTTATTTTTATTATTCATATTTTATAGATATATGCTTCATTTTTTACCTTTTTTAACTATATTCAATTTTATTTTTCTATATATATATACATAAGTTTTGCTTTCCCTGCAATATTGGGATTTACTGTCTTCTAAAAAACAGAGCAAAATTCACTCAGGAACAAGTGGATCACCCTGTATGGTCCACCCTGTGAGATTATATTCTCTCCCCCCTCCCTTTTTTTTTCCTTTTGTTTTGTTTTGTATTTGTTTGCTTTTCTGTTTTGGTTTCTGACCTATTCGGATTTGTCTAGTATGTCTTTTGCTTGGGTTGTGGTTGATATTTTTAATTCTGCTCTCTTGCTCATCCATTCTTCTCTAGGGAAAA
Source organism: Zalophus californianus (assembly GCF_009762305.2). Classification (NCBI taxonomy): domain Eukaryota; kingdom Metazoa; phylum Chordata; class Mammalia; order Carnivora; family Otariidae; genus Zalophus; species Zalophus californianus. The sequence continues at coordinate 88,443,238 of NC_045600.1, forward strand.
TGACTAGAAGAAGGAATTCATAACAAAAGAAAGAACTGGAGAGAATGTTCTGTGCCAAGATCTAATCAATATGAATATAAGATGTCAGAGATGGAATTCAGGATAACAATTATAAAGTTAATAGATGGGCTTGAAAATAGGCATAAAAGACACTAGAGAATCTCTTAGTGCAGAAATTAGATCTAAGCAGGCCGAAATTAAAAATGCTATAACTGAGATGCAGTCTAAATTGGATGCTCTAACAGCTAGGGTGAATGAGGCAGAAGACAGAGAAAGTGATCTAGAAGACAGGTTGATGAAAAGTAAGGAAGTTAAGGAACAGAGAGAAAAACAACTAATAGCCCATGAAGACAGGATTCAAGAAATCAGTGATGCCATGAAACCTAACAATGTCAGAATTGTATAGGGTGTCTGGGAGTAAAGAGAGAGAAATAGGGCCAGAAGGCTTATCTGAACAAATCATAGCTGAGACCTTTCCTAATCTGGGGAAGGAAAAAAAGCATTCATGTCCAAGAGGTAGATAGGACCACTCCCCAAATCAAAAATAGATCAACACCTAACATATAATAATGAAGCTTGAAAATTTCAGAGAAAAAGAGAACATCCTGGAAGCAGCTTGAAAGAAGAGCTTCCTAACCTAAAGAGGGAGAAACATCCTATCCACATAAACCTGGTAGGACAGAAAGGGCTGGCATGATATATTCAGGTACTAAATGAGAAGAACATGCAGCCAAGAATACTTTATCCAGCAAGGCTGTCATTCAGAGTGGAAGGAGAGATAAAGAGTTTCCAGAACAAACCCTGAAATAATATGTGACCACCAAGCCAGCCCTGCAATAAATATTAAGGGGGATCTTGTAAGCAAAGACAGAGCCAAAGAGTAACATAGACCAGAAAGAAACAATCTACAGAAACAGGGACTTTACAGGCAATACAATAGCACTAAATTCATATCTTTCAATAGTTACTCGAAATGTAAATGGGCTAAATACTCCTATCAAAAGACATGGTATGAGGCACCTGGGTGGCTCAGTCAGTTAAGGTTAAGTTAACTGCTTAACCTTCAGCTCAGGTCACAATCTCATGGTCCTGGGATCAAGCCCCATGTTAGGATCTCTGCACAGGGGGGAGCCTGCTACTCCCTCTCACTGTCACTGCTCTCTCTCTCAAATAAGTAAAATCTTAAAAAAAAAAGACACTGGGTATCATATTGGATAAAAAAGTAAGACCCACCCATATGTTGTCTACAAGAGACTCATTTTAGACCTAAAAACACATCCAGACTGAAAGTAAGGGGGTGGAGAACAATTTACCATGATAATGGACCTCAAAAGAAAGCTGGGGTAGCAATCCTCATATCAGACAAATTAGACTTTAAACCAAAGACTGGTAAGAGATGAAGAAGGACACTGTATCATACTTAAAGGGTCTATCCAAAAAAAAAAAAAAGATCTAACAATTGTAAACATTTATGCCCCCAACATGGGAGCAGGCAATTATAAAGACCAATTAATAACCAAAATAAAGAAACACATTGATAATAATACATTAATGGTAAGGGACTTCAACACCCCACTCACAGCGATGCATAGATCATCTAAGCAGATCAACAAAGAAACAAGGGCTTTGAAGGACCCATTGGACCAGATGAACTTCACAGATACATACAAAACATTCCCTCCTAAAACAACAGAATATTCATTCTTCTCAAGGACACATAGAACATTCTCAAGAATAGATCACATACTGGGTCACAAATCAGGCTTCAACTGGTAACAAAAGACTGGGATTATTCCTTCCATATTTTCAGACCATAATGCCATAAAATTTGAACTCAATCACAAGAGGAAATTCAGAAGGAATTCAAACACTTGGAGGTTAAAAAGCATCCTACTAAAGAATGAATGGGTCAGCAAGGAAATTAAAGAATTTGAAAAATTCATGGAAATTAATGTGAATGAACACATCTGTTCAAAAACTTTGGGATACTGCAACAGAGGTCCTAAGAGAGAAGTACACTGCAATACAAGCCTCGCTCAAAAAATTAGAAAAATCTCAATACACAAGTTAACCTTACACCTAAAGGAGCTGGAGAAAAAAAGAAGCAAATAAAGTCAAAACCAAATAGGAGATGAGAATTAATAAATATTAGAGCGGAAAACTATGAAATAGAAACCAGAAGAACAGTAGAACAGATCAACGAAACTAGGAGCTGGTTCTTTGAAAGAATTAAGATCTATAAACCTCTAGCCAGACTTAATCAAAAAGAAAAGAGAAAGGGACAAAATTAATAAAATCATGAATGAAAGAGGAGAAATCACAACCAAAATAAAGAAATACAATTATAAGAACATATTATGAGCAACTATATGCCAACAAAATAGGCAATCTGGAAGAAATGGATGCATTCCTAGAGACATATAAACTAACAACACTGAAACAGGAAGAAAAAGAAAACCTGAACAGACCCATAACCAGCAAGGAAATTGAAGCAATAATCAAAAACCTCACAAAAAAACAAGACTCCAGGGCCAGATGGCTTCCCAAGGAATTTTGTCAAACATTTAAAGTAGAATTAATACCTATTCTTCTTAAGCCATTTCAAAAAATAGAAATGGAAGGAAAACTTCCAAACACTTTATTTGAGGCCACAATTACCTTGACCCCAAAACCAAAGACCCAATCAAAGGGAGAATTACAGACCAATATCCCCGATGAACATGGATGCCAAAATTCTCAGCAAGATACAGCCAATAGGATCCAACAGTACATTAAAGGGATTATTCACCACGACCAAGTGGGACTCATTCCTAGGCTGCAAATGATACATCACATTAATAAATAAAAGGACAAGAACCATATGATCCTCTCGATGCAAAAAAGCATTTGACAAACTACAACATTCATTCTTCATCAAAATTCTCCACAGTGTAGGGATAGAGGGAGCATACCTCAATATCATAAAAGCCATAAACAAAAAGCCCACAGCGAATATCATACTCAATGGGGAAAAACTGAGAGCTTTTCCCCTAAGGTCGGGAACACGGGACAGGGATGCCCACTATCACCGCTGCTGTGCAACATAGTACTAGAAGTCCTAGCCTCAGCAATCAGACAACAAAAAGAAATAAAAGGCATCCAAACTGGCAAAGGAGAAGTCAAACTCTAACTCTTCACAAATAACATGATACTCTATGTGGAAAACCCAAAAGAGTCCACCTCAAAATTGCTAGAACACACACAGGAACTCAGCAATGTGGCAGGATTTAAAATGAATGCACAGAAATCAGTGGCATTTCTATACACTAACAGTGAGGCAGAAGAAAGAGAAATTAAGGAATCGATCCCATTTACAACTGCACCAAAAACCATAAGATACCTAGGAATAAACCTAATCAAAGGGGTAAAGGATCTGTACTCTGAAAACTATACAACACTCATGAAAGAAACTGAGGAAGACACAAAGAAATGGAAAAAGCATTCCATGCTCATGGTTGGAAGAACAAATACTGTTAAATTGTCTATGATAACCAGAGCAATCTCTACATTCAATGCAATCCCTATCAAAATATCACTGACATTTTTCACAGAGCTAGAACAAACAATCCTAAAATTTGTATGGAACCAGAAAAGATCCCGAATAGCCAGAGGAATGTTGAAAAAGAATACCAAAGCTGGGGCATCACAATTCCAGACTCGAAGATGTATCACAAAGCTGTAATCAAGGCAGTAAGGTACTGGTAAAAAACAGACACACGGATCAATGGAACAGAATATTGAACCCAGAAATGGACCCTCAACTCTACGGTCAACTAATCTTTGACAAATCAGCGAAGACTATCCAGTGGAAAAGAGACAGTCTCTTCAACAAATGGTATGGAGAAACTGGACAGCCACATGTAGAACAAGGAAACTGAACCATTTTCTTATACCATATGCAAAGATAAACTCAAAATGGATGAAAGACCTAAATGTGAGACAGGAATCCATCAAAATCCAAGAGGAGGACACAGGCAGCAACCTCTGTGACCTCGGCCACAGCAACTTCTTGCTAGACACGTCTCCAAAGGCAAGGGAAACAAAAGCAAAAATGAACTATTGGGACTTCATCAAGATAAAAAGCTTCTGCACAACAAAGGAAATAGTCAACAAAACTAAAAGGCAACCTACAGAATGGGAGATGATACTTATAAATGACATGTCAGATAAAGAGCTAATATCCAAGATATGAAACTCAACATGCAAAAAAACAAACAATCCAGTCAAGAAATGGGCAGAAGACATTTCTCTAAAGAAGACACACAAATGACCAACAGACACATGAAAAAAATGCTCAACATTACATGTCATCACAGAAATAGAAATCAAAACCACAACAAAATACGACCTCACACTGGTCATAATGGCTAAAATTGACAAGACAGGAAACAACAAATTTTGGCGAGGATGCAGAGAAAGGGAACCGTCTTACACTGTTGGGGGTAATGCAAGCTGATATTGCACTCGGGAAAACAGTATTGAGGTTCCTAAAGAAGCTAAAAATAGAGCTATCCTACAACCCAGAAACTGCACTACTGAGTATTTACTTCATAGATACAGCTGTAGTGAAAAGAAGGGGCATATGTACCCCAGTGTTCATAGCAGTAATGTCCACAATAAGCCAAACTACAAAAGGAGCCGAGATGTCCTTCAACAGATGAATGGATAAAGAAGATGTGGTTCATATATACAATGGAATATTACTCAGCCATCAGAAAGGATGAATACCTACCATTTGCACTGACATGGATGAAACTGGAGGGTATTATGCTAAGTGAAATAAGTCAACTGGAGAAAGACAATTATATGGTTTCACTCATATATTGAATATAAGGAATAGCAGAGAGGACCATGGGGAAAGGGAGGGAAAACTGAATGGGAAGGTATCAGAAGGGAGACAAACCACAGAGAGACTCTTGACTCTGAGAAACAAACTTAGGTGGGGGGGGGCAAGAACTGGGTGATGGGCATTAAAGAGGGCACGTGATGTGAGGAGCACTGGGTCTTATAGGCAACTGATGAACTGTTTAACACTACATCTGAAACTAATGACATTTTATATGTTGCCTAATTAAATTAAAAAAGAATCTGACAAATCAAACTTCCTGTAATTCTGAATAATTATGGCATTCACTCATTCAATCATAGCACTCAATCACAGTGTATCTTTTGTATTCTTTTTTTTTTTTAAAGATTTTATTTATTTATTTGAGAGGGAGAGAATGAGAGACAGAGAGCACAAGAGGGAAGAGGGTCAGAGGGAGAAGCAGACTCCCTGCCGAGCAGGGAGCCCGATGCGGGACTCAATCCCAGGACTCCAGGATCATGACCTGAGCCGAAGGCAGTCGCTTAACCAACTGAGCCACCCAGGCGCCCCGTATCTTTTGTATTCTTTTGGCTCTATATTTTTCTCTATTATTAGTAGTATAATATGAGAGATTATTTACTTATAAAATCCAATCTGACTTAACTAAGAAATGCTTTTTTTTAATTTGAACTTTTTATTTGAAGATACTTGTAGACACACATGCAATTGTAAAAAATAATACAGAGAATCCATGTATGCTTTACATATTTCCAAAAAAAAGCATCTGGGTGCCTGGGTGGCTCAGTTGGTTAAGTGACTGCCTTCAGCTCAGGTCATGATCCTGGAGTCTCGGGATCGAGTCCCGCATCGGGCTCCCTGCTCGGCAGGGAGTCTGCTTCTCCCTCTGACCCTCCCCCCTCTCATGTGCTCCCTCTCATTCTTTCTCTCAAATAAATAAATAAACTCTTTTAAAAAAAACAAAAAAACAAAACAAAACAAAAAGCATCTTATAAAATCATAGTACATTATCACAACCAGAATACTGACATGGGTAGGGTCAAGACATAGGACATTCCCATAACCATAGGGATCTCACCTGTTTTCTTTTATAGTACACTCACCTTCCTCCCATAACCACCCTTGCTTCTTAACCCATGATAAACATTAATGTGTTCTCCATTTCTACAATTTTGTCATTTAAAGAACATTAGACAAATGGAATAATAAGTATATAACTCTTTGGGATTGCCTTTATTCATTTAACACACAGTTCTTGGGAGATTCAACTAGGTTGTTGCATGTATCAGTAGTTTGTTCCTTTTCATTGCAGAATAGTATTTGATAGTATGGATGTATCATATCATAGCTTGTTTAAGCATTCACCCATTGATAGACATCTGGGTTTTTTTTCCCGTTTGGACTATTGTAAATAAAGCTGTTAAAAGCATTCAAGTACAGGCTTGTTTGTAAACATGTTTTTATTTCTTGGGAATAAATGCCTGAAAATATAAGTGCTAGGTCATATGGCAATTGCATTTTTAGTTTTTAAAAAGGCTGACAAGCTATTTTCCGGAGTGAAACCAATCTTTCATCTCCAGAATAAACCCAGCATTGTCATAATGTACAATCTTTACTACTGTTGGATTCTATTTGCTAGTATTTTGTTAAGACATTATGTATGTTTATGAGAAATATTAGTCTATAGTTCTTCTTTGTGTACTTTCTTTGTATGGTTTTTGATATCAAGGTAATAATAGTTTCTAAAAAAGAGTTGAAAAGTCTCTTCTAATTTCTAGAAGACATTACATAGAATTTGTTTCACTTATTTTTAAACATTTGGTGGGTTTCTCTAGTGAAACCATCTGGCTTGAAAGATTTTTTGGTAGTTTTCAAATTATAAATTCAATTCCCTAACAGTTATAAGGCAATTAAAATAATCTATTCCATAATGATGAATTGTGGAATTTGTTTTAGAGGACTTGGCAATCTAGGTTGTCATTTTATGTATGTAGAGTTGTTTGTGGAATTTATTCTTTTCATCCTTTTAACATATATAGTCTATCCCTCTTTCATTCCTGATATTGGTAATTTGTGTCTTCTCTCTTCTTTCTTTGGGTGTCTTCTCAGAGGCTTGTCAATTTTATTATTGCTTTCAAAGAAGCATTTCATTATTTTACTGATTTTAGCTGTTGTTGTTTATGTGTTTAATTATTGATTCTGTTCATTTGTTTATTATTTAATTCCTTCAGGAAGCTTTGGGTTTAGTTCACTCTTTTAATTTCTATGTTCTTAAATCAGGATCTTAAATTACTGATTTAAGCCTTTTCCTCTTTGCTAATGTTTAGTGCTTTAAAATTACCTCTCATGATGAGCACTGGGTGCTATATGCAACTACTGAATTATTGAACACTACATCAAAAACTAATGATGTACTGTATTTTGGCTAACTGAACATAATAAAAAATAAATAAATAATGAATGAATAAATAAATAATTTCCCTCTCAAAAATAGTATTGAGGTTCCTCAAGAAGTTAAAAATAGAGCTACCCTACAACCCAGAAATTGCACTACTGGGTATTTACTTCAAAGATACAGATGTAGTGAGAAGAAGGGGCACATGCACCCCAATGTTCATAGCAGTAATGTCCACAACAGCCAAACTGTGGAAAGAGATGTCCTTCAACAGATACATGGATAAAGATGCAGTTCATATAAACAATGGAATATTACTCATCAGAAAGGATGAATACCTACCATTTGCATCGACATGGATGGAACTGGAGGATATTATGCTAAGTGAAGTAAGTCAACTGGAGAGAGACAATTATCATTTGGTTTCACTCACATATGGAATAGCACAGAGGACCATGAAGGAAGGGAGGGAAAACTGAATGGGAAGGTATCAGAGAGGGAGACAAACCATGGGAGACTCTTGACTCCAGGAAATAAACTGAGTGTTCCAGAAGGGAGCGGGGTGTGGGGATGAGGTAACTGGGTGAGGGGTACTAAGGAGGGCACGTGATGTGATGAGTACTGGGTATTACACAAGTAATGAATCAGTGAAACACTACATCAAAAACTAATGATGTACTATATATTGACTAATTGAACTTAAAGTGCTAAAATAAAATAAAATATAAAATTAAATAAAAATAAAATAAAATTCCTTCTCAGCACAGCTTTAGCTCAGTCTTGTGAAGTTTGATATGTTGTATATCCATTTTCACTGAGTCCGTAATTTATTTTATTTCCCTTAAAACTTCCTCTTTGACCCACAGACTATTTAGGAGTATATTGTTTTCCTTCCAAATATTTTGGGATTTCATGTTATCTTTCTGACACTCATTTCTAACTCGATTCCTTTGCGGTCAGTGTATGATATCACTGTATATCAACTCTTTTAAATTTGTTGAAGTTTTTTCTATGGTCCTATACATGATCTTGGTATATGTTCTGTAGGTTCTTGAAAAGAATGCATATTCTGCTGTTTTAGAGTGAAGAGTTCTACAAATATCATTAGATCATGTTAGTTGACAGTGTTGTTGAATCACTGCATGTCCTTAATTTCAGACTAGTTGTTCTATCAAATTTTAAGAGAGGGTTGTTGAAGTCTCTGATGATAATTGTGAATTTATCCATTTCTTCTTTTAATTATATCTTTTTTTCTCACATATTTTGCAGCTCTGTTGTTTGGTACGTATACTTTGAGAACTGTTAGGTCTTCTTTGTAGACTGACTTTTATCATTGTATAATGATGAAAAGTCTCTGATAATTTTCTTTGAGGCTTATCTTATATTAATATAGTCACTGCTGCTTTCCTCTGATTAATGTTCGCATGATATTTTTTTTCTATTATTTTCAGCCTACCTATATCATTATATCTGAAGTGGGTTTTTGTAGAAGGCATTATCGTTGGGTCACATTTTTAATCCACTATGCCAATATCTTTCAGTTGGTATATTTAGATCATTCATATCTAATCTAATTATTGATATGTTAATGCTGTCTGATAATTTATTTGTTTCTGTTTGTTTTCTCTATTTTCATTTACTGTTCACTTTTCCTACCATCCTTGGGTAATCTGAAGATTTTTTTTAAATTTCATTTTGTATCATATAGTGTTTTTGAGTGTATCTATTCATATAAATTTTTTAGTGATTGCTCTAGGTATTACATCATACACACATAATTTTTCACAGGCTACTGGTGTTTTCATTGAGTGAAATATAGAAATCTTATCACTTTTTGTGTCCCTTTCTTTACCTCATTTATAATATAATTGGCATAAATATTTCCTCTACATGCATTTTAGAATAGGAGAATGTTGTAATTTTTACTTCAATCATCAAACATAATATAAAAAACCCAACAGAAGAAAAGTCTATTACACTCGCCCAACTTTTTGTTGACCATGTTCTTTCTACCTTCCCGATCTTCCAAAATTCCTTCTTTTATTACTTTCTGTAAGTTCAGAGAGTTATCTGTTAACCATTCTTTTAGGGTAGGTCTTTTGGCAACAAATTCTCTTAAGTTTTCCTTCATATGAAAATGTCTAGATTTACCCTCCATTCCTAAAGAATATTTTTACTGGGTTTATGACCACTATGTTGGCAGGGTTTTGTTTTTGTTTTTTTTTTTTTGTGTGTGTGTGTGTGTGTGTGTGTGTGTGTTTCTTTCTTTCTTTCTTTCACACCTTAAAATATTCTTTCTGGCTTCCTTGATTTCTCATGAGAAATCTACTGTCATTTGAAATGCTTTCCCCTAGAGCTAAGGTAGCAATTTTCTCTGAAATTGTCAAGACATTTCTTTCTTTGATGTGTTTTGCATGAATTTCTTTGGGTTAATCCTATCTAGGGTTTGCTCAACTTCTTGAATCTTATGTCTCTTGCCAAATTTGAAAAGATTTCAGCATTATTTCCTCAAGTACTTTTTTTTATCCTGTGCTCTTTCTCTTCTCTTTCCAGAACTCAAAGACACAAACATTAGTTCTTTTGTTGTAGTTCTACAACTTTTTAAACTCTTTTTTTCCATTTTTTATTTTTTTTAATTTAGTAATTTTATCTCTGTTGTTTAGATTTGCAACTTTCATTTTTCTTTCAGTTCACAGATTCTTTTTACTCTCCCAATCAGTCTCCTGTTGAGACAACCCACTAACTTTTTATTTCAGTTATTAGATTTTGCATTTCTAAATTTCCCATTTAATTCTTCATGGTGTCAGTTTCATTGTTGAGGCTTTCTATTTCTTTGCTGAGGCTTTCTATATTTTTATTTGTTTCAAGTGTGTTCATTTGTTGAAGCATTTTTATCAAGCAACATTAAATCTCTGCCATTTCTAAAATCTGTCATTTCACTGTTAACAACTCGGGTTTATCTTTTTCTTATGCAGATTTATATCTCCCTGGTTCTTGGAATAACAAATGATTTTTTTATTGAAATCTAGATATTTTCATATTATGTAGTAAGACTCTGGGTCTTATTAAGATCTTCTGTTTTAATTAGCTTTTTTGGACACTGCTCATGGCAGAGACCATTTCTTTACTTCCACGTGGAAGTAGAAGGCCAAGTTCTCCACTTGGCCTCTGTTAACACCAGAGGCGAAGAATTCCTTGTCACTAATGGGCAGAAAGGTAAGTTCTCGCTATCCAGATGGTCTCTGCTGATAACATGGTAACACTGGCCTCATTACCAGTGGACAATAGTGAAAGTCCAAAATCTTCACTAGGCCTCTTCTGACACCACCCCAGCGGGGATATTGAAGGGTGTTATGCTTCTTTTTTCTTCACAGTAAACATGCTTCCAAATTATTGACAATTCCTCACACATCCTTAAAATCACTGACACCAAAAATACAAATATTGTACATTTAGCTGCATGTTATTGTTAAGCTTACTTAAACATCAAATGAGAGAGTAAAAGTACTATATTAAGTATTAATACCATTGGTATTACCCTTGCAAACAAATTTCTTGAATGTTCCAAACATTACTATGACATTTAACTTGTGCTAACTTAATGTTCTTTGTTATTTTGGGTACATTTTTCCAATTCATCTTATAAGTCTAGATATTTTGACACTTTAATGGGAAATACGTGCATTACCAGCATAGCAATGATCTCACTTTTAACCTAATAACATTTTTAATCAACAAATATAGTATAAAAATAACTGAAAGTGATTTTTAAATAAAAGCAGATGTTGAAATGCAAAAATACCCTCTCTTCCCATATTTTATTCCCTCTATAATGAATACACAATTTTTCCTAAGCCTTTTATTAAGATTATGACTATGCCTTCAGTTGCATTCAAAATTACAAGGCAACGTTTTTTCAAGGTGAAACCTTGGTATTTTTTCCATTTGAATGATTTATAACTTTCGTTTGGGGAAATTAAGTGCACATATTATTAACTTATTAAATGTTTTATAAAATGTTTGATGATAACCAAGCAAAATATGTTAATACTAAGAGAAGGGGATAAGTTCCTTATATGTGCATTTTTATTATCTGAATTGTACTTCTCCAGACTTTAAGATGCTTCAGCAGAGGATATAGCTGCATCATTGACAGGTTGTTCTTAGTTCATTCATTCAGAGCAAAGCACCATAATGGGCACTGGAAAACAATTGCTCAGATACTAAACCAAAGGTAAGTGTTGTTCAGAGATGGGTAGATTCATTAGATGTACAGGCTAAAGTGTAGGCCAGCTAGTCTGCCTGAGAGAAAGGGGTGTAGGAGTGAGAAGGCCAAGGATGATGACGGAAATCAACCTAAGATCAGAAAAAAATTCAAATGCTGACTTCAGAAACTATCCTATAAAGGAGCTGCTGAAATTTGACTGGTTTAGTGTATGAAGCAGTTTATACCCCAGGGTATTGTTGAAAACAACAAACAAATCAGCTGTCACAAATTATGGAACTTAGTAGCTTGGTGTGGTCAGGTAAACCACTGTCAACCAAGAAACTGTGAACATACCCAAGGCTGCACCACTTGAGGGACAACATCAGAGGCTTCACATTAAAATCATCCAGCCAATCATAAATATACCAGCAAATGAAAGTAACAAATTCCAGAGATGGGGGAGAGAAGATGGCCGTGCCCAGATTTGCTATAATTATTATCTAAAATGTACAGTTTCCAGCATAAAATTATGAGGCATGCAAAGAAACAAGAAAGTATGACTTGGACATCAAGAAAAATATCAGAAAGTGCCTGTGAAAAAATCCAGATGTCTGGTTTAACAGAGAAAGCCTTCAAAGCATCCATTATAAATATATTCAAAAAATCATAATTAAAAAGTGAAGTATGATGACAATGTCTCATTAAATAGAGAGTATCAGCAAAAAGACAGGAACTATTAAAAAAAAAGAACCACATAAATATTTTGTAAATGAAGTAAAAATATAGTCAACTGATTCTTTACCAAAGTGTCAATGCCACTCAATGGGAATAGAATTATCTTTTCAACAAATCATGCTGGAACAATAGGAAAGTCCCATGGCCAGTCATGAAGTTGAACCCCTACCTTTCACCATATACAAAAATTTGCACACAATGGATCAAAGACCAAAATGTAACAGATGAAATTATAAAAATCTTAGAAGAAAGCTTATGGGTAAATCTTTATGAACTTGGATTTGAAAATGGATTCTTAGATACAATATCAAAAGCACTAGCAACCAAAGAAAACATAAATAAATTGAACTTCATCAAAATTAAAAAGTTTGCTCTTCAAGGGGCACTATAAAGAAAGAGAAACAACCCACAGAATTGAAGAAAATATTTGAGACTTTTATTGAGAATATAAAAAGAATTTTTAAAAAACTAAAAAATGGGCAAAGGATCTTAATAGACATTTCTCTAAGAAATATATACACATAACCAATAAACACTTGCGAAGATATTCAATATTATTAGTCATCCAGAAAATGCAAATCAAAAATACAATGAGATCGCACATCACATCCATTAAGAACCTAGAAATTAAGAAGTCAGATAATAACCAGTACTTTCAAGAATGTGAGGCAATTGAAATTTTCATACAGTGATGGTGGGAAACAAAGTGGTACAGCCACTTTGTAAAAGAGTCTGGCAGTTCCTCGAATGATTAAGCATAGAATTACAATATGACCCAGTCATTCTACTCCGTGGTATATATCCAAGAGAAATGAAAACACACATTCACACAAAATCTTATACATAGATGTTTATAGCAGCAATTCACAATAGTCAAAATATGGTACACTCCAACTGTTCATCAACTAATGAATGAATAAACAAAACATGGTATATTCATACAATGCAGTATTATCAGCAATAAAAATAAATGAAATACAGATGCATGCTACAACATGGTAGAACCTTGAAAATATGCTAAGTAAAATGCCCATTCACAAAAGACCATATGTGGTATGATTCCACTACATGAAATGTCCAAAATAAACAAACCTAGAGAGTCATAAAGCAGTGTGATAAAATTGATTAGTATTTGCTTGGGGACAGGGAAGAGATGGGGATTAGGAAATTAAAAACGTAAAATAAATAGAATTTCTTTCTGAGGTGACAAAAATGTTCTAAAATTGACTGTGGCAATGGTTTCCCACAACCGTAAATAACTGAAAAATCACTAAATTGTACACTTCAAATGTGTGAATAGTATAATACATGAAATATACCTCAATAAAAACTTTTTAAAAATTTAAATCAGTATTAGCATGAACTTTCTGAAGAAACTGTTTTTTTAAAATGTGAATGAGTTATTATTCGTACACATTATAGAACCTTCAGCTGGGAAACTTCCAAGTAAAAGGCAAGCAACCTTGGAAAGGAGTGGTAATATCTAAGAAGTTATGTAATTTTCTTCATTTCTGCTCATTTATAAAGATGGAATTGAGTTCATTCATAATATGTATATTACATAATAACTAGAATATTGTAATTGAGATTTCCCCATTCAGATCAGGATGAAACATAAATATATCTACTTTAGAGCCAAAAAATAAAAATTCAAGACATCAATAATTTACACCTGAAAACTGCATCATAATTGAGCTGGCATTTTATAGGCAAAAACTTATATCAATACTTAGTCCACAATAACAATCAAGTAAAGAAAGTATAAAGACATTTTTTTAATGTAGTGGGTCTATTAAAGATTGTAGAAACAAATTAAACTGTGTTTAAAAGCTTTGTTATTTTTTGCTTTAAAACATCTGTATATTTATTTATATAAGGTCTATTGCATTTTATAAATCTGTAAGGAATATATACATATTATTACTAGGAGTAGTAAAACTCATTTCCTCTTTTCTCTTCCCAATCACCAACATTTAATGTGTATATATACCTCAAAATTTGTTTTTACTTTACCACAAATATAATATATATGCAAATAAACAGAAACTTGCATATATATTTCCATCAATTAAATCAGTCTACCAATATTCAGATATACACATTGCTTAAAACCTTATTTCAAGAGAGAGGCTGAGAAGATGGAAGAATAGGAGGACCCTAAGCTTACTTTGTCCCACCAATACAATTAGATAAAAATCAGATCAGTGTAAATAACCCAGAAAACAGCCCAAAGACTAGAAGAGCAAACTACACAACTAAAGGCAGGAAGAAGAAGTATCGAAGAAGGCAGGAAGGTGAAAATGTGGTTTGAGAGCAAAACAGACCTTGGCTGACTGAACTTGAGGGAGCCGGTGGCCTGGAGAAGAACCAAAAACAGACTGTTACACTGGGAGCTTGCACAGGGAAGACAAATCCCAATAACATTTGGCTTTCAAAGCTAGAGGGGCCCAATCTCGTGAGTTCTTACGACCAGGATTACTTAAGCCTAGAATTTTAAAAATCGACAGGCTTGGCTCTGGGAGAGCCCGGAGGGCCTTAGGAAGTGGAGATCCTGCCGTTAATAATATAGCAAGAGGGCACCTGGGTGGCTCAGTCGTTAAGCGTCTGCCTTCGGCTCAGGTCGTGATCCCATGGTCCTGGGATTGAGCCCCACATTGGGCTCCCTGCTCAGCGGGAGGCCTGCTTCTCCCTCTCCCACTCCCCCTGCTTGTGTTCCCTCTTTCACTGTCTCTCTGTGAAATAAATAAATAAAATCTTTAATATATATATATACACACACACACACACACACACACACACACACACACACATATATATATATATATAGCAAGAAAAACAGCCAGCAGAGATACAGCATAAAATCAGCAGTTTGAAAAATGCAGGGGGCAGACAGGAAGGAGAATTATTCACTCATTTCAGAGTATGGTCTGGAGAGTCAGGGTCCATGGGGAGACGCTGTCAGGAACAAAATAGCTAGCAGGTACCATTCCCTCTCTACCATAGAGCATAAACACACAGCCACCTACAGAAACCAGCATGGCAGCAACACTCCCTACCTAACCTATTTACACTAGGCCCCGCCCACAGTGCTTCCATGGATCCCCCCTATGCAGTCACATTTGCCATAGTCCTGTTGATGTGGGCCCCACCCCCAAAAAGACCTAGGCAAACCCTACCAACACCTCTCCTGACCTGCATGTTTTGCAGGACCTCAGTCCCAGTGGCAATGGCAGCAGATCTCATTTTGCAAGCACACCAATACAGAGCTTGTAAAAACACAACCCACCCAGCCAGAGACCAAACACTGCCCACAACAAAGAAAGAGAGTCTCTGCAGACAACTAGACTGAGGGAAAAAGTGGAAAAAGCAGCCAAGACTCAATAGCAGGGCACATCCAACACACATAGAAGATACTCCCTAAAGCACCAGGTCCAAGGAAAATGTTGACACTGCACTACAGGGAACTATAGGATCCCTTCTTCATAAAGCCATTACCTTTGGGTGCCTGGGTGGCTCAGTTGGTTGAGTAACTGCCTTCGGCTCAGGTCATGATCCTGGAGGATCGAGTCCCGCATCAGGCTCCCTGCTCAATGGGGAGCCTGCTTCTCCCTCTGACCCTCCCCGCTCTCATGCTCTCTCTCTTTCTCATTCTCTCTCTCTCAAATAAATGAAATCTTTAAAAAATAATAATAACAAAAAAATAAAGCCATTACCTTCAAGAGCAGGAGACAGAGCTGACTTTCCTAATACAGAGAAAAAGACGCAGAGAGTTAGACAAAATGCTGAGACAGAGGAATGTATCCCAAATGAAACAGGACAAAGCCACAGAAAGAGAACTAAGGGAAATGGATATAAATAATATGACAGAGAATTTAAAGGAATAATCATAAAGATACTCACTAGACTTGAGAAAAGAAGAGAGGACATCCGTGAGACCCTTAACAAAGAGATAAAAAAAAACAAATCAGAGATGAAGAAAACAATAAAAAAGTTAAAAATATACTTCATGGAATAAATAGCAGGCTAGAGGAAGCAGAGAAAAGAATTAATGACCTAAAAGGCAGAGTAATAGAACGTAAGTTAGCTGACTGAGAGGAAAGAAAATTATGCAAAGAACAGTTTTAGGAATAAACTATTCCTAAGAATAGTCTTAAGAAACTCACTGACTCCATCAAGCATAATATTCAAATAATAGGGATCCCAAAAGGACAGAGAGAGAAAAAGAGGCAGATAATTTATTTGAAGAAATAACAGCTGAAAACTTCCCAAATCTGGGGAATGAAACAGATACCTAGATCCAGGAGGCAGATCCTCCCAAAAAATCAACCCAAAGAGGTCCACACCAAAACACACAGTAATTATAATTGCAAAAAGCAGTGAAAAGAAGAAAAAAAAATTGTGAAAGCAGTAAGAGAAAAGAAGATAGTTACATACAAGGGAACCCTCATAAGGCTATGAGCTGACTATTCAGCAGAAACTTTGCAGGCCAGATAAAAGCGGCATGATATATTCAAAGTGCTGAATGGGAAAAATCTGTAGCTAAGAATACACTACACATCAAGGCTATCATTCATAATAGAAAAAGAGATAGTTTTCAGACAAACAAAAACTAAAGGAATTCATGACCACTAAACCAGCCCTACAAAAAACAATAAAGGGGACCCTTTAAGTGGAAAGGAAAGACCATAAGTGAGCATGAAAATTAAGAAAACACAAAGGCAGTAAAAATAAGTATTTCTATAAAAATCAGTTAAGGGACCATAGAATAAAAGGATGTAAAATATGACACCATATACCTAAAACGTTGTGGGGAGGAGTAAAGAATGGGTTCAAACATAAGTAACTATCAACTTAACATAGACTATAACATGCATAGTATGATATATACAAGCTGAATGGTAACTACAAATCAAAAAACAGTAGTGGATATTCAAAGAATAAAGAGAAAGATCCAAGTATATCACTAAAGAAAGTGAATAAACCATGAAAAAGAGCAACAGAAAAAACAATAAGAGAAAAACTACAATAACAACCACAAAACAAGTAACAACATGGCAAAAAATAACATATCTATCAATAATTACTTTGAATTTAAATGGACTAGACACTCCAATAAAAACACATAGGGTGAAAAAGTAAATCAAAAAACAAGATGCAAGTAACTAGAATTTATTTTTTAAAATATTTTATTTTATTTTTATTTGAGAGAGAGTAAGCAAGAGAGAGAGCATGAGCATGGGGGGTTGGAGGGAGAGAGGGAGAAGCAGATTCCCCGCCAAGCAGGGAGCCCAATGTGGGGCTTGATCCCAACACCCTGGGATCATGATCTGAGCTGAAGGCAGATGCTTAACAGACTGACCCACCCAGGTGCCCTGCAACTAACTAGAATTTAAATAAAAATTTGGAAGAAAAAAAAAATCCTGCCTCTGATGCTTAAAAACAAAACAAAAAAAGATACATCTATATGTTGCCTACAAAAGACTCATTTCAGACCAAACAGCACCTGCAGATTGAGACATCACAAAAAAAGGAGTATAAGCCAATGTCTCTGATGAACAAAGATGCAAAAATCCTCAACAAAATCTTAGCAAACCAAATCCAACAATACATTTAAAAAAATCATTCACCATGATCAAGTGGGATTTATTCCTGGGATACAAGCATGGTTCAATATTCACAAAACAATCAATGTGTTGTCTCACATTAACAAGAGAAAGGATAAGAACCATGTGATCGTTTCAATAAATGCATATAAAGCAATTAAGAAAGTACAACATCTATTCTTGATAAAAATTTCAAAAACGATAGGTCTAGAGGGAACATACTTCAACATAATAAAAGGCCCTGTATGAAAACCCCACCGCCTCAATGGGGAAATCATACTCAATAGGGAAGAACTGAGAGATTTTTCCCTAAGATCAGGAACAAGATAAGGACATCCACTTTCACCACTTTTATTCAACACAGTACTGGAAGTCCTAGCCACAGCAGTCAGAGAAGAAAAAGAAATAAAAGGCATCCAAGTTGGTAAGGAAAAAAGAAAACTTGCACTATTTGCAGATTACATGATACTATACATAGAAAACCCTGAAGATTCCACCAAAAAACTACTAGAACTGATAAATTCAGTAAAATTGCAGGATACAAAATCAATGTACAGAAATCTATTGCATTTCTATATACTAATAATGAAAAGGCAAAAAGAGAAATTAAGAAAACAATCCCATTTACAGTTACATGAAAAATAATAAAATACCTAAGAATATACTCAGCAAAGAGGTGAAAGGCTATACTCTGAAACCTATGAAACACTGATGAAGGAAACAAGATGCCATAAAGAAATGGAAAGATATTCCATGCTCATATGTTGGAAGAACAAATATTTTTAAAATGTCTCAACCATTTTAAGCAATCTACAAATTTAAAGCAACCCCTATCAAAATATCAACAGCATTTTTCACAGTAGAGCCATCCTAAAATTTGTAGGAAGCCACAAAAGCCCCCCAAAAAACCAATGTAATCTTGAAAAAAAAAAACTAAAGTGGAGGTATCACTATTCCAGACTTCAAGTCATATTACAAAGGTATAGTTATCAAAACAGTATGTACAAAAGTATGGTATTGGCACAAAAATAGACACATAGATCAAAGGAACTGAAGAGAAAGTCAAGAAATAAACTCACAATCCTATGGCCAATTCATCTTTGACAAAGGAAGAAAGAATATACAATGTGAAAAAGATAGTCTCTTCAATAAATGATATTGGGAAAATTGGACAGCAACAAGCAAAAGAATGAAACTGCACTGCTTTCTTACACCATTTACAAAAACAAACTCAAAATGGATTAAAGACCTAAATATGAGACCAGAAGCCATAAAAATTTTAGAAGAGAGCACAGGCAGTAATCACTCTTACATAGGCCATAGCAACATATTTCTAGATACGTCTTCTGAGGCTAGGGAAACAAAAGCAAAAATAAACTATTGGAACTACATCAAAATAAAAAGCTTCTGCCAGTGAAAGAAACAATCAACAAAGGGAAACTACTGAATGAGAGAAGATAATCTGCAAATGACATATCCAATAAATAGTACCCAAAATATATAAAGAACTTATACAACTCAACATCCAAAAAACCAATAATCCAATTAAAAAATGGGTAGAAGATGTGAATAGACATTTCTCCAAAGAAGACATCTCGATGGCCAACAGACACATGAAAAGATGCTCAACAATCACTGATCATCAGGGAAATACAAATCGAAACTATAATGAGATACCACATCACACCTGTCAGATGGCTAGAATCAACACAAGAATCAACAGATGTTGGTAAGGACTTGGAAAAAGGGGAACCCTCGTGCATTGTTGGGTGGGAATGCCAACAGTGGGTGCAGCCACTGTGGAAAACAGTGGTTTTCCAAAATTTAAAAGGTTTCTCAAAAATTTAAAAATGGAACTATCCTACAACCCAGTAATTGTGCCACTGGGTATTTACCCAAAGGATACAAAAACACTAATTTGAAGGGGTATATGCATTCCTATGTTTATTATAGCATTATTTAAAATGGCCAAATTATGGAAACAGCCCAAGTGCCCACTAATAGATGAATGGATAAAAAACAAGTGGTGTATATATACAATGGAATATTTTTTTAAAGATTTTATTTATTTATTTGAGAGAGAGAGAATGAGAGAGAGAGCCATAAAAATTTTAGAAGCGAGCACAGGCAGTAATCACTCTTACATAGGCCATAACAACATATTTCTAGATACGTCTTCTGAGAGGGGGGAGGGTCAGAGGGAGAAGCAGACTCCCTGCTGAGCAGGGAGCCCGATGCGGGACTCGATCCTGGGACTCCAGGATCATGACCTGAGCCGAAGGCAGTCGCCTAACCAACTGAGCCACCCAGGCACCCCTATACAATGGAATATTATTCAGCCATAAAAACGAATGTAATCTTGCCATTTGCAATAACATGGATGGAGCTAGAGAGTATAATGCTAAGCAAAGTCAGTCAGTCAGAGAGAGACAAATACCATATGATTTCACTTATATATGGAATTTAAGAAACAAAACAAGGAAGCAAAAGGAATAAAGAGAGAGAAAGAGAGACAAACCAAGAAACAGATTCTTAACTGATGGTTATCAGAGGGAAGGTAGGTTGGGGGCGGGGATGAAATAGGTGATGGGTATTAAAAAGTTACTTATCATAGGAAGCACTGAATAATGTACAGAATTGTTGAATCACTATATTGTACACCTGAAATGTATATAACACTGTATGTTAACTATACTGGAATTAAAATAAAAAACAATTTAAAAAACTTATTTAAATCATATTATTTAAAAATTATCAGACATTTTGCTTGATCATTCTTCTATTGTTCTATACACACCTCCTGGTTTAATTTATATATTATTTATCACTGTTTGAAGCAAAGGGTAGGGAACTTGTTTATTTTGATTCCCACTGCCTAGAACAGTACCTAATATATATGTTCAGTAAATGTTTGTAGAATAAATATTGAATGTGCAAGTCCTTTTATGAATACTTTTCATGTTAATACATAAAGATCTACTTTCATTTTCCTAATATCTCCATAGTTTTCCTCTTTGCTGATGTCTAGTATGATACATTTATTTTTTTTTCCTATTGATGTGATTCCTTATCCCTTTACATATATTTTCTTAATGTGTGTATGTGTGTGTGTGTGTGTGTGTGTGTGTGTGTGTGTGTGTGTGTGTGTATAAACCACTATATTCTGGCTAAAAATGTTAGGTCGACCTCACGTTTAACCATAAAACAAGTACAAAACAATAAAATAATAAATGTGCAGGGAGTGTTTGTGTGTGTGTATATGCACTGAGGCCTAATTAAATTTTGGCAGAGAGGGTAGGGTTGCCAGATTTAGTACATAAAATATAAGATGCCTATAAATTTGGATTTTAGGTAAACAAAGAATAAAACAAAAAGAAAGAAATCAAGAATCAGATAATAATAAAGGGCTCCTAGAAGTTTAAAGCATTGTTGAGACATAATTTTAAATAAAAAATTGAAGAATTTCTCAAGAAGCAGGGAATAACACAAAATTCATAAAACAAGCAAAATATTTTTAATGCAGTGGATTAAACTGAGAAGGCATAATCTGACTATAAGAATTCCAGAGACTGAGGATAAAATAAATAAGATCTTTTAATGTATGTAGGTCTAAAGACTGAATGGATATATCAAGTGCACAGCAAAATGAATAAAAAGAGACAAGCAAAAAATTCCTGAAAATTAGAGTTAAGAGATGCTCCAAAAACCCAAAAAGGAAGCAACACATGAGATACAAAAAGACAAGAAGGATATGAGACTACTCAACAGGAGTATTGGCTGCTTTCTTAAAAAATGAATACTGCCTTAAAAACTATCTTCAACCTAGAATTCTATATTCAGTTCTTGGGTATAGAATAAAGAAAAGAAAGTATGTTGTAAAGGCATTTGCAAGCACATAATGGCACAGCAATTTTAATTCTATAGATATTTCTAAGAAAGTTACATGAGCAATGTAGTAATAGAATAAAGATGTAAACACAGAAACTGAAAAAACTTGAGATTCCAGTAACAATGAATCCATCCTTGTTAGATTGATACAATACAGTGAGTCTTAAAATAAGCAGCACCTATTGGAACACAATGACTGATAGGTCCCACTGACACTCAACAAATGGGACCAAAAAATAAATGATATGCTGGAACAATTGAAATATTTCAAGAAAACAAAGATAGATATTGAAAGAGACAAGTGGAAATTAAAGAGGAAAAAAGTCTACTAAAGTAAGGAGGTATGATTAGAATGTACAGGCCAGCTTGGCATCAAAACATTTAGGTAGTTACATTAATATAAACACTTGAACTATTTAGATTCCAAATAGTGTTTTAACAATTTGGGGAAGATAGGGTAGAAAATACAGGGACAGTATAAGAAAGCTACACACTCATTCACCATTTATAGCATAAGTAAATACCGCCTTTTTAAATTGAGTCTGGGCCTCATTCGCTTGTGGATATTTTGTTTTCCTTTTCTGTAAGTTATGGAAATTTGCTTTTAACTTTCAGAATTCTAGATTTAGAATTCTATGCCAAAGTGTAGAATCTTTCTCATTCATCATATTCATCTTTGATGGGACCTTTCAATTTGAATATTCTATTCACCCAAAGGAAATTTCTTTCTATTGTCTTTTAGATTACTCTTTCCTTATCTATCTCTGACTCCTTTTATTGGACATCCTATGAGACAGATATGGGATATTGTAATCATTCTCCATGTGTCTTAACTTTTATCTCATGTTTTCTGTCTCTTGATCTCTTTGCTCAGCATTCATGCAAATTTCTTGCATTTCTGCAAACTTCCTTGACCTTATCTTACATTGCCAGATCTTTTTTTTCAGTCTAATAGCTGCACAGGGGCATTTCATTGTGGCTGTAGTTCACATTTCCCTAACAGTTAATGATACTGAGCCTCTTTTCATGTTTATTTGTAATCCACATATCTCCTATGGTGAGGTATATGTTTAGAACTTTCACCCCTTTTTATTAAGTTTTTATTATTTGGCTGTTGAGACTTTTTAAATATATTCTCAATACAAATTCTTAGTCAGAAATATTATAGGCAAATATTTTCTCCTGGTCTGTCATGTCTTTTTATTTTCTTCTCAGTGTCTTTCATTGAACAAGATTTTATTTTTATTTGTTTATTTTAGAGAGAGAGAGCAAGAGAGTGTGCACATGGGGGGAGGGGAAGAGCAAGAGAATCTCAAGCAGACTCCCTGCTGAGTGCAGAGCCCGATGTGGGTCTCCATCTCATGGCCCATGAGATCATTAGCTGAAACCAAGAGTCAGTCAAGTGAGCCACCCAAGTGCCCCTCATTGAACAAGATTTTAATGTTGATAAAGTTCAATCTATTATTTTTTAAAAATATTTTATTTATTTATTTTGATAGAAAGAGAGAGACAGGGAGAGAGGGAACACAAGCAGGGGGAATGGGAGAGGGAGAAGCAGGCTTCCTGCTGAGCAGGGAGCCTGATGTGGGGTTCGATCCCAGGACCCTGGGATCATGACCTGAGCTGAAGGCAGACACTTAATGACTGAGCCACCCAGGCGCCTCTCACTCTATTATTATTTTTTTTTAATCATGCTTGTTGGGTTACATCTAAAAGTCCTTTCCTAACTCAAGATCCATTTATGAAATTATTTTTATTATTCTACTACTTTTACCTTTTCATATTAACTTTGGAATCAGCTTGTCAATATCTATTTTTTTAAGTGGATGAGGAATTTGATTGGGATTGCATGAATCTACAGAGGGAAATCATGAGAATGGACACCTTAACATGAAAACAACATCTTACCAGGGCACCTGGGTGGCTCAGTCGTTACGCATCTGCCTTCGGCTCAGGTCATGATCCCAGGGTCCTGGGACTGAGCCCCACATCCGGCTCTCTACTCCGCGGGAAGCCTGCTTCTCCCTCTCCCATTCTCCCTGCTTGTGTTCCCTCTCTCACTGTGTCTCTCTCTGTCAAATAAATAAATAAAATCTTTAAAGAAAAAAGAAAAGAAAACAACATCTTACCTTTTGGAGATATTCTCTGGCTTGTCTTTAATATTCTTAAACATTTTTGATAGTATATTAGAGATTTAGAGGCAGCCAAAGTTATTCAAATGTAATTCCACAAAATAATGTGGGTATTCAAGTTACATAATTAGGTAAAAATAAATTATAAATAAAAAAATTGGGAGTGATATCTGCAAGATGACAAGAAGGAAGCCCTCCACCTTCCTACTGCCAACACACACACAGAATCAGCAATAACTCACAAATTTCCTTTGTGAAAATCCAGAAACTACATGAAAGGTTCCTACACCCAAGGTAAATGCAAACCCAGACCAACTGAAGCCTATATGGAGATCAGGACCTTTTCTGGAGTCCCTGCCCCTGGCACAGCACCATATAATCAGAAGACCCCTTAGCACTCAGGGGAGGAAAGGGCTTACTTAGTTCATGCATCTAGCATCCCAACTTTCTGAGAGGAGTTCCCAGTTCCCAGAGAACTGGCTTCTATCTTGCCAATCTTAGAGTTCTGATAATTCCAGCAAAGTGAACAAAGATGCTTGGAGATGGACACTTGGACTCATAGCCACCATCCACAGAGTGAACGGATGAAAATTCTCAATTCTTAGCTTCCCCCTAAGTAGGCAAAGAGTAGATCTGTGTGTCCAATGCCCCAACTTCCTCAGGGCTGAGCAAAGAACAAGTATCTGGTCCTGGGTGGGGGTGGGGGGTGGGGCAGAAGGTATATTTCAGCAACTTATAGCTAGGAACTTCCCCAATGTGGGGAAGGAAACAGGCATTCAAGTCCAGGAGGCACAGAAAACCCCCCTCAAAATCAGTAAAAATAGGTCAAGACCCCAACATATAATACTGAAGCTTGGAAATTTTAAAGACAAAGAGAAAATCCTGAAAGCAACTCGAGACAAGAGGTCCATAAACTACAGAGGTAGAAACATAAGGCAGGCAGCAGACCTATCCACAGAGACCTGGTAGGGCAGAAAGGTATGATATATTCTGTTTGCTAAATAAGAAAAACATGCAGCCAAGAATACTTTATCCAGCAGGGCTATCATTCAGAATAGAAGGAGATATAAAGAGTTTTCAGGACAAAAAGAAAAAATGTGATCACTAAAACAGCTCTGCAAGAAATATTAAAGGGGATCCTTTCAGTGAAGAGAGAGCCTAAAGGTAACAAAGAGCAGAAAGAAACAGACACAATATACAGAAACAGTGACATTACAGGTAATACAATGTCACTACATTCATATCTTTCAACAGTTATTCTGAATGTGAATGGGCTAAATACTCCAATCAAAAAACACAGGGTATCAGATTGGATAAAAAAGCAAGACCCATCCATATGCTGTCTACAAGAGACTCATTTTAGACCCAAAGACGCCTCCAGATTGAAAGTGGAAGGGTGGAGAACCATTTATCATGCTAATGGACATCAAAAGAAAGCTGGTGTGGCAATGCTTATAACAGACAAATTAGATTTTAAACCAAAGTGTAATAACAGATGAGGAAGGACACTATATCTTACTTCAAGGGTCTATCCAATAAGATCTAACAACTGTAAATATTTATGCTCTGAACTTGGAAGAAGCCAAATACATAAATCAATGAAAAACAAACTTAAATAAACCCATTGCTAATAATACAATAATAGTAGTGGACTTCCAACACCCCACTCACTGCAATGGACAGGTAACCTAAGCAGAAGATCAATAAAGAAACAAGGGCTTTGAATGAAACACTGAACCAGATGGACTTCACAGATATATTCAGAGAATTCCATCATAAAGCAACAAAATGCACACTCTTCTCAAGTGCACACGGAACATTCTCAAGAATAGATCACATACGGGGTCACAAATCAGGTCTCAACTGGTACCAAAAGATTGGGATTATTCCCTCCATATCTTCAGACCACAATGCTTTCTCATGAAAGAAACCACAATGCTTTGAAACTTGAATGCAATCACAAGAGGAAATTCGGAAGGAACTCAAATACTTGGAGGTTAAAGGGCATCCTACTAAAGAATGAATGAGTCAACCAGGAAATTAAAGAAGAATTTGAAAAATTCATGGAAACTAATGAAAATGAAAACACAACTGTTCAAAACCTTTGGTATACAGCAAAGGTGGTGCTAAGAGGGAAGTACACAGCAATACAAGACTTTTTCAAGAAAAAAAAAGTCTCAAATACACAAGCTAACCTTACACCTAAAGGAGCTGGGGAAAGAACCACAAATTAAATCCAAACCAAGGAAGAGATGAGAATGAATAAATATTAGAGCAAAAATAAATGAAAGAGAAACCAAAAGAACAGTAGAACAGATCAATGAAACTAGGAGCTGGTTCTTTGAAAGAATTAATAAGATTGTTAAACCCCAGGTCAGACTTATCAAAAAGAAAAGAGAAAGGACCCAAATTAATAAAATCATGAATGAAAGAGGAGAAATCACAACAAACACTAAAGAAATACAATTATGAGAACATACTATGAGCAACTATATGTCAACAGAATAGGCAATCTGGAAGAAATGGATGCATTCCTAGAGACATATAAACTATCAAAACTGCAACAGGAAGAAACAGAAAGCCTAAACAGACCAATAAAGAGGAAGGAAATTGAAGCAGTATTCAAAAATCTCCCAAACAAACAAAAGTCCAGGGCTGGATGGCTTCCTAAGGGAATTTTACCAAGCATTTAAAGAAGAATTAATACCTATTCTACAGAAGCCATTTCAAAAAAAAAAAAAAAAAGAAATGCAAGGAAAACTTCCAAACACTTTATATGAGGCCAGAATTACCTTGACCCCAAAACGAAAGACCCCATCAAAAAGAATTACAGACCAATATCCCCGATAAACATGGATGCCAAAATTCTCAGCAAGATACAGCCAACAGGATCCAAAAGAACATTAAAAGGATTATTCACCAGACCAAGTGGGACTTTTTCCTGAGACCCAAGGTGTGGTTCAATATCACCATACCAATCAACATGACACATCACATTAAAAAAAGAAAGGACAAGAATGATATGATCCTCTCAACCAATGAAGAAAAAAAGCATTTAACAAAATACAGCATCTGTTCTTAATTAAAACTCTCCATAGTGAGGGATAGAGGGAACATACCTCAATAGCATAAAAACCTTATTCAAAAAGCCCACAGCAAATATCATACTCAAGGTGAAAAACAGAGCTTTTCCCCTAAGGTCAGGAACCCAACAAGGATGCCTACTATCACTGCTGCTGTTCAACACAGTACTAGAAGTCCTAGCAACAGCAATCAGACAATGAAAAGAAATAAAAGGAATCCAAATTGGGAAAGGAGAAGTCAAACTCTCACTCTTCACAGATGATGTGATACTCTATGTGGAAAACCCAAAAGATTCCACCCCAAAACTGTTAGAACTCATACAGGAATTCAGCAATGTGGCAGGATTTAAAATGAATGCACAGAAATCAGTAGCATTTCTATACACTAACAGTGAGGCAGAAGAAAGAGAAATTAAGGAATCGATCCCATTTACAACTGCACCAAAAACCATAAGATACCTAGGAATAAACC
This sequence comes from Zalophus californianus, assembly GCF_009762305.2. NCBI lineage: Eukaryota > Metazoa > Chordata > Mammalia > Carnivora > Otariidae > Zalophus > Zalophus californianus. The sequence goes on from NC_045600.1 coordinate 88,470,617, forward strand.
TAATCAAAGGGGTAAAGGATCTGTACTCTGAAAACTATACAACACTCATGAAAGAAACTGAGGAAGACACAAAGAAATGTAAAACATTCCATGCTCATGGATTGGAAGAACAAATATTGTTAAAATATCTATGATAGGGCGCCTGGGTGGCTCAGTTGGTTAAGCAACTGCCTTCGGCTCAGGTCATGATCCTGGAGTCCTGGGATAGAGTCCCACATTGGGCTCCCTGCTCGGCTAGGAGTCTGCTTCTCCCTCTGACCCTCTTCCTTCTCGTGCTCTCTGGCTCTCATTCTCTCTCTCTCAAATAAATAAATAAAATCTTAAAAAATATATCTATGATAACCAGAGCAATCTATACATTCAATGCAATCCCTACTGACATTTTTCACACAGCTGGAACAAACAATCCTAAAATTTGTATGGAACCAGAAAAGATCCTGAATAGCCAGAGGAATGTTGAAAAAGAGTACCAAAGCTGGGGCATCACAATTCCGGACTTCGAGCTGTATCACAAAGCTGTAATCATCAAGGCAGTAAGGTACTGGCACAAAAACAGACACACGGATCAATGGAACAGAATAGAGAACCCAGAAATGGACCCTCAACTCTACGGTCAACTAATCTTTGACAAATCAGCAAAGACTATCCAATGGAAAAAAGATAGTCTCTTCAACAAATGGTGTGGGGTAACTGAACAGCCACATGTAGAACAAGGAAACTGAACCATTTTCTTATACCATATACAAAGATAAACTCAAAATGGATGAAAGACCTAAATGTGAGACAGGAATCCATCAAAATCCAAGAGGAGGACACAGGCAGCAACCTCTGTGACCTCGGCCACAGCAACTTCTTGCTAGACACGTCTCCAAAGGCAAGAGAAACAAAGGCAAAAATGAACTATTGGGACTTCATCAAGATAAAAAGCTTCCGCACAGCAAAGGAAATAGTCAACAAAACTAAAAGGCAACCTATGGAATGGGAGAAGATATTTGCAAATGACATATCAGATAAAGAGCTAATATCCAAGATCTATAAAGAACTTATCAAACTCAACACCCAATAAACAAACAATCCAGTCAAGAAATGGGCAGAAGACATGAACAGACATTTCTCTAAAGAAGATATACAAATGGCAAACAGACATATGAAAAAATGCTCAACATCACATGTCATCATGGAAATACAAATCAAAACTACAAAAAGATTCTGCCTCACACCAGTCAGAATGGTTAAAATTGACAAGACAGGAAAGAACAAATATTAGAGAGGATGCAGACACAGGGGAACCTTCTTACACTTTTGGTGGGAATGCAATCTGGTACAGCCACTCTGGAAAACAATATGGAGGTTCCTCAAAAAGTTAAAAATGGAGCTACCCTACAAACCAGCAATTGTACTACTAGGTATTTACCCCAGAGATACAAATGTAGTGATCCGAAGGGGCACCTTCACAACAGCAAAAATGTTCACAATAGCCAGAATATGGAAAGAACCCAGATGTTCACTGACAAAGAAATGGATAAAGAAGATTTGGTGTGTGTATATATGTATATATACAATGGGATATTACTCAGCCATCAGAAAGGATGAAATCTTACCATTTATATCAACATGGATGGAACTAGAGAATATTATGCTGTCCAAAATAAGTCAGAGAGAGACAATTGTCATATGGTTTCATTCATATGTGGACTATAAGAAATAGCCCAGAGGGTCATAGAGGAAGGGAGGGAAAATTGAATGGGAAGAAGTCAGAGAGGGAGACAGACCATGAGAGATTCTTAAACATAGGAACCAAAGTGAGGATTGCTGGAGGGGAGGTGGGTGTGGGGATGGGGTAACTGGGTGATGGGCATTATGGGGGGCGCATGATGTGATAAGCACTGGGTGCATTATGCAACTGATGAATTACTGAACTCTACATTACAATTACTGAAACTAATGATGTACCAAATGTTGGCTAATTGAATTTAAATAAAAAATAAATAAAAATTAAAAAGCCCCCCCACAAATAAAATAAATGGGAATTGAAAAGACATTCTGGACTTAAAATGGTCAAAACCACATTAAGATATCATCTCACACCTTTTAGTTTAGCTATTGTCAAGGAAATGACAAGTGTTAGTAGGTATGTGAAGAAATTGGAATATTTGCACACCCTTGGTAGGATAAAATGGTGCAGCCACTAAGGAAAATAGTATGGAGTTTCCTCAAAAAAAAAAAAAAACTAGAACTACCATATAATCCACAATCCCACATCTGGGTATTTATCCAACAGAATTGAAATCAGGATCTCCCAGGGGTGCCTGGGTGGCTCAGTCAGTTAAGCATCCCACTTGATTTCAGCTCAGGTCACGATCTCAGGGTTGTGAGATCAAGCCCTGTACTGGGCTCCACGCTCAGGAGGGAGTCTGCTTAAGATTCTCTCTCTCTCTTTTCCTCCACCCCTCCCCTTCACATGTGCTCTGTCTTTCTCTCTAAAATAAATAAATAATATCTTTTTTAAAAAAAGAAATCAGGATCTCCAAGAGATATTAGCACTCTTATGTTCATTGCAGCATTACTCAAGCCAAGATGTGGAAATAATCTAAATATCCAACCATGAACAAATAAATAGATAAGGAAAGTGTGGTAAAACATACAGTGGAATTCTATTCGACCTTAAAAAAGAAGGAAATTCTGCAATATGCCACAACATGGATAAACCTTGAGGGCATTAGGCTAAGTGAAATAAGCCAGTCACAGGAAGACAAATAGTGCATGAATCCACTTACATGAAATACCTAAAATAGTCAAACTCATAGAATCAAAGAGTGGAATGGTGGTTGCAAGGGACTCGAGGGAGAGGGTTATCGGGAGATACAAATCAATGGGAATAACGTTTCAGTTAAATAAGATGAGTAAGTTCTAAAGATCTGTACAACATTGTAGTATAGTTAACAATAATGCACTGTGCATTCAATTTGTTAAGAGGACAGATCTCATACTGTGTTCTTAACATAATAAAACAAGCTTTTAAATAGTTATTAAACAGTCCTCACAATGCTTATGAGGTTTCCAAAATAATTTTTGCAATGGTAACATTATAAAAGCTTCCCGACATGACTATATTAATTTGTATGTTTAAAAATAGTATTATCTGCTCAGAGATTGCATTTTTGTATTTTCTATTCACATGAACATTAACCATTTTCCACTTTTCTATTAAACTGCAAAAATATCAAGAGTGGAGATCTTATATTATTGCCATCTCCTATATGCCCCTGTCACAAGAATGTGCATTTAGTAGAGAGTCAACACTATTGCTGAGGAAGTAAATTCATAACAGAACTTAGAAAATATTAAATGACTCCAAGTAAAAACCATTCATTTCTTAATCCTTCTGGTTTATTCAGTCACCTTCTATGGGTTTAGTGACTATAGTGACAGTACGTAATACAGAATATTTGTCCTTGAGTTTCATAGATACAAGAATACATATCTAATTTGCAAAAGCCTCGAATCCATTTTGAAATTATGAAAATGTATTGTAATAAGCGAATATCCTAAAAGGAAGAAGGGGTGATGCTTTGCCCACCCAACCCCACAACATTAAGCAGGATGGATTATGAAAGATGAGAAGCTACAAAGACAGTAAATATTATAGCATGTCTTTTAGATTACTTGCTTTGCTTTCAAGAAGTAATTAATAATAAAAAGATAAATATAAGAAAATGTCTTAGTATAGTTTTGCAGAAATTCATTGTGAAAACTTGCCCTGGGGCGCCTGGGTGGCTCAGTCGTTCAGCATCTGCCTTCAGCTCAGGTCATGATCCCAGGGTCCTGGGATCAAGCCCCGCATCAGGCTCCCTGCTCGGCGGGAAGGAAGCCTGCTTCTCCCTCTCCCACTCCCCCTGCTTGTGTTCCTGCTCTCGCTGTGTCTCTCTCTGTCAAATAAATAAATAAAAATCTTAAAAAAAAAAAAAAACTTGCCCTATTAGAAGAGATTGTATTTTTTGTGTGGCACTTATGTATCCATACACTTGTGTGTGTGTGTGTGTGTGTGTGTTATGTGTGTGTGCTATTTCTCTTGTTTTCCTTATGGGAATGTTAGGAATAATATTAGCTGTTCCCCACCCCACCCCCCAGGGGATTCTTATAAAGGATTCTTTTTTCAGGGGAATCACTTAAAGGATTTGTTTCAGGGGCTCCTGGGTGGCTCAGCTGTTTAAGTACCTGACTCTTGGTTTCAGTTCAGGTCATGATCTCAGGGTTGTGAGATCAAGCCCTGCAGGGGGTTCCCTCCCCCTCCCTTTGTCCCCCCCTGCTTTCTAAAAGAAAAAAAAGGATTATTTGTAGTGTGATAAGTATATGATGAGTGTGTAAAAAACATTCACAATCCTTATTTATTAGAAACTTCTGACACTTTGAATTTGTAAAGATTTTTTTTTTTTACTTCTTTCCATTTTGTTGTAATAATCTTAACTGATAAGAGGTAAGAAAGGAATAGTGTTCCTGATCTCTTCTTCCTAAGATGACTGCTAAAAAAATAATCATCTGCTTGGACATTTAACAAAAAGTGATTTTATTTGTATTCCTGTATTTAAGAGAGATAACTGTTAATAATTGGAAAGTATGTGGAGGCTGGGTAAGACAGATGAAGGGAACTGGCATTTGTGGGATGTCCCTAACTGCTAGGCCCTGTGTTAGACACCTTGAACAGTTAATCACTTTTTCACCATTTTCTTATCTTCACTTCACTGAGTAAATTGAAGATGAACAAAGTAAACCAAGTGGCCTGATATTATATAGGTAGTGAATGAGACTCATCTGCAAAACTCATGATTATTCTCTTTTTAATTCATATATAAACCATCTGATGGCTTTGTGATTGACCAGAGAAATTTCCAATTATCACGGGATGGGTCAGCAACATTTTTAAATTATTTCCTAAATCAATCAAAATTCAAATTGGTAAATTTTTAAAAATAAACTTATGTATAAAATGATATCTTAATGGATCACGGTGTAGTTGAGGAAAACTCCTTGATTTTTAATATCCTTAAACTTAACAAACAACTGGAAAACAACACTGTCACTTCACTGGGCCCAGAGGCAAAAGAATCTAGGTCCCAGAATAGGAGCAACCATGAGAACTGAGAGACAAGATGAGTGGTCAGAAAAGCTCAGTCTGATCTAAAGAGACAAAGCAGCTGATGGGATTGGGGGAGGGGAGGGCAGAGATGTTCAGCTGCCTGCCTCAGAGAACAAGTACTACCTTTATCTACCTGTGCTTTCTTTGCAGTATAACAGAGGGAAGGGGTGATAAACTTGGCACTGATAGAGAGACACTAACAGGTCATCATTTATCAGAAAAGCTGCCTAAACTAGTCAGTAATTCCCAGTCACACAGAGGGATGACAGAACCTAGAACAGACAATGTAGAATTTTCTAATACATTTAATACAAGGGGTTCAGATAAGGGCATCTTTATTGCACTACTCAAAGCTCAGGCCAGTGAAGACCTAAGCAGTGTTATGTTTCTAAAAAACTGGAAAGAGAAAGATAAAACCTCAGAGGGTAAAGGAGACTGACTGCAAAGGAGGCTGCTACGGAGGTCCTCGCGAGTCACAGCAAGCTGCTCTCAAACTTCCAGACTTTCACTCAAATAAATTTTATGGGCCCTTACATATTTGTCGTTGACTCTGAGGATGGCATCTTAGAAACACAACACAAAGTTAGACAAATCTTTAAAAGCACCAAATTTCTAACCTCAAGCTACTGTAATCTAAGAAGATGATAGAAATGAGAATAAATGCAATGAAGTGTGACCTAAAATTACTAATCTTTCTTTACATGTTCTTTTCCAATCATATTTATTATAATGAAATGTATCATCTACTTAATTTGAAATATTTCCTGGTATACCTCAATAAGAAAATAAAAAATAAAAATAAATAAAATATTTCCTATCTTTGCAACTACATACTTTTCAGCCTGCTGAACAACAAACACACAAGACACCACTGAGTATAAATTCCTTTGTTCTGAATGACAGTTTGCATTTTTTGGTAACATATTCTTAAATAATACAGCATTACCTGTCCTAGGAGAATCTTCCTCGTAGTTGTTTTCTATTTTGTGTGAGAAAATCTGCAAGGTGAATGCTACATTAACATATTCATTTAATAAGGCCATGAGATGACATGTAAAGCACTGGCTGCCCCTCTCCTTCCAAATATTTAAATTAAAAAAACCTATTCAAATTGCAATCTTCAGGTTTTCTGGCAAATAACATCATGCAGCAATTTAAGGACAGATGTGGTGAAACCACAATTCTGCTTTGTCACCTCACTTTTTTCTCAGCATAAGCAAACCTCTGTAGCTCAAAGTACAGAATGACTATGAATCCAAATTTTTTTTCAATAAAGAAAATAACAGTAGGATTATGATGATTTAGAGCCACAAAGCAAATAATGTCAATCTTGTAAAGTCCTGCTCCCTACCACTTGACTTTCAGAAACAACCATTTCATAAAAGTCCTATTTACTTTTGCTTTAATTTACAATTATTGAAATTTTAATAAGGATTTTGCAGCAACACCAGGCATCACATACTTCCAGGAAGGAATTATAACTTTATTGCAGCCCACACTGACAGCCAACTCATAAAAATGAATCACATTCTATATCATAACATCTCACAGGCCGTTCAGAATGTTAATAGCTTACTTCATCTTTCTTTAGCATAATGAGGCAGACAGTGTAACAATATTCAATGCAAAAATGAAGATTAAGAAAATTTGAATTGAGGCAGGAAAGTAACATTTAACAGGATTCAGACAATATTCAGATTAAAAGTTTCAATTAAAACACTGTTAGTAAGCTTTTTATCACAGAAGCAAAGCTTTGTCACCTAAGACCAATCAATATTTTGAAGAATGTTTATGTGTAGACACACTTAGCTCTTCAGCCTCTGTTTCTACAATGTTCCAGAGTTTCTTACCCAGGTAAGCACTGCAAGATTCACTGGATCAGATGGAAATATAACAGGTAATTGAGTTAAAATAATTGTAAAACATGTCTTCTACATACATAAGTGAGATAATACTTATCTCTATGAAAACCATTCTTTAATCCAGTAAGCCTTGAGCTTCTACACTATTTTTTTAAATTCTGTAGTTTATCTTTGAATTGAGATTAATCAAAAAACAGTTGAGAGCAGGTGAAATTTTAAAAATGTAAGTATGCCATATAAATATAAAATTTATATAAATATAAAAAATATATAATAACATATATTTATGTTATATATTTTGCATTTCCATATCTATGGGATAGAAAATGCAGTAACCAAGAATAAGTGAAATAAAGTTAGATACTCATAGTAGCATATAAAACTTGAAGCTCATTATCCACCTTTGAAAAGTATTTAAACCTTTGAATTTCAAAACTAAAAATAGTTCTCTGTATCTTTGTAGAGAATTAAGAAATTCATTTTGTCATCCTTCTATGCATTTGGGTATCAATACCGAAAGTTCTTAGTTGGTTTGCCCGACCTGTCCAAATGAAGCAGAGAAAGCAGTCGAACCCAGCCACAGATGGGGGTTAAGTGTGTTTTTGCAGTCTGAAGCTGTATATAAACTGAGGAGGTGGAAGTGGTTAGGGGCAACTTAACTGTGCCTAAAAGACTTCTACTACCAATGAGATAATAAGTAAAAGAAAGATAATGTGTCATATGTGAGTATTGTCACCATCTCCTCTATAGCGTATGTATGATCTCAGAGGAAGCCAAAACACTAGAAAATACAACTATGCTATTTTACATTTTAAAATAACTAAGATTATTATCACTTACTTAAATTTGCTCCTCACTTTTTTTAGATGTTTCAAATATTGTCAATACCCTTTTATTTTTTTTTTTAAGATTTTATTTATTTATTTGACAGAGAGGGACACAGCGAGAGAGGGAACACAAGCAGGGTGAGTGGGAGAGGGAGAAGCAGGCTTCCCGCGGAGCAGGGAGCCCGATGTGGGGCCCGATCCCAGGACCCTGGGATCATGACCTGAGCCGAAGGCAGACGCTTAACGACTGAGCCACCCAGGCGCCCCATCAATACCCTTTTAATAAGTGTTATATCATCATTAGTAATTTGAAATTTTCCAAAAATTTGTTTATACACAGTTACATTACCTAAATTTCTCTTCATTCTTCCTTATTTAGATGGCATTTTTTTTTCCTGTTCAGATGAGTGCAGGATTTCTTGACCATATTAGACTTTTTTCCCTGATTTATGCTAATTGTACTTTGTTTTCATGTGTTACCCAATTGCCAGAGATCTTAGCATTATAGCTAGCATTTTCATTCAGTGCTGCAATTACTATAGACTCTTATGGGTAATTAAAATTTTTACGATGGTACAATTACACAGCTACTTTTAAATAGATTTAACAATTTGCTGAATTCTTTGAATTTATCACATTATGTTAATTTTTTTCTTGGAAAAACTCTCTATACCCAACCATTGTATTTAACATTTGTTGTATTAATGTATTTTAAATTCTTTTATCTGTAACTCTGATTTTTAATATAAAAGAAACAGTTTCTTGCATTTTCTTTCCCTTTCATGATTATCCTAGCTTTACATACTATGATCCCTATTGTATTCTAGATCCTAATCTTAGGAAAACAAAGTTAATCTTTTTTAGAGATGGCAACCTCTCAACTTTATCCTTTTCTACAGTTAAGTGAAATCTGCTGTCGTTCGAATAACATATCTTTAAGATCATGCAGTTTAGTGTTCACTCTGACAAGAACAAAGAAAACATATATTTTCCAAAAAATTAAAATGCAAAGGAGAGACAGCAGTTTCTTTACTAGCCCTAGTCGTCCTTGTTGATACCTGTATAAGTATTTAACATTTCTGCACATCAACTCTCTCATACATAAAATAGGTATATCCTTTTTGTTTTACCTATTTTTTCCTCTTTTCTTTCTTGTCAAATTAGAACAGCTTTAAAAACAGCTAAATTTGAAAAGAGTAAAATTACCTTTAGGAGCAGTGTGGATCAAATCAAGGAGGGAAATATGCAAAGAAGGGGCAGTGCAACCATTTCAGTAAAACAATCCAGAAACAATAAGGAGTTAGATTTCAAACATGGTCCAGAAAAACATACAACACAGTGGCTACAGCATGGTTTTTAGAGTCATAATAATATATATTTGAATCACATTTACTGTGTGGCTTTTGACACATTACCTCTGATTTCCTTGCGTCCAGTTTTGTTTTGCTTTTATAAATAAAATAGGGATAATAAAACCTGACTATGAGTGTCGGAAGAAGAATTAATAAAATTGTGGAGGCAAAGTGATCAGCATAATACCTAGCAAATAATAAGAATTTTAAGTAATCAGGTATTTATATTTGTATGTATTAGCCTTCATTCACTTGAGATTTAATGACAAGGTGGTATGAAACAAAGAAAACCTACCATGGCAGTAAAACCAAAATGTAACCTTTCTGTTTCAGAATGTTTTAGTGGATGGCACTTAGATAAAATCCAAACAGCTCACCTAAGAAACAGCTCAAACTAACCCTTGTGGAAAATGTTCCCTTCTGGAAGAAACTACTTTGAAGTTGATGAATGTAAAACTGTCTAGATGTGCAAATCTAGATGTGCAGTTTTCTGATGCAACTGTAGAATTAATCTGATAAAATGACATTATAAATCATTGCAAATGTACACTGTGTAGCATCTAAAAATTAAATTGACATTCTTGTCTGAGTTGTGAAAATTACATATTATAGTTTAGGTTCTGTCAAGTAGTAAATGCTTCTCCTGGAATAGGGGAAGGAAAGACATAAATCAAATCTTTCTAACTAATGATTTAAATAAAAGTATAATTCGATTTAATTTGAATCTCATTGATCCTAACTCTAGTCAATTTCTGATCCGCTGTGAGTAAAGATGCATAAAGCAAACAATTTGAGTAGTTCAGGAAATGATGTAACAAGTGATGTTATGTCAAAGAGCCTCTAGCCTTCTGCTCACTGAAAAGAAAGAGACTGGTAATCATGGGCTAACTTTGGTGGTATTCCAGGAGCATATCCACATGTATAACAAATCAGGCTTATCATTTTGATAAGTGAGTCACAGACTTCAGTATGGAAAGAAGGTAACTTGGTTACCTTATGAAATAAAAAGGAAAAGAAAAAAAAAAAAGGACCAAAGAACTCACAGATAATACAATCTAGACAAAACTGTCTGGCAGTACCTGGCTTGCTGAACTCATTGACATTTGGAACCCAAACTTGGTTTCAATCTTGACCCAGTCACTTATTAGCTGTGCTATCTTTAGCAAATCACTTAACATCTCTGAGCCTCAGCTTGGTCATCAGTAAATAGGAATTATAATACTTTATTCACATTGTTGTAAAAAGATTGGAGATAATATATGCAAAGCATATGGGCAAAGAGTAAGTGCTCCATAAACTGTAGCAATTATTATAAATTGATGATGATGATGATTATCCCTTGCCTACAAATTGCCCATTCTTGAGAGCCCTTATAATTCTTTTCTCCTGGGAAGCTTCCCTTTATGTTTGTTCTAACTAGATTTCACTTATGTATAAATGAATGGAAGTTGAAAATAATGTAATTTGAATTTTTAGAGTTTTGTATTTCCTACCCCTATCCATCAGCCCCCACTCTGTTTGATATCATGAAAAGACTAGGAAGCTTGGCAGGAACAATCTCCTTTATTCTAATCAAGGCTGCTCTCCAGTACATTTTTACTTTCAGTATATAGCCATCCAAGAATGGAGAAACCAACCTTATTGGCTATCTTCCACAAAATTACAGAATTAAGGGAAAATAGTTACATATGACAAGGTTTTACCAGGTTATAATCACAAAACAAGGTCTTATATTAGTTTGTTCCCAAAATTACAATTACTCATGATCCCATCCCACCATTCTGCAGTAAGTGCATTTTTAATTTTTTATTAATTTTTTTAGTTTTATTGATTTGTTCATTAGTCTTACTTCCCCAAATACTTTCTGTATTTCCCACAAGTAGGCCTATATATTCCACGTATTATGACACCCTTGCAGCTCAAGCATCCAATTGGCTGGCTACACTGCTGACCACCTTCACAGTTCCTGAGGCACTTAAATATGTGCTAGAATATCCAGAATTACTTCGTTCCATATGTGAGAACAAACACTTACCTTAATTCTTAACAGTAATAGCTGAGACAGTGCTGCACTACTTAAACAAGATTTACAAAAGTTCAAGTATACAAGAAAGAATGTAAGTATAGCACAAATAGTGAAGTGCTTCCAGATGCTACTAGCCCACAAACACACAGATTTAGACCCAGACCCACTCTTAGAAGTTTCACGTAGAATGTCACTTGCCTGGTTCCCTCAATGCTGCCCTGAAGCAGAGGTGAATTAATTTTGTACAGTGATGTATTCTTTCCTAATTACCCTTATTCCAAGGGCAATAACCACAGAGTTCAGAAAGGAAAAACAAAACAACACAAAACACCTTATAGCCAGAGCCCACAGTTTCCAGTCCTCGTTTCTTGTCCCATCTTTTAAGAATGGTACATAGTTGTCATTTCCAGAGCTCTCAGAAGATTCTCATCTCCACTTCCTGGAGTGAAACTGCTTGATGAATATCCATGGAATAATGCCAGCAGCATACAACTGCACAATATAGGACCATCTTCCCTAAGACTGGGTATGCAATCACATCTGGGACATCAGTCAACTGGTCCATGTTGAGCTTTGGTTGCCCGTTCCAATCTCCTTTTTATTATCTTTTCACTGCTGGCAGTGAAAAGGTAAATATTAGGCAGGTAAATATTAGGCTTGCATGTCTTTCTTTTTTTTCAATCTCTTTGGCACCTGTTACCAACTTAATAAAATAACTTGTTGGACAAAATAAAATACAAACATTCCCTCCAAGACTAAGTGCTAATTTCCAGGGACAATGAAATCTAAATCTTTACATTAAAAAGAAACCACAGACTCACTGCAAAGTAGAATATCTGCATAGACATATTCCCATCCACATGTACTAACCAGAATACTTGCCTTCCTGGTATTAAACTTTCTATTCTTTGCTCCTATCAAGCTCAATTTCTCATTTTTATCACTGATTTCTAAGAGGAAAATTTCTTTTTCCTCTGAAATCCAGGGAAAATCTGTCGACATTTTAAAATAATCTACATCAAAGTTATGACACTTAGTGACACCAAGAAAAATGTGTTTAAAAATAAAAGGATTCTTTTTAAGTTAACTCAAGCTTTTCCCAGGAATAATTGATGGATCCTTGTTTTACATTTGTATAATTAAATGACCATATTTTTGCAATTTTTTCACTAAAAAGGAAAACCTCAAAGGTAAATTTATGTCACAACCTCTTTAAAACAGAAAATTGTCCAAAGCTTTGAAATTACTCTCTTCCATTAAAGTTTCAGGAATTTTTAAAAATAGAGTCACGATGCCATATGTAAATATGCTTTTAAGATTCTTTATGAAAATATGATATTCATTACAAGCACTTGCTTTTGAAAAAGTAGAATCTTTGAAATGTCATGTAGCTATCCCAAACTGCTTTTTGAATGGACTTAAATGAAGACATAATCCACAGGTAGATGCACTTCTCAAGTTCATGGCCTACCCCATTTAATATTCTTCACAAAATTAGAAACAAGGTATTTTGTTTGTGGCATGCTGAGGGGTGTAGTCTCACTCCAGGGATGAGGGCTTGAAGCAGAGCCTGAGTGTGATCATGCCACCTTCCCCTATCTGTTGGCCATCCTTGTAGAGGGCACAACTTGTAAAATTTTATGCAATGGCTTTGAGTCATAAAAGGTGTAACTGTGGTATCATGTATATTATTGGAGATCAGTTTAACCTCTTATTTCCCCAAACCTCTTACTTCTGGGCTCTTACTTGTAATGAAATCTATTAATTGTGCCAATTTATAATCATTCTGTTAAGTAGTTCATCAATATTCCATTAATCTTTTGTTGTTTGGGATCAAAATAATTATCTTCTTTAAAAGTCAAATTCTAAGTCCACTTAGACATTAGCCTAGAGTTGAGGCTAGAAGCAGATGGAAATGGTGGAATAAGGAATGATGGAAAAAAGGAATAATGAGGGATAACCCAATTTATCGCTTAATTGCCATAGACTTTCATCATTACAAAAAAGTAATGTGAAGGGCAAGAAGAGAAGCATAACTAAAAATAACCAAATGTCCATCAAAAGAAGCAGCAAATTGTAGCATATTCACAAAACGGAATAGTATTCAGCAATAAGAAGAACAAACTACTAATAGACACAGAAATAAAGTGAATTTCAAAAACATCATACAGAGTGACAGAAGTCAGACACAAAAAACTACATATGCTATGGTTCCATTCATATTACATTCAAGAACTGGCAGAATTAATCTAAGGTCATAGAAATTAAATCACTGCTCGCCTAAGGCTGGGGGAGTATTTAGTGGAATAAGGGATGAGTGAACCGTATGAGATGATAGAAATGTTTGTATGTCCTGATTAAGATGTGAGTTACATAAGGTATATATATATTTTAGATGTCTGTATTTCACTCTATAAATGTAATACCTCAATAAATAAAATAAAACTGAAGAGAGGTAAATAAAAGGAAAAAAATTTTCATGCTTATCTAAAGAGGAGGATTGCCTCCAAAAGGGAAGACTGGGAGAGGTTTGCTTTAGCTAGAACAAAAATAGGAGTTCTGAAGGAAAAAAGGTAACAAAGAGAGTAGTTTCTCTGTGAATCAAAAAAGAAAGCAGAAATAGATAAAAATCATTGTGGTTCTCATGACTTTAGTGAATAGCAAATTAACAGGAATATATTTACAGACCTCAGCATGATGTGCTTTTCCAATCTGGCATAAGGATTTTCAGTCCTAAATCTCTTTGGTCCTAACTACTGAATCTGCTGTAATTTTTAAATCAAGTGCAAGAAAAATGAAAAAATATATTAAGAAGGAAGGAAGGAAGAAAGAGAGAGGGAGAGAAAGAAAGAAAGAAAAAGAAAGAAAGAAAAAGAAAAAGAAAAAAGAAAGAAAGAAAGAAAAAGAAAGAAAGAAAGAAAGAAAGAAAGAAAGAAAGAAAGAAAGAAAGAGAAAGAAAGAAAGAAAGAAAGAAAGAAAGAAAGAAAGAAAGAAAGAAAGAAAGAAAGAAAGAAAGAAAGAAAAAGAAAGAAAGAAAGAAAAAGAAAGAAAGAAAAGGAACTAAAGAAAGAAATCCCTATTGGAATATTTGGAATATTCATTCCAAAGACTTAATTTGCAGAATGTACTAGTCAGGGTACTAAGAAGAAATATAAGATACATTTAAATGGGTCATCTGAATAAAGTATAATAAAATGATCTTTTTCAAAATTGTGGGTGGTATACAGATAAAAACCAAAAGGAATAATTCTGTATGTACCCTGCCACTGGTACCTTCTCTAGACCTGAAGGGGTGGAGAAATGGAAATAGTCCCCTTTAAGAGCAGTGACTTTCTTTTGAGTAACACCCATTTGTGAAAACCCTGAAAGGAGAGAGATCATTTATCCCCTTCTTTGCTCACCACTGATAACATCCACTGGAGGCCAGAAGACAAGGAAACACACTGAGGTGTCCCATAGCAGCAGATTCCTAAAGCTACTGAGTACAAGAACAGGGATGGAAAGAAATTACCAAAGGGCCAATGGGAAGATATGCAACACTAGAAAAACACTGGATTTGGCTCAGTTGTTAAGCGTCTGCCTTTGGCTCTGGTCATGATCCCGGGGTCCTAGGATCGAGCCCTGCATCGGGCTCCCTGCTCAGCAAGAAGCCTGCTTCTCCCTCTCCCACTCCCCCTGCTTGTGTTCCCTTTCTTGCTGTGTCTATCTCTGTCAAATAAATGAAACCTTAAAAAAAAAAAAAAAAGAAAAGAAAAACACTGGATTTTTCTTGACTGGGGGACCCAAATACCTGCCCCAAAATCAAGTGCCTGCCATTGCCCACTTTACAACTTTCCATAACTGCAGAGAAACCACTAACCTGGTATTCCAGCATGTTCATGTACTTCATTAGCTGCATTATGAGCCACTCAAGACATGGTTTAAAAATGGAAGTGGAGGGCGCCTGGGTGGCTCAGTTGGTTAAGCGACTACCTTCGGCTCAGGTCATGATCCTGGAGTTGCTGGATCGAGTTCTTCATCGGGCTCCCTGCTCAGCAGGGAGTCTGCTTCTCCCTCTGACCCTCCCCCCTCTCATTCTCTCTCTCTCTCAAATAAATCAATAAAAATCTTTAAAAATGGAAGTGGGCTACAGAATTATAAGGTGGTCTTCTCAGTATCAGAGCGTGGTCTTTCTTGTATATAATTCACACAGAGTTTCTTTACTATAATTTTATTTATTTATTTATTTATTTATTTATTTATTTATTTGAGAGAGCACGCACAGGTATGTGAGCACAGTGGAGAGGAGTGGAGGGAGAGGGAGACAGAGAACCTTAAGCAGGCTCCAGGCCCAGCAGGGAGCCCAATGTGGGACTCAATTTCATGACCCTGAGATCATGACCTGAGCCAAAATCAAGAGTCGGACACTTTACTGACGGAGCCATCCAGGTGCCCCTCTCTACTATAACGTTGAGAACAGAATTAGAATACCCAAGGTTGAAGTTGGCTGAATTATACAACTAGCTTTAGAGGTAACCACCAAAAAAGCAGAGTAAATTTTAACTTTTATATGTAATAATTCTCCAGTGATACTTTAATACAAAAAATGCTGAATGCTACTATCTTTCAACCATTGTTAGACTACTTATTATTCAAATCCTACATAAACATCTGTCAAAAGAATAAAGCTGGGGACCCCCAGATTGTAATGGGAAGAAAACACTAGCATAGAATGAGTCATTGTTATTTTTCCCATGCACTACTATTACATCTGTGCATACACCTCACAGATAACCCCAAAGAGAATAAATATATAACATGATTTTGAGAAAACACTCTAATACTCTATCTTTGTCTTAGAAATAAAATATGCTCTTTTATATACCACAGGTTCTAGTTAAATGTGTTTGATTTTTATGGGTCTATAGTACTTTATTATGGAAACATATATGTATATAGGTATATGTATACACACACACACACACACACACACACACATTCACAGAGAGAGGGACAGTGCACCAGAATGTAAGTCCACTGGACAGCTTCTCTCATTTGGACCACCCATGAGTCAGCTCCATGGAACAAAGATGCAAAACAAGATTAGCTTAAACAAGATAGTTGTTATTTCCTTCACATTAAGTCCACGCTGGTGTGGCAGCCTGCTTCAGAAAACCAATAGAAATGGGATACTGCCATATGGAGTTCCATCACTGCTGCAGAGACCCAGCTTTTTTTTTAACTGGATCTTAAATGTTTTATTTTTTTATTTAAATTCAATTAGCCAACATACAGTACATCATTAGTTTTTGATATAATGTTTAATGATTCATTAGTTGGGTATAACACCCCAGTGCTCCAACTTTTTATTCTACACTGCCCAAGAATGTTGTACCAACCACATCCTCATCATAGCCAGAAAGAAAGAGAAAGGAGAAAAACATACTCATTCCCTTCAAAGGCATGAACTCGAATTTCCTGTATTTCTTTTGCTCTTACCCTTTTAGCCAAAACCTATCCAGACCTTTTTGCAAGGAAGCACAGGAAATGTGGTCTTTTTTTTTTTAAGATTTCATTTATTCATTTGAGAGAGAGAGAATGAGAGAGAGTGCATGAGAGGGGGAGGGTCAGAGGGAGAAGCAGACTCCCTGCTGAGCAGGGAGCCCGATGCAGGACTTGATCCAGGGACTCCAGGATCATGACCTGAGCCGAAGGCAGTCGCTTAACCAACTGAGCCACCCAGGCGCCCAAAAATGTGGTCTTTATTTTGAGTGACCACGAGCTCAACTATGGAAGAGGAAAACGTGGATGGATACTGAAAACAACTAGCCATTTCTGGGGGGAAAAGTCATTTGGAATGACTCAGAAAGTATCATGAAAAATTTGTTCCTTTGCCTTAGAAAGTAATGTTACAGGGATTCATGCCTATGTTAATCTATATAGTACCCTTTGCAAATTGTTGACACAGCACCAGGTTACTCAGGGCTCACATAACACTCAAACCTACAAATTAAACATCATGTGCATGCAAGATAAAGTAATATGGACCAAGGAAGAAAATTTGAAAGGAAAATCCTTATGGGGGGGATAAGATAAGCAAGGACAGAAATATAGTAAGGAAGACAGAAACAAAGAGTAGAGAAGGGGACAGTACAATGGATAATGAATCCAATCAGGTACCAGGCACATGGAAATGGGTATGATTTTATAAATAAGTTTTTTCTTTTATTTAATAACTACAAATAAGATGGAAAAATGAATGTTAATCACGGAAAGAGATCACTGAAAGAGAATGTACATGGATAAGCTAGTTAGCTCTGTGTGCAATGAGGACTCGGTTACACTGGAGACTCTCTGAAAGATGAAAAACATGTCCTATAATTTTGACCTTATAAACTCTCTATCTGAGGAGAGAGGAAAATGTGTACTTACTGATTTCCTAATTGTATTTGCTGACTGAGGATTATACTTTGGAGGTGTTAACTTTCTGGCATTTCTTGCCTACCAGGAAGAATGCCCAGAGAATGTCCTCAGGAAGGGAAGTGTTGCGGTAGAAAGCTCTTTAGGATATAAAGAGACTGGCAAGTGAAGGGGCAGTTAATTTCCAGGGTGGCCTTAAGGGGCATGAGTGGAGAATGAATAGCATCTGGTACAAAAAGTGAACAAGCTATACAATATGTCTGCTCTTATGAATCTGATCAGGCATGGTAATTGATGTACAATACACAAATAAATACACGGGTGAGGTCATTTCTGAGGGCAAAGACACATGCTATACAAATAAAACATAATCATGTGATGAAGAATGACTGGAGGACAGGATGAGGTGGAAAAGCGAGAAAGAGGAGAAGACAGGTTAGGTTCAGTTATCAAATAAATTCTCTGAGGAAGAAGAATTTCTAGTAAGTTCTGTAAAAATCTGGGTGTAGAACATTCCAAACAAAGCAAAATATAAGAACCAAGACCCTCAGGGAGGATCTTGGCACACTGAACCTTCAGAAAAATGGCAGTAGAATAAGGAGAAGCTAGAGAGTGATAAGAAGATGAAATTGGAGAGGGTCAGATTACAGGGATCCATATTCACTTTAAGCATGAAAATGGTATGATCTCACATTTTTTAAAATCATTTGAGTTATTCTGTACAATACGTATTTCACAGAGGCTAGAAGGAAGTGAGTTATCACAATAAGTAGTCCAGATGAGAGATGATGTTTGCTTAAACTGAGTTGGTAGCAATGAAGGTATAAAGAGGCAAGCACATCAGGATATATTTTGGATCTTTAGTCCACTGAATATGTTCAGAGATGGGAGCATAAAAGGTAAATGATATTCTACTCTTGATCACTGAAAGAGAAATATAGAGGGGAAATGGGAGTGTTGGTAGGTCAGAAGACTTAGTTCTTGACTTGACTTCAAATACAGAATGATCTTAGGTCAGCCAAAGAACCGTTTTAAGGCTTCCACTTCATTTCTGGAATGGTATCAATAATAACATCCCTATGGCAGAGGTGTTCAAGTTAGAAACTGTAGAAGTAAAAGAGTCTTGACAGTTTCAATGTGGCATATAAATTTAAAGTATTATTAGGGATGCCCTAAGTTGCTTTTAAAAAATTCTATGCTATTACTTGCTGCTCTTTTATAACCTTTTATTTATGGTAATTAATGTGATTAGTGTGCTAATTTTCTACGGTTGCACCCTAGGGCAATTGTGCAACAGTTGTAATTTAAAAATTGGGCAAATAAGTAAATGTCAACCTGTAATAAAATCCAAATGAGTCCTTGATGAATGTTGATGGTGACTGGTAATTTACTTGATAAAATATTGTAACTGCCCAGTTACCTTGGAATAGCTGATTTCTCAAATTACTGTGTTCTGCATAGTGAAGTGTCATCAGAGGGAATTTTAACACATAGTGGTGATTTTTAATTTGCTGATTTAAATATCATATTTATTAATGAAATAGTAGCATTTTAATTCAGATTATTATGTCCAAAAAGAGAAATGCATACTACATGCTATAGAGTGCATTGATGAGGTGCTCCCTTGGTCTTTCAGATGATTAGCACTGATAGGACTTACAATGGAGTTGTAAGTGATTGTTGCAGTACAGGAGGCCTGCTCATTTCTTACCTGTTTTTAACTACACATACATATAAAACTTTCCTCCTGACAAAGATAAAATTTTACTGAAGAAAGAGCTAAAAAGCAATTGGATACAGCCTCTTACCTGGAGGCTGACCAAATCTTTAAGTCTGAGGCATATTTTAGAAGTCAGCCTCTAATTTTCTGTTGTCTAAGACTCATATGTTTGATTTCATTAGATCTGCAAAGCATACCACAGAAGCATACTGACAGTATGGTGTTCTAACATTTGCCATGAAAATGTTCATTGCTTATCAAATTTTTGACTTTTGATTTGTGTTTTGCTTTTCAAAGAATAATTCTCACAGATACCATCAGTTCAAGAGATCCATGGAAGGGAAAAAAGCTTAAGATCCTGACTCAAAAATGGATTAGAGAAACACAAAGTAATTGCTTGGAATAAGTGTGTGGAAAGTAGGGACAAATGTAAAGGGAAAGAAGTAGACTGGAAATAAATGTAATATTTTTCGGTACATTTGGAATTACCTCCTGACGATGTTGTTCTTTGAACATAATCAAAAAACATGTAGTGAAGAAAAAATCTTGGTTTGTAAATTCAGTCCAGGAAAATGAAAAATTTTCTCTAGTGGCTCAAAAGTGCTTGTTTCTTATTCTTTCTCAGACTTTTAATCAGTAATCACAACTCTGCACCAGTTACTGGAAATACATAGGTTATAAGATGCTACAGATTCTACCAGTTTGTTGGAATTAACCCTTTCAGTGTTTAACAAACTAAAGATGCAAAACACTGACAGAATATGAAATACATTTTTTTAACCTAAGAATTTAAAACTGAGAAAAGATTTGAACAAACACTTCACCAAGGAAGATATGCAAATAGCCCAAAAACACATGAAAAGATGATGAGTAACATTATTCATTTAGAGAAATACAATTAAAACTACAATAAGATGACACTATACATATACTAAATTGACTAAAATTTAAACATTAAATAAAACTGAAAACACCAAGTGCTAATGAGGATTTGGAGCAATAGAACTCTTTGCTGGTGGGGATAAAAATTGATGTAGTCACTTTGGAAAACTACTTGGCAGTTTCTTGTAACTTTAAACATATACTTACATAAAACCTGGAAATTCCTGTCCTAAGAATTTACCCCAAAAAGGGAGGTGGGAAAAGCCCATGTAAACACCAATATGCAAATATTTATACTATCATTATTCACAATGCCCTAAAATAGGAAACAACCTAAAACGTATATCAGCTAGTGATAAGTTATAATATATACAAAACTAATATTAGCAAATTTTTTTATTTTTTTTAAGATTTTATTTATTTGAGAGAGAGAGAGAGAGATCACAAGCAGGGGAGAGGGGAGAGGGAGAAGCAGACTCCCTGCTGAGGAGGAAGCCTAATGTGGGGCTCAATCCCAGGACCCTGGGATCATGACCTGAGCTGAAGGCAGACACTTAACCAACTGAGCCACCCAGGTGCCCCTAATATTAGCAATTTTAAAAGGACAAATTTCAAATCTATGCAAGAACATAAATTAATCTCCCAAAAGACACAAAGGATAACTGCTTCATTCCATCATATGATATTCTGGAAAAGGCAAAACTATAGAGACAAATCAGATCAGTGGTTGCCAGGGCCTATAGGTAGGGGTTAGGGATTTAGTACAAAGGAATATGAAGGAATTCTTTGGAATGATGGAAATATTCTATATCTTAATTTTGATGGTGGTTACATATTGTATATATTTGTCAATAATCACAGAAACAATACACCTAAAAACAATTAATTTTAATGAATGTAGATAATACATCAATAAATGTGATTTTTAAAAATTTATGACAATGGTCTTACGAACTATTTTATGGCAAGTATTTGAAAATGTAGAATAGATAAATCTAAGAAAAACAGTACTAAAATAGATGCAAGAAAAATAGAAAATCTGAGTAATCTGATATATATTATTAAAATTAAATATTTACTATATTCAATTTTGGAATACTCCTAGCTAGAATTCATCTGCAACTTTTAAAAAAAATTTTAAGAAAGTAAAAATAATTCCAGACTAACATTTACAGAGAACAGAAACTGCAGAAAACCATTCCAACACATTTTATGAAGCCAACGTTATCTGGATAGAATATCTGATGGGATACTATATGAAAGAAAAGCACAATCTAGTCTTATAAAAATTGAGGCAAAACTGCTACACAAATATTTGCAAAACAAATCCAGTAACATATAAAAAATTCAATGTAGCCTAAAAGATTTCTCTTTATTCCAGAATTGCAAGGATGTTTTAATAATAAGTATCCATGTGTAAACTTGGATCTTTATCATTGTACTGTAGTTACGGGGACATGTCCCTGTTCTCGGGAAATCAAGCTGATTAATTTAGAGATGAAGGGGCAAATTTGGCAAATTACTCTTAAATGATTCAGAAGGAAAGAGAGAGAGGGAGAATCATAAACAAATGGGCAAAATGTAAACACTTGGCAAATCTGAATGTGCTTTTTGTACCTTTTTTTAAGTTTTTATTTAAATTCGAGTTAGTTAACATACAGTGTAATATTAGCTTCAGGTGTACAATATAGTGATTCAATACTTCCATACAAAACTTGGTGCTCATCCTGACAAGTGCCCTCCTTAATCCCCATCACCTATTTAGCCCATTTCTCCACCCCCTCTCCCTTCTGGTAACCATTAGTTTGTTCTCTATAGTTAAGAGTCTGTTTCTTGGTTTGCCCCTCTCTTTTTTCCCCCTTTGCTCATTTGTTTTCTTTCTTAAATTCCACATATGAGTGAAATCATATGGTAGTTGTCTTTCTCTGACTGATTTATTTCACTTAGCATAATACACTCTAACTCCATCCACGTCATTCCAAATGGCAAGATTTCATTCTTTTTTATGGCTAAGTAATATTCCATTGTATATATACACCAGATCTTCCTTGTCCATTCATCAATCAATAGACACTTGGGTTGTTTCCATAATTCGGCTACTGTAGATAATGCTTCTATAAATATTGGGGTGCATGTATGCCTCTGAATTAGTGTTTTTGTATTTTTCTTGCAACTTTCCTGTTAGTTTGAAATGTTACTCCCCTGCCCCCCAAATTTGCCAAAAGTACATTTAAAAACCAATTTGAATAATCCACCAGTAAATGAAAAGACAAATCAGATGATTTTCTAAAATCTATGAAGAATGGTATAGACTAGAAGTCAAACCAATTTAGGTAAAACCTCTGCCAACTACAGAAGGCAATTTTTTTTAATCTGATAAAACCATCTTCAAAAATATGAGAAAAAAATTGCAGCAAAAATCCTTCTTAATGTGAAATGTTAAAATTTTTCCCTCCAAGGGGTGCCTGGGTGACTCAGTCATTAAGTGTCTGCCTTTGGCTCAGGTCATGATCCCAGGGTCCTGGGATCAAGCCCCACTCTGTCTCCCCCACTCAGCAGGAAGCCTGCTTCTCCCTCTCCCACTCCCCCTGCTTGTGTTCCCTCTCTCACTGTCTCTCTCTCTCTCTGTCAAATAAATAAATAAAATCTTTAAAAAAAAATTCCCTTCAAGGTAAAAGTGAGGGAAAAAAATTTTCCTTCCTAGATTACTTTCATCATTTCTAATCTCATCCTATTTTATTCACGGCCAGTGCAATAAAGCAAGGAGAAAAGAGTAATGGTAAAGAAAGGTTAAAATGCCACTCTCATTTTCAGACTATATGTTTGTGTCCGAGTAATGTCCAAGAGAATTTTCTACTAAATTATTAGAAATAATACAGCTTAGTGTGGTTTCTAACATAAAGCCAAAATTTAAAAACTGTATTATTTATATAATAAATAGAAGATTAAAATATAAAAATGATACCACTTAGATTATCAAAACATCAAATACCTCAAAATAAATCTAATCAAATATATGTAAAATCTCTACAAAACTATATAGCATTATTGAGTAAAACTGAATCAAACCTAAATAAAGAGAAAATATGTTCATAGATTTAAAATTCAAATTTTTAAATGTATTCAGCTTCCTAATCTACTGATTACATCAGGAATCATAGTTCAGTGGGCTTATTTATTTTCAAAAATTGAGACAACAACTCTAAAATTTAGATGAAAATGCTAAAGGCTAAGAATAGCTCACATCTTTAAAAAGAATAAAATACTTCTAGTACCAGATATCAAGGCCTATATATAAACTATCATAATAAAGCAAGTGAAGGATTATTGCAGGAGTAGATAGGCCAATATAACAGAGCAGAGTCTTGAAAAAGAACAACCTGATTTATGACTAACGGGACAAGGCAGTCTAGGACAGATGATCTTTTCAATAAATGGCATTTAGCAACTGAGTACTTATAAGAAAAAATAAACCCAGACTCTTACCTTACATCATTCCCCAAGGTCATTTTCATTTATCATAGATC
Source organism: Zalophus californianus (assembly GCF_009762305.2). Taxonomy (NCBI): domain Eukaryota; kingdom Metazoa; phylum Chordata; class Mammalia; order Carnivora; family Otariidae; genus Zalophus; species Zalophus californianus. Next base: position 88,494,349 of record NC_045600.1, read on the forward strand.
TAAATAAGAAAAGTAAAGCAATAATAATCTTAGAAGGTAACATAAAAGAACATCTTCAGGGCCTAGCCAGACAAAGATTTTTTGAGGAGGACATAAAAAAACATTAATAACTTGAGCTACACTAAAATTAAGTATTGAAGTCTCTAAAAAAAGGGCCAGCAAGAGTTCAAAAGCCAGTCAAAAGTCTAAAAAAAGATGATTTGTAACTCATATAACTGAAAAATGGCTTACATGTAGAATGAACAAAAATTACAACAATAATAGAGGCCACCCAACAGAAAGATGGTTAAGAGTTTTGAAAAAAGCAGTTTACAAAACAGGCTGTACAAATACCCAATAAACATTTGAAAAGGTGCCCAACTTCACTAGTCCCCAGCTATATCAATGATAATTAAATCCACCATGAGAAACCACTACACATCCACCAGAACAAATAAAATTTTTTTTAAGATTTTATTTATTTATTTGAGAGAGAGAGAATGAGAGAGAGAGAGAGCACATGAGAGGGGGGAGGGCCAGAGGGAGAAGCAGACTCCCTGCCGAGCAGGGAGCCCGATGCGGGACTCGATCCAGGGACTCCAGGATCACGACCTGAGCCGAAGGCAGTCGCTTAACCAACTGAACCACCCAGGCACCCAATAAAATTTTTTAATAAATAACAATTGCTGATGAGGTTTTGGAACAACTGGAAATCTCTTTAATGTTTTTCAGAGGCAACTGGAGACAACTGGAACAACCACTTTGGAAAAGGGATTCACATTATCTACTATATTTGAACACATGCTTACTGCATGACTTAGAAATTTAGTTTCTATGTTTCCACATTTTTATTCAACAGACATATGTATACATATGCACTAATAGAAAACTTGATGAATGTTCACAAAAGGATTATTTATAATAGCCCCAAGTTGAAAACAAGGTTTAGCAAGACAGGAAAGAATAAATAGTGGTATATGAATAGAAAAAACTAATGATGTACTATATGTTGGCTAATTGAACATAAGGAAGGAAGGAAGGAAGGAAGGAAGGAAGGAAGGAAGGAAGGAAAGAAAAGAAAAGAAAGGGAGAGAGAGAGAGGGAGAGTGGGAGGGAGGGAGGGGAGGGGAGGCGAGGGGAAGGGAAAGGAAGGGAAGGGAAGGGAAGGAAGAAAGAAAGACTATACATCAATCAAAATATGATAGAGACACACAAAATAATGTATGTGAATCTCAATCATAATTTTGGGCAAGAGGAGCATATACAAACAAAAACATTCTGTATTAATATATTTATATAAAATTTTAAGGTTTAAGTTATTCTATACCACTAAAAGTCAAGATAATGACTACATTTTGGGAGAAGGTTAAGGATAGTGATTGGGATGGGGCATAAGGAGCATTCTAGGTCCTATTAATCTTCTATTTCTTAACCTGGTATGGTAGTTTCGCATTTGCATCCATTCCATTCTACCCATTGAGTTGTATACATATGATTTGTACAATTTAATGTATGTATACTATATTCCAATGAAAAGTTTAAAAAATAGAAACATTAAAATAAAATGGTACTATTTGTTTAGTGGAGAAACTGCATTATGTCAAAAGAACCAAAGACACATCTTGAAGAACTTCCCACTAGTCAATTTTGTGACAGTTATAGCAACAAAAAGAAAAATGATTGTAGTGGGTTAGAACACATTGGATCAATAAAAATTCAATAGTCCATAATGACTTCCAAAAGGTGAAAAAGAAAAGAAAGAAAAGAAATGAAAGAAAAAAGAAAAGTCAGAAAATATCTCACCTATGACCCTTCACCCTTTGAGGAAGCTATTAAAACAAACTCCTAACCCCTTACTAAACTTCTTACTCTGAAAATTGATAACTAAAGTAAAGATTTAAGTACTTATATTGCCCTTCCAATAAAAAATTATGTATCAGGACAACCAAATAGCTCCAGTTGATGAAGGAAAGTTGTATTCTACAGGTATTTCCATCAACAGCTAATATAGAAAAGCAATAATCTGAGCTAGGAAAAAATAATTTTGGAAACCCTAAATGAAATCCTCAATTCAAGCAATTGTTAAAATCCATTAAATGCTTTATAGGACAGTAGGCAATCATATAGTTTCATAGTCACAAGAGGAACAATCCAACTGAATAAAAGGATCAGATATCACATAAACCAGTGATCAATCTTAACCATCACTAACAGTGATGCAAATGTGTATTTTCTGACATGTATTTTCTGATGTGATGCACTATGAGGTACAGTATCACCTAAGATTTACTTCAGTCAAGCATGTTTAACTTGAAAACACTGAGACTTATGATATACTTATAGATATACAAATTAAGTGATTCCACAAGAAAGCAATCAGACAAGTCCAGAAGGCAAGGTATTTTGTGGATCATTTGGTCCCCTTCCTTCAGCAACTCAGTGTCATAAAAAGGGGGTTAGTTCTAGATTAAAGAAATTTAAGGGACATGACAATCAGATAGAGTATGTGGTACTACAATGATACTGATTTGGAGAAATTAGTTCTAAATAACATTTTTAATTAATTGAGGGATTCTAAATACAATCTGGATATTATATGTAATGAAAACACATTTATACAAAAATATAAATGTGAAGACTGTTAACTGAAAGAGCAGGATACAAAACAATAACATAGAAAGTTTGCATTTGATAAAAAATAACTAGAAGAAAGTGTATTAATGGTGATCTCCAGGTGGAAGGAATATATTAGCTCATTTTATTCCTCTGTATTTTCTAATTTTGCTACAATGAGTACATACTCCTTTTGTAGAAATACGTAATTTTTAAATGAAGCCAAATTTCTGAACAGAAAATTACTATATACGTACACATCAAAATAGGTAATAAATAGGGCTCTATTGCAACTAACAACTTGCATCATCCAGTCAATATGGATGGCATGGCTTCCTTACTTTTAAGATTTAATTATAAAATCCTGACCTTATTAATGGCTATTTGCACAATAGATATGTTTGCTGAACCTGGAAAAATTACACGGTACCACTGTTTACTTATTTTCTAAGTTTGATATTTGTACAGCATTTTTAAATTACATATTATTAACTTTCGTAAATGTTTATTCAACAAAATATAAAATAATTGTAAACAAAATAACAAAGAGAAGTTACTCCTCATTTATCCTTTCAAAGGATAAATTCATTGTTACATTTTTTAAATTCTTGTATGCTTAATTTATAAATCCTAATTTTTTCTTTTTTATGTTAAGTATTTAAAGTAACTGGTCTCTGAGTGCTACTATAGCTATATTCAATGTTTAAAAGTATAGTACTTCATTGTTATTTACTAGTTAGACTACAATTTTAATTTTGATTTGTTCTTTGTCCCAAGGACAAGACTGGGAGATGTTACAAAAGGTGGTATGCATTTTCTGCTTACAGTTATTATTATTGATTGCAGTTTTATTACATTCTCCTCATAGACTAAAATCTGCATTGCTTTTCCTTTTTCAAATATCCTGAGGTCTTCCCTGAGGCTAAATACTTTGTCCACTTTCGTCTATTCCATGAGCATTTGAATGAATATCCACATATTACTTCTCCACCATTAATTGCATCCTCTTTAATCTCACTTACGTTTTGCCCATTTGATCTTTCATCAGCTGAGGAAAGAGCACAGAAATTTTTCTTTTAAAAATATGTTTCTACTTGGGGCACCTGGGTGGCTCAGTTGGTTAAGCATTCGACTCTTGATTTTGGCTCAGGTCATGATCTCAGGGTCCTAAGATCGAGGCCCACATCAGGCTCCATGCTCAGTGGGGAGCCTGCTTGAGGATTCTCTCTCTCCCTCTCCCTCTGCCCCTTCTCCCTCTCACGTGCATGCACACACTTTCTCTAAAATAAATAAATAGGGGCGCCTGGGTGGCTCAGTCGGCTAAGCATCTGCCTTTGGCTCAGGTCATGATCCCAGGGTCCTAAGATCGAGGCCCGCATCAGGCTCCCTGCTCAGCAGACAGCCTGCTTCTCCCTCTCCTCCCTGCTTCTGCCCTCTGTTGCTATCTCTGTCGCTCTCTCTCAAATAAATAAAATCTTTAAAAAACTCAAATAAAATATCTTAAATAAATAAAAATATTTCTACTTAATGTATTTTATTAATTTTGTAAGCATGGTACTTAATATTTATAAGGTATTTGTGTATATCATCATCTTTATTAATATATAGTATCTCTCTTTGTCCTATTTGGATTTTTTACCAACCACGAATGAAACTAACTTTATATTACTGTTGTGATCCTTGCCTTTTTCTTAGTTTTCATTTTCTTTCCATGCCTTAGCCCAAAGCTTCATTTTCAAGCTTTTTAATTTTTATTTGTTGTATACCATGAATCAGTGGCATTGCTACTAGATAAAATCCTGGAAGGAATCATGATTCTTCTCAGAGGATCAACTGTAGAGAACTTAATAAAGAGCCTGTTTACAAAGACATAGCTAGGGTTAAAAATAATAATAAGAGAAAAAAAGAGATGCTCAGGAACAAAGAGACAAACCAACTAGAGTTTGCCTCCTGGAACACAGAAAGGAGCAGCAAAGGTTGGAGAAGGGCTCTGTCTGAGTAGAAGAAACAAGATGACCAACACATATGAGTATTTTCTTTAATTGTTAAAATTAACATTTTCTATATATAAATGTTATATATAGTAGCGAAGGTATATTTAGTTTGAGTTTTGTCTTCTTGTGTAATGATCTCTGCTTTGAATGGTTCCATTTTTTTAACATGTCCCTATACTTCTGTGTATATACATTTGTATATGTGTGTGTATGTCTCTGTATGTGTATGTGTTAGTTATGAAGGTTATTACCAGAGAAAATGAAAACTGACTCTTAAATTTGTAAATATTTATAAAGTAGAGATGCACCAAATAAACGTTTGGCCAAATGCTGAAAGGCTGAGTGTCAAACTCATTATTCACCTGAAGCTAAATATTACTATCATAGAACAAATCTGAACTTTTATCAAATTCAGTTGTGACTGGAATTTTGTTCCTGATATTTTAAACCATAATTTTAAAGCTTGATATTATAACACAGGGCAGTAACTTCTTAGCACTCTCAGCTGCTAGACTGTTCCTCTGATCTACATAGCATAGGTAGCTGCTAAGTTGGCTACCTTCCCCAATATCATATTTACGATGATCTTCCCACCAAAATTATCACATTTTCTCCCTCTCTAATATTAAAGAACTAAGGTATATATTTGAAGATTCTGGATCCTGAAAATATGGTTGATGGTGATGACACAGCTTCACTGGGGCAATGCCACCAACCAAAGCTTTGCACAATGACAGTATTTTCAGAAGCAGAATTAGGACTGTTAGCCTGATTTACATCTTTTTATTTCTGTATTTGCCTGCTGTAGTTGCTCCATAAAATCACTTGAGAATATCTGTCTATAAGTCTTAGCTTTTAAAATGTGGCAATGGAATAATGAAATTGGCTTTCAAGATAAAACAACTATATTTAACTTTTCAGCTGCATCCCAACTTTCACCATGCACACTAATTTTAACAACTTCCCCAGTTTAAGATGACAAAAAGGTAGGTAACCCAAAAGAAATATGTGCATTCTAAGGGAATATTTTATTGCTTATTTCCTTAGAAAATTCTAGCAAACAAATTTCTCTGTAAACAATCACTGGATGTCAGTAAGTCCTATTATGCAAAGTATTGCTAGTAAGCTTTGTTCCAGACATTTTAATATGTAATTGTTGCTGATTTATCTTGTATAGGTTCATGTTAAAGCATTTCCAAAATTGTATACATGTCTTTAGCTGAAGATTTTAAGATGTCACATAGACAAATCAATCTTTGAAAGTAAATATTCATATATGTATAATAAATCTGAAGGACTATGATCATTGATCCCATCCAAGTTTATGGATGCCAGAAATGATGGTAGAATAGGTTTGTCTAATCTGGTCTACCAAAGTCTGAAGCTAAATCTGAAGGCAGTAAATGGAGATTTGGTCCAATACAGTGGGTAAAGACAAAAACTGGTACATTCTTTGTGTGTATGTACGCATGTGTGTGCGCATATGACTACATGTCTGTGCTCATATGAGAAAGGAACTTTCCAGGGCCCTGGGAAAGCAGTGGCAAACATAGTCTGCTCAGAAATATGTGGGCACTGACTGTCTTTACATACTTGGAGATACTGGTTCACGAGCTAATTCTACATCTCAGAGAAAGATTACAGATTTCTAATAAACACCCAAAAATTAGATAAGGTATTGTTAAAAGTTCATTGCTTAATAGTAAAATCTCAAAATTATGGCATCATGGATGGTCTGATGAAGACGTTAATTTCTTCCAATGGGTATGAAAGGGGGTGCCTTCCTCTTTTGTGAATTTGGATCTCTGTTCTAAACTGGAAGTTGGCATATTTCTGGAACTTAAGACAAAACCACAATCAACCAGAATCTAACCTTTCTATCCAGCCAAGAGTTTACTTCATTCACCCAATTAAAATGTGAATCCTCTATAATACCTATATTCATAATCTCTTTTAGTGTGTATTTTCTCCATAATGTCCAACTTCCATCCATCAGCTGTTGATTTACAGCAAAAGCCATTTTTAAGATTGCAGAATTTCTAAACATGTATTCCCTAACTTTACAGACCCATAAAATCGATCTTCACCTATGTATTTCATAGCTTATTCATCTAGACGAGCCGTCAGGAAAAAGATGGAGCATGTTTCACATATAACTCATTCACTGCCTCTCTTATTTCCTTTTGTTCACTAGTCAATGCAACATGAGAGAGCAACAGGATTGAAGGAAGAGGGCAGATAATTGGAAAATATTATATATTATCCACTTCTTGAAAAGGTAGTGTAATGTCTACAGGAAGACTCTGCTCCTAGGCTTTCATCTGTAAATCTTAACTACTCTTACCCTTCCAGTTACCAGAGGGAAAATTCCTTTATGTTGTTACGTTGTTTATCTTGGAAAGGAAAAGTAAGAACTTTGTAATAACACCTAAGATAATAGTCTCACAGTAATCTATGTGATCACATAGGAGAGTGAGTTTTATAGTTTTAGATTCCTTAAAAGACTAGGCTACAACAACTGCAGAATATTTGATGTAAGGAGTAAAAACTAGGTAATGTGAAGAGCAAATAATGTTGATGTTTAGCTTGAAAGAAAGAAATATAAACATTTAAAATCTTGTCTCAATAGATGACCACAGAGACAAATTTTATACTGCTATAATGGGAAAAGAAAGAAATAATGGACAGAAGTTTTAGGATTGAAAATTTGAACTATACAGAATTAATTATAACAATTAGATATTGATTGTTTTAAGGAGTTAAAGATGTAAACAGAAGGGTTGTAACAGTTTTGTTGTTAGAGATGCTATAGAGGACATTTTGGCATCGAATGGGGAGTTAGACTAATTAAGCTTTACTGACCTTTTCATTTCTGATGTTCTGCAATTATACTGATATTTAAAGATCATAGTATTCTTTTGTTATTGGCTGAGCTCATAGGAGTGAAGGCCATGCATGATGAATATAGTAAAGTAACGATTACTAGATTTGGAGTTGGAAATGAGGCTTGAATTTCAGTTCTATCACTGACTCTAATAACTTGTACTTTAAAAAAAACTAACTTATCTGGTCTTAGCTCTCTCATTAAGAATAGTGATAATTATATTATCTATCTCACAAGGTTATTATGTGAGTTAAATTAGATAGCATATATTCAGTACAGCAACTCTTTAAAGACCTAATGTGTGCAACACAGTGTTACAAGCAGGGACTGAAACATGAGAAAAAGGAAGTTGGAGCCTAAACTGTCACCAGGGTTTGTGGCACATAAAGGGATAGCTATAATTCAACATGGTAAATGCTATAATAGAGGTGAGTTAAAAAGTATCTTATGAAAAAATAAAGTTGGGAAAGTTGGTTTGACTTGGGAGATGAATTAGGGGAAAAATGCAGAAAAGAGGTGCTATAAATCCCACAAGATAAACAGAATTCAGGCAGTATGCAAAGGATATACCAGAAATATTCAGCATGAGCAAATGCACAGTGATGAATAAAAGTCTGCCCTAAGCTTTCTCCTCCCAAAAAATAATAAAATGTAAGCCCTATCTGGTGAATAGCAAATAGTAAAGGCTGACTTGATTATATATTTAAAAACATTTAGTATGGTGCATGGCAGATTCCTGGTTCTAGTCATAACAAAATAATAGACTTGAGGCTTATTCTCCTGCAATAAACTGAACAAAATATATGATACAACGGGTTCTAAGCATTGTGCAACAAGCAGTATAGAGTTGTGATCCTTAAAGTGAGCTCCATATTTAAAGCTGGCCTTCTATATATGTCTACTTTTTTTTTAAGAATGTATTCATTTATTTGGAAGAGAGAGAGAGCAGAAGCAGAGAGGAGCAAAGAGAGAGGGAGAAAGAATCTGAAGCAGACTCCACACTGAGAGCAGAGTCTGACGTGGGGCTTGATCCCATGACCACAAGATCTTGACCTGAGCCAAAACCAAGAGTCAGACGCTTAACCAACGGAGCACCCCAGGTGCCCCTATATATGTCCACTTTTAAAAAGTGCAGGGAAAGAAGGAGAAACCCAAACAGATAGCAGTAATTTTTCTGTATAGAGAAACAGATTGTAGGATGAAGGTAAGATGTCTAGAATTTATGAAGAGGGGCCCGGAAAGCAAAGCACTACAAGGAGAAGGAGATCCCAAAACCCGCATATGAGTCTTCTTGAATTTTTCACTGAATACTAAATTGTACATATATAAGAGTGAGATTTTACATGGCCAAATTGAGAATAGTTACTGAGCACTAATGAGCTGAAGAGAGATTCCACTGGTTGTATAATGTTGGGAGGCATTAGAGTTTCACCTAACCAAAGTGAAGAGACCTCACTGAGCATGCCCAAGTATTTAAGTGAAAACTCAGGAAAGTAATGCCTCCAAAGTGGGGATAATTTAGCCTCATATGTTCTAAAAGCAGCCATAAAAAGCTTAAAACCAAGCATCAATGAATCAAGCTGACCTGACAGTAAATTAACTGCCTGCTGAAACAAAATTCAACACAATTTTATAGAAGACAAAAATCTAAACTCTCAACATAGCATGGAAAATAAAAAGCATAAAATTAAAACAATTATTTAAAATGCAAAAAAAAAAAGGCAGGAAACTATGACATAGAACAAACAAGCATGAGAACAGAACTGCAGATAACCAGGACATTGTTAATAGCAAACAAGCACGTATCAGGTATTAAAACGTGTCAAAGATTTAAAGGAAAAGATGGAAGAGAGACAAGATACAGGGAATATCAGCTGAGAAATAAAAATTTTTAAATCTTAAATGTAGCCAGCATGGGACACATAACATAAAAAGGGAATGATGATAAGGAATATTGCTAACATTACATCAGAGCAAATTTAAGTCAGCTGACACTTGAAAAAAATATTTTAAATACTAATAAATTAAAAATCATCTCAGAATTATATATCCAGTGAAAATAACCTCCAAAAGCAAAGGCAAAATGAACACTTTTGCAGATAAATAAAAGGTGAGAGTATCTGTAAACAATGGAACAGCACAAGGAGAATGTTGAAAGGAGGTCTTTCAGGCAGAAAGGTAGTGATACAAAATGTAAACTCAAATCTACTAAAGACAAAGAAAGCCAGAAATGGGTAATGTGTGGATAAATTTAAAAAGAAACTTTGTTTCATAATTTACTTGAAAAACAAATGACTAAAAAAATAATTATAATAATTATATATTGTGGGGCATATAACATATGTAGACATAAAATGTATGATAGATGGATCACCAGTGACAGCAAGGGATAAATGAAACAATCACACTGGCACACAGATTGGTCTGTTTGAATGTAAACCTTGTCTTCTTAGGTGTGTCAGTACCCGAGTTTATATCTCTACATGAGGTATGAGTGACAATCCTGGCAGAGACAGAAAAGAGTGATTCTCGCACTGTTGGGAAAAGTATCAAATATCGCTTCATGAATATGAGCACCATGAAAAATTAAAACTACCAGGCTTCAAGGCATGAAAATGCTAAAAAACTGGAGAGTATTTATTGTTAAGGACCATTGTACCTTCTTTTCAGGAATCCCTCCCCCCCCATTCCCATGAAAGAGCATTTGCCACCTGAAACAATTCACAGAGGTCATTGGTCAATGACTTCATAAAGGTCTATTGCATGCTGTCTTAGATCAATTAATGTTGAAAAGCTGGGCATATAGTTTCAGAGTCTAGTCTTTCCCAAGGTTTTATAAAACTCTGGCAATAAAAGGATAGGAAAACAGAAATCTTTTCAGAGACACCCATTTGAATTAATGTTATTAATCCCTCATGTCCAGTCACATAATCAATGTGAATTATGTGTTTATTAAAACAGTTCATTAAACAAATGATCAGTTACATGCTAATTGCAAGCTGAATAAAACTTCAAAAAATAACGAACCTTTGACCTGGTTCTTAATAGCCTATTAGTAGTTGGTACTACAAGTCACTGGGTGGGGAGATGGGGCACAGTATCAGATGTTTTCCTTAAGCAACAACGGCAACAGCAAAGAATGAAAAGTTTCAACAGGAAATTACACAAATTTTATTAACTTTATCCAATAGCTTTAGGCTCAAGTCCCACTTAGCAATTGTCATATCTGATGATCTCTGCTAGGAAACCTAATATATCCAACGCTCTTTCCAAAAAGTCTTTACACCTTCTTACTGAAACATGAGCTTCCATGGCTAGATAAAGAAAAGGCTTCTGGAGTCCTAAGACTTCCCAAGTTTATTTTATTCTCTATATTTACCTTCCTCCCTTTAGAGGTGTTTCAAAAAGAACTTGAGAACACCCACACAGGATAAAGGAGAAGAAAAAAAATTTCAAGTATGGATTTATTATGATAAATTCTTTGTTCTAGTTTTGAAACCAGGTACCTACAATATATTTAAACAATTATACAGAAAGAAAAAAAGCGGATTATGAAAATTCCCATTTTACTTACTAGGTTTGAAAGTTACTGTTTCCTTATTCTTGAATGTGAATATGAACCCTCTAAAACACCTTTATGTTGATTTCAGTTATGGTGCCAAAAGGAAGAGAAACTTAATATCTATTGTAGGATGGTCTTCTCTCAAGTTTCAACTTAGTTGGATATAAATCAAATATTGCTTAGCTCTGGGTCTTCGAATTATTGGTGGCAGTTTAACAAAGGTCTTTAGCTTTCTACATTTGATTAGTCAGCTTAACATATTGAGTCATCCTATTCTCTCCAAGCTCTCAAAAATTTTTTTCCAGAAATTTATTTGTGGAAGCCCATTCATTAATTAAAAGTCCAGATTTTATCTTATTTCTCAATGTTCCAAAAAAAAGCATACACGTATTATCAATTAACATCAAGGCAATTTCTGCCCATATTAGTTTTGATTTAGACTTTTACATCTTTCTAGGATTCTAATTTTATACTTGATTCATTATAATAAAATAGTTTGAGGATGTAAGTTCTAAGACATTTGAAAAGGATTGTTTGAAATATTTGTGGTTGGTGCCAACTTACCAGACTGGTAATTTACCTAAAAGATATGAAAACTTATGTATCAAAGAAATAAGATATAAAATTATTTTTGTAAATAAATAGCATAAAATCCTATTCCTTTGATATTACATATCGAATATGTAGGACATACTGATTGAATACATAAAAATATGAGAAAATCCTAGAAAACTGTTTATCAATTTTAGAAAACTTATCTCTGTAAATTATAATGAGGACTGTTTTCCAGTAGCTTACACAAAAATGTCACCATGTTTATAAACTGGAGAATCTAGCAATTATTTTATGAGAATGACAATAGTTCTTTAAGTTAAACTAATCACATTTCTTTTTTTTACAGTGAAAACAATGTTTATTTTTTTCCTTTAAATTTTTATTGTTATGATAATCACCATACATTACATCATTAGTTTTTGATGTAGTGTTCCAGGATTCATTGTTTCTGCATAACACCCAGTGCTCCATGCAGAATGTGCCCTCTTTAAACTCATCACCAGGCAAACCCATCCCCCCATCCCCCGCCCCTCTAGAACCCTCAGTTTGTTTTTCAGAGTCCATCATCTCTTATGGTTCGTCTCCCCCTCCAATTTACCCCCTTTCATTCTTCCCCTCCAGCTATCTTCTTTTTTTTTCTTAACATATATTGCATTATTTGTTTCAGAAGTACAGATCTGTGATTCAACAATCCTGCACAATTCACAGCATTCACCATAGCACATACCCTCCACAATGTCTATCACCCAGCCACCCCATCCCTCCCACCCCACCCCCACTCCAGCGCTGATCCCTCAGTTTGTTTCCTGAGATTAAGAATTCCTTATATCAGTGAGGTCATATGATACATGTCTTTCTCTGATTGACTTATTTCACTCAGCTTAACACCCTCCAGTTCTATCCACATCGTTGCAAATGGCAAGATCTCATTCCTTTTGATGGCTGCATGATATTCCATTGGGTATATATACTGCATCTTTTTTATCCATTCATCTGTCCATGGACATCTTGGCTCTTTCCACAGTTTGGCTATTTTTGTGGACATTGCTGCTATAAACATTGGGGTGCACATACCCCTTCGGATCCCTACATTTGTATCTTTGGGGTAAATACCCAGTAGTGCAATTGCTGGGTCGTATGGTAGTTCTATTTTCAACTTTTTAAGGAACCTCCACACTGTTTTCCAGAGTGGTTGCACCAGCTTGCATTCCCATCAACAGCGTAGGAGGGTTCCCCCTTCTCTGCAACCCCGCCAACATCTGTCATTACCTGACTTGTTAATTTTAGCCATTCTGACTGGTGTGAGGGGGTATCTCATTGAGGTTTTGATTTGGATTTCCCTAATGCCAAGCGATGATGAGCACTTCTTCATTTGTCTGTTGGCCATTTAGAGGTATTCTTTGGAAAAATGTCTGTTCATGTCTTCTGCCCATTTCTTGATTGGATCATTTGTCCTTTGGGTGTTGAGTTTGATAAGTTCTTTATAGATTTTGGATACTAGCCCTTTATCTGATATGTCATTTGCAAATATTTTCTCCCATTCTGTCGGTTGTCTTTTGGTTTTATGGACTGTTTCTTTTGCTGTGCAAAAGCTTTTTATCTTGATGAAATCCCAATAGTTCATTTTTGCCCTTGCTTCCCTTGCCCTTGGTGATGTTTCTAGGAAGAAGTTGCTGTGGCTGAGGTCAAAGAGGTGGCTACCTGTGTTCTCCTTTAGGATATTGATGGACTCCTGTCTCACATTTAGGTCTTTCAACCATTTGGAGTCTATTTTTGTGTGTGGTGTAAGGAAATGGTCCAGTTTCATTCTTCTGCATGTGGCTGTCCAATTTTCCCAACACCATTTGTTGAACAGACTGTCTTTTTTCCATTGGACATTCTTTCCTGCTTTGTCAAAGATGAGTTGACCATAGAGTTGAGGGTCCATTTCTGAGCTCTCTATTCTGTTCCATTGATCTATATGTCTGTTTTTGTGCCAGTACCATACTGTCTTGGTGATGACTGCTTTGTAACAGAGCTGGAAGTCTGGAATTGTGATGCCGCCAGCTTTACTTTTCTTTTTCAACATTCCTCTGGCTACTCGGGGTCCTTTCTGGTTCCATACAAATTTTAGGATTATTTGTTCCATTTCTTTGAAAACAGTGGATGGTATTTTGATGGGGATTGCTTTGAATGAGTAGATTGCTCTAGGTAGCATTGACATCTTCACAATGTTTGTTCTTCCAATCCATGAGCATGGAACATTTTTCCATTTCTTTGTGTCCTCCTCAATTTCTTTCATGAGTATTTTATAGTTTTCTGAGTACAGATCCTTTGCCTCTTTGGTTAAATATATTCCTAGGTATCCTATGGTTTTGGGTGCAATTATAAATGGGATCGACTCCTTGATTTGTCTCTCTTCTGTCTTGTTGCTGTATAGGAATGCCACTGAACTCTGTGCATTGATTTTATATCCTGCCACTTTACTGAATTCCTGTATGAGTTCTAGCAGTTTTGGGGTGGAGTCTTTTGGGTTTTCCACATACAGTATCATATCATCTGCAAAGATTGAGAGTTTGACTTCCTCTTTGCCGATTTCGATGCCTTTGATTTCTTTTTGTTGTCTGATTGCTGTGGCTAGGACTTCTAACACTATGTTGAATAGCAGTGGTGAGAGTGGACATCCCTGCCGCGTTCCTGACCTTAGGGGAAAGCTCTGATTTTCCCCATTGAGAATGATATTCGCTGTAGGTTTTTCATAGATGGCTTTTATGATATTGAGGTATGTACCCTCTATCCCTATACTCTGAAGAGTTTTGATCAAGAAAGGATGCTGTACTTTGTCAAATGCTTTTTCTGCATCTACTGAGAGCGTCATATGATTCTTGTTCTTTCTTTTGTTAATGTATCATATCACATTGATTGATTTGTGGATGTTGAACCAATCTTGCAGCTCAGGGATAAATCCCACTTGGTCGTGGTGAATAATCCTTTTAATGTACTGTTGGATCCTATTGGCTAGTATTTTGGTGAGAATTTTTGCATCCATGTTCACCAAGGATATTGGTCTGTAATTCTCCTTTTTGATAGGGTCTTTGTCTGGTTTGGGGATCAAGGTAATGGTGGCCTCATAAAACGAGTTTGGAAGTTTTCTTTCCATTTCTATTTTTTGGAACAGTTTCAGGAGAATAGGTATTAATTCTTCTTGAAATGTTTGGTAGAATTCCCCTGGGAAGCCATCTGGCTCTGGGCTTTTATTTGTTGGGAGATTTTTGATGATTGCTTCAATTTCCTTAGTGTTTATAGGTCTGTTCACGTTTTCCAATTCTTCCTGGTTCAATTTTGGTAGTTGATACATTTCTAGGAATGCATCCATTTCTTCCAGGTTATCTAATTTGCTGGCATAGAGTTGCTCATAATATGTTCTTATAATTGTTTCTATTTCTTTGGTGTTGGTTGTGATCTCTCCTCTTTCATTCATGATTTTGTTGATTTGGGTCATTTCTCTTTTCTTTTTGATATGTCTGGCCAGAGGTTTAACATTCTTGTTAATTCTTTCAAAGAACCAGCTCCTAGTTTCGTTGATCTGTTCTACTGTTCTTTGGTTTCTATTTCATTGAATTCTGCTCTGATCTTTCTTATTTCTCTTCTCCTGATGGGTTTAGGCTTTATTTGCTGTTTTTTCTCTAGCTCCTTTAGGTGTAGGGTTAGGTTGTGTATTTGAGACCTTTCTTGTTTCTTGAGAAAGGCTCATATTGCTATATACTTTCCTCTCAGGACTGCCTTTGCTGCATCCCAAAGGTCTTGAACAGTTGTGTTTTCATTTTCATTTGTTTCGATGAATTTCTTAAATTCTTCTTTAATTTCCTGGTTGACCCATTCATTCTTTAGTAGGAGGCTCTTTAATCTCCATGTATTTGAGTTCTTTCTGATTTTCCTCTTGTGATTGAGTTCTAGTTTCAAAGCATTGTGGTCTGAAAATATGCAGGGAATAATCCCAATCTTTTGGTACTGGTTGAGACCTGATTTGTGACCTAGGATATGATCGATTCTGGAGAATGTTCCATGGGCACTACAGAAGACTGTGTATTCCGTTGCTTTGGGATGGAATGTTCTGAATATGATTGTGAAGTCCATTTGGTCCAGGGTGTCATTTAAAGTCTTTATTTCCTTGTTGATCTTTTGCTTAGATGATCTTCCATTTCAATCAGGGTGGTGTTAAAGTCCCCCACTATTATTGTTGTCAATGTGTTTCTTTGCTTTTGTTATTAATTGCCTTATATAATTGGCTGCTCCCATGTTAGGGGCATAGATATTTACAATTGTTAGATCTTCTTGTTGGATAGACTCTTTAAGGGGAATATAGTGTCCTTCTTCATCTCTTATTACAGTCTTTGGTTTAAAATCTAATTTGTCTGATATAAGGATTGCCACCCCAGCTTTCTTTTGGTGTCCATTAGCATGGTAAATGGTTTTCCACCCCCTCACTTTGAATCTGGTGGTGTCTTTGGGTCTGAAATCAGTCTCTTGCAGACAGCATATCGATGGGTCTTGTTTTTTAATCCAATCTGAAGCCTGTGTCTTTTGATTGGGGCATTGATCCCATTTACATTCAGGGTAACTACTGAAAGATATGAATTTAGTGCCATTGTATTGCCTGTAAGATGACTGTGACTGTATATTGTCTGTGTTCCTTTCTGGTCTATTCTGCTTTTAGGCTCTCTCTTTGCTTAGAAGACCCCTTTCAATATTTCTTGGAGGGCTGGTTTCGTGTTTGCAAATTCCTTTAGTTTCTGTTTGTCCTGGAAGCTTTTTATCTCTCCTTCTATTTTCAATGACAGCCTAGCTGGATATAGTATTCCTGGCTGCATATTTTTCTCATTTAGTGCTCTGAAGATATCATGCCATTCCTTTCTAGCCTGCCAGGTGTCTGTGGATAGGTCTGTTGCCAATCCAATGTTTCTACCATTGTAGGTTACATGTCTCTTCTCCCGAGCTGCTTTCAAGATATTTTCGTTGTCTCTAAGACTCGTAAGTTTTACTATTAGATGTCAGAGTGTTGACCTATTTTTATTGATTTTGAGAGGGGTTCTCTGTGCCTCCTGGATTTTGATGCCTGTTTCCTTCCCCACATTAGGGAAGTTCTCTGCTATAATTTGCTCCAAGATACCTTCTGCCCCTCTCTCTCTTCTTCTTCTGGGATCCCAATTATTCTAATGTTGTTTTGTCTTATCGTATCGCTTATCTCTCGAATTCTGCCCTTGTGATCCGGTAGTTGTTTCTCTTTTTCTCAGCTTCTTTATTTTCCATCATTTGGTCTTCTGTATCATTGATTCTCTCTTTTGCCTCATTTATCCTAGCAGTTAGTGCCCCCAGTTTTGATTGCACCTCATTTATAGCCTTTTTGATTTCGACTTGGTTAGATTTTAGTTCTTTTATTTCTCCAGAAAGCGTTTCTCTAATAACTTCCACACTTTTTTCAAGCCCAGCTAGTATCTTTAAAATCATGATTCTGAACTCTAGGTCCGACATCACAGTTTCTCTGTATTGAGTAGGTCCCTGGCAGACGGTACTACTTCTTGTTCTTTTTGTTGAGGTGATTTTTTCTGTCTTGTCATTTTGTCCAGAGGAGAATAGATGAGAGAACAAAATGCTAACAGGTTAACAACGTCCCCAGAAAATATACTCTAAACAAATCAGAAAAGACCTGAAACCAGGGGCAAAGAAACAGAAAGAAAGAGAAAAAAACAGAAAAAGATAAAAAGATAAAAACAGACAGAAAGAGAACAAAACAAAAAAAACAGAATATGATCAAATATGATCAGGCTGGTGTATAGATCAGTGCCACACACTAGATTTTGGGTGTATTTTGGTCTGTTAGAAGAAAGTGCCTCCTAAAATGTTAAAGAAAGATTTATATATGTGCAAAATAAGAGTTGCTATGATGAAGGGATGGAATATGACTATAAAGATGAAAATTATAAAAAATTTTAAAAAAGGAATTGATAAGGTGTTTGAAAAAATAAAGAAGAGGATTAGAAAAAAAGGAAAGAAAGAAAGAAAAAAAAGGGGGAGAGAATGTGATTAGGCAGGAGATTGGAACAAAGCTATATACTAGAGATTTAGGGTATACTTTGATATGTTAGAGGAAACTGTATCTCAAAATTTTAAAGAGAGAACTACTTATATATATATGCCAAAAATAAGGGTAACTACTATGAAGGGATAAAATATGACCCTAAAAATGAAAAATAAAAATATTTTTTTGAAAAAAAGGATTGATAAGATGTTGGTTGAAAAGGGAAAAAGAAAAATTAAAAAAAAACAGTTAAAAAAATTAACTTTGAAAGACTAATGAATCATGGTAAAAAAAACCATGAAGTTTATGTGCAGTATTCCCCTAGCGCTGGAGTTCTCCCGTTCTCCTTGATCGGTAAACTTGTTCTTGGGTGGCTGTTTGTGCTGATCTTCTGGGGGAGGGGCCTGTTGCCGTGGTTCCCAAATGTCTTTGCCGGAGGCGGTATTGCCCCGCCCTTGCCGGTCCGGGCTAAGCAATCTGATTGGGTTTGCTCTCAGGAGCTTTTGTTCCCTGCAAGCTTTCTGTACAGCTTTGGAGGACGAGAGTGAAAATGGCAGCCTCTCAATCTCCGCCCTGGAGGAGCCGAGAACTTGCGGCCCTGCTCCTCAGTGCGCCCCCAGAGAAAAGCAGTTGGTCACTCCCGTCTCTCCAGTCTCCGCCCACACTCCGTGCTCACCTGGCCTGTGACCAAGCATTTCTATCTGTGGCACCCGACCCCGTGTGGAGTCTCCAAACCCAGCAGATCCCTGCGGTGCACTCCCGCGCCGCTCCTTCCGGGGGAGGAAGGGGAGTCTCCCCGGCTCTGCCACTTGTTGGGTCCCTGCTGGAGGAGCAGTGGCCCGACTGGGCCACGGACCACAGTTTATGGCAACCCCGAGCTGAGAGCCCGCTCCTCGGCTCCATCACTGCAGCCAGCTTCCCCGCTCCGATACCTGGGAGCTCTGCCGCACTCAGGCACCCCCGGTCTTTCTGTGACCCCGAGGGTCCTGAGACCACACTGTCCCGAGAGGGTTCCACCCCCAGCTTAGCCACTGGAGCGACGTCCCTCAGTGGAGCCGACTTCTAAAAGTTCTGATTTTGTGCTCCGGGGCTCCATCACTTGCCAGAAGCGGACGACGGAGGCCCCCTCCCCCGCCATCTATCCTCCCAAATATTGCCTCGGATTCACTTCTCCGCACGTCCTACCTTCCAGAAAGTGGTCGCTTTTCTGTTCAGAGAGTTGTTGCTACTCTCCTCTTCGATCTCCTGTTGAGTTCATAGGTGTTCAGAATGGTTTGATCCCTATCCAGCTGAGTTCCTGAGACCAGACGAAATCCAGGTCTCCTACTCCTCTGCCATCTTGCTCCGCCTCCCCCACATTTTTTTTTTAAACTAGTCCCATTTCTTATGTTTTCATCTTTCTGGAAACAAAGTGTATATATGCATATACCTACCAAAATTAAAGCCAGACCACATTTGTTATTTAATGTTTCTGAGCAGGTAATCTAAAAAAATATGTCTAAATTCAATAGGATTGCTTAAATAATACATCATTAATCTAAGAAAAAAATCATTATGAAATGTTATCAAGCCCAGCAGTAATAGAAGACAACATTATTTCTGTTCCCAAAACCAAAAATTACAAAGGGCTCAAATGCCCCAAAGAGAATCAATTTAAAAAAGGTGATATAACCAAAGAATTAATAAGTACTCATAAATACTACAGCAATGAAAAATGATGAGCTATTGATACATACAATGACATGAAAGAATCTCCAAAATACTCTGACCAAAAAAAGAAAGTATATACCATATGATAATATTAATATAAAGTTTAAAATGGGCAAAATCAACCAATTAACCAATGGGCAAAGTAACAGAAATCAGAACAATGCCTGAGGGGTGATGGCACTTGGTTAGAATGTGGCATGAGATTTTTCAGAAAGTAATGAAAATGTTCTTTATCTTGACTGGGGTGTGGGTTACTCACATCTATGCTTTTGTCAAAAGTCTTTGAACCTAAAAACCTGGGAAAGTAAAACTCTACACATTAGTCTCAAAAAACAATAACTTCTGATATTCTTCTTCCTTGCCTAATATGTTTTTCATTTTCAATGACCTAGATTTTCTCTTATTATTGTGCTTCAGCTGAGCCCAGAGTGAATTTTTAAGAAATATAGAGTATAAATGTCAGTGAGGTAATGGCCAAAAAGTAGGTAACAAATTATCACCCCATTAGCATTAGTAGTATGCACAATAGCCCCTTAAAAATGTTCACATCCTAATTCCTGGAACCTGGGAATATGGCAAAAGCTGTAATCAAGGTTACCTGTAATTAATGTTATTAAGGTTAGCTGTAATTAAGGCTACAATAAGATAGGGATAGTACCCTCAGTTATCCAGGTGGGCCCAATCTAATCACATAATTAAAAGCAGAGTACTTGCTTCAACTGGAGTGAAAGAGATGTGGCAGAAGGAGAAACTGGAGATTCCAAGTGAAAAGGATTCAATGTGCCATTGCTGATTTTGAGAAGTAGGAGTTCACAAGCTAGGAAAGAGTTGGGCCTCTTGGAGCTAAGGCAGCCTCATGTGGATGTCAGCAAGGAACCAGCAATTTGCAACTGCACAGGAGAGGTGACCTAAAACCACAAACTCTACAAATAACCTGAATGAATTTAAAAGCAGACTCTTTCCCAAAACTTCCCAATAAAAGCCCCACTGATGGACACCTTGATTTGGACCGTGTAAGACCTCTGTCCTAGGGAACTGTGAAGTGATAATTTATATTGCTTAAGCCATTAAGTTTGTTGTATTTTGTTACAGTGGCAACAGAAAACTAAGAGGTATTTCAGAATGAGATTAGAACATAGAAAGATCATGATTTTCAGGAAGGTTAAAAAACATCTCGGGAATCTTGTGAAAACATGCAAGATCTGGGGGAAAAGATGATACTGATAACATGTTTTATCCTTATTATTTAATTTGTATCAAATTCTGCTACACTACTTCTATTAGCGCACCCCTCCCCTTCTTGTTTTCCAAGAGCTTCTCACTGCTTGTATTAAAATCCTCTCCAGGTGTAAATTTCATTCTCTGTAAAACCTTAAGAATGTGAGTATACTTGGCATTTTAACTTCATTTATATGTAGGATTTTTTTAAGTCTAAATTCTTCTTTTGATTACTCTTATAATATGGGAGGGATCATTCTTATAATATGGAAAATACAGATATTTTAATTGGAAACCAAACCAAAATCTGCGGATATGGCCTCAGGGTCTGTTTGTCAACCTCAGATCAATTTGGGAGAATCTGTGTTACAAACTGGCATCAGTGACTGATACTTTCAGGTTCCTCCCTTATTACTCTCCCACCCCTCCCAGAAAATCATTACATCTAGTTAAAAATAGGGCTTTCCCATTTTTCACCCTTGTCACCATTTTCAGAAAAGCTTTTATTAGCCATTGTCATCAAGTGTCATTCCCCACATACAGTGTCTTTTCTTGCCTATGAAGGATACTTTCTCATGCTAGAGAAAAATGAAAGATTAGAAATCTAATCATATACAATCTTGTTTACTGTAGTCACCAGAGGTAACTTTCCACCACTGCTTGAGACTAATATTTTGTGTTCTTTGTTTTTTAAAACCCAATCAGAATTCAAAATCTCTCAGTAGATGAGAAATACAAATCTAACTGAAGAAGAAACTGTTCCTTGAATCATTATTCAAGAAACTAACTTAAACAAGAAATCTTCAAGTTCTTTAACAGAGAAATATTTTTTGTTGTTTTTGTTAAAGTATTAAATAGTGGCTTATCACTCCATGATTACAACAAACCCCAATGGACAAGTCTGCTATTTATCATTTTTTAAAAGGGTAAAAATTATAGAAGGATGCCTGAATTTATTGGTTTTAATTATGTGTTTGTTCCAAACTGATGTAATGTAAACACAATCAGTTGAAAAGATCTATTACATAGTACTGACTTGCTTACCCACCTATGAATATTCATATACTAGTGCAAATAAGTCTAATATAATATACAGAAAACCATAAACTCTCTGATGTTACAGTTTTTTATTGTAAAGCAAAGATTTTAACACATTTGCCCTTAAATCTTAATTTCTTTTCTTTAAATATTTATTTGTTGTAGAGAGCACATGTGTGCACGCACGCACACACACACACACACACACACACACAGAGGAGCAATGGGGGGGAGGGGGGAAGGGGTGGAGGGGGTGGGGTGGGGAGTATAGTGGGAGAGAGAGGGACAAGCAGACTATGCTAACCATGGAGCCAGAGATGGGGCTGGATCATCTCAGGACTAAAGATCACGACCCCAGCAGAAATGGAACCAGATGCTCAATCCACTGAGCCACCCAGGCACCCCTAAATCTTAATTCTTAATACAGATATCATTAATTGCTTTGTTATTAATTACTTTTCAGATACAGTTACTTTATTGTTTTAATCAAACTTAAACAACAATGAGCAGTAAACTCATTACTTATAAGGTTGAGTTCCTTTTTCAGATAACTGAGAATCAGTGTCAAATTTTATCTTCTGATATTAATTATAGTAATCATATGAAAAATCAGCTTTGTTCATTAAAATTTTAAACAAATGCTTGTGTGATTTGAAAACAATTGAAAAACTGAGACTTATATTTTGTTCCACAAATATTAGGAAGTGGTTTGCTCAAGTTCATTTTAGATGAATTTCAGACATTTTTGTTATTTTATATAAATAACTTTTTATAGCCTCTACAGAGTGAGAACAGGTTTAGAATAAAATAAAAGTTTTTTTCTCTTGTTTCTCTTTCTAACAACTAAAAAACACATTGAGATTTTAGAATCAGCAATATAAATTTCTGAAATTGATTGTACCATCAAAACAATTTAACTGAATAGTGAGGTTTAGATCAGGAATCAGAGTTTAACAATCCTTTTTGTTACTCTTTCCTCTTATGTTAAGTAACCAATGAACTCCTTCCTTTCATTATGTTTGAAGTATGACACTGTTCTGAAACATAACCGGGCGAACTTCAAATGAAGAAACTCTATCACTGACCTCTATGTAACAAATGTGATTATACCAATAAAGGACACATGTAGAAGCACTTCAAAAATATATTTTAGTTCTAGATCACAAAACTGAATAATACACTATATGTATCATATAATATATTAGCTTGTTAGTATCAAGTTGAGGAATAATGGGAAGCAAAAGAGTAAAAAAAAATGATATTTATAAGTGCAGGCTGTGGACTAGGCATGTGATGAGATTATTTGTACATGGTATTTATTCACACAAGAACCTTATATATTGAAAATTATCCCCATTTTACAGGCAAGAAAATTGAGACTCAGACAATTAAAGTAATTCATCCAATATCACATAAGTGGAATTTCTACCCTTATTGACAAATTACAATGCCCATTACCTGACTTTCTGGAAAAGGAACGAACTGTAGAAAAGAAAAAGAAAAAAAATAGTGAAGCAAAGAATCTCCAAACTCTGTAATGTAGTCAGGGGCATACGGCTATCTTTCTGGAACTAACAACAAAAGAATGTAGCCCTCTGCAAGTATCTCTTACCAGTTCTTTGGAGTAAGCTATAGAGAAACAAAGAACCACAAGGTCTCATCTGCCTATTAAATGCTATATATAAATATATATTTACATTTGTCACTATATATAGTGGATATAAATGTAAAATTACTAGGTCTTGTGCAGGCCCTCATCTAGGGTGAAGCAAGTGAGATCGCTTCCTCAGGTACAAAACTTAAATGGTGCCAAAACCTCAGTAATCAACGTAAATAGTATCTTAATGCAATATTTCACTAAATCGAAGTTAATGCAAAAAATCCATGATGAGCAACATAGCATTTTAAATAGACAAAATCAGAATTACTGATTTTCCTTTAGTTTCAGGTTCCCATATGATTTGCCAAGGTACTATTACTGATCCTGTCAGACACCTAAGACCATCTGCTAGAAATGAAAAATGCTAAGTGAAAGAATATATGATTATAAATTCAGATAATTATCAAATTACTAACCCTAAGAGTTAATCTCTTTACGTTTTAACAGATTTGAAATTATAATGTATCTCTTCGAGAATCCTATGTCATAATCACTGGTGGTGAGACAGGAGTCCTTATACGATTGTCTTTGCTTAGGCAGGTAAATTTGGTTGTAATTCTTGGTGGCATGACTCGATAAATATAACCTGCTTATTTTTCTCACAATGAGCCATTTGTTATTTGCTGTTTGTTATCTGAAAACCTTCCACTGACACATTCTGGTAAGATTATACAAAGACTAGAACCAAACCTTGCAGAATGGCATGAAAGAAAGTCCTGGTGACAGCAAAGAAGCACTGGTGATGCAAAATGATTTATTGACAATGCTCATGATGGTAGGGTAAATGATGATGAGTGGACAAAGAGAAACACAGACGACTCAAAGTCAAAAAGTAATTAATTTTTAGATTGTTAATTCAAGAGAAACGTTAGAATTTATCTTATTTTTTAATTTAAATTCAATTAGCCAACATATAGCACATCATTAGTTTTTGATGTACTGTTCAATGATTCATTAGTTGTACATAATACACACAGTATTTGATATATAATTTAAAAATCTATGTTTAAGCAAATTTAAAGAATATAAAACAAAAGTCCAATGTGATAAGCATTGTATCATAGCTAATTACCAGTATCGTCTTTGTTCTTAGTATATGAAATAATAGTCTGTCTTATAACTAATAACATCTTAAATTCCATAAAATATAGTATTGCCAAAATACACTACAAATAAGATTTTCCTGTTAGTACCATGCAGGTATTTTCTCCTAATCTATATCATATCATTAACTTTGTTTTTGATAGCTCTCACAGTTCAAAGTAATTTTTTTCTTAATACATTCAAATCTATTTTTCCTTTAAGTACTTATTTTTATTATTTAAGCAGGTCTCCTACTTCCTCCATTATTAAAATATTCTGTATGTTCATGTTATACATTAATAATTTTTTAAGATTTATTTGAGAGAGCACGCACATGCATGCACGCATACACACACACACACACACACACACACATTCATGGGGGAGGGGCAGAGGGAGACAGAGAAAAGGGTCTTAAATAGACTCTACACTAAGCATGGAGCCTGTTTGCAGGACTTGATCTCATGACCCTGAGATCAGACCTGAGCCAAACCCAAAAGGCGGACACTCAACCGACTGTGCCACCCAGTCGCGCCTATACATTAATAATTTTTATCTTAGTCTTTAAGATACACCTAGAATTTATTTTGGTGTATTTTTAATGTAGATTTTACTCATATGTGGAATTTCAGAAACAAAACAAATGAACATAGGGAAGAAAAAGAGAGAGAGAAGCAAACCAAGAAACAGACTCAACCATAGAGAACAAACTGAGGGTTGCCGGAGAAGTGGGCAGGGGTGATGGGTTAAATGGGTGATGGGCATTAAGGAGGGCACTTGTTGGGATGAGCACCGGGTGTTCTATGTAAGTGATGAATCACTAAATCCTACACCTGAAACTAATATTACACTTTATGTTAACTAACTGGAATTTAAATAAAAAATTGAAAAAATGCAAGCTTCTAAATCAGCCTCTTTATCAGTATAATTATGGTCATGAAGTTTTACAATTCCTTCAGTATCAGTAAGTATAGTACCTTTTTCTATTTTTAGATTTTCTTCTAATTTTTCCTTAAACTCGATAAAGAGTTATTTTATTGGTCTTGTCAAATATCACATTTTGAAAATATGAATCAGCTCTTCCTATTTCTACACATAATACATATATATGTATTTAATATACATTTAATTGTAGATCTAAGGCTACAACAAAGTTAGGAGCAAGGGTGAGAGAATAATAATGTTATGTGCTGCTTACTTGACAAAGTAGAAACAATTCATCAAAATAAGTAGAGAAGGAGAGGGAATAACCCCATCTTTAAATTGTGTACCCTAGGTGCCTCTCTGGACTCACTCTGATATACCAAATAAATATGAAAAGCTTATCATTATGCTTTAGGGAAATTCAAATTAAACTATAGATACCACTGTACACATACCAGATTCTCTAACATCAAAAATACTAGCAATAACAATTATTGATTAAGACACATGACCTCACTGATATGAGGAATTCTTAATCTCAGGAAAGAAACTGAGTGTTACTGGAGTGGTTGGGGGTGGGAGGGATGGGGTGGCTGGATGATAGATATTGGGGAGGGTATGTGCTACGGTGAGCGCTGTGAATTGTGCAAGACTGTTGAATCACAGATCTGTACTTCTGAAACAAATAATGCAACATATTTTAAGAAAAAAGAAAAAGAAGAAGATAACAGGAGAGGAAGAAAAGGGGAGTATGTCAGAGGGGGAGACGAACCATGAGAGATGATGGACTCTGAAAAACAAACTGAGGGTTCTAGAGGGGAGGGGGGTAGGGGGATGGGTTAGCCTGGTGATGGGTATTGAGGAGGGCACGTTCTGCATGGAGCACTGGGTGTTATGAACAAACAATGAATCATGGAACACTGCACCAAAAACTAATGATGTAATATATGGTGATTAACATAACAATAAAAAATTAAAAAAAAAAAAAAAAAAAAAAAAAAAGACACAGAACAATGAGAATTCTCATACACTCTGGAGAGAAAAATAAATGTGTAAATCTACCAGTTTATACATTTACACTATAAGATGTGTGCAAGAATGTTCATAGCAGCATTATTTGTGAAAAGAAAAAAAAAGTAGAATGAATATAAAAACAGTATATTGAACACTAATTGAACACTACACAGCAATGAAAAGAACAAATTAGAACTATATGTACCAACACCGATCAATCTCACACACATAATGTTAAACAGAAAGAATATGTATTAGTTTCCTCTGGCTATTGTAACAAATTACCACAAATTTAGTGACTTAAAACAACAGAAATTTATTCTCTCACAATTCAAGAAGCCAGAATTCCAATGTCAGTTTCCCTAGGCAAGGTTCACAGAGCTGCACTCCATCTAAAGATTCTCAAAGATAATCTGCTCATTGACTCTTCAAGAATCTGAAGCTGTATTCCTTGGCTCATGGGCCCTTTCTGCATTTTTCAAACTGCAGCATCACATCTTCAAATCTCTCTACTTCCACTGTCACACTGCCTTCTGCCTTCTCTTTTATAAAGACACTTGTGATGACAGGTAGGGCCCAGCCAGATAAACCCAGGATAATCTCCTTTCAAAATTCCTTAACTTAATTACATCTGCAAACACTCTTTTTCAAAATGAAGTAAAATTTACAGGGATTAAGGTGTGGACATATCATTAGGGACCATTATCAGTCTACCACAGAGTGGATATGTAAATTTTGTAAGAAAAGTATATTCCAAATAGTGGATATCTTTGAAGACAAAGAAAGAGGCGGTGATCTATTTTTTTTTAAGATTTTATTTATTTATTTGACAGAGAGAGACACAGCGAGAGAGGGAACACAAGCAGGGGGAGTGGGAGAGGGAGAAGCAGGCTTCCCGCCGAGCAGGAGCCTGATGGCGGGGCTCAATCCCAGGACTCTGGGATCAGGACCCGAGCCGAAGGCAGACGCCCAACGACTGAGCCACCCAGGCGCCCCAAGGTGGTGATCTATTTTGCAGAAAATATTTCTTCACCTGAGTGGTAGTTGCTGAAGTATTTGTTTTGTGATAATTCCTTGAGCTGTATAAATTTCATGTACCTTTCTGTTTTGGCCTTACAGTTATACTATATACATATATGTGTGAATAACACATAGTTATACATATAATTAAAATTTGACAGGAAATTATAACTCAATCACCTTCTGTTTTTCATATGTTTTTCTTAATAAAAGTGTGCTCTTTTAGGAAATGAAGAAGTAAATATATGTAGTACTTTTACTTAAAATAGCAGATTCTCTTATTATAAAATTATTTTCCTTATGTATTCTGCACTCTGTATATATCCATCTTCCATCTATACACATATCTACCAATCTATTCAGACTTTTAGGATGTATGAAATTTGAAACAAACATAACTTTTTTGTAGCTTTTACAGTAACAGTACATAGTTATTTTAAAATAATACCATATATTTTTGAATAATACCAAAAAGTACAAAGAAGAAACAAATCACCCAAAATGAATTTTTCCAACTCAACACCAGTTATTTCTGGCAATTCTGGGTAACTTGTTTCTCCTTGTTTCTTATTTTTGATACTGTTCAATTTTTTAAAATAAGCATAATAAGCATGTAGTATTCAAAAGTAACATTACTACAAAAATCACTTAGATGAAACTTACGAATAAATTATGATGAAAATAACAGAGTAATAGCTGCAGTAACTTATTTAGTACCCACGGTGTATTATGTATTACTGTGTATCCATATTTATTTTCTAATCATGACAATAATTTCACAAGAGAGGCATATAAAACACAATATCTCATCTATTTTTAGATGAGTAAACAGAAGTGCTTTGCGAGTTCAAGTGGCATAACCAACAGACAAATATTGTTAGGATACTGTTCCCAAGTCCAAAGGAAAAAAAAAAATCTGATATAATCCACTACCACCTAAAATGATTCAAATTCTGTTCTGAATGAATCAGATGGTATGTTGGCATTTCATAGGTACAAACTCTTCAATTAACTCATCATGAATTAGGTACATGTGTGTGTTCTCCCCAAATCTTGCTCCTTCTTCATCCTCCCTTACCCAACCCCCTCTCAAAACACCCACAATATGCAGAAACAAAAATAGTTCCTTGAGAGTTGAGGTCATAACTTAAACATTTTTTATAATCTAGCACAGTATCTTGCACTATATAGTCATGCCCAAAATGTTTATTATGAATGAACTAGTGATTAGATTCTAGCAAAAATCTATAACGATCAACTCAGCTACCATCCACTCAGCAAGAGTTAGGACCTCCAATGAAGCTGTGCCATTTTACTTGTGCAAAAGCACTGTAACCAAAATGAGAGCTTGGGTAGTGAGCAACAGTAATCTCTTCCCGGCTTCCCATACAAAAAGACAAACTCAATGCAGTCTCTAGTTATCCCAGTTATCAAGTTATCCTATACAGAAGTCACAAGATCACTGTTGTAAGAGCTCTCACTGCTATAGCTCCGTAAGTGATGCCAACTGAAACTGAGAAATAGAGGCAAAATTATCAAACAAAATGAAATAAGGGTCTGACCACATTCTCTCTTTCAAGGCTTTGCATCTGAGAATATCGCAGAGAAAAGCAATTCATACATAATCACATGCCTAATGTGCAAATCAACATGCTGGCCTAATGCCTGACTTTACTAGATCAGAGTCATATAAATGTAGGTAAAAGAAAACCATCAGGAACCAAAATTGTCCCTTATCAGGGGAAGTGCATAATAATCATGTATTTCCACAAAATTCCAAATAGTACTTACTGAGAAATTAAACCAATATGCATTTGGAGCAGCAACAGCTCCAGTACTCAACCTGTGTGAGGAAGAAATAATCTTCCCATGAACTCAAAATTTAATATCCCTAATTGTCCCAGTGTAAGTAAGAGTCGGTGAAACAGCATGCAACCTTTTCCCTAGACAATCTCTAAAACTATCTTTTACTGGATTTTTTTTTTAAAGTATGTACAGAGAGTCCAAGAAAAAGACAGTAAAGGCAAGAATTTCTAAAATGTAATTCAAATATCATTATAATAATAGCACGAAGCAATTGCTTTTCACAATTAGTGTTCTCTCACGTTTAGATCATCTTCTCATTACTGTA
Organism: Zalophus californianus; assembly: GCF_009762305.2. Taxonomy (NCBI): domain Eukaryota; kingdom Metazoa; phylum Chordata; class Mammalia; order Carnivora; family Otariidae; genus Zalophus; species Zalophus californianus. The sequence goes on from NC_045600.1 coordinate 88,523,792, forward strand.
TTTTTTAAATTTTCTAGACATATTTATGTAATTCTTATTTGGAAATACTAATATCTAGAAAAATTTAACTCAATGGAATACCATACAATCAGAAATGTGAATATGATCCTAAAATGTAAATATTCTTCAGGATTCGTAACTAAATCTTTTTATTCCCTATTGAACTAAAAATTGTCATTTTATTTGTATTTAAATAAAATAGAAGAAAGTGAATTTTTAAGAAATGACAGTTTTCAACATTTTCTCTTTTGCTCCTTGTAAATACTAAATAACAGGGCGCCTGGGTGGCTCAGATGGTTAAACCTCTGCCTTAAGCTCAGGTCATGATCTTGGGGTCTTGAGATATACCCCAACAGCGGGCTCCTGGCTCAGCAAGAAGTCTGCTTCTCCCTCTTCTTCTCTCTCTGCCTCTCTCCCCTGGTCGTGCTTTGTCTCTCTCTCTCTCTCTCTCTCAAATGAATAAATATCTTAAAAAAATAAATACTAAATAACTAATTCATCTTTGCATATCAAAGTGCTCAACGTTCTCGAAGAACAACTGTTTCATTCTGACAAATAGGCAAATGCTACAGATATGCTTTCCTGTCTTCAAGTATACAGCAAAGGGAGAGATCAACTTGATGGACAATGGGAGAAAGATGATTTGTTCTAGAAGACAGACATGGAAGGTCAAGGCATGAGTTTTAGATAGGGGAATGGCTCCTCTTGTAAAAAGAGAAACTTGGTGATATGTAATGCACTTGCAATGTCAGAAAAAAATAAAGCATCATGTCTCAACTTCAAAGTTATCAGACATGGTACTATAGTTAAAACAAAGGATGTAGGTTTTAGGAGGAACAAAGGGACCAAGAACAAGATTTGTCTGCGCTTCTTCCAGGTGCTTCCTCTGAGTGTTAATCAAATGAAGGTTCTATTATATTTGGGGCATCATTGCTAGAACTTTAATCTGCTTCATTCTTGTCTTTCATCATCTTCTTTGTTGCTTGGGAACTGGACTGATTTATTGATTTTGATTTGTAAGAATTTCAAAAAAGATCTTTAGTACTAGATCAAGGTACACAATTTATCAGGTACTGGAAATATTTTGTGAAGATGCAGCGTTTCCGCTGAGTTACTATAGAACTTAATTGCCCTCTAAAATAATAGGTTTGGTTTAGAGGCCTGATGCCAGGCTACAAGTGCTTGCTGGCTCAGATCTGTCTCTTTCAAGCTTAATGAACAGTCTTTGTTCAGCTTCCAAACACTCCTTATGGTTAATACTTGATAGAGCACAATATTTTCACCCAGAAAGGGAAGTTCAATATATTTACTCAAAACTCCTAATTGAATAGCCAATTTAGAGTCAAAATTTAGTCTACATGTCTCTAGTAATTTATATGTTTGGGGGAATTTTAGGTTCACTAGATTTTGTATTCTGGTGCACTTATATAAAATGTGCTGCCAGAACATGCATGATTGATCTGGTTTTGTTGCTGATACTTGCAAAATCTTGATTTCCCCTGACTTCCCATATGGCAAGCTAGTAGAGAAATATAACAGTGACAATATCATAGCACTTTTCTCTGAGGAGCTCAAAGTATTTTCCAACATTAATCCTCACACGGCATTCCTATGAAGTTAACCAGCAGAGATATTATTTCTATTTTATTTTATTTTTTTTAAAGATTTTATTTATTTATTTGATCTCTATATAATTGTTTTGTTATTTAGAGGATTATATTTATTGACACATCTATAAGAAAGATATATTATGGGTAAATGTGTGCACTTTCAGCCTGTAAAGATTTTAGTCTTGAATTCTACTCTGAAATTAATATGGCTCACCTGGGATTTGATTTTTCTTTCCATTGGGTGGGTATATCGTGGCTCATCTTTAACCCTTTCCCCCCTGACAAATACTTATCCTATTTCACTAGGTTTTAAGATTATTTTTATAAGCATCATAGGGTATGAATTGCTTTTTACCAACTCATTCTGGTAAGGAAATAAAACCATTTATAGCTGTCATCCTCCCTAATATTTGCTTGGATTTTATCATGTTTTCTATGCTTTCGGATGTTTTATATTGTACCTAAATTTTTACCTTGTGTTCTCTTCTTGCAATGGAGTGAGAAAGTCTTTACATATTTTAAAGGTCTCAATTTTATCAAAAGCTCCCTGGAGCAAATATCAGAGAGTGATCACTCAGACAGGTCACATTATAGGGTTTGAGGAAGGAATTTGGAGCCAGGCACATCTGTGCTGGTATCTTAATTCTGCTTATTAGCTAGAACAGTGGCTTCTACAATGGAATGTATATACTTCAGGGATAGACAAGATTATCTAATGGGGTGCTGAAAATAATTTAAGAATTTTATTTACATTTACTTTTTAATCTAAAAATAGACAAGGTTATCTAACGGGGTGCTGAAAAAAATTTTAAGACTTTTATTTACTTTTTTAATCTAAAAATTGGGAAGCAGAAAAAGATTTCCTAACATTACCATATATATTCACAACAATGCCCCCAATTAGTTGTTACATCAAAAGGCTATATTTTATCAACAGCAACTAGCCAATCCTGAGGACAATGGGAGTTCCAACCTTGCAAAGAGGAGGGCAATGTTGTCTTCTTTTATTTGTTTTCAGCACATTATAATCTATTGTATTTGATGTGTACACTTAGTTTCAACTAACTAACCTTGATAAAATGATCAAGTAAATTAAGAGGACTTTTGAAAAGATATTATATATCTAACATAATCTTAGTTATGCAACAAGAACAAGAAAAGGGCAAAGTTGATGCTTGCCCTACTTCTCAAATAAGCTAGGTCTTTGTCACCCTTATTTCTAGGGTCAACGCTGACAATCTAAACCTATCTGACAAAAATTAGCCAACAAAATTTTTTTTAAGACTTATTTATTTTAGAAAGACAGAGAGTTTTTTTGTGCACACATATGTAGGGAGAGAGGCAGAGGGAGAGAATCTTCAAGCAAACTCCTGCTGAGCCTGGACCTCAGATGATACAGGGCTCATCCCATAACCTTCCGTGATGAAAAGATAAAAAAGGAAATTACATACATTTCAAATTATTCTCGCTTTCTTATCTCTTAATTTTATATTATTTTTGTATTTCCATGTAGCAAATGTATACTTATAAGTTATATATATTGTTTGCATAAAATGGTTTTACTCATTGGGATTCAATGAACAACGCTGGAAACCTTTGACATTTGACCTTCTTCAGAGCCAGAAATATGTTTATATGCTTCATCCTTATATTCCCAATGTCCAGATCTACATACCATGCTATGAAATTAAAGAACATACATGTATTGCCAAAAACGAATCCCTAAAGAGTCTTCTCTATTCTCAACTGTGAATTAAAGAGCCTACAAATTATTTAATAATGATTCAATGACTAAAGAAGATAATTTTCTGGTACTATGTCTATATTTTAGTGAGTAATGCTTGGTAATAGGTAGATGTTACTACATTATTCTGTCTTCTCTCTGGAATTTCTGGTGCCTCTGGAATCTTTCAGTACTCTAGGACATCTTTTTAGGATTCTAAGATATTAGGAAAGTGGATTTTGGCATCAACATTTTCCTCATAGAATCAACAAAAAATAATGAACAAAGAATTCCTAAAATATGTTTGCAAACGAGATATCTACTGGAGAAAAAAAAGGGTACAATACACCCTTGAACTGTGGTAGAGCCAAGAGTTCCAACCCTCTGCACAGTTGAAAACCCACATACAACTTTTGCCTCCCCCAAAACTTAACTACTAATACCCTACTGTTGACTGGAAGTCTTACTGATAAAACAATTAACAAATATTTTGTGTTTATATCATATACTGTATTCTTACAATAAAGTAAGGTAAAGAAAAGAAAGTGTTGGGGGGCGGAGCAAGATGGCGGAGGAGTAGGAGACCTGGATTTCGTCTGGTCTCAGGAATTCAGCTGAATAGGGATCAAACCATTCTGAACACCTACGAACTCAAAAGGAGATCGAAGAGGAGAGTAGCAACAACTCTCTGAACAGAGAAGCGACCACTTTCTGGAAGGTAGGACGTGCGGAGAAGTGAATCTGAGGCAATATTCGGGAGGATAGACGGCAGGGGAGGGTGCCTCCGTTGGCCACTTCTGGCAAGTGATAGAGCCACGGAGCACAAAATCAGACCTTTTAAGTCGGCTTCGTGGAGGGACGTCGCTCCAGTGGCTAAGCGGGGGGTGGAACCCTCGCAGGACAGTGTGGTCTCAGGACCCTCGGGGTCACAGAAAGACTGGGGGAGCCTGAGTACGGCACAGCTCCCACGTATCGGAGCGGGGAAGCCGGCTGCAGAGACGAAACCAAGGCGTTGGCTCTCAGCTTGGGGTTGCCATAGACTGTGATCCGCAGCCCACTCCGGCCACTGCTCTTCCAGCAGGGATCCAAAAAGCGGCAGATCCGGGGAGACTCTCCTTCCTCCCCGGAGAGGAGCAGCGCGGGAGCGCACTGCAGGGATCTGCTGGGTTTGGAGACTAGACAAGGGGTCGGGTGCCAGAGATAGAAACGCTCTGTCACAGGCTGGGTGAGCACGGAGTGCGGCCGGAGACTAGGGAGACGGGAGTGACTGCTTTTCTCTGGGGGATCACTGAGGAGCGGGGCCCGAGTTCTCAGATCCTCTGGGTGGAGATTGGGAGGCCACCATTTTCACCCTGGTCCTCCAAAGCTGTACCGAGAGCTTGCAGGGAACAAAATCTCCTGAGAGCAAACCCGAGCAGCTTGCTTAGCCCAGACTGACAAGGGCGGGGCAATTCCACCTCCAGCAAAGACATTTGGGAACCACGGCAACAGGCCCCTCCCCCAGAAGATCAGCACGAACAGCCAGCAAGCCAAGACCAAGTTTACCAATCAAGGAGAATGGGAGAACTCCAGCGCTAGGGGAATACTGCACATAGAACTCATGGCTTTTTTTCCCATGATTCATTAGTTTTTCAAAGTTAATTTCTTTAACTGTTTTTTTAATTTCTCTTTTTCCCTTTATCAACCAACATCTTATCAATCCCTTTTTTTAAAAAAAACATTTTTTTTTCATTCTTAGAGTCATATTTTATCCCTTCATAGTAGTTACCCTTATTTTTGGCATATATATATATAAGTTGTTCTCTCTTTAAAATTTTGAGATACAGTTTCTTCTAACAGATCAAAATATACCCTAAATCACCAGTGTATGGCTTTCTTCTAGTCTCCTGCTTGATCACATTCTCTCTCTTTTTTTAAATCTTCTTCTTTCTTTTTTCAAACAACTTCTTATCGTATCAATTCCTTTTATAAAATCTTTTATAATTTTCATCTTTACAGTCATCTTCCATCCCTTCATTGTATCAACCCTTATTTTGTACATATATAAGTCTTTCTTCCTTTAAAATTTTAGGAGGCACTTTGTTCTAACAGACCAAAATATGCCCAAAATCTAGTGTGTGGCACTGATCTATGCACTAGCCTATTCATATTTGATCATATTCAGGTTTATTGTATTGTTCTGTTTTTGTTTTTAATCTTTTTCTTTTTGTTTTTGTTTTTTCTTTCTTTCTTTTCTCTGTCTTTTTTCTTTCTTTCCTTTTCTTTTCCCCTGGTTTCAGGTCTTTTCTGATTTGTGTACAGTATATTTTCTGGGGACGTTGTTAACCTGTTAGCATTTTGTTCTCTCATTCATCTAGTCTCCTCTGGACAAAATGACAAGATGAAAAAAATCACCTCAGCAAAAAGAACAAGAGATAGTACCGTCAGCCAGGGACCTACTCAATACAGACATTAGTACGATGTCGGACCTAGAGTTCAGAAACATGATTTTAAAGATACTAGCTGGGCTTGAAAAAAGCGTGGAAGTTATTAGAGAAACCCTTTCTGGAGAAATAAAAGAACTAAAATCTAACCAAGTCGAAATCAAAAAGGCTATTGATGAGGTGCAATCCAAAATGGGGACACTAACTGCTAGGATAAATGAGGCAGAAGAGAGAATCAACGATACAGAAGACGAAATGATGGAAAATAAAGAAGCTGAGAAAGAGAGAGAGAAACAACTATAGGATCACGAGAGCAGAATTCGAGATATAAGTGATATGATAAGATGAAACAACATTAAAATAATTGGGATCGAGAAGAAGAAGAGAGAGAGAGAGGGGCAGAAGGTATATTGGAGCAAATAATAGCAGAGAACTTCCCTAATGTGAGGAAGGAAACAGGCATCAAAATCCAGGAGGCTCAGAGAACCCCTCTCAAAATCAATAAAAATAGGTCAACACCCCGACATCTAATAGTAAAACTTACGAGCCTCAGGGACAAAGAGAAAATCCAGAAAGCAGCTCGGGAGAAGAGATATGTAACCTATAATGGTACAAACATTAGATTGGCAACAGACCTATCCACAGAGACCTGGCAGGCCAGAAAGGACTGGCATGAGATCTTCAGAGCACTAAACGAGAAAAATATGCAGCCAAGAATACTATATCCAGCTAGGCTCTCATTCAATATAGAAGGAGAGATAAAAAGCTTCCAGGACAAACAAAAACTAAAGGAATTTGCAAACACGAAACCAGCCCTCCAAGAAATATTGAAAGGGGTCCTCGAAGCAAAGAGAGAGCCTAAAAGCAGCACAGAGCAGAAAGGAACACAGACAATATACAGTAACAGTCACCTTACAAGCAATACAATGGGACTAAATTCATATCTTTCAATAGTTACCCTGAATGTAAATGGGCTCAATGCCCCAATCAAAAGACACAGGCTATCAGATTGGATTAAAAAACAAGACCCATCGATATGCTGTCTGCAAGAGACTCATTTTAGACCGAAAGACACCCCCAGATTGAAAGTGAGAGGGTGGAAAACCATTTACCATGCTAATGGACACCAAAAGAAAGCTGGGGTAGCAATCTTTATATCAGACAAATTAGATTTTAAAACAAAGAGTGTAATAAGAGATGAGGAAGGACACTGTATCCTACTTAAAGGGTCTATCCAACAAGAAGATCTAACAATTGTAAAATATCTATGCCCCGAACATGGGAGCAGCCATTATATAAGGCAATTAATAACGAAAGCGAAGAAACACATTGACAACAATACAATAATAGTGGGGGACTTTAACACCCTCCCCCCACTGAAATGGACAGATCTAAGCAAAAGATGAACAAGGAAATAAAGACTTTAAATGACACACTGGACCGAATGGACTTCACAGACATATTCAGAACATTCCATCCCAAAGCAACGGAATACATATTCTTCTCTAGTGCCCATGGAACATTCTCCAGAATTGATCACATCCTAGGTCACAAATCAGGTCTCAACCGGTACCAAAAATTGGGATTATTCCCTGCATATTTTCAGACCACAATCCTTTGAAACTAGAACTCCATCACAAGAGGAAAGTTGGAAAGAACTCAAATACACGGAGGCTAAAGAGCATCCTACTAAAGAATGAATGGGTCAACCAGGAAATTAAAGAAGAATTTAAAAAATTCATCGAAACAAATGAAAATGAAAACACAACTGTTCAAATTCTTTGGGATACAGCAAAGGCAGTCCTGAGAGGAAAGTATATAGCAATACCAGCCTTTCTCAAGAAACAAGAAAGGTCTCAAATACACAACCTAACCCTACACCTAAAGGAGCTGGAGAAAGAACAGCAAATAAAGCCTAAACCCAGCAGGAGAAGAGAAATAAGAAAGATCAGAGCAGAAATCAATGAAATAGAAACCAAAAGAACAGTAGAACAGATCAACAAAACTAGGAGCTGGTTCTTTGAAAGAATTAACAAGATTGATAAACCCCTGGCCAGACTTATCAAAGAGAAAAGAGAAATGACCCAAATCAACAAAATCATGAATGAAAGAGGAGAGATCACAACCAACACCAAAGAAATACAATTATAAGAACATATTATGAGCAAGTCTATGCCAGCAAATTAGAGAACCTGGAAGAAATGGGTGCATTCCTAGAGATGTATCAAGTACCAAAATTGAACCAGGAAGAAATAGAAAACCTGAACAGACCTATAACCACTAAGGAAATTGAAGCAGTCATCAAAAATCTCCCAACAAACAAATGCCCAGGGTCAGATGGCTTCCCAGGGGAAGTCTATCAGACATTTAAAGAATTAATACCTATTCTCCTGAAACTGTTCCAAAAAATAGAAATGGAAGGAAAACTTCCAAACTCATTTTATGAGGCCAGCATTACCTTGATCCCAAAACCAGACAAAGACCCCATCAAAACGGAAAATTACAGACCAATATCCTTGATGAACATGGACGCAGAAACCCTTCCAAAATGCTAGCCAATAGGATCCAACAGTACATTAAAAGGATTATTCACCACGACCAAGTGGGATTTATCCCTGGGCTGCAAGGTTGGTTCAACATCCGCAAATCAATCAACGTGATACAATACATTAACAAAAGAAAGAACAAGAATCATATGATCCTCTCAACAGATGCAGAAAAAGCATTTGTCAAAGTACAGCATCCTTTCTTGATCAAAACTCTTCAGAGTATAGGGTTAGAGGGTATGTACCTCAATATCATAAAAGCCATCTATGAAAAACCTACAGCCAATATCCTTCTCAATGGAGAAAAGCTGAGAGCTTTCCCCCTAAGGTCAGGAACGCGGCAGGGATGTCCACTATCACCACTGCTATTCAACATAGTAGTAGACGTCCTAGCCACAGCAATCAGAGAACAAAAAGAAAACAAAGGCATCCAAATCAGCAAAGAGGAAGTAAAACTCTCACTCTTTGCAGATGATATGATACTGTATGTGGAAAACCCAAAAGACTCCACACCAAAACTGCTAGAACTCATACAGGAATTCAGTAAAGTAGCAGGATATAACATCAATGCACAGAAATCAGTGGCATTCCTACATACCAACAACAAGACAGAAGAGAGACAAATCAAGGAGTCGATCCCATTTACAATTGCACCCAAAACCATATGATACCTAGGAATAAATTTAGCCAAAGAGGCAAAGGATCTGTACTCAGAAAACTATAAAATACTCATGAAAGAAATTGAAGAAGACACAAAGAAATGGAATAACATTCCATACTCATGGATTGGAAGAACAAACATTGTGAAGATGTCAATGCTACCTAGAGCAATCTACACATTCAATGCAATCTCCATCAAAATACCAACCACTTTTTTTAAGACATGGAACAAATAATCTTAAAAGTTGTATGGAACCAGAAGAGACCCCGAATAGCCAGAAGAATGTTGAAAAAGAAAAGCAAAGCTGGCGACATCACAATTCCGGACTTCCAGCTCTATTACAAAGCTGTCCTCATGAAGACAGTATGGTACTGGCACAAAAACAGACACATAGATCAATGGAACAGAATAGAGAGCTCAGAAATGGACCCTCAACTCTATGGTCAACTCATCTTTGACAAAGCAGGAAAGAATGTCCAATGGAAAAGAGACACTCTCTTCAACAAATGGTGTTGGGAAAATTGGACAGCCACATGCAGAAGAATGAAACTGGACCATTTCCTTACACCACACACAAAAATAGACTCCAAATGGTTGAAAGACCTAAACGGGAGACAGGAGTCCATCAAAATCCTAAAGGAGAACACAGGCAGCCACCTCTTCGACCTCAGCCGCAGCAACTTCTTCCTAGAAACATCGCCAAAAGCAAGGGAAGCAAGGGCAAAAATGAACTATTGCGATTTCAACAAGATAAAAAGCTTTTGCACAGCAAAAGAAATAGTCCACAAAACCAAAAGACAACCGACAGAATGGGAGAAAATATTTGCAGATGACATATCAGATAAAGGGCTAGTATCCAAAATCTATAAAGAACTTATCAAACTCAACACCCAAAGAACAAATAATCCAATCAAGAAATGGGCAGAAGACACGAACAGACATTTTTCCAAAGAAGACATCCAAATGGACAACAGACACATGAAAAAGGGCTCAACATCGCTCGGCATCAGGGAAATCCAAATCAAAACCTCAATGAGATCCCACCTCACACCAGTCAGAATGGCTAAAATTAACAAGTCAGGAAACGAAAGATGTTGGCGGGGATGTGGAGACAGGGGAACCCTCCTACACTGTTGGTGGGAATGCAAGCTGGTGCAACCACTCTGGAAAACAGTACGGAGGTTCCTCAAAAAGTTGAAAATAGAGCTGCCCTATGACCTAGCAATTGCACTACTGGGTATTTACCCTAATACAAATGTAGGGATCCAAAGGGGTACGTGCATCCCGATGTTTATAGCAGCAACGTCCACAATAGCCAAACTGTGGAAAGATCCAAGATGTCCATCGACAGGTGAATGGATAAAGAAGATGAGGTATATATACACAATGGAATATTATGCAGCCATCAAAAGGAATGAGATCTTGCCATTTGCAACGACGTGGATGGAACTGGAGGGTGTTATGCTGAGTGAAATAAGTCAATCAGAGAAAGACATGTATCATATGACCTCACTGATATGAGGAATTCTTAATCTCAGGAAACAAACTGAGTGTTGCTGAGTGGTTGGGGGTTGGAGGGATGGGGTGGCTGGGTGATAGACATTGGGGAGGGTATGTGCTATGGTGAGTGCTGTGAATTGTGCAAGACTGTTGAATCACAGATCTGTACTTCTGAAACAAATAATGCAACATATGTTCAGAAAAAAGAAAGAAGAAGATAGCAGGAGGGGAAGAATGAAGGGGAGTAAGTCGGAGGGGGAGACGAACCATGAGAGACGATGGACTCTGAAAAACAAACTGTGGGTTCTAGAGGGGAGGGGTGTGGGGGGATGGGTTAGCCTGGTGATGGGTATTAAGGAGGGCACGTTCTGCGTGGAGCCCTGGGTGTTATGCACAAACAATGAATCATGGAACACTACATCTAAAACTAATGATGTAATGTATGGTGATTAACCTAACAATAAAAAATTAAAAAAAAGAAAAGAAAGTGTTATTAAGAAAGTCATAAGGAAGAGAAAATAAGAGTACTGTAGTATATTTATCATAAAAAAACACCCACAACACATTTAAGTGGGCCTGCACAGTTCAAACCCATGTTGTTCAAGGGTCAACAGTAAAACAGAAAAAAATCACCCTACTTGATATGTTATGTGTTGTGCTAATGATGAAATATGAGCAATCTATGATATAGTCATTCAAGAAACAGTATAAGAGCTCCAAATTTTTGAGGCTGCAAAAGTTGGTGCCATTTTATAACGCAAGGAAAAAAAACTGTTTTCTGTACTATTAGATTCACCAAAATGCTTTCCAGGATGATATGGAGATTCATAAATTCATGCTATTAAATTATGGCAAGTATTGCTTTTGTTTTGCCTTTAAGGAAGGTACCTTTGCCAGATCAAATATGTCAAACGATTCTGAGACACTAACAATTATGTTTTACTCAAGATACATGCCATCTGCAGATAGAAACTGCATTTATAGCATGAATACACACACACACACACACACACACACACACAATTATCTTGTATGCAGGAATTAAAAGCATTATGTATATGGTAGGCATCATGAATGCAAAGAAGAATGACCTATCAGTGTAGCTGGGGAGACAGCATATAATCCAATTATTCAAAAAATATACATAAATAGAAATAAAAATAATATATTATGAAACAAGAAAAAAAGTCCCAGCTTCAGCATAAAGATGGAATGGTGAACAAGGGTACATAGAAAGATTCAAGGAAGAGTTAACTCTTGAAGGAATGAGAAAAAGACAAAGGGAAAATGGCACCAGGCAAGACAGTGATTGCAGTTGAGTATTTGTAATGCATGGCTGAAGTGTTTAGATTTCATCCTATAGTCAGTTGTAAACTACCGAAAGGTTTTAAGGATTGAAGGACAGGTGAATAACATGATCAAGTTTGCATTTCCAGAGATGACTCTAATACTAACGTGAAGGTATGGATGAAAGTGTCTTGCTTATTTTTTTTCCAATATGTTTTATAAAAAGGTTGCCTTAGTTCTGAATGGAAACCTCTGTGTATACGTATTTTGACTGAGTTTTTTGATGAATTTATGGAGACTTTTAAATTTTTATTATTGAATCTTCTTTAAAAAGAAGTATCCTTTCCACTTGTTCAAGTATCATTTTTGCCCATCAAAAGGATTTTAGATTTTTTCTCATACATACTTTTCATTTATTATGCTTGTCCTTAGGTAGTTTTTCCTAGTTATTGTTAGTAGAACAGGGAAACTATTGGTGTTCATATATTAATTTTATCAAAAGTCACATTTCTAAATTCACTTATTATGAAATTTTTAGTTGATTCTCATAAATTTTATAATAAATTTAAAATACTTACAAATAATATAAATCTTGCCTCTTTCCAAATTGCCTATTTCTTATATCCTCCTTTTGTGTAATATCATTGTGCTATTTGTGCATATTAAATAATATGCAATAATACAACATTCAAAAATAATATGTTTAGAATTAATAATCTTAATTTATTTTTTCTGAATTTAATGAAATTCTTCTGCTTAAACATGGTTCTGGGGGTTCCTGGGTGGCTCAGTTGGTTAAGCGTCTGTCTTTAGCTCAGATCATGATCCCAGGATCCCGGGATCAAGCCCGCCTTGGGCTCCCCACTCACTGGGGAGTCTGCTTCTCCCTCTCCCTCTGCCTCTCCCCCCCAATCGTGTGCTCACATGCGTGTGCATGCTCTCTCTCTCTCTCTCAAATAAATAAATAATCTTAAAAAAATAAACATGGTTCTGAATTTTGGGTTAAATTACTTCTTTTGTTATTTTTATTTTCTATTTTATTATCTTATTATTATTTGTTGCCATTCTGCTAAGATAATTTAATTGGTTATGAGCAATGAAGTTTCTGAAAATGACCACTATTGTATTCCTTTGACCTATTCATATCATCATTACAGTAAAGTATTTCCTAATAGTCACCCATTCTAACTTACTGATGACTTCTATTTGATAATGAAGTATGATCTTAATATGCTTGGGACATCACCCTAGGCCCTCTTCCTTGGTGGCCCCTGAACTCCAAATCTTGCCTACTTTTTGCTTAACTACTTTTTTTTAGTCAGTTAAGTGCTATTTTATTCTGTTTCTCATCTCTCACCCTATGCAATTGGGGAATTAGAAAAAGTTTCAAGGGGAGAAGCCATACAGAATGTCAGCAATTTCCCTTCTATTGGCCCCTTACCTCCTGGTCACATTGGTAGTCAAGAATTACAAGTTTTGTCTATGTAGATCTATGAGATTTGCACACCCATTGAGCCACTTTCTTTTTGGCTATCTGCTCAGCAAATATATCAAATGAAAAGGGGTGGCAAATGCTGGAATCACATCAATGTGTTTCTCTCATCTCTAGGAGCTTGGATATTTAGTACTCTATGCTTCAACTGGTACCTGATGCCCTTAAACAGCTACTTATTTTTAATTAATTTTATCCAAATTTCATAATTGTTCTTACCAGATGGAATGACTTGATACAAATTATTTTGTTATAGCTGGGATTGGAAGTGGAAAACTTTAAATAGCATTGAGTTATCAGTACTTTCAAGTCTTAATATATTTCTACCTAAAAATATCCATGTGTGCTGCTTTGTTTGGCTTTTATTTTTCTATCTGTTGAAAGGAGAATATACATACTTTTATACCTCTCACATCTTTTTCTCTGTTAATGCGATATTGATTTTCTAACCCTTTTGGAAATGTTGGTCATTTATGTTTTCCTAAGAAAAAAATCATATCATACAGGGCTTCAAATATACAGTTGACCCTTAAACAACATGAGGTTAGGGGGCATCAACCCCCCACACAGTAGAAAAATCTGTATATAACTTTCACCTACCCAAAAACTTAACTAATAATTGCCTATGGGTGACTGGAAGTCTAACCAATAACAAAAACTGTCAATTAACATGTATTTTGTATATGTATTATATTCTGTATCCTTAAAACAAAGGAAGCTGGACAAAATAAAATGTTATTAAGAAAATAAGAGGGAAGAGAAAATTAACATTTACACTACTGCACTGTATTTATTGACAAAAAATCCACATATATACAGACCTGCACTGTTCAAAACCATGTTGTTCAAAGGTCATCTGTATTTGCAAAAGTTAAGAAAGTGGTCTTGTGTAATTATTTAATTTGATCAATATCAATGATTATATTTCCATTCCCTTTCCATGTTAATATTATGGATTTATTTCTTGTTTATCTAGATTGAAACTCTGGTGAAATATTTTACTGTTGTAAATTGTTTTTATTTTATCCAAAGAACCAATTCTTGGGTTTATTTGTTACCCTATATTTTCAAGTTATGAACTCCCGCTTCAGTTTAAAAAAAAATGTTCTTATCATTCCTTTGAGGTTATTTTGTTAATATTTTACATGTTTTCATTGACTGCATAATTCAGTATATAGTACATATTATGAAAACATAGAAGAAGGAGAAGGAAGAGGAGGGGGAGAAGAAGAAGAAAAATATATAACAGGCTTGATAAAGATATAAGAAGTAAAGGGTATGAGTTTTGAAACCTACACTCACAGACACAATGAAATAACTATTACCAATCCAGCCATAAAAAAAATTTATAAAACTAGATAAAATATATACAACAACATATGCAGGTCAGTTTTGTCTGTTTTGAAACAACTATAAATATTGTTCTACAATTGGTCTCTCTATTAATTTCCATTTTGTTTTGATGTTTTTCTTGTTTCTATTCCACTTCCTTAAGTAAATTGTGAAAATGTCTACTCTCCATTTTGCTAGTCCTACTATATTTCTGAAATTAAAGATATTTATTTTCTTTTATCCTAAGCTCATTTTTCATATATTTAAGCCCTACTATCTCATTTTTGATCATTTACATCAGAGGAGTCCTATTTGGGAAGTTTCTTGCTTGTTTTGATTTTAAGGGATAATGTATTTTAAATTTTCATTAGCCCTGTGGCTCAATGGTAACTGATGTGGTACGTATTCTTGTCTAACTTTTACTGTCATATTGTCCCTGCCACTTTTCTCTATTTAAATTGAATGAAGTACATTTTGTACAGGCACAATGGTATTGTCTTTTTGATTATTACCTTTGAATGGGGCGCATTTTTACCTGGATTATTTGTTAAAATGATGAAGAGGATAGGCAGAGTAAATTATGTCAACATGCAACATAAATTAAGGTTTATTTTTCCTAAATATCTTCTCAGCAACTAAGTAATCTGTGGGAATAACTCTTTCCATGACTAGCACTTAAGTCTGTCTAGCTATATCACTAATCTGACCTTGGAAACTGACCACTGAGCTGGATATAGGTATGAGATAAAGAATTCATTTTTATATCATTTAAATATCTAGAAAAGTTATGACTACACCAAATAGTAAGAATATAAAAAGGAGGGGTGCCTGGGTGGCTCAGTCGTTAAGCATCTACCTTTGGCTCAGGTCATGATCCCAGGGTCCTGGGATCGAGCCCCGCATCGGGCTCCCTGCTCAGCGGGAGGCCTGCTTCTCCCTCTCCCACTCTCCCTGCTTGTGTTCCCTCTCTCCCTGTCTCTCTCTGTCAAATAAATAAATAAAATCTTTAAAAATATATATAAAAAGGACTCTGAAAGAATCATATAATAGATTTTTAATCTAATTTAGTGCCCAATAATCTGGGCAGGGAGATTAGATATCAAAATCAGGCTGAATATAAGGTAATGTGAATAAGGTATAACTAAGGTGACTCCAGTGAATATGAATTGCACACCTATCTCATTTAGAGTTCATGGACTGGGAGTCTCTATCTATTAGCATAACCCTATAAAAGTGCCAACTTTATATCATAATAATAATAAAAAATCAACCTGAATACTTGCAGCTCTAGCTCTCCTCTTCCAACCAAAATGTATGTCAAGTAAAAAACCTGAGAAAGTAGCTACAATTCACTTGGATTGATAACCCCATTTGCTTAAGAGAGCACAATCATTTTCATGGCATCTTTTTTTTTCTTTTTTTTCCTCCTTC
The DNA here is from genome assembly GCF_009762305.2 of Zalophus californianus. Taxonomy (NCBI): domain Eukaryota; kingdom Metazoa; phylum Chordata; class Mammalia; order Carnivora; family Otariidae; genus Zalophus; species Zalophus californianus. Next base: position 88,539,797 of record NC_045600.1, read on the forward strand.
TTTTTAACCTGGGAAACCTCTTTTTTTAAGTACAGAGATGATGTAAATCAAAACTATAATATTCGCATTTTAGAGATGTTAGCTCTTGGCCAGAGCCCACCGAAAGTGGTGCCACAAGCCTGGCAGTGAGCAAACAACCCTGACAGGGACCAGCACCACTCCAAAGTGACTCCTCCCGCAGGAAGATAACCACACACAACAGTCAGAACTGCAACCCCAGCAGTGGGCTGACAGCAGAAACCTGGTCTGATTGCAGGCTCAATCACCAATAAAAGGCTTCTCAGGGACAACACAGAAAAAGCACTTTACAGTTTAGTGCAACTATATCTCTGGCAAATGCCTAGCCTGACTCAGCTCAAGCCCAAGGCAGCCCCAGACTGGCTCCCTACGAACACAGGGACCAAACACTGCCCAAAACAAGCAAAGAGCCATTGCAGATGACTGGACAGAAGACAAAAGCAGCTCAGCCATAAAAGCAGGTGCACACAACAAACAGAGGGGACACCCCTGAAGCATCAGTTTCTGATGAACAGGAGGCACTGCACTACAGAGCACTACAGAACCTCATCTTCATAAGGTCACTACTTTCAAGAACAGAAGATGTAGCTGACTTTCTTACACATAATAATAGACTCAAAGAGTTAGACAAAATGAGGAAACAGAGGAATGTGTCCCAAAGAAAAGAACAGGACAAAAATCAGAGCAAAAGACCTAAGCAAAACAGATGCGAGTAATATGCCAGATAGACAACTTAAAGTAATGGTTACAAAGATACTCACAGGACTTGACAAAAAAGTGAAGGACTTCAGGAAGACTCTTAATAGATGGAAAACATAAGAAACAATCAAGAGATGAGGAAGTCAATAAATGAAATTAAAAATAAACTAGAGGGAATGAATAGTAGACTAAAGGAAGCAGAAGAATGGATCAGCAACCTGGGGGACAAAGTAATGGAAAGTAATCAAGCTAAACAGGTGAGAGGGAGAAAAAAATATATATATATGTATTTTATATATATTTATATATGTATGTTTATATATATTTTATATATGTTTATATATATTTTATATATATTTACATATAAGTTTATATCTATATATAAATAGGCTCCAAACTCTACTCCAATTGTCTAAGGACTCTGACAATACATTCAGAAACATGAGGTGTTTTATCAGTTTTATCATTTTGAAGAACTTTTTCTTTAGTTCTGATTTACAATGATGGGCATTTACACAAGCTCTCTTCCTTATATACCTGCAGATTCCTATGGCTTATGTCCTTCTCTTTCCTCATTTACTATTCAATTTAGTGGAACATTCTTCAGTAACTTTCTGAGATACTATGCATTGGAAGCATCATTTTTAGAGCCTGGCATGTTAAAATGCTTTTTATTAATTTCTCTTATGTGATTGATAGTTTCACTAGGCATATTATTCTACATTAGAAATAATTTTTTCTTACAATTTACAAGATTTAGATTTTTCATCTTCTAATGACTTATTTGTGTTTTCCTCTCAGAAAGCTAGAATTATCCTATGTTTTATCTCAATGTGCTGATTTTCTTCACTATTTTTCTTGGTGTTGGTATAGGTCTATTTTCATCTACTAGGTTGAATCCTGGTGAACACATTCAATTTAAAAACTCATGAACTTTAATTTTCACCCCTTTTTAAAAAATTATTTATGTATATCACACTCCATTGTATTGTTCTGTCAATCATTATAGATTTCTTTCACTCTATATTTTAGCTGCTGGCCCCATTGGACTGACTTTATTTCACTAAACTCTTTTTTCCCAATTTCAAACTATCTTATTTCTACTCACTTTTCCAAGAAATGCAGTTGACTTTATCTTCAAAATCAACTGGTAAGTTATACATTTTTGCAATAAAATTTTAAATCATTAGGAATTCTATTAAATTTTTTAATTCATTTTATGTTCTTTTTCTTATTGTGTGAGTGTATTATCTTTTATTTCAATTGAAATATAGTTCACATACAATATTATATTAGTGTCAGGTGTATAACACACTAATTCAACAATTATATACATTATAAAATGCTAACCATAAGTGTAGTTACCATCCGTCACGATACAAAGTTATTACAATACTATTAACTCCCTATTCTGTACTTTACATCTGCATGAATTTACTTTATAAAGTTTAAAACTCTAATCTCCTTCACCAGTCTTGCCCATATCTCCCCCACACCATCTCTTCACTGGCAACCACCAGTTTATTCTCTGGACTTAAAATTCTGTTTGTTTTATTCCATTCATTTGTTTTGTTTCTGACTTACTTCATTTAGCATAATACCCTGTAGGTCCACCCATGTTGTTGAAAATGGCAAGATTTCATTCTTTTTACGGCTGAATAATATCTGTGTGTGTGTGTGTGTGTGTGTGTGTGTAATGTCATCTTTATCCATTCATCTATTGATGGATACTTATATTGCTTACATTGATTCTTCATAATGGTTATTGCAACTAATGCTGTAATAAACATAAGACTGCATATACCTCTCAAATTAGTGTACTCATTACTTCAGGTAAATGCCCAGAAAAAAGTGGAATTGCTGAATTATATGGTACTTCTATTTTTAATTTTGAGGGACCTCCCTGCTATTTTCCATAGTGGCTGCACCAATTTATATTCCCACCAACAGTGCATGAGGGTTCCCATTTCTCCACATCCTCACCAACATGCTATTTCTTCTCTTTTGGTACTAGCCATTCTGACAGGTTTGAGGTGATACTCACTGCGGTTTTCATTTGCATTTACCTAATGGTTAGTGATGTTGAGTATTTTTTCATGTCTGTTGGCCATCTGTATGCCTTCTTTTGAAAAATGTCCATTCAGGTTCTCTGCCCATTTTTTACTCAAATTTTTGTTTTCTGGAGTTCAGTTGTATGAATTCTTTATATAATTTGCATGTTAATGTAAATATCACTTCAAATGTCTTCTCCCATTCAGTAGGGTGGCATTTTCACTTTGTTGATTGGTTTTCTTCACTGTGCAAAAGCTTTTCAAAGTAGTCTCAATTGTTTATTTTTGCTTTTGTTACTCTTCCCTAAGAGAACAAATAAAAAAAAAATATTGCTAAGACCAATATCTAAGCACTTATTGCCTATGTTTTCTTTTAGTTTTATGATTTCAGTTCTTTTAGGTCTTCAACCCATTTTGAGTTTATTTTTGTATAGGGTGTAAAAAGCAGTCCAGTTCCATTCTTTTGCATATAGCTGTCCCATTTTCCCAACACCATTTATTGAAGAGACTTCAATAAATGAGTTTTCTCCCCTTTGCATATCTTGCTCCTTTGTCATAAGTTGACCATAGAAGTATAGAGTTAATTCTGAGCTCTCTGTTCTGTTCCATGGAACTATGTGTCCATATTTGTGCCAGTACCACATTGATTTGATTACTATAACTTTGTGATAAAGTTTGAAATCTGGGAGTGTGATACCTCCAGCTTTGTTCTTCTTTCTCAAGATTGCTTTGACTATTCAGGATCTTTTGCAGTTCCATACAAACTTTAGGATTATTTGTTCTTCTCTTGTGAAAAATGCTATTGGTATTCTGAGAATGAAGGCATTGACTCTGTAGATTGCTTTGGATAATATGAACATTGTAACAATATTAATTATTCCAAGTCATGAACATAGTACATCTTTCCATTTGTTTGTGTCATCTTCAATTACTTTCATCAGTGTTTTATACTTTACAGAATACAGGTCTTTCACCTCCTTGGTTCAATTTATTTCTAGGTATTTTACTCTTTTTGATAAAATTGTAGATAGGATTGTTTTCTTAATTTCTCTTTCTGCTTATTAGTGAATAGAAACAAGAGATTTCTGTATATTATTTTTTTATTCTGCAACTTTACTGAATTTCCCTATTAGTTTTAAAAGTTTTTTGGTGGAGTCTTTAGGGTTTTCTCTATATAGTATCATGTCTTCTGCAAATATTGACCAATACCCTTACCAATCTGGATGCATGTTATTTATTTTTCTTGTCTGATAGCTGTGACTAGGACTTCCAGTACTATGTTGAATGGAACTGGTAAGAGTGGCATCCTTGTCTTGTTTTTGATCTTTGAGGAAGATCTGGGTTTGTCATATATGGCCTTTTATTATGCTGAGGTATGTTCCCACTAGACCTACTTTGTTGAGTTTTAATCATGAACGGATGTTGAATTTTGTCAAATGCTTTTTCTGTACCTACTGAGATGATCATGTGATTTTAATCTTTTTTGTTAATGTGGTATATTACATTAATTGAATTGTAGATATTGAACCATACTTGCATCCCTAGAATAAATCCCACTTGATCATGTTAAATGAGCCTTTAAATGTATTGATGGATTTGGCTAATAGTTTGTCAAGGATTTTTGCATATATTTCAAAAGGTCTCCAATTTTATTTCTCTGTAATATCTTTGTCTGATATCAGTATCAGGTAATGCTGGCTTTGTAGAATGAATTTGGAAACTTTCTGTCCCCTTCAATTATTTGGAATATTTTGAAAAGGATAAGTATTAACTCTTCTTTAAATGTTTGGTAGAATTCCCTGTGAAGCCATCTGGTCCTGGACTTTTGTTTTGGGGAGTTTTTTGATTACCGGTTGACTTTATTATCAGTAGTCAGTCTGTCCAGAGTTTCTATTTCTTCCTAGTCGGTCTTAATGGACTGTATATTTTTGGGAATTTATTCATTTCTTCTAGGTTGTCCAATTTGTTGGTTAAAATTTTTTGTAGTTCTCTAATAATTCTTTGTTTCTTTGGTATTGATTGTAACTTCTCTTGCATTTCTGATTTTATTTATTTAAGTCCTCTTTTTTTTGATAAGTCTAGCTAGAGTTTATCAATTTTATTTATCTTTTCAAAGAACCAACTCTCAGTTTCATTGATCTTTCCTATTTCTTTTCGTTGTTTCTATTTCATCTATTTCCACTGTTTTTCATTATTTCCTTCATTCTACTAACTTTGAGTTTTCTCGGATCTTTTTCTACTTTCTTTAGGTGTAAGGTTAGATTGCTTATTTGAAATTGTTCTTGTTTTTTAAGGTAGGTCTATGTTATTATAAATTTTCCTCTTAGAACTGCTTTTGCTGCATCCCAAAGATTTTGGAGTGCTGTGTTTCCATTCTCATTTGTCTCAGGTATTTTTTTTATTTCCTCTTTGATTTCTTTATTGACCCATTGATTGTTTAGTAACATGTTGTTTACCCACCATGTTTTTGTATTTTTTCTTGTAATTGATTTCTAGTTTCATACCACTGTGGTTGGAAAAGATGCTTGCAATGATTTCAGTCATCTTAAATTTACTGAGATTTGTTTTGTACCCTAACATATGATCCATCCTAGAGAATGTTCACTGTGCACGTGAAAGGAAAGTACATTTTGCTGTTTCTGGATAAAATGTTATGTGTATATCTGTTTAGTTCATTCTGTATTTATTTTGTATCTGAATGATACATATATTGATGTAAATGGGTTGTTAAAGTTCTTTACTACTATTATATATTACTATATTACTATCAATATCTCCTTGTATGTCTGCTAGTATTTGCATAAATTATTTAAGTGTTCCTATTCTGGCTACATATTTACAATTGTTATATCCTCTTGTATTGATTCCTTTGTCATTATGTACTGTCCTTCTGTCTCTTGTTACAATCTTTATTTTAAAGTCTATTTTATCTCATATAAGAATTGTTATCCCAGTTTTTTTTTTTTTTTCATGTTCATTTGTATGGAGTATTTTTCCATCCCTTCACTTTCGGTCTGTATGTGTCTTTAGGTCTGATGCAAATCTTCTGTAGGCAGCCTACAGATGGGTCTTGGTTTTGTTATCCATTTAGTCACCCTAAGCCTTTGATTGAAGCATTAAGTCCATTTACATTTAAAGTAATTATTAATAGGCATGTATATATTGCCATTTTGTTGTTTTCTGATTGTTTCTGTAGTTCTTCTCTGTTCCCTTCTTTTTCTCTTAGCCTCTTCCTCTGTGATTAGATGACTTGTTTTAGTGTTATGCCTGTATTCCTTTCTCTTTATTTTTGTGTATCTATGATAGGTCTTTGATTTGTGGTTACCATGAGGTTCATATATAACACCTTATGTATATAGCAATCTATTTTAAGTTGATGGTCACTTCAGTTCAAACACATTCTAAAGGTACTACTACATTTTTACTACTCCTCCTCATGCTTTATTATATGATGTTATATTTAACATCTTTTTATTTTGTGTACCTCTTAACTAATTACTGTAGGTAATTTGATTTTACAACTTTTGCCTTTTAACCTTCATTCCAAATTCACAAATGATTCATTACTACCTTACTGTATGTTTGCTTTTATCAGTGAAATTTTTTCATTAACAAATTTCTTACTTCTAGTTACAACCTTTTCTTTTCCACCTAAACATTTTTTGTAAGGTTGGTATGGATGTATTATCTTATCTCTGAGAACATTAAAAATTTTCTTTCCTCCCTGTATAAACTTTTTTTACTTCTAATTGTTTTATTTATTTTTATCTCTGTATTTCATCTTACTGGTTATCCCCCGATTATCACAGTTGTTAGTTATCTGTTTATGTTCAAGAGCAATGTAATAAATGTTGATAGTAATCTCTAAGTTCATAAGTAAAAATTTTCAACTATGGATTCACTATGGAATAAACTACATGGAAGATTTCCTTGGAAACACCCTTCATAACATACCATTTAGCCTATTCTTTGGGGCTAATCATGTTCTTCAAAGTAGATCTGCCAGTCTCCTTCTCTGAGGGCATAGACTAAGAGAAGAATAAAAATAGAAGAGATCTTAGTTTTCAGTAGTTAATGTTGTTTTAGCCCCTACTTTATGTATAACCAACAAAGTTGATATCTCCCATCTTGAGATGCCCTATTTTACCTCTTCAGAGAATACTTTTCTGCCAGGAGGGACAGGAGGGTTTACTAGATTTGGTGAAGTGGGCATTACAAATATACCACCAACCCACCTTCCTGAGTTTTAGCTCTAGTTTTGCCTCTACCTTCACGGCGAGATATGAATTTACAACCGTTTCCATTTCTTCTGTGTTGTTGGTTTTTATTCCTTTTTTAAAATTTTTTATTGTTATGTTAATCACCATACATTACATCATTAGTTTTAGATGTAGTGTTCCATGATTCGTTGTTTGTGCATAATACCCAGTGCTCCACGCAGAATGTGCCCTCTTTAATACCCATCACCAGGCTAACCCATCCCCCCACCCCCCTCCCCTCTAGAACCCTCAGTTTGTTTTCAGAGTCCATCGTCTCTCATGGTTCGTCTCCCCCTCCGACTTACTCCCCTTCATTCTTCCCCTCCTGCTATCTTCTTTTTTTTCTTAACATGAATTGCATTATTTGTTTCAGAGGTACAGATCTGTGATTCAACAGTCTTGCACAATTCACAGCGCTCACCATAGCACATACCCTCCCCAATGTCTATAACCCAGCCACCCCGTCCCTCCCACCCCCCACCACTCCAGCAACCCTGTTTGTTTCCTGAGATTAAGAATTCCTCATATCAGTGAGGTCATATGATACATGTCTTTCTCTGATTGAACTTATTTCACTCAGCATAACACCCTCCAGTTCCATCCACGTCGTTGCAAATGGCAAGATCTCACTCTTTTTGATGGCTGCGTAATATTCCATTGTGTATATATACCACCTCTTCTTTATCCATTCATCTGTCGATGGACATCTTGGTTCTTTCTACAGTTTGGCTATTGTGGACATTGCTGCTATAAACATCGGGGTGCACGTACCCCTTCGGATCCCTACATTTGTATATTTGTGGTAAATACCGAGTAGTGCAATTGCTGGACCGTATGGTAGCTCTATTTTCAACTGTTTGAGGAACCTCCATACTGTTTTCCAGAGTGGTTGCACCAGCTTGCATTCCTACCAACAGTGTAGGAGGATTCCCCTTTCTCTGCACCCAGCCAAAATCTGTCGTTTCTTGACTTGTTAATTTTAGCCATTCTGACTGGTGTGAGGGGGTATCTCATCGAGGTTTTGATTTGGATTTCCCTGCTGCTGAGCGATGTTGAGCACTTTTTCATGTGTCTGTTGGTCATTTGGATGTCTTCTTTGGAAAAATGTCTGTTCATGTCTTCTGCTCATTTCTTGATTGGATCATTTGTTCTTTGGGTGTTGAGTTTGATAAGTTCTTTATAGATTTTGGATACTAGCCCTTTATCTGATATGTCATTTGCAAATATTTTCTCCCATTCTGTCTGTTGTCTTTTGGTTTTGTGGACTCTTTCTTTTGCTGTGCAAAAGCTTTTTATCTTGATGAAATCCCAAGAGTTCATTTTTGCCCTTGCTTCCCTTGCCTTTGGTGATGTTTCTAGGAAGAAGTTGCTGCGGTTGAGGTCGAAGAGGTGGCTGCCTGTGTTCTCCTTTAGGATTTTGATGGACTCCTGTCTCACATTTAGGTCTTTCAACCATTTGGGGTCTATTTTTGTGTGTGGTGTAAGGAAATGGTCCAGTTTCATTCTTCTGCATGTGGCTGTCCAATTTTCCCAACACCATTTGTTGAAGAGACTGTCTTTTTTCCACTGGACATTCTTTCCTGCTTTGTCAAAGATGAGTTGACCATAGAGTTGAGGGTCCATTTCTGAGCTCTCTATTCAGTTCCATTGATCTATGTGTCTGTTTTTGTGCCAGTACCATACTGTCTTGATGAGGACAGCTTTGTAATAGAACTGGAAGTCCGGAATTGTGATGCTGCCAGCTTTGCTTTTCTTTTTCAACATTCCTCTGGCTATTCGGGGTCTCTTCTGGTTCCATACAAATTTTAGGATTATTTGTTCCATGTCTTAAAAAAAGTGGATTGTATTTTGATGGGGATTGCATTGAATGTGTAGATTGCTCTAGGCAGCATCGACATCTTCACAATGTTTGTTCTTCCAATCCATGAGCATGGAATGTTATTCCATTTCTTTGTGTCTTCTTCAATTTCTTTCATGAGTATTTTATAGTTTTCTGAGTACAGATCCTTTGCCTCTTTGGTTAAATTTATTCCTAGGCATCTTATGGTTTTGGGTGCAATTGTAATGGGATCGACTCCTTGATTTGTCTCTCTTCTGTCTTGTTGTTGGTATATAGGAATGCCACTGATTTCTGTGCATTGATGTTATATCCTGCTACTTTACTGAATTCCTGTATGAGTTCTAGCAGTTTTGGTGTGGAGTCTTTTGGGTTTTCCACATACAGTATCATATCATCTGCAAAGAGTGAGAGTTTTACTTCCTCTTTGCTGATTTGGATGCCTTTGTTTTCTTTTTGTTCTCTGATTGCTGTGGCTAGGACTTCTACGACTATGTTGAATAGCAGTGGTGATAGTGGACATCCCTGCCGCATTCCTGACCTTAGGGGGAAAGCTCTCAGCTTTTCTCCATTGAGAAGGATATTGGCTGTAGGTTTTTCATAGATGGCTTTTATGATATTGAGGTACATACCCTCTATCCCTATACTCTGAAGAGTTTTGATCAAGAAAGGATGCTGTACTTTGACAAATGCTTTTTCTGCATCTATTGAGAGGATCATATGATTCTTGTTCTTTCTTTTGTTAATGTATTGTATCACGTTGATTGATTTGCGGATGTTGAACCAACCTTGCAACCCAGGGATAAATCCCACTTGGTCATGGTGAATAATCCTTTTAATGTACTGTTGGATCCTATTGGCTAGCATTTTGGTGAGAATTTTTGCATCCATGTTCATCAAGGATATTGGTCTGTAATTCTCCTTTTTGATGGGGTCTTTGTCTGGCTTTAATATCAAGGTAATGGTTGCCTCATAAAATGAGTTTGAAAGTGTTCCTTCCATTTTTTGGAACAGTTTCAGAATAGGTATTAATTCTTCTTGAAATGTTTGGTAGAATTCCCCTGGGAAGCCATCTGGCCCTGGGCTTTTGTTTGTTGGGAGATTTTTGATGACTGCTTCAGTTTCCTTAGTGTTTATAGGTCTGTTCAGGGTTTCTATTTCTTCCTGGTTCAATTTTGGTAGTTGATACATCTGTAGGAATGCACCCATTTCTTCCAGGTTATCTAATTTGCTGGCATAGACTTGCTCATAATATGTTCTTATAATTGTTTTATTTCTTTGGTGTTAGTGGTGATCTTTCATTCATGATTTTGTTGATTTGGGTCATTTCTCCTTTCTTTTGATAAGTCTGGCCAGGGGTTTATCAATCTTGTTAATTCTTTCAAAGAACCACCTCCTAGTTTTGTTGATCTGTTCTACTGTTCTTTTGGTTTCTATTTCATTGATTTCTGCTCTGATCTTTCTTATTTCTCTTCTCCTGCTGGGTTTAGGCTTTATTTGCTGTTTTTTCTCTAGCTCCTTTAGGTGTAGGGTTAGGTTGTGTATTTGAGACCTTTCTTGGTTCTTGAGAAAGGCTTGTATTGCTATATACTTTCCTCTCAAGACTGCCTTTGCTGTATCCCAAAGATTTTGAACAGTTGTGTTTTCATTTTCATTGGTTTCCATGAATTTTTTAAATTCTTCTTTAATTTCCTGGTTGACCCATTCATTCTTTAGTAGGACGCTCTTTAGCCTCCATGTATTTGAGTTTTTTCCGACTTTCCTCTTGTGATTGAGTTCTAGTTTCAATGCATTGTGGTCTGAAAATATGCAGGGAATAATCCTAATCTTTTGGTACTAGTTGAGACCTGATTTGTACCTAGGATGTGATCAATTCTGGAGAATGTTCCATGGGCACTAGAGAAGAATATGTATTCCGTTGCTTTGGGATGGAATGTCCTGAATATGTTTGTGAAGTCCATTTGGTCCAGGGTGTCATTTAAAGTCTTTATTTCCTTGTTGATCTTTTGCTTGGATGATCTGTCCATTTCAGTCAGGGGGTTGTTAAAATCCCGCACTATTATTGTATTGTTGTCAATGTGTTTCTTTGCTTTTGTTATTAATTGCCTTATATAATTGGCTGCTCCCATGTTAGGGGCATAGATATTTACAATTGTTAGATCTTCTTGTTGGATAGACCCTTTAAGTAGGATATAATGTCCTTCTTCATCTCTTATTACAGCCTTTGTTTTAAAATCTAATTTGTCTGATATAAGGATTGCCACCCCAACTTTCTTTTGGTGTCCATTAGCATGGTAAAAGCTTTTCCACCCCCTCACACATTTATTAGCTGGTATCATTCTTAAAAAATTTTCTCCCTAATATTTATTGGTTATCCCCAAATATAGCTTGAACAGAAAAACCAAGGTCAATGCTTGATTTCCTCCCTTTTCCAAGTAATTAATTGCTGCTTCCACAACTTTCACTAGTGATCAAAAAATTATTTCCCATAATGAAAATGTTTAATGTTTGGAAATCAATGACAAATAATAATTCCCCCAACAACTATTTCATAGGTGTCTCTATCTATCAGGGTCTATTCTCCAATCATGAGTAGAGAAGGGCCAGGTTAAAAATTCCTGTCCTGACATCAGCAAGATGGAGGAACAAAAGAACCCAGATCTTTTTTCTCCACAGAGACACTGACTCAACACAACACAGACCAATTCCCTTTATGAAAAATCCAGAAATAGCCACACTGTGGAAGGAGCCGAGATGTCCTTCAACAGATGAATGGATAAAGAAGATGTGGTTCATATAGATGATGGAATATTATTCAGCCATCAGAAAGGATGAATATCCACCATTTGCATCGGTATGGATGGAACTGGAGGGGATTATGCTAAGTGAAATAAGTCAAGCAGAGAAAGACAATTATCATATGGCTTCACTCATATGTAGAAAATAAGGAATACACAGGGGAGGGAGGGAGGACTGAATGGGAAGAAATTAGAGAGGGAGACAAACCATGAGAGACTCTGGGGAACAAACTGAGGGTTACAGAAGGGAGGGGGTGGGGAATGGGGTAACCAGGTGATGGGTGTTAAGGAGGGTACATGTTGTGATGAGCACTGGGTCTTATATGCAACTAACGAATCACTGAACATTACATCAAAACTAATGATATACTATATGTTGGCTAATTGAACATAATAAACAAATCAGATCAGTTAAGACGCTTCTGCAACCTAGGCAAGTTCTAAACTAGGTGCATCAAAGCTGGTAAGAAAAATTACCACAACCCTTAGCCACAGTCCTTCCCCACAGCACAGCACAATACAATTGAAAGGAAGCTCCTAACTCCTGGCTTCTCTTTCAGGAGAAAAAGACAAACATGGGTCATACATCCAACAATCTGGCTTTTTGGAGAGATTACCCAAGAGACTGGTTTCTGTCTTGCCTACATCTAAAGGCTGAGAGGGAAAAGTATAAGGTGGGGGACCACTGAAAACAAACGCAATGGTTTGGAGTATTCACTCACTATTGTCCCTTCCCCTGACTCAGTATGGAATGAGTAGAAGAAAACTCCCAAGTCCTGGTTTCTCCCTGGGATGTTAAAGGTGTGTGTGTGTGTGTGTGTGTGTGTGTGTGTGTGTGTGTGTGTGTGTGTGTGTGTTTATGTATGTGTCCAATGTTCCACCTTTTCCAGAGGCTACCCAAGAGACTGATTTCTGTCTTGTCTATCTCAGAGCACTGATGAGACCTAGCACACTCTAAATGCTTGGCAGCCACTGAAAACAAAAAAGCTAGATGGCTTGCTACTGCTCCAAAGGGTGCAGAGTCCAGCAAACAGAGGCTGACACTGCTCAGCAGCTTATCCACTCAAGGACTAAAGCCAAGAGTGGAACATATATTCAACATTCAGACTTTTGTGGGAGCTACCCAGGAACTGGTTTCTGTTTCACCTGACTTGGAGTACTGGTGGGGCACAGCATACCTAAGAGCCCAGGGAGCCACTGAGAAAAAAAGAGAGGTGAAAAATTTAAAGCAGCTCCAGAAAACTTGCAATGCTGTAAACAGACACCAGAGGGTGCAAGATATTATGAGCTCCTGACAAAAGGAACTGGCAGATCCCTTAATCTGGAATTAAAATGTATAAACCAGAGAAACTGCATCCACAGAAAATGTCTGAGAGGCCCCCAGAATCTCTAGCCAAATTGGTGAAGACCTTTCCCTGTACAAAGCCAGTCTGTAAAGACTGGGAGAAGTGACAGTTTTTTCAAATGCTTTGATACCAACACAAAATTATAAGGAATTTGAAGAAACAGAGAAACACGCCCCAACAAATAGATAAACAAATCTCCAGAATCCAACCCTAAGGAAATTTAAGTGTAAGAATTACCTAACAATTCAAAATAACTGTCACAAAGGTGTGAATGAACTCAGAAAAATGATGCATGAAGAAAATGAAAATATCAACAAAAATATAAAAAAGAAACATTTTGAAGCTGAAGAAAAATGCATTAAAAGGGTTCAACATCAGATTTGACCAAGTAGAAGAAAGAATCAGTGAACTCAAATACAGATCATTTGAAATGATACAGTAAGAGAAGCAAAAAGAAAACAGAATTGCAAAAGAGTGAAGAAAGAGTAGGGATTACAGGATATTATCAAAAGGAAAAATAAATACATTACGGTGCTCCCATAAAATGGAGAAATATAGGGACTTGAAGTTTATTTGAAGAAATAATGGTGAAGACTTAAATCTGGGAAAGGAAATGGACATCAAGATTCAGGAAGCCCAACACACTCCAATCAGAAAGAAACCAAAGAAGTCCAAATGAAGATACATTACATTCTAATTGTCAAAAGTCAAAAACAAAGAGAGAATTTTCAAAGCAGCATCAGAAAAGTGACTTGACATATAGAAGTTAACCTCTTGATAACTTGACAGCCTACTTCTCAGCAGAAACCTTGATGCCCAGTACAAGTGGGATAATAAATTCAAAGAGATAAAGGAAAAAAAAACCTGCCAAGAATACTATATCAGGCAAAACCTGCCCTTCAAATATAAAGGAGAAATAAAGACTTTCCAAGAAAAACAAAAGTTGAAGGAGTTCATCAGCACTAGACCAGTCTTAAAAGAAATGCTAAAGGGAAAACTTCAAGTTGATACAATAGGACACCTGACATCAACACAAAAGCATGTGAAAGTATAAAGCTTATGGTAAAGGTAAATATATAGACATATAGAATGATTTAATAAAGCAACAGTGAGACATAAATTACTTTTCATTGTTATAAATATTAAAACACAAAAAGATAAAATGTAACTAACTACAAAGATTTGTTAATGGATACACAATATAAAAAGATACAATCTGTGGCATCAATAACAAAGTTTGTAGAGAGTGGAGAGGTAAAGGAATAGAACTTCTGTATGCAATTAAAGTTATCAGCTTAAAACAGATTTTTATAACTCTAAGATGTTTTATGCAAACTGCATGTTAAGGATTAAAAAAACTATAGAAAATACACAAAAGAAAATAAGAAATGAAAGCATGTCACCACAAAAAAAAAAGTCGCAAGACAGAAAACATTTAACAAAATAGCAAGCGTAAGTCTTTATGAGTAATTACTTTGAGTAAGTGAAATTAACTCTCCAATTAAAAAAGACAAAGAATGGTGAATGGAAAAAAAAACCAAGATCCAATTACATGCTATCTACAAGGAAATCATTATAGATTTAAGGACTCACATAGGCTCAAAGGAAAAGGATGGAAAAAGATATTCTATGCAAATGGTAACCAAAAGAGAGCAGAGTAGACATACTTATATCAGACAAAAGAGACTTTAAGCCAGGAACTATCACAAGAGACAAGGAAAAAACATTATATAATGATAAAAGACTCAATCAGGAAAATAAAAAACATATAAATATATATGTATCCAACATCAGAGCACCCAAATATATTAATCAAACCTTAACAAACTGAAACATAATAATAGTAGGAGATTTCAATATCCCACTTTCAGAATATATAGAACACCTAGGCAAAGGAACAACAAGGAAACAGGAGTTGAACAACCCTATAGACCAAATAGAACTAATAGACATGTATACAACATTCCACCTAACAACTGCAGAACACACATTCCTTCCAGTGCCCAGGAAATATCCTCCAGGATAGATCACATGCTAGATTATAAGACAAGTCTTAACAAATTTAAGACTGAAATCATAACAACTAACTTTTCTGACCACAATAGAAAGAAACTAGAAATCAGCAGCAGCAGGAAAACTAGAAAATGCACAAATATGTGGAAAATAAAGCACAAAATCCCGAACAATCAATGGGTCAAAAACGAAATTAAAAGGGAAATTAGAAAATATATTCAGAAAAACAAACATGAAAATATACAAAAATATAAGGGATGCAGTAAAAACAGTACTAAGAGAGATGGATAGTGATAAACACCTACACTAGAAAGAAGAAAGATTTCTCAAATAAGCAATCTAAATTTACACCTCAACTAGCTAATAAACAAATAACAAACTAAGCCCAAAGTTAGCAAAAAGGAAATAAAGATTAGAAAAGAAATAAATTATATACAAGACAGAAAATAAATGAAACAAAAAGTAGGTTTTCCCAAAAGATCAACAAAATTAACAAACTTCCAGCTAGACTAAGAAAAAAAAGAGAACAGACTCAACTATATGAAATCAGAAATGAAAGATAAGACATTACAACAGATGGAAGCCCTTGCCAAGAGGAAAAAAAAAAAAGTAGGCAAGAAAAAGAAATAAAATGCATCCAAATGAAGGAGGAGGTAAACGTATCTTTATTTGCAGATAACATGGTCTTACATGTAGAAAACTCTAAGATTACACATGCACATGCATGCACACACACACCTGCTAGAATTAATAAGCACTTTTGGCAAAGTCACAGGATACAAAATCAATAATACTAAAATCAGTTACACATCTATACACTAAGAATGAGCAATCTGAAAAGGAAATTAAGAAAATAATCTCATTTACAATAGTTTTAAAAAGATCAAAATACTTAGGAATAAACTAAATCAAGGAGGTGAAAGACTTGTACAATGAAAACCATAAAACATTGCTGAATGAAACTAGACACAAATAAATGGAATGGTGCCACATTCACAGATTAGAAGACTTAATACTGTTAAAATGTCTATACTATCCAAAGTGATCCACAGATTCAATGCAATCCCTGTCAAAATTCCAAAGACATTTTTTGCAGAAACAGAGAAACTCATCCTAAAATTTATATTGAATCACAAAGAACCCCAAATACCCAAAATATTGCTGAAAAAGAAGGTTTATACTTCTTGACTTAAAAACATATCACAAAGCTACAGTAATCAAAGAAGTATGACAGCTGCATAAAGACAGATATATCAATATCAGTATCTCTACATAAATACCAATGGACCTGAATAGCATCCAGAAATAAACCCACTCATATATGGTCAACTGATCTTCACAAGGGTGCCAAGACTACACAATGGACTAAGGATATTTTTTTTCAACAAATGGTGTTGGGAAACTACATCCATATGCAAAAGAATGAAATTGGACCCTTATATGATACATAAAAATCAAATTAAAATGTAATAAAGCCTTAAACATAGGACCTGAAACTATAAAACTTCTAGAAGAAAACAAGTAAAATCTTCATAACATTGGTCTTGGCAAAGATTTCTTGGATATAACATCAAGCACAGGCAACAAAACAAAAACAGACAGAAGGACATCAAAATAAAAGGTTACTGTACAATAAAGAAAACAATCAACTGAGTAAAAAAGGCAACCTATGGAATATAAGAAAATATTTGCAACCCACATATATGACAAGGGGTGAATATTCAAAGTATCTAAGAACTACAAACTCAATTTCTAAAATACATATATATATACACACATACATAACCAAATTAAACATGAGAAAGACTTTCTCCAAAGACATACAAATAGCCATAGATGTATGAAAAAATGCTCACCATCACTAATCATCAGGGAAATGCAAATCAAAACCACAATGAGATTTTATATCACACCTGTTAGGATGAGCATTATTAAAAAAAAAAAAAAACCCAGAAAATAACAAATGTTAAGGAAGAATGTGGAAACAAAGGAACCCTTGTGCACTGTTTGTCGGAATGTAAAATGGCCCAGCAGCTATGGAAAACAGTATGGAGGTTCCTAAAAAAAATTAAAAGTGGAACTAATGTATGATCCAATAATCCCACCTGTGAGTATTTATCCAAAGTATCGAGAACTCCAAACAGTATTTGCACTCCCATGTTCATTGCAGCATTATTCACGATAGTCAAGAGATAGAAACAACCTCAAAGTCCATTAACAGATGAATGGATAAGGAAAATGTGTTATATTCATACAATGGAATATTATTCAGACTTAGAAAAGGAAGTCTTTTCATATGCTACATGATTCAACTTACATGAGGTATCTAAATTAGTCAAACTCATAGACACAAAAGTAAAATGTTGTTTGCCAGGGGCTGGCAGGAGAGAAGAAATGTTCAATGGGTATAGAGTTTCAGTTAAGAAGATAAGTTAGTTCTAGGGGCACCTGGGTGGCTCAGTTGGTTAAGCATCTGCCTTCAGCTCAGGTCATGATCCCAGGGTCCTGGGATCGAGCCCCGCATCGGGCTCCCTGCTCCGCGGGGAGCCTGCTTCTCCTTCTGCCTCTGCCCCTCTCCCTGCTCATGCACTCTCTTTCTCTCTCTCTCTGTCAAATAAATAAATAAAATCTTTAAAAGAAAAAGGAGATAAATAACTTCTAGAGATCTGAGGTACAACAACATGCATATAGTTGACAATACTGTTATGTTCACTTAAATAATTTTTAAGGTAGTAGATTTCATGCTGTTTCTTACCACAATAAAAAAGAATTCTGTCCATATTGAGCTTATATTTTAGTGGGAAAAGATGAAGTTGTAAATAATAGTCACAAATGCTGCAAGGATGTTAGGAGCGAGAGAAGAAACTAAGGATGTGTGTGCAATTTTAGTGAGTAAATATTTCTGTGTTAAACTGGCACATGAGCCAAGAACTTGAGGGGAGTAAAGAATTAAGCCATGTGGAACACCCAAGGCATCCAGCAAGGCGTGCAGAGAAAACAGTAAGGATAAAGACCCTGAATTGGAATCATGCTTCACTTGTTTCAAAACAACAGCAAGGATACCAGTGTGACTGACGGGAGTGAGCAATGGGGAGGTTGAAGATTTTTTCAGAGACGCAGTTGAGGGACAGGATCCCGTACAGGCTTGTAAGCTTGGCAAGAACTTTGAATTTTATTCTGCATAGGATGGGAAGCCATTAATAGCAGAAGAGTGTTTTTAAGCAGAAGAGTGAAATTATCTACCTTATATTTTACCAAGATCACTCTACCTACTCTACCGAGTAGAGACTGTAGTGCAAAACTAGAAGCAGAGAGACAAGTTAGGTGCTTATTGCTCTTAGGTGAGAAACAGTACAAATGATAAGAGGTCATCAGCCTCTAATTGCCATTTCTTCTAGACATCAGAGCTCAAAGCCTTCCTCACAGTTTCCACATTCACTTCTCAGGTGTAAACATGGCCCCTTCACTTGTGTGGCATCTTAGATCTGGATCCTGGTTAGGGAGTTAGCAGTCCACTCCAGTTTACTATCTTGTCAATATCTACAAGTGTTTCAATATTACTGATATAATATGGAGGTTACAGGAATGGTGAAGAGGGCAAATTCCCCTCTGTGTCAACTCCAGAAGAATAGAGATACATCTATATAGTTTTCCTATTGGCATAGGTTCTTATATTTTGTCAGGAAAAATTATAAGGGAAATATAAAGGGTTTCTCTGCTTATTTTCAGGATATCTTTTCTCTGTCATAAAAAGAAGGCATGGCATTTTTGCTTCTAGTCATTACTTTCCACAGTCACCACAAATTCACTGAATTATTGATGCTTTCCTCAAATTGAGCATGATGTTGACCTACATTCTAAATTTTCAGTGGCCTGAGTTCTCACCTTTTCCGTGCCCTCATGTTCATCTTAGTAAAATGTTGGGACAGTGTGCAATGGAGTTGCCTCATCAGATTTTGTTTTCATCTACCATAATTTTTGAATAAGGAAAAAACATCAACACTTTTTGTCCTGACTTTGCAAAGAATTTCCAAGAGAGGAAAAGAAATAAAAACAGCTGGAACATGTTACAAACCAAGGGACCATATGAGGTGAAAGTTAAAATGAGAAAAATGTCCACATTACTTTGGGCAATGCAACTCCAGGGAAATAGTAACTCAGCACCTGAGAGCTAAATAATTCTAGAGGAATAAATATATATTCTGGTAGTCTGGGGGGAAAATGACATCATAGAGAGATTAGGTCTATTAAAACATACATTTGTAGATATGTTGGTGTGAAAATGGCTTTTAGAGATGGCAAGAGGAGAAAAGCTCATCTTATTTGTCTAACAATTCTACTGGGTGCTTTTCACTAAAAGAGAACCATCCATACGTTTATAACAGTGAGAATGTGAACTGCAATACATTTCATATTACATGAGAAACTAAAGAAAATTTCTGTTTCAGGCCATTGAGTAATGCTTCCTTGTTTAGTGTTTGTCCCTAAATTTTGTGATTTTTATGAATAATTCAGAGCAATGATTTTACTTTCTTTCTCTACCGTAGCACTTGGCAAGTTTCCATTTCATTTTTGTTACAAAGACACAGCTGAGATTCTTAGAATAGGAATAATGTTTAGAGTGTATGTTTCCATAGTGAAAAATATTATAAAAAGGGCAACGAAGATATAGCTTACAGAGTCCTCAATTATGATACTTAAAACGGTTTGAGCCTCAAGGAAAGCTGGTGTCTTGGTAACTGTTGATGGTGTAAAAAAAAGAAGATAACATTGGGCCAGGCTGGGGAAAGGTGAATTACACTTACTTATAGATCTGTCACCTAAATCAAAACAAACTCAGGCATGAATGGAACTGATGTTAATACTGAAACATTTATTTAATAGGTGGAAATAAACAAGGATGGTCATGTGAGTGATCATTTTGTTTTAAAGCAGAGTCCAGCTACTACAACATGAAACAAAAAAGTACTAGGCACTTTATCAGCCTATCAATTAAAAACATTTGGTAATATAGATCCAGCAGAGGAATTGTGTTAATATGTAATCAAGACAAAATAATAATCATAACTAATAGGAAAATCCACTAGACTTGGTTCATGAGAAATCTATGATTCATTGCGTACCTTGATACTGGTCATAAAGCAGCAATCCTAATTCTAGAACTGCCTCAAGTGTGCTTCAGTCTTCTCAAATGCTTCTAGCCTTTGGTAGTCTAGGATACAGATGTCTGCCTGCAGCAGAAAGAAGCCAGGAGAAGCAGGATTCTACTCTTGGAAAAGCTGACCTGGAGTTAATATCTTTCCCATTTCAAATGGGAAGACCAAAGTCTTCATCAGCAGGCTTACTTACCGCCACCACCCTCCCAGATGACCTCCAGGATCCAAGGAAATTAAAAGTAGTTTTGGGGGGCGCCTGGGTGGCTCAGTCAGTTAAGCGTCTGCCTTCGGCTCAGGTCATGATCCCAGGGTACTGGTATGGAGCCCCACATTGGGTTCTCTGCTCAGCAGGGAGCCTGCTTCTCCTCTCCCTCTGCCTCCAGCTCTGCCTACTTGTGCTCTCTCTAGCAAATAAATAAAATCTTAAAAATAAATAAATAAGAGTAGTTTCTGCTGATAAAACAGTTGGGCTCTCAGATACTGTGCAAAAAGAAAATTATTCTATGCCTTGCTTCAGCTATCTCTTCTTCCTAGAATAACCTTTCTCTTCCTAAGTAGCAATCAAAATTAATGCAATTTTCCAAGATAGCTTCCTAGATGATGTCTCCCATCCCAACCAGAAATTACCTTTTTTTAAAATTCATCTATTCAAAGGACTAAGTATATAAATAGGAATTGTTTGGATACATTATAGCATTTATAGACCTCTACCTTGCACTTCACTGATTTCTATGTGTTTCTGACCTGTATGTATTGTCAGCCCTCACAGAATTAGCAGTATAGCTGCCCAAACTTAAATCTCTCTTGACTCTACCCCTATCTTCACTCCTCCCCAAGATTAGCACATTGTCAGTAAATGTTCACTAAACTGAACTGAACATATAAATGCCCCAAATTCCTTAATTTGTATAAACACCACATGTCCATGCTCACCCCCGACAACAGAAGATAACTATTTTCTGCCAGTGTACATGCTGGTAACAATTGCTGTAAGGTCAGCAGCCAAGCCTTATATTAGACATATGAGTCTTGTAAAAATATATGCATTGAAAAAAAAATGCATGTCAAGTGCAAATAAACACTTTATCACAATTTCTCCAAAATATTAATCCTTCTCCTGGCATTACAACCAAATGAAAGAGATTTTATCACAATTGGGGGGAAAAAAGTTGCTATGTTCATTAAACTATTGTAGAACTGAAAAGAACCCACGTTAAAGTTTTTCCTCAGTGTTAAAATTAAATGTTCCTCTCTGTGATTCTCTGTGTTTGCATTCTTTTCCATTTTGTTGTTTGAATTTGCCTCAACGAATGTAATCCATTTAAGCATTCTAGGTTCTCTGCTCTTTTCAAATGTTTATTTTTGATAGGTATCTCAACTTTCAACCTCTGGACTATGATAAACATTTTTGGAAGAAAAGAGTATTTGTATTGAATCACATATTTGAGCAAAAATTTGCCTGTGGAAAAATAGCCTAAAGTCAAAGAATTAACAGCCAACTGACATTTAGAATGGCCTTGAGCACAAGTGTTAGATATATGAAAATTTTCACAAAAATGAATTAAGACAAGTTCATTTGTCTTTTCATTCTTTGCTTTCACTAATTTCTTCTTTTTAAAACTATATTTCAACACTAACCTTCATATTGCCACCCATACATTAGATGTAGTATCACTGCTTTTCTACTTCTTCCAACTGAGCTGCTAATCACATTATTTTATTAGCACTGCAACCATTATTCACCCAGCTTATTTTCTTTCTATCTGGATTTCTGGGTCATTGTTCATGTTCACATCAATTTGTATATGACTCACAAATCCACATCTGCTTTTGCCTGATCTTAAAACACTATTTGAGGGGCACCTGGGTGGCACAGTCAGCTAAGCATCCCACTCTTGGCTTCAGCCCAGGTCATGATCTCAGGGTCATGAGACTGAGCCCCACATTGGGCTATGTGCGCACGAAGTCAAGCTTAAGACTCTCTCACCCTCTCCCTCTCCTCCCCCCAAATAAATAAGTAAGTCTTTAAAATTAAAAAGATATATGATTTCAATTTATACATCTGCATTTTCGTCTGCTTTTGGAAAAATATAACTATCATTGGAGTCTATTATCTTACCCTTTCTCCAGAGTTGTTCACAATTCTTGATCAAAACCCCTTTCCCTGAAATGAGTAAAGATCTTCACTAAATGACTGGATTTAATGTATCATTTTTTCTCATCTGGTTTCAATAAGAAGTACTAATAATATCCCTTAGCTAATCAATAAGTACAGACAGCACATGCAGTTAGTACACGTTTTGTTTTGTTTTGTTTCCCTCTGATCCAGAATGACAAATAAAGTGGTGTGGGGAATTGAGAAAAGAAATTAAATGTAGCTACATCTGCAAGTAACAATTGCTGCCACTTTGTCAAGGGTAAAACAATCATCAATGAGCAATACAGACTGTTTGTCACCAGAATAACAGAATCAAGAGGTTCCAATTCATTGATTTATTTCATTCCCATATGCCTGAACATCTGGGACACAAAGAAACAGTGTGTATATGTTAATAGAAAATTCAGTGGTAGTGACTTCTACCTACTAGAAGCAGTTATCCATTTCTTCTTTACTATCTAGTTTTATAACAAAATACTTCAGCTGATTTCTGATGGAAACTCAGAAAGCACTATGGTATATATGAACATTATGGTAACATACTATTGACAGAAAATTAAAGCTTAAAAATTTTATATGGACAGCATTGCTGGATAAACTATAAGCTTGATTTGAAATGGTAATATATAGCTATAAAAGTATAATATTCAACATTTTTGCATATATATATTTGAAATTCAACAACTAGGGTTTAGTAGCAATAAAAATGGTAGAGAATGTTGGACTATATTTCATGTTTATTCCTCTTGTCACATGTCACCACATTTCCAATGGTTCATCAGGTGTTCAGTAAGTTAATATTCAATCTGTGAGAAGTACATGAATTACTCTAGAAAGACAGCAGGACATACACTTGAGGTTCCTAATATCCTCAAGTTTATAATCCAGTGTGGAGACTACACTATATACATATGGAATACCATAATTATGCTCATAAATTGATTTTTTGAAACATGTAAATTAGTGTGATACCAACTGAATACACAAGTATGGGGGCATGATATAAAGCAATGATCAATGCCAGTGGGATTAATCAAGGAAGGTTTCTTGAGGGAAGTGAATTCTAAACTGAATTTGGCATATTTGTTTATTTAGCACTCGTTTCATGTATTCTAATTATAAAAATAATGTAAGCTCACAGTAATAAATTTGTAATTTCAAATTAGTAAGAATAAAAGAAGCTAAGAATCCACTGTCCAAAAACAATCACTATGCCAAGCTCTCGTTTTCATTCCATTTCGTTCCTTGATATTTTCTACACAGCTACTGTAATATTATACATTCAGTATACAATTCTCTTTGTTTCAGCAGTGTCTATGCATACAGACTTTGAGTGATACAAATATCTCATAAAAATTAAGTTTAATACCAGTCCAAATAAATGTACCATAGTCACAAATCATTTCCCTATAGCTAAATTCTTAGGTTTTCCCAAATTTTTATTAACATAAATAACCTCAAAAAAATTTTTTGTTCAAAACTCTTTTCTTAGTATTATTTTCTTAAGGTAGATTCCAAACATTCTTACAATTAATCAGAAGTCATGATCATTTTAAGTTTCCTTATATCTGTAATATTTATAAATAATAAAAGCTATCATTTCTTTAAATTACTTATTCCTGTCTTTAATTTTATTGCATTGATCAGGATTCTCAGGAATGTGTCAAAATGCTAATTATTAATTCTTAGATTCCTGCTCATTTAGGAGTAATGAATTTGGCAAATATGATGTTTACAAATTTTATTGGCATGCTTAATATATTAATTAAGTATACTGGTATTTCTACTTCCACAAATTGTGATTTTTTAGTTCATTTTATTTCTAATCAGAAATCAATCTTGAATTTTGTTCAGTAACTTATGTTACTTATTCCAATTTTAATATTACTTTCCTTTAATAAAATGTTCAGATTGAAACATAACCTTTACATAACAGGATAAGAGTACTCTCACTGTAAGACATATTGGTATTCAACCAGACTGCTTGGACTCTTTTAGACAAGCAGTGGAATGTCTCTGGTGGCTTCTGAGGAGAGAACTGAAATGGTCACAGAATCTGATGACCAAAGTGGGGAAAAAATTTTTTTGAAAATATCCATACACATATTCTCAGCTCCCAATGTGCCTTAGCTTGGAGACTATGATTTTCCAGATGACAAATAACAGAAATCTGTATTACAAGATGTGGCCATGGAAATGATAATGAAAGGAGAGACACTAAACACATTGCAAAGGAATAAGAACTGACTAGACTCAAAAAACAATTAGTTATGCAAGGCATGGAAGAATGAGCCACAGAAGACTATGAGGGTTATGAACCAGAGTGAATGGGAATAATATGGCATCATTTTTAGCAGAAAAGTGTCAACCTTCAGAGTTGAGACACACTGATGAAAAATGTCACAAGTAATGTATTACTGATAATAAAGTCTCTTAATTATGAATAATTTATTCTTTCATGAATTAAAGAAGATTCAAGGTTTTCCCCAGAATAACACCACTCACTTTCATTCCTATATGCTTTCTTCAGAGAGAAGGAGAAGTTGGCAGACGTATTGTTAAAGTTGGGACTTCTATCTCTCCTACCCCAGGTGTAGCCTTAGCAAATGAGCATAACGTTAATGACTGTAACAATTAAGCATTTCTTCTCCCAGACCTTATTTCTCCAGAAAAGAGGAACTTTGGAGGAAAAACTGATCTGTAGGACAAGAAAAGAAAAATGATGTTTGTGTCATGAGAAACATCTAGGAAGAAGTCTCTTTTTGATGGAAGCTAATACCAGTAGATCCATGCATGAAAAGATTCTCTTCCACACACAGCTTGCTTATGCTATCGTATGTACTCTACCTTCCACCCAGATTCACTGCTCCCTGACCTTTGCACATGACTCTTTGAAGTTCCTTCTTCTGAAGTGCAAATCTCTTGTTGTCATGTTTATATAAGCTCCAATACCCAGTACAAGCTCAAAACCTGGTCCCTTTACAAAACAATTTTCAGGGCCAAAAGATAGTCTGTGGAATTTCACTGAGAAATTTATATCAATTTATATTCCTTTGAGAATATTCACTTATACTAATGAGGCTGGACTATTAATTCAGTACTGTTACTGTATGTATTTTGTGGAAGATATACATGTCTGCCAGAAAAGAAAATATTTTATGCCATAAACCAATAAAAGACTATATTTTCTTGAAATAAGACTGTCTTTCCTAAAACATACGTATTCAGTAAATACATGTTTTCATGGCATTTTTTCCTCATGGTTCCATTGCAATTATTTTGCTGCAGGTTGACTATACTGATGAAGTTAGAGATTCTGAGGCTGTAAAAGACTTTCAAATACTGAAACTGTACATATAAAGTACAGTGAGGGGTGCCTGCATGGTGCAACTGGGTAAGCATCCAATTCTTGGTTTCAGCTCAGGTCTTGATCTCAGGGTCCTGAGATCCAGCCCCAGGTCTGGCCCCATGCTCAGCGGGGAGTCTACTTAAGTTTCCCTCTTCTTCTGCTCACTCACTCTCTTTCTCTCTCTCTCTCTCTCTCAAAAATAAATAAATAAATCTTTTTAAAACATAAAGTATCATGTGACATAGAAGCTTGTAATAATTCCTGAGTTCACTGTAATTTTTAAACTTAATTATCCTAAATATGATTGATGACTGAGGGATCTTATTAGCCAAAAGTCAAATCTTCTATTTTTTTTAAGTCACTCTACTTTTGAAAAATTATATTTTCAGGCGCCTGGGTGGCTCATTCGTTAAGCGTCTGCCTTTGACTCAGGTCATGGTCCCAGGGTCCTGGGATCAAGTCCCGCATCGGGCTCCCTGCTCAGCAGGGAGCCTGCTTCTCCCTCTCCCACTCCCCGCAGCTTGTGTTCCCTCTCTCACTGTGTCTCTGTCAAATAAATAAATATTTAAAAGAAAAAAAAGTAAATAAAAAAAGAAAAATTAAATTTTCATTGTTCAGCTAATCAGAATCTCAACACTGTTCATTCCATTACCCAGTCTTTTCCTGTTTGAAATAATGTCAAATTCAACTTATTACAATAATGCATTTTTACACCAGTTTATTTAACCTTATTTAAATCTCAAGGAACATTTCACTTATTTTTCTATCCACTAATAAAAAAAGAAGTATTTTGTCCTTACATGTAAAAATAATTAGAAATCTTACTAAGTAATTTTTTAAATCCTAAGCAAAATAATTTGTTAAGCAACATATTTTTAAAAAACATATTTTTAGTATTTTCAAATGAGTTTATTGTGATGAGATTTTGTAAAGACAGTGTATTAGATTTTTCAAGTGAATTTGAAATGAATTTCTTAGGAAAAGATAAAATAATTCAATACCACAGTTTTTAGGTTTTGGGTACACAGGATTACAGGTGTCAGATTAAAATACTAGAAAAGTTCCAAAGGTAATTGTTCCTATTGGTAATTAGTATGTATTTTTCTTTTTGATTTTGTTCATCTGTATTTGTAAGTCATGTACAATGAGCATATATTATGGTGTAATTTTGAAAGATCATTTTATTTACATCAAACTTTATGTATGTTTTTATTTTTCTTTTTACAGCAAGGACTTGGAAATAGTAGAAGCAACTATATTTAAAATGAGTCCTCAAAAAACCCTGATTCTGGGCTACTATGATGTGCCTCCTCAGTAAGGAAAATACAGGATTACATCTATAAAAGTACTTTAAGCCTGACACGTATGAATCTATCCTTATTTCTTAAAATACAAATCAACAGAAAATATATGTTTTTAACATGTGAGACTTTAGGACTACATTTTAGACCACAAGTCCTCTGCTTAACAAAATACATCTGTATTCAAAACAAATTATTCACTGCGAGGCAGAGAGTAAAATTGATCAGGCTCAAAACTGTAAGTCATACTTTATTTTTTGAAGAGTTATATTATCCTGGTTTGGATTTTGCACCAGTATAACTTCATGCACACATCACCTTATAAAAGTAGTTCTCAAAGTGTAATCTGGGACAACTGGTGGTCCCCACACTCAAAACCAACCTCATAATTATGCTATTCTTTTCCTTTTGTACTATCTTTCTTTTACAAATGTATAGTGGGATTTCACAAGGGCTGATACATGTGATATCAGAACAGAGTGAATACAGACACAAATAGGAGATTCCCATGGTCTTCAATTAAGCCAGACATTGAAGAGATGTCTAAAAACATAAAGCAATGTTAATCTTTTCACTTATTTTTCTTTGTAAAATAGTTATCTTTCATTAAAATGTCATTTATTTTAATGTGTAAATGTATTTTATGTCTATTTTTAAATGAATAGACAAATATTTTTAAATTTTGTTTTTAATTTAGAATATGATAAATATAGATAGTTAAAACTAACATAAATAAAAGCTCTCTACATTGGAAGGTGGTCCTAACACCAAAAAAGTTTGAGATACCATTTATAGCCCCAAGTTTAAGTGTCTGTGGTTCAAGTAAATAACCACTAGGTTCATTACTTATGTTTTTAATATTAGAACTTTCTTTACACCAGAGATTACCAAACTTTTTTGTAAAGGGCTATATGGGCATACAAATATTTTAGGCTTTGTGGGTCATACAGTCTCTGTCACAACCAGTGAATGCTGCCATAATATAAAGAAGTAATTGTAGACACTATGTAAGCAAATGAGTGTGGCTATATTAAAAAAAAAAAAAGATTTTATTTACTAAGACAAATGGTGGGCCAGATTTAGCCCAAAGGCTGTAAATTACCAAATCCTGACCTAGTCCCACATTTATGTTTGGAATATGTGCCTGGAACAGGGGGAGAAATTAGAAAGAAAATTGATATTTACTGGTCATCTGTTAAATGTTTAACATTTATTAACAACTATAGATTTTATATGTTAAATATTATATTCTTGTTGGTTTGTTAAAAACAATAATCTTTACCCCTTTTCACAGATGAGGAAACTATGATATAAAAGTATGGTACACACTAAGTCTAACAGCAACATGGGTTTGAACTCCAATCTGACTTCCACTATGCCATAATGCTTGCCATCACCACCAGCACCAGTAGCAGTAAAAGGAAGTTAACACTTCCATAATACTTTTTAGTATACAAGGTGCATGCACACAGATTACTTTATTTGATCTACACACACACACAGACATCAACCTCTCCACCAGGCAAACCAAATATTACTATCTCCAGTTCACAGATGAAGACTATGAGGTTCAGATAATATGATTTGCAGCTAGTCAGTAATGGAGCCATGATTCTGACCCATATCTTTTTGTCCCCAATCCAAATGTTCTGTTTTTATAGATCACTTTGTGATCTTAAGACTCCTGAGAAACAAATATTTCTCTCCTTTTTTGGATACCTAATATTTTAGCACAAAACATAAAAGTTAGAAAATGTCCATTTCTCCAGTAGAGATATATGGAATGGAACAAAGAGTGGAAATGTGCATTTTATCTCCATCTCTATGAAACAGAATTCATGCTAAATCAGTAGAAACACATCAAAGGTCAAAGAGATGGAAAGGACCTCAGCTCAGAATTAGTAACATTCTCAATGATGTATTCTTCTTTGAAGCCGAAGGTAATGGGAATAACCAGGCCATCTGAGTGACCTAGAGTTTCATAGTGGCTTTCATTCCTTCACTCCTACAATAGATGAGAGTAGAACCACAGAATCCTGCAGAACTGTGACTATAATCTGTGAGTCTCTTATTGGCTATTTTAAATATCCCACAGGTAGAAGCTGATTCATCTCTTGGTGAAATTTAATATGTTTTGTACAGATAGAGTTAAAGATCCAATGCGAATAAAATATCCACTTCCAGAAAGTATAATTTTCATATCTATGAACTGAATTATAGTTTATATATTTTTCTGAACACTGATAGTTAATTCAAAAAAGGAATTAAACAAAATGGAATGAAAAAGAAAGTGTGTTAACAATGCCAGGTAAAAAGGGAATATATGAAGTTCCAAATTTCCCCATCATATTCCTCTGATGAGACCAATTTTAGTTAACAGTGTCTTTAGTGGCCCTCTCTCAGTAGTCCCTGAACTGAGTGTTCCCATGCTGCTTATCAGTCATGCAGATGTCCCCTACAGTCTAGATTATTCCTCTTGGCATTCAATTTAAACATGATTTCCCCCACCCCCTCAAAGGGGCTTTTTGGTATAATAGCAGTAGGAGAG
The DNA here is from genome assembly GCF_009762305.2 of Zalophus californianus. Classification (NCBI taxonomy): domain Eukaryota; kingdom Metazoa; phylum Chordata; class Mammalia; order Carnivora; family Otariidae; genus Zalophus; species Zalophus californianus. The sequence goes on from NC_045600.1 coordinate 88,569,330, forward strand.
TAAGACAGTTCACTTCTAACTTTTATCAAGAAATCTTCTGACATCAGAGGCCAAGAGACCATTATTTAATAAAAAGCTAGTTGGCAGTATGAGTCTATAGATTAAAACATATAGAAAGTATAAAATAATTGAAAATATAACTGGTCTCTGCCCCCTGATTCTAAATCCCTTGTAATATGCTAAATGATGAGAGTACAAGGAACATCTTTTGCTCTAATATTTGGTCTCTTTGACTGTGATTCCTGACACAGAGCTCCTAAATCCCTTGGAATTTGCTACGTGACAGTAGTGTCTTTTGTTCTAAAGAGGCAACTCTTGGTGGCCTCATGAGTAGCTTCAAGACTGGGGCTGGTCACCAGAGACCAAGCCATGCTTATAAGCTTAGAACTTTCAGGTCTACACTTCATCCTCCAGAATAGAGACTGTTGATCATTCATGCTTATATGATGAAGCCTCCATAAAAATCCCAAAAGTATAAGGTTGGGAGAGCTTCTAGATTGACAAATACAGCCACATACTTGGAGAGTGATATACCCCAATTCCATAGGGACAGAAGCTCCTTCTGGACCCTTCCAGACTTCACCCTACATATCTCTCCATCTGGCTGTTTATCTGTATCATTTATTTTATCTTTTATAATAAAAAAGGCATTCTAACAAATTATCAAACCCACAGAAGGGGTCATGGGAACCTCATTTTATAGACTGTCAGTCAGAAGTACAGGGACAACCTGGACTTTTGATTGGCATCTGAACTGAGGGCAGTCTTACAGGACCTAGGCCTTACCTTGTGAGATCTAATGCTATCTCCAGTACATAGTGTCAGAAACTGAAATGAATTACAGAACACCCTGCTTAATGTGTGGAAAACCCACGTATCTGGTGTTATAAGTGAAGCGTGGTAATAGTGTGACAATAAAGGAGTAATACAGGAGTATGTTTTTCCAACTTAGAAGGAAAAGTTAGGTTACCTTTCTAGTAAAACTTTGATCCTACAACAATTTTTTGATTGCAGAAGTCTCAGCCAAAAGAGCAACAGAAGCCAAAACTATAGCAGAAGCCAAACTGCTTAAAGCAATGAACTCAGCAAAACACTCGGTAACCTACAACAGTGACCAACATCTACCTAGCAGGGCTGAAGCCTAGGTGGTCTAATGGTGTTTTCCATCATAATTTTCATGCTCCTCTGATAATTACAACTTTGCTTTCTTGTTGTGTTATTCTCCCCATTCTGAGAAACTACTTAGAATTCTTAAGTGAAAGCCTATGGAAATCAAGCTGAAAGGATTCTGAGAAGAAATGGTGAATGCTAAGTTATATGGACTTGTGATTATTTTATTTAAAGCCAAATACTACTGAAATTTTGACTGACTGTGATTATAGTACTATTAAAATTCTCCACAAAGAATTTCAAAATGAGGAAAGTATAAATTTAGGAATGGGGAAAGTATGATGATGAAAATGTGGTGGTTGATTTCACGGAGGCTGGTTTGAGTGAAACCATTAATGCAGGAAAGCTCAAATTAACATTTGCAACATGGATGGACCTAGAGGTTATGGTGCTAAGTGAAATACATCAGAGAAAAGCAAATACCATAAGATTTCACTTATATATGGAATTTAAGAAACAAACAAAGAAAGAAAAAAGAGACAAAAAATGGAATCTTAAATACAGAGAACTGGTGGTTGCCAGAGAGGAGACAGGTAAGGGGATGGGTGAAATAGATAGAGGATTGAGAGTACACTTACCTTAATGAGCACTGAGAAATGTACAGAATTGCTGAATCATTATACTGTAGACCTGAAACTAATATAACACTGTATGTTAATCATATTTCAACTTTAAAAAAAAGATTATTTGGCAACCATGTAATGGATTTGCCTCAGATATAATATGGCTTTAAAATGGGGTAGTCTGAAAAATTCCACTGCTTCAGAGGAGTTCCAACATTAGGCTTTCTTATGATGATTTCTGCTTTAGAGAGCTTTGCTTCTCAAATTCCAGTGTGCCTAAAACTTACTGGCTTTATTTTTTTTAAGATTTTATTTATTTATTTGAGAGAGAATGAGATAGAGAGAGAACATGAGAGGGGAGAGGGTCAGAGGGAGAAGCAGACTCCCTGCTGAGCAGGGAGCCTGATGTGGGACTTGATTCCGGGACTCCAGGATCATGACCTGAGCCGAAGGCAGTCGCCCAACCAACTGAGCTACCCAGGTGCCCGAACTTAACTGGCTTTAAAAATAGTATGCTGAGGGAAGGAAAACAGATTATCTACTATAGGTTCCATTTTGATGAGACTCAAGAATAGATATAACTGGGGCGCCTAGGTAGCTCAGTCATTAAGTGACTGACTTAGGCTCAGGTCATGATCTCAGGGTCCTAGGATCAAGCCCCACATCAGGCTCCCTGCTCAGTGGGAAGCCTGTTTCTCCCTCTCCCACTCCCCCTGCTTGTGTTCCCTCTCTCGCTGTGTCTCTCTCTGTCAAATAAATAAAATCTTTAAAAAAAATAGATATAAATAATGCATATAGAAAAAAGTTATAACTGTGCTCAACATAGTTTGGACATTGAAGAGAATTGACTGGAAAGGGGCAAGAGAAATTTTCTGGAATAATGAAAATGTTCTATACCTTGGTCTGCATGGTCATCAAACATAATTCACTACATATAGTTTTATCTCCATGAGTTACTATTTAAAAAATTAATCTGGATATCTGTTTAGAAAGCAAAATTCTTGAAATTCAATCTCAGAGATTCTGATTCAGGAGATATAGGAGGATAGAGTCCCAGAAGCCACAATTTGATCTTCAAAGAGGTAATCCATGGATCACATTTTGAAATTTGCTGATAGAGTGAATACTACTTTACTTTCAGATAGAGCTAGCCTAGGGCCTTCCAGAGCATACTGGAGATCTTTTCTCAGCTTCAGGAGGATATACTAGGTTTTCCCCCTTCCATCTCTCCATGAAAGTCAAGTGGACCGTTCTGTTCCTGAGTCTTTAGTCTCCTGAGGGTAATTAAACTGGCATAATCATTCCTATCTCTTGTGTTTCTAATTTGTGTCCTGGTCTATAGGTTCTCACATGAGCTGCTCATGGAGTTGAATCCTAATTTTGATGACTGACACCAGAGATGCTGCATGTCCTGTTTCTAAACTTCTACAGAGTAATTGGCTGAGTTGTCAGGGTCATGGAAAGACAGCAAAATTTTGGAATACTGATGAAAAAGTCTATATTATACATACAAAATTGTTATTTTATTTTCCCAACAGAAATGTCAATTATCTGCAGGCTGACAAACTGTAAAGTTTTAAATGTTAAAGATATGAGCTTTAAAATGAGGTAACTTTCTATTTTTCAAAATATTGCTATATATTTAAATAAAATTTAAGGAAATCCAGGGTAATTTATTAATTTTTAAAGATAATTATTAATTATCAAAACAATTACTACTACATAACACGTTCACACAAAACAGGAAGCTTTATATATAATTTAACACTGAAGAACTATTTCAATACAGAAGCCACCAAATGTAACCATATTATGAAAATACAACTTTGAAAAAACATTAAAAATTGGCAACTTTTATCCAAATTTTGAGTATTTCTTCACAATTATAAAATTTGGGAAGCAGGGAGGAAGTTTTAGCAGACTCTCAGGCTAATTTAAGTGGCTCAAAGAACTTTTTTCCCCTTCCCCAATATAGGAACCTTATACCAAGTTAGGAATCATGGCTCTATATAGATTTCTGGAAGAAAAGCATAATTACAGCATTTAGATAAAGAAATGATATTGCTCACATATGTTCACATTTATTAATATTCTTAACAATTAATACATTTGTATGTTTGCTGCCCAGATTTCTCAGTGCTGAATAACCCCAAAGAACTAATTATATCATTTCTTCTAACTGCAAATGTTCTTTCCTCCCCTTTGATCAGGGCAGACTGCCTATGCCATTCCTATGATGAAGTTCATCTCAGCATGATTATCACAATCATGGATAATGTATCTATTAAAATGGACTGTAGAGGATGCCTCGAAGAAAGCAGAGGAGGAAACATCAGAAATTTGTCTCCTCACCCAGACCACAACTGCACTGGCAAAATCTATCTGATATAACTATTTTGAACTCTGGAGTCTGTTAAAGGCTTGCAACTTCAAGAGAAAACTTTGGATGGGGGATGCCTGGGTGGCTCAGTCAGTTAAGCGTCTACCTTTGACTCAGGTCATGATCTCAGGGTCTTGGGATCAAGTTCCGCATCAGGCTCCTTGCTTAGCAGGAAGCCTGCTTCTCCCTCTGCCTGCCGCTCCCCCTGCTTGTACTCTCCCTCTCTCTCTGACAAATAAATAAATAAAATCTTAAAAAAAAAAAAACCTTTGGATGGTATAAGGCAACCAATTTCAGCTCTTAGTACAATAACAGATCCTATTCTTCACCCCTCCACCCCATGGCAAGCAGTTGTCTACATGTTCCCAGAACACCTTACACATAACTTGCTGGACCAAGAGTGGACAAAAAGGACACTGTCCTCCAAATATCAGGGATCTATGCTTTGATTACTGACTACTGCTGTTGACCACAGTGGTATACACAAAGAGGTAGTGGCCATTGTTGCAACCACTCCCCATTATTGCAAGACTCTCCTTATATGGCTGAAGTGACTTCCAGAGGAATTTAAAAAGCCAGTATCTTTTCCCCCTCATTTTTCTTTTTCCCCTTTTAGTAGCCAGGCATTGAAGAGTAGGACATTCAAAAGCAAATGGAGATATAAAGGAAATTACAAAGTCACCATGCATGCCCAGGGGAAGGTACAGGGTCAAAAAGACCTGAGGATTCTTAAATTTATAACTCAGGCTTATCTGTAGTACAGAGACATCCTACCATCAAAAAACAAAAGAAAACAGAAAATCCTGGGCAAGGGGCAAATCCAAGTCCCAGAATAACATTGTTAGATTGAAATATCTAGCTTTCAACAACAACATCACAAAGCATACAAAGAAACAGGAAAGTATAGCTTTTCCAAAAGGAAAAAAATAATAATAACAAGATAAACTATTCCTGAAGACCTGATGGTAAATCTACTACACAAAATCTTTAAAACAACTTTCTTAAAGATGCTCAAAGAACAAAAGGAATACGTGGAGAAAATCAAAACAATGAAGTCACAAAATGGAAATATCTATAAAGAGACAGAAAGCCTAAAAGGAAACCAAAAAGAAATTTTGGAACTGAAAAGTACAACTGAAATAAAAAATTCACTAGAGAGTCAGACATATTTGAGCAGGCAGAAGAAAGAATCGATTTACTTGATATGAAAGGACAATGGAAAGTACTGAATCTGAGAAACAGAAAGAAAAAAGATTGAAGAAAAGTGAACAAAGCATAGGGACCTGTGGAACACCATCCAGTGGACCAAGTTATATATTAGTTATAGGAATTCCTCAAGGAGGAGAAAGAGAGTATTTGAAGAAATAATGGATGAAAACTTTCCAAACTTGAGGAAGCATGTGAATACAAACATCCAAGAAACTCAACAAATCCTAAGTAGGATAAACTCAAAGAGACCCACACTAAGACATATATTCAAACTATCCAAAGACAAAGACAGAATTCTGAAAATAGCAAGAGAGAAGCAACTTATCACATACAAGAGCTCCTCAAGAGGAGTAGCAGATTTCTCATCAGAAACTTTGGAGTCCAGAAGAAAGTGGGTTGATATATTCAAAGTGCTAAAAGAAAAAAAATAACCCTGTTAAACCAAGAATCCTAAATCTGGCAAAAATATCCTTCCAAAGTGAGGGAGAAATTAAGACATTCCCAGATAAACAAAAGCTGAGAGTTTCTTACCACTAAAGTTGCCCTGCAAGAAATGCTAGAAGGATCCTTCAGGTTGAAATGAAAAGACAGTGGACAGTAATTTAAGAACATATAAAGAAATAAAGATTTCATTAAGATAAATACATTAGCAATCATAAAAGCCACTATTAACAATGGTGTAATTCCACTTTTTGTTTTCTACATAATTTAAGAGATTTAAATCTCTTAAAGTTATTTAAGAAGTATATTAAAATAACACATTTTAGAAATGTTAAAAAAATTAAACACATTTAAAAAACAACTATTAGTTTAAAAGCTAGTGTTATCGTAACTTTGGTTTGTAACTCCACATTTAACAGGTTAGTGCATTAAAAAATTATTTATGTTTGGGTGCACACAGGTATAAAGATGTAATTCTGTGACATAACAATTGAAAGGGATGGGATGGAGTTGTTAAAGAGTTTCTAGATGTTACTGAAGTTAAGCTAGTATGAATTCAAATTAGACTGTTATAACTTTAGGATGTTAAATGCAGTCCCCATGGTAACCACAAAAATATAGCTAAAGAATGTACACAAAAGGAAATGACTTTGCTGTACCAGAAGTGGGAGAATATTGACACTGGAATCAGCAATATAAATGCTCAGGTGCCATGAAGAGAGATGAAAGATGCATTTCCTGGTATGGATGGATTCTCAGAGCTCCAACAGTCCCATGCACCAAGATATAGCAGGGAGATTAAAAAAACAAAACTAAACTAAACTAAACTAATTATTGGAGGGCCTGGAACTATCTGAAAGTGCGAAAGAGATGGCAGTGTTTTAGACCTTCTGGTGATCCCTCCCCCAATTCTTGTAACCTCACACTAGCATTCCTCAGGGTTCAATTCTTGATTCTCTTGTCTTCACTTTTCACATTCATTCCCTTGAGATCCTTAAATATCAACCATACATTCGTGGCTCCCAAATAAATAACTTGAGCTTAGACATTTCTTCATAACTCCAGACCCACCTATCCAACTCCATAGCTGATATCTACCTATATGTCTAACAGGCGTCTCATATTTGACTTCCACCTCATTCCCCAAGTCCTGCTGCAAACTCAGTTTAAAAAGAAAAGGAAAGGAAAAAAAAAGGAAATGAAAAAGGAATTTAAACACTTCATTACAAAAAATCAAATAAACACAAAAGAAGATAGTAATGCAGGAAGTGAGGGACAAATTATCTATAAAGCATATAGAAAAAAACAAATGATAAAAGTAGGACCTTTCTGATTAATAATTATTTTAAATATAAATGGATTAAATTCTCTAATCAAATGACAGAGATTGGCAGAATGTATTTAAATACATGATCCATCTGTATGCAGTCTACAATAGATTCACTTTAGATTTAAAGACATAAATAGGCTGACAGAAAAAAGATATTCCATGAAAATAGTAAGCAATAGCAAGAAGGGGTGGCTATACTAATATCAGACAAAATAAACTTTAAAAAATCAAAAAGGGTTACAAATGACAAAGGTCATTATTAATAAAGAGCTCAATACAGCAAAAGATACAAAAATGTTAAACATTTAAACAGCTAATAACAGAGCATCAAAATAGATGAAGCAAAAAGTTGACAGAATTGAAGGGAGAAATAAACAGTTCTATAATGATAGTTGAAGACTTCAATACCTCTCTTTAATAATGCATAGAACAATCAGAAGTAAGGAAATAAAGGACTTGAACAACACAATAAATCAACCAGATATAACAGATATATACAGAATTCTCTACCAAATAACAAAATTCACATTCTACTCAGGAGCATATGGTGCATTTTACAGAATAGACAATATGTTAGCCACAAATTAAGTTCTCACCAGATTTTAAAAGATACAAGCCATACAAAGTATCTTCTCCAACCACAGTGGGATGAAGTTAGAAATTAGTAACAGAAAGAAAACTCGAAAATTCACAAATTAATGGAAATTAGACAAAACAGTCTTAAACAATCAATGGATCAACAAATCAAAAAGGAAATCAGAAAATACTTAAGAGACCAATGGAAACAAAAATACAACATATCAAAATTTATGAGATACAGGAATACAAAGGAGAAATTCATAGCTATAAATGCTTACATTAAAAAACAAGAAAGCTCTCATATCAACAACCTAACTTTACAACTTAAGGAACTGGAAAAAGAATAAACCCAAAGCTACCAGAAGGAAATAAATAATAAAGATTAGATCAGAGATAAAACAGAGAATTAAAAATGATAGAGAATATCAATGAAACAAAAAGTTGGTTCTCAGATGGAAATAAAACTGACAAATAAATGAAGTAAATGGGGGGATGGGGGGAGAAGACAACTCAAGTTAATCAGAAATAAAAGCAGGGCATTGTTGTGATTTTTTAATAAGAAATATATTTGATCTTCCTTCACATTTCTAGCACAAAGCTCCCCAAACCCTTAGAATTTTCCAAGGGATGAGAGCCATAAAAGTGTCTTTTAAGTTAATGAGGTGACTTTTGGAAGAAGGGCTGATTGTCAGTGGAGCCAATCATGTGATTGGAGGGTTGGAACTTTCAACCCTACCCCATCTCCACTTCCAGGGGAGCAAAAGGGGCTGGCTCACACCTTAGATTAATCACCTAAAAGAAAGAGTGCTAAAATTCTTAATTTTCAACTCCAGCAAATGGAGCCTCAAAAAAAAAAAAAAAAAAAAAAACCCACACACACAACAAAACCACATGGTCTCTGCTATTATAGAGAAGAGCCAGAACATTTGGGGAAAAAAGACGGTTACCAACCTAAGCACTCCAGGTGCCCTCTAGCCAGCCTTTCCAATGTCCTTGTAATTCCCAATGACAGGGCTCTGAGGAATTACAAGGGCTCTTCACAATCTTCCCTCTTAATTGGCTTGCAGAAAAAACTCTCCAGATTGGTAATGAATCTCTCTCTGCCCTTATTAGCACCACAGCTACCCTCTTGGTGCTCAACTTCAATGCTATAAATCAGCCCCTGCCTTAGAACACTAAAATGGTTCAAGTAGTGGGCATCTCTAATAAACCTCAACAGGTTTCTGTCTCTGAACCTATTCCCTTTTGTTTAGGCCCTTTAAGAGATACCCACTTTCTTCTCCCTGGTTCCTCCATCCCTATTCATTTATTGGTCTGAGATTTCTTAGAAAAATGTGCTGGAATTTCTTTCCCCCAAAAGGGCGAAATAACTCTAAAACTTACCAGTAGTAATAAAATCTCCAACCAGGTGAATTAAATGACCCTTCAACATCTTTCATTTGCTCCATCTCTGATGGCACTACAGCTGAGTCTGGGAACACTGATCATTTGCCCTATTGGATCAGCTACCATCTTATTTATAGGCAAAATCTTCAACTGATATTGGCAGAACCCAAACTGTACGTACCATCAAGATTCAAATAGATCCCTCAAAACTTCTCCCCCTCCTAAAATTATCAATACCCTATAAATAAAGAAACCATTCAAGGCATCAAGCCCATAATAGATTACAAGGTTCAGGGCCTCATTATCTCCTACACTTTTTCCCTGTAATACCCCTATTTTACCTCTGAGAAAACCCAGTGGCCAAGGATGGAGATTTGTCCAGGACCTCCAGGAACTCCAATGTGATACATAACATTGTTATCCCTTGGCACCATGTTGTTCCTAACCCCCATACACTACTAACATCTATTCCTACTGAAAACAAATTTTTCAATATAATTGATCTATGCAGTATATTTTATAGTATTCAATTTGATAAAGACAGCCAATATCTTTTTGCTTTCACTTGGGAAGAATGACAATACACTGGAACAATAATGCTTTGGAGTTTCACAGAGTCCATCTTGCTTTTCACAAACCCTAAAAGCAGAGTTGGATGGTATAAACTTTTCTGCCAGCTCTACTTTGTTATAACACGTAGATGATTTGCCTCTCTGCTCCCCTTCTCAAACCTCTCTACAGGCAGACATTATCCATCTGTTCAAACTTCTGGTCTTAAAAGAACAAAAAGTCTCCAAAGAAAAATTGCAGTTTGCTAAACCTCAGGTTCAATACTTAAGAGTGATCTCGGAACAGGGACTACATTTGGATCCAGGTGGGCTTCTTGGCATCCCTAATTTTCCAAAACCTAATATTAATCACCGATTATGAGGTTTTCTTAGACTAGCTGGCTACTGTCAAAAAAGGATTCCAAACTTCTCTCTTATGGCTCAACCTCTATATGCTTTACTAAGAAAATGACAAAACTGACACTTATTGGAAGATTGGGATGACATAACTTTTGGGAATTTAAAGAAAAGCCTACTAAAGCCTCCAAACCCTTGGACATCCTAATTATCAACTTCACTGTTTCCTCTTTGTATGTGAGAAAGAAAGGAATGCCCTTGGAGTGCTCACCCAAAGACATGGGACCATCAGCCTACACGATATTACAGCCAACAACTAGACCCTGTGGCACAGGGATATCCCTCCTGCCCCAGAGCCTTTCCTGCCACCCCCCTTTTTGTTAAGGCTACCGTAGAAATAATGATGGGAACACCTTTGACCATCTTTGTACCCCATGTAATAGAAACTCTCCAAAATTTCATCACCCTCAACACTTTTCAGTCATCTCACCTCTTATGAAATTCTCCTGTTATCTGCTCGTCATATAATTTTCTTCCTGCAATAATCTTACCCCTCCCATTCTCCTCTCCTTCATAAACAAAACCCCTCATGACTGCTTAATACTGACAGATCACCTTTTGACTCCCTGTGACAATTTACAGGAAATTAGTCTAAACACTGCAGTTTTTTCCTGGTTTACTGATGGTTCTTATTTAAAGGATAAAAATGGTAAATATTTTGGGTATGCTATTCCAACTCCTTTGAAGTCATTAAGGCAGCACCTCTATCCTTGGCTACTTCAATCCAACAGGCTGAGTTATATGCCCTTACTCAAGCTTGTATCTTAGCCACAGGTAAAACTTTAAATATTTATACCAATAATCAATATGCCTTTTGGGTAGCTCATGATTTTGGAATGTTACAGAAACAGCAAGGTTTCCTTACCTCCAATGAGGATATAATTTAAAATGGCTCCCATGTCCAAAATTTATTAGATGCCATACTTTTGCTGGTTGTTCTGAGTATTATTAAGGTTACTACTGGTCATTTCAGACTCAAATCTCTGGAGGTCATAGGAAACCACCTCACTCATATTTCTGCTAAAAATGCTACTCTCATGGAAACCAAAAGCCAAACCTCTGTCATGGTCCATAGGGATGTTCTCTGAAATCATCACACCATCATCATCATTATCATCATCACCAAATAAAAAATTGACCAGAGATGCCCAATAGTTGGCCCCAGAAAAGGAAAAACAATTAGAAATCCAATAATCATTGGTTTGGTAAAAAAAAAGAGAGAGAGAGAGAACTCTTGTTTGGGACATACCAGCCCTACCAGAAATTCTGAAATTCCCACTACTTACACTGTATATGCATTAAACCATAGGTCTACTGACAAAATTACAGGATTCATGAACCAATACTGGTGGGGATATCTAATAGGCCTGCAAAAAAGTACCCACCTCATGCATCCCACCTGTCTGAAGTGCAATCCAGAAAAACCTGTTCAAACTGCTCCCACTCTGAACCGCCCAGTGGAAAATTTGAGGTTTGGCATATGGATTTCATATAGCTTCCTCCACTTCATGGATAGAAACATGTTTACTCATGGTTTGTATATTTTCTCATTGGACCAAAGCTTTCACTTGTAGACAGGTACTGCTTCTTCTGGGGCTAAAATTCTGTTAGAAAAGATTATTCCTCCAGGTGGAACCCCTCCCAAACTTCACAGTGATCTGTGAATCCATTTTACTAATCAGGTGCTTCAACAAGTCTTTGCTGTTTGGCTGGTTTTACACTTTTATTGTGCATACAGCCTCAACTCTCAGAGTTAGTCGAACACACTAATGGCACTATTAAGGCTGAACTGGCAAAATTATAATTATAGAGACCCTCCAAATACCTTAGCTAAAAGTATTACCATTGGTCCTTCTAAATCTCAGATCCATCCCCTTTGGAACTCATACACTCTCATTCCATTAAGACAGTCATAGAGGGCCCAATGTACTTTGTCCCGCTTCCTTTGACCCATGGTCAATAAAAAGAGATACACTTTAGTATTGTAAAGACCTAATTGTTTCTATTAAAAATAGGCATGCTTTGGTAGAGTAGTCTTTCACAGTGCACTCCCAGGAGATGAAGACTTTAAGCATCACACCTTGCAACCCAAAGATTTCATCTATTGGAAAGACACCTCCGGAAAGATTCTCTTAAACCTCACTGGAAAGACTCCTAGCAGGTTCTGTTCACCAACCCTTTGCCACCAAACTCAAGGGAATAGCCTCTTGGATTCACATGCTACTGCTAAAGGAAGCACCAAACCCTAACTGGACCTGCACACCATCTGGTTATCTAAAAGTAAAGATTTCCCAGAATTAAAACAGACAACATCTAATAAAACAGTTATCCCAAAATGTCTGGAGTAAGTCTGGTAAAAGGTTCAGGAGTCACTGAAGTCTTTCTTTTCCATCTGGACTATTAATTGACTCTGGATTTGTATCCAAATTCATGTTTTCTGAACTTGCAACGTTACAGGCTGTATTACTGATAACACATTTGGTTCCAAATAGTTGTTCTAAAATAACAATACAGTTTTAAAACATGTTTGAAGTTTTGCTGTTTTGCAAGAAGTTCAGCAGCTATTGCTTCATGTTTATACCTGCACTGTATCTACTCAAATGCAGTTAATTCTTTCAGTGTGCTTTTGTAGTACTAACTATGCTACTTTCATGGCCACTTTAAGCAGGGACTTCCAAGAGGCATACATGATTCCAGGTTTGCTTCCGTAGGGAGAACTCTTCTCCTCAAAGTCGAAATAAGTGCCAATAAATATTTTCAATTGTCTACTTTCAGACCTACAGTTCTGATTTAGAGCCACCATATAATTTGAAATTGTCATGTTACTTTTGATTCTGTACTTGATGCCTCTCAAACCTAAAAAAAAAAAAATGGTATACCCAATAAGAAGATGATCTCCAATGTTTACAATCTTGATAAATATAAACTACAGATGGAAAGTGCCTGAGAATTCTCCTTTCTACCCCTCCTCATCACTTCAATGTGATCTTAATAGGTGTACAACCTGCACAATTTCCCTCCAAAACAGGACACGACAGCCAGGAAAGACCTTCCTGGCACCAAGGGACAAAAGGCCACTAAATTAAGAAAACATGACTTGATCAGCAATACTTGTGGAAAAAAATCTTGATCAAAAAGGGAAAATGTGAACATTAATAAAGGGAAGCCTCACTATTGTGGAGTCAGGAGGCCAGAAGGGGAGCTTTCAGGCCATACCACTCAGGGTCAATCACAGGAAGAATTGTCAATTACAGACCCCCAAGAGGAAAAGATGTACATTGCATCTCCAACAAGAAATCAACTACCCCAGCAATGTAGCCAATTGGAAATCATCACTACCTGAACTCTTGCTTTTCTCCAATGGACTTTCATTCACAACCCCTCCCAACTTCCTCCTTCTTTTCCATAAAATAGCATTCCTCTCCTTTGTTTGTTGGACTAGCCTATGGTTTTTGCTGTAGCGCAAATTGCTGTTCTCTGCTATTCCTGAATAAACCCATTTTGTGGACAAAAATAACTGACTCTTATTTTTCAGATCAACAAAGGCAACCTAGAGAATGAGAGAAAATATTTGCAAGTCATATATCTCATAAAGGATTAATAACTAGAATTTATAGACAACTAAAACTCAAAAACAACCAATTCAAACATGGACAAAGAACTTGAGTATCCATTTCTCCAAAGAAGATATACAAGTTGCCAATAAACACATGAAAAGATGCTCAACATCACTATTCATTAGGGAAATGCAAATCAAAACTATAATGTGATACCACTCACATCCACTAGGATGACAACTATCAAAAAAAAAAAGAGTAAATAACAAATGTGGGTATATGTCATTTGCAAATATTTTCTCCCATTCAATCAGATAAAGGGCTAGTATCCAAAATCTCTAAAGAACTTATCAAACTCAACACCCAAAGAACAAATAATGCAATCAAGAAATGGGCAGAAGACATGAACAGACATTTTTCCAAAGAAGACATCCAAATGGCCAACAGACACATGAAAAAGTGCTCAACATCGCTCGGCAGCAGGGAAATCCAAATCAGAACCTCAATGAGATACCACCTCACACCAGTCATAATGGCTAAAATTAACAAGTCAGGAAATGACAGATGTTGGCGGGGATGCGGAGAAAGGGGAACCCTCCTACACTATTGGTGGGAATGCAAGCTGGTGCAACCACTCTGGAAAACAGTACGGAGGTTCCTCAAACAGTTGAAAATAGAGCTACCGTACAATCCAGCAATTGCACTACTGGGTATTTGCCCCAAAGATACAAATGTAGGGATCCGAAGGGGTACGTGCACCCCAATGTTTATAGCAGCAATGTCCACAATAGCCAAACTGTGGAAAGAGCCCAGATGTCCTTCGACAGATGAATGGATAAAGAAGAGGTGGTATATATACCCAATGGAATATTATGCAGTCATCAAAAGGAATGAGATCTTACCATTTGCAACGTGGATGGAACTGGAGGGTGTTATGCTGAGTGAAATAAGTCAATCAGAGAAAGACATGTATCATATGACCTCACTGATATGAGGAATTCTTAATCTCAGGAAACAAACTTAGGGTTGCTGGAATGGTGGGGGGTGGGAGGGATGGGGTGGCTGGGTGATAGACATTGGGGAGGGTATGTGCTATGGTGAGTGCTGTGAATTGTGCAAGACTGTTGAATCACAGATCTGTACCTCTGAAACAAATAATGCAATATATGTTAAGAAAAAAAAAGAAGAAGATAGCAGGAGGGGAAGAATGAAGGGGAGTAAATCGGAGGGGGAGACAAACCATGAGAGACGATGGACTGAAAAACAAACTGAGGGTTCTAGAGGGGAGGGGTGTGGGAGGATGGGTTATCCTGGTGATGGGTATTAAAGAGGGCACGTTCTGCGTGGAGCACTGGGTGTTCTGCACAAACAATGAATCATGGAACACTACATCTAAAACTAATGATGTAATGTATGGTGATTAACATAATAATAAAAAAATTTAAAGAGAAAAAAACAAATGTGGGTATAGATGTAGAGAAACTGGAACCCTTGTGCACTGCTAATGGGAATAAAAAAATGATTCAACCACTGTGGAAAACAGTATGGTGGTTCCACAAAAAATTAAAAATAGAATTAACATGGTATCCACCAATTTCAATTCCTAAGTGTATACTCAAAAGAATTCAAAGCAGGATCTCAAATTGATTATTTGTATATCCATGTTCATAGCAGCATTGTTCACAATAGCAAAAACAGAGAAGCAATTAAAGTCTCCACCAAAGATGAATGGATAAGCAAATGTAGTTTGTGGAATAAGAAGGAAGAAAAATGAAGGAAATTCTGACATGCTACAACATGGGACAAATCCTGGGGGTATTACGATAAATGAAATTGGCCAGTCACAGATAAATACTGTGTAAGTCCACTTACATGAGGTACTTAGAATAGTCAAAATCATAGAGACATAAAATGGAATGGTAGCTGCTAGAAGCTGTGGGTAAGAGGAAATGGGGAACTAATGGAGTTTCAGTTTTGTAAGATGAAAAGAGTTCTGGAGAGGGACGGTGATAATGGTTACACAACAGTATAAATGTACCTGATACTACCGAACTGGACACATAAAAATAGTTATAATACTTTTTATGTTATGTGTACTTTACCACAATTACAAAAAATTTAATGGAACTATAAGAACCCTGAGGGTTGTGTTCTAAGAATGCCCGGAATACCAAAGTATCTGGAAACTTCCAACTGGATATGCAAATAAATTGATATGTAAATTATAGTCTATTTACTTCACTTACTTTTTCATTTTAAAGCATAAACTATTACATCATACAATAAATTACATAACAAAAATCCTTTTATATACTATTCATATTTAAGCCATGCTTACAGTTTGCTATATTTGTTTCAGATTACTATCTCCATGTAAATGAATAAAAATGTACAGACACAGCTAAACCCACTCCAGATCCATTTCCCTCTTTCCTTCTCAAAAGGAACTACCATCCTAAAGATGGGAAATACGATTTTAATTCATGTTTTTGTAGTTCTATTAAACATGTAGTTATCTCGAAGCTATACATTTGTGGTGGGGGGTGGGGTTAATGTATATAAATGATATTTCTCTTTTTGAAACTTTTTCACTCAACATTATATTTTTGAGTTTTAGCTGTACTGATTTTAAAAAAGGGGAGAAGGCGCTTGTCTGCGTGTGGCAGGGTCGCCACCAGAACCAGCCTAAGGTCCGGCCTAATGAACCAACCTGAGGAGCCAGACTGAGGAGGCGACTACATCTGAAGGTTCACACCCACGTGTCCAGGGGAATGGTGTGTGAGGAGGCGCTCCAAGAAGAGGCGCAGACAGGGCAAAGCCTCTAGCGCAGACTCCAGCACCCTCCCATCCCACACCTACGTTTCCAGCTCACCTGGTCCAGAGCTCAGCTGCTGCTGACGCGCAAGATTCTGGCGGTGGGCCAAGACCCACAAGCAAGTACACATCCGGCGGGAAGACAACGTCGTCGTGGCAGCAGGGCACGCACTCGGCATTCACGGAGAAGAAGCCACTCGCCGCGTCCTCTGAGCGCCACGCGGGTTTCGCCACAAGAAACCATACATGTGGAGCAAGAGCGTCAGGGCGCCTGAGTGTGTGCGCGTTGCTAAGCTCCACCTAGAACACGCTCTCCAACCAAACCCCGCCCTGCGACACGCCCCCCAGTCAGACCCCGCCCCCAAGACTTTCCCTCCAATCAGCACCCTGGTCCCCCGAGAAAAAATAGGTAGTGTATGTAGGTTGCTGTTAAATCACTTCGATTTTAATACGTGTAGTCCATTAAATATACGTCATCTTACTGAAAAGTTGCTTGCAATTCTTCCTGTTAAAACATTGCTGTAAGAATTCTACTACATGTATGCATGTGCGATTTTTTTTTTCTAGAATGGAAATTAAGCAGAAAAATTAAAAGATCGTAGGGCATGCTCATCTTAAACTTTAGAAGGTATTGCCATATTGCTCTTCAAAGAGAGTATTTAAAAACATTCTTTGCAAGGTTCTGACATAATATATTATGAAGGAAAGTAACGATTTTCTTCAGGCAGAAATGAAAATCACATGAGGCGGACCCACTTAATTTGAAATATCTCACCATTTCTTCTTCCAAGATAATTCTGATACCCAAAAACTTGGCAATAAAATTCTACACCTCAGTTAAAATGCCTTTTGGTACACCGCTAGAAAGCCTTCTCAACATATGACGGGGAAATAAACTCCTGAGACCGGCAACACAATTATTTGAGTATGTCCTCACTAGGTAAATAAAATATATGCTTGAGCAAATTATACACATAATTAACAAGAGGAAAAATATATATTACGGTCTTTGATGAAAACTGTTAATTTTTGACCCAACACATTCACAAATTTAGAAGTAGTCGTGCATGGTATATTTTGGAATGTGATAGCTTTTTGAGTTATTGGCCAACAGAAAGTAAAATAGTGATCATTAAAAAATTGCCACAGTTGTTTAACTGACCTTGAAGTTCTAGGCCTATATGATTAGATGGTGAAAACGAAGGGCCAATGGTACCTTCAGTGAGTTTAGGAACTGGGATGGCAGGGCATGCCTGTTAGAGGCAATGTTTCAGTTATCCTTTGTCCTCCAAAATTCTGTAACAAACAACGTACATATTCTGAATCAAGCTTTATTGACTGCTTCAATGATCTATGACATTTTTCTCTTTTTCTTTTCCTTCTTTCCTTCATCTCTCTTTTTATATGTGTTTCTTTTAAATACAAATTATTATTTTTAAATAATAACTTTTACACTTCGGGGTAACTGACACTTTCACAAAACTTATTTTAAAAATGGAGATACAGATATGATATTTCTTTCAGGATATATGTATTTCTATATTATGTGTGTATATTTATCAAGTTAGACCTTATTCTGGGAAATAAGACAAGTTTCAACAAATTCTAAAAGATTCAAGTCATACAGTATTATTTTCTCTAGCCATAAAGATAGTAAACTAACATTATAAACTGACAATATCCAGGGAATCCCTCAATATTTGGATATTTGAAAACACACTTCTAAATAATCCATGAGTCAAAGAGGAAGTCTCAGGGGAAGTTCAAAAATATCTTAAACTAAGTAAATATAAAAATACAACATACCAAAATCTGTGGGTTGCAACTAAAGCAGTGTTTAAAGGGTAATTTATAGTAGTAAATATTTATATTCAAGGAGAAGAAAGATAGGAAATGACTAGCCTAAACTCACACCTTTAAGTACTTGAGAAAGAAGACAAAACCAGAAGTAAAAAGAAAGAAAAATACTCAGCAGAAATTAAAGCAAGCAAACAAAACAAAACAAACAACAACAAAACATACCCAGTGAAACCAAAATGTGGATCTTTGAAAAGATGAATGAAATTGATAGACCTCTATCCAGATGTTGAGAAAGAGATGACACAAATGACTAACATCAGGAATTAAAGCGGGGACGTCGTACTCCTACCATAAACATCGAATGGAAAATAAGAAAATACTATGAATAACCCTATGGCCAATAAACTTGACAACTCATATAAAATGGACCAATTCCTTGAAAAACACAAACTACCAAAACTCACTTGAGGTGAAATAGACAAAAAATGGTTACATATCTAAAGAAATTGAATTTCCACTTAAAATCTACCAAAAGAGAAAACTGAATGCTCAGGTAGTTTCACTGGCAAGTTCTACCAACCATTTAGAAAAGAAATAGTTTGAATTCTTACAGTCTCTTCCAGAAAATAGAAGCAAAGGAAATACTTCAGAATTCATTTCATAAGGCCAGCAATAACCCAATACTAAACCAAACATAGCCACTATATGGAAGAAAAATATCAATTATAATACATAAAAAGAATAATACATTAAGGATAAGGATAATACATCATGATCAAGTGGAATTTTCCCAAGGACACAAGTCTTCTTCAACGTTTAAAAATCACTACATGTAATTTACTACATGAGGCTAACAAAAAAACACATGCTCATGTCAACAGATGCAAAAATATTGACAAAGTATTGCAAAATTCAACATTTGTTTATGATAAAAACTCTGAATAGAAAACTATGAATAGAAATTCCTTAAGGGGCATCTGCAAATATTAGCTAATATCATTGGGCTATGATTATATGGGGTTAAGTTTTCATTTAAAGTGTGAGATATATGTTGAGAGTTTTGTTTGTTTGTTTTTGCATAGAGATATCCCATTGTTCTAGCACCATCTGTTTAAAAGACCATCATTTCTCCATTGAATGGCCTTTGCAATTTTGTCAAAAATAAATTGACATATTTATGCCAGCCTATTTCTGGCCTCTGTAATCTGTTCCATTATCTATGCATTACATCCTTTCACTAATCCCACACTGTCTTAGTTACTGTGGTTTAATGATTAATCTTGAAATTGGGTGGTTGGGGTCCTCCAACCTCATACTTTTTTTTTAATTGTTTTGTTTATTCTAGTTCCTTTGCCTTTCCATATAAATTTCATGATCATTTTGTCATTATCTATAAAAATACTAGAGTTTTCACTGAGATTGAATTAAACACATAAATCAAATTGGAGAGAATTGACATCTTAATTTTTATCTTACAATCCATGAATATCTCTGAATATATCTCTGATAACACAGCATATATAGTAGAAAATTGATTTATCAGTGTTCTGTAATATTAGCAAGGTTTATTTGTACTAGCCAAACATGAAAACAACCCAAATCCCTGTCAACAGAAGAATAGGTAAAAAATTTTGATATTTACACCATAGAATACTACTTAGCATTAAAAAAAAAGCAAACTTTTGATACATACAACAATATACCTGAATTTTAAAAATAATTATGCTGAATGAAAGAAACAAAAGGTAGTACATGTTGTATAATTTTATTTATTTAAAACTCTAAAAAGTGCAAACTAATCAATAGTGACAGAAAGCAGATTAATGGCTGCTAGGAGATGGGGTAGAGGTGACAGAAGTAAAATGGAGGATTTATAAAAGGGCACAGGTAAGCTTTGGCATAATGGATATGTTCATATTCTTGATTGTGGTGGTGGTTTCATGGGTGTATACACAGATCAATACCAATCAAATTGTATACTTTAAATGTTTGCATTTTATAGTATGACAATTATAACTCAATAAAGTTTGTTTGTTTAATTTAGCATTGTTAAATTTGGTTCTGGATATTTGACAATATGCTAATAACCAAAAAATAACCCCCCCAAAAAAATAATTTGGAGATATCAGATAAGCATCAATACATGAGATTCCCATAACCCTCTTAGGACCAGTCTTTACTCTAAGGTCTATCTTTTCTAAATACATTCCAATAGCAAAGTAACCACATAATCACACATTTATAACTGAACACTCATCAAGTTATAGGGATATTTTTCCCCTGGAAGTCATAAATTGTAATGATATATTGCATTAGGCAATTACAGTTTTAAAGAATGGATAGTGTCCCATTCAGAGTGGTTACTTAGGACATTATAATGGCAGTGTCACATTCATCACAGCATATAAGAGACATGACACTTAAATACAATGGAAAGGTCATTAATGTAGAAAGGTTTTAAAACTGTCATCAAATCCATTAGAGTTGATACCAGTGTTTTACATAAAAATTGCCTGCTGTGAGGATAAGGTATCTGAGATCAGATCTTTGGAGAAAATCGTATCAGATACTTGATTGCAGATGGCATAGCTGTTAAAAGGACAGACATAAATATATATGAATAGAAGTATGATGCATTGAAGGCAGAAATGTCAAGAGAAAAATTTCTTTAAGAAATAGACTGATTCTTTAGGTAGGCGCTAAAATAAAATGGAGACCCGTTTTTCAAAATACATCTGGGGATTATCCTTTTTGCCTATCATGGAAAAATATTCATCAACATGTTCATATACTCTGAGCTCAGCCAAGTAATTCAATCAAGTAAGTTATCAAAGTGACCTTTGTTCTCTTCTTTCTTAAATCTTAACATGGAAAATGTCACAGAAAGTTATTTAAGCCCTTCATCTCTCAGTGTTAGGCTTCAAAATCAATATTAGGTTTTTCTTTCTGATTTCTGACATTGACTAAGGTGTGTACTCTGATAAAGACCCAATATAAACAGGTTAGTGCACAGTGCACTTCAATTTTTAATAACAAGAATGCTACCAGGGGGATTTATGTTTAATGCAAAACTATATACATCTGGTTTCTGGAAAAAATGGGCTTTTTGGAGTTCTGGAATAAACCTTCCTTATCTTGGGAGTTATGTTCAGTATTAGTAGAATTATTAGGGGATTCTCTAAGGCTACTACATTTCTTGTGCTTAAAAAGTAATAGACATTTTATAAGAGGCAATTGAAAGGAGAAGAAGAAAGTTTCACCTAACAGGTTATCATGATAAGATTTCAATAAATTCATGACAGGGCTGTGATCCAAATTGATTAATTCTTGGGTCATCCCATCACCTTCTTGAAACTTCATTCAGACCTGTGATTAGCATTACAAACCAGAATGAAGGCACAGGAGCCTAACTTAAACAACTAGAATCTAAACACCAAACATGTGAAGAAGAAATTATAATAAAATGGCAAAGCAGTGTGCTAAAAAAAAAAAAAAAAAAAAAGCGTTATTGCCTGGAAAAGCAATGTGGTTGGATTTAAGAAGGCTCACAAATGGTCCAAAGCTCTTCCCTCCTGTTCCTGCATCTTCCCCTCAATTAAAGATGCTGGCAGTAGATGGGATGGCTCATAGAGTAGTCCTCTCAATTTCCTGCACATAGTGCCTACAGCCCCCGTACCTTTCTTCAGTCATTATATTACATATACAATGGACACTTGATCACCCTAGAGTCTGTATTTACACAACAGGGCAAATAACATCAGAGGATTTCTTAGTCATTCAAGTCACACAGTGCATTCAAATGTTGATTACTGAGGAAAAAGACCCTACATGTTTTATTCTTTCTTTCTTTCTTCTACTTTACTCCATATCCAGAATATTTCAAATGAGCCTGTGTTCGTTTTTCAAAAAGGAAAAGTTAAAGTAAACTTTAAAATAGGATGAATTCAAACTCAAGTAAATTTCCAGACATAAACCTAGCAGATAGCTAATTAAAGGGAAGTTTTAAAACAGACATTATACATCTTCCATAAGACAATTTGGATACATAATGAAGCAAAAAAAAAAGAAAAGGAATGACCTACCATCTGATTAATTGCTGCAATCTTCCAGTAAACATCTTTAGTTCAGGTCATTGTTTCCTAATTCATTATTTCATGTAAATCAGGGGCTTTTTACTTCACATTCCTTTAAAAGAAGAAGGAAATCTTTATCTTAGTTGGTAACATTGTTTGTTGCAGAGTATCGATTTGCTTTTGTGGTCATTCTTGGGACAGCCCCAAGAGTCAGCTTGTATTAGTCTGAGATAACACACCCTAATGAGACGGCAGAATCCTCTTGATAGGTCCAGTTTATGATAATCTTCCTCTTAATTCTGTTTTGCATTCTGTAAGGCATTTTAAGCATATGCTACTTTGAGAATGTAATCGGAAACACACTCCATTCAAACTGTTTTTGAATTGACATTTTAGGTTGGGGAATTGCTGTGGGCCATCTATTAATAACTTCTTATCTTGTTAGGATTACACAATTCTTAGACTCAAGTTGTCACTAATAGTCCCAAATAAATTATGACCCATCATTATTTTGATTCTGATAGTAAAGTAAGATGTAGCTTTTGTACTGTATTAATGTTTAGTTCATAAAATGAATAGTCCAATTTTCACATATACGTGTATGTTTGTGTGTTCTGGAATAAAGGCTTACACATAATTGTATGACTTTATTTCCTTTTAATTTTCTTATTACTTATCCTTTTTTTTAAAGATTTTATTTATTTATTTTGAGAGAGAAAGAGCAGGGGAAGCAGCCAAGGAGGAGGGAGAGGGACAAACAGATTCCCCCTTGAGCACAAAGCCACACAGGGGTTCAGGGCTTGATACCAGAACCCTGAAACCCAGGACCCTGAGATCATGACCCAAGCAGAAACCAAGAAGAGTCAGACGCTCAACCAATTGAGCCACCCAGGTGCCCCTCTTATTACTATCCTTTAATGCTCATTTAAACCATCTCCTCTGGGGCACCTGGGTGGCTCAGTAGTTAAGCGTCTGCCTTCGGCTCAGGTCATGATCCCACGGCCCTGGGATAGAGCCCCACATCAGGCTCCCTGCTCTGCGGGAAGCCTGCTGCTCCCTTTCCCACACCCCCTGCTTGTGTTCCCTCTCTCACTGTGTCTCTCTCTGTCAAATAAATAAATAAAATCTTAAAAAAATAAATAATAAATAAATACACCATCTCCTCTGACTGGCTAACTGGTATCAAAACCTCAAATGATGCACACATTAATTAGGAATGCAGATTCTCTTAATTTGTTCAATAAAAATACTTTCTAAAAATGTAACAAAAAATACAAACTTCCTGTGTTTTACGTTCAGCTAAATTTTTCATTAGATCATAGTCATCAGTAAATGTATTCTTCTGCCAAAGCTGAAAATACTTTTAATTTGGAAGGGAGGAAGGAAGGGAGGAAGGAAGGAAGGAAGAGAGAGAGAAAGAAGAAAGAAAGAAAGAAAGAAAGAAAAAAAGAAAGAAGAAAGAAAGAAAGAAAGAAAGAAAGAAAGAAAGAAAGAAAGAAAGAAAGAAAGAAAGAAAGAAGAAAGAAAGAAAGAAAGAAGAAAGAAAGAAAGAAACAAAGAAAGAAACAAAGAAAGAAACAAAGAAAGAAAGAAAAAGAAAGAAAGAAAGAAAGAAAAGAAAGAAAAGAAAGAAAGAAAGAAAGAAAGAAAGAAAGAAAGAAAGAAAGAAAGAAAGAAAGAAAGAAAGAAAGAAAGAAAGAAAAAGAAAAACACACCTGTTTTGGGTCTAATTATGAATTGCCTATAATTATCATTCCTAATTACTAAGTAGCTACAGAATTCCCATTTAAGTCAACCCAGCTACACTTGAAAATAAACCTAGAATTTAAATGTTATAATTATTTATAATTCATTCTGCTTCTGCACACAAAAATAAGGCTCAATTCAGAAGCAAGCCTAGGGTAGGACATGCGTTTTACAAATCTCTCTAGGTGGTTTGAGCACAGATGACATCAAAGATTGAAAAACTTCGTGGGAGGCAGTTTATTTCCCCTTATGTAAATTAATCTGAATTTTGATAGCTTCCTCACCCCTGTACTCCAAAAAAAGATAACCTGTAATAATTCTAAACATTTTTTAATGTTACCACTTAAATTTTCTAGAAAACCCCAATATAAAAGCATATTTAAGGAATTTCTGAACATAAAATAACTACTTACTTTTAATTCATAAGAATGGGTATAATTAGATCTCAAAGATGGAAGCAGAGAGCATCTATTACTTGTACATTAGCAGAATCAATGACCCAAAGAAATCCAATGATAATTTCTCAGGCAAACTTATTGAGGGTATGACTTTTAGACCTCAAATGCCATTAATGTTCTCTTGGGAAAGACTAAAGGCTCACAGTATCAATCTTTAATTTCTAGGCATATCCCTCTGGATACTACCAATCAGTTCCCCCAATGTAGGCAGCTTTCATGTTGATTTGGAGACAGAAAACATTTCAATCATTACTTCATGCCATGTATGATTAAATACACGTATTATAATTACATATTTTTCAAAAAAGCAATTAACTAAACCCAAAACAATATGGATTGCTATAACAAATTCTAATAAAAAAAAAAACAAAACAGTGACCACTTCTTTTTTTAACTCAGTTTTGTTAACCAAACCTTCTTCTCTGGGTTTAGACATGTTTATTAACTGTTACTTAAAATAAGGTTACAAGTAACCTTGCTGATTATATGAAATTCTCTTCCTCTAAAAATTACCTGATACAGCATATATTCTAACAAAAGCACACATTGCAGGATTGATTTATAAGGGAAAATGACAATGTTCAGGTTAGGTAGATGGCAAAGTTTAGCATTCCCTTAAGATTCTATGTGTACCTGATGATTTACAATCAGTTGAGTGCATCTTAAATTAAAACATGTATGTACATCAAGACCAAAACTGTAAATTCCTCTGTTGTGATTTTGTTCAGTTTGCATGCCCCCTTTTCCTGCATTTTTCCATGTAATAGTGGTGATTTTGAGTGCACAAGGAAAGGTATTGAATCCCTAAGACTGTGGTGGGTATCAGGATAATCCTTGACAGGGAGGAAAAAAAAAAAAAAAAAAAGCTTCTGCTTTCTGCTGTGTAGATCTGGGAGGGAGTAGTTCAGTATACATGCCTCATTCTCCAGCTTTTCTTTTAATAATAAAGAAATTAACCAAACACAGTCTTTGGAATTAACAGAAATGTATTTGAATTCTGCCTTTGCCCCTCACTACATGTGTGACTTTGGGCAAGTCACTAACATCTTTAGATCTCTGTGTTACCTCCCACTATAATCAGGATAAAAATTGTATCAAATTTTGGTATCAAATCTTAGAGTACAAATAAGTTGATGAAATAATACATGTAAAGACATTAGTAACTGACACATGACACTCAATAAATGTTACTGTTATCATTATTTCTGAAAGTCATTCATTTTTGTCAACTTTATTACAATAAAATTTACCAGTGAGTTTTATAATGTTTACAGTAGCACAAGTAGACAAGTAGACAATGTCTACAATGTAGACAATAGTCATAAAATAAAACATTTCATTATCCTAAAAAGTTCCTACATGTAGTAACAGACTTTTGAGACTTGAAGAAATTTCTGTGGCATCTAGTCCAATCTTCTTATTTTATAGATGAGGAAATCAAAGTCCTGTAAAGAACAGGAAATTATCCATGCTAACCTATCTTAGCAGTGTCAAATCTATTAAATACCTCAACCTTCTTCCTTTGGACTGAGTTCTCTTCTGCTTTACCACACAGGCTCCAGGAAACCACAAGATTCTAGGGAAGGCTCGGCGTTCCGAAGAGCTATACAAAGAAATGCTAGCAACACAAAGGACCAGGAGCAGTGCACACAGGACCAGAGAACAACAAAATATTGCCCTCATTTGGAATGCAAGCACTGAAGAGGTTACTTTGCTCTTTTATTCTAGCAGCACTTATAAAATGTTCGTCATTGTTGGGAGTTCAGATAATTTCAATAATGGAAATACCCAAGGACAATATAAGGAAAATGAATATGTACTTTAAATAAATAACCTAGGAATTTGGAGTGGATGGGTGTAACAATAGAAAGACAAAATTGTACTGGAAAAACAAGAAAGACTCCACCCACCATAGACAAAAACAAAAATCATATGAGCTTTTGACCAAACCTTTTGCTGTTCTTAGGAGGATCTGATGTTTCTTTGTTAGGCAAAACATTTGCTTATCTCATGCGAAGGTTGGGTGACCTTGTTTCATGGCCCTGATTGGGCTTTTTAAGCATTATAGAGTATGCCAGTCAAGATCACGGGATTCCAGCACTGCTGCCTACACTGCCTGTCATCTCTCCTTCATCAATAGCCTGGGTGAAAGAAATGAAATCTATACATGATAGATAAATACAGTGGCTTTCTAATATTTTATTTATATTCACTAAAATAATTTTGAAAAACTATGAATCATCTTGTACATTTTAAGTCGACATCCAAATTTTTCTCATTTTACCTTTAAATGGTTTCAAATATGTATAAGAGCTAGTGTTTTTTCTAATATTAACATTTAAAAGAAAAATGTTAAACAGCTGTTTCACATGTTTTCAATGAAATCTAATTGTCATGGTGATTTGATGCCCACCATCATCTATTAGGAAAAAAATGAACAAATTATTCTTCAAAAATCTACCATCATTCCTTTTTCATCTTATTCTTGTATTTCTACTCTACCTCCATATACTCTTATCCTTATAAAATAAGTTTAGTGTATGAAAATCTTTTTCATACACAACTCTATACTTAACTGCAGCAAATCTGTACAAATATATTTGTTTATAATATTCTGTGGTCATCTATTTTGAGCAAGGCAAAACAAATGTATTACAAATTTTAATATATAATCATTGAAGACAATAGGTGGAATGTTATTAGGAATGCATTGCTTAATGAAATAGATGATGGATGCTCTTGTTTTGTTTCAATTAGTTTGTGTACCCTCTTCTAAAATAAAGCAGTTTTCAAGATTGATTATATTTTTTGTTCTTATAGACACATATATTGAGACAACTTGTTCTTATATAAGTACATGGGAATAAAAAGAGTTTTGCTATGGCAAAGAAGCTCAATTCATTGAATTCTTTTCAAGTTGTAAGACAAAAATCACATATTGATCACTGATTAAAAATATATCTGGAGTGACCTAATTACTAGATTAGTTCTTCATTCAATTTTATTGAAAGCAAAGAATTAGAAGCCACATGATTGGCAAAAAAAAAAATATTTTCTAGTCATTAGTATCATTTAAATTATCCCTTTGATTAGGCCCTCACCCAAAGGTAATACACCATATAGATTCCCTTTGTGTGAAATCTATGACTTTCTTTTGTAAAGTGAGAGAAAAGCAATTATGAAAGAGAAATTAGGAAAGGAGAATAGACAGGAAGCTTCTAGCATGATGCACTGACCACTGGCAAATTGTCAGGCACGTCAATTCTAGGAAAGTATACATATGGCAGTTGAAGATTTGGAAATGGATTTCCTTAAGACTATTCCTGCCTGAGTGCCTAGTGGAAAGTCTTAATGGACTCCCAGGGGAAAGCATATTCCAGCGTGAAGACCACTGGAGTAACAAATGTAAATCTAATTTTATCTATGAAAGATTTCCTCTATGTTGCTCTTCAGACCTCTATTAATTTCCATCATCAGAAAACTGTATGCTTCCCTAGAACCATCCTCATTGAGATATAATATATCTTGATATTTTTTAAGGCCAAAACATAAAAAAAATCGTATACCAAAAGTATCTAAAGAAAGATGTAGCATTTTCTGTAAAGTGGTTATTGAAAAAATTTCAATTAGAGTCCTTTCAATAAAGTCTCTTGCAATAAATTCTTAATAGTCATTTGTACTAGGAAATGTTTGTCAATCCTGAGTAATTAATATATTTTATTATATTATATTAAAAAGATTAGAGAATATTTTGTGTTTCTACTTTTGTCTTGACTGCTAGGCTGTTGAGAGTCAGATTTAATGTTAATTCATTGTCAGTATTTCCTAACTATAAAATACGCTTCCCCTTTTTCTTATGACTGTATATATATATTTTTTCTTATGGCGTATATGTAATTTACTTAAGCCATAATACTCTTTTTTTTTAAATATTTAAGGTACAAAGAATGGAGGAATGAAAATATTAATAATTAAAATATCCAGCCATGTAGCTGAGGAGGCTAAAAATTGCTCTTATGATAATTACTATATGTTAGGAAACTGGTAGTTAGTTTATCTTGTTTAATTTCAAATCATTGGGTATGACTTTCAAATGCTTGTCAGATTGCAGGAGATTACTATACATATATTTCATTGTATAGTGTTGAAAACCTGTTCTTATAACCTAATAGCGTATCTACAACATAGTAGCCAACAGCTATTGGTTTCTGATTAGACCAGCTGCCAATACTTGAGACAGGACTTGTGACAACAAGAGTAATCACAGTTGGCAACAGTGATTGTAAAACAGTGAGTCATAAAAAACAAAAATCCTCATTGCCGTTGCTCCTACTTTCCACCATTTTGAAAGAAAGAAGGTTTGCAACTCTTATCTAATCTCACATGAGTGTCAAGAAGTGAAAAATTATCTTCATTAGGGACACATCATAGTTTATTGCTTAAAAATTATGTGAATTTGGGCACCTGCCTAGCTCAGTCAGAAGAGCATGGGACTCTTGATCTCAGGGTCATGAGTTTGAGCCCCACATTGGTGTGTAGAGATTACTAAAAAAATAAATAATCTTAGAAAAACTATGTGAATTTGGAGAGCTCAGAAGCCCAAGGGTAGAGTCTTGCACCCATTATAATTAATGAGTTCTTAAATTCCAGATTGAGGTTGTGGACATGTTTCTTAAAAAAAAAAAAAAAAAGCTAGGTGTATCAGATTAAAAGTCCATTCATAAAGTTCATAGTGCAAGTGTTTTACTTAACAGGTTTTTGGACCATTCTAAATTGATGTCATTCATTATATATACATATATAATATAAAATAATAAATATACATATACATAAACATATATTTTTTAGTGTATTAACAGCTTTCTGAATGAATACTAACAATTAACTGGAAAACAACAGTTTATCACATTTATTATGGTCTAGATGTACATCTAATGTGATAGATGGATTATTTATAGGTTGGGTAAGACCCATTCTCTGAATGTAACTTTATGGGGAAAACACTTTGAATTAGGTTAATGTAAGGAAACTGAACTCAGACATCCCTGTGAAATGTTTTAATATTTTCTTTTATTGATAGATACTACTAGATGATAAGCCATTAGGACCTAAGTTCAAACAGAGGATTGCAATAAATAATATAGGTATAAATATGATGTTAACTAATGAACTTGTTAATAGCCTATTTACAGACTAATATCCTGTTTATTTCTTAAGTTCTATCAGACACATTGTGCAAAAGAATGCCTTAAAAAATTATAGTTAGTTCTATAGAATATGTAATTTCAACTCTAAAAAAAGCTCATGTGTACATACGTATGTATGAAAATACTGGAAAAACAACATACATATAGAATGTTAGTAGCTATCAGAACACAGCTAGTTTTTATTTTCTTCTCTGTACTTTTCTATATTTTACAAATGTACTATGTGTATATATATATACATCTTTTAATATCAATGAATAAAAACAGTTAAATATAAAAAATGACAGGATTCTGACTAACAAATTTTTTTTGTACATGACAAAGACTTGGGAATGGAATATATTCTAAGTACCAACTCTACTGTTTGTAGCTATATGACCTTACAGGATATTGTTTTATCATATAGTCATATTGTTGTGTACTGGGAAGATACATTGAAGGGAGGTGCTGTGTATCCCTCAGCACCTTCAGTATTGGAGTTTTGCTTCTGCAGTAGGCTGCATGGCTATTGATGGATTATTAAGAATAAGCATCCCAGGTCGGAGCAAGATGGGCGTGAGGAGTAGGAGACCTGGATTTCGTTTGGTCTCAGGAATTCAGCTGGGATAGGGATCAAACCATTCTGAACACCTGCAGAGCTCCCAGGTATTGGAGCGGGGAAGTTAGCTGCAGAGACGGAGCCGAGGCGTGGGCTCTCAGCTCGGGGTTGCCATAAACTGTGATCCGCCGCCAGTCGGCCACTGCTCCTCCAGCAGGGACCCAACAAGCGCAGAGCCGGGGAGACTCCCCTTCCTCCGCCGGGAGGAGCGGCGCGGGAGTGCACCGCAGGGATCTGCTGGGTTTGGAGACTCCACACGGGGTCGGGTGCCAGAGATAGAAACGCTCGGTCAACAGGCCGGGTGAGCACGCAGTGCGGCCAGAGACCAGGGAGACAGGAGTGACTGCTTTTCCTCTGACGGCGCACTGAGGAGCGGGGCCCCGAGTTCTCAGCTCCTCTGGGGCAGAGATTGGAAGGCCGCCATTTTCACCCTGGTCCTCCAAAGCTGTGCCGAGAGCTTGCAGGGAACAAAAGCTCCTGAGAGCAAACCTGAGCAGATTGTTTTAGGCCCGGACCAACAAGGGCGGGGCAATTCCACCTCCGGCAAAGACATTTGGAAACCACGGCAACAGACCCCCTCCCCCAGAAGATCAGCACAAACAGCCAGCAAGCCAAGACCAAGTTTACCTATCAAGAGAACGGGAGAACTCCAGCGCTAGGGGAAATACTGCACATAGAATTCATGGCTTAATGATTCATTAGTTTTTCAAAGTTAATATTTTTTAGCTGGGTTTTTTTTTTTTTTAATTTTTCTTTTCCCTTTTTCAACAACATCTTATCAATCCCTTTTTTAAAAAAATATTTTTTATTTTTCATTTTTAGAGTCATATTCTATCCCTTCATAGTAGTCACCTTTATTTTTGGCATATATATATAAGTTGTTCTCTCTTTAAAATTTTGAGATACAGTTTCTTCTAACAGATCAAAATATACCCTAAATCACTAGTGTATGGCTTTGTTCTAGTCTCTTGCCTGATCACATTCTCTCCCTTTTTTCTTTTCTTTTTTTTTAAATCTTCTTCTTTCTTTTTTCAAACAACTTCTTATCAATTCCTTTTATAAAATCTTTTATAATTTTCATCTTTACACCCATCTTCTATCCCTTCATTGTATCAACCCTTATTTTGTACATATATAAGTCTTTCTTCCTTTAAAATTTTAGGAGGCACTTTGTTCTAACAGACCAAAATACGCCCCAAATCTAGTGTGTGGCACTGATCTATGCCATAGCCTGATCATATTTGATCATATTCTGTTTTTTTTCTTTTGTTCTGTTTTTGTTTGTTTTTATCTTTTTCTTTTTTTTTCTCTCTTTCTTTTCCCCTGGTTTCAGGTCTTTTCTGATTTGTATACAGTATATTTGCTGGGGACGTTGTTAACCTGTTAGCATTTTGTTCTCTCATTCATCTATTCTCCTCTGGACAAAATGAAAAGACGAAAAAAAATCACCTCAGCAAAATGAAAAAGAGGTAATACCATCTGCCAGGGACCTACTCAATACTGACATTAGTACGATGTCAGACCTAGAGTTCAGAATGATGACTTTAAAGATACTAGCTGGGCATGAAAAAAGCGAGGAAGTTATTAGAGAAACCCTTTCTGGAGAAATAAAAGAACTAAAATCTAACCAAGTAAAAATCAAAAAGGCTATTAATGAGGTGCAATCAAAAATGGGGGCACTAACTGCTAGGATAAATGAGGCAGAAGAGAGAATCAGCGATATAGAAGACCAAATGATGGAAAATAAAGAGGCCGAGAAAAAGAGAGAGAAACAACTACAGGATCACGAGGGCAGAATTCGAGGGATAAGCGATACAATAAGACGAAACAACATTAGAATAATTGGGATCCCAGAGGAAGAAGAAAGAGAGAGAGGGGCAGAAGGTATATTAGGGCAAATAATAGCAGAGAATTCCCTAATGTGGGGAAGGAAACAGGCATCAAAATCCAGGAGGCTCAGAGAACCCCTCTTAAAATCAATAAAAATAGGTCAACACCCCGACATCTAATAGTAAAACTTATGAGTCTCAGAGACAAAGAGAAAATCCTGAACGCAGCTCGGGAGAAGAGATATGTAACCTACAATGGTAGAAACATTAGATTGGCAACAGACCTATCCACAGAGACCTGGCAGGCCAGAAAGGACTGGCATGAGATCTTCAGAGCACTAAACGAGAAAAATATGCAGCCAAGAATACTATATCGAGCTAGGCTCTCATGGAAAATTGAAGGAGAGATAAAAAGCTTCCAGGACAAACAAAAACTAAAGGAATTTGCAAACACGAACCCAGCCCTACAAGAAATATTGAAAGGGGTCCTTGAAGCAAAGAGAGAGCCTAAAAGCAGCATAGATCAAAAAGAAACAGACAATAGACAGTAACAGTCACCTTACAGGCAATACAACGGCACTAAATTCATATATTTCAATAGTTACCCTGAATGTAAATGGGATCAATGCCCCAATCAAAAGACACAGGCTATCAGATTGGATTAAAAAACAAGACCCATCGATATGCTGTCTGCAAGAGACTCATTTTAGACCCAAAGACACCCCCAGATTGAAAGTGAAAGGGTGGAAAACCATTTACCATGCCAATGGACACCAATAGAAAGCTGGAGTGACAATTCTTATATCAGACAAATTAGATTTTAAAACAAAGACTGTATTAGGAGATGAAGAAGGACACTATATCCTACTTAAAGGGTCTATCCAACAAGAAGATCTAACAATTGTAAATATCTATGCCCCGAACATGAGAGCAGCCAATTATATAAGGCAATTAATAACAGAAGCAAACGAACACAATGACAACAATACAATAATAGTGGGGGACTTTAGCACCCCCCTGACTGAAATGGACAGATCATCTAAGCAAAAGATGAACAAAGAAATAAAGACTTTAAATGACACACTGGACCAAATGGACTTCACAGTCATATTCAGAACATTCCATCCCAAAGCAACGGAATACACATTCTTCTCTAGTGCATATGGAACATTCTCCAGAATTGATCACATCCTAGGTCACAAATCAGGTCTCAACCGGTACCAAAAATTGGGATGATTCCCTGCATATTTTCAGAACACAATGCTTTGAAACTAGATCTCAGTCACAAGAGGAAAGTCGTAAAGAACTCAAATACATGGAGGCTAAAGAGCATCCTACTAAAGAATGAATGGGTCAACCAGGAAATTCAAGAAGAATTAAAAAAATTCATGGAAAACAATGAAAATGAAATCACAACTGTTCAAAATCTTTGGGATACAGCAAAGGCAGTCCTGAGGGGAAAGTATATAGCAATACAAGCCTTTCTCAAGAACCAAGAAAGGTCTCAAATACACAACCTAACCCTACACCTAAGGGAGCTAGAGAAAGAACAGCAAATAAAGCCTAAACCCAGCAGGAGAAGAGAAATCATAAAGATCAGAGCAGAAATCAATGAACTAGAAACCTAAATAACAGTAGAACAGATCAACAAAACTAGGAGCTGGTTTTTTGAAAGAATTAACAAGATTGGTAAACCCCTGGCCAGACTTATCAAAAAGAAAAGAGAAATGACCCAAATCAACAAAATCATGAATGAAAGAGGAGAGATCACAACCAACACCAAAGACATACCAACAATTATAAGAACATCTTAGGAGCAACTCTATGCCAGCAAATTAGAGAACCTGGAAGAAATGGGTGCATTCCTAGAGATGTATCCACTACCCAAATTGAACCAGGAAGAAATAGAAAACCTAAACAGACCTATAACCCCTAGGGAAATTGAAGCAGTCATCAAAAATCTTCTCCCAGGGCCAGATGGCTTCCCAGGGGAATTCTACCAAACATTTAAAGAAGAATTAATACCTATTCTCCTGAAACTGTTCCAAAAAATAGAAATGGAAGGAGAACTTCCAAACTCATTTTATGAGGCCACCATTACCTTGATCCCCAAACCAGACAAAGACCCCATCAAAAAGGAGAATTACAGACCAATAATCTTGATGAACATGGATGCAAAAATTCTCACCAAAATACTAGCCAATAGGATCCAACAGTACATTAAAAGGATTATTCACCATGACCAAGTGGGATTTATCCCTGGGCTGCAAGTTTGGTTCAACATCCGCAAATCAATCAACGTGATACAATACATTAACAAAGGAAAGAACACGAACCATAGGATCCTCTCAATAGATGCAGAAAAAGCATTTGACAAAGTACAGCATCCTTTCTTGATCAAAACTCTTCAGAGTATAGGGATAGAGGGTATGTACCTCAATATCATAAAAGCTATTTATGAAAAACCTACAGTGAATATCATTCTCAATGGGAAAAAGCTGAGAGCTTTCCGCCTAACGTCAGGAATGCGGCAGGGATGTCCACTATCACCACTGCTATTCAACATAGTATTAGAAGTCCTAGCCACAGCAATCAGACAACAAAAAGAAATCAAAGGCATCCATATTGGCAAGGAGGAAGTAAAACTCTCACTCTTTGCAGATGATATGATACTGTATGTGGAAAACCCAAAAGACTCCACCCCAAAACTGCTGGAACTCATCCAGGAATTCAGTAAACTGGCAGGATATAAAATCAATGAACAGAAATCAGTGGCATTCCTATACAGCAACAAGACAGAAGAGAGACAAATCAAGGAGTCGATCCCATTTATAATTGCACCCAAAACCATAGGATACCTAGGAATAAATTTAGCCAAAGAGGTAAAGGATCTGTACTCAGAAAACTATAAAATACTCATGAAAGAAATTGAAGAAGACACAAAGAAATGGAAAAACGTTCCATGCTCATGGATTGGAAGAACAAACATTGTGAAGATGTCATTGCTACCTAGAGCAATCTACACATTCAATGCAATCCCCATCAAAATACCATCCACTTTTTTCAAAGAAATGGAATGAATAATCCTAAAATTTGTCTGGAACCAGAAAAGACCCCGAATAGCCAGAGGAATCTTGAAAAAGCAAAGCAAAGCTGGCGGCATCAGAATTCCTGACTTCCAGCTCTATTACAAAGCTGTCATCATCAAGACAGTATGGTACTGGCACAAAAACACACATATAGATCAGTGGAACAGAATCGATAGCCCAGAAATGGACCCTCAACTCTATGGTCAACTCATCTTTGACAAAGCAGGAAAGAATGTCCAATGGAAAAAAGACAGTCTCTTCAACAAATGGTGTTGGGAAAATCGGATAGCCACATGCAGAAGAATGAAACTGGACCATTTCCTTACACCACACACAAAAATAGACTCCAAATGGTTGAAAGACCTAAATGTGAGACAGGAGTCCATCAACATCCTAAAGGAGAACACAGGCAGCCACCTCTTCGACCTCAGCTGCAGCAACTTCTTCCTAGAAACATTGCCAAAGGCAAGGGAAGCAAGGGCAAAAATGAACTATTGGGATTTCATCAAGATAAAAAGCTTTTGCACAGCAAAAGAAACAGTCCACAAAACCAAAAGACAACCGACAGAATGGGAGAAAATATTTGCAAATGACATATCAGATAAAGGGCTAATATCCAAAATCTCTAAAGAACTTATCAAACTCAACACCCAAAGAACAAGTAATCCAATCAAGAAACGGGCAGAAGACATGAATAGAAATTTTACAAAGACATCCAGATGGCCAACAGACACATGAAAAAGTGCTCAACATCGCTCGGCATCAGGGAAATCCAAAACAAAACCTCAATGAGATTCCACCTCACACCAGTCAGAATGGCTAAAATTAACAAGTCAGGAAACGAAAGATGTTGGCGGGGATGCAGAGAAAGGGGAACCCTCCTACACTGTTGGTGGGAATGCAAGCTGGTGCAACCCCGCTGGAAAACAGTATGGAGGTTCCTCAAACAGTTGAAAATAGAGCTACCATACAATCCAGCAATTGCACTACTGGGTATTTACCACAAAGATGCAAATGTAGGGATCCGAAGGGGTATGTGCACCCCAATGTTTATAGCAGCAATGTCCACAATAGCCAAACTGTGGAAAGAGCCCAGATGTCCTTCGACAGATGAATGGATAAAGAAGATGTGGTATATATACACAATGGAATTTTATGCAGCCATCAAAGGGAATGAGATCTTACCATTTGCAACGATGTGGATGGAACTGGAGGGTGTTATGCTGAGTGAAATAAGTCAATCAGAGAAAGACATGTATCATATGACCTCACTGATATGAGGAATTCTTAATCTCAGGAAACAAACTGAGGGTTGCTGGAGTGGTGGGGGTTGGGAGGAATGGGGTGGCTGGGTGACAGACATTGGGGAGGGTATGTGCTAGGGTGAGCGCTGTGAATTGTGCAAGACTGTTGAATCACAGATCTGTACTTCCGAAACAAATAATGCAGTATATGTTAAGAAAAAAAAAAGAAGAAGATAGCAGGAGGGGAAGAATGAAGGGGAGAAAGTCGGAGGGGGAGATGAACCCTGAGAGACCATGGACTCTGAAAATCAATCTGAGGGTTCTAGAGGGGAGGGGGTTGGGGGGATGGGTTAGGCTGGTGATGGGTATTAAAGAGGGCACATTCTGCGTGGAGCACTGGATGTTACGCACAAACAATGAATCATGGAACACTGCATCAAATCTAATGATGTAATGTATGGTTATTAACATAACAATAAAACATTTAAAAAAAAAAAGAATAAGCATTCCATGCCGAACCTGTTCCCCATCTCTGCAGTCTCCTTACTATTGATTTGGGTGTCCTTTCTGTAGGACAGACAAAACATGCAATTATCCCAATGAGTAGGAAAGTAATTAACTGGGTGAGAAATATGCCCAGAGTCCGTTTTATCCCAAGCAATCAATTAGTTAAGAGTAACCAGGCAAAAGATAAGCAACCTTCTAAAATGTCTAATAAAGTAAAAACAGCAGGGACAACCCCCCTTATAACATAATAGGCATAAATACAATGACAATAAAGCCATGCTGAGATACCCCAGCTTAGATAATGGAAAGAGTGGCCTTACAAAGACAAACTCTGGGACCACCTTCCAATTCTACTAGGAATTGGAATTTCTGAGGAATAAAGGAGACTCCTGTCTCTAATTCCTGTCCCTGGTAAAAAATATTATACTCTTAAATAAATGAACTTCTTTCCAGAGAGAAAACATGAAACAACATGAAGAAAAAGGTCAAGTGGTCAGGGCTTGTATAACAATGTGAATAATCAAGTTCTCAATACTGTGTTTAAGAGCATGAATTTTCTAATTTATTTTCTCAAATCTGCTATCCATTCACTTATTTGTTCATTCACCCATTTACCAAACAGGCATTGAACACTTTTTAGGTGTAAAGACCAATTCTAAGCAATTTCAAGCCAGCATTTAAAAAGTAAAAAACTTGGGGAGGGGAAAATTTTGGTTTTGAATTCTGGTTCTGACATAAACTCTTTGTGTGGGACAGACCCAGGTTTTGGGGACTGAAGTTTATATAATTTATAGAGTCCAGTATAAGAAAAAACATATAAAATTAGGACTACAGGCCCATGCAAGCGAGAAGCCTTGAGGCTGAAGCTTCATCGAATTTATAGAAATCTACCTCTCTAGCTAGATGTGATTTTATTCATTAGTTTCCTCAATCCAAGTTCCTCATCCAAGCCTCATAGGTAGCTTGGATCTGTGTAAGTGATTGCATCTAGGGCATGGAAAACATGCAACTCTGTCAAATCTGGAGCTAATAAAAAAAAAAATCTGGATCTGCATGTTTATTGTCTATGTTTTGTCAGTTTGCTCACCCAGAGACATCCTTGGCATCATCTGCAAAAGCAGGCTACTGGGTGGCCACCCGTTACAGGGGCTAGGCTCGCTCAAAATAGGTTACCAAAAATATAGGACATTCAATTGCATTTGAATTTAAGATAAACAATGACAATTTTTTAGTGTAAGCATGTCCCATACAATATTTGGGTGTCTTGAATTTGTTTTTTGCTACATCTTGCAGCTAACTAAGAAAGCTTATGTTCCATGCTCGGCTCAGGTGCTTAACTGGCCGTATTATGTGACCTTAAAGCAAATTATTTGAGACTCTTTCCTTCTGTTAAATGGGGCAAAAATCTTGCTGACAGTATTGTTGTGATGGTCAAACGAAACCATAAATATATGTAAAGTGTTTTGCACAGTGCCTGGCACCAGGGGGCTCGGTAAAATGGCAACTAGCGGTGTTACCAGAGAGAGCAAGCTGCAGAGTTCGCTGCTAGGCTTCACACAACCCACAGCAGGCCATAGTTGCTCCCTTTATTTTTTCCTCCTAGAAAAGTACAGGTAGTCTAGCTGATTTCTGAGAAGCCCAGACAAATGCTGGAATGCCCAAGTAAGTTTAAACAACATAGTGCCCTCTGGGAAGGCATCTGGCCTTAGGTAGTCTTTTCTGCTCAGTTAATTGGATTCACTGAACTCTCTTTCACAATGACAAAAAGCAAATGTTTGGAATAGAAACCTTTCCTGAGTCTAGTAGAACACCAACATTTCTAATAAACATTTTGATCAAACATTTCATCACATAGATCGTATTTGCCAACAAAGAAGCTTCTGCACCTATGTGCACTGGTTTTCTCTTTCCGAAAATATTTGCTTGGCATTTTCTGGACATGGGTTGAGGACACCAAAAATGAAATCTTTTTCCTTTCTTTTTTCTTTCTTTAACCATAAACTGTAGGACTCACTTTCATTGTTCAACGATTTTTTTTCTCAATGTTTTATTTAGTTAAGGCTAATGGTACATGGTGAGGAATACTTCACTCTGGGTGAATGAAACCTTTCACTATGTTCTTTGGTTAATTTCCTTATGTTCAAGCTAGGAACAGCTTGAAACTGAGGATCTTTCTCCTTCTTCCCATCTTTAGCCCAAGTTGTGCATCTGTATTTGCCCTCTTTAATGGTTTCTTTCTTGATTTTCTTATTTATTCAACAAAACTGCTTTCCAGATAATGTTTTAACCCCAGGAATACAAAGAGAAATAACTTTCAACCTCCTTTCTCGAGGTGCACAAAGCTTAGAAGAAAAGACAAACAAAGGAGTTTGTCCACAATATAATTAAAAATTCAGTCGTGGAAATATGTCCTACATATCAATGAAGTACAGAAAAAAAAGTATCTAAATGTGCCAGGGGATGGGATAAGGTCAGAAGGGATGAGGACAAAGGAGGTAATGATGAAGACAAGTTTTAGGGAGTAGTTACAGGTTCATTAAGAGTGTACAAACAGCAATTAATTACCAAGAGGGAAAATCACATACATCAGAGAAAGTAGACATAGCTTGGTGAATCTGAAGATAGATATGAGTGGAAAAGGTATGTATATGACTACAAAAATAGGCTGCACATGGATTTTTAAAAGACTTTCATGTCATTCTGGGGAGTTTAGGTTCTACTCTGTAGGAAATTAGGAATTTAGGGCAAGATTTGTGTTATAGAATATCAGTCTACCATTAGGTTCTATGGAGGTCGAAGTGGCAGAGAAAGATGGGGAAGGGAAAACAATTATAAAGCTATTAAAATAGTAAAAACAGGAGATGATGAGGGTCTGAGCCAAGGTAGACAGTGAGAATGCAGAGTAGAGGATGAATTTAAATGTTATGCAGGAAGCAGAGTGAAAAAAAATTGGAGACAGGGAAGCCGTGGTTGATTCCTGGATTTCTACATCTCTGTGTGAGTCTTAAAGAGAAATTGGATTCACACAAACATGCAAACACATACACAACACACCAAAGATAATATGCCT
The DNA here is from genome assembly GCF_009762305.2 of Zalophus californianus. NCBI lineage: Eukaryota > Metazoa > Chordata > Mammalia > Carnivora > Otariidae > Zalophus > Zalophus californianus. The sequence continues at coordinate 88,609,345 of NC_045600.1, forward strand.
CTCAAAATATGTTATACGTATACATTGCACTAAAAATTCCTAAGCAAAATGCAACATTAAATGTCTTTAACCATTTATGAATCTGTTATTAATATTTAATTATTATGCTATTAATAGAACATGAGGCTAGAAAGCCACATGGCAATTTTCAGAAAATCTGAGATTACAGATTTTACACGCTACAAGAAAGTTGCCAAGGTCTATTTCTTGAGAAGAAGCTGTTCATATATGAAATTGTAGTCTAGCCATTACTCTAAGTATAAGTGGAACTTAATATTTTTCCATTTCTTTTCATTATGATGTTATTGTTTTATTAATTATTAAATATATGCAAAATTATATTTATAATATATTGAATCATAAAGAATAATACTAAAATGAAGATCCATATATTCTACCCAATTCTAGAAATGGAATATGACGTACTTTGATCTTCTGGTGTGCTCCTCAGTGATGACATCAACTTCCCTTCACATACCCCATCCTTAGGTGACTACAAATTTGATTGTTTGGAATTAATTATCTCCTTACCTTTTTTTCTGGTTTAACCAATTATCTTCATATTCTTAATTAATAGTTATCATTTTACCTATAAAATAATTCTACATATATACTGTTAGTGATTTTTATCTTTTGCCAAACAATATATTCTTGTGATTCAACCACGTTGATGTGCTTATCCTTTGACACTGATGTAGAGGATTTGTTATGAACATATTTTGATTTGTTTATCCATTCACCTGCAGATTGGCCTTTTATGGATATTCCTGCTTTGAACACTCTTGAGTGTGTCTTCTTATGCATATGGTACATTAAAATCATCAGCTCTCATTTGCTTAGGATTCCGTTACATCTTTTTCTACCGTTTACTTTCAAAGATGTGAAAGTCCTTATATTTTGGGGATATCTCTTGTTAACTGTACATTGTATAATGATTCTCAATCCATGTATTTATAAACTTTTATATATATTTATTTGTATATTTTCTATCAAGTACAAGTTTAACTACAAGAGAAAAATAAAAACTGTCAAATAGAATTGGAAAGCTGCTGCTGTGAGGATGAAATATCATCCTACATTTAGGAGAAAAAAAATGAAACTCGATTAATATGACATTTATACTCAGCAACAAGTAAGGAACACTAGGAAGGAAAAGAGTATAAACAGAGGTAGTTCATAAGGAAATTGTAGCATGTGACTTAAAAAGCAGTGGTTCCTGGAAGAAATTAGAGCTCTGTCTGGAGGAAGAAGGAAGAGAGGTGGTATAAAACGACCTTTGCTTATTGGGAAAAGGCTTGATAGTGAAGACTATTCTAGTTCTGGAAGACTGCCTGAGGAATGCACGTATCCTGAGGAAGAGAATGTGACAATAGACACGTGGTTGTACACCAGGCTAGGTTGAGTGAAATGTACCATAACCATGAGTGAACAGCACCTCAGGTCCTGAACCTGGGCTGACTGGGACTAATTTGTGAGTTAGAAGTATGTCTTTGATAGCACCACCATTCTTCTTCCTTGGATGAGGTCCCTTCTTAGGGTCCTCATGTTGTCTGCCAACTACATAGAACCTTCACATCCCTGCCACCTAGCTGCACACCCTTCCATCAAACAGACATTTCCATTTTCCCATTCCCATGGCAAACTTGCACAACATCCAACACCAGAAATTCTCAGTCAGTGTACCCTTAAATTTTTACCAAATTTAAAATTTATTCTTGTAAATAAACTGCTTTTCCTTTCACTTATGAAAGATAGAACAATTTGTTGAATAGTCTGGGAAAGGTCTAGAAAGCAAGGGAGCAAGAGATAAGCACTGTACTATGAGGTCAAGCTAACATCATGGAAAGGCAGAATGTTTACCAGGTCGTATGAAAATTTAGCCTCTTTATTATGCAATAGAGATTAGTGTAGACAGTGAACAGTTTCCAGAAAACAGAAGCATGGTACTAAAAGGGTGACAGCTGAGACACTACTAAATTCAGAAGTTCATATGCTTGGGGTGCCTGAGTGGCTCAGTTGTTAAGCATCTGCCTTTGGCCCGGGTCATGATCCCAGGCTCCTGGGATCGAGTCCCCCATCGGGCTCCCTGCTCAATGGGAAGCCTGCTTCTCCCTCTCCCACTCCCCCTGCTTGTGTTCCCTCTCTCACTGTCTCTCTCTGTCAAATAAATAAATAAATAATCTTAAAAAAAAAAAAGAAGTTCATATGCTTCTGGTGCATTGAAAGTAACAGAGTGAGAGTGAACAGGAAATTTCTGAGGTCTTCATGAAAACTTGAAATGACACACAGCCCATTTCAGTTGTTTCAAAAACAGAGACCATTGCCAGTGTCCTATTGCCAGTGTCTGTAGCTTGTTGCTCCAGAAGATGCTTCATGAGTTTGTGTTGGCCTGTTTGACCAACCTTGGCCCAGAGACTGCTGAGGAGTCAAAGGCACTGATCCCAAGCCCGGAAGGGTGGTTTGAAGAGCAGGAGCTCCAGCAGATTCTTGATGATATCCAGATCAAGTGTAGCTTTAGATATTAATCTCCAAATATCCCTCTGCTGCTGAGGGACCTACATCCCCAGCCCAGCATGACTGTCCCAGGGTCTGGGCCTGACTTACACAGAAATTCTGTTGCAGAAGACACTTGGTCTCCCTTTGGATAGAACAACCCAGCTTAGTCTTGGTTTAAGTTGCTATTTCAAACTTGACTATTGGACCGTGATAATCTGACCTCGCCTCTGGGAAGGGTAAAATGGGGTGATGTACCATATACGCTGCCTTGTTGACTACCTCATACCACCACTTTGGCCCCTGTATTATTTTCAATTTTTAAAAAGATTTTATTGGCAAAATTATAATAATCATGGACACTTCTATTGATAATTGTGGACACTTTTATAGAGATGCAGTCTTATACTATGATAGTGATTATATATGAACATTAAAGTTTTTTAATCTACCCCGAATTCCAGCATTTGTTAGTATGTTGCAAATACCAAATGTCTGAGGATCTCAGCAGTAGATTTCAGCTCTGTCCAGGTAGTGACCGTGTCCAGCTTGGTGAGCAAAGGCTCATGGGTAATACCAAGGCAATATCAGCCGAATGAATGAATGCTTTCCCCTGCCTTGTTTTCTACTAGGGACAATTTGATATATTTGTTTGCATTAACTCATTTAGGCTGATAAAAGGTGAGAGTGTTTAGCTAGGAGTTAAATATTTAACAGAAATTCAAAGCCTTATCACAAAGAATTCTATTCAGATGATGAGGAATTTCAGACAAAGGTGTCAGGCTACTGGGAAACTAGGAACAAGGATAATATGTGAATTCAGCTACTTCCTAAATCACAAGAATCAAAGACGTGAGATTAGAAGGGAAAATATGTGGCAACAACTCTTTATTTTATCAATTTCTTAAATAAACACTAACACATTCTAAAGACAAACACCACACCTCGATGGGAGGACACTGACAATAAATATGAAAAAATAAGAAAGTCATGTAGTATGTTAGAATGTGTTAAATGCTGTGGAAAAAATATGAAGACCAAAAAAAGGGGGTTCAAGAGAGCAGAACAGAGGAAAATTAAAAATTCATTCATTCAATTTATTCATTCATTCACTCACTTAACCACTCAGCTAGCAGTTCTCAAGCATCGACTCCCTGCTTAGTCTAGTTAACATACATGAACAACAGGCACAGCCAAGGCTGTTGTTTGTAGATTCTCTAATAAAAACGGGTAGAGAGTGCTATGGGGACTTTCAATAATAGCTAGCAATTCAGGGAAGGCTTCAGAGATAAACACTATGTGCATTAGATCTTAAGAACTGGGTAAAATTTAATCAGTTGAGAGGAGAGAAAGGACATTCCAGCAACAAAAACAACTAATGCAACATCATGGAGATAGAAAAGAGGATAGCAATTCAGGGAAAGGGAAAAATTTTGTTGTAGTGAAAGAGAAAGTTACAAGACAGAAAGCTAACAAGTGGGCGTGTGGTGGAGTCCAGTAGGGGTGGAGGAGTAGCTTTGCAGCAGATGAATTTGGAAAGGAATCCTTCTAGCCAACATGCATTAAGAGTTTCTACATACACGAATGCATTTGTATGCTGTCCTGTATTTTGATCATTCGAAACAGCAGGCTTAAAAGTACTGTGGAACAAAGTAGTATACTTTTGTGTTTACCATGGGTGTGCTTGGCTTTAACTAGACCCAGAATACAAAAATCCAAACTTACAAAACAGATAAAATAGGATGTGATTATTCTGTGAACAAAGGGATTCTTAACTTTATAAAAGGATTTACGTTCTTTGTTCTCAAGTACAGAAGTAGTGCCTGAGCTTGCCAACTCCCTGGATGTTAGGAGTCTCCCATAATGGAGCTATTCCTGACACTCTGACCCTTCAGCGGAAATATTTTTTTCCTGCTTTGTTTTTTAAAGTTTATATATATATATATATATATATATATATATATATATATAACCAATTTTATAGAAGACATGAATTTGTATTCTCTATATTTAATAAACATGTGTTTATCACCCAGCCACCCTGGGTGATAGACATTTGGGAAGGTATGTGCTATGGTTAGCATTGTGAATCCTGTAAGACTGTTGAATCACAGACCTATACCTCTGAAACAAATAATACATTATATGTTAAAAAAAAAAAGAAGAAGAAGATAGTAGGAAGGGAAAACTGAAGTGGGGGAAATCGGAGGGGGAGATGAACCATGAGAGACTATGGACTTGAGAAACAAACTGAGGGTTCTAGAGGGGAGGGGGGTGGGGGGATGGGTTAGCCTGGTGATGGGTATCAAAGAGAGCACGGACTGCATGGAGCACTGTGTGTTATACACAAACAATGAATCATGGAACACTACATCAAAAACTAATGATGTAATGTATGGTAATTAACATAACATAAAAAAAATGTGTTTAGCTCCCAATCCTCCCCTCTCTTACCTATAAACAAACTGAAGGGCATAAAGGGAAAGGAATCACTCAAAGTAGCCTTCATGGGGTCAGATCAGAACATCCTGGAGCTGGGATGGCAGAAGTGCCAAATAAAGCTGATGGTGGAGGTGAGGGCCCCTGAATTTGTAGGAGACACCATGGGGCCATTGGCACCAAGATTCCTGGTAATGATGGGGATTTGAGGTACAGGAAACAGGAGGAAACAAATGAGATAATCAAAATCTCATAAGGAACATCTGTATCTGGAAGATAAGCTTACCAATTCCTTAATACAGTGATGTTCCATGGGAATATCGTGTCGCCAGTCAGTGTTTTGTCAGTTGTTATTCCTAAATATTTCAACTTTTAGAGAACTGTTGTATATGTTTTTTTTTAATTTAAAGACAACACAAACAGGTGGGGGGGGATGAGAAAAATGGGTGAAATGGAGAGGGAGATACAGGGTTCCAGTTATGGAATGAATAAGCCGTGGAAATAAAAGGCACAGCACGAAGAATACAGTCAGTGATATTGTAATAGCATTGCATAGCCACAGATGGTAGCTGCACAGTATAATGTATAAACATGCTGAATCACTGTGTTGTACACTTGAAACTAGCATATCGTTGTGTGTCAACTATATCCAAATTAACAAATTTATAAATAAATTAATATATATAATATACATAACAAATTAATAAATAAGTTATAAATAAATAAAAATAACACAAGCAAAAGATTTGGGAATGACTTCTTCCAGGTATGTTTACTGCCACACGTCTTCAAAATACTAGTCTTAAAATGACTTAATTTGTTAAAGGCTCAGTTTAATGTTTTAGGTGATAGAGAGCCATAATTTAAAAGTAATATTTAAATATACTAATAAGGGTTCATATACACAAACCATTTACCATACTGACCAAATATCTGTTTTTCCAAAACACTAAAATATGTGTGTATGAGTATGCATCTTCAATATCTAAAGGTTACATACTTAATGGTAAATGACAGAATATTTGCCCCTTAATACCAGAACAAAAGACAAGGATGTCTTTTCTTTCTTCTTCTTTTTTTAATGAGGTATTTTATTTTATTTTATTTTTAATTTAAATTCAATTAATTAACATACAGTGTATTATTAGTTTCAGAGGTAGAGTTCAGTGATTCATCATTTGCATAGAATACCCAGTGCTCATTACATCATGTGCCCTCCTTAATGTCCATCACCCAGTTACTCCATCCCCCATCCACCTCTCCTCCAGCAACCCTGAGTTTGTTACCTACGATTAAGAGTCTCTTATGGTTTGTCTCCCTCTCTGGTTTTGTCTTATTTTATTTGTCTACATAGAAAATACTAAGAAATATTGAAAAAAAGAAAACGCTGTGAGAAAAATAAGTGCATTTAACAAGGTTGCAGAATAAAAAGTCAATATAGGAAAAGTGTATTTCTACATATTAACAACAAACAATTGGAAAATTAAGTTAAAACTAAGGCCAAAAAAAATTTAACAATGTTTGGAGGAGGCACCCGGCCATGGGTGACATGTTCCAGGGTCCAGGGAGTGAGGGCGGCCAGTCGGCTCCAGGGCCATGAAGCCCTTGGGAGGAGAGGGAGCAATCTTTTTGGAAGCTGCTCCTTGGAGCAGGCCCAACAAGATGGCATCTAATATTTTTGGACCCACTGAAGAGCCTCAGAACATACTGAAAAGGACCAATCCTTCAGAGGGGAAAGGAAGTAGTATCTTTGATGAATCAATGCCTGTGCAGACTCAGTGTCTGAACCCACCTGGTGGGAAGACCAGTGGTATTTGGGGTTCCCCAGTCTCTGCCACTTCACCTTTGGCACACCCAAACAAACCCAAGGACCACGTGTTCTTGTGTGAAGGAGAAGACCCCAAATTGGCCCTTAAAGCTGCAAGGAGCACCTTGTCCAGAGAAAAGCCGGGTGACAGGGTGGCCCTGGAGAAGTGGGCTGGGCCCAGCAGCCTGTGCCCATGCCCACGGGTGACAGCCATGAGCCCAGGTTGGACCCACGGTCTGCCTCTTACAACAAAGTCCTGAGCCTATCTGGAGGCTGCTGCTTCCCCTGTAGCCAGACAAGACTCCAGAGAGGTAGGATTTCAAATAGAGTTTCTTTTAGCCCAAAGGAGGGGAGATGGTCTGTTGTGTATCTGAAGCTGCTGCTCAGGCTCCACTGGCATCACAGAGCCGTGGAGCACCCCACCTTCCTGACCGCTGCCAAGAGATATGTCCCGGTGGGGACAAAATGTGACTTCCTGGTGCATACTCCTTTATAACTGCAGATGTGACAGGACTCTATGAGGGGCTCGAGGGCAGGTGGTACAAGGCCACGGTGTGACCTGGTGACTCGGGGTTGCCTATGGCCTCATTGCACCAGCGCTCTGCTGGCTGACCTGGGGTCCAAGGATCACTAAGTAACAGAGTTTACAGCCTTGGCAAGAAAATAAAAAACAACCTTGTCTATTGCTGTCGTATAGAGGAGCAAGGCTATAAGCCAAACACTAATGGCGGGGAGTGAGAGTCTCCGGCTGATCCCTGGGATGCTCACACCACACTGTTCACTGTGGCCTGGTTTCTGACCCCGAGACTGCAGCTGCTGGCCCCCAGCAGCTCCTTTCCAGTCAGCCCCATGTGCGTTGCTCTGTACTCTTCTTGAGACACCTCAGTTGCTTGTCCTCAACAACTGTTTTTTTGTTTTGTTTTGTTTTGTTTGCAGATTTTATTTATTTATTTGACAGAGAACATGAGAGAGAGCACGCATGAGAGCGGGGAGGGGCAGAGGGAGAAGCAGACTCCCCGCCGAGCAGGGAGCCCAATGTGGGACTCCATCCCAGGACACCAGGATCATGACCTGACCCGAAGGCAGACGCTTAACCAGCTGAGCCACCCAGGTGCTATGTCCTCAACAGCTGTTAACAAAAACCAAAAAGTTGTTTTCAGTCTCAGCTTTACAGAAAGATTTTGTGCCCTCATGCCCTGAGGTACTCTATTTCTGGCATCTAAAAGCTTGGCCAGATCTTACTAGCATTCTCTGCCTTTCGTTTCCAGGCTGATTTTGCTGGGAATGATTCCTCTTTTCTTTTTTTTTTTTTTAAGATTTTATTTATTTATTTATAAATAAATAAAATCTTCCCACCAGAGAGAGAGAGAGAGAGAGAGAGAGAGCAGGAACACAAGCAGGTGGAGTGGGAGAGGGAGAAGCAGGCTTCCCGCCGAGCAGGGAGCCTGATGTGGGGCTCGATCCCAGGATGCTGGGATCACGACCTGAGCCGAAGGCAGACGCTTAACGACTGAGCCACCCAGGCACCCCTGATTCCTCTTTTCTCATCAGCCTACAGTCTAAGCCTTTGCCCATCACCAATGATGTGGACAGCTCCTTTCACAAGTCACAGTTCTTCCTGTTTAGAAGGCCCCCTGACTTCTAAAACTCTGTCCACATGCATCCAGATAAAAGGGGTTATTTAAATCCTTTATCTATCTTACTTTATTCCCATTGATGGTGGGAAGAAGAGATGCTCCAGAACCTTGGGTTCTTAGGTTTGAATCTTTAATAATTAAAGAGCTCTTCTAAAATACCAGCTTTACATAAGTGACTGTTGACTCTGATCTGTTTCTGACACATTTCTAGGATAAAGTCATTTGCTCCGATACAGCAAAGAGGAGGAAAAGTTTGCTTAGCACTCTTTATAAAACTTTGCAGAGCCTCTGGACCATGTTCAGTTTCCAGAAGAGATCTGGAGACGTTGGGCCAGAAGATTGAGTAGTTTGATAAGGAAGTCTCAAATGGCCAATTCCATGATTCTTGCCAGGAAAGATAGTGGGCTGGCCGGAGTCATTTTGCTTTAACCCCTCAGGCAGAGTTTCTCCCAGTTGGCCCCTAAAGGGCTACAGTCTCAATTCTTATACTTCACTCATGTTGGACCAACAGTTAACAGAGGACAGGGTTTGGGTGGGGGTAGCTATTGGTATGAGTGCCTATAAAGCTAATGCCAGGTGCTAAAAATACCTGCATTGTTGTTACAATTTTGAAAAGCAACAGCATTATTTAGTCACAGTCACAGAGGCCTAGACACTTAAGTGCTTGCAGGAGTGAGCTATCTACTGAGCTCCACCTCTTACACCTAGAGCATTGAAGGGATCTGTGCATGGCTTTGTTAAACAAAAACCGATTTCCCCCCTTTCAACTGCCCTGCTCACTCAGGAAGGAGTCAAGAAACTCATTCCTTGCTACTCTCTCAAGTGCTTCCTGCCTCCACCCTTCAAATGGCCATTTATAAGAAAGTTTTTTCTTACAAATCCAGAGCATTTTTTTCCCCATTAAAAAATGTCATAAGTGGTGGTTAGGGGTTAACCCCAAACACACTAACTCGCTTAATAGCGCAATGTTCTAATGGTTGAAAAGAACTGCCATTTATAACTATGTTTTGTTTTGGTTTTTAATATGCAAGAAAATGATTTGTGAATTCCAAGTTGGATTGCTAGGAACCCTGACCTTGTAGTGCTGGCCCCTGTGGCCTCCCCCCTGCCCTCAATGTCCACCCAGTGAGAGGAAGAGCTCTCTAGTTCTGTCCACTGGCAGGGAGCTTGGGTGGAGATGGGGGAGGCAGATGTGGGAATGGAGGCGAACATGAACTGTAGCAAGAGCCTCTGCACAGCAAGACAGATGCCCTGCCTCACTTTTCTTCCCATCTTTCCCTCCCTGGGGCCATAGAAGTGGGTTTAGTGTGACTGGTGGTAGTACGATCACTGGGAGAAGTAGGAGAGGGGTTTCTGCTGCTCCTCTGAGCCCAATGGGGGTCACCATTTATATTTGGAAAATGCTCTATATATTAGGGACTGCCTGTATTTGGAAGATTCATTAACTCTTAGCATCTTTTTCTCAACCTCTAAGCTGCATTGAGAAATTATTAGTCTGTATTTTTATCAACCCTTAAAACATTTTAAAAGTTTTTTTAAGTTAAAATAGTTGGTGCCAACTATTTTCTAGAGCTGTATCAAAACAAGAAGGCTGTACCCACACCACAATATAGTTTTGATAGGGACATTTTGTTGTTTTTACAAAGCAGGATTGGGTATAACTATTGAATGAAACGTAGCAATCATGTAAAAAAAAGAATTTAACAATGTTTAATTAACATTAAAAGAATATCTAAATAAATAGAATGATAAACCATTTTCAAAAACTGGAAGACTCAAACTGTTAAAATGTTCATTTTCCCCAGATTAATCAATCTATTCAATGAAATCTCAAATTTTTAGTAGTCTTTTTTGTTGATGAACTGATTCTAAAATTTATATGAAGAAGCAAAGGACTTAAAATAGTCAAAATCTTGAAGAAGAACAAAATTGGAGGATGTACATTGCCTGAATTCAAGACCTATAATATAGTTACAGCAATCAGGATAACATTGTATTGTTATAACGATAAACTTACAGATCAATGGAACAGAATAGAGTTTCCATAAATAAATCATATATCTATGATCAGATAATTTTTGGAAATGTGTCAATTCAGTTCAATGAAGGAAAAAGTCTTTTCAACAAATGTGCTAAAGCAACTGGGCATCCCTATTGAAATTAATGAGCCTCAACCCAGTGTCTCATTATAAGCAAAATTTAATTTGACATGAACCAGACCTAAATGAAAAGCTAAAACTCTAAACTTTCTGGAAGAAAACAGAAGAAGTAAATTTCATGACCCTAAATTAGGCAAAGATTTATTAGATAACATAAAAAAGAGATAACAATCTTCACCTACATTAATATCTTCCTATCTTCAAGTGACATTATCAAGACAATGAAAGGCCATCCATTGACTAGGAGAAAACATCTGTCATACCCGTATCTGACAAAAGAAGCTTATATCCAAATCGTATAAAGAATCACTATAACTCAATAATAAAAAGTCAACCAACCCAATAAAAAATGGGCACTCATCTGGACACATACGCAAGAAAATATCGCCAACAAAAATCTTCATTTCTTTTAACTGTAACCATCATAGCCTGAGCCTCAGGTTTTTTGTCATAATTATTTTTGGTGATAACAACCCAGTGATAATACCCAAGCAGAATCTGCTGAAGTGAAGGCAGAGAAACCCCACATATAAAGATAATAAGGTTTTAATGGCTATTCTATTCTCACACATACCCAGCCCATTACAGAGTTATCATTAACTTTATAGCATCACCAATCGTATAAAGGTTAACTGCAGTGCTTCATGCTCTTTCCCTTATCCTGGAATTTTCCCAGGGCTAGCCACTGAAGAGCAGATTGATCTCATCTCAAACCTGACAGAATTGGGATAGGAATTTTATATCGATTTAACCAAATAGACTGACAAAACTTTGCTGCATAAACAAAGATGTACCTAGAAATGTTATTATATTAGTGTATTTGAACACTATATCTAATCAGAGCATAATGATTTAATTACTGTTTTATTACACAGGTAAGTAATGTCTATTAAATCAAGCCTCTTAAATGCCATTCATGCTTACATGATCCTACAAAAGAAGTTCCTGTTAGTTTTCTTAATAGAGGAAAAGCTATAAATAGGCACATCTCAAATTATGCAAGTATCACCCTGAAATTTATAAACCATATTATTAAAATTGAATCCATTTCATCTCCATTAATATTTTAAATTTTGAACTTTTTTTCTGAATTTGAAAGTAGTACATGCTCGGGGTGCCTGGGTAGCTTGGTCGTTAAGCGTCTGCCTTCAGCTCAGGTCATGATCCCAGGGTCCTGGGATTGAGCCCCGCATCAGGCTCCCTGCTCCGCGGGAAGCCTGCTTCTCCCTCTCCCACTCCCCCTGCTTGTGTTCCCTCTCTCGCTGTGTCTTTCTCTGTCAAATAAATAAATAAAATCTTTAAAAAAAAGAAAAAAGAAAGTAGTACATACTCATAAGAAAAAATAGAGTATGCAAAAATGTAAAGGAGAAAAGAATTTCACTTAATCTAGTGATCCAGAAAAAATCGTTAAAATTTTCAGTGTTACTTTTTATTATTTCTCATAACTTCTGTTTGTATACATGAGATCATATAGTGACACATTTTTATGCTGCCTTTTTTATCGACCAATACATGAATTATATATGTTAATTGCCTACTTAGGTTTAAAATAGGGGTAATTTTGTGTACACATTTTGTTTTTGTTTTTTTTTGTTTTTTTTTTAAAGATTTTATTTATTTATTTGAGAGAGAGCATTAGAGAGAGCACGAGAGGGGGGCGGGTCAGAGGGAGAAGCAGACTCCCTGCTGAGCAGGGAGCCCAATGTGGGACTCGATCCCAGGACTCCAGGATCATGACCTGAGCCGAAGGCAGTCGCTTAACCAACTAAGCCACCCAGGCGCCCTTGTGTACACATTTTGGATAAACAGAAAATTAGAAAGATTGAAACAAAACATAAATTCCCACAGCCAAGAGATGAGTTTTACTGTACATTGTATTTCCATTGAATTATTTTTCCATGCCACTATTACTATTTAGCATGTGTATGAAGTTTTAGATCCTCAACTAATTTAATAAGCATATTGTATACATTTTTATTACACCCCTTACTAGCACTAGACACTGTAATTTCTAAAACCCAACAAATTGTTTAGTGATATATGGTTTTTGTTATATTAATCTCTATTGCTTTGTTTCTAATGGGGTTAGATATGTTTTTGAGGTTAGACATGTTTTCATACATTCTTTGGTGTTTTTCCAATGGAGTATTACCACTTTCTGAATAGTTTGTCACACTTTCTTTGAAATTACAATATCAACTTTTGTCTGGCATATCAGTTGCAAAGTATTTTCCCACTTTGCCTTCTAATATGCTTAGTTTTTTGCCATACAGATGTTTTAAAATGATCAGGCAATCCAACAGATCTCCAGTTGTATAACTTTATATATTGCTTTCAAGTTTAAAAGCCTCTACATACCCAGCCTTTTGCTGATATTTGCTGACATTCCTTCTTTTAAATAAGTATATTTCCTAGATATATACTTATTTTCAATAAGTATATATACAATGTAATAATATATATATAATATATATAATATATTATATAATATATAAAAATATATAATATATACCAATAAGTATATATATACTTATTTTCATTAAGTGTATTTCCTAGATATGTCCATTATAAAATCCCTACATATTTATATCTATTCACTTTATTTTTTTTCTACTTACTAATTAATCCATTACTTTCCCTTTTCTTGCCTTCCTTACAGCTGCCTTTTTTTAAAACTTTCTAGCTTCTTAAATAAGACGCTATCTCATTCATTTATCTTTCTTAAATCATAGCCCATAGGGATGTAAATTTATCTTTGACTATGTATTTTGGACTATCCTAGAAATTTTGATATATACTATTCTCATTTCAGTTATTTTCTAAAGACATTTTAATTGCATTTTTTATTCCCTCTTTAGCTAAATTGCTGTTCAATGGAATCTTAATTAATTTTTAGTTTTGTGCATATTTGGACAAAAGATGTAAACTAGCCCACCCAGTTACCATTTTTTAAAAGTTGAGGGTTTTTCATGGCTTTGGATAGGATTAAATTTCATAAATATTTCTCATACATTTGACAAAATACATATTTTCTATTTGTGAGCATAAATTTACATTGTTCATAAGTGTTTGTGCTTATTTACTTTGTATCTTCATTTGTCACAGTACTAAGCTAAAGCATCTCACTATAATGGTTTTTGATGTCAAATTATTTGTAATATTTTTGTTGCTATATTTTACGTGTATGGAGATTTATTGTTGTTATCCCTTCACAATGGATTTTATCAAGAGAATTACCCACTGTCCCATTCAATGCTTTTTTTTCTCCTTGAGTTCCATTATGATATTATTATTGTGACTTTTGCTTCCACCTTTTTTTTTTTTGCATGTGCTGGTAAGAGGAGAGTTTAACTCACATACAAATGTCATAATAAATGTTTAATCTTAGCTCTTTTATTTGATGCCTTCTCTATTTTTTTGGCTTACTAGGTACTTTGTAATTTTGTGGGTTTTTTTTTTTTGGTAGCCTTTATTTGCTTTTACCCCCTACATTTGCCAAGTAGAAATTCTATTTTTAGAGTTGGTTGGACAACTTGGAGTTGTCCATAGGTTTAACAAATATTTAAATGAACATCTTACTTTTTGAAAGTAATTTCTTAGAAAATGCATTTAAAATAGATATATTTAAACTGAAGACCCAAATGATACTATATGTAGTTGGAGTAGGGCACAGCATAATGTATGGCTGATATATCTCAGTAAACTACTGAAAAATGTAACTATTATGAAAACAGATCTATGGTTTGTTAATAAAAATATTTGCTATAATTGCAATTATGCTAGAATTCCTAGAAGGAACAAAAACATGAATCAGAGTGATGATTTTCTTGCCACTATTTTCCCAACAAAATGTTATGACATCCTCTTTAGGATCATGCTGCAAACTACCAGCCATATTTCAACTCATGCATTTTAAAATATATTTAATAATTTCCTATTATGTTTGAGGGACTCACAAACAAATTAGGTATGGTTCCTATCATTATGAAACATATAACCTTGTTGGGGACACAGATAATAAACAAGTAAAAAAAGGAACACACAGAGATGCACACACACATAAACACACACACCTCCTGTCTTCTGAAAAATTTTCAGATGTATTTTAATGAGGTGGAAATAAACCTCATATATTAAGTAATATATGTGAATAAGCCCATATATTAACATGGAAGTTCTAACTTAAATTTTATCTTCAGTGATGCTTTATTTCCACTGCTTGCCTTCCAGCTGGTTATAATCCTTAATATATTCACTTGGAATTTCCTCTGTCAGAATTTCTGCTAACACTTAATACATTGTCTTTCACAGAGCATGATACCACTTAGAGATCTTCTAGGCCCAGGATAGTAAATACAGACACTAATGTCACACTCCCACCTCCCAAGCCCATGGCAGACATTGGCCATCAATATTGATGCCAATTTATTTTAAAGCTACATATAGCTCAGGAATCACTTTTACCATAGCATTCTAGTTTGTACTAACCACCTAAAGTTTTTGAACATGAGATAAGACCTATTAGAAAAAGTTTTGTTTTGGAGTGAGCAAACTTATTGCTAACTAAAACTTGAAAATATAAAATAATTAGTAGGTCTGTATTTGTAAGAATCTTCTTGAGTAACAATTTTGTGGGTCAGAATTTTCAAACAGGGATTAATTTGAAAGTGAGGCAAATCAAAATATATTCTACCATACTGGTTATTCTTAGTCCCATGCCTCTTCCAGCTCAATTTTTTAGGACTGTTATTTGGAGATCCTGAACTAGAACTGTGGCATTACAACATCTGTACCCTAACTATATTATCTCAGAACAACACTCTCCTTCTTTTGGTACAGATCCATTCTTCAATTTATTTTTTTTCATACAATTCGCCTTTCATTTCTCATGTCATTAAGCATTACACTCTGTTATAACCACAAGGCAATGAGAAGGCTGAACATCACTGTAATCACAAAAAGCTTATTTAAGAATAGACATTGCACAGTTGACGGTCTTATTTATTCAACAAGTATTTGTTGAGCATCTCTTATGTGCTGGGCAATGTGCTAGGCTCTTGAGATAAGTCACTCAATAGAACCGAAAAGCTTTCAGGCCACTGTAGGGTTTTCTAGGTGGGCAAGGCAGAGATGGAGCCAACCAATAAAGTGGACAGTAAACTATGCTATTAGAAGGTGATTTGGGTCTAAAAAAGAGAAGAGCAGATAAAGGAGATTGGGAAATACTGAGATTGGTGGTGGGGTGCATTTTTATATAAGGCCTTATGGAGAAGATGAAATTTAAGCAAAGATTTTAAAGAGGTAAAAGAGTTAGCCATGCATACAGCTGAAGGAAAGATGTTCCAGGCATAGGAAATGGTGGGTCTGGTGTGTGCGAAAAACAAGGATGCCAATGTGGCTAGAGTAGGGCAAACATGAAGGAGAGTAGGAGATGGCAGGGGAGGGAAAGGGCAGACAACTTAGGGCATGTCACTTTGCACAGACAATTGAAGTGGTACACAAAAAACAAAGATAGATATTAAATATGTTAATGTAATTAGCTCACTTAATTTAATTAAGTGTGGTTAGTAGGTTTTACACCAAAGGACAATAGGAACCTGATTCCCTACAGGAATCCCCTCTCAATTTTAAGCCCTTTAAAAATTTTCCCCATCACTCCTTTAATTAAACAAGACTCATAGAGTCCTATTATTTGAATGTTCTATTTCCCTAGTCTTTGCAAACTGCCTTAACCTTACCCACCCCTTTTCTAAATGCAACCTACATAACAAATTTTCACATTCAGAACTTGTGTTTTCCTACATTGAACATAATTACCTGTGAAGCGTTTTGTGATATTCCTGCAAAATAAATTATCTTGCAGGGCATTTTGGGCTCCAAGTATGACCTAAAACAATTGGTTTTGAATTCATTACATCCCTGGCATGTGAACTGAAGCGGACATCATTAAAAATGCTAACGGTGCCCCATGTGTTCCCTTTAGACTTCTCTGGTGGTGTTGACACATGATTTCATGCAAACTCAATCAGCAACCTAAGTGTCTCTGTATATCTCCTGCATTTGTTGCAAGAGTGAGTCTCAAGTCTGAGGGAGGCAGAGTGATGCCTGGAAATTCAACTGACATGAGGAAGACATGGGCCTCCTCCCATGCCCTCCATCCCTCCAGAAATAGCCATGCTCCAGCCTTGCTCGAGAGGACATAGAAGTGAGTCACACCACGTGCAGCTAATGTGTGACACAGCAACTCTCAGCCAGCACTGTGGAGGATACACTAAGAAAAGGCAACTCTCACATTTTTTAGCATTTGTACAGTGTTTTATAAATTTCAAAACACACTCATAATTTTACCCTGAAAAGCTGCATAATTGTTGCCTTTAGTTTTTCTAATTGGAAATAACTGGAGAGCCAAAACTTACATATGTAAAATAGACGATAATCAAGTTCTAAACCCTGCAGTCCCAGCCATAATTGCATTCTAATGGTGTGGAGTCAGCATAACTAGTCTTAAATCCTGACTCTGCCACTGACTAAATCCATGACTCTGGATAAATTACTAAAACTCCCTGTGCTCAGTTTCCTCATCTGCAGTTTTGGGCCAATTGGAAATTAGCAAGCATTATGCAAGGAGAGGCTTAATAAATACCTACACATTAGGGCTTTTCCTCTCAGAGTCCCCCTTTTTGGATGCTTAAAGATGCTCAGGCTAGACAACAAAGTCATGAAAGGTGAGGTGGAGGAAAGCCCTAGGTGTAAGAGGCCATGGTGAACCTTCCAGCCACAACAGATCTTCCAGCGGAATGTACCCACCTGAGGGACCTCAGCTATACTGTGTGGAACAGAAGAACCATCTGAGTGATCCCAGTAAACCCACACAATTGTGAGAAATAATGAAACATTGTTATTTTCAGCTACTAAGTCTTGGAGTGATCTGTTAGCCATAATAGATAAGGAAAAGAGTCAACATATTCTTCTTTTAATTTAATATTTAAACCACTTAGAAATTACCATTGCAATATATTTTTATTTATTATATTTGTTTAGACAATAGCAAGTCAAGGAGAGAAGAAATGGTCTATCCCTGGACCTGGAAATGGATATAGGAATCAGGTATCATAAGGTGAAAAAAAGTTATTAATATCTGGCAGTAGAATTTCTCTTGGGCCCAGAAATGCACTTGTTTAGAAAAGAGAAAATTCCTTACTAAGTGTGTCAAGTGGGATTAGGTTTGACTGCATAATGGAAAAAACACAGATAACACAACAATGGCTTAAATAAGATAGATGTTTATTCCTCTTGCATTCATAAACAAAACCAAAAGAAGACAGTCCAGAACTGACATGGTAGCCTTTGGTTTTCTGGGACCCAGGCTTTTTCTATCCTGACACTCTGCCATCTAATGGCTTTGGCTCATGGCCCATGGTGGTTGATCAGGCTCTGAAATTCAGGTCTGTATTTCAATTAGCAGGTGAAAAAAACAGAAGGGTGGAGGAACAGAAAACTGCACAAAACTGTTTACATCTCAAGGAAATGAAGTTAAAAGACCACACATAGCTCTAAGGAATGAAGAGAAAGGTATTCTTTTATACAGCTATGCAATATATGATGTAAACCCTGCATATGGCCAATAGCACTTCACAAAGACTACCTCTTTCAAATTACTTTGTATGAAAGGAATGTGTATGTGTGTTTGTAATTTGGTCAAAAGACAGAAGATGAGGATAGAGAGTGACACCAATGTAAGAGAAAATCCCAGAAGGGGAAGTGGCTAACACAATGTAAGCCTCCAAAAGTTTTCTGAAGAAATTTTGGGGAGGACTTCATACTTTGAGAGTCTGCAAAATAGAGATTCAAGCAATCATTTCTTTCTTTCTTTCTTTTAAAAAAGATTTTACTTATTCATTTGAGATAGAGTGAGAGAGCACAAGCAGGGGGAATGGCAGAGGAGAGGGAGAAGCAGTGTCCCCACTGAGCAGGGAGCCCGAAGCCAGATTCGATCCCAGGACCCTGGGATCATGACCTGAACTGAAGGCAGACACTTAACTGACTGAGCCACCCAGGCACCCCACAATAATTTCTTTCTTTACTTTTTATTATATACATTTTAAAACATCCACAAGATTAGAAGTAATGATATAATGAATCCCCACATATCCATCACCCAGTTTCAGTAATCTTAAAAGATGGCTAATCTTGTTTCATTTGTACACCACTGACTTTTTCTCCCTCCCAATACTGAATTATTCTGAAGCAAATACCAGGCATCATATCACAAGCTAATGTTTTCTAGATCACAAAGGACCAAAGGCCCTGAAAGCATCTGGAGTAAATGTGGAAAAATGCATGAAGTCAATGATTGTGGAGTCAAAGAGTGGAACTGGGCAACAGTCAGAGAAAACAGTGGAGAGTATGAGCAGTTGAGAATTGAATAAAAATGAAATATCTGAAGAACTTTAGAGTAAGTAAGTAACCAATATAAAAATAGGAAAAAGACTGCATGGATAACATAAAAGACAAAGCAGTGGATTTGTGAAATAGTGAAAAAGGCACACAAAAAGAGAAGAGGAAATTATTCCAGTTACAGAACATTCAAGGAGTCACCGACTGGGTAAACAAAGGAAGACTTAAAAGATAAAGATGAAAGGGAAAAGTAGACAGGTCAATGGCAAACACTGCTCGTTATTTGCCTGATATCCATTCTCTTCTTTCTCCTGAGTAACAGAACCCTAGTTGTATTCAAGCAGCAGTGTGTCCTGTTAACAGTGACATTTCGCAGCTTCTCCTTGCACCCAGAACAGGTGAAAATCATTGCAGAGAGCTTTGGAAAGGTCTCTCAAGAAGGTTGACTCAGCAGTGGGGCTCATTTTCTACCCTTCTACCCTTTAACCTTCCCCCTCTACTTCTAGCGTAGAGACAAGTGATTACTAGAGTCCTAACAGCCATCATCAGTCAAGAGGCAGTTCTGGGAATTTGGAGCTTGCATCCCTCACGACTGTGGGGTCACCACGTTGGCTGTGGCCTGCTGAACTCCACTCTGATAGGGAGAGACAAGTAAAAATCACTTTTGTGGGGTATAGGGGAGGTGTCTGCCAAATTTAAATAAAGCTAACTTAAGATAGATACGGTAAAAGAAAAACAGTGAAAAGTCTTGGAAGGAAGATAGGGGATTTTTACTGAACAAAGCAGAATGAATGAAACATTTTCCACTTTTCTGTAGGCAGTGTCTCTCACAGTTGAATTTTTTGATGAAAAAGGTTAGGCATCAAACATTTCTTGCAGAGCAGTTCTCAAAGCTGAGCCAGAATCAAAGACCCAGTGGTGTTACCTGTTACTACTTATTAATTATTACTATTAGGACTAACCTCTTAAAATCCTATAGCACTTCATCAATTTCACAGTACTTTCATATAAATTACCTTATATCCATTTGTCCGTTGATTTTGTTAATATACTTTGAGCACTTAATATGTGCACATTATTATAGGAGACATGTCTGGGGAATAAAGCATTGTACGGATTGATAGTATCAAAATAGTTACCATTTATTGATTGATTAAACTATAGAAGGCTCTGTGAAACATCTTACAGATATTTTTCTCATTTAATTTCAATAACAACTTTATGTGGTGATTATTGTTAGCTATCCCTCTGTTTTCACTTGAGAATCTTTAAAAGAGATTAAAAACCTGCCAAGTTCACTCAACTAGAAAGCAAAAGTACTGGTATCCAAATCTGACTCTTATGTCTCCAGATAATTTTAATTCAAAGTGGAGAATGTTAGATGTCTAAAGAAGATATAAATACAAGTGAGATATAAAGTGTGTAGAATACAGATTTGTGTTCTGTTTCTTCTTCAAAAGAAACTAAGTTGCAAATAACTTAGTGATTGACCTGACTTGCTTTATTTGTCCTGTTCATGTTTCTAATACAGGCCATACCAATGATCCTTTCTGCCCCCAGCCCACCCACTATACATCTCGCTGCCAGAAATCAGAGGGGAAAGGCTGGAAAAAGAGCAAAGAATATTTACTTACTGCTGGCCAGAGTTATTGTACAAAATCCAAAGGCCTGTGAGTGATGGAAAGTAGTTTAAAAGGAAAAAAAAACAAGTCTTCATTTTAATCCAATCTACTATTTGTATGATAAATAGTAGCATGCCTAACATTGTGTCACCTAATGGGAAATCCCCTAATGGTGGACTAGATTTATGCTCTATGACCAAACCTTAGAAGACGCACATCATTTTCCTGCTTCTTCTATGTGAAACAAGGCTTCAGAACTTAGGCCAGCAGTGAAGGGTTATACTTTTTTTTTTAGCCTTGCTTTAAGTGAACATAAATTAATCCTAGTGAAAACTGAGGGGGAAGGTGGAGGTTCTGGGGAAGGGAGAAGAATGGGAAAATGCAAAATAGGATTGTCAGATTGGGCAAATAAAAATATAGAGCACCCAGTTAAATTTGAATTTTGGATAAATAATATATAACTTTTTAGTATAAGCACGTCCCCAAATTCCAAATAATGCATGGTTAACAACAGCTTTCAAAACAGAGATGATTTGTGGTCCCAAATATTGCATGGCATTTGGACTTATGCTAAAAAATTACTAGTTGTTTATCTGTAATTCAAGTTTAATTGGGTGTCCTGTGTTTTATCTGGTAGGTAGGCCTAGTCAAAAAAAAAAAGAAAAGAAAAATTTAGTAAATTTATCAAAGTTCTTAACACATTTTTTGTTTGTTTCTTTGTTCTGAGATTCCAAATATAGCAAAACATGAGAAAATTCCAAAAAGTGTTACAAAGTTTATGGAGTGTTTATATCTTTTTTTCATTTTTACAAATTAATACTTCTAACTCAATGAGGATATATTTTTACCGTTCACTACATAATTATAGCATATATATTTTAATATTAAACTATCATATACTTTAGGTAGTGTGTTCAAGAAGTGGGAAACAAATTTAAAAATTCAAGTTCACTTTAAATTGTATAAGCATATCCCAGTTATTTTATGTATTTATTATTTGGAGGTAATGACAAAGTCTAAACTGCAGGGCTTTTATATAGTATTATGCTGGGGGTCAAAGGGCCCCCTCTTTTTTTTTAAATGTCTTATTTATTTATTCATGAGAGTCAGAGAGAGAGAGAGAGGCAGAGGCAGAGGGGGAAGCAGGCTCCCCGCCTAGCAGGGAGCCTGATGCGGGGCTCGATCCCAGGACCCCGCGATCGTGACCCGAGCCGAAGGCAGACGCTTAACCATCTGAGCCCCCCAGGCGCCCCTAATGCCCCCCTCTTTCTCTCTTGATTGTCTCTGTCAGCCACAGAAGAGGGGACTGAGCAACTGCTTGGGATATCTATTTCAACCCTCGGTACAGAAAGTCATCTTCTAGATTTGGGGACTGTAGTAGTTTCCTTTGGCTGCTATAACAAATTGCCACAAACTTGGTGGTTTAGAACAACATACATTTATTTCCCTACATTTCTGGAGGCCAGAGGTCCAAAATCACTTTTCCTGGATCAAAATCAACATGTAGGCGGGACCGTGCTCTCTCAGGAAGCTCTTGGAGAGAATCCCTCTCTTGCCTCCTCCAGCTTCTGTTGGCATTCCCCGGCTTGTGGCTGCATCACGCCAATCTTTGCTTTTGTGATCATGTTGCCTTTCTCTTCGGAGTGTCAAATCTCCCGCTGCTTCTTATAAGGACATGGCAATTGCATGTAGGATGAGGATAATCCCCCCACCTCAAGATCCTTAATTAACCACATCAGCAAAGTCCATACTTCTTTTGCCACATAAGGAACACTGGCAGGATTCAGGGATTAATACATGAGTGTCTTTTGGGAACCATTATTCAGCCTGCCACAGGGACTGAGGGGGTGCCTTACACAGAACAGGGTCCCTGAAGAACACAAATTGGCTTAGGTGGGCTTAGCCAGGAGTCAGTTTAGCTGGGGATGTCGCTCACTGATTGTGAGGAAAGATCTGGAATTCAACCTTGAAGTCTTGGTTATCTCACACACACACCTGAAGTCATGAGCCTGCATTGTATTCCCCTCACATTTCAAATATATGTCAGAGGCAGAGTCCACGATCCCACCAAAGAAAACAGTTCTAGTGGTGTTGGGGCCAATCATATGTCCTTGATAACCTGAAGTTCTGCCCATTTCATGACTTTTGGTCTCTTTTTTCTGCTATTAAGCTAAGTGTAGAGGAATAAATATGCATTATTTAGAAGTATTTGTTAACATCTCTTAGGTACAAGGAATCACCGAAGGTGGAGAGAGAGCAGCCCTTGGGGCGCATTGTCAGGAATCCAACCCCTGTTCCACTAATTACAGGCTAAGTGACCCCTCCCCCCGCTTGTGCCTGTTGTCCATGTATAAAATAGTCTCTACTTTTTAAAGTTGTTGGGGATTAAATGAACTAATATATTGCAAAGTGCTCAGAGTAATGACTGGCTTTTAGATGATTTTTCTAACTTACTGTTAGCTGCTCTTTATTTCAGTGGAGGAACCAAAGAAATAAATCCCTGTGTAAGACACAGGAGAGCTGAGGCAAGATGTATGAAAAACAAAACAAAACAAAACAAAACAAAAAAACAAAGCAACTTTTTTTTGGGTAAGAATTAAGACAATAAATGCTTATAAGAGGTCTGAGATTAGAGAAGTTTTTGTTTTTGCTGTTTGTTTTTAGAGCTCTGACTTAAGAGGCTCAAGATAGGATAGAACAATGGAAGGGAAAAATCCTACTTTGGAAAAGGCTGGTTGGGCAGTCTCTTCCATGGAGCTAGTAGGTAGCTTTAGCATGTGGCATTGGGCAGTCAGGGCAGGATGATAGTGTGATAAGAATGCCACCCCCATGCAGCTTGTGCTAGTCTGGAGAAATGTGGAGCCCAGCTTGGATGCTTAGGACTTTCTAACGCCGTGACATTCACTAAGTTAGAAAAAGTGGGTAAAACCTACAAAGAACACTTGTTTTAAGGATTACATTAAAGAATGTATGAGAAGTCACCCAGCCAAATGTAAAAAGGTTTTAGTTTTCAACATGACCTATTAGTTGAGCTGCAGACAAGCATGTGATTGAAGGCTTCATTCCTTTAAATAGGATATAAAACCACGAACGTTTGTATCATATTTAAAGGGCATTCATTCCCTGAACAGATTTTTGAGCATAGAGTATGTACTGGGATTATATTAGAAGCTGCTGATAAAGTTAGAGCATAACAAACTTCTGCCTGGAGAAACTTACGGACCAGTAGTAAAGGCAGTCTCACGGGAGAGAGAAATACCACATGGGTGGAAAGAACTATCATGGAAAATATGAACAGAGTGCTGAGGGGAGCCCTTAGAAAGGAATCTCTAATTTTGTCTGCAGGAACAGAGAAAAGTGAGTATCAGAATATTTCTATAACAACAGCAACAAAAAAAAAAAAAAAGGAGACGAGCTCTCAGTAGAAAATGGCATTAAAAAAAATTGGATTGGGCAAAAATGGTTTTCCGGAATTTTGCTGAGATTTTTTGCCTATGAAGAAAGCTGAGCTGATAGTTCAGCCCCAAAGGTCAATGAATAGCTTGCTAGATGATTACTAAGTGACACTCAGGAATAAATTTTATTAAAAGTGATATATGACACATTAAAATACACATCTTTATATATAATACACAAGACCTAAACCATCGCATTAACAAGATCAAATAATGAGTTCTGTCTACTTAAGTGCTTGCCGGGGGGGGGGGGGGGGGGCGGGGAGGTGGTGGGTGACCTAAAGGTCAGTCAGCTGTATGCTACCCCAGGACCTTTCCTCCTCTTGGAGACCTTGGCTTTTCAGAGAGAGGTGGGGGCTTTGGCAGGGGAAGTTTAGAGCTGAGGGAGCGGCAGAAGCACGTGGGCTGAGGGGGGTGGGAGGACGCAGACGGAGGAGTAACCGGTGGAAGTGTCCAAAGAGGAAGGAGCGGAGGGCTGCTGAGGTGACAGGGAGTGGTCGGTGGGGGAGCAGCCGAACCGCGAGAGGAGGGCCGAGAGGACCCACTCGGGACAGAGGCGGCTGTGGGGAGGTGCCTGCGTCGCTCGGTGCCGTGACAGCGAGGAGCGCGCCGCGGGGCCGGGGTGGCAAGGGGAGTTTCCGTCCTCGCTCAAGTGGAGCCCAGCTCGGAGCTGCGCCAGCGCCTTCCGCCTTGGCCCGCGGTGCCAGACACCTGCCGAGTCCGAAGCGGTTGTCCGGCTGAGCCTTCGGCCCCCAAGTAAGTCTTGCCTTTCCTCTCCATTTGTCCTCCACGCCTCAGCCTCTTTATCTGCGGAGCTAAAGCTCCTGTTGGGGGGCTGCGCGCAAAGCGCACAGGAAGCTCCGGCGGCGTCCGAGGATGCTCCCAGCCTCCCGGCGCGCCCCGGCCGGCGCGGGGACCTGGCCCCGAGGCCCCGCCGCCGCGTTCGCCTGCGCAGCGCAGATGGAGGCGGCGGCAGAGTTGGTGGCACTGCTACTACCCGTCTTTTGTGTCTTGCCCGATCCCGGAGCCGTGCCAGGCCGGGGGGAGGGGGCGGAAGCCACTTTCTGGCTCCTGGCTCCACCTCTTGCCCCCACCCGAAATCCTTCGGGATTTCAGTAAGCCGCGGACTCGGGCTTAAGTGAGTGCCGAACCCCCCAACTGGGCTAGTTACAACCGGGTGGGCAGCCGGTCGGACCGCCACGCCGCCCCCTCTTCTGATTTTCTTTTTAGATACGGCAGCTTTAACTGGTGGGTTCTGGGAGCAAGGCTTACTGAGTGATTACGGGAGTCTAGGTGTAGGGAACGACCTACCTTCCCGTCTTTCTCGGGTTCTGGAGGGGAAAGGATGGGGGCACCGGGCGCCCAGAAGCCAGGAGCGTCCCGCGCTAGCGGGCTTGCGCGCGGCCGGCGAGCAGGCGTTCCCTGGGTGGGTCCCTCCTCTGGCTCATTGTTCGCGGTGACTGTTCTTGGGGACGGGCTGAGCGACAGAGACACTGCTCACGGGGCCGTAAATAAAAGTGACGACCTGGAGGAGTGAGGTCAAGGCTGCTCGGAGAAAAGGTTTTACCCAGTTTGCAAACGGACTTCTCTGAGCTGGGAGGGCAATAGTAGTCGACAGCGAAAACCACTCCTAAGTGTGAAACTTAGATCTGACTCTGATTCAGAGACAACCTAGTGAATTAAACCCTCGGAAACAGGGCGCGTATTTCCCCGTAGAAATTGTTGCCCGAGTAAGGAAGATGGAGTTTTAAGTGTTACTGGCAACTGGCTGCTTTCTCTTGCTAGCTAGCACCTGTTTCTCTTAAAGGTTCCTGGGTGGGGTTTATTTTTTCGCCCCCTTCCCCTCTGTTTTTGAATGTGTATTTATTCTATTTGCGCTTTCAGCGAGTTGAATTGCAGGGTTCCGCGGGGGAAAATCCGTTTTTATAAACAAAGTGCAATTTCCACTCTACAAACGGCCGAGCGCTAGTGTACACATTCATTGCTCTCCTGTCCTAGCCGCATGCTAACAGTCATGGAGGCAGACATGTGTACCTGGAGTCAAGGAGAGACGGTTATCCATAGTTGGAGATGCCAAAACACAGCTAGTGCTTGTTCATTTTGTTGGAGAGGAGGGCACTCTTGAATTTTCCCGTTTTTCTAAATTACAGCGATATCACCTGTTCATGATGTCTATTCTTTAGCCCACTACAAAGGAGGTGCGTTTTCCTGAGAAGGATGTTCCTTCTTTCTCTAAGGTCCCTGGCTACTAATCAGAGTAAGCTCTTGACAAGAGGGATTTTTAAAATTTATATATATATATATATATATATATATATATGTATGTGTGTGTATATATATAGCTGGTTGTAAATCCCAGTGGCTACTAACACACCCAACTGCCCTGGTTATATTTTACTCTGACTACCCTGATGCACCTGCTATGTGCACCAGTCTGCTGAAGCCTGGAGTTCCAGCCCCCCAGAAGAAATAATAGGAACACCTCTTTCTGACCACAGTCTGATTCCACAGGGAAGACCATGAGGAGTGAGGGTGTTGTTAGTAGGGTATGGAAAACCGTGTGATTTATCCTAAGGAAGGAAGAGAGAGTTAGGTAAAAGATGAATAAAAATGGAAACCTGAGTAGGCACACAACATACTCAGTTCCATAAATATACATGTGGAAAGTATATTGTGTTCTCTCTCTCTCTCCCCCCCCATGCCCCTTACCACTCTTAATATTTATTCCTTAATCTTTTCCATTACAGTATTTGAGCCTCTTATTTGTTTGTTTGTTTTGGCTTTGAAAAAAAACTTTTATATTTTCAATCTATTAATATTTTTACATTTTCAAGATCAATAGTGCTTATTGAGTGCATAGGATTAGGATTATCTTTTAAGCTGTTCTTTTGTTTTGCATACCCTGTCCAGTGTAGTATGAGACCACATGAACAATTAATCAACCAGGTTCTAATGAAGATTAAGACGTGGAAGGTATCCACAGCTATGTATAAACTGTATACTCATTTAATCACCTTCCCACATGACCAGTTTTATCTAGTTGCTTGTTCATCTTCTGAAATCTCCTGACTCCAAATTCTTACCCAGATTGATTGCTGCACTAAATCTTGATTGTACAAAAAGCAGAACTTAATTATTTTGGCCTCATTTATCAGTCAGCAATGTTTAGTGTTGCCAATTTAATTATATCATTGAAATATGCATGACTTTAAAGTATGTTGGAAAAGGTCCTTTTAAACATGTTTCTTCAAAAAGAAAAAAAAAGTCCTTGTGAAGCCATAATTTCACTGCTGTGAGGCCCCCTAGCCATTTGTGTTTATTGAGTTTACTCTTCCACATGAAGAAAGAACCATTGTTTTGTTGTCTAGGAGCTGAAGGAAGATGGAAAGTGAGAAAAGAAAATCAAGCACTTTAAAATGCTATTATTTTCTCTACTTGGGAAAAATATATTTTTTTTAAGTAAACGGTGATTATTTTCTTAAAGATCTACTGAAACCTTATTGAAGGATACTGAGGAAAAGACATTTTCACGATAGAAATGCTAGCTGTTACTAAATACTCACAGAAGGTTGGTGTATATAAATGTATATTTTTGAACCAATCTTATAACACATTTTCTTCTTTCTATAGAATTATGAAATGTTATTGAATCATTGTTATTAAAATATTGAAGTCTTATCAAAATCTATATTTAAATATACTGTCATTTTGAAAGTGCTTTAATTGTAATAGCCTGTTTGTTGAGATTAAAAAGAACATCATTGATGTCATGGTGTGCTTTGCATTTTAAAATAGTAGCTAATGAATTACAAACATTCATTACTCCACAACCACTTGCTGAAATTTCTCAGGACCCCCAAATAGAGAATTATTTGTACTATATACTATCATTCAGACTCTTGCTGAGTTTATGTTGATCCTCTTTTCTTCTTCACAATTAATTTCCTTTTAAAGTAATACTCTGTTGACTCTGAATCTTTTGTTATTTTTATCTTATGTCATAAATTTATGTGTAAATATCTTCAACATTGTCTGTAAGGGACTTCCTGTTGGAAACATGTAGGGATTAATGGGGGGAAGAGTAAAGAGAGAACAACTTTTATTAAACCTGGAAAGAGTCAGAGCTTAACACAAGAAGCGAAGGGCAGGTTTCATTGAATAAATTCATTGAAGAATACTTCTTTGACCTTTAAAAGTCCAAGCTGTGTGGGACATAATATACATTTGAATAATTCAGGCACTAATCCTCACATATCATAAGGCAAAGTAATAGAGTATCATAGTGCTTTGCTTTGTTACATTTGAATGGTGACTTTAATTCTATTAATTTTTCTTTGTATTAAGTAATGAAAACTACCCACTCTTTTCTTTTTTTCTTTCTTTTTTTTGTGCCAGGTATGGGGTGTGTGTGGGAGGCTGGAGGGGTGGGAATGCTGTTCTATTTATGTAAAATAGAAAATTGTCAATGTTTATTTTGGAGACAGTTTGTTTAAAAAGTTCAGTTTGCTCTTACAAGTTTAGAACTTATTAAATATTTAATAAAGAAGATGAAACTTGACACTCAATTTTCATAACTAGATGTGACCATAAACAAATTGGTTAAGTGATTCAAATAAGTGCATTTAAATTGTAAATTTAGTTTTCTCCTTCCCATAAACTAATATGAAGAAAAAGTATTGAATAAGATATTTTTAGTAGCCAATATTTGCTTAGACTTTTTTAAAAATAAAGATTAACATAATTGAGTGATAAAAATGTAGACTTTATGAAATGAAGATATAGAGCAATGCAAATTGTGTATATTTTTTATATATAGCTTATTTATGATAAATTTTAATCTCAAGAATAATGTGTACTTCTTAACTGATCATATTTTCTCTTTTGCTTTGGCCACTAGAAGGCTCAGAGCCAATCTGAGTCTAATTTATTGATCATATAAAGCTCTGTGGAATGCATGCATGTATATGTTATATTTCTCAGTGACTTTATCTTATTCTATTTACGTATGTATTTTATTGAAATGTCTATTTTTTTATTGTGTGGGGAGACAGACCATCAAAATGAGTAGGAATAAGTGTTTAGAAATACAGTCAAATTGGAAAATAGTTATTAAGCAAATGCTGAGGACCCTAGCCAAACTTAGCATGACTTCTGATCTAAAGATACTTATATTCTGTCAGGAATGAGAAGCCATAAACACATAACAAATTAGCTAATAATGAGTCAACATATATTTGCACATCTGTTGCATTAAATTAAAAACCCAGACCTTATCTTTAATGATGCTCAGCTTCCACTTTCGGGAAAAACACTATTAATAGTACCAACCGGGAAAGCAAAGCAACCAAATCTTTCCATTAGAAAGAATTCCCCTCTGGGTATACTAAACTCTAAAAAGTCTGAGGATGTGAGAATAAAAATAAGTGTTGGAAAGATCATTGTGCTTCTTTGGTAGTGGAGATTTTCAGACATTTCTCTCCTCTTTTCTCTTCCCCTCTTCTTCTGTCTCTAATTGACTTTTCTGCTTGCTACCCAATCAGTCAGTGGCTGGACCTGACTGACAGGTATGGCAATTCTGATGGCATGCTCACTCCACCAGGCTGTCAGCTTATGAAATTTCTGGATATGTAAATACAATATTTTTTCTAAGTACTGTACTTAAATACAGTAGTTAAATATAAGCACCCACTGGTTGTTTCCCTTTGTACTTGAATCAACAACCATTTTAAGCTTTTAGAAGGGACCACCCACAAAACTGTTCTTTTTGACTGTTGAAAAACTCAGGGAGACAAAATAAAAAGTAAAAACTTGAAAAAAAAAAAGTAAAAACTTGAAAAAAATTAGAACTAAATTATTGAGCCAGGGTGACATGTTTATGGCTAAGGCCACAGACTCTGAATTAAACTTCCAAATCTGACTAGCTACCTCTGGGTATAAATCTGATTCTCATCTTCTGTCTCCCACATAGACACCATTTTTTCCCAGACATTTCAATTATGGTTAATGTTAAAAATAATTTAAAGTCTAAAACACAGATAGGTTGTCCTGAACTGAAGCAAACTCTCAAATAGACAATGATAAATATTGATCATTTAAACGTAGCCTTTTAAGAAGCACACTGGATACAATGAAAATCTGTGTATTGGTACATTTACTGTGCTTCCAATTATGATATAAATAGTGCATAAAGCTTTAAAATTTTCATCAAATTAATGTTTCACAGACATGCAAATTAGCTACTGACATCTAAG
The DNA here is from genome assembly GCF_009762305.2 of Zalophus californianus. Classification (NCBI taxonomy): domain Eukaryota; kingdom Metazoa; phylum Chordata; class Mammalia; order Carnivora; family Otariidae; genus Zalophus; species Zalophus californianus. The sequence goes on from NC_045600.1 coordinate 88,639,605, forward strand.
GTGCATGCCATGTGATGATTCTTAATTGGTAAGTGAACCTCAGAGAGTTATTTATAGATTACATTGCAACAAAGTACTGGAAGTAAATTCTCATTGTGCAGCTCAGTTCAAATTGATGTTTTAGCTTTGATTCTCTTCACTTTTTTTTTGTATCCCTCTTGATCTCTAAAACCTCTCAGAAATAAGCTACCTAAGGTGCTAAATATGTAATTAATAACATTTGGGTAGAGAATTTGTCTTCGAATTATCCCTAAGAGATTCGGAGACCAGTTAAGTATTCCTTACCAGCTTGTTCAGGTATGAATAACTCTTGGGGCTTTGAATTTGAACTCAGAGATTTGGTAACATCCATCCAAAGCACATAGGATAAATGTTCACATAGAAGAAAGTGAGGAAGAAACTTGAACATTTATCAAATGAATTAATTTTTAAGACTAGCTGCCTCTAAAGATCTGAGTTGAAATCCTATTTTATTCTCTAATGGCTATTGAAGTTTCTCTAGAATGCAGTGAGAGAATTATAATGTAACTGCAATTCTCATACTATGGTATTAGGTCAGAATTTGGCCTTTCCTTTCTTTATGCCATGTCTATATCTGCCTAATGGTAGAATAACCAAATAAAAATGCAAAAGTAAATACTCCATTTATTCTGCACATTTTTGTTCGGTATGTATTTTGTACATGGTATCAGGAAGAAGAGATATGCTATAAATTTCTGCCTACAAAGATACAGCTTATTAGAGAATTTTCCAATTTATTAACTGTTGGATATTTTCTTCGTGCTATACTCAACTTGAAATGTCCCAATTTCCCTACCAAATTGGCAAAATGCCTATCTTTGCCTAAAGGTTTACTTAAAAATTTTTTTATCTATTGGGGGGCGGAGCATATGCCAGTGGGGGGAGGGGCAAAGAGAGAGAGAGAATCCCAGGAAGACTGCTTGCTGAGTGTAGAGCTCATGTGGGGCTTGATCTCACGACCCTGAGATCATGAACTGAGCTGAAACCAAGAGTTTGGTGCCCAAGTGACTGAGCCACCTAGGTGCCTCTAAAGATTTATTTAAAAGACACTTTCTGTTTGAAGGAATCCCATAGTTGGATTTGAACTTGACTTTTTTTGTAAGAGTGCCTATGTGTGTGTGTGTGTTACAACAATATTGTAAGAATGAAAATGTTTAGAAAAATCTAAAAGTATTTAATAAAATAATTTTTATTCTAAAACTAAAGACAAAATAAATGTTGGATTCAAGCTACATGCGGAAGTAAATACGTTTCTCGTTTTGAACACTTTTTTTTTTAAAGATTTATTTATTTATTTTGAGAGAGTGAGAATGAGACAGAGTACATGAGAGGGGGGAGGGCTAGAGGGAGAAGCAGGCTCCTTGCTGAGCAGGGAGCCCGATGCGGGACTCGATCCCGGGACTCCAGGATCATGACCTGAGCCGAAGGCAGTCGCTTAACCGGCTGAGCCACCCAGGCGCCCTCGTTTTCAACACTTTTGACTAGTAACTGAGTAATTTGTTCTGGGGCCTGTTTTATTTTTTAATTGACAAATGTACTAGTCATGCATAGCATGTATGGGTATGGTCAAGGCAACTTGATTTCTTGCTAATGAAGGGTTATCAGGAAATTTAACCCTTAATTAGGAAAAATACACTTTCATTAATAAACATTGAATAAGGAATTATTGTGTATGAGGTAAATATGCATTAATGGTAAATGGGTTCTTGAAGTTATCAGATTCTTTTACTGTGTTAGCTTATTCCATTCACTCTTCTAGAGGACTATATCATACTTTGTCTTTTCTCCTTAAACAGTCAGTACCTCTGTCTACACCTTCACTCTTAGATGAAGGCCTTGCTTCCTATTCACTGATGTAAGTGAGGCAATCAAAAAAAAAAAAAAGAATTTTTGCAGACACCCACTGCCACATTTATCCACCTACCAGTATTTTCTCCCACATAATCTGCCTTCTTACAGGTTCTCTCCCACAGCACTGATGATATTTCAATTGTTATATTTTAGTGGAATACAAGGTAGAAATATGTAAATGTAATTTGTTAGGGCATAAAAATATTCCATTAGACCTAAAACTTATATTTTTAGTTGTTTAGCATTGGGAAATAATCAGGGTTGCAGTCAAAGATGAATATAAAGTATGTTACCCGGACTAGTGAAAAATTAGAAGCAATACAACTTCCAAAAGATAGAATAAAACAATAAAGTATAGCACATTTTTACAATAGAATGTTAAGCATTATTTAAAACTATTTTTTTTTAAAAATAATTACTGACAAGATAAAAGTTGATGATATAGTAAAGAGAAATGAAGAGAAAACAATCCTAAACTGTACATAGTACCTGATACAATTTTATATATGTACATAGAAAAGACCAGAAAAGTTAGTGAACCATGTTAAAAGGTTGTTCCAATGGGCATTGAGATGAAATGTGTGCTGTATAGCAAATCCTTTGAATATATTAGCTTGAAAGAGAAAACTTCTTGATGGGAAGATCCTAGTAGCATAGAAAATGTACACTGAATAAACAGGAATAAAAGCCATTTCTGCAATGTGATTCAATTGTTCTTGAAACATCTCTCCCTACCAGGCATTCTCCTTGCCTGACACATTCAATCCACCAAGACCCATAGACTTTACTGCTAAAATATATCACAAATCCATTTTTTTAAAAGATTTTATTTATTTATTAGAGAGAGACAACAAGAGAGGGAACATAAGCAGAGGGAGAGGGAGAAGCAGGCGCCCCACTGAGCAGGGAGCCTGATGCGGGGCTCATTCCCAGGACCCTGGGATCATGACCTGAGCTGAAGGCAGATGCTAATGACTGAGCCACAGAGGTACCCCAAAATATCCATTTAATTTTTACCATCTCTACTGCTGTCCTTCCAGAGTAAGACCCCATAATGTCAGCCTGGATCATTGCCTTAGCTTCTAGCAGGTTCTTCCCACTTTTGCTCTGGCAGAAGTGATAACATAAGAGGCTATATTGCATAGTGTTTGAAGCATGGACCCCATGGATGGGTGACCTGATTATAAATCCCGGCACTGCTACTTATTGGCTGTGAGACTGGGGTGGGGGAGGGGCAAGTTACTTGACTTCTCTTCACTTCCGTTTTCCCACTGATAAAAATTGGGGATATTAATTCCTATCTTATAAGGTTCTTATGAGGATTAAATGAGTGTCTGGCATAAAGTGAGTACTATTATGTATTACCTATTTGTCAAGACCTAAATTAGATTATACCGTTTCTTCTTTAAAACCATTCAAGGACTTCTCATTGCATTTTGAATTAAACCCTTATGATCACCTACATCAACATCAACTCTTGACACTTTCTGTTTCCTCACTATTTCTTTTTTTTTTTAAGATTTATTTATTTATTTATTTGAGAGAGAGACTGAGATAGAGAACATGAGAGGGAGGAGGGGCAGAGGGAAAAGCAGACTCCCTGCTGAGCAGGGAGCCCGATGCAGGACTCAATCCCGGGACTCCAGGATCATGACCTGAGCCGAAGGCAGTCGCTTAACCAGCTGAGCCACCCAGGTGCCCATCTGTTTCCTCACTATTTCCATGAAAACACCAAGTCCATTCTGTCCCAGGGCCTTTGCACAGGCTGTTCCCTCTGCCTGGAACACTCTCAACTGACTCTCCCCATAGCTGCTTCTTGTCCTACATGTCTCAGCTTCTGCTACCTCCTCTGAGAGCCCTTCCCTGAATTCTGCTTATCTAAAGGACACTTCCTGCTATTCTTTTTTCAGTCTCTATACCTTACTGTTTCCATAATAGACCTTATCACAATTTGAGCTTTTTCTTTGTTTGTTAACATTTTCCCCCTCTATTTGACCACAAGAATTTAAATTCTCTGAAACAAAGATAACGTCTGTCATGGTTACCTTTGTTTCCCATAATATCTAGCAGAGAGTCTTGCTTGTTGTACTAGGCACGTGAATAAATATTGGATGGATGGATGGATGGATGGATGGATGGATGGACAGATGGATGGATAGGCGGCTGATACTCTATTTTAATCAAGGGATTACATTTCTAGAAGGACTAACTTCATATTTGCAAGGTCTGTATGTTACTAAGGAGATACAGAAGGTTAAATTATTAACACTTATCATTTTGGCTCTGGTACATAGGGCCTTAAATATACTTGTCAGAACACAAGTGCATTTTGAGAGAAGTAGAGAGTTTGAGATTGAAGAGTGGAGTGATGGGTGGACTGGGGGACTCTAGACCTGAAGATGTTTCAGTCCAGGGATGCGTTAGTGGAAACTGCGGTGTTGGGATACAGGGTAGGCTGGGATGAGGTTTCAGAGAGTTGATAGTTGAGGCATTCAAGAGGAAGTATCAGATCAGCGTTTCGCCAAGAACCAGGCTGAAAATACTACATAAAGCAACTTCCATAGCATCTTACTTCTTAGCTTTAGAGAATGTTGAATAGGTTCTGTATATGCAATGCCAAAATAAGTGGATGAAAGATTTTTAAACCAAAATAAGTGGATGAAAGGTTTATAAATAAGTCAAATTAGTTATATGATGTCCTGAAATAAAAACAAAACTTTTCTTCTTTGGATTTAGCTTGTTTTTAAAATGGAAGTTAGTGAAACCTGAGTGTGTGTATATATGAGTGTGTCTATCTTGGCAAACTTTTTTTTTTTTTGACAGGAAAACCCTGCATGTGGAAAAGATGTTTTCGTGTATTGCTTTTGATCATAAAATTGTAAAGGCATGTTTTTTATCAAGTGATGTTCCCTTTCTCTTACCAGGAGGTGTCAGTACAGCTCACTCAAACTTACTAGTGAGAGAGAATGAGAGATAGAGAGCAGGAGAGGGAAGAGGGTCAGAGGGAGAAGCAGACTCCCCGCTGAGCAGGAAGCCTGATGCGGGACTCCATCCCTGGGCTCCAGGATCATGACCTGAGCCGAAGGCAGTTGCTTAACCAGCTGAGCCGCCCAGGCGCCCCTTACTAGTGCATTCTGTAGGGACAAAGTAGTGCTAGCATTTTATCAGAATGTCAGTACCCGCTCACCAGGTTTTCTACTAAGTTCTTAAAGGAAATCTGAAGAAAAAAGCTTTCCCAGGTGACACACCTCCAAACCAATGTTGTTATCATGAGTTAGCTGAAAACTTAAAGACTTGTTTAATATTTTGGAAACAAAGAACATTTTTTTTTTAAATTTTATTCATTTGAGAGAGAGAGAGAGAGAGAGAACAAGCCGGTGGTGGGGGGAGGAGGAAGGGCAGACAGGAAGCGGGGAGGAGCCGAAGGGAAGGGAGAAGCAGGCTTCCCACTGAGCAGGGAGCCCCATGCAGGACTGGATCCCAGAACCCTGGGATCATACCTGAGCCGAAGGCAGATTCCTAACCAACTGAGACAGCCCAACAAGCAGCATTTTGACTTACCTTTCAATATTGAGTGGGGGCAATTGTAGAATAACAACAATAAAAAACAAGGTAAAGGAAGAGAGACAGACATAGAGAAGCCTTAAAAGAAGAATGAAACTGAAGTGTTTCCAGTGATAACACAGCACTTAGAGCTCCCTAAAGCCACTCTTCTCCCACTGTCTGACTTGGTGTGCATTGTCCCTTCCCTGCCCCCTTCTCTGCCCAGAGAAGTCCAGCTTGCTCTGCCAGAGCTCTTGTAATTAAAATAAAAACAACTCTCTGGTGTTGAGCTAATACACTATCATAGCTTTTTGACACATATCATTTCTACCTCTTCTGAAATACCATTTATAATACCATTATACATTAGGTGTTATTACAAAAAAAATTTTCCAGGTCAGGAAAATAAAAATTGGAAAGTTTGCATGATTTCTATTTGTAGATATGATTTGACCATAGGCTCATCAGATTTCAAAAGCACACCCTTGTTCTTTCCATGATGCTTCTGAAGAGTTCCTCCCACTGGATACTTTCCTAACATTCCTGACTGATTTAGGGATCCCTTCTGCTCGTCTCACAACATCGGGTACTTACCCACTGTGAACATTCATCATGACTGGACCATGATCCTCTATTTTTTTTCTCCCTCTTCACCCAGAGCATGGGTATGATGTCTTGTCTATAGAACAGAACTTGAGACAACCAGTGTTGCTGTTAATGGATGGGTGAACAAGAGAAAAGGTGCATCCAAAGATGGGGCTCCAAGGTCAGTGAGGGCATGGAGGAAGAAAGCATGGAAAGCAAGGACTATCGGACGGCTGGCCTTCACCCACTGCTGTTGGCCTCACTTGCTCCACAAGCAACTGGACAATGAAGAGGAAAGTCCCAATACTTTTGGGAGGAAGAAGAACAAGGTTAAGTTCTCAAGAAAGGGAGAATATTCAGCACAGCCCACACCCTGCAGTTCCTCTAAACTGGAGGAAAAAGACTGGCATCTGAGGAGCTGTGTTTTCTGCTGACCTCCAGGTGGCAGCATGGCCCAGCTGTCAGAGACCCACTCAGTTCGTGGACACCCTTAATGCTATAGGACTCTGGATTGTTCTCAGGGCAGTTAGTGCCCAGGGAATGATTAATGGTGCTGCCCACTCACTGTACCCCAAGGGTAATTGAGCCTGCAATATTTTGGAGGCTGCAGAGAGACTTCCTGAGCGTCTGATAGAAGGGACTGAAACATTTTGGACATTATATCCCTTCGGAGACGTCCTTGAGGCCTTTTTGTTGTGCCCAGAATGCAATTTTTGGCAGAACGTTTTAAAGAGGAAAAAAATAAAGACCATACCACCACCTCTAAAATATGGAAAACTAAACAGTCTTAATGCTTTTTCATATGTTTGGTTTGCTGTGCATTCCATATTCTTTTTTCTTTCTTTAGTTCTGAAATAATATTCCTTTCTACCTGATTTAAAGCAAATACTCTGGAAGGTAGCTTATGTTAATTGACTGAGTATTTTGAAAGAGGGCAGACAGAGCTATGTATAATGTCTTCATTTAAATAAGCTCTACGTCCTTTTATATTGTAAGCTGAGGTATTTAAAAGTAAGATGATTGGAGATTTCTAAAGTTGCACACAATTCAAGAGAATGTGAAACATGTTAGAATGAGTGGCTGACACAGGGGTACAGCGTCCATTTATTCTAAATATACATGTAATATCAATTATAGAAGACAACCAACAAAAGATCTTAAGCTTGTCGGGTTGGGTTTGTGTGACTGCTTCTTTTCATTAGAATTTTTGGTAACTGGGAAAAATGCCAGATTCTCAACGCTAGAAAACGGTGTCTTGAATAGGATGGGATATACTAGTAGATCTTAGCACTGTTCAGGAAAAAAAGCACTTAAGGATTCAGAAAATGTTTGTTCATCTATGCATTCAAATGGGGAATCTGAACCTCCACCTTTCTGTAGTTTGGATTTACATCCCTCTGATGGTTAGATGTAGGCAGGGACTCGTCGTTTCTTCAGTGAATTCTTAATATTGCTTCGATATTTTTGAGAACAATTGTTTTTCCCCCAAACCTGGGAGATTTTACTCTCCATCACAGAAGGTTCTGTCATGGTAGACCATGATGATTTAAAATTGTATTTTGTATGGGAAGTTATCTTCTAGATATTTAGAGAGCCAAACTTAACTGGTTCTCCATGTGCTGACACTTTTAAGTTTTAGCAGGCAGTAAATTCCGTCTCTAATTTTTTTGGAATAGAGTAGAAAATCAGAAGGATGATTGGGATGGCCCCTTAAATTCGAGTTTTAGATTGAAGTGCAGGTGTCCTACAGACTGCTATTCTGTCTTCCTTTGCTTTGTTATATTTACCTAAGAGGTTGAGCTTGCAATGGTGTCTTTTTGTGACGAGGACTTAGGCTAGGGATTGAAAGTAGGCAGTGAGATTGGGGCGTTATTTGAGATAGGTCCATAATGGTTATTCATCGCCTCTGATTTAAGTCTAAGTCTAACAATAACAACAAAATTAGTAGGAAAAAAAAATCCCAGCATAGCCTAAAATCCTGCTTGATGATCCATGACGCACTGAGGGGCTTTTCCCAGACTACCAGTTTCTATTTCTTTGGCTGCTTTGGGCAGCTTATCAAAAGTGTCTTGATTTGATCTCTTGATATAAAGATCTGAATTTCCATGCTGCCATTAATTTATATACTGCTTAATATATAAATTATTGTGTTCTAGGTATTATTATTTATATTTCCTATATTTTTTAAGTTAGATTATAATTTTTACTATCAATATTTAATTCATACTTGCAGAGGAACAATTTTTGGATATATTTAAATCTTTGCTTTGCTGAGTCAATAGTCCATTGCCCTGCAAAAGAACAGATGTGGTGCTACATTAAACAGAGGGCTCACTGATCAACTTTGCATTTCAAAGCTTAACTTCTTGACTTCTTTGCTTTAGCACAATAATGTTCTCAAAAATCAGGTATTGTTGAGGAAAAAGGATTTTCTAAATCCATTAGCTCTTAGTAAATCAAACCCATTAACTCCCAACAGATCAAGAAACAAGAATAGTAGAATAGGTCAGGGAGTTTTAGTGCATTCAGTGGGGTAGAGCAAACTCAAGATGAGACAGAGAAAATGGAAAACCGGCTCCTTTGGCCCTAAGGAATTATGGTAGGAAAAACAGTTATGGAATTAGGGAATGAGGTGGTGGGTTTTTAAGATCCTGACCCTTGACTAGGAGAAATGGTTGTGCCTATGGACACCAATGAAGGGCACCTGCAGGTTCTTCCAAAAGACTAGGTGGGACATTCAAATTTCAGTAGTCACCCACAAGGCTTATATTTAGCAGGTCTGCAATGGCATGCTTACATCATTTGTTTATAGTCAGTGTCTCTTCTGATATTTTTATCAGACGGGCATCTATTTTGATTGGTTCATGCTATGACATACTCATTGTTAAATATTTTGAATTTACTTACCCACACAGGGAGCAGACTGGTCCTCCCTCTCTATTTCTGGGACCTGAGAGCATCTGATGTTAACTGGCATGGATTGAAGCTCCTTCTATTCAGTGTCATAAACCCATGGTCAATCTACAAATTATCTCAGAGAAGAAAGGGAGAAGAGAAAGAAATATGAAAGACAGAACATGTATGATAAAAAAGACTATATCCTCCAGAAAATGACTATATAAATAACCCTAAGAGTGAGTTAACTTTGAATAGACCCAATACTTTAAGGTGACTGCTCAAGCTAGAACAAAATTAAAATATTGTGAATTAGTAAGTCCAAGTGGGCAATTTAAAGAAGAATCATATGAGAAAAATAAAGAAACTATATGTTCTTTTCACATCTCAGAATAGGATGAGTAAATCTCCTCCTACCTCCTACATACTCCTGCTGAGTCCTCTACAGCAGCAATAACTTTGGAACTATGGCCCAGGCTGACTTCTGATTTCTTTGGTTTGTTCCCCTTGCTTCTCATATGTGTATAGAAATGTATAGGGAGTCACACATTGCTTTGGATAGCCTCCTTCTTTAAGTGTCTCGCTTACACCAGACTTTTCCAAGTTTAATTCAGAGGTGGTGCTTTCAGCCCCTTTCCTGTTCCATGCTTCCTTCCTCCAACTGCATAAATCTGAGTGGATCTATTTCCAAAGCTAGTAACAAACCCATTTCTTTTGATTTGTCTCTTAACCTCTATGATATTCTTCTCCTGTTTTAAAAATGTGGATCTCATTGTGGCGAAGGTCATGTTGTTCCCTGTAGATAGTGATTTAAGACAGGGAGATAAGTGGGAACAACAGTACCTTAGATCCCATCTTTTTCATCTCTGAAACTCCTACTTTGAAGGGCTCCCGTGTTGCATAATTCCAAGGTGAACCTTTAACACTGTAGGTTTACAAAGTGGGGACCTGGATTCTCACAGTTTGATGAGATCATTTTTTCCTTTCATTTGGGGGAAGGTGAAAAGAGTTAATAAATTAATAAGCAAGGGAGCCAATATTCAAATTTTTTTCTCTAAGTCTAGAGCCCAGATTTTATTCTTCTCGGCACTGATATTTTTATAAAATTTTGGTAGCAAATGATAATACAAATATATGGTGATAGGAGAGAGGGCAGCTATATATGTCAATATGTTTTGTGCCTCTCTGAAATCTCTAAGTGACGAGATTTTCCTGGGTATAGTGTAAAGTCCCTTCCTGGGAAGGAACTTCCTCTAAAAGCATCACTCTAAAGACTTTAAACAGGTAAAAGAGAGAGGTGGAAGAGAAGAACTCTAACCTCTTATACATTTTCCCCTTATTGGTTTTGCCTGTGTACCTAAGCATCTGCAGTAGGTAATTGGCCTTTAAGATCATTGGAAGTTTCCATCTGCAAGTCCAGTTGTTTATTTGTTTCTCTCTCTTTATTTCTAATCTTTCCACAAAAATATTTGAGGTACTAAAGGTGTTAGGATAGTTCAGTGGGCCTATTGACTAATGAAGAGGTTTATATTAAGGTGGGGAAGAAATCTATGAAAACAGATTGTTTCAGCTGCTCCCATTACCAACCATGAATCACAGCAGCTGAAGAACTTCAGTATTCCTTTGAATTAAAAGTACCCTCTGGCAAGGTGTTTGCTGGACAGTCTTGATGGGCAGATTAGGGTTTTTTATTTTTTATTAACATATAATGCATTATTTGTTTCAGGGGTAGCAGATTAGGTTTTAAGATAAACAGGGCAAAGCTTAAGCCACTGACAACTCTTTACCTAAGGAAGAGTGCATGTGTATGTGCCTCACGCAAAATGACAGATAATTCCAGCATTCCTGTGTTCCTTGCAGAATGTTTTTGAACGAACATGTAAATATCTAAGTGTGTGTGTGTGTATGTGTGTGAGACATTTTAGCAATTCCTTCAAGGAAATGATGTCGTTTCAATGTGAAAACCTAATTGCAAAAGAGTTAAAGATGTATTTTCCCCAAACTGATCCTCACTGAACTCTACCCTGGTAAAACACTACTTAAATACTTCTTTTCCATAAAAACTTTTTAAACTAAAGTAGCTCTCTTCTCTCATGCCTTCACAGAAGGAAAGTGTAAGTTTATTCTAGAGTATTTTCTTGTATGTGTAAGCTGAGATATCTAATAAAAGTAGTTGACATTTATTAAATTAATGCTGTATGCCTTGCATACCTCTGGTAGGTTAGGTCGTTCCATATATTAACCTCATTTTGTGCTCATTATGAAAGTTCATATCGTTAATACTATTTAACAGATGAGAAAACTGAGTCATTGAGAGTTTCAAATAGTGTGCTCAACCTTCAGCTGGTTGGGGGTGGAACCGAGGCCAACCTCAGATACCACACTCTATCACCATGGTTTACTGCCTTCTGAAGCAGAGCAAAGTGTTCATTAAACTTGAAAGCAAGATTCCTCAAGGAAGGAGCATGCAGAAGATTATCTATGTACTTAAGTTGCCATAGCATAAGGAAAAGACTGGTGGAATGAATCAGAGGACCCAAGTTGGGTTTTTGTTTTTTTTTTAAGATTTACTTATTTATTTGAGAGAGAGAGAGAGAACTAGTGCATGAGCAGAAGGGGCAGAGGGAGAGGGAGAGAGAAACTCCAGCAGACTCCACACTGAGCACGGGGCTCCACGCGGGGCTTAATCTCAGGACCCTCAACCAACTGCACCACCCAGGCACCCCCAGAGGACCCAAGTTTTAATCCAGCTCCTCTGCTTCCTCATTGTGTGAAAATCTGATGTACTTACTGTATTGGTTTGTTGGGAAGACTGCCTGCATCTCTGAAAGGTGTCTTCAGACTAAAGAATGGCTGGGAAACAAAAAACCAACCAACCAAATTTAAGTGATACTTGTTTGTGGGAGAATTGATAATCCTTCTCTGGTTGGGATATTATATTTTATAAAATTCAGGTGTCTGTTAGAAATAAAATGTTTACTAAAAAGCATAAAACATGCCTGGAGCAAACTCAAAGTACTACTTTTAACTTAAAGTTCTTAGCATCTCCGTTAGTGTTAACTATATTTTTATCTTTTTTTTTAAGATTATTTATTTATTTGAGAGAGAGAGAATGAGAGATAGAGAGCTCGAGAGGGAAGAGGGTCAGAGGGAGAAGCAGACTCCCCGCTGAGCAGGGAGCCCAATGTGGGACTCGATCCCGGGACTCCAGGATCATGACCTGAGCCGAAGGCAGTCGCTCAACCAACTGAGCCACCCAGGCGCCCAGTGTTAACTATTTTTAACTATTATATTCTAGTGAGTGGTTAAAATAAAGAAAATTTAATTAAATGCTGTTGCCACCAGCTCAAAATTTCTAGAGTTGAGTCATCAAAAATTTTAACCTGGTATTAGAATAAAATTGCAGGTATTTTGCCATTTTACTTGTGCTGACATTTTCAGGCTGAATTTAAAAAGCATGGCAGCTTTTTTTTTTTTTTTTAACTGCCCTATAAACGTCATGAGAATACATCTTACACATTTTACGTATAAAAAGATCTTTCCTAAAGTTAAGATAGAATGCTGCCCCAAAGTTTCCTCGTTCCTATGCTCAACAAAATAATTCTTGATTGTTTTGAAAAAAATTGCCAGAACAAGATGATGACTCCATGGTTTCTTCTCTTTACCAGAGCTCTACACGGTCTCTCTGAGCTTGCTTAAAGGGAGAGGTTGAAGGGAAGGAGGCTATGAGGGGGGAGTACAGGAGCTGTACGCAAGGTAGTCTCTGTAGAAACAAGAGAAATCATCTTTTGCCTTGTCTTATCTGTTTAGTAGAAAGCTTGTGTGATTTGCATTTTATAATGTGCAATCCTTTTAATTTACTTCTAAATAATTTGTTTCTACATTATGCTGCTTTGTTTGTGGAGAACAATACTTACACAAGTGTTTCATGAAGTAAAATGAACTAACACTGCACTCTACAAAGAGAATTTCAAAATAAAAACCATTAAGGATGAATGGCATGTATTACAGAAATCTCTACCATATGTCTGAACAGGTCTGCTATACAAGCTTATTTATGAAATTCATAGGCACTAAGTTATCTAAGAAAGAGTAATAATGCTTTCAAGCCAAAGGGGGAAATGGAGTAAATAGAAAAGACACATTAATAATTTTCCTGTGTCCCTGATTTTGGTCTTTTTTGGGGGGATTATCCATCAAGAGTCACATCAGAAGGGTTGGTTTAATAATAGAGAAATTATTTAGGCTCACCAGAAGTTTGGCAACTGGAGTAGCTGGTTTGGAGGATGGAAGAACTTGGTCAAATTACATAATTTCTTGAATGAATGGGGATATAAAGTAGATTCTGTAAAAATTAAAATAATATGTGTATCATTTACTATAGTGCATGACATATTTTAAGCACTCAGTTAATGATGCCTGTTGTTTGGAGGGAGGATTAATGTTGAAGAACAGTTAAATTTGGTGGAATATGGGCCTACATGGAATTTTTCAGGTGAAAGAATTTTAGTCAAAAAAAATATATATATATACAGCTTTGGGGTTGAAGGCGAAAGAGTCATAAAATCACAATTTATTAAGCACTTACTTTAGATAGCCAGTGTCTAGTATATTATCATTACGTAGTTGTGCCCAGTGAAAGTTTTTTGAATGAATGAAAGAGTGAATGAATCAGTTAAGATGAGTGAATGAATACATGAATCTCCAATTTAAGTCCAGAGTTTTTATGAGAGGAATCAAAACATTTATTGAGGACCCTCTGTCATACACATCATTGTCACTCTGACAGTTTTGAAATGCATAAAGTATTACATTATAAAAAAGATCACCATCAAAGATGGTGAAGTTTTGGTAAATATGGTGTGTGCATTCCTTGCTGGTGGTGTTACCAGTTGATAATCACTTTAGTAACATGACCATTTTTAGCAAAAGCTACAAATATATTCATATCCATTGCCTGAGAAATTCTTCTTTTATGGAAACATTTGAACAGAAATAAAACATGCTAGACATAAAAAAATATTAGTAGCAAATCAATCAATATTAGTAGCAAAAAGTTAGGGACAAAATAAAAGTCTGGTAAAATAATGATTTACTAGATTATGGTACATCAACACAGTTTAATATTATGAAGCCATTCAAATGATAATTATGTAGAAACATCAAGTTATGTTTATGAGACAATTTTGTGAAAATAGTGAAATATAAAATACTATGTGTATTGTCGTAATATAAATATAGTATGTATATATAGATAATATGCATCAATAAAAGTTGTGTCAGAATAATAAGATAAGTGATTTTTCATCTTAAAAACATTTATTTATGTTACCTTTCAATGCACTTCTAAAAATTATCCCATTTTCTTTTGTTGTAAATAGATCTGTGTTGCCTTTTTATCTGATAATTCAGTGTCTTTTTAGGGCTTGAGATTCATCATCAGTTGTTTTCAGCATCACTCTACTGAAATTTTGGAATAGATGACTGGGTTACATGTGTGTAATACTGATCTCTGGCTATATATTTTGAAAGTTGTCTTAAAACATAAATCCCTAAAATACATTAATTTTCTCATCTAATGTATTTTCCCTGAAAGTCAATTTAAGGTAAAAAGTCAAAAGCTGTTTATCTTGAGGTAAAAAGTCAAAAGATAAAAATGTGCATGTATCTTTGTTAATCTGGAAGCAGCACGTAATACTATAAAGGAACTGTTGGCCAACTGTCGGATCTGTGGATTTTACAGGTGGGGGAACTCTGGCAGGTAGATGAAATGATTTGATTTACAGGGCTACAGTGCCAGCTAATGGCAGAGCTAGGATCAAAATGTATGTGTTCTGAGTGAGCTGAGAATTTTCCAGCCACCCCCATCCAGAATGCTTTCCCTGTCACCCTAAGATGAGCTATCAGCTTCCTTCCAGCTTCAGAACCCATGAAGACTTTTCTCTACCTGCAGCATCACATCTTTATGAAATTCCCATGTCTAAGGAAAACAGGTGTTTCCACCTCAGCCAGTAATTGCTACTTTGTGTACAGTTGTACAGAGGTAAGAGCATGACTCTCAGGTAGTCTTCTCTGCATGTGCTCATTGGTTGCAACTTCTTGAAATCGAAGTTAGAGGAGCATTTCTCAGTTCTATGGTATTAATGGGTTCACCTAGCTATAGCATTCTGTTCTGTCTCAGAAGCCTTGCTGTGGCCCTCCTCCCCTCCATTCGCAGGCAGAAATCCTGGTCACAGCAAGCTGCTCCCACTGGGGTAGCTTCCAAAAATCCAGAAAGAACAAAGTAGTGTTCCTGATTTGCTTCAGAAACAAACAGCAAAGAAGCCTCTCCAAAATGCTTGGAAAAAAAAAAAAAAAACAAGAGAAAAAAATAGCTTCAAGGGAAAACCTACTGCTATTCTTAAAGAGGGCTCTAGGAGAAGACTTCAAAAAAGACACATAGTTGCTGAAGATTGTTTGCCCATTAGCCTGTGGTGGGCCAATTAGGCAGGAGTGGAAGGGGAGATGAGTGGGTAAATTCATTTGAGGGTCCCATGAAGCCAGCCATGAAAGAATTTTTAAAAAGCTACACTTACTTGATTTAATGAATATGGTGAAATGAATATAGATCTCTACATTGATGTGTAGTTTGTCTAACCAGGCATGATTTAAACACGGTTTTCTCCTTTGCTCCCATTTTTTCTTGCCCTTCTTATTCCTTCATTTGTGTCAATATAGTGAATAAGCCCTCTTACTATCTCCTGTTTACAATGGTGTGGGAAAATTTATTCTTTCTGCTACAATAAGACTGTAGCAGAAACCTAAATATTAACTGAGCATCTATTATGAATCAAGTGCTAGTCTCACTCATGGAAGTTCCAAATCTGAGTAATGCTATGTTCTTGTCCTCAAGGATTTCATAGTGTGAGAAGAAGATATGAAGAATTCTGGGGTAACATGCTGATTTTGCCAATATATCTGGCTATGCTTTGTGTCCTTCCTTCTCTATTGGCTTCTGTGAACCCAGACAGTGTCTTTGATATATAAGGCCAAGAGAGAAGAGCTCTAAATCAGTGGCTCCCGAACATGGGTCCTTGGACTTTTGCCTCCAGATGAACCTGTTGTGCTTTTTCTTTTTTTTTTAAGATTTTATTTATTTGAGAGAGCGAGAATGAGAGAGAGAGAGAGAGAGTACATGAGAGGGGGGAGGGTCAGAGGGAGAAGCAGACCCCCCGCCGAGCAGCAGGGAGCCCGATGTGGGACCCGATCCCGGGACTCCAGGATCATGACCTGAGCCGAAGGCAGTTGTCCAACCAACTGAGCCACCCAGGCACCCAAACCTGTTGTGCTTTTTGAAATTATCAGTCTAGTATGGACCAGGGTACCTTGAAGAGAGAACTATGATGTCTCTAGGTGATTCTGATACTTCCATCTACTCCATCAGGTTTATTTATTTATTTATTTTAAAGATTTTATTTATTTATTTGAGAGAGAGAGAATGAGAGAGAGAGAGAGAGAGTACATGAGAGGGGGGAGGGTCAGAGGGAGAAGCAGACCCCCCGCCGAGCAGCAGGGAGCCCGATGTGGGACCCGATCCCGGGACTCCAGGATCATGACCTGAGCCGAAGGCAGTTGCCCAACCAACTGAGCCACCCAGGCACCCAAACCTGTTGTGCTTTTTGAAATTATCAGTCTAGTATGGATCAGGGTACCTTGAAGAGAGAACTATGATGTCTCTAGGTGATTCTGATACTTCCATCTACTCCATCAGGTTTATTTATTTATTTATTTTAAAGATTTTATTTATTTATTTGAGAGAGAGAGAATGAGAGATAGAGAGCTCGAGAGGGAAGAGGGTCAGAGGGAGAAGCAGACTCCCTGTTGAGCAGGGAGCCCGACGTGGGACTCGATCCCAGGACTCCAGGATCATGACCTGAGCCGAAGGCAGTCGCTTAACCAACTGAGCCACCCAGGCACCCTTACTCCATCAGGTTTAGAAATCAATGATGGAGGAATCAATAATGGACAAGAGGGAGTGATTGTGGAAATGGATGAAATAAAGAATCACCAGCAGACATATATGAGCAATGTGCATAATGGTTACAGACTATCCCTAGTGGAACCAGGTTACCTGGGTTTAAATCCCATCTCTGCTACATAGAGCTGTGAGGTTTTGGGTGAGTTTAAAATTCTAGCTGGTCTTTAGTTTCCACATTTTAAAAAATGAAAAAATAATTTTTACCCACCATAGGGCATTATTGTAGGGATTAAATGGGTAAACATATTTAAAGCCCTTAGAATAGTACTGGAGATATAGAAAACATCCAGTAAGTGTTACTACAATTACTAGTCCTCCTTCTCATCATTATTATCATTATCATAAGGAACTTTATGCTTAGAGTCTTAGAAAAATACAAATGAGGGGTAGGAGTTGGCCTCTATTTAACCCCCCAGAGTCAATAAAACAAAGAACTGCTGGTACATGAGACCCTCTTAATCCCATTATATAGTAGACTAGGTGATTTTAACTTGTGGTTCTACAGAGGTTTGTAGGTTGTTTTGTGTTTCCTGTGCTCAGTAGATGGGTGATATCTAGCCACTACACTATACTGCTATACATTCTATTGCTTTCTGTTTCTTCAGTTCAAAGATCTTAGGATCCATAGAAATTATACAGCATAGAAGAAACATTGAAAAATATTTAAGTGTTTTCAGTGGTTTATTTCTCATCATAGCCTTATGTGTGTCCCCAAATAATATTAATGTTCAATTATATTTAAGCCAGTTAATCATCTTTCTCCTCATCACTGGGCAGAAGTTGATGTGGGCTGTTGGAAGTACTCAGGCATCAGATTCAAAATGGGTTCTCATTCCAGGGCTGCTCCTGACCACCAGAGTGGTCTTGGGTATATTGTGTAGTATTTCTGGGCTTATTATTTTCATTTGCAAATGAGATTGGGTTGATTTCTGGGGATGACTAAAGAGCATCCCTCTCTCCCCAAGTGGTTTGTCTTACTCTGTCTCCTTGTCCAAATTTGAGTCCAAATAAGGCAAGAATATCCACTAATATGCAGTCTAATTGGCCCAATTTGAGGATGCTGATTGGGCCATAGACCTACCTATCTTTTTCAAAGGTCAATTGTACTTTTGCAAATGCAAGAAGAGTATTTACCTGTTTTGGTTTCTAAAGTGTTAACTGTATAATAAGTTAGTTTTCTAAGGTTCTGTGAGGAAAAGTAACTTACCTGAAGACACATTCATGGAAAATGGCAAATTTGAAATTTTTATATATTTACCCCCCCACACACACTATAACACATTCTATTCTTTCAGTTCAAATATTTTAGGAATACAGTATACATTTTCTGAATATTTCATTTAAGAATGTATACAAATGTTGAATGTGAGGAAGAAATCTTAAGCCCAAATTATTTCTTGGTTCCAATTGGCTATCCAGGTCTGTTTTGCTGGTCCCCACCAATGTTCATATGCCAAACAAACAAGGGCTTAACTTTTTTTTTTTAAGATTTTATTTATTTATTTGAGAGACAGCGAGTAAGCGAGAGAGAAAGTAATGTAAGGAAGATGAGATAACAGGTCTGCTTGTGATAAATGTCCTGTTTCTGAAAAGGTGCTAGATCTTTTCCCTCATGTCCTACCCTGTATGTTTCAAAGTTTATAATTTTTTGAATATAGTTAACTTATTAAATTCTGTAACATTTTCTTAAAATAAAGGGAGATATTGATAGCTTTTACTATGTCCAGACTTTAGTGGAACCTTGAATAGGTTCAAAATAATAATTCTTCCAAGCCAGAATTTCTTCTTTCTGCATATTCCACTTCAGTGTGCAGCCAGGGGAACACACAAAAGGAGGTTGAGTTTTGGAAAGTCATCAAAAATAAATGGAGGATATTATGTGATCTTTTTTTTTGAAGATATAAGCTGTGATTTTTTTTTTAAATATGGGCACTCATGAATAATTGGCGTTTCTTTGGCCACATTGTCATGTACCCAAATCAATATTGCTCCATTATTTTAGAGCTCTTAAAAATCCAACCATTTGGCAATGTGAATTTTGCAGAGAAAGTGATAGACCAGTTGAACTTTCATCAATAATATGAAAGGTCATTTATAAAATAATATATACTGTGTGTTTGTGTTTTTTTTTTTTAATAGAAGTAGGAAAGCAAGAGGATTATAATGTCAGTGCCCCTATAACTCCTGGTGATAGTTTTCAAAAGTAATACATGCACATGATTAGAGAATTTAAATTCTACTTAAGTACAAAATAAAATACAAATGCCACCCCGCCCTCCATAGAGGTAACTTCTTAGAGGTAACTGCGATTAAGAGATTTTTGTGTGTGATGCCTAATGATAATGATAATAATAATAATCTACCAGCATTCATCCATCACTCTCTCTATTTCTTGTCTCTCAATTTGACAATCATTCAAATTTTCTGGTGGCTTAAAAAAAAATCATAGCGTGCTTACACTGGTACACCTGACTGTTTTTACATAACTATATATCTTGGATTTTTTTTCATTCTAATAATCATAGACTTTCTTCATTCTCTTTAATAGCAATACAATATTCTGCCACAAAATCTTTGACAAATTCATTAATCAATGGGGACAATTTTTGAAGTTATTTTATACACAAAATAAAAGTATATTTTCCTCACTCTGTTTAGCCCATTGATTAGACAAAGTAGTATATTTCTAAGAATACATTTTCTTATTAAGATACATATACATTTTTTAGATGTGTGATCCTAATTTGACCATTTTTAGAAATATATATAGCCTAAGTATCCTTTAGTATTAATAGTAATTATAGGAAATTTGAAAGTCAGAATTGGTATTTTCCTTATACCATAGTTATAGAAAATTTGGAATAGAAATTTTGTTTTTCTGTGGTGACCTTGAACCAAAGAGGAAAACATTCAGCCATATTTACTTATAATCACAATTTATATTATAATCTGACCTAGTCAAGGAGATGAGATTAGGAAAGGGAGAAAAGGAAATAATTATTGAGTGAGTTTATGTGCCAAGGATTGGGTTCAGTGTTAACACATACATTATCTTTAAATAAGAGACTATTGTTATTGATTATTTAATAATTAGCTTTCCTGAAGTTATTTCCAGCCACTATGAGATGGGTATTGCAGACAGTCAAGAGTCTTTATTATTTCCTTAAATGTACTTTCATCCATAACTGTTCTGCCCCTGTGACTGCTGATAAAAACAGCTAGAAAGGAGATAATACTAAGAAGGCCAAGAGGGACTGAGATCCTTTCTAATATCAACAGTAACCTGACAGGGCTATAAAAGATGCATAAAAATTAAGCCATCCACCCCAACCTAGCAAATTTTAATGTCAGCCTTGAAAATGATTATGAACAACCACATACAAACTTAGAGAAAAAAAATAGGACATATGCAAGGATAATTAAGAAACAAGCAAATTAAAATTTAAATGAGGACTTTTAACAATGGCAATGCATTTCTTCACTGACTGATATTGGACATTATCTTTTCTTTCATCACTTTGTTGTGTGTACCTGGGAGAAGGCTTTGGGAAATTTCGCTTAAGACGATAAGAAAGAGGTTAATCAGTCAGACCTTTCTGCTTTCCAGACTGCTATTTTATCTCTGACAGTGACATCCTCACCTGCACTTCAGAGGGTGGCTGATTATAAGCATGACGTATTGAGCAGAGTAAGCATTCAATAAATGATAGCTATTGTTATGATGATCACTGTTACTACAATTTTAGTTTTGGCAATTCACTCATTTCTAGTTTCCCTTAATAATGAAACTATCAATCATTCATTTTCTGTAATTCTGTTTCCTTTTAAGTCTATACCATCTTTCAGAATAACACATTTTGCATGTTTGCTGCTGGATACATAAGGTAGTTTCCTCTCTTTTTACATGCCTTAATGACATGAGACCTCATTCTTTAATCTCCTTTATATTGACCATGTGAATACCAGCCATGACTATATTGTGTCAAGAAGTAGTGGAAAGGGTATGGCATGAGATGTCACGTAGATGTGGATTCAAATGTTTTTCCAAGCTTCTGCTGTTAGGTCAATAGCAATTTTGGGGCTGTGAGTATTAAATGAAGTGACATATGGAAAGCACATAAAGTGCTTGGCAGATAGTAGGTAGTGAAAAAATATTATTTTTTTGCTCTAGCATCACTCCTATTTTTTTTTTTTTTATTTTCCCCTTCCCTCTTTTTGGCATCCCAGTGTAAGGGATCCTATGGTTCCAGAGCAGCACTGACAATACAACTTTCTGCAGTGATGGAAATATTCCATACGTGTGGTAGCCACTAGTCACATATAACTATTTACATTTAAATTTAACTTAATTAAAATTATATTAAAATTTCAGTTCCTCATTTGCACTAATCACATTTCAAATGCTCAATAGCCACTACTAGTGACTATACATATTGGACAGCATGAATACAGAACATTTTTCTTTTCTTAAATTTCAATTGGACAGCATCTCAAACTATAGGCTATGAATAGGACTAATGTGACCGCAGAACTGAATTTTTATTTTTGGTATATTTTAATTTATTTTCATTTATATTTAAATAGTCACAGCTGACTACTGGTTACCTTATTGAACAGCATAGTTCTAGAGTATCACAAGCCCTAGTCAACAGCTTGGCAGATTGGCATTTTGAGATTTTTTCTGATGCCAGTTGTTTTGAGGAGTGGGTAGATTAATTTATTAACTCCAAGAGTTGTGTTTTTGGTTCTCTTTTTCTACTATGACTAGGCTTAACTCTGCCCACATCTGATATTCTTCCATGTTTATCTGTTCCTAATTTTTTAATTCAGAAACTCTTATATATCTGATCGGATTTTACTGAACTCAATTTTAAACCCAGCTACAAAATCAATAAAGGGCTTCTTGTGGTATGCCTAACATTGTTTGGTGAATTACAAGGTTTAGAGAAAGTATGTGAGAAAATGACAGTCTGTAGCAAGACGTCTTAACCACAGAGACACAACATGCTGATAAGCTGTGATCATTTCTGTGGTATGTGGTTAGTAATTTGTTGCTATTAATGAAGTGTCAGCATTTGCAAATTATTCCCCTTTTTGTTTAAAGAAATTAAAATAGTCCTGATTACTGGTATAAGGATGTTGGTCCTATTCATTTACATTCAATTGTGCTCTCTCAAGTGGGAAAGAAAGGTGGTGTAGAGTTGCGTCTGGCACACTGGTGGTTGGTCCCATACCTGGGTTCACTTATGAGATTGGATCATTGATCAGAATGTCATCCATGTGTGTCACCATGGAGAAAACTGTTAAAAGCACCATAAGCAATATGATGTCCAACAATACACTATACTGATGCCTGGTTATGGGGACTAATCCTTTCTCTCTCACTGCCTGAATCTTGTTGTAAAAAAAAAAAAAAAAAAAGGTGGCAGTCATTTAGTAATTAAACTATTTTAAATGTAAAAAAAAGTCTGGCTTAACTGAATGTGTTTTTAAGGTGAAAAGGGGCCAAGGATTCATCTTGTTGACAGAGAGAAGGGAAAGGTGATGCACTGGAAGAGGTATTAGGGGGATTAGGACAAAGTTGAAAAGCAGAGTCTGGAAGGCTTCACAAGCAGAGAGGTTTAAACATTTAATGGAAAAGGAGGAAAAGGTCACACGAAGACATGTCTGAAGGTCAGGAAGTAATATAATATTGCTAGCAGCATGCAGAATGATTATTTAACTGAGTTCTTGAATGTGTTCAGGTTTTGTTTGTACATTCTGAAGACACTTGTGTTTAGAATATACATAAATGAGGGAATTTGGCATCTGTTCTTGTTTGGTTCCTT
Organism: Zalophus californianus; assembly: GCF_009762305.2. Lineage (NCBI taxonomy): Eukaryota > Metazoa > Chordata > Mammalia > Carnivora > Otariidae > Zalophus > Zalophus californianus. The sequence continues at coordinate 88,662,345 of NC_045600.1, forward strand.
TATTTTACTTATGGGCAGAACAAAATTGTTATAGAAAAGATGACATGTTAGAAATTCTCATTGGACTCTATGATCTTCCATCCCAGATACAAATAAATGACCATCTATAGTGAAGTTTCATCCTGAGGAAAACTGATCACTTCTAATTCATTTTGTTATTAAGGTAAACTGCATCAGAAGATTTATATTTCCCAGTTTTCTCAGGATAGAGTCTGAGTTCATTCTAGAAAATGCAGATGGGCACAAAGACCATATCAGACCCACTGATTGCTGGAGGAAGAGGGAAGTTTGGCTAATGTAGTATCACATGCCCACTTAGTTTTTCTTTCTTTGCTGACAGTTACATGGATTTAAAAATCCATAAGGGAAGAGTGTGTTCTGTCTGTAAGCAGTGGAAACACATGATCTGATGACTGTTCTATAAACAGTCCTAAGCTTCATTTTAGACAGGAATAGGTTTTCATTTATTTGGAGGCTAATTATAAATTGGAGCGATGTTCCTTTTGATGGACAATTCAATTGCATTTAAATTCAAATTAACATCTGCTGTTTATACTTTATATTGTGTAATCTACCTGAATCTAGACAGAAGCTATTAAAGATCTGTGGCTAGAGAATCTTTGTTCTCTGAGGAGTTTAAAGGAAAAATGAGCATTTTCTAAACCCTAGTTGTTGGAACCAGATTGTAGTTGCCCTTGAAAATCAAGGATGCTTTCCTTTGTCCGCAGATGTATTAAAGGCGGTTGTGCAAATAAGCACAAACACATTTTGCTACAAGGGGGACTGTTAAAAATGTTCGGCACTTCTCAAATAATATGTGTACGAATAATAATTCATTATTATTGAATGAATAATGCCATACATTATGCTATTTATATATTTTTTGTTCAGATATTGTCTTATTTAATAATTTAGTTCATGTACATTCATAAGTGCATTTCAATTCATAGATATATTAACTCTATTCATACATTAATTCATTTATAGCTTTTTATATATGAATCATGTACTCATAAATGGTAATACTTGTCAATAGGTAGATGAATATAGATAGATATGCATGTATGTACATAGTAAATCAGTATCTCAAAATTTAAAAACTGGAAATAATTAGCTGTAGCTGAGTTTAGGGTATTTTGCTTTTCTTTCAACAACTATCATTCCTTACATACCACATGATAATATTATAGATCACATAGGAACAGAGTATTCACGTGTTGCCAAATGCTTGAAGAATGTGCTTTTCACCTAAGAAGCACAGAAAGCACATGACAGAGGGGTAGAGAATCAATGCTCCTATAGAGTTGTGGGCAAAGACCTATATAATCCACTTATAAGTTATTTTTAAAATTATGGAGTCATAGAATTGGCATCTCCCCCAAACTTAATTAGATAATTTGTGAAATGACAGGAAGTTCTTCTGTCATGACGCTCAGGACTAAAATTAGTCCTGATATCTAATTTACAGCCCTGCAGAGGTAACTGATACCGTTGAATGGTCATTTTTTAGCTTTTAGAAGTAGTGCTAGGGTGATTTACCTTATTATTTGAAAAGATTTTAAAGTGAACTTAGAATAAAATTATTAAAAAATACAACAGATTTTGCTTGAGCTTGAATAAGACTTCAAAGTTTCAAATTATGTATTTACTAATTATTGGTTTGACAGACTATGGTTTTGAAGCAGTAAAATATGTCATCAGTGTTAATAATTAATAATCTTGAGCTGAGCTGAGTAAATGTAAACCTTTACAAGGCTCTCAGGAGGCGCACAGAGTTCAGAGGGTCAGTGTTCCAAATCCCTTGAATCCTCCCAGTGCAGCATCTCGTCTTCTCTTTAAATGTTAAAAACTGCCTCGTGCTCTGGAACAATCCATCTCCCAGAATTCTTCCTGGTTAACAAAGATCAACAATGACCCAAGCCCTACCTTTACATTTTTCTTCTATTGATGCCCAGAATGCTCTGTAAAAGTTGGAACGAAGAGCTGAGGGCAAGGTTGGGGAATTGCTGGGAGAAACTGACTGGCTGGTGTATGGGACATGCTGAGCCACCTTGCAGAGTTAGCGTGAATGTGGCCGTACCCATGACCCCACGTACTGCTCTGTCTTGTAGGATCAGAAAGTGATTTCTAACCTGAAACTGATATAATACTGTATGTTAACTATACTGGAATTACTAAAAAATAAAAAAGAAAGAAAATGATTTCTTTGCTCACCAAAATTGGATCTATCTCTAAAGAAGAACTCAAAATAACAAAGATTCAAAACAAGCTTATACACACAAACCTACATAATTCTGAGCAGTATATTTAAAACTAGATTGCCAATGTATTACTTACTTCATTAGAGGAAATAGAACTCTTACATATGCCAGAATATTCCTAATAGCAAAACCAGAACATATTCTCTTGCAAGACAATTTGAGAGAAAGTCATATCATAATCAGAAATTTGGTTAAGAAGGTGAAATTGAAGTCAAAGAGGTGGCTGATAACAAAGGAAAAAAAAGTATGCAAGAGGCATGAAAAACAAAGAGCCAGTTTGTTAATTTACAAAGAGCTTGTACGAATCAATAAGAAAAAAACAAACGTCAATTTAAAAAATGGGCAAAAAGACATATGACTAAGAGGTAAAAACAATTCACAGAAAAGTAAGTACAGCTCACCAGTAAACATATAAAAATGATGAATATCACACATAATTAAATGAAAGTCAAAATAAGATACAATTTTTATATTGAGTTTGGCAAAAAGGTAATCCAGTAATATTTAGCACTGGTGAGGATGTAAAGAAAGAAGCTATTTGAGATAAGATAAGTGGAACTAGAAACTGGTGCAACATTTTTGAAAGGAAATTTGGCCTTGTTAATTGAAAATTTTAATTCGTAAGACCTTTGACCCAGTATCTTCACAGTTCTGGAGTTACCCTAATAATATGCTTGCACAAGTATGCTAGAATATCTGAATGGGATGTACCTTGCAATAGCAAACAAGTGGAAAACACAAAATTCTCCATCAATGGCAACTGCCAATAAATTAACATTTTGCACAGAATATTCTGCATCTGTGAAAAGAATGAGTTCCATCTATTGATGTAGAGAGAACTTTAAGATGTATAATTAAGTAATATACGCAGCATGCAGTATAAATTCTTTGTGTATGTGCAATAGTCATATGCTTTACTGGAAGAGTACAGATAAAACTTTAGGTGGTGGGAGATATTTAACTTTCATTTTATACCTTCCTGTACTATTTGAAAAATTTTATATCATTTGTCTAGATTTCACTTAATTACATATATTTAAATAGACACATTGTTTGTGTATATACGTGTGCATATGTATAGGCACACACTTCTGTGAAGTATTCTTTAGCTGATAACTGGAAAGGTTATTCCATATATGAAGACAACACCACCTGAATCTATTAGCTGAAGTTTTGTGGGTTTTTTAAGATTTTATTTATTTATTTGAGAGAAAGAGAGAGGGAGAGAGCACAAGCAGGCGGAGCAACAGAGGGAGAGGGAGTAGCAGGGAGCCCAACGCGGGGCTTGATCCCGGGAGCCTGGGATCATGACTTGAGCCGAAGGCGGATGCTTTACTGACTGAGCCACCCAGGTGCCCCTAAAGTTCTGTTTTCTGATCACTTCTTGATTCGTCACTGACTTTACCACATTCAAAATGCTCTTCTTTCATTAGTTGCTTATTATGTGACTTCGGATAAATTGATTAATCTTTCTGAGCTTCTAAGTTGTTTTTATTGCTGTTTACTTATGTGTATTGGGGAAATACCTATGTCAAGGAGATGCTATAAGGATTAAATAATAAAACTGCTATGCACATAGCCCAATGCCTGGAACCTAAAGGATGCACCATAAATGTTAGTTTTTTTTTTTTTTTTTAATCCAATGCTTTGGGGTTTTTTCCTCCACATTTCCCTTCTCTTCTTCATGACAACTTTCTATTCTACCACATGAGGCTCTACTCCTGGGACTCAGAGTTAAAGTACTTTAGTCATCCATATTATGGGTCAAGTATATTCTTCTGAGGTGGCTTGAGAAACTAACCACCATCTATAAAATGTTGCCGGAAAATGACTCACAAATTTAGTTTTGGAATGCAGTTCTTTGAAAATTGGAGGGTGTCTGGACTGTGTCTAACAACATCACACAAAGATGCATTTTCTCTCCATTTTGCTTATTATCTACAACTTAGTTATGCTTTTCATTGCCTCCAAAGCGTGTGATTGAGCTCTTGATAAAAACTCTTTCAATTTAAACACTATGATAGCCAAAGCAAAATATTCATGGAGATTATGCTTTGCCTTCAACATAGGGAACCAACAATGTAAATTTATTGAGCACTTGCTATATGCCAGACGCTGTGTCAATTATTTGATATGTACTATCTCATTTAATCTTCAGAGTAACCCTCGGAGGCAAACGTTGCACCTAGCCTCTTGTAAAACATGAAATAGACTCAGAGAGGTAAGCATGGGCAAGGCCGTGTAGGTTGTAAGAGGCCAAACTGAAGTCTAAAGCCAGGTCGATCTGGTGCCAAAGACTGTGCTTTTTACTAGTATTGCTAACTGATTAAAGTGTGCACTCCAAAGCTTCATACTTCTTACTTCCCTAGCTGTTCTTTATTATTTTTTTTTCCTGTCAGCATTGACACTACAACATTTAATCCATTCACAGTCCTCCTGTACAGCTTTAAACTTGCTGTTTAAAGAAAGCTTTTCTGACCTTGGTAGAGCAATTTCTCAGTGACTATCTTATAGTAGAATACTTTTTTGTTGGCAGAAGTCCTTATTGTTTTTATGGTTGCCCATGTACTTGCTAAAAGCACTTGGAGTGGGTTTTCTATAAGTATATCGTGTCAGGATGCTCACCACTCAGTTGCCAGAGGTGGACTGTGACCCTGAAACTCCTGCCCATACACAAAACATATCCACGAAGATTCCACAAGGAGGTTGGAGGCTGCCAGGTAAAAAGCACTGTTGCTCTCACATGGAGAAATTCAAGGTTTTAGAAAACATGATATCGGATCCTTAAGAATGTGTTTTTTATTGCTCTTTTTCCTTTATGGGCTGTGGTTACCTCACTCCTTCTGTACTGGACCCAGGTCTGTAGCTGTTTCCTTCAGCATTAGTCCTATGTGTGAATGTGAAGTGTTCAGAGTTGAATTTTTGCACGACTTCTTTTTTTATTTTATTATGTTCTGTTAATCGCCATACATTACATCATTAGTTTTTGATGCAGAGTTCCATGATTCATTGTTTGCCTATAACACCCAGTGCTCCATTCAATACGTGCCCTCTTTGATACCCATCACCAGGCTAACCCATCCCCCACCTCCTCCCCTCTAGAATCACCCCCCTCCTTCTAGAACCCTCAGTTTGTTTCTCAGAGTCCATAGTCTCTCCTGGTTTGTCTCCCCCTTCAATTCCTCCCCCATTTTTCCCTTCCTACTATCTTCTTTTTTTTAACATATAATGTATTATTTGTTTCAGAGGTACAGGTCTGTGATTCAATAGTCTTACACAATTCACAGTGCTCACCATAGCACATACTTTGGCAGCATATATACTAAAATTTTTGCATGACTTCTATTTTGTATGTCCTGTCAGAATCTCCTACTCATTTTTTAAGGACAAGAAACCTGATGTTTTTTATGCTACCCACACTTTCAATAATTGTTTTTAAAAAATTGTGCACTACACTGAGCCCAGATGGAGTTATATTCTGTACTTTATCAATTAGCTATTGGTGCATCACAAACCATCCCCAAAAGTAGTGGCTGAAAACAACAAGCATTTATTTTACTGATGTTTGAGTGGGTCAGCAATATAATTTGGAGTCTACTGGGTACTGCTTCTAGTCTTGGCTAGGCTTCTTTATTAATTTGTGGTCAGCTCAGGTCAGCTGTAGACCAGCTTTACTGATTTTGGCTTGGTTCTCACACATCTGAGGCCTTGGCTAGCACAAATGGTCTGCCTTGATCCTGATCCACATGGTCTCTCATCCTCCAGCAGACTAGCTCAGGCTTGTTCATATGGCAGCGGGACAGTGTTCCAAGAGAGCGAGCAGATGCAGACAAGGTCTCTTAATGCCTGGGCTCAGAACTGCTATACTGTATTCCCTGCAATATTTTACTGTCCAAAGCAAATTGCAAGGGCACCCCATTTACAGGAAGTGGGACACTGACTCCCCCCCTTAAAGGGAGGAGCTACACAGCCACATTGCAAATGGTGTGGATGCAGGAAGGGGTGGAGAATTGGGGCCCTTTCTGCAAGCAAACAACCAAGACTTCCTTCTTTATTGCTCTTCTCTACTCCTCAACAAAGTAATTTTTAGCATTTGGCTAATCTGTGCCAAGGTGCTATCCTAGTGAATCAGGTAACAGCAGTGACAGGTACACAGTGGTTTATTCATGATGTTTAAAAGGTATAGTGTGATCAGAATGGTTACCACAAGCTGATGTCCTCAGTGGAAAGGCTATAGAACACTCTCATCTGCCCAGGACCCAAGCTGACCACTTGTATGAACAGCTGGCCAGTTCATTCAAGGAGTTCCTGAACGAGGTATGAGAGGATGGGCTTTCCATACTGCCATGATGGAATGGACACTTTCTCAGCTACCTCTTATAGTAAAAACAAAACAAAACAAAATAAAAAACAACAACAACACACACACACAAAACCCAACCACCACCACCAACAACAACAAAAAACCAGGGTAAGTTATCGAGGCCATATAGACATTGCCACAGTGGTCATTCTTGACTCTCACTGCTGCCAAATAATTCTAGCTGCTCCAGAAATCAGGTCTTTTTGGTTCCTCACAGGTGTTTGTTAACTAATATGCGACCCTGGCCAGATAGCTAAGTAACTCGATGCCATAAAGTACATGTCTCCAGAAAATCCTAGAGAGGTATCTGCAAACTTTTGTTCTACAGAATATTAATCCTCCATGATGTTCCTTGACAAATGGATCCTGAGATAAGATAGCTTTGATAAGCACTCCTTATTAAATTAATAATTATTACATATATTGAGTCAGCACAATGCATGTTAGTATATTGAAGTATCTAGGAAAATCTACCCTAAAACAGGTATAGTGTGCTAGTTTTTCTCATGTTCCTTCCCACACCAAGCGACTTTCCATTCTTCTTTGCCCAGCTGTGGATCCCCTGGAGGCTAATCCCTGGGAAGAGTCTCACCCAGGCTTTGTGCCAGCTGACTTTTTGTGGGGTTTGGCCAATAGAAGATCTGCAGAAGATAAAAAGGGCAGGACAAAAATAGATTTTTCTTCCGAGTTTTTTTTTTTGCTGCTTTGGTGTCAGTTCTCTGGCAGTGGCTGGCTTCTCCTATGACAATAGCTCTTATAGGGCAGGCCCTCCCCATGTCTCCAGCCCTCCCTGGGTTCTAGAAACACTATTTCTCCTTCCTCCACTGAACCACAGGCTTCTCTGTTGTTGTTATTCCCTGGGTGTTTCTGCATCCCTTGATTGTTTTATTAACCCTGCCTGCACTTCCTTAAGAAGTTGTATCATTCAAGTCTGTCTTTAGGGGTTTTCTTATCCTGGGGTCCAAGGACCTCAATGACATTATAGATAGAAAACAGGCATTAAGTGAACTTGAATGGGGTAAAAAAAAACTGTGCTCTGAACTTGCTTAGTAAAAAAATTACCCCTTTATTTTCACTAACACCTGAAAGAAATTTAGCATTTCCTTCAGTTATGAATGTAGGTAAAAGACATTAGCAGTACCTCTGACTTTGTCATCAGCAGATATCACAGATATTTTCATATCACACTGCAGGTTTAATTACTATCTGGAAATATTATTCATTATTATCAGTGGTTTGAAACTACATTCATTATGAGACCTGATGCTAGATCATACTATCTAAACAGGTTAGTAAAGAAGCGTATTTATTCCTATACTAAAACTTTGTTTTTAAAATATTTTGCTAACTGAATTTTAGTTTAATTGGTATCCCTTTATAATCTTTATGTATTTTATTTTATGTATTTTCTGAAATGGGTTTTGTAGGCTTCACCAGACTTCCAAAAAGTTTCATTACACATAAAATACACATGTGCACACACACACCCCCATGCACACACATGAGATTAAGAACTCCTAAATCATCTGAGTGAATTATATATTCTGCAGAACCAAGAGTGATATAGCATGAGCTTCCCAATTTATTTAACCAGGAAACTCATTTTTCATGTTCATGGATTAGTATTTCATGGAACTGGTCTTTTACAAAACACACTTAAGGAAAAAGATATCCTATAGGAATGACCCATTATATGAGAGTTCCAGATAGGAGCAATCAGTCATGGAGATGTCTGCTCAGAAAGGGACCATTGCTTCTCAAGTCCCACTGGGTACAGGACTCAGGCTTCTCAGACTCTCTCTGTCACTTGAATTTTCCCCAACTTGTTTCCTTTTCAGATGCCACTTATTTTCCTCTTTGGTTCCATGCTCTTGCCACTTACCCCCTTTCACATCAGAGTCTCTGAAACCCTCTCCAATATTCCTGAACCCTATTTCGCAAACCATCCATTTTCATTCCCATGGTGAGAACACACTCATGGATTACAACATTGGCTACAGCCAAACACACCAAAACAAAAGTCATCCAATAGCACCAAAAAGCCTCTTACTCATTTTTAACCTGGAACAAATCTGTTAGCTATTCTGCCTTTGTCACTGAAAACATAATTTAGTCCTGGCAGGATAGTCAAACAGTCTCACACATTATTCCCACCCCTGCAGATTAACCATGAAGAGCTAGAGATGACCACTAGTGTGATATTACAAATGCATGATCTTCTCTGTTAACTTGTTCTTTGAGAGCAACATTTCCTTTTATTTATTTCATTATTCTCAGGTCTTAATACCAGGAGTTAAATAATGCTTACTGGATAAATAAATGAGATGCAAATTTAAGCCCAGGCAAGGAGTGTTTGCTTTGTCAACAGATTTAGTGACTGAAAAGGAACTTTAAGGAGACCATTCATAGTTTATTGGTCATTAGACCCACTAAGAACCATGTGTATAGTATGGGCTATTTACAGCCTGATCAATGACTGTGGGTTCCATCCGTATTTCTCAGAGGCAGAGCAGAGTTAACATATTAACCCTTTGAAGAGATAAACTACAATGCTGACCATTGACCCTAAATATTTTGCTTCTTTGTAGATAATTACAAAATCTTCACAAGGGTTGTGACTATCAATTTTTTTGGTCCCATATAAATCAATGCTAACACATATCTATTTGAAGAGTGAGTTCTTAAGTAATAATTCTTTCTTTTTTTTAAGATTTTATTTATTTATTTGAGAGAGAGAGAGAGTGAGAGAGGGCATGTGAGGAGAGAGGGCCAGAGGGAGAGGCAGACTCCCCGCTGAGCAGGGAGCCCGATGTGGGACTCGATCCTGGGACTCTGGGATCATGACCTGAGCCGAAGGTAGTCGCTTAACCAACTGAGCCACCCAGGCACCCCAGTAATAATTCTTTCTTATCTTCTTTAAGGAATAGAGAAAAAAATGCATTCTTTTAATTGCATATATGTAATATGTCATAGTATATATATATATACGTATATATACATTGTATATATACACACATATAAAAATATTCCACAGTTTTGCCTCTTGGCTAACCACCCTCTCTCATTTCCCCCACCCTTTTTTTTAACCAAACTTCTTATTTTGAAATATGAAAAATTCTGTTTTAAAATTATCTTATGAAAGCATTAGGAATCATACATAGTGTCATAATTTGTAAGTTATTTTTATCTTTTAAAGTTAATTTTCCTACCACACTTACCCTTTGAAGAATATTTTCTACTTTTCATCTTGTCTCTCTGTTTTATGTCTATAATTTTTTTTTTTCCTCCCAAAGATATTTACAGTCTCTTAAGAACTCCCAGAGATGTTCAAGGGTCTTACTGAAGTTTGAGTTCTCTCCAAATTTTCTCCCTTTGATTTTGATTTTTATTTGTCCCCTGTGGCAATGCTCTTTAAGGATTTTTGAACTGTGCTACACATGGACAGTTTTCCGACATCCAGCTTGTGTGTTGTCACCTTCTGTCAGATGGGCTCCAAGTTACCCTTCAACTTGGAAGGGGGAGGCTTAGAGATTGCCTTCCTGTGTGTGCACTTTACTGTTGGTAAATGATGTGATCATGTACCTCTGCTTGCTTTTTTTGGTGGTCACTGGCTTATTGTGAAGCCCAAATTCTGTCTGGTGAGTAAAACTCTAGCTCGGCAGAGAATATTGTCCTGCAAAATGTAATTTTTAGATTTACAAAGGCCACATATTTTTTTAATTATTCTTTTTATGTCTCCAGTTATAGTCCCCTGCTCTAGTCTCTCTTTATTACCCTTTGAAGTGATATATATGTATATCAATGTATAATTTATGAATCTCAGCAATAGCAGCAAACTTTTTTTTTTCTTTAAAGTTTGCTATAAGGTAGTGATTAAAAAATGCCAAAGCATTTTAATTCTGGACAAATTTGGTGCCTATGGTATTTAAGATGGAACACTATTTGTTATTAAATTTCCATTGCTTTAACTTTCATCCTAACCCAGATTTCCAGGGCCAGCTTGAATATCTCCTTGGTGAATCAGTTCCTTGATGAATCCATTCTTATGCTTGTCCCATCAGAATTAATTCTTCACTCCCCTGTGCTATAGATAAAATAAGAATATTAATTATGAATATATCATAATAATGATATATATATACCCATATGATAGCTAGCTTAATTCTAATAATAACACTTAATTCTAATAAATAACACTGTGAGTTAAGTATTTTTAAGTATTATTATTGCCTCCATTTTATACATAAGGAAACAAGTACAGACAGACTGAAGATGGGATTTGATCTCAGGTCTCTAACCTCAAAAATTTAGCAGCCACTCATGACTATTACTTTAAAACAAAGATTGTGGTTTATTTACCATTTTATTCCCAGTCACCCAAATTCTTGTCACATGGTAGATGCTCAATGAGTATTTGTTGAATAAATGACTATGAAAGGAAATTCTTCACCTCACTAATTACTCAGTTAAACTTACAAGTACTTCTGGGACCTACTAACAACTGTAACTCATCAAAAAATAGCTCTTTTATCTTTATTTAGTCTCATCTTGACCTCCTCTTGTCATTCCAAACCAATACTTTTACATTTCTTAATGGTTCTTAGGTGCTCTCTTACCCTCTTACTGCTCAGTGGAGATGTAGGGATGTTGGAGGGGACCCTGCTTGGTTGTGTACTGGCAGAAGATCCTTATTCTGATTTCTGAGGTCCCGAGTGCATTCTTCCCCCTCCCATCCTACCTGCCTAGAAAGCCCCGCACATCTTCTAGTCTTGAGCGGAGCAGAGCACCAAGCCCCTAAGTCATGTGGTCTGCTCGGATTTGATGTGTCTGCCTTTTATAACTGGGAACTTAATCATCTCTGGAGACTCGAGTAAGAAAAGGCTCACCTCACAGACATCACATTTATGTAGGAACCTAAATAGAGCTCCTTTTCCTTTACAGAATACATATACACAGAAACATTGTTATGGGTTGAATTGTGCCTTTTCCTACTCCCAAAAGATGTTGAAGTCCTAACCCACATACCTATAAATGTGACCTTATTTGGAAATAGGATCTTTGCATATAATCAAGGTCATTAGGGTGGGCCTTAATATAATATGACTGTGTCCTTATAAAAAGGGGACATTTGGACACAGAAACACACATATGGACAATGTCATGTCAAGATGAAGGCCGAGATCTAGGAGATGCATCTCCAAGTTGAGGAGCCCCACAGACTGCCAGCAAACCACCAGAAGCTAGGGGGAAGGCATGGGGCAGATTTTCTTTCACCGCCCCCGGAAGGAGTCAACCCTGCCAACATCCTGACCTCAGACTTCTAGGCTCCAGAACTGTGGAAAATAAATTTCTGTTGTTTAATTCATCCCGTTTGTGGCACTTCATTATGGAAGTTGGAGGAAATGCATGCAATTATCTATCTATATTTGGCCATCTCCCTGTCTAAAGCATAGATGAAATCCAGAAATAAACCAAGAAGTTATCTAAGTAGTTACAAGAGATGTCATGGACAGACCCAAACATGAGTACTGTGTTACCTTTACGCCCTCGCCTGTTCATTCATATTAACTGTCTTTTCATTTTTTCAAATCCATAACTGTAACAAATGATTCAAAGGGCTAAGAGGAGTTTCCACCTAGACACTGACATGGAAGGTAGCAATATACACTGATAAGATAGCAAGGGAGAAGTCAGAGAACCCAGGAATAACAGTGTCAGAGACAATCAGGCAACATTGTCGCATATAAAGAAGCCACACTCCGAACAAGATGAGCAGGGAGGGCCTGGCTCATCATCCATAGACTTTGCCTTGGAGTCCCCCTTTCTCTAACTCTCCAGGGCCCATTCCTTCAACCTCTTCCCTATCTTTGCTTTGGTTTGCACCAGGTATTGTTGTACAGGCTTATATTCTGGTTTCACTTTTCTAATTGTCCTTTCTGGCTCAACCATGCTCTCCTTTTTGAATTTTTAACCTGGTAAGTCCAATGGTTCAGTATGTACCCTACACCCAAACAAGTTTTTCTTCCAAGCTCCCTCCTGCCAGCCAAGGGAAATAGGACTCATTTGCTAAAATGCCCACGACCACAAAAAGCAAGGTGATCAGGAGCTCATTAGGGTGGAGGCATACCTCCTGGAACACATGATTATCCTCAAAGGCATTGCTGTATTTTACAAAGTACTATATCATTATCACAGAGACCCTGGGTCATAAAAATATTAAAAAGATATGTATAATAATACAGCTTAGGAAAGCTTCTCCTTTTGCTGTATAAATCGTTAAAGCTCAGTTGCCTTAAAGTCACAATGTCCAAATCAACTCCTTATGGGTATTACAGAGCTGTTTCTGCCTCTCCGTGTTTTGTGTTCTTTCCCTCTCCCTTTTTCTTTCTCCTTCTGCTTCCCTGGCTCCCACTTCCTCTCCCACTGGTCTCTCTCTCTCTCTCTCTTTCTCTCTCTCTCTCTCTCACACACACACACACACACACACACACACACACACACAAAACCCCTCCTTTAAAGATGTGGGGCCATCCTTACAAATATATACATAGACAGGCCTGGAACGAAGCTCACTTGCCCAAAAGAATCCCCACAGTCATCTGATTGCCGTTTAGTACTTTCCAATTTTTGTTTCAGCTCTACTACAAATGACGTATGGCATCATGTGAGCAAATATTGCTGTGGCAGGGATTTTATGTAACGCCTCACCTTGGGCTACAGATCTACTTTGAACAACAACAAAAAAGGCATGTTGGAATGAAGCCATTGAAGTTGACAGTATTACAAAAAAAATTGACCTATTCTTTAAAGACCGTTTGTTATTCAGTTGTTGCTGGTTGATATGCCACACAGTTATTTGAAACATACTGGCTCCCAGGCCTGTGGATTAGCCAGTTTACTGGAAAGAGCATTGATTTGGTATTTAGACAAATCTAGATTACTGCCGGCCCTGGAGCTTTTGCCCTGGGGCAAGCTTACTACCTATTCCATGCCTCAGCTTTATCTATAACAAACTGTTGTCACAAGATGGTTATGCAGATCAAATAAGGTGATACACAATAGCACTTAGCTCTGTCCTAGCCTGAGTAAGCCCCGATAAATGTTTATTTTCTTTCTGTTTGCTTTGTTTAATCTGAATCAATTTCTGATTGACATCACTAATACATAGAAAAAAAAGATGTAAGGCCACCTTTACCTTCAGGTTACTTCTATTTGGCTCCTCCTTTCTTTGTTTAGGGTTTTGACACTTTTGAGTACATCAGATGAATTAATTCTCACTCTGGAAAGCTGAGACCAGGAAGCCCTTCCTCGTGAATGAAATGCAGATGGTGGAGTTTCCTTGAGGAGACTTAGGGGAGGGAGTAAAATAAAGATAAAGGAGAGGCAGCAGAACAAATCCTGGCAAGCTGAGTTCAGTGGGCCAGAGGCCAGACCCTCTATGGAGTGCCCAAGTAGGTCTCTCAGCGTAAAGATGAGGAAAGAGGGCAAACTATTTGCTTCAGAGTTTTGCCTAGTGATGAATAAATAACTCTCTTTGTATCCATCACAGTTCCTAACAAATTGCCTTACATATGGCAAGCTCTCAGTAAGTGTTCAATGAATGGATGATTTATTCAATTAATCACTGAATGTTAAATTGGAAGGGCCCTGAAAGATCATATAATCTCAAACTGTCACATTACAGCTGGGAAACTGAAGCCCAGAGGCTCTCACTTGCGAGCATACTAAGGGACTAGGACCCAGGTCTACTGACTCCAAGACGCTATAGCACAGACCTTCATTTCAAACTAGAATCAGAATGCACTGGGACCAAATATCCACTTATTTTCTAATTAAAAGCACCCCAACTGTCAGATTCTGTTTCTTTGTCTTAAAAGCTCAGACTGTCTGGCTATCCTATGGTGTGCTTTGCATTCAAATCTCTCCATGTGGTCCAGGTGAAGTTGAAACAAAATGGGGACAGAGTTGATGGTCATGGATATATACTGAAATATTGATGAGGGTCAGTAATTGTGCTCTAAGAGGTCTTATACTATACAGCGGTGAGGCAGTTGGCTCAATCTGTCACAAGTGATCTCGTTCCTTTCCTATTTGCCTGCTGTCCTTGGTCCAGATGCCACACTTCGTATTCATGCTGTTTACCTCTTTTCCATAGCTTTGTTACCAGCTTTTGTCTAATCAAATTCTACTTACCTTCAGTACCAGGTGAAGTCATATTTGCTGATGGAGCTCCCCTTCCTTTACTTTTCCAGTCACATTGGTCTCCCTCTCCACTGTACTTAAAGCCTTTGCCATTTGGGCATCATTTTATTCTTCGTTGTCTCATGTATGGCACAGGATATGCCCTATGCTTCTATCTTCTTTATAAGACTGATGACATATTAAGTGTTCACTGAATGAGTGGTCAAAGTCCACCTAGAGTTTCCAGATAAAATCATAATACCCAAGTGAAATGTGAATTTCAGATATACAATGAGAAAGTTTTTAGTATAAGTTTGCTCCAAATAATACACAAAACTTACGTACATTTAAAAAAAAAAAAAACTCGTGTATCTGAAACTCATATTTAACTGAGTATCCTATATTTTTATTTGCTAATTCTGGCAACTCTAACTTAGATCTGTTTTCACTTCAGACCTCTTAGAGGAATTCTTCTTTGGCATAAAGACTATTGGGGAATTAAGCAACCAACTCAACTTTTATCTTTTAACTGTTGGAGCATAGGTCTTGATTTATCTGCTCCAGCTTTAGCTGTTTGATCCTCACACCCTGATTTAATAGAATTTACTGTAACAAATTTTCTTCTTATACAGAATCTGATATATACAAAGTTGTATATCTTGGATCGAAATTCACAATGCATTTTACTAATCCTGGATTTCCATGGTTACATATAAGAACAATTAGCATGCAAAATTCAAACAAAAATAACCCCACTGCCAAAAATTGAGACATAAATGCCTAAACATCAGTATTCTGTCAGCTCTATGAGGATAACCATTTGCCGATGCTGCCCTCTGTCTCTCATCTCTAGTACCTAGCACAAGGAGCCCGTGTTCTATAAATAACTGGCTCATGGTCGGCCTTCTCTACTCTCATCCACCCTTCTACAGGTATTAAAGTCACAGGCCATCAGGATTTCTTCCTTTGCAACCTGCTTTTCTAAGTTGGTGATTCTCAGAAGTGTGGTCCCTGGACCAGCAACTCTCAGTCCCACTGGGGAACTTGTTAGAAATGCATACACAGTCTTGGGTTCCTTCTCAGTCCTATGCCTGAGCAGCTCTAGGAGGGGTCAACGATCTGCGTTTTAACAAGCCCTCTGAGTAATTCTGACTTTTTAAAAGACACTAGTACAACAAATGGTTTCCTGTGTTCTTATGTATAAAATGCAGATGGTGGATATGTGGATAATTTTCACGCGGCTTACCTGTAGTTGATGCAAATAAAGTCACTAGTCTGATTTTACTAGGTTTTTCCTCTGTTTTACTGTTTTTTTTGTTGTTGTTGTTTCTTCTCCCGTCTGTCTTCTTCCTCACAAAGTAAGTTTTGTTTCTTAACTTTTACGAAGTAGGTACATTGACAAGGAAAGTTCTGGTCATCTTTCCTCCCCCTTCTCCTTCTCTTCCTCATTCCCTTCCTTCTTCCTTTTCTCTCTTCTCCCCCTTTTCCTTTCCTCTCTATTTGTTTTTTATTTTTTCTTATGTTTTATTAGCCACCATACAGTGCATCATTAGTTTTTGATGTAGTGTTCCATGATTCATTGTTTGCATCTAACACCCCACCCCCCTCCCCTCTAAAACCCTCAGTTTGTTTCTCAGGAGAGGTTGTGGAGAAAGGGGAACCTTCTTACACTGTTGATGGGAATGAAAGTTGGTACAGCCACTTCCCTCTCTATTTGATTGAAATTTCCAGTTTAGCCACTGAAATCCTTCAAGTAATTTTCCCATCCTTTCTCTCACTCCCATTAATGACCCTGGACTGGCATCTTATTTACTAATGCTGAAAACTCCTTCTCAGCTCACCCAAACCGGCTGCTCTTAACCAGCCTTTCTTGTCCCCCTTTCTAGTTCCGTAGCTTCTACACACTTTTCTCTTATCACTTGGCTCTGCCTTAATCTTTTAGACCTCAGGGAGTGCTTGCTATTCTAGCAAGTCACCACCCAACAAACAATCCCCACTTGAAATATGCATCA
The DNA here is from genome assembly GCF_009762305.2 of Zalophus californianus. Classification (NCBI taxonomy): domain Eukaryota; kingdom Metazoa; phylum Chordata; class Mammalia; order Carnivora; family Otariidae; genus Zalophus; species Zalophus californianus. Next base: position 88,679,162 of record NC_045600.1, read on the forward strand.
CCATCACTAACATCCACTTTTCATCACCATTACTCCCACTTTTTCCAGGCAGGGATCCTTTTGAATTCACACACATAATTGAGGAAATGAAATCTGTCGCTTATGCTTTCCAGAATTGGCCATTCGCTGAGCTTCTATATATCTAATTCATAATTACTTTTGTTTCCTACATAGGACAATACTTCTATTTCTTATTACATGAAACTGTGCCCCAGCAGTTTATCCCTTCAGGAGATGTCAGTTAGAACAAGAATTATTTCCTAATTCTTATCCTGCATTTGTTGTTTTCAAAAAAACAAAACAAAACAAAAACAACAACAAAAAAAACTGAGCATAGCCCATAGGCTAGACAGAAATTAGAACCTTTCTTTGGCAATTGATTATTTTTTTTTTACATAAAATTCACCATTTAAAAATATACATTTCAGTGGTTTTTAGTAAATTCACAATATTATGTAAACATTACCACTATCTAATTCCAGAACATTTCCATCACTTCAAAAAGAAACCCCCTAACAGCAGTCAGTCCCAATGTCTTCCTTCCTCTAGCCCCTGGAAACCACTGAGCTACTTAGTGTCTCTGTCGACTTGCCTTTTCTGGACATTGCATTTAAATGGAACATACAATGTGTGATTTTTTCTGTCTGGCTACTCTCATTTAGTACAGTTCATCCATGTTTTAGCATTTATCAGTACTTTAGTCTCCTTTATGGCTGTGTAATATTTCACCATAAGAATATACCACATATTGCTTATCCATTTATCAGCTGATATCATCAATAGTACTGCTGTAATATTTGTGGTGAGGTTTTTGGGTGGATACTTCCCTTGAGTGTATATATATATATATATATATATATATATATATATATATATATGCCTATGGATGGAATTGCTGGGTTATATGGTAACTCTATGTTGAAAATTTTGAGAAACTCTCAAATTGTTTTCTGCAGAGGCTGCCACATTTTGCATTTCCAACAGCAATGTATGAGGGCATTTTTTCCCACATTCTAACACTTGTTATTTAATTTAATTTAATTTATTTATTTATTTTTACTATTATAGCCAACCTAGTGGTTATAAAGTGGTATCTCATTATGGCTTTAATTAGCATTTCTCTAATAAATAATGGTGTTGAGCATCTTTTCATGTGTTTCTCATTTGTGTATCTTGTTTGAGAAATTATTCAAATCCTTTGTCAATTTTTAAATTAGACTGTTTTCATTGTTAAGTTGTAAGAATTCTTTGTGTATTCTGGATACTCTCTCTCTCTATATATATATGTATATTATATATCAGATGTGCAAACATTTTCTCCCATTCTGTGAGTTGTCTTTTCATTTTATCCATAGTGTTCTTTGACATACAAAAAATTTTAATTATAATGTCCAGTTTATTATTATTTTATCATTGTTGCATGTGTTTTGGTGTCATTTTTAAGCAACCAGTGCCTGATCCAAGCTCATAAAGATTTACCCCATGTTTCCTTCTAAGAGTTTTATACTTTTAACTCTTACCTTTAAGTCTTTAATTCATTTTGAGTTAATTTTTACCTATGGTATGAGGTAGTGGTCCAAATTTATACTTTTGTTGAAAGGCCTATTTTTTTCCAATAGAATGTACTTGGCATCCTTTGTTGAAAATCAGTTGAATGTAGACATATGAGTTTTTTTCTGGACTCTCAATTTTATTCCATTTATCTCTATCTTTACACTGGTACCACACTATTTTGATTACGTACCTTTGCAGTAAGTTTTGAAAACAGGAATTGTGAGTCTTCCAACTTTGTTTTTCATTTTCAAGATTATTTCAGCTATTTGGGATCTTCTGAATTTCCTTATGAATTTTAGGATTAGCTTGTCCATTTCTGCAAAAATGACAGTTAAGATTTTGATAGTGACTGCACTGTATCTGTAGATGAATTTGGGGAGTTAACACCATCTTAATGATACTGAGTCTTCAAATCTGTGGACATAGGATATCTTTCCATTTGTTTAGGTCTTCTTTAATTTCTTTTCACAATGTTTTGTAGTTTTTACTGTATAGTTCTTGTACTTCCTTGGTTAAATTTGTTCCCATGTATTTAATAATTTTAAATGCTATTTTAAATGGAAATTATCTTTATTTCATTTTCAGATTGCCCATTGAAAGTGTAAAGAAATCAATGGAGTATAGAATTGTTGAATCACTATAGTGTACACCTGAAACTAATATAACACACTATGTTAACTAACTGGAATTAAAAAAATAAAAAAAATAAATCTATGGATTTTTGCTTATCAATCCTATATCCTGCAATTTTGCTGGATTATTTTATGAGCTCTTGCTTATGATATGTGTGTGTGTGTGTGTGTGTGTGTGTGTGTGTGTGTTTTAGGATTTAGGATATTAAATATCATGTTATCTGCAAATAGAAATAGTTTTATTTCTTCCTTTCCCATTTGGATGCTTTTTATTTTATTTATTTTCCTTGCTTAATTGCCCTGGCTAGAACTTCCAGTACAATGTTTTGTTTTGTTTTTTTATTAAATTTTTGTTTTAATTCTAGCATGGTTAGCAATGTTGAGTAGAAGTGGCTGGAGCAGATATCCTTGACTTATTTTTGGTTTAGGGGAAAAGTTCATTCTTTCATAATTAAGTATGATGCTAGCTATGTGTTTTTATTGATGCCCTTTATCAGTAAGGAATTTGCTACATCTATGGAAATGATCATTTTTAAAATTCTATTAATAGAATTTATTACATTTATTGATTTTTATATGTTGAACCAAACTCTCATTCCTGGAATAAATCCCAATTATCCATGGTGTGTAATCCTATTAAAGCTGCTGGATTCAGTTTTCTAACATGTTTGCATTTATATTCATAAGGGATATTTATATGTAGGCTTTTATCTCCTGTGGTGTCTTTGTCTGACATTGGTATCAAGGTAACACCAGTCTTGATAGAAAGAATTTGGCAATATTCCTTTCTTTTCTGTTTTGATGGAAGAGTATAAGAAAGATTGGTACTAATTCTTTAAAAATATTTGGTAGAATTCACCAATGAAGCCATCTGAAAAGAAAATCCTAGGTTTTCTTAATTTTTTGATTATTAATTCCATTTCTTTGCTTGTTTCCTTTTTAAATTTTTTATTTAAATTCAATTTAATTAACATATACTATATTACTAATTTCAGAGGTAGAATATAGTGATTCATCAGTTGCCTAGGACACCCGGTGCTCATTACTTCAAGTTACCTCCTTTAATGCCCATCACCCAGTTACCCCATCCCCCTCCACATCCCCTCCAGCAACCCTCAGTTTGTTTCCTAGAGTTAAGAGTCTCTTATGATTTGCCTCCCTCTTGGTTTTCCTCTTATTTTTTTATTTTTCTTTCCCTTCCCCTATATTCATCTGTTTTGTTCAGATTTTTTATTTCTTCTTGAATCAGTTTTGGTAGTTTGTATATTTTTACAACTTTATCCATTTCACCTGGGTTATCTAATTTGTTGGCATATAGTTGCTCATAGTATACTCTTACATATATATTTTTATTTCTGTATAGTAACACATATTTTTATTTCAGTAGTAACATCCTCACTTTCATTCCTGATTTTAATAATGTGAATATTCTCTTATTTTCACTATGTCTGTAAAGCTAAAGGTCTGACAATTTTGTTGATCTGTTCAAAGAACCAACTTTTGGTTTAATTGATTTTCTCTATTATTTTTCTGTTTCCTTTCTGTGTTCTAATTTTTATTATTTCCTTCCTTCTACTTGCTTTGGTTTTGGTTTGCTCTTGTTCTAGTTTCTTAAGATGCAAGGTTTGGTTATTGATTGAGATCTTTATTATATTTTAAAGTAGGCATTTACAGCTATAAATTTCCCTCTGAGTACTACATCCCATACCTTTTATATGTTGTATTTTCATTTTTATTTATCTTAAAGTATTTTCTAATTTCCCTTGTAACCTCTGACCCATTAGTGATTTAGTGGTGTTTATTTTCTATAAATTTGTGAATTTTCCATAGAAAGACAGGCCTTGTGAGCAGGTCTTCAGGGGACCATGAGACAGACCAAAGAAGTCTTTTCTAATGTGTTGCATCCTGCTTCCTCAGGTATTAGTACCTGGAATGTGTGCTGTTATTTTCAAGGCGGCCATTGAGCAGGGTACTGAAGGATAGGACTAGCTAGTGTAAATTAAGACATAAGTTTGCACTTCTTTTTTTAATTTAAATTCAATTAATTAACATATCATATATTATTAGTTTCAGAAGTAGAGGTCAGTGATTCATTAGTCTTACATAATACCCAGTTTTCATTACATCACGTGCCCTCTTTAATGTCCATCATCACCCAGTTGCCCCTTCTCCCCACTCCACTCCCCTTCAGCAACCCTGTTTGTTTCCTACAGTTAAGAGTCTCTTATGGTTTGTCTCCCTCTCTGGTTTTGTCTTGTTTCATTTTTTCTTCTCTTCCCCTCTGATCCTCTGTTTTGTTTCTTAAATTCCACATATGAGTGAGATCATATAATTGTCTTTCATTGACTTATTTCACTTAGCATAGTACCCTCTAGTTCCATCCACATCATTGCAAATGGCAAGATTTCATTCCTTTTGTTGGCTGATTAGTATTCCATTGTGTGTGTGTGTGTGTGTGTGTGTGTGTGTGTGTGTGTGTGTGTACACCATATCTTCTTTATCCATTCATCTGTTGATGGACATCAGGACTCTTTCCATATTTTGGCTATTGTGGACATTGCTGCTATAAATATTGGGGTGCAGATACCCCTTTGGATCACTACATTTGTATCTTTGGGGTAAATACCCAGTAATGCAATCGCTGGGTGGTAGGGGTAGCTCTATTTTCAACTTCTTGAGGAACCTCCATACTGTTTTTCAGAGTGGCTGCACCAGTTTGCATTCCCACCAACAGTGTAGGAGGGTTCCCATTTCTCTGAATCCTCACCAACATCTGTCATTTCCTGACTTGTTAATTTTATCCATTCTGACTGGTGTGAGGTAGTATCTCATTATGGTTTTGATTTGTATTTCCCTGATGCTGAGCGATGTTGAACTTCTTACTGAGAGTTAGCCAGTTTTTCTGTTTGTTTTACCAAATGTTATCTGGATTGCTGCAAGCTTTCAGTTAAAGTCTAAAGTTCTGAAAAAGTTGATTCCAATAGTTTTGCCATAATTTTCATTGCTTTTATGGAGGGGCAAACTTTTGGAGTTTCTTAACTTTTCACTTTCTGTAACATCTGAGGATTGATTCTTAAAGGAAGATGAGATCTTCCCTTTCCTGGATAGCTTGAGAAATGGATTGCACATACTGGGTATGTTTAGTTCTGCCACAGGTGGGAGGATTCACATGGTGCCCTCTCTAGCCCTGTGCATCTCTATTAATCCAGTATGGAATGTATAGTATTCTAAGTAATTAATATTATGATTCACAACACTAAATGTGACCAATATCAGTAATAATACAATTAACCAAATCATAAATTTGTAGTCTTTTAAAACTCTAGCAACAGTCATGTGTATTATCAGTTTATTTTTTTATCTCTACCATATTGTGTAAAGGAGTTATATTTTTAATCTTCCAACAAAGGTTAAAAATATAATTATGAGACAATAATTCAGACTGCCTTCAGATAAATTCTGCTATTGCTGAAGGTTATTGGGAAGAGTAATTGCTCAAGAACGTGTTACATGGAGAAAATCTTGCTAGAGGTTTGGTTATTTCTCTCTATAAGAGGGAATAAGAAAATGCTTAGGAATTCTTTGCCTATTAGCTAATATCTCCTATAGAAAAGAGAAGACAATAGATTATGAAGCTACTTTGGCAAACAGCACTGGACTGGGAATTGGGATATAGTTTAAATCATGACTGTATCACTAATTTGTTGTATAGACCCTAATACTCTATAAAGCTCAGTTTATTATATAGTTACTGAAGGGATTTGTTAGACCCAAGCTACAAACAGGTGATAATGACATTGGATCCATTCTGCTGGATAATGCTTGTCTTTTGTTGAATCAAATGAAAACATATACAACAAAATAACTCCAACCTGAAAAAATTTTTGTGCCCTTGAACAGGGTTTTATTAGAGTGGTTCAATGGCAATAGCTGGGTTATATAATTCAACGCCACTCTTAGGAATAAGCTTGAACTAGAGAAGGATCTAACCATACTATCTAGAATCTTGGTCAAGTTCTCAGTGTAACGCAACTTCTTTTTGGCTGCCAGTCCTCAAGGTTACTAATATTTTCATATGTTCTTTCCAAGTAAGAACACAGGGTAGACATCTTGAAGCTGTCTGCTGTACTTATTAGTCCAACATGCAATAGTTATCCCAGAAGTACCTGACAAACCTCAGGGGAATTCTAACTTGCCAATATTGGAAAACAGACTGTCCTGATAATGTTCCTAATAATTGTCCCACTTGTCCTTCCTTCAAATTGAAATATACAGGGAGGCAAAGAGTTACATAAAAAGATCACTAGACTAGCACAGAAGGGATAGGGAGGTTAGTCCAGCTCTGCTGCTAACTAATACTATGGCCTTAGCTACTTTAATTGGCTGGTTATTCTGGTCCTGCATCTATAAAGTGGACTGGATTAATGGCTGTTCAAGTGATGGGCAGTACCCAAAGGGCTCTGTGGAATTGCTTCAGGCTGTTTAAGGATTTGAGGATGGTCTGAACAGGTAGGATTCCATCACTTTCAACCAGAACAGTTCTACTATTGTTTATTTTATAGATTTGAGCTTCTGGGTATGAAGCTCTTTGAGGGAAGATTCTGAGGCTCTGAAAGTCTATTATAAATTTCCTTGGCCAAGTGTTACTGAACTCCATGTTTCTAGCTTAAACATGACAAAACTGTACTTTAAAATTAATGGGAGTTGTACAAGTAGCAACCAAAGAACCAGCAGCACCCTTTAAGAAAGGTCAGTGGTTAGGAGGAACTGTGGGACGATGTAATGTGTAGAGTATGCTTGTCAAGTGTGCAATTTATTGATAATGATGATGACACAAGTATTCTGACAGTAGCTAGATATTTTTGGTGTATGCGTGTTCATTTTTGCTGTAGTGCATTTTTATTTTTGTCATATTTTGCCAAACAATAAATAAAGACAGCATTAATATTCATGAGAGGTTGCAGGAAGAAAATGTGGAGTTTATTTTGCTCTCAGGGACACAAACCACTGAAGAGAAGATGCTATAAACTCATACAACAGTAATAATGATCTACCTAATTCTCCAGGGTACATTAAAAGCACACAGAGTTGTCTAAACTCATTTATGAGAGTGAAGCACATTGTAAGGCACCATATCTCACCTTTATGTGCCTTGATTTGACCCCCAGAGTGTATCTGAACCTTTTTAAATTTTCCCACACCTAGCAGAAACTTGAACTTGGGTACAGAGCCAAAAGGGCTTCTTAGTACTATAATATGAATTATACTTAGCTGCCAATATTTATATTCCCCCAACTGATTGTGCTTTTCTTAAGGACAAGGAATCTGAGTTCCCTAAAGTGCCTACCATAGTATTTCATAACATTTTGCCCATAGTTGGAACTCAGTACATGTTTGTCAAAGTGAAAAGTTAAGGAAGGTGAGATATAGATCAAAATTTCATCTTCAGGCTTAAAAGCATTTCTGCAGAACCCATGCAAGTTTTCTGATGCTGGTTTACTGGTTGTCATGCTTAGGCTGGGGCCAGTGGCAATGGGCCAGGCCATGCCTCAGCACCTACCCACAAGTCACCTGATGAATCAGTTGAGAACTGATGAGAGCTTTCATTCCAAGCAACAGGGAAGGTGCTCATCAACACTTTTTCCTCATTTGGGAAAGAGTAGGCAACTCACCTGGAGACCCCTTTAGTTTGTGTGCATGATCATATCCCTTCAGTGGAAGTCTTGCCCCAGAAATGCTGCCTGTATTGTTTTAATGAACAGCCAGGGCTGAGAAACATGAAGACTTAGAAAAAATGCTGGCTTTGGAGTTCAGGTCCAAAGTTCAAATCCTTCTATGGCCAGTTACTCTCTGTATGATATTGAGTATGGAACAGTGGTTAAGAGCCTGGCTGTTGGAGCCAGACTGTTTTGGTTTGGGGAAGTTACTTAGCCTCTCTCTAAAGTAGTTTCCCAAATGGCAAATAGGTATGATACTACTGCTTACCTCCTTGACTTATTATGAAGATAAGGTATTATATATGTAAGATATAAAAATATATATAAGAAAGAACTTAACACCTGGCCTATTGTATATCCTATACAAATATCTTTATGTTACTATTATTGCTGTTATTCCACCTAAGCTTCAGTTACTTCATCTGTCAAATGAGGTTGTAATATTTCCCTTTAAAGTTTACATGAGGCTTTGAAATAACATTTTTTGACATCCCTGACATGTCATAGGTGTTCAATAAATTGAAGCTGTTAGTGTTTTTTAAGATTTTATTTATTTGAGGAAGAGAGAGAATGAACATGAGCAGGGAGAGCAGCAGGCAGAGGGAGAGGGAAATGCAGGCCTCTTGCTGAGCAAGGAGCCCAATGCGGGACTCAATCCCAGGACCCTGAGATCATGACCTGAGCTGAAAGCAGACGCTTAACCGACTGAGCTACTCAGGTGTCCCTGAAGCTGTTATTTTTATAATAGGATTATTATAAGTTCTGATCTCCAGTTATAGGATGTGTAGTTGGAATAAGCCTGATATTCTCCTACATATAGAGTCATGTGTCATCCCCAAAGAGGGGCACACAGGTAGTCTTATCATTTCCCAGTTGTCTCTGTACAAGCTTTTAACTATGATCTCCCAGAGGGGAATATTTGTTGGTTGGCTTGTTGGTATTTTGTTGTTGAAGTAGACTTACAGGTTTTTGGTTCTATCTCTGAACTAGGCCCTCTGATAGGGAATCTCAGGTTTGATAATAGCCATACCCCTGAATTTGGGTAAGTTACCTTGCTGGCATTCAGATTATTCTTAGGTAAAATGGGGGCTGTGATGGAGCAGGGGAGGACTGAATGCACTGGTATAGTAAAGCACTTAGCATAATACCTCTGGCTGCTTCAGGATATTTTGCTTCCCTCTTTTCTTTATCTATAAACTCAAGCCTTTCCACTAGTTTTTTCTTTTTAAGATCGTTTCCAACTTCAGCATTCAGTCTCAATATGATATTATAGATTTGGTATATTTTATGCTTTGGCATCAACATGGAATTTTTGCATCTTGATTTCTGATGTCATCAGAGGAATTTTACTCCAACAAAACAGTATTTTAATGCTGTTGAATATTAATATTTATGTTCTAACAATTAGTTAAAACAGATTTCCCAGACTGTGGAGAAAAGGGCAGATATTTGAAACATGTACATAATAATTGCTATTTGCCAAAAATTCAAATTCATTGATTAGTCATGGCCAAACATTTTGGGATCATCTAAGGATTTAGGGAAATTAATCCAATTATATGGATATATTTCCTTTGTGATCCTATTGATGACTGTTTGGGGAAAATAGAATATGAAAACATAAATATGGTTCAGAGAGAAATCTTTTAAGCCAAAACATTATGAAGGGTTTTGCTATAATCCATTCAGAAATTCTGAAAGGTAGATTGGATATATCATTCTTGCTTAACCGCTGAGGAAATTAAAACACCAAAAGAATGAGAGATTCATCTATCTCCTAGCACAGCAGGGACAGAGCCAGGATTAGAATGCAAATGGCACTGTTATCCAGACTTATATAAAACAAAGCGCAGCCCAAAATATGTATTTAAAAGACATTCCTAGTGTTAAATGTTTCTGTTGGAGTGTATTTTCCCTCTTATTATTCAATAATCCATTCCTATTTAGCTCTTGTAGGCCCTATAAGAACCACAGAATGTTGAACATATAAAGGGCCTTGGAAATCAGAGTCTCTCTCCAGGATTTCACAAAGGAAAAGATTGAAAGCAAGAGAAGGAGAGAGACAGCAGCCCACATGGCAAAGCAAGACTATGTGTAAGTGGTCACCACCTACAGAGTAAAAAGTGTCCCTATATGGTTTTTTTTTTTAAGATTTTATTTATTTATTTATTTGAGAGATTGAGAGAGAGAGAGAGAGAGAGAGAGAGAGAGAGAAACAACATGAGAAGGGAGAGGGTCAGAGGGAAAAGCAGGCTCCCCGCTGAGCCGGGAGCCCGATGTGGGACTCCATCCCAGGACTCCGGGATCACGACCTGGGCGGAAGGCAGCCGCTTAACCAATTGAGCCACCCAGGGGCCCCTGTTTTTGTTTTTTTTTTTTAATCCCGAAGCTTTATTTTGTTTGCTCAGACTGCAATAGGATTCTTGTGCCCTCTTTCTCCTGTTTTCAGTGCATTCTGGTTCCAAATGTATTCTAAGGCCAAGTGCATTGAGAGGAAATACTGCAGACATGACCCAGAGCTGGCTTGATTTAGATTGTGGAACCAGCAGGATTGGGGTGGGGATGGGAAGGGAGGGAGGAAAGAAGAAAATGCTGAAAAAAAACCTCTCTAAAATCAACTTGTGACCCAAAGCATTATTTACCAAATGTGTGGCTGGCTCATAAGGACCTTCTAGTTCTGCTTGAATCTACTTGGGCAGACATAGAGGCTAATTGGTGTAGGGGAAGAAAAGTTTTCCTCAACTTTCTCAGGGTCCCAGGCTAAGTCTGAAAATTAAACTGACAGACTAACAGGAGAAAAGCATATGAATTTTCCTAAATTTTTACATTTACATGGGAGCCTTCACAAGAGCAAGAAGCTTTTGTACCTTTTAGAAGAGAAAAACAATAGAATTGTGAAGAATTGACAATTACAAAGGGGTTTGGGCTAGTAGGAAGTGGGAAAGAAGTAAGTTGGAAGATAAGGGTTAGTTTAACAAAGTTTGTTTATGGAGATCTCAACCCTCATTTCCTCTCTCTGTGTCTCCTTTCCTCATGGTATAGGAGGGTACTTTCACAGGGAAGATTTATCTCTGGCCTTTTAGGGCAGAAAGGCAAGGTGGGAAGGTCAGAGTGACCTTCCTGCTTCTGTCATTTTCTCAGACTTCTTCAACTTAAGATGCTCAGTATGCCAAAGTACCATATTTTGGCATGTCCTGAACACCATCACCGGATAGAAAATTCTGTAACACACTAGCTTTCTTCCTTGTGTTCCTGGCTCTGGTGCTCTGAGTTTTCTGGCAGGGCAAGATTCCCCAGTATGGACCAGCTGGGTTAAAGAAAAGAACTGGGGTCAGGAGTCAGCAAGAAGGGTCTGTGAATTCCAGTTTTGCTGTTTACCACCTGTGTGACTTTGGGCCGGTCAATCACTCTGGAACCCTAAACCTACCCTTAAAATTGGCATAAAAATAGTACCTGCTTCCCAATGTTGCTACAATATTGTTGTGACGACAACCTTATTCAGAGGCTATCACAGATTGAGTACTTGTTACATAATTATTATTATAGTTAACATGCTGAGGTATGTTGAGGTGTCAACCCATTCTTGCCTGGTTTTCTGGCTTTGCTTCTGTAGTTGCTTTATGAAATTTTTAAGGTTCTCAATTTTCTCCCAGTTGTTCCTTCATGTTCTGCATAATGCTTTATAGACTTTGGTCAAGCTTAATCAAGCAAGGTTTCATGCTAATGACTTTGGTTGGTATGTGATGAAGAAGGAGCCATAGGGCATATGCATATGTATGCAAACTTGGGGGTCAGGATTGAAGTTTTGTTAAATCTGCAAAAAACAGATATTGAGTTAAATTATAAACTAACGGTAATTTGCTCAGGGGTCTGAAGGAGAAAAAAAATTCAAAGAAAAAGTTATTGGTATTATGGTCAACTATGGTGCTGGATTGGAAATACTTTTTTTTTTAAGATTTTATTTATTTATTTTACAGAGAAAGTACAGAGCATGAGCAGGGGTGGGGTGTGGGTTGGGGAGGGGCATAGGAAGAGGGAGAAGCAGACTCCCCGCTGAGCAGGAAGCCCAACTCAGGGCTCCATCCCAGGACCCCAAGATGATGACCCGAGCCAAAGACAGATGCTTAACCACCCAGGTGCCCCAATACATTTTTTAAAAATAATATTGTTTCTGATTATAAAAGCAGTCTTTGATCATTATAGAAAATTTGGAAAATCTAGACTAGAAGTAATCATTGTTCATAAAAGTTTATTACCTTTTAGTGCATTATCTCAGCAAATATTTAATACATAGTGTATGTGCATATCTACTACATAAACATTTTTTAGAAAACTGAAATTAAACTACTCTTTACAGCTGTGGTCTATAACTAAACGTGTTAACCATAACTAAACCAGAGAAATGGGAATCCCTAAACCTGAGTGGAGTTTGGGATTTAGGAAGCCGTCTGGGGAGAAATGCTATTTTATTTTGTTATATTTTTTTGAAGTGTACTTGACACACAATGTTACATTAGTTTCAGGTGTACAATATAGTAATTGGACAATTTTGTATATTATGCTGTGCTCACCACAAGTATAGCTACCATCTGTCCCCATAAAATACTATTACAATACCATTGACTATTTTCCCTGTGCTGTACATTGTATCCTCATGACTTAATTCATCCTATAACTGGAAGCCTATATCTTCCACTCCTCTTAACCCATTTTCCCCATCCCTCTACCCTCCTCTCTCTGGTAGCCATCAGTTTGTCCTCTGTATTTATGTGTCTGTTTCTGCCTTTTGTTGTTTATTTGTTGTGCTTTTTTAGATTTCACATACAAGTGAAATCATATGGTATTTGTCTTTCTCGATCTGACTTACTTCATTTGGCATAAAACCATCTAGGTTTATCCATGTTGTCTAATGGCAAGATCTCATCTTTTTGTGTGGAGATATATATATATATATATATATATATATATATATATAATCACATCTTTATCCCTTCATTTATCAATGGACACTTGGGTTGCTTCCATATCTTGGCTGATTGTAAATAATGCTGCAATAAAAATAGGGGTTTGGGGAGAAATGCAATTTTCATACAAAAAGTGGAAGAGGGTTCAAAATAGAAGAAATAGCAAACAGTAAAATCCAGACTAGAACATCTCACTAATGCATACCTAGGCTGGTGGCCAGATTGGTCTGACTGCTTTCAAAATCCCCTTACCTCTCTGAAGGACTTGTACTCTGGAAACTATAAAACATTGATGAAAGAACTTGAAGACAACACAAACAAATGGAAAGCTATTCCATGCTCATGGATTGGAAGAACAAATACTATTAAAATGTCCATACTACTCAGGTGATCTACAGATTTAATGCAATTCCTTTCAAAATACCAACAGTATTTTTCATAGAACAAAGAATTCAAAAATTTGTGTTGAACCACAAAGGACCGTGAATAGACAAAGCAACCTTTAAAAGGAAGAACAAAGCTGGAGATATGACAGTTCCAGATTTCAAATTACACTACAAAGCTGCAGTAATCGAAACAGTATGGTACTGGCACAAAAATAGACAGATTGGAACACAGTAGAAAGCCCAGAAACAAACCCACGAGGATATGGTCAATTAATCTTTGACAAAGGAGGCAAGAATATACAATGAGAAAAAGACCGTCTCTTCAACAAAAGGTGTTGGGAAAACTGGACAGCTACCTACAAAAGAATGAAACTGGACCACTTTCTTATACCATACACAAAAATAAGCTCAAAATAGATTAAACACCGAAATGTGAGACCTAAAAATCCTAGAAGAGAACACAGGCGTAATTTCTCTAATATTGCCCATAGCAACATTTTTCTAGATAAGTCTCCTTAGGCAAGGAAACAAAAACAAGAATAAGCTGTTGGAAAACATTATGGAGGTTCTTCAAAAAATTAATAAAACTATGATATGATCCAGTAATTGCACTACTGGGTATTTACCCAAAGAATATGAAAACAGTAATTCAAAGGGATATGTGCACCCCTATGTTTACTGCAGCATTTTTTACAATAACCAAATTATGGAAGCAGTCCAAGTGTCCATTGATTGATGAATGGATAAAGATGAATGGATAAAGAAGTACACACACACACACACACACACACACACACACACACACACAGGAATATTATTCATCCATAAAAAAGAATGAAATCTTAATATTTGCAATGATGTGGATGGATCTAGAGAGTATAATGCTAAGTGAAATAAGTCAGAGAAAGGCAAATGACATATGATTTCACTCATATGCAGAATTTAAGAAACAAAATAAAGGAACAAAGAAAAAAAAAGACAAACCAAAAAATAGACTCTTAACTATGGAGAACAAATTGGTGGTTACCAGAGGAGAGGTGGGTGGGGCAATGAGTGAAATGGGTGAAAGTGATTAAGAACACATTTATCTTATTTATTTATTTATTTATTTATTGTTTTATTTAAATTCAATTTAATTAACATATAGTGTATTATTAGTTTCAGAGGTAGAATTTAGTGTTTCATCAGTTACATATAACACCCAGTGCTCATTACATCCTGTGCCCTCCTTAATGCCCATCACCCAGTGACCTGCTCCCCCCCACCTCCCTCCCCTCCAACAACCTTCAGTTTGTTTCCTATATTTAAGAGTCTCTTATGGTTTGTCTCCCTCTCTGTTTTCATCTTGTTTTTCCTTCCTTTCTCCTATGTTCTTCTGTTTTGTTTCTTAAATTCCATACATGAGTGAAATCATATGATATGTCTTTCTCTGGTTGACTTATTTCACTTAGCATAATACCCTCTAGTTCCATCCATGTTGTTGCAAATGGCAAGATTTCATTTTTTTGATGGCTGAGTAATATTCCATTGTATATATATAAAACACATCTTCTTTATCCATTCATCTGTCAATGGACAGCTGGGCTCTTTCATAGTTTGGCTGTTGTGGATATTGCTGCTATAAACATTGGGGTGCAGGTGACCCTATGAATCACTATGTTTGTATTCTTTGGATAAATAACTAAAATTGCAATTGCTGGGTTGTATGGTAGCTCTATTTTTAACTTTTTGAGGAGCCTCCATACTGTCTTCTGGAGTGGCTAAACTAGTTTCCATTCCCACCAACAGAACACATTTATTTTGATGAGCACTGAGTATATATAGAATTATTGAATCACTATATTGTATATCTGAAACACTGTATATCAACTGTACTCGAATTGAAATTTTAAAAAAGATCCTTTACTTCTCATGGCCTCAACTCGTGAACTGGTTATTTGCATGTATTTTGTGTCGTGACTTCTTACACCAGCACTGTTTGTGTTAAAATTTTAAGAACCTGGAAGGTAGAACAGAGACAATTTAATTTTCCTTTTTATAGTACCACACAGAAATAAACAAATGGTGTAATGATCTTATGGGGACCCAACTCTTTAGAAAGAATTGATTTGAACTTGAATAGCTATGTGATGGGAACAAATGGAAGTTTTCATTAGGCAAATTCAAGTCAGTATGGTTATGTTCAAAATCAAACAAGCAATAAGAATTTGAAACATAGCAGGAAATGAGAAGAGTTAGTTTTAAAACAAAATGGGGAAGCTAGTAAAGAGCCAGAAATACCATGGTTAGCAGGTTAGAGTTGAGGCGTCCTGGCAAATCTCAAACACAGGAAGTTTTTAAGTAGTAATGGAGCATAATTAAGATGGCAGAAGGTGTTTTCACTGCTCTGTGTAC
Organism: Zalophus californianus; assembly: GCF_009762305.2. NCBI lineage: Eukaryota > Metazoa > Chordata > Mammalia > Carnivora > Otariidae > Zalophus > Zalophus californianus. The sequence continues at coordinate 88,694,809 of NC_045600.1, forward strand.
AATGGCTTGATATGGACAATGACTTTATTTTTAAAGATTTTATTTATTTATTTGACAGAGAGAGTGAGAGATCACAAGCAGGGGGAGTGGCAGAGGGAGAGGGAGAAGCAGACTCCCACTGAGCAGGGAGCCCAACTTGGGGCTTGATTCCAGGACCCCAAGATCATGACCTGAGCTGAAGACAGATGCTTAACTGACTGAGCCACCCAGGTTCCCTGGACAATGACTTTATTTATTTATTTTTTCTTACTAAGAGGTTTATTTAAAAATATTACAGCCTAATCATTTAGTTTCTACTACCATACTTTAGTATATATTTAGAATTTTAAAAAGCCATATATATATATATATAAAATTAAATTAGCCCTCAAATTTATGACAGCATTTCATTTCAAATTATAGTTCCAGAAGAAATTTTTCCCCCAGAATATTGATTAAAGATGCTAAACTCACATCTTTTTATTTTATTTTATTTTATTATGTTATGTTAATCACCTTACATTACATCATTAGTTTTGATGTAGTGTTCCATGATTCATTGTTTGCATATAACACCCAGTGCTCCATTCAGTACATGCCCTCTTTAATACCCATCACCAGGCTAACCCATCCCCCTACCCCCCTCCCCTCTAGGACCCTCAGTTTGTTTCTCAGAGTCCATAGTCTCTCATGGTTCATCTGTGATATGAGGAATTCTTAATCTCAGGAAACAAACTGAGAGTTGCTGGAGTGGTGGGGGGTGGGAGGGTTGGGGTGACTGGGTGATAGACATTGTGGAGGGTATGTGCTATGGTGAGCACTGTGAATTGTGTAAGACTGTTGAATCACAGACCTGTACCTCTGAAACAAATAATACATTATGTTAAAAAAAAAAAGAAGAAGATAGCAGGAGGGGAGATGGATAATGACTTTAAATGGCAGAGACCAGCAAAGAGGATATCTCTGAGATGTGGATTTTATGCCCTGGTAAATGATTGTGACTATGAGCCTAGAAAGGAAATCAGTAACTATGTGGAGTGTTCTTCTTGAGTGTACTTATTATATAGTATTTGTTGAGAGACAGAATTTCTTTCATCCACTCATTTATTCATTCATATTTAATCAAAAATATCTTGAACACCTATCATGTTCTAGAATGCATTTTACAAGCTATGTATACATGGATACAGAAATAGACAAAACTGACCAAAGTCCTTACTTGTATGGAGTTTACAATCTCAATGAGGAAGATGGAAAATAAGCAAGTGAATATATAACATGATATCAGGTAGTGATAAGTGGTATGAAGAAAAATAAGGCAAAAGAAGGCGCCTGGGTGGCTCAGTTGGTTAAGCGACTGCCTTCGGCTCAGGTCATGATCCTGGAGTCCCGGGATCGAGTCCCACATCAGGCTCCCTGCTCGGTGGGGAGTCTGCTTCTCCCTCTGACCCTCCCCCCTCTCATGCTCTCTCTCTCTCTCTCTCATTCTCTTTCTCAAATAAATAAATTAATAAAATCTTAAAAAAAAGAAGAGTTAGAGAATGTGTGACTGTGCTAATTTAAATAGTGTATTTAAAATAGAGGGGAGATAGGAGCCAACAGTAACTTCAGGAAAATGAACCTCAGAATATTGACTGAACATTGGAATGGGCTATGGGAGGAGCTGACAAACTCACTGTTTAGAATAAAGTGGTCATGGGAGAGTGTGAGTGAGAAGCATGGGTTTTAGGCTCAGGGAAATCTGGGTTTGAATCTTTTCTACTGACAGGAACCTTGTGACTTTAGCCAAGTTACTTAAACACGGTGAGCCTCAGGTTTTTTTTTTTTAATTTTTTATTCTTATGTTAATCACCATACATCATTAGTTTTTGATGTAGTGTTCCATGATTCATTGTTTGTACATAACACCCAGTGCTCCACGCAGAACGTGCCCTCTTTAATACCCATCACCAGGCTAACCCATCCCCCCAACCTCCTCCCCTCTAGAAACTTCAGGTTGTTTTTCAGAGTCCATTATCTCTCATGGTTCGTCTCCCCCTCCGACTTACTCCCCTTCATTCTTCCCCTCCTGATATCTTCTTCTTTTTTTTCTTAACATATATTGCATTATTTGTTTCAGAAGTACAGATCTGTGATTCAACAGTCTTGCACAATTCACAGCGCTCACCCTAGCACATACCCCCCCCAATGTCTGTCACCCAGCCACCCCATCCCTCCCACCCCCCACCACTCCAGCAACACTCAGTTTGTTTCCTGAAGTTAAAAATTCCTCATATCAGCGAGGTCATATAATACATGTCTTTCTCTGATTGACTTATTTCACTCAGCATAACACCCTCCAGTTCCATCCATGTCGTTGCAAATGGCAAGATCTCATTCCTTTTCATGGCTGCATAATATTCCATTGTGTATATATAACACATCTTCTTTATGCATTCATCTGTCGATGGACATCTTGGCTCTTTCCACAGTTTGGCTATTGTGGACATTGCTGCTATAAACATCGGGGTGCACATACCCCTTCGGATCCCTACGTTTGTATCTTTGGGGTAAATACCCAGTAGTGCAATTGCTGGATCGTATGGTAGCTCTATTTTCAACTGTTTGAGGAACCTCCATACTGTTTTCCAGAGTATTTGCACCAGCTTGCATTCCCACCAACAGTGTAGGAAGGTTCCCCTTTCTCCACATCCCCGCCAACATCTGTCGTTTCCTGACTTGTTAATTCTAGCCATTCTGACTGGTGTGAGGTGGTATCCCACTGAGCTTTTGATTTGGATTTCTCTGATGCCCAGCGATGTTGAGTACTTTTTCATGTGTCTGTTGGCCATTTGGATGTCTTCTTTGGAAACATGTCTGTTCATATCCTCTGCCCATTTCTGGATTGGAATATTTGTTCTTTGGGTGTTGAGTTTGATAAGTTCTTTATAAATTTTGGATACTAGCCCTTTATCTGATATGTCATTTGCAAATATTTTCTCCCATTCTGTCGGTTCTCTTTTGGTTTTGTGGACTGTTTCTTTTGCTGTGCAAAAGCTTTTTATCTTGATGAAATCCCAAAAGTTCATTTTTGCCCTTGCTTCCCTTGCCTTTGGTGATGTTTCTAGGAAGAAGTTGCTGCGGCTAAGGTCGAAGAGGTTGCTGCCTGTGTTCTCCTTTAGGATTTTGATGGACTCCTATCTCACCATTAGGTCTTTCAAGCATTTGAAGTCTATTTTTGTGTGTGGTGTAAGGAAATGGTCCAGTTTCATTCTTCTGCATGTGGCTGTCCAATTTTCCCAACACTATTTGTTGAAGAGACTGTCTTTATTCCATTGGACATTCTTTCCTGCTTTGTCAAAGATTAGTTGACCATAGAGTTCAGGGTCCATTTCTGGGCTCTCTATTCTGTTCCACTGATCTATGTGTCTGTTTTTATGCCAGTACCATACTGTCTTGATGATGACAGCTTTGTAATAGAGCTGGAAGTCCGGAATTGTGATGCCGCCAGCTTTCCTTTTCTTTTTCAATATTCCTCTGGTATTCGGGGTCTCTTCTGGTTACATACAAATTTTAGGATTATTTGTTCCATTTCTTTGAAAACAATGGATGGTATTTTGATGGGGATTGCTTTGAATGAGTAGATTGCTCTAGGTAGCATTGACATCTTCACAATGTTTGTTCTTCCAATCCATGAGCATGGAATGTTTTTCCATTTCTTTGTGTCTTCTTCAATTTCTTTCCTGAGTATTTTATAGTTTTCTGAGTACAGATCCTTTGCCTCTTTGGTTAAATTTATTGCTAGGTATCTTATGGTTTTGGGTACAATTGTAAATGGGATCAACTCCTTGATTGTCTCTCTTCTGTCTTGTTGTTGTTGTATAGGAATGCCACTGATTTCTGTGCATTGATTTTATATCCTGCTACTTTACTGAATTCCTGTATGAGTTCTAGCAGTTTTGGGGTGCAGTCTTTTGGGTTTTCCACATACAGTATCATATCATCTGCAAAGAGTGAGAGTTTGACTTCTTCTTTGCCGATTTGGATGCCTTTGATTTCTTTTTGTTGTCTGATTGCTGTGGCTAGGACTTCTAATACTATGTTGAATAGCAGTGGTGTGAGTGGACATCCCTGTGGCGTTCCTGACCTTAGGGGAAAAGCTCTCAGCTTTTCCCCATTGAGAAGGATATTCGCTGTAGGTTTTTCATAGATGGCTTTTATGATATTGAGGTATGTACCCTCTATCCCTATACTCTGAAGAGTTTTGATCAAGAAAGGATGCTGTACTTTGTCAAATGGTTTTTCTCCATCTATTGAGAGGATCATATGACTCTTGTTCTTTCTTTTGTTAGTGTATTGTATCACGTTGATTGATTTGCAGATGTTGAACCAGCCTTGCAGTCCAGGGATAAGTCCCACTTGGTCATGGTGAATAATCCTTTTCATGTACTGTTGGATCCTATTGGCTAGTATTTTGGTGAGAATTTTTGCATCCATGTTCATCAAGGATATTGGTCTGTAATTCTCCTTTTTGATGGGGTCTTTGTCTGCTTTTGGGATCAAGGTAATGGTGGCCTCAAAATGAGTTTGGAAGTTCTCCTTCCTTTTCTATTTTTTGGAACAGTTTCAGGAGAATAGGTATTAATTCTTCTTTAAATGGCTGATAGAATTTCCCTGGGAAGCCATCTGGCCCTGGGCTTTTGTTTGTTGGGAGATTTTTGATGACTGCTTCAATTTCCTTAGTGGTTTTAGGTCTGTTCAGGTTTTCTATTTCTTCCTGGTTCAATTTTGGTAGTTGATACATCTCTAGGAATGCACCCATTTCTTCCAGGTTCTCTAATTTGCTGGCATAGAGTTGCTCCTAAGATGTTCTTATAATTGTTTTATTTCTTTGGTGTTGGTTGTGATCTCTCCTCTTTCATTCATGATTTTGTTGATTTGGGTCATTTCTCTTTTCTTTTTGATAAGTCTGGCCAGGGGTTTATCAATCTTGTTCATTCTTTCAAAGAACCAGCTCCTAGTTTCGTTGATCTGTTCTACTGTTCTTTTGGTTTCTAGTTCATTGATTTCTGCTCTGATCTTTATGATTTCTCTTCTCCTGCTGGATTTAGGCTTTATTTGCTGTTCTTTCTCTAGCTCCTTTAGGTGTAGGGTTAGGTTGTGTATTTGAGACCTTTCTTGGTTCTTGAGAAAGGCTTGTATTGCTATATACTTTCCTCTCAGGACTGCCTTTGCTGTATCCCAAAGAATTTGAACAGTTGTGTTTTCATTTTCATTGTTTTCCATGAATTTTTTTAATTCTTCTTGAATTTCCTGGTTGACCCATTCATTATTTAGTAGGATGCTCTTTAGCCTCCATGTATTTGAGTTCTTTCCGACTTTCCTCTTGTGATTGAGTTCTAGTTTCAAAGCACTGTAGTCTGAAAATATGCAAGGAATGGTCCCAGTGTTTTGGTACCAGTTGAGACCTGATTTGTGACCTAGGATGTGATCAATTCTGGAGAATGTTCCATGGACACTAGAGAAGAATGTGTATTCCGTTGCTTTGGGGTGGAATGTTCTGAATATGTCTGTGAAGTCCATTTGGTCCAGTGTTTCATTTAAAGTCTTTATTTTCTTGTTGATCTTTTGCTTAGATGATCCGTCCATTTCAGTCAGGGGGGTGTTAAAGTCCCCCACTATTATTGTATTGTTGTCAATGTGTTTCTTTGCTTTTGTTATTAATTGCTTATAAAAGTGGCTGCTCCCATGTTAGGGGCATAGATATTTACAATTGTTAGATCTTCTTGTTGGAAGACCCTTTAAGTAGGATATAGTGTCCTTCTTCATCTCTTATTACAGTCTTTGTTTTAAAATCTAATTTGTCTGATATAAGGATTGCCACCCCAGCTTTCTTTTGGTGTCCATTAGCATGGTAAATGGTTTTCCACCCCCTCACTTTCAATCTAGGGGTGTCTTTGCATCTAAAATGAGTCTCTTGCAGACAGCATATTGATGGGTCTTGTTTTTTCATCCAATCTGATAGCCTGTGTCTTTTGATTGGGGCATTTAGCCCATTTACATTCAGGGTAACTATTGAAAGATATGAATTTAGTGCCATTGTATTGCCTGTAAGGTGACTGTGCCTGTATATTGTCTGTGTTCCTTTCTGATCTATGCTGCTTTTAGGCTCTCTCTTTGCTTCGAGGACCCCTTTCAATATTTCTTGGAGGGCTGGTTTCGTGTTTGCAAATTCCTTTAGTTTTTGTTTGTCCTGGAAGCTTTTTACCTCTCTTTCCATTTTCAATGACAGCCTAGCTGGATATAGTATTCTTGATTGCATATTTTTCTCATTTAGTGCTCTGAAGATAGCTTGCCATTCCTTTCTGGCCTACTAGGTCTCTGTGGATAGGTCTTTGCCAATCTAATGTTTCTACCATTGTAGGTTACATATCTCTTCTCCCGAGCTGCGTTCAGGATTTTCTCTTTGTCTCTGAGACTCGTAAGTTTTACTATTAGGTGTTGGGGTGTTGACCTATTTTTATTGATTTTGAGAGGGGTTCTCTGTGCCGCCTGGATTTTGATGCCTGTTTCCTTCCCCACATTAGGGAAGTTCTCTGCTATTATTTGCTCCAATATACCTTCTGCCCCTCTCTCTCTTTCTTCTTCTTCTGGGATCCCAATTATTCTAATGTTGTTTCATCTTATTGTATCACTTATCTCTCGAATTCTGCCCTCGTGATCTTGTAGTTGTTTATCTCTCTTTTTCTCAGTCTCTTTATTTTCCATCATTTGGTCTTCTATATCACTGATTCTCTCTTCTGCCTCATTTGTCCTAGCAGTTAGTGTCCCCATTTTTGATTGCACCTCATTAATAGCCTTTTTGATTTCGACTTGGTTAGATTTTAGTTCTTTTATTTCTCCAGAAAGGGTTTCTCTAATAACTTCCTTGCTTTTTTCAAGCCCAGCTAGTATCTTTAAAGTCATGATTCTGAACTCTAGGCCCGACATCGTACTAATGTCAGTATTGAGTAGGTCCCTGGCAGTTGGTACTACCTCTTGTTCTTTTTGCTGAGGTGATTTTTTTCGTCTTGTCATTTTGTGCAGAGGAGAACAGATAAATGAGAGAACAAAATGCTAACAGGTTAACAACGTCCCCAACAAGTATACTCTATACAAATCAGAAAAGACGTGAAACCAGGGGAAAAGAAAGGGAAAGAATTGATAAGAATTTGTTTGAAAGAAGAAAGAAGTTTTAAAAAAAAGAAAAAAGAAAAGAAAAAAAATGGGAGAGACTGTGATTAGGCAGGAGACTCGAACAAAGCCATACATTAGTGATTTAGGGTATATTTTGATCTGTTAGAAGAAACTGTATATCAAAATTTTAAAGAGAGAACAACTTATATATATATATATGCCAAAAATAAGGGTAACTACTCTTAAAGTATAAAATATGAGTCTAAAAATGAAAAATAACAAATTTTTTTAAAAAAGGGATTGATAAGATGTTGGATTGAAAAAGGGAAAAAGAAAAATTCAAAAAAAAAACCAAACAAAAAATAGTTAAAAAAATTAACTTTGAAAAACTAATGAATCATGGTAAAAAAGCCATGAATTCTATGTGCAGTATTCCCCTAGCGCTGGAGTTCTCCCGTTTTCCTTGATCCGTAAACTTGGTATTGGCTTGCTAGCTGCTCCTGCTGATCTTCTGGGGGAGGGGCCTGTTGCTGTGGTTCCCAAATGTCTTTGCCGGAGGTGGAATTGCCCCGCCCTTGTCGGTCTGGGCTAAGCAAGCTGCTTGGGTTTGCTTTCAGGAGGTTTTGTTCCCTGGAAGCTCTCGGTACAGCTTTGGAGGACCAGGGTGAAAATGGTGGCCTCCCACTCTCCGCCCGGAGGAGCTGAGAACTCGGGGCCCCGCTCCTCGGTGCGCCCCCAGAGAAAAGCAGTCAATCACTCCCGTCTCGCCGGTCTCCAGCCACACTCGGCTCTCACCCGGTCTGTGACCGAGCATTTCTATCTCTGGCACCCCACCCCGTGTGGAGTCTCCAAACCCAGCAGATCCCTGCGGTGCCCTCCCGCGCCACTCCTCCTGGGGGAGGAAGGGGAGTCTCCCCGGCTCTGCCGCTTGTTGGGTCCCTGCTGGAGGGGCAGTGGCCCGACTGGGCCGCAGATCACAGTTTATGGCCACGTCTCTGCAGCTGGCTTCCCCGCTCCGATACCTGGGAGCTCTGCCGCACTCAGGCACCCCCGGTCTTTCTGTGACCCCGAGGGTCCTGAGACCACACTGTCCCGCAAGGGTTCCACCCTCCCACTTAGCCACTGGAGCGACGTCCCTCAGTGGAGCTGACTTCTAAAAGTTCCAATTTTGTGCTCCGAGGCTCTATCACTTGCCAGAAGCGGCCGACGGAGGCCCCCTCCCCCGCCGTTTATCCTCCGGAATATCGTCTCGGATTCACTTCTCCACACGTCCTACCTTCCGGTAAGTGGTCGCTTCTCTGTTCAGAGAGTTGTTGTTACTCTCTTTTGTGATCTCCTGTTGAGTTCGTAGGTGTTTAGAATGGTTTGATCCCTGTTCAGCTGAATTCCTGAGACCAGACGAAATCCAAGTCTCCTACTCCTCCTCCATCTTGCTCCAGCCCCGAGCCTCAGTTTTATAATCTGTAAAGCAAATGTCTTTTCTGCAGTTGTTAAAGATTAATTATGCGTGAAAATACATGACTTAATTTTCCTTTTAATATTCTTAACCCACTTACTGGTTGTACACCTGTGTTGTAAAGCCCTTTATAGATATTGTCTCATTTCAGCCTCATAACAACCCTGTGGTACATACTACTATTACTCTCATTATACAGATATGAAAACTTAAGCACAGACAAGGCAAGTAATTTGCCCAAGTTTGCACAGTGAAGTGATGGAGCCATGTTTCAAACTCCCAGGAAGCCTGACTCCATGATCCAAACTCTTTTAGGGCTTTCCTTTCCTCCTTTATGGAAGGAAGGTGGTGGAACAGATGTTCCCTCAGGACCACCCATTCTTGTGTTTTATGGTATATGAACACAGAGAAGTAGATCTTACCTGAGGCGTAAGGACAGGACATTTGGACGGGGCCAGAATATGGTTGTTCGGGAATGTCAGCTTCTGGCCACAGCTTAGAATGATCTAAAACACCTGGATATCTGAACTGATAAGGGAAGTGCTCTGCTGTTATGTTTCCATCTTATTACTCAGAGTCTTTGTCTCATGAATGTGCCAATTTTACACATGCTGAATATGGAATGTAGTTGGACATAAACATATTGTTGATCTTTGTGATACTTATCCTGAGAATTGATCTTCTTGTTTTCGGAGATGTGTTTGTGTTCTGAACATTAAATACCAAAAGGTGAAAGAGGATTTTAAGCACAAGAAATTGCAAACACAGCGAGTAAATACCCATCAAGAAAAAAATATTTGTGTATATATGGTTATAGTGGGAGGGGTGAGAGGATTGTGAAGCTATGGGGACTTCACAAAATAAGGCAAAAAAAATCATGGCTGTGCCTCATGGGAATGGAAAAGTCAAGAAATTCAAGTTTCTTTCAGGGGTCAGATGGTGTCTCATGACTCTTACCTTGTCTCTCTAATATGTGTTCCTCTCTCAAGTCCACATGTCCTTTTAGCAACCTTTAACAATGCTTTAAGGAAACAAGCCTTCCCCTAGCAGGGAACAGATTCACTCTGGACTGTTGAAATAAAAATTGTATATTGGGGGACCACTAACAGAGATTTGGGCAGTGTTAAGTGAATAAACATGGGGTAGAGACACCTGCAGAAACTAGAAAACAGTGGGAAACCATTACTATCTTTAAAGATGAAGGGATGGAGCAAGAAAATGGTATTGCCAGAGCCCAGTGGAAGCTGGATGCATTGAAGAAGATCCAGCCGGTGGCAGCCAGTCAGAAGGGACATAGGAAAGGCCAACGGTACAGGGCTGAAATAGGAGTAGAGCAGGGAAGAAATCCACTCACTGTTCTTTTCTCTTTGTACAAAGTCCTAACAGTGCCTCCCCCTGACTGAATCCAACAGAGATCCAGCTAGAAGTAGATGTATAGTTATATTCCTTTCCCATGATTGCTGCTGTAAGAAATTACCACAAACTTGTTGGCTTAAACCATACAAGTTAAATATCCTATAGCTTTGTAGGTCACAGATTCAACATGTCTCACTGGGCTAAAACCAGGGTGTCCCCAGACTGAGTTCCTTTCTAAAGACTCCAGGGAAGAATCAATTTCCCTGCCTTTTCCATCTTCTAGACACCATCAACATTCCTTAGTGCATGACACTTCCTCTGTCTTCAAAACTGGTGACTCAACAGGGTTGTGTCCTCATGTCACATCTCTCTGACCCTGCCTCTGTTACCACTTTTCTTTCTCAGACCACAGCTGGGAGGGGTTCCCTACTTTTAAGATTGTGTGTGATTACATTAGGCCCACCAGAATAATGTCGTCATCTCAATATAATTAACCCTAGTCACATCTGCAAAGTCCCTTTTGCCATGAAGTAATATATTCACAGGTTCTGAGGAATAGGTCATGGACATCTTGTGGTGGGGGTGATGGGCATTATTTTGTCTACCACAGTAATCCACAGGGGTCTTCCTCACAAGGCACAGAGCAGAGAGGTGGAAAATAGATCTGGGTGTGTGGAGAGGGATAAATGAAGAATAGTCAGCACAAAGGCAATTTGACATCCATATCTCTTCTGCAAAGTGTACAGATATATTGAACTTGGCTAATTTAAGTGTTACCAATTTATTGACTTATATTTATTCATTTGTTACTTGATCACCTATTATATAATGACATTTGATGGTTTTGCTAATTTCAAATAGGAATAACTATACTAGAAATGTAAGATACAGTCTTTGATCTGAGAAATTTACAATCAAACTAGGTCAAGAGATGTATAGACTTGAAACTGTTAATGAGAGATCAAGGCAGGAAGTATTGGAGGAATAAGAGAAAAGGGAGAAAAGAGAGTTCATGGAAATTATTTTATGGAAGTTGTAAGTTCAGCTGAACCCAGAAGGCTGATTAAGGTTTTTAAAAGGGAGAAGTTATTCCAAGTATTCCAAGAATGTAGAAAAGGAAAGAAAAAAATGCTGGAATAAAATTATGTCATTTTTTGTATATTGTACCTCCTATGTAGTAAGAGTAAAAATAAAAATTAAAAAGAATAACAATGCCATCCATTAAATGTCAACCGAACCCATGAAAATGTGTAGTGTCCTACAAAGTATCCTTAGGTTTCTTTTTTTTTTTTAAGATTTTATTTATATATTTGACACAGTGAGAGCACAAGCAGGGGGAGTGGCAGGGAAAGGGAAAATGTTGCTAAGCAAGGAGCCCGATGCCGGGCTCGATCCCAGGACCCTGGGATCATGACCTGAGCGGAAGGCAGTGGCTTAACCAACTGAGCCACCCAGGTGCCCCTCCTTATGTGTCTTATTTCACATGTGTTACTTAGGAATTTTATTTAGTATTCACTGACTGATGGAGGAAATGTAATCACTATAAACATACTTCTATTTTTACTTATGTCTCTCTCTACCTATTTAAGCATCTAATATTTGCTTACTTTTTAGTTTCATTTGACATTGCTTAATTTCTTCTAGTTCCCAAACTTCTTTATGTATCTATGTGTAGCTGGATTAATAGTTGAGATTTGATTTTAAAATATGAGAAGAAATAGTGTGAATCTAAAAATTCCATTGCCATTTCATCATTTGTGAGATTATCAGACCCTGTGGGGTCAATTCATTTTTCATAGACCAGAACATTTGTAGAGTGCAGCATGCTGGGAACTGTGTTGGGCTTTGGGGTCAAGAGGCAAGGAATGAAATTTTAATCCCCTATATTGACTACAGGGATGTGAACCTTTTAAACCTCAAAGTTCTCATCTATAAAATATATGAAACAATACTCACAGGACTGGTATGAGAAACAGATGATTCAAAGCTATGACATTGTTCTAAAAATTACAAATACAGATACATGTAAATACTTGTAAGTCAGCTATCTGCAACCTTCATGGCCTCAAGACAGCCATGATCTCAAAGGAACCCAAACTGGACATCCTTTTTATAGCAAAAGTAGGTGACAAAATATAAGCCCAGTGAAAACCAGAGACTGTTTGTTCTTACGTATTACTAAATCGAAAAATGAATCTTGGCTTCCCATCTTCTAAGCTTTAGCAACTTAGAAACAAAAACAAAATTAAAAATTATAAAGGAAAGACAACAGCTATCATCAAACAAAGCATCATATTCTAGTATTAAACAATGAGTGAGAAAACTCTTCACCAAAAAACACTCAAAAGTAATGAAAGACAGATCTTGTGGGTTTGGGAAAATCCAGCAGTCAGAGTCATTTCCTGCCACGCAACGAGCACAATTTACTCCAAAGTGCCCAGAAGGCACCACTGTTTATATGGTCTGGCATAATGAATGTTTGCAATGATTACATTAAATTATCACGGAAAGGTTAAATTATGTTTGCTATGATTTGCTCAAGACAGCAGGGATATACATAATGAATTCTAGAGAGATACTCATTCAAAATGGTTAAAATTTTAATGGTATTGGGAGATTAAAGAGTGATTTGAAAACAGCTCTAAATAGCTGGTTTTATTATACTGTTCTCCTGATTTACAATATAGAATGTCAGACATGACAATCAGCATTTGTCTGAGATGTGTATATTTACAGGGTTGATTATGAAGTAACAGAAGTCTCTAATAGCCTGGTGTCCTGTCACCTTGCTAGAAGTTTGGTTAACCTTATCTGTAAGGCTTTGGACTCTCAGTGGCATAGTCAAGAAATTGAGTAGGTTTATGATGTGTGTGCTTAGTGACAATTCTGCAACTTCAGTAAACAGTGGGCTAGCTGTGTTCTAGGATCTTAGAGTTGGCATGCTTCAAGAGAGTTCACCTGTTGCTTGCAGTTCCATTGTATACTCATTAAATATTCATGAGTGCCCAGGTCTATTGTTAGGACTGTGTTAGGCACTGGGGATACAAAAGTGGATGGTGGGATAACCTGAAAAAAGTTTTTTGTTTTTTTTTTTCCCCCCACCTATGGCTTCATTATAAACTCTCCACCCTGACACACACACACACACACACACACACACACACACACACACACACACACACTTCAAGAAGGTGAGAGGGTGACATTCTGGGTTCCAGGCCATCCTATGTTGTAGGAAAGGGCTCAAGGTCTTCTGATTAATGGCGCTAAAGAGCTAGACTGTGGACCAGGAGTCAAGAGGTGGCTGAATCTGTGTCTCCAGAAGTGGAAGGATCAAAGAAAAGGCACGGAAGAGATGGCATAGAAAAGCTGGTAATCTTGAGAAACATGCTTAAAGGTCCTTGACCAAATGAGACACAGGGAATGGGTTGCTGTGAGCAGAGGAGTTCTTGTCTTTATAGGACCACTTCAATTTGGCTAATAAGCTTCTCAACAACTAGTTCAAAGAACTGAAAACAGACCATGCCCCATATTTCTGTACAGACTAAACATCCTGGGATTATCAAATAGTACTGGGCAGTGAGCAGGGCAGATGCTTGCTTAGGATATGAAACAATATTTAACTTGAATTTTAAACATAAAATAAGGTCATATACATGCACAAAGGAGTTGTGGAGCAAATTCATATCCATTAGGGATGAGTAGGTCGCAGACCCTGCCCTAGGGGGGTTTGTAGTCTAGAAGGATAATTCCTAGAAAATAAAACTAATTACTCTGACTTTTTACTAGTAGGTTTTCTAATGTTCACAGTAAACCTGCAAGGTGGGAATTGTCTGTTTTTGTAACTAAAGGAAAATACAAGATGATTTATTATTAATGGAAGTGTGTATAAGTCATGACATACAGTGGATAACCATGGAATGCCTAATTTCCTGGGATGTCTATAAATAGAGCAATAATAAAAAACACAAATGCTGAAAGAATGTTGCTGTGGAGGAATGGTCACATTATGTTTATTTGTTTAAAAACTTTCTTCACATAATTTCTCAAATACTTTGGAATTTGTGTAAATGAGTGACAGTTCCTTTAAATAGCAGTTGCTGTCACTAGCCCTCAGTTTGACTGAATGTTATCTTTAAGTTTCCAATGTGTCCTGAAGGTCTGCCATAGAAAGTGAGATGCACTGCTCCAGAATGAGATCTGAGGACCAGAAGGAATGAAGGTCACCGAGTATGGCTCTCTTCTGTCATATGCCAAGTGCTATTTGACCTAGTTGTGGTAACTCTAGCGTGAACAGATGCATGTTTTTGCCTTAGAAATTTTCCAGTTACATTTTCAAAAAGGTGGAGGGATGACTTGGAGAGAATCCTTTCTCTGGTTTATAACATAGAAATATATGATGTGAAGTAATTCATTAAAAGGTTTAAGCACCTTGATTCACATTTACATAAGTAGTTCCTCCTTGTCCACAGGGGATATGTTCCAGAACCCTCAGTGGATGCCTAAAACCATGACAGTACTGAACCTTATGTACACTATGTTTTTTTTTTCTATACACACATACCTATGATAAAGTTTAATTTATAAATTAGGCACAGTAAGAGATTAATGACAATAGTAAAATGGAATGATTATAAGAATATACTGTAATAAAAATGTGAATGTGGTCTCTCTCTTGAAATATCTTATTGTACTATAATGCTCACCCTTATTGTAATGATGTGAGATGATAAAATGCCCATGTGAGGAGATGAAGTGAGGTGAAGGACATAAGCTTTGCAATGTAGTGCCAGGCTGTGGTAGACCTTCTGATGTTATGTCTCAAGGACGGTTGTCGGCTTTCAGATCACTAACAAACCATGAAAAGGGAAACCATGGGTAAGGAGGGACTATTGTACTGATTTACATCCTGAAGCATCAAATCAAAGTTACCTGAGACTGGTCTTCCAGACAGCACCTACCAGAGGGAGAAAGTACAAAGGGATAGGTCAGAAAGTGCCAGATACTCCATGTCCAAGATTAATAGCAATTAAAAGTAGACAGAAGCATTTCTTTTTTTAAAAAGAATTCTAGGTAAATAGATCTTAGCAATCCACAACTGTAGTCTCCTTCTGAACTGCAGGCATTCTTTCTACATTTCTGGCATAAAGTTTATCCTGCTTCTGCTTGAACTCATTCTGTACTTTGTGAGGCAGATTAATTATCAGGAAATCTATTGCCATGGAAGTTCTACTCATAGCTCTTGTTTCTAGAACACAATATATAATATCTACTTTCCCTTCTATATGTCAGCCTTCAACTAGTTTAAAGACAACTATGGTCCTTTCCCTCAAATTACTTTAGTTCAGATTTCTTCAAACATGTCATCCGGCTTGTTCTCTTCTGGATGTGCAACTATTTCCAGTTTCCTTCCTAGATTGCATATAAGGGACTCAAATATAATCTATCTATGTTAGCAGAGTAAATTATTGCTTATTTTATACTTTTTTTCCAGTGTCTTTTTTTAATTTAAATTCAATTCAATAATTCAATTAATAACATATACTATGTTATTGGTTTCTGAGGTAGAGGTCAGTGATTCATCAGTCTTATATTATACCCTGTGCTCATTACATTGCATTCCCTCCTTAATGCCCATCACCCAGGTACCCCATCCCCCCCACTCCACTCCGCTCCAGCAACCCTCAGTTTGTTTCCTATGATTAAGAGTCTCTTATTGTTTGTCTCCCTTTCTGGTTTCGTCTTGTTTTATTCTTTCATCTCTTCCCCTATGATCCTCTGTTTTGTTTCCTAGATTCCACATATCAGTGAGATCATAAAATAATTGTCTTTCTCAGATTGACTTATTTTGCTTAGCATAGTACCTGCTAGTTCCATCCACATTGTTGCAAATGGCAAGATTTCATTTTTTTTTGATGGTTGAGTAGTATTCCATTGGATATATATACCTCATCTTCTTTATCCATTCATCTGTTGATGGACATCTGGACTCTTTCCATGG
Source organism: Zalophus californianus (assembly GCF_009762305.2). Lineage (NCBI taxonomy): Eukaryota > Metazoa > Chordata > Mammalia > Carnivora > Otariidae > Zalophus > Zalophus californianus. The sequence goes on from NC_045600.1 coordinate 88,710,756, forward strand.
TTTGGCTATTGTGGACATTGCTGTTATTAATATTGGGGTGTAGGTGCCCCTTTGGTTAACCACATTTGTATCTTTGGAGTAAATACCCAGTAGTGCTATTGCTGGGTCATAGGGTAGCTCTATTTTCAACTTTTTGAGGAACCTCCATACTGTTTTCCAGAGTGGCTGTACCAGCTTGCATTCCCACCAACAGTGTAGGAAGGTTCTCCTTTTTCTGCATCCTCTCCAACAACTGTTGTTTCCTGACTTGTTAATTTTAGCCATTCTGACTGGTGTGAGGTGGTATTTCATTGTGATTTTGAATTGTATTTCCCTGATGCTGAATGATGTTGAGCATTTTTTCATGTGTCTGTTGGACATTTGTATGTCTTCTTTGGAGAAATGTCTGTTCATGTCTTCTGCCCATTTCTTGATTGGATTATTTGTTCTTTGGGTGTTGAGTTTGATAAGTTCTTTATAGATTTTGGATACTAGCCCTTTATCTGTTAAGACGTTTGCAATTATCTTCTCCCATTCTGTCAGTTGTCTTTTGGTTTTGTCGACTGTTTCCTTTGCTGTTCAAAAGCTTTTTATCTTGATGAAGTCCCAATAGTTTATTTTTGCTTTTGTTTCCCTTGCCTTTGGGGACGTGTCTACCAAGAAGTTGCTGTGGCTGATGTCACAGAGGTTGCTGCCTATGTTCTCCTCTAGGATTCTGATGGATCCTTGTCTTACATTTAGGTCTTTTATCCATTGAGTCTGTTTTTGTGTATGGTGTAAGGAAATGGTCCAGTTTCATTCTTCTGCATGTGGCTGTTCAATTTTCCTGACACCATGTGTTGAAGAGACTGTCTTTTTTCCATTGGATATTCTTTCCTGCTTTGTAGATGATTATTTGACCATAGAGTTGAGGGTCCATTTATGGGTTCTCTGTTCTCTTCCATTGATCTGTGTGTCTGTTTTTGTGCCAGTACCATACTGTCTTGATGATGACAGCTTTGTAATAGAGCTTGAAGTCTGGAATTGTGATGCCACCAGCTTTGCTTTTCTTTTTCAACATTCCTTTGGCTATTTGGGGTCTTTTGTGTTTCCATAGAGATTTCAGGATTATTTGTTCCAGCTCTCTGAAAAAAGTTGATGGTATTTTGTTAGGGATTTCTTGAATGTATAAATTGCTCTAGGTAGCACAGACATTTTTAACAACATTTGTTCTTCCAATCCATGAGAATGGACCGTCTTTCCATTTCTTTGTGTCTTTCTCAATTTCTTTCATGAGTGTTCTGTAGTTTTCTGAGTATAGATCCTTTGCCTCTTTGGTTATGTTTATTCCTTGGTATCATATGGTCTTTGGTGCAATTGTAAATGGGATCAACTCCTTAATTTCTCTTTCTTTTGTCTCAGTTTTGGGGTATAGAAATGCAACTGATTTCTGTGCATTGATTTTATATCCTGCCATGTTGAATTCCTGTAGGAGTTCTAGCAATTTTGGGGTGAAATATTTTGGGCTTTCCACATAGAGTATTATGTCATCTGTGAAGAGTGAGACTTCAGCTTCTTTGCCAGGTCAATGCCTTTTATTTCTTTTTGTTGTCTGATTGCTGAGGCTAGGATTTCGAGTGCTATGTTGAACAACAAGTGATAGTGGACATCATTTCCGTGTTCCTGACCTTAGGGGAAGAGCACTCAGCTTTTCCCTGTTGAGAATGATATTCGTGGTGGGCTTTTCATAGATGGCATTTATGATATAAGGTATGTTCCCTCTATCCCTACACTGTGAAGAGTTTTAAAGAAGAAAGGATGCTGTACTTTGTAAAATGCTTTTTCTGCAACTATTGAGAAGATCATATGGTTCTTGTCCTTTCTTTTATTAATGTAGTGTAGCACATTGATTTATGGATGTTGAACCACCCTTGCAGCCCAGGAATAAATCCCACGTTGTCATGGTGAATAATTCTTTTATTTATTTATTTATTTATTTATTTATTTTTAAAGATTTCATTTATTTATTCATGAAAGACAGAGAGAGAGAGAGAGAGGCAGAGGGAGAAGCAGGCTCCCAAGGAGCAGGGAGCCCGACGCGGGACTCGATCCCAGGACCCTGGGATCATGACCTGAGCCGAAGGCAGACGCTTAACCATCTGAGCCACCCAGGCACCCGGTGAATAATTCTTTTAATGTACTGTTGGAACCTGTTGGCTAGTATCTTGGTGAGAATTTTTGCATCCATGTTCATCAGGGATATTGGTCTATAATTCTCCTTTTTGGTGGGGTCTTTGTCTGGCTTTGGGATCAAGTTAATGCTGGCCTCATTGAATGACTTTGGAAGTTTTCCTTCCATTTCTGTCTTTCAAAATAGCTTCAGAAGAAAAGTATTAATTCTTCTCTAAATGTTTGGTAGAATTCCCCTGGAAGTCATTCAGCCTTGGACTCTTGTTTGTTGGGAGATTTTTGATTACTGCTTCAATTTCCTTGTGGATTATGGGTCTGTTCAGATTTTCTGTTTCTTCCTGTTTCAATTTTGGTAGTTTATATATCTCTAGGAATGTATGCATTTCTTCCAGAGTGCCTAATTTGTGGCATACAGTTGCTTATAATATGTTCTCATAATTTTTTGTATTTCTTTAGTGTTGGTTGTGATCTCTCCTCTTTCATTCATTCATGATTTTATTAATTTGGATCCTTTCTCTTTTCTTTTTGATGAGTCTGGCCAGGGGTTTATCAATCTCATTAATTCTTTCAAAGAACCAGCTCCTAGTTTCGTTGATCTGTCCTACTGTTCTTTTGGTTTCTATTTCATTGATTTTTGCTCTAATAGTTATTAATTCTCTTCTTCTGAATTTAGGTTTTGCTGTTCTTTCTCCAGCTCCTTTAGGTGTAAGGTTAGCTTGTGTATTTGAGATGTTTCTTGTTTCTTGAGAAAGCTTGTATTGCTATATACTTTCCTGTTATGACTGGCTTTGCTGCATCCCAAAGGTTAGTGAACAGTTGTGTTTTCATTTTCATTGGTTTCCATGAATTTTTTAAATTCTTCTCTAATTTCCTGGTTGACCCATTCATTCTTTAGTAGGATCCTCTTTAGCCTCCATGTATTTGAGTTCTTTCCAAATTTCCTCTTGTAATTGAGTTCCCGTTTCAAAGCATTGTGGTCTGAAAATATGCAGGGAATGATCCCAATCTTTTGGTTCCAGTTGAGACCTGATTTGTGACCTAGGATGTGATCTATTCTGGAGAAGGTTCCATGGGCACTAGAGAAGAATGTGTATTCTGTTGCTTTGGGATGGAATGTTCTGAATATGTCTGTGAAGTCCATCTTGTCCAGTGTGTCATTCAAAGCCCTGTTTCCTTGTTGATCTTTGGCTTAGATGATCTGTCCATTGCTGTGAGTGGGATGTTAAAGTCCCCTACTTTTATTGTGTCATTATCGATGCGGTTCTTTAATTTTTTTATTAATTGATTTATATAATTGGCTACTCCTATGTTAGGGATATAAATATTTACAATGATTAGATCTTCTTGTTGGATAGACCCTTTAATTATGATATAGTGTCCTCCCTCATCTCTTATGACACTTTGGTTTAAAATCTAATTTGTCTGTTATAAGCATTGCCACCCCAGATTTCTTTTGATGTCCATACATGATAAATGGTTTTCCAGCCCCTCACTTTCAATTTGGAGATGTCTTTGGGTCTAAAATGAGTCTCTTGCATACAGCATATTGATGGGTCTTGCTTTTTTATTCAGTCTGATACCCTGTGTCTTTTGATTAGGGCACTTAGCCCATGCACATTCAGAGTAATTATTGAAAGATATAAATTTAGTGCCATTTTATTACCTGTAAAGTCACTGTTTCTGTATATTGTCTCTATTCCTTTCTGGTCTTTGTTACTTTTGGGTTCTCTCTTAGCTTAAAGGGTTCTTTTTAATATTTCTTGCAGGGCTGGTTTAGTGATCACAGTTTCTTTTAGTTTCTGTTTGTCCTGAAAGCTTTTTATTTCTCCTATTTTGAATGACGTCCTAGCTGGATAAAGTATTCTTGGCTGCATATTTTTCTTATGTAGTACTCTGAATATATCATGCCAGTCCTTTCTGGCCTGCCAGGTCTCTGTGAATAGGTCTGATGCCAGTCTAACGTTTCTTTCCTCGTAGGTTACAGACCTCTTGTCCCAAGCTGCTTTTGGGATTTTCTCTTTGTCTCTGAGATTTGCAATCTTCACTCTTATATGTCAATGTGTTGACCTATTTTTATTGATTTTGATTGGGGTTCTCTGTGCCACCTGGATTTGAATACCTGTTTCCTTCCCTAGATAGGGGAAGTTCTCCCCTATAATTTGCTCTAATATACCTTCTGCCCCTCTCTGTCTTTCTCCCCTCTCTCTCTTTCTTCTTATTCTGGGATTCCAATTATTCTAATATTGTTTTGCTTTATGATATCACTTATCTCTTAAATTCTCCCCTCTTGATCCAGTACTTGTTTATCTCTCTTTCTTTATTGTCCATCATTTTGTCTTCTTTATCATTAATCTCTCTTCTGCCTCATTTATCCTAGCAGTTAGAGCCTCCATTTTTTTATTGCATCTCATTAACAGCCTTTTTGATTTTTTCCTATTTATTTATTTATTTGATGTATCGTTCCATAACGTTTTTTATTTTGATTGATTAGATTTTAGTTCATTTATTTCTCCAGAAAGGGATGCTCTAGTGTCTTCTATGCTTTTTTCAAGCCCAGCTTGTATCTTTATAATCATTATTCTGTACTCTAGTTCCAACATCTTATATCCACACTGATTAGGTCCCTGGCAGTCAGTACTGCCTCTTGTTCTCTTTTTTGAGGTGAGTTTTTCTGTCTTGTCATTCTGTCCAGAGAAGAATAGATGAAAGGGAGAACAAAATACTAAAGTGGCAAGACCGATCTCAGAGAAATATACACTAACAAATCAGAAGAGACCTGAAACCAAATAATAAATAAGTAAAAATTTAAAAAAGAGGATATAATCATTCAGGTGAACAGAACAGAGCAATATACTGGATCCTGTGTGTATGTTGGTCTGTTTGTTAGAAAACTAAATCCCAAAATTATTGAGAAAGAAAAACATATATGTACAAAAAAATTTAATACAATGAAAGGGTTGAATGTAACTGTAGATATGAAAATTAAAAAAGATTTTAAAAAATAGTTGATAAAATAAGAAAAACAATTAAAATTGAAAGACTGAAGAATCATGGGGAAAAAAACATGAACTCTATATACTATTTTTCCCCTAGTGCTGGAGTTTTGCAGTTCTGTGTCATTAGTAAACTTGGTCTTAGCTGGATGTTCTTGCTGATCTTTTGGGCAAGGGGCCTGTTGCACTGATTCTCAGGTGTCTTTGCCCCCAGCAAAATTGCACTGCTTTTGCCAAAGGCCAGGGTAAGTAAGGATGAAAATGGTGGCCTCCTAATCTCCAGCGTTGGAGTCGGAAGCTTTCTGTCCCCACTCCTCAGTGCACCCTCAGGGAAAAACCAGTCAATCATTCCTGTCTCCCTGGTCTCCGTCCACCCTCTGTGCTCACCCAGCCTGTGACTGAGCATTTCTTTCTCAGGCACACAACCCAATTTTGAGTCTCCAAACTCTGTAAACATCAGCAGTGTGCACCCAAGCTGTTCCTCCTGGGGGGAGGAAGGGGGGTCTCATTGTGGTTCTGCTGCTAGCTGGGCCCCTGCTTGCTGGGCCCGTGCTCAGAGAGCAGTTGCCTGACAGGGCCACAGTTTGTGTTGTATGGCAACCCTGAGCTGAGAGCCCACTCGTGGGCTCACTGATTGCAGCCAGCTTCCCACTCCCATGCCTGGGAGCTCTGCTGCACTCAGGCACCCCCAGTCTTCCTGTGACTCCAAGGATTCGGAGACCATGCTGTCCCACTTGGATTCTGCCCTACTTCACCACCTGAGCACTTTTCAGGCAGGAATGTCCCTTACCAGAGCAGACTTGTAAAAGTTCTGATTTTGTGCTCCACTGCTATATCCCTTTCCAGTGCTGGCTTACTAAGGTTCCCAACCCCTGTGTTTTATCTTTCCATATATTGCCTCTGAGTCACTTCTCTGCATGTCCTACCTTGCAGAAAGTGGTCACTTTTTTATTTGTAGAGTTGTAGCTATTCTTTTCTTAAATCTCTGGTTAAGTTCACAGGTGTTCAGAATGATTTGATAGCTATCTAGCTGAAATCCTGGGACCAGATGAAACTAAGGTCTCCTACTCCTCCACCATCTTGGACTATCCACCCTTTTATACTTTACTTTTGTTCCCAAATTAATGACTTCATGATTTTTTAAACAATACATTATAAAAGTTCAAGCAGTGCAAATAAATACAAAGAAAACAGCCATAACTCAATCAAATTCCTTCTACTCAGAAATAGCTAGTTTTTACATTTGGTGATCATTTTAGACATCTCTCCATGCATATATACACTTGACCTTACCTCTAAATTATATATTAAATATGTCTACTTTTTTCTCTATTTTTTATTATATCCATTCTGATAAGTGTGTAATTATATCTCATTGGTTTAAACTTGCATTCCCTGATGTTTAAGGATGAACCTCTTTTTATGTGTTTGTTTGCCATCTGTATATCTCCTTCAATGTATATCCTCTTCAGAAATATCTGTTAATATATTTTATCCATTTTCTAATTGGATTAAAACTTTTACTATTGAGTTTTGGGATTTCTTTATGTATTCTAGATATGTCCTTTTTTGTTTATGTGGTTTGTAAATATTTTTTTCCCAGTCTGTGGCTTATCTTTCCATCTTCTTCACAAGATCTTTCACAGAGCAAAAGTTTTAATATTTGTTAATTTCAGTTTTTAATTTTTCCAGTATTTCTAAATTCAGTATCCCTGAATTTAGACGATATTCTCCTATGGTTATTTCTAAAAGTTTTATAATTTTGTGTTTTACATTTAACTTTGATCCATTTTGAGTTAATTTTTATATAAGGTGTGAAATTTAAATTGCGGTTCATTTTTATTGCCTGTGGATATCTACTTACTCCAGCAACCATTTGTTGGAATGGAATTACTCCATAGAATTGCTTTTTCACATTTTCCAAAAATCAGTTGAGCATTTTTGTTTAGGTTTATTTCTGAGTTTTGTATTCTGTTCCATTGATCTAAATATCTGTTCCTCTACTAATTCCAGATAGCCTCATTGATGTTGTTGCATAATAAGCCTTAATATCAGGTAGAGTAATTCTTCTCACCTTATTTTTCTTTGCCAAGATTGTTTTAGTTATTTTAGGGCACATGTCTTGCCACACAAATTTTAAAATCATGTCTCTCTCAGAAAACAAAACAAAAAACAAAACAAAACAAAACAAAACAAAACAAAACAAAACTTGCTGGATTTTGATAGGAATTGCATTAAACCTGTGGATCAACTTGAGGAGAATGGATATCCTTAGTATTGAGTCTTCCATTCCATGAATATAGTGTGTCTTTTCATTTATTTAGGTTACCTTTGATTACTTTCATCACCATTTTGCAATTTTCAGCATGCATATCATACAACAGTTTTGTTAAGTATATTAAGTATTGCATTTTTTTGGAGCAATAAGTTTTACAAAAATTCTGTTTCCACATGGACAATGTTAGTATATAGAAATGTGAGTGATATTTGTGTATTGATTTTGTATCAATATTAGTTGCTGGAAGCAGTTAAATCTAGATTCTTTTATAGATTCCTTTCAATTTTTTAGGTACACAATCATGTCATCTGCAAATCAGAACAGCTTTATTTCTTTCCAATCTATATGGTTTCTGTTGATTGATTGATTTTGCCTTATTTGGCTGGCTAAGACTTCTAGTATTATGTTGAATAATAATGGCAAGAACAGAAATTCTTGCTTTTTTCCTGATCTTAGGGGAAAGAATACTGTTTTTCATCATTAAGTGTAATGTTAACTATAAGTTATTTTTACATATTTTTTATCAAGTGGAGGTAATTCCCACTATTACCAGTTTATATCATAAATGGGTGTTGGATTTTGTCAAATTTTTTTCAATGTTAATTGATATGAACATTTGATTTTTGTTCCTTATCCTGTTGTTGGGTGGATTATAGTAATTGATTTTCTATTGAACTAGCCTTGCATATCTGGAATAAATTCCACTTGATAATGGCGTATGAGTCTTTTTAAACATTGTTGAATTTGGTTTGTCATTATTTTTTTGAGGATTTTGTGTTTAGGTTCTTGAGATATATTGGTCTGTAGTTTTCTTCCTGTGTACTGTGTTTGCTTAGTTTTAATATCAGGGTAATGTTAGCCTCATAAAATGAGTTGGAAAGTATTTCCTCTTCTATTTTATGGAAGCGATTGTATAGAATTGGTGTTAAATCTCCATTAAATGTTTTTTGAAAGTGTTCATTGAAACTGAGTGTGATTTCTTTTTCTAGAGATTTTAGTTATGAGTTCTATTTTTTATAATGGTTATAGTACTTTTCAGATTATCTGTTTCATCTTGGTTGAATTTTGGCTGTTTGAGATTTTTGAGGAAATAGTCCATTTCTTCTAAGTTGTCAAATTGCATGGCCTAAAACTATAGAAAACATTCTCTCATAGTTGTGTAAGCCAGAAGTCTGAAATCAAGGTGTTCATAGGGCCGTGCTCTGCCTAGAGTATCTAGGGAAGAACCCCTTCCATGCCTCTCTCCTAGATTCTGGTGGCAGCAGCAATCCTGGCATTCCTTGTGGCCTCCATAGTCACATTGCCTCCTCCTCTCTCTGTTCTCTCTTTGCGTCTGTGCCAAATCTCTGCCTCTTCTAAAGGCACCTGTGATGGCATTTTAACCATACCTTGGATAATCCAGCATAAGCTTTTCTCTAGGTCCTTAATGTAACCACATCTTTTTTATTTTATTTTATTTTATTTTATTTATTTATTTTATTTTATTTTATTTTATTTTATTTTATTATTTTATTTTAATTTTATTTATTTTATTATTTTATTTTATTTTATTTTATTTTATTATTTTATTTTATTTTATTTTATTATTTTATTTATTTTATTTTATTTTATTTTATTTATTTTATTTTATTTTATTTATTTTATTTTATTTTATTTTATTATTTTATTTTATTTTATTTTATTTTATTTTATTTTATTTTATTTTTATTTAATTATTTAATTTAATTTAATTTAATTTTATTTTATTTTATTATTTTATTTTATTTTATTTATTTTATTTTATATTTTATTTTATTTTATATTTTATTTATTTTAAATTTTATTTTATTTTATTTTATTTTATTTTATTTTATTTTGAGTATGTTATGTTAATCACCATACATTACATCATTAGTTTTTGATGTAGTGTTCCATGAATCATTGTTTGCATATAACACCCAGTGCTCCATGAAGAACGTGCCCTCTTTAATACCCATCACCAGGCTAACCCATCCTCCCATCCCCCTCCCCTCTAGAACCCTCAGTTTGTTTTTCAGAGTCCATAGTCTCTCATGGTTCATCTCCCCGTCTTTTACCATGTAAAGTATCATTCACAAGTTCCAGAGATTGACATGGATATGAATTGGCAGTGGTGGGGGAGTGATTTTTCAGCCTACCACAAAAGTTGTCACTTTTGTTGATCTTTCAGAGGACCAGATTTTGGTTTCATTGAAATCCTATATTGATCTTCTAATCTCCATTTGATTAATTTCTGATCAAATCTTTATTATTTCCTTTTTTGTGTTTGCTTTAGATTTAGTTTTCTGTTTTTTCCCAGTCTCTGAAGGTAGAAGGTTATGTTATTCATTTGAGATTTTTTTTTAATGTATGCATTTACAGATATAAATTTCTTTATAAGCCCTGCTTTGGGTGCATCCTGTAAGTTTTGGTATGTTGTGTCTTTGTTTTCATTTATCTCAAAGATATGTCTATCCTTTTAAATATATTGAGGTTTATTTTATGGGATAGCATATGCTCTATCTTGGAGAATGTTTCATGTGCCCTTGAGAAAGATATTCTGCTCTTCTTGAGTGGAGTGTCCTATAGATGTCTGTTAGGTCTAGTTGGTTTATTGCGTTATTCTGGTCTTCTATTTCCTTATTGAGCTCTTGCTTAATTGTTGTTATTGAGAGTGTGGTGTTGCATCTCCAATTATTATGTTGAATTGTCTATTTCTTCTTTCACTTCTGTCAGTTTTGCTTTGTGTAGTTTGGTGCTTTGCTATTAGGTGCATGAACGTTTATAATTGTTACACCTTTTTGATATATTGACCCTTTTATCATTATAAAATGTCCTTCTTGGGGCGCCTGGGTGGCTCAGTCATTAAGTGTCTGCCTTCGGCTCAGGTCATGGTCCCGGGGTCCTGGGATTGAGCCCTGCATCAGGCTCCCTGCTCAGTGGGAAGCCTGCCTCTCCCTCTCCTACTCCCTCTCTGTGTTCCCTCTCTCTCTGTGTCTCTCTCTCTTTCAAATAAATAAATAAAATCTTAAAAAAAAGTCCTTCTTTATTTCTCTTAGCATTTTTTTGTTTTAAAATGTGCTCTTTATAATATTATCATAGCCATTCCCTCTTGTGGTTGCTGTTCGCATAATAGTATCTCTCTCCATCCTTCTATTTTTAACCTGTATTTTTTTCTCTTCTTTTAGATTTTCTTTTTTTAAATTTTTTTATTATGTTAACCACCATACATTACATCATTAGCTTTTGATGTAGTGTTCCATGATTCATTGTTTGTGCATAACACCCAGTGCTCCACGAAGAATGTGCCCTCTTTAATACCCATCACCAGGCTAACCCATCTCCCCACCCCCTCCCCTCTAGAACCCTCACTTTGTTTTTCAGAGTCCATCATCTCTAATGGTTCGTCTCCCCCTCCAACTTACTCCCCTTCATTCTTCCCTTCCTGCTATCTTCTTCTTCTTTTTTTTTCTTAACATATATTGCATTATTTGTTTCAGAAGTACAGATCTGTGATTCACAGTCTTGCACAATTCACAGCACTCACCATAGCACATACCCTCCCCTTTTTAATCTGTATTTTTGAATCTAAAGTGTTTCTTCTATAAACAGCATATAGTTGGGTCATTTTTTTCCCCCCTAAATCCTGTCTGACAGTCTCTGCCTTTCAAAAAGATTGTTTAATCCATTCACATTAAATGTTGTCATTGATACAGTTCGATTTATATCTGCCGGTTTTCTTTTGTATTCTATATATCTTATATCATTTTTGTGCTTCTGTTCCTCTTTTATTGTTTCCCTTTGCATTAAATGAATATTTTCTAATGTAGCATTTTAAATTTTTTAAAGACTTTTTATTTATTTATTTATTTATTTATTTATTTATTTATTTATTTATTTAGAGATTGAGTGGGATTGGAGGGAGGGGCAGATGGAAAGGGAGAACGGAATTTCAAACAGAGTCCATGTTGAGCATGGAGCCAACATGGGGCTCGATCTCATAACCCTGAAGTCACAACCAGAGTAGAAAACCAGAGTCAGATGCTCAATGACTGAGCCACCCAGACCCCCCAATATTTTAATTTTGAAAATGATTTTTTTCAGTACATTTTTGAGTTATTTCCTTAGTGATTGTTTTAGTGCTTATTATATACATCTTAGCTTTTCAGAACCAGCTTTAGATTTATACTACCTTAATTCTAGAGAGCTATAGAAATGTTCCTTATAGATCTATTCCTTTTCTCACTTTTTGTGGCATTAATCATGTATGTACTATATCTCTAAATGTTATAAACCCAAGAAGTCATTGCATAATTATTTCTATATATAATTTAATGTCTCTTAAAGAAGCTGAAAGAATAGAGAACAAGTATGTATTTATAGCTTTTATTGTATTAATCTTCTTATTTAGCATTTCTGGTTCTCATTATTTATTCTGTGGAATTAAGTTACCATCTGGAGTTATTTCCTTAGCCCAATACAGTTTTGTTCCCATGTTTTTTGTGTTGTTATTGACAAATATATTTCTATATGTTATGGACCCAGTGATACATTATATCCATATTGTTTTATACAGCTGCTTTCTAAATCACAGATGAGAAAAATATGCATTTATACTATCTGCTATAATTATGTAATCATTCTTACCAGTGTCTTTGCTTTTTCATTTGGATTCACAGTACTGTCTGGAATCACTTGCTTTCAGCCTGAAGAAATTTTTTTCAAGATACAAGAACAAGTATATCTTGTATGCTGTTGGCTAGCAACAAATTTTTTCAGTTGTTATTTTTTGGATCTGAGAATGCATTTATTTCACTTTTCTTTTTGCAAGATAACTTTTTTTCCATATAAGATTTTTGGCTGACAGTGTTTTGTTTGAGAACTTAGAACATGTTATGCCACTGTCTCTGGACTCCCTTGTTCTGATGAAAAGTTAGTTGTTAATCTTTTGGGGTTTTTATGCAATTTGTGAGTCCTTTTTCTCTTGCTGTTTTCAGGAATCCCTCCTCCCCTTGTTTTGTATTTCAACATTTTTACTATGATGGGTCTGTTTGTGGATCTTCTTGCATTTATCCTATGTGGAATTCATTGAGCTTCCTAGTTGTGTAGATTAATTGTTTTTAACAAATTTGGGGAAATTTCAGCCATTATTTCTTTGAATATTTTGTCTGCTCTTTTCTCTCTTCTCTTTCTGACATTCCGGTTACATGTATTTTTATGTTCTTAATTCAGTCCCATATTTCTCTGAGGCTCATTTTTCTTAATTCTTTTTTTAAAATTAACCACTTAACTATTAATTATTAACTCTTGCTATTGTTACTTTCCTGTTTATTCATTTAGTAACTGGCTGGATTATTTTAGTGTAGTCTATATCTTTCAGCTATTAATCTTTAGGGGGTGCAGCCATGGGTATGACCACAGTCACCCTGAGGTGACAGTGGTTTTGGTAGAGCTTCTCATCACTGTCCCAATCCCTGAATATGTCCAGTTGTGAAGCTTAACCAATTGCTGGCTGTTTTTTCTAATGTTTTCATTAATGCCATATGGAATAAATTGTTCTACAAATGACTCCAATCAAATTTGTGCTCCTTTAAGGGGTTAATATCTGAGGTCAGTATATGAGATTGTTTCTGATCCCTGGAGGGTTCCTGTCAACTATCTCGTTCCCCCATTCTCCCTGGCAAACCATCCAGCCTGTTTAGCTTATATCTCCAGTGAATCTAATTTCCTTCCAATTACTTTTAACCATAACACTATTTTTTTTTCTAGAGCCCCCTGAAGCTTAAAATTCACACTCTGCTGCAAATGAAGTCAGGCTTTTTGTTTGTTTGTTTGTTTTTAGGATGAGATTAGGATCTATCTATTTCAGGGCTATTTCTCTCCTGGGCAGGATCTCTAAGTCGCAGCTCTGGAGCTGCAGGTGATGGGGGGGGAGGGGAGCGGGGACTTGTGTGCTTCTTTCTAGGTGACAACCCTTCTTTGGATGCTTAGTGTGTGTTGGGGTGGGCAGTAGCCTTAAGTCCTTTTAGCCTGGCTCTTCCAGCATAGAACTACTGCCTTACAAGTTGGGGTGAGGATGTTTGGAGCCCCAACATTCTCAGGAGCACCATGTTCAAGACAGAGCCTATCCCACAAGTTGAAGCTAGACAGAAGAAGGAAACTCATGGTTCTCATCCACATTCACCCAGAACTTACCCTTAGCAACAGATACCCGGTTCAGAGTGAGAAATCCTGATGTTATCCCCAACTCCCAGAGAGATACTCCTGTAGGTGGGAACTTGTGTTCTTTGCTATACCAAGTCTCGACTAGAGTTTCTGTCTTGCTGTACTGGAAGAGAAAAGAGAGGGAACAGTTCATGGTTCAAATACGCTAACTCTTGCTGTCCTTATCAAGTTTTAGTAGATTTTCTTGAATAAAAGTTTCCTAATTTTTTGCATGCACTTAAAACCTTTTCCAGAGAATTTAACTGTCGTTTTAAAATAATTTTCACCAGTTTCACTGGGAAGCAGATCCACAAAGCTCTTTTCTGTGTCATGCCAGAAGTAGAACCAGCTCCAGTAATTTTTATGTGGCTTTCTTTATTTCTGACACCCTCATTTTGCTTTATGCCTTGGTTGTCTCCATATCATCACTAAATCATTTGTTTGTTTTTTTCAAGAAGAGTTCATGTGTAGTCTCTGAATTTTTCATGATCAAGTGTATTTCCCTGTTGCATTTGTACTTCAGTAAGATTAACCACTTAAAATATTTTTGGTGTGACCTTTTGTTTTCCTTAGAACTTTGTTCGTGGAATAGACTGGCTCTGTTTTTTTCTCTTTGTACTTGGAAGTTACTCCATTTTTTTTTCCTGCAAACTTTTTTCTTTATTCCTAAAATTAAATAACTTATTGAGGATATATTTTAACTTTGACTATTTTACATTCAGATGTATGGTGTACCCTTTCAAGGTACAGATTGACTTTTCCCCCTTATTAAAGAGAATGTTTCCCATATGTCTCTGAATATTTTTTTAGAACCACCTATTTTATTCTTTAATTAGAAAATACCAATTATCCATATTGAATTATCTATATTCCTCAGATCCATCATTTTCTCAATATTTGTTTTAATCTTTTGACTGGTTTTTGGTGGTGCACTCTTGTCATTTAACAATGGCAATCTGTTATTTTTTCTAAGTCTTCCAATAATCTGATAACAATTTTGTTCTCCATCTTTTCTACTTAGCTTGGTATTCTCCTTTTCTATTTTTTAAAAAAACCTTTTGTCCTATCATCTTAATTTTGAGCTGATTTTTTACTTCTTTTGAATTCTTATTAAGTCCTGGAGCACATAACAACTTTTCAGATTTTGCTAATTTTTCTTCGATTGTATTTTTTTCCAACTGGATTTTTTTAACTGCCTTTGATTTTATGTTCCTTAGCTTTCTTTGTTTGCTTGTCTTTTCTTTTTTTAAAAAATATATGTGCATAATTTCCATGCTTTTCTCCTTTAATTTTTTCTTAACTTTACATCATCAGTTCTATTTAGATTCTTGTTACTACAGTGTGGTCTTCACACCAGAGACAGTGGTATCATCTAGGGGCTTATTAGAAATGCAGAATCAAAGACCCCACCCAGGATCTACTGAAACAGAAGCTGCATTTTAACAAGATCCCCAGGTGATCATTATACACATTAATGTTTGAGAGGCACTGCTCAAACTTCACTGCACACTGAAGTAAACTGGGGAGCTTTAAAGAATACTGATGCTTGAGGTTATGATTTAATCAGTATGGTATATGGCCTAGGCATGAGAATTATTCTAAAATGCAGCAAAGTTTGAGAATCACTGACCTAAACCTTCCATTTATTTCTGATATTGTATGGATTACTTCTTTTTGTCATTTTTCTCAATGTATTTAGTTTGTCGTTTATTCCTTCCATTTTATCCTCCTCTGTACATACCCAGCAAACTAGGTCTTGCATTCTATTTATTCTGTGATGTGAGAGGGAGTATTAAGAGGATGGAGGTGGAAGAAGAGGAGGAATAGTTCAGTTATGGATGGTCGAACTGGGTTTGGCTCCTTCTTTTGATATCCATTAAATGTCTAACTTCACCAGCCAGGGATGCATCCGAATTCTTGTGGATGTCACCTTTCAAAATGACAAGAAGTTCGACCCATTCCATTGGAATGCTGGGAGCTTTCACTCTTAGGGGTCATTCCTTTACTCATCTCAGGACCACCTATGCATCTTTTGGACAGAACTACTTCTTCCTATGTTGTAGGAAATTAGTGAACAATTCGTAGATTTTGTTTTGTTATGTTTTGTTTTAAGCTTCTTGTCTTAGTCCTATTTTTTTGTGGGTTGATGGTGAGGTTAGGGGTTATGTTAAGCCATTTCATAACAGAAAACAGTTTCATTTAAAAAATATTTATGGCTTAAGGTTGTCTACTACTCTATCCTTTTACTGGTGGAGAATTTTTACTCTTTTTTTCCTTCATTTCACTAGAGACATTGATTAGAAAGTCACTGTTTGATTTTGCCATTAATCTAGATGTTATGTGGCTATTCATACAAACTAAATTTGTGTTTGTATTTTAAGCAAAATTATTTGGCATTTTTGGCATATATTAGGCTGTAAACTGTAGACTTCAGTCAGAATTTAAGTATCAGCCATTTTATATTTGACTTTAAAAGTTTTCTATAAAATGCTTTTATTATTTATGTCTTAATCTAAAATATCATTGTTAGTTTATTCAAGTAACATAGGCCTATTTCTTAATCTTATAATTATAAATATTATATGTTTGTTTATATGCACTATAGCACATATGTAAAAATAATCTGTCTTTCAAATAAGGGTACCTGCATATTCAGGAGTGTTTATATTAATGTTGTTGTCAGTGCACCAGATGAGATCTATCCAAGCACAATAAATTTGATTTACAACTTAAATTACAATATGTCTCATTGAAAAAAAATTAACAGTTAAAAATGAGCTCAATTTAAGGTAAAAGAGCTAAAACACCTTATTGTTTCTTAAAAACAAAGTGAATCTTATTACAGATTAAATTCATTTATTAATATATAATAAGTTAAATCATTTAAACTTACTGTACATTAATGGCGATTTTATTTTTATTTTTGATCCCACTTCCTCTATTTTTTAATTATATAAACATTTTTAGTTGAGTTGTTTTCAGCTTTTAGTAAGGTTTTTCTGGGGTTAACAAAGATCTACCAACTGAATATCTAATAAGTAAAGGTTTAGCAGTATGTCTAAGGTCAGTGACTAGATAAATGGACACAGAAGACACTGAAATCTGTTACTTCACTAATTTCATGCTCTTTCAAATAAAAGATCTGTTTTAATGATACTTTGCAACATCAGCAAATTAGATGAATCCTTGTTAAGTAAAAACTAGCTCTGTTGTCTTTTAAAATCTCTAAAGATTTTTAGAATTTGAATATCTGACATATATTTTAATTTATTATTTTATTTTTATTATCATAAGCCTGAGGTTACTTGCAATTTAGTTGAATATATGAATCAGTTTGAGGAGAAATGACGTCATAAAAAGTTGTCTTCTAATTCAAGAACATGGATAAATTAATTTAGACTTTTACTTTTCTCAGAAATGTTTCATAGTTTAGAAAGTAGAGATCTTGAATATCTTTCATTATATTTATTCCTAGGTATTTGATTTTGTTGTTACTGTTGTAAATGCTGTTTTAAAAATTTTACTTTTTAGTATTTGTGCTAGTATATAAAAGTGTAATTAATATTCATATATTGACCTATCCTATGACCTAAGTTCATTAACCAGTGCTATTAACTGCTTTGTAGATTCTTTAGGATTTTCTTCGTAAATGGATCCTACCATCTACAAATTGAAACAGTTTTATTTTCTTCATTCCAATCTTTATGCCTTTTATTTCTTTTCTTTTCTTATTGCACAAAGACCTGTAGTACAAATTCGAACAGAAATAGTGAGAGAGGATATCCTTGCCTTCTTTCTAATCTTAGAGGAAAAGAATTCAATATTTCACTATAAAGTTTGATGTGTACACTAAGAATCTCACCACCTACATTCAGTAATTGACCTTTTACTATATTTGCTTAATCACAAACTATTTAGCAATCCATCAAACTATGGATCAATCCATTGCCTTTTTTGAGTATATTTCAAAGTAAGTTGCAGACATTCATTTGCCTCACCCCAAAACAATTAATCATGCATAATATTAAATATGGTTCATTGTTAATTTACATTCCTCCTTTTTATCTCTTGAGGTAAAATTTATATTTAATGAACTACACAAACCTGCACTGTATCATTTCATGATTTTTTGACAACTGCATGCACCTGTGTAACCCAGCCCAAATGCATGCACCTGTGTGACCTAGCCTCTGTTGTGGAAGACAAAATGCACTGGATGAATAAGGAGATGATTTTATTCAGGCTATTGCAATAGGGGAAATATTCATTAATGAGGAGTATCTCAAAGAAAAGGATGTGGGCCTAGGGTTTTACAGAGGTAGGTAAACAGGGGAATCAACCACAAGTCTTATGGGAGTCTTGAGGAAGGATAGTCTTATATGGGAATATGAGAGGGCAGGTGGTCATTCGCAGTTAGATGGTTTTAGGTAAACAAAGAGTGAAGGAATTTCTTAACCATCTTTGATTTTGGGGAGCACAGGGCTCAGGTAAAATTCAACATTGTCAGTCTCCACTTTTGTTTAAGAAGACTGTTTTTTGTGGCTGTATGAGATAATAAGCATCCTAAATGGAGCAAAGAGGGTTTAATAGTTTCTCAAGGACTCTGTTGACATCATTTCTGTATAATCAGTTAGACCATCTTTTGAGAGTTGGTGGCAAAAGGCAGTGGTCCTAGAGAGTCCTAGAGATCAGGTATTTTAAAAGAGGGATGCCTGAAATGAAAAGGAGAAAATATTAATATAAAAAGTTATACTAAAGAAACAGAAGTGTATCCTTGAAGGTAAGATGTGAGTAGAGGAAAATGTCTTGGTTATGTGGCACCATTATTGATTTTCTTGAAGCTCTCATGCTGGGATATTGATGGTCTTGGTGATGTTAGCCACATTCTTATATGGGGGCATGTATGACCCAAGTATTTTGCCAGACTTTCTTTTCAAGGAGAATTTAGTTCATGCATGATCTGCTGTGGTCTTGAGTCTTTTAGGTCTTATGCAAAATTGCCTGGCTTCCACTTGCAGGACTTCTTTAGATCTTGAGTAATAGGGCCAACTTCAAGGCAGCCAAGGTATATGGGCAGTTTGAATTTAGCTCTTGGTGACGCCAAGTTAGGAAGAAGAGAGAAGAACTAAAGTTGGCTTGGAGGATTGTAGCTAGATATTGAAGAAACCTGATCTTTAAGAATTAAAAATTTGGTAAGGATTATTAATTTGTGCAAGGAACAAAATATAAGCCAATATACATCTAAATACCAAAAATTATCTTTTTCCACCATTGGAGAAGAAGTAAATGAAGTCTCTACCAGACAAGACAAAGTTTGCATATCTATTAGTTACCTACAATTTACAGAGTTGCAAAATATCTCAAAGACATTGAACAGGGCTAGACTGATAACCCAGAAAAGTGTTCTAGTGATGATGGATAGTTTTCCATTGAACACAACATTTCTTTCTACAGTTACCCTTCTTTTGATCAAAAATAATCTCAAGGAAAAATTATTCTTGATCTCATTAGATTTGGCCTGATTACTTACATAGGTGCAGCAAGAATTATAATTACTACAGGTCTTTATAGTAAATTATAATTACTATAAAGACTTTAAATTTGCTTTGCAGGAAATTTTTGTAAGAAATTTCAGATTGGATTCTTTTTTAAAATTTTATTTTATTTTTAAAATTTTAATTTCAGTATAGTTAATATATAGTGTTATTTAGTTTCAGGCATACAATATAGTGATTAAACAATTCCATACATCACCCAATGCTCATCACAACACGTGCACTCCTTAATCCCCATCACCTGTTTCACTCATCCCCCCGCCCCGGTAATATCAGTTTGTTCTCAATAATTAAGAGTCTGTTTCTTGGCTTGTTTCTATTTTTTTTTCCTTTGCTCCTTTGTTTTATTTCTAAAATCCCACACATGAGTGAAATCATATGGTATTTGTCATTCTCTGACTTATTTCACTTAGCATTATACTCTCTAGCTCCATCCATGTCATTGCAAATGGCAAGATTTGTTTTTATGGCTGAATAATATTCCATTGTATATATACACCATATCTTCTTTGTCACTTCATCTATCGATGGACACTTGAGATGCTTCCATAATTTGGCTGTTGTAAATAATGCTGCTATAAAACAGTATGGTACTGGCACAAAAATAGACACATAGATCAATGGAACAGAATAGAAAACCCAGAAATAAACCCACAATTATATGGTCAATTAATCTTTGACAAAGCTGTAAAGAATATCCAATGGGACAAAGTCTCTTCAACAAATGGTTTTGGAAAACTGGACAGCCACATGCAAAAGACTGAAACTGGACCACTTTCTTACACCATACAGAAATATAATTCAAAATGGATTAAAGACCTAAATGTCAGATTGGAATTTTAAAAGCATCTTAAAAATATCAGGCCAAGCCAAGAACTTGCCACTTGACTTCCCCATCATACTATAAATTTGGATGAATTCCTTTTTTCTCAAGATCTCAGCAATATCCAAGCCTGCCAGAACATGACCTTCCTTAGTCCTCCTACGTGGTTGAGGATCTTTTAAGTTTGTTATTTATATCATTGTTTATTCACTAATTTGTGGAAGTACTATTGCTGTGAGTCTTCTGTGGAATTCTAAGGGAAAATGTGCCCTTAGTTTCACCCTTTATTTCCAATTTTAATGCCTCAAGAGTGAGCTAACCCTTCTGAAGGGGGACCCTCTTTTGTCCTGCCTTAAGAAAATAGGCCCACAGAAGTCTCTAGTACTTACAGTGCCCAAGTCTGTTACCCAGACAACATCTGCACTCTTCTCCCATAGCATTAATTTTCATAGAGATTTCCTGGGTTTGGCACTTATAATTTATGTGAAGAAAACCTGAGAAAGGATAGATATCAACAGTCTGTGCTGCCTGTTGAATAAAAGCTGTCGAAAGTTACATAGAGAGCAAAAATCCTTACCTAAATACCTAAATGAGTAGTTGGCCTTTAGAATAGCACTAAATCAAGATTGGTCATTTCTATTTGTTCATTCTCTGTAGACTTTAGCCAGAATTCTGTCCTTAGAAAATATATTACTCCCACATCAAAAATAATCTTGTTATACTTCCAAAGCACTTAGCAACCTTTTATATGTCATTCAGGTGTAAATTAGTGAATGTTATTTTTTCTAATCACAGTAGCTATCAGGATGTATTAACAGGAAAAGCTAATTGAATAGCAAAAATCCATGAGTGAAATAGCTCTTTCAGTCAGCTCTGGTTTACCATATCATGGCAGCATTGCATTAAATCCTCATAAAGTACAACTGATTATTTAAAATGTAATAATTGACTGTGGAAAAGAAGTGATATGCATAGTGGGGGTAGGGGAAACTCTGTTATTGCCTATTCTACCTGCTGTTTTTCTCACAGTCAGAGCATCTCTTTGGTATGGGAGGGAGGGAAGCTGAAATGTACTGACCCCTTTGTAGAGCTGGGGATAAGGACCTAAAGGCTTCAGAGAAACATAGCGCATGCTGAGCAGCCCACAAAGCCCCCATTATTACTGTGTGGGCAACTCCGTTTGCATCTCATTGAAAATGTTGTCTTGCACATCAACATAAGCAATTAAAAAATAAAAGAGGAAAAACATCCGCCTGCTTGTTTAAGATGCTCAGCAAAAGAAGGGAAGCTTGAGATTTGAGAGAAAAGGGAAGGTTTGTAGTATCAAAATTCCATGGTCACCCCCCCTACTGAAACTTGCCCATAAAGCTACTTTTTAAAAAGCCTTAAAAGAAGGAGGGGAAAGCACTGAAAGAAGCTTTCATGTCTGCCAAAATGTAGGTTCATTAAGCAGTATACAAAGAAATGAAATTTTGTTTCACTTGCTTTCATATTAATTTCAAAATAAGTTGAATACAATGAATTTAACTTTTCAGGATGTTCCTCTGGGGCATGAGTTCTGCTTATGGGCTCAGTAAATATATAATATGAAATCTGGATTGATAGAGAAATAGAAACATAAAACTAAGGAAAATTGAAAAGGAATCTGAGAATCAGGGAGAGAGAGTATGATGTATGAAAAGAAAATGGGATGAGAAATTAGGCAATGGGACTGTTATGAAGATACAGAAGTTGTAGGGAAAGCACAGGAGGAAGAGTTTAAGTAGAGAAGTGAACCTTCATTTCTTGTCCCATCTCTTCCATCTCTACCTCCCCATCTCTGCATAGCTGAGTTCCCTAATGTTCCATCACCTCACTTTGGATCATCTATGTCAGTCAGGAAGTTTGAAGATGTTCCAATGTCCCAGCAAATGGATTTGTCTATGAAGAAGGGGAACCATTCATTAGCTGACTGTACCTAATTTCTAATAGAAGGGCAGTTCTCCAAACTGGCCTGTGAATGCACTTAATACACCAGCACTGAAGTTGTAGTTTAGATCTACTGGGGAGGGCAGTGAGGTTTGCAGACATGAATGAGAATGAGTCAGGCTGCATATGCTAAGTGCAATTGACTAACTGTAAGCAAAATAGGCAAAGGAAACACTAACAGAATACATCAACATCCAACCTTAAAAACCATGGTAGTGGTTGTCCAATGAGAAGAAACAATACTAACAACTTGTGTGTTGAAGAGACAGGATTTGGTTTAAAGGTCGCCTGCCATTTTCTGTGAACAAGAGATACAAAACCCTTGAAAAGTGCACTTATGATTATGTCACAAAATTGAATGTATATATATGTGTGTGTATATATATATATATATATATATATATATATATATGTATAAGCTGACTGAGAAAGTGAAAATGAAATTAATGTTTTTATTAACAGTCACTGTTAGTATATACCATTTATGATTTCTTTAAATTTTCACAATACATGCTGTATGTATTTTTATCCCCATTTTACAAGCTAGGGAATTAAAGCACATAGAAGTTTATGCCAATTACAGAACCAGTGAGTAGCTGATTGATGGTTTAATTCAGCTCTAACACTAGACCCTATCTTTTTTCCATTATAATACCATACTGCCTGCCATGGAAGAGTTACATCTATCCTTGTTACTATAAAATACATGATAATAATGTGCTTAGTGCCCTGCTCCTTAAACACAAAGAATGCATGTGTGCATATGCATGTCTATGTTCTCCCTAAAAACAGGGCATTGGCTAATTTTGAGATAGGATTACAATCCTAACAATCGTTGTTAGGAACATTATTAACTCCCCAGAAACCCTCCTTGTCATGACCCACCCATCACCAAGAGTACTCAAGGAAATTTTATGGAAAGGAAAGGTGCTAACATGTTTTGAGAATCTATTATGTGACAGACACTCTGTCAGATACTTTCCTGGCAACTTTCAAGATAGATGATGTTATGGATTCTTGTCCATATCTTTCCTACCCCATTGTTTCCCAAATCAGCTCCAAGTTTCCAGTCATGTCTTTCATTTCTGGGTGGACTCATATTAGTGCTGTTGGACAGCAGACTACACCTTTCATGTGATCTCTCTCCTAAGTCTTCTCTTTAAGCTATTTCTCTGTCCATTCTGCTCCCTTTTCCTTGCGTTCCTCAGCCCTTCTCAAATTCTTACTGTCCTACCCTTTCTGTTTATTCACCATGATTCCCTGCTGTTGAACATAATAGGATCTGAAATTTCTAGAGCCCAGAATGACTTTTAGTCCTGGTTTCTCAAAAGCCAAACTGAGAGAAAATCCTCCACAACAGTTTCCTTTCTCTCATTTGAGGAACAGCAGTGCTCCATATTCTACCCTATCCCCATCTTTTTTTGTCCTACCTTCTGAAGCCTTCTACATCCCAAAGTGGTAGGACCTGGAGCGTGGTTGTTTCCTCCCACCACTGAGCAAAATTGGTGGGAGGAAAAGTGTCTGTCTGTCTGTGTGTGTTTTCACTCAAGCACGTGCCCTGTCCTGAATCACTAAATTTAAACACCCATGGGGGCTGTGACATCACAAGAGTCAGCTGTTCGGCATTGTGGACTGTAGGCAAAGACTGGTTAATTGGTTGAATTGTTCTTTGACTTTCAGTTGGAGACTTTGGTGTTTACATATTGCTCACATCTGTCTTCTCTCACTCAATCTCTGCTACTTTTCTTCCCATACTCTCATTTTCTTCACTTACAAATCCCTAACTTCAATGACTCACATTCTGTTGGAAGTGGTCAGAGGCACACTTGGGGTCTAATTGACTCTAAGAAGAAAACCAAGCCTCATTAGTAGTGGGTGGGCTGAGGTTCTGGTTGTTGCTTGTGCTTTCCCACTATGCCAGAAGTGTACAGCTGGAGAAAATTTGGGGCTAGACCAGAAATACAGCAAGCAAACCAGCTTAACATTTCCCATATGTGTGAGCCTGTATTTAATCATAATCAGCCCACCCACTCACCCTGCCACAGCTGGCACATGCAGTCCATTCATAGACAGCATCTGCTCCAGGCTCTTGCCCCAGATGGGGTCCTGATTACATCTGCTGCTGCTCCTGCACTTGTCTCCCTGGGACAGGAAGTCCTGGGTCCATAGCCCTGGTTTCTGTTTGACCTCCTATTTTTAACGCCTTTCCTAGGCTAAGTGGGCTTTGGCTTCCTTTTCTATTATCATCTCTACCCATTGCTCTAATTTTGGTTTTCCTATAGAGGCTTGACCCTAGGAACCCCCCAAATCTACCTATTGCCCCCAAAATACCACAACTCATCCAATTCATGGGTGGTAGGCAGTTATTCTCCTTCTTTAGTGCAAAAATAAGAGGCATCCATTAAGCAGGGCATATAGCATTATAGATGTAAAGGGGTTTGAGAATGTTTATAAAATGGAAATTTAAACACTATTAACATCATATTATTTTTGGTACAATTTTGTTTTTTTATTTTTTGTTTTTTAAAATTTTATTTTATTATGTTATGTTAGTCACCATATATCATTAGTTTTTTTAATTTTATTTTATTATGTTATGTGAGTCACCATACACCATTAGTTTTTTTTTATTATGTTACGTTAATCACCATACATTACATCATTAGTTTTTGATGTAGTGTTCCATGATTCATTGTTTGCGTATAACACCCAGTGCTCCATGCAGAACATGCTCTCTTTAATACCCATCACCAGGCTAACCCACCCCCCACACCCCCTCCCCTCTAGAACCCTCAGTTTGTTCTTCAGAGTCCATAGTCTCTCATGGTTCGTCTCCCCCTCCGATTTCCCCCCGTTCATTCTTCCCTTCCTGCTATCTTCTTTATCTTTTTTTTTTTTTTTGACACATAATGTATTATTTGTTTCAGAGGTACAGGTCTGTGATTCAACATTGATGTAGTGATCCACGCTTCATTGTTTTCCTATAACACCCAGTGCTCCATGCAGTACATGCCCTCAATACCCATCACCAGGCTAATCCATCCCCCCACCCCCCTCCCCTCTAACACCCTCAGTTCGTTTCTCAGAGTCCATAGTCTCTCATGGTTCATCTCTCCCTCCAATTCCCCCCCCCTTCATTTTTCCCTTCCTTCTCCTAATGTCCTCCATGCTATTCCTTATGTTCCACAAATAAGTGAAACCTTATGGTAATTGATTTTCTCTGCTTGACTTATTTCACTTACTATAATCCCCTCCAGTCCCATCCATGTTGATGTAGAAGTTGAGTATTCATCCTTTCTGATGGCTGAGTAATATTCCATTGTATATATGGACCACATCTTCTTTATCCATTCATCTGTTGAAGGGCATCTCGGCTCTTTCCACGGTTTGGCTATTGCAGACATTGCTGCTATGAACATTGGGGTGCATATGACCCATCTTTTCACTACATCTGTGTCTGGGGTAAATAGCCAGGAGTGCAATTGCTGGGTCATAGGGTAGCTCTATTTTTAATTATTTGAGGCACCTCCACACTGTTTTCCAAAGTGGCTGTACCAACTTGCATTCCCACCAACAGTGTAAGAGGGTTTCCCTTTCTCCACAAGCTCTCCAACATTTGTTGTTTCTTGCCTTGTCAATTTTTGCCATTCTAACTGGTGTAAGGTGGTATCTCAATGTGGTTTTGATTTGAATTTTCCTGATGGCTAATGATGATGAATATTTTTTCATGTATCTGTTAGCCCTTTGTATGTCTTCTCCAGAGAAGTGTCTGTTCAGGTCTTCTGCCCATTTTTTGACTTATTTGTTTTTTTGGGTGTTGAGTTTGAGAAGTTCTTTATAGATCTTGGATACCAGCCCTTTATCTGTAGTGTCATTTGCAAATATCTTCTCCCATTCTGTGGGTTGCCTGTTTGTTTTGTTGACTGTTTCTTTTGCTGTGCAGAAGCTTTTTTTTTTTTTTAAAGATTTTATTTATTTGACAGAGAGAGACACAGCAAGAGAGGGAACACAAGCAGGAAGAGTGGGAGAAGGAGAGGGAGAAGCAGGCCTCCCGCCAAGCAGGAAACCCTATGTGGGGCTCGATCCCAGGACCCTGGGATCACGACCCGAGCCGAAGGCAGACGCCCAACTATCTGACCCACCCAGGCGCTCCAAGCTTTTTATCTTGATGAAGTCCCAAAAGTTCATTTTTGCTTTTGTTCCACTAGCCTTTGGAGATGTATCTTGAAAGAAGTTGCTGTGGCCGATGTCAAAGAGGTTACTCCTTATGTTCTCTTCTAGGATTTTGATGAATTCCTGTCTCACATTGAGGTCTTTCATCCATTTTTAGTTCATCTTTTTGTATGGTGTTAGAGAATGGTCAAGTTTTGTTCTTCTGTATATAGCTGTCCAATTTTCCCAGCACCATTTGTTGAAGAGACTGTCTTTTTTCAATTGCATAGTTTTTCCTTTGTCGAAGATCAGTTGACCATAGAAATGAGGGTCCATATCTGGGCTCTCTATTCTGTTCCATTGATCTATGTGTCTGTTTTGTGCCAGTACCATGCTGTCTTGGTGATCACAGCTTTGTAATATAGCTTGAAATCAGGCAATGTGATGCCTCCAGCTTTGTTTTTCTTTTCCAATATTTCCTTGGTGATTCGGGGTCTTTTCTGATCCATACAAATTTTAGGATTTTTTGTTCCAGCACTTTGAAAAATGTCATTGGAACTTTGATTGGGATGGCATTGAAGGTATAGATTGCTCTGGGTAGCATAGACATTTTAACAATGTTTATTCTTCCGATCCATGAGCAAGGAATGTTTTTCCATCTTTTTGTGTCTTCTTCAATTTCTTTCATGAGTGCTCTGTAGTTCCTAGAGCATAGATCCTTTACCTCTTTGGTTAGGTTTATTCTGAGTTGTCTTATGGTTTTTGGTGCTATTGTAAATGGAATTGTTTCTCTAATTTCTCTTTCTACAGTTGCATTGCTAGTGTATAAGAAAGCAACTGATTTCTGTGCATTGATTTTGTATCCTGAAACATTACTGAATTGCTGTATGAGTTCTAGTAATTTGGGAGTGGAGTCTTTTGTGTTCTCCACATAAATATCATGTCATCTTCGAAGAGAGAGAGTTTGACTTCTTTGCCAATTTGAATACGTTTTACTTCTTTTTGTTTTCTGATTGCTGTTGCTAGGACTTCTAATACTATGTTGAACAATAGTGGCGAGAGTGGGCATTCTTGACGTGTTCCTGATCTTAAGGGAAAGGTTCTCAGCTTTTCCCCCATTGAGGATCATATTTGCTGTGGGTTTTTCATAGATAGATTTTATGAACTTGAGGAATGTTCCCTTTAGCCCTATACTCTGAAGAGTTTTAATCAGGAAAGGATGTTGTATTTTGTCAAATGCTTTTTCTGGATCAATTGAGAGCACCATATGGTTCTTCTCTCTCCTCTTATTAATGTGTTCTATCACACTGATTGATTTGTGAATATTGAACCACCCTTGCATCCAGGGGATAAATCCCACTTGGTCGTGGTAGATGATCCTTTTAATGTGTGGTTGGATCCTGTTAGCTAGGATTTTGTTGAGGATTTTGGAATCCATATTCATCAGGGATATTGGTCTGAAATTCTCCTTTGTGATGGGGTCTTTGCCTGGTTTGGGGATTAAGGTAATGCTGGCCTCATAGAATGAGTCCAGAAGCTTTCCTTCTGTTTCTATTTTTTGAAACAGCTTCAGGAGAATAGGAATTATTTCCTCTTTGAATGTTTGGTAGAATTCCCCAGGGAATCCATCAGGCCCTGGACTCTTGTTTTTTGGGAGGTTTTTGATCACTGCTTCAATCTTGTTACTGGTTATTGTCCTCTTCAGGTTGTCAATTTCTTCCTGTTTCAGTCTTGGCAGTTTATAGGTTTCCAGGAAGGCATCTATTTCTTCCAGGTTGCTTGAGTTGTTGGCATATAGTTGTTGATAATAATTTCTAATAATTGTTTCTATTTCCTTGGTGTTAGTTTTGATCTCTTCCCTTTCATTCATAATTTTATTAATTTGGGTCCTTTCTCTTTTCTTTTGGATAAGTGTGGCCAGTGGTTTATCAATTTTATTAATTCTTTCAAATAACCAGCTTCTAGTTTTGTTGATCTGATCTGTGTTTCTGGTTTCTAATTCATTGATCCTTGCTCTAATCTTAATTATTTCTCTTCTAATGCGTGGCTTAGGCATTGTTTCTTGCTTTTTCTCTAGTTCTTTAAGGTGTAGAGTTAATTGGTGAATTCGGGATTTTTCTGTTTTTTTGAGTGAGGCTTGGATGGCTCTTTATTTCCCCCTTAGGACCGCCTTTGCAGTATCCCATAGGTTTTGGACTGATGTGTTTTCATTCTCATTGGTTTCCATGAATTGTTTAAGTTCTTCTTCGATTTCCTTGTTGGCCCAAACATTCTTGAGCAGAGTGGTCTTTAGCTTCCAAGTGTTTGAATTTCCTCCAAATTTTTTCTCGTGATTGAGGTACAGTTTTAAAGCATTATGGTCTGAGAAAGTGCAGGGAATAATTTCAATCTTTCAATATCAGTGGAGACCTGATCTGTGACCCAGTATGTGATCTATTCTGGAGAAAGTTCCATGTTCACTTGAAAAGAATGAGTATTCTGTTGTTTTAGGGTGAAATGATCTATATATATCTATGAGGTCCATCTGGTCCAGTGTGTCATTCAAAGCTCTTTTTTCTTTGTTGATTTTCTGCTTAGATGATCTGTCTATGGCTGAGAGTGGAGTATTGAGGTCTCCTACAACTAATGTATTGTTATCAATATGACTGTTTATTTTGGTTAACAGTTGGCTTATGTAGATGGCTGCTCCCATGTTGGGGGCATAGATATTTACAATTGTTAGATCTTCTTGTTGGATAGACCCTTTAAGAATGATGTAGTGTCCTTCTGCTTCTCTAACTACAGTCTTTAGCGTAAAATCTAATTTGTCTGATATAAGAATTGCTACCCCAGCTTTCTTTTGAGGTCTATTGGCATGGAAAATGGATCTCCATACCTTCATTTTCAGTCTGGATGTATCTTTAGGTTCAAAATGAGTCTCTTGTAGACAGCATATGGATGGATCCTGTCTTTCTAGCCAATCTGCAACCCTGTGCCATTTTATGGGAACATTTAGGCTGTTCACATTGAGAGTGATTATTGAAAGATATGAATTTATTGTCATCATGTTGCCTGTGAAGACCTTGTTTCTATAGATTGTCTCTGTAAATTTCTGTTCTATATCACTCTTGGGGTCTTTCTCCTTTTAGAACCCCCCTTAATATTTCTGGCAGGGCCAGCTTAGTGGTCACATATTCTTTCAGTTTCTGCCTGTCTTGGAAGCTGTGCATCTCTCCATCCATTCTAAATGACAGCCTTGCTGGATAAAGTATTCTTGGCTGCATGTTCTTCTCGTTTAGTACTCTGAATATGTCTTGCCAACTCTTTCTGGCTTGCC
This sequence comes from Zalophus californianus, assembly GCF_009762305.2. Taxonomy (NCBI): domain Eukaryota; kingdom Metazoa; phylum Chordata; class Mammalia; order Carnivora; family Otariidae; genus Zalophus; species Zalophus californianus. The sequence goes on from NC_045600.1 coordinate 88,740,190, forward strand.
AGGTCTCTGTGGATAGGTCTGACGTTATTCTTTTTTTTTTAAGATTTTATTTATTTATTTGACAGAGAGAGAGACAGCGAGAGAGGGAACACAAGCAGGGGGAGTGGGAGAGGGAGAAGCAGGCTTCCCACTGAGCGGGGAGCCCGATGCGGGGCTCGATCCCAGGACCCTGGGATCATGACCTGAGCCAAAGGCAGATGCTTAATGACTGAGCCACCCAGGCACCCCGGTCTGACGTTATTCTGATGTTCCTCCCTCTGTATGTAAGGAATCTCTTCCCCTTAACTGTCCTTAAGGTGGTTTCTTTGGTTCTAAGATTTGCGAGTTTTATCATTACATGCTGGGGTGTTGGCCTGTTTTTCTTGATCTTTGGAGGGGTCCTCTGTGCTGCTAGGATACGAATGTTTGTTTCATTCCCCAGATTAGGGAAGTTCTCAGCTACAATTTGCTCAAATATATCTTCTAGTCCTCTCTCTCTCCACCCCCTCAAGGATCCCTATAATTCTGACATTGGAACGTTTCATGGTGTCACTTATTTCTCTGATTCTGTTTTCGTGGATTTTGAGTTGTTTCTCTCTGGCCTCCTATTTATCCTTCTTTTCTATCAATTGGTCTTCTAGATCACTAATTTGTTCTTCTGCCTCGCTTACTCTAGCTGTTAGATTATCTAGATTAGATTGGATCTCATTGATAGCATTTTTAAGTTCTGTCAGTTCAGCTTTCATTTCTGCCCTTAGAAACTCTATGTTGCCATTATTCGATTTCTCCATTCTAGCTATTGCCTTCACAGTTGCTACCCTGAATTCCATTTCTGACATCTTGGTTATATCTGTACCAATTTGTAAGTCTGCGGCAGAAGTCACAGTCTCTGAGTCTCTCCTATTTTGGGGGTTCCTCCTTCTAGTCATTCTGTTGAGGGGTGGTTGAGGGAATGTACAGAGACCAAATTATTGACCACAACCCAAGAAAGATGCACCTGTTTTATAGGGACCTTAAGGTTGCTGGTCTCTTGTTCTCCCAGCCTGTCTTCTGGGGGAGGGGTGTGCTGCACTGTTACTCAGGCAACCCTGTTTAGGCAGAGTTGCCCCTTATGGGGGAGATGGGTTCAGTGAAAACTGATTTTTTGGGGATTTTGTTTTCTGGTGGCTTTCCCTGGTGGCTTTCTGTGTCTCTTCCAAGAGAGGGCAGAAGAGATTGTTTCCAACCCTCTGCCTCAGAGCAGAGAGATTGTAGTCTGTTCTTCAGTGGGCTCTCCAGGCCACACTATCTCCATTTCTGTCTGTGCTGGTATAAACTGCAGTATCCTGGGTTGTGTGCCCCTCAGCAGCGCTCCCAGTCCTCACCTCCAGGTTGGGACAAGTCTCTGCCCTTTGTGCGTCTAAAACTACCAGGTGCCCCCAGTTCATACGTGCGGCCCCACTGCTCCAGGTTTCAGTCATGGGGGCTGCCGTAAAGTCCTTTCCCTGTCGCTACCAGTCTGCGAGTCTTTGCCCTGTCCCCAGAGCGGGAGGCTTTTGCGCTCCTGTGTTATTTCAGCTTCCTGGGGCCAGCACTTACGGCAGTTCCCTCCCCTTTCCGTTTATCTTCAGATATGTGCCCTTGTAATCACGGCTCCCCGCTTCATACCTCGAAACCAACTGCCTGCGATATTCTGTTTGTAGAGATCCAGATCTATCTTCTTACATTTCAGGCTGATTTCGTGGGTGTTTAGAGTGGTTTGGTAGATATCCAGCTCAATTCCGGGACTGGTTGGAATAGGGTCCCATACTCCTCCACCATTTTTTCTACCCCTTCTATTTTTAGTATAATTGTAAACATTTATGGCGTTTGGTAGAAAGAATACCAGGTCATGTTGAGTCTACAGTTCTGGTCTTATGTCTGTCACTGGGTCTCAGTTTCTTAACCACTTGTAAAAGTTTATTATAATGGGTGATTCCTATGGTCCTTTCTAGTTATATGAGCCAGGAATGATATTAGTCTTTCAGCAGGCAAAAGTGGTTATCCTTCAAGATCTAGGTTCTCCTGTAAATTCTAGAGTCTGCTGTAAATTTTGTGATTTCTTTTCCAGTTGCTCTATGATTAGAGAGGAATAAGACCAGTTTTCCAAGATGATTACAAAGAGTATATCCTAGTGAATGTATTCCAGAGTTATGAAAAGTTCTTACTCTGAGGCACTGGCTGCTATGACATTCCGTTGTCGGTTTTTGCATTATTTTTCATATCTTTCTCTTAACCCAATTTCTTGTATTTTCTAAGACATAAGACATGGTTTCTTAAAGTATAACAACAACGATTTCCTTTATCATTCTGTGCTTTAGAACTTTGCTTCAGGTACTTTTAAATGAGCAGTCTAGAAATCTTGGAATTAAACTGCCAGTTATTAGAGATGATATTTCATGCCTCACATGGGGCGCACCTCCTTTTCATATTGCATTTGTGATAGACAGTTCTTTGCATGAATAATAGAATGGCCCTGAATGAATTCACATCAGCTCTGCCTCAGGGAGGAATGCAAGGTGAGTTTGATGACTCCTAGTGTGATCCTTTGCCTGTTGACATTACTTTTAAACTTTTCTTCCGTAGGCTGCAGCCATGTGTATTAAATAAATGATAAACACCTTTTCTCTCACAAGGCCAGCTACAAAGAAAGCTTTGCAGGTAGTTGAGAGGCTAATATTACTGAATAATTTATTTATTCTGTATAGTTTAAACATCCCCATTTTCTGCCTCCTTTTTTTTTAACTTTTCTACTTTTCCAGTGACTGATTCAGAGTGGAAGAAATATATAATCTCCAGCAGGGACAGATTACAAAGATGGCCTCTGTCTTTGGTAGAAGAAAAAGAATACTGGTAACAAATCTTGCTTCTTACTGTATTGGAGAGGAGTTCACATTTTTTTTATTTATACAGGAAAACATTTGGGAGGATATAGATGTTCAAAAAAGAAAAAAAAGGGGGGGAAGGAGAAGGTAACAGGACATCCTACTACAAGGGCAGATCCCGAAACTGTGCACACCTCTTGAAATCTATGTTGCATATTATTGCCACCACCCCCATAGAACTTTTTATATTATTATTATTCAGATGAAAAGTGGATAGACTTAACAAGGGTATTTTTGAAGGGTAAATAAGAAAAGAAGAATTGCAAAAAGCATCACTCATCCTGAGGAATGAAATTGTCAGGCAGCCACTCCTGCACACCTTATCACTCTTTCAGTAGTCCTTCAAGCATCTCCAAATTTGCAAATGGGAAAATCATTGCAGAGGTTCCTGCCTTTCTTTCCAATCTCATTTCTATCCTAGCTTTACACTTCAAGTTATCCTCTTCCTATTAACTACCTCTCTAATTTTTACTAACACTTTATAGCTCACTGGATGACCATTTTCATTTTTTTTAAAGATTTTATTTATTTATTTGAGAGATAGAATGAGAGACAGAGAGCATGAGAGGGAGGAGGGTGAGAAGGAGAAGCAGACTCTCTGCTGAGCAAGGAGCCCGATGTGGGACTCGATCCCGGGACTCCAGGATCATGACCTGAGCCGAAGGCAGTCGCTTAACCAACTGAGCCACCCAGGCGCCCCAGGATGACCATTTTCAAAAAGAAGCAGTTTTTATGATCACTTTTATGAGTGATAATAAACAACAGCCATGCCGGGCTTATTCACGACTATATCATTCCATACTACATATCAGCATTTGTGCCTCACTCAGAATACATGTCCCTAAAAGGACTTGTTTAAACTTTAAAACTCTGGATTGGACTAGTATGGCCTTCATCGTTCCTTATCCAGTCCCCAAATCCACTCATCTGACCACCAGAGAATATGAGAACATAGGTCTTGAGTGGGTGCTTCCTGTCTACAGACATCCTGGAGCCCCATCCCCTGAAGAAGTTTCCCAGTACACAGAAGTTCTAGGGGCTATATATGGCCAATATGAATTGGTCTAGAAAGGTGTTGTCCTTTTTTTTTTTTTTTTTTTTTTGCTCTGAGGAAAAGAATCTTGAAAATTGTTTAAAAGCCTGATGTTAAATCTTTGTCTGAGTTCTAGCTCATGTAAGCAGCCTAGGTTCTTTTAACTCCAGCTGAATACAACTGTTTCTTCACCTACCCCTGCCTTCTCCATTGTTCTAGCTAGCTGTTTCTGAGAGCAGAGTGGAAATGAGGCAAATAGAAATCAAGGTGATGCCCTTCATTGTTCTACCCCAGGGTCAGCTCTGCCTCCAGTACTTAAACCTAAATTGTTTGACCGACTAACCTCCTTTCCTTGGTTGCTAGTTCCTTAATGACACCACCATTCTCTGATATTATCCAGTCTCAAAACATTGGAGGTTCCTTTGACAATTTCTACTGATGTATCATTCACCCTATTCTATTCATTAAAAAATGTCTCATATCTACCCAGTCCTCTTAATTACTACTGCTAAAATTCCATTCTTGTCTTGGTTTTATGCTTGAAATACAGGCACAAACTAGCTAACGCACCTCTAATTTTTCTCCCACATTCTAGTGTCATGTAGTAGAAGGGAAAGTGAATTAGGGGAAGATCTAATCTGGCCTAATCACTATAGTGGTTGTTTTGCATGTTCTATCTTACTTAATCCTCACAGTATCTCTTTAAGGTAGGTTTTGATAACTTGATTTTACCAATGTTGAAATGAAGACCTAGAGAATTTAAGAAAATTAGTTCATTGTCAGCTAGACAATGGTAGAGTTAGGATTGAAACCAATGTCAGGTTCACCCCCGAGTTCATAGAATTTCTGTAGTAGCCTGCTGTCTCTCAATAAATACATAACTGGATTGGATAAGGGAGTGAGTGAACGAATGTATGAATTCATGCATGAATACAGGAATGAGAGGAAGAGTGGGCAAAAGTCTTGTAATATAACTTTACCCCTTTTTGCAGGTAGAGGACTACGGCCTGTTAAATGCTATTATATAGTAAGCCGCTGCTGTCATCACTGCTGTGTGTCTTCAAGTCTGTGACAGTATTTCCACCTGTACACTCCACAGTCCACATTCTTACTTAGGACAGCAAAGTGCAACTTAATCAGCTAGTATTGAAAGAATTCTGATTGGGAGCATACTGATGCTTCCTTCAATTAGTTTCCTCCAGAGTTAATCCCATTTACTTTTCCGGGTTGGGCAACCAGCTGTTTGAGGTTGCTGGGCAACCAAGAGTTGAAGGGAGGGAGGTTGGAGAGAGATGGAGACCCAGAAGCTTCAACCAAGGTGAATATTAAATGAGAATCAAATGTCAGAGAGGATTTATTTTAGGGCACAAACAGATCATTCCAAAGTGAATGTTAAAAGAGTGAGTTAAATTCAGTTTAGAACATTTGTTTTTCAGTATTTATATTCTTAGCATAATCTAATTTTTCTTCTAAAGCAGTGTGGCAACGAAGAGCCAAGGGGATTAAATGTTGAGTGAAAGGAAAAAAGTGTGGCTTCAGGGAAAGCTAGAGTGGTTGTGAAATGGCAGTTCTCCCCTGGGATGACGATATTGTTTCTATAGAGGTAGATGAAAGAGCTGGGTGTGTTCAACCCTGCAGAAACTTCAGAAGCACAAAGCAGGAGGCTGGATCTCACAGGAAATACTAATAGTATAGAGGTTGCAAGTAAATAAGTAGACAGATAAACAAACAAACACATAAATAAATAAAACCTTGGGAGGGGGTAACCTGGGCATTGGGTACAGGTACCAAAGATAAGAGAAGAAATGGAATGCCAGCATTCAGGCCCCAGCCCCACACATTCTAGATACCCATCCCTCTCCATAGTCAATCCCGGGAGTGTTGACGGTGGCAGGCTGATCCTTAGAAGGTGGGCCACTATAGCTTTGTCCTGGGAGGAATGAAATAATTGGGAAAGACAGACTTCTCTCAGATACATTAGCTGAGTGTAAAAGGAAAGGGCAGCTCAGTAACCCAAAAGTAAAGAAAAATCCCCTCATGATCTTGGTGAAGAAATGACTTTCTCTTTAGAGCCTCTGCAATATGTCTACAGCATGCTGCCTATTTGACATAGGTATTTTTCATCTAAGAAATACAAGGGTACATTCACATCTCAGGTTAAGGTGTATACATAACAGAAATTGCAGAAAAAGCAAAAATTGCAACCAAAACTAAAATTCCAAAACTCACTGGGGTCATTATGTCACCTTTAGCATGTCAAGCACTAATCCAGATTTGAAAGTAATGCAATATTCTCATGTAAGTAAAATGAGAATGTTTCACTTAACTTCCAGTCCATCGAATTTAACTGAAATGAAAGAGAGTTGGAGAAACTGAGAGATTGAAAATTGTCCAGTTCTACATAAATAGAAGAATAACATGCTTGAAATGTAAACAACTGTATGTCTTTTCATTAATAATAATAAAAATATTTTAAAATTTGAAATTAAATTAAATAGATACAAATTATATACGTGTCACTGGACACGATTTATGTTTAGTAAATATAAATATATAACATCATGTGTATTTGGATATATATTTATAAGTTTGCACTTACATATAAATACATATTATATTTATATATTATGTATTCAAATTTAAATTGAATACTCTTTCTACCATGCAAGTGATACTTCACTTATTTGAACAAGTGACTGAGACATGTACAGAGAGTAAGTAAAACATTTGTTCCATTTGTTTTACATTTTCTTTTTTTTTAAGATTTTATTTATTTATTTGACAGAGAGACCGCAAGAGAGGGAACACAAGCAGGTGGAGTGGGAGAGGGAGAAGCAGGCTTCCTGCTGAGCAAATGTGGGGCTCGATCTCAGGACCCTGGGATCATGACCTGAGCCGAAGGCAGATGCTTAACAACTGAGCCACCCAGGTGCCCCTGTTTTACATTTTCACTCAGAGCCTTGGGAGAAAGGAGTGCAGCATAATATTCTTCATATTAAGAACTAGGTCTAACCACACAATAATTCAGCATCAAGATAGTTCTTTAATGCCACATTATAGAGGTAATTCCTAAAAATTTAGATCAAAACACTTCACAAGTCATTGAATCATTGAATACTGGAGCATTGATTCATTATCTCCATGTCTTTGAAAACATGCAGTGCTTAGATATCATGATATTGCGAGTCATTTGTAATAAATAGTTTAGAACTTCCAAACACAAAATTGGTCAATTGCCTTTGGTTAGTTACAAGCTTCAGCAGTTGTCCCATGTAGGTAATATTTACACACAAGGTTGGAGTAGAAATTTGGAAGGAACTCACTCCTGGAACTGATACTTACTGTGCCCAATGCTTTCCCCATTTTCACAGTTCAGAATAAAACCACCAGAGGAATTGATCATTGAGAAGGTATGCACTCTGAGTGGTGCCCTGCAGCATTTTCTGAAGCCAGAGATCCTTGAATTTACTTAATGATGATTCTGTCTTGACTCAAAAGAAACAGGAGGGCATTGTGGTTCCCAGTGACTAGGATTGATCTTCCATTGGCCTTTTTGGTACTCAGATACAAACTTTATGGACCTGGATGGCTGTAGTAGTAAAATGAACCCTTCTTTGGCCATGGTCCCATTTGGGATCCAGGAAGCCAGAGGAACTTTATAGTCTTTTTTCATATCTTATAGAAGTATCTTGTAGTAGATATATTACTGTTTGCAATTATATACTCTCCAGTTTCCTGTAAGAGGACTATTTATTCCTACCTTTATTGAATTTGAGGTTTGGCAAATTATTTGCTTTAGCCAATGGAATGTGAGTGCTTGTGACCCACACCACTTCTGTGCAGAAACTTTTAGAGGCACTGTGTTCCTGCCACTGTGACCTTTGCTCTTTCCCTCTGCGTGTTTCAGATTTGGGCTTCTTCTTTAGTTCTGGAATGAGGCAGGTAGAGGAGACCCATAGCCAAACTATGTCCATCTTGTAACATGAATGAGCAATAAACCTGTATTTTGTATGGGGATTGTTTGTTAGCAAGGCAAACCTGACTAATACAATTGCATACTTTAGAGTATTCTCCCTTTAACTCTTTCCTAAAATAGCCAGAGAGCGCAGGCATCTCTGATATTATCCACATTAAGGTATTTTTTGTTTATAAGCTATTACCTTCATCCCAAAACTTGTGTCCACCACTTTCAAATATTTCTCATGATCCCAGAGCCTTCTGGTCACAATAATGCAAATAAATTCATGAATTGAAATAAATGACTTAAATGATTAAACATTTTATTTAAGTCAAGAACTATTGCTGTGAAACGGACAAGAGAGGGTGTCTGTCCTCATGGAGAGGAGAGCCAGTGAAAAGAGTAATGCAGTGTGAAAGTTCTTACGGTAGAGACCCATCCAGGCTATTGTGATAGTCCATCCATTCACTCAACAATGTGTCCCTACACCTTACAAATCCTTCTTTATTCTCTAGCTACATTTCCTAAGTACCACAAATAAAAATACAGAGTTACACCAAAGGTGACCCAGAGATTGCTCCAGCTTTTGCCAACCCTCTTCCTCAACCCCTCTTTATCTCACATACCACATCACATCTTGCAGCCAGGGAAGAAAGCCGAGCTGGTGCCCAAGGTCTTATGTTGGTTATCTGAAGCCTCATTATCTTCTCCAGCCCCCTCACATACATGATTCCCAAACCTATTCTCATGAAATGAGGACTGAGGATGGAGGCTAAGAAATCTAGCACAGGACTCTCACTCGCAGATGGTACCTAAGATAAGGGGGAAACCTGATTGGAGATGGTATTAAGCCCGTATTGTTGTCTGTTTTATCCTTTTCTCCTCTCCTAACCAATTGCCTTTATTTGAAGTATTTGTCCTGGTTTTCTTTCAATGAGTTTTAGGGAATAGGGATCGCTTCCTTTTAAACTGATATCTTTACTCTTAAATACTTAACTCTGCCTTATAGGCCACACTACTGTCCCCCCAATATGTAGAGTCTTTAAATAATTTCCTTTCTATACCTTCCACCACTCACACATTTGACATTATTTTAGAAAGTTATTTTTACCATTATCATTTTTTGGTAATATCTTAACATCGTAATAGGCTTCTAGCTGTGTTTGATTATGTCTATCAAAGCTAGATAAGTCTTTAGCTATATTGTCTCTGTCTCTCATTCTATCCCAAGTCAAAACAAAGTATGCAATAGTAAGCAAAACTTTGGCCTCTGTTCTCCTGTGAAATCAAGTTGTTATGTTCCACCTGTTGATAGCCCTGTAAAAGAAATCTTGTATGTGTGCACATATCATACAGAATTTCTACTTTTTATTTGTGAAGAAATCTCTTCTATGATGTAGGAAGAACACATTAAAATGGATAAATAATTCATGTTATTTTTAGTAAAACAAATAAATGTGTGATTGGAAGATGCAATGTTTCACTCCTGGAAACATTGATTGAAAGGCCACTGTGTTCAGGGAACTGTGACAGAAAATACAGGAGTTTATAAAAGATGTGGTATCTTCCTTTTGAAAGGTTTACAGTGGGATGTAGGGGAAAAAACACCTGTAAAACTGAATAGCAGTGTATTTGGTTGATACCTACTGGCTATATAAAATTGCTTTTGGACATGTTTCATGATTCCTCATAAAGCAAAAACTTAATAAGTTTACTTGGCAGCTGATGGGAAAAGTTAAAAAAAATATCAAATGAGTTTTTGTTTTCCTTTAAGCAGTTCTTGGCAATGTTTTCCTTTTTTATTTTAAGCAGATGAGTTTTTAAAACAATGATTGCATTTAGGACCTTTATGAAAGCTTGTAAACTATGGATTTGATGAACTGGGCCCTGAGATCTGACCTGGGAGCTAGCTTGCTGCATACACTGCAGGGGTTCGAAGGTCTGGTATTTCCTTGCACACAGACAGACAAACAAACCTAATGAGGGCAAACATCAGCCTTGCACTATTTGAGTAGTGAACCATAGCTCCATGTAGACTGGCAGCTTAAGCCAGGGTCTGGGTCCTGTCTACAGGGCGAGCAATGAAGGGTGACTGGACTTAGATGGAGAAAATATTTATCATTAGTTTTGATAGCTTTTTCATTAAAAGCCCATTTCCTGAGTGGATGGATATACCAATTTAAATATTTGCTATTCATTCCATGTTGCTCAGCAATCTTTGTTTCCTTTGTATCAGGACCTGTTTGCTTGGCCGTGCAGTCTGTCTCCCAAGAGTGCTCTTGATGAGATATTTTTTCTTTATCAGGAAATTGATTTTCCTGCATCTCTCTCTGAGATTACTGAATCCAATCTTGGGGTAGAATAACTCAATTCTTGGAAAAATGTCTAATTTGGGAGCCTGGTGGTTGCTTTTTTTTTTTTTTCTCCCGGTCACAGCATCAAAGCTGAGAGTGAGCATGCCAGTAATAGAGGCAGAATAGATGCCTCCTTGCCTGCCCAGTCCTTCCCCCTCATGAACTCACCAGGCTCCTCCAGCAATGCTCTTCATCACACTGGCCTCTGAGCATCCTCTTTCCACCCTAGGTAGCCTCCTGCTCTGATGTAGCTTTTCACTCTCTTTCTTGTTCTAAATCTTAACTGAGTTTCTTGGCCTTATTCTGGGCTGTCTGCCCTTAACAATTGTGTATTTTTGTCTTTTTGATCAGAATGGCCTAAATTCACCACTCTTCCTTGGTGATGAGAGTTGACTTAGTGGCCTAAGGTTTGAATTAATAAAAGCTGGACTCCTAGGTCCCAGACGGGCACAGTGGTTGCACTCTGTGTCTTTCCAAGAGATGCAATGAACAGTTTTATTATATGTAAGGGCCTTTGCCATGATACCTTTGAGAGGGGGGTATATGTATATTTATATCTCATCTTGATGTTTTATTAATGACCAATAGTTGTTTAGTCTACAATGGCAATAGGGAGTTGGAAATCAGTGTGTGTGTCTGGGTCTAGTTTGCTTAAGTCCTAAAATCAGAACTGGTTTAATGCAGCACAGTGGATATGGTTATTATAAACAATTATGGTAAGAATGCCCAGTTTTCTGTAATTAGAATGCCCAATGAATTCAATCCATTGGATTTGGTCCTGTGACCATTGTGCTATTTCTCTGTGTGTAAAGAAGTGTATGCAATTAAGTCTTGCATAACATGCACTGTCAGTCCAAAAAGAAAAAAAATTTTTCAAGTTGCTCATAGTGTCGCTGGTATTTATTCTGCAACATCAGCAGTGCTTGTGGGCCAAATGCAGAGGGAAGACTATAGTTGAAGCAACATTTTTTGTTGTTGTTGTTGTTCACATTCCAACATTCTTAAGAACTGCCTGAAAAGAAATGTTGGAACTGTGTTTGGAAGTACTTTTGAGAGCCCTGTACTACTGGAGAAATTAAGAACCTTATATTTCTGAGGGGAAAAAAGACTGTAGGAATCTCTCTCCCTCCCCCTGCTTTCTGACAATGCTAGTTCTTTTAAATCTCTATCTCAAAACTAAAAAGTAAAATTAAAAATGTTATAGAAAGAGTTTGTGTTGTTTCTCATTTTCTGGCTTCTTTGTGGTAGGAAGAGGACATTCTTTGTTGTAAATCATGAGATGATTCTGTCTTGCACAAAAGACAAAAACAAAAACAAGATAAAACTCAATGTACTCTTTTGGCAAAATGCCCTTGGGTCTCTTCCTGTAGGACTTTACCTCTCTACTTAACAGAGACCTTCATTTCCTTCCTGCTTCTAGCTGAAATGTTAGGGATAAGGTGGAATGTATATATTGCTTAAATTTTTATTCCTTTCTTCTTAGCTATTGCCAACAATTGACAAAGACAGAGGTGGGAAGCAGCCATCTCAATATTTGACAGCGTTCATGTCTCTTATCCTCTGCCCGGAGTGGAACACAATCTGAAACATTTCATTCTCTTGTGCAATATTTCCTTTGTCTTTGTTGTCTCCAATTTGAAAGGAATCATTAAGACAGTTTTTAGCCTTAGCCTAGCCCTAGGCTGTTAAGAGATCAGGAGGAATCAAGAGTAGCAAAAAGACAACAGGGCTGGGGAGAGGGCACATAGGGCTTGGAGTCACAGTCATTCATGCACTGGCCAAAAGACCTGTATTCTCTGTAGCAGTTTTGCCAACTATACAACAAAGGAAAATAAATGTAACTGTACATCTTTTAAGGAGGTTTTAAAAAAGGCTTTGTTATATTTTTACATGTGTGAGATTATCAAGTGAGATCATGAATGAGAAATTATTTTTGATAATTATGGGTTAGATAAATATAAATTATTGATCTTATTTTCCCATCTTCAGTGGGAGCTAAGATCCCACAGTTTGAAGAATAAAGATATTCTCCTTCCTCTACTCAGCCTCCCCCACAGTAGGCACATGGCTTGGCATAGTTTGGTCCTTTTCAAAGCCTTATATCACTATTAATTTATAGGCTTAAACTTTTGGAAGAATTATTGGTAGATATTTAGGAGAGTAAACAAAATCTATCCATTGAAATAAACACTTTGCAAGACTGAGGAGAACTCCAGTGGCAGAGAGATGGAGATCTTTGAACAGTGATTTAGGAATTGTATTCAAAAACAGGTACAGGATGCTTGTAATGGGCCATATGATTTTTATGTGAAAAGTAAAATGTTAGATTAAGCGCAGAGTTAAGAATGAGGTACAGATCTAATCAGGGTTACACTAAAACTTTAGTTTGATATATACTTGGTCCCACAGGTAAAAGTCATTTAACAGACTGTCACTAATCTGTTCTGTGTCTAGCTCTACCCCTGGAAGATTCTCCCATTATATACATAGGGGTCTAATATTGTCTCCATGACTAGTCTCTTGCCCTTCTGCTGGCCCTTAGGGTTGGAATTTGGTAATGTTTTTTCTCAGGCAGGTCCACTCAACCACTCTTGACCCCACAGGGCCCAGGTGTCAGTTTTCTGATTTAATTACATATTTATACTAATATTCAAGGTGGAAGTCCATGTATTAAGTTTTCTAGTTTAATTAAGGACTTGCATCTCAAATCCAACACATTTTTAGTATCTCCCCAGCCCACCCTGATTTTTTTTTACCTAGTTGTTTTTCTGCAAGAAGACTTCTATCTAGTTAGGAGGTCACAACAACTACGGACCTGAACAATTTAGTTACAGTTTTTGAAGAGATGGGTAGATAAGCGACTCTGTGTATGTATATGTGTTATATAGCAATTAGGCTGAGTTCATCAAGGTGTGGCTGCCTTCAGAAATAGCAGTTGCTACCATATTGCTTTTTCTTTCTTTCTTTCTTTCTTTCTTTCTTTCTTTCTTTCTTTCTTTCTTCTTTCTTTCTTTCTTTCTTTCTTTCTTTCTTCTTTCTTTCTTTCTTTCTTTCTTTCTTTTTCTTTCTTTCTTTCTTTTTCTTTCTTTAGATTTTATTTATTTATTTGAGTGAGAGCACAAGCAGGGGGAGTGGCAGGCAGAGGGAGAGGGAGAAGCAGACTCCCCTCTGAGCAGGGAGCCCGATGCGGGGCTTGATCCCAGGACCCCTGGATCATGACCTGAGCCGAAGGCAGACACTTAACTGACTGAGCCACCCAGACACCCCTATTTCCTCCTTTTCAATAGATATTTGCTTTATACCATTATGAAAACTAGATACAACTTCAGCGTGCTGAAAATTAATCACTTACAAAAACCCATGGCTGCATATGCAGCTGAGCCTGTCCAGATAATCAACTGACATTTATACATTCATGGAAGTTTGTGTAGGTGAGCCAGAAAATAAAGCAAGAGGGAATGTTGACTAAAAAACAGTTTATATGCCTGAACATATTTTATAACAATGTAAAGGTAAAGATATGTACTAGATATACTGTCCAACAGAGGATTCCTTTAGAAAGGCAGAATATAATGTGTTGAGTGTTTTATCAAGATACAAGACTTGTAATGGAAAAGTACTCTTTCCTTTAATGGATGAGCAAACTCTGCCATAAATATTCACACAATTGGTCACCAAGTATAATTTAGGACCATGTTTGAGGAACATTTTCCATATGAATATGCTTTAACACCTGCATCCCTTTAAAGCTCAATGTTCAGTAAGGGGAATTGATAGGCACGTGGTTGGGTGGAAAGGGAGAGAAGCAAATGGAATTCTAAAAATCATCTTTACATTTTTGTCTGTAAAAAGGAAATTAAATGACTGCAATTATAACACAGCCCTCTCTTTCCCCCAAAACAGTTCTCAGCCCATTTTGAGAATTTCTTCCCACTTTTCAAAATGAATCATCAGAAAGGAGGTATTTTCCCTGTTCAAGGACACACAAACCTCAGCCAGAATCCCTCTTGCAAGCCAGTTGGGTGATTAGGTTATCATTAGTGATGCATAGTGGAACTCAGAATCAGATTCTTTTAAAAAGGAATAAATAACATTTAAAAATACGTGTTTGTCTTGGAGATATTTAGGTCCTAAAGGGATAAGACACTTTTATGATATCTCAATTGTTTTATAAAGTTGACATTTTACCTACGCATATTTATTAGTTTTCAGTTTTGTTTCTTATACAAGATTCCAGAAACACTCTTTTAAACAACCGTCACCAGGTGATTTAGGTCTAATCAATGATTCTCTGGCGTTTATATAGAACCCATTATTTCTTTTCCCTCCCATTCTATTCTTTTTTTTCTTTTTTATTATTATGGTATGTTAATCACCATACATTACATCATTAGTTTCTGATGTAGTGATCCATGATTCATTGTTTGCGCATAACACCCAGTGCTCCATGCAGAACGTGCCCTCTTTAATACCCATCACCAGGCTAACCCATCCCCCACCCCCCTCCCCTCTAGAACCCTCAGTTTGTTTTTCAGAGTCCATAGTCTCTCACCCTCCCATTCTATTCTATGAGATCTTATAACTATTCTGTGTGATCTTATAACTATCTCACCAAAATATTTATAAAGAGACTGTGAGCATAATTGTGAAACATCATGTTGCTTTGCATAAAATGGGAAAGTCTTGATGGAAGCATTCATTTATTCATTTATTAAATACTTAATCTGTATCTCTGTTCCAGGCACTGGCCTGGGTGCTGTGGATATAGCAGTGGTTTAGAAGTTCCTCCTCACAAAGAACCACAGTTATTACTAAATAAGTAGACAAATACACAAAATGAATACCCACTGTGATAAAAGTTCTAAAGGTAGTAAAAATACTGTTGAGTTAGAGAGTTTCCAGTGGTATTAGCTAAGGGTTCCTTTTTATCAGATGATCAGGGAAGCCCATCTGAGAAGATGACATTTGGGATGAGTACAAGTAGCCTCAAGGGGACAATGGAGAAAACACTTACATGTGGAGAGGAAAGCACACACAAATGAGGTAGGAAAGAGGTTGGCATATTGGAAGGTCAGAAGGTAAACCAGTGGAGGTACTGGGGATCGAGGAGTCATAGATGAGTTTGGAGATGTAAAGAAGGACCAGAGCATGCTGGTCCCTTGTAGCTTATAGATAGGAACTTTGGATTTTATTCTAAAGTGAAATGGTTTTATGTAGGTGAAGCAACATGGTCTGATTTATGCTCTAATAGGATCATTTTCAAAGGGGCAGTTAGTGAAAAAGGCAATAGCAATAAGCAATGGGAATAGGTGGTAAGGCCTCCTAGGAGATTGGCCCAGGACCCACAGGGATGAGGGGCAAAGCTTGCACCGGGAAGAAGATTGTGCATTGACTACCATTACATGGCTCTGTAGAGCACTTAGGTGTGGTTGTTGGTGGACCAACTTGGACATTTCAGAGCTCAGCCTAATATAGACAAAATGTTTCTTTTTCTCACTGGGCACACATAACCTTTATTGTAAACATTAATAAAGAGGAGGTAAAAAAATACCAGAGGCCTTTAAGACAGCTTGCAGCATGAGCTACCTACAAGGAAACAACTGTTTGGTATGGAGTAAGATGCAATACAGAGTTCTAGGCAGTGTGACTTCATGACTTGATTATATCCACTGGATAGAACATTCACTTCAAGCCTTTCATAGAAGTCATTGTGTTCTTATTTGCCCATTGGTGAAATGGCCCATTATGCCAGTGTAATATTCTATCAACTCTCTTTTTACATCTGTCTTCCAGTAGGCCGAAGGGCTAGTGAGAGTTCGGATTATGGTCAGGTTTCAGGCCTCAGTCTTATAACCCTTTTCCGTCTGCAAGGGTTCCCTTAGCATCTCTCTCAATAACCAAACCCTCTCTCAGTTACCAAATCCAGTTCTGTGCCCAGCTCCTCCATCACCATGATATTACCCTGTGCCTTACTTTGTGGTCATTGTTGAGGATGATGATGATGACGATGATATTAACTTACATTAATAGAGCATTTACTGTGTTTCAGACATTGTGCTGCTTTACCTGTTTTATCTCATTCATTCCTTAGGGCATCCATGAAGTTGTCCTTAACTTAACCAGGCACACTATTGCTTTCAAACTAATCATTTTATTTCCTGGTGTACGTCCACACGAAATAACCAGTTTGGGACAAAATCCAGTCTACTTGGAATAACTTCAATTACTTAGGAACCTCAAGCCTACTTAATAAGCCAAGTCTCCCTCACAGCACATAACCTTCGAAGACTGTTTTTACCCAAATTAAAGCACAAATGGTGCCCATCCAAATTTTCATTCACTATAATTTTGGATTCCTTTGGGGTATTTACCTTTGGCAAGGAAATTAAGCTGATCTGCATGGCCAATACATAACAGTTGTTTCAGTCAGAACTGCAGGAAGGCTTTTAGTTAAATGAAGATGAAAATAAGTAAATTCTGCTTATATGGACATTCTCCAAAATATGGACTGGTAAGGAAATAATTAGTGAGTTCTAGATAATTCAAAATATTTATATTGTTATTCTTGATGACAACCTACCTTCTGTGGAATCTATTAAATACACTTGAATAACTTAACGTGTTTTAAAAAAGCTGTTTCTCCCTCAGAAGTCTACCAGAAGCCATCTTGTAAAATAATAAGATTCTGCAGATACTTGATGAAAAATTGCAGGCACATATGTGTGAGCACTAGAAACAATACAGAGTTAATGTGGAGAATTATTAAAGACATTTCCATTAGTTCTCTATTTAAGAAACCCTTAGCAATCATGTAGAGGAGCCAGTCTTCTCACCTAATGACTATGGGGTGTGCCTATTAACAGATTAGCATAAATTTATCCTTGATGTAGCTATTAGTTGGGTGTTAGGGAACCTCAAAAGATTTGGAGATTCTGATTAATCTGAGCAAACTTGCAGAGTAATGGTATCATCGAAGCTCTGGGACCAGACGTGTTCCGCCTGGTCCGTGCCCACCATGGCTTGGTTGCAGAGCTTGCCTGTTCCTCATGCTGAGAACTTTCTCTAGCAGGTGTTTTTAATGTCTGCTTCCCAGTGTCTAGGGCATTTCATTCTTGGCTGATTGCTCCTGGATTGTCTGTAGTGCCAAGTGAACCTGGGCCACTTGAAAAATCACAAGAAAGAGAAATTGAGAGTTTTTCCTATTTTAGGTGAGGGTAAAAGAATGCTGTCAAGTTAAAAACATTTACTGAGTGCTTGTTATGTGTACAGCACAGCGCTGAGTCCTGGAAGTGTCTGTAGAGACCTGGTGAGGACCAGAAGGAAGAAAAAATCCTGACTCAAACATGGTCCCTGCCACTGGATCACACACACACTTATATCTTATAACTCTTTCCTTTTTTACTTATATAGTTAGGTGTTCCTTTAATAGAACAGACAGATTTGACATTTGAGATGATTTTTTTTTTGAGGCTCCCATTCTCTGGGTTTCACTTTTTTAATCAGTGGTAGGTGAATGTTTGGGAACAGGGAAATAGTGGATCCATTTTTCAGAGAGGTTGAGGAACATGTTTACTTGCCTTCCCTCTATTACTCACCAAATTTTCCTTCTGCCACCCATCTGCCTTCTGTACAGTTCCCAAAGGCTAGTTAGGCCAACACAGCTGTTATATGTCATGCAGCCATCAAGCCCAGTCCATGGTGCTGCATCTTCAATGAAGTATTGTTTCTGATGATCCTTGCCATCGCTCTAAACCACTGGCAGAGGGCTACAGCATTTTATTTCCTCCAGTCTTCTTATCTGCAAGAGAGGAATGCTTAATAGTAAGCTCTGGAAATACATGGCTAATCACCTGCTCCCTCCATGCAGTAAGTATATCTTAAGGTACAGACAACAAGCTGTGTGGACTCAGAATATGAGTGAGGGAGGTGTCATAGAAAGTGAATTGGGCGGCAGGTCAGCAGGGTTCCAAGTCTTGCCTTTGGGCCAAACGCTCTCCTTTTATAGGCTTTTATTTCCTTATCCCTTATATTAGGTGGTCGGATTCAGTGATCTCTAAGGCACAAATAGAGCATTCAGTGGTTCTATGATTCATGTCAGTAAAGGTGAGAGGCCAAATAGAGCATTCAGTGGTTCTATGATTCATGTCAGTAAAGGTGAGAGAGAGCTAAACCAGTGTAAACAGTGACAGCTAGACCTCCACCAACTCCAGTGCTAACATGAGTCTAAACATGGGTCTGTGCCAGAGGGTGCAGAGGCTTCAGGGTCCATGTGTGATATGTCAGATACTAGCCATACTAGATATCTGGTGTTGAGGCATCTGGAGCTTAACACCAATATAAGAGAAGAACTCGACACTCTGCAGAAATAGAGCAGAAGTGACAATAGGTAGCTACTGTGCTTCCCTCTACCTTTTCTGAAGAGGCAAGTGGCCCTGCAGGTCACCAGGCAGGTGTCTAGCTGCCCTAGGGGCAGTCTGATCTGAAATGTGCCACTCACCTGATCTGAGCTCACTGGCTGCCTTCAGCAGGAGGCGGGAGCCTGGCTGCTGGGCTGAGCCTTTCTTTGTACAGACAGCTGCTGCTGCCACTCTCTGCCAGGTGACTGTCCCTCTCAGCAGCAGCTGTGAGAGGGAAGAAAAGAGAAGGGGCAGTGACCACAGGGCAGTTCTCTTAAAAATAGCTTCAGGGTTCGTGCCATAGCATACTGATTTGGCTTTTGGGTGGATTTCATTTGCATAGTGCATTCAAGAGTCCCCCAAACTCTAAAGGAGAAAAAAGCAGAAATATTTATTTAGTTCAAATGCAGTATCTAGGACTAGTTTACATGGAAAATAGTTTAAAATCTAGGTTTTTATTCAGAGACTACATTAAAAGGAACCAGTAAGCAAGAGAAAGGAAAAAAAAATGTTGATGATGATAAGAACAAAACCGGTAACAGCCAAATAAGTGGTTGGTGCCGGCCACTGCCATGTCAGTCCAGGTGGCATATAGGTGACCCTCTACTTTTCATAACAGCCCAATAGTTTGCTTGAAGAAAACTGAGCTTCACAGTGGTCAATTTATGTGCTCCAGTTTACATATTATTGGAATATCCAAAGAGGCAATGGTTGTCTTAATTCTTTCATTCCTTTTTTTCCCCCTCTTTTTAAGATCTTATAGTCATGCACTGCCCTTTTAGGGACTATTGTCCCAGAAAATTGTTTCTGCTCATATGTAAGAGGACTTTCTGTCCATTGACAGGTTTTCAGTGACTAATGCAAACTTCTTTATAAAAATTTGATCACATCCTGAAAAGTGAGAAAAAAAAAAGAATAAAGAGGAAAACATACCATGTTAGGCAGAGTAATGGGCCCCAAATTTGTCCACTTGATAATCCTTAGAACCTATAAATATGTGTCTTACATGGCAAAAGAAACTTTATCAGTGTGTGATTAAGTTGGGACTTAGACGGTGTCCACGATTACTGGATGGATTCAGTGTCATCTCAAGGATCCATAAAAGTGGAAGAGGGAAACAGAAGGGAGTCTGAAAGTCAGAGAAGGAGCAAGGTGAATGATGTGATATGAGGACTCAGCTTGACCTCACTGGCTGTGACGAGGGAGGAAGAGAGCAAAGAACCAAGGAACATGGACAGCCTCTAGAATAGGGAAAATGCATGGGAATGGATCCTACTTAAGAGTCTCCACAGAAAGTAATGCTGTCCTGCCAACACCTTGATTTTTGCCTGGGGAGGCTCATGTCAGACTTCTGACCTCCAGAACTGAAACATAATATGTGTTGTTTTAAGCCACTGAGTAAGTGGTGATTTGTTACAGCAGCTATAGAAAAGAATTCACTGTAGAAAATGGCATAAATTTACTAGAAGTATTGATGGCAAGAACACATGGCTCCCACTCTGGAAATTGAGCTGGTCTGGTGCTTATGCTGATTTGTTTTGGGGCAGATGAAAAATCTTGATTTCATCCATCTTGCTTCTCCAGATTCATATGAGAATGTGTCTTTTCTTGGATAAAAACGAAAGATAGGAGCAAAAGTATGCCTGACAAGATTCTCAAAGATATACACACACCAAACTTCACCACAGCCTTGCTCTCTTATAAAGTTGTGGAATTACTGAAAGCATATTTCTCAACTATACAATCCGATATTATATGTAGATTTGAATTTCCAGGATAGGTGTCAACGCCTATGTTGTGAAGCCACACCACAGATTTAGATGATGACATTTTCAGGGTCTCTCATGATCTCCATGGCCCTTTGCACTTACTATTCCAGTTTCCTGGAATGCTCTTTCTGACGACCTCCACATGGTCTACTTCCTCAGTTCTTCAAGTTTTTGCCTAATTGTCACCTTCTTAGTGAGACTCTCCCTAAACAATCTGTTAAAAATATGCCCCCTCTACCTTTGGACTCCCCACCCCTTTCTTTTTCTGTCTTTCTCCATGATCCTCATCACCACTGGATGCACCATATATCTGACATTTTTTTCTTGGCTTTTTCTCTTCTGTCATAAATTATATGCTTCATAAGGGCAGGATTTTTGTCTGTTTGCTTATACATTCCCAGCATTATCTGGCACTTGGTAGATATTCTTTCAATGTTTATTGTGTGAATAAAGAATTGTTAGACTTTGGTGGAGTGTTGGTGAAGTATAAGCCTTTCTCTTTGAATTATGTCACTCACTATACAAGTTCAAGCTCACTGTTGGTGATGGCATTGTTTTCTCAGTTGCAGGAAAGACCAGTCAATGATGGTACCCTGAACTACTTACACCTGAGAACTCAGGCTAGTTTGGGCCACCTCCACTGATGTCAAAAGAACTTCCCCACTCGCCCCTATATGTCCCTTACCCTTGTATCACTCTCTGACTGGCCAGATCCCATGGAAAAAACGTCAAACGACATACATGCAAGGTTGAGTGAGTGTGCAGGATATTACGTTTAAATACACTGCCCGAGAGATTCAGACTAGTTATAGTGTTTTAGCACAAGTTTTCCACAAGTATACGTAAATCACATTCTTTCTCCAGAAAGAGGTTGTTGTGTTATCTTAGTCATGCTATAAGTAGCACCTCTGGGAATTCTGTGTATAAAAGCTTCTGTTAGAGTCCATAAGGTGGCCTAGTATTTATTCTCATTTTGATTTGAACTGAGCATGCCACATCTACATTATTCTGCTCAATGTAGAGGCACATATTCTTTCAAGAAAAGGGGCCAAGAAACCAGAAACAAACAAACTAAAACGTGATCAATCATACACTGATTTTGACAGAACTACTTCTTGTCTATATTAGGTATTTTCTTCAAACTAGTCCAGAATCCTCCACATTTTATCTTAAACTTCTCCTATGGAATGTAATATTTTTTATTTTCTCATTATTTGTGAATCTCAAATTGCTAGACATTCTCTTGTTCTGAGGATGGATGCATATTTTTATTTCCTCAGTTGCATTTGAGTTGAAAGTGCAAACAAGATTCTTATCTGAACTATCACCTCATACCTCATTGCCCTCAAGTAAATGTATTTTACTGTAGTGCTGATGACTAAGGCTGTTCTGGTGATGTGAAGTACAGGAGGAAATTTGCCTACAAGACCTGCCAAGTTTGCAATCATTCAAATATATTCAACAACAATATTCAGTTCTGCTGAATTATTAATGAGGCAAAGCTGAAAGACTTACCCTGACCATCTCTATTCATACTTAGATGAGAATTTATAAGGCAAACAAGAATATATGCTGAGTGTTGTTATACGAGCACCTGTTTTTCATTTAAGTCTACCATAAAGGCTAGAAAGAATCATCTTGGTTGCTTATTAAAAAATGCAAATTCATGGGACTCTCCTAGACCAACTGAATTGAATTCTCCAAGAGTAGGGCTTAGAGAATCTACATTTTAAATAAACTTTATAGAAGATTATTATGTGTCTTAAAGTTTGGCCTACTGGATTAGAATATAATGCAGTCCTTCCCCTATAATCACTCTCATTGGGTTGGTGACTAGTGAGTAGATAGATTGGTGTGGCACTGCCATGTGAATTGCCATGGGTGTGGCCCATAGAATGACTTAATGATAGCAAAGCCAGGAGAATATCTATAGGGAAACATGGCGCTTATTGCTTAGCTACACTTCCTTGAGCCATACCAAAGCTACATTGTGAGGAAGTCAAGTCACTCTCCTGTCATTACCCCAGAAATCACATCATCTGGTAAGAGAGAAACAAGAGCACCTCTTTCTTTAGTTACTAGATTATGTTAACTAATGGTAAAACTATTTTATATTGTAGAATGCTGTAATTCAGGGCTGATTGTCTCATTCCATTTGCATTTTAGCAATTTATATACTATAGTGAATTAAATAGAATTAGTTTAAGGTAGTATTTTTTTTTCTTATGAGGAACATTTTACTGAAGAATGTTCCTAACTTGCCAATTTTGTTGCCACCATCATAACAATCCTGCTTTGATAAAGCATTGCATGCTCTGACCTTTACCTGACCACATGGAAGTTCCAAGTCAATATACTCTTTGAGACTGAGTTGCCACCAAGGCAGCCAGCTAAGATGAGCTGCTTGCCCAAAAGGGGTCTTTTTACAGTCTGTTTTTGTCTGGGCCATCAAACGGTTTTCTATATCCCTCATACTGGCACCTGCTTTTGGCCTTCCTCTTTTCTCTGTCACAATGTCACAATGAGTAATAAATTGAACTGAGAGTTCTGGTGGATAATACTTAGATAACATTTGCAAACTTTCTGTAGATCCTAAAGTGCTATGCAAAAGGAAAGGTTTTATTGAAATAGGTAGGTGGGACTTCCAATAGGAAGAGTCAAGGTTTAGTGGTAACTTATCTTCTGGCTGGCTCTGGTATAGAGGTCTCTTCTAGGAATTCTCTTTTTTACTTCCCCCTGCCCACTGTTTTAATTATGAAAGCAATGTATATTCATTGTAAAAAGAAATAGATAATACAGTTATAAATAAACAAGTATACACAAATAAAAATAGAGATCAGTCGTAATCTCACCAAGTAGAGGCAATCACTAATATTTTCCTTTTTAACAAATTTTACACATACCCTTCTCCAATATAATTTATAGAAGATATGTGACTTTGCAACTCAATATAGATAGGAATCTTTGCAGTTTCAAAAACAGGTTGATATTTTTTGAAAAGACAACTTATCTATGAGCATATTCCATTTTGCTGGTAGAAGTGTATTGTGGTATTTAAGAACACAAGCACTTGAGCCAGACTTCTTAAAACTGGATCCTGGTTCCATCTCTAAATAGGTGTGTGACCCAAGTAGTAACTGAAATTCCCTGTGCTTCCATTTCCTCAAATGTATAATGGGGATAATAATAACATTCCTCTCATTGGGCTGTTGTGAGGATTAATGATTTAATTAATTATATGTTAGGCACTTAGAAAAGTGCCCTACAAATAGGGAATAGTCAATAGATGTTAGCTGTTATTATTGATTAATTCTCCGTTATTACACATTTAGGCTAGAGCAGTTTGTTAACTGCAAATGTATGATATCATTTGGGCAAACCAAACCTCTTAGAATTAGTCTTTTATGTTGTCATTTTTCTTTGTTAGGAACAAACCATTATGTGCTAGGAAATCTAGGGAAGAAAAAAAAAGATGAGATACACATTTGAGAGATGGGTGGTGATGAAATTGTAGGAATCCCTAGAATTCTTCTTCACAATTTTCCCTGCCAACTCCTGCTTAATCCTAGGCCTAAGGAAAAGTACTATGAATTTTTTTCAGTTCAATTATGAGAAGATTTTTCCCTGAGTTTTCCAGGAAATTCACAAATGTACAAAACTGGGAAAGATAAGTGGCCAAACTTCAGAATGTAAAGCAGGAAAGAAGGTGACTGTCACTATGAACAGAATGTTCATTCAAGGCTAGTTGCTTGTTATAAGCTGAACAGTTAGGTAAAGGGGGCACAATAAGGAGAAGCAGTTCTAGTGGCTTTTGTCAGTATCTCCTCCTCATCTCCAAAATATCTTTCATTTCCTCACAAGTAAAAGAAAATGACTCACTTGCAAAATGACAATTATGCAATTTGGAACCATCTTCTCAAAGATGATTTACAAGAATTACATAAAAGGGATCTATATGTGATAACATACTTGTTTGATCAAAGAGTATTTTCGGTAGCAGTTTAATCAGGAATCTTATGATGAGAAGTTCTGATGAGTTTTTGCATGTTTGCTGCCTGCAAAAAATGTGTCAGAATTTGACCTGGCTACTTTTTTTTTTTTCCCCAAGATGGTGTAGAGGTAAACAACTTGTTATTAAGCTTATAAATTTCAGAGCATATTTTGTAAAAAGTTAAGACAAAGAAAAAAATCTACCAGTATTTAAGTACTGGCCTAACTGGTCTTTTCTCCCTGGTATGTCTACATAACTGCAAAGACCCTTTGTTCATATCCCAGCTCTGCCACCTAGTCATTATATGCTGGTTTTATAAATGACCATTTTTCTTCCAGACTTCAATTTGCTGTTGTGCTAATGAGAATGTGTCATCTTGTCATTAAATGAGAGATGTTTACTGCGTAATTTCTGACATATTGTAGGCATTCAATAATGTCTACAATTACCCTTCCTTATCTGTTGGGTCTTAAAACATTGTCTTCTACCTGTAATCTCTAAGATTTGAGTAGGCCTATCTTCTTAATTCAGCAAGCCAAGAAAATTCCCTTGAAATCTTTAGAACCAACCTCCTGAGACACAACAGCTCACTGGCAGAACAGTTCCGTAGTCATGTCTCAGAGTAACCTTGGACAAATGACTCAGGTGCTTTTACCTAACAGTGTTGGCAATGGCATCAGGGTATTGGATTGGGCTCTTCATGCATCTCTGTGAACAGACCATAGTGATCATTGGCAGAAAATTGAAGTCAAATTTTGCCTTTTTGTTCCTATAATTGTAGAAAGAGAGTTAATGGGGGGAAATGATATAAGTGTAACTCTTCTCCATTAGAGTGGAACTATTTTAGACAGAAACTAAAATCAAACAGCTAAGTCTGTTCTAGTTATTTAAAAATTTTACAGCTAACCCATTGGAAATTTTTATTTTCACTTCTGTCATTTATTGGCTTGGCATCATATGGATACCGCCAAAGTTAAAACACACATCTACCAAATCCTTTAACATCTTTCAAGTACAACACTCTGGTTGCCCCTCCAGCATTACTACAGGATTGACATTTACTTTCAGAGATGCGCTTATAAAATTACAAAATATATCATTCCTAAGGGCAATATAGGATCATGTTTCTCAGAAGGACCCCTGACTGCCTATAGGAAACAAAGGGGACATGGTTCATCTTTACACTCATTTTCAGTTTTCTCACTTACAAACTTCTAAATTTCTTTTTTTTAAAGATGCTTTTAATTTATTTATTTGAAAGAGAGAGAGAAAGAGAGAGCACAAGCAGGGGGAGGGGCAGAGGGAGAAGCAGGCTCCCCACTGAGCAGGGAGCCTGATGCAGGGCTCAGTGCCAGGACCCTAGGATCATGACCTGAACTGAAGGCAGACATGTAACCGACTAAGCCACCCAGCTGCCCCAAACTTCTAAATTTCTGATATGTGAGTAGTACAAGAGAGAGTCTTGTGAACACATCCTTTCAGATCTGTGGCAAAGTGGAAGGATAGATGGAGTGCGCCTTTTTCATGTGACAAGTTGTTTGCTTGGTCCTGACAAAACCACACATACCTAACCCTGACTTAGAGATGAAAGGGCTGCAAGCTCAGCTTACATTTAGAAACCATACAGCCATACAGCCCATCATAACTGTGAACTGGAAGAGGAGTTAAAAGTTGCAGAGGCTATTGGGGCTGATGATGAGAAGGATGTTAGATTCCCGGTCCAGGTTGTGTTTCGGCCAGTTTCTACATTTGGTGAAGTCAGCATGTCTCTGTTATTAATGTAGGACATTACTTATTTGAAATGAGCCAGCTGCTTTTTTCACATTTGCTCCCATGGTTTACCCAACTTGTAGACTACTTTGAAGGAGTTTATAAAATCCTAAGGAATTACCTGGGGGCAAAAATAATGCTCTAAATGCATACAAATATAGTTCATGATTTTTTTTTACCAAAACTTATATACTCTTTGAATAGTAATAGTTGTTATTATTGTTATGGAGAATCTGCTGTATACTAGACACTTTCATCTCGCTTAATCTTCACTCCTGTCCTATAAGGAGAGATGGTATTTTCCACATATTATCTATAAGAAACTGAGACCTAAGATCACACAGTTTCTTTCTAAATATTACACTGCATCACAATTAATGAGAGGACTGAGACAAAATCAGAAGGAAAAAAAAATATCTGAGCATGATTTGCAGAAGTTGAAGATAGACCTATAAATTCTAGTTCCTCCATTGTTCCTTTTCTTAAAAAAAAAAAAAATCATTGGACTATCCCTACCTTGGCTTTATGGCTATAGTTGAGTACAGAATTTCTTGCTTGATTAGGATTGATTATATCACATACTGCCTAATTCCTTGGCCGAAACTCTGAACAAAGTTACAACACAATGCATGCTTGGGAGGCAAAATTCCAAACAAAGTGGGATAGCATTTTGATTTGGAATTGCAACCAAGGACCATTCATTAAAGACCTCATTGTCCTACTGCTGCCTGTTCAAGATTTCCTGACAGCAAGACATGGGAAAAATTGACCCAAAGAGTTTGACTTTTGTTGCATCATCTACACATTTTTCCCTTTATGCAATGCCTTGATCGTTTGGTTTAGGTAGCATGCATAAACGTGTTCTCCTCCATTTAAAGAGTTTATATAGGTAAAGTAGGATTTAGTTGTCCATATACTCAATTTGACACCCTTTGTGAAAGCTAACTTCTTTTTTTTTTTTAAGGATTTAGGAGAAGTTATTAATGTAATTGCTATCTCAGGGACACAGCATTCATTTTAATACCCTTATTCGTCAAGTGTTTTCATCTCTTGATTCTTGAATATAATCTGCTTTGGAGCCAACAGGGGATCATGGGAGGATATTTAATGTGATGCCTGCAGGAGGAGCTGTGTGGATTTTTTTAACATATATTTTGATGTATTCAGTTCCAGAATCGGGTCATTTTGCAGATCAGCACAGTGATATTAACCCTGAAGTAAAAGATGTATTTCCATTTCTTTTACAAATTAAAAGTTATCTTTTGGATTTGAAAATTTGAATCTTTTTACTTTAACTTTGGGTCTTATTAAAAGCACAGAGAACAGGAATGAAAAAAATCCATATATCGCTTTTTTTTTCTCCCCCTGCACAGTAGTTAACAACAAAAGTCAAGAATTACCCCAGGCTGTTCACATTTCCTCCTTGCTTATGGGAAATCTCTTTTGGTGGGTTTTCTCCTGTGTCTACATGAGACAAACCAAATGTCTGCAGCAGCTCAAAGCCGCAGGAGATAGTCCAGGTGATGGATATTAATTATGGAGCTATCTTCAGTGAACTTGCCGTTTCCTGAAGCTCTTGTGAGAAGACTGTGCAGCTTGCCATCTTCAGCAGTGCTGATGCAATAAAGCACCTCGTAGATGTGTGCTAAGGCAGGAGAAGTGGTGTGGCTTGATGTCTCAGCTCTGAGTGTAATGTTGGCCCGGCTGCTCCAAATGATGGGCTCCGGTTTAGATTGCACCTGCACTTGACAGCATCCCTTCTTGCTTAGGCATCTTTCTTAGGTTTTCCTTTTCCTCTTCTCTTAAACTTCACCCTCCTCTACAAATACATCATTTACTGCTAGACAGCAACCACGGCTCCCTCTGCCTTCTTGTCTTCAGTCACTCTCTGTCTCTATTTCATCCTGTGTACCAATGACTTACGGTTCTTCCTAAAACTCTGTTCTCATCATGATGCCCCCCTTGCCAGATGCTCTGTTTTACACTGCAGACATTTTTAGCCATATTCATTCATTATTCCCCGTAATCGAATTCGCTTCTTTTTATGTGTCCATCTTTATGCATGTCTACTCTATACAGGCTGTTTTCCTCACCATGACCTGTCAAAATGATAACTGATCATGTCTTTAGTACTTCTGATTTTTCTGTTTCCTTTCCCAGTCTCTGAACAGCCTCTACCCTCAAACATGTGCCCATACTAGCCTTGCATCCTTAGTCACATCCTTAAGCCCTACCACCATGTTAAGGCTGTTTAGACCAGCACTGTCCCACAGAAATCCAATGCAAGCTACATTTGTAATTACATACGTAATTTTAACTGCCTAAGAGCTATATTTAAAAAGGTAAATATAAACAGATGAAAAGAATTTTAATAATGTGTTTATTTAATCCAGTATTTCAAAATATTATTATCTCAACATAGAATCAATATACAGATTATTGAGATATTTTACTTTTTACTTTTTTACGTTTTATTTCTATTTTTTTAAGATATTTTACTTTTTTAAATGAAATCATTGGAATCAGGTGTGTTTTTACACTTCTAGCACATCTCATTCAGAGGAGCCACATTTCAGGGGCTCAGTTGCTACATGGGATTAGTGGCTTCCGTGTTGGGCGACATAGCTTTAGACCATTTTAGGCCCTGTTTTGTTCTGTTTTGTTTCTTTTTTTCTTTTCTTCTGCCTTTCTATTGCCTCAGTTTCTCTGATTATTCACCAGGTATATCTGCAGGGATGCTTCTCCTGCTCTCATATCCAGGGAGACTTCATGAGCTCCCTCTCTGCATTCTCATCCCTGCACCATCCACTTAGCAGCCTGGCCAGAAACCTTCCAGTCCTCATTGAAATCTTCTTTCTTTACCCTAAGGACCCTGCTGTTAATAATACACAATAGTGTTCTTGTTTGTCTTCTTTTCTCTATTGCCCTGTTCCATATTTTATCTTTGCAGCAGCCAAAATTATATCACTCAATTTCACTTAATATGCAGTGATTCCTCATTATCTATCTCATAAAGCCTCAGCTCCCCAGGGTGTCATAAAGGTCCTTTCTGCCCTGGCCCTGGTCTGCCTTTCTAGCTGTAACTTCTGCCCCCTTCTCCCTCTGTACCAGAGGCTGCAGTTACCCACAAATTTTATGACTCCTTACAATTTACGTCTTTTCATGCTACCCTGACTTAATACCTACTGTTCTTCATGTTTAGGATGCCCTTTCTCCCAACCTGTGTTCTTTCTTTGAAAATTCCTTTTCATCCATTAAGTCTCAATTCAAACATCACCGCCTCTCCAGATTCTTCCTTCTTCCATCCAGGAAGAGTTTAAGTGCCTCCTCTTTTGCCACTTCACTCCCTGTATTGCTTTTTTTTTTTTTTATTTCCTAACTTCTCCCTTAGACTTGTGAATTCCTTGAGAGTAGAGAAATGGTGTTTGTCTTTTTTTTTAAAGATTTTATTTATTTATTTGACACACAGAGAGAGAGAGTGAGCACAAGTAGGGGAGAGGCAGGTGGAGGGAGAGGGAGAAGTGGGGCTCCCCACTGAGCAGGGAGCCCGATGTGGGACTCTATCCCCGGACCCTGGGATCATGACCTGAGCCGAAGGCAGGTGCTTAATGGACTGAGTCACCCAGGTGCCCCTGTGTGTGTTTGTCTTTATCTTCCTAATACCAGGCAGTGCCTGTTACATAGAAAGCAGTAATATAATATGTGGATATTTGCTGTGATGCTGGATGGCATATTGACCCCACTACATGGTCTGATATTTATGTATTCTGTGATTAACTTAAAGTATTATTTTTTGTCTTCTATGCTGAATTAAAAACTACTTGATAACAAGGTTCTATCTCTTATTACACAGCATTAGCTAGGTAAAATTAAATTTTAAAATATAATTAATATATTAATATCTATTAATATCTAGCTAGCTAGCTAGCTAGCTTCTGGGTCCCAATAACTTAAATCAATCACGGGAAGCTCTTCTGATAAGAGTACCTGGTACATTCTTAGGGATTCACTCCCATCTTTACTGTCTCTGTTTCTTTCTAGGTCAAATAAGACAGAACTATTATCTAGATTGCAGACTTTGGAGCTGCCCTAGAAAGGGGAGGAGGGGATGCAGAGAATAATGGCCATAGGGTTTTGCCTAGATACTTTAGTGATAGATAATGGAATACATTTATTTCATCAGCCATCATGCAACAGTATTTATTGAGTGAAGAAATGTGGTCATTAACCACAATCTCAGAGTCAAAACTAAGAGGTCTATACCTGTTTCATTTTTTTCCCTCTACAAAGAACCTGTTATAATAAATTATGTGTTACTGTGTTCATTCTTATTAGAAGACTATGTGTGTTCCTTATAAGAAATGACCACATAATCTAATGAACATAAACTTGAAGAAGTGTTAGTTCTTTTTGGGAAAAATAATTTTTACCTTTTCAGTATGGGGAGATGGAGCATAGAATTGTCTTATGTTTCTTATTCACCAGTCAACACAAATTTATGTGACTAGCACTTCTTTAGGTACTGGGCATTTATGGTGTGATAGTTACAGAGATGACTAGATAAACCCTCTCAACCCTTTGAATGGGATTATTTTTAAAGACTTAATAACACAATCTCCCTCACTTCCTCTTTAATACTCTGCAGAGAGCAGGAAAGCCCTTTCCTGATTAGAGGGCACCATTAAAACAGTGGGAGACACTATCATATGAATTTAACACTGTGGATTGTGAAAAGCCTCTCCTCACTATATTGTTAAGACTCAGGCAGGGTACGTCTGTGCTTATACAAAATAGAAAACTATGTGAAGAGTTGAAAGTTTTTTTGACATCTATGGAACAAGAATCAAATTCAGAAGGAAGGCATAGCAATTTCCCCCCATTTTAAAAAATTTCATTTCCAAATAATTTATTACTTAACTGAAAAGTTGCAAAAATAGCACAGAGAATTCACTAATTATACCCTTAACCCAGCTTCCCCTAAAACTAGGATATTTACATCGGTGAAATATTATTAGGTAAACTTCAGATCTTATTAAAATTCACCGGCTTTATTAAAAAATCTTTTTTATTAACATATAATGTATTATTTGTTTCAGGGGTACAAATCTGTGATTCAAAAGTCTTTACACAATTCACAGCATTCTCCATAGTACCTACCCTCCCCAATGTCCATCACCCAGCCACCCCATCCCTCCCACCCCTTTCCCCTCCAGCAACCCTCAGTTTGTTTTCTGAGATTAAGAGTCTCTTATGGTTTGTCTCCCTCTCTGGTTTCATCTTGTCTCATTTTTCCCTCCCTTCTCCTATGATCCTCTGTCTTGTTTCTCAAATTCCTCATATCAGTGAGATCATATGATACTTGTCTTTCTCTGATTGACTTATTTTGCTTAGCATAAAGCCTCTAGTTCCATCCACATTGTTGCAAATGGGAAGATTTCATTTTTGATGGCTGCATAATATTCCATTGTGTATATATACCACATCTTCTTTATCCATTCATCTGTTGATGGACATCTAGGCTCTTTCCATAGTTTGGCTATTGTGGACATTGCTGCTATAAACATTAGGGTGCATGTACCCCTTCAAAATTCACTGGCTTTTTAAAAAAAATTACCTTTACTGTTATTTTTCTGTTCTAGGATCCAATCCCGATTTAGTTATTTTGCGTCTCCTCAGTCCATTCTAATTTGTGACAGTTTCTTATTCTTTTCTTGTCTTTCATGACCTTCACACTTTTAATGAGGTCTGGCCTGTTATTTTGTATGGTGTCTTTCATCTTAGGCTTACCAGGTTTTCTTCGTGAATCAATTGAGATTATGCACTTTTGGGAAGAATACCACAGACATAATGTTGAACCCTTTTCAGTGCTTTATACCATGACTACATGATGTCTGTATGTATTATTACTGGTGATTTTAACCTTATACCTGCTAGATTTCTCCACTGTAGAATGACGAATTTTCTCTTTCTGGTTGATAATTATCTTGGAGGAGATACTTCAAATTAATGCTAACATCCTATTTCTCCTTAATCATCTGTACATTGATTTTAGCATCCATTAGTGGATGTTGCCTGCAACTGTGGTATTTGCCTAATGTTGATTTTGTATTTCCCTCAAATGGCAATTATCTTTTTATCTTCCTTTCCCTAGGAGAGCATATTTCTACATTCACCTAGACTCTAGTGAGTACCATTGAGAAGAAAGCACTCATCTAATGTTACTGGTGTTTTGCTTGGGTCATTTTGGTTTTACTACGTAAAGTACATAGACTAGAAGACCAAAAGGAACAAATTTAAACATCAAAGTTAACCAAAGGCAGTCAATATGTAATATATAACATAAGTTAACACATTTTCAGAATCCAGAGATAACCATATTAACATTTTGTTGCACCTATTTACCTAAATATTTTTCTTTCATAAATATGAGTTTATGAATATAAAAATAAATTTTAGTTTGGTATCATCTTTTATGCCTCCTACAAAAAAGTGACTTGACCTGTCTTTACCTATTTAGAGGTATATATGTGGTGGCAGAAGCCATGGTGGAAAAGCATATTGATTTCTAATATAAAAACCAAGTAAAAAGACTTCTATCTTCAAAACTGTAGACTTCAAAAGTTCATAATGAATTGCTATCCATATGGAAAATATTATTGCGAGGTCTAAGATGGGTAACAGCAGGGATTTCCTTATTTAATAATGGTTAATGATTCTCTTAAGCAAACAAAGGGAAGCCAAATAGTATATGATATATATATATATTTAAAATATATATTATATATATAAAGCATATAAAATATGTATATATTTACATACATATATATATTATATTAAATATAAATGTATGCTATTTATGTTGTATACTATCTAAATATCATATACTTACCATATATATGCATAAGTGTGTGTATATATAATAAGTGTAGGATATATGTATACATATGTCTAGATATATGTCTAGATATAGTAGGTGTAGGATATACTGTTTTATAATCTGCTCTTTTCACTTAGAAATACATTGTGAGTTTCCTTCTGTGCCAGTGAATATAGTTCAACATAATTTTTAAAGGCTGTTATTATTCCATTGTAATGTGGTTCTTTAATTTATTTAAAACCTGCTATTCATTTGCATTTGATTTTTGGCTCTAGTGGTTGCTTTCACAGACAATCTTCAGATGAACACATCTTTGTGGAGCTATCGAGTCAAAGGATAAGTCCATTTTATCCAAATTTCTGAAATCACACTCTAGAAAGGTGGTACTAGTTTACTCTCCTGCCAGTAGCGTATGCATGTGCCAGATGTGCCACACTTTCTCTGAATACTGGTATCATTGTTCTTTGTAATCTTTTTGCTAGGAAAAGAAGTATTACCTCATTCTTTTATTTTCTCTGTTTCCTAGATAGTTTGAATATTTTTTTGTGTGTTTCTGGTCATTTTTTGTATATTTCTCTGAATTGCTTTGCTCAATATAATTCTATAGAAAAAAATATTTATTTTCTAAATTGATCTCTATTCTAGTCCCCCTCAGTCACAGCAGAAACTTTAAACTTAACCTTGTAACATGTTTCTAATTTACTCAGTTTATTGTCTTTATCTAGAATAGGCAACACTTAGTTATCCATTGTCCTTAACCATTACATGATCTTTGGATAGAAGAGCACAGGGTGGAGGTTTTCAGATCCAAGATCTGTCTGTGTTATTTCCTATCACATATTCTAATGGACTGTGACAGAATGCCTTCCCTTTAAAATGCATTACCTACCAAGGCTTCTTCTGCAAAAGTGAAAACAACCTAAAAGTCTGTTTGCCATTTAAATGCCCTTATGGTGATCCCCTGGCCATCCCTTCATCCCGTGATTGGGTCTAAATGTTCAGTTTTGCCCTTACCCATGCTATTTCCCTCCTTGCACCTCCTCTGTTTCCGGAATTGCCAGGTTATTAATGAAAGGACTGATTTACATGTTGGTATTTGATTTGCAGTTGTTGTTTTTTATCTTTAGGGCTTCTTCTGTAGTCAAAAAATAAAATCTAAAAATTGCTTATGAGAGACATGAATTTGTTGCCTGAAGCAGTTGCCCAGGTACCAGAAAACAACAAGAATAAAAAAAGGGCCTCATGTAACTAGTTATTAGAACCTCTACACGTAATTGGATTTGGATTTGTATGAAATCAGAAGGTTTCTAGAAAAGTGGCTGCTATTAAGTTACTTTGAGCATTAAGGGTTCAAACCAAAGCTGCCGTCCACTATTCCTTATGAAAACCTCCCTAACCTGTACCACCTTGGAGAGGACCCATGTGAGAAACCATTAGGGAAACGGATTCCCTAATGCAATTTTCATTCATTTCTTTACTGCTGAGCATGAAAATAATGAACTAAATTCCCTCACTATCATGTTTAAAATCTCAAATCAGAGCAATTGTAAAAAAGTTACAGAAATGTTGCCATAAACGTTATTTCATTTTACTTATGACAATAATGGCTCTGCTATTAACCAGGGTAGCCCTAACAGTCACACTACTGTTCTCAATCAGAAAGAAAAAAGAGATCATTTCATCCCATCTGTCCTGGCCTGTTAAAAGAATTTGCTATGCATATTCTTGTTCAAAAGGTGTTGCTTTTCTAATGTATTTACATGATGTGTGAAGATCAGAATTGCAAACAGGTCGGATGGGAAGTATATATTTCTCTTCCCATTCTCAAAATTGTGTTTACTGTCTTCCATTACAGCCTGGTTTACGCTTACATTTTGTTAGTAAGGGCTGAGTTGTTTACAAGCAGTGTTGCCATGTGAACCTTGAAAATAGATCTGACAGGAAATTTTGAAAGTGCCAAGCTCAAGTTCAGAATGTGGAAATCAGGTTTGTAACATGTTGGTTGTGAGGCACTGATTATTGAAGGAAAATCAGTGACTTAGAAGTGTGTGTGTGTGTGTGTGTGTGTTAGTAATTGGAGTTTGTTATCTGTTGGGGAAGAAAGAGATTTTCCCCATGCCAGATTAATTCTCTTTGTCTACTCCACCCACCCCCACCAAAGGCACACAAGGATGATTATTCTCATGGTTATAGTGGGTAGGCCATGGACACCTCTCTGGAAAATTCTGGACCATGCTCTGGACATCTGGATGTGCCATTTCTAAGGGACAGGCTTAACCAACAGCCAGCCAAAATCCTATGCCAATTCATCCCATGACAGTAAGAGTCAGTTCAGAGTCAGATTATTGCTGTCCTGTGCTGAGACCATGCCCCTTGGGTGATCAGGTGTTGGTTATATCAGTGATGTTCAAGCCTTTGGGAAGCAGATACTGCATAGATACTGTATATGCACTTTGGGCCCATTGGTACTGGGCTTGTGCCCTGGCTCCCCACTGACTAGCCAAGTGATCTTGGGTAAGTTATTTAGCCTCCTTTTCACAAGTTTCACCCGTAAAATACCCATGATCCCATCTAAATCATAATGTTATTTTAAGAATCCAAGCAGATAGTTAATGTAAACCACTCAGCCAAGTGCCAGGCACATAAGCATGATACATGTACTAGTTATTCTCATTACATTAATAGCCCCACCTCCATATTTTTTAACTTTTTTATTAAAATTCACAAATGAGAGACCACTCTGCTCCATTAACCACATTTAATTATGAATATACACATATGTGTTTGAACTGAAGGTATTGTTTGTGTTTCTGTTTATTTTAAAAGGTTTTTTTACAGGTATGCTAGTAGAAAGCCTATGTTTGTACTTACCTACAAGCCTACTCAGATAGTACTTTTTATCTCTTAACTTGTGACTTAGAAATAGAAAGTATGAATACAGGGTAAATATTAGATGGGATGCAAACAATAAAAATTTCTTAGTGGAGAAATCCTTTCCTCATTTAGGAAAAGAAAAGCATGACATGTTGGACTGGGAAACACTGGTGTGTCATGGGACAGTGCTTCTGCCTCTCAGAGAAGGGTTGCAGAATTCACACTGTTCAAATGCTCATGAGTGCCTTGTAGGCAAACTTAGGCCTTTTGCAGAATTCACACTGTTCAAATGCTCATGAGTGCCTTGTAGGCAAACTTAGGCCTTTTCTGAGAAACTGAATAGGAGAGGAAAGTGATATTTATTGAATACTTATTAAATGCCAGGATCAAGGTACTTTTACCCTTCCCTCTTCTAATTTTCACAGAATTATACCTATTATGTTTGTTACCATTATCTCAAGTTTACAAATGTGGAAAGTGAGGCCAGCTAATTTGTTCATTCATGGATAAATTGCCAGTAAAGAGCAGAGCCAGAATTTGAATCTAGATATGCTAGCTTTCAAGTATATGCTCCTCTAAAGATTAGGTCTTAATTTGCAAATATGAGGAAAGCTGCAGAACGAAATATTAAAGTCTGATTGTTCAGGCACAAAGACAAAGCCACTCTTGAATCTTGGTTCTGTATACCTTAGATACAACAAAGAAGGCAGGGAACCTACTTTTTCTCAGGATGACTATATAGCTAGCAAGATCATGTCATCTCTTCTTTGATGCCAAGTTGACATGAATTCTGAACTCCTAACCAAGAGAGTATATCAGAATATTTGGGGAAGCTTTTCCAAAACACTAAAAAGTGGGCTTTGTCCCTAAAAACTATGCTTTTCCCACCTGGCAGACATAATTATGCTGTTGGGCAGTAAACCAGAGATTGCTGAGAGGATGAAACTTTCTTTAATGCACATCAAGGTCCTAACTGAGCCTTGGAGGCATAAAGGGGTCATTTTAAGACAGAAACAATGGAGGACACCTGGATTGCTATAAGTTAAAGCATTGGCTTTAGACCATCATCAGAGCATCTCCCAGGACTCCTCAGGAAGGTGAACAAGGTTTAGCATGCAGCTCCTCTGGTCAGGCCTCTGGCTCAGCTCCTACCTATGGATGAGATCCACCTTGATGTTGCTGGCCAGCCTGTCTCCCTCCAGTCATGAGCTCTGGTGCATCCCTCACCTCTTACAAACTTGGCACTGAGTAGGAAGGAAGGAAATGGCCCACCAAACAGGTGACAATGGATTTGTCAGGGGAAACATTACCATGCCTGTTTTATCATTTCAATCTTTAGTATCTTGTCATTCAATTATTTGCCCTTCAAGTCATTTGAGTAGATTTTCATCAGTCAAGATTGAGTTCATTCATTCTTTCATTAATCCAAGCTTCTTATTTTATGATTTTCTTTTTAGCCAAATTATCTTTAAGGTAGATTTTCATCATTCGAGATAAAGCTTATTCATTCTTCAGCAAAAATTTTAAGGACCTAAAATGTGCCAAGCATTGTTCTTGATGCTGGCCATAGACTGTTGAACAAGATAGATAAGATTCTGTCTTCGTGGAGCTTTCTAGTTGGTGAGCAACACAGAGTGGGGGCAAGTAATTTCAAGTATTACAAATACCATTTTGAGAACCTACAGGGTGCTTCTCATGGTAGAATGAACTGAGTGATCAGGGAAAGCTCCATGGAAGGAGTGTTAAAATGAATGGAAAAACCATCCTCTTACTGTTTTCTTAACCTCTCCACTAATAAGCCATGCAGCTCATAGCATGAAGCTATAACAAAGGCATCATGGGTCTTGTGGTGGCACTGTATGTACTGACTATAAAACGTATACATGAGAAAATAAGTAAGTATATAAAGTATATAAAGTTCATTATCTCAAGTCAATGAAATAAAATTAATGTCAGAGTATTTTAGTTGAAGTAGAGTAAATCATTGTGATTTGCTATAATTGTGATATACCACAGTATGCATTGTTTGGGGTACATTAGGTAGTTTCGCTCACCGCCTCTTCACTTTTCTATATTTCTTTTTATTCCCTTTATAGCAGTGTTTCCTTTAAGAATGGCCCTCAGACCTACCTCAGAATACACTTGAGTGGTTGCTAAAAATGTCATCTCTTGGCCTCCACCACAGACTCACAGAATCAAAATTACTTAGGGTGAGACTATCTGCATTTTTAACAAGATCCCAAGACATTTCTCCTGCACACTAAAGTTTGAAAACACTACTGCTTTAGAGTCATATCTTTCTACTGTTGTCTCATTAAGTTGTCATCATTGCCTTAATCAGCTGATAAAGATGCTGCTTAAGAACTGCACTCTGCCTTTGTGACCAGCTTGATGCCTCCAGGTTGCCCACTTGGTAAGGTGACAGATGAAAAGAAAACAGAACTAAGTTGTGCATCCAGGGCTGCCTTTGTTTAGAATTAGCAACTGGTGTCCCATTTGCTGACCCTACATTTACCCACCCCCTCCCATCCAGGGTCCCATCTCTCATACACAAAATATTCATAATTTCTTATGCTTTTTATTTTATATTCTGCTTTTCCCATTTTATTCTTTTTCTTTCTCTTGATCTTGTCTGGGACTGTGCGTGTGGATGTTTGCATGCAACTATAGAAATGAGTGATGTTTCTGTGTATCTGTGTGTGTCCACATGTGTGCACATGTGTGTGTGTTTGTGTGTACATGATGTAGGTAATCCTTAGTCCACTGGTAATAAAGCACTCCACAGTTTTTCTGCATAGGATAAGGCATTCAGGGAAAGGTACTGTCTCTCGAAAAGGATCATCATGTTAAGTCATGGAGTTGAGTTGCTATGCTGATAATGATCAGAGTCACTGAGGGATGGGGGGGTACTAAGATGTACGTCTGTGCTTTCATATTTTCCATGTTCCAAAATTGGCTAAGGAGACTGTTGGTGCTGTGTTGGGGCTGTGTAAGGGTGAGTGGGCCATGCTTCATGGTATTAGTATCAGTCCCAATCACTACCCCTTTATTCAGCCATCATTTATTAAATCCCTACTATATGCCAGAATCTGTGGACCTACCAAGATAAATAAGATATAGTCTCTGTCATCTTGGAGTACTGTTTGACAGTAATCTGTACACACAGCCAAATAATGCTTTCTCAGCACAAAATGTTATGGGATCTCAGAGGTAGCCACATGTTTTTGGAAAGGTTATTGAAGCCTTCTCAGAGGAAATGAGGTGAGTTTCAATGTGTGCATTGTAAAATGCAAGGTAGACAGGAGAGAGAGTTTCTGATTAAAGGATCCAGGACGTGGACACATGGATGGGCAATGTGTATCGACAATGCATACTTAGTTATGGATGTAAAAGAATGCAGGTCATGCTTAGAAGTGTGGCTTTTCCTCCATGTTGCATAACCTTGTTTATGCTGCCCAATTTCAGTCTTTAGCTGTGACAAGAACATCAGATCTGAATAGTCTAGGTCATGAGTTTAATCTCTGATCCCCCTCCCAAATCTCAATGGCAAATTTTACTTTCCTGTAATTTCCTAGTGCACTCTACTCACCTCCCAGGCCAAAGTGATAAAGGGTCACCATAGGAAAATCTGAATGTCTTTTGGAATAGTCCAACCCTTGGCCACATCATTCTTGTTTTTTTTTAATTTTCTTGAGCTAGGACTCATAAGCATTGACCTTATCAATGAGTATATATTTTTCTCTGTTTTAAAAATAGACTATATGAAAATAATCTCATATGTATGCCAAGATAAATACAGGGGGATATACAATGCAGCATTATTTGTAATAGTGAAAAAATAGAAACTAGTTAAATTTCAAACAATTTACTTAAGCAAATACTGTACATTCATATGTTAGAATATTATCATATCATATATCGTTAAATCTTATTTTCCTCTCAATTATAATGGAAAATATGGAAAATGTTCATTATATGCCTTGGAAAAAACAGAATACAAAGCTAAATATATGGTATTATACTCAGTTTTTGGAAAAAATAATGCATGGGCATACATGTAAACATTATGTGTATGGAGACAGGATTATATAAGGAAATGCAACAAAGCAAAATAACAGTATTTTTGGATGGTATAATTATAGGTGATTTTTATTATCCTGTCTGTAGTTTTCAACATTGTCAAAATTTTCTATAATGAAAATACTACTTAAAAATTAAAACAAAAACAAAAACAAAAAACTGAGGGATAAGAACCAAAGCCAAAAATAGATTTGTGGTAAATGTTTCTCTCCATAGCCATTATGAGAAGAGACAACATAGAAAAACATACTAACAGTAATAACCTGCGTTTCCAGTCACTTAATACATTTTGCACCAATAGCAGCCTAATGTGGTGATGACTGAGTCAGTTACAATCTTGGAAAGAGGAGCTTTAGTAAAAGAATCCTGCCATTGCCCTAAAACTGTGCACAACTTTGGCAGGAAACTCACCTTTCTTATTATCATTCTTCCAATGTGTTAGGGTTTTGAATGAGAAGTGCTTAGACTAAAGTCTGTTTCTAATTAGCTTACTTATCTGAAGAATGAGTGTAAATGACATTAATGCACCTAACAAGACATCTTTGGTGATTCTACTTTTCCTTAACTAAAGCACGACAATGTGCTGCAGTGCCAACACACACTGTCTCCTTGTTGACATAATAACTGAGCTTTAATTGGTTTGTGCATATTTATGTGACCTTGAGTGGAGATCAAAAACTGCTAGCAAGATTGAAGAAACACACTCAGGTTCCCACTCCAGCCATGGACGTGTCAGCCAGGGAAGGTTTCGTGGGAAAGGCAGGCTGCTAAAACATCATGTCTGAGCTGCGAGTCCAGGAAGGAATGGGTCCTGGCCCTGACAGCTTAATTTTAAGCTCAAAGCTTTCACCTAATTGTCTGTTGTTGACGTTGCTGTGGTTAAACAACCAGAAGGAACTTGGGAATGTGCCCCTGGGTGGCGCAAGAAGGGCAGCTTTCCTTTATTCAAACTGTGTTTGTCCCCACTTTGGGATGTAACTCAAGATGATTTTCTAAGTCCACTTAAGCTTTAAATCAAGAACAGAGCTCTCCCTCTGGAATCTAGCTGTGGCTGTGGGGTCATTTATTCTTAAGGAGTTATATGGGTGAGAAAGACAAGGTTTTCCATAATCTTGAAAGCCTTGGTCTACAGGGTTGGGTCCTAGGGTACCCTCAAAATAATCATGCTTATTGGATATAGGATTGTGGCAGTAGATTAGGGCTCTATGTGGGATGGGTCCTGAATCACAACAGATCTGCATACATGCACAAAACAGTGCTCTAAACAGAGGCACCATTCAGCTGTATGCACAAGTAACCAGTCATTTACACTGTTGCCACTCCAATGACTATTGCCCATCTATTTAACAGGATTACTGGAAAGAGCCAGTGGAAGTCCAAAAATTAAAATACTTATTGTAACCTAAGATAATTAGATAATATAGTAAGATAAAAACTTCATACACGGATACTATCACTTTTGTGGTTATTGCATGTTTGTTTGTTTCTTTTTTTTTTTTTTTGGAAGAATTTCCTAAGTGAGGTGGGAGGCTGGGTTTGGCAACCTTTGTTCCTTATGACTCTAAAAATTCATGAGTTTAAAATATGCTCTATTCAAGTCTACAGAGCTTACTCCAGTTAAATTAAGCTATGGTTAATAGAGTAGGATTTAGTGAGTAAGTATTCATTTATAATAGTCCATGGTGTTGTGACATGTATGTCATGATGTAAAATAGAATAATTGATCAAAACCTAAAGAAAAATTGGTGAAAAACTTTTAAGAAAAAATTCATAAGCTGTGAGAGCTGGGGCATGCTAATGTATTCCCATTTTATTGACAAGAAGTTCAGGCCTAGCAGTTCGGATCCAAAGGCTATAGCTAAGACCTCACAGTCTACTTTGTAACAGCTTATCCAAATATCTGGATGGCAGTAGTCTGATTAGTATTGGACCCGGAAGTACCACCTAAAATTTGATGGCAAGTGTCATAACAAGTAATGGAAAAGTAAGTAGTTAATTTGATGGCACACATTTATTTACTCAGTCATTCAGCAAAGATTAATTGATTACCTCCTTTTTCCAGATATCACTCTAGTTGCTGGTGATCGTCAAGAAACAAAACAGACAAAAACCTTGCTATCGTGGAAGTGACATTCTAATTGTGGGAA
Source organism: Zalophus californianus (assembly GCF_009762305.2). NCBI lineage: Eukaryota > Metazoa > Chordata > Mammalia > Carnivora > Otariidae > Zalophus > Zalophus californianus. Next base: position 88,782,321 of record NC_045600.1, read on the forward strand.
GGCCACAGATAAACAAGTGAATTAGTAAATGTATAGTAGGCCCGATGTTGCAAAGTACTATAAGGAAAAATGAAGCAAGATGCGGGAATAGTGTTGGGAGTAGGGAGGTCACTATTTTTCACAAGGTAGTCTTTAACAAGGTGACATCTGAGCAAAGAACTAAATGAAGTGAAGAAGCAAGCCATGTGGCTATCTGGGCTATCTGGGGGAAAGAGGAGACATTAGGTTCAAAGGCACGGAGGTGCCAAAGGCTTGGCAGTTTCAAAGAAGAGCAAGGATATATGGATGGAGTAAAGTGGGCACAGGAAATAATGGTAGGAGGAGATGAGGTTACAGAGCTGGGGGGGCATCAGTTGATGGGTAATAAGCTATTGTGGGAGAAGGAATTGCCTGGAAATTAAGGAGAGGGGAGAGTGTTGGAGATGACAGTGAGCCAAGTTAATTGTTTTTCAAAACCAGCTTTGCATGTGAACCAGGCAAAACAAACTACCCAAGTGCTAATTAAAAAAATAAAAGCTCAAAGAGAAATTTGCTTAGAGAATGCATAGTTGGAATGACAATTCTGCTGCAGCCTCTCTAGGGAGAACAGAGTACCCTCTACTCTTTCCATTAGTCATGTATTGCCATCTACTAGCTGTTTCCCCTTTCAGGAAAGTGGTCAACTCCTACTGTCAAGAGACAATACTATATATCTACGACTTTACATTTCTAGTCAAAATCATTCTTTCTACACCATGTTGACTTTTTTTCAGGGGTCAGATCTATAAGTCATCAGCTGAATTCCCACAATTGGCTTCATTTGGCTGATAGAAACATTATGCAGATGTAGGGCTATGGATTTAAATCATGCTGTTAGGGCCAAAACCCAATAAACTGTCCTGAGCAAAAGAGAAGTGGGCAGTAGGACAGCACTGATTCAAATGGAAATTGAAACACCACTCTGTCTCCCTTAGATTCCTGTTTACTGATATAATATACAAAGTCTCATTGCACCATTGGAATGGAAGGTACTATTGGGAGATTTAGAACTCCAGCTTCAGTGATCATTCTAAAGTTATCTAAAGTAAAACTTTTTAAAAAATTTTTTTTATTGTTTTGTTAATCACCATACATTACATCATTAGTTTTTGATGTAGTGATCCATGATTCATTGTTTGTGTATAACACCCAGTGCTCCACGCAGAATGTGCCCTCTTTAATTCCCATCACCAGGCTAACCCATCCCCCCACCCTACTCCCCTCTAGAACCCTCAATTTGTTTTTCAGAGTCCATAGTCTCTCATGGTTCGTCTCCCCCTCCGACTTACTCCCCTTCATTCTTCCCCTCCTGCTATCTTCTTCTTTTTCTTTTTTCTTAACATACGTTGCATTATTTGTTTCAGAAGTACAGATCAGTGACTCAAACAGTCTTGCACAATTCACAGCGCTCACCCTAGCACATACCCTACCCAATGACTATCACCCAGCCACGCCATCCCTCCCACCCCCTACCACTCCAGCAACACTCAGTTTGTTTCCTGAGATTAAGAATTCCTCATATCAGTGAGGTCATATGATACATGTCTTTCTCTGATTGACTATTTCAATCAGCATAACACCTTCCAGTTCCATCCACGTCGTTCCAAAATGGCAAGATCTCATTCCTTTTGATGGCTGCATAATATTCCATTGTGTATATATACCACTTCTTCTTTATCCATTCATCTGTCGATGGGACATCTTGGCTCTTTCCACTGTTTGGCTATTGTGGACATTGCTGCTATAAACATTGGGGTGCACGTACCCCTTCGGATCCCTACGTTTGTATCTTCGTGGTAAATACCCAATAATGCAATTGCTGGATCATATGGTAGCTCTATTTTCAACTGTTTGAGGAAACTCCATACTGATTTCCAGAGGGGTTGCACCAGCTTGCATTCCCACCAACAGTGTAAGAGGGTTCCCCTTTTTCCGCATCCCCGCCAACATCTGTCATTTCCTGGCTTGTTAATTCTAGCCATTCTGACTGGTGTGAGGTGGTATCTCATTGAGGTTTTGATTAGGATTTCCCTAATGCCCAGTGATGTTGAGCACTTTTTCATGTGTCTGTTGGCCATTTGGATGTCTTCTTTGGAAAAATGTCTGTTCGTGTCTTCTGCCCATTTCTTGACTGGATTATTTGTTCTTTGGGTGTTGAGTTTGATAAGTTCTTTATAAATTTTGGATACTAGCCCTTTATCTGATATGTCATTTGCAAATATTTTCTCCCATTCTGTCGGTTGTCTTTTGGTTTTGTGGACTATTTCTTTTGCTGTGCAAAAGCTTTTTATCTTGATGAAATCCCAATAGTTCATTTTTGCCCTTGCTTCCCTTGCCTTTGGCGATGTTTCTAGGAAGAAGTTGCTCTGGCTGAGGTCGAAGAGGTGGCTGCCTGTGTTCTCCTTTAGGATTTTGATGGACTCCTGTCTCACGTTTAGGTCTTTCAACCACTTGGAGTCTATTTTTGTGTGTGGTGTAAGGAAATGGTCCAGTTTCACTCTTCTGCATGTGGCTGTCCAATTTTCCCAACACCATTTGTTGAAGAGACTGTCTTTATTCCATTGGACATTCTTTCCTGCTTTGTCAAAGATGAGTTGACCATAGAGTTGAGGGTCCATTTCTGGCTCTCTATTCTGCTCCACTGATCTATGTGTCTGTTTTTGTGCCAGTACCATACTGTCTTCATGATGACAGCTTTGTAATAGAGCTGGAAGTCCGGAATTGTGATGCCGCCAGCTTTGCTTTTCTTTTTCAACATTCCTCTGGCTATTCGGGGTCTCTTCTGGTTCCATACAAATTTTAGGATTATTTGTTCCATTTCTTTGAAAAAAGTGGATGGTATTTTGATGGGGATTGCATTGAATGAGTAGATTGCTCTAGGTAGCATTGACATCTTCACAATGTTTGTTCTTCCGATCCATGACCATGGAACGTTTTTCCATTTCTTTGTGTCTTCTTCAATTTCTTTCATGAGTATTTTATAGTTTTCTGAGTACAGATCCTTTGCTTCTTTGGTTAAATTTATTCCTAGGTATCTTATGGTTTTGGGTGCAATTATAAATGGGATCAACTCCTTGATTTGTCTCTCTTCTGTCTTGTTGTTGGTGTATAGGAATGCCACTGATTTCTGTGCATTGATTTTATATCCTGCTACTTTACTGAATTCCTGTATGAGTTCTAGCAGTTTTGGGGTGCAGTCTTTTGGGTTTTCCACATACAGTATCATATCATCTGTGAGAGTTTGACTTCCTCTTTGCCGATTTGGATGCCTTTGATTTCTTTTTGTTGTCTTGATTGCTGTGGTTAGGACTTCTAATGTGATGTTGAATAGCAGTGGTGATAGTGGACGTCCCTGCCGCGTTCCTGACCTTAGAGGGAAAGCTCTCAGCTTTTCCCCATTGAGAAGGATATTCGCTGTAGGTTTTTCATAGATGGCTTTTATGATATTGAGGTAGGTACCCTCTATCCCTATACTCTGAAGAGTTTTGATCAAGAAAGGATGCTGTACTTTGTCAAATGGTTTTTCTCCATCTATTGAGAGAATCATATGATTCTTGTTCTTTCTCTTGTTAATGTATGGTATCACGTTGATTGATTTGTGGCTATTGAACCAGCCTTGCAGCCCAGGGATAAATCCCACTTGGTCGTGGTGAATAATCCTTTTCATGTACTGTTGGATCCTATTGGCTAGTATTTTAGTGAGAATTTTTGCATCCATGTTCATCAGAGATATTGGTCTGTAATTCTCCTTTTTGATGGGGTCTTTGTCTGGTTTGGGGATCAATGTAATGGTGGCCTCATAAAATGAGTTTGGAAGTTCTCCTTCCATTTCTATTTTTTGGAACAGTTTCAGGAGAATAGGTATTAATTCTTCTTTAAATGTTTTGTAGACTTCCCCTGGGAAGCCATCTGGCCCTGGGCTTTTGTTTGTTGGGAGATTTTTGAGGACTGCTTCAATTTCCCTAGGGGTTATAGGTCTGTTCAGGTTTTCTATTTCTTCCTGGTTCAGTTTTGGTAGTTGATACATCTCTAGGAATGCACCCATTTCTTCCAGGTTCTCTAATTTGCTGGCATAGAGTTGCTCATAATATGTTCTTATAATTGTTTGTATATCTTTGGTGTTGGTTGTGATCTCTCCTCTTTCATTCATGATTTTGTTGATTTGGGTCATTTCTCTTTTCTTTTTGATAAGTCTGGCCAGGGGTTTATCAATCTTGTTAATTCTTTCAAAGAACCAGCTCCTAGTTTCGTTGATCTGTTCTACTGTTCTTTTGGTTTCTAGTTCATTGATTTCTGCTCTGATCTTTATGATTTCTCTTCTCCTGCTGGGTTTAGGCTTTATTTGCTGTTCTTTCTCCAGCTCCTTTAGGTGTAGGGTTAGGTTGTGTATTTGAGACCTTTCTTGTTTCTTGAGAAAGGCTGGTATTGCTATATACTTTCCTCTCAGGACTGCCTTTGCTGTATCCCAAAGATTTTGAACAGTTGTGTTTTCATTTTCATTGGTTTCCATGAATTTTTTTAATTCTTCTTGAATTTCCTGGTTGACTCATTCATTCTTTAGTAGGATGCTCTTTAGCCTCCATGTATTTGAGTTCTTTACGACTTTCCTCTTGTGATTGAGTTCTAGTTTCAAAGCATTGTGGTCTGAAAATATGCAGGGAATAATCCCAATCTTTTGGTACCGGTTGAAACCTGATTTGTGACCTAGGATGTGATCAATTCTGGAGAATATTCCATGGGCACTAGAGAAGAATGTGTATTCCGTTGCTTTGGGATGGAATGTTCTGAATATGACTGTGAAGTCCATTTGGTCCAGTGTTTCATTTAAAGTCTTTATTTCCTTGTTGATCTTTTGCTTAGATCATCTGTCCATTACAGTCAGGGGTTGTTAAAGTCCCTCACTATTATTGTATTGTTGTCAATGTGTTTCTTTGCTTTTGTTATTAATTGCCTTATATAATTGGCTGCTCTCATGTTCGGGGCATAGATATTTACAATTGTTAGATCTTCTTGTTGAATAGACCCTTTAAGTAGGATATAGTGTCCTTCTTCATCTCTTATTACAGTCTTTGTTTTAAAATCTAATTTGTCTGATATAAGGATTGCCACCCCAGCTTTCTTTTGGTGTCCATGAGCATGGTAAATTGTTTTCCACCCCCTCACTTTCAATCTGGGGGTTCTTTGGGTCTAAAATGAATCTCTTGCAGACAGCATATCGATGGGTCTTGTTTTTTAATCCAATCTGATAGCCTGTGTCTTTTGATTGGGACATTTAACCCATTTACATTCAGGGTAACTATTGAAAGGTATGAATTTAGTGCCATTGTGTTGCCTGTAAGGTGACTGTTACTGTATATTGTCTGTGTTCCTTTCTGGTCTATGCTGCTTTTAGGCTCTCTCTTTGCTTAGAGGACCCCTTTCAATATTTCTTGGAGGGCTGGTTTCGTGTTTGCAAATTCCTTTAGTTTTTGTTTGTCCTGGAAGCTTTTTATCTCTCCTTCAATTTTCCATGAGAGCCTAGCTGGATATAGTATTCTTGGCTGCATATTTTTCTCGTTTAGTGTTCTGAAGATCTCATGCCAGTCCTTTCTGGCCTGCCAGGTCTCTGTGGATAGGTCTGTTGCCAATCTAATATTTCTACCATTGTAGGTTACATATCTTTTCTCCCGAGCTGCTTTAGGATTTTCTCTTTGTCTCTGAGACTCATAAGTTTTACTATTAGATGTCGGGGTGTTGACCTAATTTTTTTATTTTGAGAGGGGTTCTCTGTGCTGCCTGGAGATTGATGCCTGTTTCCTTCCTCGCATTAGGGAAGTTCTCTGCTATTATTTGCCGTAATATACCTTCTGGCCCTCTCTCTCTTCTTCTTCTGGGATCCCAATCATTCTAATGTTGTTTTGTCTTATTGTATCGCTTATCTCTCGAATTCTGCCCTCGTGGTCCTGTAGTTGTTTCTCTCTCTTTTTCTCAGCCTCTTTATTTTCCATCATTTGGTCTTCTATATCGCTGATTCTCTCTTCTGCCTCATTTATCCTAGCAGTTAGTGCCCCCATTTTTGATTGCACCACATTAATAGCCTTTTTGATTTTGACTTGGTTAGATTTTAGTTCTTTTATTTCTCCAGAAAGCGTTTCTCTTATAACTTTGATGCTTTTTTCAAGCCCAGCTAGTATCTTTAAAGTCATGATTCTGAACTCTAGGTCTGACATCGTACTAATGTCAGTATTGAGTAGGTCCCTGGCTGACGGTACTACCTCTTGTTCTTTTTGCTGAGGTGATTTTTTTCGTCTTGTCATTTTGTCCAGAGGAGAATAGATGAATGAGTGAACAAAATGCTAACAGGTTAACAACGTCCCCAGCAAATATACTGTATACAAATCAGAAAAGACCTGAAACCAGGGGAAAAGTAAGGGAATGAAAGAAAAAAGAAAGTGAAAGGAAAGGAAAAACAAACAAAAGAAAAAGATAAAAACAAAAACAGAACAATGCAAAAAAAAAAAAAAACCAGAATATGATCAAATATGATCAGGCCAGTGCATAGATCAGTGCCACACACTAGATTTTGGGTGTATTTTGGTCTGTTAGAAAAAAGTGCCTCCTAAAATTTTAAAGGAAGAAAGACTTATATATGTACAACATAAGGGTTGATACAATGAAGGGATGGAAGATGACTGTAAAGATGAAAATTATAAAGATTTTATAAAAGGAATTGATAAGATAAGAAGTTGTTTGAAAAAAGAAAGAAGATTAAAAAAAAAGGAAAAAAAAGGGAGAGAATGTGATCAGGCAGGAGACTAGAACAAAGCCATACACTAGTGATTTAGGGTATATTTTTATCTGTTAGAAGAAACTGTATCTCAGAATTTTAAAGAGAGAACAACTTATATATATCCCAAAATAAGGGTAACTACTATGAAGGGATAAAATATGACTCTAAAAATGAAAAATAAAAAATGTTTTTTTAAAAAAGGGATTGGTAAGATGTTAGTTGAAAAAGGGAAAAAGAAAAATTTAAAAAAAAGTAAAAGAAATTAACTTTGAAAAACTAATGAATCATGGTAAAAAAAGCCATGAATTCTATGTGCAGTATTCCCCTAGCGCTGGAGTTCTCCCGTTCTCCTTGATCGGTAAACTTGGTCTTGGCTTGCTGGCTGTTGGTGCTAATCTTCTGGGGGAGGGGCCTGTTGCCGTGGTTCCCAAATGTCTTTGCGGAGGCGGAATTGCCCCGCCCTTGTAGGTCCGGGCTAAGCAAGCTGCTCGGGTTTGCTCTCAGGAGCTTTTGTTCCCTGCAAGCTCTGGTACAGCTTTGGAGGACCAGGGTGAAAATGGTGGCTTCCCAATCTCCCCCCGGAGGAGCTGAGAACTCCGGTCCTCGTTCCTCAGTGCGCCCCCAGAGAAAAGCAGTCAGTCACTCCCGTCTCCCTGGTCTCTGGCCGCACTCCGTGCTCACCCGGCCTGTGACCGAGCATTTCTATCTCTGGCACCCGACCCCGTGTAGAGTCTCCAAACCCAGCAGATCCCTGCGGTGCGCTCCCGTGCCACTCCTCCCGCTTGTTGGGTCCCTGCTGGAGGAGCAGTGGCCCGACTGGGCCACAGATCACAGCTTATGGCAACCCCGAGCTGAGAGCCTGTGCCTCGGCTTCGTTGCTGCAGCCGGCTTCCCCGCTCCAATACCTGGGAGCTCTGCTGCACTCAGGCACCCCCGGTCTTTCTGTGACCCCGCGGGTCCTGAGACCCACACTGTCCCACGAGGGTTCCACCCCCTGCTTAGCAACTGGAGCGACATCCCTCAGCGGAGCCGACTTCTAAAAGTTCTGATTTTGTGCTCCGCAGCTCTATCACTTGCCAGAAGCGGCCGACGGAGGCCCCCTCCCCCGCCGTCTATCCTCCCGAATATCGCCTCGGATTCACTTCTCCGCACGTCCTACCTTCCAGGAAGTGGTCGCTTCTCTGTTCAGAGAGTTGTTGCTACTCTCTTCTTCGGTCTCCTGTTGAGTTCATAGGTGTTCAGAATGGTTTGATCCCTATTCAGGTGAATTCCTGAGACCAGATGAAATCCAGGTCTCCTACTCCTCCACCATCTTCCTCCGCCCCCTAAAGTAAAACTTTTTAACCCATTTTGGTCTTAAAGACTTGGACCATTCACTCATTAAAAATGTCTACATATGTGAAATCATTTTAGGAGACTTAGATACCTCTCAAGACTTCCAGTGGATTCAGGTTAGGTTTTTAATTACCAGAGAATCAAAAATGAAATTAGGAATGAGATCCAAACATATTTCTGCATGTTGTAAGTAGCACTAGCTTGGGGAGAAAAATCTGTGTTCCTTTCCAAGTTTTGCCACTTAGCAACTATATGATTTTGGACAGGTCACAATCTCTCCAAACCTTCTCATCTATAATGTAAGGATAATTGTATCTCTTTCTCTCTTTAGTTTTCCTGAGTATTAAAATTGAGATAAAATGTGATCAAATACTTTCTTAACTGTAAAATTATGAATAAATATTTGCTTCTATTATTAAACAGCTTTGTAGGATTTAAAGAATCACTCTACAGTGATTCTTGCACACCATTTGAATTGAGGTTGTTGTTATTCTAGAAATAGTTACACAAAGCCAAAGCTATTATTCTAGGGTTTCACAGGACACTGCTTTTAGCCTCATGATATTTCTTGTGGCATCTGGGAAATGAAGTGTCCCTAATGGTAAGCTCATATTTTGTTCCTTTCCCACCTTCCTTCCACCTTCAGTGCCTGAACCCTTTTGGGGTGTTCCAGCTCTGAGCCTTTACATTCAATGAAACTATTCCTTGTTTGCCCTAGAACACCAAATTACTAATCCTTAATCATTTAAAAAGTAATGAACAATAACGTCTTATTCTTCTGTAGTTTTCAGGAAACACTATTAATATGTTCTCATTGAATAAGTTCTGTAAATATCTAAGTCTTTTCTCTGTAAGCAAGAATTTTAACAAATGTTTATTGACTTGTTTCTAAAATGTCTTATGATTACTTACTTTAGTATTGTGAACCCAGTTTACCTTTTTTTATCTAAAATTATCATCATCATGAACAACACTTATTACATTCTTTAGTACAGTGATAGCTAAAATAATTTTTGTTGGGTGCAGCCCTCTTGCCTCTATGCTAAATAGACCCAAATTACTTTCAAGACATCTAGATTTTTTGCTTCTTTGCTTAGAGTCACCTGTATTTTCCCAGTTGATCTCCTTTCAGCATAAGCCCTCACCTACTGCTGCTTTTAATTTACCCCCTATTATGGTGCCTTATAAACTTAATGATTTTAGTGCTACCTTCAGGGTTTTTGCCACATCAGTTTTATCTGTATTATACATGTAATGCTTTCAACGACAGACTAGTTTTTTTTTACTTAAAATAATTTTTAAGATTTACTTATTTATTTGAGAGAGAGAGAGAGAGAGAGAGTGAGTGCACAAGCAGGAGGGGTAAAGGGAGAGGGAGAGAGAATCCCAGGCAGGCCCTATGCTGAGCATGGAGCCTGATTCAGGGCTCGATCTCACCACCCAGAGATCACAACCTGAACCAAAACCAAGACTTGGATGCTCAACTGACTGCACCACTCAGGTGCCCCTTTTTACTTAAAATTATTTTGGAAGATAATTATATCACTGTTCTACTACCAATATAACTTACTTATATTTTAGTATACATTAAAATAAATATATAAGCATTTCCAGCCAAGATGAAGTAAAAAGGAATGGATTTATACTCTTCTTGAGAAGCCACAAAAATGTGAAAAATATATTTAATAATGATTTTAAGACAATGTATATTAGGTAAGAAGGACAGTGATTCCTGAGAGATGGAAACAAAACCACGTAGGACCTATAATTGTCCCAGGTACTCTTTGGAGACTTTCTAGGCCACAGTACAAAGAGGGGACACCAAGGAGGAGCATGATACACTCCCATATGAAACTGAGTGTGTGAGGAGATCAAGGTGGCAGTTCTCAGGACAAAGATCCTGAGAAGAGAGAATTGCATGGAGAACTCTGGAGATCTGCATAGTATCCCACCTTGAGGATTCAGTTAAGTATCAATCAGTGCAATATTACACTGGAAATTTTAGGCAGCAAAGAATGGCAAGGAAAAAAGTCACCTAGGTAGGAAAAAAGAAATAAAACTCTTTTATTTGCAGACAACACAAATATATAGATAATCTAGTGGAATGTACCAAAAAAGAAAAAAAAACCTATATAAACTAAGAAATGAATTTAGCAAGGTTACAGGATATAAGATCAATATACAAAAGTCAATTGCATTTTTATATATTAGCAATAAATATTTGGAAATTGAAATAAAAAGTCAAAGCCATTTAGAGTAATATCACAAATAAACAACTTAGGGATAAATCTGAAAAAAAAGTCATTTACCATCTAAATACTAAAATTATACAACACCAGTAAAAGGAAATTAAAGAAGACCTAAATAAATGCATTGGTATACTATGTTTATGGGTTAGAAGACATGATTTGTTAAATTATCAATTCTCCCCATGTTGATCTATAGATACAATACAATTCCAAATCAAATTGCAGCAAGCTTTTTGTAGATATTGGCAAACTGATTCATTTGAAAATGAAAATGAAAATTATCTAAAATGCCAAATGCCAAAATGACTTTGAAAATGATAAATTTGGAGGACTAACACTAAAATATTATAAGACTTATTATAAGACTGCAGTAATCAGGACAGTATGATATTGGAGTAATAGTAGACAAATAGATCAATGGTACAGAAGAGAGTACAGAAACAGATCCACTTATAAATCGACACTTGCTTTTCAACACAGGACCAAATGTAGTTCTGTGGGGAAAGTATCTTTTCAACAAATGGTGCTAGAACAAATAGATAGCCATATGTAAAGAAAAAAAGAGCTTTGATCCATACCTCATATTATACGCAAAAAATTAATAGCGTATCATGTACAAAAAATCACTTGATATTGGATCACAGGCAAATGTGAAACCTAAAACTATAAAACATCAAGAAGATAACATAAGAAGCCTTTGTTTCCTTAGCCTACACAAAGATTTCTTATATATGATACCAAAAGCATGATTCATAAAGGAAATATTTGAGAAGTGAATTTTATTAAAATTAAAATTTTGGGGTCCCGGGTGGCTCAGTCAGTTAAGCAGCTACCTTTGGCTCAGGTCATGATCCCAGAGTCCTGGGATTGGGCCCCGCATTGGGCTCCCTGCTTGATGGGAAGTCTGCTTCTCCCTCTCCCTCTGCCTCTCCTCCTTGCTCTTGCTCTATCTCACTCAAATAAATAAATTAAAAAAATTGAAATTTCTACTCTTCAACAGACACTACGAAAGGAATGAAAAGACAAGACAGAGATGAAGCATATATCTGATGAAGACCATATATTTGGAACTTAATAGAACTTTCCAGCTTAATAATAAGAAAATAAACAGTCTGATTAAAAATTGGTCAAAAGAAACAAAAATAAACTATTGGAACTACATGAAAATAAAAAGCTTCTGCACAGCAAAAGAACAACCAACAAAACTAAAAGATTACTTACTGAGCGGGAGAAGATATTTGCAAATGACATATCTGGTAAAGGGCTAGTATCCAAAATAACTGAACACCCCCAAAAAACAAATAACCCAATTAAAAAATGGGTGGAAGACAGGGTGCCTGGGTGGTTCAGTTGGTTGAGTGTTTGACTCTTGATTTCGGCTTGGATCATGATCTCATGGTCACAGGATTGAGCCCTACGTTGGGTTCCCCTGCTCAGTGTGGAGTCTGCTTCTCTCCCTCTCTCACCCACTCCCTCTGCCCCCTGCCCCCGCTCACGTGTGCGCTCTCTTTCTTTCTTCTCAAATAAGTAAATAAATCTTAAAAAAAAATGGGTGGAAGACATGAACATTTTTCCGAAGAAGACATACAGATGGCCCACAGATACACATAAAAAGATATTCAGCATCACTCATCATAGGGAAATGCAAATCAAAACCACAATGAGATGTCACCTCACACCTGTCAGAATGGCTAAAATCAAACACACAAGAAACAACAAGTGTTAGTAAGGATGCGGAGAAATGGGAACCCTTGTGCCCTGTTAGTGGGAATGCAAACTGGTGCAGCCCTATGTGAATGTGAAAAAAAATGACATGGTCAAAGAAAGGCTGAAGAAGTGTTACAGAATGGAGGGGACTGCCGAGACATGGCAACTGTTAAGACCATTTGACTGAAGTGGCTGTATCGCCATGATGGCCTTTGTAAGCAAATTAAAATCTAAGGCTGTACATGCTTCAAGGTTATGAAATTGTAACCTAAGGACAACCAGTCACGGCCAATGGGCTGCCAACAGGCTTTCAGCTATAGCCAATCAGCAATGTCCTTACTTTGTTTTTCCTTCTATAAAAGTCTCTCTTTGAGCTCCTGTTGGTGCAGTTTTCCTAACCACTTTCTGTTTGGTGCTGCCCAAGAAAGATTTTTCTTCAAACAAACTCTTAAAATTATGAAAAAAATTGGGTGAAAGATTTGAACAGACACTTCGTCGAAGAAGATGTACAAGTTGACAAGCACATAAAAAGTGCTCAACATCATTAGTCATTAGGGAAGTACACATGAAAATCACAATGAGATATCACTACACACCTTTTAGGAGGGCTAAAATTAAAAGACTGACCATGTCAACTATTGACAAGGATTTGGAGAATTGAACTTTCCAGTCTCTCCTTTTAGGAATGTAAATGGTACAACCGCTTGAGAAAACAACTTGACATTTTTTTTAAAGAAGTTAAATACACAACCATTATATACCTAGATAATTACCTAAGATAAATTATGGCATATGACCATTCAATTGTACATGAATGTTCATAGCAACTTTATTTGTAATAGCACAAAACTAGAAACAAATGTCCATCAACAAGTAAATGGATAAATAAACATGGTGTATCCAAACTATTGGGGTGCCTGGGTGGCTCAGTCAGTTAAGCGTCTGCCTTTGGCTCAGGTCATGATCCTAGGACCCTGGCATTGAGCTCCGTGTGGAGTCAGGATCCCTGCTCAGAGGGGAGTCTGCTTCTTTCTCTGCCATTCCCCCACTCATGCTTTCTCTCTCTCTCTCTCAACAAATAAAATCTTTTTTAAAATGTTATTAAAAAATGCATTATTGATACATGCAACAACACAAAGTGAATCTCAAAATGATAGAGCTGAGTTAAAGAAGACAGACCAAAAAGAATCCACCTTATATGATTATAGTTAACAGAACTCTAGGAAATGCAAACTACTTACTATTGTGACAGAAAGTAAATCAGTGGTTACCTAGAGATAAGGAGGTCAAAGGAGGGTAAGAATAGCACAAGGAAACTTTTGGGAGTGATGGATATATATGTTCATGTCTTATTATGGTGACAATTTCACAGGTGTATATATATGTATATGTATATATATAAACATATATATGTTTAAACAAATTATACATTTTACATATGAGCATTTTATTATATTGATTATACCCCATACAACTTTTAAAATATTAAATATATAACCATTATAAAGTATATATCCCCTAAAGTCATCTTGAATACACCACTATCAGGAAACCCTGTTGCTACCTATGTCAGAGCTTAAGTTTCTCAAAGGCTGTATAGACAAAGACTTAGTTTAGTAACTCTGATTTTGCTAACCATACTACGTCAGTGAATTCTGGTTGCAGGTATGTCCATTTCTGCTAATAAGTAAAGTAGATGGACTCTAGGAGACAAGTTTTTCATGTTGCTCGGGATTTTCCTTTCAAAGCCAAAATGGAATTTTGGAAGGCAGTGGAATAACATCGGGAGACCAGGGTTTTTGGCCTAGTGTCACCTGGATCTTTGCCTCCATTTATTCCATGTGTCTAAGAAAGTCCCTTAACATCTCTGCACCACATATGGAAAACAAGGAGCTTAAATTTAATCCCCCAAAACTTCTTCCACAACTGTCATTTTGCCTCCAGCTTGTAGCTGTGTTCAAGAGGGCTTAGGTGACTGGAAGTTCAACCACCAGATGATAGCACAAGGTAATGAGAGAAGAATTATATGGCTTTAAATAAAAATCAAATAAAGGCAATTCAAATTTAGAAACAGAATAATTATAGTGATATTCTATGGTGACATAGTAAGAGTGGAATAAAAGATTTGCTAATCTCTCTATTTTTATAAAAAGAGTTTTAAAAGTACAATCTTCTCATCTAGGAATGGTGCCAGGTTTCTGTCTTACATGAATTTTTGTATTTTTTTAACAACATTAAAAAGAAGTTAATACTGTCAGAATCCTACCTAACTCTAGCAGAAGTGGTGTTTGTATAACTGATGACAACCTGCAATCCTACCACAGCTTTTGTGATTCTATTGAAACATATTTCTTAACATAAAGCCCATTTACCTTGGAATGCCAGGGACAGCTTTAGAGTAACTGGTAAAAATTTAAACCTAAATTAAAGCTCAACCCAACATAGTTGGTATTTCTTCCAACAAATGGAGACCTATTCACAGCCAATGTTAAAAATTAAATGGAGCAGGCTCTTCTGACAGAAAGCAGCTATTTCCCTCCAAATAACAATTGGAATATTGATCAGCATTTCTGCTCATTTCGACTACAGCACTTGTTTCAATGACTTGCTGGGCATCTATAATCACAGACACCAGGTAGCTTGAGCTCACTGGAGACATTTAAAAATCCATAGGTAATAATAAGAGTGTACAAGGTAGCAACGCTTTGCTCTGTATGTTTTCTGATACAAACGCTGTGAGAATCTGTCCCTTCTTCCAGAAAGGGCGAATGCACAAAGAACCATAGAAGCATGGAGGAGGCATGGAGTCCCTTCTGAGTCTTTTCACTCCCTCATCTCTTTTCTCTTCTCCGGATCTGTCCTTGGAAAACCAGAGGTCACACATTCCCTGTATTTCTATAAAGAAATTGGATCTACTACTCCTAATAAATCACTAATATTTTAGTGTCAATGAACATGGCGTTTTATTTCCAGAAATTCAGTCATGTCCCTATGGTAGAAATTAAAAGTCTTTTGCTGTGTGGGGAAAATGCTATGGGATAGGAGAGTTTCTGACATTCTTCTGTCTTGCCACATAAATATCTAGATACTCTGTTTTTGGGCAGTCCCTGTTCTTTACCCTTCTTTTTTGTCATTAAAATCTGGTTCTTTTGATACAGTTCTTTTGATGTAACATAACCAGCACATATTTAGGTGTAAAGCTGAAAGAATATATAGATCATCGTTTGTTTATTTGCTCTTACTTTACTTCATTTAACACTTACTGCATACCCTGAGCTCTAGAGCCAGACTGCCTGGGTTTAAATGGAACCCATTTTGGTTACTAGAATGTGACTTTGGAAAATTTATCTAACATCTTTGTTTCTTTGTTTCCTCACCTGTGAATGGAGACATTGGTGCTTCATCACAGATTTGTGAGGATTAAAATCTCTTAAAATAACACCATACACATAAGAACTATATATACACAAGAAGTCACTACTTCTACTACTGTCTCTTCCTAGAAGGGCACTAATCCTATTCATCACTCCACCCTCATGACCTAATCAACCCCAAAGGCACCACCTCCAAATTCTATCACATAGATTAGGATTTCAACATATGAATTTTGGGGGGACACAAACATTTTGTCCATAACAATATGTAATCTCATTATATCTCAAAATAACCTTGTGCTCAAGATCACTGGTAACTGCTTAAGTCAGTATTTTTTTTTTAAAGATTTTATTTATTTATTTGACAGAGAGAGACACAGCGAGAGAAGGAACACAAGCAGGGGGAGTGGGAGAGGGAGAAGCAGGCTTCCTGCCGAGCAGGGAGCCCGATGCGGGGCTTGATCCCAGGACCCTGGGATCATGACCTTAGCCGAAGGCAGATGCTTAACGACTGAGCCACCCAGGCGCCCCTGCCTAAGACAGTATTGAAAGCCAAGCCTCCTTGACTCAAGAGTGTGACTGCAGGTGCCACCCCCCCCACATTGTTTTTTCCTATTATACCATACCACCAGTAACTAATTCTATGGAAAGACTCATGGAAAGTCTTCCAGAGGGGGTGATGTTTAGGCAGCATTTTAAGGAAGAAGGAGAGCTACCAGGCAGAGAATGGAGGAGGCATTTGTGATGTGGGAAACAACAGTATTATAGAAATTAGAAACTTTGGGTGGCTGGTTTTGTTCTTAGCCAAACAAGTGCTGCACCACCTTGTAGATCTGCTCTTCAAGGATGTGAGATAGGAGGGCAGGGGAAAGGAATCAGGGCATCTAATGGCAGAACTTGCCAAGTTCCATTCTCCCCCACAATCCCAAAGCAGATCCTGGGTGAAGGATCTCCATTTTTCTCCATTATTCTCTCCATGGCATAAACAGAGTGGTTCAGCCCATAGTCATTTATTTTGGCCTGCTTACCGCACACAGAAGGGAATTATATTCCTTAGGAACACTACTTCTAGGCATATTGGTTACAATTTTCTTCTAAAAAGTGGAAGGACTTTTTGTGGATTTGATTTGATTTCCTTATCAGAGGATGTTATTGGAGATTTTGCAGGTGCGGGCTAACATCTCTATGAGGAAGAGGCACTTTTGTTTATTTGTTCACTCTTCATGGCTCTACAGGGCATGTTGGTGCATCTGGTTAGGCCCAGGGAAGATCATGCCCCACCACCATATCAGTGTGCCAAGATGTTTTGAATGGAAAGACAGGGAAGTATTATCCAGTGGTTCTGCTGCTCTAAGGGCCTTTGTCTGATTGTTTTAAAATGTGAATACTTTTTCACAGAAAATACTGTGTGTGGTTGTCGTATAAGTAAGGTGTTACAATGAATTTTAACTGCATTTAAGTAGGCATTGCCCTACCAGAAGATGCCCGAGAGAAAGTGGAATTGAGATCATTATAAAAAATACAGATCTAGAGATAAGGCCTAATATAAAAACAGATTTTGGTAACTGCCTGGAGTAAACTGAAATTTGGTCTCAATGCTAATGTTGTTGAATATAATCTAGAATAAAATACTAGCCTGATCTTTATCACTACATGGAGATAAACTCCTCATCTATGGAAGATGAAACAACCCTTGAAGATTTCATGCCATTGCTGTGTAGTGCACAAAACAACAACAACAACAAATTAACTAAGTGAGGTCTATTACTGGAGAATGATTTCATGTAATTTTCAGAGCAGTGTACTCATTTCAGAAGTTAGTGTAATAAAAGAGCATTTTATTTTTCAATATGCCTAGGGATATGTGTATGTGGGTATGTTTGTGTGTAATGGTCACATAAGTATGTTTTCATGATAACTCAGTCATATCCCTTTATCACAAATCAAGTCTCTTAATTCAACTGATCTTGATTAAAAGTCATAGACTCTCATAGGATAGATACCAAAAACAACAGTGGGGGATTAGTAAGCTTTTAATAAAATAGTCCTTTATTGAAATACCTGATCTGGATTCCTACACCAGGTCAGTCACTAGAGCAGAAACTAAGCCGTTCTCAGGGGCTAAATATATCAGCCTTGTACTTTACATATAGTACCTTACTAAGTAAGTGTTGAAAAATTGAATTTCAAACAGTAAACTTGAAAATAGTAGGTCTAACATTTAGATTATCTTTGGACTTTGATACTCAAGGTATTCTGTTAACAGAGGCTCGTTTTTACATGGCTTCTGTGTTTCAAGTGACAGCAGTAAACCACAGAGCCTTCTGCATCACTTACCTGTCTTTTCCCACCAGCTGTCTCCATAGACCTGGCCCTTCCACTCAAACACAACTTTTGGTGTTTGCTTTTCTATATCACTTTCATAAAAAGGATGGAAGGGGGAGAGGAAGAAGACAAAAATCTGTATATTTCCAATGCAAAAGTCTTTTTTACCTTTATTATTAATAATGGCAAAGCTTTATTTACATTTTTATTAAAATACATGAATGATTGGGAAAGTAATATTTTTAAAAAGAACTGTGGCTGTTTTAGTTATTGCCATTGAGCTTAGGACAGATGTTGCAAATCCAAACAATTTGAACTGTAGTGTAAATACAAATTTTAAAGAAAATGGGATCGTGAGTGGCTTCTTTATCTTAGCTCATCAGGCCATTTTGTTTATAAGATTTTCTGTCCATGGGTGAGACCATATCACATCTATACTATTTTGGTTATATATGATAACATTCATCATCAAAACTCCTGAAGTGCTCTACATTTCTTACAGAATCAAGGTCAGATTCTTTGTTGCATGGATATTAGTAGTACACTTTGACTCTTCTTTTCACATACATTGCCCAGCTATCAAGCTGAGCAGCCTCTTATTCTCCTTGGAAACTTGATGCTTTCTTGTCTGTCTCTTAGTTGATCCACTTCTTCCCACCCATTTTTTTAAAGATTTATTTGTTTATTTATTTATCTGAGAGAGATAGAGCATGGGAAGGAGGGGCAGAGGGAGAGAGAGAGTCTTTTTTTTTTTTTAAGATTTTATTTATTTATTTGGCAGAGAGATACAGAGAGAGAGCAAGTAGGCAGAGAGGCAGGCAGAGGGAGAGGGAGAAGCAGGTTCCCCATGGAACAGGGAGCCCGATGCGGGGCTCGATCCCAGGACCCTGGGATTATGACCTGAGCCGAAGGCAGCCGCTTAACCGACTGAGCCACCCAGGCGCCCCGGGAGAGAGAGAGTCTTAAGCAGACGCTGTGCTGAGTGCAGAGCCTGACATGGGGCTTAATCTCACAACCCTGAGATCACTACCTGAGCCGAAACCAACTGGCTGCGGACTGTGCCACCCAGGTGCCCCTCTTACCACCCATTTCTGTGTGTTTATATCATATCTGCTCTTGAAGATTCAACTCAAATGTCAAAATTTTTTGAATAATTTCCTGATTCTTAAGTTGGTTATGTTTTTTTTTCTCTCTCTCTCATTTATATAATCTCTCACATATTAAATCTAATTTTGTGATGCTTTTTTTTTTAAAGATTTTTATTTATTTATTTGACAGAGAGATAGAGAGCGAGCACAAGTGGGCAGAGTGGCAGGCAGAGGGAGAGGAAGAAGCAGGCTCTCCTCTGAGCAGGGAGCCAGACGTGGGGCTCGATCCCAGGACCCTGGGATCATGACCTGAGCCGCAGGCAGCCGCTTAACCGACTGAGCCACCCAGGCGCCCCTATGATGCTTTCTTTTCTACTGTACCAATAACAACAATAATAATAAACATTAAATACTGTTTTATAATATGAAAAGCTCCTTATGTACATTATTTCATTAATCCACAAACAACCCCATAATGTAGAAAATACTGTTATTCCTAATTCACCTGAGAAGAAATCCATAGAGAGGGCACAGCAATTATCCAAGATCAGATAGATGATTTTAGATCTGGATTTCTAATTCACAGACCTTGTCCTTAACCAGGAGAGAAGACCATGCCTCATACCTACAACTCCTTTTGCTTGTCATTTATCACTTTCTACTTTGTTGTGTAATTACCCATGACCTGAGTTACTATAGCTGTTATTCGTTGAAAGCTAAATTTATGTTTGATACTTCCTGGTATTTAAACATGACTTGACTCAGTCTCTCACACAAAAGTAAGGGTGGTCCAAAACAATTTGGTGAACAACTGAAAAATTTAGAACCTTTCATACATTCTTTTATAGCTCTGACATGGAAGATTTTTGAGAGAGGAAAGTACTGTGTTTAACTGTCATCAAAATAAAATGGAAAATACAGCTTGACCAAAAGAAATGACATGTTCCAAAAGAACAAAATTAAAACAGGATTTTAAAAGCTATTATCCAGTCAATCTGAAAATAAATAAGGACAGTCCTGTGATTGAAGGAGTAAATGTCTTTAAACTTTCACTGTCACTCTATAACAAACATACATGTGGAATCTGGAAATCTATTTCCCACTGAAACAGAAAGTTATACTTGATTAAAAGGAAAATTAATATTATTTAAGCAACAGATAATATTATTGATATTTTAATAATTAATAGAAAAGTAAATAATGAATGACACAGTCTATTTATTTATAACATCCAGATGAATAATTGGCTGATTTTCATCAACATGCTGTCATTGAATTGACAGATCCTCAATATTAACGTAGGAGAAGGTGTTGAAGATAAGATGTCTTATCTGAAGACTAATAACCTTTTATCTTTACCAAGCTATCTTATCTTCACTACTCTGCCTTAGAAGCTCAAGAGATGGCATCCTTGAATAAACACTGCTATTTCAATCATCATGTCCTGAGACTGAGTCAGAGAGGAAATGTCCCATCAGAAGGATGGAATGTAGTTCAGGCTTATGAGGTGGCAGGTAGACCTATGAGGAACTCACCTTCCAAGGGTGAAGAACCTTCTGTTTTGGATCATTTATCTCAGTCATCCTAACTCCGTCCACAATTGTACACTGAATGCTAAAAAGCATTAGTTAGACTTCCTTCAGCCATGGTCACATAAGTATGTAGCTCCTGATCATAAGCTATAAAGAGAAATAAGGATGAAGGATTAGTTGATTGACAGTTTTTGACTACATTCCCAAGGGTGTAATTGAATTGTGTGTCCTGCAAAGCTTCCTAGCTTCCCAATATTGGATATATTGTCCTATAAAGATCCAGTCACCCAAGAGGATTTATTCTGATTACTTTTGCCTATATATTGTTAGCATCCTGTAGATAGAACCAGGCAGATAGAATTTTCATAAAATAGTTTTTGGATGAATACTCTTTGGATACTGGAACAACATCAGTATCTCTTACTAGCAATCTTCCATACAAAGGTTTATTTAGCTCTACACAGATGTCATGAAGACTCCTATTAGGATTTTGATTTGCTGCTTTTATTTTCTACTGACAATTTATTCATTATATATCTATATCTATATCATCTATATCTGTATCTATAGATCTCCTACATTTAGTCAAATTATGTTCACAACGAAATCTTCATGATTAACCTTTTCAAGATATCCCAAGGATCTCACAAAAGATACTGAGTTTTAGGATGGCAGATCACACTGATAGTTCCTAAAGAGTTATGTGTTCTGTCTTTATAATGGAGGCCTTAGATTTTTTTAGACCTGCATCCCATTTAGGAATCCCTGACCATACTGAACAAGTTCAAGGGTTTCCCAGAGTCAGCCAAATAAAAATCAAATTCCTTTTCCTGGCATAAATGGTAGATAATGATTTTCCTTCCTCTTCTTTCTGTACCTTATGCTTCTAACAAGGAGGCACACCTCCAGTGCTTCCTATCTTGGTACCTTTCTACCTTGGTACCCTTCCATATGCTCTTCTCATTGGGAATGTGTCATACTCAGGGCATACGTTACCTTCTCTATGAAGAGGTCTTTGGTTTTGTCCAGCGGAATTGGTCTCTTCATTCTCTAAACTATATCTCTCTTATAGTCCTTATCATATTATTTAAATTTTATTACATGTCTGGTCTTCTCAGTGTGAGAATAAATCACTTGAAGTTAGGGAATATATTAATCTCATCTTTGAATTCACTCCCTAGAGCAGTGTCCAAAAAAGGTAGAGAGTAAACATTTGTCAGGACAGAATGAGTGAATTATACCTTTTCCTAAGCCAAAAATGAAGCCAGTTTTGTACCATTTGTGTAAAATATTGGGTAAGGTTGTCAAGACTGTTGTATGCAGAATTTTTTCCCTTTTTATTGAGACCATTAACATAGATACAAGGGATATGCCAACAATTATGAAGGATCTATCTTAAGGTAAGTTGTTGGAAATGGTTTCAAGATTTTGGGAAAATATATTTCACAAAGAACCAGATTTAAAATATTGTTTACTTATTTTCCTGTGGGATTCTTAAATCATCTCCATTAATAAATGGCTCTCTCTCTCTGTCTCTTTTTGTCTCTTTCACTCTCTCTCTCTGACTTTTTCAATTTCTAAGGTAACTTTTGATTCTTGGCATCATACTATGGTCTTTGGTGTGCTGGTGCTTTTCTCAATAAGACTTTTCTGGGGCTATACCTTTTGATAATTTAAGAATAGAAGGAGAAATAAAGAAGTTCACATTCCCCTCTGAATGTCATAATGGCTTTCAACAAAGAGGTGGGCTGCTCATGATTCTCACTGTTCCAATTCTTACTTTTCCCAGGGTAGCTAGAATATAGAACCACAGATTTTTGTCCTTTAAATTTAACCACCCCATCTTATCATAATGTCTTAATGGAAAGCTTTCTGAATGATTTGATGCAGGTGTGTGTGTTGAGGGGTGAGAGCAAAGAATGAGATGAACATGAGACTTCAGGGATGGATATGGAACAATAATTGAGATTTTTACAGTGGTTGCAGAGCATTTGCCAATATCCAATCTTGTGGATCCTCAGTCTTAGGAAAAAAAAAAAAAAAAAACTATTGTGCTTCACTGAACTTTTATCTTGATTCCTGCAAGACCTGAGTACAGCCTCAATCTTTTTCATGGTTCTCTATTTTACTTTGAACAACACGCAGCAGAATGCATCATCAATAAAACCAGTAAGCTCTAATCCTAGTTGGGTATAACACATTTTTCCCCTTCTGTATTACTTACAGCTTCTCCTTGAATAAATTTAGCTGTGCCATTTGCTGGAAACAGAAATTAACCAAAATTGTCAAGCACCTCTGGTTGGTTATAGGAGGAATTTTCATTGCAGTGCATAAGGGTAATGCTTTCAGGCATTCTGTATTGTGAGAACAAAATTTGAGAAATGTACATCCAAATAGTATGCCCAAATTGTGTCCACATATTATCTAGGCACATCATCAATTTATGAATAACTAGTAGAAAAATGTGTAAGTAAATGATAATAGGATGTTATGGGAGCTGGAAAGACTGTAGAGAAAAGCACATCTAAGTATCTCATTTTGAAGATGAGAAAAGAGAAGTCCAAGTGGGTTAATTGATTTTTCTCAGTATCATTTAGCCATTAAGTGACAAAGCAATGATTTCTGACTCCTGGTCCAGTGCTCCTTCCATCATACCATTAGATCCACCTAACTTTAGTAATTGAATTTCTCCTTCCACCAAGATGTCCCATTTCATCATTGGGTAGGTCTGATTCTTATGAACTGCTGTCTAATATTCTTAGCATTCTCAAAATCCATTTTCCCATATCGTCCATCCATTGGACCTTGTTCTTCACCTTAGGGCCACATATGTCAAACATGTCCCTTCTTGCCAATTGCAGTGCTTCAGCCATTCAAAGACAATCAAGGTTTCCTTGTCCCCACACCTGATATCCATGCCTTCCTGTAATTTTCTTTTTCAGGATAAGTATTCTCAGTTCCTTTAGTCCTTCACATGAAGAAAATAGAGAGAAAAAGGATTTTTTGCTACCAGTTAATTGAGTGATTGACATTTTTCTCCTGTTTTTAATTTTGTATTTTGTGTTTGATTTTTACAAATCACAGTGAACCATTCTCACGGCTTAGCTCTTTCCCTGCTTCCTGCCAGTCTCTCCCTGATCTATTTTGAAGTTGAAACCTAAGATTAGGAGTCCGCTGTTATTTGGCAGAGGAAAGGCAATTTGGGAGTTACCATTGAACCAGAATATGTTCTTTTCCCTACAAGTTTTCAGTTAGCTAGCCTGTCTTCCCTCCAGTGAAGGGGGTAAGGGTGAATCAGCAGGATGGTGCCAGCAATGATACAGGCACATAACAGTTATGGTTAGAAGTGGCTGCTTGCCATTCTGCAGAGAGGAGCCATGTGGTCAGCAAAAGGCCTTGTAGTCCACTTCGTGTCTCTATCCCTGGGCTCAGTACAGGAAGAAAAAAAAGTGACAAAGTTGGTTTATTTAACAGCTTTAAACTGCCTCAAATGTGTGTGTCTGGCCCTATGGGACAGAATCATTCAAGAATTTGTGAAATTGTTACAATGAATTCATGAGATTTTTTTGCATATTATTTGAAACCAGTTAGAAGATTTAGGAATCCAGGAAGAAATACTTGAATTCCTGTGATTAAAGATGGCAAAGGTTTAGGATTTTTCATCGGGGGTATTGAACTGTAAACCTGTGTAACAAACAAACTTTCGCATTTTCAGACTTTATTCTCTTCGGAGGTCTTGGTGTTCAGTTCAGGGAAGGAAGAGTTAAGAAGGAGGAATTAAGAGTTAAGGAGCCTGGAGAGGGAAATGCAGGTAGAAGGGAAAGACCAAGTAGTTGTAGATTGCAAGTAGTGAACGAAGGATTCCAAAACCAAATTGCCAATCAGTTGGATACAGAAAAGAGGACTAAGATCCTAGTGCTGAAACAAAAATTAAGTTAAAAAAAAAATAGTAGATGCTGATGATAACTTTACCTCCTCAAAAATTTCCTGTTGAAGCTGTTTTCCTTTCGCTTTGAGATAAAAATGAAAATCTTTATGTTTTGTTTGCAACTGATGTTGCCTAAGAAAGATATTCAGTACTCAAAGATCAGAGGTGTAAAATTACCTAGATGAGAGACTGTCAGAAGAAAGGCTGTGTGTATGTATATGTGTGTGTGAAAAGGAAAGTTTCGAAAATGCATTTACCATTGTAGTCTTTTTAGAGTAGACATTGGCTCTGGCTCCTTAGTTCTGCTGTATCCTGCAACCCTTCTTTCCATTTGTTTGTCCTTTCAGCTTAAAAAAAGCTTAAATAGCTTTTAAACCAGCTCTGGAAAGGAAAAAAGAAAAAAAGAACTCAATGCACTTGACTGCAGAATTAAAGAACTGCTCTCTTAAGTCTAGTAAGGGTTCCTCGTGATTTACATTGCAGATCAGTGTGTATCAGGCCTTCACACTAGGAGGGCATGTAAATTAGAAGGCCATGTTTTCCCAATGCAAAGATTATAATAACAAAAACAATTTCAGGGGCAAGATTTTGCTGTTTTGAATTGCTCTTCAAGTCTCTGTTTACAGTATTTCTAGTGAAACACTACATTCTACTCTGGATAACATTGTGAGAGCAAGAAAACCTTAGAATTTTAGAGCTCCAAATGGGGACAGTCTAACCCAGAGGGAGATGAACAGTGGGAGTTGGAGCCTCCTCAATCCTTGGTCACTTGAGTATTCCCATTGTACTGAGAGTTCACCTCTTTTGATCTCTATGTTCCCTTTTTTTCTCCTTTCCCCACCCTTTTTCACATTCATTTGAGAGACAGAGAAGGGGAAAAGGTGGAAACAAAAAGTAAAGCTAAATTGTTTAGGGAAGATCATCCTTAAAATAGAAGAACAAGTGATCTCCCAGAAGTGTCTGTAAGTACCTACCATGTTTCTACTTAGCTCCGCGTAAGTTAGACTAGGTCTCTTCTCTTCCCACAGAAGAACAGGAGAACTCTACTGTCGAGAACACTAGCCAATGGATATTTTAAAATATGAGAAGAGGGCCAAGCCTCAATTGTTCAAAGTTATGTAGGAGGGTGGAGATGTTGATTACACCAAATGGGCAGATAATCTTCAAATCCTTCCTATTTGGATTTGAACAAACTCTAATGCTTACATAAAATAGGGGCTGTGTGTGATATTTTGGTAAAACATTCCAAAAAAAATCCCCAAACCTCCAAAACACCAAGAGAGCCACCCATTGAGAAGACCAGAGGAATCTGAGAAATGCTTATATTATGTACAGAGCCATCTGTCATGCTACCTAGTGATATCAGAGACTGGCAGTTCTTCATCCTCTGAAGCTATTAGCAACACCATCCACTGATCCAAAAAGAAGGTGATTTGGGTGGGTATTTTCTCCACAATTATCTTAATAGGAAGGCATATCATAACAGAGTTTACTAATATATGGCGAACTAAATATATTTAAACTCAAGTTTAGAAAAAACTCCATATTTCTATAGACTTTGGGAATTTTTAGAAACTATTATTTTCAGAGTCTCACAATTTATTCTAATTTATTCTATTTATTTTATTCTGACTTTTCTTTTTTTTTAAAGATTATTTATTTATTTGAGAGAGAGAATGAGATAGAGAGAGAGAACATGAGGGGGGGAGGGTCAGAGGGAGAAGCAGATTCCCTGCTGAACAGGGAGCCCAATGCGGGACTCGATCCTGGGACTCCAGGATCATGACCTGAGCTGAAGGCAGTCGCTCAACCAACTGAGCCACTCAGGCGCCCTATTCTGACTTTTCTTTATAGGGGGATGATGCTATTCTCTAAATTCTTCATTTACCTGTCCAAAGATTATGTGGACACTATGTGTGAAAGGGAGCCTCCCCATGTATTTGAATAAGATGATGCTTGACCTTGAATGATTAGTAGTTACTTTCCTTTGAAGAACGATCACCATGACACTGCCATCATAATCACCACTTATTTCTTGGCCTTTTTGAGTTCATAATCTGTCCTTTTATGTACAGTGATTTTTATCTCTGACCCCCCAGTTTATTTATAGAAGTTTATTTATAGAAAAATATTTTAAAAAATAATAAAAATAACAGTATCGGTTTAGCTTTTTACTAGAAGCGCTTCCTAGTGATGATCCCCTTATAAACATGGGAGCTTATCATGGTCTGTTGGGGAGGAAGGAAAGGAATGGACTGGGATGATAGGAAATATGGTTCCTATTTTTTTATCCTCCAAAGCTTTCTGAAACATCTGGTGAAAGGATCATCTTTATATGTTTCAGTTTCCTGGTTTCTGAAATGGGTAGGAGACCACCTGGCTGTAATTTATTTCCTGGGGCAGAAGTGATAATGTGTGAATGAAGCGCTTTCAGCACCCACATGGGCAGATCTGGATTTCATCAGATGTCTCAGAGGAAAGCACTGTGTTCTCCATGAGTCAGGGCCCTGGTTGGGCACGATGGCTACAGCTATTTTATGCATAAGAGCAGCTGAATAGTCTACGAGATTATTTTCATATTTTAAACATAAACTTAGGGTGTTCATCTCTGGGGAGGAGAGCCTTAACTTTGATTTGTGGGGGTCTCAGAAGGCAGAAGAGAAGAGAGGCTTTTCACTCTTAGAGTAAGAATAGTTTTAGTTCTGACCATACTTGGTCAGCCATGTTACCTTTTATGGAATTCATCTTGCCATCTTGAATCTTAGATAGCCAGATGCATATCTTCTGCCCTTTCTGGACTGGAAATTTCTTGAGAGTAAGAACTATATCTCTATGGCACCTAGCACCGTGCTGGGTATTATATCTGGCACTTCATTGATCATTTATTGAATGATCAAGCTCCTTAGCCTCTCCGTACCTCACTTTCGTCATCTATGGTAGTGATTTCATAAGGATTGCCATGAGGATTAAATTATTTAATCCATTTATAATTCTTAGAGCTGTGCCTAGCACATAGTGGACAATTGATATTTACCTGGAATATGGAAAGTATGGGAGAGGGGGTTGGAATTCCTCTTTTCTCCGTTCCATGGGAATGAAGCAGAATGAGCATGAAGACTTAAGGTTCTGGGAGGAAGATGCTATGCAAGTAGAACACATATTTTTGACATATTTCAATCACTTAGAATTATGAAAATTCAAATACTTTATACCAACTAAAAAATCTTTCTAGGGATTAGTATCTAATGTGTAGAATGAACATATAAAAGAGAAAAGAAAAAAATGATAATCATGGTTCTTTTAAAAAATCTTTAAAAAGATTTATTTATGAGAGAGAGAGAGAGAGAGAGCTGGGAGAGGGGGAGAGGGAGAGGGAGAATCCTGAAGCATGGAGCTTGACATGGGGTTCCATCCCAGGACCCTGAGATCATGAGTCTGTCACTTAACCAACTGAGCCACCCTGGTGCCCCGATAATCACGGTCCTAGTTAGGTTATAATAGCTTTTCATTCAGAGATTCTTTTCCAAAATTTGCCTCAGTCTTATGACACATTTGCTAGAAACACTGTGAAACAGCCTAGTTTGGAGAGGATCAAATAGAGCTGGGGGTGGGGGAGAAACAAAAGCTCTAAAGCAGATTATAATGTGTTTGGGTGAAAGACCCAGAGCGGTGCTGGATTGCATTCATATCCACAGGCAAAGCTGATTTGGGCCCAGTGGAGATTTTGGAAGTGGTCTGAGCTTGACATAGTCAAAGGCCGAAAGTTGTTTTGCTTTTATTTTTTCCTAGCCTTTTACACAAGGACATAAATTTTTGAGAATGTTCATTTTGCCCGCACAATAATGTGACACAGCTAGCCATATTGGACAAGTGCGTCCTGTTCATCAGTGAAGGGATTCGAAAACTTAATGAATCCTTAAGTCCACTAATGATGTCTGGATGTTACTAAAGCTATTATCCCAGATTGCTTCTGACATTTTTGTCTTCATATCAGAGTGCCAGCATTCTTTAGTTTCCCCCAGTATATGCTGAGCTTTCTTAGCAGGTAAGTATAGGTCTATGTATGCAACTTATATTTATAGAATCTTTTAGATGTATGTTGTTCAATACATTAGCCATTAATGTATTTTAATATATGTTTTAAATTAAATTAAAATTTAATTTAAATTAAATGTGGCTGTTTTAAGGTAAAATTAAGCAAAATTTAAAATTCAGTGCTTCCATCGTCCTAGCCACATTTCCTCAAGTTCTCAGTAGTTACATGTGTTTAGTGGCTACCATATTGGATATCACAAATTTGAAACCTATCTATTCTTGTAGAAAGTGCTTTGGCATGGTGCTACACTAGACTATAGATGCAAGGCAAGAAAATTTACCAGTTGTCAATAGAAAGCAAGTGTGTTCTGTTTCAAGAAAACCTAACCTACGAAACTGCAGGCTTACAAAGAGAATAATTTAGGAAGAATTCATTCTCCTTGTATGGCAATTCAGAATACATTCTATTCAGCTATCTCCACTGATTTTTAAATATTTACAGATTCTTAACTGTATTTAGAGAGCAGTGAAAAATTAAAACAAATATAAAATAAAATAAAATAAAACAAAATAAAATAAAATATAAGGCTATAATGAAGCACTAAGTCACAGGAAACCATGCAGCTGGGAAATTTTATGAGGGTGGTGGAGTGGCTGTTTGAAATATACATCCACATATATATTTGAAACCAGCCAACCTGGGGTGCCTGGGTGGCTCAGATGGTTAAGCGTCTGCCTTCGGCTCAGGTCATGATCCCAGGGTCCTGGGATCGAGTCCCGCATTGGGCTCCCTGCTCCTTGGGAGCCTGCTTCTCCCTCTGCTTCTCTCTCTCTCTCTCTCTCTCTCTGTCTGTCATGAATAAATAAATAAAATCTTAAAAAAAAAAAAAAGAGTTTGAAACCAGCCAACCTGGATTTGGGTCCTAACTTTGCCTCTTGAAAATGGTGGCTCCCTTAGGCAGAAATGGACAAAACTCATCCCACCGGATTGTTCTAAGGATTTACTGTAGAAGCACACGTGCGATATAGGTGGTTGTTAATGCCTAGGCCTAGGCCCTTTCCCAGTTCCTCTCTTCTTCCTTGCCTCCTTCTCAGGGACTTCTTTTGCCTTCTTCCTCTCTTGCATCCTAGAGCCTGGAGCCTGGCCACTCTGTGTTTCAGGATTCAGCTGTGCTGGTGACATAAACTCTTTTTCTGTGACATCCCCCAACCAACCTTTCAGATAACATCCTGCCTTCATTCAGTCAAAATGTGCATGTCCCACAGGGAAGGACCACTGGCCTTGAGAAGCTCATGCCCCATGGCAGGCCACTGATGGAGAAACTGTAGTCCACTTTTTATTATTCCTTCAGTCACGTCAAAAAGGGATAAAACAACATTATAGTAGAAATCAGGAGATCTGGGGGTGCGTCTCAGTGCTGGCAATGATTTCTGCAAATCCTAGACTTCACAGCACAAGTCTTCATTTGTAAAGTGGAAAGGCTGTACTGGAAAGTCTCTTATTGCCCCTTTCCGTTCAGACGTCTGTAAAAACACTAATGGCCCCCCAGCTACACTGGCAATTACCTGACGGCAGGGACTTGAGCCGTCTGCTCGCTCCTGTATCTCTCAAGGTGTAGCACAGTGCCGGTCACCCCGCAGCTGCCCAGTGCTTATTTATGGAATGAATGAATGGATGGAGCCAACCTGCCAACCTTTATGTCCTTTCCTGCTGGACCCAGTGCCTGTATCACCCACTGCCTTCACTCCCCCCGCTCTTGCATGCCACCACTTCTGGTATTACCACAGCTGTATCATCTCTTTTTAGAAAGTCCCAGAAACTCTGCTGCATTACACCACCATTTCTGATTTCTCCATAAAGCTGGGGCTGGAAAACAAACTGTACTGTGTAATTATCCTTGCAACATTCTTCTCAAAGACTTCCAATTTAATAGAATTACTAAGATTTAAAAACATTAAAACAAAAATGAGCTTGTTAGAGTAAATTGGGCTTCATAAATTGTTCCCCTTTTATGACAAAACATTGATTTCTGTGGTCACCTTCTCTAAATTGTTGAACACTGAGTGGCCTGCCTTAATTGGCAAGGAGAAATGTCATCAAGCAACCACCATGGAAGCCAGGGAAGGGGTGAGTGGAGATGAAGAAAGGGAAAGAGAGGAAGGGGGGCAGAGCTGGCTACCTAGTGAAGTGGAAATCATCATGGGGAAAGAGACAGACTCCTGCCTTGCTGAAGCTCTAGGAGCATAATAAGACTAGTCTGGGAGAGGAGTTCATCAGTGGTATGCTGGGAGATGCAGTATAAATACAGAGCTTCATGATTCCATAGCAAGAATGGGAATTCTTGTTCCTCAAGCAGGAAAGTCTTTGTTCCCGACACTGGAACCTGGCCTCACACAGACCGACCAGCAGAGCTGCCAGGGCTCCCAGCTCTCTGGCCCTTACCGAGATGACTTTAACCTCGGGGCTCTCTGTGTCCCTGTCCTACACAGTCCATGATGCCGGCTGACCTCACTCCTCACGGGGCTTTTGTGTGGGTTTACCAGCTCCCAAACAATCAGCGTCAGGCCCTGAGCTTCTTGAGGATCATAGTAATCAGTGTGGAGAAAGCAGAGTGGCCCTCCCTGGAGCCTCCTAACCAGCGGTTTGGAGAGGAGAGCCGTGGCTGTGGCCAACCATAATGAAGCCCCCACGGGGACTAGTCGCAGGAAGGGTGGGGGAGAGGCAGCTGCAAGCCTCTGAGTTTCTGCTGCCAATACACAATCATTTTTTCTCTATTGAGGAGGAGCCCCGCGTGATACTGGAGGGGCGGCTGGGAGGGAGAGACTGGGTTTCTTGAGTTAGGGCCACTGGGAATTTCTAGAGGTGATGACTTCATGCTGTTCATTTGCTCTTGGGGAGAAATTGTAGGCGCTCCCAGGCCAAGGACCAAATCCTTGAGAGCTTGCTGAAACAGTCTGACTTCCTTAGGAAACCTTCTGAATGCTGCTGCCCTCCCATATCTGGATCAAATTCAGTTTAGAAAGAAAAAGATCTCCAAATTACAACAACAAAAACAATAATAATAGTGGCTAACACATAACATTTACTTACTACCTGCCAGAGACTGTGTGAACTTTATGTGTTCACACAGTTTATCCTCACAAAAACTTTGTGCAAAGGGTACTATTATTGTTTTGTTTATAGAGGAAGAATGTAAGACACTAAAAGATAACCTGTCCAAGATCACAAAGCTAGTAAGTGGTGGAATCAGAAATTTGAGCCCAAGTGTTCGGCTTGAGACACTGGAGTCATAGGGTGTTAAGAACGCTTCCTGAAAATTGAGCATTCATTCAATACCTATCATGGGTCTAGCACGAAGTAGGTCTTATGGGGGTATGTGAATCTGAGTTCACTTTCTGAGGTGGATAGGGTGGGGGAATGTGTGCCCCATTCAGGACTGGGTAAATAACTTGCAGGATTCCTTTCCAAAACTTATGAAGACATTAATAGTGTCATTAAGCCACATTTCATTAAGCCAAATACGGGGTCCTTCTGCCCAGGTGGCATGGCCATGTGGCCGGCTCTGCCCCCCATTACCCAGAAAAACAAAACAAAGCCGAAGTAGCAGGATATTTGTAAAAAGACGGTGGAATGAAAGTCCTGAAGAGGCAGTGATTCAGTCATTGTGAAGGCTAAGGAACCGGTTAAATCAGTTACAAAAGTAAAGGGCATGCCTGTTTAGGAAGGTTACAAAATTAAGCACATTACTTCAGTCAGGAGCCAGGTGCAGCCAAGCTGAGTAAGATGGCACATGTATGTTGTGTTGATCTGGGGGTCATTCAACTACACTTGTTCTGAAACAAAAATTTCTTCAGAAGTTCTGGCTGGATAGGTGTGGAGCTGTTTTCATACCTTTGGAGCTGCAGGTCAGAATCAGCTGTGATCGATTTTGTGGGCAGCAGAAGCCTGGTCATGGCTTCCAAACGACCGGGGCCTACAGGACAGTTTGTCTCATCATCAGTCACTCGAAAGATGCCAGAGACCAAAGAAGAAAAGGTCTAAAGGGGATTTTTAGTTCAAATAAGCTAGCTCCAGGGGTCTGCTGAGGGTCAACATGTAAGATGCTGGGGAAGGAGCAGCATAATTACCATTATTTATATCCCTGCCCTGCAAATGTGGAGTTTGATACAGTAGCTGTAATTTGTTTTCTATGTAACCAACATAGAATGTATTCCAGCCCCCTGAAATGTGTGTCTTAACACTGAGAGTAGAGCAGTGGGCCATTGCCCCACTCCAAGGCCTTCCTCCGCTGCCCCTCTTCCAGCCGTCCCTGCCTTAAGTCTCCCACCTACTTCCTGTCCCCCAGCACCCCTCCCTGCCCTCCCTCCTCTTGTTCCCGAGCCCAGGACACAAATGATTCCGGCCATCTCAGAACTGCCTTGCTGTGGTCTGTATGCTCTGGGCTGCATCTCAATAGGATCCAGGCACATCTGGCCGCACAGTAGGAGTGCCACACTCCAAAGTGCAAAAATAAAACCACAAAAGATCAAAAGAAAAGCATCGTAGGCAAGAAATTACCCTTATCTTTATCTCCACAGAATCCATCAAGTACAAGCATCTGAGAGATGGCAAGCAGTAAGATAACAAAAGGGAAGCCAGGAGGAAATTATAAGCAGCCTCCAATCATTAGCCCTTCAGCTGGCCTGGTAGGGCCTAAAAGGCTCTGGGAGGGTATCCCACAGACAGAACCTTCATTAGGAATGGACTGGAGCAAAATAGACAACCTGCTGATCATCAGACCTTAAGTTGACAGCCTGGCTAAGCAAAGTTAAAACAGGACAGCCAATTTCATTTATATGTTGCACAGTGTTGCAGTTGTTTTCTCCCTTCTTTAGCATATGCACTCTTGTCTCTTCTTGGGGTTTGATGTTTTGCTTGGTGAAGTGTGGATAACCTTCATCTCCTTATCCCTACAACTGTGCCCAGGAACTCCTGCAGGTGGATAACCCCGCTGAAGCCCAGAGAACTCTGCCATGGCCATATAACAGCTGTGAATATCTCTTCCTCTTTTTTTTTTTTTTTAAGATTTTATTTATTTGAGAGAGAGAGAATGAGAGAGACAGAGAGCACATGAGAGGGGGGAGGGTCAGAGGGAGAAGCAGGCTCCTCACTGAGCAGGGAGCCTGATGCAGGACTCGATCTGGGGACTCCAGGATCATGACCTGAGCCGGAGGCAGTCGCTTAACCAACTGAGCCACCCAGGTGCCCCAATATCTCTTCCTCTTACAGCAATTTGTTTCTAACATCCACATCTAATCTCTTAAGTGGGTCAAGTTTCTATATATTTATGATGAAGTTACGCTGTCCATGCTTGAGCAAGTTTAGGTATAGTATTGGAAACAGAAGCCACCAAGTTTTTTCCAGAGCATATTTTGTTTAGGAGATGTTTAGATTATGATCTGGGTCACTTATGAGCTGATTATATATACTCCTTATAGTGTCAATGTTTTATTCAAACTGGAATATAACTGATCACAAATGACAAAAAAGGTTTAGACTGAAAGTCAAAATTCTGTCACTCTGATTTCAGTTTATATATATATATATATATGCCATGTGCTACAGCTCTTAATCCATATGTACCCTGTGCATTCACAAATTTCAATTTCTTATTCTTGATACCAGCCTGTTATGGTCAGTTGTATAGGGAATGTACTGCATGACTCTAGAAGAGCCTTTCCCACTTGAAACTTTTGCAGATAGTGCCCTCTGGAGTTGTGCAGTTTAAAATATGAATGGTTATATATGGCAGCTCTGGTTATGTCCATTTTCCTACAAGGACAAATGCAGTAATCTATTTAATAACACAGAGTAAGAATATAGAATACGGTGAAGTCCCTGCCTATCAAACAGAACTATGATAAAGGCAAATACGTAAAGACAGAAAAACTGCACAAAATGCCCTAAGATTATATCCATGGTATGTACCAGAGTGCTGCTGGGAAACAGAGAAGAGAGTTATTAACTCTGCTTGAGGGAATCCGAGAGACTTCACAGAGGAGATGACATTAGACCCTGGTCTTGAGGGATGAGTAGATATTACACAGAGTGAATAAAGAATTTCAGGCAGAGGAATCCTTGTATAAAAAGACTTAAGATAACAAAGAGCACAGCCTTGTAGAGGCAAGAAATTCCTTAGTGGTAGAAAACAATGGAGACAGTGGGTGCAGACAACATGGGGTGTAATGAAAGATAGAGTTAGAGAGGTGGGGTAGGGCCAGATCACAAAGGACCCTTGTTCAACTGTTTGGACATCTAAGATAAAATTTTATCAAGAGATAGATTCAGTACTAACTGCTTGGCCAATTAAGCTCCAGTCTGAGAAATGGCAGCCAGCTAGGCTCTGTGTTGCCTGTAGAGGCATCCAAGCAGTAAGTGCGCAGGCTCTGGAATGGGAATGCTTGGGGCATCCCTCATCGTTGTTTAAAACCTCTATACACTTCGGTTTCATTAGCCCTTAAAGGGGATTCCTAATAGCACCTGCCTCATAGAGCTGAAGTAATCCATGATGTAATTCATTTGCCAGAGTGTCTGGTATTTAATAATTGCACAGTAACTACTGGTGGGTCTACTTACACTGCCACTGCTTCTCTTCCTGCGCTTGCCTTCCCCGTCTTCTTCTGATTATGATTATTATAGTTGTTACTGCAAACATCACCGAGCCCACAGAACAGATTTTCTTCCTAATCCTGCTCTGACTAGATTATAAATCACAAGTCTAGTTTGAGTGGACTACAAACCTCAGGTCATCAACGTATCTACTTGGTATTAGCAGCCCTGAAAACAGAAGAAAATCCCAGGTATTTTGCCTTCTTATGTCAAATAACTTAAAAAAAAACCCTCACTTTTTAAAGTTCTGCTGCCTTCTGGCATACTCACCTGTGGGGTATCTGGACTGTTTATTGTCCAGTGGTTTATAAGAATTATCTTTCATTCCTAAACTATAGCCAAAGTAATTTCAAGCTATTTTAAAAGGAATTGCTGGGAAGGAGAACTGTTAATCTGGGATTTTGCCATTGTGACTGACTACTCTCCCCTTTCTTATAGACACACACACACACAGAGAGAGAGAGAAACAGAGAGAAACTGTATTAATCTCAGTTGACTTCTTCCTTAAGTAATACTACAATCCACGTATTTAAGCTGAAAACGTGGGCATCTTTTTAACATTTTAATTAAATAATGTTGGAGCAAGCTTTTCTGTTTTTCTGATGACAAGTCTTGGCTCATACTCAAAAACTCCCAGTTTAGCTTTGACAAGATGAGGACACTTCTGAGAGACCAAAGGCCCCCTGAAGCTTAATGCTCCCTTTTTCTTTTCATAAGAACATTTGGCGTGTGACTAGAACATAATGTTTGGGCCCAACATAAAATAGTAAAAGGACAAGCTTTTCACGAGGCTTTCAGATCTCTTTCCAGCGGTGTGCTCAGCATTTCATCTTTCTATTTAAGGTACCAGTGCCCACAACCCTAACACCATTGCAAAAGTTATCTCTAAGATATGACAAACCAAGAGCATCATGCCAGGCTCCCCAGTTTTGGCAGACCTGGCCATGCAAGTGATTCAGGGAGGCAGCCATGGGAGGAGAGGATGCAGCTGCTTCAGCTGTGTGATCCGAAAGCCCTGAGTTTCCTAACGGTGAAGTCATTCCAGAAGTCTCACTCTCCAACACCTTCACTAAGGCAAAAAATAGGTGCCTGACTTTCTCTTCTACTTTCCTCACATGCTCATTTCACCTACCTGGACTACCCTTCCGTGTATCTTTTCCTCTGTAACAAAGGAAACGGAAACCAACCTTTATTGAACCACGTGACAGGCACCTAGGAGGACTTCCAAAAATGCTGCCCTCCTCCTTGCATTAATTGCCAGACCTTTCCATTTCCATGGAAATGGAAAATACATATATATTTTTATATATATATATAAAATATATATATTTTTTTACAGATATATATAAATGGGAAGCTTGAAGTTCGTACTAGAGTAACAGAGCAAGATTGGAGCCCAGACATTCTGATCAAAAGTCTTTTACTTTCTTCTACATTTCAGCATTTAACATTTCTTAAAATTGCCACTGGAGAGAGATGCAGTCTCCCTTAGAGAAGCTTTTTGGTCACTTTAGACTCTCAGAGATCACACTGAACATTCCTAATGGTCTGTGGGTTCTTGGCAGGAAAGCTACATCATTGCTTTAATCTATAAGTAACTTGGGGGCTATGCAATATGGGTTAATGTCATAAACCATGTGGAACAAAAGAAGCCAGATGATTACTCTGTGGTCCCATTTATAAAAGTCCAAAAGGGGGCAAAACTAATTGATAGTGTCAGAAATCAAGGTAGTAGTTATTTTCAGAGGCTGGAAATGAAAGGGGCCCAAGGGGCATCTGGGTTCTGGTCATGTTCTGTTTCATGATCTGGAATTGGTAACATGGGAGTGTTTAGTTTGTTAAAATTAATCAAATTACACACCTATGATATGTGCACTTTTCTGTATATATGTTCTAATTCAGTAACAACATTTTTAAAAGTTGTATCAGGCTTGAGCTCAGAGGGTTTTGAAGCAACTTCTTTGAATTATCTGACACCTTTACAATGTATTGAAATTTTCAGGAGAAAAAAGACAATAATAGTTTATAAAAGAAAAAACATCTTAGAAAATTGCCCTCCATATCTTTCCATTATTGCCAATGTTTCATCTACTATGTTGGGCTTAGTGTGAAAATTTGAATCCCAATCTGTTATCATGGTTTTAAACCCTCCCATTGAAATTCAAAAGTAACAATTCTCCTTTTTTCCTTCTACTATAAGATACCGATTATGATGAAATGTGGTTCATTTTTGAAACTTACTGATCATTATAGTAATCACTGATGTATTTTACCATATACATAAAAGGTTAGTACATTAGAATTGTGTTGGATTGACAGCCCCTGCTAAAGTATATGTTATTGCCATAAGAATAAAGGAAGTTCTTATCCAAAAGGAAATTTTTCAAATACTGAGACACTATGATCCTGACCAGAAAATCTATATACAATGCAGTTAAGCATTCATATCCTTTCTGGAGGCACATGCACCAAAATAAGTATGAAATGCTTATTATACTCCAGACTCTGTTTTAAGCATATTGCATTGGGTTGACCCATTTATTTGCCCTAAGACAGAGGTCTCTTGTTATTCCCATTTTATGGGTGAGGAAACTAAGGCACATGTATGTTATGTAACTTACCTGAGATTATATGGCTGGTAAGAGGTAGAGCTGAGGCCTGGACCTACTCAGTTTGACTTCTGTCTTCCGGGAAAGGGCACGTGGGTCATTCTCAAGGTGTCACTCCCTCACTCTCCAATACTTAGAAAAATGGCATTTCAGAAATAGTTTAAATGGGAAAATGATGAGGGCTTGGCAGCCTTGAGGTAAGAAAAATGGGGAGACCATCTCATAAATTAAAGGGTAGTGATGATTATGTGAAGAGAGTACTGAGTTCATTTGATGGAGAGGGAAGAATGGGGGATAGTGCAGGAGGCAGTAAAGGGAATGATGTAACAAGGGTAACTTGGTAAAGGACTTTGATTCAGAAGGTGAGACTTTGGATGCAACTTGCTGCCAGTTAGCGAGCAGCTGCTGGGCAGAATCAGTTCCCCCAGTCCAGTGCCAAACAAAACAATGGGTGGCCAAATACTGCAGTTGGCCCAGGGTTTCCTAATCAGTATGGACTCCTAGGTACTTTTCCTTTGGGGCCACCGTTCACGAAAAGCCAGTGTCCACGTGTTTTGTCAAACCAAGTTCTTAGCCTAGGATGACAATCTGGAGACCTTTTTCTCTCCACCATAATGCTCATTCGTCACAAAAGTGCCCTCAAAATCCCAGTTTTCTGACAGTTAATGATGGTAGATACTTAACTCCCTTCTCCATAGTTTCCACAGGAACAGAAAAGTCTGCTGAAAAAAAAAATAAATGAATTATTATGTGATAGATTAGTCAAACAAATGAATCAAGCCAATACTTGAGAAATCTTACATGTGTTTGCTACTCAGTTCCCTCAGTTATGTTCCCACCCCACATCAATGAAATCCTATACCTTCTTAAGAAAACCCTTCTAAAAGTGATGTGAATGCCAAAACCTTCCGGAAGAGTAGAAGGAAGACACTCTTCTTGTATAGGAGCCTCAGGTACTCCTCAGTGTTACTGTGGAGGCACCATTCTCCCCCTGTACCTGTGGTGCAGAGCAACCTGTTGACTTTTGTGTGCCATTACTTTCATGGTGAACCAATCACCATGTAACTGGTGAGCCATTAAAAAACGTATTCGGACATCCTAAGCATTTGGAAGATAAGGCTCCAGGCCCTCCTACGTCAAGTTCACTTTTGCAGCTTCTTGCTCTATTTTGTGTTTGATGATGATGATGATCCTCATATATAATATTTATTGAGTACTTAATTGCTTGTCAGGCACGGTGTGGAGTGCTTTGCAAACATTTTCTCAATAATGAAAACTGTCCTATGAGTAATACTTTCCCCCATTTGTAGACAAGGAAATGGAAGCTTAATGAGATCCAGTAATATGCTCAGGGCCACAGAGGTGTTAAGTGCTGGAGTCAGTATTGAAGCCCAAGTGGTCCGCATCCCCAAGCTGGCACCCGCTGTGATATACTGTATCTGCCTGGAGCAACCCCATGTCTTTTGGTTTCATCTCCAGGTCTCAGCTCTTCACACATTATTTGGACTAGATTGAAGCTTT
The DNA here is from genome assembly GCF_009762305.2 of Zalophus californianus. Lineage (NCBI taxonomy): Eukaryota > Metazoa > Chordata > Mammalia > Carnivora > Otariidae > Zalophus > Zalophus californianus. Next base: position 88,821,460 of record NC_045600.1, read on the forward strand.
GGCTTCAGTGATTTTGATGTTAGAGTTCTTTTTCTGTTGGCACTCAGTGTCTGGCATTGTGACTGGACTGCCTGATCAAATTCAGGCCTAGCACTTCAAGTCATTTGGTTGGCACGACTCCCAGGCCTCCCCCAGTCTTCAGGCAAGGAGGAGATCAGACATACCCGGCCTGGGATATAACCTTTAATAGGAAATTCCAAAATTTCTCATGCTTGAACTGATGGATGGAATAACATGGACATTGCTTCTTTCTTTTTATTTGCAAAGATAGAGCTGGACTCGAAGAGATAGATGCAAAGCAAAAACCAACTCCATATTTAGTTAGCCTCAAAATACACATGACCTGAGAGCTCCCTATTTAGCTCACCTCCCTGCTTCTGCTGCAAATGTTTGCTGATGCTACAGCTTACAAAGCACAAATCTGCAGGGGCCTCTGAACCCCTTTGGTACACTCCTTCCCATGATTAGGTAAATGTCAGTGGAAAATCACCATGTATTTAGTGTTTTAATAAAACCACAATATTGTTTATTTTGCGGCCTCAGGTTTCAAAAGGGAAAGAAACAGCTACATTAAACTTTGCCCCTAAAACTCCAGCAACTCCCTCCAGGATACTTATAAATGTTATCCTCCTGCCACTGAGCTATGTTTTCACTAGAACATCATCCGCTGCTAATTCTAGTCGATAATCATAGGACTGTCCAGGGTCATTTTCAGGCTTGAGGAAAGAAATAGAATCCAGATTGTGTGTCACCAGAAACATAACTTTAATTCCTAACTTCCAGCTCCTTGATGACAAGGTCACCAAACGCCAAACTTAGATCATGGAACAGTAACTCTACCAAGAATACACAGGCATGAAACCTATCTCAGCTTCTATTTCTCTGTCTAGCTCTCAAAGGCCTTCATCACCACCTCCAACCTCAGTGCTAAGCACTAGTTTTGTGCATCACACTGTTAGGGACACTGACAAGAATCCAGGGGGTGAATAAGCCAGCTGTACATGACTCACAGTGCTCATCAGATCCAGGTAGTTCAGAGATATCATCTCAGGAACTATTGATGTGGTCATCCACTTGTGTTTGAGCAAGTCGTCACATGGACAGTGGGGTTTGCGTGAGCCAGGAAGCTTCCTCTCCCACTCTTCTTCCATCTGTTTTTCAGCGCTTATGTATTTTTAAAGGAAACATGGACAGAAATTACAGATATTTTAAAATGTAAATATGCCCTATGTTGGAAGCAACACAATGACATACAGTAACTTTCCTACATGATTATGATCAGCATCTTTTCAGAAAATTCAATTTTTTAAGAGGCTTGAAGAGAGAATCCAATGGCTTTTGATACTGGAGTCCTGGTGTGGGAAGAAAGGTCTCTCGAAGGGGACAAGAAAGGGAGGGAGCATAAGACCATAAGACAGTGTTCTTCGACCTCACTGTTCTGACATACAGACTGAGTTGTATTTGGTACAGGTGGTAGGAACATCCTGAGGCTTCTATACATATGATAAATAAATTGGATATTCCCCAACCCTGTGACTAAGTATTACTATTTATCACTGAGTTATTGAACTGTTATTATTCATGATGCATCCTGTAAGTTCCAGCCTCTGTTTCATACAATTGTGTTTTCTTTTTCAATTTTTTTTTTACCAAAACCCATATTTTACTGACTATAAAACTTTCCCTGGCTTTTGAACAACAGATCTATATGGAAGAGCTAAGCTTTTGTTGGATAAAGGTAAATAATTGGTTTCTGTCATTTCATTGGGGCTCTTAGGCATGACCACGAGCAGAGGTCATAGCACAAACCCATCCAGCAGTAAATAACTCACCCATGAATGGCTACAGACTGAACCACAACAGATTTGAAGATTAGCTGGCAGAAATCAACCTTATGTTGAACATGTACTAGGACAAAGAATGCTGAATACTTGCAAATAAAAAGGAAAACATCTATGGTAGCTCTAAACATTTACTGTCTTCCAACCTTAAGAACAATATAACCAGAGGTACCTGGGTGGCTCAGTCAGTTAAGAGTCTGCCTTTGGCTCAGGTCATGATCCGGGGTCCTGGGATCGAGCCCCACATTGGGCTCTCCGCTCAATGGGGAGTCTGCTTCTCCTTCTGCCCCTCACCCTGCTCATGCAATCTCTCTCTTTCTCTCTCTAATAAATAAATAAAATCTTTAAAAAAAAAACACATAACCACTTCCCCTATTATCCAGAATAAACGGGAAGGATATTAATGTAAGGAACTGGAACATTCATTTGGAAGGGAAGAAATGGGATTAGAAGTAGGAAACTGGCTCATGGAAGAAATCCCATAGAAGGAGTGAGGGTGGAGGTGGTGAAGAGAAGTCCTTTAATCTCTGTTTACCCTTCCTTACAGCTGCAAGAGAGGGGAGAACCGTGCAGAAAATGGTCCCAGAGCTCATTCTTGGGGCGAGGGCTGAATCTTCTCCCTTCTTGGGAAGGGGCCTTTTTCAGTCAGCAAGAATGGCAATGCTCCTGTTCTCTATGTGCAAGCCAAATGTAAACTGGCGGTATCAGCCCTTCCTTAACCCTCTCTTGCTCCTTAATTGGCTGTCTAGAGCTCTGTTTCTTCTCTGTCTAGGACGCCCCTACAGAGAGGCCAGTGATCGTATATGTTAAAGCTCGATTTGGCTGCTTTCTGCTGCATGTGAGGCACACTTCATTTAATATAAGTGTTTCCCATGTGATTGGTAAGACCTTTTAGCACCTGTCCTAGGCCCAGGGTCACTGTGCAGAGATGAGAAGGAGGAGCAGCAGGGACAAATTACTAACGTCTCCATCTTTGGGGCTTGATGCCCTACTGATCCCGCCCTCGCCGTGCTCCAGGAACCTAGGTGTGGGAACGCTGACCAGGTCTGGTGCATGGAGCTGTGTGGGAAAGCCAAGAGAACAACCCCTGCGATGTCTTCCCTCCTCCTGATCAGATTCCAGCTGTCGGGGACCTGTCACGGAGACCCACTGGGGTGGTTAGCAGCAGCTGCTTCTTGCTCTTTCCTGGCCCCCCACCCCAGGACACTTCATAACTTTTCACCTCTGAACTTATATAACCTTTGCAGTCTGTGTCATTCTGCTTATTTCTTAGCTGTTTTTTTGTCTGTATTGCTCCTTGAGAGGTGTCTGAGAAAGCTGATTCACCACACTGGGAGTCTAACATTTGGGAGACTAGAAGTCTCCAGGTGCCATAAATGCTGTAAAAGCAAAATATACCTGGCCCCAAAAAGATGGGTCAGGAGGAGCCTAGGAGCAGCATGAGGATAAACCAGAGTCTAGGAAATGCAGGAATGGTGTCAGTGTAGAACAAGTCTAAAACCTTGAGGGGCGGGATTTCCGACTGCCCTTCTGTCCCCGTGGAGCCTACTGCCGCCGCTCCCCTTTCCCTCCCTCTGCTCACGTTCCTCCCCTTCTTTCCTCCTCCCTTCTCAGCTTTCTGTTTTCTCCAAGTCTCTATCTCCCCTTCTCCAATATTCTTACTTTTTTCAAATAAAATTACTTATTTTTTTTGTCCACATGCCTGCTGAATTATAATATCCGTGCATATCTTAGTTACTTGAACCTTCTGGTGAGCAGAGTGCATAACTTCACACCAGGTCAGAGAAGATAAAAACGTCAAACTCAGTTTCTGAGCATTTCAGCAAAAAAGAATTGGTCTATTGACCTAGTTACAATTCTAATTCTTATAAGACAAAGGGAGGATGTGGATTTACTTACAGAAGTCTGTTAAAAATTAAATGACCAGGGATGCATTGCAAATATAATTTTATTTCACTAATAAATTGTGTGGATCATGATTTATAATGCACTGAAAATAATTTAAAGGACAATAACCATTACATATACATTTATGCTCCGTCGTCTTAATCGGAAAAGAATAAGAGTCAAATGCTGGTCTTTTATATAGAGAAAAAAGAAAAACTGCATGCCTTTCTAGGCTGAGTTTGGACCCACTCATATTGCCTGTTCCCAGCCTGCAGTTGCACGTTGTTTATATTAATAACTATGGGATGTAATCCATGTAAAGAAGAATTGTTTAAAATGGAACTGGTTCTGTGTCCTCAAACAGTGCATACCATTAAAATGCACTTACAAGTTTTATAAACCTCTTTTAGAAGCAAACACTTCTTGAGCACCTGATCCGTTATTTTCAGGGACAAGGATTTCCAGGAGACAATAGAAGAGGTGAGTGGTGGCGCTGCCCTGGCTGGTCTGTGGCCCTTTTGCTTCAGGTCTCTCATTTGGCTCTTCATCCATCTTTCCTTTGACAAAGCTGTCTTTCCAGGTTACTCCTTTTAACTTCTTTCCTTTATCACAACCTGCATTTGAATACAAAGAATTCAGCCTGCTGCTGGATGCTGAGCACAGCAAGAAATCCACATCAGCACCCCCAGCACAGACTGCCTTCTACTTTTACAAAACCAAATGCCAAACTGGTTTCACAATGGAGATGTTGAACATAAAAGTTGGCTCTGTCATAATGTCCACCCGGTGGTTATGTGAATGGTTGTTTATAACTTGTGTTCAGCTTTCTAGCCAAGCACTAGTGTCGCCTAAAATTGCTACTGTGAGAAAACCAAAATGCTATTTTGTAAGCCCAGACTGTTCATCTAAGTTTTGGAAAACTGCTCTTCTTTCTGTAGAGCTTGCTAAAGAAAGATAAACAACTCTATCCAGACAATGGGTAGCTAGGGAGCAGTGGTTCTTTATTAGGTTACGTATTACTGTGGGATGGGCAGATATATGTGCTTTAAAGGAGGTTGCCTTCTTGTAGGGTAAAATACATTAAATACCAGCAGTCTCCACAGATCCCTGAGTTGACCTTTTGTGGATTTGTCACTGAGAAATTGATCAGCCCCTTATTTTTCCCATGCTCACATCAGAAGCATAATTTGGATGTTTTCTTCTATTGTTCCTATATTGCAATGATAATTTAAATAACTCATTTGGCTTAAAATAATCAATAACTGGTGCCTAATAGCTGATCAGTGACCCTATTTTCCCCCATAATTATTTGCCAGACCTCATCTTGACTTCTGAAGAAGCTGCATATGATGAGTAATTGAATATCTGAAGATATGTTGGATTTGTGTCTGAGGGCAGAATACAGTTTTAAATAATTTATTTGACCTCCCTAGAATTATTAAATTTCCCAAATGAACAAATTAATAATAAAATCTGCACAGGATGATAGCAATAATCTAATTTTTCCATTTAGCCTGAATTTTGAATCAAATATATAATTTATTCAGTGATAATAAATTTGTGTCTTAATAACATGAAATGATTTCAAGGATTGGCTGTCATCCTTGGAACCATCATGAAATAGGTACAAGTGGCCTCATGGGGAAATTCAGTAATTCCTAACAATGCAATCAGATGGAAATAGTAACTTACGTCTGTCGCCGTTGCTGAGTGCCTCCTGGGTGACAGAGATGAGAAATAGAGAGCAATGCTTAGGAAAGGAAAAAAAATGCTGTTTCATGGAGACCTCAGGATCAGGGCCTAAGAGTCCTTGTAGGGAAGTAGCAAAGGGTATGTGGAAAATAAGATCTCATAAAATGAAAACGCACTCCTCAACAAGTGGGAGGATCAGAAGTTGTCAGAAGATGTCCTACCATCCTATCTTGTATGGAGCCAGTCCCAAAGTAAGGCAGGGAAGGGATGGCTGGGTGGGAAGTGGGAAGGTGCCTCGGAATAGAACTAGAAAAGTTACCTGGAGTCTAGGAATTAAGTGCAGTTTTACAGGTGACCTCTAATCGTTTCCCTGAGTCTGAGGAGAATATGATGATGTGTTTATGCTTGCCGAGAGGAGTAGAGGCAAATCACAAAGCTCCTGGTTCTTAATTTCCTTTTGGCAGGAGGGTGTTGTCCTTCCAGACTGATGTTTGGGAAACCTACCTGTTTTCTGAAACCATGTTTATAATAAAGTGTTTAGAGGAAGCTTTATATTTCCTGGTCACTTTCAATTGAATGTATTAACTGGAAATGTCCTTAATGGGAGAAATGCTTAAAAACACTTCCTTGAGTGTTAAAAACAGTTTTAAAGCAGGAGGTTAGGGTAATCATAAAAGCACAATTCTCTCATTTCTAGAAGCAGAATATTCACAGCAAGGATGGCTGCCAAAAGAACCTTGTTTAAAATAAATGCTGTGTTTCCTCTGCTTCCCTTTTTTAAAATCAGACCAGTGTTCTCAATGTTGAAGATTGAAGGATCTTCCTGAGCAGATGTTTGACCAATTGTTTGGCATATTATCATTGGGATGTGTGCTTTGCACATCTTTTAAAATTTAGGTGAATCTAGTCTTTCCTCCCAACCTAACAATTTTCATGACAATTTAAAAAATTCCCTGAATAGTTTTGGTGCCTCAAACTTGGTACCCATTTCCAAAACAGACTCCTTACTGCCCTGCTTACCTCAGTTAGGACAATGTTTTGCATAAAACTGGCCTAAATACATTATTTTTCACCAGATGCTCTCATTCACTCCATAATATATTATGGCTTAGAAAGATTCTGCTAAGTGAATCCAGACTTGACTTAATCAATTCTATAATCTGCAAAATGGAATTACCAGAAATGGCAGAGAGCTCTCTTAGTATGATACTCTGTTCTGACATCACAAAATTTAATGAGCTACTTACTGGGCCAGTTGCAAAAAATATATCTTACTTCCAGACATGAGCTCTCATAGTTGAGGTAAGCAGTTTGTAGTCATTTGCAGGGGGTCTATCAGAAAACATACACAGCATATTCTCATGTAATTCTTTCCCTCCTTCTTCAGCCAGAGACTTCAACAGAAAGGGTGGAATTATGTTGGAAAATTCTTTCTGGCTCTATAACTGCTGTAGTCTGGGATATAATTTGCTACACAGCTACAAACCTTTGAACTTTAAAGCCTTTGTTGACACAGTTAACTGTGATTAAGACCAATTATCTTGCCAATAAATTAATTCAAATCTTTTACATTTCCCTGACCAAATTTCTATAGATTTTAGGGTAGAAATAATGTGCTTGGGTCGGGGGGGGAGGGGTACTGCTTATGCCTTTCTCAAAACTGGCATTTTTCTGTAAAGATTTTTATCTATTTATTTGACAGAGAGAGAGAGAGAGAGCACACGTGTGCACAAGCAGGGGGAGAGGGAGAGTTTCCCTGCTCAGCACAGAGAGAGATCCCTCTTTCTCTCAGCAGGGAGATCAATGTGAAGCTAGATCCCAGGGTCCTGGGATCATGACCTGAGCTGAAGGCAGATGCTTAGCCAACTGAGCCACCCAGGCACCCCCAAACTGGCATTTTCAAGGAAGAAAATATCTGTCTACAGAAATCATTTATTTAATCCATTCATTTAAATGTCTGAAGTAATAAGTCAGTTATGATAGATTGAATAAACTTACTCTAAAGAGAGTACTATTGAAGGCACTGAAGGAAATTTCAAAACAGAGAAGAAGCAGTCTCTGCCTTGGAAAAATTTATAATCTGTTTAGGGAAATCAGTCTAACAGATAAAAAAAAAAAGCACTTAATACTTGGCAGTGTAAGAAGAAGAAATTGAGATAGGGTAGATTGAGTCCATATATGATAAAGGGATAAAAAGTAAAGGTAATTAAAACACAGGTAGAATTAATCAGAGAAGACTTCCTGGAAGAGGTGAATTTTGAATAGGATTTTGAGAACAGACTAGTGGAGAGAACTGTTAAATGAGATAAAGAGCCTTACAATCAAGGACATGAAATAGAAAGTTTTGAGCACAGAACAAGATTTTCTTAGCCTGAGTACCACATTTAGAAATATAGTAGAAGCCATTTCATCTGACATATGTTGGTTGTTTAATCAAAAAATAACATCACGGAAGGGAATTATAAAATATGGAGCACATAAACCTTAAACATTTTATTTTAATTTAAAGCCTACAAATGCATACTCGATCATAGTTTTTTTCAACATAACACCAGGGTATATTCTTTGAGTGGAATCTGTTGAATTTTTCTTCTTTCTAATGACTATATTGCATTAACCACAGACACAGATATTATTCTCAATTTCCAGGTTCAGTTCCTTGGACATGAGATCAGAATTCTGAGACATTTGCTAACCAGTATGAATATGATCTCTTTCTGCTGTGGCTCTCATTTTCCCCCCAAAATGTTTATAATTATCCCGTCTACACACCTTAAGAAAAATCTTTCCACAACATTAATGCAATTTCCCTTATGACAACAATTCTCTTTATTTTCAGATTCATATTTAATTGGTTAATTTAATTGTAATAAGAACAACCATATTACTGAGTTTAGGTACATATATAAGTGACCACTGGAAAGCAATCACATCATTTTATGGGAGTAGAAGCATATGGGTTTACCAGTGACAGCCTGCGGAATGAGATAATTCAATGTGGAGAGGGTCTGGTCTCACTTCATATACTTTAGAGACAAATGATATAAGTCCATTGAGTAAAGATCAGTCAGTAGAGAGATATTCTATTGAAATAGCTATGGTAACCAAATTATGAAGGCAGGCTCAAAGATGAGCCTAGATTTAGGAGTCCAATTAAAAGTGACTCTAGAACTTGCAGTCTGAATAGCTGGAGGTCATCATACATCACCCACCACTGTCATCTCTAGTGATGATAAATAAAATGCTAAAAAGAGAAAGTTAAAACAGCTGCAGTCAGAAAAGCAAGTTAAGTATCTCTGTGGCCCAGAAACATAATAGAAATGCAAAACTGTGAATTAAGCCAGGCTGAAGCTACCAGCCTGCTGGGCTCAGCTCCAAGCATTCTTTTTAGGGGATTTTACACTTTGAACATCTGGTTCAACAGTACTGCAGCGGAGGACTTAAGACTATGTCTACATGGTAAAAATTACAATGGATTATGGTAGATTTACAATCTCAAAAACAGATCACTTCAGAGCAAATCCACAGGTTGCACCAAAAACTTGGGCAATAAAATTAGTGGCATCATATTTGTGGCTTTAGCTTGTTAGTGGAAACAGCCAATAGGTGTAATTTCTAGTTTTGAGCTAAAGCCCATCCACAGATAGCCCTTGCAGACTGACCAAAAAGCCTAATTCTACGGGGTCTTACATACCCAAATTAGTTTCTGGAGTGACAACTGCAGGATAATTTCCTGAAATCAATCTAATCTATGCCCCAAACTCAGGGGCACACTAGCACACCTGTGGCCTTGGGGATGCTGGAGTCAAAGTCAATGGGCAGGTGACCTTCTCTAATAGAGGTGACTTGAGGGCTTTCTTGAAGATTTCAAAGTGTTCTATCAAAGGAGATATCATGAATTTTTTATAAATGGAAATGTTTTTGAGCAGAGGAATGACAAAATAACAGTTCTGACCACACTTAAAAAGAAAAATCATAGAATTGTATGCAAATGCACAAAAATGTGATATTAATATAAAATTATGGGAAAAATGAGTTGTAAGCCTCAACACTTCACAATGAACTTGTAGCCACTGTGAACAAATCTTTTGAGGAGTGACAAATGAGGCAGTGGAGAACATATGGGCTACCTCTCATGCATGGTTATACATGATCTTTGTCCTATTTGCCCCTCTCTGTTCATTCGTTTAATGAAGATGTGTTGAATGTTTACTCTGAGCCAGAGACTGTGTTTGGGTTTCGAGGAGACAAAGGTGAATAAGACCTTGTTAATGCCCTGAGAATGTTTTGCATTGCTTTGCTCTTTGGTGAGGAAATATTTGATGAAATAAAGAGAAGGGATGACAAATAGTTGCTGCTTGCTTTCAGTAGAACATTACTAGATTAACATAGCAAGAGAGACACAGGAATAGTATCACATAAACTTAAATAAACAATTTTTACATGATGAGTCAAGCCTTTTAAGATGGGATTACTGAGGCATTTTTATACCAAAGGAGATTTCTTTAAAAAGTACAAACCAAGTCAACAAACATTTATAAGAGCTGTTATAAGACCATTCAAGTGCTGCTCAAGGGCCCAAGTAGAATACAGATGTGGCTAAGACATGGTTTCCATCTTCACAGGAGCCCACAGTTTACTAGGTGGGATAAGAGAAAAGCATGATTTCAGAGGAACAGCCCTCTGTGCTTAACTGTTGCTTGCTTTTTGTGGTTTTTTTTTCAAGATTTTATTTATTTGAGAGAAAGCACAAGAGTGACTGGGGGGAGGGGCAGAGGGTGAAGCAGACTCCCTGCGGAACAGGGAGTCTGACAGGACTCAATCCCAGGCCCCTGGGATCATGACCTGAGCCGAAAGCAGAGGCTTAACCACTGAGTTACCCAGGTGCCCTAACTGTCATTTGTTAATCTTGTAGTTCCATATAGTGAAAATAGGTGACATATACATGGCTCTAATTTTTCTCTCTCAAAATGATCCAGGACACTTCCCTCTGTGCCTCCTGAGAAGGACAGTTTCTTCTCAGCCCCCTGGTATTCCACAACTTTGATGCAAATAAGTGGTCTTAGGCTGATCCCCTATTTCCAAGGATATGGAGGATCACGATTCCCTAGTGTCAAAGAGGCAAGGTCCTAGTCTCTTCACTTCTGCTGCAGCTCATCTGGGAAGAGCTGTGGGCAATGGCTTTTAGCAGAGTTTCTGATTCATCTTGGTGACTCATTTGCTCAGATAGACATATGGAAAATATGGGGGGATTTCACATCATAGTGCCTCCCCTGCAGAGGGAAATGGGCCTCAGCACTGTAATTGATCCTTAACTCCTATCTCCAGGCTGTCTACCGGTTGATTTTTAAAACTGCCTGCACTAATGTTCCTGAAGAGGGTATACTGTTCTTTGAGATCAGGCTTCCTTTATTTTCACATTTGGCACTAGCAGAGGCTCAGTACTCACAACACTATAATAATAATTTATTGAGTGCTTCACTTGTCTCAGACAATGAAGTAAATGCTTTATTTGCTTTATGTCACAAGAACCTCTTTGAGTTAAATATTATAATCATTTCCACATTTTAAGATACTGAAAAGTGAAGCTCAGCAAGGTTAAATAAGTGCCCACGTTTACAGATCTAGGGGTAAGACTGTACTTAAACTTCACCTTTTCTGATTCCATGACACAGAACTCTTAGCCACCAGACTACACTGAATGGTCTCCAGCATGCTAAGAAATTTTAGCACACATTTGATTTCTCATGCCCTTTTACCTTTGTTCTCAGAAGCATCTCTATGTGTCTCCTGGTCCAAGTTCAAGCTCCTGTTTCCACAAAACACACACGCATACACTCACATTTATACACACTCATACACACGAAGTCTATTTTCACTATCTCATTTATAATAGGTTCAGTTATTGCTCATGCCCAATGTTGTTTTTGCCTGTCTTTAAATGTTAAGAATTTCAGCGATCTCCACAAAATGGTTTAAGACCAATGTGACAGGATTTGTTTTTTTTTACAAATCAGAATAGGCAACTGCCAGCTTCTACATACCATATCCACCCCACCCCCCTCAGTCATAGCAGTTGTATCAAAAGAAAAGAAAAGCCAAAATATTGTATGCATGTTTAACAATGCATAAAGGGTGTCTTAAACAGATCTGGAAAAAAGAGCAAATTCAAAATATTTGCTGCCTTTTTACTGCCTATTCATTAAGTGTTATCTCATTGTTCAGAGCTGGGAAGCTGTTTTGTTTTTTTTTTTTCCCCCCACTTCACCTTTCCCTTTCCCCTGAAACATCTTTATCAGCTTCCTGCTCTTCCATCTGTCGGAAGTTCCTATTTTCCTTTTAAATGATTTCTCAGCAAGCTGACCTCTGCAGATTCCATCAGCCCCACTTGCTTGCACATGCTGTGACTCATTTTCACTAATTTGTGCAATGAGCAGCAAGCAGAGGCCAACAGAGACTCTGCTGCCTGCAAAGGGACTAATCGCTACCAACTGTGGTATATGAGGGTGTCTGTGTGGGGAGCTCCAAATGCCTCTATTCCTCCTGCCCAGAAGCTCCTCCCTCTGGGTCTCTACCCTTCGGTTTTGATTTTGAGTAAGTGGTGCGAAGGCAAACATCTCTAGCCCTGAGTCAGGCTCACACTGCCAAAAACATATACAGCGTTTTCCCATTTATCTCTTTCAAAATTAACATTTGATCACTAAAGTTTTTGTGGATTTTTTTTCTTTTTGAGTAAAGAAAAAGAAGTATGTTTCCTCTAGTCCTGGCAGATCATTTGTTGTTTTTCTCACCCCTCCTGTTTCCCTCAAGTGTATTTGTGAAATGAACGAAGGCTGATTTCTAGCAGAGAATATTTCATGGCTTAGTTTCTCATCAAGATGATAAATCAGACTGGGTGCCTGAATAATTACATTCGTGGAGCTGGACTGTAATTTTTTACCACAGAATTCACGAGGCAGTGTTCTGACTCATTATATACAACAGTTTTCATAACTCCTGCAAATATTGCATCAACTTTTGGATAGATAGAGGTGTATTTTTAGGAATTTTCATCAATACTTAATAATGCAATTTGCACTACAAACAGAACATCGCAATAAAGAATTCAAGAGTGAATAAGTGCCATTAAGTCAAGTAAGGGACTTCATAGACCTGGTTTCCACTTACGAAATACCTTGTCTCAAAACACATGAATATACATTTTGGCTTAGTCATAGTAGACATTATGCTCTTCCTTTCTGCTAGGAAGGCAACTTGGTCTTTGCTCTGGGAACTCAGAGTAGTGAGTTCCATTCTAATTTCCATAACCAAATTGTTGTGTGAATTTATAAAAATTAATTTCTTTTTGTTTTAACAGACAAAAGCACCACCTGGCTTCTACTTTCTCTGAGATCATTTTTTACAGCTTGTTTTGGGTTTTTCAGAGAACTATATCTCCTTGTTTCTATGCATCTGAACCCAAAGGTACAGAAGTTCTTGCTTGCTTTTTATAACTGCCCACACCCTCAAATGATTCATGTTCATCAGAACTGTAGCAATAAAATAAAAAACAAAAAACAAAAGTTATACAGTTAAGGTTGAGGCTATGAACAATAACTGAACCCCAAGGCAAAGGACATCTGCTCCCACTGGGCAGGAAGTTTAGCCCTTTGCTTCCTAGGACTTGAGAAACAGGATGAGCTATCTAGCACTTAAGTTATATCAGCAAGAGCTTTTGACAGAGGTTGAATTATAATTTGAGCACAGGATTTAGTCTAAAAGCCCAAATTCAAAATAAGGTCTACTACTAACTGTGCAGCATTGGGCACGGCATTTCATTTCTCTGGGCTTCAATTTTCTTCTCTGTAAAATGGAATTGATAAGGTATACCTAGCAGAGTGTTGATGAGGATTAAATGCTAGGCACAATGCCTGGCATAGAGTGATAGAATATATCAGTAAGTTTTGATGCCATACATTCAAGGGGCTCAACATCTGGTAGAGGAGATAAAATATTTACATAGACAACCATAATTTATGATAAAATTACTTAGGTATCCTAAAAGAAGTAAAGATAAGAGGCAACAGGAAAAGCTTCCAGCTGGACCTTGGGGTTTGGGGGAATCAATTATTGCTCCATGGGAAAAGTTTGAAGGGTCGTATTAAGAGAAACTGAAGCAGCAGGAAACATTATAAATTGTGTGAGTCTGGGTCCTTCGAGCAGCACTGGCCAACGTGGGATTAAATGTATGGGGATTTTACGAGGGGAAATGCCTCTGAGTGACAAGGAGATAGAGGTGGAGTCTGGGTGAAATGTCAGACCTTGATCCAAGACTGGCCCCAGTGAAGGAGGAAAGGAGGGGGAAGCTCCTAGATGGGCATGCAGTCACATGAACGTTCAAGGGACATCAAGGAGTCCTGCAGCCAAAGTTGGCTGTTAGAGAAGTCTGTCTCCAGACTCTGCCCTATCCTAGTGTCCTGGCCTGCTCAGTCACTGCCTGGCAGTAGCCTGTGGGAAGCATGGGCTCTGGGCAGGCCTGGGGCTGGATTTCAGAGGGCAGCAGTTGGGGGCCTTGGCTAGTTCCATTCCCAGCAGCTGGGGGTCTGTCAGGCGTGTTCTTAACGGCCACCACATAAGCACGGCACAGAGACCAGACATCAACCCAGCGTCATGGGTTGTTTTATCTAGAATTAAACTATCTTTCAGGCTAGCTGGGCTTGGGTACAGAGGCAGGAACGTTTAGCTCTCTTTTGGGCTTACTTACAAGTGCAGTAGGGGTGAGACAATGGTAAATCAGGAAGAGGGAGGAAGAGCACTGCCTGCAGACATGGTCATTACGAGGGCGTGTGCACTTTCAGTCTCTGCTGTTGGGTGGCTCCGTCATGGTTCTGGTGTCTTCCTTTTATCAGACTAATTTAGGGGGCAGCTTAGACGTGTGGCCGCATCCCCTGGGGTGAACAGTCTTCTAGGACACACAAAAAAATCCTTCATTAATAATAGCCCTGGGAAGTAATTTTCCCCATCTGATTGTCTTTTTTTAAGTTTTTATTTAAATTCCAGTTAGTTAACATACAGTGTAATATTAGTTTCAGGTGTAGAATTTAGTGATTGAATACTTCCATACAACACTGAGCGCTCATCACAACAGGTGCACTCTTTAATCCCCATCACCTATTTATTTATTTTTAATTTTTTTATTATGTTAATCGCCATACATTACATCATTAGTTTTTGTTATAGTGTTCCATGATTCATTGTTTGCGTATAACACCCAGTGCCCCATGCAGAACGTGCCCTCTTTAATACCCATCACCAGGCTAACCCATTCCCCCACCCACTCCCCTCTAGAACCCTCAGTTTGTTTCTCAGAGTCCATAGTCTCTCATGGTTCATCTCCCCCTCCAATTTCCCCCCCTTCATTTTTACCTTCCTGCTATCTTCTTCTTCTTCTTCTTCTTCTTCTTCTTCTTCTTCTTCTTCTTCTTCTTCTTAACATATAATGTATTATTTGTTTCAGAGGTACAGGTCTGAGATTCAACAGTCTCACACAATTCGCAACACTCACCATAGCACATACCCTCCCCAATGTCTATCACCCAGCCACCCCATCCCTCCCAGCACCCCCAACTCCAGCAACCCTCAGTTTGTTTCCTGAGATTAAGAATTCCTCATTATCAGTGAGATCATATGATACATGTCTTTTTCTGAGTGACTTATTTCGCTTAGCATAACACCCTCCAGTTCCATCCACGTCATTGCAAATGGCAAGATTTCATTCCTTTTGTCCCCAATTGATTGTTAAGTGTAGTCATCTTGAGCACACTGTCTAGAAAATGTAAGCAAGCCTTATTATTCCATTTTACTAATGAGA
Source organism: Zalophus californianus (assembly GCF_009762305.2). Classification (NCBI taxonomy): domain Eukaryota; kingdom Metazoa; phylum Chordata; class Mammalia; order Carnivora; family Otariidae; genus Zalophus; species Zalophus californianus. The sequence continues at coordinate 88,836,730 of NC_045600.1, forward strand.
AGGTTGAGACGCATTAAAGTTGTAATTTCCCAAAGTCATGCTTGCACTCTACTAGTGGAAAAGATAAAGCAAACATGGATTTGGAGGCATTTAGATTCAGTCCTAACTAATTTTGTGACTTTGGATTAGTAACAAACCTTTTCAGTCCCAGTATGTTCAAGTTTAAATGGGAACTTGAAATTGTTCTAAGAATTAAATCAATAGTTTCAAGTGCCTAATCTCACACCTACCATATGGGAGGGATTCAATAAATGCTCATTTCTTTCCTCTAACTGATTGACAGATTGATTCAGATGAGTGTTACATCAGGGCAGACAACGTTAAAACAAAAGATCAGCGATAATTTTAAAGTTGGGAGCTCATTATCCTAAGAATATATGTAAATATCATGTAATTAATAACATGGGCTTGGGTGCTAAACAAACCTCAGTTTAATCCCCAAATCTGCCGTGTGGGAGTTCTGTGACATCGGGCAAATTATTTAACCCCCTGAAATCTGTTTCTGTATCTGTGGCATGTGTATAGGATGGTAAGGCCCTCACGGGATTGGTGTAAGGATTAAATAAGGTAATTTGTTATAAAGTGCTTAGCGTCCACCTAAATTCTGCTACTTAGGAGAGTAGTAAGCACTCAATAAATGTCATTATTATTATTTAAAAATTTATATTACTGTTCTAAGGATTGTTATTACTCTTTGGTTGCACGAGAGCTTTCTGGCTTGGAAAGGGGGACTCTTTCAGGTACCATTTTCTGATTGAGTCTATCAAATATACCACTTAAAAGAACTGGAAGTGCTAGAGACCATTGTTAATGAAATATAATTTCTGTAGGATTCGTAGACATTGAGTTATTTTTATATTGATGTTCTTTTTTTAAAGACTTGCCTGAGTCTGTTTCCTTATTTATTTAATCTTTCTTTGTTTCAGAGAGGATTTAAGGAAGCTTACAGAATATATAAAATCCACCACAGTGTAAATTAAAATTAGAAGTAAATAATAAAAGAAGATTAGAAGCATAACAGGTACCAGGAATGAGGATAAACATGCATAAAGCACTAGACATGTGCTCAAGTGAGCTAGACATTTGGCTACAGATTTTCTAGGTAGAACCTCATCAGTTACAAAGTTTGTCCAACAAAAATCTACTATTTGCTTAGGAAAAACAAGTAATTATTTGGTACAACACTCATCAGATAAAAATCTAAAAAGAAAATCTACTGTTTCCTTAGAATAAGCACAAGGATTATTCGATACAAAAGTGAGAAGCAATTTCTTTACAAGTCCAAATAAGTTACCTGTGGTGAATTAACAAATGTTTCAGCATCATCTTTACTACAGACGTGGCGAATTCTGCACAACTACTTCTTATGTTCTTAGAGACAAGTTATTTAGCTCCTCGGCCTCAGATTTCTTAAAATGGGACAAATTTAGTATGTGTTTCCTAGAATTGTTGTGAGGATTAGGTCAGCTAATGTATACATAAAGAACCTAAAACAGTGTCTGGCACATTTAAATATTTTATATAAGTGTGCTGTTGGTATTATTAGGAACCTCAAGAGGCTGTAACGTTTCACTAAAGTGAAATATATTGTTCTTTGTGAATGTGCTTCTGCCATATGTCATACTGCACTTCCTACCTATGGGAAGGAATGGACTCTTGAGAGGAAAAAAGAGTAGACATTACTGAAATGCATTGACTCAGTTGTCCCATTTCTAGTTATCTACACACACCCCCATCAAAAATATATGAAAATTAAATATACTTAGAGGTTAACTGTTGAGTTTTGATAAAGGAATAAAAAAGGAGACAAACCAACGCCCAACATAAAGTACAATTAAGTTATTCATGCAGTGCTGACTGTAGAGCTATTTAAATTATTTTGAGAAAAATAGCAAGGTGGAAAATCCAAAGTGTTCTACTCTCTACCCAGTTGTCCAGGCTGGAAACCTGGGAGTCACTCTTGAGTTCTTCACTTTCCTTTCTCTCTGTATATAGCTCATTAGCAAGTATTATTGTTCTGTCTCCAAGATTTATGTCAAATATATTCACTTCCCTTTTGCTCCATTGCTGCTGTTCTCTCCGGATGGACTATTTCAACTGCCCCCTCCTTGCTGGCCTCTCACAGCAGAGTGAGCTTCAATAACCATGATTCATATCATATCACTCCCTACTTAAAACTCTCCAGCTATTTTCCCATAAGCTCTGTAAGATGATCCTTATATACTCTTGTCAGCTATTCCCATAATAATGCCGAATAACAAGCCACTCCAAAAGTTGGTGGCTTAACACAACAATTATTTAATCTTACTCAAGCATCTTCAGATCAGCTGGAGGTTGGCTGATCTAGGTAGGATTCAGATGGACTTGACTCCGAGCTGCATGTTGGATCCATGTCGGCTGCTCACGTCTCTCATCACCAGTGGACTACCTAGGGCATTTTCTTTCCCCACAGTGACAGCAGTGCCATAGGGTGAGCTCTTCTGTGCAAGCACGTTTTAAACATGTTTTTGCATCATATTGGCTAATGTCCCCTTTGCCAGAGAAGTGACACGGCTGAGGCCAGCGTTAAGTGTGAGCAAATTTCGCTCAGCGATCGGGAAGCCAAAGCAAGTTACATGGCTCAGGCCAGCAACAGTGAAGTGGGCAAGTATGTTCATCCATGGGACAGGTAGGAGGGCAGAAGTGAATATTTTCCTGGGAGTAATCTACCACATACACCTTTCTGACTTCACCTCAGTTGTTCACCTTGATCTGGCCTCGTTGTCGTTGTTGTTTGCCCCTAGTTCTTTACACAGGACAAGTTCTTTCCCGCCTCAAGAAACATTTGAATATATAATTCTATAAAGATCTAAGGCTTCCTAGGGTTCTTTCTAATTTTGCTTAAATATAAATTCCTCAGAGAAGTCTTTCCTGGAGACATTAGTAGGGGGTAACTTCCTGTGATTCTCTCAGTAGCCTTCTTCCTTCATAGAATTTCTATTAGTTTGTGACCTTTTCTTTCTCTTTACCAGCTTGGGGATCTGTCTTCAGGGAAGACTAGACTGACTTTCCCCCCTCCATTCTGTATTGTCTGAAATGTTAGCCTTCCTTTGTAATTAATAATCAAGAAATGGGGGGAGTGTGAGTCAGAAGCAGAGTCTAGGACTTGCGAGGGTGTGTGTGCAACTCAAATTCTCTGTTATCCCACTTCTTATTCTCTTCATGGTCAAGAAGACTCGTGGCTCTGCTTTGAGCTTTCCTTCCTGAATTTAGCACTTGCTTCCTCAGTTTACCACAGTCTGACAAGTTAACCCCTTTTGTTCTACTTTCCCTTCTGAAAGTATTTCCTCTTCAGTTTAGAGACATTCCAAGACTTCTACCGGACAGCAGCTCCTATTTCTCCTTATAAAAGCTTACCCCAAATAAACCATCAGTAACCCCACTCAACCAACTGGTTCTTCGGCTATCTGAACTGCACTCCAGGCAAATACACACTGGATACTGGCAGAGCCACAACCACAGCCAGGCTTCTTGTCTACCACTGCAGAACTCTTTCTTATGATAGAAAACATTATAATGCCAAATTAGGTAGCCTAAAATTTATAACAAAGGCTTCACTCGGCTCTAAATAAGTAGTGACAGTAATTGAATCTTCCAGCCTTCTTGCTGGACATTATGTGATCATTGTAAGTATCAATCCGTCAGACAATGGCTCCTATTACTAGTTAAAAGGCAATGTCAAGCATACTAGGGAGAAGTGACTCTGTTTAACTGGAGTGCTTTCGTTTCCAGTTGGCTGGAAATTAATACTGAATTGTATATAAACTCACACTAACTGGAATGACCTATCAACACTAAATTGAACTGCACATTTCACAGAGAGTCCCAAGATGAAATTTGGGAACAGAAACAACTATTGATTTTTTTTGGCAAGAGGAGTGAAACTAGCTATTGTATGGTTTTTACACGCATGCATTTTTTTTGCTGAATATTTCTTGTGGAAGTCGTCACTGAAGTATGCAAGAGTCATTAGAATAAAGGCTATATTTTTTAAAAAAGAAAGACAACTTTGATAGCTGGTACATTTTTAGAAAAGATGGAATTTAGGGGCACCAGCTATTCATATGTACATTATCTCCCACTCCTGTTAATAGATATACTTACACCCAACAATGCATCTTAAAATCACCACCATGTGCTTTCTGGGCTCACACTTAATTTTCATGGTCCACCTCCTTTGCCTACTTTTCTATCCAATTTTTAAAAGAATTTGTAAAACTACTGTCACTAAAAGTGTCTCATTTCCTATTCATTTAGGGTACTGTTCTCACCAAGCACTCTTTCACAACTGAAGTTACTCATCCAATTCATAGGACACCAAAATGATTTGAGTGACAGTTTTCTAAATTCTTCTGGGGATGGTACATAACTGGCACCATTCTAGTTGCACAAGAGATAAGTTAATTTATTATAAACAAAGGATGCCAGACTAGTGGCCCCACACACAAATTAGTCACTTCCTAATCTCTAGAACTTGTGAATCTGTTACTGTACACACATGACAAAAGGGACTTTATAGAGGTGGTTAAGTTAAGGATCTTGAGATGGGACGATTATCCTAGATTGCTTGGGTGAGTGGGATATAATCACCCGAGTGAGTCAAAGAAGGAGTCAAAGAAGGAGGCAGAAAGGTCGGAGTCAGAGACCGATGTGAAGATGCTATGCAGCTGGCTTTGAAGATGGGGGAAGGGATCACAAACCAGAGAATGCAGGCAGCTTGTAGAAGTTGGAAAATAACAAGAAAATAGATCATCCCTCCCAGAGCCTCCAGAAGGAACACAGCCCTGCTGACACCTTGATTTTAGTCCAGTGAGACCTGTTTCGGACCTCTGACTTCTGGAGCTGTAAGATAATAAATTTGTGTTGTTTTAAGGCACTAACTTTGTGGTAATTTGTTACAGCAACCACAAGAAACTAATATAGATGCTTTGGGCACTAGGGCTTAATTCTCTCCAGGAACCCCAGGTTGCCACCAGGGTGAGTAAAGTCTTCTAATGAAAATGAGGGATATCTCTGGTTGCCATTGCCATTCAGAGGGCCACTGAAGAGGTCTCTGGAGAGAAACTCATCTCCAGCAGGTCTGTGTTTTTCTTCCATTTGGCCACCTTCATGTGACATACTGAGAAGATTACATTTGTGAACTGACTCTAATCAAGAAGTCTCTGGCCTACAGGCACATGAAAAAGTGCTCCACATCGCTCGGCATCAGGGAAATCCAAATCAAAACCTCAATGAGATACCACCTCACACCCGTCAGAATGGCTAAAATTAACAAGTCAGGGAACGACAGATGTTGGCGGGGATGTGGAGAAAGGGGAACCCTCCTACACTGTTGGTGGGAATGCAAGCTGGTGCAACCCCTCTGGAAAACAGTATGGAGGTTCCTCAAACAGTTGAAATTAGAGCTACCATTCGATCCAGCAATTGCACTACTGGGTATTTACCCCAAAGATACAAATGTAGGGACCAGAAGGGGTACGTGCACCCCAATGTTTATAGCAGCAATGTCCACAATAGCCAAACTGTGGAAAGAGCCAAGATGTCCATCGACAGATGAATGGATAAAGAAGATGTGGTATATATACACAATGGAATATTATGCAGCCATCAAAAGGAATGAGATCTTGCCATTTGCAACGACGTGGATGGAACTGGAGGGTGTTATGCTTAGTGAAATAAGTCAATCAGAGAAAGACATGTATCATATGACCTCACTGATACGAGGAATTCTTAATCTCAGGAACAAACTGAGGGTTGCTGGAGTGGTCGGGGGTGGGAGGGTTGGGGTGGCTGGGTGATAGACATTGGGGAGGGTATGTGCTACGGTGAGCGCTGTGAATTGTGCAAGACTGTTGAATCACAGATCTGTACTTCTGAAACAAATAACACAACATATTTTAAGAAAAAAGAAAAAGAAGAAGATAGCAGGAGAGGAAGAATGAAGGGGAGTAAGTCAGAGGGGGAGACGAACCAGGAGAGACGATGGACTCTGAAAAACGAACTGAGGGTTCTAGAGGGGAGGAGGGTAGGGGGATGGGTTAGCCTGGTGATGGGTATTAAAGAGGGCACATTCTGCATGGAGCACTGGGTGTTATGAACAAACAATGAATCATGGAATACTACACCAAAACAAATGATGTAATATATGGAGATTAACATAACAATAAAAAAATTAAAAAAAAAAAAAAAAGAAGAAGTCTCTGGCCTCCCCAGATGGCTTCACCAGTCCCTAAGAATCATCAGTAGCAGAAATGTCCCCCTCAAGGAAATGGGAAAATACATATAAGCAGGGGAAATTATTGGAATTCCATAAATATTCATAATTGATCCAGAACCTATATTATCCTAATGTCATCATACTCTTAGCCTTCAAACATATATGCCTTGGTGGCCAAAAATATAAATTGAAATATTCTGCAATATCTACAGAGTGTTTCCTTGGGCATAGTTAAGCATTCAGACCCACAAGATTATCATAGAAGATACTGGGGCAGCATATTCACTTAGATGGACCTGGATAGGAAACCTAGCATATCAGCAGGACATCCTGAGGCATTTCTCTTCTGTGGGAGTCTTCACAGAATTCTGTGTAGTGAGGCCAGCTGCAAGGAGAAAGGGTCTACATTGGGCAGCTCCTTCAAAGTCGCATGCTCCAAGAGCCAGTATCTCTCATAATAACAATAGTACAGGCATAATTTCCATGGTCCCCACAAGGGGCATGTCAGTGACAAATTCAGCACACCCAGGGAAGTCCCGGATGGTCTCCTACCAGGTGTTTATAGTTCATGTACATGCCTCCCAATCCAGATGCAATTTCTGATTCATGGGCCACAATTCATCATAAGCAACATTTATTAGCAACATAGCCAATATATTACTCTTAACAGATTAATACAGCTTGAAAGTTAAATGAAGGTCAAGTTCTCACGGAGAATAGAAAAGGTTTTGTTTACTGTTTATCCATAAGTATATTGGAAATCGCTCATTTTCCATGTATAACACTGCAGTATCATCATCGTTATTGTTATTATTCATAGCTGCTATTTTTTGAAGATGAACATTTATGTAAAGCTTTGTGCTTTATATGCATTGGCTTGTTAAGTCATCATGAGAATCTTAGGAAGAATGTATAATTAATGCTATCTTTTCATAAGAACAATGAGGTTCAGAGAGGCTGAGGAAATTTCTTAAAGATTTTTTAGCAAGTGAGTGGCAGGATGGGTATTTGGACCCAGTTCTCTCTGATTCTTAAGCCCACTCTCTTAATCAGTTTGCTGCACTTTCTATACAACTTGTTGCCAAATCCAAGTTGTGCCCATTGTCACAGACACCTGTGTCGGCAGCCAGAAGGAGGTGTACCTTTCTTGGTCTATCAGAGACCCACATGGACAGTTGCGTTAGCTAAGGAGGGATTCACTGTAACAAATGTGCGCCTAAAACAAAGAATGAATTTGTACATGCTTAGTTTCTCAAACAGAAATGGAGTATCTTTGATGGTTAAAAAAAAAAGAAAAGGAAGGAGCTGGGGACACATGAACACTTCAGCGGTTCACAATGGTCGTTTTTTCCGTTACATACAGCACTTGGTACAACTATGCAACTAGAATGCAGGCAGATTCTGAAGAGGGCTGGATTTGTATCAAAAGACAGTGGTGAATTAGTTGGGAAGAACAGCCTTTAACTTCATGTGTAAAGAAAGGCTTGAATGTGGAGGTAGTGAGGGTCAACAGTATTCACTAATCACTTCCCTCACAAAAAAAGGCTGGCTTCAGTTCTTGCTGACATCAATAGGAATACTACATCCTACTGTAGCATTTCAGCTGATTCCTTTCACAGCGAGATCACCACTGTTTCACCTCACTTTTCAAATCCTGCCGTCTTCACTAGCTGTTTGGTGGAGTTATAAGTGATTGTCTGTCTAAATCAACAAGTGGTAAATCTCCCTTAGTTATAATTTGATTTAAATTAGCTTACCTTGGGAAGCAGATCTCCACACGTGCAAATTACCATAAACAGCAGCCTTCTTTGATGATTTACATAATTAAATGAGAGAATATTAAGACATTACTGTGAAGTGGCAACCTATGATGACTATTTTTTAAGTGAAGAAAAAGGTAATCTTTCACTTCTTCCCTTTTGCCATTTTTGGTCACAAAGCAAACCTCATTAAGATCTCTGTGGTCTTACAGATATGTTTTTTGAAGATACCTTGCCCCCCAAATTTGTAGCATTCCTTGACATTTTTTTAAAAAAACTAAGAAATGATGAAATTCCCAAATACATAAAGGTAGGGCATACAGTACACCTGATTTACAAAATTACATACATTATATGTATTTTGAAATGTAGGAAACTAAGAAAGACAAAGTGCTTCAATTAGTTGTACTTTGCAAAATATATTTATATAGGACATTGTTCTACTAAGCGCTGTGAGGGGGAAGAGATTTTCTTCAAAGAGTACTCCTGTGATTTCAAAAACATTTCTGCTTTTGGGGAGTGAGAGTTTGAAAATGTCATTGGAAAGTTGTGAGATTTAAGATGCAAATCTTCATTGGCTTTGTCAATGGAGAAGTCAAATGGAATAGTCAAATCCTGTGGAGCAAACCCTGATTTTCAAAGCAGAAAGCTGCAATAAGAGGTTCACTGTGCCTCTTTTTATTTTTTAGACTTTCCATGGATTGTCAGAAAGATATTTCGTTGACTGTTACATGGTATAAAAAGAGCACATCCTTTTGAAAGAATAAGAAACCATTTGAGTATCATCGCCTGTTGCTCCGGAGAATGCACACAGGTTAGAGAAGATCCATCCAGGGGCCAAGCGCTATCCTGTGGGGAAATGCTGTGATGCAGTGGTAGCCTCCAAGTCCATTGCCAGGCAAGCTATCCCAGAGGTCATGGAACAGAAAGACCAAATGCTGATGCTCAGACCAATTTAAAACCCACAGCAAGAAGCAAGGAGGAAAGGAATGGGGCAGGGTAGCACCCCGAGGATAGAGCACAAATATGGGGAAGGACCATACCACCTGAATCTGATTTGTGTGATATTCATACACAGGATCAGCTACTCAATTTACAGGCCCCAGTACAAAATGAAAGTGTGGGGGTTCTGTTCCAAAAACAGGAAAAAAACTGCCAGTAAAGATACTAAAATATCAAGGTTTTCCTTTCATCTGGATATCTTCTCTCCTTATACACATGTTCCATTGCCTCATTGGACTTCTCATACAAAACACAAGTTGAAAGATAAAATTATTAGGAATCTTGGGACAGTGATGGCAGAGCATTAAACCAAGTCTGGGGCCCTTCAGGGTCTGTTCCTACATCCTATTTCTCTGCCACATCAGCTTTTTTTGCTGGTGGACTTGAACAACTAGTAGAGGTTGGACTGAGGCAGGAATGGGAGAAATGGCCAGCTCTGATTTGGATACACTTGTTTGGAGAGTTTGGAGAGCCCTCATAGACTTCTGTATAGACGACCAACAGGCCTGCTTGGGCCTACTTAGGTATGTGGGTCTTGCTCATATTATGGGTCAGCTAGAGATACCATTCAGATACTAGTCTGCACGGAGAACTAATTCAAAGCTATACACCAAATGAAATCACAGAGACGTAGAGAGAAGAGAGGGTGTAAATGCGGGGAAAAAATGTTTGTTTTTCTGCCAAGATTTCAGGCTTCATGAGGGCAGATCATGTATTTTAATTTGTTTTTGCAATTCATGAGCAAAGTGTCTTACACATAATAGGTGTTAGATAAATGTTCAAAGAATGAATGAAGATGTAACCAGCAGGCTATTCAGAAGTGTGATTATTTTTCTCACAGACTTTTTCTTAACTCCCTCTAATTTGGAAAGGGTTTGCTTCTCCAGCAGAAATTATACATTGATATATTATATGCATGCCTGTTAGAGGTGATTTTATTGTTTTATTTCTGTAAGTAATTAACCTGTTTCCCATGCCTTCTGTGATACCAGTTAAAAATATTTAGTGTGGAATAACTCACTCAGATGTAACTTCAGCATTTTCTTGCTCTTCACCACTTGTCACTGAAGATGTTGTAACATAACTATGATATCATATATCCATTATCTCTAGGAGCTTCATAAGCAGTTTCCAGCGGCTATTTGCTTCACTGTTTGCTGAGATTTTGTTCCTCTGGAAAAATTTCCATTGCTGTTTTTCATTTCCTTTGGAATGAGAAAAAAGGCAAAAATAGAACAACAGTATCTTTCAAAATGTGCTTTATGAACAAATATGCTTATAAAACCTAGTTTCTCAAATCGCTACACAAATTGAAAGCCCTTCAGTACTCACACCACCCCCCAGCCCCCGACACTTTCCCTAGCAAAAATCCAGAACAGTGTCTGCCTTATGAAAAATCTTCTAATCCCGGCCATGACATTTGTGACTTGGCTAATTATGAAGTACAATTAAAAGATGATTAAGAATTGTTCTCTTCTTAGCCAGAACTCAGGAAGTGTTCTCTTTGTTCTCACCCATTTAATCACCTTTGCAGTCATTTTCAATCTAGCTTTACTCCTTTTGACATATCCCAAAATAGCCTTTTTAATTCTGGCCAGAGATGTTCCTTCTTCTTATCTGATCTGGCACTGTCTCCTGCTTTATTGGCTGCTATCAAATAAGATACCCTTTCAAACCATCTAAAGTCACAGATGCCTCACTTTTCAGGCTATAAATTCCTGAACTTCTGCTTATCTTTGGTGAGTCTTCAGAGTAGGACCAAGGGTCCCAGAGTCTGCGTCTATGCCAATAAGATGAACAAGGGGTTTGTTGTTTTGCTTCTTAAATATCCTGAAAGGCTGATGAAATCCATTCTAATCCCTACTCCCCATGACCCTGAGACTTCAGCTGAGAATTTTAAAGGAATGGAGAGATATGGCTTGGCACAGAAGAGGGAAGACATTGTAATTTTAGACACAGGGAAGAGTATGAAGACTCGGAAGTGAGAGCAAAGGAGTAGTATTGGGTGGTGCCATGGCCATTGCTGTGGGAGTCCTGAAGTCAGCTGATGGCGCGGAGTAGCTGTCATCAGTCTCTCAGGAACCAACCTGTTGCTTTTACCTTTGCAACTCTGATAAGCTACAGTGACTGTAGGGCCCTCCTCTAGAGAGTGTTTGGGGCCCCTGGCTGAGGGGCCACACTGCCTGGATAAACTTGCCACCAGCAAAACCTTGGTCAAGATACTTAACCCTCTTTGTGCCTTAAAAATAGTCGTTAGAATGCACCACTGAAAGACTGATATGACTATGCTTTAGTTAACACTTGTGAGCCACTAGTCTTGCCATGTGCTTTCACATAAATTCTTTACATGAGAGTATTTTGTAAATTTATAGGCACTTGTAAAATTGTAAACTATTGTATATTTTCTCAGTTAAAAACAAAAATCTTTTTGCTATTTTTATTATTTTCTATTATTATGTGCATTTTAGTGAAGAAAAAACAACAGAGAAGAGAAGAGGTTAAGTGATTTGCTCAAGGTCACATAGCTGGTAATTCTAGGCCACAAACCCACAGTGAGCTTTCTAGTCCAGTGAGATTCCCATGACAACTCAGCTCACAACAATCTGCTTTTAATCAAGTGCCAAAGCAACATTCAACTTACTGATTTTCCTACCAGCCACCATCCTGCTGAATCTCTCCAAGAATTTCACTCAACTCAGGGCCTGGGAACTATATATCAGCCACCTAAACCTCTTTTCTTCCCAAATCCAGGCCTCTTAGACTTCAACTCCTCTGGCTTCCTGGCTGATGCCTAGATCTGCTTTCTGATTCTACCAAATTTGTAAGACCAAAAATAGGGGATTTGTGGTTTGAGGATCTGTGCTTCCATAATTATTACTTGCCATCATCAGCAAGAAAAAGCATGCTCCCTTGGCCAGGGCTGAGACCCAGGCCAGTACCTTATGCTGCAGAAAACATGGTCATGCTAGCCAAGGCTCCTCGGGGAGAGGCTGCTCTAAAAGCGTGGAACAAATTTGAAGGATAATTATGTTATCTCACTCATTAAAGTGGAATTACCTGAGGATGAACATCAAACTAAAGGACAGACTATCAAATGAAAAGACATTTGGAAGAACTTCCTTGAGAGATGAGGCTTTTGGTGAGGTCAGTCGATAAAAACAATAATTTGTTAGGCTCATCTCGGCCCAGATTCAGGTAAAAACAGGGACGTATTTTTGAAATTGAACCAGAAAAGGTCTTAAATGAGGAGAATTGGAATTTAGGTCATAGACTGGGATATGTTTGTTTTGAAGAATTTCACATCTATGATACCCTCCTCTCCATCCTTAATATGTTTGAGAGAGTTCCAGTGAGTCCCCAGAAAGGTTTTTCAAGACTCAGCAGACCTTGTACTGGACAGTGATGCTTTAATTAAAAGAACAAAAATTGTAGCCACAAGGGATGCTTGTCAGTGAATACACTGCAAAATCCTTTCTACCCATTCTCTTATTTAATATTTCTTACAAACCTATGAGGCACACCTTAGCCCCAGTTTCATGAGAAGAAGCTGACTTTTATGAGAGGTTGTTATCAGACGCTATTGTTGAGGAATCTCTGGAATTACAATCATGTCTGGATTATCCAAGGAAGCTTTGAACCTACCTTTCTAATGATACATAATTTATCAAGCATTTGTCTGTTTCTATCCAGATGACCAGTCTGTGGAATAGTTCTGCAGCACACATACTGGCTTACTGGCTTTCATGATGTGAGAATGTTGTTCTGAAGATCTGTACTTACATAAAATTATTTTGAAGCCATACTGTGGTGGGAAATAATCCAGTATAAAATCAGGCACACTTTTGTTAAAGAATTTCTAACAGAGGCAGAACGGCCTGGGGGCCAAAGATAGAGATTCAAGAGCTGGATGTCTGGGTTTGAATCCCATTCTGTCATTTATTAGTAGTGAGACAAATTATTTAACTTGTTTGTGCCTTCATTTCCTCATCTGTAAAAGGGAGATAGTAATGGTAGCCTACCTCATAGGATTGTTGAGAGGATTAAACGATTAGCTTATTTAAAGCGCTTGGAATCATGCCTGATGCCTAGTAAATACTCTATAAATATTAGCTATTGTTTTATTATTATTATTGACATAGGTAATTGTCTTGTGTCTTATTTCTGTATACAATATAATCATTTTATTCTTCTGTTCAAATCCTTTCATAACTCTACATTCCTTTTATAAATTACAATAACTTTAATTTTTGATTATTTAACACGTGCCAGGCATTGTGACAAGCACATGGTCTCCTTTAATCTACACAAAAATCGTAAAAGGTTGGCAGGGTTATTAAACACCATTTTCCAGATGAGAAAAATGGGATTCCAAAAGATTTAAAAATTTGCCAAGATAATAAAGCTAACCATGGCAAATTTTGAGTAGAAACCTAGTTTTGGATAATGTCAGTGCTATGAATCGCTGTGTTATAATTTGTAACCTCTCTTCCTCCAGCTTCCTGCTCACCCAATATCCTTTAGAACACTGTGCCATCCACCTTGCCAGCCTGTTCTCACCCGACTTCTTCCCAGAAGTTTACACTCCACTCTAGGAATGCTAAATGCCTTGCAGGGTTCTAAGCTCTTCCATGTCCTGTGATTCCATATGTACTGTTCTCATCATCTTTAGTGCCCTGTCCCCTGGTAAATTAGGAAAGTAACTACTCACTCTTCAAGAATCAGGCTGTGTCACCTCTTTTTTGAGGTCTTCTCTTACTTTTTAAAGCATATATTAGACTGATTTGTCTCCGTGCACTCATACCATCCATTACTCAATGTCCAGCTTTTTTCCTTTTTAAAAAATATTTATCATCCCACCAGCCTGTGAGCCCTTCAAAAAAAGGTAACTTTTACTTTTAATATCTGCCTTCTTCAGAAGCCATAACTGAGTCTTTTACAAAGTAAGCAAGTCATAAAATTATAAAATAGTTGAATCAATGAATGCAAATATTAGATTATTTTCTAGAGCAGCATTATCCAATAGAACTTTTTTATGATAATGAAAATGTTCACTATCTGTCCAATCGAAATCGTGAAATGTGGCTGATGCAACTGCAGAACTGTAATGTTATTTAGTTGTAAGTAATCTATATTTAAATAACTACTTGTGGCTAGTGGCTAACGTACTGGACAGCACAGTTGTTGAGTTAGAGCTGAAGCAGGGTTTTATTGAAAGTTCTTCTTGAGTACACCTTATCTTTATTTCCTTCTCAGTTATATACTGTATCTTATACTTGGTCAAAGTCAGGGTGTTACAAATACTGAAGAACAGAGATTTTAAGATGCTTCGATGAGAGAGCAACACTATTCTATTATCACATTACAGCCCTTCCGCTGATAGGCTTCTCAGAGGTTAAATTTGGGCTCTCGGAGCCACTCCTGTAACTGCAGCAATAATTTTTGTGATAGGGTTAGCAATTTTCTCGACCATGTTTGGGTCCACAAGGGATATTGGGGGCCCGAGTAAGATGTCTGTGTTGGGTGCTTTCAGGTTTCCTGCAGAGCTAACACGTGGGAAAAGACATCAGACTCTCTTTATCTGCTTCCACTGGGCCCCTCTGACATTATGCCCATATATCTGTTTTCCACTTGTCTTATTATAGTGTCATTCTTTGTTTATGTTCTATCTTCTCCCTGTCCTGGGTGACTTCATTGGGCACCAAAATCTTTTTCTTATGCATCTTTATTTCCCTAGGACTTACCATCGCACTTGATGGAAGGAAAGAGGATCAATAAATGTTTGATGAATGAATGGATGAGCATTGAATTGAGGAATAAGCCAACAACTCCTGGGACTCCAAGAGGCCTAACACGTTCATCACAGAAGAATGAATATACCAAGTGCTACTAGCCTGCAGCAGTGTCACCCACTAGACAGAGAGAGACATGTGGGCACAGAAACTTGTCCTGTTCACAGGACAATCACAAAAAGAAGCAGTTATACGTTCTAGGCCAGTCCAGGCAGTTAGATTGGGTGGAGTTTCAGTCAAGTTGGCAGTACCATCCTGCAGTCCACTGGAGAGAGTTTGGATTTAATGAATAGGAAGCAATAAGGTGTTTTAACAAAAGCTGTTTTTCACAATCCATGTGTCAGCTAGAGAGCTTGCCCAGCTTCCCTGGGGTCTGAAATGAACTTGACCGGTAGATGTGCAACTCTTCTTATGCAATCTTTGTCTGAAAAGAGCCTATGGAAAAAAATGTGGAAATGGTGAGAGACCCCCAGAAGTGCACGCTGCACACACACATATAACACCCATCGTAGGAGGTGGCAGTAGCAAGTTAAATGCTAAAATGGAGTGTGGACAGGGCTTCATCTCAGTTCAGTCTAATTCAATTCAATAAAAATTTAGTGAGTATGTACTTTATGGGGAGATACATGAATTATTAAGACACTATTTCTTCCTTTAAAGAATTCACAACCTAGTACAGCAGAAAGGCTGGTAAACTAATAACTTGTAACAGAATATGATGAATGCAATAATAGAGGTGAGCTGGGTCCTGGGGTGGCACAGTGGAGGAGTTGGTTAGCTTTACCTGAGTTTGTCTTGAACCACGCATAGAAATTCTTTGGCTACATGGGTTGGGCTGGGATAAAAACTAGAAGGGAAGGGAAGGACTCTCCGTTTAGAAGCAAGAGCATAAGCCAAGGCATAAAGGTGTGAAAGAGCTTGCAGGGGGCTCTCGGGAGAAAGGTAACTAGTTCTCCCAGTGGGGACTACTGAGTGTTCGTTTTCCTTTTGTCAATCTATCCTATATATAATTAGGATATATTATCCTATATATAATTAGGATAGATTGACAAGAGGAAAACCTCTAAATAGAAAGGTCAGCTAGGAAGCTATTACGCCTATTTTAGGGTGAGAGGTTTAGGGTCCCAGTTAGAATTATGGCTGTGAAAATAAAGAGCAAGACTTTCCAAGGTAATTCTAGAGAAGTGATTCTCAACCTCCTTTCTATATGATAACTTCTGAGAAATAAAATATACACAACTCTGCAACAGTGCTAGTACACTACACAAGTAGTGAATGTGGGAGTATAACATGGAAAATCACTGTAGATGATTATAGTGTATAAACCATCTTCTAACCACCCACCAAGAATAATCCCTATTCTAGAAGGAAAAAAAGAACTTTGTGAGGGCTCAGAAGTGGAGGAATTGTGGCTGAAGATGTAAAAAATAAATGTTACAGTTTACTGAGAACCTACAATGAGTTATGTTCTGGGCAGCTATAATTTAATTTGATCTTGATAATAGCCTTATAGGGTAAGTATTCATCCTCATTTTACCAAGGAGGGACCTAAAGTTCAGCTAGATTCTGAAACTTGCTCTAGCTCCCATTACTACGAGAGGCTACACCTCGATTTGAGCCAAGGACCATCTCATTACAAAACCCAAGCTCTTTGAAACATACAACACTACTTCTCTCCTGGGAGCTTTAATCCTGTGACCTGAGAATGCCCCAGCATTATAACAGAGGGGTGTCCTTTATATAAAGAAGAAATTGGCAAAAGGGATAGGTTTCAAGACAAAGATGCCAAGCCAGTACTCTGATCTGTTGCCTTCCAGAGATAGCTTTTTTTTTCTTCAATAACCCCACTACAGTATATCAAAGAATGATGATGAATCATTCTAATTTGCTAAAAGCACATGGGAGGGCAATGAGGGAGGCATTCATTCATTTTTTGCAATCAACATGTATTTATTAAGCTAATATATCTTAGGTATTTTGCTTGGTATAGAGGATAAAAAGGTATATTTATAGGCATTGTTCTTGCCCTCCAGAAATTCGTAGTTTTGTGCAGGCTAAAATATGTAAGCTACAATTCCAGTAGTGAATGCTAAGTGGTCAAGTAAAGATGTGTGCAGGGTTATGAGAATGTAGCAGAAGGAATGATTAACTCTTTCCTAGAGTTTAAGCAAGTCTTCACCCAGCTGCTTATGTGTCAGCTGTTTCTTAAAAGAATGAGTAGGAAAGTTGCCCAGTGGAGAAGTGAGAAAGGAAGAGGGGACAAGCAGAGCAAAAATACAGTAAACCGAAAGTGTTTTGGGAGATGTAAGAAGCTCCATGTGGAGAGAAGTGAAAAGTTTGTGCAGGATTATAAGGGGCTTTGTATTCTCATCTAAGAGCAACAATCTCATCCCTGAGTGAGGTGTTGTTGGTGGGGAGGAGGTATGAAGGAGTTGAGAGAAATGGCATGAACTTGGTGTCTCAGAAAAAAAATTTTGAGAATCAATGGGGAATGATTTGACTGGAGGATGGTGCCAGGAGAACAGGATCAGACCCTAAAGTCCCTCCTCAAGGCAGAGCCTCAGTCCATCCTAACTACCCACCCCTAATCTTCACACACTTCTTCAGAGGGTTAAGTAATTTTAGAGGTCAGGTGTGAATGGAGGAGCAGTGTTGCCCAGCCCTTGCTATAGCACAGAGTCTGAGGTTGAGGGCTGCATACCTGCCTATACAGTGAATCATGCCTCAGGGTCTTTTCCATAGCAACAGAATTGACACCTAGACATTCTTACTTCTTTTGTTTTTGCTTCTCATGTTGCCTGAAGGCTCTTCTTCTGACTTGCATAATTCCCTCATCTACCCAGAATGCCTCATATAAACTCTGCAGCTGCTAATATTTCATTGTCATTTTCAGCTCTATTACATCTCTCTCTCAATCGTTCTTTAGAGCAGGAGATGTCATCTAGAAGGGTTCTGCGGCTTGCATAAATGAGTTATGAATCCTCATGATTTCAAGTGGGTTACCAAACCCCTTCCAGCAGAACCTGGCATCTGGTTAACTCCGAAGTGTGAAAAGGACATTATGCATATGTATGCAGAGACACATGCCCTACAGCGCTTCCCAAGTACACACCACATTTTCATTCACACAGGCGCCATATGCAAGGGGACCTGAGAACTGCTCTTTGAAAGGAAAAGAGCTTTAACATAGCCTTTCTTCACTCTCTTCTCTTCACAGTCCTTCAGTTTTCTTTTTCTGAACCATGAAAGAAGTATGGAAAAGGTTTGTTTGAACTTGCACATTATGTGTTATATACAGCTTTGCACATATGTAGGCAGGTAACCATCAGTAGTTATAGGAGAAAGTGAGAAAAGCAACAAAGCTCAGTCTACACAAACACAACAAGGGAAAGAGTCAAGTAGCTGCATTACTTAACATAGATCATTTTGCCCGAACTACCTGATTATGGAGAGTGGTACTAACAAATTTTGACAGAAGTGTTCAATAACTTGAACTTCTCTATATTTTGGGGTATGATACAGAGGCCTCAGAATGGCACAAAAGGCAGGGCATGTCAGGCTAAGGAGTCCAGATGCTCAGGCAATGAAGACACTTCTGGAAATCCTATTACTTTATTTAGACTTGAGGTCGGATTTTGGTTGAGACTGTGGGCTTTGATTTAAGCCTGGATTTGAATCCTGCCCTGGTGCTAACTTGCTGTATGACCTTAGGGAAGTCATTTTACCCAGTCTAATCCTTGGATTATTCATTTCTTTGAAGATTATGATGCCTACTTCATGCAGTGGTTATGCAGATTAAGTATGCAAATTTACATAGCCTTTGCAATGGTGTGTGGCCCAATGCAAGACCTCAATAACTTCAACTTTTATTGTTTTTACATTGTTACCCATTATCTTGAACACTTCATTTAGCTTCAGTTTCCTTATTTAAAAAACGGTTCAAAATGTAAATAAATAAAAATTGGACAAATAATAACTATCCTAGTCACTTTATATAGTTTTTGTGGATATTAACAGTGTATGTAATGATACTTTGTAAAGTGGAAAATTCTAAATATCCAGAAGGTGTGGTTGTTGTCATTATTTTAGTGGTACTTAGGCTGTCATTACAGAATATTTAGGAAAGGTCCACTTGAAGTAGATACAGAATGTTACTGTTCCTCAGGGGAACAGCTGCATTCACCCATCATGCCCAATTCCTGCCTACCTTTTGGTGTGGAAAGCTGCCAAATACCTCCTATGTGTGTAAGATGGGTAATGTTTGGAAATAAGGATCAGGAGATCCTCTGTTCCCTCTGAGAGTGGTGTATACAAGGTGGAAACCTACAGATTTTACATTTTACAACTGCTCGGCTATCATCATTCCTGGAGCTTTAAAGTTAGAACGTGATTACCAATGCCCATCTGATTGATAAGCAGCCAGAAGCTCAGATACTTGCAAATTCTGCCAGTCTTCATTGCTTTCTCTCCCACAAAGATGGCTCTTTCATGCCTTTCTTCTTCCTCTTGGCCCTTCAGAGGGGAAGGGGAATTGGTCTCGGAAGCAGGCCCTTGACCAAGTTGTTGGGGACCTGTGATTTATTGCCGGGGCTGCCCAAATCCCCTTTCTCAGTGAATTTCAATGCTTTTACTTCTTTCCTCTGTGACTCCCATGTGGAAGTAGAGGGGACTGGTGGATAAGAAATGCCTCTGGCACAGTCTGGCAATCTCAGGCAGAGCTGTGTTTGAACCCCACTTCTGCCAACTATCACTTGCAATTGTTTGGCCTGGTTTGAGTTATTTATTCACTCTGATACTTGCTTACTGCACCTGTAGATGGGGATAATTATATATATATATAATATATTATAATAATTTCAATTAATTATTTAATTAATATGATAAAAATATTTATAATAAATATGTATATAATGAATATATATGCTGAGCAAGATTTTTCTGAGCATTAGTTGAAATAATGTACTTAAAATACCTTCCAAACAGTATAGTGCAGAGCAAATGTTTTTTTTTTCTCCTGTTCTTTCCCTTTGATTTGTAATAATTCATTAACAGTTATTCTGCAACTTTCTAGACCACTCTTTCCCATGCATAAAATGAAATTAAACTCAGTGACTTATAATTCCTAATACACCAGTGTAGTTCTAGAATTCCTACAGTTCAAGGGCTGCATGAGAGAAATAAATGAGATTGCTCTGTACATTCTTAGGTAGGTGGGATAAAGTCATACTGGGAGATTGAACGGGGAGAATTTGATCTAGGTATTATTGAATGAGTTGGATTATGATAAGCAAATGGGTATTGACAGAATGAGGAAAGACATACAGAGTCTAATGCTTTTTTAGGTTCAACGAAAGCTGTTTGGGTAAACTGATTCACACTAAGGTAATAGGGTTTCTCCTGAGCTGTGTTTGTAAATTTGAAAAAAGGCAATTTACAGGAAGCATGAGCCCTTTTCTTAGGAAGGCGGTACTTCTCCTTGGCCCTTAGTCCACATTGGCAGGAGTGCGGCAGACCTTCCAGGAGACACAGTTCCTTGCTGGGCGGTAATCTGCACGAGAGCAAGGACTTGGTCTGTTGTTGCCAGGTATACTTGCTGATTGTTGAACTTTGGACGAGTAAATGAGTATCACTGATGTACCTAAAATATTAATGTCTGAATGTGGAGTAGGATCCAGAAGAAGAGAACCTAGTGATCATTTTATAATAGCAATTCTCCCTGGAACACTTCCTGAAGATACCCCAGAGCACTTTTGCAAATGCTGATTATTGTTTTTTTTAAGCTTGTAGACAGCTTTTTCCTGTCTGTCGTACAGCTGTGAGTGTGAGAGCACAGTTCTCTGGGGACCTGAGCATATGTTCTCTCCCTGTGAAAATCTGGGAGAGAACCCCAAAGAACACATTGTACCCCTCTCCCAGCCAAGGAAGGAAAATCCTGCTTGAAATGCTCCCTTGGTCAATAAGTAAAACTGTAAGCTGGGAATACAGCTGTATAAACTTTTGGTGTGTTAGAATAAAAGAGTGAATTGATGTATGAGTCTAAAATTCTGGGTTCAATCTTTGATCTTTTACCATAAGGTATTGTATGAAAAGCTCTCTAGACTTTATTTTTCTCCCCCATAAATGAGATTAGACCAGTGGACATGGCAATATACATTCCATGTCAGTCCTCCCAGTTGTTGCCATTTTATTGGCGTTTCCTAGAAGTGAGGAGCCAGAAGAATACTTAGATTTTTCTGGTTCAGCTTTCTTATTTCACAGATGAGAAAACTGAGGTGTAGAGAGGTGAAGTGAGTTGCTGAAGGCCACAAAACGAGTTAGAAGCAGAGCTAAGATTGGAACCAACATCCTTAGACTGCCAATCCAAAGGTTCTTAATCTTATGAGTCAGTGGCCATCTTAAAAATCCCATAATAACTGTAGACTTTCTGGGAGTGGGGGATGGGATGAAGGCGAATGCCTCGTACAGGAACACATAACATTTGCAAATTGTTTAAGCAGGCAAATGATGGTGGGGATTCAAGGATTTCAGGTGAAAAGCCATTGTGCTGCACTTTATTACTCGAAGTAGATGTTGGAATTAAATGTTAAAAAGCAACATAGTGGAGCACCTGGGTGGCTCAGTCATTGGGTGTCTGCTTTCGGCTTGGGTCATGATCCCAGGGTCCTGGGACCGAGCCCCATGTCCTGGGATCCAGCCCAGTGTTGGGCTTCCTGCTCAGCGGGAAGCCTACTTCTCCCTCTTCCACTACCCCTGCTTGTGTTCCTGCTCTGGCTATCTCTCTCTCTGTCAAATAAATAAATAAAATCTTTAAAAAAAAAAAAAAGCAACATAGTTAATGTGAGAGATAGTGTACCTTTGGCTTTTTTTTTTTTTTTTTGGTTTAATAACTTCATTTGTGCAGAAAGCATCTCAACACAACTGGAACAAGTTTGGGTTTATATCTCTCTCCAGATTAGTCTTACCTGTTTTGTTGTTGGCAATGTCTGATTTTTAAAAAGCCAGTTCCCTTTTTAAATATTACAGCTGTTGTTCCTCTTACACATACTTCTGCTAAATTCAGTGCTTGACTTACCTAACTGTAGCCAGAAAACACAAGAAGGGGCTGGTTAAAGAGAAAAGTTTTTCTCATTAACTGGGTCTGAAATTGGTCTCTACTAATTAGTTCTCAAATTGAATCTTTGGGTTAGGTGTATTAGGGTGATCTGTTTTCCTTGAAAATATATAGTCCTGGACCCTATCCTAGATCCCTTGATTCAGAATCTTCAGGAAGTAGGGCCAAATATTTTTTTTTTGTATTTTTACAAACCTCCAAGTACTTCTTATGCACACTCACATTCAAGAATTGCCTTCCTCAATACTTGCCCAAATATTTTCAGTCTTTAATAATACTAATCTAATGATTATTCTATCCTAAATGACTCTTCGGCCTTTAAAATGTTAAGATAATACAGAATTCAGAAAGCATATATGAAAAATGTAAGTGTATTATGCTAAAGTTTGTAATCTTGCATTTTTCCAACAATTGAAATACAAGGAGATGAGGGGCTGTGGTATGGTTAATGCCATGAGAGGCACTATGCAGGGTGTAGAGACCTCTGTGGCCCTCATCTGAAGGGAGCTTCCTTAGTATATACACTCATTTTTATCTTCACAATTGCATGTGTTCTTGCCATCAAAGAATTATTCCCATACTTCTGCTTTGTTTTTTTAATATAAAAACATCAGATGTATAATTCCAAAAATTACTTTAGCAAATGGGGAATATAAAATTTATGTCTTCTCTTAGCATTAAAAAACTAACATGCACACTCATACCCTGGTGGAATAAAAACCCATATAAGTATTACTATGTCTGCTATTTTTTAACTTTAAAACACCTTGGTTCTGAAAGTGAAAGGAAAAAATCTGTGGTAAACAAGTGAATGAGTATCTCTTACTCTGAATCAAGCTACAGAGTTACTCAGATACATTTGAAATACATGTCTCATGTACCCTCCCACCAGCAAAAGACCTAGAACCCCAAAGTGTATCTGAAAGATCTCTAGTTGGTTGAGTGTCGCAGGTTTTGGGTTAAGCCCAATGGACCATTCATTCCTGACCTAAGGCTTCTCTGGTTTTTCAAGCAGCTTCAGAGAGCTCCTGGAGATGTTAATTTATCTACTTTTCACCCTCCTGTATTCAGGTTTTGTATTCTCGAGTTTCCCACTGGGCCCATATCCCTTCTGTTTCTATACAGCCACTTCTGGGTTCAAATCCCTCTGTTCCAGTGGTGTAGTCAGATCTGTCCATTCTTACCCGCAAAGCTTCTATTCTAAGGGCAATAGGGAGAACTTGGAAGCCTCCCTGGAGTAGGAGTATAGGATGTCCTTGGGGTCCTATATTCACTCTGATGTGGCGTTCAGTTAAACCCAGATGCTCTGGACTATCCAATGCATGGCCCATAGAATGTCCACAGACTTTTCAGTCATGTAAGCACACACTTCATTAAGATTGGATTGGTTCCTTCCTTTCCATGGAAACTGTGTCCCTATTGCAGTTTATTCTACCCATGCAGTGTGCACCATTATTCTTTTTGCTTGCATTCATGAATGGTGTGTTCTCAATAGAAGCATCCAGGTGGAGATCAATAATCAGTATCCTAGTTAGGGAAGAAAAAAAAAGAAAAAAATCCATTGGTGCACTGCATTCAGCTGCGTTTAAGAGGTCTTATCATTAAAACAGCAGAAGGCATTCATAAACCAAGCTTGCCGGCAGTGCTGGACATGCAGGATTAAAATAATCGTCCATCAGACTCTGTCTCATAAACATTTTCCTTTGACTTTTGG
Source organism: Zalophus californianus (assembly GCF_009762305.2). NCBI lineage: Eukaryota > Metazoa > Chordata > Mammalia > Carnivora > Otariidae > Zalophus > Zalophus californianus. Next base: position 88,860,362 of record NC_045600.1, read on the forward strand.
CAGGATCACCAACCTGAGCATATGCCAGTTGACATGGGAACACTGAGGCCAGCAATTTAAGGATTTTCACATTTGCCTGCAGTGGTAAGATTTAAAGATATAACAATGAAGGACATTAAATATTACTGGGTTCTGGTTTTTTACACTATATATGAAAATGAGGTTGTTTATATGTAATATTTTTTTTACCCATATGGGTTTCTATTCAATTACCTTGTATAAAACCACAGTAAATACAAGAGAAATCTATAATCCATAAATGTTGAATTTTGGCAAAAATAGGGAAACTAAGTAATAGCAAGATTTTTTTTTTTATTTCTGTACAATTGGACCAAGTGGGAGAAATGGTTTCCATTTTGAACAATGAAACTGTGTCTATTCAGAAGAGATATGATTATCAGGGCACAAAGGGACACAGAGGTTAAGCTCAATGGGGCAAATGAAAGGGGAGGTGATTCTGTTTTTAACACTTTAGGGGGCAGTCATAGACTCAGTATGGGTCCAGAGATTGGGTTTCTAAAAAGAATCAAATCTGTAGTCAATCAGGTGATTGCATAAAAATGAAGAATGCCTGATGCTGATGGTGTGGTGATATACTGGACGCTTGTTGGCATCAGAGGCACAACCATATGATGTTTCTTTAAAAGAGAGTCATAATGATGAAGATGTTGGCAGATGGATAGCAAATTGTGCTATTAGAAGATTGTTTTGAAAAGAGAAGTCTCCCACTCTGTGCGTGTATTTACATATATGTGTGCACACACACACTCTTAGATCTGAGGCCAAATATAATACTGAATAAAGTATTATTTACACTTTCTGTATTTTATGGAATAGAACAAAGTGTCTAGATACATTTCAAATATAAAGTAGAAAATGTATCATGCTGTGGTTACCTGGAGTCAGACAAGATCATCTATGCCCCAGGTAGATTCTTTGGACTCTGAACTGTTGAACTGAAAAGGTTAAATTTAGAAACAATACCCATTCCATTACCAACTTCAAGGTGAGCCAGATCTTCATAGGGTCAGACTATATTCCGCATTTTTAGTTCTCTGATGGCTTAGTATTTTAGTATATTTTCCACATATGTTTTGGTCTCCATTTTCATGTGGCCTTAGAGCAGGGCCATAATACATTGAACAAAATGTGACTTAACCAACTTATTTGTCCATTTTTTGTATACCACAGACGACTTTATATCTGTGAATTTTCAAAGGATATATTTTGGCAATTCAGTATTCAAATTTAGTCTTCTGAGTATATTCCTGTCAAATTGCCTTGCTGTTTTATTCAGTTATATCATTGCGGTAACTTTTAGTTTAACAGCTTGTATTCACATAACCTATTTATGGAACAATGGAAGGATGATTATTAAATAGCCTGGAAGATGCATTACTTAAAACTGATACCTGAAAATGACGGTACAACTTCACACTTTCATACATATAAGTAAATGAATGTACTATTATGGTTTCTTTTATCTGAATACCACATTCCTTTTAAAATTAAATTACTTTGCATTTGAGTTTAATGTTTTATTTCATGATTTAGATGTGCTTTCTAGGAACTACTACCAAGTTCTAACTCCCATTCGTAAGTCATGGTTTCTCATATATACATGGAATTCAAGATAACATCTTAATGAAAGTCATTAAATCTCAGATATCAGAAGGGCCAGAGTTAAACTGAACAGGGCTTTTTAAAAGCCCCAAGGCTGGGCAGTTTGAGCAGAAAAACAAGAGTAGGAGAAACATGCATGTGATTGGCCTTAATGAAACAATAAACCTCCATGGAGGTGGTCTAGTCACTCACTTCTGGACCACAGAAGTCATAGTTTTGTCTGAGCTCTGTATATCAAATTATGTTTTCTGTTGTCCAGAATGAAAGCCTACTAGAAAAACCCAATAGATCATGCTGAACTGATTTGTGTCCCTTAGGGTATGGGAAGTGTTTTTTGAAACTAGCCTTGGAGCTCCTAATCTCTGTAGAGAACCAGGCAGTGCTGAATGCTGTGCCACTTTTGTAGTGTGAGAACACTGAGTCAACCAGACAGACTTGTTTGAGAAAGAAGACATTGATGCAGAGTGGTATAATTGAAAGAGCAATGATTTAAGAATCAGTGGACCAAAATCCTAATCCTGACATTATAGCTGACTTAGCTAGAGAAGTTTTTTGTTTGTTTGTTTGTTTGTTTTTTCCTTCTTTTGCTTCTGAGATCTTAGTCACTTAACTCTTGGGCCTTAGGTTTTAATCTGTAAAGTGAGGTTAATACACACTGTACTCCTCTGTAGATTTATAGAAAGATAAAATAATACATGGGAAACACTTTGAGAAACTTAAAATCATTATACAGAATTTAGTATTGCTAGAAAGTTGATTCCTTATTAATAGCACTTGTCTGACTTGAAAATTATGTCTAAAAGGATCTTAATAGGTCATCATGGATGCCTTCACATTGAACAAAGGCTTACAGTTCTGAGCTCTAATATATTTGCTTCCTCTCTAAATTGTGTGAACTACAAAAGTCAGTTGTTATAACTGCCTCTGACTCGTGTCTGAACCAGACTCTGGTGTTTATGATGCATAGACCCCAAATTTCAGTGTCCTAGAATTACTCCAAAAGGACAGCATGGGTAAGAATGAAAAAATATTTACAATACATCCCTGTCAGCAGGGTGGGGAGGAAGGGGTCTCTAGGGTTGATTCTTGAGGTAAATCAGTCTTTCCCAGACTTCTCTCACACTAATTTTTTTCAGATATGTATTTTTTACTAAACCAGAGTTTCTGCTTATCTTCCTGCCCGTATCTTCCTCTCCATCCCTTCCCAGTCTCCTTTCTCCTCTCCTTCACACTTCAGAAATTCCTTTACTTGTTTACAATCATTTTTTTTTTTTTGGATATTGACCCACAGCCTTCTGCTTCCATAAATCCTACTTTAAGTGTTTGATACCTAAGAAAATACACCCCTATAGCCCTGACTTTACTTTCTGACTCCATTTCATTACAAACATAGTCAATATGAATTGGGGGTGGGGAAGTGTCTTGGGTCAAAAAACACAGTTTGCTTGAACACACCATAGCCTTTGCCCCTGCAAAGAACTGTTAATCACACGTCCTTTAAGAAAAAAGCCATAATTAATCAAGGAAATACAAATCAAAACTACAATGAGATATCACCTCATACAGGTCAGAATGGCTAAAATGAACAATTCAGGAAACAACAGGCGTTGGTGAGGATGTGGAGAAAGGGGAACCCTCTTATACTGTTGGTGGGAATACAAACTGGTGCAGCCACTCTGGAAAACAGTATGGAGGTTCCTCAAAAAGTTAAAAATTCAGCTACCCTGTGGCCCAGTAATTGCACTATTAGGTATTTATCCAAAGGATATAAACATAGTGATTCAAAGGGGCACATGCACTCCAATGTTTATAGTAGCAATGTATATCCATAATGGAATATTACTCAACCATCAAAAAGAATGAAATCTTGCCATTTGCAATGATGTGGATGGAACTAGAGGATATTATGCTAAGTGAAGTAGGTCAGTCAGAGAAAGACAAATATATGATTTCACTCACATGTGCAATTTAAGAAACAAAACAGATGAACATAGGGGAAGGGAAGGAAAAACAAGATGAAAACAGAGGGAGACAAACCATAAGAGACTCTTAACTATAGAAAATAAACTGAGGGTTGCTGGAGGGGAAGTGGGTGGGGGATGGGGTAACTGGTGATGGGCCTTAAGAGGGCACTTGATGGAATGAATGAGCATTAGGTGTTATATGCAACTGATGAATCACAAAAGTACCTCTGAAACCAATAATACACTATATGTTAATAAAATTGAATTTAAATTAAAAAAGAATAAAGCCATAATTATTAGAAAAATCACCTAGATAATAAACAGGAAATTCCAACAATTACATGTTACAGAAAATCCTCCGGAGTTCCCAGTTTATCTAGTAATGTTAGGAGCAATCAAGGACTATTACTGATGGATGAAGTTAAACATAGTGTCCAAATTTTTATCCAGAGTGCCAGAGAAGAATGTTAACCTAGTGGATGTGGGTGAGAGAAATTGGCTGATACATGGAATACCAACAACGAGTCTCACCCATTTTGTTTTTTTAGGGATAAAATTTGAACACCATCTAAAGTTCACCATTGTGAAGATGTTTACATACATGCACTATCATCCTCTTTCCTGGTCCCAAGACCTCCAGCTACAGGGTAGCATCATTTTTACCATCTCTGACTGTTAAACCCACCCTCATTCCTACTAATTTATTCTATTAAGAGAACAATAGTAACTAATGATCCTTCAAGCTTGGGTATGGTTCATTCTGTCCTTAGGTTAGAATCTAGTTTAAATTTTCTTTGGGTCACAAAATTCTGCAACTAATCTGGAAGAGTAACCAAAGAGAATTAAGATAGGAATAAAGTTAAGTATGGGAAATGTTATCTCAGGATACTCCATACAGATTTCTGTGTGTTTATAACTGACCCAATTAGCCTGAAAATTGTAGTTTTTAATCATCACAGCAGACCATACTACTAAAAACTCAGTGAAACAATTTTCTTGGGATCTGGCTGATCTGGATACTATTATTTCAGTATTCCCAATTCAAAAGGTAATTTCTCTTTTCAATCATTGACCTCTGCTTCTCCCCAAAGCAAAAATGGAGATGAGATATAATCAGCAAAGAGAAATCCTTAAGACCCTTCCCAGTAATGGGATCATGAAATGATAGAAATTGATAGAAATTCAAGTAGGGTCTCTAAAATCTCAGCTACTTTGATTAGCATTTCACGGAAGCTCCAGCAAACAAGTATTTTCTATTCCAGTCACCCACTATTCCTTTGCAGCTGATCAAAATAACACATGACTAACAATAGGAACCAAACAACGACATATCTGCAATGGTTCCATCTATCATTCAGACATTTTTGGTGTAATAAAGTCAAAAGTGAATTTTCTCCTTTTATTTTTAAGTTTTGCATCTGACAAAATGTCATTAGAGCACAGTGACTTATGGGAAATTGGGATAGATGGAGAACCTCTGATAAAAGATAATCTTTATATATCACTGGAGGATTCTTCAAAATTGAGTGGAAAGGGGAAGAATAGTTTTAATAATGTGTTCTCTGGTGTCTTATCAACCATCTGCAAAAAATTCTAATTAACTATCTAAAGATACATTATAAAAATATATTGTGAAGGCACAAATATGATCCTGGAAAACATTTTAAAAGCTTAAAAATATGAATTCTGCTTGTTTGGGAATGTTGACGGCAAGGGGAGCTGAGAAACATACATTGGGTAGGCATACTATGATTACATCCCAGTATTAGGCAAAAATATATGTTCTGACATCCTACCCCTAGGTCATGTGTGTCAGCTTTTAGACTTTATCTGCTTGTGTGTGTGTATGTGTGTGTGTGTGTGTGTGTGTGAGAGAGAGAGAGAATTTCTGAGAAAGTAGGAAGTACACATCATCAAAAGTGAAACTTTTGCAAGTTAAACAGAAAGGGCAAGATCTACCAAATAACGCTTTCCTCAAGGAGTGACAGTTACTGCTAAGATTAAACATGGTAATTTTAGAATTGCTCAAGGATTTACTTTAATCTTGATGTTTTTGTGTTGCTCAATGAGCTGTATTATTATATTGTCACTGCACCACTGTGACAACTGTTGTATCTTAGGATCAAAATCCTGACTTCATACACAGAAGATTTCATAGCAAAAAATAGCCATCTCTAAATATTAATTTTCCGTGTGAAAAACATCATAACTTTCTGTTTTCTCTTTCACTAGTTATTCATATACCCATTTATTTGTTGATTCCTTCATTGAACAAATAATTATTGATCACCAAGTAGGTCTTTCTAGGCATTGTACTGGGGATACTGAAGTAAACCCAACAGATAAAAACCCTTGCCTTCATGGATTACCTTCTAGTGGAAAAGATGAGCACTGAGCAAGATACAAATCTGAAAGATGTAGCATTTACATATTTTATACACCCATATGTATTTTATATATAGATGGGTGCTAGAGAGAAAAAATAGAGGTGTTGAGGGCAGGGTGGGACAGGTGTTGAATTATAGAGTGACCTAGGAGAGCTTTTCTAGATAGAACTTTTGAGACCTTTTGAAGCAGGACGTGGAGGAAATGGGGAAGCAAGCTATGCTGATATCTAGAGTTTTCTAAGCAGTGAGAACAGTGAGTACAAAGGCTTTGAGACAAAAGGGTGCCTGGCATATTTGTAAAAGAGCAAGGAAGTCATTGAGGTTGGAGTGAAAGAGGGAGAGATAGTAGGAGATGAGGTCTGAGAGACAGTGTGGAACCAGATCATGTAGGGAACTGGTACCATGAAAGACTTGGCTCTTACTTAGTGAGATAGGAAGACTTTGGAGGTTTTAGATAGAGGAGTGGCATGATTGATCTGACTTATACTTTTCTGAGGCTCTGGCTGCCATGTTGAGAGTGGATGATAGAAGGAGAAACATGGAGTGGGCAGGGAAGGTATAAGTGGGGAGATCACTTAGGAGCATGCTGCAATAATTCTAGTAAGAGGGCAGGATAAGGTTCTATGCGTAAGTGGAGAGGCTGACCTTGACTAAGAGCACGGGGCACTTATCCACAGTAATCGGAGAGTTAAGGATATGCACAGATGTGATAGAGTGTGCGGAAGTTCTCATTTGATTATCTACCAAACATCAGGCATATCAGAATGCATGAGTGTAGGCACTGAGTGGTTGCCTGATTGACTTTAATAAGGATTATGATTTCACCAGGAAAGTTCACCAAAGCAAAAAAGGAGTTAGGTGTGGTTATAATGATGATCTCCTTAGCAAGGAGACAGGAGAAGATATCATGGGGGAGAAAACCCAGGGACACTAAGAGTGGATTTTAGGTCCTGGTGGGTTGCAGAATTGTAGGATTTGAGATGTTAAAGGGAGTGAACAGGAAAGGTAAGTGGTCATGATCAGAGAAAGGAATATTTGAAAAATGGAGTTTTTTTAGGGGCTGCAGTTACAGCCAACAACAAGGTCAAAGGTGAGACTGTGTAAGTGAGGGGCTTAGGAAGGGTGGCTGATGAAATCTTGGAACTGAGAGAATAGGATATGGGAAGGATCATCATACTGGATTTGGAAATGTAAAAAAATTAAATGGGAGTAGTATTAGAGAGTGATCATGAACCAGGCACTAAAAATTCCAGTTAACGGAGGGGAAAAAACTGGAGAATGGTAGAAGAAACCAGGGGTGAAGGGTGGTATAGCCTGATGATGTGGAAATGAAAGCTGGAATTTTATAGATGAAGAAGAGAGAAAGTTTTGGGTGCAGTAATGAAGAGCAAGGAGGACACCTAACATACTTTCAGCCTCCTTGGTTATAGGGATCTATGAGAGGAAAAGCTACCTCTTGGAAGGGCTTTAGGGGAATCAGTGTTATGGAGGAGAGCCAGGTTTCAACTAGTGCAAAAAGTGAAAGGGAAGTTTCCAAAGGAAGTTGAGAATAAGTCGACTTATTGGGTGATTGATCTAATGTCAGGGAAAAGATTTCAAAAGGTATGGGGCCAGGGTCAGAACAAGTAGTGAACAAAATTCCATGGGTGTTAGAGAAGAAGGGACAGGAGATGACAGTGACTGATGTGCAGAGGCCTGATGATGGCTGTCCTGCTGCTCTCACAGATTGTGATGACACTGTAAGTGTTCAGGGCAAGGAGAGTGTTGAGTGCAAGATTCAAGGGTGGTAAGGCAGACCTTTCCAAGAGCCAGAAGAGTTCTGAGGTTCCCACTTTGACTGTTGCTGAGGAGACAGTTGTCCTTCAGAAGAGTGGTATGACTCAGGACACACAGATACTCTCTTGACTTGAGCCAAACAGTCGTCAGTGAGGTGGTCTTACACTGAATGGGCTGGCTTCCTCTGAGTTCTGTCATTATAGAACCCAGTAGTTCATCTTTAATCAGAAGAATCCCCTTAAATTCCTTTACCAGCAGAATATTGCACTCACTATTTGGCCCGTCAGATACAGACATAACTCTGGAATTCATTGTTAAACTTTAATGACTTCCTTTTGCGATTTTTTTCCCATCAACCTACTTATAAACTGTTCCTCCTCTCCCCATTTTCTTCCCCTTGTCTGTTCCATTCCTTGATACAATGAGTGAATGAATAACTGTCAACATGACTGTGTTCTCCCATTTTCTTTAGAAGGACTACATTTTCTCATTTTGTGCATCCCCTAAAATACTAGTTACCCCACAGTTTTGCTCATCTTCAATGTCATGTGCTCTGAACTGAGTGAAGATACGTATTTTGCAAGTTCTAGTGACCTCTTCCTTTGTCCTTTTTGTCTTTGCAGAATGGACTTGAGAACTTTAGCAGAATCATAAATGACTCTTAACTTTTCCTCTTACCATTTAAGACACTTCTAAAATCAACATTTTTGGGGAGGGAGTCATAAAGTTTTTGGAGGCACTATAGCTGGCCAGTCCCTCTATGGGACTAAAATGCAAGTTGTAATTAAATCTAATGCTTCAGGCCCAATATCTCTAAAAGTTAAGCTGTTTTCTGTTTATGACCTTAGGAGCAGGTATTCAGTTCTCTGAAAATATATACATATGGAATAGATTAAGAATAGAATGGGGTCACAGTTAGTGACACAGACCATCAGTACCTTTGGGATTATTATGAATTATAAAATTGCTATTTCTCTTCTTTTCCTACAATGTAGAGATACTGCAAAAATTTAAAAATGTACTATTTTTGTCCTTTTTATGGGAAGCAAATGCTGTGAGACAGTGAAGAACACATGATTTAGATGAATGAACTTTTCTTAACAGTTAAAATTATTCATTATTCATTCTCACCCGTACCACTGGTTATTTCTCTATCCCCACTGTAAGATAAGATTCAATCTTCTTGTTATACTCCTCAATCTCCCTTAATATGGTTCCCAGCAGCTGCAGAGTCTGAGGCAATGGGATAGAGGTAAGAGCATGGGATGTGGCATCAAAGGGCTGATATTTGAATTCTGGCTTTGCTACTTACCAGCTGTCCAACGTTGAGGAAGTTATATAAGTGTTATTATTCTCTGTTCTCATATCATAGGGTTGCTGTGTGAACTGCTCTACTGTATTTGAAAGTGTTCAATACACTGTGTTATAAATAGTATGTGCTCAGTAAATAGGCATTCATCATGTACTCCTTGGTTTAAGCCTCAGGTATTTGGTTAGCTTTCCTGTTTTATGTTTGTCTGGCCTCCTCCACTGTTTACTCCTTTTGTCAGCTTAAGCATTTTTTGCCTTTGCTTTCCACTTTACCAGTCAGTGTGTGCCATATTAGATGGGAGGGGGAGGTGTTAGGAGTCTCTCGTTTAGATAAGGAAGATCTAAAGGAAATACGCTAATGCTAAGTATGAGAAAACTAAATATTTATGGAAAAGAAGGGAAAGATGACATGACCAGAATCTGAGTATCAGCTGATGGTATAAAGTTTTCATAAACCAAACTTCTAGCAATGTCCATCATATGTAGAACCAACAGGGAGCAAAAACCTGCCAAATAACATTGGCTGTCTTTTGAAAATCTGTCAATCAATTTAATAAAATAAAATGTTATTCTTTTCCTATAACTGTAGATAAGTAATTTTAGGATATATAATTTCATTTCTTAACATGTCTCCCTCAGCATATAAGCACAGCATAAAACTAAGAAGAGTGTTTGAGGATGTTTAAGACCTAGGAAGACAGAAGCTGATCAATGAGCAATAAGAACTCAGTACCACAGTATTAAAGGGGGTCAATATTTTGATGATGATCATGATTTTTTTCTTTTTGTTTATTTCAAGTTTTTATTTAAATTCTAGTTAGTTAACTTATATGGTAAAACTGGTTTCAGGTGTAGAATTTAGTGATTCATCACTTACATACAACATCCAGTACTCATCACAAGTCCCCTCCTTAATGCCCATCACCCATTTAGCCCATCCCCCCCACTCACCTCCCTCCATCAACCCTTGGTTGTTTTGTTCTCTATAGGTAACAGTCTCTTGTGGTCTGCCTCCCCTCTACCTTTTTTTCTCCCTTTCCCTTCCCCCATGCTCATCTGTTTTGTTAATATTATTGTTTTAGAGAATGAGAACTAAAGGGGCAGGTGATTTGAAATGAACACTTTCTGTTTGGTGTTTTTTGTTTGTTTTTGCTGCATATTGTTAGAGTATTCAATCATGCTTCATTGAATTAAAAACCGAACCTAGTAATTGCCATCCTTAAGTGACGAAATATGTATAGTGAAACTCTAAACAGAAGAGATGGTTGAAACAGCTAAGTTTCCAAGCTCAGTTTCTTGATTGATATTGTCTTTTCAAAACAATTGGGTATTCCATGTCGTTAACATAGCAGGGAGAAAAAGAGAATATATTCTGCCTGACTGTGTCTCTTTGGTCACCTTTTCACACCCCATTAGAGGCTTTATCCAACTTTTGTATTCAGACTATTGTATTTTTCTGGTGTTAGAAGAAACTTCAATAAGGACATGATGAAAGTCCATATTAAATTTGATCCCCCTCCTCTTTTTAATTAAGTTCATTTAAATTTAATTTTGTAATTTTACTTCAGTAAACCATCTGACTCCAGATGTTGGATGCACTTTTTCTTATTTCTCTTCCCACATAATTGTACCTGTAAAAGATTTATAGCTGCAGGAGACATTTTGGAACCTTTTAAGAGCATTTTCGGCATATGTTTCATGGATGACTGGTAACATGAGCAATTAACATCCTAAAATGTTGTTCTGCTACCCAGAATATTTTTAGTGGGTTAAGTTACCTTTATTACCCTGAACTTTAAACAAATAATCATCTTAAAGGAAACATTATCATCAAAATAACTCAGTTGAAACGGAAGGCCAGCACTCAAAGGAAATTGGTAAGAGAGAGAAGAAAAGACCCTTGGGCTAAAAGAGCCTTTAACAAAGACATATAAATGAAAGGTGAGGATTGGCCTTTTGCTAAAATAAGTGCTCTAAGTGGAGTTCCTGTTCCTTCTGATTGACTCTGAGTCACTGTGATGTGTGTGTTGTGCCGCACATTATAGAATTATGGGTCACACCTCTTATGCTTGGGGAACCTTTAACTTTGGCTTTTGGTGATAGAACTCTCAGATAAAAGTGAACCACCCAAGCAGCGCCTACTTTGCAGGAGGCCAAAGATGGAGGTTCTTGTAAGTGTGTTTGTGTATTTAAAAAACACAGAGCTGCCTTGGGGCCTAGGACTCAAACTTACTGCATTGATAAATAATCTTTACCATCACCTTCTCTTAGGCATTCTAAAAAAACCAACAAGAAACATCACTCAAAATTAGCCTTTCTTGTTATAAGAATTATTTGAATGCTTACAATCATTCTAAATCTGCTTCCTTGCTTTCTTAGTCAAAGCATATCTAATAACATACTTGCTAGCTCACCTGGGATGTTGTCTAATGAAACTTCTACTCTTCATCAAACATACACTATAATTAAACCCTCAGATGACAGACTAAAGAGAAACAGCAAGTACAAACCCATAGGATAAAGGAATCATTTTTTTTTCCTAAAGTGAGAAATTATATTTCCTGTTTTTGATAGTCTATAGTGTGTCTTGATGCATATGAAATATTCACCGCTGCAGTAATTGAATTAGAGTATGGATTTTTCCCCAGACTTAAAGGATCCAGCACCAAGCTCTAATTCTGTTCTTTCACAGTCTTGCTTTGCCAGGAACAAGTATTTGTGTGTGCATAGGGGGTGGGAGTTGTCTAAAAATGATTGGTGTTTGACATTACTGTTTGCAAGTGCTTTTATTGCTTTGAGTACTAAATAATACTAAAATCATTTAAAAATAACATCAACCATTGGGACCAGGCAAAAGTTGTTTGTAATTGACAGGCAAGGAACTCACAGTCTCTGCTTGTTTCTAATATAACAAAACAAGCTCATAGAATGATTCTGCTATTCATAGAATTTTGCAGCTTTACCAAATTTTAAGCAGAAAATCAGTGAAAGCCTAGAGAGGGAAACAACATCTGAAGCAGCAAATGGCACACAGCATAGAGAGTATTGTTAAATTGTGATGTTGCTCAATGTTATTTGTTTAGAGAATAACTGTACTATCTAGGAAAGTGCATTTAAAACATTCCATGTCTAGAGAGAAGAGTGCTATTTGCCAAAACCTCTAATTCCTGCTGGGAATCAAAAATAGATGTGTATCATGGAAATACAAAGAGAAGAAATTAGAACATATATGGAGCTTTAAAATATTGCATATATTCTAAGTAATAGGAAAAAAAGGAAATTAGTGTTGAAAATTAAAAAAATGCATTGTGCTTTCAATTGCTTCTATAGATCATTTATGATGAACTAAAACAAATTTTAATGGAATAAAATTTTTATCTACTTTAAGTCTTGATTAAATTAGAGTCTATCAGTTTTATAATTAGTTGGAAAATATGTTCAGAGTAAATGTCTGAGACACTGTCTTCAATTTATTTATTTTTAAATTTATTTCTTCATCCACTAATTCACTGACCATGTACTGAATACTTCTTGGGGCAAAGCAAGTAGTAGAGCTTAAGAAACCTGAAATGAAAATCAGAGATGGATCCTACTGACAAGGAGCTCTCATTTGAGTAAGAGAGAGAGGAGACTATAAACCATGATATAAGGAATGAATAAATGTTAGAAGAGGTCAGGATGAAGTGCTAATCCCTCTTTATTTTTACTTTCTAAGTAAAAAGATCACTGTAAGTTAACTTATTATATATAGGCACCGGTTTCTAAAAACACTTTGTATATAAGAGATACCCCACAACAATATTGGTCAATGTTAAACCTTCTCATGCCTTGGAAAATTGGTAATGATGTTATATGATATAGGCAGAGCAAATCTGAATAAAATGTATGAATTCTATCTTTAACCTCCATATTGGCTTACAAGGCTAATGGGCTAATGGAGGCTAATTAACACTAATTCCTTATTCTGTGGTTTAGCTCTTTTACCCTTTGGAATAGTACTGGTGTGGTGTGCTTTGATATCCCTTACTTTCTCCCTGAAAGCAACAGGAATTTGTTTCACTGGACTTGCATAGTAAAGAGACATTTCTTCCACTTCCAAGTTTTCACAGGATCCAAGCACACTTTGAGGGCTTCTCTTCAATGAATAATCTAAATTCTCCCTTCTAATTTCCCAGCCCAATAAACACCTGTTCTAATTACTTTTAATCATTCTCCACTGGAGATTTTTGTATGTATATGGCTATTGGCAGGTGTTCCATAATAACTGGGGGAAAGAACCTATAAGAAATTCACATTTATGCTATTATATACTAATAAATGTTGCTTTGCCTACTTGTCTTATCCCTTGAAAGCCTTTCTTCATTTTTTTTAAGATTTTATTTATTTATTTGAGAGAGAGAGAATGAGAGATAGAGAGCACGAGAGGGAAGAGGGTCAGAGGGAGAAGCAGACTCCCCGTTGAGCAGGGACCCTGATGTGGGACTCGATCCTGGGACTCCAGGATCATGACCTGAGCCGAAGGCAGTCGCTTAACCAACGGAGCCACCCAGGCGCCCAGCCTTTCTTCATTTTTTTGCTATGATCCCCAATTCCAGGAATATATACATACTCACCTAGCACCTGAGATAGCTTAGGGCAAGACTTTTGTTATATTTTTCTGTTTTGTTATTTTTGTCTAATGATTGGCCATTTTATCACAAGAACCTGCAGAACTTCTGATGCAGAGGAAAACACAGAGTGGATTCAGTTTTGATAATCAGTATCCTGCATGGAAATATTTGGATTAATTAATTAATTAATTAATTAATTTTATTTTTATTATGTTATGTTAGTCACCATACAATAGATCATTAGTTTTTGATGTGGTGATCCATGATCCATTGTTTTCGTGTAAAACCCAGTGCTCCATGCAGTACGTGCCCTCCTTAATACCCATCACTGGGCTAACCCATCCCCCCACCCCCTCCCCTCTAGAACCCTCAGTTTGTTTCTCAGAGTCCACAGTCTCTCATGGTTCATCTCTCCCTCTGATTCCCCCCCCTTCATTGTTCCCTTCCTTCTCCTAATGTCCTCCATGCTATTCCTTATGTTCCACAAATAAGTGAAACCATATGATAATTGACTTTCTCTGCTTGACTTATTTCACCGAGCATAATCTCCTCCAGTCCCATCCATGTTGATGTGAAAGTTGGGTATTCATCCTCTCTGATGCCTGAGTAATAGTCCATTGTATATATGGACCACATCTTCTTTATCCATTCATCTGTTGAAGGGCATCTCGGCTCTTTCCACAGTTTGGCTGTTGTGGACATGGCTGCTATGAACATTGGGGTGCATATGGCCCTTCTTTTCACTACATCTGTGTCTTTGTGGTAAATACCCAGTAGTGCAATTGCTGGGTCATAGGGTAGCTCTATTTTTAAATTTTTGAGGAACCTCCACACTGTTTTCCAAACTGGCTGTACCAACTTGCATTCTCACCAACAGTGTAAGAGGGTTCCCCTTTCTCCACAAGCTCTCCAACATTTGTTGTTTCTTTCCCTGTCCATTTTTGCCGTTCTAACTGGTGTAAGGTGGTATCTCAATGTGGTTTTGATTTGAATTTCCCTGATGGCTAATGAGGATGAACTTTTTTTCATGTGTCTGTTAGCCATTTGTATGTCTTCTTCAGAGAAGTGTCTTTTCATATCTTCTGCCCACTTTTTGACTTGATTGTTTTTTGGGTGTTGAGTTTGAGAAGTTCTTTATAGATCTTGGATACCAGCCCTTTATCTGTAGTGTCATTTGCAAATATCTTCTCCCATTCCATGGGTTGCCTCTTTGTTTTGTTGACTGTTTCCTTTGCTGTGCAGAAGCTTTTTATCTTGACGAAGTCCCAAAAGTTCATTTTTGCTTTTGTTTCACGAGCTTTTGGAGATGTATCTTGAAAGAAGTTGCTGTGACCGATGTCAAAGAAGTTACTGCCTATGTTCTCCTCTAGGATTTTGATGGATTCCTGTCTCACATTGAGGTCTTTCATCCACTTTGAGTTTATATTTGTGAATAGTGTTAGAGAATGGTGGAGTTTCATTCTTCTGCATGTGGCTATCCAATTTTCCCAATACCATTTATTGAAGAGACTTTTTTCCATTGGATATTTTTTCCTGCTTTGTCAAAGATTATTTGACCATAGATTTGAGGGTCCATATCTGGGCTCTCTATTCTGTTCCATTGGTCTATATGTCTGTTTTTGTGCCAGTATCATGCTATCTTGGTGATCACAGCTTTGTAATATAGCTTGAAATCGGTCAACATGATGCCCCCAGCTTTGTTTTTCTTTTTCAACATTTCCTTGGCGATTCGGGGTCTTTTCTGATTCCATACAAATTTTAGGATTGTTTGCTTCAGCACTTTGAAAAATGTCATTGGGATTTTGATCGGGATGGCATTGAAGGTATAGATTGCTCTGGGGAGCATACACATTTTAAGAATGTTTATTCTTCCGATCCATGAGCATGGAATATTTTTCCATCTTTTTGTGTCTTCTTCAATTTCTTTCATGAGTGTTCTGTAGTTCCTAGAGTATAGATCCTTTACCTCTTTGGTTAGGTTTATTCCGAGGTATCTTAGGTTTTTGGTGCTATTGTAAATGGAATCGTTTCTCTAATTTCTCTTTCTACAGTTGCATTGTTAGTGTATAAGGAAGCAACAGATTTTGGTGCATTGATTTTGTATCCTGCCACATTACTGAATTGCTGTATGAGTTCTAGTAATTTGGAGTCTTTTGGATTTTCCACATAAAGTATCATGTCATCTGCAAAAAGAGAGAGTTTGACTTCTTCTTTGCCAATTTGAATATGTTTTATTTCTTTTTGTTGTCTGATTGCTGTTGCAAGGACTTCTAGTACTATGTTGAACAATAGTGGTGAGAGTGGGCATCCTTGATGTGTTCCTAAGGCTCTCAGCTTCTCCCCATTGAGGATGATATTCACTGTGGGTTTTTCATAGATGGATTTTATGAACTTGAGGAATGTTCCCTCTAGCCCTATATTCTGAAGAGTTTTAATCAGGAATGGATGTTGTATTTTGTCAAATGCTTTTTCTGGATCAATTGGGAGGACCATATGGTTCTTCTCCCTCCTCTTATTAATGTGTTCTATCACATTGATTGATTTGTGAATATTGAACCACCCTTGCATCCTAGGGATAAATCCCACTTGGTCATGGTGGATGATCCTTTTAATGTATGGTTGGATCCTATTAGCTAGGATTTTGTTGAGGATTTTGGAATCCATATTCATCAGGGATATTGGTCTGAAATTCTCCTTTGTGATGGGGTCTTTGCCTGGTTTGGGGATTAAGGTAATGCTGGCCTCATAGAATGAGTTTGGAAGTTTTCCTTCTGTTTCTATTTTTTGAAACAGCTTCAGGAGAATAGGTATTATTTCTTCTTTGAATGTTTGGTAGAATTCCCCAGGGACTGGACTCTTGTCTTTTGGGAGGTTTTTGATCACTGCTTCAATCTCCTTACTGGTTATTGGCCTATTCAGGTTGTCAGTTTCTTCCTGTTTCAGTCGTGGCAGCTTATAGGTTTCCAGGAAGGCATCCATTTCATCCAGATTGATCAGTATATTGGCATATAGTTGTTGATAATAATTTCTAATAATTGTTTCTATTTCCTTGGTGTTAGTCCTGATCTCTCCCCTTTCATTCATAATTTTATTAATTTGGGTCCTTTCTCTTTTCTTTTGGATAAGTCTGGCCAGTGGTTTATCGATCTTACTAATTCTTTCAAAGAACCAACTTCTAGTTTCATTGATCTGATTTACAGTGTTTCTGGTTTCTAATTCATTGATCTCTGCTTTAATTTTTAATTAGAACTGCCAGCTGCCCCCAGATCACACGTGCGACCCTGTAGCTCTGGGTTTCTACCCTGGGGGCTTCCCTAAAGTCCTTTCCCCGCCGCTACCGGCCTGGGAGTCTGTGCCCCGTCCCCAGCACGCAAGGCTGTCGCTCACCGCGGTTGGATCCCTACAGCCAGGCACCTTCCTGCTGCGTTTATCCTCCGATATCTGTCCGTGGAATCACGGCTCCCCACTTCGTACCTCGAAACCAAATGCCTGTGATATTCTGTTTGTAGAGATCCAGATCTTCTTACATCTCAGGCTGGTTTAATGGGTGCTCAGAGTGGTCTGGTAGATATCCAGCTCAATTCCGGGGACCAGTTGAAATAGGGTCCCCTACTCCTCCACCATCTTTCCTCGAAATATTTGGATTAATTGAACCAACTCCATTCTGATCCTATCATGTGGGACACATGAGGATGTGGTCTTTATAGAGAGAAAGATAGGGTCTGGGGTTCATTGCTGGTAAATTTTTTCTTCCCAAGGGTTTCTAGTTAAAAGGCATGGGAATACAGAAGGAAATATTTAAAGATAGATTTTGGTATTTTATTAACACTTTTTAACATATGAAAGCACACCCCTGATGTGTACTTCCTATAGGGTATAGAAACTCAAATCCTGTCTTTCACACACACATATAATACCAAATAGTTTTTCCCCAAGTGAAAGCCTAACATTAGCAAGGACTAGTTTCCAATTTGTTCTGTAAGATCCTAAGGGCTGCTGTGAATCTTACTCTTGTTACTACTGTTGTAATGAATTGTATAAATTACATAGTTTTTCTCTGCTGGATGGAAGTCATAAATCCAAAGAGAATGTTTTCAGTTAAAAGGATGTAAAGATCATTTTACAGATGGGGTTTAAATGGTAGAAATCACATTCTTCTTTATACAGGTTAAACTGTAGTAAAAAGAAACTAATAAGTCAGGTACCAAATGCAATTTCAAATGTCAGTAGGGTGTAGTAAGACATATTTGCATTTTCTTTTGTCATCTTATTGAAGTAAGATCCATATTCAGTGATAGCATCATTTCCTTTAATTTAAAGACATGACAGTGAAACACTTTAATAGGGAGAAAAGAGGCATTGGTAGAGATCAGTATTGCCCCACGTATGTGTCCTGGGACACAAATCTCAGGAGTTGTTGATCACTGTAATGAGCCATTGCTCACATAAGTTTGAGAAACTCTGAGCACATACATGCTGTGTGCTACATGCTCCACAGTCTAATGAGTCTGGGAGATGCTGCAGGCTCGTGTCGAATCACAGTGTGTAACAGCAGGGTAGATGCTCTGAGAAATACTGAAGCTTAACAGTTTTTAAACCTAGCATTTCCCAAAATTATTGGATCCCTCTTTTTTCTACCACATTTTATAAATTATGATTCTGTAGAAAACACTTTGGAAAACATTGGTCTCGATGATATTATCCTTTACGTACCATAAATATATTTATTTTAAAAAGAGGATAATATACACATGGGAAAGGAAGCTGAATGTAATATTAGGAAACCTATGTTAGATTATTGTCTGCTCTTTGCTAAATATATGGCCTTAGGGATATCATTTAAGCCTGCTGGGAACTGGGAATAGTGATATCATCTCTAACCCCGAGGGGGCTATTGGATACCAATTCTAAAAGAGGTGGTGCTCTCATTAATGGTAGTATCGTTATATAATATATGATATAATTAGTAATAATAATCATAATAACTCTAGGAGCTGTGTCTCAGGAGTAGTGAAAAACTCTTACTTATCATACTGGAGCCCTTTCTGATTTACTAAACTTTCTTCCCATCCTCTTTGAGGAGACTAAGTGAAATAGTATATTCTTCCTGGGGAAAAAGAAAAATGGAATGGCATATATGGAATAGGATAATTGAATAATTGCTTTCAGACAAGTTACTTTGAAATCTTTAGCTCCCCAGAGGAGGTTCAAGATTCAGATGTTTTTTTCAGGTTACATAAGAGACTTAGCCTAAAAAAAATATAGAAAAAGAGAGAAGCTGAACATTATTAATATCATAATAAATAGGTGAATTTAGGTGTAAAATGGCCTGTCTACCTGCCATATTACAATAGAGTCAAAGTACTGATAAATCAGGCACTGAGAACTTACTTAGTACATATTATTTAACATAATGTGTCCAGGACCATGAGAGATAAAATGAATAGCATGATCTGTCCATGTTAATAAAAAATCTTACAACCTCACTGTGAAGCTAATCTGAACACATGGTGTAAATAGAAATCAATCAATACAGGATTTGCAGGAGACCAAAGTATTTCCAGTTACAGCTGCACACTTGACTTACAAGAGCAAAAGGGTTCTAAGAATAGGGAGGTAGAAAAGTCTCCAGATGTGGATTTGGGCTCGAACTGGTCCTTAAAAATGAATAAGATGTGTGCCATGATTTTTGTTTTCCCATCAGTTGGTATTTACGTACATTGTATATTGTAGGTATTCAGATAGTCAATACAGATGTGTTATATAGTTGCATGAATAGACAAGAGAGTGGGAGGGAGGGAGAAAGGAAGGAATGGAGGGAAGGAGGGAGGGAGAAAAGGAAGGAGGAAAAAAGGGAAGTATACTGTGCTGTTACCATACTGCATATTTCTTGGTAAGGCAGTAGCATACTACAAAGTTGTACGTTGACCATAAGCACTTGTCTTTACAGGAAACACCTGCCAGGAAAGGAATACAGTAGGGCAGATGGTACCCTTCTGAATCAACTTTTGTCGTATTGTCTGGCCAAGGCCACCATGCTCTGTCCTGACAAAGTCCACCAATAACTAAAATGGTTCAAGGGTGTTTTTAAGAGGATTTTTCTTTAAAAAAAAAAAAGTGTCTGTTCTTGTCCCAGGGAGTTTTAAAGCTCTCAGATTTTTGTGACCACATCAGTTGACCTTCCCAGTGATTAGAAAGTTCTGGTCTTACCTAGTGTAATTGAGCAGGCATCCACGGAAAGTTTTCTCCCTTTTTTGCACCTTTAAATAATATAACACAGCCAAAGTATCTTTTATGTTGGTTTGGAGCCCATCATTATAAGGGGCCCATACCACTATATCTGCAAGTGAGAGGCTCCTGTGGTAAGCTTTCCAACCTGATTTAGTGATCATTTCCATGAGTAGCTGGAGGTGTTGGACTTTGATACAGTGAGGGAGAATAAGAAAAGTGCAGTGCGCCAGATGCTTTTTGGTTTTAGCATTAAATCCTTATTCTTCCTTTCCTAGTTTACACCATTCTCCAAAAAGTCTCCTTCATAGACCAAACCATTTCCTCTGAAATAGAGAGGGGAAAAAAAAGAGAGTTCCTTTTTTCTAGCATAGGAACTTACAGCAAAAGAGGAGGGAGTATTTCCACTTTTCCTGAGGGCCCATTTTTACTTGCACAATTACTGCAAACTATCACTTTCTTGGTACGTGTTTTTTTGCTTATTGTCTGTGATCATCCAGAAAGTATTTTTCTTTCTTTGGCATTTCATCAGGCTAGGGGCTGGTTTGGGAAAAGCAAGTTAATTGTGCCTCTTCCAATAGAAAATACGTATGGTTTTTAATGAGGCAGAAACAATGGGACAGAGACAGGATAATGTGAACTGGGTCTCCCTCGTAGCAGGTCAAACCCATGTGTCTCTGCCTGGAAGTGCTAAGGCAGAGCAGAGAGACAGGAAGAAAACATGTAAAATGCTGGAAAAGAAGGAACATATGTTTCCTCTCAGGGTTATAATGTACTCCCCCTGCCTCTGTTCCCACCCCAGTTCCCTACAGACCCAAGGTAACGTCTCAAAGTCCAGATGAACATTGGTAAGATAGGAAGACAGCTACATACTTTCTGAAACTTATGTACACACTCTATTTGCTGTCTATAAAAATGCAAAATTTTTGAGATAGAAATAAATGCATGAGACTACCATATCAACTGCTACCACCCTTCTTCACTCTTTCTCATCTCTCTGCCATGTTTGCAATGTAGCCTCTTGGATGGGGTGAGGGTAGGGGGCTGAATAGCAGAAGCAAACACTCTTGCCTGGAAGCACATGTCAGGCCTGACAAAGCTCTGCTGGTCAGGACCCCTAGCCACTGAGTCCTTTCGTGAAGCAAATCACTCAGGCTGGTCCTCTGGATAACAGATGGTGGTCATTTCTACAATTATTAAAAACCACTAACCTCTAGGTGGATTAGACTCTG
Source organism: Zalophus californianus (assembly GCF_009762305.2). Taxonomy (NCBI): domain Eukaryota; kingdom Metazoa; phylum Chordata; class Mammalia; order Carnivora; family Otariidae; genus Zalophus; species Zalophus californianus. The sequence goes on from NC_045600.1 coordinate 88,881,493, forward strand.
TTTGGGTCTCAAAATATGATTTTTCCTTACTGTGGTTGAACCAAATATTTACTTTTTTTTTTTTTCTTGAAAAACACAATGAAACTTGTCAGGTTCATGTTGTGAACACCTGGCAATAGTAACTTTATAGTATGAAAAGGTACCTGTGGCTATGAGGTTTGGGCATCACTTTTTTCCACTACCTCATGCTAGGCTTTTCTTTTGAGGTTGGATGGCTATTTAGACGTAAGGCAATTTGTAATGTGAGTCTTGAGCATCTTCTTCAAAAACTGATTTCTGAGGCTTTTGCCATATAGTTGGGTATTCATATTATATTAAATTAAATTCAATAAAAAATAATAAACTAAAATCTTATATTTTAGAATCCAACTAACATTTCAAAGCACAATTTTGACATAACACCAGTTGAAACATGATCCCTCTCCCTTTCTAACATTGCATAGAGCCTAAATTATCCTGAATCTAAATCTCTACCCCTTGCTCTGTGTCCTCATTACAAACACAATTCTCTCTCTGCTCCTCTTCCCATTGTTCAGAAGCATATCCTGCCACAGTGATCCTAGATTGCCCACTAACCACATCTTGCGAGTTGGATGGATGGAGCTGTGGACAGCAGGGACAGTTTTGTCATTGCCCCTAAAGGTCCACCATGTGGATGTGAGTGAATTATGCTGACCCCAATTCCAAAGGCACCCACAAAAATACTTTCTGTGTGATGTTTTCAATGTTCCTTGTTGATTCACCACAAAAGAAATGAACAGTTTAGATTTCAGATACAGTATAGTCGAAAATGCCTCTGACATCAAGACGTCTTATGTGACTAATGGATGCCTTAGTGTTTCTGTTGAAACAAGGATAATAATTATAAATAAACCTCTTATTTATTTTATAAATATCCTGTGTATGCACAAGACTTTGCATTCATTGAGACAACCTTGAAATGTGTTAAAAGTCATAATGACTCCTTTTCATTCTTTTAAAAATCCACCCCAACTACCAGCAATGATACATGGCTCGACAAGGGTGATGTTCCAGTGCATTAAGCAATGCATGAGACCACTGAGCCCTAAAAGATGTTTCTTCTTAAGAGGAGAATGGGGTGTTCATGAAAATCATTAATGAATCCCAAAGAGCCAAGAGCAATTTCCAACCTGTTAATGCCCTCATTGAAAACAAATGGCAGAATAGCCAATGTCCACTCTACAAAAGTATACAGATTTGATTCTTACATCCTCTATTCTTACAATATAGAGATAAGAAGAGAGGGTTAAAGTATTACCCTGAATAAATACGGCTTGTAAATATGAATCAATAGGAAAAATACAGAGCAGTTTATGTTTAGGTTGATGAATGTTAGAATGTGGGAAAATTTTTCTTATTAAAAGTTGACAGTTTTCTAATTCATCTCCCCCTTTTTCTCAGTATATACATATATAATAAAATAAATTACATAAAATAAAAACAAAATACATATATATGTATATAAATACACAGTGAGTTAGTAAGCAATCAGCCAAAAAAATAAAAGGTGAAATGACTAGGCTTTGTCTGAGAGGAAGCATGATAGGCAAATATGCTGAAAAAATCATGTGACCACACTTGAGATGAAAAAGCAGCTCTAAAACTAACTACTCCAAATTATGAGCTGGTCTGGGCATCTCTTGGGAGAACTACTGTGTTTTCCAAGTTAAAACAATTCAGCTTAGAAAAACTAAAAATCTGAATGATCAAATGAAAGTGCTTTTTGTTTAGTGAGAAGTATGAATTTTTAAGACATGAAAAATTATTTTTAAAACCCTAAAATAAACTGGGCCATCAGTGATTGTCAAAAACTTAATGAGCTATTTTTAAAGAGTGGGTAAAGAGATTCACCTATTACTTGTGAGTGGATCTTTTGAGTGTTTGTAAGGTACTCAAAAGAATTGATTCGTTCCCCCCAAATTTTCTGAGCTTTTATACTGGACAGTGGGCTACATACTAAGATTATAGTGGTAAATCACTATTTATAAGCTGTTAATAAAACTGTAATCTATAATCACCAATTGTAATAAATGCTACTTGTGCTTCAGTATTTTAGATATTATCACTTCTTGTGTAATTATACTCTTAATCTTTTATAATCTTTTGCTGAACTCTTTTTTGGGGACAGTGCAAATGCAAGTTTGCATCAGGCCCTTGAGTTACTTGCATTACTAGAATATTAATAAAAGGTTTTACATTTCTTGATTCATAGGCATATATCCAAATACCTTCATTATAAAATAGTGTCTTCTAAACAACAGCTTGTCATGCAGAATAACAGCAATAAAAGTAACAATGGAGACTTCAGTGGCTTTTCATTAACCAGTCAACTTCTCCAGCTAAATAAATAATGGTTTTGCCTCAAAACACTAGGGTTTAGATTTTAATAAAAATTGGCTGCATTTAATGTGTCTTTTACTTTATTTTGCCAAAATCTTTTTCTGTCAAACATTACAATTCAGTGTTTCATGGATCACACGTTCTGGGACTGAATTTTCTTTAAGGTTAAAAATTAATTAGGCAAAAAACTCACTGAAGGTGTGGAGTATAGGAGATGCCTGATTCGCACATCACAACTTTGGAATCCTTGGATAACTCTTAGTCTCTTTTCAAAGCATAATGGGGTAAACGTAAAATATGGCTTAGATGTCAAAATCAATTCAATTAGAAGATGTGGAAAAGATTAAGAGAAAGAAAACCTTTGTCCTGTGAGAGTTGCATTCTGTCTACAGATTCCTTATGCTTTTGAAAATGCAAGCTATGAGATAGGCATTCAGTAATTACATCAAAATTCTGAATGTTAAGATTTTTAGCAAAAACATAAGTTTTCATTATCTCAATAAACTCTAACGTCCCAACAAAGTCAGCTAAAATCATAAATGATGGTGTGGAGTTGGCACAATAAAAGTGAGAAAGCCAAGTATGAAACAATGATGACAATCTGGGTATGGAAAGATGAGGCCTCAGTTATGGTGGTGGCACTGATAATAGAAAATGAGAACTGATGTGTGATAAAATTGGGCAGAGTAACAATGTTTGGGAGCTGAAGGAGAAGGGGGAAAACACCATAACTGTAGTTTCAAGTCTGGCGATGAATATTGAGAAGACTGACAAAAATAAGAAAGTTTAGAGGAAGCAGTTTAGGAATAAGTGTTTACTCCTGTTGAAATTGGTGCATTCTAGTTCACATTGAAATACTCTACAGGCTGACTGTGAAGTGGGACTGAAACAGAGGGAACAGGGTTCTGGGTCTAAAGGAATAAACTGGGTCAAATCAGATATATTTCCCTTCTTCTATCTTCCATCCCTCTGTTCTTGCTACATGCCATCCTGATAATTTTCTGCTGTTTTCCTTATTTTATTGCCTCCATGAGCAGTGATGTATAAATATAACTTTGTTTTCCTCAGTTTTCAGGAAGATTAACTAAATGCAGGTGATAAACTTTTGGACTAAATCTACTTCATGAGTTGAGTCTGTGTTTGGTCCACTTTATAGTAGCCTACACAGCACATAAATAGTGTCTAGAATATAGAATCCATTTCACAAATAGATAATGTGTGGTCCCACGTGGCATAGCTCCCTCTGAATCATATGTGAGGACCCATTGACTAACCCAGAATCAATCCAAGGGCAAGACCTGGTGCACAAGAGGAATATGTGTGTTTTTATCAGTGTGTTCTTTGTAAGAAATATGCCAGATGGGAAGATAAAGGGGCCTTCCTTTGACCTTTAAGAGGGACTAAACACAGCTGGTTATCAGAAACACGCACACACATAGACACACACACACAGAAAGAGACAGACAGACAGAGACAAAGAGACAGAGACAGAGCCCACAGTTCTCGAACAGCTTTATCTTGATCCCAAAGGAAGATAATAAATGTTAGAAAAAGAAAATCACTGGATTGTAAATTAGTGGAGAATGACCAGATTTTAAACTAAACCATGTTGGAAATCAGTTCAAGTTTCAGTCCCTTTTTATACTTTGCCTTATTCTTCAGAGACTTTGTGGTTTGCATTAGGTGGTGGGGAAGGTGGGCTTTTCTTGGAAAGTCATACTTGAAAAGACCATTTTCCCAAATGAAGAAGGAAATATTCTAAACCCTGAGGTTGCTGCGGTGGAAGCAGCCTGGTTTATGAACCATCAGTCCCTATCTTTGATCCATAATCCTTCAAACTCTTTGCCTCATTGATTATGGTCTCCCTCCACTCTATCTCCATCTTCCATGATAAAATTTGGCTTCATGGAATGGTAGAAACTGTTTTCCATATATGCCTTGTGTCCTGTAATATACATGCTCAAAGACCCTGATGAAGTCAATGAACTGCTTATGGCAAGTCTAAGGCTGTGGTTCCCTACATGGTTGGACCAGATTAATTTGTTTGTGAGCACTTTAACTAAGGGAGGTTCTGAGCCTGCTGTCTGCTAGACTCTCAGAATGCTCTGGCTCAGTACTCTGGTCTGGCTCTTGAGAGAGGCAAGATTCATATGGGGCTCTTTCTAGATAGAAACACTACTGACTAGAATAATTTGATCCTTTTGTCTTACTTTTATTAAGAATTGAGAAAGTTTTTTTTTAAATGGTTTTCACTGACTTCTGTATACATTTTATTTATTATTTATTTATTTATTTATTTATCTTACTTATATATACATTTTAAAGAAGAATCATACTTTGGGTCACTAAGACCCTATCTTCAAGTCATGTTACTGTGTTTTCATTTCCTTAAAAATAAACAAAAAGATGGTATGGAAAAGAAAACCAGTCACCAAATATTTCTCATATTCCTAGGATTCTTTCAGTTTAGTAGGAGTGATATGATTAGCTTTGGCCCAAGGGCTATTAAGGTAAGTGGTATGAGTCACTTTCAGGTTGAGGCGGTAAGAAACCAATGCTCAGTGAAGCATTATCTCATCCCCTAAGGAGGCTAAGTGTTCCAGCATTTTGATCTCAAAGTGACTCTAAAGAGGAGAGCCTCCTACCATATTAGATATGCAGTGCAAATAAAAACTTGACTTTCTGTGTTAAGGTGCTGAGATTTGGGGGTTGTTTATTAACATATCATTGTTAGTCTGACCTGACTAATACAAATAGTATTTGTGATGCTTTAATAGACCCTAAATGATTAATATATATTTTAAATATTTTTCTAGGGGCTCCTGGGTGGCTCAGCCAGTTAAGCAGCTGCCTTCGGCTCGGGTCATGATCCCAGGGTCCTGGGATCGAGTTCCGCATCGGGCTCCCTGCTCAGAGGAGAGCCTGCTTCTCCCTCTCCCTCTGCCTGCCTCTCTGGCTACTTGCTCTCTCTCTCTATGTCAAATAAATAAATAAAATCTTTTTAAAAATTTTAAGTATTTTTCTAAAGCAGAAATTCAATTTTTTAAATCCTATGATGTAGAAAAACACTGCAGAAAAATGCTGGGAACAGACATTAAAAATGATGGTTCATTTGTCTGTCCCTCACTGACACTTAAAAGAGGATTTCTTTCCTCACCCTACAAGAGGAGTTTCCAGTGTTTTATTCAGGCAAACACCTCATTAGCCAAATGCTATCCTGTGGCCATTCCAAATCATGATATATGCCATTCAGATTACTGTAAGAAATAACCTTCATATAGGCTAGGAAGGCCCACAGTGATCTTGAGGGTGAGGGTCATGTCTATTATGTTTTTTACCCCCACCACTAATACAATCCATGATGTTAGTGAGCAATGTTAAATATTATACTGTTGAATAAATCAATGTGTCAAAATTATTGGTTATCTACAAGCTCATCAGGAAAGTTTTTGAATAATCAATTATAGTCTAACTGAAAATAAATTGTATAAATTTCCCTCTGCACATTTGCCTACATAATATTAATTCTGTTCTTTCATCCCAAATCATTCCCCACCCACAACAGTCTGAAATTAACAAAATAACTAAGTAGTGTCTAGTTTGAGAGGAAAAAGAAGTGATCTCCCACCTTGGATACCAACTTTGCTGACTGGCTCTTAGTCAATTTCATTTCCTCCAACTAAAGGAGAACCTCCTTCAAGAGACCTGAACAGCATTGATTTGTCTGAGTCATAGCCCAGTGAAGATGATTCAGCTAATTTACTATAATTATGAGTTGTTTTTTTTTTCCTAGAGGTGAGACAAAGTAAAAACCTTGGGCTTGTTTTTTCTTCTAAACAACATACTGCATTCCCACTCTCCTTACTGTTTGCTTTGAAAGCACCAAAAATAATAGCCTAAGAATCTCTTTGATTCATGAGTCTACTATAGAAGTTTTCTTTTTCATTCCGTGCCCTTGCTGTGACTTAAGTTTCTAGCAAAATCTGGGATAAGTTAGGGGGTAGCGTATAAAAGCTCTCTCATTCTTGGGACTTCTAATTTATAACTGCTACAGAATTTGGATAATGTGAATGAATTGTTTGACTTAACATGTCCTAAAGTAAATTTCTGATCTTCCCGCCACTCCCTAATTTTTTCAACTTGCAGTGTTTCCCATCTCAGTTGCTCAGACCAAAGTACCATGGAGTTATCCTGGACTCCTCTCTTCTCTCACATCTCACATATAATCTTTCAGAAAAGTCCTATTGACTCTATATTCAGAATATATCCTTAATCCTACCACTTCTCTCCATTTCCATTGCAACCACTCTGATACAAATTGCCATCATCTCTTGACTACAAAAGACTCCTAAATTGTCTCTCAGCTTCCTCTCTTGATTCCCTAGAAGCTCTTTCAACATAGCAGCCAGCTTGATCTTTTAGAATATAGATAAGACCCTGTCATTCTTCCACTCAAAATCCCATAATGGATTTTCATCTCACACACTGTAAAAGCCAAAATCCTTTTTAACAGCTCATTATGTCCTATGAGATTTGACTCTTATGTCTCCCCTCTCCTCTCATAAAACCTCCCACCACTCTCTGCTCTAGCCACATTGGTCCCCTTGACATTCCTGAGACCCTCTTGAAATGCTCCTGCCCCAAGACCTTTGCACTTGCTATTCTTCTCCCAAGTATGCTTTTTCCACAGATTGCTAACTCCTCCACCTCTTTTAAGTCTGCCCATCTATTTCCTTAATGAGGCCTACCATGATCATTTGTCCTTGCCCTCACCCTGGGTATCCCTAATTCTGCTTATCCACATAATTTTCTCCTTCATTTCATTTACTGTTTGTTTTCCCCCTCTAGAATGTAAACTCCATATGGGAGAGGATTTTTGTTGATATAGCCCACTATTATATGCCAAATGCCTAGAACAGTATCTGTAACACAGATGTACATCATATTTAGTGGATGCATTTGATGTGGTGCTATCCTAATACCTTGCAATGGGTAAGCAGCTGGAGTGGTGGGGTGACATTTTAGAAAAGAGTGGAAGAGGAAAGAATAAAAACATTTGAGTCTACCAATTTAAAGAGAGAAACTGAAAAGTCATGTGAGAACTGGAGGTTTTGTGAATTTTTAATTCATGATTCCTATGAAATGAAAGAAGGGAATCACCTTGTATTCTTTGCATGTTATAATTAGACCATTGTGCCAATTAATTTGGGCATATACTCTGGAAATTATTTCATTAGCAATGTTTTATTTTTGTAGTCAAATAATAGCTATGTACCAAGAGGTGAGTAGTTTGTGTACATTTTTAATAATGTTTGTGAGTCAGCTCACTTCTGTTTAAAAACCTATATAAACTGAATACTTATAATCTCTGTATTTATACAGATTGATTCTCTAGAAGTCTTTAATTATACACTACTGAAGATTCTGTTTCTGTTTATACGGTTACTAGAAACAACCAAAACAATTTGGCCTGAGCTGTGCCAACACTGTAATTTTGGATGTACTTTCTTCTCTGAATGTGTGAACTCTCCTTTACAGAGAAAATTTATCATGTGACCTAAATGATAATATGATCTGTACAATATCCTCTTGGCCATGGTGTATCTTTTCATTATAGCATTTTCCATTTGGGATTTCTCATTCACTTTGCAAAGGCAGAGCTAGAAGTAGACAGTGCAGGGGCGCCTGGGTGGCTCAGTCGTTAAGCGTCTGCCTTCGGCTCAGGTCATGATCCCAGGGTCCTGGGATCAAGCCCCGCATCGGGCTCCCTGCTCGGCAGGAAGCCTGCTTCTCCCTTCTCTACTCCCCCTGCTGTGTTCCCTCTCTCGCTTTCTCTCTCTGTCAAATAAATAAATAAAATCTTAAAAAAAAAGAAATAGTGCATTATTGACTAAGTGCCAATGCTGTTCTCATGACTGAACACTTTTATACCTAATTTCTGCCCTCTGGGTTTAGAGGTCAAATTAAGCAGACAATAAAAATCAGATAAAAAATCAATAAATTCAAAGAAAATGACATGAAAGTGGGGGTTTGCCATGATTTTGGAATAGGGACTTTATAACAAACTTGGCTGTGATTATATTTCACTTGTTATTGGCAGGAAATCTGTGATGACAACCTATAATCAGTAAGAAATATTGAGCTGAGGATTGCATTGGGAGAGTTATATGGAAACGTGTATTGAGTGACATGTGGGAATTATTGGCTGGAAAAGAATAGAACATTGAAGAAAGAACACAAGACCCCAACTAAACTTTGGAAGAGAACTGCCATTTATGCATGAAGGAGATGGGAGGACCACTTTTTAAGAAAGGCTTTGGCAGACGTCAATTTAGAAAGGAAAGCGAGTGTACAATGTCCCTGAAGATAAAGTCAAGAAGATGGTGGTGAATGAAGTCTAATATAGGAGAGGCTGAGGTCAAGAACAGAAATAGACAGAAATCAGGTCTTTGGTGATCTCTGAGGACTTTTTGTTGATCAAAATGAAATGCAACCAGGTTGTCTGACATGAAAGAAGTTAGTGGTAAGGACATGGAGACAATTTAAAGTATATGCATTCAGATTGTTTAGCACATGAAAAGGAAAAAAAGAAAAAGGAAGGAGAATTGTGACAAATTTATGGGACCTGCAGGAGAACCTATTGCTGGGACTCACACTTATTCTTTTTTTGAACTTTAGGAAACCAAACACTACAACTAAATCATCTGTCATCACCTTGTATGTAACTTGCTCCTTCTTTTGCCTTTAAAATGCCACCATCCCTCTGATACTCTGCTTGACACTTACCTTTACATGGCAGCCCTGTGGGGTTAATCATAGGTACTGTTAGCTTTTAGAAACTCACTTTGTATAATACTATTTTGTATCTCTTTATGAGTCTCATTTGGTCTTTCTTAGATATATATATATATATATATATATATAAACTATGTCACCTATGTAGATCACTTGCTTTCCAATCTCTCTCTTTCCTGGGTAATCATTCCTAATCCCAAAATATGTTCCTCACCCTGTAATTGGCATTTAATGGAAAAACAATCATCTGGAAAGTGAAAGTCAAGTTAAACAGAGAAGGGAAATACAGAGCAAATAGTGTTGGAAAGAAACTAAAGTGGACACAAGTCAGATGCAACAAAAATGGTAATGCAGATGGAGGGGATGGGAACAAGATGCAGTGAGAAGTGACCAATGCAAAGACAAAAATGGAATGTTCCTCTTACAACAAGCGAGATAAATAATATGTTTTTTACTATAAAGAAATGCAGACAGACCGTCATTTATATAATAGTTTGATATACCATTTGTCTTTTAAATGTCTATGGGCAGGAGATTTTTTTTTAAGATTTTATTGATCTATTTGAGAGAGAGAGAAAGCACAAGTTGGGGAAGGGGTAGAGGGAGAAGCAGACTCCCTGCTGAGTAGGAAGCCCAATTCGGGGCTTGATCCCAGGACCCCAAGATCATGACCTGAGCAGAAGGCAGACGCTTAACTGACTGAGCCACCCAGATGCCCCTGGGCAGGAATCTCAAAATGCATACCTGTCTTTCAACTGTACACATTGTATGATTTCTGGCAAAAGCAGAGCCCAGTTGACTAAAAACAAAAACAAAAACAATGCCCCAAAAGGACTTTGCAGACTCCATATGCTGAAATGATTTATGGAATCATAGCAAATACATTTTATTTTTAAAATAAAGTTGATTTGAATATGTTCCAAACCATAATATATGATGAATATCTGTTAATATGAAATATTTCAATCTAAGGAGTAAAGCAGAGAAAGCATTTGTAGTCTAACTAAGGCTGATTTCCCTATAGCTCCTTTGGTTGGGAGGGATGGCGTGCAGGAGGGGACTGCCACATCTCTACAATGAGATCACCTATAAACCTAAATCCCTTAGTTTACTATTGATATTGGAAGAACTGAATGAGATAATTACCAAGTTTTAAATATATGAATTATGAACATATTCCTCCAAGTTTACCACACCACCCTCATTGTATACAATTTCAAGCATTATAAAGGCAGTTAAAATTCATCCTAATTTCATTCATTATATTATAATGGGCATAAATAGCTTGGGAAGAGATTCTGAATGACTAGGAAACCTTGCATTCACAATATGTCAGCAATATTTCCATTGAATAGAAATATTAGGTTGGCAAAAGACCTATCCGCAGAGACCTGGCAGGCCAGAAAGGACTGGCATGAGATGTTCAGAGCACTAAAAAAGAAAAATATGCAGCCAAGAATACTATATCCAGCTAGGCTCTCATGGAAAATTGAAGGAGAGATAAAAAGCTTCCAGGACAAACAAAAACTAAAGGAATTTGCAAACACGAAACCAGCCCTCCAAGAAATACTGAAAGGGGTCCTTTAAGCAAAGAGAGAGCCTAAAAGCAGCATAGATCAGAAAGGAACACAGAGGGGGGCAGAGCAAGATGGCGGAGGAGTAGGAGACCTAGATTTCGTCTGGTCTCAGGAATTCAGCTGAATAGGGATCAAACCATTCTGAACACCTACAAACTCAACAGGAGATCAAAGAGGAGAGTAGCAACAACTCTCTGAACAGAGAAGCGACCACTTACTGGAAAGTAGGACGTGCGGAGAAGTGAATCCGAGGCGATATTCGGGAGGATAGACGGCGGGGGAGGGGCCTCCGCCGGCCGCTTCTGGCAAGTGCTAGAGCCGCGGAGCACAAAATCGGAACTGTTAGAAGTCGGCTCCGCTGAGGGACGTCGCTCCAGTGGCTAAGCGGGGGTGGAAACCTTGCGGGACAGTGGGGTCTCAGGACCCTTGGGGTCACAGAAAGACCGGGGGAGCCTGAGTGCGCCAGAGCTCCCAGGTATCGGAGCAGGGAAGCCGGCTACAGAGACGGAGCCGAGGCATGGGCTCTCAGCTCGGGTGGCCATAAACTGTGATCCGCGGCACAGTCGGGCCACTGCTCCTGCAGCAGGGACTCAATAGGCGGCAGATCCGGGGAGACTCCCCTTCCTTCCCGGGGAGGAGCAGTGCGGGAACGCACCGCAGGGATCTGCTGGGTTTGGAGACTCCACACGGGGTCGGGTGCCAGAGATACAAACGCTCGGTCACAGGCCGGGTGAGCACGGAGTGCGGCCGGAGACCGGGGACAAGGGAGTGACTGCTTTTCTCTGGGGGCGCACAGAGGAGCGGGGCCCCAAGTTCTCAGCTCCTCTGGGTGGAGATTGGGAAGCCACCATTTCTGCCCTGGTCCTCCAAGGCTCTACGGAGAGCTTGCAGGGAACAAAAGCTCCTGAGATCAAACCCGAGCAGCTTGCTTAGCCCGGACCGACAAGGGCGGGGCAATTCCGCCTCCGGCAAAGACATTTGGAAACCACAGCAACAGGCCCCTCCCCCAGAAGATCAGCAGGAACAGCCAGCAAGCCAAGACCAAGTTTACCGATCAAGGAGAACGGGAGAACTCCAGCGCTAGGGGAATACTACACATAGAATTCATGGCTTTTTTTTACCATGATTCATTAGTTCATCAAAGTTAATTTTTGTTAACTGTTTTTTTTTCTTTTTCTTTTTCCCTTTTTCAACCAACATCTCATCAATCTCTTTTTAAAAAAAAAAAAAAAATTTTATTTTTCATTTTTAGAGTCATATTTTATCCCTTCATAGTAGTTACCCTTATTTTTGGCATATACATATATAAGTTGTTCTCTCTTTAAAATTTTGAGATACAGTTTCTTCTAACAGATAAAAATATACCCTAAATCACTAGTGTATGCTTCTGTTCTAGTCTCCTGCCTGATCACATTCTCTCCCTTTTTTCTTTCTTTTTTTTTTTTAAATCTTCTTTCTTTTTTCAAACAACTTCTTATCTTATCAAGTCCTTTTATAAAATCTTTTATAATTTTCATCTTTACAGTCATCTTCTATCCCTTCATTGTATCAACCCTTATTTTGTACATATATGTCTTTCTTCCTTTAAAATTTTAGGAGGCACTTTTTTCTAACAGACCAAAATACACCCAATATCTAGTGTGTGGCACTGATCTATGCACTAGCCTGATCATATTTGATCACATTCTGCTTTTTTTTGTATTGTTCTTTGTTTTTATCTTTTTTTTCTTTTTTTTTTCCTCTTTCTTTTTTCTTTCTTTCCCTTTCTTTTCCCCTGCTTTCAGGTCTTTTCTGATTTGTATACAGTATATTTGCTGGGGACGTTGTAAACCTGTTAGCATTTTGTTCTCTCATTCATCTATTCTCCTCTGGACAAAATGACAAGACGAAAAAAATCACCTCAGCAAAAGGAAAAAGAGGTAGTACCGTCAGCCAGGGACCTACTCAATACTGACATTAGTACGATGTCGGACCTAGAGTTCAGAATCATGACTTTAAAGATACTAGCTGGGCTTGAAAAAAGCGTGGAATTATTAGAGAAACCCTTTCTGGAGAAATAAAAGAACTAAAATCTAACCAAGTCAAAATCAAAAAGGCTGTTGATGAGGTGCAATCAAAAATGGGGGCACTAAATGCTAGGATAAATGAGGCAGAAGAGAGAATCAGTGATATAGAAGACCAAATGATGGAAAGTAAGGAGGCTGAGAAAAAGAGGGAGAAACAACTACAGGATCACGAGGGCAGAATTCGAGAGATAAGTGATTCGATAAGACGAAACAACATTAGAATAATTGGGATCCCAGAAGAAGAAGAAAGAGAGAGAGGGGCAGAAGGTATATTGGAGCAAATAATAGCAGAGAACTTCCCTAATGTGAGGAAGGAAACAGGCATCAAAAGGAGGGAGGCACAGAGAACCCCTCTCAAAATCAATAAAAGTAGGTCAACACCCCGACATCTAATAGTAAAACTTATGAGTCTCAGAGACAAAGAGAAAATCCTGAAAGCAGCTCGGGAGAAGAGATATGTAACCTACAATGGTAAAAATATTAGATTGGCAACAGACCTATCCACAGAGACCTGGCAGGCCAGAAAGGACTGGCAAGATATCTTCAGAGCACTAAACGAGAAAAATATGCAGCCAAGAATACTATATCCAGCTAGGCTGTCATTGAAAATGGAAGGAGAGATAAAAAGCTTCCAGAACAAACAAAAACTAAAGGAATTTGCAAACATGAAACCAGCCCTCCAAGAAATATTGAAAGGGGTCCTCTAAGCAAAGAGAGAGCCTAAAAGCAGCAAAGATCAGAAAGAAACACAGACAACATACAGTAACAGTCCCCTTACAGGCAATACAATGGCACTAAATTCATACTTTTCAATAGTTACCCTGAATGTAAATGGGCTCAATGCCCCAATCAAAAGACACAGGCTATCAGATTGGATTAAAAAACAAGACCCATCGATATGCTGTCTGCAAGAGACTCATTTTAGACCCAAAGACACCCCCAGATTGAAAGTGAGGGGGTGGAAAACCATTTACCATGCTAATGGACACCAAAAGAAAGCTGGGGTGGCAATCCTTATATCGGACAAACGAGATTTTAAAACAAAGACTGTAATAGGAGATGAGGAAGGACACTATATCCTAATTAAAGGGTCTATCCAATAAGAAGATCTAACAATTGTAAATATCTATGCCCCAAACATGGGAGCAGCCAATTATATAAGGCAATTAATAACAAAAGCAAAGAAACACATTGACAACAATACAATAATAGTGGGGGACTTTAACACCCCCCTGACTGAAATGGACAGATCATCTAAGCAAAAGATGAACAAGGAAATAAAGACTTTAAATGACACACTGGACCAAATGGACTTCACAGACATATTCAGAACATTCCATCCCAAAGCAACGGAATACACATTCTTCTCTAGTGCCCATGGAACATTCTCCAGAATCGATCACATCCTAGGTCACAAATCAGGTCTCAACTGGTACCAAAAGATTGGGATTATTCCCTGCATATTTTCAGACCACAATGCTTTGAAACTAGAACTCAACCACAAGAGGAAAGTCGGAAAGAACTCAAATACCTGGAGGCTAAAGAGCATCCTACTAAAGAATGAATGGGTCAAACAGGAAATTAAAGAAGAATTAAAAAAATCCATGGAAACCAAAGAAAATGAAAACACAACTGTCCAAAATCTTTGGGATACAGCAAAGGCAGTCCTGAGAGGAAAGTATATAGCAATACAAGCCTTTCTCAAGAAACAAGAAAGGTCTCAAATACACAATCTAACCCTACACCTAAAGGAGCTGGAGAAAGAACAGCAAATAAAGCCTAAACCCAGCAGGAGAAGAGAAATCATAAAGATCAGAGCAGAAATCAATGAACTAGAAACCAAAAGAACAGTAGAACAGATCAACAAAACTAGGAGCTGGTTCTTTGAAAGAATTAAGAAGATTGATAAACCCCTGGCCAGACTTATCAAAAAGAAAAGAGAAATGACCCAAATCAACAAAATCATGAATGAAAGAGGAGAGATCACAACCAACACCAAAGAAATACAAACAATTATAAGAACATATTACGAGCAACTCTATGCCAGCAAATCAGATAACCTGGAAGAAATGGGTGCATTCCTAGAGATGTATCAACTACCAAAACTGAACCAGGAAGAAATAGAAAACCTGAAGAGACCTATAACCACTAAAGAAATTGAAGCAGTCATCAAAAATCTCCCAAGAAACAAAAGCCCAGGGCCAGATGGCTTCCCAGGGGAATTCTATCAGACATTTAAAGAAGAATTAATACCTATTCTCCTGAAACTGTTCCAAAAAATAGAAATGGAAGGAAAACTTCCAAATTCATTTTATGAGGCCACCATTACCTTGATCCCAAAACCAGACAAAGATCCCATCAAAAAGGAGAATTACAGACCAATATCCTTGATGAACATGGATGCAAAAATTCTCACCAAAATACTAGCCAATAGGATCCAACAGTACATTAAAAGGATTATTCACCACGACCAAGTGGGATTTATCCCTGGGTTGCAAGGCTGGTTCAACATCCGCAAATCAATCAACGTGATACAATACATTAACAAAAGAAAGAAGAAGAATCAGATGATCCTCTCATTAGATGCAGAAAAAGCATTTGACAAAGTACAGCATCCTTTCTTGATCAAAACTCTTCAGAGTATAGGGATAGAGGGTACCTACCTCAATATCATAAAAGCCATCTACGAGAAACCTACAGCGAATATCATTCTCAATGGGGAAAAGCTGAGAGCTTTTCCCCTAAGGCCAGGAACGCGGCAGGGATGTCCACTCTCACCACTGCTATTCAACATAGTATTAGAAGTCCTAGCCACAGCAATCAGACAACAAAAAGAAATCAAAGGCATCCAAATCGGCAAAGAGGAAGTCAAACTCTCACTCTTTGCAGATGTTATGATACTGTATGTGGAAAACCCAAAAGACTCCACCCCAAAACTGCTAGAACTCATATAGGAATTCAGTAAAGTAGCAGGATATAAAATCAATGCACAGAAATCAGTGGCATTCCTATACACCAACAACAAGACAGAAGAGAGACAAATCAAGGAGTCGATCCCATTTACATGTGCACCAAAACCATAAGATACCGAGGAATAAATCTAACCAAAGAGGCAAAGGATCTGTACGCAGAAAACTATAAAATACTCATCAAAGAAATTGAAGAAGACACAAAGAAATGGAATAACATTCCATGCTCATGGATTGGAACAACAAACATTGTGAAGATGTCAATGCTACCTAGAGCAATCTACACATTCAATGCAATCCCCATCAAAATATGATCCACTTTTTTCAAAGAAATGGAACAAATAATCCTAAAATTTGTATGGAACCAGAAGAGACCCCGAATAGCCAGAGGAATATTGAAAAAGAAAAGCAAAGCTGGCGGCATCTCAATTCCGGACTTCCAGCTCTATTACAAAGCTGTCATCATCAAGACAGTATGGTACTGGCACAAAAACAAACACATAGATCAATGGAACAGAATCGAGAGCCCAGAAATGGACCCTCAACTCTATGGTCAACTCATCTTTGACAAAGCAGGAAAGAATGTCCAATGGAAAAAAGACAGTCTCTTCAACAAATGGTGTTGGGAAAATTGGACAGCTACTTGCAGAAGAAGGAAACTGGACCATTTCCTTACACCACACACAAAAATAGACTCCAAATGGTTGAAAGACCTAAACGTGAGACAGGAGTCCATCAAAATCCTAAAGGAGAACACAGATAGCCACCTCTTCGACCTCAGCCACAGCAACTTCTTCCTAAAAACATTGCCAAAAGCGAGGGAAGCAA
Organism: Zalophus californianus; assembly: GCF_009762305.2. Taxonomy (NCBI): domain Eukaryota; kingdom Metazoa; phylum Chordata; class Mammalia; order Carnivora; family Otariidae; genus Zalophus; species Zalophus californianus. The sequence continues at coordinate 88,898,089 of NC_045600.1, forward strand.
GGGCAAAAATGAACTATTGGGATTTCATCAGGATAAAAAGCTTTTTGTACAGCAAAAGAAACAGTCCAGAAAACCAAAAGACAACCTACAGAATGGGAGAAAATATTTGCAAATGACCTATCAGATAAAGGGCTAGTATCCAAAATCTATAAAGAACTTATCAAACTCAACACCCAAAGAACAAATAATCCAATCAAGAAATGGGCAGAAGACACACACAGACATTTTTCCAAAGAAGACATCCAAATGGCCAACAGATACATGAAAAAGTGCTCCACATCGCTCGGCATCAGGGAAATCCAAATCAAAACCTCAATGAGATACCATCTCACACCAGTCAGAATGGCTAAAATTAACAAGTCAGGAAACGACAGATGTTGGCGGGGATGTGGAGAAAGGGGAACCCTCCTACACTGTTGGTGGGAATGCAAGTTGGTGCGGTTGCACCATGGTAGCTCTATGAAAATAGAGCTACCATACGATCCAGCAATTGCACTACTGGGTATTTACCACAAAAATACAAATGTAGGGATCTGAAGGGGTATGTGCACCCCAATGTTTATAGCAGCAACATCCACAATAGCCAAACTGTGGAAAGAGCCAAGATGTCCATCGACAGATGAATGGATAAAGAAGAGGTGGTATATATACACAATGGAATACTCTGCAGCCATCAAAAGGAATGAGATCTTGCCATTTGCAACGACGTGGATAGAACTGGAGGGTGTTATGCTGAGTGAAATAAGTCAATCAGAGAAAGACATGTATCATATGACCTCACTGATATGAGGAATTCTTAATCTCAGGAAACAAACTGAGTGTTGCTGGAGTGGTGGGGGGTGGGAGGGATGGGGTGGCTGGGTGATAGGCACTGGGGAGGGTATGTGCTATGGTGAGCGCTGTGAATTGTACAAGACTGTTGAATCACAGATCTGTACTTCTGAAACAAATAATGCAACATATGTTAAGAAAAAAAGAAAAAGAAGAAGATAGCAGGAGGGGAAGAATGAAAGGGAGTAAGTCAGAGGGGGAGACGAACCATGAGAGACGATGGACTCTGAAAAAGAAACTGAGGGTTTTGGAGGGGAGGGGGTTGGGGGGATGTGTTAGGCTGGTGATGGGTATTAAAGAGGGCACATTCAGCATGGAGCTCTGGGTGTTCTGCACAAACAATGAATCATGGAACACTACATCAAAAACTAATGTTGTAATTTATGGTGATTAACATAACAATAAAAAAATTAAAAAATATATTTCCTTTGAAGCTGGGTGATGGGTATTGAGGAAGGCATGTGTTGTGATGAGCTCTGGGTGTTATATACAACTAATGAACCACTGAACACTACATCAAAAACTAATTATGTCCTATACAGTGGCTAACTGAACATAACAAAAAAAGAAGTTTGGTTAAAATCTATTAACAGTATTATTTACATAGTACCCATCGAATGCTGATGTTTCTTAGATTTGTTACCTATTTGACAGTCTTTGAGACACTTAGAAGACACAAAAAGATGGAAAAAACATTCCATGTTCATGGATTGGAAGAATAAATATTGTTAAAATACCCAGAGCAATCTGTACTTTCAACGCCATCCCCGATCAAAATACCAATGGCATTTTTCTTTTTTTCAATTTTAAAAATTAAAAATTTATTTTAAAGATTTTATTTATTTATTTGACAGAGAGAGAGAGAGACAGTGAGAGAGGGAACACAAGTAGGAGGAGTGGGAGAGGGAGAAGCAGGCTTCCCGCTGAGCAGGGAGCCTGATGCTGGGTTCAATCCCAGGACCCTGGGATCATGACCTGAGCAGAAGGCAGATGCTTAACAACTGAGCCACCCAGGTGCCCCTCCCTGGCATTTTTCAAAGAGTTGGAACAAACAATCCTAAAATATGTATGGAACCAGAAAAGACCCCAAATCACCAAGGAAATGTTGAAAAAGAAAAACAAAGCTGGGGGCATCACATTGCCCAATTTCAAGCTATATTACAAAGGCATGATCACCAAGACAGCAGGGTACTGGCACAAAAACAGACACATAGATCAATGGAACAGAATAGAGAGCCCAGATATGGACCCTCAACCCTATGTTCAACTAATCTTCGACAAAGCAGGAAAAAATATCCAATGGAAGAAAGACAGTCTCTTCAATAAATGGTGCTGGGAAATTGGACAGCTATATACAGAAGAATGAAACTCAACCTTTCTCTTACACCATACACACAGATAAACTCTATATGGATTAAAGACCTCAATGTAAGACAGGAATCCATCAAAATCCTAGAGGAGAACATAGGCAGTAACCTCTTCGACATTGCCCACAGCAACTTCTTTCAAGACACGTCTCCAAAGGCAAGGGAAACAAAAGCAAAAATGAACTTTTGGGACTTCCTCAAGATAAAAAGCTTTTGCACAGCGAAGGAAACAGTCAAAAAAACAAAGAGACAACCCACAGAATGGAAGAAGATATTTGCAAATGACACTATAGATCAAGGGCTGGTATCCAAGATCTATAAAGAACTTCTCATACTCAACACCCAAAAAACAAATAATCAAGTCACAAAATGGGCAGAAGACATGAAAATACACTTCTCCAAAGAAGACATACAAATGGCTAACAGACACATAAAGGATAACTTTGTGATGTACAGAAAAGGGGGGCTCAGCTACCTCTTCTATGTCTCTGCAGCCACAGAAAAATTTACACCTGTTCTACTCCTCAAAGCTGAGCAGGAAGAGCCCTAGGCTGCAATTGGGGGTCCTAGATCCTTATCCCCACTCTGCCACCAGCTAGCCATATAACCTATGCCACTTGTTCTCCTTATCTCTCCCTTTTTTCATCATTCAAAGGAGAGTAACACCTGCCCTAGATAGCTGTATTATAAGGAAACATCTGTGGAAGTGCTACCAAAAGTTTAAAGTTTTAAATATTACAAGTTGACATTGTTTAGGTTAAGAGCCACCTTCCAGGGTGGAAAAGTGCTATAGAAGTCTACATTACTGTTATTAGCTACATCAGAAATGTCAGGAAAGGAAGTGTATTTGCCATAGTCCTCCACTGTAACACAAGAGTCATCTTTTTGGGTGTTGATTCCCTATATATATATATATATATATATATATATATATATATAATGATACATATATCACCTTGTGGCAGATGACATTTCCAAAGATGGTCACAACACTAGCTCCCATCCCTACTTTCCTCCCTTTGAGAGGTGGGGTTTGTCTTGTATTCCCTCCTCTTAAAACTTGTCAAGTTATCATGTTGGCCAAAAGAGAACAGTTCAAAATGACTTACAAGACTTGGGTGTAAAGGCAATGCAGTTTTCACTTTGCTCAGTGAAATTAACTCTTTTACACAGTTACCATTCATACGGTCTACTTAAAATCACCATAGTGTGAGGAAGCCCAAGCTAGCCCTTGTGGAGTAAGCACATGGAGAGGTCTTAAGACTACATGAACAAAACACACACACACACACACACACACACACACACACACAAAGACTACATGAACAGAGAGATGCCTAACCAGTTCCTAGCTACTGTAGCACCTGCTGCCCTGAGTCTATTCACCAAGTCATTTCCCTTTTATAGTCTATTTAGATTGTTTCCAGCACATTTTAATTTTAACTATTTTGGCTCAAATTTTCAACCTAAAAAAAAAAACAAAAAAAAAAACATGGCGTTTCAGAAATCAAGGCATGTCCTTCTCCCCCGAAGCATATCTTTGTGTCCTCTAGTCAAGCTCCATATAAATGACAAATATCACGTGTTTCAAAGGATTATATTCAAAGGGTGAAGTGGCTCACCTTGGATACAAGTTTTATCATGACAATGGACTTAAGGGGTGGTAGTTAAGCATAAAAGTACTTTGGACTCAAAAAGAATGACGACTTCCCACTTCCCTCTCACTAAAGGGAAATATACAATCCTCGTGCAAGAAAAAACAAATGACCATACACGAATGTTTCCCTTCTTACATGAAAATTTCCTCCATTCATCACCCAGTCTCTGCTCTTGAACCTTAGTGATCAACCTTGTTGGTGTACTTCTCACTGGCACACTGTCCTCCCAACCCCTTCTGGGGCACTGATCACTTCTAGGAGAGGGGGTGATTTCTCCTTGGCCACTGTGAGGGTGGTCTGGGAGGAAAAACCACTAGCCTTGGGGGATGCTGGCCTGTACAACTGGGGTGTGCATGGGATGCTCTCTTCTGTGTGTGGGTCACCGGGATGAACATGAGTATATTTGTGTTAGTGTATGTATTATGAGCTCCAATTGCATTACTAATTTGTATGATTACACAATATAAATTGTGCATACATTCCAATTCTTCAATTAGCAAAATGGGTGTTTAGACTTACTATTTTTATTTCTTTTAAGTTTTTAATTAGATTTATTTTATTTTTTAAGTTTTTCTTTTAATTGGTTACCACACAGTGTTATATTAGTTTCAGGTGTACATTTCCATACATCACCTAGTGCTCATCACAACAAATGCACCCTTAATATCCATCACTTATCTAACCCATCTCCCCACCCCACTCCCTCTGGTAACCATCAGTTTGTTGTCTATAATTAAGAGTCTGTTTCTTGATTTGTCTCTCCCTTTTTTTTTCTTTGCTCATTTGTTTTGCTTCTTAAATTTTACATATGAGTGAAATCATATGGTATTTGTCTTTCTTTGACTGACTTCACTGATCAGTACACTCTCTTACTTCATCCATGTTGTTATAAATAGAAAAATTTCTTTCTTTTTTATGACTGAATTAATATTCCACTGTATACATATACAACACTTCTTCTTTATCCTTCCATCAATCGATGGACAGTTGGGCTGATTCCATGATTTAGCTATTGTAAATAATGCTGCTATAAACATAAGGATGCTTGAATACCTTTGAATTAGTGTTTTCGTATTGTTGGGTAAATACCTAGTAGTGTGATTGCTAGATTGTAGAGCAGTTCTATTTTTAACTTTTTAGGAAACTCCATACTGTTTTCCACAGTGGCTGAACCAGTTTGCATTCCCACCAACAGTGCAAGAGGGTTCCTTTTTCTCCACATCCTCGCCAACACTTGTTGTTTCTTATGTTTTTTAATTTTAGCCATTATGACAGGTGTGAGGTGATATCTCCTTGTAGTTTTTTATTTGCATTTCCTTGATGGTAAGTGATGATGAGCATCTTTTCATGTGTCTGTTGACCATCTGTATGTCTTCTTTGGAGAAATGTTTGTTCATGTCTTCTGTGCATTTTTTTTATCTTTTTATTGTTATGTTAATCACCATACATTACATCATTTTTTGATGTACTGTTCCATGATTCATTGTTTGTGCATAACACCCAGTGCTCCACGCAGAATGTGCCCTCTTTAATACCCATCACCAGCCTAACCCATCCCCCCACTCTCCTCCCCTCTAGAACCCTCAGTTTGTTTTTCAGAGTCCATCGTCTCTCATGGTTCGTCTCCCCCTCCGACTTACTCCTCTTCATTCTTCCCTTCCTGCTATCTTCTTTTTCTTTTTTCTTAACATATGTTGCATTATTTGTTTCAGAAGTACAGATCTGTGATTCAACAGTCTTGCACAATTCACAGCGCTCACCATAGCACATACCCTCCCCAGTGCCTATCACCCAGCCACCCCATCCCTCCCACCCCCCACCACTCCAGCAACACTCAGTTTGTTTCCTGAGATTAAGAATTCCTCATATCAGTGAGGCCATATGATACATGTCTTTCTCTAATTGACTTATTTCACTCAGCATAACATCCTCCAGTTCCATCCACGTCGTTGCAAATGGCAAGATCTCATTCCTTTTGATGGCTGCATAATATTCCATTGTGTATACTTCTGTCCATTTTTAATTGGATTATTTGTTTTGGGGGTGTTGAGTTTTGTAAGGTTCTTTATATATTTTGGATACTTTATCTGATACGTCATTTGGAAATATCTTCTTCCATTCCATAGATTGTTTTTTAGTTTTGTTGATTGTTTCCTTTGCTGTGCAGAAGTTTTTATTTTGATGAAATTCCAATAGCTTATTTTTGCTTTTGTTTCCCTTACCTCAGAGGACCTGTCTAGAAAAAAGTTGCTACAGCCAATGTCAAAGAGGTTATTGCTTGTGTTCTCTTTAGGATTTTTATGGTTCAAGTCTCACATTTAGGTCTTTAAATCCATTTTGAAGTTATTTTTGTATATGGTGTAAGAAAGTGGCCTAATTTCATTCTTTTCCGTGTTTCTGTCCAGTTTTCCCAACACCATTTATTGAAGAGACTGCCTTTTTCCGACTGGATATTCTTTCCTGCTCTGTGGAAGATTAATTGATCATATAAATGCAGGTTTATTTCTGGATTTTCTATTCTATTGATCTATGTGTCTATTTTTGTGCCAGTACCATACTGTTTCGATTACTGTAGCTTTGTAATTTAACTTGAAGTCTGGAATTGTGATGCCTTCAGCTTAGCTTTTCTTTTTCAAGATTGCTTTGGGTATTCAGGGTGTTTTGTGGTTCCATACAAATTTTAGGATTGTTTGTTCTACTTCTGTGAAAAATGCTATTGGTATTTTGATAGGGATTGCATTAATTGTATAGATTGCTTTGGGTACTGTAGATATTTTAACAATATTTCTTCTTCCAATCCATGAACATGGAATGTTTTTCCCTGTGTTTGTGTCATCTTCAGTTTCTTTCATCAGTGCTTTATAGTTTTTAGAGTATAGGTCTTTCACCTCTTTGGTTAGGTTTATTCCTAGGTATCTTATTATTTTTAGTGCAGTTATAAATGGGATTGTTTTCTTAATTTTTCTTTCTGATGCTTCATTATTAGTATGTAGAAATGCAACCAGTTTCTGTACATTGATTTTGTATTCTATGATTTACTGTATTAATTTATCAGTCCTACCAGTTTCTTGGTGGAGTCTTTTAGGTTTTCTACATATGGTATGTCATCTGCAAATAGTGAAAGTTTGACTTCTTCCTTACTGATTTGGATACTTTTTATTTCTTTTTGTTGTCTGATTACTGTGGCTAGGACTTCCAGTACTATATTGAATAAAAGTGATGAGAGTGGACACCCTTGTGTTGTTCCTGACCTTAGGGGAAAGGCTCTCAGTTTTTCCCCATTGAGGATGATGTTAACTGTGGGTTTTTCATGAATGGTCTTTATCATATTATGTTCCCTCTAAACCTACTTTGCTGAGGGTTTTTATCATGAATGGATATTATACTTTGTCAAATGCCTTTTCTGCATCTGTTGAAATGATGATATGGTTTTTAATCTTTCTCTTATTTATATGATATATTATATTGATTGATTTATGAATACTGAACCACCCTTGCAATGCAGAAATAAATCCTACTTGATTGTGGTGAATGATTTTTTTAAATGTATTATTGAATTCAGTTTGCTAATATTTTGTTGAGGATTTTTGCATCTGTGTTCTTTAGTGATACTGGCCTGTAGTTCTCCTTTTTTGTTTTTGTTTTTGTTTTAGTATCAGGGTAGTGCTGGCCTCAGAATGAATTTGAAAGTTTTCCTTCCTTTTCTATTTTTTGGAATAGTTAGAGAAGAATAGATATTAACTCTTCTTTAAATGTTTGGTAGAATTCACCTGTGAAGCCATCTGGTCCTGGATGTTTGTTTGTTGGGAGTTTTTTTGATTACTGATTCAATGTTTTTGCTGGTTATGGGTCTGTTAAAATTTTCTATTTCTTCCTGTTTCAGTTTTGGTAATCTATATGTTTATAGGAATTTATCTATTTCTTCTAGGTTGTCCAATTTTTTGGCATATAGTTTTTCATAATATTCTCTTGTAATTGCTTGTATTTGGGTGGTGTTATTTCTCCTCTCTCATTTGTTTATTTGAGTCTTTTCTCTTTTTTTCTTGATAAGTGTGGTGAGACTATCAATTTTATTGAGTTTTGCAAAGAACCAACACCTGGTTTCATTGATCTGTTCTATTGCTTTTTTAGTTTCTATATTATTTATTTCTGCTCCAATCTTTCTTATTTCCTTCCTTCTGCTGGCTTTAGTTTTCATTTATTGTTCTTTTTCTAGCCCCCTTAGGTGTAAAGTTAGGTTATTTATTTGAGATTTTTTTTTGGCTTCTTGAGATAGGCCTGTATTGCTATAAACTTCTCTCTTAGAACTGCTTTTGCTACATCCCAAAGGTTTTGAATTGTTCTTTTTCATTTTCATTTGTTTTCCTGTACTTTTTTATTTCTTCTTTTATTTACTGGTTGGCCCATTCATTGTTTAGAAGCATGTTATTTAACCTCCATGTATTTGTGGTCTTTCCAGAGTTTTTTCTTGTGGTTTACTGCTAGTTTCATAGTGTTGTGGTCAGAAAAGATGCATGGTATGACTTCACTTTTTTTTAAATTTATTGAGGCTTGTTTTGTGGCCTAATATGATCTATTCTGGAGAATGTTCCATGTGCACTTGAAAAAGAACGTGTATACTGCTGTTTTAGTTTGGCATGTTCAGACTATATCTGTTAAAAACATCTGGTCCAGTCTGTCATTCAAAGCCATTGTTTCCTTGTGGGTTTTCTGTTTAGATGATCTGTCCATTGATGTGGGTGGGGTGTTAAAGTCCCTTGCTATTACTGTATTATTATTGATTAGTTCCTTTATGTTTGTTATTAACTGTTTATGTATTTGGGTGCGCCTATGTTGGGTGCATAAATATTTACAATTGTTATATCTTCTTGTTGTATTGTCCTCTTTATTACTGTATAGTGTCCTTCTTTGTCTCTTGTTACAGTCTTTGTTTTGAAGTCTATTTTGTCCAATATAAGTGTTGCTACTCTGGCCTTCTTTTGACATCATTTGCATGATAGATGTTTCTCCATTCTCTCTCTTTCAGTCTTCATGTGTCTTTACATCCTAAATAAGTCTCTTGTAGGTAGCATATAGACGGATCTTTTTTTTTTTTTTTTTTTTTTATCCATTCTGTCATTCTATGTCTTTTGATTGGAACATTTAGTCCATTTAAATTCAAAGTAATTATCAATAGGAGCATATTTCTTGCTATTTCATTGCTTGTTTTATGGTTGTTTCTGCAGATTTTTCTCTGACGGTCTTGTCTTTCTCTTTTTCATGGTTTGGTCTTCTTTAATGATATATTTAGATTTCTTTCTCTTTATTCTTCACATATTTAGTTGTGGTTATTGATTTGTGGTTACCATTAGGTTTGCATATAACATCTTCTGCATATAGCAGTCTATATTAAGTTGATGGTCATTTAAGTTTGAACCCATTCTTTCCTCCTTTCCTCCCCACATTTTAGGTATTTGGTGTCATATTATAAAATATTACCAAAACCTTTTGTTTTGTGAGTTCCTTGACCAATATTTTACAGAAATATTTATTTTTACTGCTTTTTGTTTCCAATCTTCATGCTATCAGTTTTTGTCTTTCCTCTCCATTCAAAGAGTCCCCTTCAATATTTTTTGCAGGGCTGGTTTACTGGTCATGAACAACTTTAGATTTTGTTTGGGAAATCTTTATCTATTTTTGAAAAAGTCTTTATTTATTTATTTGAGAGAGAGAAAGAGAGGGGAGAGCATAACTTGGGAGAGGGGCAGAGATAAATGAAGATGGAGAAGCTCCATCTGATGGAGATGATGCTCCACTGAGCATGGAGCCTGATGTGGGCCGCAATCCCAGGACCCTGAGATAATGACCTTAGCCAAAGTCAGACACTTAACTGACTGAGCCACCCAGGTGCCCCTCTTTATCTCTTTCTATTTTGAATGATATCTTTGCTGGATAGAGTATTCTTGGCTGCAGATTTTTCCCATTCAGCACTGTGAATGTATCATGCCACTCCACTCTGGCCTAGAAAGTTTCTGCTGAAAAATCTCCTGATGGCCTCAGGTAGTTTCCCTTGTATGTAACTGTCTTATTTTGTCTTGCTGCCTTTTTTGGGGGGGGGGGGTCCTTTTTTTGATCTTGCTGATTTTAAAGTTTTTTCTTTATCACTATATTTTGCCAATTTAATTATAATATGTCTTGATGTGGATATGCTTTTGTTGATTTTGTTGGGAGTTCTCTGTACCTCCTAGATCTGGATGTCTGTTTATCTCTTTTGTTCAGCTTGATTACTTTCTGTTTTCTAGTCGTTAATTCATTCTTCTGCTTCTTCCAGCCTGCTGTTCATTCCATCAAGTGTGTTTCTTATGTCATTTAGTGAGCCCTTTACTCTGCTATGTTATTCCTAGTCTCTGTGTTAAGTGTCTCACTCATGTATTCCACTCTTTTCTCAAGTCTGGTGAGTATCTTTATGATCATTACTTTAATTCTCTATCAAGCATGTTACTTATATCTGTTTCACTTAGATCTCTGGCCATGGCCTTGTCTTTTTCTTTCATTTGGGACAATTTCCTCTGTCTTCTCATTTTGTCTAAGTCTCTGTGCCTGCTTGTGTGTGTTAGCAAAGTCAGATACTTCTCCTGTTCTTGAGGGTAATGGCCTTATGAAGAAGAAACTCCTAGGTCATGAGACATGCTGTGAGCAGTGGTTTGGGCTTCTCTTCTGCTGTGCTGGGGCTGAGGCAAGCATGACTGGGAAGGGCAGTTCCACCAGAGAGCTGGACAAGAAGGGGGGGAAGTCAGGGGGAGGGAGGGGACAGTTCTTGGTGTAAGTTAGGTAGTGAGTGTAGGCACTGAGCTCATTCCCACAGGTGGCTTTGTGTTTATGCTGAGGGGCGGGGGGCGGGGGATGGCACCTGCCAGTTTCTTTGTTCCCAGAGGCATCTCTTCATGAATGCTGCTTCTCTGGGACACACTGAGAGATGAGCAGATAATCTCCCTAGTGTGTGCCCAAGGTGCTCTTCAGATCACTGTTTCCTTGCTGTATGTCCATAGGCTATTTCCCTGTCTTCTTTCTTGGAAAGAAGCACAATGCCTCAGGGCTCTCCTCAAGCCAAGCCTGCTGACCTTTAAAACTCCAGGCTTTAAGTCCTTCTGGTTGCAAGAACTCACAAAATGCATTCCTGTTGCTTTTCAAGTCAGTTGCTATGGGGATTTGTCTTCCCTGTGGGCTCCCGTGTGTGCTAGTCAGTCTTTTTCCTTCTCATTGACTGTGGCTTCTTCCCTACCATGGTGTCCAAGGTCCATTTCTCTCCTATAACTGCATTCTGCACTTCTTACCTTCTTTGATGTGTCCTCTTCTCTACCTTTAGTTGTGGAGTTTGTTCTGCCAGTCTTCAGATCAATTTCTGGGGTATTTAGGATGATTTGATAGTTCTCTAATTGTATTCATGAGATGAGGTTGAACCTAGGGTCCTCCTACTCTGCAGCCAACTTCCTACATTACCTAGACTTTTTAAGATAAGAACTACCATCTTTGCAAATATGTGTTTATAACAGTGGTGGTCACGCATTGTTATAACCCACTGGCAGGCCCTAATCTGGTGTAGAGCAGTGTTCAGTTACTCATAGTAATTCAGTAGTGAATGTCACAAATCGTTTGTTTTCTTTTTAATATTATCTTTATGATAAATCCACCTCTACTTTGCTTAAAATCTGACAAGCTTCCTTCAGAAAGAGAGAGAACAATGGAGTTACAGCTAGTGTGCCAGAAATTAAATATAACATCATCTACCTTACTTGTAATAATGTTTCATGGAAGCATGCTGCAAGTGGAAATATGTTATGTGTATTGTAGTGAATTTGAGAACTCCTGTTTTGAAATACTCAGCAAAGTGATAAGGAATTCAACAGGCCCAATCCATTCTAAAATACATTTCCCTTCTTGAAAACTTTTAATAATTCCCACTTGCAAAAATCTGAGGATGGCACACAAGGTCTTCCATGATCTTTTCCTTACATCCATGCCTGTCCTCTTTTGCCAGCCCTATCCCTGCAGACACCCCATGCTGTAACCATGTGGACCTACATATAGTACTCTATTTATGTCATGCTATTTGTCAGGTTGTATCCTCCAGTGGAATATCTCACCCCAGTTAACATGCTTGCACTGCCATTCATCCTTCAAGGCCCTCTCAACTCTGTCAGCCTCTCCTTTTTGAAGCATTCTCATCTATTGATCTCTTTTTCATGTTTACCTCTACTGAACATGACATACATCTGCTATTACACTTCTTTCTCTATTACTATGAAGTTAACTTCTATTACCCCTAAATTACTGCATGCTTCTTGTAGGCAGAGCTTGTGCCTTATTTGCTTCAGGGCTCTGATACTGTTCATGGTCCAGAGAAGCTTTTATTTCTTATTTATTTATTTTTTAAATTTTATTATGTTATGTTAGTTACCATACAATACATCATTAGTTTTTGATGTGATGATCCACAATCCATTGTTTTCATGTAACACCCAGTGCTCCATGCAGTATGTGCCGTCCTTAATACCCATCACCGGGCCAACCAATCCCCCCTCTCCCCTCCCCTCTAAAACCCTGTTTGTTTCTCAGAGTCCACAGTCTCTCATGGTTCATCTCTCCCTCCAACTCCCCCCTACCTTCATGGTTCCCTTCCTTCTCCTAATGTCCTCCATGCTATTCCTCATGTTCCACAAATAAGTGAAACCATATGATAATTGACTTTCTCTGCTTGACTTATTTCACTGAGCATAATCCCCTCCAGTCCCATCCAAGTTGATGTCAAAATTGTGTATTCATCCTTTCTGATGGTTGAGTAATATTCCATTATATATATGGACCACATCTTCTTTATCCATTCATCTGTTAAAGGGCATCTCAGCTCTTTCCACAGTTTGGCTATTGTGGACATTGCTGCTATGAACATTGAGGTACATATGGCCCTTCTTTTCGTTACATCTGTGTCTTTGGTGTAAATTCCCAGTAGTGCAATTGCTGGGTCATAGGGTAGCTCTATTTTTAAATTTTTGAGGAACCTCCACACTGTTTTCCAAACTGGCTGTACCAACTTGCATTCTCACCAACAGTGTAAGAGGGTTCCCCTTTCTCCACAAGCTCTCCAACATTTGTTGTTTCTTTCCCTGTCCATTTTTGCCATTCTAACTGGTATAAGGTGATACCTCAGTGTGGTTTTGATTTGAATTTCCCTGATGGCTAATGATGATGAACTTTTTTTCATGTGTCTGTTAGCCATTTGTATGTCTTCTTCAGAGAAGTGTCTTTTCATATCTTCTGCCCACTTTTTGACTTGATTGTTTTTTGGGTGTTGAGTTTGAGAAGTTCTTTATAGATCTTGGATACCAGCCCTTTATCTGTAGTGTCATTTGCAAATATCTTCTCCCATTCCATGGGTTGCCTCTTTGTTTTGTTGACTGTTTCCTTTGCTGTGCAGAAGCTTTTTATCTTGATGAAGTCCCAAGAGTTCATTTTTGCTTTTGTTTCACGAGCTTTTGGAGATGTATCTTGAAAGAAGTTGCTGTGACTGATGTCAAAGAAGTTACTGCCTATGTTCTCCTCTAGGATTTTGATGGATTCCTGTCTCACATTGAGGTCTTTCATCCATTTTGAGTTTATCTTTGTGTATGGTGTTAGAGAATGGTCGAGTTTCATTCTTCTGCATGTGGCTATCCAATTTTCCCAATACCATTTATTGAAGAGACTTTTTTCCATTGGATATTTTTTCCTGCTTTGTCGAAGATTAGTTGACCATAGTGTTGAGGGTCCATATCTGGATTCTCTATTCTGTTCCATTGGTCTATATGTCTGTTTTTGTGCCAGTATCATGCTATCTTGGTGATCACAGCTTTGTAATATAGCTTGAAATCGGTCAACATGATGCCCCCAGCTTTGTTTTTCTTTTTCAACATTTCCTTGGTGATTCGGGGTCTTTTCTGGTTCCATACAAATTTTAGGATTGTTTGTTTCAGCACTTTGAAAAATGTCATTAGGATTTTGATTGGGATGGCATTGAAGGTATAGATTGCTCTGGGTAGCATACACATTTTAAGAATGTTTATTCTTCCGATCCATGAGCATGGAATATTTTTCCATCTTTTTGTGTCTTCTTCAGTTTCTTTCATAAGTGTTCTGTAGTTCCTAGAGTATAGATCCTTTACCTCTTTGGTTAGGTTTATTCCGAGGTATCTTAGGGTTTTTGGTGCTATTGTAAATGGAATCATTTCTCTAATTTCTCTTTCTACAGTTGAGTTGTTAGTGTATAAGGAAGCAACTGATTTCTGTGCATTGATTTTGTATCCTGCCACGTTACTGAATTGCTGTATGAGTTCTAGTAATTTGGGAGTGGAGTCTTTTGGGTTTTCCACATAAAGTATCATGTCATCTGCGAAAAGAGAGAGTTTGACTCTTCTTCGCCAATTTGAATATGTTTTATTTCTTTTTGTTGTCTGATTGCTGTTGCAAGGACTTCTAGTACTATGTTGAACAATAGTGGCGAGAGTGGGCATCCTTGACGTGTTCCTAAGGCTCTCAGCTTCTCCCCATTGAGGATGATATTCGCTGTGGGTTTTTCATAGATGGATTTTATGAACTTGAGGAATGTTCCCTCTAGTCCTATATTCTGAAGAGTTTTAATCAGGAATGGATGTTGTATTTTGTCAAATGCTTTTTCTGGATCAATTGGGAGGACCATATGGTTCTTCTCCCTCCTCTTATTAATGTGTTCTATCACATTGATTGATTTGTGAATATTGAACCACCCTTGCATTCTGGGGATAAATCCCACTTGGTCGTGGTGGATGATCCTTTTAATGTATGGTTGGATCCTATTAGCTAGGATTTTGTTGAGGATTTTGGAATCCATATTCATCAGGGATATTGGTCTGAAATTCTCCTTTGTGATGGGGTCTTTGCCTGGTTTGGGGATTAAGGTAATGCTGGCCTCATAGAATGAGTTTGGAAGTTTTCCTTCTGTTTCTATTTTTTGAAACAGCTTCAGGAGAATAGGTATTATTTCTTCTTTGAATGTTTGGTAGAATTCCCCAGGGAATCCATCAGGCCCTGGACTCTTGTCTTTGGGGAGGTTTTTGATCACTGCTTCAATCTCCTTACTGGTTATTGGCCTATTCAGGTTGTCAGTTTCTTCCTGTTTCAGTCGTGGCAGCTTATAGGTTTCCAGGAAAGCATCCATTTCATCCAGATTGCTCAGTTTATTGGAATATAGTTATTGACAATAATTTCTAATAATTGTTTCTTCTTTGCTGTTAGTCCTGATCTCTCCCCTTTCATTCATAATTTTATTAATTTGGGTCCTTTCTCTTTTCTTTTGGATAAGTCTGACCAGTGGTTTATCAGTCTTATTAATTCTTTCAAATAACCAGTTTCTAGTTTTGTTGATCTGATCTACTATGTTTCTGGTTTCTAATTCATTGATCTCTGCTTTAATCTTAATTATTTCTCTTCTAATGTGTGGCTTAGGCCTCTTTTTTTGCTTTTTCTCTAGTTCTTTATGGTATAGAGTTAGTTGGTGAATTCGGGATTTTTTTATTTTTTTGAGTGAGGCTTGGATGGCTATGCATTTCCCCCTTAGGACCGCCTTTGCAGTATCCCATAGGTTTTGGACCGATGTGTTTTCATTGTCATTGATTTCCATGAATTGTTTAAGTTCTTCTTTGATTTCCTGGTTGACCCAAACATTCTTGAGCAGAGTGGTCTTTAGCTTCCAAGTGTGTGAATTTCTGCCAAATTTTTTCTTGTGGTTAAGTTCCAGTTTTAAAGCATTGTGGTCTGAGAAAATGCAGGGAATAATCTCAATCCTTTGGTGTCAGTTGAGACCTGATTTGTGAACCCAGTATGTGGTCTATTCTGGAGAAAGTTCCATGTGTGCTCGTGATGAGTATTCTTTTGTTTTAGGGTGGAATGTTCTGTAAATATCTATGAGGTCCATCTGGTCCAGTGTATCATTCACGGCTCTTGTTTCCTTGTTGATTTTCTGCTTAGATTATCTGTTGCTGAGAGTGGAGTATTGAGGTGTCCTACAATTAATGTATTGTTATCAATATGACTCTTTATTTTGGTTAACAGTTGGCTTATGTAGATGGCTGCTTCTATGTAGGGGGCATAGATATTTACAATTGTTAGATTTTCTTGTTGTATAGACCCTTTATGAATGATATAGTGTCGTTCTGTGTCTCTAACTATAGACTTTAGTTTAAAATCTAATTTGTCTGATATAAGTATTGCTACCCCAGCTTTCTTTTGAGGTCCGCTGGCATGGAAGATGGATTTCTATCCCTTCACTTTCAGTCTGATGTATCTTTAAGTTCAGAATGAATCTCTTGTAGACAGCATGTGGATGGGTTCTGTCTTTTTATCCAATCTGCAACCCTGTGCCATTTTATGGGAACATTTAGGCCATTCATGTTGAGAGTGATTATTGAAAGATGTGAATTAATTGTCATCATGTTGCCTGTGAAGACATTGTTTTTATAGATTGTCCCTGTAAATTTCTGTTGTATATCACTCTTGGGGTCTTTCTCCTTTTATAGAACCCCCCTTAATATTTCTTGCAGGGCCGGCTTAGTGGTCACATATTCTTTCAGTTTCTGCCGGTCATGGAAGCTCTGCATCTCTCCAACCATTCTACATGACAGCCTTGCCGGATAAAGTATTCTTGGCTGCATGTTCTTCTCATTTAGTACCCTGAATATGTCTTGCCAGGCCTTTCTGGCTTGCCAGGTCTCTGTGGATAGGTCTGATGTTATTCTGATGTTCCTCCCTCTGTATGTAAGGAATCTCTTCCCCCTAACTGCCCTTAAGATGGTTTCCTTTCTAAGATTTGTGAGTTTTACTATTACTTGCTGGGGTGTTGGCCTGTTTTTCTTGATCTTGGGAGGGGTCCTCTCTGCCTCTAGGATGCAAATGTTTGTTTCATTCCCCAGATTAGGGAAGTTCTCAGGTACTATTTGCTCAAATATATCTTCTAGTCCTCTCTCTCTCTCCACTCCCTCCGGGATTTCAATAATTCTGACATTGGAACACTTCATGGTGTCACTTATTTCTCTGATTCTATTTTCATGGATTCTGAGTTGTTTCTCCTGACCTCCTCTTTTCCCTGTTTATCTGTTAAATTGTCTTCCAGGTCACTGATTCATTCTTCTGCCTCACTTACCCTATGGCTGTTAGATTATCTAGATTGGATTGGATCTTATTGATAGCATTTTTACGTTCTGCCAATTCAGCTTCGTTTCTGCCCTTAGAGACTCTATGTTGCCATTAATTGATTTCTCCATTCTAGCTATTGTCTTTACAATTGTTAGCCTGAATTCCATCTCTGACGTCTTGGTTATATCTGCATCCATTTGTATATCTGTGGCATAAGTCATAATCTCTGAGTCTTTTCTATTTTGGGGGTTCCTTCTCCTAGTCCTTCTGTTGATGGGTGGTTGAGGGAAGGTATAGAGTCCAAATTGTTGACCAGAACCCAAGCAAGATGCACCTGTTTACTAGGGACCTTAGGGTTGCTGGCCTCTTGTTTTCCCAGCCTGTCTTCTCGGGGGGTGGGGGGCTGCCGTGTGGTTACTCAGGAAACCCTGTTTGGGCAGAGTTGCTCTGCCCCCCTATGGCGAGGAATGTGCTCAGTGGGAACCAGTTTTGGGGGCTTTTGTTCTCTGGAGGCTTTCCCTGGCAGCTTTCGCATCTTTTCCTAGAGTCAGATCAGAAGAGATGGTTTCCAACCCTCTGCCTCAGAGCAGAGAGATCTCATTCTAATCTTCAGTGAGCTCTCCAGGCCACACTATCTCTGTCTCTGTCCGTGCTGCTATAAACTGCGGCATCCTGGGTTGTGCGCCTCTCCACAGCACCCCCAGTCCTGCCTCCAGGTCAGGGCACATCTCTTCCCTTTGTGCTTCTAAAACTGCCAGCCGCTCCCAGTTCACACGCGCAATCCCGCTGGTCTGGGTTTCCATCCAGGGGACTGCCCTAAAGTCCTTTCCCCAATGCTACCCGACTGCGAGTCTGTGCCCCGTCCCCAGCATGGGAGGCTGTCGCTCACTGTCAGTGTAGGATCCCCATGGCCAGGCTCCCTCCTGCCGCCATTTATCCTCTGATATCTGCCTGCGGAATCACGGCTCCCTGCTTTGTACCTCAAAATCAACCGTCTGTGATATTCTGTTTGTAGAGATCCAGATCTTCTTACATCTCAGGCTGATTTCGTGGGTGCTCAGAGTGGTCTCATAGATATCCTGCTCAATTCCAGGGAACAGTTGGAATAGGGTCTCCTACTCCTCCACCATCTTTTCTCCTCCCATAGAAGCTTTTAATGAATGTTTGATGGATTAATGACCAGGCAGTTTATCTGGATCTTAAAGCCAATGTCCACTTTAAGGTAGACCCACACCTACCCTTTCCAAACTACATGGAACATATCTATCTCCAAAAGAATGTGCCCAATTTTGCCCTCTCAGTGTGGGTGTAAAACTGCAAGGCACTCTCAGAGAAACCAAGAAATCCACCCAATTACATTGCACTTTTGAGGGCAACATAAGGTACACTTGCCACAGATGTACTAACATTAACTTCATGAAGGCTGCCTTGCTGATCTTGTTTTGTACTTCTCTTGCTCACCTTGCCACCCTTCCATCATTCTGGACTCCTTTCTACAGATCTCAAATCCAGGTATTAATTCCAGTGTATCATGAATCCTGGGCCATGATCTTTTGTTTATACCTATGTGACAAATAAATGGAGAAGAACTGGCTCTTTTTCAGTAAAAAATAATCTGAGTATAATCTGACTCAGCTGATTGGCCAGGCTGCAGGTGGAGGTTGTTCTGGGAGGCAGAATGGTATGTGGCATGGCCTCAGGAATGCTTGAGAGATCTGCCTACTGACATCTAAACCATTAGCAATGGGGCACACTCTTTAAGCTGGTTGTTCTTGGAGGAGTAGTGCCTGATCAAGCACTTGTTTCTCAGCCTGGAAGACTGTTGGAGCTCAATAACATTTGTCAAATAAAAAGGAGATGAAATCTGTTTATTGCAATATTTTCTTAATAGCATAGCATAGCCTTATTGTTGTGAGGAGAAAGAAATGAGGACTCTGGGTCCTTAATATGGAGACCAGAGAAGGGAAAAATTTGCAGAGAAAAACAAGTAGAGCTGAAGGAAGAGCTTGCTTTAGAAGATAATCACTGTGGAGGGACCTGTGATGACTGTAGAAGATACATTTTTCCAGGGAGAAGATAAGAGTCTTTACCTTTGTCGTGGGATAGCTTCTGCCAGAGCTTCAAACAGAGGGGCATGGCAAATCCTCTTCTCCTTTCACTCCGGCCTAATCTCGCAGGGGGTCATGTTGCTTTGTCCATCCAGAATCTCATTCTAAGAAATGAGCAGATGAAAACTCACCCTCTGCCCCACTCATTGCTTCTCTTGTGGTCAAAGAAAATTGCTGGTATGGTTGCATGCTTTGACTACATTCTCTGCATGTTTTGAAGAGACCATCATGAAGCAAGAAAGGTCTAGACAAGACATACTTCCTGTGAGGATGCTTCCTAATTTGAGTTAACTTCTCCAAGACCAAGAACCCAGTAATTTATTGAGGAGTGGAGAAAAATATCAGCACTCATACTCATGTACATAGTTTAAGCTTTACTAAAATTCAATATACATATGAGTTGATGAATAAACATATACTGGGTATATACATATAACAACATTTTACTAATGGAGTACATAGTAAAAAATGCTGATGTCCATTGCATTAGACAATATAAGGTATATATGCCCAGAGTCAAAAGGATCTGACTGGGGAAAGGGTTGCAGGATCCTACAAAACAGCTCACTGCATTTAACCAGCTGCATAAAAAGGCAGGTTCTATCTCCCTCCTAGAATTGTGGACAGGCTTCTGCTCACAGATTGCCTTGAACCTGGCTGACCCAGTTCATGTGCATTGTGTTTGTCCATTTATGGGCTGACATGTGAGCAACTGTATTGCATTATTTATAAGGAAAACAAAGTATCCTGAGCTCCTCGCCACATACCTTGTCTTTCACAAAGAATGGGGCTTCACTTCATATGTGGAATTTGAGAATTCCATGCCTCCCTGACAGTGTCTTGTTACCATCTCTTATCATACATCCTGGTCTATCAGGGAAATAGCATGAATTTTTTAAGAGACTGAACACATATAATGCAATAGAGCACAATCTTTCCAAAGGAGTTATTATAAAGCTCTTTATTTCTTGTAAGAAAATCCCTAAATACATATTTATAATATGTATTAGAAGTCTCTGAATACATATTTAGATGACAAGTTATGTGTTTAGCTGTCCCAGAGTACTTATTTTAAAATGTTACAAAGAATTAGGGAAATTCCAAGAGACGTATCACAGTTCCTACAACTACCAAGCCAGAGAAAGTTGTTTTGAAGAGTGGCTGACCTCTTGTGCATAGGGGACTGTTTGGTACTGTTTTAATTGTCTTTTAAAAATAGAATTAGACATGAAGCAAATAGAGCAAATTCAGTGCTCATTGCACAGGCAAAGAACCTCCCAAGACAGGCTTATCTTAAACGCACATTTAATAAATCAGATAACCCCAGATAAAATGACTGAAAATATCTAACTCATTCATTCCCTGTTCTCCTTTCTGTGCCCAGATTATGTAACATAATTTCCCTCTTTTCATGCATTCATTATGTACCTTCCAGATCACTTTGCAGCTTTATGGGCTTTTCAGATATCTGGATGCTTGCCTGTGTGTGCTGGATATTTTATAAGATGACCTCAAGTGTCCAGCATAGTTTATAAGAATTATAAAAGAGAAAGGGCAGTATGATATAAGGGAAGACAGTATGGAATCTTAGAATACTGAGCTCAAAAGCATTATCCAATCCAGTGCCTTCTCATTTGAAATATGAGCATTCTAGGGATACCCAGCGAGGTTTGTGACCTTCTCAACATTAGGCCCATATCTACTGTGAAAAACAAGACTACGAGGAACTGTGGAATGTCTTGTGTTCTTTCCACCTTTGCTGCATCTTTTCTTGACAAGCCACACATCACACCCTAACCCCACAAGTCTTTCTTCAGAACCTTATTTCCTTGTGCAAAGTAGTGGGATGTCTCCACCTCCAAGACAAGGAAAGATAAGGTGTTATAAAAGCCAAAGAAAAATGCTTTTCAGAGAAAATGCTAATGTAGTACTTACAAGGGGTGATGCAGAGATGTTCCTGATTCTTTTTGCACATGGTGAGATATATGGTCCTGGTCTGCTCAAAGCAGGAAGGTGCAGAAAAATGCATGATTATGGGAAGATTTTGACAGTCCTTAGATTCCAGGAATGGGTTTTAGGGGTCCCAGAACCACCTGAAATTGAATCAAAAATTGTGTGCCAAGGTGCATGTTACCAGGGAGAATATCAAAAGCTTCCTTAGAGATGTTTGTGATACCTCAAAGTTTAAGAACTACTTGAGCAGAGTCTTGGTTAGGACTCATGGATATAGGATGCTGGTTGGAGCTACCAGTGTGGTCCAGCTTGCAGCTCCTCAAAAATACAGCAGGCTCTGCAGGTATCATTTTCATTCTATAAATATATGCGTGGATGGGCCTGGGTTGTGATAAGATGGTGAGAAGCCCAGAAAAGATTGCTGGAAAGGAATAGAGGTATATAGGTGAGCAGGAGGCTGTCCCTCCCCTCACAAACCCAACTCACATCTCCTTCCTTGCCTGGACATTTTATTTAGACTTCCAACCTAGAATTCCAAGAGTTGGGAAATTCATCTGATTTATGTCCTCCGTGTGTTCTCACTGTTGCCCTTACCTTCTCCACTTTCTGGATTTTGAAAATCCTATCAGATCAATGGATGTATGAGACCAAGGGTGGAAGAAGGGATTGCCAGCAGAAAAGCTGGAGGGGAACTTGTGGGGGGGATGGAAATGCTCTTGGACTCGACTGTGGTGGTCACTGAATGGTATACAGAAAACAGATACATTTTATTGTATGTAAATTATACCTCAATGTAGTTGACTTAAGACCAAAACCAAAAATTGAACTGTTTGTTGTTCACCCCAGTGGCCAACTGATCACTTCTTTTTGTGAGGGCCACTAGTACTTAGAATTGGTGCCCTTGTTTTATGCACACATACACCTTCTGTCTACTTCATTTCCTGGCTCACTCCCCTGCTACCTCTCAGATCCTGAAAGCCTGGCCCATGGCTTGCTCTTTTCTCTTCTCTTGAGTTCTCCATAGCAACAAACACTATGTTAAAGAAATACCCGTTGATGATAGCAATGCTCAAGCAAATTAAAGAATGAAGCTGGTCAATGTCACCCAATCATATAGAAGACAGTTGTCAAATTGCTTTGGAAGGGATTGGGGAAGGGGGTGTTTCTTGATTACTCAAAAACTGGATTCAAAGTCAGATGACTTGTATTCAAGCCCCAGCTTTGCCACTTAGACTCTATATGATTTGGGAGAGTTACTTCACTTTTCTGAGCTTTATGTCTTTAAATGGAGGTATAAGAAATACCTGTTTTAACTACTTCTTCAGGAGATGTGTATGAAGATTTCTCCACAAATCATAAAATTATATGTAATTAGTGTTTTTATAGTGTGCAATTAGTCAATAATAAATATTTTTCTTCTTTCATTTAAGAAAATACTGACATTTTAAGGAAAATGAATCTTCATTTTTGAACTTTAACAGGAAAGTTTTTTTTTAATTTTTGAAACATTTCTTAAAGCTCCTGGAATAGTTTTATTACACGATTATGTGATCAAGCATGAAAAAGTATTTTAAGTTATAAATAGCAAATTGTTTGATCTATTCTGTATTTTGGTATATTTTGGAAATGGTTACTTAGCGTTATTACCATTAGTGATTTTTATTTGGCCTACTCAAAAACAGATATTTAAATATGTGTTCAGTAATTTATTATGTTTATCAACATCAAATAATAATATTTAGTAAATGGCATTATGGACAGTTTTACATTTTTTAAATGAATATATTTACAGTTGAAATCACCCTCATGGGTGGCTGTTGTTTTAGTTGATTCTTTAATGATCTCATTATTTTTTACATTCATCATTACCTTCTTTTTAATTTATTTTAAAAAGAAAAAGTAAAGCTTATACTACAGCAGATAAATTTCCAGATTCGTTATCATTTCTTGTTTTAAACTTGAAGTGATTTTGAAAAGAAATCTGTGCTTTTTCAACTTTGCTCAGAATCTAAAACAATGTCAATGTTTGCCAAGTTGGAAAGTAAAATATTAGGAGAAAATTTAATTTCCAAGCTCCCAAAAGGTCACATAGAGGCAAATGAGGAAGATAAATTTAATTAATTTATTTTAAATAAAAAAGCCTTAAATGCCCTTTAGAAGAAAAACACCATTTCAACAAATGTGTTTTAAACGGAAGTGACAATTTCTATCGCTTTGGGAACAGATATGAAAAAAAGTAAATCAACAATGCTAAGCCCACATAATAATCCACAGTGAGTCAGTAGAGGTTATGACAACAGCAGCCTGAAGGGTACAAATCAGCTATTAAAATATCTATGTCTATTATGTGCACAAAAGCTTTGTATCCTACTGAGAGGAAAGAGCTGGGAATGGTACTTAGGGCCTATCTTTATTTCATGTTCAAAGAAGAGTCCAATTTTAAGTAGTAACAGCATGTCTGCAAGTATTCAGTTTTATTACAAGAAACTAAAACAAATAGCCCCACTCCACAAAGAGGCAGAATCAAATGTCACTGGTTTGATCTATTTCAAAACATCTCGCTTTATCAGAGAAACCACTTCTAACAACTCTTTTCAAAAAGATGGCATAGGAGGGGGATCAAGAGCCCAATGCAAGTCCCATCCCATGGCCAGAATTTCTGACAAGCCATACACAAACTTGGAAGCTATTGCAGATGAAGTTGTAAGGTAACATGATCCTAAACAAATGTGTTGGAAATAGGAGCCCTCCTCAGTTGAACCCCAGAGAGCCATGCTCTTTACAAAGCTCATTCCCCGTTGATGATCTCTTTGGTCATGAGTATCTGACATCCCAGTAATTTGTGGCAACCATTGCTTCATAGGACTAAAGGACAAATGAGCAAAACCCTGCTGCTAACCAACTAATGTTCTAAGTAATGCAATATCTGTGGTGCAGTCAGCAGAGAACATATAGTTTAAAACAGTATAGCTTTGTCATGCACTCAATGAGCATTTATAGAGAGCCTGTTGGTTATATACTAGGATCTTTAGTAGTAAGATTCAAATATGAATCAAAGGCTATGAATCCCTGCCTTCTTGTAGTTTTATAATACACCTCAAGAACTTATGGTCTAGTTTGGTAACTGAGTTCTTGCCCATTAATGATCCTTATAATGAAACAGGCCTTTTTCCTGCAAGTAGCTTAATTTCTAAGGTTATTTTTCAACTTACATTTTAATGTTCCCTGGTTTTATTCCTGGTACCAGAATATAATCTTCCTTTCACAAATGTGTATTGAACTCTTTTTGCTAAGCAAATTTCTGGGGCAATAGATAGATCGCTGTTCATGAGACTGCCTGTCATGTATGGTGACTACCCAGCAAGAAAGCAATGAGCTATCTTGAGAGGAAGCTTTGAGGATGCATTCATAGGAAGGGCTCACTATCCTGGCATGCAAGTGTGTATGCACACACAAAGTTTTTTGATTCTCTTATTTATACATGGGACATGCTGATGTTATATGAGAGGATTTTTATTTACCTCAATCTCCTAATATGTCACGCTTTTATTTATATTTCTGTGAATACTGATAGCTTTTCATTATAGAATGACCCTTTTTTATTTTTATTTCTTTATTATTATGTTATGTTAATCACCATACATTACATCATTAGTTTTTGATGTAGTGTTCCATGATTCATTATTTGTGTATAACACCCAGTGCTCTATGCAGAATGTGCCCTCCTTAATACCCATCCCCATGCTAACCCATCCCCCTACCCCCTCCCTTCTAGAACCCTCAGTTTGTTTTTCAGAGTTCATCGTCTCTCATGGTTCATCTCCCCCTCCAATTTACCCCCCTTCATTCTTCCCCTCCTGCTATCTTCTTCTTCGTCGTCTTTTTTTTTTTTAACATATAATGTATTATTTGTTTCAGAGGTACAGATCTGTGATTCAACAGTCTTGCACAATTCACAGCGCTCACCATAGCACATACCCTCCCCAGTGTCTATCATCCAGCCACCCCATCCCTCCCACCCCCCACCACTCCAGCAACACTCAGTTTGTTTCCTGAGATTAAGAATTCCTCATATCAGTGAGGTCATATGATACATGTCTTTCTCTGATTGACTTATTTCACTCAGCATAACACTCTCCAGTTCTATCCACGTCGTTGCAAATGGCAAGATTTCATTCCTTTTGATGGCTGCATAATATTCCATTATATATATATATATATATATATATATATATATATATATATATGCCACATCTTCTTTATCCATTTATCTGTTGATGGACATCTTGACTCTTTCCACAGTTTGGCTGTTGTGGACATTGCTGCTATAAACATCGGGGTGCACGTACCCCTTCGGATCCCTACATTTGTATCTTTGGGGTAAATACCCAGTAGTGCAATTGCTGGATCGTATGGTAGCTCTATTTTCAACTTTTGAGGAACTTCCATACTATTTTTCAGAGTGGCTGCACCAGCTTGCATTCCCACCAACAGTGTAGGAGGGTTCCCCTTTCTCTGCATCCCTGCCAACATCTGTCGTTTCCTGACTTGTTAATTTTAGCCATTCTGACTGGTGTGAGGTGATATCTCATTGAGGTTTTGATTTAGATTTCCCTAATGCCGAGTGATGTTGAGCACTTTTTCATGTGTCTGTGGGACATTTGGATGTCTTCTTTGGAAAAATGTCTGTTCATGTAGAATGACCCTTTTTAAAATGCAGTTGCTTTCTGAGTGAACCTTCGAATTTTATTCTACTACAATATGGTGGTATGGTGACTAAGTAGTTTTGAGTATAAGTACTGGAGTCAGAATGCTCAAGTTTGAACCTTGAGTCTGCTAGTCATTAACTGTGTGACACTGAACACATTACCATTACTTTGCTAAGTGATGGCAATAGAGTAAGGAGTAACATAATCAGGGCTCTCTAGAGGTTTTCTCTGTTCTTTGTCACTGGTTCACTCTAATATACCTGTTGTTGGGAACATGGAAAATAATCCTCCCAGGAGTGAAACCCTCAGTGACGGGCTCCAAAGTTTAAAGCTAGGCCTGGTGGCTGTTCTCTCCTATATCCACCACGCCTCCATATTTCCCAACATGATTACCTCCACCTTAATGAGGACAAAGAGATCACTCTGCCATCATGGATAGCTGATAAAATTTATGAAGATAAGGAAGAGGAGAATGTCAGACAGAAGCAGGTTTACCATTAAGTTAATGAAATTCAGGTTTCAGGAATCCTTACTTGGCCAGGTGGCTTTGAGGCCCTGGGAGAGACCCGAGTAATGCATTCACATAACCATAAATTTTCATAAAGTTGGCAAAAGGAAAATATTTTATTGATTTTCTTTAAGAGGGGCCTTTCACATTATATATGTTTTGGCCTATTCCTTGCCACAAAAGTGGTCCCTCCCACCATGACAAAGATGGTGATGATGATTAATAGCTAATGTTATTGTGGTTATTGTGCACTTACTGGGTGCCATGCACAATGGTAAGGGCTTTACCTATGATCCCATTTAATCCTGTTGTTCATTAGGACTTCAGTAACATTGAACATAAAGATCTAGCAGCAAGCTTGAGAAACCAGGGTGTTGGAGGCAGCAAATTCTGTCATGACCTACTCTCCACAATCAAAGATTTGGGGGGCATTTTTTATCATAGGGTCCGTAGACCTCTGTGATGTTCATGGACGATGCAGAGGCCCATGAACATGGATAAGAAAAAAAAATGCATCTCTCTTTTCACTAACCTCTAACTGATATTTAGCATTCCTTCTATTATGAATGCAGGATCCAAATCTGAGTAGCATTAGCAATTCTTTTTGTCACCAATAGAAATTAAAAATATTTTCATAATACATACAGTTGCTGCAGATATCTGGAAATATTATTTATGCTCAACACTGCTTCAGATTTTGGTAATTATTAGACCTGCTGCTAGAATTTTTAAATGTTTTAAAAAGAAGCACATATATTACAGTAACACAATTATTTACAAAAATATTTTGATAAATGTATTTTAGGATAATTGGTTTACTTTGCTATGGTTTTATGAATTTAATAACAATATTCTGAGAAGAGTACATAGATTTCACCAGACTGCCAATAAAGGCCATGGCACAAAATAAAAAGAAAAGATCCCTGCACATTTCCACTTCTAGTAATGATGAGGGACCAAGACTACATTATTCACCCACCTTAAACAATGAAAAAAAAATAGACAGCTTATAAAAAATTAGTTTTAAGATATTGAACAGTAAGCAGTATAAGACAATGATACCTATGGAAAGTTAAAAAAAAAAAAAAGAGGCAAGCCCTATGGTGATCTCAGCTTGCTCCCTCAAGAGTTTCCAGGAAGAGGCTGTAACCAGATCCCAGTAGTTTCCTTGAACTGAAGAGATGGGATTGAGAATTCAGAGAGGCCAAAGAGGCAAGAATTTGCAAGGCAGAGTGCTGGAGAAGAGAGAGCTGCATAGAGAGAGGACGTTTTAGATCTCCAAAGTGTTCTCTTTAAGTCTTCTACTGTGTTTTGCTCAGCACAAGGATGTGAAGAAATCACTACATCTGGAGAAAAAACCTATAAAGGATCAGGTGAAACAGTCACAAGTGATTATACGGGGCTTGTTATAATTTTTGTTCCTCCCAGACAGAGTGGAACAATCTTGTAATACATGGGGCATTGGGTAGAGTACTCAGAATTGTATTGCCTTAATAGCAATGAAAAATTAGCCCTAAAGACTACTCTGATTTTTCCATACCAAATTGTATAGGTAATCCTTGAAAAGCTTATCAAAGAATTTGTTTGAGTCTCAGAATGAAGCTCAAACATATTAAAAAGAATTTAAAAATATTCAGCATACAAAAATAAAAAAATTCATATATCAAGCATCCAATAAAAATTTTCTCATACATGCAAAGAAGCAGGAAAATACACCTAGTATAAGAGAAGATATTAATCAATACAAAAAGACAGATATGATCCATATGAAAGAATTAGCATACAGGGATATTAAAAATATATTCCATATTCTCAAAAAAGTAAAATAAAGCATGAACACATTAAGGAGAGACATGGAAGATATTTAGAAAGACCCAAATAAAACATAGAGATTAAAAAAAACCCTGAGATTTAAAAGTAAATAGGATGAGATTATCAGAAGATTGGACACTACAAAAGAAAAGGTTAGTGAATTTGAAGACATGGCGATAGATAATAGCCACAGTGAAGCACAGAGAGGAAGAAAAAACTGAAAAATGAAAAATAAGCAGCATCAGTGAAGTGTAGGAAATTTTCAATCAGACTAATATATTTGTTTTTGGAGTCCTCAAAAAAGAGAAGGGCATAGAAAAATATTTGAAGAAATAAAGGTGAGGAATTTACAAATTTAATGAAAAATATAAACCCAGAGATCCAAGAAACTCAATAAATCCCAGGCATAAAAACACGATGAAAACTACACCAAGGCATATCATAATCAAATGGCCAAAACCAGTAAGTAATAAAAAGAAAATCTTAAAAGTAGCCAAAGGCACAGCCCATACAGAGGCAAAAATGATAAGAATGATTGAAGACTTCTCATTGGAAACAATGCAGGCAGACAGAAGAGCAAAGTACTAAAAGAACAAAATTGTCAACCTAAAATGATGTATACTCAACAGGAATATCTCTCAAACACAAAAACCAAAATAAAGACTCTCAGAAAAAAGCTGAAGTCTAAATCTACACAAAGAAATGAAGAGCACTGGAAATGGTAAACATGTAGCATGCATATATTAAAATATGTTTTCTTATTTTAAAATTATCTTTAAAATATAATTGATTATTTAAAGCAGAAATAATCATGACATATTGAGGGGTTCTATAATATCTGTGGTATTAACATGTATGACAAAAATAATGAAAGAATGGGAGAGGAGAAATGGGTGTATACTGTTGTAGTGGTCTCACACTCTGTATGAAATGGCATAATATTACTTGAAGTTCTATATTTTAAAAATATATATACTATAAACCCTTAAAGCAGCCACTGTAAAAAAAAAAAAAGAGGTATAGCTAGTAAGCCACAAGGTATATAGAGTGGAATAATTTTAAAATATATTCAATTAATCTAAAAGAAAGCAGGAAAAAAGGATGTCTTAGTCTGCTCAGGATGCCATACCAAAATACCATAGACTGGGGACTTAAACAACAGAAATTTGGGGTGCCTGGGTGGCTCAGTTGGTTAAGCGACTGCCTTCGGCTCAGGTCATGATCCTGGAGTCCCGGGATTGAGTCCCACATCGGGCTCCCTGCTCAGCGGGGAGTCTGCTTCTCCCTCTGACCCTCTTCCCTCTCGTGCTCTCTATCTCTCATTCTCTCTCTCTCAAATAAATAAATAAAATCTTTAAAAAAAAAAAGCAACAGAAATTTATTTCTCATAGTTCTGAAAGCTGGGAAGTCCAAGATCAAGATGCCAGACAATGCACAGTTTCTGGTGAGAGTTCTCTTCCTGGCTTGAAGATAGCTACCTACTTGCTATGTCCTCACATGTCATTTCCTTTGTGTGGGCATGTAGAGATGGGGAGGGAGATCTCTCTCTCTTCCTTTTCTTATAGGCGCCACCTTATAAGGCCCATTATGAGCGTCCCATCTTCATAACTTAATCTAACTCTGTCTCCCAAAAGCCCTATCTCCAAATATCATCACATTGTAGGCTAAGGTTTTAACATGAATTTGGTAGAGGGGACACATTCATTCCATAAAAAAGGGAGAAAGGGAGTAAAGAGATGGGATACATATAAAACAAAGAAAAACATGGTAGATTTAAATG
Organism: Zalophus californianus; assembly: GCF_009762305.2. NCBI lineage: Eukaryota > Metazoa > Chordata > Mammalia > Carnivora > Otariidae > Zalophus > Zalophus californianus. Next base: position 88,927,997 of record NC_045600.1, read on the forward strand.
AAATGATACCAATAATTACATTAAATGTAAATGGTTTAAACACCTGATTAAAAATGAGAGATCATCAGATTGAATAAAAAAGCAAGATCCAAGATATGCTGCCTGTAAGAAAATAAGAAACTTACTTAAAATATAAAAACAAATATTGGTTAAAAGTAAAATTATACAAAAAGTTATATCATGATAACACTAATTAAAATAAAGCTGACTGGCTATATTGAGCTTAGAAAATGACCACGAAGTATCATTTCATAATGACAAAGAAGTCAATTCATCAAGAGAACATAACAATCTTAAGTATTTCTGCACTTAAAAACAGAGCTTACAAAACATGAAACAGAAACTGATAGAAGTAAGAGAATTGGAGATTCTCATAGGCTTAATGGAGTGAGGGGCTATGTTGAAGGAAACCTATGTGGCAAGGGCATATGACAGCCTCTAGGAACTTCTGGTGGCCACCATGTGGCCTGAGAGTAGCCTCGAGCCAATAGTCAGCAAAAATCCAGCCCCCTCAGTCAAACAGCTGCACAGAAATGAATTCTGTGAACAACCTGAATAAGCTTGGAATCAGATACTTTCCAGTTGAGCCTACAGAGGAGAACACAGCCCAGCGACTCCTTGATTGCAGCCTTGTGATATATTTTGTAGGACTTGCAGATGGATTGGATATGAATGGAGTTGAAGGAGGCTCTGGGAGAGGAGAATCAAGTATGATCTAGTTTGATTTGGCACTGGGTGCGTCGTGATTTACTAAGCTAGGAAGGACCATGGAGTAACAAATGGAAGTAAATGTGGGTATCAAGAATTCTGTACCAATTGTACTAATTTTGAGATGCCTGTGATACATGCAAGGGGAAATATTTAAATTTAAAAACTTGTAAAATAACCACAAAACAAATGATAGATTTTTCTCCCTTTTTCTCCTACAGCCTTCCACTTAAACCAGTATTAAATTTTATTAACAATTTCTGTGAAAACTCTATTAAGTTCTATTTAAAAGGATTTCATCTCTCTGGCCAATATCAGAGATAACTATCTGGGGGAAATCTGGAGTAGTGCAGAATATACTGTATTTGGTCCTTCTACTTCAATTTTCTGAATAACACATGAATTTATGAAATAAAATCCATTCCTTAAAAAATCAATTCCAGTAACTCCTCCATTGACCTTTTAAGCTCTCTAGATCCCTATATTCAAATCCCCATGTCAGGGAGCTTTAAAATCTTACATAAAGACTAAGAAAAATATCTATTTTCTAGGTTTTGTTAAGACATAGTGAGGTGAGGTTAAAGTCTTCTAATTAGCCATCCCACAGCTGTGTCTTCTCATTTGCAACCAAATGACACTCAACCAAGAGGAGGAATTCTCCTCCTGTGAATTCTCAAAAATTATTTAGAATTACTTAGAATCTAATTTTTATACCCAGGGAGCCTCATAAGGAGGAGTCAGGCTCATTACTGCTTATCAGAAATTACTTTTCTTCTCGAGTCCTTTTTTACCCTGAAAGGCCAATTTTGATAAGAAGTGGAGATCTGAGTCAATAAGAGGGGGAAATCACTGCAAGCAGTGATCAATGGAGCCTGGTTTGCCAGGCTTATTTAGAGTTGCCAAGAAATCTTCTTGCCAATGACCAAATCTTACAAAATAATAAGTACCCTACTCTAAATGTGCTTTGAAAGCAGTGAAGGAAAATCATATTTCTGCCATGATTAAAGCTACATCATGATGCTGTATGCTTGAGGACAGATGTAAGAAGGAGCAAAGACAACTGGAAATAGGTGATTTGTTAGTGTTATGTGATCATAGCTTTTTCCCTTTGTTTTCCAAACTTTTGTGTAGAAAGTATTGTGAGGGAAGGTGGGGAACATTAAAATATATTGCAAAAATCTTATCATTTCTTATTTAAGCTTAAATAGGATCATAACACTGTGTAAACAACAAATCTCGGTTTTGGTAAATGTTAGATTTCTAGTAAATATTGAAAATAAGTGTATAAAATGTTTGTTACCAATAAGTGTCATAACATACAAGAGCAGATATAATGACCTAGAAATTAATTCAAGTAAATTTGTCTTGATCTTATGAAATCACTATTAATATTTGCCCTAACCAAGCATATTGAGTCATTTCCATGGTCCACAAGGCCCCACATGGTCTAACTCCTGCCTACTTCCTCTTCCTGCCTTTTTCCAACCAGTACCCTTCTCATTCTCCAACCCCCTTGGCCTCTGCCTCCTTGAACAAGCTCATTTCTATCCCAGGACCTTTATACTTTCTCTTCTCTCTGGCTGGACCACTCTCCCCTTGGTCTTTACATTGCTGCCTTTATTCAATTCTTGAAGTATGACCTCTGAGAGGCCTTTAGTGACCACACCATCTAAAATAACTGTACATCCACTCACAGCCACCCTCTGCAGTCACTGTCCATCTCATCACACTGTTGTTTCTACATAGCAGACACCTCACAATCAAAATTGCTTTTATTCATTTGAACTACTTGTTTATAGTCTGTCTCCCCTAACATGCACACACATACACAAACATGCTTGGATGTAAACTGCATGAACACATAGACTTTATAGCTTTCCTCTTCACCATTATATCTGCCATGTATAAAACAGACATTCTGGAATATTTATTGGGCAAGTGGTTAGGTTGAAACATGCAGAACAAGAAATCTGAGGTTTGTCTGTCAGATTTGATAATCATATGACAGTATCACAGAGGGCATGGAACCAGAGTCTTTCCATCATTAAAATTAGTGGTAGTAATAATCATCATCACAATCATGATTCTAAGTAAATTCTTATTGATAAAGTGAGGTGTACAGGATGTTAGGAAGAGGCTTCTTGGAAATTTAATTGCTTTCTGTCCTTGGATGAGTCATGCATGCTCTTTGGAATGGAAAATCTTGTCCTTGCATGTTAATTTAAGAAGATGAACTAAGATCAGTACAAACACCCTAGTCCTGGAAGGATAAAATCCATAAGATTAGAGCTTCCACTTGCAGAACACATTTAAAATAAGCAAGGAATAAATGTTTTTGTTTGCATCTTCACATTTATATGGTGGGATGGATGAAAAAGGCTATAAATGTTTACTGGTTCAAGTCAATGTGTATTAGATTTGATCCTGCCTCATGAGCAAGATAGTCCTTGTGTATTACCAGAGTTTTCTGAATATTCATAAAGGCACCCTTTGGTGATTCTAGATATTGATTTTTTTTTTTTGGCTTTTTGTACTCAGCCAGCATGATTCATTTCAAATCTTGGTACTGCCATGGAGCTTTTCCAGATGACTTCTGTTCTCTCTATTTCTCTGACATCCTGTAGCAATTATTGATAATTAAATGTGTCCTGTCTTGGGCTATTTTTGCTTTCTTAAACTCTTCTTTTGGGTTCTTTTTGTTTTGATTGTTTGGGGGCTATTATTTAAAATTTAAGACCTGTGTCTCATCTCTCTAACTAGATTTTTAAGGCAGAGGTGATGCTTTAAACCTTTTTAATACTCCATATTTTGTGGCAATACAGATGTTGCCTGATTAGCGATTCCAGAGAGTGGATGCCACACCTCAATGCCCCATCTCAGCTTCTCTGTTCTCAGGTGGGACATACATAGGTGTTTTTGCAAAAACTGAACCTCTTTCCCACAGTCTCTCTGAATATCGATCTGGGGTGACGCTGTTGTTACCTGAGACATAAACATATTTCTTGCTACGCTGCCGTCAGAGATTAAATCGTTGGACATAATGAACTAGAGTTAAGACTACCAAATTCTTAAGTTTCTCAGATAAAATGAAAAACACATTAGTTGTGGTGGTTTGTTGTTATCGTTTTTTCCTGTTTCTGTGAGCCGTAGCAAATTGTGATTACTCTTTTTACAATGAATAGATAAAAGGCTTTCTCTTTTTCTTTATTATGTTAGGCAAGAGTACAGGTAATTTCGCCTCTTGTAAATATTACTTAATTCACCTTGGTGGAGAAGGAAGGGCTGATGTAAAGCTAAAACCTTTTCTTCAAGAACCGGATCTTTGTAGCCCTGTATATACAGTTGCTGGCCTCGCTTGTAATTCATTAAATCCTTTAGCAAAACAGATGGCATTGAAAGAGGCACGTGGACAGAAAGAAGATGCCTGGCCACAAAGAGATGTAGCTACAAAACCAATCCAATAATGAATTTGGATGTGGGAAGGATTTTTTTTTAAGAAGAGTCTCCGGTAAGTAAATAAGAATACCTCAGATTCTAGAAGGGATAGTAACAATCCACTGTAGCAATAACAGAAACAATCAAGATCTAAATCTAATTAGTTTCTCGTTTTAGTACAAGTTTTTCAGTTGCAAGCTGAGTTACACAGTGTACTCTGCATGGAGCTTGTCATTTTCCCCTTGAAATATTGCTTAAGCTGTTCTTCAGAGACTCTGAAAAGTTCTACCTGGTCCTTCACAATTATTCAATTATGAGCATCCTTTTCCTCACAATTCAAAGCCTTCTCCGTAAAGTCTTTCCTGATCATTTTTGACCATAACAAGTTCTCTTGATTCAGTTCCTATAGCCCTTACTGCATATACTTTTCATTTAAATCTTAAAATATCCAGTAGTTTTAGTGCATTTCCAAATAAAAGGTCGTGTTGACTAAAGCAGATGGTAAGTATTCTGCAAGACCCAAGAACTGTATACGGCTGCCGCATGTACTGATGGTATTTAGGAGGCATCCCAGCAAGGCCCAAAGAGACAGACTTTAAAATCAGACAAACTTAGATCTGAAACATGTTTCCTCTTTTTACTAGATAATTGTGTGACTGTATTAGTTTCCTATGATGGTAGTAACAAATTGTCACAGAGTGGATGGCTTAAAACAGACATGCATGGTGTCACAGTTCCAGAGATCAGAACTGAAACCAAGGTGTTGACAGAGCCGTTCCTTGCCCCTTCCAGCTTCTGATGGCTCCAGGCTTGTGGCTGCACCTCTCCAATCTTTACCTTTGTGATCGCATTGCCCCCTCTTTTTCTGTGTGTCTTCTCCTCTGTGTGTGTGTTTCAAAACTCCCTCTGTTTCTTTTTTTTTTAAGATTTATTTATTCATTTGAGAGAGAGAGAGAGAGCATGCGCTTTTGCACATGTGCAAGATGGGGGAGGGGCAAAGAGAGAGAATCCCCAAGCAGTCTCCCTGCTGAGCTCAGAGCTCTACCTGGGGCTTGATCCCATGACCCCTGAGATCATGACCTGAGCTGAAGCTAAGAGTCAGACCAACTGAGCCACCAGGTGCCCCAAAACTCCCTCTGTTTCTTTCTTATGAGGATACATGTGATTGCATTTGGAGGTCATTTGGATAATCCAGGATAAGTTCCTCCTCTCAAGATCCTTATCTTAATCATATATTTTGCCATATAAGATAATATTCAGGGGCGCCTGGGTGGCTCAGTTGGTTAAGCGACTGCCTTCGGCTCAGGTCATGATCCTGGAGTCCCGGGATCAAGTCCCACATCGGGCTTCCTGCTCAGCGGGGAGTCTGCTTCTCCCTCTGACCCTCTTCCCTCTCGTGCTCTCTATCTCTCATTCTCTCTCTCAAATAAATAAATAAAATCTTAAAAAAAAAAAAAAAAAAAAAAGATAATATTCACAGGTTCTAGGGATTAGGGCATGCATGTATCTTTTTAGGGGACACTGCTCAACCTATATAGGAATCCCAACAAGATTTCACTTTTTTGAGCTACAGTTACTCATCAGTAAGATGAGGACAGTGACCTTCCATTATCACAGTTAAACGTATATTTTGTGTAAGACATATCTTGCAGGGTCACATAAATGGTAAGTAGCATTTCTCTGATGGACCACCCATTGCTATGGTAATAAGTTCAGCCACTGCAGCACCTTGTCCCTAGGGGTGTCTCATATGTGTTCATTAAGAAATGCATTCAGTTATCAGATGACATCAGCCTTCCCACCGCCCCCAACCACCACCATCACATCCTGCTTCAAGTGCCTTTGGTGATACCTAGCTTCTCAACTTCATGCCAAGCCACTGCTGCCCGTGCCCAGTTCTATGCCAAGAGCCCTGCTTCCTGGTACCCCCACATTTGCCAGGAATATATTCTACAGTCAGGTCTACTTTTCACTCTTCTCAGACTATTATTTTGAGGAGCTGCCAGCATGCTGCCATGGAGACTCTGTACTGCCACCACTGTGGTGTGGCCGAGTTACTCAACCTCTCAAGGCGCCAAAGTTGTACTGTGTTCTTCATAGTCTTGCATGTACACGAACTACCCTGCACCCTTGCCAAAATGGAGACTTTCTTCTCTCTCTCTAGTTTAATTTAAATACCTCTTTAATAGACAAGTACCTGGATATATATGAGTCCACGTACAGGTAGGTCGGAACACAAATCAAAGCGGCGGTCCCATGGATTGTCATACCCCGTTAATAAATGACGTACTGTCATGGACCAAGCCAGTTTGTCTTAATTAGTACCCTTAAGGGATTCTTATCTCCCTTGTGCAAATAGATGGATAATGTCACAAGTCGGCCAGGCATGTATGAATCCCAGTGATGAGTAGAGCTGAGACTCCAGCTAGAATACTCCATTCCTCTCTCTCTTACACCTTCTCACCTCCTCATTCTCCCACTTCCATCACTCACAAACACACAAGTAAATGCACCTTGCACAGCATCCACAATATGATAGGTGCTCAATAAATACAAGACTTTTTCTATCCCATATCCACAGTGCTTTTGCCTGCATAGTCAATAAATATGCTTTACCAGTGAATATATAAATCTCTATTCTGTAAGAAAAATGGAACTCTCCCTCATAAAATTGCAACCATTTAAAGTGGGCCTCTGACTTCTGACTTCAACCTCTGCTACTGTTAATTATCTGGTTATTAATAATAAGCCCCAAATATAGACCTTTGTATATTCATATGTAATTATGTAATAAGTAATTGAATTGTTCACATGCCATTTAAAATTCTTACTTCCTAGACACTTACTTTGCAACATTGCTGGTTGTGCTAAACTCTTTTACCTATGATAGGGAAAGGTCCCTGCTTGTAAGTTGTAAATCCAGGAAAGGATCTTGCCAGTTCTATAATAATATTTACCTAGTGGTTTTCTCCAGGGAAAAACATGCTTTTTTTGACATGCTTTTCAGATGCCAAAATGTTCATATTTACAACTGTTCATGGAGAAAAGGTAAAGATAAGAATTTTGATCCTTGTTTTATAAATGAGAACCCGAAGACCTAGAAAATGGTGACTGGCTCACATCAACATAAAAGCATTATGCCCTCCCTAATGCAAAGTTGGGATGGTTTCGGAAGCAGTGTGCCAAGTTTCCAAGCATTTATTGTAATTTTTGTTTCATGGACTAGTAATCATTTCTTACCCCTGAAATCACTGTGGAATGACACACTCCAGGTCTAGTAGGGGCCAAGAGAATTAAAGTAATTATGATGTAAACATGTTGGTATTTATGCTAATGCTTGCTAGAAAATGCAACCTATAGTAGGTGGATTGACATAAGGCCTTATACCCAGTGTGTTCTCATTAAACATGTGAAGGCTGAAAATGCAAGAAGGCTGGCAAATTTGTGGGAAAAAAACAACCTGAAAATGTTAGTTAAATGGCCGACTGAGAAGTAGAGGAAGGGATGGAAGAATAAAAAAGGCTGTTTAATTAGGGAAAAACTTGTAAGACTTGATCTAGATATGTGAGAAATGGCAGTGGGATTGTTTCTCTACCTTCATCACATCCCTTTTACACATCATGGCATTTTGCTTCACTTTAGGACATTGTCTCTTTTCATTCCATGATGGGATGTTAAGAGAAAACTGATAGAATTCTTTATCATCATGGGTTTTTGTAGGACCTAATCCAGCAGTATGGGTGTCATTTAGTAGATGTGCTTGCTAGGGCAGCAGGCAGAAAGAAGGTAAGTTTGGACTCCTTCCCCTACTGGCTATGTGATCTGGGAAAAGTTTCTTCGCTTCGATGGTCCTTAGTGTTTTCTCTCATCTGTAGTATGAGAAAAACAATATCAGCAGTGTTGGATTCAGATGAGACGGTTTATGTAACAGTACTTGAAGCATAGGCCAGTACATATGTTATGTAAATAATGGGCTTCTATCACTGTCTGTCACTTTCTGCACTAGACTTGTCTTCTTGCTGGAAAAAGAATGTAGTCAAGGAAATCAGAAACCTCAGCCTCCTTTCTAATTTAAATCCTATGTGACACTATGTATATGTATACATGTACCCATATACATGTGTATGTATATGTATGTGTGTATGTATGTTACTGATATCTATGTTTCTTCTTTGTTAAAAAATTGGGTACAGCTGACAGTACCCAACCACTGGGGTTTTCTCATAATAGCAGGTTTGGCTTGAGAAGTGGAGACTGCATCAACTTTTGTAATTGAACAGGAAATAAAATGTTCTGGAGACAGTGGCTTAAACCCTGAGTCCTAACTCAGCCAGGAAGCAGACAGTGAGAAGCAAGAATTATCAGATTCATGGCCTCAGTTTAAGTGAATGAATGCTGGCATCAGAGAAGGGAGACAACTCAGCAAGACCCACATCCAGCTGAGATGATAACCTTGGAGGAGTTAACACTAGATATGAAATGAGCTGGGTTATGGGGAGCAAGTTCAGAGCAAGAGAGAGTTATCAAGCTACCTCAAGACTTTCCATAAGACCACTTACTGATCAAAACCCCTAATTTTGTATTATTTGCTGTTGATAGGCTGTGCAGGTATTAAAGCAACACGTCCTTGGTTATTGTCTATAGCAGTGATGCCAAAGAAAGCACAGAGCAGTTACCAGTATCCAGTATCCAACGTTTGGATGGCACAGTTAAAATTGTCCCATAACCGGTAGACACTCAGGCCAGAGGAAGTAGTCCTGTCCTTGGGCTGCGTCCATTTACCTTCACCAACACACTGGAAAGCCATGTAGGATGATTCCCAAGTAAACCTTTCTATGCTACCCTGTCTAGGATGCCTTGGAATTTTCTCTGTAGGATAGCTTTCCTAGATTTCCCTTTCCATCCACCCTTGAACTCTTGAGGTCTCTGGGTTCAGAAAGTTTGTCACTGCCAAATTCCTCATCACAATAATTTCTTAGTTTAGGTAAAGAGCCCATCTTTTCTGAACTCTGTGGTGTACCAGGTGGGAGGTATTGGAGCTATCTGCCTGGTGGCAGATTTTATTACTGACTTGGCTGAGAATTGTCAGTGCATGGCAATGATAAAAAATCAATTTTTAGTTGGATGTAATATTGTTTTTCTAAAATTATCTACAGCAGCACATCCTCTTATTTTCTGAACCTCAGTAGATTTCCCCCACCTTGGAACACCATTGTCAAAACTCAAAAGACTTTTGAAAATATTGCTCCAAAGTTGTTGTTTTTTTTTTTTTTTTGAGGGGGGTGGTAGTAAGAAAGAATAGTAAGAAAGAAATGGTCTTTATGTTTTGAATTTTTTTGAGAATTTTTTAAAGTCAAGAGACTTAAGCCTGTTTAGTTATATATTCAATAGGTATTTGTGGAGTCCTGTTAGATCGAGGACCTTTACTAGGTGTTAGAATTATAGTGATGAGCAAGCCCTGCTCCATGCCTACCAGCAGCTCAGACATCTAAACATCTTCCAGATTCTCCAGAAGCTATTTATCTGTTTCTTTATTTTGGAAAATATTTATCAAGTACCTTTTATGTGCCATGCACTGTGCCAGATATTGGAGATCAGGTTAATATAGAAATACTCGACTGTCATGATGTAGCTTCCAGTATCCCATAGATATTTACCTTTATCATTTACATAAATAAAATTACACAAACTTAGTCACCTACTTAATACCTTCATGATTTTTCCTGTGTTGGTATATTAAAAGTACTATTATTTACTTCAGATTTTCTTTACATTGACACACTCTTAAGTTTAAAATCATTTTAAAAGAAAACTCTTTATCTCTAAGTAGGTAAATGGATATTCCTATGGCTTGTAATAAATATGAGACGTGACAATATATAAGATGTAACTATGAATACAATGGAAACGAACTCGATTAGTAAATTCTAGCAGTATCTTGTGGTCTACCAAGACCTAGGTTAGTTTAAAAGAGAGATGAGCAAAAACTAGAGACACACTTTAACCAACGTAAAACTTTTTCCCTGAAGTACTGAGAAGGAAATAATGTTGTCATATGTGCCTTGGCATTATTTCATTCCTTATCCTGTTCCTCCTAACATGGTCTTGTTACCTTTAGTAACCACATTGCGTAGTTTCTAAGGCCCTGTACAAAACTACCAGCTTACATATTGGCTTTGTGTGGAGAAATATATATATATATATATTTTTGATGGAGGGCTAGTATTGCTTAAAGAGGGATTATGAACATAATTCAATTTACTTTCTATTTCCTTAGTAGTCTGTAAGGAATGCACTTTTGCTGCATTTGTACCTATCCTGATATCTTTTTGTTCATTTTCTTTTCTCTTTACTATAGAATGCAGAGTCCTGGATCGCTCAGCCACAGATTGACAGCCTGGAATCCTAAGGAAGACCAAGACTCCTAACAGTAAGGCATGGGTCTTCTGCAATTCTGTTTCTTCCACATGGAATGATACTATGATTTGATTTAAGCTTGAATTTGGAAAGTTCATTCTTCTTAGGGAAATATATATCATCTTATTTGGATTTTTGCCTTATATTGGATTGGATATGCTCAACTAAGTAGTCAGGTTAGTTTAGCTTTTCAGATTGGTTTCTTGATTTAGTATAGATCAAAATTCAAGTTTTATTTTGATTTTTAAACCTTCTTTGCCAGTTTAGAAAAAACACTATAGAAGGAGAATAAAGATAAATATTAAAAACACTGCTTTAAACCTACCATTTGGATAACAATCTGGGTCAGTTTGCTGTATGTCATATACCAAAAATGCTTTATGGAGTCATTTCAAAATTTTAATCAATGTAAAGTTATGCTTTCAGGAACTAAATATATCTACTGTAATGACCATGTCTGGTAGGCAGTTGTTGGAGCAAGGCGAGTCGTATGATGTGTATAGAGGAAAATACTACTGGTTTTGACCAAGTGATAAGAGAAGAAGCAACCAAGTATGAAAGAAAGACTGTTAATTTACTGGGACATGTGACTGTTTTGCTTCATGAATATTTGAGGAAACAGAGTCAGATCAGTAAGCAGTTCTATTCAAACAGTGACAGTGGTATGCCGTGACTGGATGAATATCATGGTAAATCTGAACTTCTACACAGACCCTGTGAGACACAAGTAGGCTGTCCTAGTGATTGTGTTGAAATCATTACTGATTCTTGGTGCAGTTTTAAGTCTGTTAGTTCCTATAAATATGTCTCCAAGATTCTAGTATTTTTCAATCTGCTGCTTCCCCAGGATTCCCCTTTTCCTATGTCGCGGTTTCTTATTTCTCAAATCAGGTGCTGATATACTCCTTGCTAAAACTATGACTCATTCGGTAATTCCTTAGTTATTTTCAACTTATGTCTAAGCAATCTGTTATAAAGACTGTTCTTCTGTTGGATAGGACCCTTCATAATTTGTCTACTTAGTCTAGGAGGGTCTGTACCAACTGAGAGGTTAATTCTCGGAAAAAGGCTGGCTCACCATGAGATGGCAGTAGAGAGCAGCCTGGCGCACAGACCCATTTCACTTGGTTTTTGAGCCAGATTGGGGAGTGGGCCTAGTGGGAGGAGCTAGACACCCAAGGTAAGGGGCTTTGATTGTATCCTTTGTATTTAATGTGGAAGTGTGTTTCTGAAGAAAGGGCATTAACTGTTAAGCAAAGTCCCTGATAGACACATCTGAGGTTGATAAATCAAGAGAAAGGGAAATCATTCCTGAAATACACCAACTTCACTTGATCAGAGTTCTGCCTCTCTCTCTCTTTGACACACACACAAACACACACCACTGCACACTGCATACACAGAGAGAAAGAGAGAGAAGGAGGAGAAGGAGAGAGAGGTGAGAAGAGACAAACATATTTTATCATCTGTAAGCAAGGCTAAGCAAGATCAGCAAGAAGCCAGAAGGCAGTTGTGACTGTTCAAGAACCACTTGCGACAGCTAAGCTTTGAGGGCACATACCTTGTCATTGCGTCTTCCATCCTTAAAGGTGTCAGAGTACCACTGGCATAGATAGTGGTACCAAATGGTATGCATTTTGGTACCCCCTATTGTGCAGAGAAATCAGGAAATGTTAATGATAGATGGCATTTTCAAAAACCATAGCCCAGGGGGTGACGTGTATTACCCATACTCTTTTACTTTAACTAGAGGCACTATTCGGATTGGAGGGTCACTTGTCTTAATTGTCAATAGCCTATCCTTTCCAAATCACAAGAGCAGAGGAAATTTGATATTTTCTCCCAAATGTAAAAGGTTTTAAAGGGCCTGAAATGCATTCGTTTTCATTTACCTTAATTAATATTTTGGTCTATGAGAAAAAATTTGGGCCACCAGGGAGTTTAGGGTATCATCTCTGATTGTCTAGTAAGTTAACATGATAACCAATTAATGTTTCACATGATCACTCAGAAATTGTATCCTTAGAAGATATCTCATCAGCCATATATCGCTGTCTTAGCTTCTATATTTTCCTAAATAAGGAGTCTGAAATAGGGAGACAAATGGTATAGTATCTGGTGTTCCAATTTTTCTTACCTTCAGGGAAAGTCTTTTATGAAAACCCAATGTGTAGAACAGGTAAAGTAAACATGGAAGAGATAGTGAGGATGACAGAATAGAGTCCTGTTTCCCAACCATGCTATCCCTCTTCATCCGAAATGGTCCCAGGGCTGTACCAGAAGAATGTGAATGGTAGAAGAAAAGGAGCTTTGTGGCCAAAGACAACTGGAGTCAAATCTTGCATCCATCTTTTATATAATCTGTGTGACACTGATATTGTTACTTGATTTCTCCTGAGTTTCAGCTTCCTTATCTAAAAACTATGAATAACAATTGATCTAATAAATTTGTACAGAAGAGTGAATGAGATGTATATAAAGGACTGATAGGTGAAGACAGGATTTTTGAAAATTGTTGAAGCTGGAAAATATTGATTTGATGATTGGCACTGGATTCTGCAGTTTAAGTTAGAAGGTCAGTTCACTTATAAGGTTGATTTGCTTTTGTTTTGTCAAGAACTACTTGCCTGGTTGCTTATAGTTATGTAGACATAGAGTAAGTAGATCCATTGTTCTGAAGGTAGAGCTTAAGAACACATTTTCGCCTTGTGTAGGTCCTAAGTGTTAGTAAATGAAGTTAGACAGTGCTCTGTTCCCATAAGACTCATGGGAACTTTCCTAGGAAAAAGAGATTCATACAGTATCTCTTCTCCAGGATCAGCCTGAAAGAAAAAAATACTTTGCTAATACTGTTAATGGCTTGGGTATCTGGACAATGGTGAGAGGAGGAGACAGACGTTCAGTCCTCCATGGAAAGGTATGGTGGCCTCACTTGAGCCACACAACTCTGCAGTTGCTGTTCCTCACTGGGCCTTTCCCCTTGGCCACTGCAGAGGCAGCTTTGGTTCCAGTACAAACCTGGCCCTGGAGAATAGCTGGAATTTACAGAGCCTAGTGGACCCTGGATAATACCAGACCAAATCAGAGAGTCAGCACTACCTGAGAGACCAGGGCCAAGGAGGTTCCTGGGCCAAGACATACTAAGGCCAGCCTTGGAAAAGATCTACATCACAAGTCAAATCAAACAATTACGCTTGAGTCCCCTGATGCACATTAACACAATCTGAATGAGTGACTGTCTCAAGCTGCTTTCCCACCAGGTCCCCAGGAAGTCTGCATGTGAAACAGGGATCTGGTACCAATGTTTACACCTCTTCATAAAATATCAACTTAAATTTTTCTTTCATTAGAGAATTGGGATTAATGCTCAAAACGAAAGCTTCTCATAAAATAAAACTAATGAAATATGGCTCTGAACAGATTTTAGAGACACATCTTCCAGCCTGCCCGAGGTCCCTTGGAAGGAAAAGATTTTCTCTGATTATCAGCAGACTATGGAAAACCATGACTACACTGCAAGAAACTCCGCCACTTTCTTTCTTTTTCTTTGACCCAGAAACTCTTTCTTTCCCCTTGGTCCCTTAAAACCTCTATTAGTGACCATTTTGTGACAGTGGCTTTGTAATCTCCCAATTCTGGCTCTTGAGTGGGGGAAAAAAAAAGGCTTATTGGCGAGCTCAAGGGTCTGGAAAGGCCTTTCCTTTCCCAGCTGGCCAGGAGTGCCGGAAGCTTGAGAAGGCTGTCCACAGGCTGTCTGGCGAGGGTAAAGGAAGAGGGGAGGAGGAGGCTTAATTCCTAGCTGGCTGGACCTCGGAAGGTGGCCTCCTTTCCCTTTGGCTCAGGAAACAGAATAGAAGGCCAAGAATCCTGGCTTAGTTCCTGTCAGCTTGTCGCCTTGTTTATGGGCTTGTGGAGTGAACTGAGTTCCGGAAGAAGCTTGAGGACTGCCTGAGACAGGCTTACAACTGAGCCTTGAGGAAGACAGACCCTCCCTGTTGCCACTGGGGTCAGAATCTCTTAGCCAGAAGCCTCTCTCCTTTCAGTTTAGAGGAGAAGTGGATTGAGGAGTAAATGGCCTAATTAGTTGTGGAATGTTTGCTCAATACATTAGGATCCTTTCTATGTTCCCATGAAATTGCCATAAACATAAACTACAAACACTTATTTCTAAGCATCCCAAACCTCATTGCATATATCAAAGGGTATATGGCATTAACACTTAAATTTTTGAGTATTTTTTTGCAGCAAACATTACATGACTCCAAAAAGTTATCTTAAAATATGATTCTTCTCGGAGAGACTAGTGTGACCTCAATGAAATGCTCAGTTATGCAACATGTGTCTAGTAGGTACTGGCTTTAGTAAAACTATCCAGTATCTATCCAGCTTGCTATATGCAAGAAGGCACTAAGTCTTTCGTTTCTCTTTTCCCAGTGCTTAATAGAGTATTTCCTTATAACTTTATTGAAATATAATCGATAGACAAAAAATTGCATATATTTATTTAATGTATACAATTTGGTAAGTTTGAACATGTCCATACACCCATGTTACCATCATCATAATCAAGGTTATAAACATATTGGTCACCTTCAGATGTTTCCTTATGTCCATTCATTTTTGTTGTTGTTGTATCTGTTTTGTGGTAAGAACATTTAACATGAGACCTACACTTCTCACAAATTTTTAAGTGCACAGTGTTTTATTGTTAATAGGTACTATGTTGTACAGCATATCTCTAGAACTAACTCATCTTGTATACCTGTAACTTTATACCCATTGAACAAGTCCCTATTTCCCCCTTCCCCCATCACCTGCCAATCCCCATTCTATTTGTTTCTTCTGTAAGTTTGACTATTTTAGGTACCTCATATAAGTAAAATTATACATTATTTGTCCTGTGTGACTGGCTTATTTCAGTTAGCATAATGTCTTCCAGGTCCATCCGTGTTGTTGCACATGATAGGATTTCCTTCTCTCTTAGAGCTGAATAATATTCCATTGTATTTATATACCACATTTTCTTTATCCATCCAACCACTGATGGACATTTATTTTGTTTCTTTACCTTGGCTATTATAAATAATGCTGTAGTGAACATGGGAATGTAGATAACTTCTGAGATTCTGATTTCAATGTTTTTGGGTATATACCCAGACATGGGATTGCGGGATCATGTGGTAGCTCTATTTTTAATTTTTTGAGGAACCTCCATACTGTTTTCCATAGCTGCAGCATTTTACATTCCCACTAATAGCACATAAGAGTTCTAGTTTCTCCAAAATCTTGGCAAACGGAGGGTGCTGGAGTGGAGGGGGGTGGGAGGGATGGGGTGGCTGGGTGATGGACCCTGGGGAGGGTATGTGCTATGGTGAGCGCTGTGAATTGTGTAAGACTGATGAATCACAGGCCCGTACCCCTGAAACAAATAATACATTATATGTTAATAAAAAAAATCTTGGCAATACTTATTTTTTTGTTTGTTTGTTGATAGCTACTCTAATTGATATGAGGTGGTATCTCATTGTGGTTTTTATTTGCATTTCCCTGATGATGAGTGATGTTGAGCACCTTTCCATGTACCTGTTGAACATTCGTATGTCTTCTTTGAAGAAATGTCTATTAAATGTTTTACTCATTTTCTTTTTTCTTTTTTTTTTAATGTTTTTATTGTTATGTTAATCACCATACATTACATCATTAGTTATTGATGTAGTGTTCCAAGATTCATTGTTTGTGCATAACACCCAGTGCTCCAGGCAAACATGCTCTCTTTAATACCCATCATCAGGCTAAACCATCCCCCCAACCCCCTCCCCTCTAGAACCCTCAGTTTGTTTTTCAGAGTCCATCGTCTCTCATGGTTCCTCTTCCCCTCCGATTTACTCCCTTTCATTCTTCCCCTTCTGCTATCTTCTTTTATTTTTTCTTAACATATATTGCATTATTTGTTTCAGCGGTACAGATCGGTGATTCAACAGTCTTGAACAATTCACAGCACTCACAATAGCACATACCCTCCCCAATGTCTATCACCCAGCCACTTAAACCCTCCCACCCCCCCCCACCACTCCAGAAACCCTCAGTTTGTTTCCTTAGATTAAGAATTCCTCATATCAGGGAGGTCATATGATACATGTCTTTCTCTGATTGACTTATTTCACTCAGCGTAACACCCTCCAGTTCCATGCACGTCGTTGCAAATGGCAAGATCTCATTCCTTTTGTTGGCTGCATAATATTCCATTGTGTATATATACCACTTCTTCTTTATCCATTCATCTGTCGATGGACATCCTGGCTCTTTCCACAGTTTGGCTATGGTGGAGGTTGCTGCTATAAACATTGGGGTGAACATACCCCTTCGGTCCCTACATTTGTCTCTTTGGGGTAAATACCCAGTAGTGCAATTGCTGGGTCATATGGTAGCCTTATTTTCAACTGTTTGAGGAACCTCCATACTGTTTTCCAGAGTGGTTGCACCAGCTTGCATCCCCACCAACAGTGTAGGAGGGATCCCCTTTCTCCGCATCCCCGCCAACATCTGTCATTTCCTGGCTTGTTAATTTTAGCCATTCTGACTGGTGTGAAGTGGAATCTCATTGAGGTTTTGATTTGGATTTCCCTGATGCCGAGCGATGTGGAGCACTTTTTCATGTGTCTGTTGGCCATTTGGATGTCTTCTTTGGAAAAATGTCTGTTCGTGTCTTCTGCCCATTTCTTGATTGGATCATTTGTTCTTTGGATGTTGAGATTGATAAGTTCTTTATAGATTTTGGATACTAGCCCTTTATCTGACAGGTCATTTGCAAATATTTTCTCCC
Source organism: Zalophus californianus (assembly GCF_009762305.2). Classification (NCBI taxonomy): domain Eukaryota; kingdom Metazoa; phylum Chordata; class Mammalia; order Carnivora; family Otariidae; genus Zalophus; species Zalophus californianus. Next base: position 88,945,380 of record NC_045600.1, read on the forward strand.
ATTCTGTCGGTTGTCTTTTGGTTTTGTGGACTGTTTCTTTTGCTGTGCAAAAGCTTTTTATCTTGATGAAATCCCAATAGTTCATTTTTGCCCTTGCTTCCCTCGCCTTTGGCGATGTTTCTAGGAAGAAGTTGCTGTGGCTGAGGTCGAAGAGGGGGCTGCCTGTGTTCTCCTTTAGGATTTTGATGGACTCCTGTCTCACATTTAGGTCTTTCAACCATTTGGAGGCTATTTGTGTGTGGTGTAAGGAAATGGTCCAGTTTCCTTCTTCTGCATGTGGCTGTCCAATTTTCGCAACACCATTTGTTGAAGAGACTGTCTTTTTTCCATTGGACATTCTTTCCTGCTTTGTCAAAGATGAGTTGACCATAGAGTTGAGGGTCCATTTCTGGGCTCTCAATTCTGTTCCATTGATCTATGTGTCTGTTTTTGTGCCAGTACCATACTGTCTTCATGAGGACAGCTTTGTAATAGAGCTGGAAGTCTGGAATTGTGATGCCACCAGCTTTGCTTTTCTTTTTCAATATTTCTCTGGCTATTCGGGGTCTCTTCTGGTTCCATACAAATTTTAGGATTATTTGTTCCATTTCTTTGAAAAAAGTGGATGGTATTTTGATGGGGATTGCATTGAATGTGTAGATTGCTCTAGGTAGCATTGACATCTTCACAATGTTTGTTCTTCCGATCCATGAGCATGGAACGTTTTTCCATTTCTTAGTGTCTTCTTCAATTTCTTTCATGAGTATTTTATAGTTTTCTGAGTACAGATCCTTTGCCTCTTTGGTTAAATTTATTCCTAGGTATCTTATGGTTTGGGGTGCAATTGTAAACGGGATCGACTCCTTGATTTGTCTCTCTTCTGTCTTGTTGTTGGTGTATAGGAATGCCGCTGATTTCGGGGCATTGATTTCATATCCTGCTCCTTTACTGAATTCCTGTATGAGTTCTAGCAGTTTTGGGGTGGAGTCTTTTGGGTTTTCCACATACAGTATCATAATATCTGCAAAGAGTGAGACTTTGACTTCCTCTTTGCTGATTTAGATGCCTTTGATTTCTTTTTGTTGTCTGATTGCTGTGGCTAGGACTTCTAATACTATGTTAAATAGCAGTGGTGATAGTGGATGTCCCTGCCGCGTTCCTGACGTTAGGGGGAAAGCTCTCAGTTTTTCCCCATTGAGAATGATATTTGCTGATGGCTTTTATGATATTGAGGTATGTACCCTCTATCCCTATACTCTGAAGAGTTTTGATGAAGAAAGGATGCTGTACTTTGTCAAATGCTTTTTCTGCATCTGTGGAGAGGATCATATGATTCTTGTTCTTTCTTTTGTTAATATATTGTATCACGTTGATTGATTTGCGGATGTTGAACCAACCTTGCAGCCCAGGGATAAATCCCACTTAGTCATGGTGAATAATCCTTTTAATGTACTGTTGGATCCTATTAGCTAGTATTTTGGTGAGAATTTTTGCATGCATGTACATCAGGGATATTGGTCTGTAATTCTCCTTTTTGGTGGGGTCTTTGTCTGGTTTTGGGATCAAGGTAATGGTGGCCTCATAAAATGAGTTTGGAAGTTTTCCTTCCATTTCTATTTTTTGGAACAGTTTCAGGAGAATAGGTATTAATACTTCTTGAAATGTTTGGTAGAATTCCCCCGGGAAGCCATATGGCCCTGGGCTTTTGTTTGTTGGGAGATTTTTGATGACTGCTTCAGTTTCCTTAGTGGTTATAGGTCTGTTCAGGTTTTCTATTTCTTCCTGGTTCAATTTTGGTAGTTGATACATCTCTAGGAATGCACCCATTTCTTCCAGGTTATCTAATTTGCTGGCATAGAGTTGCTCATAATATGTTCTTATAATTGTTTGTATGTCTTTGGTGTTGGTTGTGATCTCTCCTCTTTCATTCATGATTTTGTTGATTTGGGTCATTTCTCTTTTCTTTTTGATAAGTCTGGCCAGGGGTTTATCAATCTTGTTCATTCTTTCAAAGAACCAGCTCCTAGTTTTGTTGATCTGTTCTACTGTTCTTTTGGTTTCTATCTCATTGATTTCTGCTCTGATCTTTATTATTTCTCTTCTCCTGCTGGGTTTAAGCTTTATTTGTTGTTTTTTCTCTAGCTCCTTTAGGTGTAGGGTTAGGTTGTGTATTTGAGACCTTTCTTGTTTCTTGAGAAAGGCTTGTATTGATATATACTTTCCTCTCAGGACTGCCTTTGCTGTATCCCAAAGATTTGGGGGAACAGTTGTGTTTTCATTTTCATTGGTTTCCATGAATTTTTTTAATTCTTCTTTAATTTCCTGGTTGACCCATTCATTCTTTAGTAGGATGCTCTTTAGCCTCCATGTATTTGAGTTCTTTCTGACTTTCCACTTGTGATTGAGTTCTAGTTTCAAAGCATTGTGGTCTGAAAATATGCAGGAAATAATCCCAATCTTTTGGTACCCGTTGAGACCTGATTTGTGACCTAGGATGTGATCTATTCTGGAAAATAGTCCATGGGCACTAGAGAAGAATGTGTATTCCGTTGCTTTGGGATGGAATGTTCTGAATATGTCTGTGAAGTCCATTTGGTCCAGTGTGTCATTTAAAGTCTTTATTTCCTTGTTGATCTTTTGCTTAGATGATCTGTCCATTTCAGTCAAGGAGTGTTAAAGTCCCCTACTATTATTGTATTGTTGTCAATGTGTTTCTTTGCTTTTGTTATTAATTGCCTTATATAACTTGCTGCTCCCATGTTACAGGCATAGATATTTACAATTGTTAGATCTTCTTGTTGGATAGACCATTTAAGTAGGATATAGTGTCCTTCCTCATCTCCTATTACAGTCTTTGTTTTAAAATCTAATTTGTCTGATATAAGGATTGCTACTCCAGCTTTCTTTTGGTGTCCATGAGCATGGTAAATGGTTTTCCACCCCCTCACTTTCAATCTGGGGGTGTCTTTGGGTCTAAAATGAGTCTCTTGCCGACAACATATCGATGGGTCTTGTTTTTTAATCCAATCTGATATCCTGTGTCTTTTGATTGGGGCATTGAGCCCATTTACATTCAGGGTAACTATTGAAAGATATGAATTTAGTGCCTTTGTATTGCCTGTAAGGTGACTGTGACTGTCTATTGTCTGTGTTCCTTTCTGGTATATGCTGCTTTTAGGCTCTCTGTTTGCTTAGAAGACCCCTTTCAATATATCTTGAAGGGCTGGTTCCGTGTTTGCAAATTCCTTTAGTTTTTGTTTGTCCTGGAAGCTTTTTATCTCTCCTTCAATTTTCAATGATAGCCTAGCTGGATATAGTATTCTTGGCTGCATATTTTTCTTTTTTAGTGCTCTGAACATCTCATGCCAGTCCTTTCTGGCCTGCCAGGTCTCTGTGGATAGGTCTGTTGCCAGTCTAATGTTTCTACCATTATAGGTTACATATCTCTTCTCCCGAGCTGTTTTCAAGATTTTCTCTTTGTCTCTGAGACTTGTACATTTTACTATTAGATGTCGGGGTGTTGACCTATTTTTATTGATTTTGAGAGCGGTTCTCTGTGCCTCCTGGATTTTGATGCCTGTTTCCTTCCCTAAATTAGGGAAGTTCTTTGCTATAATTTGTTTCAATAGCCCTCTGCCCCTCTCTCTCTTTCTTCTTCTTCTGGGATCCCAATTATTCTAATGTTATTTCATCTTATCGTATCGCTTATCTCTCAAATTCTGCCTTCATGATCCAGTAGTTGTTTATCTCTCTTTTTCTCAGCTTCTTTATTTTCCATCATTTGGTCTTCTATATCACTAATTCTCTCTTCTGCCTCATTTATCCTAGCAGTTAGTGTCCCCATTTTTGATTGCACCTTATTAATAGCCTTTTTGATTTCGATTTGGTTAGATTTTAGTTCTTTTATTTCTCCAGGAAGGGTGTCTTTAATACTTCCATGCTTTTTTCAGGCCCAACTAGTATCTTTAAAGTCATGATTCTGAACTCTAGGTCCGACATCGTACTAATGTGTATTGAGTAGGTCCCTGGCAGACGGTACTACCTCTTGTTCATTTTGCTGAGGTGATTTTTTCGTTTTGTCATTTTGTCCAGAGGAGAACAGATGAATGAGAGAACAAAATGCTAACAGGTTCACAACATCCCCAGCAAATATACTCTAAACAAATCAGAAAAGACCTGAAACTAGGAGAAAAGAAAGGGAAAGAAAGAAAAAAGAAAGAGGAAAAAAAAGATAAAAACAAAAACAGAACAAAACAAAACAAAAAACAGAATATGATCAAATATGATCAGGCTAGGTGCATAGATCAGTGCCACACACTAGATTTTGGGTGTATTTTGATCTGTTAGAAGAAAGTGCCTCCTAAAATTTTAAAGAATGAAAGACTTATATATGTACAAAATAAAGGTTGATATAATGAAGGGATGAAAGATGGTTGTAAAGATGAAAATTATAAAAGATTTTATAAAAGGAATTGATAAGAAGTTGTTTGAAAAAAGAAAGAAGAAGATTTAAAAAAACAAGAAAAAAAAGGGAGAGAATGTGATCAGGCAGGAGACTAGAACACCATACACTAGTGATTTAGGGTATATTTTGATCTGTTAGAAGAAATTGTATCTCAAAATTTTAACGAGAGAACAACTTATATATATATGCCAAAAATAAGGGTAACTACTATGAAGGGATAGAATATGGCTCTAAAAATGAAAAATAAAAATGTTTTTTTTTTAAAGGGACTGATAAGATGTTGGTTGAAAAAGGGAAAAAGAAAAATTCAAAAAAAAAAAACAGTTAAGAAAATTAACTTTGAAAAACTAATGAATCATGGTAAAAAAGCCATGAATTCTATGTGGAGTATTCCCCTAGCGCTGGAGTTCTCCTGTTCTCCTTGATCGGTAAACTTGGTCTTGGCTGGCTGTTCGTGCTGATCTTCTGGGGGAGGGGCCTGTTGCCGTGGTTCCCAAATGTCTTTGCGGAAGGCAGAATTGCCCTGCCCTTGTCCGTCCAGGCTAAGCAGTCCGCTTGGGTTTGCTCTCAGGATGTTTTGTTCCTTGCGAGCTTTTTGTACAGCTTTGGATGACGAGAGTGCAAATGTCGGCCTCCCAATCTCCGCCCGGAGGAGCCGAGAACTCGGGGCGCCGCTCCTCAGTGCGCCCCCAGAGAAAAGCAGTCAGTCACTCCCGTCTCCCCGGTCTCTGGCTGCACTCCGTGCTCACCCGGCCTGTGACCGAGCGTTTCTATCTCTGGCACCCGACCCCGTGTGGAGTCTCCAAACCCAGCAGATCCCTGCGGTGTGCTCCCGCGCCGCTCCCCCAGGGGTAGAAGGGGAGTCTCCCCGGCTCTGCCGCTTGTTGGGTCCCTGCTGGAGGAGCAGTGGCCCGACTGGGCTGCAGATCACAGTTTATGGCAACCCCGAGCTGAGAGCCCGCGCCTCTGCTCCGTCTCTGCAGCCAGCTTCCCCACTCTGATACCTGGGAGCTCTGCCGCACTCAGGCACCCCCGGTCTTTCTGTGACCCCGAGGGTCCTGAGACCACACTGTCCTGCGAGGGTTCCACCCCCCCACCCCCCCAACCCTCCGCTTAGCCACTGGAGCGACGTCCCTCAGCGGAGCCGACTTCTAAAAGTTCCGATTTTGTGCTCTGCAGCTCTATCACTTGCCAGAAGCCCCTGAAGGAGGCCCCCTCCCCGCCGTCTGTCCTCCCGAATATCGCCTCGGATTCACTTCTCCGCATGTCCTACCTTCCAGAAAGTGGTCGCTTTTCTGTTCAGAAAGTTGTTGCTATTCTTTTCTTCAATCTCCTATTGAGTTCGTAGGTGTTCAGAATGGTTTGATCCCTATTCAGCTGAATTCCTGAGACCAGACGAAATTCAGGTCTCCTACTCCTCCACCATCTTGCTCCCCACCCCTACTCATTTTCTAATTGAGCTATTTTCTTTTTTCTCTTCTTTCTTTTCTTTTCTCTTTCTTTCTTTCTTTCTTTTTTGCTATTGAGTTTTGGGAATTCCTTATGTACTTTGAAAAGTAATCCTTTGTCAGATATTTGGCTTGCATCTATTTCTCCCATTCCATGGTTGCCTTTTACTCTGTTGATTATTTCCTTTGCAGTGCAGAAGTTTTATAGTTTGATGTAGTCCCACTTGTCTATTTATGCCTTTGTTGCCTGTGCTTTTGGTGTCATATCCAAAAACTACTTGCCAAAACCAATGTCATGAAGATTTTCTCCTGTGTTGTTGTTGTTGTTGTTGTTTCCTGGAACTTTTACAGTTTCAGGCCATACATTTAAGTCTAATCCCTTTTGAGTTGATTTTTATGTATGATGTAAGACAGGGGTTTGATTTCATTCTTTTGTATGGATATCCAGTTTTCCCAATACAACTTGTTCAAGAGCCTATTCTTTCCCCATTGTGTATTCTTGGCAGTCTTGTCAAAAATCGGTTGACCATATATGTGTGGGTTTACTTCTGGATCTCTATTTTGTTCTATTGGTTTTTATGTCTGTCTTTATGCCAGTACCATACTGTTTTAAGTACTGTAGTTTTGTCATATATTTTGAAATTAGGAAGTTTTGTTCTTTTTTTCCTCAAGATTACTTTCATTACTCTGAGTCTTTCATGGTTTTCTATATGATTTTTTATATGAACTTTAGGATTATTTCTTCTATTTCTGTAAAAACAATGCCATTTGGGTTTTTGACAAGAATAGCATTTAATCTATAGATTCCTTCACAGAGGATGGACATTTTAACAATATTTTAATAGAGTATTAAGGTAAAGACCATAATGGTCAACAAATATTGCCCTTGTTCCCCTGTATTCCTTTGTGCCTTGGCAATTAGGCAAGGTACTGTGACCAATACTAGTTAATGACATGTAAGTGGAAGTGATGAATTTATCGCATTTGGATTGAGGGAGTAAAAGCCCATATGAGGTTTTTCATGATTTTGTGGCATGATTTCATGGCATTATTTTATAACAATCAAATAGGCCCATGTTCTGTATGGCATAACTACAAGATGATGGGAGTTTCCATCAACTTGGGTCTCTGAGAAGCTATGTGGAACAGAGTCCCTGCTGACTGTGAATAGGACATAAAGTATGAGCAAGAAATAAGCTTCTGTCATATTAAGTTAAGTTACTGAGTTTTGGGGCTGTTTGTGACTTGCATAATGGAGCTTCTCCTGACTAATACAACTGCCAAGCAAGTAGTAAGCACTTCCCTCAAGCATCTCAAAATGATGCTGCTAAATAGCAGAGCTATGGTGGGAGTTTGTACAGATGGAGGTTAGAAAAAAGAAAATGGGGGGAGGAGACCTGTGCCACAAGGGAGATAACATTGATCCTAGATCTTGAAGGAGGCATGGGCATATTTTAGGCAAAGAAGGTAGGAGGGCATTCTAAGCAAAGGCAAAGAGGTGGGAAAGGGTTTTCTGTATTTGATAAGTTAAGGCTTCATTCATTTATTCATTTATTCTTCCATTTAGCTCTATTGTTGACACTGGTCATTAGTTGATGCATAAATTTCATGGGTGAATTCATAGGATGGCCTGCAAAATTATTTAGGATCAGGTTGGGAAGGGCTTTGTTTCTCTTGCTAATTTGGAGGTTTAATTTAAGGAGAATTTTCAATGACCTTTACAACCCTAAAATATAAGTTTTTATTTAACAAAAGGAGATGGACTTAATTATTGTATTCATTTTATGTATGTTAGGAATCTCGCGATTTGATACACATTATTTTTAGGTTCAATTAAACACAAATCAATGGTGGAACTTATAAACAACTTAAAATTATGTACTGCTTCTCCCATTTACCTGTCATCCTATCTACAACCTCCCCCGTGTTCCTGTCTCCTCAAAAAAAAAGCACAAAAAATGAGTGATAAAAACTCCCTGAAGTCATTTTAGAAAACAACAGTGGGGGCGCCTGGGTGGCTCAGTTGTTAAGGATCTGCCTTTGGCTCAGGTCATGATCCCAGGGTCCTGGATCGAGCGCTGAATTGGGCTCCCTGCTCAGCGGGAAGCCTGCTTCTCCCTCTCCCACTCCCCCTGTTTATGTTCCCTCTCTCTCTTTTTCTCTCTCTCTCTCTGTCAAATAAATAAATAAAATCTTAAAAAAGAAACCAACAGTGGGAATGGGAGTGGGGAATTTTGGACATAGATGAACTAACACACTCCAAGCATACTGTTTGATTTAATTCAGTCAGTTGTTTTATTTTTTGTCCATGGACTCATCCCATTCACCCCAGCCTAAGACAACTCCTGTTTCATCCCTTAGAATTTTTTTCCTGACTCCCATCCTTTCACTTTCTTAGCACCACTTCACTTCCCTCCTTTGCAGAGAGGTCCTGGGCAGATATCTTTTCAGTACAAATCTACCCTTCATCCAAAAATATGTTGGCATTTGAAGAAGGAGGAGATGGTAATACTTAGTGGTCATTTCAAAAAGTCATATTGTATGATTAAAGGTTCATGATGTGAGAACAATGTGGATGAATCAGAAAACTGATATTTTATACTACAGAATGAATTTTATTTTCCCTAGAATATTATTTCATTTAATCAGAATTTGTTGACTAGAATCACAAAGTAGGTATTTCTAAAATATTAGGAAAATATATTTTTACCTGGAATTAAATACAGTATTGAGTTTTTATTACTCCAAAAAGATGAGTAATTATTACTCCACATGAACTCTACAGGAAGTGGCATGTAAATTATATTATCAGTCCTGTCCTCATAACCTGGGCAGAGTATGTGATGAGGAACACTGGAGTACTAATAACGCCACCTTCTTGGGTTTACCTGGATGGGGTAACACATTTAAATTGCCTTTCTGTAGCTTCAGAGAACCCACAGGCTCAACCCTGGCCTTTCTCAAGTGTTGTCATTAGTCTATAGCAGGGAAAGATCACAAATGACCTGGCTTAACCCATTTTCACTACAAGAAAAAAAAACTCTAATCATAAATTCTGGTAATTAGAGATTAACATCATCATTTTATATTTGGAGAAAAGCATATTGCTATTATTACAAATAAGTTTAGTCTATTTAATGTTTTAAAAAGCAAGAGAATTATGCAGAAAGCATTAAACAGCCACAGACTTAAACATTTTTACCAATGATTTTATTGTTGTTGTTGAAGTGACACAGTGAGGAGCATCTAACTAACCATTCTCCATACATTTCATTCTCCAAGCTGCCTTGAGAAAATATTTTTCAGTTGGGTTCATTGGCAAAGCTGACCAAAAGACAATATGGGATAAACTATTTTTATACTAGATATTGTGGTGTAATCTAGTAAACTGTAGCAGAGGGAATATTGGCTAAGTCTCCTCATAGTTCAGCTCTTTCTATGTAAATGCCCAATCAGGTGCTCATAAAAACTGAAATTATGACCTTCATTTTCTGGGGCTTGAAGTGAGAGCAAAAGTGTTCCATCAATAAAATCTTCAATGGTTTTTCGATCCTCATAATATCACCCAGCAATTCTCTCCCTGAGTTGAGATAATAGCAGCAATTAGGCAGCTTTTATTTCTCAACCCCTTTTAACTTTTGCTGTCTTATAAATGAACACACTGCATATATATAACCACTATAGAGAGAATGCTGACCAGTGTCAGAAGCAGGGAAAAACAATTAGCCCATTCATGAATTATCCTTTATTTTTCACTTTAGCCCCAAAGGTTAAATGTGGATGTGTTATTTGCCTCACTTTCTATTTTGACCACATGTGAAAGCTTTGGTGGAGTTCTACAGAGAGTAAGAAAAGTAAGATTTGTGAAAATCAAACACACTTGCTTTTATTAATGGTCACTAATGGCATGTAATTAAAGTAATTACAGGAAGGCAAACAGACAATTAACTTGTTCAAAGTGTCAAGGAAGGGCAATAACAGAGTTTAAAGTTCTTGTCTGTCTGGTTCATCTTTAAGTCCCACAAATATCGTAAAGAAAGAGTGATGCTAACCCTAAGGGTCAGGCTAATATTAGACCTTTACAAAGCAACCATGGAGTCTGAAGGGAAAAGCAAAGGGCCAAGGGCAAAAAGCTGGGGTAGTGTAAGATTGAAAGAAGGGAACTAGAACCAAAACCAGGCTTCATGAATGATGGCGGCTTTTTCAGAGCTCTGACAAGGATTAACTACAGCAAATGGCAAACAAAAAATGCTGAACATGTCTTTCCTTTCCATTGGTCTATGTGCTTCCAAGTGTGAATCTCATTCTTCAGCCCTGATTGGTTTTGGTCTGAAAGTCATTTCATGTGTATATTAATTTCGTATTACGAAGTGAGTTATAAGCTCTCAAGGTACAAAACTTTCGTTTTAGGAATCTTCCATGTGTTCTGCCATGCTTAGTACACCGAGCACCATTTGATGAGCAAGAGTGTCCTGAATTACCCATCCAGTGTCCCCCTCCAAGTTCAGTGAGGGGCAGGCATGATGTGCTAAGTACCAAGAGATTGACCTTTCATGGAATCTATACACAGCCACTGACATCCGAGAACTCCAGTAATACTACTAAACATGTATATACCAATTAGCTTTTAAGCACTACACACTTTATTCTTATCTCATCAGAACAATTCTATGAGGTTGTCTTACAAGGGGTGGGGGAAATCTGATTTTTATTATCTGTATGTAAAATAAGTTGAAATTTTAGAGCAGTGTCTTGGAAACCAACCTTTGGGTTGAGTAAATTGAGATGGGACCTCCTTTATTATTAACTAAATGTTGTCATATACTAGGCCTAGGGGCCATTTCCAGTAATAAGAATGCAGGGGTAAGAAGAGCCCTCCCCCAAATGAAAATACACATCTAAAGACAAATGCACATGTTTTGCAATTCTGTGAATTCATATATTGCAACATTTTTTAAATTCCTTATGTTCTCATCATTGTTATTTCACTGCCTGTGTTCTTTGTTATTTCTCACCTAGAGAAAAGCAGTGCTTTCAAAGCAGCTTCCTTAATTCCATCTCTCCCTATCTCCGATGTATTTTATGTACTGCATGGATATTTCCTATCTAATGTGGAACTTTGATCACATTACTGTCCCACGAAAACACCTTCAGTGGTTTTCTGGGTCTACATGACACAGTCCAATCACCTTATCCCGACAGTCACAAGTACCCACAAGCTGGGCCCAACTTGCTGTTTGTAACTGATCCCCTACTACTCTTCTTCAGACATCCTGCATTTCAATTTAAATAGCACTTTTCATGTATCCTGGACATTCCTTCAGCTGTCTCATCTCCATTCCCTGGCTTATGCTATCCCAACTATTTTTCCACACTGAAATTCTGCCTTTATTTTAAGGTCTACCTCATACATCACACTAATGGCACATCCTTACCTAATTTCTCTCCCCGCTTTCCACTTCTGCCAGAACTCCCAAAGTTCTTATCTGTACCATTCTTATTTATATGTATTTATTTATTTATAGATCCAACTCATTTCTGTATTAACACTGTAACAGTCTGTGGTGATGCACTTTATCCTAGTCCTCATTGTATCTTCATAATGAAAACATAATAACTTAAATAAACTTACTTCCCCCAATCCTGCTATCTCCTATCACCTAGTGAACTCCTACTTAACTATGAAGACCCAGTTTAAATATCACCTCTTGCAGAAAGTTCTTAAAACTTCAGGGCTGGGCTAAGTGCACCTTTATATTTTCTCATTGTCTTTTGTTCATACTTTCATCTTGGATGAATCAAAATTTCATCATAATGAAATTTTCTAATTATATAGGGCTGTCTCCACTATTAGACTCAAAATCCCCCCCAAAGGAATTATATAGTATTAAATTCCCTAAGCCTCTGAGAATCATATCTACCATATTATAGGTGCTTGGTACATTCTGAAAGACTGTTTTTTTTTTAAGGGCTCAAATCCATGACACTTTCCTAATAAGGATGGAGATAGTGGATGAGGGCAGTTGAGATAAGATTTGAGAGACCTTTTTGAGATGAGCAGCCACAAAAACACTTCTAGTTTTCAGGCTCTATAATTATGTTCAGCCTGGGTTTTGTCATCCTGAAGTTCACAGCCACTCCCATTTACAGCTACAAAGTAGGTCTGTACTTAAGTACATGAAGAGGATAAGTACCTTTGGCAGATTTGAAGGAGTTTGGGTGGATTCTGGAGAGTTGTGAATGTTTTAAACTCTTAAGCTTTTTTAGACACTGAGATCCAATTATTTGCACTGTGACATTTCCTGTGGTTCTTCTTTTCAAACCAGACTTGACCGAGTGTTTCCAAGAAGTTGAGATTGATGGATAAAAGTCTGTTTTAACTCATGTTTCCAAACATGAGTTTCCAAACACCTGGCCATGAAGTCAGGCCACTGCCAACCAGTCACCTCCAACTTGCAAATATATTGAGCTCCATTACTGACTATGTCTGAAGTGGTCCGAACAAGGGGGAGAAAGTGGTATGGCTTAGTCTGTAATCAGTGTAGACTGTTTCCCTCTACATGCTAAACCCAAGGGAGTAACATAGGTACATGCTATGTATAGTTCAGCCCTGCCTATTAAAGATGTAGCTCTATGCGTACAAAATTATGTTTAAAAGAAAATGAAACAAAGTAAGGCTAACATAGGAGTCCTGGGGAAGGGTAGAGCTGAGGCATGACCTGTCAGGTCTCATTAATTAGAGAAAGTCATTTTTCTGAGCAATAGAGAAGTATCTGGGAAGGGAGGGCAACCATTTCAGGCACAACATGCAACATGGCATAATGAGACTTGGACAGTGTCAAGCAAGACATGTAAGAAAACAGGCAGATCCTTTGACTAGGGTAAGGATTCTGGGTAGGTAAATCATAAATGAATAAGACTCTGGGAATGGGGAGGGGGCATTCAGTAAGTGATAAGTCTAGAATTTAGATTAAAAGATATGACTTGACATAATGACCAAGTGAGCCATTATAAATTATTGAGTGAGGGAGGAGAAATATAAAATATTTTTGAGGAAGATTGTTTTAAAACTGTTATTTTAAAGGTATTAGAGAGGAAAGATCTAAAATTTGGGCACTATAAAGGAGTTTGATACATTAAATGCATGAGCTGATGAGGGCTTAGACAAGGGATGACAAGCCATAGTTACCTGTTCTCTGAGAGGTATCCCTATTCAAAAGCAGAATCCTTTCAGAATGGCACCAGAATCCTTCTCAGCATAACCCTCTGGGAAACCTCTACCAAACAATTTGAGTTGGCAAGCTAGATGATAGCTAAATGCTGTTCTTGTTTTAGACTATGGTGTAACATGTGGAAATGATATAATAGGAGCCAGGATGTAGAAGTCATATGTAGGATATGCTGACAGGATGACATAGACATAGAGGATGAGGAAAAATGAAGAATAGCAAATGACTGAAAATGTAGAATTCTAAGGGAGGACAAAGAGTTGTCACAAGAATATAATAGAGAAGGGAGGGAGGAATTCTTGGTTTGATAAGAAAATGAGTTTTTATTAATCTATTAGGCTTAGCTCCATGTGATTGTAATTAACTAGATAGAAATGCCTTAGAGAAAGAATGAAATACAATCTTGGGGTTGATAACTTTATTCATTCAACACTTTAAATAAATATATTTTGAGCGATTACTCTGTACCAGATACTTTTTTGTGTGTTTGGGATACATCAGTGAATAAGCCTGGGTCATAAATTCCAACGATGAGAGGAGACAGACAACCAACAGTAGATACAATAAATAATCACCTAGTCCATTAGAAGATAAGTACCATAAAAGGAAGAAAATTGTAAAACAGCATAAGAATGATCAGGAATTCAGGGGGCATGGAGGGAATTAGGAGTCATTCATTTATAGATCCTCACCATTTGACCTACTGCCAGAGCATCCATTAGGTTAACTCCATACAACTTAAGAAATACAAACAATTAATTTTCTTACCTCTGATCATAGGGGCTCACTAGCCATAGACCCTGCAGGCCACAGAGATATGTGTTAGGACTTTTTAGGAGACCAGAGATTGATCATCTTGAATCTTGTACTAATCTTGTTGCCTTCTGGCAAAGGAAAGAAAAGTGTAGATAACCTCCAGTGATGGAGTAGTGTGGAACATTTGGCCTATTGGATTCTTCATGTTGCTTGCATTGATAGATGTATGCTACAAAGGACAATGAGGGCAGATTGTCTGATTTTGCCCCTTCAGGACACCAGAGTTTTAAATGCAATGGTTAAGTATAGTCTATTCAAATTTCTATCAATTAACAACACCTGGAGGAGATTTTTAGTTAAGGGCATTTTGAAGACCATGAAAGGACTTGTTGAGGTATACTCTCTGGAATGGGAACTATATGGATTTTACCATTCAATTATCATCAGACCACCTTTACTATAGAATGACTATAAATATCACTCACTTGTGTTCAGATTTCCATCTTCATGCCCTTCTCAGCAAGGATTTGTTAAAATCTCTCAACCCTCATGGCAAAGGAATGGTATTTGTGCTGGCTCAACTCTAAATTTTCCTCTCTCATTGTTCCTGTTTCTTGGAGCCTCTTTGGTTTACTGCAAATACCCTGCCTTGTTTCTTTCATACGGAGGTGTGGGTTTCTGGTTTCAGGATTCTTATTGATAGTTCTTGGGCTTCCTGTCTGCAAAAGCTTAATGTTCACTTGGCATTGAACTTTTGCAGAGATTTTTGTTCAGCTCACCAAAATTCTGGCTGCCTGCTTTACATGTTAGCCTTGTAATGGCTTCTTTGGTTTATTTGCTTGGCCCTGCAACTCTTCTCATGAAGGAGGGCTCCCTCCTCTTTCCATTCTGTTTGGCACAATCGACATCTTTTTTCCTGCATTTTGTAGTATTCTAAGCATACTCTGGCAGCAGAAAGGGTATTTTCAGTCTCTGTTTGGCAGTAAGAGTTATCTTATGCCTGGCACCAAGCTGAAAACATTCCCCATTGGTTAGTGCTTTGACATTGTCTCAGCAGTAGCAGTGTAGAGCTACTTCCTGTGTAACATCATTAAATATCCCTGCTCCATCAACAACCCTTTAGAGACATTTCCTGTGTAGCACTATTGAAATTCCTCCCCATAAGTAGCAATGCAGGGGTACTTCTGTGGTACTTTGGGGGCACATCTTATGTAACATCATTACAGTCCTTGCACCAAGAGGAGTAGTTTCAGGGATACTTTTAGTTTTGATTAAATATTCTGTTGCAGCGGCTACACAACAACTCAGGATCCTTTCTTAAATTTCATTTCCAAGATTGTTGTTCCTTAAAAGCATATAAAATACAATTACCATTTAGTTGATGAATCTAATATTTTATTCCGTTGTCAGTCCCTGAAGACCTGGGTACCCAGGCATGGAAATGATGGGATCCAGTCAAGTTTAAGGTCCCCAGAAACCTCTGAATTCATGATAGCATTCAAGAAGGAAGCAAAACCTGTACTATTTATATCTTGAGCATTTTTAAAATTATGTTCCTTATTCCTTAACAATAAACAATAAATAAAAATATAGTCCAAACCCAATCATTGCCAGGAGAGTAGTCAATTCAAAGAGCAGTTTCAAATTGTACAGTTGTGGGGATGGGAGAAGAGAATGCTATGCAATTTCCTATGAGATAAATCCTGAGTCAGATTTGAAAAGTTCTTTATTAAGCCTTTTCCATTTGTTCTTCAAAGGCTATGAGGATGGTTATAGCATATCACACTGGACAAACATATCTTAGAATAATATGAACATAATATGAATAATATGAATATTCAATCTTGAGAACACTTCAAATTGGAGTTTGTGTAGATGTGGCTTTCATGATATAGAGGACATAGATTTACCATGGTCTCAGATGACATAAATGCCATATATGTATCACCACGACTAAACTGAATATGATTATGTGGTCAAAATCTGAGTCGCTGACCTGCAAAACAGGCATATCGATATTTCTAGGTCCACATTAAGGTAACGGGTCACACTGAAGAACTCATTTTTAGTTAAAGCATAAAAAAGGTATACAAGGCAGAGCTGCAAATAATATCAGATTATGAAAAGGACAGCTGCAGTCAATGTTCCTGCTAATATTTTCCATCCGTGTACTAAGTGAATTTGTAATGTGCAACTTACGTCAAGAAAATAAACAGATGTGCACCATAAGCAGGAACAACAATGAAAGAAGTTACATAGATTTTATAAAGATTGGACTTTTGTTGTTGATTCTGCCAGTGAGAGGGTATTGTAGGACAAGATCTTCCATTTGTAAAATTGTCTTCTATTAAGGAAGATGAAGATGTTGATATTCCCCAACAGGCCAAAATGTTTTGAGCTCTTTTTAGTGGATCTGTGCCAACTTGGAAACACCCTATCACCCATTCCCGTTGTGTAGGTTGCCAGACAGCTGGATGTGCATTACAATGAAGAAAACAGGCTGCCCAAAGAATGACATCTGTTATCTTGCCCTCATATGCACCCTAATGAAACCAGTTTTTCCACCTGGCAAAAGACATGGGAGGGTACAATTATATTTTAATGAATTCTTGATGTTAGAAAACTCTCTATAACTAAGTTTAGACATTTTTACAGGGAGAAGAATTTAGACTAGAAATGTAATCGATGGCACTAATATTAAATCTATACTACCATTGACTGTGAATGTATTGCATGGCTTAAAAAGTCCTTCATAATTTGTCCCTTAAATACTTATCATCTTTATTAGTCCTACCACTCCCCAAACATCCTATGGTAAAGCCATATTTCCAGTTTGATACTTCCATAATACATTTTTTAGAAATAAGTATTCATTGAGCAACTACTATATAGCAGGCATGGATGCTGTTTTTACAGTGGGTCCTGCCCTCAAGTCTAATGGGCAAAGTAGTATTAACAAATACACAAATAGATACTTAAATCAGTGTGACATTTTTATACAAGTAACACATTAGTACATTTTCTTTGTAAAGACAGTTAAACTGTATAAATACATACAGTCAAAATGAAAGTGCCTAAATTAGTCAAGACTTTCAGTTCCAAGTGAAAGACATCCAATCAAATTAAGAAAAGTGAATTTATGGTTCATATAACTGGGAGATTCAGAGATGGGCTGACTATAAGGCATGACCAGTCAATAGACAACTAGATGCAAAGACCCAAATGATTGGCCTCTCTCCCTCCTCCCCTTTCCTTTCTTCTCTTCTCGCACTTCCTCCTAGTCCAAGAAGGCAGGGATTGGTAACATGGCTTCAGACAGCTGAAGATTAATCATACTCATACTGGTAGTGGCCCTAGAAAAAAAGAGGGTGCTTTCTTTCCCCAGCATCCATATATAAAATCTCAGGGGAG
Organism: Zalophus californianus; assembly: GCF_009762305.2. Taxonomy (NCBI): domain Eukaryota; kingdom Metazoa; phylum Chordata; class Mammalia; order Carnivora; family Otariidae; genus Zalophus; species Zalophus californianus. The sequence continues at coordinate 88,962,668 of NC_045600.1, forward strand.
GACCCTGATTGGGCCTTCTTAAGTCATATGACCATCCTTATCAATTCCTGTACAAGAGAATGTGTATTGTGTAAGCTTCTCCACATGAGAACCTTAAAGAAGGGGGGAAGAATAGCTCCCTAAAGGAAAGTGAGGGAAATGATTACTAATCAGGTAATATCTATAGATGTCCCTCCCTCTAACTCCACTCTCTCTAAAGGGGTCACCATTATAAGAGTTAGTGTTTGTTTTTTCAAGCCTATGTCCACACATTTCTAATGCACATGCATATATACATTTATACATACATCTGTGCATATACATGTGCACTCACATATACATACATCTATGCATATGTGTGTAAGTGTATAGCTTCCTTTTTAAAAACATAAATTGGATTATATGTGTTATATTATAATTTTCTTAACTTGCATTATATATTGAAGACTCTTCTATGTCGCTAAATGTGGATCTACTTCATTGTTTTGAATGCTAAAAAAGCATTCCATATGCTTTTTATGGTAAAATGCTACCATAATAAAGACATATGACATTTTACCTAATCCTCCCCCTATTTTTGGCTATTTAGGTTATTTCTAATTTTAAGCTGCAGTGCTTCAGTAGAACACCTTTATACATTTTTCTTTATGCACACATGCAAGTATTTTTCAGGTGTAGTTATCTAACGATGATTATCTAATTTGCGTTGCTTATGAAAGTTATTTCAGTCCCAATATTGTAAAATATATTATCTTATATACTCTTCTAGAATTTAGCTCTTTATATTTTGCTCTTTCTTTCATCTGACTTTCAGTGCCTGGTTAGAGGCAGGAATCTCTTATTGCCTCTCCTTAGCCCCCGCTATTTGCCAGGCACTTGCCTCAGTACCATTTATTGAAGAGCTGATCCATTTGTGGCTGATTTGAGAGGCTACCTGGTGCCAAATTCTAAATCTCCAATATGGATGCACCTGTTACTAGCCTTTCTGTTCTTTTCTACTGGTCTATTTGTACATCCTTGAATAAATCATACTATTTTTTTTTACTTCTTTTTGTTTCTGTCATTACTATTTTTGTTATACAAGTAATACATAACTTTTTCTTTACACATGGTTGAAAGAGTACAGAAATATTCAGAAGAAATATAAAAGACTCTTTGTTCTCATTACTCCTCCTGCCTTCCTCCCAGCTCTCAACAGTGGGGAGATATTATTCTGGTTTCTCTATGTGTTTACCTATGTATACGAAGCTATATAGACATATTTGTTATGCCCTTTTTATTACAATAAGTAAGATCATGCCATACATATGATTTCAACTTGCTTTTGTCACTCACACTCTTGGAGATATTTTCATGTCCGTGCATAGTCAGACCTTTTTTTTGAAACAAAGACATGGGATTCCATAGTATGGATATACTATGAGATACTTTTCTACTCTTCTTTTTCTGAAGACACTGTTTTAGTTAATGCAGATTTCTAGTATTTAAACATGTAGGGCTATAGTAGGATAACTTTTATTTGAGGATCAGAGAAGAAAGGCTGAAACTGGAGGAGGAGACAGAGGTAGAGAGGAAGGAAGACAGCCACAGCAGAAGGACTAATGTGCAAACAGCCTGAGCATGGAAAAGCATGGCCTGAAAGAAATTCTAGAAGACTGTTGGGCCTAGAGCATAGTATGTGGAGCAGGGGATGGAGTGAGATGAAGACAGAGATAGACAGCAGTCAGATCCTTAGTGTCTTATAGGCTATTTAAAAGAATTAATATTTTACTCTAAAACAGTAGAGTCATTAAAAGATTTTCAGCATATAAGTGACATTCTGTAGTGGGTTGAATTGTGGCTATATGTGTCCCAAAATATATGACCCCCAAAAATATATGTCCAAGTCCTAACCCCACATACCTGTGAATGTGACCTTATTTGGAAAAAAGCTCTTTGCATATGTAATTAAGGATCTCAAGATGGGATCATCCTGGATTACTCAAGTGGGCCCTAAGCCCAGTGATAAATGTCATTCAAAGAAGAGGAAAACACAGGGGAGGAGACCAGGGCAAGAACTGGAAGTAGAGACTGGAGTTATGTTTGGATAATCCAAGGAACACCTGGAGCCATCAGAAGCTGGAAGAGACAAGGAAGGATTGTCCCCTTGAGTCTTTGGAGGGAACGTGGCCCTGCGAACATCTTGATTTTAGACTTCTGGTTTCCAGAAGTGAGAGAATAAACTTCTGTTATTTTAAGCCAACAAGTTCGTGGTACTTTGTTGTGGCAGCCTTAGGAAACTGATATGCATTGCTTCCTTTTATTCATTTGCTCAGATATTCAACAAATGCCTATTGAAAACATTCACTATATATCAAAACTGTTCAAAGTCCTGGAGATATAGCAATGGATAAAGAAACACACAAACAAGTCCCTGCATTTGTAAGCTTACATTTCTTCACAACACATCACCTATCAGTGTGGGACCCTTGGGGTTTACAGTCTTCAATGCTTCTCTTTTTTTCACTCTTATCAGTTGTCATGTTGGGTGGATTTTACCTGCAGTTTTCCACTGTGAGTTTTTATGTCACTGGGCCTTGGCATATGCCGATAAAATTTCTTCCAGTTGTTTGGTAGTAGCTTAAATATTTCATCAGTTTCTAGGAAGCTTCCCTAATTGTCTTTAGTAAGTTTTTCCTGCCTCTAACAGCAGGTATTACAGTATGTTATAATCATTTACCCATTTTACTTTCTCAGTAGTCTTTTAGCTCTTTAAAAGAAAGGACTATTTTTATTTTCATGTTTGTATTCCCAGGGCCTGTTATAAACAATTATAACTCACATAATGAGTGCTCGGTGTTTATTTAATGTATAAAATCTATGCATAAAAGAATTGATTGATAAATTATAGTTTATTAAATGAAAAACTTCTGTTCTCTAAAAGACACTTAAAAAATTGGAAAGACAAGCCACAAACTAGTAAAGTGATATTTGTAAAAAATACAAAAAAAATACAACTGAAAAAGGATTAATATTCAGAGTTTATAAAATACTCCACCACACAAATAAGGAAAATACAAAAGACACAATTTAAAAATGGATTTAAGAAACCTCAATATGCATTTATACATTTGGTCCATAAACATATAAAGATATGCTCGATCTAACTAGTAATCAGAAATGCAAACTTGCAATACAAGTTACACCCTTTAAACTGGGGGAAAAAAAATCTGAGAAAGCCAATAAAATCAAGTACTGGAGATAATAAGGTTCAGTGAAGTCTCTAAAATCTCTAGTGTAAACGTAAACCGAAGCAACTGCTTTGGAAATAACTTGGTATTATTTCATAAAGTTGAGATAATAAAGTCACATACTCTATGATCTAGCAGTTATATATACATGTGGACATGCATGTATGCATGCATACATACATACAAGAAGAAACATTTGCACAAATGCATCACTAGAAGGCATATACAAAAATTTTTCAGCAGTAAAATGACAAAATGTCCTCAACCCTCACACTCCAATAACACCTCTTCTTCTCAAATAATACCACAAGTAGGTCTTTGACAAGAGGCTGACAAGAGCCTGGCTAAATAACTTGTGATATATTTTCACAGTAGAATATTATATGACAATGAGAAAAAAAACAGAGTTATGGACAACAGAAATGATTCTTAGTAATATTATGTGGAATGAAGAAAAGCAAGTCCAAGAAGACTGCATGATACCCCATCATAAAACTAAAAAATAAGAGTTAAGAAATACATCATTTATAAATATATGCATATATATGTATGATTTCATTCTTTAAAAAGTAAGGAAATGATAAGCACAAAATCCAGGTATTGTTTACTTCTTAGGGAAGGCAAGGAATGGTGAGGTGCTTATTAATAGATATAAGTGAATGGTAATGTTTTTAGTTATTGAACTGGTGGTGAGCTTATTATACTTTAAATTGAAATAAGATAGAAGAGAGTCATGCAGAGGGCAATAATACCTTATAAATGAAGACTAGGGTTCATCTAATTAAGCCTGTCCATTTGAGATTTTATATACATATGTATACATACATATGTACATATACATGTGTACATATAGGTACTTGTGAGATTTCACTTCAAAATGAGCTTAGTTACTAATTTCTCCCAAAGAAATCTCATTCTGTGTAATGCATTTTTTCTTTGGTCAGTGCTCTAAGTTTTCCTCATTTATGCAGCAGTGAATTGTCCCTCCATGGAGCAAGCAAACCCACTGGTTGAATTAACTCATAAACTCATGCGTTTGGGTTCTGCTTCTTTCTATTATAGTTAGCTATTACTTTGTAAAATGGGAGGTCTTGATCACAAGTGCTGGATATTAGGCTTCAGAGTTTTAGAATCTGTCATGAAATGCAAGATGTGGAAATTCAAGAATGTGATGATTTTCTAATTAGTGTTTATGACTGCAGTAAATGCAGGTCATCTTAATTTAAGAAAGCACGTGAGTAACTTTGGCCACAGAAGCATAAGAAGCCAAATTAGAAATGTCCAATTTAAATATTGTTACATGAAGTTACCCAGAATGAAAGAAAAAAAAATCCAAATTAGACTGAAAACCAGATAAATCTAAACTTGACTCAAGTTAGGATAGAGGATAAAAACCAGAGATGTCTTCCATAAGATCCCACTGAGCCATGGTATTGAAATACAGAATTGCCTGTCCAATTCCTGGCAAAGGGAACAAAAATAAAACTGCGATTAATACTTAAAAAGCTCTCTCCCACATGTGGTCCACAAGGGAGGGAAGTACACATTTCTGAGGTAAATGCACAAAGTGCTCGTCCCAGCTCCCTGAACATTTGATCTTTAGCCAGGTCCTTAAATTGTGTGTATTTTTTACACAGCCCTTTCTGTATTTTTATACCTTTCCAAGCAATTTATAAAGATGTTTTGAAAAACTACTGGAGAACCTGAGTGTGGCTTTGTTTCTTTTAACCATTTTTAAAACTCTGGAAATACTGATTTCAAGTGAATTTTAAAAATATACTCAGATAATGAGATTTGGAATACTGTATTCTGTATTCACATAAATTTTTGTAGGTTGCTTTCAAGGCCTGGGCACTAGGGGTTTTATGGTGAAAATGCTGACATAACTTTATCTGGTGTCCCTTGAGTGGAAAAGCACAATGTTACAAAGAGTTCATGATGAACCTTTAAAAAGAAAGAAAGAATCCATATTTTGCATTTGTTTTTGATGGTTGTCTTGCCCCCAGCTTTGGTTTAGTTATTTGCCAAGTAAGATTATTTTGTCCTTAGAGTATCAAATTCCTCCATATCCATTATCAAGGTCTTCTGAGCAAAGGGGGACAAGAAAAGAAACTAAGCTTCCTTCTGCACCCAGCCTTAAAGAAACACTTGGATTTCAAAAAAAAAAAAAAAAAAAAAAAAAAAAAGGCTGCAGAACAGGAATTGAATTAGTGTTAAGAATCAGCCACCATAATCAAGATTCTCCAAACATCCACTGAGGTCCAGTTCCTCATAAGAGGTTCCCATCCCTTGGGCTCAGCATTCTGTAACAGAGGGGTGGTGGACACATCTGCAAAAGGCACAGGTGAACAATGGCCCATTCTCAGAGTTTGGTACTTTCATGGGAAAAAATGATGCCTCCTGAAAGCATACCTCTGCCAGAGAAAGGCACTATATGAGACAGCAACTTTCACCCCTAGATCTTTTCATCTTGTGGTCTTTTTTGTTGTTGTTGGCAAGCAAAAACATCATCGGGTCAGACATGAAGGTTTCTCTTTAGAATTAAAAAATTATATGAGTACAACATCTTAGCTAGAAAATCACCTTATAATATATTTCCAGCAGATACCAGTGCTGGGCACTGGAGGCAGATTAGCCGTAACCTACCATTTACAGAGATCCTTGATAGGGAATTGGTCAGTAAACTGAACAATAGTTAACAGAAAAGGCCTACATATGTATGTGAGTTCATAATCATACTAGCTAACAGTTCTGAGTATTTCCTATTTTCCAGAAACTCTGATTACCTGGTTCATGTGTATTATTTCATTAAAACCTCATTCTATCCTGGGTGGTAGAAAACACAATGATCCCACTTTAAATGTGAGGAAAGTGAAGTTTAGAGAGACCTAAGTAATTTACCTAAGACTAATTAAGATCTGATCTCAGGTCATCCTCATCCAAAGTTGATACTCAAAATTATTCTTCGAGTCTGCCTCTCCTAGACTTTTTATTTGCAAGTACATTGAAATCCTATGTAAAATTCATGGCAAGGCTGTTGGAAATGGAGGGTAGTTTGCAAAACTTCAACTTGAATAAAATCTGCAATGGAAAATTGAAGCCTCAAAAGTATGCAACATGAAGCCTTCAATAAGACAAAGAAAGTCAGCCAGAATGGTATTTCATATATTTCTAGAACATATTCTTCAAAGTCAGTTCCATTCCAAAAAAGCAAAGAAGCTGCTGACTTCAAAGTGTCTTGAGTACCCAAGTGCTTGCGGGTTCAGGCTTATCTACAGCTGACAACATGCACTCCCAGTTATTACAGTGACCTGACGATCATCTTGGCACCATCTTCTCTACATTTCGCAAATGTCCGTCAAACAGTAAATGGTAGGCATTGCTATCAACAGCAATAGTGCAGTTTCGATGGCTGTGGCTTTCTATATTCTAGAAATGTAATCTTACACTCTACCTAAAATTGGATATAGCACATGAACTCCCTCAACCATGCAGAAAGTGAAAATGTATATTATAGAGATCACTGCTGTCTGTAAAACAGCTGATGAAGAGTCACAAAAGGAGTTTTAAATGCCCTGAAGAAATGTCTAAGCAGCGTTAAAGTCACAAATAGGAGATATGTCAAAAGTCCTTGTGAGCCTTCACAAGTTTTCATGTTAAGTAATATGCGTCTTGGGCATAATTTATTGATGGATAATTTGAGGAATTTTTGGCATACATGACCAATGAATACTGTAACTTATTTTACATGATAAATGGCTATTGAAGGATTTGGCAATATGTTATTATAATTTAAAATTGCATTTTCCCCTTTTTAAAAATAATTGCATATTTCCCTATTTTTATCCCCAAAATGCAATAAATGATCTGGAAATTGTATACACACATACACACACATACACACACATTTACACAGACACACACACACACACACACACAGAATAATTGATGAATCATTCTACACATGATAGCAGACCTTTGGGATTTTGTAATAATGTTTGATGATTCCCAGTCTTTGATTATGTATTCCCATGCTTTGATTACCATACAAGTAATCTCAAGGGAAGAAAATACAATGGACAGTCAATAAAAATACTGAATTTTTTAAATGGCAATTACATAAGGGGCTAAGTTTCTGATGCCTTACCAGTTTTATTTTAAAAATCTGCTCTAGGGACAGACACCTGTGTGGCTCAGTTGGTTAAGCATCTGCCTTTGGCTCAGATCGTGATCCCAGCGTCCTGGGATCAAGGCCCACATCGGGCTTCCTGCTCGGCGGGAAACCTGCTTCTCCCTTTCCCTCTGCCTACCCTTCCCCTGCTCATTCTCTCTCTTTCTTTCTCTGACAAGTAAATAAATAAAATTTTAAAAAATCTGCTCTAAACGGGAAATAGAAATTCTGAAAGTCATTCTTGTGATCATGCATGATTAAAGGAATTGTATAATCATTCTTGCAACCATCCATTCAGAAAAATATCAATGTTTCTTCCTATACATTATTTTTTAAAGGAAAGGAAAATAAAAGAAAGAAGAAGTGGTTTTCTATTTACTGATGAGTTCTATTATCCCTTCAAGCCTATGTAATGCCTTGGTTGTAAATTGAGACGGAGTTGAGTCTACTCCGTACTGATGCCTAAGAACTTACTTTCCTTACTGAGGATCTGGAGATGGAGGAACTAGTTGCTGTATTTCAAGGATTGATTTTAGTCCTTTTCCCTACAACCTCCTTTACTATTTATGTTAGAACTCTTCTTACTAGGTCTTGTTCATGAATCTGTGAGATCATAAATGGGATGACGTAGAATTTGGAAAGGTAAAAAAAGAAAAGAAAGAAGGTCCCTAGGACCCTTTTTGACCTGTCTGTTTTCTATTGGCCTTTTAGCCTAGTATAGTTTATCATTCTCTTCATGAATATTTTAAAAGATAAGGCAAAGACAAAGTCATTTTAAATTCTGAATCACCTTAAAAATAAGATCCAGAAGAGTGACACATTTTAAAATTCTAAATGTTAACTTTAGTCTTATAAGTACCCAATTCTCATAAATTTCTGAAGTGTTTAAAAGGTGCCCTTCATTACACATAAAAGTATTATTCAGCTTTGTATAGTTTAAAGATCTACCTAATGCTCTTAAAAGGTTAATCAAACTTAATGAGATTGTTAAACTAATCAATATTTCTTTTATAGACACATTTTTCACTTGGTCTCCTAAAGGAAATTCTCCAAAGGAGTTAGAAACAATGTTCACTAGAAAATAGAGTATAATGAAAACAGTAGGGACTCACCTCCCATTTTGTCATTTAAAAACTTCCTTTTTTAAACTTCTGATTACTGATGTTAATGTGTCTTAATGGAACACGGGAGCTAATTTATTATACTTTCAGATTCAATATTTCTCTAGCTGGCCAAACACTAAGCAGTACAGTGATTTTTCATGATCTCCATGATTAGACCTGAACCATATTTAGTTGTCTCTGAAAGTGTTGATCCTATCTCCCTATCTCATCAGGGGCCATCCAACCATTCATTTACTCAATGGAAGTAGATACATTTTTTTTTTCCTATTCAGTAGGTTGCCTTTATTTTATTTATTTATTTATTTATTTTTTATTATGTTATGCTAATCACCATACATTACATCATTAGTTTTTGATGTAGTGTTCCATGATTCATTGTTTGCATATAACACCCAGTGCTCCATTCAGTACAGCCCTCTTTAATACCTATCACCAGGCTAACCCATCCCCCCACACCCCTCCCCTCTAGAACCCTCAGTTTGTTTCTCAGAGTCCATAGTCTCTTATGATTCGTCTCCACCTCCGATTTCCCCCCCTTCATTTTTCCCTTCCTGCTATCTTCTTCTTCTTCTTTTTTTTTTTAACATATAATGTATTATTTGTTTCAGAGGTACAGGTCTGTGATTCAACAGTCTTACATATTTCACAGCGCTCACCATAGCACATACCCTCCCCAGTGTCTATCACCCAGCCACCCCATCCCTCCCACCCCCCACCACCCCAGCACCCTCAGTTTGTTTCCTGAGATTAAGAATTCCTTATATCAGTGAGGTCATATGATACATGTCTTTCTCTGATTGACTTATTTTGCTCAGCATAATACCCTCAGTTTCATCCACGTTGTTACAAATGGCAAGATCTCATTCCTTTTGATGGCTGCATAATATTCCATTGTATATATATGTATATATATACATATATATAATATATATATTCCATTGTGTATATATATATATACATATATATATATATATATATATATATATATATATATATATATATACCACATCTCCTTTATCCATTCATCTGTCCATGGATATCTTGACTCTTTCCACAGTTTGGCTATTGTGGACATTGCTGCTATAAACATCAGGGTGTACGTACCCCTTCAGATCCTACATTTGTATCTTTGTGGTAAATACCCAGTAGTGCAATTGCTGGGTTGTATGGTAGCTCTATTTTCAACTGTTTGAGGAACCTCCATACTGTTTTCCAGAGTGGTTGCACCAGCTTGCATTCCCACCAACAGTGTAGGAGGGTTCCCCTTTCTCCGCATCCCCACCAACATCTGGTAGATATATTTTTTGAAATGTTTGTTCTTTGTGTTTAAAACATCTTCTCCATTATTTCATTGAAGATTCACCAACACTTTCTAATGTCCTCAGTGATGTCAGAACCTATCTCAAGCTCTCAAGGAGCTCAAGCTCCTCCCTCAATTTAATATCTACTCCTCAAATTTTTCAGCTCCAGAAACGTATATTTTCATTCTGCCTCGGGTACCAGTGACTTAGTCAATATCTTAGATCTCATCATATTTGAAATGGTCCTAATTCACCTCTGATAAGAGGTTCCTACCCTTCACCTAAATCTGATGTTTACCCTCTACATCCTTTCTGGTACTTGAATCCTCATTTTTTTTGTTTGTTGCCCATTTCTCATTGTTTTCTTACTTTCTGCTTAGCTTGAACTCCCTTTCAGAAAATTCAACATTGGAATCAGTATGATAAAAGGATGTCTCACCTACTTGACCTTTTACCCTCCCATCTTATTGGTCTTTAATCCATAAGATTATTGGATTCTTTGACTTCTGGGCCACTGTATAGCTGAGAACGCATTTTTACTGTCTCTCCTCACTTGAGCCATCATGGCTGCATTGCAGTTCCCTTACTCACCACTAGTTGGCATCAGCCAAACTCCCAGCAATGATTTTAAACACTTGCCATTATCTCACAGCTGAACTCTGCGTTCTTTCTCCATCCACAGTTTCAATAGTTATACATGACACAATTCCCTTAATTTCTTTCTTATGCTTCACGAGTTATTACTCATTTTCCATCTCTTCCTTTCTCATCTGTGAGACAGAAGTGTTCCTATTTGTTGCCAAAATTTCATCCTTTCTTCTCATGTGTTGAATTCTATTCTTGCTGCTTCTGTTAATCTTTTGCTCCATAAACCATTCTCTTACTCTGGCTTTTTTTTTTTTTTTTTTACATAATTCTTATGCCATCTTCCCCACACGAAAAAAAAAAGAAAAGAAAAAGAAAAACAAAGCTTTTTTTAAGCTTGTCACTTCCCCAAGCTGATACCTTCTTTCTTTCCTCCTTGCCTTCAGTGTCAAACAAAATCTATACTCCTGGCTCCTTTTCGGTCATCTTTTTTTCAGTGATCATTTGCTTTGACCTTACAACCTTGACACTGCTATTTAGATCCTTTCTGAAATTTCTACTTTCCTGTTATTGTTGTTTTCTGGTTCTCTTTTTTGACTGCCTTTCCTCCTATAAATATACTCTCTCCCTCAGTAAATTAATGCATTTCTTGGTGGCAAATATCTCCTTAATAGATGATTCTTAAGTATACTTGTATAACCCCAATCTCTTTACACAGCTCCAGATCTCCATGCCAAATGCTTCTTGACCAGTTCTGTGATCAATTCTGGACCAATTCTGTGACAACATTTAGCACCTCAACCAACATATGTAAAATCAAGCCCACTTTCCACTATAATTAGTATCTTTTAATTCTGTATAGTGAAGCATCTTACTGCCAGTAAACCACTACTGAAGCTTTGGAATCTTCCTAATCTTCCGTCTCTCATGCTTCCCTCATTGGCCCCCTTTGGCCTCCAGTCAGTTTCCAGTAGCCTTCTACAAAGGTTAGCTTTGTCCTTTTGATGCAAATACTACACATGACCTTGAAGATTCCCATAGGAACCATTGTACAATAAATGTCCTCCCTGATTTTCTATCTCTTTGTACACAGCTACAGCTGTCAGATTGTTTTCTTAGACCAGGACTCCAATACCATTAAAACCCTCTAGATTCCCCATTGTCCATATTCCAAAGTGTGGCAATCATTATCTTCATACAGTGGTCCATTCTAGTTTAACAACCTTACCTCCTACTGCACCACTTTAAGACCATGTATTTCCATAAAAATAAAATGAATGATCTGATTATAACCTGGATTTCTATCTTGAGGTATCATTCCAGATTCCTAAAATTTAGCAATGAAGAGGCATAGACATATACCCCATGCTTCCCAAGGAAAGAAATACCTCCTTTCTATCATAGGATTGAGAGTTATATACCAGCCTGAAACAAAACTGAGACATAGGTAAATTTGGTTTCAGTACATCTCAACCCCTTTCTTGCATTTCTTACCACTCTTGATAAAGACATCAAATTATCAAATCCCTATCTCAAGACTATGAGGTGGAAAATCTCTGAATAGGAAAGGGAGGGCCTTTTTTGTGACCTCATTTTAGAATGAGGAATCTCAGGAACCTGAATCCCTCTGGGTTATAGATGTCTCATGTTATTTAGGAAATGATAATACTCTCAACCACTGCCAATAAAAGTGTATTTCTGCTTCCATGTTACCACAAATAATGAAAATTGGTGGACGTATTTTCACCAAATTTGAAGATGTGGTTATCAAAGACTGACTCAAAATATTTGTTACAAGCTGTGTGAAAAATTTACTTTGGGGGGATCTGGGAAACACTGCAAAGAATATCCTACACAGCTGCTTGATGTACAAGAGGCCTTCATAACTGCAGACCATGAGAGTTGTGATGTGGGTAAAGAAGACAGTGGCTTGGAATACGAGCTAGTAATTAAAAGTTGAGGGATAGGTGTTCCAGGTAGATTTGTAGTTACATCGCTCCTTACATTGTCACCTATTTGTACCATGCACTGTAATTTGTAATAGCAAACTATCTATTGAATGATAGCTAACAATTCTCTTAAGTAACTCAGTGGAGACCAGCTATGAATAATTATATAAATTATTGTTGTTGCCATTTTTGTGTTTTACTGTGCCGCTTGCTCATCACTTTCTATGCTTCATTTTAATTTAGCCCCTAAAACAATTTTATAACATATTGTCTATTACTACTTTCAGATGAGGAGACTAAAGGTCATTGTCTTAATCCATTTAGACTGCTATAACGAAAAAAACCCACAGACTGGGTGGCTTATAAGCAACAGAAGTTTACTTACAGTTCTGGAGACTGGGAAATCCAAGATCAAGGTGCCAGCATGGTCAGAGTCTGATAGAATCCCTCTTCCTGGTTCATTGCCAGTGCCTTTCTCACGGCATCTTCACATGGTGGAAGGGGTGAGGGATCTCTTCGGAGAACATTAATCTCACTCATGAATGCTTCATCTTTATGATTTAAACATCTCCCAAAGGCCCTACCTACCACTACCATCTCACTGGGCATTAAGATTTCAACATTTGAATTTGCGGGGAAAAGGGGCACACAAACATTCAGGTTATAGCCGTCATAAAGATTAAGAAACTTGTTCAGGGTTGCACAGCTAGTAAATGGTGGGACAGGACCAGACACCAAGATCTTATTTCCCTCTAAGCCTCTCATCTGTCCCCAGAAATGATCTTTCTATCCCAGCTTCTACCCCCTTCTTAGGTTCATTCACTCAACACTTCCCTTGTCTCCCTCTCCCAGACTCTGAAAATTTTCCACTGCTTACCTGCAAAGCCAAATAAGAACAGCTATAGATAAAACATTTATGTCATTTGTAACAAAAATTAATTAGCAACTTATTAATTTGTAACTTCATCAAAGTATAACTCATAACAAGCCTTTGAATAAGATTATTAATATCATTGTGATATTTTGTATTTAAATATTTTGCCTCATAAAATATGATGAATAGATCATGCTTTCAGAACTAATTTAAGGTTATTTTAATGCTTTCAGTTGCATGATTTTAAATCATATATTTCTCAAGATTATATTCCTTATGAACCTTGGGGTTCAGCTCTATCTATAAATTGCTTATAGTTTCTTGGATGGAAACAAAAGGCTGTTTAAAAGATAGAGCTGTGTCTGTAAGGCTTGAGATTGCAGTTCTAAAGCTTTTGCAGGTAAATCATGTGTTTATAGCCTGTTATTTTTCCCCTATACAGCAGCAGGCTCACAGATGGTGATATGAGTGATTATCCCTGTGGTTCCAGCTTTTTGTTTTTTCTCCAGTGAATAAAGGCAGCACCAATATTCCTACCTATAGAAGTTCTTGACATCACCATGGCTACTTGGCAGGTAGTTGCTCACGATCTGGCTCTTAACCTATCAGTGATGAACCCAAAACCTCCTCCTCAGCCACAGTTCCTTTTGCTGCAATACTACTAGCCTCTCAGTTTCCTTGAGAAGTCCTTTTCATAGCCAATCCCATGGGACACTAGTAGAGTGACCCCTCTCATCAAAAGAGGAGATTTTGACTGGTTAGAAGCCACCCTGCCCTTGAGAAGACTCTCTTTGTATAATAGGTACTTGGTGGGTCGTACAGATCCTATTACCCTCACACACTGCACTTTTGTCCTGTCTGCCACTATTCAATAAATGTAATCGGGCAGCTAAATTATGAATGAAAAAATGTAAAGATACCAATATCTGCTCAGAATTCCTAAATTATATGTTTATATGCCCAATAATTGTGACTATTACAAATATTTATATTAAGATAACTGAAACCACAATATAATCAGTGTATATTAATTTACTCCATGCTTATATCAAATAATCAAACTGAAACAATTTTATAATGATTTAATAAAAAATATATTACTCTAATTCCCTTCTTCACTGCTTTCAAAAACCCTACTAGCCAACATTGCATTTTAGTAGTTTAGTAGTTATTAGAATTGCTTGGAGAATTTCAGTAAATGCTAGTGTCCAGGTTCCATCCACAGAGGTTCTGATTTAATCAGTAAAATGTTTGACCCAAGCTTGGGTATATACATACCTTGATAATTTGTCATGTCTGCTCCTTTCTTAAATCTATTTCAAAGATTTATTTTTGCCAAGTCTCATATCTTCACTTAACAGAGTCAGTTGGTTAAGATTTACATTCAGAAAGGTAAATTTGCCTACACTTACATAGAGATGTTCCACAGAGGTGAGAGAATTTTGAATAATTTCTAAACTTTTCTTTTGACTTTACTTTGCAAAAGTCAACGTAATGCTTATGCCTCAGTTTCTACACCTGTGAAACAGGTATGCTATTTTGTATAAATAATTCTGGTTGACTCGTTGTAGAATTGCTTTCAAGCAGTAGAGGGAAGTATTGGTCTGGGTATGTCTAGAAAAGGCACTGCAGAGAATTGAAGTAACTTTTGGCACCTGGGCAAGTGGGGAATCCCAAAACAACAAACATTTTTTTCTTTTTATCAGTTTAGCCAAGTTCCTCAGTTCTTTAATTTGCATTAGAAATACAGCTTTCAGGGCTCCAAACATCAGGGACTTCTGTAAATGCTAGGAGATGTATCACTGACTGGAGTTATTTTCAGAGGTGGAATTTTCCCTTCTTGTCAAGTTTCTTGTAAATTTCTCACTTCCCTTCCTTGTTTCATGTGTTAATTTTATTCTCTACTTCTTTGGCAGAGAAAATAAAATAAATTATACACAAGAGAATACTTGAGGACTGACCAGAGCTTTGTCTGTCATACAGCAAAAATTTGCAATGCTCTTAGGGGAAAAGATCCTACATGGGACCAAAGATAGATTTTCTCCAGTATCTTGAGAGTGGGGCATCATTCTGTCTTCTTACTTTACAAGTTCAGATTTAAGTTTGAGACATAGGGTCTAATTCAGAATCTATATCTGCACTTGATGAATACCTAGGATCGAGCTTGTACCTTCCTCTTGGAGTTAGGTGGATAAAGAATTCAGCAGAGGATGCCTGGAAATTGTTATCAACATTAACAAATGAGCTGGTCATCCGGGGCCAAGGAGCTGGATATGATTTCTTTAATAAACTGCTATGTGATACAGCAGAAGAAATTAAATTACATCACTTAAATTAATTGACAAAGCAATTAGCAAGCTGTTCATAAAGCCCAGAGTAGCCAAACACTATAAATTGTGGCACCACCTGCTGGCTGGAGGAGTTTTTGTTTTAGTTTTTGTTTTTGTTTCTCACTCTAAGCTTCATTCACATTATTATTTCTCCAGCAGCAATCAGGCGTCTGGTCTGTAGACCTTCCTGTCATTGTATTGCCTTCTTGGTCTTCAATTATTCTGATTCAGAGATGAAAAGGTAGTTTTGGCTTTCACTAGCTAAACTCAGAGTGGAATAAAGAAAACATGTCTCCATGTTTCCTCAGTATTTAGTATCCACACTAACAACAATTTCAATATTTACCCAGAGACAGATGAAATAATGAGCCTAGCAAATCTGTGCTGTACACATATTTCAGCAGTGACCGTAAAAAGACATCACACTTATCATATTCAGCTCGGTTCCCAAAATACATTTTTTGACAGAAGACAAATTAGATCGTCGCACTGCATGGTGATGGGACCCATCTCTCTACAAGGGTTTGATTAAATGCCTTTGACCCGTGTCATTGACCACAGAAAGGAGAGAGAGAACATAAATAAATTCTGTGATTTAAAAGTATACTACAGAAAGTGGGCTTCTCTGGGAATCCAGCACATTCAGCTCTATGGTCTGTGCTCCTTTGTTTTGTCCTGCCCCCAGATGAAAGGGCTCCTGCGTACAAGGAAAGAAAGATACTACCCTCCCACCTCTGGCCTGAGGTGTGAATGGAAGAAAATTGATATGGGATGAAAACTGTAAAGGCTGTGCAGTAATTGGCAAAATCTGTGACCCAAACCATGTGAATATGACAAGGACATGTCACATCATCTTTGAAAGATGGTTCCCTTCTACCCAAATGAATGGAATGTCTTCTGTAACAAATTATCAAATTCATTCAGACTAAGAATGTTCACTGGTTCATGAAATGTCTTGTAGACATTCCCTCCACATATTAATGTTATTCCTGTTTTCGGCCATTCCTGGGTCCTATGACCCAAGCTATTAGGTCAAGACATTACATGTGTCTATTGATTTTGAGGAATATTTTCATCAAACTGTCTTCTCACTGTGATTTCCCCATAAAAACTGAGCCAAGTAAGAATCGGTAGACTTGTGGTTGCCTCATATGCCTTATCCAATCTCATTTTTGTTGAAAGCCTGGCCTCATTTTGTATTTTTGCCTTGACACTTGACACAAAATATTAGTAAAACCAGTAATTATATTTATGGTTGTGTTGATATACTTCTAGAAACAATACAGTTTCTTTTCTGTCTTTAATGGTGTCTATTTTATTGACTACACACTGTGTTATACTGACTTTAGTCAAGTAGTAACATAATACAAAAACCTGCATCAATCAGACTTTTGGAACTCAGATTGTATGCTGGGTATCTTACGGACAGTTGATCTTTAGTAATATCTTGTGATGAATTCTGGGATAAAACTTGAATACCCTTCTGCTCGCACATCTATTTAGGAAAAAAAAAATAGCTTTCTGTATGTTGATTTTTCTTGAAGTGACATATACCTGAGTCACCATTCATCATATTGAATCTTCATTTTAAAATGTAAACTCTTCTTTTATCAGAAAGACAAACAAAGTGAGTGGGACCACACCAGACCCCTATAAATGTGTTGTTTATAGAAAGGATGAGATTGTCAGTCTGGCGAAGTCAAAGAGGACAGACTGATCTGTCACTCACCAGCAGGATGGCCTTGGAGCAATTGAGGTTCCCATATCTTTAAGATGGGGATAATAAATAATATTTGCCGAATTTTATATTTGCCTGGTGCCTGCCACTTACTTTACCTTCATTAACGTAGTAAATGTTTAATAAATGAATGTTAGGGTACAGGATTTGCTTAATGAAGGGTTAGCTGTCCATATTTGGGGGACCTTGGCTAGGCCTGGATACGAGGAATGATCCTAAGAGTGTAGATCTCCACAGATCTGTTACAGACTCAGCCTAAATTCTAATATGTGAATATCCTTTGTATTGGGAACCCATGACATTGGGCCAGATACGGGAAGTCTGGGCCTCTCCTTGTTCTAGTTTTTACTTCAGAGACACGTCTGTGCTATCTTTTTGCCAGTGTCCACAGAATAGGGTAAGTAGGACAGCTCCCCCCTACAGAGTAGAAGTCCAGACTGAGGAGCTCCTGGAGCTGACACTTGACCATGGGATCTTGCTATTGTTGATCTGATGTGTTTATACTGAACCTTACCATTGAAAGGGCACTAGCATTTCTACTGCATCTTATAACACTTTGTGAGTTTGGTGGACAGGGATTTAGAGATGGGCAGAAACAGACTCAGAGAGGTCAGGTGACTTGCTTGCAGTCATGGGGCTAGTAAAGGAAGGAGCCAGGACTAGAACCCAGGTCTCCCGACCCTCAGTATCATGGTTTCTCTAACACAAGGCCCTGCGGTTATCCACACTGTGAGTGTTGCTGCTTCATGCAGCAAAACTCGCCCAGCAGACAGGCATCCTTCTGAAAGATAGAAGTACTGTCCAGCCCCATGTAGGTGTTTTGGTCAACAAGGAGAGGGAAGCTTACACATTTGAGCATTGATTCAATGGTAGGTATTTTTCAAAATGTGTGTCATTTCACCTTAATAGCAGGGTGAGGGATATACACCAATAGTGGCCCTTCAAAGATGAGGAAAATAAGTTCTAAAGCATTTAAGTGACTTGGCCAGGTTCAAGAAGAGGAGCCAAAGATTTTAACACATTTTCCTTCATGTATTTTGTCCCTCATCTGCATTGAAAGCCATGGGCTTACAACTGTGTACTTTAAGGAGCATCTCGAGGGTTCCCATGATGAAAGCAGCCATGGTTTTGGGAGATCCGGAGAAAAAAGGCACATGGCCCAGGCAGACCCCAGAGAAGTCTGTTGGCCAGTGAGAGGGGAGAATCAAGCAGTATCCTCTCATTCCTCTCCACACTGAGGGCAGTGGTAGCCCTGGTTCTGTGCTTGAATGTGTTGTGACGAAATAACTGTAGCTCTAGGTTCTTGTATCAGATCAGATGGGTGTTACCATCGGACTTTGGGAGAGGAAAGTGTGTGGTGCTGTACCCTGCTTTCTTCCCCATCCTCACGTGGAAATCAGATCCCTCTCCTCCTAGCCAGAAAGTCTGGGCTTGAAGCATAGGTTCATTTTCTTTCCTTGCATCCCCGGCTACCTGCGTGAAAGAGAGGAACCTTGGGTCTTCAAGGAACCTAAGATAAAGAACACAATAAGAGCATCACAGGGAAAAAAGAATAAAATGGATTAAATTTTTCTTCAACATAAAGATTTTGTATGTCCAGAAAGGCAATTTTCTAACTCTGGTTTAATACAAGTACTATGTAAAATTGGGGGTTTTTGTTGAAAAATTTCCCAAGTTACTAGAGACTCAAAAGCCTGCTTTGAAGACTTCCTAAGACAACTCCTGTCCCCAGGACCACACCCCACATACATATCTCCACACAAAACAATGGCAGATACTGTCTGGTTGATTTGAGAATCTAATCCAACCATGTTAATTATGAGATGAGGAGCAGAGGCCCAGTAAGACTTTTTCCAGTATAGCAATTTATTGATAAAGCACTACTCTCAGCTCCAACTCAAATTTTATTGAGTTCTGATTATTGCCAGGAATTCAGCTGTATACTTTAGCCATAGTATGACAACCTCAAACAATAGCAAAGACTGTCCTCATTGTTATTTCATAAATGAGAAAAGTGGGACTTAAGAAAGTCAAGTAACTTTTACCCAGAGTCACCCAATTAATAAGTGACAGGACTCCCCTGTCATTAACCTTCACACCCTACTGTTTGACACTCACAGAAAAGGACGTAACATGTCTACCCTTGTATTAGACACACCCCTTGTGCCATGCACTGTGTTAAGTCCCTTGATCACAGGATCTTAAAAGTTTCACTTGAGAAACCAATCCATAGAGTCAAACTTGCCCAGCACACCAAGGCAATGATTCTAGTCAGGACTGGGTGGGGGGCAGACCAAGGGACGGGAGCCATTTTGGTCATACTCTTTAAAGGGAAGGAAAACAAGCATATGTGTGTGGTAGAGGTGGGGGTGATTTATTCAAACATCGGCAGCTCTGTAGACATGGCATGAACAATAACTTCACTCTTCCTTGGGGAAACATAGGTATCTCTGCTTGTTTCTGTTCATACACACAAACACACACACACACACAAGCATACTCACATGTCACATCCCTACGTGTGACAGCTCAAGGCCTAGACACCTTCACTTCTGCTTTGAATGACATTTTTTCTTTCATTTCTTCTCACACACAGAGACACACCAGACATTGTTCAGGATAATTTAAAGTCTTAGTGATGTAAGCAAAAGGCTGAAAGACCCCAGTCCTTACATTTACTGCCACTTAACCTTCATCCAGCTTGGAGCAAAAGAGGAAGGGGCTGGCCAGGCATGCTCAGATTTGAGTCCTTTGCAGAGGAGGGGGTTCAGTAGAGTCTCCCCACAGTTTTTCTCTTTGTGGAGGGGAGTAGAAATTCCTATCCTTGATGGGAAAAAAGGAGGAGTGGGGAGTAAGGGCTTGTCCCTATCAGGAGAATTTATCTCATTCCTGTCATAATTATAGTGGCTCAGAATGGCTGTTTGCATGAGAAGTGGGTATAGACCAGGAGTAAGGAAGGAAATCAGGCCTCACATAAGTTGGAGTTATGGCTGTGGGGATCTGAGATGAAGGGAAGAGAAAGGGCCATAAACGTGCTCTTCTGCCCTAGTTCCTCTGGCCGGTCCTGGGCTGGGTGTCTACCCTCCATGTGGCATCTTTATTCTTTACCTCTTAAGTGAGGATAAGAACGTAAGTCTTAACCATGTCCAGTGATGTTTGCGACCACTGATGGGGTGGCAAAAGTGGTAACACTTAGTGATGTTTATAGCAGTAAAGCCCATTCGGCAAAATCACTGGCTCAGACCTTACATAAACATCAATATCTCACATAAAAGACCTGTAACAGGCATTACGGGACAATTGGGGAAATGTGAACATGGGCTGTATATTACCTAGTCATAGAGTATCAGTGTTAAATTTCCCAAGTGTGATGATTGTAATCGTAATTATCTAGCTAATGTCCTTATTCTCAGCCAATGCATGTGAAAATACTGAGGAGTAAGGAGTTCGGACGCCTAACTAACTCTCAGATGGTTCAGCAACAAAACCCAACATACTGCGTTTATCATATGTGCACACACACTCACACACATACAAAGAAAGAGAAAAGGAAAAATAAAATATATGCAGCAAGATGACTTGAGGTGAAGGTTATACACCTGTGCATCGTTCATCATCATATTCTTGCAGCTCCTCTGTAGATGTGAAATATTTTAAAAATAAAAAGTTGTAGAGAGTGGGGAGGAAGCACCAGGAGGCCAACCAGAAGGAAAGGCTGGTGTGGGAGATACTGCTGCATGATAACTGAAGTCTCAATGTGCGGAGAAGTCGGGAGTGAGGGGCAGGGGGATGACAGTACACGGGGGAACTTTGATCTGTTGAGGACAGTTCCGCAGCTGGGGGCTGGTCAGAAGAAAGGAGGCAGGACAGAGAGCAGTAGGAGCCTAATGTGGAGTTGGGAGGCATGAGAAATGAATCGTGCCCTCTTGTCATTTTTTTCCCTGGGCCAGGCGTGTCTGAGAGTGTAACCACTGGACTGCCACACTGTGTACTCTGAGTCCCAAGGGAGGGACTTCCCTGAATCAAAATTTACGTATTTACACAATGGCCAATTTTATCCCTTTGCCTCAACATTTCTTGGCCTCCGAGGCCATCAGATCTCAGAGAGGCACCTTCAGGTTTGTTTTGTCTTTTCCTAAATCCATCAAGTAACCTGCCTTCATGTTCGGTTTTAGAATCGTTTTGTGACTGTGGTGGCACCAGAGAAACCTTTGCTAAATTTAGCCTTGTTGCTAATTAGGAACAGAAGACATGTTAAGCTTCAGGCTTAAATACAGAACCCGGCAGGATACCAAAATCTGGAATCAAGTTGTCATTTCAGACTGGGGGGACGTCCAAGGCGGGATTACGTTGGTGGCTAACCTTGTGTATTGTCATTTTCGCCTTTCAGACCTCCTGCACGGTGCAGGCATCCACACTCGCGCACAGACACACAGATCATTGTTAAGTATCTTGCTCATCTTCCAGAATCCCCCATGCCTCCTTTTCTAAATGCAAAGGCAGTGGAGCCTAGGGATAGAAACAAGGTTAGAGAAAGTGTGTCTGTGTTGACTTTATACTGGAAGCTATTATTGTATGGAGAGCTGTGCATAACGACGTGCCATACCCATTCAGAAGAGGCATAGACCACATTCTTAGGTACATTACTGCAAGAGTTACATTATTCCTGTTGCCATATTTACAACACTTTAGATCCAGACAGCGACTGCAACCACAATAGCAACACTCATCCTCTAAGCCAAGCACAAAGTAGGTCTTTCAAGTCAGGCTTTAGGCATCTACGCAGCTGTATCTAATGCTACAGTGCTGCTAGTATTTAAAGAATGAAGGGAGCAGTGCCTGAGATATTTGTCACTCTAGGGTCTCTATCATTTAACCAAAATAACTTGAAAAGGGTGTTGTTCTCCTCTCTTGGAGTCATGTGCATTTCCCCCAGGGCATTCAGTGGGGGGGGGGGGGGGGCTCTTGGAGCTGTCAGCCTCTATCTAGTCTTTCTTCCTCCCTTCCTCCAACCCTACCATATTTGACAGGACGATTGGAAACCAAAATAGGGGGAAAAAAATAGAACGGAGATGAAAAGAGAAGGCAGGCAAATAGAATAAAGAATAGAAAGAAGAGTTGTCATTGTTGCCACTGCCTTGGATTCTGCTCTGCCCCTTCCGCCCAGGCAACCAGCTCCACTGGGCTCTCAAGGGGGACCCTCCTTATATTCTTTGGCTGAGACCAGATGCTGCCTGGGCCGGAGACTGGCTTCTGGCCTCCACTGCAGAATTGCCATTCCAACTGGGTTTCCAAGTGCTGGAGCCAGAGCAAGAAAAAGGCAATGCACTGAAACAAGGCCTGCCCCTCCAATGTTGTTCTCAAGCATGTCTATGGAGGAGTATTTATCATAAAGGAAGAAAACAGTAATAGCCCAGAACTGTCTGTTTGTTCAACTCCAACTTGAATGATACCAAAGATTAAATCTTGGTTTCCAATTGTTTCATGCCAAGGCTGTTATATTTAAGGTCCAAATATGTGCACCATATGCCATACTGTAGCTTGACAGTTACCTCAACAGGCAGTGTCAGACAGATGGTAAACATTACTACCAGGCATACGTACATTTAGAATTAGACATTTAAATAAATTCAGGCCTGTCTTAAGCTTATTAAAAGGATTTGGGTCTGTAAAGCCATTTCGGGCATCTGCATATGCTAAAGTGTCTTTTGTATCCTGAACAGATTTGGTTTGATTCAAGCACCTTCCGGCTACAGATGGCAAGTGACAATCGTTCTCTTTGAGCCCTGTACCTGCAATTAGGCCAATAATGGCAATTAAGCAGAATGTAAAGAGATTTAAAGTTCAGTTCTTTGTATCACAACCATGCATTCCTGCCCACAGAATGACAGAAAATCCTCCACAGGGAACATCACCAACCTCCCTTAAAAGCCCCAAACTTCAGAGAGAGAGATTAGAAAGCTACAAAGGTACCTGCCTCAGGACCAAGTCAGAATCTCTCTGGTTTAAACCTCAGGCTACAGCAAGCTTCTGACATGAATCTCACAAACTGCAAATAAAGGTTAGCATTCCATGGGAGAATTGAAAGAAGGCTTCAGATGAATGTGTTTTAAGGTATTTTTTCCCCCATAACTATATAAAAGCCCTCTTTACACTCTCTTCTTCCAGGGGGCTTTGAATCCTATTTGGCATTGCAAAAAGGTTCAGTATGGTTTGTGATAGGAAACTAAATGAGGCTGGGGACAAGGTCCTGGAATTTTATTCAGTTGCCAGTGTAGCCCAAGGTGCACTCTGAGAGGGTATACCCGTGGAGCAGTATGATCTTTCTGGAGACCCTGTATCCTGGCCACATATGTAATTTACTGTATTCCTTTGTTTAG
This sequence comes from Zalophus californianus, assembly GCF_009762305.2. Taxonomy (NCBI): domain Eukaryota; kingdom Metazoa; phylum Chordata; class Mammalia; order Carnivora; family Otariidae; genus Zalophus; species Zalophus californianus. The sequence continues at coordinate 88,986,329 of NC_045600.1, forward strand.
AACAGCTTCTTCACTCAACTCTTAAAAAGCAGCTTCTATCTATGTGTCTAGTGCCTGACAAGCCATCGGTGTTCAATAATTGGGGAAGGAAGAGGCAAGGCAGAAAGGGAGGGAAGAGGAATGAGAGACAAATCAAGACTTTATTTTTCAAATGCGTATATAACCTCAGGATTCTTGTGCAGCTGAGAGTGCAAATCTAGTGTCGTGGATAAACACACAAATGTTGATTTTTGGCCTTTCTGAATTCAAATCCTGGCTCCACCTCTTACTAGCTGTGTGACCTTGTCACATTTCCTTACTTCTCTGTGTCTTGGTTTTCTCATCTGTAAAATAAAGATAACAATCATCCCTTACGAGGATTCAATAGCATAATGTATTTGTTGTGTTTGGAACAGTGTCCGGCACTATCTGTTGGCTGTTATTTTTGTTTTGGGAAACAGACTTCAAACCCAACTTTTTTTCTTTCAGACAGAGCCTGTTGGAGATTTCGGTGTGATTTCCCTCCTCTTTATCTCCACTTGGTACATCATATTTCCATTCTGGACTGCTCCTGATTTGACTTAGAGAAGTATCTTACCCTGTGTATTTGGTAATGCTTCCACACCCATGCATTTAGCACTGGGGCTAAACCCTAACTTCACAGCTACAGACTCATGTGGGCATGTGAAGAGGCATGTTCTAAATTCTGGTGTACCTGTGTGTTTCTGTGTGGATGAGTGATAATAAGAGCAGAATCCCAAAACCCAGGGTAATGGTCGAATTGAGACCTTTGTCCTGCTTGCTCAGATGAACTCCAGAAACATATGGAGTGGCTTTCGGATGAACACATGTCTCAGTTCTATTTTGGTTTCCCTTTAATAAAGACAGATTGGTTTAGTGGCTTAATTATCAAGCCCTGTTGTCCATTCTTCCATTGCCTTCTGTTATCAGCCTCTACTTGGGATCTGTGTACAACACTCCTGTATTCTCTGTTGGCCAATAAGGAACCCAGGTTCCATGGCATGACATTGAAGGCCCCCAAAATAATGCCCCTGGATTCTGGGAGCCTCATCTCTCCATACAGCTATTTGCCATCCCTAAACATTTTGGGTGCTTCCCTGTCTCTCTACCTCCCTGCTCACACTGCTCACATGGCAATGTCCTCCCCCACTGCTTTAGAAAAGACAGAAATAACTGCTGAGATGCTTTTTCCTATTTCAGGTCTATTTGCCCTTTAGCCCAGTGGTTCTCAAAGTATTGCCCTTGAGCTAGGGTTAGTTCACCACCTAGGGGCTAGTGAGAAATGCAAATGTTCAGGCTATTTCCAAAACTGAATAAGAAACTCTGGAAGTGGGGGGCCCAGTAAGGGGTGCCATCCAGATGATTCTAATGCATGCTACAGCTTGAGAACCAAGGTTGAGCCCATCTTTGAAATGAATTGCTCTCCTCTTTGATTGCAAAATGTTTTGTTCTTTTTTTCTTTTTCCACTACCTTTGTGTCTCAGTGATTATGTGCACACATTTTTCTCTTTACTTCCCTTCAGTGAATGCTCAAAACAGAGATTCTCTAATCCACTATTGTATCTCCCAACCTGGCCCCTGGTAGACTCCCAAAAGTCTATGAAATTAATTCTTTTCAAAGCATGTTTGCTGAGCATCAAATATGTGCCAGTCTCCAATGCCAGGCCCTTGAAAAGATAAAAGAGCAATGCATCACAGGATCTTGGTCTGGAGGAGTTTACAATCTAATCAGAATGTCAAGACTTGCATATATGTTTTGATTAGAGAAAAACATACAGTGGCCAGGATGCAGAGGTTCACCAAGAGGTGCAGGCATTGAGTGCCATAGGAAATCAGCAAGGCTGGCTTTTGGGGGGCTGCTCAGGACAAAAATGGACCTAGAGCTAAACCTAACAGGCAGACAACCTCGATAAACTAGAAGAATAAGTGTGCATCTCCTTGAATAGGAGCCAGGAGACTCATCTGTGAACCTCATCTTCCAATACCACCTTCCCTATGGCACTTGGTTCTTAGCGGGCTGAGTAAGATCCATAAACACTTTATTTTTAGGATTCAGATTAATGTGATATTAATACCTTGCTAGAATTAACCACATACATTATACCCTAATTTATGAGAGGAAAATCTGGGTGTATAATAAGTGTTCGCAATACTACCTTCTGAACAAATGCCAATGTGTACAGCTTCCAACTTCCTTATGTTTTAAATGGTTCCTATGAAGCCACCTCTTCAATTACACCTGGCTGTTGTTTGAGTGCCTCCTTTGTAATTAAGCATTCATCTTCCTTCAGAGCTGCCTTGGGGGGAATAGTGGAGGAGGTGGTTTGGGGCATTCCTCCACGCTGGGGATTCCTATATTATCGGTTTAGTCTGTGACCTTGTGCTGTCTGAAGATCACCACTGTGGGACTCTGTGACCAAAAAGAAGCTCCAACTTCCAATTTATAGTCTGTGATTTTAGTGGTGGAAAATAACTTAGATGTCATCTACTACGACTCCCTCATCTTTACAGTTGAAAGGGCAGATGCCCAGAGATGTGGCATGGCTTGGCCAGGGTTGCATAGTGGATAGTCATCTAACCTCCACCAGATCCCGCTTCTCCTGCCTCTCAGATCATTTCCACTCCCCCAAATGTATTAGGTTACCCCTATATCCTGACATTATTGTTTCCTCTTCTTCCCTGCTACACCTCGCCTGTAAAAAATCCCTTCAGAAATATATATGAGCCATTGAGTCGCTAATGCTGATTTGTGTTAAGATGAAATTTTGGGGGGGAGGGGCAAATGAGGGAGTTGAGTGGGGCTCCGATTCAGTTATCCTAAAGCCTGACTTCAATGTTGAGGAGGTGTGCTCTGTGGCAGGTGGGAGGAGGAACTGATGGAAAACAAGAATGCCTTTGGCACACCTCAGGCCACGCATATGCTCTGAGGACCATTACACTCGCGAATACGTACTGTATCATTTCAGGATTAAGTCACCTGTCTTGCACAAACAGCCTGCCTCAATCATGAAAACTTTAATTCTCATTGTCTGTTAAATTATTTAACTTTATGAAGTGTTTGAGATGAGGCATACCACCTCACTGTTTTTTCTTTTGACTCTGACCCTGTTATTAGGCTATAATTAAAGTTTATCTGGCTTTGAGTCAGCATCCCCAAACTTAAATGCTGATATGTTAAACACTGATGCATATGCTGATAACCACTTAACTTGCTATAAACACAATCCCGAAGTGATATCCCCAGGATATCAAGCTGTGGTTAGCGTCAGGGTTGCTGCACAGCACAACTCCAGGGGGTGCCATTTACATGGCAATATGCTGTACCTTTCAGACTTTGCATATGTTGCCCTCTGCAACTGAGCAGTATGTAATCTGCACAGCAGTAAGCAGTGGCTCAGGTTAATATTCTTTATTTCTCTTGCATGCATGCTTATGGTAGAGCAAATTATCATCCATGCCTCACTCACAATATACACACAGTTAAACCACTAACAACAGGTGGATCCAAAAAGCAGTGAGTGCGGAGGGCCAGATGGGAAACACCATGCAGTCCTGACAGGTGGAAAGAGCACAGAAGTGTGGGATCATGAAGCAGGCAGACATGCAAACAGGCAGCATCAGGCAATTCCAGGGTCAGGGGGAGGATTCCCACCACTCGGGCAGAAGTCCCGGGAAAAAAAAAGGCAGGACATATTCCTAGAAGGCCAGGAGTACTGGGAAGGTTACCAAGCTGGGGACCTCAATTCAAAGGAGCAAGACGAAGATTATGCTGCCAGAACTGGGGTAGGAGGGGGGAAGCTGATCTCAGGAACAAGACAGAAGCTCATTTATAGAACTGGGTCATGCGGTCTAAGAGAACTGGCAGCTAGAGTGATTTGATTCTGGGCCCCTAAATGTTGAAGAACTCTTTAAATCCTTGTGATTAAAGATAGGATTGGCCCTAGAGCCTGGGGCAGGGCTTTGTCTATAGGTGGGAGGAATGTGTTCCCTGCAGTTGGGAGAGGCCGGCTAGGGGAACAGGAACCAAAGCAGGCCTTGACAGATTTCTTCTCCATTGTCACTTTCCAGTGATGCATAAAATGCTATGTCATTACCCCCAGGAGGTGGTACATTCTAAAATGTCAATAGCTTCAGGAAAGGTATAGATAAATTCGTGGATGAGAGACCCAGAGTGAATTATTAATAGAAACCAGGCTCACTTAACCTTTGGGTGGATATCAGAGAATGACAATCCTCTCCCCCACCTACTGCCCCCTCCCCAAAATGGTACCATAGTTTGAGATGGAACATAAGGCAGAATGGACCGAAGGTCCACAAGTTACATGACAGTGTCTATGCTATTAATAGTCCCCATCTATGTGTACATGAAATTAAATAATCATACATACATACCCTGGCTCATTTACCAAGTAATCCTATAATACTAATCTCTATTATACCATAATTTTTTAAAGGAGAGTTCCTAATTATCCCCAGTCCTGAGTAAGCAGAGGGCCTAAAGCTTTGCCCACCCTGGGTCTTGGGAACTGCAGCTGGCCTTAGGCATGGGTAGAACTGAGCCAAATACATATTCCAGGAAAATAGATGAGCCTAAAGTTCAGTTAGCAAGGTGGCAGGTAGAGAAAAGAAGGGTCATAAAGGGATAAATCTGCAACAGAAGCTTAGCTAGATGGAATGAGTAAGTTTGAGAAGTGGATCCAAGATAGATTCCCAGGGGCAATAGACTGTGTGTGTAAGGTTATTGAATTGGTTAGGTAGGTAAAATCCATAGATGATGTTCTATGTAACTTCTGTATTATTCAGATCAGACACTGTATTGCTCACTCTGCGTAGTGGAATGAGTAAGTAAATGTTTGTGCTGCTATCTTAAATGGGTGTTTGTTTTTCACCTGTTGCAACAAACCGCATAGGGGCTCCAAGTTGTTGGCCATTCAGATAATAATTCATGCTGGTAGGTGTAGCTCCATCATAGGAGCTGAGATTGTAGAGGGCGGAAAAGTGCACCTTTTCTCCCTTTCTACATGAGTCCATAAGTCATTGTTAAAGGAGCAACGGCCTTGTTATCTGTGACTGAGACGTGGTATGGGAGACGTAGCAGGACTCTTCAAATATAGTTCACAAGTATGGCCTCCAGTGAAACCTGAGAGAGAATTCTCTTTGCAGGCTTCCTCTGTGTTGTCTTCTGGAGATGAGTGCCCCAGGGCTGCTACTGTATTATTTTCTATCTACATACTCTCTCTGGGTGATCTCATCCAGTTTTCTGGTTTTAAATATCTTCTGTCAGCCACTCCCACATTCATCTCCAGTCCAGCCCTCTCTTTTTAAAGTTTCAGACTTTACCTTTTGAACATCACCAAATGCATTACATCCAAGCTGAACTCCTAACCTACCTTCTAGAACATATTCCACTTGCAGGATTCCCATTTCAGGTTGATGGCTGCCCCATTTCCCGGTTGCTCTGGTTAAATATTTTAGCATCATTTGGTTCCTGTCTCTCTCCCAAAACAACTTCTAATCCATCAGGAAATTATAATAGCTCTACTCTCAAAACACGTCCAGAATCTAATTACTTCCACCGATACCTCCTTAAACCAAGTCTCTTGCCTGTATTACTACAAGAGCCTTTTTTTCTCCTTTTCCCCCATCACAGTCTGTTCTCAACAGTCTCAGAATCTTTCAGTGGATTCCCTACTTCATTCAGAGTAAAAGTCATTTACAGTGGTGAAAAATTCTGCTACTCAAAGCACCAAAGGCAACCGGGAACTTGTTAGAGATGCAAATCTCAGGCCCTATCCCACACCAAGTGGAGGTGACTCTTCATTTTCACAAGATCCCAGATGATTTATATCCACTTGAAAGTTTGAGAAGCAGTGATCTACAAGCCTCCACATAATCTGGACTCCTGTTATTCTTTGACTTCATGTCTTACACCACCCCCCACACTGTCCAATAATCCCCCTGCAGTCACACTAGAAGAGTCCAGATGGGCCTGCTAGACTTTTTCAAAACATGTTCATGCTCTTGACTTATGGCTTTCTCACTGGATGTTCCCTCTACCTGAAATGATCTTCCAGACATCAGTATCACCACTTCCTCACCTCCTTCGAGCCTTTGCTCAAATATCACCTTTCAAAGAGAACTTCCCAGACTGCCATATTCTAAAATTGCTAACTGCCCCTCTCCTGAAATTCCTAGTCCCCTCATTTGGATCTGTTTTATGTTTCTTAGTCCTTATCACCTACTAATATATTCTATAATCTACTTATTATGTCTAGTTTTATTATCTGTCTTTCCACTGCCCCCTGCTATGACTGTCAACTCCACACGGACCTTTGCTGATATAAAGTGCCTAAAATCATCCCTGAGGCACAATAGGCTCTCAATAAACACTATGGAATGAATTGCTGAATGTAGTAGATATTCTGCTACTTGCTAATTTGGGGCTGGATATAAATTTCTACAGAGACCCTTACATAACAGTAGGGATTCCTTACCTCCCCGGAAGAGTACAAAGATCCAAGAGTGGAAAGGAGATAGGACCCCCTCCTGGGGGCAGCCCCAGCGGGGATGGAGTTTGCAGTTTTCCTTTCCTCTTTGAGAATTTATGAGGAGTTGGAGCAAAGTTAGCATCTCCCTACAACATAATCTGGAACAGGTTGGGAACATATGTCTTCAGTTAGTGAAAGGCATGAGCCATGCTTTGGACAACTTTTCAATGAGGTTGTCTTGTGTCATTTTGATATGTTTTGACTCTGTGGGCTAGACTCGAAGCAGAACCAGTAAATGGCACAATTACCTTTTTAAAAAATACCTTTTTTTTACTATGTGGTCATTTTTCCAACCCTTCTTCACAGCCAAAGCTATAATTTGGGTGGATCTGAAAAGGAAGACAGATAGAAAGTTAGTTATAGAACCCAGAAAACTACACCTCAAATTGTGGGCAACAGGTTGGCTGCAGAATGGAGCCTTGGATTTGTGAGCTATTGGATTCTACTTGCACAATTACCCCTGTTGAGCCATGTGGAATGGGTGGTTTTTGTTGAGAGCAACACCATTGTTTATAGTGACTCTATAGACTCTGATCTCAGGAGGGCCGTATTCCTACATACACCATTTCATAATTGTGTAAGTTGCATTGGCACCCAGTTATGTTGATGTGAACTTAGCTCATTATTCTGCCAAACCACCCAGTACTTAAGTTCAGCTCCCCAGTATGAGTAGCCTGGCCTGAAAACTAACTTAAATGAAATGACAAAAGGATCTTCTGGAATGAAATGGTATGCACTGTCCATTTGCTCTCAGATGATCACAGCAGCCATAGGCACATAAAGTGACAGTCAACTTACTTTTCAATGCTATTGATGCTCTAGTTTGAATTTAACCATTACTGTCAAACTGAGTTGATTTAACAAAAGACTAATTTACTATCTCATCAATTTGTTGTACCTTCCCAGGGAATAAGAGGAAGCCTAGAATACTAACTGTTCAGAACTCCTCCCCACTGTTCTCTATGGATAGACAGCTAAGGGATGGGAAAAGTCCCATCTATCTGGTGGGGACACTGTGATTTAGTATGTGTCATAGAAGTGTGCCCTTGGCTACAGCTCTACCAAGCTAACAAGTGAGGTGCCTCACTTCTTAGAAGAAATTAGTTAGAAGAGGACATCATTAAAGTGGCAGTATTGATGAATCATAAGACTTGTTCATGCAAAATAATTACTGCATGCCAAAATATTCTCCTAGCAGCTGATCCAGAGTCTTGTATCTTCAGTGTGTCAAGAAGTCCATGCTCAGAAAGAGCTGTATCGAATAATTCATTTTATTTAATGTTTTTTGTAAAGAGAAGAAATCATTTTAAAAAATAAACTTTACGTTTCCAGGAATAAGGACTTGTTGAGGGATGTGTTGGTCTGAAATAGTTTCCTTGGGGACAGAGCAGTGCTTTCTAGAAAAACACTATTTTCGACAGCTAGTGCTGCTCTCTAATTTTGTAGCTTCCAGCTGCACTTCTAGGAAAGGTAATACCATGGTCAGTAGAGTCTTTCAGGTCTTTAGCTTTATAATGAATAAGGAATGAACCATCATCTAAGATCCTTAGATATTCAGGGGAAAGACACTGTTGCAGGCTGTTGTAGGGCAGCCCCGGATTCCCTGGCTGCCTGATTTTTTTCCACTGTGGTCACATTGTTAGGTATTGCTTACCAGGAGTTTTAAAAGTGGGTTTGTTGGAAATTAGATCATACACTCTTGAATTGGAAGACAGACGTCTTCAAGGTCAGACAGGCCCATTCTGAAATCCACCTACTTGAAGGACTCTGGCCTGACAGCTGAACGTGTTTTGTTTTGTTTTGTTTTTTTATAGGAAAAACCTATTTGCTCCCTTCTGTGCATTCATTACACACCTATATTGTGGTACAAGGAATGCAGTGAATTCTATTTTAGGCTTTCCTTTTTTTTTTTTTTAGAGGTACCTCAGAAACTGAGACAGGGAGCAAAATATAGCCTTAAAATCATAAGATGGAGAAGTTTTTTTTGTTGCCTTTTTTGTTGCTTATTTGTTTCCTTCTTCCTCTCCTCCTCCTCCCCGCCCCAGGAAATTTTTATCTGGGGGAAGATTTTTCTCCTGACCTTGGAATCACCCAGAGCTGTTGTATATCCTTCCCATCACTTTTGTTTTCTTAAGAAGACTGACCTGTACCCAGCGCCTCTGGGTCCTCCCTGTGCACTCTCCTTAACCCTACATAGACTGACCTCCACCCTCAAGAAAGAAAACTGCTTTTCCAGGATTAGCAAATTGGGGAGTTGTCTTTTCCCCCAAGCCATTTCCTCCATAGGCTTCCTGCTTCCCTCCCCCAATTAGCCTACCCTACCCACTGTTTGTTTTCCAAACTGGGCCATACCAGCTTATTTCAAGAAGTGGATTGCCCTGGGGGCAATGACTGTGCTTGCTTCATCTCTTTCTGGCCAGCACTGTGTCCTCACCTTCTTGGGAGCCCGCTAAATGTTGGTAATGGTAGTGAGATGAGGACAATTACAGCTGCCAGGGACATGGCTGTTTATTTACTTCTTAAACTGGAACTGCATGAGCATTTGTGGGGGTGTCATTCAGAGCAGGGAATAGGGATTTAATTTTTAATAAGGAGGACTTGCAAAGACTGCAGAGAGTGAGCAAAGTGGAGGAGATATTTAGGCCAGAGAAGCCCAGAGAAGGCTTTGTCTTCTCTACTTTTTAAAGGGTGATGACTAAGCAGGCTCATTCTTTGTGGATAACAAGAACCCGGGAGTAAGAACTCAGATGGCAATCAGAGAATGATAAGTAGTTGTTTATACTGATGACAATCAGAGGGTTAAGAGGAAATCCAGTAATCGCTAGTTGGTGGAAACCAGGTTTTATGCAGTAAAAAAATACAGGACAGCAGAGATAACTTCAAAATCTAAGACAGGCTTTAATCAGTGATAAATGGTTGTCTGAAGTGCCATTTATAAAAATCGGGCACAGTGACTTGTCTGGAGGTCTCCTAGGGTATATTGCTCCTGGCCTGAGACCAGGCCAAGCCCCCTCCCTGCCTCTCACTATAGCTGCTGTTTGGTTACAAGGAGCAACGAACAATTTATAAGGCTCTAGTTCATTGTGATGGCTTACTCTGCTGCTGCCGTTTATATCAGATTAGTAGTTCCTGCCCTCATCCTTCCTCATGGGGAAGTGGCAAGGATGATTGATATGCATATGAAATTCTTTGAGCTTCTTTGGAGAAATAAAAGATTTTGTCATTATCATCATCAATACTTGAAAACATTTCACACCGTGTTTCCTGCTAGGACAGACTCTATTTTCAACATGAGATTCTCAGCCTTTGTTAATCCTTCCTCAGGTTGCTGACCTTCTAAGTTCCTCCCTAAAGGAGCTTAGGAGCATTTCATCAGTGAGCAAGACCTTTAGGACAATGATGAACAGGTTCCCCATATCTTCTTGGGCCTGTTCATATGCAGTTCTATGTCTCCATGAAAGCTGGGCAGTTCTTACCAGCCAGGGTCATGGAGAAACCAGTACATGATAAAAAATCAATTTTCCTTTGATTTTAAAAGATAGTTAAAATTTACTTTAGGGAATAATGTTCTGGGAATTTATTTTGCATGTAACAAGTCCACATAGTAAAAGAGTACTGTGAAGAAATTGAGACACAGAGAAGCTGAGGCCCCAGGCCCTCTGCCAGTGGCAGAGTGAGGAGGAGGTCTCTGGGGACACAAACTTGTGCTCATTTCTTTCTCATCATATTGCACTTTTTCAATGTGAGAGAACCTAAGATGGACATATATGCTTTAACACTTCTTTACTCCCATCTTGGACAAGACCTATGGAATGTAATTTGAACTACCAGAAGGCTGACTCTAAAAATTTTACCTCCAATTCCATCTGTCAGAATAGAGTGCAAAAAATGGCCAGGAGAAGAGATATTGCATTGTGCATTGATCTTCAGAAAATTCTGCAAGCTAGTTATTTCTGAGCAGTATCCCATGAACACCTGTAATCTCGGCCACAAATGGCAGGGCCTTAAGGGGATGCTGTGAAACAGAGGAGTTGAGGCTGAAGGGATCAGAGGTCAAATAATGGGAAATTACAGTGAGGAATCTAATGGATACCACGCACTTTTTTTTTTTTTTTTTTGCCTTAGGAAGCTAACACAAAAGGGAGTGGAGGGTATTAGAAGAAAGCTAGCATCTAGCAAAGGCAGATGTGCCTGCTGGTGGTGCCTCTCCACTGGCTGTTTTTGAGGCAGAAAAGTCTCCAAAGACTGAAGAGAAAACTTGGATTTTATGTTCCTTGAACTTTAATTACCCAGCTTTAGGAGGGTGAGTAGAGTTGGAATTTGGGTTGGAATAGTGGGAAAGTTGCCTTGTTGTGCTGCTGTACCAGAATAGAACCACCTACTCTAGTGGGTTTTGGCTCAGAGATGCTTTGTTGACAAGAGCAACTGTGCTATTCACTGGGCCACCTTGAATGTAGATGGGTCAATAAGGGCTCATTCAGTTTCGCATTAATGCACATAACCAGGCTGGACATAGGTTGCAGGTTGCAGTGCTCGCAGAGGGCACTTGGAAGGGGAAGAGATGTTGTAAGTGACGTGCTGGAGGGGCAGTTGTGGAAAGAGTACCCTGAGTTCTACAGAAGCCTCAGGTTCCATAGCACCTTTTAGAGGAGACTTTTTCCCCACCTACTTTTGCTCAAGGCCCAGGGCAGTTGCCTTTCTGAAGGTTGCTTCCACGTTCTGGACAATCTCCTCAACTAAAATGTAAACTCTTCCAGATCTGCTTGCCTTACAGGCACCTTGACTTCCTTTGCGCCTATGCCAAAACTGGCACATAGCAAGCATTTAACAAATGTTAGTTGAATAAAGGTATGACTTACTTCCACAATCGTTGCATGATACCAGTTTAGAAAGTTTCCTTTTCTTCAAATATACTGTCATTCCAGATTATTATCTCCTGATAATAGGGGACAAAATTAAATTATTTTGATTTTTAAAAAATCCTTCCTTAGCACTAAGAAATAAATATATCACAAAGACTTATTATTAAGCATGCTCTTTAGACGAATGATATATCTCCCTTTACCTACCAGTAATCGGACTGCATTTGTCCAACTCAGCTCCAAACCACAGGTGGATAGCATAGCTCTGTGGGCACCAGGTTGACTGTATGCATGTCCCATGGAGCTGACATGAAACCAGGGGAAGCTGTGCACTCAGAGTTTAGAGGGAGTCTCGGAAAATCTTGTGCTTTTCAAGTACCATGCAAAACACCTGTAATTATATTTCGGTCATTCTATTCGATTTTTAAAATATAGGAACCTATACAGGAAATATTTTCATATATGAACTATAGGATATTATCAGAAATATTGTGGTCCCATGCATTTTTCCACTGCTATTAATTATATTTCTTGTTTATTGTCTGGTTTTCCCCTATCAGTCTGTAAGCTTCATGTGGTCAGGGACCTTGCTTACTTACTTTATCTCAAAGGGCAAGCACAGAGCCATAACACATGCTTGTTAAATGATAGGTAGATAAAGAACAGGTAGTTAAGGTAGATAAAGAACACTTGGGGTCACCACACATGTAAAAAAGCCTGGTTTTCGTGAGCGTTCCCTTTTGTGGATCAACCAGAACACTCCCAGACACCCTTCAGTGATGATTGTCATCTCTTCTGAGTGTGAAAGGAGCCAGAATTTCTGCCTATTATTTTCAGATTGCTTCCTCTGCAGGAAATTGTGTCGATTCATTTGGACGTTTGTGGTTTCACTATACTCCCCTGCACAGGTTAGGGGATGAAGAAGCCGTCAATGCCTAGAAATGAGAGGTGTCGTCACTACCCTTAGGTGTCTATGGACAAGAGGAGTGGGGGTCATGAGGCCATAGGGTTGTAGGAGAAGACTATCAAAAGGACCATGGTCTTCCAACAGAGGGATTAGCACCAACCCACCAAGGAGGCAGTGGGGATGTGGTTGTGTGTGTTGGGGGGGGTGGGTAAGTATACCCACCATACTCTCCTCTCATATTCTGTCTCCTAATGGTGCCCTCTGCTGACTGAATCCAACTGAAAGTCAGAAGGTGCAGGAGTCTGAGAGCCTGGGAAGTTAACCTCTCAGGGCATAGAACAGGATACAGAAGGGTAGAGAGTAGATCCCAAAGGGCAAATGGAATATCTATCATAGAGGGGCATGGTCTGCTAGAGAGAGTTTCTAAAAGTTTTTATGGGCTTAAAGAGGAAAAACCCCAAGCATCAAACTTCAAAAACAAAGCTACGCCCCATAACATGGGTTCTTTCTCTCAATAATCTTTACATAAACATTGACTGAGCATCTCTTCTGTCCCAGGCATGTGGGGGCTGCTGGGGATGGAAGAGGGAATGAATAAGGGACTGTGCTTACCTCCAGGGGACTCCCAGTCTAGTGGATAGAAATGTGCTTGAAGAGGACATAGGTGATGAGGTTGCTGAGCAAGCACATGGAGAGAACCTCCCCGAATTCCAGGCTTGTTCAGTGAGGAATTCCCAATGGAGACCAAGCTCAAACTGTGACTCGCAGGCTGGGAAGGAGTCAGGATGGGGTGAGGGAAGAAAGGAGGAGTAACAGTTGGGCAGGAACGCAGGGTTCCACACAGAGAAAATGGCAGGTGCAAAATCAAGAAGTAAAAGAGAGTATGATCGCTTTGTGGAACTCTTGACGGGATGCCCAAACTTAAACAGGATGGCTGGATGATTCTCAGTGTTGGTTATTTACTCCACAAACCTGCCCCCTTTTAGAAGGTAGATAAAGAACACTTGATGGGGTCACCACACATGTAAAAAAGCCTGGTTTTTGTGACCATTCCCTTTTGTGGCTCAACCAGAACACTCCCAGACACCTCTTCAGTGATGATTGTCATCTCTTCTAAGTGTTAAAAGAGCCAGAATTTCTGCCTATTATTTTCAGATTGCTTCCTCTGCAGGAAATTGTGTCAATTCATTTGGACGTTTGTGGTTTCACTGTACTCCCTGAGCCATTACATCATGATGTGGTAACTCAGAACTCCAGTGGCACATTATCAGAGCTGACTATTTCTGGAAGCCAGGAGATAACAAAACAAAGCAGCTTCATTTGGCCTATAAGCATGTTAAACACCCTCGGCAGAGGACAGTGGAATACAAATATGCCTTCCTCCTGACTTTTATCAAGGAGAGGCGAGAGACGTGGGATAGATATAAATTATGTGCCCTGCTTCAGCCCAGGATCTATCATAAAATCTGTTGCCACCGATACAAACTGGCGTCAGTGTATAATTTAGTGACAGTTTTGTGCATTATGTTTCCTTGCTGACAAGATTGCTGCATGGTGAAATGTTGCCGTATCTAGGTATGGATGGAACTGCCTAAAGATTTAAGCCATTTTATTCCGTCCTGAATTAACATGCTCAACCTAATCCTCATCTCCCCTGGAGACTGCGGGTGGTGAGGGAAGATGAGCACAGGCTTTGCATGCAGGTGGCTGGGACCTGTGTTTCCACTTGCCTGCATGCCATTCCCCCTTGTGAGGCTGCTGATTGAAACTTACTCGAAGATTACCTTGGTAATAATTTGAGCCTTATCAGGAAAAAAAACCACACACACACACACACAACAAATTAATGAGGTTTCTGCCGATAAAAGAAATATAAAGGGCTTACTTTCCTAAAGATGCCTGATACCATGGATAAATCATAGACAAATAGAAAGCTTGCTATAGTTTATGCCTAATTATAAATGACTTAATACCAAGTCAGACCCAAAAGATTCAGGGGTGTGATCATTCTGAAACCTAATTAGTTAGAGAGAGACAGTACTACAGTATCAAGATTTTCATTAATGCAAGGAAGTCTCTTCTCTACTCATATTTAGTATTATCCTGGTAGCAAATAAGGAAATTTATCTTCCTGGGTAGATGAATTGGGCTCAGGCTACTAAAATATGTTGCTTAATAATTACTTTATTAGACTAGGCCAACGTAGCAAATATCAGGGCCTGTCCTGGGACCAGTGATCACAAACGGTGACTCAGTCATTTGGGCTTCACTAATAGAAGACCAATAAGCTGGGTGGCTTACACAACTGAAGTTTATTTCTCACAGTTCTGGAGGCCGGAAGTCTGAGATCAGGATGGCATTGTGGTCGGGCTTTTAGTGAGCTCTCTTCCTGGTTTGCATATGGCTGTCTTCTTGGTGTCCTCACAGGGCAGAGAGAGAGGTAAAGTGGCTTTCTCTTGTAAGGACACCAATCCCATCTCAGGGTCTCCACTCTCATGACCTCATTGAAACCTAATTACCTCCCAAAGGTCCCACCTCCAAGCACCATCCCACTGGAGTCGGAGTTTCTACATGTTCACTTTCGGGAACATAAACATAAAGAAGGTATTTATGTCTTGCTACCCAGGCGCCAGGTGAACATATGCATGATGAGATGACAGGGTATTTGCTCATGACAGTGTTAATGGACCGAGTTTAGTCGCATTCATGGAGGCCTGAGCATCTCTCCAGGCTACTCTCCTCCTAGAAAGAGGTTGACCAGGTAGGAAACAGGCTGCCCTTCTGCTTTTATTCCTCTCTTTTCACAGCCAGAGTGTCTCTGCCTCTGTCACTTTGGTGTCTTCACCTGTCATCCTTCCATGTGCCTTGGGCCTCCAGCCACAATTCTCTCCCTGTGCCTTTACCCGCTTCTAACATGGATGATCGGGATCAATGAGAATAAAGGATTTAAAGAGATAGAAAAGATGACAAATGAGTGCCTCTAGGGTAGCACAAATAAGAGATTTATAATTCTCCGAGGATGGCTTCAAGTCACCTGGGGCGTTTTAGATAAACATAGCTATGGTCCTCTTCTTTTTGCAAACAATTACTTCGTAAAGGAGATACCACAGAAGGTGCTCCAAAGCTCTGGGGTCAACCTGGGTGGGACCTCAGCTGTATAGTTCGTTTCAAGGACAAAGTCTTTAGGGCTTCCTCTTTGACTCTTCAGATTCTTCCGCCACCCGGGTAAGTAGCTCTCCTGTTTCTGCTCTCTGTCTCTCCCTGCTATCTCCTTTCTTTTCTCCAATCCTTCTTTTCAGCATGGATTTTAAAAACTCATCCACAAAGAGGAGTCGGAAATTGAAAATAAGTATTATCATTTGAACGGGGAATCTCACTTCCAATATAATTGTTCTCTACTACTCACGTGCCACTGAAGGTTAGGAAAGGGTCCCTGAATTGGCTGGAGACAATTTAAAATGCTCTCAGAGGTCTGGCCCCACTGTAAAATCCTGTAATTTCTGTTTCCACAATTTCAGCTTCCAACAAGGGTAGTAGAGGCAGGAGAGCCTCACAGAGGTCTCTGAAACCAGATAGGCAGCTTCTCATATATCTACTTATATGGCCATTTAAAAGAGTTTATTAAGAGACAAACAAACAGGAAACCAGTCCAGTGATATGGAGAATGGGAGGAGGCAGACCACCTTTTCTAGAAGCTCTCTGCATCTACTGGGGAGGAAAGCTTCTGAGATAGAACACCCACCTCTTCTTTGGTAAATTGTGGGATTTCAGCAAGCAAGGTAGTAAGAAAGACATTTCATGCTTTCACACTAGTGTTCGGTCTCTTTATTAGAGTCAATGTTTGGCATCTTCTTAACTCCAATATCTGTATCTTGATTATTTCCATTCCTTTTTTTTTCAACTTTTAAAGTGTTTGTTTGTTTGTTTTTTAGTTTTTGTTGTTCAGATTTCCCTTCTACAGTAAAACTATTGAGGTGAGGCCATGCCCCTCCACCTGTCTTTATTTCTATTCTTGTTGCTTCCCTCCTTGATACAAGCTGGTATCCCATTCCTACAGGACTTTGCTTTCAACCATTTGTCACATATATTTCCCTCATTCTGAACTACTAATGGTCTATGGCCATCTTCTTAGAACCATTTGCCTTTTATTTTTTACTAATGGTCCATGGTCATCCTTTTTAGAACGATTTGCCTTTTATTTTATTTTTTAAAAGAGTTTATCTATTTATTTTAGAGAGAGTAGGGAGAATAGCAGAGGGTGAGGGAAAGGGAGAAGGAGACAATCCCAAGCAGACTCCGTGCTGAGCTTGGAGCCCAACACCAGACATGACTTTAAGATTACAACCTCGCAGAAACCAAGAGTCAGATGCTCAACCGAACGAGCCACCCAGGCGCCCCACTATTTGCCTTTTATTAGGAAACTGGAAGAGGAACTCAAAACTTTCTCTGAATCATGTACCATAACTGAGAGAAACAAAAGTTGGAAAGGGGGAGATTTTCTGAGAGCTAAGACTCCACAACAGCATCTCTAAAAATGTTCCATGTAAAGAAATATCTATGCATTAAAGCCTGGCTTTGAGGTAGGCTGTGACTTGGGAAGCACTACTAATGACCTGAATGTTATTACTAATCCTCCCCAAGGACCAGACTTCAGATCAAAGTGTCTAGCCAATCCTTTAGAGACATGGCCAATATTTAGCAATGCCTGTTAAAATGTGATGAATATTTTATTTTATTTCATTTTATTTTTAAAGATTTCTTTATTTATTTAAGAGAGAGAGAGAGCGAGAGTGAGGAGAGGAAAGAGGGAGAGAGTCTTTAAGCCAACTCCTTGCCCAGCAAGGAGTCCGACTCGGGGCTCATTGTGGGGCTCAATCCCACAACCCTCAGATCATGACCTGAGCCAAAACCAAGAGTCAGATGCTTCACCCAGGCACCCCCTAATAAACATTTTAATTTCAAATCTGTCATCAGTAAATGGTATCATTGCTATGGCATTGGGCAGCCAGGTGTCCTGGTCTGCCAGAATTGTTCTTTGCTTGTTTTGGATTTGGGTTTTGGTGGTGGTGTTTGGCACTAAAATGGCACTAGTGATTCTTAACTGAACTGTCCTTCATTTACTCAGTGTCTCAGGATTTTGCTCAACAACTGACTCCTGACAGGAATTACCCCCAAGAGAGAAATTTTCACCAAATAGTTTATGTCCTGTCAGGCTGAGCAGGTGGGAACTGGGCCCGAACAGTGATAATTGTGTTTTCTAACAAAACGACAGAAACAGACAAAATAGCCCCCTCCAAAAAAGTAAGGCTCTAGATTTCAAACTGGTAATGACAACACTAAACACTTACATTTGCTCAGAGGAAATATTAAAAAGAATAAAGAGTAAATATTTTGTTAACATTATACAAGTGTTTTAAAAATGTATGAATATCTCAGATACATATTTTGGCAAAAGAGTGTTTTGACCAAAAATTGTATGGAAATGCCAAAAAAAATATAAAAACAAAAAAACTTGTGATACCACATGTAGATTGTCCACGAGTTTGTTATAGATCTAGTTCCAAGGGAGAATAAGAAAACTAACCTCTCCAAGATTTTCTGTTAAAGTAGTTGATGAAAGGTGTTCTTTTGTATGTGTATTTTTGTGTTTGGGTTTCTTCTCCTAGAGAAAATGAAGTGTTTGAGTTCACAGCACAAAATGAGGAAGGCAATTTTGTATGCCAGTCTCATAAAACTCATAGCCTTCCTTTATTTCCCTACCACATTTGTTCCCTTTAGGGCATTCTGAACAGTGGGAGAAAAAAAAAAAAAAGGAAACTAAATTTATATTCTTCCTCAGATGCTTCCTGAAGGAAGAGGGGGAAAAAAGGAATACTGGAGAATGCATGTGAATTTTTTTTCATGAAAATTTCTGTAAAATAATCCACTGTTGAAACTGCTAACAGCTGTTTTTTCACACTCTATAACCCCCAGCAGGTAGGAAAATCCCCTGCAGATTTCAAGATATTGCATGTCAGTATGGTAAAGCACAGTTCTTTATTATTATTTTTTTAAGGCCAGGTTTCCAGTATTACTTCAACCGAAAAGTTCCTGTGCTGTGTGAGTAACTGCTTCCTAGATGACAAAACATAGTATCATTTTATTGCCAGCCAGACTCTGGGTGGGAGGATCGGCACTTCAGCTCCTCATGCCCGACTGCACCCAGAACAAAGCCAGGGAAAATGTAAGGCACCTGGTTGATGGAATCCTGAGTCTCTGTTTTAAACTTTAATGTGGACACCACATCCATTTTCAACTGAGTAAGTGCAATGCTTCACCTCCGCCGACACTCATTCAGTATGTAAATAATCGGAAACATAACCAATTCTTATGTATTTTTTAGTTTTGTTTTTTCCTTAGGTAGCAACTAAGGAGAGAATTCCTAAGAGGAAAGCCCCCTGTATCTAGATCTTCCTCATCACCCCATGTCTCCTAAGGTTAGATTGTCCAATCTTACTCTTTTTTTTTATAATTTTTTATTGTTATGTTAATCACCATACATTACATCATTAGTTTTTGATGTAGAGTTCCATGATTCATTGTTTGTGTATAACACCCAGTGCTCCACGCAGAACGTGCCCTCTTTAATACCCATCACCAGGATAACCCATCCCCCCACCCCCCTCCCCTCTAGAACCCTCAGTTTGTTCTTCAGAGTCCATCGTCTCTAATGGTCCGCCTCCCCCTCCGACTTACTCCCCTTCATTCTTCCCCTCCTGCTGTCTTCTTCTTCTTTTTTTTTTCTTAACATATATTGCATTATTTGTTTCAGAAGTACAGATCCGTGATTCATCAGTCTCGTACAATTCACAGCGCTCACCATAGCACATACCCTCCCCAATGTCTATCACCCCGCCACCCCATCCCTCCCACCCCCCACCACTCCAGCAACCCTCAGTTTGTTTCCTGAGATTAAGAATTCCTCATATCAGTGAGGTCATATGATACATGTCTTTCTCTGATTGACTTACTTCACTCAGCATAACACCCTCCAGTTCTATCCACGTCGTTGCAAATGGCAAGATCTCATTCCTTTTGATGGCTGCATAATATTCCATTGTGTATGTATACCACATCTTCTTTATCCATTCATCTGTCGATGGACATCTTGGCTCTTTCCACAGTTTGGCTATCGTGTCCAATCTTACTCTTAAGGTGACTTAGAGTACAGTCCTTACACTTCAGGAAAGATACTCAACTTGGAGTAGAGTGGGAAAATAGACAGGTTGTCTGGGGACCATCTAATTTGTGTCTTAACCTTTACTGTTTCATTCCTCTCCATTGCTCTCAGTTGGCCAACATTTAGGAGACTTTGCATTTTAAGCCTCATCTGTAACTTTGGAATAAAGGAATTTTGCTCTCTGTGGTCCAACAAGGTTCACCACCATGTAGCATGATGGAGTAGGGGAAAAGCCCCTTCTTTAAGGTTGCAAGACAGAAGTTTGAAGTATCATTTCCTCTCTTGCCCTATTGACCAGAACCAGGCAACATCTACTGCAAAGGATGCTGGGAAATGTAGTTTTTACCTCAGTGTCCATGTTTCCATCTGATAATTCTGTTACAATGGAAGGAGGAGAAAGTAGCTATTGGATAACAAGACTGGAGCTGTTTGTTAGGGGAGACTCTGGGGTGTGGAAGATAGCAGAAGGTAAACTTCAACACAGGCTGTCATCTGTTTCCTAAAGCACCTATTTCCACTCAGAAAAGAGGTTCCTATTTTTCTGGCTTTCTCCCTATTTTAGGCCTAAGTAGCTGTCTTACTAAATGAATCTGCCTGACTTGGAGGCTTTTTTTTTTATTTTTTTTTAACTTATTTTCTCAGTCTTTAATTATCGATGTCTTCGGGAGCTCTATTTGGAAAAAATTTTTGTTCTACACATGAGAATCATTGGTATAAGCCTCTTTGAGATGGTAGGGTTTGGGGAAGAATATCATTTATTTTTGAAAACCTACATTTTTCTTAATCTTTAGGTTATTTCATGTGAAGGAGTGATTGTTCCATCAATTTGCTGTGAGTTTGGAAGCGTGTATTTCAGGAGGATGTTTAAAGCCTCACATATTTTGTCTTCATTCTTTGGGTGATAGTCTCAGCCTGAAATGCATCTCCCATGACAAGTCATGATTCGATTCCCAACCTTACTGAGCTCTGCAGGGAGGAGGAGATGGTCTCCACAGATGTGCTCAGCTGTCGGGACCAAAGCAAAGGGATCACATATCTTGATTTCCTTCCCTGTTTCTGGACCAAGAAGATACTTGTATGGTGATCCTCTCAGGCCCTGAATCACATAAAAGAGGAGAAGCTGTTTGCTGTGACTCATACACACCAAGGAGCAGAGGAAGGGTAATTCCAGTTCAATAGAATTTCCTTTAGAAAAATTGGGCTTTATATTTTTAAAATCTTCCCTGCATTCCTCCCTGTCGTGACAAACTCCTTTAGGCAGAATATCGAACTTCTGAGCAACCCAGAGGGACTTAAACAAATGCATAAACATATTTCATTTTAAATACCAAATGTCCCCGTTTAAAACAACAAAATTAGGCACTTCATAATTAACTAATGGTCCCCTAAATTGGACCATTTGTACAAAATCCTGTTGTCATATAAAATATACACCTAAGCTCAAACCCTCCTGCTCCTTCAAAAATATCCTCTGTGATTATTTCTTTGACATAGTTATTATTTTATATAGTTAAGATCACAAGACATTTAAAGAGACCTCAGATGGATTTTGAATACACTGTGTGTACGAAAGGACATATCTAGGGGTTATAAGTCACAAGTGATGTTTTTTAAGATCCAGTTTCCCAGAATGCAAATTTTAGCTTAAATCATCTGCCTTTATAGACGATAGAGTAAATGGTGTGGCTTAGTAGTTATGACGGTAAAGTTAGGAGACGCAAGCTTGAGTTGAGTCCTGCCACCGCTACTCATTAGCTGGGATAATTTTGGAGGAAGTTATAAATCCTCTTACAGCCTTGGTTTCCTGATCTATATGATGGGGCTAATAATGATGCTTATTCCATATGGTTGATTGACAGAGTTAAATGAAATAATTCAAGTTAGGGACTTATCATCTCTCTGGCCAGGATAAGCATTCAATAATTGTATATTACTATTGATATAATTGTTTTACTTTATGTATTTATGTATAAAAACAAATTTACACACACACACACAAAAATAAGCACAAATGAATCCTGACACACTATCCAATTTGCCTTTATACAATCAAAACAAAATCGAAGCGCAAATAAAAATAGGTCGAAGATGTGTACTGTTTATATATGTACATGAAAAGTTTCCTACCAAATTAGACTCCAGTGAAGAAAACTATGTATTGTCAATTTGCTATAAATACACATATAGCAAATAGACACTTTAAAATTATATGTGCAAAATATCAGCCTAACATTAAGATTGTGATTTGAAGTGCAAAGGAAATTAGGATTCAAACAGGAAGTCTTCATCATAACCTCATTTCTGTTCCTTGTCTCCATATGCATAGAGAAATTATATTTGGGCTTTCATTACATGATCACACACACTGGACTCTGTAACATAGTTATGACCAGAATTATCAGGTATCAGAAAGGAACTGCACATTTGGAAGATGTTATTATAAGCAGCACTTTATATCATTGCATATATTTTCAGGCAAAAATGACCGTGCACATAGGCACATGCATTTGTGATTATCTTCATTTTGCCAAATGAATCCAACAGTTTAGCCAGTGCTCCCTCTGTGGTTGATCATTAGAACGGGGATTGGAGAGAGAAGGGGACATCACTAGTCTCTATGCCACCTCACTATCTCTAGGGGGTCAGTGTCAGGACAAAAATGGAGTGTTGGGAATCAATGAAAGAGAAAGTCCTGGCTGGTTACAACTTGCCTTCCCTGCCTCCTGCCCACCCTCCCCCCACCTTGCCATCATTATTTATCCACTTTCCAAATGAGCTACCTATTGGAGATTATGTTGCTGTGCACTGTCCTCTGTGTGTTGGGGGGAGGGGAGAGAGAGAGAGAGAGAGAATGAGAGAGAGTGAGTCCTGGGAGGGTGCAGGTGGCTCTGGTTCTAAACACCTAGTGGACTAATAGAATGTTCCTCATGGGGGGCGCCTGGGTGGCTCAGTCGGTTAAGCATCCGACTCTTGATTTCGGCTCAGGTCAAGATCTCAGGGTTGTGAGATCTAGTGGCTTTGGGTTCCGTGCTCAGTGGGGAGTCTGCCTGAGATTCTCTCTCTCCCTCTCCCTTTGCCCCTCCCCAATCCTCTCTCTCTCTCTCCCCCTCACCCTCTCCCCTCTCTCTAAAAAAAAAAAAAAAAAAGAATATTCCTCTTGGTAGATGGCACCCAGACCCTTCTCTCTACTCTATATCTCAGTCCTAATTCCCTCCATCTCTCTCTTTTTGGTATCAAAGATCTTGGCCACTGCGGGATCCTGGAGGACTTTCTCAAGCATCAGTCTGAAAGCAAATAACAGTCTAGGAGGGTTTCTAGTAAAAGGCATTAATATATTTTAATCCTCTGAAAATTAACTTGTCTTAGTTGACTAGTGTCTTTGTCAAGGATAGTTTAGATTTAAACATTCCCCCCCCCAAATCAGCTCAGTGAATTAACGGTATTAATTAAAAGGCTTTGGTTAAATCTCATAAAATCCAATTTCATGTAGTCTGACTTTCCTGGAACCCTTGTCTATCTCCCTCTTCCTCTGGGTCTGTTCACCTGGGCTATACATTTGCTCTGTTCTCATGGCACAAGGCTCTTAGTTGCAGCTCCCCATCACTTTGGCTTCCATGAAGCTTGGAGTTGTTATGGCACTGATTCTGGCCCCAAACCTTTATCCAGTGTCAGAGTTGAATCCTACTTTGTTATTCTTGTTCTCTCAGTTCAAACTCTTAAGAGAGAATATCTAATTGGTAGCTGGTCAGTGAGTGGATTTATTCCTCCTGGTCTCTTGTCCACCTTTGGCCTAATCAGCAGGGGCTGGTAGAGATCCTGTGGAGATATGCCCTTCCAGGCTATTATCTATGGCAGATTAAACAAGAAGGGGAAGTTGAATGTGCCTGACGAATTGACTAAATATCTCAATTTCACTGAAAGCTTTTATTAAACTGAACATTTGAAATCTCAGTACTGCTGGGTAATGGAAAATTCACTATATATACACTTCAGTGTTCTCATTGCCCATTTTAGTTGGCATGGGTATAAAGTGAAGTGTACCTCATTCAGCACACTGGCATTCCAATTTGATTATTTAATAAAAATTGCTTGATGATACTGATGATGATGATGATATGATGAGATTGCTTAGCCTAAAGAAGAATCAGCCCGTCTTATATGTCACATTCACAAATAAAATAGGAAAATGTCTTCAGATGTTATTAATATTTTACATGCTACTACTGGTAACCCATAGAATGGCTATAATAAAATTGAGATTGATATCTAAAATTTTTATCCCTGAGAGAATGTTTTATTTTTCCCCTATATGCCTAATAGATCTAGTAGATCATAAATCATAATGATCACATGGTTGAAAATTTGCAAAAAGAAAACTTGAATCTAGTTCAGGAAGTATAAGTGTAAACCAGTAAACCCGACAAAAAAGTATTGCAAGGTGGCAGAGAAACAATCTCCACTCTCTCCTGGAAATTATTAAAATGATTTTTAAGATATATAAAAGAAAACTTTGGACATAAGCATGGTGACAATAAATTGATTACAGTGTTTATCTGTAAAACATATCATGGAGATTATTAAATACTGTTTATGGCTATTTTATCTTTTGAAACACAGAGAGTGCAGTAGTTGGCACAGTTTTCACTTGGTCTTCTTTAAAGTTCAGAAGGAAGTCTGTAGGTTTGCTCTCTGTGTAGCATGTGGGAAGTACAGAAAGCAAAGACACAGAAAAGTGACAGTTCACTGAGCTGAGATGGGCTCTAAAGGAGTGAATGGCCACCTGAGGGTATGAGGGCTATTACTGCTTGCCAAAGCTGCACTCCTTGACTTTGCTCACACCAAACCATTATATACTATTCGTGGGAGGACAGGGGTCAGTTGGAAAAAGAATGTGCAAAGAGAAGCTTTTGGATTTCTTAAATGGATGGGGGATGGATGGAACTTATTTACTGAGTTTAAAATTGAAGCCAAGCCTGGGATGTCACAGAGGCCTGTGTACTCAGACTGAATGTGCTATGATTGCTCTAATTGAATAAAAGACTCAGAATTCAAAATGGCAGAATCATGTAAGATTTGTGAGTAACATAAGTGCTTATAAAAGTTTTACTGCAAAATGTTACTGACCATGTTAATTTTAACTGAGATGCAAAGACACAGAGATATGTATTTGTCATTAAATCATTACATATGAAATCAATCCAAAGTCATGTAGTTCATTGTGGCATAGACTGATGGGGAGCTTATTACCTAAAGAGGGAGCAGGGCAGAGAGCTCAATGTGTAAATATACTAACTACGTGTCCACCTATAGGACATCACTAGCAAAAATGAATCTAAACCAATGAGTATTTATTCCTTAAAGCTGAATGCTAAAACAGCCTAAGGATATAATTTTCATCAGAAAGAAATAGAACAGTTTCTAACATTAATAAAACTACATCAGGGGTGCCTGGGCGACTCAGTTGGTTAAGCGTCTGCCTTCGGCTCAGGTCATGACCCCAGCCAGGGTCCTGGGATTGAGTCCTGCATTGGGCTCTCTGCTCAGCGGGAAACCTGCTTCTCCCTCTCCCTTTGCCCCTCCCACCCCCCCGCTCATGCTCTCTCTCTCTCTCTTTTGCACTCTCTCTCTCAAATAAATAAAATCTTTTAAAAAAGTTAAAAAAAATAAATAAAACTATTAAATGTATGTTAATGTGTTGACTGTCATAATGAAATGCTCATGTAAATTAGTTGTTTGGGCTGACAGTATTCTGCCGTTGAGAAAACTGTGTAATGCTTCTGAATATTTCTGATACTTGAAGAAGTTTCTTATGAGGGAAGGTGAGTTTTTCACCTAGCCTGAATTTTTACTCTATCTCACTCCCCCTTCCCTGCACACACACACACACACACACATACATATACACACACACACTCACACACACAAGTTCCTTTTATAATAGTGTTTCTGCCACAATATTGTCTCTTTCTTATCTCTCTCTGACATCAATAAAAAACCCATTCATCCCCCAAACCGTAAGATATCTAGGAATAAACCTAACCAAAGAGGTTAAAGATCTGTACTCTGAAAACTATAGAACACTTATGAAAGAAATTGAAGATGACACAAAAGAAATGAAAAATATTCCATGCTCATGGAGTGGAAGAACAAATATTGTTATAATGCCTATACTATTCTACCACCCAGCAATTACACTAGTAGGTATTGACCCAAAGGATACAAAAATACTGATTCGAATGGGCACATGCACCCCAATGTTTATAGCAGCATTATCAACAATAGCTAATTATGGAAAGAGCTCAAATGTCCATCGACTGATGAATGGATAAAGAAGATGTGGTGTATATATATATACACACACACACACACACTCACACAATGGACTATTACTCAGCCATCAAAAAATTGAAATCTTGCCACATGCAATGACATGGATGGAGCTAGAGTATATTATGCTAAGTGAAATAAGTCAGTCAGAGAAAGACAAATACCATATGATTTCACTCATATGTGGAATTTGAAAAACAAAACAGGTGAACAGAGGGGAAGGAAGAAAAAAAAGTGAGGCAAATCATAAGAGACTATTAACTATAGAGAACAAACTGAGGGTTGCTGGAGGGGAGGTGGGTGGGAGATGTGGTAAAAGGGTGATGAGTATTTAGGAGGGCACTTGTCATGATGAGCACTGGGTGTTATATATAAGTGATGAATCACTAAATTCTACTTCCGAAACCAATATTACATTATATGTTAACAAACTAAAATTTAAATAAAAACTTGAAACATAAAAAAAATTTCATCATTTGCATATACAGATCTACCACTTTGTTCAATATATGGACATTAGCCTATGCATAATAAATGTAAATGTAGCTATTTGTAATATTAATCTTAGGAACACTAGGAATAAACTTAATAAGGAATAGAACAGCTATGGGGAGGAATCTTTCAACAGCAGATGATTCAGGATCAGGCAAATGAGAGGGAGGAAAGGAAAGAATGTGACAGGAAACCAGTGAGATGAAAGGGAATGACCTTTTAGAAAATTAGTAATAGAATCTGAGAAAACTGCTCTGAAGGGTTGAGCTAATGCTTATGCGATTACGTGATACTTACTATATACCTATTCTAAGTTTTTAAGTATGCATTACTCATTAAATTCTGAACCCTATGCTGTAGATATGCATGTTACCCCATTCCACAGTTAAGAACATGGAGGCAGACAGGGGCCAAGTAACTTGCTCAAGGTCACTAGGTAGGAAGAAGCAGAGATGGGATATAGACTGAGTCTATATACAGACCCTAATCCTTGTCCCTAAAATGGGGCAGAGGTTCTCTATATTTTTTGATTCTGGGAAACCATTCTATTAGCAATTCAACAAATACATTTTCAGTACCTGCTATGCATAAATACTAAGTACCTTGGAGGAGTAAACAAGAAATCAGGTCACTACCCTAAAGAAAGTTAAGACAGCTTTAAAAACACTATAATACTAGATAGAATGTGCTATAAATACAATAGAAGACACTGGTGAATGGTATGAGTTTTCAAAAGAGAACAATTAATCTCCAGTTCAGAGGGAAGGGATGTGGGCAAAGAGAGAAGGGGTTTGAAGAAAAACTTTATAAGGGGGACATTTAGAAAGTCACTTGGATTTAGATGTATAAAGATTGGATGAATATGCAGGTAAGAGAAAACAAGGTTAGAAAACTTGGTGTGGACACAGGGAACAGCAGGTAGTTTGTCTGTGTTGCCTTCATGAAGAGTAGTGGGCATTGAGGCAGGAAAAGTGGATCCGGTTCAGGTCATGAGGAGTCTTGAATTCTGTATTTGGATTTTATTTGGGTGGGAACTATGAAAAATTTTTCAAGTATGTTTCGGGAAGTTAATCCATTATTTAGAATGGCACAGTTACTTGAAATGCTAATGTCTGGGGTGGATAAAGCTGTCTTTGTATTCAACGGAACAATAATTTATCTAGAACCTCTTAGCAACATATTTCTGTGGTGGATTTGGGGAATATAGAAATAAATAAGATACCTCTGACTTCAAGGAGCTCCTTACAGGTATCGTGTGAAGATATGCAAAATTCTGTGAAAGTCAAGGGGAAAAGGATATGAATTTTGACTGGGGCACCGTGAACGTTTATGTGGATTAACTTGTGAGGAGCCTGTTTCCTCTCTCTTAGCCAATGCAAGCTCGGTCACAGTTGTCAGATCGTATAGTTGGCCTCCAGACTCAGACCAAATGACTTTCTATCACTGAGGGAGAGTTTGGAAGAATTATTAAGTGTGCACAAATCAGTAATGATGTCCATGTCTTCATGTGGAGAATGTATTTCATTATTGGTCCCAAGATGTCTTTTCCAGGATCAATATTGATTATGAATAGTGAGAAAACAAAATGTAGTCAAGAACAAAACACAATCAGCTATTCCACATCCGTTATAATGAAGCCAATCAGAATGAATTTAGGTCATTAACAATAAAATCCACATTCCAAATTTGGTCTTTCCAAAGACCAAATTATTCTATAAAGCAGAATTCACAGAGAAAGCTGGGAAAATGGAAAAACCAAGAAAGTTACCCAACTTAAGAGGAGCCATCTTTGAATATTTAGGGAATAATCTCTCCATGTACAAGCACTGCATGCTTTTTAAAAAAAATCTATTGATTTATTTTATAAAATATTTGCTTTTCTAATAATTATATATCAATTTTATATTCCTCAGGTCTAAAGAGGGAATTACTTGGAACTATTTTGATTTCATTATCACACATCTTCATTTCTTATAAAGAGCAAAAATAATTCAAACTCTTACAACTTGTCTAAGTTAAAGAATCTTCATAATACATTTAATAACAGTGCATGAGCATTTCATTAAGAAAATATGAGTGTGATGCATCTCTAAGCATTTAGATAGGGAAGTCAGAGAGGACCAAGTGGTATAAAAAACATCTTACCACAACTTCTTAGAGGTAGTACATAATTTTGAAAATCACAATAAATATGAATTAATTTTATATTTGGAAAGGGAGAAAAACAGTCTTATTTTCACAATATAAATAATAGAGAGTAGTGCTTGACAAATATATCATGGCTCTAGGAATGGGTTTAAACAAATTATAAAACAACAAAGTAGACCTAAAGAAAAAAAATTATATGGGTTAAGAGGATATGGAAAAATGTTTCTTGGTCAGGAAACATGGCAAATCCAAGTATAAGATAGAAGGTAGAGGTTAGCCCAGCATGAGATGGATGCAGTGGAGAAGAGTTCAGATTAGATACTGTAAAATATTGTGGAGCCCTTATAAGTTCTTAAAAGGGAAAAAGATGATTAAAATTTATTTATGGAATATTACACAGATGTTTCCAGAGTAAATTGGAGAGAAGAAAGCCCTGGAGCCTAGGAGAACAGATCAAAGGCTTTGCCATGGGTCAGGCTTGAAGCCACATGGGCCTGGACCAAGATGTTGGCCATTGGAATGAGAAATGGGCAAACTCGAGAGTCACCTCCTAGGATAAAACATGTGATTTGGTGATAGACTGGCTATAGAGGTGCAAGGAAGTGAAGCAGTCAAGGATGACCAAAGCATGCCTCAAAAGTTTCTGCCTTTGTGTTTGGGGCAATACATGGCTATTAGCAGAAGTGGGAATGCTAGGTTAGAGATTCTGTAGAGAGGGGAGAAATAAAGTCTGATTGTTTTTGGATGTGTGGAGTTGGGGTTGACAACAGATTATCCAAATTTAAAATACGGGTTATAAAATATGGGTTATAGTGCAGGAAAGCTGTCAGGGTTGCAGGAATAGGTTTGAAAGTCAATGATATGGCTGTGGTCATGAGATAGGAGATTATGTGCTCGGGGTGGTTCAGGAAGAAGTCAGGATGGAAGACCAAAGCTTGAGAGCAAATACAGAATTGGAGATCCTCTAGGGAGACTGAAGAGAGGTGATCAGAGAGGCAAAAGGGAAAGCATGATGAGATATTTTCTCAAAAACTATAGTAATTTGATAGAACCACATATTTTCTGATTGCTCAATGCCCAAAACATTCTGAATACAGTCAATAGTTCAGATTTCTATTCCCTATTTCTCTTTCTATCCAGATCCCTCCTGATGCTGATGTTGCTACACATCCATTTCTGTTCTGGTCTCTTCTTAGCTGGTTCCTATCACCATCTTCTCAACAAACCCCATATGGTCTGGACATCTAGATGTTGCAGTACCTTGTGAGAAATTCTATCAGCTGTACATTCTTTTTACATGTCTTATCCCTATCTTTCCTTTCTTCCACATCTTTCTTTTCTCTCTGTTATTCTATGTCTTTCTATATATTACATATTATTTTCCCACTTGTCCTTAGCTCTCAGCCCTTTATGCCAGTCCTCTTAACCCTCCTTGAATTTCTACCACAGATAAATTTGTTATCAGTTACTTCCTATTTAGATAAAATCTGTTTGTATGCTTTCATCAGATCATATTTCTCTCCTTGGAAGCACCTGTTATAGATGTAATTTTAACTTTTTAAATATGATTATCTGAGTAACGTGGTTTGTTCCATTTGCTTCTGAGTCACTGGGGGATTAGAGAATGTGTGTTGGCTCATACTGTATCTCCCACATCAAACCAGTGACTGGTCATTCATTAATATTTACCAAAAAAAGTTTGAAGAACTTGAGAGTTATCCCAGTAGGGTTAGAGGCTTTGTCGTATGTCTCACCTTCCACTCTAATTCCCATAGGACCTGGGAGCATATCAGGCAAGTAGAGGGGTAGAAGAACCCCAGGTATTTTATAACTCTTTGGGTTAAAATTCAAACCAAGTCCTAGTAGTGAACTTGAATCATACCAGCTTCAGAAAAGAAAGCCAACACCTAAGCAAAGATCTCTTTTACAGTCAAACCAATTATCTGCACCAGAATCCACTGGTTTGTTAATTGGTGTTTGAGATAAGCACAATAGCTATTGATATTTGTCATAATATATGAGAGAATGTGGTTGTTTAAAACAGCAATGGATAGACTTTGGTCAGATAAACTTTAATAGTCTAATAAAGAAGGTCTCTTTTATTGAGTTTAATAATGAATACTATGTCTACTAAAATTATTATTTGGTTCAGCACACTGATACATGGCAAAATACTAGCAAAGAATAACTTTTTTAGAAAACTTAGTTATTTAAAGAGAAATAATGCCCAGACACACCTTCAACAACCATGCAGAGAATGTAAACCAGAGGAAGAAAAGAAATAATTTCCCTGGTATCAAGAAGATCTACTTAGAGCTCAGGGGATAAAATTAAGAAAGGAGACATTAAGCTAAGAATCCTCAAAACACCTCTTTTTAGTGAAAATGTTTGAGCTATGACTTAAGCTTCAGAGAAATTTATAACCACACCTTTCTTGGACAAGGTGTTAGAAAGCACATTGCAAGAAATATCCTGCTTTGCTGAATTTTATGATCTAGCCAGATAATTTAGAACATAAAAATTTTATTTCAGTATTTTCTATACTGTGATATACTTGTCATCACCTGGTACTGCCATTGAAATTTCTACTGACATCTGCTTACAACTGTGTCACTAGCTACCACATACCATGGTGACAATTAAAACACTGTAAATGTATTCTCAAAAGAAATGAGTTCATGTAATCGAAAGATTAATAATATTATAATGTAATTTTAAATGCCTCTGAGACAAAGGCCATTCACCGCATAACCCTGGGCTCAGTTTTATACCCAGGAAATAAGCGTGTAATACATATCCTATACCAGGAGCATAGAAAGGAAACACAATTCTTGGTTCTGTGTGCACCTGTGTTTTCAACTGTGCAACCGCAGAGAAGTGTAGCCAAAAAGATGCCAGACAGAAGACATGAGTCCAGGTCTGATCCAGGAGACAGTGGATCTGGGACCTTCTTTGTCATTACTGAGTTGCTTTTCACTAGGCAAACCATTGCTCCTCTTTATTGGTTCCTGTTTTCTCATCTGTAAAAGGGGATGATACCAGCTTACCTGGCCTTTTAAATGCATGAGAACACACTTTGAAGAACTGGAAGGACTCATAGCAGGATCATGATCCAAAAAGGTTTTACATCTAGCTCTGTAATGTGCTTTTTAAATTTTATTTTGCACTTACATTTGAATATGGATGTGTCTGGTGCTCTGGGAATTCACAACACTTCAAACATGTAATGAAGCCACACTGTGAACACTCAATTAATTTAGAGTAGGTGCTAATTCTTAATAAGAACTTTAAAACATGGTTTATTGCAAATAAACCATAATTCAGAGAATCCACCCACATATAAATGAGATTTGCCTATAGCTTAGAAAGATCCATTCGAAACAGGGTCTGAATAAAATGTCCAGAAACTTTATTTCCAGGTTTTTATGGTTAGTTAACTCTGAATGTGAGATATCTCAAAATTAGAAAGACATCCTTTGCCACCAACAGGCAAGTGAGTAAGATATTCCATGAACTCGCATTGAAAAAAAAAATCATTTATCCATCCATTCATCTTTTCGTTCACCCATTAAATCTCTCAATTTATTCAAGTAAATAGTTAATGAATGTATGGTAGCTGCTCGTGTTGGCGACACAGACAGGTTGCACTCAGCCAGCTGTACTCTGTACAGATAAACTGGACATGTGGCTGGTGTTCTAACTGGGTAATGCCTATATATCACTTCTGAATACAAGAATGAAAAGACAAGGCTCTGGACTCAGGGAAAGTTCCATCTCATTAAAAGGTAACATGATCAATCCTATAACGAAATAATTCACACTATGCTCCAGAAGAGCTGAGAAAAGGACACAGAGGTCTGCTCTGGGGATGTTCAAGAGGGCTTCCAAAGGAAAGTCATAGTGACTGGGAAGGAAAAATGGAAGATCCCAGGCAGAAATGGATAGCATATTCCAAACAAAGGGAAAGGGTTTTCAAAAGCAACAAGTGTGAGCAAGCATGGAGGTGTCACAAGAATGAGTAATTCATTACTGATGGAAAAGAAAACCAAAGGAATAGAGTGCTGGTGAGGATGCTGTGTGTGAGAGGAGATGTAGACCCTTCCCTCAGCAAGCTTTCTGACTTTTGCATATGACAAAACATTCGTGTGCAACGTAGTAAAGAAGATTGCAAATAAGAAATATTTAAGTGTTTGGTTCTGAAAGTGCTATTAGGCAGACTCCTGGAGATGGGTAGAAAGTTTTCCAGAAAGATTTTAGCTCCATTACAGTAAAAGTCAACAAGATAATTTGACTCCTATAACTTCTAAAAGTGTTCTTATTAAGACCATAAACATAACATTTATGTTTGGATAAACAATTATCCAAAGAATTTGAGATGAAAGAATCCTGATAGTAAATAAAGACATTTTGTGGCCAGAATCATCCAGATTCTCTGTTATTCTGAGCCTCCAAAAAATTGCTTGATCTCTACTTGCTTTTGTGTGGACTTGGGCAAAACTGATGTGTCTAACAGCAATTTCCATGGAGCTCAGTAAAATGGTTCCAGGAGACATGGGAGAGAAAAGGTATAGAGGGAAAAAAGAACTATGAATGAATCCTCTTTGCAATTTTGGCTTTTCTTCAGAGATGGCCATGGTCTTCCCCTTTGCAAAATAGCATTCAAAAAATGAATCTTATATCTGCAGATGATCTGAGGGAGTAGGCCAGCTGTGCTTTTCATATATGCACCTAACTTATTTCAAGGGTGTTTTTGTTTTATTTTTACAGCTGCAAAGTGTTAGCAATCCGAAAAGAGCTGCCAAGAGTACAATCAGACGAATTAGCTTAGGGCTGGTTTTCATGGTATATTCAGAGCTGTTCTAAATAAGTTCCCTGTGCAGTTGCTGAATACCCTGAGTGATCAGAGCTGTTTCCCAAACAGAGTTGGAATGGTTATTTCCCCATTTGCAGCTGCTTATTTGATTTTTAAAAAGACCCTTCGAAACATTTTTGCATTCCCTTAAAAAACTGTTATATATGCATATATGCAGAGTGAGGTTGCTGTTATAACAAGAAAAATGAAGACGTTGACTGTCAATGAAATCCTCATGAAGACCAATCACAGAACTTAACTGCAGGTGCACCTCAGTTTATGGGTATAATATTCAGCCAATCATAAATTCCTATAATATTATATTCTATTTTCTTCTGACTTCCACCTGTAATATTCAAGAAACATTTCTTTCCAAAGCAAAATAACCCAATGATCTGAGGAACTGATTATACAAAAAGCCAATCCTGTGGTATCTGGATTATATAAACCTTGGAGAACGTATGTGGCTTTTTGAACTGCCAATAAGTTGCCACAGCCGACCATAGAAATGCATCTTATTCTTGATTCTACACGTGCAGTTCTTGGACTGTGAAGCTACTTGCTTGGCCTGGTAATTTACAAGAATTGGTTGATCCTGTGTGCATCTCACTAGTAATGACACCATTGAACATGTGATCTATTTTGGCTTAATATCTTACCCAGCTAGAGGTTCTGGCATTCCTGTTTTTCCTTCTTATCCATTCTAAAAAATTAGAATACTATTTGCTTAAAGAAGTGCTATTCTTTTTTTTTCTAAGTTGTCTGGGAGGTTGTTGTCATTGTCGTTTTTAGTCAATTTTTCTGCTGATTATAGGCAATACTACATATTGCAGATCACTAGAATGCCACAGAAGCACTAATGTGACTCTGGGGAAAACATGACCAATAAGTCAGATGTTCTTTTCAGCAATGATTCCTTGTGTCTCTTCAGGTTAGTGATGGGGCTTCAAAGAGGAGCCACAGCTCAGGTGTCTTCCCTGACCTCAAGTTGACTTAGGTGCCCTGCTAATAGTTTCCACAAGTCTTATAGTTTACACCGCTGGTAGTTTTCTGTTTAGTCATCTGTTGCATTCATTAGACTGTGAGCACCCCAAGGGCAGGGACAGTGCTGTAGCTATTGTCAATCTGGCATTGTCTCGTATCCCTGAATCACCAATGATTTAGCAGTATCTGTATTATAGATGTTTAATGAAAGGGGTCTTGAATGAATTAATGACTCCATGACTAAGGATGAAACTTCAGACGAATCCTGGAATAGGAATAAAAGGGCCAAATTTTAGTCTAAACTTGCTGTATCACTCTGGACAACTTATTGAGTCAAATCTGTTTTTTCAACTAATGGGCTTGGACTAAATGATCTCTAGTGTTTTCTTCCAGTTCTGGAATTCTATGACTGTTAGGGGGTTATTTCAGTCTGATGACTCTATGACGGGATGTTAACTTACTGAAATTGATTCTGGGAGCTCCTGTGGTGCTGTCAGTCTTGGTTTTGGCTCAGGTAGTGATCTACTGGGTCTTGGGATCAAGCCCTGGGTAGGGCTTTGCACTCAGCCAGGATTCTGCTTGAGTTTATCTCTCCCTCTCCTTCTCCTCTCCCCTCCTTGCTCTCTCTCTTTGAAATAAATAAATAAATCTTTAAAAATGAAATGAAAAATGAAATAAAATGAAACAAAATTTCTTCTGGGTATTTTCACAATGCTAATTTGGGCAGGGGGAGCTTTCTTCCAAACAAGTAAAAATAAAGCTAAAATGATGTGTGTGAGAGATCAGAAAATGAGGAATTTGCCAGATCAGAGGAAGAAGTGAGTTACCTAAATAAAGAAACTATAGTTAGTCGATAGACTTGTCTTACAGTATTCAGAAGTCTATCATTGATCAGAAGCATCTCTATTCATCCCTAATATAGTAAATAAGGAAATTACTTTGTCTCAGGAAACAAACTGAGGGTTGCTGGAGTGGTGGGGGTGGGAGGGATGGGGTGGCTGGGTGATAGACTTTGGGGCGGGTATGTGCTATGGTGAGCGCTGTGAATTGTGTAAGACTGATGAATCACAGACCTGTACCTCTGAAACAAATAATACATTATATGTTAAAAAAAAAAAAGAAGACAGCAGGAAGGGAAAAATGAAGAGGGGGAAATCGGAGGGGGAGATGAACCATGAGAGACTATGGACTCTGAGAAACAAACTGAGGGTTCTGGGGGGAGCGGATGGGTTAGCCTGGTGTTGGGTATTAAAGAGGGCATGTATTGAGTGGAGCACTGGGTGTTATATGCAAACAATGAATCATGGAACACTACATCAAAGCTAATGATGTAATGTATGGTGATTAACATAACATAAAATAAAATTTAAAAAAAAGAAATTACTTTGTTAATTTTAACCACTGGAATCATCCAGACTAAACAATGTAGGCTCAAAGTTATATATTATTAGAACATTTTAATGCCTGCTAAATGAATGTAACTAGGTATTTTATAAAAATTTATTTTTGTGAAATTAATTGTAATTAACTTTACCTGTGGTAGATCAGACGACCAATAGCATGAAGCATTTAGCATACCTTCTGGAGCAAATTAATCCCAAAATACCCCTTTGAAGTGTGCTCTGAGTTTTAGTAACATCATCATTATAAATGCTTTGGGTTAAAACTTTGAAAACCCTTATTAGAATATAAATAAGTACCCTTATTCCTTTATTCAACAATAGCTGTTGAATACTTATGGGCTCAAAATTGAGTACTGTTTGTCAGGCACTGTGCTGGAAAGTTTGGACTCATATGTAAGTTAAAATAATATCATGGTCCTTCAGTTATGGAGCTTATATTTTACAATATTAAAGTATAGTTCTTCAGGCCATCATAGCCCATTGTCCCTAAGGTGAAATAATTCAGATTAGTACTTGTCATCCAAGAAGTCCTGGAAAAATGGAACTCAGGGTGGTTAAACTCTGATGCAGAAAGGAACCACAAAGACTTCTAGAATATGAAGGACTTTAGAAATCCAGAACAGAGCAGGATGTTCCCGTATGTGGTTCTGGTAACACAGACAGCTTTAGGAGAGTCAGAAGGATCAAACAGAGAGAGAAAAACACATGGGCAAGGGGACTTGTGGGCTTTTGTTTGTTTGTTTGTTTGTTTGGATGGTCTTCAATACAGCTATAGCTTGAAGCAAGTATTTTTATCTTAAGAATTTATCTAAAGCTGCCATACTGGGAAATTATTGTATATGAATTGGTTTCTTTGCAAGATGGAATGGGGTAGGGGAAGAGAACGTGAACTTTTACTTGTACCAGTGGGTCAAGTAAACCAACAAATCTATAGCTCAGCTCTTTCCAGGAAAATGTAGACATATACCAAAGAGTTGAGATTTTGCCTCTAAAATAAATAATGCTTTAGGACTCTGAAGGGACCCAGGGTGACACTTCAATCTGCTTTGATTGAAAATTGATTAACACTTTGGAGGAAAATGTGTACCCAATTGAATTGCAAATTAAGGTAAATTAAAATAGGTTGCTAAGTTATTCATCACTGGGTGAATACAGTGGACACTTATCGATTTGTACTCTATCTACCAATACCTATTCTGGACTGCATGATCAATAACAAAGGTTGTGGTGGTCTGTCATAAAAGACATATTCCTTAGGCTATAATACCTAATTGGATTAGAGTTTGCCTCATAAAACCACTGACAGGAGCAGGACATCATATTTTCTTGATATTAATAGTTATTAGCTCAGAATATCAACAAGTATTCCCAATTTGTCAGTTTCTGAATTGAATTATATAGTCTTGTTTTACTTTGCATGTCCATGCATAGGTTACTCTAAATCTAGCTTCTAAGATTTAAGTAAATGTGATCAATTTTTAATGTATAGTCATAGTATCCCTCTTATATTTTATGAAAGGACTAAGAAATGAAAAAATATGTATCTTCTGCCATTCGGAGGACAGAAGGAATGAAAGGAGGCCTGGAATCAACACTTGAGGACATCCTTTCTTGTTCCAGTTCAAATGTTTTCTGGCCTTAGTTTGTGACACCACCTTTTTCTAGCACTTCTCCCTCATTTTCTTCTTCCCCTCCCAAGGTAGCAACAGTGCTGGGCCACATAAAAGGCCCCTTCCAAATAGAAGCAGCAAGCAGAAAGCTGCACCCAACTCAAGGTGGAAAAGTGTAGAGGCATGGAGGTAAGTACTACCTGAAGCTCTCATCTCCAACACATGCACACATACTTACTACATGTATGTAGGGCTGGGGGTGGAAGAAGTTAGAACACACCCTGCTAGGAGGGATAGGGGAGTTTTTACAGTTGTTATGAACTGGCATGGGAAGTTTTCATTTATGGAAACTTAAAACTCCAAAACCATGTAAATGAAAAGAGCTGGAAGATACCGAGGAAAGACAAAGAGAAATTTGGAGTATCACTAAAACCAAGTGGGAAAAAGATAGGTATCAAACATAGTCCATTTTATGGTTTGGGAAACTGAGGCTTGGTTAATTATTTAACTTTCCTAAGGTCATACAAAGTAGCATGGAGTTGGGATTCTAATTTAAATTTGTCTGACTCCAAAGTTGAGCTTCTTTTCACTGCACTGTCTTAATTTCCTAACTAATGAAATCTAGCCAATAAAACCATATTGGACAGCTGTATATCTGTAGGTCTATTACACCTCTAAATATTGTGAAATAGGATGTCCTCTCAGTACATAACATGGTTTCAGATCACAATCAAACCTTGGCTTACAAGTTCCAATGTGGATGACCTAGAAAATAATGCCACAAAACCCATAGGAACTTCTC
This sequence comes from Zalophus californianus, assembly GCF_009762305.2. NCBI lineage: Eukaryota > Metazoa > Chordata > Mammalia > Carnivora > Otariidae > Zalophus > Zalophus californianus. Next base: position 89,024,483 of record NC_045600.1, read on the forward strand.
TCCCATCCCCCCACCAACCCTTTACATTTAGGACACATGACCAGCACCCTGTGGCCATGGAGGAGAAACCTCTTATGGTGGGGCATATGCATTTGCTGTGATCTCAGTGGATATGACTGATCATACTGGATCATTCACACTAGGATTTCCGTCGAGATCAACCATATGCAGCTCCCAGTCAGATGACCAAGGGGCATCTGTGCCCCTAGGACACAGTTGTATCCTCTGTACAAAGCTAATTGGTATCTAGCCTGTGACCTTGGCCCCTTCAGTCCATGTTCCAACCCAGTTCTGTCTAGTACTTGTGCATCAAGAGCCAGACATTCTAGCTGACAGAAATAGCCTATTCCCAGCTTAGCCTGCTCTGGGGAGGGTCAATGGGGGGATCATCGCTTATAAAAATACACACACAGAAATACCTTGGACTTTATGTGCACTTGTGAAATGATACTATTTTTACATCTAACTGAGATTATACATATATAAATACTAGTTGGGAAGATTATTATTATTTCTGGGGAATCCTGATTACATCAGGACAAGACAGCCTTAAATACAGGGGGATAATGATGAAAATACTCTATCCATCTCAAAATCCACCAGCTTATACACTCTCATACCACAGAAACCCCTGATGTCCCTCCAGAAACATTAGCAACAACACCATTACCACTAATCACGGGAAAATTTTAGGGCTAAATTAATATTCACTGCTTACTTTTATATAGCCCAAAGCTTGAGAAAGACCTTCCTGCAGAGCAAAATGCCTTGCTTTCCACCTATACTACTAATTTCTGTGAAACAGTATTTTTACTTTTGTTTTTGTTTTACATATCAAATATTCCAGCACTGTTCCTATTTCTGTGCTATATTGGTTTTTGACTACTTTTTTTTAACTTCCAACATTTGGTAAGTCCCAATAAAATGGAAGAAAATGTGTTCATCCATCTTTGTTCTTCTTTAATAGAGATTTGTTTCAATCATGTTGTTATCTGCACTTGAAAATAGCTGGCTCGTAGAATCTTAGTTTGAAGCTCAAAAACGTGCAAAGAGCATAAAGGAAATCTTTAAAAAAAAATCCGGCCATGTTGGCCTAAGGTCTCCAAAACCCTTATAAAAATGTACGTCTGAAACATTATTAACATCCGTCTCCTACCTATAAGAAAGCAATCAAAATGAAGTCAGTTTCAGCTCCCTGTGGCTCTTACCCACATTAACCGTATAAAGAAGAAAAGAAGACTCCATTTCTCACCTACATTTGTGCTGAATTTAGTCCATAGACACAGAAGACTCTGGAATTTCCCACCTCTGGGGTGAAAACTTGTTTTCCCCCAAAATACATAACAGCTGACACATTCTTCCCTTTGACTCAGTTTTAATCCCTGTGTCCTTTAATCTGCCACAAGCTCTTTGAGGAAAATTATGTACTTAAGATAAAACAATGTGTTCTGCCTACCACAGTGGATGGAAACTGGTTGAAATGAAGAGCTTTTCAAACTTTCCTAATTTAGTAGTTGGGAATCCCCAGTGATGGGCTAAGCAGTAAAAAGATCAAATGGTTGGAAACACAGAAGTGGGTCCGCTTAGTGTCTGAAGCCAACAACACTTCCAAAGCAGGCTTCAGTGGGTAGCGTGGAGAGGCAGCTGCAGCTCAGCTGAGGGGACTGCTGGTTGGTACATGTTTTTATTATCTTAAAATCCTCACACCTGCCAGAAACACCTCCCTTTGGAACAAGTTCAGCTCTTTCTTGGCCCTCTCCCTTCTGGAAGCAAACACAGAAATGGGGAAGTATACAAAGTGTAGGCAAGGGAATTTGCACATGTTCAGAAATATGGAGAGAGCCATTCCCCTCTCAGCGAAGCTTTCACAGAACTCTCCAGAGTCCTCCCAGTTGCCATTTGGACATTCTTCAAAGCAGTGTGAATGCTCTTAGGACAGCACATTGTGCTCCCAAGACATGACTGACAGAATAAAAGAATCCCCTTCAGGATGATGATTGGGAGATATATATATCTCACATACACATATATTTACATGCATATGTATGTAAAGATTATACACATACACATACATGTATAATTTTGTCTGAATCTGAAATAGCATGTGCTTACTGTAAACAGTTAGAAAAATATAGGAAAGTAGGAGCCTATAAAATTATAATGGACTTCCTTAGGAGAACTTTTGTCTGTTACTATCATTATTATTATTATTAATTATAATGTCATCATTATTATCAATATTATTAACAGCACCAACCATGGAGCATGAAGCATGGCGTTCATGCTTTCCAAGTCACCTTATGAGTTATGAGGACATGCTGCTGAAGATCATTACACTTTGATCTGAATTCATCCAACCCTCAGGGCTGAAAATATACATATTCCCTTAGCTAAGTGTATCACAGGGAATTCCCCAGCCCCTATGGAGCCAGCCATGTAGTTTTTTTCCCACAGCAGCTAGCAAAGAAAACGTGACAGGATGGCTTACAGTCAGCTCTGGGAGCAGGGATAGAGGGCCTGGCTTCCCTGCTAGTGGAAACCTAGGAAATCTTAGCCAGCAATATACATGAGAAGATTCCCAGCCTTCTGGCAGAATTGTCTTGGTACCCTTGAGAATCTTTTTCTTTCCCCAGCACAGTCTGCTTATTTCCTATGGAACTCGTTGATCAGGGCATGAGGCCACCCTGTAGTGAGTGTATGGTGATGTCAGATTCTCTGTGACTACAGTCCTCTTCCGTGTCATGGAGCTATTATGGGGGAGATCATTTAATCCCATGTTATAGGAAATGAAAGAAAGGTTTTAAATATGATTTTTTTTTAAATCTAGAATATCAACAGCTTTTCACTGTGGGTTTTATGCACAAAAGGAAATAAATTCATTTGTGTGCTACCAAATAGCATAACTATATCCAACATCTGTTTCAGAGTTATTGAAACAAAAATGGTGATTATGAACACTTACAGTACTGACTTTTTTATTACAATACTAATTTATATAACCCTTCCTCTCCCCCATCCCAGATCTTTTAACTTTAAGAAAATTAAAGGGGTTCCAGAAGTGTGAAATGTGGGTCTCTCTTTACTATAGACCTGTGCAAATGTCACTCACCTGTGAGAGTCTACTCCTTTTATTAAAGTCCCAATACTTGCCTAAAGTTGCACAGGTGATGTGACAGAGGTCATTGAAGTCTCGATCTCCCACTTAGTGTTCCCTCCTTTCATCCTTAAAGTGCTCCCTGGGCAATCTTAGTTCTCATTAAGGAGACAGAAGAGTGGTGTGACAGGCCCGTTTGAGAGAATATAGAACATGTTGTTATGGTACTTTATAACCTTTTGGGAGATTTTACTTTTATATCATGGGAAGTTAAAAATGAAAGTGAGCACAAATGATTGAAAAGATAAATTGTTGAGCTATGGTTTCTTTCCTTCCAAGTTTTGAAGTTTTGATCTGGTAGAAGAGTGGCCAGTCATCTTTTCTGGGGCCATTTTCTTAATATTGGTAGTGTAGAGTAAAACAAAACTCAGATGCTCCTCTATCACTGCAGGTGAAGCGAGAGAGGCAAAAGAGAATCACACTCAGATACCATGTTCTTCTTCACTTCTTTCCATTAAGTGACAAATAGCTCAATACTAATTGCTCCTGCTTGCAGTTAATTTTGTATGTAGATCTTTATAGAAGCAGCACCTTATTAATAGAATACAACATGTGTTCCTAATGTGAGAACCAAACTTTGGCAAAAGAATCTAGGAGTGTGCTCTTGAGAACCTCTGTGATTGAATCCATCTCCACTGATGGGCTGGTCCAGCAGCTTAGCCCTCCCACCCATCCATGTAGGCCCAGTTCTAAGCTGCAATGGCCAGGTGAGCATCATACTCAACAGAGGTATAGAGCAGTTCCTTTTTCAAGCTCATTTACAAGAGTTATTCCAGAGGTACGTGGTGCCTACATTATTATTTCAGTCTCCTGTGGCTGGGAACCTGATGCCCTATAAGCTCCAAAAACCTGACCCTTGTCATTGCCTCCCCAAGCAGAAATTTCCCCAAATGGAGGCAGAATTCTTTGTACAAGAAAATGTGAAAGTAAATATGGCATTATCATTTTCAAAAGTGCACCTTTTTTCTAATAGACATACATTATCCATAATATTGTAATAAAAATTAGACTAGAACCATCATATATGAAAGGTTAAAGCTATAACTCTTTATGGGAGCTACAACAATTCAAGATATCAATAAGGTTTGCTCCTTACACCTCCAGTTATATGGAGGTTTTCACCTTTTGATTGCATTGATTCAAACTTACTTCTATCTTGGGCTCCTGAGTGACCCATGTGAAATGAGTTACTGGCTCTGATCCAGTCTCTTGTGATTAGAGGACTACAACTCATGATCCATATTGGTGGGAGTTAGGGAGCTTATCCATTGCTTGGCCAGCCAGGAGCATGTTTATATCCTGTGCTATTTTGCAGTCCAGGGGCCTGCTCCATGCACAGCTCTGTGGGCAGCCCTTTGTGTACATGACTGGGAGCAGTTTGGGGTTGGAGGGAGGGATGGATTGAATGCACACATATTCTCATCGTGACATTCAGAGGTAGGTAGACTATGGCAAAAGACCAGGTGGACCAACAGCAATACACAAAGGCCGTTGTCCTGCCAAGAATGAAAGAGAGCACACAACCTTGGCAGGAGCTGGAGTTTAGGACTGAGGCAGTTAAGTGGTGGAAAGAAGTGAGAATAAATCGAGAAAGCCTGGAGACTGAACTCCACATACTACATTCCATTTTCGTTTGTGTCTTTGTACTTCCAATACATGAGGGCAAATATTTGACTGATTTCCCCCACTCCTACCCCACTACCCATCTGACATCTGGGGCTGTGTACGTGTGTGTGCCTGTATGCACTTGCATTTGAATGCTGTGATAGTAACACCTATGAAAGCTGCAGGAGCAAAAGGCCTTCCACCAAGGCCAAAGATTAGGAGACATAGTTAAATGCTTTAGAATTATGTATAATAGCATTGAAACCATATAAATAAACATGTTGCTATGAAATTGAAATACATAGAGGTATAGGTGAACTTCTATATTGCTGGAGGTCATGTCAATTGATAAAATACTTTGAAAAGTATTTGACCTTAGGTATCAAGAGCTACCAAAATAAAAAGTGCATACATTTTAACCTGGTAATCCCACTAGTGGGACTGTAGCCCAAGGAAACAAAATAAAAGAAAAAAAGCCATAGCATAAAAGTGTTCATTGAGCACTATGTACAATAGTGAAACACTAGAAACCATTGAAGTATCCAACAATAGAAGAATAGTAAAATGAATTAGGATGTAGTCATTCAAAAGAATATTTTGCATTTGTTAAAATGATGGTCACAGGGGCGCCTGGGTGGCTTAGTCGTGATCCCAGCATCCTGGAATCTAGCCCCTAGTCGGGCTCCCTGCTCAGCAGGAGCCCTGCTTCTCCCTCTCCCACTCCCCCTGGCTTGTGTTCCATCTCTCGCTGTGTCTCTCTGTGTCAAATAAATAAAATCTTAAAAAAAAAAAAATGATGGTTATGGAGACTAACAACACTAAAAATGCACAATAGGAAGTATTGAGGAAAAACACCAAATTGCACATACACTATAGTTGCAATTGTGTAAAAATGTAAATGTACATGAGCAGAGACAAAAATGGTAATGAGAAGCCATAAAATAGCTATGTAGAAGATATGGTAGTGGGTGATTTCTTTGTTTTTTATGGCTCATGGCTTCCAATGTACTTTTTAACAAGAATAAGAAGTGTGAGCTTATGCTTACCATCAAAAAAATGGCCAAAAAATGATAAGGCAGGGCACTAAGAACCACACAAATGTGTGTATGCATGGGTGCATGCACGTATTTTGGGTTTCTTAGGGGAGGATGGCATTTTAATATCTTAAATTTCAAACTGCAGTTGTTTAGAAAATAAAGATTTTAAGCATGAGAACTACGACAGTGAGACATTTCATGAGCACTGCATTCAAGCAAAATTACAAGGAGGAGATAGGTTTGATTTTATTTTACAGTGGCAACCTGTTTCAATTTTATGCCCTTAGTCATAGGATTAATCTTTCAAAAGTTGCAGGTGAAATTACTTAAAAATTTGTCACACTTCAAATGACAGTTTTGGAGCTCTAAAGAACATAAATATTTTTACTTTATCACATAATTGCCTCTAACTACCAGTTAATTTAACTATATGACTGTAAAATTGTTTTCTAAAGTGATGATGTCCCAGTGGGGTTGATAGAACACCTTTTGCCCACACCCACGGCTCTCACCCTTTTCCTTTTAGCTGGCGGATTATAGCCCTGCTAATAGCTCACATTCCCTGCCCAAAAAAGATATTTTAAAGCTACTAATGTATTGTACCAGCAAATATTAGACTTGAAAGAGAGAACATCACAGGGGTAAAAAGACTTTAAATCATGATTAGAAATGAAGCTGAAGTTGTGTTTGGGGTGCAAACCAGCCTTCACTCAGCTGTGTGTGAGGTCAAAGCATTTTCTTCTATATTATTCCCATCTTAAGAGGGGCATTTCAGTGTTGTTTGATAAGAAGGCAAAAGAATGGGAAAATGTTTGGAAACAAATAGATTGCATCTGAGGGGCTTTCCCAAATTCTGTTTTAAAAAGTGGGTTAAATATAAGGCTGAATATGTTATTAGAGAAATATAAGGTCCAGGAGAAAACCGTGGCAGGGACCATGTCCAGGCACACTGTGTTCCTAGCAACCCATTTTAGGAAGAAGGGCCACAAATGGGTATGACCAAAAGAGAAAGACGAGGGTGAGACAAGATATAGAACAGCAGGGGGAAGGAGACAAACTTCTCTTTAACCACATACTATATGCTTCTCTGACCACCCCACGAGGTAGCTATAAATGTCACATATATTGATGAGAAAGCTGACAAAAATGAGGGTTGAATTACTTGTCCGAGGCCACACGGCTGCTGAGTGATGGAGACAGGATTTGAACTCAGACACTCCAGCTCAAAAGCCCATATTCATAATCAGTATGCTGTCCAGCTTCCCTACTTAGTCATGAGAAAATGGTAGAAGACTGTGCATATTTAGCCTGGAAAAGAGCAGGAACAAGGTGTGAATGCAAGTTATTTGAAAACGCGTCATACCGTCAGTCAGTGTCGCGTAATAGGACACATGGTTGGCGCTTTGGGAATGGAGAGGCAATTTGGGGACAAAAGGGTATAGCGATGGAAGAAAACAAACTTTGCCACAGGGTAAATTTGACTAGGGTTGGCCCTGGCCCTACCTAGACAGGAAATATGTGTTGATTTCAGGATTCAGTTTTCTTTTAGTGCCCAAGGAAGCAGCTTTATGTTTTCACTATTCTATCATCCTACTGCTCATTTTCAGCAAGACAAGTGGCTGCAAAGCCAAACGCAAAGTGACATGCAGGTAATGAAAGGTGGCATTACATGAAGGGTGCACACATCCTGAGGTCCTCCGTTGAACATCACTGCTGTAGGTAACATCTTTGATAGTCTCGGGTGAAGAGTTTGTTTTGGTCGTGTAGCTTCTGTGTATTTTCTTTAATAAGCCCTCAGTGGGGAAGTGCTGAAGCAAGGAGGTCTGTGTTCTCAGGGGGATTATGGTGATCCTAGGATGGAACCATGCTCAGCAGGGCTCAAGCCAGAATAAATGATTCATAATTATATGTGAAAACAAGATTTGAGCTGCACATTATTTTTGCTCTGATTGAAAATGGCTTTGTATCTTATAAGAAGGTGTTTTCTGGACAAGAACTGAGGCTTCTGCACAGGCCCAGTTTGAGTACTAAACCCCTAATACATGTTCAGAGAATGGACGCATCCAGCTTTTGCAATAAGGGAAGGTAGATGGGAGCCCCTTCCCAAGGAGGACAGTGAACTGGTTTGAATGCATGGAACGCTGGCTCAGGTAGTCTAAAAGGTAGGTAAGTTTTGTTTGCAGGACCTGGATTTACCCCCAGTTACCTCTGTGGTAGCCTCTCCTGTCCTGATGATATTTTCTCTTCTCATAACTGCTCTCCAGTTAAACTCTCAACTTCCAAACCCTGAAGAATCTGTTTTTTCAAGGCAAATTGAGGAATTAATTCAACCTAACGTGTTAGTGGCACATAACATTTTTTTAAAACACCACCCTTTTTATGCAACATATTTGTGTTTAAATAACGTTCATTGTTTTAACGTTGTTAAACGTTAAATGAGTTATGTGAACTAAGCGATCAGTCCTGACAAAAGTAAAATTTAGACCCTTCGTTAATGCAGGGTAGGGACAAAGTGAGGTATGTGTAGTCCAAGGGTTCTCAAAAGGTACTGATCATCAGAATCACCTGGAAGGCTTGTTAGAACACAGGTTTGTGGGCCCACCCCCTAGAGTTTCTGGTTCAGAAAAATGGAGGGGCTGGAGTGTCTGCATTTCTTACAAGCCCCCGAAGTTGCTACTCAGGGACAATACTTTGAAAGCCACTAGTTTAGACCTTACAATGCCTTTGAGCATTATCAAACCACATGATGTAATAATAGTGACAACAGCAATTGGGGTCAAATTCTGTTAAGGAACTCGGAGTACAGATGCTTTCATGGTAGTCAGTGTAAATTATTTAGAAATGATCTACAGAACCATGCCTATCTGGCCCTTAAGCCCCTAGACAACAGAAGGACTTCCAGTGGAGTACCCGGTAGGGTGCCCTGGGTCCCTTGGCATCCACATGTTGAGCCGACCCTCATCAGCACTTCCCTCCATTAATGCAGTTAGTTGGGGGTTGATTATACTTTGTGACAAGGATAAAGCTCTCACTGGAAACCAGAACTCCAACAGAAATAGAAATGCCACGTTTATGCTTCCTGATAGTGTTGGCACATACCTTCCATGTTTTACTTTTAATTGGTATTCACAGTTATATTTTAAAAATTATTTATTGCATAAACAACACCATCATGGCTTTAATAGGAATCAACATGGAAGAAGAAAATCATCCCACAATTCCACCACACCAACAAGTTATTGCTCCCATTTTATATTCCCTTCCAATTATTTTCAGTACTCACTCATAATTTTTTCTTCCGGTAATCATAGCGTGGATAAGATTTCATTCTCTGCTTTTTCCACTTAGCATCATAACCATGTATAATGAATTGACAAAGATCATCGTATGAAATAGACCAGGAAATGAATTTTTATGAGAATAGTTTCTTATCAAAATGTCAAACTTGTATGTATTGCTCACCTGTTATGTGTCAGGCACTATGCCTGGCATTTTGCACATAATACAGTAGTAAAAGGTTTCTTGGCTTTCCTTATATTTTTGTTGTTATTGTCTATAGACCACACTATAGAAGTGTATAGCATGGATGACTCCCTAAAGATATTTTGGGCGTACAGTTTGAGAAAAATTACATACATATTGAGATAAATTATGCAAAGTCCCTTTTCCCCGACTGCTTTTCCCTGTTATGGAACCTCTTCCCAAAAGGAAAGCCCTAGAGGACTATAACAGGGTGAGGGCTGCATGCTTCCTTTCCCTGAAGTTAGGACAAAGAAGATGGACAACAGTAAGTGAAAGTGATGTCTTTCAGGTGCACAAAGTCAAAATCAAGGATGAAAATAAGAAATCATGGTGTTGGTGCAGACTGTTGGGTATTTAAAACACGTCTTCACCCCTTACTGGCTATGTCACCCTGAGCAAGGCAGTTAATTTCTCTGATTCTTATGCACTTTCTCTCTAAAATGCATGCAACAATGCTTAACTGAAAAGATTTGTTGTAATTAAACAAGATGGTGTAAGGCATCTAGTAGAGAGCCTGACATATAATATATTCTTAATTAGTGAAAGCAGTTATCTATAGTTATAGTAGTCTCATAGTATTCTATTATAGTATTCTCATAGCTATAGGAGGAGTCATGTGGTACAGAGGGGCAGAGTGGCTAGAGGGGGAGGGGCTTAGGAAAAATTCTACAGTAGATTATTATAAGATGTAAACATGGATTGTTTTAAAAGGACCAGAGGGAAGTGTCTATCTATAGGGGTGCCTGTCACACTCTATTGGTATCCTTTCCCAAAGTACCCTCACCCCATTACAATGAAAGCATAGATTTGACAACTACCTAACTTAATTTGAAGAACATACAACTGTGATTTTACTATTTCTCTAATTTGAGGTTAACATGCTCTTAAACGTCGGCAACCCAGCAAACACAATGTTCTGCTGTTCAGCCTGAACCAGATATGTATATAAGCTTTTTGCTTGAAGTTGATGTCTTGGGTGCTGCCTTCATTAAGTGCAGCTAGAATATGGCCTGCATTAGCTCGTTAATGCTCGGCCACCTGCCAAGTGCAGTGAAATCAGCCCAAATTCCAATCTTTATAATAGATGAACTGAGGACTTACTATTGCCCTCATCAAGCAGAACTGATATTGTCATTAAAGTTTAGTAGCTGTACACTTCACAGAGAATGGGGTCTATTTGCTCTCTGTTTTGGTTAGGGAAATCACATCAGGTTTACATTTTCTTGTTAGTTTTGAATTTACTTCCTTGTTAAGGGCCAGTCAATACATTGGGGTCTATTAACATCTTTCCATCAAAGGGAAAGCCTTGGTCGTTAGACCTGGTAACTCTGCTGTTAGAATGGGCCCATTAATTAATTTGTTACCCTACAGTGCATGCAAGACCAACTCTACTGTTGGTGGTGAAAAGATTTGAATATAAATTCATTGACATAAAGAGAAGCACTAAATGAAACTTGGAATTCTGATGAAGCCAATAGTTGCTTGTAACATGTGCAAAGCCGCAGTTTCACTCTGCATCCCTGAGGGAAGACTGGATAAAAACATGTGAAACAACCTCATCAGCCATCCAGAGACCTCAGCTACTAATTCACTGGATCAAGTCATTTTACTTAACTAGACTCCAGTGATCCTATCTGAAAAGGAACTATTCTAGATCATCTGTAAGTTCTTTTCCAGTGTTGACCTCCTCTGACTTTACAAAATACACTTCCTACATTCAACCACTATATTCTATAAGCTGAGTATAATTTATAAAGTGAAGATTGAGCCTCACCCATTATTTATTTATTTAGTATGCAAGTACCAAGTTAATTGTATACCAGAACATTCTACCGATAAGGTTACAGAGATAAATCCTTGCCTGAAACTGATGCTCATAGCTAAGAGAAAAGGGCATACACATAAAGCTGTGATGCAGACGGAGTGACAAACACCACAGGCAAAGTACAGGACGCACTGCCAATTCAGGAAGGAGGGATTCGGGAAAGGCTTCATGAAGGAGATATTTTATATAGACTTTGAAAAGTTGGGTGACTTAGGCATGCAGAGACTTGCACGGTGTGAAGAAGAGTGTAAAACATCTTTTTATGATTCCAGCTTTTCTAAAAGTATATGACATGATCACCAATTAGGCAACCACTCACTTGATGATATTCAGTTCAACCTACCAACTCTAAATTGTGCACCAGTTATATCTAGGATTTCAGTAAGATCTATGAGACATGCAAAATAATAGCTTTGCTTCTACCTTCAATAAACGTGATCTCCCTGGGGAGATAAGAAAGAATAGTGCATAAAAGAATAGTTAGGAGAAGAATATATGATAGACTCTGCGTAATTTCCAAAAATAATGGCAAAAATAAGAACCAAAGAATTCAAAGAGAAGGGAAGTTGGAGGAGGTTGAAGTAATTAAGAATGACTTTATAAAGGAGAATGATCTTGAGCGGAGTCTTAGAGCAGCAGTTGGTATGAAAAGGGGAGACAATACATTCCAGAGAGTGCTAATTGATGGAAAAAAAACTCAGGGTATTTGAAAAGCTTGTTATTTTTTAGAGATAAAGAGATTGGAAATGAAAGTTCTATCGATTTTGTTTGTCTCAGCTATCTCCAGAATTAGTCTATCTCCCAAGCTGCTAGGACCAAAAGCACTGGAGAAAATATCATTGTAATGACACAGCAAAGAGTCAATGCACAATGCTGAGGAAATCAAAGACAAGACTGATAAAAACAACCTCCTGAAATGAGAGATTCTCTCCAAGCATGACAGAATGGGGAACTCTCTCCCCAAAAAGCAACCTTTAATACTGAACAAAAACATCAGATACAACCGTTTAGGGCTCTGGAAATCAACCAAAGCATACAATATGTTTAGAAGCATTTATTCTTGAAAAATAATGAATTTCAGCTAGGAATAATATAAGCCTGTGGTGGTGTTGTCAGTTGCTTCTTTCATCTCACCCTCAGCAGAGTTAGCTCATGATAGTTGCTAGTAGCCTTGCTACTCAGGCTGTACAATGTTCACCTATATTGGAGCATTGTCAGTTAAAATGGTCAGCTTACTAGCAAGCTAATAGGGACTCCACTATGGACTCTCAGGGGCTCTACTAGCTTGAGGTTACAGTCCTGCCTGGGCCAAGCTATGCACTAGACTGTCATAAAAGTGCATATGTGCAGGAAAGACTGGTACAGGCTCAAGCCATTCAAACATTCCTGGTTGGTGGAGCATGCACAAATTCTCAGAGGAAATATAAGAGAGCCTGGAAGGAAGCAAAAGCCAGGATCGACTTGGGAATGGCCTGAAATCTGAATGTGCTCTCTAGCCTACACCCACATCCATTAGCAGAGAGTGGAAGCCTTACTGGCTCAAGGTGTTTGAGCCTAACTTCTGACCTATCTTTGCCTGAATACTAAGTGATGCAGACAAAGGGATGATACCTAAATGAAAAAATGAAAACAAAACAAATGCAAACACTAAATAGGGACATCAGTGGCTATTCCTCACAGGGGGGACAGAGTTCACAGATTTAGTCCATGCAAATCACTAAACAAATGAAATGACAGCAAAACAAAGGAGAAAAGTCAAAAGTCAAAATTTAGAATTGCTACAATAGATTATGTAAAATGTATTCAACAAAAATTCCAAAACATGTAAAGAAATAAGGAAGATTGACCACTATTGTGGGGGTGGGGGGGCAGTCAATAAAAACTGTCCTGGTTATCCCCAGATGCTAGATTTAGCTAAAAGTCTTCAAAAAAGCTTTTATTAATAAGCTCAACAAATTAAAGGATTCTATGTCTAAACAACAAAAGAAAAGCATGGTGACAATGAATAGAGAATCTCAATGCAAAGATAAATATTATAAAAAGAGACCAAAAGGGAATTCTAGAGTCAAAAATTTTAACTTCTGAAATAAAAAATTTCACTAGAGGCCCAAGAGCAGATTTGAGATGGAAGAAGGAAAAAAATGTGAACTTGAAATAAATCAATAGAGATTACCCAGTCTAAACAACAGAGAGAAAAATATCGAAGAAAAGTGAACAGAACCTCAGAGACCTATAGAACAGCATCAAGAATACCACCATACATGTAATTGGTATTCCAGAGGAGAGGAGAGAGCAAAAGGGGCATGTTATAGATTGAATTGTGTCTTCCAAAAAGTCTATGAAGTCGTAACTCCCACTACCTGTGATGTGACCTTATTTGAAACTAGGAAGTTGGAAGATCAAGTTAAGATGAGGTCATTAGGATGGGCCTTAATGCATTATGACTTATGTTCTTATAAAAAGGGGAAATTTGGACACCGAACGACTTGCACAGAAGAAAGACAATGTGGTGACACAAGGAAGGCAAGGAAAACCTGATGCTACCAGAGAATAGGAGAGAGTCATGAAACAATTTCTCTTTCACATCCTTAAGAAGGAAGCAACCCAGTCAACACTTTGATTTTAGACTTCTAGCCTCCAGAATTGAGAAACAATACATTTCTGTTGTTTAAGCTACCCAGTTTGTGGCATACTGTTACAGCAGCCCAGGAAACTAATACAGAACAGAAAAAATATTTGAAGAAATGATTGACAGTTTCCCAAATTTAATAAAAATATTAATCTGCAGGTTTAAAAACATCCCCGTGAATCTCATTTAGCAAAATCCAAGTGATCCACATCTAGACACATTGTAGACTGTTTATAGAGTTGAAGGAGAAGAGAAAAATTTGAAAGCAGCCAGAGCAAAATGACTCATCACGTACAGGGCAATGATTAACAGCTGATTTATCATCAGGAACAATTAAGTCCAGAAGTCAGTGGAATGACAACTAAAACTGAAAGAAAAAAAAAAATCTTGTCAACCATATATTCTGTCTCCAGGAAAACCATTCTTCGAAAATGAAGGTGAAATAAAGACATTTCTAGATAAACAAAGACTAAAAGAATTTGTTGCTAAAAGACATACCTTACAATAAATATGAAGGGAAGTCATACAGGCCCAAAGGAAATGATAGCAGAATAACAAAAATTTGAAGGACTGACAAGTAGAGAAAAACTTAAATGTGGGCAAATATGAAAGGTTCTATAAATGTATTTTTTTATTTTTCCCTAATTTCTTTAAAATAGGTAAGATTGTAAAAGTGATAATTAAAACACTGTGTTGTTGAGTTTATAACATACATAGATGCGATATATATGACAAAATAGCACAAAAGAGGGGGGATTTATATTGGGATGAAGTTTCTATAGTATACCAGAACTAAGTTAATATTTTTTCTGGAGTATATTGTGATGAGTTAAGATGCATATTATATTATAACCCTTAGAACAACCATTAAATATATATATATTCTGGACTTTCTATGTGAGATATATATATATATGTGTGTGTGTGTGTGTATATATATCAACAGAGTAAACTAGTACACCAAAAATATATTTAATTAACATAAAAGTAGCTAGGGACAAATAGAGGAACAAAAGGGCATGAGACAAATAGAAAACAAATAGCAAAATGACAAGTGTAAATACAATAATATTAATAATTACAGCAATTATGAATAGACTAAACACCTCACTCAAAAGGCAGAGATAATCAAACTTGTTTAAAAAGGAAGTGTGTGCTATATACAAGAGGAATAAGTTAGATTTGAAGACAAATGGTTGAAAGTAAATGATGGAAAAGGATACACCATGCAAACAGTAGAAGTAACATAGCTGGAGTGGCTATATTAATAGGAGATAAAATAGTTTTAAGATAAGAAATATTATTAGACACAAAGAGGAGCATACATAGATGCAAAATCTCTTAACAAAAGTAATTGAATTCTGCAAAATATAAAAAAAAAGATTTAAAATCATGACTAAGTTAAATTTATCCCAGGAAGGTATGTTTAGTTAACCTTCAAAAATAAATTATACTACCTCATAGTAGATTAAAGGATAAAAATTACATGATGATATCACTAGACACAGAAAAGTCATTGACAAAATCCAACAATCATTGATAATATAAACTCTAAACAAACTAGGAATAGAAGAAAATGTCCTCAATATGATGAATGGACATTTGTGAAAACATATGGCTACCCCTATCCTTCATGCTGAAAGACTAAATGCTTTCCCCCTAAAATTTGGACCAAGTCAAAGATATCCATTCATGTTACTTCCATTCAACGTTGTATTAGATGCTCTTTCTAACCAAGATTAAAACATTCTGGAATGACTAAATGAGCTTGACAAGATCACAGGATACAAAATCAATATATAAATATCAGTTTTATTTATATACCAGCAAAGATAAAACTGAAAATGAAATTAATAAAACAATTTCATTTACAAAAGCATAAAAATAATAACATCAGTTAGGAATAAATTTAGCAAAAGAAGTACAAGGTTTATACAGAAAAAGCTACATGAACCTCCTTAGAAATTTAAAGAAGATATAAATAGGTGGAGAAATATTTTATTTCTATGGATTTGAAGACTGAATATTTTTGTGATACCAGTTCTTCCCAAATTGATATATAGATTCAGTGCAAACCCTTTCACATTCCCAATAGGCCTCTTTTTTTTTCTTATAAGTCCATAAGGCTTTTTTAATAGAAATTGATAAACTGATTCTAAAATTCAAAGGATCTAAATTCTAAAATTCAAAAAGAATGGCCAACATAATATTTCTAAAAAAAGAATAAAGTTAGAGGACTGATACTACCTTATTTGAAGGTATAATGAAGCTACAATTATCAATATAGTGTAATATATGCATAAAAGTAGACAATTAATGGGACAAAGTAGAGAGTCCAGAAATATACCCACACACACATGAACGACTGATTTTCAGAGTACAAAGGTAATTCAAAAGAGAAGCCATAGTCTTTTTTTTAACAATCAGTACTTGAACAATTTGGTATCCATTTGCAAAAAATTAAAATAAACTTAGATTCTTACATCACACCATTCTAAAAATCTAACTCAAAATGCATCATAAACCTAAATGGAAGAAGTCAAACTATAAAACTCCTAGAAGAAAACAGAAATTCTACATGACCTTAGATTCAACATTAAAAACAAGATCCATAAAAAAGATAAATTGTATTCATTAAAATTAATAACTTTTGTGTTTCAAAAGACACCTTCAAGAAAATAAAAAGCCAAGCCAAGGACTGGAAAAAAATATTTGCAAAATATACATTTGATAAGAGTTGTATAGACATATCAAAAAAGACACACATATGGTCAATAAGCACACGAGAGAGTGCTCAATATCATTAATCATTCAGAAAATGCAAATTTAAATCACAAGGAGATACACACTAGAATGACTATCATAAAAAGGTTAGACAATGCCAAGTGTTGGAAAGGATGTGGAGAAACAGAAATCTCAGTGCCTTGCTGGTAGAAATGTAAAATGATACAGCCACTTTAGAAACAATTTGGCAGTTTCTTAAAAATTTAAATATAAAGTTTCCATAAACCAAGAAATTTTAGTAGATTTAGTAATCTAAGAGAAATTAAAACATATGCCTAAATAGGAACTTGAGAATATTCAAAGTATTCCTTCTAATAGCCAACAATAGGAAACTATACAAATGTCCATCAGCTGGTGAATATAGAAGCACAATGTGGTATAACAATGTAGTGAAATATGGTTCAACAGCAAAAGAATGAACTGCTAATACTTGTTATAACATGAGAGAACCTCGAAAACTTTAAGTGACAGATGCCAGTTGCAAAAGACTACAAAATGTATGACCTCATTTATTTCATCTTTTCAGAAAGAGGAAATTTATAGATAGCAGATCAGTGATTGCTTCCACTAGGGGTAGAAGCAGGAACTGACTATAAATGGGCTGAAAGAAATATCACTAGGTGATAGAAATGTTCTAAAACTGAATTGTGATGTTGGTGGCACCATTTTATAAATTTACTAAAAATCATTGAATCATTTACAAGTTCTTAAAGACCATTAAAAATTGAAGAAAAAAATGAAAGAATTAGGGAAATAAATAAAGCTTACATAATGGAGATTATATAAGAGAGATTAAAAATGAAGATTACATAAATATGGATTACAAATATAGGCATAAAAATATACACATAGCCATATAGCTACTTTTCTAATCAGGAATCCAAGAAAACAAAATGCCAAGTAGCCTTGATTTATTATGTCCCTCCCATCTGAAACACATTCCTCCCTACCTCTGTTCATCTCCAGTGCTACCCCTTCTTCTCTAATCATCTCCAAAGCCCTTCTTGAATTTTCTGGTCAGATGACCATATTTTTAGCTCTCAGAGCACTTTATTTATTGTTTTCTTCTGACCTTATTCACTCTTTACTTTGTATTAGAATTAAGTCTTTTTTGCCTTATCTTTTTTTCTGTCTCTTCCTCTTGAGGACATTTTATTTTGATACTCCCAGCAGGTTCCAATACCATAATGGTTTGTAAAATGCTTAACCAACATTTATGGGATTAATAAAAGTATCATATTTGCATAGGTTATTTACCATCATCAAGATCCACACAAGGTGCACCCTTCCCAATGATGACTCTTTGGCCAATGTCCTGTGGCAGTAGGTAAGGAACTTCTCTCTTCCTTCACCCTCCCTGACAAAGACAGGAGTTGAGGTAGAAGCCCCTCCTTTTTGTGACTGTAAGTCCATGGTGAACGTCTCCTTTGTCATACCCCCTTTGAGAGGTTCTGACCACCATCATGATTATGAACTCAGAGAAACCAGACCCTACCTTTATGCATCTCAAAACCATCTCCCCTGTGCTCATTTGTAAGCCTTGACATTCATTTGTTCATAGGCCTTTAGTTTGTGGACCATACACATAATGCTGTGCAAGCCTTCCTGGACTATGTTAAAAATACAAAGCACAAGTATCAGCCTGCCTGTGTCGGTATAAGATTGCCTTCCATCTCTTTGAGAGAAGAAACGCCCTCCTTAGAGGCAGGAATGAGAAGACAGTGTGGTGTTGAGGGCTTTGGTTTCCAATCCCACTTCTGGCATGGAGCTGTGGGAACTTAGGCAATTACTCAAACTCTAAGCCTCTATTTCTTCATTTGTGGTATGATAATAATACAGGATATTAATGTAGAGCCCCAATCCCTTATCTGCAGTTCCAAATTCCAGAAATCTCTCAAAACAGAGCTTTTTTAAAAAACCCATTTTTTTAAAGATTTTTATTTATTTATTCAAGAGAGAGAGAATGAGAGATAGAGAACACGAGAGGGAAGAGGGTCAGAGGGCGAAGCAGACTCCCTGCCGAGCAGGGAGCCCGATGTGGGACTCAATCCCAGGACTCCAGTATCATGACCAGAGCCGAAGGCAGTCGCTTAACCAACTGAGCCACCCAGGCGCCCTTGCGTCATCTTTGCACTCTAAATAACCCATTTGATGTCAAAATCTGACCTGATCTGAACTTGGTTGGCTGCAAGACCTTACTTGAACTGATATGAGGCTATTCATAGTCTTTGTTTAATCCCACTTAATGAGAATATTCATATTTTGGCTGAATAAATACAGAAGTATTTGATTACAGGATATTATCCCGGATGCTATTGGAAATGCTTTGTAATTTATGATACATGTATTGCCTTTCTAAAAGCTGAACAATTCTGAATCTGGGAGCCTTCTACCTATAAGGGTTTTAGATAAAAGGTGGGGGACTTGTTCCTACTTCATAGACTTTGGTGGGGGGAAATTTAATGAGAGAATAAATGTGTAGTGTATTATGTAGTGTATTATGTATTGCTCTATTCTTTTCCCTACCTTCATCATTGTAAAATTCCAGAAGAGTACCAGAGGAAATGCAAAATAGATTTTATCCAGTGCAAAGCAGGAAGTGAGCAAAATTTATCTTCTTTATCCCTCCACTTCCCTTTGAGAACTTCTCTCCCTCCACTTTCAGTGTTTCTCTTTTGGCTATCAACCCTGTCACTACCCATATTTTTTTCTTAGTTTTCAACTGAGTTATAAAGTGTAAATATTTTTAAAATATCTCAAAGCCCCAGTGAAAGATTCTAATGTGTAATAAAAGTCGTAGCTTATTAAACCAGGGCTTCAGGCCTCTATAGTCACTTCCTCAGCGTAGGACCTTGGGTTGATCATGTAATCTCACAGAGTCCAGTTACCTCATCATCAAAATTGAGATAATGTCTGACACTGACAAAGGCAGAGGTTCACCAGAGACAGAGGACATTCCCAAAGTCTTTAGATCTCAGTGTTCGGGCCTCCACCTGCTCTGCTAACCTCATGAAGGGCCCAACTCAGGCCATACTGAATAAGAGAGAGGTCTAAAGACATTGGGAATATCTTCTGCCTCCTGTGAACTTGGAAAGTTCCAGATTTTAGAGCTGGAAGTGACCTCAAAAGAGATCCCTTCTTGCCAGCAGTCATGAATGGAAAGGGTATGAAGTAGTTGATGGAGAAGAGGAAGAGACAATGAGGAGGTAAAGCTGGAGAGCGTTCGCTTGAACAGAGCGTGCCTTAGACCAGTCTGCGTGTTAGTAAATTGCCAAGTGTGCTTGCATCAAGGATTCAGAGACCAAGTCCAGCTCCCACGTGTGCAGGGACAGGAACCACATGCCTGGGGTTTTCCAAGTTGAAGGAAAGCAGAGGCCTTCTCAAGAGCTTTGAAGGCAGGTCATTTTGCTTTAATACTAAGTGGGTGCCTGTTTGAGAGCAGACACCTGGCTCAAATCTGGACTGCCCCACCTACAACTGTATGACAGTGAGCAAGTCATTTAACCTTCCCGAACCTGAATTTCCGCATCTGGAAAGTGGTGGTAATACATACCTCTCCCAGGGTCATTATGAGCTAATGCATGGAAAATATTTCATACAGTACCCGCCACATGGTAGTGTTTGTTAAGGCGAGTAGTCTAGCCCTGACAAAAATCTGAGCTCTGCAAGAGAATGGAAGATGTTTTTGTTTGAGAAGAAAACAAGGTGGTGTATCAGGGAAAGGAAAAAGGAATAGTACCCCTTCCCCCTTTTGCTCTTATGGACAAAGTGTGAAAATACCAGCTTCCCTTTACTCTCCAGGATGAGAACATTGTTGGAAGCTGAAACTTGCTGTTTGGAATTATTCTGTCACCAATATTTATAGTGGCTATGGAGTGGCATGGAAGAAATCACTAAGAAAAAAGACAACCAAGTGAAAGCTACAAAAAATTTAAGCAGGTGATGCATAGAAGTGGAAACCCATATGACCAATAATTGTATGAAAAAATGTTCAATTTCACTAATAGAGAGAAATGCTAATTAAAACAATAATGTGATATTATTTAACCTCTATTCGATTTTTAAAATTTAAAAAACAGGCCAATTCCAATTTTGATGAGAACATAGTTATATCCAAATTTTCATATACTGCTGATAGGAATGTAACTTGGAGAACAAAGTGGCAATATCTCATAAAACTTATTATCCTCATATCCTGTAAACTAACATTGTCTCCTCTAGAGAAACTATTTCAGTTATGGCTGTGCTTATCTCTGTAGCAATGTTTTCAACAGTGTATATAGTCAGAAACCACTCAAATGCCCATCATTAGGAGAATGCATAAATAAATTATAGTGGAATCAAATTATATGGTACTATTAAATAGCAGTAAAATGATTTAATGTTGAATGACAGTGCAAGTTTGCCATGGAGTATGACCTTTATAAATTAAAATTTACAAAATAAATCTTCGTGTCACTTTTAAATAAAAGCAAGAATCTGGCCTATTGTTACCTGAATTATATCGGTTCTTTGGAAGATAAAATGTATGAGGCATAGGGAGACAAACAGAGGGGAACTCTTTATCTGTAACTTTATATTTCTTTAACAATAACATCTCAGGTACCTATGACAAAAGTTAATACTTACTCATTTCAGGTTATAAGAACATTAGTGTTTGTTATGTGTCCTCAGTACTCTTTTTGCATTTTGATGTGTTTTCTCAAATTAAAAAATACCAACAAAAAATAGGCACCGGACCTAATGGTGCTGGGCCCAGAGCAGGTTGCTTCATCATAAGAATTAGGATACATGCTTCATCTATTTCAGGTTTTGCAGAGATTAAGTGATGTAACATACACAAAAGTGCCTTTTAAACCACAGAGAGATCCGTTCTCCTCATTAGTAATGCTGTCATTGTCATCGTCATGTTCTTCACTGGTGCTCACTGGGTGCAACACCAGCGTTCAAGCTGTGCTCCATGGAACTCCAGAGAACTTCATGGAATCCCAAGGCGTCTATGAAGCCTCTTAGGCACTCTTTGGGGGAAGAGGAACACAGGATTTCAGGCCTTCTCATGACCTGTTTAAATTTGAAAAGCTTCAATTTTTACCTCTTTTCACCTTGGGCTTCCAAATAAGGTTTCCTTTAAAGAAAAAACTATATAGCTTTGTAAGAACTATACATTTTCAACCATCACGTGGCAGTGTAAGAAATGTACATTATTTTTTTTTTAATTAAATTAAATCTGATTCTGATCCTGCAACTCCATTCCACTTGGCGGATGAGAAATTCAGTATCTCATAGTGGCTCTCCCTTTCTACCTTGCCCTTTCTGCCCCCAGGATCATGCAAGGTTCTACAGGTCTTATGCAAAGCAGGGCATTTCAAGAGAAACCTCTGGCCTATAGTGCACATAGCCATTTCTTTTTTTTTTTAATTTTTTATTGTTATGTTAATCACCATAAATTACATGATTAGTTTTTGATATAGTGTTCCATGATTCATTGTTTGTGCATAACACCCAGTGCTCCATGAAGAACGTGCCCTCTTTAATACCCATCACCAGGCTAACCCTTCCCCCCACCCCCCTCCCCTCTAGAACCCTCAGTTTGTTTTTCAGAGTCCATCGTCTCTCATGGTTCATCTCCCCCTCCGATTTACTCCCCTTCATTCCTCCATTCCTGCTATCTTCTTTTTTATTTTTTCTTAACATATATTGTATTATTTGTTTCAGAGGTACAGATCTGTGATTCAACAGTCTTGCACAATTCACAGCACTCACCATAGCACATATCCTCCCCAATGTCTATCACCCAGCCACCCCATCCCTCCCACTCCACCCCCACTCCAGCAACCCTTGGTTTGTTTCCTGAGATTAAGAATTCCTCATATCAGTGAGGTCATATGATACATGTCTTTCTCTGACTTATTTCACTCAGCATAACACCCTCCAGTTCCATCCACGTCGTTGCAAATGGCAAGATCTCATTCCTTTTGATGGCTGCATAATATTCCATTGTGTATATATACCACATCTTCTTTATCCATTCATCTGTCGATGGACATCTTGGCTCTTTCCACAGTTTGGCTATGGTGGACATTGCTGCTATAAACATTGGGGTGCATGTACCCATTCGGATCCCTACATTTCTGTCTTTGTGGTAAATACCCAGTAGTGTAATTGCTGGATTGTATGGTAGCTCTATTTTCAACTGTTTGAGGAACCTCCATACTGTTTTCCAGAGTGGTTGCACCAGCTTGCATTCCCACCAACAGTGTAGGAGGGTTTCCCTTTCTCTGCATCCCCGCCAACATCTGTCGTTTCCTGACTTGTTAATTTTAGCCATTCTGACTGGTGTGAGGTGGGATCTCATTGAGGTTTTGATTTGGATTTCCCTGCTTCCAAGCAATGGTAAGCACTTTTTCATGTGTCTGTTGGCCATTTGGATGTCTTTGGAAACATGTCTGTTCATGTCTTCTGCCCATTTCTGGATTGGATCATTTGTTCTTTGGGTGTTGAGATTGATAAGTTCTTTATAGATTTTGGATACTAGCCCTTTATCTGTCATTTGCAAATATTTTCTCCATTCTGTCGGTTGTCTTTTGGTTTTGTTGACTGTTTCTTTTGCTGTGCAAAAGCTTTTTATCTTGATGAAATCCCAATAGTTCATTTTTGCCCTTGCTTCCCTTGCCTTTGGCCATGTTTCTAGGAAGAAGTTGCTGCGGCTGAGGTCGAAAAGGTGGCTGCCTGGGTTCTCCTTTAGGATTTTGATGGACTCCTGTCTCACGTTTAGGTCTTTCAACCATTTGGAGTCTATTTTTGTGTGTGGTGTAAGGAAATAGTCCAGTTTCATTCTTCTGCATGTGGCTGTCCAATTTTCCCAACACCATTTGTTGAAGAGACTGTCTTTTTGCCATTGGACATTCTTTGCCATTTGTCAAAGATGAGTTGACCATAGAGTTGAGGGTCCATTTCTGGGCTCTCGATTCTGTTCCATTGATCTATGTGTCTGTTTTTGTGCCAGTACCATACTGTCTTGATGATGACAGCTTTGTAATAGAGCTGGAAGTCCAGAATTGTGATGCCGCCAGCTTTGCTTTTCTTTTTCAACATTCCTCTGGCTATTTGGGGTCTCTTCTGGTTCCATACAAATTTTAGGATTATTTGTTCCATTTCTTTGAAAAAAGTGGATTGTATTTTGATGGGGATTGCATTGAATGTGTAGATTGCTCTAGGTAGCATTGACATCTTCACAATGTTTGTTCTTCCGATCCATGAGCATGGAACGTTTTTCCATTTCTTTGTGTCTTCTTCAATTTCTTTCATGAGTATTTTATAGTTTTCTGAGTACAGATCCTTTGCCTCTTTGGTTAAATTTATTCCTACGTATCTTATGGTTTGGGGTGCAATTGTAAACGGGATCGACTCCTTGATTTGTCTCTCTTCTGTCTTGTTGTTGCTGTATAGGAATGCCACTGATTTCTGTGCATTGATTTTATATTCTGCCACTTTACTGAATTCCTGTATGAGTTCTAGCAGTTTTGGGGTGGAGTCTTTTGGGTTTTCCACATACAGTATCATATCATCTGCAAAGAGTGAGCGTTTGACTTCCTCTTTGCTGATTTGGATGCCTTTGATTTCTTTTTGTTGTCGGATTGCTGTGGCTAGGACTTCTAATACTATGTTGAATAGCAGTGGTGATAATCGACATCCCTGCCTCATTCCTGACCTTAGGGGGAAAGCTCTCAGCTTTTCCCCATTGAGAATGATATTTGCTGTGGGTTTTTCATAGATGGCTTTTATGATATTGAGGTATGTACCTTCTATCCCTATACTCTGAAGAGTTTTGATCAAGAAAGGATGCTGTACTTTGTCAAATGCTTTTTCTGCATCTATTGAAAGGATCATATGATTCTTGTTCTTTCTTTTGTTAATATATTGTATCATGTTGATTGATTTGCGGATGTTGAACCAACCTTGCAGCCCAGGGATAAATCCCACTTGGTCGTGGTGAATAATCCTTTTAATGTACTGTTGGATCCTATTGGCTAGTATTTTGGTGAGAATTTTTGCATCCATGTTCATCAAGGATATTGGTCTATAATTCTCCTTTTTGATGGGGTCTTTGTCTGGTTTGGGGATCAAGGTAATGGTGGCCTCATAAAATGAGTTTGGAAGTTTTCCTTCCATTTCTGTATTTTGGAACAGTTTCAGGAGAATAGGTATTAATTCTTCTTTAAATGTTTGGTAGAATTCCCCTGGGAAGCCATCTGGCACATGGCCATTTCTGGTAGGCTTTTCATGCAAGCTGATATGAGCCCTGAAGTGGCTCAGTGGGTCCTGAATGACCTGGAGCACAGCACACCTACCGTTACTGGAGACCACGTGTTTGAGTCTAGCCACTTGAGAGAACCATGCAGCAATTCCCCTCAGAGGACCAGACACCACTCCAAGACAACTTGTAGGTTCCAAGCAGAGTCCCTGATACAGGAGGACCCTCCCAAATACATTTGCCTTGTAGCAGGATCAGTTACCTCCACTTTTAAACACATAAGCTGGCCACCTTCTTGGGATAGAGGAGAGAAATACAATGAGGGAAATACATACACACATTAATTAATGAATACTTTAATAAATAATACTTAATACTTTAATAAATTAATGAATCAATGGTTTAATGAATCAATAGTTTAATAAATTAATACTTTAATAAATTACCTTGTGGTGGATGTTTTTACAAGAGTTGAAAATCACTGAGCCAGAGCAATATTTCCCTGTGCTTTTTTCTTTTTCTTCTTTTTTTTTCTTTTTAGAGCAAGGCCTCTTTTTTTAACATCAGTACATTTCAGAGCCCATTGCTGCCCACCCTATCTCCCCTCCACTGCCCCAGCAGTTACTTATTGTATCTCTTGACTGAGGAATGTAGAGACCTATGTACTCATAAAGCCTATGGCTAGCTAGCTCCATGCTGCATGCCCTGCCCCCATGCAGGTGGGCCATGGGGCCCTTAACCTCCCCCATCCCCCAGTGAGGCTTTGGACGTCATCTGCAAGTGAGATAATATATTCAGTCTGTGGAGGGGAGGTGTACTGACTGGGTTAAAATAACGAGTTCAGACTTCAACTTAAATTGTGACCCATTACCAATTACACTGCTTATTGTGAGTTCTACAATGATATATTTGTTGGAAATCCTGTAATTGCCTGGTGAACAGTGCAATTATATGGGTTTTTTTGTTTGGTGTTTTGTTGTTATTGTTTTGTTTAAATGTAAATATTTACATATCCGTTGATTGGTGAAATCTCATTTTGGCTTTTCTTTTTTTTTTAATATATCTTAAGGCTGAAAAAAAAATAAGTTACCACTTGACTCCTGAGATTTCCCTAAGACTCTGTGCATCATAAAGGATTGGACCTCCCATTTAATCATTTCCTCTTTTTTCAGTCTCTGCTGGTTAGCCCCAGTGCCTCACAACCCTGTGGCTGCAGCTCTGGCCTCATCTGGTCAGTGACATCCTGCCCCCACTGCCAAAGGCACACTTGGTTCAGTTCTGAGTCCATGAGATATCCCTTGATGCAGGACAAATTGGGATGCCTTACAGCTCTTCCTAGACTGCCCTGCCCCAAATGATTAAGCTGTGGCCAAAAGACCCAGCAAGGTTATGCTTTAGTTGGTGGAAGAGGCCAGGGGAGCCGCGGTGATGTAGTGGCCTGATGTTTTGCGAAAGGCTCAATATGTGGAAAGCTACTCTGAAAGGAGTCTCCGAGGTGCAAATGCTTCCATGCTCTGCCAAATAGACATCTAGGGTCGGGGAGTTTTCTGTTCTATGAACAGATCCAAAAGCTGACATAAATTTTGGACCATGAACAATCCAAAATGGTACAAAACAACAAAGTTCATCTGAATTCCCTCCCATCCCCACTCCCCTCTTGCCTGTCTGCAAGCTGTGCCTCACATCTTTCTTGTACATTCACCATGACTTTCTTTTTAATGGACAGGGTCATAAGTTCATTTCTCCTGGACAGTCACTCTTTAGCCCACTTATTTAAATATATTGGAGACCAATATTAGGAACTTAGCTATACTCCCTCTGTAACTGGAAGAGGAAAAAAAAAAAATCCAGGAGCCCAATTTGGACAAAAGCACTTGAAAATAAAACAAAGGATATTTTCAGAGGTTAATGTCCCTGGAATTTACAAGTGGTGGCCACGTCCATTGACCTTGAGAATGCCAATTACAGATGCTCTGCTGTCTGATTAGGGAATTCTCAAGTTCAGAAGCAGTACATTAAGTCAAAGATTAATGAATTTGATTAACCATTTACAATTACGGAGTGGTTTAAAAGCATCCCAGGACCATCACTGATCTTTAATCTGGGTTTAAGAAAGCTAAATATCTAATGCTGAGAATATCTATTTTGTGGCTGGGATGGTTTCCTGAAAAAGCATTGCAGAAAACACTCTGTTAAATAGTTTCACTTAACAGCTGTGGTTTAGTCATATTTAGTGTTCCATTGACCTCAATGGATAATGTTCACAGGAACCACAAATATTAAAGTTTTGTAAGATCATTTTTTGGCAAGGAATAAGAAATTGCCCAGATGTTGGTGAAATTATGAAAATATGGGGTCTGAAAATTGGGCATCTGAGATTACACTAGTGTGTGTGTGTGTGTGTGTGTACATGGACATCCTTTAGTTCATCCTTACCAGGAGCTAACAAAAACATGATTTATTCTTCTAGCAAAAAGTCCTTGAAAAACAAAACCTATTATTTTCTGCTTGGAGCTGAGTTTCCCATTCAATATTTAGTTCAAAGTATTATAGAAACAGAAGCCAAATTACACATTGTCATCGGTTTAGAACATCATCACTTTTGACTCTAGATAAGGTTGAAAATTTCAGATAAAGAAACACCTCCTTGATCACGTGACAATATATGTTTCTGAAAGTAAAGACCATGGGGTTAGTACAATAATCTCAAGATTAGGGGCACCTGGATGGCTCAGTCGTTAAATGTCTGCCTTCGGCTCAGGTCACGATCCCAGGGATCGAGCCCTGCATCAGGCTCCCTGCTCAGTGGGAAGACTGCTTCTCCCTCTCCCACTCCCCCTGTTTGTGTTCCCTCTCTCACTGTGTCTCTCTCTGTCAAATAAATAAATAAAATCTTAAAAAAAATAATCTCGAGATTAGTTGCCATCTCTAGTGAACAACTAGATCCAAAATTTTCTTAAAATGTGTCTGTGATAGTGACTAGCTTCCTCTGACCAAATGTATATCAAATGAGGTTCATGTCATTTTTAATTTTTAAAAAACATTTTAAGCCTTGATTATTTTTAGAAATAAGTGATTTGTGTACTCTTATTTTTGCTACTTTTTAAACTTAATATTGTGACAAAGCATACAAAAAAGTATGTGGAAAATACTTTGTACATTTTTAATTATTTTACTTAGATTGTTAGTGTTTTGAGACAAAAGATTTGATTTTAGATGGCAATTTAATATTGATCACAGAGGCTATGATAGACCTTACTTAGCCCTTCCTTTATGAGTCCATCTCTGCCCCTATGTCCAGAGGGTACCGACCACCCTCTCTCCTGCTTTCCCAGCCAGCTAGGATCAGAAACAGGCACTTCTCTTGTGACAGTTAAGCATTAAGTCACACGCATTCACATACATAGACATACAAACACATAGGCACACATAGCTGTTTCTTCCAACACAAGAAAAAACAAACACAGAATATGTACTGTTGCTTTTTCCGGAAGTGTTAACATATTTGGAGCCCTGGACTCATTATTTTTAATAAGAATAATAGTTCCTGTCCAGCCAGGCTTCTGTGAATTGGTAGATTCACAGAGGTGATGCATGTAAAGCCTATAGTGTGGTGCCTAGCACGCGTTAGAGCTCTGTGCTTGCTAATTATCTTAAACATTAAGAACCTGATGGATCTTTCAGGCTGACGTACAATGAAACAATTATTGAGTAAGACCTTAGTTCTTTGGGATAGAGACTGATCTCGTCCTCGGGGCTCTTTCCACAAGAGTAGGAATGGTCAGTATTCAAAGAGTAGTTTTTGGTTGCTATTACTTGGATCTGAATGCCTTGATCTGACCCTGGAAATGATTGATTAGTTTTAGTTTTGCCTAAACCCTGGTTCAAACTGTAAAATCCAAAAAAATTCTTGGCTTCTTGACAAGCAAGCATAACATTAAAAATACGATGCCAGAATGTTTATTGAATGAGAGGACTTTCAAAGGGAGTTTGCTAAGCTATACCTATGAAGTGAAACTAGATCCGCTGGTCAGGTCACTGGGCTGATGGAAATAAGGGCACTGTGGACACAATTGTCATCTCATTCATTGGGACAAATTAATCGTATCGAATTATGCAGTAATCTATTCCACTCTGTCTCTTGATTCTTTTGAGGGTACTGAAAGAGGATCCGAGTATGCATAACTTTCTCCCACACGTAGCTTTTCTTAAACAGAGAATATTGTAAAGCTGCTGGGCAGGAAGGGGGTGGAAATAACATCATTAAGAGACCATCAACATCAAGCCTACCTCAGCTGAAGTGCCAGCAAAGCTCAGATGTGGGGTGGGCTCAAGGGACGCAGGCTAGAAGGCACAGGGAGGTGCAGGTGGCTAGAGACGGGCTAGGACAGGATGTGTGTGCTCTAGCAGTGAAGGCTCCGAGGTAGCACCCAGGAGATCTCATAAAGAAATCAGGAAACTTTGTGGAGCCTCACCTTTTTAAGGATATAAGCTGAATGAGGAACACATGTGCTTAAAAATTAACAGAACGGAACATGTTGTAGCTCCTCTGTATTAATTAAATAAATACATACCATCTTTTCTGTCTTCCAGTTTTTCCAGTCTTGCTTGATAAGGACCCATGATAGAAAAAATTCTGGATTTGCCCAAATGAAATATGTTCATCACAAAAGTTTTATGTGACACAATGATTCACACTGTTCCTTTAAACTATACATTCCTAAAAGCGTTACCAATTGATTATGATTTATTTATAAAAAAGACTTTTGGGATCAATTTATTATCTGTGCTTATATTAATTTTAGCGAAAACCTACCTTTTGTAATGTTTAGCATCCAGTTTGGAATTTACCCTTTAGAATGCAGAGTAATGGAGATAGAGAATTGAAGTAAAGAAAAACTAAAATGATTTGTTAAGACTATGGTCCAAATGCAGCTGAACTAAGCACATCTCATCACAGGTAAAGGAAGCCAAGGGACAAATACCTGCAGATAGGGCTTAATGCAGGACCAGGTGCCAAGGCAAGCCCTTAGGTATAGAATGAAATGAAGATGCTGATGAGGGCAGTGGGAAGTAGGGCAAGGTGGTCTGATCAGCTCCCCATCTTTGACCAGTTTGTCTCAGAATTTGGGTGTTCTGACATCCTCACATAGCCTCAGGTAAAGACTCCACTGGTCTGAGCCTGGTCCATCACTAGGCTCAGAGGCAACTTGACAGCAGTGAGTCACCCTGACCCTGGGCCAGAGGTCACTGGGGTGTTGATTCTACAGGCAAACCTAGAATCCAATTAGAAGACTCTTTGTGATTCTAAGCCTTCCTTTTTTTTTTTTTAACTCTTTATTTAAATTCAATGTAGTTAACATGTACCCTATTATTAGTTTCCTGGTAGACTTTGTGATTCATCAGTCTTATTTAACACCCAGTGCTTATTACATCAAGTGCCTTCCTTAATGCTCATCACCCAATTACCCCTTCCCCCACCCACCTCCCCTCCAGTGACCCTCAGTTTATTTCCTAGAGTTCAACAATTCTTATGGTTTGCCTCTCTTTGTGATTCTAAGGCTTCTTTTATCCCAAACATTCACTTCTTTGGCCTGGGCTAGCACTAGCAGAATACTTTCAGGCAGGGTTTTCTCGGACTTGGTGAAAAGGACTAACCCTTTTTCATTCTCTCTGTGTCCAGACTGTGTCATTCAAAGCCTTTTCTGCACTGCTTATCAATCCAGAGCAAAACGTGCCCCGTGTGAGTCTCAGATCTGAGCAATTAGATGCTCCCTTTTGTTTCTGAGCTCTCATTGCCTGTGATCATATTTTACGTGCATGTATGTTTGTGTACTTACAGAAATATCTCTCGGTATTTATGCACATGTGGAATGCTTGCTCTTACCCACAGAAGAAACCTGGTGTCAGCAAAAGCATTAATTGTGTTTCTGTTTATGCTTCTATTCCCCAAGCCAGGATTTTTGTTTAGTAAGAACTTGTGCCTTAATTATAAACATTAGTAAGTGAAAAATGTTTGCATTTCACATATGTATATATGTATGTATACACACATACGTATATTTCACAATCTTTATAGCAGAAAGGCCCATGAAATATAATATTTACTTGCATAATTTTCTCTCCTTTTCCCTTGATATTCGCACTTCAGCAGCAAGGTTGAACAAAGTTATACAAGCATATGTGCTCACCCTAACAATCATCATTAATCTTTGCTTTCTTCATTCTTGTTTACTATAAGACTGAGTTCAAGTGTGTCTGGACTTTCTCAAATTTTTCTACAGCAAGGCTTCACATTTTTGAACAAGTAACTTTCAGCAAAAGATGGCAGGAAATGCACATGGTTGCACGAGTATTTCTGAGAAAAAGACGGACCATAATTTACAAGGGACAGAAAGCTGGTATTTATGATGTTTAGGATATTTTTTAAGCTGGGGAATAAGCATTTCCAATTCACTTGGAAGAGGCAGTGGGATGCCACAGAATTATATCCCCCCTCCTGGGACTGAAGGTGCCCTGGAGAAAACAGTCTTATGCCTCAAAGTCCAGAAAGGATGGGGGCAGACAGGGAGGAGTATAAGAGGAACTGGACAGTGATTGAGGAATGATGGCTAAAATTAGTTCTTGTTTCCCCTCCCTTACCATTAGCAGACAGTCTGCTTCTCCAGCTGGCTTCTCTTGAAGTCAGAAAGTTAACCTTTTCCTTGCCTTGCAAGGACAAAGCATGTTATAATCTTGCCTGTCAGTGAGGTTGGACTTTTTTTAATGTGAGAGAAAAGATACGCGTAAAAATTGTCTTACTGATTTTTCTCTTCAGATTAGGCCTAATAAAGCAACTGCAAGTGCTGAATATATGAATATATGTCACTAACAGCTACAGTTTTTTGAGACTTTTATAGATGATAGCAGTGAGTTAAGCACTTTGCATGCATTATACTATTTTTCCTCAAAGGAACCCTCTAAGACAGGCTTTTCTTTATTTTTTTATTGTTATGTTAATCACCATACATTACATCATTAGTTTTGGATGTAGTGTTCTATGATTCATTGTTTGTGCATAACACCCAGTGCTCCACAGAGAATGTGCCCTCTTTAATACCCATCACCAGGCTAACCCATCCCCCCACCCCTCTCCCCTCTAGAACCCTCAGTTTGTTTTTCAGAGTCCATCGTCTCTCGTGGTTGGTCTCCCCCTCCGATTTCCCACCCTTCATTCTTCCCCTCCTGCTATCTTCTTCTTTTTTTTCTTAACATATATTCCATTATTTGTTTCAGAGGTACAGATCTGTGATTCAACAGTCTTGCACAATTCACAGCGCTCACCATAGCACATACCCTCCCCAATGTCTATCACCCAGCCACCCCATCCCTCCCACCCCCTACCACTCCAGCAACCCTCAGTTTGTTTCCTGAGATTAAGAACTCCTCATATCAGTGAGGTCATATGATACATGTCTTTCTCTGATTGACTTATTTCACTCAGCATAACACCCTCCAGTTCCATCCACGTCGTTGCAAATGGCAAGATCACATTCCTTTTGATGGCTGCATAATATTCCATTGTGTATATATACCACATCTTCTTTATCTATTCATCTGTCGATGGACATCTTGGCTCTTTCCACAGTTTGGCTATGGTGGACATTGCTGCTATAAACATTGGGGTGCACATACCCCTTCGGATCCCTACATTTGTATCTTTGTGGTAAATACCTGGTAGTGCAATTGCTGGATCGTAGGGTAGCTCTATTTTCAACTTCTTGAGGAACCTCCATACTGTTTTCCAGAGTGGTTGCACAAGCTTGCATTCCCACCAACAGTGTAGGAGGGTTCCCCTTTCTCTGCATCCCCGCCAACATCTGTCGTTTCCTGGCTTGTTAATTTTAGCCATTCTGACTGGTGTGAGGTGGTATCTCATTGAGGTTTTGATTTGGATTTCCCTGATGCCGAGCGATGTTGAGCACTTTTTCATGTTAAGACAGGCATTTTTATTTCCCCTAATCTACAATGAAGAAAGTGAGGCACAGAAGTAACTTGCCTATTGTCTTTGTCCATTCAGGCTGCTATAACAAAATACCACAGACTGGGTGTCTTTTATAAACTATAGAAATTTATTTTGCATATTCTGGAGGCTGGATGTCTGACATTACATGCCAGCATGGTCAAGTGAGGGCCCTCTGCCTAGTTACAGACTTCTAGTTGTATGGGCACAGGGCGGAAGGAGCTCTGTGGGGTCTCTTTAATAAAGGCACTAAGCCCATTCATGAAGGCTCCACCCTCATGACCTAATCACAATTCCCAAAGGCCCCACCTACAATACCTACCATTAGGGGTAGGATTTCAACATAAGAATTTTGGGGGCACACATTCAGACCATGGTTTGACAACACCCATGGTTTTCTAACTAGTAAATGGTGGGATTGGGGTCCCCTGACTCCCAATCCTCTGCCCTTAACCACTCCGATGATCAATTAAGGAAATAAGAACTATTGAATAAATGGGTACAGAAAGTAAAATGACATCACATAGAGTAAGTGCGCAGGAAATATCTGCTGAATAAAGTCTGCCCTTGGTGTGTGACCATGAGGCAAATCACTATTTAGCCTCGTACAGCAGTCCTTCAGATTTTGTGTATGGTTGTGTCTGTGTGTGTGTGTGTCTTTGTGCGTTCACTAAAATCTAAAAGATCTACACTAAATTGACTTTAGATGGTCTATGTATAATAGAAAACTACTCACAGGGAATACTCAATGTATAGTAACACTTCTCTGTCCTTGCAAGTGGGATTAAAGATACATGTCAAAGTACAATCCAAAAAGAACACAAACTAGATGAACAGTGAAAAACAGAAAAATTCATGTCATCTAGGACCCCATTTTTTTCCACCTGTTATGTGTGGAGGTAACCCTGCTGGTCAGAGTATTTTGTGAATCTCAGGCAGGTGCTCTCTCATGGCAATGAGCACATAAAACACCTTGAGGGCTTACTAAAGACACAGACTCTACAACCTCACCTCCTAGGACTGTTTATGTCTGGGCTGGGGCTTCAGAAATCTGTATTCTTAATGAGCACCAACCTTTGAGAAATGTTGATCTAGTTCATTGAGAAAGAGCCCTAAGTTAAGAAGAACTGCTTCTATTTGCTCTCCCAAGACAGAAAGGCAGGTCCCTGTACTTTGCTTCATAAAACCACATGCATCATTTTGCTTGTATTAAATAAAATTTTGACTGCATTCATTTTGCTTGATAAGTGGCATGTGACTACAGTACAGAGTAATTACATGTTCCTGAAGACTACTTGGTAATTTGCACTTAATAAGACCAAAAATAATTACCCTGTACTCCAATCTAGAAAACATAAATAATCGTAAATATATGGTACTCACCATGTAATTACTTTGCCACTCCACTCAACTCTCCATAAGATTGAGCAGTTACTGAGGAAGTAAAGAATCATAACAAAATATTCCCTATTTTGCCTGATAAACTAAAGCAACTCAGTCACAACATTTGCATTTTCAGGCACATTTTCTTAGGTTCAGAATTTAAATCAGAGAAAATTTAGAAGAAAGAGCGTTCCTTAGCTCTTTGGGGACTTTCTGATTTGACCTTTTACTTCGTAGTGCTAGATAGTTTCCCTGAAATTCAAACAATTTTCAAACCCTTTAGGAATATGACATAACCCACCTGTCTGGGATGACCTTTCAAAGCCACTTCTAATTTTGTTCTCTGACTTAGTAGAAGAGTGATTAGATTTTAGGTCTCAGACATACTTATAGGAAGAAGAGAGACAGAGGCTAGAATTTCCCAGAAAATTTACCCGCTGGCAGTTAGATTTGAAGCTTCCTTTACTCCTGATGGAAGGAATTCCAGGAGGCTTTCCACATAATATATGGCTCTGTGTGGTGTTTCTACCTTCCTTCATCCATCCTTCTGCACAGATTCCCCAAGACAATCTCTAATTAGAATTAGGTATTTGCAATGCATACAAGGAACGTTAGAGATCTTCCATGACTACAAAAATGGAAGGACCTAGGTGGACATCATAATAATTTGTAGTTTTTTGGGTTTTGTTTTTGGGTTTTTTTTTTTCTTTTGGTGTGTGTTTGTCTTCAGAGAACATATGCCCCAACACAGCAATTTTGAAATTCCTGTCATCTTGTTATTGCCCCCTCACCAAAAGCAGCCCCCACACTGATGAAGATCACTGTGACCCCTGAAAGGGCAGACTGGTAGGTGGGGAGAGAAGAAAGTCAAAGGAAGATGCATTCATCCATTCATTCATTCAGCAAATACTGGCTGAAGACCTATAATATGCCAGGTTGTTTAGATATGGGAATATAGTAATGAATAGAACAGGAAAGTTCCCTGATCATGTGGAGCTTAAATTCTAGTGAGCAGAGCATGCAAATGCCATCAGATCTCCTATAAAGCTTGTTTTAAAAAATGTGAATTGATTCCAATGCTACCGATATATTAGGGGTGAGTTCAAGCACAATGTGAATTTCGTGTTTGCTTAGGCATGATTTCATCTATGAGAAACACTAAAACACAGAAAATGGCACCAAGTTTAACTGAGTTGCTAAGGATAGGAATATGCAAAATGGGTGTGCGCACCCACCTCAAACATTTCCCAGCTACCTCCGTTCTCTGAGTGTGTTATGAGCCACATCTGGTGTTTCAGCTGTCCATCAGATTTCATGCAATAACTCTCAAACTGCATCCCTCCCCATGCCTACTTCCACAGGCAAACCTCAAGTCTTTTTCAAGATAAGGTGACATATCTTTTGTGGTATCTATGAATATCTCGAACACATAACACGAATAACACTGTGTTATATTTTTATTGTTTCCATCTTTTTTTAATGTGTCACTGATGAAGATTTTGAGTGTAGGGCCCACAACCCCATTTTTGCCAAAAGCCCAGTGGTTAAGTGCTTTGAAAAAATTAAATCAGGGAATGAGATTGAATGGTCATGGAAACCTCTCCGGAAAGGTCACATTTGAATTTGACACCTGAAAAACAATAAGGAGCCAGCCATTCAAAAATCTGGGGTAACGACATTTCATGTGGAGAGGTGGAGGCGGCGGGGGTGGGGGTGGGGATGGAATTTGAGGGAGGGGATATGTGCAGAGGTCCCAAAGTAGGAATAAGCTGGGAGGCTAGAGGAACAAAGAGGGCCAGTGTGTGAAACAGAGGTGGAAACAATAGCTGGGCCCCAGATCATATAGACATTGTAAGTAATTGGAATTTTAAGTGTGATGAGAAGCCATTAGAGGATTTTTTTCACTACAGATAGCAGAACCCACTCCGTTTACAGAAGGACATGAGATCTGGGGAGTTTACACTTTTTTTTTTTTTTTTTTAGGATTTGATTTATATATTTATTTATTTGACAGAGAGAGAAAGAGAGTGAGAGAGTGCAAACAGGGGGAACAACGGAGGGAGAAGGAGAAGCGGGCTCCCTGCTGAGCAAGGAACCCGATGCGGGGCTCGATCCCAGGACACTGGGATCATGACCTGAGCCGAAGGCAGACGCTTAACGGACTGAGCCACCCAGGCGCCCTGAGTTTACACTTCTTATACAAGGTTACATCCCAAGCCAGAACCTAGGTCTCCTATCTTTTTGCATGGGAATAGAATACATATGCAGCAATCCATAGATGGATCCTTCCTCTGAACTCTGAGGAAGAAGATATTGGTTAGAAAATTTTCTCAGATTGTCCAAAAGCAGATTCTGGATCCATTACTTGCTTTGTCAAGCATGATGGTATTGGGAGGAAGTCCAGTTTAACCAGGCTGTCCCCTGTACCCTGTTTCTTTCCACCGGTAAAAGGAAAACAGACCAGACAAAATGTCAACTAAGCCATCATAGATATTAGCAAGACTTGTAAGGCAGCCAGTCCTGCTCAGAGCAACTGCCAGAGCCCAGATCTGCCTACCCTGAGTAGTTCTCTTATGAAGTCTAATGATGCAGTCAGTGGATCTGAGCACTGCTCTCTCTGTTCTCCTGCTAACTGACAGCAGACATGAGGTATGAGAATTCCCTGAGAGTGGATTACAAGACCCAGCAAGGAGTCACTGAAGGAAGTTGTAGGATTTCTCTTCTTAGATAGATTGACACTTGTTTTTTATCAAAGTGAGTCAGAAGACAAAAGAATAAATTTAACCTGACAATAGGCTAAATGCCACAGGGTAAAGGCCTTGGCCAAAAGCAGCCTATTTGGGGTTTCACTCTACACTAAGCAAAAGAGGCCGCTGCCTTAGGGTGCGGCGTTAATAGTGTGCTCAATGTCCCTTGTAGGTCAGAGCAGGTGTCCCTAGTGTGCAGTGCCCTGCAGCCTTGAGTTCCCCTCACTGCTTTTCCTCATTCCTGATCCTGCCTTCTGTCAGCCAGTCACCACTCCTCATTCAGGACTTTCTTTGGTCCAGAAGCCTAGTGAGGGGAGGGTGAATGGTGCGATGCTAAGCAGAGCTGTGATTCTCAGGCTAAGCTTCACAGCGTTTCTTTCCAATCCTGCCCCCCACCCCACCCTCAGCCTGTCAAATCTTTGAGGGTAGAGCAAGATCCACATGTGATTACTCCTTTCAACCAGTAAATGAGTTCTGTACTGCCTCATTCCACATCTGCATAATCCTGAGTCCTTTATGCAACCTCTGCTATACCTTCATATCTTTTCCAAAGCTATCATTCACTAAAAAATGTTACCAAGCCCTCTACTCACACAGGGTTCCAGGAGACAGGACAGGTCTCCATTCATTAATTAAATCAATACATATTTGTTGAGTGTATAACCTGAGCTATAGACTCTTCAAGTGCTAGTTCATCTATGAATAAGACAGACACCTGTTCTTCTAGAGCTTCTCCTAGAATGTATATGTCCCTTTGGCTGTATATCACAAGGGTGGCCCTGAGACCATTCCTCAGAGGCTGTTGTGGTGCTTATTAAAAATTCAAATTCCAGGACCACTCCAGACCTCCTGAAGAAAAGGAGTTTCTAAGGATGGAGCCTTGGAATCTGTACTTTTTCAGGCTTCCCTGGAAATTCTTATAAAAACCAGTTTAAAAACTACTGCTTCAAGGAATGAAGGACTATAGCTAAAGAGGTTCTTTCTCTACCTTCCAGTCTATCTCAGGAGCTAGCAGATCTTCTTCTGGTAAGACCCTTCAAGGATCTTTTCTCTGGGGACTCCTTGCCTTCTAGGGACACAGAACTGGAAGACATTTGGATCTTGGGCTTGAGGACACCCAGAAAGCTCTCATGTCAATAACAAGCCTCCAGAAGCCATGTCTTTTGTCAAGATTACTCCCTTTGTCCCCAGGCCTGGTCTTCTTTTAAAATCAGATACTCAAACTGAACAGATAGAAATTTACAGAGGTCAGAGCCTGTATCTGCCTGATTTATTCAGCTCCTGGCATAGCATCCCATGCAAATAGCCACTTAATACTCATTTTTGATGATCATGAAAGTGATGATAAAACCCTGCAAGGGATGACTGAGGAGAAGGCTCCTTATTGCTGATATCTTTTGTTGTAAGCTGCCTCAAATCTTTTTTAGAAGCAGGCGGGGTATAAATAATAAGTAAGTAGATAGGGCTTTAGACCCTTGGGTTTGCTCCAGACTCTCCAGCCCCTCTTACCCCCAGGGCTAAGCAGCCCTCTGGAGTTGGGAGGTGAAGAGAATTCTTTTTGTTCATTCAACAAATAAGTCTTGAAAGCCAGGCCATGTTTCTCTTAAGCAATAACCTTGCTCCAGGTTTCCCGATAAAGTAACTTCTTGAGGTCTCTTTCAAGGCTATGATTCTTGATTCTGCTAGGAAATGTTGGGGGTATTGATGAAATAATATTGATAAAGTCCCAGAAGTGTCAGGGATTTAGTGAATATAGGCTGCCAGTGGGTCTCAATCATCTCTCCATCTATCTTAATACACCGGCACCTGATGAAATTGCTTTAACACTTTGCTTGGCAGCAGTTTATGTCAAGTCAGATCTTCTCCTAACACCCAAATGAAACCTGATGTGACCTCCCATCATCTAGTAGATGTGTCACCTTGTAGCAAACCCAGAACAAAGGTCTTACTTCATTTTTAAATGCATCAAAATGTTCCAGAATTATTTATGATCAGATTTACCTTTCCTAAGCATTTTGCTTCTGGTGGTAGCTAAATTATACCAGCTGATTAAGATAGGCAATCAATGTCTGCCTGTCAGAGGTGTCTTAACTTGGTATATATACTTTTGGTAAATATCACAACATTATTTTAATCTGTAAATCGGATTTGTCAGGTCTAATTCGTTTAAATGGCTCACATGACCCAAATTCTCTCTGACAGCCCCGATGTGGAAGTGTGTCCTCATCTTGAAAAGGTAATATTGCCTGGGGCTTGTTGCTAGCTTAATAGAGGCAAGAACACTCTGTGGCAAGAAATAAGAAAAAGACAGACCACCTTTCCTATAACAGGTTTCAGCAAGCATCCAACACATCAGCCATGAAGCATCTTTTCCCAGAAATGGACAAGTGCTGACTGAGGTAGGGGAGAGGCCGAAAATATATTATTTATATCAACAGTACTATTGAAAACAACAAAAATTTATCCACTAATTACTATGCACTGTGTTAAGTAGTTTATAAAAATTTGTTATCCTATTCAATCCCTACAGCAACCTTGTAAAGTAAATACTATTTTATATATGCAGAAACTCCAGTTGAGAAAAGTTTAGAAACTTGCTCAGGATCTATCTTGCTCCAGACTATACCCCTAAATTCTAGGCATGCAGCCTCTCTATATTGAGTTATTATAATTAATTGACTTTTTGACAAAATGATGGGGCCAAGGGAACCCTTTGTTCAGGATTACATCCCCACACAAGCTTCC
Source organism: Zalophus californianus (assembly GCF_009762305.2). NCBI lineage: Eukaryota > Metazoa > Chordata > Mammalia > Carnivora > Otariidae > Zalophus > Zalophus californianus. Next base: position 89,064,170 of record NC_045600.1, read on the forward strand.
TACGGTTCCCTGAAACCCAGCAGTACCCACTTCAGTAAACCTATTTATTTACTGTTTTCCAACCTTTTCAAATGAGCAGCTCTTTCTACAGTTAGAGAAAAGGACACTTACTTTGAATATTTGTTGTGTGTAAAAATGACGAAAGTTGCCTTTTAAATGAGTTAATTATATATTTATTATGGCTTCCTTAGATGTGTCTGATATAGCCTTTATTTATTATGTAGACAATGCTTAGTGGGCATAAGAATTCAGGGGCTTCTTGCAAGAAATGACAGGGGCCCATGATGAGATGAAAACCAGCATCTAATTTAGAAAACACACCAAGAGTGCTAGATTCCAAGAACTCAGATATCAAAGTCTTGGTTAGTGTGCTCTTCCTACCATGGTGCAGCCTTAGTTAACAAGGCAGTGAGCTTCCCTGAGCATTCATTTACTTACTTTTCCAAAGGAATAGCATTTTATCTACCTCCCAGATGGGCTTGGAAGACCAAATAGGGTCATCTCTGTGAAAGTGATTTATATGTTGTGAAATATTACACAAATGTAAATAAATACAAGGTGGTCATATTATCCAAATGTTCTGATATCCAGTCATTGTATAAACAAGATTTTACTTCGGGAAGGCTAAACTACTTTTAAACCAACATCATTTTAAATTGGAGTTCTATGAGCCCCAGCAGCTGGCTCATGGTAACAGTGCTTCACCGAATTAAATGAATTTTCTTCAATAAAAATCCCTACAGAACAGATGCATTCACAAGCCCCCCAACCCTGTAGCCAACAATTTGCAAAGAAAACTCTGTTTTGCTACTTGTTTTGTTCTAGAACTATTATTTAAATGCAGGGCGAGATTTTCAAAATGAAATTTGACAGGTTTTTTACAAGACCTGCCTGTGTTTATGCTCACTCTCTTCTCTCCAGGGTACTTCCAGTGGGCTGGAGAGCTGCCAGAGGGCGAGGCAGGGGGGGACGTCTCCAGGGGTTCTGGGTTTGAGGGCAAGGAAGGGAAGAGCAGAGGGCGATCACAAAATAGGATCAACAGACAGGAAGACAGGGTTCTGGCATTCCTGGATGGGCAAGCAGGGGAGGAAACCCCTTCCTACAGCTGGAGGAACCTTGGGCCCATAAAAGGAGCAGAACTGGAAGAAAACAGGATGGCTGGGAGTGGAGAAATGCCCTCAGAGACCAGGCTCCCTCCACCTGGCCTTGTCCCCAAGTCACCTGACTCTGTCCTGGGTTTGCAAAGTAGATCCCGCACGTTTGTGTTTGCCTCTCCCATCCAAACAGTTCTTGTGTCCTCTTTCTTCCTTCCACCTTCTATCCCTGCAGACTTGTGGGTCCACACTAGACCATGCTGCAGCTTTCCAGACCTTTCTGAAAAGCACTATTTGTTTAAAAGTGAAGGAATCTGGGGCACCTGAGTGGCACAGTCGGTTAGGCATCAGATTCTTGGTTTCAGCTCAGGTCAAGATCTCAGGGTCATGAGATCAAGCCCCGTGTGGGGCTCTGGGCTGGGCGTGGACCCTGCTTCAGATTCTCTCTCTCTCTCTCTCTCTCTCTCTCTCTCTCTCACCCTTCCCCTGCTCTCTCTCTCTCTTTCTAAAACAAATTAAATCTTTTTTAAAAAGTGAAGAAATCTAAATATATCTTCTACAAAAATTGTCAGTCTTATACTGAAAACTTTACATTCTGTTTAAGTACAGCTAAAGCACAGGGAAGAAAAACAGGCAACTAGATGGAATATTAAATACAATTCTGCCTTCAGTACTCTGGAGTTGGATTGGCAAACTCTTTATGTAAAGGGCAAGATAAAAAATACTTTAGACTTTTTGGGTCATATGGTCTCTGTCACAACTAATCTATTCTGCCATTGTAAGCAGCCAAAGATGATATGAGTGTGGCTGTGTTCTGATAAAACTTTATTTACAAAAATAGATGGTGGGCTCAGAGTTTGCTGACCACTGTTCTGGAGCAATAACTTTTTTTTTTTTTTTAATGAGGTACCACTTTGTCATCTTGGTAAATTATAAAATGCCTAGATGACTTTCCCTTTCTCCATATGCATGACAGTGGGCTTGCTGTTGTAGCTAAAAGAGCATTGAGCTGGCAACATTGATTCACTTGGACAGATGTGTTCCCTCTGAAAAGAGCTGTTGGGAGGTTACATGTGTGCATCTATTTCCAGAGGAAAGCATTAAAGAAAGATAACTAGATGCCTAACTAATGAGGAAATTCCCCCACTGCCTGTGGAAAGACTGAGCTGAAGGGGCCTCTTTGCCCCAATCCTTGCCCCTCCCCCAGTTCACACTCCCATTCCCCTTAGTTGGAGTTGGCCTGTGAGAAGGAGCCCCCCAAAGACTCCAGCCATGACCCCAATGAAGTTTCTTTCCTCACTCTCCCAAGTATTTCTCCCACCCTACCCTTCATCTGGTGGCACTTGGGGTCTGAAGGTCTCTTCGGGAAGCAGAAATGGGTGCGGCTTGTCCTTCCTGGGGACATTTCCTTTTCAGAGAGGAGCAATTAGCTTAAATGAAACTCCAGCAAGTCCTATTGTCTAGGGGCACAGTTTTAACCTGTTTTCTTTTCTACCCCGAACCTTCAGAGAATAATATACTCCCTCCACTGACTTCACTTCTTGAGAGTTGAATCCCTGGTATCCGCCTTTCAACCACACGCTCCTACCTTTCCTCTTGTAAACCACACTCCTCAGGCTTAATAAGGTCTTTACTTGGGGAGAAGTTTGAGTTAGCACAAGAACTGCACATATCTGAAACCACAAATCATGCATTTGAGAGTGCAGCGAGCTTTCCTCCCAGGCATTTGCAAGTGCTGTGTGAAGACCAACATCTGGATGTTGTCTGCAAGTCTGTGCCTCTGTTGTGGCTCTTGTCTGTGAAGGAAAGTCAAGTCTCTGGAAGAATTTAGAGAGTGGAGTAGGAGCTGAGAGGGCAGTTACAGTTAGACCTGACCAGTGTTTCCTAGAGGACGGAGTTTTATAGTCTCCTAGTAATAAGCAGAGAGCCAGAGAGGGGGTTTGCGAGTCATGAATCAGTTCTCAAAGGGGGGTTTGGCGATGTCGGCAGACATTTTGGGTTGTCACAACTCAGGGAGGGGGTGGTGGAGGCATACTTATAGCATCTTGTGGGTAGAGGACAAGAATGGCGTTTGCCCTACATCCTACAATGCACAGGACAGATTCCACAACAAAGAATTGTCTGGACCCAAATGTCAATAGTGCCCACATTGGGAAATACGGACCTAAAGGTGTCTCTTGTTCTGAACAGCTCTGCACTATCAGTAGTGACAGGATATGGTGAGTGGATAGGCTTTAGTCACATGAGGCTCCCCTCAGGGCAAATTTCCTTCAGGGTGGGATGGTGGCTGGACAGCAGAGGGCACCACACCCACCTGGATTGTGGGAGCAGGAAAGGGGAAGTGGAGGGAAGTGGACGGGAGAAAGCATTTTCTTGGCTCCTGCCCCGGTGCTGAGCTACCAGACCCCTCTCTAATTTGCTCTCCCCTTGTCTGTGGAGTTCTGCCTTTACTGAGGACGCTGCTTCTTGCCCTTCTGACTCCAGCCCCCAAGGTAGAGCCCCCCCCCAACCCCAGGAAAGGTCCTACTTTACTTTGGTAACTACTGTAGGTGAAGGAGCATGTCCGTTCTGCATAGAGGGAGCGATAAAGAGGGGAGGGGACACTAGCTCCAACCCTGACAAAGCCTTCTGATCCTGTGACTCAGAGCCTGGGCTCTTCCCTGGGCTCTTAGGAGGCCACATGTGTCTGCATTTCAGTGGCCCTCTCCTCAGCCTGTTGAACTATGGGTTCCCTGGCTGTGTTTTTGCATCTTCTTTCCAACCCTGCTTTCAGTCTTTAAGAAATGCTTCAAATTTCTGCCTGCTCATGTCACCTTTCTTTGTTTTTCAGAGATTTGGAGAATTTATGCTTACATGCAAATTTCTTTGGTCATTTTGATGGACTTCACGGGGGAAGGGAGGTAGATGTATAGGCTATGTCACCCTTCTGGAGCAGCACCTCTGTCCATTGGATTTAACACCAAGGAGGTCACTGGTGACCTTGTCAATAGAATGTGTTGGCAGAAGCCGGATTGCAGTTAGTTGAAATGATTTCAGTAAAGAAAGACATTTTGGTTGTCCATTGCTATGGGAAAAACCACCCTAAAACTTAGTGGCTCAAAACCACCATGTATTGTTATCTCTCATGGTGTTGTGGGTTGAGCTGGAGGGATCTACATGAGGGTCTGTTATGGGCTGAATTGTGTCTCTCAAAGAGTAATCCTCAGTACCACAAAATGTGACCTTATTTAGAAATAAGGTGTTCAGAGATATAGTTAAGATGAGGTCATCTGGAGTAGAGTGGGCTGTTAACCCAATATGACTGACATTCTTAGAAAAGGAGGAAGGAAACATACAGGGACAATGCCCTGTGATGACAGAGGCAGAGAGAGGATTGATGCAGCTGTAGTCCAAGGAATGCTGAGGATTGATGGCCACCATTAGAAGCTACGAAAAGGCAAGGAAGGATTCTTCCCAGAGTCTCAGAGGGAGCGTACCTAATTTCGGACTTCTAGCCTTCAGAACTGTGAGAGAATAAATTTCTGCTGTCTTTAAGCTACCCGGTCTGTGGTACTTTGTTACAGCATTCCTAGGAAACTAATACAGGGTCTCTCCTACAGTTGCAGTGAGATCATGACCAGAACTGCGATTATCTGAAGGTTCTGTTGGGCTAAATGTCTAAGAGGACTTCTTCACTCACATGGCAGGTGCCTCATCGGGGATGATAGGAACTGCTGGGGGCCGGATGGGCATTGCTCTCTTTCTCCACTCCACCTCTCTTACATGGCCAATTTGGGTTTTGTAACAGTGCAGTAATCTCAGGTTGGTTGGACTGTTTATAAGGCAACCAGCTTCCCCAAGAACAAGTGTTACAGGAGATCCAGGTGGATAGTGCAAAAGTTCTTTTGACCTAATCTCAAAAGTTATATGATGTCACTTTCTTGCATTCTTTTGGTCCAAAAGTAAGTTATAAGTCCTGCTCAGCTTCAAAGAGAGGGAACTAAACAAGGACATGAATACCAGGAGAAATGTTTTGTTGGAGGGTCCTTTTAATGGTCTGGCTAACTAAGAATAAGGATTGGAAGCGATTCTTTAAAGAAGTTTGATTTCTGAGGAGTAGAAAGGTTGATAGAAAGTTTTCATTTGTTTTTTGATTGGAGATATTGATGGGAAAGATGCACTAAAAACTGAAACCTTTGGACTGTAGGAGAAATGCCTCTTGCGTTGTATCAGGAGAGAAGCAGGAAAGGATGGGTAAAGACATAAATGTGTGGATGAAGAATGGGATGTGAAAGTGGATAGAGAAGTTTCAGGATGTTGAGAGAGTTCCCATGTATTGACTTCTAATGTCTCTGGGTGTGAAGGAGCAAGATTATCTACTGACACTGATAAGAAATATGGTAGGAGAGAGAGAACTTGGGGAGAGTGACTTTTTGAAAGAGCCACAGTGGAGAACAGGAAAGAGAACTAACTATAGTAAATATATGCCAAAAGGCCCCGACGCTTGTCAGCATAAAATAATAAACTTTGTAGCCGTAGGAGTGAAATCCATGGGGGAGCAATTATTACCCACTCTCTGGCACTCTTGGTGATAGTTTCTGAGTCTTCTACACATAATATAAGTCCCCAATGTGAACTAGATGTTATTTCTGAAATCAAGGTAATGGGAGCTGGGAAAATATTATCATTGTTTCATAAGTACATTTCATTAAAAATCAATATCTTTATATTTGGTAAGCCATAAGAGAAGGGTTAATGGGTAAGAAAAATGTGAAAAAGAGTTCACACATCTCATCCAAACACATTGAGAGAATGTCTTGCCCTGTTGTTGTGGGCCAATGCCCCTTTGTTACACCCAGCATACGTGGAGTGGGAAAACAGGACCTAAGATAAGCATTTTTTTTTCCTGACTCAGATTGTACAAATTAATTGTATCTCATCACAAACTTGTAGTCATGGTCGGGCCATTTTGCTGTGATTGACTTCCTGGGTGTGGTAAGAAGCAAATCCACTTTCCTCTGCGTTAATTTCAGCTGTAAGTGTGGCCATTTTTGTCAATGATCATGGACTGAGTTTCTGTGATTAGTCATTTAACTATATGGTACTTCCAAGCTAAATAGAGTGTTTACAACAAACCCCTTGCTTAGGAGATGGAGACTACATCAAATTGCATCCTATGAAAATTACATAAATAAAAATTTGCATCTAGAAGGACCCTTCATGAAAATTAGGAAAAGATTGTAACCTTTTTTATTTGCATTGTATAGTAGCTTTGTAATTGACAAACAAATTGTAATTACAGCCCATGATACTCTACATCCAATGATTATGCATCAAAACTGCATATATATTGCTTGGTTCATTATGAAAAGTAACAATGTTGGCAATCATATTAATTATTTTTTCTTATCAGATTAGTGACAAAGTACCATAATGAACATAACCTTCCAGAATGCATTCACTGATGGAATAAACAATAAGTTAGGTCTTGGCACAGGACAGATGATAAAAAGATTGGCTGGCCCTTAGGCCTCTTCCTGAGAGCCACAGCAGTACCACTTGTCTCTGCTAAGTGTCCTTCATTCTAACTTGGTCTAGAATTTCAGAAGCATTCATTCCTGTTTGTCCCATGGCTAGTCAAAAGAGGATCTATATCCTCAATTGAAACTGGAAGTTACATGAGAAATTCTGAAAATGAGCATTTTAATTTAAGCTCTTAGATTTGGACAATTCCCTGGAAAGATCTTCATTTTTTAAATAATCAGAAGAAAAGCTTCAAACATTAGGACATTCTCCTTTCTTTCAAAAAAATTGAAAGAAACGATTTCAGGGTAAAGTGACATCACAGTCAACTATGCCTGAGGAAATTTAAATTCGTCAGTGCATAGACAACATAATTCGCCATCTCCTGCTCAGCAAGAGGGACAGGTGCCATTAAGTCTTAGAAACTTGGAAGGATAATATTTGTTTCTTTGTAAAGCTGAAATCATTACAGGACTCATTTTGCCCTATCTTCCCAGATAGAAACATATTCCTTGCTTTGAGTGTAGAAATTTCACTTCTTTTGCCCTGATCCCAGGGGTTTTCTTCTCATTTCCCTCCTTCTCTTTCTTTTTTTCCTGCTCTTTAAAGTCCAGTACTTACTCTGAAAATACTTTCCCATTTCTGAAGTGACCAAACCTAACACGTTACTAACAACTAAGATACTTATGCGTGTTTCTCAGAGACACCCACAGGTATATTGTAAATAGGTGTTAATTACAATCATTATGTTCTTGAGAGAATTTACAGAAAACATTCACTCATGCTTTGAATCTGATGCTATTGGGTACCCACTGGACGCTGACACTGTGCTAAGCTCTACACTTTAGGATATGAACTTCCTGACACAAAGTGGGCATTTAATATTTATTGAATAAGTAACTGTGCCTGCTTTCAAGAAATTTCCCATCTAATGTGGGAGGCAGACTTGTACACAGAAAATTATAATACAATTTGATGAGTATTCAGAATACGTAGGAATACGTACAACGAGAGCGCAAGAAAGCAAGAAACACACTTGAGGAAGTTAAAGAAGACCCTACAGATGTGTTGTGTACGTTAGATTTCAAGGAATGAGCAGGTGTTTATGAGGTGAAAAATAAGATTGAAAGAAGTGTGTCTGAGGGTGTGTGTGTGTGTGTGTGTGTGTGTGTGTGTGTAGAGGAGTCCTAACACAGGCATTCTAAAGAAAGGAAACAGCATGTGCAAAGGCATGCAGGACAAAGCAATGTGGTCAGATCTGGAAATGGGGTTTACTCTAACTGGGATCCAGAAGGTGTCCAGGTGAGGGATTGAGGGAGAATTGAGAAGAAAGATAGATGGCAGACACTGAAAAGTGCCACCTTCATTGTAGAGTTTAAGCTTTGCCATGGGAATCAGATGATGGTCTAGTAAGAGACAAATGTCACATAAAAAAAGGATAATTCTGCTAGTTAGGTGGGGGTAGACTAGGCTTAAGAGATCAGTGGGCAGGACAGAGGCAACTAGGAGGCCATTGCAGCAGTCCAGGTGGAGCTGATGGGGCCTGAACCAGACCTATGACAGAAGAATTCAGAAGAGGAGCCTGGTTTGGACAATGTTTCCTGAGGAAGAGAGCATAGGCATTGTGGCTGAACACATGTGGTAGCAAGTCATTTGGATTCATGTGTACAAGGGAATCCTCTTAGGGTATAATGAGTGAAGCATCCAGAGAGAAGGAGCCTGGGATCCTGGAAGACCCCTTGGACAGAGTCTTCATTCCAACCCTGGACCAGCTACCTCTAGACCACTGGTTCTGAAAGTTTAGTATCAGAATCACCCAGAGGGCTTGGCAAGCCTCTGCTCAAGCAGATAAGGGGAGAGTCTCAAAAATTTGCATCTCTAACAAGTTCCCAGGTGATGCTGACGCTCCTCCCCTGGGGCTGCACTTTGAGAACCACTGCGCATGACGAGGTAATTATACATACCAGAGGAAAATAGAACTTATCTTGTTTAAAACACTGTTCTTTTGGTCTCCTTACACACAGCTGAACTTTCCAAAATTACCAGGAAGAAGACCTGGAAGATAATGGCTTGCCCTGATGGGGGTGGGAGGACACCATCTCCCTTATGAAGACCTACCCTCCTCCAGGGCTTGATTCTGGACTGACTTTGTGGCCTGCCACCTGCAGTGTTGGCTCACTTCCAATTCACTTAGCTAGTATTTCTTGAGTGTAGGTCAAAGATTCCTCCAAAGTTACCATTAGGGAGTGGGAGAAAGGTGGGCCTGTAGCTGGCATTTCAGGATGTGGAGCTGACTTAGGGGAAAATCGTAGAATACTTCCTGAGAGTGTGCTATGCAGAACATTAGTTTTGCAGAATGTCTACAGGTACTATGTGCAAAAAATATCTTCTGGGGTAAATAAATTTTTTGAAGGATGGATGAAACAAACATTTTGCCTTATTTTGCCTTATTTCAAGAGAACTCTGGTGGTGTCTTCGGGGTACTGTCAGTTAAACGTCGGACTCTTGGTTTCGGCTCAGGTCATGATCTCACGACCCTGAGATCAAGCCCTGCGTTGGGCTTCTTGCTCAGAGCAGAGTCTGCTTAAGACCTTCTCTCTGTCTCCCTCTGACTCTGCCCACCGCACGCTCTCACAAGTGTTCTCTCTCTCTCAAATAAATAAATAAATAAATCTTTTAAAAAAGAGAGAACTCTGAATCTTTAATATTTTCACTAAGAATTTCTGAAAGGGGATTATACCGTGAAGCACCCACCACCTCCACCATACCCTTTTGTTCTAAAACCAGGAAATCCTTTATTTAGAAGCATCTCAGGGCATGAGTGTTGTATCAAAGATACCTAGGGAAATGCTGCCCTGAAGTTCTTTGTAGGAGAACTTTAGAGCAGTAGCTCCCAAAAAGTAGTTCATAGATTGCTCCTGGTCAGTGAGCAAGTTATTATGAATCTATAGCAATATGGAAAACATAAGGACAATGTAGTATTTTACTAAGTTCTTTATTTCAATTGAAGAGTGGTTTTTATTTTGAAATTATGTGCTTCCTATGCTTTTAGTGTTAAAATTTTCCTTTTCAGTGAAATGATGGTGATAGGAAAGATGATCATTTTTCAAACACTTTTATATATGTTTTAAATTAAAATTTGGCATCTTTATACAAGTCCTTTTGTTTTAGCTTAATTGTATCATCTGTTAGATTCTCATATATTATCTAGTCTGATTCTAACATTTATAGATAAAGGAAGTGATGTCCTGTGGCCAATACAAAGAAAGTCATAATAATATACTTATTACCATTTATACAAACTATATCAGAAAGGGCCATTCCACACTCAGGAACTTCATGGAACATCTATGGGCATGTCAATGCCTTCATAACATTAATTATAATAGGAAGCTGAAGGGTTTGTGTTGTCACAAGCAAAGCATGAAGTGTTTCATGAATTGTTGGAAAATTAGAACCAGCAGGATGCCATGTGTCCATTTCAGTATTTTGGTTCTAAGCAAATCCAAGACAGTACATGATTGATTATGATTAATTGTATTTACTTACTTAGGTCCTTTTATGGATATTTTCATTTGAACTGAGAAGGACTAAAAATTAAGCAGACACCTGGGAATTATTTAAGATCACAGCTAAAATTTTCCATCATCTTTCACATCACCCCATTTATAAAATAATCCTAAAGTTAGTGAATCTCTCTACATAAAAGCTTCTTCACCTGAAAAAAAAAGGAAAAGATTGGGCTAATTTTTTCTGAAGTCCTTCCAACCATAAACTTCGAGGATTCTGACTTTCCTGGAGATAAACAATGAATAAGGTCCACATTAATTGGAGTCTACATTCCATATACTTTCTCCTTTTTCATTGATTTATAGATTACCAAAGCAAAGTGATGCTTAAGGCAGATCAGATGTCTGTTTGGAAATCATAAAGCAGAAGGAAAAAAATCTGCAAATAATGTACAAGTTCTACTTATGTATTAAATACTATTTTTTCAAACTTAAAATTCATTGTGCATGTCTTCTGAGGTGGGGCATCATTTTTTTCACATTAAATAATTGTTTTATTCAGATATAATAGTCACACATAAAAGCATATTATATATATTCAGTTTAATGAATTTTCTCAAACTGAAAACACCTCCATAACCAACAACCTAGAAATTCCCTCATCTGTGCTACCTTCTAGCCATCCCCTCCCACCACCCAGGTAACCAATGTTTTGACTCTAACACCATATATTATCCTTTGTTTTTGTACTTTAAATAATCATGTTGTATATTTTAGTTAATGTCAATCATTTTTTATCGAAGTATAATTGACATACAATGTTATATTAGTTTTGGGTTTACAGCATATTGATTCAACAATTCTATACATTCCTCAATGCTTACCATGATAAATGTAGTCATTATCTGTTACCATACAATGTTATTACAATATTATTAGCTATATTCCCTACACTGTACTTTTCATCTCTATGACTTATTTATTTTATAACTGGGAGTTTGTACCTCTTAATCCCCTTTACCTATTTCACCCACCCTCACCCTCTTCCTCTCTGTCAACCACCAGTTTGTTTTCTATATTTGAGTCTGTTCACTTTTCATGTGTTTGTTTGTTTTATTTTTTAGATTCTACATATAAGTGAAATCATTTGATATTTGTCTTTTATATCTGAATTACTTCACTTGGTATAATATCCTCTAGGTCGATCCATGTTGAAATGGCAAGATCTCATTCCTTTTTATGGCTAATATTCCATTGTATATCTATACCACATTTTTCTTATCCATTAATCTATTGATGGGTATTTGAGTTGCTTCCATATCTTGGCTATTGTAAATAATGATGTAATAAACATACAGGTGCATATCTTTTTGAATCAGTGTTCTTGTTTTCTTTGGATATATGCCCAGTAGTAGAATTACTGGGTCATGTGGTGTTTCTATTTTTAATATTTTGAGGAACCTCACTTTCCACCGTGATTGCACCGTTTCTCATCAATAGTGCACAAGTGTGCTCTTTTCTCCACATCTTCACCAACACTTGTTATTTCTTGTTTTTTCCTTTTTTTTTTTTTTGATACTAGCCATTCTGACTAGTGTGAGCTGATATCTCATTGTGGTTTTTGTTTGCATTTCCCTGATGGTTAATGATGTTGAACATCTTTTCACGTGTCTGTTGGCCATCTGAATGTTTTCTTTGGACAAATTTCTATTCAGGTTCTCTGCCCATTTTTTAATTGGATAGCTTGTTTTTGTTTTTGTTTTGGTATTGAGTTGGGGAAGTGTATAAGTTCTTTATATATTTTGAATATCAACCCCTTATCAGATATATCATTTGCAAATATCTTCTCCCATTCACTGGGTTGTGTTTTGTTTTGTTGACTGTTTCCTTTATTATACAAAAGCTTTTTATTTTTATGTAATCCCAATAGTTTATTTTGCTTTTGTTTTTCTGGCCCAAGGAGATCTATCCATAAATATGTTGCTAAGGCCAATGTCCAAGAGTTACTACCTATGTTTTCTTGTAGGAGTTTTATGGTTTCAGGTCTCACATTTAAGTCTTTAATCTATTTTGATCTACTTATTTTTGTGTATGGTATAAGAAAATAGTCCAGTTTCATTCTTTTGCATGTAGCTGTCCAGTTTTCCCAACACCCTTTATTGAAAATACTCTTTTCCCCATCGCATATTTATGCCTCCTTTGTTGTAATTTAGTTGACCATATGGTGTGGATTTATTTCTGGGCTCTCTCTCTCATTCCATGATCTGTGTGTCTGTATCTGTGCCAGTACCATACTGTTTTTATTAATGTAGCTTTGTAGTATATCTTGAAATCTGGGCTTTGTGATACCTCCTTCTTTGTTTTTCTTTCTCAAAATTGCCTTGGCTATTTAAGGTTTTTTGTGGTTCCAAACACATTTTAGAATCAATCGTTCTTGTTCTGTGAAAAATGCCGTTGTTATTTTGATAAGGATTGCACTGAATCTGTAGATTGTTCTGAGTAGTATAGACATTTTAACAATATTAATTCTTCCAATCCATGAGCACAGTATGTCCTTCTGTTTATTTATGTTGTTTTGAATTTCTTTCATCTATATCTTATAGTTTTCAGAATACAGATCTTTTACCTCCTTGGTTAAACTTATTCCTTGGTATTTTATTCTTTTTGGTGCATTTGTACATGAGATTGCTTTCTTAATTTCTTTTTCTACTACTTCATTATTAGTGTATAGAAATGTAACAGATTTCTATATATTAATTTTATATCCTGCAACTTTACTGAATTTATTTATCAATTCTAATAGTTTTTTTGGTGGATTCCTTAGGGTTTTCTATATATAGTATCAGGTCATCTGCAAATAGTGACAATAATACTTCTTCCTTACCAATTTTGATGCCTTTTTTTTTTTTTTTGGTCTAATTGCTATAGCTGGGACTTCCAGTACTATCTTGAATAAAGGTGGTGGGTCTGGACATCTTTGTTCCCGATCTTAGAGGAAATGCTTTCAGTTTTCAACATTGAGTACAATATGTCAGTTGTGGGTTTTCATATATGGCTTTTATTATGTAAAGGTATGTTCCTTCTAAACCCATTTTGTTGTGAGTTTTTATCATGAACAGGTGTTGTATTTTGTCAAATTATCTACTGAGATGATCATATTGTTTTTATCTTTCCTTGTGTTAACATGATGTATCACATTAATTGATTTGAAAATATCAAACCATCCTTGCATCCCTAGAGTAAATCCCACTTGATGGGTGAATTATTTTTTTAATGTATTGAATTCAGTTTTCTAATATTTTGTTGAGGATTTTTGCATCTCTGTTCATCAGAGATATCAGTCTGTAGTGTTCTTTTTTGTATAATGTCTTTCTCTGGTTTTGGTGTCAGGATAATGCTATTCTTGTAGAATGAATTTGGAAGTTTTTGTTCCTTTTCTATTTTTTGGAATAGTTTGAGAGAATAGGCGTTGACTCTCTTTAAATGTTCAATAGAAATCACCTGTGAAGCCATCTGGTCCTAGACTTTGGTTTGTTGAGAATTTTTTGATTGCCAATTCATTGCTAATAACTGGTCTGTTCAAATTTCCTATTTCTTCCTGATTCAGTTTTAGAAGATTGTGTCTAGACATTTATCCATTTCTTCTAGCTTGTCCAATTTGTTGGTATATTATTTTTCATAATATTATTCTCTTATAATTCTTCATATTTCTGTGGGGTCCATTGTTATTGCTCCTCCATTTCGATTTTATTTGAGTCCTCTCTCTTTTTTCCTTGAGGAGTCTGGCTAAAGGTTTATCAATTTAGTTTACTTTTTCAAAGAACCAACTCTTGGTTCCTTGGTCTTTTCTATTATTTTTGTAGTCTCTTTCATTTATTTCTGCTCTAAGTTTTATTATTTCTTTCCTTCTACTAGCTTTGGGCTTTGTTCTTTTTCTAGCTCCTTTAGGTGCAAAGTTAGGTTATTTATTTGAGATTTTTCTTGTTTCCTGAGGTAGGCCTGTACACATACAATCTTTTTTGATTTTTATCCATTCAGTCAGCTTGTCTTTTGATTGGAGCAGTTAGTCCATTTACAATTATTTTTTTAATTTTATTTTATTATGTTATGTTAGTCACCATACAATACATCATTAGTTTTTGATGTAGTCCATTTACATTTAAAGTAGTTATTGATAAGTATATACTTACTGCCATTTTAAAATTGTTTTCTGGCCTGTTTTTGTAGTTCCTGTTCTTTCTTCTTCTCTTGTTCTCTTCCCTTGTGGTCTGATGGCTTTCTGTAGTGTTATGCTTGGATTCCTTTCTCTTTATTTTTTGTGTATCTATTATAGGTTTTTGATTTCAGGTTACCATTAGGTTCCTATATGACATCTCATGTATATAGCAGCATATAATAAGTTGATGGTCACAAGTTCAAACACATTCTAAAAGTAATAAATTTTTACTCTGTGAGTGTCAATTTAATACACCTTATCCATCCAATGCTTGGCACTTGGTGCAGCCCAAGATCACTTTTCATATCTTCCTAAGTCTGTATTTCTCAAAATGAACACCCAGTCATATATGCCTGGAAAGCTTACTGAAAATGAACATTCCTGGGTACTGACCCTTTAGATGTTCAGATTTAGTTGAGCTGAGCTGGAGCTCAGGAATCTGCATTTTTAAGAAGCACTCCAAGGAATTTGCATGCACACTTAAATTTAAAAATCACTTCCACTAAGTATAAATCATTGTGCTGGGGGCATGGTACTTCCAGATACACAAACAATAAATGGTAGAAGAGGGTCAGAGATAAGATCAGAATATAAGAGAATGAATATTACACAGGTTCACTCACTTCATTTTAGCCAGTGACAAGGAGTTAGCTGCTTCTCTTTCACCTCTTGTCTTTTCTGAAAGGTCAACAAACTTTCCACTTAGAGAATCCTCTTCCTACAATTAGTTTCAAAGTCAATGTGGAAGGTGATGGTGGTGGAGAGAAAGGGAAATATTGAGGTTGTGGACTTATTGGGAAAATATATGCCTTAATTTTTTTCTCAAAGAGTGTATGGAGTTTGGGAAAATAAGGTCATTCTGATGTTCACTATATAAACTTATCCAGATGAATTGGACTTTTTAGTGTAAGTACATTCCCAGCTAAGATGAAAAGCCAGTACACACATGATAATTCAATATAACTTAAAACACATCCATTAGATTTTAAATAATTATAAGAGTTTTAATATGCTTTCCGAATTTGCTTTTTCTATTTTCTTCCATTTTTGAACTTCATTGTATTCTTGAATGTTGATTTTCTTTTTCTTTTTAAAATCCAGTCCACTCTTGTATACAAAGCACTGTTTCTGCCCTAAGGCTAAGAATGTTCTAGGTGAACTAATCAATCAATTTTTGCCTATTAAGAAGGAGCACTAAAATAAAAAGAATGCTAACCTTTAGATGGATTTGGTAGTGGATTGTTAAATAGTTTTTTTGTTGTTGTTTTTTGGGGTTTTTTTTTAAGATTTTATTTATTTATTTGACAGAGAGAGAGAGACAGCGAGAGAGGGAACACAAGTAGGGGGAGTGGGAGAGGGAGAAACAGGCTTCCCGCCGAGCAGGGAGCCCGATGCGGGGCTCGATCCCAGGACCCTGGGATCATGACCTGAGCCGAAGGCAGACGCTTAACGACTAAGCCACCCAAGCGCCCCTTTTGGGTTTTTTTTTAATGGCAAAACACCAAGAGGAAAAGCAATCTTACATCTTAAAGGAAGGAAAGGCTCCCAGGTCCCAGGTCCCAGGGAAGTGTGTGACATTTGGGGAAAACTTTTTCAAATCTTGAAGTATTGATCAACCATAGCATCACTTGGTGGTGGTGGTGTTATTTTAAATTAAGTCTTTCTCACCCAAGTTAGAACGTATGCATATTTAAAATGTAAAATAAATGCTTCTGCAAAAGAAACTAGGAACATGACATGATGTTCAGCTTAACTGAACACCTAACTCAGCAACAGCTTTTGCACAGTGCTGTTCAAAATGCCTTCCTTCAATTTTCAGACTCTTAGGCTTACAGAATTGATAAGGTAACTGATTTATATTGTAGGATGTGAAGCTTCCAACTTGTTATTTCCAAGTTTGGGGTGTTATATGACTGAACCTGTTGATAATGTGTGCTCTTCCAGCCCAGCTGTTAAATTAGAGCAGTTCATGAAGAAAAATGAGATACGATGTTGCATTTCATGAAACAGGGTGTTTCAGCACAAAGAGAAAATTTTCTTCTCTGTGATGGGAGATAAAATAAGACCTCAAGTTGTTGAAAGTTAAAGAAAATAATAACGTCTTACAACTACAATGTCTTGACTGCCACAGTTTTTATTCAAGTCTATTGGTGGATACTTATTCTTGGCTGAACATATTCCTAACTTAATAGTGGAATTAAGTAGAGCTACTGGATTCAGGTTAGAATCCAACTTGGCTTAAACCATTCTAGTACTTCAAGCAAGAGAAAAATGGCACATGGATTTACGAAGTTAATAGACATACCACAGCTATGTTTAATGCAGTATCATGGTGGCAAATGTCAGAAGTAATAGAAAATTAATCCATTTCTCTTTTCTTTTTTCAGATTTTTGACGACACAAGCCAATCTTCCCCAAGGTAAGCAACAATATACTCTTCTCTAATTTGTTGGAAAAATCCAGCATAATGTTATTGGCTTTGGATACATTTTAACCGTATGGTGTTTCAAAGTCATGAGTGTGACATTCAAATGGTGCCTAAAATCAGTTTTTTATTGGTGGTGTTAGTGATGAGAGCACCCTACAAATAAGATTTGATGGCTAGACCAAGCAGTGGACCAGAGGGAGGGTGGGAGACAGAGAGAGAGAGAGAGAGAGAGGGAGAGAGGAAAGGAGGGGGGGAGAGAGAGATTCTCTCTCTCTCTTTTTGTTTGATTAGCTCTTTTATGAGACAGCAGACTCTTCATCTCTAATGTTCGGAGACAGAAGGTTTCTTTGTGAGCAGCAGCTGTGGTGGGGCTTGCACCTCTACTAGAGCCTACTTTGGAAAAATTAAAAGCAGAGTGCCCCTCAGCATGGCCCCAGCTCGTCAGCTCAGCCGAAGCCTTCCTGTCCAGGTCCAGCAGGACAGCATTAGCCAAGCTGTTTAACTTTCCAGGAGTATCTGTCAAAAGTAGCAATTGAGGATGCGTTAATCTTATTAAAGAACACAATAGGAATCCTTTTTTCATTTCATTAGGAAATCAGGATGCATTTGATGTGCACCATCTGGTTTGTGAATACAGGAATAAGTTTTTCAAAAGGGCACATATCCAAGTTCTATGTTTCATATGCTTCAGAAGGAAAAAACCCATAAGCGGCTCTATTTTTAATGAGAGCAATGCTAAAGTTAATAAGATTGGGGTGGATTTCCAGGATGTGCCATTTCTCCTAAACTACATGTGTTTGCAGTACGTTTGGCAGACTTGTCCTGCTTAGAGGCTGGGCTTCCGATTGAAAAATTTTAAAGTTCTCCATGTGTTAATTGGAGAATAGAAGAGAGGCATTATTGTAGTAGAGTAGCTGGCTCGTTAGGTATTAATTATAGCTCCATCTATCATAAAGACTAGTATTTTAAAATTACCTCCTGTTATTTATTATGTAGTTTTAGAAGCTGTAACTTTTCAAATCGTACCAAAAAAATCAGGTTAAACTTTATGATGTATTGTATTTTTTTTTAAAAAAATGTCTTTTAAGATGCAATCACTGTTTATAAACAGTAAGTAGTAACAAAACAGTGAGAAAATACAGTTTACTATTGGTACTCTATGTCACATCCTTAAAATATGTTTTTTATTCAAATAAAAATACAGCTCTGGAATGTGACCATCTCACTCTACATTATAGCTCATACAGGAACATCTTTGGATCAGAAAAGCTGCTTTAGAGGACTAATTCCTTCAGCTTCCTACATAATTTTAAAAATCTTATATAGTAACAAACATGATTTGTGAAGCAATATGATGCTCTCCTTAACCTCTCAGTAATTGGAGGCATCTTCTGTATGTATTCCGCAAGTCCAGCTCAGGCTGATGAAGGAAGCATAATTACATTACAGGCAATCTCATCTAAGGTAATTACAATTGTCGCCATCAATCCAATTAAAGAGGATAACCAGCTCTACTGAGTCAGAGCAATAAAGCTTTCAAACTAAGTCCAGGCTTTGGGATAAGGGTGTGATTGAGGATTTTAAGAATTTTCATTTGCCAAAATACTGTTGCTTATTAAAATAGGTAACAATGTTGAGAGTGAGGGGTATGGGGAGAAATTACATATCGGTAGAAGTTTTTTGTTTTTTGTTTTTCCATTTGCTAATAACTTTCTTATTTGTAAGCACAGAAATCAGTGTTAGATTTTCAACACCAAAGCTTCAGGCCACACAAAATATTTATGAAAACATTAACACAGAATCAAAACACCACAGAAGTTCACTGTACACATCTGGCATCTTATCCTAAATTGACTCTCCATCCCATTGTTCCTTTAGAACATTGTTCCTTTAGCGGTCTTGTTCCACTTAGAGATACAGTACACCATCTCCTGACCTCCATCCCTGTCTTTGTACTGTATGGAAGAAACTGGCTCGAGTGACGCCTCCCTGGAAGCTCTCACTGTTTTATCTGGGGTCAGTGTAGGTAGCTATGTCAAGTATTGCTAAGAATTATAGTGGCGTAATGGCAAGTGGATATGATGCCCTTCTGAAAGACTTCACCCCTGTCTGTGTGGTCCAGACCAGAATATAAGCCTTAGATACAGGACCCAGAGAATAGGAAAAGAGAATGATGTCACTCACTGTGACTAAGATTTAGAAAGGGCCCAAGAGAGATTGTATGTGCCTGCATTGGATGATATACTACATGAAAATAGTGGTGTTTTCTTTATGTTTATTCAGTTTGAAGAGATGTAGGAGATAAATTTCTTAGTCAGGGGGCAGGAGGGGAGAATTTGCTATCTAAGATCAATGGCTCCCTTGGTCACCACTTGGCATTCTTTCAGTGTTTTACACCCTGGCTTTTCTATTTTCTATCCAGAACCATCCACCTACTTGATCATTTCCTTCTCATGTATTTTCATGCTCTCCCATGGCCAGCTGCATACACTCCATGTCACTCTTAGATGCCTCTTTTCTTTGTCCATATGGAGAATTCCAGCCTGCTTTAGAACTTCCCTCCAGGGAATCAGTTCACCGTGGAAGTGGAGGAGGGGCCCGAGAAAGGACTAGGTAGAAAGAGATCTGGTCTCAGTTTTCTATTTCTCTGCTCACCAGCTCTGTGACACCAAACAAGCCACCAAAGCTAGTGGAGTCCCAGTTCCCTCATCTGTAAAATGAAACTGTTAAAGTCTGTCCTGCCAACCTCACTTTAAAGAGTATCTAAAATGAAATTATAAATGTGGGAGAAGTCCTTCATAACATATACATACAAAAATGTGAGGGATTATATATGCATAAGTTTATTATTATTAAGCCCACTCCACTCTGGTCATTTCCTTCTGTTGATTCCTTCAGCCCCTGCAATTTAAATGGTACTTCTTAAAATGCCCCACTTTTGTTCCTTGGTTTATTGTTTCTGCACTTCCTGGTTCCCATTGAGTGTTTAAGAAACCCAAAGGCTGGCACCATGTTGCTTACTTCTTTTCTGTTTTTCTCAACATTTAATTTGTTCTCTGACTGCCTGCCATAGGATGATTTGTTGAGGTATTGTACAGTGTTTGTTCTCTCCTTGGTTTTCCTCCCACCACTGCAAGTATGTGGCCCAGCTTGGGCCTGAAGAAAACGTGCTGTGGTATCAGAAAATAAGCATGTAAAGGGCCAGGCTAGGAACAAAAGGCCAGAGACCCTCTCCATTGCTTTGGCAATGACTGAGACCATGGCCAGATGCTGAAGGATGGAGAAAAAGAGGCTTCAGTAATAACTAAGGTTGGATTTCTCATCTCTCTGGTAACATAGACATCAGGAACCAAATTAACTTGATTTTTTTAAAAAAAGATTTTATTTGTTTATTTGAGAGAGAGAGAACGAGAGAAAGGTCATGAGCAATGGGGGAAGGGCAGAGGGAGAAGAAGACTCCCTGCTGAGCAGGGAGTCTGAGGAGGGACTCGATCCCAGGACCCTGGGATCATGACCTAAGCTGAAGACAGACGTTAACCAACTGAGCCACCCAGGCGCCCCAAATTAATTTGATTTTTAACAAATGAAGAAATGAGACATTTTTTGCACATCTAAGTTTTTGCACTGAAGGTTTACATAAGGAAATGATCAACATATAATTGTTATTACAGAACGAAAATTCCTAGAAAGATTCTAGAACCCATCTGGTCACATAAAAATAAAGCCTTGAGAGAAGAATAGAGCCTAGAAAATCTTGAGCTACTTAACTTCTTAGGAGTAGAGGGGATGGTATCCCATCACTTCTGCTGTATTCTGTTGGTCACAGAGACCAACTCTGATGCAGTGAGGCAAGGAAATACACAAGGGCACGAATACCAAGAAGCAGACTATATTGAAGACTGACTTTGAAGCTACTGTGATTTTGCTCCCTTTATCTATAGATGTTTCAAGGAAATCGGGTGTCCCCATGATTGTGGTTTGAATGTGATCAAGAGTATGATTTCTTGGTTAGATGATGATATGGTATCCATTTATTTTATTGACCTCTTCCCAGCCCTTGAACGTGTGAGCTATTGAAATAAGAACTTGCTGGTGATCCTCACTGGAATCCTCTCGGCCTAACAATGAGCGATGTGACCAACTCAAAGTTCTGAAGGTAGATTCTGGCAATGGAAAGATCACTAAATACAAACTGTGGGATCTGGGCTCTGGTACTATTCTTGCTACTGAGTTGTACCATGACCTCTGTTTTCCCATCTCTAAAATCTGAGAGTCAAGGGAAATGATCTATATTGTACCATCTGGTGCTAAAATGCATACAATTCTGAGACTCAAAATTCTTTAAATCAAGGAATAAGGATCACATCAGATGTTTTTGGTGAAGATGAGGTCAAGGGTCTTGGAATATGTTTAGTTGACTTGGGGAGAGTAAGACCTTGTATTTCTTTTTTTACAAATATATGAAAATCATATGTGCTTCCTTCAGTCAGTACCACATCCTCCAATTGACTCTCAAAATGGTATTTCCAGCATGTCATTTTGAAGTTGACTGGTATGGATAGATCACAGATCATCAAGCTAACAAAGAGCTTTATAAATTTCCTGCTCCTCTCAATTTATAATTCTAGAACCTGAGGCCCAGAAAGGTTAAGATACTGTCCTAAGGTGACAAAGCAAGTGAGTGGCAGCAGATTGCAATAGGGCATGCTTGAATGCTTGCCCTCTTCTACACATCTACTATACCAAGCGGTTGGTGTATTTTTTCTGTATTTACTATAAGTAAATATATGCTTATCTTTTATTTAAACACACATGTCAAGAAGTAGAGAATTATTGGTTTCAAGGGGAAAGTGCCAATGTGTTTAGGAAGATATTTTCATTAAACAAAAAAAAAAAAGAAGATATTTTCATTGAACACTACAGGCCTAATTACAATATAGTTCCCTATTTAGTGAATCTTGCAAATGAGAAATCTTGTTCTTACACGAAGAAGCTTCTTTGAGAAACCATGCAACATGGGTTTGTATGGGCCTATTTATCTTGACACATTTGGTATTGATGAAGCATTGGGAGGGGTTTGCTGGCATTTCTTTCAGGTGAGAGAAGCTGGTGGTAGATGAGTGGTGGTTCTGCAGACAGGCAGGAGGCCTCAGGGGAAGATGTCAGGCTTATGCTGGGCTTTTGCCAAACATTTCTCTGGTGACTTTGTTTTCCTGTCTCTTCTCTCTGTCCCTTTCTTATCTCTTTTTGGGGCTCTCTGTACTGTCTTTGACATAACTGAGGTCATAATTTGGCCTCAGAGAGTGTACTGTAGTACACTGTCCGTTCTCAGGATTTTTATTTAAAAATTTTCCAGCATACATGTAAACAAAGATTCTGTTCTTTTCACAGTCAAGATAATATTATTATGGAATGGCTCATTTCTGTGCCAAATGGGAGTAGACTTGGATTCTCTGCTATTTCCTTAAAGGGGCATCATGGTAATTTCCCTTCTTAAATGATTTAAAAGATGTAGAAGTCTTTAATCCATAGATTATTGATTCATAAACTTCTCTTCCTTATGCTCTATCACTAGCAATTATCTTTCCTAGACTAATCTAAATGACCTGGTAATGACCAAGAATTAGACTAATTACATGTACTGGGGTTAGTTTTACTTGTAGAGGAATTTTTACCCATAGACTTCAGCAATAGAATATGAACTCCCTCTCTCCTTACTTCTATTGGAAAGAGAAGACAGTTCTACAATACCTGATTTTCCTGGATTTCCATTAAAATTGCAAAGTTACCAGCTGTTATCTGGCAGGAAAAAGACCACTTTTGGGGTTTTTCTCCATTATTCATAATTCCCATCATTTCCATAATTCTCTTCATTTTCCCATAAATTAAATAACAGTGTGTCAAAAACTTGTAAGCATAAAATAACCTCCTATGTTTGGGCATGAATATATATATGTGCAGATAATATAGATAAAATTGTTATCTATAAATGTATATTATTTACAAAGCATAGGTGATTTAACCATATATTTTCTCTGGATCTGTATTCAACAAAATGTCTCAATCTCCCCCCTTCCCGACAAAAAAGCAGCATTTTACTTACCTGATGTATATATTTCTTAACCATACTGTCAGCACCTTATGTGTTTCTGGTACAACTAAATGAACATTTGTATGTTGAGTCCTTTTCCTTTTGAATTCCATTGTAATCCCTAGTAGTTTCCTAAAGGAAAAACTGTGAATTGTGTGAAAATAATCATAAACACATCTATTCCTAGAATTATTACAAAGCACCCTGCTTTTGGTTAGTCTGTATTCATATATTTTATTCTGGTTCATGCTTTTAAAAGAAAAACTAGGCAAACAGTTAAGGATTTGTTGTGTTCCTCCTATAGCGGAACTCTCTATAGGAGAGTTAGACTCACATAAACACTAAATGCAATAGTTTAAAATTATATTGTGAATTTTTACTGATGTCAGACTTGAAATGTTCATGTAGCCACACTAGTTCTGCTGACTCAGATTGTGTAACAAAGTGAAAATGGAGCAGCAATAAGATTAGTGACTTTTACCTTATGCATCTCTATTATCCACACTGTCCATCACATAGAGCTTAATAAATAAAACTTTAAATACATGAAGTAAGCAGGTATAGATGGAGGGATGGTGAGTGTACCATATTCCAACAGAAAAAAAAACATGTTGAGGTACACAGTTTGGGCATAATTTACTAGTTTATCATTACCATCCTGTTCCTACATATGCAAAACTTGATATAAAGTACAAATCTGGATTTATCCATTTAGAAACAGAAAACTGAAGCCCTTTTCAGAGGCCATTTTATTAGTCTCTTCCTATTTGAGCATGCATTACCTGGAGCTGCCCCTCTATTGAGGAACAACTCCCCTAAATATTTGAAGGTACATATGCAGGTCTTAATTGACCCCAAAGGAGAGCTTGGAAATTCACTGCTTCTAAAACTTATTTAAAATTGAAATGTTCTGCACTAAAATGGCATAGGTATGTGATATTAACTAAATTTTACTACCTGTAACCCAATTAACCTGGCTCCATCCCCTACCTCCTCACACAGGAACTCCAGTAGTCTATTAATTTCCCCCCTCCCTAAATCCTCCTGGGAGTTCCCAGGTGATGCCTCCCATATTTTCCCAGCAACTTTCACAGCGTAAGTATTTATCTGAGTCTCCAACACTCCCCCCACCACCAGCCCTCCTGCTTGCTATTGCCCTTTACAATACCTACCAGGCTCTGTACGTATGCTCCCTTGTGCCTTAATGGCCTTGTCTTTCTTGCTGGCCTATCTGGTCTGCTCTCTATCTCCTGGTGACTCCTTTGAAAATATCCAGACTATTCCCTAGCCTGCAACAGAGTAAGGAGAATGGATTTCTTCTGTGGTTAAAGAGGGGTCCTAAAGAGCTGTGGCTTGAATCCCAATGAGTTAGACAGTTTAGGTTCTTTCAGATTTTCCTTCTAGCCCCCTCTTTCCCCAGGAGTTGACCATTTTTCCAGGATACTTGGACAGAGACTAATTTGAGTCATAGGTACCATGTCATAGGCAACACCAACACCTAAGACTTTTTTTACATGAGCAAAATCATCTCCACTGAGTCTCTCCTTCTTGGGATGGGTTCTTCCTGGGAAAATACTTAGTGCCATGCCCACCCCCCAACCTACCCCTACTAGACTTCCACTGGATCACTGATAAGTTCAACACACATTCCAACAGTGGCTTCACCGTTAACCACATCCCCTGCCCTCAAGAAAAACCGGGTTCCGTATGAGTAAATGTTTTTATATCTTCGCTATCAGTGTGATAAAAATTTGCAGACATGTCTGAACCTTAGCAGCAGAGAGTAACAGGCTGAGGCCCAAGCTACATCCTCACTACAATGTACGTTTATAGTTTTCCCTCTTTTAAATAAATATTTTCCATAATCTGCTTCCTTCCTAGATATATTATCTTACTCGTTCATAGTATAGTAATTTATTCTTGGTACCATTTTTCTTCCAAACTCTTAATAGCAATACCGTGTGCTGAAATATTAAAGAAGAAATTTTCTCAGCATTTACTTATTTTTCTGCTGCTGAAGAATATAGTTAATAAACTATAGAAATGCCTGATATGATTGTTTCCAATGTAGTGTGCAGAATGAAAGAAAACAGGACAGGGAAAGGAAACAGATACTCATATAGCTCACTTCAAAGTGGATTAAGTAATATAAAGAATGAGTTTATGTTATATGGCAGTTAAAAAGGTTTTAAAACAGCTAGACGTGTTCAGAACATATGTCTTTATGTGGCACATGGCAAATGGCACGCAGATGACTGAGGTTCTATCATCATTTCGTAATGTATGCAGCACCTGAATGAAATCATATGAAACCCCATCATAAGAGAAGCAACAGCAAAGGCACCTGTGCCAAAGTTGCACACAGTAGATTAGCCTACCACCCCCAACCTTCACACACACACACACACACACACACACACACACACACACACACACAGGAGTCTAGAACTTTGCTTCAGACTTTCAAAGATACCACAGCATTTGCACTTCTCTACACCTCAGCTGCAAAATATCTGGCCTTTTTTACAACCTAAATATCTAACAGTAAAGAAAATGCCTCAACAATGGCAGTGATATATTTTTATGACCAAAAACCCATAATGTTAAAATATTTTTAATAAAGTTTTAATGATGTGGAAAAATAAGCTAAAACATTAAGTGAAAACCCAAAATACAGAACTGTATACACAATATAATGAACATGTGTGTGCATGTTTCTGTGTATGAAGTCCACAACATGTTTATCATTAGGCTGATGTAATTACAAGGAATTTTTTTAGTATATTTTTCTTTGGGGTCCATATTTTCTATAATAAGCATATATTAACTAAATAAAGGAAAATGGGACATTATATAGGAAAGCACATCTTAGAACAATGTTTATAGATAGTTAAGACACATAGGATTATTGCAAATGTTAAAGTCCTAGAGTGCTAGAAAAAGCATTAGTTTTGGGGTGCCTGGGTGGCTCAGTCAGTTAAGAGCCTGCTTTAGGCTCTGGTCATGATCCCAGAGTCCCAGTGATTGAGCCCCGTGTCAGGTCTCTGCTCAGCGTGGAGTCTGCTTCTCTGTCTCCCTCTGTGCTCTTTCCCTCTCTCTTAAATAATCAATCAATCAATCAATCTTTAGGGGGAAATAAAGCATAATTTCTAAGGGAGGAAAGTTCATCCCTTAGGATTCACTAAGGTGAAAGTTGAGAATGCAATGGAATAGAATGTTCTTGAGAGAATGGTGTACTGACTACAGATTTTGTAGCAAAACACTACCCTTTATGCCAGTCCTGTGGCTGTACCATTTTCCCTTTGCATGTTTGGATTTGTAATAGATTCCTTTAAAGAACTGAAAGTGAATTGAATTATGGTAACCAAACCTCAGGGCTCACTGAGGCTTACTAAGACAGAAATTTCTACTAAGAAAATAAGCATTTTTGAGAATAAAACACATGTACAGTACAACCATCAGTCCCTTGCTGACCTAAACAGAGGAAATTCAATATATTTATCCCCTTGGGGCAAAATTAACACAATGAATTTCTGCATAGCAGAGTATTGCCTTTAAAAAATGGTGTGCTGTAAAAAGCTCTTGTCCAAAATGATTCTAGGAGGGCTAAGCTTGTGGATGCCTTGTGTTTCTTTTCATGGATATTACTTCTTTTCTCTAGTTTTCTGGCTCTTGTATTGTTTCTCACCCTCTCCAGGAGCCTCCAAGCCCTTCTCATTTGCCCCTTGCACTGTGCCTGAGTTTGGAATCTGTTGGTTAACACTGTGTCCAAGAGTGAGGGCCTGAGGAGCTTTTGTGTGGGTGAAGGCCTATGGGCTTGAACACTCAGACTTTTTGATAAAGACTGTTTTAACGAAGCAAAGGCCTTTTTGCTTATTTTTTACTTTTTTGTTTTATTCTAAATAATTGAGATTGACAACTAGTGGCTTCTTTTAAGGGAAGTAATATCAAACCATTGTTCTCTTGCCAACTTACTACAAATCTGGAACTTTTATAACTTCTTTTCTAGATCTTGGAGTTATAAAAATCTCAATACTACATTTTAGAACTAATGTAAGTGTTTCCAAGATATTGTTTCATGGCAGTAAATTTTGAGCAACACGGAACCTTAAAACTACAGATTATTTCTTTTTCTATGATTTTTGGAAGAAAGAATGCTGCTGATTATTCTAAAATCTAAGGAACTTTAAAAATGTACATCTACATAGCAGACCTAAATAGCTACCAGCACACCTCTCCCTCATACACATACATTCTTGCAAAACAAGCAGATTTCATCTGAACTCATTCTGTCCTACCTCTTCAGTTGTGGGGGAAGAGGAGCTTTTAAACTTCCTTTATACATTCATTAGGAAATGTTTTAAGCTCCTACTAATTTCTAGCACTGTTTTAATTAATATGTTATTAATTCATCACCATGTGTCAGGTATACACAGCAGTGACCAAGACAGACAAGGTCTCTTCTCTCAGGAGCTTACCCTTCTATTAAAGAAAATCAGCAGCAAAGAAATGCATTCATAATACAAAAATATTAAGTAGTGCTCAGTTTAGGGTGAGACACTAAGATGGATAACACTTGGCCTTTGCCATCCTGGTTCTTACAGAATACATTGTAAATAATGAAAATGCTTATACATGCAATATATCTGGACTGTTAAGAGTTCTTCAAACTTTTTTTTTCTTTTGAATGTTAATGATGGGAATATTTGAATTTAGAACAATTAGTATTAGGCGGCAGTTACTTTTCATTCCCAGTTTTGATTCCTTAAAAAATGTCAGCATAGTTCATGGGTGGAGGACCATAAGACCCCTTTAAGAAACTTAAACAAGTGAAGATTGAATCAGGGGGAAACACATACATACACAAAACCCTGCTTTATAACATGGTGACAAAGTATGTCCCCAAGCCACTTCCCTGGCACCTCTCTGGATGATCAGAAAGCAGCTCGTCTTTGTTTGCAAGCACCTCCTTGCAGCAGAGTTATGAGTTTTCACCTCCCTCTGGTCATGGCAGGCAATACATAACAATTCAGATGGTTCAAATGGGTCAGCTTTGCTAGAGTTTGTCCTCTATCGGGTGCAAAACACCTTCTTTAAGTTGACAACCCTGATTTAATTCTTTGCAGCTCATACCTGTCTTTCTCTTCAGCGTGTGGATCTCCTCTGAGAGAGCAGAGCTTCCTGTCTAAGTTACTTTAGATCCTGCACCAGCCAGAAGACTAAATAGTCCACTGATAAGCCCCTCTTCCCTGCTCCTCTGTCTTCTACAGGTGTCTTCATAACTCCCCTGATCTTGCTGAGTGTCTTTGTGCACTTATGAACTCCCCCGTATGATGCCAGGTCCTTGAGATTTCCCACCTTATAGTCTGTGTGGGTCCAGGATCTAGCACAGTGCAGGACATACAGTCAATGTAAGGCAAGGCTTAGAAGTCTGACCGTCCTGGGTCTCCGGGGTGGTTCAGTCGATTAAGCATCTGACTCTTGGTTTCGGCGCAGGTCATGATCTCAAGGTCCTGGGATCATGGCCCTGTGACAGGCTCCTCAATCAGTGGGGAGTCTGCTTCAGATTCTCTCTCTCCCTCTGCCCCTCCCCCCACCCACTCTCTCTCTCTAAATTAAATAAATAAATCTTAAAAAAAAGAAGTCAGACCACCCTATGTTGGAAGTTAGACTCTGCCATTTAAGATGTGTGACCTTAGCAATTTACTTAATCCTTGGAGCCTCAGTCTTCTCATGTGTAAAATGGGGTTAATGACAGTAACTGTCTTATGGATTTGATCTAATGATGAAATGATATAATATTGCCATTGTTCGCCAGTATTTCACCATTGTTTTTATTAATATTTACTTGATAGATCCATTCAATAGATATATATTTTTAATGCCTTGATATGTGTCAACCACAACCTATTAAAGAATAAACCTGAAGTCTTGGAACTCAGGGTGAGTTTCCTTCAACCCAAAACATATCAACTTTCATGACTTTACCATGATAGCTTTCTCATAGTTATAATTATAAAAATTAGGACTTCATTTATATACACAGACTGCCTTGAATGTTTAAAAAAAAGTATCTGCTTATGTGTTTATTTTTCAAAAATGAGGAAGTTTTAACTTTATTTTATTCCAAAAAACAGCCTTATCAAAGAAAACAGATAAGGAAGACCCAAGGGGCATGAATTCTAATATATTTGAATACTTGGTTTCAGGATCTTTTATTACTACATCAATCCAAATGATGATAATAGAAGGAAAAGGAAGTGTGCCATACATAAGAGAAAAATTCCATTTTATTTAACACTCAGCAAGGCCTGGGCAGAAATTTTCTCTTTGCGAAAGCATTTGCATTAATAAAGCAAAAAGATGAAAACCATTTCAGATGGATTGTTAAAATCTGAAATGATGTGAGCTTTGCATTTTAAATCAAAATATATACAATGACATGCCATAGCCAATTACTAAAGACCGTATTTTTCTTCTGAATGTCTGGTAAACTCCTAACACATGTTAAGGTTCAATTCAGATATTCATATATCACCTCCACCTTGAAGCCTTCCTGTAGATTAGCTGTATCCATGTTGGAGCACCTGTGCACATCCTTGTATGATAATGTCATATTTGAATTCATCATTTACTGACCGCTCACCCTTTTACAACTGTGATCTTTTCAAGTAACTGGACCTTGACTTAAAAAATCTCTACTTCCTGTACTCTACTTTGCTATATCAAAATGTGGATGTTTAAAAATAGGAGTGTGTGGATTGTGGACTACTTGCCATTGATCTCCAAAGAGCTGAACCTGAAGACAAAATTATAGATGGGTTTGGACAGGGCGTTATTTAATTGCATAGATATTTATGTGGGTAAAAGATACATGCACAAGAGATTTGGGTAAGACAGAATTTGGATGTGTGCTTTTTAAGTGTTCGAACTCCTGGTGTCCAAAATGGAAAAGTCAATGTCAAAAATAGAAGACTGGACACACAGTGTTGACTGTACACTTTTCTTCCTAACTCCCCCTCCCTTCACCCTTTATGGGATTCAAGCCCCAGCTTTCTCGTCTTCTCTCAACAGTTCTATGACTTTTAGACAGCACAGCACATATGTTGAGAAGTATTATTTTAGATTCCCTCAGCTGCTTCAACTCAACTGCTAAGAAACAGCTGATTTTGGCATACATGCTTTTTTACACCTGAATTTCTAGTCACGTATTAGCCCAGGGCCAAGACTTGCAGCAGCAAACTTAGTTCCCAGACATGAACATTAGCAGGCGTGAGCTGTTGCCTTCTCTGAGCTCAACGGTGAGTTGCTTGCCAAAGTCATCGCTCTACCTTGATCTCATTGTTAGTTGGGTTCGGGATTCCTCTCAGAAGCTGGAGCTTATTACTGCTTCTCCAAAGTCTCCTCCAAGGTTACCTACAGTCTGCAGGAGAGGATTAGAAGAATTCATCACCTTTCAGACTTCGGTCTGTTGCTTGGATGCTTGTAGGAAACTGGCTGAGAAAATCAGTTGATTATGGGACGATGAAAAAAAAAGGGTCTAAGGGGACCATGAGAAGTAGTCGCTAATGGCACAAAGTTTTGCTATGTATTATGTGGTGACATTCACCCTCTTTGTTGCCTCTTTAAGGGAGGGGTTGGTAAAAATTTGTCAGAGTTGCTCTAGACAAATTTTTATTTGCTTTGAATATGACATGGTAACAGAAATAGGCTTTAAGGAAAGAAGGAAATGGCCAGATTTATATGTTTGATTTGGTTTGGTTTCCTTGTGAGTTTTTTCCCCCACTACAATAAGGAAATATTGTAGAACATTCTTTCTTTGAGAAGTATTTAGCACAGTGTCTAAACATACCCTGCAAAGTTGAATTACTTGGTCTAGATCCCAGTTCTGTTGACCAAGCGTAAATTACCCTGGGAAGACTTAGTTTGCCATCTGTAAAGTGGGATGGTAGATAACTCTTAGGGCTGAACTAGAGATTAAATGAGTTAATCTTTGTGAACACTTAAAATAGTGTCTGGTACAATGTAAGGGCTAGATGCCATGTAACTATGAGGTACTCTTAACATCTCCTTCTTATTTGAGTTCATTTCCTCCGATTGAGATTTCACTAGGCATCCATTTGGTATGGTCCTGATAAGATGTCTGTTCTAATTCCTGTCTGCTCTTGCCTAATTGAGTTGATTCTCAAGGTTAATGCATCTTCATTGATTTATCCCCATGAAGGCAGAAGACGGTTCAGAGAATATTCAAACTGGGAGAAACAATTTTGGCCCCAATCTAGCTTGCTGGGTGACCTAACCCTCTCTGGGCTTTCATGCCCCATCTGTCTGTAAGATGGTGATAATACTGTGGGTTCTCTATCAGTGCTTGGCTTACTAATAAAAAAAAAAAAAGGAGCATAGCAATTTGTAAACGTGAAGTCAATAGGTTCTTAGTAATTGAAATAAGACTATCCTGGAAGACAAGCACATTTTGTTTGAAAAGCCATCCAGTCCAAGGAGAGGTGCTCAGATCTTGACCTAAAGGCAAGCAGACCTCTGACTGAGTCCCTAAAAGGACTGCCTTGGGAAACAGAGTAAGCTGGACAAGCAAACCAATTGGTTGGTGCCATGATAACATTTTCGGAAGAGACTTCCTGTGCTATGTCTACACAAGCCTCTGAAAAATAAAACGTCCAATCAATGAGTTGTATTGTTCACTTGACTCTTCAGCCAATCAATGTAGCTGATCTCATCACTGAATTAATTGGGTGGCTTTGCTGTGATGTAGCTATAGGGATTTGGGGTGTTTTTCTTACAGAGATAGTAGAGTTAATCTCCAATCTGCATTTAGCTTCATGTTTGACCTTTGCCACCTCTCTGTTCGGAAAGAGTAGAAAGAGGAACACAGCTGAATGAGAATAATCTTAAAAATAAGTGTATGGTGCAACCAGAGTGGAATGACTGCTGTGATACTGAATCACCTCCTGGGTAACATTGAGCAAGTGTACTGAGCATAAATATCAGTTTCTTCATCTAAAAAAAATGGAGCTAACAATAGCTTTCTCTCAGGGTTGATATGAAGATTCAAAGAGACAATGCGTTTGAGCATGCCTGATAAATAATAGAGTCTGATGTAATATAAATAACTCTGTCCATCTGGGTTGCTTCCTGAATGGAGGTAAAGGTGGCCTTTCTGGAGGTGACCCAAGGGCTAGAAGAGCTCTCTTCCCTCGACCCTTTTGAGTAAAGGAGAGTCGAGGGAAGCTCAGTGGTAAGTGCACATACTGTAAGACTCAAGCTCGGGTAGTTCTGTGCACCAGGTAGTTTCCAAGGCAGTGAAACTCGGGCAGAAATGGTCAAACCACTAAAGAAAGACCTGTCTTAGTCACCACATAGGCTGACAAATACTACTTCCCTGTCTCTAGTGCCTTCCCTCCTGGTTTTACCCACTTCTCCCCTTTGGAGGAAATTAAGCTACTAATAGGGTGAGTGTGCTGGGGAAGTAATGGAGGAGAGCCTTATATCCATCTTTAAGCCTTTAGTTACAGCTCTGCACCAGAGGGTGGGATTGTTCAAACCCATGGATGACATGTGCTTTGATACGTAGTGGGGGGGATGTGGCATCAGAGGAAGGGTTATGCTTGGTCATTGGGTCTGCAGACAAAAGCCCGTGTAGGAGAAAGTGTTCTCTGGCCCTGGACAAAAGAAGTATAAGCACAAGGCAGTCAGTTCTAAGCAAGCTAATTTTATTTTCTTTACAACAGTGTTCCTTGACATGTGGCGCACAGACCAGCAATATCAACACAACCTGGGAACTTATTATTAATGTAGAATTCAGGCCCCCAAACTCATGAATCTGCATCTCTGGGGTTGAGGCCCAGGAATCTGTTTTTAACAAGACATCCTGGTGATTTGGACACTCATTAACATCTGAGAAACTTTGGCTTACAGGACTGCTCTGTAATCTGAACTTGGGGCATTAAAATGGCTGTTTAAAATGAATTGATGTTGAAAATAGAGGCAGTTTTTGTCTGTGTTTCCTTACTTAGAAAAACATAAAGATTAGCAACCCTGTGTCAGTTTTGTTGGCTTGGGAAATCCAAAGGTCATGGACACAGATTTTCTTTGAGGACCTTCCAAAGCCCAGATTTTATTCTTTTATTTCGTTTCCCCACTCATGTTACATCTATGATCAATACAGGATGTGAGTAAGGGAACAACATGTTTCAGAAAGGGATGATAGTGACAGTGAAACTGGGGGTTTCAATATGGCACCTGCATCTGAGCTCAGCACTTGGCAGGTATTGGCAGGTCACACAGTGAGGTGACACTCCTCCCCTTTGCCCAGACACTAAGCATATATTAATGCAATCTAAGACTGTGCTAACTCCCTAAAGAGCAACACACTAGGATTATGACTCATGTGCACCCACCCTGGGCATGTGAATTGGTGTTTTAAACAGAGTGTGTCCTTTTGCAAGGGTTCTACCACTTTGTTGTGTGGGTGTGCCTCAGAGGGAGGGTCGCTGAGGGGAGGCGTTGAGAACATCCTCTTCAGTACATCAGCACTCAGCCCACTTTGTTCTCAATGTCAAGGCAATAGAGACTTCTTATAATTTCAGGGCACAGGGGAAAGAATAACTAATATTTAAAGTTTCAAAATTAAGATGAACATGCAGCCTCTGGTTACTTATTGATCCAGTCCTGGGTTATTTTTAAAAAGCAAATCAGCCAGCTGTGCTGACATTCAGTGTATCCATCTTCCCTACTTCATCATGCTGTCAGCACGCCGTGATCTAGTGGGTACTACAGGCAATAAATTAGGGGGTGGTTGTTGCTGCTGAGTGGTTGTGCTTGCTTTTTTTTTTAATTGTCTTCTGTTTGTGCAAATATTATTTCATTGTGGGTATGTTTCTTACCTTGGGTTTAGAGGGGGTTAGAGGAATATATCTTCTCTCCCTACCTCTCCCATGTGACAGGGGGAAGCTGGGGCAAACCAAACTCTAGTCTGAACCCAGGCTCAATGACTAGTGACCATTCCTAGAAAAAGAGACCCAGACTGAGTGTCCTGCTACATGCCACCCTGTGTCTCAGCTCTCAACAGCACGGAATCCTGAATGTATATGGTAGGAAGGACCTAACAGAAGGGGGCGAAGGACAGTGGGCAGCACCCAGGGTTGTGTGAAAGGACAGCTGTGTGGTGCACACAATGGGCATACCAGCTCACATAGATGGGCTCTTCTATCCTCATTAGTTCACGGTCAATGGTAAGAAAATATCCTAGAACTCATCCAGACTGTTCCAATCTAAATGGTAGCATTTTCTCAAGTCTCCCTTGGGTGAACACACATGCATGCATGCTTGTGTACCCACTTCTAACAACAGGTGAGGATCCCAGTAGCTAAAATCTGCAGTACTCACTCGTGTCACAGATACTCATCTCTAACTTTTTGCTAAATAGAACAAAAGGACTGCTCAATGTCATAAGCCACAGTCACAGCCAGAGACAGAAATGTGAGAATTATAAGCTCTACATGTCCAAACTCTTCTGCCAGGTTAGAATCTTTATTTTAGCTGAATTAGGGAAATGCATAAGCCTAGTGAATCAACAGTAATGACTCACTTTAGATCTTCCTTGGCAAGAAAGTCTAAAACGGGTGCAAAGAAATCACTTGTGTTGGATAAAACCAGTCTCGGATTGTGGGCAATTTTCTGTGGGGCCCCAGAGTGTCTGAGTTCACAGGCATGGTTTGTCTCACTTCCACATGCTGCTTTTAGATGCTCCTGTGCCTTAGAGAACTGAGACGTGGCTACCGTCTCATCCCACGCTCCCAGCCCAACCCCTTCTGCACAGAACACGCAGTCAGGAAATCCTGACTCAGTTCAACTCCCAGCTCTAGATCTTCTCTTTCTATGGCTCTAAGGACCTCACTTGACCCTTCTTTGCCTCAGTTTTCTCACCTGTCAAGTGGACACAATTCAATCAATTTTACCTTCTTCACAATATTGTTATGGAGAGCTACCAAGGAAGCATATGAAAGCATAAAAAGTTCATGAAAACTAAGAAATTATTAGTCCTCAAGCATCACACTTTAACCCCACCTCTCATTTCCAGAGACTTGAAGGCTGGGAGCTGCTGCCTCCTTGATAGGTGGGGTAGTAACCCAGAGGATTCTGATAATGAGGTAGAAATTCTTACTGGCACCACTGAGAGGGCTGATTCAACAGGACAAAAACTCACCCAAGAATCATCAGGGTAAAATGCTGGTGGTTGAAGTTATAAATGACTTCCTGACCAAAATATTTTGTGGTAGCTTTAAACCAGCAAACCTCTTGAATCTATGCAGGCCAAACCCAGCCATTGAAAATATGGGAGTGACTGCTGATTCAGCTACCCTCATTCGCAGGAATCTCAAAACTTGAGAGTAAGAGTAACCAAAGTTCAAATTCCTTGTCTCCAAACGAGGCTGAAATTCTGCTTGTTTTCCATGAAGTTTCCTCTAATGTTGCTTCTGTCCTGAACGTGAAAGAGGAGTGTCCTGGAGCCAGGAAGTTCAGCCTAGGCAACACACCAGCAGAGAAGCTACTAGGGAACCAGCGCAAGTCTGGAAGAGCTGAGTTCCTTCTCAGTATCCTTGGTGCTTTAATACCTCTCTCCAACTTTCCCTCTCCTTGCTCCTCGTACCTGTCTCAGGAGGGTCTGGAGAAGCAAACCCTAAGACAAGCATGTGAGTGTGAGTGACTTACTTAGGAAAGGTTCTGGGGGGAAACCAGCAAGGGAGGAGGCAGGAAGGACAGAGGAGAAGTCCAGTAGGTAGTGATTTCAGGCAAAGTCTCAACCCCACTCTGATCCCATGGGAAGCTCTGGAGCGTAAATTATACCTTCAGGTTTGTTCCACCAAAGGCTGGGAATCTGGGCATTCATAGGCTTGCACTGGTCAGTCATTGGTAAGGCCACCTGGGAGTTGTGAACTCCCAGACACTCCAGCATTTATCTGTGGCTAAAATAACTATAATAATCACAACCCAATATTTAACATTTACTGAGTGTTTGTATCTGCTAGGAGCTAGTTTGTGCACTTTACTTACATTAACTAATTTAATCCTCATAATAACCACACTGTGTACGTAAAATTATCATCCTTATTTTACAGATAAGGCAACGGAAGCAAAATAATGTTTTTGATAGCCAACATATCCTGATATGCCAGCCAATAGAACAATTTTTAGGAGTATACTAGAGTGCATCATGAAGTGAATGATTAGCAGTGGCTTAAATAATGAAAGCCTCTTTGATACAAACAGTGTAGAAGATTTAAAAAAAAAGTATTTTGTGAAGAGCATGTAGTCCAGACGAGTTCCATGTTCTCCTATAATAGAGTGGTAACCATGACTGACAAGGGAGGAGGTGCAGATATGATGCATCCAGAACATTTTCAAGGGCTTATGCCAGGTGATCGAAGGGAAACAAGAAACACACATATTTCAGAGTACTTGGAGCCCAGAAGGGAAGATAAGACATACATATAGAGAGCTATAACATCTCTCTGCTTTGAATTTGGCCCTCTCCATAAATCTATTCTTCACACTAAAGGGAGAATCATTTTAAATTTTTCTACAAAACAATCTGAGGCCATCAGGATCCTGCTTTAAAAGCCCTTTGATGTCTTCCCAGTGACCTCAAGTCCATCCTTACTCTGGCAGGCCAGGTCCCTCAGGAACTAGACATGCCAACCCCTCACTAGTCTGCCTAGTCCCCTCTGTCATACAGAGTGGCTCTCAGTACCCAGAAGAAATATGGTCTGGTGCTCTCGCGTTCAGACCTTTACACCTGTTTTATGGCATATTCTTCTTGCCTGTCCCCCACCTTTTTTTTTTTTTTTACCTGTCTCTGCATAGATGTCACAGGGTCTTAGAAGTCTTCTTTGATCTCCCAAAACTGTGTCAGGAGCCATACCTGCATGTCCTCACAGCTCTGGGTATTTACCCCTATTATTAGACTTAGTATTCCACTGCCTTGCACATTTCTTTGAGCCTACGGGAAGAAGATAAAATGAGTTATTAATGGCATTGACCTGTGAAGCTCTATCAAACATTTTCTGGTAAGGAATATGTAATTTTTTATCATCTTTATGAAAAACTTACAAATGTGTTCATCAAATTTGTACATAATATTAAATTAGGTAGGGTTACCAGAATTCTAGATGTGGGGAAAAAATAGTAAGTGTTCTTGAAAAATTAAAAAATGATTTCATCAGCGGAGCTGAATTGTAATATGGCAAATGCCAAGTCATCCTCTAAAGAACATGAATTCAGTAACACAAATATAGGATAGCTAAATGTAAACATAGTGGAAAGACACTTAAGACACATAACTAACCATGAGATAAATGTGAGTAAGCAATGAAGTGCCATTATAGAAAGAAAATGCAGGACAAATTCATATTTTCCAGACGCATTAAATGAGGTTTGACATATTGGTCTGGGAAGAGATTTTTACCTCCATGTGGCTCCAGCAGAGCAGGGCATTCACTTTCAGCCATTAAGTCATAAATGAATGAAATACATTTTGAGGAGATATTAAAGAAAATGAGGTTATTTAGCATAGACTGGAAGAGGGAATTACTGTTTCTGAGAATCAAAATGTTGCTACATTATTAAACTGTTCCAATTAACAACATGCTACATTAATGAACGTTATGTCATTTAGTTTTTACAACAACCTTGCAGGTTAAATATTATTGTCATTATTTCATAGATTTTTTTTTTATGAGAGGGTTGAATTGTTCTTTTTGTTTGGGAGAGATCAAATGGGTCTAAGATTCTAGTTGACAAATCATTTTTCTCCCAAAGACTCTTTGGGGAAATAACTTGCTCATGGGGAGGAAAAATAATTCTAAGCTAAAGCCGTTTACCTAGTTTATGGCCTAATTGTTATATGCTGTAATAATTTTTAAGATTCAAGTGAATGAATGGATACACACAGACAGTGATAAAATATTTAGAATAGTCAGGACTGAAGGTTGTAGAAATCTCTCTCCCTGAGAAGACAGGCAATCATCTGCCAAGCATGGTTTAGATGGGTGGGCTCCACAGTTTTGATGTTTGTGTCTTGATTAGTAAAATATCTATTGAGAATACATACAAAAATATGAATGTTTATTTACTTACAAATTACATGCATGATTGTACTACTACTAAATTTTATACATTTACAAAAATGGAATTTAAAAGGATGCAATGAACTATAGGCAAATATAACTTCATGTATTTTCCTCTTATACTCCAATAATAATAATAATTTTCATAGCTCTGAGGCAACCACACCTCTCTCTGGACACCACTAGCTAAGACATCCACTAGCTAAAGATCCTCTAGGCTTGAGGAGTCAAGAGATTCTAAAAAGCCAGGAAAGGGGGTCAAGGGGAGAGAGAGAGAAAGAAAAGGAGGGAAGAGAGAGGGAAGTGGGAGACTGAGCATTAGTAGACTTTTTAAATATATAACTTGTGCTTAGATCATCGAGGCGTACAGAACTGCTTTCAATACCCATGAGAAAAACTCCTTCCAGGCAGACAGAGCTCCTAGGCCAGAAGACTTCTCCAGTGAGGCTGTTGGGTAAGATTCAGGCCCTGGGAATGCATTTGTGTTGCTCACCCAGGAGCTCTGAGGGTATGGTGGAAAGGGCTGCCCCAGCCTCGCTGGCTCTGCATGCAATCAGGATGCTAGGACTACTTTCCTAATGAAACCTGGGGACAGAAGAGCCGGCATGGGCTTCCCTAGATATACTGATGCTATGATCTGTGACATAAAAAAATGTGAGTTCTCTGAGCATGTGGCTACCCTCCAGTGGGCACATCACTGATAGTCTAACTCAGAAGTCCTCTTTTTTTTATTACTATGTTATGTTAATCACCATACATCATTAGTTTTTGATGTAGTGTTCCATGATTCATTGTTTGCGTATAACACCCAGTGCTCCATGCAGAACGTGCCCTCTTTAATACCCATCACCAGGCTAACCCATCCCCCCACCCCCTCCCCTCTAGAACCCTCAGTTTGTTTCTCAGAGTCCATAGTCTCTCATGGTTCATCTCCTCCTCCGATCCCCCCCCTTCATTTTTCTCTTCCTACTATCTTTTTTTTTTTTTTAACATATAATGTATTATTTGTTTCAGGGGTACAGTCTGTGATTCAACAGTCTTACACAATCCACAGCGCTCACCATAGCACATACCCTCCCCAATGCCTATCACCCAGCCACCCCATCCCTCCCATCCCCCACCACTCCAGCATCCCTCAGTTTGTTTCCTGAGATTAAGAATTCCTCATATCAGTGAGGTTGTATGATACATGTCCTCTTTTTAATAAAAGTGGCCAGTAACACTGAGTGTGGACTTCGAATGAGTATCATCATCAGCTTCCCAAAGACTTGGAGTAATGGAGACCCTTCAATAAAACCCTTCCTTTGTCATCCTTAAAAAAAAAAACAAAGTAAGTTTTCAATGTTTTCATTTGACTGAGAGACCAAGAAAGATAAATTAAAGAAGGGACCTGAGGCAGTTAAGTAGATGGTAGGTTTATGCTGTGGTGGCTGCTACTGTTATTGTTATGTTTTCATGAACTGCCCTTCTACATACACCCTGCCCATTTTACACTCTTAATTTTGGAAATGCATCACAAGCCCTCTTGTTCAAGAGGGTAGGGCGTTGACCAAGTAACTGGGAGTCAACCCTGAATTATCTACAAAAAAATTATCAGTGCTTTGGCTGATGGAGATGTTCCACAATGCATGCAATTTTTTTGTTTGAGGGATGTTCAGAATTTCATTTCCTGATGTTTAAAATCATTCGACAGAATGGGAGGCACAAAGGAACGCTAACAGTAGGGACATCATATGAAACAAGAAAGAGAATCACTCAACCAAAAAGTAATCCTGCAAAATCAAGCTGGTAGAAGAAAGAGAGCGCGACTTATCACCACAGCCAGGTTTTCCTTGTTTGGTATGATGAGGGTTCTGTCACAGGTGGTGGCACTGAGTTGCTTGGCACCTACTACAACCTTTTCCCACTCTGGTGATGTGGGTTGAAGTTGGGGGAAAAGTGTAAAGAAACAAAAATAAATTCATCTTTGTCTTGGACATGCTTATTCTCAGATCCAAATGCTGCTTTGAGATCAGTCTGTTAAAGGAACACCACTGAGAATATGTCATATACCCAATAAGCAAAAATCATGGTGATGTGGAAATGAAACAATTGATCACATTGATCTGTGTTCTAACTTTTTAAATTTGACCAGGGTTAAAATTCTAGCTCTGCCTCTCTCAGTTATGTTCCCTAAATCAATTTAACTCTCGTCTCTAAGCCATTACAGTTTCCCCTCTATAAAATGGGACAGTGATCCATACCCCCCAGAGATAGTGTGAGGATATATGCTCTAATAGGTGAAAAGCATTCAGCTCAGCATCTGCCTCATAGGAAGTGCTCTATAAATGCTAGTCCTCCTCTCACCTCCATTTGATTTTTTTAATTAAATGTTTTATTTTGAAATAATTATAGATTCACATGCAGTTGTAAGAAATGGTACAGAGAGAGCCTCTGTACACTTTACCCCATATCCTCCAGTGGTAATATCTTACAAAACTCTGGTATACCATCACACCAGGATATAGACACTGATACAGTCAAGATGGAGTACAGTTCCATCATCGCAGGAATCCCTCCTGTTTCCCTTTTAGAGCTACACCCAGCCCTGTGCCCTCTCTTGGCTCCTAACTCCCAGCAAACCACTCACCTATTCTCCAATTCTATAATTTTATCATTTCAAGAATGTTGTATAAATGGACTTACACAGTATGTAACATATTGGGATTGGCTTTTTTCACCCAGCATAATTACCTGAAGATTCATCCACATTGTTGCATGTATCAATAATTTGCCCCCGCCTTTTTTTGCTGAATACTATTACATGCTATCCTATTCTGTTAATTTACCAATCCACTAATACCACACACTTTTGATTACCTGCTATGCATATACCACAGTTTAACCATAAACCTACTGAAAGACATCTGGGTTGTTTCTAGTTTTTGGCTATTATGAATAAAACTATTATTACAAAATAAAACTATTATGAACATTTGTGTACAGGTTTTTTTGTGAATGTAAGTTTTCGTTTCTCAAAGATAAATGCCCAAGATTGCAATTCCAGGCTGTATGGTAGTTGCATGTTTCCTTTTCCTAAGAAACTTTCCGGAGTAGCTGTATCATTTTACATTCCGATCCACAATGTGTGTGATTAGGTTTCTCTGCATTCTCATCAACTTTCGTGTTGTCACTGTTTTTTATTTTAGCTGTTCTTTTAGATGTGTAGTGATATCTCATTGCGGTTTTAATTTGCATTTCCCTAATAACTAGTGATGTTGAGCATTTCTTCGTGTGCTTATTAGCCATCCATGTGTTCTCTTCAGTTAATTCTCCCTCTTTTCCTAATTGGATTATTTGGTTTTTACTATTTAGTTTTGATGGTTTCTAAAATATTCCAGATCCTAGTTCCTTGTCAGATATGAGGTTTGCAAATCCTTTCTCTCTGTCCATAACCTATCTTTTCATCCTCTTAAAGTGCTCTTTCGCAGAGCAAAAGTTTTTAATTTTGAAGACATTTGAGGTATTTCTTTATTTTATGGATTGTACTTTTAGTGTCATGTCTATACGTTTTTTGCATAGCCCTCAAATCCTGAAGATTTCTCTTTTTTTTTCTAAAAGGTTTAGAGTTTTAATTTTACATCTAAGTCTGTGATTTGTTTTGAGCCAGTTTTTTAATAAGTTGTAAGGTTTAGATCAAAATTCCATCTATCTATCTATCTATCTATCTATCTATCTAACTTTTGTTTATTTTTCTAGCACCATTTGTTGAAAAGGCAGTCCTTCCTCTATTGAATTGCTTGTCTACACCTTTATCAAAAATCATTTGGACAATTTGTTTGGGTCTATTTCTAAGTTCTGTATTTTGTGTCATTGTTCTGTGTGTATATCTCTCCACTAATACCACACACTCTTGATTATTGTAGCTATATAATAAATCATGAAATTGGGTGGGCTGATTTCTCCCACTATCTACTAGGCTCTAATTTTGGAGTGAGTGGTTCCTCCCACTTTATTATTTGAATTTGTTTCAGCTAGTCTAAAGCCTGTGTTCTTCCATACAAATTTTACAATGAGCTTGTCTATGAATACAAAAACAATTCCTAGGAACCAGATAGGAATTGCATTCAATCTACTGATGAATTTGGAGGAGACAATTGATATTTTTACTATACTGTTACTTCCATTCGTAAACATGTTGTATCTCTTGATTTTTTTAGGTTTCCTTTAATTTCTTGCATCAGTGTTTTAATTTTCATCATACAGATCCTATGCATATTTGTTAATTTTATCTAAGTATTTTATTTTTTAGGAGAGAATTTCATGATACTGTGTTTTTAATTTTCAGTTTCACATGGGTTCGTTGTTAATTATGTAGAAATGAGATATTGATCTTGTATCCTGTGACCTTGATGAACTCATTTGTTCTAGGAGTTTGCAATGTAGATTTTTTGAGATTTTCTATTTTGACAATCATGTTATCTGTAAATAGGAACAGTTTTATTTCTTCCTTTCTAGATGATATGCCTTTTATTTCTTTTCCTTGCTTGCTGCAAGTGACTGGGAATGCCAGTTCTATATTGAATAAGAGTAGTAAAAGTGGGCATCCCTGCCTGATTCCCAGTCTTAGGACAGTATTCAGTCTTTCACCATTATATATGGTGATACCAATTATTGGCTTTCTGCAGATTGTTTATTTATTTATTTATTTATTTTAAAGATTTTATCTATTTATTTGAGAGAGAGAGAATGAGAGATAGAGAGCATGAGAGGGAAGAGGGTCAGAGGGAGAAGCAGACTCCCTGCGGAGCAGGGAGCCTGATGTGGGACTCGATCCCGGGACTCCACGATCATGACCTGAGCCAAAGGCAGTCGCTTAACCAACTGAGCCACCCAGGCGCCCTTTCTGCAGATTGTTTAAATCAAGTTTCCTTTTCTAGGTTTTTAAAATAAATAGAGTTTTATCGCTTCTCGGCCTTTTGGCTAAGATCAAGTGTAAAATAAATAGAGTTTAGATTTTGGCAAATGCTTCTTCTCTATTAACTGATATGATCATGTGATTTTTTTTCCCTTTTTTATCTGTTGGTAATAGTGTATTACATTGATTTTTGAATGTTTGACCAGGCTTTCCTACCTGGATGAAATCCCACCTGGTAATGGTATATAATTATTTTTATATATCATTGGATTTGATTTGCTAAAAGTTTTTGAGGATTTTGCATCTAAGTTCATAACAAATATTAGTCTATAATTTTTTTGTACTATGTCTGATTTTGGTGTCAGGATAATATCAGCCTCATAAATAAGTTGTGATATGTTTCCTCTTTATTATCTAGAAGAGATGCTATAAGACTGGTGTTAATTCTTTAAATGTTTGGTATAATTCTTCAGTGATGACTTCTGGGCCTGAAAATTTCTTTTTTAGGTGCTTTTAAATTAAGCATTCAATTTCTTTAATGA
Organism: Zalophus californianus; assembly: GCF_009762305.2. Taxonomy (NCBI): domain Eukaryota; kingdom Metazoa; phylum Chordata; class Mammalia; order Carnivora; family Otariidae; genus Zalophus; species Zalophus californianus. Next base: position 89,107,592 of record NC_045600.1, read on the forward strand.
TTTGAAGACTATTCAGGTTTTCTATTTCATTTTAGTTGAGTTTTAGCAGTTTATGATTTTTGAAATCCATTATTCTAAATTGTAGAATTTATGAGCATAAAGCTATTCATTGTATTCTCTAGTAGGGTGAATAATGGCCTTCAAAGGTATCCAGGTTCTAATTCCTAGAATCTGTAAATGTTACCTTATATGGCAACAAGAGGCTTTGTTGTTTTAATTTAAGTATCTTGAAATGGGGAGATTATCCTGAATTGTAGAGGTGGGCCATAAATGCAATCACATGTGTCCTTTTAAATGGAGGCTGAGGGAGATTTGGCTCAAAAAGAAGAAGGCAAGGTGGTGACTGAACCAAGAAATTAAGCTGCTGGCTTTTAAGATGGAAGAAGATGCCATGAGCCAGAAGCACAAAGAATGAAGAGCTAGAAGCTGAAAAAGGCAAGGAAATAGATCTGTCCTTAGACCTTCCAAAGGGAGGCCTAGTGAAACTGATTTTGGACTTCTGATCTCCAGAACTATGAGACAATAAATGTATGTTGTTTTAAACCACCACATTTGTGGTAATTTGTTATGGCAGTCATAGGAAACCAATATATACTTCTTGATTATTCTGGTGGCGAGATCTGAAGTGATATGCCTTGTTCCATTCCTAATATAGATGATTTGTCTCTTCTTTCTTTTTATCTTCATCAATCTTGCTAAAGATTTATCAATTTTATTGATATTTTCAAATAGCGGCATTTTTGTTTCATTGATTTTTTATCCCATCATTTTATTCTTTTTCAATTTCATTGATTTATGCTCTTTATGATTTTCTTTCTCTTGCTTGCTTTGGACTTATTTTGCTTTCTTTTGTTGTTAGTTTCTTGAGATAGGAACTTAGGTTATTGATTTTTCACATTTTCTCATTTCTAATGTAAGCATTCAGTGCTATAAAATTGCCTCTCACCACTGGCTTTGGCTGCATCTCACATATTTTGATATGTTGTATTTCCATTTTTATTTAGCTCTGTATTTTTAAAAATTTCCTTTGGGACTTCCTCTTTGACCATGGCTTATTTAGAAGTGTATTGTTTAATTTTCAAGTATTTCAAGATTTTTCCTATTTTCTTTTTGGTTTTGATTTCTAGTTTCATTCTGCTATGGTTGGAGAACACAGTATGATTTATATTCTTTTAAATTTGTTGAGGTTTATAAATAAATAAATAAATAAATAAATAAATAAATAAATAAATTTGTTGAGGTTTGTTTTATGGCACAGGAAATGGTCTGTCTTGGGGAGTGTGTACCATGGGAACTTATTAAAAAGGTGTAATCTGCTATTTTGGAATAGAATATGCTGTCTGTGTTGATTAGATCTTATTGATTGGTTGTGTTGTTCAGATCTTGTATAGCCTTGCTGATTTTCTGTCTGCTAGTCCTATCCGTTGCTGCAAAGGCCATGTTGAGGCCTCCAGCCATAACTGTGCATTTGTCTATTTTGCTTTTCAGCTCTACCAGCTTTTGGTTTACTTGAGGCTCTTTTATTTGATATGCATATATTTAGGATCATTTTGTCTTCCCGATGAATTGATCCTTCTGTGTCTCTAGTAATTTTTCTTTACTGTGAATTCTATTTTATCTGATATTAATACAGCCACTTCTGTTTTTGTTTTTTGGTTACTGTCTCCATGGTGTATCTTTTCCATCCATCTACTTTCAACATTCCTATGCCACTGAATTTGAAGTGAGTTTCTTGTAGACAGCATATAGTTAAGCCATGTTTTTTTTTTCCTTTATCAGGTCTGCCAATCTTTATCTATTGGCAGATGTATTTAGACCATTTGCATTTAAGATAATGATTGGTATGTTAGGGCTTAAGTTTGTCATTTTGGTATTTGTTTTCTGCTTCCACTCTTTCTTATTACTGTTTCTTTTTTCATATCTTACTGTGGGTTATTTGAATATATTTTTAGGATTCTAATTTGATTTATTTATAGTGCTTATGAGTATATTATGATCTAATGGTTTTCTTAATGTTTACTTTCATTATTAAAATATACATACATAACTTATCATGGTCTACTGGTGTCATTATTTTACCACTTCAAGTGAAATGTAGGAACCCTAATTCTATTTAGGTTCTTTTACCCTCCCCACTTCTAAAGCATAATTGTCTTAAGCATATCCTCTACATATATTGAACACCACATTCAATGGTGTTATAATTTTTGTTTCAGCCACCAAACATTGATTTAAGAAGCTAATGAGAAGATATTCAATTATATTTACTCCTATTTTTACCCATTCTAATGTTCTTTCCTTTATGAATTTCCAAAGCTTCTCTGTTCTTATTTACTTTCTTTAGCCATATTTCCATATTTCAGCCATTCTTTAAGGGTAGGTTTTCTAGTAACAGATTCTCATTTTCTTTTGTCTGAGAATGTCTTTATTTCCCTTTTATTGTTAAAGGATAGTTTCACTGGATATAGAAATCATAGTTGATAGTTCTCTCTTTCAGTACTTGAAAGTGATGTGGCATTTCTGGCTTCTATGGCTTCAGATAAGAAATCTGCTGTCATTCAAATTGGTATTCCCTAAAGTTATGTCATTTCTCTATGGTTGCTTTCACAATGTTTTTCTTTGTCTTTAGTTTTCAGAAATTGAATTATAACGTGTCTTGATATGAGTTTCAGTAGCTGACCCTATTCAGTATTTACTCAACTTCTTAAGTCTGTAGATTTATGTCATTTGTCAAATCTATGGCATTTTCAGCTATTATTTAATTGGATACTTCTTCAGTAACATGTTCTCTCTCTTTTCCTTCTGAGATCTGAAGATACAAATGCTACTTTGTTATTGTCCCACAGATCCCTCAAGACTCAGTTAATTTTTTCAATCTATTTTCTCTCTGTTCAGAGTAGGTATATTCTACTGATTTGTCCTCAGGTTCATTGATTCTATTCTCTGTCATCTCCACTCTACTATCAAATTCATTCAGCCAGTTTTTATTTTGATTATTACATTTTTTTAGTTCTGTTCTGTAATTTCCATTTAATTCTTTTTTATAATTTCTATTTCTTTGCTTATATTCTGTTTTTTTTCATTTGTTTCAAGATAATTTGTAATTACTTGTTGAAACATTTTTATGATGGTTGCTTAAGTCCTCATCAGATAATTCCAACTCCTGATTCATCTTGGTTTGATATCTTTAGGTTATCTTTTCTCATCATGTTGTGATTTTCCTGGTTCTTGGCATGATTAGTGATTTTTCTCTTTTATCTGAACATTTGGGATATTATATATATTTTTTAAGATTCTATTTATTTGTTTGACAGAGAGAGAGAGAGAGCACAAGTAGGCAGAGAGGCAAGCAGAGGGAGAGGGAGAAGCAGACTCCCCACTGAGCAGGGAGCCTGACGTGGGGCTTGATCCCAGGACCCCGGGATCATGACCTGAGCTGAAGGCAGGCATTTAACCGACTGACCACTCAGGCACCCCTGGGATATTATATTATGAGACTCGGGATCCTATTTAATCTTCCTTTTTTATACTCCTTCATTGTCTTGAGTTGGGTGGAAGATTATCACCCCACTGGCCCACCAGGGGTAAAATGACTCACCAGAGGTAAAAGGACTCACACACCACTTAGTTACTGCAAGGTAAGAGCAGAAGTTCCCCTCCCCACTGGGCTCCACTGCCACCATAGGAGGGAGGAGAGGATGCAGAGTGCCACTAGTCCTTCCTCAAACCCTCATTAATTGTGGGTGGGGGGCAGGAGTGGAGGCTCAGTTACCTACTGCATCTCATGACATACAGCATGTGGGGAAGGGAGGGAGAACAGGAGTGTCAGCTAACCTTGTTCAGTCTTATTGTGTCCAGCTCACTACTAGACCCTGTTGACACTCTTCTACCACTGAAATTGAAGCACTGCTTGTGTCTGCTGGGTGGGAAATAGAAGATCAGCTTCCTGCCCATCAACACCACTAGGCAAAGGGATCAGAGCATTGTTCACTTCTCCAGATGTGGAGTATGAAGTGGAAGATGAATTCTCTACTTTTCCTATTGAAACTTCACAGGGGGTGATGGTACAGGTTTTCCATTGGTATTTGACAGGATTATGGCAAGTATTATCAAAAAGTTTTCTTGTTTTGGGTCACCTTTTCCTGGTTTTTCATCTGGGGGAATATGCCTTTTTTTTGGCACTTTTTAAGTCAGTGCCTGTTGGCTTCTAAAGCCCCTCTGAAGGATACATGGGACACAATAAAGAAATCCAGAGAACTCACCACCTCGTCATTCCTCAAATCCTGATGTCCCTATACAGTTTGCCTTTTTTCACCTTTCAGAACCTACCTATGCTTGTTGTTGTATGATGTTCAGGGTTTTTTAGTTGTAAAAGGGAGGATCTGAGAATTATGGGGCTACTCCATCCTGGATGAACCAGAAGTTCCCTTTTGATTTTAATATTCTATATGTGACTTTTTAAAAACAAAAGTCCCTAGTAGTAATTGTCAAATTTAGATTGTAATTCCCACCAGAAGATGGTAATTCAAAGACATCATACATATGGTAAGTGAAACATATTTTAAGTGAAATCTTTTCACTTGGAAGATTCCATCAGAGGGATGTGTTTTCACATGTGATTTTCATTTAGGATCCTCACTTTAGAGATGCTTTTATCTGTGAAGATGACATCTTCTAGTCATTAGAATCACAGAGATATAATTGGCTGCTCCCATGTTAGGGGCATAGATATTTACAATTGTTAGACCTTCTTGTTGGATAGACCATTTAAGTATGATATAGTGTCCTTCCTCATCTCTTATTATAGTCTTTGGTTTAAAATCTAATTTGTCTGATATAAGGATTGCCACCCCAGCTTTCTTTTGATGTCCATTAGCATGGTAAATGGTTTTCCACCCTCTCATTTTCAATCTGGGGGTGTCTTTGGGTCTAAAATGGGTCTCTTGAAGACAGCATACTGATAGGTCTTGTTTTTTTATCCAATCTGATACCCTGTGTCTTTTGATTGGGACATTTAGCCCATTTACATTCAGGGTAACTATTGAAAGATATGAATTTAGTGCCACTGTATTGCCTGTAAGGTGAATGTTACTGTATATTGTCTATGTTCCTTTCTGGTATATGTTACTTTTAGGCTCTCTCTTTGCTTAGAGGACCCCTTTCAATATTTCTTGTAGGACTGATTTCGTGTTTGCAAATTGCTTTAGTTTTTGTTTGTCCTGGAAGCTTTTTATCTCTCCTTCTATTTTCAATGACAGCCTAGCTGGATATAGTATTCTTGGCTGCATATTTTTCTCATTTAGTGCTCTGAATGTATCATGCCAGTCTTTTCTGGCCTGCCAGGTCTCTGTGGATAGGTCTGTTGCCAATCTAATGTTTCTACATGAGGTTACAGATCTCTTCTCCCAAGCTGGGAGGATTTTCTCTTTGTCTCTGAGACTCATAAGTTTTACTATTAGATGTCGGGGTGTTGACCTATTTTTATTGATTTTGAGGGGGGTTCTCTGTGCCTCCTCGATTTTGATGCCTGTTTCCTTCCCCAAATTAGGGAAGTTCTCTGCTATAATTTGTTCCAATATACCTTCTGCTCCCCTCTCTCTTTCTTCTTTTTCTGGGATCCCAGTTATTCTAATGTTTCATCTTATGGTATCACTTATCTCTCGAATTTGCTAGAACTCATACAGGAATTCAGTAAAGTGGCAGGATATAAAATCAATGCACAGAAATCAGTGGCAATCCTATACACCAACAACAAGACAGAAGAAAGAGAAATTAAGGAGTCGATCCCATTTACAATTGCACCCAAAACCATAAGATACCTAGGAATAAATCTAACCAAAGAGGCAAAGGATCTGTACTCAGAAAACTATAAAATACTCATGAAAGAAATTGAGGAAGACACAAAGAAATGAAAAAAAACATTCCATGCTCATGGATTGGAAGAACAAATATTGTGAAGATGTCAATGCTACCTAGAGCAATCTACACATTTAAAATACCATCCACTTTTTTCAAAGAAATGGAACAAATAATCCTAAAATTTGAATGGAACCAGAAAAGACCCCGAATAGCCAGAGGAATGTTGAAAAAGAAAAGCAAAGCTGGTGGCATCACAATTCCGGACTTCCAGCTCTATTACAAAGCTGTCATCATCAAGACAGTATGGTACTGGCACAAAAACAGACACATAAATCTGTGGAACAGATTTAAGAGCCCAGAAGTGGACCCTCAACTTTATGGTCAACTAGTCTTCGACAAAGCAGGAAAGAATGTCCAATGGAAAAAAGACAGTCTCTTCAACAAATGGTGTTGGGAAAATTGGACAGCCACATGCAGAAGAATGAAACTGGACCATTTCCTTACACCACACACAAAAATAGACTCCAAATGGTTGAAAGACCTAGAGGTGAGACAGGAGTCCATCAAAATCCTAAAGGAGAACACAGGCAGCAACCTCTTCGACCTCAGCCACAGCAACTTCTTCTAGAAACATCGCCAAAGGCAAGGGAAGCAAGGGCAAAAATGAACTATTGGGATTTCATCAAGATAAAAAGCTTTTGCACAGCAAAAGAAACACTCAACAAAAACAAAGGACAACTGACAGAATGGGAGAAGATATTTGCAAATGACATATCAGATAAAGGGCTAGTATCCAAAATCTATAAAGAACTCAACACCCAAAGAACAAATGATCCAATCAAGAAATGGGCAGAAGACATGAACAGACATTTTTCCAAAGAAGACATCCAAATGGCCAACAGACACATGAAAAAATGCTCAACATCACTCGGCATCAGGGAAATCCTATTCAAAACCTCAATCCAAATCACCACTTCACACCAGTCAGAATGGCTAAAATTAACAAGTCAGGAAACAATAGATGTTGGCGGGGATGCGGAGAAAGGGGAACCCTCCTACACTGTTGGTGGGAATGCAAGCTGGTGCAGCCACTCTGGAAAACAGTATGGAGGTTCCTCAAAAAGTTGAAAATAGAGCTACCATACAACCCAGGAAATGCACTATTGGGTATTTACCACAGAGATACAAATGTAGGGATCTGAAGGGGTACATGCACCCCGATGTTTATAGCAGCAATGTCCACAATAGCCAAACTATGGAAGGAGCCAAGATGTCCATCAACAGATGAATGGATAAAGAAGATGTGGTGTATATATACAATGGAATATTATGCAACCATCAAAAGGAATGAAATCTTGCCATTTGCAACGATGTGGATGGAACTGGAGGGTATTATGCTGAGTGAAATAGTCAATCAGAGAAATACATGTATCATATAATCTCACTGATATGAGGAATTCTTAATCTCAGGAAACAAACTGAGGGTTAGAGTGGTGGGGGGGGGTGGGAGGGATGGGGTGGCTGGGTGAAAGACACTGGGGAAGGTATGTGCTATGGTGAGCACTGTGAATTGTGTAAGACTGATGAATCACAGACCTGTACCTCTGAAACAAATAATACATTATATGTTAAAAAAAAGAAGAAGAAGAAGATAGCAGGAAGGGAAAAATGAAGAGGGGGAAATCGGAGGGGGAGACGAACCATGAGAGACTATGGACTCTGAGAAACAAACTGAGGGTTCTAGACGGGAGGGGGCGGGGGATGGGTTAGACTGGTGATGGGTATTAACGAGGGCACGTTCTGTGTGGAGCACTGGGTGTTATGCACAAACAATGAATCATGGAACACTACATCAAAAACTAATGATGTAATATATGGTGATTAACATAACAATAAAAAATTATAAAAAACTAATGATGTATGGTGATTAACATAATAAAATTTTTAAAAATTTAAAAAAATAGAATCACAGAGATAAATGGAATAAACCTACTGACTCTTTAAATAGGACAGTGAACACCAGAAGTCTGTTAATAGTTTGGAGCTACCTGAACTGCTCTACCTCATCATCTCAATGCCATGACCTTCGAACATTAGACTCTGTTCCTCTATGATAAATCCTATGTGGACTGTCTTCTCTACTCCCTAACAAAGGCCAGATATTATAAAACTTTAACTCCCTTTAAGAAATAATTACACCATTTCATGGAAAATTTAGAAGGCACAGACTTGAGATACAAACACCCTTCATTTATGAAATAAACAGTCCTGTATATTGGTATTAAGATCAGAACGGGTGTTATTCCACAGATCTGTCTTAGCACACTTTTCCTCCCAGACCATGGGTTGACTGTTCATATGAAATGCATCAAGCTCACTGTACAAAAGTATACCAAGTACATACTTTGTATGCCAGAGTGATGTGTACCAGAACACGGGATATATTTATTTTGGTCCTCACTAATTTTTGCACAAATTCCTTAAATTATTTGTTAACCTCAATTTTTTTGTAGAGCAAGTAAGGAATAAAAAATCTCTGTTAAACATATAAATGTATACCTGGATTTTTCAATGGAATGGTTATTTTTCCTTCTCGAATAAGGAAGTCAAGGAAAGGAAGAATATTTTCTACAATGGTAAGACATCAGAGTTGTCTATGAAATTTGAGGATAAGTCATATACTGGGACTGTAATACCTATTCCACATTCTCTATCTGTAACGGTTAGACTCATGTTTCAAAGCCCAGACCACAGACCTCCACCTCTTTAGAGCCTTATCTACTCCCTGTAGCCAAAAGCAATTGTTTCTTTATTGTGTCTTCATAGAATGATAATATATCTTCTTAACACACTTCTTTGTTTTATCATATATGCTCTCATTTATCTGATCCTAACTCTAGATTATAAATCCCTTGAGGTATTGGAATAAGTTTTATTTCCCTTTGTAATTGCCATAAAGTTCTCCATAGTCCCTGCTAAGCACATAGAAGGTGATAAACAGATATTTCACAGTGATTATCAAATTCAGCTATACTTTAGACTCACCAAGAGCATTTTTAAAATCATCCAGATCAACTAGGTCAGAATCTAGTTGTAGAGCCTATGAACTGAGACTTTTTAAAGTGATTCCAGGTATGGTATCATAGAAAGATACATGATCTTTGTCCCCAGTTCCTGGCACAAAGTTCCTAAAACTCTTGGAATTCCCTGAGTGATAAAGGTTATAGGAGTATATTTTGTCCTAATGAGGTGACTCTTGGTAGCCCCTATATGGCTTCAAATGGAGGCTGGTCACTAGAAAGATCTAGATTGGAATCTTGGAATTTTCAGCCTCACCCCCAACCCCCAGAGAGAGAACAGGGGCTGGGGATTGAGTCAGTCGCCAGTGGCAAGTGATTTAATCAACCATATCTGCATAACAAGACATCCATAAAAACCTTAAATGATGGGGTTCCAAGAGCTTCCAGGTTAGTGAACACAGCCATGTGCTGGGAAGGTGGTGTACCCCAGCCTCACAGAACAGAAGCTCCTACACTTGGGACTCTTTAGGACCTCACCCTGTATACCTCTTCACCTGGTTGTTGAATTGTAGCCTTTATAATGTCCTTTATAATGAAGTAGTAAAAGAAAGTAAAGTGTATTCCTGAGTTCTGTGAGCTGTTCTAGCAAATTATCAAATCTGAGGAAGGGTTCATGGGAACCCTTGATTTATAGCTAGTCAGTCAAAAGTACAGGAGTCCCAGGACTTACAACTGGCATCTGAAATAGGGGATAGTCTTGTGGGACTGAACCCCTAAGCTTTGAGGTCTGTGCTAACAGTGGGTAGTTGGTATAAAAATTGAATTCTTGAACATGCAGTTGGTGTCTGGGAAATCAGAAACTTTGTTGTTGTTGTTGGAAAATACCCTACACCAGGGCATCAAAATATGCAGCCAAAATTGAGGATCTGATTTTTGACAGGCAGGCAACCACAACAGTAGACATGCATGACAGATGTTATGTACATTTTAACTAAATACACATGCGTCAGAAATTCTCTCCTGGTTGTATCAATAAAGACTGCCCTTGACCAAAAAAATAAAGATTTTAAAAACTTAAATCTTAAAAAAATCTTATTACTAAGAAGGATCATTCTAATTAGGAGCTTCAAGCACACAACTGTTTTCACAGAGGCAATCTTGAATACTCAACCTGTGTGTGTTGCTTTTGCTCTCAAAACTGATGCAGATGGGGAGCAGGATTGATTGCAGACAGGCACAAGAAACTTTCAGAGATGATGGGAATGTTCCAAAACTAGATTATAGTGATAGTTGCACAACTTTATACATTTAAAAAAGTATTAAATTATAAAAAATTAAAATAGTAATAGAATAAAAAGCGCCACAAATAGATTTTCCTCTTTTCTGAATTAAGGGCAGTTTTAAAAACGTGAATTATGTTCTTGAAGATTAATGTTGATCATGGAAGAACTAGTGTAACACCCGAAGAGGACATGAATTCACCTCTTTGTCCCTGGTAAAGCTCTTCTTAAAGCCAAGCATGAGCAGAATTATGAAAGAAGTACAGATTGTTTGCAAGGCACGCTCTCTCTCTCTCTCTCTCTTTCTTTCTCCTTTTCAACAAAGAGTAGAGCTATCTCCTGAATTTGCCTACCCCAGATGTCTCATCAAGCTGAACCTGCCCTCCTTGGCTGTAGTATAATCTCAGGGCTCCCTGCTTCTGCAATTACCCAAACCCTAGGTGATGCCTTCTGGCCAGTCCTCTTCTATTAATTTCTTATATGATTCCATGCCTCTAACATCAAGAACACCTCGTGACCAAGGCAAGAAACTCCTTGACCCCAGTGCAGCTTTACCAGTCCCCACAGACAGCACCATACCAGGGTCAGAGAGGAGAAGCCACATACTGGCTTCAGTCCTACTAGAGCGCTGCAATAACACTGGGACCTGCAGTGCAAAAGGGCCCTGGAACCCTACCTGATGCATATACAAATCTCTCATCAATGTTGCTAGCTGATCTCCCCTTGTTGGAGGTTTCCCTAATTATTTTTCATCAGGCCCATACCAGCTCATGGCTACTGTAGGCCTGGCTGAGATGTGTGAACACACTTAGCAGGTTAATAAATTGAAGCCCAGTTAGCATAGTTCTTGGAATAATGGTTGAGCCTGAAGAAGAAATGAGTTCAATGCTGTTGAGAGAAGGGCAGAGAAAGGAGCCCACACTCAGACCCCATGAATGGTTCTTAGCAATCTAGCTCTGGACACATTTTTTTTACATCTTCTCAGAGAAATAAAAGGTTCACTTTGATCTGAGCACTTCCTCTAGAAAGCCGGTATAGCTGCCACCTATTGTTACTAGAGCATGCTCCAGAACACCTTGACTTATACTCCAGCAGCTAATAAAATACTCCTTTCTACCCCAAACATCATTCTCCCTGAGAAGTTCTGATTGGTGTGATATTTTGAATCTTGTTTTATTTCTGTTCACACTCCATCACCCCACGTGGATTGGGAATCGTGGACAGCTGCTTGGCTCGTCCAGCCACTCACTATTCTGACTATGTTCTTAGAGCCAGGTTAATGCTCCCAGGTAAATCACTTGACTGATACATGACACACTTTTTTCCTTGTGTATCAATGGCAGAGAACCATGAGCCTTCCTCTGTGTTCAAGAAATGGGAACATTTCACACTCATGTTCTGTCACTGACATCTTACCAGTTTTCCAAGGGGAATGACTTTCACATTGAGAATCACAGATCAGGTAGTAAGCAGGTATGATGCTATGATAAGCTTTTGGGAGAAGATATTTTCAGAAGGGCTTTTAGAACCTTTCAATCATGCAAATAAGTATTTGCCCACTAGCCAAATATAAGCTGTCCTTTCTGCTAAGTATCTCCAACTCCATTACCAGTTCTTTATGGAGAGAACATCTGGTGCTTCCACACCTTGCTTGGCAGTCTTCATCAATGACCCACCCTCCAACACAGTTAAGGAGCTATTTGCCTAATGTAAGTCCCAGAAAAAAGCATGCATCATAAGACTTTATTACAGTCCCTAATCTGTCTGAAGTATTCAGCAAACCATAACCAGAATGATATCCAAGTAGAAAGGTTATGCTGCTGGCACAGACTATCGGTAGGATATAATATTATATAAGCAGATTTGACCAAGAATATCTCAGAAAAAAAACCTTAAAATTGTACTGGTCTGGTGACTGGCTATTTATGCTGCCCATTTCTTAATTTCATTTTGCTTATATAAGACAAACACCCAATTTCTCAGTTCCCCAGGCTTTAGAACAGCGGGTTCGTAACGGTTTCTCTCTGGGATCTTTTTGAGAAATAATGATATGGTATGTGATGATGCCATTATATTTGTTCAGTAATATTCCCTGAAAACCTGGACCTCCTCACTATAGGTCTTACACTGAAGAGGCTAGAAGGGTGGGTAAGACAAATCAGGATGTGAAATTCTTTGAAATGACAAGCACAGCTAAAGATGATTGTTACACATTGTGTATGCCTCAATAGTCTTAATTAAACTTAAGACTTTTGGAATGATATTAGAATATTCAGTCACTGCATTAATAAAACAGACACTAGAACCCCTTCACAACGTAACAAATGTGTGTGAATCATTTATATGATTTTTTTCTGTACGATGATGTTTGACAATAATCAGATGATAATGAAATGTATAATTAATAATAAAAATGCCAACATCTGTTAGCTTGTTATTACAGACTGATTTTTTCAGTGCACTATTTCAAATGTGTCACCATTAACCTAATTTATATTAAAATCTGCTAAATACAATCTGCTTTCATTAGTTGTTAATTTCGGTTGGCACATGACACCAAGGAGATGCTTCTCTCTGCTCTCCCTATTTCTCACTCCTGTCTAAACCAAAGATTTCCCCCAAATGTCTTTAAAAACTGGCTGCCTCAAACTCAAATGTTCTGCGAGCAGATGGATCAGGTTGGCTACGTGGTTGCTCTCAGCTGAGAATGATCAATCCTCTGAGCTTGAGAAAATAGGACTTAGTCTCAGGAAGAGAAGTGGCTCAGCTGCAATCTCCCTCTGATAATTTTCTGTCCAGTCACCTGCATGTCTGTGCCATCCTCCCTCACATCCATGCACAGTGACACATCGAGCCGGGGCCACTTTCTCAGCTAGGAGGATGCAACTGTGCTTCCACAAGGTACCAATCAGTGTGGAGTTCTAAACTACATCCACTCTCAGTCTCATTCAAAGGTTGAGGGCAAATCTCTTTAAAGGGACAACTGCTGGTGACCAGATGTTTTCCACCAATGAAAAGCATGGGTACAAGATGAACCTGGAGCATCTTGTAGTACCAGAAAATAAGGACATGCTTAAAACAAGTAAAAAAAAAATGTAAAAGCCAACATATTGATAGGGGTATGTAAAAGGGGCACAGAAGGCAACTGAAAGAGCTCCCAGTGGGCAAAGTTGGAACAATTTGGATACCAAAATAAATAAAGGGGTATTGAATTATAACCCGATAACAAAATAAAGTGGTATTGAATTATAACCCCCAAAATAAAATAAATATCCATAAACACCTAACATTATAAATAAATGATTGGATACATTAATAAATGGGGAATAAGAGTCAAATCTTCCACACAGGAAAATTCCAAGTAATTTATGGAGGTACACCACTCTCAAGGAGGGAGAGCATAACTCCCCACTCCTTAGGTATGGGCTGCACATAGTGACTTCCTTCCAAAGAAGGCTGAATGGAAAGGGGGGTGGGGAGGAAGAGTAACTTTACAGGAGAAACCTGACAAGTACTACCTCAGCCAGGTGATCAATGCCAACATCAACAGTCATAAATCATGTTGATGGTTTGTGCCTTTGATATGATGTGATGAAAATGGCACTCTATCTGTGTGTTCTTCTTCCCAGAACCCAGAGCTCCAATAGTATCATGAAAAAAAAAAAAAAACAAACATCATATAAATCCCAGTAGTGGGACATTCTTCAAAATACCTGATGAGCACTCCTCAAAACTGTCAAGGTCATCAAAAACGGTCTGAGCAACTGCCACAGCCAAGAGGAGCCTAAGGATACTTGACAACTAAATGTAATGTAGTATCCTGGAGGGGATCAGAAAAAGGACATTAGGTAAAAAAACTGAGGACTACTAAATAAACTGTGGACCTTAGTCAAGAATAACGTGTTAATATTGATTTATTAATAAACAAATATATCGTATTAATGTAAGCTGTTAACAGGGGAAAACTGGATGCAGGGATATATGGGAAGTCTCTGTAACTCTTTTACATTTTTCTGCACATCTAAAACTGTTCTGAAAAATAAGGTTTATTTTTAAAAAAGCATGTGTAATTTTTTCTTTTAAGAAATATTGGACACCAAGGATAATTCACAGTGTGAGGAGCAAACAGGCTGGGACCAAGGCAAGATTCCCATGCGCCAGTCATCTCACCATCTGCAGGGGTTTCCCTGCAGATGGGATGAACCAAGGTGTCTCAGGAATGAGGCTATATAAAGAACGGGGACTGTCGTTAAGATACAAGTATGTCTGTTATCTTCAAAAGCTTGCTGTGGTTTTAAAGCAACCCTTGAGATCCTGCCCAGCTCCACCTGAGAGTGAACTTGTGAAATTATCTGAGCCCGGAGGGAGCTCAAAGAAATGTCTTGTACTTTAGTGAAACTGGTGATTCTCTCACAAATAGGAATCAGTACTCCGTGAAAAGACTTCCAATGTACCTAAAGGATCATTATAAAGGAAGTTGTTTATTAATCTAAAAGAATTTTATACATTCATGGTATCTTTTCAAATAATCTGTCTTAGCAGCCTTATTTGATGTATTGCAGATATTTTCTCCTCTCCTTTATGAACTGAAGGTCGTCAGGGTTGGCTACCTCTGCCTCCTTGCTGCTTAGTAATGGAGAAAAGATGATGTTATGTAATACACTTCCCAAGTCAAGAGTTAACTAGTCATAAAAAAATCCCAATTATGTGCACCCAAAAGAATACGATATTAATGTTAAATATGGCCATAGGCCAGTCTGGGAGAAAAGCTGAAAAATTACATACTTTTTTTTTTTAAAGATCACTTCTTGAACAGAAAGTGGTAATAATAATGTTACACACCTACGCAGTCCTTTATATTCAAGAAATCTCAAAGTACTTCAATTATTCCTCATATCCACGGGGCTCACATTTCTTGGGAAACGAAGTCACTAGTGATAAAAACCTGGTCCCCAATGGTCTGCCTTTTCAAAGCAAGTTAAATGGAGCAGAGTGGGGGGGGGAGGAGTTGCACCAGGTCCCCACAGCTGCTTCTGGCCCTGAGGGCAGCTGCAGCATCCATCCCTCCTTTATCCCCTTCCCACATGTTCATGCAGCTTGGGGAGCAGGGTGAAAGGGTGAAATAATGAGTGGCCGTGCTGAGCAGCAAGGACAGCAGGAAACAAGAGCCACTTATAGAAATATCATGGCTTTAAGCAGATTTTTAAAAACACATGGACACTTTTCAAAATTGGAGGCTAAAAATGAGTGAAAATTGGGTTTGTTGGCAGAGGATCTATCTATGAATCCTGGGTCTGTTATTTGCTGTTTGTGTAGCCTTAGGAATGTCTCTGTCTTCTCCGCGTCTCTATTTCTGTCTTTCTGTGTTTCTCTCTCTCTACCCCTGCTCTCTCTTCACCTTTTCCAAAATTTCTAGTTCCTAATTTCTGCCTCATGCTTATGAGAGTAACTGCTATGGGCTAAGGTTAACGGAATCCTTATCTTGACAAGGCTTAGATCCCGGCTGGCTGGGTTCTTCCAAGAGTCCTTGGCCGGGAGTTTGGGGGATACGAAGCTCCTTTTGTGAGGAAGAGGGACTCCCCCTGGCTTGTCGCACCTAAACTCCCATTCCTTAGCCAGGAACCCAGGTTGACAGGACTTTGCTCCCTGCTCCTTTTCAGCCCTCTCTGCCTCTCTACTTTCTTGCCTTTTAACTGAACTGAACTGCTTTTTTTCCCCCCAGTCTCGTGTCTGCACCCACGACTCCCTCAGCCGTGAAACACTGTGCTCCCCAACCCTGCCCACTGGTATTGCTCACTCTATAGAAAACTCAGCTCTTTGATAATCCCCAGCATGCCTACTGTCTGATGGTACTGTGTGTACCTCTAAGGTAGAACGGAGCATGCTGTGCTACAGTTGTTGGTTTCTTTGTTTGCTTCCCCCCGTCTAGCCTTGAAGGCTGTATCACCAGGGCTCAGCACAGTGTCTGGCACATAGAGCTACTCAGTAAATGTTTGCCGAATTAATCATGATCTGTTTCCCCAGCCTTATTAATGGAGTCAGCCTACCTAACTTGGTGATGTTTTGTTGTTTTTTTTGTGTTTTTTTTTTTTTTTTGTATTTTAGAGACAGGATCGGATTTTTTTTTGTATTTTAGAGACAAAATGATGGACATTGTTGTTTTGTGCACAGATATGTCATGTGCCTATTAAAGTGGATTTGAAAGTAGTCAGTGCCAGTAGAGGATTTATGTGAGGATACTAACAGAAATAGAGCAAGTCTGAGCTGGAAAGAAATGTAGAGATGACTTGTGCAACCCCCTCCTTTTACACATGAGTAAACTGGGGTGCAGAGTTTAAATATCTTGACAAAGGTCATTCGAGAACACTGTGATTTTTGACTCAGAACTCAGTGCTTTTTCTACTCCTCTTCACCCTGTAATAGAAACAGAGAAGTGCGCGCGCGCGCGCACACACACACACACACACACACACACACACACACACACACACACACACACACACACACTGAATACATAGCTGCTGAGGACCCACTGTGAGTACAGCAGGGTGCATGGCTTTTTGAGCACCCAGAGCCACAGGCCTTACACTCAAAGACTTCTCTGTTTAGTTGCAGAGGCAAGACATGCACATATCTACATAAAAGCAATGCAGCAATCCGAGAGGAGGCACGAGGTTTCAGAAGGCCTGTAGTGGTTCAGCGAGGAGTCCATGAGAGAGAGAGCTAGAGACTGAGAGAGAGCAAAGGGGACAATGTAGGAGAGCAGAGAGAGAATGGACCATGCCCCCTGAGAGATCGGGCTAAATATGCAATAACGGTGGAGAAGGCCATTCCAGGAGAGCAAGCACAGGCAGTAAGGCAGGAGAGGTCTGGTGGTGTATGATTTTATCCTGTGCTTTGGCTGTGAACCACCTCAGATAATGCTTGGAAAATGGCAGAGTAGCTAGATATATTGAGAGGTAGAGATGGAGGTGGAAATAAGGGGAAAGAGAGACAGACAGACAGAAATAGGGACAGGGATGGGCATTGTTGTATGGTCCAGCTACCAAGTAGGATTCCCCAAGTATACCAGAAAAAGGAGACTGGAATTGTGTGAGTCTCTACCGAGTCAAATATGTGCAATGTCTTTTTCTACGGTCATCACACTTGTATTGACACGAAGACAGCACATGGTGAATACACCATGCACAGTGAGTGCAGAGGCTTAAATCTATTACTTTGCACTTGTGACCTCCGCTTTTCTGATGAAAAACATGGTTTGGACTAGTTACCATGAACGGACTTGGCTCTCTCTGCCACGTAAAGTGTCTAGGGCTTGCATTCCCACTGGTCTGGAAGATCTGACAAAGGGAGGAAAATGTGTGTTGCCTGTACAATGCAGCTTCTCACGGCCTCCAGCAAAGCCTCTGAGGCAGGTTGGAAGGGGAAAAGTGTCAGGGCTTCGTTATAGGCTTCAGATATGGAATCCGGCTGTAGTGTGTGACGTGGCAGAGTAGGTCTTCTCAAACTTCTATGTATTTGCCAATCACCTGGGGACCTTATTAAAATACGGATTCCAATTCAGTTGCTCTAGCATGAGGCCTGGGAGTCTGCATTCAGAACAAACGTCCAGGAGATGGTGACCCTGATCATAAGTGAGGTTGGAAAGCAGTCAATTAATCCTCCCTCGTTTAGACTACCCTCATCCCTGAGTATACCTGGGCAGCTTTTAAAAATTATCTACGCCAAGTCTCACTCCAGCCTTTCTGTTTTATTTGTGTGAAGTAGTGAATACATTCAAAGATCAAAATATTTGTACCATGATTTGTCCTCCTACTTAGTATTTATTCCTGCAAATATCATAAACTTTTAGACAATTAATCTGTTCCTGGCATATTGTGAATCCTCTCAGTCAATGCATGGTTGATAAATGAGTGAAAATGATATACAGATGTTAAGTGCATACACAGTACCAGTCGGCATTAAAAATCATTGTGTCATAGATAATGTCATATCACTTAAGTAAAAGTGTTTAATTATGACAAAAGTGGATCGTGTCAACTATACAGTTTGATGGAATTAATTCTAGCTTTCTAGTCACAGTAAGGAGGGCTCTTCCACATCAAATAGTTTCTACTGGTGGGTCATGGAAAAAACTCAAGTGGCTCTTGGGACCTGTCCTGTTCCCATCAACTGTAGGTGTTTCCTTTTGGAGGCCTGAGTTAGTCTTGAACAACAAAATGAAGCTTACTAACATTAAGAGAGGGACTAAAATTAGCATATTGGAGACTTTTCAGGGACACAACATGCCGATCCATGAGTCTCTAAAAGGGCAAACACATCTGTTTCCAAGACAACAAAAGAACATCCACTCTGGTGAAGATGTTGAGATCAGCCTCTCCACAGTGAAGTAAGCATGTGGGTGCTGGGACTCTATCAGAGACCTGGTTGGGTTCCAAATCTGGTTCATTGCTTGCAGCTTTGATAATCCAAACAAGAAGGAAAAGGGAAGCTTGGAAAATTATGTGCTGCTTTAGCCCCCTATTGGAAACATCTCTAAGAAAACAGTCAAGTTGTGGATAATGAGCATCTCCCTTTTATCTTCTTCTTCTTCTCATGTATTGTGTTGTTCCTATTGTAATCACTGCAAAACAATTTCCAACTTAAGGGACCCCTTGTCCCTCTCTGAAGACACAGGGCAAGTGTATGCTGCTGTGTGTAATTCGCAACACATCTAGAAAACAATGGCATCTTCCAGAGTTGCTCCTTGCCTTGTCACTCCCTGGCCTTCTCTCCCATCTTCTCTCTACATAGACTAACTTACCTGCAGATTGGCTCCCAGGTGGTGGCAGAGTGGGTGAGAGATGTGTGCCAGGAAGTCTCAAGAAGGATGTTTGAGGTTATAATGCCCACCTAGACATGAGAACTGGAGCTGAACATATTTGGAACTATCTCCATTTATAAATAAGAAAAAGATGCTCCTGAACATTGGTAGAATCATTTGGGGGAAAGAGAAAAATCAGATGGCATTTTCAAGATTTTTAGAGTGGAAAGAAGAAAATCAAATTGCTGTAGCTAAACTGGGAATGTTCTACGGACAGCATAATTCTGAATCACAGTATTTCTCTCAGCCCAAAGGGCTGAGCATATACTGATCCATATTCATACTTAGGACCATGCATTCACTTTCTTGGATATGATGACAAAAGCAACCAGGGAGTTCAACTTCAGGATAGGAATGAAAGGAAATGACTGCTTGTGTGAGTATGACTGGATTTACTTATTCACTAGGTAAACGTGTCCCCTTTGGCAAAATATGTCACTAGCTGAAAAATGTATCACTATCTACCATCTTCTCTGAGAGAAAACTGTGGTAAACAAATTTCATGGAAGAACAGGATTTTCAGAGACTAAAAAAGGTTGACATTTACGCTTAATCCACACTGTTTCTGTGACCAAAAATAATCAAGCAGAACTGTGGTTAATTGTGCAGCAACCTACACCCTCCATATTCTACTAAATCCCCAGGTGATCTTTTTTTTTTTTTCTCGTCACTGCTGATTCAATGACAGATACAATTTTAGCTTAGTATAGGTTTTCCAAAGACAAGACAAAGCAGAATAGTTTGGCTATAAAGTCTAAACATTGTAATTACAATTTTCCTATGAGAGCAATATTTTGCATATAAAGTGTACTTTACAATGTAGTAGGTTTTAACTACCAAGATATACACTTTCCTAAGTAGGTCCTATTAAAACAATTTAATAGTATGTCAACACATACCAGTGTGTATATAAAAACAGAATTATGTGGTTTGTTTTCATGCAGTGAGCTTGTTCTGCTGAGGTCTGTCAAGGGCTATCGAAGCTCACTTTGAACTAGCAGGATTACCTGATTGGAACTGTATTCATTGAAGGTCTTTATTTTTCAGGCTGACAGATGAAATGCCTGATAAGTTATGGAGGATACACTTAAAGAGGTATTGAGTATTTTTTGCATGTGCAAATGTCATGCAAAAATATTTAATATTTCCAAATGAACATAGGCATATTGATGTTTTAGTGACAAAGCACGTGGATAAAAAAGAAAGAGGAAAAAATAGAAACACATCAATTCTTAAATCAGCCTGGTCAATTGCAGATGAAACTAAATTCACACATTTTTAATCTTTAAAGTTCTACTAAATGGAGTTTTCCTAGATCAGAACTCACACTGAGCACGCCCAATTGTGGACAAAGCCTTCATGAGGCAAATTATGCAGGGGATCCAAATAGCCTAAATTATTCTACACATTGTAAGATGGCCATGGCTTCTTATATAGCACAGCTGAGAAGCAGCAGAACACTCCCTGAAGTGTAACATAACTACAAAAGTAGATTTAACATTTCATCCCAAAGCAGGGACAAAGGGATGCTGACTGAAATATTCCTTTCTGCACATTTACATGTTCCTATTCTGGACAATTTTAGGAACATACAATAAAAGAAGAATGTGATGAACAAAACATACAGCAGTTTATATGTATATATAAAAATGGATTTCTGTATAAATAAATAAATGTGTATATATGTTTTAACATGACAATATAATATTGATACTATTATATAAAATACATCCACGTGGGTATTTATAAATGGATACGTATCTATTGCATGGAAAATGTGTACGTGTGCATACATGCATGCGTGTCCGTATACTTTCAATGGGCCTCTATTTAACACGTATTTATAGTATTGAAGTCATGGCCACGAGGAACC
The DNA here is from genome assembly GCF_009762305.2 of Zalophus californianus. Lineage (NCBI taxonomy): Eukaryota > Metazoa > Chordata > Mammalia > Carnivora > Otariidae > Zalophus > Zalophus californianus. Next base: position 89,128,487 of record NC_045600.1, read on the forward strand.
CATTTATGCATGTGAATAAATGGTCAATCCTGTAGCTCTGTGCGGCTGTCTCAATGGCATAAGGAAGAGAAGGGCTATGGAAAGGCTTAGGTATAAAGAATTGGATACAAAGCTTTATGTGTCACTTAAACAGAAGCATTGAGCCAGATAGACAGATGGAAGAGACACATCTCAGAGATGTATCTGTGGGGCAAAATGTACTAAAAATAAATGCCTGACAGAGATGACACTGAGTCATTCAGAGCTGAACTGCACGAGCCATTGGAACATTATCAGCTGACAGGAGAACAACTATCCAACACCAATCAAAGGGGCCTGCACAGGAAGGGGCTTCCCTCAGAGACCTTCACGAAAATAGAAAAAAAAGAGGGCGCCAGCCACAAGTCGTCAAAAGAAAGGGCTACAACTCTTTCTCGTGCAAATGCCTGCAGGACCAACAGATGGCAGTTCACTTTCATAGAAGCCAAATGCCTACAACTTTTCAAAAATGTTGCTACGAAATAGTTCCTGTAGGCAGTTTCCATAATGAATCAGTGAGGGCTAGTAGTGTGTCTTAAAACTTCTTTCCCCACCAGCTCAGTCTTGGCTGGGGAAAAAAAAAAAAAAAAAAAACATGAAAAAGGATAGGCTGCACTGAAAGTATTTCTTGTGAAACATAGCTGTTTACCATCCCCGGATAATAAAACAGAGTTGGAAACCAGATTATTGGCCTCTGGTGTCCTTTCTCAACACCACCACCAACACAGAAAGCATTTATTGAGCACCTGTGACGTGTCAGTAACATGCTCAACACTTACAGGCCTGGTGATATTTTATCCTACCAGCAATCCTGTACAGAGAATTCTAGCATTGAGTTAACTGACTTGTGCAAGGTGACATTCCTGGTTAAGTGCAGGATTCAGGAGTAGACCCCAGTTTCCTGATTGGAATTGTATTCATTGAAGGGTCTTTATTTTTCAGGCTTCATTTTTTAGGTTTGCCTTTACTGTAGAGACCTAGCTCACGAGTGCCGTGCTACGCAACCTCATCCAACATGTCCACATATCAATCCATAGATGAAGAGATCAGAATCACCTGGGGAGGGACTTGTGATGCAAAAAGCGTGGCAACGTCTCATCCAAGAAACGAGTCTGGCTCTGTGGGAACTCACAGCTGAGTGGTATTTGATGACTTCAAATTTGAAAATATGCTGCCTAGCACATAGAAGATGCTCAATATAAATACTAATATTATATATCTGTATGCACACATGTATTATTACACACACACACACACACACACACACACACACACACACACACACACACATAGCTGATGCCCAAATCAGTAAGTAATTGCTGATTTCCTTCTCAATTGATTCAGGTACCATGCATTTATATAGTGGTTTGTACCACAGGAAGCCTTCATTTCCAAATTCACATTTATTAACTCATTTTGTCTTGACAATAACATTGGAACATAGGTAAAAGTCTTTTTTTTTATCTTCACTGTACAGATTAGGAAAATGAGGCTTAAAGGAATTAATTAATTCATCAAACTGCAAGGCTAGTGCCGCACCAATCTGAACCATAAATTCAGGGTAATATTTCTCTTACTCTGCTGCATCTCAAGTCTGCTCAGATCATACTTTCCTCTGGAAAACATGAAAATGACATTCAAATTTGCTGACATGTTATAAGAAGGAACTTTAAAAGTATCTGGAAGTTAGTACTGATCTTACTGTATTGTTGATTCGTTGGAACAGTAATGTTTGCATCTGTTCTTTGTTTACTGCTTGCTAGCAAATGTGTTTATAATTGTGTGCTGTTCTCTTGTTTATGGTCTTATTAATAATTTTCAGACAAAGCTTTACATCAATAACATGAGGAAGTAAAAGCCCATTTTCCTTTTCCTTTACTGGAAACTATGAACCATCAAAAAATTAATAAGATTCAAGTAACAGGGACACGAATACAAACATGAAATAAACAAAGATCCTGTCCTAAAGCGCTTCTACCAGTGGATATTGTTCTGATTCCTAATCCACTCATGACTGATCTGATTGAGGCCTTTAAATCAGAGTTAAACCACCTTTGCATTATGAATCTTGACACCTAAGGAATGTTCTAGAGTTAAGGCAATTACTCAGGATCTTTCCATGTCCTGCCCTTGTCTTCAATCCTAGTTTATCTTTGGTGAACCTTCTTCTATGTCAGACCTCCTGATTCTACTCTGATATTCTAGCCATGTTACTTACTAGATTTGGCACACTTTCTGATGTTCCTCCAGTAATTTTTTACCCCCTCTGTGTCCTAAACATTTTCTGATATACTATTGAGAGTAGCATCTCCAATTGTTTCAGTTTAGGACTCCTTGCCTTGCTATCCAGTCCCAAGGAAACCCACCCCACTACCCCCATGAAGGGCTAGAGTTTCAGAGTGCTAGTTCACTTCTGTGGGACAGTACGTATTTCGTAGGAGTACATATTTCACCCATTAATGTTTGCTAAATGAATCAATGACTATAATCCTAGCTGTGTTACAACACAGCCTTGTATAACCACAAGAAAAAGCTAATCCTCACCCTTCGTACCTCCGGGAAATGAAACTCTGAAATAGTGACAGATGAATGAGTAGTGTCCAAACATTAGTTTCTTTTAGATCAGGAAAAATCATAATATGTCAACATTTTATCAATCCACCTCTTAATCAGTATTGTTACTCTGTATGCTCCTTCCTTTCCATGATGTACATGTTTGGCTCAATTATTACCTAAAGAAGTTACATTTCACACACGATAGAACATTATTTAATAAATCTATTTGTATTTTCCCAGTAATGGCCTAATTGATATGGGGAATACAACAAAAATAAACAAAGTAATGTCTCATGTTTGGATAATCTTAGACTTGGAGATAAAAGACTAACATTCCAGAAACAATTAGAGAACATATTAGGAAGGAATAAACTGAATGATATGTGCTTTAGACAATGTATTGTAGGAATTCAGAAAAATGAAATGTTCAATAAAAAAATGAAAGTCAGGAGTTGAGTCTAGATTGTACTCTTGCCCCACAAGCCATGCCCTGCATATCAGTCACCAAGACCTGGGGGTCCTTTCTTTACAACTTCTATTATATCCATCTCTTCTTCCTTTTCCCACAGCCACCACCTCAGTTCACAGATCCGAGACCCTAATAGAACAGTAGGGACTGTGGTAAATCAGAAGAAATCCCTGTCATCTAACCCCGAATCAGAGTCGTATTTGTGTTCTGGTTTTGCCAAGAAAGCCATGAAATTTCCTGAGCCCCAGTTTCCCCTCTTTATTGTACTAAGAGCGTTAAATGTGGAAGCACTTCATAAAAGGTGAAGTTCTACACAAATGTATAGGACTATCATTTATACCCCCAAAACTGCCCTGTATACCCTATCTTCTCCTGTCTCCAAACAATACCACATACCAACAAGGCAACTGTTTTCCTAAAGCGTCCTCTCTACTGTGTGCTTCTTACTGAGAAAGACTTCATCACTCTACACGGTTAGGCCCCAGTGTCCCTGCTCAGCTTTATCCATCACTGCCACCCCATGTTAACCTTCCTTCAGCCCAGCTGCACAGGTCACTCCCTTGCACTTTGCAACCATTGCATCTCGCTCCTGCCTGAACACACCTTCGTCAGTGAGAGGTCTGTGTGTCCTTCAAGAATGGCCTGCTTAAATATTGGAACACTTCCCTAATTTCCCACCTTGGTGGTGATCTCACCCTACTCCTAATAGTCATGACTTTATTTTCTGAATCATTTTTGCTACACATATACCGATCCATCTTCACTGGAAAACTGTTAACTCCTGGTAGTCAGGAAATAATTCTTAAATTTGGAATTCCCTACTCTCTTTAAATAGCACTTTGCATGTAGGAAGTTCACTCAGTTAATGCGAGATGATGAGAAAGATGAGAAAGAAAAACAGAAAAAAAAATCCGTTGTTTTCACACAATGTGCCACCTGGCTGGCCTTTGTGTGGATTTCCGAGTTTGCAGGGTAATAGTACATTAAGGGTTAAGAGGAGTTTTACTAACAAGTGCAGCTGTTTGTGGAGGAGTTCAGGGACATTATGAGATTAGCAAGAATAGGACTTTGAAGTCCGCGCTCGGCTCTGGAATTCCCCAGTCCAACACTCCCCACCTCCTCTTCTCTAAAGCTCCCACCACCCTCCACTCTCCAGGGAACACGAGAGATTGCGACCGTGGAATTACGTAGCTAGATAATGCTTAATACTTTTGAGTCATACATGCACAGAGGTCCTTGCTAGGGTCTTCTTGGATCTGCCTCCAGTGTAGACCGTGCTCCTGTGGCACTTACTATTACCTAAAATAATAATAATAATAATAATAATAATAATACTCTTCAAAGATTTTGCATGGAGCTTGTGTCCCACACATCTCAAGAGAAAACAAGGTCCAAACAAAGATTCAAGGACTGTCTTGGTGTACAGTTGGCTCATTGGTGTCTCATTTATGTAAGGGATTGATTATTTTGGTCTCTGCTTTGCCTCAGGGTTAGATACACACCCCTACTGCTCTTCCCCATCAGTGAGTGGAAGTATTTTTGAGGGGCCCTCAGTCCAACTACAGAAAAGATGGTTTTAAACCAATTCACCACACAGTGGCAGCAACCAAAATTATTTAAATAGTGAAACATAGAGGAGCCTAGTACTCCTTGGACATGGAATTTGTGGTGCCGAGCACTCAGGAGCACTGAGAGACTTGCTCTTCAAGCATACTTACTACTTCCAGTTCTCCTTGGCTAGGAAAGGGGATGGTAAAAATAATTCTGTCTTCTCAGCAGATAAACATGCCCATACACCTGGCAAGGTATAATTGAGGGAAGATCAGTTTACAAGGAAAATGCAAGATAATGAGAAATTTTCTTAAATCAAGGCTGAATCGCTCTTTACATAGAAACACTTCAAATAGAACTGTAACCCGAAGCTATCCGCATGTAAGCATGCTTAATGTGCGATGGAATCTGAGAAACTTGACTCTGCAGGAAATAATAGAGACTCTTCAAATATACGATGAAAATAAAAATCACAAAAAGCAGAGAAAATTGACTGCTGGTGCTCATCTACTAGAACCCACACACTCTTCCCAAACCCAGAGAAAAAGGCTCATTCCTTCATAGCAAGGCCTGTAGAGAATAGAGCTGATGCCACTAGCCTCTCCTTCATGTGTTGAATGTTCCTTTGACTGACTTGCTCTTTTCTATGCAGAGCCTGCAGGTTCTCCAGGAGACCCAGTGCCTCTGTAAAGCTTTGCCTAAACACTCCCAACAGCAATGCTTATTATCTTTGTGATTCAGTGTGGTGTTGTTAAAATAATTATTTAATATGGATTACTAATATTTTATATGCCTTGTCCATGCAACAGTAGTGTAAGTTTCTTGGTGGTTTCTTTTGTATATGTATTGCACGATAAACGGAGACACAGAAGGCATGCATGTACGTGGAGGAGATACTCTCCAGGAATAAATGAATGGAGAATTAATCAAGGATCAAAGGTCCCTGCCTCACTCATTCTCAGATCAGTGCAATGCATTACTAATATATTCAATACATATTTATTGAGACTTATATTTTTCCAGGCACTATGCTGGGCTCTGGAGATTCAGTTGCAAGCAAAATAGGGATAGTCCCTATTTTGCCCTAGGGCATTTTCAGTAATATGGAATCTTATCTTCCCTGTTGATATGATTGTAAATCCTCTACCAAAGACCCATACTTAGGTCTTAAGCTAAGATGAGGAGAAAAGGAGGGATGATGATAATCTGTCAATTCCAAATTAGAAGGTTCTTCTTTCTGTTTAACTCAGTGGTGTTAGATCATCATTTACACCACTATTCAGACAGTTTTATAATTCTATGATGGATGTTTACCTTTCTTCCCATACCTTTTAGGACCCCATATTGGGGCTTGGCTGGTTTCTGCATCCCTCCACAATTCAATGGATCTCAACCTGGCCACACATTCAAATAACCGGGCATGTTTTTAAATGTTACAGATGCTTAGGTCTCACCCACAGAGGTTCTAATTAATTGGGCATTTGGTCATTCATATCTCCTTATTTAACTTCTCAAGTGATTCTGATGTGAAGCCCAAGTTAAGAACTACGGTTATAATTCTTGCCTTTCCATAATTTTATTCTTAATCTCTTCCAAACAGAAAGTCAGGAATTTAAGAGGGAATATTATTGCTGTAAACACTTACAAACGTTACAAGAAGTCCAAGAAAATGACATAGATCACTCTTTTGTTGTTTTTAGGTGTACATGCACCTCTTTTAAATATTGCAAATATATTCAAGTTTCTTCAAAGAAAATGAATTAGAAGGTCATTATTCATATTTGGGAAAACTGTTGTGGGAAGAATTAGGGTCTTAGAATTAAATGAACAAAGCACCACATATTATTAACATGTTCTTGGAACTTCTGTGCTGTGAAGCTTCTCTGTATCTCAGCTTTCTCATCTGTAAGTTGGGGATACCAAGATTTATCTTTGAGAGTTTTTTAAAACATTAAATAAAAATCCAAATACAAATGATTCTCATTATTCATGGTTTCAGTAATTGTGAATTAGCCTACTTGCCAAAATTTATTTGTAACTCCAAAATCAATGCTCATGACACTTTCCTGGTCATTTATGGACGTGCACGAAGGGGTGGAAAATTTGAGTTGCCTGACACACATTCCCTGCTGATGTCAAAGACGGCTATGTTCTGCCTTCTTGTTTCAGCCCTCATTCTGTGAACAACCATCCTTCCCTGGTCTATTCAGTGCCATGTTTTTGGATTTTTGTTGCTGTTGTTTTGTTGGTAACTTCACTGCTTTACAAATTGGCTTCCACGTATCCAAGTGTAGAGCTGAAGTGCTGGTCTGGTGTTTCTAAGTGCAAGGAGGCTGTGATGTGCCTTTTGGAGAAAATGCATGTGTTAGATAAACTTCACTCAGGCCTGAGTTATAGTCCTGTTTAGTCCTGTTGGCCATGAGTTCAATGTCAATAAATCAATGAACAATGAACAGTATATATTGAATAAGGTGCCTTTAGATAAAAACACCCATATAACAAGGCTATGTATTGATTAGTTGACAAAAATGCTGTGACATAGGCTCACAGGAACCTAACCCTGTATTTCCCATAGGAGCAATGGTTCCATATTCTCTAATTTAGTGGTTGTGGTGACTTTATAGAACATAAATACCTTGAATAATGAGAATTGACTGTACAAAGCATCCAGCATGATAGGCTGGCAGATAATTCTTGCTAGAAGAGGTTAGCCTCCATGCCCTTCTTATGCATTCTTTGGATTTTTCATCTTAAAATTATTTTTAATTAAGTCCGGATATCAATGAACACATTGATTCTATTTGTAATAAAAATTGCATTTTTTCTTATCTGTAAAGACAATGCCATGCAAGCTTCTACTGTCCAAAATTCGGCTTTCTAGAATAGCCAGACTTCCAGAAAGCCTTCAAACTCATAAATAGCTGGAAAAATACCTGAAACTTTTTAGCCACAAAGACTCAGCACAACACCAAATGCAGCTGATAAAAGCTGCCACATGGATGGGAAGAGCCCTTTGATGAAATACTAAGCCTGCCTTTTGCAAAAAGCTACAAAACATGCAGAGGAGAAGGATGGTGATCAGCATGGTGACATCAATTAGAAGCAAAAACAGGCATGGAAACCAGTAGACACTCTGACAGTGGAAAATAACAAGTGACAAAAGGGAAAAAAACCAAACAGCTATGATGATTAGGGCACAAAGAATGCCCTGTGTAATGCCTATAATCCTAGACGATGTCAGACTGCCATGTTGAAAACATGTCATCCAACAAAGGATTCTCTCTATGTCACCCATTGTATCCAATGTTAGAGCTACCCTAAATGTGCTACTCTGAGGAATAGGATGTGTTCAATCTCTGTAGTGGATCAGAGCATTGGGGAAATTGTACAGTTTGATTTGTCTTCCTCTAGTGAAAGGCAAAAGACAGAAGCAAAAATGTAATGCTAACATTAATAGACAAAAATGGGCGAGCACAGACAAATGATAATGAGTCAGCTGAGTAGTAAGCTTTTAAGCCCTAATATCAGAATCAAGAATGGGAAGCTGTTAAATATTTGTAGGTTCTAAGTGCCTTAAAATCATATATGTGACATACTTGCAATTTCTACATATAAAGAAGTAATATGATTCCTCATGTCTTTAAGTTGCTTTTATGTCTTTAACAGTTTTTTGGTTTTCTTCAATTTTTCCTACTCATTCTGAGTTTTTTCCTAGGGTTTTAAAATTATTACTGTTGTCATGAACAATATTTTTATCACTTTCAGACCACCTGGTTATAAGAGTATAAGGAATTCATTGATTTTTGCATTTTAAAAATTTAATTGAATTTACTTTAAAATTTTATTCAGAAAGAGGAAGAATATATCTGAAAACAATGCATGTTTTCCTCCCTTGCCCATTTATACCTTTTTTTTAATCTGACAAGACTTAAGCTAGAATTAATAGAAAAATTTATTCCATGCAATGACAGAAGGACTTCATCTTTTCATCCTGATTTTAATATAACATTTATATGTAGTGTCTTATTTAAGAATGATGGTGGTAATTTGTTTAAGATATTTTTATGATGGTAGTGAAGTATTATTCTTTATCTAGTATGTTACTAACTTAAAAAATTCAGATGTTGATCTTATCTAAATCTTTCAACATCTCTCAATAAATTCATACATTTTCTTCTTTGAACAGCTGTAATCATATTAATAAATATACTAAACCATTCTTGCTTTCCTGGAGTGGGAGCCAATACATGGCTGTAATGTATTATAGTATTTTCTCAAGTCTTAGATGTCATCAATTATTATGGTAAAGAAATTTTCAACAGGAAAAAGAAACATTACTATGTAAAATATACATATGGATTATAAGGTGATTTTTATCTTCAAAGACATTAAAATATAAAAAATGTATAGCTTAGAATTAAAGAAATGATAGAAGACTCCTGAATTTAAGTTTGAAGAATTTATTTTCAATTTTAGCCATGACATTCATAAATGACACTGGAAAAAGCTATCTTTGTCCAATTTTGGTGTCAGGTTATGCAGTCTTTACCCCAACACCAAAGATTTGATTCATCATCTTCTAGCATTCATTATTTTATTTTGTTTTGTTTTATTTTTTGTGTGGATGTGGATTTTAATTTTTATTTATTTTGTTTAATGCTTATTGAAACATAATTAACATATAGTGTTATATTAGTTTCAGGTATACAGTATAATGATTCAACAATTCAAAACATTACTCAGGGCTCATGACGACAAGTGTGCTCTTAATCTTCTTTATCTATTTCACCCATCCCCCACTCACTACCCCTCTGGCAACCACCAGTTTGTACTCTGTATTTAAGAGTCAGGGGTGGGGAGGGTCTCCCTTTTTGTTTGTTTGGCTGGTTGGTGGTTTCTTAAATTCCACACATTAGTGGAACAATTTGGTATTTGTCTTTCTCTGACTGACTTATTTCACTCAATATTATACCCTCTAGGTCCATCCATGTTATTGCAAATGGCAAGATCTCAGTCTTTTTTATGGCTGAGTAATATTTCAGTGTGTGTGTGTGTGTGTGTGTGTGTGTGTGTATTTATCACATCTTCCTTATCACTCATCTGTTGATGGACACTTGGGTTGCTTCCATATCTCGGCTATTGTAAATAATGCTGCAATAAACATTGGGTGCATATATCTTTCCAAATTAGTGTTTTTATTTCTTTTGGTAAATACCCATTAGTGGAATTATTGGATCATATAATTCTATTTTCAATTTTTTGAGGAAACTACTGTTTTCCACAGTGGCTGAACCAATTTGCATTCCCAACAGTGCACAAGGGTTCCTTTTTCTCTATATCCTTGTCAACACTTGTTACTTCTTGTCTTTTTAATTTTAGCCATTCTGACAGGTGTAAGCTGATATCTCATTGTGGTTTTCATTTGCATTTCCCTGATAATTAGTGATGTTGAACATCTTTTCCTGTGTCTGTTGGCTATTTATATGTCTCCTTTGGAAAAAAATGTCTTTTCAGGTCCTCTTCCCATTTTTAATTGGATTATTTGGGTGTTTTGGTGTTGAGTTGTATACATTCTTTATATATTTTGGGTATTAACCCCTTAATGGCTATATCATTTGCAAATATCTTCTCCCACCCAGTAGGTTGCTTTGTCATTTTGTTAATGATTTTCTTTGCTGTGCAAAGGCTTTTTTATTTTGGTGTAGTCCACTAGTTTAATTTTGCTTTTGTTTCCCTTGCCAGAGGAGACATATCTAGAAAAATGTTTCTATGGCCAATGTCAAAGAAATTACTGTCTACGATTTCTTCTAGGAGATTCATGGTTTCAGGTCTCATGTTTAGGTTTTTAATCCAGTTTGAGTTTATTTTTTTGTATGGTATAAGAAGGTGGTCCAGTTTTCTCAGCACCATTTATTGAAGAGACAGTCTTTCTTCCATTGTATATTCTTGCCTCCTTTTTCATAGGTTAATTGACCATATATGCATGGGTTTATTTCTGGACTCTATTCTGTTCCATTAAGTTTTGTGTCTAAAATGTGCCAGTACCATACTGTTTTGATTACTACAGCTTTGTAGTATATCTTGAAATCTGGGATAATGATACCCTGAGCTTTCTCCATCTTTCTCATGATTGCTTTGGCTGTTCGTGCTCTTTTGTGCTTCCATACAAATTTTAGTATTATCTGTTCTAGATCTGTGAAAAAATGTGTCAGGTATTTTGATAGAGATTGAATTAAATCTGTAGGTTGCTTTGGGGAGTATGGACATTTTAACAATATTGGTTCTTCTAATCCACGAGCATGGAATATGTTTCCATTTGTGTCATCTTCAGTTCTTTAGTCAATGTTTTATAGGTTTTAGACTGCAGGTCTTTCACCTCTTTAGTTAAATTTTTCCTAGGTATTTTATGATTTTTGATGCAAATTATTGTTTTCTTAATTTCTCTTTCTGCTACTTCTTTATCAATGTAAAGAAATGCAACAGATTTTTGTACATTAATTTTGTATACCGTGGCTTTACTGAATTCATTTATCAATTCTAGGGGTTTTTGGAGAAGTCTTTAGGGTTTTCTATATATAGTATCATGCCATCTACAAATAGTGAAAATTTTACTCCTTCATTACTGATTTGGATGCCTTTCATTTCTTTTTGTTGTCTGATTGCTGTGGCTAGGACTTCCAGTATTATATTGAATAGTAGTGGTGAATGTGGACATCCTTGTCTTATTCCTGACTTGGAGGAAAAGCTCTCAGTTTTTCACCACTGAGTATGATGTTGGCTGTGAGTTTTTCATATACAGACTTTATTATGTTGATTTATGTTCCCTTAACCCTACTTTGCTGAGAGTTTTAATAGGTTTAGAGGGAACATAGCTCAACATAGTAAGAGTTACACTCTTAAACAATTAATTATATCACCATATCTTTTGCTTGGGCTTAAACTAATCCCTAACAAATGGGAATATAATTGCTAATCTTGTTAAAACAAATTATTTTTTTCATCCTGTAGGACTAGGGGAGGGACTCGACTACCTGAGCATGTTGTGTGGCCAAAAAGACAAAGTCAGGATTCTAAAACTTAAAAAAGGAGGAAATAGTTAGTTGCTGGGTAGGCAATCAAAAGTATTTGCCACAGAGGGGTGCCTGGGTGGCTCAGTCAGTTGAACGTCTGACTCTTGATTTGGGGCTCAGGTCCTGAGGCTTTGCGCTCAGCAGGGAGTCTGCTTGAGATTCTTTCACTCTCTCCCTCCCCCACTCTCTCACTTGCACTCACTGCCCCCCGTAAAATAAATAAATGAATCTTAAAAAAAAAATGTTTTTGCCATAGGTGACTACTACTGTTGTCCCCCAATTAACAAATAAAGAAACTGAGACATGTATTAAATAACTTGCCTGGTCATGTTTCTTATAAAGGGCATAAAATACTTCATGAAAAGTTGTGATAAATGTGGAAATAATCTAAATGTGACTGAATAGGAGGCCAAATTAAATAAATTATGGAAATTGACATAATGCAATAATTTGTATTTTTTAAAATGGGCTAGATCTATAAGTAGAGAGAGAGAATTTTGGTATGTTCTAAGATTAGAAAATAAGAGTAGTAAGGTACAGAAAAGTGTATGTTGATATGTAGGCATAAATAACAGACACATGGAGACACAGATGCTTGCATAAGTTCTATTTACCTATTTTTGTATGGATAAACAAATCACTCATAACAGGAGTTGCTCTAAGGCAGTGAACCCAGTTACCAGGGTATGGAGAAAACTTACTTTTTTGTGGACAGTTTTTGGTAATATTTGAATTTCTGCCATATACAAGTATTGCTTTTTCAATGAAAATACGTAGTTTTTTTAAGAACCAGTTTTGATATGACAAGTGACATTTTTCTGCATTCCGAGTGACTCACAAACTTCCTGAAGATCTTGAAGAGTTGATTTTTCACTATTTCTTTACAGTTGTTTGGACAGTTCAGGAGAACCCATGTTTTCATACACAAATTTAAGTAATTTGAAAAGCAAGCATAGTCTGCTGTTTCATCTGTTAATAAAGTTAGGTTTGGGATAAAGAAACACAGTCACATTTGCCAAATGTCTTCTTCGAGCAAAAGAGAGCCAGTCAATTTTGAACTCTGAGTCACAGATATCAGTTCTTTTTCATATTCACTTAATTTTCTTAGGAATCCAAGTAAAAGAAAAGGAGATTTTCTTTCTTAATCAGCTTTAGGCACCACTTTTATCATTGCACATTTCTCTAGGGAACATTTACCTGCTGATCCCCCTTCCCACCCCGTCCCCCATGGACTTTCTAATAAGGCATTTCCCCCAGGAAACTGTGTCATAAGAGATGTATACAAATATTGACTCTATTTGTTTCTGAGATGGCCTGTTTTAAATGCTCTTTTCTTATATACTTATCCATCTTGTAATTTCTACTCTAACAAAAATGAAATAAAACTTGATGATGATGAAAATACCGATGATGTAATCTCTGCCTGCGAGGCTGAATTAAGATTTTTGAAATCCATTTTGGTTCTGCCACCTTGGCACTCCCCTGCTAAATCCACAATCCTTAAGATTTTCTGGGTGAGGGGTGAAGCTATGGAAACTGCATGAAGAGCTGGCTTCTCACATTCTCTCCTGAAGGGAGAAACTCAGAGAGAAAAACAGAATTCATGAAAAGCACATTCTAGGAAGTGAACAGAGGAACTGAAGCGCTGGCTCTGTGGGAAAATGGGGACTTTGAAGGTAATGATGCTTGTGCGTCCAAGAAAAAGAATGGCCAGCTTGTGTCCCCAGAAGGTGATGCTGGAGTCCTTTTGTTCAAAGCAAAACCACGTTGCCTAGTTACAGAGAGATTTTGCTCTAAATGTCAAAAGTGCGAGCAGGAGTAGAATTAGAACCCATGTCCCTAAAATAAAGCAAACAAAAATTTTAAATAATACCAATACATAATTTTGTTATTCAGACACACTTCTTGCCCCGATCAGACAATCAGCCCAGTTGTCTTCCACAAATCACTTAGTTGAAAGTGCTTAGCGGCGTCTTTCTTTTCTGGTATTTCTAACACCCGCAATGAATTGACCTGAGGCCCATTCCAAGCCAGTCACTGCAGACTTCCAGTGTGGCATGCACATGCAAGGTATGTATCTGATTTGCCTCCCCTCGGAAGCCCAAAGAGAGCAAGTGAGGTTTTATATTAAAGTGTATCAGTGTGTGTCTGCAGCGTTGCAATGTTTCCAAAGCTATGCATACAAAAGAGATGCAGTGTCAGAGCCGGAGTATTGCCACCACCACCCTGCATGCACACACTCTCTGGCAGGGTCCCCTGTGGGTTTGTGTTGTGTTCTCACAGTCTTTGAGGACCATCCCCAAAAGCAGCAGGACAAGAAGCAGCAGAATGGCAGCGGTAAATCCATTTCTGTGTTTCTGCCATCCTCTTTGAATGCACCACTGAAACCTAAAATTAGCTAAGTCTTTATGAAATAGCATTCATCTCAGTTTTATCTGCTAATGACAGTGTTGTAAAATCAGGAAGGCCAGAAAATTCTGTTATTAGCTCATCACTCTTTGTGCATCCTTTTCAGAATTTATCTTCCTCTGTCTCTATCTGAGCCCTAAATATGTCTGAATACATTTCAGCAATAACTTGCCTCACTAGGCATTCTGTATGTATACATATTTACATCACTTCTTGTAGTTAATTTCTTTTAAAGTTCTATTTTAAACACAGAATATGCAAACTCAATTCAACTCAGTATATATATATATATATTTTGAGTACTACTATATACCAATTTTGAGTTGAGTAGAGTACGAAAGACTTTTTTTAAGCAGATGGCATTTCACCTAGATTGAGGGGTTAGGTTGTAGGAGAGAAGGAGCTCAAAGTAGGCATTGTTCACACACACACGCAATTGACTTATATGGGATGATAAAGTTATAGTTCGGGCAAATCAAATATTTTGGGAATACCATATAGTTCTGTTAGTATGAAATAACCTTATGCTTCATGTTGGGGAGAAGTAAGCTCAAAAGCTAACTTGAGACCATACAGAAGCCATTGAATATCAGAGTAAAATACTCATAATATATTTTAAAACAATTCTGATGACCAAATGAAACAACATACATAATGCATTTAATAGTGTCTGGTATAACGTTGGTGCTCAATAAACATCAGTTCCTTTAATTCTGTGGGCAGTGGAGCCCTTAAAGATTACCCAGACATGAACAATTTCCAGAAAGAGTGCTCCAAGAAACTGGTCACTATGCAAATTCCAGCTATGTTCAGCAATGGAAAATTTCTTTGTACCAAATAGAAAGATACTTGAAGTCCTTCACTCCTTTTGGCCAGTAAACTTTTTATTTTGACTCAATTCAGTGTCTCTAGAACTGAATCCCCTTACTTCCTGATCCTGAATTAATCTTGAATTGATCTTTGAAGTAACAGATGATGCTTTGTTTTGTTTCCACAGTAGCAATGGAGTTGGAAGCTTTGGAAAAAAGACATTTATATTTATATTTATATGTAAAAGGTGCTAGGCCTTCTGGTGTCCAGAAATATAAACCTGGGAAGCATACTATCATAGGAAGGGAGTACCTGGAATACACTCATCAGAGTTCTTCACCAGAATTCTGGAAACAAAATCAATCAAAGATCTCAGTGCTTCTTTGAGTTTTAAGGTAGCCTGTGTAATGTAATTAGAAAACCAAAGTGCTGGAATTTCTAAGATATTCTAGTGGTTTGCATGGGAGAAGAGAGAAAGTTGGAAAATGCAACGTCTTTTAGATAATCTGGGCACATGGATATGACACTTAAAGTCATCTGCCTCAGCTCTCTTTCTCAGAGATACAGAAATGCAGCTCCCGAAATACGGGGTAGCCGCTCATGGATGCCTAGGCTGTTAGGTGCATTTGTATCAGACCCTGAGTCTTTTGATTTCTAGGTTTCTTTGTATTTTACTGCATCAGACTTTTTCATCATAACTGAGTAGATATTCATCTTCTGAATAAAAAAATCCAGAAGTCAGTATTAGACCAAATCTGAAGACAAATGACAGTGAACATATTAATACAGCCTCAGATCAAAACAATTTTCAACCCATGGTATTGTATCTACTGTAGATACTTTTTATTTACAGTTATTTCTGCTCAGCTAACATGTATTCATACCTACATATAAACCCACATAAAAGGGTGACATTTGTTTTATATTTATAAGGTGCCAACCTTATGCTTTACAAATGCACACACAACTACAGATGAATTTGCTCTGATTGGTTATTTTTGAAGATTCCTCACTTTATAATAACTAAGTTCTGTTTATAGAATATTTAGTGAGCTCCTACTGCATGTGCCAGGCAAAGTTCCAGGTAGTGGTGATTCATCTTAAGAAGTCTTCTTAACATAAAAAAATAAATAAAGTTAGACTCAAATCTGTACTGTAATGGGAACTGGACCATTTATCATGTATTACAGCTATAAAATATTCAAAACTAAGTAGCACACAATTGTAGGCATAACTATAATTTGTATCACATAATAGCCCCTTCTCACTAGGATGTGGCCCTGGGCAGAGCATTTAGCATCTCTGTGAAGGCACTTCCTCCGGAAGAATGAGATCTCTTCTTTGGTCCTGCTTTTGGCTTCCCTTTCCCTTTGTGCCCAGTGGGCACCTGCCCTGTTCTCTTCATTTGAACCACGCCAATCTGTGGTGGTTAGCCATTTTCTAGTATCAACACTGAACATCTAATTGCAAAGTTTTCAAGCATTCTCTTTGTATTTGTTCAAAACTCATCTTTAGAGTTGAGTCCTACCAATCGACTCTTTGTACTGTTCACAGCATTTGCATTAGTTGGAAAGACACATGCAAGGACTGGACAGGCTCAATGGATGACCTCAGCAACCATGACTGTTACAGAACTCCTCTGATTGTATTCATCTCCCCAGCTTTAATGAGGGGTGGGGGAAGTAGGGTGAATTTCCCAAGCAGAGTGTCACCTAGAAGCTCCCTCTCATCTCTCATCTCAAGAGGCCTTTATGCTTCATAATGTAATGTCTTTCTCTGTCAAATATCCCCTCTAGCCATAGCAAATAGGTGTTGATTTGGTGGAGTGGTTATTTAACTTTTTTATTTAAATCACAATTATGAATGATTCTTGTTATCCTCAGCCCTTGAACAGGAAAAGGGGAAGGGTCAAAAGAAAACTATTCTTCACTCTTGTCTTTGCAGCTTTAGGTCATCCTCTACTCTTAAGTGTTATAAGCTATTCCCTGTCCATCATCCTTCCTGACTTTCCTTCCCTTCCCTCCTTCCCTTTCCATCCTTCCTGCCTTGTCTCCCCTTCCTATCTTTATTCATGTTTTGTTTTGGTTTTTGTTTTTAGAGAAAGAAGGGGGAGGGGCAGAGGGGAAGGGAGAGAGAGAATCTTAAGCAGGCTCCATGCCCAGCGCTGGGCCCGATGAGGCGCTCCATCTCACAACCACAAGATCATGATCTGAGCCGAAATCAAGAGTCAGATGCTTAACCAACTGAGCCACCCAGGCACCTACCCCTCTTTATTCTTATTTTTGTCTTTTACTTTCTGCCATATCCCTTCCTGTCTTTCTCTGATCCTCTAACCTTTTCTGGAAGATAGAACATCAGGAGGGCAAAGAGCAAGATCATGGTTAGAGAGAGGGTGTGGGCAGACATTGCCTAAGGTAAATACTTTTGGGGCCCTTTTAAAGAAATGTTTACCCTTAGAGCATAACCGAGAAGAACAAGTCAGCATTAGATCAGTTTTGGTACTCACATTTTTACAGATGAAACAACCTTAGGGAATTAAGTTTAGCAACACTACAGCCAAGAGCATCCAGAACAAACTCAGAGTTCCTGGGTTCTTCCTATTGTTAGGCCTTGTGTCCCAATTCCTAGATTGTAAAATATTTCTGTTCTAAAACTAGGTGCTTGTCAATAATACATGGATGGTCCCAGCAACATGAGAATCCAGATTTCCAAGACATCCATGGTAAAATTTTCAGCCAGTAGTTAAGGGAAATTCTGTGTGATGTGTTTTTGTGAACTTACAGAAATGCTTGTTTACAGATTCCTACTCGCAAGTCCTGCTCTAACAGTGTCTGCATTTTCACAGTGTCATAAGAATGCTCTGAGAGAAAATAAGAAATAGAACTGTCTTTCTGCTTCAGGAAGTTGGGCTCAGCCATGTCTCTACATGTAATGGCAAGGCCAGTGCCCTGAGAAAAATCCCTATTTTATCCCCATTGAGTAATTGTACTAGGAATTATATTTAGCACCAAACTGGCTGGGGCCAAATTGTGACATTTAAGGGATAATCCCAAGCTTAGTCACCAACCCCTTTATTTTCATTTAGGGAGAGAATCGGGGAGACTACAGCTAGGAGAATGCTTTTAAGCTTTTAAGCAAGGTGAGTCCTGTGGGTTTGTGGCATCTTTTGGAAACCAGAACTGTGTAGGTAGAGCAAGACAGAAACAAGTCGACATGCATAAGTAGATACGCTCTTAGTGTGCAGAGTACAGTGCTGAATTTGTCAGCTCTTATGGAATTTTTTCTCCTTAGAGTTATCAAAATACAGATTAATTTTTTCCACTATGACCCACTTGTGAGAATCCCCTGCTCCTTTGGCTCTTGCTCCCAAGTCTCTACATCTAGGCAATGTGTGTTCATCACATGAACAGCAAATAAAGCTTCTCAATGTGAATGCATTTTATGTATTTGAAAGAAAAGTGCTTTCTAAATTATTACTATCACGATCATGGCCCCTTCATGGCTCTTACATGGCCCTAAATAAGCTGCCATGTAGGATGTTTATGTTTATGTTTATGAGGCTGCTATGCTGGAAAGATCCCAAGTCACATAGGGCACTCATAGGCACTCCAAACAACAGTCCTAACTGGGCTCAGTCTTAGAGTCATCATGGACTGACTGTCCAACATGGGAGTGAAGAAGCTTCCAGATGATTCCAGCACTGTCTGGTCACCCCCAACTTTCAAGTCTTTCCAGCTGAAGCACCAAAAATCATGGAGTACAGCCAAGCCATCCCCATTATGCCCTGTCCAAATTCCTGACCCCCAGAATCTGTGAACATAATCAAACAGGCGTTTTACACTATTGCATTTTGGAGTGGTTTGTTGCAAAGTGAGAACTGAAACAATCACCATCATCATTAATGAACTTGTCATTCTGAAGTTTTGATTTGCTGAAACACTAAATAACTATACAGAACACTGAGGGTATTTAAAAGCACTATTCGAGCGCAACATAGTCTAATTTTGTGGGAAGCTATAAGCATTCTCTCGCATAGCAGGACTCACACTTCATAGAGAGCCACATGAAGACACCTAATTCCTCAGACTGGGTAGTCCCCAGGAGAGACCAGACAGATCCACAAACCGTGACACTGAGGGAGGTGTCCAGGGTCCTGGGGCCCCACTTGGGCAAGTTTCATGATGAGGAAAAGTTTTTCCTTCTCTATTTATTCCCATATGCTTATTCTCTGTCTCTGTTCTTACATTTTAAAGTTTTAATTCTTTGCCTCAAAAATTCTTTTTTAAAGATTATTTTCTTAAAATTTTATTTATTTATTTGTGAGAGAGAGAGGGAGAGAGAGAGAGCACACAGAGGGAGAGTGAGAGGGAGAAACAGGCTTCCTGCTGAGCAGAGAGCCTGACACCGGGCTTGATCCCAGGACCCTGAGATCATGACCTGAGCCAAAGGCAGACACTTAACTGACTGAGCCACCCAGGTGCCCCTTTAAAATCATCTTAAACAAATACAGTCAATACAATTTTTATGAAATTTGTTTTGAAAAAGTTAATGCCTTAGAAGTGCAACTGTGGAGTATTTCTTTATCTCCAAGGTTACTCAAAAGTATCACTGATACTGGATTCCACTGACTTTATTTCCCCTTTGATGTACTTTGAAGTTTGGAATATACTCTGTTAAAACAATAATCTAAAACAATGCCCAGTATTAATGGCTCTGAAATAACTTGAGCCAGTTTGTTCTGTGTTGTACTATAAACATCTAGTTGATCTAACACTGGGAAGTGTTAAGACTAAAATGAAGTCTGACCTATTCCAGCTCTTGGCCAACTAATTCACACTCCACTGTTTATAACATATACACTATTCCAACATCTTATGTATAAAGAGCTGGGTAATATATGGGCTCTGTTCTGCTCCTAGCTGCTTGCTCTTGTTTCATACATCTCAGAAATTACAAAATCAATGAGATAAATGTCATCCTGCCTTCCATTCACCTCTCTCTGCATGCTCCACTTCAAGAAACCAAAAGCTTATTTGAACCTACAGAGCGAGACCCTCTGCAGATAGAGAAGGAACTGTCTCTTCCAGCACCTCAATATCACTGTTCTTTGACTTAATGAATAGCTTCTTTTGCCTCACCACGACTGTCCTCTCTCTGCCACTGAAGCTTCATCTCTCCCCACTTCTCCTGCTTGGAGGAAGGTTCTAATTTTTCCAGGAATGAATCTGCTGCTTGCAGTTCTCACCGAGGCTGAGTCTTGCCTCTGTGCTATCATAGCCCCTTCTTTTTTTTTTTTTTTTTTTTACGGTTATTTATTTGTTATTTATTTATTTGAGAGAGAGAGAGAAAAAGAGTGTGTGTGTGTGAGTGCAGGGAAGGGCAGAGGGAGAGAGAGAGAGAACCTCAAGCAGACTGCCTGCTGTGCGTGGAGCCCACCTTGGGGCTCCATCTCACAACCTTGAGATCATGACCTGAGCCAAAACCAAGGGTCAGACTTTTAACCAACAGAGCCACCCAGATGCCCACATAACCTCTTCAGATTGGACACTCTCCCATCTTTAGTCTACTGGCAGGAAATAATTTATGGTTTGGTTCTCATTGTATGGTGCTGCCTTTTACTCTTCACCATTTTTTAATTTGTTTTAATCCAAACTTACAGAAAAGTTGGGAAATATAAGGAACGCCCTTATAGATCCACCAGTTATCATTTTTCTGCCTTTGGTTTTATCCACATCTTCTTTTTTTTAATCCACAAATTTCTATCTCTCTCTTCTTTTGTTGTATAGTTTGAAAGTAAGTTGGGCAGGACCATTGGGCCACCTCGTCTGTGACTATTTTGGCACAGAGCTCCTCAGGACAAGGACTTTTTTAAAGCACCTCTTTTAAAGGACTTTTGAAGTCCTTCCATTTGCCTTCCACACAAATGGAATCTTCAACTCTTCCTTTGAGTATCCTCCTCTAGTTTTTGACATATGTACCTTGGCCTTATTAGCATATGTAATGAGTCCTTGCATGGAGTTGCATATAAATTTGTAACTTCTTTTTTTTTTTAAAGTATTTATTTATCTGTTTATTTGATAGAGAGAGTGAAAGAGAGCATGAGAGAGGAGGGGGTCAGAGGGAGAAGCAGACTCCCAGCTGAGCAGGGAGCCCAATGTGGGACTCGATCCTGGGACTCCAGGATCATGACCTGAGCCGAAGGCAGTTGCTTAACCAACTGAGCCACCCAGGCGCCCTAATTTGTATCTTCTTGATTCACTGTAAGCCCCTAAGGGCAGGGATCGTTCTCTTATTTTTCTCTGCATTGTCAGTTCCTGGCCCAGTGCCTGGCATATGGTGCATGTTTGTTAACTGTTATCCAAATAAATGAATGGCTAAATAAGGATAGTCCGTTTTTGGTTTCCCATCCCAGAACTCCAAAGCTTCTCCTTCCCTTAGCCATCTGCCATGCCTTCACTGACAATCCAAAGATGCCCTTTCCCATTCTCCATGGTTACTATTCAGAATTCTTATCCCTCTCTCACCCCAGCTTTGTTCCTTTTACTATCAAAAGATGACCCAGCTTGCCTCTTCTCCTGTACCTATCAATTCCTCCATCAACTGCATTCTCCTCACCTTTATCTGTCCTTTCCTTCTCAGTTATTTCAGAGAATGAAACGTCCTTCTTCCTTTGCTGAGCGACACTTGCCTCTGAGATTCATCACACCCCATTCTACATGGTGTAGAACAGACTGCCTTGAAGTCCAACCTGGACTTGAATCCTAGCTCAAACATTTTACAGCTCTTACGAGCCTCTCTTCTTCCAGAATATGGGGTTGGTGTTGTTATTATAGATAACTGTAAGTTCAGTAGCATTGTGAGACAACTACCTGGCATGTGCCAGCCATTAAGTTGGCATTAGTTCCCATGCTTGTCTGGTTCTCGAGGTACACTGAGTTCTTTCACTCATTCTGCACCTTTGGGCCTGCCTGAGATATCCTTAGCACTCCTACAGCTGGAGGAATTCTGCACATCTTTCAAGATCTATTCCGAATGCCGTACTCACTGTGAAGCATTCCTGGAGTATAAGCCCTCCTCTTCAACACCCAAGAATAAATAAAAGAATTAGTCAATCCCTTCTCTATGCTCCGTTAGCCTTAACACTGTTACAAAATATTCATTATGTTGCGTTGTGAACACTAGTCACAATGCACTACTCTGTGAGCTCTAGTGTCTTCATCTGTTTTATACACACATGTGCTAACCCTACCACCAAGAATGTGGTGCATTATCTGAGAAATAGTTATACTTTACAGAGTATTGCAAGTGACATGGGTATGGTTTTCTCGTGTCTGTCCTGCTTGGTTATTGGTATGACTGACCAAAAAAACCACCGTGAAGACTCCTGGGGCCAACTTGCAGCAGAAAGCCAATGAGAAATGGGGAAGCACTGCTTTAGTGACGCCTTCCCACCGCTGTAGACTCCCTGGAAGTAATGCTTCGTAGGTTTTCTGTTTCCATGATGTGCACACACACACAAAAAAAATCATCTAAGGGATTAATACAGTTAAGGAATTGAAGCTTGAAGAACAAAAGGAAGAACCAGAGGCCCCTTCCTATATGTACACATACACTTTAACACTTATGAACCTACTTGCCTTCCTCCTGTCTCACTCATATTTAAAGGGCTGTATTAGATTACCAAGTCCACTGGCTTTCTTGTGGGTATCAGCTTTTTCCTCCTACTGTGTTAGTTACTAAGCATTAGCCAATTCTATTTTTTTTTTACAGCGAGAAATACTACACAGTAGTGTTTTAGAAGGATTTGGGTTTCCCTTTAATTACTTTCAATAAGTACATTCTGTAAACCAAGTTTGCATTCTTGAGAAAACAATGGTATTGTCGAGATGATAGCTTTGGATTTAGATTTTATTTTGATAATAGAATATAGAAAAAATATCTTTGTGTTTTTATTCTATTTTCAAAGAAATTGGTGGTGGCTTTTTCCCTTCTAATTTAAACATTTCCCTGTAGTGTTGATAACTCAAAGCAAATCTCATTATACACTGTGCATAAGAACCAGAAAATCATGCTGAATTAAGTTGAAAGATGAAACAGAGTAGTTTAGGCTAGATAGTTGTTCTAGGAATTTCTGAAATACCTACCATTTTGGTTGTCACTATCCTAGGTAATGGAGGGCATACAAGAGAACAGTCCAAAGTGGCCAATGCCCTCCAGGGTATATACAAAATGTGGACACAGGTCAAATTATAAAATAATGCAATACAAGTATTGTTCCTATGGCAAATGTATATGAGATCTAGATAAGACCTACAGGAATTGGAATAATGAGAAATACTTGAGGGATAGAAAGAGAAACTTAAGCAGGAAAGCATTAGGGTTTGAGTTGGGAGTGGGACTTCAGACAAAAGAGAAGTGATGATGCTCATAGATTTTTGAGAGCATGAGGAATAAATCAGCATGGCTGGAGCACTGGGTAATGAAAGGAAATAACATATTTGGGGTCCAGAGATGGAAAGCTCAGTGGACAAAATGAGGAATCTGGACAGTGGGAATCCAAGTAGTAAATGAGCAGGAAAAACGGCTTTTACTACCACAAAGGATGGATTGGAATGGGAGAAATCGGAGGCAGGAATAGCAGCTCAGAAGCTATTACAATATTTTAAGTTTGAAAACCTGGTGGTGGTAGCAATAAAATGGAACTGAAGAGATGTGAAAGAAGCAGCAATAAGGCTTGATAACTGGGTCGATAAAAGGGCAAGCAAGAGAGAACGAACTTGAGTGACAGAAAGGAATAGAATCCCAATGTTTACAGTAGAATAGAAAGTTGTGACGTTCTGCTTCAAGGACATGCATGTGTGGGTACGTGCATGAGAATAACAACTACTACTCTTTATTGTGCATTTACTGCATACAAGGTGTCTGCTAATAATCACAGCAAACATAACCTATATGAATTCGTAGAAGACCTTTAAAATCCCTGAGTGATATTATTATCACATATAATCCTTATAATATCCCTACATGATACACTCATCTCTCTTT
The DNA here is from genome assembly GCF_009762305.2 of Zalophus californianus. Classification (NCBI taxonomy): domain Eukaryota; kingdom Metazoa; phylum Chordata; class Mammalia; order Carnivora; family Otariidae; genus Zalophus; species Zalophus californianus. The sequence goes on from NC_045600.1 coordinate 89,152,415, forward strand.
TACATAGGAGGGAACTGAAGCACTTGCCAAAGATTACACACAAAGCCAGGATTCAAAACCAGGTAGCCTGGCTCCAGAGTCTGAACTCAACTGCTATGCTATGCTGCAAAGCATTTTATATGCTCTAACTAATCATACGAGGCAAAGTCCAACCATAGTGAGAAATTACTTTCCTGGTCGTTCCCATTTTACATATCCCAAACTGACTCTTAGAAAGTACAGTATTATAGGGAATGCCCCCTGCTTTCTTGGCTACAGATCACAAAAGTTTATGAAGAAGAAGGCAGTCGACTATATGGAGACTGAAACCCTGAAAGTAGTGCAAACAGTGAAGAACATGGGGTTAAATCCTGTGCTTTAAGAAAAATATACGCCAGTAATATTTTAATTAACTTGAAATAATTATTTTACAGATGTGATTTATTCTATCACCAAGTTGTATTAAAATGTTTATTGGCAGTCCTGAGCACATGTATTAATGATATCAATAAAAACGTTTGGACTATGTTTTATTTTCCTAATTGCATCAGCTTCTCTTTTGGGTTAAATAATGATAATTATATAACATCAATATGAAAATTTCACTCAGCTCAAATTGCTTCTTTTTATTCTTCCACTCTAGGCAATGTATTAATAATTATCAGAATAATCCAGTGCAACATAATAAATATGACCTAATAATATTTAATCACATTAATAATGTAAGTGGCAAAAATTAAATGACATTCAGAAATGTTCCTACAATTTTAACAAATCGGCTGGGTTATCAGAGAGACAAGGAACTTTTTCAAATGGGATTTTCATTGCAAGCCAACTCCTTTAGCTTCTAATGCCAGAGGCAGAAAGATCCGTCATCTCCCTGGTTGCTGTCGAAAACACCGGAGGACCACTTCTGTGCGTTTCATCGGGTCCTGAACAACATATGCCCAGAGCCTGGCAACCTTCCCTCGTCCCCAGAAAATCCCCCAATGGCCAGCTATCCACTTGAGCCACATCCCTACAATTACTCTTTGCAAAGGGAAAAAAGAACTAAATTATTTGCAAGAGTAAAATCTGTACCCAATCATAAGAAGCCTGAGGCTAAAAATCTGTTGTATACTTTTCTTCTTTCTGAAATAATATTAAGCTCAGGCATATATAATTATACAGGAACCACCAGGCTGTGAAGGATGAGAAAATATAACACAATTATCCCTTCACAAACCTCAACTGAAATCTGACAGAAATCAACACGAGCTGAGAACACTCCCCCCTCCCCTTTTCCCTCTCCAACTTAACCCCTGCTTTCAAATGGCTGTCTACCAGAATCCGTGTCTGGGAATGCTGCCTACATGCCTGTCACACAACAACTGGGCTGGTCCAGAAAGCATTCAGTGGGATATGTCACGTTCAATCCAGGGATAAGGTTTGCAGAGAAAGCTTGTTGTTTTGATGCAGTGGCAACACTGGAAGCTTCATAATCAGCTGAAAACCAGCCCAGTCTATGGGGCAAAGCCAGTTCTGCTCAGGAATTTGCAGTGGGGTAGGAAAAGGAAGGAGGGAGCTGCTGAGGTGGTTCAGCACTAGTGCGTGTGCGAGGTTGGGGGGTGGGGGAGGGAGGGATTAGCACCAGGATAATTGAGAGAAGAAAGATTATGAAGAGAAACCAAGGAGTGAATTTCCCAACTAGCCTGATGCCTGCAGAAATGCCCTCTGCCCACATAGGAAAACTTGCATACTGGCAGTAATAAAGGTTTCCGTGGGAGAAGTAATGCTCTGCTTCGTTCCTTAGGATAGGTCTTCAGCTGTGCCCCTGTACGGTGCTTTCTCAGGCTGGCTTTTCTGTGTCTTAACACCTCTGCTTTTTATCTCATTGCTTCCCATTTGGTTCTTTGCATCTTGTCCTTCCGGCTGTTGCACCTAAGTTTGTCTCAAGACGCTCTCTGTAGATCTTCCATCATCCTGTACGGCCTACGGGACAGCCTCACTTCCACACAAAACCAGCACTGGCTCCAGGGACCCATCCTGGGGCAAGTGCCCCCAGAGGCCCATTGGTTTGAACCCATGAAAAGTGAAATAAGGAAAATACGCTGTTCATAGCAAAATCATTTTCAAATAGGAACTCACTGTCTACCTCAAAAATAAGTTTTAGGGTAATTTTCAGACCACTGGAGTATCCTCAGGCCTGGCTTGTTCTCCTGGTAGAAGGGAGCGTGGCAAGAAAGAGTTGGAAGGAAAAAAGGAGATTATGAAAAGAGCATCCCACCCTTCAGCCACCAACACCATTGCCATGGGAAGTCACCGAGGCCATGTTAAACCCGTACTTTAACTTGAATAGAGCACAGCTTTGAGAAAGCTTGGTTCAGGTGGAAAACATCATCAATTAATTGTTCTTTGATTAAGAGAATAGCTTGAAAGTCCCACCTGCTGGGTCACCTTTGCCCCCTGACATTCTAACTACCTCTGCTTTCTCTTACCCTGTTTATAGCCATGGCGGTTGGGAGGGTCGGGATTCTGTTTATCACCACTCAAGACCACTTATTAGATTTTGTCCTTTCAACCAAAAACTTAATCACATCTTCAGAAGCAGCATGGTCCAGCCAAAAGCAAGCTTAGAGGGAAAGAATGGCAGCTGGATAAGGGGGGGCTTTCGTAGTCTCAGAAGGTATTGTGTACATGAGGATTAAGGTGGAGCTAATTATAGGAGCCACCTATGGAAGAGACACCGTTTTTTGCAGCTGCCCCTTTATTGACGATTCATGAGCATCCGCATCCTTTCCCCAGAAGAAGTGGGAATTTCTGTTAGTCGAGGGGTTAGTGAATAATTAGCACCTGCCAAATCCTAGGTCTCTTGGAAGACCTCCTGGCTCAGTGATCTAAGTGATAACTAATAGTGGGCCTCCACATGAGCAAATAAAGCAGGCTGAGTTACATTAACAGCCTGTCAACAATGCAAAACACAGAGCAAGATCAAGGAGTGACCACAGTATTATAAAGCCACATAAAAATGTTTCTTGATTTATTTGCTTTTTGCCATTATCAATACTGTTATTTCCTACTTAGCATATATAATTTAGATTGACTTAGTTTTCCAATTTTCTGATTTTTCCTCTTAACCTCTGTTAGGGGCCGAATTGTGTCCCCTCCAAAAATTCAAGTGTTGAAGCCGTAACCCCCAGCACCTCATGTGACTGATAAAAAGGCCTTTAAAGAGGGAGTTACGTTAAAGTGAGGCCATTGGGGTGGGTTCTAATCCAACCTGACTGGTGTCTTTACAAGAAGGAATTTGGACACACAGAGAAAACACTAGGGGCGTGTGCACACAGAAGGAAGAGTATGTGGGGATAAGGCAGGAAGGTGGCCATCTGCAAGCCAAAGAGAGAGGCCCCAGAAGAAACCAAACACGCTGACACCTTGATCTTGGACTTTCCAGCCACTAGAACTGTGGGAAAATAAATTTCCATTGTCTAAGGGCCCCAGTCTGTTGGATTTTGTTACGGTAGCCTTAATAAACCAATATACTCCCCTCCCTAAGAGACATTAAGATCAATTAGTATTGTGTTTTGCTGTATGTAATAGAAAATCCAAAATAACAACTTACAGACAATTGACATTTTTCTAATATGGTAATTCCATGATCATCAGGGTTAACCTCCTTCTAGCTTTCTCTTTCATCATGCCAGCATTAGCTTCTGTGGTAGTCCCAGGCTCATTTACCCTCAGAGTCATTTTGAACCTTTTCCCTGATCTGCCCTGTACTACAAGGAAGCTGACCCTGCAGATGGTATCTCCCTGGTTCCTGAGATTATTGGCTCCAAGCTGCATTTAGCTAATGGGAAGCATTGGCCAGAATTTAGGAGACAGGAGAAAGGATGAAGGTCTTCTGCCTTGCGCTGCCCCTCTGGAGCAGCTGTGTCTGTCTGGGGTTCTCATTCCAGCAGGGCAGGTCCACGGTGTTATAGTTTGTGTTGGGTAACTCTGCACTCTGGATTCCAGGAACACTGCCTCCTTCGTCTTCCAACCTTGCACTGGTGGTGGCTACCTACTATTGCTAATTTTTAAGTCTTCTCACCATTCTGTTTGGCATCTCAGCTCTTCCAATACCTATGCAACCAATTCCCTGTTTTGAATTTAATCAGGATTAAAATGTGGCTTTGTTTTCCTGGTGAGATCCTGCCGGATGCAACTTCTATCCTCCATGTCACTGTCCAAGCTAGGTACTGGCACTCTACCCATCAAATCTAGTTCTGGGACAGAAGAAGAAGGAAGCTAAAGGAGAATGAAAAGATCTTACCTCCTGGCTAAGTTAACTCTTTTAAGCTGTCTTTTGAAAAATCACATGTAACATTTCAGCCTATATCTCACTGGCCAAAATTTAGTCACATGGCTACTCCCAGTAGCAAAGGTAGCTGAGAAATGCAGTGTATTAAGTGGGTCCACTGACACAATGAATGAATTAGGATTCTATGACCAAAGAAGATGGGGAAAGTAGATAGAGTGGCAAATAGCTGTTTCTGCCACTGTATCTTTAAAAAATACTTCCACATCTCCATTCTTGACTCCTTTCATATTAAACTTGATGAGGTCTGATACTTTTAGAGACAGCTTGTCCAATATTGGCAATCTGAGAAACCAAGGCAAGTTTTTCATATGAGCAAAAGAAGGGAAGTTACAATTTGTGCAACTTCAAGAATTCTGACATTAAGTTGTTCCTCCTGTCAAGCTCAAATTGGCTCTCATTTTCAATTCCATACAACAGTTAAGACCAGGGTACTAATGACATTGACCTGCTAATCCCAAATAGTTGGAGAAGTAGTGTAGAATCAAAAGGAAGTAGTGTGGAATCTGAAGGCCAATGAAATGGAGGGGTACTCTTGGGTTATCTTTTGCTGCATAACAGAACACTCCAAAACTTATATCTTGAAACAAATATTCATTATCTTATGGTTCTGTGGGTAGGCTGGGCTCAAATGAGGAGTTCTCTTTTGGGATGTCTCATGGGGTCACAGATCATGGCTTGGACTTTTGTCTTCTGATGGTTCTACTGAGCTGAACATCCAAGAAAACTCACAGTCTTGACTAGTAGCTTGTAGTTATGGGCTGGGAGCTCAGCTGGGGCTGCTGACTAGGTTGCCTACCCATGGCCTATCCATATGGCTTGGGCTTATCACAACATGGGGGCTGAATCCTAAGGGAGAGCATCCCAAGAGGCCCAGACATAAGCTACTTAAGGTCCCTCATGCCCTAGTCTTGCTATTTTCTGATGTCACTTGTGCCACATTCTATTAGGCAGATTCAAAGGGAAAGGAATTAGCCTCCATATCTTAATGGAAGAGTAGAAAAAAACCACATTGCAGACAAGCATATGGGAATGGGAAATAATGTTACAACCATCTTTAGAAAATGCCATTTGTCATAATTACTAAGAATCAGGAAATTGGAGTCCACTCCTGTGTGATCTTGGTTTAGATGCCTTCTCTCTCTCTCTGAGCCCAAGGATCTTTAATTCTTAAATGAGATAATTGAACAAGATACTTTTTACAGTTCATTCACACTAAAAATATTCAGTGTTTTGTTCATTGTGAACAACGACATCTATATCTATCTAGCTATAGGTCCTGAAAACCAAGAAATCATATAAAAGGAAAAGTTTAAATTGCCAGCAATCCTCATGATGTAGCTTTTAGACAGAGAATGTAAGAAATGAGATGATTAAAGACTTTTCACAAAAGCACACCATGTTTGAAAGCTGTAGAGCAGCAAAGAAGCATTATAATTCCACTAAATTAAAAGCCTCAATAGAAAAAGGGAATGTGAAAATGGGGGGTATCCTTTCTCAACGAGAACCACCCCGCGAACATTAATTTTCTCCTGCAAATCTCAAAGCATTTGACACCTTCACTAGCCTAAGGTTTTACTATTTTCTTTTTATTGGAGAGGCACCGCCAGCACAGGAAAATAATTTTATCATAGAAAATTAGAGGTGAAGGGGACCTCAACGTCATCTTATCTAATGCAGTGATACGGGGCAGAAGAGTACAAATTATATACATGCACTGAGATCATAATCTAGAGATTAAATGATTTCCCAGCATCAAACAACAAGTCAATTGGCTGAGCTGTGGCAAGAAGTTAAAGCAGCTTTTCAGCCACAGATTGACAGAGGTCCCTTTCTTAGCCTCTGACAGTCAAAAATGCTTTATGATTTCTAATGTTTTCCTATTCCTTCCTTCCTTCTTTCCTTCCTTCCTTCCCTCCTTCCTCCTTTCTTCCCTTCATCCCATCCTTCTTGTCTTTATCTTTTCATATGGGTATATTATATATCAGAAAGTGCTATCTATCTAAATTATTTCATTGGCTCTTTACATCAATCCCATGATACAGCTAACTGCTATTGCCCACATTCCCACAACTGAGGGAAAAGGAGCCCCTGTAAATTAAGAGACTTGCCAAAGAACACATAGCTAGTAATTGGCAAAGTGTTGCTGATGGGAGTGGTGAAGTACTGATTTTCTTTCCAGCACACTTCCTCTATCCCTTTAGTCAAATTCTTGTTATAATGGCTGTTTACTGAGTCTTTTCTATCTGTTTTGCTCTGTATTAGACCTATTTTTAATAATTTATTTAATCCTCACAATAATGTTGTTGTGCGATAGTTTCTACTATTAGGCCCACTTACAGGTGGGTAAACCATGGCATGGGGAGATAAAATTAAGGTCCCAAGGTCATGAGGCTACTGAGTATTAGAACCAGGAATAAAGGCTATGTCTATCTCTAGATTTCAACTATTCCTAAGGTAGATTCTAAAATCCTAATGAACTCTGGTCATTTGAGAAGATGAATCTATGCTTTTACTTCTAGGCTCTTGAAAATTAAGAATTTGATATTAAAAGTCGGTCCAATGTAATAGTGTATTAATGCATATAGAATTTACTTATATTTGCTGCTGCAAATTAAAGTGCTTTGATTAACTTTTCTATAGTATGTGTTTTTTAATATAAATTCCATTTTTGTGAAGTGAAAAACATTGAATTGAGAATGAGAAGACCCTAAACTCTACCACCTAGGGCTGTGTGACTGTGAGGGAGCTCATTGCCCTCTTCAGGCAACTGGGCACTTGCCTTATATATAAAATAAAGGGATGGGTTACGTAGTTGTGAAGAGGATTCTCAGATCCAAAACCATGGTATTTATCCATCGATATATTCTGGTTAAGAAAGACAGAGAATACTTTGACCTTAGTCCTTCCATTACTCCAAGTGAGTCTCTCACATTTTCATGGGAGAAAAGAAAAAAAAAAAAAAAAACACGCTTTTTCCCTGGAGCTCTGCTCTGGCTCTTCAGCCTCTTTCAGTCTCTTCTAATGCTCACCCTTGCCAGACAGGAGCACCCCATCATTCTGTTCTGTTCTACAACTTCCCTATCTTCTTCTCAAGTGGTTTACAGGGCAACTTTTTTAAAATTGAAAAAAGTTAAAATCAATTTTCCCATGACAAAATTTGTAAATGCTGAGACACCTGAAGGAAAAATAATTATAGTGATCACTAATAACATATCTATAATATTCTATAGATATTAAATCATTTTCCTTGTCTTAGGCTCATTTGGTCTTCATGCCAATCCTGGTTTTCACAGAGAAGAAAACTGGGGATCCAGATGGTTTAAGTTTGAGTTGTTTTCTAGATTATCTCATATCTCCAAGCTGTTAAATGGCAGAAGTGGGCCTAAAGCCTTACTGAATCCAGTTAAGTTCATAAAAGGATCAAGGGTCTAAGAATCACCAGATAACCCCCACATTAGAATTGCCCCTCTCAGCTGCTTAAGACTCCAAAGATAATACATGAGAGTATAAATAGGCTCCCGTGTACTGTCCAGGTAAGATTATGGGAACTCTCTTCCTCTCTCCATGACAAAACAGCAAAATTTTGCCTCTATCGCCCTTTTCATCACTTGCCCATGGCAGCAACCAGCATATGTCCAGAATCTTCATACTCTTTCTTATAATTTAGAAGTGCTCCCTGAAATGCATCTCCGTATCCCAAAACCTGTTATCCTAAGTATATCTCATGTTCTTCAACTGAACTGACCCTCTTCACCACTAGAGTTCTTGTATTTGTTGTCACAGAATTTATGAATTCTGCTCTGAGCCAAAGAACACAATAGAAACCTAATAAATAATTCATTTTTATATGAAATTGTAGGTACTAATTGGTTAATATATTGCCCCTTCCAGATAACATGTATATGTTGAAAGGCTTTCTGTCCTTACCCTTAAAAGAATGAGACCAATGACATAAATGTAGTTACTTGGACATATCAAAAACTCAGATATTTGTTGGCAAGGTGGAGCCTTGCCAACTTCTCAAATGACTCAGGATAAATAGTTACTAGATGGTATAATAGAAAAAGAAAATATACGCAAACCATCCATCTGGTAGGGGGTTAATATCTAAACATTAACTCCCATGACTCAGTAGCAAAGAAACAAATAACCCAATTAAAAGTTGGACAAAGAACTTGAATAGATATTTCTCCAAAGAAGGTAATACAAATGGCCAACTGATATATGAAAACATGGTCAACATCACTAATTATCAAGGAAATGCAGATCAAAATCACAGTGAGATATTACCTCACATCTGTCAGGATGGCCATTATTAAACAAACAGAAAACAAAATAGCAATGTTGGCAAGGATGCAGAGAACCTGGAACCCCTGTATACTATTGGTAGGAATGTCAAATGGTGGGCATCTATGGAAAATAGTATGGAAGTTCCTGGAAAAAATTAGAAATAGAATAATAATATGAGCCAGCAATCCCACTTTTGGGTATTTAGCCAAAAGAATTGACATCAGTTTCTCAGAGAGATACTGCATTCCCATGTTTATTGCAGCATTATTCACAATAGCCAAGAGGTGAAAAAACCTAAAACCCATTGACAGATGAATCAGTAAAGATAATATGGTATATACATACAATGGAATATTAATCTGCCTTAGAAAGGAACGGAAGTCTGACACAGGCTACACATGATAAACCTTGAGGACATTAATGTGAGTGAAATAAGCCCGTCTCAGAAGGACAAATAATGCACTGTTCAACTTATATGGAGTCTCTAAAGCAACCAAACTCATAGAGACAGAAAGTAGAGTGGTGATTGTCAGGGGTTGGTGGGAAGAGAAAAGGGAGGTTGCTGATCAACGGGTACAGAGTTTCAGTCATGCAAGTTGAAAGAGTTCTGAAAATCTGCTATACAACTTTGTGCTTAACAATACTGTACTATATGTTGGCTAACTGAACATAATAAAAAAAAAGAAAAGAAAAGAAAATGAGCAGAAAGTATAAAAAAATACTGTACTTAAAGATTTAAGAGGGTTGATCTCATATTACAGTAAAAAAGAAAAAAATGAATAAGTAAGTGGATGAATGAATGCCTACTTCAGATAAATCTTTGTCACTCATTCACTGTATAATGCACATGATATTCAACCTCCCCCATCCTTAGATGGTAATATCTTTTATACAGTGTTGATGTAAGGTTAAAGTGAAATGATTATTAATTGTAAAGCATTATAAAATGAAAGGTGGGTTTATTATTGTTATCCTAATTTGTGTTAGTATTCTTCACCTAAAGGAGAGATAATCATGGGGATGTGGTTGCTGTTGACAAAATTTCCCAAGTGTGATCAGTTAAAAAATATATATTTATCATAGAAATTGCTCTCTAAGAAAAAGCTTTTAGATCTAATGACCTAGTTGTTTCAAATAATACTCAATTTTTATAGAAGCCGCATTTCAGCTCCATAACATTAATCTTACTAAATGTCACAGAGTAAGGTGTGATTTAGGGAATATACATAAACCCGTAAAGGGTAAAGTTAACTGTTAGGTCTCTTCTCAATCAGTTAGTATTTCAGGATACAAAGGTGCCATAGCCTGACCCAAACAGTGCCACTTCTGTGTCAGTTACATCTGCAGTACTCACATCATTCTAAATCATTCTTCAAATTGCAAACTAAAATATGTCAAGAATTGAGGACTTTACTGACTGACTTCTTTCTTTATTCCCCCATTTCCAGGGTCTAGTTTACTTGGTTTACTCACCCTACATACCAAGTCTGGAATGGTTCATTACCAGCATGGCTTACCCAATACCATTCTCTATAAGTAAAAGACTATTGCAAAGTAAGAAACTATTGCAAATCAACTGGTATTGCACTCTAAGAATAACACAACTCTGCCAATTAATAATATCCTAGTTAGGCTGAAAATTAAATCATTTTTGATGCTAGTCATTTGGCCTAATCAGTACATAAAACTCTCCTCACAAATGTCCACTGGGAGAAATGAAGATAGAAACCCTGGACACTGCACAAACACCATTTGGGAGAAGGGGATAGATTTCCCCAGCAAAAGAGCATGCTCAACACTAATGTTAAGCATATAAATGCTGTTCATTGATTTCCTGAACACAGTGAATTCACTCAGGTTTAATTCCCATGGCTGCATCGAAACTCCAAATAGCAGACCATGAAGAGAAATGATTAGTCTGTATGCATATTTTTAATGCCAAGATCTGCACCTAAAAGTAGTGATGTCCAAGTTCTGAACATAGAAAAGCTAGTAGTTTCTGAAAATCTCAAAATCCTTAACTTTGCACCTGGAAAGCATAGTATATTTTTTGTGTTTAGTACATATTGTTTATCCAAATATAAGTTTTAGTTTATCTTGCCTGCATTATTTTCAGAAAAAAAAAACATCCATGAACATTTTATTTGGTTTGTATTGATATTTGCCTTGTTTTATCAACAGAAATCATATATCTGAATACACTCAAAATAGTTAAATATTACTACTTACTATTAGCCTTATTTTCCTAAATATTAATGTGGTTGTACTGACATATGAATGATTCATTCTTCCCTGGGAGTCCAGGCATTGAGGCCATGACTGAATGAAATATTGACTGCACAAAGAAAATGAATTGTGTCTTCATTCAGCTCAGTTCTGGTACTGTGTAACTGATGTTACTTTTTTCTACCAACATGCACTAAGTAACACTCCTAAAGTTTAATACTTAGTGATAGCAAAATTCAAGTACTGAAGACAGATGATAAAGAGGCAGGATTCTTTAAAGGAATGGATATGTTTTGTATCAGTTGACACGGAGTCATCTTCAGAATGGCAGACTCAATGGTCTTTACACCTAGGCAGTTTTAGCTAAAAGAAAAGCATTATAGGCTTCATTCCCCTCTCCCTAAAAGATGCTGATGCCTTCCAAAAGCCACATCAAATATTGCCTGCACTAACCAGGTGGTCAAGCTTGCATTATCTTCATGTGGGCTATATGGTTTTATGGAACATTCCCCAGCCTAATAATAATAATAATAATAAAATCTAGAATAATAACTACTAACATTTACTGAGTATCAACTACATGTTTGGTAGGACCTTGGTAGTACCTTAAAAACTATGGAGATATATAGGTATAGATTTAGACATAGATATATCCATATTATAGTATTATAATACTATATAACACTATGTAATAATACTATCTACTATAGTACTATATAATCCATACTATTATATATATGTATAATCATTTTTTTCTTTTAAAAATTAAGGTTGAGCTAGGGTGTGCACCCATTTTACAGTTACTGTTAAAGCACAGAGACATGACATAGAACATAAGCTCTAGACTCTTAACTATGGGAAACAAACAGGTTTGGTGGAAGGAAGCTGGGTGGGAGGATGGGGTAACAAGGTGATGGGCATTAAGAAGGGCATGTGATGTGATGAGCACTGGGTGTCATATATAACTAATGATTAAGTGAACTCTACATTTGAAACTAATGATGTACTATATGTTGGCTAATTGAATTTAAAAAAAAGAAGAACATAAGCTCTAGGAACACAGGAGTGTTTGACTATGTAGTACACTGCTTTGTTTCCTTGAGTCTGTAATAATGCCTGGCACATACCAGGGTCTTGATAATTATTTGTTGAATAAACGAATGAAAGTAGCTTGTCAAAGATTACTATGCCAGCAGTCACCCAATTATAATTGAAAGTTAAATATTTAACAAATTATAAGACCTTTTAATATGGGAATTCCATTTTTTAAAAATTGTATTGGCAGATTTATTACAACTACAATCAGTTTTAGTTATTCAATCTAATCATTATGGTAGGGAAGTGAAAGTTACTCCATCCACCCATTTGTTCACTCATTCATTCGCTTATAAATTTACTTTTAAAATATTCACTAGTCAGATTCTTTGTGCCAGGCTCAATGCCAAATATCAGAGACATAAGGAAACTTATAAAAGAAATTAGTGATAGACAAAGTGAAATAATTATTGTGTCACAAAAGAAGGAAGAGGAGGAAGACAGGGTGGACTAAAATTCAAGATTAAATAATACATTGAAAAACTCACACTTTATTCCAGTCTTTCTCAAATGCTTTTACTGAAGAATTTCTAATAGCAGATGACAACAAATCTGTCTTCCAAGGGTTCTGGATGAATATCATGAGGGGTCCATTTTAAGCATTAACTATCTTTGGAGAATCATGTTTTATCATAAAATTCATGACATTTTTTTTTGCAATACCATCCAATAAGTTTTCTCACAATCCCTAGAGAACAGAGTCTGAGGCAAACACTTCCATGCTAACACTTCATTGGTTAGTGAAATTCCAGAGAGGCTGGTGGGAAGGAGAAAGGGGATGAGGAAAAGGAGAGTGAACATGAGGGGACATCACCAAGTTAGCCATCACTTGTATCAAAGAGAATGATTGCCTGGTCTGGTCAGTAGGCCCTATGGAGACTACTGTGTTGGAGTCCCTTGGAGAGGATGGAGGAAGGGACTGGAGGAATTTATCTGCTGATTTCCTTCCATATTTATTAAAATTTGCCCCACATGGAGCTAACTCCCCCGAACGCTGAACTGGACCACACAGCCCTTTCAACAAGCCATGGAGCAAGTCACATCTCCCATAGTAGGTAGTGCTTTGTCTGAACCCAAAAGTTGTAGGAGGGTTTTGAGACCCCCTAGCAGGAGTCTCAAACCAAAAACAGTATGGTAAAACATGTGACCAAGGATCCTAGAGACAGGTGAGCCCCAGGGGATCTGGGGCTGACAACATGAGGAGTCTAACACAACTTGTGAGTAAAACTGACCCCAGGAAGATGTGCCATTTTCCATGTTTAGCTTTGTATCTCCTTGAGATTCCATTCAACACTGCTGGGAGAACTCATAATGGGGGAGAAAAGACAGTCTGACTAGAAGAAGCATACCTGAGAAATGGGCCAGTGGAGGATGTATGATTACTGACAGAGTTCACTGGAGAGCAAGCGGGTCTGGATTTGCAGAGAGGAATAGAAATGAAAAAAATTGGATATTCTTTCTTTCTTTCTTTGTGGATATTTAATGTGGATATTTAATCTCAGCCACTATCTGGATGGGAAAAGAGGTTGATACATTCCTGCACATGGCAAGATACATTAAGAGGACTTTGAGTCATTTATAAACTACCTTGTTCCCAGGAGAATAAGTCATATTATAAAATCATTTGCAATGATTTACAAGTAAAATTAAAAGCAAATCATAAATTGGGGGCAAAAGGAAAACTCTTTCAACATTTAGATATTTTAGAAGGGTCATTTAAGTAAGTTCCAACCTTCTGAAACTTTCTTAAAGTGCTTCAGTGAAAGTTTTATCCCTAGACATGAAGGGTTAGGCATCTAAACATAATTACACCAACTTTGTTGTGTAGAGGAAGGATACATGTGATTCAGTGGTGTGGGGTTCTTCAAGAAAAGCTACCTCAAAGAGGATTGAGAAGATTGATTGGAAATTAGCTAAATAAGGCAGAGTTTTATTTGGGGTGTTTCAGAAGGGAATGATATGTGGCATGTTTTATTCATAGAATCGGAAAATGTAGCAAAAGCCAGATCATGAAAGTCTTTTAAGCCACATTAAGTGATTAGATGTTACTTGAAAATCAAGGGGAACCCATTGGAAAGGTTTGTTTGTTTTTAAAAGATTTTATTTATTTATTTATTTATTTATTTATTTATTTATTTATTTGAGAGAGAGAGAGAAAATACGCACAAGTGGGGGTGGGAGGGCAGAGGGAGAAGCAGACTCCCCGCTGAGCAAGGGGCCTGTGGGGCTTGATCCCAGATCCCAGGACCCTGAGACCATGACCTGAGCTGAAGGCATATGCTTAACCAACTGAACCACCCACTGGCACCCTGACCACTGAACAGTTTTAAGCAGGAAAGTAACATGATCAGATATGAGTCTTTGAAGTATCAACCTGGAATCATGTGGAAATAGGCATGCGTAGGAGAAACCCAGGCAAGACAACCTAATAGCCAGTAACAGTAAAAATGGAGACAAATAGAAAGAGGTTTATGAGGTTGAAGCAACTAGATGTGCTGAGTTATTAGATATGAGATGTAAGGGGAGCATTTCTGGCTGGAGTATCTGCTTATATGATTGTGCCACTCAGTGAAATGAAAATATTGGGGGAACAGCAGTTTAAGGAGAGAAAATGATTCAAACTTGGGTCCTGTGGACTTTGACATTCCTGTGGGTTATTCAAGCACAGATGACCGAGGTACAGTTGGACATAAGAATTTGGAGCTCATGAATGAGGTCTAAGCTCACTGAATGAGGTACATGTTTGATAGTCAACATATATGTGATAAGTAAAGCCATGGGAATAAATGAGGCCAGAGAATTAGAGACAGAATATATAGGAAGTACATTCTGAATATATACACTAAGTTCAAAGAATCAAAAATGCTATACGGCTTTACAAAAAGGTAAAGTAATGATAGTGTGCATTAAAACCCTACCCGGTGCTAAAATAAGGTAATGGAGAGTCCTGTTCTCCTTGGGAGTATCATATTAATTGTTGGGCCCTGCACTAGAGGCAGATTCAGAAGAGAAGGTCCAGGTGATGAAGTGACTGAAAACCAAGATAAAGCCTGAGAATTGCTGAAATGAGCAGGAATGCTCAGTCTAAATAAAAGATGATTCATCTTCAAATATTAAAAGGGCAATCACATAGAAGCTGGATTAAAATTATTATGTATTCATTTATTCCAAAATTATTTATTAAAGGCATGGAGGTAGTACATTCCTTGTCACAGAGGGTATTTAAACATAGGATGGGTGAAGACCTGGTAAGGATTTTGTAGGGAGAATGACAAGATCAGTTGAATAGGTAGGTTAACACAGCTTTCATGAACTTTTCCAACCTTGGCATTCTATGATTCACACTGGGGATGAGAGAGGGACATACATGAAGCAACAACATTTTAGTGGACAAGCTGGAAGAAGGCTTTTTTCTAGTTTTGAGTCAACCATGTAATAATGTAATCTGGCAGCCTCACCAGACTGTGATCAGTTTCCTCACTGAAAGATGAGGAACTGACAAAGTGTTTGCTGAGGTCCTTAAAATCTGTGAAGGTTCATCCTCTTTAGCTAATACTCATGACCAGAATGTCTACCCACATGTAACCAAATATACTTAGTTATGCAAATGCATCACATACATGGTTTGGTTGGCTGGAAGAACTTAAAAAAAAAAAAAGAACTTCTGGGGAGGCAAAGGAAATGAGTCTTAGCTCATTGTGCAAGTTGGCAAAAACAGTGTAAACCAATTCTGAGTCAGAGATAAGCCATTTGAATCATGCCCATGCTGGGTTTAATGGATTTGCTATCACTCAAAGACCCATCCAGGAAAAGAAGGGTTGGGAAAGCCTCGGCAGATATTAGCTTAGACTTTTCACTGCAAAGTATATCACTGATATGTGTTCACACTCATCATACTCAACAATGACACATTCAAATTTTTTTATTTTAGTCATTTCTTTGAATTTCATCACATGGATAGATGGAACATCTCTAGGTTCTGAGGGCCTGTTCAAAAAATACTGAAATCCTAAAAGTTGCCATAGGAAGGCAGTTTCAGCATGTAATTCAATTCCATAGTAAAAGTTGATTTGGTTCCTTCATGAATGAGCACATATAAGATTGTGCCAATCAGATGGCAATTCCCAGAGAATTTTGTTCGTGCTTAGCCAATTGGTTATATCTTAGGGTAGCAGTCTTGGCCATGTAAAGTCAGCTTTTAGTTCAATGAGGTAATAGGAAAGAACAATAGAAAATAAGCAGACCTGGTTTGCTTTCTGCAGTCTCTTTCCCCTGATATCACAGTTTGAGGGCTTGCTTTGGGTAGTGGGTAAAACGAAGAAGGGCCTCTCCTCCCTTCAGAGCTTTAATAAAGAGGCCCCGCCAACCTAAAAGCTCTAGCAGAGGGAGAGATTTGGCCTCTAAGAAGCCTAATTTTCTCTGGTCACTACCTGCAGCTGCACTGCCAACTTATTTGGGAAATGAGCTGGACTGCATGTTTTAGAGCAAGGTCCTGACTCCATTCCTGCCCCTTCTTAGCTTGCCTTTCCTCAAATCATCAGCTTCCACAACAGTCTGATGAAATGAGTTCGCAGGGGCCTACAGCTTTTCTGTATGCATGAATTTGCCCGTCATCATCCCTTTCCTATTCACAGCTCTGCAGGGGTTTCCTGGGCAGCAGGAGATTTGCTCTGGGGTGGGGGAAGCAGGGATGTAGAGCAAAGTGTTTCCCTGAAACTTACTGCCTGGGCAGGCTGGTTCCGCCATTACAAAGCTCCTTCGTGGCCATACACCTCCGTTTGTCTGTTAAGTGGAGTGTTACTGTTACATAGATAGAGGCACTGGCTCCCTCCAAAATTTACACTCTGTGTTGCCCCTCTATAGGCATGGCGTTTTGCCCATATGTGGCGCTAGAACCTGGCTACAATAGGGAACAACTTGCATCTACTGTAAAGCTCAGAAGCTTCAAAACCCAGGTGATTACCCATTGTGGCTTTGAGAAGTCAGTGTCCCCAGAGTGCCTTATTGTGAACCTTTCCTTGGTCTGTTTCAGGTGTGGTATGTATGGTAAAGATAGGGCTGGGGTGGCACCTGAATCAGTCTTTCATGATAGATGGAGAAAAGAGGAACCATAAATCTTAACAGGTATTATAACTGTTACATAGACAATTAGTATCCACTTCATTTCTTGATTTCAGACTTCATCTACATTCTCCGTAAGGAATTCCTCATTTTCTCAAGAATGGGGGAAGGAGTGAATCAAAGACTGTTTTCATTCATATATACAGAGATATACTATTGATTCCCCAAGTTTTTTTCTTCATTCCTCCTCTAGGAGACACAATAATAACAAAGCATTGTACCCTCAGAATCCACTGAACAGCCTTCGGCACTACACAGTGGTTCCCAGTGGCACCAAACTTAGAGATCCCAGCTTACAAGAAAACATTGTTCTAAACTCCCTTTGATAGGTCGTGTTTTAGTTTTAGCTTATTGAAATTGGAATATTTTTATTACTTTTTTAGAAACTATGTTGTTTTTCAACATTTCATTTTGTAATAGTTTTAAACTCTAAAATTTTCAAAAAACATATGGAAGCAACCCAACCGCCCATCCATAGCTGAATGGATAAAGAAGATGTATTACTGAGAGATACATGAAATTTTGCCATTTCTAACATGGGTGGATCTAGAGGGTATAATGCTAAGTGAAAAACGTCAAAGAAAGACAGATAATATATGATTCACTCACATGTGCAATTTAAGAACCAGAACAAATGAACAAATTAAAAAAGACAGAGAGAGAGAGACAAACAAAAAAAAACAGACTCCAAAATACAGAGAACAAACTGACGCTTGCTAAAGGAGAAATAGGGGGTGGGGGAAATTGGTGAAATAGATAAAGAGGTCTAAGAGTGCACTTACCTTGATGGGCCCTGAGAAATGTATAGAACTGTTGAATTGTTATATTGTACATCTGAAACTAATATAACACTGTTAATTATACTTCAATAAAAAAAGTTCTAAAAATATACACAAAGTTCTATTATACTTTCCACCCAGCTTCCCCTCACTACCACTTGTTAACATTTTATATAACTACAGAACAGTAATCCAAAACAGAAAATTGACAATGATACAACAGTATTAGCTAATCTGTAAACTTCATTTGAATTTCAGTCATTGCCCTATTACTATCCTCCTTCTGGTTCAGGAGTCAACCCAGGATCCACCCTGCATTGAATTGTCATGTCTTCTTGGTCCCCCCTAATCTGGGACTGTTCTTCATGATCCTATGACACTTTTAAAGAGTACTGGCTAGTTATTTGTTAGAAACATACCTCAGTTTGGAGTTATGTATATTATCTCATGATTAAAATGAGAGTATGCATTTTTTCAAAAATACCAAAGAAGTAATATTAAGCCCATCTCGGAACATCATATTAGAAGGTACTTGATGTCAATATGTCTTATTACTAGTGATATTAATTTTGATTACTTGCTTAAAGCGGTGACTCCCAGGTTTCTCTATTGCAAAAATAACGATTTTTCTCTTTGAAACTATTATTTTTATTTGTTTTTTTAAAGATTTACTTATTTATTTGAGAGAGGGGGAGAGAGCATGCGGGTGCACACATGAGTGGGGGGAGGAGCAGAGGGAATCTCAAGCAGACTCCCCACTGAGTGAGGAGCCTGACACAGGGCTTGATCCCCAAGATGCATGAGATCACAACCTGAGCCAAAACCAAGAGTCAGACACTCAACTGACTGAACCACCCAGATGCCCCTGAACTATTGTTTTTAAAAGCTAGAGTTCCAGGATGATACCCAAAAGCCAATGAGCCCATCATAGTAATCACTGTGCACCTCAGAGTGCTTGAAACAAAGCTGAAATATGGTCTTTCTCATTTGTGTCTATGTTTACTGAAGGTGGTAGGCAGTGTAAATACTTCTTCCATCTTTACCCGTCACTAGCTGCTTTAGTCTATAGTCTATGTTTGCAAGAGAACACAGTGACTTAAGGGACAATTATTAGTACACTCATGATAAAATGAGAATGAAATGAGTTACATCATCCTCACTTTAAATCATAGATCTGTGGTCTTAGACAAGTATTAGCCTTCTTTGCTTCAAAGTAGTGATAATAGTATATATCTTGCAGGATTAATTTGAATATTAAAGATTATAAATAAAAGTTCCCATTTAGGGTCAGGCCCATTATAGATACTTAATAAAGAGTATTCACCATGTCTGATGGGAAACAGGCTAGATGTTTCTGTTCCTTGTAACTTTGGTCAGCTGTCCTTGTTCATGAGACCTTTAGTTTAGCCTGATTCATTCATTCATTCATTCATTCAAAAAAATCTATATTGAGTGTCTACCAGAAGCTACGTGCTGGTTGTATAGTCCCTGTCTTCATGGAAATTACACTATAATGAAAGATGAGCCAATGAATAAATGGAAAACATTACAGTGTGAAACTCTTATAAAAGAAAAATGGGGGAGGCAAAATATGTAGATGGAATGGTAAAAGAAAACTTCACCGGAGAGGTGATATTTACAATGCAACCCAAAAGGTAGCAAGGATTGCTTTTTTTTTTAAGATTTTATTTATTTATTTGAGAGAGAGAATGAGATAGAGAGAGCATGAGAGGGGGGGAGGGTCAGAGGGAGAAGCAGACTCCCTGCTGAGCAGGGAGCGCAATGCAGTACTGGATCCCGGGACTCCAGGATCATGACGTGAGCTGAAGGCAGTCGCTTAACCAACTGAGCCACCCACGTGCCCACAAGGATTGCTTTATACAAAGAGCCAGAAGAAAGGCATTTCTGGAAGAAGCAACTACAAAGGCAAAGACTCTAAAATGGGAAAGAGCTTCAGATGTTTGAGAAAATGCAAGATGGCGAGAGTGACTGGAACAGAGTGAAGAGTTTAAGAGCTACTGTACTTAATAGCCAAAACTCTTCAGAAAGTTTATTTACATGTTTTTTTTTTCCCCTTTGTTGATGACCATCTAGCATTCTGCTCAGATTTAGGCATTCTTCTAAGTCATTGGTGGTATTAGAAATGTATTTCTCCCCCTACCCCAGCCCTTAACCTTAATTTTGCTCGTAGTTGAAAGTGTTATTTATTCCAAAAGCTTTCCTTCCTCCACTGTGAACATATCAGAATACTAAAGGTGCACCCACTTACCATCTTTGCTTTCCCATAGCTTCCATGCCCATTACTGTTCCACCTCCCTAGTAATGATCTTGCTAAGGTCCACTTGCTGATTACACAATTTTCTCCACTTAAAAAAATCCCTAAGCATGCTGCAAACTTAACATCCCTTCAGCACAGAGAGTTAAGCTGTGAAAACAAGGTTGTCTAGCACCTTAAAAATTGTCACGTTACATTAAAAACACATTATATCTGATTCTCCAATGTTCAGAATAAAGCAGAGTCATGTAAACCTGTCAGAAAATTCTTGGCTGGCTGAACTGAAAAGAGTGTTCAAGTTTTCTTGGGATCTGTTGCAGAGATGACCCATGGTATCAACTGGATGGGCCATCCATTGCATACCAGTGACTCTCTTCCTATATTGAGAAGCTCTGCTGATTTGAGATTGTCTATTTTCTAGTTGTTTAGCAATGACCCTGGGACCTCATTCTGGTAGCTCAATGCTCTGCGTCAAAAGCATAGCATGAAGTTTGGACTCTGCAGTTACAAGCTAAGAAGAAAGTATTTACAAAAGATTGACTTTCTACAATTATAAAAGGCTTTGGTTTGAATGGTAAATTTGCAAAAAGGAGTAGAGAGTATCCCTCTCCCATCCCCAGATATTTATGGCTTTAGAAACAATAGTATAATTGTTACAGAATCAATTGCATTCCCCACCCCCTGCAAATTCATGTGTTGAAGTCTTGACTCCCAGTACCTCAGAATGTGACCTGTATGGACATAGGATCTTTGCAGGGCTAATCAACTTAAAATGAGGTCATTAGGGTGGGTCCTAATCCAGTTTGACCGGCAGCCTTATAAAAAGGGGGTATTTGGACATGTGCACAGAGGGAAGACAATTTGAACAGACACAGGAAAAAGACTGCCACCTACAAGCCAAGGAGAGACACCTGGAAGGGAACCTCCTGCCCAGACCTCAGAAGGAACTAACCCTGCAGATACCTTGATTTGGGATTTCTGGTCTGCAGAACTGAGACAGTAAATTACTGTTGTGTAAGCCACCCAGTCTGTGGCTCTTCATCCAGAAGGCCTAGCAAACTTATGCAATTATTTGTCACCTGAGATGAAAGGAAAAAATCAGAAGTCTAAATCATTGAAAGTGAAAGGGATCTTTTATGTCAATACATTCCCTCCCCCATTATCACCACAACTCCCCTGTTGCTCTGAGGCAGTGATTCTCAGTCCTGCCTCACACTTTTGGAACTACCTGGAGAATTTGGGGAAAAAAATACCTGGGCTCCCCAGATCAATCAAATTAGGATTTCAGGGAGCAGAGACTAGGACTCGGTATTTTTAAAAAGTTCCCCCAGGGCGCCTGGGTGGCTCAGATGTTAAGCATCTGCCTTCAGCTCAGGTCATGATCCCAGAGTCCTGGGCTCGGGTCCCGCATCGGGCTCCCTGCTCCTTGGGAGCCTGCTTCTCCCTCTGCCTCTCTCTCTCTCTCTCTCTCTCTCTCTGTCTCTCATGAATAAATAAATAAAATCTTTAAAAAAATAAATAAAAATAAAAAGTTCCCCCAACTGATTCCTGTGTGCAGATAGATTTGGAAACCTTGCGTTTGTTTAGTTCAGTTCTCCTCAAAGTTTGGTCCTCAGACCAGCTGCGTCAGAGTCACCTGGAAAATTGTGAGAAATGCAGATTCTCAAGGCCCACAGCAGGCCTACTGAACCAGAAACTCTCAGGGTGGGGTTCACTGTTTTAACAACCTCTACAGATAATGCTGATGTATGCTCATGTTTGAAAACACTGGTCTAGGGCATTGAGGTTTTACATGTTGGAAGCTCATGAGAATCTGAAAAGTTGGACCATTTCCACACACATACACACACACACAGAAAATGTACATGTGCCCCAAATTTTGTATTTAATATCAGAGAGTTCACGGTCTATCTGTCTGGTCCATGGATGTCTCAGGGTCCAAAGATCCCAGTTTAGGAACTTGAGACCCCTCATCTCCAGCTCCAACCCACCAAACTATAAATTTAGAAGAGAGAGTTTCACCTTTTCTTAATTGCAAAATAAGCATACTTCCCAGGGAAAGGCCTCTCCCGTCCTGCCACATGTCCCCTCCAGCTGAATTAGGGGCTGCTTGGGAGAGACCAAAGCCTCCTGCTTGTGGTCATCAATCTCCATGCTGAGGTTTACAGGCCTGTGGTGGAGCTGTACGTTCACTCACCTGATACAAATGGCAATATTTTTCCTAGGCTCACATGAATACAAACAACCCAGCTGTGAAAAGATCAATGCATGTGTCTGTTGTGGCCAGTCAACTGCAAGTTATTTTTTGCAGCAGGGCACAGGAAGAATACAGCAGCTTTTCTCAAATCAGACTCATTTTTATATGAAAGTGACAAAGATGAAAAGTCATGGCAGAGAAGGTTGGTAATTAAAATACATCTGTGTCCAATTGGAGTGTGTGTTACAATTACCAAGAAAGTAGTGATGTCTGCCGGTAGGTAACAGGGAGAGGATCCAGAGCCCCAAACATGCTAGGGTTGGGCAAGGCACTGCCGTAGGCAAAAATTAAATTAGTGTTGACGGAGGTTATTTATTCCTTGAATGGCAACACTGTGCCTAACATATGCCCCCAGGGCTTAAAACCTAAGTTACACAGACAAGCAGATTGCTTGGTCACTAGGTGGTCAGTGCTTGTTTAGCGGGCACACTTCATGAAATTCCTCATTTGTGGCCAAATGTAAATCAAACTTCTGTGAACTCAAACTGATCTATAATGCCAAACCCAAATTCTACTTTTTCAAATGGAGAAAAGAAGGTAATGTGTTCCCGTTCCTGTTGGCCTTTAAGAATCTTGTGATTATAGCCACGTAAATTATGTTCCCTTCCATGAAGCTGTATTTTAGGCCCTGCGTTATGGGCGTAGACAATATAGGGACAGCTTGAGTATCTCCATTCCCCTACCATGTACCAAGAATGGTCTCTGCTAAAATCAGCTGGAATAGATTTGCTAATTTGAATTATGGAAGCCCTGACAACTTCTAATTAGGAAAGAGAGGCATTGTTTGTGCATGTGTGCACATGCACACACACACACACACACACACATTTATAGGTCTTTTTAAAGAAAATTTTGTTTTTTATCCTCATCTGCTGATTCCTTCAGCTGTCAAATTTTCCAAATGAAAGCTAAACATATTTTTTTTATTATTTTTCTATCTAACAAAACATAAAATGTATTTTAATCCCCAAAGCTGGTAGAGTGTAGGAAGGAAAAGTGAAGAATCACGTGACTAAAGGTCCATATCGGTGTGGGATTTGAATGGCTGGATGTAACAGCAAGCTGATTCATATTGTATTGTGTATATTCTGGAGCATGTAATGAGTTATTGATCTGTGATAAACTAAGCTGACATTTTTGTAACCAGTAAGCCATCAGTATATCCAGTAAGCTCGGGTTTCAGTAATGCATTTTTACAATCAGATAGGTCCTTTGTCTTTTTAGTACACATTTGCAAACATTTGTTGCAAGAAAGAAAACCACATACATATTTACCAATGTGCATGCACATCTCTGCTATTTAATTCCTCTACCCCCTAAGAAATATGTTTTTCCTTAGCACAAGAGAAGTCTTCTCTTCACTGACCTCCAACGTGCTTCTTGGATGTCAGTTGATGAGTTAAGAGGGTGATCTGAACTCCACTTTTTCCAGGTTTTTGGGGGGGACCTAAAAACTTGTTTTCAATCCAAGTCTCTTTAGAGAACTCAGCCTTCAAATTCACCAGGTTATATTTATCCACTCCAAGTGTTGGTTAGAGGTTCTGCATTCTCCAACCATCACAAGTTGTGTGACACTGAAATTCTGGAGGTCTCCTGAGGAACAGGGTCTCTTGCTAAGTTAAAGAGGGAAGAGAAACTTCCAGGGGTTTCTCTCAGCCCTAACAACACGCTTTAGACATTGCTCAGGAGGACAACTCTCAGCAGCTATTTTTAGAAGCAGGGGTGGAAGGGGGAAGCAAGAGGGGTTCCCTGTGGTGAGAAAACTTGGCAAAAGCTCCTAGTGACTTCTCCTGCTGCCAAGGTGAAGAGAAAGGAGGAAGGCAGTGGAAAGGACATGACATCTGTTCTGTGGCTTCTTGGAGGTCACGTGCTGTGAAAGGCACTTCAGCAACAACCCTGCCATGTGGGAATTAATACTCCCATTTTGCACATAAGAAACTGAGACTCCAAGAGTTCAGTTACTTTCTCTAGTCACACAGGCAGTGATACACCTGGCTTTTGAGCCCCTGCCCTAGGGACTGCTTGCACATGTCATGGATATACATATATTACTGGTGATAATAGATTTATTATAAAGATTCATATTTTTAAAGTATCCCATTAAGTACTTGACACAGTAAGGACTCAATACATGGAAACTGCTATTATTATTATTATCATTGTAATTCTCATCATCGTGTAAGTCCTACCCAGGCCCCTATTACTATAATGGTATGCTTGTCACTTCATAAGTGTCCGATAAGCTTTTGTAAGATTATCCAATTATCACACAGAGAAAAGGGTGTCTTTATTGCTCCTCTCACTCTCACACCAGGCCCAGGTTTTAAAGGACATACCAGGGTATGTCAGCTGCATCCCCCTTGTCCAGGAAAGGCAAGGGCAATGCGTACCTGTGAACTTGCTAGAAACAAGGGAACGCGGTGCGGAGAGACCTACAGATCTCTCCTCACTGCCAAGGCAGAGACGTGCAGGAAGGCATGTCCATGCACAGGGTATCCTTACCTGCATTCTGAGGGTTGGCAGTTATCCTGCTCTCTGAAAGAGCCAGTCCTGCCTCACTCCCCTCTCTGAACTCCCCTTAAGATTGTCTCAGGACATCCAGAGTGCCTACGTGATGGTTGGTTGCCATCTTGACCTCTTGCCTCTTCTCCTCTCCTACTAGCAAATGCTGTGGCATTTGTTTTCTTAATTGATTATTGACTGACATTCATTGGATTCCAAGGTTGATACTATTTTTACTTCAAACTTTGAATTGTTCTCAGATAATACCCCAATAAACTACATTTGTTAGGCTTCAGACTCCAAAACTCCTTTAGTTCATTGTTTTTCAGTTGTCCATTAGTCTCTTTCAAAATCTCTCTTCCTCTACTGAGAAGCTCTGCTGATTTGAGATGAATCCAATTCAATGTCTGTTGCTGTTTAAACCTTCCTCATTTTTCCACCTCAACCTACCTACCCTTTCCTTTACATAAGCCTCCTAGCATCATCCTGAATACACATCCTTATCATCTTATTTCTGACACAGCTCTTTTCAGGGGCAGTGACCTTTGGTAGAAAATGCTAAGACTGAGTGTCAAGAGACTTGGATTCCACTTCAACATGGTGCTTACCTAACTCACTAAGACCAAAGGATCACTAACTTGCCCGGGCCTCAGTTTTCCCACCAGTAAAATAGAAGACTTGACCATAGATGAGCTTTAGAATCTGTTCAATTTTGAGTTTATTCTATCAGAAATCCCTTGATCTTTAACATATGCTTGTAGGAACTTGTGTACTTTTTTATTTTTCCTCAAAATAGATATTTTCCATTATTAAAATATGGGTTTGGTGAGATTCCCTTGGGATTACATATACTTTGCATAATCCATGAAATTTAATATTTGAACAGTGCTTATGATGAAGTGAAGGCTTGGTCCAATAAACATTCAAATGAAAGCTATTTTAGATGTCCTACCTCTATGTAACCAATGGAATAGATGAGAAAATGAGAAAAAGAGGGCCTGTGTAAGCTTAGATAATATTTAACAGACCAAATGATCAAACTCTCCAATGGTAAGAACAAAACTTTATAAATGCTTTTTGCTTCTATGGCAAAATCTCTCACAATAAAACTAAAACTCTCTGAAGACTTCCTCAAGGTATGGCTGCTAAAATCTTCCTAGCAAGGAAAACTTCTCAAGAGGGAAATGAAAAAATTTTTGATGTAGATGGGACCTAAAAATGTGAATCCACTAAATGAGAAACATTTATAAACTTGATTGTTCCCTTCCTGTCTGGAAATCTCCTGTTACTTTTCCCTTTCCTCCGTTCCCCCCCCCCTCCCTCTGGCATAGCTGATTCCCATATATGAAATAGAAATAGATGGTGCAGAGGCGTCTAGTCCATACTGCTGCATCCATGACAGGCCTAACTCCTCAGTCAGTACTATTTCCCACGTGTTCTCCAGCCACATCGTCTTTGGCAATGCAGTAGCCCATGCAGTCAGTATTTAGCAGAGTTGGCCCAATATATTCCACTTACTTGCCTCCTATAAACCAGAGACTAACGGGGTCCCTAATGGTGTGGTGTTCCAGGTTCTGTTTTAGCCTGCCGCCACTGCCGAAGTAGTAGCTATTAACACTTTCCTCTGTATAATGAACTTAAATTTTAAAATGGCTGTGAGAACAAAAGCAGACAAAAGGGAAGTGACTATGATTTAAAAAGAGGAAGAATGTGAAAAAACAGTAATCCCTAAATTGCTTTTCTAGCCTAACTGTCTATATGATTTATTGAAGATCTACTCTGTGCCCAGCCCTGTGGAGATGTGAAGGGTCAGCCTATGCTAGCTTTACAAAGACCTTTATTTTACTTCTATTCAACACTGTTCACTCAGCACCTGTATTTCCTCTCTGAAACTAAACTCCATGTAATCATACGACCTAGGTAAAAATAACACAAGACCTAATATTTATCGCAAGCCTACTGTGTGCCAAGCATTATGCTAAGAGCTTTGCCAATTCTATCTTATTTAGGTGTTTAACAACCCTATGAGGATTGATATTATTCCTATTTTATACATGAGGAAATTAAAACTTATTGAATTAAGTAATTTTCCAACAGCTATTAAGGAACAGAATTGGCATATAAACCTGGGTTTATTTGTCTCTATGCAGTGCTCTTTCCACTACACCAAATTACCTCTAAAAAAGGTCAACAAATGGAATCCTGGAAACATAAGATACCAGCCACAGAGAAGAGCGGCAGTCTCTCCAAGTCAGGTCTAAACAAGTTGCTTAAATTGTCCTCTTGCGTTTAGCATCAATTCGGTAGCAAAGGAAGGGAAATAACTGAGGGAGAAAAGAAAACAGAGGAAAAGCAAGAAAACCCAATTTAAGATATTCCTACTTTCCAATCCCCTTCTTGTAGCCAAATGATCGTCAATGCTCCCCCAAAATGATTATGATACAACGTGTATGTGTGTTTAAAGAAAAGGGTAGATGGAAAGGTTCTGAATACAGTCCATGAATTTATTACTAATAAAAAATCCTTATTTCAAATTTCCATGTACGACTTTTTCAAAAAAAGGCAGCCTATTGAAACATTCTCCAAAAGAATTTCTAAGCTCTAAAGCCTGTGTACATATTGTTAGTCAAGTGTTTAATGTTTGCTCTAGCTAGCCCATAAGCTTTAGCTTACTGTAATTTATAGCATGATGGAATTGTATTTTTATAGGCTATACATTTGTTTTATAGTTTTGGGGGCCTTTTGTATAATCAATAAAAATATTTTCACACTTTTTGTATAGGACATGAAATATAATTTTCTTATTTAAAGCTAATGTAAATGGGCATATTTGCATATTTGAATGTTTGACATTGTCTAAGGCTGTTATTTATGTCATAATATCAATAACATGACACATTTTGATCAGCTCTGTGAACTTTCATGGATGTCACTGTTCCTATGGAAAAAGAAAAGAACCCATCATGAAGCAACTCACCTTGTGAGCATTTCCAGAAACTTCCTGCAGGGAAAAATGAAGCCTGGACAAGATGGCTCCTACTCTTTGAACTTACATTTCCAAAAGGGAAAGTGGAAAATTAATACAATTACCTAGATAATTCTGGGAGGAAAAAAACTCTCCCTGAAATATACATATCAATAATGGAGATGTAAATAACATTTGGGTCCAATACTAAATAATAGCCCAGTTTTCTCTCTCTCTCTCTCTCTCTCTTTTGGAAAGGAAGGAAGATGGGGCGGGTTTATGTGTGTATATGCACCAAACGTGGGAACATATTCAAAGTTTTACAATGCTTTAGATTTTGTTAAAAACAATTAAGTTTTCTCTGCTAATAAAATTAATTCCTTCTTGATAAAAAGAGAAAAATTTCTGATAGTACATGGAGATGTGAAGAAGAAAGAAAATCACCTGTTTAAAACCATAGGGATTTTTTATACTTTTATTTATATTTACACACACCCCTCATTTGGGTTTTGTTTTTAAAATATGAAAGCATATGAAATAAACTGTTCTATAGTCTATCTTTATCTCTTAGTATGTAGTAGATGTATTTCCATGCACAAAATATTAATGTCCCTTTCAATAGCTGTACAGTATTCCCCTGACTGAATATACCATAATTTAAATAGTCCTCTAATGATAGATATCTAGGTTGTTTGAAATTTATTGCTATCATAAATAGTCCTAAGTATGTGCAGTAGCCTAATTCTTTTTTAAAGAATTAATTCACAGAGATGGACCTTCTGGTTGAAAGAAAAGTACATCTTACATTCAGATATGTGGTGCCAAATTGCTCCCACCAATAAATACAAGGAAGTGCATGTTCCCATACATCGTCAACATTGGATTTTACTGGTCTCTCTAGTTAATACTAAACTTACTGTATATAAATGATAACTCATTGTTTTAATTTGCATTTTGATTACTTTTTGAGGTTGGTATCTTTTCAGTTGATTGAAATTACCTGCTCAATGTCATTTGTCCATTTTATTATTGGCATATTTGCAGTTTTTCTTATGAAGTGAACTTAATATATTAAGGATAATATTTTTTACATGCACAATAATGAACTTGGACCCCTACCTCACACCATATAAAATTAACTCAAAGTAGATCATAGCTGTATATGTAAAAGCTAAAACTATTGTACTCTTAGAAGAAGATATAGAAGTAAAATTTCATGATCTTGGATTAGGCAGTGGTTTCTTAGATATGACACCAAACGCACAAGCAACAAAATACAAAATAGGTAAATTGGGTTTCATCAAAAGTTTAAACTTTTGTGCTCCAGAGGACACCATCCAGAAAGCAAAAAGACAACCCATGGAATGAGAGAAGACATTTGCAGATCATATATCTGGTAAAGGACTTTTGCCTATAATATATAAAGACCTCTTATGATTCAGTAATAAAAAGGCAAATAACCCATTTTTTAAATAGGTGAAGAATTTAAATAGACATTTCTCAAAAAAAAAAAAATCCAAATGGCCAGTAAGCTCGTGAAAAGAGTTCTGCACCTTTAGTCCTTAGAAAAATGCAAAATAATACTACAATGAGATGTTACTTTATATACACTAAGATGGCTATAATCAAAAAGAGGATGTAAAGAAATTAGGACCCTAATACATTACTAATAGGAATATAAAATTATGCAGCCAATGTGTAAAACACTTTGGTAGTCGTTCAATAAATTAAAGACAGAGTTATTACAGCAAGTCCACTCCTAGGTATATGCCCAAAAGAAATGAAAACATGTATCCATGCAAAATCTTGTATATAAATTTCCATAGCAGTATTATTCATAACAGCCAAAAAATAGGAACAACCCAGATGACCATCAGCTGATGAGTGATAAATAAAATGTGGTATACCCATACAAAAGAATATTATTCAGCCGTGTACCGATGCATGATACAACATGGATGAGTCTTGAAAACTTTATGCTAAATGAAAGGAGCAGACACAAAAGTCCACATATTGTATGATTCCACATGTATGAAATGTCCAGAATATGCAAATCTACAGAGACAAAAGTAGATCAATGGCTACCAGGGTCAGGGGAAGGAAGGGAGGAGGAGTGACTGCTGATGGGTAGAGGGTTTCTCTTTGGGGTGATGTGAACATACTGGAATTAGATTGTGGTGGTGGATGCACAACTCTGTCAATATACTAAAAACCATTGAATTGTATACTGTAAAAAAGTGAGCTTTTTAGTATGTGAATCACACCTTCATACAGCTGTTATTTAGAAAATAATAATCCTTTTGTTTTTTATATTGCAGATGGCTTCTAGTTAGTGTTTTTAAGTTTTATTGTGTTTTCTACTGCATATAAATCTTCATATTTTTATAGGGGAAATATCAGTCTTTTATTCTGATTTTTGGTTTTGTGTCATATTTAGAAACTATATTAGGTTTGTGGAAATAATCACTTACACATTTTTATAACCTCTTTTCAAAATTTGGATATATAATCCATTAGGAATTTATTTTTTGTCAGACAATGAAGTATGAAACAGGATTCCAGCTTTTTTTTTCTTTTTCCCAAAAAAGAAAAAAAAGCCAGTTGTTTCAGCTTGGTTATTTAAGAATTTATCCTTTCTCTGTTACTTGAAATGCTACCATATTTATATTTTAATTTGCATATCAATGATTTAATTTTATATAAAAATTTGTGTCTCTACCTGTACTCTGTTCTGTTTACTTGGATGCTTCTTCCTGCATCACCGAAGCATTGTTTAGTTGTAGCTTTAACATACATATTATTGCTCAAACAGGAAAGAGTTACATTCTTTGTCCCCAACTATCTAGATTAATCACGTATTACAATTCTAAATGTTTTTTAAAGCAGTGTTCAATACACCCTCAAAATAAAGCACTGGGGATTTAATTACAGGTATACTGTATTTCTATGTTTCATTTGCCTTTGTGAATGTGATATTTTTTCCACTATGTGTTGCAATATTTGTGTGGTATTTGGTATATGGGAAGACTAGTGATTTTTGCATTACTTTATAAGTTATTAACCTTGATAAGCTCTCTTATTCTTTCCTTTTTTTTAAAGATTTTATTTATTTATTTGACAGAGAGAGTGAGAGAGCACAAGCAGGGGGAGGGGCAGAGAGAGAGAGGGAGAAGCAGGCTCCCCACTGAGCAGAGAGCCCAACAGAGATCCCAGGACCCTGGGATCATGACCAGAGCCAAAGGCAGTTGCTTAACTGACTGAGCCACCTGGGTGCCCCTCTCTTATTCTTTCTAAAAGCTTTATAATGTTTGCCTCCTTCTTTCTAACATTTATGACTATATTTTACTTTCTTGACTTACTGCTTTGGCTAGCACATTTAAAATTATGGTATATTAGAGAAGAACCTGATGATTGATATCCATGGCTTTTTTTTTTTAAGAGAAATTCTGTATTTTGCCACAAGGAATTTTTTGGATTTTGATATGAGTGGCTTGCATTTTGATCATGTTGAAGAATTATCCTAGTCTGGGTTTTTTTTTTTTTTTTCCAGTGCGGTAGTTAAGGTGTATTTAAAGTTTTTAAAAGATGTACTATAGTAGTAGAATTGCATTCACCTTTCTGGTAGTAATCTCCGTGTTATCATTTAAACTGTAGAGTCAATAAATATGTATTTAGCCAGATAACTGGTCTAAGCACTGGGGATACAAATATGGCTTTGTAGCACTCACTACTTAAAGGCAGCTACTTTTACCCTTTTTATTACTCTGAAGAACTTACGAGACACAATATAACAGTGGATCACTAAAGTAATGATATGCAATGAGAGAGAAGAGAAGGACACTGGAGGAAAAGATTATATAATGGGGAAGGAAAGGAAGGAAGCAGGTGTGACACATACGGTCTAACAAAGCATCCCAAGTGATTCTTACCTGGCTACCAGGTGGGCCACTGAACTTTGGTAATATCTAATCTTATTTAAGACTTTACAGTTTCACTCTATAAAATCTATATAATGTTTTCACAAACACTGATTACTTTACTCCTAACAGTAACCTCATATTAAATATCTCAACATTACAGAAGAGGAAAGTGAAACTTGGAATTGTTAGGATACCAAAGCTAAGCAAAAAACCA
The DNA here is from genome assembly GCF_009762305.2 of Zalophus californianus. Taxonomy (NCBI): domain Eukaryota; kingdom Metazoa; phylum Chordata; class Mammalia; order Carnivora; family Otariidae; genus Zalophus; species Zalophus californianus. Next base: position 89,184,380 of record NC_045600.1, read on the forward strand.
AAACCTGTACACCTACCCTAACAAAATAATTGAGTAACAAAATATATGACTTAATAAAGAATTTTTCACAGAGGTTCTAGAATTCATTCTTTCCTGCTTTTTTGCCCAGAAGCTCACCATTTCCCACCGGAACCAGAGAATCACCGGCTGATCACACCAGGCCAGCCCAACCAGTGCTTTTCCCAATCCGTCTGAATTACCGGAATAACTAAGACCCGATCCTCTGTGTAAACCGTGTTCTTATCCCACATTGGCTTGTGCTGATTAAGAGGCAAGGAAGGGTCCAGACTGCTCAAATTGGGTCCAAATTCTGTACTGCTGTATGAAAAATGTTGGCTTACTATCAAGCCCTCGAGGCTTAAGGCCATTACCAGGGAGTCAAAAACCTTTGCTGGATAGTCATACTCCTGTGGCCTCAAACCAAGACCAGGCTCCTTCTCCAGAGTGGGGACTGCCTCAGTCCCAGGGTCCTTTTCCTAACCTTCTTCATTTACACAGTACACATAGGAGACTGGGCAACAGGGTGTTGTTTTTTTCTACCTCTCTGCAACTTAAGGAATATCAGAGGAAGAAAAGCGGAGAGCAAGCGCAGGGGGCCAGATCAGCAATTCAGTCTCTGCTGAAAACCGCTCCAGGTCTCACTGCTAAAGTGGAATCTTGAGAGCTCTCTGGAATATTAAATATTCATCAAAAGCCAAACACTACTTTTTCAACATTTGACTGAATAATACAAGTGTAGATTTGTCCCATCTCTATGCTCAGATTTCTCGGATATACTTAGCACTAAATTATGGTGCTAATGAAGTCAGTTTAAAAGATGAGGAAAGAATCCTTTGTAGTTTATCACTGCCTTTTATTTCTTCTTAATTTAACCATAAACTAAATGGGTTCATAAAATGTTTATACAGGGTAATAAAGTTATGTTTTTAATACAAAGGTTGCTTATGTAATTAAGCTTACATTCTGTGACATTCTGTGTAATTTGCAATGGGTTGCATGAAATTAACAAATACTTATATCTATTTTATTTCTCCTCCCATTAACGGCAAATAATAAAAAGGGGAAAAAGTAAGTTCCTGCCAATGTACGTACCTACAGTTCAGAAACTGAACCTGCAGATGTTGCAAAAGACTATCTTTTTCTTCGAAAGGTGCTATTAAATTTAATTAGATTTCTCATTTGCCTTCCTTTTCTTTCATTTTGTCGCTCTACTTTTTTTCTGCCCCACCCCCTCTTCCCTCCTCTCTCTCCCTTATGTACTGGGGGCGAACACTATATGTTTTTAACCTACATAACACAAATGAAGAAACTTGTCAAATCCTATAAATGTTACATTATAAGTTGTCTTGATAAAAGTTACTTTGAAGTTCACTCTAACAGTTAAATAATATCATGATGTTCATGGCCCCCACACTCACTTTCTTCTTCTAAATAAATAGAAAAACTAAGCTTGAAGAACTTAAAGTCATATTCTATTTTTTCCCAAATTTTTTGTAAAGAGAACTGGAAGTGATCTAATCTTTACTGTTACAGCATTTTATCATCGGGCTGTCAAGATGTGATTTCTTACTCTGAAACGATCCACTCTCTATTTCACATTAACATTTCAAGTCAAGTAAAATGGCAATGTTCACATTGTTTAAGATAATTGGGAAGAAACCATGGAACTGTATTTCTTTGAGTTCATTTAGATTTCAATAGCAAATATTGATAATCAGATCCTCGGGATACCTAATTTTACATGGAGTGATAATGGCTTAAATCCATTAATTTTTGGACACTTTTCTCATCTACACCACTTTAAGAAACATCAAAGTTCCCTTAGCATGCTAAAATGATGATTTTGAATAGTTTCGCAAAAAGTTTTAAAAGTATGCCTCAGCATTTTCTATAAAAGTGTCAGGTGAAACAGATTATCACTGAACAGTCAGCCCAGACAGTATTAGATAAAATACGATGAATTGCCAGGTCCTCTATTCCTATGTTTGTGTGGACATGGCTGAGAAATGGAAATAATTCTGTAGTTCTCCAGTGTATGTTTTCTGTGTTGGAGCAAACAGTCCAGGAATGGGAAGGATTAATGTTTCTCACCCAAGCATCTCTGAGCACGTGAGACTGTAGGAGGGCATAAAGGCTAACCTAGGTCATTTGATAAAAACTGAATTCCCTCTTCCCTTATTCTATGTATTTGGCTCATTTAGATGTTGCCGTTTCTCCAGAAAATAGAAATTCCCCCTGTCCACTAACTATAATTATTATGACAATTTCTAATTTGCTGCTGTCCATCAGGGATACCATGCCGGCACTTTAAGCTCCACGTACCCAAAGCCAACCTCAATTATCCCCCTTGCAAACTTGCTCCACTCCCCGTGTGTCCATCTCTTCTAATAATTCAACTTTTCTTAAATTTGGCCACACCAAGAAAACTGGGAAAAATCTCCCACATCCCATACCAATAGTCAAACATCGGCCCGTGCTGCTGTGTCTCTGGTATGTACTGATTCCAACACCACTGAAGCCATCTTCTGCCCTGACCCCTACCCTAGCATTCTTACTCTGAAACCTCCTGTTTCTCCAACCTCTTCCACCCTTTGGTTTGAGCACTGTCTCTTAAAAGCACACCCTGGATTACAGTCACCTTTTCTTCAAAAATCTATGGCTTCTAAACACCCTGAGAAAGACATTCTAATTCCAGCAAGTGCCACTTCAGAAATTCCATGCTATGAGCCTATCTTGTCTTTCCAGCCACATCTCCGACGACTTGCCTCCAGGAATGTCAGGCGTGCCCAGCTACACGACGCCTTCCCACCCACTCCTGCTTCTGCTGTCCCTTGGCACACAGTAACTTGGTTATAGTCCTCTACCTTTGACACTTGTCTTTCAGTGTGCTTGGCTCAGCTCCTATGACCCCACATCATAAAGTCTTTACAACCCACACGCTTACCTATTCCTCCTTTTTCTGTCCATTTATGGCACTTTCCCTCTACCTGTGGATTTAACATTTGTAGCTTTCTGCTATGTGTAATGTTAGCCTCATACATCTGTCTCTCCAGTTAGGTTGCGTGCTCTCTCCATTCTATCCATCAGAAGTCTCCAGGATTCCTACCCAGCTGCAATTCTATACACTAAATACAACGACCTAGTCCTCTCTCTCAAGAAGTTCGGTCTACTAAGCGATAAAACATGTTAGTAACTCAATATGATAAGTGTCATAAGGAAGTCCAAAGGAGGGAATAAAGAGCTAGGTTGATAAGCACCAGACTTCGATTCAGAAGACTCAAGTTCAAGGTCTGGCTCTGCTATGTAACTGAGTTTTGATAAGCAAATCTAGTTTCAGTTTTCTCATTTGCAAAATTAGGATTTCTACCACCTACTATTCTGTAAGAATCAAAATAAAATTAAATAATGGGTTTCCATTTGTGCCACCAGATGCAGCCTCAGTCCTTTTTCTCTCCTCTGTACCTCTAGAAATTGACTTCTGAGCAAGAGGGTCTTCCCCACATTGTCTCTATGTCTCTAGGTTCTGCCAATTGCTCTGTCCTCTGGCTCCTTGGTCCTAGGGGTAGTCAGGCCCCAGGGTAACTCTCCTTGTGGTTTCCCTGCACTCTACCCACACCTTTACAAATTATCTGTTTATTAAAGGCTCTTCAAATTACACAAGTTGAATGTGCCATCTGTTCCCGGCCAGGACTCTGACTGATAAAGCTGCTTTTCAAACTCTAAGTTGCTGTCTAAACGCAAGGTATATCTCATTTATCTCTGCACAGTGCTTTACACAAAGCAGATTGCTGCTATTAATAACAAATAGCGAAATGAACATATGCAAGGATGAATGAGTGAATGATCATGCCCTCTTCCACATTAGTTACATTCTTATCTGGGGGATCTCTTCTTGTCACCTTGATTGGATTTTGTAATGTCCTGCTTTTATTTGGAAGATCCTCTGTTCCCTTGGAACTCACTGTCTCTTGGAGAAACATTTCTACAGATAGTCTACCTCAGCCCTTGTGTGTTTCCAGTGGTTTAACTTGAAAGAATTAACTTTGTTTGAAATTCCCGGAAATAACACCCCTTCTATAGGCTGCACACTTACCTGATATCAAAAGGGATGAGTAATTTGTTCATTTATTTATGTTTTTTGTTCATCAACATAAAAGCTGACAAACAAGTCAAAAACAAGCAAATTGATTGTTCCCTTATTACATGGAAACCAAGAGCATATTGAAGGAATCAGTAGCCTGGGGTAGTTTTTTCAAATAAATAAACATGGGGCAAATGATTACCTTCATTACTCCTTTCCTAGTCAAAAGTCTAGCCAGTGAATAAGCAATTGGGTAGCCTCACCAAATGATCTAAACAAAGATAAATCACAGAATTAAGTATCTTGATATTTTTGAGGAGCTGAAGTCATGACTGATTAGACTTTAATATCAATTTATTCCCAGCTACTATCCTTGTCTTCTGAATTCTCACATATCTCAATAAAATAGGAGATAAATGTTTTCCTCTTATTTTAAATATAAGGTTGATGACTTAAAAGAGAGGAACTGACCCATGGGAAGTATCTTTAGAAAACATACTTTTGAGTAAACATATTTAATAGTATGCTTTGGTACTGAGTAGGTATTATTCATTAGCAAATAATTGCATAACTGGAATTCTTAATTAAAATTTGTGATGAGAAATGAATCTATTGAGTCTGTAATTATGACCCAGAAATTCAGAACACATCGGGGTAGTTTATGAGCACAATTCCAAAGATTTTAATACAGAAGAACTCACGAATACTTTAAACAGGAATTCTTAGAAGAAAAATACACACACACACACACACATATACTGTGTGTGTGTGTGTGTGGATCCAGATGCAATAAGATTTGAAAAGTCAACCACTGAATACAACTGTAACATGGAAAGATTCTAATTTAATGTATGTGTGATACTGTTAAAAGCCTCTAAACAGTCTTTCTGGACCTTTCTGGATTTTCCAGAAAGGCTTCTAGGCAAACAGTTTCTTCTCTTAGCTTTATAATTGAAATACAAATTAAGACAATGGCAACCTCTGAGGTTCCTCTTTTTTAAAGGTTTCCTTAAGAATGTAAGTTCTATTCTATATATGGCCACATCTTCTTTATCCATTCATCTGTGGAAGGGCATCTCGGCTCTTTCCACAGTTTGGCTGTTGTGGACATGGCTGCTATGAACATTGGGGTGCATATGGCCCTTCTTTTCACTACATCTGTGTCTTTGGGGTAAATACCCAGGAGTGCAATTGCTGGGTCATAGAGTAGCTCTATTTTTAATTTTTTGAGGCACCTCCACACTCTTTTCCAAAGTGGCTGTACCAACTTGCATTCCCACCCACAGTGTAAGAGGGTTCCCCTTTCTCCACAACCTCGCCAACATTTGTTGTTTCTTGCCTTGTCAATTTTTGCCATTTATATACAATGGAATATTACTCAGCCATCAGAAAGGATGAATACCCAACTTTTACATCAACATGGATGGGACTGGAGGAGATTATGCTAAGTGAAATAAGCCAAGCAGAGAAAGTCCATTATCATATGGTTTCACTTATTTGTGGTACATAAGGAATAGCATGGAGGATATTAGGAGAAGGAAGGGAAAAATGAAGGGGGGGAATTGGAGGGGGAGATGAACCATGAGAGACGATGGACTCTGAGAAACAAACTGAGGGTTCTAGAGGGGAGGGGGTGGGGGGATGGGTTAGCCCGGTGATGGGTATTAAAGAGGGAACATACTGCATGGAGCACTGGGTGTTATACAAAAACAATGAATCGTGGATCACTACATCAAAAACTGATGTAATGTATGGTGACTAACATAACATGATAAAATAAAATTTAAAAAAAAGAATATAAGTTCGAAGTGATTTTTTTTTCACAATTCAAAATTCAAACTTTTAGAAGGCAGCCGTTGAGGAGCTCATCCTCAACTACAGTAAAGTAAAATAGATAATGTTTAAATCTAACTTGGTTGCTAAGATCATCCCAGCAAGAAAATTCTGTTGTAAAAATTTATGATCCTTAACTGTTTTTACTCACTGACTGTATACGATGATGGGTTCTGGTTTTGAAGGCCAGCGAGATCTGGAGAGACCACTTTGTGGAACCAGTGAAAGCTTAGACAAACAGCAGGTTTCTCCTGAGCCTCCTTCTAGAACATAAATGAAACTCCAGTAGCTGGGGCTGATGGAGACGCCATTACCTCCTATTACCTCGTTTGTGTCATTGCTGACGCAGTGACACCATATCCCAGACCCAGATTTAAACACTTGTTAGCCAAATGTATCTCCCCATGTGCTGCTGGCCCTTGCCACTTCATCACAGTTTAATAAGGCATTTGGGATTTTATACAACTCCTATAATTACAGCAGAATGCGAACAGTGTTTGCTATTGATTTTTATTCCAGAATGTCAACTTTTTCCTGTCTCCCATACACATATTACCCTTCACTCCCCTGCACATTGCCAGTGTCATTTTTTAAATGACTCCAACATATTCAATATTAATCAAATGTCCATAATAGAAAACATCCTCCTGAGAAGGCAAAAGGAAAGAAAAAAATCTACCCTTGCTTGCCTGGTTTGGAAAAATGGAAATTACCCAGAATCCTATTCTTTTTTTTTAACCAATAGGTGGCACTAGTGGTTTCTAGCAATGAATTGAGTCTGTAGCTCTAATACACAGCTCTAATACATGTAGCATTTAGAGATTAGGATTTTTTTTTTTTTTTTTTGGCAAAAGGTACCATCACTATGGCCTTAACCGTTAATTGAAACATTTGTAGCTTACCCAGTGGAGATTATTTTAATGTAAATTTGCATGCTGTTAAATAGGTTTTTTAAAAATTATTATTTATAAGTGATCAAGAGGAGTTATATGGGTAATAGTATGCATATACTGTAGGGAAGTTTAAAGTATGCTATAAACCCTATCACAGAATTCCTGATACTAGTTTGTATGCGACAAGCAACAACTATCAAAGAATTAGAAATTAAAGCACACATTTTTAACCTAGCCTGGAGAGTGTAGTTGTGGGTTTTAAATATTTTTATTTCCTGTGTTATCCAAGACACACTGGTTTTCAAACCTGTGCTCTTCTCATTTTTTACAGCATGGTGTCCTAGAAAGCAAATTAAGCTTGAGAGCCAAACAGACCTGTGGTAGACTCTAGACTCCATCATCTACGAGGCTAGAAACCTTAACAAGATGGTTAGCTCAAACAATCCTGGGTTTCTTCATTCCTAAATGATTCCTGTCTCTAAGAGTTATGGTAAAAATTAAGTGGACGCTATTGTAGCTCATCAGTATCTAAGATGTAATAAGTACCCAGTTAGATTCTTCTCCCTGTGTTGATTTGAATTTTAACATTGGCTGAGGCAAAAAAATAAAAAAATAAAAAAATGAGCAGGAGAGGGAAGCGAAGGAGAAGAGCGTGATTAGGCAGTGAGGTCTCTTTCCAAAAAAACCTGGGGCACCTGGGTGGCTCAGTCACTTAAGCGTCTGCCTTCCACACAAGTCATGATCTTGGGGTCCTGGGAGCCCCGGGTAGGGCTCCCTGCTTGGTGGGGAGTCGTTTACCCCTCTCCTTCTGCCCTTCCCCTTGCTCATGCTCCCTCTCTCTCAAATAAATAAAAAATCTTTTATAAAAAAAGATATCTGATATCTTTGTTAAAAAAATTTAAAAGTGTGTATTTTAAAAAACATAAAATATTCTAATTCTCTACCACTTTTGATTATTTGTATTATCTTTCATTTTTGTGAAGAGATTCTAACATTTAATAGATATTATTCAGTCCCAATTCCTCAAGGTCAGGGGGTTGGTTACTGTAAATTTGTGGAGAGAAGGCTCTGAGGAATTTACAGAGTCTCAGCTTCCCTATATCTGCGGGGATGTAAGTTAGCATGCCTGTATCCTAAGCACTCCTTCCCAAAGTACATATAAGTACAAGTAAGCAACTCGGACTAAGTTATCATCTTTTTGTTTGACCCTCCCTCTAAAAAGTTTATTTTGCTTCTGCTGTTTCAAAAGATCTTTGATAAAATGATGATAGCATTTCTGATCTCTTGTCTGTTTTCAAAAGAGCTAGTATTATTAAGGGCTGCTTACCATTCATCTTTCTGATGGTACAAAAAAAAAGTCTGATTTTATTTGGCTTGAGCACTCATCGTCCTTCCACACAGTGGCACCTGTGGGGTCATTAGCAAAATTAGGTAAGTAACTGATTTATTATTTCCATAAATGCATGGTGCATTCCCTTTACTTAGAGTGTACAGCAAAAATTGTTCATGCTAAGGAATAGTAATCAAAGTGATTAAAAAGGCACATTTTTATCATTCAAAACATAAGCATAGCTGTGGTGGTATCTTATCATAGTACATAATAATAGAAATGAATTATGTCAGTAAAATCTTGAGGTTTAAGATTTAGCATGATAAATATTTTTCATTAAAGTGAAATATCTTGGCAGAGTCACTTTCATATGCAGACTGTGACACAAGGAGGCCAGCTGTGCCCATGCAGATGCTGAGATTTGGGTCGATATTATTAATGATTTATCATGTCATGGAGAGCTTAGATTAGTTTTGAAGCAATCCCTTGCCACAAAAGCACTTTCTATAATGTGCGAATGCAAGGAATACTATATGTGCATTCCAAATTACAGTAATCACAGGCGCTGTAGCTACCTTTGAAATTTCAATACCTCTCTTTTTATTCTGGAACATGAAATTCTAGATCCTAAACTGTATTATTCATTAAAATTCATGCAAAAATGGTATTTCATATCCACTGGGTAGTGAGTAGTGTGTGTATCTGAATTAACAGATATATAGACATAGATGAGGGAATGGAACAAAAAGGTATTGCAAACCTATTGTATACCATGTGCTTTTGTGCTAAGGCTCACATTTAATATGAGGTTGGATTAAGTTTCCCTTTCAATTCTGCAGGCTTCCAAGATACATGCACTGCCTTCAGGGCATGTATAATAACATTAGCTAATATTTATTCAGTGCTTGCTGTGTTCCAGGTAAGATGCTAAGCACTTTACATTCATTATCACATTCAGTCTTCATAAGTCCCATTTGAAATATTGTTATCACCCCTGTTTCACAGATGAGAAGACTAAAGCACAGTGTAGTCAAATAAATTATCCCAAGAGAGGAGGAGCATGGACTTGAATCCAGGCTGTCTAATGTTTTAAAGCCTTCACTATTAACTACTACTATTAACTGTGACCTCGCTATTAAACACTGTTACAACTAAGCAAGAGGTAGGGTTCAGTTCCTACTTAGTTACTGCCTGTGTGGCCTTAGGCAAGTCACTGGAACTCTGTAAGCTTCGTTTCCTCTTCTATAAAATGAAGATAATAATAGTACTTACCTCATAGAATTGTTGTGAGTTAATATTTGTAAAATGCTAGGAACAGAGTTTGGCACATACTAAGCACTAATGCTTTGTGCTGTAGTAGTTAATGAGTTGTACTCTTTGATGATTGATATACTCTCATTGACACGCAGATTCTCTATAATTTTCAGATAGCTTTTTTTCTGAAAACAAGATTCGGAATGAAACACAGAAATTAAATTATGAATTTTACTCCTAAAGGAAACAAACATACAAAGGATTGTGAATTAAGTTACTACTTAGCGCTAATGGGAGATGTATGCAGATAACACTAAGGATCATCACTAACCATTTACAGCAGTGAGTCCTTTAAGTATTCTTTCTGAGTGTGGAAAGAGCCAGGTATCTTCCTTCCTTTCTTCTTTCTTTCTTCCTTCATTGCTCACTCACTCAACCAATATCCTTACAAGGGTACTCTGCTTGCTCAGGGGATACAGGTGAATAAATCCCTACTCTGGAGGAGCACACAATCTAGAGATGACTATACTCTCTGGTTTAGCACATAAAAGAATATGAGCAAGTTGTAGGCTCCCTTAACCTGACCTGCTTCAGAAGTCTTTATTGAGCACCCAGTAAATGCCAGGCACTGTGCTAGGCATGGGGGCTATCCAGATCAAAAGGCAAGAAGCACCCAGTAGGGAAGACATCCTAAACAGGGATTTTCCCATCAATGTGGTAAATTACACAGATGAACTTACTGGGAGACCATAGAAAAGAGGTGCTTAAACCCATCCCGGGGAAATTCTGACACCCAGACAAAATTTTTGGTAAAAGTGAAGAAAAGCAGAAATTAAAGTACCTGAAATTATGGGGAAAGAGCAGCCCTAAAAGCAGAGACAAACAAGTGAAGACAGGCGACATGAAGCAGTGTGACACGGTGGGGATCTACCAGTGGCCATCGATGCTAGAGCCTAACACGGATGTAAAGTAGGACATGAGACAGAGGGTCACACTAGAGAAGTAAACAGGGCTGAAAGGTTAAAAGTGTATAAAATCAACTGAAAGGACAAATGCTAACAAACTGCATAGAGTGAGCACTTCCCTTACACTTCTTCCCACTAAAGTCCAAATGAAAAGAATGTCATTTTCCTAAGTATCAAGATTCTGGGAACCAAGGAGATGATGAATCCTTAAGAGTATGTCTTGATCTCGACCAAAAGATATAGGGTGTCTTTCTTTCCATGTCAGTGGATTGTCTACTTCCCTACTTCCCTGCCCCAGTGAACCAAACATCGAGATTGGCTCAGAGGTCTAGACTGATATTTAGACTGAAAAAATGTCTAACCCTTGGCTCGAAATGACCTATTAGCACATCCTTCCTGCAGCCTCAAAGTTTTTTTATTCCTGGATTTAAGAACTCAGTCCACGATAAACTGCACTCCCAGGGGTGGTGCTCTGTAAAGTTGGCCATTGTGGAATTTCAGCAAAGAATTCAGGAATCTAAAGAATTGAACTTTTTTTTTCCCCCTTTGCTGCTACTGCAGACATAGAACAACTCCTAAGCTTTATGCCTCCAATTGGGTGGCAATTTGACTCTCATGGAGCCACTGGTCATCCCCTTGCATCTTCATTCAGTGCACAGAGCCCTCTGCCTGCAAGCGGGGCCTGCTCCCTTGATGGAGAAAATGCGGGAGGGATGACTGGATGCCAGTAAAATAGGCAGAGCTTTCTGGGTCAGAAGTTGGCTGGGGAAGGGCTCAGACTGCCAAGTAACTTGCAATGATGTCAGAGCCCAGCACAACCAGAAAACACCAGCCAGCCAGCCAACAAAAGCCTTCACAACAACAGAAAAATCACAGAGCAGCCTTGCCAAAGCTGTTCTTTCCGCCCCCTACCCCTTTCTTCGAATAGGAAGAACAGCAGGAAGAGAGTTTATATTTTAAAAGACTCTCCCTCCTCCTCCCTCCTTCTTCCCTTTGGTAACAAAGTGTTAACTAGTGAGGAAACAGTTCTCTGGATGAGTCCCGATGCAGTTCCTTGGGTTGTCTTTTTTGAGTTCCTTTTCAAGGCTGTCAGTGGAAGTTTCAGAAACAACTCAGAACAGGGTATTTTTCTTAAATGTAAACATGTAACTTTGTGCAGGGGAGAAAGCAGGGACCATTGAGGAAAGGAAAATCCTTTCTCCGCTCCCTTCTTCTCTCTTGCCCGGTAATTAACCATACTCAAATGAAAATTAAAAGTTTATCGAAAAACCTCTCTTCTCTCTTTTTTTTTTTTTAAATAGGGATACCATGGTTCATTCCAGCCATTTAGAGCCCTCCGTGATTCATAATTCAACTGGAAATTAATAAAACACAGCCCCCGTTCTTGGAAATGAAGTTTGGATTAAAATCCTCTTGTTTTGGAATATATGGCCTTTTTTTCCCTTTCATTTGTGACAGTCAGTTTTAAATGATGTCACTTCAAGGACATTTTCATTTCTCCCACAACATATTACACGAAACACTTGCCTGTAAAACCGGCTCATTAGCCTGCAAAATTATACTGTACTGAATGGCTTTCATTCAAAGTAGAAATGGGATTTTTAGTAGGCAATTTCTGTATTTTATAAAGATAAAGCAATGTTTGATTGCTTCTTCCCAGCTGTTTTGCTTAGTGGTTATAAAGAGAAATTGGAGGGGGTTGGGGGACGAGAAAGGTAATATGGGGGCGGTTTTGTAAGGATGTGCTTAAAAAATAAATCTTAGATTAGGAAACCAAGGCCGAACTTTACAGAGCAACTGCGTCTGCAGCTCCTCTGGGCTGCAATGGTTTGTCCTCTGGATGTCTGGAGGAAAGCTGTGGAAAAAAAAGTGAGGGAAGAAGAAAAAGAGGGAAAGAGGGAGGAAAGCGAAAAGGCTGCTTCGCAGGCTGCAGCGGCCACCACGAGCTGGATGACTGAGGCTCTGGGAGTTGCTGGAAGGAGCAGCCCTTCAGAGGTGGGAGAGGGAGGGTGCGCCGGGGAGGAGGGACGCGGGGGCCACCAAGGGGTCAGCAGGGCCGCGGCGCCGGGCTGGGGGCCTCCAGGCGGCGCTCGGCCGAGGGTGAGCGCGCCGGGCCGCCCGCGCCTCCTGCCGTCCGCGCCCGGGGGTGGGCCCCGCGTCGCGAGCTGCCTGGTGCGGGGAGGGAACCAGCTCCGGCTCGCCTGATGGATTGACTTGGAGATGGATCGAATTACACCATTTGCCTTGCCTCGATTTGTTTTGCTCCCGCTCCGTCCCGCTGCTGCTGCCGTCCCTGCTGCAAGGACTGGTGGTGGCGAGTTTCAGGATTATATCGAGGAAGCCAAGACCTAAAGAGAAAGACGGATTTTTTCTTTATTTTCTTTTTTTCCCTGCGCGTGACGAGCTGCTTTTCTTTTTCTTTTTTACCAGCCGACCCCCCTCCCACCCCCGCCCCATGAGGTAAGACTGTCTTATAATCTGCTAATGCTCTGGGCGCCTGGTGGGGATCGGACCCCTCTCCAGAGCCTGAATCGCAGCCCGTGTATGTGCGTGTGCCTGTGTGCGTGTGTGTGTGTGTGTGTGTGTGTATGTGCGTGCGTGTGTGTTGTCATTGGAGAGTTGATTTCTCTTCCAAGCAGCCCCGTCCGGCTGCGGTGCAAGGGACGCGCAGCGGGCCGGAGAGGTTTGGCGGACCGGTCCAAACTGGCATTGCTGGAGGCTTAGGGGGAGGGGCACGAGGACTTGGAGGCCCCCTCGACTGTGCACACCCCCCCCCGAAAAAAAGCGAAAGGAGGGGGCAGGTAAAAGTTTCTTGCCTGGCAGAGCCGGCTCCGCGCTCTCCCCGCACATTCTCAGTGGGAACCCGGGCTGCCTGACTGCTCGGGCACGGCGTCTCCAGCCAGCGCGAAAGCCGAGCCAAGGCCGAAAGAACCGGCCGCAGGCTCGGCCGCCCCCTTCCGCACGCCCGCCCCGAAGCCGAAGCTGGGACCGTCGGGGTCGCGCGGCGCCGGCAAGGCGAGGATCGGACCCGCGGGCATTCGCCCGAGCTCGAAGAAGGGGCGCAGAGCCGCCGCCGAGACCCCAGTGCTCACCGCGGACGCCCGCTACCTGTCAGTGCGCCCCTGGCTCGGACAGCCCCCGGCAGCGCCTGGGGGCGGGGGCGGGGGCTCGGGGTACTCGGCCACCTCCACCTCCCGCCCTGGCTCCAGCCCGGAGGGCAGCCGCTTCCCACCCTCCTTCTCCCCCTGCTGGCCAAGCGCGCCGCGGGCGGGCTCTGGGGCCGGGAGCTGCCCACCGCCCACCCCCACCGCCCACCCTGCGCCCACCCTGCGCCCGGGTTTCTCCCGCTGGCCACTCTCCCCAGCAACTTTCCGTGCTTTGTTCTACGACTGGAAATGATTTACGGAAGCGTTTTGGACAGGGTCTCCGCCAGGCGGCAAGAGCCCAGCGCTGAGATGTGTTACGTTCTCATCTACCCATCAATTATGGATGGAAACAAATAAGGAAGAGTCAATTTTGCATGAGCCCCTTCTCCTGCGGCGAGAGGCGTCCTGCAGCCGGGAGGGAGCCGCCGCTCGCGTCGGCAGCCGCTGGCTGGGGGATGGTGAGGAGGAAGGTAGGGAAACTTTTATTTCCCGTCTTGACAGCGATGATGTTTGTTCCTGGTCTGCAGAAACTGATAGAGCAGCCGCCTTGGGTAACTTGGAAGGGCTTAAAGCTTCCTCTATCATGCATAAGTCTTGGATTGAAATAAAAGGTCATAAAAGACTTGGTGTGGATGAGAACTGGGTTTTAAAAATTTCTGCTAAATCGACTCTCGGGACCACCGCTGTCGGGAGAGTGTTTAAATCCTGAACTTGTAAAGAGCTAAATGTCGTGGAAGCTGGAGGGGAATGAAGTAGCAGTATTAATTACAGCATTAGAAGAACTCAGGGTAGTACTCCGTGTTCTGAGGTGACCAGTCAGCAACCCACGTTCCAGCAGCCCAATCCCTCGCCCGTCTCAGCTGGGTGACTTTCACGCAGAAGGGACAGTAGATCGTTATTATATTTGTAAACAGTCATCGAACCTTGTGTCCACCACTGTGTGAGGCTGCTTTCTCTCAAAAATAACGGTAGTGTTTCCAGTGACTTGGGAAAAGAAATGTCTGGGGTCGTTTTCCCAAGAACTTCTGGCTACTGAGAATTTTAAGTCTGCAGTAAAAAGTCTAGTTGCTTTTTCAGGATTGTCCTTCCCTCTGCTTGGTGTTTGGAGCAGTAAAGTGGATTATTTTGTTTATTTCAAGGCTAAAGTCCTAGGGAAAGGTTTAACATTTTTCTAAACTAGTTTGGTCTCTGTCCCTCAGCATAGAAAGAATTCTTGTTTGGAGAAATTTTTCCAGGTTTCGTCCTTGTAGAATTGAGAAAAATCTCCGACAGCTCAAGATGAGGATTTTACTATCCTTTTGGTTTAATAAGCAATAGGTTCTGATGCTGGTTTATTCAAGTTGTTAAAAAAAATCCTAGTGCACTCTTAGCTATCTAACTCAGGAGATTAAGTTGTGTGTAGTCCTATTTAATGTAGTGGGTGACGGGCATATTCTGTCAGGCTGGCAAATATTACACAAACATTACCCGGCTTAGATAAATAGAAATTGTCAAGTAAGCCCTGAGCTTTGGGCCTCTATTATCGTGAACTTAAAACATCTTAAGGTAAATAAACTATAGCCCAGCCATACCTGGGTTGTGTTTTTTATAATTACTATCTATGCTCTGATTTAGGTCCCCAGAATGTGCTCTCAGAAAGACAGTTAAATAAATAACCCTAAGATTTACAAAATGTGTTGTTTAGCAAACCATTTTCTTCCACTGGCACATTTAGTTAGATTAACAAATAGTTACTATGTCTTATTGGATCTTACAGAATGTTGCTACCTATCTTCACTTCTACTAGAGATGCTACATAGATGACCTTTTTTGAGGAACATTTCTGTAATGCATGACAGTGTGCCAAGAATACTGTGACTTCTCCATCACCAAACAGCTGATTAACTCGAGTTTGATTTAGATTTGTGGGCATTCTGCCCATGTTCGTTCTTTCTTTCTTTCTTTCTTTCTTTCTTTCTTTCTTTCTTTCTTTCTTTCTTTCTTTCTTTCTTTCTTTTCTTTCTTCTCTCTCTCTTTCATTTTTTTGGTGCCCACTAATAGCACCATCTGGTCATGTCTCCCCTGATTTGATGGATTTGAAAGATGGCTCTGACGTAAACCTGTTAGCCCTTAGAGTGAGGGCAACTTAGAAATCCAGTGGATTTCAGTTCACTGGCTGCTTGCTGCACAGGAAGGATCTGTCCAGTAACTGTGCTCTCAGTTAAGTGGGCCCCTGCAGCCTCCTGTGGTGGTTTCTCTTGCTTGAAAGGCACACAGGCAAGTAAGCAGGAATCTCAGCTTTGATTCACAAAGATACCCATAATTGTTAAGGACTTAACTGAAACTGGAGAAGTTCTTCATTTCTTGCTGCTCCATCATAATAAACGCTGGTAATTAGCTTAGTCATTGTTCTTGCATGTGAGTTTCACTAAGATACAAAGAGTGAAAAATGCATCTGAAATGGGGTCATTTTTCACCCTTCTGATGCATTTTATGCAGAGTTGAGAGCCTGGCTGAATGCCTAACCATTATTGGTGTAACCATAGGAGGTGAACTCCTTCCCTCACACATCGCAGGATAAAATATTACCTTTTATTTCAATTAATAGACTTTAAGCCTGCACATTCTGGATTCATTTCTAGAGGAAGCAAGAGGCCCTTGGGGTATGCCAACCGGTCCATATTTATTGAGTACCTGTCGTTTGCAAGAAGCTATGCTAGCCAGTGTTCCAACGCCAGGTGAGGCAGACTTGTTTCTGTATGCTCAACTTAAGTAAGAATGCAAAGAACTAGAGTGTGGCAAAATGGATCACTTGGCAAGAAATGTAAATATGCCCCTTTTTTTGAAGCATGCCGTTGAATCCTAAATTGTGAACACTAATCATTCAATATACTATTAGTGTAATTCACGAATTGAAACTGTCATTAGAACAGGGGAACTCATGCAAATGGAGACTTCACTTTGAAATCCGCCAAAGCCCATGTCTTAGGTTGCTGCTTATTTCATGAACAGCGGCCAACTTGTAGTTGGGGGGATAAAAAAGTGTGTTTTGATTTATTCCCAGGACACAGAGAGAGAATAAAATTCATATAACTATATTAAGCATATCATAACCTTCTTCAGTTGAGGTGGCTATTGTTGGGCTGACTTTTCTACTCGGACCATGACAACAGTGGCAGTACGGCTAAATACTTTGGAGCCGCTTCCATTCATCCAACAGGAAAACTAGGAAGGATTTTTACTGTGAAAAGCCACCATTTATGTAACCAAGGGCGATCAAATCAGTGGGCCACATAGATACCACATGAGGTGTACTTATTTCTCAAACTTTTCGTTTCTATTAAGCCTTTGTTAACTCCCCCAGATTAGCATTTTAACAACCCTGAAGTGAACTTCTGCCATTCTCTCTACTTGGACACAGTATGTAGATCATCCATCATCCTGTCCTTGGCTACAACAGGCTGCTGGCTCCATCACCATTTGGAGCTACACAGAATCCATCCGACTGTGAACAGCACAGCTGGCTACAGCAATTTTTTCTTCCACACCACTGGCAGCATTGTCTGGCTGTGGTAACTAAAGTTAACACCCAGAACGGGAAGTTTCCATTGTTTGGCGACCTGGGCTGGGCCCCTCATCCAGTTCTGGGGCACACCTGCAGAAAGGCCCTGCCGACTCGCAGTGGCGAGCTCCACTTGTGAGAGGACTTGCACACAGCCTTAGACAACCCGCGGGAAAGCCTCTGTGGGCTTGATACAATTAAACCACCAGAATTACAGAATTAGAAGAAGCCACTCAGACACCACTCATCCTAGACCTTCAGAAGGCAGTCTTTTGCCTTCTGGGGAAAGAAAAGAATGAAGTAGCCTTTAGCCTGTGATTCCAAATGACTGAAAACAGAAAAAGACCTTGTCTAAGTTCCTCAGAGAACTGGACATGTCATTGCTTCCTCCCTTTTCACAAAGAACATGTGATGTCCCTAAATCTGGGCCTCGTGTCTGATCGTACCCAATGCTTTCTATCAGTTTTTTTTTTGGGGGGGGTCTTCTTTTTACTAAGAAGGTATGTGTTACAATAGTCATTGCTTGATAAAACAAGAATGACATGAGTTAGGTGGATACATTTGTTAAGTTATGTTGCGAAGCTTTAAAAAGAAAACTTTTGTGATTAGAAGTACTGCTTTTGGAGTTTGATGTGGGCGGGGGAGACTGCCTCGTACCAGCTGGGACGAGAGGACGAAGATGACAGTGATGGAGAAAGAGGAAGAGGGGGAAACAACAGCCACTACACAATACCTACCACTTACTGTTAGTCTCCATCATAATTATATCATGTAACCTTCAATCAACTGCACAGGGTGGGCTCTGTTATTATCACTGCTCTATCTAAAAAGAAAACTCAGGGACCTGAGGAGTCAGGTCATTTCCTGAGGTCATACCAGCAGGGGCGTGGTAGAGTCAGGATTCGAACTCACGTCTGCCTAACTTGTCAACCCACCTCCTTTATCATTACACTGAATTGTTTCTGGGAACATGAATAACCCGAAAATTTTGTGCCTCTCTGATAGTTCTCCCATTTGGTCTTCAGTAAAAGAGTCCTGTTTTGAGGGAAAATTTTATACCAAATGAAAGGATATGTACCGTGTGGGGATCCTCTTAAATTTTGACCTTTCTCTAAACTAAATCATATTGTTAAACACTTCTTTCACTTTTATTTCTGGTGGCCAAATAATTATGACACACTCTTCTTTTCAAGTGTCCTAGAACAGCTGCTTCTCCCACCATTTTTCTCCATGGTAGGCTTTGCTGTCCAAGATTACAGTGGCATAGGACAAATGGCAATATTCATCACTCTCCACCAAGAAGTGCGTCTGCATCAGGGTGCGATTGACATTCATTTCCCTGATCTTGGCAGGTGAAGATCCATTAATGTATCCTTGTCCCATTTCCCAGGAGTATTTATAGGCCGCATCAGCAAAGACAGTGAGAGCTGCAGCTGTTCAAGCTTTAGTGGCACCAGGATGGAAATTGTATTATTGATGTTTGACTATGTATTACATTGTAATACGCATTTTTCTTACCTATGGTTGCAGAAGAATCCTTTTACCTAGACGAGTAATCAGACGCCCATTGTTGAGAAATTGTCATTGTGCATCAGCATTTCTTTCGTTGTCCTTTTTTTGTTCAGGATTCCTACGGGAGGGGAAAAAAAAAACAAATAAACACTACCACTGCATAGAATGCTGAAATTTAAGGTGTTCAACATATATTTACGGGAAAAAAATATGGGTTCGAAGAAGGCCAGTATGTTGGGACATGTAAAATAAGGTCTCAGGAAGATCTGCGATTACTTAGCCTATTACTGGAGTCTGTATTTAAAAATAAAGTCAGGAGTTTCTAGTCAGACGAGGAACTGGCACATATGAACCAGAGCAGATGAAGCTCTTTGGGAAAATAACACTTCCATTCCCAGGAGCCGGCTGTCAGCAGACCAGAGACTCAGACTCCCCCAGCGTCTACGTTGGCCTAGGCATCACTTGTCAATATAGGGGTCTCTGGAAGCTTTTGTGGTCTGCGGAGTTGTCTACATCTATCAGTAAGTCCCTGAACCTCCTCCCCTGGGTAATTGGTGGATCAAGTAAACATATTTTTTGAAAAGCTACAGAAGAAGGAGGAGGAGGAGAGGAAGAAGAAGGAATAAAGAATGTTGCAGTTGTTTCTGTTTTTGTCATTGCTGGGGTAACCATTTGTTCATTCAGCCAACTTTTACCAAATGTCTGCTCTGCACAAGTAGGTGCCAGAGTGGGGAGATGGTTCAAAGAGGACCTGACACATAGTTCCAGAGCTCAAGGGTCTTGCTGAGTGGTATAGAAAAGACCAGGTAAACACATAGCCAAAATAAAATGGCGAGCGTTTTAAGGGCCCGAAAACAAACATACAGACCTATGGAAATTGAGAGGAGTGAGAAGTTATTTCTGGCTAGAGTAGTCAGGGAAGGCTTTGTGGAGCCACTGATATTTGAGCTGGTCCTTGAACTAGGTAGTATTTGGACAGGTGGACTGTGAGGGGCAGTGGGGGAGGTGATGAGAGGGAGGGCATTCCAAGCATAGAGAACAGCTTAGGCAAAGGCCCTGGGGTGGGGGTGGGGGTGGGGTCTCGATCAGTTGTCCACATTTGAGTCCTAGCCTAGGACAGACTTGCATTTCAGGTGTGAAGAGGCAGTTTGCCATGCCATCCACAAATATTTATTGAGTATCTCTGGTCTACTCTCTCTACTTAGCCATTCAGCAGATGGCCCTGTGGCTTAAGCCTTCAGAATGAATGGGATCAATTTTGCGGCGATTCAGTAGATTGCTCCGTGATCAGAGCTAAAAACCTTGTATCAACTGCCGACTGGTTCAGTGTTGCACAGGAACATTGCAAGGGATAACATGATTTGCCTCAAATTACCCAGCGAGACGGTTCCCCCCACGGGGATGTTTAGCAGAACCAAATTAGAAGGGTCCTGCTTCACTGGTTTCAACTTTTTTAAACTTGGGAAAAAACTCTGTTAGACATAGACTCTATGGTAAGGAATAAATTGCATACATATATGGGGGGTTTTGGAGAGGGGAAAAGGGGATGTGGGGAGAGGAAGCAGAAGAGAGTAGAAACTTGTCAAAACTGTGAGAATGATAAGAGCTGGACTCTAGGTGCTCAGACCACACTGCAGGGCCGGTGAGGCTGGATTGCCTATTCATCTCTGAAAGGTAGCAGAGTGACACGCCGCAAACATCTTAGTAAACGTGTCAGTTGAGCTTAACATTTTATTACATTGCAGATAGTGCCTATCATGCCTGGTAAACTCTGCAAAAAATGGGGTTGGAGCTGACAGCTTTTTTCCTGATAAAGTGAAAAAGTAGCAGTAAACAACCTGGAAAGTTCCTAATGCTTCCTTTTGGAAAAATCCCATCCTGGAGAGACCCTAGGGATTCAGCTGCACTTTCCGGGTCTGAGCTTTCAGGATAAACTCACCTCCCAGCAGTGGCAACCCACAAGCCCACTTTCTCAACTCCCTCCCCACCTCCCTCCTCCCTCCGGTGCCCAGCCCTACTCCAAGCTAGGCTGTTGGGTATGAGGGTTGCCAAGCCTTCATTCAACCCCTTGAGTTAACACAAATTGTAATCAAACCACTTAACTACGGTTACGGTTACGTTTACTAGTGGAGGTGATAATCTTCATGGAAGGAAAGACGGGATGTTCAGTGTAGTAGAAGCGTGCTTATTAGAACACATCATACAGGAAAAATAAAATGAAAACAATTACATTAGGGAATGATTAAGCCAATTACTTTGGCAAGAGTTGCTCCAGTGGTTCAATTTTCCTTGGTATATTTAAGTCTTTTACAAGTTAATAGTTACATGACAGTCTGAGAGAAGACTTAAGTCTGAAGAATCACCGCCAATGAAAGATCAATCAGAAATTATACAATAGGTCAGTGGGGAAAAAGGATTAAGCATATACAAATTCACTATCAGGAACTTTTCAGGAATATTCCAGTGACATAAAGCAGAGAACCTGTTCAGTCTAATAATTAGTCTGGCTCCCACCCAGTTATTTTTTTTGAAGGACTGGCTGCCTCCTCCTGCATAAAGCACAGTTGCCTTCTAGACAGGACCTAAAATAAACTGGCCTGGCTCAACTCAGCTAATAATAACAGCTAGCACTTTCTGTGTGCCATGGCACTGTGCCTAACACTTTGAATATGTTATCTAATTTAATCCTCAGGCTGCCCCTGAGAGTGTAGGACTGACTGGTAACTAAGAGCTAGCATTTACTGAGTGCTTACTGTGAGCCTGATACTCTTTTCAGTGCAGCTATTAAATGATTTGATTAGCATTCTTGGAGGTAGATTCTATTATTAATAATGTCCTCATTTTATGCAGGGGGACACTGAGGGATGGGGGCTGATGCAGTTTTCCAAGGGTCAACCAGCGGAGTTGGATCCATGAGAAATAGCGTGGCAAGGGTATCGAACAGCGTGAACTCTGGAGCCGGCCCGTCGGGGCGTGAGTCCGGGCTGTGTGACTTATAAGCTGTGATCTTGAGCACATTACTTCACCTCTCTGAGGCTCAGTTTCACCACAGAAAACATGGACCATGACGGTAGTACCCACCTAGAGGGTCGTAGTGAGACATAAACGAATTAATATTTGAACAGCACTTAGAATAGTGCTTGGCAGGTGGTGAGTGCTATCTATGCCTCGGTGTCTATTAAAAAAAAGTAAATGCAGTCTGGCTCCAGAGCCCGTGCTTTTAGCCCACATACTGTGCTGTCTCTTCCCATGGGCTTTTATCATGTCTCTTTAACTGATCTGTAGCCCTTGAAGTCACTTTCCCCCCAGCCACCATCTACCCTCATGCGTGACACTTGCTCCACATTCAGCCAGACTGGAAAGGGGAGTTTGGCAGGAGAGGTCCAGTGGCCTGGAGATTGACCCCTGACCCTGATGCCCAGTTGCATAACCCTGACCCTGATGTCAGCCATTTTGGATTCATGAGCGCAGAAATCTGGTTTCTACCGTTGGTTGTATTGAAGGCCGATAGAGATGATTGGCATATGTTCTGTGCTCGGTTGACCCCTGGGCTGATGAAAAGCTGAATAGCACCCGGGAAATCCAGGCACATTCCCAGACCATTCCTGTCATTACCCACAGCTTTGATCTCTACCAGTGGTCCTCCAACGATAAAATTCATCAGTATCACATAGGGTTAAAAGGTAGATTCCCAGGGCCCCAGCACTAATAGCTCTGTTCTGCTGGGTCCAGAGCCTGCATTTTCAGCAAACAGCTCAAGTGACCCACACCCTGCAGTCCCTTGACCACGCTTTGATAAAGGATGCTCTGGTATGGCCAGAGTGCAGATCCCTACCCAAACAAGGTGTAGACTTCAAGGCTAGCATTGACAGGCCACCAGGTATCTGAAACCTCTTGCCTACAGCACAGGGAGAATGGTGATGAGCCAGAGGCATCCTGGCTAGCTCGTGAAAGAGTGAAGAAAGTAATAAAATCTGTTCAAAGCTAAAGAGGCTTTTTTTTCCCCTTGTTCAAAAAAAAAAAAAAAAACTTATCTTCACAGTGAGCAGAAATTAAGAAAGAAAAAGGGCACTCACTTATTTCTGTTGACTGGCCTATATCATTTCATAAATGGAGTCCTAGGCCGGTATTCATAGCAACAGTTTTTGATTTAATGATAAACTGAGATAAGGGTAATCAAACTTCATGCTTCAGGGCATAAGGTGATTGCCTGCTGCGGTCAGGATGGAATTTTTTCCCTTGTGCTTTACACAATTGACTAGATGCATTAGGGAGAGTACTCAGGCTGCGCTTGGAGGAGCGGGGCGGGGGGGGGGGGGGGGCTGCTGGAGGCCCTGGCAGAAGACGTTGCTGGGTGAGATCATATGGGAAATGGTCTGGTGTGCGATGAATAACCCCATCATCATTTGGCTTTATCATTTTTGTTTCATATTAAGATTCTGCATATCATGCCCGTATATTTCTGTAAGCCACATGATGAGACTGGGAGTGTACGGTATTTGGAATCAGATGACCTGGACTCCAACTTTGGCCAACAGAGTGTTCTCTGAGTGACTGAGGAAAGCACTGTCCCCTCGGGCCCTCAGTCTCTTCGTCTGTGGAGTCACAAGTCTAATAAGCATCACCTGAGACAGCAGAGGTAAATGTTCTTCATAAAAGCCAGATGAGTGCTGCTCAGATGTAAGGTATTATTATGATAGAATGAATTACATTTTATGGAATCACCATTTATTATAATCAGCACTCTATAAATCCCTACTCTATGTGATGAGATCACACGTATAATGACATTGAACATTCACTGAGTTGTTAATCTCTGCCAAGCACTAATATGTTTTCTTTATATTGTCTTAATAAAATCTTCGCATCAGCCCTTTTGGGGCACATACTTTTTTATTCCCATTTTATAGATGAGGACACATGCTCAGGAGCATCAGTTAGTTTCCCGTTGCTGTCGTAACAAGTTCTCACAGCTTCCGAGGCTTAAAACAACGCGACTGTGTGACCTCGCGGTTCTAGACAGAAGAAGACCCAAATGGGTGTCACTGGGCTAAAGGCAAGGTATCCGCGGGGCTGTGTTTCTTCTGGAGGCCTTAGGGGTGAAGCCATTTAACCATCTTTTCCAGCTTCTGGAGGCTGCCTTCCTTTCTTCACTTGCTTCTGTAGTTCCAGCTCTTTCCTAGCTGTGTGCCTCCCCCTTCCATCTTTTCAGGACCCTGATGATTACATTGGGCCCACCCAGGTAATCCAGGAAAATCTCCCTGTTTTCAGATCCTTTCCTTAATCACATGTACAGAGTCCCACTTGCCAGGTAAAGGAGCCTCTTCACAGGTTCAGGGATTAGGGTGCAGACGTCTTTGGGGAGGGGTGAGGACATTACGCTCAGTACCTCACCAGGAGCAGGCCGTGGCAGAGTCAGGATTCATGCCTACGCCTGTCTGACTTCAAAGCCCACAACTCAGCCACTCACTCAAAAACCTCCTTGGTTCCATCAGTGGAAGAAACAATAAAGTCATAGGACATAAGTGCTCAGGAGGGCCCTGTTACTTTTAGAATAATCAATTGGGGGCTTTTAAAAATAATCATTATAGTAGTAACAAAACAAACATCCACCATACTGATCTTCATGTCCTACTTTGTACTCAGGATACTGTTCGTAGTCTTTCGTTTATTTCTTGTGAGGATGAGTATTATTTACCTGATTAACTGCATTTACAGAATCCCTGAATCCAGTTGTCTTTCATGGGGTGACTGAATAAAGGAGGAGAATTTGGGGGACCAGAGGGTCATTTTGGAGGACAATGAGGAAGGTGTTTTAACGGAGTTAGCGGATATCTGTTTACAAGGCACTGTCCTTGCTGCCCTTAGTTTTCTCATTAGAACAAAGTGAGGTGGGGATGGGCAGCAGAGAGTCTAGAGAATCTCCAAGATTCTTTCTTGTAGTAGGATTGCTTAATGTTGTATTTATTTTCATATTTTAATTAGCTAGGTGATAGGATTGAATCCAATGGTGATTTTTCAAAATATGAATTCACTTCATGAATGTGCATATAGCTATCTGTAAAAGAGAGACAGACACACAAACAGTCCAACTTTCAAATTTATTATTGCCATTTATATTTTACAACACTTTGCCCTTTTCTTTCGGGGTCACTTAAACTTCATTGCTGCTAATATAGTTTTTAGACTCAATTTTCAGAAATACGTAGATAATATTTTCAGTTAGCAGTAATTTCGCTTCATTCAGCTCTCAGGGGTTGATAAGCTAGCATGGCACAATTTCCCTGTAATTTCAGTTATGTCCCTGAAGAGCCACCCCCCGTGGAACATGTAGGACACATAGGGCAAATGAATTTCCAAGTAGAGGGCCACACTCTACTGATTGGTAGTGGCTGCCACAGCTAGTGTTGAAGAAATCTGTGGGTCTATATCCAAGGTCAGGGAGAAAAAGAAATGCTTTCATTGATTAGGAAAGTCTTCTGTGAAAATGGAAGGTGCATGGTAGCCCCCATCCAGGAAATGTGCCATCTTTGATTCGGTATTTTCTGTAGAGACACGCATCTCCCTTACGACTTTCCTACTCATTAATGGTATCCATACAGATTGATAAGTATTTAATGCAGATGTCATCTGGCATGATGTTGATGTCTCAGCTAGCCGCAAGAACAGAGCTGGACTTACCTGACCCGTGAGAAGGAAAATAAGTAATCCCCATGGAAAAGGAAACCTGGTAATGATAACTTCTCCCAGCCCTTGCCATTTGCTTTATTTCATCGAATATTCCCTCAAGTCTGCCTCAGTCTTTTTAACATTATTATGTTAAGCATGTTTATGTTGAACATCTTAGCTTTTCAAAGACTGAAAAATGTGATAAATGATGGGCTACCACAGATAACACCTTCACCACAGGTATATAAGTGTGGACATATATAAAAATGCACTACCACCACACTTGTACTCAAAGCATACAGAGATTTTAGGAGCTTTTTTTTTTTTTTTTTTTTTTTTAAGAGAGAGGAGGGAAGGGCAAAGAGAAAGGGAGAGAGGCTTAAGCAGGCTCAGTCTCACAACCCTGAGATCATAATCTGAGCTGAAATCAAGAGGCAGACCCTTGACTGCCCGAGCCACCCAGGTGCCCCACATACAGAGATTTTAAATGATAACTTTCAAAGTCAAGGAGACTAAGGTTTCAATCCTGTCCTATCCGATAACTGGATGTGAGTATATGATTAGTTTCTCCAAGTCTTAGTTTCCTTTTCTGTGAAGTGGAGAAAATATCCCTTAGCTTAGAGATGTGAAATCAATGAGATAATGCATGGGAATTGGCCAGAATAGTTCTTCGAACATAATAGGTGTCAGTCGTGTTGCGTTTGGCTACAAGTAGCAGAAAACCCAACTCAAAGTTGCTTCAGCAATGAGGATATGTATATTAAGTCACATAAAAAGAAGTCCTGAGATGGGGTGGCTCCAGGGTTGGTAAATTCTTTGATTCAACGATGTCATCAAAGACTCAGGTGCTTTCTCTATTCTCTGCCATTCCCAGCCTGTCATCCTGTCCTTGGCTAGCTCTTTTCATATTTGCAGTAAAACTGGCACATTTCAGGTGAGTAGCCAGCAGATCAAGAAACCAAGTCTAACTAAGAAACCTTTCCTAGTAACACATTTCTCCTTGGTCTCTGTATATAGAGTCATGACACCTGCTCTTGGGCAGGGGAATGGGACCACCAAGGGACTTAGATGGGGGAGACTCTCTTACCATTGGATGGATACATGAACAAAATCAGCATTTTGTTACAAATTATTTGTATGTATCACACTGTTATATATGCATACTATGTACATACAGTGTATATTACATAGACATATTCATGAGTGTGCTCAAGCTGCAAAACTTTGGTGTTTGGCCAGAAATATTTTTCTGCCATTATTTGAGAATTTTGCATACCTGAATCAGACCTTTTATTTAATCAGGCAATTAAAAAATATAAAAGATATGACATTGGAGGACAATGCTACAAAATGTGGACAGAATATATAGAAAATGAATTTGCTTTTGCTATGCTTCCACATTTTTTCCTTATTTTTTCTGTAGCTTGTTTTAAATAAGAAATAAGATACTCCTGCCAGATTAACACTTTGAAACATCATAATAAATAGAAGCCATAACTATGAAAGCACTTTTATCTCCTGAGAGGTAGAGACAGAAACACTAACTATATTTTCTTCAATTCTGAGACATTTCATGATTATAAACTCACATTTTCTTATGATTCCTACTTCCAAAAACCATTAACCCCTGAATCTCTGAAGGTAACAATTCCCGTGTTTCTATTACACATTGTAAATCTGTATTTACCGAGGAAAGTTATGCACATTTTTTTTTTTTAATCTTTGTCTTGTCTCTTAATGAAACATACTACAAACTACCTGAGAGGAAATCTTAGCTTGGCTCTGAGCCTTCTTTCACTCTGTATTGTTACACTGTTAACTTCTTTTCCTGGTATAGTAATGCAGTAAATCAGGCGGAAGGCCCCATAAAATGTGGGCAAGGAGGCTCCTCCTCCACATGTCTTTGTACGACTGGTTGGCCTTTGTAGTAAGCTGAAAATTAACCGCCTCGATTTTCACTTCTGTTCACCAAAGTGAGACTTCACTCAGGCCTTATCAAATAAAAGTCTCATTCTTTCAAGTCAAGCAATAGTTCCTGTTCTGCTGTTCTCAGTGTGTCCAACTTGCACTATTTTCTTTTCAAAGAGCAGTGAGTCTCCAGGAATCCAAATAGTCCTAAGGTCAAATTCTGATTCTGCTACTCAACCTCTCAGAGCCTGGTTTTCCTTGCTGGAAAATCAGGGTAATATATCTATCTCATAGAGATGTTATGAGGCCCTCGTCAGGAGGAAATATATTCAAAGCACTTGGCATGATATTTGACATAATAAAAACTCGATAAATTGTAGTAGTTTTATTATTATTACTATTGTTTTTAAATCATGGATGCCTGGCAATGTATGAAATATTCATATCTGAAGGGAAGGGCTTGTAGATATCTTTTGCACATGGATGGGTTCCATAAAATGTATCTGGATGGATACTTCTAAATGCAAAAAGAGAGAAAAAATACCAAACAGTTCTGGTAAGCAGTTGGCATTTCTTGAGCACATAATAGCACAGTAATGCCTACCACATGCGCACATGGCCACTCACATGTTGGACGTAGTTCTCACAACTTATTTGTGTCGGGGCTGGGAAGATTGATCATGTTATGCAGTATTTTCAGATTATGAATTGTGACTGTTAAGGAATGGACCAAGTTCTCATGTTGACTTATTGCATTAGCTCAACCTGCCCCCCGAGTCTTAGTAGTAATTTCGTAGGTGCATTCTTTCACTCGTGTGCATAGTCATTCATTCACTTATCCCTATGACAGAGAGTTTTTGAGCATTTTCAGTGTTCAAAGAACCTTTCTTTCCCTTTACCTTCCAAGAGTCAGCATCCAGTAAATAATGATATCATGGCACCCAGGGTCAGTTTTCCTGGGTGTGTTACCTGTGCAATCACACTTGGGCCCATGCCTAGAATGCTCTTCTGTAGCTATCTTAAAATTATTAATAATTTTTTAATTAGGACCTCCACATTTTCATTTTGCACTGGCCCCTGCAAATCATGTGGACCATCCTGATAGCTTCTTTTCACCAATGACATTTGTTTTGTATTGATCTGAGTAGGCAGACATGAGTTGTAAAGAGTCCCAGGCTCTGGGTCTCAGTTCCCACTGCATCATATACTGAGAGAAGCCACCTAATTTCCCTGGGCATTGGTTCTCTCGGTTGTAACCTAGGGCAGAATAGACATGGGCTCCAGGGTCACTGTGGGCAATCCTCACAGTTCAGTAGACTAAGATACTAGTATAAAATTATGTCAGGCCTGCATTTGAATTATAACTGTGATGATCACACTCTCAAAACTTGGTATTAAGACATGGGGATTATGGGACCAAAAGGAAAAAAAAAAAGGTGAATTCAGGGCTCTTGTTGAAACCTTTGACCTCTAGACTAGGCCTACATGCTGTTTGATAGTTTTACAACATAAAATCAAATTCATTGAGCGCTGGCATTATTCTGCTCATTTCATTTGGATCTGTCCTTTCCTCTTTATAGATTTTTTAGGCTAATATCCCAGAGGAGACTTAACTCACTCCAGTACTTTTGCCACACTTAAAAAGAAATCCATGTCTAAGACCTTAAAATTCTAATATACAAATATTGGCATCTTTGAGAATTTTCTAATTTACGATCCAAGAAGTTTGGTATAGTGCAAAGTGATAATCAAAATATTTAGCCAGCCCTTTGGCATGGGCACTGACCAATTAAAACACACTCCACGGTGCGGGACCAAGTTAATGCCAGCTCAAGGTGTGTTCTGGGTCATCTTATACTCAGTATTAACCTTTAGAAAGGTGCCACCGTCCTCATAGTGGCCTGGATATCTACAGAGATCCAGTGACTCCAAGGTATAAAAAAATAAGGCAGCACCATAGAATCTGCATTTACTCAGTGTGAGAACCATGATCTTTTCTGGTTCAGTCATTCTGACACCTCTGAGAGCACAGGTACGGATTCTGTATTAAAACTTACAGCTATTTCATGGCAAGCACAGATTTCAGATACACTCACGTTTTTTTATCAAGTTGAGGACACCGGCAAATTGCACTGAATAAAGACATTTCAAAGGAAAAAAAAAAACCCTCTAAATTAACTGAGATTCTGCAGCCATCATTTTTAGATACATCATTAGTTCTGCCTGAAGCCACCTTCTACATGAGCAAATTTTAGATCACAAGAAAAGTCGACGCTCAAAGTGTCTCTAATCACCCACCTGCACATTTGCATCATCAAGTGGACCTCTCTACTTTATAGGCATGCTGTTGGCCTGTTAGAGCAAAGAGATGGGGAGCCTGTCTGTAGTGTTAAAAGCCTACAAACAACTCTGTTGTAAGTCACAGTAGCAGGAGCTAATTAAGATCAGAGCCTTGATGCTTAGTGCTATGGATTTCATCACTTAAATATTAAGCGATTTTTACTTTGACCCTGACCAAGAGGTGTTAATGTAGATTCTTTTAAACAACTTAAATAGTTTAGGGTTTTGTGTGTGTATGTGAGAGAAAGGAAGAGATAGAGAGTGGTAATTTTTGTACTTTCAGGAGCTACAAGTATCCTGTGTTTGAGCCTCCTAAAAGTTACCCAGTTTAGGGGTTTGTTTATATTTAATTATTTTAGTTTAATTTAACCTTATTTAACTTTATTTTCTTCTGATGGAGAACATCTTGACTTCTTCCTGTTTTACTGTGGCAATACGATGCTTAGCCCAGAAGCCTTGGAACCAAGTGAGAGTTCACATTTTAGCTCCCAAGATACTCCTTCACCCCCATTGGTTGGCAGAATGATGTGTTTACATTTGCATTAGTATTGAGTGGGCTGATTTGTAAAGGGCTACAGAAAGAGCTGAAGTCTGGCTCCTTGTTGCTCTGACAACCAATGGCAGAAGCACAGAATTATCCTTATCTGCTATGGTATTTATTTTATGACTAAGAAAGATGGCTCAATGTGACCGAATTCTGAAATAGATTCAGTGTTCCAGCAGCCATTTATCTCTAAGGTAAAATCTGAACAGTTCTGCTTGAAAATTAGTTTATAAGAACGTGTACTTGATGTTTTGCTACACATTCAAATAAAAGTTAATCTAACGCTTAGATGGTCCCTTATTTGGATCGTGGTGGAGGAGGGGGTTGACTACAGCAGGGAGCAAGAGAGCCGGCAGAAGAAGTGTCCTTACTTCCTGCCCCTTCGCTCGCAGGGCTCTAAGTGGAAATTTGGGATTTGAATAGGCCAGGTCTTCCTTCTCCACTTTCCTGTGCATGTTTTTAGAGTCAAGAAAGGAGACCTTAATGCCAATATTTGAGCCATTGGGGTAAAAATGGTGTTGGCTTTAAATATCCAAGTACACAGTTGCAATCAGTTTTCCATTTGCTTTTGCCAGGGTACATTTGACCACTAAGAGTCTAAGCCAAGTTTTTCTTTCTCCTGTGTGACTGTAATTCTTAAATTTTAATGCAAAAGACAATCACTGTATTACTAGCACCAAGAGAACAGCAGTGATTTTGAATTGGCATGGATCTTGGTGAAAATTAGATTAAAGTTCACTCTAAAAATAGAAACTGTTGTTGCTGGCTTTATTTTAGCACTTTATATTCTGAAAGTCTAGGAAGGGAAAAGTAGAAGGTTGGGAGGGGAGAGGAACAAAGCCAAAAATATAACGTGCTCATTTAACTGCAATTTCTGAATTAATTCCATTTTCTTTTACTGAGCACCCAAAGGATAAATATGATACAAAGTGATAGAGATACTTTTGTCTAAGAAGTTACCATCTAAAATAAGTTATTTTCCATGGGATCCAAGTATTAGTTCTTGGTTTTATTCAACAGAAGGGCAATAACAACCATCTTGACCAAGGAAATTCTCTGCTTAATTGAGTTGGTGGGTAATTTTATTTTTTTAATGGATCATCTCTCCATCCTACCTCCTTTAAATATTAAAGAATTACAAAGTTTTCTTTCTAAAGGGGGAAAAAACCTAATATAAGTTATTATATAAAATAATTTTTTATCTTTTCCATTTTAATGTGTATTTATATGTATCTCTGTCTATATAAAGTTGTAGTCAGTATATATACAGTTTTATATTCTGATTCTTTTCCCACTTAGTATTACTTCATAAGCTGAGGGTGTCTGATCTTCCTTGTTATCATCTTAATGGTTGCATAATATTCCATGAAGCTGTTACAATATACTTTTATTTTAATTTCTTATCCATGTTTAGAAATTTGGCCTGCTTCCAATTTTTTCACCATGATAAATAATAAGGCTACAATGAGCGTCTTCCTCTAATAAGGTTCCTTTTTTTCCTTCTTACTTCAGATTATTTGCTTAGGATAAATCATTAGAAGTAAAATTACTGAGTCAAAGGTTAGTATTGCTAACGTACATGGATGGGGGTATGTGTAGTGCACATTGTCAAATTGTTTTCTAAATGGTTGTCCTAAGTTACCCTGCCATGCGATATATTGATCTCATCCCAAGTTCACCAGCATTAAATAGTATCCTTAAAAAAAAAAAAGCTAATTTGAGATTGTACCTCATTGATATAATTTGCTTCTCTATGATTAATAATAAGAAGGGGCACCTGGTGGCTCAGTTGGTAAAGCATCTCACTCTTGATTTCGGCTCAGGTCATGATCTCAGGGTCATGAGGTCGAGCCCTGTGTCAGGCTAGGCACTCAGCACAGAGTCTGCTTGAGATTCTCTTTCCTTCTGCCCCTCTCCCTGCTCAAGCTCACTCTCTCTCTCTCAAATAAATAAATAAGCAAATAAATAAAATCTTATAAAAAAAGAAGGATTAAGAGACTGGGACAAAACATCTTAAGGACGAGTTTTGTACTGTTTGACACATAGACAGTCTGAAAACTACTGTCATCTGCAATATATCTGACAGCTAATTTCAGTCTTTTGCTGGTCTAAGAGGAGAAAGCAAAGAAAGCAATATTTCAAGATAGAGAGAATACCTAGAAAGGATCCAGGAAGGGATTCTCCCCTAAACATGGAATACATTAAGTTATCTAACTGCATTAGAAACCCTGCCATAGCCAGATGTTTAAAACAAAAACAATCAGGGGTGCTGGGTGGCAGGGTGGCTTGCTCAGTCGGTGGAGCATGCTCCTCTTGATCTTGGGGTCATGAGTTCCAGCCCCACATTGGACACAGCATTTACTTAAAAAAAAAAATCATTGATTTGACTCATGAATCTACATTTTGGCAGATACTACTCTGCTCCACATAGTATCACCTGGGATAGCTCAGCCAGGGGCTGTAGCATCCAATTCTGAGACAGCTCACTCACATGGGGGCCAGTGTGGCTCATCAGCAGAGACTTGAGCTGGGACTGGCCTGAGTTCCTCTCTACAGGGTCCTCTTCACAAAGCCTTCTCCATGAGCAGCTTGAGGTTCCTCTTACAATGGTGGCTGGTTCAACATCAAGTGTCTGAAGAAATAGGAAGTGGAAGCTGCCCATTTATTAAGTTCTGGGCTCAGAAACTGATACATCACTTCCACCATATTCCATTATTCAAGCAGTCACATCCCAGATGCAAGGGGAGGATATATATATATATAGCCACTTCTAAATGGGAACAGTATAAAAATATTGGGGAGCCATGTTTTTAAATTGCTATACGGAGTTTCTAGCCCTTTGAGAGTTTAAACATCTAGATACTTGTAACATCATGGACTGGGATGTATTGTAGCACTAACTTCCACCCTTGCTTTCCAGAATGCATCAGGAGTGAGTCCTCCATTCACCCCATTTCCTTTCCACAAAGAATTCAGTCCAGCGTCTTTTGGGCAGACTTCTCTGCTACTGGAAATGTAGTGGTATTCCTTCCATTATCCAGCCTTCTTCAGGAAGCCAAGTCTCGGTGCTCTTAATCATCTGTCGTCATGGCTCTCTTCTGTTGAGATAGATATTAAAGATGAGCTTGAGTGTGTGATGAGTCTCAAGAATAATGACCTTAGGTATATTTGGTGCATTTATGTTGGCAAAATGCTTAACTTCTAATGTGCTGGCAGCCATCTTTATGAGAATCTTGCCTGAATGTTGAGTGGTTGACTTATGTGTTTCTATTACCAGTGCCACGAAAAGGGAAATTATTTGAAGTCGGTTTCTTTGTCTAGTCTTCCAAAGAATATTACAAGAGAAAACTTGGAACTGTAATCTCTAGAGTTTATCTTCAGAATAGGTGAGATTATCGCAGGGCAGGGGACAGAGCAGAGAGAAAACAGAGTGGTGCTAATAATAATACTAACAGCAATAACCATACTAACAGCTAATACTTACTGCACTTATTTACCAGGCACAGTTTTAAAGGTTTGCTGTATATTGAGCCTATAACCCTCAGAACAATTCTTTAAGACAAGTGGAATCATTTTCTATTTTTTACAGATACAAGGTGAAGTAGTTTTCCAAGGTCACACAGCTAGTGGGTGGTGGAGCCAGAATATTCTGAAAGCTTGCTTCCTCATTGAATTGTATGGGGGTGTGTATTCTCAGGAGTGGTACAAGAATGGACCATCATCCCATTGCTCTTCCCTTGAGTTCCACACAATGACAGCCCTTTTTCAGTCATTTTATGGGGTTGAGAGGGGGTGTAGGTGAGAACTTCCCCTTTGCTGCTCTCTTACTGGTCCTTGAAGACAGAAAGTAAAAAAAAAAAAAAAAAAGTAGACAAGCTCTCTCTAGAGGTAAAGACTTACCCTGTAACGTGCTTTCCCCTCACATCTGCTCTGCCTGTCCCGCCAGACATTTAATGGAAGGGGTTCCCAAGTGAAACTTTCTTTAGCTTTGAAGGACCTGGCAGCAAAGGGGCCTGTCAGGCCTTCCATCCAAATTTGTGTCTACGCAAGAGCCTCCGAACAAGGCAATTCCCTGGCCCTGCTGCACCCCTGCCCTGTCATCCCTGGAAACAGTTGAAAGTCTTTGCTGCTGAGTCAAGGATGGGAGGGAAGTGGTCTCTGACCATTTCAAAGGTGCAGATGGGAGGAAGAGGTGGATGCCAGCTCCCGAGACTTAGGGAGGCAGGATCTTGGCTCTCTCCTACAGGAAAGGCCTCTGGTATTATTTTATTGTTTCATGGAAACTTTGTCTGCTGCCATTACCTGCCAGGTCATTAGACTAGAAGAAGGGATATAGGGGAAATAGTGCTGTTCATATCTTAAAACAAAAAAAGTGAAGTCAAGCTAAAAATAGGATATTCTTTTCTTAGTAAATGACAAATGCCTCTTTTCTCCTCTCTTTTCCATTTCTTCTGCATTATCTTTTCCTGGTGTAGTGATTAAGACCATAGATGTTGGAGTCAAACTGACTTAAGGTCTGCTATTTAGTTTGGGGACCGAAGGCAGATTGCCTCTTTTATTTGCTCATCTGCAAATTCGGGAAAATAGCATGAGCAGCCTTGGGGCGGAGGGGGGGGGTGCTTAACACAATGCCTCATGCCTCCTTAGCATTCCTCCATGGCTTGTCGTGATCATTATCACCGGTACTTCTTCAGCCTCCAGCATGCACAGATTACACACAACTCCAGGTGTGGGGTGCGTAAGCCAAATGAGTCTGTTACCAACGGCAAACTTTGCTCTCTTAGAGGAGCAGGCGCGGGGAACAGCTCACGTACTGGCCTGTGAGCGTATTTCCACTAATAAGTCCTAGCTCCTGCCTTCCAGGAACTCACAGTCTAATCAGAAAGGCGAGCAAGGAGGTGGCCAGTGCTCCCCACCATGGCAAGTCCCTAGCTGAAATGGATGGGGTGTTGTGAAAGGAGACCAGAGAGAGATGGAAAAGGGTGGTGGCCCCTCAGGGACAATTAGGAACTTGCCAGTCAGAGCAGCCTCACTCAGAAGGCCTTCCAGGTCCGGAGAACAGCAGGAACAAAGGGCAGGAGGCCCAGCGGGGCTGGTAACTCGTGGAGCAGGTGCGTCTGTGGAATGAAGAATGTTCATATGTATTGGAGCCAAAGCGTCCACGACGTCAGTATATGGTGCTGATGCAAACTGCAGCTAAATAAAGCACTGATAATAATACTACTACTTCACGCTTGTATAGCGCCTTTACAATTGTCAAAGTATTTTTACTTCTATTTTCTCAGCGGCATTGCTCCTGGATCTCACCTCAGGAGAGGCAACAGGGCTGGCCTGAGAGTGTGGGAGGCCACGCTAGTCCACACGTGCCCATGGGGCCCTGGCCGCCCAGCCCTCAGATACTCCACAGCACCTTCTCTTTCTTCCTCTGCCTTGGAAGGTTGGGTACTTAAGAGACACAGAAGCAGAGAAGGCGTTAGGGACTCACTTGAGATAGAGCTTAGGGCCTGGCAACTTTTGATCAGAGTGCTTCTGAAAGTGGTGCTTCCCACCCCGACTCGGGTGAGCCTTGTGCCTGTGTTAATGGCCGCCTCTACTTGAGTTCCCGCTACCCTGAAGACTCTCTGGAACCTTCAGTATGTGCAACATGAAAGAGACAGCTCTCCCTCCCGCCCCAGCTTGGAATAGACACAACTTGGGAAGAAACCTAGGGGTCCCTCCTGTTTTCTCTCCCCAAGTCCTGGTAGAGTTCTTTACTTATTCTTGTTATAATCCCACTCTGTCCCTGCGTCCTTTATACAAAAGACCCCAAACCCCCCACCTTCCGTACTTTTATAATGCTTTCTACCAAGGAACTGCAAGTCTATAATAAAGGTAAGGGGTGAAAAGGAAAACCAGCCACACTTTTCCCTCCAAAGGTAATTAGGCTAATTTCCCTCAATCTTTTTCCCCACAATCTTTTCAGCCTGTCTGCATGTGTAAAGCAACACTCTTTTTTTCTGTAGCATACCCGGGTGCTTCCACTTCCTGTGGCTGGGATGGAATCTGTGGCCCCAGGCCCAAGGCTCTGGTCCTTGTAGGAAATGGGCCAGACAATATCCCTGGAGCGACGTGACTCCTGTGGGTCCATCCCTGCAATTGCAACATCGACAGCAGCCCATGTCTTCCTGTGGTCACATCAGCAGCCATGAGAGAGAATGCCTTCTGCATGTTCCACAGCATAATTTCACATTGGCCTGTGTTCATTACTGGTGCATATGGGTGACCTATTGCTACCAGTTCATCGTAAGGGGGAAAAGTGCTCTTTGGAGATTTTTCAACTTTTTTTTTTCTCTTGATAAGGTACAGGGTTGCACACAACAATTCATTCAACCAACAACTATTAAAACCCTGTGTACCAACCACGTTTTGGGAATTTATTCATAGACATAAAAGATACAGTCCCTGTACTCAAGAACTTATAGTGTGGGGCTGGGGAAGAGAGACGAAGTTGAGAAAATGAGGAAATAGAACATTGTGTGGTATGTGCTCTGACAAAGGTGAACTCAGATTTCGGTGGCAGCAGATCTTGGTGGAACATGATTTCTGATTAAGGGTTGGCCATATCAAGGAAGAGGAAAGGACAAGAAGAACATTCCAGGAGGTAGGCAAAGCACACGCAAAGGCAGAGAGGTAGGAGAGGGAGGTTTGTTTTGGGAATTAGGTGAATCCATACACCCAGAACATGGGGTGCTAAGAGAAGCATCATCCAAATGCTGCCTCCTGGTCCCTCTTCGGCCTTGTATTCGTAAGGTCACTGCCAAGTGTTGCCGTGAAACATAGGTTTTATTTTTGTCTATGCAAATCCATTTTGAGCCTCTCTGAGATTAGTCATTGAGGTGATAGAAAGAGCAACAGACCTGGAGACAGATGATGCAGAAGTCTTTTTTTAACAGCCTAACCTCAAGCAGTTCTTTAACTTCTCATCTGTATAGTGGAGATCCATTCACTAACTCAGCAAAAATTCTCTAAGTAGGTTATCTGGTACTAGGTAGAGCTGAGAGGGGTGCCTGGGTGGCTCAGTTGGTTAGATGTCTGACTCTTGGTTTTGGCTCAGGTCATGATCTCAGGGTCCTAAGATCAAGCCCCACATCAGGTTCCGTGCTCAGTGGGGAGTCTTCTTAAGATTCCCGCCCCGACCCCCTCCCTCTCTCTAAAAAGTAAAAAAAAAAAAAAAAAAAAGATAAAGCCCAGAACAGAAGTAACTTCTGTCCTCATGAAGCTGATGTGAAATTCAGTTGCGATAATAATTTCTGTCCTAACATTTAAGGACCAATATAGATAAGGCATATTTGCTTTATAAGCATAAAACACTCTAAAAGGTAAAACCTCATTGCCCAGCCTCTGGTGTAGGATGAATATCCCTGAGACCTGAGGGCCACTGTCAAACACAGAGGTGAATGAAATACCTCTGTCAGCTCTGAAGTACGTGTGGGACAGAGAGGTAAAGAGGCAACATCAATGTTATAGGAAAAATTTAGAAGTGTGAATTGAGAATAATTTTGCTTTTGGTAAAGAGCCCTTCTCAAACCAGGCACCAAACTCAGAATCATAAAATCTAATGACTTGGAGGGGGGCCTTCGAGACCAAGGACATTCTAGCCCAACCCTCTCATTATATAGAGGAGGAAACCGAAGCCAGAGGAGGTGCATTGACATTCTCATGGCCTCTCCGCTAGCTGAAGCTGAATCAAAGGTAGAAACCAGATGTCTTAACTCCCTATTAACTCCCGGGGTGTTTGATGTCGCAGGTAAGATTAGTAGCCCCCCCCCCCCCAGGTGATTCATAAGGTGAGGCAAGAATAAATGCAGATAAGGGTAATATAATGTGTGAAGCATAATTATCTCCAGCACTAGCACTAGAAGCACACAACCCTTTCTCAAGGTTGTGCCTTTAGCCCTGCACAGTCTTCCTGCCACTCACCCGATCACTAACATGTGCTGGGAATTCTGTATGCTCTTTTAATATGCTCATTCAATCCTCGGAGCAACTCTGTGAGAAAGCGGCCAGCCTTATTCCCGGTTTGCAGAGAAGCTGAGGTACAGAGTGTAGTTAACCCCCTGGCTCAAAGGCAAACGGCTATTTAAGTGGCAAAGCTGGGCCTCCTACCTGGACATTCTGGCTCCAGAGTCCACGTTCCCCACTCCGGTACTGCTTTGCCCCGTACTTCAGGCAGGCCCCACCCTTCACAGAAGGAAGGGCCCCGCTTTTCTCATACCCTCTGAGTGTTGAGTTGATTTAGTAAAAATCAGGAATTGGCACGATTTACCTATGCTCCCAGAGTGCCTTGGCAGGCCCAGATATTTCAAAAACTCAGATCTCGGATGCGGAGCGCAGACAGAGGTCTGTAGGTGAGTCCCAGGTAAACAACTCGGGCCCAGCCTGGGCCTTCCCAGAGGTTTTGCCAGCCATGAAATTCACTCTGGCCATTTATTCTCACTCTTGATGACACCTTCTTTTTTAATCCAGGACTGTTGGGCTAACATAAGTCACCAGGGCTCTCATTTCTATCAGTAGGACAAAACACTTTTTTTTTTTTTTTAAAAAAAGGATGTTGAAATAATTATAACCTCACAGGAAGTACCAATAGTACAGAGGCCATGCACTCTTCACCCACCTGTGAAAGGCATTCTTCAAAACAAGTAGAACTACATTTCCTAATGGAATGTGGATAATAGTGATGCTTTGGGTCCTTCTGGACCATTCGTGATCTTTCACCACATCTGCCACGGACAAGCAACTATTACTGTTTTCAAATACAGAAGGCAAATTCAAAGGCCATGTTTTTGGCAACTGAAAATCATAGGACTTGAACCAGGAATTTTTGGCTTTTAAAATAGGAAAAAAGACCACCTCTCTTTCTCTGGGTTGTTAGAGTTTAACCCCTCTGTAAACCCTCGGACACCGTTTTAAGTCACGACATCTCCTGGAAGTCTCTGGTGAGGCGGTTTGCAGAATATAAAACATGAAGATATGAACTCCTTCACGTTGAGCAAGTGCTCTAGTTGTTGGCAGTGATGGTGAACTGGACTCTGGGGACTTCTAGGGTCTGCACTGGCTTCCCCACTCTCGGATCCCACGTCCCTTAATTTATCTGCTTCTTCTCTTCTGGGAATAGTAGCAGCCACTCATCCTTAGTCTTTCCTTGCCTGGATATCATTCATGTCCTTTGAAAACCTGAAAAAGGTGCCATGGAGGGTATCGAAAGCTAAGGTTCCATAGTGGCGGAATCAGACAAATCAGTGGAATCAGAACAAACATGCTCTACTTCTGTCATCCCAGCCCAGAGGGCAGAACCAGGCATGGACCCAGGCCCTATTATCCTGAACAGAATGTCAGGCGCAGGCCATATGGCAGCCCCAGCAGGTCATCTGGTAGAATAAGCCAACGTTCCAAAGACAGGCTGAGTCCTTTGGCATCTCAGTTCTGCCTTGGAACCCTGAGCCCTTCCTTTGTCTAGAATGGTTCCTTTCCTGGAGGCCCACAGGGAGCAGCCGGGCCTAGCTGGGGCTCTGT
Source organism: Zalophus californianus (assembly GCF_009762305.2). Lineage (NCBI taxonomy): Eukaryota > Metazoa > Chordata > Mammalia > Carnivora > Otariidae > Zalophus > Zalophus californianus. The sequence goes on from NC_045600.1 coordinate 89,223,948, forward strand.
GTATGGAGGAGATAACAACAAAAAAAGGCTTTTAATTTCTCTTGTCACCACGTTAGCCTGGAAAGCCCTGCAGTCCTCCCTGAAAAAAGGACACACTGTTGTGCTCATATCTGCCACAGTAATCTTCTGCTAATTTTCTTTTTCTTTTTCAATCGTAGAAGGTCCCTATGTTTTGTGTTTTCACAAAGCGAGCCCTCCTCTTGATCTCTTAAGAAGTTGATGTGTTTGTCGTCTGCCTGGATAGCAGATCCTCTCGGCTTAGATATGGGGCTCATCCTCTCATTACTTTCTTGTGTTATTTTCACATTAAATGAAGATTGTTTCTAGGACAATTTAGCTTTAAAATGTTACCCAATTTGAGTCAGGACGGACCGGCAAAACTTGTAGACAAGTTGTCACTAGAATTCTGCTCCCTGGAGCCATCGTTCTTCTCAGAGGTCAAATTCTGAGATCCCTGTTGCTGATTTGCTTAGGATTTGGCAAAGGCAGGTTAGATCCTGTGTTATGTCTCTTCCTGCTCAATTCCTTTTAAGTTCAATTTCTTTTGAATTATTAATATTTGACCAGAAGCATTACTGATTGAGATATCAGTGTGCTTTGCTTTAAAAAACTTCAGACTTAAACTGAAAACCTTACATAAGAGCTGCTTTAATTTTCAGAAAACTTTAAAAATAGCCAGCTTTCCTCATGCATGTAAAATTAAAATAAACATAATTGACCCGACTTTGGGGAAGACATTGATTATAAAGGCAAGGCATTAGTAGAGAACACAACAGGCTTCCGTACCCTGCAGCATGCCTGCATCTCCCTTCCAGGGCATCTACTGCCTCCTTCCTTTTTTCTTCTATCAGAATCTAGCCCAAAGGAAAGATCTTAAAAAGGTATTCATACTGATTTCTGGCTTCATTATGCTTTAGCACTACTTACTTTTTAACTGGAAAGAGGCTAACAGCCAAAGGGAAGAATTACCCATTGCAGGATCTCTGCCTAATGGCTGGCTGATTTTTATTTTATTTTTGTTTGTTGGGTAGTGGGGGGTCAAGTAGGCTTTCTGCCAGTCCCATAGACCCTGTTCTTTAATCTCAGGAACAGCTCTGCTTTCCTCTCCTTTGTTCTGGGAAAGCTGCAAAATGAACAGGAATTCCAGTGGGGAGTGACAGAAATAATTTACTCCTTTGGCCCGTGTTACCCATCACTCCTGGATCAAAGAGCCATTTGTTAATGATGGGTAAGTGTGAAAAGAGGCATCTGTTGCCATTTGTAAAGAACCTCTTGGTTTTGCAGCACCTGGAAACTCATGGACTGGGGGCTAATGAGGATTGCGTGCCAACATCATAGGAGAACAGTTGTAGACTCAAGACTGTAGGTGTTTGGGGCAATGGTAGAGACGTGCAGGTGGCACCCGCACCATAGCCGAGTCCCGTCACATGTACAACCTCTTTCATATATCTACCTCTTCCTACATCCATTAAATACTGGCTGAAGACCTCCTAGGTGCCAGTCCCTATGCCTGATGCTGGGATAGAGGCTAAGATCTACTCTCTCTTTCAAGCATCCCAGTTTAATAGAGAAAATGTGAAAACAAGTAATTACTATGATATGGTAAGTTCCACAATAGAAGTATTTACATGGTAGTACAGTATGATTACCCATCCTTAGGAGAACAGTGTGGCCAGAGGAGAGGAATTTGGGGTTGAGGGGAAGAATAGGAAAGAGGCAAATGCCGGCAACATTTTGAGTTGGTAAGTAGACAATTTCCAAGAAGGGCATTTGAGAGAGAATAGTGTTCACAGGAGACAATGCTTTGGGATCAAGGTGGGGAAGTATTGGTAGATGAAACAGAAGGTGGTGAGAATCAGATTGTGGAGAACCTTGTAAATCTTGAAAATGAATTTTATCATCAGGCCTTTAGGAGGAACCATTAAATTGTTTTTAGACAAGAAGGTAACACGATACTGTTTGTGCTTTGGAAAGATCATTCTAGTGGCTTTTGGAGATGAACTTAAGTCTATGAGAGCAAAAACCAGTTAAGGGGTGTGTTCTAGAGCAATAAAGGGAAAAATCAGTAGGGTGTGCTAACAGATTGGAGGAGATGAAAGAGAGGGAGAAATCTAGGATGACTCTCGGGTTTAAGGCTTAAATGACTGAGTAGGATATTAAAAATATCAGTAATGACAACAACAATAATAGTAGTTGTAACTATTGGTTCCTTACCAGTTGCAAAGGATTTGGGCTACATGTATTGCATAGATTATTTCACTGAATCATTGTAATGATTTAAGTGCTGGAATTATCCTCATTTTAGGTGAGAAAGCTTGCGACTTTGAGAGATGAAGTAATATATCCAAGGTCACATGGTTGGTAAGTGATAGTGTATGAATTGAACCCAGGCACATTGAGCCCAGAGCCTGTGCTCTGTAGGGAATTTAGCAGGAGGACAAGTCAGGGCAAAGTATATGAAGTTCAGTTTGCACTTTCTGAATTTAAAGTGTTTATATTTTACTGAGGTCAAAATATCTGACTTTGGACAGAGACTTTGGACAGCTGGCTCTGCAGCTGAGGAATGTGGTCTGTGCTGGACACATGGATTTGGCATTCAATTAATTGATGGTAGTGAAAAAGGTGGTGTAGTGTGGGTGAATCTCCAAAGAGCAAAGTGGAACCATGAAGAATTATATCTAAGAGTGAGTGTAGTGGGACAAGTTGGAGAAGTTTGCTGAAAAGGAGTAGCTAGACAAGTAAGGAGATTACTGTGAAAGCCAGAGGTGATATGCAAGAGCTGAGGAGGGACCAACATGATTAAATACCTCGGGGAGATGAAAGAAGATTTAGAATGAGGGTTGAGTTGGGTTGGTAATTTGGTGGTTGATGGACAAGAGTTGAAGTTAGATTGAAGTGGGTTAAAAACTTAATAAAAAGTGAGAAAATGGAGACAATGGGCTCAGACCTTTCTCCAGAAAAGGTGGAGATGGTGAGAGACAGGGAGATAACACAGGCCACCTCAGGATCAGGGGAAATGCTGTGTGTCTGTGATGGGAGTCACTTGAGATGCTCACATGTTGAGGGGAAAGAACCTGTGGAGCAATGGGTATTACACCAGGATGTTTATCTGAGTAGGCAGAAGGAGTCCTCTCTCCTCCAGCCCTCAGAAGATCATGGACTCTTAGGGAAAGAGGTGTTCCTATACTTCTAGTCCCCCCACCCCACTTTTATTACATGAAGAAACTCAAGCCAGAGACTTGTCAGGGATCACACAGCAAGTCTGTGTTCCCAAATCTCCTGGTTCCTGTCCCTTTCTCCTCCTGCTGCCAGTGTCAGTGGGAAAAGAATCCCTGATGTGTTCTTTATTCCAAGTCCCCAGTTCCCCACAAGGGTTCTTCCCTACTCCTTGAAGATGCACATCCTTCCAGATTCTGATGTGTCAGCAGGAACTCAGCTGTGTGGAGGGTGAGTCAGAGAGCTGATTCGTCATTCCTCAACAAGCCATGGGGCAGTGTTTTAGGTGGTTGATTACAAAGTGTCATTAAAATGACAATGCTCGAAGCCTCCTCAAGCACTTTGAGAACTTGGGTACCCAAGTTCCCAGAGGGCAGAAGGGTCTCAGATTCAAGGGCCTTTTCAGCCACCCCTCCTGGCCCAGAGTCAGAGAGGATGTATTTGTTCACACATGGCACCTGGTCCACAAGCCTGTGTGAAGGAGAGGATTGGGTGGGTGTGGGTGGGGTAGCACTAGAGATTCCTTACATAAGAGAGTTGGTGCTTTTCCAAGAGATCCCATTGGTCAGGAGTCACTTGGTGAGCCTGGATGCAGGGAGCTACAAGCTCCTCAGAAGGGCTTAGAATACCCACCTCAACTCTGCTTAAGGGTCTTCTGAAACTAGTAGTGGTTCATCATCTCTTCCTCTCATCTTCTTATATTTAAAAGGCTATATTGTCAGCCTGGTTGTCATATTATTCTGATTAAATACTGATGTTGAACACTTAGTAAAATCTACAGCCCTACACAGAACATACTGCTCGAATCCAGATATGAAAATGCTATATAAACACGAACCTTTTGTAATTGACCTTCAATTACAACCTTCTGAGTCTTGGTAGGTTCCAAAGAATAACAATTAACTTGCTTCTCTTTGCTCTTTTTCAATCTACCTAGACCTATAACTCCTGTAACTCCAGGGGCCGTCATTCTCATTGACTGCAACGTGAACAGTGCCCCCTGGAATTTCATAGACTATAGAATGACTGGTGCCCGTTACACTACAGCTCTGGTTCCACCCCCATTCTTTCCTTTAGTCACAGCATATTCAACTAAAAGAATGCTATTTGGGAGTAGAACCTAGGGTTTCCTGGGTCTGCTGCCCTTTGTTATAGTTGTTGTTTGTTTGTTTAACAGTATTAAATAAATCTAGATTAGACAGGAGTCTGAAAAGCTAATCTTGCCCTGAGAGATTCAGCAGGGCTTGTAATGATTCAGGGCCCATGATTAGTTTTGTTTCTTCCTTCATTTGCTGTTCATTCACAGTTGTCTCAATTATAGACAACTGTGAGACATGCCTATCCCAAGGCACCGAGAAGAATCTTCCCTAGGCTCTAAAAAAAAATGAGGAAGACTTAACTAGACCAAGGATGGGAGACAAGAAGGGACATCCAGAGTGAAAGTAGGAACAAAGGCTTGATGGAAGTAGGTGGAATGACACAGTCCATGGCCAGATACAGGGCCATAGTGGTAGAAGCACAAGTAAAGAAGGAGACAGGCTCAAATAAGACTGGAGATGGAGACAGGACTCAGAACACGGAAAGTCTTAATGGCTCCATTACAAAGATCAGGGCTTTCTCCAAAGAGTAATACAAAGTTACTGGAGGACTGTGAGATTATATAAGCTTTATATTCTGAAGGATAATGCTTACTGCATTTAGACATGATCGAGAGACAAACAAGGGGCAGGCAGAATGGGTAAGAGGTCAGAAGAATGCCATGTAAGGAAACGCAGGGATTGGTGGTGTTTTGCAAAGCTGTGAACAGTCAACTGTGGTCTAAAGCTACTGGTAATTATGAGACAGGGCTGGAAGCATCCACTGCATTTAGCTACATGGAGGTCATCATGTCTTTACTGAAAAATGTTATTGAGAGAGGAGCTAGAACAGAGGAAGTAGAGGAATGAGTGGGAGGCGAGGAAATGACAACAGTGAGAATATAGAACTTTAAGTGTCTATGAATGGAAGGAAAGAGGTAGGTGGTAGCTAGAGAAGGATCTGGGGTCACAGAAGCTTTTTACTTTTTCTTTCTTTCTTTCTTTCTTTCTTTCTTTCTTTCTTTCTTTCTTTCTTTCTTTCTTTCTTTCTTTCTTTCTTTCTTTCTTTCTTTCTTTCTTTCTTCTTTCTTTCTTCTTTCTTTCTTTCTTTTTCTTTCTTTCTTTTCTTTCTTTCTTTCTTTTTTTTTGAGATGAGAGAAGCTTAGACAAATTGAGTGCTGATGGATAGTATTTAATCAATAAAAAGTAGAGACTATACCAGAGAGAGAAAAACATAGTCCATGCTTTTTCTATTCCAGAAAAGACAGAAAGGTTTGGGCTTAAAGCACATGGAGAGGAGTTGGGGGGGTGGTGAAAACTTCTCTTAAAACGGGACAGAAGGAAGAAATACTAGTTGAGGGTGCATGAGTCTGATTGGTAATGGAAGGGGAGGGGCGGAATTGAGGAAGGTTCCTGTCTCATGGCTTTTACTTTCTGAGTGAAGTAGCTATGGGGCAGCAGGGAAGAATGTAGTGGAGTGAGGAGAAGGATCAGATGAAGGCTTTGAAGAGAATAGGAAAAGTTTAAACTTATGATTTGGGGAGTGGGCAAACCTGGTAGAGAAACATAGCATCCCCACAGATTATAGTGCTATTTGTAGTCAGTGACCAAGAATTCTGTGATGTTACTACCAAATTGTCCGAGAGTATGGTTGTCTTCACTGGGGCTCAGCTGCGCTGGGGCAGGTGCAGAAGGTGAAGGGTTGAGTTCATCCAAGAACTTTACAAAAAAGCCTGATAAGGATACAAAGGACGAAGGAGTCTAGAATATAGGCTAAAGTATTATTACAATGATTGACTATTGACTGTTACATCTAAGATGGGTAAAGTGATATGTCAAGATTGAGGAAGCCTAATGAATTAGAAGAAATGAGATGTTAGGAGACTGATGGCCCTGATGAGAAGAAGGAGCAGTCACAGTGAAAATGGTGAGACAAATAAGCTGGAAGGACAAGAGATTGACAGCAAAGCATGCAGCGCTTGACTTTATGAGTTTTGAGGTGAAGAAGCTACAGCTGATGACAAGTGCCATAGACTGGGGCTACTGAAGTCTTTGAACTTCACTTCTTAGAGAAAGTGACTAGGACATTATCAGCTGAAAAGGAGGAGAGGCAGGCCTCAAATAGAAAGATTTGTTTTGAAGAGCATGAAGTTCCAAGATCTGGAGGAATAATTGGGAAAATGGGAGGAACCAACTCCACTTTCAGATCCTGAAGTATATGCAGGAGAGTCTGAACAGCTCCTCTTCAAGAAGTGGCATCCCCGGAAGATAGCCAGAGCCTTAAAATCAGCATGGTATCCTTCTGAGTTCTTTGGTTGGGGATAGAGTAGGCCTACTCCATTTCTGAATTCTCATTTCCTTTGCACTAATACAATTTTCAAGGAGACAGAGACTCTATGCCAATTATTTATCTGGGATTCATTAATTTTGAATTTGGTCACTATTCTATAACTATAAAAAGAACTTCTCTTCAAAAACTAATGATGTACTGTATGGTGACTAACATAACATAAAAAAAAAGAACTTTTATTAACAAACCCTGTACATTATCCTGCTTAAAGAACTCCCATTCAGTATTTCTTTTAGTCTGGATTTGCTAAAAACAAATCTCTAGGCTTTTGTGTGTCTAAAATGTCTTTATTTTGCCTTCATTTTGAATATTTTCACTGGTAATAGAAATCTTGCCTGAGAATTTACTTTCTTTCAGAACTTTAAAAATGTCATTCTGTGGTCTATTGGATTCCATCATTTCTTACTGATAAGTCAGCTGTCAGTATTATTCTTGCTTCTTTGAAGGTAAAATTTCTTTTAGCTTTTAACATTTTTTTGTCCTTGTGTTCAGCATCTTGACTATGATGTGTTCAAGTATGTTTTTCTTTGTATTTAGAAGTCCTAGTTTCTTGAATGGGAGACTTACGGTTTTTGGCCAGTTTTGAAAAAGAATGCTGCCATTATCTCATCAAATGTTGCTTCCATCCACATCTCTCTCTCTCCACTCACCAGCACTCCGATGTTAGATGTTTTCATAAGATCCTCTGTGTCTCTTACTCTTTTGTCTGTTTTTCCCAACATCTTTGCTCTCCATGTTTCTGTTTGATATTTTCTATTAGCCCATCTTGTAGTTCACTAATTTTGTCTTCAGGTATAAGAAATACATTGCTATAAACACATCTATTACAATGCTTTAATGATTGTGCTTTTTTTTGTTGTAAACTTCCCATTTAATTCTCTATTAATAGAGTTCAGTTCTCTGGTGAAATTCTCCATTTTGTCATCTTTTTTCTTGGACAAAATAAACAATTATTTTTTAAATTGATGTCTCATAACTCTAATATCTGGCTTACCTATGGGCCTATTTCAGTTGTCTTCTTTTCTCTCTTAGTCTTCGTTCTCGGAATGTCTAGTAATTGCTGTTAAGAATTTTGTATAAAAAATTGTAGTCTCCAGATAATACTATTTTCCTCTAGAGAGGACTCACCTATCTTTTATTCAAGGAGCTAGAGTGGGAAGAGATTATATCTATTCAATCCAGGAGTTGGTTTTTGGAGACCAAGTTGGAGTTTTTATAAAATTTGGTCTACCTCATGTTTGCTTCCTCTCCATAGGGTATAGATCTTCAGGAGTCGAAAAGAAAGTTTGCAAATATTTACTGGGACTCCTTCATGGTGGGCCCTAAACTTGATGCTACCAAAAATCTGGCTTTTCTTTATAGCTACACTCTCATCTTTAGGTAGCTTAAGAATTAGCAAATCCTGGGGCACCTGGGTGGCTCAGTTGGTTAAGTGTCCAACTCCTGTTTTCAGCTCAGGTCATGATCTCAGAGTCTTGAGTTCAAGCTCCACATCAGGTTCTGTGCTCAGTGGGGAGTCTGCTTGAAGATTCTCTCCCTCTGGCCCTCCCCCAACTCTCTCTCTCTCTTTCTCTCAAATAAAAAAAAAATCTTTAAAAAAAAAAAGAAGTAGCAAATCCCATAATATGAAATTAAGTGCTAAGTGTGGAGCTCATTTCCTGGCACCCTCCCTTCTCTCAAGAATTCTGCCACTCAAACCCTTGCTATCCTGGCAGCTCTGAACTGCTTTTAAGAACTTCCCTCATTATATTTAGGCTTTAACATCAGATATATGTGGGAGATGCATATATATAATACCAAAGAATGACAACATATACTTACTCAGTTTCCTCTGTTCTCTGGTTGAAAGGAAAAAAAATCTCATTTAGGCATGTTCTTTACTGTATCCTTACAGATGAGAAGGTGGTTTCCTCCTCCTCAGAAGCATCTATGTCTGTGAAACTCTACCTTAATCCTCTGAGAACACCCCTGTCATTGTTATGATGGTACTCATAAACGGTTTTGTGAATGGTTGTACATGATAAAAGAGTAATAAGCATTTCTTTCCCCTTCTGGGGTCATTTTTGCCAAATAAGATGGTAACAATAATAGTCATAATAATACCCACTAAAATTTACTAGGCATTTACTATGGGCCAGGTTTATGTTAAGTGTTTTATGTAGGTTGTCTCATTTAATCCTCAGAAGAGCCTAGGAGGTAGTAATGGCAATTTTCCTAATTTACACTTAAGGAAACTGAGGCTTTAAGAGTTAAGTCTTAAACAAGATCCCAGAGCCAGGAAGTAAGTGGCACAAGCAAGTTTGAACCAGACTTTTCAAACCCCAGTGTCTATATTTTTCCAACATTTTGCCCCATCTCTTGACTTGTTCTCCTTCAGCATAAGTAGTCTCACGATTTTACTGAGCCCCAGAAGTCGGAGATAGTCCCTTAAATAAGGTAAAAGCCAGATAGTCTGAGGAGTTTATATGCAAAATAAATCTCCCTGGTTCATTTCTCGCAGGTATTTCTAGATCCTTCCCTCCCCAACTCAGTCTTACTTTGATATATATTTTACATTAAATACTTCCATTTATAATTTCTATGGCAAATCTGAAAGTAATTTTTTGAAATAAAGCTTTATGCAGGGACAGGAAGCAATTAGTGGTGGGGCTTTATTTTTAGAGGATGAGATGGATGGGGGTAGGGTATGAGGAGAAATTGCTTTCTGCAGTGTCAAATGAGTTGAGTGAGTTATAGGAAATGATAGCTCAGCCGGCAACTTGGTGCTTGCCAGTGAATCAGCAGTGATTTCATCCTCAGTCTCAACGCTGGAATCACAGATGAGAGAGACACCCTTCCTGGTGAGGGCCCCTCCCTGTCCTGCTGTCTGGGACATCAAGGTTCTGCCCACATGATGTGAACCATTCAGTTACCTGTCATGGTGGAGAAAGATTCACAGAACTGTCTGCCTCTTGTTTTCACACAGATATTTCTAAGTTTCTTTAGGATTGATGGGTGCTCCTGATTTTTTCCCCTGACACCCCAGCAGAGACACCCATTGACTTTCCATCCAGAGGATGAAGTTGGGATTGATGTCATAACAGCATGTTGTTCTTATGGCAACATTTCATGCGTTTGTACTGCTTCAACTTTCCAGGGTCTGTATAAATGGCGAAACATGGAAGCACGATGGAAAAGTGAGACAGGAAGACTACTTTAGGAGAAGTCGTACATTAAAAAAAGTCACCTTGTCATCATTGAAAATATGTGCATGTGACAGGAAGACTAGAACCAAATCATTACAGTTGTGTTAGGATGGTCTGATTGACTGTGATTGTATTTTACCTTCTTTCTAGGTTTGATAAATAGGCTCAAGTTGTGAAAAATATTCTAAAAATAATCCGTTTGTATTTTAAAATAACTCTCTGTTTGTGGGGAAAAAATGGCCAGATAGCTTTAATATTTTAGGACATCTTTTTCCCAGACTCTGCCCGGATTCTTAGGTCAAGGTCATGTGCGTGGTGTTCAGTAGGGAATGAATGAGGAGATCTAACTTTGCTCAGAATTTATAGGAGCCAGACATTTACCTCCTTTTCACCCAGTGGAAGGTGGTATTATCCCATGTTATAAATAAATAAATGAACACTCAGAGAGACAGAAGAAGCTTCCCAGGTCAGTCAGCTAGTAATTGTGGAGTTCCAACCAAGCCCAAGTCAGACTACTGCCAACATCCCACACTTTTTTGACTTGAGTACAAAATGATGCTGCCACGGGTCCCACTCCACAATGCTTTTTGCAGAGTATTTTCGATGTGTTAACTTACTGCTGAATTAATCCTCCATTAAGAAAAAATGTATTGCAAGATTGTTCTGTCTTTTGCAAAACTAGGATTCTAAAATCACGTATACTTGGTTTCTACTTCAGTTAGAAAGACAAACATTGAAAACATTGCATAGCTTACATACCTGTGCATCTGTGTGTTTGACATTAAGAAGATAAAAGAGGCATAGTAAGGTACCCAGTTGAGTAGTTGGACTCACCCAGAATTTGAAGTGATTCTCATGATTTCTCCTAAAGTTCTTAGGTAGATGAGACTTGGAGATAAAGCTAACTGCTATACCGTTTGGTATAGTAGCTGTAAGTGATAATTATGGCCAAGGACAGGGTAGTATTGTTGCAAAGTAGAGCATTTAGAGTTTCAAAAAAAGCCATCCTGTTGGCCCAGCAGAGCCCTAATTTTCTTGTTTAATAATTAATAACAGCTAAAGATTTTTTAAAATTTTTGTTGGGAAATATTATGCAACTAATGCTTAATATTATGCTCAACTAATGTTGAGATGCTGACATACAATATATTGCACATTGTAAATGAACAATTTGATAAAATCTAGCATATGCATACACCTGCGAAAACATCACTTCAATAAAGATAATGAATATATTCATTAGTCTAAAAAGATTTTTTGTAATGCTATATTTTTGAAGGAAAAAAAAAAACCAGTCACTTAATTTCCTCATTTAATATGAGAAAAGAGCCAGACGGAGACTCAGGTGATGTGAGTCTGTACCTTGATCGTGCTCTAAGTAGCTCCCTGAAATTCAGTGAGTCCCTTAATTTTTCCAGCCCATGGTTTTCTCATCTGAAAAATGAGGGGGTTGGGACTAGATGGTCCCTAAGGGCCCCCTACGGTTCTAAAGCTCAATAAAGCTGAAGGGACAGGCATACTTAGGGTATGGGTTTGTGTCCAAATGGTTTTAGGTAAAAAAGTAGACTTCCCCAGTGATCTGGTGTCAGCTGTGCCGCTTCAATCCTGTCCTGCTTGATAGATCGTGAAATCGTTTCATTTCTTTTAATTCTCTTCCACCCTGATTCAACGTCATTCATGTCCTTGCTTCCATGTTGGTCTTAGTAAGCTAAGGGAACTGTTCTACTTAAGAATTTAGGGCTAAGGCTTGAGTAATGCTGGGAATTTGGCAATGCCTTTAGCAAGGATCTGATGAGGGGCGACAGGACCATCAGCTCCCTGGATATTTGTGAGACAGCTTGGGCATTTTTGGGGGCGGGGGCTGTACAGAGACAAGCTGTCCTGGATGTATTTCAGGCTGGGGGAAGGGAAGCAGATTGGAGTTTAATTAAAATTCTAATCCCAACTTAGCCCATTTTCTTGCCAAGTCAGCAGCCAGCATTTCTGTTTGTGGTTCTGGTGATCTTGCTGCGATGACATACATAGTTACCTCAAAAACTCTTGCAAATGTGCCTAAAACTTCAATATGCTCACCAGATGCTTTAATCAGACCTGGCACGTTGCCATCTTTGGCCTGTGTTTTCAGAGATACCTCACCCACCACTGCCAGGGCTCCTGGTGGCAGGGGGGCGCTGGAGAGAGCTCGTGGTGAAAATTGAACTGATTACAAATGAGAAAGTTTCATCACAGCATAGAGATCTTTCTAAATCGTTTCTGTTTTCCAGGTAGCTAAGTGGGATTTCTGAGGAGGGGCTGCTCTGACTTCATCTTGGCCCACCATGAGGTTCTTCCTGCTTTGTGCCTACATGCTGCTCCTGATGATTCGCCAGCTGAGGGCAGTCAGCTTTCCTGAAGATGATGAACCCCTCAATACAGTTGATTATCACTGTAAGTAATCTAAAGAGCATCCTTTTCTAAGGGAGCTTTTTTTGGTTTTGATCCTCTAAGTGTATTTGTTTTTAGAAAGAGAGTTTTTTATGTCTTAAAACTGTTTTTGCCCATTAATTGATCCAGAGTCCTTTCTTAGTGTTTGGAGAAAATGGGACAGCTTTGTTGGTTGCTTTTCTAAAGCAACCCATATATAGGTTATATATTTTCTGTTAGAAGAAAAAGACCATTTGCTAACATTCACCATCTTTTATTCATTTGTATTCAAGGCCTTAAGAGAGGAATTTAGTTAAAACCCTTCTACAACTAGTACATACAGCTAATCAATGCTGTATATTGATTCTTCAGCTCCATAATCCTGACTGATAGTTTAGCCCATTTTTACTTGCAGATTCAAGGCAATATCCGGTTTTTAGAGGACGCCCTTCGGGCAATGAATCCCAGCACAGGCTGGACTTTCAGCTGATGTTGAAAATTCGAGACACACTTTATATTGCTGGCAGGTAATTTTCCTCTCGTTGGTTTATTAGATTAAAATTCTTTTCTCTTGTGGTGCTTGCATTAATGTGTCTAGTTCATGAAAAACTAATATGTGATTGTGATCAAAAATTGCAAGTAGCCAAAAATATTCACTGAGAAGAGTCAGTGTTGTGTTACCAGGAACAAAATACAGAGCTAAAGCCTTCAGCAGTGCTATTTTATTACTGCCATCAAGCAATCATACACCATTCTTTATTACTAAAGCAGCAGGGGAAAAAAAATCTTTATTCTTTTTAACTTGGAATTATTCAAGCAAATATTAGAAGTATGCCTATGCTAATACCAAGTAGCTGTTTGACCCATGCCTGAAGAGAAGAGCTTTCTTTGCTCCCTAACCACAGTGATATATAAAAGCATCTCACTAATGAAAAAGTCCTCTTTGTTGACTTTGTTGTTGGAGACAGAGAAAATCCACATGATCTCCAAAATACAATAAAGGCAGATCTGTAAAAAATAAAATAAGAAGCAGCAGCTTAACATTTTTATGCATTCACATGATATGACTTACTGCCTTGTTTCCAACAGGGATCAAGTTTATACAGTAAACTTGAATGAAATCCCCAAAACAGAAGTAATACCGAGCAAGGTGAGCAAGTGAAATTTATTTGCATTCCCTCAGAACTTGGGTAATGTCTCCGTCCCGTCCAAAAATTTTCACTTAAAATACTGAACTTTGGTTTTGCTTGATTAATACAGAAACTGACATGGCGGTCAAGACAACAGGACCGAGAAAACTGTGCTATGAAAGGCAAACATAAAGTAAGTAAAACAGATGAGTTATCTGCCAGAGTTAGTCTTTATGTGGGCTTCACCCAGCAATGTCAGCATATGGAATGTCTAATAGTAATTTAATTATTACTTTCTTTAGGATGAATGCCACAACTTTATTAAAGTATTTGTTCCAAGAAACGATGAGATGGTTTTTGTATGTGGTACCAATGCGTTTAATCCCATGTGTAGATACTATAGGGTGAGTATATTTCATATGGTGTGCTTTTTTTATCAACTTTTTTTCCTTCGCTGTCATGCTGTTAGAGTTGAATCCTTTCTGCTGTAACCCATTTATCTCTAATGCTATGGAAGAATAAAGACAAAATTCTTCAAATAGAATTTCAGTACAAATAAAGCAGTATTGGCTTCAAACAGGTACATTGAACAGATGTGACACCAGCTATTTATTTTTCTTTTATAGTTGAATACCTTAGAGTATGACGGGGAGGAAATTAGTGGCCTGGCAAGATGCCCATTTGATGCCAGACAAACCAATGTTGCCCTTTTTGCTGGTAAGATCCTTTGGTGTAATGAATATAAACGATTAATGACATTGAAGGTAAAAGGGAATTTAAAGGAAGAAAAAAGCTCATAACTGAGGTAGCTAACTTGTTATAGGTGTTTCATAGTCTAGGAGCTAGGAAAAAAATTTCCAAAAAAGAGGATTTAAAAGTGAGCATATTATAAGTATTCTGACACTGAGCTCTGTTAACTAGGTCAATGACCCTGAATAAGTGGCTTAGCTTTTTGATACTTAGATCCTTAATCTGTAAAATGAAGTGATCCCAGGGGGCAACCTGTCACAGGTTGATTATGAGGATCAGGTCTAGGTTGATTTGTATATGTAGGGATAACAGGTAAAAGCACTCCAAAAGGTGTAACACACTACATAGGATAACACACTACAGGATAATTATGGTTATTTTACCCAAATTATAACTCTGGTTTCAGATGGGAAGCTATATTCTGCCACAGTGGCTGACTTCTTGGCCAGCGATGCTGTTATTTATCGAAGCATGGGTGATGGATCTGCCCTTCGTACAATAAAATATGATTCCAAATGGATAAAAGGTACCCTTGAAAAGCAGCATTGTGGGATTGCCAAGGGTAGTGGGATGGCCAAGTGGGACCAGGAGCCATGGCATCAGGAGGCTCAGTGCATGACTTTATGTTGTTTATTTAGAGCAAGTACAAGTTGCTTTGGTTGTAAGCGGGAGCATTGACAAGGAAAGAGGAAATAAGTAACCACATCAGGAAAGTTGATTCATCTACGGTCATATCCCGGTTGACCTCTGCCAGAGTTAGTCTTTATGTGGGCTTCACCCAACAATGTCAGCATATGGAATGTCTAATAGTAATTTAATTATTACTTTCTTTAGGATGAATGCCACAACTTTATTAAAGTATTTGTTCCAAGAAACGATGAGATGGTTTTTGTATGTGGTACCAATGCATTGGTACCACATTGTGGTGCCAATTTGCCTACCTCTGAATACATATAATGTTCCTTGTCCACTCCCATCTACCTATCCTCCAGAGTTAACACTGAGAATCGATTAGTTCATCTCCGCAGAGTCACTTTGTTCTTTGGAGTCTAGATACCAAGATTTTTCATTCTCCATGTAAGAAGTTTTCTTCCCTAGTTAAAATAGGTTAATGAATAAATCTGTTGAAACAAAGACCTTTGCTGTAGTTCAGTTCCCGTAGGCTTTTTACAGTCCATTAGCTGACATAAAAGATAGTGGGTTCCTTGAAGCTTCAACACACCCATACTAGGACTCCTTGAGCGCATTGGTGTATTGGGGTTCTCACTAGTTTGTGTGTAGCTACGTCGTCTGTCTGTCATGCCGAGCAGCCGGGGTCTTGTGCTAATTGAACTATCCTTTAGGAACCAGTTTGTTTTCGATTTCTCTTTCAGAGCCACATTTTCTTCATGCCATAGAATATGGAAACTTTGTCTATTTCTTCTTTCGAGAAATTGCCGTAGAACATAATAATTTAGGCAAGGCAAGTATATGCACTTGACTTCTATCCTGGACTTGTACTGCATGGAATTGAGCCCGCTTTGGTAGAGTTATGCTCTTTGCGTGGTTTCCAGCACTCAGTGCATTTAGGGCCAAGTGCAGAGAAGTGAATTGCTTATCATGAAAATAATTGCTGGAAAACACCTGAACAATGGCCAGCGTGAGAATAGCAGCCTTGGGCCTTGAGATGGTTTCATTTTTTCTGTCATTGCCGAGAGTGTTCTACAGGCACCCTTGAGCTATGGATGCTTCTTTAATGCTTTAGAAATCTGTTGATCGTCCGTTCTCTCTCAGCATCAAAAGGCAGGATGGAAAGTAGAGGCCCCTATTCAATTTTGAGGGCTTCCGTAAAAGCCCGTACAATTTTAAAGCATCGCAACCTCGTTTTGCCAAGTTTAAGGATGGCACATTTCATTAGCGATCTAAGAGACCAAGTGGGAGACCAAATGTGGGATGGTTCGCATTCCCCCAGCCAGATCGACAGCTCACTTCTTGGGGAGCTCGTTTGGCAGAACAGGAAAATGGCCCTCTTTTCTCCCAGGTAAATCAAGTCTACCTTCTTACTGGCCAAATCCCTAGAGAGAAGATTGCTAGATTCTTTCGAGCCAGACGTATCTTTAGCACTTTTGTGTCCCTCCCTTAAATAGCAGCTTTTCCTTTCCGTTCCCCCTCCCTGCGCATAACCCTGTGGCTTTGCTCTCGTCCCCTGGGCAGGCTGTGTATTCCCGTGTGGCCCGCATCTGTAAAAATGACATGGGTGGCTCCCAGCGGGTCCTGGAGAAACACTGGACTTCATTTCTGAAGGCTCGGCTTAACTGCTCTGTCCCCGGAGATTCGTTTTTCTACTTTGATGTTCTGCAGTCTATTACAGACATCATACAAATCAATGGCATCCCCACTGTGGTCGGGGTGTTCACCACACAGCTCAACAGGTGAGAACCGAGCCCTGACACTTCTCAAGCTGTTCTGTGCTTGCTTCTGGGACCCAGGAGTGGGCCTCCTGTTGCTGGATGCTTTCCCTGATGCTGTCCCCCTTTGCAGCATTCCTGGGTCTGCAGTGTGTGCATTTAGCATGGATGACATTGAAAAAGTATTCAAAGGACGGTTTAAAGAACAGAAAACCCCAGATTCTGTGTGGACAGCAGTCCCCGAAGACAAAGTACCGAAGCCAAGGTAAAGAAAAAAAAGACAGAAAGTGCTTTTTGTCTTTAACAAAACCCTCTGGTCACTGGAAGCATCCATCCTCAGAGAGCAGGGGGGCCAACCTCCCGTGCCAGGAAGGGGTCCCCGGGGCTGGGGTGGGGGGGGCACTGCAGACAGAGCCAGTCCACTCAGCCCCACGGGGGCGAATGCAGAGAGCCTGCTGAGCGCAGGGGGAGAGCGCTACTCCTCAGGTTTTGCCCATTCTCCTTTCTTTCTCAGCCTCTTCTTTCAAAATGGACACTTCTCCCTTAGATACAGTTTGTGAGGGGGGAAAAATACACTGTTTTCCTTTCAGGCCTGGCTGTTGTGCAAAGCACGGCCTTGCCGAAGCTTATAAAACCTCCATCGATTTCCCTGATGAAACCCTGTCGTTCATCAAATCCCACCCGCTAATGGACTCTGCCATCCCACCCATTGCCGACGAGCCCTGGTTCACAAAGACCCGGATTAGGTAAGACCACTGGAACAGCCGCCCCTCCCCTCTAACGCCTTCCCTTCCCATTGGCACCCCCTCTGACTTGGCCTACCTCCCCTGGCAGGTACAGACTGACGGCCATTGCCGTCGACCACACTGCTGGGCCCCACCAGAACTACACAGTCATCTTTGTTGGCTCTGAAGCTGGCGTGGTGCTTAAAGTTTTGGCAAAGACCAGTCCTTTCTCTTTGAATGACAGTGTATTGCTGGAAGAGATTGAAGCATACAACCATGCAAAGTAGGTGTATTTTACGAGAAGGCTTTTCAGCACGGCTCAAAACTTTCCGGCGTGTATTTCATCTAGTAATTTCCTTTGCGCCCCAGAAATTAGCAGTGGTTGGGCATATTAGTGTTTGGTTTGGTTTTGTCTTTCCTTAGTGAAATAAATCCCGAGTTTGTTGTTTTTCCTGAGTCCACTAGGGCTAGGATGGTGGGCAGTGGATTAGTTTAAAAATAATTCAGCCCTCATTTTTTTCACGTGTGGGCAATGATAATGTGTTAGCAGCCACCCCTGATACCCTGCAGGTTTATTTTCGGCTGCTACCTGCAGCAGACAATTGGTTGCAAGTATGCACATGCGCACGCTCACAATACAAGTCTTCCAACCACTGATATAAAAGATAACTGGACCATTAAAACAAACAAGAAGTAGATGAGAGAAATGGAGCAAAGGAGACTAAAGAGAGATCAGAAACATCTAGCCCAGCAAGATTTAAGTGCATTGAAACCCTGTCCTTTTTCCTTCCCTGTGGTCTAAAGTGGTCTTCACAAACATAGTTCCCTTCTGTCACCAGAACAAGAAAGCAATCTTAAAAAAAAAACAAAAAAACTCTTTGTCCAACCTGAAGTTTAACCAATTCTGCAGAGCAGCAGAAGATCAAACACAGAATTGTTACTTCCCAAACTATGTACTTAACTGGTTTTCTACTGAGAATATCCCTCAGGATCTCCCAGCTCTTAGTGATTGCAAAGCCAAACCCCACTTGCCTTGCATATTTCGTGTAGCTTTCGACTTCCTAAACTAGGCCTTCAAATGTATCCCCAAATACAGGTGTAATGCTGAGAATGAGGAGGACAGAAAGGTCATCTCATTACAATTGGATAAAGACCATCACGCTGTGTACGTGGCGTTCTCCAGCTGCGTTATTCGCCTTCCCCTCAGTCGCTGTGAGCGTTACGGATCCTGTAAAAAGTAAGCTGATATTTCTTTCCTTACCGTGGGTCTTGTAGCATCGTGACCTTTGATGATGAGAAAATCCAAGTTCCATTCTGTTTGGTTTTTATACAGGTCTTGTGTTGCATCTCGGGACCCGTACTGTGGCTGGTTAAGCCAGGGCACCTGTGGCAGAGTGACCCCAGGGACGCTGTAAGTATGCTCTGTTACATTAGCCAGGATCTTCTGAGAGCTGCCCCTGTCTTCTCTGGGGTCTCTAAACCTAGACAGTTGAGAAAAATTCCAGTAGTACTACTTTTGTTCTTTTCTTCCTCTCTTTTCTTTTTTTGATATGGGAGAAGTAAAAAAGAAAAGAAAGAAAAGAAAAAAGATCTGGGGCTGTAATAAGGAAGGGAGATTGTAGACAGGATAATACCTGAGGGAAATGGATGGAGAGAACAAACAATTCTCTCTCCTCTCTTAAACATTCTAGTGGCCAGATGTTGAAAGAAGAAATACTCGTTTTAGCAAGCTGTGTTGAAATGTCCCTTTTTTTCTCTCTGCCCATTCCTACTAATCGGTCTGTGTTCTTGGTTCTGCTCTGGTTGTCACTTGTGTCCCTATGAAGGCTGTTAACCGAAGACTTCTTTGCTTTCCATAACCACAGCGCTGGAGGTTACGAACAAGACGCAGAATACGGCAACACGGCCCACCTAGGGGACTGCCATGGTAAGCCCGGATCTTCCTTCTCCTTCTGGCAGTTCTTTTTGACCACATTTGCACGTGAACATTATTTTACAATCAGCCTTTTAATGGCTCAGGACACATACCACCTAGCATTTAACTTAAACTTCGCAAAAGCTGAGCTGTTTGGTCATGGGGATGCGTTAGAGAAGAATCTTACTTTTTTTTTTCCTTCGCCATTTACAATTTTGTAGAAAATAGAGAAAGGTAGTCTAACCAGTAGGTTAATCTTTTAATTTAGAGTCTTTTCTTTTGACTTTTTTAGTTAATTGGAATTCATAAATTTTGCTTTATTTTGGTTACTTTTTACTGATTACTTGTTCCTTTAATTCTTTTAGAAATTTTGCCTACTTCAACTACACCAGATTACAAAATATTTGGCGGTCCAACATCTGGTTAGTTTTTTTTAATTTTTTTGAATTAACAACCTTTTCTTTCCTTCAGTTCAGCATTTTCAGCCCCTTCTCCCCTCCTTTTGCGCAGTTTGGCAGCCTTTCATGTTTCTGCTTTGATTCATAATCCCACCGATGGTACTGAAAGACTTTTTCTCACTCAGCACTCCACCCCTGTGTAGCATGTTAACAGTTCATCATTGACCAAGGCACATCCCGTAAGAAAAATCAAATGGATTCACGTAGACTGCATTCCAGCTGCACGCCCGCCCACCCAAGCTTTTCTTCTCTCTCACTCCTCTGCATTGTGGATGCTCCCTCTGGCCATCTATACTGAATGGATGGCAGAATTTCATTGTTTCCCCCTTCTCTCCTCACCTTTCCTAAGGCCTAGTAAACAAATACGCATTTCCCCAAAATGTGTATTTATACATTTTAGACATCTTTTTTTTGAATGGTTTGCAGTGAGCCCGGGAATCTTTGAATGTTGTGGTCTCGGTGGCGTGCAAAAGGCTCCCGTTGAATGAAGCTGGTATCTGATGTATGAAGGTGTTCAGTGGGCTCTCCATGCCCGTCTGTCTGTATCTGTTTTGGAGTCTTCACCTGCGACCATTGCACCAGTCTGAACGGGGGTCTCCAGAATTTTAACCTAAAACCGTATGCTTACATTCTGAGGAAAAATCTACTTTGTGGAAATCAGTAACACACGTGCTAAGAGGTTCAGTTCCTTCTAGTCCTCCTGCTGCTTCTAAAGCTCACAGCAGTTTCATTCCTCAAAAGGGAGAAAAGGATGCCAGATCTTATGTATCAGAGCATCCTTATTCAGTTGATAAATGCCATTTCTTTTGCATGAGTTGCTGCTAATTCTTTGGAGGAAATTCCCTGAGAATGTTGAAAGGCACAGGTGAGGTTCCTCCCTGCTTCGGTGCTTTACCACGGATGATGTGAGGCCTCACTGCACAGATGGACGGGAGGTCCGTGGTAGACGCACAACAACCTGCTCCAATGGGTCAAAAGTCAAGTGTTCACGCAGGTGTTTCCTGACGAAGTTACCCCGTAGGTTTCCCCAGTGAAGGATCCACAGTCTCCAACCGTCCAGGACAATGCTTTTAGACATAGACACAAAAAGAAATGAACCGATGCCGTCTCACAAAAAGACGAGAAAGTAGCAATTCATCTTTGGTATTTCTATTACCTTTTCCACGAGGGTCATTCATCACATAGGGGCTTTGGTAGGAGCATTTTCAGTGTCTCTAGTTTTGAAATCTGCTTAATTTGTCTTTATGGTTAATTTTTAGTTTTTCTTTTTCCCTTGCAAGAAGGACGTTTGGTATAGTCTCTTTGAATGTGTTTTTTTATGAAATCCTAGAACAGGCTTTCTCATAAAATTGATTGAAACTTTACTTAAAAATGCAGCAGATCAGAGAAATCTGTCAGCACTACCCACGTTAATAAAAATCTGTTTGCCACCACAGACATGGAGGTATCTTCATCATCTGTTACCACAATGGCAAGTATCCCAGAAATTACACCTAAAGTGATTGATACCTGGAGACCTAAACTGACGAGCTCCCGGAAATTTGTAGTTCAAGATGACCCAAACACTTCTGATTTTACTGATCCTTTATCAGGTATCCCAAAGGGTAAGGCCTCACCAGGGAACTCATCTCTTGCTGAGTGGAAACCTGATTCCTGATATCTCTGAGGAGCTGGTGGACGTAGGGTTTCCCGGGGATGGACTGACACAGCTCTGCTGTTATTCACGCCACCTCCCCTGGCTGCCCTCACTCCGGTTTCTGTGCTTGTATGGAGTGCGTCCCTTCACAGACCAAAGAGGTGGAAAGCCGTGAAAGAAAGGGGTGAGAAGATGGCCCCTCAGACAATCTAGTCCGTGTTGGTTTCTGCCTGAAGATGCTGAGAGGCTGCTCGGTGTCAGAGAATTTCCAGGACCACCCCAACAACATCAAAAACCAAACTCATTAATTGCAAATATCCTGGTATCAGATGTTTTGTCTAATAGCCTTTCCCAGCCTTCTGTTTAGCTTCGATTCCATATGCAATCTGAAAAGGATATGCAGGTGCTAGTGAGCTGCTTGAATGTCACAAGCAATAAAACATATCAGAGCACTTGTCCATAACTATCACTTTCAGCCTTTAATAGAAGCAGTTATAAAACAGCTGCCTGGTGAGCTAGCTTAGTAGACATGTTACTCTGGGGAAAAAAAAAAATCTCTTCCTTGGTGCTTAGCAAACTACGGTATCAGGTTTCCAATCAGTTTTTATGCCAGTACATTGTCATTTATGATTTACGTCTGTTGATTTGGGTTTTACACGTTTTCATTGTAAACAGTTTTATAATCATTCTTTCTGTTTTGTTTCCTTCAGTAGTATCATTTCCTTCTACTTTTCTTTCTTTGTCTTTCCCAATGTCACTGAATTCCATAATCCCAGACATTGATTAAAAGCAACTAATGTTCAAAGGCCTTAGTACTAACCTAAAGCAACAGAATCTTCAAAATTACATTGATTTAACCTTATCCTGGGATAGCTGTGCTTATAGCATGTAACAGACTTGGATACCTCTTGAACTAACATTTCTTTGTTTGACTGTTAGATGTCTGTGGTTGCATTAAAAATCCCAATAATTATAAACTAATCCACTCTTCTTCTAGTCTAACTTAAATATTTCTTAAATATCTCAAGATAATTGGATAATATCACTTAACTACTACATATTATACTTCTCTAGACTCTCTGGATTTCTTTCATGGCAAGCAATTCAAGAGTAATTCACTCCAAGATGGAATGAAAAAAAATATATCAAAGCAAACATGGAAGTCCGTATTTGTAGCTAGCAACGACCAAGCTGGCACTTTTTGTTTGTGAACCAATTGTGTGTCTTTTCTAGTTAAGATAGCATAGTTATTTTAGCATACTTATTTTAGCATAATGTACATTTATGCCAACCCATACATTTTCCTAGTTCCAGCAGTTGCCCAGTAATCCTGACTTATGAATTAGGAGAAAATCATGAGACAAAACACTTCAAAGCATTTCTAGATTGGCCATTTAGAAAATATGTACTTTCTAACTCTAATTTTTAGACCCCCCAAACTCTTAAAATTTTGAATGTTAGATAACTACTTAGGAGGGGTTTCGGGGAAAAACACATACGGATCAGTGGGAGATCAGAGTTATCCTGGCATTTGCAGCAATCGTGTATGTCTCTGGGGATCCGATCATGACTCAAGAAAAATATATAGATGAGATTTTGAGAGTCTCCCTGACCCTCCAAGCTAAGCATATGGACCATGTGAAGGTAGTATTGGCTCAATGGAAGCCATTTGCTGGCTAATATCATTGGAAAGAAGTACCTCACTCAGACTCTCTTCCTGCATGTCTGTTGCAGGTGTACGATGGGAGGTCCAGTCAGGAGAGTCCAACCAGATGGTCCACATGAATGTCCTCATCACCTGTGTCTTTGCCGCTTTTGTTTTGGGTGCGTTCATTGCAGGTGTGGCAGTATACTGCTATCGTGACCTGTTTGTTCGGAAAAACAGAAAGATTCATAAAGATGCAGAATCTGCCCAGTCGTGCACAGACTCCAGTGGAAGTTTTGCCAAACTGAATGGTCTCTTTGACAGCCCGGTCAAGGAATATCAACAGAATATCGATTCTCCCAAATTGTACAGTAACCTGCTGACCAGTCGGAAAGAGTTGCCTCCCAGTGGAGATACTAAATCCATGGTGATGGACCATCGGGGCCAACCTCCCGAACTGGCTGCTCTCCCCACGCCTGAGTCTACACCTGTGCTTCACCAGAAGACCCTGCAGGCCATGAAGAGCCACTCAGACAAGGCCCATGGCCATGGGGCTTCAAGGAAAGAAACCCCACAGTTTTTCCCTTCTAGTCCACCACCCCATTCCCCATTAAGTCACGGGCATATCCCCAGTGCCATTGTTCTTCCTAATGCTACTCATGACTACAACACGTCTTTCTCAAACTCCAATGCTCACAAAGCTGAAAAGAAGCTTCAAAATATTGACCACCCACTTACAAAGTCATCCAGTAAAAGAGATCACCGGCGTTCTGTGGATTCCAGAAATACCCTCAATGATCTCCTGAAGCATCTAAATGACCCAAACAGCAACCCCAAAGCCATCATGGGAGATATCCAGATGGCCCACCAGACCCTAATGCTGGATCCTGTGGGACCTATGTCTGAGGTCCCACCCAAGGTCCCTAACCGGGAGGCATCACTGTACTCTCCTCCTTCAACTCTCCCCAGAAATAGCCCAACCAAGCGAGTGGACGTCCCCACCACTCCTGGAGTCCCAATGACTTCTCTGGAAAGACAAAGGGGTTATCACAAAAATTCCTCCCAGAGGCACTCTATATCTGCAATGCCTAAAAACTTAAACTCACCAAATGGTGTTTTGTTATCTAGACAGCCTAGTATGAACCGTGGAGGGTACATGCCCACCCCCACTGGGGCAAAGGTGGACTATATTCAGGGAACACCAGTGAGTGTTCATCTGCAACCTTCCCTCTCCAGACAGAGCAGTTATACCAGTAATGGCACCCTTCCTAGGACGGGACTAAAGAGGACACCGTCCTTAAAACCTGATGTGCCACCAAAGCCTTCCTTTGTTCCTCAAACCACGTCTGTCAGACCACTGAACAAATACACTTACTAGGCTCAAGTGTGCTATTCTCCGTGTGGCTTTATCCTGTCCGTGTTGTTGAGAGGATGATGTTGTAAGGGTACCTTAAGATGAGAGACTCCCTTGTATTTTAAGAGAACTAAGTGGCCAAAGAAACTCTTTCTAACTTTGGCAACATCAGAACTTGCCACATGTAGCTACTACAGCAAAGCTTCTGTGTACTTGCCGGAAAACAAAGGAAGGTGCTGGTCATTCCATTTCTTTTGTTTGAAGCTAAAGAGATGTGTAGCTCCCAGGGGCTACCCTACCAGCAGAGAAAGCTGATACAGTACTCAGAAGAATCTGTGAGCAAATACTTGAAAATGGGTTCAACTTAGACTACCGTTATGTGTGGTCTTCCCATTAAATGTGAACATTTTAATTGTATGCATTCACCTTGCCTCTTGCACAAATGTCAAAAAATAATGGTAATGTCTCAAAGAAATGAACTTGTAGATTACCAAACGATTTGCTGAAAATTCATTCTTTGACCCAAACTGTAGCATTTTTTTCAAGTGTGGCATTTTTTTCATGCCACCAGTGAACTGCGGTGCGTGTGCGTGTGTGTGCGTGCGTGTGTGTGTGCATTCGTGCATATGTGTGTGTGAGTGTGTGTGTGTGTGTTCTCTACCCACTAGGATTTGTTTTGGTGCCCATTGCATCTTTCTGTGCTATGGACTTGTTTACATTGAGCATGACTGAACAAGAGACAATATCTTCTTCCCACAGCAGTCCATTGGGCGCAGCTTTGAGAAAAGAAACAAATAAAATCAAGGCTGATTTGACCATCAAAATGATTCACTTGACTCTCATGGTCCCCAATGCCAGAATGTAAGAGTTCTAAGTAATTTTGTGCTGCTATTCATTAAAACTTCTATTACAGTCTTGCTAGCTTAAGGAGATAGAGATGTTAAGAGGTATCCTTGATTTATCCACCAGTATTCAGTAGTAAAATTTACCTGTCCACTGTGAATCCAAACCTGACTCACTGTATTTAACCTTGGACACACTAATAAGGTTTTATTTTGATGTTGTTTAGTTTCTCCTGTGTAGTATAATTTCTCTCCCTTTAACTCCTCCTACCCCCAAGATAAAAGAACAAAACAAAACAGAAGACAAAAGAAGGAGATGTGAAAGGATTTCTAATTGGCCTAACAGAGAGAGTCTCTGAAAACCGAACAGTGGTGCAATCATGTTGTCTATGTTGTGTTATATGAGAATTTTCTTTTAAGTCATGCAGGTAATGACAATATACTGTAAATATTACATGTGAGTTTACCTGAATCTGTGCATTTTGTGCCTTATTCATGAGAATGATAGAAGTACTAAAATATGTCAAGTGTTTTCAGTATAGCACATCATTTACCGAGTGCCAGTTGTAAATGTTTTTCAACCAGCACCTGAAAAGACTTTTAAAAAATCGTGAAAACAACCTAGAACGATTAATTGTCCAACAATCCACCCAAATAGCAGCATTACATCCTTTGCCATGATAAACATTCCACTCCTGCTTTCCTAAGGATGAAACAGTGATAATGTGAAGTCAAATGAGGTTTCTCGGGTAATGTGACACCTGCGGGAACCATAGGGTCATTTATTTGTAGTTTTGCAGAAGCTACTTACAGTTGATGATGTATAACCCCGATGACTGTTTCAGTTAATATGCTGCACACCACACCATGGTTTATTGAACCTAATCTAGAAAGTACCAAGGCAGAGGAATGCTCCTGACTTAGACAAGTAAGTTCAACTGATTTCTTGTGATAACACTGATGGTCTGTATCACTTGGGGGAGGATGGGTTGCAGAAGACCAGAGCATTTTTATACAGATTATAGAATACTGATACAGTTATTCTTTTCCTTTGAGAATATTGTTTTATAAGGAACGTGATTCCCTGAGATCTCTGGAAACTCAAAAACTAGAAAGAACTTCTGTTCTTGAAACACGTCAGCTTTGCAACTAAAATATTACAGATTAATAATAAATTAAACCAACCAACAATAAACAGTACTCAGCCCACCGCCAACAAACGTGTTTGAATTCACCTTACCAATATTAATCCCCGCGTGCGGAAAAGGAAACAGTAACTCTATGTGAACCCGGATAACATTTTGTAACATTGTGCTGCCTTGTAGTTTGTAATGTGAGTTCTATCAGTATTTATGTTGATATTTCTAACATAAAATCTAGTCTCTATCCTGTTAATTTAATTTTTTAAATGCTTTATCCATTTGTGCAAAGGTAAACACAGATTGTATCTTTTTTAATGGTACGGCATAAAAAGTAACCCTAAAGTGAAGTGGCTCTATACTGTTTTATAGAGTACTTTAACATGTATAGATATCTTGTAAACTTGTATTGTGGATGTGTAAATAATATGTACTTTGGGTTTTTAACACCGCATGTAAAGTCAAAATAAAATATACAAATCATTATGTCCTGCCTCTTGATATTGAAGAGGTTTATGACTTACCATGTTTAAAAAATATTTTAGAGTCAATCAGCACCACTGAGAGTTTCTTTTAAAATGTACCAGAATATTCTGATCTGGAATATTTGCTACTTGGTCATGGTTCTGCCACCGTTCTCTTCTTGGGAAGCTGATAGTGATGGGCAGAGCCCCTGAGAAACTGAGAAATGAGGCAGAAAGCCCGATGAACTGTGCCTCCATCAACAGGCAAATGCTTTAGGCAGACGTACCGGCGACTCGCCTTGTCCACACACCTAGTTCGACAGGCAGTTTTAAAATGCATGATTTGTATTCCCACGTGAAAATTTTGATGTCCTTTTAGTCCAAAATTACAGCTGGAAAACCAGGTTCCTGTGAACATTTCTTGCTATTTGGTAGACGGCCTTTCTCCATCCCGTTGTTTTAATCGAACAGACTACGTTAAGAGGTACCTTCCCCAAATATGGCAATGGGGGACAAAATTATGATCCCATTTTAGGAGACAAAATTATGATTCCATTTGGTCCTGCCTTTAGCGTGGGCTGAGCTGGTGGCCCCTGTCCTCGCCTCTTGGGGGTTCTGAGGGTGTCATGACACTTCTGGGAGAGACGACGGGATTGTCTGTAGCGATCTCCGTGCCCTCAGTTCCAGCTGCGCTCCTGCCCCAGGCCCCTCTGTACCTCCTCCCTGGCCCTGTTTTCTCTCCCGGAGCCCCTGCAGCATCTCTGCAGAAACTGGAGCTGCTATACTCCTGTCTGGGGGCCTTGTTCTCCTTTGTGGTGTCATCTAATTAGGCTGCTGTATTTCACTGTTCATTCAGTGGTATTCCGGGGTCCTGTATCATTCCTGTCATGGCGTACTCCCATCTAGAGATGCGAGGGAGGGTTTGCAGGCATCCTCCCATGAGAGGAAAAGATGAGGGGGGGTGGTGATTTGCCCCTTTGTACAGCTACCACTGCTATAGCTGGTAGTCAGCGAGCTGGTGCCTGCCACAGGTCATGGAGCCTGACTTGGCACTTGAAACCCTGCCGCACCATTGCGGGAAGTCTGGGTCAGCCTGTAGCCCCTCTGCAGTGCTGGAGAAGGTGGAAGGTTTTCTCCCAACCCACTGACTTGCAGAAGTTGGTTTATAACTCTTAGGGTTTGGACAAATGAAGGAAGGAAGAGACAATTAAGGAAACTCTGTCTTCAATCTTGTTTCTTCCTGGGCTTCCTAACCATTGGTTTCTCCTTCATTTACATTGCCTATTTCTATTAAATTGGTGGTTATTATGCCTTATGGTCATCATGCCAGTTTTTCTAGGTTTAGTGATTTTTTTTTCTAAAAAGTGTATTTTTCTTGGGGTGCCTGGGTGGCTCAGTTGGTTAAGTGTCTGCCTTTGGCTCAGGTCATGATCCTGGGGTCCTGGGATCGAACCCACCATTGGGCTCCCTGCTCAGTGGGGAGTCTTTATTTCCTCTCCCTTTGCCCCTTCCCCCTCTTGTGCACTCTCTCTCTCTCTCTCTCTCTCTCTCTCTTTCTCTTTCTCTCTCTAGCTCTCTCGCTCTCTGTCTGTCTCCTAAAAAAAAGTGCATCTTTCTCTTCTCCCTTTATAGCAGATTTCTCTTGGCTTTTTTCAATCATGGATATCTTTGATAATTTAATGAATAGTACAGACTGGGAGCTGAATTTCATTTTCCCTTTATCAGGGGATTTACAGACCCCTAAAACCACATCTGTGAATCCTCAAGATAAATGCTTAGGTGCCACTTGAGAGATGTGGGGTTAGAGAACTTGGAGCATTTCATAAGGAAGACATCATAAAGGCACACTCAAAAACTAAATTAACCAGGACAGACCACCTGTACTCTCCTTCCAGAAATCCCATTGATTGGCATTTAGGTTACTCTGGGAAATGGCAATTTTGAAGCCATGTGGAACACTTGAGATGCCTATGTAGGCTAAGAAGAAAGAGTATCTCCCATCCAAGGTAGTGGGCCTTGGGTAGCCTGAGTGCTGGCCAGGTACCAGGAGGACTCGATTTCCTGCCATCTTAGAGTGGCCATCTTTCTGTCTTCCCCTCCCAGCTCATCTTCTCCAACCCCTTTGTCAGAGCAGGGCAACAAAGGAGGTGTCCAAAATAGCCCTGGCTCCCCATGTGGGAGCTGGGTTCTAATCCTGACTCTGTCACTCAGCAGATAACTTTGTGGCACTACACTTCTGTGGATTTCAGTTTTCTCATTTTTGAAAAGAGATGTCTCAGCATCCATTTTGTTGACAGTTCTATGGTGTCTGTCAACTCTACAATTCCATTACGTATTTTATGAATGCTATGCTTAAATATTACTCTTTCAATAGCTTGCTTTGTAGGCTTTTTATGGGTGTGTGAGGCCTGTTCCCTGTTAGATGTGAGATATATGTGAGATTAGCCGTAAAATCAGGCATGATAAACAATGCACTTTAAGACATTCAGCTTGGGTCTATAGTTGATGTTTACCCTTTTTGCATATATAACATGCAAAATACTTAAATCTCTGCCAATGTTACATTCTCTATCAAATAGATGTGATGCCATAAACAAGAAGGAAATGGACCTATAATAAAATCAATCTTTAATTCACAGAGGAATGGGGGAGGTGAGAGGATGGGGTGGGGGGCGGTCAAAACCTGGGTAGTCGGACGATGAATCAATTGGAATTCACATATAAAAGAAAATAGAATATTTCTAGACCCTGGCCCATGATATAATTCTTTTTAAAATGAGGTATTGATTACTGGTTGATAAATCTCTTTGTAACATGCCCTTTGGTTTATCTTAGCTTCTTACGCTGGATGAAGGAAAGTATGAAAACATGACTTTGTTACATATGCACTGCTACTTAGGACTCTTCTTCATTTGTATGAGATGGACCCACGTGATGCTAAATATGGACCTGAGGCTAGTTAGTGTAGTAGTGAGAGGAAAGATTTGTCAGTGTCAAGCAACCCAGTCCAGTGGAACTTTCTGTGATGGTGGAGTTGTTCTGTATATGTGCTGTCCAATATGGTAGCCACTGGCATGCAATATATGGCTTCTGAGCACTTGGAATATAGCCAATGCCACCGAGATGCTGTTTTGGACACCACTGGTGCAGAAAGCCACTGCTGCTTCTGCCACAGCTATTAGAGGTCAGACTGCTGCTCAGAATATAGCAATCCCAAGGCATATTTGACTCTGATTAAAAGATGAGACGCACCTTGCGCATTTTATATATCCAGCCTTGTGCTTCATGGTGAGCTGGGCTCACAATTGATCACCTAATCACAGATCTAGTTGGAGGATGTGGGTTTTTATTTTTTCCTTATTTAGAAACTATGATGACCCCATCCATTGGTACCCGAGAGAGGGTCAGCACTTGGTTTGGGTGGACAGGCTCCTCTTGGGTTTTCCTGGTGCTTTTGAGCCCTATGCAGTTAATCCTCAACATGCTTTTTGCTGAAAAGGGATAAGATTTGTCATTCATGTTTTCAAGGGACAGAAATTGAGGTCAACAAGCCTGACAACTATGGAAATGTAGATGACAGCCAATTCACAGCTCAGGGCCAATTCACATATTCTCACACTCATGCCCTGTGCACAAACCAACACCCTCCATGAAAGGCTGAAAGGGAATATCAGTATTCAATCAGAAAGGATGGCCTTGCTCCAACGCTTCATGTATAATGAGGAGAAACAAAAAAGGTAGAATAATTACAGTATCCAGGAGTACGTGCCAAACATCCAGTGAAAAATGAAACATTCAGTGAATCAGTCACATGCTGGGCCATCGTAATGAACATCCCAAATCAATTATTTGGAAAAAAGTCCATGGATTGAGTTGACACAGTGTAGACTGAAAGCAACCAAAGATGATGAATGCAGAGATGTTAAAAGAAACTAACCCGGTGTGTCCAAATTGTACCCATCTAAGTTTCTGGGCATCTTGCCAGATCTACATCTGTGGACTGTCAGAGTCTCAGGGGAGAATTGACTTTATTTCTTATTTTGGAATGGCTTCATAGTGAGCTGGGGTGACATATTGGGAGTTTAAATATGGTTGTAATTTTTTGACTGCTCCCTCTGGTTGGGGGAGCTATCGGAGTGAGACTTTATCTTAAAGGAGAATGTTTCCTGATGATGTGAGCTGCCTGGCCCTCCATGAGGCATAGAGTAAGCACACAGAAAAGGTCTGTTGAAGGACCAAATTTAATGACTGCTCCAGAGTTTCGTCCTAGGTCAAGTAGCACGGCCTGGCTGGACATTTGCAACATTGTTAATACCAGTAGGATAGTAGAAGCATGCACCCATTCTTAGCGCTTGCAAAATCAGGTCCCCAAATAGGAGGATTATAGAACTCTTTAAACATTCTGAAAGGAGCATTCCATGGGCTTGGGGAACAAACTTTAGAAACTGTAAAAAGGAAATGGAACCCTTGGAATACTTTAGCAAATATGAAAGCCTCTAGTGTTAGTGAACATTTGGGATTTGAGTTAGGCTCCAAAGTTCAGTAACAGCTCAGGGTGAAAAATAAGACCATTTGCTGGCCTAGGCAACTGGATATTTGTTAGGCATTATATACCTGCAGCAACTCATAGAATTGAAGTCAAAACTTAGGATTCAACCTGACTTGATGACTGCCTCTTAGTTAAGGCTGCCCCTTAATAAGTCCTTCTGATCACCAGGGCTTACTCAGAGATTATTTCCAATTACCTTTGCAACCCACATTCAGAGAGGTGGAAACAGTTGAACTCTTGATGTTTGCTTAATTAACATAAATATTTATTATAAATTTATTTAATGAAAATAGCAAAATACTAACCTGAAGAAAGCAATAGAATTCAAATCACTTTAAATGTAAATATACACATAGAGGAAGGACTCTAGAAAGAAACATACAAAAATATTGAAAACTGGTTATAATCATTAAAACTAACATATCATTTTGAAATGTGCTCCACTCAAACATATATTGTGGAAGTCTCTTTAAGTTTTACTCTAAAAAAGAAAAAAGAAAAAAAAAAAAACCTTGGAAACAGCCTCTGACTTTACATAGTTATCTGGTCGCAAGAAATGATGAAGTCCACAGTCAAAAACAAACTCCTAGAAGGTATAATTTAGCTGCAAGGGAGATGTCTGTGATTACGATAGGCCTAGATGTCCATTGGCTTCTAAAGGGTCTAAACAGTATTTCTCTTTTAGTGGGAGATGTTAGGACTGAACTGTTGAAATATGGGAATTGTGAAAATACTGAAAGGCAGAAAAGAGGCTTCCAAGGGACAGAACTATGACTGAGGCAGAACAGCCAGGACAGCTGGCTGAGCAGCCTGAGAGCCCAGAGCAGGAACTCAGAACGGGATTTAGAATCTGAGTCAGCCTCAATGGGCAGGACACAGAAATCTGTAAAGCCCCATTTACTCCTTTGTCTTCTGTCCCTGGCTTCCAGAATAACAAAAAGCAAGGAAGCTGATGAATAAAGAGCAGGTAGCTCTGAGGACAAGGAGATTGTTATGGTAATGATAACTTGTGAAAATACGAAATAATTAGTAGAGCAAAATCCTCTCTGTGACTTCGAGCCTGTTAAGGCTGTTAGGAAAGCCACACCCCCTTCCAAAAGTCCCTGGGTTTCCTCCCCTCCCCCTACTTTAAAAAAAAAAAAATGAATTTGGAGGGTCCTGGCTGGCTCAGGTAGAGGAGCAGGTGACTCTTGATTTCCAGGTCATGAGTTCAAGCCCCACAATGAGTGTAGAGTTTACTTAAACAAATAAAACTTTAAAAAAAAGGATTTTCTCAATGTAACAAGTTTTCTCTTTGAAGAAGGGACTTTGCCCCTCCCATCTATCATAGCTGTGGACCACAGAGATTAAAGATGTGTTTAGATCATCTTAACTGGTGTAGGCAGCCAAGATGGAATTCAGCCTCTAAGTTATCATTAGCTGTGTATCATCATATTTTTTCTTTTTTTAATTGAAGAATAATTAACACAGTGTTATATTAGTTTCAGGTGTACGATATAGTGATTCAACAATTCTGTACTTTACTCACTGCTCACCATGGTTTAGTGTGCTTTTAGTCCTTAGTCCTGTTTCAGCCATCCCCAGCCGCCCATCTACCTCCCGTCTGGCAACCACCAGTTTGTTCTCTGTATTTAAGAGTCTGGTTTGTTTGTTTGTTTGCCTCTTTTTTCCTTTGTTCATCTGTTTTGTTTCTTAAATTCCACATATGAGTGATATCATATGGTATTTGTCTTTTTCTGACTGACTTATTTCACTTAGCATAATACTCTCTAGCTCCATCCATATTGTGGCAAATGGCAAGATTTCATTCTTTCTCATGGTTGAGGAATATTTCATTGTGTGTGTGTGTGTGTGTGTGTGTGTGTGTGTAGACCACATCTTTATCCATTCATCTATTGATATACACTTGGGCTGCTGCCGTATCTCGGCTATTGTAAATAATGCTTCAATAAACATAACAGTCTCTATGTCTTTTCAAATTAGTGTTTGGGTTTTGTTTTGTTTTTGTTTTGTTTTTTTGGAGCAGGGTGGTAAATACCTAATGGTGGAATCATTGGATCATATAGTAGTTCTATTTTTAATTTTTTAAGGAGCTTCCATATTGTCTCCCACAGTGGTTACACCAGCTTGCATTCCTAACAGTGCAGGAAGGTTCCTTTTTCTCCACATCCTCACCAACACTTGCTTTTTCTTATCTTTTTGAATCTAGTCATTCTGACACTTGTAAGGTGATACCTCATTGTGGTTTTGATTTGCATTTCCCTGATGATAAGTGATGTATCATCATCTTTTCTCATTGGTGTTTCCACTGTCCTAACTTACATCAAGAGTGTCAATTAGCAAGACAATTCAATTTCTTGTTCTCTGAGAACAAGCTTAAGATGTAAAAGGGAGAATGAAACCACAATAGAGAAAATTACCCTCAGTATGAAAAACATTTTAATTAGTCACATAACTGGACTTGTCTCTTGATTTTAGATTAGTCACCTACTACCAGGTAATTAAGAGATATCTCTTAAAAAAGAGTACTTTTCCCATCTTTACATATAAAATCACCCCCATTGAGTAATTTTAATTTCTAAGTCTCCACTTCCTAAAAGAGTTTGCTTGGACACACTGAAGACACGTTGGTTACAACTTTTCAAGTTCCCTGCTGCTCTAGGCCTTATTCACATTTTGATTAGAATCTGGTCAGGCCCCCATCTGACAAAGCCCTGTGCCGGAACTATAGGTGGCCGGGAATCACATTTTGCTGTAATCCTTTTTGAATGGTTTTATGTCTTTTCTAGTGATCAGGTCTTCTGCTTCTTTTCTTCTCTCCTCAGACACCAATATATGGAGGGAGTTGTTTAGAAGACATGCATAAAAGATTCAGGCTAACTATGTTTGACAGAAATCTATAACATCACTCCTATATAAATTTGTCTAACAACTGTTTGGTTTTGTTCACATCTAACTAAAAAATAACAGAAAGCCCATAGCTCCTAAAAATAAACAACAATAA
Organism: Zalophus californianus; assembly: GCF_009762305.2. Taxonomy (NCBI): domain Eukaryota; kingdom Metazoa; phylum Chordata; class Mammalia; order Carnivora; family Otariidae; genus Zalophus; species Zalophus californianus. The sequence continues at coordinate 89,258,176 of NC_045600.1, forward strand.
AACAAAACAGAAATCTTTGGCAGAACAGTTGAATTTTAGAGCTCTGTGAAGAAACCCTCCGTTGGAATAAACATGGAAAGAGAAGGAAGGGAGTCTTAAAAGAATGAATTCCTCTCCAGCCTGCAATAGGAAACTTCTACCATTTGGGTAGCAAAAGTCATGGGAAAATGTGGCATGTTTGGAAATGCAAAACATCTGAAAGTCTTAAATTCCCCTAGGAGATAATGCAGCTTCCAGAAGCTTAGGAGGGACAAAATTAATGACAAGAGACCCAGAAAACTTCTCTGCATGTGAGCAGCTAGTTAGATAAAGTTAGTTAACAATAGCTAGTTAAAACTAGAGAAGTACTTAGAGAACACTTGGCTTCATAACGCTGTTGCCCTGACATCCCAAACAACAAAGCATGAGTTAGGCTAGAGAATTCTATACTCAATCTTAATTGGGCTCTTTGATAAAAGTTGAAGGAAGTGGAGAGTTGAATCAGAGGGAAAATGGGGAAAAGTTGGAAAATGGGGGAAAAAAATGGGTAACGTTTAGAGATTAGTAGGCAAGACACCTAAGTGATTCCATGTACCTGACTTGAAAGAATTGCCATAATATGCTACATGATCCTATTTTGTTAAATAAATGACACCCCCCACCTCCATCACATAAGTGTATGCATATTTTATGCTTTATATAAACACCGAGAAATTTTTTTTAAATTTTTGTTTGTTTGACATGTTTTACTTACTTTATTTTTTTTTTTAAGATTTTGTTTATTTGACAGAGAGAGACACAGCGAGAGAGGGAACACAAGCAGGGGGAGTGGGAGAGGGAGAAGCAGGCTTCCCGCAGAGCAGGGAGCCCAACGTGGGGCTCGATCCCAGGACCCTGGGATCATGACCTGAGCCGAAGGCAGACGCTTAACGACTGAAGCACCCAGGTGCCCCAGCACCGAGAAAATTCTTAAAATTATTAAACACCAGGTGAGAACATTTGTTACTGGGTAAAGTGCAGTGAGTCCAAACTACAATAAAATAAAGCACTGAGAGAGGGAGGATGACCACAGTGAAGGACATCTATGATATGTATATATCTACATATGCAAACATAAGTATCTTTATGTGAGCATAAGGAGGTGTTTGAAAGAATTGACATGATTGTTAGTCTACCCAGTAACCATCCACCCACCTTCCCCTGCTTCTAACTTGGTGGGAGAGCCCACCCGCTTCCCACCATAGAAGCTGAAAATGCCAAATCCGTCTTTTCTAGTCTTTCTTACAGTGAGGACATGGACATATAACCCAATTCTGTCCAGTAGAACCTGAGTGAAAGTATGGGAAGGCTTTGAGGAAGGTTTCCTTCCTTAATGGAAAAAGAGTACATGAAGAGAAACTTCAGTCCTTTGGATGATGCCATGACATATGGTCCAAGGATCAGCAGCCGCCATCTTGGTACAATAAAGGCAAAGTAGGAGAAAGCCCACATGCTGAAGATGGCAGACCAAAGAGATGGAAAGCCTTTGATGGCTGCAGAGAGCTCCTGAACTAGCCAACTTTAAAGACCCCTGTATCTGGATTTGCTGTTAAGGGAGAAATTAATGTTCTTGCTCTCCATTGCTGATCTTATATTGTTTCTTCCGGCTGAAAGTCCCCTAAGTGATAGAGCCATTGTGACATTGTGATTTATAATAAGCAATATATATATGTGGTCATTCAGCTCTTGGCACAGTGGTCCTAAAACCCTTGGAATTTCCAGTGATGAGAAAGATAAAGATGTCTTTTTTTTTTTTTTGTACTAATGGGGCCGCTTTAGGAAAGCCCTTAGGTAATCTAAGGATGGGGACTAGTTGTCAGTGGCGTCAACCATGGTAAGAGAATTGGATCTTTCCATCCTGCCACTCTCCAGCCCCCACCATCCCCCCATTTCCAGGTAAGGGAGAGGGGCTAGAAGTTGAATTGATTGCCAATGGTTATTTAATCATCTGTGCCTATGTAATGAAGCCTCTATAAAAACCTAAAAGGATGGGGTTCAGAGAGCTTCCAGGTTGGTGAGCACGTGCTGGTGTTGGGAGTGTGGCATGCCTGGAGAGGGCATGGAAGTCCCATACCCTGTCCCCATACCTTGTCCTGTGCATCTCTTTCATCGGGCTGTCCCTGAGTAATAAACCTATAACCTAGTACATAAAATGTTTCTCTGAGTTCTGTAAGCCACTCTAGCAAATTAATTGAATTCAAGAAGGGGGGTTGTTGGAATCTCCAGTCTGTAGCCGGTTAGTCAGAAGAACAGGCAACAGCCCAAACTGACAGCTGAAGTGAGGAGATGTGGAGCAGTCTTGTAGGACTGAATCCTTAACCTGTGGAATCTGACACTACTTTCAAGTAGGTCGTGTCAGATTTGAGCTGAATTGTAGGACAGCCTGCCAGTGTCCATGAGTTGCTGGGTGTGAGGGAAGAAACCCACATATTGGAATTGGTAGTAGAATATTAGTCCCCAGCATACTCTTAAGGTGGTTATCTCAGCGTAGAGGGGGTTGGGGGCTGAGGGGCTGGAAATCATCCTCTTTCATTTATCTGTCCTTATATATTTTGTTCTATATTAGTGGTTTTCAATTCTAGCTGGATATTAGAATCACCTGGGGAGCTTTTCAAAAATACCAATGCCTGGGCCACATCCCAGAACAATTAAATCAATTAAATCAGCATCTCTGGGGTGGGCCCACGCACTGGTATTTTTAAAGTGCTCTCCACAAGATTTCGATGTGCAGCCAGAACTGAAATCCCCTACTCTGTGTTGTGTCTCTCCATGCATTGTAAAAATGTTAGTGTGCATATTTGTCATCTAGGACTATGAAAAATAACTGCTTGTATAAATTTTCTATTGTTGCATAACAAATTAGCACAAACGTAGAGACTTATTAGCACATGGTTCTGTAGGTCAGAGATCACGTGGGCAGGCTGGCCTGGGTTCTCTGCTCAGAGTCTCACAAGGGCTGAAATCAAGTTTGTGACTAAATGGGGCTCATATGTGGAGGTTCTGGGCAAGAATCTGCTCTCAACTCTTTCAGGCTCTTTGTAGAATTCAATTTCTTGTAGTTGTATGACTGAGGTCCCAGCCCCTTTGCTAGTGGTCAGCTGAGGCTCTGTTCTGAGTTTCCAGAGACTCCCATACTCCTTGTCTCATGGCCCCTTCTATCCGTGAATCCGCAAGTGTTCAACAACTCCTTCTCGTTCTTTGAATCTCTACGATGTACCCTTCTCTAATAAGCCAGAGAAAACCTGACTGATTTTTAAAGTGCTCATTTCGGCATTTTAAATCATCATGTCAGGGCCATATCACAAGGTCAGCTGACTTGGGGCTTTAATTATATTTGAGAACTCCATTCACAGCAGTACCTACTTTAGTGTTTGATTGAATAACAAGAGAATGGGAATCTTGGCAGGGGGGCATCTTTAGAATTCTGTCTACCACAATACTCCCAAATTTACCGGCTGACAACAATAACCATTTATTTCTCACAAATCTGTAGGTTGGCAGTTGGGCTCAGTTAGGACAGCTCACCTCTGCTCCACATGGGGTGAGCTGGGCTTGCTGGTTGTGTTTGCGCTCAGTTAGCAGCGCTGACTGTGAGGCCGGCTGGTCCTGGATGACCTCATACATCTTGGGCCTCAGCTAGGATGTCTGGGATGGCTGGACCTCTATTACTACATGGTCTTTCTCTGTTTTTCTCTCTCTCCACAGGCTCTCTCATGTTCAGAGAGGCTAGCCTGGGCTTGCTTCAAGGTGTAGGGGTCCGAGAGAGGGAGAGTAGAAGCTCTAAGGGCTCTCGAAGCAGAGGACTGCAAATCACACAAAATCATGTCTGCCCCTTGCTTTTGGTCAAAGCAAGTCATGAGGCCAGTCCAGATTCAGGGAGTGGGAGAAACAGACTCCACTGCTTGATGGAAGGGGCAATAAAAAAAATTTATGGCCATATATAATATGTCATGGTGAGTAATCAATATTTATGATGATATGTTAACAAAAAGGTGTTCAGTATGATTTTAGAGGTACAAAAAAGCACAAATAGATGGATCTGAGCTATTCTCAGCTGTAGCCCCAAACATTTCAGGTTACTCTGAGAAAACTACAAGTAACTGACCAAAACTCTGTTAAGGTGTGACCATCAGGGGCAAGCTACTCAGATGACAGAAACAAACAAAACAATCTGCTCCTATAAATCTAACCTTTCACATCTTAGAGTGACTACATCACGCAACTTGATGTCTAGCACCTTGAAGGGCCACAGGATTCAAAGAATTCTCTTTCCCAGGGGGATGTTAAACATGAGAAGAAGAGCATTTCTCTCTCTTCATTTGAGGATTGTCTTGATTGCCATTAAGGATCTAGGCGTTCCTTGTAACTTTATACTTTACTGAAATGATAAATAATTGCACACATTTAGTTTATACTAGTTTCACGAGGACACGTTGTCTTCTAAAACTATACAGCACTCTTCAACCACATAAGGCAAATAAAGTATATTTATTTCCATTAATAGAAAGGGGGGTAATGTGTATTTATTTACATTAATAGACAATAGATTTAAGGCAGCCACTTCTGTGTTTAAACTAAAAAGTCCTTTGTTAACTGAAGTTTCCACTGTTACTCTTTGAGATCACCAGTAACTTAGATGTTGCACCACAGCAATTGATCTTTTGCATAACCATCAGAAGGATCTTTCTAAATAGGCTTGGTCACTAAATTACTCCCTGACTCCTTCAAAATCTTCAGTCATTCTCTAGAGCAAAAAGATTAAGTAATAAAGCCCAACCTCCTCAGTCTTGTATACAAGACCTTTGCTAAAATGACCTCAAGGATGGGACCTTATTATTTCCCATCATTTCCCTAAATCATGCTTAGAAACCAGGATTGTTCATTCATTAATTTAGTTATTCATTCGTTCAAACAAGTATGCATTGAGGACCTTTTATGAAGCATAGATAGTCTTCTAGTTCCTAGAGATTCAAGGATGAACAAAGTATTGTTTCTTTCCCCATGCTGGGCAAGGCTCACTGGAGGGAAGAATAAAGACAATAAATGGCAATTAAAGTGGACACAGTGGGATGATTATGATGGCTCTTCAACCTTGGTACCCTTTTGCAAACATTCATTCATTCAATGTACATTCAGTGAGCATTGTGAAAGCACCTAGAGAAACCAGTGGGAAGGCACTGAGTTTAAACCTTCCACTCTAACTGGGCTGCCATGGTGAATGAAGAAACAAACCAGAAAAAAAAAAAAAAAAAGAGGAGAAGGAGGAGAAGGGGAAGAAGAAGAATGCATACAAAGGCAGGTGCAGGACAGTTTATCCATCTTTCCTCAAGCACATTGTCCTGTGAGAGGAAGAGCATCTAGTCCGTGTGGCTGTAGAGCATGTTAGAAAGTGCTGCCGGTCTGTGACCCACGAGAAAGTTCCTGACTCAAGTACCAGCTCGCTTGTCCACATAGGAGGGGCTGTGAAAAGGGCAGTGGCAGACTGAGGACAAAGGACAAGCTCACATTCTCAAAGATCTGTTGCCCATTTATTTCCCCATGTTTTCTGCCTCTGGTTCTTGGAGAATGGGAAGAGAAGCAGGAGAATTGGGTTAAAGAGACAAATAAATAGCCTTCGTTCTGGGGTCATTTTCTTTCTTTTCCCTGTCATTTCCCATCCTGTCATGTGATGTCCAGTCCCAGACTAGGACAGAGCTTGAGCTTGGGAAGTGTAGGCACAGCATGCTGTGTGACACTCCTCAGAGCCCCGCCGCGCTCCCACTCAGCCCTCAGGGCCTCCTCTCCTAAAAGAGACCAACAATGGGATAAGAAAAATGAGAAAGTCCATGAAAGACGGAGAGAGAAGATGTAGGTTGAAAGAGGAAAGGCGAAGGGCAAGCTTCATAGACATGATGGTTCATGGACAGATTCATAGAAATGACAAATCTAAATCTCCTTCTTGTGCCAGAGGCTCCAGTCAAACTCAACTTCCCAACCCAACCCAACACCTGTAGGGTTTTCCCACCACTGCTACATGTGTGAATCCTGTCTCTGCTTTAAGGTCCAGAACAAACACAGTCACCTCTTCTCTGACCCTTCTTCTAATTTATTGGCTGAAAGCAATGGAGCCCCTGAGATTCCTTGGTTCTTTCTCTGAACTCCTTTGATGGCCCTTATTATAGTCTACATCGAAATCAAATCTCACGTGCGTGTCATTTCCCATTCTCAACTGTAAGTCTGTTGGTGGTAAACTCCAGTAGCTAGCACACCTCTGTAATCCCCAACAATGCCTAACCTAATCTTGCACATAATTAGACCCTCAAACATCTCAAGGTCACAAAACCGAAGGTTTTAGCTCAGTCTGGTTGCCTGCTCCACACAGCTGTCTCTGCTTCCGAGTGTCTAACCAACTCTGTTTTCTCCCGTGGGTCTAGAGTTGATACTCGTGCCTGCTCTCACTAGACCCCAGATACTGCACTTCCCCTTCTCGTTTCCTTACACCCCATCCACAGTTTTGTAAATTCTTCCCCTGTGAAACTCTGCTCAAATTATCCTAATATGGGTGTGTTGTGTGTTTCTTGCTCAGACCCTAACTGACATTGTATTTTGTCAATGACAGTGATAACAGCTACTATTTGTGGGACTACTTTATATATATTTTTTTCCTTTCCTTTGTCCTTATGATTAACTAAGAGCTGGGTACTTTCAACCTAATTTTACCCTCCAGAGACTCAATAAGGTTAAGTAATTGATCGAAAGTTACATAGTTTGTAAGGTCTCAGTTCGAATGTTGCCTTCTCACAGGAGTCCTTAATACTTGAAATAACCCCTTCCTCCTGAGTTCTACCTTTATTTTTTATCGCTTTTATAACACCATCAGATATTCTCTTATTTGTTGTTGTATTATCTACTTATTTTATCCAATCATAATGTGCACCATGCAGAGGCAGGACTTCATTTCATTCAGGGCTTTACCCTCTGAAACATACTTGATACTCAGTATCTATGTGTTGAATGAATGAGAGATACTCTCTTCTTCAATGCTGTAAACCTCCCTTTACACTATGGGTAGCCTGGGATTATTTCCTTTCCGTTTGCATCAAGATCTCCAAACTGAGTTTAAATCATTAAACTCTACCCACATCAACTCTTTGGGCCCAAAATAGGGAGTCTCAAGTTGATTTTGATACTTTAAGAGAAAAATTAAAGAGTCAACCGAGAAAAAGCAAAAGGTGAGAGAAAAGTGGGAGCAGGGAGTAGGAGATGAGGTGGTGCACAAACACTTCAAAGATTGTTGATGTTGTACCTTAAAGCAACAACAAAGTAAAAAGAGTCCCAATTTAATAAATAAATACCCCTTGTCAAAGTTCAAAACCAAACAATCCACTATCTTTAAAAAAAATCAATTGAGAATAGAGTATGTAGCACATATTCTGTAAATACTATACAATCCATTCCCCTGTGGAAAAAAAATTCCCACATGCTCTACTAAATTTACTGCTTGTGACTGTAGTATACACCTATGCAGATTCACATTTAAAATATTTTAAAATTTCAAATGAAAGTATTTCAAATCCATATGATCCTTCTATACATATAAGTAGTTATCCCCACCCCCCCACCGCAAATCAATTTTGGACTTAAAAAAATTCTTGACAATTTTTGAATTTTATTCCATAAGCCAGTTTCTCTGCATAGAACTGGCCCTGCCTGCTGGCTGTCTACATGAACCTTTGTTCTGGGCTTTTTCTGCTTAGGAAGGACAGGATTAAGTAAAACTCTCATTTCTCCATCCTGTTATTAGAGGCCCTTCGTTAGGTTCTAACAGGATGCCTGGAGGCCAGCAGGGAGGAAGTCATGCCCAGCTATCGGGAAAGTCAGAGGCCTGTCCTGGCAGCTCTCCAAAATAAAGCCACAAGAAGCCAGATCAAACCACTCCCAAACGCAAGATAGCTGACAAAGTAGGCCGGAAACCCCTGACCAAATAAGGAAGAAAGAGCAGGAACCTTTGCTTCCAAGAAATCCCCACCTCAAGTAATGAATATTCCACCCCCTTGTTAACAGCTGTCAATGAAAGACAGAAAGGCAAACCACAGCATCAGCTCTGTCTCCAGCTTGCCTGCTCCCACATCATGAGAGTGTGCTTTGTCTTTAACAAACCTGCTTGCCTGTATTGCTCATCCTCTGTGTTGTGTGTGTCCTTTAATTCTTTCTCACGATGAGACCAAGAACCTTCGGGGACACCTTTTAGACAGGCTAGGTCAAGGTCTCAGGGCCTGGGTTCTCCCCAGTCCACTGGGCAACACAGTGTTCCTTGCTCCCCACTGCAAATTTCCCATGGACATCATTGTAAGGACATTCCTGGGAGCTTCTCCAGAACTATAAACTATAGTTCTCCAGGCTGTAAATCCTAAGCCAGGGAACCCAGTACAGTGCATGGCACATAAATGGAACTTGAAAACGATTCAGTTGGCTGCCGGGAGGAACTCAGGCCTTCCTCCAGAGGATAAATAACTTACTCCTATCGTGTGTGTGTGTGTGTGTTTTCTTTCCGTAGAAAAGAAGTTTTTGCTCTATTAGAAGTCTCTGTTTTGATACTGCTAACTAGGTAGATATCAGGACCTTTGCTCCTTAAAAACATTCCTGAGTGAATTCCAAAGGAGCCTTAAAGCCCCTGGAATTGGCATGAACTAGCATGGATGTCTGCAAAAAAACATCACAGCTTAGAATGAGAAGAATGCCGCACAGATGACAATGAGGGACAGAGACGGCCTGAGGGACTCCCTTTCTGGTTATTCCTAACTGGGGCAAGGACCCCAGGCACTGCCGAGAGGAACCAATGGTTACAAATAAAAATCACATTCATGTAAGCCATGAAGTGATACCTCAGCAAACCTAGATAATTTATACAAAGCATTGGTTTTATTCTTGTCAGATCTTTTTGTATCTAAAATCATTGTAAATTCCATAGACAAACTGTGCACCAGAAATCCATGCTATCACTGAGCTGTTACCTGACCCACCATATTTTTGGAGAAGAAAATCCATACAGCATATGTCTCAGCACTAGACTGTGGTGTCTGTCCATCTCCATGACTGTGAAGATCCAATCTGAGAAGAGCACAGCAAGCTGGGGCTAACTTGACTTTCAGCGAGACTCTGGGCTTAGCACATCTGCGTCAGCAGCTCCCAGGCTCTGCTGGTTCTCCAGACGTGGTTGTACGTACATGGGGCAGCCGTACGAAATCCACGTACGTGGGGCAGCCATACAAAATCCTTATAAAAATTGTGAATTGTCTGGGATCCACAGGTCCCTGGATCAATCTCACTTCTGCCCAAGAAAATTTACGTTTCTTTAAGAAAACAAACAGAGTGGTATGTTTTGGGTTGTCCTCATATACATCCTTTCAAACAAATTCTGCCATCATCTTGAAACAAAAGAGTTTAACAGTTGCTGATGGAAATAAATGTTACAAAATGGCAGAGGGAGTGTTACATAGAACATCTAACTCAAAGGGTTTTGTTGTTTTTGTTTTGTAACTATTTTGTTGTCCCATCTTTGCTGTGTGAATTTGAACCCTCAATTTCCTAAGTAACAAGAGGTTGAATCGACCAAGTTCTCATGTATTTCAAGTGTAACTTTTATGAATTTCTACTGCTGAAGCCAGTTGATCTGGGGTTGCTCCATGATCTCTGCCATTAATTAGCCTATATGCTGTACAAACTTGCCCTTCTCCATAAAATAAACTATCCTCAGTTTCTTCATCTGTTAAATGGGTATGATAAGTGTTTAGGCAGCATTGGCACCAGGAAGTACTCTCTCTATATTAGCTATTGATATTTTAAGTTTTATTATTATTCTGTCTTCATTGAGAAGAGCTAAACCAAAGTTTCTCACTGTGAAGGGAAAAGGCAGGCCCAGTGATTGTGTGATTGTTCTTGTAGGCATGGGTTTGAGTAGCAGAGTTTTGCGGAGGGGCTTCAGTTTTATGATATATGGATGATGGAGAAGTGAATGTCCTTGAAACTGCAAAAACTGTCACAAACATGAACCTCTACCCAGTGAAGTTACTTCTTTCTGGATAAACAAGTCAGGCCCCATCCAGTGGAATCACTCTAAGCGAAGTCTTTTTTTTTTTTTTTTTTTTTTTGTGATAGGAGTCTGAAATAAGCATTTCAATTAGATTCATTAAGACAGTTATTACTTGGTAATTGAATAGCAACAGATTGCAAAGGAACACTTATTGAGGTCTAATAAGTATGTAGGAGAGAAATCTTCTCCTTCTGTAATTCCATCAGCTATAAACCAGTGTAATTAGATTCTTACTAACACATTCAAATTGAAGGGAATGTTGAGGCATATAATTGGCACTTAGGAAGATACCTGTATTACATTAGGGTGCTTTCCATTTACATACTTACTAAGTGTCAGTTTAGGTTGTTAAGAAATTGCGACTAGTGGACAGTGGTAGGTCAAGTGGTTAAGCAAGAATTAAATTCTTAAACATATTAATAAATTGGGTCAGATAATTTTCAAACATAAAATGCAAGTTTATTGTGCCCATAAATTTGCATCAAGACACAGAATATTTCAATGCAACTCATGGACAAATTCAGAACCCTGAATTATTTTCTCAAGTATAATAGATTCATTCATTCATTCACAATCACTTTTTGAACAACTCCTCTTTGTTAAAAAAAAAGCACATTACTTGCAATCAATTTGATAATGGAGATAAGATAGTTGTATAAAAAAATCCATAATTTGTGACACAAGTATGCTGGGAAAGCAAAAAAAGAAGAAAAAAACAAATTCTTTTCATATTCTTTCTTTTTCATGGCACACAATCCTCTTTAGGATTTCAATTTTCTACCAGGGATATTAGATATTTCTTTTTCCAAATCAGTTTACAAATTTCAGAGGCAGACCCCTACCTACTCTTCATTATTTTTGATGCAAAATGATTACCAGATGCTATGTGCATAGCAGTTAAATTAAGTAGTTATAAAACCACAGATAACTTTTTTATAATGAAAATGAATTTAATTTTGGGGGAAGTTACATTTAATGCAGTTATATAAGTTAATGCAGTTATATATAATAAGCAACCAAAATTTGGGTAATCCAGTTTGTCTTTTGTTGAAACCAGTCATAAGAAAATATTTCTTTTTATTTATTTATTTTATTTATTTTTTTTTTAAAGATTTTATTTATTTATTTGAGAAAGAGAGAGAGAGAAACAGCATGAGAGGGGAAAGGGTCAGAGGGAGAAGCAGGCTCCCCGCTGAGCCGGGAGCCTGACGTGGGACTCGATCCCAGGACTCCGGGATCATGACCTGAGCCGAAGGCAGTTGCTTAACCAACTGAGCCACCCAGGCACCCGAAAATATTTCTTTTTAAATACAGGAGACAAGTGTCCCAGAAAATCCATAGGGAAATACAGGAAAACAAAAACTATAATGGCTGCACATATGTGGTTGCTGGGAATGGTTCAGACTGCATTTACAAAGCAGAAGTCTCACTTGATTGATAACTGGTGTGAGAAAGTACCACTTTCGTTATCAAAGTCCCTGGGAAGCAAAGAAAAGCCAACAACCATCTCTACACCACCAGCCACCACCCCCCCCCAAAAAAAACTGGGATTTGATAATATCTGTTTTTGATGTTTTTCTACTGAGTAAACCTTTCCAGAATGTGTACAGATGGCTAAAAGTTCTCATTGTTTGCAACATTTTCCCCTCTCTTTTTTAATGGCCTATATATCCAGGAGAGGACAGAGGGGGAGAGGAAACGTCTTCTTTACTATTCTGGCAACATTTTTATTTTACTAGCAAAGCCCTGGGAATACCAGTGCCTTATATTTATTAATCCAACTCCTTATCAGGCAGACCAACCTCTCCCCTCTCCCCCTGCGTCAGAGACCCCGCTGTCTCCCTCATCTTTCATGCTCACTATCACAAGCCTGCATCTGACACTACCCCTTCCTCCCTGTCACTAAGCAATAGATATCACTAAGCCTTGTCACTTTTCCTTTGCAACATCTCTAAAGTTCCATCCTCGCTCTCCAAGTCTGTTAAACCTTTACCCATGTTTTATCCTGTGTGAAGACATAAAATGGGCTAATGTGACAACTGGAGGGATTTACCTTGAATGCAAGGGGGAATTTCTTGAACAGGAAACATTGGCAAAGGCTCCTAAGAGAGTTTTGTAATGTTTAAGAATGACAGACTTGCCTTGGACAGGAACCATTTTAAATTTTCTCAAACCCAAATTTACTCATCTGCTTATTTGTGGTCATTCTTCTCCCCTCTAGGCAGTCCTCACCCCACTCTTTCCGCCAGCACTTATTTCTGCCTTCATTATTCCCCCCCAACCAAGTAAATGGATTTCTCTATTGTTGATACCTTAACATTTCTTTACAAATTCCCATGAACATCCCCCTAAAGAGTCAGTTAAATAACCATTACAGTAAAGTTCATATTTATTAAGCACTTACTATGAGCCAGACAATGTCACAAGCACTTTGCATATATTATCTTATTTAATACCAATAGCAACCATGTAAGGCCAGTGGATAGTATCATCTCATTTTCTAAGTTGGGGAAACGAGATTGAAGTTAAACAACTTGTCCAAATTCACATGGCTATTAAATGGTAAAACCTGGATGCACACCTAGGAAGTTCTCTTCCTAACTACTATAGCATAAAACAGTCACTTCATTACATTTTAGGCTTGTTTCCAATAGAGCAGGTGCTTGCCTGTCATCTGTCCAGTATTCATCCCCCTCTCATTTCTTAATATTACTCGGGTTCTCATAAAAAAAAGTCACTCACCCCCAAATCACCCCAGTACTTGTGAGAAACTGACCCCACTCACAGCCCCAAAAGTGGGCCCTTGTTGGTTGAAACTAATCAAGCCCTTCCATTTCTCTGTCCATGTCATTTACATAGGGGTGGGCATGTGACATAAATGTCCAAACCTTAAAAATCTTGCTGAGAAGGCTGGGGCAGAAGTGCTCTCCCTGTTGCTTCATGTAAAACAGCAGCATGATGCTCCAGTTGCTGCAGACACTCATCCTATGACCACAGGAAGAACCAGTCCTAGGATAAACATACCATCTAGGAAGCAGAGTAGAGGTATTGGAAGAAACTTGTTGAGCTGTGTTGAAGCCCAATCAGCCTGAAATCCCCTTTATTGCTTAAGTCAATTTGAATTGGGGTATTTTAAGGGTGAAATTGTGTCCCATTTGCCTAGAACAGTCCAAGTTTATACCCATTGTCCTGGAATAATTATTAGTGATGCCTTCTTTCACTCTTACAGTACTGTAGTTTATATAATAAATCACATGGCCAGTCAAGTTTTTCTGTAACTTGAAATAACATATTCTAATGAACCCCCTCAATTCTTTCTCAGTCAGACTTTCTTTTTTATGCTTTTCACAAATACCGTGCAACTGGATGTGAGAAGATCAGAAAATACTTAAAGATCCCCTGATAAATAGAGCATTGTAACTTTGACACATCGAAATCCTGAATCTTTCTTGCTTTTGGCCGGCTAAGAAAAGGTCTCTTCATGCACAAATCTAATGAAAAGGCCATTTGAAGATCTAAGATCCAGTAAGCTCCTGCTTCCTGTAAGCCACACCTAATCTCAGCTGATCACTGGTCACAAGCATCACTGCCATGAATTTAGAAGCATCTCACCCACATTCACTTTGTCAGCAGGTGAAGATTAGTCTGTTTCTTGCTGTTCTATAAACAGTCAAATGTAGTCCTCAGAACAGAAAGAACTATGCATCACTGAACATCATATTGATGCTCCAGCATAGCATATCAATGCCAACACCCTGGGAACCAGATTGAAAAGGTGTTCTTGGCGTCTGACTCAGCTAGAGCAACATACTGAGTTAACTATGGATCCCAGCTAGGAACGCTAATTTTAGCAGGGGAAGAAAAAGAGGAATTGAGGGGAAAAAAAAGCTCTAATGGAAAATATTAATCACAAACTTTTGGATTTATATCCTGAAATGCAGCACTGTCTTTAGGAATTGGAACTTGGGGGAGAGAAACATAATGGTTACAAAGGAAAAATAAGGAAGGCTTAAAGTACCATAATTATCGATGCACTTACCATCCTTGAATATTTCCTTCCACTCATATTCTATGAAAAAAAACCTGAAAATATTTCCCTTTTCTTCTGCTTAATCTTCACCAACTAATTAAAAAAAAACTTTAAAATAGCTATTATTGCAACTTGTAAAATAAGTCTAACAGGATATCCTGGCTGGGCAGAGAATGGTGCTCCAATATTTTGAGTGAGTCTCTTTGAATATAGTAGTTGTACCTACAATGGCTGGGAGGAGTTAAGTTGACTCTCTTCTAATGAACCTGGTTGGTGTCATGAGGACTGTACTTCTGGGGGTCCCAAAAGGTCTGCACCCAGTGGAAACAAGTCTGGTGAGAGGGGTCAGATAAGGAACAGGGCCCAGGTCTTGAGAGGGAATGGGAGTTCTGAGCACAGCTTAGAGGTGCCTGTAGAAATGGTCCTTATCCAAGGCTCCAGGATCTATATAACAGAGTAGCTGTATAACAGAATAGCCCCCAACTTACTGAATTAAAACAACCACCATTGTATACAAGTCAGGGGTTGGCCGATTCCTCTGCATCAGATGGCATTACTAGGATCAGCCTGTGGTATTCAGCTGGTGACTGGGTTCATCTGGAGGGGCCAGAGGCTTCACTCACATGCTTGGGGCCTTGGCAGGATGGCTGGAATCCATCTAAATCCTCTCCACCAGTTTTTCCAGCAGGGTGGTTGGATTTAGATGATGGTGCAGTGCTCCAAGAGGTCAGGGCAGAAGCTTAAAGACCAGGCACAGATCCAGTGTAGGTTCACCTCCCCTGTACTCTCAGCCATACACAGGCCAGCCAGATTCACAGGGAGGCAACTAGACCTGCTTGCCATCGAACGTGCATTGGAGAGTTTACCCACATCTCCAATCTACCACAATCAGCTACTCACTACCAGTGTGTGTGTGAGTGTGTGTGAGTGTGTGTGTGTGTGTGTGTGTGTGTGTGTGTGTGTGTGTGTGTGGACAGCAGAAGAACAGATCTCCAAATATTTGAGGGCTACTCATGTAATGTTATGCTGGGAACTTTACTCTTTTTCAAAGCTAGAAATGAAGTCATTTTCTCCCCTTTTCTCTGAAAATGTTGCCCTCTGGACATCTGGTACACCACTTCAGACCTCGGCTAGGTGCAGGCAGCACTGACAACTGCGGCAGTACAGGCACATTCCCACCTTAGACCTGGATCTCTGAGGAGCTAGCTGCTCACGTGTGGCCTGCTGATCTGGTAGGGAAGAGGAAGGAGCTGCACCACTAATTCCAGTGGCATTTTGAGACTCAAGCTGAATTTCCACAGGAAATCCTGTCTTCCACCCTCCACATTCCTGGCGCCACCCTCCCCTTCAGATAAGGATCTCTGGCCTCCAGGTGCCAGGTAGCGTTCCAGTTTCCTTGACATGGAGAACAGTTCATTTTCAATTTCTGCAGGATTCAAGCAACAGAAACAGACACAAGAGTTGCGTTCTAGAATCAGAATGGTCCCTCCCTAGAAACATCAGGGAAGGACTGCAGAGTCTCCATGAGACAGAGTACACGTTTAGAAAGCAGTAGAGATGGATCATAAAGACCAGTTACCCTGGAAATGGGGTGGGGTGGGGTAATACAGTTAAATATGTGAGGGGCTTGCAGCCAATGAGATGTGAATATTCAAACAGCTTGTGCTCTTTGGCTGGTGAAGCCTGGGATGGGCACGTTACATAGATGGGATCTTCTTCTTTTTTTTTCCTTTTTCTTTTCTTTCTTTAATTTTCTTTTTTCTTTTCTTTTCTTTTCCTTTCTCTTCTCTTCTCTTCTTTCTTTTCTTTCTTTTCTTTCTTTTCTTTCTTTTCTTTCTTTCTTTTCTTTCTTTCTTTCTTTTTTCTTTCTTTCTTTCTTTTTTTCTTTTTCTTTCTTTCTTTATTTCTTTATTTCTTTCTTTCTTTATTTCTCTCTCTCTCTCTTCTTTCCTTTCTTCTTCCTTCCTTCCTTCCTTCCTTCTTCCTTCCTTCCTTTCTTTCTTTCCTTTCTTTCTTCTTTCTTCTTTCTTTTTCTTTCTTTCTTTCTTTCCTTCTTTCTTTCTTTCTTTCTCTCTCTCTCTCTTCTTTCTTTCTTTCTTTCTCTTCTCTTTCTTTCTTTCTTTTTCTTTCTTTCTTTCTTTCTTTTTTTCTTTCTTTCTTTCCTTTCTTTCTTTCTTCTTTCTTTCTTTCTTTCTTTCTTTCTTTCTTTCTTCTTTTTTTTTTTTTCTTCTTTCTTCTTTCTTTCTTTCTTTCTTTCTTTTTCTTTCTTTCTTTCTTTCTCTCTCTCTCTCTCTTCTCTCTCTCTCTTTCTTTCTTTCTTTCTTTCTTTCTTTCTTTCTTTCTTTCTTTTCTTTCTTTCTTTCTTTCTTTTCTTTCTTTCTTTCTTTCTTTCTTTCTCTTTCTTTCGTGAACAGAGTTAAAATAAAACATCTGCTAGCTACTAACACCTGAGTAAGCAAAAGGAAAAGTGAAAACAATGAGTGTTGCAAAGTTATTTCCTTTCTTCCTCCTTTACCTTCCTTCTCCACGTGGACAGTTTTGTGTTTCAGCCCCAGTCAGAGGGGCAGGAGGTCCTCCTGAGCTCCAGTTACAGGCTTTTGAAGAGGTCCCTGGGGCATCCACAAAGTGCTCCTGCTTCAGGCTGGAAATGAATAGAGCACCCCAAGATCCTTTCTTCCCCTGGGTCATAAGTGCATAAATTAAACCTGAAACTTGAAAAACGATGGAAATTCTTAATGGAAGCATCATTTGTAATCATGTCCTGCTTATTCCCTCTTCTAGTTTATTTTTCAGAGATAGGAATACCGCATTTCACTATAAATAGTACTTTCATGAAGGGGAGAATAAGGAAAGAGGAGCTATTTGATGATCAAATCTTCCATCTCCTCTTCCTTCTCCTCCAGGTTTTTATGTTGAAATTGTAAGCATACAACCAACTTGGAAGAATGTTACTATGAACTACTGTATATCCAGCATTGATTTTATTGATTTTATTTTATAATAAAGCATTGATTTATTTTTTTAATTTTTTTTTTAAGAGAGCGAGCTTAGGGGTGGAGGGGAAGAGGGAGAGGGAGAGAGAGAGAGAGACAATCTTAAGCAGGCTCCACGCCCAGCACAGAGCCTGACACAGGGCTCAACCTCACGACTCCCAAGATCACTACCCAAGTCAAAATCAAGAGTTGGACGCTTAACTGACTGAGCCACCCAGGGGCTCCTCCACTGACATTTTTAATATACTTGCTTTATCACATATCTACCATCGGTTGAGATGATATTAGTTTAAACTTCAATTTGAATTAGTGTGTAGCTCAGTTTCCACTAATGAGGTGAAATTTTAATAACAGTTGTGAATTCCAATGGACTTGAGGCAACGCTGTGTTTAATATTTTCTTTTCTTTCCTTCCTCCTTTGTAAGACAACTTTCCCATAAAGGTAAAGAAAAAAAAACCTGTAATATTTAGATGTATTATTTAAGAACAACAACTATAGCACCCAGAAGAGAATAAGTTTGTTTAGATTAAAAATGACCTTATTGATCAAATGTTCCCATGTGAGAGAAGACATATTGGGAAGCCACTGATGTATGTATATCTGTGTACGTGTGTATGTGCAGAGAAGGAGAGAAAAATATTAATAACCAATTTAATCACCCCTTGTATGAAACTAAATCTCTCAGATAACATGATGAAAAGTTAGTTCATCTTTTGAAAAGAAAATAAAAACTGAGGAAAAGACCATGAGTCATTGTGTAGATGAAACACACAAAATATCCCCGAATCATTAAAGAACTTTTCTCAGCTTCATTGAGGTATAATTGACATATAACCACTGTAATGTTTAAGGTGTACAATGTGATGATTTGATACAGGTATATTTTCTGAAATAACTACCACAGTCAGGTTAGTGAACACATTCATCACCCCACATAATTACTATTTTTTCTGTATGAGAACATTTAAGATCTACTCTCTAAACAACATTAGAGTATATAATACACTATTGTTAACTGTGGTCACCATGCTGTACATTAGGTCCCGAGAACTTATTCACTTTGTAACTGGAAGTTAGTACCCTTTGACAGACATCTTCTTTTTCCCTAACTCCTGGCTCCTGGCAACAATTCTACTCTCTGTTCCTATGAGTTTGGTTTTTTTAGATTCCACATATAACTAATATCATAACAATTTTTGCCTTTCTCTGTCTGACTTATTTCACTTATCAGAATGCCTGCATGGTCCATCCATGTTGTCACAAATGTCAGGAGTTTCTTCTTTTTATGGCCAAATAATATATCATTGTCTATATAGACACCACATCTTCTTTATACATTCATCTGTTAATGGACATAAGTGGTTTTCATGTCTCGGTTATTCCGAATAGTGCTGCAATGAACACAGGGGTATAGATATTTCTTCAAGATAGTGACTTCATTTCCTTTGGATAGAGACCCAGGAGTGGAATTGCTCGATCATAAGGTAGTTCTATTTTTAATTTTTGAGGAAACTCCATACTATTTTCCATAGTGGCTGCACCAGTTTGCATTCCTACCAACAGTGCACAAGTGTTCTTTTTTCTCCATGTTCTTATTAATACTTGTTATCTCTTGTCTTTTTTATAATAGCTATTCTTACAGGTGTGAGGTGATATGTCATTATGGTTTTTTTGTTTTTTTTTTCTGGGACACTATTTTTATTTGTAGAAAGACTTGCAAAGGGCCTTTAGCCACTTCAGCATGCTTCACACATATGACATAAGCCAGGTAGTTGTCCAAGTGGTTTCTCCAATTTGTAAGGATCTAGCTCCCCCATTCTTGTGCTGGTGTTCAACCTGAGTTTAATTCTCACATGCATTTGGTGGAAACAACCTTCCACTGGGCTCTATATAGTTTGGTAATTTAGCAGCTTTCTTAATTTTTTTTTAATTTTTTTATTGTTATGTTAATCACCATACACTACATCATTAGTTTTGGATGTAGTGTTCCATGATTCATTATTTGTGCATAACACCCAGTGTTCCACACAGAATGTGCCCTCTTTAATACCCATCACCAGGCTAACCTATCCACCCCCCCCTCCCCTCTAGAACCCTGTTTGTTTTTCAGAGCCCATCATCTCTCATGGTTCGTCTCCCCTTCCGACTTACTCCCCTTCATTCTTCCCCTCCTACTATCTTCTTCTTCTTTTTTTTTCTTAACATATATTGCATTATTTGTTTCAGAAGTACAGATCTGTGACTCAACAGTCTTGCACAATTCACAGCGCTCACCATAGCACATACCCTCCCTATTGTCTATCACGCAGCCACCCCATCCCTCTCAGCCCACACCACTGCAGCAACCCTCAGTTTGTTTCCTGAGATTAAGAATTTCTCATATAAGTGAGGTCATATGATACATGTCTTTCTCTGATTCACTTATTTCACTCAGCATGACACCCTCCAGTTCCATCCACATGGTTGCAAATGGCAAGATCTCATTCCTTTTGATGGCTGCATAATATTCCATTGTGTATATATACCACCTCTTCTTTATCCATTCATCTGTCGATGGACATCTGGGCTCTTTCCACAGTTTGGCTATTGTGGACATTGCTGCTATAAACACTGGGGTGCACGTACCCCTTTCGGATCCCTACATTTGTATCTCTGTGGTAAATACCCAGTAGTGCAATTGCTAGATCGTAGGTAGCTCTATTTTCAACTTTTTGAGGAACCTCCATACTGTTTTCCAGAGTGGTTGCACCAGCTTCCATTCCCACCAACACTGTAGGAGGGTTCCCCTTTCTCCGCATCCCCGCCAACATCTGTCATTTCATGACTTGTTAATGTTAGCCATTCTGACTGGTGTGAGGTGGTATCTCATTGAGGTTTTGATTTGGATTTCCCTGATGCCGAGCGATGTTGAGCACTTTTTCATGTGCCTGTTGGCCATTTGGCTGTCTTCTTTGGAAACATGTCTGTTCATGTCTTCTGCCCATTTCTTGATTGGATCATTTGTTCTTTCAGTGTTGAGTTTGATGAGTTCTTTATAGATTTTGGATACTAGCCCTTTATCTGAAATGTCATTTGCAAATACTTTCGCCCATTCTGTCGGTTGTCTTTTGGTTTTGTGGACTGTTTCTTTTGCTGTGCAAAAGCTTTTTATCTTGATGAAATCCCAATAGTTCATTTTTGCCCTTGCTTCCCTTGCCTTTGGCCATGTTTCTAGGAAGAAGTTGCTGCGGCTGAGGTCGAAGAGGTTGCTGCCTGTGTTCTCCTTTAGGATTTTGATGGACTCCTGTCTCACCTCTAGGTCTTTCAACAATTTGGAGTCTATTTTTGTGTGTGGTGTAAGGAAATGGTCCAGTTTCATTCTTCTGCATGTGGCTGTCCAACTTTCCCAACACCATTTGTTGAAGAGACTGTCTTTTTTCCATTGGACATTCTTTCCTGCATGTCAAAGATTAGATGACCATAGAGTTGAGGGCCCATTTCTGGGCTCTTGATTCTGTTCCATTGATCTATGTGTCTGTTTTTGTGCCAGTACCATACTGTCTTGATGATGACAGCTTTGTAATAGAACTGGAAGTCTGGAATTGTGATGCCGCCAGCTTTGCTTTCCTTTTTCAACATTCCTCTGGCTATTCGGGGTCTCTTCTGGTTCCATACAAATTTTAGGATTATTTATTCCAATTCTTTGAAAAAAGTGGATGGTATTTTGATGGGGATTGCATTGAATGTGTAGATTGCTCTAGGTAGCATTGACATCGTCACAATGTTTGTTCTTCCGATCCATGAGCATGGAAAGTTTTTCCATTTCTTTGTGTCTTCTTCAATTTCTTTCATGAGTATTTTATAGTTTTCTGAGTACAGATCCTTTGCCTCTTTGGTTAAATTTATTCCTAGGTATCTTATGGTTTTGGGTGCAGTTGTAAATGGGATCGACTCCTTGATTTGTCTCTCTTCTGTCTTGTTGTTGGTGTATAGGAATGCCACTGATTTCTGTGCATTGATTTTATATCCTGCTACTTTACTGAATTCCTGTATGAGTTCTAGCAGTTTTGGGGTGGAATCTTTTGGGTTTTTGACATACAGTATCATATCATCTGCAAGGAGTGACAGTTTGACTTCCTCTTTGCGATTTGGATGCCTTTGACTTCTTTTTGTTGTCTGATTGCTGTGGCTAGGACTTCTAATACTATGTTGAATAGCAGTGGTGAGAGTGGACATCCCTGCAGCGTTCCTGACCTTAGGGGAAAAGCTCTCAGCTTTTCCCCATTGAGAATGATATTCGCTGTAGGTTTTTCATAGATGGCTTTTATGATATTGAGGTATGTACCCTGTATCCCTATACTCTGAAGAGTTTTGATCAAGAAAGGATGCTGTACTTTGTCAAATGCTTTTTCTGCATCTATTGAGAGGATCATATGATTCTTGTTCTTTCTTTTGTTAATGTATTGTATCACGTTGATTGATTTGTGGATATTGAACCAAACTTGCAGCCCAGGGATAAATCCCACTTGGTCGTGGTGAATAATCCTTTCCATGTACTGTTGGATCCTATTGGCTAGTATTTTGGTGAGAATTTTTGCATCCATGTTCACCAAGGATATTGGTCTGTAATTCTCCTTTTTGATGGGGTCTTTGTCTGGTTTTGGGATCAAGGTAATGGTGGCCACATAAAATGAATTTGGAAGTTTTCCTTCCATTTCTATTTTTTGGAACAGTTTCAGGAGAATAGGTGTTAATTCTTCTTTAAATGTTTGGTAGAATTCCCCTGGGAAGCCATCTGGCCCTGGGCTTTTGTTTGTTGGGAGATTTTTTGATGACTGCTTCAGTTTCCTTAGTGGTTATAGGTCTGTTCAGGTTTTCTATTTCTTCCTGGTTCAATTTTGGTAGTTGATACATCTCTAGAAATGCACCCATTTCTTCCAGGTTATGTAATTTGCTGGCATAGAGTTGCTCATAATATGTTCTTATAATTGTTTGTATGTCTTTGGTGTTGGTTGTGATCTCCCCTCTTTCATTCATGATTTTGTTGATTTGGGTCATTTCTCTGTTCTTTTTGATAAGTCTGTCCAGGGGTTTATCCATCTTGTTAATTCTTTCAAAGAAGAAGCTTCTAGTTTCGTTGATCTGTTCTACTGTTCTTTTGGTTTCTAGTTCATTGATTTCTGCTCTGATCTTTATGATTTCTCTTCTCCTGCTGGTTTAGGCTTTATTTGCTGTTCTTTCTCCAGCTCCTTTAGGTGTAGGGTTAGGTTGTGTACTTGAGACCTTTCTTGTTTCTTGAGAAAGGCTTGTATTGCTATATACTTTCCTCTCAGGACTGTCTTTGCTGTATCTCAAAGATTTTGAACAGTTGTGTTTTCATTTTCATTGGTTTCCATGAATTTTTTTAATTCTTCTTGAATTTCCTGGTTGACCCATTCATTCTTTAGTAGGATGCTCTTTAGCCTCCATGTATTTGAGTTCTTTCTGACATTCCTCTTGTGATTGAATTCTAGTTTCCAAGCAGTGTGGTCTGAAAATATGCAGGGAATAATCCCAATCTTTTGGTACCGGTTGAGACCTGATTTGTGACCTAGGATGTGATCAATTCTGGAGAATGTTCCATGGGCACTAGAGAAGAATGTGTATTCCGTTGCCTTGGGATGGAATGTTCTGAATATGTCTGTGAAGTCCATTTGGTCCAGTGTTTCATTTAGAGTCTTTATTTCCTTGTTGATCTTTTGCTTAGATGATCTGTCCATTTCAGTCAGGGGGTGTTAAAGTCCCCCACTATTAATGTATTGTTGTCAATGTGTTTCTTTGCTTTTGTTACTAATTGCCTTATATAATTGGCTGCTCCCTGTTAGGGGCATAGATATTTACAATTGTTAGATCTTCTTGTTGGATAGACCCTTTAAGTAGGATATAGTGTCCTTCTTCATCTCTTATTACAGTCTGTGTTCTGTATATTGTCTGTGTTCCTTTCTGATCGATGCTACTTTTAGGCTCTCTCTTTGCTTAAAGGACCCCTTTCAATATTTCTTGGAGGGCTGGTTTCGTGTTTGCAAATTCCTTTAGTTTTTGTTTGTCCTGGAAGCTTTTTATCTCTCCTTCTATTTTCAATGACAGCCTAGCTGGATATAGTATTCTTGGCTGCATATTTTTCTCATTTAGTCCTCTGAAAATATCTTGCCAGTCCTTTCTGGCCTGCCAGGTCTCTGTGGATAGGTCTGTTGCCAATCTAATGTTTCTACCATTGTAGGTTACATATCTCTTCTCCCGAGCTGCTTTCAGGATTTTCTCTTTGTCTCTGAGACTCGTCAGTTTTACTATTAGATGTCGGGGTGTTGACCTATTTTTATTGATTTTGAGAGGGGTTCTCTGTGCCTCCTGGATTTTGATGCCTGTTTCCTTCCCCACATTAGGGAAGTTCTCTGCTATGATTTGCTCCAATATACCTTCTGCCCCTCTCTTTCTTCTTCTTCTGGGATCCCAATTATTCTAATGTTGTTTCATCTTATCGGATCGCTTATCTCTTGAATTCTGCCTTCGTGATCCAGTAGTTGTTTCTCTCTCTTTTTCTCAGCCTCTTTATTTTCCATCATTTGGTCTTCTATATCGCTGATTCTTTCTTCTGCCTCATTTATCCTAGCAGTTAGTGCCCCCATTTTTGATTGCACCTCATTAATAGCCTTTTTGATTTCGACTTGGTTAGACTTTAGTTCTTTATTTCTCCAGAAAGGGTTTCTCTAATAACTTCCATGCTTTTTTCAAGGCCAGCTAGTATCTTTAAAGTCATGATTCTGAACTCTAGGTCTGACATCATACTAATGTCCGTATTGAGTAGGTCCCTGGCAGATGGTACTACCTCTTGTTCTTTTTGCTGAGGTGATTTTTTTCATCTTGTCATTTTGTCCAGAGGAGAATAGATGAATGAGAGAAGAAAATGCTAACAGGTTAACAACGTCCCCAGCAAATATACTCTATACAAATCAGAAAAGACCTGAAACCAGGGGAAAAGAAAGGGAAAGAAAGAAAAAAGAAAGAGAAAAGAAAGAAAAAGATAAAGATAAAAACAAACAAAAACAGAACGAAACAAAAAAAAAACAGAATATGATCAAATATGATCAGGCTGGTGCATAGATCAGTGCCACACACTAGATTTGGGGTGTATTTTGGTCTGTTAGAAGAAAATGCCTCCTAAAATTTAAAGGAAGAAAGACTCCTATATGTACAAAATAAGGGTTGATACAATGAAGGGATGGAAGATGACTGTAAAGATGAAAATTATAAAAGATTTTATAAAAGAAATAAGATAAGAAGTTGTTTGAAAAAAGAAAGAAGTTTAAAAAAAAAAGAAAAGAAAAAAAAGGGAGAGAATGTGATCAGGCAGGAGACTAGACCAAAGCCATACACTAGTGATTTAGGGTATATTTTGATCTGTTAGAAGAAACTGTATCTCAAAATTTTGAAGAGAGAACAACTTATATATACATGCCAAAAATAAGGGTAACTACTATAAAGGGATAAAATATGACTCTAATAATGAAAAATAAAAAATGTTTTTTTAAAAAAGGGATTGATAAGATGTTGGTTGAAAAAGGGAAAAAGAAAAATTCAAAAAAAAAACAGTTAAAAAATTAACTTTGAAAAACTAATGAATCATGGTAAAAAAGCCATGAATTCTATGTGCAGTATTCCCCTAGCGCTGGAGTTCTCCCGTTCTCCTTGATCGGTAAACTTGTTCTTGGCTTGCGGGCTGTTCTTGCTGATCTTCTGGGGAGGGGCCTGTTGCCGTGGTTCCCAAATGTCTTTGCCGGAGGCTGAATTGCCCCGCCCTTGCCGGTCCGGGCTAAGCAAGCTGCTCGGGTTTGCTCTCAGGAGCTTTTGTTCCCTGCAAGCTCTCGGTACAGCTTTGGACGACCAGGGTGAAAATGGTGGCCTCCCAATCTCTGCCCGGAGGAGCTGAGAACTCGGAGCCCCGCTCCTCAGTGCGTCCCCAGAGAAAAGCAGTCACTCCCGTCTCCCTGGTCTCTGCCCGCACTCCGTGCTCACCCGGCCTGTGACCGAGCATTTCTATCTCTGGCCCCGACCCTGTGTGGAGTCTCCAAACCCAGCAGATCCCTGCGGTGCACTTCCGCGCCACTCCTCCCGGGGGAGGAAGGGGAGTCTCCCCGGATCTGCCGCTTGTTGGGTCCCTGCTGGAGGAGCAGTGGCCCGACTGGGCCGCGGATCACAGTTTATGCCAACCCGGAGCTGAGAGCCCATGCCTCGGCTCCGTCTCTGCAGCCGGCTTCCCCGCTCCAATACCTGGGAGCTCTGCCACACTCAGACACCCCCGGTCTTTCTGTGACCCCAAGGGTCCTGAGACCACACTGTCCCATGAGGTTTCCACCCCCCGCTTAGCCATTGGAGCGACGTCCCTCCACGGAGCCGGCTTCTAAAATTTCCGATTTTGTGCTCCGCGGCTCTATCACTTGCCAGAAGCGGCCGAGGGAGTCCCCATCCCCCGCCGTCTATCCTCCCGAATATCGCCTCGGATTCACTTCTCCGCACGTCCTACCTTCCAGAAAGTGGTCGCTTCTCTGTTCAGAGAGTTGTTGCTACTCTCTTCTTTGATCTCCTGTTGAGTTCGTAGGTGTTCAGAATGGTTTGATCCCTATTCAGCTGAATTCCTGAGACCAAACGAAATCCAGGTCTCCTACTCCTCCGCCATCTTGCTCTGCCCCTCGCGTTATGGTTTTGATTTGCATTTCCCTGATGATTAATGATGTTGAGCATCTTTTCATGTACCTGTTGGTCATTTGTGTCTTTTGGAAAAGTATCTATTCAAGTCTCTGCCTATTTTTAAATCAGATTATTTGGGGGTTTTTTGCCATCAAGTAGTATGAGTCTGTCGTGAAGATAAAATGATAGATGAAATAATAGGACACCTACTAGGTGTGTTTCTGTGGCTTATGGATGTCATATGAAGAGGGAGCAGCAAACTGAATGTGATTCCTTTGGGTGGCAAGAAATGGGGGAAAACATCATAGAACTGAGTAGAGTCTTAAAGCACAGCATTCCGGCAAGGTCTGAAAAAAGAAAGCAGAGAGCTGTCCTGATTCATTCCCACTGCATCACGCGGTACCCCAGCTCACTGGAGTAATGGCTGATGTTTCAAATATGGGTCCATTTATATGGATTTTTCCCACCTGCACAGTTTTGTCAACTCTTTTTGTTTATATCTGTTATAAAACTAAATGAATTAACATGGAAATGGAGACAGCATAGATGATACCTCCTGACACCATTCTCTTTGATTTATATAAGGCCCATTATAAAAAAACAAAACAGACAAGGTATTTACTCTCTTGAATTTATATTCTGGTGGTGATACATACAAAAGAACAATGAGGAAAAAAAAAACAGGATAATTCAGATAGAGATGGGCCTAGATGTTGGAGTATTATAATTTGAGAAGAGAACTGGCTTCAGAGAGTGTGGTCAGGGGAAGGCCTCTCTGAGGACAAGACCCTTGAGTTTAGCCTTGAGTAGAGGAAGAGAGTCATGCAATTTCCTGGGGGAAGAGAGTTTTGGATGCAGGAAAGGGGCAGTACGGAGGTCCACAGATGAGATGAGCTCCTGTGGCTGGAGTAGAGGAAGTGAGGAAGAAGGGGAGTCAGAGACGGAGACAGAGGCCGAAGTCCATAAGGCCCTGTTTGGATCTTCTCTAAAAGCCATTTGAATGTTTTGCAATGAGGGGAGAGCAATGGTGATAATATGAGAAAAGTTTATGAAATGATCAGCCTGCTTCTGTGTGAAGTGCAAAGTTGGCAGCAGGGAGACCTGCCAGGGGACAGTTAGAACCCAGAGATAATGGATGAAGGTGGTGATAGACAAGCTTCCAGGGGATCCTGATGCTGCCAGTCTGAGGACCATATTTTGAGAAGCACCATCCCTTTCAGTGGTTCTCAAACTTGGCTGCGCATCAGAATTACTTAGGGAATTTAAGAATCCCAATGCCCAACTTGTGCCCCATACCAATTATATCAGAATGTTTGTGGGGTGGGACCAAGGCATGGGTGTTTTCTGAAACTCTCCAGTGATTCAAATGTACAAACAAGCTTGAGAACTTGTGGCTACAGGTACTGACAGGATGAGCCAATCAGCGACTCAGCTGTGGAGTCTGCAGGCAAGAGCATCTGTGGAATGCCAATGGCCTGTTTTTCTTAAAGTTATGGTATGGGGTGGGGAGAGGACCTGTTTTCTGGGGATGGGGCTGTTTCTGGGTGAAGAGACCCACTCAAAATTTAGAAGTGGAAAGTTCAATAAGAAAAGTCTCCATTAGGGCGCCTGGGTGGCTCCGTTGGTTAAGCGTCCCACTATTGATTTCGGCTCAGGTTATGATCTCAGGGTCCTGAGGTCCAGCTCTGCACCAGGCTTCCTGTTCAGCAGGGAGTCTGCTTGAGATTCTCGCTCCCTCTGCCTCTGCCCTCCTCCGGCTCATGTACTCTCCCTCTCTCTCTCTCTCAAAATAAATAAAATCTTTAAAAAGTCTCCACTTGGCCATGTTTTCTGTTTCCTATTCTATTTCAAAGAAGGCCGATAGTCTGCTTACCCTCTCCAGCCTCTGTGAGTCCCTTGTTTAACTCCTCTCCTGCTTTCAGAGCTGGACCCTATGATCTGGAAGAAACAGAGTACAAATCAAGCCTAACTGCAGCTCATAGCTCATAAACTAAAAGTAAGCAAACTTGATTATGCTTATGCCATGCTGTACAGCATGACAACACTCTGAACTTGGTGGTATATTTAAAATCACAAATGTATGTTATGCTTTCCCCCCCCCGCTTAGTCCTCCAAGCCTTCATTGCTACATGGCCCCCTGCTTTTTCACTTGTGTATTCGACGTTTATGGGTTCTTAATTTTTAATAAATGAGATATTGATTTGTTCTGCAAAATGCTCCAGCAGGTAAATCTTAATTGACTGTTCCTAAAGACCCAGGTTATAAAAAAGCCATCAGATCCCACAATTACACCCTTTTTTTCTTCAAACTTCAGGAGACATGAAAAAGTATTCTCACCTCCATGGCATCCTCCAGAATGGCTCAACCCCCTTAGGAACAGAAGCTTCGCTCGCTCCTAGAGATGTCCAACGGAACTCTGACCTCTCCCAACCCATCATTTCCGGAGTGAATTTTTCAACTCAGACACTTCGATTTGGCTTGGGGGGCTCTCAGCTCTGTGCACGTGCACACACTGGGGAGGGGGGCAGTTTTCTAGAGAATCTAGGGATCAAGTGCCTCATGTTGATCAAGGAAAAGGGTGAGGTTTCAGAATGTAAAGGGATTACTAGAGCCCTGTGGCCTGCCCACATGAGCAGGAATTTTCTATGCGATAACTGTAAAATCACATCTACGCTGTGTACCTTACTGAAATGTTTGCTTGTTGACAGCACAGAAGTGAGGCGGAGGGAAGATGGCAGGGTTGTAGGATGGGAAGGATCATCTGAGTATTACATTCCAGAGTATGCAACTGTATCTTCTGGTCAGATAATTAAACATTAACTTATGACACTAAAATTTAAACACGTGGTTATTAAACTAATGCATGAGGCCATTGGGTTAAACAGAAAAGCCAATCTGTAGTTGCATTCTTGGTCCTGGGTCTGTACCTTTGGGTTTTGAGGCATGGACTAAAATGTTCATTTTTCAAAATATGGCAAAAATCAGGACTTAACACCACCATTAAGGCCTAAACATCTTATGAATAAGAATCTTCAGGAGGTCCCCTGTTCACACTGCAGTAATGTTCTAAGTGGCCCTTGAGCCATTCACAACCAAATGCTCTCTAGATATCCTGAATAGATTAGTGCCAGCATTTGGTGGTGGGGTAAACCTAATTGTCTAGTTACTGCTTCCTTAATTTGATTATAGTTTTCCCCCAGTTTGGCCTACCTGCTGTAATAACGGTTATCCTGTCAAAAGGAATTATTTCATACTGTGCAAAGATTCAGTCGGGGCAGCATATGGTGCTATGCACATCAGCAAGGATGAGGCAAATCAGCTCAGATGGAATCTAAATGAGATGACATAGGCTGATATCATCAAACCAGGGAACCCCAATCCAACAAATTGCAGAACGATTACTGTGCCCTGGGGGATGAAGCTAATACAATTATCTCTGTTTTCTCTAAACACATATATACACATGCACTTTTATGATTCTTTTTTGAGAAAATGATTGCAGTATGGGGGGAAATCAAGCAATATAGAGTACAAAGAGCAAAGCAAAAAAACTACGTGAAGGCACCCCAGTAGAAATAACCCCTAATAGAGGTGTCAGGGAACTTTAGGGAACATCATTTCAGTGATCTATATACAGATAGAAGAAACAGGGTTGGAGATTGAAGGGGGGGGGAATCGGAGGGGGAGATGAACCATGAGAGACTATGGACTCTGAGAAACAAACTGAGGGTTTTAGAGGGGAGGGGGGTGATTCTAGAGGGGAGGGGGTGGGGGGAGGGGTTAGCCCGGTGATGGGTATTAAGGAGGGCACGTATTGAATGGAGCACTGGGTGTTACATGCAAACAATGAACCATGGAACATTACATCAAAAACTAATGATGTAATGTATGGTGATTAACATAACATAAAAAAAAAGAAACAGGGTGGGAAGTTACTAGACAAGCTATTTTTATTAAAATGTATTAAGTTTAACTTACCTAAATGTTAACAGGATAAAAGCCAATAAAATAAAACATACCTGTCTTCAGATAATTTTTTTTTTTAATTTCTAAAAGATGCTTAAAATTTGAAAGGGAAGATTATGGATAGCATTTATAGCTTGAGAATTTTTTTTTGTTTTTTACAAAACTTCCTTTTTGACTTTCAACAGTGTTTATCGATTCTCTGGTATAAATTATAAGGAAATTAGCATCCTGCTCTTTCTCTCCATGTAGTGATTATTATTTATGCTAATTAATTGTGCCCTAACTTTTGTGAGGTTTGAGGCAACAATAAAATAAAAACTCACTTAACCTGTGCCTAAACATTTAAGTATTATAAATGCTAGCTCTTAAATGAAATTCTCTTTATCTTCCTACTTTGACAAATATACTTTCATAAGACAAACTAAAAAACGTGTAAAACTATAGTTTCTGCATATGGCTAAAAGTTGGCAAATATCATAGAGAATTGAATATAATTATTTTTGCCCTGACTGATGTGTTTCAATGTTTAAATAAGTGATCAAGTACATACACAATTTATGAAGTATTAGGTATTTATTTTTGTATTTTAGCCAAGTCACATATTATGTTTTTATAATTGAAATATTCACATAATTTGTATTCCACTGACAGTAGTGAAATAAAAAATTAACATAAAATGTAATTTTCATATTATATATGCAATTGTTTGGGCCAGAAGTGTAAATTAAGGTAAACATAAAAATAAAGCAATCAAAATTATTTTTCATATGGATTTTTCATGAGTGGTCAATGTAGCTTATCATTAAATGTTGTCATGGAGTAGTGTGAGTTCACTCATATTTTTCTCATACTTATGATTTGCTTGGGTGCCACAAGATTCTTTTTTAAAAATCCTTTATCATGAGTTACTTTGATGTAGATCACTTCATCAGGTTTTCTGTTGTCAGCTGCTTTGTATAGCCTGACATGGTAAATGCCATACGATATTTTACCATTCCTCCTAACATTTCAACAAAACTTTCTTTTATTAGATCTCTGAATATTTTCAGACTCCATTTGTTTTGTATCCCATGAGAGGCTGTAGAAGACAGCAGTTTGGAACATGGACCCTGGAACCGCACTGCAGGTGTCAAACATCAGCTCTGCTGCTGACCTTGTAAGAGAACTTGGCCACGTTACTTAATCTCTTTGTGCCTAAATTTTCTCACCTCTTGTGTAAGTCAGCTTGGGCCGCTGTAACGAAATGACTGTGTGGCTTAAATGACAGACATTAACTTCTCACAGTTCTGGAGTCTGCAAGTATGAGATCAGGGTGTCATCATGGCTGGATTCTGGTGAGCGTCTTCTGGCTTACAGATGGCCATCTCCTCACCGTGTGCTCACATGGTCGAGAGTGAGAGAGCAAGAGTGAGACAGAGACAGAGACAGAGTGCGAGCTCTCTGGGGTTTCCTCTTGTAAGGGCACATACCATTGGATCACGGCCCTACCCTTATGACCTCATTTATTTTAACCTTAATTACCCCCTCAGAGGCATATCTCCAAATACAAACCCTAGGGATTAGGGCTTCAATATATGAACTTGGGGAGAGGGGGACACAAACACTCAGTCCATGATACCTATGAAATGGACATCTACTTTCATGTACCTATGATTGCCTTTGTCTATCTTCTGCCTTTCATAGTTTTCACCGTATTGCTCTCACTTTATTTTTTTAAAATTGTATCTTATGATTCTAAAATGATCACTCCCTCAGGTCTGTTATCCATGTTCTGACAACATTTTCCATCCAACTTCTTGCTCTTTGTATTTTCTTTATGTGGATATCTTCTTTGCGATGGTTTGATTTTCCTCTTCTATTTCTTTTCTATGCTCTGCCAGTTCACTTTTCAACTTTTTAGCTGTCTCACCATGAGCTATGTGACATTTCAGTTATTGGAGAATTATTGAATCCAAATTTGTTGGATAATCATAATCTCTCGAGTCCAAATTTGGAGAAAAGTGCCACGCATACCCTGCAAAAGACCGGAGCAAGGTTCATGTAAAGTCTGTACCAGTTTGCAGGATGTACAAGCAGAGTCCTAACTGGGTCTAAGAATATCCAAATTTGGGGGTGCCTTCCTCATGTCTCCCCAGAAGCAGAAGAGAAACTGGAGTCTTATGTGAGGCGGCACTCCCTCTTTCTCCCTTCAAACCAAATAAGGTGGACTATTCAGAAGCCACACTCTCATTCCTGGAGGCCATCGGCTGAACACATATTGTGTTCCCCTTTAGAACCGGGGCCTGGGCACCACCCATCAAACTTGAGGTCAAACAAAGTTCCTTTTGACCCCTGTCTGGCCTGCACGTGTTGTTTTCAGGCAGGGCCTGCCCTAGGCACAACTGCGAAGGCTTCCCCTCTCAACACCTTTCCCTCTTTCTTGCCACCCTGCTCCCTCCCCCATGCACGCCTCCTGTGTTTTCTTTCCTCCAGATCCTGTGTTCAGCTAGCTGTCATTTAGTTGTCGACAAATTGCTGAAAGTATTACCTGATGCCTTTTACTCATCTCACTCAGGAGCATTACATTTTAATAGGCTTACTTAAGACAAGGACATCCACAATACCCAAAGAAATAAATCCTGAACAGTGAATTTTAAGCATCAAGGCTGAAAAAGGGTGCCGGATAGGGCCAGACAGAGATTTTGTAGTAAGGAGGCCCTGATCTTTGTTCTTCAAATCACTGCTCATAAGTCAAGTTCACTTTGGCAGTTCAATATTATTCATTCCCTTCTCTCCTCCCTCCCCTTCCAGGCTGGGTTGCCAAACCAGGGCTCACACACCATTTCTCCTCTGGAGTCCATTCTAGCTCTCAGGTACAGAGACACAGATTCATTTGCCCCTTCCCCTAAAAAATGCCAGTCCTTCCTCTCTCTCTGCCTCCGTTTAGGCTGACCATTTTGTAGGGGTGCCTTCTTTCTTCTTCTTCTTCCTTTTCCTAAATTTCAAAATGTGACTCATCCCTCTCAGTTCCAACATAAATATCCCCTCCTCTGCAAAGACTTCCCCCAAATTCCTTGGGCAGAGCTCATTAAATCTGCTTCCCGGTACCCCCTGCATCCTGAGGACTTCAGGCAAAGCGTATGCTGAAAAGGGTTTCATTAGTGTAGTGTTTGCCTTCCTAGAGGGTGACCTAATCCTAGTCAACTTGGAATGTTTGGCTTCCAGCAAAAGTTTGGGTACTTTGGCATCCAGTAGAAGCCTCATAGGTTTTTTTGTTTGTTTGTTTACCTGTTTTTAAAGAACGATACTTATAGTTTCTGTCATTAACTAGCTCTGTGCTCTTAGTGAAATCATTTCCATTTCTCTGTCCTCCGTTTCCCCAATTTTAAAAATGAGGAAGTTGGACAAGAATTGTCCTAAAGCCTTTCCCAACAATAACATGCTGTGACAGAGCATTGTGGGCCCAATCTCTCCAAAGTGAAGAATTAATATTTTCTTCATTGTATGATAAGAATGGGTTTGTTCTTTGTAAAGAACTGTTGACACATGATTGTGAAAATAAATATTGCCATTTCCACCTACTCATCTGTCCTGGAACCACAAGTTCACATACCAAAGAGAACTGAGAAGGGAGGTGAGAGAAATACTTTCTAAGTTATCAGGGTAGGAGAGCTCCACACCCCAGGTTTATTCAGGGAGTGTTTGCCATGGTTGTCCTCCCGCTCTGCAGATGGGCAAGTTCTGGATGGCTTCTCTGGGCAGCATGAGGGTCAAGGGTGGCTGCCAGTGCATTCGGAGATATCATCACACCTGTCCTTCTTGTTTTCTTTGCTTAGAATATTACAGTTGAAATGCAGAAGAAACCCTAAGGAAATGTGACGTTGAGAAGGCCCTTGCTCTCTGACCATGACGACAGCAAAGACAAACATGTTCCTCTGATGGTTTCATGTGGTTGCCTGTTCCACCCAGTCTTGATGGGTCTGAACAAATACCCATCTCCAAGGGAATGACATTAAACCTGACTTTTTCTCTCTGCCCACTATTAAACCTTTTCCCTCTCCTGTACCCACACTCTGCTCCTGTGGCAGATGCTGTGGGGGCTGGGCCCAGATCCCCTTAACCAGCCAGTGCCCAGACCCAACCTGCTGTGAAAGGTGGCCACTAATGACTCACAGCTACTCCCTTCCCCAGAGAACCACCCTCGGAGGACAGAAGCTGTCTCGCCTGGGAAGATAAACTCCCTCCCCAGAGGCCTATAGCCAATACCTGATGTACATGGGCTACAGAAAGGTGACGTCCCTGCCTAAAAGGAGACGTGTTCTATGTAGCATGCATTCCAGAACCTTTCTCCCATGAATGAGACCAAGGCAAGGCCTTACCTTAGACCACATCCTTGCTAGGCTTCTTCCCCTGCCCTATCCTGTGCCAGGCTCTGCTTCTAAGGAACCCAGCCCAATTCAGCTCATCTCTCCTCAATCTGTCATTCCATATAACCCCCTTCTAGAAAAGCCATTTTAACTGGTAGACAGACTGCTTTGCTGCATGGCTGCCCTTTGGAGGCTCTATGTAATCCTAGCAAATTTCCTCAGTGGTTCATTTATATTTAAGGGGCCAGTGGGTCTTTGGTAATAATGTCTTCAGATCATGGGGGGAGGAGAAAATGAGGCCCTGTGCTGTAGTGGAGGAGTACTGGCTTAGAATGAAGGGGAACTGGGTCCAGTACCATGACCAGCACTCATCTGGACAGAGGATAAGTTTGTGTAGCTCTTGGGTCTCAGTTTACTCCTCTGTCAAGTGGAGAGAGGGAGAAGGTGAGCCTGAATGGAAGTCCCTTCCTGTTCTGCCGTTTTAGGAGCTGATGATTCACACTCTTTCCATTTCCACCCAGAAGGAGCATGCAGAAGAAATATGTGCATGGGGTGGACCCTGAAGTCTATTATTCACTTTCTGCCTCCAAAGCAGAGAAGCTAAACACACATTTTGGTGATATTTATTCAGCACTTAGTGCCTTCAAAGAACTGGTTTTGGATACCATGATCTAAGTACCTACTTTTTGGTGGAAGCTGGCAGGAGGGCTTTCTCATTTCACCCTGGCAACCACTCTCTTCGTGTCTCTCAGCATTCACGGAACTGTAGGAAAGCCTGTTGAAAAAGGCAAAGCCTGCTCAGATCAGCACAGGGCTCCTCCATATAAAGGGGGGAGCTGCTTATTGAATCAATCCTGGGCCATTCAAACATTCATTTAAGAAGTGAACTGTTCACTTGTTTTTTCTTTCCTTTTAATTTTCCAAAATGCCTTCACATCCATTCCTCCATCCATTCTTCCTGGGTCTTATAACCTGCTAACTTGCTACTCCTTGTTACCTTGTAAGGCACCTCTATTTGGAAAACAAACAAACAGAGGAAAAGCATGGTTATGTGACTTGATTTTAAAGTCACAGAGCTTTAATGTCAACAGTAGTCCTAGAGCACAATTCTCAGGCTCTTAGCTGCCTGAATTTCTACCAAATTACATGGCCTTTCTCAATAGTTGAGAGTTTCCCTAAGTGTTCTCTAAGGATTTCCAATTCCTTGGAAGGTGGATACTTGTTATGCAGAAGGGAGTGGCCGATGATGAAATAAGTTTGGGAAGTGAATGTGACATTAAGCAGGCTACTTTTCAAAAGATATCTTGGAGCCCTGTGCTACTGAAGTGTTCCAAGGCAAGGCAATGCATGTAGCAACTCCAAACATACATGACCATACAGACCTTTACTTCCAGATCATCTTGCATCTTGGAAAGCACTCTAAGAAAGCATATTCATTGGTGTATATAACACCCAAAGTTTGGCTATTTGGATGATTTCTGGTACCAAGTAAGCATAACCTACTATTCAAATTATTTCCGTCACCAGTACCCTAATGCCTCAGTTTTGGTTTTTTGTTTTTGTTTTTATTATTCATTTTAGAGAGAGACAGAGAAAGAGAGTGAGCATGTGAGCGGGGAGGGGCAGAGAGAGAAAGAGAGAGAGAATCTTAACAAGGTTCCACACCCAGCATGGAACTTGATTCAGGGCTCAATCTCAGGACCCTGAGATCATGACCTGAGCCGAAATCAAGAGTCAGAGGTTTAACCAACTGAGCCACCCAGGTGACCCTGGTTTTGTTTGTTTTTTGAATTGGTGCATGCCTATATGCTAGCAAACCCTACTTGGTTGCAATATGATGAGGACTGACTGACCACCCTTGCACAATTGACTCACACCCCATCCTCACAAAGGCTGCAGTAGGCTAAAGGGGCCTCATGACTTCCAACATTCTGGGCATTCCAGGTATACCACATCTGAAACAGCTTGTAATATCTTAACATTAAACCTCATCCAAGCTGCTTTCCCATGAGAAGCTCCACAGCCCTCCAAAACAGGTTGTCAGCCATCTATAATTACAAGCATTTAATTGTCCACATAGAATAAAATTTCAAGGACTCTCTCACCATTGTTTCCGTGTAGACATATACTTCTTTCAATTAAATAGCAAGTACCTATGTTGGACTCACTTTATACTCCTCTCCAGATTGCTCTGCCCGTCATGTCCCTAGGTCTTGGATTTAGCTCAGGGGACAGCCCCGGCTGTTGCCACCCTGTTTGTTCTCACCACTGGCAGCAGCTCAGGTGCCCTATACAGACTTTGTTGGCTCTGCAGAGGTTCAGGCTCTCTTCATTTTGGGACATGGATTAAACACCAGGGCATGAGGCGGGGGTTTGACCCTCTCTCAGAAGGACTAACACAACCTGGTAGTGTGTGTGTGTGTGTGTGTGTGTGTGTGTGTGTGTGTGTGTGTGTGTGTGTGTGGGGGGTGAGGTTGGTGGGATTAACACCCAGTAAGACAACACCTGACCAGTAAGAGGCAGAAGGCAGAAAGAAGCCAACAGGAAAACTCTGCTTCTGCACCCAACCCCCCCAACAGATTGTTCTGAGATTGCTCCTTGTGACATCTCCTGAGCCTTTGTAGCAACCATCTGTGTTTTCTTGTGCAGCTACAGCCTGCTCAGAAGGCACCACCTTTGACTTGTTCTGCCTGCTTCCCTCGCCCGACTTCCTATGCCCTGGAATCCTACCCCCCCCCCCGGTGAAGTGTTGGCATTTAAACCCTGCCTTAAGCTCTGTCTTAGGGAACCCAGGCCAACAGTTCCACACATATCCAAGGGGTTTCCCTATTTTTGAAACAACCATCCTCATAATCACAGCTCATGTATGCCGAACCTTACTATACAGACTTTTACACATAACATTTCTTACTTGCCATTTGAAGAGAATACAGTTCAATAGGCAACTGCTTATAACCCTTTCTTTACTCTTAAGGGTCTTAAAGTAGATTTTTCCCAAAGTCTTTCCTGTAGAGACAGATGTAGAAGTTTGTTAAGAAAATATTTAGGCTCTAGACAAGGATGCTGCCAGGTTTTATCACTGTTGAAGCATGATCGGCTCATGATCTTTGACCCCAATTCTGTTCAAGGGATAAAATGCATTCAGATATGAAGTGGGACTAGCATACTTTCACATTCTGTAGGGGCTGTAGGTTGCACACGGGCCTAGAAAGAAACACAGATTAGTTTAATAATAAACTTCAACATAGCAACAGAAAAAAAAAAGGATTAATTCTCTATGTTTCCATAGCGAAATTATATACAGCTAAATTTTTATGAAAACTTGGTTCTTTCCTGTGGCCTAGATAATATATATATTTCCTGGACTGGAAGTGAGAAGGATTTTTTTAAACAGTCATCTATAGAGATGTTTCTACGAACTAGGAACATAGATTCTTTCTGTTGGCAGCTAGAAGACCCCCTCTTCCCAGAGGAGATTATGAGAGTCAGATAGAACAGAATAGGCCAAGCTACTATAACAAGGCAATTATCTCAGTGGCTTTATAATGGTAAAAGCTTGTTTCTTACTCCATGTCCATCAAGGGTAGGTAGGGGCTCTGCTCCAAGTCACCCTCAAACTGGAAGCAGCCATCACCAGACCACAAGACAGTCACCTTGGCAGGAAAGAGAAGAGATGGTTTAGTAACTCTTAAAGCTTCAACAGAAGGTGCCATGATTATTTCCACCCAAATTTTAGTGAGCAAAGCAAGTCAGATGGCCACAGCTCATTTCAAAGTGATTGGCAGACAAGAGTTCTACCAAATGTCCTAAAGGAGTATTAGAATATTTGCTCTCAGCCCTTATGACTGGCTCTAGGCACTGTCAGCAAAGAAAGCAATTACATCCTGTGAAAGGAAAGTCAGTAAACATTTTGCTCTAGGTACAGCTGGCCCTGTCTGAGGTCACAGTGGACATCCGGTTGCTCTCAGACATCGGAAGGTACCACCACACAGGCATAACCACCTACTACTACTACATACACACACCCCTCCTCAGATTGCCTAGGAAAAATGTTTACTTAAACCCCCATAGAAGAGGGAGGAGAACTGGACTCCCCCACTCTGTGTTGAAGAGCTAAGAAGAGGGACAAGTAAAAGCTTCCCAGCCCCCTGTTAGGACAGAACGGTGTTCAGAAATCATGTCCCAATTGTTCTCCGCTGTGCCGAGGGCTTCCCTCTCCTCTTCCTACAGACTTAGCCTCAGCAGTGGAAAGAAGTCCCTAATGATCTGACACCCAGAGTCCATTGCATTCAGGTG
This sequence comes from Zalophus californianus, assembly GCF_009762305.2. Taxonomy (NCBI): domain Eukaryota; kingdom Metazoa; phylum Chordata; class Mammalia; order Carnivora; family Otariidae; genus Zalophus; species Zalophus californianus. The sequence goes on from NC_045600.1 coordinate 89,296,601, forward strand.
CATCACTCTTCTCTGGAAACCTTTGTGAATGCAATCCCTAAGTTCTTTGCAGATAGTATTCTGTCAACCCGGGAGTTGGCTTGTTTTCTGTGGTGCTTTCTTAGCAAAAAGCCATTTTCCCAGAGGGTTCCTGTGAATGGTTCCTATAAACTGGAGTTAAAAGACATCATGGCCAGAGGCCTTTTAAAGAAATTTCTGTTCTTTCTTCTCCAAGCTTTTAAAGATCACATCTTCAGAAGCCATTTTCTTTATCTATCTAAGGCTAAGTAGAGAATTCTATAGGGCAGAGACAGAAGGAGAACATTCTTTATGAAAAAGAAAGGAAGAAAGAAAGAAAGAAAAGAATAAATCATAAAGCATTTTTAGGTACAGGAACCAAGAAACTTTGATACTGGGCGTATTTTTATCACTCTATAAAAATGTCTTTGTTTCTTCTTCAATTCCATTAAATGGGACAAAGGAGAAAAGTACATTTCTCGTTTTCTCCTCTGAGGTTATTCCCCCTTGACACAGCCCACATGCCCAGAGTTTAGTGCATTAGCATCACTAAGATCCACAAAGGTCTTGCCTCCCTGCTCATCACCTTTTAGATCCTCTCTGGCTGCTTGGAAAGCAGGCTGCTGTTTAATGAGACAAATCCCCCTTGGAGGCTCCTCTTCCCTCTAGGAATTCAGTAAGTGCTTTATATAAAACAGTAATAGGATGGCTCAGCCAGACTCTCTGGCTCACATACACTAACTGGTGTTCCCTTTGGGAAGGAAGAGCAGGTAGCCGAGTGATAAGGCCATTAGGACTGACTGCGCCCTGTGAGCTCCGAGTCCCTGAAGCCACTTTTCTTGCCTGTTGTAAGTATGAAAGGAAGTCGGTGAACGGCTGATCAGAACAGACTTGCTGGTGGGATGTAAAGATGTCCACGGGCAAACTCTGGATAATAATGGGCAGACAGTGATTTAGTGCTGTGATTATTGCGCAGCACAGGCCGGAAGTAGTACCGGGCCCCGGAAGCTCAGAGGAGCTACGGAGGAGTGATGAGAAACCAGACGTGGTAGCCCCACGCAGGTGAGAGTGCCTGCTCCTGGCATTAGAAGAGGGGATCCTCTGGGAGGCCTTAGCAACGCCTCCCAGAAGTCCGGGAGACAGCGGGTAACCTCTCACACCTGTGAGAATTTCTCTCCTCCTTACATTATTGCTTCACCTTTGTCCTCTGACTTCAGAGAGTTTTGGCTTCCTTATGACTCCAGACTTTAGGAGTACCTGGGCCTCTGCCTCTGTTGGGTTCTTTTCCCTAAGAAGTTGAGAGATCTCAGTGTTGTATGATCTCAGCAATTTTTAAGACTGACAGTTGGAGTTAGGGAGAAGCTAGTTAAAGCCCCAAGCAGTGTCAGAATGGGATAAGGGGTGAGGGTAGAGCTTGAGATGGAAGTTGGTGGAGCAGAATGAAGAGTGACATGAATAGAGTTGTGTTTTTCTTTTTCTTTCTCTTCTTTTATTATTATTATTTTTTTGCATGGTGTTTATTGATATTTCCCTATCGACTGCACAAATTAGAAATTCTGTTCAAACAGTGAGATGATTTTCAGATATGTCCACAAATTCATTGATATGCCTCCCTTTCAGAGATGGAGACTAATTCCCCTCCCCTTGAGTATGGACTGGACTTAGTGCTTTCTAACAAATAGAATAAAGCACATGGTGTGACTTTGGAGACTAGATCATAGAAGGCCCTGTGGCTTTATGTTTGTTCTTTTTCACTTTCTCACTTTGAGCATTTGTTCTGGGGGCAGCCAGCTGCCATGTCATGAAAACCCTCAGGCAGCCCATGGAGAGGTCCACGCTGTAAAGAACTGAAACTTCTGCCAACAGCAATGTGAGTGTGCCGTCTTGGAAGCAGATCCTCCAGTTCCGGTCAAACCTTCATTGCCTATAGCCCCAGTCAGCATCCTGACTGCAGCCTCACGAGAGATCCTGAGCTAGACCACCCAGCTAAGCCACTCCCAAATTTCTGACCAGCAGAAATTTGAGACAATACGTTTGTAGTTTTGAGCCACTAGGTTTTAGGATGATTTCTTTATGCAGTAATAGATACCTCCAGCAACTGGGATTGTAGTCGCCAAGACACAGACTGTGTCCAAAGTAACAGATGACCATTATAAAGTCTGTACCAGTGTTCCTCTAGTGAATGCCATAGTTCATTAACACCTTAAAAATCTAAAGAGGAAGAAAAGGAAAATGAGCCAAAAGCTTTCCATTCGGTGTTTGTTCTTGGCAAAATGAATCTGTTCTTTAAAACATCTCAAAATTTGTTCCAGCGTACTTTTCCTTGGGCCAGGTGAAGAAACCCTCACACTGAAGCTATATCCAGAGCTGTGGTCATTTATTCAGATAGTTTAGAAGATATATTTTCTTATTCTGGGTTTAGAGATCCTCAGATTGGCAAAATTGGAACAGAAAGGAAGAAGGGAAGGAGGAAAAGAGGAGAGAATTGAGTAAAAGTAAGATCTATAGTTTATATTAGTTTGTCTGTGAAGCACCAAAAAAAGTAAGGAAATCTCATATTCTAGCAGCTAGGGAAAAGGTGTCCTCCCGCAGTTCAAGTTTTTATGAATTTTGTCCCCAAGCTTTTCATACATACCTTGATTTATTAGCCTTTCTCAGCATTATATCTTGTAGACCTGCCAGAAGAACACAGTGGAATGAAACATCTGGCAAATTTTCCCAGATCCTATTATGAAATATCTTCAATTTTCAATTCAGTGAAAAGTAAACAAGTCATTGTCTTCCCCAGAAGTAATTCACTTTGCTGTCAGAGCCCGTGGGCCGAAGGCGATGGAGGTTTCCAAGTCCGTCCTCGGCTGCTGGGCATGTGGGGCGCCGTCTCTTTGCAGTCTGGGTTAGCTGCAAGGTTAGGTAACTCCTGGATGCTCTACCTAAACAAATACATCTGCTTGCTCAGTGAAGTGGTTATTATCTTTTATTTCCAAGTGATCTGCTTTGATGCTCTTAAAGGGTCACTTATGAATTGACATTATATCAGCAAATAGTAATTGCTTAATTTCTGCAAAAATGTCTAGGTTCATTTCCATTCCAACTTTTCAACCCCCCTCCCCTACACACACACACGCATACTGCTAGGCTTAAAAAAGCCAGCGAAGATAACATGGCCCCCTCCAGCTGCTTATAGTAGCACATAGCCAGATTCTTTTTCAAAGGAAGAATTCTAGCAGATCTTTTCAATGTCAGTCTGTCCTGAACCTGAATTTAAATGCACAATATTCCTGAAGTCTTTGTAATCATTCGACAGAAAACAATTCCAAATTACTAAAAAAGAGACTATTATGCCTGTGAGTATTTCCAGGGATTTTTTTTTTTCCAATAAGGCATCTTTATAGACATAATACACAGAGATACTAAGCAGATACACTTGACTGACAGACAGGGAGGACTGAACCATTAGGACTTGAAACAAGCACCTACTGGCCTTCAAATGTGCTGAGCCTCTTCCAAGACACTGAATGACTTAGGACCAGATGATTCTGTAACTATGCAGATGAAGAAACTGAGGTTGAATATGGGAAAGAAATTCGGTGATTGTTTCACATCAGTGATGTCAGTGTGGTGCAAACAATTCAGATGCAGGATGTCGGGGCGGGGAGGGGGGAGGCAAAGATAAACAACTCCCAAATTAGAGTGGGTGAGTTGATCCTAAAATCAGCACAGCAACCCCACTGCAGAGACTCAGAAATGACCCACAATAGGACATTTTAACTGTTGCTAACATCTGATCCATTTGAATCATCCAAGGCTGTGTCAGCAATCCAGAAAGTGGAAGGCCTCCTTTCACAACAATGAGCTCTGCTTCATCCTCGGAGAGATTAAATGATAAAGATGTGAGGAGGGGAAGCTACGATTAAGTCCTTTTTGATATTTCTCATATCAAGCACAGTGCTGGGCACATAATAATCATTCAATAAATATTTGCTGAAATGAAAACATGACATAGTTTCCATCATTTTGGATCATACTCTCTACATTAGCTGTCGCCTTCTTCCCTCCTTCTTCCTTTTGAAGCTAAATGAAGGCAGAGAGAAGCAAGCCGCAGCATTCCCCAACGCGCCTTTCTTGAAGCAAATGAGCCAGCTGGAAACCCTCAAACTTTAGGAATATTGTTCATGCAGTTTCTCTGTCTTTCTCTCATTTTGATTTCACTTTCATAAGCACTAAGCCTATTAATGATTCTGCCCAGGGTGGCAAGCAAGGGAGAGGGAAAGGAACACAACCTGCATTTTGCCTTTCCTTTTCTCAGAGAGCCAAATTATGTTATTTTTGTAAAAGCATCTCTCCCCTTTCCTATCGTCAGCTTCAGTCATCTCTCTTAGTTGATGGTGGAGCATCTCAGCGTGGGGGCTGCTTATCTTGGGGGGGAATCTGGTGGTGGGCTTTTAAAGTTGCCCCAAGCTGAGCTGGATGTCTGCAATTCCCGGTGCTACTTATTTAAAACAAAAAAATAAAAAAAAAAAAGAAAGAAAGGGAAAAACAAAGAGTCATTGCCGTCTCCTCTGGTGCACTGGTATAGAAAATGCTAGTGAACATTTTCATTTTCAGCTCCAGTTTCTTATTCCTCGCCGCGGAAGAAAGAGCAGGCTAGTGAACTTGGAGCTTCACAGGCCCCGTGCTCATGCTCAGCTTTTTTGTAAATATTGTAATAAGCACCTGGACGGGAGAAGAAAGGCATGGGAGAATGTCTAAAGACAGTCTGAGAGGGCTCCAACTAGTAGAATTTTCTTCTGTCCTGAATACTTCTCCGCCTGTTTGAAAATGCTAATCCAGGTTTTTTTATAGTTGGCCTCAGCCTGCGGCCAGGCAGCCAGGATTGACCCTTTCTGCCTCATCTATGGGTCAGAAGTCTTGTAGAAAAAGAGTTTGCCACAGTGTAAAACCGAGGGCAATTGATGCTGGAGCTAACGGCAAATGGCCCTGGTGTCTTCTTATTTTACATGAAAAAAAATGGCAAAGCTTATTCCAAAACTGCTTTAGGAGACCAGCCCTTGGAAAACAGTGGTCTCAGGAAGCCTCAGATGAGGCTATACTTGGCAGTAAGGAGAACCGTGGTTCCTTCACTAGGCGCCTCACTCAGGACCAGAGAGGAGAGCCGGGGTGAAAGCCACTGAGCAGACACAAAGCATTTAATGCAAACACATGGGCTCACCACGTGCTGCCCATTGTGTGCTCCCCGGGCTACTTCCGTTCATATGCAGGGGACTCTGTGGCCTGGAGGAAGGGCCCTAAGTGGCAGAGGCAGACACTAGCTCATCTAATCACTGAGAAATTAAGTGACTCCACAGCCAGGCAAGAGGACCTGCCTGCAGGGCACGGAGCCGTGCCTTCTGCTATGTTGTGTAGAATGCTGAGCTTCTTAGACAAGCCAAATGGGAACCACAAATCAAAAACCAGTAATAGATACACAAAAAATAAAGAGAAAGGTATCCAAGTATATCACTAAAGAAACCCAACTGACCAGGAGAGAAGAGAGTGAGAGAAGAAAGGGACAGAGAACTACAAAAACCACCATAAAATATGTAACAAAATGGCAATAGTACATACCTATCAAGTGAATGCCGAGCTTCTACAAACATCTAGCCCGAGTGGCGCCAGTTAGGAAAACTAATTCAAAGTTTAAAATAATAGAGCTAAAGGGAAGGAACAAATACTGTTTTGTGAAACTGAAGGCAGTTTTTCAGCCTGCAGGGGCGGGGGGGTTTCCATGTGTGTGGAAATCATGAGTGAGGACGGACAGGCACTATTATTTAAGGGGTTTTTGTTAGGGAGGCGAGGGCACGGAATGGGGTTGTCAAGACCAAAGAACGTAAACTATCGTGCACTGTAAAGCAGTGATGAGATTGAGAGCTCGTTTTCGTGTGAGATGAGGTTTCCTTTTCGTCTGTCCCAGCCTCAGGAGCGGGGTGGGGTAGAGGGGGTTCAATCAGGTGAACATGGGTCCCCGTGATAGGAAGAGGTAGCCAGTCCCGGGGAAAGAGCTCCCACGAAAGGACTCCCCGTGCTGGGGAGCCCAATGCGGAGGGCTCAGCGACTCTGACGTTCCACAGCCAGTCTCAGTCTGTCTCCAGTCTGTGCTAGTGGCCCCCATGCCTTCTAGAGAGCTTGATGAGCCATTAAGTTTAGGGTCTCACTGGTGACACCACCACTACGGTGAGCTATGCTCACAGGTTCCCGGAGCCCAGAGGCCAAAAGGGACTGAGAAAGTGAGCCGGGTTTGGAGAGTCTGCTCACAGGTGACACCACGACACCTGGGGACCAGAGAGGAACTCTCAGAAGTGTCTGGGAGGTCACTAAAAGTGTGGCAGTCAAGCTGGGGGATGGGCTGGAGCCATTTTCCTCTAATGGTAAAACCAAAGCTAACCTGAACGTCCAGGACGGGAGGAGAATGCATCCCATGACCCTTGAGTGCTCCTCCTAGAAACCACCTTGTTCTCTGAGCACAGCAGTGGTCACAGCGCCAATCATGGCAGGGTGGACTAACCACATCTAGTTTCAAAAATGCTGATTGACTGCCTCTGCCATCATGTAATTCCTAGGCAGCCTTCCTCAACTCCCTGACTCCTCTCCTCCACTCTCTTCCTCAGATCCCTGTGGAAGTTCAGCAGTTAGCAGCCCAGTGCGTGCAGGGCCTGCCAAGCCTGGAGGCTACACCGTCAGTCAGCAACTTACCGCCAGCCAAGGAGCGTGGGAGGCTGCGATGATTTATTAGATTTATTATTTCCACCAATATGAGCAAACAGGCCAAACTATTTTTTTAAAGGCCAGGAATGAAACTACTACTCCTGAGGTACCATTAAGCTGAAATAAAATGATTGGTGGAGAGTTTTCGTGTAATATCATGCTAAATGTGTAATGGTATAAGGTTAAATTGCTTTCTGCTCTCTGCTCTTTTTCTCTTACGGTCTGATACTCTGTGTGATATCGTCCCGTGATATATATTTTCCATCACTAAACCAGAGAAAATGTTACTTCATTGTCCTGAGACTTGATGAAAGTCTCATTTTGGTTGTGTCCTTATATTTTTTTCTATTCTTCTTCTTCAGGTTTGTTTATAGTTGGCCTCAGCCTGCGGCCAGGCAGCCAGGATTGACCCTGTCTGCCATTGCAGCTTCATCTATGGGTCAGAAGTCTTGTAGAAAAAGAGTTTGCCACGGTGTAAAACCTGTTCTTAGTATTGGGTTGAATTAACACAGAGATAATGAGTTCTGATACATGCAAAACCCGTGTAACCACTTCCTTCATCAAGGCGTAGAATACCTCCCTCATTCCAGAGAGCTGTCTAGGACCCTTTCTAGTTATTCTCAACCGTTTCCGTCCCCTGCATGGTAACCTCTGTTCTGATTTCAAAGGTTAATTCTGTCTGTTCTTGAACTTCATATCCATAGAAACACACTATACATAGTCTGTGGTGTCCGATTCTTTTACTCAACAAGTTTTGAATACTCATCCATGTTATTGCACTTATAAATAATTTGTTCTTTTTTTATTGCTGAATTGTATTCCATTATATAAGTGTACCACAATTTGTATATTCCTTCTCCTGTTGATGGGCATTTGGGTAGCTTTCAGGTTGGAGTTATTGTGAATAGAGCTGCTAGAGATTCTTATGCAAGTCTTTTTGTGGGTATGTTTTCCCTTCTCCGAGTAGGAGTAGAATGGTGAAATCAAAGGGTAGGTGTATGTTTAACATTACAAGGAAATGCCAAATTGTTTTCCAAAGTGGTACAACGTTTTTCATTTCCACCAGCGGTCTGAGAGCACGGGGTGTTCCATGTCCTAGACATACTGTTTGACTCAAGCCATTCTAGTCGATGTGAAATGGCATTTCATTGCGGTTTTTATTTTTCATTCTCCTAATGATAATGATGTTGAGCCCTTTTTTTATGTGATTATTGGCCATTTACATCTTTCTTTTGAGAAGTGTCTATTCAAATATTTTTCCCACTTCATTATCGAATTGTCGTTTTTATTACTTGTGTATTTACAGAGGTTTTTATATACATTCTAGATACAAGCTCTTTGCCATATTGTAAATATACTCTCTAGTCTGCCTTATCTTTACATTTTCTTAACAGTATTTCAAAATAATTTTTAAATTTTGACAAAGTCCAGTTTATCAACTCTTTTGTATTTAGCATTTTTATTTCCTTTAGAAAATCTTGGTTCACCTGTTTGGGTCTTTTTTTTCTGAAATTTTTAAAAAACATTTTCTAAGTATCCTCAATAATAAAAATTTCCTGGTTGTCCATGTTCACAAAATATGTCTTTATTTTCATTATTTTTACTTTAATTACCCAAGTGTGGCAGTGTGCTAGTAAACTGGCTTTCTCGGGGGTTGGGGGGAGAGGAACCCCTGATTTATGTAGCATTTGCCAATTTCCATGGTGTGAGCGCTCCCACCATGATTTATTTCATGCTAGCAATCATTTAACAAGTGGCTTGCTAAATTCCTGAGTATTTAACAATCAGCTCTCACTAGCTATTATGATTCCCTCCAGCACATCACTGCAAATGCCACAAGAAGACAAGTGGCAAGAGGTAAACCCTTAGGGAAGGGCTGTTCCCAGGGACATTGGAAAGATGCCATGTTTTGGGGGACATCTGGCTACAGAAATTGGAGAGTCAGTGGCCATGACTAACAACAGAACCTGACCTGACTTCCAAATTGTGGCTGATACAAATAAAAGTGCAGATATGCATGTGCAGGAGTTAAAAAAAAATTAAACACTTCAAATGAGGAACCCACCGTCCTGGCAAATTAGTATAAAAGCAGAGGCTCTGCCGATATTCCCATTTTGGGGGACATTAAGGGTCCCCTTCCTCCTGAAAATGACTGGATGAGAGGATGGAGGATGGACATTTAGACTATAGACAAAGGGTGCAAAATGACTCAACAGGGAGTGATTGATGGAGTGACCCCTGGATACGTCGTGCATAAGGTGTTCACTTGGAGGAGGAATTAAACATTAAATGGCAAAAGCCCAGTGAGATGGTAAGTGAACACATTTCATCCCCAGCTGCTGTGGTCAGGTGGTAGGCTTGATATTGTCACACAGGAAATGGCCACAGAATCAGGACCTTTGAGTCATAAGAAAGAGCCTCACAGATGACTTTCTTTTCATCAAGAAGATAAGAAAATTTACAGTAACTTCCTATCACTGCAGTAAGCAGAAGGAAATTTTTCATAGCAATCATTCTATACAGGATTTTCATATTAGAGTAGAAAAACCTGGATATTTGCAGCTGTGCATCGTTTTTCTGTAGCAGCAATAACAGATACAGAGTAAAGGAAACACATTTTAAAATATTTATTCTTTCAAAAATAAGCTTTGGCCAATTATAAACTGAGATTTAGAGGTATTTTCATTTTATGCATCACATATTTTATATATTAAAAATATATGTTTTATATGTACGTTTTATTTATTCTACTAAGTATATCACATATGCCAGCATACATATTTAACTTAGTTCAAACGGTAGTAATAAAATGAACGCACTTATACTCACCATCAAGCTTATCTAATAAAACATCACCAGGGCGCCTGGGTGGCTCAGTCAGTTAAGCGTCTGACTTGATTTCGGCTCAGGTCATGATCCTGGGGGCATCGGGCTCCATGCTCAGTGGGATTCTCTGTCTCCCTCTTCCTTGGACCCTCTCCCCTGTGCTTGCTCTCTCTCTGTAAAATAAATAAATAAGTCTTAAAAAATTAGAAAAATAAAACATCGCTAATGCCAATATTTATCCATCCCTTGATCCATTTCCCTCACTCCTTCCATCACAGAGGAAACTCTTCTCCATTTCAGGCCCCAGCGGTTTTCCTAGGCAGCCATTCTTTGGAGAGAATTCGATGCAGGGAATTGGTAACCCAAGTGATGGAGCAGTCGAGTACCAATCAGGAGGTAATGAAAGACTAGCAACAGCAGGAAGCCAGTATCATACCCAGGTAAGAGACAAAGGAAGGACCGCGTGTTACCGGAGCCTAGGAGTCAGGTCATGTCCAGGGGATCCTATCTGCTGAGACCCGGAGCCAAGGAGGAGGCATGGCTACTGCCAGAGAAACCATCCAAGGCCGAGTGGAAGGGAAGAAAGTGCTGGGCATCTCTCTTACCCTTATCCTGCAGTCTTCTGTTAGTGTCTTCCACGAGGTGAATTCAGCCGGCAGCCAACTGACCCTGGGGTCTGGAATGTGGAGCAGAGCAGACGGGGATGAGGAAGGAACCTGAGCACAGAACGCATACAGTGTGCAAGCAAAGAATTCTTTCATCTTCGGCAGAGTTAAATAATCATGAATATTATGTATGTGAAAACAGCCTCAATGCTCAGCAATGAATGTTTAATTAATTATGAAATATTACGTGGGCTTTGAAAAACACTATTTAAAAGAAATTTATAATTACATGAGAAAAAAATTTAAAGTTTAAGATTAAGTAAAAATATAGAAAAATGTTGCCTATACGTTCAAATTACAACTTGAAAATAAATGCGCACTGATGTAATAATACCAAATATTGTGCATCATTTCAACTACTTCAACTATACACAGAAAAAAACTGGAAAGATGAATACCGAAAGGTAAACAATATCCTGTTTTGAAATAATGGGTATTTGTATTTTCTTATTTATGTGTTTTTGTATTGGGCAAGTGACCAACACTGAGTACTTATTACTTTTATAATTAGATCAAAAGGTTATCCTCCTTCACACCTGGAATACGGAAGCTCCCAGGGAGATTATCTGCTATTTGGGGACATTATTATTAAGAAGTCATGATGCTCTCATGCGTCTTACAGTATTTACATTTTGTAAAGCACTTCTAGTATTTTTTTTGTAATAACCAGATGGGTTAGGTTTTCCTGCCTTGCAGGTAAAGAAATGGAAACTATACAAGGTAAGACTGGTAGTAAATGGCAGAGCCAAAGTCAGAGCACCGGCCTTGGTGTTCCTCATCCATGGACACTCTGGGAGTCATTAGTGCTCTTCTCCAAATAGTTCATACTCTCCTCTTTCAAGACACATGGTAGGAATTCCCCATCTCCTGGGAAGTTTGGTCATGTGATTTGCTTTGGCCAGTGAAACGTGAGCAGAAATGATATGTTTCATGTCTTGGTAGACACTTTAAAAGCCAGTGTGCAATTAGTCACAATCTCTTCCTACAGCTATGGAAATCACGGGAACACACTTAGAAATAAAACCTGTATCACTCTAGGCCTCTGAGATCTCCATCTGTCTACCTGCTTTGGGCATATTGCATAAACAAGAACTAAGTGTTGGTCGTGTTAAGCCACTGAGATTTGGGGGATCCTTGTTTGTACAGCTTAACAACACATTTCGATCAAAACAGAAATTATTCTCTTCACAGCACTAAACTGGGTATCTTATATTCCCATCTAGTCTCAAAGACAATTGACCAGTAACTATTTGTAGCAATAGCATATACAGTCAACAAATATAAATATAAATATTAGAGCAAAAGAGTCAAAGATATATTTTTAAATTATTTTGGATTATTTTATACATGGTAAAGAAGTAATTGTGTAAGTTCAAAGAGAGATGGAAATAACAAGTGTGGTTTGGATAAAAACTCTTAGCACTGTGCATTTGCTGTTTCTCTTCCCTTCTTTAAAAGATATTTCTTGTTTTATTTATTTCCTTTATTTAAAAGACACTAAGGCGGTCATAAATAATATGCAGGTGATCTGAAGGAGGCAGGAGCATAGCAGTCAGGTGAGGCCAGGAGATTGGTTACATACAGGGTGAGGGAGATATTGGGGGCCAACTTTCTCACTGTCAGGGAAAGGAAGTACAAGTATAGAAAGGGGGAAAGCTAGAATAAACCCTGCCGTGTTGTACTGGAATCAAGAGTATCAGTGAGGGGGCACATGGGTGGCTCAGTCAGTCAAGGGTCTGATGCTTGATTTCAGCTCAGGTCATGATCTCAGGGTCCCGGATTCTAGCCGCATATCAGACTCTGTGCTCAATGGGGAGTCTGCCTGAGGATTTTCTCCCTTTCCCTTGGCCTCTCCCCCAGATCACAGTCTCTCTCTTTCTCAAATAAATAAGTAAATCTTAAAAAAAAAAGTATCAGTGAGCACCCATGGTTTTCGATATAGTTGGGAAGAGAATAAATATAGAATATGTGTATATGTGTGTATGTATACACATATGCGTATATATGCACACATCCATGTATACACACACACATATACATACATACACATATATACCTATATATAAATGACTGATTTCCCAGGGTTGAGTCAGGCAAAGAACAAGGTGAGTCTGGGACATCTTTTTAATAACAGAAAGTAAGGAAATGATCAAGGAATGATGGAGGCATGCCAAAAGTTCACATATATATAGGGCTTCCTTTGGCCAGACTTGGACAATTTGAGCATCAAAATAGATAATACTATGAGGGTGCATTACAACATGTTGAATAAAATAGGAAGCCATGAGCCCACACTGATAGAAAGAAATGAATGAATAAATTAATGAACTGAGAACAAAAGTCTTTCTTAGGATAGGAAATCAACTAATGAATGTAGAAAGAATGATAGTATTGGGTAATTGCAATTTCCATCACAGCAACAATCAATTCGGGCAAAAACAACAAAAAAACCCATACCAAAGGATGCTAAAACTTGTGTGCAAAAATGAGATGAGAAAAACGATTTTACGTAGTCTCAAAATATCACCGCACAGTACATTTATCACAGCATCTATGATGTTCCCTCCACAAAATATGTAATTGGGGCCTAATCATAAGGAAGCACTGCAAAACCTAAATTGGGGAAAATTCCATATAATGACTGGACTATGGTCTTAAGGACGTCAAGGTCATGGAGATTAGGGAAGACTAAGGAACAGTCCAGGTTAAAAGACTCGGATGCTGACAACTGGCTCAGTAGATGATCTTTGTGTGGACCTTCTGCTATAAGGGAGTTCGCTGAGACATTTAGCAAAACTTGAAGGGTGCTCTGAGTCGAGAGTTCATGGGAAGTTTTTCTACTATTTATGCAACTTTTCTGTGAGTTGAAACTGTCAAAATAAAATATTTACCAAATCTCTTTGCATGATACAATAGGTTTTCAGTAGCCAATAAAGACAGGGTGAGAAGCAGGGAGTAGAGAGGGGACGCTGTCCCTGGGAGAGACCATAAGGCATTGCCACTATTGCTCACAGGATTACCCAACTCAGTCAGCCTCTCATGAGCTCCCACTGTTTCACTGTGACCAGCGGTGACAGGGACTGAGGTTGGGGTGGGGTGGGTAAAGAGGCTTGCCACTTTCGGGAAATTCTGCTTTGCACATTTCGGTAATAGAAGTTTCGCGAGCGTAGGCAAGAGAAGGAGGAGGGTAAGGGCACAGAGGTAAATACATGAACAGAAGGCAAGGTAAGCTGTGACCCAAGCAGCTAAGCAGACAGCGGACCCCTGGGGAGAAAGGCAGGAGAAGGAAGCCTGGGAACAAGAGCCTGGGAGAGGAGGAGCCTCTGCGAAAGAGAAGAAAGGGAGAGTGATGGGTCTGAAAAGCAAAAGTAGGTAGCCAGGGTGCAGAACTGGGTGCAAAGAAGCCACACCAGAGAACTGAAGCAAAAAGATGTAAAAGCTAAAGACAAAAAATAAAAATATGTCATATGATAAGAAGCAAAATGTCAGCAAGTCCTCAAAGTGATAGGTGGACTATTCATCGGTGTCCAACACTGAGATGACAGAAAATTGAATGAAATTCTGCCCCTGAGCATTCATGGGAAAGGCTGGTAGAGAGGAGACAGAAACACATTTTAGGAGGGGAAAAAGCACAGCCAGAAAAAGAAGGGAGCATAAATCGTTGATGGTATAGAGATTATACTACCTGGGATGTGAGTAGACATAAGATTTGGAATGACCACAGCCTAGTATTCAAAAGTGGCAGAGAGAGAGAGAGAGAGAGAGAGAGAGAGACAGAACACAACAGAGATATTCCCCTTTAAAACTGCATCCTAGCAAGAAAGAAACCTTTTCAATATCTTACTCACTACCTAGATGAACATCAAGTGCTCAGAACATCACTCTGGAATCAGAGGTAGCAAGAGGAGAGAAGGAAAGGCTTACCCCGCCTTCCTGGTTGGGACCCTCAGGATCCTGATCAGGCTCCTGGTGGGAAGACACACAAACTGCTCCTTGCACAACCTGAGGGCATTCATGTTTGGATCCTCAGTCCCCAGTACAAGTGCCAGTTACCTAGCAGCTGCTCAATAAATGTTGTTTTAACTCTCTGCAGAATAAAGGTTTCTCTCAAAGGAGAAAGACAAACAAAGGAAAGAGAAGTCTATTATTATGTGAAATCTCTGGGAGAATATCAGGAATAAATAATTATAGAGGAAAAAGTCACATTAAAGCTACCTTTGAAGTTTCATTTTAAAAACATTCTGAAACAAACCATTGTGAAGATTTTAGCCAGTAATTCATCACTCTAAATTGCAGGTCTGATAATCATTTCTAGCCTGTCTTAAGAGAGTACTATATAAAATTTCAAATAGACCTTGACTATGGAAAAGAAAATAAATGATTTTGGAGAGAAAGATGTCTTTTTTTGAAAGGCAAAGTGGAAAGCTGTCCTCTTCTGATAGGAAAGACTAAATTTTGAGGAAATCGGGGAAGATAGAATCTTAAAAGTCATAAAGAATAGTAGACGATCCTGAAAGGTAAAAAGGCAGATGGGGCTATCAATTTGATTACTTCTGTTGACCTCCGTTGATGGAGAAATGCTGGCAGTTGAGGATAAATGGCCAGAGGGGACCAGATATCAGGTTGTCCTAAAGTCACAAAGCTATAGTCATATCACGATAAGGGACTGGATTAGTCAGAATTCTCCAGAGAAACAGAACCAATTGGATGTATAAAGAGATTTATCGTAAGGAATTAGCTCACACAACTGCAGGGGTTGGGAAGTCCCACAACTTCCCGTCTGCAACCTGGAGACATAGGAAAGCTGTGGTATAAACTCCAATCTGAGCCCAAAGGCCTGAGAACCAGGAGCACCAATGGTTTAAGTCCCAGTCTGAGGGCCAAAGACTAAAGTTTCAGCTCAAGCAGTCAGGAGGCGAGAGTGAATTCTGCCTTCCTCCTCTTTTTTGTTCTGTACAGGCCCGCAACAGCTTGGCTGATGCCTACCAGCTCTGCGGAGGACAATCTGCTTTCCTCAGCCTCCGGGGCCAAATGCTAATCTCTGCTGGAAACACTCTCACAGACACAGAACTAGTCTTCAGCCGAATATCTGGGCACCCCGGGATCCAGTCAAGTTGACACATACAATTAACCATCACACGGTCGGATTCAAAGAAAATGAGTCAGAGAGAATCTGAAAGACACATTGTATTACAAATTGAGGTTAAACATACTAACCTAGAACTAACAATAAAGGGTACAGAATTATAGATTTAAAAAGGCCTTCTTTAGAAACTGTTCCCAAACTAAAAGAAAAAACAGGCTTTTATTTGTCAGTGACTTGGCTGGGGAAGCAAACGAAAAACAGGAAAACTATGAAGGTATATACTGATTATAAAAGACCTTTAATACTGAGGTCTACAAACCTAGAACTCAAATCAATGGTGGCAGGAAAAGTCATGGTGAGAACAAGTTTCAATTAAAAACTTGAAATATTAATTGAATTCCCTTCTGCAGAATGGAGAGAACTCAAGATGAATGAACCAATATAGAACTCAATCTTCTCTTTGTCTTCAGAGCAGAGTTCACTCCTTGCCACATACCCTCCCTGCCCCCCCAAATGGATTGGCTTTGTCTTCTGAAAAGCCAACTCTGGCCAAAAGGCTGGATGGAAGATTCAAGTAGATGGAGACTTAGTGTGCTCTGAAGGTCGGAGGTGGACTGGCTCCCTTGGGAGCCACATTTTAGGAAGGAAGTCAAGAAAGACATCAAAGAAGCCAGAATTCCCTGCAGGATCATATAATAAGATCTCCTGCATCTACAGCAGTTATTGAGCACCTACTATGTACAAAGCACTGTTCTCGACACTCAGGCTCTCTTTCCAACTTGGAATGCTGAGTGGATGTCACTGTCACCAATGAAGTATGTAGCTGTATCATTGTGAGAAGAAGAAGGCAGACAGTGAAGGCTAGGATGAAAATGGGAAAATAGCCCTTCTTTCTCTGCTAAGAAGCAGGAAACGTAAAGCAGGAGTGTTAGGGTGCATAGATGATTGCAACAGGCATTGATTAGGTGAAGGACTTCTCTACATTTTAAGACTATTTTTTATCAGCTTTCTATTTAGAGCGGCTTACATACTACAACCAGACAGAATGGTGGAATGAACTTTTGAGGTCACTCCAGATTGAAAATTATGTGTGCTTATGTTTTCTATCTTGCTTTATTTGTAGGCTGTTTCTATGTTTAAATATGCATAACGCTTAAGAGGGACAAGTCACTGAACTAAGCAACTTGAGGCCCAAAGAAGGAATGAGACGTGGCTTCTGACTTTAAGGGTCATAAAGGAAGACAAAGCAAGTGCCCAAATAATATTCTATTTTTAAATTGCTATCAAAACAACAACAAGAAATACAAAACCTCTTCAAGCCAGGTAATCAGAAAAGTTGTGGTCGATTGACTGAAAAAAATTTTCCAATTTTTCATTCTCCCTCTCCATGCCCTTTACAACGTGATTTTGCCATTCCTGCCATAAGGGATAGAGTCTCGTTCCCCACTCCTTCAAATGGTGTTGGCCTTGTGACTTGCCTTGGCCAATAGAAAGCAGCAGAAGTGATAGTGTGCTGGTTCTGAGCCTAAGCTCCAGGGTACTTTGCACACTGCATCTATCTCTCAGACCCTGTCAACCATGATGAGACCAAGCCCAAACTAACCTTCTGGAGGATGAGAGACCTTGTGGAGGAAAGCACAGTTGTCCCAACTAAGGCCATCCTAGGCCACCTCAAAGCCAGCCAACCATCTCATATGTGAGAAAGCCCAGCCAAGATTAACGGGCCTTTCTGTCATCACATAGCTGTCTGCTATTACATGGGTGAACCCAACTGAGACCCTAAAAACCATGTAGTTGACCTTAGACCTGTGGGGATCAAACAGTGTTTACTGGAGTTTGCTACTACAGTTTGATGATGTGTTTGGTCCTCAGCTTTATCATGACAATTGATACCAAAGGCTTCACGAGGTAGCAGTCTTGCAACAAAACCATGAAGAATGAGGATTGTGACAAGCAGTGTAAATAGGGAGGATTTCAAGCCAAAGGAATAGCACAAAGAAAACCATGGAATGAGAAAGCCTGAGATATGTTCACAGAATAGCAACAACCCAGTTTAATGAAAAGGGAGAAGAATTTCAAAATGACCACTATTGTGATATCAACTCTAAGAACTGATCTGGAGGGGATGGCGATCCTCTACAGAAGTAGCTCTGTGGAAAGACGCTTCATTCTGACACAAGCCCCCTTAGATGCTGGGGACTCCTTGCTGGGTGGGTCCAAGAAGGTGCAAGAAATGGAAAGTTTCAAATCTTGGAGCTGCATCTGTTTTGACACTTGCATGTGAGCAGGGCAGAGAAGCAAACATTTTCTTGAAATGAAGATAACATGATTGGATGGTGGAACAGAGAGCTGGAACAAGTGAATACAGATGTTTTCCCTGAGACCAATTTTTTATTTCACTGGAACTTAGAAGCACACAAATCATATTTTTGTATTGACTTGTTGGGGTTTTTTTTTGCCAAGAAATTAAATTTAGGAGCATGCAGGTGTTACTGAGAAGCTCTCACATTGGACTGCCTCAAAAATCTTTGGGGAAGTAGGTGGCATATGAATAATCAATACATAACTAATCCCTTTCTAGAGAAACTAGAAGAAAAACAAAAACACAGTGTTGACTTTCTCATATTGATTGTTCACTTTTACTTTATGTTCCCCCCTTCCATTTCCTGTACTTGCCCGGATTCTAGGTGACCTTTCTGTGTTTAATTACCCAAAAGAAACATGCAAGAAATGAATGCCAAAGGAAGAGGGAGGTGCCTATTCCTGAGTGTCTTGTCAAAATAACCACCCTTAATCTTCCTCTTTCTGTGGGATGTGTGGTGCTTGTTTGAAATGAACAGAAAATGAAATGGAAAAGCATATGGCTGTGAGGCCAGAGAAGGTAGAATACGGTGGGGGAGAGCTAAGCAAAAATGTGTCTCTGCAAGTAAGAGTCTCAGTGTTATTCTTTGGAATACAGTGGTTCCTAAATTGTACATTCCTGGGAATTCTTCAGATTTCCCAACTCAATCACTTCTACAAGCTGAAGAGAATAAGGAAGGTGTCTCAAAGATATTGCCACTCAATCAAGTGTCACACACCACCTTTTCCTACAAGCACAGAGAAAATAATATTAATTTCCTTTCTCATTACTTTATTTGCATCTGATGCCTTAGGTGCCTAATAAAAGCTACTTTACTGCCCTGGATTATTTCCTGAGTTAGTGACTATTTTATTTCAGTATTACGGGACTTGGTAAGGAATGCAGGGAGTGACACGGGAGAACTTCAATTTGAATTATAAGACTTCTCATTTGCAGTTTGGGCACTGAGGCAGAACAGCTCGGCTCCGTCTCCCAGTCCTCCAGCCAGAGTCCACATGGGCAGGGAGACAATTCAGAGTGCTTGAGCATGTGTCTGCCAGGGGGCACTGTCGAAGTCTATAGAGAAACAACTCAGGAATTAAGAACATTTATTTGGGGTTAAGAGAACAAAGGAGTTTAGGGAGAAGGTGAAGGGACAAAGAAAAGAATTATGTCTATATTAAGGGATCCAGTACTTGTTTGTGCAGGCTGGAGATTATGATTTTGCCTAGTGTCCACTCAAAGGTGCCAGTGCTAGATGGGTCTTAGGGATTATAACCTCCAAACTCCTCATTCCACCACAAGGGAACTGAGGCCAATAAAGGAAAAGATGTTTGCAACTCAGAGCTCTCCCGTCTTCCATTTCAGGATATCTCTACACAATGAGCTTCATTTGGAGTCATCCGCGCTTCAGCCCAAGGATGTGCCTTACATTATCTACCCCCACTCTCTCTCTCTCTCTCTCTCTCACACCCACACACACACACGAGGTCCCAGTGGCCTGAGATTTCTGAGCACTGACACACTCATCTCCATCATGCCATCCCCAAAGCCAGCAACCCGGAAGGGCACACGTTGGTATATGTGTTTGATTTGCTACCTCAGCGACTAACCCAGACTGATGGGCTCCACCAAATGGATGTCCGTCACAGCCGGGCTCCCTGGATCACACCCTGTTAAACTCAGGCCCAGGGACCTAGTTGAACTACTTCAAATTCTTTCCCTTTATCTCAGCAGATTGTGGGTTGATTGAAAGGAAATGAATATCCTCATCTTTTTTGCACTGGACACTTTCTTTAGGCTCCTGTCCACTGGAGGGATGATGGCCATAGGTTTTCTCGATGAAACTCGTCATCCCAGCTGTCTGATCACAAAGCCTGGAAGTCCAGCCTTCAGGTGCTGGCTGAAAAAGGAACAAGGACCAAGACTGCTCATGAAATGTGACTTCTTCTTTTGCCCACACAAAAGGGGACTTGTAAAGCTGGCCAACAATATAGTTTTTGAGAACTGGGATAGTGATTCTTCACCTGTGCCAAAGGAGCAACTACTTTTTTCCCCAATCTTTTTTTGCCAATAATCATTTGACTTTGTGTATGGATGACAGATTCATCAGCACCCTAGCAACCTTCTCTGGACACGTTAGAAGTGGTATGGGGAATAGACTTCATAGCATCTACCTTCTCATCATCTCCTCCTTGACAAATGCCTCCTTGTCTCCAGTTTCCATGTGCAAGAATATCGGTTTTCATGTCTCAGCTTGAGAGCCTTGATTTAAATCCCTGATCTATTTTTACTCCCATCTCCAGGGCCAGTGTGAGAGAGTTCAGATGTGTTTTCAAATGCACTGAGATGTCAAAGAAATTAAAGAATAGGCAGATTTTTCATATCAGTCAGTTAAAGACTAATTACAACTGTGCTTTCCAGCAAACCAGTGATTGTAGGCTAATTTTCAGTTATGAAACAGAAACTGAGGTTAATGAGGCTAATTGTGTTTACCAGCATTTTCGAACAAAAGAAAAGAAGCCAACTCATTTTTGAAGAGAGTCCTTTGTCAGGAACAAATTGGGGAAAATTGCTACAGTTGTATCAGCTTTTCCTAAAACTGCTTAGTGCCATGCTTGAGAAACAAACATCCTTGAACACAAGCTAGCAGGGCAGAAAATCAAGTCCTTAGACAGTGAGGCTTCCCTGATCCGAAGGGCATTGCTGCATGACAGTGATAACTGAACTCTTGAAAACAATGAGATGAGGAGACATTCAAGTGGCCAACCCTCCATTCTGTTCCATTGTACCAGGGGGAGAGGCAGAAGGAGTCATCATCTGCTCATGTCTGATAAGCCAAGATCTGGCTTTGCTGACTTCTAAAGGTTGAGGGAGGTGACCCAGGCAAGGAGCCACCAGGAAGAATACTGCATCCAGTTTGAAACTAATGTGGCCCCGACATCAGGGTGAGGTGACTGTGGTACAGACTCCTAATGTTTGGGATTGCCCATGAACGATTCATCCATCCTTCCAACAATTCTAGCAGGCAAGAAGACTGACTGTAACAACTCCTGGGAAGCATTATCAGTCAAGAAGTCAGAGTTCCCGGAGTCTATGAACAGCTTACCATGTAACAGAACTAGCATCGACTGAATACCAAGTTCATGGAATAAAGAAAAAATGCTTCTGTGGTACAATTTTGCTTCGGTCTGGACTTGGAAGCAGTAGGGATTGCCCAGATGTCCCACGTGGGCTTTGCCCCCTTGCCCTGAAGGCCCCTCCCCTTCTATCATACCAGACCACAGGGCAGAGTTAGCTGTGCTCTGGACAAGGTTGATATGCGGCCACCAACATCAGGTTACTTTGGTTCTAAATTTAGCTTCTAAGATCTCAGTGTCTCTAAAGAGGCCTCTACAGAGAGTCCTTTGGGGACAGTAAGCAGACCAGTGGGGCTGCAGCTTTAAAGAGGGTCATTGGATTTCGAAATACATCATGTGGTGCATTATGATTCTAAACAACAGGCCCTGTTTTAAAGGAGGTCTTGGGTTCTTAACACTGTTTGAAGTAACCAAATCTATTGAAACCCATCATTGCCCAGCCAGGGATAATGGATTGTGTGCTGTGTCCCTGGAGAATTGAAGAGCAGATGATGACAGGGCTGCCACCAAGGGGGTTTACTCTCTGCCAGGGAGATCAGATCCACCCACGGGTGACAAAATTGGGCATGAAGCAAAACATATATTGTAAAAGACTGTCACATTATGTTTAAAGACATGCATTGTGTTAATTAAATGTTGCAGTACGAGGTACCACAAGTACTGAAAACAATCAGAAATCAAAGACTACTCACATTCAGCAAGGCGGGGTTTAACTGCAGCCTCTGTGGGGTCTCTCATGTCCAGTCACAGTCCCATTTTCCTTAGGGTTCTCAAAGCATAGGGTTGCAACTGTGCTTGGCACTTACTTCTCCATGCCTTGCTGGTGTACTTGTCTACTTCACCAATTTCTTCTTTAAACTGTAAGCTCTTTATGTTCTTCACAGCACACAATACTGACATAAAGTATGGCACTCAATAAATATTTACTACAATGAAAATGAAAGAAGGGGAGTTATCTGTGGTTTCTCGAGATTGTGGGGAAAAGAGTTCTAGATCATATGAAAAACAAGGCAGAGCCACAAGAACTACGGGAATAAGGACTTAGGTAAGAGAAAAAGAGGCTGACTTCTTAAAAAAGGGGAGAATAGATTGAGCAAACAGAAAGTAACAAACTTTGTGGATAAGTGGAGGGGTTGGGGTAGGGACCAATAATGGGAGATCTGACAATAGATACAGATGGACAAAAGTTGAGATGGATTTTGGAGATTTTGAAGAAATTAGTTTAAGTATAAGAAGCTTAAGTTTGCCAAAATTCAATTCATTGATCTCCTACATCCCCTTCTGAAATGCATGAAGGTGATCCTGGGATGGCCTTATGTGAGCTCAGAAAAATGTTTGTAGCTGTGAGCTTGCAGGTCTGGATGCTTGCTACCTGGTCCTTTAAAGGATGAAGGAGTAGGGTGCCTAGGTCAGCAACAAAGGTTTAGAATTTACCCTATAGAAAAGGAAGTGCCTTATCGAAAGTCAGGCCAAGATACTCTTTGTTGCTGGAATCCAGGCTGTGTCTGTATGCACAAAATAACTCGGCCACTCTGATCAGTCTAGTCTGACTGGCATACTAATGTGATCTTGGCTCTTAAAATCCGAGTACCAGCTCGCCACAGTCAACAAGATTAATCAGTCATTTTCCATCATGGTGGCTTTTCAGATATTACAACCAGGGTAGGGCACAGATTTCACATTTGATTTTTCTGCTTTCCCATGGAATCTACAGCCTCAGTTCAGGAGAAAACACACCTCTGAGTAGTCTGGTTTGCAGAGACTACATAATCGTCTAGGGATGGTGGATCAGCTCCTTTTCCTGTGGTCACAGGCCAGAGTGTGAACATCCCCATTCATGCTAAGGGCCATTTGGTCACAATGGGGCTTTGAGGTCCCTTGAATTCTGACATTCTACTCAGCAATCTCTAGCGCTCTCCACAGCAGAGCTGGCCCATGGGTGGCTCCCAGTGGGCACAGAAACCCAGCTCATTAACATTTTATGTGTATGAGATAACAGCATTTTGTTTTTGAAGAGAAAACTAGTACAGAGTGGTACCCAAATCTCCCTGTGTTTCCCTAAGTCTAGGCATTCTATGCACTATTGTTCACAAAATTATTACAAAAAGATGCATTCTCGCTATTTTATAGAGGGAGGAGGGGGACGCTACCCCTGCCTGCTGCCAGCACCATCAAAATGTTGCCTGATTATTTTTCATTTTCCCATTTAGCGTTCTGGAAGACTCTCTAGTCTCCATCTTTAGACCTAGAACAAAAACATTCAACAGGTCAAGAGAGAAGGATGAAAGTTCCCAGACCTGC
Source organism: Zalophus californianus (assembly GCF_009762305.2). Lineage (NCBI taxonomy): Eukaryota > Metazoa > Chordata > Mammalia > Carnivora > Otariidae > Zalophus > Zalophus californianus. The sequence goes on from NC_045600.1 coordinate 89,319,698, forward strand.
CCACTCTTGGCTTTGTGGCCTTGACTCCCAGCTAGCCAGTCACTTCACACCACCTGTTGCCCCCCACACATGCCCAGGGCTTTCCCTACTTTGTGCCTGGACCGCTGCCCCCCACCCTCTGCCACGTGCCAGAAGTGCACAGCATTCTTGAAGGCCTGGCCCAAATACCATGTCTTCTGGGAGGTGGGCAGAGCTTGTCACTCCCTCCCCAGCATGCCCATGGCATGATATCTCGCACACTTATCCAGTACCTAATTTGTCACGTGGTAGTGAAGTCAGTGTTTTGGTGAACGCGTTCCTCTGCTTACTTGTGAACGGAGTAAGTATGGACTGGGCTTACCCTCCTCTGTGGGGCTGGTGCGAAGCATGAGTTCAGAAATAATGTTTTACTAAATGAGTGAATGAAAAGGTCAGTTAATTAAACAGTAAGGTTAAAAAAGGAAAGAGCTCTCCATTTTTTCACTTTCACCTGAGTGAAATCCTTTCTAAATAAGACAAGGAAACCATTTAGCACTCTGTACATTCTTCTAAGGCCTAAACTATTCTTTGAGCATAAAACTAATGGCTTTGAACTAGTTGCATAGGAAATCTGGTAACGGACAGGACAAAAAGAGCCCCAGAAGAGATAACGAGTTCTAAAGGTACTGGTACCTCCCCTGGGAACATAGAGAAGGTTGCAGCCTTAGAAGAGTGGACTCCTTGGGGCACCTGGGTGGCTCAGCTGGTTAAGTGTCTGCCTTCTGCTCAGGTCATGATCCTGGGACAAGTCCCACATGGGGCTCCCTGCTCAGCGGGAAGCTTGTTTTCCCTCTCACTCTCCCTCTGTGCTCTCTCTGTCATATGGATAAATAGGGCGCCTGGGTGGCTCAGTTGGTTAAGCGACTGCCTTCGGCTCAGGTCATGATCCTGGAGTCCCTGGATCAAGTCCCGCATCGGGCTCCCTGCTCAGTAGGGGGTCTGCTTCTCCCTCTGACCCTCCCTCCTCTCATGTGCTCTCTCTCTCTCTTTCACTCTCTCTCTCAAGTAAATAAATAAAATCTTAAAAAAAAATGGATAAATAAAATCTTTAAAAAAAGAGTGGACTCTTCTATTGCTGTGGGTGGGTGTACGTGAGCACGCACATGCACACGTGTGCACACGTGAGGCCAGCAGACATGTGTGAGGGCGATGTGTGCCTACGGGGTAGGAGGCAGGGCATGAATGAGGGGTGTAGAGCACATGGAGGATAGATTGGAATACACAGAGTTAATAGGAGAAGATCCACAAATATAGAAAGCAAAGTATAAACCCGTTGAAAATAATCATAACATAAATACCAAAATTAAAGAAAATTTGCAGATTTCTAGAAACAACCTTAACCTTAGTCACTTAAAAAAACAAATAAAAGGGGTGCCAGGGTGGCTCAGTCGTTGAGTGGCTGCTTTCGGCTCAGGTCATGGTCCCAGGGTCCTGGGATCGAGCCCCGCATTGGGCTCCCTGCTCGGTGGGAAGCCTGCTTCTCCCTCTCCCACTCCCCCTGCTCGTGTTCCCTCTCTCGCTGTGTCTCTCTCTGTCAAGTAAATAAGTAAAATCTTAAAAAACAAAACAAAACAAAAAACCAAATAAAAATGAGTGCTTATTACTGCAAAATACATTATCTCACTCTTCTTCATATTACCAACTTCATTTCTTTATATGCTTTTATTTATTTATTTATTTTAATTCTAGTTAACGTACAGCATGATATTAGTTTCAGGTGTACAATACAGTGATTCAACACTTCCATACATCACCTGGTGCTCATCACCACAAGTACACTCCTTAATCCCCATTATGTATTCCACCCATCTCCCCCTAGTAACCAACTTTATATGTTTTTATTGTTTTTAAAGATTTATTTATTTATTTGAGAGAGAGAATTAACATGCATAGGTGCCTGAGTGGGAGGAGGGGCAAAGAGAATCTCAAGCAGAGCCCCCCGAGGCTGAGCCCAGAGCCTGTTGCAAGCCTTGATCTCAGGACCCATGAAATCATGACCTGAGCCAAAACCGAGAGTCAGATGCTTAACCAACTGAGCCACCCAGGTGCCCCTCTATGCTTTTATTTTTTAAAACATGTTAATTTTTGTCTCCCAGGTTAAAAGCAGGGAGAACCCCTAGCTGTCTGGCTAAGCAGAGCTCTGTCTTCCCAGCCTTATGGAAGTGAGTGTTCAGCACCAAGCGGGCCTAGACCTCATGAAGGCCATTCTTGGCAACAAACAGGAAGCAAAATGTATTGATTTAATATTTATGGAGAAGTGACTAACGTAAGTTAGCATTTCCCAGGCCCACAGAGTTCCACAGTATAGAAAATCTGTCTATTTACAATGTGTATTTATATTTATAAATGTATAGTTATAATTTCATTTAAAAATGAAATGACATACATCATTCAGTCAAATAAGATTATAGATGAGGAGCGCCTGGGCGGCTCAGTCAATTGAATTTCCAAGCTCTTGACTTCAGCTCAGGCTGTGGTCTCCGGGGTGTGAGAAAGAGCCTTGCATCGGGGCTCCGCGCTCAGCAGGAAGTCTGCTTCTCTCCCTCTGTTTCCCCCTGCTTGTGCATGCTCTCTCTCTCTCTCTCTCTCTCTCTCTCTCTCAAATAAATAAATAAATAAATAAATCTTCAAAAAGTATTATAGAGGAGTCCAACATGCTATAGAGGGTGAAAATTCATTAGGCCTAATTTATACTAACAAATAGTTATACTAAACAAGGAGTTAAAGAGATACTTTCAAATATTTTCATCATTTTTTTCTCTAAAATTTTGAATGGGTGCCTAAATTCTTAAATTCTCTCTGTATGTGTAGCTATAGATGAAAACTTGTTTCTTCTGAAAATAAAATGCTTTCAAAGGCATTTTCTAATGCTTTCTAAATAAAGGCCAAAAAAGAAAAAAATACCACGCTTTGTTGGAAGAATGTCTCAAGTTTAATTCAATTACAGAATCTCGTGATTCAAAGGAACTTGAGAGATCATCTGATAGAAGCCTTCATTGAATTATTGAATCCTAGACCAAGTGGGCATCAGCCTCTACTTGGCTCTTCTCATGACAAGAAGTACAAGATAGGGCATCTCATTTGATTCCTGAAAGTTCTTATTGTTTAAAGTTTTGAGTACAATCTGCCTCCTTGAAATTCAGTTCTAGTTCTGCCTATCGGAGACACACAAAACCTTTCTCTTTTACATGTCGGCTTTACCTACCACCTTCACCTTGAGTGGAATTAAAGTTGTCAGGAGTGTGCCATTCAAGGAGCCAAGTCCTGCCCTACCTGAGTGATAATATCCCTTTGTGAGAAAATTAGGGCAAGTTCATGGTGAACACCATTAAGCCTTTGAGAATCGTATGGCTGTGCCATCCGATTGGGTAGCCATTGGCCATAGGTGATTATTGAGTACTTGAACTATGGCTGGTCTGAACTGAGACACACTGTGTGGTAAAGTACACAGCAGCGTTTGAAGACTCAGACATAAAAAGGAAAATATTAGTTTTCCATATTGATTACATGGGTTGAAAAATAATATTTTGGATATGGATAAAGAAAAAATATAAATATTTTTATTAAAAGTAATTTCACTGGGGTTTTCTCCCCACCTTTTTAGATCTAGTTATTATAGAATGTAAAATCATAGATCCTCCAGTCATAATACTTTCACCATAGAATTTACAACAACCTATACCAGTGTGTTATTACATGTGTGTGTGCACGTGTACGTGTGTGTGGTTATGTATTTGCTTAATGTCTGTCTCCCTCGTCAAGTATGAGCTCCATGCAGGAGGGGCCTCCACCTCGTTCACTTTTCTATTCCCAGTACTTAGCACAGTACCTGCCATGTCACAGCTACAAAAAAAATTTGTTGCATGTTTCCGCAAATGGAGCTTAGTATATCTAGGGCCAGTTTGTGCATCGTTAGAGTCCCCAGATGTGTAGATCTGAGTGCTGAGTATTCAACCAAGGAACCATATAAAAATTTGAGATTTGGTTAGACATTAGTGAGGACAAAGCCAAGACAGGCTAAAAAATGCAGAGAGCAAAGGCCATGGGCTGGTAGAATTGGGGAAAGGCAGAAGCAGGCACAGATAAAGCAGGAGCTCGGCTAGCCTTGCCTTTCCTACACCCCAAGAGCTGTGCTGTCCTATAAAATACAGTGCTAGCCATATATGTAAGTTTATAGAGGGAATCATAGGGAGGATTTTTTAAGAAGTGGCATTAAAGGGAAGATCTGGAAGGTAAGAAGGAGTCATTCAGGTGGAAATGGGGAAGGAAATTTTCAGCGATGTAAGACCTCACAGTGAGAAAGAGCTTGGCCGCATTCACCTAACTGGAAGAAGGCGAGGGTAACTGGAGTGTGGGAATCAGGAGAAGAACAGGCCACATTCTGGAGGCTGGAGAAGGAATCAGGGGCCACGCCTAAAAGCACTGTAAAAATATGTTAAAAAATTTGGACCTTAAGCTCAACAGTGACATGGTGAAATCTATGGGTTTTGGTTTGTTTTTAAAGATCATTCTCATAGCCATGCGCAGAATGGACTGCAAAGGTCCAAGAAAGGAATCGGGGAGACCAGTTAGATTATTGTTGTCCAGGAAAGAGACGTGGGTGGGTGTTTAGACTTGAGGGAATGGGGACATACAGAGTGGATGAACTGGAAATAAAGTCTCTAGAACTTGGAACAGATTGGAGAGAGTGTGCGATAAAAACATAGAGACAAAAGGGCTCACTGGTCTCGGGCTTCAGCACTTGGAAAGCTAAAGATACATCGTCCGCGTGGAAGAGGGCAGATGAAGGAGCAGTGGAGAGAAGAAAGGTCAAAAGTCACATTTGGAAAAGTCCCAAAACTCTGTGCTTCACACCTTGCACCCACTATGATGAAAAGGTGTCAGGGGCAGTGTGGAGGTCATGGTATGTGAAAAATGGCTAGTAATAGTCACAATCCTCTTAGCAGGCGGGATGAGCGATATCTGCACCAAGCCTGTGTTTCTGAGAGGGCTGACCAACTTCACGACCAAGGGAGAGCTTGCCCCTCTGGATGTAACAGGATTAAACCTGGCAGCACTGAGACCCTCCAGCGAGTTTGTACTTGCCTTCAAGACCTTTTTCTCAGATGTTTATAAAGATGATTACGAATTCTGAATATAATGTTGAAGAGGCACTATAAGGTAGAAGTGAAAATACTAGAGAGCATCTTACTCCTAAGCGCGAGCCTCCTGGGAAGCTTCTGTGTTTTCTGGTTGGTAGGAAGAATAAATGTCTGCCTGGCATACCCGGAGGGCTTCCTAATCACCATGCTGTTGTGCACAAAGGAGACCTAGTGAAAACAGCAGGTCCACTAACCTCCCAGGAAACCAAATATGACTAAGCCTGCCGTGTCTTTCTTAAAGCCACAAAGAATGCTCCATGGGAAGGAGGAAGCAGCACAAAAACCCAATCAGATGGAAGGTGATGGAAGACTTTTAATGTTGAAAAAAGATGGGCACCACCCTATGTGCAGAAGACCCTCTCTGTGGGCCCATTGCTTGCCAAATCTGACATTCCTACTGGAAAGATGCCCCATCACTTAGGTTCCTCTCTGCTTTTGTCCTCTCTCAAGTTCTTCAGTGAGATACCTCAGGTCCAGATTTTCATGTCTTCTGGAGAGGGAATGCCACCCCACCACCTTACTCTCAGCAGACCTGTTCCCCTCCCTACATGCCCTACCATCTACCTCATGTTCTAGGCATGAGTATTATTCTGGAATCTCAGAATACGCATGCTGCTGTGTTTCCTACACTGTGTTAAAACCTCAAGTTAACTCTGCTATCCGTGTTCTACATATTCACATCTCGTAAGTAAATATTTTTTAAGTAAACAGAGACTATTTAAAATTATCTGCGAACAATTATAAAAAGATGACAAGCACACAATAAGGACTCATCGAGTATGAAACAGTACCAAGGAGAAGTATTTCAAGGCAGACAAACTGACCTAAATTCACTGATTGTTCTGCATTGTTAGGATTTCACTAATGATTGTATTTGTTGCATCTTGTCAAGGTTGATCTGCCATTTATGCAATTCATTGGCCTACAGACGAGAATTAATTAGGGATTCAGCAGCTTCTGTCAAAGTAAGGTTCTTTGTTTGAAAATATAGTTTTCTTTTGCAGATCTTTGCTGGTGTCTTCTAAAGTGGAAATTCAGAAGGTAACAACCCCAAAGAAAGAAAGAAAAAAGAGAAAAAGAAAATCACTACATGCAAATCTATACTTACCAAAAGGAATTTGAAAACGTATTATTTGTTTTATATTTCACAACGAGCTCACATATATTACACATCTAAAATGCTTCTTCAGCAAAAATAAATAAATAAAATGCTTCTTCAGCATCTCTATAGGAATAATTTTCAGTAAAAATAAAATAAACCATTGCTCTTTAATTGTGTACGTCACAAGAATAAAGAAGGGGAAATGCCATCAGCTACTTTTTACACCATCCTGTTTTTCTTCTACTCATGAAACAAAGGTAATAAGTGAATGTCATTTTGGTTGTTTTTCCATCAAAGATGCTTATTTATTTACTTTTAATTTAATGTTTATCCAAGTTACATATAATAACAACTCAAGAGATAATGACAGAAAGCAGGATTCCTTGTCTCAGGTCTCTTTCACCTAGCCCCACTCCTCAAACGCAATTTTAAATCTCGTCAGTTTTCAGTCATCCTGAGGTAGTCACTGTACCCCTAGAGATAGGCTTGTTACACTATGTCTCGATTTGTTAAATTAAGAAATTTTTCTACTGACTTCCAAATATGAAAGATGAGGATCTTAGTCATGTAAGCTGCCCCCTTCTCTTCTGTTCCCAACATTTGATAGTTAAATTTGTTTTGAAAAATTTCTAGTGTTTCTTGGTGTAGCTTTGAATGCTCCCTATTTCTTGTCCCACTGAATTTCAATGTATTTCTTGATACCCTACTTGTCAGGTGAGGATATTTGTGTCCTACATTTTTCTCCACCCTTTCTCTTACTCTCTACGTCCCTCTCTCGGTCACCCACACATTGGCATTTCCAGTGTCACTTACATTTGCATTCTGTGCTGCAACCACAAGCAAGTGTAGTTTATTCACAAACTGATAGTAAACATTGAACACAACAAGGAAAACCCTTAACATTATTTTGATTGTGTAGATTTTATTCCTTGCTGTGTTAAACAGTACGCCAGGATTATATTCTTTCTTCACAGATCTCACTTGCTGATCCCTGAGTCATTGGTAGGAAAATTTCTAGCATCAAAGTTAAAAGCGCTTTATTCCATTATACACAATCAATTACATAAAATCAAACATTCTACTTTGCTCCACAGTGGGCCATTATGCTCCTTTGCTTTTGTTTGTTTGTTTTCTTGGAGCTTCCAATTTTATTTTTATTTTAGTTTGTATGTTGGACTTGAAGATATCACCATGTCCAACTTATCTTATGAAATTTTTACTCAGAATCTAAACTCTCTCTTTATGTATGGGGAATTTTCTACCAGATGAGTCTTTGGGGGTCAAAGACCAAGATCCTCTATTGGAACCTCAAAATGCCTACAACCCATTTCTCTAGTCTCCTCTGCATGGACAAGTTACCTAGGATTTACCTATCAGATTTCCCTACTGAGGACTGAGTTAAAAGCTAGTGACTCAAAGAAACAGGGAGCACGGAGAATTTGCTCTGGATGGGATGGTGGTGTTGGTGACAGTGGCCAGAGTATTGAGTTTCTGTGGATTCCAAGACAGAGAGTGAAGGTCCAGTGTCCAGGACCAACAGCAGCAGTGAGACCAGCCATGTTTTCCATCCTCTGTGGAGGTGGGAGTCGTGTCCCACCCAACTAAGCTGTGATCTAATTTGGGCAACTCTCTGGGTGCTGTTTAGCCTCCCCTTATGCTCCACTTTTCCCAATCTGACACTTCAAACTTGCCAGTCATAAGACATACAGTTTTTTTAAGGTATATTTATTTATTTGAGAGAGAGAGAGTGAGAACACGAGCAGGAGGGGCAGAGGGAGAGGGAGAGGGAGAGAGAATCCCAAGCAGACTCTACCCTGAGTGCAGAGTCTGACATGGGGCTCGATCTCACCGCCCTGAAATCAGACCTGAGCTGAAACCGAGAGCCTGATGCTTAACCAAATGTGCCACCCAGGCGCCCCCATTTTCTGAGTCTTTGATATCTGCAAAAGGTTCTATTTAGATTTCCCACTTGAGTGGGCAAAAATTCTAGATTAAACATTATTTTCCTCAACACTTTGAAGTTGCTTGCTCCATTGTCTTCTTGCATCCAAAGTTGCTTTTTGAGAAGGGTGATGTCAGTCATATTCTTTTTTGTTTTTGTTTTTTTGTTTTTATTTTTGGTATGTTCAACAAAAATTCTGAAAGGTTTGGGGTCTTCTTTTTAACCTTGGTGTTCTGAATTCACAAGGCTCTATCTAGATAAGGAGGTCTTTCCATGACTTGGGAGTTAGCACTTGGTGTCCTTCTACTTCAATCTTCCGATCCCAGTATTTTGGCTCTGGGAAAATCTCTTTTCTTATTACTTACTTCCTTTTATTTTCTTGATTCTTTCTTTCTAGGGAGCTTATTGATTTAGTATGAATTCTCTGGATGTTTCCTTTCCCTATGTCTCTTCCCTTTCCTTAATTTCTCTCCCTTTCTTTTTCCTTTATTTTCAGAGAAATATCTTAGACTTAATCCTTTGATTGTTTTTTTCTTTACTTTTGGCAAAATGTTTCAATTAGTAGGAACTTTTTCTTTTTTCTTGTTCTCTGAGTGTTTCTTTTTCATAGCATTCAAATCTTTTTAAAGTATATTTTCTAATCTCCCCGAATTCATTATCTAGGACAGTCTTAAGTTATTCTCTTTCATTCTATCAGTTATTTCTTTTCTCCATAGCTTCTTGATGGATTATTTGGGTCCTGGTAGTTCTCCTCATTTGCTTTGTGCTTTTTAGCTGTCTAGTTACTAGTTACACAAAAGATTGGGTAACGGCAATGGTGTTCCCCTGATAGGGTGACAGTAAAACCATGTCTTGCCAGAATACAACAGAATTCAAATTTGCAAAACTTTCTCATTTCCTCCCATGAGAGGTCTGTGAAATTACAATTTACATGTGATCAAAGTGAGGTGCTTCTCTGGACAAATGTTTTCATAAGAAACTCAACAAAGAATGAAAGGATGAAGCCTCATGAAGCCAGAACACAGACACAAAAACCAAAACACATTCCATTTGAGCCAGGCCCATGATTATAATACTCATATCACAAAGGATCTGAGAATCACCTCTTACTGCTGACAAATCTTCTCCTCTCTCTCACTCTCTCTTTGTCTCTCTCTCTAATTATAATCTCTCATTATAATTGAACTCTAATCTCTATCAGTCACCTATCAGCTACCAAAGTTAAGAAAACTTTGTCTAGATCCGTGGTTTTTAATATGTTCTAGGTCACTGACTGCTTTGAGAATCTGATTAAGAACATCAGTTCTTTCCCCTAGAAAGATATACTAATCCAAAATTGGTCGCATATAATTATAAGGATTCCAGCCCATTCACTGACCTTGAGCCCTAACAGTTAAGAGCTCTTTTCTATGTTCTGTAAAGTCTAAGTGAGAACACTAACCCACAGGCAGCACAAATATTTAACTATGTCAGAAAGGCACTACCCGCAGTACTCTGAGAAAAATGAGCAAAGTCTGATAGAGCATTTTATCAAAAGATCTTCTGATAACTCGAGCTAAAAAACAAACTAAATGTCTGGGGCACAGAGTTAGAAATTCCAGACCCTCCCTGACAAGGAAATCTAGGCTATGTGAAATGTGCTTGAAAATCAGTTCCCAGTCTGATTTTGTTGTGCCTTTGGCCTGAGAATAAACCAATTCTCTGGTCCGGTGACACCAAGGACATCTTCCTGGAATTGGTGTGAACACGGGGCTGGATTTGGTTCACAGAAGAAACTATGCGGGTGGGAAACCAATTCCACAGAATCCCTGGGGGTCTGACCCAGATCACTGTTCTCTATGAACCCTTATCCCTTGTCTTGTCCTTCTGAAGAGAACATTCTGCCCAGTCTGTCTTCTAGTCTGGGCACTGGGAGATAGAGTCTTGTAGTCCAGGACGATGGAGGTTCACGATAGAAAATTGCATCTAGGTCAAGAGTCACTATTATCCTGATAGGCAATGTGAGGGAATGTAATTTCTTTTCTTGGAGTTTGTGTTAAGGCAGCAAGATAAAAAACAGGCACTTGATACCAAATATCCTTGCCCACTTTCCCTCCTACCTGGAGGAATGAGTTCTCTAAAAGCTCCCTAATACTGCTCTAACTAATACACCTTAACTTTTGTTAAGTACATGGAGAAGTACATGACCCTTGGAACGGATTCATTTAACAGTAACCACTAACTAGCTGTGAAAACACATTGTGAATTGCTAATAAAAAAGCCCAGGCAACTTACTTATATTAAGATGTAAGTGCTAATTTGGCAGCACACACCTTGCTTGTTGGAACTATTTCACCACTATGTTACAAAGGTGTCTGATAACCTTGGGTCACTGCTGAATGGCAAAGGCAGAGGACCTCCATGGAGTAATTTTGGCTATAACTTACCACCTTGCTCAGAACTTGCTTGTGCCAGAACCAGGAGATGTTGACCTTTTATAATTGAGGCAATCTCCTCAAAGGTCAACCCTGACAGAAAACGCTGTAATTGGTGTGGCTGGAGTTGCTGAATCCCAGGGCTGTGTCTACTCAGAGGGTGTTTGCTGTTTCCTTTCACTGCCCTGCAGACAGCAACTCTACTTAGGCCACTTGGGGTTCTCACATCACCAACTAGGGGGAGAAAAATGGACCAAACACAATAGCCGCCACACTTTGAGGGCAGGGATGGTGTCCTTTTCCATCATGGTGTCTGGAGTTTTAGCCCAGTGCCCAAGGCTTGTTAAATATTTGTTTTCTCACCGACTGAATATATGGATGAACACATATTCTCATAATAAATAGTTATGAAATGCCAGTACTTCCTTGGAGTTTTCCTGCAGGGATTTTACCATTTCCTGAAAACACCAATGGCCCTATGTTACCTGTGCCTAAAAGTAAAACAGGGGGATGAAGTTTCCCACAGTCTCAACCTGAGCTCCCCTTCAGGAGGAAGAGCCTGTTTTGTGCCTCTCTAATCACCCCCTCAATATATGTCATGGTTCTCATTTTATAAATGAGGAAACTAAGACTCAGGAATTTGAAGGGACTTCTCCAGAACATATGGGTAAGTACGTGCAGATCTGGGACTTCGGATTCCGTTCTGTCAGAATCTGACGTCTAATGAGGTCTTGAGCACCACGCAGTGCTGAGGCGGTCTTCTGAGTAGTGCTGCTTGTATCCAAATGCCCCCAACTTCATCCTAAATTCCCGTCACCTACGAAGATGGGAATGATGTGTCCTCCAGGCTCCAATGTGGATACAGCATAACATTGATCTAAATGTAGCCCATCACTGCTAGCTCTTTATTAAGTCAAACTTAAGTTAGGATGGACTCAAGTGTGACATGCTCCCGATGAGAACTAAGGCTGAGGGAGTAGAGCACGAAATAAATGCCAGAACTCCCAGACTGCTTCTTAGATGTACAGCACCACAGGCAATCTCCCATCATTGGGGCAATAAGAGAGTCCACTCCAGGGCATCTTCTGCAACCGAATCCTAAATGCATCCAACATCCTCCAGAGGAAGAACTCTATGTCATGGGGCATGCTCTTGCCTCTACCTGTAGAATTCCACAAACACTTGTGGAGGACATCAGAAACCAAGATCAACAAAATGCCTAGGGGCAGGCACCGGACCCAGCTACTCATCCAGGAACCTGCACAGCTAGGGGGGCAGTGGGGCTCCCAGGTCAGCTGTGGGTCCTGAAGGCTGCTGAGTGGTCCAGAGACTCCGTGAACTTTCTATCCAAGGTGTGGTTGCCGGTGTTTCACTCAGAGGGACCTCTTACCTCCCCTGGCCTCCAGCAGGAAGTTGGGTGCTCCTGGGAATATGACGCATTAGCTCTCTTCCTACCAGACTGGGATGATTTGGTCTGGTTCCAGCTTAACCCAAATACACTTCAGTAAACAGTGTTTTTTTACGGAAGCTTGCCTATTCCTGTCTTTTACCTCTCTTGCATGTGGCAAGGAGAAATAAGATAATATATGTGCAATGCTTTGAGCTCCTTGGGAAAGCAGCACTCTCTTAAGTGCATGATATTAATAATAGCAATATTTCTGTTACCACGAAGACAGGCTGAGTCCGTCTTCCGTGTGTCCTGTCAAGTCATTTTCCCTACGGCTGCCTCTTCTGCTAAAATGGTTCTGAATGAGCCATACAAATCCCTAGTTTTAAAATACTCATTGGGGAAAACACTAGTTAGGCTCTGTATTACCTGGAAGGGGAGTACTCCACTGTTTGTTTCTTGAAATGATAGGGCTGTAGTAGGGTCAGGACTGTGAGAACGGTCAACCCTCAGGTAACAGAGCTGTGAAAGCGGCAAGTGGTGTGGAAAATAGAAATCCACGGAAGCCCTTTGCACCCTGGTCAGAATTCCAGGCCCACTCCCTGCAGAGCAACGTGGTCGAGTGACACCTTCCTCGGGAGCCATGAAACGCAAATGCTCTTGCCTTAAGAAAACAGACCGAGGTTCCTACTGAAAGTGGACTTTACCTACCTCCATTTTGACCTTGGTCTGTATAATTGATTGAATTCCTCTTTCCAGCTTATCTCTTTAACTCAGGCAAAGGACCCTGTGGGCAAAGCATCCCGTGGTAAGAGCAGAAACTACCCCTCCAGCAACAGGGACTGCCCTGACACGGGCGAGATCCCAGAGATTGACCCCAAGGCAATGATCCACCTGACCTTTACTGCCCACCTGCACGTACCCAGGCACCTTCGTCCCACAGTTTCCTTATAGAAACCTAGAAATATTTTCAGCATTTTGGAGACAGTCTTTGGGACGTTAGTCTGCTGTCTTCCCAGTGTCGAACTCACAGAAATAAATCCCTTTCTTGTTTCAACACCTGACCTTTGGATTTTGTCAGTGGCGAAACACTGAACCTAGTCCGTTTGGGACTCTGGGAGCCAGGTGAAATCACTATTCCCAACATTGGCAAGATGCCATTAATGATAGCCACCATTTATCAAAAGCTTGCCGTGTCCAGAGACTGAGCTAAAAGCTTTCTATCCCACATCTCATTTTATTTGATTACCTCAAGAAAACTGCACGGTCAATATTGTGATCTTGAAAAGTCAGAGATGTTTAGTACTTTGCCCAATCACACAGCAACAATTTGCAATTTGAAGTTCAAGCTCAAAAAAGTAAGCTGTGGCAATTTTTTTTAAAAGAAAGAAAAAGTGGGACTGCTCCTTTGCTGTGACCCCTACTACTCCCCCCATCACTCCCTCCCACCCATTCAAACGCAGCTGGTGCTTTTTGCACATGTGTTAGGTACTCTTAGGCTCAGGGAAGACAGTGATGAATCAATAGATGTCTCCATCCTGGAGGAGCACAAACCTGCCCCAAATGACAGGGTGAGGGCTGAACGTGAGGGCTGTGAGCTTTTGAGCACAGAAGTGAAGTCTGTGTTTCTTGGTTTGCTGCTGGGACAAACCCCCTGAAGGGCAATCTGTGAGCCTGTGGTTTCCAAGCTTCTGTGCCTAGGCTCTGCTCCCTCCAATGCTTGTCTTCCTTAGGAGGCTACCAACATATTCCAAAAAACAGGGTGGAGCCGGGGCCAGTACAGAGCACAGGCTTCGGTGTAAAGTAAAGTTGAATTTTACTTCTGGGTCTCCCACCTACTTGCTGTGTAACCATGAGCAAGTCACAACCTCTCTGAGCCCCCATTGCTCATATTTTAAATGGCGATAATGCTACACTTTGCAAAGGGTGATTGAAAGCATCAAATGAGCTGTTACTGCATATAAAGGGCTTGGCAGCTCCAGGACCCCCAATTATGATAAATGCTTTTTCTGTTGTAAAACCCAAGAAGAATGTTCAAAAACAACCGGGCTTTAAGAGTAAAACCTGCTGGAGACTGATGAAGTGCCAGCCAGACCATTCTGAAGCCTGTGAAATTTGTAACATAACCTCCTTCCAGCATCCACCCTGGTCCAAAACTCCTCTGCACAGGGCGATTGCTAATAAAACGGGAACAAAAGAAATCACGAGGAAACCATCCATTCAGCCACTAAATAAAGCCAGTGTAAAACCACCCACTGTCCCCTACCACAACAGACTGGTGGGCCACAAGGCAGGGGCCCGAGGTGGCTGGAGAGCCCCTTATTAAACAGAGCCCTGAAGAGAGGGCATCCATTCAGTGACTGTGGCCCCTGAGAGGCTCAGGATTGTTCACCCTTGCCTAACAAACACTCACGTCATCAATAGAGGATTGACACAGCACCGGGCATAATTAACTATCTTCTCATCCGCCCCAGTACTGGGCCTTGTTCTTAGGAAAGTGAGAACAACGTTGGTATTTTACCTTAATGAAGTAAAACAAGCCTGAGTGTGAAAAAAACCTCTGACTTTCTTGTGTGACTTGCAAGTGTATCCGGTTTTACTCTTTCACACCAACCACAAAGTCTCTTTTTCTTTCCTTGCCGAAGAATGTCATTGTGAGGCAGACCGAGTATGACAATTTAAATGTGTACGCCAGGGCTTGAGTAGCACATGTCAAAAATTCTAGTGATCCTGGTTGATACAGACAGTCTGACCCCCAGCTGCAGGCCTTGGAAAAGGAAGCTGTGCTGCTCAAACACAAAACAAATAAGACCGCTTTTTATAAAGGATTCTGTCAAGTGCCTTTTTTATTTATTTTGCCTTTTGTCACACTCAATCAGAAGTCTGAATATGAAAATTCTTTCCTGCTGTTCTTGCTCTATTTTCCTTCTGTTATTAAGAAGTATCCTTGCTTCTTCAGGGAAAAATAAGATATGTAAACAAATAAAGTTAACTATTTTTAGGTAGAGCTTTAAAATAACGACTGATTAAAAGGAAATGGAGCATACTGACCTATGTACTGGCAAAAATAGTAGCAATCTTAGGAAGTTCCACAAATACACCAAAGAAGCTAAAGTTGATCCCCGGGTATTAACGGCCTTTCCTCCTTGCTGACAGGAACCCGATTTGGTTTTGGCATCTACTCCTTCCTCTCCTGAGTCAAGGACACACCTTGAATGGCCCAAGCCAGGGGTGGAGGTCCCATCTTCCTCAGTGTAGAGGTAAGCACGGATGCCAGTTCCAGTCAATGAAATATGCAGGGAGGCATATGTTTTCATGGGAAGGTTTTTGTTTGTTTGTTTGTTTTTAAGATTTTATTTGTTTATTTGAGAGAGAGAGAGAAATCACAAGCCTGGGGGAGAGGCAGAGGGAGAGGGAGAAGCAGACTCCCCGCTGAGCAGGGAGCCTGATGTGGGGCTAGATCCCAGGACCCTGGGATCATGACCTGAGCAGAAGGCAGAGGCTTAACCAAGCCTCTTCATGGGAAGGTTTCAAAAAGAAATAAAAAGCCCAAGAACTACTTTACTTTCATTTTCTCATGTAAGATAATAATTTTTTCCCTATTCTTTAAGCCTGTTGAGTTGGAGTTTCCTTATCTGTCACTGAAAACATTCAAACTGATAAAGGATAACTGCTCAGCTCATTAGTGATCTCCGCCATGGAAAATGCTGTCAGAATCAATTTAACACCATCACAGGGAAATTTGTGTAACAGTCACCTGTTGTCACTGTTCAGCGTCCATTCCCCTTTCTGAGAAATCAGTGCTTCTCAAAATCGACAGTGCAGATGAGTCATCTGGAGGTCTTGTGAACCCAAATTCTGATTTGGTAGGTCTGGGATGGGACCTAAGACTCTGCATTTCTTCCTGGTGATGCTCCTGCTGCGGCATCACCACTCTCTTGTTTAGCAAGACTCTGTATTTCCTTCTCCACAGACATGAGCTCTGACCTGTGTGTCGAACCCACACTTCCCAGGCCCACTAGTCTGCAGCTACGAATGGTTACCAGAAGCTCAACATAGGATGTTTCTGGCTCAACCTCACCACACTCATTCCATGGGAAATTTGTCCCCCTTTGAGTCCCCAAATGGTTCTTAGATCTATAACCTCTGCAGCCTCTGAATATTAGTCCCTGTGGCTACATTTCCAAAAATTCTTCTTTTCTGCTCCAGATTTCCACGGTAATAACCAAGATGACAGCAAGGCCACATCAAGGAACCATCAGGAAAGCACATGGCTCTACTACCATCTTCCAAGCTCAGGTTCTGAGTCTGAGGCCAACAGCACTGATATTAGAGCCATCAGCACTTATGTTGTGCACATGAGTAATTCCAGTGAAGACACACAGAGGACGTGCCGTTGCCTCCCTTTCGCTCCTGGTTGCTTCTGTGAGTCTACCACCATCCCGACTTGGATGAAATGGCTTAGCTTTTTCAGGGCAATTTCCCCCTTGACAATCTTATCACAGCTTCCTTGACCTGCAATTTGGGTGTGAGTTCTTTGCAGGTGGGCCTTGTTGGTAGGCCAAACAATGACTCCCAGAGATACACAGGCCCAAATCCTCGGCCCTGGTGAATGTTGTCTTGAATGACAAAAGAGACTTTGTGGATATGATTAAGTGCAGGATTTTGAGATGGGGGGGGAGTATTCTGGATTATTTTGGAGGGCCCTAAATGTAATTACATGTGTCCTTACTAGAGGGGGCAGAGGGAGATTTGATTACAGAAGAAGAGAAAGTGATGTGACAAAGCAGAGATTGGAGTGATGTGGCCACAGACCGAGAAATACAAGCAGCCACCAAAAGCTGGAAGAGGCAAAGAATGGATTTTTCCCTAAAGCCTCTAGAAAGAACCACCCTTGCCTTCCTCTGGATTTTAGCCCCATAAGACTCGGTTAGGGCTTTGGGCCTCCAGAAATGCAGAGCCATATTGTCATTTTGAGCCCCTGAGTTGTGATAATTTCCTACAGTGGCAAGAAGAAACTAATACAGGCCTAGAGATGGTCATCCTTCTTTTCAGAATGTTCCATTCCTTCCAATATCTTTGAATCAACCATTTCCTTAGGCTCCTTTTATTAGGATTACCCCTGGCAGGCACACTCCACCTTTCCTCTGAGCATAACCAGATATCCCTAAAGCCAAGCTTAAGCTAATGCAAGGAATCTTGATACTTATTTCTTTATAAGTTGGTCATTTTACTTTTATAAATGACCCTAGAGTGGTAGCATTTTGAGATTTCCTGTCATTAATTTTCTCCTCAGTTCACTCACTCTCAGGTTAAATTGTATTAGTTAGAGTAAGGAGAGAGATGGTCCATTTACCTTCTGAAGTTCTTTTCAGGTCAGTGTTGCTATGGTTCTTTCTTATAAAGAGAACTCAAAACAATAAATGTCATACTCCCCAGGGGGGAAAGCCTATACTGTGCAACACAGAGTGGTCTTCTAGGAACAGGCACCCTTGGTGTTACAGAGAAGGAATCCTAGTCAATTTGGCAGAAGGTATCAAAAGACCTTAATAAATGTGTCTAGATTTTCACCCAAAGATATGCTCCTAGGAATATATTATAATCAAATTAACCCAAATGTGCATGAAGAAGTGTCTGCAAAGATGTTTATCACAATTTAGTTTGATGTTGCAAAAGAGAAGAATGAGCATAAAGAGGCAAAAATCTTAGGAGATCCATTAAATAGATCATGCTACCTCTTTGTGTGCAGCCATTAAAATGATGTTATAAAAAAATTAATGGCATGGGAAATCTTGGCATGAAGTTATAAAGAGAGAAAAACCAGGCTGTAAAACAATGTTTATATTAGGTTACCATGTATATATACACAAAGGAAAAAGACTGGGATGATATATATTAAAATGATAAAAGTGTTTATTCCTTGGTCGTGGGATTAAAAGTAATTTTTATTTTCTTGTATGTGTCTGTATTTTTCAGATTTTTCTACAATGACTATGCTATTTATGTAACCGAAATGAAAAATATTAATTAGAAAATAGAAATAGTCCTAATCTGAGAGTCAGAATCCTAAATTCCATTCCTACCTCCATCAAAAACCAGCTGGGTGATCTTGGATAAGTCATTTCCTTTCTCTGGAATTTAATGCCCTCCTCATCAAAAAGAGCCCCAGGGTTGCACACAGGTGTCCAATGGGAGGCTGAGTGTGTAGACACTGTGGCACCCCCACCCCTGCTTCTTCAGGGCAGCTGTCCTTTTATCTGCTCTAAACACTGGGCTTGGACCTTGTTTATCTTTCTTCTTTCCTTTCTTTCTGTCTTTCTTTTCTTATCTTTTTTTTTTTTTTTTGGACCTTATGTTTTCTTCAGGAAAAACATGTTAAGATCATCTTTTAAATGTTAAAAATTACGAATTTAGATAGTTTCTAAGATTCCTTCCAATCATCATATACTTTGATCTAGTGACATACTTGTAAGTATTTCCCAAAGCGTTCAGGAATGATCAGGCATTCAGACCCTGTCCTGCTTGACTTGGAGGTTACCACCAAGTGGACCTGAGAAAAGGTGGGAGCCCCAGAAAGAAGAGTAAGAAAGTTCATCTGCAGGGGAATGTAGCACGTCAAGACCATTTTGAGTCTGGATTTGATCATGCATCCCATCAGCCCAACCCCTCACATGGTGCCCTCCATGAGTGAGATCCATGGCTCCCTTTTGGCACACTCTGCCGTCCGTCTATGTGTTCTGCAGATGGCTGATCATCCTGGGTCTTTTTTGTCCTTCTTAATGACAACCAACATCAACATTCAGACATATGAGTGAAGACACTTCCAGATGATTTCAGCCTCCAGCTGTCAAGTCACTGTCAACCTTTGAATTTTCCCAGCTGAGGCCCCAGACAACATGTCTCTGCTGCACCCTCTCTGCATTCCTGACCCATGGAATATGTAAGCAAAATACAGTGGTTGTGTTCTGCCACTAACTTTTAAGGGGATATATCGCTCAGTAATATTAACTAGTGTGTCCCGAGACCTCATCAGCTATGAATTCAGATGACATGGTATTAACCTTAACAAACCGATTCCCCTGCTCTGGCACCCACCTGTACACACAGGCCCTCTGACCCGTGTCAAACTCCCCTTGAAGTCTCCTTTCACCTAAGAGGAGGCTCAGGTGCCTTTTACTGGCCTCTTCCCGGGCCTCTTTTGATGACCAGTCTTGTGCACTGGGCATTCACAGTGCCTGTGAGTACCCACCATGTCCCCCAGGTGCCCTGCCATCTCTGCGCCGTGTGCAGGGGAATGCTGTCCTGTTCCGGGTGCTCTCTGATTTTCTGGATGAGAACTGAGAAGCCCCACAGGCCTCAGAATGGGGCTGTGCTGCCATCATTTCTCCATTCCTCACGAAAATCCTCATGAAAGCGGTTCCCACAGCCTGTCTTTGTGCTTCATCTATCTGTAGGAACTATAGGGCTGAGCAGGGAGACAGACGCCCTCACCCCACTAATCTCTCCCTTCTCTTAAGAAAAGATCTTAGGCACATTAACTCATACCAATTGATGCCTGGCGACATCCTTAACTATAGATGGGGCTATATTCGGGTTCTGCTAAGGCATTCCTAACTCAAAGACTTGGAACCAGCGTTCCTCCTCAGGGACATCAGAGTCCCATGTTCCCTGCACTTGTCAGGACCCTTCTATAGCAAGAACAGCAAACTTAAAAACTTGAACTTCAGTTCCAGCAAGTGAGGAACTTGCTCTCCAGTTCTCTGGTGAATTAAAATGCTGGCCCCAGATCTTGGACCCCTGATTGTTTGCCACCTGGTCATGGTTTTCCTTAATGTTCCTGTCTCCCCCAGAGACCATTGCTGCACCTTTGTAGTGACATTCACCCTCTGATTCTATTTCCATGTAACACCTGAGTGTCTATCTTGTCTTGGTGCTGGCACAACCTCTTCTTCTTGACCTTCCTCTACCCTCCTCCTGGAAACCTTCCCCAGTTGTGTGAGCCTCCCCAGCGAGTAGAGGCTCTATCCTGCCTGAAGCCAGCCAAGCTCTTGTTCTGGCTCCTTGATGAGCCTCTAACAGCTAGGCTTATAACCACAGCGCCTACCACCTCTGTTTTAGTTCAGGAGCAATCAGTGGCTGATAGTTGACGATATGTCCCAGGTTGACTCACCAGAAAGGGGGAGGGGAAAATTTTGACCCTAAATTTTTGTTTCCGATTTAAACTGTCCTCCAGCACCTCTGACTTATAAGCTCCTCAGCCTCTGCCTAGCAAATACAAAGCCATCATCTGCTAACTCATGGAGAGCCAAAAGACGGGAAGCTGGCATCTAGGTTTGGCCGCAGATTTGCTGTGTGATTTTGAGAAGGCTCTTTCCTCTCATCTGTGCTTGGGACTGTTAACACCTACCTTAGGCTTGTTGGGAGAATCGATGTGCTATGAGTCCTTGCTATGTCTGAAAACTCAAAACCATTATTTATTACAAGAAAGAAAACTTTCACTCAAGGACCAATCACAAATACACATGGAATCCACAGAATGATGTGAAACATTTTTATTATCATTCACCCAGTTGACTTTTTGCTCAAATAGACCCAAACCTGGATTGATCCTGGGAGATTTGTCTCTCCAAGGTCTCCCCCTCTTTCCTTTACTTCCTGTCAGCCCCCACCCCGAAATCCCTGGCTCCATGCTTAGTGAGAGCCGTGCAACTGAACCACGGTAACCATTTCCCTAACTCCAGCCTGGTAGGATGTGTGAATTCAAGTTCTCTCTATCCTGTGATGACTGTCACATGCCAGCAAGGGTTATAAGCAACAGTGGGTCACTTTGTCACTCTCTTTGGCCCCCTGAACTATTCCCTCTGGCATCTCCAACCCTTCTTCTTTGCACGTATTGCTTCTCTTCTTGTTTAGCTGTCAGTCACAGGACCCCACTTCACCCCAACACACTGGCATGATACCCAGACTGGTCCGTGAGAACCTATCTTCAGGGACTGTTAAAATACTAAGAGAGAAAGGGGAGCTCTCTCCCTGTAGGGAGACAATGTAAGCTCAGAGCTACTGGGCTCATTTCGATGCCACATGGAAAAATCAGTCTGAAGACGAAAGCAAGACAGAGGGGCATAGAGAAGCTTGATGGTAAGTGTCTGCGAGTGGACTGGCTAGAAGAGCAGTCTGAGAAGGGATCTTTTTCCAAGTTATTTATTAAGGAGTCGCTCTCAGAAAAGGTGGGTAGGTAGTGAGGAAGGGAGAGTAGGACAAAGAAATAAAGATAAGCATGGGTGTTGTCTCAACAGACACCTGACGCTACTGACGCCTCTGGGGGGGACTTGCATGTGACAGTTGGTCATAACTTGGGACAAGGGACCCTCTTGTCCTCCCAAGCTGGTCAGTTAGGTCTATGAGCTACTCCTAGAACTGAAGGGATAGGGAGGGAGTGATAACCTCCTGGGCATTGAGAAAGCCAGGAACTGGGAACGGTCAACATGGATAGTAGTTAATGCGTGGTGCACTGCCTGCTAAAGGGGTTCTGGGTGGGGCGTCAAGAGCATTCGGCTACAGAGGGAGAATGAGAAAGAGAGAGAGAGAGAGTCTTGGTGAAAAGGGCAGTGGCTAAGGGCATGAGCTTTAGGGCCAACATGCCTGGGTTCGCATCATACCTTCTATACTTGCTTTCTGTATCACCTTGGGAAATTACTTAAGTTTTTCTGCCATAGTTTCTTCATTTGTCAAATGGGAATACTAGTAATACCTATACAATGAGAAAATGTCAATCAAACACAGAGGCCTGTGCTTGCCACTCAAAACAAAGCTATATGCCTGCAAGAGGGCTCGGTAGCCCCTAAGAACATCTGATGAACTCCTCATGGGCCCTGGAGCCTCCCCCTTTCTTCCTATACATGGGAAGTGTGGAAAAAAGTACACAACAAAAATATCCAGGAGTCCCCTGTATTACTGGAATTTGATAATACCACAAACAAGTGTCCCCTGAGAGGCACTTTTCAGAGACACTTTGGGGGGAGCGGGAGGGAGGAAAGAAAAAGGAATTGTTCATCGGGCATTCCCTTGAGTGATTTCTGAGGGTTCATTTCTAAAGGCAAATACAGTAATCTGTCCCCCTAAGGAGTGACCCAGTGTACCAGAGGCTCTGAAAACATGCAGATGGAATTTCTGGGATTTGCAATGTTGCAATCGGTTGTTTTCCCTTTTTTCAAGAGGCAGCCCCGGGCGGCGGTGGGGGGGGGGGCAGGGGGGGGAGGGGGGCGTGCTGGGAGCAACTCTTCTCAATACCATAGTTAAGCAAAGAGCAGCTGAAAGAGATATTCTTGCCAGTCCCCAAGGTACAGACAGGCAAGTGACGCAGCAGAGCACACAAAGGGACACGATTGGCATTTACGCTAACGATGCCACGCAGCTCCAATCCTGTGCCCTTTAACCTTGCACTATATTCCAATAGGTCAGAACATCCTTGCTTGCCTTCCCTAATGCACATTATCCTCTCTGGTCAATAAAATTCCCCTCTGTCTCTACACTGACAATAGATGGGAAGGTCAGCTTGCCCCTCCAGCTGCAACAGTGTCTGAGCTGTCAGTGGGAATTTAAATTAAGGATATAGGTAATAATTTCGTTGCTTTTAGGCAAAAATGGAAGCGTCTGTTGCTTTGGTTACAGTAAGATTCGCAGAAGAGAACTGAAAAGATCTCTGGGCTCCCAGGGGAAAATATTTTAAAGTGCCTGAGGGGGGCTAAAGCACACAGTGGCCTTAAGTGGTAAATTTCCTAAGAGAGAGACTCTCTCCATTACATGTTTCCTGCTGCAAGTCACCTTCTTTCACAGCTTTCACTGTCAAACAGTGCGACATCCAGTGGGTGGGAGCAATCATGATTAGAGTGAAATGAATTTCATCCTGAAAGCTGTAACAAGACAAGGAAGGCAAGAGAAAATGAAGAGGTCACCGGAGAAGTGGGAAGGAGGGGCAGCATGCAGATCTGGGGGCCTGAGCCCCAGGCGCCCTGCAACTGACCGTTTGGGGGACCTGGAGCAGATCCATTAACCTCCCCCGGATTCTGTCCTTATCCGCAAAATGATTCAATTGAGGTTAAAAGTTCTCCAAGATCCTTTCGGGTTGCAGTATTTCTTGAGCTTAAAAGTCATTTCAGCTTAGAGTTGTTTAGTGTGTACTAGTTCCTTTGAGAAAGAAGGGATGAGAGATGTGGTTTGCCCTCCAAATCTTCAAATTCTATAAAACTGAGCTGGAATGGAGCTCCACAGATTAGCCTGACCAGCCTGCTCATTTAGAAGATGGAGTGACTTTTCTACTTGGCTTTTTAAACCAAGAATTTCCCCTTGGTCTCCCTTTATGTCTCTTCCTCTCTCCCCAGCTCCCTTTTCATGACCGGTATTGGTGGGAGATCTTCAAATTCAGTTCAGGTTTTTCTCAAGAAGTCAGGGAGAAATAGAGTAAAACAACAGAGACAGAGAAGGAGGTTGATTCACACTTCTTTAAAAAGAATCAGAAGATTTTTATTGCACACTTTATACACGGAGAATTTCCAGGATGATGAAACATTTAATTGCAAAAGTCAAAACAACAAAATACTGGATGAAAATATAGAAAAAAATGTTTAACCTTGCTATGGGTGAGGATTTCTGAGCATGATGCTAAAGTCAGAAACCAAATAGAGCAATGTATTGTAGTAACATAAAAATTTTTTAAAAATTGCACATCAAAGTACCTACACACAACTAAATGTCAAAAGAAAGTCATGGAAAAAAATGTGCAATTTGGCTGATAGTGTCAGTCTTGTCAATATATAAAGGTTCCTTACAACTTAATAAGAAAAACAGGAGCACACAGTAAAAGGAGCAAAAGGTATGAATTGCAAGTCACAGAAGAAATACAGATGACCACAAAAATATAAAAATACTCCACCTCAATAACTTCCAAATAAATAAAAATTTCAAAAGCTGTCAGATGTGCTTTGCTTATGAAGTTAACAAGGTTTGTTTTACTTTTTCTTTTATAGTAATAATAGGCAACATTGGTAAATGTGGTAAAATGAATACTTCAAAAAACTTGTAGTAGAAATGTAAATGGGTATAGTTGGTAACTGGACAACACATCTAACAATCTTTAAAGCTGAATATACCCTTTAACCCAGAAATTCTACCTCTAGGACTCTGTACTTCTACATCTGAGAGTTAATTCCAAGGAAATAATCAGGGATGCTTTATTGGAGCTCCTTTCCGTGCCTCCTACAGGAGGAAGTCACAACTCCGCTTCGGGATAAATGATCTCTCACCTAGGCAAACCCTCCGGGGGGCCCAGAATAGACAGAGCGTCCTCTCCATCCCCTTATCTTCACTTCCCGCAATGACACCATGGAACAGAGACCATTCTGTTAGTCGGCTGGAAGAAGCTGGAAGTCCAAGATGGAGGTCTGGTTTCTGGTGACAGTGCTCTTCCTGTAGTACAGATGGTTACTGGCTCACTCTGTCCTCATGAGGTCTTTCCTGTGTGTGTGCATGTCTTTTCCTCTTCTTAAAAGGACACCAGTCCTATCAGATTAGGGACCCACCTTTATGACCTCATTTAACTTTAATTATGTCCTTAGAGACCCTATCTCCCAACGCAATAACATTGGGGGTTAAGGCTTTAACATATGATTCTAAGCGGACAAAACTCGGTCTATAACACCCCGAGGGAGCCTCTTTATTAGGTCATTCTGTGGTTTGCTTCACCACTACTTACCAAGCAGCTACAGTGGCCCAGCCGTGAGCTACAACCCGGGGTGCGCAGTGATTACTCTTGTCTTTCTTCCTTGATCTATGATGTACGTGAACCCCGGCTGAGATGATCTAGCCCCAGTTCTCAAAGTTCCATACTGAAAAACAGAAAGGCAGAAAACTTGTGTCGACAAAAAAACCTGCACACGGATATTTAGAACAGTTTTATTCATAGTTGCCAAAACTTGGAAGTGGCCAAGATGTCCTTCACTGGGTGAACGAACAAACAAATTGTGGCACAGCCAGACAGTGGAATATTATTCAGCCATAGAAGGAAATGAGCTATCAAGCCACAAAGATACATAAAGGAAACTTAGATGCATATCACTAAGTGAAAGAAGCCAATCTGAAAAGGCTGCATTCTGTATGATTCCAATTATATCACATGCTGGAAAAGGCAAAACTATGGAGACAGTAAAAAGATCAGTGGATGCCGGGGGTTTAGGGGAGGGAGGGATGAAGAAGTAGGGCACAGGAGATTTTTAGGGAAGTGGAACTATTCTGTATGATACTGCAGTGGAGGATACATGTCGCTACACACTTGTCCAAACGCACAGAATGTACAACACCAAGAGTGAGCCCTCGTGTAAACTCTGGGCTGGAATTCAGACTTGGGTGTCAGTATCGGATCACTGGTGTGGCCAAATATACCACACTAATGCAAGGGGATCATAATAAGGAAAAATGTGGGGGAAGGTGAAGGAGTACATGGGAACTCTCTATACTCTCCACTTACTTTTCCAGAAACCTAAAACCCCCTCAAAGGAGCCTATTAATTTATTAGGGGGGACAACAGACTGTCAGAAAGCATTCTTCTCTGCACCCTTTCTCCCCTCCACGTGCACATTGGTACACTCAGTCAGCGTTCACCAAAAATGCTGCTGAGAAACTTAAAATCTGAGTATTTTCATGCTTGGAACCCTGCCCCAGCCTACCTGTCCAGCTGCTCTTCTTCCTATTCATTCTTGCACCGCTTCTTGTTCAATCTTGTCTACGTGCTAGAGAGAAATTAAGCTACAGCTACTTTGTTCACTGCTATCTAAGTTTGGCATGGGGATGACAAAAAGACTCCATGAGA
The DNA here is from genome assembly GCF_009762305.2 of Zalophus californianus. Lineage (NCBI taxonomy): Eukaryota > Metazoa > Chordata > Mammalia > Carnivora > Otariidae > Zalophus > Zalophus californianus. Next base: position 89,345,566 of record NC_045600.1, read on the forward strand.
CCAGCCCAGGGAGCATGTTTGAAAAGGATGACCCCTCCTCCTGACAGCTGGCTTTCGGTTCTCGAAATCACTTATAGGCAGGAGAGTTCTGTCAAGTCACGATGGACTTTAGCTTGGAGATCGGTGTTGAGGAGGAAAAACTGAAAAGAAGATTGCTGAGGATTTTGAGTTAGCTGATCTTGGGATTTTCTTTCTCAACTGAAGCACTAGAAGCCTGTTGTCTTTTAAAGAATAGTGAAGTCTGAGTCTTAAGCTTGATGGTTTATGAATGGGGTCAGAAATCTGTTATATAGGGGCGCCTGGGTGGCTCAGTCGTTAAGCGTCTGCCTTCGGCTCAGGTCATGATCCCAGGGTCCTGGGATCAAGCCCCGGCATCGGGCTCCCTGCTCAGCGGGAAGCCTGCTTCTCCCTCTCGCACTCCCCCTGCTGGTGTTCCCTCTCTTGCTGTGTCCCTCTCTGTCAAATGAATAAATAAAATCTTAAAAAAAGAAAGAAAGAAAGAAAGAAATCTGTTACATAACATGAAAATTAAAATGTCAAAGACTTTTCTGTCCAACTCCAATGCCCGCCACTCTGCCCGGTCATCAGACCTTCACATGGCTATCTTAAGGCATGCCTCATTTCCTCATGTCCTGTTGGCAGCAGGAGGTACTGTGTCAACCTTGGCTGGGTATCCTCCATCCCCCGTGTTCATGTTCCCTGGCTGGTCCTTTGGACACCAGGCAAGGAGATATTTTGTCTGATCTGAAGGGACACAGGACAGGGAGCATGCTCCCACTTCCGCATCTCTCTTCCTCAGACAGATAAGGGAATTTGATTGCCTATGCAATTCTGGTCTTAAAAGAAATAAACCCAATGACAAGCAAAAAGATCAAGTGATGCTTTCAGATACTGTGTCCAAACTGTTTTTCGGTTATTAGAAATTTACTCTCAGCATTTGGGACTTTAAAAAATACTGTAATTATAAGAGTGCAAATTAATGTCTTAGTTAAGTACAGGCTCCCTCCCCTGCCCCACCATTGACAATAATGTATGGAGCTACTCCCCTTGGAAATGGCATGGCTAGAGATGTTAGGAGGATGTCAGAGACCAAGCTTAACTGACATTTCTCCATCTCCCCCAGAAATGGCCATGCTGTTCCCTTGCAAGGGTAAGAGTGCATTACTGTAGCAATAATGCATTAAATGGTATTCTGAATGGCCTTAAATAGTTAATAAGCCTCTCTAAGCACCTTTCTCCCAGGCAGGGGTTCAGACACTGGGGATGACGGAGCTTCTAGCTTATTATCTGTCCCACACAGGCTCCAGATAACCAATGAGAGTTCAGTTTCTAGCCCCTCAATAATATCACCACAAATTGGAATGCATTGAGCATCTCTGTCTGTAAACTAGTCAAAATTGAAGCTGTGTCTAATCAACTGGAACGAAAGACCATGGAGCAATAGAACCCGTCACTTCGGATCACTGTGGCCTGTCTACTCAATCCAGATGGATGTGCCTCATGTGCCCTGACCACTCAGAGACTGATGTGCCATTAAGATGGCGCGCTAGCTGGCCCGGTGTTGCTTCCGGCTGGTTGTTTCATTGCATAGAGGCATGACCTTGAATCAAGCCATTCATTCTTACTGTCTGGCAAATAGTGTTCAAAGATTGAAGTATTTAAATTTTTAAACTGATGACTCTTTTCCCCTCCAAATTATATGCCAGGAAAAAAATAATTATGTCTGAAAAATAACATTCATCTGTCCTAAAGGCTGCTAAGTTAATGGCTTTATGCAAAGGTTTGCTTAGGGGAAAGGGAAAGTGCTTTTTGTCCATTCCAGACTCATCCAATTCTGCTGGATAAATTGGCCCTAAATGCACCCCCCCTCCACCAGAGTCATGACCTTTTTTTTTTTTTCCAGTCTCCAGTATCCATTGTCCATTTGTCCAGTGGTGCTAGTAGGTGACAAACTGGAAGGAGAATGAGATTCTGCCAAATGCACTGGTTTTATGGGTCTGGTTTCTTGTGCCAGTCGATTTTATTGACATAATTGTTTGTCCCAGTTTCAGTATATAATTGGCTAATTTTTTATCTGTGACTGTGAGTCACTTATTTCTCTTTGATGTTAATTGTATGGAAAGCAGTTGAAAGGAGAGTTCTGTGTTTCTCCTCTATCTAACAGGAAGCAGGGCTGAAAGTCAGAATAGAGGAAAATGAGAGAATCTGATTAGTCAAATGTGCCTTTGGAAGATAAATGGCAGTCATTGATTGTGTTAGAAGATTTGATTTCTGAATGATCCCCAATGCTCAGAAGTGCAGCACAGCACTAATGCCATTTGACGTCACATTGCAGGTCAGCGATTGATCTGTTTTCAGACAAAAACCAACTCCAGAGTCTAGTCGGAATGTCCGCTGAAAAGATGACTTAGATCACATTCTGCCCTCACCAAAGACCATCTCTTACCCTGTGTTCACTGAAGGTCTATTCTGATTTGAGAACTATCTAGATGAGGACCACCGAGTGTACAAACATATGACATTGAAAACATATTTCTGAGACCAAACAGAATAACCTGGAGAAACTGGAAGTCAAACTGCTTGGAAGACACTTGTCTTTGATTATTAATATGTTTGCCTTAAAAAATATTTCAGAGCCTAGAGAATACAGCTTTTTGACTTTTAAATATTTTCTATGATCTCTGGCTTCCCAGTTAGGTCTGTCTTTTGCTGATGTCTGCCTGACAATACTCAGAAAACTATCTTGACTCCTGTCAAGATAGTTCCTCCATTCCCTGGCAACCAATTCAGGAAATTTGCAATTGGGAAAATGGTGATTGGAAATTTGAAATCAGTAAATCTGTGGATTTTTTTATTTTTTATTTTTTTTAAAGATTTTATTTATTTATTTGAGAGAGCGAGAATGAGAGAGAGAGAGAGAGCACATAAGAGGGGGGAGGATCAGAGGGAGAAGCAAACTCACTGCTGAGCAGGGAGCCCGATGCGGGACTCAATCCCAGGACTCCAGGATCATGACCTGAGCTGAAGGCAGTCGCTTAACCAACTGAGCCACCCAGGCGCCCCATGTGGATTTTTTTTAAATCTAAACCCAAGTCATAATATTCTTTGTGTTTCAGATGTAGAAATTTAACCCGAGTTCAAGTGTGTATTAATGCCTTACAGGGACTCTTAGAGTAATGGGGTAATTGTTAGTACAGTATACAAGGACCAAGATGACTGTACACAATCACAAAATTGATACAAGCCTCATGTTCATTTTCATGTAATGATCATACTTTTGCTTAATTATCATATCTAGCCTATTTTTCTTAGAGCTCACACATATATTGAGTGCTTGATTGAGTGATGATTTACACTATACAATTGCTAAAGATCATGATAGTAATAATTTAGAGGCATATCAGTGCAATTTGTTTGCTGTGCTGCATCAATCAAAATATTGTTCCCAGTTTCTCTTTAATGGTTTTACTGAAGTAATTTAAATATTCTACCATTAACCATCCATCTTTGATGCTTTACTTTTGAAACCACAAAAGAATTTTAAATTGAGGGGTGTGAATACAGAATGTATGGAGCTCCATACACAGAAATCTGTTCTTATTTTCAATTAAAGCATTTCTATTAACTTTGTTCTATAGACAATTTACATATGGCATTGCTTTGAAATGGGAATTGACATGATGAAGTATAACAGGGTGTCTGGAGGGGCTGGACTTAGGGCTCAGATATTTCTGATCACTAATTTGGTAAGTAACACCTTTTACCCTTAAAGTGTATATATTTGTCCCCTGCATTACATAGAGGCTACAGATAGTCCTAGGGGGACAATGAGCGAAAACATAGTTTGGAAAAGACATATTAAATGTGTCACACAATGAATGTACAATTACAGACTATAATCAGTCCCATTACAAAGAGGACACACTAAAGGAGGTCAAGAATGACTTTCTGGAGAAGGGATGTTTCAGTTGACATCTAACAAAGAAATAGAAATAATTAGTTGAAGAGGGGCAGTTTGGAAATAGAGATATGTGGACAGAAAAAAACTATGTAAGCAAAGGCCCTGTTATAGGAAGGAGTCTGCAGCATCTAGAAATGTGGAGAAGTCCAGTATGGTTGGCTCACAGAGAGTGCTGGCTCACAGAGAGTGCTGGTGAGACTAAGGAAGTAGGTGGAAGCCAGATCTTGTACTGCCTTTTCAGGGACTCTGGTCTTTAAGAACAGGGGAAAGCCACTGAAAGGACCCTTTAAGCACAGTCACATTTGCATTTGGATTATTCTGGCTCCAGGCAGGAATAAAATGGAGGAAGCCAGTTGATCCACTAAATTGTTTAGGTAATGGGTGGTGTAGCTGGGACCAATATAGGATGACATAGATGGAGACAAGGGGACAGCTTCAAGGCATTTAGGAGACAGAATATCAGGCTTGGTGGTGGAAACCATAGGGTGGGGAGGTAGGTGAGGCAGATGGTTTCCAGTTTTCTCGCTTGCATAATTGGATGGCTGTGATATTTGCTAGTTAGATAATCCTGAAAGAATTGGTTTAGGAGGAGGTGTGAATTTGTTTTTGGATCAATTAAACTGGAGATGCTCTTGAGACATCCAAGTGAAGATGTCAGGTAGATAGTGGACTACATGGTCTAGAGCTCAAAGGAAAGATATGTGCTATAAATATATTTTTATATCACTGGTATATGAATAGTAATTAAAGTAAAAGACATGAGTATATTTCTTAGGAAGAATACATAGAATGATAAGAAAAAAAGAAAAGAAGAGCAGGGTTCAGCCTTGAAGAACTCTAGTATTAATCACCAGGTGAAAGGAGATACACAAGGAGAAGCTTTGGACAAAGAGAAGCCAGATGGCCCCCAGGAATACATGCAAAGTGTGATATCTTGGTGACCAAAGGATAAAAGACCTTCAGGGAAAAGGGGGCATGGTCAATTGTAAAAGAATTGCCAAAAGATTGGATACGAAGAGCACTGAAAAATGTTCCATGGTGACATGGAAGCTAATATCAGAACTGTCCCTAGCACGATAGGATCAGAGACCAGGCTGGAGCAGGGTAAGGAAAAAGTGGGAAGTGGGGAGAGACCTCAGGTAGAGAAAACCTTGTCAACCTATAAGCATACCCTGAGTGGATTCCTAGGAGTAATTAAGGAGGGAGACTGTGAAGTATCACCCTACTAGAAACTCAGACCAATAAGAAGAAAGTGTTAATGTTTACATTAATTTATCTGTACTGACTTCAGACTGAAGCTTGATTAGTATTCCACAAAGTCCTTAAACAATTAACCAAAATATGATCAGATCACATTTTGCCCCCTTAAAAACTAAACTAGATTATTGAGCGCAACAACCCAATTGATTACCAGCTGATCTCTAAATGATCTATCCAGGCAAACATAGTCTTTGGTTCTGAACTGTGCCCACCATAACCATAGCCACACACCTGTTCATGGAGGCATTTAGTTCTGACCAACGTCGAAGAAGGTAAGGGAACAGTATCTCTGTGAGAAGGGTGTCCATGGAGGACAGGCAGGTAATACAAATGAGGGAAAAACAATTATGGGAAACTGGAGGGAGTGTGTCCCCCTCTCAAGGGGCAGTTGCCCCTCTGTCCAAGGTGCTTATTGCCGTGGGGAATGCCAGAAATCCAATAGGCAGTTATGTCAAAAATGTAGATATTTCTGACCTGTGGTTGGCCAGTTTGTGACTTATGTCGTAGGACTACAAACTTGAATTTAATGGATGTTTCGTGCATGCCTGCTATTTGCAAACCCTGGTGTAAGCTTATGGGGAAGCAGAGATGGCATGGCCCCTGTCCTCCCAGAGACCATTATCTAGTAAGAGGATGGCTGAAACAGCTATCATATAAGGTAGAGGGACAGAAATGCTAAAAGGAGGTACAAATTACAAGTTTCCAGAGTGCAGAGAAATGAGCTTTTCATTTTGGATGGAGAGAGGGCTGTCAGAAGACTCCATGAAGGTGACATTTGTGCTGGGCTTTGAAGGATTTCAGTGGGGAGGAAGGGATGGGAGGAATAAATAAGACTTCTCAGTAGTGCCCCACATCTCTTTATAATACAAAATGTAACATTCAGAATCAAAACAAGTGCCAGCACAATGTATAACTTTAATAGGTTCAAAAAGCTTTGTTTTGACATGGTAACAGCGCCAAAGCCAGTAGAATCCTTCCATCAAAAGAGATGATTAATTAGCAAGTGACATCACCGAGTAATTTGCTGATTGCTGTTAACGATAAGAGTAGCAACTAACACATGTACTGTTTTATAATTTATCTGCAGCTTTCACCTCCTTTTTCTTATTCAGGGGTACAATTTAGCCAAGACCATTCCAAGCCGGGATGGCTACTTCAGCACCCAACTGAATGGAATTTTTGTGGCCAGCACGCTCTGACCTCTGGTTATGTTAATGGAACAGTGTGATCTGCAATGCCATGCAAGGGCTCATTTCCTTGTAAACCGTTCCCAGGTCTTGTCCAGTTCTGATCTTTGGACTCTTTCCAAGTCCTTTTCTGTGGGAAGGGCCAGGTATTTTTTCAACTGTTGAATATATTCTTTCTCTATCCAAGTAAAATACAGCTTGGGCATGGATGGTGCAAGAAGGCTGACCTATGTTCAAGTTCTTAGAAACAGCATATTCCCATTGGTCACGAATCTCTGAACTTCCATCTCACTCCTAGGATAGGATTTTAGCCTATGCCTTTTTGGAACTGAGCCTGAGGCAGTGTGTACAGGGAGGCCACTGGGATGGTACGGCCCTGCCCCGCTACCCTGCCGTCGTGTCCCTGGTGGGCCCTCACCCCAGGGTAAATTCCTGCCAAGCATGTGGTGTGCAAGTATTTTTCATAGTTCTCTGGAGCCTTTTCTGGAGAAGAGAGGCTTATTTCCTCCAAAGTAGTGGCTCAAGACGCCACCAGCAAGGAAACTGCAGGAACTTCTTGGGCCCAGAGTGTCTGCTTCACGTGTTTCATCATAAGAGCAAGACCAGATTGGTTAAAAAAAAAAAATTGGATTATAAGAGATTGGCCCAGTCAAAATGTCCCTAGTTTTTCCCAATCCACTGAATAGTTCAGATGACCCCAAGGATAGAAGGTAAGTAATTAAAATATGGCCATTATAAGGTAGCATTTCCACCAGAATGTGAGTGGCAACTGTAGTCACATCTGAAATCAGCCCTCATTACCCTCAATCCCAACCCATAGCTCAGTGGTTTCCAAACATTTCTGTGCCCTTGAAATCACACAGGCATTGTAATAAATGCAAATTTCTGAGACTCACCCCAAGGATGCTGACTCAGAAGGTCTCAAGTGGAGCCAAGAATCTGAATATCTTTTTTAAAAAAGATTTATTTATTTATTTATTTGAGAGAGAGAGAGAGAGAGAGAGAGAGCAGGAGGAGGGGCAGAGGGAAAAGGAGAGAAGTATATTCTCCACTGATCAGAGATCCTGACGTGGGTCTTGATCCCAGGACCCGGAGATCATGACCTGAGTCAAAATCAAGAGTCGCTGCTCAACCAACTGAGCCACCCAGGCACCCTAGAATCTATATTTCTAATGGGAATTCCAGATTATTCTGAAGCAAGTGACAGTTCAGGGACTTGCCTTTGAGAACCACCGGTAAGAATCATCTAGTTCTTCAAATCACTTCCTGCACTCAGACCTTACTCTACCTTACAGGTAGAAATGAAGCCAAGTAATAGCCTATCAGGAGCATGAAAGCAGCAGTGGTCCTTGGGATCTGGGCCTCCCATTACCATGACTGCTTGAAATTTAGATTTCAGACATTATCTCCAAATGAAGTTATTTATATATGTAATTACAGAGATGAAGTAACAGGATTGGAAGAAGATGACCTTCATCCAATAATTTTAAGCTTTTGTTCCATTACCAGATTAAACTACTTATAGATGACAATAATTTAAATTTTAAAACAAATCCTCTACGTTTGGAATAGCACAATTGTATTAAACTCTATTTTCTGTGTTCAAAGTGCTAACATCTTAAATACAAATATTTAAATTGTATCAGTTCTTGTCATTTTTATTTTGAGATTTATCTTTATTTTATCATTCACCAAGAGTGCCCCTCCCCACCCCCGCCCACCCAGAACATAGAAATGACCTGGATGTCTCTCAATATCTATTGAGAAGACATCGTAGGGGAGCAGAAAATAAAAGACCTTCAAAAATGTTGCTTGGTAGGATTTTAAACATTAACCACTAAACTAGAGTCAAATATTTTGTCTCAGAGTCTCAGGCTTAGTATGGTAGAATTCCTTCCCAATTGTACCATAGTACAATAGGAATGTATCTACAGTAAGATAAAGAAAACAACTTTTCACTCTCAAAAACTGAACCAGAAGAGACACCTTTCTTTAGTGATCACTAAGCTGACCTACCCCTAGACAGGTTGTAATAAAACATTCATTCACAGTTAGAAGGTCCAGAACATTTAGCTACTCTTACTCCATGTTTACCATTTATTTATGCCCTTTCTCTCTCTCTCTCTCTCTCTCTCTCTCTCAATCACACATACATACACACACACACACACACACACACACATACTCACTCACTCACTCACACACACATGAAAACAAGTCCTTCAAATGAAAGAATGGTGCATCAGTGATATAAACCATTTCCTACTTCTTACTTTATGACTTCCAGAATTCTGGTGCAGAACTCATTCCACCATGTTTCCTTAGCAAATTCCAGAGGGATGCCCATGGTGGATATTTAGCAGAGCTGTACAGTTAATGAGCTGCTGGTCAATTTGGCAAACTAGTTGTTTTCTGATGACTTATCTGTAATACTGGGGGAGCTGCACAATATTATCTGTTTGTAAATAATTGGAATCCTTCCTGAGCTTGTGGGGGGAAATGCTTTATGGCTAAATGGAGTTGATTCTCCTGGTGCTTTAGTTTTCTTACATAAATCTCCTTGCTGACCTCAAACCGATACCTACCTTTTCTCATCTTTTTTTTTTCTCCCTGGAGGAGGAAAACCAAATTAAACAACAACAACAACAACAACAACCAGACTTGTTAGAATACAATACTTTGTTAAGAGTGAGCTAGATTAGTAGGTGATTAGTGTAGTTTTAATTAAATAGGATACAAAGATGGAGCCCATGGGAAGTTATTTACCTTCTGAGGAAATAAATTCAGAGTGAGAGATTAGTACGGAGCTTCTACAGGGGAAGGGTTTTTGTTTTGTATTTTGGTGGTCACGTTTTTTTTAGGATTACACTCAATATGGACACCAAGAACATTTAGATAATTTTTAAACATTTAATTCCTGGAGGTCAATTAAAATAATGATACATTTGTGCCATATTTTACAATTTATAGAATACCTTTAAATAGTTAAGTTTTTCTTTCTCAATATCCTATCTTAAAGCATCAAAGTGGATGTCCTTTATTCCATCCAAAACAATTACATCAAATAATAGTCCCCGGTTGAAATCTTAAAGTTCTTTTAAATGAGTTTCAATAGAGAGTTGTAATCTTGAAAAATATTTTTAATTGTTTATTAAAATGCTCTCTTTATGTTGGTGTACACTTTCCATTGTGTGACATAAAATTAATCTACCATCTGAAAACTGTATATGTCTAAGTTCTGGGCACAACCCAGTGGAGATAGAAATAAAATCAACCTTCTCAGAAGCCTTCTGCTTCCTCAAGACTCTGAAGAGCAGGCTGCTGGAAATTGTGGGGACACTGGTAATTTTCATTCAGGAAGAGGGGGTTGGTATGAAAACCTGCATCCAATTAACCATCGAGTGGACTCAGCTCACAGTGTTAAATAACAGCTAGAAAGAGCAGCCTCCTTCAACGGGCCCAAACTGCAAAGGGACTGACCCATGTGCCTGTGTGACCTAACTGCCCCTGGACAGAGGACTCCAGTGTCACATCCTGTTGAGGAGGGCAGTGAAGCAGAAAGGCAGCTCACTGGATTCTCCTGCCCTGAAGAAAAGAGTTTCTTTTCCATGAAGAAGAATATTTTAGAGAAAAAGTGAGAATCGATGAAGGCTTTTTAAAATTTTTAAATAGGTAAGAAGAAGCAAATGAGCTAGAATTGGGGTCACAGAAGGAGAAATCAGTCCTAGAAATATGTGCATTTTGCTGAGGACACCCAGAAAGTAAATGCTCCTCCTTCAGAGAAAATTAGCTTTAAAATCACAATATCAAGAACTCATCAACATCCATTTCCCAGCACCCTCCTCTCATGTGTCTCTGCCTCTTTCTTGTAACAGAGGTTGACAGTCAACCCAAGGCTGGCAGTCATGGTGGCAGACACATTCTGGACGGAAAGATCATTTCGTTTCTAGACACTGTAACAAAGGACTTGGCAGTTGGGGAGTAACCCTCCTGCTGGGAGCAGGTGTCTTCCCTTTTGACAAAATTGCATTTTATACAGAAGAGCTTGAAATGGACTATAACTGGGAGCAGGTCAAACAAGTTGGGGTTTTTGAAAAAGCTTGGCTAACCAACTCAAGGTGAAGAGCAATGACATGGGAAATGAATTACCCGCTTATTAATGTCACAATAATTCAGCCATTCATTTTGACTGGACCATGCAATGTTAAGGCTCCTTACTGTCAGGCTCAGGTTCTAACCCTGAAAGACTCAATAGAAACTGTTGGTCAGGGGGACAGTAAATCTAAACGCGTGCACGCGCGCGCACGCGCGTGCACACACACACACACACACACACACACAGACACACAGAAAAATATACACTAGATTCCGGAAAATAATTCCATAGTGTGAGCTTCTAAGCTCTCATACATCTAAAAGGTGAGTTTATTACCTTTGAGTTAATGTTTTTTGCAAACAATTCAACACAATAAAAAGTCTTTAGGATAACTATCCAAATACCCAGTAAGTGTAGAATGGTTATGGTATTAAAGAGGGCACATACTACATGGAGCACTGGGTGTTATATGCAAACAATGAATTGTGGAACACTACATCCAAAACTAATGATGTAATGTATGGTGACTAACATAACATAATAAAATAAAAAAATAAAAAAATGTGATATAGTTGCAGGGTAGATGAACAATTACAAATAAATGTGACAATGTGGGTGATCCTTACAAGCACAAGATTGAGCAAAAGAACTCAGAGGACCCCAAAATACATACTGCATCATTCCATTTATATGTACAAAACAGGAAATACTAGCTTAAATGGGTAGAAGAAAGGAGGGTGGTTACTAGAGTTGGGGGTGGGGTTGTTAGAGACTTGAAAGGGGGTCCAAAAGGGATCCTAATAATGTGCTGTTTCTTCATCTAGGTGTTGCTTATATGAGTGCGTTCAGTTTGTGATGATTCATCAAACCAAAACTTTTATATGCACTTTCGTCTATGTATATTTTACCTTAATTCAAAGTTGAACATTACATTTCCTATTACATAAGATGTTCTGATGAATAAAATCTAATTAATACATTTTTTAAAAATTGGGATAACAATCTATTGAACTGCTTGGCAAAATAAATTAGCCTTCAGATTTTATCCTTGATGTGTGATGGCTGTGCCTATGGCTCAGAGAGTCCTGGATCATGAATGGACTTGAGTCATGGGGCATCTGAAATAAGCAATGAGTATCTTGTTGTTGACTTCAAACATATGTTTTCAATTCTATTACCAACAAAATTCTAACCCTGACCTATCTTGAGTTAATCTTAAATTAGAAACACGCTCTACTTCTGTCTCAGGTTGAATGTAAAAATTGTGCCCGGTATATAAAAGGAAATTATTTGAAAAAAGTATATATGTGAACTTGGAGAACAAAGTCAGATTGAGTCTTTCCCCCCGCCTGGATTCTACTACTCCCTCTGACATGGATACTTATCTATTAGATCTTTTTCCCACTCTGTGGATTGGAAGCTGGTACCATAACTTGGATTATTATTAAGCAGTAAATTGCATCACAGGGATGGGGTCATAACGAACTCAGACAGATCCTGAGAATTGATGTTGAATCCCAGCTTTTCCATGCTCTCACACTGGAATCCTAGGTAAATCACTCACTCTCTCAGAGGCCTCGGCTTCTTCGTCGGCAGAATGAGCTGGTTGAACTGAACAACCTCTTAAAGATTCATGAATCAACACAAATAAATAAAGGTTTGACAAAACTAGGTATGATGCAGTACAAATATCCCCGCAGAAGGATTTCTCAGATTCTTTTACTGGACAATTCTTAGGGGGTGAGGGGAAGAAAGCCCCTAAGATTGACTGGATTATGACAAGAGTTTTCTCACCTATTCTGGAATAGAAATTATTTCAAATTGCCTTGGGATGACAGTGGAAGGTTCAGAAGTGATGGCTAGCTTTTTCTTGCACCTCAATTCTATCTTTATCCCTGGCCATTAGTCATCGTTGTCCTCACTTAAAACACTGCAGCTCTAATAAAGAGAGAAGAAAACAGCCCCCAAGAATGGAATATCTCAAACCAGAGTGACCTTTGTCTTTCAAAGTCAAAGAAGGAAGTCTTAACCTGAAGCCTGGATACCCTATAATTATAGTAAATCCTCCCCATCAGCTTGTAACCAGGATTATAGTATCAGGGTGGGCCATATTCTCATCCCCAGGAGGAAGAGTGGTTTATGAAGGACTGGCATGTTTGAGGTTAAGGGAATGCTCTCCACCGGAGTAGATAGCGAGCTTAGCAATACTATTGTCACAAAGGGGCCATTTTCAACACTAAATTTTCCTTATTTCTTCTAAGACTTAGAGTTGGTGTGAGGTACAAGGCTATCAGAGGAGAGGAGCTAAGTCCTTGTGGGCATATAATTCAGGCACAACATGAAAAATGTCAAGGCTTGGCATGTGAGAAGAGGTGCCATGTCAAATTGGTTCAAACCTATTTTCACCTGGCAACTTTGACAATTGCTGCTCCTTATCAGCTATTCATGGAGAACTGGACACAAACAAAAACAGACTTTCTTGGGACCATTTTAATGAGAACAGCTACCTTTCATCACCCTGCAGTTTAATACTTGGAGGCAATTTCAAGCTATCCCATTCAGCTTGTTTTTTACAGTTAAAAAAAAAAAAAAGTGAGGGTGACTGGCTCTGAGGTTTCTCAAAGTAGCATGTCCATGAGATTTGCCTCCTTACTTCCTCAAAGTTGTCTTCTCAGAATTGTACCTCCAAAAGAATTAGCTGTGTGACCTTGGAATTAACCAGAATCCCGTCTGCTACAGGACCTCATAGAATCTCCATGGTGCATCTTTTCTGCTAGATGAAGGGAAAACATGGCTTTTACTGCCCTGGGTAGTAAAAGTACCATATTTTACGGAAAATATGGCTTTTACTGCCTTGGGTAGTCATCGTGGTTTTTTAAAACTCTTGTCAGATTAGGACCTTGAACTCCTGACTAATGAAACTTACAGGGCCTAAAAGAAGAAGGTGTTTCACTTTGTCGAAGTTACAATGGCTCCCTCAGTTTGGGGGGCGAGGAAAGCCTGTTAAGGGTTTATATGTGGGCAAGCAAGTCAGTTGTCCCACTCATATAATTATGGATCTTGTATGCTAAAGTTGTTTACAACATTGGGCTTGAGATCAACATTTGTTTTCAGTTTTGTTGTAGTCACTCTTAAAGCAGTTAATTTCCCCCTTAGAGTGAATTATTTGCATTCAGTAACATACTTAAGTCAGTGCAAGTGTTTAAAATATTGGGTGGTAATTTCAGCTTTACATCTGTATACACCTGATTCATTCTTTCATTCTAATCTCATTAAATGAACTCTTTGTAAATAATTTCTGTATTTGATTCCTACATTGTTTCAATTAGGCTCTACTTAGAGTATGGCTGGACTCTACTGGATTGTTAAATAGACTTATACTGTTTTTTAAAGATCTTATTTATTTATTTGCGATAGAGCGAGTCAGAGAGAGAGCAAGAGTGGGCATAGAGACGGAGAAGGAGAAGCAGGCTCTCCACTGAGCAGGAAGCCGGATGTGGGGCTCTATCCCAGGATGCTGAGATCATGACTAGAGCTGAAGGCAGACACTTAATCAATGGAGCTACCCAGGTGCCCCTAGACTTATACTTTTTAAATGCAAAATGAGATGCTGTCTGGCCCTCAGCACATATTTTTCCTTTTTAATAATAATCTTTGAAAATGAGTTATACATGTAAACTTCTCTGTCTGAACTAATCTCATTCGATCTCATTTCATCTGAACTAACATCTGAACTGATTTCAGATACAGGCTCCAAAGATACCCCATGTAGGTATTATTTGCTCCTAAGTAAATAGGACAAATAGTACAGATAGTACATTACCGGAACGGTGTGCATGGATTGGAAAAGAGGTGTTATAACCAGCACCTTTATTTGTGGTTAGAGGAAGCAGGACTTTCAATTAAGGAAAAGTAAACAGAATTTGAGTACTGTGAATATGCATACATATTCAGAGGGCTGTATGCTTCACTGGGGACTACCCATTATTAACATATTGAAATACTTCCTCCTTACCAATTGAAAAGCAGCTCTTCCCCCAGCCCTAAAGAGGCTGCCCCAGCTCTTTCTTAAGGACCCCAGAACTTTCCCATGATCCAGCAATTGAAGATTTAACTGCCACAGCAGGAGGCCTACAGGACACATTGGAGCATTATCGCCTTAATTAGCCTATCTGATTGAATTAGGGATTGCTGATAAGCCAGGACCAGCAAAGACGTATGAACGTGCTATCAATTAATAGCATGGGTCCTGAGCCAACATTCCGGCTCCTCCAACATCAGCTGAGTGACCTTGGGCAAGTAACTTAACCTTTCTCTTCCTCAGTTTCCTTACCTATAAAATGAGGATAATGATAGTGTCTGCCTCATGAAGTTGTTGATACAATTGAACTGAGTTTATGTATGTAAAATGCTCATAACAGGACCTATAATAAATGTTGAGATGATGATGATGTTAATAAAGTTGATGAAAATGGTGACTGGGCTGGACATAAAAAGGCCACCTGACCATGAGGTGAACCTCTGATTAAGTGGGGTGTTTGATACGGAATGGTGAAAACTAACTTGATCATATCCTCTCTCTTAGGAGTTATGATTATTGATTTGCACTGAGACTAAGCATTCTTTGAGTTTGAGCAATATTCCAAACAGTGGAGAGCTACCATTTTTATTCTCCATGAGACTGAGTGGATATACCACAGGGACTGCAATAAAGCCCCCTTATCAAAGGTATTCCGGAATTCCTCCATGTTGCCATAAAAAAACACACATGGTACAAGTAGATGAAGGAAAGTTCTGATTGATAAATCATATACCTATGCAAAATGCTTATTTTTGGAACCTTTCAAGATAACAGGAATTGCTAGAGCAGAGGTTCTTACTCTTTAAAATAATGTCTACTGTTTTTCTGAGGTCCTCCAGACTACCAGTAGACAAGTATAGGGTGACATTTTTGGTCTAGGTGAAGTCCACAGCAAGTCTAAGATTTAAAAGAGAAGAAAAAAGAAGTAAAGAAAAAAGAGAAGAAAGAGAAGAGAAAGGAAGAGAGGAAAAGAGAAAAGAAAAAAGAAAAAAAAAGAGAATCTCACTCTCTCTCTCTCAAATAAATAAAGAAAATCTTTTAAAAAAAAGGGGAGGGAGGGCGCCTGGGTGGCTCAGTTGGTTAAGCGACAGCTTTCGGCTCAGGTCATGATCCTGGAGTCTCAGGGTCGAGTCCTGTGTCGGGCTCCCTGCTCAGCGGGGAGTCTGCTTCTCCCTCTGCCTCACTCTCTCTCTCTCAAATAAATGAAGAAAATCTCCCCCCCCAAAAAAAAAAGAAAAAAAAGAAAAGAGATTGGGTAATTTGTGTGTCTAGAGCAACTTCTTGCCAATAGATTGTGAGTGCTCTGGATAGATTCACAGGGATGTCAGTATCATTACAGGTTTAAATGGAAAGTAAATCATAAGGTCTTTGAGACTAAGGCAAGGAATACTGTCCACAGGTTACCATAATAAGCAGGTTCACAGAGGAATACAGGAACTTTGTCTCGAAGAAATCCATGTAGTCCAAAAACTGGAGAAGGACTATTCTAGAAAAATCAAAGCGCATTTTATGGCTCAGTGCCACCATAGAGAGCTAAATAGGGAAAACGCCCATAGGGAGTAAAGGACAAGTGTCTGTCATTCACACATTCTACCTACACTGCATTCATTCCCTGCTCTAGTCATATTCCTCGTATGTAGTAAGATTACATCTGAAAGATGGAAACAGGGGTCTGAACGCACATAGAATATTAATAGCATTTTTTCCTTTGCTCTGTACCTCTATCTGTGCAAGAGCTCTTTGCCAAATCGTCAGAGAGCACGTGACTCTCCATCGATCTTGCTGATATTTTTAAAGACTTAGCTCATGGTACTAGAAAGAGAAAATAAGTTTAATTTGGTGTGAACAAGAAGTATATTTACTAAATAGTCTACCAGGGCATGTTCAAATGGGAGAAAAATGCAGGTGCCCTGGAAGCATTCTGATCAAGAGAATCTTGTTGCTGCGCGCAGCTTTCCCCATGTATCAGAGCAGAGTAAGAACATAGTTCTCTTACTTTCCCAATCCCAAAATATGTCAAGGGGAGTGAGCCCACTGAGCATTATGAGTGGCGAAGGAAATGCAGTTAGCAGATTTTCCCTAATTCAATACGTAGTCTTGCAAAACCCCGGACAGATTATTGAATATTGGTCACCAAGCTCAGAGTGCTGAAAAGCAGCAGAACTGATCCTTAGGTAAGGTAGCGATCCTCATCCCTAAATGTTTTGTCCGCATCGGGGTCTTTGTTTCATCAAGGGGTTAAGGAATGAGGCAGATGGGTCAAGGGGACATACGATTACCCCCAGTTGCTGACAGCAGATGGTGGCTAATGGCAAGTGTTTTTAACGGAGCTTTATTGTTCCAGGTTGAGGCATTAGCGTGTCTCTGTGGGGGTTTTCTGGCTTTATTTATTTATTTTCTACTTTAAAAAGTCACTTTGTAATATGACAGTGTGACACGCATTGTAATTTTTGCCTGCACTGGGCTCCCGCGTCAAATTTGTCTTCTCATTTTCCCGATGCGGGGGCCCTGTTTGGGAATCCAACCCAAAGCAAGTTTCTATGATTTTGAGCCTTGACAATTAGTAAAAAAAACATCAATTCTTCCAAGTTGGAGTGAGGAATTGTTTCCGGTTTTCGGAGCGATTGCCAGAGCTCTGAAATCAAAGTAAATACGGCCTGTTTCCACATGCAAGGTGGGCTTTATGTCACTGAATGCAAACAGCCGCAAACCTGTTTGTGCCACACACAGCTGTGGAGTAGCCTTAGAAGAAAAAAAGCTTCTCAACACTTTTATTTCTCTAACAAAGCAACTTTAGTCCCTGAAGATTTAAATCTGATTTCTGGGTGATTACCTTTTTGTTTGATTTTTAAATCCCCACTATTTGGCTGGACTCCAGCAAGTCGTAACTAGAGCAAAGGACGGTTGATTAACTCTGTCACAAAAGAAAGCTGAAAATAGAGAAAGAGTCTGAGACCCTTCGACCCTTTTTCACACTTTCCTCCCTTACCATAAGAGTCCATCCCAATAATCAACAGAGGAAAATCATAACGAGTGAGAGATTAGCCTCCCTCCTAGAAGGAAATTCTGGAGCACGTCCTTCATTCTCATGTACACGTCTCGCCCGCTGCACTGGAATTCAGGCAGCCCCAAGGACCTGCCTCAGCGTGTCCACGACAGCTTCACAGTTGGAAGCTTGAGCTCTTTGACCATCAGCTGTTTCCAGTTTTAAGAGGAAACAACAAACAAGCAAGCAAAACAAAACAAGAGATCAGATTCTTATTTGGCAGTCATCAGTTGCTTAGAACTGTTGTATTCACTCGGGAAAAGTTGGAGAAAGTCTCCCGCCCTTTTCAAAATGCAAAACAAGCAGCACAACCTCTTAGACTCCAGTATTGCCTGGGGGTGAAGGTGCCAAATAAACAGATTTTCCGCATCCCTCTCTCCTCCCTGCAGTGTCAAGCATCTTGGACAGTGTTTGTACCACAGGAGAAAAGAAAAAAATGGAGAATGTTGTACTTTTGATGCAGGCAAGAGCCCCATTACTAATTAAACCACAGCAGCCTGAACATTGAACGATCAGCTAGTGGGTACCTCCAGCAGAGTTAGAAGGTTCTGTTGAAACGAGTAATGGAGTTTTCGCGCCTCAGACAGAAGGCTAGAAATAGCCTTGATGTCATACCCTACAGCCTCCTCATTTCACATCTATCATCCCTCCCCACACTAGGCTGTCTGGGAAGTTAGAAGACCTCTCGAAGCCTTTCTGCCCCTGTCCTCCAAATCTTACGAAGGCCAGTTGAGTGGTGATTAAGCCAAGACCTTGGAAGATTGCTACTGTCTCAATCAGAATGACTTGAGCTATAAATTACAGAAAATCCCACCTCATCTGGCTTCTCATTGTCCTTAATAGTAAGGACAACTATTACCTTATATAACAAGAAGTCCTAGCATCAGATGGCTCTAGGGTGCCTCCATAAAGCTACTCAAGGACACCGAGACCCTGGTTCCTTCTTCTTTCCACTCTTCCAACCTCAGCAGAGTAGCCTTGTCTTTGACAAACTCCTCCTCCAATTTGCGAGATGACTTCCAAAACTACAAACATTATTGGCAAACAACAAAGCTCTCCAGTCAAAGGAGAGCGTTGTTTACTATCATTTGTCCATTTTTAAAGAAGGATTCCTTTGCTAGAAAATTCCCACCAGATTTCCTCTTAATTCTCACTGGCTCTGTCACATTCCCTACCCCTACCCACTTACTAGCAAGGAAAACGGGACTGCAGTGATTGACCAAGATGAATCGGGATTTTTACCAGAGCGACCTAGGGAAAAGGTAGGAACCTGAATGAGATTAGAGATTTGTGAACAAAGAAGAGTAAATGGCTGTTGGGTATGTAACCAGCATACCTGGTTCGGCTTCAAAAGCCAAATAACGTCCTGAATGCCATTTATCCACCATTCCATGACATCTTTCAGGAGCAAAGCCCTCTCTGCCAAAGGTAGAGATAAGAGTGAGAAATGCTGACTTATTCACATGACCTGGCTCCAGTGCTCAAAATTTCAAGATGTAAGGATATGTAGAATGGTCAAGACTAGAACAGCAACACACACAGTACATATTATTTATCTCTCTGGGTTTGTCTTTTTCACATTGAAACCTTTGCAGTTTCAGAGACATATTTTTGGTGAGATTATCTTCTTTTCAAGATTTTTTTCCTTTCTTCAAATTTCTAGAAAAGCAATATGTTCTTTAGGTTTACTGAATAAGTCCGTTTACTTATAGATGGGAGCCTCTGTTATTTTCAGTGAGGATGTGTGGATCTTGCCCAGCAGAAGAGCTTTCCTATACCGTTAAGGTCTACACACACTTCACATCCATCTTTCCTTCGAGTTGGGTTACCTTTTCCTGAACCAACAGTTCAGAATGGGCCACAGTTTTTTGTCATAGTGATGGGAGACAAAATATACGGGATGCTGGTGAACTGATTGATATTAGCATTTTTAATA
This sequence comes from Zalophus californianus, assembly GCF_009762305.2. Taxonomy (NCBI): domain Eukaryota; kingdom Metazoa; phylum Chordata; class Mammalia; order Carnivora; family Otariidae; genus Zalophus; species Zalophus californianus. The sequence continues at coordinate 89,365,133 of NC_045600.1, forward strand.
AATCCTCTCACTTATATATCCCCTGCCAAACTGTTTGCATGATTTCTCTTGACTACCAAGGCCATCAAGAAGAATTTCCTAGGCTGTTTTACTAACCAATATATTTTCTCCTGCACAGCATACTTTTAGAAATAATTTATAGAAATGGTGAATCATGCTGTGATGGTTAATTTTATATGTCAACTTGACGGAGCTAAGGGATGCCCAGATAGCAGGTAGAGTATTATTTCTGGGTCTGTCTGTGAGGGTGTTTCCAGTAGAGATTAGCATTTGAATTGGTAGTTAAAAAGATTGCCCTCATCAATGTGGGTAGGCGTCATCCAATCTGTTGAGGCCCTGAATAGAACAAGAAGGCAGAGGAAGGGTGAATTTGCTCTCTTTGCTTCAGCTGGGACATCCATCTTATTCTGCTCTCAGAGAGTTTCTTTTGGGCCTTCAGATTCTGACCGGAACTTAACACCATTGGTCCCGGTTCTCAGGCCTTTGGACTTGGGCTGAATTATACCACTGGCTTTCCTTGGTTCTCCAGCTTACAGACAGCAGATTGTGGGACTTCTGGGCCTCCATAATTGTGTGAGCCAAATCCTATAATAAATCCCTCCTTATATATATATCCTGTTGGTTCTGTTTCTTTGGAGAACCCTTACCAATAGACACAAATTATCCAGTGTCTGTTCTTTGGCAAACCTATCCACTTGAATCATTTAGAACTCTCTGTACTTACGGACTTTACAGGCTATGTTGTGCAGGGCCAGGCAGGCTGGTAAAAAATTTGTTATGGGAGGAGTTTTGGTCTCGGCGAGATGGCAGATGAAGATAATATGACCATTCTCCAACTACAAAGACAGAAAATGCTGCAAAAATATAACAAAATAAAATGTTTAAAGGCACAGTGAGCTTATGAGGAAGGAGAGGAGCACCCAATTGCCTGAAATAAAGGCAGAGCTAAAATAAGAGTTGGAAGCACACAGGCTAATGGAGCAGGAGGGCCAGAGTGGGGCCAGGGTGTCTGTCCAGGGACAGGAGACAGGGCCTTTGAAGCAGGTGAGAGGAGAGTAGGAACCAAGCCTCTGGAATAAAGCTGGGAGCTTCCAAAGGTGGCAGCTTCATTGGAAGGGTAGACTTGAAGATGTTATCCTTGTTAGGGGCCTGACATAGAAGCTTACCTGTCTCTGCCTGAGACGTGGGTGGGAAAACCGATCTTCCCTGGAGGAGAAAAATTGAAAGCAGGCCTTTACTTAGGATGATCGTATGTCACAGTTTGCCTGGGACTGTCTCGGTTTTAAATCTGAAAGTCCTGGTTCCTTGAAACCCCCTCAATTCTAGGCAAACCAGGACTGTTGGTTACCCTACCTGTACTGTGTGTTGTTCAGGCATCCAAATTCATACTAGGCCATTTCCAAGAGCTTCTGCACCAAGAAATTAACATAATATAGTCTGAAAGCTGGTGATACTTCTGAGGTAGTTGGCAAAAGCAAATGCACCTCTCAGGTCCCAGCCCAATCCACAGGGATTTCTGGGACGGGGTCGGGGGTGAGGAGAGCGTGTCTATTAAAGATGAGCCTACAATGAAAATGATTATAAATATTCAGGGAGTCAATCTACCATGTGCTAGAGTCAGCAGATAAAACAGGATGGACAAGAAACTAGAGTGACAGGACAAGAATGTGGAAGAGAAAATAAGTAAGAATACTGAAAAACCACTAAAGATATACGTGTATGTGTGTGCATGTGTCTGTGCGTGCGTGTGCGTGTGCATACCCTAAGATAATCACTAGGCACTAAGTAAAAGCACAGGTAGACTTGAAAAGGAAACGATATATATGGTTGTCTATTTGTTATTTTCTCTTTGTAATTCTGTCAATTTTCTTTTGTATATTTTGTTGTCATATTGGGATTACAAATCAGAGATACATATAACATATTACTCCTGATAAGTATTTCCTTTTATCATAGAATTATGCTCTTCTTTAGTCTTGGTAAGGCTTTGTGCCTTGCAGCCTTTTGCTAATATTGATATGGTTATAACAGATCAGGTTTTTTTGTTGTTTGATATCGTTTAATAGTTGCTTTGGGGGGGGGTGTAGGATACAAGTCCAGGCCCTCCATGCCTCCAAGATGGTTTATCTGAGTGTGAAAATATCAATAGTAGATTACACTGGGTTTTCTTTATTTCCCTTTTGCTTTGGGCTGGTTTAGAAGTTACATGTTCCATGATTTTTTTTCCATTTCTATTTTTTAATGGCTACTTTTGGAATGTTAGATTATGTTCTTATCTCAACTAAGTCTAAAGTTAATAAATTTTCTCCAAATTAATCTTAATTCAATACAATTATAAGAAAAACAGCAGCAGGCTTTTTCTGGAACTTAACAAGTATGCATTAACAATTGTGATATGATTCTGGGCGCCTGGGTGGCTCAGTCGGTTAAACGACTGCCTTCAGCTCAGGTCATGGTCCTGGAGTCCCTGGATCGAGTCCCGCATCGGGCTGCCTGCTTGGCGGGAAGTCTGCTTCTCCCTCTAACCCTCCCCCCTCTCATGTGCTCTCTCTCTCTCTCTCAAATAAATAAATAAAATTAAAAAAAAACAATTGTGATATGATTCTAAAATATATATGGGGTAACAAAAGACCATGAATAGCCTAGATAATTTTGAAGATAAAGAAGAAGGAAGAGGGGAAAGAGGAAGCGTACACCTTCTCAGATAACAAGACTTTCTATAAAGCTAAAATAAATAAAGTGGTAAAGTGGTTTTACCACAGTGATAGACAAAGAAAGCAGAATAAGGAGCCCAGAAATAGTCTCTCCCTTACCCTCCCCTCCCTCCCTCCCCCCACCACACACACATGTATGTGCTTGCAAACAACACACACAGACACACATATATACTCAACATCGGGGTATGACAAAAATGGCATTTTGAGACAATGAGGAAAGAATAGTCTATTTAATACATGATGTTAAGACAATTAGATATCTAAAAAAATACCTTTATAGAAAAACGTGAAATTGAATTTTTAACTCATTTCATGACAACACACACACAATTCCAAATGAATTACAGACTTAAATGTAAAAAAGCAAAACCTAGCATTTCAGAAAAAAGTCTAGGAAGACTAACATCAGACTGTGAAAGGAAAGAACTTTTAAACTAAGATACAAAATATATGTTATGAAGGAAAAGTGAGAAATTTAATCTTAAAAATTAAAACCAATGTGTAATGAAAAGCATTTTAAAAGTAGGGAAGCATTTGGGGCTCCTGGGTGGCACAGTTGGTTAAGTGTCTGACTCTTGGTTTCTGCTCATGTTGTGCTCTCAGGGTGCTGAGATCGAGCCCTGCATCAGGCTCTGCACTCAGCCCGCAGTCTGCTTAAGACTCTCTCTCCCTCTCCCTCTGCCCCTCTCTCTGTTCTCTCTCTAAATAAATAAATCCATCTTAAAAAAAAAAAAAAAACAGTTGGGAAACATTGTGCCAGCATGGATGGCCCTTGAGGGCACTATGCTAAGTGAAATATGTCAGACAGTGAAAGACAAATGCGTATGATCTCACTCATATGTGAAAACTAGAAAAGCTGAACTCAGAAGCAGAGCAGAATGATGGTTATCAGGGCCTGTAGGGGAGGGAAATAGGGAGATGTCAGCCAAAGTGTACAAACTTTCAGTTATAAGATGACCAGGTTCTGGGGAGCTAATGCACAGCATGGTGACTATAGTTAACAATATTGTATTATGTATTTGGAAGTTGCCAAGAGAGTAGATCTTAAATATTCTCACCACAAAAATAAAATGGAAATGATGTGAGGTGATGGATGTATTAACTAACCCTATTGTGGTGATTATTTGCAGTATGTAAGTGTGTCAAATCATCACAGTCTACACCTTACTTACACAATGATTTGTCAATTACATATAATAAAACTGGAGAAAATTTTTAAATTTTAATTTTTTTAAAAAAATTGGGGAAATACTTTAGACCAGAAGATATCTGCAATCTCTTTTTAACAGTTATAAAATGAATATCTAAAAGGGATCTTACAAATTAATAAGAGAGAAACTATAACCCGGTAGAAAACAAAAACTATAAAAAGGCAATTCACTGCAGAGCAAATGGGAAGAACCAGTAAACACAAAAATATGCTCAACCTCACTAATAACAGAAAAATGCACATTGAAGCAAACTAATGAAACACCAATTTACCCTCATCACATTGGCAAAAAAATAGTCATCAGATAATACTGTATTTGGGGAAAATGTAAAGAAATAAGAGTGTTTATATTGAGGTGCCTGGGTGGCTCAGTCAATCGAGCGTCCGACTCTTGATTTCAGCTCAGGTCATGCTAACAGGGTTGTGGAATTGAGCCCCTTGTCAAGCTCTGCACTGGGTGTGGAGCCTGCTTAAGATTCTCTCCTCCCCTCCACCCCTGTGCTTATTCCCTCTCTCTTTCCCTCTCTCTCTCTCTCAAAAAAAAAGAATGATTATCTTGCCAGTAAACGTGTACATCTTTGCCTCAATGTTGATGAGCAGTTTGACAACATGTAGAAAGGTTCCAGAGGTGCTCACCCTCCACGTATAAAGGTCTTCTCTTGAGAGACCCTGTGTCTGCGCAGGGGAACACATATAAGGACATCGCTGCAGCACTGTGAGAAGAAGACAAAAAGAACAAACCACCAAATTGTCTGTTAACAGGAGAAGAGGGAAATAAAACACCTTACAGCAGTCACAATCAACTGGATCTACATGTATCAAAACCCAGTGCTGTCCACAAAACAATATGTATGTGAATGTTTATAGCAGCATCATCCATAATAGCCAAAAATGGAAACAACCCGTATGTCCATCAGCTGATGAATGGGTAATTGTGGTATGTCCATATAATGGAATATTACAACATGGACAAATCTTGAAAATGTTATGCTAAGTAAAAGTAGCCAGTCACACACACACACACACACACACACACACACACACACACACACACACATACAACATGTATTATATGGTTCCATTGATAGGAAATGTCTAGAATAGGCAAATCTATAGAGACAGAAACTAGATTAGTCATTGCTTACAACTTGGGAGTAGGGGAAGATTGATGAAACAATAGGGGTGATAGCTAAAGGGCACAGGATTCCTTCCTGAGGTGACTAAAGTAGTATAAAATTGCGGTGAAGTTGCAAATATCTGTAAATATACTAAAAGCCATTAAAATGTATACTCTAAATGGATGAATTACATGTTATGTGAATTATATCTCAATAAAGTTGTTTTTATAAAAAGGATGTAGACTGATACAACATTTAGGTAAAAAAGCAAAAGTAGATATTATAAAACTTCACAGTACACGTTGTAGTGAGGGACATCAAATTCAAGACAGAAGCTGCTATTGTGGAGGGCAGGAGGGGGAGAATGGGAGGATGCTTGAACATATCTATAACATAGTATTTCTTTTAAAAAGGCATACCAGGAAAAGTATAGAATAATGTAACATAAGTTTACTCTTGACTATTCATATATAGATACTATTTTATTATTTTGGGGGTTTGAAATCTTTCATAATTAACTTTATAAAATTAAAAACAAAAAATAATTTCTTACAACCTGTTAAATTCATTGAAATGAAACTTGACCCTTTAAGAATGAAACAAAGTATTTTATTCCCTTGCTCTATTCTTGTAGATAATTAATCCATCCTCTTTTTCTGCCTTTGACTATGTTTTACGATCTTAGAAGGTGGTCTCAGGGGATAAGCATTTAAATCCATAAAGTGAGTTTTACATAAATCACACACCTTTCAGGTGAATGTGGTGTAATTCTAGCAACAGAGAACTACAACGTGATGTCTTTTGTCAGTTTGGAACAGATTTTTGTTATCCCTTCAGGAATGATATCAATTAAATCATTCTTTCCCATGATAACACGATAGCACATTTTAGCCTCAGCTTGGAAAGGGATCATCTTGGATTGTTTTTCCAAAAATGTAGATTATTAGATGTGATGGGAAGAAAAGGGTGAGGCGGGTGGACACTTTCGAAAATGGAATAAGAGTTGGGAGTTTCTTTACGTTCAATCTGTCAAAACAGGAACTTGTTGGTTGTGAAAAATGTAAATATTTTGAAGTCCAACTAAATCCAAGTTTGAAATGTGAAAGGCACATAAAAACCAGTATTGTGCTCTCTTCTCAGAAAGGACTTCTTTTATTGCAAACTGTAAAACAGATTCCTCTACTCTATTCCTTCTGAAATGGCATCTTACACTGATATCTGCAATGTTCTGAGGATATCGTGAATATAGCAAAGTAAATGATATAAATCTGTGCTGTACAATAAAAGAAAACTAATTGAAAAATGTACACCATTCTGGAATTATTTTTGTCAGAAAATAGTAGGAGTCACTGGGTAGATCTTGTTGGGGGAAGTATTTATGGCCAGTCCCTGGAGTGTCTGAAATCACTGGTTTAAGATGCTGGCAAAATCCACTACACTTACTGGCTTAGCTGACCATCACACCCAAGAGTAAAGATTTTTATGGAGAAAAGTCTTTTAAATATGTGGCTGACTGCTAATAGATGGAACCAATTACCCAAGAAATTAAAATGAATAGATGGTTAGTCATCACTGCTTGGATTACTATAATAGCCTGTTTGTGATTAGGACTTTTTTCTGCATAGACAGTGATATCCTCTCTAAGGACAAATACCCAAGTTCTAAAGATCACTGATAGTTCATAATTTCTTTCTGGAAATTACCCTTGGTAGACCCTTTTGCACCTCTGTAATCCACTAAGATGTTGGTTTGTAATGAACTTCAGTGTACTCTATATATGCCCCTTGAATCAACCAGTGTGAAGTCTACTCTTTTTTCCTGGACCATTTTCAAAAGAAGTTTTTTAACAGTCAGTTTAAAATCAATATGATCTGAAGGCAGCCTAAAACATTGGATCAAGTATATTTGAAGCTAATGTTTAAATCACATAAACATTCCCCTGATCAGTGAATTAATAGAGCAGTCCCAAGAGCGTAAATAGTTTGCTTCGGAAGTACTACATGAAGGTATTGGATTCATTCATGCTTTCATGATTGACATCAACTTCATATTATGTCAATGAAAAAGCAGAGAGGAATGCAATTTTTTTAATGCATGTGGGAAGTTTCTGAAAATGTTCTCTAGGTTGGCAATTTGAGAAGTAGAATCCAATATCCTTTTAAAATAACTATTAGTTAATTAAAATTCAGAAATTATTTGGATCATCGTTTCCCAAAATGTGTTCAATCTCATGCAATTCTTAGGAAAATGCTACTAACACGGTGTGGGGGGTGGGGTAGGCAATGGAGAGGGGCTCTGTGATCAAATTTTTTCAGGAAACAGCATATTCTGACCTCTTTTTGGAGAGTTCCAGTATATATTAGCATATCAAAGACTCAGAAGTCCAGTAACAAAACTAACCCTATCCATATTTATTTGATCAATGAATCCTACTTCTTTCAGTTTTTTACTTAAATTCAATTTAGATAACATAGAGTGATGAACAAAGGGGTATTAAGTTGCATACCCCCTATTATCAGTTGCAGGAGTAGAATTTAGTGATTCATCAGTCGCATAAACACCCAGCGCTCAGTATGTCAAGTGCCCTCCTTAATGCCCATCATCAGTTACCCCACCCCCCCCACCTCTCCTCCTGCAACCCTCAGTTTGTTTCCTAGAGTTGCGTCTCTTATGGTTTGCCTCCCTCTCTGTTTTTATCTTATTTTACTTTTCCTTCCCTTCCCCTATGTTCATCTGTTTTGTATGAATCCTATTTTTGCCTAACACTTATTTCACACAGTACACATCGGAAAATATCAATACAGGCTAATATCTCTCTTAGGGACAAAGGCCTAGAAAGTTCAACCTACCTACCCAAAACCACATGAGCACTGAATTGAGTCAGGAGTCCTGACTCTCAATCAGGGCTACTTCGTGGGATGAACCAGGTAAGGTAAGGTCATCTAAATGATACTTCTAAATTACATGAACTTTTTCTACAGCAAAAAACAGAGTGGTTTAGGAGTTATCAAGAAACCTAAGAATATCTAGGTATTGTCTTTCTCTGTGGTTTAGGACTAGCTTGATAATACCATCTCACTCTCAAACAAAGTTCCCTCCCTGCTTTCCTCTACTTTTTCATCATCCATATTAATAATGCAGATCCAAGCACAGTTCTCAACTGAAAAAAAAAATTTTTTTTTTTTTTTTAAATAAAAGAGCAGCCTCAGATCACAGAGCGAATGATGGTACTGAGACCTCGATAACCCAGAGGCCAAGAATGACTCTGGTTCTCTTCTTTACATCATGCTTCCATTTATACATCGGTATTGCTGGAGACCCTCAGGAAAGTCCCCTTCTGTGCCTGAGACCCTCTGACTTCACCATGTAATCATTTTTCCTTCCCGTCAGAAGCAGATGGAATTAATAGACTGTGACAATTATCTATTGTTCTAAGCAAGTTACGCCATGATCTGTATGCCTCTTTCCCAGAAGATGGACGGCGGAGTGCAACAAGGAATGAGAATGTGTAATGTCTGCAACTTTCTTGTTCAAAGTCCTTCTTTGTTTGGAAATTTCACTGGTTTGACTTTTTGTGTTCTATCAGATAATAAAAGAATCGCGATCTTCAGTGTCCCTGATGAAATTAGACTCACGACTGGGTGTAACCAAGGTCTCCCATTTTTCTGCCTTGAGGAAGCATAAGACAGGGGTCAGAACATCTCCTCCCTGCCAAGGAAGTTCTTCAGGCTTGCAGACCACCCCCACTCCACAGGGCCAGGCACCCCATTTGTCATTCTGCTGCCCACCACGGACAGAGCCAAGTCAGCTGGGGCTCAGAATCACTCAGATAATTGAAGAACTCACCTTCAGGCAGAGGGCTAGAAGCCATGTGGGTAACATCTGACTGTTCTTACCTTAGTCTTTGATAGCTTAATCTTTGATGAGGAATAAAGATTGGTGAGGCCCCTTGCTTTTCGGTTTCTCTGAAATCTTGATCTCATTTTAGATGGCCTGGATTCAAAAGGATGTTACCCCGGATTCATGTAGTTTCTAAGTCAGGATGACTCTTTTTTTTTTTTTTTTCCACGAGGGATTAGTTGTATAGTTCATGCTTCTGTTTTAATAAACAGTGCGTTTTTTTTAATGGGGAGAAGTCTGGTTTGTGGATATCTGCTCATATCAATTATTAATGCTTGTTTACCCCTTGCACTTACAAAACTTGCCTGCCTAGAGCTCCATAAAGAACCTAGGAAGGTGGAATAAAATAAAGTCATATTTATTTAGTGTCTACTGAGTGTCAGGCACATGGGCTAGGTCTCCCCTGTAACACTTATTAAATTTAATCTTCAATCTGACCTTGGAAAAAGAATCTTCATGGTCATCACTACTATAAATGATAAAACTAAGCATCACTTATTCAATCAGCATTTATTCAATCAGCATTTGTTACCTACTAATTTGAAGGAGGAGGAGAAATAAGAGGGGGAATTAAAGGAGCAGAGGGGCTAAGATAATCCACATTCTTGCTCCTCAGAGTGTGGCACATGTCAGCATGACCTAGACACTTGTTAGAAATGTGGATTCTTAGGGCCACTCCTGATCTACTGTGTCAGAATCTGTTTTAACAAGATCCCAGGTGATCCACATGCCCTTTAAAGTCTGAGAAGTGGTGTCTACCCGACTAAAACCTGACCTAGAGGAAAAAGTGGAGAGGGGAAAAAGAGAGTCTCTGCGGGCAAGACTGGGAGAGACCTGGAGTCGTGATGATGTGAGATCTTGAAGGCTGTCTCGTGGCATCTAGAACACTGAGGATGCTTGGGAATATAGCATTTTAATATTTTTTTCCTGTAGCTTTTTTTTTTAAGATTTTATTTATTTGACAGAGAGAGAAAGAGCTCAAGCAGGGGGAGGGGCAGAGAGATGGAGAGGCAGGCTTCTGGCTGAGCAGGGAGCTCCACACGAGGCTCGATCCCAGGACCCTGAGACCATGACCTGAGCCTAAGGCAGACGCTTAACTGACTGAGCCACCCAGACATCCCCAGTTTAGTTTTTTTTTTTTTTTAAAAAGATTTAATTTGAGAGAGAGAGAGAATCTCAAGCAGACTCCACACTGAGCAGGGAGCGGGACACAGGGCTCGATCCCAGGACCCTGAGACCATGACCTGAGCCAAAGGCAGATGCTTCTGAGCCACCCAGGTGCCCCTTTTTCCTGTAGCTTTTAAATTAAATCCCCTTTTCATGTTTTTCAGGAGACAACAGTGCAATTTTTAGTTTTATTTTCAATTATTCTTCATTCCTGGTCTGACCCTGGCCTTTCACTGCACCAGGAAACTGACTGACTTTCAAATAGGTTGCCACTTAATCAAGCTTGTTGAGCCTACTGGTATTGAAAGACCCCATGAGATTTGCTGATTCTGCAAGAAGAGGACCGGGCTTCTGGTGCCCATGTCTACCTGCTCTTCCGTCGGTGCATTAAAGGTGGGATATTTGGCCCCACCACGCTTGATTTTACCTAGAAAACCACACAGGAGTCAGAATTGGGGCAGCAAATTGGCATCCGTGAACTGCGCAGGGCCACTAAGGGAGCCATGTCACTTAGCACATCCTCCTGCAGGCCACAGGGTCGCTTGGAGCCTTGTAACTCGACGTGAGAGTCAACGCACAAGCAGCATGGACATCACCTAGGACTGTGTTAGGGATGCGGCATGGAAGGCCCTTCCTCAAGCCTATGAATCAGAATACCCATTTTACCAGTATACTCAGGTAATTTGGGTGCACATCAGTCTGACAACACCGCCTCAGCAGGTTTCAGATTATTTTTCATAACTTCTTCCCTTAAATGAAACCCCCCTCCCATCTTAGTGCATGCTGCTGTAACAAAACACCATAGCCTGGGCGGCTTATAAACAACAGATATTTATTTTTCACAGTGCTGGAGGCTGCAAGTCCAGGATAAGAGTGCAACATGATGGGGTGAGGGCCCTCTTCCATCACAGACATCTTGTATCCTCACCTGGTGTAAGAGGGGCAAGCTAGCTCTCTGGAGCATCTTTTATGAGAAGCCTAATCTCTTTGAGGAGGGCTCCACCTTCATGACCTAATTACCTCCCATGGCCCCCACCTCCTAGTACCATCTCCTTGCAGTAGGTTTCAATGTATGAATTGGGTGGGGAGGTCCATAAGGAACATAGCACCTCCCAAAGCTCTCCCTGCACAGAACTATCCTAGGCACATTATGCAGGGACACAGTTAATTTTTTTTTTCTGCAACTATTTCTACAAATTTTCTACAAATATCTCCCAGGCCAGATCTCTTAAAGTGCCTCAAGAGAGAGTATGATTCTGAACTGATGCCAAATGCAATTTTTGGCAGAGGTAGAGCAAAAATCCTGGATTATCTACTCTATGCCAGAGGGCAAAGGGATATTACCATGCCTGGGTTTTGTTTACTTAATTATAAAGCCATTTATGCCATGGCTATTTCAGCAAATCTGACTCCAAATTTTCAAGTCTAAATATAAAAGATTTCACTGCTTTCTAATTTGGAGCCTTAGGGATTTTCATATCCAATGTCTGGTTTGGTTTGAGTGATATTGATAGCAGGGTCTTCTTTTCATAGAAATGGAGAAAAATGACTGGCTTTACCATACGAACCAGCAATCCCACTTCTAAGTATATACCCCCAAAAAAATGAAAACATAGGACCACACAAAACTTTGTGCACGAATGTTCTCAGCGGCATTATTCATAATAGCCCCCAAATGGAAAGCATTCAAATATCCATCAACTGATGAATGGATAAATTAAATGCAGTATATCCATACAATGGAAGGTTATTTAGCCATAAAAAGGAATGAAGTACTGATGGATGATATGAAATGGATGAACCTTAAATACATTATGCTAAGTAAAATAGGCCGGATACTAAAGGACAAATACTGTATGATTCCATTTGTGTGAAATCTCTAGCACAGACAAATCCATAAAGACAGAAAGTGGATTAGCGGTTGCCAGGGGCTGGGTGGGGGTGGGTGAGGACTGCAGAATGACTGCTAATGGGTATGGGATTTGTTCAGGGTTGTTGAGAAATTGACTATAGGGATGATTGTGCCTCTGTGAATTTATTAAAGAGGCTATGACTTGTACACTTTGTATTTTATAGTATCTGAATTATATTACAATAACTTTTTTTCTTAACACAGTAAAGTTGTTTTAAGACTAGCCCTGAAACAAGAGCAGCTCCATGTTTGAGGGGAAGTGGGCTGGAGGAGGATGTGTGGACCCCGCCCACAACAAGGGACATGGAGAGGGGCAGCCCGCAAGGCCATCAGCTCTTATTCTACAGGTCCCAGCATGGGGCCGCGAACATGGGAGATGCTTCTTAGCTCCCAAGATCCCAGAAATGGGGACGTTCTCAGTACCACACCCTCCTCCCTGATAGAGACAGGTATTTCTGACACTGATCCCTTTTCTCTCCACAGAATTGAAACTCACTTCATTTTTCACTAAGTTGCTTTGCCACGTTGTAGGTGTCTAACTGGTTATAGTAAAGAAGATAATCTTTACAGGAAATGTGCTATTAATTCTCCACTGTTTTGAGTTTAGCTTAAGCCCCACTGTGGGGTGTTATTCGGCCCTTCAGAGAAGTTTCTCCCCAAGTGAATCAGCTCCACATTGTGAAGTAGGTCCCATCAGACTGAAGATAAGGGCTACCTAATTTGTGGGTCGTCATGAAAAATGAAAATGCAGGGTCCCTTTTTCATAAATTAATCATTTCAAAACAGTAGCAGCAGAGCAAGCGTGAGGCCCTGTATGATTGTACGAATCCACCATGAAGCTGGCCCTGGACAGGTACACAGATGAGAGAGAGAGAGAGAGAGAGAGAGAGAGGGAAGTACCCATTCTTATGTACTTGAGAATAATCCCATGCCCTTTATTAGACTGCTAATTCTCGTTGATGAAAGCTACTTCAAAATGGCGTATTTCTAGTGAGTGCCTAGAGGGAATAGTATGAAATATAATCTGCTTTTAAAGGAACTCTTCCAGTATTTTATTGAAATAGTCTATTTCAAGGGCTTTAATTTGCAGATTATTTTATTTTATCTCCCAACATTATTGTGATGTTGAAAGAGACAAAATTTCAGCATCCATTTTACATATAGAGAAATTGTCTTGTGAAGCATTTTAGGGGAATATCCAAAGGCAAGGGAGCACTTGACATTTCTCCCATATCTTTTTATGATAAGCTATTCTGTCTATGATAGTAGTATGGGGATACTGCACATTAATTCATCATACAGACATACGATGCATTGATAATAATTAATAACATATTATCAAATGTTTACAATGCACCATGCTCTGTGATGATCCCTTCATATATATTTTATAGTGTTTGTTTTTCACTCCAAAACTCTTGCCCAAATCGATCGTCTGTGAACTAAGAGTTTAAGTACTTGTCTGTGTCATGATGTATGTGGGTTTGCATGTATGTTGTTGTGTATTATGTGTGTTATGCAGGGTGCAAGCCTAATTGAGCTTCAGTTAGTAGTAATTCTAACAGAAATATTTTATGTGAACAGTTCCAAAAATATCCTAAAAGTTGACCACTGATTATATTGTGAACCTAAAGTGGCCTCCTGCATCAGAGAGGCAGCAGAGCATGATGGTGAAGAATGTGGACTTGGGTCAGAATATCTGGGTTTCAAACTCAGCCATATGCTCACTAGCTCTGTGACCTTGAGCACACCGATTACCCTCTCTGTGACTTGGTTTTCCTCCTTCTAAGATGGAGATTGCAATAGTAGTCACCATAGGGTTGTTGTAAGAACCAAATGAGTACATAACTAAGGTATTGTGCTATCCCAGCATTCCCTGTTGTTGTTATAATTATTGTTACATAGAAAATCAGATCTTAACATCCATAGGTTATTAGCTGAGATTGTCTGCCAGCATTGTTCTTATGTACAAAATATGCTTGATAAATGATTAAATTGTATTTAAGTGCAATGTATGATGATTCTCCAAGAAGTAAGATAACCAACCACCAGGGCAGAATGAGTGGTGGGAAATAATGGAGTTTCAGGGCCTGAGTGCTGGACCGAGAAAAGAATAGGTAAAGAACAGTACCAAGTCTTTTAAATGGTGTTTAAACCAGCATTTACCATTTAAACCACCATAAACCAAACCTCAGTCATGGTTCAAATGACAGTTGGTTACCAACTGGGGTTCCCAATTAGAATGGCAAAGAACAGTGGCCCAAAATCTCTCCAGAGCACTGGAGAGACAGATAACCATCTTGCAAAGCTCTCTCTGGGAATTAAAATCCCAGCGACTGAGGGGTGGTCAGGGGTAAAAGCTCCCATCCCACGGAGGAGAAGTGATCACAAGAGTGAGGCAGAGCCATGAGCCCCAAGTCCCTGAAATAGCAAGAAGAGCAGAGCAGCAGGAAGTAGGCTGTAACGTGGAGTCTGTGATCCCAGGCATTGCTCCATGGACCACAATTGGCCTGGATCTGATGAGTGGATAACATGAGTAGAATGTTAGGATCTGGGCCAGGTCTGTAATGATGATGTACATCTAGGTGGGCAACTCCTGGTGGAGAATGAAGGTGTGGCTGTGGATGTACCTTCAGTCCCCATCAGGACTGGCAGAGAACAGGACCAAGATGGAGACTACAAGAGGGGGAATCAGTGGTCTAGCTATGAGAAAATGGGGGCCCAGAGGCAGAAGAAACAAGATGAAGACAAAACTACCAGCCTGGTCTTTCTTGTCACCTCTGCCCATCTGAACTCTGGTCTCTACTCAGACCCTGGTGACTCTGTGAGCCCTGTGTGTTGTGAGCTCTCTGGACAAGAACGACCTCTCTACTCTTGTCCTCTAAGAAGAACTGCATTTGCTTTCAAGGCTAACCTGAGACTCCACGCACAGTATGTGCTGACCTTCCTTGCTTTGCCTTTTCTTTGGAGGAGTTCTGCTGAAGACTTGGGAGTGGCTTAGAAATGGTTTAGATGAGGAAAGAGGTGGTGGCCCCGCAGTGGATGCCAAACACCCCTGAGTTTTATCGGTCATCGTAGAACCTCCTTTCCTTTGTTCCCCATAAAACCCAAAGCATATGTTGTGTAATGTGATGTGAGTCAGTCCTTCCCATCTTTGTATTTGCTTTGCAGTCTGTAAGTTGTCCTTAATGCTACCCTTTTTACATCTCACATTAAAAGTTAATTTTAGCCCAATGTTGCCTAAATAAAAAATATTGGGGAGAGGAGAGTATCATTGTAAGAAAACATGATGTATTTTGCCTTGGATCTGAATCTCTGAGGTGGCCTAAGCTAGATCTTTGTACCTCAGGCACGTAGTAGGAACTCCAAAATGCTACTTAATAAGTAGATGGGTAAAAGAATTCTGACTATTATTCTGAGTTTGGAGTAGGCTGTCTCATGTCTAAGGGCTCTGTTGAACAAGGGAAGAATCAGTGTATTAGGGTAATGCATTTACATAATGAGGTTTAAAAAAATGCTTAGTGCATCTTCGAGCAGAAAGCACCTTTTTCTTAGATGCTGTGTCATCATGCCCATGCTTCAACCTAAATCTAAAGGGAGAGGTGGGGCGGGGAGTGGCTGGGAGAAAGATTCAAATCCCCGATCTAGGATAGAATCAAGAGAGTGGGAGCCCTTGGGTGAAGCACATCCGATATCTATAAATGTATATTTTTAATTTCCCAATTTGCTTAGACAGTGCACCCACATGTCTCATGCCAGTTTATGTAAAGCTCATGCCCCACGCCACAAAGGGCAGATGATGCTGAGCACATCCACTGACTTCACAGTGACAAAAATGAAAAGTGACAGCAGCTTCCTGAGAGCTTTGTGAACTGACACATTAAAACCTGCCTATTGGCAACAGCTGAAGTGGGGGGCAGCAGTAAGCAACCTGAGTGTGATGTTTTGTGAGCAACAGTTTTAGCAGGCTGCTTCTCAAAAGCAGAACGTGCTAAAAATGCCCATGCCTGAGATTTACCTCAAAGAGCCAAACCTGAGGTCATGAAGAATAACTTTCAGAGAAGTTAGGGAACTTCTGCAATATCAGCAATTTAACCTTCTAGCCTCGGAACTCACAATGAACATCTGGGGTTCAATAAAATGATGACACAGAGAAAAACACACATACTATTTTTAATGAACTATGGTCAGCCTGGGGTACGTATTTGTCAGTCAATAGGTCAGAAATGATATTGGCTCCCGCTCTCCAAGGGAAGGATTTGAGACTTTTATGAGGTGCAGAGACTCTATCTGGTGTGCAATGAATTCAGACGGGAATTAAGGGTTGAAATGAGGCTATGAGTTGAAATCAACTGTTTAAGTTCAGCTGGACTCTCTTTTGCTGATTCCCATAATTATGGTCCTAATGCTTTCTGTTTTCTTTTTACTTCCTAAAACACAGATATATTGTCATGTTTTATTACGTTCAGAGGGGAAGGCACACACCCTCCATGTGTGCTGTTGCGATTTTAGGAGTTACACAGAAATAAACTATTCATGATTTCTCCCAAAGTCTCTAATTTGGTGTGGTTTTCCAGGGACAACAGTTTAGAGTCATTTTTGTGTTCCAGAAGGGTAATGATGTACCCTAATGAATGACTCTGATGTGTCCCATGAAATCACTAAATCATTGACAATGGAGATATTTGTGCCTAAGAATATATAATGTGTTAATTAATCCAGTCAATAAATGTCTAGTCATTAAGAGAAGCATAATGAAGTCCCCATGTTTTAAATCCCTAGACACATCTGTGCAAAACCGGAATATAGAAACATCATCTTAAATGCTCATCTGCAAAACCAAGCACCCACATATGTGAAAGCAAGGTGAATAGAATTATAACTGTGAGCACAAACATCAACAACAAAAAGTCTATAGAAACTGTTTGTAGAAGTAGTCAATATGCCAAAGAATAGCCCAATCTCCCTGATCCAGTCAATTCTAGGTAGATTTATCTTGCTCGACCTTCACTGGGAAAATTCCAGCTAATGCCATTTTCATCATCTTATTTTTGCAGCAACCATTGGTCATGCTTGTTAGTCAATGACATCAGGCTTGGCCAGAGCTACTGGCGTGGAAATCCCTCTCTTACACAATACACAGCAAATACTCATAAGCCTTGTAACATAATCTGAAGAAGACCATTGGTCTCCCATTCTCTAATTACCCAACAACCTTACAGCTTCTTGCTTCCCTCTCCAAAACATTGAGAATGGGTCAGGACATTCCCAAATGCAAGTGTATACTAGGGCTTAGAGCTCACAATGCCCTGGTAGTGTTACAAAAAAGAAAGAGACCCAAGTAAATTTCCAGGCTAAAAGGACCCTTGTCTTTTGGAGGCAGTCCACATTTGGATCACTTTTAGTTGGACCTGGGTGGCTAGCTGTGGATAGAAGAGGCTGAGAAATTCACCCTAACTCTGCCTTCTTGAGGGGATGTATTGTCATCTAATATCTTAGCCTAGGATCCTTTGTTGCACAAAACAGAACTCCACGCTAAATAGGTCAGGCTAAGCAGTCTATTTCATTGACGCAGCCTCTCCCAGGACGAAACAGTGAGGGTCAAGAACTGAGGTTGCTTGTCTGTCTCTAAATGAACCCCACAGATTTTGACTTCTTCTCTACTCTTCTCTTTGCAGACTGAGAAGCTTCTCTGCTTCCCTGAAGCTTCAGCTTGCATAAGATTCTGCTTGGCCCCGAATCTACACGACTTCAGTCCACATTTCCTCCATTACTTAATTCTGGCCCCCTCAAATTGGGTCCACAGACCATCTACAGAAAGATTTTTACCATTCTGTAAAAGAAAAGGAAAAGTACAGAAATTGAGAATAAATGTTTAGAAACTTTCATAGCAATTTGATCTTGCCCCACATTCCAATCTGGGGCATAAGGAGTGGACCTGCCTTTTTGAGTAAGATAAAGACTAGTGTGGGTGTTACTAAATTGAGGTTGTGTGTTGCCTGAGACACACATCATATGCAGCAGGACCATGTTACAACATGTGACAGTTTAAGGTTATTTTGTCAACTGTAACCCAAAAATGTATGAAATCCAAAATTCATTTCACTCATTGAAAGCAAATTTATATTTAATTGTTACTTTATAGTTTTAAGTTTTGGAAACTCACTACTGAATCAAATTGAAGGTAAAATCTAAAACTACATTATCATCTCCTTCATTTTGGGTAAAAGTTAATATCTTGAGCTTGTGGAAATTGCTTTAAAATATCTTCTTCCATTTCCATCAACCTAGTTCTGTAAGGTTGATTTCTCTCTGACGAGTGCTATTAAAATAAAACACAGAGCAGTTTAGATACATGTGATCTTTTAAAAATAGTATCATCATCAATGCAACCTAGATTAGATTAGTTAACAAGCAAGAAGTAGGCTCATTGGTTACATTAAAAACTTTAAATATTGATATACATGGTGCTCATTAAAACAGGTATGCACAATGGAGAATTACTATTAAAATCATAACTTTTTGTTTAGCTGTGATTATGAAACACCTAGAAGTTACAAGTGTAATAATGACTCTTTATATTAACTGCACATATTTGTATTTCTAATGAATAATGTGAACGATTTTTAAAGTTCTTTTCCCCCATAGGTTATGTTTGTCCTATTTATATTTATTGAAAAGTAATTTTATGTCTGCTGAATCTAATAATAAAAATTTGGGTATTATTTTTTGGTAATTCATTTTTACTGTATTTTACTACATTATTGGCCGATAGTGCTTTGAAAATTAAGGGAAACAATGTGATCCTTCCTCCTAAGTGACCTGAAGGGCATTGCTGAAACTCAGTTTCTCAGGGCACCAATTAAAGATCCGGAGGAAGGAACCTGTTAACTCACTTTGGACAAAATGTTCAGCACTAGCTCAGAGTTGTGGTGACATGGGGCAGGCAGTGGCTGTCGAGTTCACACAGGGCTATCCTTTCCAGAGGCTGCTTCAGTTTAGAGGTCAAGTCGATAGCCATATTCTTGGCCTGTTTTAGTAACTTCACCCTCTCATTATTTTTAATTTAATGTGATGAAACAAAATTATCAATAGCCTGACCACCAGTTTCAAAGCTGTGCTCCCTGTAGCTTGGCTTCCCTTGGCTTGATTACTAGGAAGGATGTTTACAGCTCTGCAAAAAAAAGTGAGAAAGCAAGCAAATGTCAATGAGTGGCAGAAATAGTGTATGGAATCCCTGAAGGTGTTCAGAGAACTTAAAAAGGTATGCATGTATTATCCTCCCCCCACCATACACAGAGTGTGAGGGTAGGTCTCAATAAGAGGGGACAGTGTTAAAAAAATAGTCAATCATTTAGGAAACATGTATGTATTTAATACTTATTATGGACCATTCTCTGTGCTATGTTCCATGTTTTAAAATAAAAAGGAAAATCATAATGGTTTTGTTCCCTTCAGGGGACTCAAAGTCCACTTAGAGAGAAAACAACATGATATGGTAAGTGCCTCAGGTACACACAGAGATGCAGTACCTAGATACCCCTTCCAGGAGAGACTTGTTGCCCAGTTGCAGGTGATGGGGTCCCATCTGCTTCTAGCTATCAGCTCCTTCAGGGTCAGCCTCAGCTGCAAAGAGCTGCTTGGCCCAAAGTCACACTCTTCCTGGAGCACCCACATCCACTGACTGAATCAAACAGGGTTATAAAATCCTGGCCATTTTGGCCCGATACTGGACACTCTGATGGGCTATGCCCTATTCAGAGTTCCCACTGGGTTGGCCAAGGCCTTACCAGATCTGTGTCATAGCTTGATGTCTTCCTTTACCCATCTCCTTCCTCCATCTTCATTCACAAATGTTGACCTTAAATAAATATGTTGTACCTCAAACTCTGTATCAGTGTCTGCTTCCAAAGAATCAAACCTTCACAATGTCATTTTAGCCCGACATACAAGGGGCTTGTAAGTCCAGAGCAAGGGAACTAACCCAAACATGAATCAAAGTAGTTCAGGAAAGACTCTCCAGGAAGAAATAATATTTCAGTTGAATCTGGAAAAATGAACATACAATTAAGGCAGGGAGCAGAGTGAGGTAACCACATTCCTCTGGGTACAGGAAATGGATTGTTCAAAAACAAGGAGGAATGATTTTGGTCCAATGGGGTCTTGTCACTTGGGTCTCAGCTTAACCATCCCCTCCTCTAGAAGTCTTCTCTGACCTTCTGATTTAGAGTAGCTGTCCCTCTCCCTGCCTATTTACACTCACACCCTGTGGAGATGTTAAGAAGCACATCTGGAATTGTAGATGAGGAGTAGATCAGAAAGGGCTGAGAAGTCAAGACTTAGTTCTGAGGGCCACAGGAAGGCCTTGGGAGATTGGAAGTGCACTTCTTGGACCATCTGAGTTTTGCCTGCATGAGGTGGATTGAGGGTGGTGACAGGAGGATCAGTTCCGAGGCTTTTTCAGTGACACAGATTTATAAGATAGAGCCCAAAGGAAGGTGTGACAGACCATATAAGGCAACAGTTCCTGAATGTTAAAGTGCATTTGAATCACCTGGGAACTGTGTTAAAATGCACATGCTGATGCAGGAGGTCCAGGTTCAAAATTCTACATTTTCACCGCTGGTCTACAAGGCCATCGAAGAACTCTTCAGGAAGTTGTTAACCAGTAGATGATGTGTAACTCATATGGAGAGAGCTACAGATGTTCATAATTCTCTAAGGCATAGCCACCCTCTCTGATACCAAATGACCAGGATAGATATGCAGAGGTCTTTGATGCATAGATGGCTGGAGACATACCAGTCAAAGAGATGGCTATCACATCTCAAACGACCATAAACCTCTCCAAGTATGATATTCTGGTATGTGGTTTGTTTAACTATGGCTTCATGTTGCCTGCTATTGACCAGGAATTAGATCATTTAACTACAAATGGATTGAGTCAGCTTTTGGCTTCTGCTCGAGCCCTAGATTCATCACAGTTTCAGCTGTTGTTAGTTCATCCAAAACATGGTTTTCACAGAGAAAAACCATGGCTAGCCAAACTCTTCTCTTGGTTACTATTATGCAACATTATTATTAAAGCCAATTATCGAGGACACCTTCAATTGGCAATTTTAGATGGGTGCATCTGAGCACTTCATTACTTGAAATCAGCTATAAAACACACTTTTATTGTGGTCACACATGAGTACGTGTACACCCGCTTTAAGCAGCATTGCCTAATTTCAGACTATATGGTCAGGGTCTTTTCCTCCCTTCCTCCTTCGCCTCCTTTCACCTCCCTCTGCACCCATGTCTGTTAGATATTTGTCAAATAGCAGAATGTGGAGTTCCTGGCATCGGACATTGAACCTCAATTCTTTTGAAATTGAGTTTTTTTTCTTCAGTATCCTTAAATCCGGTTGGAGAAAACTTGGAAAGTTTCCAAATGGTTAATAAATCTTAATTTGGTATTATTTCCTCATGCATATTTATATATCACTGCCAAATAAAGGAAACATTGCCTTTCATATTGATTATCTATCAAATTGCAGGGTGCTTTAAAAATTCTTAATCCTGTACATATATGTGTGTGTTCACATGCACACATATTACAGTAACAGAATTTGGATTCACACACACATCAAATATTTTAAATTTAAAATAAGATTTTTTAAACTAGGGACTTTGAGAGGAGGATCAGCATATTTACATGCAATTATGCAGTTATTGTTTGGATTTTATTTTTTCATTGTCTCTTCAGGAAAAGTGAAAAGTACTGTCTTGTTATTTTCACTTCACATACAGCAACGTACAAGCTGTAAAGAATAAATACTTGCAAATACTGTGAAGTGCCCCTGGGACTGACAATTTCACACAGGGAGGAAGGATGGGAAATATTAATTATAAGGTTCTGATTCAATTCGGAAGACTCTAAGGATATCGTCTAAATTTAGAATGAATGTGCCATAGAGTGTTAGTAATCTGCCCCTCGCTGCTAGTCATTTCCGCTTGTATCCTGAACTTGGTTTAATTAAGATTGAACCTTGTGAACTGAACAACATATAACATTGTTAAAGGGGCAAACTGGAAGGATCACAGGGTTTTAGGATGAAATTAGAAATTCTATATAGGGCTGATAGCTATTTCTGAAGCAAAAATAATAGTACAAGTGAATTAATCGACACGAAACCTCATTGAAAGGTATATAGTATTATAAATGCAGAGGATTATTACTATTATTACTTCAAGGTATGCTGCTAGAAGGAAACAAGCCTCTTGGTGGGAGAATCATAAATCTCCAGGCTGGGAAAATAAAATAAGTGCATACCTCTGGCACAGGAAACAATACAAATGGGAAAAGCAAACAGCAGCCAAGGGAAACCCGTTCACAGATCCGTTGCTGGAGTGTTTTCAGGAGCCCCAGTTGGATGTTGTAGGCCACTGGAGCTCGGCCATGTTGTGGCTATCACCAGGGGATTTTTCATCCCCACAAAATATTCCCAGAAGACTCACTAACAAAGAGTGCTGTAGTCCCGTAACTGCCCAATCATCTGGCATTTTCATCCTGAGATTAGTGGCGGATCTAGCCTGAGGTTAATAAAGTTGACACTTCAGGGCTCCCCACTTGCACGGGCCCCTGGGAACGCTGGGAATTGTAAAGTGTTGCAGGTGGTGAGGGGAAGGCAGACGGCACTAGGTACCATTTCTGTGTAAGCATTTCTAGTAAACTGTCTGAAGAGATCCCAGAAGAAAGGGTCCTGCATTGCCGGAGCTCCAGGCATCAGTTGTGAATTCCTTTCTCATTCTAAGTAAATATTTACACCTCTACCTACTTTTTGTATTTGAGACAAAAATGAGGCATCTGACTTGATTTCTTTCCTTTGATTCACACATTTCCACATAACATGAAGTTTTAGTAAAAGCGGACCTGTCTCGGCTCTTCGATAAAAACTCCAAAATGCACACAAGTTTAATTTATCGATCAGCCACCAAATCCTTATAGAACAAATACAGTCATCAATAAACCATTTAGAATGGTCTAGATGTTTTGCCCAGAGCATCTACTACAAGGAGGCACATCACGCTGACACCGCCGCAGGGCTTGCCTCATTGATCATATGGTCAGTCAAGGCTTGCTCATTTTCCCTCTTCTCTCTTCACACATCAAACATCTACCTATTGGCCAAGCCCTGCTATCAGTGTTTTGTAGATATTATTTTATGACAACCCTAAAAGATAGGTGTTAACATTACCTGCATTTTAGAAAACCCAAAGGAAGCCACCCACCTGGTAAGTGGTTTGGTCTTGATTTGAGACAGGAGGTCTGCCTCCTTAACCACTGGTTGCACTGCCTCAGTGAATTGAAACCTTCCTCACCTCCCATTGGCTTCATTTCTCCAGTGCATCTCGGTTCTAATCTATCCCTTAAACCTGTGTTTCTCAGTGAGGGATCATTTTTTTTTTTTTTTTTTAACTCCAGGGGACACTTGGCAAACAGGAGACATTTTATTTATTTATTTTTTAAGTAAACTCTATGCCCAACGTGGGGCTTGAATGCATGCCCTTGAGATCAAGAGTCACATACTTGGCTGACAGAACCAGCCTGGCACTCCTGTCGGAGACATTTTAATAGTCCCAACTGGGGAGGTGCTACTGCATCAAGTGGGAGAGGCCAGCGATGCTGCGAAACATCTGACACTGCACAGGGCAGCCCCCTCAAGAAAGAATTATCCAGCCTCAAATATCAATAGTACCTTTGTTGAGAAACCCTGTGTTAAATCAGTACCAAATAATGCACATCAAATACATCATCCCTTTGTAGTGACTCCTCATTCCTTTCCAAATCAGATTGATAAGCTTTGCACTTGAATTCTCTGCCTTCCATAAGATGTTCTTTTCTCTTTTTCCACTTTTATTTTTTTCAATTCTGCCACCACCATCTGTAACTCACAGTAGCCTGAACTGAGAGATGGAAACCTGGGCTTTGCTCCTGGCTCCGTCCTCCATTGGCTCTGTCACCACTGGTACATCACACAGCCTCTCTAGGCCTCGGTCTCCTCACCTGCAAATGGACCATATGATCCGTTTGCTCTGGTTTCCCTCAGCAGGAAGAGGCACTTCTAGCAGGAAGGCCGATCTCTTTGCCTAGCACCTGACTGATGACCAGGTGTGTTTCTAGAGCAACCAGGAACAGAAGTACCCCAAGGGAGGAGAATAAGGCTGCAGGCTGGAGGGGAGGCAAGAGGTGGAGAGCCTTGAGGATGAAGAGAATGTGAACTAGAACAAGACAAAAAAATTCTCAGTGTGGGTCATGAGCAAAGAAAGAAGGAGTAAAATGGGAGCGATGGAGGCTCATGCTTGTCAGGTGTCAGACACCTGCATTGCCTGATGTGTGTCAAGATTGTAAGTGAACTCTGTGTGGCCTGCATTGCACCTGGAACTGCCCAAGGTGACAAGGATTGGGGAGGCTGTTCCCCCGGTGGACTGGGACATGATGAGTGACAATGACAAGACATTGGTTTTAGTGATCAAAACAGTCACAGACAACTCCACCAGTCTGACTCAGTGGGCCTGACCAGCTGTAACCAAGGCTTTACCTGCTGTCCAGTTCTGTGCTGTCTCATCATTCCAGAGACCCACTACCAAGACCCCACCCCCCCCCCCACTCGAATGGGAAGCTCCATGAGGGGCTCTGGCTACCTCACTGCCACTATCCAAGGATCAAGAAATTCTTCTCTTTAGTTCTCCAGTCCTATATCTTCCTCAGCACCTTTCTTTTTTGGAGAGTCTAGATCATAATACCCCTAAACAGCTGGGGTCGTGTGTGTGTGTGTGTGTGTGTGTGTGTGTGTGTGTGTGTGTGGTGCGTGTGTGGAAACAATCTCAAACGTACAAAAAATTGCAAGAACAGTACAAGAACATTTTTTTCTGAACCACTGAAGAGTAACTTGTTAACATGATGCCCCATCACTCCTGAATGCTTTGGTGTATGATTCTT
Source organism: Zalophus californianus (assembly GCF_009762305.2). Taxonomy (NCBI): domain Eukaryota; kingdom Metazoa; phylum Chordata; class Mammalia; order Carnivora; family Otariidae; genus Zalophus; species Zalophus californianus. The sequence goes on from NC_045600.1 coordinate 89,390,142, forward strand.
ACAAACAAGGACTTTCTCCTTAATATAACTCGCTACAACCATCAAAACAGGGAAAGTAACACTGATGCACATTTAATTCTCAGACCCATTCAAGTCTCACCTGCTGTGACAGTAATGTCCTTTATAGCAAAATAAACCAGTCTGAAATCACGAGAGTTGCATTTAGTTATCCTGTCTCTTTCGTGTCCTTTCATTTGAAAGAGCTTTTCAATCTTTTTATAACCTGGACACTTAATTACAGACCAGTGATTTTGTAGACTGTCCCTCAATGTGGAGCTGTCAGGTGATTCTGCAAGGTTAGTTTCCGATCATGCCTCTTTGGCAGGAGTGCCACAGAAGGGATGCTGTGTTCTTTTTACTGTGTCCTATCTGGTGGCACATGACGCTAATTTGTCCCACCATCGATGATGCTGCCTTGGATCGGTTGATTTAGGTGGTATCTGCCAGCTTCTCCACTGTAAAGTTACCCTTTTCTTCTTTTTATTTAATCAATATTTTGTAGAGAGGTACTTTGAGACTTGATAAAATGTTCCATTCCTCATCAAACTTTCAACCTACTTATTGGCTTACTGGTATCGACATGGATGAACGGATGCTGATTCTATTCAATGGTTCATAGTCCATTACAATCATGATTTGTTTTGCTCCTCATATTGTCCCTGGATTGGTCCCTGGGAACACCCCAGGCTAGTTTTATACTCCTTTGACATGCCCCCAGCATTCAACAACCACATCATTACTTTCTGGCACTATACAATATTCCAGGATTACTTGCATTTTCTCTGCCCCCTATCTGGGGCTTCTTGCAGGGATCCTTTTGAGTGGAGAAGGCATTTAGTTACCAAGATCTAGATGTTTGATGTGTTTATTGCTACTGGGGTGTCACTGCTCCCAGACTCTCTCCATGGATAGAGCTAGAGAATATGTGCTTGCCACACAGACATTTACATCCATATCTATCAAATGATTGATCTATCTGTCAAAAACTACGACTTCACATCAATATCTCCAATGCCAACCTATCACCATAAGATTCATTCTGGTTTTGTTCCTTTTCAGATTTGTAACTCCCTTCTCTGACAGTGAGAAATCTTGCTTCCAATCATCTTTAAAATATTTACTCTTTGCTCATATCCTGTATGTATCCAACATCCTGTTGCTGCTGGATTTATTCCCTCCTGCTGCACAGATGCCCTCTTTATCCCAGTCAGGCTCTATATACATGGCTGCTCATTTCCCCCACCCCACATGCATACACACCCCACCTACACTCACACAGATGCCTCCTCATCTGTCCCATGCTCCAAGCACTCCACATCAGGCTACTGCCAATGCTGCCAGCCTTCATGGATGCTCTTCTCAGTCTGGGCTCCAACACCCTGCACTGGCTCCTCCCACCCCAGCCATGCACACACAGAGACAATAGCCTCACCCTCCTCAGGCTCTGACATTCTGCACCACCCACCTCCCACAGGCATGCCTTCCTCACCTCATGGAAGCTCTGGCGGCATCTCCCTGCTCAGACACACTCCTCATTTTGCAGTGGCTTTGATGGTCTACATCCATCTATCAATGCCATTACCTTCCCTTCGGATGTCCTCCTCACCCCACTTGGGCTCTCATGCCACTCCAGGATTCCTCCTACCCCATGGATACTTATCTTGCTCTGTCTACATAATGACTTTTGGACCAAATTGTTTGGGAAAGGAAGGGATTTGAAGGGAAAGGGCAGAAAGGAAAGAGAGAAAAGGGAGGGAAAGAAGAAGAGAACCACTGCTCTTTTTATTATTAAAAAAAAAAAAGATTTTGTATACACTCTTGGGTCAGTCAATGTTCGGTGTAAAAAGCAAATCACTCCAGGTGTTTTATCAGGAGGTATTTACTTGAGATAATTGGATGCTTATATGTTCACTGGAGGAAGAAGAGGCAGGTTCCAGGCTGAGCCTTTGGGGATGATTTCTGAAAAAAAAAAATGCAGGACTGAGGCTGCTGTTGGATCCATGCTGGCTGGAGCCCAGGGCTGCAGCCCCTTCCACAGCAGCTTCTAGACACCTTGACACCAAGAAAGGACACCTAAAAATGAACCCATGTGTCAGAGAGTTGAATAAAGAGAGCTGCTGCTACCACCACTGTTTCTTGACACCCAGAAAGCTGGAAAGTAAGTTCCAGAAATTGCTGTAGAAAAACTAGTCTTCCTAACCAGTGTGTGGTTCTCACTTCTGTTTTCTAAGTCACACCATGGCATCTATGTTTTACAGTAAACCTAGCAAAATGTTTGCATTCGAATGCTCAAAATATTCAAATCTTTTCATGGATGTTCCGAATATACACATTATTAAGTTTCTTAAGTCAATGTCTATGCTTTTCTTTCAAAGCCCAACAGAAAATATCACCTACGGAGGAACTCCAAATCCTGACCCAGCCACCATGGTATAACCTCTGCCCATTCCTATGCTGCTCCTCCACCCGCATCACTGACCAGCCATTGCCCGATCAGCCAGCTTCGGATCAGCTTCTTCATGTACCATCAGTTTTTCCCTCCACCCCCAAAACACACCACACACACACACACACACACACACACACACACAGTGTGCGCACATGCGCACTCACAGATATGAGCAAGATTTTACTTTATTGGTTCTTCTCCACCTTTTAGGAGTCACTGTTCCATGAAAACATGGGTCCATTTGCACTGAACAGGCAGTGACCCGCTTTGCCTAACGTGGTCATAGGTGTTGTTATCCAGAAAATTTAGTCCCAGGATGCCTGGGGTGGGGATGTCACCAGTGCTCCCCGCCTCCCCCAAGTCCCTCTAACATTCTGTGCACAACTGCCCTCAGTGTGTTTCCACTTCCAGTAGCCAGAACCTGCATCTCCTTGTCGGAGGGCTGCCCTCTGGCTGTGGGAACGCACTTGGCTTGAAGGTATGGAGCAAGAAAATAAGCAGTGCCTGGAAAAATCCAAGTTCTCCTCATGAGCCCCTTAAACATGGACAGAGGATGGGGAGGAATAAATAAATGCTCCAGCTCCCTCAGTCCCTGACTCTGAGGTATGACTCCAGGGCAATCCATCAAGCCCTTGACATAGCTACCTTCCATTTGACTTTGCTTGATATCTCACCCTAGCTTCGCCTCTTTCCTGTCCCAAGCCCACTTTCCTGTGCCCTGGCTGTATTTTCTTGGAAACATTTCCTAATAAATCACTTTCACATGAATCCTCTGGGGTTGATTCTCGGGAACCTGAGTTAAGGCACATGGAGAAACTGAATCCATTCTTCAGTTCCATCCCAAACAGGGCATTTTTTAAGCATAAATACTCCTGCTAACGCCTCTACTTCTATCAGCATAAGCTTACTTAATTAACAGTTACCATTTCTACTTGGAGGACCTTTTCCTCATCCATTGAAACCGTTATCAACACTTGGCAAAACAATAAGAGAGGCTAATAAGATTCTCAATTTGCACATGATTTTCTAAAAAAAAAAAGAAAGAAAAAAGACCTTGTTTTCTATCTAGATGATAAGGATGAAAAAACCTTTAACTTCTCTAGAAATAAAGTAATACAAAGTAAAGCCAAAAAGGAATGCCATTTCTTACTAATCCAATTAGCAAAGATTTTGAAAATTATCTTATTCAATCCTAGTAAGGTGAGATACATTCAGACACCACTGGTGGAAGTGTAAATTGGTACCACCCTCTGGAAAAACAATTTGTCAAAATATGTCAAGAGTCTTACAAATGTTCCAGCCCTTTGGCTCAGTTTACACACCTTTAGAAATCTATCCTAAGGAAAATAATTTGAAATTTTGTGTGAAGATTTATGACAAAGGTGCTTATGATCCTGCATTGGAACTAAGTTAAGTGTTCTAGAGAGTGCAGTGATTGAATGAATGAAGGAATAGTTACTTGATGGAATAATTTTATGCAGCTGTTATAGATATGAGGAATGTTTAATAATATTATAGGTTTTTAAAAGCAGATTAATAAGCTGCATAAACCATCGAGAAATAGTATTTCAACGATGCAAAAATTTATCCTTAGGAAAAAAAGATAGAAAATACAGCAAAATCTAAAATGAAAATAAGACATATTTCTGTCTGATTTTAGGGAAATGGAGATTCTGGATGATTATTTTTCTTCCTTTTCTTTAAAGATTTACTTATTTATTTACTTATTTATTTTAGACAGAAAGTGTGGGAGTGCAGGGGATGGTGGATGGAGAGGGAGAAGGAGAGAAGCAGACTCCCCACTGAGCATGGAGCCCGACCAGGGGCTCAATCTCATGTCCCTGAAATCATGACCTGAGCCCAAATCAAGAGTCTGCCGCTTAAGCGACTGAGCCACCCAGGATCCCTGTTTTCTTTCTTTCTTTCCTCAATATTTTCTGTAATCAGCATGAATTAGTTTTCTATTTAAAAATAGATGCTTTAAATCATCACAAGTTTTTCACCCTCTGAATGTCTCCAGGACGCATACTCTTGAACCATGCTAGGTTTCCTATTTTTTCTTTATCTTCGTAATACTACTTTTAAAGTTTACTTCAAGAGGAAGCTTTTTGTAAACAGTTCAGCAAAAGGCAAGTGATCCTCTATATTAAGTTCTAAGGAAACATCTTAGATGCAACTCTGGGCACACAGCTCTCTTTGTAGAAGAGGCTCTCTTTTGCTCTTCCTTCATTATACATTTATACAGAAAAAAAAGTTTGTGGAATTTTAAGACTATTCTTCCATTTTTAGTGTTTATCCTATCACAAAAACCATAGGAGGTATTATGTAAGTCACACAATCCCCAGATAAAGGCTTCTCAGCCTTCATATCTGCCAAGAAGGAAATGACAGAGACAAGATGAAGAGCCAGGAAATACAAAACTTGAGTTTAAAAAAACATGGTAATAAAACAACAAATATGAATAATAAAATAAAAAAAATAATATATGCAAAATAAAATCAGAACCCTATTCCATTATGGAGTTTATCAAATTTTCTTATGGACTATGAGCATTGTAAGGAAATTTATGGTTTTTCCTATTTAACATTTACTAATCATAAATTAAATTGTATCTGTATATAATGGAAAACAGACTTTTCTAGATTATAATTCCTAGGCCCTACTAAACCACTTCAGAAAAGGGTCAAATAGTATAAGGCAAACTTTAAAAAAAGATTGTAATAAAAATTGCCATCCTTTCCAATTCTATATTCACTGGAAATGTACTGATTATCTTTCTAAACTATCTAAAACTGACTTTAAAGTCTTTAGACATGATAATACATATAATGTGTCATCAACAATTGAAGCCAGAGGACAAAGAGTGAGGAAAAGGCAATCGGATACACTCGGGAAGTGAGTTCCTGAAGGGGGAGAGATGCTTAAAGAAAGTGGATCAAGGAAAAGGATGAGATAAACCCAGGAAAATGAGCTGCCGTGGGTGGCCAGGAAGTCAGCAGCTGGTGTTTAAGAGTGGCCAAGGGAGAGAAGAGGAGAGAAAGTACTGAAGAGGGACTCGAGAAATTGAGGGGGCCCAGGGAGAGAAGTGTGTTCAAAAGGTCCTGGGAAGAAATCCAAGGAACCAAACACCAGTTTAACAAGGCCCCAGTGGTTGCTAAGAGCGTGGATTTGGCCCAGAGTTGAGGGTTGGGTTTGGAACCCTATAGAAAAGAACAAATAATCCCAGTAAAGGCCAGTGCTAAGACTCTATTGTCTGACCCAGAGGGGAGAGAGAAGAGAGAGGGAGGGAGGGAGAGCGAGAAGAGAGAAAGACAGAGACAGAAAGGCTCCTTGTGAGTCTAATCTCCATCAGTCCCAGTGAGCAGGCTGGGTCCATGTGCTCTGCCTTTTCTCCAGGGGCCTTTGGTGGCCCATATTTCTTTGGCCTCCTTTGGTTTGGGGCATCTTTGAACAACAGGAGATGCACAATGAAAAGGAGAAGGGATTATGAAGTTTTCCGGAACTCTGAAGCCCAGCATCACAGAGAGAGTGATGAGCGGCTTTCTTGTGCAACACCAGGGGAAGGGCCCAGAAGTCGTATAAATTACCGTCACGGCCTGCGGTGTGTGAGCAGGGACAAGGGGCCCTGAGAAAACCAGATGTGTGACGATGTTCCGCGCGGCATCAGCCGCCTTTCCCAGGCAGCTCCAGGAGCCGTATCTACAAGCTGGAAGCCGTTTTCTCCTGATGAAAACACTGAAGCCAAGACTTTTGATTCTTCTGGTTATAATGAGAAAAGAAAACTGCTCTCTGCCTTAAGTAATTCCTGTTGGAGAGTGCCTTATCGACCGTCCCTTCAGAGTCCTCTACCTCAGAAGGAGGGCAGCGGCAGTGAGAGCTGTGAGCAGAGAAGTACCCACCTTCAAATCTAACCTGGCTTCACTGCCAGCATATTTAAAGGAGAATTTGCTGTTGGTGCTCTCTCTCCTCGACCAGGTCCCTCAATAATCTCCCTGCATCAATCAAAGGGAATTTGTCCTAGTGACAGCACTTGGGCAGAAGTTCATGCAAGCCTTTGCAACTAAGGTGTGACTCCTTGGAGCTTGAGGCTGAGTGTTCTCTGTGGCTGCCAGCATGCCACACAGAGGTGTGGAGCCACAGGGAATTGAAAAGATCTAGGCCCTACCTAGGAGATGAGTGGGTAGAGGGAGAAAAACAGAGAAGTTGAGATTCCTCTATTTTTTATCTAGCAGTCAGGTGGCTCATCCCAGGGCAAGCTCCCAGGCAGGGAGAGGCCCAGCATCTCCCCCAGGACTCTTGTTTGTAGCTTCCTGGTATGATTATCCATTAGAGGGGCAAATTCTAGGGGTGCCTTGCTGAGAAGACTGGCTGAGCATGGGGAAATTGCATGTGAGTCAAGGAAGGGAGAGGGTTGTACCGATATCCTCTCTCAGAATCTAGGCTTGGATTCTTCTGTGAATTTCAAAGCAAAAGTTCACTGTCAGTATCTTCCTATTCTCCTTCCAGTCTCCCTATTGCATACCAGCCATGTCACCCAGGACTCCCAGGCTGGCTTGGCTGCCAAGACCTCTTCGTGCATTGTCCCCTCATTTGTCATTCAGGCATGTGTTGAGCACCTAATATAATCCAAGCATTTTAGCCAATCACTAGATAAGTGGACCTGAATAAGAATCAACCCATGTCATTGGGAGCCCAGACTCTTCTATAGAGATAAACAAGTGTGCCAGGCTGTAAATCCTAGAATAAAGGTAATAGACATGCTATGGGACCACAAGGAAGGGGAACCAAAGTTTGCATATCCAAGAAAGAGAGCCCAAGTTTGGACAGTAAAGACTAGAGGTGGGTCTTTTCAAAAGAGATGACATTTCAGTCAGGGAAGAAATGGACCCAGGAGACAGTATGAGCGAAGGTCTGGGGTTAGTACTGTACAAGGCACACTGGGAAGGCAGAAGGCAGCCAGGGAGATTAAAGCACTGTGCACCTGAGGCCAGAAGGAGGGGCAGAGTGGCCAGGAGGAAGCCTAACTGGAAGGTCTGAGTGTTTTGAAGGCCATATGAAGAAGTTTGGGCTCTCTAGATAGTGGTGCATCCCTGAATGCTTAACGCAGAAGAATGGTATTTTTTTAGAAAGAGCACTGTGATAGAAGGATGGAAAATGAATAGTAGGAGGAGAAATCTGTTTAAGTGGTTAATTCAATAAGCAGGAATGATGAGAATCTCAAATAGGGAAGTGACAGTGATGAGAAGAGGGAGGAGGGGCTGTTTGGAAAGACAGTTCAGAAAGTATTAACAGCAGGGGACAATCATGAAATGTGAGGGTTGAGAGGGATTGAAAGGCAAGGTAATGGAGGTTTCCAGAACTGGCAATGGCTAGAATGGTTCATCCAGGGACTGAGACTAGGGCCTGGGGGAAATGAACACAGGAATGATGAGCTCAAATGGAGAGCTGTTGAGCTGCAGGTGCCTACAAAATGATCATAAGAGCTGAGGTCCAAAGCTGAGGGGAGGGCCAAGGCTGTAGACATCAGTTAGAGAATCATTGGTACACTGGTGAGAGATGCATGAAGAGAACAGAGAAAATTAACCAGAGAAGGCCGTTAAGTTTACTTTGGGCAATGCCTTCTATTTCAAAATTACTTCTCTCTATCTCTCCTATGAATTAAAACTTTAAGTCCTTCTTCTATGATCTCAACACCCTCTTAAGAAGAAAGTGGACGTCCATGTTATTTTTTAACTAAAGGGTAAATGACAGATTGCTAGCTTGTTGAGGAGAACTTGCCTTTGAGGTCAAGTCTAAAATCCCATTGATAAGGGTGAATAAAGGTATAGAAAGAAGAATATAATGTGCATATTACTTGAACTAACATCACCACCATGTGATTTTATAATACTCTCGGGAGGCAGCTGGAACTGATACTATTAGTTGTATTACATAAATAAGTAATTTGAGATTCCATATTTCAAAGACAGTCTAAGATATAGAATAATTTAATGACTGGTCTGAGGTTACATATGACAGAATTGGGATTTGAACCCTGTTTTCCTAAATCCTAGTCCTGTGGTTTTCTCCTTTATGCCAGTCTGCTTTTCAAAAACAATAGGTAGAGTGGGAGGAGCAAGATGACACAGGAGTAGGAGACCTAAATTTCGTCTGGTCCAAGAAATTCATCTAGATACGGATCAAACCACTCTGAACAGCTACGAATTCAACAGGAGATCAAAGAAAAGAATGGCAGCAACTCTCTGAACAGAAAAGCACCACTTTCTGGAAGGTCTCTTCGGATTCACTTAGTGTATAATTTTCTGGGGTTGTTGTTACCCTGTTAGCATTTTCTTCTCTCATTCATCTATTCTCCTCTGGACAAAATGACAAGATGGAAAAAATAACCTCCAAAAAAAAAGAACAAGAGGCAGTACTGACTGCCAGGGACCTAATCAATATGGACATTAGTAAGATGTCAGAACTAGAGTTCAGAATGATGATTTTAAAGATACTAGGTGGGCTTGAGAAAGCATGGAAGATATTAGAGAAACCCTTTCTGGAGAAATAAAAGAACTAAAATCTAACCAAGTCAAAATCAAAAAGGCAATTAATGAGGTGCAATAAAAAATGGAGGCTCTAACTGCTAGGAAAAATTAGGCAGAAGAGAGAATTAGTGATATGGAAGACCAAATGATGGAAAATAAAGAAGCAGAGAAAAAGAGAGATAAACAACTACTGGATCATGAGGGCAGAATTCGAGAGATAAGTGATACCATAAGACGAAACAATATTAGAATAATTGGGATCCCAGAAGAAGAAGAAAGATAGAGAGGGGCAGAAGGCATATTGGAGCAAATTATAGCTGAGAACTTCCCTAATATGCAGAAGAAAATGGGCCTCAAAATCCAGGAGGCACAGAGAACACCCCTCAAAATCAATAAAGAGGTCAACACCCCAACGTCTAATAGTAAAACTTATGAATCTCAGAGACAGAGAAAATGCTGAAAGCAGCTCAGAATAAGAGATCTATAACCTACAATGGTAGAAACATTAGAATGGCAACAGACCTATCCACAGAGACCTGGCAGGCCAGAAAGGACTGGCATGATATATTCAGAGCAATAAATGAGAAAAATATGCAGCCAAGAATACTATATCCAGCTAGGCTGTCATTGAAAATAGAAGGGTGCTACGGTGAGGGCTGTGAATTGTGTAAGACTGTTGAATCACAGATCTGTACTTCTGAAACAAATAACGCAACATATTTTAAGAAAAAAGAAAAAGAAGAAGATAGCAGGAGGGGAAGAATGAAGGGGAGTAAGTCAGAGCGGGAGATGAACCAGGAGAGATGATGGACTCTGAAAAACAAACTGAGGTTTCTAGAGGGGAGGAGGGTAGGGGGATGGGTTAGCCTGGTGATGCGTATTAAAGAGGGCACATTCTGCATGGAGCACTGGGTGTTATGAACAAACAATGAATCATGGAACACTACACCAAAACAAATTATGTAATATATGGTGATTAACATAACAATAAAAAAAGTTTAAAAAAAAAATAGAAGGGGAGATAAAAAGCTTCCAGGACAAACAAAAACTAAAGGAATTTGCAAACACGAAACCAGCCCTACAAGAAATATTGAAAGGGGTCCTCTAAGCAAAGAGAGAGCCTAAAAGTAACATAGACCAGAAAGGAACACAGACAATATACAGTAACAGTCACCTTGCAGGCAATACAATGGCACTAAATTCCTATCTTTCAATAGTTACCCTGAATATAAATGGGCTAAATGCCCCAATCAAAAGACACAGGGTTGGGCGCCTGGGTGGCTCAGATGGTTAAGTGTCTGCCTTTGGCTCAGGTCATGATCCCAGGGTCCTGGGATCGAGTCCCGCATCAGGCTCCCTGCTCCTTGGGATCCTCTTCTCCCTCTGCCTCTCTCTCTCTCTCTCTGTCTCTCATGAATAAATAAATAAAAAGTTTAAAAAAAAGACACAGGGTATCACATTAGATAAAAAAAAAAAGACCCATCAATATGCTGTCTGCAAGAGACTCATTTTAGACCCAAAGACACCTCCAGATTGAAAGTGAGGGGTGGAAAACAATTTACCATGCTAATGGACACCAAAAGAAACCTACGGTGGCAATCCTTATATCAGAAAAATTAGATTTTAAACCAAAGTCTATAATAAGAAATGAGGAAGGACACTATATCATATTTAAAGGGTCTACCCAACAAGAAGATCTAATAATTGTACATATCTATGCCCCTAACATGGGAGCAACCAATTATATAAGCCAGTTAATAACAAAAACAAAGAAACACATCGACAAAAATACAATAATAGTGGGGGACAATAACACCTGCCTCACTGAAATGGACAGATCATCTAAGCAAATCAACAAGGAAATAAAGACTTTAAATGATACACTGGACCAAATGGACTTCACAGATATATTCAGAACATTCCAACCCAAAGCAACAGAATATACATTCTTCTCTAGTGCCCATGGAACCTTCTCCAGAATAGACCACATCCTAGGTCTCAAATCAGGTCTCAACTGGTACCAAAAGATTGGGATCATTCTTTACATATTTTCAGACCACAATGTTTTGAAACTAGAACTCAATCACAAGACGAAAGTCAGAAAAAACTCAAATACATAGAGCCTACAGAGCATCCTACTAAAGAGTGAATGGGTCAACCAGGAAATTGAAGAAGAATTTAAAAAAATTCATGGAAACAAATAAAAATGAAAACACAACTGTTCAAAATCTTTGGGATGCAGCAAAAGCAGTCCTAAGAGGAAATTATATAACAATACAAGCCTTTCTCAAGAAACAAGAAAGGTCTCCAATACACAACCTAACCCTACACCTAAAGGAGCTGGAGAAAGAACAGCAAATAAAGCCTAAACCAGCAGGAGAAGAGAAATAATAAGATCAGAGCAGAAATCAATGAAATAGAAACCAAAAAAACAGAACAGATCAACGAAACTCGGAGCTTGTTCTTTGAAAGAATTAACAAGATTGATAAACTCCTGGCCAGACTTATCAAAAAGAAAAGAGAAATGACCCAAATAAATAAAATCATGAATGAAAGAGGAGAGATCACAACCAATACCAAAGAAATACAAACAACTATAAAAACATATTATAAGAAACTATGTGCCAGCAAATTAGATAACCTGGAAGAAATGGATGCATTCCTAGAGATGTATCAACTACCAAAACTGAACCAGGAAGAAATAGAAAACCTGAACAGACCTATAACTACTAAAGAAATTGAAGCAGTCATCAAAAATCTCCCAACAAGCAAGAGCCCAGGGCCAGATGGCTTCCCAGGGGAATTCTACCAAACATTTAAAGACTTAATACCTATTATTCTGAAACAATTCCAAAAAATAGAAATGGAAAGAAAACTTCCAAACTTGTTTTAAGACGACACCATTACCTTAATCCCCAAACCAAAGACCCCAACAAAATTACAGACCAATATCCTTGATGAAGATGGAAGCAAAAATTCTCACCAAAATACTAGCCAATAGGATCCAACAGTATATTAAAAGGATTATTGACCACAACCAGGTGGTATTTATCCCTGGGCTGCAAGGTTGGTTCAACATCTGCAAATCAATCAACGTGATACAATACATTAATAAAAGAAAGAACAAGATTCATATGATCCTCTCAATAGATGCAGAAAAAGCATTTGACAAAGTACAGCATCCTTTCTTGATCAAAACTCTTCAGAGTATAGGGATAAAGGGTCCATACCTCAACATCATAAAAGCCATCTATGAAAAACCTACAGCGAATATCATTCTCAATGGGGAAAAGTTGAGAGCTTTTCCCCTAAGGTCAGGAATGCGGCAGGGATGTCCACTCTCACCACTGCTATTCAACATAGTATTAGAAGTCCGAGCCACAGCAATCAGACAACAAAAAGAAATCAAAGGCATCCAAATTGGCAAAGAAGAAGTCAAACTCTCACTCTTTGCAGATGATATGATACTTTATGTGGAAAACCCAAAAGACTCCACCCCAAAACTGCTAGAACTCATACAGTAAGTCAGTAAAGTGGCAGGATATAAAATCAATGCACAGAAATCAGTGGCATTCCTATACACCGACAACAAGACAGAAGAAAGAGAAATTAAGGAGTCCAATCCAATTTACAATTGCACCCAAAACCATAAGATACCTAGGAATAAACATAACCAAAGAGGCAAAGGATCTGTACTCAGAAAACTATAAAATACTCATGAAAGAAATTGAAGAAGACACAAAGAGATGGAAAAACATTCCATGCTCATGGATTGGAAGAACAAATATTGTGAAGATGTCAATGCTACCTAGAGCAATCTACACATTTAATGCAATCCCTATCAAAATAGCAACCACTTTTTTCAAAGAAATGGAACAAATAATCCTAAAATTTGTATGGAACCAGAAAAGACCCCAAATAACCAGAGGAACGTTGACAAAGAAAAGCAAAGCTGGTGGCATCACAATTCCGGACTTCCAGCTCTATTACAAAGCTGTCATCATCAAGACAGTATGGTACTGGCACAAAAACAGACACATAGATCAATGGAACAGAATAGAGAGCCCAGAAATGGACCCTCAACTCTAAGGTCAACTAATCTTCGAAAAAGCAGGAAAGAATGTCCAATGGAAAAAAGGCAGTCTCTTCAACAAATGGTGTTGGGAAAGTTGGACAGCCACATGCAGAAGAGTGAAACTTGACCATTTCCTTACACCACACACAAAAATAGACTCAAAATGGTTAAAACACCTAAATGTGAGATAGGAGTCCATCAAAATCCTGAGGGAGAACACATTCAGCAACCTCTTCAACCTCAGCTGCAGCAACTTCTTCCTAGAAACATCGCCAAAGGCAAGGGAAGCAAGGACAAAAGTGAACTATTGGGACTTCATCAAGATAAAAAGCTTTTGCACAGCAAAGGAAACAGTCCACAAAACCAAAAGACAACCGACAGAATGGGAGAAGATATGTGCAAATGGTATATCAGATAAAGGGCTAGTATCCAAAATCCATAAATAACTTATCAAACTCAATACCCAAAGAACAAATAATCCAATCAAGAAATGGGCAGAAAACATGAATGGATATTTTTCCAAAGAAGACATCCAAATGGCCAACAGACACATGAGAAAGTGCTCAACATCGCTCCGCATCAGGGAAATCCACACCAAAACCTCAATGAGATACCACCTCACACCCGTCAGAATGGCTAAAATTAACAAGTCAGGAAACGACAGATGTTGACAGGGATGTGGAGAAAGGGGAATCCTCCTACACTGTTGGTGAGAATGCAAGCTGGTGCAACCACTCTGGAAAACAGTATGGAGGTTCCTCAAAAAGTTGAAAATAGAGCTACCCTACAACCCAGCAATTGCACTACTGGGTATTTACCCCAAGGATACAAATGTAGGGATCCAAAGGGGTATGTGCTCCCCGATGTTTATAGAAGCTATGTCCACAATAGCCAACTATGGAGAAAGCCAAGATGTCCATCAACAGATGAATGGATAAAGAAGAAGTGGTATGTATATACAATGGAATATTATGCAGCCATCAAAAGGAATGAAATCTTGCCATTTGCAACGATGTGGATGGAACTGGAGGGTATTATGCTGAGTGAAATAAGTCAATCAGAGAAAGACATGTATCATATGATCTCACTGATATGAGGAATTCTTAATCCTAGGAAACAAACTGAGATTTGCTGGAGTGGTGGGGGGTGGGAGGGATGGGGTGGCTGGGTGATAGACATTGGGGAGGGTATGTGCTATGGTGAGCGCTGTGAATTGTGCAAGACTGTTGAATCACAGACCTGTACCTCTGAAACAAATAATACATTATATGTTAAAATAAAAAGATAGCAGGAAGGGAAAAATGAAGGGGTGGAAATTGGAGGGGGAGACGAACCATGAGAGACTATGGACTCGAGAAAAAAAATTGAGGGTTCTAGAGGGGAGGGGAGTGGGGGGATGGGTTAGCCTGGTGATGGGTATTAAAGAGGGCACGTACTGAATGGAGGACTGAGTGTTATATGCAAACAATGAATCATGGAACATTACATCAAAAACTAATGATGTAATGTATGGTGATTAACATAACATAATAATAATAAAAAAAAACAATAGGTAAAAAGGCCAGTGTCCTTGAATGCTGTCGAGAATTAGGAAGCACCTTTCTTTCTTATTGTGGAGGAAGAGGGAGGTCAGTAGAAAGTTTGTAATGGCAAAAATGCCCAGGAAACCACATTTTGGGGGTATTTATCTAGATTTTCTTTTTCATAGGATTTCAAATGTGGATACTTATTTGTCCAAAGGCACGCATTTCTATTGTTGGGTTGTGACACAAATGGGCTCCTTAGGTCACAATACCCAAATGCCCATTCTATAGCTTTCTTTCCAAGATCTGCTCTGCCTTTCAATTCTCAAATGCACTGCAATGTATCTACGCATATTTTCAACCAAAATCATTCAAATATCAATTCTAAAACAAAAACTAGTACTTTTAGAGTTATGTGTATTGTAAATATTCCATGGTTTTCAATCCCAGGGTAAAGAGACTAATCTTAATAGTTTTTCATTCTAATGCACTATTATTTACCCAACTTGATTTGAAAAAGAGAAAGAGAAAGACCTTGACCTTTTGAAGTTTTTTAAAAGTGTATTTTATAGTCTGCATAATAAGGAAGTGGTTATTTCAGCTATATTTTGTCCTGTAATCGATGTTAGAGATAGCTTCACCAGAGATTCGCAATGGGATTTTTATTTGATTTACATTTTTACATTCACAATGCAATTTTCTCTGGCATGTTATTTTTCTTGTAAGTTGCACCAAAACATGATGTAAAATAAGTAGATTACATTGCGCCAGGACAGAAAAAAACATTAAAAATGAACTATAATCCGAATAATTAAAAAATTTTTAAAGACTGTGTCAATATACACATTTGATTACATTTAGAAACTGGCAAAGTTAAAAAGGTGTAAAATACAAATAATTCTGAAATGGCTTTATAAACTAGCAAGACATGAGTAGAAAATGTACTTTGAAAATGTACATCAGTTTCACCATAACTTCACTGGAATTTATACACTCAACAGATATTTATTAAACACTTAGTAAGTTACAATCACTGAGCTGAGTACTCAGGATAAAAGCAATCCATCACACAGAAAGTAGTTTTATCACTCATGAAACTTTTATAACCTAGTAGGTGGGGAGTATGTGCGTGGGGGGGGTTATGTATGTGTGTATTCAGGTACATATGTCTATACATGCTTATACTTACACACATAAATATGTATATACATGTCACATAATTACACATACATTCTACCAATTTTCTAATTTAATGGGGAGATATCATTATTATAATTGTAGCTGACATTTGATTTCTAGTGAGCTTGAATATTCTTTCATGATTTTTGCCAGTAATGTTTCCTCTTTAAAAATTGGCTATTCATATGTGTTACTTACTTTTGGCTTAGTGCTTTTCTTATCTAAGTTGAATGATATATTTATATAATCATGTCATATTTACTGAAAAATTTTCTCAGCTTATTATACATCTATA
This sequence comes from Zalophus californianus, assembly GCF_009762305.2. NCBI lineage: Eukaryota > Metazoa > Chordata > Mammalia > Carnivora > Otariidae > Zalophus > Zalophus californianus. Next base: position 89,406,190 of record NC_045600.1, read on the forward strand.
TGAAGCTGCTATCTAGATGAACATAGAGAAGTAAATATATAATCAGCCCTATCAATCTTTTCCTTTCTGATCTATGTTCTTATTTCTAAACTTAAAAAGTTCTCACCCACCAATCTTACTTTAGCTTCTTCTACAAACCTGAATCCAATAGGGAAGAAAGAAAGATAATCACGTTTTAAGACCCTACCTCTATGTAAACTGATTTATATACCACTTAAGATGTATAATTTCATAGACAATTAAAATAGGATAATAACATACCTACTATCTTATAACCTGGGATTTTCTTAAAATAACACTTTCCCATGTCAATAACTACATAGCTAATCATATTGTTCACTATATATAATACCCTTCAATTAATATATGTATTTATATATTTGTTTCAAATAAAGATGGACATTTTCGCAAATGTCTTTTCTCTTTTTCTCAGATTCTTTTCTTAAAATATACTTTTATAAATATATAAAATATACTTTTATAAATAGAATTTTGGGGTCAAAATTTTTTTGGATTTTTTTTATATGTATTGCCAAAATGCTCCCCAAAAAAGTCATGCACCTGGTAAGAGGTAAAGATTTAAAGACAGAGAGAACTGTGAGAATATGAGGTCATGGACTCTAAGATGGAGCAAGTTGGCAGGAAGTGACTGAAGCTGAGTCAGGTGACAGTCATGGATTTCAAGAGACCCAGGCAAAGCAGTGAATGGGCCAGCTAGGTGTATGTTGAATTCACCCAAAAGGATACACTAATTTACTCATTTATGTAAATATAGAAGGACTTACCATGAAGTAGGACTATATTTTTTAAATTTTTTATTGTTATGTTAATCACCATACATTACATCATTGGTTCTTGATGTAGTGTTCCATGATTCATTGTTTGTGCATAACACCCAGTGCTCCACGCAGAATGTGCCCTCTTTAACACCCATCATCAGACTAACCCATCCCCCACCCTCCTCCCCTCTAGAATCCTCAGTTTGTTTTTCAGAGTCCATCGTCTCTCATGGTTCGTCTCTCCCTCCGACTTACTCCCCTTCATTCTTCCCCTCCTGCTATCTTCTTCTTTTCCTTTTTTCTTAACATATGTTGCATTATTTGTTTCAGAAGTACAGATCTGTGATTCAACAGTCTTGCACAATTCACAGCGCTCACCATAGCACATACCCTACTCAATGTCTATCACCCAGCCACCTCATCCCTCCCACCCCCCACCACTCCAGCAACACTCAGTTTGTTTCCTGAGATTAAGAATTCCTCATATCAGTGAGGTCATATGATACATGTCTTTCTCTGATTGACTTATTTCACTCAACATAACACCCTCCAGTTCCATCCACGTCATTGCAAATAGCAAGATCTCATTCATTTTGATGGCTGCATAATATTCCATTGTGCATATATACCACCTCTTCTTTATCCATTCATCTATTGATGGACATCTTGGCTCTTTCCACAGTTTGGCTATTGTGGACATTGCTGCTATAAACATTGGGGTGCACGTACCCCTTCGGATCCCTACATTTGTATCTTTGTGGTAAATACCCAGTAGTACAATTGCTGGATCGTATGGTTGCTCTATTCTCAACTGTTTGAGGAACCTCCATACTGTTTTCCAGAGGGGTTGCACCAGCTTGCATTCCCATCAACAGTGTAGGAGGATTCCCCTTTCTCCGCATCCCCACCAACATCTGTCGTTTCCTGACTTGTTAATTTTAGCCATTCTGACTGGTGTGAGGTGGTATCTCAATGAGGTTTTGATTTGGATTTCCACGATGTGGAGCGATTTTGAGCACTTTTTCATGTGTCTGTTGGCCATTTGGATGTCTTCTTTGGAAAAATGTCTGTTCATGTCTTCTGCCCATTTCTTGATTGGATTATTTGTTCTTTGGGTTTTGAGTTTGATAGGTTTTTTATAGATTTTGGATACTAGCCCTTTATCTGATATGTCATTTGCAAATATTTTCTCCCATTCTGTTGGTTGTCTTTTGGTTTTGTGGACTGTTTCTTTTGCTGAGCAAAAGCTTTTTATCTTGATGAAATCCCAATAGTTCATTTTTGCCCTTGCTTCCCTTGCCATTGGCGATGTTTCTAGGAAGAAGTTGCTGTGGCTGAGGTCGAAGAGGTTGCTACCTGTGTTCTCCTTTAGGATTTTGATGGACTCCTGTCTCACGTTTAGGTCTTTCAACCATTTGGAGTCTATTTTTGTGTGTGGTGTAAGAAAATGGTCAAGTTTCATTCTTCTACATGTGGCTGTCCAGTTTTCCCAACACCATTTGTTAACGAGACTGTCTTTTCTCCATTGGACATTCTTTCCTGCTTTGTCAAGGATAAGTTGACCATAGAGTTGAGGGTCCATATCTGGGCTTTCTATTCTATTCCATTGATCTATGTGTCTGTTTTTGTGCCAGTACCATACTGTCTTGATAATGACAGCTTTGTAATAGAGCTGGAAGTCCGGAATTGTGATGCCGCCAGCTTTGCTTTTCTTTTTCAACATTCCTCTAGCTATTCGGGGTCTCTTCTGGTTCCATACAAATTTTAGGATTACTTGTTCCATTTCTTTGAAAAAAGTGGATGGTATTTTGATGGGGATTGCATTGAATGTGTAGATTGCTCTAGGTAGCATTGACATCCTCACAACGTTTGTTCTTCTGATCCATGAGCATGGAACGTTTTTCCATTTCTTTGTGTCTTCTTCAATTTCTTTCATGAGTATTTTATAGTTTTCTGAGTACAGATCCTTTGCCTCTTTGGTTAAATTTATTCCTAGGTATCTTATGGTTTTGGGTGCAATTGTAAATGGGATCGACTCCTTGATTTGTCTCTCTTCTGTCTTGTTGTTGGTGTATAGGAATGCCACTGATTGCTGTGCATTGATTTTATATCCTGCTACTTTACTGAATTCCTGTATGATTTCTAGCAGTTTTGGGGTGGAGTCTTTTGGGTTTTCCACATACAGGATCATATCATCTGCAAAGAGTGAGAGTTTGACTTCCTCTTTGCCGATTTGGATGCCTTTGATTTCTTTTTGTTGTCTGATTGCTGTGGCTCGGACTTCTAATACTATGTTGAATAGCAGTGGTGAGAGTGGACATCCCTGCCGCGTTCCTGACCTTAGGGGAAAAGCTCTCAACTTTTCCCCATTGAGAATGATATTCGCTGTAGGTTTTTTATAGATGGCTTTTATGATGTTGAGGTATGTACCCTTTATCCCTATACTCTGAAGAGTTTTGATCAAGAAAGGATGCTGTACTTTGTCAAATGCTTTTTCTGCATCTATTGAGAGGATCATATGAATCTTGTTCTTTCTTCTGTTAATGTATTGTATCATGTTGATTGATTTGCGGATGTTGAACCAGCCTTGCAGTCCAGGGATAAATCCCACTTGGTCGTGGTGAATAATACTTTTCATGTACTGTTGGATCCTATTGGCTAGTATTTTGGTGAGAATTTTTGCGTCCATGTTCATCAAGGATATTGGTCTGTAATTCTCCTTTTTGATGGGGTCTTTGTCTGGTTTTGGGATCAAGGTAATGTTGGCCTCATAAAATGAGTTTGGAAGTTTTCCTTCCATTTTTATTTTTTGGAACAGTTTCAGGAGAATAGGTATTAGTGCTTCTTTAAATGTCTGATAGAATTCCCCTGGGAAGCCATCTGGCCCTGGGCTTTTGTTTGTTGGGAGATTTTTGATGACTGCTTCAATTTCCTTAGTGGTTATGGGTCTGTTCAGGATTTCTATTTCTTCCTGGTTCAATTTGGGTCGTGGATACATCTCTAGGAATGCACCCATTTCTTCCAGGTTCTCTAATTTGCTGGCATAGAGTTGCTCATAATATGTTTTTATAATTGTTTGTATGTCTTTGGTGTTGGTTGTGATCTCTCCTCTTTCATTCATGATTTTGTTGATTTGGGTCATTTCTCTTTTCTTTTTGATAAGTCTAGCCAGGGGTTTATCAATCTTGTTAATTCTTTCAAAGAACCAGCTTCTAGTTTCGTTGATCTGTTCTACTGTTCTTTTGGTTTCTATTTCATTGATTTCTGCTCTGATCTTTATGATTTCTCTTCTCCTGCTGGTTTTGGCTTTATTTGCTGTTCTTTCTCCAGCTCCTTTAGGTGTAGGGTTAGGTTGTGTACTTGAGATCTTTCTTGTTTCTTGAGAAAGGCTTGTATTGCTATATACTTTCCTCTCAGGACTGCCTTTGCTGCATCCCAAAGATTTTGAACAGTTGTGTTTTCATTTTCATTGGTTTCCATGAATTTTTTTAATTCTTCTTGAATTTCCTGGTTGACCCATTCATTCTTTAGTAGGATGCTCTTTAGCCTCCATGTATTTGAGTTCTTTCCGACTTTCCTCTTGTGATTGAGTTCTAGTTTCAAAGCATTGTGGTCTGAAACTATGCATTGAATAATCCCAATCTTTTGGTTGAGACCTGATTTGTGACCTACGATGTGATCAATTCTGGAGAATGTTCCATGGGCACTAGAGAAGAATGTGTATTCCGTTGCTTTGGGATGGAATGTTCTGAGTATGTCTGTGAAGTCCATTTGGTCCAGTGTGTCATTTAAAGTCTTTATTTCCTTGTTGATCTTTTGCTTAGATGATCTGTCCATTACAGTCAGGGGGGTGTTAACATCCCCCACTATTATTGTATTGTTGTCAATGTGTTTCTTTGCTTTTGTTATTAATTGCCTTATATAATTGGCTGCTCCCATGTTAGGGGCATAGATATTTACAATTGTTAGATCTTCTTGTTTGATAGACCCTTTAAGTAGGATATAATGTCCTTCCTCATCTCTTATTACAGTCTTTGTTTTAAAATCTAATTTGTCTGATATTAGGATTGCCACCCCAGCTTTCTTTTGGTGTCCATTAGCATGGTAAATGGTTTTCCACCCCCTCACTTTCAATCTGGGGGTGTCTTTGGGTCTAAAATGAGTCTCTTGCAGAAAGCATATTGATGGGTCTTGTTTTTTAATCCAATCTGATAGCCTGTGTCTTTTGATTGGGGCATTTAGCCCATTTACATTCAGGGTAACTATTGAAAGATAGGAATTTAGTGCCATTGTATTGCCTGTAAGTTGACTGTTGCTGTCTATTGTCTGTGTTCCTTTCTGATCTATGCTGCTTTTAGGCTCTCTCTTTGCTTAGAGGACCCCTTTCAATATTTCTTTCAGGGCTGGTTTCGTGTTTGCAAATTCTTTTAGTTTTTGTTTGTCCTAGAAGCTTTTTATCTCTCCTTCAATTTTCAATGAGAGCCTAGCTGGATATAGTATTCTTGGCTGCATATTTTTCTCATTTAGTCCTCTGAAGATATCTTGCCAGTCCTTTCTGGCCTGCCAGGTCTCTGTGGATAAGTCTGTTGACAATCTAATATTTCTACCATTGTAGGTTACATATCTCTTCTCCCGAGCTGCTTTCAGGATTTGCTCTCTGTCTCTGAGACTCGTAAGTTTTATTATTAGATGTCGGGGTGTTGACCTATTTTTATTGGTTTTAGGAAGGGTTCTCTGTGCCTCCTGGATTTTGATGCCTGTTTTCTTCCTCACATTAGGGAAGTTCTCTGCTATTATTTGTTCCAATATACCTTCTGCCTCTCTCTCTTTCTTCTTCTGGAATCCCAATTATTCTAATGTTGTTTCGTCTTATCATATCGCTTATCTCTCAAATTCTGCCCTTGTGATCCTGTAGTTGTTTCTCTCTCTTTTCTCAGCCTCTTTATTTTCCATCATTTGGTCTTCTATATTCCTGATTCTCTTTTCTGCCTCATTTATCCTAGCAGTTAGTGCCCCCATTTTTTATTGCACCTCATCAATAGCCTTTTTCATTTCGACTTGGTTAGATTTTAGTTCTTTTATTTCTCCAGAAAGGGTTTCTCTAATAACTTCCACACTTTTTTCAAGCCCAGCTAGTATCTTTAAAGTCATGATTCTGAACTCTAGGTCCGACATCGTACTAATGTCCATATTGAGTAGGTCCCTGGCTGATGGTACTACCTCTTGTTCTTTTTGCTGAGGTGATTTTTTTCGTCTTGTCATTTTGTCCAGAGGAGAATAGATGAATGAGAGAACAAAATGCTAACAGGTTAACAACGTCCCCAGAAAATATACTCTATACAAATCAGAAAAGACGTGAAACCAGGGGAAAAGAAAGGGAAAGAAAGAAAAAAGAAAGAGAAAAGAAAGAAAAGAAAAATAAAAACAAAAAGAAAAAGATAACTACAAAAACAGAACAATACAAAAAAACCGAATATGATCAAATATGATCAGGCTAGGGCATAGATCAGTGCCACACACTAGATTTTGGGCGTATTTTGGTCTGTTAGAAAAAAGTGCCTCCTAAAATTTTAAAGGAAGAAAGACTTATATGTACAAAATAAGGGTTGATACAATGAAGGGATGGAAGATGACTGTAAAGATGAAAATTATAAAGGATTTTATAAAAGGAATTGATATGATAAGAAGTTGTTTGAAAAAAAAGATTTAAAAAAAAAGAAAGAAAAAGAAAAAAAAAGGGAGAGAATGTGATCAGGCAGGAGACTAGAACAAAGCCATACACTAGTGATTTAGGGTATATTTTTATCTGTTAGAAGAAACTGTATCTCAAAATTTTAAAGAGAGGGCGCCTGGGTGGCTCAGCTGGTTAAGCGACTGCCTTCGGCTCAGGTCGTGATCCTGGAGTCCTGGGATCGAGTCCCACATCGGGCTCCCTGCTCAGTGGGGAGCCTGCTTCTCCCTCTGACCCTCTCCCCTCTCATGCTGTTTCTCTCTCTCTCAAATAAATAAATAAAATCTTTAAAAAAAAAATTTTTAAAGAGAGAACAATATATATATATATATATATATATATATATATATATATATATACGCCAAAAATAAGGGTAACTACTATGAAGGGATAAAATATGACTCTAAAAATGAAAAATAAAAAATATTTTTTTTAAAAAAAGGGATTGATAAGATGTTGGTTGAAAAAGGGAAAAAAAAATAAAAAAAAGTTTAAAAAAATTAACTTTGAAAAACTAATGAATCATGGTAAAAAAAAAAAAAAGCCATGAATTCTATGTGCAGTATTCCCCTAGCGCTGGAGTTCTCCCGTTCTCCTTGATCGGTAAACTTGGTCTTGGCTTGCTGGCTGTTGTGCTGATCTTCTGGGGGAGGGGCCTGTTGCCGTGGTTCCCAAATGTCTTTGCCGGAGGCAGAATTGCCCCGCCCTTGTCCCTCCAGGCTAAGCAAGCTGCTCGGGTTTGCTCTCAGGAGCTTTTTTTCCCTGCAAGCTGTTACAGCTTTGGAGGACCAGGGTGAAAATGGTGGCCTCCCAATCTCCACTCCGAGGAGCTGAGAACTCGGGGCCCCGCTCCTCAGTGCGCCACCAGAGAAAAGCAGTCACTCCCGTCTCCCTGGTCTCTGGCTGCACTGCGTGCTCACCCGGCCTGTGCCTGACTGTTTCTATCTCTGGCACAGGACCCTGTGCAGAATCTCCAAACCCAGCAGATCCCTGCGGTGCGCTCCTGTGCTGCTCCTCCTGGGAGAGGAAGGAGAGTCTCCCCAGATCTGCTGCTTGTTGGGTCCCTGGTGGAGGAGCAGTGGCCCGACTGGGCCGCGGATCACAGTTTATGGCAACCCCGAGCTGAGAGCCTGCGCCTCGGCTCCGTCTCTGCAGCCAGCTTCCCCGCTCCAATACCTGGGAGCTCTGCTGCACTCAGGCACCCCCTGGTCTTTCTGTGACCCCGAGGGTCCTGAGACCACACTGTCCTGCGAGGGTTCCACCCCCCCACTTAGCCACTGGAGCGACGTCCCTCTGCGGAGCCAGCTTCTAAAAGTTCCGATTTTATGCTCCGGGGTTCTATCACTTGCCAGAAGCGACCGACAGAGGCCCCCTCCCCCGTCGTCTATCCTCCTGAATGTCGCCTCGGAATCACTTCTCTGCACGTCCTACCTTCCAGTAAGTGGTGGCTTCTCTCTTCAGAGAGTTGTTGCTACTCTCTTCTTCGGTCTCCTGTTGAGTTCCTATGTGTTCAGAATGGTTTGATCCCTATTCAGCTGAATTCCTGAGACCAGACGAAATCCAGGTTTCCTACTCCTCCGCTATCTTGCTCCGCCCCTGAAGTAGGACTATTTTAAAGAAATAATATGGACAAAAGTTACTGTCTCCATGGTGCTTATATTTTTATTCTAATGGGAGAAACAGACAATAAGCAAATAAATAAGATAAAATGTTTATCATTTCACATGGAAGAAGAGCTTTGAAAAAAATAAAGCACGGAAAAGAGATCGGGAATGCTAAATTGGGAAGCTTATAATTTAAAAATGGATGTCAGAGAAGACCTCACTGAAAAGATGGAAAGTAACTGAAAGCCAAGTAGAAATCTGTGTGGAGGGTGTTTCAGGAAAAGGGAACAATATTAGCAAAGGCCCTGAGGCAGTTCATCTGGTGAATTGGAAAAGTAGCAAGAAGACCAGTCAAAGAGAGTTTGGTACCAATGAAGGAGGGTAAGACACTTGGAAGATGAGAAAGAATAATAATGAGAGTGGGTGGGGCCAGAAGGAGTGAGCCTCAAAGGAGGATATTTTACATAAAATGGGAAAGCAGTGGTCTGAAAACAGCTAGGACAAAGTGAAAGACTGCTATGATTCCCTCTCCACCGTGAAGTTCACAGGGTCTGCAAAAGAGCTAAAAATACAGTGGCATCTTTAAAGGAAAACCAGATTTCATTTAGGGCTGAAAGAAAAAAGAGTCTTCTGTGACAACATTGAGAGTGAAGGGGAGTTTCTGAAAAAAAAAAGAAAGAAAAGGAAAGGTCATTACTGATGTCACTGAGTGCCTGTGCTAGCCCGTTTGCTGGTGGTGGGGAAAATGGAATGCAGGAGGGTTAAGAACAATGAGGGAATGATAGTTTGAAAGTCACCGTGGGATGGTGGGAGAAGGGAAATGAAGAATGAAAAGGAACTCGTCAGTGAGCTAGCCCATTAAGCACGATAAAAACCTACCTCAGTGGTTTCTGAGAAAAAAGCCAAGAGGAAAATTTTAACCAGCATTTTTTGAAAGAGTGATCAGCTATGGCAAATGAGACTGAGAGGTTGAGTAATTCAAGTACTGAGAATTGTCCATTGGACTTGGCAGGATGTAAGTTGCTAGTTGTCTTGACAGAATTGTTTTAGTGCCATGTTGGGATTGAAAGCCTGAGGAGGTAAGAGGAGGTAAGGACAAGTTGACAGCGAGTTAGAACAAGTTCCTTGGGATGTTTGGCTTTAATGGAGGGCATTTCTAATGATCAAGGGGAGATGGAGAAAGATAATTTCCAGGGAATATTAGGAATATCTTTTAAAATTGGAGATGTTGGGGTTTGAGAGAACCCAATAAAAGTGACCCCTTCATTTCTGCCCAAATTCTAAATGTATGAGAGATAGGAAATGGGCAAAGATCAAAATTTTACTTCATTACTGACAAAACTGTTGGACTAGGTGGATTTAAGTCAATTAGCCAAGTATGACTGATAATATTTTACAGAGAATTAAACAGACTTACCTGCCCAGTTCCTGACAGCACTGAACACTTGTAGACCTTGACTCCTGGGGAACTTATAACTTTATAGAAAGGAATAAAATGTGGGCTTTCTTTAGGCAGGTGGAGCCCAAGGAGGAAAGAGAGAGGAAGAAGGAACTGAGCCCAGCTCCTCTATTCACCAATCAGAACCATCTTCCTTCCCTGCAAGATGAATGACATTTTCTCCCTAACCAGAGATATTCCACCATGTCTGCTTGTTGATAGAAATGACCCAGTAGAAAGGGACAAACTGATGATCAGGAGATAAGAGGAAGACCAGACTTCTTGAGTGGGTTACAGGAGATAAGATCCAGTACACAGCATTTGATGGGAATGAGTAGTTTATACCATTTACTGGGAAAGAAGGCAGATGATACATTGGTGTTGGAAGATACATTTTTCTCTTCTGATTGTTCTTATTCCTCAGTGAAATAAAGAGTGAGATCATCAGTTATGAGTGAGAAGGGGAGAATAAGACTGAAGAGACAGAAGGTGAGAAATAATCTTCTCAAAGAGTGGGAAAGGAAATTGACTGGAGACAAGAAGAAGATTGGCTGAAGAGTGCAGATCTGCTTTAGCTTTATAAATTCAGGTTGTAAATTTCAGGTTGTAAATTTAGAGTGACTTTATGCAGCCTGGTGATAGATTTTTTCCCCACTGGCCATACTCTGTTCAGATGAGGAAAAGTGGACATAGAAAGTTCCATTTAACCAGAGCTATGGTTTTGCCAGGTGCCTCATATAGAGAGACGGAAAGTGTGATTAGGTTTTATGCAAGGGAGTGATGGAGCATGGAAGTTGGTCTAGTTAAAGAGGATAGAAATAAGAAAAGAAGTACGATATAAAGGAAAGAGAGGTATGGGCAATGAACTAAAGTTCCCAATGGGGTCAAAGAAATGTGATTAGTGCACCAGGATTAAATATGTAGGAAATTCTCCTTTTTGATGGACTCTTTGCCTGGCTTTGGGATCAAGACAATGCTGCCTCATAGAATGAGTCTGGAAGTTTTCCTTCTGTTTCTGTTTTTTGAAACAGCTTCAGGAGAATAAGTATTATTTCTACTGCGAATGTTTGGTAGAATTCCCCAGGGAATCCATCAGGCCCTGGACTCCTATGTTTTGGGAGGTTTTTGATCACTGCTTCAATCTCATTACTGGTTACTGGTCTATTCAGGTGGTCAATTTCTTCCTGTTTCAGTCTTGGTAGTTTATAGGTTTCCAGGAATGCATACATTTCTTCCAGGTTGCTTAATTTATTAGCATATAGTTGTTGATAATAATTTCTGATAATTCTTTCTATTTCCTTGGTGTTAGTCATCTTCTCTCCCCTTTCATTCATAATTTTATTAAATTGGACAGCTATATACAGAAGAATGAAACTTGACCATTCTCTTATACCATACACAAAGATAAACTCAAAATGGATGAAAGACCTCAATGTGAGACAGGAATCCATCAAAATCCTAGAGGAGAACATAGGCAGTAACCTCTTTGACATCAGCCACAGCAACTTCTTTCAAGACACGTCTCCAAAGCCAAGGAAAACAAAAGTGAAAATGAGCTTTTGGGACTTCATCAAGATAAAAAGCTTTTGCACATCAAAGGAAACAGTCAACAAAACAAAGAGACAACCCATGGAATGGGAGAAGAAATTTGCAAATGATACTACAGATAAAGGGTTGATATCCAAGACCTATAAAGAACTTCTCAAACTCAACACCCAAAAAAACAAATAATCAAGTCAAAAAATGGGAGGAAGACTTGAACAGACACTTCTCCAAAGAAGACATACAAATGATGAAAAAATGTTCATCATCACTAGAAATCAGGGAAATTCAAATCAAAACAACATTGAGATACCACCTTACACCAGTTAGAATGGCAAAAATTGACAAGGCAAGAAACAACAAATGTTGGAGAGGTTGTGGAGAAAGGGGAACCCTCTTCACTGTTGGTGAGAATGCAAGTTGGTACAGCCACTTTGGAAAATAGTGTGAAGGTTCCTAAAAACTTAAAAATAGAGCTACCCTATGACCCAGCAATTGCACTTCTGGGTATTTACCCCAAAGACACAGATGTAGTAAAAAGAAGGGCCACATGCACCCTAATGTTCATAGCAGCAATGTCCACAATAGCCAAACTATGGAAAGAGCTGAGATGCACTTCAACAGATGAATAGATAAAGAAGATGTGGTCCATATATACAATGGAATATTACTCAGCCATCAGAAAGGATGAATACCCAACTTTTACATCAACATGGATGGGACTGGAGATTATGCTAAGTGAAATAAGTTAAGCAGAGAAAATAAATTATCATATGGTTTCACTTATTTGTGGAACATAAGGAAAAGGAAGGGAAAAATAAAGGGGGGGCAATCTGAGGGGGAGACGAACCATGAGAGACTATGGACTCTGAGAAACTGAGGGTTTTAGAGGGGTGGGGGGTCGGGGGATGGGTTAGCCTGGTGATGGGCATTAAGGAGGGCACGTATTGCATGGAGCACTGGTTGTTATATGCAAACAGTGAATCATGGAACATTACATCGAAAACTACTGATATACTATATGGTGACTAACATAACATAATAAAAAAAATAAAATAAAACTCAAACATATAAAAAAATAAAAACAAATACATTGGAAAGCTTGGAGTGATTGTTAAAGAATTAAATGATTGAAATTAAGATTTGGAGGTGTTAAAAGTAATGATGATGTCTAGAGTTTAGCTATGAGAGTAAGTAGCCGAGGGGGATTGGTGGAAGGTATCATCTCAAGTAAAGAGGTCAGTTGTTGAATGGATCGTCTGCCTAATTGTTGAAGTCACCAAGAATGATAACAGCAATAGTGACAGAGATAGACTGTAAGCCAAGTCATAAAATCTTCAGTGAGCTGTATGACTGAAAGATCATGGAACGAGATTGTAAGAATGAAGAGAAGGTAGTTTTGTCTCATGGCACATGCTTCAAAACATTTGGGGTTTGAGAGAGATTGAAAAGAAAACACCTGAGAAAACAATAAGAATAAGAAGGGTACCAATCATGATTTCTCAGGTCCCTATATAGTATGGGCACTGTGAAGTAAAAGTAGGTACAGCTTGAGAGGGCTTCAAGAAAATAGTTGGAATCTACTGTCCTTGACCTTTTTTAAGACCATAAGATAAAAGGCAGAATCAGGTTTTAGACAGATCATTAAATGTGAGTGTTTGGGGGAGACACTCAGGTTGTGGAAGATTATGCCAGAGACAGAACATAAATGGCAGAGAGCAGAGTGGAAGGATTTAGATCTCTGAGAGATGCAGATCCTTATATACGGAGGTATTTCTGTGTGTTCTTTGATGACCTAGGTTCTTGGACTTCTGGAGGAGATTGGATGAAGCACACTGGCACTAGTCCCAGTGGTTTCTTAGGGAAATGTGGGTCACCTATTCCATTTACAACTTTTTTTCTTGGTTATGAAGAGAAGTGGGCAGTGTCTGATGATGAGAGTGGTGGGCTATGATGGGCCCATACAAATCTGGAAAGTTCCTTAACGCCAGCTGAGGGCAGTATTACAGTATGTTGAGCTACCCTCTTTGTTCATTTCTTTCCAGAATTTTCTTTGATATCCTGGTATGTTTATTCTATTACATGTAAATGTAATATTATATTGCAAAATTTCCCCAAAATCCATCTGGATTTTGATGTTAATTCTTAAGATTGATTTGGAGCTTAGTAGAAAAATATCAGAATCCTCCTCCTCCTTCCACCAAAAATTAATTCTCTCCCTCTTCTGAATTTCTCAAAACCCTTTACTTGAATCTCTCTTGTAACATATTATCGTAATTATTTTTATGAATTTCTCATATTTCTGATTATACAATGTTCTATTATATTATAGTGCCCAACACTGTAGCTTGCATATAGTGGGTCTTAAATAAATATATGTGGGTACCTGAATTTAAAAAAGCAATGAACAAGGGCACCTGGGTGGCTAAGTTGGCTAAGTGTCCAACTCTGGATCTTTGTTCAGGTCATGACCTCAGGGTCCTGGTTGAGTCCCACGTGGGTTCTGCACTCAGTGGGCAGTCTGCTTGAGATCCTCTCCCTCTCCTTCTGTCTCTTCCCCAGCTCACACATGCATGCATGCTCTCTCTCTCTAATAAACACATAAATCTTAAAAAAAAAAAAAGGAATGAACAAGCTGGGAATCAGAAAGCCTGCATTAGAGAATCATTCTGCCTCTCACTGTGTATGTAACCTTGAGCAAGTTATTTAACTTCTCAAATTTGCATCTGTAGGGTGGGAATAATAATGGTCCTATCTACCTACAGGCTCCCTAAGATGCAAGAAGTGTGAGAACTAGATGCAGTATTTGAAAATGCTTTGAGAACTGATTCTAAACAAGCTATTTCAAAACCGACATTTAAAAATATATTATCATTCATTACAAGACAATTTGATAATTTGCAAGAAGTAAAAATTATATGTTTGATTCTTTTTTGGCTCAGACAATAATTAGGCTCTCTTATTCTGCTATTGTTAGCATAGAAGTACTGCTGAAGGAAGCAGCCATGAATGGACTGTAGCTTTCAACTCCAAACTCAACAAAAATTTTCTATGGCTTTACACCATACCTGAAATCCCAACACTTACTAATTTATTCCCTGGAGTTAAACATTGTCTTTATTCTTTGAATTCTGTTTTGAAGAAAACAGAGGAATAACATAGTACATGTGGCTTAGATTTGAATCCCAGTTTTGCAATTTAGTGGCTCTATGACTTTCACACTTTCCTAACTTGTAAAATAGATATAGTGATAATATATTCCTCCTAAAATCATTATAAGGACAAAATAAGCTTATGTATAAGATATGTTTTCAAGTATTTCAATATGGTATCTGGCCAATGCCAATTTGTCAATAAATTTTAGGTATTTTTTAAGTTATAAAATCTCTAATAACATAGAGATGATGATAGATGAAATAAAAGAACAAAGATGTAATATAGAGAATCCACAAATCTGAAGATTTGTCTTGGGAAAAGGTTAATAAAATAACCAAACCTATGGGGAAATTGATCAAGAAAAAATAGAGGAAGAACACACAATAAATGCTAGAAATTAAAGAGGGATATAACTGAAGATACAGCATAGATTAAAATTTAATAAGAGAATATTGTTAATAGTTAATGCCAATAAATTTGAAAACCTAGATAAAATAGATACATTTCTAGAAAAGAATTATAAATTACCAAACTTTCTACCAAAAAGAGACAGAAAGTTAGAATATTCCTTTAACTATTAAAGAAATTGAATCAGTAATTTCAAATCTTCTCATAACAGGTCCAGATAATTTTATAAATGAGTTATACCAAAGTTTCAGGGAATAGATAATGCCTGTCTTATTCAACCTGGAGAATAAAGAGGTAATAAATACTCCCCCAACTCATTTTGCAAGATAACTATAACTTTGACACCAGAACCAACAACAGGAAGATGAGAAAATAAAATTGCAGAATAATTCATTAATAAACATAGAATCAGTAATCTTACCTGAACCAAAAAGTAGGAAACCAAGTCCATCAAAACAGAAAAATGTGTACAAAATATATGTTTTTGCACAGGTAAAGGATTGGAACATTATGTCTATTGATATAATTTAAAAAATTAATATATTTAAAGAAGGAAAATCATATGCTCATCTTAATAGATGCAGATAGGGCATCTGGGTGGCTCAGTTGGTTAGACGACTGCCTTTGGCTCAGGTCATGATCCTGGAGTCCCGGGATCGAGTCCCACATCGGGCTTCCTGTTCGGCAGGGAGTCTGCTTCTCCCTCTGACCCTCTTCCCTCTTGTGCTTTCTATCTCTCATTCTCTCCCTCTCTCAAATAAATAAATAAAATCTTTAGAAAAAAAATAGATGCAGATAAAGCAGTGGATAAAATTTGACAACCTTAGCAAAATAGGAATTAAAGGATGCTTCCTTAACTTGATACTGTGTGTCTAATAGAAACATATAGCAAGCATTGTGGTAATGGTAAAAAATTAAAAATGTTTCATGTAAATTCAGGAATAAAATGAAGGTACCTACTATTACTACTTTTATTTATTTTTTCTTTTTTTAAATTTTCTTTTTTAAATTATTTTTTATATTGTTTATATATATAAAAACATATATATAATTTTTTTAATTTTATTGTGTTAGTCACCAGACATTACATCATTAATTTTTTGGGTTTTTTTAATGTTATTATGTTCTGTTAATCACTATACATTACATCATTAGTTTTTGATGTAGTGTTCCATGATTCATTGTTGGTGGTTCCACTGGGGATCGAACCCAGGACCTTCTGCATGTAAAGCAGAGGTGATAACCACTACACTATGGAACCACTACTTTTAATCAAGAATGTACTAGAGATCTAGCTGGAATGGTAGGCAAGAGAAAAGAAGATGTAATTGCATAGAAAGGAAGTGTATTAGTCCGCTCAGGCGGCTGTAACAAAATATTTGTGTGCCCTAGAGAAATGTTCATGTGTGTGCACCAGGAGTCAGGTAAGAGAATGTTCACAGAAGCACTGCTCATGTCAGCAAAGAAACCAGACAGAGCACGATGTTCATAAATGGTAGAATGGGAAGTATATTGGGAGGAAGTCATAACATAAAATGCTCTACTTGTTCAACCACATTCATAATATATGCTACACAGATTGGCATGAATGAAACTCAAAATATTATTTTCTTTAAAGATTTTATTTATGTATTTGAAAGAGAGAGCGTGAGCTAGAGAGCAGAAGCAGAAGGAGCAGGAGAGGGAAAGGGAGAAGCAGGCTTTCCGCTGAGCAAGGAACCTGATGCGGAGCTTGAGCCCAGGACCCTGGGATCATGACTGAGCCAAAGGCAGCCGCTTAACCAACTGAGCCACCCAGGCGCCCAAAAAATATTATTGAATGGAAAAAGCAAGGAGCAGACAACCACATTATTTATGTAAACTCTTAAAACATATAAATGTAGCAATGCTTGTTCAGGGATACTTGTATGTGTACAACAAAATGAGAGAGAATTATAAAGAGAAAGAATGCATAAGAATTCAACTGGGACACGTCAAGAGTATAGAGGGATTTCTATTTTTGTTGTTGAAGGTACAGAGAAATTTCTATTTTTTTCTTTTATTTCTTAAGCTGCATGCTAGTACATGGGTATTGACTTTTTTGCTATGTATTATATACATATATAGACACACGGAATGTATATGTAAATATATATTATGTTCACTCACATATTTATATCCATTATATTCACTGTTTAGTACATATGTCCTATTTCATAGTAAAACTACAAAGAAAGAAAGAAAAAAGTGAAGGTTCCAGCTAGCATAGAAAATGTTTCCAATATAAGCTATGGCAGTTGATTCTCAGGCTCCATTTCTTCCCCAAGCCTAGAAGTCACCTTACCTTATGGCTTTATACTAAAGTAATTCCAAAAAGCCTGTGGCTGGGAATATACACACTTATATGGGTCCACAAAGACACACACACACACACACACACACACAGAGTGCAGCCACAGTTGTTGCAACCATCTTTCCCCCCTCTAGCTCCACTGCTGAGACTAGCAAATTAGCAGGCCTCCATCACGGTTGGAAGAACAAAGCTGGCCAAAATGCTGGACCATCTAGATTTCCTTCTAGACCTGAAGGAGGGGAGGGCTTGGGTACTGGGAGGGGAAACTTGGCAGAGCCTAGGGGGTTTTCATGCCGAAGGGAGCTGTTTGAAGAGCCCTGGGGAATGCTGGCCTGTGGGGAAGGCATGTGTGGGGTTGACCTTCTGACCAGTATCAGGCGTATCAAATGCACTCACCATTCTGAGATTCCTTTTTCCCTTTGACGTTGCTAAAAATGGAATCAGCTGCAAACAGTATGTGACTGTGTATGGTAATTTGGGTAAAGCTTGTCAAGTGTAACATTTTGCTGGAAACATGGTATGGTCTGGGATCAAAATATTATTTTTAAGATGAAATGGAGTAGCATTCTGGCAAGCCAGTGCAACCTCAGAAGACTACCTGACCCATTCAAAACATTGCTTTCTCCCAGGATACCTCTCCAAACCCTGGCAGTGGCTAGGCAGGCCTTTCCTGTAGCTTGCCATGCTGGAGGTAAAAATCAGCGTAGAGTCCCAGGAGACTCCCTCTTAGTCCTAGAGCAGAGTCCAGTGAAATTCAGGAGAACTGGGTAGATTTTTAGTGTGATTACAGCTTGTGAAGTCACCATGTACTTTCTATAATTTTTTCCTGTGAATTGAGACAAGTTACATTTAGACCTTTTACAAAAACATAATTTTTGACATGATATGTCTGCCTTTGGTTCATAGTAAGTCTATCTCTGCTAACAAATACACTTAACTTTAGATGTTTTAAATTATAGGAAGTGGAAAACCCAGGATTACTGGTGATCAGATGTAATAAATTTGTATTAACTCTAAGAACAGAGAATCTTTTAAAGAAAGAAGAGCTCCTTGGGTTTTCTCCTAATCATTCAGGTATGTCACCAGATGTAATAAAATAATACCACATTGTGTTTTATTTTGTCGCAATGAGTTCTGACCTTGAGGGGCATGCCATGATGTGCCTAAGGAATGGAATTGGCTTAAGTAGAGTCTATATTTAATGCCAACCTGGTAAATGGTTAGCATGGCTCGAATCTCAAGTTGTCTTAATGGTCCAGGCTGTTTGGGCTGCTATAACAAAATATCATAGACTGGGTAGCTTATAAGCCACATAAATCTATTTCTCACAGTTCTGAAGGCTGGAAGTCCAAGCTCAGGGTGCCAGGATGGTTGAGTGAAGGCCCTCTTCTGGGTGGCAGACCTCATTTGCTGTATGTATCCTCACATGGTGGAAGAGAGGCAAGCTAGCTTTCTGGAGGCTCTTTTATGAGAATGCTAGTCCCACGCACGAGAGCTCCCCTCTGACCGAATCATCTCCCCAGATGCCCCACCTTCTAACACCATCACCTTGGGCATTAGGGTTCCAACATGAACTTTAGAGGGACACAAACATTCAGACCATAGCCCTTGGGTTACTCCCCAGATGCGTGGTACAAATTCAGGAATATTTGAAAAGTAAGGAAAAGGGGAAAGAAAAGGTAGCAGGAAAAAAATACCTACATTCATATGTTGTATGTATGTATTACTGATGTGTGACCATAAAAGGAGAGGAAGGAGAAAGAAGAGAAGGAAGAAAGACAGAAGGAAAGAGAAGACGAAGACAAAGTGAGGAAAGGAGAGTATGAAGAGGAAAAAAAGCAGCTGAAAGGATCAGGACAGGAAGAAAAGGAGGTGAAACACCTATTTAACACTGTGAACTGAGCAAGTTCCCACAAGCTCCAGGAGGCTCCCAGCAAGACCGCCTCCTCCCCTTGGTAGAAGCAGCAAATCAAAGGTTTCACGGCAAAGTATTTTTACTTTTCTTCCCCCAAGAGAAAGCGCTCTATTAGATTAACAAGTAATTCAAGCTTGGAGCCTGCCATAACTAGTCTAATTACCATCTAGTTCCCAGCAAGTGAGGCGAAGGTGCTCTGTATCCTGAGCCCATATGCTCCTGCCTGACTGTCTGATCTGTTGAGCGATACTCAGACTGACACAAAATAGATGGCTCACAGTCTTGAGGTTTGCCAAAACAGAATTTAATCTAGAAGGTATTTTTTCCCACTGAGCTTTGTTTATTTAACTTAAACACATGCACGTGTGTACACACACACACAGAGTCCTTGAGATTAAGGCTTTTCAAGTAATTAAGCAGAGGCATGTTGTGCATCATTGTGCCTTTCCGTAGCACAATGACATACCAGTGTTTTCAGGCCCATGGTGATGTCCTCTCAATGATCTCAGTGATAACAGGACCATCCCTCCACATAATCGCTGGCTAGTTGACTTTGGTGCCCCATCTTTTCTTGTGTTGGCAGCCTTGAAAGACAATGTCACTCTTTCTTCTGGTTCTGAGAATACTGAGATAGGGAGTTTGTTATTTATTTGTTTAGAAAAAAAAAAGAAGAGCGCATTTCAAAAGCACACAGTGAAGGGGGGCTGGGCTGTACCAGCTAAATCCTACTTTTGTATTTGATGAGCTTTACTGAGGATTTGCATACTCAAAAAGGGAAATTGAGAGACACTCACTCTGCTTCGTGTTATTTCATATCCTATCACTGCCCAGTTTGAACTTCTGGAATGTTCCTCCTAATTGTTAAAGCTTTGTGATCCCCATAGGGATACAACCTTAGCAAGGTCACCAAAATGAAATGGTGGGAGATAGATGATGTCCTTTACAAATGACATTGGAGAAGAGAAAAAAAAATCATAGTTCCATAGCTAAAAATCCAACATTTGCTTAATGTTAAATTACTCATTATTAGATTATTAGAACATTCTTAGGGGGTTATGAAAGGAGATCACACAGAGTTACCTGCAGAGTATAGCTCTATGTCTCTCATACTTACATGGTGCCGATCACTGTACTACACAGCTCTACACAGTATCTCTTTTAGTCTTCACCACAAACCCCAGAGGCAAAGATCATTATCCCCATTTTACAGATGAATAACATGAAGCTTAAAAAGTAAAGTGACTTGCCAAGGTCATTGGCTAATAAGTGGAAGAGCAGGGATTCAAACGCGGGCTGATGGACTCTAAAACAAGGACTTCTCCTCTCCTCTGCCTAACCTGTCCTGGATTAGAGTGTCTGGGTTCAAATCCTGACTCAGCTGTAGCGTATGCATGTGTTACTGATGTATGACCATGAGCTGGTCACTCAACCTCTTTGTCATAAAATGCAAATAATAATAGGAGCATAGAGTTGTGAGAATTAGATGAAATGATACAAGTGCTTCGAACAGTGCACTTAAACCATGTGTATGGTAAGTGCCCATAATGTAGCTATTGTTAAAAATGTTTGTAATTAATAGATATAATCACCCTTCATTGCATGGTGTTTGTTCCTTTATCCCGGTTCTAACAGATCTATTGTACATGTGCCTTTTACTGAAAGCTCACTCAAATCTGTTTTGGAAGCAAAATGGGTATAAGTTACATGTGAATTAATTTCAAATTTTGTTCCACCAAAGAGCCTGTTGCAGAAATATTTCCCTGTCCCCTTCTAGAGGACCTGAGCAGGAACTGTCCATCTACATGAGGACACCATCTGGTGGCCCTGAAATGGTGCCCTCACTACATCCCATCACCAGGAAGACAGGCAACAAATGATTATTGAAAATAAAATTTTAGTTGGAAACTTCGGGAATGGTTCTATTTTCACATATGGACACAGCCTAACTGGAACTGGGGCGATCTCTTTTTGGTTTCTTTTCAAGGTCTTGAGAGGAGCTCTGAAAAACATCTCAGGCCATCTGGCCTATTTTTTCATAATTGTGACTCCTAAAAGTAAATGTGGTCTAAGAAGATATTTGGAATAAAATAAACTAATAAAATCTTTATAACTTCATGTGGTTTTCCTGAGTCTCAATCACTTATTCATTCACTGTTTTTCCTTTATTCTCCCAATCAGTGATTCCGAAACATCTGTTCTGTACAAAGAAGGGTGATGGTGGGGGAAATTCAAAAATAAGCATCTTATTAGGGAACATTTATGGAATCTCTAGCTATTTAGCACTAGTTTAAGCAAAGTAAGAAATTTATGGGAACCTGTAAATGAAACATCCAGGGGGAGATCCTAGCCTTAAGCAGGGCTTGATCTGGGGCCTCAAGTGATGTCATCAGGATCCTTCTCTCTGCCTCTCAGCTCTGCTTCCCTCCGTGATGGCCCTGGACTCTGCAGGCCTCCAGTTTACCCCCTCACAGCTTCAAGGCTGGAGCAGGGAGGGCACACCTCTTTGCCAATTACTCCAGCAGTTTCAGGATTCACTCTGATATAAGGTATTTGCCCTGACTAGGATCTTACACCCATCTCTGACCAGTGGGACCTGGAGCATTTGTCCTCCCCTAGAGTCTGGAATAAGATTCACCAAAGCTCATGGATTGAGATGGAGAAGGATGGCACCCAGAGGAAAAACAAGATATTGTAACTGGAAAAAGGGAAATGCAAGAAAAAAACCCCAAAGATGTCCATTATGATTAGGTGGCAGAGAAAGCTCTCCAAATCTATTCTCCTCTAATTTTTAGTGGGGATCAAGGCCCCATTGAATAAAGAAACAAGCTCCAGCTTCCCTTGAAGCTAGGTTGGGGATAGGGCTAAGTTACGGAGTGTTAGCCAAAGGGTAGGTGGAAGTTCCCAGGTATCTTCCTTAAAAAAACAGCCGGTGCTTGCCCTTTGCATCCTCATCCCTCCTGCTTTATTACCTGGTTGTGTTCTGTACCAGAGACAGATGGCCATGCCCCAGGGCCAGCTAGAAGAAGCCAAAAATGCCAAGGCCAGAATTCAAGCAGAGATTGAGTCCAGGGTTCTTTCCATAGAGCCATCTTATCAAGGTCTGTACACAAAAGTTTGCTCAGCGAAAGACATAAGACAAGTGAACGAAGATCCATCAGAGTGAAATCTGAGTGGGGTCACAAAGTTCACATTGACTTTGGAGTGAGAAGCTCCCCTACCTACTAAGCGTAATTGTGGGCAAGTAAATCAACATTTCTAAGCTCCCATTTCCACATCTATAAAGTGAATAATGATAACTGCCCTCTACCGTCATCACCTCTTCTTCCTCCTCCTCCAAGTTAGAATGTGATAAGTACCAGAAGAAAAAGCACTCAGTGTTTTAGAGAGAGAAGTTAGTTGGAGCTGTGTCTTAAGAACAATGTTTTTTAGATAATCAAATTATTTTTCTAAGGGTAAATATTTCTAGGGATATATTTTTTCCAAAATAAATTTCTAAGGATAAATTTTTCCAGGCATAATATTTCTAAGGAGTTGGGCTTAGAAATCTGCATTTAAAACAGAATCTTTGTTGATTCTTCTTCAGGTGAACCATGGACCACATTTTGAGAGACACTTGGTTAGGAGATAACATAAGAGTAATATGTGGAAGGAGGGAAGGAAGGACAGAGAAGGAGGGAAAAAATATAGGCAGAAGTTGAATACTGGAAGGCCCTAAATGCTGAGCTACAAAATTTGAACTCAATAGTTCATGGAGCCATTTCATGTTTTTAAATAGTGTTTTTAATCCAACCTTTGATTTAGGAAAGATAATCTGGTAACTGTACACTGGAAGATTTGAAGGAAGATAACTGAATTAGGTAGCTCATGAATGGCTGTTGCAAGGCTAGATAACAGAAGCAACCGAAAGAAATTGGCAAGTTTTTTAAGAATGTTGTTTGGAAAGTGAATGATGATAAATTTAGACTCTAATGCGTTCTACCTAAGATGCCACTGGGATATGTAAGCAGGTGAAAAGGCATATCTACAGTTGTTAAAGGAGAAGTCAATGAAATCTATGTCATCCCCCAGGTTTGGGAACTTTTCTGTTTTAAAATAATAATAATAGCAACAACAATAATGGAAGCAATAGCAACAATAATAATTGGGGCAAAAAGTGACTGTGGTTATTTCTACTTAGCACATTCAACTACACTGGGGTCATACGGTTGGTTTGAACTTGAACTGTCATCACTCAGTTAGCATGTACGTGAGCTGCCTTCAAGCAGTTGAAGAAAAGTGGAATGTGTGTAACCCAATCCCACCGGTGAAGCCAACCCACAGAGCGCATACAGTTGCCTCTAGCTGAGATCACATGCCCAAGCCTGTAACGCAATAATCTTGTCAAAGTAATTGGCCACAGGTGGTCCACACAGCTGGGTGAACAGCTGAGCCTGTTCACTATTTTTGAGGCTGTCTTAACGAGTTGCTCAAAGTTGGGTATGTATGATCTCTCTACTCCAGTGGTTCTCACCTAGGAGCAATTTTGCCCCTCGGGGAACATATGGCAATATCTGAAGACATTTTTTATTGCCACAAGTAGAGGAGGTGATGCTACTGACATTTATGGGGCAGAGGCTGGGGATGCTGCTAAACATCTTACAATGCTCAGGACAGTACCCACATAACAAATAATTACTCAGCCCAAAATGTCAATAAAGCCAAAGTGGAGAAACCATGCTCTATTAAAACACAGACATGGGTTCTGTGTCTTCCTGTAATTTATTTTGTCTAGTAGAACACAATGGCTGTGTGATGATCAGGAACCAGAATGAAGAAGACTTATCCCAGCCCTGAACTTGGAAAAGGTATTAATGGTCCTGAATTTGGCAATAGAAAAATGTATTTAATCTCAGCTCTGTGTATGTGCAGGTGTGCGTGTGTGTGCATGTGTGTGTGTGTGTGTGTGTGTGTGAGAGAGAGAGAGAGAGAGAGAGAAGTCATTGTGAAAAGTAATTTGCAAGCAGAGACAGCAACCAAATCTGGAAAAAGAAAATCATTTAATGCTAAGCCCTGACAGCGCATGCACAGCAATGCCAAGATAGTGAATGAGTGGGATAAATCTAATCCCATAACCTCCAATAAAATACACACGAATTGTGTGAAAAAGGCAGAATTCCCCCCTCCTCCTCAACAATAATGAACAACAAAAAACTATGTAAATTCAGTCCTTCACAAAAATTCATCCTGTAATTTTCTATGGATTAACAGTGATTGCAGGAGTAACAAGAATATTGAAAGGGCAGAGAAGAAATGGCATTCCCAGAAACAATCAGCACTGGCAGCACTTTGCCTCCAAGGTGGGCACTGGGAATTTCCTGGTGGGTAGCAAATTATCTGCCCAGTGGGTTGTCCTGGAGTAGCCAAGCAGGTAGGGCTCAGCAGGACACAAAATGGTAACAGACAGTATACACTATAGTACAACTCCTGTTCTAGTCTCAACCCCACGAGGTCTGTAGGTAGGAAAACTCTGGAACTATGGTTTGGAAAGAACAGAAGGATCAGCAAGTCTGGAGGTAATGTGATCAGATTATGAAGAAAAAAGTTTTCCTTCCCACTTTACCTTGTCCTCTCCCCGCCAACCTTACTCCTTAATGCGGTGTCAAGGAAACGATCCCAGCCTCCTTGAAAGCTGGCTAGAATATTCTGAGAAGAGACTATAGAAGCTATCACCTCTAGAATCTGTCACCTTAGGATTGGTGATGACAGGTGAGGAAAATTTTAAGAAATTCACATGGGGGTTTAGTGGCACAAACTTATTTTCTTGCTGTTCTGGAGGTGGGAAGTCCAGCATGGGTCTCTCTGAGCTAAAGTCAAGGTGTCAGCAGAACTTCATTCCCTCTAGAGGATCTATGGGAGAAGCCATTTGCTTTACCAGGTCCTAGAGATCACCTGCATTCTTTGGCTAATGCCCCATTCCATCTTCAAGGGTAGCAGTGGCCAGTTGAGTTTTTTGTCACATGGCATCTCTTTGACATTAACTCCTTTGCCTCCTTCTTTCATTTTTTGAGGATCCTTGTGATTATGCTGAGCCCACACAAATAATCCAATATAACATTCTTATTTTAAGGTCAGCTGATCAGCAACATAAATTCCACCAGCAGACCTTAATCCCCCACCTTCTCATGTTTTTATATATATAATATATATAATAATAATTATTTATTTATATTTATATTGATTTATATGTATTTTTTCTGGGGATTTTTTTTCTGTAGACCTCTTTGGAGGGGCCATTAATGTACTTACCACAGCTTCCCTATTTGACCTCCCCTTTGCAATTTTGGGTTGGCAGCTAATTGAGGGCATGTGCAGTGCCAGGAACTGTCTATAAATAAATATGTGCTAAATGATTGAACTAAGCAGTGGGTGAGGAAGGGAAGTGTTAATATTCAGCTTCCTGACCAAACTTTATAAATCCTGGAAATAAATGTAATTACCAGAGCCTCTGAATTCACACCCACACAACTGACAACAACCCTCCAGAGACCCTGTGTTCCATCCTGTGGACAGCTTAGTCATGTTTCTGGCTTCACTTCTGATCCTAGTGGCCTCAGCCTCTTGGCCTATCCTGGATTTTAGTAGTCTGAGACCCAAATGGGCAAGATTGCTTTCCCATCTTCCCCACATAATCAACACACTCAGTTATGCAAACCGTGTCCTCTCACAGCCCTCTACCCTTTGCGTTGTTTTAATCACCTTGATTCAGGATGTTTCTTTAAAAAAAAAAAAATCCCATGAATTTGTTCTAACTAATTAACCGCTTTCCCATTCAATCCAGTGTTTGAGCTTAGGAGTAGTGACTTGAATGAGGTTGGTAGGTCACTGTAGAGTTTTTATTTACTGGACTCCTCTAGGAAGTATTGAGCTATTCTAGACTCAGATTTATTTTCCTATTAGGTTGTGTGAAATTCTGACAACTGTAAAAATAATTATGAGGCTAAAATAGAACATAGCTACATGTGTAGAGCAAAAACATTTTATCCTTCCTCAATTAAAAGAAATTATTTGCCCTTTCCTACTAGAGGCTATTAAAGACATATTTAACTCTCTGTGTTCTGTGGGGGACAATTTGATCAATGGAGATTTTGCTGGAAGCATGCACTCCCAAACTGGCTTTCCATCACTTGTCACTTATGTCCAAAGCTACCTCATTTAGATAACCGGTTTATGGTTGTTAATTTTTAATATTAGCCTAATTGAAATACATACCTCAAGTACTGTACTTATTTGCCTAATTCTATCATTCAACCCTTTTCCTCTGATATATTTGCTCTAAAACAGAGGGAATTATGTAAATATCTGGCTACAAGCCATGACAGTCATTAACCTTAATATATTTGGCACCCCCATTCATTAAAGACTTGCATTTGGCCCAAAGTTACCCAACAATCACTGACAAAGTTAACTGGAAGTTACATATTCCCACACCCTCCTTTCTCAGTCTCCAACGAGCATGCTTTCCAGCATCTACGTCCCAGCAGTGACATTGATTGTAGGTAGTACAAGCTACCACTGATTCGGCTTGAGGCCTTTCTACAGACCAAGATCTCTGTGATACCTTGTGTACATTTTCACTTAACTCCTTATACTCATAAGAGGTATGTATTAGTGTCCCATTTTATAGGCAAGGAAACTAGAGCTTAGAGACAGTAAGTAATTTGCTGTCATACACTGAAAAATGACAGAGCTAGACACTTAATTTTGTAGAGCTAAGCGACGCCAAAACCCAGATTCTTGACCTCTTATCTAACTCTTAGAGATATGTTTACTATTCTTTAATTAAAATAGGATGTGAATAAAGATTATAATCGGAATTATTTTTCATCGTGGAATGGGAAAATGTATTTGTGGAATAAAATTTTTAAACATTATTTAAAAATGTTCCTTAGATAATTACTTGCTTTGTAGTATTATCTGTAACTGTTTTGCTGTTAGAATGGCTGGTTAGAACATGCCCCATGTGATTTGCCTTCATCTTGGACTTTCCAGCTCAATGCCCCCACTTCACAGTGTTATTCTGTGCTGGTTAAACCTGTACTGTCACTATTGGGGAGTGGGGGCTCCCCTATACATTTTTTAGTGGTCCTCATCTATCAGTGATGATGGTTTTCAGTTCTGGCTCTCTGCTCTCTGGCCTCCTTAGGTATTCTTTCCTTTCCAGGTATTCCCTGGATATTCCCTGTTTCCTGGGTATTCCCTGCTTCTTGTGAATCTGTACCCCATCTCCAGGCCCTTTGCCACTCCATTTTCTCCTACATTTTCTTTTCATTTGTTTACTTGCATCCCATCTTTCATGGTCAAGTACCCTCTGTTCTCTCTTGTCTTAATTCAGCAAGCATCTGTTAAGGGCCTATTGTATTTGCAACTCTGTGTTCCATGTGCTGTGTTCCAATCTTTCTTCCTTTTTTTTTCTTCTCTTTTTCTCACTTTTCTGTGGTTGCACCATTCTTTCAATAAGTAACAAGTGGGGGAGAGGAGCTAGCTCATGTATGTATATATATGCGGGGAGCAGGAATTGTGGTCCATGGCTGCTTAGACATTCACGTGGCTTGTGGGTCACCCAAGGGCCCTCTCCATCCGTCTGTTCTTCTTCCCTCAAGTCCATAGTATAGTTTTTAGAATAGGGTCCAGGATTATTGCCAACAACACTCAGCTCAAGCCAGGAAACCAACCCACTGTAACGTTCTCATAGACAACATCATCACTTAGGATCAAAGAAGTTAATATTGGCAGGAAATCTAATGTGGGGAGTAACTTTCTTCTCTCAAACAAGAAAATGCACACTATCTCATAAGAGAGAACAAATTTTATATAACTCTGTGCAGATCTTTCACAAACTTCAATAATATCTACCCATACCTTGTTCCGGGATTCTGTTATTTCATAGAAGAATTGCATTTTTAAAAATTGCTCTTTTTAAACATTTTTATTTATTTATTTTTAATTCCGGTATAACTAGCATTCACTGTTATATTAGTTTCAGGTGTACAATATAATGATCCAACAGTTCTATACATTATGCAGTGCACATCACGACAAGTGTACTCTTAATCCCTTTTATTTCACCCATCCCTCCCACCCATCTTTCCTCTAGCAGCCACCAGTTTGTTCTCCATAAAAAATACCACTTTCATAAAAATATAATGGTTCTAAAATGAGATGCTCTATCTATTCATTCATTTATCCAACAGATATTTATTATGCCTCTATTATGGACAAGACAAGGTGTTAGGTGTTATTGATGATACAGAAAAATCTGCCACCTACTTCACTATTTTTCTTAGAAACATCCCTGCTTATAAACTCACTGAGAGGTAGATCTAAGTGTTTGCCCAATATTACTGTAGATATTCCATTTGTTACCAGCTGGTCCTTTCTTCTTCACTTTTACCCTTTGGTTTGGAATAAATCTAAGTGGACAGCTATTACTTGAGAGTGACTTTACTCCCATAAAGTGACTTCTTCCCTAGAGCAAATTATGGTTTAGGAGAGAGAGGATGGTAATACCTGTTCTTTTTCTTAGGTCCCCAAATTATGGCTCTACTATTTCTTGTAGGAGTAGCAACTAATACAAAGCCTCCCTGGCACCTCACAAAGCTGGCCGATAAAAGAAATGAAGGATGGCTGAGCCTTTGAGGGTGTTTTCCAAGATAAGGGCAGGCATCGTTTCAGAAAAGCCAAAAAGGTGCTAACAATGCAGGAAGTAAAGGCCTTTGTAAGACTGAATGAAGATGGAATAGGATGGAAAAACCTACTGCACAAATCATTTGAAAAGGCTTCCTTCTCTCTGGTGAGTGGCCCACTCAGAGAACACTTGAGCTTGTAACAAACCACAGGAAGGACCTGCTGACCACAGGTCATAAGCCCAGCTCCCCTCTGCCCCATGGGCCAAGACTTCTGGGAAAAGAGAAGAAGTTCTTCTCAAATCTTCAGCTTCCTCCCTGGCAACTACCATTGCTCGGTAATTCTGAAAGCCAAAACAACCCCTTTCCTCCCTAGCTCAAGCACAGTTCCCATCTGACCCCTCCATCTGCACTGATCTTTCTTTTTCCAGAACTGTTTCGGCTCTCATAGTTCACCACTCACTAATACACAATTAAAAATGGCCTTATTCATCATCTCAAATCCTTTTTGGGAATAAGTCAAGGAATTGTTTCATGTTGTCTGTTGTTTCATATGCACTAATCTTCTTTCTTCAGATTAGTAACTCTTTGAGGGCAGAACAAATACCTTACAAATCTCAAAAGTTGGTGTGGATCTTATTTCCTAAATTAAAATTTAACTCATTATGGGTCTACAAGTAGCAGTTCGTGTATGAGAACAATAGGACACAATATTCTCTTTTTTTTCCAGATAGAATATTCTAAATTTGAGATGTCTCTGAACATCCATGTGGTCACTATTGTCATGTTTCCTGGGGTCATATTCTCACACTGACGCCAGCACATTGCTGGTACCTGCAACAGTCTACTGGGGGATGCAAACCATCTAAAAAATATCTTTCAGGGAACTTCTAGCTTCCAGTTCCACAGGTAAGGAGCTTAGCAGTCACCAGTCCATCCTAACAACATATAACAACTTTTCTTAGATCTGTAAGAGAGAGGAGGACACAGGACAAAGCACTGTCCAAGACTGGAGAGACAGGTGAATACAGGAGACATAGCTTACCAGAACAGAGACTCAGGAGTGGAGACTGCTTGGAAAACCTCTACCAGGTTAGAAAAATCTGAAATGTAATTGATGAATTGCTGGGGTTAGAGTGTAGACAAGCCTGAAAGTTAAACATTTTAAAGAGACCCAGTCTTCTGTGAGTGTTATCTCCAGAAGCTTAATCAGGTTCTCACAGTAAATTATAAGAAAATTCCCCTCCTGGTTCTAGAGGGGAGGGGGGTGGGGGGATGGGTTAGCCTGGTGATGGGTATTAAAGAGGGCACGTTCTGCGTGGAGCACTGGGTGTTATGCACAAACAATGAATCATGGAACACTACATCAAAAACTAATGATGTAATGTATGGTGATTAACATAACAATAAAAATTAAAAAAAAAAAAAGAAAATTCCCCTCCTGCTTCTGGCAGGGCTAGGAGAAAAGGAACTATTTTGAAATATGGCAGAGCACTCTGTTCTTCTTAACAAGTTCTGATCTCAGGAGAAACTAACTAGAACCTAACCTGCTAGGATATTATCAGAGCTTAACTCTTCTGGGGGAAGGAAAATACCCAACTCTGTATTGCTCTAGCCTTTCATGTGGGAGAAAGGAAATAATCAACTATGGTCTACCCTAGCCATCTTGTCCCACCTAAAGGGGGAGAAAAAAAAAAATCCCTGAGAAACAGTTGTGATAGTCACAGTCCAAGGGTTCATTAAAAAAATTACAACTAATCATAGGACTACAGACTCATTCCTCTCTCCCCACACCTGACAGCCACATTACTAAATGTCCTTTTACCTGGCACATCATGCCTGACTATCAAGACAAATTTACAAGGCAGGCTAAAAGGAAAAAAAACCCACAATTTGAAGAGACAGAGCAAACACTGGAACCAGACATGGCAAGAAAGTTGGAATTATAAGGCTGGAAATTTAAAACAACTATGATTAATAAGTTAAGGGCTTTAATGGATAAAGTAGACAGTGTGCAAGAACAGGTAGGCAATGTAAGTAGAGAGATAAGAATTCTAAGAAAGAACCAAAAAGAAATGCTAAAGGTCAAAAACACTGTAACAGAAATGAAGAATACCTTTGATGGGCTTATTAGTAAAATAGACATGGCTGAAGAAAGAATCTCTGAACTCAAGATATATCAATAGAAACCTCCAAAACTGAAAAGCAAAGAGAACAAAGACTGTAAAAACAGAACAGTTCTGGAAGCTGAGAAGTCCAAGATCAAGACACCAGCATGGTCACCGTCTGATGAATATGCTCTTCCTATTTCATAGCCAATGCTTTCTCTTTGTGTCCACACGTGGTGGAAAGGGCAAGGTATCTCTGTGGGTTTCATTTACAAAAATACTAATCCTCTTCATGAAGATTCCACCCTCATGACCTAAGCACTGTCCAAAGGTTCCACCTCCAATGCTGTCATCTTTGGGGGTTATGATTTCAACATATGAATCTGGAAAGGACACAAACATTCAGATCATAGAAGAGATTAAGTAGGAAAGAAAGAGAAAGGGCATAATGACTAATAACAGAAATGAAACAGACATCACTACAGATTTTGTGGACATTAAAGGGATAATACAGGAATATTATAAACAACTTTATGCCCACAAAATTTAATAACAAATTTGACAACCTAGATGAAATATACCAATTCTTTGAAAGATAATCTGCCAAAATTCACACAAGAAGAAAGAGACCATTTGAGTAGTTCCAATATTGATTAAGGAACTAAATAAATAATGAATAACCTTCCAAAATAAAAAGCACCAGGCCAAATGGGTTCACAGGTAAACTTAACCAAACATTTAAGAAATAAATTATACTAATTTTCTGCCATCTCTTTCAGAAGGTAAAAGCAGAAGGAATACTTCCTAACTCATTCTATGAGGCCAGCCAAAACAAAGACATTACATAAAAAGAAACTACACACCAATATCTCTCATGAACATAGATGTAAAAATCCTCAACAAAATATTAGCAAATTGAATCCACAATGTATAAAAAGAATTATAGTGCACAACCAAGTGGAATTTATCCCAGATATGCAAGACTGATTCAACATTCAGAAATCAATTAATGTAATTCATCATATCAACAAGCTCTAAAAGAAAAATCACATGATCATATCAATTGATGCAAAAAAAGAGCATTTGACAAAATCCAACATCAGTTCATGATAAAAAAACTCTCAGTAAACTGGGAATAGTTTATTTCTACAACAAAACAAAGATCATCTATAAAAACCCCACAGCCCACAACATATTTTTTTAATTTTTTTATTGTTATGTTAATCACCATGCATTACATCATTAGTTTTTGATGTAGTGTTCCATGAATCATTGTTTGTGCATAACACCCAGTGCTCCACGCAGAATGTGCCCTCTTTAATACCCATCACCAGGCTAACCCATCCCCCCACCCCCCTCCCCTCTAGAACCCTCAGTTTGTTTTTCAGAGTCCATCGTCTCTCATGGTTCGTCTCCCCCTCCGACTTACTCCCCTTCATTCTTCCCCTCCTGCTATCTTCTTCTTTTCCTTTTCTCTTAACATATATTGCATTATTTGTCTCAGAAGTACAGATCTGTGATTCAACAGTCTTGCACAATTCACAACGCTCACCATAGCACAAACCCTCCCCAATGCCTATCACCCAGCCACCCCATCCCTCCCACCCCCCACCACTCCAGCAACACTCAGTTTATTTCCCGAGATTAAGAATTCCTCATATCAGTGAGGTCATATGATACATGTCTTTCTCTGATTGACTTATTTCACTCAGCATAACACCCTCCAGTACCATCCATGTCGTTGCAAATGGCAACATCTCATTCCTTTTGATGGCTGCATAATATTCCATTGTGTATATATAGCCCACAACATATTTAATGGTAAGAAAGTGAAAGCTTTCCTGCCAAGATCAGGAACAAGCCCAGGAGGTCTTCTCTCACCACTCCTTTTCAACATCATACTGAAAATTCTTGCTAATACAATAACACAACAGAGGAAATAAAATTATACAGATTACAAAGAAAGAAATAAAACTGTCTTTGTTCACAGATGACATGAGTGCCTATGTAGAAAATTCAAATATTTGACAAAAATCTCCTGAAGCTAAAAAGCAATTATGGCAAGCATACAGGATTAATATGTAAAAGTCATTTATTTCCCTACATATCAGCAATGAACAAGTAAAACTTGAAATTCAAAACACAATGCCATTTATATTAACACCTCAAAAGTTAAGCACTACATCAAAAACTAATGATGTAACATATGGTGATTAACATAACATAATAAAATTTTTAAAAAGTTAATTACTAGGTGTAAATCTAACAAAATATGTACAAGATCTATATGAGGGAAGCTATAAAACTCTGATGAACAAAATTAAAGAAGAACTAAGTAAATGGAGAGATATCTCATGTTCATTATTAGGAAGACTCAATATTGTCAAGTTGTCAGTTCTTCTCTACCTGATCTACAGATTCAGTGAAGTCCCAATTAAAATCTTAGCGAGTTACTTTGTGGATATTGACAAACTGATGCTAAAGTTTATGTGAAGAAGCGAAGACCCAGAATAGCCAACACAATGTTGAAGAACAAAGTTGGAGGACTGACACTACTCAACTTTAAGTCTTACTATATAAAGCAACAGACTCAAGACAGTGCAGTATTGGTAAAGGAATAGACAAACAGATCAACAGAGCAATAGAAAGTTCAGAAATAGACCCACATAAATACAGTCAATTGATATTTGACAAAACAACAAAGGTAACACAAAGGAGACAAGACAGTCTTTTCAACAAACGGTAGAGGAGCAACTATTCATCCACATGCCAAAAAAAAAAAAAAATTAATCTAGACACAGACAGAATTAACTCTTCACAAAAATTAACACAAATGATCATAGACCTAAGTGTAAAATGCAAAACTACAAAACTCCTAGAAGATAATAACATAGGAGAAAACCTAAATGACCTTGGGTATGGCAATGACTTTTTAGATATAACACCAATGGCACTATCCATCAGGAAAAAATGATAAGTTGGACTTCATTAAAATTAAAAACTTCTGCTCTGAAAAAGACACTGCCAAGAAAGTGAAGAAATAAACACAGAGTATAAGAAAATGTTTGCAAAAGACATCAGATAAAGGACGGTTGTCCAAAATCTACAAAGAACATTTTAAAATTCAACAATAAGAAAACAAACAACCCAATTTAAAAATGGGCCAAAACTTTAATAGATACCTCATCAAAGAAGAGATACACATAATGTTCCACATCATATGTTTTCAGGAAAATGCAAATTAAAACAACAATGAGATATCACTACACACCTATTAGGATGGCCAAATGCTAGTGAAGATGTGGAGCAACAGGAACTCTCATTCATTGCTGGTGAGAATGTAAAATGGTACAGCTACTTTGGAAGACAGTTTGGTGGTTTCTTACAAAACTGCATATACTTTTATTATACCATCTTGGTATTTACCTAAAAGAGTTGAAAATTTATGTCCACACAAAAAACGACAAACAAATATGTATAAACAATTTTATTCATAATTGCCAAACTTGGAAATAACCAAGATATCCTTTGGCAGGTGAGTGGGTAAACTGGTACATCCAAACAATGGAATATCATTCAACACTAGAAAGAAATGAGCTCTCAAGCCGTGAAAAGACATGGAGCAAACTTAAATGCATATTACTAAGTGAAAGAAGCCAATCTGAAAATTTACACCACACTCTGAAAAAAGCAAAACTATGGAGACTGTTAAAAGATCAGTGGTTGGTGGGGAGGAGGAGGGATGAATAGGCAGAACACAAATGATACTTAGGGCAGTGAAACTACTCTATATGATACCATAATGATAAATACATGTCATATACATTTGTCCAAACTCATAGAATCTATAACACCAAGAGTGAACCCAGAGGTAAACTATAGACTTTGGGTGTTAATATGTCCATGCAGATTCGTCACTTGTAACAATTGTACCACCTTGGTGGGGGATGTTAATAACAGAGGAGGCGATGCATGTGTAGGAGCAGGGGTATGTGGGAAATATCCTTACCTTCCTCTTAATTTTGCTGTGAATCTGAAGCTGCTTTAAAAAAAAAAAGAAAGAAAGAAAGAAAGACTTTTAAATAAGTAAACAGAAAAAACAAAAACACTTTCCAGAAACATTGGTTTTATTCCATGGTAAATAATCGAAACACTGATGCATGAATACAAACAGATATTTTGAAAAGTAGAATATTCACAGTATCTCCTGAGATAAAACTGGATTTGGCTGAAATTTGATATTTGCCGAAGGCCTCTCAGGCTCCACAAACAACCTCCCCCACGCCCGCACCAAGCTTTTCCTGGAGTCCACACTACTCTACTCAGTTAATTCTTATGTTCCTGTTGGAGAAGCTCTGCTCTTCCATTCCTCTGACAGGAGGGTAGAGAGTAAAGGCTTGAGAAGTATTTATTGACAAATTGACTCATTGTTTTTCAAATTTCAGAGCAGCTACAGGAAGTTGAAGTCAAATCTTTCAGGTGGAGCCATAATGGCTTTTCTGGCATTGGAGAAGTCCTACCAGAGAAATGTTCTACTTGGCTAACTTATGATGCTTCCCTCGTCAGTGAGATGGTTCTAAGAATGAGGACATGATTCAAGGGAGGAAGGAATCTTGGAAGGTTGGGACAGGAGGAAAGACGAGGCATGTTATAATAAAAAAGCCAGGGCAGAGCGCAGCTCAGAGAGACTAGCCTCCGAAGAAGCAAACACACTCAAGCAAAGCAACAAGCACATCCTGTTTTCCCTCCAAACACAAATCTTCAAGAAACAAACAGTTGGGTTTTGTTTTCTTTGGGCTTTGTTTTTGCTTTTGCTTTTGTGCCTCAGAAAGGACCAGAAAAATACAGTGGCTCAGGTGAAACCTTTATGTCAGCGGGAAAGACAAAACCCAAATTAACCACCTTGGCTGTGTTCCCCTCAGCAACTCCCAACCACAGAGCAGGCACACTCTCTTGTTTCAAGAAATCCCAGCCAAACACAAAATCACTTAGCCAAATTTGCCAAGTGAAACTTGAGTTAACACAATCTTTTTTTAAACCTCATAATTCAAAAATTTGCAAGTTACCACAACTTCCCCCATAAAATTAGGTCCCGTGACTTGCAATAATAGGTGCTTCGCTTCAGTTGTGGTATGAGGAGACTTGTTGGTGGCACGTACTTGTGCAACATAGTCCTGAGCGCCCTACATTGTCTCTAAGTAGGATTACAATGTCTCAGGAAAGGGGTGTAGCCCATCCAGGCTCTTCATGTTAGCAGTGAAGGATGCAAAGTGGACCTGGGTTCTCAGAGCTGGAATCCTGGGTGTGTTAGTCCTCCTGACTGCTACGGAATTCATCCAGGTTGTCAACTTGCCTGGCAGAAACTGGTCCTTTAAGGAATAGTACTGCCCAGGCTTGATCTCAGAGACAGGTAGCAGAGGGCTGTGAAGAGGGAGTACAGTAACCTGAGAAGCACAGGGTGGGATAGGTGTGGGAGACGGGCGAGAATAGCCCTCCCAGTCTGTGCTCTGCTTGCACCCGGGGGCATTGAACAGTTATTCCCTGGGAAGATCTTAGGTATCACCTAGTCCTTGACTCTCATTATACAGAAGTAAAAGCTGAATCCCAAAGAGGTAGAATGACATAAGTTTGGACAACAAGATACTTGTGGGGAGTAGGGGTTGAATTAACTTTGCTTTTGCTTTTGGAGGGAAATTCTCTCAATATGCCAGACACTTTCCTAAATGTTTTGTATAATTTATCTTCTTGAACTTCACAAAACTGTATGGTAGGGAATCTCATCATTTGTACGACCCTCTTTTATAAAGAAGGATACAGGTGCTGAGAGATAAGTTAAATCTGAATCCAAACCTGTCTACAAAGCCCCTGTTTTTCCCCTATGCAGCAGATGCCCATCCCCAACTCATCAACATCTATGACATCTTCCCCAGAAAGGAACACAAGGGCAGAGAACTGGGATCCTGCTGCCACGTGGTCAGGGGTGAAGGGGCAGGATGCTACCCCTAGGGTTGCACGTTGCACCTAAGAATATGTTAATGGGTAGAAATAATATAAACTGATGTTTAAGTTTCCACCATTGTGGCCAGAACCATCATGTGTTAAATAAATAACCTGTTCAAACTTGTTGGAATGTAAAGACATACTCTGAGCTCCTGATAACCGAATACCTTTTATGTGCCTCCTGGAGATGTTATAAAAAGGCAGATACAGATTCAGTAGACCTGCAGGGAGTTCAGAGATTATGCATTTCTACAAGCTCCCAGGTGTTGTTGATGCTGCCAGTCCATGGACCACTCTTGCAGTAGCAAGACTTTGGACCAAATCCAATTCATGACTAGGGGACTCACTTGAAATTGAAAGTGCTAATTAAGCTGGAGCACTTTTTTTTTGTTTTGTTTAATGGGGCTGACCCCTAAACAGGTTCTAGTCTTCTGTTTGGAAATTTCTCCAGCTTCCAAGGCAATAAGCCACTGCCCACACCTGATATTCCATCTTCTTCAGTTAAATTTCTTCATGTAAACTCTGCAAAAACATTAACTTCCAAAGCTCAACAAACAAATTCCATTCCCGTGCTTTCGAGTGTAAGTGTGCCGGCTGGTGGCAGTCCTTCTTCTCTTTCCAGCAAGCGAATCATAGTTTAACACGTTCCATGATTAAAGTCTCTGGAGGAGCAGAGACTTCTAGGAGCTTCCCCCTTCTTCTCCTACAGGATGAGGACTTTTCAACCCCATCTTCTCAATGAACCCTTCAGTTGAAATGCCACAGCAACCACCCGTTCTCCTTTTAATCTGTGTCTTCTTTATGCATTTGACCTGTAAGGTCATTTCACTGAGTCATCTTTTCTTGCTGTTCATCTTGTCTTCCCAACCAAATCCTTGAGGGCAGAGGCTCTAATGTTGCTTTGCATCTTCCCTCAATGCCTAGCCCAGTGTTTTACGCAAATAATGGGCTAAATAATTATCTCTTAATTCCCTGAAAGTTTTTAGTTTTCCTATTGTGTGAGAATATAATTTCCCACTGGGCCTGCAAAGAGTGTCTGTGAGGATCAGAGGATGGAATCTTCAATTATTACTGGATCAATAAATTAACATATTACCTACAATAGTGATGAGATTGTAAAAACTCACACCAGAATTCCTATCAATAGTATGCAAGGACCATGTGAGATGATGTGTGTGAAAGCATTTGATAAAGTATAAAGCCCTCTGCAAAGGCAAGGTATTAACCTGCTGTTATTATTTAAGGCCATATGTTTCTACCAGAAATGAACCACAAGATTACCAAGAAATGATAGGCTTTAACTATACCTCAAACCCACTCTATCTGAAAAGGGCTTTTTTTCTTCATTCATTCATCCCTGAATTATAAATCAGCAAACTAAGACTCTCTCCTGGGCCAGGAAATGGAGGAAAGAGGAAAAATGTGGGGATGGACGTAAAGTAGTTTCAATTTGAGAAAGATTATTTGGACAACTTGTAAGTGTTATCACTTTGCGAGGCATGAAGGGAATCATAAAATTTAAAATTCAATTTATTGTTGTTGTTATTACTATTACTATTATTAAAGGAGCCTTGTGGATATTAGAACATGTTTAGACTAGCCATTATGGGAAGTGCCCAGGAAAATCAATAGGAGATTGACATTGCACAGCGTATGAACTGCAGCGGGCATAGCCAGGATGGTCCCATGTTTTTTTCCAGCAAGCAGAGAATAGAGACAGAAAGCAGAGAAAGTGGGACTCCACCCCCGGGGGGGGGGGGGGTCAAAGTCATGTGATAGAACACAGAATTAAGATGACAAAACTCTAGAAAAGTGAAAAAAACAGCACTAAAGTTGCCAAATACAGAGTCCTAGCCAGGCAAGGAGTCAAGAGAAGTTAGGCAGGAGATAATGGAGCCAGTTAGGGGCTTAGAGAGTAACCCTTATCAATTTATTAAGGCTAGAGTTAATGGCTTCCAAGCTGTAGTGTAGTCATTTTCTACTGGAAGTGTCTATTGGATTTGGCAGTGAGAACCAGAGGCTATTTGGCCTAGAGTAAGTGTAAGATATTCTTCTAAGTAAAGGAATGGATCTAGAAATATGACATAATTATTCCAGAATTCCTTCCCTCCATGCTCTGTTCCCTCCTTCTCAACACCACACCAGATACCCAGACAAACACCCACAGCAAGCAAAGACCATTCAGGGGAGTGGAAGACACAGAAATACTGAAGGACAAGTTCAATGCCTGAAGGAGTGGTAAGAGAGCCAGTAAGGCTCTGTCGGGAAGGAGGGGACACCATGTTGGAGATCTCACTGTCTTCTGAATTCCATTTGCCTGTCTTTTTAATGTCAATTTCTTACCAAAAAAAATAGTATTTCCTTATTATTTTATTTTGCATTTCTTTGATCGCTAGTAAAATTGAATGTTTATTAAAGAGTACACTTGTAATGAGCACAGGGTGTTGTATGGAATTGTTGAATCACTATATTGTACACCTGAAACTAATGTAACACTATATGTTAACTAACTGGCATTGAAATAAATACTTAAGAAAAGTATTTAGAAAAAAAATTGAATGTTTAATTCATATGTGAATTGTCTTCATATTTTTTTTACCAATTTTCCAATGGAGATCTTACAGTTTTTGATATTGATTTGGAAAAGCTCTTTGTACATTTATGATATCGGTCCTCTGCCATATTTATTGCAAGTTCCCCCAATTTGACAGTTATTATTTAATAGTGTTTATAGTCTATTCCAACAAACAGTCAAACCTACTTTTTTCCTTCATATTTTTTCCCATTGCTTTAGAGAGGCTTTTCTGGCGTGGAATAAGTAACCATTTATCTATATTCTTGTATTTTGAGGATTTGGGTTTTTTTTTTTTACATTTAAGTATTACATTAGACTAGAAATTATTTTGGTTTATGGAGTTACTGAGAGATAATTTCATTATTTTCCAAATATCCAATAATTCTGAATAATGTTTTTTTTTTCATCTTGTCTATAAAACACTGCTTTTTAACTAAAGACTTTCGGAGTTAAGATATCTTAATACTCAAAAAATTCTAATGTGCAATTTCAGGTTCTGTGATTAGTGATGAGTTAGATTTCATTTTTTTGAAGGGGATACGAGATAAGTAGGGAAGATTTCTCAGCATCTCTCAGATCATCCCAAGCAAGTTCTAAATAGGCTTCCTTAGGTTTAATACTCATTCTATCATTATTCTTGCATTTAAGATCAAACATCATAAATATTTTTATCCTCCAGCTCCTCTTACATGGTCCCCTACCCCTCACCAAACCTGCGCTCTTGACCCATTAAGGGTTCAAGGAACTGGTGACCAAACCTGGATGCTATTCTTGGGCCCCAGACTCACCTTGCTTCAATCTCTTCGCTCAATCCTTTACACTTTCTTTGTTCTCTTGATTCCAGTCCCTGGCACCCTTCCTTCACCCAGAAGGAGGAGGTTCATTAGTTAGTATTTGTCTTTCTAGGAATAGTCCTTGAGGCTCAGATGAGGGAGTGGGCAGAGGAAAGAATGGCTGAGCCCATGGTTCAAGTAGCCAGGGTGTGGCTGCAAGATGACCTCATCAGGGCAAGATGGCCACTGCGGTCTTGTGGCTGCCAGCAGAGAACAAAGCAGAGGAGAAAGCTGGCTTCTCCCCAGTCATTTTCCAGGTGGCAACTATGATTTCTCAGAGTTGAACACATGTCAGACATCAATGATCTGAAGTAACTATTGAAAGCCTTGCCTTTATTAGTGACATAACTTGGTGATATAGAAAGGTTGGGGGTTGGAGGGAAGGGAGAAAGAATGGTCTGAAGCCAGTGCTGGACCCCTGAAGCTAAGATCATTACTTGGTGCCTAGAAGGGAGCCCGTGGCGGGGGGGGGACTCAGCTGCCTCTCTGAGCCAGGAGCCTACCCTGCCCCACCTCTCCCCCATAGACTGGTAACAGAGAACCCCACCTGGTTGAATAGAGTTGCCATCCAGCCAAGACTCCTGGATCCCCAAAGAAAAGTGAAATAGAGAGCCAGACCACAGGCCAGAGGGTTCTGAGGATGGAGGCAAGGTGTGTGTAATGAAAGCATCACAGACATTGACTCCCTGCAAGGGAGCACCTCTTCCAGCACCCATGCAGGTGTTTGCCTGTGCCCTCAGCTACACTTCATTTTCCAACTTCATTGTGTATGCCTTCTTGGAGAGATGCCACACTCCTACCTGGGAGGTGAATAGGAGTGGAATGAGGATGAGTAGACCTAAGTAATAGTCTTCCTTCCATCTTTTCTTATGTGACAGCTTGGAAGCAGGACCACAGCTGAGGACATGTTTCCAGGGCAACAGGGCCAGCACAACAGGATGGGTAGGCTCTGGGGAGGGGTCAGCTTTGGAGGGTGTTTGGGAGGGAATCAGAATGACTTCCATTGCTCCTATCCAGGTTTCTAAAGTTAAGCCGGTGGAAGCCCCAGTTAACATTTTCACTGAATGGCTTTCTATATTCACCAAGATTATCCTGAAAATCTGTAGAATTAGCTCATCAGGTCAAAGCAACTTTTTGTATTTACTTTTGTGAGACTCTGTACAATATGCAAAAACATATAAGATCCAAACTTTAACTTCAAGAAGAAGCAAGATGTCAAGTCTTAAAGAGCTGAATGGAAGTGCTAAACGACAATGGGAGGCAGCAATTGGAAGGCAGTAACACAGCAGCAAATGTTTAATTGTCAATGGAGAGTAGAAACAACAACTTACTGAAGGATTCATGTTGGGGGAGTATAAATCTTGGAAGGCTGTACAAAGGCAGGATTTGAGGTGGGCTCAGGTTGGGTAGGACCCGCTAGAAAGAATGGAAGACAAAGGTCAGTCTAGAAGAAAGCTAAAGCATAGAGTAGCAAACAGGGAACAGTTAGTTAATCTCTCTGGCTGAAGTCAGGGGTTCAGGTGGGGCCTACATGAGTTTGTTGCAATAGTTCCAGTCTCAGGGGATAGACAGAAGATGACACAGATTTGATAGCAAGGAGGGGCATAAGCATGGGAATTAGAGTGGGGATCAGGACCGTCAGGGAGAAGCAGGCACTGGGTCCTCAAGGGTTAGGACACCAAAGCAACTGAGTCAGTGAGCCTAGAGGACAAATTGACCCAGTTTTGTAGCTATGCTGCAGACCACCCTTGGGGATGAGAACAGCAACACATTAATTCCAGAGCAAGCTGATTGGCATGTAGGAAAGAATTGCTTCTGACTATCCAGGGAGCTTAATAGGTGCTTAGTGAAGCCTAAATACTGCCTTTAATAATATTGCAAACACAAAGCATGTGACTTGTCTATAGAGAAACACAAAAAAATCCTGATTGATAATAAGATCATACGTGTGCATAAGAATTACATGTATGCCTAAGCTCTCCTAACTTCCATATGTATGTTTATATATAATATTGAGCTCCAACAGCAACTTAACCCCATTGTTTCTTGTCTAAGTATTCTCATACCCTTTTGTCAGAAGCCATTTCAAGCATCTTTAAATGCATGAATCCACGAAATCAAAAAAAGAGATGAACCATTTTCATCATTCCTGTTAAGACTGTGGTATGCCTGCTTTGTCTCCTTACCAAAGGTGGAAGGAATCTCAAGCTGAATCCTATCCCTTCTTCCCTGCTCTGGCCCACAGTGATCTATTTGGATACTCAAGAATATGGAGTTCTTCCTGATCTCTCCTTCTGAAGTGTATGATTTATACTGTAGGGATCTTGCCATCTGCAATATCAGCATCTCTTAGAGGTTGTTAGAAATGCAGAAGCTCAGGCTCCACCCCAGACTAACTGAATCAGAATCTACCACTTGAAGACTCTGGAAGATTTGTGTGCATATTAATATTTGAGAAGCATTTTCTCTGGCAGACAGGAACTTTATTTTGTATTTCACTTATATTTGCATTTATTTGTCATTACATGGAACCATGGTAGCCATGAAATAGATTGAACATATTCTTACTGAATTTAGTTGATGTGGTGCTCAATGGCCAACTGCTCTTACAAAGGAGAAGATATCCTAACCATTTTATATGATTCAAACAACCACCCAGGGAGACACACAAAACTTTTTCTTTCTCATTTTACATATAAGGAAATGGAACCCCAGAAGGGCTTCATAGTTTCTTAAGTTCAAACAACTGAAATTTAGAAAATACTTAGAAAAAAAATTTTTTTAATTTAGAAAAAGAAATTGCAAAGGAAATTGAGTTAAATTATAATTAAAGACAGATGGTGACTAGAAAATAAAAAGAAGAAAGGAAAATTTGGAAATGAATAGAAAACGTATTAACATTTAAGAAAAATCTTACTCTGGCTTATCTTTTAATCTTAATTTCAAACTTTTGATCTCCTTTGCATGCTTCTCACACTCAAAAGAATGCTGAAGAGATAGTGCAGAATTTCCAAATAGTATCTTTGAGTAAATATTCTCCTGGGCCTTGCACTACACATGCAGACATTGATTGAACCCATGGCAGTACTAAATTATCTTTGGTCAAGTATCAACTAGAAAAATTTATAATGTGTGTTGGCGTTTCTAACTGCCTCATCCCAAAATAACCTTACCTAAAAAGTGAAGCATTTTTTACTCAAGGTATCTTTGAGGAAGGAAAGGGAGGACCTCAAAGTTTTCTTATTTTGGTTTTCTCCGGGATGAATGCAGACTATTTTCAAACCAAGAATATCTAGTTGGGTTTTTTAACCCACTTTTTAAAAACATAGCACTGGAAATCCTGGTGGTATTTATTGGATAAAAATACAGTAAATTTCCCTGAAAGGTTGATAATAACTTTTTAGAAAAAAAAACAAACTTAATACTCAATTGCTTTCTTTTAGACCCATGACCAATAGCTAGAGACACAATAAAAAAGATTCTATTACAATTGAAACCACTAAACACATATTTATTTAATTCAAGACATAAATGATTTAATTATTTAAATAAAATTTAAAACTCCTAATGGGAGAAATAAAAGATAAGCAGAATAATTGGGGAGATATATATTGCTTCTTATTGCAAAAACCAAATACAGTAGTAATGACAATAATTCCGAAGCAAATATTT
Organism: Zalophus californianus; assembly: GCF_009762305.2. Classification (NCBI taxonomy): domain Eukaryota; kingdom Metazoa; phylum Chordata; class Mammalia; order Carnivora; family Otariidae; genus Zalophus; species Zalophus californianus. Next base: position 89,449,945 of record NC_045600.1, read on the forward strand.
ATAGATTTTATGCAAAACCAAGATCCCAAATGAATACATTATAGACTCTGACAAACTCACAGAGTAATTCATTTAGAAGAATAAACTATCAAGAGTATTGAAGTGTTCTTTTAACCAAGATAATTATAACGGCTTGCTATACCAGATTTAAAACATGATTTATAGCAACCATTATCAAAACAATTAGTTGTTGGCTTAAAAATAAGAAAAGTTGACCAGTGGTTTGGAATAGTGACTCTAAACTAAGTACATAATTTCCAAAGAACCAAAGCACCATCCATATTACACCTATGGCTTATATTAGAGTTATTGTCAACCGAGACTTCAAATCTTTTTCACATATTGTTTCCTACTCAAGTTATTCCCAATCTTTGTTTTATTAAAGATAACTTTCAGAATAAGGTAAAATCATTATTCTTGTATAAATACAAAGTGGACATGAGTTAAATGTTTTATTTAAATAATTATCTAGTGAGGGAACCAAGCTCAAGGGAGAATCCAAAGAATACATTTATAGACTCGGAATATTGAAATGAATTTGCAAATGGAGACAAGACTCACCAATCCACAGAGTCAAGTGAAATTCCATCAGACAAAACTTATTTGCAAGTCTATAGACAAGCATTGTTTTGCACAGCTATAGCTTATCTATAATTTACATAACTGTAAATTTCACTGGTCGAAGGCAGTGAAAGGTGCAAAACCTCCAAAGAATCAGATAATCCAGAAGACTGTGCTGTAAACAATGCATATTTTGTCACTGAAGCTCACATTTTTTTCCTCTACAATTTGCAGTTTTCTTTGTACACAACCCAAGAGTTTAACATTAGTGCTTATGAGATCCCACATTGATAGATTCAGCCTATCACTGTCTCCACCCTCCCCAGCTTTATGCCTATGTGGACTCCTTCAGGATGTTATTGATGCCACCGTCCAAACCGTTGACGTTTTGAAAGCAACTTGAACAGGACAGAAAATCAAAGCATACGTGTATGTCAACCACTGAGATGAGAAATCTTTCTTTCAATTGAAAAAGCAGAGGTGATCATTGGAGATAAGATAAGCGGAGAAAAACAGCATCCTTTCAAACTGCAGAATGAGAGAACACAAAGAATCAGGATGAGTAAATTACAAAAGACTTGTTTCACTTATGTAACAAGTGATTATTTATTTATTTATTTATTTATTTATTTATTTATTTATTGAGAATTGCTGGGTCCCAGGCACTGTGCTGGGTGCCAAGGGCACTACGAATGAAACACAAAGCCTTGTGCTCAGAGAGTTTTATAGTCTGGGGTTAAATGGGACAAATAGACATTAAACCATCTCTATATGTCAGAATATGTACCGGTAAGTGATGTACCTAATGTAGTAAGTGACATCGGTAAGAATTTCAGGCTGTTAAGCAAGGGTAGAAAGGGTAGATATGAACATATTACTCATCCTCATTCATTTCAGCTTTGTAGTTCTGAGGTCTCCTTCTTTATTTTCTCTGTCTTTGGGGGAATGTAAGGATGTTTGAAGACAAAAAGAAAGAGTTGTGGGTTGAGAGAGAACTGCTACCTAACTGCAAAATGAGAATGGCCAGTGCCTTGTTGGATTTTCTCCTCTTTTGCAACAAGCAAGTGGTGCCAATCGGGGTACCAATCAGGTGTTTCCCTTAGGTAGGAGGTACCATGGTGAAGACAAAGCCTTAGCTGTTCGGATTCTAATGTAGCCAATTGCATAAAACACTGTTACTACAGTCAGACACTAGGACATAAAAAAGTCTTGTTACACTGCAATGGGAATTTACTTTTCCCCTCCAAACAGAGCTATCTATGTGTGTGTATACGATGAATGGTGAAAATATTAGCACAATTCTATAAAGAAATTAAAATTTGACTCACACACTTGCCATACAAGGGACAAAGCATTCATATACAGGACATTTAAATAATCTCTAGAATTAATAATCAATCCCATAAAAATTGGTCACTTCATGGAAGAAGAAATACTTATGGCCAATAACCATACAAAAATATGCTCAACCTCATTGAAAGGGAGAATTTAAATTAAAACCACAACTATTTTGCTCCCACCAGATGGCAAAAAATGCAGAAGTCTGGCCACAGCAAAGGTTGGAGAGAATGTAGAGCCATCAGAATTGCTCTCTACTGCTGGCAGGCTGTAAGCCTCTCCAGTAGGAAAATGACTTGTCATTACCCAATCAAATGGAAGATGTGCATTTCCTACCACATAACTATCGAGATCTTGGGAGACTCTTATACATGTGTTCCAGCAAACATGGACAAGCATGTTCATATCAGCATTTTTGGAATTTCATATCTAGAAAGAGCTTAAATGTCCATCAACAAGAGTCTAGACAAATAAATGGTGGTATTCTTAAAATGAAATATCACATAGCAATAAAAAAAAAACAATTATTGAAGCACAAAAATGAGAGGGGAAAAGTTCTAGGAGAATATATATATACAGTATTATCTTCCACTTATATAAAGTTTAAAGCTAAACTATGAGGGATATAGACGTGGTAAGAATTCAAGACAGTAGTTAGCTCTAGAAGGCAGGCAGAGGAATCTGCAGGATGAACACACAGGAGCATCAGATGTATTTTTTAAGCTTATTGGTGAATCCATTGGTGTTCATTTCATTGTAACTCTTTACACTTTACATAAAACTTTACACATAAACTATGTACATATTACCTTGTATATATGTTATGTTTAATAAAAATAAATGTGGATATATATATATATTTATATGTAAAATATTTATCAGTGCAGTTACCATGCTTAGAGGTCAGCCTTCAAACAATGCGCAGTTTGTTTGTGGTTGTTTTTAACGTGTTTCTCTTGTTCTAGGTTTTTGGTTGCTAGTTTCCTATTTCTTACATATGCAAAGCTGAAATTCTCCAGGTCTATTTTACTCCAATACAAAAGTGTTTCTGCAAAATAATTGCTATAAAATGCCTTCTCTTCCTCACTGCCGTAGCGGGAAGGTGTTCTAAATTATCTTAAATTTCGGATGAAAAGAAAATAATTTCTAACATGAGTGCTATCTGGAAAGCTCTTCCTGCACACTCTGAAGTTCTTTATGGTGATTTCTTATGCCACACTATCAAACATACCACCTGGTTATAGCAGCTGTGGATAAAACCTATCTACTTGTGTTCTCATGGGACCTGTGCTGTTTCATATTTTAATTCCTGCTCCCAGTGGATCTCGCTGGGAGAAATTGTGTCCATGAGTCCAGGGTGTCCCTCTGGATTATTGTTGAGATGGCCTCTCCCTGTCGTCCCCCTCCCACCTTGAACGCTCCTCTTCCAGCCTGACCCAGTCCTGCTGGCCACCTCACAGTACTCACTGTCTGTCAGAGTCTCCGTGTGCAAATTTTTTTTAATTTTATTTTATTATGTTATGTTAGTCACCATACAATACATCACCAATTTTCAATGCAGTGATCCATGATTCATTGTTTTCGTATAACACCCAGTGCTCCATGCAGTACGTGCCCTCCTTAATACCCATCACCGGGCTAACCCACCCCCCACCCCGCTCCCCCCTCCCCTCCAAAACCCTCAGTTTGTCTCTCAGAGTCCACAGTCTCTCACGGTTCATCTCTCCCTCCGATTCCCCCCACCCTTCATTCTTCCCTTCCTTCTCCTAATGTCCTCCATGTTATTCCTTATGTTACACAAATGAGTGAAATCATATGATAATTGACTTTCTCTGTCTGGCTTATTTCTCTTAGCATACTCTCCTCCAGTCCCATCCATGTTGATGTGAAAGTTGGGTATTCATCCTTTCTGATGGCCGAGTAATATTCCATTGTATATATGGACCACATCTTCCTTATCCATTCGTCTGTTGAAGGGCATCTCAGCTCTTTCCACAGTTTGGCTATTGTGGACATGGCTGCTATGAACATTGGGGTGCATATGACCCTTCTTTTCACTACATCTGTGTCTTTGGGGTAAATACCCAGTTCTGTCTGGAAATTTTAAGACAAATTCATTCCCTGACTTCCCAATTAGTGTCTCTGCTTGTACACTAAAAACAAAGCAATAGCCTCCTTCTTTCAAGATTTTTTTTTTAACTTTTCCATCACTTATGTCCATGCCTCTAGGTGCGTTAACCTCAGCAAGAAGACACGTCAGGCTCTGTCGGTCATTGTCACTGATTCTCAAGTTGAATTACCAAGCCTCACCCATGTTATGACACCATTCCAACATCCTTCACACGGGGTTGGACAGCCCTTGCCTAAAGGATCACCACCCATTTACCCCAGTTTTATCCCATTTTATCCCCATTATTACAGGAAACACAAAGATAGGTCACTGGGGATTATGAAAGCTGTGTGGTCCTAGAAGTCATGAGAGATTTCCCAGCACATTGTCAGGCATATATGCCTTCCACCCCATGTTTTGCCCTGTATGTGACATAATGGAAGAATTGATCACTCTTGTAAATTGATGTCAAATATATGCACGGCCAAGTTTCTCACATAAAATCATAAGACATGTTCGAAAAGTTCATTTTTAGGTCAGTTGCTGAAATGTGAAACCCATTTTCTTCTAAAAACAGTTTTTGCAGTGTTGGAGGTGACCACATATTTGGCCACAATACCCTCTCTAACCCACAAAGCCTCAGAAATAGCACGCTATTGCAATGAGAACAAGTCGAACACAACATTGTTTCAAAACTGACAATAAAACGTGCAACAGCCACGAATAAATCATTTTTATTTATTTGAATTCTGTGGCTCGAGGAAAGGTCAGTTCATCTAAGAGAGACAAAGGGGTAGCTAAAAATTTCTGTGAACATTCTGAAAGGGAATTCAGGCAACTTTCCAAGATTTGGAGATAGCATGAGGCTGGTTTTGGAGCGGGAGTAGTAGAAGAAGAATCATCGTCACTCCAGCTTTCCACTTCAATGTTTTTGCCTTTTCATTGATATAAACCTATCACTTGTAGAACTCAATTTATTTGTCAGTTCAGAATTAATAACAGGGTAGGAGGAAGGTTGTAACTGAGACAAGAGAGGCTTCCCAGAAGAAACAAGAGAAAGAAGCATCTTAAATGGGATTCATTGATTAAAAGCCCACACATTTTTACTTAGCTTCTACTATCTACCCCACTTTATGCTAGGTCTTAGGAATATGAAGATGAATGAGACAGTCGCTACTCTCACGGCACCAACCTACGGGGGCAGGAGGGGGATGGAGAGTGGAACAAAATGAGGCAAGGGGCTGGGAGAAAGACACGACAACACATACGTTACACTATAATGTGCAAAAAGCTGTATTAAAGGCAGAGCATGGTGCTGTCTGGGGGAGTCTGGAAATGTTTCCCCCGAATGGCAGTTAATCCTCAAAAATGACCAGGAATTTTTCAGAGGGAACAAAACGTACAAAACCACAGGCATGAAATGATTTTGGAAATGATGTAAGGTTCAGAGCAAAGGCAGAAAAGGGGGGGTAGGAAATGGAGGGAAACTAACCTTATATCCTTGAATTCCAAATGCAGGACTAAAGTCCACTCTGTGGGTAACCTGGGGTTTGTAAGCTTCAGTTTGTAATAGTATGTTAGTATGTTGGAACAAGAAAGGAAATTAACTAAGATGGAATTAATTGATCTTTGCATGACTTAAAAGAGAGAAATCAGCACTGGGAAATCATGGTCCGCTTTGTGGAGACAGAAAGGAGGGAATGGTCAAAAGGCATCAGATGAGAGTGTTTCTCTGGCACTGCGACAGTGGACACAGTTCAGTGACTCTCAAGTGACAGTGGGAAAGGGACCGACCTTGGGTCTTTGGAAAGCAGAGCGCACAAGTATGGATGTTTGCGAGTGCGTACCTCAGCCTCTTACAATGTGATTTCGTTTTCCTTTTGCATGTACACTGAGTTTTCTTTTTTCATGTCAGTGACTGCTGACGAAATGGAAATCATGTACCAACAGGTCATCTGCGAGTCGTGGGTCATATGGAAATGGAGAATTCATGTTTAATCATTGACAGTAGCTAATGAACAATCACTCACTTGTTTGAACCTCCCTTCAGCATTTCTGCAATGTGGTCCCTATACTTTTCTGTTTCTTCCTTCCCGCCCCCGACTTTCACCAATAAAAGAGTGCTTTGGTGGCTAGAAACCTCTCCAGTGAAGAATGCTCTCTTAGAATAAATCTGTGGCATTTTAATAGTTCCACTTCTCCATGGTGCTGGTTTCTGGCTTTTCACAGATCTTAAATTTTAGAAATTTGTGCAAAGAATAAGAACGTAACTAGTTAAACAAGAAAATGAGAAAATAAAAACATGACAATTAAAAAATTTTTAAATTTTAAAAAACCCTCCGGTGTCATCAGGAACAATGTAGTTTTCAGACCACTAAACCCTGTTACCTGATTCCACTGTCCCTGGAGGAGCTGTTGTGGGCTGAGGTAGGTGGCCTAATCTTTCCTACTGGATGCATTGCAGCCTCTTAGTGCCTCAGGGAATGAAACTGGCCAAGCATCTAACTGTGGATACAGAAGGAAGGCACTGCCACCTACAGGTTATAAAATCAGGGACATCATAAATTAATAATTTGTAGAAAAAATTATTTTATTAATGTAACATTTTCATAGCCTTAAAATCCTCAAAGTTAGCAAGTTTATCCTCCTGCCTTGGGGCAGATCCGTTCCTAAATATTCAAGAACGTGCACTGAGATTAGAGAGGCTCAGCTCTCAGACAATTAAAATCTAACCAAAGTCAGACTGGACTTGGCACAGAGTGATCAGTGAAGGCGTGGTGGGTAACCGCCTTCTAATACACTCTTTAAACTCAGAACTCTCCGGGCTTCAATTTCCTCATTTGTAAACTGAGATAAAGGATTAGATCGGTGGTTCTCAAAGTGTGGTCCCTGGACCAGTATCATCAGCATCACCTGGGACTTGCTAAATATGCAAGTCTCCCCGGCCCTATCTCAAGCCCCAGAGGTAATATCCAGCAATCTGTGATTTAACAAGACCTCCAAGTAATTGTGATGTCCACACAAATGGGAGAATCACTGGATTAGATGATCTAGAAATATCCGTTGTTTAATTTCATACCTCTAGAGTGATATCACGGGCAGTCAACCACCAGCCTATGAAGGAGCTGTCCTCCTGGGAAGATTGACCTTGGGGGAGGAGAGGGGAACAGTTGGAGCTGCAGAAGCAAATTTACCACTCTATGGAATGGCCATGTGGCCACCGATGGATCATCTCAGTGGTCAACTGATTGTCTAAAAGCTATTGCTACAACAAAATGTTTTTCAACCTAGCTCATCAATACGTAAATGTACCTGGCCATCACTCTGCTCTGTCTACCTCTGTGTAAATTAATGTCTCCTCTCAGCTGACCTCCAACTACTAACTCCAACCAACCCCTGACCTCCACAGCAGAAAATTTAGTACTCAGTGACACAGCATCCTGGAGTATTCTCAAATTATTTCCCATGATTATCTCATCTTGCTGACCAGATCTCCCTAAGGACTTTTACTTATAGAACTCATATGCTCACCGTAGGCTTCTGGCAAATTCCCACTATAGCTCTGGCACATACTGGTGTTTAACACATTGTCGATGATAGGCTTTATATCGTTCTGTGGAAAACACAAATTTGAGTCTTTGAGCAGATTTTAAGCCATCACAATTTCCCTCCTCTTTGTCCCATTGTGCACCTGATGGACACTGAGAAAAGATCGTGTTGACTTTAGAAATAGCTGACACCCACAAAAGCAGCAGAAACTGAAGAGCTGAGGTGGTGGGGGTTCTAAGTGTTGTATTAAACCCACATGTATAAATCAATGGGATAGTCACCACTCAAACTTCCTTTGTTTGGGGGCACTGGTTTAGGCAGTTAAAGAAATAAAATCTAAACAACCCAATAAAAATCGGAATCCTCCCTTTGAAGGAAACTTAATAAAAATTATATTTGGACGTAATTAGCACTACAAATGAAGCCCACATGCCAACACTCATTTCTGGTATCATGACTATAAGGTTGGTTATGCAATAATTATTGAAAAGCTCCCCAAATTTGCTCTGGATTTCCTTTCAACAGTACGGGGAATCTGAGGGCAGGCTGAAATAACCTTTCGCTGCCGGGGCAGTTCTAGTTGGGTGTTTGGCCAAGAGAGGCCCATCTGTTGTGAAGAAGAGTCAGGGGTCTGAACTTACCCCCAAGCCCTTTCTTTTTACATAGGGAATGTGAACATCTGAACATCTTGACTTTGAGGCCAGAAACTTTCCACTTCATGCTAGGCCCCCTCAGCTCCTCGTCCAGCTCTGGCAAATAGCAGGCCCTCTGTGGAATTGCATGAGGCAAAACACATGAATATCCATAGTTATTTGGAGACAGGACCAAGTAAAGCTTATTATACCACTCTTGCATTTTAATTATACAACTCCCATTTTACGAGACCTAATTGTTTATAGTAATAAACAATTGTTTATCCACTTTGAAGAGGACAAAAACGGACAGGGCCAAATTTTGGATCTTCCCTGCAAAACAAACCAGCATCACATAAATGAATTCAATCTGGTTCTCTGAGGATTGGTGGGGAGGTTGGTTTTGGTTTGTGTGTGTGTTTTATGGAACTCCAGGCTTTCCTATAACCTGCAGGCCTTGGTGCGCCCCTGAGCTCTCATCAGCGCCCGACATTCTAAACGACCCAGAATTGAGAGATGTTTTCTGCACGGCGCCGAACAGCTGTGCAGAGGTGGTGGCATTTCAACAGCACTGGCAATGAAAGACCCTTTATGGTCTAATGGCAGAGGACCGGGCTGTAAAGTGTATTGTGTGCTCAGGAATCCTTTGAGATAAAAGGTGCAGAAGAAGGAGAATGGACTCCATTCAGCTTCATGGAGGGCAGAACAGAGACTGTCTTCACAGGGTCGGATTGTGTGCTTTGGGTGGAAGAGGGCACTGGCAGCAGAGCCTGGTGGGTACAGAGGGGGGCGATACCCTCTTGCGGCTCCTCTGGGTGGCCCTGAGTCCAGGCGTACAAAAGCACCGCTGAAGAATCACTGCCCTGTTGCAAGAAGCCTCAGCGGCCTCCCTGAAAGGCATTTTCTGTGCTCCCACGGGGGAGGAAAGGCAGAGGTCTCCGTGAGGGGCAGAGCTGTGGGGACCACACAACAGGAAGCATCATGCAGAGTGCCCGGCCTTCACTTGGCCCAGGCTACAGATTACTTTCAGAGACAGGCCTCGGGAAGGCCTGCAACAGCTCTGCAGTTTTTTATACTTCCGTGTAATCGAGGAGGAAAATGGGGCCCAAGAGCTTATGTGACTTGCCCAAACTTGTAGAGCAAATGAATCAGACAACTGGGACCAGAACCCACATCTTCTCATCCTAGTTAACCTGCATTTTTCCTGCACCACCGTCAGCTTCTCAGAGACTGTTTTTCAGGCATAACCTAGAACTAGAAGCTGCATGGCCCCATGGTCTGCAGAGGGCTACCTTACGATGGGTCTCACCTTCCTGCCCACTCTTTCTCCTTGCTTCCTACTCCTGGTCCAATATGCACTTATCACAGTACACCCTCCGGGGTGCTGGGAAGTGGGCAAGACATGGACACTCCTATGGCAGTAGCAAAACCACACTCATGTCTGCAAAGGGCCGGCTGTCCCACCTTTTAAAGTAGAGACCCCAGCCCTCCTTCACCCCAACATCTGGGCCTTGGGGAGGCTCTCAGATTTTAAGCAAAGGCAAACAGGAAGTCAGACTCAGGTTGTTGAACCCTTTCTTTAGAAGGGGCTGGAAATGCACTAGCTCCAGTGAGTATAACAAGAAGTATAATAAAAAGGAACTTTGCAAATAAGGCAAAGGGTGGTCCAAGATTTTCCACATCTCCAGTCACTCCAAGGCCTCCAAAAAGACGACAAAACTTCAGAATGCATAAAACAAAATAGCCCCATTAATGGGGACGTGTCCCTTCCTGAGTGAGACCTTACAGAATTTCTGTGTTGGAGGTCTCCTGAAAATTCAAAACCCAAATCACCCTGACTCCTGTGGATCAAACAGCTGTGTGCTCTGGGACAGTTTCCTTGTCGATTAAAATGGAAAATATGATTGGACACCTGCTCTGTTTGCTTCACAAAGGGGGGTGTGGTGTGTGGGTGTGGGTGGGTGGGTGTGTGGGTGTGTGTGTGGTAGGACAGGGAACACTTCTTGCAAAAGTGCTCTTTAAAATATCAAGAACTTGACTTTTTTCCTTATTGTTGATAGCACAGAAATACAATGGCCATCAAAAAAGAAAGTCTACATTACCATCACCTAGAAAGGCAGGCCAAAGATTTGTTTTATTTCCATTTAAGTTTTCAAAAATGCAGGGCATTGGTTTGCAAACTTGAGCCGACATCGGAAACTCCTGGGGGCTTGTCTCTGATTGCTGGGTCCCAGCCCCCGGGTTTCCGATTCAACAGATCTGCAGTGGAACAGGAGAATTCCACTTCTGATGTTCCCAAGTGATGCGGAGGTTACTGGTCTGGGGGTCATGCTTTGAGGACCCCTCACGTAGGGAATTCAAGCACAAATGAACTGAAGAGGAGGTGGTATTTGGAAAATCACTCTAAGAGGGCCCAAAAGCCCTCCAGAGCGGCCCAGGGACGTTCGAATCCACTTTTCCTCTGGGTGACTGGAGATGGAACGAGGCAGTTGCCACTTTCTCAATGACACTGCCTACAGCGCTGCAATCTGTTTCCAATTTAAAGGAAGAGGGCGAGTGCTCTGCACGTGCTGAGCTCAATAAACCTGTCGTCGACAGGCAGCTCTGCACCTGGAGCTGAGCTGCTGCGATGCTTATGGGTTTCAGAGAACTTTGTGAAGGCTCTTCCTTGCAAGGGATTTTGTCATGAGTCAAGATTCTAAATACCACTCAAAAGCCAGCCCTAGGAGAAATCATGAGTAAGACTTTCATTATCCTGCCACCTTCCCAGTGCCTCCTCTGTCTGTCTTACGTAAAACTGATCTCTCTCTACCCACCCCCGTCCCTGCCTTCAGCCAGTGCTTTTCAAAATGCGGTGATCCACCCATATTACCTGGGGATCTTGTTAAAATGCCGATTCTGATTTAGTTGGTCTGATTGCGTGGGGCCCCTAAGCTCTGCATTTCTACCAAGCTCCCAAGGCACATCGATGTTTCCAGTTCTGGGACTATGCTTTTGGTAGCAGGGCATCAAATACATGGAAGCATCTAAAGATTATCTATAAATCCTATCTTTCATTCCCTAGTTACCCTTCTGTCAGGTGAGACTAGATGCTAATGGAAAAATCATATCCACTACTGATAGATGTAAGCTTAGCCGGTACTTCTAGTACCGGGACTGACCTTTCAGTGCGGTCAGTCTCAAATTCGGGACCAGTTCTTATTCCCCTTGTATGGGTCTGACCTCCATTTGCCAGGGAAGAAACTAATTCCTAAGGTGGACGAGTTGACCTGATTATTTATTTATTTGCAATTTATATCCTGTCTCCTTCTAACATGGATTTAAAGCGAAGAGTTCTGATTAAGGATCAGGTTATCTGACTGGTAAGTCAGGTGTAAAATCTTCCCCTATGTTTTCAAGTGTCCTCTTTTTATGAAGAAGGAGGAGGAGGGAGAGGAGGGGGGGAAGCTGCCTTCTCCCCACCTCATAACCCCCTCCCCCGCTTTCCTATGAGTGCACACTCAGACATTCTTTTACTTCTCGGGTGATACATTCTATCAGATCAAATTCTCAATTGTTCTCTCCCTGTTGTTTTATCTGAGAAATGCCAGCTCAAATCAAAATAACCCAATGCCAAGAACAAAATGAGAAAGATGATTTATCAATAATTTATGGAGTCTTCTCTGACCCTTCCTTCTCCCCCGCGCCCTTGCCCCCATCTGTCACAATGTTCCGTCTGTGCTGCCTTTCATATCTCTCCCGCATTCGCCCTCCTGGCCTCACTTCTATGCCGACCAAATAGGCCAGCCTCTCGACCTCACGTCAGAATATCATTATTAATACATAGCATTTATTGGCAACCTGGTTTGGACCAGCCACTCTGCCGGGAGTTCTTTGTGCACAAACTCTTCTAGTCCTCACTGCGCGCTGTAGGTGTGATCATTATCCCCTTTTTACCGTCAGCCAGTCTGAGGCTTAGAGGTGAATTAACTTATCTAAACTTCTATAGCAAGGACTCTAGGAGTGGAATGGACTTTCCAGCTTGGGCTCCAGAGCTGAAGCATTTTCTACGACTGGATAGGATCACCTCCTGCTCTCTGGATGCGTCTGGCTGTCTGTGCATCGGTCTGGGTACTTATTGGTCTATCTGTCTCAGCTTATCCCCTCCCCCCCCCAAAAAATTGAGGCAGCTTGGAAACTATCTATATTAGATTAGAGTTCTCTTCCCTTGCTGAGACACCATGATAAGGTAATCACCGCTCTACCTGTATGAGCTCAGCACATCATTCCTGTTCCCCTCCTCATGTACCTCATGTAGTCCCTCCGGTTCAATCCCTCGCCTACAATCTATCCTGCAAACTCCACCAGACCAACATCCCCAAAACTGTCTGGTCAGCTCCAGCTGCTCTAACAAGATACCGTAGACTGGGGAACTTAGCGAGCAGACAATCCTTTCTCACAGTTCCAGAGGCTGGGAGTCTGAGATCGAGGTGCTGGCGGATTCCATTCCCGATAAGGGCCCTCTTCCTGGTGTGTAGGTGGCCGTCTTCTGGTTGTATCCTCCACATGGAAAGCAGAGCGAGAAGCAGGCTGTCTTGTGTGTCCTCTTGTAAGGGCCCTCATTCCATCATGAGGCTTCCCCCCTTATGACCTAACTGCCTCAGAAAGGCCCCATCTCCAAACACCATCACACTGGGAGTTAGGGTTTCCAAATACGAATTTGGAGAACACGAACATGTGGTACATAGTGCACTATTTTCCTCACGTTGCTCTCCTGTTCTAAGAATGGACAATGGCCCAGGGGATGACCCTTGTCATTTATTTTACTGCCCAGTATCTGAACCCTGTTTCCGTGTTTGGGGAGTCCTCTAGCGTGAGAAGCAGAGACCACTGCCGCAAGTTGTATCACTAGCCTTCCTTGCAACTAAGGCCTGGACCTCAGGCGACCCACCGCCAGACAACACCCCCCCCCCCAGTTTTAAATTGGAAAAAGCCTGGGCCTTGGGGAGCTCATTCTGGCCAAGGCTGGTGGTGGCCATGCCTGTTTTCCAGAAGCAAGCATGACTACAGTTTTAGCAGCAGAGACCAGACTGTGGTGCCGGGAAAGAAGACGAGCCCCAATGCCCAATGACAGTAAGAGAGGTGTCTTCAGTGTATGTGCTGCTGAAGCGAGCACAAGAGAGGTGTCTTCAATGGCCAAGTAGGTCATACCTGGCAATACAGCTTCCAAACCCTCCTGAAGAATCTCAAAGCTTCCCACTACTGTCTGGTCATACCTTTCCTGAGTGAAATCAGCCAGACTTGGGTTTTGACCTTGCTGCTAAGCATACTGCCTGTTCTGAAGTCCTTACCTCATCAATGGGAAGGCAGCCATTCCTACCCACCACATACTGCCCTCATACCTCAGAAGTGGAACAGCAGAGGGAGCCCCACAAGAGACAAATCTTGACTTCTCTTCTCTGTTATCATTTGCAGTGAAAGACTCACTTACCTTGACCCGCCGTGCCCTGACCTAGTATAGGGGGATCACTGTGGACTCTAGCTCAGACAAGGCTCTGGCCACAGCAGGAGGCAGAAAGAATGCCAGGGCCTTCTTTGCACACCACCCCAGTAACTAGAGCCTTAGACCCCCAAGCCACCACCCAGCAGAGAGGCCAGGGGAACTAATGAGCCAGAGAACTTGGCAAAATGTGCCCCTCACAGGGCTGCGGTGCCATAGCCCCTGCTGAAAGACAAGCCGGTGCTAACCCCACGGGCCTGAGCCCCCTCTAGTCTCCCCAGCTGTGATCCGGTGGTACACAATCCATGAGAGCCAATCTGTTGACTCACCAGTGACCCATACTTTGATTGTGGTGATGGTTTCATGGGTGTTTGCATATGTCCAAACCCATCAAATCATACACATTAAATATTTGCAGTTCTTTGTATCTTAATTATACCTCAATAAAGCTGTTCTTAGAAAAAAAAAGTAAAATGGCTTAGCACAAAATAAAGTGAGCTGGTCCCTTCAGATTTTCTTCTTTTGGGAGCCCCAACTAGGAAAAAAATAAATAAAGGAAACAGACATAAGCAGGCAATTTGCAAGAAGAAACAAAGCTGAAAGGCTGTGTTGTAAGACAAGAGCAGGGGCCGTTGTGGGCCACGAAGAAGCCCAGTTATGAGGAGGCAGAAACCCGGTGTGAGCAGAGCAATGAGGCCAAGGAAGCATGAGGGAGGCAGCTGGTGGAAAGAGGACAGCAAGCACTGGGGAGGTAGGAGAGTCCCATTAACAGAGAGATTAGGGTGAAGACCCCCAAACCACAGCAAGGCTAATGGCCACCCTGGGTCTGGAAAACTGTCTCGTCCTGCTCCCCTGCCGGGCTGCTTGCTTTCCTGAAGTCTCCCTGCACAGGCATCCTGACTACACAACGCCCAGGACTGCAGGTCTCTTGAGGTCAGCTATGTTCTTTTGTGTTTCTTTTTTCTATTTAAAATACTGTTTAGGGGCGCCTGGGTGGCTCAGTTGGTTACGCATCTGCCTTCAGCTCAGGTCATGATCCCAGGGTCCTGGGATGGAGTCCCATGGTGGGTTCCCTGCTCAGCGGGCAGTCTGCTTCTCCCTCTGCCCCTCCCCCTGTTTGTTCTCTCTCTCTCTCTCTTTCTCTCAGATAAATAAATAAAAATCTTAAAAATAAATAAATAAATAAATAAACTACTGTTTATTTGTGATTTAATATTAATACCATTATATCTAAGAGTAACATCAGATAACATTTATACATTTTCTACAGGACACAGAGGTTCATTGGTTCATTCCTTATGCCAGTGCAGGTAAATAGAAGCATTAGCAAAAGGTGCAAATAGTTCACTGCTGTGTTTAGAAAATATTTATGCACACTGCATTTATTTAAGAGAGATATGTGTGTGTAGATATATACATATATATATGTAATATATATATGTATTTTTTTAAGGTTATGGAAAAGCATAGTTCACAGGTTACTGTTTCTACATACATTGTAATAAAACATAAATGAACATGGGGACACACATCTCTGCCCTGAGCATCCTGACTTCAGGGATGGCTTCTTCCTCCCAAAGTACAGAGAGAACCCAGAGGCTGGCCATTGCAAATGTCACTCGGGCACACAGAAACATAAACATGGCAGTGTGAAATTAAGGGATGCTCCCTCCTAGGAAAACAATGCTGGTGAGAAAATAAATTAGCATGGTTAAAAAAAATACCACAGCACTGCATTCTCCTCACATCCCGAGTTTCATTTTGTTTCTTTAATTACGTCTGTTTTATTTCCTTTCCATTTCCCAGTACGGTGGCCCGGTGACTCTGCCCTCAGCCTCCATGTGTAAAATGACTGTTGGGCCACAGACTCGCAGCAACGGCTCATAACCGCAGAGAGGCTTGGTCCCTGCCCTCGGAACAGTTGCTGGTGCTGCAGCTTCCTGAGCCAGGACTGAACTCTTGGGCTGCTTCTCAAAGCTCTTCCTAGCCAGGGCCCGCCCTCCTCATCCAACTTTATTTCCCTTGCCAATAATAATCCATTAACTCAGGCCCAAACTTCCATCTTTATAAAAGGGCTCGTGTAGATTGCTACAAGCAGCTCATTTGTCATAACTTCTAAGCACATTATACCCCCAGGACAGGGCTAGAGAAATAACGTCTGGGCCCTTGAAGATATTTCTTTGCCTTGCTGTTGTCACAGCTAAATGGAGTGATTCATTAGCCCTTGTGAGAAAGGCCTGCCTGTCATTCTTAGATGATATTACCCTTCCTGTGCCATAGCAAGTCAATATTCAAATGAAACTGAAATCTCTCCCTTCTCTGAACTCCCAGAGTACTTTGGGTTTACGATCCCCGCAGCCCTTATCAACAGAGCCTTGCCCCTTGGCTATTTCTGCCCGCACAGGGCTCAGCCCCCTGCCCGACTTCACTCCGCGACAACGGGATCAGGTCAGCTCCCTGTACCTAACTATGCTCTGAGTGACAAAGTCATCAGAGTTGTTTGTTTTTACTGAAATGAACCATTCTTGAAACTTAGCTTTTTCTTCTTCCTTTTTAAAGTAACTACATTCATTAACCACCTTGCTTGCTCCAGACAAGGGGCTACATGATTTATGTATCCTGCTGAATTATCTTCTTGAATCCCTGGAACGAGCTTAAGAGGTGGCCATCACTCCTGTGTCCGTGATCTTGACTATTGCGAGCATTCCTTTGCCAGTGAACCCACCTCTTAGTCTTCTGTTTTTCCAGTGGCTAAAAAAGTACTTGAGGCCTTCAGAATAAGAGAAAAACACAACTCCAACAGCAAGCAATGTAAATTAACCTCTTCAACCTGCCTTCAAGTGTTTCTCCATGTGTGGACCTCAGGAAAGAGCAGATTCACAGACTGAACCAGAATTTCTGTGGGCAATGTAACATATAACTAAATGCAGACTCCTGGGCCCCACCTCAGATCTACCTGATCAGAAGCTTTAGGGTGAGTTTTAAAACACTTAGGGTGGTTTTGATGAACACATAAGTTCAAGAAATGGTCTTAGATTGTGTCTGTGTATTCGTCAGGATAGGCTAGTTATGCTGCGGTAACAATGCTAAAATCTCAGTGGTTTAATACAAGAGAAATTAATATATCCCTCACTCGAGGTCTGCGGTGGGTATAAGTAACTCTCTGGGGAGCTGTCCTCTATGTGCTAACTCTGTGATCCGGGCAATGCGGATCTTGTGGCCCCTCCATCATTCACTGTGTCAGAAGAAGGGAACTTGCCTACAGAGGGAGTTGGGAAACAATATTCCACGTTCGCAGTCTTCGGAAAAAAGAGAACTGGAAATACTGGTTGATGTGGTTTAAAGTGTTAGGGTTTGGAGCCGATGGCCAAGAAAGGCTTTTTTGAGACATCTATGGTACAAAATGGTGGTTTTATTAAGGTGCAGGGACAGGACCCATGCTCAGAAAGAGCCGCACTGGGGTTGTGAGGAGTGACTGATTATATAAGATGTTCTGTCCCAGGGAGGAGAGGGTAATGTTAGGGTCCCAGGAAATTGAGTCTATGGGTTTCTGGAGATTGCTTTTTTCTTGTAAATCATTAAGACAGTTGCAAACTGATGGAGACTCATGTCCTGCTAGACTGTGATCTTTATCAGTTAACCTCTTGTCTTTCCCTTCCCTTTGTTTTGAGCAGCCAAGAGTGCCTGAGGAGTGTCACGTCTATCCCACGGGGGGGAGGGGGTGCAGGGGGTGAGCTTGTGCTTTGCCCTTAGCTTGCCCTCTGTTCCTTTTTCACTAGTGATTACCAGTAAGTTATACCCTAGGTAAGATTTTGTTTAAGTCCCCTGAGCACATCCTACCCTTCCAGGAAACCCTAACTGGTTCTCTAGCTGATGAAAGCCTAGAGTGACAAGTGAGAAGGGTATTTTAAGTTAGCATTTGCACCTTCCAGGTCCATTCCGGGAGCATTTCAGACCTCCAGAGAGGAGAGCCAAAGCAAAAGACAATGATCATTTGCCTCACCATCTTCCTTTTTTGTGTTTCCATGTCAAGAAAATGAACCAGAGGTAAAATTTTCCTCGCGTCATGTTCACAATGAGGACAGAGGCTCATATTGCTAAATACTCCAAAGGAAGCCTCCTGGTGCTGCACACTTGCCAGGACCACTTCTAGAACATGGAGATACCTCAAGGACAGTTCCCTTGCCGAACTTGGGGTTGGAGTACCCATTCACTGCCTTTGCTCTTTTCCCTACCCGCCCCCCACCCCCAGAGTTTCCCTACCCCTTGGTTTACCATGGAGCAGGTAAACCTACAGTTTCTCCTTCCCTCCCATCTCCCTGAAGAAAGCACACAAGCCCTCTGGTTTGCAAGTTACACAAGATAAATAACCACAGGTCAACAGAATGATAAGGACAAGAAGTGTAAGAAAATGCCTGTCTTAGGAAAAAAGGCTGGTGAAACGGAGGTCACATAAAGGCATATGTTAATCTGTCGAATTGTCCTCTCTCCCTTCCAGGAAGAAGGGATCACATGCCCTTTGGCTAAGCAGAGGCTAGGTAGAGGAAAGGATCAGTGAACAGAAGACAGAGGCCAACTGTGTTTCCAATTATGCCTCAGGAGGAAGCCAGAGACTCTAGAACAGTGTTCTCCACAAGAACTTGAAAGGACTTTTGCAAGCTCTATAAGTTTGTTATTCTTTTTCTTGTCAGATAAGAAATGGCATCCCATGCTTCAACCAGACTTGTATGTATTATGTGTGTACAAATGTGTATGTGCACATACTAGAATGTTCTATGAGAAAGGAAGGAGGGTGCTGGAACCAGTATGGCCTGAAAAGGGGGCCTGGGTATAGGCCTGTGATGGGCTCAGTGGTAGATCCAAGAGGAAGTTACAAAGCAATATAATTTTTTTTATTTCAAAAGCTTTGCTCAATAACCACCCAAAGTCGAAATTGAAATTGACATGCCTCTAATTTTTCTTTTAGGAGATGGTGTTGGCTACACCTCTGGCTTTGTTAGATATGAGTGCTGAAGGGGACCTTGGAGACTGAGTCCAGAAGCTTCATTTTATGGACAAGGAAACTGAGGCACAGAGCTGTGGTAGTCTGATATGAGCCCGTCCTTCATCCCAGGGCTTTTTTCCAACAGCCTACTGCCACTCGATCCCAAGGAGACAGTGAAACAATGTGGAACTTTGACAATCTCTTCCCTCTATTCTCAGAATGGGTTTCTGTAAGTGTTCCTCTCTCCCGTAAGTGTATCTTTCCGTTTTCTCGGTAATGGAGTAAAAAATAAAGTCTAATGATGGGCAACTAAACTGGTCACATCTTAGGCGCAGGTCCCAGACTAAGGGTCTTTGGTTTCTGGCCCGAAAGTGATCTGCACTGAGTCACTGACAAGCCCAATGAGAGGCCAGGCTTAGGGTCTACATTTACCTTCTCACCTCCTCCCAAAAAGTCTTTTTCTGGTACTTTAAATGTTGCACCACCCAGCTGAAGCCTGAATACGGGAAAGTTAGGCCAAAACAATCTCATCTCCCTGTGGTTCCTCCTCTTAACAAGAAATAATAGTACTCAATTCCATCCTCTTAAGGAGAAGCCTAAGTAGAAAATCACCCACCTCCCTGTTTCCAGGTTGCCAAGATAAAGCTGGCTTACCATGCCTGCAGAGTCCATTAAAACTCTTACTTCACCAAAAAGGTGAGTCCTCGGTACCGTCAGCTTCAGGCATCTGGCCTGCCATGTCCCTCATGACCAGGGCAGACCCACACATCAATCAGCCTGGAAACATAGGGAGATTGCTCTGAAAACAGAGACTTGGTTCATGAAGACCATTGTTAATTGTTTGTGGACTTCCTGAGTTTTCTCTGCAGCTGCTAGAGACCCTTGCTTCTCACCCAAAAGAGTTTAGTATGTTGAAACTGATGCTGGTAGAGAAAACTATGCAAGAATGAAACAAATATAATAGTCTCAGGGGTTTTTTTTCACACTAGAATATTTCATCAACTCTTCACCCCAAGCCTGATCCCAGATCACACCTGAGATATTATTCCCCCTTTACAGACATGTGGCTTAATGACTATCATCAGACACATTCCATATTCCTTCATGAAGAGGTAAGGCTATTGATGGCACGTGACAATCCTGGCTGGCGGCTTCTAAGGAAGTTCACTGCATACTAGTCATGTAAACTTCTAAGATTTTGTTCCTCTTCTGGAACGTCAAATAATCACAGAACTACTTCATGGGCTAAGTGAATGTGAAAGTGAATTAAATGACTATTGATTAAACAAATGTGCTGATTAAATAAAATAATATATATAAAACACTCAGAACAGTGTTCAATAAATCTTAGCTACTCTTGTTATACCATATCATTAGGTGACTCTGCTCCTTCCCTCGGGCACAGCCAGTTGGACCGTTACTGTGTACCTGAACCTAGGACAGCAACTGGATTCATAAATTGGATAACAATTTATGCTATGGCCCATCAGTGGTCATCTTCTTGTCTGCGCAGCTCAACCTGGAAATCTGAACTCAGAAACATGCTGAGAGAAGGAGGTGGGTAGAAATGGAAGCAGACATTGAAAGTGAAGATAGAGAAAATCAGCCACTGAGCACCAGGGTGAAGACCCCTGAGTACTGCTTGTTCTGGGGTTCTAGTGTCTTGAGGCCTGCTCTTCCTGGGGCCAGGTCTTTCCTCCATTCCTGAGCATTGTATCCTTACAATATGCCATATGGTATTTGAAATACCTCAAGTAGACCTCCTTTTCTTGCAACCAAATTATAACAAAACAACAACAGAAACAAAAATGCATAACCTGACTCCAGCCTACGTTTCCACACTCATCTCTTAGTTCCTTACTTCTTACTAGATATAAGGCAACATAGCCATACCAGCTACCTTCTCACCTCTAAACATATCCTATGTCATCATTCTTTAGAGCCTTTGTTCATGCTATCACTTAGCCTGGAAGGCTTTTCCCACACACGTCACATCATCCTCATGGACCTCAGGTGGAGTGGACATGGCAAGGGCTTCATCCAGATTCCTATTACTATTTCTGCACACCTGAACCCCAACTTCTGCTTTGGTTTGTAATGGTCTACACCTGCAACAACCTTCAGAGGCCCACTCTCCGGCTACAGGAGCAAATCTGCTCATAAATTCTTCCCAACCCTGTCCATCATGGCCTTTGGCCAATGACCAACTAACGTAAGACTATGGAAGTCCAGTTCCTTTGCCTGGAAGCTGAGGCAAACTCTGAGGTATAAATTATTCCCTAGAGTTCCCCCACATCATCAGGCTAACCTACTCTCCACGGGACTTGGCCAGAAATCTTATCCTTCCTTGGGTCTTCTCCTGACCCTCTCTTCCTTTCTCCCTTTTTAGGTCTTTCCAAGAACACTTCCGTAAGGAATCACTTGTCCACTCACCTCCTTCTGGGGAACCCAAGCTAACACACAGGTAAATATTACCTCCCTAACTTCCTTTGGCAGTTCCCTTCTGCCCCTATAATTCCACCACAACCTTAGTACAACAGCAGCATACTTACTGCTTTCCATGTCTGTCTAGATGGTGACTTTCTCAGAGGGGATGGGTTTGTCTTGCCGATGTTTATTTCCCCCGTGCTTAGCACAATCCTTGAAAACCATTAAAAAAAGTATGTGTTGTACAACTGTCTACAATAGCCCTAGAGCTATAGAAGAGAAAATTATATAAAGTTACAGACCTCGAAGAGCCTCTGGGCTTCAGATTTCTCATATTTGAAAAGGTGATTATCTCTAAGTTTCCCCCAATCTATGATCTTATATTTGAGCAGGATGATGACAATTTCTCATCACCAGCCCTGCCATTTAATGTCTCATATGCAAGAAAGGCTTAAACACCTGAGTAGTTATCTTTTACCTCTGAATCAAGATATCTGATTATCCAGCAACAACTTATAAATTTTCAATTTCACAAATGCCTAGCTATTACTCGGAGGGGTACAAAAATATTCTGAAAACTCAGACTCACAAATTCATTTATTAGTTTATTATCCAACAAATATTTATTGAATGAGTACTGTGCCTGAGGCCCTGTAAGCAATAGGGTGATAAAAACTGGCTTGGATACACAACAGTTTAAATATATCTAACAATTTACTGTTATGCTTTCATACACATTAACTCAATGCCTAACGAAATTGTGAGGTCATGAATATGCATTTTTTCCAGGCCCCCCAGAGTCAGGCGGGGTTGCTCACACAAGATCACACAGTCTCTAAATGAAGAGCTTGAGCCCACGAGGTCTCTGGCTTCAGACCTCCTGCCATTTCCACTGCACCACATTGCTTTCCTTTACAAAACAGCCACAAATATCAGCCTTCACCGCATTTTCTCATTTGTTTTAGCGCTAGAGCTCGAGGTCACCTTGAAATGTCTCAGAACATCCTCCTTTCAGGTGGGCCTTTTTAAATGATAAATGTTGAAAATACCTACTTAATAAGGTAAATACTGCTTGTACTCATTTAAGCTCTATTAAGTCTTCACAAATAATGTGATTTTATTCCTAAGGGAAGTGACACACTCTTCATTAGGCACACGTACCAACTGAATAGAAATGTAAGAGCTTATAATAGATCACACCTGTAAATAAAGTTATATCTTCATAGATGAATTCAGTTATAATAATAAGTCATACATAAGGATACATTTAGTTAAAGAAATCTAAACATATGTTTATATGAGATGCCAACATATTTCTAGATAATGGTACCTGGCAAGAGCACAAAAAGCTTTAAAGCACTTGTTATTTATTCCCAGGAAACCAGGATCCGGTTCAGAGCATTCAAAGAGTAAGGTGGGGGAAAATGACATAACACATAAGTAATACCAAAACACCAACACAATAAAAATAACCAGTGAAATATCTAAACTTGAGTCAAGCAACATACATAGGGGGTCAGCTCTGCCAGCCCCCACAAAGTGGATCCAAGTTTTAATCTATGTCAGGATAAAAGCAAATCAACTAACCTGACCTTTGGGAGATGGTCTGGGGAGCGGAGGTATGGATATACAGGTGGAGGAGAGGGCCAGCTTTGTAAAGAGGGAGGCCAAAATTTTTAAAGAAATAAGAACTAAGGCTTTTGCAATTAGGAGGTCAAGAAATGCAAATGGTAAGTTTGCAAAGATGCTTCAATAGAAATGAAGTTCCTTGTTTGGTGACAAAGAAAGATCCAATTTCAGCACTGTTGCAGTTGAAGGCTTTCCAGAGTGAGGCACCTGACCCCTGACTGGATGGTCTGTATGCCGTGGGCAGGGCTTGTCCACCATGGGCCACCCTATAGCATGATGCGGACCTGGTCTTCCATTGGAGGATACCCCAAATGTCCAAATCTTTCGGTCTTTTCGGTCAGTTTCCCTTGAGAAGAATTTCCCAGTCTCCTACCTGGGGTATCGGGTAGAAGCCTAGCTTCCAGAAATCTGGGAGCCAATCGGGAGAAAGGGGTTTGTAAAATCCTGCCATGCAGTATGCAAACTTTAATTTAAGCTGCTGCTTCCACCAGTGTCTATTCCCAGGCTTTGGCTGTAGCCAGTATGTCTGAATCCAGAGCTTTCCTGGTTTACAGTCTGCAGAGTATACTTTACTCAGGCAGTCTGCTGAGGTCAGAGAGGAGGGGTCATGCAGCTGAGTGGAGAGTTCTTCTGTACTCAGTGGAACCCAGCACTTCTCCCTTTATTCTTTCTGGGATTCTGCAATGGGAACTGTCTTACATCTTACTGATTTCCCACTGCCACCCCTCCACCCCACTCTGCTCCCACGTCACCCTACCCCAATGTATGTCTATACATTGGGTTTCAGATTTCTCTGCTATGCCAGGCCACTTATTGTTCAACCATCCAGTTTTAATCTTCCAAATTTTGTTTGAGGTCCTCAATCTCCTTTTCTTTCTCCTTGTAGGTTTATCCTTCTTTATTCCTCTGCTTTTGTTTCTAGAGAGAGATAAACGTATGTATGCAATTCCCCGTGCTAAATCAGAAGTACAATGATTTAAGAAGGCTCCGTTGCAGATGTTTAAAGAGAGATTTGCAAAGGCATAATCAAGTGAACCTGGCAAGATCATAAGCAGCCACCACAAAAGCAGCTGTGAGTTCAGGGGCAGTTTTCATCATGATCATGCCAACTCGCAGGGGCTCTCTGAAACACAAGCTTGGGGTAAAAGGTTTTCACATTCTGCTTGTGGCAGGACATGCAGGGGGCACAGCAGGTGTGAATGAATTCAGGCCCAGGCCCAGGCTCTTTACTAGCTGTGTGATGTTGGGCAAGTCACCAACCCCTTCAGTTGCTTCTTTGGAAAGTAGATTTAATCGTAGCTCCTTCACGGGGTAATGAAAATGAAATGAGATCATGCACATGAGAGCGAGCAGCACTGTGCCGGGCGCATAGACACACAGTCCCCGGCAATCAAAGTGGATTCTTTCATAGCCCTTGGAACCAAATGTGGGCCTAGTGGGCATCCATTTGTCTCTGCTTACTGCTCTTTGCCCCAGTAAGAAAGGGGTTATAGGGAAAGAAAAAGAGAGCAATAAATCACATGTGCTGTAACCTTCAAAGTCTGGAGAACACCGCCCGAGCCCAACTCCCGCACCGTCCAGTGAAGGGTGCTGGGCTTCCTTTCTCATCCACATCACACACCAGAAGGCTGCCTGGCTCTGTTTGCCATAGTGGAGAATGAGACTTAGTGGGGCTTAGTTAGATGTTTTCTAAACCCTTCAAGCATGATCCTACCCCTGAGGATATGGGTCAAATGACCTGTGAGGAGAGGAGAAAGGGAAAGGAAAGGCATTCCATATTCATGTGACTCTTGACCCACTTAAAGGTCACTCCCCAAGCTACATCACCCCTTCCTGGGAACACTTAGCACCTGACTCTTGAGGGAATGGTTGGCCTCTTCCTTGTGATTTAATTAGTTACCCACAGGGTGGTTGGCTGAAAGCCCACATTCCATACAATTTCATAACTCGAGAGAACCTTCCAGATCACCCATCCAGGACTTACATCTCCTCTGTAACATCCTCAAGTAGTCGTTTGCCTCGTCTGGACCCCTCCAGTGATAGGACATTTAATGACTTTGAGGCGAAGCTACACTGTCTTTGGATAGCTCTGAGAACGGCCAAGTTCTCATTTAAATCAGTTAATACCTTCACTGATTTTTTTTAAACATTTCAAAAGCTTAGGAGCTGCAAAGAACATTGGAGTCCATCTCTGCTATCAGGAAGCTGATGAGGGAGGAGATAGACATTAAAGCATTAAGAACTCTAGAAGTGGGAGGAATGTGATGAGTGCTACAGAAGTAAAAGCACAGGGTGCTCTGGGCACACTAGTCTAGAGCACCGGTTCCTGATTAGATTAGAGGAGGGGAGGACAATTTAACCCCCAGGGGACAATGGGCAATATCCGGAGACATTTGTTATTGTCACAACGGAAAGAATGCTGCCAGCATCCAGTGGAAAGAGGCCGGGGATACTGCTAGACATCCTACAATGCACAGCCTTCCACCACAAAGAATTATTCTGCCCAAAATAGTGCCACTTAAAGAAACCTGATCTAGAGAATTTAAGGAAGGCCCCCTGTTCTAGGGAAGTGAAGTATAAGCCGTAACTCAAAGGAGGATTCAAAGTTATCCAGGGAGAGTGTTCTAGAAAAGCAAAGGGAACTGCAGAGGCCATTCAGCATAGCCAGAAGCTGGAGAAGGAAGGTAATTTGAGGATTGGATTTATGATTCAGCCCAGTTCTACCCATCAGGATCCCACAGGGCAAGTTCAGTCCTCCTTCTTCAGGAGGACCTTCAAGTGTCTGAGGACAGACATGCTGGCCTTGTTCATTTTCTCTTCACCAAAAATATGTTAGTGTTTCTCCAACAGACAGCTCTGGGACTCTCCTAATCACAGTTACATCTTGTTTGCCTCTCCCCCTGATTCAGGGCCATGCTGACAGCCAAGGCATCCCACCAGGTGTGAGAGGACAGACAGAGACATGAGAGCCCATCATCATTTCCAGAGGTGCTGACAGAATCATGAGGCTATTTCCCTATGGGGTGTTTTTTCTAGGTGGAAGGAATCAACTCTTTAGGCACATCAAGTTTGTCACACTTGTATGGAAAAATGAACCTTGGCTATGGTTGACCTTGAGTGTTCCTGGCCCTGGCCTGAAAAACTTGGCTAGAAATCTGTGTATGCAGAGTGACCCGGCCAGATGCAGGTCTTCAGACCTAACTCCAGGGTCAGGAAGGAAGAGGAGGAGACAAAGGAGAGAAGGGAGGGCTTTCTCCTTATACCAGTCCTGACCTTTAGCCTTTTCAACCAAGAGTGCACACCCATCAGAAGCAATCACCTCCAGGCTGCATACTTCTGCCAAAAGCTCTGTCAGCCCCTTTACTGACCAGGGTCAGCCTCCATAGACTCAAGGTAAGGCAGCTTAGGGCAGGACACAGGAGCCAGTTTGGGTTCCAGAGGTAGGAAGGGGAGCAGGGAGTAGACCATCAGGAATAGGTTTCTCCTCCTGAGGCAAAGGAGGCTAGGCTAAGGTCAGCCCTGGGCTATGGGGGAAATAGCATGGAGGGCTACTTGTGAAAAATACCCAAGACCTAGGTGTCACAAGGTGGCTGTGTGGGACAATCTCTGTTCACACAGATAGGCCTAACATGTAATTACATCTGTGATCCAAGTTAACTTACCAATGGTCAATGTAGACTGATCATTGAAACCAGCAATTATTCTTTCTTCAAGTATTTTGAGTTAAATGTGTTTTTCTTCTTCTTCTTCTTCTTCTTCTTCTTCTTCTTCTTCTTCTTCTTCTTCTTCTTCTTCTTCTTCTTCTTCTTCTTCTTCTTTAAGCTGTCAAGGGATAGAAATTTTGGTGGGGATATTTTGAGCTGATGCATTCATTCATTAATTTTGAGTAGCCTCAGTTCATTAAGCCAGTTTAACTCAACAGACAAATACTGATCATCCCCAATATGTCAGGCTCTGTGCTACCTACTGGGAGGGACAAAGATGAACAGGAAATGTATCCTCAAGGCAGAAACTAGCCTCACATAGGATGGCTAAGTAAAACCATAGAGGTACAAAGTGCTAAAGATCATAGAGGAAACATGGAAATGGAAATGGAAATGGAATGGGATACTGTTTGAAATGAGTGCATTGAAAAGCAAAGGCTTCTATACATATTTTGTTATAAGGCATGATTATTAACTCCCCTGCTACTAGCTGCTTGTGGGCAAGGAGTACTATCTCATTCCCCTAGAAGGAGCCGTCAGGCGGGGCTCTGCACACAATAGTCCATGGCGGGCACTTCAACAAATGAAAATCCATTGAGCTGAGGCTGTCCTCTGCCAAGACACTAGAATGTCCCCTTTGTCTGAGGGTGATAACTGCAGTTACTATTTAATTAAGAAAGACTTCCAAGGAAGAATAATCAATTTGCAAATTACATTGGGTAAAAGGCAGATGAGGAATTGCTCGACCATCATGGCTGTCGATGCATACTAAGTGAGGGGAGAGTTCCAGCACACAGGCTTGCCTGCCCACTCTCTGCCCTCACAGATTTACGGTCTCCAGAGTTCACCCAAGTTGTCAGCTCAGGGAATTTTGATGCATCAGTATATTTCTCGGGTCGGGGGCCAAAGCCACTGAGTAGAACACTGTCCCTTTATCAGTGGGAGAAATGATCAATCTGAAAAGAATATATAATTCATGACCAAATAGAGCAAAGCATTAAATCAGGAAGCTGACACCAACCCAGTTTATGACATTGCTTTACTAAGTGTATTCCCCACTGTGTAATCCAACAGCTCATCTTGATCTAAAGACACCTGCCTTGGAGAATGGGTCTCTCTTCAGTGCTGGGGAGAAGGCAAATCACCTCACTCAGCAGCCATTTCTGTTGATGGAAAACCTTGTGGCCCTACGCCAACATCATATAAAAGTAAATAAAAATTGAAGTGCAGGTCTGAAAGAAACAGTGACACAGTATGGCTACATTAAAATATTTATGCCCTCAGACTTTTAGACATCCATTACCTACAGTATGTTAATCAGAATGCTCAACTGACCTTGGCTGGGACAGAAAACTTCCAGGGCCCTGCAAAATAACTCTGTCCTCCCACATGCCTTCAGTTATGAAGAAATACACAAGAGAGAAGGTGAACAGAACCCCCCCCCCCCCAGGAGAAGGCTCCTGGGGGCAACTCGTGACCAGGGAGTAGAGTGTGAGTCCCGGGTGTCTGCCAATAATGAGTGGGGTGACACTGGAGGTGGCTTTGCCTCTCTAGGCTCCCATCTCTGCTCACGCACACTATAAAAGAGTGGCGGAGGATCAGCGAGTCCCAAACCTGGCTAATTGCTTTCAGATTTGAAATGAGATATTTGAACACACAGATTGCCAGACCCCACCCTAGACTTCATGGGCATCAGAAGTGGGCGGGCCTCCCCACTCCTCACCAACCCCCACCACCTCACCCCCTGTTCCAGAAGGTCCAAGAGTGAAGGGAATCCTGGCATTGAACTCTGAATTGCCCTCCCGCGTAACAGTCTGTGGCCGAGTCCTATCGGTGACATTTCCAGCTCACCTGAGAAAAACTCCAAATGCTTCTCATTGCCTATGGAATCTGGGGCTCTGGATTGGATTCAGACTCACGGGGTGACATTCACTGCCCTTCGCGGTCTGGCTGCCATCTACTCTCCTGGCTCATTCCGTCACCACCAACTGTGTTCTTGCAAATTATTCCTGACACAAGTCATTTTATTTCAGACCTCCACACACTTACATAGGCAGTCCTCATTTCCCAAAATGCTTCCCCCACCCCTCAAAATCCGTAGTCCTTTCTTCAAGACCCCGTTTTAGCATCTGCCTCCCTGATTGCTCGTCTTTTCCATGGCACAGTTGTAGGGTATGCCTGGCTGTGCCTCCCGCCAGACTTTGAGTTCTCCTCGTCTTTCTTGTGGTACTCTGGGGGTGTGCAGGTGTATGCGAAGGGGCTCGGGACAAGTAGGATGTACTTAACAGGGGAACAATTTTCTCTTGAGGGTGGGGGGCATTTTGAATATTCAAACGAACATGGATATATGATAGAGCCAAGTGTAAGAGGTACATGAAATTTTAAACTGAGACAGAAGCCCTCAAACAAATATCAAGGGAGATTATGGCAAGTGATGCTGCCACAACCAGCAGCAACATCCCAAAGCCAAGACTCAGCTCTGCCTGTAGCTGGCACTCAGTCCCCCGACCATGCGAGTACTTCAAGGAAAAGCCTGAGAAGCACTGCTGGGACTGGAGAGAGTCGTCACTCACATTTCCCCCCTTCCTCCTCTTCAGCACTATTCCTAGCACATGGGTAACGGCTCAGGAAATGTGTATCCAATCACTACTTGGATGCAAAAATGGACATACGCATTAGGGACAGTGACGTTTATGTGAAAAAAAAAAAAGTCTCTTCACACCAAATCCCCCCAAAATGTCAAGATCTCATCATCTCTCTAATACCAACCTCTCTTTAATACAACAAAAATAATATGCACTGTCATTGTAGGCCACGTGGCACTGAATAACAGTTTGAAGCTTCCATGGGCTGGGCTAGGCTGGGATTCTGTTAGGACTCTTTGGGGTGAGAGGCAGCGGCTCGCACCCTCACCATCCCTGAAAGCACCTCCAGGGCCACAGAGACCATTCAGCCAGGAACAAGCCCAACAGATGGCCTGAGGGGAGAATGGCTACTGAGCTGAAAACAAAAACTAGAAGGGCTTTCATCAACCTGGGGCTAACTAAACTTGCTCGGTCACGGTCAAGGGTGAAAGTTAGTGAGGAGAAATGCGGTATGGGGAAGATTGCGTAAGGCCAGGACAGCCACATTCCAGAGGAGGGGTGGAAACTCAGAGCTGCAGGAGCAAATATCAACGTCTCCTTCCCTGTGACATGGTCATGTACCTGCAGACCTGAAAATAAACCGAAAACTGAACCCAGGGGTTGAATGACCCCTCACAGTTAAGCTCTAAGGCAAAATTGCTTACAGTGGAAACTGAATTGGGCAAACCAGGCTTAGAGCAGTGTTTCATAAGCAGAAGGAATAAAATTAAACAAAAGCTTTCCTGCTGCTTTCACCCTGCTGCCCACCCACTCTGCCTCCTCCAACCCCGACTCTTGCTTTCATTTCTGACCTTCCTGGCCCACTGGGGCATCCCCCCGTCCCCTTCTCTGTCTCCCTTCTCTCACAAGCAAACCTTCTCCAAGGCCGTGCCTCCTGGATGTCTCTCAGTATCCCCCCACCCCTGCCCTCCATGGCCAGCACCTGGTCCACGACTGCTACTCTCTCTCTTCCAAACTGAGAATATAGCCAGCCTGGGGTCCCTGCACCTGTCAGGTGCCTCCCTCGCTCCTTCTCCAACGTGCAGAAAGAGTCCGCGTGCTTAAAGCCCTTTTGTCTTCTCATTGCCCATAGGCTTAAAGTCTAAAACCCTGACCCTAATCGCCTCTCTCTCCCCGGTCCCGTCCCACCTTTGCTCTTCTTCATCCTCAGACACTGTCTTCTTACAGACCACCGGCATGGGCGGCCTTGGTGCGTAGTATGTCCTCTGCCCTCGGAAGCTCTCCTAGGCCCATTTTGCCGGTCATCCCCTTCTCCTTCTTCAGCTCTTCCCTGATGTCTCCCTCTAGGCCTAATTCCCTTCTTCCCAGCGCTTGCCACGGGCATATATGCCCGTAGCAGGGATAACTTTCATCCATTTATTTCTTTCACAATAAACTGAAAACTCCAGGAAGGCAAAGATTGTGTCGTTTCGCTCACTACTTTGCCACCAGTATTTGGAACTGTTCCATTGTAGACACTCAATAGGCATTTGTGGAATGAATGAATGAGTGAATGATCGAATGAGTGATCTGGAAGAATCCATGGGCCCATGGCAACAGCAGCTGTTACTATAGCTCATCAGGATGTGAGTCCAACCTTTCCTTATAAGATGGTCTCAGAGGCCATGTGATGAAGGTGGTCCCAGGCTGGCCACAGCTACTGAGGCTGGAGCCTATGACTACGTAGACCTTCACACAAGAGTGATCCCCAATGACAAAACTGTCCTGCTTTCCACCAGTTTACCTTTCAGCCAAATGTACCCAGCAAATTTTATTGTTTGTCCTGGATATACCAACTGCAGATCTCAGTTCTCCCCAAGCCCAAGTTTTAGATGGCCGGGACTGCTTCAAGGTGAGTCCGATGCTGGGAGCAGCAGGACTGTTTCTTTCGGGCCCTCGGAGACCCAGTCGCCTTCCAGTAGAGATATAGATGCAGACGCAGACACGGAAATAGATAACAGAGAGGCAGCACCACAGAAGAAGGGATTCACCGGATTGTTCACTCCTGATGAGTTCTGGAATTTTTGTACCTTGCATAGCACTTAGGTCCCTACTTATCTTAGTAGCAGTTAAACCGGATTGACACAAAAGACCGAAGGAGAAGCTAGAATGATACTCAGTCAACTGAAACAACGAAGCAGAGTTTGTCAAGCTCTGGGCGCAGTGTCACCTGTCCCCTAGCTGTTGTCCCTCTCTCTGTGATGTGAGTGGATGAGTCGATGTCTAAGTTTCATGAGGCCCTTAGACTAATTGCCATGGTTAGTGCTAGAATATTATCATAACAGGATTTTAGGATTGGAGGGATTTTGGAAGGGCATCATCCAACTGAATAAAAATTTCTTCCTCAAGGAACTTTCTCTTCCTCGTCCTCCTCATCAAACAATGACACTGTTGGAACGGCCTACATGAAGCCCTGAGGTTTTGCACTATCCTCTGAAATCATAAAAGCAAGGATCATATGAAATCTATTGCCCAAACCTCCCAAATCAAAATGTAATTCCAACTCCCAGCAGCCCGAAGGGTAAAGATTCTTTCCCCCTCCCCCCGCTAAGGTAAAGATGCTTTATGATAATCTTTCTTTTCACTTATGTATCACCCCACAATCATATCCATTAGCTCATTTGAAGTCCCAACCATGCTTACTATCCCCCACTTCACAAAGCAGGAGATTAAGACTTGTAAAGGCTAAATGTCTTGTCCAAGGTCATCTAGCTAATTAGTAGGATAGCCAGGATTCAAGCACAAATCTTCTGATTTCAGAACCAGGGCCCATTTCCACAGTACTCTGCTTCCCAGCAGGAGAGAATCATGTTCATCTTATTAATATTAAATTAAGGTCTTATTAAATTATTAGACCTTATTAAATTAAGGTCTCATATATGTATTTGTAATCATTTCGTAAAGTTTTAGTATTAAGGGAAATAATATCCATGTGTCCCAAAAGTAATACCTATTCCCTGCAAAGCAAAAATGTCAGTGGTGTCCCACCAGCTGAAAAATGCTTGCCCGTTGGCACTAGCCAAAAAAAGGAGAAAACGTGTTAGCAATGCATCTTAAGTATTGAAAGATGTCGGTGTTCCTCAGGTGAATGAAAACTCCTGGTCCTGTAAGGACAGATTTTTCCAGATAGCAAGACATCATACTAAATGCCAACTCTATCTCACTTAAAATGCTGAGCCAAGACAGCTTCCTATAAGTTGTCAGTCAAATCAAGTCTGCACTTGCCTTGTGTACTTGAACTGATGAACCATGCTGGGTCCCAAAGAGGAAGCAGAGGGAAGGGAAGACTACCCTTGACCGACTCACATAAGCTGCATTTCAAAACAGATTTAAAAGGAATTTAAGCCAAGCCATAGAAAAGCTCACACTAAAGAAAACAAGTGTTTTAGTTCAGGTTCAAGGGACTTTTAAACTGCAGTATTTAGGCTCAAAAGATGACACTCATGCTATTGTGATCGTGAAGAAAATTGACTGCCAGGTGGAATGAAAGAACAGTGCCACTGCAATCTTTATGAGTAATCTGAAATGAAATGTTTTAAAGCAACTCACTTCTCAACCAAGGCTCTGCAGATGCTACACAGATGACATCTTTCTCATCATAAACATGATGGAAAGTACACTACAGAGGTATTCAAAACCAAAGATTACCAGAGATCACCTTCATTGGAAGTACAGCACAGACCTCGGGCTCCATCCGGGGATATTACACTTCCTGTCTCTTCCCTGCCACTTGGTCTAAAAAGCCCTTGTGGACTTTAAAGGTTATGACTATTAAGTCAACAATCAGAACTCAGTGAGGTTCAGACACATAAAATCTCGGTGCAGAGCCTGTGCAGAAAGACCAAGCAGGCTTCCCCAGCAGGACAGAGTGTGGGCAACGGGAAGAGAAAATAGACGGCTCACGCGCTTATATTCAAATACATTAGCACTTTACAGTTGTCTCATATTTTGTCCTCCCTACATGCCGTGCTTTGGTGAAATGGTATTTACCACATTTTCTGCCTTTTTCAGATAACACAAGTAGGGCACTGGCAGGTTAACTGATTTGCCCAAGGTCATATAAATAGACAATATTAGAGTCAGGACTTGAACTCAGCTCTTCTGGCTCAAGATTCCATTTGTTTCCACTACCACAAACTGCCTCCGTGAACAACAACAGTAGTGCATTCATAGCACTTGACTTTAGCACTTTATAACTCACAAACCCTTTACATTGCACTCTCTCATGTGTCTTCTCAGAAGCCTCAGAGTACAGGAGAGCTCTCAGTCGGGAGTGCATGCGACTCTTGATCTCAGGGTCTTGAGTTCAAGCTCCACATTGGGGGTTGAGTTTACTTAATTAAAAAAAAAAAATTAAGAAATCACAGAGTACAAAAGTGCATTTCCACCCAAATGACCTCTATCCTCTAAGTAGGATGACTAAGATTGACAAATTTTCCAGGAAGAAAAATTGGTGGGATGGTAAACCGGGATTCCTGCCTGAACTGTAACCAGAATGTTTGTATCTCTGCTCCACACAAACCATGGGCTAGGTTAGGAAGCAGCATAAGAACTTACAAAGCATGAAGATTTGCATTTTTTAAAAGTAAGACTGCCAATATCCATGACTACACCACAGCAGACTATTCCAAGGTCTTTCACTAAGCTAGCCTGTTGACATAGTCCAAATTACTATGAAATAGGAAGTAATAAAAGTGCACTCCTTGAAGGCACATTGTAATTGCTGACCAGCCTCTGGCCTGGTTCACGTAAATAATGACAGTCAGGTGGTTTGCAATAATATCTTACATTAGACAGTGCTTACAGTTTACAAAATGCTTTCACATGCATGATCTTATTTGATCACTATGACATTATTGTTAGATATTATTATTACTGTCAGCAAGCCCTCTTGCTCAGCCAAAGGCCCCAACGGTTAAAACCAGAAATAGACAAGACCTCTTAACTCATGCTCTAACTAAAACACATTGTGCTTATTTCTTCTTGCACTTTCTTGAGGCATTGCTGAAGGTGTTTTGCAATGACTTGAAACATCCCAAGACACCAGACCAGGAAAGCCCTGATAGCCTAGAAGACCACACCCCACATGCCACCTTCCTTGCCCTTGACAGGGGGCTGAACACCTACTAACACCCACCCATGATCACACGCTCTCTGCCTGCTCTTGCACCTGAGCCTCTCCTATAAAACTCTAGGTGTCCATCTTGCTGGCAGAGAGGTGGTTAATGCTTGAGCCCGCCCCCTCCCCTGGCTGTGGACACCCGAAATAAATTTCTCCCTTTCTTTTTCCCAACCCCTCCCCTACTGTCTCCTGAGTTATTGGCTTTGCTTGGGATGAGTTTGTCTGAGTTTGTTCAGCAAAAGTGTTGGCAAACCCAGCCAGAAGCCATGCTTTCGACTTGTCCAGCCTCCTCAGGGTTCCCAAGGTAGCTGGGGCAGTGCCATGGCTCACTTGTTCATTTCCTGGGTATAGCGATCTATGATACTGATCTGTGATAGACGGGTAACACTGGTGAATGTTTATACTTGAGATGATTGACGTTCAAGGATACTACACGATTTGCCCATGTTTATACAACTAGGAAATATCAGAGCCCAGGATTCCTTCAGGCTCCCCGCTGAGCAGGATCACTGAAGGCGCCTGTGGGTTAAACTTAGCCTCCCACCTGTCATTGACCAAATCTGGAGGATGCCTGACTGGACCTACCTCTCTCGCACGGCTCTGTTCCCCTTTTCACTTACGCACATTGCTTTTCTCTAATTTTATTTTTCAATCCCTTTCTTTAGTCCTCAATCCAAGCTACTTCCGCCTTGCGTGCCCTCCACACAACCTTCCTTACCTCCTTAAAAAACTTTTCTAAACCCTAATTGTACTCGTCGATGGCCTCCCTGATTCAGAAGCAGCCAGCTGTTTGCCTAACCGTGAGTACCCACAAATGTGAGAAACCAGTGAAAACAAAAATAGCGAGCAAAACAGGCGAATGTTACCCATCTTCCTTGAGCCGCGGAGGTGTTTTAAGGGTTGTAGCTGAGGTGTTGCCTGTGAGCTTGTCAGTTGGAGTCATTGCCTGTAGGCCTGCTGAATGTGATTTTCCTCTAGCACGTTCTCCCTTACTCCTGCTTTCTTGTCCTTGTCCTCAAGATCCAAGGACTCGGAGAGAGAGGTGAGCCAGCCTGTACGAGGGAGGCGGGAGTCCGCACTGCCGGGAGAGCGCCCCTCGCTGCCAACAGCTACGTGACTTTTCAGAGGACACACTGTGCCATAAGAAATGAACCTCCACAGTGGGGTGTGGGGTAGGGGAGAGTAGAGACTGGAAGGCTGTACTGGAAAATGTCTCACAGTTCAGCCTGGTATATTCGCACACACTCTAACCACGTGCTGAATTCAGCACCTTTTCAGTTGGAAAACTACATACGCAGTATTTCTTTTTCCAAAGCTCAAGAAACACAGAAAAATTAGGGTGCGTCTAACATCATGCAAGGGAATGGTTACCAGCTGCTAAACAGGATTTAAACGTGTGAAGACAATTGGTCAGAGATATTTCCAATTTAGGAGTTTGTGGATGGCCTTTATCCAGCCTTTTACTACTTCTAATAGTCATCTGATGGGAAGTAAAGTGACTATAAATTAGTGCCTACTAATTCTGTGTAATAGAACAGAGGTCAATTTGTCTTTTGAAAAAAAGCACAGGCTTGGAGGACAAATGAACCAGTTCCCACGGGTCCTGGTGACTTTCTGAGGTTTTGGATGGGTAAGGTAGCTGCTCTGAATCTTGGTTTGAGGTAGAAAGGGTCACAAAAATCCTATGACAAAGAGAAAGCATGCCTGAAATTAATATAATCTTGTTATCATCCAAACTTAGATTAAAATTTTTTAAATTAAAAAAAATCATAG
Organism: Zalophus californianus; assembly: GCF_009762305.2. NCBI lineage: Eukaryota > Metazoa > Chordata > Mammalia > Carnivora > Otariidae > Zalophus > Zalophus californianus. Next base: position 89,485,877 of record NC_045600.1, read on the forward strand.
AACTTCTATTAAATAAATAAATAAATAAAAATATAATGGGGATTGTAAAGCTTGAAGAGAGAGAGAGAGAAATAAAGCCATGCAGGTAAATTCACCCAGTCACCAGGGCTAGAGGCTGCTTGGCCTAACTAAGCGGAGAAAAGAGTGGTAACACTGGAGATTGCAAACAACAGAAACACTGACAAAATTTTTTTCTGCCCTTAGTCACGGGCCTAGGGGAACCGAAGTGAGTGATGGCTTGTGGCGAGCACAAAGAAGAAGCTGCATCCTCATGCTCTTTGAGGACAATAAGAGACCAGGCCCTACAGTGCATTCCTCCTTCAGCTTCTGCTTTTCATGCCCATGGCTCCTTCAGGACAGTCTGTGAAGACTTTTCACTAATGTCCTGCAGAGGGATGCTTGGGTCCTGTCTCCGATGAGCCAGCAGGCTCACCAACCAGCAGAAAAGGCTCCACAGAGCTACGGGCCAAGCTTTGCAACATGCCTGCCCCCTTCCTCACTACCTGGCATCCCAGCCCACACACCTGAGTCAACAGCAACCATTGTGCCTTCGACCTTGAGCACGAGTCCAAGATTATGGCTCCCATGGGGGAACACAAATCTAGCAAGGCTGCCCCCAGCTTCCCTCTTTCCAGCCTTATCTAGTCCAGTCCCTTCCATGTCTCCTAAAAGGCCTTCACACCTATCTCTTTGCTGGCATAGAGGGCCCTCCATATTTCCATTTCTGTGCATTTACTCATTTCATTCTCTCTACCCTAAGTATTCTTCTACTTCATATCTGCATATTCAAAACCTACCTGTTCTTTGCAAGTCTGTTTTCATGCACCTGGCACCATTCCCCAACTGGCTATCATATGACAAAACTGTAAAGAAGACAAAGTCATTTGGGATTTAGCCAAGACGAGCCATGGAGGTCATAATAATTCTTGTTTATTGAGCACTTACCCCATGCCAGGAGATTTGCCAAGAGCTTTATGCATGTTATTTCGGCGGATCCTCACTGAAATTCTAGCAGATATCAATCCCACTCTGTAGATAAGGAAGCTGAAACTCAGAGGTATTAAAACCTTATCTAGGATGCCGAGGTCATGGAAGTCATTGGGGTGGGCCCTAAGCCTGTGTCATCGGTGTCCTTACAAGAAGAGGGGATGGGGACACAGGCAGGCACAGAGGAAAAACCACACACTGCACAAAGACAGCCATCCACAAGCCAGGGGGAGAAGCTGCAGAAGAAGCCACCCCTGCTGACACCTTGGTCTTGGACTTCCAGCCTGCAGATAGTGAGGGAGTACATTTCTGTTGTTTCTATTGCTGAAGCCATGCAGGTTGTGGTACTTTGTTATGACAGGCCTAGAAGACAGATACAAGGCTATACCAAATGAAGCCTTTCATTTATGAACTGCTTCTTAGTTACAAAAATCTTCCACTTACCTTACCTTGTTTAATCCTAACAACTACCCTCGTTTCTACCCTCCTTCTTTCCTGATGAGAAGACAGAGACTCGGATTTGCATAAATTCATACACTGAATGAATGCCAGAGCTAGAACTCAAAACCAGGTCTCCTTATCCCTACTTCCGTACCCTTACTACCAGGCCTTTAGGCCTTTGGGCTAAGAACTTGAAGTAACAAACAAAATTGCAATAATACTTTAAATATGAAAGAGATCAAGCTATTTTAAATACACCCGCATAAACAACAGATCTGATCAGTATACCCCTTCTTAGGCTGGTGCAAAAAGGGCCTGTGCCTTGTACCTTCTACTTCAGAGGGCCCTGCATGAATTAGAGAAAATGCAAACAAAAAAATCAATATGTTTAAGAAGCTCATGGACACCCTTGTCACTCAAGATCTGGCACTCAGCACTGACCCAGCCTGACCTGGAACTTTAAACATCTGCTCTGGTAACTAACACTGTTCACATCCCAGACAAACACCACTTTGCATCTCTTGCCCTAAGGCCTCATTTTGCAATATACACAGATACTGAATCATTATGCTGTGCACTGGAAACGTAGGTGATATGTTAATTATATCTCAAATTAAAAAAAACAAAAAACAAAAAGTAAGTGTACCTGAATGCCATGAAGGTTTGTGGATTTTGCCACTTGTCCAACACTTAGAGGCAGACACAGCTTCTGGGCATGGAGAGGATTTGTGCTTAGCTAAGAGAAAAGACTAATTAACTTGTCAAATCCTTTCTCTAAGCGTGAACAGTGGAATTGTGCATAATGAAGGACTATTTCCCAGTGGCACTGAGAGTGCTTTTTCCTGCTTCTCTCCACATTCCTGTTCGTAGTTCCACATGGGCTCGTGAATTATCAAGGTATTCACAACAGTTACACATAGTAACTGAGGAATGTTTTGCAATATTAAATAATGCATATTGCTTTTAAATATATATATGTCATGCGTGAATTATGATACCGAGGTTTTACATTAGCACCTAGAGGGACACTGAATGCTACAAAATGCAAATTTATTTTAAGAAACATCTAATAAGATTTAGCTAACTATTCGAAAATTAAAATTAAAAATGTTAGTTTTACCTCTGATTTTATTGAAGCATTTTGAAAATATACATAAAATATATTTTAATTTTATATTTTGACTTTGAGGTTGATTTATCTTCTTGTGAAAATATATTTAAAATACATCTTGAATACAACTACATTTTTAATCCTTTAGATGATCACTATGACTAGAACTCAAATTATGTGAAAAATCACATAATTAGGGATTTTTGCTCAAGTTAAGTGAAGAGAATAAATTTAATGGAATAAATATATGGTAATTTATGAATTATGTATGTCTTCATTTTATTCTCATGCAAATGTCACCAACTCATCAAGAGAGTTCTCAGACGTGTGCATTAATAATTAAATTCAGCCATCTTTGGTACTTTGCCGATTTTCAGTCATTAAAAGCATAGAGCTTTATACATATTTTGTATTGCCATGATGAGGGCACATTTATCAAGGTAGGAAGGTAGAACTTATTTTACAGAACAGTTTGTTAACTTGATTTATAATTTTTAAATATTTAGACATACGGTATATGGGCCTCCATTTATACCATTGCTCTGGGCCTCACAAATGTTGGGGCAAGCATGCATTTCATAGCCTCCCAAAGGTTTCTCTTTGATGATATTGTCTGTATTTATGAGCCCCTCTCTTGTATCGGGCCCTGTGCTCTTGCTGTGGTTAGACAGATGCCTAATGCCCAGGCTCTGCCTTTGTAAGGCTTAAAATGATGGTAGCGGGAGACTGGCCAATAATAGAAGTAACCACAGAGCAAGAGATGGGTTTACTGCAGCTGGGATGACCGGCAAAGGGATCCCACAGAAGGTGAAATCTGGGCGAGGTTCTAAGGGGCAGAGAGGCCTTCACAAGGAGAGAGAATGCATGTTAAGTAAGGAGACATAAAACACCACGGCTCTTGCAGGAACTCAAGCAGCAGACGCGCCAGGGAATAAAGGTGGGGAAGGCGAGAGCCACAGCTGCACCAGCCTTGTGGACCATGCCGAGGCACCTCACATGTCTTCCCTGGAGACGATGGGGGCCTCTGAAGGGTTTCCAGCAAGGGAATACAATGAATATACTTGAAGTTGGACAAGAACACCCTTGAGGTTCAGTGGAAAATTGATTATGGAGAGAAGAGGTTGGAAGCACGGGGAACAATTAGGTTTGGACAGTAATCCAGGGAAGAGAGGAAGGGCCCAGAAAGATGGCGGCAGGAGGGATGGACCCAAAGTGACGGACTTGAGAGATACTTTACTTTTTCAAGTTTTATTTGTAATCAAAGTATCATTTCTTAAATACATACATATTTGTGTAAGTGTGTGTGTGTATATATATATATATATATATATATACACACACACACACATATACCTGATCAAGCTGTTCACTCAACTCAGAAATCTTTCCTGTAACATCCCGGATGGCCTGGCATCCAGGTGTAGCTGGAAGGCTTGCAGGAAAAGACGATCACCCATCCCACCATTCTACCACTCTGGTTTCTAGAAGATGATCTTCTATGTGGAGTAGAAACCTACCTCTGTAAAACTTTACTTACCATGCCAGGTCTATCCTTCACAGTAACAGAATTCTAGGCACTAGAAATTAGAACTGATGGTGTTTCACATAATTTAGGAGCTGTTGTATTTCCCCTCAGCTGTCTATTTCCAGGCTAACCACTGCTAGTCCTTCATTCTTCATAAACTGTGCTCAGGGGCCTTGTCTCCCACGCTCAGCATGCCCGCTGCCCACCGCCCGCCTGCTGTCCATCAGCGGCAGCCCAGCCACGCGACCTCACCTACGTTCTGGCTTGTCAGCAGCTCTCCCCGCATGCAGCACCAAGAAATATTTCATAATTCATATTTGCCCAAATCACACTGTCCTTCCTCATAATTAATACAGACGGCTGAGGTTTAAATGCAATTTTTCATCTCCAGGGCACATTTTTATGAGATTTACCACAAAGGTTTCATTTCTCTCCTCAGAATATAGGAAGATTTTTAATTTACTCCACCAACAGGAGATGGGGGGGAGGTCTCCTCGGTCAAAGACCGGGGATTACAAGTTAAACACAGCTCCCCAAAGGAAGTTACTCACCATCAGTGAAGTAGTTGTTGACAATCTTCAGAGACCATGGATCTTGCTAATTGCCTTCCCTTTCTTTGCGCTAAAGCTTCTGTTAAATGTTTCAAAATACCCCAGGGTGGACTTGCTCTCCTTGCTTGTTTTCTTTCTTTTCCTAGGACTCCAGGACCTAGGTCCTGCCTCGGGTCTTCACCAGGTGCCATCCCTCACCAGCAAGGTGAACCTGGGGCAGCCTTTTTACTGCTTAGAGTCTCAGTTTCCTGACCTAGAAACAAAGGGCTGGAGTTTGGTAGGGCTGAAATGAGATGATATGTGGAAAACACTTGATTAGCCTTTTGTAGGGAACATAGTTGGGATTGCTGCATAAAATACAAGACACCCAGGGAAACTTGAATTTCAGACAAACAATGAAAGACTTTTAGTGTGTATCCAGATATGACACCCCTGTCCTTTCCTCTCCTTTCTTTCCTTCTCCTTCTCTTCCTTGTCTCCCCTTCATTCTTTCTCCCTCCCCAGCACCTAGTTCTAATCTTACAGACATGCCAATAGTAACATGACTACATTCTGAGTTTTGTTTTGGGGGGGCAACCATACCCGTTGTTAGTGGTAGGGTCCAGCAGCCTGGAAGGCAGTCAAGGAGACACAAGATGGTGGAAGCGTATCTGTGGTGTGTGGGCTGGAGGGTTGTTTTATACCCCTTCCTTTTTAAAGACTCTTGCTTGGTGACTAAAACATCAAGTTTGCCCACATGAACAGCTCACTTCGGCCTACTCAAGGCTTCACCAGAAATGGAAACTTTTGTTTTGATCATCAGCACACTTCAAAAAAAGCAATGTATTACAGAGTATTTTTTCATTTTTCCTGCCTTCCCTCATTCTTTCTTAGTTTGCTTCTTCATGAAACCCCCAAAGACTATGAGGAATATTCAGAAGCACTAAAGTCATGTTTCACACTCAATATTCTCTTGCTCTACCTGAGCATCATTAAGTCCAAACCACTCCAAACTTATAGGGATTTGGTATATTCACAGGATCCCCCAAGGATGATGATACAATAATTCTACACCTCTTGGTTCCAGACTTTAAATACACCTACATACAGACAATACATCATGGGCCCTTTGATATATTATCAAGATTGCTTGCCCACACTCTAATGAAACACACACACACACACACACACACACACACACATACACACACACACACACACACACACACACTTTTTCTTGTCTTTTTCCAAAGAGAAGGAAAGGGTCACCCAGGTTTTCACTTTTATGAAAACAATGAGACTTTCTTCCATTCCCAGAAAGCCCATTTTTTAATCTGAGCATCCCACGACCAAGAAGGGATCCTCTCCCTGCATGTATACGACAAACCACAAAATGTCAGCCAACAGGATCACACATACCATACGTACCTATATTAAATTCTCCTTCCATTAGTTGCAAGATCTATAGCACTCTCCTTGAAGGAAGAAAAAAATATTAAAATGCTTCGTTTCCTTCCCAGGATATATAAATTAGTATAGTTAGTCTCTCAGAATAAAAACATGTTTAGATGGATTCAGGACACTCCATTTGAAATATCTGCTACCCTCAAATCAAATTTTCACTGCCGTTGAGTGGCAAGGGGCGATGCCCTGGGATCAGCGAGCTGCTAAGATTCCTTCTGCTGGAGTGTTTAATTTCATTTTACTTTCCACAAATAAGCATGCTTGAAGCCGCTGCCTTTCCTTCCTCTAGAGTAATCGAAAAATTTAATTCACATTAAGCCAGAAAGGATGCTGTTTTTCCCTAAGGTCACCCAAGGCAAACATCTTAAACCTCTAACAGCCCATCAGTCAGAGATGCATGTCTCATCCTTTCCTGATGAGGTGCCTCTTGCAGCCAAACAAAGCCTTCTGCCTAGCCCCACGCCATCCTCCACACCCCACCCACTCAGCCCATGGCTGAAAGTCACCCAGAGAGGCTCGTAGGTACCTCTCTAGAGTCAGTGCCCAACTCTGATTCCTAAGATGCCTACAGTATACATCCCAGGCACCCCCTCCACTTGGAGATGTATGAGTTTCTAGGCTTCATTTCTGCTTAAAAGATTAATGTGAGTGGGAACCAAAAGCTTCTTTGCTACTGCAATTTGAACTGCAAGCAGCTTACCCGAGAATGAGTATTTCACCAGGGCCAGGTTATGCTTCAAATCTTATCATCCCCTCCTTAAAAACCAATAACATTTTGCACTTATACAATGCCTTTTATCAGCCCCAGGTAATACACCATACATCGCTTTATGCCAGAGATGAATAAATCATTAATTGTTCATAATGCTTCACATAAGCACTTTCAGATCTTCATGTAAAAGGATTCAATCAAGCACAATGGCATCTATGCGTATTTCTCTTTTATTCAGGTATAAAATGTGTGCAGTGACTTAGAAATGACAAATTTCTCATGACCACAACCAAAAACATATCACTAAGATGACCAGGAACCACAAAGGTGGGAGACATTCTGCTCACGGATCACAGGACTTTTTATCAGAAAGACTCAAGGAGCTTCCAAGGAAGAAGAAAAGAGTAAGAAGCATCTAGGAATTCTTACTTAGAAAAACACCTAAGAAGATAGATTCCCCTTCTGTCAGTAAAGCACAGAATTTCTCAGGTACTTCTCCTTCAAAGATAATACATTTCTTTCTTTCTTTTTTAAGGAAGAAAGGTCATGTATTAAAACAACACGAGATCTTGTAACCATTCCACCCGATTCAGTTCCTGGATTTTTCTTTACTTCCATTATGGAGTTAGAATTTATGCTACAAGGGGGAATCACATGGCCACAGGGGCTGAATCAGAGTATCCGCCGTGAGTCCACCTGGAAGGAGGGTGGGGGACATTTAGAAAGGACAGGGGTGTGTCTGATTCCATGTGGGCAGTTATTCACCCTGGTCTCATGTCTCCGGTTCGGGCAGAGAGAAGCTGCAAGTAGAATGACAATGCTTTACATTCAAAATCCATCTTTGCCAAACATGGGGCAGGTAGGGGGCTTTGCTAGTTTTCCTCCATTTGAGCCAGACTCATTCTCTGCCCTCAGCTTGTGTAAGCTTCATTGTTTCAGGCGGCATCAGCCCCGGGGGTGCTGTGGCATCTCAACAATGGTAACAACATAGCACGGACTCCACAGGCCCTTCCACAGATCACAGAAGCCCCAGATCCCTCCGAATCCCTTCCTCCAAGCTTCCCCGAGGGCGTGGCTGCCACAGCCCACCCTGGCCCACTCCCGGTGCCCACCGCGTCCCCCATGGTTCTGCCTGTGGGCTGGCTGTCCGGCAGCATCAGCCACCGCTCCTCTGCTCCTCTGGGTCTCCTGCCCATCGTCACCCCCCTTTTCCATTCTACTCCAGAATGGGGAGGGGGCAGCGCATGAGCTTTCTTCTCCTCACTCCATGGGGAGTTCCACTACTGGACCGTAAACACCAGTGCCCTCAGTCCTCAGTTTTCAGGACTTGATGGAGACTCAGGATGCTGTCATTTCCTTTGGCTTCTTGTTCATTACAGCTATCCTCACTACCACATCCCCTCCTCTACAGACTCGGGGCCGTTGTCTACCCGGGGACTGGGCCTGAGACACTCCAGAAGTAAGACCCTTTTGTCTGCCGATGACAGAAGTCCACATGATTAATTTAAACAAAAATGGAAATTTGCCATATTGTATTTAATTTTTAATAGATTATCTCACTGAACCTCACGGCAAGGACACAGAGGAACCTCAGGAACAGACCCAAACTAGAATGCCTTTATGACTGCTTCTCTGAGTTTCTCCTCTGCATGCTTTCAGATACACCCACATTACTCTTTCTTGCTGTAGGTTGAGCTTCCCAGGCCACCCACAGGTCCCTCTGAGGCTGGAACTTCTAAGTCCCAGTTCCAGATTCCCAGGGGAGGAACCACGACTGACCCAGTGTGGCTTGGGGTCTGGACTAACCAGCTGTGGCCAGTAGGTCAAGATGACATCATTAGAATATGGTTATCACAGGAGTCAGCAGAGTGAAGAGTTTCCAGCAAAAGCAGAAATTAAGTAAACAGCTCCTTAAGTGTGTAAAACAGGTCCTCCGGCATTGGCCTCTGACTGAGCTTATGTATTTCAACTCTCCCTCCCTGCCCGTAGAGCTCCTTCTTCACATTTTAAATGCCATGGCATGGAGGTCGTTGCTACCAGACGGATGCCGGAGGCTTGATCCAGGAGAGAAAGACTTCAGGCCCAGAGTCTAGTCAGTGTGGCTCCCATGAAACATCCTCACCCCCTTCTCCAGTTCTAACAGCTCTCCCCCCACACCTAGAGGGCAGGTATTCCATGATGGGCTCACAGTGTGCTGCACAGCACTCTTTTTAGATAGCCCGGGCAACCCGGCACTGTGGGATCGGGCTGGTTGGCTTTGGATGTTGGTTCCATCACTTACTTACATATTGGCTTGAGGGTCTTCAAGCCAGCTATACACCCTTTGTGAACCTCAGCTTCATCATCTACAAATGGACACAATAATACCCATTTCAAAGGGTTGAAATGAGCTAACATATGCCAGGCAGGTAAAAAAAAAAAACAAAACAGTGCCTGGTAAATTTTAAGCCCTCGGTAGAAGGTTCCTTTTGTTATTGTTATTATTATTACTGTCGTTAATATTAACCTTTACAATAAAACCTACAAATGCCATTTTAAAATAGGCAAAAACCTGAAACTAATATAACACTGTATGTTAATATAACTACACTGGAATTAAAATAAAAATTAAAAAACAAAATAGGCCAACAATCTTCAGGTTGATTTCACAACTACAGACCCTACCCCACGTTCCAAAACACTCAATAGCACATTCTAATAAAGCAAAATGAAAGCAGATAGTAAATATTAAGGCCTTTTTGTCTGGTTTTTTGTTTGTATTCTCTGACACCTTCAGGAAATGTCATCTCCTAATCAGAACAATAAGAATGAAATAAGAAAAAAATGCATAAAGGCCTAAGCACTGTGCCTAGACATCGAACATATTCAACATGTGGTGACTGTTGTTTTATCACTATAACTAGTATGATTATGATTATGATTATTATTAGTCCCAAGGGGAATGATGCTTGAATATTCATTGGCAAATCCTTTAAGGTGGTCATTTCACTGACTACTGTGCAAAGCCATGAAACTTCCTTTCCTGGCTAAGTTTGAAATTAACGTATATATGTGGGATTGGATATAAATCAATATGTGAAACTCAAAGGAACTTTTAAAAATGTCTTTTCAATGTAAAGGGAATCACTGATTAACACAGCAAAGAGAAGAGTTGCTCTGGGAAGCTGGCAGTGTTTGGTGGTTATTGCTGGATTCAGCTCCTGCTAAGTTCCACACTGCTCTCTTGCTCAGGCAGCTTCCTAGCTTCTGAAATAAGTGCCGTAAAACCTCAAGGCAAAGTATACAACTTTCCACCACACCTTGACCAACTTCTCTCAGGTGTCGGTGACCTAGATGCACCATAACACCGAAGGCAGGAATGAATGTTGGCTTCTAAAACGTGGGATGCCTCTCCCTGCTCTGGGCTTCCACCCGGATCTCCGAGCCAATTTGGGAAGAGTTCTAAGGGGATCACTGGGTAGGAATTCTGGAAGGGGAGCTACCTAGTATGGATGCCACTGTAAAAATAGTGTCCTCTGCAAAGAAAATCTATGACCTGGTGGCAGCCATTACATTCCTTGACCAGGGCCTGCAAAAGACATCTTCTTTAGGCAGGCACAAGGGAAATGCTGCTTCTCCAGTCCTGCTAGATGTGTTCTCTGTGTTCAGTATTGATTTTTACTTCAGCAGAATAGCAAAGGCATGAGAGCATGAAGGAGACAGAGGTGGGTTCCCTTCCCTCACCATGGGCTCTGAATGATGAGTCAAAGCAACTCTGAGCCACTCCTTATCTTTCCCATGGTAAGAGAAATTGAGCTGGGGACTCTCCTCTAGTTAGGGATAGCTGTGAGAACAGAAGCGTGCTATGTGGCTCCCTGAGAAACACATCTTTCCCCCACCTCTTATCACTCTGTCTCCAGGCACATAGAGCCTGTTTAGGGTGTTGATAACCATTACAATCGTCCACATACAATTTCAATGTGGATGAAAGTGTGCCATATTTAGAGTGGATTTTCCTTCCAAAGTAGAAAATTGTTATCTTCTTTATTTCTCTGAGTTTCTCAAGAGTTCTGCAAATTATTAAGCAGATTTATTAAAAGATTTCTTTCAGACCACAGAGACTGATCCATACAAAGCAAAGGTTTGTGCTGGGCAGATCCAGTGAGTCTGCCTCTTCGAGGGGGAGAAACTGCTTCTGAAGAACTAATACACACCTGGTTTCAAACCTCAGCCACTGGCAAGTATGTCCTAGTAAGAGACATTTCCTGTTTCTCTGACAGATTGGCCCAGGGCTGAAATTTAATCTAATATGTCAAAAGTGGTAGGTGGGAGTGGGGTAGAAAGGCAGAGAAATGCTAAACCTCCGCAGATTTTTACAGTAGTTTGAGACAAGTGCGGGTATTAGTTGGCATTGATAAGCAGTAAAAGTAAACATTGCAAGATGAAACAATAAAGAACTTACATGCACCTCTACATTTGTATGTTTTAAATGATATAACAGTCACACCAAAAGTAAGATGTGGACATTCACATGCAAAAAAAAAGGGGGGGTGCTCCTGGGTGGCTCAGTCGTTAAGCATCTGTCTTCGGTTCAGGTCATGGTACCGGGGTCCTGGGATTGAGCCCCGCATCGGGCTCCCTGCTCCGCGGGAAGCCTGCTTCTCCCTCTCCCATTCCCCCTGCTTGTGTTCCCTCTCTCACTGTTTCTCTCTCTCTGTCAAATAAATAAAATCTTTTAAAAAAAGTTTAAAAGAAAAAGAATCTAGACACAGACATTACATTCTTTACAAAAATTAACTCAAAATAGATAACAGACCTAAATGTAAAATGCAAAACTACGAAACTCCTAGACAATAGAGGAGAAAATCTAGATGACCTTGAGTGTGACAATGACTTTTTAGATACAACACCAAAAGCACAATCCATGAAAGAAATACTTGATGAACGGGACTTCATTAAAATTTTAAACTTCTGCTCTGGAAAAGACATTGTGAAGGGAATGAGAAGGAAAGCCACAGACTGGGAGAAAATATTTGCAAAAGACACATGTGATAAAGGTCTGGTATCCAAAATACACAAAGAACTCTTAAAACTCAACAATAAGAAAACAAACAACCCAATTAAAAAACTGGCAAAAGTACTAAACAGACACCTCACCAAAGAGAGTATACAGATGGCAAATAGCATATGAAAAGATGTTCCACATCATATGTCATCAGGAAAATGCAAATAAAGCAACAATAAGACACCAGTACACTCCAAAATCCAGAACACGAGCAACTCTAGATGTTGGTGGCAATACAAAATGGTACAGCCTCAACGGGGCTGTTTCTTACAAAATGGAACATTTACCTAAATGAGTTGAAAATTTATGCCCACACAAAAACCTGCACACGATTGTTTAGAGCCGCTTTATTCATAATTGCCAAAACTTGGAAGCAACCTAGAGGTCCTTTAGTAAGTGAATGGATAAATAAATGGTAGGACATCCAGACAATGGAATTGTATTTATCACTAAAAAGAAATGAGCTATTGGGGCGCCTGGGTGGCTCAGTCATTAAGCATCTGCCTTCGGTTCAGGTCATGATCCCAGGGTCCTGGGATAGAGTCCCACATCGGGCTCCCTGCTCCGCAGGAAGCCTGCTTTCCCTTCTCCCACTCCCCCTGCTTGTGTTCCCGCTCTCGCTGTCTCTCTCTCTCTGTCAAATAAATAAATAAATAAAATCTTAAAAAAAAAAAGAAAGAAAGAAATGAGCTATCAAGCCATGAAAAGACATGGGGGAACCTTAATTGCATATCACTAAGTGAAAGAAGCCAATCTGAAAAGGCTACACACTGTATGATTCCAACTATATGACATTCTGGAAAAGGCAAAACTATGGAAACTATAAAAAGATCAGTGGTTTCCAGGGGGTAGGGAGAAGGCAGGGATGAATAGATGGAGCAGAGAAGATTTTTAGGGCAGTGAAACTATTCTTTAGGATTCTGTGAAACTGGATATATATCATTACATTGTCCAAACACTTAGAATGCACAACATCAAGAATGAACCTGGGATAAACTATGGTCCTTGGGTGATTAGGATGTGTTGACGCTGATACATCTATGGTAACAAATGTCCCCATTCTTGTGCGGGACATTGATAGCAGGGGAGGTTAGGCCTGTGTGGGCACAGAGGCCATATGGGAACCTCTTTACCTTTTGCTCACTTTTGCTCTGATCCTAACACTGTGAACTCCATTCAAAAGGAAAAAAAAAAAAAAAAAAGATGAGGTGACATTATGATGAAGTCCCCTCCCACGGGAGGGACAAAGGAAGATGAAAAGGAAGTGGAAAATGTACCAGTCAGATTTTAAAATTCAACTTCTTGTCGTTTCAGAGCGGCAGGGACACAAACCCACTGCACAAACCTTTGTCTTCTGGTTTGTACTTGTTTCCTGCTGAGGGGACACATCTGCATTCCAAATCCCCACCATCTTTCCAGTCGGCTGGCCTTCAGAGTCTGATTTCTGGACTCTGTACCCCTCCTAGCATACTATAATTAGGAAGCTTAGTCATTTCTCTGACTCAGAGGCAGGCACCCCATGACTTGGATAGGGTGGAATGACACTGCAGCCAGCATCCTTACTGTAGCCAGGAAACATTCTTTACATACACACAAATCATCCAAGAGCATTCCAGAAATAAAACAGCAATTTTCTAAAAGAATATCTACATTGCACTTGTCTTTAAATATGGCTACCATCAATAGATTGATTTCGCTAATTAATTGCATAAATCTTATTGAGGCACTGAGGACATAGTTGCTGACCTTGGGGACAAGAAGACTGTCTTTTAAGATAGACTTACATGCAAATAATTACAGTCTGATGTGCCTAGTTCAACATTGGAGGATTATTCAGAGAAGGATGATTTTGGAGAACATAATCAGCATTGCACAGAAGCGATAAATAAAACAGAAAGATTTCCCAGAGGAGGGGGCATTTAAGAGAAATCTAGAAGGAAATATGAGCACCGTCCAGGCCATCGGGGCAGGGGAAAGGCAGTACAGCTGAGGATACAGCAAAGGTCCCAAAGCAAGAAAGCACATGCAGTGCTAGAAAAGGTCCCAGTATTTCTTTTTTTTTTTAATATTTTATTTATTTATTGGACAGAGACAGAGACAGCGAGAGAGGGAACACAAGCAGGGGGAGTGGGAGAGGGAGAAGCAGGCTTCCCGCGGAGCAGGGAGCCCGATGCAGGGCTTGATCCCAGGGCCCTGGGCTCATGACCTGAGCCGAAAGCAGGCACTTAACCGACTGAGCCACCCAGGCGCCCTGATACCAGTATTTCTGAAGCAGGGAGGCAGGGGAGTGGGTGGTAGGGGATGAGGCTGAGTAGGGAGGGGTCAGACATGGAAAGGCCTTTAGGTCATGCTAAGGGAGACCATCACTCTGGGAGAAGCCTTTGAAGGGTTTACACAGGAGGTTCCCACACAAACAACCAGACGAAAGGACAGTCGGAGGCCACCTCAGAAAGCCAAACAAGGGACAAGACAGCAACAGTGCTGGTAGAGAGGAGACGAGTGAGATGAGAAATATGAAGAAAAAGAGAATGAATAAGATGTGTTTTTCAGGAATGGCAAGTGAGGGAAAGTGAGACGCTAAGGACACACCAAGGAATTTGGCTCAGGGGGCTAATTACATGGCTGGGTCTTTCTTTCACTAAGATCTGGACTACAGGGGCAGAGGGAATGCAGACTTCCTGTGGAGATGAGAGATGCCAGTTGCTGGCATAAGGAAGTACTCATTAGATGAATGAGTGCATGTTGAATGAATGAAATGTCAAAGAGCAACAGTTGGGATAAATACACTGCTCATCTGTAGTATTGTGTCCATATGGCATGAACATCGGCACAACCTGATTTGCAGAATCATAGACTGATGGCCTACCACCAATGTTATATCTCAATCCCACCTACCATTACCTCAGAGCTCGACCTCTTCCCCCTCCCTAATATCCAAAACCCCAGCCCCATCCTCCAGCTTGAGCAGGAGGCCATAACCACCGCAGGTCACACGACTCCACGTCAGGTCTGAGAGCCATGCGCAAGATGCGCCTTCTCTCTCTCTCTTTCTCTCTCTCTCTCTCTCTCTCTCTCTCGGTCCTCATTTTTATTAAAGAAACAATAATGCCCACCCCACCCACTGCACACCCTCCCTTTATGGGCATCTTGAAATGGTAAGTTATTTAATACAATTGGTCACATTGTGTGTTGTAAAAGTAACAGTGTTGATGTAAGCCCACTTGCCAGAAACTAGTCGGTGAGAACTTAGCCTTATATTCCAAATGAGTTTGGTGAAGCTCATTCCTTCATGTCTTTTTCTTGCTAAGAGTGCATAATCTCAGTTTTCCCTCCAAAACTACTTGCTCATATATGCCACAATGGCCAATTCTTCGGGCTGCTGTTGTTATAAATTGGTAACAATTGTTGAGCACTTATTACTCGGCAAGCACAACGGCACACCTTATATCATTTCATCCTTACAACACCATCACCGCAATGTTAAATATCTCCATCTTTCAGCTGAGGAAACTGAACCTCCCAACTGTTAATTAAAACGCTGAAGGTCCCGCACTAAGTAAATGCGGCAGCCAGGATTTGCAGCAGGTTGTCTAAATCTCCCAGTCGTGAAGCTGCACTTGAGTCAAATGCGGAACCGCTACTTCAGAACTGCCCAAGGAGAAGAAAGTCACTTCACGGGCTAAAACCTAAAAGTATGTGGTAGGTTTTCCTATTCCCTGCAGTTGCCTAAAGTCTCCCTGCTTGGAAATGCATAGAACATCGAAGCAGAGAGGCAAAGTGTTTCAAAGAGCCTTCAGATGTGCTATATACCTTTTAGACAAGCGCAATTTTTACTTTTAAGAAAATAACAAGAACCCCTTCATCTAAAATTTCCTCTGGCGCTCACATTTCAGAGTGTGCGTGTATGTGTGCACATGCACGTGAGCGTGTGTGTGCATGCATGCACATGATGCAATTCTACTCCCAAGTTTTTATCCACAAAGAACTGCCATTAAATGCAAGCTGACAGCAGAGGAAAGGAGGCATAATCACCAGCTATCTACGCAATTTTTTTACCCACTCAAATGGGGCCATCATCCGAACTGAGATTAATCCTGGCACCCAAAAGCTATAAAGGAAAGCTTCTTTCCTCAGGAGACACCTTAATCAAGACCCTGACCAATGTCAGATAGAAATCTCCCCTAGAATATTAGGAAACCATTGCAGTGTGAAGCCTCGATGTGGCCAAATGCAGTGCCCCTCTATTCCCAGCCCCCATTTTGAAAACTGGCATTTGTCTTCTGATTTTCTTTCCCTTTCAATTTGTTTTCCTGTCAAAGGGATCTCTCCCCCCTTCCCTACTCCACAGCACCACCTGATTGAATTCCATTCAGGGCTCCTGGTGGTCCTGTTCTCCAAGCCAACTTGATGGAGCCCTTTTGCCTGTTTCATGCCATCCATCTCTCCGGGCAACTGAAATTGTGCTGCAAAATGTAGTGCTGCTTCATGGGACCTCATTAACACCAGCTCCAAGGGAAGGCACTTCAACAGAGGAGGCATTAAGCATCTAAACAGCACACTGAGACAGCAAAGACTTCAAGAGCATGGCAGACAAGTGATAGAAATCGAGTCACTGATGTAAAAGGCTGGGCGGTACACAGAGGGCCAAGGGAAGCTTTTCAATTTATATTTCATGTTGATATCACATTTGTTCCCACGTAGCAAGGATAGGTCCTGAAAATAGAGAGATGGCAGAGAGTTTGTATGCCTCCTGAGGTTCCTAGATTCACCTGAAGTGAAGCCAGAAATAATATCATAAAACTAATTTAGCCATCACACCAATAGGCTCCTCAGCCATGAGACAGACTGGATAATTATATGTTTCCTGCAATTTCTGACACTTGGCTAGTTTCAGCAAATGGCACTTCTAAATATATATTGCTTTGTCACAGCTACCTGTCTACCTCGGTTTTTCTTCAAGGGACAGAAACAGAACAGAAAGTTAATTATGAAGATGGGGAAATCCAAGTCATTTCAGTCTAATTGAATTAATAGACCCCAAAGTCAGATGCCCTTGGTGATCAAGGACACAAGGTAATCAAGACACGGGTTCTTATGGTCCATGCAGGTGGTACCACCTCAGAGCAGTTCCTTTACCCCGGAGACTTCATCTGTAAGAGAGGAGATTGGACTAAAGATCCCCTGCAGTTCTGGCCTGTGTGATCACTAATGCTGCGTCAGCCTCCACCTTGTCCCATCCAATCGTTTGTGTTTCTCTGTTCTCTGTATTAAGGCAGAAAGATTTCCCCAACCTTTTATGCTGCCTGTCCACTCATTCCCCTGAGTCCTTATGGAAAGATACCCAATTTTCTCGTGTCTTTCAAAATAAATTTTGATTTACACATCTATTACAAACAATGTACAGAAGCCAAGAGCTCTCATTTGGCAGAATAGGTGATGTGGTTAAGATGAGGGCAAGGCTAAAGTCTGGATGCCACAGTCTCTGGCCAGTCTCTGGTCCTCCCTACCCAAAGATGCATGCCCAGCAGAATTTGCCCCACCTTCCACATTAAACAAAAGCAGATTACACAGAACCAAAGGGAGAAACAGCCAACAGAAGAAATTAACATTTTTCCTGTCCAATGACCTAAGTAGAAAAAAAAAATGTGTGATGAAATATGGTTCTATATGATAGGTGACCCATAAATGACATTTACTGAGAATTAATATGCCAACTGCTATTCTAAGGATTTAATTCCTTAATTTGTTAATCCATTGTAGCAACTCTGTGAGGAAGGAACTGTTGTTAGCCCCATTTTATAGATGGGAAAACTAAGATACAGAGAAGTTAAACAAACCTCTGAGGTCAAACAGCTGGTAAATGGAAGAGGTGGGATTTGAACCTGGACATTCAGATTTCAAAACCTGTACACTTACCACTACACTATACTAACCATTGTGAAGACTCATTATTATGCCTTTAGGAAACAATGATAAAAGCCATGATATAATGTGGAAAGCTACCCCAGGAGTGCATAAGGCATGTCTGGAGTGTGTGTGCTGATGTTCAGGTTTCTGTATATTAATGGCCAGATGTTAATTAGGGATGGAAGGGTCATGAGCACACCTACAGCAAGCAGAGGCAGAATGGCTCTGGGTCGCAGGCTGAAAGAGGACTATGGAGGAGAAGAGTTACTTGAGGAGTAAGGCTTGGAAGAATAAGGACCCGGGACAGTGGAGCCAGCCTACAGTAGTGTAAAGTCATACAGTAGTCAGAGCCCATAGTAGCATGAAGATTTAAGCTTGAATCCTGATCATCCACGGATTAGTTACAGAAGCTTAGCTTTTTGGTTTCATTGCTATGTCCCACACCATCCTAAAACTTAATGATATCAATAATGTTTATTTTGCTTATGAACCTGCAATTAGGTCAGGACTTAGCAGGATCAGCTTGTCTCTGCTATACCATGCATATGCTGGGGTGGCTTGACATTGGGGGCTGGAATCACTGGAAGGCTTAGCACTTGGTGCTGGTTGTTGGCTGGGACCTTAGCCAGGGCTATTGGACAGAACGTCCACATGGGACCTTCCCCAGGGTGGCTGGGATCCAATGGTAAATATTCCTAAAGAAAGAGAAAGAGCTAGACAGAACAATGTCACCTTTTATTAAACCAACCTGAGAAGTCATGCAGCATCACTTCTAAAACATTGTACTTGTTGAGGCAATCACAAAAACCTGCCAAGTTTACAGGGGAGAGAAAATGGACTTCCTCCCTGGGTAGAAGAGTCACAAGGCTCTGGATGAGCCATGCAACAGGAACTATTGCTAAGACCATATTTTGAAACTACAAGCTGCCATACTTGGGTTAAGTCATTTGATTCTTTTGAGCCTCAGTTTCCTTATCTGAAGACTTAACGTAATAACATTTCACGGAGTTCTTATAAAGATTAGAGATAATGTAGGTTATATGCTTACACACAGTAGATGTTCAATACCAATTTCAGTCCAGGATGGGGGTTGGACATGGGACAGCAGAAATGATCCCTTGCTCCTTAGATGGCTGTTGATACACCTGTACCTGGACAAGGAACAAAGCTTGTTAGAAACAGAATAAGACTAAAGGCCAAACCATACATTCTTCAGGCTCTTCCTAGTTATTCTGAGAACATCTCACAAGGATCTCATCTTCAGGAGGTATCAGCTCAGTTCTGGAATGAAGACAGTTCATGGGTCCCGTTATTATTGCATTGATGTTAGGGCTTTTAGGCTGAATGTAAACAACAAGTAACTAAATGTGAGTAGTTAAACAATAGGATTTAGAAGGAATCTTGATCTCATTTTTGGGTGTTTACTCCTGTGAAGAGGAAAACTCTTTACAAATGTTCTGACAGAAGGACAAACTTCTGGTATTATTCCCAGAATCAAAAATTCTCCCTGAATAAGTTTTGAGCCTAGGATATTCACAGTCGTTCACAGCAAGCCAGTTTAAAATATTTAAGATACAAAAATCTGATGTAATAAACGTAATTCAGATTCAGGATTTTCAAATGAGACAACCCATGGATTGTTAAAGACAAGTCCACAGTCTTTGGGGGTAAGTCCATGAGTTAACCAGTAAGGTGCAGATGCAGTCCTAGATGAGGCCCCCCTGAATAATTCAGTGGATGTGACAAAGCCACACTTCAGGGAAATTACCTCATTTTTAGGCCAAGATAGTGGTGCAGTTTCAGGGGAGGCTCCCTCTGTTGAGCAGCAGCTTTCTCACTGAGTCCAACTTTCTACTCCTTCCACAAGTGTTGAGGAAGAAAAGCAAAACAAATGGGTTAAAATGCACTATGTCTCAAGATACTATTTGTGAGGTCACAAAGAAGTTCTTCAAAAGGGAGAGATGAAAGGGGGTCCAGCTTTCTGCTGGCATTTGCAGCATTACCGTATGACTTTGAGCAGACCTAAGAAGCTCTTTCATTGCCCAAGAACAGTTGCACCTCTGTCAGAACAGCCCTCATGACTCGTGTGGCTCAGCAGCAAAGGAGGGATAAGAGCAGATGTGAGGGGGAAGATCACAGCAGAGGGAAAATCACTTGAATACAACCCAAAAGGTGGGGGGCAGGGGGACAGAACACAAAAGAAGGAGGAACATGAGGAAAAGAGGAAAAGAAAGACGTGTGTGCTGTACTCTGGCAGAGCACCTGTTGTCTTTAGAGACAACCGCACACCAAGGAGGGAATGAATTGTTCCTTCTTGATCATGAAATTGAGCACCAGTGCCCAGATAATGTCTCAATGGCAAGCACACACCTACTTTCTCTGCTGGTTTCATGCAGCAGAAGCTTGATCTATGTTGGAGAGTGTGGGGAACTTATTTACCAGTTTTCCTTTAAAATATCAGCACTTTAATAGCACCTACCGTGTGCTAGGTATTTTGTTAAACTCTTTTTAATCTTCTCAACAATCTAAGAGGCAGATGAGGAAAATGACAACCTTGTTTCTTTCAGGTAATCATGGTTCTCCCCATCTTCATCCATCACCACCACATTAGCAATCATTATTTTTTTTAGCTTTCACTGTGTATCAGGTGCTTCTTACATCATCTTATGTACTTTATCATTTCAGTCCTTTCACCAACTTTATGACATGGACACTATTTTTATTTCATTTTTCAATGGAATGTAAATATTATCATTTTATAATGACTTAGAAAGTTTATCATACATGAAGTGACAAAGCTAGTGAGTGGCAGATCCAAGAAAAGGACCAAGTTCAGCCTGTCCTCAAAGCCAGGGCCCAAACCAGCATGACTCTCAGCCACACACTCATAAAGCAATAAACACTCCTTGCTATTTCTCATGCATTAAGCATTGTGAGAAACTCTGCTCCCATGGAATTCAGTCAGAGCCAAAAAGTTCCCTGCTATTTCCACTCTCTGGTGGGTGCATTACCAGAAACCAGGCACTGAGTCATAGAACATTAGCGCTCTCCCTCTCCACTCTACCCCCCTTATATCCACATGGAAATCTAGGTCCATGGTGTCGAAATCAGGATTCAAATCTTATGACTTCAGTCTACTACTACCCTCTTTCAGGAAATCCCTGGCTCTGAAACATGGATCTATATTAATCAAGTCAAATTCTGCTGGATGTTTCCATCTTAACCAGATGACAAAGCACAGGACAAAGGACTAGAACATAAATTTCACATCCACTTTCATTGCTATCATGATTAGAGAGCTTCTTCTGTCCCATTTTCTGAGTGGTGTGGGAAGGGAGTCTGATTTTATCCTCTGTGGACAAACTTCACTTGCTGAAATGACTTCTGCAAACTCCAGAAATGGACTTAATTTCGTTAAAATTAATTCAGATTTGTCAGAAAATCTACTTCAAAATGTTTGTTAATTATTTTGTTTCCAGATAACAGACAACCACAAAGCAAATCCAAGATGTATGATGAAATTTTTTAGTAGCAATCCCAAGTTTGGTCATGATCAATTGACAGTTCCCCTGAAAATTTTATTCATTTCTTTATTTAAAACAAGACAAAACATTTACTTTGTACTATTTATACCTTGTGTAGTGACAGGCAGCAAGAGACACACAAGGACAAGACAGGCTTCTGGCCCCCAAGGAGCTACCTATATCACAGAAGGGACTGGCATGTCTACAAAGGAAATCCAACAGAGCATCCTTATAGCAAGTTAATCAAAGACCTTTATACAGAGAAACCCTAAGAACAGGGATATGAACAAAGATGGAGTTCAAAGATCTCTTTCTAATTCCATCAGCTGGATAATAATCAAATGACCATTTACCAAAATGAGTTAAAATTGCAGAATCCCCTGATCTGTCTTCAGAATTAATGCTCAGATAATGAATGCCCAGTTCCTTCAGATGTTTAATTACTGAAGGGCCTTACTCTCAAAAGAGAGGCTATACAAACTCAGGAAGTGACATGGAATCTTAATGAGATGTGATCTTGAGAGGTCGTATAATTAAGGCTCCATCTTCAGGCAAGACTCTTATTTTTAAAAAAAACCTCAGGGAGAAAAACTTGACAACCTTCCTGTTGACAGTTTTGACGACCCTCAGAAGGGTCGGCAGTGGTAGATTTTAGAGTATGTCCCTCCATCATGGCCCCTAGGGTCCTTTGCAGAGACTTGACAAGAGAAAGGTCTGTACTTACCCTGCATCTGGAACTGAGGTCCTTTGTCCCTTCAGTTCTGGAGGATGATCTGACCCAGCAACTGGAGGGACTGGAGACTGTACCAAAGCCAAAGCAGAGGGGCCATTGTATGTGATCCATGGGGAAGGGGAGATGGAGCTGGGCCCTGGAGCCCATGACAGTAGCTGAATCTTAGCATTCAGTAATAACTCACATCCAAATAAAGCTTACACATTTACAAATTCTTTGACATATGCCATCATTTGGTTTCCAAAGCAAGATTGGGATAACAGCCTGGTGATATAGATTAGTATCCCATTTTACTGAATGGAAAATGAGACAGGATTTAAGTTAGATAGACATGAGTCTACTATTACTACTCTACTACTGTTCCTGATAATAGTAATAATAATGACAATAATAGCAAACATGCATATGTTCCAGACATTTTGCAAGGAAATTTTCATCTAATCTTCATGATCACCTGGCAAGATGGATAGTTTCTAAAATCCCCATTTTACAGAAGGTGAAACTACGATTTTCAAATGTTAGGTCTCACACTTAACAAGTGGTGAAATAGAATTCAAATCTAGGTAATTTGACATCTAAGCCCATGCTCCTGCTATATCCATTAGTGTTTTAAAAAGTAACCATTTCTATCAGAAGAGGGGTTCAAAACCCTATTAAATCCCTACCCAAGTATTCCTGATATGCATTCTAACCAACTGCAATGGTGAAGAACCCCATGTCTCCCAGTGTCCTGGACAATGCCATGTCTGCCAGCCCAGCGTGCCCAACCTGCCCTCTGGAATTCCATTATCCTTACTTCCTTATGCATTAGCAATGGGCTGGGTCAATAAGGTCCCTCCCCACAAGCAGGATGCAAAGACTTGAACTGAAAGAGTGGGCTGCAATTCTCTTGCTTTGAGCAGCAAACAGCACCCTCAAACAATAATACAAGACCATTGATAATTTTCTTTCCAAACCACTTTCCCATCTAGGAGTCCTTGAAATGTTGAATCTTATAGGGGAGATGCCTGATGAGACATGGAAAGGATAAATACTTGCCCAAAGTCACAAAGAAGTTAGAGGCAGGGTGGGGGCTTAACTCTGGGTCTCCCAATCCATTGACTCTGCAACATACTGGCCAACAAGTCAATTCAACAAGCACTCATGATAGGGCTGCTATGATCCCGGTGTTGCGTTCAGTTCCCCAAGGCTCACAAGATCCATTCATTTATTCAAGAAACCCTTACTGAGTACCTAGAATGTATCAGGGACTGCTGAGACTACTAGAGGTATAACAGAAGACAAAGCAGTGCTGCTGCTTTCTTGAAGCTAGCATACTGGTGGGGGAAGATCACAAACATATAAACAAGATGCTAGTAAGTGCAAGGAGGAAAGCAAAGCAGGGTGACTGTGATAGGGAGTATGAAAGTGGGGGTTACCACTTTATATAGGGTGATGGCCTGAATTTAGGCAGAGACCTGGGATAAGTGAGGGGTGAGCTGTGCAGATCTACAGAGGAGCATCCCAGGCAGAGGGAAGGAGTGAATGCAAGAGCCTGAAGGCAGGTGTGTGCTGGCATCCCCAAGCAACAGCAGAAAGGTTACTGTGATGGGAATAAAATGGGAAGGGGAAGTATTTGTAGAAAATGAAGTTAGATAGGGAGGCCAGACCAGGTGAGGCCTTGCTGGCTCTTGCACCGACTTTGGCTTTACTCTGAGTAATCTGAATAGCCACAGGATGGTGAAACAGGCAAATGACATGGTCTAACTGATATCCTAAGTCCTGCTCTACAGAGTCAACAGGTAGCTGATGGTCTGCGGTTCCACTGCCTCCTTCTCCCCTCATCCAAACTCATTTCCTGCACTATAGTCTAGCCTGGATTCCCTAATCAAGTCCAGGCTCCAGGACATAATGGGGAAAGAAAAAAAAATAATTTCTATCCCTAGCCTGAACAGTTCTGACTCCTAATTATAAGGGCCCAAACTGGATATGATATTCTAGTCATGGGTTTACTATGCCTTAGAATTTCTAGATATATCCAATATTGTGCTTGCCTTTTTGGCAAAAACATTAGATTACAGTATCATGCCTTTGCTTATTCATTATTTATCTTTAGCCCTTTTTTATGTAGTCCCAATGGAGTGACCCATCTTGTATTTACAGCCTGTCCCTGTTAAATTCTATTGTTCATTTATGGCCACTTATACAACTAGCCAAGATCTTGGTCTAAGTTGACTGATTTCTAGAACCCTATCTGAAACCCATAGCCTGGAGTCATCTGTGAAGTCTATGGTAGTAGACCTTATAAATCAGCATAATTTTTAAGAACTGTATGGTATATTAAAGATGATTACAAATTCTTTCCTGTTCCTTTCAGTGAGAGGTGAGTATACTTCTCCTCTCCTTTGAATCTTGGGCTGACCCTATGTCTTGCTTTGCCCAATAGAATGCATGGAATACAGCAGAAGTAATTTTATGGGGCTTCTGAGACTAAGCCCTAAACAAACTATCAGCATCAGCTTTCTCTTTCTTGGAAGTTGGCTGCAAGGATGGTAAAGTGGATTTGGCTGGTTACTGAATTATGATAGACCACATGGGGAGAAACTCATAGAGGATGAGAGACCATGCTAGACATTCCAGCCTCACTGGAGCACCCACCTGAATGGAGCCACCTAAGTGAGCTCAACTATACCATGTAGAATGGAAGAACCACCTAGCTGATCCCAGTCAACCCACATAACTGTGAAAAACAACCAGTTATTGTCCTTTGTTGCTACAAGGCACTAAGTTTGGGAGCAGTTTGTTATGCAACAATAGAAAACTGAAAAACTATCTTTGACTTGGGTGCTCCCAGAAGGAAGCAGAGTGGGAAGGAAAGGAGAGAAGAGGAGCCAGATGGTCAGGCATTTTCACTGCGATTTGGTTCCTAATTATTTTTTTTTTTTCTTTCATAAATCATGAAGCTCTTACCAGTGGTTTCCTAACATTGGTCTTCAGACCAGTGATGACTGCACAGCATTATCTGGGAAATTACAATTTCTGAAACTCCCCTTGGCAAATTGATTCAGGAGGTCTGAGAAGGGGCCCAGAAATCTGTATTCTTACAAGTGATTCTGATGAGCATCCATAATTGGTGGTCTTGTCTCTAACTGAGCTACTTGAGGCTGGAAGTAGGTTTACCTGTCTATCCAATTGACCTGGTAGAGCGTCTGCCAAGTATAGGAATTACGTTCATGTTTGAGCATGAGCAAATAAATGAAAGAATGAACAAATGAACAAATGAATCTGAAATGAACAGGAATATCTGTAGGTGTCTTGCCATACCATAGCCTGTTCTGTTCAGACCTTCTCCCACCCACCTTTGCCCCCAGAGTCCATGGTAACATACTGCTTGTATCTCACTCTTCCCTCCCTTTGTTACACAGCTCTCAGTTCAGGAATCCTATGGGGGTGAGAAGGGTGTGCAGACAGTTTTAGGGAGAGGGTAGGTGAGAGGGCACAGCATTGGGCAATGCATATATATAAAAGTAAACAAAGCAGTACACACACACACAAACACACAGCTTGGCACAGTCCTTGGGCTGTCTCACTAAAAGTAGCCCCTGAGAACTAGAAAATAAACTCATTTTCTCTCCTTACTTCCCTAGGCTATTCTACTTTCTTTGGGAAGAAGTCCAAATTCAAGGACACTGGCAGTTTAGGGAGCTGGGAGGGGGAGAAGTAGAGAAAAGGCAGAGGGGTGGTTGACAGAGGAGGAGAGCAGAGAAAACCCAGGACACTTGGGGAGATGGGAGGGACCACAGGGATAATATCTCCGCCAAGGCAATTTGCTTGCTTTTTGCACCAAATTCTGTTCCTGTCATGCCTAGGAAGCTCTGTCTAAGGCCTTGGAGACGTGTATTTTAAAAACCTGAGAACCTGAAAGCCTTCCTCTCCCACTTGGGCTTTCAATCTTCCCTGAATACAAAAGATTGAAAAAAAAAAAAAAAGCAAATATCTTGAAAAACAGTCCCAAATCATTTCCTGCAGCCTGATTCATTCTGATCCACACCTACTCAAATTACATTGGTGGCTTTGTTCTGACTGCTTTACTTACCAAATGAAAAGGCAAGTTTTCTGGGTACCAGGAGCAAACATACACAAAAGACCCACACAAAAACTGATCCAAGTTGAAATTTTAAAAAATGACCCAAATTGAAACCCAAAAAATGAAACCAGTTGGAACACATTTTACAGAAATGTTAAATGCCCAACTACGAATGTGATTGCTGTCTGTTTCCAAAAGGATTTCAGATTTAAGAACATCTACTCAAAATTTTGACATCAACAAAATTTATATTTTATTACACAAGACTCACACATTTATGGTAGAAAATAAGAATATAAGGTTAGCAAAAAGAGAAAAATTGTCCATAATCCCACCATCTAAAGGTAAGTATTGCTAAGATTCTAGGTATAGCCATCCAGATAATTATATGTATAGCTATATTTACAAAATGTGACACTATATATACCTTTTTCACTCAGTAAAAAACTAAACAATTTTCTAGGTTAATTTAGATATGAATTGACATCATTAGTGACAGTATAATATAGTGGAAATATATTCTGTTCTTAAAAATTAACTATTATCATTACAGCACCAGAATAATATATATTTACATATTTTCTTAAGCTAAATCGCTGTCAGTAGCATTGTTGGATCAAAGCTTTTGGTAAATATTGCAAAGTAGCTCTGGAAAATTTGTACTGCTCAACACTCTCACTAGCTATATGACAATGACCATTGCCCCAAATGCTCGTCACTCCAGAATGTAGTTTTTCTTACTCTTGGCTTAAGGGTCAGAGGAAAAATACTTTCTCCTTATTTGAATTCTTCATTTCTTCTTCACTGGTGAGACTTTAAAGTTGGAGCTCTTCTCACCTATCTATTGGTCATTATTTTTCTTCTTTTCCTTGGGTTCTTGAATGTTCTATTAGAATAACCACAAATTCAATATGGATTTGTAACAGACCTTTTAAAGTAGGGATAGTGACTTTTTGCCATTTTTCCTAGGTTGTCACTGCCTGCCACATTTGTTTAAAGAATAGTGGGTTAGAACAAACTGGGTTCAAGTCTTGGCTTTTCCATGTCCTGGTTATATGAACATAGGTAAATGTCTCTAGTCCTCAGCTTCCTCATCTCTAAAATAGGAAACACAATAGTACCTTGATCAAAGGTTTAGATGGCAAATCATATCAAGTCCTGATAACAGTGTCCGTACTGTACATAATAAGCTATTAGTCAACTCTAGATATGTGGATTATAGTAAGTCTGTTGCTGGGGTGCCTGGGTGGCTCAGTTGGTTAAGCATGGGACTCTTGATTTTGGCTTGGGTCGTGATCTCAGGGTTGTGAAATCGAGTCCTGCATCAGGCTCCATGCTCAGAGCATAGTCTGCTTGGGATTGTCTCTTGCCCTTTCCCTCTGCCTCTCCCCCCATGTGCTCTCATTCTCTCTCTCTCTCTAAAACAAAATAAATAAATCTTTATTACACTAAGTTTGTTGCCATTGTAAACTGTTAATCTTCTTTGGAGTTAATATTTTTTTCTCTTATAGATTCTGACCTTGGGATCATGCTGGGGAAGTTCTCCACTCCCATTATTACAATTTTTTCTAGTACTATTGTTCTCTTTTCTATACTGAGATGGATTTTAATCCATCTAAAATTAACTTTAGTGTAAGCTATGTGATAGGGAATTTAACTTCATTTTTATTTCAGTACCATTCCTTGAATAATCATTCATTCCCAAATAGATTGAGGGACCACATATGTTATGTACTAAACTTCTTTTTTTTATTTTTTTGTTATGTTATTCACCAAACATTACATCATTAGTTTGTAATGTAGTGTTCCATGATTCATTGTTTGTGCATAACACCCAGTGCTCCACGCAGTACGTGCCCTCTTTAATACCCATCACCAGGCTAACCCGTCCTCCCACCCCCTCCCCTCTAGAACCCTCAGTTTGTTTTTCAGAGTCCATCATCTCTCATGGTTCGTCTTCCCCTCCGATTTACTCCCCTTCATTCTTCCCCTCCTGCTATCTTCTTCTTAACATATATTACATCATTTGTTTCAGAGGTACAGATCTGTGATTTAACAGTCTTGCACAATTCACAGCACTCACCATAGCACATACCCTCCCCAATGTCTATCACCCAGCCACCCCATCCCTCCCAACCCCCAACACTCCAGCAAACCTCAGTTTGTTTCCTGAGATTAAGAATTCCTCATATCAGTGAGGTCATATGATACATGTCTTTCTCTGATTGACTTATTTCACTCAGCATAACACCCTCCAGTTCCATCCACGTCGTTGCAAATAGCAAGATCTCATTCATTTTGATGGCTGCATAATATTCCATTGTATATATATATACCACCTCTTCTTTATCCATTCAACTGTCGATGGACATCTTGGCTCTTTCCACAGTTTGGCTATTGTGGACATTGCTGCTATAAACATTGGGGTGCACATATCCCTTCGGATCCCTACATTTGTATCTTTGGGGTAAATACCCAGTAGTGCAATTGCTGGATTGTATGGTAGCTCTATTTTCAACTTTTTGAGGAACCTCCATACTGTTTTCCAGAGTGGTTGCACCAGCTTGCTTTCCCACCAACACTGTAGGAGGGTTCCCCTTTCTCCACATCCCCGCCAACATCTGTCGTTTCCTGACTTCTTAATTTTAGCCATTCTGACTGGTGTGAGGTGGTATCTCATTGAGGTTTGGATTTGGATTTCCCTGATGCCGAGTGATGTTGAGCACTTTTTCATGTGTCTGTTGGCCATTTGGATGTCTTCTTTGGAAAAATGTCTGCCCATTTCTTCTGCCCATTTCTTGATTGGATTATTTGTTCTTTGGGTGTTAAGTTTGATAAGTTCTTTATAGATTTTGGATACTAGCCCTTTATCTGATAGGTCATTTACAAATATTTTCTGCCATTCTGTCGGTTGTCTTTTGGTTTTGTGGACTCTTTCTTTTGCTGTGCAAAAGCTTTTTATCTTGATGAAGTCCCAACAGTTCATGTTTACCCTTGCTTCCCTTGCCTTTGGCAATGTTTCTAGGAAGAAGTTGCTGCGGCTGAGGTCGAAGAGGTTGCTGCCTGTGTTCTCCTTTAGGATTTTGATGGACTCCTGTCTCACCTCTAGGTCTTTCAACCATTTGGAGTCTATTTTTGTGTGTGGTGTAAGGAAATGGTCCAGTTTCATTCTTCTGCATGTGGCTGTCCAATTTTCCCAACACCATTTGTTGAAGAGACTGTCTTTTTTCCATTGAACATTCCTTCCTGCTTTCTCGAAGATTCGTTGACCTTAGAGTTGAGGGTTCATTTCTGGGCTCTCTATTCTGTTCCATTGATCAATGTGTCTGTTTTTGTGCCAGCACCATACTGTCTTGATGATGACAGCTTTGTAATAGAGCTGGAAGTCCGGAATTGTGATGCCGCCAGCTTTGCTTTTCTTTTTCAACATTCCTCTGGCTATTCGGGGTCTTTTTTGGTTCCATACAAATTTTAGGATTATTTGTTCCATTTCCTTGAAAAAAGTGGATGGTATTTTGAGGGAATTGCATTGAATGTGTAGATTGCTCTAGGTAGCATTGACATCTTCACAATTTTTGTTCTTGCAATCCATGAGCATGGAACGTTTTTCCATTTCGTTGTGTCTTCCTCAATTTCTTTCATGAGTATTTTATAGTTTTCTGAGTACAGATCCTTTGCCTCTTTGGTTAGATTTATTCCTAGGTGTCTTATGGTTTTGGGTGCAATTGTAAATGGGATCGACTCCTTAATTTCTCTCTCTTCTGTCTTATTGTTGGTGTATAGGAATGCCACTGATTTCTGTGCATTGATTTTATATCCTGCCACTTTACTGAATTCCTGTATGAGTTCTAGCAGTTTTGGGGTAGAGTCTTTTGGATTTTCCACATAAAGTATCATATCATCTGCAAAGAGTGAGAGTTTGACTTCCTCTTTGCCGATTTGCATGCCTTTGATTTCTTTTTGTTGTTCTGATTGCTGTGGCTAGGACTTCTAATACTATGTTGAATAGCAGTGGTGATAGTGGACATCCCTGCCACGTTCCTGACCTTAGGGGGAAAGCTCTCAGTTTTTCCCCATTGCGAATGATATTTACTGTAGGTTTTTCATAGATGGCTTTTATGATATTGAGGTAGGTACCCTCTATCCCTATACTCTGAAGAGTTTTGATCAAGAAAGGATGCTGTACTTTGTCAAATGCTTTTTCTGCATCTATTGAGAGGATCATATGATTCTTCTTCTTTCTTTTGTTAATGTATTGTATCATGTTGATTGATTTGTGGATGTTGAACCAACCTTGCAGCCCAGGGATAAATCCCACTTGACCATGGTGAATAATCCTTTTAATGTACTGTTGGATCCTATTGGCTAGTATTTTGGTGAGAATTTTTGCATCCATCTTCATCAAGGATATTGGTGTGTAATTCTCCTTTTTGATGGGGTCTTTGTCTGGTTTGGGGATCAAGGTAATGATGGCCTCATAAAATGAGTTTGGAAGTTTTCCTTCCATTTCCATTTTTTGGAACAGTTTCAGGAAAATAGGTATTAATTCTTCTTTAAATGTTTGGTAGAATTCCCCTGGGAAGCCATCTGGCCCTGGGCTTTTGTTTGTTGGGAGGTTTTTGATGACTGCTTCAATTTCCTTAGTGGTTGTAGGTCTGTTCAGGATTTCTATTTCTTCCTGGTTCAATTCGGTAGTTGATACATCTCTAGGAATGCACCCATTTCTTCCAGGGTATCTAATTTGCTGGCATAGAGTTGCTCCTAAGATGTTCTTAAAATTGTTTGTATTTCTTTGGTGTTGGTTGTGATCTCTCCTCTTTCATTCATGATTTTGTTGATTTGGGTCATTTCTCTTTTCTTTTTGATAAGTCTGGCCAGGAGTTTATCAATCTTGTTAATTCTTTCAAAGAACCAGCTCCTAGTTTTGTTGATCTGTTCTACTGTTCTTTTGGTTTCTAGTTCATTGATTTCTGCTCTGATCTTTATGATTTCTCTTCTGCTGGGTTTAGGCTTTATTTGCTGTTTTTTCTCTAGCTCCTTTAGGTGTAGGGTTAGGTTGTGTATTTGAGACCTTTCTTGTTTCTTGAGAAAGGCTTCTATTGCTATATAGTTTCCTCTCAGAACTGCCTTTGCTGTATCCCAAAGATTTTGAACAGTTGTGTTTTCATTTTCATTGGTTTCCATGAATTTTTTTAATTCTTCTTGAATTTCCTGGTTGACCCATTCATTCTTTAGTAGGATGCTCTTTTACCTCCATGTATTTGAGTTCTTTCTGACTTTCCTCTTGTGATTGAGTTCTAGTTTCAAAGCATTGTGGTCTGAAAATACACAGGGAATAATTCCAATCTTTTGGTACCGGTTGAGACCTGATTTGTGACCTAGGATGTGATCAATTCTGGAGAATGTTCCATGGGCACTAGAGAAGAATGTGTATTCCGTTGCTTTGGGATGGAATGTTCTGAATATGTCTGTGAAGTCCATTTGGTCCAGTGTGTCATTTAAAGTCTTTATTTCCTTGTTGATCTTTTGCTTAGATGATCTGTCCATTTCAGTCAGGGGGTGTTAAAGTCCCCCAGTATTATTGTATTGTTGTCAATATGTTTCTTTGCTTTTGTTATTAATTGCCTTATATAATTGGCTGCTCCCATGTTAGGGGCATAGATATTTACAATTGTTAGATCTTCCGTTTTGGATAGACCCTTTAAGTAGGATATAGTGTCCTTCCTCATCTCTTAATACAATCTTTCTTTTAAAATCTAATTTGTCTGATATAAGGATTGCCACCCCAGCTTTCTTTTGGTGTCCATTAGCATGGTAAATGGTTTTCCACCCCCTCACTTTCAATCTGGGGGTGTCTTTGGGTCTAAAACGAGTCTCTTGCAGACAGCATATCGATGGGTCTTGTTTTTTAATCCAATCTGATACCTGTGTCTTTTGATTGGGTCATTTAGCCCATTTACATTCAGGGTAACTATTGCAAGATATGAATTTAGTGTTATTGTATTGCCTGTAAAGTGACTGTTACTATATATTGTCTGTATTCCTTTCTGGTCCATGCTTTTAGGCTCTCTCTTTGCTTAGAGGACCCCTTTCAATATCCTTGTAGGGCTGGTTTCGTGTTTGTAAATTCCTTTAGTTTTTGTTTGTCTTGGAAGCGTTTTATCTCTCCTTCTATTTTCAATGACAGCCTAGCTGGATATAGTATTCTTGGCTGCATATTTTTCTCATTTAGTCCTCTGAAGATCTCATGCCAGTCCTTTCTGCCCACCAGGTCTCTGTGGATAGATCTGTTGCCAATCTAATGTTTCTACCATTGTAGGTTACATATCTCTTCTCCCGAGCTGCTTTCAGGATTTTCTCTTTGTCTCTGAGACTCGTAAGTTTTACTATTAGATGTTGGGGTGTTGACCTATTTTTATTGATTTTGAGAGGGGTTCTCTTTGCCTCCTGGATTTTGATGCCTGTTTCCTTCCCCACATTAGGGAAGTTCTCTGCTATGATTTGCTCCAATATACCTTCTGCCCCTCTCTGTCTTTCTTCTTCTTCTGGGATCCCAATTATTCTAATGTTGTTTCGTCTTATCGTATCACTTATCTCTCGCATTCTGCCCTCATGATCCAGTAGTTGTTTATCTCTCTTTTTCCCAGCTTCTTTATTTTCCATCATTTGGTCTTCTATATAGCTGATTCTCTCTTCTGCCTCATTTATCCTAGCAGTTAGTGCCCCCATTTTTGATTGCGCCTCATTAATAGCCTTTTTGATTTCAACTTGGTTAGATTTTAGTTCTTTTATTTCTCCAGAAAGCGTTTTTCTAATAACTTCCACACTTTTTTCAAGCCCAGCTAGTATCTTTAAAGTCATGATTCTGAACTCTAGGTCCGACATCACACTAATGTCCGTATTGAGGAGGTCCCTGGCAGACGGTACTACCTCTTGTTCTTTTTGTTGAGGTGACTTTTTCCATCTTGTCATTTTGTCCAGAGGAGAATAGATGAATGATAGAACAAAATACTAACAGGTTAACAACGTCCCCAGAAAATATACTCTAATCAAATCAGAAAAGACCTGAAATCAGGGGGAAAGAAAGAAAAAAGAAAGGGAGAAAAAAAAAGAAAGAAAAACATAAAAACAAACAAAAACAGAACAAAAAAAAACCAGAATATGATCAAATATGATCAGGCTAGTGCATAGATCAGTGCCGCACACTAGGTATTGGGTGTATTTTAGTCTGTTAGAAGAAAGTGCCTCCTAAAATTTTAAAGAAAGAAAGACTTATATATGTACAAAATAAGGGTTGATATGATGAAGGGATGGAATATGACTGTAAGATGAAAATTATAAAAAATTTTAAAAAAGGAATTGACAAGAAGATGTTTGAAAAAAGGAAGAAGAGGATTTAAAAAAAGGAAAGAAAGAAAGAAAAAAAAATGGGGAGAGAATGTGATCAGGCAGGAGACTAGAACAAAGCCATACACTAGAGATTTAGGGTGTATTTTGATATGTTAGAAGAGACTGTATCTCAAAATTTTAAAGAGAGAACAACTTATATATATATATGCCAAAAATAAGGGTAACTACTATGAAGGGATAGAATATGACTCTAAAAATGAAAAATAAAAATGTTTTTTTTTAAAAAAAGGGATTGATAAGATGTTGGTTGAAAAAGGGAAAAAGAAAAATTCAAAAAAAAAACCAGTTAAAAAAATTAACTTTGAAAGACTAATGAATCATGGTAAAAAAGCCATGAATTCTATATGCAGTATTCCCCTAGTGCTGGAGTTCTGCCGTTCTTATTGATCAGTAAACTTGGTCTTGGCTGGCTGTTCGTGCTGATCTTCTGTGGGAGGGGCCTGTTGCCGTGGGTCCCAAATGTCTTTGCCGGAGGCAGAATTGCCCTGCCCTTGCCGGTCCCGGCTAAGCAATCTGTTCGGGTTTGCTCTTGGGAGCTTTTGTTCCCTGCAAGCTTTCCGTACAGTTTTGGAGGACGACAGTGAAAATGGTGGCCTCCCAATCTCCGCCCCAGAGGAGCCGAGAACTCGGGGCCCCACTCCTCAGTGCGCCCCCAGAGAAAAGCAGTCAATCACTCCCGTCTCCCCGGTCTCCGGCCGCACTCCGTGCTCACGCGGCCTGTGACTGAGCGTTTCTATCTCTTGACACCTGACCCGGTGTGGAGTCTCCAAACCCAGCAGATCCCTGCAGTGCACTCCCGCGCCGCTCCTCCCAGGGGAGGAAGGGGGGGGGGTCTCCCCGGATCTGCCGCTTGTTGGGTCCCTGCTGGAGGAGCAGTGGCCCGACTGTCACTGATCACAGTTTATGGCCACCCCGAGCTGAGACTCCGCGCCTCGGCTCCGTCTCTGCGGCCAGCTTCCCCCCTCTGATACCTGGGAGCTCTGCCGCACTCAGGCATCTCTGGTCTTTCTGTGACCCCGAGGGTCCTGAGACCACACTGTCCCGTGAGGTTTCCACCTCCAGCTTAGCCACTGGAGCGACGTCCCTTAGCAGAGCCGACTTCTAACAGTTCCGATTTTGTGCTCCGCGGCTCTATCACTTGCCAGAAGCGGCCGACAGAGGCCCCCTCCCCCGCCGTCTATCCTCCCGAATATCGCCTCGGATTCACTTCTCTGCATGTCCTACCTTCCAGAAAGTGGTCGCTTTTCTGTTCAGAGAGTTGTTGCTATTCTTTTCTTCGATCTCCTGTTGAGTTCGTAGGTGTTCAGAATGGTTTGATCCCTATTCAGCTGAATTCCTGAGACCAGACGAAATCCAGGTCTCCTACTCCTCCGCCATCTTGCTCCGCCCCCTTATGTACTAAGCTTCTAAACATGCAAGGGTCTGGCTCTGGTCTTGCCTTTCTGTTTCACTGATCGGTCTCTCTATACTTATGCCAATAATTTACTCTTTTTTATTTATTTATTTGAGAGAGAGAATGAGAGACAGAGAGCATGAGAAGGAGGAGTGTCAGAGGGAGAAGCAGACTCCCCGCCAAGCAGGGAGCCCGATGCAAGACTCGATCCTGGGACTCCAGGATCATGACCTGAGCTGAAGGCAGTCACATAACCAACTGAGCCACCCAGGCACCCAATAATTTACTCTTTTAATGACTGTAGATAGCTTCATACTATAATATCTTATGGGGCAAGATTTCCCCCATATTTTAGATGAACTTTACTGACAGAGGCCTCCTTCCAGAAGCAGCCTGCATTTGAAAACTGACTGACTGGGGGTTAGGGGAGTCCTGACTTGGTATAACTAAAGATTCAACCTAGTGACATGCTCTCCATGGGGACAGAGGAAGCCTGACACCGTTTTGCAGGTCAGGTTTTCCCTCTATCCAGCCTGCTTCTTCCACACACACACACCCCCATCTTTCCTCAGTCCACAAGCACTCCCATGCTAAACTCAGTCTCAGTCAGCTTCCCTGAAAGACCTAGCTGCAAAATACCCCCCTCTAAAAGCTAAAATTGTGGAGTTTGAATAAGAATTATATTACATCTAATGATTAATTTGGTAAGAATCAGCATTTTTATAGTATTGTCTTCTCATGTGTGTTTCTCCATTTGTTTCCATTTTTCTTATATTTTCAAAAATGTGTGAAATTTTCTACACATAAGTCCTGGAATTTCTTTTTACGTTTATTTCTAAGCATTTTGCTTTTGCTATTGACGCTACCACTGAGATCTAGTATTCCCGACCCCCCGCAGTAGAAAATAAATTTACAATCCCAGACTGCCTGTTGAAGACATTACGTTCATTTTGTGTAACTTCAAAGGCTAAAACTCGAACAATGGAAACAAACCACACACAGACACATTTCGGTTCATTATTTACAAAACATTTCCAAGAACAAGGGCAGTCTACTTATTCCATCCCCAAGGAAGATACAGGAAGGACTAGCTTTAGGGATTGAGAGTCCCATAACCCTAGAGGCATACAAGAAGGAACCAAATAATTCTTT
This sequence comes from Zalophus californianus, assembly GCF_009762305.2. Lineage (NCBI taxonomy): Eukaryota > Metazoa > Chordata > Mammalia > Carnivora > Otariidae > Zalophus > Zalophus californianus. Next base: position 89,521,876 of record NC_045600.1, read on the forward strand.
CAGGGATGTAGTAGGCTGGAATCACATGTATATTTGAACTAGATTCAGCAACCAGGCTGCACAGTGAAGGCAGATTGTGTGTGTTCAACATCTCTCTCTCCTTGTTCTCTTAGAGCCTTGTATATCACTCTTCCTATTCTTCTGTCTCTGAATCATGCATTTATTATAGGGACCTGCTAAGCCAAAAAAAAAAAAAAGCTAGTGTTTTTTATCAGAGAAACAGATCTTAGGTAAGGGAATAGGACACGTGACTGCTTGAAATGTGAATTAAGCTATACTGTTAGCTATGATGACCTGGAATGAATTCGTAAATCAAGAACCAGAGAAATATAACCCACAGGAGACAAGAACTGAAAAATCTACCCATAACTTAGAAGCAGAAATTGGCAAACAGAAGCCCACGGGCCAAATCTAATCGACCACCTTTTTTTAAAATAAAGTTTTATCAGAACACAACCACACTTTTTTATTTATAGATTATCAGTGGCTGCTTTTGGGCTACAGGCAGAGTTGAACAGTTGCAAAAGAAACCACATTACCTGCAAAGACTAAAATATTTATCTGGTCCTTTAAAAAAAAAAAAGTTGCTAACTCCTGGTTTACAGGCAAAGTAACCAGAATAATCTAGTAGTTAAGATATGAACTTTGGAGTCAAGCTAAGCTTTAAATTCTGATTCTGTTATTTAGTAGCTGTATGACCTTAAGCAATAATTATATCATTTTCAAGCTGCAGTTTCCTCTTCTGCTAACTGGTAAAGTGATAACTCTGGTGTTTTGTCTGCCTAAGTAGAATTGCATTTGGTATAGTACTTGACACATAATATAATCAATATCATTATATTTAAAATGAATTTCTGGTAGATTGCACATGGTTATTGGTGTTGCTATTCTTGTTTTTAAATCTGACAACGTCTGTCTCTGTTTGGTGTGCTTAGACCATGAAAACACTAATAAAAAAAAAAAGGCTAAGGGGAAAAACAAAACTGGAATCACTTTTAATATCAAATAGACGTCAGAGCAAGGAAAATTAGCAAGGATAAAGAGAGACATTACAAATTAATAAAGGTCAATTCATCAAGAAGACCTAACAATCCTGGATTAGGGTTGCCAGATAAAATGCAAATGTTGCATAGGATGTACTTATACTGACAAATTACTCATTGTGTATCTAAAATTCATCCTAGTCATTTTTTGTTTTGTTGTTTTTGCTAAATCTAACAACCATATCCTTAACATATATTGCACTTAACAACAGAGCTTTAAACTACATGAAGCAAAAAGAAATAAAAGTGAAAGGAGAAATGGACAAACCACAGATAAAGTTGGAAACTTCACATGTTCTCTCAGTAATCAATAGAACAAGTAGGCAAAAAATCAGAATATAGAACAACTGAACAACACTATCAACGAACTTGACCTAATTGACATTTATAGAACACTCCATCCAACAAGAGCAGGATACAAATTGTTTTCAAGTGCACATGACAAATTCACCAAGGTAGATTATATCTTAGGCCATAAAACAAATCTCAATAAATTTAAAAGAATCAAAACCCTACAGAGTATTTTCTCTGACTCTAATGGAATTAAAATAAAAATCAATAACAGAACAATAATTAGAAAGTCTTCAAATACTTGGCTATTAAGCAACATACTTCTAATTAATTTGTGAGTCAAAAAAGGAAGTCTCAGAGAAAATTAGAAAATATTTGAACTGAACAAAAATTAAAATACAACACATCAAAATGTTTGGGATGTAACTAATGCAGGGCTTACAGGGATATTTATATTAGAAAAGAAATTCAATGTTTATATTAGAAGAGAAAAAGTTTTTAAATCAAAGGTCTAGGATCCCATCTTAAGAAAGTAAAAAGAGAAGAGCAAAATAAACTCAAGCAAGCATAATAGAAATGGAAAAAAAAAACTAATGAAATTGAAAAGAGAAAATCAATGAACTAAAATCCGGTCCCTTGAAAAAACTAAAGAAAATTGATAAATCTCCAGCCAGCCTAACAAAGAAAAAGGAAAGAGGATATTAATTACCAATATCAGGAATGAAAGGAGGAATAGCTCATCATACCCCCATAGCTATACAAACAACTCTGTGCACACTACTAATTCAACAACTTAGATTAAGTGTATTAATTCCTTACAAGATACCAACTACCAAAATTCATCTAAGATGAAATAGATAACCCAAGGAATTCTTTAACTATTAAAAATATTAATTAATTTGTATAACCTTTGGAAAGGAAATCTCCAGGCCAGATGGTTTCACTAGAGAATTCTACCAAACATCCAAAGAAGATGTAATGCAAATTCTACACAATATTTAATAGAAAATAGAAAAAAGGGAATACTTCCCAATTCATTTTATGAGACCAGCCAAAATCAAAACCAAAGATACTAAATACCAAAAATAGCATCAAAGAAAATTGTAGATCAGTCTCCTTCATAAATATAGATGTTGGAAGTCCTAGCCAATGCAATAAAACAAGAAAAATAAAAGGCATACAGATGGAAAAGGAAAAAATAAAGTGTACTTTTAAATAGATCACGTTTGTCTACATAGAAAATCCCAAAGTGTCTATTTAAAAAAAATGACTCCTAGAACTAATAAATGAAGTTAACGAAATCTCAGTATACAAAATCACACACAGAAGTCAGGCAATGAACTATAATTGGGAATGAAAATCTGTAAAAATACCATTTTAAATAAGTCCTCCTAAAAATGAAATAGTTGTGTAAAAATATAATAAAACATATGCAGAACATGTAAGCTGAAAAGTATGAAATGGTGATGAAAGAAATCTTGACCTAAATAAGACCTAAATAAGTGGAGAGGCATTTTGTTCTAATGTATTTGAAGATTCAAATTGTTCTATGGATTTAATGCAATTACAATGAAATCCAAGAAAGATTTTTTGTTAGAAATAGACAAACTGATTCTAAAGTTTATAGGAAAAGGCAAAGGAGCTAGAATAGTCCATTTTGAAGAAAAAAGAAAGAGTAAATGTGAGTAAATTGCATTATGTAATTATAAGACTTACTATAAATCTACAGTCATCAAAACAGCATGGTATTTCTGGATAGTGAGACATCTCGATAAACTGAACAGAGTAGTAGATAATCCAGAAATATGACCAATTTACCTTTGAGAAAGGTGCAAAGGTAATTCGATAGGGAAAGCTTGGTCTGTCCAACAATTGGCATTGGAACAATTGGACATCCACATGTGAAAAATTGGATTTTGACATATCTTTCACATCTTATACAAAAATAACTCAAAATGGGGTGCCTGGCTCGCTCAGTTGGTTAAGCATCTGCCTTCAGCTTAAGTCATGATCCTAGGGTCCTGAGACTGATCCCCGAGTAAGGCTCTCTGCTCAGCAGGAAGCCTGCTTCTCCCTCTCCCTCTGCAGCTCCCCCGGCTTGTGCTTTCTCTATCTCTCTCTGCCAAATAAATAAATAAAATCTTTTAAAAAATAACTCAAAATGGATCACAGATATAAATATAAGATGTAAAAGTGTAAAGTTTAGAAGAAGACAGGAGAAAATCTTTAGGCAAAAGTTCATGGATTACCAAAAGCACTATCCATAAAAAAAAAAAAAAAAGATAAATTGGGCCTCATCAAAATAACATTGTTAAGATAATTAAAGAACAAGCTACAGATTGGACCAAAAAAAATTTTAAATATATAACTAACAAGGGACTTGTACCCAGAACATATAAAGAACTCTCAAAACTCAACAGTTGGAATATAAACAATGCAATTCTTATAATGGGCAAAAGAACTGAACAGACACTTCAACAAAGAGAACATATGGATGACAAATAAGCACATGGCAATTTGTTCAAAATTATTGACCATTAGGGAAAAGCAAATTAAAACCATATGAGATACCATTACACATCTATTAAAATGGACGCCCCCCTCCCCACCGCTCAAATAGTGGTAATACTAAGATCTGGAAAAGACTCACAGCAACTGGAACTCTGATACATAATGAGTGGAAATGTAAAATGATATAGCTACTCTGGAAATCAATTGCTATTCCTTATAAAGTTAAGCATATATTTAAACTGTGGTACATCCATACAGTGAGTTACTACTCAGCTGTATAAATACTCAAAATCATAAATTATTGAAATACATAACAATTTGGATGACTGTCAAAGGCATCGAATTGAGTAAAAGAAATCAGTCTCAAAAGGTTGCACACTATCATTTCATGTATATGACATTCAGGAAAAGGCAAAACCTTAGGGTGGAGAATAGAGTGGTGATCCCCAGGGTTTAGGGGTAAAGGAAAGGATAGCAAGAAGTTTCATGGAGTGATGAACCTGATTTGTATCCTGATTGTTAATGGTAGTTACATGAATCTATACACTTACTGTGTATTCATATTTTAATGTATTCAATTTATTCAGGAAATATTTAAGTGCCCTCTCTCTTACAGACACTGATTTGGATTCCAGCCCTCAAGGTGCTAACAAACAAAGACAAGAGACAAGAAAAGAAATAATTCTAATGCACTGCATTCATGTGCACATGACAAGATGCGGAAGGAGCATATGCCGGGAGAATGGACCTGTACACTGACTGGGGGTTAGGCAGGGAATGCACACTGGAGAGGGGACTGGAAAATCAAGTAGGAGTTTTCTAGTTTGGAGAAGCAAGTGGGTGAAAATACTAGAGGGCATTCAAAACAAAGAAAGCAAGATGAGGAAACTGAGGCTTGGAGGAGCTGAGTACCTTGCCCAAGTTTCTAGAGATCTGAAACTATTCTAACATTAAAATTTTATTTTAAAAAGAAGGAAAGATGACTTCAGGGGGAGTAATCAAAAGCCCAGAAAGCAGAGCTGAGAGCCATGGAGAATTATTCTCAGGCTTCAATAATTAATCAAGAAATATCTGATATTTAAATAATTGGATTCAGATTGCTGTTTCTGAAATACCAGTAACTTATTTGTGTGCATTTCATTCCCCCTCTTTTTTATTAATTTTTTTTATTAACATATAATGTATTATGTTTCAGGGGTACAAGTCTGTGATTCATCAGTCTTACACAGTTCACAGCACTCACCATACTACTTACCCTCCCCAATGTCCATCACCGAGCCACCCCATCCCTCCCACCCCCCTCCCCTCCAGCAACTCTCAGTTTGTTTCCTGAGATTAAGAGTCTCTTATGGTTTGTCTCCCTCTCTGGTTTCAACTTGTTTAATATTTCCCTCCCTTCCCCTATGATCAGCAGTCTTGTTTCTCAAATTCCTCATATCAGTGAGATCATATGATCCTCGTCTTTCTCTGATTGACTTATTTCACTTAGCATAATACCCTCTAGTTCCAGCCACATCCTTGCAAATGGCAAGATTTCATTTTTTTGATGGCTGCATAATATTCTATGGTGTGTATGCGTGTGTGTGTGTGTATATGTATATATATGTATATATCACATCTTCTTTATCCGTTCATCTGTTGATGGACATCTAGGCTCTTTCCATAGTTTGGCTATTGTGGACATTACTGCTATAAACATTAGGGTGCATGTGCCCCTTCGGATCACTACATTTGTATCTTTGGGGTAAATACCCAGTAGTGTAATTGCTGGGTCGTAGGGTAGCACTATTTTCAACTTTTTGAGGAACCTCCATACTGTTTTCCAAAGTGGCTGCACCAGCTTGCATTCCCACCAACAGTGTAGGAGGGTTCCCGTTTCTCCGCACCCTCGCCAATATCTGTCATTTCCTGACTTGTTAATTTTAGCCATTCTGACTGGTGTGAGGTGGTATCTCATGGAGGTTTTGAATTAGATTTCCCTGATGCTGAGTGATGTTGAGCACATTTTCATGTGTCTATTGGCCATTTGGATGTCTTCCTTGCAGAAATGTCTGTTCATGTCCTCTGCCCATTTCTTGATTGGATTATTTGTTCTTTGGGTGTTAAGTTTGATAAGTTCTTTATAGATTTTGGATACTAGCCCTTTATCTGATATGTCATTTGCAAATATCTTCTCTCATTCTGTCAGTTGTCTTTTGGTTTTGTTGACTTTTGCTGTGCAAAAGCTTTTTATCTTGATGAAGTCCCAACAGTTCACTTTTGCCCTTGCTGCCCTTGCCTTTGGTGATGCGTCTAGGAAGAAGTTGCTGCAGCTAATGTCGAAGAGGTTGCTGCCTGTGATTTCCTTCAGGATTTTGATGGACTCCTATCTCACATTTAGTCTTTCATTCATTTTGAGTCTATTTTTGTGTGTGGTGTAAGGAAATGGCCCAGTTTCATTCTTCTGCATGTGGCTGTCCAATTTTCCCAACACCATTTGTTGAAGAGACTGTCTTTTTTCCATTGGACATTCTTTCCTGCTTTTTCGAAGATTAGTTGACCATAGAGTTGAGGGTCCATTTCTGGGCTCTCTATTCTGTTCCATTGATCTATGTGTTTGTTTTTGTGCCAGTACCATACTGTCTTGATGATGACAGCTTTGTAATAGAGCTGGAAGTCCGGAATTGTGATGCCACCAGCTTTGATTTTCTTTGCCAACATTCCTCTGGCTATTCAGGGTCTTTTCTGGTTCCATACAAATTTTAGGATTATTTGTTCCATTTCTTTGAAAAAAGTGGATGGTATTTTAATGGGGATTGCATTAAATGTGTAGATTGCTCTAGGTACCATAGACATTTTCACAATATTTGTCCTTCCAATCCATGAGCACGGAACGTTTTTCCATTTCCTTGTGTCTTCCTCAATTTCTTTCATGAATATTCTATAGTTTTCTAAGTACAAATCCTTTGCCTCTTTGGTTAGATTTATTCCTAGTTATCTTATGGTTCTGGGTGCAATTGTAAATAGGATCGACTCCTTAATTTCTCTTTCTTCTGTCTTGTTGTTGGTATATAGGAATGCCACTGATTTCTGTACATTGATTTTATATCCTGCCACTTTACTGAATTCCTGTATGAGTTCTAGCGTACTCATATGCTAGTCTTTTGGGTTTTCCACATAAAGTATCATATCATCTGAAAAAACTGAGAGTGTCACTTCTTCTTTGCTGATTCGGATGCCTTTTACTTCTTTTTGTTGTCTGATTGCTGTGGCTAGGACTTCTAGTACTATGTTGAACAGCACTGGTGATAGTGGACATCCCTGCCATGTTCCTGACCTTAGAGGAAAAGCTCTCAGTTTTTCCCCATTGAGTATGATATTTACTGTGGGTTTTTCATAGATGGCTTTTATAATATTGAGGTATGTACCCTCTATCCCTACACTGTGAAGAGTTTTAATTGAGAAAGGATGCTGTACTTTGTCAAATGTTTTTTCTGCATCTATTGTGAGAATGATATGGTTCTTGTTCTTTCTTTTATTAATGTATTGTATCACATTGATTGATTTGCAGATGTTGAACCAACCTTGCAGCCCAGGAATAAATCCCACTTGGTCGTGGTGAATAATCCTTTCAGTATACTGTTGGAGTCTATTGGCTAGTATTTTGGTGAGAATTTTTGCATCCAAGTTCATCAGGGATATTAGTCTTTATGATGGGGTCTTTAATTGGTTTTGGGATCAAGGTAATGCTGGCCTCATAAAATGAGTTTGGAAGTTTTCCTTCCATTTCTATTCTTTGAAACAGTTTCAGAAGAATAGGTATTAATTCTTTAAATGTTTGGTAGAATTCCCCTGGGAAGCCATCTGGCCCTGGGCTCTTGTTTGTTGGGAGATTTTTGATGACTGCTTCAATTTCCTTAGTGGTTATAGGTCTGTTCAGGTTTTCTATTTCTTCCTGGTTCAGTTTTGGTAGTTTATACGTCTCTAGGAATGCATCCATTTCTTCCAGATTATCTAATTTGCTGGCATAGAGTTGCTCATAATATGTTCTTATAATTGTTTGTATTTCTTTGATGTTGGTTGTGATCCCTCCTCTTTCATTTATGATTTTATTTATTTGGGTCCTTCCTCTTTTCTTTTTAATGTCTGGCCAGGGGTTTATCAATCTTATTTATTCTTTCAAAGAACCAGCTCCTAGTTTTGTTGCTCTGTTCTTTTGGTTTCTAGTTCATTGGTTTCTGCTCTGATCTTTATTATTTCTCTTCTCCTGCTGGGTTTAGTCTTATCTGCTGTTCGTTCTTTAGCTCCTTTAGGTGTAGGGTTAGGTTGTGTATTTGAGACCTTTCTTGTTTCTTGAGAAAGGCGTTGCTGTATACTTTCCTATTAGGACCGCCTTTGCTGCATCCCAAAGATTTTGAACAGTTGTGTTTTCATTTTCATTGGTTTCCATGAATTTTTTTAATTCTTCTTTAATTTCCTGATTGACCCATTCATTCTTTAGTAGGACGCTCTTTAGCCTCCATGTATTTGAGTTCTTTCCAACTTTCCTCTTGTGATTGAGTTCTAGTTTCAAAGCATTGTGGTCTGAAAATATGCAAGAAATGATCCCAATCTTTTGGTACCAGTTGAGACCTGATTTGTGACCCAGGATGTGATCTATTCTGTAGAATGTTCCATGGGCACTAGAGAAGAATGTGTATTCCATTGCTTTGGGATGGAATGTTCTGAATATATCTATGAAGTCCATCTGGTCCAGTGTGCCCTTTAAAGTCCTTATTTCCCTGTTGATCTTTTTGCTTAGATGATCTGTCCATTTCAGTGAGGGGAGTGTTAAAGTCCCCTACTATTATTGTATTATTATCAATGTGTTTATTTGATTTTATTATTAACTGGCTTATGTAATAGGCTGCTCCCATGTTAGGGGCATAGATATTTAAAATTTTTAGATCTTCTTGCTGGATAGACCCTTTAAGTATGATGTAGTGTCCTTCCTCATCTCTTGTTATAGTTTTCGGTTTAAAATCTAATTTGTCTGATATGAGGATTGCCACCTCAGCTTTCTTTTGCTGTCCATTAGCATGGTAAATGGTTTTCCACCCCCTCCCTTTCAATCTGGGGATGTGTTTGGTCTAAAATGAGTCTCTTGCAGACAGTATGTCAATGGGTCTTGTTTTTTTTTTATCCAATCTGATACCCTGTGTGTTTTGACTGGGGCATTTAGCCCATTTACATTCAGGGTAACTATTGAAAGATACGAATTTAGTGCCATTGTATTGCCTGTAAGATGACTGTTAACTGTATATTGTCTCTGTTCCTTTCTGGTCTGTGTTACTTTCAAACTCTCTCTTTGCTTAGGGGTCCCCTTTCCATATTTCTTGTAGGGCTGGTTTGATGTTCACAAATTCTTTTAGTTTTTGTTTGTCCTGGAACCTTTTTATCTCTCCTTCAATTTTCAATGACAGCCTAGCTGGATATAGTATTCTTGGCTGCATATTTTTCTCATTTAGTGCTCTGAATATATCATGCCAGTCCTTTCTGGCCTGCCAAGTCTCTGTGGATAGGTATGCTGCCAATCTAATATTCTTACCATTGTAGGTTACAGGTCTCTTGTCCCAAGCTGCTTTCAGGGTTTTCTCTTTGTCTCTGAGACTTGTGAGTTTTACTATTAGATGTCAGGGTGTTGACCTATTTTTATTGATTTTGAGAGGGGTTATCTGTGCCTCCTGGATTTTGATGCCTGTTTCCTTACCCTAAATTAGGAAAGTTCTCTGCTATAATTTGCCTCTCTCTCTTTCTTCTTCTTCTGGGATCCCAATTATTCTAATGTTGTTTCGCTTTATGGTATCACTTATCTCTGGAGTTCTCCCCTCATGATCCAGTAGTTGTTTCTCTCTCTTTTTCTCAGCTTCTTTATTCTCCATCATTTGGTGTTCTATATCACCAATTCTCTCTTCTGCCTCATTTATCCTAGCAGTTAGAGCCTCCACTTTTGATTGCACCTCATTAATAGCCTTTTTGATTTTGACTTGGTTAGATTTTAGTTCATTTATTTCTCCAGAAAGGAATTCTCTAGTATCTTCTAGGCTTTTTTCAAGCCCATTTAGTATATTTATAATCGTCATTCTGAGCTCTAGTTCCGACATCTTACTAATGTCCATATTGATTAGGTCCCTGGCAGTCGATACTGCCTCTTGCTCTTTTTTGTTGAGGTGAGTTTTTTCATCTTGTCATTTTGTCCAGAGAATAGATGAATGAGATAAAAAAAATATTAACAGGGTAACAACGACCCCAGAAAAATATACACTAAACAAATCAGAAGAGACCCGAAACCAGGGTGGAAAAGAAAGGGGAAAAAAAAAAAAAAGAATATGATCAGGTTGGGGAAACTAACAGAGCCACACACTAGATCTTGGGCGTATTTTGGTCTGTTAGAAGAAATTGCCTCCCAAAATTTTAAATACAAAAATAAGGATAAATACAATGAAGGGATGGAATATGACTGTAAAGATGAAAATTAGAAAAGATTTTTAAAAAGGAATTGATGAAAGGAATTGATGAAAAAATAATGAAAAAAATTTTTAAAAAAAGAATGTGATCAGGCAGGAGACTAGGACAATGTTATACACTAGATTTAGGGTATATTTTGGTGTGTTAGAAGAAACTGTATCCCAATATTTTAAAGAAAGAAAAACTTACATATATATATATATACAAAAAATAAGTTTAAATACAATGAAGAGATAGAATATGACTATAAAAATGAAAAATCAAAAAAGGATTTTTAAAAAGGAATTGATAAGATGTTTGAAAAAGAAGAAAAATTCAACTAAAAAAACAGAAAAAAATAAAATTAAAAAAATTAACTTTGAAAGACTAAAGCATCATGGGAAAAAAGCCATGAATTCTATTGCAGTATTCCCCTGTCGCTGGAATTCTGCCTTTCTCATTGATCAGTAAACTTGGTCTTGGTTGGCTGTTCTTGCTGATCTTCTGGGGGAGGGGCCTGTTGCCATGGTACTCAAATGTCTTTGCTGGAGGCGGAATTGTCCTGCCATTGCTGGTCCAGGCTAAGTAATCTGCTCAGGTTTGCTCCCGGGAGCTTTTGTTCCCTGCAAGCTTTCCATATAGCTTCTGAGGCCGAGAGTGAAAATGGTGGCCTCCCAATCTCTGCCCCGGAGGAACCAAGAACTCGGGGCCACGCTCCTCAGTGTGCCCCCAGAGAAAAGCAGTCAATCACTCCTGTCTCCCCGGTCCCCGGCCACACTCCATGCTCACCCGGCCCATGACCGAGCATTTCTATCTCTGGCACACGACCCTGTTTGGAGTCTCCAAACCCAGCAGATCCCTGCGGTGCACTCCTGTGTCACTCCTCCTGGGGGAGGAAGAGGAGTCTCCCCGGATCTGCTGCTTGTTGGGTCCCTGCCAGAAGAGCAGTGGCCAGACTGTGCCGGGGATCACAGTTTATGGCAACACTGAACCGAGAGCCCACTCCTCGGCTCCGTCTCTGCAGCCGGCTTCCCCGCTCTGATACCTGGGAGCTCTGCCACACTCAGGCACCCCCGGTCTTCCTGTGACCCTGAGGGTCCTGAGACCACACTGTCCCAGCGAGGGTTCCACTCCCCCATCCCCTGCTTAGCCACTGGAGTGACGTCCCTCAGCATAGCAGACTTCTAAAAGTTCCAATTTTGTGCTCCACTGCTCTATCACTTGCCAGTAGCTGGCTCCCTCCCCCCACCAACTATCTTCGCATATATCACCTGGGATTCACTTCTCCACACGTCCTACCTTCCAGAAAGTGGTCGCTTTTCTGTTCAAAGAGTTTCTGCTATTCTTTTCTTTGATCTCCTGTTGAGTTTGTAGGTGTTCTGAATGGTTTGATAACTATCTAGCTGAATTCCTGGGACTGGACAAAATTTAGGTCTCCTACTCCTCTGCCATCTTGCTCCTCCCTCCTCATTCCTCCTCTTTTTGAACAGGAATGTCTATCACCATTGTCCTATGCCTATAACCCCCATTGTATGCCAGGTGTGGGTAGTTAGTTTCATAAGCGAAGAGGAGCTGTACTTGAGGAGTTGCTTTTAAAGAGCTACACCTGAAGTGTGTCTTCCTCTCCTGGACCTGATATAGATAAAGAAATTCTGGATTTTAAGCTGGTGCTTCAGTGAGATACTCTGGGGGAACTCATGCAGGAATGAATGTATGTTGCATGTGGGAATGATGTGAATCATTAGGGACCAGGGAATGATGTGAATCATTAGGGACTGGAGAGTAGAATATAGTAGTGAACCTCCAAGATCATCCCCAAGGAACCCACATTCGGTTATCCATACTCTTATGCAATCTATACTCACATTGTACCAGTGTTGATTTGTATGTCTAATACTGTACAGAAATAATAATATGCCGCATCTAATATTAGATAATAAAAGCTCTGGCTTCCATCTTCGGCACTCTTACTCATTCACATGGCGCACTTGCTCTGGAGGAGCCAGATGCCGTTCTGTGTTAGCAGCCCTGCAGAGAAGCCCAAATGGCAAGGAAATGAAGCCCTTAGCAAACAGTCATGTTCACAGTCTTGGAAGTGGATCCTCCAACCCAATCAAGTCCCAGATGACTGCAGCCCTGGCTGACACCTTGATTGCTGCATCGTGAGAAATCTTGAACCATAATAACCCAAACAAGCCACTCCTAGCTTCCTGACCCACCAAAACTGTGAGATTATAAATGTTTGTTGTTTCAAGCTGCTAAGTTTGAGGGTAGCTTGGTACACAGCTATAAATAACTAAAACACTCACTCATCCTCTTTTAAATCCTAAGTCAGTCCTTTGCAAGCATCTCTGAAACTTAGAGATGAGCAGCTGAGTGCAAGGAAAGGGAGGAAGCCGAGTCAGGAACAAATCAGTTGGGAATGAATAAGGAGCCTAGTAAGGATACACTTAAGGCAAGAGTCCCCAGAATATTGTGGATAAGGATGATCTTCTGGAAGAATCATAATACATCCCTTGCATAAATCGGGAACCAGAAATTCCAAACTCTGTTTTCCAGAGCAAAACAGTCAAGCAGAAAGTATCAGGTAGTTAAATGTAAATAAATGGATACCTGTCCAGTTCTTAAGTTCTAGGTTAATTTAATGCAGCAATAAATTTTTGAGAATAGGATCTTCATCACTGTCAGAGCAAGAACAGAATTCAATTCAATCCAACAAATATGTGGTGGTCACCATTTCTGCTACAGAGGAAATGACTGATGCTCTAAAACAGAAACTGGTTCATCAATGATATTGCTATAGAGAATTTAATCACTCCACTAGGCTCTCCTCACAAGGATAATAAAAGTTAGTGCCTGGGCATATTTGCTAGATTGCTACAGTTAGGATTTAAAGGACTGAAGTAAGACAAAAAGACAATGGAAGAGGCCAAAGGACCTCAGGGGAGGACCTCAGGAAAAAAGAGAAACCAAGGGAAAGATTCTGGCTCTGAAGATGGAGGGTCAGGAAATATGTTAAGAGCCTAAAAATAGTGTTTAGGGTGGGCTCTGAATAGGTCTTTCCAAGAGAGCAAAGTAATCATCATCATCATCATCATCATGGCAAAGGTTGAGGATTCTCCTGCATGCCAGGCACTGTTACAAATATTTTTTATGCATTAATTTACTTAATCTACAATGCCTCTATTAGATAGCTTCTAGTACTTTCCTCGTTTTACAAACACTAAAGTCTAGAAGCTAGGTAAATTGCCCAGAGTCACAAAGCTGCTGAGTGGATGAGCTAGTGTTCAAATCCACAGACATCCTAACCCCACAACCAATGCCATGTTGCCTCTCAGTGAGTCAGTGTGGGCTACTGGCCTGTGTCACTGACCACTTGTTCATTAGAGCATGAGCTTATACTCTCACTAGAGGAAGCCAAAAATTAAAAAAGTAAAATGAGAATCAAAGCCCCAGATCTTCTTTTTTTTCTGCTCAGCATCCCTGCGTCAGATATGGAAGAGGTTCTATTTAAAAATGCCTCTGAGGTCAGCCTGTGCAATGCCACCATTGGTACCCACTGGCATCCGGGTTCCTCTTTCCCATCCCAGGAAGACCAAGCCAATAAAAAGAATGGCTCAGAGGGCACCCCTTTCTCAGGCCTTAGGGGGAGACTTGCCATTTGAACCATGTTCAGAGACCCAGCCTTGCCAAGCTGCTCCAGACCATGGCTTTCAGACTACTTAAAAATTAAAGAATCTTTTTTTTTTTTTAACTCCATCCTATGCAGGATACCCTGAACAAATAATGTTTTATTAATATGTATAAGACAACTGGTAATAAAGCAAAACTAATACTTGTGTGTATAAACTGTTATTAAGAGAAAGCTGAAATATTATTACTAATAATAAAATAAGTGAAAAAAACACAAGAGTTAAGCTGGAAATATAGTAACAAGTTTTTTTGTTTTTTGTTGTTTGTTTTTTTGTTCCTTTGGCTCCTTGTTTATATGATAGCAAAAAGAAAGTATCTAAAATTCTCTCTGGTTCATTATACATTGTTTTAGTAACCTTAAGTAAACTAAAAATTGTGCCTCTTTTCTAATGCCCTCTTCAATGTTCTAGGAATACCCTTGGATACATCTTTACCTCCACATTCTCCCCTAAGTCATGTGCTTATGTCTGTGCTGTTCCCTCTGTTCCATCTCCTGGATCAGGAGTGGGCAAACGTTTCAGGCTTTGTGGCTAATATGATCTCTGTGGCAAGTACTAAACTCTGCTGCTATAGCAGAAAGCAGCCACACACAAGGACGAATGAGCATGGCTGTGTTCCAATAACATTTTATTTATACACCTTGACATTTGAACTCAGGCAACTTTCACATATCAGGAAATATTAGTCTCTTGATTTCCCCCCAACCATTTAAAAATGTAGAAGCCATGGTTTGCTCACAGATGGTAGAAAAACAGGAAGTGTACTAGATCTGTCCAAAGGTCTGTACTTTCCGACCCTTGTCTCAGACTTTAAGCTTCTCAAAGGCAAGAAAAAGGACTTGGTGGTCCTTATCTCCCCATTGTCTAATGCAGAGTCTGCGTCAGGGCAGGAGCTCAATATCATATCTTTAATGGCAGAATTGGCATAAGTAATAATTTCTCCCTGTAAAGATCTGGGTATATAGATCATTAGGTTCTTTGCCAATTTAATTTGATTCCTGATGCAAATTCCCATGTTTCTAATTATTGCACCTTAACTTCAACTTCAGTTCTGGGTGTACGGCTCATACCCAAATTTGTTTTTTGCCTTTGTAATTGACTCCTGCTTCATCTTCCGAACTGCTCATTTCCATAAAATACTGGCTTTTCTACCTTGAACTTTGTGTCACTCAGTTTGCACCCAGTGGCTATATTCCTAAGGCCACCTGCTCCAGGTTTCCTCAGGCCATCTTGTTTTCAAAGATGCATGTGTTGTGTGACAAGATGCCTTGGGTTGGCAGGTCCAGGTCTCTCTCAGAGGCCCATAATGAGTGGAAGGTACATGCACTAAGGTCCTTAGATTTATGCGGGGTTAGGAGATGGGTACCAATGTGTGAGGTGGATGCAAGGTTGCGAAGGGACCTCTGCTTGAGAAGAAGTGAAAGAACTGATTGGCTAAATACTGTAACTCTTGGGGCACAAGCAACCTGAGCTCACTGTGCTGGAGAAGGAGCTCATTCACATGATAGGTCATGACGGGTCACCATCTCAGAGCACAAGGCTCCATTCCAGGGACACCAATGTCACATCCAGATCTCTGGCTCCAACGGCATTGAAGCTATAAACATGGAGTCAGCCATGGACATGGAAACAGCATCTTGGCTCAGCACAGCTACTCCATACATTGAGGTCAAATCTACAGAGCTCTAGCTTAGCCAACAGAGCCACAGGTTATGCCCAAGAGTGATCAGCAGACTCATGGGAGACACCTGGGTACTCCCAGGAATTCTTAGGGTCGGAGACTCAGTAACATCTCATTTCCCGAGTACACATGATCACAAATGTATATGACTGTGAATCGACAGAATATCAACCATAACACATGCCTGGTGTGTAGCAGCCCTCAATAAACCTCCGTGGATAGAATAATTGACTACTATCTATGGTCAGTATTTTGTCTGTTTAGTCTGCATCATATCCAGTACCTAAAATCATGCCTGGCATACAAATGGCACTCAGTAAGTATTTGTTGAATGAATAAAAGTTGAATTTGTGCCTTTTCAGTTCATTTTATTGTTTTCTACAAATGTGATTTACTAGTGAGGATACCTTTTAAAGATGTAAATAAATTAATGAATCGGGGAAAAGTCCTTTGTCCTATGTCCTGATTTATGTTTTAAAACATGTGATCACTCTTCCTAATGTCATTCCTATGATCCACTTTCCTTTGAACCTGCAGCTACCATTATCCCCTTGTACAGGAGCTTATAAATTAGAACAGCCCTCTGTGGATAACAGTGCTGACGATGTTTGAATATCCATTTAATAGCAACTAGTGCAGGCGTTTTCTTAATGTGGTTTCTCTTGTAATTCTGACAGCTTTATGAATGCTCCAGTAACTTTCAGCTAAATCATCACAGAGTTTCAATTTCCATCTTTAAGCCCTGCAGATAGATCCGTAAGCATATTATGCTATTAAATAACTGCATCTCAGGTGGATGGTGGGAAATGGTCTAAACGAACCTACAAGGTAATAATGCCGGTCCTTAAGCTTGCGCCAGCCCTCATTCACTATTTCCCCTTCAGTGATCAAAGTCGTATTAGCCAATTAAAAATAAAATTGGTAAATGGTGCTGACATGATTTCATTCTTGCTGTTTACTCTCTAAAGGAGAGCATTTCCAGTGAGTCAGTGTTCTCCTGGCAGTTTCCTATCACCATCACAAAGCACCCGGGAAGAGGAAAAGGAATATGTGGGTGGCTGTGTTTCTAAGTTACTGAAAGAGAAAAGGGATTCTACACGTATTATTTAGGGAGCTGACTTTGCATTTGTGGACCTACCTTCTCTGTGTCTTACTATTCCCATATAAAAAATAAGAAACTCTGACCCTGAAGGGGTGCCATTAAACATTCCTGAAAAAAATCTTAAATGTGTATTATTTACTGGGTTGTCTTCTATTTATTTTAGGGATACTTGCTTTAAAGTGTACTTTTTGGCTCAGGTTATGATCCCAGGGTCCTGGGATCCAGTCTGGCAATGGGTTCCCTGCTCAGCAGGGAGTCTGCTTCTCCCTCTGCTCCTACACCCCGCTTGTGCTCTCTCTCTCGCAAAAATAAAATAAAATAAAATAAATAAAATGTACTTTTTTATTCTGTAACATTTCAGAGTTTCAAATGCCCAGCTGAATCAATTCAGAGTTTTCTATTTTCAAGACAAAGCGGGGGGGGAAATCAAGAAACAACAAAGTGCATTATGAACAACAAAATGTACCATGTAGTTGACTCTCTTTGAGGATCTCTAATTCCCAGCCTTGGAGTCTATCAAGAAAGTTGATAAATTTGCACCATACACTGTGATTGATAAAACGAATTTATAATCTCTGTTCAGCGAACTACATAACTCCTCTTGTTCCAAGTGCAGCTTACTTAGACTCGCCACAATCTCCAGCCTCCTTGCACTGAATTCAATCTTCTGCTGTCCTAAGGATGAGTTGTTAATCAACAAAAACTAGTTGAACATCCAGGAGGACATCCTTATGACACCAAAGAATGCATCTTCAGTGTCACAGGTTGGTGGCCCCCAACAGATATGTCTATGCCTTAATCCCTGGAACCTGTGACTGTGACTTTATTTGAGAAAAGAGTCTTTGCAGGTGGAATTAAGCTAAGGATCTCAGAGATTACCCCTGATTAGTGTGGGTCCTAAATCCAATGTCGGTGTCCTCATGAGAAAAAAGGCAGGGGGTAGTTTCAGATATGGAGACACACATAGAAGATCGTGTGAAGATGGAGGCAGAGTAGAGTGATGTACTGTCAAGCTGGAAGAGGCAAGGAAGGGTTCTCCCTGTGACACCTCAGAGGGAATGTGACTCTGAAATCACCTTTATTTTGAACTTTTGGTCTCCAAAACTGTGAGAAAATAAATTGCTGTTGTTTTTAAGTGGTTGGTGGTCATTTGGTACATCAGCCTTACAAAAGCAGTACATAGACACTAACTTCAACGTTTCATGCTTGAAGATCTGTTTAGGGTTTAAATCTCATGCATTTATTAGAATCCTTTCTGCTTTGATGAGCAATTCCCCAGCCCTAACCACCATCCCTCTACCATGCCCTGCCAAAAAGAAAAAAAAAAAAATCTACTCTTGTATTTACTTTAAGCATACTAGCACATAATGTTACCAAAAGAACATAGCTAAGAATTACTGACAATTTGTTGCTGATAATTAAGTTGGTTAATTGGTTTTCTTACCCTTGGGTGGTCCTTCTTGTCCTCTTTTTTAACATGAAAAAGATACTCTTGTCATAATATTTCTAGCTGCTCTTTGATGAATCAACAACTCTGAGGGAGAAGGAAGATCCAAAGTGATGAAGCAAGAAAGTGCAAAAGACTAATTTCAGCCTACTTCTGGCATTGAGCATTTGGGTTTTCAGGAATGTGATTATGAAACATGGTGATTTCCATATTTTCCATAGATGTCCTGTCACACACACATTTCGGGGTCCATAAAGAGACTCCATAAGAAAGCAAGCATGATTTCCACTCCTTTGGATAGTGAGTAATGAAAGTCTCCTTCCCAAGAATACATTATTGCCAAAAGTCAAAGTCCAACAGACACACTTCTGGGCTAGAATGGAGAAATCACCTAATCAAAGAACTCTTGACAAGTTGCTAACAAACAAGGATGTCTTCTATGGCCAATCAGAAACCCAGAACATTATATAACTGGAAACAACTAAACCACAACTTCTAAACACTTACTTGGATTTCTAAATGTACTTCTTAACTTCATGAACAAAACAAAACAGAAAAAAACAAAACTCTAGCTTTAAGCAGGACTATGTTCTGCCTATATATCTTTTTTTTAAAGATTTATTTATTTATTTGAGGGGTGGGGAAGGACAGAGAGAGAGAATCTGAAGCAGATTCCCAACTGAGCACAGAGCCTCCATGGGGCCAATGCACGGGGCAGATCCCAGGACCCTGAGATCAGGACCTGAGCTGAAATCAAGAGTCGGAGGCTTAACGTACTGAGCCACTCAGGCGCCCCTGCCTATACGTCTTTCAAACAAGGCAATGTAGCATTCCCCAAATGTGTCCCACCATCTCTGTCTTCTCACCTTTGCTCTCCCTCTTTTTCTCACCAGGAATGCTGCTCTCATTTCTCCTATGTCTACCTATTGTAGTCCTACTACATCCACCATCTGGCTTAAATGCTGCCTCACCCAGAAGGACTCCCCTCAGCTCCAGTGCCCCAGTGAGGCAAAAAACCTGCCTTTCAATCCCAGACCACTGCATGTGTCCCAGCCCTGCCATTCGTTTCAGACTCCTCTGAACATCCTTAAAATCTGGGAGACCCTGGGGGAAGGGGAAGGAGACAATCTCTTACTCACCTTTGTGACTCAATACACATCCCATGTTAGAATCAAAAGAAATACCTCTGAATGAAACAAAGCCAAACAAAATCATTAAACTACCCAAGGTGTTCACAGGGAACCCTGGTCCCTTTTTCCTCATTCCTACTTTGGATGATATTAAATACAACATTCAATCATCTCTGATTTCTCTCCAAAGGGAATAGTGGGTTGGCCTGGGTTCTCCTCTAAGTCTCTTTTCCAGTTGGGGCAAAGACTATGTCTGATCACCTTTGCTGTTCCTGTATTGCTTGTTTCACATAAGACAAGAGAGTAGGCATGAATAAACATTTGTAAATATTGAACTGAGAAGCTTTCCAACCAACAGGAATCAGTATATAGAAGCACACAATGGTTTCCTGATACATCGCTATCTTTGATACCCACAGCATTGCCAAGTCCTGCTCAGTCTCCCTGAGGACCACTCTCGAAATCTCTTTCCATTTCTATTCATACTGCCAGCACTCTTTCCCTCATACACTGTTATGTTGATGATCTTCCCAGCCTAAGGAAGACTCAGCTTCTTTAAAGCACAATTTGTCATGTTCACTCATCTGTCTATTGGAGAATAGCCTCTGGTGGTTATTTGGTTATCTGACCAAATCAAGTCAAAGCTTCTCATCCTGTGTCAGAGGCATTCCACAGATTTGCTTTGGCCAATTTTTCCAGGATTTTCACTATTTCCCTTAAGAAACCCTGGGCTTTAGCCAAACTAAACATTACTGACTGTCCAAATAATCTAGAACTTTCCCATCTCCCTACATATACTCAGGTCGACATCTTCCTACAGTGCTCACCACACCAGCATGGTTGCAAGTACACAACTGTTCTTTAAGTTCAGCCCAAGTGTTTACCTCTACCTTGACACGTCCCTCAGGCACTGCAGCCGAGAAAGATTTCCTGACCCTTGTATATTTTGTTTATAGCACCTATGTGGCCCTTAATTTCCTTATATCAGAATTGCCTGATTCCATTTAAGAGCCATTCTTTGAGGCCTACTCAAACCCCAGCACAGCAAACTGTGCTGCAGGTTTATCTCATCGATAGCACCCCCAGACTTCTTCCAGCACCTTTACCCCAAGGGCCTAGACAGAGTATGTTCTCAGTGAATATTTGTTGAATGAAAAAATAGAGCATAAGCCATGTATCTGTTCTTGCAAACAGTCAGCTTTGATTATTGGAGAAGGAATAGAATCTATACAAAAAGTGGTTAATAAATAGTCCTGGAATATAAGAGCATCTCTGCCTTCTCACTCTTCTCTCCCTGCCATTGGAGAAATGACCACATGGGAAGACAGAGGACCTTCCTCAGCCACGGTCCCAAGCCTTGGGAGCTTCCCCGTGCTATGACTTGGTGCTAAGTATCATACCCCTAAAGTCACAGTGCACCCCTTCCCTCCCTCCTCCCACAGCCTCTCCACCCCCCCACCCCACCACCACACCCCCATGGCAAAGGACAGAGCAAAAGACGGGCTGGGGTAGGAGAGATGGGATCTGCTAAGAAAGCAGGGCAAACAGCAGACCTAGAGAATATGTGGTGAGCCCCAGGGTGTGGCACAGGCAGCAGCAGAAACACCAGGAATGTCTGCCCCTTGGCTGCTACTTGGCCAGTTCCCAAGTCTCCAGGGAGGTCTGCCCTTTGAGGCTGGGCTGTGGCCCCAACCTCCTCTCTGACTTCCTTATCACCACAGGCTCAAAGGACTCAGATTCTCCCCTGCTGACAGCAAGGCCACAGCAACTGCAGTGGAAGGCTGTGCCCAGCAGTCCAGATTGGGGCAGACTGGCCCAAGGTGGTGGTTACACTGGGCTGTCTCAAGCCCTGAGCACAGGCAGTGGGGAGGGGACCCACATCCTGTGTGGGCAACGATGGTGGAGAGAGCAAGGGGCCACAGAGCAGTTCCGGGGAACTGGGCCAAACACCAGGGAAAGGGCTTGAACAGGGTGCGGAGGGGCAAAGGGTTTGACACGTGATGTGCGACCAGTACCAGCAGGTATGAGAGTGACTGCAGGGTCTGCCTCCCGAGAGACTTGATCATCTCCTTATCCACACCCCGCCATCACTGGGTGAGGAGACACCAGCTGGTGACCCAGGTCATGGCACCTTAGTTTCTCATGGACTAGAATCCAATTCCCCCTTAAAGAGCATTGCAGTTGAGCCAAGAGACAGGTCTAGGGAGAAGACAACCATCTAGCTCTGCTTGAGAAATTCTACTGGATGAAGAGAAAAAGCAGAGAAAGCCTTGAAGAAGGAAAACTGCCTAACACTGGTATACAGCCAACTGGGGAATGCTCAGCAATGGGAGGGGCAAGAAAGAGCTTTCCGGGCAGTGCAGGTGGCAGGACACAGCAGGGAAGTCCGTGTGTACTCGGAGGAGAAAGCACTTCCTCACACAAGGAAGAGAAAACAGAACGCTTCCTGGTCACAGAAGATGTGTCCAGGGGGCAGGGTAGCTGAGGAGAGAGGCAAAGTGGGATTTAAGTGGATTGAAGCTCCATCCTAAATTGGGTCCAAAGTCCAGATGAGGAATTTTTTTTTTTTTTCCTCAGCCGATAAGTGTTTTCCAGACTTGCCTGGGATACTTATTAAAATACAGATTCCTAGGCTTCTCCCACAGAGATTCTAATTCTGTAGATCCGGGGTTGGGTCCTAGAGCTATAAACAGCCAGGAGTTATTGAAACACTGGGGCATCTTTAGGATTCCTTGCCATCCAAATGTATTCTGTTGAAATCCTTGGTTTTCCCTCAGATTTCTTCCCTGTCATTAATCTGAATGTTCTTTTTCGCTGGGCTCCCCACCACGTGACCATAGGCATTAAAATTTGGAGGTACTTCCATCAGGAATTCATAATGATTCTCACTTTATTGTTAGAGTTGTTGTGGAATGAGGAGAGAAAGACTGGGCTTGGGAATAAAAGTGCCTGTAAAGTGGAAAAGTCTCATTTCTTGATGCTTTGGGGTCAAAAATGGGAATACCCTTGTGAAGGTCAAATGAAATTTCGAGGAAATTCATTCTTTTTAAGTAGCAGAGCACCAGCATTTCCTATAGCCCAATAGATCCTCTCTAATACCAGGTCAGTTTATAAAAAAAATAAATAAATAAAACTCTCCTGGTTCTGGACAGGGTATGTACAGTAACCCACCATCTTGCACCTGCTCAGGGAACGCCGGAGTCTAGGTTTAAAGATGCACACTCATCTGTGCATGGCTGTGAGTCAGAGGCCAGATCAAACAGCAGAGCAGTTCAGGAAACCCTCAAGTACCTTTCTTCAGAGTTAACCTGTCCTTGAACAGTTAGGGGAGGCTAGGAGGAGTGTCATTCTGACTATAAATACAGTAAACTGGAAGACAGGTATATTGCTAGGAGGATCCTGGGGACCCTGCCCCCTCCAACGCAGAGGCAGGACAAATTGGGCCATTTCATTGCAGTGGGCATGTGGGATATAAAGCCAGAGCACAAATTATGATGGTGCCCGGAGCTCTAGCCCACTAAACATCAGCACAGGTGCCAACTGGAGAACACCTGTGCCTGGAATGGATGATATTTTGAATGTTTATTAGGCTGGTCTGGGGTTGTTGTCTGTTTCCTCAGAGCAAAACTGTCTCAAGAAGCTCTCCACAATTGCATATATGAGTTTGGAATATGAATACTAATAAAATAAAGTGATACACCTTCCACTAAAACTTTATCTGTAGATTTTATTTTCTGCTTACAGGAACATTGACGTGAGCACTTAGGTCTTTGCTGCATTTAAAGTGCCTCTTTAAAAATCTCATCTGGAGCAAATATTCCATTAATGTTTTGTAGTATTTGGCTTCGTTCCTTTGTGCCTTGGTTGTCTGCCTCCCTGCTTGAAGGGAGGGATGCGAAAAGCAAAAAAGGAAGGCAGGGTTCTGACTATCAGAAAGGCAATGTATACATCATCAGGCAACAGAACAGGATGAAAGAGACAGAGACCAGCAAGATAAATTCTTATAACAGCAAAGGTAAATCTTGTGGGAAAATTTCACTCTTCCCATGGTCCCCAAACACCAACCACCGATTCTTCATTTTGATTATTTTCTGCCTTTGTAACCTCACATTGTTCCAGAATGATGTTAGGTGGCTTCAAGGAGTTTTTGTGATTAATTTATTTTGGTGGCTAATGAAACCATCTCTTGGAGTTCCCGAATCTTTGGTCAAATGAGTCATGCTTCCTGGGATCTCTGTAGAATAGAGCCATCTTTCCAACTAGTTCTGATGATCAGGTCAGACCTGTTCAAGCGCTCCTAAAAAAATAAAACAACAATTTGGCTGGAGTCATCCCAGAATTAGAGTGAAATACTCCATCACACCAGAACCCCTGAAGGTAACCCATCACTGATTTGTCTCCTTTCCTCAAAGCTCAGTGGAAGTTTGCATAGTGTCTCACCACACACATTCCTACAGCCCAGGAAGGCAAGGAAACTTCCTTGCCCGCAAGCTCTTTGCAGGACACCAAGGCAAAGGGGGCAAAAGCTTGCTGCTTCATGAGGCAAAGCATTGTCACAGAGCTCACAGGGCAGATCAAAACCTGGCTCTACTCTATCCTTAGAAGGAGGTCTTGGGAGCCCCAAGTACACAGCTGAGATTTAGTACCTCTTAGCTACTATTCTACCGTGCTCCATAGAGCAAAGAAAATATTCACACCAAGGTACTCTTTGACAACAAGGTAGCAGATGTTGACCCCTAAGTCTTAACCCAAATAGTTCCAGCAAGTATCAGAATCAACCCATTTATGCTGCACAACTTCCACCGAGGAACAGGGCTGGGGGGCAGTCATGGCTGAAAGCAGGTCCTCCTACTCCTTGTGGCTATTTGCACTAGCAGCCTCTGGCTAACCAGAATGTAAAAGATCCTAAAAAACATATTAACACAACAACACATAAACACTGTGAGGTTCTTGATGTCACCTCTGTCACTATCCAGACTTATCAGGCATGCTATTGTTTCCTTTACAACTGCAAAGCTGGCCCAGCGATGGGGTGGGGAGTAGAGGGCAGTCACAGCAAAGACCAACACCACTGAGG
This sequence comes from Zalophus californianus, assembly GCF_009762305.2. NCBI lineage: Eukaryota > Metazoa > Chordata > Mammalia > Carnivora > Otariidae > Zalophus > Zalophus californianus. The sequence continues at coordinate 89,546,315 of NC_045600.1, forward strand.
CATTTCTCCCAATCATCAATATTCAAGTTCCATGAGAAGAACTTGTCTGTGCTGTTTAGGACTGAATCTTCAGTAATAGCAAAGTGCCTGGCACCTCATTAGTGATCAATAATATCTGTTGAATAAATGAACGAATGGAGTCCACCCTCAAGAGAAACCTAAAGAATTATTTCAGAGTACCACCTGTGGATTTATGGTTTGGGGAAGAAAATGCCAAGGACTGGATCATAGAAATCAAGTGATGTCTGAGTTTCTAGGAGCCGAAATGAACAGCCTAAGATATTTCAGCCAGGCCACGAGAGGAGGATGGCCGTGAGAAAGGCATGGGGCAAACCACACGGTGTCACCTGAGAAAGCCCAATGCATCTGCAATCCTAGAATCTTGGCTCTTGGAAGGACTGTCGATGTCATCTCCTCCATCCTCCTTCTCAATAAAAGGACTCCTTTTCTATAGGTTCCCTCCAAACAGAATAGGATGCGACAGAACCCCCCAGGGTAGTTTTTAGGTTGTAAGCAGAGAGCAAATGAGTATCCCGTGGCACCCGCCCCCCCCAAAAAAAAATCTTTGCGGATAATCAGAAGGAATAATACCAAAAGAGTATTACCTGTAGATTATTTGACTCATTCGTTGAACAAATACTTATTGTGGCCAGGCCCTCTGAGGATAAAACAGTGGTCTAAACTCTGGCCCCTTTCTAGAACCAAGGCGCCACTTGCATTTATAAAGCCCTTCACAGTTTACAAGCATTTGATTTTGGGCGCCTGTGTGGCTCAGTTGGTTAAGCGACTGCCTTCGGCTCGGGTCGTGATCCTGGAGTCCTGGGATCGAGTCCCACATCGGGCTCCCCGCTCAGCAGGGAGTCTGCTTCTCCCTCTGACCCTCCCCCCTCTCATGCTCTCTCTCAGATAAATAAATAAAATCTTAAAAAAAACAAAAACAAAACAACAAGGCATTTGATTTGATTTGATCATATGGCCACATCAGAAGTTGCTATAGTCTGTTGAACAAACTTCTTCATGGTGAGGATAGGGAGAAGGTGGCCTCCTCCGGAGGTCCTATTACCTAAGCACCCGTCAGTCCCGGAAGTTTTCATGCAAAGGGCAGCAAACATTCCTCGGGGTGTATCCTTGAGTCCCCTTTCTTTGCCTTAATCCTTCAGATCAATATAATATAATCACTGCTCTAGTCGGCAGGTTTTATACCTTCTATTATTCTTGTTGACTTCCAGTCAATTTTTTTTTTAAAGTTTATTTTTAACGTAATGGTTTTTGTGGATTTTCTGGCTCATTAAAGATTTTTGGTTTTATGGTAGATTTAAAGAAACACAAGAATACAATTTTAACTGATTTTCTTTTCCGGCCTATAAATCTTAATTTGACAATGTTTGCCAAGGGTGAGTTTTTATAAGTGAGTCTGTTCCCGGGACCATTATTTCCATGAAAGTATTAAAGTTAAAGTTAGTAGGTACAAGGAATAGAATTCTCTTTTGTGAAATAACAGTTTGGGAGTTTGAGGAAATTAGAGCAATTCGAGGAGTGAATATGGAGATGGACTCAACTTGGGGGGAATCAAATAGAGCAGGAAAAACTCAATCTGGTGTGACTGCCATCTCCATGATATTGGGCGGGCCACCTACCCTTCCTGAACTCTGAATGTCTCTTCTGCTAAATAAGAAAATGATGTCAAGAGTCTGGATAGTATGTGCAAGCACTGGGGTCCAGCTAGGAATGAATAGCCCTTCATCATAATGCAGTGTGTGGCACTCAGGACCCACACGCAAGGGCTTTGTTCGGGGCTGGTGTGTCAGGCCTTGCTGTTGAGACACTGGCTTTGCACATAGGGTGAGTTACCTCTGCCACAGTGATGCTAATGTAGACAATCCCCTGGCTGTTCTGAAGACGGGGCTGAGGGTATTCAGCAACGGGACATGAGTTTGTCTCAGTCTCAGAGAACTAAAGAGAACCTTCCAGACCAAGGGGCCCATTTGGGTCAGCTGCCTGAGGGAGGGCCAGCACCCATCTTCTAAGTCACCAAACCCAGTGCTGTTCTCCATGACAAAACGTCTCACTTCTGCTCCCCTTGTCATCCTCAGCCTCCAAAGTAGGTGGTAAAACAGGATTGCTCCCAGCCCTTTGTTCTTCCCTGAGATTTTTTATAGTCCCGGCGCCAAATATGGTTTCTCAGCTCACATGGCTTACACGCAAACCCCTTTAGCACATTTTGGAAGAGTCCAGGGTGCGAGCTCAGTGGTGTCAGCCATAGTACGGGTTTTCACCACCTCCCACACCTAGCTCGGCCCAGCCTGGCATGGAAGGCAATTTGTAGTGGGAAACTTACTTGTGCTGGCTGCTTCTGCCACCCCATCTAATAAACCAGACCTTCCAGTTGAGCACAGACAACACTCCTTCCCATCCCAGTCCCAGGTCACAAACGCCCTCTCCACAAACTTTCACCCTCAGGTACCAATTCTCTCCCTTGGATTTTCCCAATAGAGCCTGGTTTTTCCCCTTCTGAGGACTCCCCGTGGAAGCCTGGGGTTAACCCAGCTCTGCAGTCGAGTCTTCAGTTTATTCACATTTCCTGCCCCAGCCTTTCAGATCATAATCCATGTCACCCTCTAAGACAGGCTGGATTTAGGGTATTCTAAGTACAAGGCCTGCCTTCCTTTAACACCACCTTGGTCCTTCCATTTTCCCTGTCACTTCTCTTCAGCATCTCCCCATCTCAGAACCTCCAAACACAACCTGAAGGCAGTCAGTCAGGCTCAGTTGGGCACAAATATATATTCAACATATTATAAAAGTGGATAAATCACAGCCATGCATTACCTCAAAGTGGAGGCTTGGCGTCTGTTTCATCTTCACGTTCTTCTCATGTCCGCAGCTTCCCCCAGCCTGTGCCCCAGCCCGCAATACCCAGCCCTCCTCAACACCCCAGCAGGACAGAGCATCTGCCAGAGTGGTGCTGGCCAGCGTGCATGCACCCTCCTCCCTGTCTGGTTCCTCTGTGTCTTATCATTGAATTGAGGCTAGGCTGCTCTCCAAGTCACCCTGACACTCAGAGAAGGGATCCTCCCCCTGCCTCCCACAGACTTCTCCCGGGATGCCTCTCCCCACTGACTCTCGGTCTCCACCTCCATCTCCTAAACTCCATATTGTCTCCTGCAGACTTCTCTTATCTTTGGTCACTCTTGAGCATCCTGCAAATAGACACATCATTGGGCTTTCGGGTCCCAAGCTCTCAAGAATTCCTCCCCTTGTCTTCATCCCTGCCCCACGTTAGGGAGGGCCTTTGCCCGGGCTCATTATCGGGGTCTCAGCAAGTTTCCCCTCTGGAAAGGCGGAGTCTGGATAAGGGCAGCAAAGGCTGGATTTCAATCCTGACTTGTCCCCAGAGTAGGCTCCTTACCCTCCATGACTGTAAATAGCCACTCTGCCCAAGGCATACACTTCGACTATTAGACAAGGAAGAGACCGTAAGAAGGAGAGTCCCCAGGAGCTTGAGTTACACTCCCAAAGTAACACGTCAGTTAGGAGCCAACTAGAACTATAGCCTATGTGTCCTGAGTCTCAGGCATGGGCTCCTTGCACTATTCCACAAATGCTGGCGATCACTGATCTTCCCTGACATCATTAGCACACTACACTCACAGCTAAACACAGAGGTTTCTGCCTCTGTGAGATTCAAGTACATGAGGCAGCACAAGATGAGGGGTGGAATTTCCAAGATTCCCATTCATGGATTACATCTACCGTAGTGCTGATTCCAGCTTACCTGAGCTGGAGCCCTGTGAAATACTTAAGGAGTGTTTATTATAGGGAGGAGGAGAGGTAAAAAGAAAGAAAAGAGGGAAAATAGAGAAGTTGAGAGGATTAGATTTTCACTTATCTTCCTTTTTGGGTCAATTGTGATGTAAATATAAAATGTCTTTTCATTTATTTTAAACCAATTAAGTATCTATTTGCTGTGAGGACAATAAGTTTTTAAACTCCTCTTTTTTGCTTTCTTCCTAAGTCAAAACATCCGTCTTTGTTTTGGGGCCTGGGATTTTTTTTTCTTGTCTTCCTTCCTTCCTTCCTTCCTTCCTTCCTTCCTCCTTCCTTCCTTCCTTCCTTCCTTCCTTCCTTCCTTCCTTCCTTCCTTCCTTCCTTCCTTCCTTTCTTTCTTTCTTTCTTTCTTTCTTTCTTTTTTATAGTTCTCAAGACAGCCACTCCAGCGCCACGGTGTCATTAACTCAGTTACAGCTTTGAATCTTCTGGCTCTTGCCCATGGTTCCCACAGCTGTCACCAGCCCATTGTCCTACCCTGCAGAGAGGTCAGCAGAAGCAACGGCTCATGGGCTGTGGCATATGAAGAGATACCAGGGAGCCATCATCCAGGTTTTCAAAATAGGCAAGAGATCTAAATGCTGAGAACTTTGACGTGGCAAAGAATCAGGAAAGGACAAGTCTCCCGCTTTCCCTGCTGCTCTGCTTGAGGCACACCCTCGTCAATGGCCTGAGAGCACCGAGGAAGCCTCAGGTGTCTTGAGAGCTGGCATCAGCCTTAGCTTCTCCTAAAATGAGCCACAGGAGCACCTACTAGGTGCCTGGTACTGTGCTGGTTGCTCTATCCACATGATCTCTCATGATTTTCCTTCTGTTTTTTCCAATGAGGAAACTAAAGCTAACAGAAAGTGATGTCACATCACCAACCAGAGATAAGTTCACACAAGGCGAACTTGTTATAGGTAAATGAAGGCTAAAAAGGCCCAGGAAGCAGGATGAGGCCATTAGGAAATGAAAGGGGGGAGGGAAAAAAGAAAAATGACTGCACTCTCCATTAGGCCAGAATTGTGGTGCTGGGGCATCAGTCTTCTGAGAAGTTAAACTTGAATCCATCTCGTGACCTGGTGCTCAGATGATATTCAAATGTCCTAGCGCCCTGCTCCTAACTTAGGCCTGGGTGAGGCATCAAGCAGCTACCCTCCAACCCCTTGTAATCTGGTTTGCTCACATGTGCGCACATGGCTTGCTCCTTAGAACCAAGAATGTTTCTATCTACCTTGACCAGTGGCGCACGGCGCCTCAACTCTTTTCTTCGTACTCCTGCGGGAGGAGATAAAACTTCCCATCCGGGGGCCATTGGCTTCTAGACTGAAGGCTTTATCCCAAATGGATTTGCATCTGGATGACCACCCAGGACAGACAGATGATATCCATATTTTCAGTTCACTCAGACCATCTGCTTACGTTGCATTAACACTGTCCTCTAGTCTGTGCTAAGGGACCATTTAAGAAAATGCTGCTTTAGGAATTAAGCTCTTTGGTGGGAATTAAGATGGATCCTTATTACAATTAACTTGATCTGATAACCCATAAAACTATGGTGGGTTTCCAATAGAGTCCTAATTCTCTCCACAAAATGGAGACAAGAAGGAATGAGAAAAGGGAAGCCTTTTTTATCTCCTAGATACCGACTAAGTCCCTGCCTCAGCCCATCATCAGAACAGCATTGTTGCCCACGTCACTGATTTCCCTTAGCATGTATTGACTGTCATGCACCAAACTCTCTGATGAAAACGCTGAGGGAGACAGCCTTGATAAGATGAACTGTAACCCTTAGAGGGAGTTCGAAAAAACACACGTGACCCTCATTAGGCTGACATGGTGGGTTTTATTTTGCTGACTCGACTTTTACTCTCACTGGAGAGTAGAGAATGGGAAGAGGAAGTGGACTAACATGCTTCCTGATATGGACGTTTGATTGTCATGCTGTGGGATTTAGGATGGATTCTCACTTCCAATAAATACCTCACAAAACTTGCGAGAAGATCTACATTTTCATCAATGCTTTCAGTTTGAGTTTTCTTTGTGGGAATACATGCATTGAAATGCCATGTTGGCAGAGACTTCTAAGGAGGACCCAGCTACATGGATATTACACAGAAGGAGATGGATGTGGTTCCTGCCCGCAACGAACTCATGATCTGGTAGGATTGATAAGACAAGGAATACCAAGGACACTGGGAAGACCTTGGTCAGGACCCAAGTTCTGTGCAAAGTCAAAGTAATTCAGAGGAGAGCATTCTGTCATTTTGACTTTGCTGATTTTATACCATAAGCACTACCTCAGTACTGATTTTTATCGCCCCATCTGGTGAAGTGGAGGGTGGACAGAATAAGGAACAGGGGGAAGATGTCTGTTTACATCTTACTAGACATAACCTGAAAATGTATGGTTGTAAAAGTAAACTAAGACAACTCACATAAATAAGTTCTATCCATTGGGATGGAGAGATTTCTAAGCACTATACCAAAACCAGCAATAATAAAGGAAAAGATGGTGACTCGACGATGGTATTGCACATAAACATGCATATACACAAATGCTCAAGTTTAAAAAAAAAATGAATAAATATTTGCAACAGGGATCACACACTGTCATTTGCTTTTTTTAAATTGGTTTAAGTTCACCTTAATTTCGCACTTGGATTCTTACCAAGCACTGCCCTGCATCAATATCACAATGGTTCATTCAAATCAATAATAAAAATATATGCACCAGAGAAACTTTCATTGACCTGAGAAGACAATGGAGAAATGAAAACTAAATGCAGTGTGGGATCCCAGACTGGATCCTGGAACAGAAGAAGGGCAAGTACCCCAATAAGAAAATGGACAAAGGATAGGAACAGATAATTCAAAAGAAGAAATAGCCGATGAAATAGGAAAAAATGTTCAACCTCACTAATAATCAAAGGAAAATTATTTAAGTTATACGTATAATCTGTATTATGTGTAATACATACCACACACACACATTAGATTGGCAAAGATGGAAAAAGATCAGCGACATCCACTCTGATACCGGTATTCATTAGTAAAATTATAAAATCATCCACTTCCCTATATTTCTGCCTTGATCGCCTTATTATTGTCTATAATTCAAACTAGTTTAAGCTAGTGTCACCTGTCACTTGGACAACTACAATAGTCTTGTAACACGTCAAAACTGTTCATTCTTGCATGTTTATCAGTTCTCCACTCAGCCAAAGTTCCTTTTTAAAACACAAATATGTTCTCTAAACTCTGCTTATATCTCCCGTTGCTGTTGGAATAACAACAAGATCCTTCACAAGACCTACAAATGCATCTGTGACCTGCTACCTTCCCACATCTCCAGCTTTGCCTTGCCCTGGGCTCCCCCTCACTTTCCACACCAGCAATGCACAACTTCTGCAAGCCCCCTGTGGCCACATTTGCACAGGCTGTGGCTGAAGAGCTCTTATGGTCCCCGCGAGTCTAGTTACCTCCCACTTAGGCTTTAGGCCTTATCTGAAATGTCTCTTCCTCCACGAAGCCCTCCTTGAACTCCCCAACTACACCAAATCCTCTCAACTGTCCTTTCTAACAGGACCATGTGTCTCTACTTAGTAACACTTATACCAGACTCTACAAGGGCAAGGACCACATCTGCCATTACTCGCCATTGTATCCCAAATACCCAGCACCCAGTACATATTCGGATCTCAATGACTATTGTTGAATGAATTATAAATTTTTCTAAAGATCAGTTTGGCAACATATGTCAAAATTTTAAATATGTGTATTCTTGACCCAGGGATCTGCTTCAGGAAATTTATCTTTCCTTTATTCTATCACACACACACACACACACACACACACACACACACACACACACACACACACACACGGATATGGGAGTGAGTCTTGAGATTTCCCACTTTTTTAAGTATGTGCATATTACTTAGATAATCAGAAACAAACGATGAAGGTATCTTCATTCTTGAGGGGAAATGTAAGTTAATAGTGTCTTCTGTAGGTTGTATCAAAGTGTCCCCAGGTTAAAGCAGTTACATCAAAGGTAGGACATTAAAATATCACCGTCATCCCAGAGACAACCTCAGAATGCTGTAGCAAAAGTCATAACAGGTAGAGATTTTCAAGTAGAGATGGGGGGTGTTGAGGGTTCAAGGATGTCTTCAGAAGAGGTAGCATGTGAGTCTGGTTATAAAGGAGAGTTATGACTCGCACAGAAGAAGAAGGGAGAGGTGGGGAAGAGTGCATGTCAGCAAGAGGTTCAGCACAAAGAGAGGTACGAAGATAGAACTGTGCAGGGCAGTAATGTGCTCCTTTAACCAAGTATAAGAAATGTAGAGAGAGGCAAGACTGCAAGACAGAAAAGGCAGGCTGGGGTCAGATCACAAAACTTTCCAAACCTGATGGGAAACAATCAGGGTTAGAGGATAAATATGGCAGGCTCCATGCTTTATTATTTCTTCGTTTCTTTTTTTTTTTTTTGAGATGGTAAAATATGCTATTGCTTTTAGTGCTATAGTGAATATCCTTATACATTTCTTCAGGCACAAGCTGAAATAGAATTGTAGGAGACAATTTTAAACATGGAACTGGATGTGTGGAAGGGTATGCACATTTTAAATGTTGATAAATATTCTGAAATTGCTGTTTAGAGATTGCATCAATTTAAATACCTTAAAAATGTCTCTTTTTCTATATCCTTGTCAAAAACAAGTCAAAAATACATTTTAAGGAACTTTGGATATTAGCTGAAAAAAGCAGTTTTAGTTTACATTTGCTTATTGTGGAGGGACCTAGGTATCTGTTCAACTATCTTAGTACCATTTGTATTTCTTTTTGTGAGTTATTTGTTCATGCCCTTTGCCAATTTTTCTAGTAGAGTGTTGATCTTTTTCTTATTGATTTGTAGAGGTTCTTTATATTTTAATATATTTAGCCTTTTGTCTGACATGTTTGTTACAAATATTTTTCTTTGATTATGATTTGTCTTTTGACTTTATTTATAGTGTTTCTTACCATGCGGAAATCTTTGATTTTTAGAGCTAAATTTATCCATCTTTTCTTTTATGTCTCCTGAATTTTATCATGCTTAGAAAGTTCTTCTCCACTCTAAGATCATTAGAAAAATTTTTCCATTTTTTCCCTAGAACCTTGATAATTTAATTTTCATGTTGATAGTCCATCTGGCACTTATTTTGGCTTAAAGAGTTAGGAGAATACAACTTTATTATTTTCCAGATGGCTACCCAATTGTCCCAACACCATTTATTAAATTGTAAATTTTCCCCACTAATTTAGATATGCATCCTTTATCAATTACTAACTTTTCATAAAAGTATTGGGATCGATTTCTGATTCTATCGATTTTTCCCATTATGTACAGTTAAGCTATATTAAATACTGTCACTTTAACAAATTTAGTTTATTTTAGGATTCATTCCCCCTTTTTATTTATCCCTTTCAGAATTTTCCTGCAATATTTTATCATACTTTTTTTTTCTATAAAAACTCTCAGATCAGCTTATCTGGTTACAGAAAAATACAACTAATAAAAGCCCTCTTGGTATTTTTATTGAAGCCTTATTAAATTTATAGACTAATTTAGGAAGAATTGGCAGCTTTATAATAATTTGTGCTCCTGGTCTTTCCATTTATGAAGAATTTTTCTGTGTGTGTCCCTCATTAGCATTTTAAAGTTTTCCTCACATAGATCTTATGAGCACTACTCTCTGTGAAGACTGTCAGGTACTTAGATAGTTAGCAAAGGAACGAAGCTGGAGGTGAGGTGGTCAGTGAAGAGAGAACTCCCCAGGCAAGACATAATGCATAACAAAGCTACATGAAGTCAGTTGAAATCAAAACAGCATTTTTTTTTTTCCTTATTGGAAACTAGTAGCAAGGGAGAAAAAAGAATCAAAGTCTTCTCTAGGGTTTTGAGCTTAAGGAATGCGGAATTGGGGAGGTAGTGTTATCAGAAAAAGAAAGCAAGGAGAAGAACCAGATTGTAAGCAAAAGGATGATATATTTGATTTGGGAAATACTGGTGCTCAGGTTCCAGCAAGATGTCTGGGTGACAAAGTCCATCAAACAAATGGAAATAAATGTCTGAAGGTATAGACACAGACTTGGAAAGGAAACCCATAGGGTGAAAATCAAAACTCTTCTGGAGGAAGGGAGTGAGCTAGAGACTGGAGGACAGGGGCAGGGCCTTGGAGACAATCTTGTGTGAGGAGAAGGAAGAAGAGCCAACAAAAGAGTCGGGAAATGAGCAGCCAGAATAGTGGATGAAATAGTCCGGTGGAGGGTGAGGGAGAAGAGAAGGCAATAATGGTGAATGAAAACGCATCCTCACAAGCTTGCATTAGAGACTAGTCAGCCAATGTTCACATCGTGGCCCCATAACCGAAGAGTTATATGGCTCGAGGCAAGTCAGTTAAGTTCTCCAAGCTTCAATTTCCTCATCTGTAAAATGGAGATAATAATAGTACCTAGTTCATAGGGCCACTGTACTGACTAAAAGAGATACTTCTGCAATGATTGCAGGCACTCAAAAATACTAGCTCCCTCCTTCCCTTTATATCGTGAGGTTTGTAAAGGTTAAGCAGCATTCCCAAGCACACACAACTAGTGAGCAGCAGAATTTGTGATTGTACTACACTAGAATTACTTCATTCTGGAGGAGTGTGTGGTCAACAATAAGCAATGACATCCAGGATGTTGAGAGTTTGGCATTTAGGACATTCGTTATAGGTGAGGCAGTAGGGAAAATTTTCCTCAGAATGGTGGATACAAGAGCCAGATTCCAAGAGAATAAGAAGTGAGTGGCAACTGGGTACATACCCAGAGGAAATGAAAACAGGATTTCAAACAGATATATGCATTCCTATGTTTACTGAAGCATTATTCACAATAGCCAAGTATGGAAACAACCTAAATGCCCATCAGTGGATGAATGGCTAAAAAAGATGTGATGTGTATGTATATATAGACAATGGAATATTATTCAACCACAAGAAAAGAGGATATTATGCCATTTGCAACAACATGGATGGACGTTGAGCACATTATGCTAAGTGAGATAAGTCAGACAGAGAAAGACACTTATGTGTGGAATATGAAAAAGTCGAACTCCTAAAAAAATAGAGTAAAATAGTAGTTACCAGGGGATAGTGGGTGGGAGAATAAATTGATGTTATTTAAGGTTATGAACTTGCAATGAATAGTAAATAAGCAATAGAGATATAATGCACAGAAAAATGAATATAGGCAATATTGTACTATAATTTCATAATGTGATAATATCAATACAATGACAATCATATTACAATATCTAACTGTATCAAAGTAACACCTTGTATACCTTAAATTTATACAATGTTATATGTCAGATACATTCAATTAAAAAAAAAAAAAAGAAGTGAATGGCTTATTCCCTCCTATGGTCTCTGTTCTTGCTCTCCCATCAGCCTATTTTCTCATGTATCCTTCTGAAGTTTCTTTATGTGTATACACATATTACATGGAGCAAAATGTAGTGCACTGCACACTGTGTTCTGTGCCTGACTTTTACTAACAAGTGTCCTGGAGCTTTTTCTATCTCTGGTTATAGAGACAATCTTCCTTCTTTGGTTGCATTCCAGTGTATGGATATATTATAATGTAGTTTGCTCTTCACTGATGAACATTTGGGTTGTTTCCAATCTCTTGCTTTCATAAATAATGCTGAAATAGTTAACTGTGTACACATGTTGCTTCACACAGCAGTTCTATCTCTGGAGAAATTCCCCAAAGTAAAGTTGCTACAGGACAAAATCTTAATCAGACTTACAAAGAGAGTCAACCTATAAATACAGAAACCATAATTCCTTTGTGAGGTGTCCAGTTTAGCACAGGAACAGATAACTAAAAATCCCTACAGGAAAAATATTTCTTACTTCCTCTCTTTGTAAAAACAGGAAACAAACCCAAACACCCATGAAGAATGTGCATTTTACTCCCCATTTAATGTGCTTTGCTCCAGATGTTATAGAAATCATTGAGTTTGATGTACTCTGCTATAATTTTTATTCACAACGCTGTTCAAAATCTTTTGAGTAACATTAGGGAGGTGGCTGAGTTTTGCAGGAATTAATATACAGAAACCTGAGTTGGTTTCTTAGAGTGACAACTATAGAGCCCTTTTATGATGGCATAACTTCAGCAATCATGTATTCCTAAATTGAGGTATTGGGTTAGTGGTTGGCAAGCATGCAAGTTTAAATTCATATTGTTTTCCCATTCCTTTCCCAGTGGTTTCCAGCACATTGACCCCAGAAACAACTGTATAACCCTCAATGTTTAACAAGAAGCCTCTTCTTCCATGAGGCTTCAAACACTAAGCTGGCTATCATGTCCAAGGCCACTGGGAGTAGACACTTGGCACTTCAAGTGTGTGGGACAGAAGAGCCAGCAGAGACTAAAGAGCCAAGAGGTAGCCTGCTTTCCTTATTCCTGACATCAATCATTTCCTTCTAGATGATTCTGACAGTAAAAGAGCTGAATTTTTCTGGAGGAGCTCCATCTCAGGTCATGTCCTCATAAATCAGAATGAGCTGCCTTCCCACAGTCTACTCCAAGGACTGGCTCTGCAGGCTAAGCTGAAGGCCAATCCAGGCGCCCCAAAAAGAATGCCCTTAACCAAGAGGGATTTGAAAAAAAAAGAAAAACAGCTAAGCTGGCAAAAGTATAAAAATACTCAAGTCATGCGCTTTGTACCATTTTCTTACCAAATTAAAAAATAATTATAACCACAAAGAAGTTAGAAAACTCAGCCCTCAAGGAAGAAAGAATAAAGAGACCGACAAAGCTGGATGTAACCAGCAGCATAGTTCTGAAGATTCAGAGCAAGTGTAGGGTTAAAGAAAGGAGCTCAAGAAACTCCAGCGAGCTGGGAAAGCTGGGAGGAAAGGCATCAAAAATCAAAGTGCAGCTGCTCTTTTTGCTGTTTAAATCATTATATATTAGCTGAAATTTTAGTTTGTTGGCCATGCTCAAAAGTGACATATGGCCAATAAAAGGTTTGGTGGAGTTTTCCATCTGCTGTTCAACTTCACCGTGGCTTGCACATGTACAGCTTGGTGTCAAGCAGGCTGCACTTCAGCATCTTCCCATGAGCCACACGCAGCCTATTCACCCGGCACGATCCTACGCCAACTTATGCCACCACCCCTGCAGAACATTTGACAAGTTGATGTTCATGTTCCCTGGAATTTGTTCTATGCTCAGATCCAACCACCTTCCAGGACCTACAGGGCAAAAAGTGTCTGAGTGGACCAGCCCTCCAGAATGTCACAGGTGTGGATGCCATAGGTTCTACAGGTAGTGTTCTCCTGAGGCGTCATCTGGACACTCTACAGAAAGCTTGGGAGAAACAACTACACTCTGGGTGCTCATTAAAATCCACTCCAAATGCAAAGGAATTGGCAAGTGCCACTGGCTCAATTTTTAGGGGCCATATTTACTGGTATTAAAATGCAGAGAGAAGAGGTTTGTTTTCCTGGCTCTGGGTTGTTTATGTCACCCACCTCAGAAATAGAATTGCCTGCAATTGAGCAAACTGGCCCTCCACCATCAACATGCAGGGGCACCTCAGTGGCCCTCTTGCACTTGCATCTGTGTAGCTGCCTGCAATGGGGGACATATTTTTAACCCAAACTCTGGAATGGGAAGTATCTAAGATACTCAAAATCATTCTAACCCTTTTCTCATTGTTGCGCTCTTCACAGTAGAACTGGGGGGGGGGGGGGCGGGGGGGCGGGGTGAATAATATCCACAGTGACTTCTTTGTTTAAGTAAAAGAACAAAAGTCGTCCCCAAAGGTGACTTCACTGTAACCCAAAGGGACACCAGCAGGAGAAATGATGGTGCACACTGCTATATTTGCTTGCATTTTGCATGATGCTGTCATTCCTCCTGCCTGCTCTGCACCTGTCAGAAATATCCTGCCAGAGGCCGAGTGAGATTCAGGGCTAGACAAAGAAAGCCCTGTCGTGGACTCCTGTTTTGAATCTGTTGGCAGAGACGATGGAAGGGCAGGAGGGAGACAGGGGAGGAAAAAAAGACTTGTTGAAATACTACATAGGAACTGATGTAAAAAATGAAAAGTCGCTGAGTCTATGAGGAGGTGGCACAAATTATAACGATGAATCATTTGCACAGAAATGGGCTCTCAGCTCTGACAGACAGCGAGGATTTAGGAAGACGGATCCCTCCCGGGTTCAGCAAGAAGCTAAGGCAAGGAAGCCAGTGGTGCTTGGGGTTTGGCAGAGAGTCACAAACTCTTTCTCCAGTGTGCTGACTTGGCAAAAACTCAGTCCTCAAGGAGTCAGGCTCTCTAGAGACTATAATTTTTTTTTTAACCCATGTGTATTTGAGGGAAAATTTAATCTCTCTGCCTCTGACTCATTTACACTTAACTCATCAAAAAGTTGTTTGCTTTGTGCTATTTGATGGCCAGTAAGTTAGAGTCTAATTTAGAAACAGCCTCTGGTCCTGGAAAAAGACCCAAACCCAGATGAGAGACTCAGATCCAGCTTCTGCTTTGATTACAAAGTGGGGGAGGTTATTTCTTTGGGGAACAACACTGCAGGGAAAGGGGTCACCATGTTTACACCCCCAGTTCCCATGCTCCCAACACCCAGTGCTCACACATACACACACTCAACTAAGAAACTGGGTCTGGAGGAGGTCAATGGAACAGGGGGGCTGAATGGATCTGTTCCCTAAAATTAAATCAGATCTTGGTAAATCTGCAAACAGCAATGATTAAAATGCGTCATCCTTAACCATTAACTTACAGGCACAGAATCTGGACTCAGATTGCCTTGGGTTCAAGTCCTGCCTCTGGCCTTTTTGTTATTATATTACTTTAGGCAGCTTACCGCATCCTTATGTGCTTCCGTTTCTTCATTTGTAAAATGTGGGCCATGTTAATAGTGCCTGAGTCACAATGGTGAGACTTAAGTGCATCGATTCACGGGTGCTTAGCATAGCCTCTGCACTGGGTGAATACTTATTTAGGGGCAGTTTAAAATCAGTGAACTGTACCCCTTCTTGCCAGGTCCAGCAGACACCACCAGACACCTGTATGTGTCACCTCGGGTCCTCTCAACCTGCCCCGACTTCTGCTGCTGCGGCCATCACAGCTGGAGCAGCTACACAGGTGCGGGACAGCCGCACCCACCGCGTGCCCGTGCCACGCACCCCTCACCTCCCCGAGGACCTGTCTCCTGGCTTCGGTTAAGCTCTGAAACGCAGACTCTGAGATGAGAATTTAGGGTGGATCCTAGGGACGCTGATAAGGGATAGGAAGGAAGCCATGTCAGTGGGAGGTGTTGCCACGGGTACCTGGGCTTCCGGGGCCCTGGAAGCTGCTGGGAGAATGCACAGCACAGGCTTTACAGTGGCCACACCCAAGGGATGAAGACCCCAGAGGAGTGAACACCAACTCTCAGCTCCCAGGAATGTGAACTCCCTGGTAGGTGGGCCCGATGGGCTCCTGCAACCAGAGAGCACCTCAAGCAGCGAGCAAAATCAGGGGAGCTGAGGGACGCTGGATAACAAAGTGGCCGCATCTATGACTAGCAGCCCTGGGACTCCTTCGGGACTCTACTCGGGGCCTGCACATGTGGCCAGGACGCACAGGGAGAACTAAGAACCTGTGGATAAAAACCTTTCAGGGGATGGTGGGAAGGCAAGATCAATTCTGCCTCCTTTATTCCCTCAGGGTTGACTTCCTAAGCCCCAGTTTATACATCTTCTTGGAAAATGGTCTCATGAGATGGAGCAACCCATCTCACTTAGAGGAGGCTGGTTCTACAGCCCCTCTTCACTCCACCCCTCCTCCTTCCTGCCTCACTTCCCTCAGCCCTCACTTCTGCTGCCTGGAACTAAGCTGTTCCAGTAAGCCTTGGCCTTTCGGGAAGCCAGGCTAGGACAATGGGGTTACTTTCTCTCCCCTTTTATTATTTTTTTTTCTTAGAGAGGGGGAGAAAGAGAGAGAAGAGAGAGCGTGTGCAAGCGGGGTGGGAGGGGCAGAGGGAGAGGGAGAGAGAGAATCTTAAGCAGGCTCCAAGCCTAGTGCAGAGCCCAGTGCAGGGCTTGATTCCACGACCCTGAGATCATGACCTAAGACAAAATCAAGAGTCAGATGCTTAGATGAGTAACCCCAGCGGGGTTACTTTCTAACTAATTCCAACCTCCACCACTGTACCAACCTCACAGAAACTAGATCTTAATGAAGGTGGTGAGAGGTGTAATGTGGGCTAGCAAGTCACCTGTGACCTATTAAGAAGGTTTAAGACCTTCTAAGTCATCCAGGAGAAAAGAGTACATCCCGGTCTTTGTGTGTCCCTAGGAAGGGAGATACAGTTCTTGAAGAGAATGGGCCACAAAATGCAGGTCCCCTGCTTCCCCCAGTTTAGAAAAAGTAAAATTCCTGGAGCAACTGAGGAGGTGCATTTAGGGACTTCTAGGAATGGCTGCATGGTAGCCATTCAGTTTTGTCCACCACAAGCCCGCAGCTAACCAGTGGAAAGCAGGACTGCATGATAGAAAACGGTCCTCAACAAAAGTACAATAAAGAAGCAGAAGCTGCTGTTAACTTCAAGGTAACTTCAAACATTTCAAGACTCGTTTCAGTTTTTGATATTTTAAACGTATGTTGAAGGAGAAATTGAGCCCCTTCTCTAACCGGGTGCAGGAAAGAGCCGTCGGGACACATCATTTTCCCATGTCTGTGGCACTGAGGCATCGATCCCTGCGGTCCTACTCCCTGCACACTCCCAATCCCTGCCGCCTGCACACCAGAAAACCCTCTCCGCAAAATGAGTAACACATCGCTTTGTTTCTGCGAGGATGCCTGTCACTTTTTCACTTGCCGCGGTGCACGCGAATGTCCAGGGCGGACCGTGGCCTCCGCTGCCCGCCATGAAGGGGCAGGGGCAGCCGGGAGCCCTGCGCTGTGCAGAATGCTCCTCCTGCCGGGACTCCCCACACACAGGAAGACACCTGGAACGCGCGGGAAAGGAAATTGCCATTTATCGAGTGCCCTGCGCGACTTCTGCGCAGAGCCCCTGCATAGCTCAGCTCAGGGATGCGCCAACTTTCTCCCTAAGGCCCAGGCAGCGCAAGTTTTAGGCTGCCGTTTTAGCGGCATCAAAGCGGCCACAGACGGTCAATGCACAGCAGGGCGCAGCTGTGTTCCCACATAATTTTATTTACTAACAGGGGATTTGGCCCGCTGGCTGCAATTTGCTGACCCCTGGGCCAGCTGACGTCACCTCCATAAGCACTCATGCTGGTAAGCGCTGTCCTCCCAGGGGAGTTTCTCGTCAAGGGCCATCACTCTCGAGAGAACTCACTCAGCAAATCTCAAATGTCTAAGCATGATTTAATTCACCATCCCCGCTTCTAGAAACGAGAAGTGGAGGAAGGAGAAACAACTCTCCAGAATAAATGTGAGTATCTGGAAATGAAAAAGAAAGAGGAAGAAGAAAGGAGGTGACAAGCTGAGCTGGGGGCTGGGATTGGGCGTGCGTCTGGGCTGGGAAGGAGAAAGGCAGCTTTACGACACCTTGTCACAGGGTTATATCATCCCAACTTTTCCCAGGGCAACTGGAGGCAGTATCACACCATGGTTAAAAACAGGGTGTGGAAGTCAACAGCGTTCATATAACTGCCTGGTGGTGGGAACTTAGATAAATTGTGAGTCCCGGGCATCAGGTTTCTCATCTGTCAAGCACGAATTCCGAAGAGTGAAGTGAGGATTAAATTAGATCATGTATGGAAAGGGCTTGGCCATGTGCTTGGTGTGCTGTGAGCACCTAGTAAAAGCTGGGGGTGTTCTGACCATTTTTCCCTAGACTGAGCCCAAGGAAGGAAAGACTAACAGAACAAAAATGTCAGCTCTCAGTTCACAGATGCTCTTAGTGGGTGTTCTATAGCTCCTCCCTCCTTCTAAGTAAGAAACCTATCAGTGAGTCAGCTGTCCTGTCCGGACTACTAATAACCATAAACAGTGATAGGCATTCAGACTGAAGTTCCTTCATAAGCTAAGATCCATCAAACTTTGCCCCGACGAAGTTTCCCTTCCCTGATTTTGTCCACTTAAACGTATTATGTCTTAGCAGTTGACCACTGATACTAGAGGGAGTGCTTCTGTTGATCCAACCTAAATACTGGGGCTTGTTTTTCCAGTCATTTATTTTAAGCATGCTTTCTGGAAGGCTTACTGGGGCTTGAGTAGAAATATAAGAAAGGGTACAAATTAGATAAAATATAGCGTTTAGGGGACACAAGACTAATTGCTTTTTAATTCTATTTGCATGAATTCTGGCAAGACCCTGTTCACAAGCTCTTGAACCTAAGAGCATTTAAGATCAAGTTTCCAAGCAAAAATGTAGCCACTACCAGAAAAACAGGAAAATGAGAATTGGAAATTGAATGTTTCCTGGGCTCAAAAAGCTCATTTATTGTGCGGCCCCACTGGCCTCATTAATCCCTCCTAGCCTTTGAGGACCCATGCATGGTCTGCCCTCTCTGGGAAGCTTGAATTCACAGCTCGAGTCTATACTGGTTGCTGGCTTCTCTCACTGCCTACAGGACAAATAACAGTTGCTCTCAATCCTGGGTGCACTCTAGAATAATCTAGGGAACTTTTAAAAATACTAATGCCCAGGCCCTCCTCCAAGAAACCTGACTTAGTTAGTCTAGGTAGGATTAGACATCGGAATAGCTTTTACCTTCTTATTGAAATAAAATATTACTTACAGAAAGTGCATATGAGTGTTTAGTTGGGTCAGTTTTCACCGTGAAACATGCCCGTGTAACCAGCACACAGATCAAGACACAGAACGTTATCAATTCCCCACAGTCCCCTCATGTGCCCTTCCAGAAACCACTCCTCCCAGGGTAAACACTTTCCTGACTTCTAATGGCATAAGACAAATTTTGTCTGTCTTTGAATTTGACATAAATGGAACCATATAGTATGAATTTTTTTATGTTTAAATAAGCTTTTAAATTTTAGAACGGTTTACTTTTACAGAAGAAGTGTAGGTGGTACAGAGAGTTCCTAGACACCTGTGCCAAGGTTCCTGAGTGGTGAACATCACACGTTACAATGGCATATTGAAGTGTGATATTTTTTCATCTGGTTTCTTTCACTCTGCATTATACAAAAGAGATTTATCCACATCGATATGTGTAGCTGTCATTCTTTCCGTCTCATTGCTGAATGGTACTCCATTACACAAATAATCCATAATTATTTATCCAAATTCCTGTTGATGTGCATTTGGAGAGCTTCTACCTTGGAGCGCTTACAAGTAGTGCTACTACTAGGAACATGCCAGTAGGCATCTGCATTTTGTAAAAAGCTCTGCAGGGATTCTAATATGCATCCAGAACTGGAAACCACTGATATGATCTAGGCCAAACGGTTTATTGCCCCTTGGATGGTTGTTCTGTCATTTCTCTTCCCTTCCTTCCTCTTGCGTGGAGTGGGGCAAGGGGCATGGAGCATGGGGTTCTCGTCCTCCTCGCGGTACACAGGATAGTGCTGGAGACAAAGTGGGTCTTTGGTAAATACCTGTTTCTTGATCAATCAACTGACCATGCTTTCATATTTCCCATCACCCTTTGTTCTAGGTTGGAGGAAACCATCTCTGTGTAGCAACACCTGGCCTGCTGATGGGGGATGAGCAAGCAGCGCAGTGCCCCCTTTACTTCATCTGGTCCACTCTAGACCTTCTCTCTGGTACTCACAAGCTGGGTCCCGGATGTGCCTCTTCAGGATACACTTAAAAGAACACATTTTGAGTACAGATTTAAGGGGAGGGAGGATGCACAATGAGCCCAGGTCATCCTGGTGGTGATTCATCAGCTTCTTCCTTTGTATATTGATTATTCCTCAATTTTCCTCATTTTTCTAAAAGGCATTTATCTTTTCTTTCCTGATTTTTTTGTAACGGCTTCTCATATATGAGGAAATTAACCGTAGTTTTCCTATCATATATGTTCCACTTCTTTTCAATGTGTTTGCCTTTGGTCTTCGTAGGTAGTGTCCCCTGGAAACCCTGTATCTAAGCCTCTCTTTTCTTTCCACGGTCGCCCCCAAAGCTCTGCCCATGTGCCTGGCATCGTGAATATCCCAACCAAGTCCCAGAGTGGGACATCAGACCCTAACTTCTACTGGGAAATGTGGCTGGGACACTGCTGAGTTTAGCTATACATTAGTTTTGGGGGGCTACTGTAACAAACAACCATAAATGTGTTGTCTCATAGCTCAGGAGGGTAGAAGTCCAAAATCAAGTAATTAAAACAACAACCACCACAAAATCAAGGTATTGGCAGGATGGATTCCTTCTGGAAGCTCTGTAGGAGACACTAACCTAGACATCTGTCCTACCCTTTCATAGTTGCCAGCCAACCTTGGTGTTTCTTGGCTTGTAAGCACATCACTCCAATCTCTGCCTCCCTCTTTACAGTATCTTCATCCCTGTGTGCCTGAGTCTCTGTAAGGGTTAATTTTGTGTGCCAATTTGGATGGGCCGTGTTGCCCAGATATTTGGGCAAATGTTATTCTGAATGTTTCTGTGAGGATATTTTGGGGTAAAAGTAACATTTAAATTTGCAGATTTTGAGTAAAGCACATTGCCTCGGGAACGGGTTTGAGCTTGAAGGTTGAGCCTCCTTCCATCAGTTGAAGGCCTAAATACAACAAAAGATGGACCTCCTGTCCCCCAGTCCCCTCCCAAGAGGGAATTCCACCAGCAGGAGATCTTGAACTGCAATATCAGCTCTTCTTTGAGCCTCCAGCCGGGTGGCCGTCTCTAAAGATTTGGGGCTTGCCTGTCTCCATAATCCATGAGCCAATTCCTTAAAATAAATCTCTCTCTTCAGCATGTCCTCATAAAATTCCTCCTGATCATTCCGTATTACCCACCCGTATTCATCATAAAAGAAACATTTGAACATGCTGCCATTGTCCACCATCGTCACACGCCTTGCTGAGTGGGGCTGAGTCACGCCAGCACAGATCTGAAGGCACGAGTTAGTGAGGCCACAGGGCTCCAGTATTGGAAATCATCATGGCCCTTGTCACTGCTGTTGTGCCCATATTACTGTACAAGAATGTTTCTATCCTTTTGGGGATATGGCAAATTTAGCTGTAAACTGACCTGCCCAACTGGAGAAATTAACTAAGTTCTTAACTGAGGGATCTAAAAAACATAAATAATTGAGACATGATGGCGAATCCCAAAATGTTTGAGTTCCACCCCCCAGACAGATGGCAATGCAACCAGGTAGTGTCCAGAGTCAGCCAAATAGCTAGATAAGTTTCTTAGAAAGCCCAAAATATAGGAAGAAAACTGGCATTAAAATTCCTTATGCCTCTGGTGAGAGATGATGAAGGATTTTCTTTTAAGGATATTCCTGGATTCTTGGCAGTGACATTTAGGACTGCTAGCCAGTAAGCATGATGGAAACAAGCAACTCTGACTTCTCTCAAAAGCTACCCTCTACACTGTGACCAGAGATGTTATTCCAGACTCTGAGCACACCCCTGTACTGATTCCAATGGCCCAGCACTGCTCCCTATTTCATACAGGGCCAAGCATCATCCAGGCTCAAGCTTCCTCTAGAGCTGGGGTCATTCCATGTTCCTCACCCACACTGACCATGCTGCTCTACTGTCCAGCACACAGACACCCAGGGCTGTCCCTCCTCCAGGCCTTGGTCACGCTATTCCTCTGTGTATATTTCCATCTTCTTTCATCCTGTTGGAAAATGCAACTCTCTAGATAGATAGATGATAGATAGATAGATAGATAGATAGATAGATAGATAGATAGATAGATATCCTTTATAAATACATATATATAATATATAAATATATCCCTTTATTTCCATATTTCCACTACACTATGTTGCAATGAATCATCAGAACTAGAAACCATGGTAAACTTTTTTGGGGGGTGGGAGGGTTGGGGGTGTAAGAACAGAACAGATGTTACAAAGATACTCATAGCCTGTGGGCATGGAAGAGCTTTGGTGAAGTCTGGAAGCACGTGCTACAACAGCCTCCTACTTTCCCCTGTTCACACTGCTTAAAGTGGGGTGGCAGCTAAATCCCACTGGTGAGAAAGGCTGGAACACGTAACAATGCCTTCAGTGCTTACTCACCATTAGGGCTTAGTCACGAGCTCCCGTTATATTACCTCAGACAACCAAATGTCCTAATCAGATTCCGAGCTCCTCTGAGGGCTGCCACCAAAGCTTTGCCTCACATACAACACAACCTCATGAAGCAGCCAATTTGAGTTGTAAAATTAGATTCAAGAAATGAGTCTGTACAGCCCACAGTTCTGATTCGTACGCTACCTCTCACCCTACCCAGCTTTAACTGCCCACCATTCTCGCCTCTCCCCGAACTTCACCAAACCCCTAACTCTCACCTTCTCCCTTATCTCATCCTTAATGGGTGAGTATCAGAGCTGTGGTAAAGAAAGAACCAGCTATAAGGAAAGAGGTGAGGAGTGCAGTGATGCCTTGTGCAGGAGTGTATTTGATAACTTCTTTCAAGGTGAAAGTTTGTTTTACAGTCCAGTCAAAATACTATCAAACTATCTGAATCAAGATGTCATGTGACACAAGGCAAGGAAACAGTAATTGCTGTGGCTAGGGAATGGGGTTACAGAGACCTTCACTTTTCAGTATATATTATTAACACCTTTTGCATTTTGTATTATGTGCATACATTACCTTTACCAAAATATAAGTGAGTTTTCTTTAAGATTGTGTATGTCCTTAAGAGACCCCTTGCACTCGAGTCCTAGAGAATAATGCAAGACAACTCCAGGAGGGGGCCCGTTTAATTAAAATTCCTATTAATTCCAATGTATTTGGACCATCCCTTTGGTGGAGATGTAAATTTGAAGGGTCTCTTAGAAATGTTCTTTCTAAAATTGGAATTGGAGTCTAGAATTGGCTGTGAACTTGTAAATAGCAACTGAACATAGGATATAGGTTCAACATTACTCCTCCCACAGGAAGCTGAAGAGTTATACAAATATGTGTCTGAAAAGCAAAGTCCTATTTAGGGATGCAAGCTCATGTTTCCTGATTGAATAAATATTACAACCCTCTAACTCAACATAATCTTCAGTGGTAGAGTTTACTGGCTTATTTATTTTTCAGAAACGAAACCAGCAAAATACACCATGCTGCAAATAAGTTTCATTTGCTCTCCTCCGTCAACTCCAGATGAGTTATTAAGAGTGTTACTCTTTTACAGGCTATCGATAATTTTTTTCCATCATAAAGCTATTTTAATTCATTATTGATGCTTTTTAAAAATGCCACTGTCTAGCCACCACCCTATTGATGGCAGAGAATAAAAGAGAAAACATCTGAGGAAATGTGGAACATGAATACAACCATTGCTTTTGTTTTAATATGATTCGTTAAATTATCTCTGCTGATGCAAGTAAACACAGTGATGTCTCCATAACCAACCGAAATGCTGGGAGCGCTAACAGATTCCCTATGCATGCCCTGTTCTGCTCTCCTGAAAGCAGACGGTCCGTGTGGCGGAAGAACTACACTTTGGGGCTCTGGAGCCAGACTTCAGTGCTTCACTAGCTACTAGCTAATAACCTTGGCTAATTGTCTTAACTCTTCTGCCTAAATTTCCCCATCTATAACATAGGGATAACAGTTGTATCGCCTGCATGGGGCCGCTACATGCAGTAAATAAGATTATGCATGTCAAGAGCTTGGCAGCAAGTGAGTGCTCAATAAATATTAGCTATTATGGTTATGTGATAATAGAACGGCCAGATTCGGTGCTATTAGATCTGGAAATTTTTCTATCCGGGTACTTCTCCATTTCACCATTGTCTCCTTGGTGATCCAAAACGTGTGTGGAGAGCACACTTCCATTTGTCACCATGTTCGCCACCTTTCATTATCCTCATTCTGCCTCGGGCCTTTCCCTGGTTTGGTAGTCAGCAACCTGTAGCTGAGCAACCTGGAGACACTGCCTCTCTTCTACCCCCTTGTCTCGTCTGCTCTGACATGGTTCTCAAGCACAGGCCGGCTTGTGGGGCCAGTGCGGTATCATTCCAAGGGAGAAGGGAGCTCTAAACCTCCCCTTGGTCCCCAGGCCTCCCTGATGTGTGGAGAATGCCTCAACTCACACCACTGGCTCAGCTCAGTCTTCAGTTGAAAAGAATGGAAAGGAAAAAGGAAATGGAATTAAAACTCTCCTAAGAAGAAATGGAACACAATCTTCCCCTGATCCAATCTGCCTCAAACTCAGGTTTAAGATGTGATGGGAAAATATGGCGATTTGGGTTGTCTACAGGTTATCTTAAGAACCAAATCCAGAAACATAAATTACCTTTTGCCTTCTGCCCACCCAAATCCCCTGTATCATTCAGAACTATTCTACACATATTCCATCCAGGAATAAACTCTCCCTTTTTTAAATGCCCTAATACTTTGCAAGTTGATTCTAACCCTTATTAATACCTGACTTATTTTCAGGTTGTATGTTATAGGTGTTGGTGACAATGTTCTAACTTCTCCACTGAGCTGTCAGGAAGCTGAGGTCAGGGCTGCTACCTTTATTTCTCATCCACAGCTTGTAATCCAAGTTCATTTTCATGATGTGTCATCCTGACTGCTCCAGCCTGCACTGATAGGCCCCATTTGATGCATAAGCGGCAACTATCAGAGCTCCAAACTTACAGGGACTTTATATCCACACAGCCTCGGAAACCATGATAGAAACCAAAGAATAATCAATGGCGTGGTTTTAAATAGTGCAACTAAAAATGGATTACCTGCTCTGACATATAGAGAAACAATTACAGCTGGTGCTGCTACAGAGGGGCAGGATGAGGCTTACTAACATGATAGAGGAAATCTCACGAAGCTATAGAAATGGGTTGTCTCTGCTCAGCTCCAAGCTGGAAGTGACTTTTCCCGCACAGAGGGGTTGCAAACCCCGTTAATAACCACAGCCCTTAAAAATTCAGCTTCTGACCCCCAAATTACTAAACCTCGCAAAGAGAATGCAGTAGTCCAATTTCATTTTAGATCTACAAACCTCAGAAATGTTTATAACCACTGGCAACATGTTGGAGGAATATTGAAAGGAAACAAGGTCTTCTAAAAAAAAAATGTATCTGATGGACTCAGAGCCAGTGACATCACAGCCAGAAACAGCATTTTCTTGTCATCCACATAAGTCTACCTCAAAGCTCACGTCATTCAGAGCTGGAGGTACATGGCCTCTCAGACTTTTATTCCAGCCTCTTTCCCCTCCACTATTTGAAAGATTTACCAACAAAACCTGAACTAGGGGCAGGTCCTCATTTCTCCCAACAGCTTCCTCTGACATGTTCAAAGTCTATGTCCACAGAGTCCCTTGAACTGTGCCTGCTCCAAAGCGGAGGGTCTCTGCCCATCTTGCTGGTGCTGCAGTGACCTTTACCCTCCAGAAGCCTTGCCCCTCCCAGAGCACTGCTGGGAGCAGGGTGTGGGTCCCGCCCAACCTAGAGACCCTTCTTAATACCTGGGACTCCCCTACTCTCATCTAGTCCTCAGAGGTGTTCGCTCCACACCGCTCTTCTCCAGAATACCCAATGCCATCTCCTACAAGCTCAGGACTTTTTGAGGGCCTTTTGCCCTCACGCAGCTTCCCCTCACTGCCCTGCAAAAGTTTTCAGGGCAAAGAAACACAACAACCTTGTCTCCCATCTGAACCAAAAAAGGAGGAGGGAAAACCTGCACTAATCAATATCCCAATCCTTTGTTCTGCCATAAACAGAGTGTCTGTAATAAAGGCACAAGCGGGTTGCAGATACCCCAGGGCAGATAAGGCCTTTTCAGATAAAAGCAACAGGAGACCTGCAGAAAAGAATCTAGTTTGGACCAGAGCTAATCTGGTGCAAGGTTATCTCCAAATTCTGCAAGGAGGAGGGCAAAGAGAAACGGGCAGGATCTGCTGTGTATCTTCCTTTGCAGCTTGAAGTAATACATAAGAACAGTGAATGGCATTTCAATTCATTTTCCATAACGTGCTTACGATCTTCATAAAACCCAAGGTACAGAATCCTTTCTAAAAGTTTTAGAAACAGACACATGATTCAGGTGATGCACACTTGAACACTAGAGTCACAACAGTGGGAAAAACCAAATTAACAGCTACCGCTATGAGGACTGGTTAAACCCAGAGAATTTCCATCTGTATGTGCAGAATATGAAAATCACGGTTTTTGAAAAAGAATCCAGGTGTCTGGGTGAGACTTCTGCACAGCACAGATGACTTGAAAAATAGCAGATGCTTTTATCCAATTTATTACACTGCTCAGTTACTAAGGAAATGGAAATTCTGGAAGTTTGCCAGCAATACTTAATCTAAAGATGTGTGCTTTCCAAAAAGGAATGGAGATAAGCCTAGGTTATCTTTCTCATCACAGACATGGCCTACACAAGGCAGAAGTTTTCCAAACATAATATATGGTCCCCAGACTTTTTTTTTCTTTTCATTTTCCTGAGTTGTTGGCCAAACAGTCCAGAATGGAATAACAGAAGAATCTTAAAAAGGTGTGGTGAACAGTCAACCAGCCAGTGTGCACACACATGGGGAAATTATATTGTGCAAGTCATAGAGTTATACATGTTTATTGTTAAACAAACCAAAAAAACCCCTAGAAATTATATAGATAAGCCAATAGTAGGAGTTGAGAATTACTTATTATCCTACTACCACTATTAACATCTTTGTATATATTTTTCTGGACTTTTTTTTACATACTGATAATTAGACTATATATCTAATTTTTACAAGATTAGAGTCATTGTACATATTACTTTGTAAACTATTTTTTCATTTAGGAATAAATTTCCATAAAAACAAATGAACTTCTGTTTAATCCTTTTAACATTGACAGATCTCTCCATTTTACCATAATTATTTTATTAGAAAATGTAGGTGATCTCCAGTTTTTCAACATCATAAAAAATGCTACTCTAGATGCATCTCTGGCCATTCCCTTAGGACAAATTCTTTTAAAAAGGAGTTTGAGGCCAATGCTGTGCAGATTTCATAGGTTGTTTTGATGCACATTGCCAAATTGCCCTTCAGAAATGCTGTTCCAATTTATACTCCTACCTGCATGGTGTGGGTGAGCATCCAAAGCATTAGTCTTCATGCTGTTCAGTAAACTCACTGACAGAAGCAACTTCTCGTGGCTGTAAGAATCCACTGCCCTTATGACACATTGTCCATCACTTGTACACGAGAACACCTAAGGAAAAAAAATAATACATAATACATAAATAATACATACATGTGCAAACAAAACAAAAATCTTCAGGAACTTCTCATTTGGCAGTAACTCTTAAATCATATTCTATTTGTAAATATCTAGTTTAATCAAGTCACCATCTGGGCATCAGGTTCTTTATCCACTAGATGTTCCCAGAACCCACAGTTCCATTCCACAGAGGGAGAGAAAAAGGCCTGAGGCCCCTGGCTGGGAAGAGAAGGCCCTAAGTCTGGCCCAGCCAGCGCCGCCCCCGCCCCCCCCCCCCGCCCACCGCCCCCGGCCATCCCTTCCCCAGTTCCCTTCAGAGGTATCTCATGCCCCAGTGCTGTTTCCTGAGCCAGCCAGGCCACTTCTGAATTCTGTCTTTGGACATGCTATCCCCTCTATCTTAGAACACTGCCCTTCATTCTTTCCTTCTCTGGCAAATTCTACTTCTCCACCAAGGTCCGCCCTCAAGAGCACCTTCCCTGATGCTACTTTGAACAGTCACCTTTTGTGTTTCTGACATCACCCTGTGTGCACCTCTCTTATACCACTTGTAATACTGAATGCAGTGGTCTTGTTCACATCTGTCTGTCCCACGAGACCACCTTCCTGGATAAGAATTGGGCTGTGGATATTGAAGGTGCCTAATAAGTACGTGGAAAATGTGCACATGAGCAAATGAACAAACAGGTTAGAATTCTCCTGAGTTCTTCTGTGACCCCTCCAACAACTTCAGAGATTTACTCAAATCCACATCAACTCGAAGACTGTTATTTTGCATATTTAGAGGCCAGGCTTTCCTTGGGGGCTTATCCAAGCCCAGGCTCCCACCAATAGCATGCTCTCCCCTCCTTCTCATGAACAAGCACTACCACCAGTGCTCATTCCTACCCTGGGAAAGAAGGTGATTAAACCCAGTCCACACAGACAGTGCCATGGGACCAGCCAGGGACTGTCCATTCTCCGTACTGAAGGATCAGGGAGAGAAGGGGAGGTGACAGGAATTCTAGCAGAACAAAAGTGGGCTGCGAAGTGTAAATGGGGCAGTCTTTGCATTCACTTCTATCAACCACTATAGCATGACGGGGAAAACTAGTGAGAGGAGGTTAAAAGACGTAGATGTGTTTCCATTCTATCAACTTGATGCTGTAGGACTCGGGTGCAGGACACAACAGGAATTACCCTCAAGCAATGTGAACATTTTGTGGGCACCTCATCAAGTAATGCTTTATAAGTGCCGACGCTACACAACACAGTTCCCAAAGACACTCCCCCTCTTAACTACTGTTACACAGCAAAACAGATCCCAGCTGGTTTTCAAATCTGTTTTTATCAGAGACTTGTTTATCTTTTTGCCATGAGACTGCAGCCTAGCCACACTGTGCTGTGGCCGAAGCAGGACCACTGCCGAGCAGCGGAGAGCAGCGAGCCCTGACTTTGGAAGATGGAAGTCCAGGAGTTGAGATCCTACTTTCAAAACCGCCCTTGGGGCCTGTGGTAGAATTAGCCCAGAACTCTGTGCTTATGAAATGACTTTCTCACTGCATGCAGGTTTCTTCCCAAATGTCACCTCCGCAGAGAGGCCCTCCCAGACCACTCTTCGAAAATTGTTCCCCTGTCACTCTCCATCCCCTTGTGTAGGTTTACATTTCTCCCTACATTTATTACTCTTGGTATTCTGTTAGATTCTGTGTTTATTGTCCTCCATTGGTAAGGAAACACCATGAAAGCAAGGTCTTCGAATCACTCATGAGAAAAGGTGCCAGCACATATTAGGAACTCAACAAATACTTGCTGCACGCATGAATGGGAATCCTGATCATCCCTATCATCAGATTATGATGAAGATTAAATGAATAAGACACAAAAAATGTTTAGCATTTGCTTAGCACGTTAGAAGCACACAATGTATGACAGTGAATAGATCTAATAATACTAATAATAAACATTCCATTCCCAGAGTCATTTTTTAAAAATTTGATACTGAAAATATAACTTTATGTAGTCTGGTTTTACATTCTTTAATGAACAGCCTTGCTTCTCCCAAGAAAGGATTTGAGGTATCTTACAAAAATATGTAAAACTTGCTTTGTCAACATAACTTACACCATTCTGGAATATTTTTACAGTTGTTGATAAAATATCAATGCATTTTATTTTCCTATGCATCTATTTCATGGCCAACACAATCAACAATCTCATTCTTCTCAAATACAACACTTAAAATGAGACCAATGACCAAACTTGTACAGAAAGAAGCTTACAGTCGTCCCCAACCAAATTGCACACGGTGGTCGGGTCTTGGCCCCACTGGTTCAGGCACCATTGCTGAGTTGTACTTGTGCTTCACTCTCTGCCCTGTGGGTTCCACATTTCCATCTGCAGAAAGCAACTCTTGTAAAATATAGTAGGTGTCTCAGCTTGTGTTCTGGAATAAACTTCCCCATAATGACAGTATTTATATACTCTCTCAATGTATTTAGTGACTCCAATATCATGTATTGCAAAGCTCACAGCTGTAACATGTTTCCTGTTTTTCATTTTCATTTTCTTTCATGTATAGATTTTTGTGCCCAGTATTCCTCTGTGGTTAGTCCTATAGAGTTTCCCATGTCCTCTCATTTCCAGTCATCCTTCTTATTCTGCAGTGGCCTTTGTTCATATTTGTCATCTTGATCTCTGTCTTATTATTGCATTTGCATTTCTAATAAGGCTCCCAAAGTCCTTAGTCATGACTTAGTTCTTTTCGCACTTCCTCAATTATTTGATTAAGCAAGCATATGCTCAAAAAATTCATAAGATTCTTTAATTAAATTAATAAAGCCTCAGATAGGAGCTTTTGATTTAATTGATAAATGCTCACAAATGTGTTTAGTTTTTGTAAGCAATTTTGTGCTTGTTATTAAGTCCAAAATAGGTGGCATGTTTAACATCCTATGTAGAAATTCCAAGCTTAACTCAAAAACATTGGCTCAATAAATTCTGAGAAACATGCATTGTTTGTAAGTGGTTATAAGCTAAATCTTCACTATTATGGGTTATAAAATAACAGGCTCGCTTTTAACCTGATCACCAGAAGCATGCACCAGTCGAAGTTGTCAAGATAAAATTCCATCCAGCTGAAACTTGGGGAAACACACTTTAGCTTTACGTATTCAAGAAATATTCTAGAATAGAAATGAAACATGAGAAGAAATCATCAAGTTGAGGAAATCAGGAAAAGATAACCAGATAAAGCAAAGGGTAAAATTATTCCTAAGAAATCGATACCATATTTTTCTGCTAAGTTAAGCCTGAGCAACAAATCTGGCTGTAATGGGCAAAGTAAAAAGGAATACATATTTGCTTACAAGGCTCACAAAGGGTCAGTTCACTTAGGAGAGTCACAGGTCTTCCTAGCAATGAAATCTTAGAAAATTTTCCCTTGTGGGTCCTAACGAAGGGAATACTGTGCTAGGGAGTGAATTACTTCCTCAGAAAGCCCTATATTAAATACCACCGAAAATTAGACAGGAATGTTTCCATGGGAGCAGTAAATGTCATTTACTCACAGAAAGTGGTCCATAAGGAGTCAAGACAATGGTCCTAGGGTGCAGCTCTCATTTCGGGAATAACTTCTCGAATTTTTAAGAGAATGGACATCTTTGCCCATTCAGTAAATATTTATTGAGTATTTTATGGGTCAGATACCGTGCTGGGCATGAGGGAAGAAGCAGTGACAAGACAAATGTAGCTCCTTCCTTCAGAGAATAACATACTTGTTGGAAAGATAGACTAACGACCGCAAAACATTGAGATGTGTGAAAAATGAGATAACATCTAAACGCTGAATTTTCAGCTCCTTAACGTTTTCATCTCCAGTTGCTTTTCCCTCCATCGTATTACAGCTGAGCTAGTCCTACTGTCACCCACTCCTGTGTTACTGCTGCCTCGCACCACCTCCAATTCTGTTTCACCAAAACCAGTCTCTAACCCATACCTCCTCCCCTAGCTCCCACTCACTGACACGATTCTTTAACCTCACTGCTATCTCCAAACCATCAGCCACATTCCCATTATCCATCAGTCAGTCCCCTCTTTCTATCTTCCTTCTGAATCATTTAGATCACATGCTCTATAATTATTATCGCCTCCTTGAAAAATTTCCTCTCCTCCTTTACACCTCTCTCTCTTCTGTCACATTTGCCTGAAATAAAGCCAAGTCTGGTGGACTCCAGTTAATCCACACCTGTATTGAAAAAATAGAATATTCCTGGAAGGAAAACACACACATGAAATATAGCTAACCAGGTTCACTCTAAATTCATGACCAGAAACCTGAATAAAACACTCAACACTCCTCTTATGTTTCCTCAGTAAATTAGCTTTTCCAGTCTCGTCATGATTAGCTTATACCTTCTAGAGTCTCTTTCCTCGAACCCTCTTTAAATATGAATTAAACATGATTTTTAAAATTTTGTGATTAAAAGACAGACACCATCAGGTAAGAATTCGTACTCTTCCTCCCCACCAAATCTGTGAGTCTGCTTCATCTCTACCTGTCTTCTCCATTTCTCTTGTTTCAGTGGAGGAAGTAAAGCTTCTCCAACAACGGCCCATCTATCTCTGGAGCTCTGGGACCCTGATCCCCAGCACCTTCTCAAGGATTCCCTTGTCTTTGCTGCACTTTCAATCTCTTGCTTGTTATTGGATCATCCCCATCAATGCATAGACATGCTATAGAATTTCCCATGGTAAAAACAAACAAACCAACCAATAAACAAAAACCCAAATCCCTTACCCAATATTCTCCTCCAGCTGCTATTCAATTTGTTTCACATACATTAACAATAAATAAGTAAATAAGATTTAAAAAAATAAACCCTACTTCTTTCCTTCTCAGGGTTTATTCCCATTTTACTTACCCACAGGACTCTAATGAAACTTCTCTGTTAAGGTCACCCATGATCTCTGCGCTGCCAAATACATTGGGCTGTTTTGTATTTCACCTTAACCTCTAACCACTCCCTCCTTGAAACCCACCCGTCTTCCACTCTAGCAATAGCACAACCCTCTGGCTTTCCTCCTACCTCAGTGACCCGCTTGCTGAAATTCCTTTGCTGGCTCCTCCTCTTCTATTAGGCTGCACCTCTGAGTTCATACTCCTGTATTCAACTGCCTACTTGACACACAAGGACAATGGGCTGTAGGGTGGCAAGGGAGATGACACCCCGTCAGGAGAATTCTGGGTAACAAATGATGGTAACAATGGATATGGAGGGAAGTGTGTTGACCCAAGAGGTGTTCAGGAGAAAGAAATAGCTGGACTCAGAGACTGAGAGATGTGGTAGGGCATGGGAAGAGGAGGACAAGTAGTCAAGGATGCCAACCGGGGCGATGTCATTCACTAAGACTGGGAACTTGGAAGGAAATGGGCTGCATATAATACATCCTTCAGAAATTTTCCAGAAACCTGGTTTCTCTCAGCTTAGCCTTTAAGAAAAAGCAGACAGCAAGCAGAGGGTTAGAGGTGGATTCCCCAGCCAAAAACTGTGAAATGCAGGTATTTTCCCTGAAGAACCAGATGTTCTGACCATCTCTGACCTGCCAACAGTGCAGGGACCTCGTCTGCTTTATCCAGCACTCAATCCCCCAGTGCTGGCATACTACAGGTGCTTAGTGAACAGTTATTGAGTAACTGGAAAGAAAACATAGTTATTAATAAAATAAGGAGATTACCTGTACCCCTCCCCCCCAAAAAATAGAAGAAGAAAGAAAAAAAGAAAACATAGCTAGCAACTCCTTATGAGCAATGAGGAACTGAACCAGAATGGATGGATGCCTTTTTCCTTTGCCTCTCTTTCCTCATGACAAAATGGAAATATTAGTAGCAACATTCTTTTAGAGTTATTGTAAGAATTAAATACAGTAATAACTAGAAAGGCTTAGAACAGTGCATGGATCATAATAGATGCTCAATAAAAGCTATTTTTATTATTGATTTTTTTAACAGAACCTCTACTCAGCTGTGTGGAAGTGCCAAGTGACTTAGGATTTTTTTTTTTTTTTTTTTTTGAAGAAAAGCATGAGTCTTAAAGAGAGAAAGAATCCTGAGACTTGGCTAGAACTTCTGAGCTCTGCTTTAGTCTCCCAGGCACAAAAAAGACCTGGACTCGGCCAGCTGAGAGACTCTACCTGCACGGCAGCCCTTTTTCTATTTCTCTCTGACCTTGCCTCAAAGGAAGCTAAGTCTCCTAAGGGGGTGCTGAGTGAATGTTAAGTGTTGCAGTGAAGTTCCTTGTGAAGAGAATCCAAGGCTGCTGATCTTTGGGGTTCTCCCCTGTCATACCCCCCCGTGACATGAGTCCACATGCAGGACAAATCGACGGCTGCACAAGTCACATTCAAAAGGTTAAGCACACAAGGCACAGAAGGAGAGGCAGCCCTCCAAAAATCAGCTTCTCAGTCCCTTTGTACCTAGGAGGAAAGTCTGAAAATCTCCAGATTAGAGGGATCCTTCAGAGCCACAAGATAAGCACATGAGCAAAAGGAGAGCAGAAAGCAAGATAGGCAATAGAGACAGCGGCTGAAATTAAAATATCTTAACTTGATTAAAGCCATCTCTGCCATCATGGCCACTGCTCCCTCCTGTCTAAATCGCCTCCCAAAGTATCTGGGAACAACAGAGTTGGCCGAGGCCAGCCCAGTTGTTCAGTGGACCGCAACCTTGTGGAAGGGATAGCACTCATCCATCAAAAGAGCCACAACCATCAGGGTTTGTTTAGTGCTCTACAGTTTACAAAGCTCTGTAATAGAGATATAATGGGGAGGGTATTTTAGAAATAGTTTCCAACTCTTTTTTTTCCCATTTCCTCTTGCCCTGTGACTGACTACCCATGCATGGAATCAATGGCATTCATGGCTTCAAGGAAAGGGTAGACGCAGCCTAGAACAAAGGAGTCATTCCTCAACTTTGAGTTTCAAATTCAACCACCTGTTTTTTCTGTCCAGAGACAACATTTTTGAAAGCCAGAATATGTTGAAGGAAAAAAAGCATTTTCTAAAATCTAAAATTCACTGTTTATACACCCAGAATAAAGTCTGGAGTTCTGAATATAGAACTCTCCCAGATTATCAGGCAGTTTAGAGCCGATCACATGTTGGTTTTTCTGAAGCTGTCACTGAGATAGAGTTGGGGTATAAGATGTTTACTGGGGCTCAGCATCTGTGAGAGGAAAAGGAGGAAGTAGGATTTGGGAGTGGAAGAAGGTGAACTTGGGGGCAGATGAATGAAGCCATAGCCAAACCAGTGAGAAGCTCTGAAATGAGCAGTACCCATCTGAGTTGTCTATGTCAGGCCAAAATGTCTGGGCTTCTATAGCCCTCCCTTATTTAGATGTGGGCTGCCCTGGGAACAGCGTGATGTCCGGTGAGGCAGCTCTCTGCAGCTCAGGCTGCCCCTCAGGTGTCTGAGGGGTAGAGGCCATCCACTGACAGCACCCCCAGTGCTGGGGCAACAATTCTCCCTCAAAGGGGATCTGGGAGACACACGTTCATGTCTCCCACAGTGATCTTGCAGTTTGGAGAAGAACTGGGAAGAGAGACCGAGAAGAGCAAACAGGGAGAAATGTGTGTCCTTGGGTTCCAGAAAAAAGTAATAGTGTTCTAGTTCTTTGAGAATATCTAGCCAAAGACAAAGAAGTATGAGTAGCCAAGCGTTCTGGAAAGCAAGGGCCTTTTTCACAGAGACTTGTGCAGACCATGCCTTCGAGAGATTGATTTACAAAGACTGACCAGGGTCACAGTCTCAACAGCAGTCCTGGACTGCATGGGTAGGGTGTACTAAGCTGCTCTTATTACAATGGTCAATCTTTTTGGTTCACTTCCCTACTTCTCCTCTAGCTCCCATTACGCACCGCCCCCCCCACCAACACAGCAACTCCCTTCTCTGTTTGCTAAGCAAGGACTTCAAAGCACATAATATAATCTGTACAGCCAATCCCAGCACAGAGAGAATTACAGAGCACTTACTGGCTTTCTCTCTTCAGGACCAGATTCTCTTATATTCAGTCCTTATGAGCTCTAGGGCTTTTGAGTTCCAAGCCTAGGGGGGGCAGAAGTTCTAAGACCAGCAAATTTTGAAGAATCCCTGATAAATGCCTTCGCCCCGATTATTTATAGTAAAGGAGGCATCAATCTACTCACGTAGGGTTGGCAGCCTTCAGAGAGCAGACTAAGGAAAAATGATGATGCTAACTCAGACCCTGAGGGGGTTTATTATATTAAAGTGAAGAAAATAAATCTCCACATCTCAGCATATTTTAGTCAGGGCCCCTCCACTTCTTGTCTCACTTGCCACCCCTTCAGAGCACCTCAGTGAAATAGAGCTGGAGGAGAAAATGCAAAATCAGGCTAAGGCAGGCCCTTTTCCGGATCACTCATTCAACTACCAAGGTACTGAAACACTCAGGGAAGGCTTTTATTTGGACTCGGAGAACAAAGACAAAGAAAGGCTCCCACAAATTAAGTGACAGTAACAAGTATCAAAAAGCAGGCTAAAAGCAAAATTCCAATTTTTGTAAATATAGCTAATGAAAATCCCGTATCATTTTGTTCCCAGCTGATGGCCTGCCTGATGCATTCGATTTCATTGAGAGCTAAGCACTCTGCCAAGTTCTAATAACATAAAATGTGCTCTCATGGAGTTGTAGCACAGAGGGAAAGGGGACAAATACTTATATTCTAGGTCTATAATCACACAGCCTAAAAACATGTGGTATTATCCTCCACTTACTACATTTCAGAAATACTGAAGGAGGGGAGATTTAACTGAGGTTCAGTTAATTCTAAAATTATTTCTACTCCAAAATGTTGTTTCAAATAATCTTTGAGCTGAAAAACTTGAACTCCCCTTCAGTACTCAGAGGACTGGAATATGCCCTCCCATGAAAAGGGGGGAAAATAGAAACTCTGAGAATATGGTGGAGGCCTTCTAGGAATTGAAAATATGTTTGAATCATTTTCATGGAGCTGGACCCACACAGCAGCGAATGAGACCAAACTGTCCTGGGTTGAAAATTGAACATATTCATTCATACCCTAAACCAGTGCTCAACATTGAAAGTTGAATATGTTCAATTGAACCAGTGCTCAACCTTAAATTTTGGCTGATAAACTCACTGAGGATGAGGGTGCGGGCAAGATGGTGGGCACCTTGCGAATATGTGAACCATCAAGTAGAATGCTACTCAGCTCACAGCCGTGGCTATGGCTCAAGCTTGCAGCTCTTGTGATGGTTGGAGACAAAATAGGAAGGTTCTTGGTAGACGGAGCTAAGAGCTCCTTGTCTTGAGGATTCCCAGGCTGCGCTCCCAAGCAAGCAGCCACTCATGGGACAGCAGCAACTGAGACACTGAAGACTCCTTGGAACAATGCACTCCCACACAGCACTCCCTTCCCAGGTTGGGCTGAACACACATGGTGACACTCCATCCCTCACCTTATTAAGGATGACCTATGGGGCTTGATTCTGCATGTCTAAACTGCAAAAGGCAATGGCAAAATACATGCACTTTTCTGTATATATATATGTATATATATATATAATATACATATGTAATATGTGTATATATATTATGTAATATATAATAAAAGTTTAAAAATATAAGAGTTCTATCAACAAGCTGGAGTCAGGGGCACCTGGGTGACTCACTCAGTTAAGCATCTGCCTTCAGCTCAGGTTGATCTCAGGGTCCTGGGATGGAGCCCTGCATTGGAGTCCCCACTTTGTGGGGAGCCTGCTTCTCCCTCTCCCTCTGCCTGCCACTCCCCCTGTTGGTACTCTCTCTCTCTCTCTCTCTCTGCCAAATAAATAAAACAAAAAATCTTTCAATAAAAAAAAAAAAAAGCAAGCTGGAGTCAGAGCACAGGGACAGGCTTAGCCATCGGCTTCTTTCTCCTCCTCTGTCCTCACAGGAATAGGGGCAGCCTGTGAAGGCTTTCATTTAAGGGTGCAGATACTAAAAGGCAGAGGGGCTAGCAAACATTCCTAGCTTTCATTCGATGGAGGAGAATCAAAGTATCTTTTCAAATGACTGATTTCACAGGCCTTCTAAGAGTAGATTTTTCCGTATTTCTTCCAACAGGAAGTTGGAGAGCCCAATCGTGTTTGAAGCATCAGCAGGTGGAGCTGGAGAGCTAATTGAGCTGCTGTTAGGGGACCCTTCAGACAACACAGCAAATGGCATTTTAATGGGACAAAAGACCCTGTGCATTCTTATGGGGTCCCAGGGATGTTGTCAAGGAAAAGTCACTGTGAAATTCCTTATGTACGTCATTCATTCACACCTTCTACGATATTTATTAGATACCCACCATGTGCCTGGCACTGTGTTGAACACAGGCAATGCAATAGGAAATTAGATAGGCATGGGTTTGCCCTCATGAAACTCACCTTCTGAGGACTGGGTCAACTTAGCAAGTGAGGATGTGATGTACTTTGGCATTAGACAGACCTTTGCCTACATCCTGGCTCCGCCACTTAGGTGGGAGCTATGTAGCCTTAGATCTTAGGCAATTGGTTCAATCTATCATCTATAAAGCAAGGATAGCAATATCCATCCCGGTAGTTCTCAACCCTCCTGGCATCAGCTGGGAAATTTTTTTTAAATATCTATGCTTGATCCATGCCCAGAAATTTTGGTCCAATTGGTCTGGGTAAGTGCCAAATCATCAGTAATTTTAAAAGCCACTAGATACTTCGACTGAGAAACCAGTGAGAAGTCCTCTGCTATCCTATAGGGCTGGTAGGAGAATTGCACTTCATGATGCACAAGAAGATCTCAAGTTTAGTAAACACAGAACTGTTAGCTGTGATCCCCAAGCATAACTGGTGACGTCTTACTCAGCAGAGGTCCAGGTATGTCAAAGAAGACTGTTAAACTGAAGTTGGTCAGTGAGCAAGGAAGAGCTGAAGGTAATTCTGATAGTTTCGCATCTTAAAAGAAAGGATGACTACCAATCTATAATTTTGACCACAGTTCAATAACCACCACTGTACCAATTTGAATGGGTTACTTAGTTGGCTATTTGAAGAGATGGCTTGTTCTGGAGATTCTCTATTTGTTTATTTATTTTAATTTCCATTTTGATACAAACCACCACTCTGAGTCTAATAATGTTGACTACTAGCAAATGCTAATAAGAAGAATTAAGAACATATCTAGCCCAGCCCTTTCCTTTTACAAACGGGCACGAGGAAGCCATAGGAAGTAAAGTCATCGTCCCAAGATCAAACATCCAATAGGTTCACAGTTTTGTTTTATTTGTGCAGCATGAACCTCGGTAACAGTTTAGCTGTACGCAACTTTACATAATAGATGAGATTCCTACTGGTTGCATGTAAATAGAATCTTTGTCAAGTAAACCATATGTTCAATGGACTAAAAAAAAGCTCTGGTTAAAAAAATACAACTATAGATTCCTTTGGTCAAAGATGAAAAGGTTTTTCAAGATGGAGGCAGGAGTGGCATGGTTTCTCAATCTTTCCAAATCTCCACGTAGAAACAGACAAAGCAACTAGATAGCAAAGACCCATTAACAGCATTTAACAGAAAGTTGTTTGGAGCTATCACCACCAGCCCCAAATACAAATGAATGGGGACGAAGCACCCCCATGACACCAAATATACATGGTATCAGCTTCTATTCGGGAGAAAGTACAGGCAAGGCACAGGGAATGTGACCAACCTGAGAACAGGACACCCCAAAATAACAACAAAAATCTGATGAAATACGATAGGACTATTTGCAAACAGCAGTTAAAAACCAAAAAAAGGTTTGGCTCAGTCTAACAGTGGTTGAGTACAAGCGGTCACAATAGGGTCGGATACATACGAACTATGAAAACTAATCAAGCAGAGTCCCCTTCCAGGATAGGGCTGACACATAGAGATTTGAAACTACATATTGAAACTTCTAGTCATGGAATAAAAGCTAGCCAAGGTAACAACAATAGGGAAATAAGGAAAGAGGAGGTCCCAATAAAAGTAGGCATGGAGGACAGAGCCAGTAAATTTCAGAGAGCAAGCCATGATACACTACGAGAAAACAATAGAAGAGCAATCAGTGCATACTGAGAGAAGCTACATTGAACAACACCTTCTTCTTAAAGTTCAGAAAAAATTAGTTTCACATAAATATGAGAAAAAGAAAGATGTGGAGGTCAAATCCCACACAGAGTTACCATAAGAATAAAAGAGGATAAGGGAAGAATAGCCCTGCTTCAGACATGGGAAGCATGCTAGGAAGACATGTCCACATAACAGATCAAACTGTAACTAGAATCTAAAAGACATGGAGAAAATCATATAAGATAAGAAGAATTAGAATTAGAAAGAAAAATCTCAGAAATGAGGTGGTAGCCATCAGGAAATATTACATATAAAAGAAAAATTTTTGAAAAACTGAGTGTAAAGTTAGAAAGAACACAGGAGCAATAAACACAACAGATATCTTAAATAGAAAGGAAAAAATGAAAAATTTTAAAATAAAAAAAATAAAAAAGATTTATGACCAAGTAACAATATTGAAGATATCCAAAGATCTCCAACATAGAAATAGTGGAAGTCCCTGAAAGAATAAATCCAAAGAAAGGGAACAGAACAAAGACTGAAAACTGTAATTCAATAAAACTTCCCTGAAATAAAGAGATTTGAAACTACACATTGAAAGAGCACATTCTATCCCTAAGAATATTGACTTAAAATGACCAACACTATGATATACTCTAGTAAAATTACTGAACTTTAAGGAAACAGGAAAAAAATCTTCTGGGTATCTAGGAAAAAAGGGCAAGGAATGTCTAAGGAGGGGAAAATTATATAATTATCAGCTTGTCAACAGCAATGCTTTATGCCATAAGAAAACAGCGAAACAGGGTGCCTGGGTGGCTCAGTTGTTTAAGCGACTGCCTTCGGCTCAGGTCATGATCCCGGAGTCCTGGGATCGAGTCCCACATCAGGCTCCTGGCTCAGCGGGAACCCTGCTTCTCCCTCTGACCCTCTCCCCTCTCATGCTGTCTCTCTCTCTCTCTCTCTCTCTCAAATAAATAAATAAATAAATAATCCTTAAAAAAAAAAAGAAAACAGCGAAACATATTTAAGATACTCAAGGGAAAAAAATGTGAGCCAGTGATTTTATATCCAGCACAGTTGACTTTCAAGTATAAAGACCATTGAGAAATCATTTAAACACAGTTCCTGTGAGCTCTTCCAAGGGATCTACTAGAAAATATGTTTCAGGCATCAAAATGTCTAGAGACACACAACCTTAGAATGGTGACTAACATTAAAAATGTTGTTACTTGTACCAAGACTAAGTGAGAGTTAAAGGGAGACATTTAATGACTATATGCTCAGGCAATGCAGATAGGCTATGGCTCTTGGAATAGAAAGAGAATGGAAAGAGCACAAGCAAAAATTTTCACTTTTCTTAGTAATTATATCAGTGGTGGTAGAATCAATGTCATCATTTTGAGACTCATAGATGTAATATAGGACAAGTAAATAAGTCATTATGAAATATTAGATATTCCAGTTCTATCATCCAGGACCCTTGAATGGGAAGTACGAGTATGAACTCATGAGGTATTTTATGAAGAGATATGGCTGGGGGTTCGGGGGGGCAGGGGGGATTACAAATAATGAACAATCCAGTAGCAATGAGCATCCATAGCAACTCAGATTCTTAGATGATATGGATGTACTTTCCACTTAAATAAATAAAGAGACATTTTGGAGAAATGACTGGTTTTATGTGTAGGATGAGCCTGGAATATCTCTTTTATATCAGGTAATAAGAAAGCTATTAAAAACTATTAAGGTCATGTCAAAGGCTCTCAGAAGTCAACCTAAAGATAAGGCTCCCACCAGCTAAAGACATGATGATTTGAAATTCAAAAAGGATAATCATGGCAATTGGAAGCCATCAAATATATTTAAATACATTGATTCATAATCATTTTTAAAATCTAGTTGGTTATTTTTGGAAGAAAATTGAGAACCAATTACCTTGAGAACTGATCAGCAGAGGGAAAGGATCAAGCACGTATCTTATCTTTTCCATATAAACTGGGTACCCCTGGGTACCCAAAGAGTAGATGATAGAAATCATCTAACTGTAAAATGTTCCAAGGAGTAAGTGAAAGAGAAATCATAGAATTAGAACGTGGCCCTTTTGTGACCTCTAGAGAAGGAATGGCTGCTAATATCACAAAAGAAAAGACAAGCAGACCTCACGCGCTTTCTGAGGAAAGGTCACACCACCCACCCACTTTGGTCTTGCCAGTGGGAAAGAACCCAGTCTGATCAAGCCTCTGCATCCAGCTGCCAATTAACAAAAACAGAGGAAACGGAGGGACATGTCAAGCTATACCGTACGACACACTCAACAAAATCAGGACTGTGGGAAACTCTACAGATTGGAAATACGTGGGTTTGAATTTTTGTGCTATTTTGTTTTTTTATAATGTTTAGTTTTATTAATTGGTTGAACTACTGCATTTTGTAGAGGAAAGACCCAGGCGACACATCCACTCAGCACAAAAGTAAGTGGCCTCTACCCCTGGCCTCCACCATTGCTGGCACCGAGGCCACAGCCTTGCGGTCCAGGGCACCGCCTTCTGTGGGGGTCGGCAGCCCAGATGCTGCTTGCTAAGACTGCTCTGCTCTGGGCTACACTTTGGTGACTCATCATCCCAACCTCACAACCACACCACACATCTGGATAGACAGTTCCTAGAAATGACAGTTTCAGAGACGTTTATAATGGCTACCAATTCCCAGCAAGACAAAAGGGTGTTTGAGAATTTTTACCAACCCAGGATCATAAACATCCAGAAGCAACTTACTCCTTTCCACCAGAAAAACCCAGTTTCTAAATCTAAAACTTGGCGAGCACATCAATATTTATGCTTTTTCTGCAAAGCCAAGGAACCACAAGAGTTACAAAACTTAAAGAAAAGAAATCCTTTGGCCAAGAAGCTTTTATCTTAATCCAGAGTAACACATCGATAATAATATAGACAGATGATAAACAGGTAACATTGACCACGTGGCAGAGGCTTCTCTAAGTGGATTACATGCATTCATTTATGTCATCCTCCACACAGAGGTCAGGTGGCACTAACCTTCCCTTTCTACAGATAGTAGAACTGAGGAGCAGAGAGGTTAAATATCGTGCCCAAGGACACCGAGCTAGGAAGTAGCAGAGCTAGGACTCAAACTATGTGGTCTGTGTTATTAGGCACATGTTACTTCATTGTCCCAAGCTCTTAATGCCTTGGCAAGTGCACTAAATGCTAGGGTAGGGAAGATAGTAGTCTGTGTCTGAACCCCCTTGGCTTGTTGAATTTGCATTTCAAAACCTCTGGCAGAGAGCACAGCTAATCCATGATCAAATAGCATCCGCCATGTCTCCATAATAGTTCTCGAAGCTGTCCGCTTCTCTCCACCCCCATTGCTACGGCTCTGGTTCAAGCCCCTGTCATTTCTCCACTAGTTCATTGCAACAGCCTCCCAAGTTAGCTTTCTGTCTCTAGCCCTAACTGGAGAGGAGGATAAGAGACCCAAAGAAATATAAAAACGTGCCTACCTAGTCAAAGAATTCACATACACCAGCCCCAGCAATTTCCAGAAGTGAGGGCTGGAGATGGAAGCAGTTGCAAACTCAAGTCACTCCAAATCTAGAGAAAGTCAAAATCAGAGCCACTGTGAAGACCAGTAAATCAAAACGCCTTAGAGAGCAAGCCGCCCGGACCTGCCCTCAGGGACAGGAGTCATCTGCTCTCCTCCCCACCTCCTCCAGCCTCTCTGGAGCTTGGGGCTCCTGATCAGAGAAGCTTGTCTGG
The DNA here is from genome assembly GCF_009762305.2 of Zalophus californianus. NCBI lineage: Eukaryota > Metazoa > Chordata > Mammalia > Carnivora > Otariidae > Zalophus > Zalophus californianus. The sequence goes on from NC_045600.1 coordinate 89,589,389, forward strand.
CTCTTTTCACCCTCCCTCCTGCACGGGCCTTGCTGAGATGTGTCCTGGGCAGGGCAGTGAGCAGGAAGGAGACTCCTCACATGATCCAGCTTATTCCTCCCTTTCCCCCTTCCCCAAGCAGCGCTCTGCAGTAAGAGCACAGCAGAAATGCAGACCGAAGGGGGACAACGGTGGGCAAGAAGGGCTCTGCTCCTCAGCATCCTCTGGACTACCGCACGCTTGCCTCCGCCAGGCACCTCCCTGCCCCAGCGTCTCCCAAGGGCCACAGGTAGGTGGACACGGGGGTCAGCCGCCCCTGCTGCTGATGCCACGTATGGATGAAGGGACAAAGGGAGGGGAAAATTCTCACTTGACTCACTTCGGCTTATGCTTCCTCCTCTGTTAGCATTTGGAAGAATATCAAACACTTTTGATCCCTCGAATAAGTTCTCAAAGATAGTTCAGAAAGAATTCACAGACTTCATGAAGCAGGCGAGTATCCAGTTTTTTATTGTTGGAGACTTATCATGAAAAAAAAATCTTCTTTCATCTTAGAAATTCTCTCTGCAACAGTGGAGGATTCTTCGCAGGCCTGTAGGCAGCTTGGGCTCTGAAATGGGAAAATAAAATTGGAATCTTTCTCATCAGAGATATTAGGAATCTTTCTCATCAAATTGTACAGATATTAGAAATCTTTCTCATCAGAGATACCTTTCTCTTTGAGAAGGAAGAGGGCTTCAGAATTCCCTTTTAGAAATAAGACAAGGAAGAGTGATTTCATGATTTTTTTTTTTTATTCCTTCACTATCATCAGCTTATTTCATTAAAGCTCCTCTTTCAGGCCCCAAAGATTTTTTTTTTAAAGCTCTACAAAGCTCTCCATCATATTCAAAAGTGCTTTATACGTTTTCACCAGGGTTCTTAAAATTCCACCCAGTTACTGCACACTTTTCTTAAGGATTCTTAAGGAATCTCTTTTTTTTTTTGTGGGCTTGGAACCAGCGGACACCAGCATACTTCAGGTTTTCACCTTCTTTTCCTTACCAGGAAATAGCACCCAATGTGTTCCGTCTCCATCACTGGAATTTCCTGAAGGGTTTTTCACGAAACAGGAGCGCTGGGATGGAGGCATTGTTCTCTACTTCCTAATCATCCTTTACATGTTCATGGCCGTGACTACTGTCTGTGATGAGTACTTCCTACCCTCCCTGGAGATCATCAGTGAATGTAAGTGGCTGGAAATCTCCCCTATAAGCTTCCGAAATAGTGGTGCCCCATGTATGTGGCTGTCTTTAAAACAGCTCAGCAAACAATTTTGTCCATCTCAACTGGTTGCCGAGCACAGACTTCTGTGTTGTGGGGCCCTATCTTAAGGAACTGGCCTGCGTGTGGTTTTTTTTTTGGTAGTTCATGGGCAGCAGGGCATCTTTAAATTAGTACCCAGCAATTATTATTACAAAGACTATCTCCAGAAACTCTCTGGCTACGATACAGCTGGCAGTTTGTTAGTAAATTATTCCAAGTTTTCGCATATATGCACTTGGTGTGTACTCCTAAGACAAGGCACTCCTAATGCTTGCCACTTTATACTTTAAAAAAACTTTCTTTCAGCTTTCTTCTAAAATTGTTGTAATTTCTTTAAAGGTAGATGGATGGTAAACAAATGACATTAAGGACTATTCTCTTCCCCCCACCCTTCCTTTTTCAGCCTTATTCTAGTAAGGAAGCTAACTGATGTTTATGAACCAAAAAATAAATAATAAGTCCGGCATCCTATGTAAAGTGACCTCAGGCATCAGATAATTGTAAATTCAGTTATTAAACATTAAGCTCAGTTACTGATTTCTGAAAATAAGATCGGCCAGGCCAAGCCTCTCTCTTCCATCCCCTCACCCATGTATATCACCCAGAACCCTGAGCATAGACCTTTCATTAGTATCCCAGTCCCTTAAAGTCGGGATATCAATGATGATTCATGCCCTATACAACAAAAGTGCCCGCAGAAGTTCCCAGTCTGTCTCCAGCTTGGCTAGTTCAGTTGGTTGAACATGCTCACCTCAGAGAATGTCAAAGTTAAGGGTTAGGTTTCCAACTGCATGCTCACAGGATTGCGCAGAAACAGCATCCTCTCCCCCCACCACACCCACACCCACACCCACACACACTGCTAGCATTTCTTCCCAGAGAGAGAGCTAGAACGTTAACTCTCCCTTTGCCATGCAGCCCCCTGGCCCCGCTGAAATGCTCCTGATTTTCTCTCCTGTTCACTGCACCATCACAGTATCCTTAAGACCTACAGCAGGACCTGGCAAGAACACAGAGGTTCTCAGCACGTATTTGTTTAAAGAAAAAAAGTCATAGAACAGGACAGCGTAAATTTGTTATAATTATTATGATTTAACTCAAGTAGGTATAAACAGTCATTTTTATATTGGCATTCCATTTTACAATGGCTTTGATTTTTTTTAATACAGATTAAATTACTTTAACGTAGTATTTTTACCTAGATTGATAAAACGCAAGAAAAAAAAGAAGAAAAAAGTAAAATCACCTACATTTTCATCACCCAGAGATCCCCACAGCATCTGGTTTATTTCCTTTCAGGGTTTTAGTTCTTGCTATAGATACAGTTTGAGGTTTTTTTTTCTTCTTCCTCATATAATATTTTATTCTGCACATTTTCCCATATTATTACTCTTCAAAAACATGATTTTTAATGGTAGCATGATTTTGTAAATGATGTAAGTACCTAACACTGTGTTTTATACATAGTAAATACCCAGTTGAAATGTATCATAGTTTTTTAAAATTATTCATCTCTTTGGACTTTTTTTTACTTTTTTATTCCAAGCAATGTTGTGCCCGTACTTGTATAAAACCTTTGCAAACTTCTCTGATCATTTTTTGATAAAGATGCACTTCACAAAGGGTGTGCCAACTTAAACCTCCAGAATGTGGGATAGCTTCCAATTCCAGAAAACCATGAATAATAACATAATAAATATTTTTGCTAATTTCTTTAAAATGGAACTTCATTTTATAAAATTTGTATTTATCTTATTATTTGTGAGATTGAACATTTCATGTTTATTGAAATTTGTGGTTTTGCTTTTGTGCTTTTTTTGCCCATGTTCTGACACAAGGGGATTTGTCTTTTTCTTATTGATTCCCAAGACCTCTTTTTTCTCATATAAGGATATTAACACTTTTCCTAATATAATTTTTATAACATATGCTTTTTCATAATTTGCTGTTTGCTTTTGTATTTTGTGTGTTTATCACATTGAAGTTTACATATTTTTAAGTGAATTTATAAATATTTTCTTCTTTGATTCTCCTTTTGGTTTTATACTTAGAAAGACATTTATCCCCAGGTCAGAAAAATTGTCATATTTTCTTTTACTTGTAGTTTCTCTTTTTTTTTTAACGTTTCTTTCTTTCTTTCACTAAGAATTTCTTTTACTAAGGATACAATGCTATTTTTTTCAGAAAGCTGATCAATTTTCACATACTAAATTCTTACATCTATGTGTATGTACATCTGCTTCTATACTCTTTACTGTTGTAATAATTATTTGTTCACCCTAGTGCCAGGACTGAACCTTTAGTTAGAAAACCTGCGTAGATCATGTTAATTATATTAAACTAAGAAATTTTATTTTATTTTTATTTATCTTATTTTTTTAAGATTTATTTATGTTAGAAAGAGGGAGAGGGAGAGAGAGAATCCCAAGCAGACCCCATGCTGAGCTCAGAGCCTGACTCGGAGCTCGATCTCATGACCCTGAGACCATGACCTGTGCCCCTGGGGTGCCTGGGTAGTTCAGTCAGTTAAGCAAGTGACTCTTGGTTTCAGCTTAGGTCATGGTCTCAGGGTCATGAGATCGAGCCCTGCAACAGGCTCCAAGCTCTGCATGGAGTCTGTTTAAGTTTCTCTTTCCCTCTCCCTCTGCCTCTCAACCCCACCCCCTGCCTCAGGCTCACACATTCTCTCTCTCTTTCTCTAAGATAAATAAATAAATAAATCTTTAAAAACAAAACAAAACAGAAACTAGGAAATTTTAAATTCAAGGTACTTTGTCCCACCTTGAAAATTTCTCTTCCTAGAAAATAGAAAGTCAAAAAATGTTTTTCTTTTTGTTTTCACATTTCCAAACAATGACTTGACTAAAAGAATAAAGTCATCAAGAATCTTGTTTATAAAAAAAATTGTCTTGGGGGTAAAAAAATAACATTTCTAGGCCTGCAGCAGAAACTGCATTAAAATTCAGATTGCTACTTCAAAATAATCTAATCAATGATTAGATTACTATTTTATTATAAAAGATGTCACTCAGGAACAGCCAGATGGAAGAGATGCATGGGGCAAGGTACGAGGAAAGGGAGCAGAGCTTCCATGCCCTCTGCAGACACATCACTCTCCCAGCTCTCCAAATCCCATCTTTTTGTTTTTTGCTTAGGGAGGCTTCATCACCTAAGCATTATTGATTACGTCATTGACCACTGGCAACTGATTCAGCCTCCAGCCCTTCTCCTTTCCCTTTCTCTGGAGGCCAGGGGGTGGGACTAAAAGTTCCCACCCTCTAATCACATGATTTGTTCCCTTGGCAACCAGCAGCCCTGCTCAGATGGTGTCCAAAATGTAGGTCGTTAACATAACAAAAGGCACCTTTATCACTCCTATACTTAAGCATTTCCCAGGCTTTTGGGAGCTGTGAGCCAGAAACCATGGACGAAAACCAAATATATATTTTTTATAAACCACAATATCACAGCCCACTTCCTGGTCTTCATACACATATTCCCCCTTCTGGCAAAACAGTCATGGCAGTCCGAAGATACTGGCCTATTACTAGACTCTCATTGTCTTTGGTAACTACCCAGTCCACTGTGCTGGTCTAGATCGCAGGCTGCAGTACCAGCAAGAGCCTGTCCCTCAGCCCGTTCTAGATCACACAGTGAAGCCCACACTAGGTGCACAACTGTTTTTACCAGAAGCAATAGAGCTGAATTCACTATTAATCCCAACTTGACAGAGGGGGTGAAGGTACACCCTATCCCACCAGGCTCTCAGGAATTGTGGCAGAAAGGTTAAAGACATGGTCAGTTTCTGGCTTAGCCATTCTCCCTGCTTTCGGCCCTTGTAGCTGCAGCCCTGGTCCTGGGACCCCTGCATCTAGCAGGGGGTGCGAAACAAAACAGAAGTTGAGGCAATGTGAGGGAGAAAGAATACCAACAGCTTCCCCTCCCGCTCTTGCCCAGATCCACCAGAAAACAGGAAGCTACCGAGTGGGGCCACCCCTTCAGGACTCCGCATGTGGAGGGTGAGCAAACACTCGTGATGGCTGGTGAGCCAGCTCTCCGTGCCTTTTTCTTCCCCCATTTTCAATAACCAGTGTTTCAGTCGCCCAGTCCAATTCTCTATCAAACTTATCTCTCTGCGCATGGGCTGCAAAATGTGCTCCTTCGTCTGAAGAAATGATGGTCAGTAATCCAAATCTGTGCAATTATCTTCTGCAGCTATTCTTTTATAGTATTTTGAGCATTTGCGTCTAATACCAGGGAAACAAAGCCCAGTCCAGAGGCAGTGAATACTCCTGTCAGGACCCATTTGTAGCCCCCAAAGGCTACCAGCATCAGTCTCACTTGCTAGCTATGTTCAGGACCTTCCCACCAGGGAATCTGCCACATAGCCTTCTGCAATCTCCGTCTCTCTTGATGGCAGGTAGAACAGCTCTTATTGGCATTTTGTGCTTCAGAGGGTGCACGAAGAATGTGTCTGGATTCAGCCCATCTTTGCATTGCTGCAGACCCCCCATCTACTCATTTCACGGACCCAGGCTGCCATCTCAAGGGAGCACACCGGGATATCTACTTATTTCAATCACCTTCCAAAGTTGGAAGGGCATTCTTCTTATAGGCTTCTACTTTAACACACCTTTCAAATTTTCATAGTGATTTCCACAGGGTTATGTCTTAAATGGGCACACCTTTAGTACCCAGGTTTCTATTGCCTTTCTAATCTGACCATATGGCCAGGCCATTGGCCACTGTCCTGGAAACTACTCTTCTCCACCCACTGCCCAATTTATCCACTCTTGCACATAAGATCCTCAGTGAGGGGTCGACCCAAGGGACCCTGTCCCCCCTGTCAACCTTAAATTTGATTCATCTGCCTAACCACTGCCCCAAGTGGTTGTTGGTCCATTTCCTCATAGAAATCTCTACTTTCCAGTCTTTAAAATTTCTCCAGACAGGTAAATAGAGAGGATGTGTTTGGGGTCCTTTAATGTTGGGTGACCAATAGTGGGTCCCACACATCCACCAACCTTAGATAACGCTGCATTGAAACGTTTAACTCCATCAATTTCTGCTTTATTCATCCCATTTCCTAATAACCATAAAGATTTCCACCCTACTGGGACAAGTCCCACCATTTTCCCTTGATTCCTTTGTTTTTCCCCTTTCAATATTTGTTTGTAAATGTATTTCTTGATAATCTTCTAGAAATTTTCGTTCACCTTCTTGGAAACAGTCCCTTGACTCTCCCCTTGGCCTCTTCCCATTTTCTTATTAATTAACCTAATGTTTATATTAGCATATATAAGACCCAGGAGGGGAAGGAAGCTCAGCACATTTGATAAAGATTCCCTGTTTTTCCGTTTTGCAACAATAAGGTTATATGGGGTGGTCATGAGGGCCCCCTTAACCACAGCATTTATCATGACATGGGTAATGGACGTATTCAGTGGGTGAATATCCTGATCTTCATAAAGCCAATCCCACATGGCTTACATATAAAGCATTATCAATGGCTTCATCTGGGATGTTCCATTTGTTATTTATAGGGAAAACTGGGCATATAGCCATCTGTAATTTTTCCATAGTGAGCTAGCTGTATGACCCATTATCAACCCAAACATGCTCTTTCACTCTGCAGCATTCAAAACGAGACACAGCCTCCAAATCACCCTCACGATCAATCCCCTCAGGAAAGGTTCCTCGGGAAGCTGCTGATACCAATCCACAGAATGAAACAGTTCCTTCACACTATACCCTCTGGTTTCAATGGTTTCTTGGTTTTGCTGTTCCTCCCTATTGACAACCTTCTTGGTAACCAAAGGTCTTAGAAGTACTTTGTTACCCCTGCATAATTCTCCTCCTGCTGGGCGGCACTGAGGCTAGGAGTCTATGCTCAGACTCACTGAAATCTGAGACATCAAGTTCTGATCAGGCATCCTCATTTACTTTTAGTTTAGCTTTTACAGTTAACAATAATCAAGGGGTAGAAAATTTTGCCTTTTTCTTATACTTTGCATTTCCTTATGCATCAAATGAATCAACCACAGGACTTGGATCCATCTCTAAATTCCTGGTGGTAACTTTTACCTTTAGTAACTTTTACCTTTAGTAGCTGACCACAGCACAGCTGCTGCTCCATACCATGGGTGACCACATGGCCACCCAGAAATCAAAGGTTCCTCATCCCCTGTCCTTTCACCTTTTCTTTTCCCAAATCAAATGTTTCTGTGAGCCAGGGTCATTCTAGCAAATCCCACTTCACTGACACTAAACTAAGTAGGTTCTGAGCCCAATTCCAATGTATATGCATGGGGGGTCCAGGGAGTGGGGGGTCCCACACCAGCAAAAGCAATGCTCAGACACTAGCAGGGTGTCCGAGGAATCAATTCAGTTCTGACAGTATTTACCTGGAAATATCATCAACTTTCACAGGTTAAGAGCACAGGCCTACAAGACTGCTCTCCCACGCTCCACTTCAGATGCCTGTTGCAAGCCTGTGCTTCTGAATAATTAGCTATAGATTGAGGGTTCCAACAGACCCCTCCCTGGGTTTCAGACACCAGTCATAAGCCCAGGTTGTTACCCTTACTTCTGGCCAACTGGCTGTCTATCAGAGGTTCCCACAACCTCCTCCTTAGGTTCAATTAATTTGCTATTTGCTAGAGTGGCTCACAGAACACAGAGAAACATTTTACTTACTAAATTACTGGTTTATGGGAAAAGATATATATATTTATATGTAAAATATATATAAATATAAATTAGTATAAATGTAAATAAATATATAAATACATATATAAATATATATTTATAAAATGACATAATAGCCTGATGGAAGAGATTCATGGGGCAAGGTATGAGGACAGGGCATGGAGCTTCCACTGTCCTTGTACCTCCATGTGTTCACCAACCTAGAAGCTCTCTAGAAGGGTCCTTTTGGGTTTGATGGAGGCTTCATTACATAGGCATGATTGAATAAATCATTGACCTCTGGCAATGGATTCAAACTTCAGTCCCTCTCTCCTTCCTAGAGGTCGGGGGTGGGACTGAAAGTTCTAACCCTCTAATTACAGGGTTGGTTCTTAGGTGGGGTCCAAAAATCACCTTGTTAACATAACAAAAGATGCCTTCATCACTCTCAAAACTTAGGAAATTACAAGGGTTTAGGAAGCCTAAGTCAGTAACTGCGGTTGAAGACCAAATATATATGAGAAATGTATTTTGGTCACCTGAATGACCATATATATATTTCTTATAAATCACAATATCACATGTGTGATTGATGGATGCCCACGCTGCTGCTAAATCTTCAGCTGCTAGGAATTGACCCTGGTCTTGAGTACTGAAAATAACTGGCAACAAAATGAGATAGAAATAGTGCTGGCTCAATTCATTTTTTTAAGTGCCTATAAACTAATTCTGTCATTTCTCTGTTCAAGGTCTAGCGTAGTCTCATCCAAATTAGGACATCAGCAATAAAAAACAATTTCCCTGGAATTTGTTTACAGCCACAGAAACTGTCTTCAGAGAAGTCTGCAAATGCTTTACATTTCCCCATAGTTCTTTGATGAGCACTGAGTTGTAATAATTCTCCCCATTTTGTCAACTAATAAGGATTAATATAATCTTGAAAACAGATTACTGAAGCATTCCACAATGTGCTGGAGTGTTATTATTTATTTATATATTTATTAGCTATTTATCATAAAACAATTATAGAAGACCAAGCATGGTTCTAAATTAAACAGAGATAGTTTCATTTAGTCTTCACAAAAACCCTACCAAGTCAGGACTATAGATCGGCTTTACTGATGAGAAAACTAAAGCTCAGATGATAACTAATTATTTAAGATTACACAGCCTGGGGGCACCTGGGTGGCTCAGTTGGTTAAGCGTCTGACTCTTGGTTTCAGGTCAGGTCATGATTTCATGGATTGTGCGACTGAGCCCCGAGTCAGGCTCCTCAATTAGTAAGGGAGGTCTGCTTGAAGGATTCTCTCCCTCTACCCTTCCTCCCCCCACCCCCATCCCCACCCCCCACTTCTGCTGTCTCTCTAAATCTTTAAAAAAAAGACTACACAGCCTGGACCCTGCAGAGCCTGCTCTCTCTAATACCAACATCCAAGAATGTTCTCAGTTGCTGTATGATATAATTTTACACGTCTTTTTGAGGTTAACTGCCATAATATGGTTGTTTCAGAAGAACCGTTCTATTTAAACAGCCTTGAGCGGTGCTTTCCGACCAAGGGCACTGGAATTTTGACCAAAAAAAAAACAAAACCAAAACACAAAAAACATCAAACACCCATTGTTACTATGGAGGAAGTATGCTACAAAATAAACAGAATCTACTGAATTGCTTAAAAAAAAAATCAGTTTAGACTTTCAGCAACCTATTGGGGGTTGTAAATTAATGTTATAAATACTTGCCCACAGTACAATAATGAGACTCTGAGGCCTAAGCATTTTGTCTAGGATGTCCATGAGCTCATAATATGGTAAGCCTAAGCATTTTGTCTAGGATGTCCATGAGCTCATAGTATGGTACTATAGGACCTAATCATCATGTATGATGCAATGATGCATGTAGGGTGCATGCTGAGTCCCAGCCTAGAACATGATGGGAGAATTGGCAGGACCTTGGCCCACCCCAGCCCCATCATCCCATTACCCCCTCCTCAAGTCACAACAGTGGTTCGTTTGGTCAGCAAAAGGGTCTTCAGCAAGATAAAGACTAGAAGGGGCTCAGGGCTGGAGTCTCCATGGAGAGGACGAGCAGGAGGTGGTAGAAGGTAGAGCCTCTTGCTGATACCCTGGCTGGGCCCTTTTTCTGTCTATAACTATCTATGTTGATCTGGCAATTTCTTCTAGAGCCACCACCACCTGAGGCTTCTTCCAGCAAGGATCTCTGCTTTCTCCTTGACCTACTCATGATCACAGAAGTCACACGGACTCTCTCCCCACCCCACCATCAATACACACCTCTGTTGGACAACCTGAGACATTTTGCTGTCATCTTAACTGTGTAGCACTCATATGAGAAAATGCTGTTTCTATACCCTCTTCCTCTAATCCTATCTTCTTTCACATCCATTTAGGTTCTATAGGAAAGGAGGCTAATGATGATTCTTTGAACATAGAGGAATGTAGTGAAATTAATTCTACATCATAGAGGGAATAAAAATCACACTCTAGTTGTCCAGAGCATTTTACCTTTGGAGATAAGACCTAGTTTCTGAATTGGGAAATAGGATGAGGATTCAGGGGAAGGGGTTAGAAGGTGTCATCAGAGGTGGAATATTATGTGACATCAAAGGAGCTAGAGGTAATGGGGTAAAGAATAAACTTAAGGGACCTCCCTCATCCCCACCAGCTGTGCTCCTCTAGACCCTAGACCCATACTTGGTGGACACACTGAGGGATGTGGGTGACAGAGAAACGGAGACGGAGACAGCTCATAGAGCTCTGTGCCACGTACAGGAGGAAATATAACTACACAGCTTACACAACAACCTAGAACAGAGTAAACATTCACTAAATATTCATTATTACATAAGAATAGACTACAAAGACTATAATCCGTTACTCAGCAAAGATGGAAGTGCAGAAGGTGAGTGATCAAAGTCAATATGAATATGTTTGGGGCAAATACCAAATCTAGGGAGCATCTGCTAGAGCCTGAACACGAAGTTTAAGGCAAATAAAAGCAAGTACTACCTTCACAAGCTAGGAAGTAAGTTTATGAAACCCACTCTTTGATCTAATAATCCATGTGACAACTCTAAATGATACCTCTTTGGAATATTCTGTTTAGAGTTCCTTTTACTTCTTTTACATTAAAATCCATACCATTTTATTCTATCTTTAGCAATCTTTTCTGGTTTAAAAAAAAATCTTTAAAGTATATTTCATTAAAATATAAATTAATATTTTATATTTATATAAATTAAAAATATAATACAAACCATACTAACTGATAGCCCAAATAGGACTATTACCTCACATCTCTATAAGCAGTCCAATTTTAGAAACAACACAAGTTCAGTATAAAGCCAAAATAAATCCTTTTTATGTATCCTTTTGATAGGTAATGGGGATCTCTTCGTTATTTAACCACTGTTTAGAGCAGCTTTCTTTACCTTTTTCCAAGCTAACTACATAGAAAACTGAAGAACCCTTTAAGACTGGTCACTTGATACAGCCCAAAGTCTACCATAAGCTGGTTAAGACACATTTCTTTTTAAATGTTACACTAATATACTACTCAGAAACGCTAATCCCTCCATGGTGCTGATCCTTTGAGGTATGTTGTGTCTTAAGTGAAAATGATCTTAATAACGTGTTGGGGAAACATCCTTAAATATTTAATTTTCGATTAAAAGTTTATTTTTAGTCACTCTGCTTTGAACTAATGTTTGCCCATGTTCAATTTCAATGTTATGTCTCAGAAATAGACAATAAGAAAGAAAGGAAAGTTTTAATTCCAGGTAGAATTGGTTCTAAATTGGTAAAATTGAAAGGGAGTTGAATAATTCCGTGAGCATGGCATTTGGATAGCCTACAGTTTCAGGGGATTGTTTGATTCTTAGTCCTCATGAAATTTACAGAGGCAAAGCCTTTCCAAAGAACAAAGAGTCTAGGAATAATGCTTCCTCCCTGACACAAAGGCGCTCATCCCCCTCTCAAGAGCATCTCCATCCTCTTTGTTTTTCTTTTCCCTCTGATCTTAGTTGTGATTCCCTTGGATAGCATCTAAACCTACCCCAGCTGTATGGATCTAAATAAGTACCCAGTCATCTGGGTATTGCCTGGGTAGTCCGCAATTGCAGAAACAGGCAATAATAATAATAATAATGATGACGATGATAATAAAGTCATGCATTAATCTCTTCACTTTACCTACATGGATACCTGAAAGAGAGCTTTTTAGAGTAAAAAAGAGCTAGGTGCCATCCCATCTCTACAATTACTACCTATATGACCTTGGGCAAGTTATGGAGCCAAAACTGAGGTAATTGTGAGGTGTGGAGATAAAATGTCTTGTGCATGTGTTATATGATAAGCTTAGGGCAGTTGGAAATTCACTATAATAATATAGGCATTAGACTGGGGGTTTGTGGGAGTCCTCTTAAGTGGAATGACTTTAAAAGCATTATATTGTATTATATATTACATATATATTATATAGGGTTTCAGAATTTATTCCATCTTGGCTCAGACAAAATATGAGATGAGTAACTATAAAGAACTCAAAATGTTTGTATTTATGGTTAAAAACATCACAGAATATATATATCGTGCATTGAGAAGTTAGGCATTTATTCCACTAATGCTAAAGCTTTACTCAAAAAAATACATTTGAAATTAATGTCAGAACCAGTTTGCAAATCATAAAAAACATCAGTTTGCTGTCACACTTCCTATTGGACCCAAAATAAAACAAGGCAGGATGACTACCCTCCTAGTCACGAGATTGGGTGTGAATGACCTCTGATTGGTTCCAAAACTCTATTCTATTCACAAAACATGAAAATTTGCTATCACCTTCTAAAACTGTGCCAGAGGATGCCAAATCACATATATATAGTTTATGCTTATAACTCTATTAAAATATGCATCATGAAAACGGCTGGAAATACATTAAAATGATAGCAGTGGTTAAAACACAATGGTAAACATGTAAGTGACTCTTCCCCTTCTATATTTCCACTCTATCTCCTAAATTTTCAATAATGTAGGGGGTTTTAGTAAAATAAATTTATTTAACAATAAAAAATGGTATAGAGCCTAAAAGCATAGAATCCATATCCTACATTTTGATAAAAACTGATAAAATTAGAAGATACCTCAAAGATCGTGTCATCCAATGCTCCATCGTACAGATGGCAAAACACAAGGCTTGTCTGAATGACTTGTCTGAAGTCTCATATTAGGGCAGGGCCAGAATATAGGTCTCCATTTTAGTTTAAAACTCTTCCTACTATATTATATTCCCAGAAGAGAGTTTTCAAAAACTGTTATAAGCTTTTCAACATGGCATCAGAGAAGAGAATATGTTTAAGGAAAAGCCTGATGAGTTTTGGTCTAAGTCGTAGTCCCCACAGCTCATTATCATAAAGTTGCACTTTATATAAACAACATAATGATACCTAAACCTATAAAGAAAATTCACCTCGAACAGTTCTCCTATATCCTGAAGGAAATGTGATTATTCTTTTAGAGAAATAAAGAGGAAAAAAGTAATAGCTCTGGGGAGAAAAAAACCAGAACAATTTATCTTTAATAATAAACTATAGCAGAGAGAAATGCTACCCAAAGGTCAGCGAAGACAAAGTCAGTCTATTCTAAAGTTCAAAGGTATAAACCATTTTACAAAATATTCTTAGAACCTTAAGATATAACTTGTTAAAATATCTTTGAAGTTTTATACATCCATCTTTACAGAATCTTTCCTTTCATAACTCAGTTAGAGCCCAGTGAATAGCAACAAGCTTTATTGTTACTGCCTTTTGATAGTGGAAGTGTTCAGAAGGGCCACTTATTTTTCTACCTTGCAACAAACAGCTCGGTAGATCACATTTTCCCTCCTGAGACTGAACTTTTCTAATGAAGCTAGCATTAAGCAAAGATTGGTCATTCACTCTTCAGCTGCACCGAATTTGGACATTTAGTTCAAAATAAAGCATTTTGTTCTTTTCAACTTCATCCACATATTATCAGGCCCTGATCTGATTAGAGAATTCATGATAACCAATATCCAATATCACTCAATTGATACATCCTCTGAAATATGCTGGAAAACTTCCTAAGTACCCCTGACACCTGGTAACTATTAGTTCCCTTAGGAAAGCCTAGAATGGAGGCAGTTATATGCCCATGCCAAAAAACAGGGAAGAAAATAACTCAGTTACCCATCATGTTATAATTGGCCTGCCTGAGTGCCATTTTTACATTGGGTTTCTGCAGTAAAATAGAAATAGCATTGGATTTAGAAACAATAGACTCAGGCTGTATGCCCTAACTCCTCACACTGAAGATCCTTACTATCCATGTACCTGAGTTACTTAACTCCCTGGACCTGTGTCTTCATCTGTAAAATGGAAATACCACCACTCATACCTGAGAATAACTGAGATGATTAAATTATGTACATGAAAGTGAATTGTATACCATGAATGTAACATAAACTTATGTCATTCCCAAAATGAAAAAAGTTAATCACAGAGAACTATGCCATCACAGGGATAGATGGATGGATGGATGGATGGATGGATGGATGGATGGATGGATGGATAGATAGATGATAGATAGATAGATGATAGATAGATAGATAGATAGATAGATAGATAGATAGATAGACAGGTAGATGATAGATTGATAGATAGATTCTCTAACCAGCAAAAGAAATGTTATGAAATACGTTCCATGAAACATTACTTCTCTCGCTTCATTCATCACTGCAACATGTTCACCAAGCAACATGACCAAAGGCAAATAGTGAGGAATCATTCGAACTCTCCTAAGAGGATTTTTCACAACAGAGACGTAACAGGTGGCAAAATGGCTCAGCCTACAGCTGGTCTCTGAGACCAAAAAACCCCATGATAAAAAAGATGACCAGGGCCGGTATCACTGACAGGCAGTATGTGGATGCCTTTCCAAGTATTTCCCATATCTTTCAAAATAAAGGCTAAAATCCTTGCTAGGATTCACAAGTCTTACACGATCTAGCCACCTATTACCTTATCCCCTACTGCCATCCCTTCACTCTTTATTCCAGACACACCAGCCTTTTCTTCTTTCTTGAACACACAGGCTAGCCTCCACCGTGGAATCTTGGCACTCACTCCTGCCTAGAGCACTCTTACCCCAGGTACAGGCACACCTCAGATGTTGCGGGTTTGGTTCCAGACCACCACAACAGAGCGAACACCACAATAACGTGAGTGAAATCAATGTTTTGGTTTCCCAGGGCATATAAAGGTTATGTTTACATTAGATGTGCAATAGCATTATGACTAAAAAAATGTTCATACCTTCATTTTAAAATATTTTGCTAAAAAAAAATGCTAACCATCATCTGAGCTTTCAGTGCATCATCTTTTTGCTGGTATAGGGTCCTGCCTCAGCGTTGATGGCTGCTGATTGGGATGGTGGTTGCTGAAGGTTGGGGTGGCTATGGCAATTTCTTAAACTAAGACAACAGTGACCTTTGCCATAATGTTGGACTCTTCTTTTCATGACCAATTTCTCTGTAGCATGAGATGCTGTTTGACAGCAGTTTACCCATACTAGAACTTCTTTCAAAATTGGAGTCCATCCTCTCAAACCCTGCTGCTTCTTTATCAACTAAGTTTATGCAATACTCTAAATCCTCTGTTTTCATTCCAACAGTTTTCACAGCATCTTCACCAGGAGTAGATTCCATCTCAAGAAACCACTTTCTTTGCTCATCCATAAGAAGCAACTCCTATCATCCTTTAGTTTTATCCTGAGATTGTAGCAATTCAATCACGTCTTCAGGCTCCACTTCTCATTCTAGTTCTCTTGCTATTCCCACCACATCTGCAGTCACTGAAGAAGTCATCAAAGTCATCCAGGAGGGTTGGAATCAACTTCTTCCATACTCCTGTTCTGTCCTGTTGGTATTTTGATCTCTTCCCATGAATCATGAATGTTCTTAATGACATCTAGAATGGCGAATCCTTTCCAGAAGGTTTTCAATTAACTTTGCTGAAATCCGTCAGAGGAATCATTATCTATGGCAGCTATAGTATTACAAAATATATTTCTTAAATAATAAGACTTGAAAGTTGAAATTATTTCCTGATCCATGGGGCTACAGAATGGATGCTGTGTTAGCATGAAAACAGTCATCTCGTATATCTCCATCAGAGCCCTTGGGTGACCAGGTGCATTGCCAATGAGCAGTGAGATTTTGAAAGGAATCTTTTTTCTGAGCAGCAGGTCTTAACAGTGGGCATAAAATGTACAGTAAACCATGTTGTAAATAAATGTGCTGCCATCTAGGATTGCTAAAGCACAGGCAGAGTAGATTTAGCATCATTCTGAAGGGCCCTAGGATTTTCAGAATGGTCAATGAGCGTTTTCAACTTCAAGCCACTAGCTGCATGAGCTCCTAACAAGAGAGTCAACCTGTCTTTGAAGTCTTGAGGCCAGGCTTTGACTTCTCTCTAGTTATGAAAGTCCTAGATGGCATCTTCCTCCAATAGAACACTGTTTTCTCTGCACGGAAAATCTGTTGTTTAGGGGAGCCACCTTCATTAATGACCTTAGCTAAATCTTCTGGATAACTTGCTACAGCTTCTACATTAGCACTTGCAGCTTCACCTCGCTCTTTTATGTCATGGAGGTGCTTCTTTCCTTAAATCACATGAACCACCTCTGTTAGCCTCAAACTTTTCTTCTGCAGCTTCCTCACCTCTCCTGGCCTTCACAGAATTAAAGAGAGTTAGGGCTTTGTGGATTACACTTTGGCTTAAAGGAATGTTGTGTCTGGCTCGATCTTCTGTTCAGACCACTGAAATTTCCTCCATCTCAGCAATAAGGTTTTTCTCACTTCCTTACCT
Organism: Zalophus californianus; assembly: GCF_009762305.2. Classification (NCBI taxonomy): domain Eukaryota; kingdom Metazoa; phylum Chordata; class Mammalia; order Carnivora; family Otariidae; genus Zalophus; species Zalophus californianus. The sequence goes on from NC_045600.1 coordinate 89,606,260, forward strand.
TCTGTGTGTTCACTCGAGTAGCACTTCTAATTTCCTTCAAGAACTTTTCCTTTGCATTTACAACTTGGCTAGCTGTTTGACATAAGAGGCCTACCTTTTGGCACATCTCTGCTTTCAACATGCCTTCCTCACTAAGCTTAATCATTTCCAGCTTTTGATTTAAAGTGAGAAATGTGCAACTCTTCCTATCACTTGAACATTTATATGCCATGGCAGGGTTATTCATTGGCCTAATTTCAGGGAATAAGGAGGCCTGAGGAGAGGGAGAGAAACAGCAGAATAACCAGTTGGTGGAGTGGTCACAACAGAGTATTTATCAGTTAAATTCACTGTCTTGTATAAGTGTAGTTCATGGCAACCCCAAACAATTCCAATAGTAACATCAAAAATCTAACACAACATATATTTTGCTAATCTTGTTTCTTTTCATTAAAGTTCCAGAAGAGCAGAAACATTTGTTTTTTCTGCCATATTCCTAGCACTTAAAAAAGCATCTGGCATAGTAGGTACTCAGAAAGTGTAACAAATTCAGTGAATAGACAGGTGTTCAGTTATCAATAGCTGCTTAACCAATCACCCCAAAACTAGTGGCTTAAAACAATCACATTACCTCTCACAGCTTTGAGGGTTTACTGGACTCAGCTGGTAGCTCGGCTTGAGGTCTCTCATGCAGAGATAGTAAGAAGGCTGGATTTATCTGACACTTTCCTCCCTTTCACACGTCTGGTGCCTGGGATGGGGAAATTCAAAATTCAGGGGGCTGAAATAGTAAGGGTGCATCAGTCATCTCTATTTCTGTATGGGCTCTTCATGAGGTATCTCCAGGACAGCAGTTCAATGGAAGTTGGAGTTTTATGTGGTGGCTTAGGGCCCTAAAGCAAAGGTCCCTAGAGAGAGAACCATGAGGAAGGTTTGTCACCTTTTATGTCACAGCCTCAGAAATATTCTGGCTCCGCCATATTCTGTTAGTCAAAGCAGTCACAGGAGGACACATAAACTTTTTGGGGGGTGGAGGAGACAGGAAATGGAAAGGTTCTGGAAAATCACACGGATGCAAATATCGTAGCCATCTTTGTAAAATACAATCTGCCACACCAAGAATAAAAAAGCATGCTACTTTTTAGTGTACCAGTAAAGACTGGTTGGGGATTTCTGATGCAACCTGTCTTGGCCTCCCCAAAGCAAGGTTTCAACATGGCTTTCTCTTTTCCTTTCCATAGTAGATGCCTTAGCTCTAAAATTGAAAGAGCCAAAAGTTTCTTAAGATTCTCATCCCAGCAATCACTGAAGATAATGGATTTGCATGCTTGTAAGTCTGGGGGATATACACAATTTGAATAGTAGTATTTTCTTCTATTTCCTACTCTAGAGTAAAGTCTTAATGGTTTTATGTTTTAAATCAATAGATTTTAATTATACAATAGTAAATCTTTTTGGTTCCTCGTTAAACAATTTCCTCTCATTTGACAAGGTTGACATTGCTAATTTGTGAATAAGCTCAATTCAGGTTCACTTACAGGTGTTAAAAACTACCAATATTCACTTTTTCCTCCTCTTTCAAATTGGATTAGGACTCCTGAAAGACTTCACTTTCTCAACTATTGAAGCACTGTTAACAGTGTCATTTTAGAGAACTTATGCTGTCACTCTACACCTACAAGCCATACAGCTAGAAAGGAATCTTTTCTGGGTCCTACAAAATCCCGTATCTTGGCATTCACAATACCGAGTCACAGCATAGTTCCAATAGTCCCTGGCCTTCTCTCCCTTTCTACCGAAACATTAAGTAATGAATTCATAGAGAAAGCAAGGCATTGGATTCCTCTAATTTTTTTAACCTGCATGTTTTATTTTTCCAGTTTAAGTCACCGTCACTGCTTTTCTGTGAAGCTGTAGATTTGAATATTCAGGTATAGAGACATACCCTTTCATCTGCCACTTTAACAGAATTTCATTTGTCTTCAGCCCTTGGATTGTCTCAGGATGTTGCAGGTGCAACTTTTATGGCAGCCGGTAGTTCAGCTCCTGAGTTAGTTACTGCTTTCCTGGGTAAATATTGCTCCTTATATTTTCTGCTTACTCAATGTGACTTTCTCTTCTGTTCTTCAAGTCTAGTAACACTAATTTAGCACTTACCTTGCTCATAGGTGTATTCATCACAAAGGGAGATATTGGCATTAGCACCATCCTTGGATCTGCAATGTATAACCTGTTTGGCATCTGTGCAGCTTGTGGCTTGCTATCTAATGTGGTATGTAAGAAAACTTCATTCAACACATTTGTTTTGACAAACTATAAAAACTGTTTATAGTCTAGAACAAACAAGGCACTAGTAATGTGTTCAATCAAATTTATTAATCAGTAGAAAAACATGTATTCCATTTAAAGTTAACCCACAAATAGCTCTTGGTCAAATTTATGAAAACCTAATAGGCTTTGAAACACAATTTTTCTTAAAATTCCTGTCTCTAAGCAAAATGCAAAAGGTAACAATATTTAGCTACAAACATACAATTTTCAGTATTACGCTAAGCATGTACTCGAAGTTACAGTGAATGGAAACAGTAAATTATCATTTTACAGGTCTCAACGCTATCATGTTGGCCCCTATTCAGAGACTGTGCAGCATATGCAATTAGTGTAGCTGCAGTTCTTGGCATAATATTCGACAACCAAGTTTACTGGTAAGCTTGAAATAATCATTACTCTTATGTAAAACACAATTAGAGAGAACATTTTATGAAATTCCAATGGTTTAGCAATGTGTCTTTTTCAGAAATGTTATTTCACTGAGTTCTCAATTACCTGCTACTTCTGCACCATTTCCCCATATGCCTCTGAGCTAACTTCCTCATCACAGCTGCTGGTAGGATTTTCCCTTCTTTGAAAGTTCTATAGTCATGTCAGTCTCCTTGTCTCACTAATCACTGGATATTACCAACCTTCCTTCACCCCACTGCCTGTTCAGAAAGTCTCCCCTTCTGTTGTCCATTAAAAACCCAACAGTCGGGTCTTTCATTTATTGGGTTGTTTACCTTGCCTTGATTAGAAGTGGTCATGGTCACAAGACTGAAGAGAAATGATGGAGGAAGTAAATTTTAAAATCTTCAGATTCTTGAATGGAGCACTGGGTGTTATATGCAAACAATGAATCACGGAACACTACATCAAAAACTAATGATGTAATGTATGGTGATTAACATAATAAAAAATGAAATAAAATCTTCAGATTCTTCTTTCTCTCTGATGTTCATTTAGCAAGAGGTATTACAGCTTTCTTCCTCTAAGGATCAACAATATTTAGGTATTAACAATTGTTTGCTTTCTTTGTAACCTCCCAGTATCTTGCTGTTGCAAGAAAATGAAAGAGGGTGACTCAGTGGACAGCAAGTAACTTTTCCAACTAATAAGAACCAGGTATTCACTATGCTAGGAATCATAAGGGATGGAGAGGAATGTACAATGCACAGCCACAGAGGTTGTGTACGGCACTATGCCAGAGGATACCAGAAAAATAGAAAACAATATAAATGGCACCTTTCCGGAGTACAACTTAGCAACCCTGCAAAATATCTGCTAACAAGGAACAAAATCTAGCAGGGAGAAAAATTTCTAAATGAATCTTCCTAAAATCTGGTCTATTTCCCAAAATTCACTGGCTATAAAACAAAAGGTAAATGACAGGTTCAAATTAATGACACTAGCTAATCATAACTCTTTAGGAAACCAAAGCATAGGGCAACAGTTCTCAGTGCCTAAGGTATAATTTGATTTTTAAGACTATCCTCATTTTCTTGCAAATACAAGTCATATTCGGTTACATCAAAATTAAAAAAAAAAAAATCTCTGTAAACTGAAAAGTCCCAAAGTCTCATATATTCTGAATATTTTACACAAAATTCTTACACCAGATTTGAATAGACACAGTTGAAATGAACTAACAGATACTATGTTCTTTTATAATTACTATACATTTTGGGGAATGGATACTGACAATGTACTGAGATGGAAAATGCCCATCACTATTCGTTAACTTTTACTCTGAAAAATCTACAATTATTTTCAAAGCACTGTTTATGCCTACCGTTTATAAAGAATCTGTAAATGAAGACAATGAGTTTATAATTCTTAGTTTTATTTGAAATATAGAAAGGACTGTCAAGCTTTTATCAATAAATTTATAGTTAATGCTGTAACCAAGTTAGGACACATCTATAAAACCAAAATATACCTAGAAATGTTCTTTGCTTGTTCTATTGCTATGCTGGAAAATTATTAAGCAGATACTGCCCAAAAGCTATTAACCCTAAAAAAAAACTTTTGTTTTTAATTTTAAAACACACAAATTTCTTTTAATTTATAGGTATGAAGGAATTTTGCTGCTTTTGATATATGGATTATATGTTTTGGTGCTGTGTTTTGACATTAAAATTAACCAATATATTATAAAGAAATTCAGTCCTTGCTGCACCTGTCTTGCTGAAGCTATGGAGGAGAGAAGTGAACAACAGCCACTGATGGGGTGGGAAGATGAGGGTCAACCATTCATCCATCGGCAATCAAGAACTGACAGTGGGATATTTCATGAAGAGTCTGGCTACTCTCAGCTTCCTTTAAGTTTACACGATCTAAGCCACGTTTCTGAAGGTAAGAAGCACATCATGCCCACTATTCAGTCCATTCACTAGAAAAACTTAAGAATCTCATTGCAATTCAGCAATTACTATATACACTTATGTAAAAGATACTGGGGAGAGTCAGAAATGATGAAGAGGTAGGTGGTCCCTATCCTTAAGAAGCTTCCAATGCTGTATGGAAAAAAAGAAAATAGCTAAAATATGAAGGTTTAAATACTATAAAGAGAAAAGTGTAACTGTAGTTCCTGGTTTCTAACCATACCAGATTGTATAAAATTTGATGGCTACATAGAAAAGATTATCACAGAGAAGGGAGCATTTACACTCAGCCTTATAGAATTAATCAGATTTTAGCTGATGACCTGTTTATGACCAGTAACAGCTACAGAAGTCTATTATGTAAATGATGTAGAAGTAAGAGTAAAGTATACTCTAATAAATTGATGCCAAGTAATTAATATGAGCAAAAGGCCTATTCAAGTACTAGCATACCTGGAGCACAGAATGTACACAGTAAGGAAGCAGAGAAAAGGTAGATAGAAAGAATAAGATAGGAAGAGTCTTAAATGCTAGTATACAAGTCTCTGCAGGTTTATGAAGCAGGGAAATTAGAGGATAAAAGAAATGGGGGTCTGTCAGAGGCTACTAAAACAGCTGATGTGTTTAGTAGATGCCTAGACAGAGTGAAGAAAAGTAGGAATAAAAGACAATGTAGAGGAAGCATCACCAAGACGAGGCAACAGAAGGACTATATGGGGCCAGAAAAGGGAGCAGAGAAAATTCTGAGGCTTTGTTTGTGATTGATTGAAAAAATGGGAACACCACTTACAAAAAGTTGGAATTTAGGAAAAATGGCTGGTGTGGGAAAAAAGAAAAGCTGAGTTTTAAACATGTCATCTGAAGCAATAGCAAAACATTTAGATATTTAGTAGAAATCAAATTCATCTATGGCCAGAAATAAAAATTTATGTGTTAGTTTTTTACAAAGTGGTTGTATGAAACAGATTCTAAATTTATCTAAGTACATTAGGAAGGAAAGTTATTCTTTTACTACCTAAAAAAAAATTAAAACAAGACTTTTTCCCTTCCTACAAAAATTATAGTTTTTTTAGCCTTTCAAGTGCAAGTGGTATATATTGCCAAGTTAAATTTTATAACAAGAAATTCAAAAGAACCACTCTAAATTTTTTCATTACACTGAAATCTTATCTAAAATTTACTTAGTGGCCCATTGGCTGAGGCTTGGCAAATTTTTTTCATGAGTTATTTTACTAGCATTAGTTGTAATTTGATCCAATATATGGGTACATTCTTTTGTAAATGCCATGCAAATTTTGAATAATTTTAAAGTGAATGCTTATTTTTATCCAATGTATCACTGTCTTCCATTAATTTAATAAAACAAATGTATAAAGGAACATATTCAAGTTTTGTAAGTTACATTGTAGATTCCACGCTAGTTCCTATTTTCTTAAAGGTTCTTCCTAAGAACTGTAGTGAATTCCAAATCTGGGAAACTAATATAAGAAAAATGAAGCAAGCCTCCAAAATTCACTTACAATGAGAATTAGAATGGAATATTCAACTTCATAAAAAGATTATGCTGTAATTATTTTATACTTCCTAAGTATGCATTATCTGACATACAGGGCAAGCTAGAGACATCATCAATACTGGGGAACAGAGACAACTATAATAGCTATAAATAGGTAGAAGCCAGGTTAATCCCATAAGCAAAAAAAAGTTCCTAAACACCATCCACATTGTAGAAAACAAAGAGAAGTCCAACTGACACTTCATAAACATTTCATCTAATATATTTAGTGAATGAGCCAAGATATTTTGATGGATTTAAGGCCCCAAATCAAGAAACGCTGAGTATCACATTTTATACTGTCTGCCCTAAAGTCTCAGTTAGTTTCTTTTTGCCAGCAATATCAGTAATGAGGTATTCAAATGTTTTAAATAGCCTCTTAAAAACTGATACAGCTAATTTATTTCAATATAGCTTTCTAAATGGACATTTCCAACTTAATTGGCCATTTGAGAAAACTCAAAATCATTTATTTTTTTCCTCAACAGATCCACCAAGTGTTTTCAACATGCCTGAAGCAGACTTAAAAAGAATTTTTTGGGTACTATCCCTTCCTATTATTACCTTACTTTTTCTAACCACACCAGATTGTAGAAGAAAGTTTTGGAAAAATTATTTTGTGATAACATTTTTCATGTCAGCACTATGGATATCTGCATTTACATATATCCTGGTTTGGATGGTCACAATAACTGGTATGTATCTTTAGTATAAAAGCACAATTTAAAAAGAAAATAATCAGTTTTATTGAAGAACAAACTGCATATATTCACTAAAAGTAGTCTAGCTACGGAGGAAATTTCTCTTTCAGCAAAGACCAAAGAGAAGTGCTACTTACAAAAAGATTAAATATTAATATACCAACAAGATCATTCAGGGTTTGTAAGTTGCATATTACATATCAACTATATTCTCAATATTATACAGCCCAGTTACAAGTCATGGGATCTTCTTATAAACGAAATCAAATACACAGGATTTCTTCCTATTGCGCTAATAATTAAATCACCATCATATGGGGTCCACAATATAATTCTTATATTGAAATCCATTCCATAATGAAAAATATAGCAAGAGGCCAACATTTTGAAAAAACAATATATGCTCACTGTTTAACTGGATTGCATTTCATTTTGCTTTTTAAGATGGACATATAAACAAACTATGAAATGGGTGAAAAGGGCATAAAATAAAATTTCAATTTAGGTATCTACTACCTTCATGATTAAAATTTAAATATTACTGCTTGGCCATAATCAGTTCTAGTCCCACAGGACTCCAGAAGGAAAAACTGAATACAAACGCAGAAAAAAAAAAAAAAAAAATCAAGAATTTCTCTCAAAAAGGTTAACCTGAATGGACACATCAGAGGTGATCAGAAGTGAGCGAACTATGGCCTGTGTGACCAAACAACCAGGTCTCCTGTTTTCGCTAATGAAGTTTTACTGAACATAATCATGCCCGTTCATGTAATTCATTTATATGTATGGATGCTTTCACACTACACTGGCCGAGGTGAGTATGTGCAACAGAAACCATATAGCCTGCACAGCCTAAAGTAATTACTACTTGGCCCTTTACAAAAAAAGGTTGCTGATCCCTGACTTTTCACAAATTAATATATGACTTAGAATAGCATGCTAGCAAGAAAGCAGAATATTTCTTTTTTTAATGAGAAAGATGAAAAAGTCCAATTAGCTTGCATATTAAATCTCTCTAAATTTTCTCAGCCAAAAATGTATTTCACAATAGGAAATCAGGAAAAGAACAAAATCAAGTAATAGATCATAGAACAGCCCCCAAGATGATAAATACTACTGGTGTTATTTATGTACACATGACCTCTGGCAAACCAGTAACAAAAATTAACAACCAATTACAATTCCAATATCAATATATAAAGCATGCAATAAACAGCTAAAGTTCTTTTAACTGATATCTTAAGAAAAAAAAAGAAGAGTCTAAAGTAAATTTTCAATCACAACATTAAAAGAGCAGTTACATGTATTTTTTTTAACTTCCCTCTGATTGTTTCCAGAATGAACATATTTCTGAAAAATGTTGAACTGATAACCAAATTTAACAGAACAGGACCATAATGTTAGGAAGACTCAAGTAGAACCCTATTTTTGTTTTCCTGTGTTTAAGGTAGATCATCAAAGTACGACTTAAAAAATGTGTACCTGTTAACACATTTACAGGTTAAAAATAGCTATAAACAATTTGCTTAATTCTGACTTTAAGAAAATAGTTTGAAAAGCAGAAAATGACCAATCTCAGCATATATTAAGCAACAGTCTTGATAAGATAACAGTGAACATCTAAACCTTCTGTAAGCATACCAGGTAGGGGAATTACTCCTTAGTAGAATTCTATTAAATATCTTTAGATATCTGTCATTAAAAATTTGTGCTACCTGGGCTAACCAATTTACCAATCTTACTCAAATATTTTGCTAGGTAAAATCTAAGTACATATTGGTTGTAAAATCTAAATGTGCCTATTTTCTTTTTGTTCAGGAAGGAAATATCTGAAGTAACTGCAGAGAATGGTCATTGAATCTGTAAGATTTGCAACTTGCAGTATTTCTGTTTATTACAGGGGAAACATTAGAAATTCCAGATACAGTAATGGGCCTTACTTTATTAGCAGCAGGAACAAGTCTGCCAGACACGATTGCAAGTGTATTGGTTGCAAGAAAAGGTAAGAGCTAGGTCCCTCAAGCTGCAATGCCCATTCTTCAAGCCTGGCTGAAATACACTGAGCAAAGGTACCTTTAAAAATATTTATTTCCTCAGTTAACATAGTTTGAAGAAAAAAAAGAGCGACTCAAAAAGAAGGATTTACTTTTAATAGCAGAGTAATTTCACTAAATCTAATCCCCCAAATAATAATTATCTAAAATGTGCATCAAATTGTAATTAACCGTATTAAATTAGAATGAAAAGCAACAAGTAATCTACAGACCTTATTGAAAAATGGTTTAATAAATAAATTATTATTAAATAAATGTTAAGACTTTAAATACTAACCCCTCAAATTAAAAAATACAAATTCAGTAAGACTTTTGCCCTAATATAACAATTTTCCAAAACCAACAAACAAAAAAAATTTCCAGTGTTTTTTTTTTATGAAGCTTATTAATAAAATACAGTATTGGTGTGCAAATTTTAACAACATGCTTTTCTTGCAGGCAAAGGAGATATGGCTATGTCTAACATCGTGGGATCCAATGTGTTTGATATGCTGTGCCTAGGTGTTCCATGGTTTATTAAAACTGCATTTATAAATGCATCAGCTCCTATAGAAGTGAACAGCAGAGGACTAACTTACATAACCATCGCTCTCAACATTTCGATTATTTTTCTTTTTTCAGCAGTTCACTTCAATGGCTGGAAACTAGACAGAAAGCTGGGAGTAGTCTGCCTGTTATTATACTTGGGGATCGCCACATTATCAGTTCTATATGAACTTGGAATCATTGGAAATAATAAAATAAGGGGCTGTGGAGGTTAATATTAATAGTGTTATGTGGAAAATGTGAATGATGGGAAGGGAAGAGAAGGAAAACTCCATTTCTTCATTTAAGTGAAATAAAAAATACCCTGAACTTTAGAATCTAAAACTTACTTACAATAATTCTTTATCACCAAAGAAAAGTAATTCAAAACCAGCCAAAATCACATCCTAATTTATCTGAGCCCTTTCTTTTCAAGGACAATTACATATATAAAATGTAAGTTTTGAAAAAATCATCTATGTTTTACCTTACAGTAAGCTAATAAAAGCTGAGGAAACTTGAACAAACAAATCCCACTATGTAGTACTGAAAGTAACAAGAAAATGGCTTATTTCATTAAAAACAGTATAACCATTCATTTAAACTGAATGACCGACTTGCTGTCTTTAAAAACCCAAACTTGAGATTAACAAAAATCACAGTATATTTAACACTATACTGTTAAAAGCTGGTGGGAGTTTTAAAAGTTCATTTTTACAGCTTTTGTAAGCATACAGTATTACTAAAAAAATGACTTTTTACTAGGAGATTCAGCAAAACAGATGTAAGAATGTTCCAACCGTGGTTTGAAATTATGCATTACGATCCAAGCGAACATCGATTTCTCTGCCACTGATTTTTATGCCATTCATTATTCTGCAGGCTTTTTCAGCTGATTCTGGGGAGTCAAATCTGACCGTTCCACAGCCTTTTGACTTTCCATTCTCCATTTTTATTTCGGCAAACATTACATGACCTGTAAAAGAAAAATTATAGAATTACTAGTCAGTTTAAATGAGCTTCATTTCACTGCACAGGTCTGAAATTCCTCATAGCCAATGAAATGATAAATAACTGGCTAAAAATATTAATGATTTAAAAATAACACATCATATAAACATTATTCTCATGATTTTATATTCTGACTATAATGCAATTCATATAAAGTAACATATATATGTCAAAATATACAAAATAGGAATCAAACTTGCTTAGGATTTAATATTTTATCAAAATAGAAAAAAAATTTATTCCTTATGTTATATTCTTAGTTTCTGGGGCCACCTGGGTGGCTCAGCTAGTTAAGCATCTGCCTTCGGCTCAGGTCATGATCCCGGAGGTCCTGGGATCAAGTCCTGGGATCAAGCCCCGTGTCAGGCTCCCTGCTCAGGTTCCCTTCTTCTCCCTCTCCTTCTGCCCCTCCCCCAGCTTGTGAGCACACACACACACACTCTCTCTCAAATGAATAAAGACTTTAAAGAAAATTCTTAGTTTCTGAAGTGAATTTTATAGCAATATGGCAAACTAGCACAAAATGCCACCAAGTCACCATGCCCAAATAACAAACTTTTAAATTTAAACAAAATCAATTGTCACTTTCTGCCCAGTCTCCCTAATCTCTCTTTCTTTCCCTTTTATCCTCCTTCTCATTCCTTCATGACTGCAAATAATAGCAACTGTCCAGAATTTTAATTTTTACCAGGCCACAAAGGGCCCCACTAATTCTGCTTATGAAGCACAGTTCCAAAGTCATTTATTTATTCAACATCACAATTTGAACTCCACTGTAAGAGTGGCACCAAATGGGTTATAGAAATAGGCATGAAAGAGATATAGATTTAAATCAATAAAAGTAAAAACAGTGATGGTAAGAACACAAAGAACCTCAGAGAAGCTTCGAAGAAGAGGAAGAAAACCAGACAACTGTTACATATACAGTTAATATTGCTGACTCTAGAGACTGGTATTTGAGTAAATCAGTATCATTTATCAAATTATAAAATGTCCATAAAAATCCACCATCCAAACTAGAACACTTTAGATAGTTAAATGGAGAGTTATTAGTAATCACACACAAATAACAGATGCAAAGGGAGACTATCCCCAGGCAAACTGGGATGTATTATCACCTGATCCACAACAGGTGAGTTGTGTGCCTAGTTACCACAATATTTCCTTTCCTTGAAAATTATCTAGTTGCCAAATCACCATGGGCTAATTTTAGCCTAGCAACAAACTTAGAAAGCCAAACATATTTAGTTCTATAAAGGGACTAAAAAGGAAGAGATGGACAATAAAAGCAAAGGGCTTATCAAAAAATCGCATAAGCCCTTTTCCAGGTAATAGGATCAATTTTAATCTCAATTCATGATTAGAAAAATTTGTTTACTGTTTAAATCTTGATCTGAAATCTTTCTTATCTACAACATCCTGGACTAGTTTTCTACTTTTGTTTTTTCATCCATTTCCCATCCCACCATTACTGCATTTTTTTTAAACCAACTGCTGGTCAACTGCTCACCCACTCAATAGTAATTAAATGGTCCAAGTTAATAAATGTCATAGTGAGCCAAAACCATGATCTTGTAACCCAGGCTAGGCAGCCTTTAACTGTTTCTAAAAGTTATAAAACAGACTAATCCCCAGAAAAAATATTATCATGATTAAAATAGATACAAACAATATATAACCTACAACTGTTAAAACAAAAAACACAAATCACATTTTCTAATAAACAACATAAAATGAAACTTTAAAAAGCTTTAAAGATAGATGTAGAGCAATTTCCAGAGTCCTCTTAATATCCTGAATGCTGGGACCTGAAAAAAAGAAGTTTAATTAAAGAAGCATACCTTGGTAAATGGCAGCACTGTATAGTGATTCCAAAGGAGACTATGGAGAATTTTCAAGGGCTTTTAAGGTTAGAGGTTCTTCCTTATTCTACTTTTACCTTTTATAAAAACTTAGGGCTTTTCTTAACATGAGCATCCCGTCATAGGTTTATAAGCAATAATACTAAGGTTCATTAAGCAAGAAACCTTCAAAACTTCAAAGGAAAATATGTAATTATCTCATGCAAAATCTGTCTCAATCTTTCAAGACAGGTTTCTCTCTCTTTTTTTCTTCTCTTAAATTGTCTCAATTTAGGAATCAACACTCAGACTCCCAAATTCCTGGACTCACGATGATCTCATGGCATTTCAATTTGACAAGGTCTCTCAGCCAGGATGCTTCAACATGCTTACAGTTTGGACACTCAGGCTATAGAAAATGGCCTGTATGTGTTTCATGGTTAGACTGTCCAAAAATCCCCACTAGGCACAGAACCAGAAAGAGTCATATGCTTTCTAAGTTTCTTCTAAATCCCATTAAAAACAGCAATTAAGATAATTAATTTCTCTAAAGATAATTGAGGAGAAAAAAATTTAGTTTCAAAAAATTAAAATCAGACCTCCTTAGCTATTTTTACATGCTCTTGAGGACTTTCTTAAATGACTTAAATATCTACTGATCTTGTATGATTCCATGAAAAACAAAACTAGAACTGCTATTTTAACAACAGTCATAGGACAAAATAGTATGCAATGAGAAATCAGTACCACAGAATAATCAAACATATTGCTGTTACCAATATACTAGTTATAAAAATGACTTATCCTTCAGTGAAAGAGAACTTTTCACTTTATTTAATCCAGCCTATTAACATCCTGTGGTATGCTTTGAGAAATGATGATATAAAAACACATCTAAAAAGACACCAAATTAAAAGCACAAATAAATGGTTCAATAAAAATCTACTACCAAAGTGAAGCTGTAACATAGAAACAAGAGGAAAAAGCAAAATCAGATATTCTACAAGAAGTCATAATTATGATACAAGGGACAAAAAACAAAGCTTTAGTGTTTCTGAATGCTCTTTGTATATTATTTTTACTGTTACTGCATTATTTTTACTATTAAATTATTCCAGAGTTAAGGTCCACTAGTCATGCTTGAAGCAGCATGTGCTTTAGTAAAGAAAATCTACCACAAGTCTCTACTTTCTATCTGTTAACAAGCATACTGATCTAGAAAAACTCCATAATGGAAATGTGTGAAACAAAGTTGTATTTGTTTACATGGTTTATAGAAGAATAATTAAACGGGCTTTCCTTGCACTGCAGTTCTAAAATGTTACGGTCCTGCATCATACTGAGCCAGAAGGTCAAAATACAGCTAAAGTGGACAGTAAATATGGGAGCAAGTTTGAAAGACTATGTCTATTTGACCCCATTAGCACAACTTAAACTAATGTAGTGTCCAATTCTGAATGAGTCAGTTTATTTATACTCCGCTTCCTTAAAAATGCATGTCACTGAGGAATTACATAGGGTAGGATAAAAATAGATCTATTTTTACTACAGTCATTTATTTCTCATCTTGTTACATCTTTGGGGATATTTGAACACATTTCCCCCTAAATTATAAAGGCTGAGGAAATGTACTGAAGGTAGTATAACCTAAAATACATTTTCTAGGGCCTTTGTATTTGCCCTATCAAAGACAGTTAGCCCCTATAGATGGTCCCAACTTACAATGGTTCGACTTACAATTTTTTTGACATCATGATTGTGCGAAAGTGATACACAGTAGAAACTGTACTTTGAATTTTGATCTTCCCCCAAGCTAGTGATATGTGATATGATACTTACGACACTGGGCAGAAGACACTGAACAACAGCTCCCAGTAAGCCAGGCAATCACAGGGATAAACAATCCATACATTTATAACCATTCTGTACCCACGTAACCCCTCTTTCACTTTCAGTATAGTATTTAATCAATTACGTGAGATACTCAATACCTTATTATAAAATAAGTTTCGTGTTAGAGGATTTTGCCCAACTGTAGTCTAATGTTAAATGTTCTGCGCATGTTTAAGATAGGCTAAGCAAGGCTATGATGCTCAGTAGGTTAAGCACAGCCCCATCGTAAGTTGAGGAAGATCTGTATAGACATTTAATAAGCAGACGGCTTGCTGGTGAGCCACTTACAGGCAGATATTGTCCAGGGAAGATGCCTGGAGCACCACTAGTCTCTTACTAAGAAGGAACCAAGCGTATATAATGAATAAGATCTGCTCAGAGTGCTTAACTCACTCATAAACACTTAACAAACTCTTACTGTATGTATCAAGGCAATGAAAAATGTTAGAAGAAAGATGACAGTTCTTGCATCAAGAGCCTCCATCTAGGAGGGAAGAAAACATGTGAGCAGATTATTACCACAGAGTTGGGTATAAAGTACCCTGAGAACATAGATGATAGCCATGTGACCACTTTGATCACAAGTAATCACTACCACTTTATGGTAGTAGCCAAAGGCTACTTTTGTGGGAGAATACTGAAGTTATTCACCTAATGATCTCAAAAAATTAAAAGATATATTCTAAATACTCCTAAGTTTCCATCAAATCTCAGAAACTGAATGTCCCTTTTCATCACTATATGGCACCTCTATAGCTTACCATTGTGATTATAGTTTCTGGGATACCATGCAATAGCAGAAAAGTACTGGCAGGAAATCTGTTATGTTGTTCCACTCACACTAATTCTCTCATTAAGAAAAAGGCCCTCTTTTAAAGTAATAAAACCATCTAATCTTCTACAGACTTAATGAACACAGTAAGGTTGTAGAGACAGCATCATCACAGCCAAGAACAGTTTATAAAAGGGCTAGAAGGGCCACCAGAATGTATCTAAGGAATTCCAGGCAGTGGACTCTATGCTACCAGCTAAGTTTCCTGTGTTGTGCAGGCAACAGAGTGTGCAGAATGGGTCTCGTCTATTAACTCCACATCATTAGGATGTCAGCATTTTGGGGTCATGTTGACAAGGCACTGCACTACACTACAAGCAAGGAAATAAATATACCCTTCATTAATATTTCCCACAGAAGAAAAAGTCTTTTTAAACGCAAGCAATGATGATATATTAACCTTTTAAGAATCAGGTAATAAAACAAGCCCTTTCTTTATCCACAGAAGACAATGATAGGCTCTACTCTGAATCTTGTTATTTAGTAGTAATTTGTACTGCTCTGTATCAGAAGACAGCAGAGTAATTTACTTGAAGTGGAATTAGACCTGTCGTACTATCCAGGAACAAACATCTGGACAGGTAAGGTCTAAACACAGTGTTTAAAAGTTTAAAATCATTTGTTCCTCCATAATCAATATTAACATGTCTGCAGTCATTAGCATACTTACCACACTGACTGAATTTCTCTTTTAGTTTCTGCCAAGTCAAGTCAAAAGGCAGCTAGAATGAAAAAAGGTATTAGTAACAGATATACAAAGAAAAAAAAAATTTAAGTATCCTTTACATTTAGTTGCTTACATTTCTGACAAATATCTGGTTGCCTTTGGAGCCTATTCTGTCTCTTATTCCGCTTCCCATGGGACCAGATAGAAATCCTCGATCCATATCGATGCTCCTTTCCAGGATAGCTCCTATACCTGGTCCCATTCTATCAAAGCTGGAGCTCATCCGGTCCAATCCCATCCCCATTCCTCCAGTCACATTGTTCATGCCACCCATGCCACCACCTGGATTTCAAGAAGGGAAGGGGGGTTTTGGGAATTTGGGTGTTTTTGTTTTAAAAATGGAAGAAAAAGGAGAAAGAAGAGGAAAAAGAGGAGGGAGAGAATCATTTTCGAGAAAGAAAGGGAGAGAAAAATTAATTCATTTATATAATTGGATCATATATAAACATAAAACCATTTTCATATACACAATAGAACAATCTTCTAAGAAACAATTTAATTTGTATACATTCAGTTAGTTGAATGTTAATGGCTAACTGACTCTGCTCATTCTAGCCACTACATAAATACGTCATACATATATACTTCTATAAAATTATATTCTGATCATAAAATACATCATATAAGTTATATAAACTCTCCACCAGTTATTGGATCCATTCATGTTATAGTAGCTTTTATCATTTTTCTTTAATAATACCATGTTTAATAAATGCCAGAACAAAGATATATGAAGTGAATTCAAATTATTACAACTCCAACACGTTAACTATTGATCTCATCATACTCTCCCACATTAATATTCTTTCACCTCAGTATCTTCTGTTTTTCATGCAATTTCTCTTTCATATCAATTCAATTTTCAATAACCACAGAAAAACCGAACTTTTAATCTCAATATTATATAGAACTTAAGGAGATAACAAAAAATGGAATCATACACCTTTGGCTAGAGCCTGAGAATTTAACTCACAGCTCATACCCAATTCATTGTTATGCACTGAGTCCCCTTTAATTAACTCCAGTCCTATTCATTCTCAAAATATCCTTTTTTCTTGTACTTACTATCCCCATATATAGAAATTCTAAAATTAACATCACCTTCAAATTGACTTTCCATGAATAACAAATATAAAGGTAGGAAAACAGAAGTATAAACACTGAGGTGAAAAAGGAAAGTAGAGAAGTTAGGATTAATGGAAAATGACCAAGGCTAAAAAAATGATGAAAGGGAATGAGAAGCAAGGTACAATGGAAGTAAATATCTTTAGCTGACAGGATTTTAGAAAAGTTCAAGTAGGCTGTATTTCCTATTTGTGAGATTTCAATCAATTAAAAGTCAGTAAAGTATGGAGAGCTCATAGAGACATGGCTCAGTAAGCAACAGAGATCAAAAACTGAGCCATGTCTTAAGACTTAATATAAGGCTTCAAATGTGGTAGTGGAAACAGATGGAAGACATGGGGCAACTACCCTTGATTCTGTCACAGGAAAAGTTTAAGAGGAGAGGAAATAAGCATCTCTTTCAACCTTAGCCCTCAACCTCAGGGGTCTCTAGAGGTATTATAACTGGGGTGATTCACCTGCATCTACCAAAAGACATAAGATGGTCACAGATGAAATAAGCCAGTCACCAAGAGCAGCTGTAGACAACAGGCAAGGGAACAAAGCTGGTGCTAAGGCAAAAGTTGCTCCTGACATGAGATCACAGAAATCCCCCGATTCCTTAGTTGGAATGGAGCTTCTTGGATTAGCTGACAGTTAACACATACTCTGGTGTTAGTTTAGAAATGTCAAAGAAGTAAAATTCAAAGTTAGTTTAGAAATTTCAAACAGTGATCAAACAGAAAAGCTAAGTATCAGAATTTCTCTAAATTATGACAAGACATATTAACACATAAGAACAAAGTATTACTACACTACAATAACTATTCTTGCAAAGTCTTTTGCAAGCACTCAAATATTACTAAATAAATTCTAGTAAAATTTAAACCTACTTATTCCAGATCCTACTGGACCCATGTTAGAAGCTCCTATTCTTCCTGCAATCATTGCACTGCCTAAACAAGGATGGAAAGATAATATACTAATTAATTTGAATAATCGTATTTTAAAATCCCCAAGGTACTATGCTCTCAGATGTACAGTAACCAAAAAATATTTCTAGAAATAGGGTTCAAATATATAATATACTGAAAAAGTGAGCGAGTACATTAAAATTCCTAAAGTGTTTTTCATCAAGTAATAAATTATGTGAAACATTATTAACTTCCAATCGTTCTTAAAAAAAAGGAAACAGACTCTGAACAATACGACCTGCAAAAAGAAAAGGAGAAATATGCAGCCAGCCCTACCAAGTCTACCAAAGGAATCTCCAAAGCTTCGATTTATTCCAATATCACCACGTCCAAAATCTCTCTCCATGCTACTAGTCATTGCACCACGGTACAGCTCTGAAAAGATTATGCAACAAATTAACCCTTTTTCAAGTGCATCAGAGTACATGGTAATCCATTTAGGAAAATTTTAAAACTAAACTGAAAAGACAGCAAAAGTCACAAATACAAAAAGGTCCGTGATTTACCAACTTACCTCACGTGCCATATAATATCCCCAGTCCCATCATGCCTGTCCCTATTCCCGATGCCCATATGCCCTCCGAAGACATCTACAGGACCCATTCCTACATTTACCTACCTCCCATTCGGCCAACTCCTCCAAATCCTCCCATGCTATTCATTGCTTCCAGACCACCAAACCCAATTCCTATGGAATAAAGATTAATTCTGAGATTTGACTGTTATATAGCCGAAAGATACATTTTGTAAATGTTAAGTCTCATCAGTAAGCTCTTCATCCACCCTACCTTGTCCAGGGCCTTCTAAACACATCAATTTCCATATCCCTTAAGTATGTACCAGGCTCAATTTCTGCTAGCAGCCTTTAGGTGTGAGCCAACAATAAACCATGATGTTTTTTTCCTTGGAATTCTCAACACAGCTTCTAATTTACTAAAAATCGTGATGGGTACATACAAAAAACAAATGCTTATACATACCTCCTCCAATTCTATTCATTCCTCCAAAACCTGGACCATCCATTCCCATACCTCAAATAAAATACACAGTATGTACGTTCAGTCAATCTTATTTTTATGACTAAAGAATGACATAACGCAATAAAACAAAAGATACCACTGGTCTAGTCATGATGGAACGCTAGAGAAGCAGCAGGGCACAGGTGGCTTGTGTGCTATGCCACATCAGCTGTCTAAGCTGATGAGTCTTCAAAGAGGCTTCTATGAATATTTATTGAATGAGAAAACAAAAGTCACTGGTCACACTCACATTCAAGCAGAGAATATCTACGACTAGGTAATCGTTCCCTCTTCTTTTTTTTTTCAACACACCACGCAAACACAAATATCACCACAGCAGATTGAGAGATCAAGTCAGAAAGTAAGGACTCTTTACATGGCAGCTAAGGGAGCAGTAAAAAACTAAAAATA
Source organism: Zalophus californianus (assembly GCF_009762305.2). Classification (NCBI taxonomy): domain Eukaryota; kingdom Metazoa; phylum Chordata; class Mammalia; order Carnivora; family Otariidae; genus Zalophus; species Zalophus californianus. Next base: position 89,625,583 of record NC_045600.1, read on the forward strand.
AAAAAGCATGTGTTTAGGAGAGTGGAAGGCCTAAGACTAAGGGACAAAGTTTCTATCTGTTTGGGTCAGAATGATTACAGTATAGCTACCCTCATAATTTACAAGTTTAGCTATAGCATCTCAGCAGAAACAGGAATCTGACAGCATTTATTAGTCCATCAATTAAGACACAGTTCTTGAAGTATGGTCTGGGGTCCAATAAGTCAAAACTATTTCATTCATCACATAATATTAGGATATCTGACTGTTTTACTCTCATTCTCTCATGAATATAAGGTGTAATTTTCCAGAAAGTACATGTTGTCTGATACTGTAACAAACTAAATGCAGAAGCAGATACAAGAGCATGGCTGTCTTGCATTAAACCAAACATTAAAGAGATGTACAAAAAAGGTAAAACAATGCCACTCTTCTCACTAATTTTTTTGTATTGGAAAATACAACTTAGTTTCTTAAAAATTTTATTTATGTTAACACGAGTTTATTACTGTTATCTTAAATAAATATGTAAGTAGTTTTAAATTTCTAAGTTTTAATTTCTAATACAGTCAACATTGACAAACCTAACTACATAAATGAAAGCACTTTGGGATCCTCAACGAAATTTAAGAGAGTAAAGGGGTTCTGAAACCAAAAAGTTTAAAAAACTAATCTTCAAAGACAAACTGTAAATTAGCCCAGGTAAAGAGCCAAACAGCTCTCTGGAAAGCTACCTTCCCAGCTATACATATAAATTTAACCTGCTTATGATAGGGTAGCATTTTAGTCAAATACAAATACTGTATATCCACAACACACAAGGCACTACATTGAAACATTTGCCTTCTGCCTTACAGACATTTTAAAATCCAAATTGCTAAAAGACTAGCTACAACACAACAGGCCTCAGAGGAACCTGACTGACCTTTGCTCACCCTCTTTCATGTTCTCTGGTCTTGAGGTTTCATTCTTTTTTCAGACTGAATGACATCCTAAATGCTCAACTATAAAGAGAGTCCTTTGGACATTATTACAAACTAGTAAATGTAAGCTTTGTAATCTAGCAAATGTACCATTTAAAAAGAAATAAGAATGTGAGAATACTCACCACTTGGACCTAAATTTCCCATTACACCACCTATGTTCAACTGGCTGGCACTAATAGGCTGTCCGCCTGGACCAAGTCCCATTCCAATGCCTCCAAGACCGCCTAAAGCATAAATAAGAATATTACTAACCCATATATAATTACCTAACTGGCACTAAATAAATTTTTTAAAGCTAGATGCCTGCAGTAAAATTTCCAAAATTTTGCAAATTTGCAAATAAGAGCACTGGTTCTTGCTTTCATCAGAATGCAGCACACTGAAGTCTCACTAAAATACCATTTATTAATAAGAAGTGTTTTATGAAGCAGGCCCATCTTATATCCTAGGTTCAAGGCATACTGAAAAGGATTAATGAAATACGAAGAGGATTTTGAATATTATATACCTTATAAATGATATACATATCTGAAAATGAGAACCTTGCTCAAATTTTAGAACCACTTAAAATAGAAGAATTACTTTTAAGATGCTTTAAGTCAAACTAAAAAATCAACAACAATGACAACATAATATTGAATAAAACAAATATTACATTACCTGGTTTTGTCCATGACATATTTATTGACATTTATATGGTACCTTAAGTGTTTTCACATCTATTTTCCATAGAGGAGGAAATTTTTGAGACCTTAAGTTACTTGTATAATGCCATTTAGCTATGTGATTAAGCTAGGACCAGAATTTAAGTTTTCTGTCTCTAAACCCAGTATTCTTTTTACTAACTCTCTTAAAATAAACTAATTAAATTTGTTGAAAATAGACTTTAAGAAGTTGATTTCATGAACTTAAAGACTTAACATCTGAGTGGGAATTATTTTATTCTACTAAATCTGAGTATGGCTTTAAAGTTCTTGCTAGTCAATGTAGCAATTAAGTGGTAGGGCTGAGAAAATGATATGCCATATATATTTTTTAAAAGATAAAGTACAGAAGCATGTTGTGTTAAGTTGGAAAGATTAATGTGATCTGGTAAATGAAATACCTTTTTTCAGCTCAGTTCCTAAAAATGGTCTAACTGAAAGCAATAGCACATTTGACTAACAGCAATGCTCATGTCTACACCTAAAACTCGTATTTTCATCTCTGATATCATTCGTCATTAAAAAGAACCAGGACTCCTCGAAATTAGGCCAATCCCATGTCTCTGGGACCAAAAAAAAAAAAAAAAAAAAAAATCTTCCCAGATCTGGAAAATCAAGTTCTACCAAAAGTAAGAGTGTCAGCAGCATAGGAAATGAGAAGGCTCCCACTTAACAAGTTACAATAATCTGAGCAAAATAAGAGAAGGGAAAAATGAGGACATTAATAATTATTAACTAGAAAAACTAACTGATTCTGTCAAAGTCTATGAATTCATATTATATCTCAATAGAGAAGAATATGTAAAAACATGAATCTCAAAAGAAGAGATCTAGAAGAAGTCTCAATACAACAGAGGATATTTTTTTATCTAAATAAAAAGAAGGGTACTAATAGTGCAAAAGTAAACCAGAAGCCCCTGCAGAAAGCCAGGCAGGATCTTGAAAGATGATAAATAATAAGTGATAAGGTAAATTTGGTTGAGGGAGAAAAAGACTGCCCTGTAAAGAAATAAAAGGCAATATTCAAAGACACATGAGCTGAGAATTTTCCAGAATTTACTTTAAAAAAACTGAATCCTCATATTGTGAAGGCTCAGTAAAAAGTAATTCATACCCACACTGTAGAAAACTGCATACCAAAGACAAGTATCTTAAAATCAGCTACATGAAGAACAAAGATTACCTATAAAGAAAGGACATTTCAACTGACAGTTGACTTAATATAGCAACAATGGAAGCCAGAAGACTGGGATATTTTCAAAGTGCTGAGACAAAATAACTACCAATCTTAAACTGCAAACCAGCAAAACTATCTTTGAAGATATTTAGAGACTATCCAAAATTGAGAAAATTTACTAACAAAAGATCCTCATCGCAAGAACTTTTAAAATATATCCTTCAGGGAAAACAAAATTAGTGCCAGGCTCTGTGAAAGCAGAGAAAGGTAAGATAAAAAAAAATGGTAAATAATAGTAATGTCAAATTTGGGGGACTAAAAAAAAGCAATACAGAACTAAGACAATGAGCAATAATAGCTCCTAATTCAGTAGAAAAGTGATCAGAACTAAAACATTCAAAGATCACTCTATTATTGAATAAAAGCATAATTACATTAACTCCAGACTTCATATCACTATATTAAAAATCCAGGATAACCACTAAATGAGAAAGCAAGATAGGAGAAAAATATTTGTAAAAAAAAAAAAAAAAAAAAACCAGAAAAATATAATACAAAATAAGGTAATGGGCATTAATGCAAATAAATCAATAAATGTGAATAAACAAAACAAAGCTGTTGTATCTACATTAATATTAGACAAAAGACTTAGTTACTAAAGATAAAATCATTTTAAAAAGATAAAATTTTGATTCATTGGGAAAATATGTCAGTTCTAAACTTGGATGTACCTACTAAGTTAGTTTCAAAATACTTAAAGTAAAAACAAGAAAAAATAAGACAAATCCAACATTCTAGTGGGAAATTTTACCATATACATCCCTCAGTAATTGACAGCACAAGCAGACACGATTATTAATAGAGACATAAGAAAATGTAAATGATTAAAAAATTTAATTTAATGGACATATATAGAACACTGCACTCACCAAGCACACCTGGAATATATATTAAAATAGTGCCATATATTAGGCCATAATGCAAAGTCCAAATTAATTCCAAGAATCACAATCATATCTTCTCTGGCCACACTGTTTAGTTAAAAATTAGTAAGAAAAAGCCCCATACAGTTAGAAACTCAACAATGTATGACTTAAGAAGAAATCATAATAGTAATTTAATAAAAACTAAATCACAATAAATACTCCATACCAAAACCTGTGTACAACGGCTAAATTTAATAGTTATAACTACTTTTACTAGAAAAGAGAGGCTGCAAAATGAGTGCAGTAAACATTCAGCTTAAGGAATCTGGACAAAAATAAGAAACTAAACCCAAAGAAATAGAGAGAAAAAGTATTAAAGCAAAGACCAGAAATTAAGATACAAAAATGAAATTCACGTCTTTGAAAGCACTAATTAAACTGAAAAATCTAAGCAAAACTGACCAAGAAAAAAGAGAAATTGCAAACCTTTGGAATTTATCAGAGAGAAGAACTATAGATGTAGCAGAAATTTAAAAGACTATTTTATGCCAATAAATTTGAAAATGAACAAAAATGGTAAAAATCTTAGAAAAATAGAAATAACCAATACTGATTCAAGAAGCAATAGGAAATATGAACAATCATTAGTTCAAGTCTTCCCCCAAATAATACAGGAAGGCCAGACAGTATTACAAGTAATTTCTCATGAACACTGAGAGAACAGATTATTCTAACAGAAAAAGAATAAATACTCCCCAACTTAGTACTGTTTCTAATGGCCAAAAACTAGAATAACCTAAAAAAACAAAAATATATATATAATGTGGTATTAAGCAAGTTAAAATGAAGGAACTACAGCTACATCAATATAAATGCATCTCAAAAACGGTATTAAACCAAAAACAGCAAGCTGCAGAATAATATATACAATATGATGTCACTCACCCCAAATTTTATATCCAACAAAACAATTTCATGTAGTATTTATGGATGTATAAATGCGTAGACAAATGACTAAAGCCTAAGTGATAAACACTATATTCCTTAAGTTGTTTCCTCTTGGTATGGTGTATCTGGTGGTCAGGAGAGAGGGGGAGTCTCAACTTTATCTGTAAAATTTTACTTAAAGAAAACTCATCTAAAACAAATATGGCCTGTGATAACTACAGGAGTAATTTTATTTTTGTCTGTATATTTAAAATAGTCTACGATTAAAAAACTTTAATAAAAACCAGAGATGGTATAGTAAAATAGGAAGAACAAGAGCTAGTATTTTTGAGTATGTACATTATACCAGAACTCTTCTAAGTGCTTTACATATATTAACTCATGCAACACTCATGCCGGACCCATGATAAAAGTGCTATTATCATCCTCATTTTGCAGATGGAGCATTGAGACAGAGATGTTAAGTACATTACACTGTGTTATAATCATTTGGAAAACAATTTGATAATACTGACCAATGAGCATACCTGAGAACCTGTATATCTACTTGAAGGAAATAAAAAACATACCAAGTATTTGTATGCAAAGACATGAATTACTCTGTTGATAATTAAAGAGAAAAAGTTAAAACAAATATACCAAACATAACTGCAAAATAATTATGGAGCATCTATACGCAGACTATTATACATCGAAATAATTATGGAGCATCTATACGATAGACTATTATACACCTAATAAAAATACTTGGAAAGAATTTTCAACATGGAATATAGCTTATTAATGTTAAACACACACAAAAAAATACAAAATTATTTATATGGTAGTACTCAAGTATGTAAAAAAATACACATATAAAGAAAAGCTAGGAAAGATACACAAAAATGTTATAATGGAGTCTACTTGTGGTAAAATTAAAAGGACTCCTTTTCCCTTCATGTATATGAACTTACCAAATTTTTTTAGTATGTATGGCTAGTATAACCAGGAAAAACCACCAAAAAAAAATGATACATACTCATCTTTTCACTCTTCCTCATCATGACAACCTACCGCCATAACTCCTAAAACTAACCCACCCTAAACTGAGGGCAATTTGCGATATACGCACAAAAATAAAGAGTTTTGCTTAGCATGTAATAAAATTGAAAAACAGGTAGTCTGCACTGTTTCTAATAATAACTTTTACTTACGTGGTAACTGTGGTGTTTTACTATCATGTGAACGGTAGTCTTCATGAGGGACAGACTTGTCATCCTAATTGCAAAAAAAGTTTATTATATGGTTAATTCATAACTGAAAGGATCTATAATGCAGAGGAGAGCAGATAAAAGATTTGAAGAGGGCTGAAGTGATATATAGGAACTCACCATTTTCACATGCATAGGTCTATCAAACAAAAACTGCCCATTGAACATAGCTGTTGGTTCAGTCAAGGAAACTCAGTTAAGACTATAAAATTATACTTGAACACACATTTTGAATAATCTTCGACTACCTCCATAATTTTAACATCTTTACTATTGTACTTATTTGTATTAGTCTCTTCCATATACTCAAAGAAAAATCTTGAATTCTTTGCTTTACAGTTTTACTTTATAAATAAAATATAATCTAATTCAACCACTGAAAAAAGAAAATTTAACAAGGCTTCATTTAAAGCAACGGCATTAATGTACAATGGATTACATTAACTGTCAACAGCAGATATACATACAATTAGTTGTGGTAGGAAGAGAAAGTAGAAAGAAGTTCATACCAGGCTTATACCTAGCTAATTCAAGTTTTAAGAGTGACTTTAGTACTTGGACATAGTAAAGGTTTTATGTGCTGGAGACTTAAGTCTAATACACATTTCTAAGCCAGGCAACCTTAAATTCCATGATCCCCACAAAATGGTATCAAGCTTCTTCAACCTTATTAAATAATGCTAAAGTGTAAATCAGGATACAAATTGCTTGAACTGCTTCAATTGCTTGTTCAAAAGTGACTGTGCCCATTCCTCTGCTCTTGCCATCTTTGTCTTCTTTAATATCTGCCCGCTTTACAGTTCCAGCTATGCTGAACACCTCCTTTAGCTTCTTCCAACCAACTTTGAAGTCAAGCTTAACATAAAATTATATAAAGTTACATACCTAATAAACCCTTCTTCCCATTTATAAATAATACAAACAAATCTTTTCTAAACTGTCAAAACTATAAAGTATACTTCTTGTTAGACGGTACATTAAGAATATTCAAGTAGAAACATCTTCAGTTGTTTAAAATCAATTAAGCTACATCCACACTGTTCCTTCTCCTTAATTTTTTAATTCCTGAAATAGTCTCTCAACTGCCCAATCCTGTTTTATACATTTGAAACTTGCACATCTATTTTTACTGAGAGAAATTCAGATTTTGGAAAGTACTGTTGATATCACTGACTTTCAAAAGCTTTGAACAAATGACAAACCAACTACAACGTGCACATTCACAAATATCAAATAACAAAGCTAAAGAAAGAAATCCATTTCCCAATATGAACAAAAATCACATATAATGCAAGTAAATATTTTCAAGAACTGCTTAAGTATTTATAAATTCCACAGTTCTCTTTTAAAGAATCCTACTCATATTTACACCCTAATCTTACATATGTAGACTTAAATTGGGTTCGAGTTTATAATAATTACTGTTTCGCTTACTGTAGTTAAAAATAAGCAAAATGTTCTATAAACCTACAGCCCGTTCATCTAATTTAATAATCTCATGATTAGAATTAAATACTGAATGACAAAATTTTAGACTAAAGCTTAAACTTACATTAGCAACAAAAATTGTGGAACCAAGTCTACCAGCCTGCAAATTACTGATAACCTCAGGAGGAATGTTTGGATTATTGAGAATGGAAGGTGGTAAATTCATCAACCCCGATCCCATATCGGGTACATGTCCTCCTGGAAATGATCCTCCTGTTCGTTGCAATGCCCTACGAGCATTTTCTCCATCAGGATCCTATAACACACATTGAACGTTAAATACCACTAGATACATCAGTAAATCTGTATCATTAAAATAACAACTTCAAATTCTACAGTAGCTATCCCAACTGGCTCAAATTATTGGCTCTCTTGAAGAGTGAGCTTTTTTTTCTTATCCAGGGAATTCAGTCCCATAAAAACCTGTGGACAGACAAAAGATTTCAGTCTCCAGGGGTGTCAATTAAATACCTCTTTCCAATCACTAAAGTCACTTAAGAACTTGAAATTAGTTTAATTTTGCCCTCATACTAGTGTACAAATATATGACCCAACACATAAATATACATAATTCAAGAGGAACAAAATACTTACTGTTGACTCTTTTCTTTCCGAAATGCAGTAATGGTGAATTCTCACCACTGGATGCCCAAGGCAATGCCAAATCAGACTAATTCAAAGCTTTGCAACAGTGGAACAGACTGTTATAAAACCCAGGAATATTGGGGTAAAGGGAAACTTTTATAATGTGTAAATTTCATTCCTAAACAAAATATAATTACCCACTTTCCAACCTTTTTCCTTCCTCAACAATGATTATAATCTGACAATTGATTATTACCAGAGATGAAGAAGTGGAGGAATGATAAAGGCTAAGTGTCCAAGTAAAGAATAATAAACATTGCTTTTTATTAAGTTCATTAACTTTATAACAGAAATATTCTACCTTTAAACAAAACTAAAAAAGCGAATTTAAACGTACTTCTCACTCATCTCACTAGGTGGAATGCAAAAAACAAACAAAAAAAAACACATAAACACACTGATAGACTATAATACCAAATGATAATGATAAATGTAACCATCAGTGCTACTCTGCTGGTCTCAGTCTAGGGATACTAATAAAAAGAAAGTTCGATAACCTTAAGAAATTCTCTAGGAAGGCTGGGAGGATAGAAGGTGAAAAAGTAAATGCAAGAATAAAGGTATACCAGCTTCCAAAGTATTTCTTCACCATGAAAAAATAAAAAGAAATACAGAAGTAAAGAAATAAGTGTTTTGAAAAATGCTATAAAATTTTTAAGTTAATAAATAATAAATGCTTCAGGTCTAACTAAAGCTTCAAAAACTTGTACAAATGCAAAATTTAGGATAGTGGTCACCTAGGGGAGAGGAGGAGGGATAGGAGAGGTGCTTCATAAACTATTAAGATAGGCTGATTGTCCTTAACATCTTAACATTAATAAAGCATCTTCCTATATTTGTCTTTTTATATTTGACATATATATAAATATGTGTACACACAAAAATATATACCTACACATATAAAACACATAAAACATATATAAAATACAATTTATCTAAAACAAATTAACCACTGTATAACACGATTTTTATTCCTCTTTTCCCCTTGGATGACAGCCTGCCAGTCACCACCAGCTATTGCTATTAGAGGGCCTATAAGCTTTTAACTGCTACTAACCCCCATTTAATACAATGAAAAAACTCAATTCTAATATCTGGTAAGGAATACTGGAAATATATTTTCCTTAGTATGTTCTCACTAGTAGTTTTAGCCCTGAGCTCAGCTACCCCTCTGTAAATTAGATATTCCCAGAAAAGGGACCTTTATGATATTAATCCAAAAAAGCTAACTGAATAAAGAATACCTCTTCATTTAGCTAGGCCAAACTCGGTTATTTTTCTCTCTTAAAAAAAGTTTAAAATGGAAGTATCCTACATCAATTTGGATCACATAACTCTATACTAGGGTCTCTGAAATATTACACATAATAGCACATCCATGATGTGCTAAAACTTAAAATAACAAACAACATGGGCTTGACCTTTAGCATAAAAACCACCACATAAATGGCTGGCATAGACTACAACAGTCTAAACTTTCTCTACTAATTCTCCACTTACCAGTCAAAATATTAAAAAAGAAAAATAACGAATGAAAGAACCCCCAGACTCAAACAGAATTAGAGGAATTCAGAAGCTGACTCCAATAAAGGGATTTGGGATACTTGTATTTGTTGGTGGCATGGCCTTTAATTTTAAGCTATTATCACCTCATACTCAGGATCAAGAGACCAACAACCAGTAACATTCCCGTGGACACGAATAACAACAATCAATTATTATTACAGCTAATATTTATTGTGTAGTTATTTAATATTTTGAGCAATGTGCTAAGTACTTTATATAATAACATCACAATCATAGTAGCTAACATTTATCAAATGCTTTATATATATTAACTCTGAGTCCTTATAAAACTATCAGATAGCTTCTAATATTATTCCCATTTCAGCGATAAGGAAACAAAGAAATAGAGAGTAATCAGAGTTAGGCAATTTGTTAAGTAGTTAAAGGTAAGTAATTTGCCGAGTCACAGATTATCTGATACCAGAGCCTGAATTCTTTACCATGTTATCTCATTTAATCCTCATAAAAACCCAATCAGGTGAATCCTATCAGAGTACTATTATAATTACTGAGGTTTAGAGAATAAGTAACATGCCTAGTCACAGAGTTAGAAAGTGATAGAGGTGGGACTCAAATCATTACTATACCAAACTAAACTGTGACCCACAGTAGTGCTCTACTACCACTGACTTGCAACCTTGCTGGTGGAGACTCTTCGGGGTCCTAACATACAATCTCAATCATTTGTAATACAGAATTTAGCAAAAATATATACATAACTGGTCTGTGATCCAACTATTCAGATAAGAGTAACAATATGAACTAAAGGTAGACATGAGAATGACTTCTGTTCAAGTTAATCATTACCAAGGTCAATTACACTTAAGTATAAATAGTTTTTTATCTATCTTCCGATCATTCTTTTTTCAACGGATTTATACTGCTACAGTTCCACACAAAGGGAATACCTCCACTTTAGAGGTTTTCAAGTTCCAATTACAAATTTCACTAACTGATTCATAAGTTTTCTTAAATTTTAATCTGGCACAGTTTCAAGGTGATTTTAATTAAAAGTGAGTATCAATCTTATTCAAAGCCGTAAGGTATTTGCATTATTAAGCAACCTTTTATTATCAACTACAAGAATATCTATTATATTTCTCAAATTAAGCAACACAATCTAAAAATTGAAAATGTCTATACCAAATGAAGTCAGCACTTAAAGTTTGCCATCTTCAAATATCTGAAATTTTTTTAATCATGTACCTCTGCTTATAATAACTTACAACAAATCAAATATATAAAACTGCTTAAAGGCAAATAGGAAACCATGTACAAGCAAAACTATGATCAATTATATAAAGCTTTGATAAGCATCTATGTTAAAAAAAAAAAAGCTGTAGTCAGAGAAATACACCCCCAAAGAAGAAAATCAAAGAAAACATGTCCTTATATTCAAAAGTTTAAATTATTCCAAATATAAGAACTCTTACCTCTTTAATATTCAGGGGTCTTCCACTAAGATCATATTTGTTCATAGTTTCTAGTGCTTTCTTTACAAACTCTTCATCTTTGAATTCAACCACACTTAATGGGGAAAAAATTTATAGGAAATGTTTATTTACTAAGTTTTCTTTTTCCCAGTCAGAAGTTTAAATTTGACTTAAGATACTTTAAAAAAAAATTCTTACCCACAACCCTATATCCAGGTAGATTTGTCAATATATGCAAAAGAAAAAAAGTTTTAGATCAGTAGATGAAGTTAATGGCCGACTGTGATATTAAAGTCATTAAAAGCAATCAATAATACAATTACATTTTGTCTTTTACACTTCCAGAACATAATAGGCAAATGACCACAAATTTTCTGTCAATGTTTAAATCTATCTATTTAAGACAGTAAAATCTAGCATTTAACAATCTTGGAGCAAATATTTACTCCTCTAATATTTACTCTTAGAGGACTCTTCTTTAAATTAAAACTGAGTAGCGTCATTGCACAAATTCAATCAAAAGCAACTCAAGGAAATAATTGAAGGTTTCGACATACCTATTCTTATATTATTACGAATATTTCCAAAAGATGTATGATGCACAAGTTTTACGTTTATCTTTCAATTTTATTAAAATCAAAATAGGAAATAACCTCATTTTTAACTAAGTTCTCTATTAGAGAAAACTGGCTGCACACAATTTAACAGCATCCAGTTTAAGTATGTAAAAAAAATCACCTATGCTAAAGAAATTCATAAAATCATTTTAAAATAATTGTCATTATTACTGTTTGAAGTGCCATTTGAATGTGATGACAAAGCTTTCCTCATGCACCCAACTGGTTTTTGCAATATAATTTAACACTTTTAAAAGCTTTCCATTGTATTCTTCAGTGTATTGCTTTCTTGTTGCTAAAAATCAAAATCTACTTATCAACCAATTCCTTCTATGTCAATTTAATCATCAATGTCATTCATACCAATTGGTCAGAGCCCTGCCTCTTATGTAGTCTTGCAGGCTACCAAATTAAGTTCTTCAATATAAGTTTCAAACATACATTCTGAATTAACACCTTTAAGCTATGGGCTTCTCACAGAACTCTTAAGGGAATATTATCAATTCAGTAACTTTTAAAATATCCTTGAAGACATCAAAACACAACAAAAAAAAATCCCGTATTAAAATCTATTGGCTAAGAAGAAGCATTACCCTAGAGCATTAGAAAAGTGAATGCCCTTTATGAAACCCATCCCTTCCAGGCAGCTAGTTTGGTTTGGATAAGTGTCAGACTTGCTAGTATAAAGCCTCAAATCTTGCATTATAAAGTAAAACAAAATGAAACTTAAGTTTCCAAAAACTGGTACAAATATTATACAAAAAAGTAAACTGCTGAGGAACTTTTAAACCTCAAGCAGATATTGCCCACAGCACTTACCCTTGATTTTCCTTCCGCATCCTTAAAGAGCTCCACGTATGTAACCTCACCAACTACATAAGACATACAAAAGGAAGATACCAAGAAACAATACATTTAAACACCAATATCTTGCTTTACTGCACACCTGTGCACAACTCTACAGAAAAGCACCTATTATTCACCAACAATCAAAACCAGACCAACATACCTCCTATCAATGGCTATGTAAATTTAACTAATTTTCTGAAATGTACATCATCCACGTTCTCTAAAAAAAGCTAACAACCATATTAACCTAATTCATACTACAGATCATATTTTGGCCAGCATGATATAGTTGGTGAACAAATGCACATATACATACAAATGGTCCCTTAGCCTATCATATTAAAAACATCAACATTAACACTTTTCAAATAACTTTGGTCGCCTACACACAACAGCTGTTTTAAGGTGACTTTCTACCTGAATGTCTTCAATCATATTTGCCATCAGTAAACTAAATTTACAAGTCATGCTTCACAGCAAGCCACACACTTTCTAAATAAAGTCAATGAATAAAACCAATCAAATAGTTGTCACCTTACAACAGATACACCAATGCAAATTTTTTTTTTATTTATTAGAAGAGATCAGCCTCAAAGCCAAGTACATAGTTTGCAGGACGGTTGAAACTCAATTTTTCAAGAGATAACAAAACTAACTTTTACAAGATCAAATATTAAAATTATTTTTCCCCAAAACCAACCATGTATATAAAATGAAGGTTTTCAGGTTATTCTAAAAACAAAACTGCAACAGCAGTAACGCAATTTTAATATAGAACTGCAGAGACAGCATCATGGCATTCATGACAATGCAAACAAAATGAACTCCACAGCCAGATTCCAGACTCCACCAAGATAATAACAAAACAGCTTTTGGAAAAAAATAATCAGACCTTATTATTCATACTTTAACACGCTAAATGTATTGCTTAACTAATGCAATAGTCCTTTAAAAATCTATAAAAACTTCAACTAGACAAAGCAATCACTTTAACAAAGTTCTTGGTGGCATGCATATGCTGGCTCACTACTATACCACTAAAATGGGAAAAAAAAACTTCATTTATCCATATGACTTTGTAATGAAATTGTGTCAAGTGAAAGAGAAGGAAAAGATTAATTCATGTCAAGAAATAAACAAAAATCAATTTTTTGAGTCTGTGTGGCTCAAGGGAATAAAAAACTTTTACTTAGGTCCCTCCCCCTTCTATATGAAGATTATCCAACAGTGGGTTTATCAGGGATGGTTACCTTTTTCTCTCATTAGATCTTTAATAGCTTGCCATTTCATGTCATATGGGATGTTGCTAATGAAAACTCTGTTTCGATTTGGACCCTTCTTTTCTCCAGTGCCTGAATTCTTGTCTTTTGAGTAAGGATGAAATCTATTGGCCTTCTTATTTCCTGAAGATTTTTCTTTTAATTCAGATTTATCTTCTTTGACTGATTCATCATTCTCCCTATGAATTAAAAACAAGAAGAAAACCTCAGTCATGTTTCTAATAATAGAAGCCTACATTACATAAATATTTTATATTTATCACTTCACAAAACTCTCCATTAAGTTACACCTTAGCAAAGCAGCTGGAGAGTCAGCTTGCTTGCTTTGAAATTACCCAGTACTATTTCAAAGCAAGGATTTGGGCATTTTACCAAACTTCTCATTTAACAATCCTCCTTTTTTTCCATATTAAATAGCTGCAGCATCCAGTCTCCCAGCTTCTCCCATCATACTACTTAATAAATATTATTAGAACCTAGCAAGAGGGGAAAAGGGGTGATTTTATTCCTATAATAGATATAACTGCCTTCTTTAAAGAAGCGTTAACTTCCTAAGCTTCAATCAGAACTCTATAAAGAATTAATTTGCAAAAGGATACCCTGAAAAAAGTTCCATCTCTTTAAGGTTAATAGTTTCTTCACATAACTTTTCTCCTCCTTGCTTAAAAACATAATTAAAATACATAGTTATATTATCTATATATGCATACATTCCCCTGACTTGTAAATTTTTTCTATTCCCAATTTTGATCGATGCAATTAATTGGTAAGGTATACTAATATTTTCATACTCAATATTTTCTGTGTATTAACTTATAAACTAGGTTAGGGTACTTCATAGAATCATACAATTTTTACTGGTAGTTATTACCTAGAAGGTGGGATGGAGTGGGAGTGGAGATGGGAAGCAGTACATAAAGGCAACACAAATCAGAATTTTATAAATCTACTTTTTAAAAGACCCTAACTGGAAAAAAATTTAATTTATAAGACTGCAATCATAATGCAACTATATGATGCTACCCACCAACCATCCATAACATGTAAATATATGCTTAAAGTAAATCTTATAGATAAAAATCTGGGTATATATTGTAAAAATGTAATTTACTTTTCAAAAGTAATCTTTTTTTACAGAAGAAATAACAATAGGTTTCTTTTAAATCACTAATTACTCTAGTGAATCTAAAACTATTTAATTAAAACTTCAATTTAAAGTAATTTTCCAAGCGGTGCCCGGGTGGCTCAGCTGGTTAAGCCTCCGACTCTTGATTTCCGCTCAGGTCATGATCTCAGAGCCCTGCATCTGGCTCCGCATTGGGTGTGGGGCCCTTAGGAATCCTTCTTTCCCTCTCCCTCTGCCCCTCCCCATATGCGCTGCCCCTCCCCCCAGGCTCTCTCTCTCTCTCCCGCTCTCTAAAAATATAAATAAATAAATAAATAAATTTTCCATAAACATATACAAATAAAAATCTCTGGGAATGACATTCAGAAATCCAAATCTTTTAAAGCTTCTGGCGTATTCTAACAACAAAACAGGCTTCATAATCCACGCTCTAATTTATCTTCTAAGCCAAGCAACTGTGGGAATCTATACACTGTAGTGCTCCACACACACTTATTGTGGTCATCTGTTCCATGATATACTGAACTTTCTAGGCACTACTTTTCTGAACAGGTTACAACACAGCCATAAACATACTATGTAAAATTCTGTAAGAACAAAAACGATCTGCTTTGCTATGAGCAGCATCTAGCATTGTGATGCACATACCATGTCACTCAATAAATATTAATTTTTGAATGCATGAACAGTCAATTAAGAACCCATCCTAATCTGAGCACAGATGGTGCTGCTGTCTGCCAGAAAAACTGCTAAAATCAAGGAAGAGACATTAAGGGCCAAACTTCCTCTGCCACCTTTTCAGACCTCGACAGGGGCACCTTTCCTGTCAAACATCTTCTCTCACCAGAAATGGCACGGCCTAGAAGCGGTCTTCACAGCTGTCCAACTCCACCAAGCACCTACCTGTCTGAATAGTGTGCCTCTTCTGAAAATGGCAGGAAGCAGCCAAAAGGTACAGAGGCATGAATACAGTAGATACAGGAACTCTTCTTTTTAACCCCCCAAAGAGCTCATTTACATAGTAGACTGAATTCAAAGAATGTCTTTTTAAAGTAACTAAGTCTCTGTTCAGGTAAGCAGACGTCTATATAGTCTCTAGCTCAATGCGCCTTCTCCTGCCTATTTTCTTCCTGGATGAAACTAATTATGAAAACGACACAAGGTTCTGAAATGCTATGTTCTTCTATTCTTATATGAATGTTGTGTTTGCTTACAACCATCTCATAACTCCATAAATAATAAAGCGATATTATGTAGGGTAGGATACCCTCTCTAAAATGTTTATTCCAACAATGATCAGAGAGCGAATTACTTCAAGTTTTCCCCAATTAGTGGCATATTAAAGATACTGCTACACTGCTCATCTACAATGCATAAATTATCTATGGAAGGCAGATCAGTTTAGTAGCTAGAGGTATGGTCTAATTATTAAGAAACTAAGCTATAATTATTCAATTCCTCATCTCTTTTTATGCCATAAATACACGATGGGATAGACAAGATACATGTGAAAACTCTTAGAGAAACGATGCTATATAATATCAAATATTGGCACTATATCCAGAATTCCATGTAATAATGCCCAAACTATTCATTTAAACAAACCCCCTTCTTAATGTACTGGAAATAAAGACTGTGACTATTTTAAGTGATAAAAATGTTATCTACTCTTAAGATGGAATTATGCCTACCCAAATTATAAATTTCTGAAAAATCAATATTCAACATCAAATAAGGAAACAGTTTTAATATGATTTTAAAAACAGTGCTATAGTATGAGATCTAAAATTAAGCACAGTTCCCTTCTTTACTCCCAATATGATAAAAAAAAAAAAATACTACTCTACTTCAAACACTTCACCTTGCTTCAGTGCTTAATATTTTACACAATATTTTATACCCTAATGTAACTCTCAATCTCTATATACGGTGTTACTTAATCACACAGAACTAATAAAGAGTTGTAACAATACTGCTATTTTTCCTCCTAGTCACTTAAGAAAAGGAGAACTGGTATACAAACATTTTGGCATAAACAAAAAGACTAAGCCTAGGAAAACACCTTTAATTTCTTGTCAAAAGACGTGAACATGCCCACGAAATCCTCTGCGCCTAAGTTTCATGATCACAAAAGTTCACATCTGCATTTCTTAAACAAATTTACTGGGCCTTTTAAAGTAAAGGCCTTGAGGATACAAAGATGAATAAGACATGGTGGTCTCCATCCTCAATGACCATGGATTAACCTCAGAAAAGTCATTTCAATCTTTGTAAGCGGCACTCTGTTCACTTCTAAGTAAGGCAATATTTGGTAATTTTTATAATCTCTATGAATTATTATTATTTTTTTTTTTTTTTTTGTGCCTGGTTGTCTCCTTTGGTGGAGCACAGCACTTTTTTTTTTTTTTTAGATTATATTTATTTATTTGACAGAGATAGAGACAGCGAGAGAGGGAACACAAGCAGGGGGAGTGGAGAGGGAGAAGTAGGCTTCCCGCCGAGCAGGGAGCCTGATGCGGGGCTTGATCCCAGGATACTGGGATCATGACCTGAGCCGAAGGCAGACGCTTAACGACTGAGCCACCCAGGCACCCCAATCTCTGTGAATTCCTATCCTTAAAAATGTATGGTAATCAACTCAAGGGTTATGTGTTGGATTGTTAAGTACACGTATGGTAATCAATTTAAGGGTTATGTGTTGGATTATTAACTACTCCTGTTGGTTCTTAGAGTCAAAAAAAGGTTGTTAGGTTGATGCAGGTAAATGTCCCTAGTTATTCAGTATGAGTGACCCATGCTGGACCACTATATATTATGGTTCTTATGGAATTGACAGTACAAGAAACCCGTGAGAGTAAATCTGCATCTTTACTCAACTTTTGAGAAAAGAGGAAGGGCAAGAGATGAATTATAAGCAATACGAAAGAATCTTCATTTGTATTTACTAATAACATTTCTTAATTTCTTCACTTTGTATTCTCTTCATCTTCAGTTAGAAGTGAAAGAGATTCTTTTCCTACCTCTGTCCTCTCCTGTCCAGGTAAACCAAAATGAGACTTTAAAAGGGATTAGAGACTTTTAGTTCTGGGAGGTTTAGATGCCAGCTTCATCTGTACTGCCACTATTATACTAATCATACCCAAGTATATAGTAGGGCTTCTCTCTGTAATTCAAGGCTGTACTTTTTGTTCAGGAGAAAAGGGTGACAAGCCCATTTTAGATATAAACAAAAGGCACATATTTTAAGTTTAGCATTTCAATGCTTTTTATTCGAATTTATGACGCCAAATCCCAGACAGCCAACATTTTCGCAGGCATGATAGAAAGTGCTCACTTTCCAGCAACTCGGTTACTGAGGTGCACCACTTTGCATCTAAGAACAAATTCCACTGAGGCTGAATCTCTTATACTTGCACCTCTATTCTGCCTAGATGCAACTTATGCTATTCAAACCCAACTGAGAACAAGAGTGTCATAACTGAGCTGGGAGAGCTACCTTATCTGCACTCAACCCCTACACAAACTAGTCCAGGTCTTACCCTACTGCTTTAAACATTTTATACAAAAGAACATTTCTCTTTCCTATTTTAGTGTGACCATATGTTCACTGCTTTCTACTCTGAAGCATAATTGAGAGAAGGAAAAGGATGTTTTGGCTAAATTATTAACATACTTTCAACTTCAAGTTTAAAGAGCTGGGCACATGCAAAAGAAAGCCTGATTCATATCCTCTACATAACAAGAACAATGGGGAGCATATTTTCTTATAACTAGAAATTATGGATTCAAGTCAACTAAATCCTTTATAAGCACTGATGACTGGGGCAATCTTAAAAGTAGCGGGCTTTCTTCAATTAAAAAAATCTTATTTTACCAATTTACCAAAATTAAGAACAAACCATCACACGATGAGTTCTTAAAAAATAACCTGCATGACTTACAAACATTTGAGGGGGCGGGAGTGGGGCGGAGCAAGACACCACGCACATTTCCCTTTCAGAATAACCTCTTACCAATTCAAGAATAACACAATGGATTCAGGCGAACAGCACATTATTAAACTTCCTCTCGGTATATATCAGTTCAGAAATTAATATATACTTTGGAAAGCAACAATAAACACTGAACTTATAAAGCTCAGAATGAGGCTGGGAGAAGGGGGAATATTCCTTTTAAATACGTTCTCGGTAGTTAAGAGGAAATGTCCGATGATGTCATCCCTAGTTACTCCCTAGTGATGAACACTAACTACAGTACTGGGCTTTAAAAGAGGGACCATTTTCCTGCAGACCAAGGCGGCCGCGGGGCTTTGCTCAAAGGTTCTCCAGCTGAAGTCTGGGAAGAAGGGATGACCCGCAGTCTCGGGCTGGAAACAGGGGAGGGGCGTCGGCACCGGGCTCACAGCCCAGCTCCCCCGGCATGGGGCGGGAGGGTAAGGCCTGGGAGCGGCCCAGCTTGCACCTGCTCCTCCCGCCGCCCACGGCCCGGGGGCGGTTATCCCTCACCGAGGCCCAGGACAGCTTCGACCCCCCACAGGCCGACTCCCCCCGCCCACCTCGCCCCGGTCCCCGGAGAAAAAGACAATACATTTTAACGCCATTGGAGCTGCTGCTGTGCTGCGGCGGCTGCTTCTCCGGCTCCGGCGGGTGCGGTTCTCGCCGCGGCTCGCCCGGCTGCTCCACGGGCTGCTGATGCGGACTGTCGTCGCCAGCGGCCCCGAGCACCTCGGGCTTGTCGGCGTCCGCCATCCCGCTACCGCTGCCTCCGCCTCCGCCGCCTGCGCTAAGGGGCTCCGAGCGCTACAATGGCGGCGGCCGGGAAAGCGGTAACGGATCCCGATTTGAAAAGGCCCCGAGCGCTCAGTTGCCCGGATCTCGCGAGAACCGGTCGGAGCTGGGAGACTGGGAGAGGGTGTGAGCCTGATGTGGGGGGTGGGAGTGGAGGGGTAGGAGGGGAGAGATGGGGTGGCGGCGGGTCAGGGCAGCCATTGCCGCAGTCCGCCCTACTTGAGCCCGGGGAGGGCTTGACTTGTCCAGAAGACCCCAGTGGGGCCATGTTCTGACCACCAGCCCCCTGTCGCTTGGCACCCAATGGTGTCTTCGCTTACAAAAGTCGGCTATGAGTGCTAGAAATCCCTAGGGCTCTGAAACCCAGGCTATTCAATTCATTCCTGGTAGGGGCAGTTTAAATTAAAAGAAGCACATACCACTTTGCATCTTTAAAGACGTCTGCAAATCTTCAGACTCCTCTTAGAAATCCTTTGAATAATGCAAATAAATCACTTGCCATTTCAATGCCTAGGCACCCTGTGGACATTCAATAAATAGTTATTGATGACAGGTTGCAATTCACCAAAATGAATAGCTTTGAATTTCTTTGAATTCTGGTTGTTCTTAAGAAGGAGGCTTTCCTTTAGAACTCAGCTATCAGCTTACAAAAAGAAGACTGAAGTATTTGAATTCTCTGGGCAGCAACCAATGAGGAGACTCTATAATTTTAATAAGAAATCTTCTACTAGACTGGCTGATAATGGACATTTTGGTTTGGAGTTGTGTTTATTTTATGTTGATGAAAATTATATTTGAAGCAGTTAATAGGCTTTCAAACAAATTTTAAAGTTTAAAGTTTTAAAATATAGATTTTTCCCCTAAATATGAAATATGAAAAAGTAACCCATTAAACTTAATCAACTCCTAACTCCTGAATACTGTAATAATATTTCACATTTAAATAACCTTTGTCAGCTGAAAAGTTTAAAGACCTTCCCAACTGCTTCTTTTAATAAAGAAGCAAACACATATGGTTTACATGCTTTGCAGAATATCACACACACATTAGTGGTAAAGTGGTAGTTAGAAATTAATACTCAAGTAATACATAATTTCCTCATTTTTCCCCCGGTTCTTTGACATTTTAATTATGTAGATTTCTTCCCTCAACAACAACAAAAAAAACCTTGGAACAGAAGAGTTGAGCTACTTCAGCAAACATACACACATAAAAATTAGAAAACTTTTAGTCCTGAGGAATACACTTGCTAACATACTGCTGTGTTGGGTGCTACTGACTTTATTTCATAAACGCAGCACATGCTGTTGTAGTTGCCGCATGAGTTACTTCTCGGTCAATCCCAAGACTTAGCATTTGGAATAGCAGAAAGGCATTGGATTTTGACACAGAAAACCTGGGTCAGAACCCCAGCTCTGCCACTTCTGCCTGTAACTCCTTGGGCAAGTCACTTAACTTCTCAATCTTTCTGTAATAAATAAGGATGGTAATACCTACTTTCAGGGTTAAGGTGAAAATTAAAAGAAAGCACTTCATGTAGGGCAAAGTGCTATATGACTATAAAGTAGTAGTACAATTCCCTATCTCTCCAGGCTGAGCAGGGTTTTGGTCAAAAAGAAGTCAAGTGATTTTCCCATAGAACTGAATTATAAGTACTTTCAAAACACTCATCTCCTTCTATTATCCTTTTGCTCTAGTTGAATTTAATGATGAAAACGTAATCCTGCTATCCCTGATACAGTATATTCTTGCAAAATCTTTCAATAGATAGAATTTAATATGTTTTAAGAGATCTTTATGCTTAAAAGAGTAGTAGGCACATGAGGAATATGAAAATGCATATAACACTGTTGGGAGAGAACATTTATAAAAAGTACTATTTGAGTGCTATAGCAGAGATAAATGTGAAGCATAATTAAAAATTTATTTACAAAAAATTTTACTTACCAAGAAACTGACCTGCTTGCTGTAGTGTGCTAATTAAAATATTCGATTAAAATATTTTTCTTGATTGCTGAGCTTTTTGCCACCCCTTAAAATGTTGTGCCTAAGACAAATACTTCCCGTACTATAACTTAGTCCTGGCCCTAATAAATGCAGCGAATGGCAGAGGTTAATTACTGCAGAGGGATCGGTGAGCATTTCATGGAGAGCTGGATCTTTAAAAGAGGGGAGAATTGGCACAGCTTCTAAAGAGAAAATGATTAATACTACTCCATCAGATTGCTCTGTAAATGTTTCCTTCCTCTCTTGCTATCAATATTATACTTACCTTAGCTAAATCTGCAAAAAATAAAAAATTGATATTAACATTCTATTGCTACATTCTATTTCTGTATTGTCCTTCCTTTCTCCTTCCTTCTTTCCTTCTGCTGCTTTTTTTTAAGACTATTTATACATACCGAAAAATCTTGAGTAATGCTTTAGTTTTTATCTTCTCACAATTCCCACTGCAAATGTTATTATTTACAACTGCCCAAAACGTATAACTGGTACAACTTCACATAACCACTTAGTTTTCTTTCCCACAAATTGGGGGAGGGGGGGCGGGGGGAGAGGTGTGTGTGAAGGGAGGGGTGGATTGAAAGAGGCTATTATACATATCTGGAAATTTAACCCTAAAATTCCAAAATATTTTCAATAAATACTTTAATATGTGTATTATTGAGGAATTGTGTTCACCTGCTAGTAATAAAAACTAGAAATAATAGTGTCTTTTTTTTAAAGATATTATTTATTTATTTGACAGAGACATAGAGAGAGAGAACAAGTAGGAAGAGGGAGAAGCAGGCTCCCCGCTGAGCAGGGAGCCCAATGCGGGGCTCTATCCCAGGACCCTGGGATCATGACCTGAGCCGAAGGCAGCCGCTTAACCAAGTGAGCCACCCAGGCGCCCCTAGAAATAATAGTGTCTTAAACAAAATAGAAGTTACTACTTCATTAAGTAAAATCGGTGCAGAAGTAGGCATCATAGAGCAGATATGGTCATCATTGGCTCAGGTTCCTTCTAAATCTTTCACCAACCTTGTGTGTGGCTTCCAATTCTTAGGGTTGCCCTATGGCCCAAAATGGCTACTGGAAATCTAGGCATCTTGTCCTCATTGGAGGCCAGAAGCAGTCCAGAAAAGAGGGATCCTATCCAGAAGTCTCAAACAACATTCCCATCATGGGTCAAAACTTAGTAATAGGACACACTCAGCTATAGGGAAGGTGGGCAAATAATTTCTCAGCTGGGCTCACTGCCCAGGGTTCTGTTACCAAAGAAGAGAATGGAGTGTCAACTTAGGTATGATTATCCTTTTAATTTTTTTTAAGAATTGAAGGCAAATACCAACAATACGAAGTCAAACAGAAAGTATAGTATGATTTTTAAGTCAATTTGCTTGGCTTTATGAAATTAAATGGCTGGATTTGGGGCCACTAATTTTCCACAATTTAAAGAATTGAAACCCAAAAAGGAATTTATAACTTTAAGAAATATGATGGGTCATATCTGAGATCCATATATAGTTCCTTTTTTCATCATGGAAGTTCATTCTATGATGAAAAAGTGGATGTCAGTTATTGTCATTAGAAAAAGGGTGGGGTAAAAGTATGGATTTATTCTGACAATGAACTACTTATATTTCTCTCTCTCTCTCTCCCCTCCCCTCTCTCTCATTGTTTCTCTCTCTCTCCTCTCACCCTCCCTCATTCTATTGCTCTGCTTAATTTAGAAGTCTAATTTTTCACATTTAGCATTCTAAAAATACATCCTAAGGAAAGGTCTCTACCAACAAAATGAATCTTGGAATTAAGGCAATTATCTGAATAATCCAGGCAGAAATCCCACTTTCACCTCAATTATTCAAATAATTCAGATAATGCAAAGGGTTTTGCTTGAATTCCTTAGATAACTGTTTCATTTTTCAACTTTACTATGCCAGGGTCATCACCCAATAACAGATTTAATTTTGATTTTTGTAAGCAATATTTGGACATTTTTTTCTCTGAAGACTAAAGACTCCTAAAATTCCTAGACATTTACTTTGTCTCAATTTTTGTCCACTTTCTAATTTCTTAAATCACCCTGCTTTTTCCTCAATCTCACCCCAGTAACTCCACTAAAAGGTGGATCAGAAGAGCCAATTTCCAAGGTCTCTGCCCTGCTTTCCTGCCTATAGGCATAGTTGCTCCCTATTCTTTAATAATCCCATGAACTGGGCTTCCTCTGTTCAAGGCAATGGGTATTGTATGGTAGTATTTTTCATTATTCTAGGTTTAGTCCTAAAGAGTATTAATGAAAATGATTATAACAAATATTGTTTTTCATTTAAATAATTACCTTTTTTAAAACTATTATTCTCAATTTTCAACTACAGCATTTGGAAGAGAAAATAGATTTCTTACAGTGATGAATAATAAGATTCAATCCTCATGCTGTCCTGCATATTTGAAGATAATCCTATAAATCCTGATGATAAAGATAACAACTAACATAATCCATATTCCTCTTCTTGTTTGATAGAAGAAATTTAACTAAATTTATTTATAAAAGCCCCTATCCCCTAGCCTCACTTGCAACTCTGCATGACCAGTGACTATGCTCTGACCAGGAAAATATAAGGAGAAATGTTGTGAAGACCAAATAGGAGGTTCCTTAGAAAGAACTGACTTAACTGGAAGAATGGCCCTTTTGTGCTCCCTTGCCTTCTTCTGTGGCCTGACTTGAAATGAAGAAATGATGTCTGTAGCAATAGCAACTATGTTTGACCATGAAGTAACCTTGTGATTGGAAACTAAGTACTGAGGATGATGGAACAGGAAAATAGACTAATAGATTAATAAGCCCATCATTAGACAGCCACAGTAACAACCCTCACATTCCCACCCAAAGGTTTTTTCGAGAGGAGGAAATAAATTTCTATCCTGATTAAATTGTTACTATTTGGAGTCTTTCTCTTATATACAGCTGAACTTAATCCTGATGATCAGTATTTTTATTGAAATGACTGAGTTGCTTCAATAGTTTCTTCTACACTGTGGTCACACAACACTACTTTTAAAATGGTTTTTTTCTGAAGACATCATTTACATTGGTTTTTGTTTGCTCCTTTGCTTTAAGGTTTAGAACACTACAAATTTCCTATCTGGTATTCATTCTCCCTTTTTTCCTTACTGACAGAACCACACTTTTGTTTAGAGTAGCAATGTGCCCAGCTAAAATACTGGGAGTGGCCTTGGAACACAACTCTAAGAAGCTGTAAGGAGAAATACACTAGGGATTCCAGGGGGTCTTTCTTAACAAGTTCTTCCCCTTCTTTCTTTCCTGTGAGGCTAGAGGGTGGAGTATCCCTTTGGAAACCATGAGAGAATAGGAATGAGGATAAAAGCCACAGCTAAGGATGACAGATCAGAAAAATAGGAGACTGAAACACTTACGACCTTACAGAGCCATTGTAAAACTCCCAGACTGCCTACACCCAAACTTCTTATTTGGGGAGAAAAATAACTTCCTTTGCCTTAGGCATTGTCATTGGATTTCTGTTACCTCAGTTTCATGAAACTGAACATAATTCAAAAATTCTACCCTTTTGCAACCGTTTTTAACAAGGGACACATCATTCCTGATGGCTGCTTATGAGCCTAGTTTGTTGGAAGTAATGGTTTTTCAGTAGTATACAAATGTGGTACATTTTTTCATAGTGTATTACAGAATGGTAAGCTAGAGTGATTTCATGTCATTACATTTCCATTCACAAACTAAACATGCTAAAATATTAGCCAATATCCAACCAGACACGGTAGATATTTCATGTAAGATTTAATGCACAAAGACTTAGATGTTTACACTATAATTAGGGTTGGGGGGAAAAAGGTCTAGGAGCTATTGCTAGGGTTTGAAAAATCAGAAAGAGCAGGAATCATGGAGAATCTATCACCAATGATCTTTGTGCCTGTAGCAGCAAAGTAAGTCTCAGAGCTTCCTAACACCCCAAAACTGCTGGTATAACACCTCATCTGCCACTCGCTGGTAACTATAAGTTTAGTGAGATTAGTGATTTTTTTTTTCTTTTCCTCCTCTTAAACTTTACACCAGGGCCTCTCATTGGTAGAATTTAGGTTGGAATACTGCTGGCCACAGAATCTGAGAAATATCTCATACAGGGAGAAGGGTAAAGATGGTGCTGGGTATCAACTGATAATATTTGGCACAGTGTCTAAGCCATTTAGCATACATTCTGAGGTTCCCCAAAACAAAAGAGGGAATTACTATATCCATTTTTTTATTCATCTATTCATTCACTATATCTGTTAAATTTAGGAATGTCTGTGCCTCTAAATAAGGTTAAATATGTAAAAATAGTTATACCGATGTTATTCTTTTGACCTCATCAACAAATTTCAATTGTGAGTGCCTTGAGTTACCCTTCAGATTATTAAGGAAACTGCATGGTAGTTTTTGTTCTGATAGTCCTAAAGTCATCGAGGAAAGGTAGGTTTACATAAGTAATCAACCTAGATTTCCACTTCTAGACTCCTAATATTTCTGGAAACCAGTGTCAAAAATATTTCTGAAAAATCAGACCTTATTCTTCCCAACTGTTTACTGCTTGAGCATCATCTAAGAACAGTCAAATAAGAGCTACTATATAGAAAAAGATTATGTAAAAATTACTAAAATTAATCAGTCCTCAAAACACTAGGTTTATGCTTTCTCCTTAAAATTTTCATACTTTCAAGTATTCTTTTATGCACTAGTCACTAACTTCAACTTATTTTACTGATTTTTTAGGTAGTATTGAAAGATAAGGCCCATATGTAGGCCTTTCTAGTTATCTTCTATAGTTGCCTAAAGTGACTAAACACTCATGCAGTTTAGTTTTACTTAGAATATGAGAAGTGTGAGTTTTATTTGGCTAGCTTAGTTGTAGAAATCTGATATCAAGTATGCAAGTGTTTCTTTAACAATGCACACATTTCTGGGGGGAAAAAACAAACCTTGTTCTACAAAATTATCCCCTGAAAATAACTAGCCACTCAAAAAAGTAAAAAGACAAACTGGGCTAAAATCTTTGCAAAACACGTATCTGATAAAGGACATATATCCAAAATATATAAAACTCAATGATAAGGAAGCAAACAACCCAATGAAAAAGTGAAAACACCTCTGAACAGACACCTCACCAAAGAAGATACAAAGATGGAAAATAAGCATTAGATGTTCCATGTCTTATATCATTAGAGAATTGAAAATTAAAACAATGAGATACCATGATATAGCCATTAAAATGGCTAGAATCCAAACATTGACAATACCAAATGCTGATAAAAAACATGAAGCAACAGGAACTCTCATTCATTGCTGGTAGGAATGTAAAATGATATAGTCACTTTGAAGGGCAGTGTGGTGGTTTCTTACAAAGCTAAATATAATCTTACTATTCAACCCAGCAATCAAACTCTTAGGTATTTACCAAAATGAGTTGGAAATTTATGTTCACACAAAAACCAGTACATGAATGTTTATAGCATTTTTATTCATAATTTTCAAAAATTGGAAGCAACCAAGATGTTTTTCAATTAAGTGAATGGGTAAACATGCAGTGAAATGTTGTTAGGCAATAAAAAAAAATGAGGGCACCTGGGTGGTTCAGTTGGTTAAGTGTCTGTCTTGGGCTCAGGTCATGATCCAAGGGTCTGGGGACCGAGTCTGACATTAAGCTCCTTGCTCAGCGGGAGGTCTGCTTCTCCCTCTCCTTCTGCTTCTCTTCTGTCTTGTGCTCTTTCTTGCTCTCTCTCTCTCTCTCTCTCTCGCTCTCAAATAAATAAATAAATAAATAAATAAAAAAGAAATGAGCTATCAAGTCATGAAAAGTCACGGGGAACCTTAAATGCATATTGTTAAGTGGAAAAAGCTAGTCTGAAAAAGTAACAGTCTATATGACTTCATACATACAATTCTAGAAAAGACAAAGCTATAGAAACAGTAAAAAGATTGGTTTCTAGAGGTTCATGTTGCAGGTGGGTGGAAAGGGAGGGGAGGGAATAAGTAAGTGGAGCACCAGATATTTAAAGAAGTAAAACTATTATAATACTATAATGGTGGATGGATGACATTAAGCATTTGTCAAAACCCATAGAACTGAACAACACAAAGATGAACTCTAAACTATGGACTTTAGTTAATAATAATGTATTGATATTGGTTTACCAGTTGTAACAAATGCACCATACTAATGCAATATGTTAATAATAGATGAAACTGTGGGGCAAGGGGAGAGGAGGTATATGGGACCTTTCTGTACATCCTGATCCATTTTTCTGTAATACTAAAACTGCTCTAAAAAATAAAGTGCACTTGGGGTGTCTGGGGGGCTCAGTCGGTTAAGCATCAGACTCTTGATTTTGGCTCAGATCATGATCTCAGGGTCATGAGATGGAGCCCTATACTGGGTGTGGAGCCTGCTTAAGATTCTCTCTCTCTCTCTGCCCCCCCAAAAAATAAAAATAAAAAGTAAAGCCTACTCAATTAAAAAAAATAACTGAAAATATTTAGGAGAAAAAAGTCATGTTGGGGAAAAAATGTAAAACCCATTCATCTTCACAACAAGAACACCACAAAAACATTTATAAAAAATGAAAATCTAGCGCAGTTAAAAATACAAGTTAAAAATATACATTGCATTATATCTAGAACCTCACAAGAAAATTTTTAGTTAGAAAAGAATGATAGAAAAAGTGTAAAGGGAGGTTGAATTATGAAAATAGGGACAAATGCACAAAGATCAGGAAGAACAAATAAGTATGCCTTTTCAATACAGAGCACATGGGGCGCCTGGGTGGCTCAGTTGGTTAAGCAACTGCTTTTGGCTCAGGTCATGATCCTGGAGTGCCAGGATCGAGTCCCGCGCTCAGCGGGGAGTCTGCTTCTCCCTCTGACCCTCCCCCCTCTCATGTGCGCGCGCTCTCTCTCTCTCTCTCTCTCTCTCATTCTCGCTCTTTCAAATAAATAAATAAATGAAATCTTTAAAAAAAAAAAAGAGCACGTGGCCAAACAGAGCCAAGAGTAAAAAGGAATGAATGGGCATGTGTATAGGACTGTTTCCTCCACAGTTTACTATATTCAGCTGTGTTAGTGTGGACTTGGGGTTAAGCTGTTTTCACTTGGTAGTCAAACCCTAATGTATGGAGGAAAACTTTATATAAACCAATTGATTTCCACGTTCTATTGACATACTTATTTGCCAATTGTGTATTAACTGACTCATATTACAGAAACATATGCTGGAGCAAAATACACTCCTTTTGTTTCTTTGTTTCTTTAACCCAATAAAATAAACGAATTACATATATTATACCATGGTTATTGCTCACACATTTGTGGAGATTGTGCCCAACGTATCCTATCATACTCAATAGATTCAACAGTAAATATAGTAGAGGGCTTGAAGTACACTTTAAATGAAACAATTTAAGGTTTATGGGCTGTAAATTAAAGCCAATTAAATGAAACTTCATTCAAATAGATTACTCTGAACTGAAGCATTTAGCACATTTTTTCTTTGCAGGGAAGTTTACCAGCAAAACATAACATCTCATTTTCAATGGTACTCATTAAACAGACCAACATTAGATCATTATCTACATGGAAGTGTCATCATGCTCAATTCACTTATGAGTCCACTTACCTTAGATAATTTCTTCACTGTTGACAAAAATCTCACATTTTCTAACCAAATCTAATCAACCTATTACTGTACTCTCTAATCCTATATCAGCATATTCAGCATTGGCTACTCTCTAGAGATCAGATGGTAAAATGACCTAGAGGAAGAATTCCAAGGAAAGAAAATAGAAAAATAATAGGGTGGTTAAAAAAAAGTATAAGACTTTAAGCCAGTCAATACTTAGTTGCAAAACTGAGAACAAGACAATGGACCATTCATTTTTGCTGAAATTTTTAGATCGTTCCCTGGATTACTTTGGGACTATAGAAATGGATTTCCAAGGGCTCATGAATGCTCTGAGTTGTGAGCAGAATTTCCTGCATATTTTTTTAGGTAGAGGGCATATATTTCTTATTGTATTTTCAATCAATCTTAACACTCCAAAAAAATTAAAACCACTCATGTGAGAAAAGGGCATGGGTAACTAAAAATGACACTCAGAATAAAAATGCATCTTTTAAAGATAAACAGGTGATGTTTTGGATATAGCTAATTATCTCATATCATCTAAAGCCAAATAAGCATTGGATTAATTTTTTGATGTTTATAACAAAAATAATTTATATTTGTCTTTAATACATTTTTGAGAGTTCAATATTTTAGTAAATAGCAACATTTCAAATAAAAAGACCCAGCTACATTTAAGACATTTTAGTTTAGAAAGAATAATCAAACTTCAGCCAGACAAGATGTAGATGTCCATGAAAAGCTGAAGGTAACATGTTGGCCTAATAAGTTCAAGAGATGATCCCACCATAGAAAGCTTGAGAGCAAGAAGTCAGCCAGAGCCAGGGTGGCAAGAATTCACAGCAAGCAAAATTTTCCTCTGAAAAGAATCCTGAGCCAGCTTGTTAGAAATTCTTGCTTTTAGTCCCTTTGTGACACTCTTACTCTAAAGTATGTTCATAAGAGTGGGGCTGTCATGTTCTTTAAATTTCTATAGTTGCCACATCTTCTAGCAAGTTAGATAATCAACACTTCTGCTCTCTGACATAAAAAAAGTACTACTCATATAAAGGACACTATTTAGGATATAGAAAGAGAAACAGAGAAACAAAATGTTTTGAAATAAAGCTTATCTGTAGTCATATAAGTTAAAAATTTCTTCTGCTAGCTTAAGATTTATGTAGTCATAATAAATTATAATCTTCAGAGCTAACTATGTGATTGTTTTCTCTATATTTTAGTATCTTGTTAAAAACAAACTTATGGAACAACTAACCTATACCCACACAGTAGTCAACATTTTTGGCCAAAAAGTAGAAAAATAAATGTATTTTTACTTACTTTCAATTTCTTTACTTCTTTTCTGATTTTGTGAGGATATTTATATAGGACACACATTAAAACAGATAATGAGAGCACCTGGGTGGTTCAGTTAGCTAAGCGACTGCCTTCAGCTCAGGTCATGATCCTGGAGTCCCGGGATTGAGTCCTGCATCAGGCTCCCTGCTCAAAAGGGAGGGTCAGAGGGAGTCTCCCTCTGATCCTCCCCCTTCTCATGTTCTCTCTCTCATTCTCTCTCTCAAATAAATAAATAAATAAATCTTAAAAAAAAACAGATAATGTAAAGAGAATAATATACCAATATACCAATACCTGAGAAAACAAAATTGTGTAGTCAAGGCAATAGAGAAAAAACACAAATATAAAGGCCTTAATATTTTACACAGTTACTAATTTTTAGCTGTTAATTTAACCTGGACATCCCTAGTAACTAAGAGAAAAGGCAAATGGGATCAATTACATGATGTGCATTGTGTATAAGAGAACACACCACTTAGCTGGTTGTTTAAGTGAGGAAGAGGAGTATGAGATTTCAGTTCATGAAACTGGCAATGAAAGAAATGTTTTTAAAGAGATCTCATATAAGGAATAATAGGTGATGTGTTGGGCAAGTTCAAGTCTTTAGTAGCAAACCTATAGTACACATAGAGCAGGGCATGTAAACTGTGGATTGTTTTATACAGAATATTTGCATATAAGCTGAAAGTATAATGTTGAAGCATAGGAAAGGCAATTCTGTTTGGGGAAGGTCTAAACAATGCACCCACATATTTACCTTTCCAATAATTTGGATTGCTCTGAAAATAAATCATAGACTATCGAGAAGTATGGATTAACCACATGTGCTTTAGAAAAGCATTCATAGCTTTCAACAATTTTTTAAAATAAAAATTGAGCAGCAGGCATTGACAAGGACCTGAAATGCAGGTATTCTGGGTTTTGTCTATTTTGCTATTCTCCATCACTTCTTTGGCAATGGAAAATAAAATATAAGTTATTAATCTCTGTGCTTCTATACAACTTAGTATACTTGCCATGTTGTTTTGCAATGTATCTCATCACGGTCAGAGAACAAAGATCGTTTACCTTTGTATCCCAGCAAGTAGCAAAGGAAGTGGAACATAATGGATTTTTAATTCATTACGTTTTCCTGAATGAGCCACTTTGCAGACTTTCCAGAGCATCATCACTTTTCATATAGCTTGAAAAAGGTCAAGATCATGCACTAACTAACACCAAGGAACCTAATATATAGTCAAAACTTACCTTTGGCATCAATTCAAAAGCATTGACTAAAAACACTGTAACAACTGATATATGCATGGATTTAAAAGAAGAAGAAGAAGAAGAAAACCACCCAGAAGAACCTTCAAAATCTAACTATACATGTGTTATGTCAGTGACATGACAGATCAGCATTTACTCAAATGATCTATGAAAAAATGGCCCTATCTCACTTTCTAAACTGGGTGAGAATTAGAACTGTAACATTCAGATTTGTAAAATCAGTATAATAAGTATTTAGTATGAAGCCATACATAAAGTCATAAATTGACAAGTCAAAATCTCCAATCATGACAACAAATCCTTGGCGTGGGGCCAATACATGAGCAGTAAAATCATGCAACTTAGTTTTTTTTCCTTGATTTTGGATTGCAAAGAGAATGGTGATTGCAGGTTATAGTATGAAAATATAGAGTGATGTAAACTGTAGAATGTGTTCAGACAATGTCAAAATCAAAACCAAATGATCAAATTTATAAGCAGTTTGAGTTATAAACAATTTATTAATATTGTGCGAATAAAATGGTTAACTTCTGAACTTATTTGAATAAAACATTCTTGCAACAGTCTAGAAACATACATAGAATAATAGATGGAAGAAAACGACCTCCTTTCCCATACTCTATGAGTGACTGCATTGCCAGAATACAGTATTTCTAGAACCTTGCTGCTTGAAATGTTGTCCTGAACTAGCAACCTCTGGCATCACCTGGGACATTGTTAGAAATGCAGAATCTGAGACTCAAACTCACTCTTACTCAATTAAAACCTGCATTTTTTTAAGATCCTGAGGGGATTCATATGCATATTAGATTTCAGGAGGCATTGCTCTAGCACATACTACCAAAATAGGATGGAGCCCTTAGCAAGCCTAAAAAAAGAGTCAATAAAGCCATGGCTAGGAACATGTTACTGGAAGAAGAACTTCTTCCACTTTCTTCATTGGTGGGCAGTTCACCTATGTTATAGGGTGTTTAATAGTTTTGTTTTATTTAAAATTTATTTATTTATTTGAGGGGGGAAGGGAAAGTGAGAGAATCTTAAGCAGGCTACAGGGTAAGGGCTGAGCCCACTGTGGGGCTCAATCTCACGACCCTGATATCATGAGCTAAGCAGAAATCAAGAGTTGGGTGCTTAAACGACTGAGCCACCCAGGTGCCCCAGGGTGTTTAATAGTTTTTAATTAAAAAGAATATTTTTGAGTATAGTCTTATATGAACTCCCATTTATACATCGCCCATTTCTTATCAGACAATGAAATTTCCTAAATTAGTAAATACTCTAAATGACCATACACATTGTCTTCACTGTATTATTGAATTCTAACACATCTTTACAATCATGTGCTTTCAGCATTTTTTATATTAACAATGACCCAATTCGGCATCTACATTTTCCCCAGTCGCTGACAATTTAATAATTTACAGGATCAATAATTAAGTTTTTAGAGAATCTACAGGTGTTTGCAGTTTGAAGGTTCTGGATATAGTACCCAAACACGAATAGAATTGGA
Source organism: Zalophus californianus (assembly GCF_009762305.2). NCBI lineage: Eukaryota > Metazoa > Chordata > Mammalia > Carnivora > Otariidae > Zalophus > Zalophus californianus. The sequence goes on from NC_045600.1 coordinate 89,659,139, forward strand.
CGCTTGTAATTGAGTGGACAACAAAACCCCTAAGTAAGGATGAGGGGAAGAGGTTTTGTTGTTGTTGTTGTTTTCTCTTGTTTTGTTTTGCTTTGCTTTCGATGCCGTTTAAGTTTAGAGTCTATGTACTGAATATTGTTTAGAAAACGTGTCTTGCAACTACATATGGGCTTTTTTTTTAAGATTTTATTTATTTATTTGAGAGAGAGAATGAGAGAAAGAGAGGGCACATGAGAGGGGGGAGGGGCAGAGGGAGAAGCAGACTCCCTGCTGAGCAGGGAGCCCGATGCGGGACTCGATCCTGGCACTCCAGGATCATGACCTGAGCCGAAGGCAGTCGCTTAACCAACTGAGCCACCCAGGCGCCCACATATGGGCTTTTATGGAGCATTCCCGTCTTGGTGTATTCTGGCTCATATGTAGATCTTACTACGCAATTTTCAGCACTACGGTCAGCGCCTAGACGCCAATCCCTAAAAAGTGGGGTGGGGGGAGCAGGGGTGAGGGCCGGATCCAGTTGAGTTTCCGTAGAAAAGAAAAGGTGAAGAATAGGAGAACATAACTCCAAATGACGCATGCGGTCCCCAATTAAACCAATATACTTTCACTCTCGTCTTTCTCTTATTGGATGAGAGGGAAGACCTATTTAGCGTCTACTCCTCGGCTGAGACTGCGGTCAAGGAGCACAACAAAATGCCCGCGGCACAGTTACTGATGCAGAGGAGAGGAAAACAAGGATTTTAATAATAAATTAATTAAACCCCCACTGCCTTAGGAAGAAAAATGGGTGATGAACTCCGATTGCTAACCTGCAGTGTGATATGAATGAAAATGAGCACCTATTTTTTTTCTTTTTAGCAAAACTGAAGAATAGATAGAGCCTGTTGCTGCGGTGGCCCATTCCCTTCCCCCTCTCATTTCCCAACTCTTCTCTGTCTCACAAACAGACGCCTTCACATACACGCGCGCGCGCAAATATTTACTCTCTGCCACATCGAATAAATCCAGGCACATTTTCCTGCAAATACTCTAGCGCGCGCACACGTACTTAGCTGGCGGCCACGTCCTCTGTCTCTCACTGACAAATACAGACATTTACCCACGTAGGCCAGGAGAGCGCTAACCACGGTCCTGTGACTCCACGCAGGTTCCTGGGACACGCCTTTTACATTGTTACTGAACCGATCAGCGAACACGGACAAACCTGCCAACACTTAAGTCTACTCGCTGGATTTCATCTCCATGGCAACAAGCATGGAAGGTGAGACATCGCTGCCTGCGAAGTAACTTTCTCCCCCTGCCCTCCGCATTAACTGACAGGGTTCCAGTGAAGATCCGGATGAGAAGCCAGTCTTCATTCTCTTGTATTTCTGAAGCTAGGAAGCGGGAAAAGGGAGGGGGTGGGGGATGCAGCCTGCAGGTCTGGTCAGTTCAGATTCTAAAGGGGAAAAGAGCCCTGATGTTTCCCGCTGCTGCTGCTGCTGCTGGTGCCAAAAAAAGAAAAAAAAATATGTGTTTTGTGTTTGCAGTTAGCTTTCTGATGCTTCTCCCATAATGTTTTGTAGGTTTCTATGCTTCCTTAGTTTAATATGTCCAAAGAGAACTGGAGACAAACAAGGCAGAACGATAATGACAGTCCAGGTTTCTCTAGTGAGATATTTTGAAAATTTTCAGACCAGATATCCAGTGCTTTGAAAAGATCCAATGTCAGAGTCCTTGGGGAGCCATGTGAAGATTCTGTTAGGGTTGAAATCTGAAAGGTTGGAGGCGAGGGGGGTGGGGATTCTGGCAGATCCCAGGGTTTTGGATCTCTGGGAAGGCCTGAAATTTAGGCACTTCATCATGATGAAGACGTCTGGGTTTGTAATTTAAGGTTTTCCTTTAATTCCAACACATCCCATTCCTAATGATTAACTAGCTCTGTGCAAAAGTGGCCTGAATAATGCTTCTTTTCCCTGTTTACTTTGAATGGGATTTAATAACCTTGATATTTGGTGGGGGATGTGTATATGTGTGTATGGGAGGATTCATTACTTTTTAAGCCTGGGTTTTCTTACATGTCTCATTTCATGAAATCATGAGTATTCATATTATTAGCATTAAAGATTACTGTATCTGATATCCAGCATCAAAATACTTTTCACAGAGATTACCATATTCCGCTATAATAGTGTTATTTCAGATACACTGTTTGAACTATCATTAATAGATAGATAAACCAGAGGAAAAAAACCTGTTGATTTTAAAATAAAATACAGGAGGTTCTTTTTTTATGGGCATATTCTTTTCAATATTGGTTTCTGTAATTGCTCATTGTGGCATGCAAACTAACTATAGGTTTCTGAAAAGTGAAATTTTATATTTCTAATCAGTAAACTTATTCACAGAAGGAAAAAATCACATACAACATTCGTGTGTATGAAAGGATATATATATATATCAATACATAACAGTATAACAGGATATATATAACAGTATAAAAATACTGTTATCTTCACTTGAATACTCACAATGGTATGATTTGTATGACTGATCATAGAAAGACTTTGTTTATTGGTTATTAACTACAAAGCTATTGAGTGAGATTTTGGCCTTTTGGTCTACAGGTATACCACTGGCCCAATCCTATGACTCATCAGGACTTAAAAAATCCCAGTTCCTGACAATTGCCATGAAGGAAATGATGTACTTTCAACTCAATTGCTCATTTCTAAAGTACCTAAATGTTGATCTTCTTATCCATTTTTTTGTGGTGTAGCATATTTAAAATAACTTCTACCACACAATTTTACATCTACTCTTTTTTTTGAAAATTCATTTCTTTTTTCTCAACAGGGTTTATTTATCCTGGTTTTGTAACTTCACGGTCTAAATGTCTCTCATTTTTCTATTTCCCAGTAAACAAGATATTAAGATGATGTTTTCCTTCTGAGGTAGGCATTAAAATGTCTGTTTTACAGAACCTAATGATTTGTTTTGCTTTTCCATCTCTGTCACAGATTAGAGAAAGTGAAAATGTATCTTTTATCCACATTCATTGAGTAATTCCAGATATCTTATTAATTATGAAGAAGTCAGTATTGTAATTAGAGAGTTCCCTTTATTTTTAACAGTATTTTGTTACTAGCAATACTTTTTTTTACCAAATTATGCTCTATATCAGTAGAAAGGTACAAAGTTCATTTCACTAAACAATATATTCTCAAAAACTTTACTTTATTTTATTACGTTATGTTAATCGCCATACATTACATCATTAGTTTTTGATGTTATAACTTTAGACTTGCTGTTAAAATGAGACAAGTTGTTCATTTCACACAGCGAGTAAAATGGGAAGTTTAGGCAATGTTTGAAAAAATTAGGCCTGAAAATACAAAGAGCATCTATTTGCTGACATATTGTTAGGCAATTGCTTAACTTTTTATTTATTTGCTTGTGTAGACACAGCTTGCAGCAATGGCCAGACTTTTTTTCAACGTTTAAATACTACCCCTTTAGTTGTTTACCTTGACTTGTATTTTGTTTTCATCTTTAGCATAAGGTAGAATTTAAAATGAATATACAAATCCAGGTTCTTCCTTCTGAGATATTAATAAAACCCCTGTTCCTTATCACCCCAAGTTTTGGTTACAAATGGAAATTTCCTAGTTCTTTGAACCCCAACTGAGTTTACTTGGCTCTACTTTTAAAAGTTGAATATAGACTCATATCTTTATTATTGGAAATAATTGGTCTTTAGATCTAAACTTTTGCACGTAAATTTTTGTGCAAGTAAAAACGCTTTTTTGTCAAGTTTCTTTTATCATTTGGCTTCATTTATTCATTACCCATCACTCCAAAACCCTCTTCAATTTAGTGTCCCTCATGGACATTCAACCGAAATTTTTAAAATGATGAAAAAATTCTGAATGCCAAACCCGAGGCCCTGTTTTTCAGCACTTAGTTTCCATCACCACTGCAGAATTTGACACTGTTTACCAACACCTTGAGAAACTCTAGCTTCTTGGGGCGCCTGGGTGGTTCAGATGGTCAAGCGTCTGCCTTCCAGGGTCCTGGGATCGAGTCCCGCATGGGGCTCCCTGCTAGGCGCAGAGCCTGCTTCTCCCTCTTCCTCTGCCTCTCTCTCTCTCTCTCTCTGACTCTCATGAATAAATAAATAAAACATTTTTAAAAAAAGAGAAGAAACTCTAGCTTCCTTTGTTCCAAGTGAACTTCCTACCACAGATTCCCTTATGACTCTGATCATTTCTTATACAACTTCACTAGCAGATCCTGCGTTCTTCTTGTAAGAGAGGGATTCTCTGAGGCTCATGGCTAGGCTTCTTTCATCTTCAAACCTTTTTAGTGACTGCAAATAGAACCTTAATGATTTTACACCAAAATTGCTTTCTGGATCAATCCAGAGCAAGTAGATCTGGCTCCTACAGTAACACTTGAAATATTTGAATGCAGCTAGCATCCTCCTTGCTCTTCCCTTTTCTGCAAAACTCAGCAATTCTTTCCTTCTCTTAAGTTTTGATCTACAAATGCTTCTATGTATTAAACTCTCTTCATCCCGGAGGCATTCTTCCACACAATTTTTATTTGTCAATAATATCCTTAAGATATTCTCCCCACCAACAATTTTATGCTGGACAACATGATCTGGGTTAATTTGTTTAAAACTGCTTATTGAATGTCTACTATGTGCCAGGTATGGACACTGTAAGTTCACTAAGACCAGAACTAAACTCTTAATTTACTTTCTAAATTTACACTTTGCTCATATTTTCTTTATTTTGGTTAATGAAATCACTATTTTTACACTTGTCCAGGCTTAATAGAGTGGAGTCATCTTTGATACCTCTCTCTCTCCATGGTCTGCTACCTTCCATCATTTGCCAAAACAATCCCCAATATCTTTATAAATATCTTTCAAACCCATTTCCTCTCCCACACTTCTACTTTGTTAGTCCAAGCCCGAATTGCTTCTCAGCTGGACCATTTCTTTCCCATGATGCTCCCTCCCTGAAATCTTTGTCTATTTCATCCTCATCATCAAGCAACTCAGCCTTTAGGCAAATAAATTGCAAAGTCTTAGCCTGACAGTCAAGAGATTTCACATTTTGGCTCAACCGACCTTTCCAACGTTTTGTTTCCCATACTCCCCTTTACTTGTGCCAAATTGTTCTGAACAAATTGCTCCTCTGAACAAATTCAGCACTTTTCTACCCTCATATTTATTGTCATGCTGTTTCTTTCCTCACATATCTAAATCTTCTGTCTTTCAAGACTCAGCTCAAATACAATCTCTTACAAGAAAAACTTTCCTGATCCCTAAATGAATGAAATCTCTATTCCCTCCAAATTTGTTAACCTCTGCATCTCTTTTGTCATCAAGATGTTAAAGATAATAATACTAACCCTGTAAGGTTATTATGGGGGTTAAATAAAATAACAGATGTGAAGCAATGTTTGGGATACAGTATATGTTAAATACAAGTTTATTCCCTCATCCATCCCTTCTATTGCCTTTGTAGAAACCTATGCTGTTTTCTTCCTATTTGTGCAAAGACCTTTCCCTTACAGGTTAGAATCACTTAGAGTACAAATCATGTGAATCTTTCTGGAAATGCTATTATTAATCAATCTGATAAAAATGAACAAGAAACACAGAACTCTGAGCTGCTGAATTTTGATATTTATCTTCAAGGCCAATTTTTTTTAAATCAAACAAAAGTTTTCTTATTCATTTCAACTAAATGTTAAATGTTTTTTGACATGTTTTCTGGATGCCTAAAAATCAGATTTTCAGAAACCAGAACTTTATTCATCAAAAATTATATTTTTCAATAAATTTACTTTGATTCAGTTCAAATATTTTTTGGGATACCTATGATATGCTGGGAACTATAATCAGTAGTTGAGAACTAGTTATTTTTCCATTAAAAAGGAAAGTAATTCACAGATTGTCTGAGACTCTCAGAACAAGGCATTATCTGGTGTGTTAGATAATTTAATAAGGGATTTTTTATCTCAAATTTGAAGATACTGTGTTTTCATTTTAATAGTGATAAATGAGTTGAGCGTTATGTTGCTACAGCTAGGAAATGCCTTTTTTTTTTTTTTTTTTTGTCTGCTTGGTTAGTTGTCTGCTTGGTTAGTTAATAAGAATAACAGGGATATCTGGGTGGCTCAGTCATTAAGTGTCTACCTTCGGCTCAGGTCATGATCTCAGGGTCCTGGAATCAAGCCCGGCATCAGGCTCCCTGCTCTGAGGGAAGCCTGCTTCTCTCTCTCCCACTCCCCCTGCCTGTGTTCCCTCTCTCACTGTGTCTCTCTCTGTCAAATAAATAAAATCTTTAAAAAAACATAATAATACAAATAACAGAGATTAGTGGATTAATCATTAAGAGCTAACTGACTTAACTCTTCTAATGATCAGCTATGACCCTGTGTCTCTGTCTGCATTATGATTTTTAAAAACACATAAATAAATTGAACTAATACCATAATTATACACAGTTTAGGTTGTTTCTACATAATGGCAAAATGAACTAGCTGAAAAATGTACAGATTCTTAAAACTGCCCAGATGTTTTAACTTTTGTGCTACCAATTGTTGCAAGTTTGGTTCCTCCGAAACCAGACTCTGAGGCAGAGTTTAGTGCGAGAATGTTTATTAGGTAGTACCCTTGGGCTCAACACTTGTGGAAGAGTGGGGAAGTAGGCAGGAGTGGGCAAAAGTTGAGCTGTAATGTGGAAGCAGTGACTGTCTTGGTTACCCCATGTACAACTCTAGATCTAGAATGGTCTTTCAGAGTTGTGCTCCTTTGAGTCAAGATGACCAGGCCTTTTACTCTTGCATCAATCAGTCATTAAAAATGGTCTGCCCTAGGAACAGAAGTGACCTTGCATGAGGCAGGCAGCTCCCCACGAAAGGGGCTACAGCTGAAGACTATCTGGCGGCAGCACTCCCAGTGGCTGGGTAACAAGTCCTCCATTGAAAGGAGCCTAGACACCCCACACCACAGTGTCCACCAATAAACCAGGTTGATTGCCTCCTCGTACCCACATGTCCTCTGAAATATTTAAGTGATATAACCTAGCAAAGTCATGACTCTAGTGAAAAAATACTTCAAACTAGCTATTTGGCTGAATCAGTCAGTTACACAACAAAGGTTTGGTTCAACATCTCCATGTAGAAATATCCTGCTTTGCAGCTTCTCCACTTGTTAAGCAAATGAACCAGAGAATAAATGGATCTCAACAAAAGACCTTTAGCTGAAAAAAGCAATAAAAGTAGAGATTTCATCAGGAAAAAAGTCCTTGTTAAGTCCCAAGGTCATTAGATACTCAGTCCAGTCTCATGTCTTCCACAGGATAAATAGTACAAGAGATTAATCAGAAAAATCACTCTGAGCCACCTAAGTGATACTAAATTAAAAAAAAATTAGAGTATAATCACTATATACATATTAGGACAGAAAAAATGATTTGATGGAAAGAAGTTTAACAGAGAAGTTGGAAACAATATTTTTCCTTTTATTAAAAAACAAGTCAAATAACAGCATACCACAGAATGTATTAAATATTCCTGACACTTAAGGTTTGAAGATAAAGCTGTTTTGTAATCCAAACTATTACAAAATAAGATATTGGTTAATATTTTTTTTAAAGATTTTATTTATTCATCTGAGACACAGAGATACAGAGAGAGAGAGAGAGAGAGCATGAGCAGGGAGAGAGGCAGAGGGAGAGGGAGAAGCAGGCTCCTTGCTGAGCCAGGAGCCCGATGTGGGACTCAGTCCCAGGACTCTGGGATCATGACCTGAGCCGAAGGCAGACGCTTAACCGACTGAGCCACCCAGGTGTCCCAGATATTGGTTAATATTAACTGGCTTATTCATTGGTGAATAACTTTGAAAGCTACAAGTTTGTTCTTATTAATTACTTCCTTTTACTCCTTACAACCTGTACCTCTTCTACATCAGTTGTTTTCTGAAAATTGAATCCAAAAAAAAAATCTGAAGGGTCAGCCATTTTAATAAGTAATTCTCAAGGATTGTTAGAAAAAGCAATAATAAAAATGCAAACACAAAAAATCTATTATTCTCTGTTTTTGGATGACAAGCTATTTGGTAAAAGTCCCCTCAAGAAGGGTGGCTCTGGGTTAGTAACTACTTGATTTAATTAACAAATCTTAATTTTTATTAATTAATTTAATTAACATTAAGACATCAAATGGGAAAATCTATTTTGCTTCAATCCAACACATACTTTCTGAACACTTCTGCTGTAGTTTCAGAATCTCAGTACAGAAGGAGCTTAGGACTGGGAATCTGCTTGGGAAGAGAACTGGGGAGCTCATCTTGAAGCTGAATGTTTATAGAAAATATGCTGTTTAACTTGGGTTTTATGTTTATTTAGGGTGCTGAAAGCTAATGCGGATGGTGGGGAGATGGTTAATGATCCATAGCTACTGCTGCTTACTATTTGCAGGATGCTATGTTGGGTACAGGTCTTATTAAAATAATCTTAAAAACACAATTTATCTCTTTAAGAAATTAAAATTTAGCATATGGAGTGGTAGTGGGAAAGAAAACACGAGTACATAAGTCTAAAAGCTAAGAGAATGAAAAAGAAAGAAGACATTACAACTATTTAAAAGGATTGGAATCTGTATCAGACAAAATGGCACTGGAGATAGACCTTAAAACATGGACCTTAGAGAGCTTGACCAGCTCACACCCTATGATTATTTATGGTGTTATCTACACACGCAAAAATGAAGTAAAAATTCAGGTCAAGGAAGCAGTGACTTAACCATCTCACAATGAATCAAAAGCTTCTAGGATTAATTATTTGAATATTCACTTTCATACCTGATTTTATATTTAGTATATATAGATAGTTTCAGGTATCCACAAAGGCAATTCTGTAATTACTACAACAGAAGCAGCATCTCCAATGCCAATTTGATCCTGATCCATTTCTGATGTTTTCACACACCTTCTGTGAGTTAAGTCAAGAGGGTTTGAAAACTGTCAGATTTTAGAAAACAATTACCTGCTCAATACCATACATGAATAACACTAAACTGAGTCCAATTTTGTATCTAGGCCAAGAGGTGACTCCAGCAGGAATTCTGAAGAGCCATAATGATGTGACAGTGAATAATGAGTAGTACCTACTGTGGCAACTCTTCAGCTAAGATGAGTGTCAACGAAGTATCAGCTTTTTCATTGACTCTGGAGCAAAAAACTGGCTTTGCTTTTGTTGGGATTTTGTGTATCTTCTTGGGGCTTCTTATTATCAGATGCTTCAAAATCCTGTTAGACCCATATAGTAGCATGCCCTCCTCTACATGGGAAGATGAAGTTGAAGAGTTTGATAAAGGGACATTTGAATATGCACTTGCGTGAGAATTCTACCTTTAGAGTTTTTAGGGTTATGCCACTGGGACACATGGAATATACAACTGTAATTTCCTTGAACATACTGGAAAAGGCTCATTTCATTCAGTAAATTCAATAAACATGTGTAGTTGGACAAGTCATCTAATCTGTATGGACTTCAGTGAGGAGGTTAATCAGAGAATTTTTAATGTCCCTTTCAATTCTAGTGCCCTATGAACTCTGTGAACGTATCTGGAAATCCAGAGATCTGAGATGAATGAAGATTTGAGGTGTCATTAGAAGTTTTTCAGTTAGGAGACTTTAGACTAAAGACTTTAGACTAAAGACTCCACAAGTCTAAAGTCTTGTGATTTGAATTCTAATGTTGACTTAGTCAAGAATTAGCTTTATGACCTAGAAAGCTAGCTAAGGAGCACCTTTCCACATTTGCAAAACAAGTATAAAGAAACCTATCCTGCGTATCCTACAGGGATGTTGAGAGGACCAAGTGATGTATAATGAATGTGAAAGCAATTTGAAAACCATAAAACACTGTTGAAACATACCTTGCAATCATTATTTATTACCCTCATTGGCAATAGAAATAGAGATCCTCAAACCTCAAGAAGCAATGGCTTAGTGTAAGTTATTCCCTCTTCAATCTTCATTCTCTTCATTTGATATATGAAAGGATAGAATTATATTATTCTAAAATTCTTTCCAACTACAAAATTCTGACTCTTTATGATTACCAAATGGAGGAATATAGTAGGAGATAAATAAATACAAAAATATTTGTGTCACCAGAACACAAAACTGCCAAACATACCAAAAAAAAGAATGACTAATATTTACTAAGGGTTAGCCCTAAATTGAGTGCTTTCCACTTATTATGTGATTTGATACCCTTATGAATCCTTTGAGTTCAACATTACTATTTCCATTCTATTATCTTAATGTCACAGATGAGGAACTGAAGCTGACAGAGATTAAATAACCTCCCAAGGTTATCAAGCTAGAGAGTGGTTGTGTTAGGAATTGAACGTGGGCAGTCTAATGTCAGAGACATTGTTTGTAAACATCATGCTGTACTCTGAGACACTATCCTCAACATTTCTATATACCTTACAAATATGGTTATTGCTCAAGTCTATGGCACTCCAAAACAAGCTGTCTCATTCCTGATGCTTTCCATGTCCTAGTAGACTTAGAACACATCTGTGTTGGTTGTTAATCTTCTGGACCAAACCCACACCTCAAGGAGCTCTTTGAACCCCAGTAGGTACAGGAGTGTCAGACTGGGACACCTTATAGCCAGTTAGTAGTTTTGTCCAAGAACATCTCATTGAGCCAAGTCAGCTGGACACACTGAAAGTTACGTGTGCCCAGGACACTAGGCATCTCCTTTGTGACCCAGGCTTCTAAAGTACTTGTTAAGGTATGCATCCAAGTATTTGTCCCCCAGGGAAGACACCCAACAAGATCCTCCATTTTGGTGACTGGAACATAACAAGGACAGATTTTTACTTCAAAAAGGAAGATCCTAAAACCCAAAACACAAGAAAACTTTATGAAGTATGATCATTGTTTCTGAAAGTTCAACACTCACCAGCTTTTCAGATATCATCAATTCCACCATAGTATTATTTTCAGTCCCACTAAATGGAAATTCTTTTAACCAAAAGTGTCCTCATCCATGGCATTTATTCATGATCTATTGTTCACCTTAGACTTTTTGGGGGCAGCGGGGGAAAGAATGGTCAGTGTCTATATTTTCAGAGCCAGAAACAATATAAAAAATATGAAGAACGGTTACAGTATGGATACATCATGGAAACTTCATGAAATGCTAATTCTTCTAGGAATGTCCAATGTCATAGTCAGATCATCCTCTAGCTGCCCCTTCCTCAGAGCCCCATCAGGAAAGACAAGGGTTAAAATAGAGGAGCATACCTCCAGTTTCCTCCTGTTACCTTACCCACATGTCTGAAAAGTCTAAATTGGGTTTACCTTTTAAGGTTGGCTTTGTGGATGGTGTAATTTCATCCATATCCCCCAAACCATGTCCCATCTGCTCCAGAACATCTGAATCCCCCTAATGGAGAGCAAAGACTTTCACTTCACAGTTAGAGATAAAAGGCTTAGAATGAAAATGTCTGCTTGATTTAAGACCAAGACTAAAACTAACTCACATGACACTGTAGTCAGGCAGGCAAGCAGCAAGGAAAAAGGAAATTGGCCACTATAGGACGCACTCACAGTCTTTGGCAGAGGAAAAAGGTTAAGGAATAAATAGGTGGGCTCCTGAAAGAGGGAGGGGTTTGAGGGAATGGTTGAAGTAAAAGGGAACTGGGGTGGCAGAAGTAACTGACACCGAGTTCACAGCTTCCATCCAGGGCCAGTGAATAAGGCTTGTTTTGAGTCCCAGCCCTATCTTAGCTGTTCTAAATAATAGCAACAGCAAGATGAATCTGAAATGAATTTGAATCTGAAAGGCATAATTCCTATGCCTTGTATGTGGGGAATCAGAACCCTTTGTTGAACAGATAAATGCTTTGTACGTAAGAGCAGAGTGAGTTAGTGGTACATAGTTGTAATTCTGTCTCTATTTCTGAAACAGCCTCATGACATTAGCCTGATTGATTAGCATGACATTTGCCTAAGAGCGTCTAAAGGGTTTTACTTAGGTATCTGCAGACCCTTTCTATAATCCAGCATCTGTTCACCCACCTACCTTTCCTCCTACTTTAATAGGCATAGTACCTCTCCCAATCTCTAATGATTCACCCTGGAATCTTAGATGTGACTAAGTAAAACTCATCAGTCAATTCTAAATATTTCCAAAATAGTAAAAGTGCTTAAGTACAAACCAGGACTGATCTAAATCCAACACACAAATTAAGTCATTTAATCCCCTCGATAACTTTACAACAAGGTAGGTAATATTATTATCCACAATTGCATTTTACAGATGTGAAAGTCAAGGCACAGAGAGATTGACGAATTTGCCAGAGCTCACACAGGAAGTGGCACAGCTGGGATGTGAGTTGAGCATACACATTTCAGAGTCTTGCTCCTAGCCCCTGTGTCAAGCTACAACCGTGCTGCTCAGGCAGCTGGAAATCACTTGGATAGCTTCTTATAAAAGACCACGAGGATTCATTCAATCACCCCGATTGCAAACCAATGACAGAATGTGCACAGAGGAGTTGTTTGTGCTGTCTTAATAATCACCACCTCACAGATTTGAGCAAAACCTTTCCCTCAACAAAACTAAAAAACCCGGTTTGATATAGATGTTTTACCGGGTAGAGACCAAAAGGCCACTGGGAAACTTACCCACAGTTTCATTCTTGCTTGAAACAGTTTTCCCACTAGGTAGAAATATTTTCAATAAATCACTGATTCTACATTCAATCTGCTCACTTCCCATGCAGAGAAGAATTAAGCTAATTAAGCTAATTAAGCTACTATAAGCAAGATAAAATGATTTCAAATACCATCTTCTGGTTAAAAAGTATAGAAATTATCTCTGGAAGCCTAGATTTTGCTGTACATGCTAAACAATAGGAGGTCACCAGGAATCATGTGAAGACACCGGGATTCAATTTATTTAGCACCAAACAACTGAAGCACTGCTTATATTTTGCTGGATGATTACTGTTGAGCAATCCACCTCCCCTTATGAATTAAAGAAACTTTATGTGATTTCCTGTCTAAATGGATTAATGGTTTACTACTGGTTACTAGCTGAGGTGGTACTTAAGTTTCCTCAGGGCTAATGACTGGGCAGCACCCACGGTTTTATTTCACACCAGTCACTGCTCAATCATCTCTTTCGAGGAAGAATCTAACCAATAAGAAGAAGCCTACAATTCTGGGCTGAAAGCTAATTGCCCCATATATGCCTGGCTGATGTTGAAACAGGTAACACTTCCTGAGAAGAAGACTCCTTCTTCTGGTGGTAAGTTAAACATTTCTGGGTGGGGTAAAAATCACACTTAATATTATGTCATAAAGTGGATTGAGGAGTGGTGTAAAGGCAAAGGATGTCGAGGACTATGATGAGAAGTGGTATATTCTATAAAAACTAAAGAGATGACAGTTTCACTTATAATTTCCCCCATAAAAGGTTATTTGCAAGTTGAAGTTAAGATTCTTTTTTTTTTTTTAGTTCAAAGAAATAGCCTAAGGACTTCAGGGGAGAGGCACATTTTTGTATTTGTCTGTTTTTCTAAAAAGCCAAAATATAAGGTATCAATAAAGAAATATTATTCTAATTAAAGAAGGTTCTAAGATGGGCTCATGGATTGTAAAGTGATTATGTAGTCTATTTATCTCATGGTCAAATACAAGCTTCTCAATGAATTTGAGACTATTTCATTAAAGGGAATCAATAGGGCATGATTATTTTACCTAAATATAGCATACAACTTTATTAAGGACTGAGATTTATTTCCTTACCCTGAATATTCATATATTTTTGAAGAGTCCATGATAGCATTTGTAAAACATACAAGTGTATGAGCAAATAAAAGGCTAGTAAAAGATCCAAGAATTTACAGAGCTATCTTCCTCACAGGATATATTATTATAAACTAATAGCATGTATTTCTTAGAAGTTTTAAAAATATTTTTAAAATTTTATAATCATATAATAAAATCATCACATAATATGTGTTCATATCAATAATAAAATACTTTGCAGTTTCAACATTTAGTAACGTCAATGAACTGTGTTTCAGACTGAGAACTGAGAATATTCTCATCAGTTCTTACTGTACTCAGTTGGTAGAGTTATATCTTTTCTAAAATCATATTAAATCCAACTGCACTGAGTCTAAGCAAATACTACAAACACAGATAACAGTTTAATGACTGCACTGAAAATTCTGTTTGCTGAAGCAATTCCCCAGTTATTTATTATGGGATTTAATTGTGACTAAAGTTCCTGGACAGGTAGTTTTTAATGAAACCAGTTTAAAATTGTATGTCTTGTGATATAAAACTGTTCCCTCATAGCCCCATCCCTACTTAAGTGTATTTATATTTCTTGAAACAAGTTTACTTTTCTTTTTCAATGGCAGCTTTGAAGAACATTCTGAAGATTGTATAGCAGACAATGCATCAAGAATCTATTTATTGAGTCCTTCTAAAACAGAAGCGAGGCGCTCCCTAACGTAAACACATAGGGTTTATTTTGAGGAGGAAAGACATATATTTTTTTAAAAAAGCAACCATAAAGTAGACAGCTTAGTCCAAAAAAAAAAAAAAATCCACTTTGGAAGATGTCTATGAACAACTCTTCCAATGTATTTCTGGATTCAGTGCCCAGTAATAGCAATCGCTTTCAAGTTAATGTCATAAACGAGAGCCATGAAAGCAGCGCAGCTGTGGGTAACAATGCCGACCCTCCACATTATGAGGAAACCTCTTTTGGGGATGAAACCCAGAACAGATTCAGAATCAGCTTTAGGCCTGGGAATCAGGAGTGTTATGACAATTTCCTCCAAAATGGAGAAAACGCTAAAACAGATGCCAGTTTTCATGCTTATGATTCTCACACAAACACATACTACCTACAAACTTTTGGCCACAACACCGTGGATGCCGTTCCCAAGATTGAGTACTATCGCAACACGGGTAGCATCAGCGGGCCTAAGGTCAACCGACCCAGCCTGCTTGAGATTCATGAGCAACTTGCAAAGGTAAGTTTCAGAGCACGGGCAAGTATCTTTCCTTACTCCTTCAGGCGATCTCCTACTCTGTAATAATGTTCTGAATGTCACAGTGTCTGGTGGAGAGGTCTATTCCGAACCACCCTTCTTCCTGACACAACTGTCCCTCGTTCCCGATAACCAGAAAATACACAGAAGTGTCCCACGCATGTTCACTGACTGAGCACAGAGAACGAAAGAATTAGTTCTGAAAGTTAGGCAATGTGTTGTGTCTTGTTTACAGTTATCATCTACTCAATGCACACTTGGTTAAACATATCAAGCTAAATCCGAAGCTGGATTCACCTTAGTTTTAATGCCTTCACAACAGTTGTAAAAAAAGAAAAAAATCACGGGCGCTTGCTGTAGTTAATACTGTGCTTCCAGCCTTTAGAGCACATGGGTATTTTATATTCTTTAAAGAGAGAGCAAAGATTTATAAGATTCAGCATTTTATCCCTTCTTCTTCAAAACTTTGCCTGAGGCTCCTGAATGCACTTAACCATGTAAAAGTAACTAAATTAAATTTAAGTACAGAAGCAACAGACGTGGCTAAACTTTTCATTATTTCAGGAATATAGCCTGGGTTCCCAAATCTGCTAGAAGCATGAGGAAGCACTTTTTCTAATCTTGTAGCAAATCGGTTATAAACTCAATAGATTTCTTCTTCTATACCTTGCTCTAAAATAGGTTGAAGCACTTTATCTTCCTGCTCTTCTGGAACACAGTTTGGAATGAATATCATTCTTTATGGGTATAACTACTTGCTAAAAAGAATAATTAGCTGTCACATACCCAAATATAGTTTACTTTTGCTCAGGTTTTGATGTAAAAGAAAAAAATTGACTGAAACAATTCCTTTCATATTCATTCATTCAACAATTTTTTTTTTAATCAAATGATTACCCACTCCAGGGAGTCTAGGAATATTGCTCTCAAGAAAGATGCTAGTAAAGGTGAAAATTCCCCTTTAGTTTC
Source organism: Zalophus californianus (assembly GCF_009762305.2). Lineage (NCBI taxonomy): Eukaryota > Metazoa > Chordata > Mammalia > Carnivora > Otariidae > Zalophus > Zalophus californianus. The sequence continues at coordinate 89,675,210 of NC_045600.1, forward strand.
TGTTCATTCTTCTTTCCACAAGGATACCCATCTCTAAAACTTACTCCCCTGATTCCCCAGGGTCTCTGACTCTGCACCCTACCACCAGAGACAGAGACTTCCTGAGGGGAGCCATGCTATGAACTCTAACCTTATCTCTTCTCCCCACCAAGCCTTACTTGTCCCATGTACCATATTGGCAACACTGGGCTGAATGGCTGGTTTCTTTACAGGTATAAGATTTAGACTTTATCTGGGATATTTGGTGTTTTCATCAAAAGAAGTTAGCAATCTGAGAAAAAAATGGCAGCCCCCATTAAGAATTTTGAGAAGAGGGTTGATTTGAAGCTCCTGAAATCAGACTGCGGTGTCACTTTGCATTGTGTAGAAAAGAGGAAAGAAGAGAAAAAGGGGAGAAGGAAAAGAGGGAGAAGTGGGTTGCGGGAAGAGAGCGCAAGGAGTTTTCAAGATATGGGAAAGGCAGAAAAAGAAATGTAGGGCATTATAAAGAGGTTTCAATTTATTCTGAAGAAGGAAAATGAGCTGAAGTTTTTTTAAAAAGACCTGAAATTCTCTCCCACCATAATCAACCTCATTACACATGATAATTTTTAAAGCTGCATCCCTGATAAAATTGCCATCAAAATTTAAATATTCTTACTCACGTTCTTCCCCCAATTTACAACAAAACAAAATAAAACTCTAATTCCATTAAAAAGGAAATGGAGCAAACTCACATTGTTCTTTGGACTAATGTTGAGAGAAACGTAGCTTATTTACAATTCCCAAAGCCACAGTTTATGTCAGTCTTTACATTAGGGGAGGAAAAACTCTCAGGGACCAATGGTCGGGTTGGTTGTTCAAAAGCCAGCTGAATGACCGTGGTAGAAATGCCATAGCTGCAAAATGCCATAGCTGCAATTGACAGATTGCACAGCTGTTTGCAATATCATATTCCTTTTGAAAAGATAAAATGAGACAAAGGACTGCACTTTGACTTCAAGCACTTTTTTCTCAGCTACAAAGGAAGAGCAAATTAAATAGTTTAAAAATTAGGTTTAGGCCCGGGGTGCTTGGGTGGCAAAGTTCATTGAGCTTCCGACCCAGTTTAGGCTCAGGTCCTGATCTCAGGATCGTTAAGACTGAGCCCTGCGTTGGGCTCTGCACTCAGCGCAGAATCTGCTTGAGATTCTCTCTCCCTCTCCCTCTGCCCCTCCTGCTCATGCTCTCTCTCTAAAATAAATAAATAAATCTTAAAGAAAAAAATTAGATTTAGGCCCAGTGCCCTGAATAACCATTCTGAATGAAGGAGTATAGTAATAAGTCACTCTTTTTATGAATTCGACCCTTAATTACCAAGATACCTCATCTTGATTAAATGGTACTGAGATATCCACATAGCTAAATTGGGAGCAGAATTCAAATACAACCATGGAATCCACATTCTAGTGTTTCTAAACCTGTAGGGCCCAGTTCACCTCTCCACATGTTCTATTCTTTAAAGAGAGAGCAAAGATTTGTGTGCTATCGTTCGATATCAGACATGAACAATCCAGGCCTTCTTCAATTCATCTCTTTCTTCCTTGTTAGTGAATTTGATTCTATTTTCCTCTGCTTAAAAGCATAAAAGATGAAGACCTATAGTGGAATGTAGCTATGCTGCTCCCTCCTTCTGGCCCTTGACATTTTTATGGTGGTCCCTCAAACTACAACTAGGAACAATCACTGGAGCAAACATTGTATAATAATGCTCAGACACATCATAGATTTTGTATGTAAAAAATTATAAATGATAATGTTTACTTAAACAATTTAAAAGTGGGAAGCAATTGACATAGTATGAGTGATATTTTTTTGTACCCATGATTCTAATGCTTTAAAAAGCCGTATAGGAATGGTACATTCATACTACATGACAGAACATATTTAGACAGAACTTATTTGTATTTTGTGCAAATCCCTGTTATAACTTCCAAGTCAGAAAAAAAATTACATGAAAAGGTTTTTCCTAATAGTTGAAATGAAAAATAGGTTTGAAAGACATTATTTCAAGTCTCTACCTTAACTGAAACTCTAGGAGAGATACTTATTGACAAAATTTGTAATCCCAATGATTTGAGATCATCGTTGAAGAAATCTTTTCATTTTCTATGTAGTAAAGAGCTAAATGCCTATACGGGTGGCTATGAATTATGGATTTCCAAAACTCTAGTCAAAAGCAGGAGAATAATGACTCCATCCTTTACTTTCTCTGCAATATTATACAAGCTACTTAACTTCAACTGCAATTGTAGGATATTTGTAAATACTAGAGTTTATATGCATGTAAAGTCTAGTATGTTGCCTACAATGGTTAGAAACCCAGTAAATGGTTGTTGATAATGATGATGGTAATTTTTATATTAGCTGATTTTTATTTAAAAAGCAAAATATACACTGATAAAATATTTAACAACTACTAAAAAAATGTATAATGAAATTTCTCTTATCTAATATAGATCTTCAGTTATTCTCTGCAGGACAGTCATTACTGTCAATTTCTTATAAATCCTCCCAGAAATTTTCTATTCCTATACAAACATACAAATATATCTGTAAGTATCTATATTCCTATCTGTCTAATTTTCTGCCTGTCGTTTTTTACAAATACATATTGAAACATACTTTACACATTATCCTGCACTCCACCATTTTCATTAAATAATATACATGGGAGTTCTTTCCATATCAAAACATGTGTAATGATTGTTGGACGTCTGACACAGATTAATCTGGTATTTTTACTTTGTAAAAATAATTCTACTTGTAGTGTCCAGTATAATCCTGTGGCCACCTTTTTATACACAGTTCCTAACTACAGGGCTAACCAAAATGAAACTCCTTTTCAGCCTTACTAACCACATTGTTGTTAGCATTTCAGAAAAATATAATTATATAGAAATCAGGAAAATATACAGCCTTTCTATCAAAGTCAGCATTCTCGTGTCATTGAAATAAAGTGTCTATGAAGAGTATAAAATTCTATAAAAATTAAGATAGAAATATTATTTTTAAGGAAACCAACCATTTACAAACTCTTCCAAAACAAAGACAATGGAATGACTTCACTTTGGGGCCAATAGGCTGTTATTGACAAAAAGTAATTTGTGAGTAAAAAGCATTAGGAAAAGTAATTTGTGAATAAAAACCAATACACACACTCTGGTGTTAAAACAAACTTTTTATTGAGAGTTTTTTATGGATCAGACGGTGTGCTCACACTTGGCAAATTCTTGTTCAAAACTTAGAACAACCCTTCCGGGTAGGTACTCTTATTATTGCTATTTTATAGATAGCAAAGTTGTCATAAAATCCTACGGATCCTTTAGAAGAGAAAACAAAAACTTAAAAGTCAATACACTTCCAAGGTCAAGAAGCCAAGGTCATGTGTCTAATAAGTTGAATCCATGTCTGTATGACTCCAGAGTCCATGTTCTTTATCAGTACTTTCCATCCCCATAACATACTTATTTCTTTCTTCTTTGATGACAGCTAGAAAGGTATTTGTCATTTTTCTGGGGTCTGAAAAATCACACATTTTATATTAAGTAAAATATGTGATTGAAGCTTCACTAATTTATCAATATTGGAGGGGAGAAATTCCACTGTTTTCCCTAAATAATATACATTTCTCCCAATGGCCTTTCTTTCTTTCTTTCTTTCTTTCTTTCTTTCTTTCTTTCTTTCTTTCTTTCTAATGCACTTTATTTTACCTTCTCTGAATAGTTAATGCACAGGTGAAACTTTTGGTAAATAGATAATCATTCTCTAAAGCTATGCAATTTAAAATGCATTTACGAAAGGTGGTGGGTCATCATTTATGGTAATGGAGTGTGAACAAACAAATTAATTCAAAGTATGAGGGAACAAACAAATTAATTCAAAGTATGAGGGAAAAAACTGGTTTCAGGCAGCAATCATAAAACTTTTCGTCTTTGAGACTTTGGTCTCAAGAACATGTCCTAGCCAGAAGCCTGCCAGCCACTGGTTATAGCTCACAGCCATCAGGTTCCCACAAACCCTCGACCCAGTCTTTTCAGTACTTTGATGATAAGCTGACTTTATAATTGCTGTATGGGCTTACAAAGGAGGCATTTATTAAAGAGTGAAACCAAGTTTCACTTTGCCGTGTTAGAAGAGAAGATGACAAACACAGAAAAATGATTTTGCCTTAGAGTCAATTACTTCAAAGTAAGATTTTCAGAAAACCCACTGGATTTATCCTCCTTGGCAGTATCCAGGAAAGGTTAAGTAACTTGCTGGAGGACACACCCTGAATTAATTGCATAGCTGAAACCAGATTCTAAGTCTCCTAGTTTATATGGTGCAGTGATTTTTCAGCTCCTGTAAGAGAGTAAGCAATGGAAATGGATCCTATACTTATACATTAACTACAGTCCTTTATAGTCAAGTGAAGAAATACACTTAAAGGTTTTTTCCCTTCTATGGCATAAATACATTAAAAACTTTGAAACTCTAGCAGGTTGAACATATTCACCTAAGAAAGAGTTGAACATCCTACATTGACTCTATTTTTGAATAGTTTTAAAAAATTATTGCCTTACTAACTTCCATTTATGATGAGTTCCCTGACATGCCCTCATAGAATAGTCCTTTTGTTTCATATTGTGATGTCCTAGTGATAAATTGAAGAACTGTTAAACTGTGCCCAGAAGGACATCTACCAGATAGAAATGTCCATTTAAGGGGAAATTTTAAATATCTTATTCATCCTTTAGCCTATTTTGTAAGACGTTTTTTTACAATCATTGGCATTCTCATTAATCCAGATGTAAGGTTCACAGTTACCTCCGGTGTTCAGCCAGGAGCAAAGCAATTTCCTGGACCAAACCCTCAAGTTCAGGTTTAATCAGAAAACATAGGTTTTATTCCCAAGATTGCCTTTAAAAAGCAAGCGACTAGGGCTCTGTCTCATGGGACCCCCAATTAACTGAGGAAAAGGAAATTGCCTTCTCCCTAAATGAGTAGCTGCTGATAGTCTGGCCATGAGATCTTGATTAACTAGAATATTGACAATTTTAAAAGTTTTTCTCAAATCAACTCAAATAAATGAATTTCTTAACCAAATAATCTCTTCAACATTCATGGGCATTTTAACACATTCCTCAATTCTGTGCTTGATTTTCTAGTTCATTTTCTAGAAAATGAAAAGTTACATCTGAATCACTCAGCTGCCTTATGAGGATAGAATCCATTCAGAGAAAAAATAGAATTTTTAATTGCCTGGAGAAAAACCTCAAATGTTTCATCCATCTGTAATAGAATGCAGTGTATATAGACAGGTGTGCTCCAGTATAATAGCCTCAGCCACACATGCTGCTCTTTTTTTTTTTTTTTGAGCCCCTGAAATGTGACTAGTACAAATTGAGATGTGCTATCAGTGTAAACTACACACCAGATTTCAAAGACATAGTGTGAGAAAACGAATGTAAAGTGTCTCATTAATATTTTTTATTGACTTCATGTTGAAATAATATTTTACAGAAGTTTATTAAGTAAAATATATTATTAAATATATTATTAAAACAGTCCATGATCGGATTCCTCCTGCAAGGTGGGATGCCACTATAGCTAATGAATTATTGCAAACATTAAGAATATGATATTGTGGGGCACCCGGGTGGCTCAGTCGTTAAGAGTCTGCCCTCAGCTCAGGTCATGATCTCAGGGTCCTGGGGTCAAGCCCTGCATCGGATTCCCTGCTCGGTGGGGAGCCTGCTTCTCCCTCTCCCACTCCCCCTGCTTGTGTTCCCTCTCTTGCTGTGTCTCTCTCTGTCAAATAAATAAATAAAAGCTTTTAAAAATAAATAAATAAAAATAAAAAAAGAATATGATATTGTACAAAAGTTAAGTACATTTTTAAAACTTAAGGGTCCAAATTTGAACCCAAATTATTTTATTAATTTCCTTTTACTTTTTTAAAAGGAGTTACTAGAAATTTTTGAATTACATACATGACTTGCATCTTGAGCTGGTGTAGATAACCAGTTTCTGCCCTGCTCGTTCAGTCTCAATTTCTGTGGACTTTGATTACCTGTATGTTACACTGATGTGAACATATGATGTCCGCTTTCAATTATCTGTGCAAATAGGGACTGAGGATACTTAGAATTAAGATATTCCTCATGTAATTCAGGACTAAATTTTAACTATTAATTTCACTCAATTTTACCCCCAGTGCTTTAGGAAAAGAGTAAGATGATCGGACTTGAGATTCATTCTCTTCCCCCTTCCTTTTTAAGCATGGGTTGCACAGAGGAAACAATGAGAAATGAAATATGCAATAGGGATGGAAGAGAAAAGAAATAAGAGGCGAGAATGGATAAGAAATGAGGTCGTCTGTTCTTAAGTGGTAGAGATCGGGTGGCCTTCAAATCCACTTTATGGATTCAGTACTGTTTTTTGATGACCGGCTGTTTGGTAGGCTCTTGTTTGGCATTGAGGAGAAGCAGTCCACAACCTCCAGTTAATATGCAATGACTTACCACACTGAATTGCACTGGTTACCCAAGTGTCGTACTAGTCTGAAAAAAAATCTTGTGGGAAAACAAAGTTGGAAGAAAGCCTTATTTACATAGAGAAGTAGAACATGGAGACAAGAAGTCAGTCACTTGGAGCAAACAGCCCAAATTAGTTAGCTTACAGTAGGTATGCTAATGATACATCAAAGCCCAAAGAAGCAATAAACCTTGAGCATAGCAAGGACAAGAACTTTGATCACCTTCAAATAAAGTCCTTACAATAAATACGGAATATTTATTTCACACCAGTCCCATTTTAAAAGGGGGGGGAATTGTCCTTGTCTGAGACTTCCTAGCTAGTAATGTGGGAACACATCATCCCAGCCTTAAACTAATTTAGACCACTTAAATAGAATAAAATTGTTCTTTAATAATGGTAATTAAGTGCTGAATCTAAAAGGTGTCCCCGGTGGTTTCCACTCCTTACTGGGAAAGATTGTTTTGGGGGAACTCAGTGGGTAACTCCGTCTAAACATTGGAGTCCGGGAGGTGCCAGATAGGCTAAATTAAGTGGGTGCATCTGAAATTACTCAAAGTCATATTTATAAGAGAAATTAGATTTGCTCTTAACTTGAGAGAAACAGAGCTATTTCCTTCCCCTGTTAAATTCAGATTAGCCTACAGACAAGGAACGTCTTCAAAATCAGGTCACAAAAAAAACCACTAAATAAGTTTTTGACATTTTTTGTATAACTTACTTTTTATGTCTACTCAGCCTACCTTTTTAGTAGTCAGCCAGTCATGAGACTTCTTATCCTTTGTACAATACTACCAGCACATCCAGCAATTTTTCAGGCAAAGACATATCGAATCTGAAAGAAACTTCCTCTACAGGAATAGCATTCTTGTCGCCAGATACTATATTTAAATCTTTTTAGAACTGTAACCCTTTTCTTCTTGTTTTTAAAGAAAACGCTTCTATGTGTCTTTCATTCAATCTTCTTAAAGATGATGATTAGAGAAATTTTATTATTATTTTAGATGAATAAAGTGAAGCCCAGGGAGGTTAATGGAAAGAAGTCCAGATAGTCTGCATCAATGAGATTAACCTCTTACCATGCCTCAAAGACCCTCATTCACTTTGATAGGCTTTCCACCACCCTGCCTTTAGTTTCTTTTTCTCTCCTTTGTTCTCTTTGTATTCTAAAGGTACCCAAATCTAACTGGTTTGGTTTTTTTTAGGTAATATTTTCACCAGTAGAAGAACTGCCCAAGCTCCTTTACCACCCTTGCAGTCCTGCTGTGCCTGAAATCACTCACAAAATGAACCCATCAGCAACCAGGGCAAAAAGATAATTATCTTATTCAAATGCTAGAATATTCCTTTTTTGCATGTGTTTTAAAATTTTATGTCTATTGTTTTGATTTGGCTTTGAATGTTTTATGGGTCCCTGCATTGACCAAATACTGTTTTTGCTACCTGTAAAAATGCAGAACATAGCAGTGGCACCGGGTTCGGCCGACAGGGTTGCTAACGGTGATGGGATGCCTGAAGATGAAGAAGCCGAAAACAAGCAAGGGGAGGATAAAACCGGAGCTGTGAAGTTTGGATGGGTGAAAGGTGTGCTGGTGAGAAAGCTCCTACGTTTCCAAATGAAATCTATTTGTTCAGTGTCCTCGGGGATTAAGTGTTGGAAAAGCCTGGACACCAGAATTACAGACAGGGCTGGGTTTTGCCCCACTCGCATGTCTCACATCTTTTTCCATGCTCCTTCAACCCACAGGTAAGATGCATGCTGAACATCTGGGGTGTCATGCTCTTCATTCGCCTCTCCTGGATTGTTGGAGAAGCTGGAATTGGTAAGCAGGTTTCCCCATGCCCCTTACAGAGTTTTCAATGTCAGTGATAAACTCCATAAGCAACTTGTTTTGACCATTAATGCTGAATGTGAGACGGAGGTCACAGAAATAATCTGCACTCCAGCTCTTTCACTTTGCCTCTTTGACAATGTTTGTCAGAGAGGAAAGGTGAAGCCTTAACTTCAGGGAGGCTGGAATTTTCCAGCTCGCTAACCAGATAAATGCTCAAGCAAATATTTCTACCTTTTCGTTGAGTTTTAGGTGTATAGATATATAGAGACACATATATTTGAAATAGTACTATTCCTATTGGGAGACATACTGACATTTGTGCATTCCCCCCTTAGGATTATGGGCAAAATTTCACTCAACAAAGACAGTTTGTGGGATAAGTGGTAACAATGTGACCGAACTAATGCTGAATTAGTTGAACATTTTCCAAAGAAAATAATTGTGTTACTTTCAGGTACCAGTGGTAAGAAAACAAAGGTTAATAAAATATTGCCAGATAGAGGCTTAAAAATAATAGATAAAATGACTAAGATAACATATATAACCATTACTAATTTTTCTAATGGAAAATGCATGATGTTGAAATTATTTCGAGTGATTAATTGATGTTTTTAAAGATGATATTTTATTTAAAATATCATTTCCTGTGGCAAACCTTTTTTTTTTTTAATCGAGAGTATACTGGTAAAGTTTATATGAAAAATTTATTTGAATTTTATCAAAGTTCCTGATTTAATGCAATAAAAATTAATGATGTTCTACTCTATATATGGGAAATACATTATAGATCCACTTTTGGAGAAGACCTATAAATCATTAGTATCAAGAACATAGAGGCTTGAGCGCCTGGGTGGCTCAGTTGGTTGAGCGACTGCCTTCGGCTCAGGTCATGATCCTGGAGTTCCAGGATCGAGTCCCGCATCGGGCTCCCTGCTCAGCAGGGAGTCTGCTTCTCCCTCTAACCCTCTCTCCTCTCATGTGCGCTCTCTCTCTCTCATTCTCTCTCTCAAAAAAACAAAAAAAAAAAAACTTAAAAAAAAAAAAGAACATAGAGGCTCAGATGTGCTTTTAGATAACTGCTCCAGAATGTATCTCAATTCACATTCAAAGGTACTTGGTCATTATTTATTGCCTTTGCCACTCAAAACATACTGAGCATCACCAGAAGACTAACTCGCAACAAGAAAGGGCCGCACTGTAAATTGAAACACTGGAACCAGTTCCCATCGTTTTTCCATGTTTCATGTTTGGCAACTGCTGGGTTCCTGACAAAGGGCAGCTTGCCAACTTTATGATGCATATCAAATGAATGCTTATAGCCGCAGGGTCCAAAATAAGTATATGCTGTTCCATGGAAAATCTGCATCTTAATATTGCCAAGTGTTTGCTCCAGGGTTTCATGCAAAATTAGTTTTTTAAGGGCAGTTTAGTAACTTATTGAGATCATCAAGCAACATTACTCTGTTTGGAGGTATGAGTGTAGCCAAGGGCAAGAGTAATTCTTTTCTAATGCAACTTATTTAACATCCATGTGTTTGGGCAATAACCTGAACTTTAATCAGATCTTACATTATTCTTCTCAGTTTCACGCTTATTGCAAAATTGTAAAATATGAAGAACCCTATCTTCAGTATTGTACTTTCAGACATCAGTATTGTTTTAATAAGGGCTTTTTATTTAAGTAGTCTTATCCTCCTTTAAATGGGTGTTTAGCAGGTTTTCCTTTGAATGAAGGTTTGTTTGTCGTGGTTGTTTTAGTTCTCAGAAAGTAGACTTTAGTGAGTCGTAGAAACTTATTACCACCCTTACTCAGTTTTACTGGCCTTTGCTGTGAACTTAAAGTTAAATGAGCTGATTAAGTCACCTTCTGGGTCCCACTTGGAGTCCCTTTATTGGGTAAGAAAAGAAGTAAATCCGAGTAGTTTCTCCTTGTTTGTGGGGATAGTTTGGGGAAGAAACCTGGATATGCTTTCAAGAGGAGACCCTGGGAACAAAGCCAGAAGGAAGCTGGAGCCACAAGTCACAATAGCTACAGCGCTTGGGTAACTGTTCTAATGCTGTGAGTTTCGGCTCTCTTTTCCCCAAAAGCAAGTGGTAGAATAAGCCACGAATGCCATTGACTTGTTCTTCTCTGTCTCAGAGACTTTGGCTGGGGCAAGATAGTTTCTAATAAACATCAGGCACAGAAGAAGGGTATGGAAAATGTATGACCTGAAGCAAGTCATTTATACTCCGCGAGTTTCATGTTCTCATCTGAAAATGAAGGAGCTGGATTAATTGTTTCCCAGTCAATTCTTTGAAGATAAAGCTAAAGAACCTTGCTGTCTAGGCAGACACAAATTGAGATAGGCTAGGGTAGTGCAGTAGTCTTCAGACTGTGGGGTGCCTAAGAATGACTTGGGAAGTTAGGTTACAAAACCACAGAATCCTGGGATTCACTTTGAAAGATTCAAACTCAGTGGTTCTGGGCGTTTTTAATAAACGCCTCAGGTCTTTCCCGAAGTAGGTGGTTCAAGGACCTCCCTTGGAGAAAACTACAAACTGCAAGTTCTCGAAGCTGCCTCTTACCCCGGGACTTTATGTTTGATTGTGAGAGGAAAGCAAATCTCTTGCTGTTTAAATGTGTAAAACTTTGTTCCAGGATTTCAAATGGTTTACAGAAATGTATAGAACGCAAAAGAATAAATAAGAATTGCTGAGAAAATAGAAGCAAAGGGAAAATAAGGGTAGGGCAATAACCAGAGTAGGTTTAGTGTCCTGAAATGCAGACCGTATAGTTCTGTGTAGTTGCTGGGGTGAGCTCAACACTTGACATCACATGGCCTCAAAACAAAATCAGAAGAAAATAATGTGCAGAAGATAAAAGGAAATTACCTGTCGGGGTGCAAAGAACTGAGGCCACATGGTGATGTAGAGGTGATGTTCACCACAGGATCCCTGCAATGATTCGAAGATTTAGTGCAACTATTCCTACAACGCCAAACTTTGTCTTGAGGGACTGAAGCAATACGGTCGAAGTTTGCATCTCATGCCTACAATTAGCCTCTTCCTACTGCACTTCAGACTGTGAAATAGCCTCGAGACTTCTTTTAGAGCCAGGATAGAGGCAGGACCATCAAGAGAGGCAGCCTCCAATGCCTTGTTTCCATTTCTGTCTGTCTCTCCTTCCACTACCCCTTCTCCCAGGGCATGTGGCCAGAGACATCACAGCTTCTCTTAGACGACTACTGTTCTAATAACCCCAGGAAGCAAGACAGCCTGCCAACAACAATTACGAAGCTTCCACTTTATGTGGGGGACCATACCAAACAGACCCAGGGGAGAGCATTCTGGCTAGAGCCAGGGGGATTTCAGTGCCTGTGACCCCAAAATTCTTTCTGTAACACTGGCAACAGATAGCCTAACAAGAGAAAAACAATTGGAAGTTTATTAACTTACGCATCATGTGTACACAAGAGAAGACTCAGCAATGGGTAACTCAAAGGAGTGGGCTTACATAGCATTTTAACAAGAGAACAAGATTTTTTTTTTTTAGAGAAGTCACAAGACAAAGGGAAAGGAATGAGTTTCTAGGGCGGCAGATTGTAGGGGCACTAATGGAAAATAAGTAAGTTTGTTAGGTAGTTTCCTCCAGCTGAGAAGGGCCTTGAATTGGCTCTGCTGATGAACTTCTGTCCTTCCTGCTATAGAGGAAAGTGGATCCACTTACAACTTACGTCTTGTTTTGAGGCAAATGGGGAAGTATCTGCTTTTTTTCTGTTGCCTTTAGCTCAAGCTAATCTTTCTGCTAAAGTGGTACATTTTGGGGTGGCAGAGTCTGCTACCCTTCAGTATCCTCTCGTCTGTGTGCTTCCTGAAGCTGACAGCAGCCTTGCCTTTCTCTGAATTCCGGTTTATCACTTTCTGCCTCCTAGAATCATTGACCTTCTGCACCATAAGATCCTTGAGGGCTGCTTTTTTCATTTCATTTTATTTGTTCCTTGCATTTCTCTTGCTACCTGACACCTGGCTAGATGTATAGTAGGCTTTCAATAAACAACAGCTATTATAACTATCGTGGACATGGACCAAAAAGCAGGCCACTGACTGTGTACTGGTGTTCTACTCACTGTGCTGGCCACTTCCACATGGATTCTTTCTAATTCCATTGCCATGTTTGGCTCAGAAAATGAGTAACTTGCCAGAGGTCATGTAGCCAATAAATGAAAGTAATTCCACTTGATTCTTTCTACTTTATTCATCTGCCAGATGAACAATTTGTTATATTGTATGTAATTTTCCACTCTCACACAACCAAATGGACATAAAGAGATAGTTTACCTGAAGGATGAACATTTACTCTCCAGTTATATGAGCGGCTTGGAATTGTATGGACCAATTATTATGTTTGTAGGTGTCAAAAGCAGCATACAAAATGGGGTTCCCGTTAAATTTTGACCAGTCCTCGTTGTTCAGTCGTGGGCAAGTCTCGCTGCACATCTTAGCTCTTCAGTTTCTAGGCAGAAAACTTCAAAGCTGAGCATTTACTCTGGTGATTTCCAGGCCAACTTGTTAATTCCAGTGTGGTCCTTTGGTGATTACCCTAGATTTGCTGGCTTTTATGTAAACGATCTAATGGATTGTTCCACTGTTTAATTGCCTTTATTTTTCCTCTCTCAACTGAGGTCTTGGTGTGATTATCATCGGCTTAGCCGTGACAGTGACTGGTATCACTGGTTTATCCACCTCTGCTATTGCCACAAATGGATATGTCAGAGGAGGTAATTAAACTTGTGACCCGCACGATCATTTGTAAGGTAAAGGCAACCTAGGCTCAGATAGTTCACCAGCTGACCTTTCTGGAGTGTTCTCAAAGGTAATCCAAGTTGGTTCCTTTTTTTCCCCTCCAGGCAAGAGAGATGCAAGAAAAATGGGGAAGGATTTAACCTTTGTCAAACCTCCAACTTTCTCATGCAGGTTCCTCTCAAGCAAGAGAGAAGGTCAAATGTCATGTTTTCTCTTTTCGCAGCCAGGGTAGTTTGTCTCCCAGGACACCAGCATAAGTCAACTTTTCCTTTCCAGGACCGCATATTAGATTGTGTTTACTTTTGGAAACCATCCTTCATCATAATGAGCAGGCCTCGGACTTGATCTTTATGCCAGGCAAACCTGTTTCCCCCCAGCACAAAGCAACTCTGCTGGGGCCCCAGGCGTGGACGTGAAAACTTAAATCAGAGGCAGTATAGTTTGCAGCAATAGGGAATCCAAGTAAGAAAAGTAAAACATACTGTCTTTTATCTCTCATTGCTAACAGGTCTTGGAGTTCTCATAATTCTTCTTTCCACCATGGTAACTTCTATTACTGGGTTGTCAACTTCTGCAATAGCAACTAACGGGTTTGTTCGTGGAGGTAACATTTCTAAGATACCTAATGCCCTCATCGCTTGCCACGGGTAGGAAAAGTTTTTATATACTTCTCTTTGACTGGAGCAAGCAAGGAGCCCACTGTTCTTGACGCCAGATGCAGAAGGAAACCTAAGGTACCGTGAGCTCAGTCCTGGTCCGCGCCACTCAGCTGTGGGATCTCCTCTAATGGACCTCTCGGGCACCTTGCAGCTCATGGTTCCAGGTGCTCAAATTCCTCTGGTGAATGTTTTCTTTTTCAGGTTGGTCTGCAAGCCCCTTGCCGGTGTCTCTGGGGCAATGATTCCTGGACGTGGCTTCAGTTTTAAAGTTTAGTACATTTCAGGTGCTTCCGAGACCTTCATGGACTGGGATCTTTTAGAACATTTCAGGTTTTTCATGGGGAGACTGACCCTTCTGTGACAAAACTCAGACCGCTGCCTCCTCGAGTGCTGGTGACTTCTTGACGTACCGGAGTCAAACACCTTTCTTGGGGGATTTTGCAGGTCTTGGAGTCATCATCATCGGCCTGAGTGTGGTGGTGACAACACTCACAGGTATTTCTATGTCCGCTATTTGCACAAATGGAGTAGTCAGAGGAGGTAAGTCAATTCATTTACTTATGACTACAAGCTTGGCTTACAGAGTAATGTCTACAGTTGGTTTAATGTTGGAAGTAAAATTTGCATATTCATAATTAGTCCCCAAAGCCTTAAAGCAAAATGAACTAACCCAAATTTAAACATCAAGGCAAAATTCTCTCAGCTAAAATTAAGAGATATCCAGAAGGTTTTCTTTGACCCATTTCCCGTGATTAAACATGTTTATAGAGAGTGACTGGGTGTTTAGAAAGAAGGCATAAATAATTACAGTAAAATATATGGTTTATTTGTGCCTTGGCCGGGCCCTGCTGGCTCTCTTCCCAGGCCCACTTAGCACCCCAGTTGACACTCCCTGCTTACTAAGCCCTCAGAGTTCACCCCAACACAACCCTCCCAGTGGCCCCCAGGCCTGAGAAGATCCTTCAAAAGAAAATAGCAACAACTAAACAGAACAAAGAGTTACTTTTAAATCATCCAGGAATAAGCAGGCTTAGGTAGAAAATGAAGAGGGCAAGGTTTATCATTGCTTCTAATTCCTGTCTTCCCCCTCCCGCTCTTTTTTTTCTTAAAGATTTTATTTATTTATTTGTCAGAGAGAGACAGGGAGAGAGGGAACACAAGCAGGGGGGAGTGGGAGAGGGAGCAGCAGGCTTCCCGCGGAGCAGGGAGCCCCGATGTGGGGCTGTGCGAGGCTCCATCCCAGATGACCGGAGCCCAAGGCAGACGGTTAACGACTAAGCCACCCAGGCGCCCCTCCCCCTCCCATTCTATTTGGCTTCTCCTGGGGCCGCAACTTGGGTACCTTATCCAGGTTTCCCTCCCCAGGACCTTCTAAGAGCACCCTTCCTTCCACAAACACACATCCTCTCACAGCTTCCCCTGCCCCTCTCTCATTTTGACCAAGCCGAAGTAACCGGCTAGCTAATTTATTTAATGTCATGTGGACAAAGGAGATAATGGGGATTTGCTCCACCCAAATAATTGGTTACATTTCTAAAGAGAGTTTTGACCCTTTAACCCAAAGGAGTTACTGCAGTGGAGGAAATTCCTTTTCCGTAAAAGATAGTTTTGTTTTTGTTTTGAGATATGTTTGTTCAGTGTCATTCCTCTACCAATTCTGCTCACCTCTAAGACTAGCTCCTTAGAGGAAGTCATTACTTTCCTATGGTCAGTCAGAGCATCTAGCTACTAGGCCTCTCAACACCTAGTCTTTTTTTACCTGCTCTCACTACCCTCTAAGAGTAACCAAGGCAACTCAGTCTTTCATGTGCAAAGAAAGAAGTTCACGGCCACATATAGAACAATCTTTTCAAGGTCCAAAGGAGAAGCGATTGTTCTAAACCCTCCCTATCTTTCTTCCCATTTGCCACCCCCATACATATATGGGTATTTGGCAATAATCACGCCTTCTTGAGCTAAAAACAGAACCAATTCCAATTTATAGAGTGGATAACACGTAGCACTATACAGATACCTTTTTTTTTTTTTAATTTACTTACTTATTTGTGGAGGGGGTGCGGAGGAAGAGAGAAACTTTAGCAGACTCCGAGCTGAGAGCAGAGCCCGACGTGGAGCTCAGTCCCACGACCCTGAGACCAGGACCTGAGCCAAAACCAAGAGTTGGCGCTCAACCAACGGCACGACTCAGGGGCCCTGCATACAGATACCTTTTTATGCAGAAAATATATATCGGAAAAGTATACCAGAAAGGAAGGTAGAATAGCAATGATAAACTTCACCTACTTCATTTTCTGCCTAGGCCTGCCTGTTCCTGGAAATTTCAAATATAAAATTTTACTTTGATTACATTATTGATTTGAACTCACCAATGAATTTTTTTTAGAAAACAAAGCATTTGGGGGCGCCTGGGTGGCTCAGTCGTTAAGTGTCTGCCTTCAGCTCAGGTCATGATCCCGGGGTCCTGGGATCGAGCCCTGCATTGGGCTCCCTGCTCTGCGGGAAGCCTGCTTCTCCCTCTCCCATTGCCCCTGTTTGTGTTCGCTCTCTCGCTGTGTCTCTCTGTGTGAAAGAAAGAAAGAAAGAAAGAAAGAAAGAAAGAAAGAAAGAAAGAAAGAAAGAAAGAAAGAAAGAAAGAAAGAAAGAAAGAGAGAAAGAAAGAAAGAAAGAAAGAAAGAGAGAAAAAGAAAGCAAAGCATTTTGTTTTGGTAAAGTTTGCTGTAGTCTTATTTGTATACAATTTGTGTACAACTGGGTTTCAATAAATCAGAATTTACTAAGTCAGGATAATTCTATTGCATTCTGTTATCGTTCTCAGAGTACGAAGAAAGCCTAACTTATTCATTCAAGTAACACAAGAGTCCTAATATTATTAGCAAGTTGCGATATTTTTATTAGAATAAAAATTATTCAAAATTATTTGGTCATAGAAACTAAATCCCTTAGGAGTTCCTCAGAGTAAAGCATGTTCATTTTTTGTTTTAGGTGGGGCCTACTATCTTATTTCCAGAAGCTTAGGGCCTGAGTTTGGTGGATCTATAGGCTTGATCTTTGCTTTTGCCAATGCAGTGGCTGTTGCTATGTATGTGGTGGGATTTGCTGAAACAGTGGTAGATCTTCTTAAGGTAATTAAAAGTTTTTCTTTTCTTCAGCCAAGTAAGATAATTCAGTTCAATTTGCCTTTTCAGGGCACTAAGAGGTTATCATTATAGCAAGATGAAAGGAAATAGATTTGTTCTGTAGAATGTGGAAGTTCGATATAGTTGAAGGAGCTCTAGGCTTGGCATCAGAACTGGCTTGGAATCCTGAGCTCTCATATTGATTAGCTGAGATATTCTGGGCCAGTCCCTCTATTCCTCTGAACATTATTTCTCAAATCTATCATGTGGGCTATTAATGCTGTTCTGTGTATTTCATAGAAATGTGGTACAGAACAGATGAAATAATGTACATGAAATACTGTGTAAAACATGAAACAAAAGAGAAATAATGGGTGCTATTATCAGCAGCAATATTACTACTGTGGTTATAGATTTCCAAAGGTAAAGACAGTTCAAACATTAGAACAACTCACTGCAGAAAACTCAGCATTTCCTAGCTTAGGTAGGCCATCTCGACAGTGTGTCTGTGAGCGTGTTAACTAGCTGGTATGTGAACTAACTTCTAGTTCTCCTTTCATGGTAGTGATAGCATTCACTGAATTCAATCAGTAATAAAGGACCTTTATTGGAAAATTAGATGAGTAAATGAGTGGATTATATAGTTCATAAGGTATGTGATCTTCAAGAAATGCATTATCTGGATTATGGAGTTTGTTATTTAATTGAATAACATGCATTTTCCAATAGTCACATTGAAAACCACTCAGTTTTATTTCTCTAAGATTCCCCTTGACACGCAAAAATAATCATTCTTGTGAAACAAATAACAACAATGTGTATTTACGTGTACACATACTTATCTCGGTGCAACAACAGCTTTAAAAGCTGTGACTAGAATAAGCATCTAGACTTTCCAACTCCTAACCTTGGCTACCAGTGGCCTATTATTATAGGACAAAATAATGTGAATCTCTGATTTAGAAGCACCTCGCTTTTCCATTATCCAAATGGTCACCAGAGCACAGTATTTCTTCTTACTGTTCAATTTTACAATACGACATACAGACAAAAAAAAAAAAAAAAGCTCCGTCTCTAACCATTTTAGTGATTTTCGTTGTTGTTCCAGGAGAGCAATTCAATGATGGTGGATCCAACCAACGACATTCGGATAATCGGCTCCATCACAGTGGTGATTCTTTTAGGAATTTCAGTAGCTGGAATGGAATGGGAAGCAAAGGTGATTTTTCTCAAAATGATGTCATCAACCACCGCTGCTCGGTCTTGACCAAATTGCAGGAATAGAACAAACCCCATCTTCAAAAAGAATTGCTATTATTACTTGCTATGGCAAAAGTTGCAGGTTAGCACTGGGGGGAGCCCCAAGCCCTCCAAACCCGAGGTCCAGGCAGTCAGGACGCCCTGCTCGTGTGTCACATGATCGGGCCTGCGCTTTGTCCTTCTCTGTGTGGTCATCACTGTGACAGAGACACCTCGGTTGCTGCCATCTTCACCCCTAGGCCCCTTATGATTGTAGGAACAGTCCATGCTGGAAACCTGCGTCTCCCAGTCCCACCCCTGGTGTCGCATTTTCCAGCTGACTGTGGGTGCCTGAAGCCCAAAGGATATGGGAGAAGGGGATAGAGGCCGAAACTATCGTTCTCCCCCGAGATGCAGTACTTCAGGAGTAAGTCCTGGAACTAGACAATATCTGGATTTAACTAGTAGTAACACAGTTAGTAAATTTCTGAATGGCAGGAGCATGTCTTTTATCTGATTTATAACTCTCTAGTGACTGGTATAATTGCAACTGGTCTTAAGAGCCTGAAGATATGGTGCCTAGACTTCAAGAGGTCCCCAGAGATTGAAAAGTGGCCAAACCCGCCCACCTCCCTAAGGCAATGAGAAACATACAGCATTTATTTGTGGATTATGCATTCACATCAAACAAAAATTAATCCAGTGCTTATTAGGTGCTGGGCATTCTGCTAGGTACTGGATATTCAGTGATGACACAAACAGGCACAATACTGCCCCTAGTTGAACATACTATGGTCTGTGGGGATATAAGTAATGATCAAGTAGATAAACAAGTAAATATAGAATGGTAAATTGTGAACATGCTATAAAGGAAATAAACAGGGCACTCAGATAGAAAATAAGGGGCATCTACTTACAATGACTTTATTCCCTGAGGGAGGCAATGTAGCTGCAGGGCGGTAGAAGGTAGGTTTAAAGCTCTAGCTCTGTTGCCACAGCACCTGGATTTGGATCTGGTTTACATCTGTATGACCTTGAGAAACGTGCCTAACCTCTCTGTGCCTCAGTTTCTTTATCTTTTAAAATGATGATAACAATATTACCTACTTCAGACAGTTATTGATAGTATTATTTATCTGAAAGAATACTGGTAAAGTGAAATCTGTCTGTTACTGTAAACCCTCAGTGAATGTTAGCTGTTATTATTTAGATTCAGTGGTCAAGAAAGTCCTCTCTGAGTAACAAAGTAACTAAGGCTTAAAGGATGAGAAGGAATAGTTATGCAAAGAGTCGGGAGAAGTGCATTCCCTACAGAGGGAACAGCAAGCATATGGGAATGCCAAGCCAATAGACCCTTGAAATGTCAGCAGGGGGAAAGGGGGACAAAGAAAGACAATTTGATTGGTCAACCTTGCAAACCATTTGTGCTGGGCACACACCGGTAGCCCAACATCAAGTGTACAAGGCATCACAGGAACTCTATGAATTATTGTGTTATTAATGCAACTCCTGTTGCATTTAGCACTGGGAAAGGAAAGAATCCATAGGCACTCTGCCTAGAAAAGAAATAAACTCTATCAGCGATAAAACTTTGGGCTCCATTTATATTCCTGAGGGCACTGCAGTAAGTTACTCACCTAGTACTTGGAATGTTTTTGAAATGTAACCTTCAAATGCCCAAGCACAAGCCTCCATTGAAAATGTAACTTCTACACTCTGGTCAGAAAAGGCTTATAAGTTACCATTCTGTAAGATACACTATTACCGACTCTGGATAGTAGTTTTAATCAGAATAACCAGATAGAGTTTTTGTCCAGTGGACTTTCAGTAGACATGACTTTTGTAATTATGTAAAACATTGTTAAGTAATTCTTAAATTGGCCTCCTTTTACTTTGCCATTCCAGGCTCAGGTGATACTTCTGGTCATTCTCCTCATTGCTATTGCAAACTTCTTCATTGGAACCGTCATTCCATCCAACAATGAGAAGAAGTCCAGAGGTTTCTTTAACTACCAAGGTACGTGTGACAAATGAGTTGCTTGGCAATCAGTGGTTCTCCACTGCCCACCTCCATCACCACCCCTGTTACCCCCATGTCAGCCATTAGAATCCAAGTGTGATCCAAAGAAGAGCCTGGGGTTGGACTCAGGAGATCCAGAGTGAGTCTCAACCCTGCTGCTTGCCAGCTAGACCAGTCACCTAACATGTTTGGGGTTCAAATTTCCCTGCTGAAGTGTGGGTGATAACAACTTCCTGAGGGGATTTTTGAGAAGTAAATAAGATAGTGGATGCAAAAGTGCTTTGAAAACATTCAAGTGTGGGACAAATTGTTGCTGCCGTCAAATAGTATAAGTAGAGTTGTACATACAAGGAAAGAGAACCTAGTTCAGACAATTTGCTCAACCCTCGAGAATACTAAAGCCAAACATGGTCATTTTCCTGCTAGACTTTTTTTTTTTTTAAGATTTTACTTTTAAGTAATCTGTACACTCAACATGGGGCTCGAATTTACAATCCCGAGATCAAGAGTCATACGCTCCACCTCCTGAGCCAGCCAGGCACCCCTCTGCTAAACTTTTTTGTACCTTGCTTATCTATAGCATTACCTAGTTAAGCATCACTGTCAGGTTTTCAAGCACAAAAGATTGTAGGAATTGGCATAGGATCCTGAGGGGATGTCACAAAGCATGAAATTCTCCTCCACCTATACACACCATCCTAACTTTCCATTCTAGCTTACTCAAGAATCCACTGCTGAGATTTAAAAAGTATTTCCCTTCATCATTTATTCAGTTTTGAGTGTCTGTTTCCTTTTGGTATTAGATCACCTCTTTCTTCCTGATTCTTTTTCTTTGTAAAGTTTGTCTTGTTTGCTTTGCATGTTAACATCGTTTTCCTTTCTATTCTTTTCCCTCCTTCTAGCTCCTGCCGTATTTTTTCTGATGACTTAAGCTTTCTTTCCTTGTTTTTGCATCATCCCAGATTCTTTTGTTCGTGTTTTTCTTCCCTCCAACTCTGTTTTTCTTCTACATCGTTCCCTTCTCATTTAAGTAATTTGTTGAGACCCTGTGGGATGGTATTATTTTATGACTAAAGTTCCTTGCTACTATTCTTTTCCTATATATGAAAATTTGGTATAGAATTTAAGATCTAATCTCTGGGAGCAAGAAGTGGGAAGGTTAGAACATAAGTAGCAAAATGTTAAGATAGTTTCACCCACAAGTTGCTCCACCAATTAAAAAAACAAAAAGCATAGAAAAGCTGTGTTTGATTATTTATGCACATAAGAAAGGAGCTGTGTATGTGTAGGGCAGTGTACATGTGTGGTATATTTGTGAATATGCCAGCATGGTCATGAGAAAAATTCTCCATTTCCCTCTTTTTCAATCTTCTAGGCTCTAAAAAATCTGGAGGCCTGGGTCTCTGTTGGCACACAAAAAATTTTTCAGAGCTATGTCCTAGAGATCTAAAACCTTGTGATATATACCTATACTGACTCTTGGCAAATATTGACATCAAGTTCGTCAAGAGTATACCAACATCTTCAAATTCATTCCTTTTAGAATATAGGGACCCATTTGGATGATACATTGATAGAAGCTAAAAATAACCATATCTCCTTTTCTGTAAAGAAAGTCTACAAGATAATGTTCTCATTATTTGTGTTGCAGCATCAATATTTGCGGAAAACTTCGGGCCAAGCTTCACAAAAGGTGAAGGCTTCTTCTCTGTCTTTGCCATTTTTTTCCCAGCAGCTACTGGGATTCTTGCTGGTGCCAATATCTCAGGAGACTTGGAGGTATGTTGTTTTCCTCTGCTTTTGTAATCCTGGGAAGTTGTGGTGCTGTTGGTGAGCAACACAAGCTGTAGAGGTCAACAGTGACCATAGTTCTCTACTGATGTTAAAACCAACATTTCTGTAAGGGTCCCCAGTAGTTTAAAAGTTCTCTCCTTTAATGCCAGACCATTCTGTTTCTGATAGTCCATCCAAAAGTCTTATTCAGTGATATCGGAAAGATGGAGAATATTGGCAGTTTATAACATTTCCAACAAGATGAATATAGTTCAGTGAAAAGAATATCAGAACAAGCCTTTCTCTTTTAAACATCTAAGGAACAAAAACACATAACATTCAGGGAAAAAAACACCCCACCCCCTCCCTCTCCCTCCAAAAAAATCACTTTATTAGTGAATTTTTATGTCATTAAATTCAGAGAAATATTCACTCATTTAATTGGTATTTATTTAGCACTCCATTCATATTACTTTATGTTAAGTACTGTAAAGAGCACTATTAGAATATTGGTTTGAATGTTTTATAAAAGACTAGTAGCAGTGACCTAAAAAGATAGAAGTTTATTTTTCTAGTGGATAAAAATCTGAGCTCATAGGCCATGCAGTGGAATAAGAAAAGTCTGCTCCAAATGGTAGCCCAGGATCCCAGATCACCTCTCTTGATTGACCACTCCTTTAGGGTTTGTCCTCATCTGCAAGGTCCAAGATGACCCGTCACTTCCAAGATCATGTTCCAGCCCACAGGAAGAGGAGTAAAGAATAGAGGGAAAGCAATTCCTGGACCTTGCATGTATTATTTCTGCTGACATTCCATTGGCCAGAATTTAGTCTCTCTGACCTTGCCTAGTTGCAAAGAAGGCTGGGAAATGTAGTCTGTAGCTGGGCAGCCATGAGCCTAGAATTTTAGGGAGTTCTTGTGTTAAAAGGAGGAAGGTGAGAATGGCTATTAGGGGATAGTAAACAGTCTCTAACATATACAAAAAAGGAGAAGACACAGGTCTTACCTCAATACATCTATAATCAACTTTGGAAGACAAGAAATATTTATAAGAGCCATGAAGAGACATGTATAAATGAACATCATATGTAATGTCTGAATAAATTGTGAGATAAACACAATAAACACATAATTGTTAAGTCTGGGATGATTTCCTCAAGGAAGTTACTTTGAAGTGTGAACTTAGAGCAAAAGCTCAATACTGACTATTGTTGAGAAAATATAAGGGTATTCCAGGCAGAGAAGACAAAAGAACAGTCAGGTATGGGGATACTGGAAATAGTAAGGGATCCCTCACAGTTTAACTGGAGAAGCCCTGAGGAGGCTGGATGACCTTATGATACAAGGGGAAATCGTCACTGGTGAGACCCGAGCAAGAGGTGCTTGCTCTGGAATGTAAGTCCGTGAGAGTGGGGACCTTGCCTTTGGTTATATTCATTGCTGCCTCCTCAGAGCTAGGTAGGTTTCAATAAATATTTATTGAGTGAATGAATAAAGGGATTTTGATTTGTCATATTAGGGACCACAGTGCCATGGTAGATTCTTGGGCTGAGATATGGCATAAAATAGATTAGGCGGGTGCTCAGAAAATTAAGTAACTTGTTCAAAATGATTCGAGTAGTTAAGTATCGCTGCTTAACAAAATTTAGCTATGGATGTGGAGCTGCCAGTTTCTCAGATTTGGAAAAGTATTGGAGGTCACTGATTTAAAATTCTGCAAACTGTAAGCACACATTTAAATGAAAGAATATTGTACTTTCCTTAGAAACAAGTTCATATTAGATACTTAGTTGTCAGTTCAGCTCAGCCAACACTTACAGAGCACCTGCTGATGCCAGACACTGGGGAAGCAAGGAAGAGCACAGTCCTCCCTTCAAGTTGCTCATGGTCTAAGGTGAAGACAGACTTACTCTGTCTGAGTCACGAGAAACAAGAACAGAATCATGTACAAGGGAAAGAGGAAACAGTAATTGCCTGTCCCTGAAGAAGTAAGGGAAGGCCTTCAGAGGATAGGGACACTCCATCCAGATTTCAAGGGACGAATAGGTGTTCATCAACAGAATAAAGAAGAGAGGGACGTTTGGAACAGAAGGCCTGGAATGTCAAAAGGCACAGGGAAAGATGCTGCTGATGGAAATCAGTTGACATGTGGAATCGGGCATGCAAGTAAAATTGTTTCAGCAACATTTTCATAAGCATGTTTATAAAGGACCTTCCGTGTGTCCTGACATTCTGGGAGTAAGCAAAGAACCAGAAGATATCCCTATCTAAAATGGCAAGACTTAAAGTTCCTTTCTCCCAAGATGAATGCTACCTTGATTAGGGATGCTATACTAGTAAGGAGCTTTATTTCTTTGTCAGTCGGTACTGAGAAATCTCTGAGTTTGAGTTTCTATATAAAGAAAATGTAGAGAATGTTCTGTCATGATTTTCAGGGCACATGCAGTCATAGTGTTGTAAAAAGTTGCATTCTTTCTACTTAAAAATATTTAGGTGATTTTGCAAGTAAGCTTAACTTTCAGCATATACACTAATATATGCTATTAAGTAGAACGCAAAAATCCTTTAAACTACAGAAGAGGGAGTTTGGATATTATCCCCAAACTAGCCAGAGACACTAAGGAAGTTAGATCAAGGAGTAATATGTTTACGTTTGTTTTAGGAAAAGCCTACTAGCAGCTTGTAACGATGGGTTAGAGGGTGGGGGGGTGATAGGTAGGGAGACCAGAGGCAGAAAGACCAATTAGAGGATATCACAGCAGTCTGGACAAGAGACGGCATGAGCCTGAATTAAGGCCACGGCAGGGGAAATGGATCAAAGGGATCGCTTTTTGTTAGGGTTAGGAGAGGAAACGGAAAGTGTGTTTTCTACTATGATCTGCAGTCAGAAAACACTATACATCACAATCCAGTGCACACATACAAAATTTTCCCCGAGCAGTTTTTAACTTTATTACAAATGATGTCTGCTAATATTGCCCCATCAGTTCAATTCTATTGTATTCTTTTAATGCTGGATGCAACCAACCTACCGAATTGATTCCATGCTATAACTGATGAGGATAAAGAAGCTCAGATTTGGCCATTTAGGTTGCAGTGGCAAAAGGACATCAGAGTAGAGATGTCTAGTGGGTCACTAGATTTATGAGTCTGGAGCTCTGGGAAAGATCTAGGGCAGGACTGGGAGCCATGGCATGGATGAGTTCATCCAGGTCTGTGCAAGAGGGAGGAGAGCAAAGGACCAAGAAAGTGCCCAGGGGACATTCAAAATGTTAGTGGTAGAAAAGGAGTCTGTGAAGAAGAAAGACAAAGAGCCATCTAGGAGGTAAGGAACTCAACAGAGAGTGGGATCATGAAGGTCAAGAGAGGAGAATGTTTGAGAAGGAATAATTAACATGATCAAAAGCCAGAGTGGTCAAACATGTTAGGAACTGAGAGGTGACCACATGTTGGGAAGTGACAAGGAAACTTCAGTACTTTAAAGATAGGATTTCTCTGAGAGTAAAACTAGAAATAATCACATTAGAGATTCATTTCAACTTAGTAAACATGTCTTATTTATACACTATAGGGATATGCAAGACGTTAGCTCTGTTCACAGCCTCAGAATCCTTCTCAAGATGGCACTTCAGGCTGCCAGTGACAACAAGAGTTGGCACAAGGCGATGCTACAAAGTTCCCACCCTGAGCCTTCCACTGGTTAATGCTAATTGATAATCTGTAAATATGTGCCTAGGAGAAGATGTGGGAGGTACCCAAATCTATCCAAGATAGTTAAGATGCAGCTTCAGAGATGCAAGATTAGATGGGGTTGACACTCAAAAAGCAGCAATCTAATAGATTGCTTGTGTATTCTGTCTTAAGAAAAAAAAAATATCTAATAAAGAAAGGTGAAGGAAGGTTAGATTTTTAGGTTACAGCTGGGGAGATGGAAACTAACGTTTAGAATAAAAACTAAGAATTTGTCAAAGTCCTGGTCCCTGTTTAGGGGAAAAGGAGCCAGAGCAGACAGGGTGAATATATGATCACACATTAAGATACTGACATCCTGATTTATATTGGGTCAAGTCTGACCCTCATGTAAATTCTAAGTAAGTAATTTCAGAGTTTGTAGCAGATGGTTCCTCATAAAAGCTAAGCTTTTATGTTTGAGGTACGTGATTGCCCTCCACCTTCACACCTCTTATCTTTATATATGTTTCCTTTCTTCCCACTTAAATTAATCTTCCCATTTCACTCAGATCACAAGACATAGTTTATAAAATAAAACTTGAAACATACCATGAATTGGGAGATTGAGTGGGGCCCATTTCAGCCACAATTACTTTCTTCTTCCTTTGACGTGCTGTTCAACTGCACTCATTAGCCAAAATCACTTTTGCAGACAAGAGTTTGGAAGGAGGACGCTAGGTATATATGCAGCAGAACTAGGCCTATGTACAAATATTCTTAAAGGAGTGGGAATCAATGACCACAGAGTGGCTCCATGGAGCTGACTTACTCCTATTAAGGGCAAATTCACTTGTATAGTTATTTCCAGCTGTCACGCTGGAAATTTACCATGAGTTGGCCTCTCCGATGGATTTGATCAGCAGATTTAAGTTAAAAACAAAAACAAAAAAGCTCAAACTTTGACTACATTTATTGCTTATTTGTATTGATACATCTCAGGTCCTCTGGTGGGGGGACTAATACCTACTGAGATTGTGCTTCCCTCAATTCAGTATTTATTGACTCTTTCTATATGCCAGGCACTGCCTTGTATAAGCAAGAATACATTGAAATCTCTATTTAATAATCCCTGTTAAGTTGAATTCAATAATTTAAAAGTTATGGTGCTTGGAAATGATTATGCTATGATTTAGCCCCCAAAACAGGATATAAAATGGTATGTTATATATGATGTGAGCTCAGCCCAGTGAATTTATATACATGCATAAGCAAAAAAGAAAAGCCCATTTTCTGGTATAAGCTTAAATTTGCCTCTTTCTTTATGCCTGCTTATGGAAATTAAATATCTCCCATAGCAGTCATTCCTGAACTAGATTCCAAATGGGAAATTTGAGGGATTGGAAAACTTAGTAGATCATCTTTTTTGCTTCAGAGTTATTTATTTTTAAGGCAAGCCTAAGCTTAGTACAAAACTAATACCCACACACAGATATTGTCAAGGTGCATCAATGCGCGGGGTGTGTTTGTGTCTTTCCCCTAATACATTAAGGTTTGATGTATCTGCATAAAATTCACAGGAGATAAAGGGGAGGGAGACGCTTAGTGAGTGAGCTAACTGGTCTACTTTTCTATAAAAACTCTGTCCTGGACAGTTAGAGATCTCTTCTATTCAGCGCAAAGTTCTAGAGACTTCTTTATTCACCTTGAACACCTTGTATTTGTCCAAAAAGAACTCAGGCTCACTACTTTGCAATTTGCTTGATCTTTTCTTTCAACCCTGTCTCAGGAAGGGTAGCCTAAACATTTGAAATACAGTAATAACTCCAAGTCATTTCTATTTCTTATTCCACCCTGTCTCTTCATCCCACCATATTGTTTCTTCAAAGGATCCCCAAGATGCCATCCCCAGAGGAACCATGCTGGCCATTTTCATCACCACTGTCGCTTACATAGGAGTTGCTATTTGTGTAGGTGAGTTGTATGTCTCCGGTGTCCGAATGCCAGAATTACAAGGAGTCTGGTTGTTCTTATGTCCAGTGGGCTTTCAGTGGGTAGAAAGGTTTTTTTTAAAGACAACATTTTTAATTCCCTTCCTGGGTGCTTTAGGGGTTTGAATGCAATTAAGCTGTATTACAGGTGTCTCTGGGTCAGGGCTAGGGTAGAGTTAATCAGATTGTTATTCCACATGAACACAAAGAGAATCCCATTTAGTTACTCTAGGTGATAACCCCACTGCCAAAGGAGCCACCATTCCCAGCATCCACCTCCCTTGCCATGGGAGGCAGGTGAGAAACAGAGCGAGAGAAAAGAAGCCAGAAATAAAACAAAACAAAAACAAAAATAAAAGCCTTAGGAATGTATGAAAGACATAGAATTGATGGCTGTATCTTCTCCTTGCACTACTGTCCCTGATATGGAAATGTCACTATCACAAGTTGGCAGGAAATCAGAACAAGACCCAGCTGCCAGCAGTGTGGGTGGTCAGCCCCCACATTGCTCAGTAAGCGGAAAATATGTGGATGCACCTGCTGTTCCCAAGCTGACTTTCATTCGACCTGCTGTCTGCAGCCACACCTCCTCCTGGTTGGGGGTCACCTCATGCTTATGCCACAGTAGGAGAGGAAGAAATGTGGAACATCCAGAGAAGAAAACTCTTGTCTGTGCACACTCGGGAATATGGGTCCCCACTGCAGAAGCCCAAATGACCATTTTACCGAAGGGCACATCCCAACTGTACTCTGCTAAAGGAAATTGGGGAAGTGCATTTATATTACTTTGGCTTCTGGAGAAAAAAGCAAAACCGTTAACTTCTCTCACTGTCTCTTATTTGAGGAAATTGGATAATGTTAGGTGTATTGGTGTGGCATTTCCAAGTTGAGTTACATGTAAAGAGATTTTATTCCAATACTTTAGAAAATTGACACATTTTAAAATGACATTGAAACCACCTTAAGTTAAATTTCCCAAATGATTTCCTATCTCACACAATGTAAAAATGAAGGAACGAGTAAAGTTATAGACCTGATTTGAGAGATTCTTCCAGTTTTTGCCTGGAAGAAAATTCCCTTTCTATACTTTTCCCTGGAGAGGAGGATAGTCCTGGGGTCCTTGGCCTGTCATTAGTGCAAGTTATGGCTCATAGCTCGGCTTCACGGAAATTTAGGGAGTTGTATTGCACAGAAGCCAAAATATATGCTTCCAAAAAGTCAGCTCAACATAAATGAACAATGCAAAAAGGTAAAATCGGGAACAGATTGTTTTGCTTGGTAACCAACATTCATAATTTCAACTGTTTAAGCAGAGGCTAGGAGGCCACCCCTCAGGGCTATGTAAACAGGATTCCGGTACTGATTATTTTACTCTTCCAACTCGAAGATCCTATTGTTTTTAAATCTTTTGCAGATTCACAGGATATGAGTTCTATGGATAAAATTGAGGGTTCCCATTAGTACCTGTCACTGGGACCTCTCTTAAAGTTATTAGCAAGAATGAAAATTCATACCGGCTAGAGTTTGAAAAGCAAAATGAACAGTTTTATTGGTTGGAATTTAGTTTGTAAAATATTTATCCTTCAGGTAGTTCAGAAAAGTTTCTACATATTTTCCACATATAATCATATATTTCAATAATCCTATCAAATACATAGCGGCAGAGATTATAGTTACAAAATTCATAAGGAAAGTCTGTTAAAAAAATATATATCAAGGATCTTTAAAAAGTTCATAACTCCATTTCTAGGAATCTATCCTAGAGAAATATTTTGAAATAGAGAAGAAAAAATTTGTGCACAAAGATATTCATCATAGAATGTTTATAATGGAAAATAACAGAAATATCAAAATAGATAAAAGTAATGGAATAAACTGATATTTGGTCGAATATTATTTGACCATTAATATTACCAAGGAAATCTCAATATTTTATCCCCAAACATTTTCTTTATTTTTTAAACCTTTAAAATTCTATATAAAGTTGAATTATAACTCTTTAAAAAAATTATGCAAGGACTATCATCAGTTGAAAACAAGGGCTCAGGTCTCTTAATTACTAGAATTCAATAATGCCATCCCTTAGTTCTCTTGCAGATGAGGAAATAAATCCTTCTACCTGAAAAACACCTAGTCAGTAGCACCATGCCAGAAATATGAATTGAATATTATGTGCAAAGCACTGCCATGTGCATTTCAGAAAGTAAAGGTTGGAGAGTTCCAACCCCCAGGTGTCTTACAAAGGTAGGTGAGAGCTTGGACTTAAACCCCCCAAGGCAGTAGAAGTGGCAGAGCAGACTGTCAGAGACAGGGGGTGTTCTGGAGCCTCTGAGGATGGGAAACTTCAGGTACCATGTCCCTAGGATGACAAGAGAGGATGCGGTGGACCTGCTCAGACTCAAAGTAAACTATGTTTTCAGAAGAAAATCCCATGGGAGCAGAACGCTTATAAAGAAATGATGAGCCACGGTTGTTTCCTCAGGGGCCTGTGTGGTCCGAGACGCCACCGGAAGCATGAATGATACCATCATTTCTGGGATGAACTGCAATGGTTCAGCAGCCTGTGGGTTGGGCTACGACTTCTCAAGATGTCGACATGAACCATGTCAGTATGGGCTGATGAACAATTTCCAGGTTTGAACAGAAAAAAAAAAGTTTCTTTCTTTTTGCTATTTGTGTAGGTAAGTTGTATGTCTCTGGTGTCAGGATGCCAGGTTTAAAGGTTTCATTTGTAGAATGTCATGTGTAGTATAATGTTTCATTTGTAGAATGTCATTTGTAACTTCTGACTTTGCAACTGATTAATTATTGGTCCATTTGAATTCAGCAAGGAACAATTTGTGCGTGAGGGAAGGGAGCTCCATAGACATTATGTGGCGGCAAATCCTGTGGTTACATTTACTGTGGTGGGGAGAGAGCAGGCAGTTGTATGAATTGCATCACCAGGGAAAGATTACCACCCGACATATTGCATCTTCCAATCAATGGTGCCAGATTTCATGGTGGGGAGAAGGAGAGACTTAGATAGTTGGTATTTGGAATGCACTTTGTGCATGGATCTCAGTTTTGGGAAAGTCCCTGACATGATCCTGGGGTGCCTGGAAAACAGGGCCAAGAGGGACATTGTGAGTGGCAGAAGGGGGATGGAACAAGAGAAGTTGGGAAAACTGTGGAACTTGAAACATCAGTTTGTCTGAATGATTGGTGAGCGGAGGGAGAGGCAAATTTGTCATGAAGTCTTCATTCATCTATTTTAACAACCAAAAAAGAGAAATTAACTCAGCCGAAGTCATTATTCCAAAATATGACTTAAATTGATAGAATCTCATCGTGTCTCAGATCTAAAATTATATTTAATGAGCACAGAGAAAGCAAAGGTTTGAAAAGCCTCTACGTGCAGGAAGAACAAGAAAGGCAAAAGCTTTTCAAAAGACTGGGAAACAGCTGAGCCCTCCCCAAACCTTATTAAAATACCACTTTCTGCTCCACAGAATTTCCCATTGTCAAAGAAACATATGCTCCCAAAGAAGGGGGGAAATGTTGTCAAAATCCTTGAAACCATTTCCTTCTTCATTTTTTTCCAGTATCTTCTGGAGGTATTGTGGTGAGCATTTCCTATTTTCATAAACAACGACAACAAAATGGCCATTTCCATTTTGAAAAAACAAATATGAAGAACTTGAGAATGAAGCAGGGCAAGGGGGTTGGAATCTGATTAGAAGCAATTGGCTTATAAAGGAGATTCCAAATCATGGAAAGTAGAAGGGGAAGCATTTGCATAAGATTTTGGCTTTGTTTGTTTGTTTGTTTTGTCTGTTGGATGAGTCTCCTTACTTGAACATCTTTTCCCAAGGTCATGAGCATGGTGTCAGGATTTGGCCCCCTCATCACTGCTGGCATCTTTTCTGCAACACTCTCCTCAGCCCTGGCCTCCCTCGTCAGCGCACCCAAAGTGTTCCAGGTGACATAAGCCAAGAGCACGTGCTTCTCCCTACGTCCGTTTCCACTGAACGTGGATCAAGCTGAAATATTTGTTCTCACCAGCCATCATTTTCCAAAACAGTTTAATGTTTGCATCTGGCTCAAATGCTGTCTGCCACATAGTCAAGATCGATTCAAATAATATAAAGAATGATAAACTGCTGTGTTAACTTGTGCCTGTATTGTCTATCACTTCATCTTTCTCCAAATCTTCTTGTTTGAATCACCTAGGGAAAATGACTGTGCATGGATATAAATGACAAATTTCTCCTCTTCTTTTCCATTAGGCTCTGTGCAAGGACAACATCTACAAAGCCCTGCAGTTCTTTGCAAAGGGATATGGGAAGAACAATGAACCCCTGAGAGGATACTTTCTCACTTTCGTTATAGCCATCGCGTTCATTCTTATTGGTTCGTGATTTTCTTGTGCTTACTGAAAGCTAGAGAATTCTTCTGATTACTGGTAGGGTTTTCCTTTCAGCTTGAGGAATTACCTGTTTTCTGTTTAATATCCCAATTGGGCATATTGGAGTCTGTCTAAGAAGGAAATGAGGAATCCTTGTGTGCAGACAGCCTTTGAGGACTTGAGGTAGACTTTGGACTTTAATCTCTTCTTTGAATCCGAATGTTGGAAATCCATCCAACCAAATGCAACCCAAATCCTTCCTCCAAGCTGCCTGATATCCTCTAATTCTAGAGTCTTCCCCAGCTGCCACCTGTCTCCACATCTCCTGGCCTGGCAGCTACCAGGAGAATTAAAGTGTCGTTTACAAAATGTTGGTCCATTGACCACCTATATCAGAATCAGAATCACTTGGGGGTTTGTTAATGTGTTGATTTTTCAGACCCAACCCCAGAGAGGATAAGGGCATAAGGAATCTGCATGTATACAAGCTCCTCAAGAGATCTGTACACTGAGGTTTGAGAACCCCTTGCCCAGACTATCATCTCGGCTCCCTCGCCCTCTCCCTCTAAGCAATATAGAAACAGCTGCATAATCTTGGAGAGGCACATTCATCAACTTTAGCCTGCACATTCCTCATTCCTCCCTAAGGTGCCACCTTTGCTGGTGAGCATATCAGATGAAAAGAAGCAAAACGCAAGGCCATGGTAACTCTGTCTAGAAGGGCAGAGCCTTCCTCAGCGCAGTGGCACCAAACAATAAAGGCTCCTCATCATCACATAAACTCAGGAAGTGACTGTAATTCCTGAATCCTCATGAGATTTCTACAAGGTTGAAGAGGGGGAAGATATGACTATGTTTGTTAGATTTTTTAAAAATTAAACAAAAAGCGATTATGTACAGAAATGTTTCCATTACATAACTTAAAGACCTCGGGCGCCTGGGTGGCTCAGTTGGTTAAGCGACTGCCTTCGGCTCAGGTCGTGATCCTGGAGTCCCGGGATCGAGTCCCACATCGGGCTCCCTGCTCAGCGGGGAGTCTGCTTCTCCCTCTGACCTTTCTCTCTCTCTCATTCTCTCTCTCAAATAAATAAATAAAATCTTAAAAAAAAAAGACCTCAAATCATTCCCCTATAATGTATTTATGTGATCAAATAGCCAAAGTGTTAAAAAAAATTGTATAAATTAAATATCATCCTTAAAAATGACTCACAACAACGTACATGAGCTTCATGGCAACTATTTTTGCCTACTTCCCTGCTGGCATCTATGATCTAGAATCACACCCAGCTGCCGCTTGCATTTGCATCACTGAGGTTGATAAATGAGAATGTTACTAAATTATTTCTTATACAGCAAACCATTCAGCTAGGATTAAATTATACCAGATATTTAGCTACTGGGGTGAATATTTTTTTGGCAAACCTTGAAAGGTAGAATGCTCTCGAAATGTTAAGAAAAGGGCAAAGGACTAGCAAGAGTTCTGCGAGTCAGGGGGAGCAAGTTAGACATGGAAATTTCCAATTAAGCATTTCGGGTGCCCTGGTATTTAACTGATCTGTTGTCCTGTAGAGCTTTTTGCTTATATCCACAGCAGAGAAAGATTGCAGGATGTGGTACCTCTGCAAGAGCGACAGGGGAGTTTATCGTCTGCCCAGTCGCCAAACCCTCCACCCATGCCCATTTGAATGTTTGCTAGGTAGAGGTCTTGTCTATCGTCTATTTTCTCTCATTGGGAGGTATTCTTGCTCCTTGCTTTATGGAAACCCTGGCTGAGAATATATTTTTAAATGAATGCAGTCCCAAAGAAAAATCACTAACTTCTTAAACTTTGACAGCTGCTAGCTATGTTTTCAATTTCCAAATGAAGCCAAGCTTCCAGGCTCTGACAGCTGTTCAGCCCCTGGTCTCATCACTCACACGGACATGCTCACTTGTGCTTCTTTTACAGCGGAACTGAACACCATTGCCCCCATCATCTCCAACTTCTTCCTGGCCTCATACGCCCTTATTAATTTCTCCTGCTTCCATGCCTCGTATGCCAAATCTCCGGGTAAGTTGACTCTTCAAAACTAAAAGAAGCCTAAGCAGACAGTTAGTTTGTCTCAATAAGATGAAGTAAGTCAGTGAAAAGTGCTCAATCTGTGTTTATATGTTTCCTTATATCCTAGTGGGCAGCATAATCCACTTTATTTTGGTGAGTTGGAGAGGGGGTGACTTCTGAAATAGAAAAAGAGTCATTTGAGCAATGGCCTTTTTGACCAACCGTAAAGTCAATTTTCTCCTGTGGCAATAAATTATTCATTGCAAGAGAAACCACATTTATTTCAGCAGTAGAAAAACACCACTATTTATTTCCAGGGTGAAAGTGACCACAGAAGTGGAATAAATGTATATATTTGAAACTTCCTTACTATCAATTTGTTTCCTGCCCATGGTGCAGAAGAGAAGGATGAGTAGTTCCCATAATTACCTGCTGAGTGCAGTCAATGCAGATTCGTGCTGAAGCCGGTGGCATCCCTGCCCTCCGCAGACTGTGGGTGAAAGAGGTGCAGAATTTCACACCAAATAACCTTCCCTATCTCGCCACCTCTCACCTCTGCCTCGCTTTCATCAGCTATTAGAATTCCTTCTGCCTTTCCACCAGAATAGATACTCGTCACTATTGACCTTCAGAAAGTTCTTCACCACAAGGGCCTTTATCAGGGATATGAACACATTTCTGTGTGGTCTGTGTGGTCTCAAGCCTCTTTCGGGAAACCTGCTGCCCGTGAGACACAATACGGATGGAAGGGGAGCTTTCGTCCACCCAAGGCCACAAGGCTCCAGAAGATAACTGAGGAATTTTTATTTCTGTCGTGTTGTCTTCTTTTAAGCAAAGAACAGAAAGTTCTAGTCAGTGAACACAAGTCATAGAAATGTGTGCCTCCATGCCATGTTATGTTCATCTTTGAAAAAACAAGGTGAAGGGTGCCTGAGTGGCTCAGTCGGTTGAGGATCTGCCTTCGGCTCAGGTCATGATCTCAGGGTCCTGGGATCGAGCCCGAGGCTGGACTCCCTGCTTATTGGGGAGTCGGCTTCTCCCTCTCCCTCTGCCTGCTGCTCTGCCTACTTGTGTTCTCTATCTCTCAATCAAATAAATAAATAAAATCTTTAAAAAAAAGGTGAAATAATAGAGTAGGTAAGGGAAAGAGTGGGAAGGAAGAAGAGAAACGGGAAGAGAGAAAAAGAAAGAGGGGGAAAAATAGCAGACCGAATAGAGACAGGTGGATACACAAAGCCACGAAATGACACACACACACAGTCAGACTCAGAAAAATAAGGGCATTTTCAGGGATGTCCTCAAAGTGCTATTTCCATCTTGTGGGCATTTCAGAAATTCCCCTTAAAGACTTGGAAAGCTCTGTTGTATTTTGGCAACTCCAAATTTAAAATGTACCTCACCCATCGTCCAAATGCCCTTCAAATCATAGCTTCCCCAGCTAGACGCTGCTGTCTCCCAGCTTCTGCATGGCAGGAAACTAATAGAACAGGGGACACTCCCATGCATATATGAACCGTGAGAAATATTTTCACTGTAAAATGCAAAATCTTATTAATGCATTGGGTTTAAGAAGCCTTTGGCGAAAAACGTCTCCCTCTTTTTCCATAGATTATTATTTCTGAGAGGGCAAGTACTGTCCTCTTAAGGTAAAGACAGAGCTTGCAGGCAGTTAGTGGCTTGACTTCTGATGATGCTCTGCCTTCTCCATGGGAACAATAAGCCCATTGTCTTAACTGCCTCTTTTCTTGGGCCACCAAGCAGTGTCTCCCCCTCCTTCCCACTAGACCCCACTCTTTTCATCTCTCCTGCCTCCTTTCAGCTCCTGATGGTATAGCTAGCAGAAGCTTAAGGTGTCATAGCCGGGGAAGACAATTGGGGCGTGCAGGACATACGAAAAGGCCATAAGTGACACGTTTTCTGTATTTCACAGCATTCTTATTTGATGTACCTTCCTAAGCCAGGGACCCGAGATCACAGAAAACTAATAACAGAATTGGGAGCTTGATCCAAAAGTTCTGATTTTTATTCTAGGAAAAACTGCTGCCTGCATGCTAATCATATGCGGTGGTATAGAGCGATAGTGTGAAAGTTTTTCTTATGCACCGAGATATTTTTTTCTTTCAGGATGGAGACCTGCATATGGAATTTACAACATGTGGGTATCTCTTTTTGGAGCTATTTTGTGCTGTGCAGTTATGTTTGTCATCAACTGGTGGGCAGCTGTTATCACCTATGTCATTGAGTTCTTCCTCTACATCTACGTGACTTATAAGAAGCCCGGTAAGATGAGAGGAGGGGTTTTTGAAAGCAACCATTCATTCAACAAATGTTTATTGAGCAGCCCCTATGTACTTAGGTGTGCCATGTGAATGGTGGATGTTAATAATACAATACAGCATAATAATATTTAACCATGTTGAGCACCTGTTATTTACCATGCCTTCATTGAATCCTCACAATAATGCTATATATTAGGTATTATTAGACCCATTTTACAGATGAAGAAACTGGAGTTCAAAGAGTTGACTGCTTGCCGAGGTAACAGGATGTGATGGAGTTGACATTTTAAGTAGAATGTATGATACCAAACCCCATACACTTTCCATTATATCACCTTCTAAAAATCCTGATAAATAAGATATAATCCCTGTCCTTAAGGAGTTCACTGACTCACACACAAGCAACTAACCATAATGCAATATAGTAAGTACCATGCAATGGCATGAGAAAATTACTGAGAAGAGGAGAGAGAGTGATTAGCTCTGACTAGAGTTGTCCAGGAAGTCTCTTCTGGTTCATGGCTTGTATTCCCAGAGCCAACACTCAGTAGGTACTTAATAAATATTTGTTGAATGAACAAATAAGCTACTTAAAAAAAAGACAAGAGACTAGGGGTTGTTTAATCAGATAGAGCCCGGGAAGGTTATTCTGGGCCGAAGGAGAAGCATGAGTGAAGTTAGAAGGCATGCAAAGACGTGGCATATGTAGGAAGCTTCAAGGCCTGTAACATGGATGGAGTTTTTGTGTGCTAAGGAGAAGGGGCATGAGGTAAGCCTGGAAGAGTAGGTTGGGGCCAGATAAGTAAGAAACATAAATGTCATGCTAAGGAATATGTGAACAACAAGAGGCTGCCATAGATCACTCAATTATATCTGAACTTCGGATGTTAACTTTAGAATCAACGAGAAGGAGGGACTGAAGCTGTGGTACAGGGAAGCCCAGTCTCGGGAGTCTGACAGGCCCAAGCCACCCTCACATGTCCCTTACCTGTACTGCACAGGAAAGGAGAGAAGAAAGGAGAAAGTAACTAACTTGGAGGGATTTTTTCCCTGTTTTTCTTCATTCCTTTATGCATCAGGCATAATTTATGTATGGTAAAATTCACCTTTTAGATGTACAGTCTATAGGTTTTGACAAACTTCAACAGTCTTGTAACCACCATCACAATCAAGACAGAGGACATTCCCATCATCATTAAAAGGTCCCTTTACACTCCCATGTAGTCGATCTCTTCACCTCAACTTAGCCCCTAGTAACCACTGTTCTGATTTCTGTCACTATACCTTTGCCTTTTCAGAATATGACGTGGAATCGTGTAGTATGTAGCCTTTGTGTGTGCTTCCTTTCACCTAATATGATGTTTTTAGATTCATCCATGTTGTTGTATGTGTAAGTGGTTTGTTCGTTTATGTTGAGTAGTATTTCATTGTATGAATATATCTCAAATTATTAAAAAATGTATTTGCCAGCTGATGGACATCTGGGTTGTTTCCAGCTTGGGATGATTATATATGAAGCCGTTATAAACATGCAGACAGAGGACTATAATGTGGACCTCTGTTTTCATTTCTCTAGGAGTGGGATATCTAAGGGTGGAATTTCTGACTATAAAATAAGAGTATGTATCTTCATAAGAAACTGCCAAACTGTTTTCCACAGAAGCAGTGTCATCTTTTATTCCCACCAGCAATGAACGAAAGTCCTCATTGCTCCACATCCTTGTCAGCACTTAGTATAGTCCGTTGATTAAGAAAAAAAAAGTTCTAATAGATGTATAGTACTATCATTTTGCTTTGCCTTGCATTTTCCTAATGACTAACGATGAACACCTTATTTGCCATCCATATATCCTCTTCAGTCAAATGTCTGTTTAAATCTTGTCCCCATTTTTTTGAGTTGTTTGTTTTCTTATCATAGCAGTTGTGAGGGTTCTTTATGTATTCTAGATGCAAATCCTTTAGCTGTATGTGTTTTGCAAATATTTTCTACAGGACTATGACTTGCCTTTTCATTTTCCTTACAGTTTGTTTTGAAGAGCAGATATTCTTAATTTCTATAAAGTCTAATTTATCATTTTTTTGCTTTTATGATTTGGTTTTTTGCTTCTAATCTATCTTTCCCTAACCCAAGGTCACAAATTTCTTCTAAAAGTTTAAAGCTTTAGATTTTAAATTTATGTCCATTATCCAATTTGAGTTAATTTTTATATATGGTGTGAGGAATGGTAAAAGGTTCATTTTTTTTATTTGCAGATATCCAATTGACTAGTAGGATTTTTATTACAATAAGATAATCTAAGGTATGCTAAATACCTGGTGCTAATTACCAAGTCAACCCTTAGGCAATATTAATCCTTTTTATCTCCAGGTAATTATTCCCCACCATTTCCCTGACTCTTGTAAGCAAGACTAGGGAGATTACTCTATCTGCCATCTGGAGTAAATCTGTACATTCCCACCAGAGACTTCCTGATGGGAGGTTCCATCTAATATTTAATTTATTTATATTTTTTTCAAAAAAGGGTAGGGAAAAAAGAGGGGTAGGAGATGGTAGTACTTAATTCCTTCATTACGAAGATTAGGTCCTAAAAGATCAAATTAAAATGTTTGCTGAACCCTCTTCATGGATACCCAAAAAAGTAAGAATTCCTGAGCTATTCAGTTTTACTATTCAAAATATAAAGATGGCTGCACATGATCCATGTCTACAGAAATGACTCTTTTCAATTCAAGAATTTGTGAAGACCCTTTGAATTTATTTAGAGGCTGACCATTTTTCCAAGTCTATCCACTCACAATGTGGTTATCACATAGCCTCTCCCACCAAGCAAAATTTCTGGGGCTGCAGCTTTAAAGTCTGATCCTTACCTGGAAAGAGCCATCCACTTCTAAGAATTCATAAAGTGTTCATAGAAGGACACAGTGCTCTTTCTAGGAAATACTACATTGTATTTTCTCTAATTTGGGCACTCCTCACCGATGACTTAGCCAAGGAAAATCATAGAAGGCAATGGTTTATAAAAATTATTCACAGTATACAGAGGGAGGGTCAATGCTTTTGATGCCAAATTCTTCTGTTGTCCACAGATGTGAACTGGGGCTCCTCCACACAGGCTCTTTCCTACGTCAGTGCATTAGACAACGCCCTGGAATTAACTACCGTGGAAGACCACGTGAAAAATTTCAGGTAAAGTTGGCTTCTCAGGCATCCTGGTGTCACTCCACATTAGAAGTGGCTTTCCTTTAGGGGAGACAGATGCACTCAAGTAGTGATATGCTTTATGGGTACATTCTAAGACTAGTGAGTCCTACAAACCTGCCTCATTTTCCCGACAACATCTCTGTGAATGAGTGTTCTTCTCTTCCACTCTGAGCTATGCCCACTCCCAGCTATAAACCGTCATAATGCTGGGTGTCACCTTCCAAGCACAGAGATAGAGAGGTGATCTCAGGCTGTGATTCCAGAGAGATGCCCCCCAAACACCTTAATCCTTGGTGCTGTCTCCATTCAGCTTAAGGTGCTGTGGCTTACTGAATCTCTTAGGAAAAGCAACATTTTAAACTCTTCATTAGTTATATCTTATTTTGAATGGAACCCCCAAAAACAAGCTTTGCAAGGAGGATGAAGGAAAGCAGCATGAAGATACCAGCTGGAGACTGACAGGTGGTTTGGGGATTTAGGACAGGGTAGTGCCTGGAGAGAAAAAGACAGGGGGAACCCAAGACTGCCTTTTCCTCACTTCACATTTTTGCCATCACTAATGAACTAAGAATACAAAGATGGCAAGATGAACCAGTAGGATGATTCAAGAATTCTGATATTCAAAAAATATTTAGGGGAGAGCTTGTCCCAGTTTGCCCAACCCTCCATTCCTGCCATTTCCCCTGGGGCTGTCCTGGCTCATAGGCTTCTGGCAATGGCCAGTTCTTATATATTCTTTTCTCCATTTCCAGGCCCCAGTGCATTGTCTTAACAGGGGGACCTATGACAAGACCCGCTCTCTTGGACATTACTCATGCCTTTACCAAGAACAGTGGCCTTTGCATCTGCTGTGAAGTCTTTGTGGTAAGAGACACTTCATCCCAGGAAGGTGCTTCCCTCCCTGCTCACCTTGTGTTGTTTTAGGCAAGCCAGGCGGGTACAGGCAGGGATAGGAAAATGGCAAGGCAGTTTGGACAAGAGCCCTTTTCCTTGATTCATAGAGCAAGGACTGGCAAGGGCCGTGATCCTGAATTTAGACGAGTGGCGAAAAAGTGTTTCAGATTTCATAGGAGACCAACTAAAAGTGATAAATATTTCCAAATGATGGCCTTTGAGACAAGAAAAAGGGAATAGGCTCAGAAATAAAATGAAGACATTTGAGGTGGTAACTGTCCACAGAAATATAAAAGGATGGAATGAGCCAGAGAGTGCTATTATATAGATTAACTGATGAGGAGAAAACCAGACATAATATCCTAAAATGACAGCACATAGAATTTAGATTAAATATTTGGATAAAATTGATGACACTATAGATATCTAAGGAATTAAACCAAGTTTCCCATGCCTTGGATAAACATTCAGAGATGAATGAGTTCC
The DNA here is from genome assembly GCF_009762305.2 of Zalophus californianus. Lineage (NCBI taxonomy): Eukaryota > Metazoa > Chordata > Mammalia > Carnivora > Otariidae > Zalophus > Zalophus californianus. The sequence goes on from NC_045600.1 coordinate 89,716,123, forward strand.
TTTTGTTCAGGAAGTATGTGGTAGACTAACAGTAACTTACTGGTGGTTTTCCCAGGAGGCATTCAAAGTAGATGCTAAAAATTTAACCATAGTTATTGACCAATCACCAATCTCTAAAGTGAGGAGAAAGCATTAAAATTATAAGAAAAAAGTAAGCCTAGGTCCTCCAAACCAGTCTATCTCTGCTGTGTTCCCGTAACAATCTCACTCTATCTCTCTCTCTGTGTCTCTGTCTGTCTCTCTCATACACACGCACATGCCACTCAAAATCCTTAGCTACTTCAATGAATTATTTTTAGTACATACCTGTTCCTCAAGGCATTTTCCTGCAATTTTTCTTGTTTGACCTATATTACAGCCTAGTGAGGCAGGGAGGAAAAAGAATCTCTGTTTTCATCTTACTGGATGGAAAAGTAAGATTTAAGAAAATGAAATTCTTGCACAGGGTCACGTGACAAGAAAGTGACAGAACTGGGATGTCAGTCCAGGCCACCCAACTGTGCTCTGTGTTACCTCATGAGAAGAAAATCTTAGCAGACTTGTGTCCCTGGGAGTGCCGATAGAATCGGGTGCCACTACCAAAACTTCCAACACCTGCCAGGGAGTAGGGCTGACAGGAAGCCATGTAATTCTGGAGCCAGTCGGCTGTGCCATGATGTGGGGATAAATTTACCACACATCATCCTGACCAGGACTTAAGCATCTTTTTATTTTTATTTTTTTATTTTTTTAAAGATTTTATTTATTTATTTGAGAGAGAGAGAATGAGAGACAGAGAGCACGAGAGGGAAGAGGGTCAGGGGGAGAGGCAGACTCCCTGCTGAGCGGGGAGCCCGATGCGGGACTCGATCCCGGGACTCCAGAATCATGACCCGAGCCGAAGGCCGTCGCTTAACCAACTGAGCCACCCAGGCGCCCTAAGCATCTTTTTATACTTGGCAATACTCTAAATGCTATATGAAGCAATTGGTCATATTCTCCTTCCTCTCGATGCTTATATGCTAGTAACTGAGACAATATAACTCAACACAATTATCTGGAAGGGAGTGGAAGGAACCTTACTGACTACGTAAGATTGACAGGATAAGTAATGACCCACTGTGACTCCAGAGGATTTTTAAAAATCTCTCATATTACCAACCTCAGTGCCCTGGATTACTGAATTTCATTTTGGCCAATATAATACAGGGCTGGTTTTGATGGGATAAGCAGTTTGGGGTGTTTTTCTTCTCCAGCAATTTAGAGAAAACTTAGTTTAGCAGGCAATAAAATATCTTTAGGACAGGAGAAATGAACTGAGAGTGGGAAGAGTCATATATTGGCAAGGGAGAAAAGGTCTTTTCATAGAGACAGGAGCTATTGCTTTTAATTAACCCTTTGCTGCTTTCGCGCTAATAAAAGGGCGGGATTGTGCGATATCATATGAAGTAGGCTCCTTTGTCTGTGCCTACGATGGCCCTGTTGTTCGACATGTATATTGGACCATGTTATATATCACTGTGCTGGTCTCTCTGAGTAAGGCCCGTGAGTCATGCTCCCAGGTTCTGAGCTTCTCTTGAGGACAGAAAATAGTTACTACATCAGTTAATGACTTTCCAGTTAGTTACTGTCTGTGAACCCCTGGGGCTGCAGATGCCATCAGCATTTTTCAACTCTAGGCTCAGTCATCAATCATCTTTGCAAAGAAACAGATGGAAGGGGGCGTGGGGGAAGTCAGCTGCATACCCTTAGAAAACTTTTTCCAAAAGCACAGTTGTTGGTATTTGGGCCAACCTTATTGGAAGGTTAAATAGGAGTGATGATCTTGAGAGGTAACAATGCAGTTCTTAACTCTGGGTAGTTGGCTTCTGAGACACAAGGTCAATTCTGAATCACTATTTGCCACCTATTGGCTGAATCACTGTTTGCCGCCTGTTAGAGTCCCTTAGGTGCAAAATTTAATCTTTCTGGGCCTCAATTTTCTCTCTTTCTTTATAAAATGGGAATCCTGATAATAATAGCAGCTATGTTGTAGAGCTGTTGTGAGAATTCTATCAGGTGAGTTTTCCAGGGCTCGGCGCAGCACCTGTCAAATAGTAAATGCTCAACTAATTGTACTTGTTACTGTTGGAACTGCTATTTTCATCACCATTATTTTTGGTATACCATAGTTGGCCATTTTCACTCCAAAAATATATCCCTTTCAACAAAAACCAGAAACATGATTTCTTAGGGAAACCAGATCCCGGCACGGATTTTGCACTTTTTTAAGTATCCAACATGATCACGATAGAACAGTGAGCTACATATTCCCTCTGACTAATCATAGGACGGCAGGCTCTGTGCTCCGTCCCTCTCGTGGCCTTTCAGTGCTAACTTGAAATGTGGTTACACTACAAGGAAGGAGCAAGACCCAGAGCTCACTAGAATTTCATTGCTAGTGGGTAGATGGAAAGCATGTGGCTACAGCTGCCATTTTCTACAGCAAAGGCTTTTTAATTTTATTTTATTATGTTATGTTAGTAACCATTCATTACATCATAGTTTTTGATGTAGTGTTCCATGATTCCTTGTTTGTGTATAACACCCAGTGCTCCACGCAGAACATGCCCTCTTTAATACCCATCACCAGGCTAACCCATCCCCCCACCCCCCTCCCCTCTAGAACCCTCAGTTTGTTTCTCAGAGTCCATTGTCTCTCATGGTTCGTCTCCCCCTCCGATTTCCCCCCTTTCATTTTTCCCTTCCTACTATCTTCTTTTTTTAGCAAAGGCGTTTTTAAAAGGCATTTTTAAAAGATTAGACATCATGGCCCTCAGAGCTGCGGAAATTGAAATGGAAAGAGTTATTCTTTTTGCTGGACCCCAAGCCCCCACTGTGTCCTTCCAGCTCTCCAACTAACTCTTAAACTCGCCCATCAGCACCTCTTCCTCCTTCTTGCTTCTTTTCTACCCAGCTTGGATATTTCAGAAGTATCCTTCATCATTCAGATACGGGCATCTTTTTTTAAGGAATCCAGTAGGTAACTTACAATATTGTCTACTCTTCTCCTTTGAATTACCACATGAAAATCATCAACATACTTATATCCCAAGAGGCTTTATATTGAACAAAAGTAATTTTCTTCTTCTACTGTGCTTCATTCCTATCATTGCAGAAAGATCAGAGGGAGTAGAACTCCACATTTCTAGTGTCATCTCATATTGTCAAGCATAGTTTAGTGTGGGGATTCAGCAACAGGCAAGTATTAAGTCAGGGCTTGCAAACTCCACCGATTCTACCCTGTGTACCATGACCTAAAAACACAGTGTTTCTTTGTCAGTCAGTTTCCTCGCTTATTTATAGGAGTTAGAAAGACAATAAAACCCATCATTGCAATAACTTAGTTTGGGCTCATGATGCCTTTTTTCTCTGGGTACACTATGTTTGGTTCTAAAAATTGTAAGGTGCGAGGTCACATTTCTCTTCCCCATGTGGGAAGGCGTCCTGCGGGCATCAACAGAACCTCACTCCTATACTTCTCAGGTTTTTGTTTTTTGTTTTGTTTTGTTTTTGTTTTTATTTGTTTGACAGAGAGAGACACGGCGAGAGAGGGAACACAAGCAGGGGGAGGGGGAGAGGGAGAAGCAGGCTTCCCGCCGAGCAGGGAGCCCAATGCGGGGCTCGATCCCAGGACCCCGGGATCATGACCCGAGCGGAAGGCAGACGTTTAACGCTTAACAACTGAGCTACCCAGGCACCCCTATACTTCTCAGTTTTAGTTTAAAGGCAGGGTATTTTTCATTAAAACAAATCAAAGATAAATATACCTTAAAGATGGAAACTTGATCCAATTGATCTGGGATTTAGAATGCAAATCAGATAAAGCCTTTATTGTCCCCCAAATGCAACACTTACCTCTTTTCTAAATGTTGTTTGTCTTAAAATTGCAAAAGGCTTTCAAGTGTGCAGTGGCATCTTTTATTAAGTACATTTTGTTTTCCTGGTGGCTGAAAAATAAAGTTTTTTTTTTTAGATTGCTTCTATTTTTTTATTTTGAAACATTAAGAAGAATATTAGGTCGAATCATGAAATTTACATTTTTGTGGGTCAAAACTGTGGAACACTGGCAATTTCGTATGATTAAACTATATAAAATTAAATGACACCCATATTCTACTTACTGTAATTAATGACTGTTAACATTTTTGACACAGATGTCCCTACTCACTTTTAAAATGGAATACACCAACATCGCTCAAGTCCCTGTTATAACCACTTTGCTCATGGTTCTCTCCCTCTCCAAAGGCAATTTTATCTGAGGTTTATTGCTGTTCTGCTACTCATTTCACCTACGTGTACCAAGATGTAGATCTATTTTGACTAATGTTTCCTACTCTTTCACACCCTTTAAACCTTGATTGTCCTGTTCTTCCCTCTCACAGTAAAGGAGATGACAGATAGTTTTTGACCAGCTTCCTCATGTAGATCCCCTTTTAACAAAATTTCACCCTTACTGTGTCCCTTTCTCTTTTTTCTTAAAATTTATAAAATATTATAAAATATCTATATTTATAAAATATCTTAATAAAACCTAAAGCTCTATTTGAATTCAAAGATGCTCTTCAGAAAACTCAGGGAACGCAACCAACTCCTGTACTGTTCAAGCACAGACAAACCAGGGGAAACTAAAATTCTCATTTTTTTCTTTTATCTTCAACCTCTTCTCAATCTCAATGTTCACAACCACCAAGGTGATACATTTTTATAGATGCATCTACTCTTCTTTAGCCATCGAGTCTCTGTCACGATGTGCATAAGATAGTGACATGGCCCAGCACAGGAAAAATGAAGTGACCTATGTATGGGCACTAGACACAGGGTGAGATGAAATACAGACCAAATCAGAAAGGAAAAATTCTCTTTCCCACCGTTCCAACCAGAGTGACAATGAAAGCAAAGACAAAGCAGTAAGACTCTGTGTCTTGAAAAATGAAAACTGGAAAGCAATGGAAAGCGATGAAAAACATCGCTTTTGGCCCAAATTTCTCTATTTGATCGTAATGATATTGGAACTCTTTTGCAAATTCTTTTCATAACATTTCATTTATTTGAAGTAGCATCACATCAACTACTTCTCCAGACTAAATAATTAGAGTTTCTTTACCCTTTTCTCAATCAATGTCAAAGTTACAATATATACAAGATTTTTAGAGCTTCTTTGTTTAAATCGTGAATTAATTTATGCATTCATATTTTGGATCCTTACTGAGCTAATCTCTATAATATTTCAGTTGAGTGATAAAATCCGTTTTGGTGACTATGATATTATTTGAATGTTGAATAATTATATTCCAGTATGTCTTCCCTCTTTGTTAGTTTGTTTTTCCCCACTACATTTGTATTGCAGCCTTGCCTCACATTAATAAGTGCGCTACAAAAATATAATCGCTTTTAGCAAAGAGAGATTCTGCCTGAAATATTTTTATGACTTCTCAATATGGCAAATTTAGGCATTAAAGTAAATCTTTCAGTCACAATTAATGCTTAATCTGGATTTTTGTAGCAATAATAGACATACATTAGACTGTATTTATTTAAATAAATGCCACTTTCCCCAGGGATTCATAGTCATTGTGGTACAACTCAATATACTGATGGCCCAATACCTTTTCTAGCTGTTGGTTATTCTTCTGTCTCAGGGTTACCATTGAACTTCTCTGGATAAAATATTATTTATAAAACCTTGCAGGATAGAGAATTTATCCCTGTTTTCAGAAAAATCTATCCAAGCTCAGAAATAATCAGTCACTTCCGAAATGGCCAAGCTTAGATTTGAAACCAGGTCTGCAGCCCACAAAGCCTGGCATCTTTCTCATACATCTCAAGTCCTTTCTCTCCCATCTAAGACCCTCTAAGACTGTGACTGTAAGCATGGCCTGAGGACCAGCAGCATCCATGCCACCTGGGGGTTTGTTAGAAATGCAGAATCTTAAGCCTCACTCCAGACCTACAAACTGCATTTCATCAAGATCCCAGGTGACAAATCTAAGACAATTCAACAACATACCTAATCTCTCCATGAGTTGAAAGAATTTTCCTAGGAAAATAGTAGATTTGTAGCTTATCAGCCATATTACACATGAGAAACACTTTTTGGGTTTGATTTGAAACTTGCAAAGAAAAGAGCTAGCTTGGACCTTTAGGGAAGAAGGAAAAGAATCAAAAGTTTAGTTAAAATGAGTTTCCAGAACTCAAGTCTTAAAATTATAAGCCATTTCATCTACCACCGTAACACCTGCCTCCTTCTCTCTTAAGCTCTCCTGTTCTTCCTATGCCGTAGGTGTGTGAACCTCTGTTCCCACCAAATTCATTGAGTGAGAGGGAAATCTTTTTTTTTTTTTATTTTATTATGTTATGTTAGTCACCATACAATACATCATTAATTTTTGATGTGGTGATCCACGATCCATTGTTTTCGTATAACACGCAGTGCTCCATGCAGTACGTGCCCTCCTTAATACCCATCACCGGGCTAGCCCATACCCCCTCTCCCCTCCCCTCTAAAACCCTGTTTGTTTCTCAGAGTCCACAGTTTCTCATGGTTCATCTCTCCCTCCGATGTCCCCCCTTCATTGTTCCCTTCCTTCTCCTAATGTCCTCCATGCTATTCCTTATGTACCACAAATAAGTGAAACCATATGATAACGGACTTTCTCTGCTTGGCTTATTTCACTGAGCATCATCTCCTCCAGTCCCATCCACGTTGATGTAAAAGTTGGGTGTTCATCCTTTCTGATGGCTGAGTCATATTCCATTGTATATATGGGCCACATCTTCTTTATCCATTCGTCTGTTGAAGGGCATCTCGGCTCTTTCCACAGTTTGGCTATTGCAGACATTGCTGCTACGAACATTGGGGTACATATGGCCCTGCTTTTCACTACATCTGTGTCTTTGGGGTAAATAGCCAGGAGTGCAATTGCTGGGTCATAGGGTAGCTCTATTTTTAAATTTTTGAGGCACCTCCACACTGTTTTCCAAAGTGGCTATACCAACTTGCATTCCCACCAACAGTGTAAGAGGGTTCCCCTTTCTCCACAAGCTCTCCAACATTTGTTGTTTCTTTCCCTGTCTGTTTTCGCCATTCTATCTGGTGTAAGGTGGTATCTCAATGTGGTTTTGATTTGAATTTCCCTGATGGCTAATGATGATGAACTTTTTTTCATGTGTCTGTTAGCCATTTGTATGTCTTCTTCAGAGAAGTGTCTTTTCATATCTTCTGCCCACTTTTTGACTTGATTATTTGTTTTTTGGGTGTTGAGTTTGAGAAGTTCTTTATAGATCTTGGATACCAGCCCTTTATCTGTAGTGTCATTTGCAAATATCTTCTCCCATTCTGTGGGTTGCCTCTTTGTTTTGTTGACTGTTTCCTTTGCTGTGCAGAAGATTTTATCTTGATGAAGTGCCAAAAGTTCATTTTTGCTTTTGTTTCACTAGCTTTTGGAGATGTATCTTGAAAGAAGTTGCTGTGGGCGATGTCAAAGAGGTTACTGCCTATGTTTGAGTGAGAGGGAAATCTTAATTTATTTGGACGGGAGTAAGTCAACATTACACAGGGAAAAGTGATGCAAGGGTGTTTTTACCACACACCACACACAAAAAGCAATGAATGGGCCTAATAGAATTGTCAAGATGTGGTAGTTCATGGCAGGACTTACAACCCACCATGTTCTGGCTCCCAAGAGCTCGGTCCATTTCTTCAAATTGGGCTCTAGCTGAGATTTCTGTAGTATTCCTAAACATGCCTCTTGCTGTTGAGTCAAAGGCTGGTTGTGTATTCATCCTGAATTTCTTCAGTCACATTTTCAGTATTTTTTTCCTGTGCCATGATGCCCTTGACTCTTTCTTCCTTTGGCATGAGGCAGTTAATGGAGCAGGTGTTAATGCACCTGGACATTCTGGGCCGCAAGGGAATGACGGGAGCAACATAGGCTCACTCCAAGAGGTTGCATCTGCGTGAACCCTGTCTAGTGAGGTGTTTTCCCCTTTCTCATTTCTTAACTCGTTGGGGGCATTGTTGGCTATTTTTGTCCTTTAGAAAACAAGAGCAGTGCAATGGGTAAAAGCAGGGCTTCTAACCAATATTTCATCGTGTCATCCAGGGACCTCGCAAGCTGTGTGTTAAAGAGATGAACAGTGGCATGGCAAAAAAGCAGGCCTGGCTTATAAAGAACAAAATCAAGGCTTTTTATGCTGCAGTGGCGGCAGATTGTTTCAGAGATGGTGTCCGAAGTCTCCTTCAGGTAAGGCCGGCGCCGAAAGGGTAAGTATGGAGGCAAAAGACAATTAGCACCCCCCTGTTGATGAAGCTCCCCTAGTGAACGGCTCCAGTTAGGCAGCCACAGCCTCAGAGACCAATGCGGATGGTTAAGGAACTCATTTCGAATTCCTGAGGAGAGGCAAAGCTAAAACAAAAGCAGAGAGGGTCTATTACAATGAACTACGGATGATAGGCTGGAAATGGAAAATGAGGTTGCCTTTGGCCACCAGCATACATTCTGTCCCCACACTTATTGAAATGCAAATCTGTTCTGATGGTTGACGACATTCAGGATCCTATTAAAACTTCAAACTATTTTTGCATCTCATACTGCATATATCAATGCTCAAGTCAGGCATTCTGCTCCTTTTTCCTTCTGCAAATGGCGTGAGGGCAAGCTGCTAGAGTCGACTAAATAAAGGCATGGGGATCGGGGCGTAAGATTTCCGTATCCCCCTAAATTATTTCCAGAATGTTGAATAAAATGTAATAATCTCTGTGGCTCCACGCTAAAACCTACAGTTCTTTTCTTCCTTATTCTTTCCTTTTTCCTCCCCTTCCATAATAAGTACATAGAATCTTTCTGATCATAACTTAGAATGGTGAAGTATCCTTAAAACAATCCAAGGAGACCCTCAGAAACTGTAGGGCTTGGCTTTCTAATCATTTTGGCTTTAATGTTGTTGGAAAGCCCTGATTCTACATATAACCAAGTTATGTATTCACTTTCAGAGTTACCATTTCCAGGAGTGTCAAAATTCAGGACGGCATCCAGTAACTCTGATGCTTATGCAGGCTGGAAAGAAAAAATTGATTAAACTGTAATATTTTGGAGATTAAGAGTACTTGGTGCATTCCTGTCTTTAATATTCCTAAAGAACTCTTGCAAAGTATCTGCACACACAGAGAAACCATTTCTGAAAGACCTATTACCCCCAGTGAGCCTCTTTTCATCTGTTATGAATTTGCCAAGCCATGTCAATAGATGTCATTTTAAGAGGCTGATTTTTTTTTTTTTTTTTGTAGCAAGTTACTTTTCAGTAGCTCTTCTGTGAAATATGTTGAGAAAGTTACACATTTCAGGTAAAATTATCACAACAGATTGGTAAATAAAATTTTCAGTGGGGAATGGGTGGACTGACATGGAATAAGCAGGGAGAGAAAAGACGGGTCTGGAAAACAATGGTTGCATGAATCTGGAAGAAAATGTAAAAATAATTTAACAATGCAGCAGGCTTGTCCACTTGAATTTGCTCAAAGAAACGTGGAGTACAGAGGGACCAGGACAAAAGGGCAGGACGGGGCAGTATTGAAGGGAAACACTGGGGTCGTTACACCATTTTGGATAAAGCCTCCTTTGCATCTAAGAATTAATGGTACGAATGGCCACATCCCCAAACTACAGTCACAGAAAAGTTGAGCTCCATCCTGCCGAGCACCAAATGAGAGCTCAAGGAGTTTTCCTGCTACCTGTACAATTCTAGGAGAAACACAACAAATGTGGGGGCAGGAACCCTCCCATCGATACCCATCTCCTCCTGCTTGCTACTGCCCCCTTCAACATGTCCCACTCTGGTCACTGGTTTCCGCTCTTCCTGTGACCCAGACTGTCCTTTCACTCCCTCCCACTGCTCTCCTTTCTATGTGCTTGTCAACCTCTCACCAACCTGTAAGATCTGGAACAGATGTCACCTCTCCCTTGAAGCCAGCCGTGAACCCACAGCTGGAACTCAAGGTTTCTTCCTTTATGCTTCCGTATGAGTTCCTACTGCATGTGCACTTGAATTATAATTATCTCTGTATATCTTGCCTCCATCACGTTATCCTAAGCTCTTTAGGGCCAAAGAATATGCCTCACTGCTCTTCCACAGCACCTACCATACACTTTGCAATTAATAGGTGCTCGATGATATTGCTGAGTGAAGTTTAATTAACTGGAAGCCATATCCCGCCATCTAATGGGGGGGAGTGAAACCTGAAGTGCAAGATGACTATTCACGATACTGTCCTGCAAGAGGATGAGGTCCTGGAGACATAGCTCACTTACTCTTCACGAAATAATACAAGGCGAACTTTCAGTGATCCTTGCATCTAAGCATTTTCCAAACATGGATTTTATTGCTAGTGACATTATGGATAAAACAGGTGGAAATGAGCTTTGAACCACTAAGTTACAACGTGCACGCCAACGGTTAAGCCGACCCTCACTTGATTTTAAATTATTGAACCATTTTAATGAGTGTGTCAGAAGAAATGCAAATGACTGCTAATTTAGAAAAGCTACATTTCTGTCATCTAAAATCCATTTATGGCTGAGATGATTTAGAACTAATCTTTCTATTTTATGCTTGGGTACGGGCATGAAGGACATGCATTAAATGTAATCTCATCTTCAGAAATCTTCAGGACATTACTCCAGTGCTCTTGTGGACATTATTTTTCATTTGCAGTGGTAGCTTCCTGGTATGGAAAGGATTGCCCATGTGTTTATCTCCTCTGTTTAGGCCTCGGGCTTAGGAAGAATGAAACCAAACACTCTGGTGATTGGATATAAAAAAAACTGGAGGAAAGCTCCCTTGACAGAGATTGAGAACTATGTGGGAATCATACAGTAAGTGATGGCTTTTGAGACGTGTTCTTGTTTACAAAGCACTAACCAGGGCAGTACAGAACAGGTTGTTGTACCAGATTAAATTGCCTGATAAGAGGACATTCCCCTGGTACCCTGAATTCTCTACCAAAGTGAAGAACCACTGCCGCTAGTAGAACTGCGTGGGATCGTAGTGTCTGAGGAGGCAGGGTGGAGGGAACTCGATGCCAAAGAAAGAGGTAAATAGTAAGGGTTACAATCTTGAAACCTATTCACAAGATGAAGAGCAAAGGACAGCTAGGTGAGGAAGGAAATGATCTTTCAGAACACCGGGGAACTTGGGTTGGCTGGTGTGCCCAGTTCAGTCACTGTCTTCTGAGCCTTGGATCAGGAATTTATTACCCCAGAGCCTTGGCTCCCCCTTTGCTGCCAGGAGGCTGTCATGTATCAGTGCCTTTGTGTTGGTTTAAGAACAAAAAGTGAGTTTTAAATGGCACGTGACATCTCATATCTAAATATTGGGGAAGTCTTGGGACAAGGGCGATAATGATAGTCCCGAAAAGACTAGCGGTTCACAGGCTTGTGTCCTCGACATGAATTACCCCGCTTAATTCTCCCAAAAAGCCTTTGTAGTACTACTACTGTTCCCGTTTTATAAGTAGAGAGACAGATGTTAAAAATTAAGTAAACTGCCGAAAATGACAGTGTTGTGACGGAGCCGGAATTGCAGCCCAGGCCCATCAAATTGCAAGTTTAGACACTCATGACCACAATGCTCTCCTGCCTTCAGAAGTACACGTAAAGCCAAAGTATTATCTGGCTCGTTTCCTTCTTCTAAATAAGATAAAACAAATTCTTCCCATATGGAAATTCTCAGAGTGTCTTCAGTGACCATTCTCCAAAACTGAGCCTTTCTTCCAGGTTTAAAAATATTGAACCAGATTTGTCTCACCGGGGGGCAATGTTAGCTATGCTAACAGCCATCTTTTGTCAATAGCTCTGAAAATGGAAGAGTTCCTGTCCGGAGTCTGGCTTTGCTCTGATTCCATACCTCAGGGCAGAGACTGTGCCCTGTGAAGGCTGGCTGCACTTTAAAAATCTGTAATACACAGGAAAGAAAGCCTCACCCCTTCAAAACAAGCACATACATACACAGTGCTTCTTATACCAGGCGGGGTTGCTGGTCCCTGCTAGAGCGAGCATCATATTTATCATTATCTGGGGGAGACTTGGGGAATATTACAAAAGCATTCTAGTATTAGTTTATTGAAAAGAAGTATAAGAAGATCATTTTCATCTTCTGAAATTTATATGCATTACTGACCAAACAGAAATTCACTCGATAATCTTCCTAGTTCTCCCAAATTGTGTTTCCCAAAGGTATGAAGCCTGGATACCACCCACTGCCATGTGGCCCCTGCTGGTGCCCTGAGTTCAGTAGGTTATGGCCAAAGCAGGTGATCAGGGTCTGAATTTTACCAAGCTCAGCAACCAGCATTTTGATATATTTAGAATCACAGTCCTTTGCTGACCATTCTTGGAAACAGATCAGATCTGCTCTCTGTAATCCAGATTCTTCAGTAAAATCTCATCTTTACCGGGGGGGGGGGGGGGTGATGGGGGGAGGCAGGGAATAAAGGGGTGGAGAGGAAAGAAATTTCATCTTCATCTTCTGAAGAAAAGGGTTGGAGCATGAACAGGAAGACATATATAAACCTTCAGTCATTAAGAATCCATTAGTTGATACAAAATTATCTGGGGTCATCTTCCAGCCTCCCCACCATCCCAAACATTCTAGGAATTCAAAGGGACCAAAATAGTCAAACTCAGTAATATTAGGCCAAGGAGACTTCTGGCTTTTATACCAAATTGATGATTGGTCTTTTTGGTAGTAAAGTTCAATGTTAAGGTGGCTCATATTTGTACTAGTATAAAGCTCAGCTCAGCTTGTGATAACTTTACTACCATAGCAGTGAGGTCAATATAGAAGGAAGACAATCGTATATCCATATTGTATTATATTTTCTCTTTCTGGTCTTTTTTTATGACTTAAAGCATGGTATTATTGTTAACAGAAGGATATTATTACAATAGTATAGTATTTTATCATTTTTCTTTGAATAAAAGTTTTTAAATGTTTAGAATATGCTTACGTATGGTTTAACTTTAATTAGAATATGTATTAATTTTCATTGGCTGCTGTAAAAAAAAATTACCTCAAACTTAGTGGTTTAAAACTCTACAAATTTCATAGCCTACCGACGTGTGGGCTAAAACTCTGACACTAGTTCATTGGGCTAAAATCGAGGTGTGGGCTAGGCTGTATCCTCTTTTGGAAGCTCTAGGAGAGAATCCCTAGCCTTGCCTTTTCTAAGTTCTAGAGGCAGCCCACTGCTCAGGGCCCTCTTCCTCCATCTTCAAAGCTCCTGAAGGGTCAAATCCTTCTCATTAGGTCTCATACTCTGACCGCCTCTCCTGCTTCCCAAATGCTCTTTAAGGAGCCTGGTGATGACACTGGGCCCTGACAGATAACCTAGATTAATCTCCTCATCTCAAGGCCCCTAACTTAATCGTATCTGCAAAGTTCCTTTTACCATGTAAGGTGACATATTGCCAGGTTCCAGGAATAAGAATGTGGAGGTCCTTGGCAGGGGGGATTGAAATTATTCTGCCTAACACAAGATCCAGATATTTTTTGTGGGACACGTTGTCTTTTTTTTTATAATCAAGGACAATTAGAAACAAGATTTCTCGAGAATGTATTTTCTGGCAAATTTTGCTAGAATGGGTCTGTGTTGCTTGGTGATAATCACTTATGGTTTGAATTTTGAATGGGTGTTCACATTACACTGAATTTGTTTATATCATTATTTGAAAATTCAGGTTCACTTTGGCTATTAGAAACTTGTTTGCCTATGGTTAAGACAATCACAAACTGCATTATTTCTGGTAGAGGGTGACGTTCAGTGGGAAGGGTGCTGGGCTTTAGATCCATTCGAGACTGAACAAAGGAACCTCCGAGGAGAAAATTTTAAATAAATTCAAAGTACTAATTGGTGTGCCCCATATTTAGGAGCAGAGAAAAAAATATTCTACAAGAACAGACATAAAAGAAAGAGAGCCTTTCTTTTCCTTCTAGAGAATCTAATTCTGTTGGGTTGAGTGTAGAGAAGGCAACAGCCAACTTTAATGGCACAGGATTGTCATGAAAAAGCATTGCTTCAAATGGTCTGCCCAGAGTCAATGGTGAACGTTCTTTGGAGGAACCAGAGATATTTTTAACCAGGAACTTGATGTCAGAAATGCTGTAGGATTCTTTCTCAGCAAGTAGGGATTTGGCTCATAATTACAAAGGGTCTTTGTAGCCTGGAAACTCTCTGTTCTAAATATGCGCTTACATTAGAAAGGAAACAATTATTTTAAAAGTATGTGACAAGCTCTTAATCAAAATTCTAGGTGACAGTATTATTTGGAAAAAAATTGGTTCCAGAGTAAATGAATTAGTTACCTTTATCCAGAATACATTTTTAAAAGGAAGAAAAGGAGAAAAACAAACTTAACAGAGGCAGCATCAGCTCTTGGCTATATTCTAAAGTGAATTTTCATAGTTTAGTTACATTAAAATCTTAGCATTGAGAATCTTAGGATCCCTTATTATCAGTACAAATCCTCAGGATTAAAGGAGTCTTTTAAATCACTAACTACTTTGCTTCCACTTTCAGTGATGCGTTTGACTTTGAGATTGGTGTGGTCATAGTCAGAATCAGCCAAGGGTTTGACATCTCTCAGGTTCTTCAAGTGCAAGGTATGTACTTTCTCTATTCAACCAACAAATATTTATTGAGCACCTACTCCGTGCCCTGGCCTTTTTCTAGGTACTGGGGATAGAGCAGTGTACAACACAGACAAAACCCCCGATGATGGAGCTTACTTATTCTTGTGCTGACCTGAAGTGTGTCCACTTTCCCAGGGCTTTCCCCGTTGCTAACACGAAAGGCCTTTATCCTGCTAAACAGAAATATAGAATAACCCAGGGCAGTCATAAATTATTCTTCTTATCACCAAGCCACAAAGCCAGCATCATTGAAAATAAACACCTTTGGTAAAATAACTGCCAAATTAATTTCTGCAAGATGTTCAAGAAAATAAAGATTAATTCGTTCCTCGAAAAACCACGTATTTTGTTTTTTAAGAGTCTATGATCTGGTTTGCAACTAACATGGAAATGAGCCTGAATGTATCATGCTGTGAATCACTAATCTAAGTCCAAGGCAGAAACACTAATTCGGATTAGTGATTCTGCTTTTCCCTATAGAGGATTTAGTACACTTGTTTAATCTTAAGAGTTTAAGCATACCCTCTTCTGTATGAAATAAAGGACACATCTAAAGAGTCATTGAACTGTTAGGACAGGGTGCTCATTCATGACTTATTTCTTTAGATGAACTTCAAAATAGAGTCCACTGATGACTGACACTAAAACATAGGGCTATTTTTTTAGGTGTCTCTTGTGCACCAGGTATGGTGTAAATGACAGTGCTGGGTAGACCAAGGCTAATAAGAGTCTGTAGCCTCAAGAGACTCACAGCCTAGAAATGGGAATGGGTATATCATTCATGTGCTAATAAGCATATCAATAGAGTATTACGGGAAAGAGAGAAGGGCATCTTACTCCAAGAAGTCTTTCTGGAGGAAATTACCCTAGAGATGATTAGAGTTTACTAGGCACTGTTGGGTGAGAGAGAAATGAGAGAGTTCGGGGAACAACATTCCTGGCAAAGAGGAGAGCATCAGCAAAGGTGTGAATACATGAGATTATGGAAGAATGGGGGTATATGGGCTACCCAAAGCAGATTCATGTTCCTGAAGTAGAAAGTATGAACAGACAATAGTGAAATTTGAGGCTGCTGATATAAGATCCTAATTTTAAAAGCCTCATTTGCCGCATTAAAAAGTGTGGGCATATTCTGCGGACAATGAGGAACCACTGGAGAGTTTTAAGTGAGGGGACATGGCCTCAAAGGGGACTAGAATGGACACAGGGAGACAAACCAAAAATCAAAAGGATTTTTATGATAATCAAAGGCAGAGAAGGCGACGGCCTGAACCAGAGCCAGGGGCGGAGAGGAAAGGACAGGAGTGTTTGGAGGCCCAGAGAGCAACATCTGGGGGTTGGTTGGATGTGTGGGAGATGGGAAAGGGGGGAATGAAAAAGACCCCTTGGCTGACTACACGAACGGTGGTGCTGCCTGTGGAAATGGGGACACAGAGGAAGAATGGGTTTAAATAATCTCTTATGGGAAATTCTACCAGAAATATCCACTGGGCAGTTAGACAGTCCTGGTCTTAAAGAAGTGTGAGCTGGAGAGGCAGATTTGGGAGATGTTATGGGCCCAGCTCTTTTCTATGAATTCTATGGTGAAGTCCTAACCTCAGAATGTGACTGTATTTGGAGACAAGGTCTTTTAAGAGGTAAGTCAGATAAAATAAGATCACTAGGGTGGGACTTAATCCAATATGGCTGGTGTCGTTATGAAAAGAGATTAAGACACAGACAAGCACAGAGGAAAGGGAGAAGACAACCAACTACAATCCAAGGAAGGAGGGTTCAGAATGAAACCACCCTGCCAACACCTTGATCTTGGACGTCTAGCCTCCAGAACTGCGAGAGAATTAATGTCTGTTGTTTAAGCACCCAGTCTTTGGTATGTGTTATGGCAAGCCGAGTGGACTGATACAGAAGACATCATAGAGCAGGTAAAAATTGAAACAACGACACTGGAAAAAATAATCCAAAGAGTGCATCGAGTCAAGAGCCCTAAGACACAGGGTAAGAGCCCCAAAGAAGGAACAGGAAGGAGTGTTCAGAAAGGTAAAGGAACCAGGAGTCTGTGGTGTCATGGAAGCCGTGGGAGCATGGTGCTCAAAATAAGAATCATCACTATTGTCAAATACAGCAGGAAATACCAGTAAGATTGTGAATGAAATGCAACTGACAAGGCACAGATAATCTTAGTGAGATGAGTATCTGTAGAGTGGTGCCGACAGGATCCAGATTGCAGTGGACTGAACACAAAATATGAGATGATGAAGCAGAGAATATGGGTGTGACCCACCACTTTGAGAAGTTTGGATGCAATGGGGAGGAATGAGATTGAGGAGATTTACCATAGGAAGACCCATCAACTTTAGAATGGAAGAGAGGCGGATGTTTTCAGACTGAGGAAATGGGCCCAAGAGAATACAGGAGATTGAAGGTGGAGGTGGAAAAAAAAAAAAAAAAAAAAAAAGAGGACGACCCGTGGAGTAAGATTCTGGAGGAACAGGATGAATCAAGAGAAGGGTGTGGATGAAAGCAGGGGCTTGAAACAGGGAAAGAAAAAAAAAAAAAAGCTTCATCTTCTAACATTAGAGCAAAAGAGGTAAGGATTGGTTATGAGGTATGCAGATTTGAAAGAGTGGAGTGGTAGATCGAGGAAGATTGTGCACAGTGCTCTCAGTTCTCTTTGAAGATGGAGCAGTCTTTCTAGTTGTCCAGGTTTTGTCTAGCGGCATCTGGTCTCCAGGTAGAGGAGGCTCAGGATTTTGCTGGATCTGTTCAGCAGAAAGGAAAAGCCTGCAAGAGATCCGAGAGTGCCGGTGCCTGACGGTCCAGATTCCATTTGGCCATGTAGGACTGTCTCCGTCATAGCAGAAGGCAGTGTGAGAGGGTGAGGTGAACTTCCTGATGCAGCCGTCCCGGGGTGTTGTAAGGGAGGAGAAAGAAGACGAAATTGGAGATCAAGCGTTTATATAGTCTAGAGGACCACTGTCTGATATGAATACTCTATGATTACGTAGGAAGAGCTTTAAAAAATAAAAGTGAGAGTCTATCCTGTGCAAAATTGTAGCAAAGAGGATAGTCTGGTGCCTTCAGGCTTCTTTTTTTATGCCCCTATTCTCTTTTACGGACATTTTACATCTCCAGATGGATATACTAATTCCCATTCAGTGTTCATGATTAATTGATAGTTCTTTCTAGTAGAACTTAATACATTAGCAGCAACAACAGCTAACATTTTTTTAAAAGTAGGCTCCAACCCCAACGTGGGGTTGAACTCACAACGCCAGGATCAAGAGTCGCATGCTCTGTGCCCAGCCAGGAGCCCTTAACCATTTTTGAGCATTTAGTATGTGCCCCGTATATGCTTCATGTTCACATATAACACTTGTCATCCCAACTACCCGACGGAGAAAGCACTATCTTTGTCCCCATTTTACAGCTAATAAATTGAGGTTTACCCAAGACTCACAAGGCTAGCAATTGGTAGAAGTAAGATTCAAACCTATGTCTGTTTGAAACTGCTCTTCTCATCTTTTAAGAAGGAGATCTACGGAGAACAATGACTAAGATAAGGAGAGCCAAAGTGAAATCTGAGATATGGGAATGGAACAATTCCTTTGGCTGGGGGGGGTGGGGGTAGGTGTGCCTGTCTATGATAAGTTAGACATGACGTTAGGGACAATTACAAAAATCTAATATTAAGAGATCTGTTGCTAACTTTCTACATTTTGCTTTACCTTTGTTGCCTTTTGTGCTATAATGTTTTCCCATCTAAAAAATGAGAATACAAAATACAGTTTGTATTTAGATTACACATTTGCTTTGTACGTTATGGTGATCTCTTCAAGCCAAAAGATGTGATGTAGCTGGAAAATATTGCTCCCACCTTTACTGCTCCATCCGCCAAAATGGCACCATCAATTTAGTCCTGTAAGGCGAAACAGCAAGCAAATTTTGTAGTATTTCTGAAAGAATCTTGGCAGTGAACTGCATCCCCTTTTAATTTCCCAAGGGATGTATCCAATTTATATCAACTTTGATGTTTGAAATCTTTCTGCTTCTTAGTCAAGAAAGGAAAAATACAGTTGGATGCTAATAAAATAATTATAAGTACCAATTATCTAGGGTAAACAAAAAACAGTGTTATACAAATACATGAAGAACATGCAGAAAAACAACAGCATAATGATAGAAATTAACTTTATGCCACATTTCCATGCATTGTTTTGAAGTTTATGTAATTTATGACACCACCCTCATATTAGATTTTGAATTGGAAGAAATAAGCTTGTGTTTCATTATATTATACTGTAATATAGAGCTTAATAAGAGCCTGATAAATCTTAAGTATTGCATTACACTATGTTAATGATTATCATCATAGCTTTTCCAACACAGGCATGACAGTGTCATCACAGATTATAATTTAAAGGAAATATTAGCAATTCAGAGTGCCCATATACTGTAGTTAATAAAGCAGTGAATAGAAATCAGCTTTATAGGTAATTTACCAGCTAATGACAATTATTTCTATACTGTGTCACAGGCTTATGTGAGGAGAATAACTTTTGTATATAAATAAGATCAATGCTCATAACATTCTAACTTGTATACCGCAGCAACTCTTCTGATACCGATGGCTGATAGTTCTCTTAATAAATCAATTTATTGCCTGACAACACCAAAAATGTGATATTTCATATTGTTGGCCTCCCAGAGGTATTTAGCAAGTTTGCCAACTACAACAAAGAGTCCAAATTGTACTGGTAGGAATAAAGTGATGAAACGTGATCTGCAATATATTGCGGTCAAGTGTTTGGTGTAAGTACTACAAGATTTATGACCGTCTCAGAGCACAGGGATTCTGCTGTGTCTGATGGAGTGGCTTAGCAAAATAAAGACAGATGGCAATGTAGTAAATAATTACTTGATTGGAAGACAACCACTGCAGGATGGTTTCCTGCCTTCAATTCGGCGAGACTTCACCTGGGGTAAGTCACGTTGATTCATGTAAGCATTTACAGCTTTGAGCTGATTGACTCAGGAAAGAATCATAATTTAATAATTAATAAAGAGAAAGATTGCTGTGAAGTGGGAGGGGACACAATTCCTCAGTGGGTTTCCCTGCTCCCTCTTCGGCTGTCAGATAATTGACTGCTCTCCATCCTTGAGATTCAAAGTAAATCATAATGTGTAGACCCCTGCCTATTTCTAAAAACATTTAAAAAAAAAAAAAAAGACTGAGGATAGAACATTTGAGGCAATCCTGACAAGTAAGTTGAATTTCAAAACTATAGTCACTCCAGTTGGTTACCCTACGATCAATTTATAAAACACTAGAGAATGGGTAACTATTCTTCAAGTGGTTTTGGCATTAGTATGAAGACGGGGCTCAGGGTTCTTACTATGAGAACTGTTTGGGGTTATGTCTGAAGAATTGGTTAGAAACCCATTCAACTGAGAGAACAGAAAGGCCTAAGCTTTTTCTTCCGTCATTAGAACCTCAGGGATTCCCTTACTCTTGGAATGAGAGACCGGCAGGCTTTGATTCTCATTCTCTCTCTCTCTCTCTCTCTCTCTCTCCCTCCCTCCCTCCCCCCCCCCCCCACTGTCTCTTGCTAGCATTGTGGTTTTGTAAATCATGATAGACTATAGAATTATCTACTATGGAAGCTTCAAATTCCTACCTGATGTTCAGGTGGCGGATCTTTCCAGGGAAAGGATCCCTTTCCCTGCCTCTCATCGTTCTTCTGCTCAGTCCTGCCTGTCACATTCCATCCTGGTTTGTCACATTCCATCCTGGTTTGTACCATCAGCCTCTATTAGGTCCCCTTTTTATAACTCTGGGTACAACATTAACCCTGCTTCTTTTCAACACTGTGTTTTGTACCCCCTGCGCACAGTACTTTACACACACTCAGCCCTGACAACTATCCTTTTGTTTTCCTTCCTTTATAGAGATACTTTTAAATGTATTGAACTGTGTTGAATAGCACTGACTTGTTCTTTTATTCCAACAGACTATTCTTGAGTGTTTGTCCTGGTGGTAGGCATGAGTAGGGAGGCGTGGGCACAACTAAGAATGTGAGAACTCTAAGCGTAGGCTTTGAAATCTGTCAGACCTGGGTTTAAATTCCAGCTCGATGCTTTTTGGCTGAGTAGCCTTAGTCAAATTACTCATCTTTTCTGTTTCACTTTTCACATTTTCAGGTAGAAATAATTATAGCATCTAGCTCACAGATTTACTATCTTGGATTAAAGGATATTACAGCTGCAAAAATATTTGGCATTGTACGTGGCACAAAAGAAACTCTCAGTAAATGGGGGTGATGAAATATGACATAAGCTACCCTCTAGGAATTTGCAGTCCAGAGGAATTAAAATAAACATGTGTCTTAAAACTCTATTCCCCATCACACAGGTGTAGTTACTGGAATAAAGTTTGAAGCAGAGTCTCATGGAAAGATGAAGCATTATAATTGGGGGATGGCCTCTTCAAAAAAAATGCAGACTGTGTATTTCTTCAGCAGGCAGATATTGGCGATCAGAGCATATTGCCGAGGAAGGACGGTAATGAGGGAGAACGCTAGGATTGGAAGCAGGACCTTGCATCACCAGCTGTGCAACCTTGAGCTGTCTGAGCCGGTTTCCTCCACAGTCAAATGGGGAGAATGCCACTAGCTCTGCGGGCATCCCAGTACTGGCGTTGGGATCAGATAAGGTCCTCTGTGGGAAGGGTTTGTGAATCCGGAACATCACAAATGCAGTTGTGATGGAATGAGTAATTGTTATCGTCAGCCTCGGGGAAATCAGTTTATGCCTATCAATCCATACTCCCTGGGCTCACCCCCTTGTGTCCAATGGTACACTTTTGCAAGTTGGCTAGCCAGTACTCTTGTTGAAAGAAATGTTTTGACAAAGTCTACTCTGGACTCCCATGCGAACAGAGGCGAGCAGTACACCAGATAGATCATTCAGAACAGATCGTCACACCGTCACTTCTGCTTAGCACTGAAATTAGGAAAGGATGGATTGGATGGGAGGAGGCCTTAGATCAACTACAAAGTGAATAATTAAGCATTAGCTCTAATAAGAATTTGCAAAATCACAGTGCAAGGGATCAGACCACTTGGTGGATGTGAAAATCCAAGATGGCCAAGCAAGCAGATCTTCGCGCGTAGAACAGACTACTGTCTGTTGTCTTTGAGGGGACTGCTGAATCTGATGCATTCCAATGAAGTCTGGTTTTGTCTCTGGGGCCTAGGATTTTTCAGTCTGCTCTGTCCAGGATGGGCTGTGTACATACCTTTGAGCAAATAGTTGGAGTAACTCCCGGCTCACTCAGCCAGCTGACTCTGTGACAAAGGAGGATTTATCTTTTTTCCTCCTTTGTCCAAACCCGAGGACGAAGAACGTGGCAACTGATCACAGGGCGTGCAGGAGCCTGCCAAAAAAGGAAAGCAAAAGAAACCCTTCCGCAGCGTGGCACTTGCCATTGCCCCCCAAAGAAGCTCGCCAATATGCACCTTACAGACAACTGCAAAAAGGAGGTTACCCCACAGCTGGACCCCTGCAGCATCCCAAATGGTAGATAATAGCTAGGGGGCCATTCCCTGGGCTGGTGACGCCTCCCATGGTGCTGCCCTGGGAGGCAGCCTGTCATCTGTACCTGTGTCTTCAGGATCCTTCCTTTACAATGACATGCAGGAGGGGCCATCTTTTGGGGGAGCTAACTGGGCATTACACCATATGCCCGAGAGTGTTTAGGTTCGCCTGACAATGAAGTGTTGGAGGTTAATGGAACAAATCTGAGATAAGAGTAATGAGCAAAAAGCAAAAGGGAAAGCATGCAGGATCTGGAGTCAAGCCGGCCTCTTTTCATTTGAACCCTGTTATTTTCTGGGTGGCATCAGACAAATTACTTAACCTCTTTGAGCCTCAGTTTCTTCATCTACAAAATGAGAGTAATAATAGTAACTATCTCAGAGTCATTTGGGAAGGAATAATATGCAGCACAGTACTGGGCACCCAAAGAGTGTGCAATACATAGTAACTGCTAAAATAACTCCCAAGCTTCTCAAAATACTCAATTTGCTTTGCATGACTAAGTCCATTTCCAGTGGTTGCATGAATACACCGCCTATAGAACACGCTCGTTGCTTTGTTCTTTAAGGAGCCACAAAGCACCATGCAGAAACTGTTGTTTATTCTTTTTTGCAAAGCTGGGAGAGTTGGAAAGGGGAAGGGTTACAATTTTCCATTTCACAGATAGGAAATCAGAGGTATAGGAAAAGTAAATGACTCGCTTCATGTCACAGAAAGCCCGCCGCAGAGCTGTCACCGGTCATGACCTCCCATGCAATGCAGCTTGTGTTCACCTTTCGAAAGTCAGGGGTAAGCAACTCCTGTCTGAGCTTTAATACCATCAGTCTAATTTCTCATATTTTCTACAGTTGCTGATCTTGAGAACCTTTGAAGCTTTGGGGAAATCACATGGGTGATTTGACCTTAAATCTCATGCCACTGGCAAAAGATTAATTGCTAAGACCTGGAAAGGGGCCAGACAATTCTGTGGAGCTGCATAACACAGCACTGTCTAGGGATGTGACTGTCTTGACAGATTTAGTTAGTACATAATTGATAAATCGAGAATTTGTATAGCTTCGCTTCCCAGATAGATAAGGCAACAGGCTCCAAGGGTTGACATTTACAGAAGCCCTACCAGTGTTTTGTAACACTGAAGCTAGGTTTTCTACTGTGTTCCTCAGAATATTGCTCATCTTCTAAGTCTCTGCTCCCAGAAAGCAAAAAGATGAGGGGATCTGACAAGTGGCCTCCTTGCCCACTGTAAGCAAGAGTGCCTGTCATTCTGTAACACTGTTCCCTGACGGCTCTTAAGGTCTTATTCACCCTGATCCAATGCAGGTTGACGTCAGAGAGGGATGCAAGGCCTTACATAGCAGTTAGGAATTTGGGGTCACGATCAGAATCCAAAAAAGATAAAAGGCAGCCAGATGCCACATCAAAGCTTGGATAGTGGGTCTCAGCCCTGGAGAGGAGGCTGCACAGCTGAACTCTTGCTCCAGACTCGACTGTCGTGAGACCCTTCTTAGCCATTTGAACTCTGACAGGCACACAGAAACCTCAGTTTTTCTTTCTTTCACTTTGGTCATTCATTCCAGGAAGTATTTTGCTTATCAGAAAGAATTGTTGGGGTGCCTGAGTGGCTCAGTCGGTCAAGCATTTAACTCTTGATTTCAGCTCAGGTCATTATCTCAGGATCGTGAGGGCTCCATGCTGGGTGTGAAGCCTGCTTAGGATTCTCTCTCTCCCTGCCCCCTGTGTGTGCATTCTCTCTCTCTTAAAAAAAAAGAATGGTTAGTGGACATTTTTCACTGTAATTTCTATTCAGAGCCCATACAAGGCTTTATATAAGGTTTGGTTATCTTTCCTTAATTCTTGCTGTCTAGTTTTATGCTACAATTCAGGAGGCACTGTCATGTGCCTGATACATACCTGGTATACTTTGGCACTTCTGCTTGTCAAATACCCAACCCAGGATTTTAGGTCAGTAAATCAGTGGCATACAGTGTACAAGATCTTATGTACAGCGGATCTGGCTTTTGGGGTTTTACCTGAAGTGAATGAAGATGTCATTAAATAGACTCCCTTACCTTCACAAATAAAAACCTAGTAACTTCATGTATTGTAACAACACACAGAGCTATTTCCTGAGCTAGCTATTACTTTCTGAATATAATTTGCTGATATATATTACTTTTTAATAATCATTTGGAAAAAAATCATATGATGTATAATAATTTTATTGCATAGACACCGTGTTTTATTTTTTATTTACTTTTTATTTAAATTTTACTTAGTTAACATACAGTGCAATATGGTTTTCTGGAGTAGAATTCAGTGATTCATCATCTACATACAACACCCAGTGCTCATCGCAAGTGCCCTCCATTTTTTCTTTTACAAGTGCCCTCCTTAATACCCTTCACTCACCTAGCCCATCCCCCATCCACCTCCTCTCCAGCAACCCTCGGTTAGTTCTCTCTCATTAAGAGTTTCTTATGGGAACACCTGGGTGGCACAGTTGGTTAAGCGTGAGCCTTTGGCTCAGGTCATGATCTTAGGGTCCTGGGATCGAGTCCCGCATCGGGCTCCCTGCACACTGGTGAGTCTGCTTCTCCCTCTCCCTCTTCTGCTCCCCCTGTTTGTGTGCTTGCTCTCTCTGTCAAATAAATAAATAAAATCTTTAAAAAAGAAAATAGTCTCTTATGGTTTGTTTCCCTCTCTCCTTTTTCTCCCTTTCCATATGTTCATCTGTTTTTCTTTCTTAAAGTCCACATATAGTGGAATATTCCACTTATTTCACTTAGCATAATACTCTCTAGCTCCATCACATTGTTGCAAATGGGACTCCGTTTTTTATATTAAAACAATTTATAAGGTTGCTCCTGGAAACTTTGTCACTCTGAGTTAAGTAAGTGATTTTTGTCTTCTTGCATTAGATGAATTAGAGAAATTGGAACAGGAGAGACTGGCTTTGGAAGCCACTATCAAAGATAACGAATGTGAAGAAGGAAGTGGAGGCATCCGAGGCTTGTTTAAAAAAGCTAGCAAGTTGAACATTACTAAGCCAGCTCCTAAGAAAGGTAAGTACTTCTAAAATTCACAAGAAAGATACGAAATGAGCCACTGCTTGAGTATCGATAGGGGTCAGAAGTCCGCATCTGAGATGTTGGGGGCATTGAGTAGCGAAGGACTGAAAGACGCTTCTTTCAAGACAGTAGTGTAGAAGAAATGTATAAGTTATTTATCAGTAACAGTAAGCCCTTTGTGCCATCTCACTGTAAAACCTTAATTTTAAAATAATAATATTGGTTTGGGAGTCCTATAGTGCCTACGTGGATTAGAGCGCCATAAAATGGACATTTCTTATTTAAGATGGAAAGGGGATAGAAATTTAAGAACCAATACCCAAATGGATTTATCTACACACACACACACACACACACACACACACACACACACACACACACACACCCCTTACATACCCCTTGCAGACATTTCAGGAGACTAAAAGTTGACTAGTACAGGTAAATGAGAACCCTAATTTTGAAAAAGCATCTATCTTTAACACAAACCAGAATTCTGGACTTGGAACTTCACTGATACTAATTTCCTGTAGATTTCAGCTGAGTGGTACACTTACCTCTGAATGTCCAGTATGCACCCTAGGCATGGAAGACTACAGAATGAGAGCTTTTTATAAAACTTATAAACAGGTGATTCAAACATCTTTTTTTGAAAATTGAAAATTGCTTTCTTTCCTGAAACAGTGCAGGTTTGGATTTAATGAGGTCCACGGCGACCTCTGCTGGTAGAAAATTAGAATGTTAATGTACACAAATAATCCTACACTTAACTGAAATCACTTGGTGTGAGCCCTAGAAAAGATCATTTTTCCTGGAGGGTTTTCAAGTCAAACAGCAAGATCCAAATTGAGACTTAGCAGGCTTCTGGTCCAGTTTGACAGGATCCAACCTTTCAAAGAGATCCTTCAATGAGGCCTTCTAACACCCTGGAAAAGGTTTGATTCTGTTTGCTTGTTTTCCTACTATAGCCCAAGGACAAAGTTTCCCCTGTAATACAATATTTTTATATATTTACATAGAATAACATGAAATGTAAACATTGCCCCTCTTCAAATACTAGAAGTACCCTTGGGTTCCTGGAATATTCCATGGGCTATAGAAAAACCTATTAAGTATTGCCCACCTTAACATGACATTGTCTAGGAAAATGATGTGTTTGAATCTCAAGTTGGAGGTACATCAGGACCTCCAGAGTGTAAATATTAGAATAAGACCATCTGGATGCTAACTGTCTTCTTTCCTTTTCTTTCCTTTTCAATTATTTGCTTTATTCATGAGAAATGTGAACTATTCATTGAATCTGTTCTACCATTCAATCATTCAATGTTAGTTACAGTCTGGAAAAGCAATGGAAAATTCAGAAGTCATAGCCCAATACTGTTCTTTAGCTGATGGGGGAGGAGTGAAGCATCGATGTTCTTATTAATGAAAAGGGACTCATAATTTATTCTGGAATTCTGTTTCTGCTTCACAAATCTTTTGGCAAAAATGTACTCCTCTGCAAGTCAACAGGTCTCATTGCTCAGAAAAGCGAAATGATGTTATGTTTTATTTCCAACACCTCAAATTTCAAACGTATCCCTAAAGGAGGCTCCTTCACCGCTCTGGGCTTTCATTGATTGACAACTCTTTAGAGTTCTAGATCAGGACAAACCCTACCTCCAGGCACGAATGCCTGAGTCCTCTGGATGCTTTGATTTGCATGTAAGTGGGGGCAGAGTTTGGTCCATTTTGTAAAGATATTTACTTTCTCCCTCTGCAGTCCTAGGGAGAGAGAAGCCATGTAAGATAATTGCTTCAGAACTGACAGGCCCTAAACATGGAAACGGCAAAAGACAGAACAAAGCATCTTTAGAACCTCTCAGATCAGAGAGGAAGCTCTGAAGCAGCTGTTGTAAGCACTTTGCTAACACCATCTCTTTGAAACGGAGCAACGAAGTCACAACTTTAAAAGATACGGAAATGAGAAATAATATCTTTGGTGTAGCAACGAAAATCTCAACTGGCAAATAGAAGCCAGGGTCCTGCTCAAACACTGGCCTAGTTCCCTAGTATACTTTCGCTGGATCCTTGATAGGGTGGAAAGTGCATTTTAAAAAAAAATTTAAGTTCTTTCTGTGCACCCTTATCTCTACCTCAAGTGAAGGAATTTTGTCTCTCCGTATGTCCCGGCTTTTCCATCTCATTCACAGAGATTCAAATAGCTCAGTGGTTTTCCCTTCACTTCATAAGGCTCCTTGAAAACAGGAAAGCAAGCCAGGCTGACATTAGGACCAAAGGGTCATAGAGTCAAGATGCATTTGGTCCCTATCCACCTTTATAATCCAGATATGCATGGAATTTACACCAATTGCACTCACATGAATGCTCCAATGAAGAAATACTTCTGATTCTATTGCTTATCTCTAGAAAACCAATCACCACATTTTCTGCTTTCAAGTAAATTTGAAAATAGGATTAAGTTATAGTTGAAGTTTTTAAAAATAGGAATATTTTGGCTATTGTAGCAGATCATTTAGCATCATTACCTGCCTAAGTAATAATTCTGCCCTGAGATTACTAGAGACCTGAAAATAATCTACTGCTTTATAATGAAAACTGTGATCATGAAACCAATATCAAATTCTTTTGAACTATTAAAGGTGATCTAAATTACGGTGGGACTTGACCTGCATCTCCCTTTCTCCAAGCTCACTGTTTACCTATAAGGATAAAAAAGCTTACAAATTCATGACCCTTTCTCTATTTTCCTAAATAGATTTATTGGCAAGTTATTTTGTTTCTTTCTTCAAAAGACAAATAGGTCTACTACTTTTTCTTTCATTACAGACAGCAGCATGAACACAATCCAGTCGATGCACGTGGGGGAGTTCAACCAGAAACTGGTAGAAGCCAGCACCCAATTTAAAAAGAAGCAAGGAAAGGGCACAATTGATGTGTGGTGGTTGTTTGATGATGGAGGTAAAAACAATTCCAGAATATACACTAGGGAGCAGAATTGCTATGTTGATCAATTTAACAAACTGCACGGGAAGGTAAATGAAAATGATATCAGTTGAAGAATAATATTTCTGTGTTTTCCCACGATTTTAAATTATTTAGGAGCAATGAATGTGAGAATGAATAAAGATTTAAAGCTATTCATTTCCTTTCAGCAAAATACATTCATTCTTTCTGTCATATTTATTCTTTTTTCAGGGTTAACACTTCTTATCCCCTATATCTTGACTCTCAGAAAAAAATGGAAAGACTGTAAATTAAGAATCTATGTTGGAGGAAAGATCAACCGCATTGAAGAAGAAAAAATAGCGTAAGTAACTCATCACTTCTGTGTTAGAGCACTTTGGACATCTGTTGCTTTAACGCTTTAATTTTAATAACTTTAAGTGTTTTTGAGACACAAGAGACAAAACCACCGTGATGGGCCTCGTGCTTACTTGGTTTTCTGGTCATTAAATTATCTGTGTACTTCTTGTAATCACTGTCTTCACGTCCCTTGATCCCCTGCCACAAATGCTTTCAAAAAGGAATTTGACACAGAAGCCTCATCTCACGTCTTGAATGCGACTCTCCTTATCTTGTGTAATGTTTGCTTTGATTTGACCAGTGAACGTATCCAAGAAAGGAAAAGCCCAAAGCAATTCGTATCGAGTAGCTTCTTTGGGGCGGGTCGAACCTGTTGATTTGTGATGGTCACTCCAGCACAGCACACTTAAAAAAATAGAACTGAGAGACTGCACCCCGTCCTCGTCCCAGCCCCGCCCCCAACAAGCTTCCGGACTCCGCCACAGTCGCGGCAGCCCAGACCCGGGTTCCCAGTTTTTAATCTGTAGCTTGAAAGAGTTTAAATGGATGACTGTTGAAAACTCTTGTAATTAAAAAAATAAATCAGTCTCCAAAATGTAAATTTGCATCTTTGTCATTGATTTAGTCATGGAGAGCCTAATGTGTAGTTGTGGAAACAGCAAGCATGTTAGGAATGCCATGCATCCAAAGGTCTCTGGTGGAAATCTGGAGAGCCACCTTTAGCAACCTTGGGTCCCTCGTGGCAGGCCTGAGTCCCGAGCTCTTCCAGAAATCAAAATAATGACAGGCTTTTATTCAGTAATTTTTCATATCTTCCCCCCTTCCTGGGAGGATTATACACACACACACACACACACACACACACACACACACACACAGATATAAAATATATTATATATATTCATATATAATGTAAACTATATATATTATATATGTATATGATATATATACACACACACTTAATTCCCCTTAAAGAGAGTCATATTATAATGGAAACTAACATGATGGCTATAACAATTTATATTTTCTTAAAGCCTCCAGTAACTTACTGGGGCAAGTGATGAAATTTAAAAATGGTTGGTGGATTACATGATAGCATGGCATCAATGTTAAATTTCCTGATTTCAAAAAGTGTACTTTGTGTAAGAGAATGTTCTTATTCTTAGGAAATACTGAAGTATTTATAGGTAGAGGCTTGATAGCGGCAGCTGGGCAATTGGGTAGGTGAGTAGGAAGCAAGCAAGAAAGAAGGAAGATGTAGATAGACAGATGCAGCTGTGTAGAAAGAGAAAAAGGTGTTACATCAAATGGGGCAAAGTATAAACAACTGGTGAGTTTGGGATTTTTTGCACCATCCTTGCAATTTTTCTGTAACTTTGAAATTGTATCAAAAATTTCAGTTGCCAGGGAAAGAACCTCCAATAGATAATGATATATCATAATTATTAGTTTGTTAGTATGTTGTCAATAACTCTAAAAATGATCAGCAAGATAATAGTCAATAATATGTGAATGCAGAGTTGGGTTTGCTATTCCTAGGGTCTGCACTGACATGAATTTGTCTTTGCCTTCAGTGGAATGTGCTTGGTCCACCTTTAGTATACAGTGATGGAAATCGAACACTAAACACAGCCTTTGTCTGAATATGAAGCTGAAATAAGACGTGAACTCTTTGCCTGAAAATAGTTACATATGCAATGATGAAGTATTTCTCTCTTATATTTCCAGAATGGCTTCTCTTCTGAGCAAATTTAGGATAAAATTTGCAGATATCCATATCATTGGTGACATCAACATTAAGCCAAACAAAGAGAGGTATGAAGCATTTAACAAGATCCATGGTTTGCCCCGGTACTCTCTCGTTTTCTTTTGTGCTGATTATTAAAGGGTAAAAATGTCATCTACCGACTGCAGTGACCTCCTAATAAAATATAATAAAAAGGGACTTCGAATAACCATGCAGAGTGGTCAAATAAATTATAATGGAAGGAAAAAGATTTCATGGTAAAATTGAGCTTGAGAGGGAGAACTGTTGAAACACAGGTTAGTTAGCATTTTAGAATTGCCCTTCATGTTCTCGGTTTCTATGGTGGCAAGAGTAGCAGGAGACACAAACCCAGATATTCTGGACTGGGCAGTCAGGGCAAGTTTTCATTATTTAAAGTTACTGGCGGGGTGGCTGGGTGGCGCGGTCATTTGAGCGTCCACTCTTGATTTCAGCTCAGGTCATGATCTCAGGGTCGTGAGATCGAGCCCCACCTCAGGCCCTGTGCTTGCTCAGCGGGGAGTCTGCCTGAGATTTTCTCTCTCCCCTCGCCCCTCGGCCCTTCCCCTCCCTATAAAATAAATAAATAAATCTTTAAAAAAAATTTTTTTTAAAGTTACTGGTGGTGCATCCTGCATGAGGGAGCTCTGATAGAGAAGCTAGAAACCTCTTGAGTCTTCCTGGTACAACGACAGAACCGACCCTCCATGGCCATTTTCACTTTCAGGCACTAAGGACCCAGCACTTAGAGCTATGGAATTTTGGGTGTCCTCTAAAACTATCTGAAGCCTGGTAAGGAAGTGTATTGGCTCCGAAATTTTAAAATGCTGAAAATAATTGTTTAAACGTCTTCAAATCATGACATCATTTTAACCCTCGTTAACTGTTAAATCTGTCAAGTCCATGATACTGGAAAACAGCTTGTAGGTTAGATCCTCACGGGAGTTCCCAGAAGTGCAAGAAGATGGACTGGAAATGATAGCCGATACTAAATAAACTACTTAGAGTGATAACTTACCAATTATAATATTTTTCAGTTGTTTACAGTCCAAAATCATATTTACTGCTGCATCTGGATGCAATTTAGTACATGGGATTTGGTGTGGAGTGGGGCCTTCAAGGCTGAGAGTACACAGGGACGCAAGGATCTCAGTGTAGCTTCGGTTCGCCCTCTCCTGTTGGACCTGTTCTCACTTCCGCTCACCGTCCTTTCTCCTTCCTCCTGCAGCTCCTGATGGCTTTCAACTCCACACTCAAGTCTCACCCTTCCTCCCTTCTTTTGATTCATTGTTATCCTATATGAGCTTAATACCTAACAGAAAATCATCCAGATGTAAGATGCAATCTTATCAACTGCACAACAACCTTGAACTTCATATCATTTGAGGGATTCGTGAGTCCTCCAAGGCTATGGGTCAGTCGAAATGGCTTTACAAAACACCCTAATTGTGATAAGAAAGCTATAATCGACAGAACTCACCTGGGTTATTACTGTGCCATGTTTCCTCACATCGTGTATACCGCGTCTAGACTAGAATAGAATGCCTTCTATTCCTATATTTCTACAGTTTTAAAAACTTAAGAAAAATTAAGAAGAGTTTATAATCCTCCTTGGTAAAAGGAATTAACATTCTGCCATTAACTGGGTTGTCATGTAGTAATCTCTGGTAGCCTTCCACATTTCATTTGAAGAATTTTTAATTTCTAAGACATTGCCTCTTTGGCTTTTGCAGTGATGTGATGAAACAGCCTCCTCTTATGTCTTTAATTGGTGGAAATGCATTCTATTTCATAACACAGCAGGTACAATGATTTCCTAGCGTGTGCCACGTCACAACAGGGCAGAGCCTGCCAGAGCTCGGCAAGCATAGGGCCATTTACTGTTGTCTGTAGGGTAGTCATGGTGTCCCCTACTGACTTCAGATTTTCTATTAGCCCTGGCTCGGTGCTGGGCACAAATTAGTCATCTACTTCTTGTAGCCAAATTCTTCTTGCTGTTTGTCTTAGCAGCTAAGGACTGTCTGTGCTTGCTGATTCATTTGTTCCTCTATCCTTTGCCTCTTTGCGGACCAATCTGGTTTTCTCTACCCAAGTTTCTTTCCCTTTCTTTCCTGCTGGTCTCTGTCCAGCTGCCATAGTTCCCCCTGCATACCTGTCCTATCTGTCTCATCACCAAGGAGGTCCGTGTACCCTTCCACTGGTGCCTTTCACTGTCTGAGTGCCCATCATGGGCTAGACACAATTTCTCTGACTAACCCTCAACTTTGTGCCATGTTTTTCTCTTTTCAGGCAGCCAACATTATGGAGAGGAGTAAAAAACGAAGGACCAGGCATTTTTGCTTTTGTCCTGGTATCTAAATTTGCTTTTAGACACCATTTTAATGTGCCGTTTCTTATATATCCTCATCATCCTGCAATGAAGAGATCTAGTTCCCTTTCTCGGGAAAAAAATGAATTAGATTTCACAATTTGGGGGATTTTTTTCTCTGATAGTTCAAGGTCTTGAGGAAGATGCAGAAAACCAAAAATCCATTTTTTACTGGAATAAAAGAATCTTTGCAGCTATTGTACCCTGGTGTGAAGACAAAACACCCCCCAAGAAGAGAGGTGCTGGAAATGCCATTCTCCTCCCTTCAGCTCTCCACTGTAACTGATATCATATACTGCTTTGTAAAACAGTCACGTATCTGGTGCCAGCAATGATGTTCAAATATATAAAGGCACCCCTATTTTAAAACAGAGAATGATCACTCAGTTAATCTCACAGATGGCCATTGGTAGCACACCTGGTAGCTTTGTGATAATTTTTTATTAAGGTTTTTTATTTTAATTCCAGTATAGTTAACCATGTTATATTAGTTTCAGGTGTACAATATAGTGATTCAACAATTCTATGCATTACTCAGTGCTCATCATGATAAGCGTACTCTTAATCTACTTCACCTCTTTCACCCATCCCCCTACCCCCCACCTCCCCTCTGATAACCATCAGGTTGTTCTCTATAGTTAAGAATCTGTTTCTTAGTTTATTTCTCTCTCTCTCTCTTTTTCCTTTGTCCATTTGTTTTGTTTCTTAAATTCCACATAGGAGTGAAATCATATGGTATTTGTCTTTCTCTGGTTTATTTCACATAGCATTACACTCTCTAGCTCCATCCATGTTGCTGCAAATGACAAGATTTCATTCTTTTTTGTGGCTGAGTAATATATTGTGTATATAAATAATATACTACACATCTGAATGATATATATATTGTGTGTATATATATATACATATTATATATATTATATACATACAAATATAGATATATATTTATGTATGGATAAAGAAGATATGGTACATATATGTACCACATATACATATGTACAGATATGTACATATCTTTATCTTCTTTATCTATTCATCAGTCAATGGACACTTGGGCTGTTTCCATAATTTGGCTATTATAAATACTGCTGCAATAAACATAGGGATGCATATATCCTTTCAAGTTAGTGTTTTTGTATTCTCTGGGTAAATACCCAGTAGTGCAATTGCTAGATCATAGGGTAGTTCTATTTTAAATTTTTTGAGGAACCCCCATACTATTTTCCAGAGTAGCAGCACCAGTTTGCATTCCCACCAACAGTTCACAATGGTTCCTTTTTCTCCACATCCTCACCACACTTGCTGTTTCTTGTGTTTTTGACTTTAGCCATTCCAACAGGTGTGAGGTGGTATCTCATTGTAGTTTTGATTTGCATTTCCCTGATGATGAGTGATGTTGAGCATCTTTTCATGTGTCTGTTGTCCATCTGTATGTCTTCTTTGGAGAAATGTCTGTTCATGTCTTCTGCCCATTTTTTAATTAGATAATTTATTTTTGGGGTGTTGAGTTGTGTAAGTTCTTTATATATTTTTCAATACTAACCCTTTATCAGATATGTCATTTGCAAATATCTCTTTCCCTTCAGTATTGCCTTTTAGTTTTGTTGATTGTTTCCTTCACTGTGCACAAGCTTTTTATTTTTTTTTAAAGATTTTATTTATTTATTTGAGAGAGAGAGAGAGCATGAGAGGGGGGAGGGTCAGAGGGAGAAGCAGACTCCCCGCTGAGCCGGGACCCCGATGTGGGACTCGATCCCGGGACTCCAGGATCATGACCTGAGCCGAAGGCAGTTGCTTAACCAACTGAGCCACCCAGGCGCCCAAGCTTTTTATTTTGATGTAGTACCAATAGTTTATTTTTGCTTTTATGTCCCCTGCCTTAAGAGACATATCTAGAAAAATGTTTCTATGGCCGATGTCAGAGAAATTACTGCCTGTGCTCTCTTCTAGGATTTTTATGGTTTCAGATCTCACATTACATCTTTAATCCATTTTGAGTTTATTTTTTGTGTATTGTGTAGGAAAGTGGTCCTGCTTTATTCTTTTGCATATAACTGCCCAGTTTTCCCAACACCATTTATTGAAGAGACTGTCTTTTTCCCACTGCATATTCTTGCCGCCTTTGTTGAAGATTAATTGACCATATAATCACGGATTTGTTTCTGGGCTTTCTATCCTGTTCCATTGATCTATGTGTCTATTTTTGTGCCAGGACCATACTATTTTGATTACTACAGCTTTGTAGTATAACTTGAAATCTAGACTTGTGATATCTCTAGCTTTGTTTTTCTTTTTCAAGATTGTTTGGGCTATTTGGGGTCTTTCGTGGTTCTATACAAATTTTAGGATTATTTGTTCTAGTACTGTGAAAAATGCTATTGGTATTTTCATAGGGATTGCATTAAATCTGTAGAATGCTCTAAGTAGTATAGACATTTTAACAATATTTGTTCCAATTTATGAGCATGAAATATCTTTCCATTTGTTTGTGTCATCTTCAATTTCTTTCATTAATGTTTTATACTTTTCAGTATAGGTGTTTCACTTCCTTAAGTTTATTCCCAGATATTTTATTACTTTGGGTGCAATTGTAAAAGGGATTGCTTTCTTAATTTCTCTTTCTGTTGCTTCCCAATTAGGATATAGAAATATATACTATATTATGTAGAAATATATATTATATAGTAATATATAGTATCTATAGCATACTATATATAGTATATAATATATAGTAATATAGTAATATATAGTATATAGAAATATATACTATATTAGTATATAGTGTATAGAAATGCAATGGATTTCTGTACATCGATTTTGTATCCTGTGACCTTACTGAATTCATTTATTGGTTCTAGTAGTTTGGGGTGGGATTTTTAGAGGTTTTGATATGTAATATCATGTCAGCTGCACGTAGTGAAAGCTTACCTCTTCCTTACCAATTTGAATGTTTCTTTTTCTTGTTTGATTGCTATGGCTAGCACTTCCAGTACTATGTCGAATAAAAGTGGTGAGAGTGGACATTCTTGTGTTATTCCTGATCTTAGGGGGAAACCTATCAGTTTTTCACAGTTGATTATGATGAGATGTGGGTTTTTCATATATGGCCTTTATTATGTTGAGGTATGTTCTCTCTAAACCTACTTTGTCGAGGCCTTTGTGATAATTTTTAAAAGGCAATTCCTCTGAGTTCAATTCGAGTAAGAAGACTCTTCCTCTGGGCTGATGCAGGCCCTGTCCTGGGGCCCAATGCTTAGAGCGTCAGTTCAATTTCAGCTCTTCTTGGCCAGGCAGCCCCTACCTACCATTAACAATTATCTCCTCATCACTGTTTTTTCTTGGTCCTCAGGTGACACACCTGAGGTCAAAAATAGTTTGTCAATTATTTCCATGTTGGAGGCTAATGTTAAATGTACCTAAATTGCCTCTAATAAATCTTTCAACTACCCATAAAACATAAGTGTTGATGGAGATATTTTACCAAAGAAACATCATAAATATGGCCGGGCAAGGGTGAAAGGGAGTACAAAAGCAAAGATAATGAGAAAATGATTGAGCCTGGAGAAACTGAAAATCTCTTGTGATTAAATTTCATTTTTTATTGAATATACTGAATTAAAAGTCATAGGCCGAAAAGACAACAATCTTTATACAGAAATTAAAGAGAAAGTAGAAGCAATTACCTGGATAATTTAAAGCTACTGGAGTGGTGGGATGCCTGGGTGGTCCATTCCATTAAGCAGCTGACTCTTGATTTCAGCTCAGGTCATAATCTCAGGGTCATGAGATCCAGTCCTGTGTGGGGCTCTGTGCTCAGCACAGAGTCTGCTTGTCCCTCTCCCTCCCCCCTTCCCCTCTCCCTGTACTCTCTTTCTCTCAAATAAATAAATAAATAAAATCTGTTAAAAAAAAAGATACTAGAGTGGTCATAAAACAACTAGTATATTAATTTGAGAAAGGAAATCTTATATGAACTTAGGGGAAAATTTTTTTACAATTAAAAAATTTTTAAACTTTGTTATGAAGAATAAAGATGGGAAAGGCAAGGCAGGTGTAAGTTAATTTTTAAATTGAATTAATTGTCATTTATTTTCAAAGCACGGCCTATTTGGCCTAATCTAGAGTCTATTGGCCTCTTCTAGAATCAACTACTTGGCCTATTCTAGAGTCAACTTGGCCCATTCTAGAGTCAATTAAAAAACATTTATGTGAAAAATCAGATTTAATGAGAATCAGGATAGAAATCTTGAGCCACCTTTGCATCACCTAGCTAGGAGAATGCAAAATGGCCAGTTCAGGGATGAACCTTAGGATGAAGTCAAAGATGAACATAGACAAGGAACAGTAAGAGTTGAGAGAAAATAAATGGGCAAATACATCCCCATTATAACCTATTATGTCACTTAGCATGTTTCAATGCAAGGAAAAGAAAACTTATGATGACTTAAATAATGAAATTATTGGCAAACATAACTGAAAAATCCAATTATGTTTTGGCTTTCAGGCAAAGCTTGATCTAGAAGGTTAATTTTA
Organism: Zalophus californianus; assembly: GCF_009762305.2. Taxonomy (NCBI): domain Eukaryota; kingdom Metazoa; phylum Chordata; class Mammalia; order Carnivora; family Otariidae; genus Zalophus; species Zalophus californianus. The sequence goes on from NC_045600.1 coordinate 89,753,459, forward strand.
TATATAATCAAAGACTAATTCTCTTCCATTATCTCTGCTCTACCTTGGTCCATTATGAAATCATCAATCAAAGTTGATTTAGCTCATAAAAACAAGATGACAGCAACCAGGGCTACATACTTGCTCATTTATGTTCAGTGGGAGAGAAAGTTTGTCTCTTCTCTAGTCATTGAACTCAAGTCACGGGCTCCATTCAAGTTGGACCAACCTAAGCAACTAAGTCACTTTCTTGGTCAGTGGAATGCTAGGTGCCTCTTGGTCAAGCTTGCCTGGGCTCTGGGGCTACCCTGGCCAACCACTCTGGCAGACAGAATAGAATTGTGCTGATTAGCTGACGCTGGGGATGGAGTCACTCCCACCCAAACTACAATGGATGCTGGGGAGACAATGAGCAACCTCCAACTCCACTTCCATTTCTTAGGAAACTATTTTTGAACTGGTCTTTCTAATAAGCACCTGGGCTGAGATGCAGGAACTTTTATCCCGATCAAAATAAGTATATGGAGAGCTTAAACAGAGAGCCTCTCAATTGCTCACCTCAGTCCCGTGGCTGTTCAGTAAAAATGAGTGCCTTGGTTTTACAGGGCGCTGTACACTTTTCAGAGCACTGTCACCCGAATCACCATCCAACCATCACACCAATCTTCAGGCCAGCTCTGAGCAGCCACCATTACCTCCTTTTATAGGCAAGGTTATCCAGGTCCAGGAGGACAATGGAAGAGCCAGCGCGAGAACCAAGGTTCTTCTCTCCTAGACTGGTACCTTTCCAGTGCACAGATTAGGGCCAAAGGTCTCTGAAGGCATGGCACTGTTAGGAGGAAGAGTAAATAAAAGTATTATGTAGTGGAAAGAATAATAGGGCATATCAGTGGTTCCCCGTTGTTGTCCACCATTCTAAATAAATCAAAGTGTCAGAAATCTACGATATTAAGTATCTCTTCAATCCCTTAACAAAGGCACTGGTAGGTGCTCCTTTATAATCTCTGCACTTTGATCTGCAGATCCTAAATCAGGGCAACCGATGAGATCATTGACCTCATGTCATCATATTTTAATTCCTTAACCTAACAGTGCATTGATTCTAGTTACTCTTCATCTCAAAGTTACTAAGTTATAAGTAAGCCACATTATATAAAACCAAAAGACACTGTTTATATTTGGCATCATCTCCTAGTAACACACTGAAGACAACTACTCTCATAAACTGTAAGCTTTGTTCTGTACTACGGTTTAAAAAAAATCTTTGAGGTTCTTATGAAAGACAAAATGAGATTTTTCTAGCACTTTTTTAAAATGTTCCACAGCTGTGAGATACTGCTGCTAGTTTTCTACTCAATGACTTCTTCTTAATTGCTTTAAAGTGGCTTCTGATTTGTAGACATTAAAATATTATTTTTATTCTTTCTTCTAACATGCACCTGAAAAATAGTCATTTAAAAATCTCAGACAGCAACAATAGTCATCAGAAGGACAAAGGCTGCATTATTTGCAGCAAACATCTAAATTCCTCTATAACCATTGAATTTGCTATTCTTCTAGCTGCCCACCGATGTCCCCTGCCAGCAGGGGGAGGGTGGCATGGACTAAAGGAGAGGGCAGGCCTAGCCAACTCCCATCTCAAGCAACCTAGTTCATCTCCCACAGTAATTCATGTATGTCTCCTAGACAGTCTGTACAATAAGCAGATGGAAACTCATTTAAGCAGATGGAAACTTACTTATGGGCTAAAGTGTCTACATTACAATGGTGTCTTTGACTACACCATGTAGGAAATTTATTTGCAGAATAATTATTATCTGTGTGTTGGTGCGTTTATATTGAGGATCTAAAACACAGCAGGCTAACAAGCCTTCAACGTGTTAAGGCCTTTCCTTGGGTAGGGAGGCAGTACTATATCCATGGCTTTACTCACAGTAAGTCCCCTGCAAAGATAATTCTTAAAAGATTTGCATGACATTCAGCTCTGATTCTGTAGCCAGCAGAGCCAGTCATACCTGGAGTATCTGTGAAATAATGAGTTAGTTTCCCACTGTGAGCCCTCCTTTATAATTCCAATTTCAGCTGGAAAGTCTTTGAAGAGATGATTGAACCATATCGTCTCCATGAAAGCTGCAAAGATTTAACAACTGCTGAGAAATTAAAGAGAGAAACCCCATGGAAAATTACAGATGCAGAACTGGAAGCAGTCAAGGAAAAGGTAAGGACTTGTCTTCCTTAATTTTTACTTTACTGTCTAACTAGCTGAAAAAGAAAACAATGGTTGATTCAAAGATCAAGAAGTAACGCATCAGTTATAGAATGTCATTATTCAAGATCTAGGGTTTCTGCATTTTTCAAGGGCTTTACAATCATATTACTGGATATGAGGTTTTAGAAACTGGTTTTCATTTCTTAAGGTAAAATCAATTCTCTTCTTAAAAGATTAAAAACACCCAGATTATTGATATATATTGTGAAGTCTCCTTTCAAATTTAATTTTGTAGAACAGAAGACAGAATCCATGGGTCTAAAATAATTTAAGTCAAGTCAATATGTGTGCAAAGTAGATAAAGGTAATTGACTCACAATTTAACACAGTAACAAAGAATTTTAACCTGATGAGGTTATGAAAACTAACAAAGCAATCTGAGAAAATACGTAATTGGAACAGTGATTATGAAAGTTGGATCAGGCACATGTTGTAGGAGGGATATAATAAATAAATAAACAAACTACAGTAAGAGCTGAACTTGAAACAATTTAGACAAGAAATACTAAAGCTTTTCAAATTTAGTGGAGAAAATACTGAGCTAAGATTTATAAACTGTGTATAATAAACCGCCCAGTTCTTTGCTTGCTTGTTTGTTTTTTGGGGGGGTTGGGAGGATTTTTATTTTTATTTTTTATTTTTGTTTTTTTAGTTTCACTTTTTTTTTTTTTTTTTTTTAAGAGAGGGAAAGAGAGCCGGCGGAGGGGCAGAGGGAGAAGGAGAGAAAGAATCTTTTTTTTTTCTTTATGTTATGTTAATCACCATACATTACATCATTAGTTTTTGATGTAGTGTTCCATGATTCATTGTTTGCGTATAACACCCAGTGCTCCATGCAGAACGTGCCCTCTTTAATACCCATCACCAGGCTAACCCCTCCTCCCACCCCCCTCCCCTCTAGAACCCTCAGTTGTTTTTCAGAGTACACAGTCAGAGAGAATCTTAAGCAGGCTCCATGCTCAGCACAGAGCCCTGAGATCATGACCTAAGCCGAAATCAAGAGTGATTTAACCAACGGAGCCACCCAGGCGCCCCTAATTTCACATTTTAATTTAAATTCCAGTTAGTTAACATACAGTATGATATCACTTTCAGGTGTAGAATTTAGTGATTCCATACAACACTCAGTGCTCATCACAAGTGCCCTCCTTAGAGCCCATCTCCAGATGGGCTTAGAGCCAAGCCCCTTAGAGCTTGGCCATCCCCACCCACCTCCCTCCAGCAACTCTGTTTATTCTCTATAGTTAAGAGTCCGCGTTTTGGTTTGCCTCTCCTCTCTCTCTCTCTCTTTTTTAATAAACTGCCCACTTCTAACAAAGATTTTTCGCATAATTGAGCAAATCATGCATCTAAGCCTTGGTTGCTGAAATAAAGAAATACAATAATAAGTATTATTGCTGCAAAATCGTAAATGTAGTATTTTTCCAAGTGATTCTTGGCTGACTTTTATTCAAAGAGCCTAAACAATGTAGACTAGGATATAATTTATGTTCTTAAGATATCAAATTGGTCATCAAGATTAGTTCTTCTACCTGAAACCTGTTCCCAGAACTGACCATTCTCACCTTCCTTTTACTATTATCCATGTTTCCTGCTCACTTTTTGTTTTTTCCCTTAGAATTTAATAAGCCACTCTAGCACAACAACCACCTGGTCTTATTCTTGATATTTCTAGAATTTCTTATGAGTTTTTAAAAATTAGTTTCCAAACCTGAAGGAAATAATTGTAATCTTTTTAATATTTTTATTTTTTATTGTTATGTTAATCACCATACATCATTAGTTTTTGATGTAGTGTTCCATGATTCATTGTTTGTGCATAACACCCAGTGCTCCACGCAGAACGTGCCCTCTTTAATACCCACCACTGGGCTAACCCATCCCCCCAACCCCCTCCCCTCTAGAAACCTCAGTTTGTTTTTCGGAGTCCATCGTCTCTCATGGTTCGTCTCCCCCTCCGACTTACTCCCCTTCATTCTTCCCCTCCTGCTATCTTCTTCTTTTTTTTTTTCTTAACATATATTGCATTATTTGTTTCAGAACTACCGACCTGTGATTCAACAGTCTTGCACAATTCACAGCGCTCACCATAGCACATAACCTCCCCAATGTCTGTCACCCAGCCACCCCACCCCTCCCACCCCCCACCACTCCAGCAACCCTCAGTTAGTTTCCTGAGGTTAAGAATTCCTCATATCAGCGAGGTCATATGATACATGTCTTTCGCTGATTGACTTATTTCCCTCAGCATAACACCCTCCAGTTCCATCCATGTCGTTGCAAATGGCAAGATCTCATTCCTTTTTATGGCTGCATAATATTCCATTGTATATATATACCACTTCTTCTTTATCCATTCATCTGTTGATGGACATCTTGGCTCTTTCCACAGTTTGGCTATTGTGGACATTGCTGCTATAAACATTGGGGTGCACGTACCCCTTCGGATCCCTACATTTGTATCTTTGGGGTAAATACCCAGTAGCGCAATTGCTGGATCGTATGGTAGCTCTATTTTCAACTGTTTGAGGAACCTCCATACTGTTTTCCAGAGGGGTTGCACCAGCTTGCATTCCCACCAACAGTGTAGGAGGGTTCCCCTTTCTCCACATCCCCGCCAACATCTGTCGTTTCCTGACTTCTTAATTTTAGCCATTCTGACTGGTGTGAGGTGGTATCTCATTGAGGTTTGGATTTGGATTTCCCTGATGCTGAGCGATGTTGAGCACTTTTTCATGTGTCTGTCGGCCATTTGGATGTCTTCTTTGGAAAAATGTCTGTTCATGTCTTCTGCCCATTTCTTGATTGGATTATTTGTTCTTTGGGTGTTGAGTTTGATATGTTCTTTATAGATTTTGGATACTAGCCCTTTATCTGATATGTCATTTGCAAATATTTTCTCCCATTCTGTCGGTTGTCTTTTGGTTTTGTGGACTCTTTCTTTTGCTGTGCAAAAGCTTTTTATCTTGATGAAATCCGAATAGTTCATTTTTGCCCTTGCTTTCCTTGCCTTTGGCAATGTTTCTAGGAAGAAGTTGCTGCGGCTGAGGTCGAAGAGGTTGCTACCTGTGTTCTCCTTTAGGATTTTGATGGACTCCTGTCTCACGTTTAGGTCTTTCAACCATTTGGAGTCTATTTTTGTGTGTGGTGTAAGGAAATGGTCCAGTTTCATTCTTCTGCATGTGGCTGTCCAATTTTCCCAACACCATTTGTTGAAGAGACTGTCTTTATTCCATTGGACATTCTTTCCTGCTTTGTCAAAGATGAGTGGACCATAGAGTTGAGGGTCCATTTGTGGGCTCTCTATTCTGTTCCATTGATCTATGTGTCTGTTTTTGTGCCAGTACCACATTGTCTTGATGATGACAGCTTTGTAATAGAGCTGGAAGTCCAGAATTGTGATGCCACCAGCTTTGCTTTTCTTTTTCAATATTTATCTGGCTATTCGGGGTCTCTTCTGGTTCCATACAAATTTTAGGAATATTTGTTCCATTTCTTTGAAAAAAGTGGATGGTATTTTGATGGGGATTGCATTGAATGTGTAGATTGCTCTAGGTAGCATTCACATCTTCACAATGTTTGTTCTTCCGATCCATGAGCATGGAACGTTTTTCCATTTCTTTCTGTCTTCTTCAATTTATTTCATGAGTCTTTTATAGTTTTCTGAGTACAGATCCTTTGCCTCTTTGGTTAAATTTATTCCTAGGTATCTTATGGTTTTGGGTGCAATTGTAAATGGGATCGAGTCCTTGATTTGTCTCTCTTCTGTCTTGTTGGTGTATAGGAATGCCACTGATTTCTGTGCATTGATTTCATATCCTGCTACTTTACTGAATTCCTGTATGAGTTCTAGCAGTTTTGGGGTGGAGTCTTTTGGGTTTTCCACATACAGTATCATATCATCTGCAAAGAGTGAGAGTTTGACTTCTTCTTTGCCGATTTGGATGACTTTGATTTCTTTTTGTTGTCTGATTGCTGTGGCTAGGACTTCTAATACTATGTTGAATAGCAGTGGTGATAGTGGACATCCCTGCCGCGTTCCTGACCTTAGGGGAAAAGCTCTCAGATTTTCTCCATTGAGAATGATATTCGCTGTGGGTTTTTCATAGATGGCTTTTATGATATTGAGGTATGTACCCTCTATCCCTATACTCTGAAGAATTTTGATCAAGAAAGGATGCTGTACTTTGTCAAATGCTTTTTCTGCATCTATTGAGAGGATCATATGATTCTTGTTCTTTCTTTTGTTAATGTATTGTATCACGTTGATTGATTTGCGGATGTTGAACCAACCTTGCAGCCCAGGGATAAATCCCACTTGATCATGGTGAATAATCCTTTTAATGTACTGTTGGATCTTATTGGCTAGTATTTTGGTGAGAATTTTTGCATCCATGTTCATCAAGGATATTGGTCTGTAATTCTCCTTTTTGATGGGGTCTTTGGTTTTGGGGTCAAGGTAATGGTGGCCTCATAAAATGAGTTTGGAAGTTCTCCTTCCATTTCTATTTTTTGGAACAGTTTCAGAAGAATAGGTATTAATTCTTCTTTAAATGTTTGATAGAATTCCCCTGGGAAGCCATCTGGCCCTGGGCTTTTGTTTGTTGGGAGATTTTTGACGACTGCTTCCATTTCCTTAGTGGTTATAGGTCTGTCCAGGTTTTCTATTTCTTCCTGGTTCAATTTTGGTAGTTGATACATCTCTAGGAATGCATCCATTTCTTCCAGGTTATCTAATTTGCTGGCATAGAGTTACTCATAATATGTTCTTATAATTGTTTGTATTTCTTTGGTGTTGGTTGTGATCTCTTCTCTTTCATTCATGATTTTGTTGATTTGGGTCCTTTCTCTTTTCTTTTTGATAAGTCTAGCCAGGAGTTTATCAATCTTGTTAATTCTTTCAAAGAACCAGCTCCTAGTTTTGTTGATCTGTTCTACTGTTCTTTTGGTTTCTAGTTCATTGATTTCTGCTCTGATCTTTATGATTTCTCTTCTCCTGCTGCGTTTAGGCTTTATTTGCTGTTCTTTCTCTAGCTCCTGTAGGTGTAGGGTTAGGTTGTGTATTTGAGACCTTTCTTGTTTCTTAAGAAAGGCTTGTATTGCTATATACTTTCCTCTCAGGACTGCCTTTGCTGTATCCCAAAGATTTTGATCAGCTGTGTTTTCATTTTCATTGGTTTCCATGAATTTTTTTAATTCTTCTTGAATTTCCTGGTTGACCCATTCATTCTTTAGTAGGATGCTCTTTAGCCTCCATGTATTTGAGTTCTTTCTGACTTTCCTCTTGTGATTGAGTTCTAGTTTCAAAGCACTGTGGTCTGAAAATATGCAGGGAATAATCCCAATCTTTTCGTATTGGTTGAGACCTGATTTGTGACCTAGGATGTGATCAATTCTGGAGAATGTTCCATGGGCACTAGAGAAGAATGTGTATTCCGTTGCTTTGGGATGGAATGTTCTGAATATGTCTGTGAAGTCCATTTGGTCCAGTGTTTCATTTAAAATCTTTATTTCCTTGTTGATCTTTTGCTTAGAGGATCTGTCCATTTCAGTCAGGGGGGTGTTAAAGTCCCCCCCTATTATTGTATTGTTGTCAATGTGTTTCTTTGCTTTTGTTATTAATTGCCTCATAAAAGTGGCTGCTCCCATGTTAGGGGCATAGATATTTACAATTGTTAGATCTTCTTGTTGGATAGACCCTTTAAGTAAGATATGGTGTCATTCTTCATCTCTTATTACAGTCTTTGTTTTAAAATCTAATTTGTCTGATATAAGAATTGCCACCCCAGCTTTCTTTTGGTGTCCATTAACATGGGAAATGATTTTCTACCCCCTCACTTTCAATCTGGGGGTGTCTTTGGGTCTAAAATGAGTCTCTTGCAGACAGCATATTGATGGCTCTTGTTTTTTAATCCAATCTGATAGCCTGTGTCTTTTGATTGGGGCATTGAGCCCATTTACATTCAGGGTAACTATTGAAAGATAGGAATTTAGTGCCATTGTATTGCCTGTAAGGTGACTGTGACTGTATATTGTCTGTGTTCCTTTCTGATCTATGCTGCTTTTAGGCTCTCTCTTTGCTTAGAGGACCCCTTTCAATATTTCTTTCAGGGCTGGTTTTGTGTTTGCAAATTCCTTTAGTTTTTGTTTGTCCTGGAAGCTTTTTAGCTCTCCTTCTATTTTCAATGAGAGCCTTGCTGGATATAGTATTCTTGGCTGCATATTTTTCTCGTTTAGTGCTCTAAAGATATCATGCCAGTCCTTTCTGGCCTGCCAGGTCTCTGTGGATAGGTCTGTTGCCAATCTAATGTTTCTACCATTGTAGGTTACATATCTCTTCTCCCGAGCTGCTTTCAGGATTTTCTCTTTGTCTCTGAGACTCATAACTTTTACTATTAGATGTTGGGGTGTTGACCTATTTTTATTGATTTTGAGAGGGGTTCTCTGTGCCTCCTGGATTTCGATACCTGTTTCCTTCCCCACATTAGGGAAGTTCTCTGCTATAATTTGCTCCAATATACCTTCTGCCCCTCTCTGTCTTTCTTCTTCTTCTGGAATCCCAATTATTCTAATGTTGTTTCGTCTTATCGTATCGCTTAGCTCTCGAATTCTGCCCTCGTGATCCTGTCGTTGTTTATCTCTCTTTTTCTCAGCCTCTTTATTTTCCATCATTTGGTCTTCTATATCGCTGATTCTCTCTTCTGCCTCATTTATCCTAGCAGTTAGTGCCCCCATTTTTGATTGCACCTCATTAATAGCCTTTTTGATTTCGACTTGGTTAGATTTTAGTTCTTTTATTTCTCCAGAAAGGGTTTCTCTAATAACTTCCATGCTTTTTTCAAGCCCAGCTAGTATCTTTAAAGTCATGATTCTGAACTCTAGGTCCGACATCATACTAATGTCAGTATTGAGTAGGTCCCTGGCAGACGGTACTACTTCTTGTTCTTTTTGCTGAGGTGATTTTTTTTGTCTTGTCATTTTGTCCAGAGGAGAACAGATAAATGAGAGAACAAAATGCCAAAAGGTTAACAACGTCCCCATCAAATATACTCTATACAAATCAGAAAAGACCTGAAACCAGGGGAAAAGAAAGGGAAAGAAAGAAAAAAGAAAGAGGGAAAAAAAAAGATAAAAACAAACAAAAACAGAACAAAACAAAACAAACAGAATATGATCAAATATGATCAGGCTAGTGCATAGATCAGTGCCACACACTAGATTTTGGGTGTATTTTGGTCTGTTAGAAGAAAGTGCCTCCTAAAATTTTAAAGGAAGAAAGACTTATATATGTACAAAATAAGGGTTGATACAATGAAGGGATGGAAGATGACTGTAAAGCTGAAACTTAAAAAACTTTTATAAACGGAATTGATAAGTTGTTTGAAGGAAGAAAGAAGAAGATTTAAAAAAAAAGAAAAAAGAAAAAAAAATGGGAGAGACTGTGATCAGGCAGGAGACTAGAACAAAGCCATACACTAGTGATTTAGGGTATATTTTGATCTGTTAGAAGAAACTGTATATCAAAATTTTAAGGAGAGAAGAACATATATATATGCCAAAAATAAGGGTAACTACTATGAATGGATAAAACAAAATGAAAAATAAAAAATGTTTTTTTAAAAAAGGAATTGATAAGATGTTGTTTGAAAAAGGGAAAAAGAAAAATTCAAAAAAAAAAACCAAAAAACAGTTAAAAAAATTAACTCTGAAAAACTAATGAATCATGGTAAAAAAGCCATGAATTCTATGTTCAGTATTCCCCTAGCGCTGGAGTTCTCCCATTCTCCTTGATCGGTAAACTTGGTCTTGGCTTGCTGACTGTTCGTGCTGATCTTCTGGGGGAGGGGCCTGTTGCCGTGGTTTCCAAATGTCTTTGCCGGAGGCAGAATTGCCCCGCCCTTGTCGGTCCAGGCTAAGCAAGCTGCTCGGGTTTGCTCTCAGGAGCTTTTGTTCCCTGCAAGCTCTCGGTACAGATTTGGAGGACCGGGGTGAAAATGGTGGCCTCCCACTCTCTGCCCGAGGAGCTGAGAACTCGGGGCCCCGCTCCTCAGTGCGCCCCCAGAGAAAAGCAGTCAATCACTCCCGTCTCCCTGGTCTCCGGCCGCACTCCGCGCTCACCCGGCCTGTGACTGAGCGTTTCTATCTCTGGCACCCGACCCCGTGTGGAGTCTCCAAACCCAGCAGATCCCTGCTGTGAACTTCCGTGCCGCTCCTCCCGGGGGAGGGTGGGGAGTCTCCCCGGCTCTGCTGCTTGTTGGGTCCCTGCTGGAGGTGCAGTGGCCCAAATGGGCCGCGGATCACAGTTTATGGCAACCCCGAGCTGCGAGCCCGTGCCTCGGCTCCGTCTCTGCAGCCGGCTTCCCCGCTCCGATACCTGGGAGCTCTGTCGCACTCAGGCACCCCCGGTCTTTCTGTGACCCCGAGGGTCCTGAGACCACACTGTCCCACGAGGTTTCCACCTCCCGCTTAGCCACTGGAGTGACATCCCTCAGCGGAGCCAACTTCTAAAAGGTCCGATTTTGTGCTCCGAGGCTCTATCACTTGCCAGAAGCGGCCGACGGAGGCCCCCTCCCCCACCGTCTATCCTCCCGAATATTGCCTCAGATTCACTTCTCCGCATGTCCTACCTTCTAGTAAGTGGCTGCTTCTCTGTTCAGAGAGTTGTTGCTACTCTCTTCTTCGATCTCCTGTTGAGTTCTTAGGTGTTCAGAATGGTTTGATACCTATCCAGCTGAATTCCTGAGACCAGACGAAAGCCAGGTCTCCTACTCCTCCGCCATCTTGCTCCGCCCCCTAATTGTAATTTTTTTTAAGTGAGGTTTTTCTACTTCTCCATAATTTGAGGTAAGGAGATAGATTCTCATTCCTAATTCTGGTAGAACTGCCCTCAACAAAATCAATGTTGTCCACAGAGTTACCGCCAAGTTCGACTGAATGAACTCTTACAGGAGCACTCGAGAGCTGCTAACCTCATTGTCCTGTAAGTATCCCTGCAGACTTTTAAGGATGTTACAGAGGAATCTTAGGTAAATGGGTTAATCGACTTAAAAAATCATGACTATTCATGTGGAAAGTTTAAAAAAATTGGAACATGTAGGATTTTTGACAGTGAAGGAAAATAAATGCCACCCTGGGACCCTGCCACTTGGACTTTCTGTCTGGCGAGCCCCACCCGTAGAACCTTGGCTCCCCCCTTTCAGACCATGCTCCAGGAACCTGCCCCTGGAACCCCCTGCCTAACAAGCCTCAAATCAGCCACTGAGGCTCATGGGCTCCTTCCCTGCGTAGTGCTCCTGAGGGAGAGAGTCCACAGCATGTTCAGGAGGCTCCTCGCTATGTTAAAAGAGGCCAAGGTAGGAGAAAAAGGGAGGGCATTCTTCCATTTCTACTCTTGCCCTTCACCCCACAAATGTTAGAGGTGTACATGTTGGAAATAGGAATGTTTACTTAAGGATTGAGAGCTAAACATGAAAAACAATTATTTCACATTTATACCTCATAACCTGATTCCTATATATGAAGAATAATATGTCTTCAAGGTCTACACTGGAGGATTACCCACCCGAGACCTAGAACAGTCTCCCGAATTGGGTAGGAGTTTTCACCTACCTGTTTTCTGAGGTTTCTGCCAAATATAAGAGCTTTAAACTATAGGGAAAATCATTAACATCAAAAAAGGAGTATATTGGTTGATCAAGTTTCCTTTTAAAGAGGAGTGAAAATTTATAGTTCTTTTTTGTTGCTGCTCTACAATGCCTAAGCCTCTTTTTCTGGCTACAGATAATTTGTCTTATCTGAGAAATACATCAGTTTAATATCTATATTGAAAATAATTTCGGTGCTCTCATGTTTGGGGGAGGGTTACAAAAGTTTCAGGCCCCTGGTTATTAAATAGCTCAGATGACTATTGATGTTACTGCCTGTAGTAATTGTCACTTCTAAAATTTTTCTTCCATACTGTCAGGAGCCTTCCAGTGGCAAGGAAAGGATCTATATCAGATTGGTTGTACATGGCTTGGTTGGAAATCCTCACGAAGAACCTCCCTCCTGTTTTACTAGTTAGAGGAAACCACAAAAATGTCCTGACGTTTTACTCTTAATACATGAAAGATTAGAACACATCTTAACTTAATGTATGAATAATTAAGAAACATGTCCTAGTGCTTTATGTTGTAAATCTGATCTATGGATATGCAAACCTCTGAGACAATCATATAGGATTCCATATAAACTATGTCATTATTTCTTTTATTAGTTTTGGGGGCTATTTTTTTTTCTATCAGCTTAAGACAATGCCACCCCTAGAAAAACATCTTTAATGTTGCTGTTGTTGTGATAGACAAGGAAATTAAGGAAACCATGCTGGCTTATGCTCCTGAAAACCGTGAACTTGACTGTAAACTTCTCCAGGCAAACCTAATCTTGTGTTCGCTGCTAGGCTGCAGAGGAGGCCTCAGCCCCACAGCAGGTCCTCATTAAATGCTTATCGACAGGCTAGTAGAGAACGATGGGTGGTTATCAAAGGAGAAGACCAGCTGGGCAGGAACCGTGTTTACGTTTGGCCTTCTGAGAGGCTTATACCTACAAAGAAGATTTGAAAATCAATAACTGAAAACTTTAAGAAGTACTTGAGTCTACAAAATGTTTAAAGCAATTACCTAAATAAGGTTATTTAATGTAACGCAGCGTATATACTTAGGGTGATCTGAGCGATCATTGATAACACACAGCTTCAATTTGTTGCTGACTGTAGAGTATGTCAGCTGGATTAGAAGGCAATATTCCAATTAGACGAACAAGAGTCCATTTTCAATATATAAACTTTGTTTTGCCTGCTAAATATTTTGAAATCTCCATAGGATTACTTTGCATATTTGTTTCTAATAAAGTGTTTAGCACAGATGAGATCTTCGTAGATGTCTAATTGAAAACCAAATGCCACAAATTTTCAAGCCATTATAAAGAAATATATCCTGAATCATATACTTACTCTATATACTGATTGTATGGATTGAAAGGAATAATTAAAATGTGAAGTGGAGAAACTGACAAAACTACAAAATTGTGTGTTGTATACAACATACAAGTATTGATTTTTTTCATTTTAATATTCCTATAATACTTAATCACATTGAAAAACCAACAAATTTCTTTTGATGAATGACTTGATTTTTTTTTTCTTAACATGTTTTGACTGTTTATTCTAACTGATAAAATACAAGGTAAACAATGAACCTGAAATAAAAACACTGAAATTTGTTTGCTTCAGCCCAGGTCATGTTTTTGCTTTTAAGTTACTAAGATCACCATGCAATGGCATATCAGATGTGAGCTTAAAAATTCAATCAGTTGTCTCGTCTGACGCTTGTCTAAAACTGGGAATCAAGATTCAGAATTCCGAGCCCAGAGGATGACGGGGAAGGAAAGGGAAACAGTCAACAAACCTTAAGCAGCAGGCTAGCCACTCTCCAAATCCAGGGCCATGTGCCTCAGTGAGCCCCAGATTTAAACCATCTCTCTTGAGCCCTATATACCTGAAATCTGAAGACTAGACGAGACGTGGTCCCAGTGACCAGGGGAAGGAACATTCAGCTTCATCTAGACCTGACAATTCTTGGAAATACTTCAGAGGGTCTCCAGGAAAGGTGAGAAGTCATAGGACTTCTGTGATAGGAAAGTCTGGCTCTTGTATCCTGGAAAGGCGGTCGCACACTGGGTTCCCTGGGAAACAGACTCTGAAAGAGCATTTAACATAAAGCAGGTTTACTAAGGAGGGCCTTTGGGATCAACACCTGTGGAGGGGAGGGAAATGAAGGAAGCAGGAAGGGAGAAAGAAAAGGTAAGCTATGATGTGGGCCCAAGGACAGCCTCTGCTGACCCCACAGGGAGCTCTGGAGACAGAAAGTTCCTTCAGAATAGTCCCAAGCCGGGCTGAGAAGGCCAGGCCTCTATACTCCTGCATCGATCCCTCACTAGATGTATGCTGCCCAGAAAGGGATGTGCCCTGGGGTGAGGCAGTTCTCTGCAGCTGAGGCATCCCTGAGCAGCCTGAGAGCTGAAGTCCATCTGCTGATTGCACTCCCGGCTGCTGGGACAATGAGTCCTTCGTTAAACAGGGTCTGATGCAACATCACCGTGCCAGTCATATAAAGTAGTGGTCTAAAACAAAACAAGACAAAACACACACAGAAAACAAAAAACTTGGGCTGGCCTGAGTTCAAATTTTAGTCTCACCCTTTATTAGTGGTTTGACCTTAAACTAGTTACTTAATTTCCTGAGGGCTAATGGCAAGAGAGTGACTGAAGTGATGTATGTCCCTGGGTTCCGGGTTAACAAAAGAGCGGTACATGGCCCCAGAGAGGAGGGACGGGTGGCAATAGGGACTGGTGGCTTTGAGGTCCAGAGGAGCTGTACTGGGAACAGGTTATGGTCACAGGAAATTGAATGGATGGAGGCTGTGGTCAGACACCAGCAGATTCTTGTAGCCCTTGGTGTCCTGCCCTTGTCCCCTTCTTCACCCAACTCAGCTAAGCCAACCACTCATCACCTCCACGTCTACCCTCAGCGTTCAGAGCAGGATGGAAAAAGTTGCATGATCACGTGCTTTGGTGTCAAGCTTTCTCTGCCCTCTCGCTTTGTTGACGTTCCCATCAGCATCCCCGCTTCTTCCTCACATTGACTTCTCAAAATCTTCATCACTTTTTCAGTTGAGAACCTTGCCACCATCCCTACAGCCTATCTACGTGCAACAGACATAAACCCTTCTTATCTAAATAGGACCATCCTGGGAGCATTGTCTTATAAGTTCATCTCTTAATACCCAATTCTAGAAATCTTTATTTGGAAGTTTAAACATAACATAATAAAATAAAATAAAAAGTTGTAGATTCTTGGGACCCATAGTCCTGCTAAATTAGTATCTTAGAGAGGGACCAGTGACCTTCAAGACTTTGGAAGCAGCTCCAGGCAGTCCCTGCCATTCCTGTGACCTGACTGCCACCACAGGCTGATGTCCCTCAAATTTATATTTCTCACCCACATCTCCCCAAAGTCTCAGAGCCAAATAGTCAACTACTATGTTCACAGTGTTTCTCTTTGTAAGTCCTACAGATGCAGGAAGACCAGACTTCTGTTCAAAAAGAAAAAAAAACAAACACACACCCAAAACACACAACTAGAGCAAAGTCTTGCTCCATTGTTTCTCACTCAGCTCCCCCCTGAAATGACCAAAGAAACATAAAAGTAGGAAAGATCTGCATCACAGCAGGAAACTAAGGAAGGATGCCATCCATATGTTAACACTTTTAAAAAAACAGTCAAGTTATAGTTTGCCTGGGACCAGATTAAAGGAAGCTATCAGGGGTCAGGTTGCAACCAATACTCCAGAGGAAAAAAATCACCAGGAGACCCTGAAAGATTTCCACTAACCCCCTCCCACAGTTTGCATCTGGAGATGAGAAGCTGGAGGTAGGACAGAGAACAGCACCGCGTGGGATCTGTTTTGCTGGATAGAGAGAGTATTCAGAAAAGACTACTCAGAGAGGACCCCCCCCCCCCCATGCACTTGAAGCAGATATGGCTGTTGCCATGGGGCATCTCATGAATGCCCTTGAAACCTACCAGAAATATATGCTCTTGCCATAGAGGCTGAGCCAAAGAGGAAAATCAACTTTCAGTCCACAACTTCTCCTAATGCAAAGAAGAAAATTCACAGAGATGGACAATCCTAGCCCTTGGTCTCTGTTCTCTGGTCTCTGTTCTCAGGCTGCTGGGTTACTAACCTGGCAACTGTATGGTGCTATCAAGTTGGCCTCTGGCTCAGATGAAATAAGAAGGTTGTCACCATAACCAAGTAGTGTGGTAGAGGTCGCTGTGTGCAGCACAAGTCCTGCCACATCTGCTTGTCATCAGTATGGTTTAAAAGACTCAGTGCGGGGCGCCTGAGTGGCTCAGTCGTTAAGCGTCTGCCTTCGGCTCAGGTCATGATCCCAGCGTCCTGGGATGGAGCCCCGCATCAGGCTCTCTGCTTGGTGGGAAGCCTGCTTCTCCCTCACCCGCTCCCCCTGCTTGTGTTCCTTCTCTCGCTGTGTCTCTCTCTGTCAAATAAATAAATAAAATATTAAAAAAATAATAATAAAATAAAAGACTCAGTGCCCCTGGCGTCCTTACTGACGATATTGGCGCCCGGGTCACCCAGCTATGTATTTCTAATGCTTTCCTCCGCAGAGATTTAGGGACACACTGACATAAGGATGAGATCTGTCTGGGTTCCACAGGAGGAGAAGAGGAGAATTTTCTCTTTGGGTGTGACTCACTTTAGTGCTACTCTGTCCCAACTGCTGACAGATCATGATACCCCCATCAGTTGCAGTAACAGCCCAGAAGTCAGCCCCTTGCTTCAGCCCCAGGGGCTTTTGAAGACCCCCCAGCTCTCCCACACCCCAGTAGCCCTGGTCACCAGGTGCAACCTCCTCTCCACAGTGAGGCAGAGTGAGGCGTGGCCCATCTTACTTACCTCTTTTAGGGTTTCTGATGTTGAAACAATGATCTCAGCCTTCCTTTTTCGTGCAGAAAAAGGTGTTTTCAAAAAACACCTTTTTAAAAAAAGGTGTTTCAAATGTAAGATTTCTTCTCATCTATGACACCATCCTAAACACACTATTATTTTAGGTCCCCCTAAGAAGAAAAATCTCTGCCATTTAAACTATGACGTGGTATTCAATCACTTGATATTTTTGTTATATTAATTGAGATACCTTTTTTAAAGCATCTTTTTAAAGATTTTATTGATTTATTTGAGAGAGAGAGAGCACACAAGCATGAGCGGGGGGGGGAGGGGCAGAGGGAGAAGCAGACTCCCCACTGAGGAGGAAGCCTGACATGGGGCCAGATCCCAGGACTCTGAGATCCTGACCTGAGCTGAAGGCAGATCTTAACCAACTGAGCCATCCAGGCACTCCTTGAGATACCTTCTTAAGGCTTATATAAGCATAGAATTTTAAGTCATATACCATTCTTATGCATATTAAAAAAAGGGAAATAGAAGTAAAATAAATTCAGTTCCACTTCAGGGTCCTACTCTTCTCTTCATCTTTCCACTCAGAGCTGATGTCCCCATTTTCCCACATCACAGGACTTCCGTGCCACCAGGAGAGCTGGTGATGCAGTGTCTTACAAGGGAAAACCAAGAGACACTATTTTGTTATTGGCATTAATATTTTGGATAACTCTAAGTCTAAGTTTGATTTAAAAAAATCAATGTGTCTTCTAATGGAATTTAAAACATTGTGTGTAAATTTTAATACACAAAGAACACAAAAACTGGGGAAAAATCTACAAGAGAAAAGTCAAAATTCTCATTAGAAAAGGGAAATCATGTCATAGGATCATACACTAGAAGATCACACATACAAGAAATAAACGGAAACTATAAATGTGTTTATCTTTCTTAGACTCTCAAACTTAATGAGAAATAAAATCAAACTCTATTCAATCTGCCAGCATCATATTCTAAATTATGTATCAAAGAGGCTAAAAACAAAAGAATAAACAAAAATATACAGAAACATTCAAACAAAAAAGTAGAGTTGGCAATATTATTCAAAGTTTAAGACTAAAAGAATTAGGAAGAAAAACAGAATATCATTTTACATTTCCAAAAAATATGTCGCCGCACGATAGTTATATTAATAATGGAGCTTTATGTAAATAAATAGCATAACATTGACAAATAATATAAGAATTGTTGGAAACAAAAAGAGAGTTACAGAAAGTCAATTTTCTTGAGAAACAGCTCACCTATATCACAACCTTTGACAGACCAAGGATAAGAGAATTCAAACTACATTTAAAAATGGATTTAATAGGTGCGATAGTGCTTATGCACAGAGAATACACTGCCTTTTAGAAATCTAGAGGATGTTTATAAAAACAAATTATATGTTAGATACCTCAGTAAATGCCAAATGTGGAAATAGGAAATATATTTTTATCACAATCCAACTAACATTACTTACAAATATGTAAACAGCAACATCAAAAACCTTACTCACTGGGAAAAGAAAATTCTTCTAAATTCAATTCAAAAAAAGAAATAATGCAATTTTAGAATATTTAGCAAAAAACATGATAATTACACATAACAAAATGTATGCTGAGAAAGTGGGACTCGAAGGTAGATTTATTACCTATAAATAGATTCATTCATACATAAGAAAAAATGAGAGTTAACATTCAACTCAAGAAGTCAGAAGTTGTGCCAAGTAACTACAGGAAGGCATGAAGAAAAAACTAAGGAAGAAAAGCAGGGAAGTAAAATCCAAAGCTCCAGGTCTGGAGTCAGAGAGAGAGGAGCTGAGTCTCAGTTTCCCTACTTAGTGGTGGAAGGACAACTACCTAGCCTTCTGAAGAATCCATTTTCTCATATGTAACTTGAGGATTATTAAAAAATCTACCCTTGAGGGTTGTTGCAAAGAAATGAGATCATGTGTATTAATAGCTGAGCACTTGGTGGTAAATACTTCACTAAGTGTTAGACATTATTATTTTCAGAAAAGACAAAAACAGTACAGCTGAGAAACTCGAGTGCTGCTCGTTGCTATTACTGCTAAAACAAAAAAGGAACATCGAAGCATAAAAGATAAAAATACATTCAAATTTACAAATGGGCAAGAGACTATTGGTACAACTTTGAAGAAGAATGGCTCTTTAAAACTCTAGCCTGGTAAATTTTTTAATTCAGTGAAATATATCAATTTCCAGTAAAATTTACATTTTTTACTAGAATTAACAGAAGAAGACAAAATACCTGACAAAATCTAATACTTTGGAATAAAACTCAAAGACTGTCAAATAATTAGCTGCAGAAAGGTATCAAGCCAAAGGATTTTTTTCCTAGATGACACTGTTTAAACTTTCAAAGAAAAGATAATTACAATCCTATTTAAGCTGTTGCTGAGTGGAGCAAGATAAAAGTCTTTCTCTTCTTCAGTTAGTCTGGGAAACTCTCATGAACTCAATACCAAAAAATGACAGACCATAAAAACTAGAAAGGATAAATAACTTTCTTGTATGAATAAGCATGGAAAAATCCCAAATAAAATACTAACAACTCACTTTTATCAATATATTCAAGTAATAATTTGCCATAATCAGGAATACAGATAAACCTTATTGTCAGAAAACCAGTTAATCACACTTTGTGAGCATTAGCTACCATTTATTTATGCGTAATTATTTGAATATTTAATTGTTATTGCATAGAATTCCTCTAGAAGAATGCTCAGATAACCGGTAAGAGCTGACTCTAAAGAAGAAAACAAGATGAATGAAGGACAGGTGTGTGAGAGAGAGATCTAATTTGTACTCTGTCATAACGACTACTCAAAAATAATATTTTAAAAATGAAATCCATAATGTATGGAATTGTTGAGTCATTATCCTGTAGATCTAAAACTAATATAACACTGTATGTTAACTGTATTGGAATTAAAATTTAAAAAATGAAATCCATAAATAACTACTTGCCTGCCAGGTTGTATTTAATTAACTCATGGGGAAGTGACATATATCATGAGGCTCATATGTAACAAGCTTTAAAAAGTTTTATAAAGCACAGAAAAATGCCAGCATCATTAAATTCCGTTGCACTTATCTATAAAATAAGTAAGCAACAAAAGCATCACTGTAAAAAATTTTTGATCCCACCTCCTACCCACTAAGTTTAGTTTAGTTTTTTTTTAATGTGAGATCTTTTTTTAAAAAAACTTATGATTCTCTCCTGGGCAAAAACAGTGATAGAGAAAGTTTGGATTGGACTTACTACTCACTACAACCCTGCACATTTTATTTACTGAAGCTCAGGAGAAGACAAGTGTAATCTTAATAAATCCTTGGGTTTTATTTCATGGTCTGAATAAAACTCAGAATTGATATTATCCATAGGAGGATGAGGTCATTATAATAACGTGATTAAGTTTGTATGAACCCATGCATGGCAAGTGTAGTATGCTCTTTTACCTTTTTAAACACAAAATCCAACGGGGATGCTGTCTTAATTTTCTGTTCCTCCATAATAAACTATCACAAATTTATCAGGTTAAAAAAATACCCATTTATTATCTCACAGCTCCCGTGGGTGGAGAGTACAGACCTAGCTTAACTGAGTCCTCTGCTCAGGGTTTCCAAAACTGCAGTCAAGGTGTTGATGGGGGCCATGGTCTCATCCGAGGTTTAACGTCTTTCAAATTCACATGGTTGTTGGCTAAATTTCCTTGCAACTGTAGAACTCATGGCAGCTAGCTTCTTCAAGTCTGGCAGGGGAGAAAACCTCTTCCTTCCAGACCCTTTTTTAAAGGGTTCACCTCATTAAGCCAGACCCACCTGGGTCAATTTCCCTTTTGATTAAATTAAAGCTGGGTGATTAAAAATTTTAATTACATATTCAAAATCCCTTCACCTTTAAAAAAAAAAAAATCCCTTCACCTTTGCCAAACATATAAGGTAACCTAACCACTGGAGTGCTGTCTCATCAGACTCATAGGTCTTGCCCAAACTCAAGAGAAGGAACTGACACAGGGCAACCATGAAGGGGCCATCTTAGAATTCTATCACAAATGTTATCTCACATTTCTGAAGATTCATGTATCAGCCACTAAGAGCTGAGCTGGCAATTAGATAATAAGTTAAAAATGCCCTGAGTTGTATCTAAGTAAAAGCCCACAATCTATGCATAATGAATTATGCTCATTTCTCAGGAAATTTAGAACCATAAAAATAAATTAAAGCTGAAAAAGACCTCAGAGATCCTCTAGCACTAAATCAAGCTTCTTGGACAGAATATTCATGCACAGTTCTGATTACATGGCTTTTCAGTATTTTCCAGCACGTTAAATGAGCAGCCACTCAACAACAAATGTCAACAGGGATAATGCAGCAAAACATTAAAAACACTTTTTTAAGAAGAAATACACACCTCAAAAACATGTCCGTCTGAGGTCATTAAGTGTAGCAGACACAGACTCTCCATAACTCATGAGAGCCTGAGGACATCGTCACTTGTGAGAGGACAGACAGCCTTATGGCAGAAAAGTTTGATTTTGTTCCATGTATTCTGGTTAAGGCAGCAAGAATAGGTGCAGTTCATCCTTGGGAAAATTCTCCTTCATATAGTTGATGTCAAGGGATGGCTCAGCTTCAGTTATCTGGAAAATTAATTTACATGGAATGACTGCAGTGAAGCAGAATGCATGACACTCTTGAATAAGGACTAACAGAGTGTATTTTCAGGTTGGGTAGTTCAAGATGAGGAATGTGGAAGGAACTTAGAGGTTGAGGCCAAGATCCAGGTTATGAATGTCATTGCTTCAGAGAAGGTGAGAGCAAAGACATCTGGAGGAAAGAACCTTTGCTTGCTTTCTCAGCCTGGAAGACCTCTCAGCAGAGGGCTGTTTGGGGCCAAAGCTAAGCACTTGACTTATTGGAGAAAGACATGCCAGGCTGTGGACCCAGATGCAGAGCTCTGGGGGCCAAAGCATGGGCCTCTGTTCTGATGCAGCCCCTTCCCCAAAGCTGGTGGCTTTCCTGAGCTTCTGAATGGCTCTTCTGGATACCCAAGAGGTCAGAAAAAGGAGTTATTTCAACAGATGGACTTTGCTGTTACTATTTCCAGAGCAATTATATACTTGGATTTTCTAATTTTCCTATTGTACTTGTCTCCCAACAAAGGAGAGGTGGAAACATTCTCAGGGGAGGTGGGAAGTTAGGGAAGAAAGCAATGACAGGTCTCGAAAGGTATGAAGCTAGCCAGCCACTAAAGCAATCAGCGCATTGGAGAGACATGATTGCCAGTTCTGTGATTTCCTAATGCTCACAGGTACATTTACAAAATTAATTCTCTTTTGAAAAAGTATTACTTGTGCACTTTGGATTTAATCCGTCCCAAACTGAGCTCTTGACCTTCCTTCTCAAAGCTGCTCATTTAGGCATCTTCCAGATCTCAGTAAATGGCAACCCCATCCTTGCCATGAATCTTGGAGTCACCCTTGACCTCTCTCTCTCTCACCTCACATCTGACTCAGTTTCAGAATATATCCAGAATCTAGTGACTTCTCACTGTCATCACTGTGACCTCCCTGATCCGTGCTACCACTGTCATTTCTCCCCTGGGTCACTGAGCAGCCTCCTAAAGGGTCTTCCTGCATCAGGCCTTGATCCTTTTTTGTCCCATTCCGCATAGCAGCCCAAGTGATCCTGTTAAATGAAAGAGAGTATGTCACTCCTCTTATCAAAATCTTCCAGTGGCTTCCCACTTCACTCAGTGGAAAAGCCACAGTCCTTACAGAAGCTTACCAGGCCCTACAAGTGCACCCCGCTCTCCACTCCTGTGATCTCATCTCCTAAAACTGTAAGACACTCTGTCACTCTCTTCGGACCACACCACCCATCTTACAGGTGAGTTTACATCTTAGGATCTGAGTGTTTGCTGTGCCCCTTGCCTGGAATGCCCTTCTCCAGGATATCACTTCCTTTAAGTGTGGTTAAGGGCCCCCTGCCCCCCAACTCCACACATGGCAGATGGTTTATTCTCACTGAGGCCCTTCCTGGCCACTCTATAAATCACAAGCCTACATTCCACATCTTACTCTCCTTCTTTACTTTTCTCCGTAACGCTCAGAACTGTTTATTTCAATCACTTCCACTTACTGTCAGACTTATTTTTGTCTGTTCTGTTCCCTGCTGTGTCCCCAAAGTCTAGACCAGTGCCATGCACATGAAACACATTCAACAAATATTTATTGAAAGGATGAGTGGATGCAGGGCACTGAGGAGAAAAGGAAGTATAAATCCCAAGCTCCCTTGGGGTCTGATCTCTGACTCACTGTGGAGCCTCACCCCACCCCACTCAGACCCCATCCCACACCAGCTGTGACTCACATTTCACACACACCTCTGTGTATCTCTGAACATGTGGGTCCTCCTGCCTGGGATTTCTGACTCTCTTGTTATTTTCATCCTTGTTTGTTTTTTTGTTGTTGTTGTTATTTTTTGTTTTTGTTTTGGTTTTGGTTTTTTGGTTTTTTTAACTACCAAGGAGGTAATTACTAGACAGTTTTTCCTGAGTTTATTGGCCATCTGGTATTTCTTCTTTGGTCAATTCAACAAACATGTTCTAAAGCTATAAAGATACATTGTCCTAAGCTCTTCAAATGTAAGACAACCATGTTCCCTGTCCTCAAGGAGTTTATGGTCTTGATAGATAAGCAAATAAATACACAAAATAATTATGGATTATGGAAAATACCAGAAAGAAAGAAAGAGGAAACTGTAACAGAGAATAATGGAAAGGCAGTACTTAGAGTGGTCAGGGAGAACATCTATGAAAAAATATTTAAGAATGAGAAGGTGCTGACAATGTTGAACATTACCTGAACTCTGTGCTCCTGGAAGACAGTGGTGGTTAAGAAATCTCCCCAACCTTTTCTCCCTGCCCTCAAATCTCCCACCCTTTTGTATTCTAGAAAATGGCTCACTGCAATGAACCACCATTCCCCATGTAGCTTAGATAAGACTTGGTGTCTACCCTTTCTCATAAGTCCCCAAAGACTTATAGATGACTACCATGTTTACCTCTGACAAGAGCAAACCTAAACCATTCCTCTTTTGCCTACATCTGCTGACAAAGTCAGACACAGACTCTCTTTATTCTTTGGCTTCTGAATAATTAGCTGACATTAGAATTGTTTGTTCCCCTAAAACTAGCTAGACACAGAAATAAACATTTCCCCATTTCAACTCCTTATAAAGATCTAAGGCACAACCACTGTACTAGGATACAGTAGGGTAGGCTAATAATGACCCCTAAGAGATATCTAGGTCTTAATCCCTAAAATCTATAAAAGTTACTGTATATGAAAAAGGGGTGCTTGAAGATGTGATTAAGGAGCCTGAGATGGAGCAATTATCCTGGATTATCTGGATCAACCCTATGTATAATCACAAATGTCCCTGTTAGAGCAATACAAGAGACTTGACCATAGACATAAGGTGGCTGTGTGATAGAAGCAGAGAGAATCAGAGTCAGAGAAAAGATGCTATAACCACTGGTTATGAAAATAGAGGAACAGACCATGAGCCAAGAAATTCAGCCCTAGATGTGGGAAAAAGCAAGGAAACAAATTCTCCTCTAGTCTCTCCAGAGGCAACACAGCTGTGCCCACACCTCACTTTTAGCTATTAAGACTCATTTTGGGCTTCTGGCCTCCAGAACTATAAGAAAATTACTTTCTATCATTTTAAGTCACTAATTTTGTGGTAAGTTGTTACAGCAACCATAAGAAACTAATACACACTCGAATCTTTGGATCTGGGGTGCTTTCCCCATTGCAAAAGACTGAATAAAATCCATCTCCTTAGTCAGTTTTTGTCTTTGATCGTGTTAACCACATGAAGAGCAGGGAACAGACAGTCCAGGCAGAACAGTCTCAAGCAAAAGAGAAGTCTGTGTGTTCTAGAACCTAGCAGATGAATATGATTCAAGATGAAGTTGAATAAGAGCCTGACCGTACAGGGCCTTGGCCCATGGGAGGGAATTTGGATTTTATATTTGGAAGATTTTGAGTCATAAAAAGTAGAAGTAGAGAGATCTCTTAGCAGTTCTGGTAAGAGATGATGGTGGCCCCAGAATGTGAGAAGAATTCAAATATAGGACTGGATAAACCAGAGTCTGTCTCTGTAAGGGTTGTAATATGAAACAGCACAGTCAAATCAGGATAATTTGAGCAGAGTTTACTAAAGGGGCTATTTTTTTACTGGGAGGTGGGGAGGCATGTGACACAGAGAAGAGATGGAGGCACTTGGGGGGAAGGGGAGGCGGGGACTTCCCTGTGATGGATGGAGGGTGGTGGGACTGATCCTGATGGCCACATACACACAGGTCAGCCAACCTATGGTGGTAGACATGTGCGGTCCCACAAAGAAGGTAGTCCTCAGGTGCTCATGCCAGGGATGCTAGAGCCTAGCTACTGGGCTTCTGGGCCAGTGTAGGACTCCCAGCTGAAGGGAGTATTTATAAAGGTGTGGGCCAAGATATGGGAAATCAAAACTACAAAGGGGAGTGTAGTACCCCGAAGCTTGTAATAGTGCCAGGCCTGAAGGGAAAGGGGAGAAAGTAGTTTCCAGAGCTTAGAGGAAAGGGCAACTTTGGCAAGAGCAGTGGTTTTCAGTGGAGGGACACGGCCATCCAGAGGGGACCCAGAACTTACCCTCCCCTCTCCTCTGACCTCCTGCTGGAGCTCTCTGTTGTCAAACCCCAAGACAAGCCAGAAGACAAGAGAGCTCACTGGTGAGGTCCAAAGAGCTCAGCCTCCTGGGGCAGAGAGCAGAGAGGGACACAGAGGGGATCTGGAGGGAAAAAGAAAGAGATGTAGTAAAAACATTCCAATTAGTCCAATTTACTGAAAGAAAATGTGGAGACTTGGGATTTTCTACATTATTTCCTTAATATTCAATTTCACCTAGCCCATGCCTATAGGCACAAAAGCAATGTTCTTTTGCCTTCCTAACTTTTCTTTGAACATTTACAACTGCTCTTTTGTCCTAAAGGCAATCAGGAAGGACAGTGATTAAAAACACTTATAAGGACCAATAATGCTACCTTCAAAGTTCAGCGAAAAACCTTTTTGATCAGAGTGTAAAATTTGACAAAACGTTGCTACATGAAAACTGGATAATATCCACTGAAGGCTGAAAAGAATTGAGTTTGTGCAGCCTAGTAAGTAAAGGTTGTTTCAGAGGGGCAGAATATTGAATCACAATCAACTGAAACCTTAGCAAGCCTAATTCATACATCTCTCTGCATGGATACTCATATTTTACCATTGTTTCTTTTTTTTTGTTGTTATTGCTCTGGAAGATAATTCAATTTGCATTGCACATTTCCTCACAGAAATTTTGAATCTTATGAATATAAAAATCATGGACCTGGCCCAAATTTTTTTAGTCAGTTTTTGTTTCCTAATTCAGGATTAACTTCCCAGGATATATGGAGAGATTTAGTAGCAAGAGCACTCAGCAGCAATTAGAGTTATGGTAATTACTGGGTTTGTTTACACAGACATAGATGAAAAGCATAACCTTTTTGTTCCTGTCTTTTTTTTTTTAATTTGGAAAAACTGTGTGCTACCAACAGAAAAATCATACAACAGTTGTTTAATGTCATGGAGGAAATCAGGTGCAACCAACAAGACCTGAGAAATAGAGAGATCAAAACTGTCTGAGGTACTGTTTTAACCAGGCACCCTTTCTCCCGGAGTCACCTGCAATTCTATAGTAAGGCTCTCAGGCTCATTTTCTGCTCAGAATGATTGTCACACATTCGCTTGTCCCAAACCAACCATCCAGTGGGTTTCCACTCACACTGGAATTGTCCAGTGTGGCCCTAACATCATCTTCTTTTTCCATATTCGTTCTCCAAACCTGCTCCATGGACCCATTTGCTTCAACCAGGAAACTGGCCTGACCAAAATGGGGCCCATATTGGGGAAGAGGAGCAGAAGGAGGCAGATGGTCCTCAGCAACTAGGAGCCACCAGGAAAGGCTCCAGTGCTCTCAGGGAAGGTGGAAAAATAAACCCATCCCTAGGAACACTCACGAACAGACCAGGCCTGCTTTTTTAAGGCTTTTTGTTCTCAGATCTAGAAGCTTCCCCAGGAAACCCATGCTTTTCTGACTACCAAGTTGTTCCTGTTAAAGACAGCAGGCAAAGAGATCTTTATATATCCTAGAATGATTAAAAAGGGGTAAAATTACCTAAATGACTAATGCTTGATCTCAATATCTTCTTGTACCTCTTCCACCACATTTCTATACCAAATTGACTTATGGGCCATTGACTCAGTTAAGGGTAAATCTTATTGATTGCTTAAAATATCTGTTCTGGGTGTTTAATGGTAGACATAGTAATGACCCCCAAAGACATATAAAGATTTTATTTACTTTGAGACAGAGAGAGACAAAGATAGCGATGGTGAGAATGAGTGAGGAGGACAGGGAGAAGCAGACTCTCCACTGAGCAGGGAGCCCAATGTGGGGCTCAATCCCGGGACCCTGGGATCATGACCTGAGCTGAAGGCAGACACCTAACCTACTGAGCCACCCAGGTGCCCTGAACCCAAGGACATATTACCTTATATGGCAAAAGGGGACTTTGCAGATGTGATTAAGATTACTGCTCTTGAGATAGACAGATTATTCTGGATGATCTGGGTAGGCCCAATCTAATCACACGAGTCCTTAAAAGCAAAGAATCTTTCCCAGCTGTAATCAGAGAACCAGAGAGACAGCAGCATAAGAAGGATTCAATCTGCCGTTGCTGTCTTTCAAGATGAAGGATGGAGATCAGGAAATGTGGTCAGCCTCCAGAAGCTGGAAAAGCCAAGGAAATGGATTCTCTCTTAGAGACTCTAGAAAGGACTGCAGCCTTGCCAACACCTTGATTTTAGTTCAGTGAGACACGTGGCAGTCTTTTGACTTAAGGAAATATAAGATAATACACTTGTATTGTTTAAGCCACCAAGGTAATTTGCTGTGGTCATTTGCTACAGCAGCAGTGGAAAACTTATGCAGTCTTTACAAATGGCAATTTTTTCCAACTAAGTTCCTCTGCATGTCAGGAGATCCGAGGTGCCTCCTCTGGACCTGCCACAGGTTTGGCTAGAAGGTTAGTGAGTACTGCTGAAGATGACCTGAAAAAATTTCCTGGAGACACTGGTCAGAATTTTCCAGGGGTTGCATCACCAAACATCACTAATGGAAGGGATACACTGGACAGTTTGCAGTCTTGCAGTATTGGCCAGTTATGCTGGCCTGCTGACAGAAAGTGTCTGTGTGCTGGAGTGAAACTAGCTCTGCTACTCTGGCCCGAGTGGATCATACAATTCATCTCTGAACCAGGGACTAGTTAGCAGGCGTGGTTACATTGTAAGACATGATAAGGCTAATTTTCCAGTCCCATCAGATGCTCTTCAAAGATGAAAGAGGGAGACATAATTTGAAAGGGGTCGTGTGAGCCAGGAGAGACAGTAGAAGTCTAGAGGTGACTTAGTCCTTAAAAAGCTTTCTAGTTTAGTCGATATAATCCCCCTTCCCCTGGCCCTTTCCCCTTTGTCTAGTCTTGCAAATCACACTGTCAAATATATCAAGTTTCTTATTGTTCAAATTTTCATTTTTTACATACTACAGTAAGTTTCAGCCTTTTAGTCCTATTTAACAGTTGGGGCACATTTCGTGACTTGCTTTAATGGTCTCCCTTTGGTTTATCCAAGAAACAGGCAATACTCTGAAGGCAGGCGGGGCTGCAATTATTCTTAGTAAAATTATACTACAAATTTATTGCTGAGAACAAAGGCCTCTATATTTAAAGTAGTGACATCTCTATCAAAACAGTCCAGAGTACAGGGGTTTGGGTGAAGCTCATGATACTGGTTAAATGTAAAGGAATTCTTTCTAGCATGTCTTGACCCCAGCATATTCTCTAGAAATAAATCCCCTAAGGCAGTCGTCCTTAACCAGAAGTGGCCAACAAGAATCACCCTGGAGATTCTGAGTAGTCAGTTTGTAGTGGGGTTTGGACATGGGCATTTGACCAAGGTTTCTGGGTGATATTCATGTGTACCCTGGCTCTCAAGCTATCTGCTTTCATTTTCTTCCTGAAAACTCCACGATGTTTTAAAATGAAATAATAATAGTCCTTCTCTGGGTTGTAATTACAGAAATTCCACCTTCTGGGACTCCTACACACACTGGCATAATTCAGAGTCGACTATTCATGATGATTACGTTAAGAGATTGGGCATTCAGTGCATTAGTGAAAAGTGCAGTTCTGAGTTTGTATGTTAACTATTCCGATCCCCTTGAACTTTTGTAGTACCATGCAGCAGCCATTTGTGAATTAGTCCAAAGTAGTCTTGTAGCAATAAATGCTTATTTTGTTAACCAGTTTACTGAACTGAATCTCAACATAATGTCGACCTCCTGAGCGACTTATATGCTTGAGATCCATGTACTGCTCTCATGAAATTGAAAGACTACATATATTTAATTTTTGTATTCTTCCTAAGAGCCTGGCAGGAACATTCTTATGGGTTCAGAAGTTATATGCTAGTTTAGTGTTTTCGAATTGGGCTATAGATAACTCCTAGGGAAACACAAGATATTCTAGGAGGTATCCTGGACCAAAGGACAAACTTCCAGATAGTTAACACACATATGTGGTGCTTTTTACTGAAATTGATCTGCCCGTATACTTCTTCTTCCCCACCTCCCGTATTTCAATTGCCCTTCTATAAAAGATAGGTATATGTCTCACCCCTCCTCAGCCTTACTCTGGTGCTTTGTTCACGGTGTAAAAAAATCTGGGCTTGAAAGAAAGAACTTCTATATTTTGGTACTGGAACCCAAAGTATGGCTTCTGCCTTTTCTTGGCTTACACATATTTCTGGTAAAGGTGAGCTGTGGCAGGATAAATGAAGTATTGTTGCCCATGGCGTAATGTTCTGAATTCAGATACAGAACTATGCAGTTATGGGGAATTACGGTAATTTTCCTTAATATTCTCACCTCTTCCATTCCTGCATGATTGTCAAAGAATGCACTACCCCTGAGGAAGAGTTCAAGGGTTTTGTTCTAACTGACAAAAACTGAGAAAGTGACCTACTAGAGAACCTCTCCATAGGAAGTTTGGGCAAAAGGACGGCGATCCCCAGATGGAGATCTGAGATGAGGAAAGAAAAGCAAAGAAAGTGATATAAGTCTGGGTAAACATTTTTTTAAATGACTCTAAAAATAGTGATAATGATAATGTTTATTGAGATTCAAAGAAAAGATACACTTAAAATACTAGACGATAATTGTATCTATGTCAAAAAAAGAGTTAATGGAGTTAAAGCATTCGAAGGTCCTTATGTTATCCGGGAGAAAGATAAAAATTTTGTTTTAGATTTTAGATGAATTAAGCACACATTTTATCTAAAACAAATAGAATCAGAGAGCAAAATCTCTAAATTGGTAAAGGGAAATGTGCAATAGTAAAATAAATTGATTAAGGGGCACCTGGGTGGCTCAGTCGTTAAGCGTCTGCCTTCGGCTCAGGTCATGATCCCGGGGTCCTGGGATCGAGCCCCACATCGGGCTCCCTGCTCCGCGGGAAGCCTGCTTCTCCCTCTCCCACTACCTCTGCCTCTGTTCCCTCTCTCACTGTTTCTCTCTCTGTCAAATCAATAAATAGAATCTTAAAAAAAATAAAATAAAATAAAATAAATTGATTAAAATAAAATTAATAATAATAAAATTTGAAGGAAGGATAAAAAGAAACAGAACATCTGAAAAGAACGCAAATTAAGATAGGTTCAAGTCCACCATGGACCTTACATGCTAGGGGAGAAAACATAAACTGACAAGCGAAATGAATCAATATGTAATAGCATGTAACAGTACTGTGAAGAAAAACCAAATGGGGTAAAGCTGCATGTGGTACCTATGAGCAAACTATTTTTAGATAAGGGAAGATCTGACAGAAAGAGAAAGAGGAAGCAAGACTCCAAGACTTTTTTTATTTTTAAGATTTTATTTATTTATTTGAAAAAAAAAAGCATGAGCAGGGGGAGGGGCAGGGGCAGAGGGAGGGGCAGGGGCAGAGGGAGGGGCAGAGGGAAGCCGACTTCCCACCGGGCAAGAAGCCTGAGGTTCGAGGTTCAATCCCAGGACCCTGGGATCAGGACGAGAGCCAAAAGGTAGATGCTTAACTGACTGAGCCACCCAGGCGTCCCCTCCAAGTCTTTTTATCTTGTGAAAGAAGAGAGGTTGAGAAGAGAAGAGACAGCCAATGAGGTAAGAGGAAAACCAGAGTATGGCCTGGTGAGGAAGTGTCTCAACAAGGCGGGCATGATCAACTGTGAAACTAGGAATGCCCAGTTAATTTACTACCCACATCTTCCCCAGACCTGGGGAACATGGGCAGTAGCAGGCTCAGCATCAAGAAGAGTTAATCACAGACTCAGCAGGCTCATATAAACCTACAGAGCACAGTGGCTAAGTGTAAGGACTCTGGAGCCAGACTACCTCAAATTGAATCTTGGCTCCATCTCTTTCTAGTTGTGAGCTGTGTGATTGTGGGCAAATCATTTAACCTGTAATTTGGTTTCCCCACCTGTAATAAGGGGATAATAACAGCACTGGCTTCCTCTGCTTGTCACGATTAAGTGAGTTAATATTCATAAAGCACTTAAAATATACTTGGCATTAAGTCTTTGTTAAAGAGAGAAATCTCCCTATAATGGTAAAGATAGGAAGGACAATTTGGCTTGTAAAGTACCAACTTGCATTCTCAACAGTTTCAAGTTGGCACTAGACTTATGTAATTAATTAATCAGCATGACTGATAGGATGATTATATTCTGATAAAAAACCAGCAGGAAATAAACTATGGTCGGAATACGTCTAGTTCTTTGCTGTAGAGTACTGAATTTAGGATGTATTTTCATATCAAGTTCTATTTCAGTTGTCACAAGGAATGTCCTACTAAATGCTCACTGGTTCAGAGCGCTAACCTATTACTCTTTTGCAGTTGGATAATACCCTTTTCTCCTTTCAATCTAAAATAAACTCAGGTGAAAAGTGACAATAATAAAAATTTTATCCACATTAAGAGAAGAAATAGAATCCTTTCTTGGTATTAGGTATTACAAAGAGTCAAACAAATAACTTTTTGTATAAAACACTGAAGTATGTGCTTTGAAGGATTCATACAAGTTTCTGGCTCTTATTAATGTGAAAGATAAAATGCATAAAGTGAGGTGATTACACAATGGGAGGATATGGCTAATGAATGATATGGTCAGGATTGTAAGAGATAAGACAAGGCAGAGCTCACTACTGGTTGTAAAAAAGTTTCATGAATGAAGTAAGATTTTTATTTGGGTCTGGGTAAAGGGAGTCATTACAATTATTATATTTTAGGACTCAATTTATCTCTAATGTGAACTTCCTCAGGTAATTACTAGAGAAAGTGCTTCAGCAAAATGAAGGAATAAACTAAAAGGAAGATAATAGATCCATAAAACCAAGGCTCCAATATAAGAGAAGGGCAAAGGGAAGTGCCAGGATGATAGCTATTCAGCAGGACTAGAGAGTCACACGCACAGATTGGAGCAAAAGAACAGAGGAGTGAGGGAGAGGAGAAATGGAATTGATAGGGGATTTGATGTGTTTCAGTGTTTCATTTGATGTGACAGATGTGAGGTATTGGATTCTCTGGAGCCTTTGGTGGGCGGTGGCGGAGGGGGGAGCAAGCAATAGGTGAACCAAAAACACCACTACCAACAAAGACAAATGGAAGATCAACATCCTTATTAACTTGAGGTGGGCAGGTGTTAAAAAAAAATAATCATATCACATTACTCATTTCAACAGTGGATAATATTTACAGTCATGATAAGTACTGCTCACTTATCCAAAAATTATGACAAAACTATTTGCAGAATGGGGTGGAAAACGCAGTAAGAGACTTAATCCTCAACTACCCTAAATCTGAAGAAAGTTTCTATGCCATTAAAAAAAAATAGCAACATATAATTTAGAAATAGGGAAGTACACTCCAGTAGAAAGAACCAAAAAAAGCCGGAAGCATTTTCCCCTGAGGAGTGAAATCTGAGGGAGGGTTTTGGTGGAGGGGTAGACCAGTTTTTCACTGCAGGCCTTGAAAAGGCATTATATAGAAAAACAAAACACATTGATTAAAAATTAACGGGGTGGGCATGGAGCACCTGGGTGGCTCAGTCAGTTAAGCAACCAACCCTTGATTTTGGCTCAGGTCATGATCTCAGGGTTGCCAGACTGATCCCTGCGTTGGGCTCCATGCTGGGTGTGTAGCCTGCTTAAGATTCTCTCTCTCTCCTTCTGTCCCTTCTCTCTTTCTCTAACTCTATTAAAAAAAAAAATTAAAGGGGTGGACAGGAAAATCAAGATTTTGAGAAGAGATCCTACAGGGGCCAGATGGATCTCTTTCATTCATTCAACAAACACTTACCAAGCACTCTTCTGAGCCAGGCACTAACCTAGACCCCAGGAATACAGTAGTGAATGAAGACATATATGGCCCCTAACCTTTGGAGCTTATGTTTACTAGAGCAAATAGACAATAAGAAAAATAAATAAACAATGAAAGAAGTACAGATTGTAGTAATACATGGTATGATTAGGAAAGATTATTGTGATAGAACGTGGTGGTGAGGCCCTTCCCTGACAAACTTAACTGAAGTAGTCCTTCTGCGATGAGCTGAGATGAAACACACAAAATACAAACCAAGGAAGGATGTGTGTAGACTCCCAGGCAGGAAAGTCTGGTGGGTATAGAAACTTGTTAGAAAGCCACTGTGGCCAGAAGCACCAGAGGTGAGCAAGATGATGGCTCTGTTGAGTTTGGAGACCTAGCAGGGCCCAGATCATGTTGCTATAGGTAAGCAAGTGGAGTCCTCAGGTGGTAGATATTTTTTGTTTGTGCGTTTTGTTTTGTTTTTAGTAAGGCAGGGCCAAACTGAAGACCCGGAGATCAAGACCCCCAGCAGAAATCAAGAGTCAGATGCTTAATCGCAGGAGTCACCCAGGCACCCCATCAGGTGGCAGATGTTTAAAGGCATGGGAAGAGAGTATAGAGTATAATCCATAACCTCATCCAGAGGAATTCCAACATTTAAAAGGAGCTAGTAAGAAACGGCAGACGTGGGGCCCATAAGGCACAGCAGGAAAGGCTGGGAACTTCCTCAACAATACCCTAACGTTTTTGTCATTTTTCTAAAACTTCCCTATAGTTCGCCTTTATTTTGACAAGCTGCGTTATATTTTGGTTTTCAGCTTTTTGCATCAGTTCTGGAAATTACTGGATATGTTTATATCCTAGAAAACCCAACTTATGATTACCTATAAAGTTATTTACTCATCCCTGCTGTTATTCCAGGGTAGCCCAAGATCTTTGATCGAATCACAGCCACTGGGGGTCTCCCTCTCTCTGCTTCTGTGGGTCTTATGAAACAGCGCTAGCAACTGAGTTGTCCTTGGGATCATCCTAAAACCATGCCCCCCGCCCTCCTCTAAGGGTAAACGACACGCCGTGCACTGCGGGTGCTGTTAGGAATTGGGACACGCCGCCTTGCCCACAGCCTAGGACGCATCACTGAGCGTGGCGACTGTCACGGGCATCGTGATCAGGTTCCGTTGCTTTGGGGGTCTCTGGGATTAGAACCTGAGGAGCCATGGCCGCGAGCGGCGCCGCCCCAGGTAACTCAGCAGTGCGCAGGGGCCGGGCCCTATGCCTCGCGGATGGTCTTGGCAAACAGGGGCCACAAAAAAGATGCGGGTCGAAGGAGGGAGGCAGAGACGCCGTGCCTGGGGTCCCAGCGTCTGCGCCAGCCTGAGGGAGGCCGAAGCGCCGCCTCCGTGCGCTCCTCGTCAGACGGCGGCGGTTACTGCTTCCGAGGTCATCTTACCCGGACGCGGCTTTAGGGTTGCAGACCCGGCGCGCGCCTGCGGGAGGGGACGAGCCAACCAGCACCAAACCTCGGGGCAAATGATTCCCCTCCGCTCTCGCCCCGCGCTCGGCGATTTGCTTACGTCTTTGCTCCGCTTAGTGTGCGCGCACAGCGCTGGCCGGAGAGCTGAAGCCGCGGGGCCTCTCTTCTGGCCACTGTCCAGCACTCGCAGCCGGAGCCGGGGCTGCCGCGGCGCCAGTAATGTCGGGGCCCAGGCTGTAAGGATACGCCGTGTAGGGCGTGTGCGGAGGCTGGGAGCCCGGCCGGCCCTCCCCGCGGCCGCCCAGGGAGGGGGGGGGGAGGGGAGGACGGGGGGGAGGGGAGGACGGGGGGGAGGGGCGGCAGGGGGCGGGGACCAGCAAGGCCTCCAGATCTGGGCGGGGTGGGGGGGAGGGGCCTGGGAGGGTATGCAGCCTCTAATCGCGCGCGCGCGCGAGTCCATTAGGGCCCCCTAATGGGGGAAGTGGTTGCTTTCTATTGTGTGAGCGGGAGGCCCCGAAGCTGTCCCAGCACACATTGGTACTGTACCCTGAGCTGGAAAAGCTTGAGAAGGCGCAGTAGTTTCCTATCCCAAATCCGCTTTCCAAGAGGGGTTTCCAGCCCCAAATTTGAATCTTGCCTCCCCTCTCAGCTAGAATTGTGGGCTCGCCCAGGGGAGGGGCGGGGCGAGGAGTTGCTGGCGGGAGATTTAAATTCTGGCGGGCGCTCTCATTCTGTGTGCGTTTGTTTTCTCTGCTGCTGTCTTTTTTTGCGTTCTGTTCTGCCATGCCCTGCTCTGAAGCGACACCCGCCATCTCCCCCAGCAAGCGGCCCCGGCCTGCGGAGGACAGCATGCGGCTCCGCTTTGTCCGGCTCTCAGAGCACGCCACCGCCCCGACCAAGGGGTCCGCGCGGGCTGCAGGCTACGACCTGTACAGGTGAGTGGGGACTTCCGGCCGCCTTCTGCCGGCGCCATCCCTACCTCACGCAGAGAAGGTCCAGCTCTGGAGTTCTAGAGCTCTCAATCATGTTCGCTTATATTCGTGCCATCTGCTGCCACAGCTTGAAACTTTCACCTAAAAGATTACAGAAACAAACCCTTTTTGCATATATGTAGGATTTCTGTCTTTTTCCTAGTGTTGAAAATTTCAGCTTTTCTCTTTAGCAGAAATTCAATAAGGATTTGACACAAGGGTGCAGAATGGTAACTACATATAAGTGTCCATCAAGGCATTATTTGTTTTGCAACATTTATTGTACCCTTTGCAAATGGAAGGTAGAGATGAATAAGGCCCGGCTTGGCTTCAAAGCGTGGCCTGAGGGTGATGCAGTGCACAATAGAAAGAAAAGCCACGGGGGAATTCTGGGTGCTGGGTGTGAAAAAATACCCAGGGAGGATTAATGAAGGGTGCTTCTGCCTTAAAGGAATTGTGAAATTTCTCTATATGTCCATATATAAGTTCACCCCAAGGACTGGGAATGTCCAAAAGAGCACGAATATGAAACGCAGCGGGAATGTGAGTAATGCTACCACCCTTCCATTGGTTCAGCACTTTTTACCTCTACTAAAAACTTTACGTATGCGATTTTATTTAATCCTCACAACAATCCTGAAGTAGATAAGTGTTACTTACCTTTTGACAGGTGAGGGAGTTTGGGAAGAGCTGAATTGATTGCCCCCGGGTTTGAATGTAATAAGATTTTTGACCCTTAGTTCAGTGCTCCCCTCCCCCTGCCTTGACTACTGTGTCCAGGTCTTTGAAGCCATTAAAGCAGGTGAACAGCGATACTGGGGGGAATGGGTGTTTACTACATGACTAAGTCCTTAGGAATTATTTTAAAGCATCCCGGGTAATTCTAATGTGAGAACTACTGGTCTAAGTCATACAAGTACAGAGAAGGGGAAAAAGGAGTGTGTGATGATAGTAATGAAGAAAGGAAAGGAAAAGAGAAGTGAGGTATGGTCTGTTATAGCTGAAAGGGATATATTCAGTCCCTTCGTCCTCATGGATAAAAGTGGAATGATGTGGTACCATGTCTGGGCATTGTTGTGAGTCATATGAGAGACTTAGATTTAACATACTTAAAATATCCTCCTAATGAACAAAGATGACTATATCCGGAAATAGACATGGAAATAACTTTTATCTTTAATAAATTAGGGTCTAGGGCTCCTGGGTGGCTCAGTTGGTTAAGCGACTGCCTTCGGCTCAGGTCATGATCCTGGAGTCCCGGGATCGCATCGGGCTCCCTGCTCGGCAGGGAGTCCGCTTCGCCCTCTGACCCTCCCCTCTCTCATGTGCTCTCTCTCATTCTCTCTCTCTCAAATAAATAAATAAAATTTAAAAAAAAATTAGGGTCTAACTATTGAAAGAGGAAATCCCAGTGAAAGAAGTGAAAACGTAATACTGCATTACTAGTCTTCATTAAGATCGCCAAAGTTCTGCTCGTTTTAAAATCTCACATTTCCATCAAGAAGGGGGCTACAGTCATAGCAACAGTAGCAGCTTTTGCCAGGTGGATCTTAGAGAATCGGGTCCTCAGCAGTGTCCTTCTCCAGGGCCTCTTCCCAGTGATCAGCTCTGTCCCCCAGCCAGTAAGGTTCATGGTATCAGCTTGGTAAGTTTGGTTAACTACCGAGACCAGCAGAACAGATACAACACTGCTTTACCTTCTGCCCTCACCCATGTTGTCCACCCATTTTCCCCTTCCCTCTGCATCTAATCATTAGAGGATTGTTGTGAGAATAAAATGAGTTATATAAAGCATTTAGGACTGTACCTGGCACAGAGTAAGTAAGGGCTTAGTAAATGTTAGCTCTTATTAGCAAGTATTTGCCCTTCTTTCTTGGTTCTTTTTCAGAGGGAAATGATCCTATATGTAGCTCTAGGTTTGGTGTGTCTGTGGGAGTGGGTGAGTTCAGGATCTTCCTATGCCACCATCTTTGCACATCTCCCCTTGGTTTTTTCTTCTCTTCCTCTTTTTATATCATGTTAGTGAAGCATGCATCTTTCAAAAGTCTGCCTTTCTGCCCCCTCCTGCTAATATGCACTTCAATTTCCCAACAAAATTTTGTTCAGGGGAGAACAAGATTACATGTTGATAACCTCTTAAACCAAAAAAATTCACCAGAATGACTGTATCTAAAGGTAGCACCATTTTAATAATGGACTAAAAATATCTACCACTACCTTCTTCATAAATTTTTATTTTTAAATGATCTCTACACCCAATGTGGGGCTTCAACTCACAACCCCGAGATCAAGAGTCACACACTTGGGGCGCCTGGGTGGCTCAGTTGGTTAAGCATCTGACTCTTGATTTCAGAAAGCTCAGATCATGATCTCAGGGTTGTGAGATAGAGCCCTGTGTGAAGATTCTCTCCCTCTCCCTCTTCCCCTTCCCCCCCCTTGTCTCTCTCTCTCCCTCTCTTAAAAAAAAAATAGGAAAGAAAGAGTTGCACGCTCCACCGACTGAGCCAGCCAGCCACCCCTAAACTTTTTTTTTAATCTGAATTGGAAATTTAGAGTACTGAAGTCATAGTCAGATGGGTTATTGAAATTTAAGATTGCATGAATTATTTTGTGATTATTTTATGAGATGTATTTGAAGCAATTCTATATACTTAGTCACAAGGAAGAAAATATAAAAATTTTATGAATAAATACTTGTTATTTTCTTTCATCACTTTCCTAGTGCCTATGATTATACACTACCACCTATGGAGAAAGCCCTTGTGAAAACGGACATTCAGGTAGCTCTTCCGTCTGGGTGCTATGGAAGAGTAGGTAAGTGATTTAAGACATGCTAACTATTTGTCAAGCTTTTCCTTTATCATCTATTCCTTCATCTTAGTTTCATTTAGGGTATAAATGAGGGAAGAGATACTGTTTGGCATGTGTCCTAGAATAAAGAAGTGTCAACTGTGATGGCAAATACAGCCATTTGAAAACTACATTTCATTTACATATCTGCTTTTTGTGCTCACACACACCCCTACCCCCCCAGCCCTCCCCCTCTTTTTTTTCTGATTCCTTGAGCTCTTAGGAGGCTCACATTGGCCCAGGAGTTTTTCTCTCAACTCCTCACTGAGAAAATGAAAATACAGATGATTTTTAACTGGAGCTCCCCCTTCAAGGATCAAATTGCATCTGAGGTCAGGTGTCTTCGTGAAGATGATGATGAAATGGCTAATATTTGTTATATAAGAAAATAGAGGCAGGCTTGGGCTAATGACATGGCATTTTTTATCCCGAGAGTAAAACTTCTGGCTTCTGTTCTCCCAGAGTCCATCAGACCATTTCGTCTTTCCTGCTTTGGGTGTCTTCCCATGGGGTATGTTGGGGTCAGGGATACCCTTCAGGGCCCTAGAGGGGACTGAATGCCTTATAGTGGGAGGAGCTATGACAAAATGAAGAGCAAGTCAGCTGTCATTGGAGAGAGAGTTCAAAACTTTCTTCAATTGAATAATCACTTTCTAACTTCAGAGTAAACGTAAAGGAACAAATGGAACTATGGGTGGGGAGGGGCTAGACCACCA
The DNA here is from genome assembly GCF_009762305.2 of Zalophus californianus. Classification (NCBI taxonomy): domain Eukaryota; kingdom Metazoa; phylum Chordata; class Mammalia; order Carnivora; family Otariidae; genus Zalophus; species Zalophus californianus. The sequence goes on from NC_045600.1 coordinate 89,792,806, forward strand.
CTGTCTTGTTAGCCATGAGTGTGAGAACTGCTAATACTTCTGCCTTTCACAGAAAAACCGAGATGGGCTCTTTCTTCATCTCCTTTTGGCAGCATATGGCTGCATTTTGAGAATATTTTGGGGGGGTGGGGATAAGGAGATGGAATGAAATAAAAGGAAAAGCAGGGAGAAGCAGCACATATTGACAAAGTGCCAGATTGAAGTTATTCTGGAATAATTAATTATTTATAATTAATTATTATAGAAGCCAAAATAATTAATGAGAGGCCTGATGCTCAAGTCAGCAAGTGTAAGGTATAAAGTTCCTTTCTATGTTTTCATTTTACGAATAAAAAACATTGGAATTGAATTCCTAAGGTTTAGTTTTTGACCATGTGCCTGACTGATACGAGGCCTTTTATCTTACTCTGATTCATTTGTTTATACAGACATGTCATTTGGCATTTGAATCATGAGTAAGAGTCCCAAGTTCTAGGATAACCATTGGTTAAGTTTATACCTTTCTCCACCCTCCCCCTCTGCCCTCTTCCCATTTAGACTGTATCATGCTCAGATCTCCCATCTTAAAATAAGTCTTCTGCAGTCCTGTGTCGCTGCCCGCTAGGGTCCTCCCTTTGTGGCCAGACTGCTTGAAAGCGTTGTCCGAGGTGGTCCCCACTTGCTTACCTCTCAGTCTACCCGCCATGGTCCGCTGCCATGGTCCACTGACCACACCACCACAAATCCTCAATGGACTGAAGTCGCATGAGAGTGGTTTAAGTTGCTTTTGAGTTAAACTTTGTCAAGTTTTTCTACACTGTTCTTTCCTGCTTTAATAATACAGTATAATAAAGATATTCTTGAATCCAGAACCATCTGCTAAAGTTAAGATGAAAAGGTAGATGTCCTAGGAGATGAGAGTGGCATGCTTAAATTGTGTAAATTACATCCAGTATCGCCCTTCCCCCTGCAAAGGAGCCAACTTCTCCTTTTTTTTTGTTTTTTAGCTCCCCGTTCTGGCTTGGCTGCAAAACACTTCATCGATGTAGGAGGTAATATGTTTCCATTTTTCTTCTGTAAATATATGTATGTGTTTACGTTGCCTTTGCTTAAGAAGTAGTAATCAAATGACAGATTCGAGGAAAGGAAATGACTTTTGTTGTGTTTTGCCTCTTTAGAAATTTCCACCTCTTAAATAATAGACGATCATGATGTAGTTTCAAATATTATTTAAATATGTCTAATTTTAAAATGACCATGATGTGAAATGCATGTTATTTTACTAATAGGCTAACTAGACATTATCCGACGGATAGGATTTTTGCCTTGGCTTAGTGATAATCTGCATTTAGTCCAAAAATGACTCTATTCTTAGAAGAAAGGTAGTTTTATAAGGGTAGGAAAAGCTTTTATGTCATTTTTAAGCGAGTTATGTTTTGCTTAAATAATTAGGAAATTAAGCAATAATTATTAAATTATTTAAGCAAAAGGTTATAGAAAATACAGGTCAGTCTTGTATGAATTTTCATATCTGTATAAGAGAGCCATCCACATTTGGCAAAATATAAAGAGAGATTCTCCCTGAGTGAGAAGAGAAAACACTATGCTTCCCTATCTACATTTTTTGTCGAACAAGTACTCAGCGACTCCTGTTTCCCTTATGATAAAGCCTTACTCACATCTCCCAAAGTCAACAACTTCGTCGTGGAGCCCCTTTCATAAAGAGCCCAAGTCTCTGCTGGCTGTCTTGCTGTAGGCTTTCTAACCACCCTCACCATAAGGAAATTCTCACCTTTCTGGTATGGTTCCCTTGCATTGGATCTCCTCCTTTCTGGGGTACAGACCTCACTGACCTTTGTCCTGACTTTTATTCCCATCTTAGTGAGCAGAGTGCTTCACCTAATTAGTCATCTTGGCCCTCCAATGAGCGGTATGCTAGATTCTCCAAATCCCTCCATTTTCACAAAGCTACTTTTTAACAGATGGAAGAACTGGCTCAGCAATGAGCCCAAGCTGACATGTTAAACCCTGGAATCTTCATCCGTGATTCCAGTCCCTCTGTTCTTTACACTGCAATTAAATGCTAGGTATCACCTCACCCCATCCCTGCACCAGCCAGGCACTGTCCTGAATTAGCTGTTAACCTGCGCTGCAGGCATCAAGTAAGGAGTGAGGCCTGTCCCTGTCCTTGTCTCTGGCCTGCCCCTCAGTCTCCCTTTGGTGTCACTAGGTGGTGCTGTGGGGCAAGACACGATCCCCAAAGTAGTCCTTTCTTAGGGACGGAAGAGAAGCCAGGTTTGACCGAGCAGGGATGAACAGCCCGCTGGGGTTGTGTGCTCTTATGCTTGCTTCTCAGAAATAATTTTATAACGTCAAGTATGGCAATTTAGGACTGTCACTTCAGGATATAGAAGATTGCATATATTTTTAAAGAAATGTCAAAGGGTCGTGAAAGGAACATGGGCTTTGGAGTAACAACTAGACTTGGGTCCCAGCTTTGTCATTAATTGGCTAGTTCGTATTTTCTGACCCTCAGTTTGCTCTTCCATAAAAAGAAAATTAGTGTGCCTGCCTCACAAGGATAGGAGGATTGAGTGATAATATATGCAAAGCATCTCACACTGCTTGGCTCATATTAATTAGACCCTGTAAGTTATATTTGTCCCCTAGAGAATGCAAAGATTTTTTTTTTAATGTGGCAACTTTTTTTTTTCTACCTTTGTTACTAATTTTTGCTCTGTTTAAAACAACCTTCTGAAAAACATTCATGTAAAAGAAATGGAAAGTTAGTTTGCCTGGTGGTTGGTGTGGTATTATTCATAAAATCACACTGTGGTGTGTTCTTGGATGCAGAGTATCTTAAAAATGTCTCTTAGGCACACGTTTATCATAGTTGGCCACAGTTTTTACTTCAGAAGAGAGATGTTGTTAGAAATCCCAGGCTGTAAATAAGGGTCAAAGGGAAAAGTTGAGTATGCAGGATTCTGTTCAGAATACACATCTGGTAGGTGTGGATAGTTTTCACTAAAGGTTTCCAACAAATGACATGCCAAAGTCTTGACACAGAAAAACTTGTGCCTGAAGTCAGTTAATTACTCTGCCAGTTCCAATGTATGATTTTTCCAGTGATAACTTCAAAATACTTTCTGCTTTCTCATGAAGAGAAATATCCCTGATGCTTATGTTCCTTATGTAGAAAAAGAATGTCTTGGGTTTTTCTTGAAGGTCAAATTGCCTTTGAGTAATAAATAAACTTGGAACAATTGGATTTTTCATACTATTGGCATTCATGCTAAAAAAAAGTATTACTGAGGGCGCTTTTTTTCCTGTGATACATTTTAATTGACTTCAAACAACTTCATTTCTTTTAGTTAGTTAAAAGGCTTTTCACATCTCTATGTGCCAAGCATAAAATCTTAGTAGATATCTGGCTTTACAGAATTCAAGACACCCAACCATTTGAGTTTGATGGGACTACTTTATAGATATATAGCAAAGGTCTCTCCAAAAAGGGAGTGTTTTTGTATGGGAGAAGATACCATAAAGTAAAAACATAAATACTTGCAGGTCATAGGCAAAAGAATTAAATACCCAAACAAATAAGGGGAAAAATCATAAACAAAATACAGAAGAGGTCATACAAATGTGCAACAAACATACAGAGGAAAAACATTCTAGCCTTATTAGTCATCAGGGAAATACAAAGTAAAGCCATGAGATACCATTTTTCACTCATCACATTGGCCAGAATTTTTTTTTTAATTGCTGCCATCTGGGGGTGTCTGGGTGGCTCAGTCGGTTAAGCGTCTGACTCTTGGTTTCAGCTCAGGTTGTGAGATCAGGCCCTGAGTCAGGCTCTGGGCTCCAGGCTCAGCATGGAGTGTGCTTGAGATTCTCTCCCTCTCCCCTTGCCCCTCCTCCCACATCTTTAAAAAAAAGATTGCTGTCGTTTGGTATTGGCAAGGACTTTGGAAATGGGCGTTCTTAAATATCACTGATAGAAGTTTGAATTGCTACACCTTTTTTGCAAGGTAATCTAGAAATATGCATTAAAATTTTAAATGTACACACCCTTTGGATCAGGAAAGTGCCTTTTGGAAATATTTTGATGCGAGACTAAAATCACTAAAATACAAGGACTTCTGACATCTGACTAATATATAAGAAAGTAATACGTAAAATCCATTACTGTAACATTGGCTGCCCGAGGGAAGGTAGGGGAACAGTATTAGTTTTATATGTATGTGTACTATTTGGGTAATCTAAGCTCTTTCTTATAAAGTAGAAACTAAGATTTCAGAAGTCAGTCCACATTGTCTTCATCGAACCCCTTCCAGGCAACTGAGTACTAGCCCGCACTTGAGATCTGCAGCTCAGAGATTCCGTGGTCTTCTGGGTTCATTTGTTCTAGTAGGGAATAGCATGTTCTCCACAGGGGTTTCTCCAGTGAATCTGATCCAGGTTGTTCCTACAGCCAGACCTTTGCTGCATATAGATAATAGAGAAAACAGCTGGTCCCCTCGTTCTACCAATGACACAGTAAGAACTAATTTAATGGTCAAGTGGCAGTGGGGAAAGAAGCCAGGCTTCAGGATTCTTTGAATTGGTCAAGGCTTTGTTTCTGTGCAGCCAGAAAAGAATAGACTGTTTCCTTCCGTCTAACATGATAGGAACCTCCTCTGCTGCCGTTCTGCTACGTACCTACCCTTTCTTCTCACTGTTTAAAATTACTGACCTTTAATTCAAACTCTTAAAAGTGTGTCAGGAACCTTTAAGAATGCTTCAATTTGATTTCATTTCTCCCTAGTAAATCATTCATAAAGCACAGGGATTCATGTAAACTTCTATAATCCACTGGAAAAACCTAAAATGTTGGTTTTTCTGAGTATTTTTCCCTTATAAGAAAATTGAAGGGGAATGCTTACCTTTGTTCTTAAAAAAAAAAAAAAAAAATTTCAGTTGACCTTCAAAATAATTATGAGTCTGGTCAATCAGCATTAATACCCATTGAGCTACAATCCTGATTATTTTTACTTTCTTTTTTTTTCTTTAATAAGAGTTTTGTGTGTTTGGTTTTTAGGAGGTGGGGTGTTACTAATATGTAAACTGTGACATGGAGCTACATTTAATTAGGGTGCCATGAAATTTTACAAACAGGGGAAAGAATGAACGTGTATAGAAGGAAATTGGCAGTGGGGAGGATGAGGAGGAAGAGAAGTGACTCCTAATAGGGGATTTTGTTTCGGGGTAATGAAAACGGTCCCCCAAACTGATTGTGGTGATGGTCGCACAATTCCGAATATGCTAGAAACCATTGAGTTGTGAATTATGTCTCAATATTGAAAGAGGAAATGGGAAGGCCTGCTATACACCTGCATTATCTGTGCTTGTGTTTATGGAAACATTTTAAGTTCTTGGCTCAAAGTTAAATGCTAACAAGCCTGGTAAATGTACTAGGGCCCTGGCTCAAGTCTTGTCCTACAAAGATTTGTTGTCCCTGTGTTCATAATCTCAAACAGGTACTGATTACACACGGTGTTATAGAAAAGTGTACTCCTTGTTAAGCTGATGTGCTAATGTCTTCTGAGAGATCACGCTCTAAGAAAGGACGGTGGCTCAAATTAAAAGGAGAGGTGGAATATGAACGGAAGGATTCACCTCCATTTTTATTATAAAATGAATGTTCTGATATTAGCTAGACTGCAGCTTAACAATGTCAGCATTGACTTATTCCACAGCAGATCTTGAGGCTGTTGGACATTTTTATTTATGACTCAATCATATTTCATTCTGGATATTAGTGGGAAGGTGCTGCCAGGAAAAACCTTTAAAACGCTAGTCGTAATTTTCTTCTAGTCTTTTTAGCAGGTGTGCAGCAGATGAACAGTAGTTTTGGAGTGAGCAATTCAGGATGACCCATCTGAGATGTTAAGTACCTACTCCCAGTTTAGAATAGGAAATGGTCACCATTTGTAAGGGTGACAGGTGGGAAAATTAGGGCCGTTCTATAAATTCTATGTATTTGCATTTTAGTAAGACTCATTTCTTAGTTTTGAGATTTTTACCTAGTTCCAGAGCAAGATTCACTTACTCATTCTTGCGGATTAAAACCTCGGAGCTACATAAGAATGATTTTGAGGTAATCCTACACCCTCACTGTTTTGGTCGCATAAACCATGCTTCTATTATTTTTCTTTTCCTTAGCTGGCGTCATAGATGAAGATTACAGAGGAAATGTGGGTGTCGTACTATTTAATTTTGGCAAAGAAAAGTTTCAAGGTACGTTAGATACATATAATCACATAAATGCAGTGAGTTTTCTGAGTTCTAGTGTCTAGATAACACATGCTCCCTCCTCAAATTCTCACTGTACAGGCAAGATATAGAGAAAGGATCAATAAAATATCAGTAATAAACTCTTCTTTTCCTTTCAAGTCAAAAAGGGCGATCGGATTGCACAGCTCATTTGTGAACGGATTTTTTATCCAGAAATAGAGGAAGTTCAGGTAAGTATCATAACAGCTGAGCAGGGAATAAATGATGTAACATCTTCAGTGAAGGGAAAAATACAATTTCAAGGGTTCCATATGGTATTTGTAACTAAGTAATAGCACATATAATAGTCCTGTTTAAAGCAAAATTAAAAGCTTAGTTTTAGAATTTAGTGAAGTGTTTTTCATAGCTGTTATATAGCATTACTTTGGGTAATAAATCATTTAAATATACCCTGAAATTCTATTTCTCTAGCTTTTTTGAAAATTGTCCAGTATCTTATTTATGGAGCTTTTAAAAATTTTAATTTTCTTTTTGTAATCTCCTTTTTGAAAGAATGGTACAGCAAGAATAAAAGTCTTAGCGGTTAGGAGCTAGAGAGAACCGAAAGAGAACTGAAATTAACTACCTGGCAACCACCTTTATGTCTTTTCAGGTTTTAGATGACACTGAAAGGGGTTCAGGAGGTTTTGGTTCCACGGGGAAGAATTAACATTTATGCCAAGAATAGAAAATGAGGAAACGTACTTTTTTCTTAAAAATAAAGGATTTTTGCTTAGTGTTTTGCACATCTGTAAACATAATAGCTTTAGCTTCTAAAACTGTTTGGTTCTCTTAGGATTTAGGAAAAGATACCTGTGTTGGGGTCCCATAAAACCTTACTTATGTTTTTACACATCTGATTGTTGTATAAATCTGTGTGGTAACCTAATACAAGCTGTTTATTTTTTTAATTAAATGTTTATCAATTACAGATCCAAAAAACCCTGTATTATTTAATTCACTGAAAGCTTCCTCTTCAACTTACTTGTTTTGTAAATCGTAAGCAGTGCCTTTCATTCAATAAATTTGAATTCTTTCATAGATACAAATTATTGTATGAGTGACTAAAAAGTTAATAAAAAGAAGTTGAAGTTATTCCTTGTTCGTCCCTTCTCTTCATTGCTCTCAAAAATGTTTTTGATCTTGGGGCACCTCGGTGGCTCAGTTAAGCGTTTCAGCTCATGATTCCGGGGTCCTGGGGTCAATCCCTGAGTTGGGCTCCCTGCTCAGTGGGGAGCCTGCTTCTCCCTCTCCCTCTGCTGGCCACTGCCTTGCTTGTGCTCTCTCTCTGTCAAATAAATGAGATAAAATAAATAAAATCTTTAAAAAATGTTTTGGATCTTAAGATTCTTTGTGACATTGGGAAGAAGAGAATCCTCAGGTTATTTTTTAATTATTTGGGGGAGGGGTGGGGAGAGGGAGAGAGAATCTTAAGCAGGCTCCATGCTCAGCACGGAGCCGACATTGGGCTTGATCTCAGGGCCCTGAGATCATGACCTGCGCCAGAATCAAGAGTTGGATGTTTAACCAACTGAGTCACCCAGGCACCCCTATTATAATTTTTTAATCATCCTTTTGGTAGGCCCCAGGTTGACTAGGTAAAGCTATGTTTGTGAAAGATGTAACCTGGGGATTTCCAGATGGTTTGTTCTTCTGATTTCATTCCATCAAATAAATTGTACAAGTTGTGTGAGTCTCCCTCACTAGAGTAGCGATAACAGGCCATAGCCAAGGAAGTAGGCAATTTAATAGGGATAAAGTACATAATGATGTGTGTTGAGGCCACTGGGTTTGTCCATCCCAGGTACTTTTGAGTTACTATGTGTCCGCAGCCTGTCGTTGCAGGTAGTTGGCTGAGTCTGTGCATTAGCTTGATGGACATCATTTGCAACCTTCCAGGCGTATTTCCTGTGCTGTATGCCCAGACCCCTTTGCACCAGGGCTTCGGGTGTCACTTAGGTTTTGCCGGTCAGATGTCCTAGGGTCAGATTCATCAGTTAGGTCACGAGACATCATTTTGCGAGTGTGGGTCATGCAGATGGAGTGCTTCTGGAGCCAGCAGCTCTCAGCTGCCCGATTCCTGGAAGCACAGGCTAGAGTTTGTTTCTTCTGCCCTCCCAGTGATTCTTTAGGCCTTGTTATAACCTGCAATGTAGTATTTTCCAGCTGTGGGTCACAATTCATTAGTAAGTCATGAAATCAACTCCTCGAGTGCATTTTTAAAAATTAAATAGAGAAACAGCAGAGGACAACACATGTCAGATGGGTAAATATTGTGAACATTGTTTGAATTACATATTTGTGTGTTTGTGTGTATACTGGGTCATGATATAAATTATTTCTGCAGTCAATAAAATTTAAATAAATCTCTTTCTGTTAAACTAGTGGATTCTATTCTCTGAACCCTGACCAGTACATAGTAACAGTTGAGTAAGAACAAATGGTATGATGTGACTGCCAAGAGATTCGGGCTTAGCTCACACAGTTAATGTTTGTTCCCACTTACTGAAAGTCTGCTTTACTTCTACAGACTGTTTGTTTGTTTGTTTTTCTCAGAGCCTACCTGTGGGAGAGTAGATAAAACATTCTGTATAGATGACAAAAATAGACACAGAGATATTGAGTAACTTGCTTAGCATTTCAACTAATGACCACTATTAAAATTCCTGGGTCCTGTGGCTTCAAAGTCCATGTTCTTTGCAGTATCTTCAGTCTTCCAAGTGGTAGGGAGAATACAGAAGCGAGGAGGACTAATGACAGCCCTCTAGTTTATCCGTACCTGGCGTCTGTTTCCGTCTGGGCACCATACTCAAGGGAAGTTGTTCATATCTGAAGCTACTCTGAAAGTTAGAGACTTGGAACCATGTTCATGAGGGATAGATGGAAGATTGGGGGGGGGGGGTGGGCCAAGATGGCGCGTGGGCGGCATTGTTTGGAGAAAAAGTGTGTGTTGGGTGGAAGGAGGAGTGGCTAGAGAAGGTTCCTGGGGGTATGATAGATCTTTGATTTTAAAGACTCAGAAAGGGAACTAGGTTTGTCATATGTGACCCAAGAGACTAGAACTAAGATCAGCGCATTTAATCCATAGAAGATGGTGGGCTATAAGAGAAAATACATACTGGTCTCTGGCCCCAGTTCCTGGCACGGAGCTCATAAACCCTTGTCATTTCCTAAGTGAGAAGAGCACTAGGAGTATCTCTTGTTCTAATATTGGTCTTTGACCCCAGGTGCTGACACAGAACTTCTGAAACCCTTGTCATTTCCTGGGTGATGACTGTCTTGTTCAAATGAGGTGACTCTGGGTGGCTTCCTATGGGTTCTGGGTGTGGGCTGGTCACCAGAAAGACCAAGCCATGATTAGAAGCTTGGAATTTCCAGCCCTGCGCCCCTGAGGGGAGAGAAGGGCTAACACTGGAATTAATAATGGATCATGCCCCTGTGATGAAACCTCCATAAAATCCCCAAAATAAGAGGTTAGGAGAGCTTCCGGGTTGGTGATCATGTGGAGGTGCTGGGAGAGTGGTGAGCCTAGAGAGGGTGTGGAAGCTCTGAGACACTTCCCACATACCTTGCCCTCATCTCTTCCATCTGGATCTTTGATCATGTCATTCAATCAGCTGGTAAACGAATGTGCTTCCCTGAATTCTGTGAGACACTCTAGGAAATTGAATTGAAGGAGGGGGTCACGGAACCTCTGGTCTGTAGCCAGTTGGTCAGCAGCACGGGTGACAGTCTGGGCTTGTGACGCATCTGAAGTGTGTGTGGTGGGGGGGACAGTCTTGTGGGACTGAGCCTTTAACCTGTGGGATCTGATGCTATCTCTGGGTAGATCGTGTCAGAACTGAGTTAAATTGTAGGACACCCTGTTGGTATTTCGGAGAATTGTTTGGTGTGTGGAAAAGCCTCCAAACAATGAGTGACCCGAAGTGAGGTGTTTAATGTGAGTAGTAAAGGAGACGAACAGGGAAGAAAGACAGAGGGCACACCTGGTTTTTCCCTACATAGGAAGGAAACAGCTGATGATTCTTTACAGCGGCATAAGGGCAGACGCCTGGAACTTCCCTAAGACAGGAAATTTAATGAAGAAAGCAAAGAACGTGCCATATGCAAGAGCTGTATCCTACCAGTCAATTGGGTTGGGCTCATTGGAGACTAATTTTCTGTGTTACATATGCAAAGTTTGGATATTTTACACTATCTTTACTTTGTTTTATTGTGAAATACAACATTTAGAAAAGTGAATAAAACAAAAGTGTACAAGATAGTAAATAATTACAAAGTAGAACACCTAAGTAGTAGTCTAGGCTGGTTTTCCAGGAGGTGAAAGCCCTCTGCTAATAAGGCTTGGTTCCTAAGCTGACATCAGTTTTGCTTGATTTCAACTGGGTGGATTCAGTTGGTGGGAAAAGGGAAGCCCAGTAGCATCCATTTATAAGGGCAAGTTCTTCCTCCCCAGCAGAAAGGAAACCAAAGTTTTTTACCAATGTCCAAAGACAAGCCTCGTTTTCACACGTAGGACCGCACCTTATGATCTTTAGATGAACTACAGATTGAATAATCACCACACGATCAGTTCACTAACTTCCCAGGCAGAAGCCTTCTTCCTTGACAATTCTGCCTCACTGATGATTCCCACCATCCACTCCTGTCCTTAGTGCTGGACACCTCAGAAGAGAAATAATCAGGGAGATGCCTACAAGCATCCGCTGCTCCATCAGTTAACTCACCTGGGTGGCTATCAGCAGAGGAAACCACATACCAGCACTTGAACAATTGGCCTAGGTGGATAGGGAGGCCAAGACCCAAGATTTGGGTTTCAGAGCACCTTCCCTCCACAGTACTTCCTGCCACAGGGCCCGCTCCATACCCCCTGGCAGGACATACCACATAATTATTTCCTCAAATTCGTTTTCCATCTTATCAATGCAAGAATGATGGAGGACTAGAGGGCTAAGATACAGAGGCACCTGGAGTTGTGTGAAGTGAATAGATATAGGAGTTTGCAGTTAATGGGCCTCAGACACACTGGCATGGTTACGGGAGGTAGTGAGTCCAAGTTGTCATTTAGAGCATTCTCAGCAGGGCTCCTTACCACAAGCGTCTTGCTTTGACCATCCCCAACTCACTCTTAGTCCGGTTTCTCATTTCTCTTCTTTTCCCTGCATCTTCAACTCCAACAGTGGTCCCTGTTAGGGGAGTGCCAAGAGTTCAGACATCTCTCTGCCCCCCAACTTCCGTACCTACTGGTAACCTCTATTGCATGCCCTTAAAGTAGCAGTGATAAACTGTAGGTCTTAAGAACCACAGATTACAGAGAACGGTAGAAATCATGCACCAAAGCTCAATGATATTTGTAGTAATATTGATAGATTCAGAGAGCATCCCTAAATATAGAGAGAGCTTTACATGCAAAACTCATGCTAAGAGGCATGTAATCATTCTAGTAAAGATAACAGTGTAATCTTTGATCAGGCATTTAAGCCATAGTACCTCTGTTCATTAGTGTAAAATTTACTATTTTATGTAACTGACCCAATCCTTTTAGATGAGAAATACCCTCTAATATTATATCATCATTCTGAGAAGAGAGGTGACGTGGGGAGAAATAACTTATCAAAAGTGAAAATGCCCTTTGCTGAAAAGACACCTCTCCCTTTGGAGATGGGTTATGGACACAGTGTTTTGACAGTGCTTTTCTTTTCCTTACTGAGAAGAATGAGAAAAGGGAAACATAAATGAAATTGGAATTCTCACCAAGGGAATCTTCTTAAAAAGTGTAAGGAAAAAAGGAAGTAAATTAAAAATGGTCTCCCCTTACTGGCAACTAAACGTGGTTAAATTGGGAAAAATTTTAAAAGATCCAAGAGGTCTCCTAAGGAAAATATCTAATAACTTTTTATGAAAGTAAGATTATAGGGGCACCTGGGTGGCTCAGTCAGTTAAGCGGCCACCTTCAGCTCAGGTCATGATCCCAGGTCCTGGGATCAAGCCCCACATCAGGCTCCCTGCTCAGCGGGAGGCCTGCTTCTTCTTCTCCCTGTCTCCTGCCTTGTGCTCTCTCTCTCTCTCAAGTAAATAAATAAAATCTTAAAAAAAATGAAAGTAAGATTATAGAGAAAATTTAAGATTAACAAATTACTAAATTATGTCTTGATTTGCTCCTAATTTTCCAAAATGGATTTTACAGATGAGTAAAGCAACCTCTTGTAGAATAGTAGCAAAATAATGCTTGTCTCTGACTGTTGGAATTGCAAGTAATTTTTTTCCTTTTTGGATTATCTATATTTCAACATTTTAAACATGAAAACTATATTATTTGCTTAAGAAAAAAGCTTAAAATTTTATGATGAACATCTTTTTTTAATTTTGATCATATTTACTATTTTAATGAACATTTTTAATATCGAAAATATATGGGAAGATTATAACTACAAACTACAAGTTTTGAAGAAAAAAACATACAAGTTGGTATAATAGAAAAGCGCTAGCTTTGGTGTGTTTTAGACTCGACTTTAAGGTCTACTCTTTCATCAACTAAAAGATCTTGAATAAATAAAGTAACCTTATGGCTGCTCAATTTTTTTAGCATGAAGTAAGGAGAGTCATAGGTAATCCACAGGGTCCCTTCGGGCTCTCCTATCGTATTTAGTGAATTTGGAGTCCAGACTATACGGCTGTGGAAAACTACCGCCACCTGGTGGCCGTTGTCTAAAGTGAGGGGGCTGTAGTTAAGGTATAAAATCATTCATTCATTCATGCATTCATTCATTCACGCTTATACAGTATTTGCCTAGGATCTGTGTGCTGGGCAAGTGCCAGCATCATGGTTCATTCAATTTAGTGTTTTTCTAGATGATACTTTCTAGATGTGAGCCATCACATGCTAGCTGTATGACTAAGGACATTATTTAATGGCTTCTGAGTCTGTCTTCAAGATCTGAAAAATAAAATAAATTCTAATCCACCTTACATGATTAGAAAAATTTAGAAATGATGGGTGTAAAGTATCTCACACAGTCCACGGCAAAGAATATTGGGTCAATAAATCGTAGCAATTATCCTTGGGAAGGTTACCATCTAGGAAGGGAAGTAAGACAAATATGGAAATCATTGCAACATGTGATGTGCCTTGAAAATACAAAGAAGGCACAAGGCACATTCCGCAAAATGGCACAACCAAAATGCAAACAGACTGGAGTACAAAGGACATGTAGGAGTTGCTGATAACGGTTCCAGAATGGTGGGTGCTGGTCCACTCTGGAGGGTTCTAAGCGCAAGGGAAGCAATGGCCAGCCATGGAAGGGTTGGGGCAAAGAGTAACATCCCCAGAGCTGATCTCAGGAAGACTGATATTAATCTAATGTCTGTGACAATGAGGTTAAGAGACCATTGCCAGAATAGCTGGGCAGTAAGCACAGAGGACGACGGCAAAGGAAGGGTGAATAGAAACAGCACTGAGAAACTATAAAAACATAGTCGAGAATGAAACTTTCCAAGACTTGAGACATTGTTAGATTTCAAATGAACTACCTGAGACTAAGAGAGGCTAAGATGTGCTTAGGGTCATGGAACCAACCAAAGCAGCAGCTGTAGGACTAGATTCCAAGGTTCCTGACTCCGGATCTAATACGCCTTCTCCACCCAGGTAAGAATTTAATCCCACTTTTCCCTCAGGTATGAACACTAAACCAATATGTACAGGTGCCTCGGGCAGAAAGAAACTTTGTAACTATTTTCTAAGATGCCAGGGGCTAGAAAGGAAATACTGTCACAAAATACTCTTATAAGAGTATTCACTGAGTTTTAGAAAGGGCATTATACTTAGAGGGAAATGAAATCCCAAGTGTGTTCCATTTTGAAACCCCTGTGGGATTTATAAGGGCTTAACTTTTAGTTGACACAAATTTTTTTTTTTCTGGCATCTTAGAGAAGCAGGCAATCTCAGAGGTGATGTTTTGACAAATAGTAGCCTAGCTCAGGACAAATGACAGGACGCTCTCATAAAATATACTTTGACTAGAACAAAGGCAAATAATGATATAATCCTCTGCAGCTATATGTTCGGAATGGAAACATTATATTGTTGGGAATGATAGGAAAAATAATATTGGAAGAAGACTAATGCTCTCTGAAGGTCCTGTCCGACGGGGGCAGGGGGAGGGGGAGTGTAGGATAATTCCATGATATGTGGGATAGTACAGTTCAGAAAAAAAGAAGGTGCCCGTTGAACTGAGACTGTGTTTGATCATCATAGAAGAGCTGAAACACTTTTTCATAGTCAAAAAAAATCAACATACAGCCAAAGAAGAGAAGCTGTTTGATAAGGCGATAAAAACTTCAAAGGGTAACTTAAAAATGTTTCCTAATTCATTTCAGCCTAAACTGGTCCCCGTGCCCGTCTCACGCCATCCCCCAGCTCCTTCACTGGAATATGTTAGCCAGTCTCCTTGGAAAGGAAACTGTGTCAAACTCCGGGGTGAATGGGAGAAAAAAGTGGTGCTGGCAGAAAGAGAGGAAGTGTTTTTCTCAATTTAGCGCCAGAAGTAAGTGCCGACATTGTCTCCCATGTGTTTGGGGACAATGGCACATACCACTGGGAACGCATTCCCTTTCCCAAGTCCCTTGCTCAGAGGCTTTTGGCAAGTGGCTGCAGAAGTCACAGCTACTTCTCCCTCCTCATCCCCTCATTTCTGAATCCCTTTCCTCCCTCTCAGGCACAACACAGTTTCCACCTTCGTATTATTAGCATCATCACCCAGAGCGAATTCTCTTATTCTGCCTGCACATGCATGTCGAAGTGAAAACTCTTCTTCCTTACATAAACCTCGTTTCCTCTCTTCATAAGCATGCCTTGGCGGGGGTGGGGGGGGGGTGGGGTGCGGTGTTGAACATTAATCTCGGGTGACTTCAGAGCTGCACAAAGTAAAACCTGCATTTTTCCTAGGCTAAAGTAGACAAGATTAAGTGAAAGGAGCCAGTGGCCAGTTGATGCTGATTAAGATGGGAGAGAAACTGGTTAATTACATGGGCTCCAGGCCAGTGTGCCCCCCTCCCCTCCCACAAAGTTCATGGACGGGTGTGTTTAGATTTCTCAGGCTTCCAGTGCACCGCTGCTGAACCTGCTGGGATAGCTGCCTGGCCCTTGGCTACTGCAGCGTAGCTGAGGGGTAGAGAGACATATATTGTTTATTTCTAAAGATAGGTCTATTTATATATGACGCGATGTCTGTGTTGAACATCTTTTCGTTAGAAGGCAAAAATAATCACCCAGTTGCTACGTTTTACCTGTGCTTTCTCTCCTAGATTTATTTGTAGGCATAGAATATTATCTTTTAAACTGCTTTGTCCTGATATAATTATCTGTGCCAACTTCCGTTAGAATCAACTGTAAGAACTTCAATTAGAATCAAAATCGCTGGAGGAAGGAAACTAACCTTTTAAAATGCCGTATACTCAGGCCGCATGCCAGCTCCATCACTTTTACCTGAGCCGGGTAGGTCATAAAGCCAGGGCAGAATTCCTCTTAGGGCAAAACCTGGTTTCTTTATTTTTAGCGAGTCCGCAAGCTGTTCTGATGGGTTCCCTAAGTATTAGAGTGGGTCCCAGAGCTCAAAGCTTGTTTGGGCAGCCTGAGAAGGAGCAGAGGCAGTGAGACTCAGGTGGGAGGGCGGCCCAAAGTGTGGTGGAAGCTAAATGGGAGAAGGGACCGGAGCCACAAAGAAACTTCTTGCACGGAGGATGGACAAGGAACTTGTTCTTTTAAATATTTATTATGCAAATTTCAATCATATACAAAAGTAGAATGCATGAACCACGCAGTCATCACTCAGCTTCAACACTTACCAGCTCATAGCTGATTTTGTTTCTTCTGTAACCCCACCTACTCCCCCATCCCCAACCCCAGTGAATTATTTTGAAACAAATCCCAGACATTGTATCACTGCACCAAGTCCCGCCATGGGTTTGCTGAGCCATCTGTGCAGCAGCTTCCCTCCTCTTACCCACATTTCAGTAAAGTTGACTGTACACACAGCTTTAGTGTCCGTGGTGCTTTGGAGGACGACAAAAAGCCGAAAAGTTTGCATATGGGCCAAAGTAGGTGACGAACAAGACAGTGCTATGAGGTTTGAGGCAGAGCTGAGATTAACAGTGAGTGGAAGTCTCAAAAAAAAAAAGAGCAGAACTCTCAAGAATTCCTGAAATGATTGGGGGGAATGGAAGGGAAGGAGGGAATGCTAGGTTTTCTACAGGAAGTCAGAGGAAGTCTTCATGCAGGACTCTGTGTGTCTGTGTGTTATTAAAATGAAGAGCGGCTCGAAAATGCTGCAAGTCTTGGGGACAGCCAGACAGCTGGCTTTTGGGTTACAGTTGCATATTCCAAGTTTCCTTTCCTTGAAAGGAAAGAAAATACTAAATTTAGACACCATCTTTTAATTCCTCTGCAATTTCCCTTTCTGTCTCTTTAACAAAAACTGTCTTTAGACAACCAAAGCAAGGCATGTATTCTCCACGACGCCTTTCGGACACATGACATCGCTGGGGAAGAGTTGGTAAGCAATCCCAATCCCAATTAAGTTTTCAGCTGCTCTTTTGGTTAAGTCACTGTTCTTTAATAAATTGCAAAGAACAAGCAGATGTTACTCATTTATGGAAAATGGACCTAGATACCTACACAATTCTCCCGTGGGTTGCGGGGGGAGGGAAGAAAAATGGGGACCATAGTTGGACTAAATACAGATTTGTCAAATTAATAATGCTCCTTAGGTTTATAGATAAACAGAGGGATTGGGGACCTGAAATGTCATCTTCTCTTAAGAACCATCTACACAGTTGATAACTGCCCAAATAATTGTCCAACATTGGATATACCATGACTTCTTTTTTGGCACACTCTGTGGTGTGAGTTTCAGGTGCGTTACTTCCAGGATGGTTTATCTTGAGAATTGCTATTCATATGCTAACGAAAAGAAAATTTTTTTCTTTGAGAAAACATAACAGCCACTTCTCTATCTGACAACTTGTCCTTCTGTCTTAGGAAAAGACAGAGGCTTTCACCTGAGAAACAAAAATTATAAGCGATGTTAAGACAATTTATTGTTGAGAATACTGCTCTTCAGAGGCCTTAGAAAATAATATCCAGACATCCACTAGATGTCACTTGATGTTTGCTTTTTTGGTGAAGGTAGCATTTTCTTTTTTTAAAAGGTTTATCTGCAATTATGAATTGACGACTCCCAGTGGGTCCAAACTGGCAGGAAACAAGATGCAGCAATATTTGAGTGAAAGCAGGCAAAAGTCATTAAATGAGAACAATGATTATAACTTTAAATAAGATTTGGGTGGTTGTGGGGTTTGCATAATCCCTCCTGGCATTTGCAAGGATGAAGGGAAGCCAGCAGCTTTGCCCTCCTGCTGTGTTTAAACAAAAAATGGAAAATTGTAATGAACAGCTAGATTTTTCCTATCTTCCATTTTCTGTTTTCCTCCTCCTCCTCCCTCCCCATTTTTAAGAGAACACAGCTTTTAAAATGATTCCCTTCAATGAAGTTCTTTTGCAGCCTTTTAAGCCTAATTTTTCTTTGTTCAAATTTCTACCCACCGATTAAAGCCGTTTGAATCCGCATTATCTCAGTGAAAGGCATGCGGCAAAAGTCAATGGTGAAGATGTCTAGGGATTTTGTGAAGATTCTCTGGGGATACCCACTTCCCGTACTTGCTAAAAATCTAATAATCAGTTCCAGTAGAGACCATGTATCCTGGGGTTTTGTTTTGTGTAACTGCTATTTGTTTATTTTTTTTAACTGTCATTGTATTTTGGCTTCACGATGGTTAAATAAGTCTCAGTATTAAGTAAACTTCTCTGACCCTGCCTATTTCCTGTCTTGTCAAACCTTTCCCTGTAAGAATAACAGTGTTCTTTTATTTGGTAGTGTGCAGCATGATGTTTTTGGCATGCTCAACCTTTTTGACTTGCAAAAACTTGTGACCTCAAGCGTGAGAGAAGTGAATGCTTGCTTTAGTACCTCATAGGGTCCCAAACTTAGAAAGGGTCCTGTTGCATACATGTTAGAGTTGCAAAAGAATTATCAGCATATTTGTTCCCCAAACATTACAAATAATAAATAGGAATAGATTTTTTGCTAAATTACTGAAATTATTAAGCCAGAGAATACTCAAACATTTTGTTGCTACTAAACCTATATAATTCCTCAAATTGACCTAGCTAAACAAAGATGTAGTGCTTTTATTCACTGTGTTCTAGCTAAATAGTTCATATTTTAAAAAACATTTTCAAATCAGCACACATTATATGGCAGAGGTGGTATTCCTATCCTAAGTAGGAGAAGAGAAGAAATGTCTGTATTGCCTAGTCTTTACAAATCCAGATCTAAATCCTTGTCCAGTGGAGTCTATAACGTAGGGACCACCCAGATCAAGTATCAACCAAGGGGCATTTTTTTTTTAAGGTGGCTATTTGATAGCATTTTTCCTGTCTTTTGGTTTATCTTCTATTTTTCAATAATGTAGACATTATGAGAATAAATACCATGGTGAACATCTCTTGCTTTTAAAAATTGGCAACTGCCAATTCTTATTTATAAATAAATATTTATCTTGAAATATTGTGAACTAATTGGAACATGAAGAAAGTAGATTGGGTTGATTTGAAGACATCATAGCATAAATTGTTTTGTTTTTTTTTTTTTTTAAAGATTTTATTTATTTGACAGAGAGAGACACAGCGAGAGAGGGAACACAAGCAGGGGGAGAGGGAGAGGAAGAAGCAGGCTTCCCTCGGAGCAGGGAGCCCGATGCGGGGCTCGATCCCAGGACCCTGGGATCATGACCTGAGCCGAAGGCAGATGCTTAACAACTGAGCCACCCAGGTGCCCCCATAAATTGTTATAATCACATAGCAATAATTCTGGTAATTTTCTGAACATCTCAGCTAACAAAAATTTTTTAAATATCTGAAGTAGGTGGAATTTGATAAAAAATATTATCAAGCAGTTGTCTGTCTCTTATCTTTGGTCTAGAAATACCATTCTAGTAAATAGTCTGTGATAGGCAGTAACAAATTAATATTTGAGGACTGAAGACACATTCATCATCCTGATCTGGATAACTTTTTTCTCTAAAGGTTTGAAACACAGAGCTCTAAACTCAGTTTAAGACTGTCTTAAACTTGTCATCAAACTTCCCTCTATTGTTCATTGTCATTAGGTATTTCTTCTTTTCCAGAGCTGAATCTAAAGAGATTTAAATAATATTATCAAAATTTATTGCATTCATACCACACACAGATGCTCTCCTATACTGTAGCCCAAAACACTATTTTATTGTCTTCCTTTTATAAAAATAAAAATGAAATATAGATCTTCCTCGGCTTACAATGGGGTTACTCCCTGATACATCCACTGTAAGTCGGACAGGCATTCAATTTCCCTAAACTACCAAACATCCTCACTAATTAGCCTGGCCTACCTTAGGCACACTCAGAACACTTACATAGCCTACAGTTGGGTAAAATCATTAACTCAGAGCCTATTCTATAATAAAGTGTTGACTATGTCATATAACTTATTGAATACTGTACTGAAAGTGAGCAATAGAATGGTGTATCAGCTGTTTGCTCTCCTGACCCTCTGGCTGACTGGGGGCTGCAGCCCAGGGACCCTGCCTGGCATCACCGGAGAATCACAGACTGCACATCACTATCTCAGGAAGAGATCAAAATTAAAGTTTACTGAATTTGTATTGCTTTCACACCGTCGTAAAGTTGAAAAATTCTAAACCAAACCATCGTAAGTCAGGGCCATCTGTACAATTGATTTATGACCTTTTCCACTTTTTAATATAAAGCTATAAGATGCCGTAATAAAATGAAAAGGATTTAAAAGTGAAAAACTGGCATGTTTTAAAGAAACACCCTTCAAGTAAAAAAGATGAAAGCCCAAAATAAAAGCCATAAGTTATTGGCAGTCTTAGCTCTATTGTAGAGTTGTCCTGGGTATGGATTTGGAATTCAGACTGTCTGGGTTCAAACCTCAGCTCCATCACCCACTAGCTGTGGATTTGGGCAAGTTAATGATCCTCTCCAACCTGCAATGTCTTCTTATGGTAAAATGGGAGAAATGATATGGCTTATGTTCCTTTTTTGGAAGAGTCAATAAATTCTGTTTGCAAAATGCTTAGCACAGGGCCTGGTCCCTGAGTGTTTCATAGGATCTACTATCAAAATCATTATTATAAAGCTAGATAATAATGCCCTTACAAACTTTGGCCATTTTTATATCATCCGTTGTATTTATCCGATGAGAACTTTGCCAAGAACTGAGTGGTTGGGGCCAAATTTCTATGTCACTAAAGCACCTGAAATACACCTTGAATTTAGTTTGTGATTAGTTCTACCACCTATTTAATACAAACACAAGAATCAATGAACTTGCTTGTTATAAATTCTTCATATTTGTAATAACTATAAAAATATTTAAAAATTGCTTCAGAGCATCTATTAATCTAGAGAATACTTGGCAAAACAATTGTTAAATATTTACCCATTTAAGAGAGAATACAATGAGGTATTAGGCAATATGAAACATATTCATTTGCCACTTATTCTCTCCTTTTTTAAAAATTAGTCTAAAATACACCCAGTATTCTGCAAAGCATTGACTAGTGACGAATGCAATCCATGCTCACAGAACAGTTTTGTTCACTACTACCATAGTTGAGATCGTTTAGCAATCTTAATGCCAATGAGTTAAAAGGACATATGATTAATATAAATAATCTGATTTAGTAGAGCAAATTATGTACTATATGGTTCTACTGTGGCAGCAGTCCAGCCTAAAAAAGAATGCTCATCAAATACTGAGCTACAGTATTTACAACAAACATTGACCAAAGTAATACAAACAGAATGAAAATGACAAAATTCAGACATCTTAAAATGATCACTCAATCTCTCTTGAACACATATGCACACCAGAATACTGTGGTTTTTTTTCACATTTTTTGAAATTGTGGAATCCTTTTTTTTTTCTTCCACTGAGCAGCATTTTCCATCACCAATTGATTTGCATTTGCAAGGCCAGCATTATAGATGCAATTTATTCCCTCCTGAGACTAGGGTTGCAATTTTAATGGACATCCGATAGATGTAGCAGTAAAATAGCATGTCAGTGTTCACACAGGTTGTAACGAAGGGAGCCAAAGGTAGTGTAATCTTCCACTCAATTACACATCTTTATATTTTCAGTGCCTTATACTTACAGCTAAGTGGAACATTTATCAGACTTACTACTACATCAAACACTGAGAAAGATCTTACATTATGAACTTTGGTAGCTTTTTCCATCTTCAACAGTTATTCATACTCTCCTCATACACTCCTACTTCACTCCTCCTGCATACTTAAACAAATAGTATCTATTTTAATCCTCCTGATGGCCATGTAAGGTGGACATTATTATCCTTTTTTGAATATAAATAACTCAATCTAGGGATGTCTGGAGAATCTAGTCCTACATGGTTTGACCTTTTGAACAAATCCTTTCGAATGTACCACTACTACTCTTCAATTTCAGCTTGATATGCTATGGTTTTCCCCCAGGCTTGTGTTGATTTAGGCACTTTCTAAGGGTTTGCCTATTATTCTAGACTAGATCTAGTCAAAAAAACTTAAACCCTTTATATCACCATAGCATTACCTTTTCCTACTCTTTATTCTGTAGGAGAAACATGCTTTCCCTACACACAGCTTATTATGGAACAGTCCCCACTTTTCCAAATATCCTGCTCTTCTTGACGTTCTCTCTTCGGGTTTCCACAAAAATGTTAAAAATAAGAATTTGGACTTATGGACTGTGTGATAATCCTAAAATAGTCAATTTACAACTGCCAACACATTCTGAGCCTTCTTCCTTTTTAAGTATCTTTGGGGACATTTATGGTTGTTTCTCCATCTATCTCCCCTCTTCCACTTAACGCTCAGTGTGGTTCTAGGGAGGTTGAGCCCGCCTGGGGCTCCTGTGCATCTATCTCCTGGCCAATGATTGGTTCAATGGGAGGCACGTGACCTAAGCCTGTCCGATGCCAGCAAATTTGAGACTATTGCTGGGAATTATCAATCAAAGATGCTCACTCTTTCCCGGCTGACTTGAAAGCGGAAGCATTAGCCCCAGCAGGAGGTAGCCGCCATCTTAAAACCAAGAGAGGTTCCAGCCTCAGGATGGAGCTGACGCCATGGTGTGCGAAGTGGAAAACAGCAGAGAATTGGATACTTGGTGACATCCTTGATGCAGCCTTGTCTGGTATCTTTCTGCCTCTGAGCATTTTAGATGATGAATACATTCCCTTTTTATGGTTTAAGCCACTTAGAGTTGAAGTTTTTGGCCACTTGCTACTCTTAGCCATCTTACCTTACACAGCGCTCCCCATGTTTTCCCACAACTGCTAGCTCTAATGGTCCCGCAGAGCTGGCAAGACCAACCCCTTCTACGCATAGGTTGTCTTGTTTTAATGGGACCACGCTCCCTTTAAGAGAACCTGATTTTTTTTTTTTAAAGCACATTTAAATTGCACAATCAGGATTTAAAATAGTGACCCAAAGTGCTTACATCTAAAAGTTCTCAGCCCCGGTCCAATATTATCATGCTGTGAGCTGTGAAAGAGCTGATAAGCTGATAGAACGTATTTTTCTCACGACTCTTTGTTTCTTTGAAGTAAACACCTGGGACTGACAGAGTTTGATGTCCCAGCTTTTGGGATCCCCAAAAGGATTACAGCATGATTTTACAACCTCTCACAAACCCCTCCTCTACCAATGAAAATTACTAGGTACTATAAATCTGTCTTTAAAAAAATATTAATTGGAATCAAAATGTGCTTTGAAATGAGTTATTTAATTTTATGTTAGCTCTCTTAGAGTTTTCTGAAATGTCTTCTAATTGCTTCAACATGGTGGTGAAATACTTTATGCACATAGCTTTAGAAGTCAGTGATACAACAAGGTGTACGATGAAAATAGCAGTCCTCTGCCTACCCTTCTCCCCTCTTAAGTCAAAACACTTTCAAGTGCTTATTTTCTTTGTTTTCAGGTTTCTAAATAATATGCATGCAGCTATTTCCCTTTCCTTTTTTTTTTTTTCAGATGTAAGCGCTCTCTACTGGTTTTCTTTTTTCTTTTCTTTCTTTAAAAAAGATTTATTTATTCGAGAGAGAGAGAGAAAGAGCATGCACAGGAGCGATCAGGGAAGGGGCAGGGGAAGAAGGAGATAAGCAGACTCCCCACTGAGCAGGGAGCCCCACACAGGGCTCCATCCCAGGACCCTGAGATCATGACTTGAGCCTAAATTAAGGGTCAGGCGCTTGACCATCCGAGCCACCCAGGCGCCCCTTTATTGGTTTTCTTCTCAGCATACTCTTTTGTGGCACACTCCTCCCACCTTGCTGTCCCGCTTCCTATCCTCCCAATGCAATTATATAGCAATATTTTGGCTAGATTTATAGCTCAGCCACACAATATACTATGGTAGCATGTTTATGTAACTTCATTAATAACAGCCGCTTTTTTTGTTGCTTAATTTTTTGTGTGTTTATCACTAATTTCTCACCAATTCTTTGATAGAATAGTAAAACTCCCTTGAATGGAAATCATCACAAGATGATCTATCCATTTCTTTTTCTTTTTCCTTTTTTCTAGATTCTTCTATCTTTAATGCCCCCTGTCTCTGGCCTCAATCATGGCTGACTGGTCTCCAGCCTGCTGTTCAGCTACCATCCTGGGACTCGGCATCTTCTGAGGAATTCCCTTCATCTCTGTCCCTTGGGGGATTTCCTATACCTGTATCCCATGATTTCCTACTTTTGGCATATATCCTCATTTTGGTGAATCACAGTCTCCAGTAGTTTCTTAAAAAAAATTTTTTTTATAGTTAGGTGGCACAACAAACATATGGTAAAGTATATTCAACTTGTGTCCGGCCCAATTAATTTTTGTATACATATTCATATAACCACCATTGATACTGAATATCAGGGCGCCTGGGTGGTTCAGCCCATTAAGTGTCTGACTCTTGATTTCGACTCAGGTCATGATCTCAGGGTCGTCAGATCGAGCCCAGCGTTGGGCTCTGCACTGAACATGGAGTCTGCTTGAGATTCTCTGTCTCCCTCCCCATCTGCCCCTCCCCCCACTCTTGTGCTCTAAATAAATAAATTAAGTAAATCTTAAAAAAAAAAAAAGATACTGAATATCTCCAGCATTCTACAAAGTTTGCTCATGTCTCTTCCAAGTCAATACCCTCCACCATCACACCACCCCCAATAAGGTAATCACTATTCTGACTTCTATCACCGTCAATTAGTTCTTCCTGTTCTTGAACTTTATGTAAATAAACAGAAAGTATGTACTCTTTTATATCTGACTCTCTTTTACTGTTTATTATAACTTGGAAGAGTCATCCGTGTTGTTGCATGTACTAGTAGTTTGTTCTTTTGTTTGTTTTTTGCTGTGGTATGTGGTATGAAAGTAAAGTATTCGGATGTTATAAATATAGCTGCCATAAATAGTCTTGTTCTGTCTTTTTCTTGGACACATGCACTCATTGTTTGGGGGTATATAACCTAGGAGTGGAATTGCTGGGCCATGGGGTAGCCATTAACTTCTTGAGAAATGGCGCAGTTGGAAATATTTATGATAGGTTGTGGGTTAGGTTAGTCTAAACTACACTACAGTGACAATAAGCGTCACATCTTTATGGTTTACTGTATTAAGTCTCTTCTTGCTCACACAAGTCTGCTGAAGGTCAGGCAACCCTCCGAGGCAGTTATCTTTCATGAGGTAATTCAGTGATACAGACTGTTCCCATCTTATGGTTCCACTATCTCAACAGGAGACCTCTTTAGAAAGCGTAGAACTCATACATACCCCTTCAATGCGTTGGCCAGGAAATGACATGTCACTTCTGGGCACACCTACTTGATTAGAATACATGATCCCACCTAACTTGGAGAGGTCTGGGAAGTATAGTGTTCCATGTACCAGGAAGGAAAGGAGAAACCAATCTTGGTGAGCATAAGTAATGTTTGACACACTTCACATATCTGTCAATACCTCTGTTCTAATGTCACACTGAAATGAAAGTTTGGCCAGGTATTAAATCTTAGGTAGAAATAACTTATTTTCCTTGGAATTTTGAAGTTGTTGCTCCATTGTCTTTTAGCTTCCAGTGTTACTTTTAAGAAACCCAATGCCATTGTGGTTCTTTATGTGGGAACTGTTTTTCTCTTTAATCCTAGTATATCCTAGTATCCGGACATTTCATGATGATATACTTGGTATGGATATTTTACTTTCTTATTTTTCATCCCTATGTTTTTGTACTACTTTCTGCAAGCCTCTCTCAACTTCCCATTCTTCTACTGATTTAAAAAAAAATTCTACTTTTATATTTGTAATTTTTAGATTTTTCTTGTTCACTTACTATTTCCCTTTTATTGCATCCTCTTGTTTTATGGATGCAGTAATGGTTAATTAATAAAAGTGTTTTTGAAGTTTTCTTCTCTGGATTGCCTCTCTTTTTCTCCATGGTTTATTTTTTCCCATTTACTTGTAGTTGCTTTGGGTTTTTAAATCTATCTTTCATATTAGAGAATTTCCTCATATACCTGGAGCTCTTTGGCTGCCTGTTTACATTTAGGTGTCAAGGAATAAAAAGTTGATTGGAAGCCCTTTGTAGGACTCTCTGACTGCTAAGCTTTCCTGTAGAGCCATGAAGTGGGACCCAGGCATTTTGTTGGGTGACTACCATGTCAGTATTGGTAGGTGTGTTCTTTTAGGGCTGCTCACTTTCTCCACAGAGGAACTTGCCAGTCTCCTCCATGGGGAGTATAAGCTTGAACGTCAACATTCATGGAGGTAAAGGAAGGAGACTTAAGAAGCTAAGTCCCTGAGAGCTGGAGAAGCCTTATGCTTCAGAATAATGGATTTTACTTAATTCTATTCTGTCTAGCTCCGAGCCATCACTGAGTCCAGAACCATGCTGGTTCAGCATCTCTAGAGAGCAAACATCTTGCTTTTTACCAGAGCAGGAGAGAGATACCTAGCTGTGGGGCATAGGGAAGGGTCTATAACTTAGGCAGATTTCAACAAAGTCTTTGTTTTTTGCCCCCTCTCCATTCCCTTCATCTTCCAAATATCAGGGACCACCAATTCCTGACCTCTCAGAAATTTTTTAGAGCAACTTATCTAGCTTCTTCTTGGCTTCCTCTTCCTAGGTTTTTAGATTTCTCTACTTTGATCAGTTAGTTACCTCTTCTTTCAGCTTCCCATCTTCCCAAATGTAGTTGACAATTCCTGTCTGATTCTCCTCTACAGCTTTTTTGTCTTTGGTGTTTTCGCCTTCATTAATTCCCTCACTGTCATTTTCAGTAGGTTGTAGAAAGAGTTTTTATAAATGCTTACTCTTAATTTTCCATGTTTATTTTGAATCATAATTATTTTATAAGGCTAAAATATAATCTTATCACTCCTCTTTCTGAAATCTGTTGCTAGAACTGTAACACCTACAGCTTTAATTCTAACCTTATGTTAGCATGCAAAATTTTTCATGATTTGACTCAGGAACATTTCCAATCTTAACCCAGCAATGCAGCATGGCAAGTTATTTGCTCTTTTTCAAACATGCCTGTTCTTTCTTATTTTCAAAGCCATGCATAGACCATTTCCATTACTTAGAATCTACTTTTCTTCCCCCTATGAAACATCTACTTATTCATTGCCTCCCCTATGAAGCATTCTTTGACTCCTCCAGACCAAAGTAATTTTCTTCCTGTGTGTTCACATAGCACTTAATATACCTGTATAAAATAATTTCTACTTTCCCAACTTTACAATGGAGAATTTAGATGTAGTATTTCCTAGTCCCACAATGGAGGACTGCTGTACATAATATCAGCCCTCAAAGGTTAAGACTGTGTCTTCTTCTTTGAATTTTCTAGCACTTGGCAGTGTCTTCCATATCTCAGGCATATGCATTTCAATATATCTATGACCAATGAGTGAATAAAAAAGAGACAATATAAGACCCCTTGGGTGATATAAAGCAAAGGCACCAAAGCACAAAACCTTCACCTGGGAGTCAGCATTTTCAAGTTCTGATTTTTGCCTGACTTGGGCTTGCAGTATGTAATTTAGCATAACTCACTCTGGTCTTTCCGCTCTCAAATGTGCTCCCTTGTAGAATAGGGATCTCTTCCAGAATGTCTTTGCTTTCTGGAGAAGGGCTGAGGAACTGCTTTGAGCTTCAAAGCTCTTGGGCCAGCTATAACAAAGTCACAGGCAAGTCTGTTTCAAACTCTGTAGCTGAATTGTTTCCTAATTGTGCTCGATAAAGACTTCCTTCCACATGCAGGAAAAGCAAGGACTCCCCCATTGGTGAATGTCCTACATCTACACGCTATGAACTACCCGCAACTGAGTCTGTGCTGTCCTTGCTGGTAGTTACCTCCTCTGGGATATATCACCCAGGCTTTTTACAAGATGCACCCTTTTGCCTGATCTTGTTTGCTCAATACTGACCTCAGATGAGGCTATACACAAGTCCGCACCCTACAGCTGTCTCTCTTGGTAATCATGTCTCAGGCCAGGATTTGTTTTGTAAAAGATCCAGCTGCATGGAAAATCCCCATAATTGCAAACACTCAGTAGAATCCTCAACGTTTGTGGCTGAGACTTTCAGGTGAGAAAACTTGTGAAGGATTGACCCCTCTCACGGCGTTTCATGACCGTGAGCTTTTTCCTCAAATGCCTGACTGGAGACTTCAGACAAACGTGTTCTTCCTTCAGAGCGTTAGCTCTGTAGCCAGCCGGCCAAGGGATTTTGTTCTTTTTTTGTTTGCTAGCTTTTGGCAGTTTACCCATTTTGCATCCATGTTTGTACTCCCGTAAAAATAGTGCCGGTTGTGAGAATCCAACAAGATAGCGTGTGTAAAGCAAGTAGCACACAGTAGGTATCCCCTTTTGGCATTTCTCCTCGTGGAAAGAGTGTCCAAGTTCTCTCTAGCTTTTTTCTTCTGTTCATGCTTTTAAAAAATTTTTTTGGTCTTTTCCTGCTCTGCTCACTGGTTGCCCTCTTTCATTCTTTCCTTCCGGATGAACACTTTTTAGTTTAAACTGTACCTTTAAAAGTTTAAATTTAACAAAATGTATTCTATTTTGGTCAGATCGCAACATCTAGTTTGTGACTATTTCTTTTTCACTTAAGTTTTCTTTTTTTCTGAAAGTTTGTATTTGTCTTGGTTTGGTGGCTTTAGATAAAGGTAATTCTGGGTGGAGTTTGGGAGACGTTTTCTTCAGGCATTCCTGCTCATGGTTGGAAGGACAGAGAGCCAGACGAACCTGTTGGCAAGGTGGTATTCTGGAAGGGGAGTTGCTGGGAGTGGTGGTAGGGAGGTATGAGGGTTAGGAAACACAGAAGAGTCACAGAAATTCAAAAACAAGAAATGACACCCCACAAGAGCTCATGGAGCTCGCAATGTTGCCAGAAACTCAAACCATTCTTTTTAGGGGTATTCTCCTCTCCTCTTCCCTTCCCCCACATATGTTCTGTTCTCCTCTCATTTAGCCCATGTCCCATGATGGCCATCCCAGCCCCTGTCTCCATGACCTTACAGCTAAGTCAGTATCTCAGGTACCCAAGCCCAAACACTTCAAGAAGGGAATCTCATTGGACCGTTCTTCTTTCCTCCCCCAACCCTAGGTTACTGGCCTGCCTACGGTTGGGCTGTCCTCAATCAGAGTCCAACTGCATGTTGTCAGGGAGTACAGCGCCACTTGGAACCTCTGTGGCTTCCTGGATCTGTCCCAGCTGAAAGGTAAGTCTCTTAGGAAACAATGGGGCTAGAGCAGTGCTCTGGATTTGATAAAAATATCAATATTGGGATGCTGATTGGAAGTGAGAAATTTTTAAAAGTCCAACTAATATGTCAGAAAAATATATCCTATGATATGAAGTATTCTTGGAAATTTCCTCTAGTAAGAATTTGCCCACCTAAGGGATCACTCTCCTTTTGGAAATATTCCTTTATGGGACAGCTGTTGGCAAATAATTCTGAAGTGACGTCATCTCAGACTTTAAGAAGCTCCTAAGATAGGGCATCGCAGGTGGTTTCCCTGGCCCCTTTAAGAGGGAGCAGCCAAGGGGTGCGTGCCAGAACTGAGCCGGCATACCTGCCCATAGAGTTTGATGGGAAACAGGCCTTCACGTGTGTCCCCTGCACTCATCCCACACATTGGCACAATTATGCTTGACAAGGGAGCTCCCGAGGGCAACAGGCCAAGGCCGGGGGCGGGGGGGGGGGGTCTTTCCCACTATGCCGGAGACCTGGCATTTACTCATTCATGTGACCGAGCCAAATCATTGACACAGACATTAGATATATTGTCTGAAATTCTCTCGTCTTGGATTATGTGTCTCATGCGTCACATCCTGCCTAAAATTATCCTACGTACGTCCAGGGGAGAGACATAAAACCTCACCTGCTTTTCCTTGTCCCCCCCTACTTGGCCTGCCAGTGACTCTGTCCCTCTTCAGCTCTCCACTGTCCTTTCTCCTCTGCCCTGGGCTCCCATTTCTGCCTGCTCTATGATAAATCCGTGTTCCCCAACTCCCCCAATGTGACTTTAGAAGTAACCTGCAAGCATATCTGGTCTGTGGAGCCACATCGCCAGCCATCATCTGAATCCCCCTGCGGGGAAGATGGGAGCACAGCTTGTAAGTCCCAAACTGACGAGGTGACTGCCTCTGGGATATGATGCTCAATTTCTCCTTTTCCTTCTCCAAGTGCCTAATGACAAGTCCCTCAGTTTGGATGACGCAGGTGCTATACTCTGCTGCTTCTCCTTTCATTCCTATTTTCTCGAAGCCAGCTTTCATAAAGGGCGGATGACTAGGCACTGGTAGTTTGGTTCTCATTATGAGCATGAAAACTGGGACTTCTACCCTCATTACTTATCCCCACCCATTTTCATTTATTGAATCTGAAACATTACATTTAGCCTTCCTATCAAGTTCAGTGGCTTCCTTAAGAAATAAGAATGTAAAGTACCTCTATCATCAATGATAAAGCATCATTTGATGACATTTTAAATTAAAAAAAAAAAAAACTTACCCCCAAAGCACAGTATTTAAGCAAGCTAGGTGACAAATGTGAGACAGAGAAGAGGGTTATTTATTGTTTTTTTAGCAACTTTTCTCCTCTTTGGCTAAGAATTCTTTGAAAGAAATGGGTCCGCTTCATGTTGCTGTTGAAAAACCTCCCAAAGACCATGTTGGTGTTTTAGTCTGTTTTCTACATAAAGAGTGTTTCGTGAAAGACACGCCCAAAGAGCATAAGACCAGAGCTTGGGAACCTCGATCTGTTCCAGAAACCAGAGTTCCCACATAACTACATAATGTGTTGCTATCAGGTTACAGTCCTGCCACAATTGCCTAATGTAACATTGAGTTCGGGGGCGCTGCCGTGGGGAGGTGTAATTACCAGGGGCACGGCTCAGGCTGAGTGGTTGCTGTACTCAGGAATTCACGTGCATGATCCATGGGCAGGCCAGTGCTCCACCTCAATCTTCAACCCCAAGGATATCCAGGATTAAACTTCCCAAGGTCTTTCCCCCCCTCTCCGAGGTAATATTGCATATCAGCTGCTGTTTCTATGACACAGAGGTCAAGGAAAGGGTAGCATTTAATTGCATTGCTGGTCTTGCTTGCATGATCATGTTTTCCTGCTTCCGAAATGTCTTTATTTCAGAATCCCCAAAATGATTTCTGACAAGCCCTCCGATCTTTCTTTTGCAGTGGGAGAAAAAAAAAGTTGATTTTCTATAACAGGTTCGGGATGGTGATGATGATGGCTTATGATTAAATTTAGTCGTTTTCATATACGGTTTGAACCTGTGCCCATTCCTGTTCTAACTCTTCACCCAGTCCTGGATCCTGACCTGAAATGAGCCAGGCTCACTAGTAGAATTCATGGAGTTCAGGAAGTCTAGCTGGATGACAGGGTTTAATGTTGATTTCACACATTTATGAAAGCAACAGGTAGAAATAGAAGATAAGTCCCAATTCTACTTCCTGTGGCTGGTGGTGTTTCCAGTTGAACTTAGCATATTGAGGCTCCCAGGAGTGAAGCCCAATCTTGATCACCAGAAACTAAAGGAACTCTGATGTACGTATGAGAAAAACCTGGGATTTCAATCCTCTACATCTATTTCTCAGTTCCTATTTGCACCACATGCATTCACGAATGTGGTCCGGCGCAGCCCTGAGTTGCCACCCTCACAGGCTTGGTGGGCCACCTCCTCTGACCCTGGATGACCACGTCCCTGTGGCTTCTAAATCCTATGTCTTAGGCCTGATCATTACCCCAGCTCCTCGCTCCCTCTGTGTCAGTGTGGGTCACGGTTTACCTCTTTTAATGGCAAATTCCTTGGCTGAAAATTATCCAGATGTCCTGGAGAAATAAGTGGGCAAGAGGTTAAATAGTCCCGTATAATGATGATTTTCAAAAATTTTTTCTGAGTAGCAGAATGTTCTTTCTTCAAATTAAATCTTATGCAGATGCCCAGTATCTAAAGCAGATGAATGTGGCACTGTGGAGATGTTCCATCATGCGGTCATGATCGCCTTCAGGAACCTTCATGAACTCCAAGGCTCCTCAGGACATGGACTGGAAACCACTAACGTACAGGATTCTAAAAGGAAAGGGGAAGCCAAAATGTTTGCGGCTCATTTCAACAGCTGTTTCACTCAGTAATTATAATTTTATTCCCATGACCTGCCTCTGAACCTAAGCTTCCTGGATCCTATTCAAAGCAAGGGATGGGGGTGACCTATAGTAACGCTGCCTGCCCATCCCCTCACTCAATTTCTTCAAGTTTTCCCCCAACTTCCTGCTCTTGTAAATTCTGTGAGCCTCTCATCAAAGGATCTAGATTCCAATTCTAGTTCTGCTCTTTCAGCTGCGTGTAGGGATCATTTGCACTCCTGGAGACTTGATGTCATCCTAGTTGATAGAAATAATAATACCTACTCTTCCTTTTGTGAGGATGAAACTCAAAGCTAATTGTATGAAAGAATTGTGTGAATTATGTCTTCTATATACTTTTTAAGTTATGTAGAATACATACACATACACTGCTGGAGACAAGAGAGAGATCACCAAAGAAGTTTGGCCAGACTGTAATCACCATTCTTAAAACCTTAACAGATCTGGAGCTACACATAGAGGATACAAATTTAGGAGGAAATGACCTGCTTTTTTTTTTTTTTTTTTCTTCAGCATCCTCCCAGTGTTATGGACACAGAATTGACCTATAAACTATGGTCACAAATCTCAGCCTGTGCTAGAGGGAAATTTAAGAAAGACGGACATCTTCTCGGGTAATGTGCTACAGAGCAGAGGATGGTCGCCAAACTCAGGTCTCTGGCAGCACTGGGAAAACTGAATTTCTGGACAACTAGTGTAGCGTGTTTGAGCAAGCACATATGTGAGGCTGCAACAGAGTGAGGCCAGTTTCCACATCTCTCCTGGGTCAACAGAGTGAAAGTTGGACAGAACCCTTGTCGGCCTCCATGAATTTAAACAGGAGCTCTTAGGACCCTGGAGAGAAGGTTGATGAGGATTGGCAGTGGCACAAAGGGACACCTGTTAGGACAGTAATCCAAGACCGGTATTAACCCCACGGAGCCATATTAGCACTTCCCCATGCAGCTGCAAGGCAGACTCAGAATCTCTTTCACCACAGCATTATAGGAAAACGCCTCCCAGAAGTAAGAGGTGCATGAGCCATTTCTGATCTAGTCCCATCCCTGTCGCCATCCTGGCCCTACCATCATGCTGTGACTAAAGAAATGGAAACCGAGGGACCAGGAGAAGCCCATCCCCTGAACTGTGCTGCCTCTGGAGACTCGTCAGGGCTGGAAACCCATCAGCACATCTCCTTTCCAGAGTGTTCCTGTGTGGCATCTCCCCTTCCTTTTACGTCTTCCTTCAAGGCAGAGATGCCATCTGCTATGATTTGGGTACACTCCCTCTGCCCACGCTGAAGTCACAGAGCACATCGTCAAATTACTGTGAGGTGGGACGCCTGGGTGGCTCAGTCGTTAAGCGTCTGCCTTCGGCTCGGGTCATGATCCCGGGGTCCTGGGATCGAGCCCGGCATCGGGCTCCCTGCTCCGCGGGAAGCCTGCTTCTCCCTCTCCCACTCCTTCTGCTTGTGTTCCTTCCCTTGCTGTGTCTCTGTCAGATAAATAAAATCTTAAAAAATTACTATGAGGTGAGGTGCAGGGAGGTCCCCAGTTCCACAGAGGGCAATGGTAAGGACAGGAAACCACAGGGCTTTCGAGGGGAAGGAAAACAGAACGACTCAGCCGACGGGATTATCAATGACACAATGGACTCCGGAGAGCTAACAAGTGACTTTTATAATATTGTATGAAGTTGGCAACGACAGCTGGCTCTACCCCGAATATTTTTGATAACTTCTTAGTTTGCTAAGCTTCTTGGTGATTTGGAGTGGTGGTTCAGCCCAGGGGCTGTGCAGCCAGATTCTGTGAGTCACTGCTCAGAGGGCCCCCATGTGAGGCTGCTGGACGGGGGCCACGCTTTCTCCTCTCCCAGCCTCTGCCCGGATGGATTGTTGCGTCCCTTCGCTTGTCCGCTCCCTGCCTGGCTCCACTCCTGTGGCTGCTGCCCCTTTTCCCAGGCTGCCAGTGCCCCGCCCTTTGGGTATTTCCTCCCTCCTCGCCCAGAAGAGCTTTTCTCCTCCCAGGCCCCTCTGTTCTCACCCCCCCTCTTTTCGCCATCATCTGTCTCCCTCCATGTGTTCCCATCTTGAGTTCCACCCTTCCTTATTCACACCCAGTTGTCATCTCACATCTTTCTCTAGCCACTTTGCTCTTTCTATGTATTTTTAAAGATTTTATTTTTATTTATCTTTTTTTATTTTAGAGATAGAGTGCACTTGGGGGGAGGAAGAGAGGGAGAGGGACAAGCAGACTCCGTGCTGAGCACAGAGCTCAACGCCAGGCTCCATCTCAGGACCGGGGATCATGACCTGAGCCTACACAACCCCGAAAACCTATTGGGAAGAAAATACAACCCTAGGACCTCCTCGGTTCAGCGGTGAGCCATATTACTCACTCAACATTATAAATGCCACGTATTCGCTTTTACCTTTGAAAATTAAACAGACAAAGCACACATGCCTGGAACTAGAGCATAAATAAATGTTAACAGCTTTGGTAATGCAAAGATCATGTCTATAATTGTAGTTTATTCGACGAAAAAAAAGGAAATGTTGACCAAGGTTGACGGAGGATGAACTAGTGATGTAAATGTGTTATTTTCAGTCACAAAGGTAACCAGGGGAAGAACTGAAAGCTGCAAAATAAAAGCCCAAAAGGATAAAGAGGAGGGAAAGGGAGAGATAATATCAAAAACTAGATGGGGGCAGCACATGAGTGGCTCAGTCGGTTGAGTGTCTGACTCTTGATCGAGCCCCATGTCGGGCTCTGAATCAGGCTCTGTGCTGGGCTTAAGATTCTCCCTCACCCTCTGTCCTTACCACCTTTCTAAAAAAAGACAAAAAACCCCACAAAACTAAATCATCATTTTCAGAGTAAATTGGTATCATTTAAAGCTGATAGATGGAGAAATAGATATCTATGTTTATGATCTAGGATTATACGTGGCAGAATGGTTGCCTCCAGGGCAAGGCATGGGGGTAGGCTGGAAAGGGTGTTGAGAGAGAACTGTTTTAAAGTTCTCTATTTTTTTTTAAAAAGCTCATTCTTATTTTATTTATTATTATTTTTTTAGATTTTATTTATTTATTTGACAGACACAGCGAGAGAGGGAACACAAGCCGGGGGAGTGGGAGAGGGAGGAGCAGGCTTCCCGCGGAGCAGGGAGCCCGATGCGGGGGCTCGATCCCAGGACCCCGGGATCATGACCTGAGCCGGAGGCAGACACTTAACCGACTGAGCCACCCAGGCGCCCCACGAGCTCATTCTTTCAACCTGAAATTAAAATTAAATCATGCCTACTGTATGTATTTTTTGCCTATTCAGGACAGAGAGTACTCAGCAGCCACTAGGGTTTAATTTTTTCATTTACATTTGCCACATGCTACATTTTTCTTTGTCTTGTCCCTATTTCCCTCAGAATAAAATGACCGGGGCTCCTGGGTTGCTCAGCCAGTTAAGCATCTGATTCAGGCTCACATCATGATCCTGGGGTCCTGGGATTGAGCCCCACATCGGGCTCCCCACTCAGCAGGGAGACTGCTTCTCCCTCTGCCTCTGTCCCTCCTGCCCCCCCATGCTCGCTTTCTCTAATACATAACTGTTTAAAAAAAAAAAAAAAAGGAATAAAATGACTGAGGTGGTGACTTTTGGTACTAGAATGTCATTTCTTAGAAAACAAACATGGCTATTTCCAAGCTGGGATTTTATGACTGACTAGAAAAGCTGTTTTATTTATTTATGTATTTATGTAATTTTTTAAGTTAATGTGTACTTGACATACAATATTATATTAGTTTCAGGTGATTCAACATTTATAGATGTGATGAAGTGATCACCATGATGAATCTAGCTACCATCTGTCACCATACAGAATTGTTACCTGTTATTAACTATATTCCCTATGTTGTACTTTATATCCCTGTCTTATTTGATACCTGGAAGTTCATACCTTCCCCTATTTCACCCATCCCCCAACCTCCCCTCCCATCTGGCAACCACTAGATTGTTCTCTGTGTCTATGAGTCTGTTTCTGTTTTGTTCATTTATTTTGTTTTTCTAGATTCCACATAAAAGTGAAATCATATGGTATTTGTCTTTCTCTGTCCAACTTACTTCACTTGGCATAATTGTCCATTCGTGTTGTTGCAAACGACAAGATTTCGTTCTTTTTTATGCCTGAGTAATATTCCATTGTGTGTGTGTGGTGCGTGTGTGTATCCATTTATCTACTGAAGGACACTTGGGTTGCTTCCACGTCTTGGCCTTGTATATAGTGCTGGAATGAGCATAGAGGGGCATTTCGTTTATCTTTTTGAATTAGTGTTTTCATTTTCTTAGGATAAATACCCAGAAGTGGAATTGCTGGGTAGTTCTACGTTTAATTTCTTGCGGAATTCCCATACTGTTTTCCATAGCAGCTGTTCTGTTTTGCATTCCTGCCAACAGTGCACGAGGGTTCCTTTTTTTCCATGTCCTCACCAACACTTGTTATTTCTTGTCTTTGTCATTCTAGCCATTCTGACAGGTGTGAGGTGGTATCTCATGGTGATTTTGATTTGTATTTTCTTGATGATGAGTTATGTTGAGCATCTTGTCATGTGTCTGTTGGCCATCTGGATGTTGTCTTTGGAGAAATGTCTGTTCAGGTCCTCTACTCACTTTAAACTGGATTGTTTATTTTTTTTTTTATATTGGTTGTGTGAGTTCCTTGCATATTTTGGATATTAATGCCTTATTGATTATATCATTTACAAATATCTTCTTCGATTCAGTAGGTTGCCTTTTTGTTTTGTTGATGGTTTCCTTCACTGTGTAAAAGTTGTTTAGTTTGATGTAGTCCCCTTTGTTTATTTCTGCTTTTGTTGCCCTTGGAAAAGCAGTCTCTTCACTGGGTCCAATGCGGCTAAAACTGGACAAGAGGGCCAGAAAACATTGTCCCAAATGCCCACACGGCTGCATTTTCACTTTGTGGGCGATGACACCGAGAACGTTCTGTTCTTACAGATGGCCTCCTTGCTGAAATGTGAAAATGAAACTGTAAACAGTAGTTTGCACCCTATGGAGGCACATTTCTCTGTGCCATAGTGCCCTTGCAGCTCTGTCTGCCTAGAGAAGAATATAGGAAGGGGTGGGATGGCTTCCCTCTTCTCACTCCCAGGGACCAACTTAGAAGTGTATGAGGTGAGACTCTCATGCTGGCCTCAGTTTGGGTGCCCAGGAACAATCCAGGAGCATCAGAGAGCCCAGCAACCTTCCTGGGCTACTGAAGTTCATGAGTGACCACATTACATAACACCCCCCCCCCCGACTGGGTGTGTCCAGAACCCAAGTACTGACAGCCACCTCGCCCACTGAACTGAAGCAGTGAGGTGGACTGGGCATCAGCACAGCCTTAGGAAGTTAGGGGATAGGCAGAGGATGGGCAGGCACTTTTCAAAACTCTGAAACAAGGATTTAGTCACTAGGACCCTAGTAGCTCTAAAATGTGAACATTGCTTCCACAAGCCCCCCTAACTTCCTCTAGGGAATCGGTTCTACACATAGTTCAGTATTTCACAAACCACACAATGAGGCATACAGGATTAAGTAAACTGATCTTTCCTTTGATGCCATCACAATCTTCTGGGTCACCTCATGTTGATGGATACCTGTTGGCCAAAGAACTTAGAACACCACAGACTGCATTTTATATCAAATGACTTCAGACCTTGAAAGTTAAACCCATTCTTAGAGGAGAGGAGAAATGAGAAACAAGATATTTAAGAGACGGATAAAAAATTCTAAGAAAAATTACGCAGACAGAAGTAGGAATCCAGTTTCTAAAAATTAAACAGAATTGGGGGCAAAAAATAATATATGACTATGGGGCCTCCCAGGGGCAGGGCAACCGGGCAGACGGAATCCCAGTGCGATGGAGTTCCTGCTGATCTGGGGGCCACTTGGAGGAAAAGCAGCCAGGGTGAGAGCTCGGCCAGAGAGCAGGATGTGCCAGAGTAGCAAGAGCGCAGGTCTGCTTCAGCTGCTCTTCCACAGCCAAATGGTGGTCTGGCCATGGCACTGGAGTCTTGCCCTTGACAACTTAATTTGCAAGTGTAATTCATGTTTCCCTAGAGAGTAACACTTGAGGGTACCACAAGATGCTGTGCAACATACAGTGTTCAGACTCCAGAAAAGTCTCCCTAACATTTCTGAGAAACCTCAAAGAATGTCTTGAATGGCTCCCTCTGAGTGACAAGATTTTTATCACTGACCAGATGTCAGGGCTTGTCCTCCAGCTGTGTCCCATCAGCATGGGGCTTGTGAGCACCCACACCACCACCAGGATCTCTGTGCCCCGTGTTAGGAGCCTTGCTAACCACCAGTGTTGAAGCTGGCCTCCTGTCTTAGTCCATTTGGCTGCTATCACCGAATACCATAGACGCGGCGGTTTATGAACAACAAACATTTGTGTTTCACAGTTCTGGAGGCTGGGAAGTCGAAGATGAAGGCACTGGCAGATTCAGTGTTTCCTGAGGACCTGACTCCTCGCTGGCCATCTTCTCGCTCTGTTCCCATACGGAGAAAGGGGCAAGGAAGCATTCCGAGGTCTCCTTTATAAGGGCACTAATCACATTCACGAGGGGGGAGCCCTCCCAAAGGCCCCACCTCCACATACCATTGCAGTGGGGATTAAGTTTCAGCATATGAATGGGGGGATACAAACATTGAGTCTCCAGCACCTTGAGGGTGACCGCTCCCCCTCACCACTGGGAGGCTGCAGTGTCCTAAAATGGCCCCCTGACAGCACTGTCTGATGTGCTCAGCATCTTACAAGTACTTTATGCTTAGATTCCCCTTGTCTCTATATTGACTGAAGCATTTTTGCTGGACAGAGCTTGTGCACCTGACTCAGTCTTCTTTTAGGGTGGTCCTTTCCTGGAAGATTCATCATGCCAGGTTACCAGACAGGCTCAGAAATACCTGACTTCAGCAGGGAACCTGGCTTAGGTTCCAGTGAAAACTCCCTTGCTGATATTCTCACACTACTTTGTGTGTTTATCGTGGATCCAGTATGTGTCCAGAATTGCACCTGGTTTTGTGGCAGAAAATAAGAGTACATTGCTTTTGCCTTGAGAAGCTTAAAAACATGTTGGAAAAACCCGATATGCCCATAATATGGTTAAGTCACAAAGCCAAGTGAAATAGGGGTAATTACTGAAATGCACATACAGAAATTAGAAAAGGTTGTGCATCGTCTTGTACATTGAAGTGTTGGGAAACTTTGTAGAGGAAAGACTTGAGCTTGAACCTAACGAATGCTGTGTTGGTCAGGTGTCTTGGCTGTAAGTGACAGAAACCCAATTCAAATCCCCTTAAAGAAGGAACTGTACATCCAGAGATCATCTATCTTCGGGCATAGCTAGATGCAGTATTCAGAATTTAGTCTTTTGTGGTTAGACAAAGATAGACTAGGGAAGGTTTTTCTTAACATGACCAAGGCAGCATGTTTGTATATTTTCTTTGTGGATAGGATAGTGAATAATAATAACTATGATTTATTGAGCCTTTACTAGGTGTCAGGCACATTTATTTTATAGGTGAGGAAAGCAACCATCCGATACCCTAAGGTATTTTAGGGAGGTAATGCAACCCCTCTGACAGAGCTAGCAAGTGGTAGGGCTGATAGTGAATCTTGAGACTGTAGTCCTCTAGCTTCTGAACCCATGTTTTTAACAACTGAGCTCTTTTTAGCAAATGCACCGTTGTGTCTTGTCCATCTTCAGAGCCTCACTAATGTCTGTCAGTGCCAGCAAGGACCATCTGAGAGCTGGATATCCACTGACTGAGTCCCTTGTTGGTCACGCCCTGCTCTGAGACGCCTCCCAACTAATAGCTCAGTGAGCATCTGGGACACATGAGGTGAGCATGAAGAATTGTATTGCCATTGTGTCCCATCTTCCTCCATCAGACACCTAAGTAGCAGATTCTGGGGTAGCAACCACACAGTAACAGCCCCAGTGGAATGCAGAAGGGGCATCATTGCACCTTCTCTGTGAACGGACGGAGACTAGTGGCAAATTTCACAAATGGTGACCCGATTTTTTGGTTTCTCTGAATGTCAGGGTCCAGGTATAAAGAGAATAGAGTGACATGGTGACCCCAGAATGGACGAGTTATGGTCTTAAATTGGAAGAGTAAAAGTATGGTCTTGAATTTTAGAATAAACTCTCTAAAATGCTTCTCATAGTACCGCACACAAAGCAGGTTCTCATAATTGTAAGACAGTATTGTCATTACTGCTACTACTACCAGTACTGCTGCTCCTCCCCCTCCCCCTCCCTCTCTTCCTCCTCCTCCCCTCTCCCTCCTCCCCCTCCTCCCCTTCCCCCTCCTCCCTCCTTCCCCTCCCCCACCTTCCCTCCTCCTCCTCCTCCCCTTCCCCTCCTCCCCCTCCTTCCCCTCCCCCTCCTTCCCTTCCCCTCTTTCCCTCCTCCTCCCCCTTCTTCCCCTCCTCCCCCTCCCCTCCCTCCTCCTTCCTCTCCTCCCCTCCCCCTCCCCTTCCCTTCTTCACTCCTCTTTTTTTCCTCCCCCTTCTCTTTCTCCTCTTACCCTCCTTCTCCTATAATGATTCTATGTTTAATAAAACAGCATAATGATGTTTATAATGAAATACTTCTTTTTTTATTTTTTAAAAAGATTTTATTTATTTATTTGAGATAGAGCACAAGCTGGGGGACAGAGCTAGAGGGAGAAGCAAGTTTCCCGCGGAGCAGGGAGCCCGACGTGGGCCTTGATCTCAGGACCCTGGGATCATGACCCGAGCCTAAAGCAGATGCTTAACTGACTGTTCCACCCAGGCGCCCCTATAATGAAATACTTCTTAAT
Source organism: Zalophus californianus (assembly GCF_009762305.2). Lineage (NCBI taxonomy): Eukaryota > Metazoa > Chordata > Mammalia > Carnivora > Otariidae > Zalophus > Zalophus californianus. Next base: position 89,833,776 of record NC_045600.1, read on the forward strand.
GATAGTATCAGTCAGGATCCTTTTGATGACAAGCAACAAAAGACCTACTCAATCAACATGGCTTGAGTGTAAAGAGATTATGTCATATAAGAAGTCTAGTGGTGAGGCAATTCCTGGACCAGTGAATTCAGCGCCCAGCTATGTAATAAAGTCCCTAGTTCTTTCCATCTTTGACCTGCCAGGCTAACAGTGTTAGTTTTTGTCCTCATGCTTATCCCCTAATGGTGAGAGATGGTGGAGGCAGTTCTAAGCATCATATTCTCATACATCCATATTTAAGGCTAGAAGAGAGAACCCTCCTTCACTGTGCCTCTTTTAAAGAGTGAGAAAAAATTTCCCAGAAACCTCTCTGCAGCCTTTACCTTCATCTCAACGGCCAGAATTTTGTTATATGACTATTCCGAAAGCGATGACTGGCAAAGGGAAATATAATCCCCATAATCAGTGTGGGGGAAGTGGCCTGTACTTCCTAAAGTCCATGTACCTTTGCTACCTGAACAAAGTCAGGGTTTGATTAACGTGAAAGCAATTGGGGGATGGCCATTGGCAATGTCAGCCGCAGGGATGTGGCTGGAGCTGTCTCTCAATGTAAGCAACCTGATTTCAGCCTGAATTTTTCACAAGTCTATGTTTTTGACTCCTTGAGAAGAGTAATAGTCAAAAGGGAATGATTTTGTAGTTGAATGAAGTGAAGCAATCATATATATTTTCCCCATAGTTATGTCTTGTTTTTCTTATGGGAACTGAGATCTCACCGAGCTAAAAACAAGATCTCCAATGGTTATTGGTCCCCCAGTGACTTTTTTAAAACCTCTACACTGAGTTAAGAGAGCCCAGAACTGACTTCATTAGGCTTGAACATTATTGTGAGACTAGAGGGTGGAGAGCTAAGAAAAGCATGTCATCAGAAATGTCTTCTTTCCAGTCTTTAAATATATTCTTAACAGTTTCAAATGTAAAGGAGGTAGTAGGAAGAGTGAATACCTTTGTTTGATGGAATCAAAATTAAAAAAAAAAAAAATTGTAACCAAACTGGCCTTTGGGCTAAAATAATTCATGGGATGGGGGCACCTGGGTGGCTCAGTCGTTAAGCTTCTGCCTTCGGCTCAGGTCATGATCCCAGGGTCCTGGGATCGAGTCCTGCATCGGGCTCCCTGCTCCGCGGGGAGTCTGCTTCTCCCTCTCCCACTCCCCCTGCTTGTGTTCCTTCTCTCGCTGTGTCTCTCTCTGTCAAATAAATAAATAAAATCTTTAAAATAAATAAATAAAATAAAATAAAATAATTCATGAGAAAAAATGCAAATATAAGTTCCCGAATCAGAGACCTCAAAAGCAGTTATTAAAATATGAAAAGGTAGTGTAGGGGTATGTGTGGAGTGGGAAATCTGATTCTACTTATGAAAAATAACTTGTACGTTGAGTCAGGAAAGTTTAGTTTATATTGCAATAACAAATAACCCCCAAATCATGTGCATAATGCAACAAAAGTTTATTTTTTAGTCAAAGTGCGCTGCATGTCCAGGCAGTATGCCAGGGCATCTGTCCTCCGTGTGTTGGCTGAGCATTCCAGCTTGATTCAATCCATGACACTTCCTAATCAGCACATGTGTTGACAATTGCTGTGATGGGAAAAAGGACTGGGATGTTGAGAATGAGTACTTGAAAATCTCAACTTTGAATTGACCTATGGGACCTCTGCTTAGTTTTCATTGGTCAAAGATGGTCACATGGTCAGCTAACGTCAAGGGGTGGGGACATGTACTCCTCCCAAGTGCCTGGGGAATAGAGCAGAATTGGCCGCTGATGACGAAAAGTATCATTAATTTGCCTATCACACAAATTTTGGTGGGAAGTAAATTCATTATGAGTCCAAAATATCATTAGACTGTTAGAATTATGTAAATATGGGGCTACATTGATAATAGTAAAATCTCAGAATGATGGAGCTAATAATGGGGTTACTTCCGGAAGGGAAACCTGGACAGAATATTCATTGAGTATTGTGTTCATTGAGGGGACTATATTTTAAGAGGTCCTCTGGGGGTGTGAGAGGAGAAGAGCTACATGTAGAATGATCATCCACTCTTTATGTTCCGACTGGAAAAGTCTTCTGAGGACAAATAGCCATTCATCTTCAAATATCTTAATATTTGATTTGCTTTAATGGGCTGTGAGTGGTAATTTGCAGGGAGAAAGATTTCTGCTTAATTTAAGAGTCTTTTGCAGTCAAAACTGTATGGATTTTCCCCTGGTGAGGGGGGTTCCTTCTCAAGGGTGTGGTCTGAGCATGGGATGAACCTCCTCTGGCCCAAAGGGAAGGAAAAGGAAAATTCAAGCATCATACGGCTCATTGGACTAGATGGTCCTTAAAATGCTTTCAGCCCCAAATTTGATAATCAGATGCCTCCTAAGGTGCCCATAACTCCCATCTGGGTGATTGTCCCAGGCCCTCCAAACCACTGATACTTGCTTAGACTTCTTTCCAGTGTCCTGGACCCTACATTGCTGGGGCCTGTCTACACAAATAAGAAACCGATGAACTATATCCCAAAGGTAAAGGAGATGGGGTGTGATGATGAGCCCTGGATTGCTGTACTTTATCCAGACTTGCATTCGCAAGGCAGCTCCGAGTCATTCCAGAGCTAGCTGTGGGAACGTAGGAGGAGCCACACACCCTATTGTCTTTCTGCAATGAAACTGGGCTGAACTAATGCAAACCAAATTTGATTTAAACCAAAAAAAAAAAAAAAAAAAATCAAGAAATTCTTGTTAGGTGGAGAATTTTTTTTTAAGATTTTATTTATTTATTTATTTATTTATTTATTTGACAGAGAAAGAGAGACAGCGAGAGAGGGAACACAAGCAGGAGGAGTGGGAGAGGGAGAAGCAGGCTTCCTGCAGAGCAGGGAGCCCGATGTGGGACTCGATCCCAGGACCCTGGGATCATGACCTGAGCCAAAGGCAGACGCTTAACGACTGAGCCACGCAGGTACCCCAGGCGGAGAATTTTTATGTCATTCCGTCCTTGAGTGAATTTTTACAGCTGAGTTGGAAACTCTGTCAAATAGAGTTTAGAACTTGTTTGACAACCCTTAATGTCCATGTTAGCTGGAGTGCGCATGACCTCCCCAGAGCTGGCCTGCTGAGCCACCAGGGGTTAAAGACGTTCTTCACTCAGTAACCATTTCCTGACATCTTCCTGATGACACATTCTCTCACACACACTTTTTTCTTCTTTTTTCAATTCATGAGTTGCACTTTCTTGGTTACTATGGCTGCAAACTGTTGATACTGGATTCCTGGTCAGGTTTTTATTCCTTTTTGTCATTTTTTCCCATGAACTAATCAGCCGCAGTGGAGTTAAAAGTACGAGTTAATGTGAACCTTCCAGAAAGCACTTCTACACTCTCTTGCCATTCCCTTCCTACCCTTAGTCAGTCAGAGTTGTTAACATAAGAAAAGGAAAATGTTCAGCCTCCTCACCTTTCCCACCTCCTCATCCTTCTCCAGGCCGAGCTTCAGAGAGGAATCATCAGCCACTTCTGGTCAGGACTGTCTGTGGAGTAACTCATGTCCTCAACTACTGGGGTCAGAAACCAAAGGCACCTTTTGGGTCGGTGATGGATGACTGGTTGGCCTCTGCTTTCTGTTGGATCTGCACCATGGATGCCACAGTTTGAATGGGTTATTTATCTTGTGGAGGCGACTATGTTTGGTAGTAATAATATTGGCTAACGTTTATTGATTGCTTGCTGTGTGTCAGCCACAGTTCTCGGAATTTTATATGTTTCACTCATTTCATCCTTGCTTTACAGGCCTGTGAAACAGTTACTATTATTATCCCTATATGAAGAAGAGGGGCACAGAAAGTTTAAGTAACATTCCCAAAGTCACACAGCCAGTAAGTGGTCGAGCTGGGAATTGAACCAAGAGTTTTAGGATTAGGATTTGGTTTAGTTTTCGTTAAGGTTTAGGATTCAAGCTCATGAAGCCTGCTGCTAGAACACCAATACCATGAGGTATCACGAACTTCTTCAGTTTTTATTTCAGGTGTTTTATCCTTCTTGGTCTCAATTTCTCATTTATAGAGTATGTCTCCACTGAAATAGAAATGAAGATGACTCAGCCTTAACCCCGAAGGTACAGACAATATTTGATCATCTGCTGGGGCGGGGGGGGAGGGTGTATAAACACTTCCGAGTCACATGCATTCGGTATCCTACTGCAAGTACCTCCTGGCTGATAAGCCCTTCCTATGAAGGCACCATCTCTTTTCCAATTCTTGCACCATTGACAGAAAAGTGAATCTTTTTTTAAAAGAAAGAACTTTTGAGTGAATACTTAGGTATAAAAGTGAGTGTAGAAAATGTTGCCAGTGCAACCCATTTTGCCAATTTAGAGACCTGGCCCCTACATTTTTATTTTTCTAGTTAATTGTTTGATGACCTTCTCCACCTACCTATATTAGCAGGAGCCCATTGTGTTCTTGTCCACTGTGATCACGAGCCCCTCATGAGCCCTGTACTGGCTCTGGATACACCTCAACCTTAGGCTTCAAGGTTTCGGCTCTCTTTGGTTATATGCAGAGGATCAGCTATTGCTTCCCAAACACAGCAACCACACCAGCGTGGCTGGGCTGTGAGGAACCAGTAAAACTGTAACCCCAGCTCTACTCCTGGAAACTAGTTCTTCATACAAAACAGTAGCCCTGTTTACTGATCCAGACTCCTTCCTGCACTAGGAGTTCCTCTTTGGGGCTCTTGATGTCCCAGTGAATGTCTGTTAGGACCATTGCGACCCCATGCTGAACCCCATATGCATCTCAGTAGTTCTGAGACATGTGTGTGTAACATACCCCTCTCCCTGGAGAGCAGCTGAATCTGCTTCACTGAGATCATTCAGGTGTTACAGGGAAACATCAAGGATCATCTGTCCTAGGGTAACTATCTGCATCTTACCTCGGCATAAAAACTGTTGGCAGTTTATCTTGCTAAAAATATATTCAAGTTATGCTTCACTGGACATCCTGCTAGAGAAACATTACAACAACTTCTCAGGGTATCAGAACCTTGGGCAGGCCCCCAGATGGATCCAGCCTCTCCGTCCCAGTAAGATCTACCTGGGTAGAGAAGTGGAGAGGCAGTTCCCCCCGAGGGCACTGCTATTCCCAGAAAAAGTGCTGCTGGACAGACAGATGGAAGGGGACCAAGACATGTAAAAGTATCTCTGGGCTGGTTAGCTCTGGGCTTGGGAGAGGGGGAAGAAAACCTCTTTTCAACTCGAGGTGATTCTGTTCTCATTGCAGAAAATGAGGTATTGCCCATCATTTATGTCATTTTTATAGGAAAATTAATTTTGAGCTGAATAAAATTTGTGATAACTATATGGATTCAGAGTTAGGAGAAAGATAGGGAATTACTAAACGAAGGTTGATGCCACTGCCTCAGGATCTCAAACCCTTAATTACTCAATCTCTACATCCAGTTCCACTGGGAATAGAGAGCGTCTGTTCCATCAGTTAAGAACATACAGGTAATATCCATATTGGGCAGTGTTTGTCATCTCAGAAATGAGGGGGCATCAAAGTAAGCACCAGGAAATACCAAAATTAGTTGGATAACCAGAGCTGAAAGGAGAGAACTTACCATCTCTTCTCTCCATTCTTTTTCTTTTGCCTTCCCTACCTCCCTTCTTTGAAGGAATAAATTGCAAAGGATTAAGAATGCTTGGCAAAAGCATTTCCCTGTGGAGCGAGGGGAAATTAATATTTTTGGGGTGGGGAGGTTGGGGATGTGTAAGCCTGAAACCAGGTGTTGATGATTTTCCTGCAAATATGGCGCCTGGTGGGCTCAGTCCATAGTACGTGTGACTCTTGATCTCAGTATTGTAAGTTTGAACCCCACGTTGGGTGTAGAGATTACTTAAAAATAAAATCTTAAGAAAAAGAAAATTTCTAAGTAAAAGCTGGCAGCCACACCAAACAGCTTGTACCCTGTGGGAAAGCCAGGACTGAAAGTTTGGGTGGGATGAGGGGGCCTGATGCAATCACATTCCATTGGACACAAATCCTTTCCTGTGGGTAAATATTGTCCTGGGATATCATGCTCTGTTCCTAATAAATTTCAATAGGCAAAGACATAGACATATCACCTAGAAAAGGTCTTCAAATGATAATCGTTCCTGCAAGCCAGGAAATAGAGCTGATTTCCCCTTAAAGTAGGTCTGTCTGTTCAGCAGGGTTCCCAGGTCGCTGTCATGGAGAAGTTATTTGCTGATTCATCTTGAAATTGGAGAATTTTCAATTTTCCATTGTACATAGTTCTGTCTCTTCCCAGAGAAGTCTTTTTTTAAAAAATAATTTTATGTAACATATGTGAACTATGTTTCACTGTTTTATATTCTAGTAAGAAATGTTATTTATTCCTAATTCCAATAAAGGGGGGAAATTCACAGTTTCTTGAAAGTTCACAGTTTCTTGAGTTCTTTTACACTCACTTCAGAGTGTAAAAAGTCATGAGCCATGGACAATTAGTGGCCTAGTGTATGGAGACAGACTACTGAAAAGTGCGTGTTTGATTTAAGCCTTGCCACATTTTGGCAATACTTTTATTTATTTATTTACTTGTGCTTAAGTTTAGATTCTGTTTTTTTGTCACTCCCTGGAACTTCATTTACCTGTGCAACCAGAAAAATGAGTTTCAAAAAATTACTTTTTTGTCAGTAAGAAAGAAAATGGCTTCCAGGAACTTTTCAGTCACTTAATAAATCCTTTCTGTTCAGAAATAGGGTTCCACTCCTCCTGCTTTGAGTCCTAGCTCTGGCCATGAGACCGAGTCTGAGGAATTGGGAGTGTAAAGGACCCCAGAGACTCTCCAAATCACAACTGGTGAAGGGATCCCGTCCACAGCCCCATCCCTCCCAACTGGTCATGAGGCCTCTGTTTAGACACCCAGTGGCGTCTCTAGTTTGTGAGGCTACTTTCTGGAGGAGATGGACTCATTTTCAAAGATGGGTGGGACAGACAGACTAAATACAAAGTCACCTTCTGCCCACCAGGCAGGCTTTGTGTTGGCTCTGAGGACCAAGGTCAACCAAGTAGATATGGTCTCTGCCCTCAGGGACCTGTAGGTCACTCTGGGGATATAGCCATTAAACAAGTAAGTGCATGGATAATTACTTACACTACATAAAATGATGACACATGGCATCAAGGACAAGTGAAAATGGTGGCGAGGACTGATCATAGGGAGATAGAACCTAGACTGAAGGTCAGCTGGAAATTTTAACAGATTTTTCATTCTTTTCCTATCACCCAAATGAAGCCTGGGTATGAAAGTATGGGTTAGAATGTCTTAAAATAACTACTTGTTACAAGAGGCAAGAAGTATGAATGAAAGTGTACTGATAAAATCTTGATGTTTTCAATAAGGAAATAGTTAAGTATTTGGCAATATATATATATTTGGCGATATGTATGTTATATATAATAGTGCCTGGCACATAGTACATCCTCAGTAAATGTTAGCCATATTTATGGTTATTATCTGATGCTTATATAAAAACCCTATCCACCTATGATCGTGAAAGAGATAGCATATATTGAGGCACGTGTAGTAGCAAAATATTCACTCCTTGAACAAATCCAAAGCAAGCAGATATAATAAGAATAAAACTGTGCCATCTGTAACAATTGCTTTACATCACCATGATGAATCCTCTCCTCCATCTCTCCTCAGACCAAAATCCTTTAAAGTCTACTTTGGAAGGGGGCAGGGCAGAAGTGTATAGAAACTGTGGGGAGGTCATTGCATTTGCTATCTGGGTCAAGAGGGTGCACAACAGACACAACATACTGGAAAGTAGAAGCTTAAGTGGCAGAGGAGAATTCATAGAAAAATCTAGGGGGTGGGTGGTGGGGATAGGATTCAAGCCTCTTGTACCCGGATCTAAGGGGCAGAAATACCCCATCTGAGTTACTTAAGAGGTAGAGCTCAGGATGCATTGCTGTCCCCCTGGCCCCGTGGTTGGCTGCTAGACAAGGTGCCGTGAATCTTCCGCTCCTCCTCTCCTCCCTGCTGTGTTCTTTCTTGGCAGTGTTCCTTATGGATAAGCCATATGGGCAGCTTTGGATTCGGTATTTGCTTTGGCTTGGTGGTTTGCCACTTACTTCCTGTTAACATTCCTCTACCCTTACCCCAGAATATGGGTCTCTCTCAGAGCCACCTGCTCCTTCTCTTCCCTGTACCCATAGACTCCCACTCTCTGATTTCTCCATCAGCAACTTGGCTCTTGCCTGAGACTCAAATCTAACTTCTGTCCAAATATTTTCCATCTGAACTTCTTGTTTGGAGCAGGTAGTGTTTCACCGTGGTAGGCCTTTATTGGGACAGAAGAGGGTGATCAGGGATGGTGCTGGAAATGTCAAGTTCAAAATCCAAATGGCTTTTAAGTGAGACCTGATAAAGCCCTTCTTCCCAAGGGCCTCTGTCCAAAAAATCTGCAGGCCCAGTGCAGAGGTGATTACGGCCAAGGAGGCTAGTGCTGAGTTTGAGGCCAAAAACCAGCCTAGAAATGGACAGAGGCTCATAGCTGGCACACATGCCTTTAGATTCTCACATATTTACTCTCCTGGGTCTTCTTAACCCAGGTTGTTGGCCTAGTAAGAGTGCCAGGCCAGGCCACAGGCCAACACTAACACGTGTGCTAAACCGCCACACCCCGCATGTGGCATGCCATGTCCTGGCTACTTACAGACTACTTGAGCGTTTGTCTCCTCCAATGGAGTTCAGATAAGGGCTTTCAGCTTGGCTGCCTCCACATGATTTCCCCCAGATCCAGGGACTCCACAAAGAGACACATTTACCTACTTAAGAAGCCTCTTTCCTTGACTTTGACTTTTAGGGAGGTAGAACAGTGCCGTTTGTGAATAAGAGTATGGGTTCAAATCCCAGTTCTGCCATTTTTTAGCTGTGTGACCTTGAGCAATTCCCTTAGTGTTAGTCTGCCTGTTTCTTCATGTGTGAAATAGAACTAATAATGCAAAGAGGTGTGAAAATTTAAAAAGATAAGCCACAAAGAATAAGGTGGATTACTCTCTGAAAAACATGCTAGTCATATTGAGACCGGGAATCAGATTGTTGTTACCTATGGAGAGGTGGTCCTTTCTTCACCGTTTCCAGAATGACATCCATAGCTCAATAGAAAGTACGGTGGGTGGCTGAGCTGGGAAACCTAACTTTGTGTGTAAACTCTGAGCACTGTGTATAAAGAGCAGAGCTGTGTCCTGGCTCTTGGTGTTTGGTATCTAAGGTTCCTGAGTTGAGGTGACATGGGCAGAGGACAGCGGAACATAGCAGGTGCATGTTCTGACAGCCACTGTGCTCTCGGACTTGTTCCCATCGCTGGAAATGCCTCTTGGGAGGGATCTGACTCCTAGAATGGGCAGAGGGTCACCTCATGCCGGGTCATCAATTTCACTGAGCAGCTGTCCGCAGGGGGAACTTGTGGAATCAAAGTCACTCATCAGTGACTGCTGACAGTGGCAAACACAGCCAAAGAGAGAGGTTCCTTGGCAGGCTAGGCAAGGTTTTGGGTTTAAGGCTTTAAGGCAGTACTGAGCTGCACTGACCCTTTGGAGGGAAGACTTCCTGGGGTCTTAGAGCTCTTACACAGACATAACATGGATGCAAAGTCATTTAATGCTCACGTTTGAGAGAACTGTGACCTCATTTTCTATTCCACGCTGGCGAGTTGGTTACATTTGTAAAGTGCCTAGCATGTTGCCCAGCACATTTTCAGGGCTCCGGAAACAATGCTCGTTATTGTTAAGCACACGTGCCCCAGCAGCCAGTGGGCAGGACAGCGCTCCTTGGCAGCCGGGGCTCCCCGAGGGGCGGGCGGAACCTTAGGAGCCGGGAGAAGAGAGTGGAGTCATTTAGCAGCTGACACATACCCAGTCACTCCAAGGAATCTCCCATCCCGGCACAGAAGTCTGACCCAATTTGCTCAGCCCTTCTCCGGAGACTCTCTGGTTCCAGCCACAGATCTGAGTGCGAAGCATCCTTCCTCTTAGCTGGATGTGTTTGTGAGGCAGAGGGGGTGGCCAGAGCTCGCCCAGGGTTGGGAGTCTTGAGCACTAGCTCATCTCCTCCGACACTCTCTGGGGGTCAGAAGGCTGTGAGAAAGGGAGGGGAGAGGGTGGGGGGGCACCTTGAGTGGTCAGGAAGGCCTCCCCTCCCTTGGAACCCTCAGCAGCCAGATCATGGGCTCATCGGGTTGTTTATCATCCTCCGTCTCAGAGAGAATATGCCCACACGACGGCACTTTGCAATTGGAAAGTACTTTCCAAATGTACAAGACTTCAGCCTGGGATTCAAACCTTGGAGCACAGGATCCTCTGACAATTCTCCCAAAAGGGGCTTCACATCACTTAAGTCACACTGGGGTGGAGATGTCACTTTAGCCAGTCCAGTTTGCAAGTCTTAGGCTCCGTATTCTTGCCAGGAACCTTTCCATATCTGTAGAGAAACCAGAAGCATGGAGAGTGACTTGGGCTGGGCCATCCTAAGCATTGATTCTCAGAATCTGAGAGCTGGGAGCACAGAAGATGGGCTTGGAGGAGGGAGATGGGGGAGCAAGGGGACTCAGGAGGTCTCCCCGGACAGCTTTCAGGCACTGCCATGTCATCTTCCTTATGGAGCTGCCAACCGAAGCATAAAAAGGCTTACCTACTCCCCCAGATCCACCACCCAAACTGTTGCCTCTTCCTGCCCCACGGGATCCCCAACTCTTATTTTCATGGCCTTTTTACAAGCTTAAAAGAGTTTTACTTCTTATATGTTACTATTCTTTTCCAACCTCCAGAGCGAAATCACATTCTAGAAATGCTCATTTCACTTACACATCATGAACTCAGTTGTTCGTTTTCATTTCTTCCATCTTCCCATGGGGTCCTTGATTCTGTGGCCACCAAAGCACCCACCACCAGAGGTTGTCACCCATTCCAGAGACTTCAAGGTCACACTTGCCCTGGTCACACTTGCTTCACCTTTCTTCTAACAGCCACATCTTATACAAGCCCCTTTACATGTAGTTCAGTCCTTCCATAACCTCTTCCATACTTGTGCCTCTCCAGTAGTCAAATGCAGGGGACCGGGTAGAGATGAGAAAACGGAGACAAGGAGACGAGGGACTTTCCCTGGGTCACTCAGCAGAGCAGGGGAAAGGACGTCTTGCCCCACTTGTGGTCTTGAGTCTACTCCCTTCCTTCCATTCCCCAAACCACCACCTTGCCGAAGGCTCCTGCCTGGACTCCCACAGGATTTCATTCTTTCAGTGAATGACTGAGACACACAAACAGCCCCTGCCCTCATGCCTAAATGCCCAGTAAGATAAGCAGGCACTGGCCAAGGGATCAGGAAAGAAAGTCCCAGTCTTCTGGATTTGGTCTACCGTGTTAGTTTCCAGGCTTCCCAGGCAATCCTATACACTCCTGGATTAATGTTCCCAGTATTCCCAAAGCAACCCACTATATTCCAAACCACTCTAGGCAGGCATTCCAGCCCTCCATGACCACAGCCTCATGACCCTACTCCCTTTCTGCACTGCGCATGCCGGTTGGTACCGCTACCCACCCTGTTCTTGCCCACCTCAGGGTCTGCACTCAGGATATCCTCTCGATGTAAAGGCCCAGCGTGGCCACTGCATCTCCAAGAGGCTTTCACCGACACCTCTGATGGAAATGATCTTTCACCGCTTCCACTATATACTTCCTTACCAGATTTTAGGACTTCTTTTGTGGAAAAGATAAATGCTACAAGATTCGAGGAATTGACAACTCTTTTTAGGCACCGAAAAGCCCAATAATAGACGAGGGGAATGGACCCAATGGGGATTGGGACCTTGGATTACCTACCTCTCAGCACATTTTTTTGAAAGCCCACCGTTATTCATAGAACATTCGCAATTTATCTTTTCTGAGCAATTTCCAAGTTCTGGGCACTGAAGAGTCAAATGTAGCACATGAAACATGGTCCGTGGCCTCTGTGCGATTACATTTTGGGAAGTCCCTCGGAAGGCTATGGTCTGTCTTGTCTGAAAAGCACTTCCTCAGCTCTGGGAGCTCAGCCTCTGATACATGTCACTGCCTGTGATGCGCCTCATAAATACATCTGGCAACATGACTCTTATCTTACCAACTTTGCATGTTCACTTGTTCCTCACAGCCAGAAATGTCTTCCTCATCCCCACTTTTCAGCACCTTCCTCGGGTTCCCTTCTTTCTGCTCCAACCTATGATCTCCCACTTCTTTGAACTTCTTTCAGGAGCTGTAATTTAGCACCACATCATTTAGTTCTTCTTTGTATGGTTCAGAAGCGTGACGTTTGATGGCTTTGGAGTTTGTAGCAGAGATGGCTAGCTGGCCGCCAAAGATAGCTGCTCTCCTTCCATTAGGTCAGGTGGTTTCTGGGACCCAGCTACCCAGCCAGTCTATTTCCCAACCCCTTCTCATCTTAATGGGGCTATGAAACTAATTACGGTCAATGAAATAAAAGTGATTTATATTGCTTTTGGGTGGAGGCCGTTACAGTATCTCATGTGCCACGATCACTTACTTTTGCCCTTTGTTGACACTTTTGGATATTTCCAGATACTAGAAATAGCAGAGCTTCAGTATGGAAGGGCCCTGGATTCCTGAGTCACCACCTGGAGATTAACCTCCTATGAAAGCCCAGACAACCAAGAACATTTGCAGATCTGGGGCAAGAAATACACTTTTATTAGGTTGAACTACTGAGATCTTTGTTGACCAAACCAGAGTTATGTAAATTTAGGACTGAATTCCATCTCTGTCACTTGTTAGCCATGTGATGTTGGGAAGATGACTTTCCCTTCCCGGGCCTCAGATTCTCCATCCATAAGAAGGAATCAGTAGCACCTAACTTTGCAAGATGGTTATGAGGCATAATTGAGATTGTTCTGAAATGCTTAGGACACTGTAGGACCAAATATTTCCTGTACCTGTGTGTGTGTATGTGTAAGCTCTGCCACGTGGTGGCTTCATTTGTGTTAATTTTGTCAGTAGACTGTAAATCCCTTCATAGTGGCTCAATGTTGTAGACCCCGTCTCTCTCCACCATGAAGTCTAGCACAGTGCAAAGCACATAGAAAATCTCAATAAATGTTTACTGAGAGGCAAAACCATCTTGGTTTAAAACATCAGCAAAACTAATTCATGTGCTGCATCTTTGATGATCTTCTCTGTAGGCCACCCATCACTCAGTGCATCACACACCTCTTTTATTCTCTTCTCTGTATGACCCTCCCCTACAGGCCAGTTTCCTTGGCCTCCCACGGACCCACCCATTAAAGTGTATTTTTGTGTATACTTGCTTCTCAGTATGTGAGTAAATGGGTGTATCTATTTGGATAAAAGTGCTTTTGTGGTTTGTGACCAATGGAGAGGAGGCCAGACGGGGAAGGGAGGGGGGACAATTATTAAGCTCTTTGGAAGCAGATAGTGAAGAAACCACCCTGGAGGTGACCTTGTTTCATATTTTTATAAACGAGCTGTAGACATGAGTTGCATGATGAAATCTGCAAGTTGGAGGATGTTGCTAAGCACTCCTGCCTAGTATAAAATATCAAGTTGATGAGGGTTAACCATCTCATCATATTGGTATGTTGAAACTTTGGGAATTGTGTCAATGTGTTTTTTAAGAGGAGGACACATATTTAAAGAATAATAGCATTGAAGGAATGATAGATTATCTGAAGTCATTTTGAGCCAACACAGTTTAGCATATCTTAAATCAGGCTCTGTCCTCCACCATTGAAGATGCCACTGAAGATGCTTTTAAATCCAACAGTGTTTGACATGCTTTTTACATAAGAATATATTCCTAACCTCTTCAGACAAAAGCTCCCTAAGAAAAGGGGAGTAACGCCAGTGTGTTCTGGACAGCAGATGGAGAATAATGCCCAACCAATGGGAGGCGAACTTTATTCATGGGTCTCATTCAAGAAAAAATTTAAAATGTCGGGACTTCATTGTAAAAGGGATACATACACACATCTGTGCACCCATGCATGCCATCAGGAAATGTGACATGTACAACTATAGCACAGCAACTTAAAAATAATTTCCCTGGGGTAGGAATTTCACCTAGGGAGAGCTAAAATTTCAGAAGCAATGTGCATAATTACACATTCCAGGATCTTCTTGACATTTGGGGCTTTTGAAGACCTCCTATGTGAGATGGGAACTGGTTGTGTAGCGTGGAGGCAGGCTGGGAGGCACAGCTATGGGTCGGGATCAGTCTGAGGCCAGGAACAATAAATAACGAGGCAGCCCACCAGGGTGTCACTATGGGGAGTGTGGTCTGCAGGCTGCACCAAGGGCTGGGACGAGGGCCAGGTAAGTGAGGCACGCTTCTTGCATGCCCCCAAAACACTCAGTAACCAAGATAAATGATATTTTAAAAAATTCAAATTGCAAACTACAAACTGTGAGCTGTTCACCTGCTTTTGTAAGTAAAGTTGTATTGGAGAAGTGTGGGCATCACGTGAGTGTTTATTAGAGATACAGGATCTCAGACCCCACCCCACACCCCCAGAATCATAGTCTGCATTTTAACAAGTCCCACAGTTGGTGTATGTGACCACGAAAGTCTGAGAAGCACTGCCATAGGAGACTTTAGGGCAGGTTAAACTGACGCCTGGCTCCTCCAGGCAGCCTAATTTGGTGTCTTCAAGTAGATATTGTTTACATATTATTTAACATTTAGTTAGCAGAGATGGGCAGAAATTGATTTTTTTTCTGAATTAAAATGGATTTCTTTCTTTGTATTCAACATAGGGAATTTATTACATGCATTGAATGTGCCATAACATTTAAACTTATTTGAAATAATCTCTTCACATTTTCCTCATCTGCTGTAATTGGATATTCCCTCACACATGAAATACATGGCAATATAATTGAGCATTCTTATTTGGAATGTATTTTGAAGTTTCTTTTTCTGACTCTCAAATTGTCAACAACATCCTACTTTTCTGGGGTTCTTGCTTTGTCTTCGGTCTTTTTTTTTTTTTTTTTTTTGTGGTTTTCTGAACCAAAAACTTGTGGGAAGCATAGTAAATGTTTAAAATTAGGTAACAGAATGTATCACCAGTTCCTGGCAAATGGCCCCCTGACCTTCCCGTTACAATTTTCCATAAGAATTGTCTTGAAGGGAGTGAGTGGAGAGACCCCAGGCTTTCTAGATCTGCTTTAACTCAAACAGCTCTGCCTGATTTTATGTGTTAGGTTTCAGGGTAAGTTTCATTTAAACTTGGGACTCTAACTCCAACCATAAACTCCCTACTGAAAAATCACCACTTTTCGGTATTACACTGGGGGAGAGATGCTAGAATGGTGGTTTCTAATTTTGGTGATTCATAAAGATCTAGACCTGGGGCCTTGCAGAGGTCAAAGGTGAATTTACTAGGGAAACTTATCTTGCCTCCTGCCATCTAGGACTGTGGGGAGTGGGGACCCCTACACCCTCCAACTTCCTTCAGGCGCCTGCAAAGTCTAACCATGTCCTCACTGAAGAACAGTGGGGAGAGAGCTGCCCTGTCACCCCTTGTTTTGAAGTTTCAGTAGTCTAGGAACCTGGCTTCTTTCATCCTTTGTCCATAGTGCTTCACGCAAATGGCAAGAGGCAAGTGTTCAAAAACTATCTGTTGAAAAAAAGAAGTAGTGGAGGAAGAGGAAAGGCAGAGGAAATGGGTTGTTCTTCTGCATGGGTTTTTCCCTTTTTCACTTGTATTTTTAGTTCCTCCAATCTCACTCATTGATCCATTCACCACATATTTAGTGCCCACTGTGTGCCAGGCCTCACACTATGAGGACAAAGCAGAATCTTTGCCATCAGAAGTCTCCCATGACACGGGAGGCAGCGGTGCATTACAGGGTCATGATGAACATTTATGGTGGGTCAAGGGAGGGGGGGAAAGAGGGAGGAGGGGGGCCGTGCAGGGTGTTGCTCACCTCTCCTGTCTTCACTGGGTTGCTGGAATAGCAGAGGGGAGCCTAGATCTTGAATCACAAATGGAATTTGTAGCTTGGTAGATTCCTATTTTGAATTCATATGCCGTGTTTGATTTCTTCTTCATTTGGCATGCACTGCGAATTGAGTACATGCTATGTTGTATGCAGGTGTGGGGGGTTTAGTCTCAGTTCTACGTCTGTAAGGTGAGAGGCTTTATTTTTTTTAAGTAGGCTCCACACCCAGCATGGAGCCCAACGTGGGGTTCCATCTCACAATCCTGAGACCAAGACCTGAGCTGAGATCAAAAGTTGGACACTTAACTGACTGAACCACCCAGGTGCCCCACGGTGAGAGACTTTCAGTAAGACACCTGAAATTGTGCACAAGGATAATTATCCAGGACTGAGGGGAGGTTCAGAGGGACATTGTTCACAAGTGCTTTTTAAACTAACGGTATTAGATTAAAATAAATAAATAAATTATATATATATATATATATATGATGGAAACGAGGCTCAGAGACATCAAGGAGTTCCCCTGGCCAAATAACTTAGAAAGGGAACTAAGATTTGAACACAGCTTCCTGATCTCAGATTTTCTGCAGTGTCCGGCCTCTGGACCAGGCACTCCTCAGGACCTCAGGTCTGAACTGCGATCTCGGTGAACCTTATAAGCCAAAGAAAGGTCAAGGCTCCGAACCAAGGATCACAGACCCTGGGAGAACAACTGGAGACTGAGAGCTCAGCCTGTAAGGAGAGCGGCGCGGGCTTCCCTGTTCCCTCCCGGTGGGAGTGAGGCCGGTGCGGGTGGGCGTGGCCGGAGCGGGAGTGATCCGGGCCGGTTTCCTGGAGGAGCTGGTTCTGCAGCAGACTCACTCCCAAGCTCAGCGCTGGCTGTGAATGACCCACAGGACAGCTGGCTACGGTCGAAGGAGTAGGAAGCAGCAGGCCTCCGGGGAGCTTGCAATCTTGCTTGAGGCACAGAATCACTGGAGTTGGATCAGGACACTGCCCCAGAGAGGTGCAGTGAAGACACTGAAGGATAATCTTGGTACCACCAAAGACAGAAAGGCCAGCCGCTGATCGTGCTGATCTCATGTGGTGACAAAAATACACAGCCTTTCGTGCTTTTGAAATTCTGATCTATCAAGGTCCCGTTAATCTTTCCCCACCTAGCAGAGCCGTTGGGCACCCCCCAGAGCAGAGCTCACCATGCAGACACAACCACACGGGCCTGTGACGGCTTTCTGACCATGGGATGTGTGATTATCACCAGGATGTTTTCAGTATCTCTACTTCCAAGAGAAGAAGGAGCGGAAACATTTATTCCTCCCAGGTTTGATTTAATTTCCTCCCAGAGAGAATTTTACCTTTGAAAGGAAACAGACCTCTTCCGATTTCTGCACCTCCCGGCTCAGCTGCAAGGAACAGCTCAGGCGGACTAGGGAAGGCTGGAGGGTGAGCCTCTCTCCTGAGTCTCGCTGCCTCCGCCTTGCTTTACTACCAACCTGAGCTACAGGTTCTTGAAATAGCCAGCTGGGAACCTGCTAACTGACACTACCACCAACCCATGAGGGGCAGAAGGGAGCAGAGAGAGGGTAATGCTGCATTTATTTACAAACCGGGAATAGTCACAGAGATCAAAGTAACAATGGACATTACTTTCTGTGGAAGAAAACAAGAGTGGACAGAATGCAGAGAGTTGAGCTAGCAGGAAATCAGACCCACTTACCTACTAGGACTTCATTCATTTAAAAAGAATGCACCTTCCACTGTCCGATAGTAAAAAAAGTGAAATTGACACCTGCTCGTAGAGGTCATGATTCAGGCTTGGCTCGAGGATGCAAAACAGCCCACGTCCTAAAAAGAGGCTTATGACTTTGTGTGCCAGAAAAACCATTTTGGATTCATTAGCAGTTAGCTGAAATAACAGATTTTGTGAAATTGCCAGGTCCTGTCAAATGTATGTCGGGTGTCAAATGTACAAGACCCTCATGTTTATACAGACATTTGTGAGAACGTCAGAACCTTTCATTGAGACCCAGACCTGTCAGTGAGCCCAGTCATGGATACACACGGAAATTTGCAAAATCCAATTCACAGCCTTCTTGTTTCTCTCTAACCCTAAACTCAGAGTACTGAGAACCCATTGGGTTTCAAAAACGTTTAATGAAGTAACTTGCTGCTGTTGCTTTTTTCTTTTTACCAAGTGTTATTTAAAATTGGCAAGGGGGAGCTAACTTTGTCTTCAGCTCTGTGTTCGAAAACTAATCCTCCCAGCAACAGCCTTCTAAGCATTTAAAAACAAGGTCCTTAAACCATGCAATAATGACACTTCCAAAATCTCTCTAATAACTACAGTTAAAATCAGAATAAAGTACATTCTGTGGACAAAGCGGTGATCTAAAAATCTCTGACAGTTTATAGGTATATAACTTTTAAGTATACTAATATAGTATCAACCTAATTATCCTTTATTTTGGCTCATCTGATTTACAAACATGATTTCTGAAGTTTAACAGTATTTGTAATGGCAATGTCCAAAGCAATTTTGGCTGGGTAAAGTGCTATTTGTTGAACAAAAATGTAGTTGTTTGTGCAAGTTTAAACATTTCACAAGGCCAGCTGAGTTCATGTCAACCCTACTTACAAAATAATTATTGGCAAATGAAATGGGCTTTGGGGGGGGTAGAGACAAGACGTTTTCAAGCTTCTGAGAGATTTACAAAACCAAGTTCGTCAACCACTGGAAGTAAAATTGAAAGGTCACAGACAAAAGGTACAGGTTTAAATCTCAGGATTCAAAAGGGTTCCAACAAGAGGAATATTTACAATGGAACAATGAGGAAAATGTTTTGTTACAGACAGAAACATGGAAAATATGCTGTTGAAAATTGTTGGCTCTGAAATAAATAAAATCCAGACTGAGACTATTAAAAATATCAAAGTGATCTACCATGTGCCAACTCTATATTCTTCTGTTGTTTGTTATAAAGAAAATCCATCATTGAACATAATGCAGTTCTGGTTAAGTTATCAAAGACATTTTCCGAATGCAAACTGTTGTTTACCATATGCTATATATTCTTCTCTAACAATTTTAGTACACTTCCATCACAGACCCACAGGCACAGAGTTAGAAGGAAATTTTGAGTCATATTTTAACTTCCTAACCAAGGTACGAATTGCTTCCAAAATTGTCATTCGATTCATTTCTATTTAGCACCTATTACAAGCAAGATTTTGTGGATGGCAAAATAAGAGACACAAAAAAATACTTCAAGATGTTCATGGCCTGTTAGGTAGAAGAAAGCACCCTTGTCCACTGGCTGCCATTATGCCTAGACTGGAACCCTCTAAAGAGTGACAGCTCACCACATCACAAGGAAATCCATCCCTCAGTGGGTAGCTTGACAGTTGGGAAGGTGTGTGGGTTAAACTGAACTTCATGGCAACTAACCTCAGTTTTGTCTTCTGGAATAAGATGGAACAGACCTGCTCCATCGTCTTTAGTGTAGCTTTTTGAAGTTGTTGAGGACTTCCCTTTGTCCTATATGGTTTCTTTCCCCTTCATGCCACAATTTTGTTTCACCTTTATTTTCACCACCCTTCACTTTACTGTCCTTGGGGATTCTAAGAATTATTTTATATCAATTCAGTGAGCTTAACTATTAAACATTCAATATTGCACTTAAAATAGCATATTCAAATTATGACAGTCAAAAAACAAGAGCTAGATAGCATTCAATGGGATTCAATTTGGGATTATCCTTTTGTAATTAGACTAGCACTGACTAACAACAGATGTTTAAAGGGGGAAAGGATGGAACACCTAAGGCTTGCCAACACTGTGTATTTGAAGGGAGAGGGCATGATAAATCTTTTATAATGAAACCCATGTGCTTCTAAGACAATGACCGAACTTGATATCTTAAAATACTTAAATCTAGTGGTCTAAAAGTCACAGGATTAATTAGGTCATGTTTTAGAAATGCGGCTACACTCTAAATTTCTTATTGGCGAGAAATAACTCTGCTGCCTTTAATGAACAGAACAAGGGACTAACTCAAATATGTTAATTTTTTGCTAGCGGTTATACGTACGCTTGGCACCTTTCGAAGCTGTAACTACCACACCCAGGATAATTTAAATTCAGGAAACTTTATTTAGCCTCCAGAATGCCCCCCCCCCCCAACAAATCCCACATCCATGCAAGAACACAAAGCCAAGGGTACACTAAAAAAAGAGAGACTGTTTTATTGTGACGTTTATGACATGGACCCCTTGTTGACAGGAATGACCGAGGGTAATCTTGGCATATTGCACAGATGTGATGAAGGATGCGCTGGTGATCCTCTGGCTGCTGAGGCTGGTTCTTGGTCCTCCCAGACCTCCATGCACGTGTGGGCCAGTCACAGAAATGTCCTTACCACTTGGTGTATACATTTAACAAGTCTTTGGTCTTAATAAGCACCATTACAAACCCTCACGTTAAGGGCATTATTATTCTAGTTTATAAATGTTTCAATGATAAAAAATAGCACGATTACAGTATACACACACTTAATTTACATGTAATGTATTATAACTCATAACTGAGATAAGCTACTGAACTAACTTTGGTTGATTGAAATTAATGAAGTATTTGAACTGAATACTTGCGATTTGGTTTCTAAGTTGTGTAAATATTACAGTGCATTTATAAATCTAGTTTGAGAATTTACTAGCACCAAATAGATATTATAATTGGCCAACCTAGTACTTGTATTTGGAGAAGCAAAGTTTAAAAATTGGAAAAAACAGAACAGTTCATCGATTGAAAGTACATTCCTGTACATCTGCTAGAAGGATGGCGTGTCAGCATGGATGGCTGACCCCCAATGAAAATACGTGTCCCAGTTTTCAAGAATCAACACATATGACAAGGTAGCTCAGCTACACAATGAGAAGCCTGAGAAAGTGGTTGTTTTGAACTAGGGTAGTCACCTGTACCTTGCTTTTTGTAATACAAGAATAGTGCTTATTTATAGAAATTTACTTGGTGAAAGATTGTACCTATGATATGAAGATTCTGACTGGGGGGGGAAATTCCGTTCTACCTATCTATCTTTGTTTTTTAATTATTTGGTCTCTGGATGGTGAATTAATGAAGCAAAATCTGAATTTTCATCTTCAGATTATCACCCAGTTCACCACTGAGGTAGTCTTTGTCATATTTATCTTCTAGCTGATTAAGTTCTTTCTTTTTATAAAGTGGAGTACTACTGATTTGTAATGAATAGGTTCCAGCCACTGGCTTCTTCTTGGTGAAGTGGAGGTAGCTGATCCCTTCCTTTTGGTTGATTTTAAAGAAGCCATTTTCATTTCCAGATTCGATCAAGTATTTGTTGTGGTTCGTCAGAGTCGTCAGGGCCGGGAGGAGCTCTAGGATTCGGACCTTGTTACTGATGTGGGAAATATTGAAAGCGAACACGGCTGTCTTCTCAGCGTCCCAACTTGCAAGACTCACATTGGTGTCTCTCTCAGGCTGGTCCTGGAAAGACACACGGCAATGTGTTAAGTCAAATGTAAGTATGCCACTTAGTTCTCATCTTAAAGAAAAAGTGACTCGAATCTCACACTAAGACCACCTTTGGCTCGTGTTGTATATACACTGTGTTGAGAATGCCTATTTTCACAAAACACGGTTTAAGTTGCAAATCTGTTCAAGTGGAACATGTTTATAATATTAAAAAAAATATATTAAAATGATGTCAAGATGGAAGTCAAGTAGCTGGAGGTCTTCTAATGTAGCGGTTCTCCAAGTGTGCTCCCCAGACCAGCAACATCGGCATCACCTGGGAAGCTGTCAGAAACAAATTCTCGGTGCCTCCTGAGACCTACTGAATCAGAAACCCTGGGGGTGTCTCCCAGCAATCCATCTTAAGTCCTCCAGATGATTCAGATGCATGCTCAAGGTCAAAAACCACTGTTTTCATAGGCTATTTTCTTCCCCTGGACTTATCTCATTTCCCAAACCACAGCGGATGGTTGCAGCACCGAAGCTAGGAAAGAACCAGTCTATTTCAATTTTGTTCACTGACGAAAAACCATCCCCTCTGAAGGACACGCCTATGAACCTACTTCCTGACTCTGATGATCTGCTAATATTCGATGCTTTTCACCTGGCTGCTTGCTGGCCTCTCTGGGACCACATGTGCCGGATTCTCCGGGCCTGGAGCCAGGGGTCTGGGTGAATCTCTGTGCATTTCTGAGTTGACTGAAAGGCTGCAGCAGCCGTAGGCAAAGAAAACCAGGCTGCTTGAGCTCCATGTTGTTTTTGTCTAGAATCCAAGTTCCCTCACACTCCACACGGCTCTTTTCAGTAGAGGAGCCTCTTTCAGAACTTGGCGTCCCCGTGGAGAGAGCGCTATGTCACTTCACTATTCTGCCTCTGCCCACTTGCTGTCCTGGACCTCAGACCTTTCCTTTCAGCAGACTTTGGGTGGGTGTTTGACTTTCTCTTTGGCGAGACAGAGGAAATGAGCAAGTATGTGAAAACCTTCGAATGGCCACTCCCTAAAAGCAGCAAGAAACTCCAGAGAGTCCCACAGACTCTTCTAAAATGCAGCCTGGAGCTCAGGGAATGTCTGGATTTTCCCCCCAGGGAGCTTGTTCACACTTTGGAACATCCTTGGAGGAAACCACAGGCATCTGGAAGGCCCTTCTGCTACAGGAGACATCAGGAGAAACCACCTTCTGACCCACCTCGGTGTTGGAGGCATCTGTTGCGTTTGCACTTCTCCGTTTCCTGCCCCGTTTGGGGTAGCCGTTGATCTTACACTCATAGCAAGCCTCCGGGGAGAGAGAATTGTCATCCATTTCGCTGCTGGCAGGTGGTTCTGGGCCTCCTCGGCCCATGCCGATTCCAGAAACACAGTGCCTGTGGAGGAAGCGGGGCACAGCCACTTTTCATTAGGCCTGGGAGATAAGGGAGGAGGTACAAGAATTCTGGTGAAGCATGGACCCCACCTGGTGACATGTAGCCATTGATTATTTGTCCATCAGGTGACTGGCTGGTTCTGAGAGCCACACTGAAGCCCTCTGGGTTTAGGCTCTGAGGCCCAGTTCCCGGGGTTGGTTGAATTTCTTTCTACTATCTCTCTGGGCCCTGTGTCGCATATTGATTCACCGCTTCCTTTCTGAACCCAACTATGGCAGGTGTTTTGCTGTACTTACACCGGGGAGGGGACATGGAGCGGATATGGGGGGGGGGGAAGGATGGGGGGGGGAGACCATGTGACTTGGGAGGTTAAAGGAAAATGTCTTCCGTTTATGAACCAGAAAGTGAGAAAGGTATGAGCCGCCACCATTGAGTTCCTTGCCCTCTTCTTGCCTCACCGACGCCACCCCCTGCCACCTCCCCTTCTGCCACCACAGTCACCAGCCTTCACCACTCCAGCTTCTGAGCGATTGCTCCTCTTATGTGACCACTCACTTTGGCCGAAGCTACTGAAGCTGTAAAGAAAGTTCTAGGTAGAACTGAAGTTGACTCAGAAACAAACTGTGAAGATGTGTAATGTATAAGATGCAAGCTTCGGAGCTTGCCCAACTGTGGGAAATTGTTTCAAGTCATTCAAAACCACTAGGGCCATTGGCTCTGACTCATGTGAGGCTGGATAAACAAACCCATGCCCAAGAGAGAACGAGTTCAGCTGTTTTTCTTTGCCTTTCAGTTATCAAAGCCAAGTTACAGAGGGAGGCTTGCATGTTTCACAAGTACCTTGTTTTGTTATTCTGCTTACTATTTCATAGGCCTCTTGGAATGTATTTACCAGGCTCCTCTTTCAAAATGTGTTGAAATATCTGAATGATCCTAAGAGCCTTTATTTTGGGGCAGGGTCCACTCTAGTGATTCACAGAGAAGCCCAAGCTGTTACAAATGGGTAGATTTCTACTAATGGGTCATAACGAAGACCAATTATTGATCTCTTTTTCTGTATTAGTTGGCCTATTTTTTATAACCCATTTTTCTTTATGCTCTTAAGATTCAAAATATAATGCCAATAAGCAGAATCTTTTTTGTGTGTTTTGCAGCCATTTAGGGGCTCCTACTATTTTCTGCAATCCCGCCAGAGCCCAGTACATTTCCTTTCCTCTTCCTCTATCTTGCAGCATGAAACATGCAGAAACAATACAATGGATGAAATGATGAATGCTCATCGTGTGTGTGTGTGTGTGTGTGTGTGTGCTTGTGTGTGTGTGTGCGTGCATGTGCATTTGCATGATGATTAAGTTGCTGGAAGGAAAACCCCAAATGTGTAGGTTTTGGTTCTTTTTTCAGAACTCCTTTCCAGTATTTTCATATCCCTGGAACACCACTTACAAGAAGTGTGACTACAAAGTCCCAGTGGCCAGAAGCCAGTTTGGAGTGTCACAATTTTTGCTGGGAAAATGGTTCTGGCATTCAACTTAAAAAGAATGAGTCTACCGAGAGCCAGATACAAACATCTGGGAATTTGTGTCCTATTGCTGGCGTTCCATGTGCTTCCCATGAAACATTCTTTTACCTTCAAGTCTACACAGATCCAAAATGAATGTTTGATGTTTGTGTGTTCAGAAATCAAAGGCCACTAAATTAATTTGATATATTTGATATATACAAGTATGTGTGTGTTATGGAATGTGTGATTTGTGGAGTGTGTCTATGTGTATGTGTGGTTGCATATGTGTGTATGTCTATTTCAGTGCTGTGTGTTCCTAATTAAAAAGGTGAAAATGGAAATTCTTAACAGGACAGACAAAGGTAGATGGACATCCAAGTCTAGATTAAGTCAGCAGCGAAAAAGACTCACATTTGAAAACTTACCACCAAACTTTCAAATTACTGAGTAAGATAGAAATACGTCTTGCCTTCCCCAACACTCACACCTACAATGTGGCGAAGTATTCTCCCTGGAGAATACAATAATTATTTTAAGTCCTGTTTCATGCTCTTTTGATAATTCTTAATGTAAACTTAAGTCTGAGGTGCAAAGTATACTTTGAAACCAGGTATCTTTGTGATTTATGCTAACATATAATGTTCTCTAATGAGAAGGCATCTTAAGTCAAGACTGAACCCTGCTTGCCCCAGGAGAAGGCTGGATCAGCGATGTGCAGTGTGAGTCCTGCCCTGGCCTGCGTCGGCGCCTGCGTCGGCCCCTGCGCTTCTGGAGAAATGAATCCATTTTCAACAAGGAGATCAAGAGAATGAGACAGAGAAAACCTGTATCGAGGTATTTACAATTAGTTTCATAGTCCATGAATTTGCAGAAATCTTGATGCCTCCTTTCAAATGAAACAGGCTAAAACCTTTGCCGACCTAACTGGAATGAACTCTATGACTCTGAAAGGACGGCTCTCCTCAACTCGATGGGTCAGTGGGAGGTGCATCCCCGTCATGAGGTCAGAAGCAAGAGAGCCTCCAACCACAAGCAGGGCCAGCAGTGCTTACCCTTGACCTATCCGGAAGTAACCAGGCGGACAGCCACACAGGTAGCCGCCCTCCGTGTTGGAGCACCCGTAGCTGCAGGGGGCCTGCGCAGAGCCACACTCGTTGATGTCTTGGCACCCTCCGCTGAACTGTTCGTACTGGAAGCCGGCAGGGCACATGCACTTGTAGCTGCCCAGGGTGTTGTGACAGGAGGCTCCTCCACAAATGTGTGCGCTGAGGCATTCGTTTTCATCTGCAGGGAAAACCAGAACACACCGCATGTGGGACACTGGCCGGGCGTTTCCACCGGGCCCTGCCAGCCAGCTGGCCCTCTGCTGGCACTGGGGAAGGCCGAGGTGGCTGGGGTGGGGAGAGGGACGAGAGAGGGAGCGAGAGAGCAAGCGCGAGCACGCTGTGGAAATGGATGTGGCCTCTTGCCACGTGGTGAGCAAACGTGGTCGATGAGGTCAAACGCACCAGGTGGAGTGCATTAGAGGATGGCATTCGGAGGACCGACAGATTCCAGGTCTCATCTGAAGCCAACACTAGTATGTTCCATGCCGCATGAGCCTCCTGTGAAGCACGCGGGGCTGGTTCCCAGCTAAGCTTCAAGGTTCAGGCCAGGAGGGAAGGAGTCCTGCAGTTCTCTGTGAGCGGGACAACAGTCTCAAAGCAGGGAGCAACCGTGCTCCCGGAGGCTGCTTTCCCAGTCCTCCTCTTTCAAGATGTGCAGGGCTGGCAAGGGCTGCCATCCTGCAGGAAGTGTCTGCCCCACTTGCACTTCCTTTTCAAAAAATCTGCAAAAGCCCCCAGGTGCTTGTCCTGGGGATGAATAGTGCTTTCTGGTATGTCTGCTCCCATCTCTGGATGGGCCCCCCCTTATCCAAACCAGCCTCCTGCCCAGAGTGTCTGGGCCGTGTCTAAAGCAAAGTATGGCTGGAAGAGATTCAGT
Organism: Zalophus californianus; assembly: GCF_009762305.2. Classification (NCBI taxonomy): domain Eukaryota; kingdom Metazoa; phylum Chordata; class Mammalia; order Carnivora; family Otariidae; genus Zalophus; species Zalophus californianus. The sequence goes on from NC_045600.1 coordinate 89,860,215, forward strand.
GCAGACTTCACAAGCAATAATTGGAAAAAACCCACAATAGAGACAGATGCTGCAGGACTGGCTACCCACAGGGACCTGCCAAGTCTGACAGTAAAAAGCAGGAAAAAGAAATCTAACTTTAAAAAATCAACTTGAGGGAGAAAACCTTGAGTATCTCACTATTTCTAATTTATACCTTTTTGAAATCTCGAGTTTATTTTTGTAGGCCTGCCTTTGTAGGGCAGGCTGGAAGCTTGCTGGTAAAACTTTCCTTAATCGCTGTAGCCCACTTTCAGGCGTATGTTCATTTGAATGCACACAGATTGGCCTTGGCCTCACTGAGCAAACGCTTCCAACGCAAGGGAGGAGGGGAAATGTAACTGACGTTTATTAGATGCCCGTTGCGTGACAGAGTGCGAGGTGCTTCACGTTCCTTTACTTGACCTTCCCAACAATCACAGGCAGTAGGTGTTCTAATCCCTGCTTTACAGATGATGAAAGCAAGGCTCTGAGAACCCCTCTGAGATCTCCCAGCAGCAGGGCAGAGATGCACGCCCAGAGCTGTCTGATTGCAGAAGCCGCGTGCTTCCCTTCATGCTAGTGTCTCTCGAGACTCAGAGCCATTTAAACTGGTATTTCCTTTGTCTTTGAGTTGGTTTCACCTTTTTAGATTCCTTTATCAAAAACAGAACTGTTTCTAAGAACAAAATGTCTGTATTTATTTATTTATATTTTTTTAAGGAGGCTCCACGCCCAGCATGGAGCCCAATGCGGGGCTTGAACTCACAACCCTGACATCAAGACCTGAGTTAATATCAAGAGTCAGACGCTTAACCGAGTGAGCCATCCAGGCGCCCTGAAAAGATTTGTTCTAAAATTAGAAAACCTGGTAGGTAAAAATGGTGGGAGCAGGGTGCTTGCATATGTATAATATCCTCCCTTCCTCCCTTCTCTCTCCCTCTCCTCTTTCTTTCCTGTGTGGAAGGAACAGATACACAATAAGAAAGCCATTTGCTGAGCTGCCTGCTATAGCTCAGTGCCTAGCTACAGGTTTGTTTGAGGATTCTTTATATCCAAGGACTCTCAAGTATCCACCCAAGGTCATTTAGGAGTCAAGGTTCCTACAAGGGAAATAATTAAATGTGCCATTGTCTTTGTTCTTTCCCCCTTACTTTAAATCAGAGATGAAGTGTGCAATAGATACCAATGGAGACCATGGGCACCAAAGAGTGACTGAGGAACCGAGGGCAATTACTTTGGTGGAAAAACTATCCCTGGACTGGATGTCTTCTCCTTGTCCTTCCATGTCTATCTCCAGACTTTACACCTGCTCTCAGCTCCCAGAGGCTGACCTGCATGGAGCATCAACAGGCTCCTCTCCTTCGTCCTGTGCTTTTGGGTTGGGCTTAGCCATTGGTTTCCTGATAGGACTCTGATAGATAAAATCTCTAAGGCCCATGTCTGTATATGAAGGACAGGACCCATCAATATAAAACTTAGATTTATTCTGTATTGTTCCAAAGGACAGAAACAGGTTAGAAGTAGCGGGAGGAACAGTTCATTTTCTATGAAAAAAAATATTTCCAAGAATTAAGGTTTTCTATACATGAATTGGGCTATCTTGCAAGAAAGTGAATGCCCTTCTAGATGGTATTCAAGTCAAACTTGGACAACCCGGGAGGTTGGGGAAGGATTTATATTTTAGGAATGAGGTCAGACTAGATAATCTCTAAGGCTCTTTCTAGATTTGAGCATCTATGTATGTTACTATAAATATCCATCCCAGTCAAGAACTCTCTCCTCCCCTTTCACATTCTTTTCTATTTTACTTCACTTTCTTTTTTTTTTAACTCCCTGAGAATCTAACAAAGTTTAAATTAAACTTGCTTATCTATGTTAGAGAGCTAGGGTCAAGCAGAACAGGGATTAAGATAAGAAATTGGCAAATATTCAATATTTACAGCTGGAAAAGAGGCTCTGTACGCACCCTGTTCATCAGTATACAAACACGGTTTGTTTCCCATGCTTTGCACTCTCCTGACCTTCTTCATCCTGTGCCCTCTGGAGCAAATGGCTCCAACGGCAATTTTTATGTACTCCAAAGTCTTTGTTTTACTCTCAGTCAGTACTCAAAATTGGGGAGGGTTTTGTCATTTTTATAAAGAGAGACATTTTAATTTTATTGAAACAGCCTTAGATTCTCCAAAAAAGCCTCCTTAAACTTAGACTGAAACCTATCCACTCTGTCCTCTAAAATCAAAGGTGGCAGCCTTAGGCTTGCATAGTGTGTGTCAGCCATGCTGTGAAGGGAGAACGGCTAGGAGAATTCCAAAATGTAGGGTGGGCTTTCTTTTATAAATTTTCTCTAGGTCAACGTGGCTCAACTCCAACTGCAGCTGCAGGCTTGACATATTCCACAAAACAATGAGATCCAGTGGCCCCTGACCCCAAACCCATCCATCTTCTAAGAGTGAAATTCTGGCTGCCCAGGAGTAAGGATCCAGAGAGGGCTGGTCCAAATGATCTGCTCTTCTCTGCCTGGCTCCGGGGAAAGCCATTCTGGCCCAAGGCAATGCTCATTCTGGATAGCTATAATTCTTAAGAATTATGAGCCCAGTTTGGGCTCGTATCTTTTGGGCATTGAAACCCTCCAAACCTCTTCCAACTTCTTAATTTATTCTAGAACTCCCAGCCAGGAGATGATCTTCACGGGGCCAAAGTAGAATCTCCAGGCAACGAAGACATGACCTGCCCATCTCCACTATCCCGGGACTGAAGGTAGGAAGAGGAGAGGAGAGGAGGGTTGGTCAGCAAGTGGTGTAGTCTGAACTCTTCCAGCACTGGCGTCCGTTTAGCCAACCCTACTCACCCCTCCAAAACTGTGTCTTGAAAAGAATCAAGCCAAATGAGAGAGATGCAGTTTGGATAAATGAAAACACACCAAATGTATCTTCATTTGGAGTAAAGTGGAGCAGCACCCGGGAGACAGTAATCCTTGCATCTTTGCTAAGGAGGCCTCTGTACCCAAGAGTGTGGCAGCTAGAACAGGTCACCTGCATACCACGTTTTCCGCGGTGCTGCATAGATACTTGACGAATGAAAAAAAAAAATGAGTGAACTCAACACTTGAAAGGCAGCCCTAAATCAGGAAGTTAAGAGCCTGAGGTTCTAGCTCCAGGCGTTTTACAAAGGAACCGGGTTAAGGACAGATTACTTTTCCTCCTTGGGCTTTCAGGTCTTTCTGGTAAAACCAAAAGCTTGGGCCAGATGGATCTGGGGTCCCACTAAACTCAGTGTTTGAATTCTCTGATATGCATTTAGAGTTACTTTCCCATGACATTATGGAATCGAAAATGACATAATTTCCGTTTAATGAATCTGTGGGTCTCCCTTAATTTTCAAAAGAATTTAGCAACCTGAAAAAACTTGCCACGCCTGCTGCCTACACTCTGCCCTAAGAGATGCGTAGAGCTGAATGGAACCACTTCTGTGTCTGCAGGCCAAAAGTTCCTTTTCAGTGAGCGGTAGGATTTTGTTGGCCCTCCTGCGAACAGAACTCCAGCGTGGGCCAATGACGACATGCAGCCGAAGAGCGGGGTTGGGGGAGGGGGGATGCAGAGAGTGAAGGAATTCTAAGGGCATTTCATTTCCGATATTTTCAAAGTATCCTTTATCGTTATATTTTTTTTCTCGCTTTGCTGTTTTGCAAAGGCTATATAACTTTCCTCTGGTTTCAACCAGGTTAGGGTGATTTTAAAGGACTCTTCGTTGATCTAATGACAAGTGTAAACTTTTTAGAAAGAAAGCACTATTTGGACTCGGGGGTGACAGCAGCGGTGTGTTGTCATTGTGCCCAGGAAAGACTACTTACCCACACACTGGTTCCACTGGTAGTGCTGGAGGTAGCCCTGTGGGCAGCTGCACCGATAGCCCCCGATGATGTTCTGGCAGCCGTGCTGGCAACGGTGGTTCCCTTCGCACTCGTCCACATCTGGGAAGGGGGGGAGGGGTAATTTTAGCAAGGCAACTGACCCCCCACCCTAAAAAATTATTCTACCACCAAAACGTCAAAAATACGTGCCCTGGAGCTTTTGAGAAGCCCAAGGAGGAAAACATTCAGACATTCCTGCTAATGCCTACAAATGGAAATGACGAAGAAATTAAGGTAAGGCCCAAGAGCATTCTATGGGATAGCTGTGGGAAGTGTTTGTATTTGCTCATTTGTGCCAGGATCAGAAACTAAAAGATGTCAATACAGAAAGGAAATCCTAAAAAAAAATAATTTAGAATTTTAATTACATATTATCAGAAGAGTTATTCTTCATATATTTAATCCACATTAAGGGAATCCTTTTAGGACTCTGGACCCAGTGACTAGAATATGAATGAATCAAATGCAGGAACCGAGCTATTTTTCTTGACTAGTTCATGCCCTAGTAGGTTACACTACTTAGCAGAAAAAGCCTTGAGATATGGAGGGAAGGCACATGTTATAGACCTGGTCAAGCATGAGACCAAAGATGGATCTCTAAGGTATGATATCTGTGCCAACCCAGCAAAATATTTCCCATCTTCAGTTGCTCAGTTCTCCCTGTGCTCAATTCTGAGATCTCATAGAGGAGGAGAATGAAGAGTTTGAAAGTCACCCAGGCTGCCTCCGCCAGGGCCCAGCAGCTACATCAAGCTGAGGACCCTACCCACCTTCACAACTGGCGCCACTCTGATCGAGCGAGAACCCCCGTTGGCATTCACAGGTGAAGCTCCCAGGAGTATTCTGGCAAATACCCTTAGACCCACATAAGTTGATATCAGAAGTGCATTCGTTGTTATCTAGAAGAAGCGGTGAGGGAAAAGAATTAAAATCCACTGAAGCTCTCTTTGTGTTGTTTAAAAGGAAGACAGGGGGAGGATTCACTCAGAAAAGGCCAAATAAGGCCAATAACTTTTCACATACAGGTGCGTGCGCGCACACACACGTACTCACATATTCTTTTTTGACTTGTTTATCTTCTTACTCCAATAGCAGAGGAACTAGAAAACAACTCGTCAAAGGGATAGGTGCATTTCTGGTAGGGTACTCCCCTGTCCCACTTACCGATGCAGGCAGTATGGTGCTGCGTAAATCCGGGAGGACATTTACACGTGAAGCTGCCAATGGTGTTCACACACAGGAACTGGCAGTTGTGTTGTTTGGTGGCACACTCGTCAAGATCTGTGAAAAATGTAGGATGAGGATCGGGGTTGAACTGACCTGTACGTCTCAAATAACCGTGGCCAGAAGAGCCACGCGGCACATGGCTAGGAAGAACCCGGGAGGTAAGGGTTTGGAAGATGAAATGTGCTCTCCGTGGAGACCAAAAAATGTAGCTCTTTGGGGATCCAAGGAAATCCCAATTCCCTTTCGCTAGAGGAATGTAGGAATTTCTCAACAAAGGCATTTCAAATAAATTGTGACATTTTAAATAAACTATAAAATGAAGTAAAAGATTAGGGATTCTCATAATTTTCCAAAGCAATGAAAAGATCTCTTCAAGTTGAAATGCAAAAAGAAATGTTGAGGCTGGAAATTAATTTGCTTAGTTTTTTTTTTTTTTTTTTTCCCTTTTACGTTCACGGTTTTGAATCTGCTCAAATGAGGTGTTCAACCAAACCAAATCCAACCAAACGGATTTCTTTTCTTAGAGTGTCTCCTTTGGTTAAAATGCAACTGAGCAATCCAGAAGGAAACAAAGGGAAGAAAAAAAAACCTCACTCTGATACGCTAAGAGCACATTTAAAAACTGCCTACAGTATTTATCCCACATTGTTTTCCGTATCTCGATAAAATCCTCCACTTTGACCAGGCTTCTTTCCTCATTGCCGGAACTTCCAGGCTCCTTCTCAACTACATTGCTATTTAAAGACCTCAAGAGATACGAAGTATGTTCCAGCTTTTAGTTGAATTTTAACAACAACAACAAATCACGGTGTATCCAGGAACCAATCTACCTTCCTTCTTCCCTCCCTCTTTCCCTTGCTTCCTCGCAGCCTTGTCTGGTTACTGCACGCAGAGCTGTGCTCGAAGCTGCAGAGGAGTGCCAGTTGCTGGCTAGAGTAACACCTGGCGTGGACCTCAACCAAAAGAACTCCCCCAAGCCCCCATATTTCTCCCAGTGCTGACTTCTCTTAAAATGTAGCCAACCCCACCACGTTCTTTCCACCACTGCGGGGCCTGCTGTTCCTGCTTTACTGGTTTCTGCATGATTGGCGGCTCTGCGCCTCCTGCCAGTGGGGTGGCCTCCCCTCTCTCTGACCCAAGGGGCCCTGCTAGAGCACCGTCCCATGGTTGCTGAAGCTTACCTGCACACAGGTGAGGGAGACAGCTCCGCGGTTTCTTACACTGTTTTCTAACAGCAACACTTGCTGTTCTCACCTCCAAGAACATCTTATCTCCCCTTCTCCCCTCTTATCTGGATCCTACCCGGCTCTCATGGGGGAAGTGCTGGTCCCACATCTCCCCCCCCGACCCCACCCTCCGGGCTATCCTTTGAGCTTCTTTCCTGTCAGTTTCAGTAGTATATGTATCTGCACCACTGGGTTTGATCTTTAGTCCTACATGCCAAGTATGTGGAAGAATCTAGACCTCATGAGAACAACATGAGCAAGGGACTTAGGTTGTGAGGGGATCTGTAAGAATCCCGCTGCTGCTCTGCCCACTCCTGAAACCATAAAGAGAGCATCACTGGTGCGTTCGATACATTGTAAAAAAAAAAAAACAAACAGTTACCACTATACATTTACTTTCCATTTTTCATCTCTTAATTGCTAGACATTTTTGAGGATTTTCTGCCCCCACAGGCTGGAAAAATGCTGTAAATTTGTTTTGCTTGGGGCAGATAATATACACAATGAGAGATTTTCTAATTTGGTTCTCTATTTACATGAATAAGTTTATGGCTCTGAGTTATAGCCTCACACTGCCCAGAGCTCACTGTGATCCACAGATGGAGAATAAGTTCTGTGTTTGAGAAGAACAAAGCTGTAAACAATTCTTTTATTGAGCTAGAATTTTTAAGTAGGTCTCTCAACTTCCTCTCCCCAAATTACAGGATTATATAGGATTTGTGCTGCATAGGAAAACCTCAGGCATTGTTCATTCTGCCATCCTATGTTACAAGTCTCTTAACTCTCTCCTTCCAGCAGACACAAGAAGGGGGTTGAGGGTCCTACTTCCCTCTGCTCTCCACTTCCTCTCTACCTCACCATTCAACTTCGCTTACTTTCCTTTTACGCTGTCAAGGCTTCACAGTAGAAACGCTCTAACCCTTGTTCTGCCCTCTGGTCTCCACATCCTTCTCTAAATCCCTCCTTTTAAAAATTACCCTTAAGTTTGATTTACCTGTGCTATTCACTCAATCTGTGAAGTTCTTACTGTTGAGGAAGATGTTTCTAGGAGTAAATTTACACCAACAGAATTTTGCAAAGGATAACCTCTGGTTGAAGATGGATTTCTGCATAGAGTTCTGCTGTTTAATTCTTTGTGATATTTATGGCTCAGATAAGGTCATGGAGGGCAGGAATGGCCCTCTTTAGCAGAACAAAAACCTAGACGAAGTGTTTACTTAATTAGGCATAGTGCGTTCTAGGCACCAATTAATCTGAGGCAGGACAATGCCAGAGACCTGGGCTCTATAGTTGTTGAATAGCTTGACTACATCAATAGAATAAATAGAAAGCAGAAAGGAAGTAGTCAATTAGTATCTGTACCCACCTGAGCCTTAGACGTCTGGCCCCACAGTCTCTGAGACCCTCATGGGCAGCACCCATGGACGCCCAAGGGGCAGGCATCGAGAATGGCTCCTGCTGCCACTGCACACCCTCCCACCCCACCCCCCGCCGCAATCTCCCTGGCCTCAGCCTCCAGCCATCCACCACAGGAAGTAGGTGGCAGGGAGATCCCAGGGAGGCATTAACCCCAGGGAAGCACTTCTTGCCTGTGGAGAGCTTGCCTATGGATTTCTCAAATGCACAGGGAATGCAACAATGTGCCCAGGAGGGAGGTGAATGGGTGCAGGCAAATTCTACTTTACCTTTGCAGCTCCTTCCATCCTCCTGCAGAATGTAGCCTTTCGGGCAAGAACACTGGAAACTCCCTTCTGTGTTTTTGCAGATAAAATTGCAGGGTTTGGGGGCCTGGTTGCACTCATTCAGATCTATGATCAAAAAGATACTGTGTGACTGTCCATCTAAAATGATGCTCAGTACCCACAGGGTCTAACAAAGAACTTCATTGTCTTAGGTTTTCCTATGAAATTATAGAAGCTTTCTAGATGTTTGGTTTGAGGATTTTTTATTTTTTCCCATAATGTACAATTTCCACTCGGAATAAACCTGGACACAAAAAACAGAGCACTTACCTACACAGGAAGTTCCAGTTATATCTGGAGTATAGCCATTTTTACATAGGCAATGATAGGATCCTCTGTCGTTGACACACTCCCCGTTTCGACAAACGTCATGAATAACCTTGCATTCATCAATATCTGTTAATTTAACAGAGATTAAAATAAGAAAGATGTTATAAAATGGGCAACATCAATATGTAGGGGTGGCCTTACTGTAAATACTAATAAATTATGTTACTATCTCATGCACCTAAGAAATTAAACCAAAGGGATGACAGCATCCACTTCATAGGTAATGGTAATTATCCTGAAAGGCAAATGAATAACTGCACCGGACGACAATATAATAACCCATCAGGCCAGGGGAACACTTTAAAGATAATCGGTTTTCTAAATGTATAGTTTTTCCCCTCTGGGTCCATGGGCACCGGTCTCATCCAGACATACTCAGCTCCTTGCTCTACCTCATGCCATCAAGCTTGCCTCCTACTGACATCTCATAAATGGTGCACAGCAGTAGGATTTTTTGACAAGAAAATCCCATCTTTTTTCTAATAGTGCATGTCCGAAATAAGGAGGAAGGTTTCCCTCCATTATTTTTGCCGTATTTAAAGCTAATCCTGAAAAATCTCAAGCTGCATAATATTGGGGAAATGGGACCAAACTTCCTTTGGTGAGGGAAGCACTAGGGCTCTGGGGTGGATCCCTGGGCGGGGTTTTTGCAGCCTGATAAGGAAGAGAGAGCCTTATTCACAGCTCCACCGCAGGGAGAAAGATCTGGTCGCTATGCACTGTTGAGCACTGAAGCAGCTGTCCTTCCACATCGTGACCCATCTATCTCCTTACTGCTCAGTGTGGTGCCAATACCAAATGAGTTCTTAGCCTTCGATTGCCAAACGATCATTTTATTCCAACAGATGTTATTTATCCTAATTCTTTCGAGTTTCCTCTGAAATGCAATTTTGCCTGCCCTCCCTGGTCTCGAGAAGCGAGTCTTTTCCACCATCTCATTTTCTCATCCTTGGAAGAAACATCAGTTGCTTTCAGGTCACCCCGTCTAATCCAGTTCTGTGTCTTCCCACATCCAGTTCTGTGATTCTACCTTTAGCCACATCTTTCCAACATCCACATAAACCCTGCTTACTCTCCTTCCTCCCCTCTCCCTTCTGATTCCTTCCCAAGGAGCTGGAGAAGTCTCTCTCCCTTCTCGTTTACGAGGCTGGAAACAAGTGCAGCTGCTGCTGAGGATCACAGGCCCGGAGCTTCTCTGGAGCGGCCTCACACGCTGCGACAGCCTCCCCAAGTCTCCCAGGTGAAAGCAGCCGGTGCTTTTCCAGAGGCAAATGGGTTTTAATTGCCAGAATATCAGCATCGTCTATACTTCCTTCATGCAGCATATTTCAGCCAATTTTACAAGTTAAAATGCTTATCGGTGGACTAGTCTAGGAATTTAGGGATCATTTATGCCATGGTTTTTCTAACAAATTGACACTCTGAGTAACCAATAACTGACAACAAGCTTCTGTTTAAAAATTTGGGGACTCCTTGTGATGCAGAGGCAGGAACCCAAGCACACACAGCTTTGGCAACCTGGCCTTGAACATCTAAAATACCATAATAAAGGGTTTCGGTTGACATAAAGCATGCACTCAGCCTAAGCCCATACTGCAGATTCCGTACTCTCAACTGTTTTTCATAAAACAAGCAGATTCCCTGCAAGTATTTTTGGACCATAAGTGTTACCTGCTCCACTGGTCATAAGTCAGAACGCAAGGAAGTACCTGCTCCATTGGTCATAAATCCTCGGCCATGGGGGCAGAGTTTTTTGAAGGCCACAGTGCCCTGGAAGGGGCAGATCTCACAGTGGGGGCCCCAGCCTCTTCCTCCATCACAGCAGCATTCTGACTTGGTGACAGGGTTCCTGTTGCTCGAGCCGATCTGACACATGTTTTGGAGCACCTCCGTGAAGCAGTACCCTTCCCGGTTGTCTGGAAGGGACATTATATCGCAAAGGGGACTTGAGGGAATTTGATGAGCATGACAAAGTATATTAAGAATGTGGTCAAATATAAAACCCAAAAAGGATGTAAACACTTTACCCTGGGTGAGGAGAAGCGAGAAGGGAAAGCTGGAAACAGCAGTAAGAGAGAAAGGATGACGTCTGAGGGAAACAAGACAAGAAATTCATTAAGTGGCCCACGTAAGGTGACAACTCTCTCTGCTCCCTGAAATATGGAGAGGTGGTCATGCTATCGAGAGAGAGGAGCAGAAAAACACACGGAAACAGATCCTCAGCACCAAGGGCTTCAAAAGGCAGCAGAGAAAGAAATTCCAAACCAGTGATTCATTGATACACTTAGCAAAGGAAGAATTCAGCTGCGGGGTGGTGCTGAGCCCCATGGACAAATCACAGTCATTAGTCCCTTCCAAAATAGGAACGTGCCTCAAATTTTAACCATTTCTATTATTTCAGATGAGAGATCAGGGTGCCAAGCGTCCCAGTGTGAAGGGGGGCGGGGGGGGGGGGGGAAGTGTGTGGGCTGCGAAAGCATCCGGTCGTCTGCACTCACCAAGGCACTCGTCCTGAGCCGGGCTGGCGGTGAAGCCGGCATTGCACTCGCAAGTGTAGCTGCCCCGTGTGTTGAGGCAGCGCCCATTCTCACAGATGCCTGGCTTGGTCTGACACTCATTCTCATCTGTGGGGTTTCGTGGAAAGAGCAAACACAAGAGCAGTCATGCCACCCCTTCGCGCAAGGATGGAGTCTTTCTTTTTTTTAGTTCGCGAATAGGTAACCGTCTCCCGTGGTTCCCAATTCAAAAGATATAAGAGTATTCCTCAAAAGTGCCCCTTCCTCCCTTCTTCCTCAGTCACCAGACTCCCGTCCTGGGAGGCAACCCTGTGTTACTGCCAGTTTCTCACGTATCCTAGAAATGGATTTGGCACATACAAGCAAATGTGTGTGTGTGTGTGTGTGTGTGTGTGTGTGTACACCTCTGTCCTTTAAAAAACATACTTGATGGTATTTTGATATACTTAAATGTAGATGACTGCAATTTAGGTACACATACACTTTCCCACTTGATAAAATTACAATTTTCTATATCTGTCCATAAAAAGTATTCCCAAAGGATTATTTCAAGTGAAGGGGAAAAAAAAAGATCACACATTAGAGAAATGTTATAATACTTCATCAGAATAATGTCTGCGATGGGTCAGTTTTGACCTGAGAATTGGTCTATACCTAATCTTCCAGTTCAACATAGATTACATTTATTGTAATACTTTAACAATATTATCGAGAAATAATCATAATCCAGTCTCTCAGGTTTAAAAAAAAAGCATTAAGACAAACTGGAGATTCTTAGAATTATCTGATGATTTTTTAACAGATTGAGCCACCCAGGCATCTCATTCTGATGATTTTTTTTAGAAAGATCATAAATAAAGTGACTTGCTTAGGTGCATCCCATGCAGAATAGTTCTGAGCCCCCAAGGCAGGGATCTCATAATGAGAAGCAGAGTTGGAAGGTGACAGCTACAGGACTGTTGAGACAGGCTAAAAATCCTGATGCCCACGTCATCCCCAGACCAATTAAATCAGAGCGTCTGGGGTGGGACCTGAGTTTTCCAAGTGATTCCAGTGGGCAGCTGAGGTTGAGAAACACTGAGCCTGGAAGAGCTGGTGTGTGTTCCTATGTCCAAATGCTTTTTCTGTGCTTTTAAAGTCTGCTCTTCAATTACTGTTTAATTCTAGATTTTACAAGGTAAGGGGAAAATGAGGTTCTTGACTGACAACATAAGATTTCTTTTTCTGGCATCACTGATTATTAAAAATGGAAAGGAAGCATGTGGGAACTTTCTAAGAATTTTCTCCTGTATTGACTGTTCAAACCAGAGGTTGGGAAACTTTAAATTGTAGTAAAGTTATAGTATTACTGTATTATATGTAATAACTATTTTAGGTTTTGCAGGCCATATGATCTCTGTTGCCTTCACTCTCTTCTTCTCTGCCATTGTGGCATGAAAGAGCCATGGACAATGTCTGAATGAATGGTTACAGCTATGCTGCAGTATGACTTAATTTACAGAAATAGGCGGCAGGCTGCAGGCTGGATTTGGCCCCCCGGGCCGTGGTTTGCCCGTCCCTAGTCTGAAGCTGTGGTTTTCAGTGGAGGATCCACATTACAGTCCCTAGGAAGCTTTAAAAAATACCAGGGCCCAGGGCCCACTCTAGACAAGAACAGATTCCCTGGAGGAAGAGCCCACTGGTTTAATGCTACTCCCAGTTCAGAGGGACCGGGCATCTGTCATTCAATGTCAGGGCGCTAACAGCAAAGCTGGGACAACTGAAAGACATTCCAATGTGGTGAAGAGAACCTAGCCTGAAACAACAAAAAGTATAGGAGTAAAGAAAGACGCAGAGGAAACACCTGGTGCCAAGTCCTGGCAGCAACATGGGCTGAGAAGGTATAACAAAGGCCGGCTCGGAGGGAGAGAATGATGGTGCTTCAGGAACTCAGAGATAAGCAAGAGGCAAGGGGCTCTCCAAGGGAAACCGTGACATGAGGGAACAGAGGGAAGATGGCACTGGCCAAGAAGAACACATTGCCCACAGGGACTTGGATGCCAAGTTACTTCTGTCCCTTGTCACCCGACTCGCTCGAAGCTCCTTGGGCCGGGACCTGCTTACCTACGCAGCCCTCTCCGTCGGGCCTCCGCTGGTACCCAGGCCCGCAGATGCAGATGTACGTGCCGATGAGGTTCTTGCACTCCATCTGCTTCTCAGTACAGTCGTGTTTGCCTTCCTCACACTCGTCCTCGTCTGGAGAGAATGTGCACCCACGAATTAGAAAAGAAGCTGTGCTAATTTCCTGCCTTTTAAGCATGAGATGGTATCAGGTCATCAATTTTCATTTACACTTCTTTCAGTGTTAAGCTGTTTCCTTTTGTCTCATGGGCATTGGCCTCCTCGGATTGGGAAGGGGTCTTCTCACCTACTTTGAACTTGCAATGAAATTATTACCTAACTAACTGTAACCCCTTCAAAGGTGGGAAGCGTGACTGTTAATTCTTTTTGATGAATTCACCTAAAAAGTTCTTCTATAAAACTTTCATAATATAACAGCATTATAATTACAATATAGTATAATAAACCTAAAGCTTCCATTATATAACAATTATAATAACATATCATCTTATGTAGTATTAATATGATATATGATTAGATTATTAATATGATTAGAATAATCATTGTATGATGAAAATTTTAGTTTTTATACTTTGAGGAAAAGACAAACATTCACAAATATCATATTCTCTCCTGGTTCTTCCTTCCTTCATTTCCTTTCTTCTGGTGCGGACAGGTCTTCCTCATCCCTTATTGTCCTATTGCATTTCCCTCTCTTTATCCTTCTCCTTTACATGGTCTGAGCTGAGAAATTTGGACTTATCCTGCATGTGATGTAGAGCTCTTGGTTAGGGAATCTGTTCACCTTCAAGAAAAGTCCTATTTAGGTCATCTGAAGAGAACAAGTAGCTGCTCATTTAAGACCTTGGAGGAGCAAATCCGTGCTCTTCAAGGAGCCCCATGATTTACCTAACTTTGTACAGCAGAGCCTCGTCCAGAGCCACAGTAATTGTAGGTGCTCAGTAAGCATTTTTAATGGAAATGATTTAACTAAAGTAGACTCCATATGCTACCCCCATCCTTGGAAATAACATCCCTTAGTGATGGGGATTTAAAAAGTATTATTTAATTAATATTATCATACTATGGGCAATGATGACCCCATATTGTCCATGGAGTATAGCAGAGTTCCCTGATTCCCAGCCTTTCTCTACTGATAGATGTTTAGAGAGACATTTCCCATCATAGATAGAGTGAGAGCCCCCCGGGTTAGATGACCTTTAACACAGATTTCTCACCTTTGCACATCCTTCTATCTTCTCTCAGAACATATCCAGCAGGACATTTGCATTCATATGACCCATAAGTGTTTACACACCGGAAAGCACAGAGCAGAGGATTCTGGGCACACTCATTTATATCTGCAGCAGAAGGTAGCATGAAAATAATGGATCATGGGCATCAACCAAAAAAAAAGTCTATTTTTATCAAAAGTTGAAATGCTTCATTGTCATCAGCATGGATGCACCAAGCAATCTCTGGTTTTCAAAGCATCATAAAATGAGTTGGTTATTTTACAATTGGTATAGGCCCGGGGGTTGTGGGTCCTGGTTCTCCTAGCACAGTCCCAGTTCTGGCTTATTGTCCTGGTATAATTATTAAAGTTATTTAGACAGATGGGATATGATAGACCACCCTACATATAGGGAGCATTTCTGAAATTCTGGCTTTGAAGTGTCAAGCTGACCACTTGCCGTTCCCTAGAGTCACATAGCGTGGGAATCAGTTTTACCCCATTCAGTCAAAACAACTGTCAACTCAATTGCAGTCAGAACAGAAGCAGACCCATCCAGTATTGTTAACCACACCCCTTTCCCCATAGAAAAGAGGCTCCTGTGAAATAACAGTGATTCCTGAGCCTAAGCAAATGGTATTCTGAATAATTTTACACTTTCCTTAAATAGGAATGACTTTACCATTAATAGATAAAAGAGATTTCTACAGATTCCATAGTTTGGAATCAGCAGAATATGTTTTGAAAAAGCAAGGTTAAAACAGGCCATCTTGATTATCATGTTTCTTTCTAAGTCCAGGGATGCTGACTGAGAACATCAGTGAGACCCCAGATCATATTTAGTCATAGCCTTTAAAAATTCAGCAACAACTAGGACAATGGGTATTGATAGGACCTATCTCTAATGAAAAGCTCACTTTCATACCATTGTTATCCTCTACCTTCTCCTCACCTTCATTCTCTTATGTGACCAGTGGTCTCGACTTGAGAGTGTATCAGAATTACTTGGAGGGCTGCTAGGCTCCACTCTTCAAGTTTCTGATTCAGGAGGTCTGGGATGAGGTCTGAAAGTCTGCATTTCTAACAAGTTCCCAGGTGATGCTGATATGCCTGATCCAGGGACCACCCTTTGAGACCCACTGTTCTAGACACTCCCTTTCCTTCCCTTCTCTCCATACATTGATCCTACTAGACATACTGGCAATTACTGCTTACAGAGTATAGATAACATCTTTTGCTGTGATTGCCCCCAGATGGCTATAGGATGTTGGTGGTTTTGTCAGTGTGCAGATGTTTCTATGCGTAGAAAAGAAAAAAGAAAAAGAGAGGGAGCATGGGAGATGAAGAAAGAAAAAGAAGGGGAAAATGGAAAATAAGAAAGAAGGTTGCAAACAAGATGGGAGTTGTATCTAAATACTTGTAATGGGGAGACACCAAAAAGAACTCTGCATATTATACAGTGTGATTTGTGCCATGAACCAGAAGAATAATGGTATGGCCCATCAGGCCTAGATGTTCTTTATTCTGTATACCCTAAGTGGCATTTAGTATCAACAACAGTAATCACCCAACTACTGTCTCCATGATCAGAACACGTAACCACAACTTTTCTGCAAAGAGGCTTACCTTCACAAGTCATCATTGGACCAGGCTCAAATCCCTCCTCACAGGTACATTCAAAACCTCCAATCACATTCTTGCAGGTTCCATTTCCACAAGGATTGCCCACAGAGCATTCATCAGTATCTGCAAGTGACCAAGAGTGTATACAATACATGATGAATGAAGACAAAAATGGGCGTGGACTCAAATAATACCTCTCACTCTATTGGGGTACTTTGATCTGTGGCATCTTGTTTGATCCTCATTCTGCCTTTACAAGAAAGGAGTGCACATGTCAGGCGCCTGGGTGGCTCAGTTGGTTAAGCGACTGCCTTCGGCTCAGGTCATGATTCTGGAGTCCCGGGATCGAGTCCCGCATCGGGCTCCCTGCTCAGCAGGGAGCCTGCTTCTCCCTCTGACTCTCTTCCCTCTCGTGCTCTCTATGTCTCATTCTCTCTCTCTCAAATAAATAAATAAAATCTTTTTTTAAAAAAAAGGAGTGTACATGTCTTATCTCCACAGATTTATAGCTGTGAAATTTGACCTGCTAAGTGGCAGTGGCACTAACAGTGACAGTATCTGGGCTTCCAGCCCTCCTAGTGCTCTTCTCCTGAGCTTCTCCAGCCTCCCATATTATGTATGAAGAGCTAAATCGACCAGGAATAGATGCTCCAAGGGTTAAAGCAAGACTGCTCTCACAAGTCAAAAGTTTTCACTTACATAAAGCTAGAAATACATCTCCAGTCTGGCCTTACATTACATCATTCTCCAAAAAGCCTTAAACATGATGGATTTTTGCCAGCTATAAAATAGAAGACTAAGCTTACACAAAACGAGAGACCAGAGGTTAAGCAAAATTAATACACTGGATAAAATCAAGATTCAAGAAGATTTTTTTGTTGATTCTGTTGAAACCAGATGGTTTACATTAGGCAGAAGAAAAGCTAGAAAGAAATATGTTTAGGGTATGATCTCTGTAAACAACCATGGAGAGAGAACAAGTCTTAGGAGGACTAAAAAATATCTATGCCTCCCAACCCATCCATCTAGAATCCTGACTGTTCTTCTGACACATTTCTTGGGGGGAGAGTGTCTTCCTTTGGGAAAGGGAAATTTTTGAGAAATAACATTGTAATCTTAGTTCTTTAGGATATGGACTAGTGATGGACTATCATCAGGGTTACATCTTCTGTTGGGTTCTGAGTCAAACAGTGAAGGCAAGAGGCTGTGGTAGAGAGACTTCGGTGAGCAGGCTCATTTAGCATGCACACAGGAACACTAACTGAAGATTCCGAAGAGAAAACATTGACAACTTTGCTTTTGTTTTGCTATGAAATTGCATTTCACTGTCCAGAATATTATATCTCTTTTGAGTTCATAAAAATCACATTGAGTTTTAGAGCTGCAGGGTAATTAGGAATAAGTTAATCTATTTGTATAATATGCCATTCTAAGGCCTAGAAAGACTAAGGAATTTGCTTACGCTTCATGGTAATAGCTGCGGGTGAAATTTGAGAGGGACAGATATAAAACTTGGATTCAATTTTGTGTTAGCAGGCATCAAGAGGTCAAAGGTCAGGCATCGCCACTCTTTGAAATTTTAATAAGAGAGCAAAAACAAGAGGAGTTTACATTATGTACATAGCCTTTCACATTACTAAATGTAATAAAATCTGGATGAATGTTGTATTTTACATATTGAGAGAATAAGATTATGACCATTAATTTTTTTTTAATTTAAAAAATAGACGATAATGTTTTCCTTTCCACCATGTCTTCAGATGTATCCAGTGTCTTCCCCAATAGACTGTAAGGTCCATGCAAGGAAGAGACATGTTGGCTTGGGTCACTGCTGTAGACAAAGAGCGTGGGACATGGGGCACTCAACTAGTACTGCAGATGAATGATGCATGAATGAATGCACAAAACTTACTTCTGTCCCAATCCTGGTACTTATGCTTCCTAGTGTGAAAGCTCTATGGCCTAATTCCGAAGTTGGAAAATCCCTCTGGAAGAAACAGATTTATTACTCACCGACACATTCATTCCCTTCCAGAATGTAGCCAAAGGGACACTCGCAGCGGTAGGAGCCGTCCGTATTGATGCACTGCCCATGTTTACAGACATCAGGTTCTTTGCACTCATCCATATCTTATGCAAAGGAGAAAAAAATTAGTGAATAACAAGGTACTGTTTTTTATTTTATTTTATTTTTTTTTTTTAAAGATTTTATTTATTTATTTGAGAGAGAATGAGAGATAGAGAGCACGAGAGGGAAGAGAGTCAGAGGGAGAAGCAGACTCCCCGCTGAGCCGGGAGCCCGATGTGGGACTCGATCCCAGGACTCCAGGATCATGACCTGAGCCGAAGGCAGTCGCTTAACCAACTGAGCCACCCAGGCGCCCACAAGGTACTGTTTTTTAAACACAAAGGTAAACTATGATCATTTCAGCATCTAATCAATGAAATATCTAAGATTACAATATTACCATACAGTACAATAATATAATTGGTATCTAAATGAAAAGTAGAGCTTTATTTTACAAGGTAAGTGTGGATAAATAAGAACAGCTGGAGCGGTGTCTGGGTGGCTCAGGCAGTTGAGCGTCTGACTCTTGATTTCTGCTCAGGTCATGATCTCAGGGTCACGGGGTGGAGCCCCATGTTGGGCTCTGCACTCAGTGGGGAGTCTGCTTGAGATTCTCTCTCTCCCTCTCCCTCTGCTCCTCCCCCTGTTCATGCGCACGCTCTTTCTCTCAAATAAATAAATAGATAGATAAATAAATCTTTAAAAAAAAATAAAAGGAAGAACGGCTGGATAAAGGGCAGGGAAGAGGCTGGTTAAGAATATTAAGAAATGCTGGGAATCCAGCGCAGGCCACTTACCAATTGCAGAATCATCAGGCCCCACAATGATGCCACTTCCGTAGGGACAGATCTGGCGGAAGGCCTCTGCGGTACAGACGAACACTTGTTAGTAGACAGACCAATGGCAATTAGCTACAGGCTGCTTCCCACACAACGTGTGGTGGCCAGATTGCCACATGCTGCACATATCGGGAAACAATGAACGAGAAAAGCCCTGATACCAGGGAAAGTGAACAAGGCTCCCAGAGTTGGAGTGCCTACTACTTGGGCAGCTCCGATTCATAGCACATTTCGGAAGAAAATAACTACCCAGCTCCTGAGTTAAAATAATTTTAATGAATATTTTATGTAGACTTAGAGTTAAATTGTCTTATCTTTCCTGAAGGCCTAGGTACAACCCTTCTTATGTCATAACCAGTCGGCCCTATGAAGGGTCCAAAGAGAAATGCAGACGGTGGACCTACCATCAGGTTCAGTGGGGCACAGCTCACAGGGATCACCCCAACCTTCTCCCTTCAAGGCACAGCAGCATTCCTGTTTGGAGTGATTTCTGGATTTGGGTGATGAACATTTTCCTCCTTCAAACTTTGCATAACAGTAGCTCATTCGCAAATCTGCAGCACAAATCCAGGAGACCCTTTAGTTCCTTTCCTACCGCATCATTACTGTATAATACTGAATAAGAAACAATCCATCCTGTTAAATGTGTTCCCTTTTCATTATAATAGGAAGACTGTAACATAAGTGACTATGACAGAAATTGGGCTCAGATCTTTAAAGCCATAGGTGACTTTTTAGTAAGATCTGATGAATACATCTATGCGGCTTTCACTTTATTTCTCATTTCAGCGAATTTTCCAAAATAACCTGATGTGAATAACAAAATCCAACACTATCACATTTCAAAACTGAC
Source organism: Zalophus californianus (assembly GCF_009762305.2). Taxonomy (NCBI): domain Eukaryota; kingdom Metazoa; phylum Chordata; class Mammalia; order Carnivora; family Otariidae; genus Zalophus; species Zalophus californianus. Next base: position 89,879,883 of record NC_045600.1, read on the forward strand.
ATCATCAGTGACTTCAGGGTGGGGACATTCAGAAGTGGAATCATTCACAAGACCCCTGCATTGACAGCTGTGTTTGTGTGTTTTGGATAGCATTTAGCGAGTGTACTAGGTTAAGGTAGACCTCCCAGTTCTGGTACTTACTGTGCTATCACACTATGTTGTTTATTCTGGGTCCCCTAAGCCCGGAAACCAAAACCCCTGATTCCAGGCATAGAGTAAATAAAGATGTGGCAATTTTGTGGACTGGCAAAAACACGACAATAGTGGTCATTCGCTGAAGCAGCTACTGATGTAGTTGCTGTCTACAAAATGCACACGGAGCTCTCTGCAGATTTTGTACGTGTGTGTGTGCACACACAGGCAAGATGCAGAAGGTTGTTTAGCTCAACAGAGAGAAGGTAAAGAGGAGGGCAGGGAGATGGGTGGATAGGAGGCAGGATAACCTTTTTTTGAAAGAAGGTATTTCTTTAATATCAATTATTTTTTGGTGACAACATGGAAGATGGGATCTAGTTGCTACAAAATTCTCCAACATTGCTTGACATAATTTTGGAAATGGACTCTACCATTTCTTATAGAGCAAATTGGGTGGCTCTAAAAAATGAGCTCATCCAAAAGCCTGGAGTGTTTTCCCTCAGATTTGACGTCTAAAGCCTTGCAGACTCCTCTCTAGATACACAGAGGCTAAAATCTGCAGGTTTTAAGGAAATGCTTTCATACCCATTTTGTACAATTCCCCTTTCTTTCTTTATGATCAGGTATGCTCTCTCCTGTCACTGTTTCTCAACCCTAGATGGCATATTATGACATATTCTTACAGCCACTGATGCATTTCTGGTAAGACAATTTCAGAGCTTTTAGTTCATGACAAAGGAGACAATGTAAGAATAACTGAGTTGTCAAAGATCACAGAAGGAAAATTTTCATGAATTAAAGTAAAAATAACAATCAATCACTCACTCATATTTACCAGGCTCTAGTAAGTCAAACTCAGTTGGCCTTCTTCCCCAATGAATTTGTTCACCTTCTTCAACCAACTCTTCCAGATACATTTTCTTGCTAGTTTTTACTCTCCTTCCACACCTGTGAGAGCTAGGACTTAACAGGCACCTTTCGGAAAACTACTCTTCTGAAAGTCAAGTGCAATAAAAGCCACTCTTCATCCTGTGGCATGTCTGCCATCCAAATATTTGCTTTTAACAGATTATAGTTTCTTGAAGGACACTCTTTGATTTATTCTTCAAGTTCATTGTCACATACAATGTTCTCTGTTTATTATCTATATCTATAACTATCTTAAGGTATTATGTAGTGACTCCTCACAAAAATGTCTCAATATATTAAAATTCAATTGTCTCTGTTGTCTTCCAGCTTATAATGTTTCTTTTAAATCTAGATACATTCTCTTTTCCTTTTATGACCCTGTTCCATAAAGCAGCCTTGTCTCCCCACTACCACTCTACCATCCCGCCTCCTGAAAAAGAAAAAAATCTAGCCATTACACAGGCTCAAACACAGGAAGTTTACAGTGAGCCTAAGTGACAAACTCCCCTTCACTGAACTTTGTAAGTGGGAGTGGCCCATTTATATCTGTGGCTTTCAGGTACCGGGATCTGTTCAGCTGAGTCTTATCACAATTGTTCCTTCAAAAACATTACCTGTGGTTCTATGGAATTTTCTCATTTCATGGGCAATAGAAGCCTGACTCCTAATTTGTCACCTTATAAGTAAAACCCAGCTCTTAATTCCCTGGCTTCAGGAAAATTTGTGCCCTGTGGGAGATTTACATTTGCCTGTGGTGATTCTCTAGATTTGGTTTATGAATCAAAGGTGCCTCGCAATGGGAAAGAGAGCTGTGCTTGCCCACACACTTGCACTAGGACTCACTAGGATGCCTGTTTCCCAGTCCATCTACAAAGAGCCCTTAATGACCTTTGAAATTTCATCAGAACTACAAAAGTCCCTTTCCCTGCTTGCATTCCTCAATTCTGGCTCTGCCTCTTGGAGCTGAGCATGTGGCAAGGCTGCTCACAGCTGGGCTGATTCTTCCTGCAGCGTTAGCTTGCTCTGTGACACGCCAGTGCAAATTGAATTAATAGCCTATGAGTTTCCTCTGGTCTGCCACATCGGCAGATTCACACCTGGTTTCTCACTGCTTTCTTTCCAAACCTGGGCCAAGCCAAAGGCACACAAAAACAAGGGAGTAGGACTTAGAATTTATCTGGCTTGGTCTGTACCATAACAGAGTATCTGCTTGAATCAAGTATCACCCCACCCACAAGCCTGAAATCCACGTGGGTTTCTGACAGCGACCTATGAGATCAGACCAACCAGAGAATTCTCAACTCCCCCTTCACACTTCTAAATATTGAGTAACAAAAGGACTAGTTGAAAGGAAGGCAAAAAGTTAATCAGGAGAATAACAAGAGTCTATGAACAACTCAGAAACTAACAAAGCTTTGTTACCTATTTAATATGATTGGTTGGGCAGGTATTATTACGGTTGTTTAAAATGAGGAAATTGAACTTCCAAAGGATCCAATTGATTTGCCCTAGGCTACAGATGGCAGATCTGAGACCCCAAACCCAATTTTTGGAATCTGAAATGATATCCATTGCCTTTTATTTGATAATACAGAACCAAAACAAAACAAAACAAAATAACCAAGAAAAAAACCCTGAATAAAATGACAAACAACAACAGAACACAGAGGTAGAGGGGAGAAATATGTGTGTCTGTGTGGGGTTTTTTGTTCTAAATTCATTAAGCCAGTATGTATAAATGGATAGATACACACCATTGCATTGTTTACTAAAATCTAAAGTTTTCTGGGATATAATATATTGTGTTAGGCTTAAGTTCAGGCTTCTTTTTTTTTTTAAGTTCACAAGTATTAGTCCTGAAAACAGACTATGTCCCAGCAAGAGTCCAGGTCAGTTCAAATTTATTTTTCTGTTTTCTTAGAAAATTTGTGATGTAAGTGATGGGCGCTATATCCTGGAAGCATATGGATTAATCTGTCTTCTTCTGACTGAGAGTCTAGATTTTGGCCCACATTTATACCGAGTTACTTCTTCAGAGGCAGAGACCATGGAGCTGAACTTTCCCCAGGCTTTGCAGTAGTCAGTGGCTCATGGCTGATCCCCCACTGACTGACCTATCAGCATCTGTGTTCGTAGGGGGAGAGATAGGTTTAAGTACCAGGGCAGTTGTTATACAAGCAACCAGAACTTGATGGATGAGTTTTCAACTTTAAAAGTAAAAATGAACTTTCTGACATATGGTAATCATTAGACCTCTGGGTGAATGAAAACTCTCCATCTTCTCTTTCACAAAGAATCAAAGCTTTGCCATGTTTTAAGAAAATGAAACCACAACAAATAAACACAGAATAATGAAAGTCTAAAGCCTTCAAAGGCAGTTACCTTGGCACCTTCTTCCAGTGGAGGACAAGGAGAACCCATCTGGACACAGACATTTGAAGCTGCCTTCAGTGTTACTGCATGTGCCCAAGGCACAGATTTCTGGCTCTTCAACACACTCATCAATATCTAAAAGAATTACATGTGTCAAAGTCAAAACACAATGGAGACACCCTCAAATAATGCAAAGTGTGGAAGTACAAAGTGCAACTGAGTTTCAAAACTCTCGGAATAATGAAGAGTTTTCCTGGATCATTATGCTGTTAGTGGACTTCTAAGCTCTGATATCTTTTTAAAAAGTAATCTTGAAAATTCTTGTTGTAAAAAGGGAATCTGCAAGTGCCTTCTAGGGGATACAGTGAGAAACATCTCTTACCCAGACTCAGATGCCTGGCTAATTAGAAAAGGTAATTTTCTACCACCGTAAGCTAGGAAAGCAAGAAACTCCAGGGTCTGACTTCACCACTGCATAGGAAGCAGAAGCTTGAAATTTTAATTGTGTTGACAATAAGTTAGTAAGAGATCCAGGTCTTTGAAACAAAAATTTATTCCCCTCCATCCATCCGCAGTGCTTTCCCCAACACTGTGTGCTATGGCCCTAAAACTATGAATTTTACAAGAATAATAACACTCATGAAAATAATCTTGTGCAGCGTAAACTAAAGATATCACAGAAGATGGGGTTCCTTCCTAACTCTCATTTGCAGGTTAGTTTTTCTCAAGACACAAAAATGTCTTTCTTGTAGAAGCTAGTTTTTCTTTCATCATATAGATAATAGGAATTTGATACACTTATAATTGTGATGTTTCCTTTAGCATATTAATATACTTTAACCCTAGGAAGGGCTGATTAAAGATGGTCTACAGTGAAGTTTGAATGGCTTGAGTAACCATATGCCCTAGTTTTCCTAGGAGAGTCCTAGGTTATGCTTGTTGTCCCGGCCTCATTATTAATAGTGTCCTCCTTAAAACTGTCTAGGTTTGGTCAATAAATACATGATCACCCTATGTATGGGAAAAGTATGGCACTCTTTCCAACAGATTTATCTATCTTTTCCTCTGATTTTCAGCAGGAATTTGTAGTAAAAAAGAGGTAAGTCTTGATTCTGAGCCATGTTATTTTTATGGAAATACCTTTTTTTTTTCCAACAAAACATGTATCTCTTATATCATGGGGCTCTTTATTTTTGCATTTGTGCAAAGAGTGCTACCTACATCAAGATGTATTCGTATTATATGAGTTCCCTCCAACAAGGTCCAACTAAGAGGAAGTTAGGAAATTAATTCCATTATCTTGACAGTATTGTAAATACCACACAATAGGTATTCTCGAAATGTGCAACTCAAAGTGATTATCTTCCTGTTTAGGGCAAAACCAGTCTCTTCATCACTCTTATGTTATTACAGTGCCTTTATAATTGCATCATGTTGCTTGTGGTGTATTAACGCATCTGAGCTGCTGCTGACGACTGAATGACTCCATTCCCAAGTGCCCTCCACTCCCACATCCAAACTTTTCTTTTTTTAAAAAATTTTTAATTGTTATGTTAATCACCATACATTACATCATTAGTTTTTGATGTAGTGTTCCATGATTCATTGCTCCACATCCAAACTTTTCTTAAGAGAAAGGCCAACTTTTGTAAAAATGCTCAAGTATTTCTTTTCGTTGTTGTTTTTGTCATTGCCGTTAGGATTCTTTCTCTTATGGTAGAAATTAACCTATAGGTGACTACTTCATAAGGATAGGGACAAGGATGGTGGAATGGGCACATTATTCAGTATCGGGAAGTCATTTTTCTGTCTATACATTTCCCTTCTGTTCATCTTAGGGGAATTCTGCATTAGTCATGGAGTAAATAAGGCTGATCTTTAGTAAAAGTAAAATAACACTTATAATAATTTGTATGCTGGACTAATTTTGATAAACTGTTTCCATTTAGAATATTATCACTTGACTATGATTTAAACTGTATATATAATAAAGTTTCTCCATGGCATTAAAAGTGGAGAAAATTCTTACTCATTATGGATTAGATACAGACCTATTTAAACGTGGGAGCATGGACTAGGTGACTTCTTTTTTTTTTAAGATTTTATTTATTTATTTATTTGAGAGACAGAATGAGAGAGAGAGAGAGCATGAGAAGGGGGAGGGTCAGAGGGAGAAGCAGACTCCCCGCTCAGCAGGGAGCCCGATGTGGGACTCGATCCCGGGACTCCAGGATCATGACCTGAGCCGAAGGCAGTCGCTTAACCAACTGAGCCACCCAGGCACCCTGGACTAGGTGACTTCTTAAAAATCCTTTCAGCCTAGGGTGCCTGGGTGGCTCAGTTGGTTCAGCGACTGCCTTCGGCTCAGGTCATGATCCTGGAGTCCTGGGATCGAGTCCCGCATCGGGCTCCATGCTCAGCGGGGGGTCTGCTTCTCCCTCTGACCCTACCCCCTCTCATGTACTCTCTCTATCTCATTCTGTCTCTCAAATAAATAAATAAATAAGATATTTAAAAAAAAAAAAAATCCTTTCAGCCTAGTTATGAAGTTCTGGCATTTAATGTCCTTCATTTAGTTCAATGACATATGTATTGAGGAATGCAGTACTATAAAATTTGCTGAGAATTTATTTGTAGTAACACATTTTCACTGCTCTATAGGTCAAAACAACATAGACAAATTATATGGCCACATTCATCTAACCTCGAATGTGGTCACTTAAAGATTTTAGCTGGAATCAGGAAGCTATTTTTAGTTGCAACCTGTTGCCACTTAAAAATATGTAATCCAGGATTTTTTACAAGTTGCATAAAAGCACATTGGAAAAGAGTCAGGGCCATATGACCACCCATATGCACAGAGCAAAACAGTGTCATCAGATATCAGCGTGAGAACTGGATGTTCTTGTCTCATCATTTGAGTGCGAGAACGTAAGTCAGACCCTCTGCTCTTGGATCTGTTTCTGATAAAGTATACCAAAATGAAGACACCAGCACACCATCATAAAAACTGACTTGGAGAATGCCAGGGCAGTAACGAACACTGACAGTCTTCCCACTCTTACCTTCGCACTTGTCATTCTGTAGACTGTATCCAGGGGGACAAATGCATCTGTAGGACCCGTCCAAGTTTTGACAGGTGCCTGGTGCACATTTTCCAGGTTCTAGAAGACATTCGTTGATATCTGCAAAGAAAAGGGAAAAAGAAAGAAGAGGTTCCCATTGGCATGATTTTCATCAAGCAATTAAAATTTCAAGAAACTGGAATCGAATGAAAGAAATACATAAAACTACCATGGAGAAAAATTAACGACTCAATAAAAAGAAGCTCTATCAGCTTTCAGAAGTGTGCAGTAGACCAACCATGTTTTATGTGACCTATCACAAATTAAGTATTTCCAGAAAAGTGTAGCATGTGAAAAGTCAGTGGGAATGCAGATTTTTGAGCGCACCCAAAGACTGTGTAAGAGCTTTCCACAAAGCTATTTTAAAGAAAAGAAATATAAGAAAGCAAATGACAATTGCTTATGGGACAATTTAAGTTTCTGTTAAATGTAACAATTTAACTGTTCCCTGCAAATGCAATAACTTAATTTTAAAAACATAACAGAGAAATGTGTCCTATCTCTCTCGCTCTCTCTCTCACACACACACGCACACACACAGTCTACAGGTAGGATTAGTGTAATTCTCCTCGGATGTTTTTCCCTTGAGGCTTCTGAAGGAAGCATGGTGATAGGGCCTGCAGGATCCTTTCATCTCCAGGAGCATTCTTCGGATGGTACATGGAGGGTACATATAAAAATTACAGCTGCTAATGAGACCACACTTACCCACACAGGTCCTGCCATCTGGAGCCACCTCATAGCCCTCATTGCATCGACACTGGAAGGACCCCACCGTGTTGATGCATTGGCCATTTCTGCAAAGGTTCCCATTGCCAGTTGCACATTCATCAACATCTGCCAAAAAAATATCCTTTGATATATTCCAAAGAAAATGTCATAATTCCAGCAATGATCAAAACCTTTAAAGGGAGAAATACTTCTTCTAAGTTTCAGTGGCCTTTGCTGGCACAGCCAAGCATTAAAAATTCCCATAAAGATCTAGTTTCTAACAATACACCTGGCTTTACTCGCCTATCAAAACCTAACAAGATTATTCTATTAGAGATTGATAATTTATATTAGAACTTTGTATCAGTTTCACTTTGATCTTCCTTTATGCTTCATTTTTAAAAGCTAAAACTGAATTCCTAATACGCAGTACAGCTGAGGGTATTAGTATTCTCGTAATTAGAAGTGTATAAAATTAGCCTCTAGCATGATATAAAATTTGGATCATTAATCTGCAAACATCCAACTTGCATGTTATAAATAACATAGCAGGTTTTATAGGGAGGATTTTATAGATTCAATAATTGACTTCTTTCAAGAGAGGGTCTAGTGAAACATTGAGACAAGTAGGCCCACGTAATTCCTGAATTATGAATTTCTATACAAAAAATCACTTTTGTATGTTTTAAGACGTCATTGATTCAATTTATTTAAAAATGTATTGAATTCACAGTACAGTACATATAAAAATTATAGCTGCTAATGAGGTATTTTAATAAAAGTCATGGCTGTAGTTAGTCTATTTGACATTTACTTAGGACATTATATTTGACAACTGCCTTAACTAAGTGTTATGCATTAGAGGGCATGTATTTAAGAAAACCGGCTGGCACCCCAGAAAGGCTGCTAATTGCAAAGAGCGCAGATGAAACGGCCTTCCTTCGGCGCCCACCGGTTTGCAGACACACCTATGCAGTCGTTGTTGTGGGAAAGGATGAAGCCGTGGTTGCAGCGGCAGTTGAAGGACCCGATGGTGTTGCGGCAAGTTCCATTCCCACAGGCGTCTCGCTCACACTCATTTATGTCTAGTAGGAACAATGGGCACAGAGAAGCATGGCCGTTAACAGAAGAAGATATGAGTGGCTACCTGGGGGTTAAGGGCATTGTGGGGTTCACGATGCGTCAGGCACAGGCTAAGAACATCTTGATCAGTGGCAGCTCCCCGTGAGCCATCAGCACGAGCCGAGGATCTAAACCCTGGGAATAAACCATTTCCTTGGTTGGCATGTGGAAAGAGGCAAGCTAAGGACATGAGAACTGGACAAGAATTATTTTACTCTATTTACTTCTAGAATTCTCCACCCTTGCCACTTTTCTCAAATATTTTCATTTGGAAATGGAAAATTCTGTGCGCATCTGGGTCTTGATTTGCTGCCACCTTTGGCAAACTTCAGCCTTTAAGATTCTCACTCCAGTTTACCAAAAAGCAGTGAGTCACCTAATATCACCCTGAAATCAGCAACAAAATAAATCAGGTTTCTAACTCACCTGATATTTTCGACATCTCTTCCTTCTTCACAGTCCACCCCTAAAAGCCCATGACTACTCTCACTACTGGTGACTTATCTCACCCTCCCAAACTATGCCAAAGTGATGGCACTTAATGGGGCTCTCCTGATACACCCTTGTGTTAATATTTGTCTTTTTACTGGTCTATGACTTTTCTCTTTGACTATTTTATAAAGCTATTTTGGCATCTTCTTTGTCTTTGCGTTGCACCACAGCAACCTGCATCTTTCTTATAGAGCAGGTGTACATTATATCAAGGAGGAAATAAAAAATTAAAATGAAAGAAAGTTGATTTTGCTGGTTTGCGGGAGGGAGTGAGGCGGAACGAGGAAGGCGAGGGCACAGGCAGGGAGATTCCGGGAGCGGAAGACAACACCTCAGGTTAGCCAAATGCAGTGCTCAGAGTTAGGATTTCCTTTCCTTTCAAACTTGGGACATGAAGACAAGTTCTGTGATCCTAAACCAGAAAGCTCTTGCTGACCCCAAAGTAATCCCATGTGTGTGTATTGGGGGGGGGAGGGGCTGCAGGACCGCACTCAGATGAGTCACGCTGCCAACAATCAACAGCTGCTGTCTGATTCGTTTTTAGCCAAGCTAGTGAAATTCTTCTGTAGGGCAGGCTCCTTGGTAGAGGGTTCCAGACAATCCAGATGGAAGAGGAAAAAAGACTGTTAGGGTAAGCTTCCCAGGAACAAGCAGGGCTGCTGATACTCCTTTAATTTAAAACCGGTTATCTGTTCTGAAGAAGACAAAACCTTATAAGAAGGTGCCCTAATGGGTGAACCCAATTACAGCGAAAGCTAAGCTCTTAAAACATGATTCTATTGATTCTTCTTTTTTTCCCAGCTGTGAAACTGAATCATGTTCATGGAGTGCCCAAAAGACTTAATGGATGGTGCTTGAAAGTAGAAAAAGGAAGGAGGAAAAGAGAGAACATGATTGGTTAATATTTGGAATTTATTCTAATCAGCATCCTGATTTATACTGAAAGCAAGAGGGAAGAGATTTAAAATCTTGAGCTCTCTTCCCCTAGAAACAATGTGTTTTGTTTTGTTTTGTTTTGCCTTTGTGGGATCTATAAATTTGCCTTTGAGGATCTGGGACAAACTATAGATGCTTCTCAAAAAATGCTCATATTCAAACACTCAAAAGCTGCATTCTATTCCAGTAAGGCAAACCCACACAGATTTCATAAAATAATAGGCTATTAACATTAATAAAAAATACTTTTTGTCTTAATATTTTTCTCAGTTTTTCCCTTCGTCAAAAGTTTTTCTGACCTCGCAGCCAAATGAGTATCAAGGAAGAGGTTTATTATGTTCAGATTGCCAAAGATTAAATACCAAAGGATGTTAATGCTACAGGCCTGCTTGTGTTTTTATTTTACAAACAGCTAAACTAATACTGGAGGCTTAGTATTAACTTTTCTATGTATTCAGATGCAAATGAATTTTTCAACAGGCTATCAGTTAAAAACAAAAGGATAATCACGCACTCACCCAAACACATGGTTTGATCAGCATTTGTTTTAAAACCAGTGTGGCAAAGGCAATAAAAACTTCCAACTGTGTCAATACACTGTCCATGGCTGCAAATATTGGGGATTTCTTGACATTCATTGCGATCTGTGGATAAAAAGTATCGTTAAGTATCTTAGGTAGAGTTTAGGAGACAAAATTGCATTACATAACTTACTTCTAGGTATCATGCTCAGGATTGATCCTAGCTCTAAACCAAGCCAGTAGAACAGATACTGGCATTATATTTATTTTTACCTCAAAATTAGTTAAAACTTACTCTCATTTACTGGGCACATTCAGAGTATGTTAATAATTCATGAAGGGGTGGAAAAAATGTTCTGAAAGGTGAGAAAATTTAGAATGGGGAAGAAGAATCCAAACTGGGAGATAATCTGTTTGATTATGTGCCTCAGCAATATCACAGACTGTGGAATGAGTTAAGTATTTTGTCTAGTCAAGATTTGGCGCCTCAAGTCATGGACCCTTCATGGCTTCCTTTGGCAATTTGTATCAGAGTCAAACAAATCGCATTGCTAAGATAGGTCTTCCTGGTGGACAACCCAGGCTGTCCCTTGTTCAAGTTTCACTTCATCATTTTGTCTTACTCCTACAACTTTTTGTTCCATCTCAACCAAGTCTTCATGTGTACACATGGCTCCTTTTAGCCCTTGACAATCCTAACGATGTTTCTTTTTATTCATATTCATTCAGAGGAAAGCCCTGTCATCTTGCCTCTGCCAGTCTTTAAGCTCTAAATTATATTTATCATCAACTGAATCTTTGTTGCTCTCCTGAAATCTGATGATCTGAGGGGAAGAATTTATTAGGTGAATCTACAAATGACATAACCTCATGCCTACTTAATGCCTCTAGTTTAATTTTTTAAAGCTCTCAAGACTCTACGCTTAGGACATGTGTCATCCGAAGAGCACTGTATCATCCTGGTTTTCCAACTGTCATAAAAGAGAGCCAACAGCAGAATGCCAACTTGAGTGTAGATTCTGTAAAGCACAGCAATTACCCTGCTTCCGTCTGAATCATCCAAACTCGCTGTTGACTTGTCTTGTCTACTGAGCAGACAGCAACTGGGAATGGGCACTTTTTGCTGCCCAGAGCAGTTGTGCTCATGCCCGAAGAGAAGATCTGCCCTCTATTTCACGTGCTCAGGCTGCCATTTTTATGACTACCTCCTTCCAATATACAGAACATTAGACTTGATGAATCACCATACAATTGAAAAGTCTCAAGTGAGCTTGAATATATCATCTGAATGGAGAAATTGGGATACAGCAGCTTAGGAGCTATCTAGAAGTGCTTGTTAACCTAACAAATTATGATCATTCCCATTGGAGAAAATGGATTTAAAATGAGCAAACTGGACAGGCAGAAGAAATTTAGTTCCATTGCTAAGCTCTATAAAGGGAGCTGATTTTGAAGAAGGGGTCTCAGAGCCTACCAGAGTTGGACTGAACCTTGGGCGCCCTCAGGGAGTACTGGATCTCCAAGTATGCAAGGGACTAGGTCTGTCTTCTCTCTGGGGCCCACAGGAAACGGAGTGCACTAAGGATCTTCTTAGAGAAGGAATTAGGAAAATTCTAATTAGGAATTTTCTTTCCCACAGTGCCATTTCATGTTGGTTTTAAGAAAAGGAAACATGGAGCACTTAGAGGTTCTAATGGTAAAATAGAAAGTTACAATTTTAGAGAACTTAATTGTGAAGTTCACTTCGCCTGGAGACCAGAAAACTAGGTTTCTACAAGCACCAGGATTTGAGCTCCCAGGAAATTATGTCTGAGGCAGAGATAGGAGGTTTAAACAGGGTTTTGGGGGGGAAACAACACAGCAGACAGAGATCATGAGGAAGTGGCAGGGAAGGACATGTCTCTTGCCTTTAGCTGGGCAAGACATTTCAGAAGGGGGCTACATTTGCTCTAAATATACAGCTCCTCAAGTCGGACTAGCCTCCTGGGCTTAGATACCTACTCATTCTCTCAACAATGTGGGTAATATGGCCAGCTGTGATTTGGGGTTTGAAATGATGTACTTATGAATTCAAATAAAAATCTAATGATGGAAAGGAAATTTTGGTTCTTTTCATCTTAAACACAGGGCAAGAGGGGTATTTTTGCAGTGTGCTTGAAAAAATGTCACGCATGGGATAGCATCTGAAGACATCTTAACATATTTTAAAAGACATAAATGAAGATAATTCCAGAGTGAAGTCGTCCGCCCTAGAGGCTGAATAATAGCAAAACTCAAGTACATTCCCTTTCTTCCAAGGATCCCAATGAGTGAGGGAAAGTGAGTTTGGCTACAAACAACACTCACTCACACTCACAGTACTTATCCCTGGTTAGTGATGGATGAGTTTTATTTGTGCTAATGTTCTACAAGAAAATATGGCAGGGCTTAAGCTTCAGCAGGCCCTAGTTGGACGTGTTGTCTTGATGTATAAATAGCTTGTCCCACTTCTCACCTGAGCATGAAATGGTGTGAAATGACACGTTCTGTATTATCAGCAATTCCTTATTTTGATCGGAATTATTCTGCCCAGTTTCAAAGAAATATAAATTAAGAGCAAAATGCAGGGAAGTGGTATAAATGCCAAGTTACACTAGGGTATTGTGACTCATATCAGAGACGTCCCCACTTTTCCTGTCCTGTTTTTTTGATACACGGATAACAACTACTTTGTTGACAAAATGCTAAACACTTGCACATGTTCCTTTAAACCCAACAAAACAAGCCTTGATTCTCAAAGTGAGTTTTTGTTCTGCTATTACACCCTCTTCCCACCAAGGTCTCATAAAACAATGCGAAATACCCTACAGAGAACAGTGCACTTCCTACCACTTAGTCACTGGTAGGCAAGGAAATCCAAGGAAAATCTGACCACGTTCCCTTGTGTTGTTTCATTCACAAATGCATAAAATATCCAGGAAACTCCTTGGGAAATGAACCATAGCAAAATAACACATTCTTCCTGACCTCCATGCTAAATAGACAATGATTTATAATTACTCAAAAACTCACATGAAAATCATTCTGAGCTGTAATTTTGTTTCTGGGCTGAAATACCGGTGTTTTAATTTTTGGTGCCACTGGCTAGAAGATGCCATCAGATACTTAAAACTTTACCATACATTTGAGCTAACTCATCCCTCTTATTTCTACCGCAACTGTGACAAAAGTGAACAATGAAATAATCTATCCTCTAGGGGACAGTTTCTCATTTTACTGTAGGTGACTTATAGCTAATAAAAGGCTGTTAATGTTTGTTGCCCTCAGTTCTGTTAGATGTTTAGGAGTAAAAGTGGTGCTCTTGGTCCTTTTTGCTTAGTTTATGCAGGTTATTCTTGCTCAGGAGAGGTTCACCCTCTAGAATTGGGGTGTGAGGCTGGAAAGGTGACAACTTCCCGCCCTAAGGGGGATTATGTAAAAGGAAATAAAACAGTATTTGGCCCTGAATACTGGTCAGGGGACTGTGTGTGTGTGCGTGTATGTGTGTATTTGTGGGAAGGGGTGTTTGCAGCAGGCCAGAAGATTGGCAAATATGAAATCTATGTAGGCACAGGATATTTTTCTTGTTTTAAAAACATCGCCTCTTTAAGTGTTTAGACATTTCAACAATTTTCTTTTTGCTAGTCTAGCTACTAGAACTCAGCAGTCCAAACCATAACTCACGTACTCTTCAACCTGACCTTCTCAAAAACAGCCAGCTACAGGAAGCAGGATGAAGCCCGGCCATCGGCGGGCCCAGGCAGCCGGCGGGGGGTCACTCACCATTGCACTGGCCGGTGGAGGTGAAGCGGTAGCCGGGCTTGCAGTCACAGCGGAAGCTGCCCGCCGTGTTGATGCACTCGGCATTGCGCTGGCACACAGGGCCATTCTGACACTCGTCGATATCTCCAAACAGAAGAGAATGTCATTAGAAGGAGAACAGAATGGGGGGTCGAGGTGACAAAGCCTCTCACAGAAAACGGATTTCTACTTTCTTATTTTGATCAGTTCTATTGAACAGACAAGGGAACACTGGAGACTTATTTTCTAGTTTTCCCGCTTTGCTAATATTTTTCATAAATGTGAGTACTTTGTTTATGACCACATATGGACTCTAATAATGCTGTGTCTAAAAAAAAAAAAAGTCATGAAACTCAGCTGCTAGGATCAGGACTTGGCATGGTCTAGACTAAATATCCTAGGAAATATCATATTTTGCTCAAAGACCCCAAGGGTTTTATGATTCTATCAGGTCGCTTTTGTCCACAAGGTTCTAGGTTCTGTAAGCAAGGCATCTCAAGATTTCGTGCACATATGAGTCACTTGGGATCTTGCTGAAAGATCTGATTCAGCATGTCTGGGGGATGACTTGGGATGCTACATTTCCAATAAGCTTGCAAGTGATGCTGGTGCTGCTGATCCACAGGCAGTGTGTTGAACTACAGGGCTGTAGAGGCTCCTGCTTAAATTACTGCCACATGGCAGTCAAATCGAGGAAACTTAATATGAGAGGCCGCACATAAAACTACTGAGAACAACCCAGCTCTATCAAAGAAAAGAATAAATGGGCACTGTGTGCTTCAGAGCTTTGACTATACTCAGGGGGTTATTTGCCTATCTTTTCTTTTCTTTCTTTTTTTTTTTTTTTAAACCAGGTAGCTAAGATAGTTCAAATTCATGGCATTGTGAAAGTTACTGCATAGTCCAGGCTATGCCATGGGGCACAATACATGTTTCCTGCCCCTGCTCCTATGAAACCATCTAACCCAGGCTAAGTCTAGGAAACAGAATAGCCTAGAACACAGGCAGAAGCTGGCACTTAGCACCAGTACTGGGGTTTTACAAAGTGGGCTCAGCCAAAGAAGTTCCCACAAGGGGGCGGCAAATACAGCAACCTATGCCTCACAGGTGTATGCTTTTGTGGCGGGAAACCTCAGGATGACTGTTCGTCAGTGGCGGGGTTCTGTCTAATGTGGGGTGGGGTGTGCCTCTCTGGGCAACAGCAGAAGTATGCCTGCCTTGGGTTACAATGGACCCAAGACCAGCACCACCTCACTGAGCAGGTCTGCCCTGGTCTTAGGAGCATACAGAAACATAGAGGTAGCCAGTCTCTGGAGAAGCCAAATGGTATCACAGACAAGCATTTCTATGGAGCGTCAGATGACTTGCTTGGGATTATATGCACACTTGGGGAGAATGGATGCATGGATGTTCCCTAAATCCCTTCTGGAATCCATTCTAATTTCAGTGTTACTGAGGTGTGTATGAAATCAACCGTTGTTTTCTGATTCTGAGAGCTAAGAGTGTGCTGCGAAGTGGTTGGCCCTGGATGAAACATTCACCCTGTTGATGGATATCCTGTGAAATGGAACCCAAAAGTTGGAATGCTTTGTAATCGCAATATCTACTGACTGTTACCTTGACAGCAAAGTGCTGTATGTTGGTACAAGTGAGGGTTTTCAGTCTCAGGTGGATAGCAAGGGCTAGTTTGACTTGGCAGTCATGGGGAGCCATGCCTATAGGTTTGGGACCTCTAAAAGGAAGAGAACAAAGGAGGCCCGAGGAAGGGGGCAGGCATCCTAGGCAGGTATGAAAGAGGGAAGACTGGCTATGAGGAAGACAGCCAATGTTAGATTATCTGCTCGTCTGCTGTGGGCTCCTTTCTTTTCTTCTGCATCACGCTTCCTCTCGTTCTTCCTCTCCAGACACCTGATCCTTGATGGCCTTCCAAAGCACAGGGGCCAGGGCCAAGGCCTGAGATGACTATCTCCTGAGGAAGGCTCTGAATGGCTCTCACCCCATTCCCTGCCCCCGCCAACCACAGCAGGCAGAATCAGGGACTTGTGCCCACTTGGCCACCGTAACTGAAAGCCTGGTGAGGCTGGAGAATTTAACAAGCATGTGCTGAGGACCATAACTTTACTCATGGGCTGTGAGTTTGTCCCTAGTTTAGGGGGGAAAGAAAAGGTTTTTAACATTAAAATGTTGACATATGCGCTCTAACACATGCAGTAAGGGGTAATAACCCTCTCTGACATGAACAAAAACTCTGCAAGAGGCCCTAAGTTTAAGTATTAAATAGACAATTATTCCAGCTATCCGAGGGCACATGGTATATTTAATAACCAGTAATGTCCCTTTTACTAAAATGTAAAAGTACACTATCTTCCCCAGATGTAGGAAAAATATGAAGTGCTGTGAGGAATGCACAGAATCACAGTACATCCACATGGCAAGGGGAGGTAATTTGAAAATGAAAAAAGGACCACTTGCACACAGGCCAACATTCTTCATATAAAATCGAATTTGCTGTTCTTGCCATTTGGAATTCTCTCATGCATTTGGAATATTTGCATTAACCTTGTTTTCACTTGGGAGTAGCACAGGCTCCGAGTGGAAGAGAGCACTAATTTTGAGATTCAAGTAAAGATGACCGCCCACCACCCATCCTCACTTTCAAGCAGTGTGAAACAAAAGCAATCTATGTGACACACCCAGGAACTCAAGGCTTTCTTATATCAGCTGGGAAATCTAATACATTTTGTGTCGGGGAGGGGGGTTGGGCAGGGCTAGGGAATGTTCGTCCTGCTTTTTCCACGGGGAGTTAGGGAATTTTTTTGCATGAAAAAGTGATGTTCCGCATGGTGCCCTACACTATTGCTAGAGCTTGATGGATTTCTGAAATTCCAATGTTGTGAAATTGGCCAAGTCTATGTGGGCAAGTAGCTCGCCAGTTGGCTCATTTCTGGACATGATATAGTAACATCACTTACCTTCACAAACCAACAACTTGTCATTATAGAAGAAGCCCACTGGACATTCACATCTGAAGCTGCCAACCATGTTGATACACACTCCATTTTCACAGACCCCTGGGATCTCCCGGCATTCGTCAATATCTGGAAGCAGAGCAGCCCCGCATGAGTGACGGCGTGGTGTGTGATCTTTGTGCAGGGTAAATGGGTGCTGAAAGCCAGCAGCTTCTAACTCAGTGTTTACATAAGGTCCAAAACCAAAACAGAGAAAGTGCATGGGTGTTTGGGGGGGCGGTGTTAGGGTGGTGGTGATGGAAATGGGGGACGTCAGTCAATATCAAATCGAAATAATAAACCGCTTTTCAGACACTCTGGATTTAGTACCCGGATGTAGCATCTTGTCTTTTTGGTTTTGTTTCAGAACATCAGCTTTGTCCAGGTAGGGGCCATCTTGGTACCCACTGGGCACTATGTACCAGATGAGTAGAATAAAGGGACCTCTGAGAATAAGTGGCCTCTCTGCCCAAAGTGTGTGGTGGGGTTTGACTACCATGGGAAAGGAGAGCTGGTGAAGCACAGAGGAGCCCATGGTCATAGACAACTTGGATCTTTCAATTTCCCCTTCAACACCCCCTTCCTCCTTCACGTGGCTTTGAAAAGTGGGTAAGTTACGTCTGGGAGTGTAAGCTGGGCCCATGGTGACTGTGGGGGCCAGCACTGAGGAAGGACTGTTGCTGTTGCCACAGATTGTGGCTTCCGAAGGCCAGGGGCTGGGGCTGGCTGGGGCACCACTGTTTTACCGGTCCCTAGCATGCCACTGGAGTCAATTAAAATGTGGTAAATTAAGAACCAGTATCTGGAAGTTGGATTGGTGAGCACTAAAACCAGACCAAAGTAGGAATGACAGCAGAGCCAGAACACAGGCGGCTTTTAAAGCAGGGCTGGCCTGCTGATGAGGAGGCCTTGTGGGCAGGTCTCACCTCCTCACGGGCGTGGTGGTCCACTCTCTGTCTGACCTGCTCTCAACTCCCAACCACTCAGTGTCTTCAAGGATTATAGTAGTAGGAGTGTTAACAGGGTCTCACTTGCTGTATATCTGGCCTATTTCTCAGCATTCGTCCTGGATTTACTCACTGAATCATCACAACCACTCTATGAGATGGTCTCCAGGTACTGTGACTACTCCCATCACTGTGCAGATGATGGAACTGGGGCCAAGCCGGCCGACGGAACTTGCCAGAGATCACACGGCTAAGAAGAGGCAGAGTCAGGATCTGATACCAGGAGTCTGCTAACAGGCTATCCTGCCTCCCTCAGGCTTCTCCACATCACAGTTTCACAAAACCATAACTGAATTACTTATCCTGGAGAAACCCTCCACCACCACCCCTTGCTAGCGTTTCACAAAACACTTCAGAAGCTGGGAGGGGATGTAAAGCTCTGGTCTTCCCAATCCACCAGGTATCTGTTACCAGGCTGTTGAGGTAGTTCCGTTGACATATTATAGTCAGGAGCCTCTACAGGGATGTCTGTTTGCCTGAGTCATCAGAAGACGGCCACATTGTACGTGGAGCCTACAAGAGCTATCAGAGTTCCAGAATAATCATACTCTAAAGCCAGCCTGCTTTGAAGGAGAAATTTGACAGACCACAGCCTTATTTTAGACCCTTTTCTAAAGGGTTTGATATTGTTTGAAGGCAAACTGATCTCTTTAATAGAAAAAACAGCTTAGTGTATATTCTTATTTTGAATAGAGGTGATTATGTTTTTGGATTTTTCACACATTTGCCATTCATCTTCTTAAAAGGTTATGCAAAGTAACATCACAACTGTGTGCTATCAGCAAACAAACAAACAAAAAAACCAATTCAGATGACATTCTTTTAGTTCAAACATGAAACATTATATTCACATTCATTTATTTTAAATATAAGTGATGTATTATCAAGTTTAACAATAACAGACTGGGTCAAATTTCTAGCCATTGTTAGGCATGAAATAGCAAAAGGATATATTAAAAATTGTATTTTCTTTTCCTGTCTGGATTTCATTTGAACTTCAACTTGGAGAAGTTTATATTTTAAGACAAGATTAATAAACTTGCTATAGTTTTAACCCCATACGAAATGGGTTCTATATGCCAACAATCTTAAGACCTTTCAGAAGGAGAGCATAAAGCTCAAATAAAACAAAGTTTCTCAGTCATCTAAATATTTTGTCACGGTGGAATTTGGTAACAATAAGTATATTGCTAACTATCACATTTCCAGCTTTCAAGAGCTTGAGGCAAAGCAAGCTGTGAGTCAGGACTGGATTTGGGTCCCGGCTCTGTTATTAATTAGCTGGGTGACCTCGGCCGAGTCCCTTCCCCTCTCTGGGCCTCTGTCCCCTCAGCTGTAAAGCAATGCATTTGGACTACATGATGTCTGAGACGTCTCCAGCTTGACTGGTGGACAATGTTGATGCTGTTTCAAATATTTGCCCGCTGCCAACCTTGGAGGCCAGGCCTTGCTGTGGGACACGCCTGGTCTATCCATGGAGAACCCTTACTATTAAAGACCACTTATCTTTGGATCAGAGATTCAAGGGAGATGAAAAGATCTGTTTTGGGAAAGGGAAAAACAAAGCAGTGAGGGCCAGGTGTTTCATGCCAATGTCATTTAGCAGCTTTTCCTTCCAAACCATGAAGTTTCTTTGGACGTTGACTAGACTGTGGAGCCATATGGATTTGGCACTAAGGGAGTCAGGCTGATTGCTGGACCAGACCCTTGTTTTCTTAAACGAGGTCATTGGAAAGGCTGATGTGGATTTCAGTTTACTTATTAGGAATATGGTGGAACAAAGCAAGAGGTGATGTTTGCTACTAGACACAATTGCTCAGACTTAGGAGGGGCATCTAAGGATGCATATAAATCACACTGGGGAAAGAGTCTGAGAATGCAATAGCTTTCCATCTACTTTTATGTTATTTGCTTTTAAACCACAAAGGCCTTGCCGACATTGGCTGAACACTTGCAATACTTCTGAATCTTGCACAAGCATCTCTAGTGCCCTAGTGGTCTCTGCTCCAGTTACCAGACAGGGCCTCCGATTGGAAAGATTTTTTTCTTTTTTTCACATCTGAAATTCCCAAAGCAGATGATGACCTGAGGAGATTCCATGTGAGATAAAACTGGATCCCCAAAAGGGCTTTATGTGAATAACCTACACATAAAGATCGGTATGAAAAGTCATATTACACTCATGTCTTAGTCAGAAGGAAAGATCGGGAAATAGAGTCAAATCAAACGTCAACTGGCCCCACTCCCAGAATCTCTCTTTGTTGATGCCTAGGGTTGGTTTAACTAGGCTTGACTGTAATTTTGTGAGAAGCTTTCCAGCCCCCTTAATCACGAGCAACAAATGTTGCTGCCAAGTTTGCACTTTGTTTCAAACTAAGAATCAGTGTTTCAATAAAGCTAAATGGCATTGTTTAACTATTTTTTCCTTCTAAGAAAAAAAGAAAAAAAAAGCAAACTGAGAAAATAAAGGTGTGTATTCCCTTTCTTAAACACAAAGGCAAAACCAGGAAATTCCAACAATGGCACCATAACTCACCAACAGGTAACCCGGTATAAATGTCAATGACGAAGCCCGGCCTTTGACTTCCGCAAAGTGTAGCAAATTCATCTGCAATGATTAAACAAAGATGGGGAGAGGGGGCGAGAATAAGGGTCAGCAAAGAGCGATGACTGGGCTGAAAGAACTTACTTCGTAAACGTCTTCAAAAATATTTATCTGTATTTTGAGGAATTTAAAATAAATAAATCTGAAAGTTCCCCAGATGTTGTAACCTTGCCCTTAAGGCAAACACTGAATGAAAAGTGAGCTCATGTTGACGTATTACTGAAGAAGAAGCAGAGGTCTCTTTTGTATACGCATTTGTATGAGTTTGCCTGTAGGAATTTGGGTTTCTAGAAGGATGTTGTTTAGCTCTGAACCCAGGGACTGGCAAGAGTGTCTCTTTCCACTCACATTAAGGGATCTAGGATTTGAGGAATGCTTACAAAAGCCATTTCCTCAGTAGATTGGGGGAGACCATAGCAAATCTAGCCAAGTTCTTGACATCAGGTCTATTAATGACTAATTCAGTTCAAACAACCAACTTATGTCATGACTTCAATTTGGGGAGCTGGATTTCGTTTGCTGCAGCTCTCTCGTTCTTTCTCCCTCCCTCCCCCGACCCTCTATCTTCCTCTCATGCGCCCAAATTTGTCAAAGTTGATAATAAAGGATGAATGAAGTGTCATCTGCAGTTCCTTTTAACTCCGAGGTCCTGTAATTGCAGAACCTAACTATAACTGATAGAGCATGGCTTCCATCTAAGCTCAAGGTGGCCATTGCGCTATTTGTCAAACACACTGAAAATTATAAAAGGTTTCTGGAAGTATTTTAATCAAAATGTAGCATGTTCTTCCCCTAGGGCTTTATTTCCTTGATATCTGAGTGCCTGCTTCTAACAAGTATAGTATCAGCTGACACCGGTCACCCAGAAAAATTTCAGGAATCTCAAAACGTGTGCAGACTATATACCTAATGAAAAGCCATGACTAGATTTGGCCAAGACTCAAGATGAAGAAGAAATCTTGCATTTTATATTTAGAATACTTAAGTTCTTAAAAACTCAGATATCTCTGAAAGTAAATGGTAGTCTTTATTAGGGGTTTCCAAGGCAGTTTGTAGGGGAACAATGATCCATTAAGATTAAAAAAAAAAATACTAAGATTTCTATTTCTCTTTGCAAAATCTAATTTAAAAAATTTTGTGCATATTTTCTAATAGAACACTTTGTGAAAATAACAAATGCAATAATAAATGCATTTTTTGATCTAATTGAAAAAATATATATAGACATACATACATGGAGTACACACCAAGTACATGTAACCTCCAGCTTTTTTACTGATAGGTATGTGTAATCAAAAGATTTGAAACCCATTGGTCAAAAGCAGGGGTTAGCAATTTTTTTCTTAAAGGGCTAAAGAGTAAATATTTTAGTTTTTGCAGGTTGTGCAGTCTCTATTAAAATTCCTCAACTATTCCATGAAAGCAGCCATAGAAAATAAGTAAACAAATTAGTATGGCTGTGTTCTACTGTAATTTTATTTACAGACATGAAAATTTGAAGTTTGTATGCTTTTCAGGTCATGACCTACAATTCTTTTGATATTTTCCAACCATTTTAAAAATGTAAAAACCATTCTTAGCTTTTGGGCCATACAAAAATTGGTGGTGGGCTGGATTTGGTCCACGGGCTATAGTTTGCCAACCCCTGGTCTAGAGACATCTTGCAGACTGGAGGTAATTCTTGGTAATTCTGAGTGACGATGATTACATTATTTCTGGAGTAAACAATGGACAAACTGATATATTTCACTAAAAAAGAATATTCTGTTTTATGCATTGTCAGATAACACCAGACAAGAGATTTAATATCTTTCAGATCAATGTGGGGAATGGAGTAGGTACTACAGAATGTTCTAATCAATACCTACATCACAGTTCATTCACTCTAACTGATGATGTCATCATTTACCAGCTGATATAAGAACCATGCACCAATTCGCTTCATTTACTCCAAGGACATGGGTTAGACTTTTTTTAAAACAAATAACATCATATAGATTTTTCTCTATGAGGATATAAGAAAAAATTTCTCTCAAGAAGAGTTGTGCTTTCGCATGGTGTTAGGTTTGCTTTATAGTCATTGAGACTCTTAGACTTGATTATCACTCCCTTTTAATATGAGCTGCTAGGAAGTTTGGAGCCAAACTTATTGCTCATCTTTGGCAAGTGTGTAGAAATTCCCAGCTTGGATTTTTGCATATTAGCCTCGCTCCTTGCTCCAAGTTTCTTACCCTTGTTTGCCATTTGCCTTAGGCCTTCTTATTTTACATTCAAATCTTTGTGGGCTGCCTTAAATTCTTTTTGGAACAAGACCAGTTACAAATAAGTAAGAATAATAGGAATATGGCTCACCTATCTGTCATATTGCTTCGCCTAATGTTTCCAGTCTTTTAGCTACATGGTGAACACCATAATAATTACAATGTTTATATTTTTATGATATGCTGAGTCTCTAAGTCTGGTGAATGAACTAGTGTACAAGTTAGAAAGTGTGTTCTGTGACTCAATTTTCAGCCGGAAGGACCAGAATCAACTGGGAGTTTAAACATTCGCCTCTGTGAGTGAATCTTTGCTTAGGAGGATAAACAATGAACCCTTCTGTTCCCTTGTTGAGACTCATTTCCCCAACAGCCCATGCATAATTTATCAACCTATGTTTTTGGCAATGGTGCAACTCACCTGTGCTTGGGATGGGACACTGTTCACAGGGCTTATTCCAGGCCCGGCCAATGTTGTAGGAACAACAGCACATCTTCTTGGTCATATTGAACAAAAGTTCTCCGTCACAGGTCTGGTTGTCAGCATAATAGTTTCTGTAGCACAAACTTCTTCTCATATCTAGAGGGAAGCAGTTGGTGATGTCGCAGGGAGAGCACGACAGATTTCTAAGGGGATACTCAAGGAGTGCACTTCTTTTGGATTTTATTGCAACTTGCAGGAATAGCCTGCTCTTACACAATTTTCTATCCACATATGCTGCTCTCAGAAAGGGAACTTTGAGAAATGCACTCCCTGGTATTTTGTGCCACAGAACGAAGTCATTATAGAGCCGCAGCATTAATAAACTTTACACGACTCTCCACCCAGTCTCTTAGTAACAATTCTCCACTGCTATTTGGCAGCAATTTTCTCATTTCCGACTCATGATGTTTTAATACTGTAGGTCAGTGCTGTAAATATAATTGTATAAAGATACACCCAAAGTCAAACAAAAGAAGTACTATGAAACTGTTGTTTGGGATTTTCCAACATTACATTTTAGAGAAAACTCCCAACCACCCACACAAGGTGGGGAAGAAAGGCCAAGCTTATGGTTTACAAGGGAGGAGGCTTTCACAAAGATAGTGAAAGGGTGGCAGGCAGCACTCGGTCTGATGAGTAACGTAACACTAAGGACCAACTGCTGGTCTTGCAGATGAGGACCAAGCTTGCGTGGTTCAGGAAAGCCTGGACTTACCCATGCAATTATTTCCCCCATTCACTTGCATGTAGTCTGGAGGGCAGATACAGGTGTAGTTGCCGACAGTGTTGTAACATGTTCCTGGACCACAAATTCCGGGGGTTTCACATTCATTCACGTCTGGAATCCAAAGAGAAAATGGCATGTGAATAGGAAAACTTTACTCTGTGGAATGGCCTGAGACTCAGTGTCCCTATAAATGCTGACAATGGTGGAGAAAATCCACAGGGGCACTTGGAAATCTGGATGAGAAAAATAGATGTTTAATTCATCAGTGTCCTTGGTCTATGCTCATGTGTGTGTTTGCAGGAAAGGAAGTTCTGGAAAAAGAGGTTTTGCCTTCTGATATGAGTTCCTACTAAATGAGTCCATAACATCCTCAAAGGCATGCAAAGATGAAAAGGCAGACAAATTATAATTCTCAACTATCCTTCAGAAAGACAGCTAATACTTTATATATTCTCAAAACTGATGGAAGGATAGGATATACCTTGAAGCCATCAACCACTGGCTTCATGAATCTGCACTGGTAAGGTAGTATGGAGGTAGGTATTTCACACCTCTATCCCCATTTTCAAACATAGGGGTTGATTCTAATCTTTGTTCATTCCAGGGGTCTTAGAGCTGTGTCATAGAGCTCAACTATATGTCATATACTCAACTAATACCCAGTGAGGTTGCCACTTACCGAGGTCACCTATTAAGCCTTTTGGAGATCCGAAGGAATATTTCTCCTCCAGGATACAAGGAGTTATCTTCCCTAACTAGTTGTGTGACTCCTGCATATAGAACATATAGAAGAAAACCATCTCTCCCACCCTGGTCTATGGTCCAAGTGCTCTGAAAGCCAAAAGTGGTCAATGTCCCCATTTTTCCAATAACACAGGAGGAACAGGAGTTATCACTTCCATCATAAAACTAAAGAGGCTGCCTTTTTAAGGGAAGCTCATTTCGTTGCATTAGTACAGATGATAAATGGTGAAGAACAGGAAGAAGAGGAACTAAGAACCTCCCAGAATACAGAAGTCACTGAAATGAGTCCTTTGCCACTCTAATAGAAATGGCTTTTCTAAAGTGCCCAGAAAACTGCAGACATAAGTGAGACTATGGCCCAAGATAATAAAACTCCACTTTTCTTAGAAAAAGAGGAAGATTTGGGATGTATAGGAAATGACAGCATGTCAGTAACGATGCAAGCTGCCCCTTGTGCAGCTAGTTATGTTCATGTCTAGACCATGGTGCTATATTGCCAAATTCTTAGTTTTACTGGTGATTCTATGCTGGTTTTTGGGGTCAGGTCTCAATAGTTGAAAGAACTCATCATCCTATCAGGACCACTTACCATCACACACTCGGGTATCTTCGTTCAGGTAGTAACCAGTTGGACAGCGGCACTGGAAACTGCCAAATGTGTTGATACATTTCCCGCCTTGGCACAACCCCGGGAGTTCCTGGCATTCATCAATGTCTATCACAATGAAAACAACGGCATTTCTTCAGCATTGTCAATAAACCCGAGGAAGTTCAAAATGTGCATACTTGAAGATCAAGGATACAGAATTACCTTCCAATATAACAGTGATGGGATTGGGCCGAAAACCTTCTCCTCCAGGACAAAGAATTTTGTACTCAGCTATTGAAACAAAAAACCAAATTGAGTTCTTTTGAATCGAAAACTTCTAGAAATAGTGTTCTCAAGAGAAAGACTGACGTATCCAAATGAAAATATTCATTTTTAGGAATCTTTAGCACTTACCCCACCCATCTTACAAGTTAACAACTTTGTGTATACGTGTTATTTTCAAATGGCTTTTACTATGTGCGCCAAATAAGGGTCAGCCCACTGTCCCTAGTCTTTGGACCCCCCCCCCCCCCACTTACTCTCTTGGCCTCGTGTTCTTGGGAACTATTTTATTTCCTATCGCTGTCACTATTTCTTTGTAAAGATTTTCTTCCCCTTTTTATTTTCTAACAAACTCCCCCATTTTTATGTTTTGTTCAGCTTTACTTCTTCTGTAAGGCTGTAATTCCTTTCTTTTTTTTTTTTTAAAGATTTTATTTATTTATTTGACAGAGAGAGACACAGTGAGAGAGGGAACACAAGCAGGAGGAGTGGGAGAGGGAGAAGCGAAGCAGGCTTCCCGCGGAGCAGGGAGCCCGATGTGGGGCTCGATCCCAAGACCCTGGGATCATGACCTGAGCCGAAGGCAGACGCTTAACGACTGAGCCACCCAGGCGCCCCTGTAATTCCTTTCTTAATAACGTTAATCGGCCTGTCTCCAAAACCCTTTCCGAACAGAAACTTAGGAAAAGCTGTTCTTTCTTGGTTCCCATCCCACTTTTCTTTCTTTTTTTTTTTTTTAAGATTTTATTTATTTGTTAGAGAGAGACAGAGAGAGAACACAAACTGGGGAGAGGGGCAGAGGGAGAAGCAGGGGGTCCAGCTGAGCAAGGACCCCAATGTGGGGCTCAACCCCAGGACCCTGGGATCATGACCTGAACCGAAGGCAAATGCTTAACCAACTGAGCCACCCAGGCGCCCCTCCCATCCCACTTTACTCTTTAATGCCTAGAGATCTTTCTTGCTCCTCTGTTTCTATGGAGGGCAGTGCTGATTCCCCTGGTTTCCTAAACCAACTTTGTACAGCGTCCTTTGATTCCCTCCATTCATTCTGTCATTCAAGTATTTCACGCAAAAACATTTTTTTTCGGTGCCATGCACCAGTGGTGTGATACATACAGGAACACGTGAATAAGAATGAACCTAATCTGCTGTGTCTTCCTGGTGAGCTTCGATAAGAATCAGCTCTTTGATAATCATCATGGTCTTTCCAAATCTGATAATCCCTCTCCTGGCTTTCTGAAATACTATGTGTGTATGCCTAAATGTATACATGTATATATTCCAGTTCTAGCTCTGATCCAGTTTGGGGTAGTATGGACCTCTACTGCTTTGCCAATCATTATTAATCAATAGAGCTGACTCTCCTACTTAAATATCTTGGCTTGCTTCTTTCAACATCAATGAAATTAACTATCTCCCTCTTTCTTTTGTTCTTTCCTCCCCTTCCTGCAAACATCCACTCTTTCAGGTCACACCCTTCCTTCAAGGACAATTAAAAAAACACCCAAAGTCATCACTACCTCTGCCATTCAGAACTGACTTCCCTTTCTTAAGAGAAGAGAGAAGGAGGTGCCTGCTAAGTAAGCATTCATCCCTGTACCCTCAATATCCTGGACATGAATGACTTCTTTTAATCCTATAAGGCATTATATGAATGAGGAAACTCAATCTTTCTAAGTAACTGGCCCAAAGTGACATGGGTGGTGGTTCCTAACTGGAACCAGGAGTGCTCCTTCTCATGCTCATGGCACTGTGTCTGTTCCTTTTTCCCTTATTGAGACCTACACTGAATTATAGCTTTTCTGTCTGGATCGCATTTTGCTAGACTGTACACTTCTGGAAGGCAGAACCTAGTCTAATTCATCTTTGCACACCCAAAGTATACACTCTAGGTACTCCGCAAATAATTTTAGAACAAGTGAATAAATGACCCTTCAGCAAGGAAAGAATCTGTACCTATCCCAATATACACTATTAACAGCACCACTAACCTTTGCCTAAGAAGCTCTATCTGACTCTGAATCCTGATACAGGACCCACTCAGAAAAATGAGAAGCTTTTTATATTTTTTAGAAGACTTATTTCTGTCCTTACAATCACATTCTAAAGCTTTAAGTCATATCACAAGAATAGAAATAGTCTTCCCTTTCATATTTACTTGACTAATTGCTTCTCTTTCACCCAGGGACACCCTAGTGTGTCCTAGAGATTTTGAAAACTAGCTAATAGATGACAGAAGAGATTAATCAATGTGTTCCTTGGAAGGTAAGCAAATATTCTATAAGTAACATAGCTGGAAAGTCTTCTTTAAAATAATGCTATCTACTTTCTACTCAGAAAGAAGTGAAATGTGGCCTGCCCCACCTGACCTTTTAGTACAAGCCAACTGGGGACACTTCTGACACCCAAATTGGGAGTGGGGTCCCTCAGCAGGGCTGAGAGTTTTGATCTCCCTTCCCCGACCAAAGAGTAGAGACTGGTGGCAACTCTCCCCCTCTGTGGTTTCCATCCTGTGGTCTAGAAAGGAGAGCTGGCCTGAGTGGGAGTAATAATAATGAACAGGAGGATGTATACTTACATGTGTTCACAGGAGGGCACAGCTCACAAGGAGTACCCCAGGCTTTCCCCAAAGAACAACAGCAGGAAGCCTTGGAGACACCAACTCCAATTTCATTGCTACAGGCTGTATCTCCGTTGTCTCCTCGAGGTCGAATATCCAGATAGCAATTCCCAGAGCGGGTATCTATTTACCATATATGAACAAAAGAGTGTCAGGAAGATTCTCTCGAGGTGAGGATTGAAAATTCAAATCCGTCTCAGAAACCGTTTAAAAACCATAATTTACTTCCTTAGGAAACTAAAAAGTGCCCAAACACATATACTGGGATTTTAACCTATAGAAAAAAATAACTGAGAGTATAAACCAGATTTAGGAAATGTTGAAATTTTTACATTATTACTTTTTTAAAATTTGAGAGTGGAATGTTCAAGGCTGCTTTAAAAATAAAAGTATATACTCTCTAAAAAGTTTTAAGATCTTACCAACACAGCCAACTCGAGTTGGGTTCAGCTCAAAGTCAGGGGGACAATCGCAGGTATAGCTGCCTGGGGTGTTGACACAGTTCCCACTGATGCACGTGGTTGGATCCAGACACTCATTAACATCTAAAACCAAACAGCAAGGGGCACAATTATCAGCCAATGTGGGGGCAGACATCACCATAAAACGGTAGCATCGGGTCTGGGGCTCCCAACAAGAATTTTAAGAGTTACTAGTTATAATTACACCTAGAAATACACAGTCTTCCACTTCTGAAATAAAACCCCTCAGGAAGGAAATATGTCATAGTCTTTGGTCTTTTTCCCCTGGAACACATTTAGCATTCAAATTTGTCATCAGGAGAAAATATAACTTTGGAACTAGGAAAAATATTCCAGTCAAGGTAACTGAAAGCAAAACACTACTGTGACCTCGGTCAACCAAAAATTCAGACACAGGTTTTAAGAAAATATATTTAATATGTGTGGCTTGTTATTTCATCAAATTAGAGCAAGATGTCCCAGGGAACCCTTAGGAGCAGGCAACTTCTGCTGCTTCCCCAACTGGGCATGCTTGCCTTGGTGCAGCTGAGTGCACAGACACATGCACAAGGCTTAGCACGTTCCTACGAGCCGGCTAAGAGTCACTCTCCCATCACTGGTGCTGTGTGGAATATTTCCCTTTCAGTTTCTATTCCAAAAATATGTGCAGAATTCCAGATTTAGGACATGGGTTTTGGCACATTGCACACTGTGTAATCCTTTTGTCTGTTTTGAACACTCATGAAATACTCAAGAACAGACAAGCTGACTCAGAGAGAAGAGAATGGGGAATGAGGAGGATACCTTCTCCTTGGGTTTCCCTCCCACCCTCCCTTGGACCTCGTAACCCTCCTGTAGGTTCCACTGCAGACAATTCATTTGTTCCGATTGCAAGTCCGAACTTAGTGGGACAGGGCAGACTAACAGGAAATGAGGTCAGACAGAATGATGCTGATGGTAATCTGGGGCGCTGAGGAAGGGTTACAGGCCACGGAGAGGCAACTTCATGAGGTGTGCTAGAGGCGCAGCTTGGTGTCATAATAGCTTTCAGGAAAAAAAAAAAAAAAAAAAAAAAAAACAGGAGAAGAATGCCTGGGGAGGAGTACCCTGGTCCAAATTTATTTTAGGGAGGTGGTCGTGATGGTGGTAGTGGTGGTGGTCATAACCTGGAGAGCCACTGAATCATAGCTTGTTTAGGTAGCTGGAAAAAATACACTTTTCCCCCTGAAATCCTGGGCCTCTCCAGAAAGGAACATGTTTCCCCAATATCCTTGAATGGACGGGTGGCCTGGGAAAGAGAATTGTAAATGTCTTGCAGAGTCTTAACTCAGTGCCAAAGTGAACCAAGTGACAGTCTACTGAGGGCCTGTAGCTTTTCTCATTTTCTTTCTTATGCTCCCCACGAGTTCCTTGCTTCACAAGAAAACGATCTCCATGCTAGAAATTGGTAGGCGAGCTCTCTGTATCACATTCCCTGGTGACCACAGACAGGCCAGGGTGGCAAGGAGCAGGTGTTACAGTGGAGCAGTGCAAGGAGAAAACTCATGATCCCAGCGCAGCACATGGCCTTCAAAAGGAAACTCTCTGCAAATGTGCCTGAGGAGAAAAGGAATAGCTGGGAAGCCTAATAGCCAGCACGCCCCTGGAACCTTTTTCTGCAGCCATGAGCTTGACTGTGAGGCTACAGACCCTGCTCCTTCAACGGCCTGCCGCTCCTCCCTCTGCATCCTTACATGTAACCTGTGATTCCTATTGCTTCATCCCTACTTTTCTTTTGTGACTCTGAGTAGTCTTGCGGGGGGGGGGGGGTGGTCCCAGTGAGGACCCAACAGCCAGGTCCCCAGGACAGCAGGGAGGCCCCGGCAGCCAGGTGCCCAGCACAGCAGGGAGGCCCCAGCAGCCGGGTTCCCAGCACAGCAGCCACGTGCCCAGCACAGCAGCCACGTGCCCAACACAGCAGCCAGGTGCCCAGCACAGCAGGGAGGCCTCAGCAGCCAGGTGCCCAGCACAGCAGGGAGGCCCCAGCACAGCAGGGAGGCCCCGGCAGCCGGGTACCCAGCACAGCAGGGAGGCCCCAGCAGCCGGCTGCCCAGCACAGCAGGGAGGAGATTCCCATGCGGACGGCCGTCTTACCTGTGCAGTTCCCGCCACTTCGGTCCAGCTCGTAGCCTATCTCGCACTCACAACGGAACAGGCCGGGAAGGTTGTGGCAAGTTCCAAAAACACAAATGTTCGGAAGGGAGCACTCATCGATATCTTGGGGAGGGACGCAAAGGGGGAGAAAGGAAATTTATTTCTTTGCTAAAGGAACCGCCTAATGTCATCACCTGATGCTATTAAGAAAGTGAAGACGATCTGACCTCAATCCAGGCGCTTCTCCTCTCGCCTGGCAGACCCTCTGCCACGTAAGTGAAGCCTCTTAGGTGAGAACTCACTTGTTTTCAGCCCCCATTACATGCCAAGCAGTAGGCTAAGCGTTATATACGTAGAGTTTCTGGTATGTCACACAGGCCCATGTCCCTTTTGTGAAGTAAGAGTCCAAAAGGCTACCTGAGACCCAGTTCTTTGGTTGTTCTTATCTACACAGTCACTGTTTTTATCGTGGGTTAAAATTTTACAAACCACAAAGGCTTTGTGGTAACTTTTATAATCTGTTTTATCATCCTCTGTATCCCTAGAGCTACGTTGGGTGCTTGCTACTGTTGGCAGAGACACTTCTTTCAGGCCCCGCCCCCCCCCCCCCCCATGCTAACCTCCTGCTTGGGTAATTGACACGCAGACACACTGCAGCCTTGAAACTGGCTTTAAATAACCATAACCCCTCTGCCGGCAATGATTTATATTAAGAACAAACAAACAAACACAACCTTCCCTTATAGCATGAAGAAAAGCAAAACTCTGACTGTGACTATTTATGTTCCCAGAGGTGGCACAGTACCTGTTTTGGTTGGATGTTCAGAGTAACAAGAGTAAACAAGGCATTAGGCACAGGGTCCAGAGCATAATCTGGTTTCTTGCCTCAGAGGAATTTTATATCAAACTCTGCATAGTTAATATAAACTGTATAAAGAACACCTAATGGTTCCATAACAAAGAAAAGTATTTACATAGAACCCCATGAGAGAATTAGTATACATGTCATAGCTAAAGACTGATTTTGAGTTAATGTCCTATTAACAAGGAACAATTATTAGTTAAGACATTAATCAGGGTCTTGTTTAAACTTCTACGGTCAATGGTTATCATTTGTTTATTTCTACTGAAATCTTTTTAGTTCACTGTAGACACTAATTCTTCTCTGTGAGGGATAATGCACTTAAATCTGACAAGTGTGGGGAAAGAGAAGAACCTTGTGTTTCCTAGTGGGAGCCATCCTGAGCTAACAGGCTCCCAGGATTCTTCTTGTCTGACCAACACCTCAGGAAGACAGGGCCTTGTGCTGAGAGACAGCATGACATATAACATTATCCCTAGGGGCCCCCTACTGAATGGATTTGCAAAAGACTGTTCCATGTTCACATATATTAGATATTTAGAGACCATGTGAGACATGCCCAGTACATTATTCTACATATGGAGAAGATTATCTGCTCTGTTATTATTTTAAAGCTTTTATTTCTAGAAACCAAACCATAGCAGAGATTAAAAACATATTTAAAGAGAATCCTTCCATGGGACATGATCGGGGGATGCATACTTTGAGCTCCTTCCCCTAGTGATGGGGATAAACAGGTTGCACTGAACTAACCACACTTGGTTAGCCTCTCTCTCAGTTGGTCATAGGAATGACCAATGGGTGTACTCGTGCAGACCATCTGGCCAAGGTTGGATATGCAACTTGTGGCCAGATAGCTGAGATTTTTCTCTGCACAAAGAGAAATGGTCCAGCTGGAGACCCAGTACCTCCACAGACTGAACTGACCAGCTCAGATGTGAAGCCAAAACACACCTCAGCTAAAAAAAAAAAAAAAATCAGGAATGTTTAAATAACCTAAGTTTGTCCAGCCCTGCAAGGGCCCCAGCAGCTTCCCCGTCAGTTACCTTCACAGGCTTTCCCATCAGCACTGGGCACAAAGCCCATGTCACATTCACAGCGGTATCCTCCCGGGGCATTCAGGCACTGGCCATTGCCACACAGATTCAGGTTCTCCGAGCACTCATCAAGATCTACAGCCAGAAAGACACACAAGTTACTCTTCCCCAGTTAGGAGCTTTCCAGTTCCTCAGATCTTTTATTATTTTTTTTATCACTGTCAACTTCCTGAGTGTAGCGGGGTCTCATCATAGTTTCTATCTGACACCTCTAAACCCATCCTTTCCTCTTCTTTAAATGTTAGTATTGAATAGTCCATGAATATGGGGTTCAGGTGCAGAATCCTGAGTGCTAAATTATCCCTAATGATGTAAAAGGAAGAATAAGTCAAATGAATCATTCAAATTAAGGCTTTCATGAGCAGGGTCGTGCATAGAAGGACATATGCATGACAGGAAATAACGTGCCGTGATTTGTGCCCATTTCTCAGGTTTCAGACTCGGCTCAGATGGGCAGCAAAGGACCTAGAACATCATCTATGGAGGAGGCCAAACATTCCTGTCTGCTCAATCTCTACTGAGCTTTGCTAATAACCACAGGCACTAAATATCAAACACACGAACCATATATACCTAATACATGAAACTCTGAATATTTTCTAAGGAGTAATGGGAGGTTTAGGATGACAAAACTTCACTGGGTTGGACAAAAACAACTTCAAATATGATAAACATTTTCAGCGAGTTGAAAAAGTTCCAGGTAAATCAACTGACTGGGCCTTAGTCTCCTTTATGTTTAAATGGCGTCTTGAGCAAAGTGCTCAGGATATACTAATGCTTTCAAGTCATATGAAATGGATCTCAATATCTTATCATGATCTAGAACGTCTGAATCCCTTTTCCTTACATAGCTTTCTACAGCAAGCTCACCCTTGGGCTTGGCGTAGAAAACAAGTCAACGGTGAGAAATAGGTACGAAAATATAAAGGCTAAGGATTATAAAAGGAAGTGTGATTTTTTTAAAGCAATGACATCCCTGGGTATGGTGATACCCAGATCAACTATTTAACTACATTTCGCTTCTGAGGTCTCCCTAATTGACGTGACTCCAAATTTCCATTCCACGGGGATGTAGTTTCAAATAACTAATCTTCTCTGTTAAAGGTTGACTATAATGGACCTGAAGAACTGATAGTCTGAAAGATGGTGAAACACCTGGCTTCTCTGATGGCCATTTATGCAGTGGTTCCCAGCACAAGCCTACCTGTACAAGTGAAGCCGTCACCCGTGTACCCTTCTTTACAGAGGCAGCGATACGAGCCCATGGTGTTCTTGCAGTCTGCATGTTGGCTGCACATGTGTGTTCCATTGGAGCATTCATCCAGATCTTATGGAAAATAGTCACATCATTATGAACAAAAAGCATCCCATTTAAAGTCAGTAGTATACACCCTTTTCTTTACAGAATTAATATTTTCACATTTACAATCTATGCAGCGCATGAGAAGCAATTATTTTTCAACCCACCGGTGCACTTAATGCCATCTCCAATCCATCCAGGGCTGCAGCTACACTTGAAGCTCCCTGCCGTGTTGGTACATACGGCATGTCTGTCACAGTTGTGTGCTCCAATTTCACATTCATTGATGTCTGGAAAAATCACCAGTGGTTTAAAAAAGGTTTAGCATGGATTCCTTTTTGGTCTTTTAAATAACTTAGCAATAGCAACTAGCAACTTCGAAAGTTGACTCACTTTCACACTTTCCATAGTAGAATATAGATTGGTTTAGCATCCACATATATAACTCTACATACATTGAACAGCTTTAAATTTTAATTTATAAAGAAAGGACAAGATGATGCTACTTGCTATTATTAATTCTAATTATCTCTCATTATTTTAATGTCAGTGTCTGGTCACGGCAAAACAAAATGAACCTCTTTCCAGTTGAAGACCTTAAAAAGTAATTTGCCTAACGTTCTATGGCATTAACACGCATGGTCACATGTTTCTATTCCCAATATTTTTATTAAGTCAACTATAGAGTAATGGTACACATTGTTAGCATATCTCATACAAAGGAATACAATGTTGTTGGCATACTAGAAAACGTTTTCACTCATATGTTACAACACATGTATATATTTTATTCTTAAATGGAAATACTATATTATTTAATTATGCTTTATTTTTTATAAAAGTTTATTTTAGGCATTGCTAATTCAAACATTTATAGGGAATTTTCCTTAAGGCAGTGAGTGAATCATCTTTCCTCTAGCTTCTTAAGAGTTCTAGCACGTTGGAGACCCAAGCCTTCTTGTATATTTCATGTAAAACTCAAATCAATCCAATGGAGATTTTTCTGTAAAAGGAGTACCAGATTAAGGTCACATAACTGTCAAAAAGAGACAATAGGCCTAAAATGGAGTCACTTGTGCTAAGCCCCATATCAGCAAACCATGGCTTAATACCTAACTTAATTGCAGCCTCTTTCAGGAATGAGACTTTTAACCAGTCAATCTGGAAGTACCTGGTTGGCACTAAGAGGTAATCTACCTGATAGACCTCTTCTGTCCCCATAGGAAGATGACCTTGCCTGAAACAGCCTCCTCTTGCCTTGTTTCTCTCCCCCTTTCTACTGGAAAAGGCTTCCATTTTGTACAGCTCCTTGGAGCTCCTTTGTATTTGCCAGATGGGATGCTACTGGATGC
The DNA here is from genome assembly GCF_009762305.2 of Zalophus californianus. Taxonomy (NCBI): domain Eukaryota; kingdom Metazoa; phylum Chordata; class Mammalia; order Carnivora; family Otariidae; genus Zalophus; species Zalophus californianus. The sequence goes on from NC_045600.1 coordinate 89,915,555, forward strand.
ATAAATCATGGAATAAAGCCAATAAGATCTTCAAATTTTACTCAGTTGAATTTCATTTTTTTAAATTTAATTTAATTTTATTATGTTATGTTAGTCCCCATACAGTACATCAATAGCCAAACTGTGGAAAGAGCCGAGATGCCCTTCAACAGATGAATGGATAAAGAAGATGTGGTCCATATATATTATGGAATATTACTCAGCGATCAGAAAGGATGAATACCCAACTTTTACGTCAACATGGATGGGACTGGGGGAGATTACACTAAGTGAAATAAGTCAAGCACAGAAAGTCAGTTATCATATGGTTTCACTTATTTGTGGAACATAAGGAACAGCAGGGAGGACATTAGGAGAAGGAAGGGAAAAAGGAAGGGGGGGGGAATCGGAGGGGGAGAGGAACCATGAGAGACTATGGACTCCAAGAAACAAACTGAGGGTTTTAGAAGGGAAGGGAGTGGGGGGATGGGTTAGCCCGGTAATGGGTATTAAGGAGGGCACGTATTGCATGGAGCACTGAATTTCATTTTATAACATTACTAAAAGACTCCAAATTCTTGGAAGTTCTCCATTCTCCAAAATCCCATTTCCAAATTTAGCCAAGACAGATTCTATAATATAAAAGTGCTATAAAATATAAAGTGAAATGTTTTGTTTTCTGTGATATTGTGACTTATAATAAGAAATAGACTTTTAGTCTTTGTCCCTGATTCTGGTACAGAGCTCCCTAAAGCCCCTGAAATTACCTGAGTCATGAGAACACAAAGGTGTCTTTTTATAATACTGATGAGGTAAATTTTGGACTTCACCTAAGGATGGGGTTCGTTGCCAGGAGAATCAACCACGTGATTCAGTTCCACCTCCCTGACCTCCATGGGAGAGAGGCTGGGGGCTGAATCAATAGCAATGACCAGTGATTTGATCAATCATGCCTATGTAATGCAACCTCCATAAAACACAAAAAGATGGGTTCAGAGAGCTTCTGGATTGGTGAACATGTGGAGATTCGGGGAGAATGGCTTGCTCAGAGAGGGCCTTGAAGCTCCACACCCCTGCCCCATGCCTTGCCCTGTGCATCCTTTCTCTCCAGCTGTCCCTGAGTTATATCCTTTTATAATAAACTGGTAATCTAGCAAGGAAACTGGTTTCCTGGGTTTTGTGATGAGATAGAGGGGTGGTGGGAACCTCTAATTTATAGGACTAATAGCCAGTCATTCAGAAGCACAGGTAACAACCTGGACTTGTGATTGGCATCTGAAATGAGGATAGTCTTGTGTAACTGAGCCCTTAACCTGTGGAATTTTTCACTACCTCCGGGTAGATATTGTCATCAGAATTGAGTTTAATTTTAAGACACCCTGTTGGTGATCAGAATTGAAATTGATATCAGAATTTTTATTCCACAAAACGAATCCATAATGAAAGACAGGTACTTCACCTTATAACAACTTTTTCATTAACTAAGAAAAAGAACTCGTAAGTATGGCTACTATGACTCTATATGGAAACCAACGTCTAACACAAAACTTAGGTCAAGAAGGATAGTTTTGGCATGTGAAATGTTGCAAGAATTTTCAGTGTTCATTTGAAAAATGGCATGAAAAAGAAACTGGGCAAGCAACTTGTGTTTACCCTTTTGTTTACTTAAGAAGCCCAATTAAATGATTTGAAAGTGTTTGGAAACACGCTGTTCGCCAAATGTTCCATCTGAAGCCCTGAAATGGTCCTGCCATCTTTGGCTTCTTCATAACTTCTAGAGCAAACACAAAATAAAATAATGACATTTTTCCTACAAAGACACTTCGTAACAACACTAACAATCCTAGAATAAAAACAGGTCTGGAAGAAAGTTCTTACAATTACAATGTATTGTATGGGTGAATTTTAATGTAGCTTTGGCAGCCACATGAATCTATTGAGTTATTAAAGCAGGTCAAGGGAGGCACATACCAGGCAGCTTTAGACTTGTGACTGGAAGCTTTAACCAACTGAATAATTGAGCACGGCACATTCCAAGGAAATGAGGAGGAAGGCCAGCCCAGGGATAATAGTGGTAAGTATGCACGGGAATTCAAGAAAGTAAGCCTAACCTCATGGGCTTCCAAGTGGGACCATCAACACTTCTTTCGTCCTCAGGTAATCACTCCACTCAGAGTGAAGGACCACTTTTGCAGTCTTGTCCTCATTTCCCTCCTGTATCTGTCCTGATCTCTGAGTTTGGTAGAAACGATGAGCTTCCGTTGCCTAAGTATTGCAGCTTCTTAATGTTATAAAGTCAAGGAATTTTCTAAGTGGAAAAAACTCAGAATTTGACATTCCTAATTCTCAGTTACTCAGAGGAGGATACTGTGGTCCCCAGGAATATGGGGATCTTCAAGGGCCCCAAGGTCGATAAGTGGCAGAACTCATTTCTGAGTCCGTTAGAACTCATTTTCCCGGTCCACTGCTTGGCACTTTTTCCCTTGGGCCACAGCAGTCTAATCGTGCTGATTTGTTCAGTCACATAAGGACTTTATTCTAAGTCCTACTTTCTGGAGTTTTCAAAATCTTTGTGAGCATTAACAGACTTACAGAAATTTTCACTAATCTTTTCTACTAAGTACAATTTTCAGAGATGATCATAGCCTGTCAATCTAGTAATTCTGTAATCTTTTTCTTTCCAATTTTCTAAGGACCAAAGGTACCCTGATTTTCATATGAGTTTTTTACCTTCCATACTTAATCTTGCAATTAAGAAAGCAGCCATTTCTTTTAAAAGGAGTCTCCCACCCTTTTTAAATCAATGATATGCTAATATAAATTTCTAACTCAAGAAAATCATGTAGTTTTACTGCAATGTTTTCAAGGTGAGAAGAAATTCTCTCTGCAAGAAGCCATGTATCATAGGCTTTAGGATACTAGGAGATGAGACTCAGGAACCGATATCCACTTTATGAATATTTGTTTAAGACATTATCTCAATGCCTTGCCCTCGGTGTGTAACAAGTGAATTAGAAAGAGTTGGTCATAAGGTGTAAAAGCATCTTTGAGGAAGAGCTTTTTGCATGTGTGTATATGTGCATGCATACTATTGCCAACTATTATTTATTAATTATTTCCATGGCAGATTTGGGCCCAAGGCTGCAATTCATTATAAAAGCAAACAGAAGGGGAAACTGAGCCATAAGGCAAACAAGCGAACAAAACTCTGTATTCAAACATCTACTCCTTAATAGTGTGAAGGCAATGTAGCACATGCTTGCCAGGAACATCTCTTTCTGTACAAATGTTCTCTTTCCCCCACAAGTTTGCTCCAGACAGAAAATTCCTTTTTGAAGATTAAGAATAAGCCCACGCCAAGAAAAGCAAGGAAATTCAAATTTAGGGCTGACACTGTAACTTCCTTGACCCCACCAAAGTTCCCTCACAAAGACCCAAAGGTCCTCCTTGCATGGCTGTCTTGACAGGCAAGGGTGTGGTCTGAGCAGACCCCACTCGCAGGTTCTGGGTGTGTCCCCTGACACTCGAGTAAGGGCTTGTGCTCCGAGCTGTGCCGGCCTCGGCGGGGAGGCTGTATCACCCCCACACACCTGCCCTCCTGCCATCCGGGCATCGGTCGCAGCAGGGCTGGTACACTGTCAGATCTCCTTGATTGGGCCTTGGGGAAAAGGACATTACAGTAAACGGAGAGGCCAAACATGAAGGCTTGGGTTTCTCAATTTGGATCCAAATTCGAGCCAAGACGATTTAACTGAACACCCACGGAGTTTTCACAGGCTGACAGCCAGTAGAGGACAATTAGCAGTGATAAGAAGCTGGAAGGAAATGGGCACAAATTCTCCCTGAGTCCTGATGGTTTTGAAGTATATGAGTCTCTGTCATGGACTAAGACCTATGAGTAACATTTCTCGTGTGAAAGGCAGCAGAGAGTTTGAGAAATGGAATTACCCAGATATGCTGCTATTTTAACTGAAAACAATTCTGATTTTAATGGTATGCTTGCTCACTAAATGACTGAGTGAGCGTGTGATGGCAGACAGGTCCTTACAAATTAGTTTGTGAAAGCCAGGACCCACCAAGGATGGCACCTAGCAGCAACCTGCTTCTCCTTCTTCCAATTTGTTGTCTAATTACAAAGATGTAGAATGAGCAGCAGAAGCCTTGCGTGTGGGCCACAGAAAACCTGTAATCCAGCCCCCTTACACTAAGGACAGAAGAGCTGTGTTCTAGATTTTAAGCAAATGTACATTCTCCCTCCATTAAATCGAACATTCTCCTCAGCAATACCAATGATTTGAACAAAGCTTAAGGAGAAAAAAGAAAACCTTAACATCTGCGTGGGCTGGGAATGTAAGTCAGTGGGTGGATTCTGAGCACTGCTAAAGTGATTGAGAGAAAAAAACATGTTTATTTGTTAAAATGGAAACAATCAGTAATGACAAGGGAGCTGAAATATTTAGACAAAGCTGTAATGGAACCCAGAGGACATTTTTTGAGTTCTCATGAAACAAAGTTCTTCCCTATGAAATAGCATACATATTTTTATAATTCCTTTACAGGATACTCAAATATATATACATATATATGTACGCACACATATTATATATAAGTAAACACATTGTATGTATGTATACCTATATGTACAAAAATATATTTGCATATATCATCAAAAACATTGTTCCAGGTTTGTTCTTCACTGTTATTTGTGGTGTGGCTTGCTTATCCCATTAGGCAAGATACATATCTCTATTTACCTTAGTTGCCTGGGACATTATAAACACTTGTCTTTAACATGACTATCACCAGGGTAACCTGATGGTATTCTAAGTTGGGAGAGACACTAATTTTAAACTAAAAGCAGGCTAAAAGAGCCCTCGTTACATGGGATTAAAAATACATTTTGGCTCAGATTTTTTAAAACTTGTTTCTAAGTATACCCAACTCGCTGCCAATTTCTGTTTGTGTAAGTCATTTCCAATCAAACGTGATACCTTTGGTTGAGTAACAGTATTTACAGAGGACCTCTTTTTCTTCCCTCCCTGATGCACCCCCTTTCCATACCTCACTGCAGGGGTGCTTACCCAAGAGGAACACTTGCATAACTACAAGGCACCCTGGTGAGATGTTCAAGCTCATGAACCAGTGGAAGAACTAGCAATAAAATCCAGAGCTCCATGACTTCACATGAGAATATCGCATGCCCCGCTGCTATGATATCAAAAGGGCTATGAAACTCTTCTCCCGACAGTGCTTGCTGGGTTCTATGAAACTGAAAAGTCATTTTAGGCTACAATTTAAAAGTAGGGGGATATTGGCCCATAGTAAAGAATAGAGTATTTCTTGGACCTCAAATCTAAGTTTCTGTTCATGCAATTTACCAAAAGACTGCTGTTCTTAGTGTAAAACTTGGTGTCATCTCATCTAATATGGAGTACACGGCTCTCATCACCACAGTGCAAACTCAATTATGAAAAACAAGCCTTTTCAGTATGTATGCTGCCGAAGCAAGCACAAAAAACAAGGCTTTTCAAAAACGGTTTAAACCGGTTTCAAGCATGTATCAGTAACTAGTAGTATAGAATTTTGCTGAACTTTAATCAAAATGGCTTCTAGACACTGTGTCTGTAGGTCTCATTTTACAATGACAACAATAGCTACTATTTATTGACCAGCCACTGTATACCAAGCACTGTGCCAAGGGCATTATATATATTATATCTCATTTACCTAAAATGATATTACTATTGTATGAAAACGTAACCTCTCTTCATGGTGAAAAGCCTAAAATAATCGGCCTCTGCACATGCCTCTGTTAGCTGGAATTTGGAGCATGAAATTCTAAAGATCCTTTTCTTACAGGGAATGAAGACTGTCCCATTAGATTAACTTCTCCCTCTGTAAGCCTCTTGGTTCTCTCGGCTGAATTTCAGTGAGTTCAACTGAACCAAACAATGGTATTAGCCTCTGTTAGGTAAAATGCAATATGGATCTTACCTTTCCCTACATTAGTGCCAGACCACCACCCCTTACCTCAAGTCCTATATTTACCTGGAAAGCTTACAATAAAGCATGAACCATAGACATACTGAGCTAAGCAACATTTGTACCCCAGAGACCAGTAGTTGAGATTTTAAACACTGTTCCACTTATTAGGATGGACCCCTAGCCATACTTCATAGGAAGAGTAATATAGTGAGCACGAGGGCATTCTAGCTTCATGCTTCTTTTTATAATTTGGCTAGAATTTGTCATTTTTGAACCAATAGTAATACTATTGGCATTATCTTGTATATCTATAAATTTGAAACTTAGCATTATTGGACAGTTTGGAATGATAATAAATATCCTTGCAAACTTTACTGAAAAAATGTTGATATAATTAAGAAAAGGACATTTACCACACTGCCAATCTGCAAATATTTTAATGTTCATTTCAAGTCACAAGGGCTTGCCAAACTGGCTTTTGGAATTAAAGTCTGTTATTTGTAAAGAAATTATGCCATTACCTAATTCAAGCTCACCATGATCTCCACTGTGTTTTAAATTATGTTATATCCCATAATCTGTTATATTATTATAAGTAACTATAGTAAAACTTTATTATATTATTCCACATACTTACCGTCATGGCCTCAAATTTGAAAACACCAACTAAACGCTTAATAACACTATCATCCACACAGAGTGACTTCTTTTATTTGATGTTTAATAAAATAAACTTCTAAAATATTGTGAAAAGATTTTCTTATGGACTATTGGTATTAAGCAAACAAAATTACAAATGGTTTAATTATCACCTCATAAGATTTGCTAATCCCCAGGAATTATTTGGGCTAAAGCAATTTAATACATCAAGAGCACACTAATTTAAGGAACTGGAAGACTGATGGGAATTGATGAAAAATATGAATTAGAGGATGTTTCTTTAAAACCTTAGTTATAAAACCTTAAATGAAATGTTGACAAGAGAGGCTTGCTTTCATAAAGGGATAGGAATGTTTGGTAATTAGCGTGTTAACTACTTTGTTATAAAAATGTGATTTTTAACCTCATAAAAATGTGATATTTATGGTGTTAGTTACAGTGGTAATTCATCCAACATGCCTTTTTTCACAGGTAAAGAGAAAAGCTTCAGTGTAGATCTAAAGCATGATCTACTAAGGCTAAGTTAATGAAAAATGTTATACAAAATGCTTTATAAAGCAATTAAAATGTTAGTAGTTTTAAAACTTGTATTACTCTAGTAGCAGTCTCTTAACCATCAAGCGTTTTTTTGTTCAAATTGAAAAAACATACCTGTACAGCCAGTTTTTCCTTTTTTGCCTGAATATCCCATATCACAGTGGCAGATAAATGAGCCTTTAGTGTTTTCACAGGTTCCACTTAGGCAGATATTTGGATTCAGGTCACATTCATTGACATCTGCAAAACATAAATATTATTAATACATACAACTATTTGTTTGATACCACTGAAAACTTTTTTCCTGAGATAAAACAACTATGACAAATAAATTAGAAATTAGAAAATAAATTAGAAAATTTTTTACTCAAAAAAAAAAGTATCATATTTACAGAGCTCAATTCATACTTGCCTTCTATCCTGCAGGCTAACCAGGTCGACTGGATCTTTATCTGGGCCATGAGCAGGAGGTCAAGTAAGCAAATAAACTGACTGACTCTAGGCTGCACTTAGAGCTTATTGATGTGACAGTCTAGAAAACTTTTTAAAGCAGCATATTCTGTTGCAAGATAAAAATTTTAATTCAGTCTGCAACTGCCAACATTTTAGTTTCCAATATTTAAAAGAAAGGATAGATAAACTAATAGTCTTAGTGCAGATAGTTACAAACTTCACTTCTTTCCCAAATTTAAAATTACCTACTTTTTATGACATTCACTTCATAAATATTCAGTAAAGGTTTTCTGAAGATATAAATGTGACAGAATTTAAATATTTTCAATTCTAGACTCTTATTTCTGGCCAACATGGAGTAATAGAGACGGAATGTATTTTCCCATGTGAAACACCAGCAAAAGGACCTCAGAGGCAACAGAAGATGGTGTTGCCTGACAGAAAGAAAACAAGCTAGGTGAGTTCTATGAATGTCCCAGATTATGGTGTAGGGACAGTTTTAAGGCCATGACATAGGGAAGGGGATGACAGATGGAGCTGGGTAGTGTCCCACAGTTGAGGGGATAATGCTGGAAGTCCTGGAAGGCCGAGGTAGCCAGAGTTTACAGGGCAGAGTAAAGGACAGAAGAAAGTTGCACAGAGAGAGAGAGCTCTGGGGACTTGCAGAGGGTCCCTGTCACGTATTCAGGTGAGTGGTGATCAATGCATTCATGTAAGGAAACTACTCAAAGCTAGGGGAAATATCATGCAAAAGAATTAGAGGGAACAATCATCAGAGCTCACAGAAGGCCCAGAATTGTGCCTGTTCCTACTGGTCAGACTGGAAAATCTCATAATTCAGAAGGGTCTTGCCTCAGTCATGGGGCAAAATAAGCCTCAGAGTAACTGCTGCTTAAAAGCATAAAAGCAAGACTTTGAAAGGACCCATCTGTTTCCAAATAACTTATCTGGGTTCCAGAATAAAGCCCAAGAATATTTCTAGGGCTACAAAAATATCTAGCAACTAGTAAGTCAAAATTTATCACATCTGGCATCCAGTCAAAAATTACCAGGCATTCAATGAGGCAAGAAAATATGACCCATAATGAGGAAGAAAGTCAATTTACTCAAATGACCCAGAACTGACACAGATGATGGAATTAGTAGACAAGGACATTAAAGCAGTTATTATAACTCTATTTAATAGGTTCAAAAAAGCTAGAGGAATGATTGGACCTATCAAGTAGAGAAGGGAAGATGTGAAAAATGACCCAAATCAAATTTGTAGAGATGAAACTACAATGTCTAAGATTACAAAGATACTGAATGGGATTAGATATTGTGGAAGAAAAGTACAACAAATTTGAAGACACAGCAATAGAATACAATCAGTTCTAGAGTCTACTGTATTCTTGTCAGAAATAAATTTTGCTTGCCTTTAGTAAAATATTTAAAAGGCCTAAATTCTAGTCACAGCATAAGAAGGGGTAAGTGGACTGAAATAATGCACAGACATAAAACAAATGTCCGTGTGGTGTTGACCAATGGTCAGCTCAGTCCAAATATCATATCTGACAAGAACATCATATCACAGTCACAAGAAAGTTGCTCTTTGGAATGCTGGCTTTGAAATATTAATAATATGGCCCTAAATATCCTTACTTTTCCCACAAGATCCATTTATCAACTTCCCAAACTAATCTTTATGTAATTTAACAGTGCTTGTGAATAACCACACAAAATGGGAAATTCTGTGTTCTTTGCTCACCTACACAAGTCTTCATGTCTTCAGATGCCATGAATCCATCATAACACAAGCACCTGTACTCCCCGGGTATGTTTGTACACTGACCGCCATCACAGATATTGGGGTTATCTTCACACTCATCAATGTCTGTAGAGAAGAAAACCAGCAATAGCATGTTGTTAATACTAGTTCAATTATTAAGTGGTGAAAAAGTTAACTGAATCAAGTCCAATAAACTCAGTCTATTTGCGTAGGAGAATTAGCTCTCGTATCCAAATGAAGCTTTAAATTATCCCATCAATTTATCCTGGGTGAAAAAGCAGAGAACGATTTTCAAGATTTACAACATGGTGTTCAGCGTCAAGCTCCGCACCTTCTCAGAAATCCATTATTTAATTAGCAATTTTATCCCTGACATCATTTGATCATTTAACAGTGATTGTGAATTTTATTTTATTTTCCTCATTGTCAAATTTAAATGCCTAAGGTCGATCATCTTCTGGTTTACTGATACTGTAAAGGGGAAACTTGCTTAAAATAAACATATCTACTTAGATGCACTTTCAGTAAAAATATATTTATATCATTTTCAACATTTAACTTTTATAGTCAAATTTCTAAGGTTTTTTGGGGAGATTTTTCTAGATATGATAAAGTAATTTTGATCCCTAAACCCAAGTTCTCTTCTTAACCGAAACCAAAATGAAAACCAGTCTCATCAACCTCCTTTCTCAGCTCTAGCTGGAGACATGTCTCTTCCAGCCCAGGATGATTACAAGAGGAAGTGTGAATTAGAGCAGTGGTTCTCAAGTTTTAGCACGTATCTGAATCACTTGGACACTTGTGAAAATAGATTATTGGGATCTACCTCCAGAAGTTTCTGATTCAGTAGGTCTGGGTGAGGCCCAAGATTTTGCATTTCTAACACATTCTTGGGTGATGCTGATGCTTCTGGTTGGGGGAACACCCCGAGTAGCCCTGAAGTGAGCCAAAAGGTCAGATTCTTCAAAACTATATCTTATACTCCATGTGCCAGGAACTGTGCAAAGTGCTGTATGCATTCTCCCACACAGGCAATCTGAACCCCATCTTACAGATGAGGAATCTGATGCTCAGGATCTTTATCAAGGATGCACAGCTAAAATGTGTGACAAAACAAAATTTTGAACTCAGGATTGTCTGATTACAAAGTCTGGGCCCTGAACCACTCTAAGTGTGGACCTGTTATTGAGAATTTCACAGGAGGCTAAAACCTACTCACCAGTGCATGACCTCTGGTCGGGCATCAGTGCAAATCCTGGCTGACAGCTACATTCATAGCTGCCTTCAGAGTTTGTACAGAAGGTCTCACAACCACCGTTCATTATGCTGCATTCGTCGATGTCTAAGAAAAAGAAAAAGAAAATCACCTTTCTTTGTGTCTATGATCATGGCACGGGTTTAAAGTTTCCAATGTAAAACAAAACAAAACAAAAACATCCTAGGGCAAATGGAAGTCATTGCATCGTTCCATTTCTTCAACAAATATAAAGTACAAACCTACTGTGTGCTAGAGATAAGAATCTAATCATGAATGAGATAGACCCTATCCCTACCTTCATAATGCTTATGTTGCAGCCTGGGAGTTAGACGAACAGTCAGTTACACAATACATGGGGTGCCACATGCCAGGTAGGATAAATGCTAGGGCTAAAGGAATAATCCCAGTTATGATAATGGGCACATGGATGAAATTCTCTGGGTCACATATTCAGTTATAAACTTGACATTCAATTTGATTGGCTGAGGTTCCAATCCTTTTCAAGAACCTGAGTTGGAATTCTGAGTTGTCCTGGGCCATGTTTCAGAAAAATTTGGGCTGATTTATGGCTTTGGGTGGAAACCATGTAAGACTTGGCAGTTCCACATGATGTACACCCCAAACCAGGCAAAAACTGGCAGTTTTTACAAAGTTTCACTTTGACTTTGGGCACAATAAACCCAGAGGGCTTTCTGTGCCACTCTTCCCAGCACAACTACACCTACAGAGGGCCAGCCACAAAGCAAAATGCTTGTCCCACAAAACCCCATCTTTAAGGAGTGCCAGACCTGGCCTCCATTTCAATGCAAGGTATGAACAGAACATGGTCTTCTTGCCAGTAATTATTCTTTGAAATCTCCTAAGCTGATCTAAGCCACCTAAGGGCAGATGCCGTACCCTCTCTTTCTTGTCTTTCTCACCGAACCCACGCTTCGTTAATTGCAGGTGGTTAGCACTCACTTGCTGATTTGCCTGGGTTATGCACGTGCATAAACAAAGCGTGCGCTACCGTTCCTTCTTCCAAGCAGCCAGGCTCAAATCAGGCTTGTTCGAGCTAAAACTTTTCAGATCCTTCATTTAAATGGTTCTTTAAACAGACAAGGGAGGTGAGATCCAAAGATCATGAGCCACTATGAAAAGAATTTTACTTACAGGAAAACAAGGAAGATGAAGGAAAAGTAACTAGTGATGAAAACAGAACTCAGAGAACATTGTTGGAGTGTTTTTAGAAAGAGACTAAATAAAAGAAAATATAAAAGAGAAGAGAGCACTTACCCACACAAAACAGCCTGTCAGGGGTTGAATGATAGCCGGGGTTGCAGGCACACTGATACTTCCCTATGAGGTTCACACAACGGCCATTGGGGCAGAGGTTTGCACTCAGTTCACACTCGTTGATGTCTGTTTAGAAAATAAAAATAGCAAACATCCAGCCAGAAGCTTCTGACGGTGGCAGAGATGTAGGTTGAACAACTGACCATCAATAAGTGGTCTGAAGGTCTTCCTCCTTACCTATACATGCTGAGATGTTAGGGGACAGCTGATGACCAGGAGGACATTCGCAGCGGTAACTTCCCTCGGTGTTTAGGCAAACGCCTCCCCGGCATAGGAGAGGATCTCTCTGACACTCATCGATATCTGCAAAATGGCGACAACTCATGTGGAAGATGGTGGTGGTGTCCCGCCCTGGGCCCCAGACCAGTGCACTCCTCAGTGGCCCCAGTTGCTGGGAGTCCTGGCTGCTCAGGGCTCACAGGCTCCCTTCTTGGAGAATGGCTGTCCACCTCACTCAGAAATGCCCGAGAGGTGAGAATTACATCCCCCTCAAGTGTTGGGGGCTGCCTGTGGCTGACAAGGGAGTATACAGTCTGGCCTGGCCAAAAGGCGGGACAGCTCTTTGATACCATGCACATTCCAGAATCCCCTGTGGGATCAGGTTAAGGCTAAGAGGTCTCTTGCCCTGCCCTAAATTACTTCCCTCGCTTCTTTACAGCTTCTTCCTTAAAAAAAAAAAAAAAAAAAAAAAAATCCCCATCTCAGCCTTCTTTCTAGGGAACCTGATTTAATGCAGCCAGCTTAATCAATCTCTTTTTCTAGAAATGTTGGACAGAAACCCTATAATAATGTGACCTCTAATACAGCTAATGTTTGAACTGTTTCTCTTCCCTGGGGTGTCTCTTTCAGGTGTTAAACTTGCTTCTCTGGGACCCATAACTGGTGTCCTAGGCCACCACTAACTCATAGCAAGAATGCCCTCATGCTTTCTGCATGTCAGCCTCCCTCTGCCACAGACTGATTCCGGACACACTGGTCAGGAGACCCATGCACTGCGGGAGCAGAAGGAGCCTGGAGGGGAGGCTCTGAGTCATCAAAGCCTTGGGGAATCCCTTTTCACCTGTGTGGATCAGCTGGTCACACGCTTACCCATGCAGTTCTTCATCATCATGAATCCGCTCTCGTAGCCTTCATCACACCTGCATTCGAAGTCCCCTGGGGTGTTCACACACTGGCCGCGGCCACAGAGGTCAGGAGAGATTCGGCATTCGTCGATGTCTGAATGCAAGCAGCAAGCAGCAGCGCGTGAGTCCCAGGACAGCTCTCATTCTTGTGGCAATGTGGGAAAGGGGAAGAGTTCTACCGGGTGTCCCTCGAAGGGGAGCCCTTCACTGACCTGTGCAGTTCCTTTCTTCAGAGTCAAGAGCAAAGCCACTGTCACACCTGCACTTAAAACTGCCAATGGTGTTTCTGCACTTGCCGTGGGTGCAGAGGCTGGGGATCATCTTGCACTCGTTGATATCTTCAAGAAAAAGAAAATGTGCAGAAAGTTCCTGAGCATCCTGTAAGGAGTTCTCAATGCCTCTATTTTAAACCCAGGAGGCTGGAGGGTCTTGATAATATGCACTTTAAAGAATGTGTAATGATCCATGAGAACTGTGACTCTGTAAACATTTCTAGTCTACATTTTAGAAAGCATTATTAGGGAAGTAAAGGTGCGTTTATTTGGACTTCTGGAGCCCAGCACACTGCCTGATACATACCAAACACTTCAGTATTCGCTGAGTGAATGAATAAATATTCTAAACCACTAGCATCTCTACTTAAAGCACACAGAAGATGATTGGAATAGATTGCCCCACAGCAACCAATTGAGAGTATAGTGGAATGAGATATTCATCTGTGCTTTTGATGCTTTCTTGGATATACCTAAAATATAAGAACTTCAAAAAAGATGTCATTTAAAATTTAAATGATTTGTAAATAAATGTATACTATTTAAAATGTTTTCTCAAACATGTACACAATTTGAAAATATTTTCTCAATTAACATTAAGGTTTCATTAATATAATTAAAAGAGTTTCTTATACACTAGGAGACTGCATAATGTAATGGGTGATCTCCTTTCAGGGGCCTTTCTAAGGCAAGACCTAAAGCTCAAGAAACGCAAGTTCATTTCCACAAAATGTCACGAAAGACAGAACTAGCAGATTAAATCTCAAGAACAAGTTCTTCTGTGGCAATGGATCGCCACAGCCTTTAGAAGAAAATCGTTCAAATTCCTTTGAATTTACTTAAGAGACATTTAAGAGGGTCATGTAGAAACTGTCTCTCTAGACAGAATTTTAATCCCCAGGGCGTCTTGGATCAAACACTCAATACAAAAAAAAAAAAAAATACACTTTTATGTAAGGATAATTAAGCAATACTTATATTCTCACTTCCCATTTTTATAAGTTGATTTGGTTGTGAAGTATAATAACTAGGCCCAGACACAATGGGCAACCAAGACAAAAATCTACACCAGGAATATAAGCTGGGCCTCTCTGAAAAACTGGAATTCTCAGAAACCACTCATGATTTTTCCATATGCTCAAGTAAACAAGTTCTGTATCCCCCGCATAAAAAGTTAAATCAATTTTGGAATTAGATTAAATCTGGAACTTCTCATTTTTTTACATGAATTTTAGATGATAGCATAATAAACTAAAATAAGGTTTGAAATATCAGAAGTCACTGGAATGTGCTTGCCATCAAAATGACTTTCACTGTTTTTGGACAAAGAGGACCTGCCGCTGGGTTTGTCACGCCATTCACCTCTCCCACGGTACACTCAGGTGAGCTGCCGTGACCTGGTTAAAGCAACAGAGAAGAGGTGTCTGACAGACTAAAAATTCCCCAAGAAGATATCCTCCTTGTTGATACTTGGCTGAGGGTAGTTTTAAAATCTACTTTAACACTTAACAAGTGGCTAATGGGAGGGGCAACTGGCCTCAGAAAGTCCTGGAAGGTGGGAAAAGAGAACCCGTTCCAGAGTGAACATCTGTCTGCTGTAACTCAGAAAGTGAGGAGAGAGAGAGAGAGAGAGGGAGGGAGGGAGAGAGAGAGAGAGAGAGAGAGAGAGAGAGAGAGAGAGAGAGAGTGTGTGTGTGTGTGTGTGTGTGTGTGTGTGTGTGTGTGTGTGTGTGTGTGTGTGTGTGTGTGAGACGACCGAGGGATGGCCACGCCGGTAGTCACTGTGACTCTCCTCTTAGCAGAACCTCCTCTTGCTCTACAAAGAAGAGCAATCAGCCCGCTGAAACCCGCGGTACCTTTGAAGAAAGGTTTTCCGTTTGTAATTTCTTTGGTGGCGAAGCCGGGCCCTCTGGGACAGAGCTCTTCATACTCCGGTGTGTTTCTCACAGGACACTCCTCACATTCCTCAGTACCCCAGGCCGCCCCGACGGAGCAGCAACAAACATCCATGCGGTGGCGGCCGGCAGCAGGCAGAGTGCATTCCTCGTCCTCGTACCTCAGGAAGCAGGTTTCCACGCGGATATCTGCCAGACGGAACACAGGGAGGCTGACGAGAGTTACCCTATCTCCACTGCCCCAAACTGCCGGCCAGTTGGGTTGGGCAAGGTACAATGTACATAATAATTTGCTATGTATTTATTGGCTGGAATTCATTATTTTCCTCAAAAGGAGTCCAGGCTTTCTGATGAGTACTCCCACCTGATAAAAGGCTTTCTTTTCTTTGGCAGTTCCTGTTTATTTGCACCTCCTATTTCTGGAAACTTTCCTTTCGATTTTAGGCATTTTCTGATAATTCTACGTAAAGAACGGTATTTGGAGAAATCCCACAGTGCTCTTTGGGGAGATGTTTTCTCCCTGTACAGGCATGCTTCCTACCAACACATGCACTCCATCATGGCTTGACCTCCCCTCTAGCACTCTTTCTCACTGGAGAACATCAAAGCTAGCTCCAGCACTTTTTCCTCACACCTTCATTTTTGGAGAGGTGCAGTGTTAAATTCCAAAATGAAGAATGCCCTACTTGAGACTGAAGAGGAAAAACAGCAAAGAAAAGCGATTTTCTCCTCTTCTCAAGTATTCCTTTCACTTCTACGTGTGCTTATGTATACATTCTTCTGGGTACACATGGGATACATCTAACCCCAACCCCGAATTTGTGGAATCATGAGGAAGAGAAGAAGAAGTGATATACCAGATGTCATGAGATGTGGAACTCAGTCCTGTCCTGCAATGAAGAAGTTGCTTGTTTTAGACAAATTATTAACTCTGACCCTGAATTTCTACATCCATAAAATGATGTTGCACCCATCTCTGAGGGGGTGCCATGAAGCTCAGCTAAGATTCTGTGTCTGGAAACTGTAAAGTGTAATTAAAACCTAAGGCATTATCTTCTTTCTCTCTCCTTCACAATGTGGTCATTAACCATTCACCTATGTGCCTGAATATCCTTTAATGTTAGAAAGCTTCCGAAGCCTTCTGGGCAACTTTCCATTCAGGTAGTCTCTAATGAGATATATGGATACCTTTTACACGATTTCTAAATTAAACACTGAAGTATCTTTCAACTGAAGAACCTGGAAGAAGGTTCTCATTAAACGCCAATTCCTCCTAAACAAAAAGAGTGGACTCAAAATGAGATTAACTGACATCCGTGGTTATGAGAAGACTCTCCCCTCTGGATTCCAGCTTTTCTACTCCATATTGCTTACATTATAAGCCATAAAGCTCTATATTTCAAGTTTTGTTAGTTCTAATTCATAAATGATCCAAATCCCTTAACCTCATCCTACCCTTTTAACCACCTACAGTGGCCCTTCACTAAGGATGCACTTTAGAGGAATATGATTTCAGATACACAATGTACCTGAGCATCATTTTCAGGGCCATGGACTCGGAAATGAATGATCCAAGAGACATATTCCCGGCAGGCAGAAGCCATAGAAGTAGGGTCAGAATCTGTCTGCCGGACGCCACACACATGACTGTGGGATCTCCAGCTTGCTGCCAGTAAGAGCCCACAGGGCAGCTCTCTGGGAACTCAGGGTCCAATCTCTTCCATATCAATGCCACTTGGACTCTCGCAGTTGGCATGGAGAATCCCACCGTGATTAGAAGTAACAGTGACCCTGTGCTCCTTTAGGTTCACTATTGAGGAATGTGGCACTCTTCACTCACACCCACTAGGTTTTCTTGCAAGGACCTGTCCATCTGGCCAATGGCAAGACATGCCTAGCAGGCATGGGCTACAGTTTCTAATCAAGCAAAATTGTTCTCCCCACCATTCACCTTGTATCCTAGAGTTGGTGGCATATGGAGGCAGATTTGAGCATTCTGGAATAATGACTGTGATGGTAATGATTTAAAGAATAGTTACACATCAATAAAGAACTAAAGTTTCTCTTCACTAACATGTTCTCTACTCTTTTTATAAAGAATAAATGAAGAGCTTGAGTAAGGAAGGCTATTTGTCAAGGAACCTACTATGGATCCTAATGGAAATGCTGTATTTGGGATATGTATAACTGTACTTGGAACCAAATATTCAGCTTTATCTTACTCACTGAGTTTTTAATAGTCTTTAAGAAATGACCATTAGAAAAGTAATGAGCTCAGGATTTACCTAGGCAGATCCTCCCTGTGGCGTCCAAAGTCATCCCAGTGGGACACTGACATTTAAATGATCCCTTAGAGTTAACGCATAAGCCATTTTTGCATACTCCTGGGAATACTTCACATTCATTTATATCTATGAAGAAAAAAAGACATGAAGTTAAAATGTATGTATAACATCATTCTACTTTGCTCCATTCATGGAGTCACAATTATTCTCACAACAGAAAAGGCCATTTTGAACCAAATAAGTTCATAAAACTAGTTTGCTTCCAAATAGTTCACATAGAATTTCTGGGAACTCTGAATAGCAACCACGCTGAGCCCACCTTTTCCCAAAGGTGTGAGTTTCTCCATTGGTCCTAAGGAGTAATTTTTGAATTATAGAGGCCGGGAGTTGGTATGAGTTTTGGAGGACAGCCCTGGGTACTATGGACATCTCAGGTAAGGCTCCCACGAGCCACACTGGTAGCTTTATGAGATCAGATGTCTGGGTATAACAGAAAGCTGACCTTTCAAACTAGCAAAGAAGGAAATAGCCTGAAGAAAAAAATCCCACCGAGACATATCTGGGGCCAGTCAAAAGAGTGTCTTCTGAGAAATGCTGAGATGTCCCCAGAAAGCATATAACTAGTTTTAACTCAGCAACAGTCTCAGACGGTTTGACAAAGCATTGGTGGTCCCAGCTTGAGTTAGGGAGAGTGAAAAGATACTCATGTTCATTCATTCATCATTCACCCACTGACTCTCAAATATACCAGTCCCTCCCAGTTTGCCTAATAGAAAGTAGTATGTTCTCTGCACTTAATTTGGAAAAATATTCACCATCAAATTAATTCAAAGAAAGGCACTTGCCAATGCCAAAAAAAGGGGGGCATTAGCATACTGTGTCTCTATTTAGAAAAAAATAACTTTCCAAGCCAGGGATGTTGAAAAAGAAAATATCTGAAACCTTTCCTTCTGAGAGATATAAGCAGGGAGGGGGACATTTACCTTTTTGGGTTTTTTGTTCTGGCCACTTGTACACCAAAATGTGCTGCTGAGGTCAGATAAGTTATTAACAGTGGGTCTGGACCAGAGAAAGGCCAAAGGATTCAGTCATCATTTGGAAAGCAAGACCTTGGGTGGGGGTTGTAGCGTTCCTCTTTATTTTAGCAGGGAAAAAAAAAAAAACTTTATTTCATTCCACATATGGGACTAATTGCTGTTTTTAAAATTTTTCAGCTGCTGTGTCATGTCAGGTTGTGTTAGTCACCCTGACCCACGTCTATCTGGGACTCCGTGAGAAAGAATCACAACAAACTGGAGAGAATCCACGTAGACTTTCCAAAATGAGACAATAGAGTACGTCCTTCTGAGTCCCCCATGACCATGAAACAAATAAACAAACACAAGCCAGGACAAACCAAGAAAAAAATGCAAATTTTATAGCCTCATTGAAAACTTCCATTTTTCTCTTCCTGATAGTATTTTGAAAGTGCAGTCACTCGAAACCATGGTCAGCCATTTTCAATCACCCTGCCCTGTAGCCACAGCGATCCAACACTGGCAACAGCATATATATGCTTGTGAAATTAACATTTGTTATGTTCTGCAGTCCTCATTATTTCCCTCTCTGCTGCATATCTCTCACTGAGAAGTTACATGACAACCTTATCCAATCCAAGTTCACACAGGCATTCTTCATGCACACCAAAATTTATGGCTTATAAATACACATAAATACCTTCACACTGTGTTCCTTTAATTCTTGAATAGCCTTTGCCACATATGGGATCTGTAAAACAAACAAACAAACAAAAAATAAATTTGAGATAACAATATCCAGACTTTGTACGACATAGTATAAGAAACACGAAAGAGGACCTGGACATGAATTAGATTTTGTGGCTTGAATAAGTCTAAGATGACAAAGGGTTTCTGCGATTGCACAGATGAAGAATGAAATGTCTCCTTGAACTAAGGTCAATTCCTCTGAGAGGTCCTGAAAGACCCAAAGGTCCCCTAAAGATCATGCTAAGGTAATGACTAAGAAGGAAATTGGCTAGATCTCTCTTCTGCTATCAGCTCTAAAATAGGAATCATATAATAGGGTTGAATCATCTAACATGGACATGGAAAATAAAGTCTAGAATTTGAAGATCACCTGCCCTGCAGCATTCAGACTATATATTTATATACCCAAACACTGAATCAACAAAATTATCAGCAAAGCTCTAAAACCTCAGCTTTGCAACAAACTTAGAAGTTAAGTCATGAACTGGTTCCTTTACATCAATCCATTTTTTGGAAGATAATCTGTGCCTATAAAAAGCTCAGGACCCCTAATCATGAGGTTCTGAGAGAGCCCACAGGAGTTGCTGATCTAGGAAAGCAACACCAGGGTAGAAAACAATAACCCAATCACCAAATCACATGAAATTACTGTCCTTGACACTTCTCTTAGTTCCCTATTCAGCAATATGTTTCAGCAAGGTCATCAGAATTAAATCTAGAACTCCTAGATGAACCTAAATAAACGAAGTACTGGGTTTCCCCTTTCTAAGCAAAGTGACGAGTGGGATGGGCCCAGAGCCACAGTGCCTGTCTCTCTTACCGACTTGGCATAGGGTGCACGGGCTCCCCCAGGCAGCACCGAGGGACGAACAGCACTGGGACTTTAAGGTGGCTCCGTTGATGTTGATCTCACACCGCCCATCGATGACAGTCTGCCAGCAAGTGCCTTTGATGGTTTCTGCAGGGAGGTAGGAGACAACGTTTAATAGATACTTAATAGAATCTATATAACAAATTCAAACGTGCATTGGAATTACAGCAAGAATGACACATGAAACAAGTGATAACGTTGATGAAACAAAATAAAATTTTGTTCATCCATACTTAAACTATTTTGCAATAAACTCTTTCGCATTAAAAGCGGACATTAAATACAGTACTGATCAGCAAGATAAATACCTATGCAGATAGTTTTTGTTGGATCCAGAGTACTTTCAGAAGAACATTCACAAATAAAAGAGCCCGGGCTGTTCTTGCAGACTCCATTAATGCAAGGACTTGATTCACATTCATCGATGTCTGAAACAAAAACAGGTCCACATTACTGCTAAAAACTAGTCTTGCTCATGAAAGGATATTTAAACTTTGGCCTCAATTGCTACCACATATTCTTTATTAGATAGTAGAGCTGGCCTAGATAGATTTCTTTCTGGACTAGATGGAATGCCAAAACTAATACTTGAGCATATCCCTATAGCACAGAATCTGGCATATGGCTGAATCTTTTTATTCAGAAAATCTGGAGCAAACATGAAGTGTGATCTCCAAATTACTAACTATGGGATATTTTCTTCATCTTTCAAGTGATGGCAAATAAAATGCCAACTGTAGCTAAGTACCATCAGTAGCTTCCAAAGCACATGCAAGGGTCATTTAAGACCACAGAATCTCAATTAAAATGACATACGTGTCTAAAATAGAGGTGACTCTAACTTATTCTCATGGTTTTTCAGTAGCATACCAAAAGACAGTAAAGTACATAATAGAAGAAGAAAAACGCAATTTACCTTCACAGGTTTTTAGGTCAGGTTTGTAGATAAATCCCTTGGGGCAGGTACAGACAAAACTTCCTGGAGTGTTTCTACATTGTCCATTGTCACAAAGTAGACTGTTCAATACACATTCATTAATATCTGGAAAACCAACAAACATGAACTTTTGGAGGAGCTCATTCCTTGCATGCAATTTCTCTGTTTTCTCGGGTTAAGTTTTTAAGGTCATATGATACGATTAACTCAAGCAAACAGGCACAACTCCTCTACCATTGGTTTTTGCCTAACTTACCTAACGAGGAAAATGGGGGCTTCATCTGATTATTTTTACTAGGTGTCTACAAAGTCTAAAGTCACCAGATACTACGCAATTCACTTTCTTTAACAGGAAGACACCTGGATTTGCTGGATATCATTAATCTTCATATAACTGTTCGTTGTGCCAGAATTAAAAGAACTAATCATACTGATTTAAGGAACTAAATAAATATTTAGAAAGTATGGCCCATCTTGGATATGTGTTAGTTCCAGGATGGGTGTTTCTTCTTTAGAATAACTGAAATGGCCTCCGGTTGTGTTTATAGAGTATGAAGCGATCTGTAGAGTTTATAATTCTCACAAGGAATTTCAGACCTGAGATTCAGAGAGCCCAGAAAAACTCCTTACTTTCAGGTGAATAAAAGGTCTGTCTGATGCAAAATCTAAGTTTTGATAATGTGTTACTTAGGTAACTCAGAAAGTGTGGGACTTCAACAGCTTGTTACATACAGTTGGGCTGAAGTATATCCCACAACCCACAGAAGAGGCTCTATGTCCACAAGGAGTTTTTTACACATTGAGAAATTCTGTTTAGATCATTATTTGACAATCTAGTAGCCCTAAAATAAAGGAATCACAAATTCAGCACTGGTGAGCTGATTAGGTCCACAGTAGTAAATATATTTAAATTAGCAGTATACTTATAAAGTACTTAAAATATGGAAAATTAAGTATAGTTATGTTAACTATATGAGGAAACAACATGGTGAGAATTCTGTCAAAATGATATAGGGAATGCTAACGCTTCCCAAAAAAGTCAGTATTGCCATCTTTAAACTTTGATGATGTCAGAAGGATCTGGAACCTTAAAGTGAAGA
The DNA here is from genome assembly GCF_009762305.2 of Zalophus californianus. Taxonomy (NCBI): domain Eukaryota; kingdom Metazoa; phylum Chordata; class Mammalia; order Carnivora; family Otariidae; genus Zalophus; species Zalophus californianus. The sequence continues at coordinate 89,937,780 of NC_045600.1, forward strand.
ATTGATGATTAAGATAAAAAATAGCCACTCCCTGGAATCCTATGGCTGTGGTGGATCTATGATTCCTCACTTTATATTTCTAAACATAATCTGGAATATGAACATACTTCTGACCTGATGATAATCAGTTCAACTTTGGAGTACATACTAATGCACTGAAGGAAGAATCCCTATTGCCTCCCAAACTCTCCCTTTTGCTTCAAATGGGGTGATTTTTGGATGAAGCTAAAACATCTTTGTGTCCTTCTGGGCCTGTTCAGATAAATGATGATTTTCGTCTGCCGAAGAGAAGAGGCTCTTAACAGAAAAATGAAATAGTAAAACTTGTTTTGAGTTTAATCTACTTTGGAAAATACCATGTGCAATCAAATCACAACTATGCTCCCAAAAAAGAAGCCTTAAAATTAAGGGTGTGAGAGAGGAAGAATTCATTTCTCAGAAGCCAGTGTATCACTGCACTATAGAATGGACAGTACGTTTCAGAAAGTACTAGTGTAGGCAACTGGAGAAAGTTGAAAAAAAATAATGGGGCCTATGTTGATCATTTTATTCCCAAAGTTCCGTTTTTTTGGTTTTTGTTTGTTTGTTTGTTTGTTTTTTAGTTACTGGCCGGCACTGTCATTAAGGTTTGTTAAAGCATCAAATATGGTGTTTGCTTGGGGCACCTGGGTGGCTCAGTTGGTTAAGCATCTGGGCTCAGGTCATGATCCCGGATTCCTGGGATGGAGCCCTGCGTCTTGGTGTTAGGGCTTCCCAATCAGCGGGGAGCCTGCTTCTCCCTCTCCCTCTGCCCTCCTGCCCCCGCCGACACGTGCTTGCTCTCTCTCACGCTCTCTCTCTCTCAAATAAATAAATAAAATCTTTAAAAAAATATGGTGTTTGCTAAACTTAACAGAGAACAGTTATTACTGAAAATAAGCTGGGTTTTCTTTGATTAAACCTAATAAATGGTTGGGAGAAGAGTTGCTCTCTCGGTAAAAATAGGGATGCCTTTGTAGACACATGAGAACGGCTGACAATCTGTATTTTATACATCTAAGGAGCTTCTCTTTTTTGGAGTGAACATGACACATGACTACTTATAAATTACCAGGATTCAGGTATGTAAATTTTAGTTAATCAAGACATGTATGTGCCATGCTGACACCCAAAGTGAAGGCCATTCATTTGCTCAGTCCTTTAGGCTGCGTGAAAGTAGTTTCCTCCAAGCAACAAAGAAAGAATGCATGATGCATGAAATGTCTTAGGAAACAGGTGAAACTTCTTACCAACACAGTTTTTCCCAGATGAATCCACTTCATATCCTGAATTGCATATGCATTTGTAGGTCCCACGGAGATTTTCACAAATTCCATTTGGACAGATATCTGGATCTAGTGCACATTCATTTATATCTGCACCACCAGAAAAAAAGTTCAGTATCAATAACATTCTAAAGTAAAGGTCAAAGAACTGTCAAAAAAAATAACATTACAGGAAACGTGACAACTTTAGAACCTGGTAAAAATAAAGTTTCACTTAGATGAGAAAGCTTGATCACTGTTTCTTACTACAAGATGTTCTGACTCAAATCTTCCTTCCACCAGTCCATGAAAGGAACTTGCCATTTGAGCTAGAACTACAAGATTACCAATCCTTAATCAGGCTGAAGGAGAACCCCTGTTCTTCTTCTGGCTCAAACATCAAGATGGAAAAGTAGATCACCGCAGAGCCCCAGTCCCTACAACCAGTCTCCCTGCCTCCAGCCTATCCTTCTTTAAGGTACCTTCGCAGTGCCATCAGACTTTTCTTAAAGACAAGATGACTGTCATTCTCATGGTTCAAACTTTTGTAGGTTCAATACTATCATCAAGATTAAATTAAAATATGAACTCTGTTTATTTACTTTAAATTTCTCATTCTTCTATGAACATACAATGCCCTTTTGCTCTGTGTCAGGAATGTCTGGAGCCAGGCCTATTCATTGGTCCAAAGCCCATGCAAACACCACCTGGTCTGGAAAAGCTTCTGCTGCTCAGCCCAGATGAGGCTGGGTCCTCCCTCTGCTGTATGCCCACAGACTGAGGAGAGCTCTATGGTCAAGGGTGATGCAGAATGACAATCAGTGAATGGCTAGTCTCAAATCTTCTATAAGTCAGGGTTAACATGTTTTTCCTTCTCTGGGTCCCCATCACAACTTTATTTATTCCCCACTAACTCTTTATTCATAATAAATTCCTTTACTACTCCTCTTTCCCCCAAATATCTCCTCTCCACCTTCATCCACATATAATGATGAAATTAATCATGAGAATGAACTGACAATCAATTCCGTCTACTTTTTTCCCAGAACTGTCCTGAATTGAATCATTTAGTTTTATAGTAATAAAATCTATTTTTACACTTGTTCCAACTCTCCCTTTTAACTTTAATTCTTTTTTGGTACCAATATTTCTCTAGTTCTAAGCCCTACACTTAAGTATTTCATTCTCTTCCAACTCAGTTAATTGCTATCACTGCTTGCTACAAAATATAAGATAGCTCCCTACTGACATCTTATATAGACCCAACACTTGGCAGTCAATAAAGCATTCAAAATGTGAATGGATAACAATTCAACTGAGCCCATAACCCTGAATTGTACTTGATTGTGGAAGAGCCAAAGGAGGACCAGACTGCCTCTTTCTCATGAATGAGATACCACAGTCATTGCATCTCATCTGCCAGTCCTCCATTGACCGCCCTGGGAGAGCACGCACCCCTTCAGTACCAAGCCCCACACCCAAACCCAGCAATCCTGGGATGCAGGGTACCATAGTTGCTCTGCCCCTAGGGGCCTCTAGGGGTCCCAGGTACATCATGCAGTGATGGCCAGAGAAGGGGTCAGACCTCCTCTGGTCTGCTGTAAAGGGACCAACTGGAAACCCGCAGGAATGCCCAGTACTGCGGCTTCTGCACATGCTGAAGGAAGTGAATTTCAAATAAGTCCTCACCACTGCCTGCTGACGTCATTCCTGGCCCACTGCTGCAGAGCGCTTGATATTCCGCTGCAATAAATTAACAAGATAGTAAATTATTCCCTTGTTTGCAGAACAGGTCAATCCTATACTTGGCTTTGCACACATCATTTCCTCCTAAGTGAGTGGAACTGAAATAAAGTGGTAACAGAAGAATGAGGCATTTCCCGAGGGAGTCACTGGTACACCCAGCTCCCATTTTAAAGGCTCCGCATCACTGTGGAAAATGACTTTAAAGGACACAGGCACGTTATAGCAATTCCTTGTGCAAAGCGCTTTCGGAAAAGGTGTTTTTCCTACAATTTGATTTTGTTCACCAGGGAACACTTTACACTTACAGTGAAATGTGCCTGTTAAAATGTGGTTCTTAACTGTTAATAAAACCTTCTCCCACTGTCTTGGGAATCATTTTGTTTCCTAGTGTGAACAGTTTCTTTTTTTTTTTTAATACAATCAAGTTCTTAACATTTTCTCATTTCTCTCTGCAAATTCTCTAGCCTCCACTCAGAAGAAAAACAAAAGTATCTGTCTTTGCATTTAAGTGTATTTTTAAAGTTCATATTCATCAGGATACTAGATTCATTCTATATGATAAATCCATAGGCAAAGTATTGCATAATGTTAAAACTGAGATCTTAATAAGAAATCAAGGTATACAGAATATGTTCCCAAATTCTGATGGAATCAGATTTCTATTTCCTAAAACTGATGCAATGTTTCACATACGATTCCAACAATATTTAGGCAAACATAAGAGTGAATGATGAAAATGGGGAATTAATGGGAATCACACTTTATCCAAAACAAACTAAAGTGTCCCCTTAGTTGCCCACAGTTTCTGGCAACCACAGAGTCTCATGGTCAAATGCAAATCATTTGTGCTTAAGTGGCAGGGGAACTGGATATTAGGAACAGGCCTTTTTACTGAGGCCAACCACATCTCACTGCTAACAAGCAAATAGCTCTTATACTTCTACATGCTAGAAAACTGTATTCCTGATGACAGTGAATGCAAAGGAGTGACACAGATTAAAAAAAAGAAAGAAAAAAGGAAGGTCGAATCCCTCAGAGCCTCTGCCTTTGTGCAAATGTAAATTTGAGAAAAGTGGTGAAATCCCTTAATTTTTAAATCCTGCTAAATGGCACCAAAAAAGGAACAATTGGGAAAGTGGCTGCCGTCGCATGTTTGAAAGCTTGGGACTAGAAGCAAAAAGAAATGCATTGTCATTATTCTCTCATGTCAGCAATTAATTAAAACACTTTTGAAGTACTGTAAGTAACAAAATAGGAAAAACAATATCATGCCAGTTTTGCAGAAAGCAGTTCTACAGTTAGTGCTGAATTAGTTGATGCCTGGCCTAAGTGGAAGCAAATTATTGTCACTGTTCTTTTCCATTTGGGTAGAATCTGGTCCTAGACTATCCTCTGCAGTCAGTGAATTCAGGTCAGCATTGGTTTGAATGCTGATGACAATGCTTATTGGGAGCAAGCCCTTTCCCTCTGTTAGAAAGTTTCCCCTTCTATAAACTGGAGACAAGAACACCCAACTCACGTGACAGTTCTATGGATTTCACAAGAGAACATGGAAAGTGCTCAACACAGCTCCTCGCACAGCTCATACATTAAATAAATGGTAGGTGCTGCTGAGATAATTCACTGTTATGCCACAGAGACACTGGTATGGGGACATATGAGAAAATTCCTAATACTTACACTTCGGTGGGTTTAACTGACTGATTCCTGCAAGGAGTAAATATTCAGCAGCCAGGGAGAAATATCTTCATAGATAGCTCCCTTGGCTTCCTTCCAGAACACAGAGATGGACTTTAGATGTGATGGGGTTGGAGTTTCTCATAGATTGGCTAAAGAAGGAATCTTCTGAGTATTTTCAGTACCTCTTAAAATCTCCCCTCTCTCCTGAAATAAGGGATGCTCTACACTTAGATTCTTCACGATTTGGCATTTTCATCTACCAAAGAGGCAGAGAAACCAAATGGAATGAAACCAGGTCCACAGGTGGACCTCTTCTGTGCAAGTGCATTCAAATACAAAACAGAAGCTAGTGGGGCTGGGCTTCAAATTTAACCCTCCTTCAGCTTTACTGCTTAAAGAAATCTGGTCTCTTTTAGTCATCTTTTTATAAGATTACTTCATTTTCTGAGGTATCATAAGAATTCTTTGGAGATGCACTTGGTCCAGAGGAAAATGTAAAAACAAAGAACTCTATGCACCAAGGGTCCTAGATTCTAAGTTTTGGTTTTTCCACTTACTGAAGATGTAAACAAATCACCTATACTCTTGTGTGCCAGTTTTCATGATACTCATCTGTCTTGTAAATTCAAAGTGCATAACAAAAGTGTAAGAAAAGTACTTTGAAAAGTTAAAGTAACATATGAAAGGACAGTATTGATGATATACAACTATAAGGTTACACGGAGGTATCTTTGTTGGATAGGATTATATTTGATGTTATATAATTGAAGTATTGTTGTGAGCATGAATTGAACTGATTGGTAATCGTATATAAAATGGTAATTTGTGAAGTAATCAGCCAGAATAAAGCTTTCTTCTTTAACCAGCATCCCTCATTTCTTTTAAAGTCTTCCATTTAACTTTCTCTAACTTCTCATATTTTAATTTCTAACTCTCTAATTTCAACAATTATCACTTTTAAAATGGCAAATGTTTAAAAATTGTGAGTTAATCTTTAATTAATTGTATCTAGGCCAGAAATGAACTAATTGGATCCTAGATGTAAACCAGCCAATCAGAAGTACGTTTTCAATATTAGATCTAACTCTATTGTAGAACACTGAAAGGAAACTCTCCAGTTCCCAAATGTTGACAGTTTATTGCTTTAGTTTCAATAAACTATTTTTGCCTTACAGATAAAAACAATTTATACCTGGAGAGGATCTTCTGGATTACCTAAGATAATTCATTTTATAGATGAGAAAACTAAGGATCCCTTTTCCATATTATTCTATTTTATAATTGTTTACTATTGTAAGCCATCTCATATCCTTTTGAAAGTAGGTGAGCAAAATTCCTAAATAAACAAAAACCTAAAACAAACTGAACCCCCCCCCCCAATTAAGTAATTTGTCTGCCTGTGGCTGGGAAGAATTCTGACTCACCAACCAGTTTTCTTTTCATTATGCCATGTCACTTCAAATTGAGAAAAATACTTTTTCCCTAGGGTTGAATAAAATCATTTAGGAGAAGCACACCTAAATCAACATGAGGGATTTGAACAAAATTCACACACGGCCTTTTGGAAAAAAAGCTGGAAATATTCAGGTAATCTGAAAATTATTTACTTTTACACTCTGTAAAATTCTGCTTTTATAATAGTTCCTGCAAAATGCAAACACTGTAAAACTACTTTAGAAAACAAGGCAAGCTGCATGAATTCCAAAGAGCATGAGTATTATTAAGGTGGAGGAGTTGGGATGGGAGTTCCAAACATGCTGTCGATTCGCAATGACCATTAGGATTGGGTGAGTAATGTGTGATCAGATCCTGAGCAGCCCTGCCAAGATCCCAGGAAGGTATATGATGTATCTGGAGAGCATAACATCATCTCTCCCTGTGACTTCCATAAATGCAAAGACTGCAGACGGAGGCGGGAGGCTAGTAGTACGAGGGCATCCCCATGACACCACATACCTGAATTCTGTGCAGGACACGGTTGGCAAGGTTCCCCAAATGCATACTCAGTGTTGGCACAACAACATTCAGATTTAGTAACGGCACCAAACAAGGGTTTGACACACTGCCCTCTCTTGTATCCGCCATAGCATGTGCTCCGCATGTGTGTGTCTAAACAGGAAGAAACATCTGTCATCACACTATCACTTCAAACAGATGAGAACTCCCCAGGTCAAAGTTGAAGCTGCCTTTATTTAGCCATCGTCCCTATTCTAACTCACAGAAGATGCTTCTGGTCTTAGATTTCAACAGAAAAAGACAAAACAAAACAAACTACATTCAGCTTCCAAGAACTAGAAACCAATTCCCACCTCTGTTTTCTAGAGACTACCACGGTTTACCCAACTGTGAGATTCTTAAGTGCTGAGACTCTATCTCATTCATTTTTATCTTCCCCAGACCTGTACAGAGCAGACACTTAATACAAGTTAAATGAATGATGGATGACCAGTGACTCTCACCCTATGATAAATAAGACCTTTCTTAAGAAGTGTGGCCTACCTCAAAATAAACATGCAATTATTGAATGTCTGAATTAGATGTACTTTCAAAGAAGAGGAGGTTTAATTTATAAATGGTTCGTTATATAAGTCTGTAGACACTGGTCTACTAGGTAGTGTCATCTTTACCACCAGGGAGGGAGTTTCCAGCTATGCCCAATTCAAAGGTTTATTGACTACCTTTCTTAAAAATAATTTGGATAAAATTAATATCTATTTCTCAACAAATTTCAAACTTCTTATAAAGCCACATAAAAATATTACATAAAGTTCTTGATTATCCATATCCTCCTTTGCACTCTATGCTTCCCTTAGGACATTTAATTCCCTATACGAAAATGTTCACTATGAAATAATGAGCATATAGAGGCCAATTTCAAAGACCATTATCCACAAAGGAGAATTGGAGAAAATTGAGGACATCCACATGATTAGAAAAGAAAAGCGGGAAGAAGAGGTAGGGAAACCCCTGGTTTTTATTTATCTCAGCTCATCTTAGATTAATATCCAATTTATGCAAGAAGAGAACTGATACTGTTGGCTTGTTCCCCCACAAATATTCTGCCCTGTCTGTTACAGTAGAGTGCATTTGTTATTGGTGGGATTTATCGGTTGACAGAGGGTGGATCTCTAGCATACATGTAGTCACGGCTTTATCTTACCAACACACACACGTCCATCCAGACCCACGGCCAGTCCAGGAAAGCATTCACATCTGTAGGAACCATCAGTGTTGACACAGCGCCCATTCATGCAGATCCCAGGTGTTTCACACTCATTAATATCTGTGGTGGGTAAAAGCACTTATTAAAAATGGAGTGACATTTCTATGAAACCAAAACATGCTTACAATTCTTTTGCAACACTTGAAAATGGGGAAGACGGAAAAGAATATGCAGCACCAACAATAATTTTGCTCAGTGAGACACATTTCATTGTCCTTTGATAGAAGAATAACAAAAATTGACATAAACTACGTGAGCTTATTTTTTTTTAACCACAGAAAAAGCTATTTCAATCATATTCTCCTGAGGTCTTTTTATCCAAAATGTGCAACTTTGACCTGGGCAGGAAGCTGCTCCATTTGGCATCTAATACTCAGACTGGTGTCCTTCCAATATCACTTAACTCTCTGAGAGGACTAGCATGGCATTAAGAGATACAGAACTAAAACCCTGATGCAACACCATAGAAAAGAAACGGAAAATGAATATAGAAGATTTTGATGACCATTTCTGGCCAACAACAACACCCTAACCAATTGGAACCCAGCAAAGAAAAATCTTTCATAAGTATTACAGATATTTTATAGTATCATATGTATATACTTAAGAGAGGTCTGGTAAAAGACTTTATTGGGCACACACTAATAATAGCAAAGATTTTTCCCCTTTAATATGGGGAAGTAGAAATGGTACCAAAATTGTGTTTTGGAAAACATACAACACTTAGAAGCAAGTCATTTTATAACAACTCCTTTTATAATATATAACTAGTGTATGTAACTATTTCCTTTTTTTCTGACCTTAAAAAGACAAATTGAGACTGAAACACCTCTAGATTTTTACTTAGCTTGTGTTATTTGGCACAAGGGTATATTCAGACGGTCCAAGATTCCCGTGTACAGATTGTATTTTAAAACAGCAGTTATATTTAAATACATGAACTCACATTGGTTCAGTTATTCAGGTCACCTTTTTGTTCAAGTTGAGATCTACGGTAAAACAGTGACAACTATAGCCTGAAAAGTGATACACAGGCTTTTTCATGGGGACAGAGATGTAACATAGATCTAGAGGGCATGATTCAATGGGAGTGGCCCCAACTTTCAGAGAGTGATCAGGGAGGCCAAGCTGGTCATCAGATTAGTTAACTGTAGAGATTAAATTAACATTGTTTATTCTAGCTTTGAACAGTCACATCTTTGTGGTCTCAGAACTAAGTACTCAGTGCTAAGAGAAAATCTTATCCAGTGATGTCAAGAGAAAAGTTACAGAAAAGAAGAATTCAGCACCCAAGAAATTTCTTTTTTCTTTATTCTTAGTCTAATGTGTGTATTCCACACAGCTATTTCACCAGCTGCAGACAGTTGCAAAACCTAGTTTCATCTATGAGGTCACAGTGTCATCTGAAATAATTACATCAATATTATCTGTTGGTCATACTAAATGCTGAGAGGGTGTGACCTGGGTCACCAGCAGCCTATAGGCACTGAAAGTGAATCTCAGCATGCTCTGTGGACAGGCAACAGGAGTATGTGTTCTTGCAAAAGGTCTGTGCACAAAGGGGCTTTCACATTTCCTTCTGTTATTTTGTTTGGAAGCCCAATTCCAAATATTCCAGCAATCATTCCCTTCCCCTTTCTTTTTACTTGTACAGCACTTAATCTGCACAATTTGGCACTTTGTTGTATTCTGTTTTACACTGTAGAATATTTCCACATGTTAATCTTGTCTTCCATACAATAAGCTCCTCCCAGCACAGGGCTCAAAAGTACAGAAACTTATTTCCTATTTCAAATTTTAAGAACTCAAATGTTTTCTCTTGCTACGAAGACAGATTTGCACAATATTAAGATCCACTGATGTGAAGGTCATGGAGAATGTAAGTAAACAACCAAGGGATAGAAGCTCTTTTAAGCCTAGAGAAAATGCATGTCTTGCCAACAGCTTAATACAAGGCTTTCTTCCATAGCACCTTTACCAAAACTGTCTACCAGGGGCACCTGGAGAAGAGACATCATAGGACTTTATTCTGTTTTCTTCATCCTAAATAGCTTGACACTCTGCACTTCTCCATCTGAAACTATGAGCAGAAGGCTTTGAGTGCGGTATTTTAGCAGATTTCCTGGGCCTGTTTTGGATATAAGGTTCCTTGAGAAGTATGGTTTCAACTTAGATCTTGGACCCAAGGGCAATAATCCCTCATCTCTGACTACATAAGGCAAGAGACACAAGCACAAATTTATCTTGATGACTCTTCTTAGAACCCCAATTTTCAATAGCACAAATAAAAATCTTAATTTTTGTTTCAGTAACCGGAGCAATGCAGTTATTTCAAAAGCTACCAAGTTAAACAATGGCTCTTTGTTAGTTTATTTCTTCTGCTTAATTCTATTTCCCTTTATGCTTATGTGACTTGATAATGCTTAAATTGTTCATGAAAAACTTTCTGTTTCTTAAGATGTCTGAAGGAAATTATGGAGAAGATATCACTGCAATAAGCATTTACAATATTTTGTCTAGTTGAAGATGTAAGAGGTAGCAAAATGACAGCCATCAAAAGACCTAACTACCATTACTCCCCAAATATAAGGAAGAGGAAGAATTCAGCTTCTTTAAAAAGATGCTCACATTTGTTGGTGGACCAACTGTTAATTCAGCTTCTCACTCATTTGCTACATAGCCTTTTGGGCTCCTTTAGAAGACCCCAAACACCCTTTCTGGAATCAGAACAGCCTCTTGAGCATAAACCATAGCTCTCTGGATAGCTGGACTTAAGAAGGAGGTCCAGTCAGGTTTCCTAAAATGAATTAGGAGGACTTTAAGTGGGAAGTGGTACCTCTAAGCAATATAGAAAGGAGAAAAAGCAGGGGGAGAATATGACTCAGAGTTTTATAGCACAAACCTTTGCAATAACGCCCATCTGATGCCAGCTGAAATCCAGGTTTGCAAATACATTTAAAACTGCCATCTTCATTGATACACATTCCATTAAGGCACATGTTCCTTATGCTGCATTCATCCATATCTGAAAAATGCAAAAAGATACATTCTCTTATGACCAGAAGAGTAAGCTTACAGAGGAAGCCAACCTGAACGAATAGAATTCTTTTTCTTCACATTTCTTCTGGGGTTTTGTGTGTGTGTGATCATAGTCTAAGGCTAATTTTCTTCCAAATTATAGCATATAAGAAGAAGAAGGGCCATATAAAATATGTATTCTTAAATTCTCAATTTTTGACATGTGCATGCAAACTCCAGGGCTAAATTTATCCTATGACATACTGTATATATGCTGTATGTATACATATATACACATATATATGCACGTGTGTATAGATATGAAATTTATATCTAATCATATATATAAAACTTCGTGTGTGTGTGTGTGTGTGTGTGTGTGTGTGTGTGTGTATGAAATTTGACTCAATGGAAGCTACCGGGACTTTTTTTTAAAAGAGCAGCGGACAAAGTGAAAAGTGTGTTAACAGCCTGATGGTTATATTTATTTCACTGATATTACTTCCAAAATACTGAAAAATAAAAACAAAAATCAAAACTAAGAAGGATGGAACTTAAAATGTACTTAGGCCACTTCCTAATTCTTTAAAAAGTAGAAACCAGAGGACGGCTTGAAATTTGAAGCAGTTTTAAATAGGGGTAGGAAAAAATGTGTTTTTAAAATGCAAGACTGGACTATGGAGGATAGCCATGTTAGCTAACCTTTAGGATTCCTTGATCATCGGGTTATTTCTTTAAATTCATCAATACGTTATTTTATTTAGTACTATAGCTGTCTTGGGAGGTACTTGCTCTTCTAGACATGGTGTGTTTTCACTTACAGGCTTTAGTCAGACCAATGTAATTTACGATTTTTTTTCCTTTTTTTTAAACAGGATTCTATCCCAACCGAGAATTCTGGCATTAAGTCTTTGAATTGAATCACTGAGATAATATTCTGCCAAAAATGTTTCTAAGAACAATTTTGAAATTCTTTTAATGTATGAATAGATTCTTGGGATCTTTCCCAAAGACGTTGGGAAAGACGATAAGAAGCATTCTTCATTTTTTTGCTAAGGTCTAAGTAGTGGAAACTCATCAATAATGGTCATATTTTCAATTCAGGAAAAAACAGCAGGGGAAAAAGACAAAATGTTTGAAACAGCCCAATTCAAAATGAAGTGATTAATTCAAGACGCAAGATAGCTGCTTCTCAATAGTCAATGTCTCAAACAAATTTTACATTTCCAGGTACTCAGCAGTATTTTCTTACTAGACGGCACTTTAAACAGAAGGATTATAAATGTCAAAAGAATATATGGCATCTGTCACCTTACTTCAATTAAAAATTAAAAAAAGAAATACAGGAGATTAGGTGTGTTCCATTAAAAAAAAAACAACGAACAAATTCTGATGGCACAAAATTTGGAAGTAATGATCTATGATATAGAAGTTTCATCATCACCAGGGGTCTTTAAAGGACAAGCTCTCCTCATATATTTGAAATGCTATTTGACTCACAGAAATGTAATTAAAGGTATGAATATTGTTACAAAGTATGCTTGCCTCCCCTGTTACAATATGTGAAATATATTTGCTACTTTGACCTTTCACTTGATGTTTGGCTTGGTCTTGTTAAAGACTTTTTTTTTTAAGGTTTTATTTATTTATTTGTCAGAGAGAGAGAGAGAGCACAAGCAGGGGGAGTGGCAGGCAGAGGGAGAGGCAGGCTCTCTGCTGAGCAAGGCGCCGGAGGCAGGACTCAATCCCAGGACCCTGGGATCCTGACCTGAGCCGAAGACAGATGCTTAACCAACTGAGCCACCCAGGCGCCCCTTGTTAAAGACTTCTGATATTGAAACCACGACGGGAGATGGGGATGAATATTATCCTGCCGCCCTGACTGCCATCTTGCTATCACTTACCTTCACAGTTCTTCCCATCTCGTGTCACATGAAAGCCTGCGTTACACACACAGTGGAAACTGCCATCTGTGTTGATGCAACGTCCATTATTACAGATACGGCCATTTTGTAAACATTCATCGATGTCTAAAATGGAAGTTAAAACAGAAGAAACAGATTTACTTGGTGGATTTACAATCATTCTATTTCCCCCTTCCTCCATCTCCAAACCCATGATGGTAGTCTCGGGGTTTAATTACTAAATATTCCTCAACATAAATGTGATATCCAGGATGTGAGATTTTAGATGACTGACTAGAGTTTGCAAGACATAGGACAGAAAAAGAATGTCAATGTAAGAGCATTTGATCTAACTCTAATTTCTCATAAGACCCCTTAAATCTCAATTGTATACACAAAAACAGGTTCTTCTTCATCTTCCTAGCTAATTTAATGAGCCATTTATATTAAACTATGGCTGGCATCTTTCACATGCTCAAAAAGGGAGATCTCATAGCTACATCAGAACAATAAAACAAAAATCCTATTAAAAAATTTAATTCCATCTGAAAACCACCAATCACATGAAATGTTTACCTTCCTTATGGCAGTTCTGGTCCAAGTATAGTTTTATTGTTTATGTATTCTTAGTTTCTTTTATAACTTCATAAGTATTTTATCTACCTAATAAAACATGGGGGCATTTCCCCTTCTTTCTGTTGTGCTTAATATTATGCCAAAGTAAACAACAGAGCTCGATATGAAAGTGTTAAAAAAGGACAGTAACTCAAATAACCTATATCTGATTTCTCATTTAAAGATCAATGATTAACTCAAATTGGACAACATGGTACCCTGGATTATCTGTTCCCCTCAGTTTCTAGGCTAGATACCTGGATGAACACCAAAGAGGATGAATACACGCTGCCTTGTCTACATAGCATATAATCTTTGCCAGAGCCTATTCCCCAGGAAGACAGAGACCAGGGAACCGCACAGTCGTGTCTGGGAGTGGAGCTGTCTATGCAGAGCTGAGGCCACATGTGCCTGAGGATAAGCACCCGAAACATCCTCTGGATGACAAGAATGTGCATTAATGGCACATTGGTTACTCTGTCTACCCTGCGTCTGCACGGTGTCTTGTGGTTGACCCTCAGACGCACTTTCTTTCTGGGCAGATCCAACAGTGGTTTCCACACGAGTCATTGGACTAGCTGAGGCAGTCTGGGCTTTTCTTCTGTCTGATCTTTGTGCCAACAACCTACGCTCTTTTTCTCTCTCATTTATTTCTTAATCCTTGCAAAAATCTGACTTGCTACACACTCCAAAAAATAGTAAAAACCACATACTCTTGAGCAGAATTGGTTTTGTTTTTGTTTTTGTTTTTGTTTTTTTTTAGTATTCTATAATCTTTAGAGGCCCAAGGATAAAACAAACAGTATAAAGAGTTCAGCATTTTCTCTCCTCACTAATTTCAGAGCACCATCAGTCTGCACACTGCCTCACAAGATAAATTGGAAGCTTGCCATTCAAAGTTCTCTACCGTGTTTCTCTCTGCCCCTTCTGTCCGCTTCTCTTCAGCCTGTCATGTACTTCTCCTCAGCTAAGTACGCAATCTTTCTGTTTTGTGGCCACTTTCATCTTCCCCAAAATGTGAATATGTCATCAACTCCTTATGTTTGAGATAAGCTTAGCACTAGCTCTTAAGGAGGACAGTATTTGAGGCTTTTAGGTAATCCTCAGTCTCCAATAAATTAAGTCTCAGAGTGATAACATCACCACTCATCTATACTGGCTGGCCCTTGCCCCGGCTGAGTAGGCTCAATAATCTCTTCCATTTGCTTATTTAATAGTGCAGAATTCTAGACATTGGTTTCAGTTTATTCTCTACTACTGCAAAATGCCTAATACATCATACATGCTAATTATTGTAAACAATAGTTATAATGTTAACAATTTTCTAAACTCAGTTAAACATTCAAACCATCTATATTTATATTCAGTAAGTAGGCCATTAATAGAAATATTAGCAGGCTGACATACTATGCTCCAGTTTCTTCTGCTCAGCACTGCCATTTATATACCAATGGCACGAAATCTCTAAGCCAGAACAACATTCAAAGACTCTGTAACCAGTCACTGATAAAAATAAAAAATATTTGTCTTCAACTCATATGAAGAGCTTTTGCTAAAGAAAAAAAAGGCAAATAAAGTTAACTCCTGTTAATAGCCGACAATTTTTTTTAAGTGATACAAACCCTTTGACTTTTTCTTGTATTTAATTTTAACACAAAATTCTCTTACTTTTATCTGGCTTTACTGGATCAGTGAAATACCCCATTCTGTGCCAAAGTTATAGAGACAGATATTTGAGTTCCCCGAGGGTTGAAAGTAGATCTTACTTATTTCTGTCCCAGAAACTCAGTATATCAGTCATCTGACAAAGGGCATATAGGATGATGTAATAAATTAATTAATACGCCCAAAGAGAAAATTTTGTGAGCAAACATTTATAGTAGTGCTTCTCAAACTTTAGTGTGCTTATGGATCACTGGGGGGATCTTGTTCAAATACTGATTGTGATTTAGTAAGTCTGAGATGGGACCTGAGATTCTGCATTTCCCACCAGCTCCCAGGTGATGTTGCTGTGACCACTGTCGCTCCTTCTTTACCCTATAGACCTTTCCATTAAGAAATTAATTCAATACAATTTCACCTGAAACTTTCCTCAGTTTCTGTGTCAACGAGGGTCACCCCCATTCCCTAGCTCTCAGATTAAAAATTAAGAGTAATAGCGATGAGGCCAAAAGTAGTAAAAATAAGATATTCCCATAGGAACAGGAGCATCTTTTAAAACGATTTGCATGTCTGCTGGATTTTATGATGCGGTCCTTCAGAGTGACAGTATCTGGAATTAAGTGCAAAAAGCAACAAGGGCCTGTTAGCCTCTCCTGGCAAAGGTTATTCAAACTCTACTAAATTCCTTCAAGGCAAACCTCCTCCTTAGCATATATGTCCCCTTACTTAGCAGCTTCCAAGCTAGGACCGTACCTCGGCACTCTGTCCGGGTGAGTGTGCTCTGATAGCCAGGTCGGCACTGACAGGTGTACGAGCCCTGGTTATTAATACACTCTCCACCAGCACAAGGGTTTTTCTCACATTCATCGACATCTGCAAAATACAGCATATTTTAGTAAGAAATTAGACAGCAATAACTCCTAACTTTAAGATCATTTTATTGGCCTCCTTTACATGTTAAAACGCTTTCCTCTTAAGAAATAAATAGCACAATGAACAGGATCTTTTTTCTTTCTACTACAGTGTACCATGTCATCAGCCACTTGAAAACTGGTCGAGCAGTTAAAGTGTATTATTTTCCTATGTTATCTTTCATAGAGAAATGCCAAACATGTAGCAACTCTACCCTCCAAGCTAATAAACATTTTCTCTGCCTTGAGTCTGGCCTAAGGGACTCAAACAGACTAACATTTCAGAAATGGCTTCTAGGTAGAATACCGCGTATCTCCTAGAGCTCTCTGTTTCAATTAAAAGGAGGCCTCACCTTATCTAAGCATCCCCTGCTAAGTTGCACTGAGAACATCAGAACAAGACATGAAACCGTTGTCATTTCAAGAGCTATTCTCACCTACCACAGAGTCCACCACCCAACCCTCATCCCCAGACAGGCTCCCACTGGTTTTACAGTTGTTTAGAACTCTCAGTCTATTTAACAGCAAACTGGTTTATATTCCCCTATTTGTAAAGATGAGGAAACTAAGGCTTTTGGAAGACAACGCACTTCTCCAGAGTCACACGTTTCTTGCTGCGGGTACACTTGCCCACCGTGAGCTAGATGTCCCCTCTTCCAGTCAGCTCCGGGTGACCTCTACGGACTGAATGACTCTCTCTCTCAGTGTGTGCTAGAAGGGGAAACTACACAGTGTGAGAAACTAAGAACTCCTTATTTCTGCCTTATTCATAATTACAGAATTGGAGTGTACAACTGAACTAAGAAAGGAATTTATTTTTATTTATTTATTTATTTTATTATGTATGTGTTATGGTGAGGAATTTATTTTTAAAAAGTTAGATGGCAACCGGGTGTTCTTTTCCAATTAACAGATGAATTATTCTTGTGTTACATTTCCTCCTTTTGCTAGCTTAAACAACCTGTCAACAACTCAAAATTTCTCTCGTCAGTTTTTAATGACTAACTAGAGACAATTGGTGAGTTATCCATTTAAATTAGTTAAATGTGCAAAATTTCATAATCTGGGGACAGTTTTAATGCTTTATTTTAATGGTCAGACTTTTGATAAGATGACGTATGTTGAAGTTACCAGCAATGACTTGAGTGTATTTACGATGAAAGTTAAAAGTCAAGATAGTAGGCAGAATAATGTCCCTCTCCAAATATATTCACGTCTTAATCCCCAGAACCTCTGAATATGTTACGTGGCAAAGGGGAATCGAGGTTGTTTATCAGCAGACCTTGAGACGGGGAGCGTCTCCTGAGTTATTCAGTTGGACCCTATTTAACCACAAAGGTCCTTAAAAGTGAAAGAGGGACCTGGAAGAGAGAACCAAAGAATTAGAGAGATTTAAAGATGCTATGCTACTGGCTCTGACGATATAGGAGGGGACCATCAGCCAAGGAATACAGACAGCCTCCAGAAGCTGGAAAAGTCAAAAAAATGGATTCTCTCTCTGAGAGTCTCCAAAAGGAACAGAGCCCTGCCGACACCTTGATTTTAGCCCGGTTAGACCTGTGTTGGACTTCTAACCTATAGAACTATAGATTTGTGTTGTTTTAAGCCACTAGGTTTGAGGTGATTTATCACAGCTGCAACAGAAAACCCATCTAGTCATGGGACAGAACTGCAATAGCCTCTCACGCGGACCTAACCATAGGCGTTACATACCGATGCACTCCCCGCGGAGATCCAGCTGGAATCCTTTGTTGCATTCACACCTGTAGCTCCCAGGAGTTGGAATGCAGCGTCCATTTTGACAGAGATAGCGAAACAACTGGCAGTAATCAGTGACATTGACTGGCAGCACCCCTAAAGGAATAACATTAAACCCCATTAAAATCATGGGAAAAATCCTAAATCATAAAGGAAGGAAGACACTCTTTGGGCAAAGGTCATCTGGGGCCAGTAAAGTCTATTTCCATGCCCGCTTACAGAGATCACCTGCAGCCAGGTCCTGAAACCTCGCTGTGGCCTGCTTCTCCCTACCTCTTTTCTGCCCCACTCTCAAGCCTCCAGTTTGGGTAAATGACAAAGGCAATGAGTTCTTGGTAATTACTTGCAAAACTGCTTTGCATTATATAAAACACAACATATAATTTTATACCACCTCTATGACTTCATCCTATGAATCAGATTTAAATTGCTCTCATAACTCTCCCTCAGTTGTCAATAACCAGAGGACATTAATCTGGAGAATATGAAACCCCCTATTTTTCTCTAAGCAATAGGCGAACTGAGAAACTTATATACAACACTATGTAAACCAAACAGCTAATCTAGGAATTGATATACGAATTTAATGACTAAAGCAGCATAAATAACAACAAAAAAGTTAACCTGATTAATGTAAACAAAAAAACAAAACAAAACAAAAAAACCCTGATGACTTTTCAATCCTTACTTGGTGGTTCCCGAGACGGGTATGGATATTCCGCTGGGGGTCGAGGGACAGGAACTGGAGGTCCAGGAGGAAAGCCAGGAGGAACAGGAGGAATGGGGCCAAGGGGTGGGGGAGGATATCCTGGTCTCTCAGGAATCACCAAAGGGACAGAGCACAGCTTGTTGAAATCCTCTGGAAAAACACGACACAACAGAACACAAAAGCTGAGCTGTAGCATAACTCATACACCTGTGGAAGTCACCCTTACATTTCAAAGAAACTTTGAATAAAATCAATCATCAGACCACACAGATCAACTGGAGAAAAGGGAAAAAGCCCACTGACATCATTCCCATCCTAACAGCTACAGTAGCAACCATACTGGAACCGTAATTCCAAACCAAAACCAAACTCCCCAGAGTGTATACCACATGCCTCTCCCCAAATTTAGGAAGTCTCTACCTATGTCACGATTTACCTCAAGGAGGAATCAAATGCCACTTTCTCAACTCCGTCCTATTTGTGGATCCCACAGAGCTCTAAAGAGCACACTAAAAAGCCCGGATTTTATTTTAAGCCACTGGAAGTCTTCGGCAGATTAACGTGGGATGTAATCAACGAACATTTTCAGAAGATCAGTCTTGCTGACACAGGGAGAATGCGCGGGAGCGGGGCAAGGCTGTTAGAGAACACCAAGGGCAAGAAAGCTTTGGCGAGACAAGGGAGGCAGCGATGGAACTGGGCAGGAGTGGACGAATTTGAAGCATGTTTCAGAGATAAGCGGGTAGTGCTTCATGAAGGAGTAAATGTCAGAGCAGAGGGAACAGGAAATCAAGAACGACACAGTCTTCTGGTTTAGCAACTGGGTAGATGTTGGTGACATTTACCAAATGTGAGAAACTGCAATTGAACTACCTTCAATGGGTTTGGTGGGTAGAAGCCAAGTTCCATGTTGAACATATGTATTTTGAGGTGGCAGATATCCAAGCAGATTTGTCATGGAACAGCTATTTAAGAGTTCGAAGCCTAGCAGAGAAGTAGGGGGCTGGGTATAAGTTTTGGAATGATCAGCAGGCGGGTGGTATTTAAAGCCATGGGGATGAATGAGCTCCCCTGGGGAAGATGTGGAAAGTGAAAAGAAGGGTGTGCAGAGACAGAGTCCTGAGGAATACCTATTTGTAAAAAGACAACAAAGTGTTGGAGAAGCAACACGCAGGGGGGCAGAAGGAATACCAGGGGGTAGTGGGTCTGTTATTAATGCTGCATCATGATTCCCTGAACTCATACACCTGAGCTAATCAGGAATTTCCCTCTGACTGCACATATAGGCTGATTCCCATTTTTCATGCCAGGTCTTTATCAGAATAAATCATCTTTAGATTTGTGACACGTTTTTTCCTGAGCTTCCAAAAAGATGTTTTAAGATACAGTATCCAGGTTTCCAGGGATGTATTTACTTAACTACTAGTAACATTAGCCACATCTTGTTATAGTTCCCTCTATAATGTAAACTAATCTTGTGATTTTTTAAAATTTCTTTTTCCCCTTTTTGTCAGAATCCTGATAATTTTATTATTGCTGTCACACAGGGATTCTCCCACAGATAATTTATATACTAGCTTTATCCATTAATAGAAATGAGGCTAATATTACTCTTTTCCTTGTGCACTAAATCTGACTTATTCTAAGGCATTGTAATATATCTTATGGAAATACATTCATATTCAACCTCATGGGGGAAAATCTGCCAATTCACATGTGGCTAAACATACCTAGCTACCATGTACCTTGCTGTTACTTGTTGGTCCATTACTAAATCTTCTTCAATCACATTTGGCATTTCCAACTCAGGTTAACATTATGTATTCAGAGAATTCTATGACTGCATTTTAATTATTATTTATCTGTAATTTTAACCCACACAGATTCTGTAGCATTTGACTGCATCTGGAAAGGATTTATATTATTGTTTATGCTTCCCCGAACCCGGATGCTACAATCCCTCTTATGAAACCACAGTGATCCTTCTTATAGAATTATCACCTGGATATGCCCTATCATTTCCTGGCTACTTGCTTTCCACCAAATTTCTACCACCAAGATTGTGCATAGTCTTTGAAGTCAATGATCATATCTAACTCATGACTAATTCCCACTCTGAGCCTAGCCTTGCAAATTGCACATAAGAGGAACTCATTAACTATGTGTTGGATTTAACTGGATAGCAATTATATTAAGGGACTCATTTTGCTTCCAAGCACCAATTCAGCCTTTCTTTTTCTTTAGTCTTTTAGGATTTGTATAAAAGAAGTTGAATAGCTTATCAGGATTTCTGCTAATTAGATTGATATATGACTTTAAGCATGCCATTAAATTCATCTTAACCTCCGTAGGAAAGTGTATCAGAGTGGGTCCTATACCCTGTTCTACTCTCTCCAGCTTCATAACTTTCCCATGAGTCCGTTTACATTCCAAATCAGCAAACTGGGGCTAGTTTTGTTCAACTGATGTCCATCTTTCCTAACTCCATTTAACTCAGAGATGATACTGATTTTTTTTAACATGGTAAAAAGCTGACTAGTCTAAAATAATCCATATATATATGAAGGATTATTTTATATACATATGTATGTGAAGGATGTACATATATCCTATATTGTAGGATATATGAAGGATATACATGTGTGTGTGTGTGTGTGTGTGTGTGTATATATATATATATATATATATATATATATATACTCTCCATATATAATCACTCTCCATAAGTTGAGAGCCCAGAGTTCTATAGCACTGCTACCAGAACATCTGAGTAAACAAACACCCACCTGCAAATTAGTTCCTCTCTGTCAGTCTGCTTTGCCCTGGGCTTATCTTAGATTATGGGTATTTCAGTGGTACACATGAGAGAGCAGCTCCCTGCAGAGCCACACAAGGAAACAGGGTCTTCTGCACCTGCATTCCAAAGCAGGTCTTCAGGCACCTCAATCTGCCATCCCTCTGTCCTCTATTCAAGACCTCAGCACAGGAAGGAATCCGCATCAATGCTGCTGATTCCTAAATTAACTATGTATTTAAAAAGTCATTCTCCTGGTACGTAAGCCATGCACTTCTAAACAGTGACCTACTAAATGGTCCCCCTAGTGCACTAAGGATGGTGGGCTTTATTTTTAGGCCATAGACAGTAAGCAAATCAGACAAAATATATGACTTATTATATGTTAAAATGTATTGAAAGATTTTCATTGCTTCTTTAATCCACACATATAATTCTCAGCAATAAATAGAAATTTTATAGTAATATCTGTGAGCAGGTGCAGAACCCAGGATAATGGGAAATTCACATTCTGCGAATAACACTCTGCAGTAACCATTAACTCTGTGTTTATCCTTCCTCACCTTGATTCACTCTGCTACAGTTCTCGGAGTCAAACATACTGTTCAGGAATCAGATTAAGAAGCAGCTATAACCCCAGTTTTCACTTAGAACTGGTGGGAAAGTTGTCACTTAATAAATTGTTCACTCCACCTGAATGCCTCCTATGAGCCAGATTTTGCTAACTACTGTGGAAGTGCTAAGAAAGCATAAGGAATATGGGACTATAAGAATGAACGAGACCTCCTAATGAGATTTATCAACTAGTAATAAAGAAATACATGAACACACATTGGCACAAAGCAGAGTAGATGGGATTTGTCCCAAAGCAACAGTAAATACCTGGAGCCCCGAGACAGAAGGCAGCATTTCCAGCTGTGGTTATCTTGGGACATCCAGGAATTAGGTCGTATCAAGAATCATGTAAGGATCCTCACTGAACAAGAGGGCATTTAATAAGCAAGGTGGCAGGGGTTAGGAAGTAGGGAGGAAGAACCCGAACTGAGGAGAAGTTTTAGGAAAAAAGAACAGTTGAGGTCAGAGATCCTCAGACTGGTTTCAAGGAAAGTTTGATTGCATAATTGAGCTAGAAAAATAAAGCCACCATAAGAAGAAGAATTAAAAGATGAACTGGGGTCAGACTTGAGGATACTAGATGCTCTGCCAAGTAGTAAAATTTTATTTTCAAGAAATGGAGTGACTTGGACCACTAGATACCGCCTGAATTCATCCTGGGAAAATTTTTCCAGACATCTTTCCCTACCTTTTCCCCTGGCCATAATTTTTTTTAACCGAACTTCAGATGAATTATGCTTTGGGAAATGTATATGGTAGATGTGGATTTCATAGAGACGAGTTAGGAGGCCACTGCAATAGTCCAGACGAGAAAAAAGGAGCTTTATGTGACAATGGAAGGAATCTGACAGATGCGAGAAGTAGTACAAAGAAAAAAAGTCAGTAAGAATTGGCACCAAGGAAGAGGAACGGTGTCAAGCATTAGGGAAGGAGAAAATATGTATGCAGCATAACTCACTGAAAGGCTCGGAGAGAAGTGAATTTGATTCAGTGGAGCTTTTGAGGACTCCTGAGAGCCAAAAGAAATACATGAGAATAAGAGAGGACAAGCCCTCCTGAGAAGGTTGCTATTCAGTGGTGATAAGCAAGCTCAGTAAGAAAGCAGTACCTGAAAACAGTACTATCTGTATGGACCTCTGTAGTTTCCCAAGTCACTGTCTGCAGAAATTTCCCTGGGAGTCGTGTCTTTTATTTTCTGGAATCTTTTTCACTTACCTGAATTTCTACTAGATGTGCCTCACGCACATTGCCACTGGGCTTGTGAGGGGTGGGACTGGGACACTCTGCAGACATCTGGAAGGGCTCTTACCGGTTGCTCTGATGGGACACATCTCGGGGGCAACCGTGACCCCCGGGGACCAGCATCGGCCAACATCACAGCAGCACTGCATTTTTGTTATGGATTGTGGCAGTTGGTTAGAACAGCGCCCATTTGCCAGAGCTGTGTAACAGTATCCGGGGCGAACATCTGAGAACAAAGAAACACACCCCCACACACATCACTGAGCTGGACTCGTAACAACACTCTCCTGCCCCAGCACCTCTGCGCTTCACACGTGGGCTCCGGCGGGACACACTGACACGCTCGCCCACGGAAAGGAAGCAGCGTGCGCTGCTCAGGAACAATGTTCGGTCAGACCTCCCTTCGTCTCACACCTTTTGCCCCTGCGAGCTGGTGCACTTGGCCGAAGTCCCACATTCCATCCCCAAGGTGGGGACGAATGATTACAACCACATGTGCCATAGGAAAAAAGAGACTAAGAAAATCACTGGCAGTGACAGTTAATTAGTTAGAGAGACATGTCTCTATACTGAAGGGGGACTGTGTTGTCCTTGGTTTCAAAACACTTAATTCGAGCCGCTTTAGGCAAATATTGATATAAATCTATTTTAAAACAACATTAAGTCTACCCTATAGTCTACATTTCTAAAAGATCTTTCTTACTTTTCAGACTACAAATGTGAGTCAGACTTGTGAGTTGTTTTTTTTTTTTTTTAAAGGAGTGAGCCACTTTGCAGTCAGATCCAATGCTTGTGAATCAAGATTTCCTTTTGTCCTGGGGCCCTAGCAAGATTTTATAAGGCACTAATTATTTACAAGTTCAAAATGTACGTGATTCCAAGTTCTTAGTCCTATAGAATACAATGGTTCTTGAAGGCTTTTTTTTTTTTTGGCAGAAAGGTATCTTCTCAAAGCAACAGGGGTAGACATCTTTCTATATACCACTTTTATTGGGTTACATCATGTCTGACAGTCATGACAACAATGACACACTGAAGTACAAGTCTAGGCTGTCAAAAAAGAGCCTGTGACATAGTAGAAACCTAACTGCTTCATGGGCCTTTGAGAAAGCACTGTGAAATAAGGAATGCAGGTAGCTAAGTACAGAACACCTTGATCCCCCTGACATGTTGATGATGTACCTCTTTAAGGAAAGCATATCACTGCATAGCCCATACGCAATAAAGTAAAAAGTAAATCATATTTTAAATATGCTTATTTGAAGAAATAGAAGTGGTAAATTCTTTTAAGTAAAATATTTTTCATATGAGTTTTTAATTTTTTAATTTAATTTAATTTTATTATGTTATGTTAATAATCACCATACATCATTAGTTTTTGATGTAGTGATCCACGATTCATTGCTTTCGTATAACACCCAGTGCTCCATGCAGTATGTGCCCTCCTTAATACCTATCACTGAACCATGAGAGACTATGGACTCCAAGAAACAAAGTAAGTGGTAAATTATTTTATAAAATAAAGAATTTTTTTTACACTTAAAACTTCATCCCTATGTTGCCTGTCTAAACACTAAACTTCGAGTTTGATCAGAGAAGGTCATACCTATGATTGTTTTCATCTACATCGTTCTTAAGAACACGAAGCCCTCAGATCTTGAAGGTTGCAATAAATTAATAAAATGGAATTTTAAAAAGGCTAACTTAGAAACATATAAATTATTAATATCCTGTGAAGAAGGCTACAAAATCCCAGACAAGCCATAAAATAAAACTATGGATCAGCTTTAAAGAAGACGAGATTATTTCTGAAAAATACTTAAAACCACTAGCAGGTATAAATGTGCTTTCTAGAGCTCTTTTGTGGCCCCGTTCCTACACCTCCAGGTAGAGTACTAGTCTCAGCAGAGAGGCTGAACAAGTTTCCTTTCAGCCTGGTCCAGGGTTAATGGCTGGAGAGAGGAGTGTAGACAAGATAGACTCTGTGAAGCCCCTGGTGGCACCTTCCCTATGAAGAAGAAGGAGCAGCAGGACTTCCTACTTTCTACTTTTCATGGCTTTAGAGCCATGAATAATTTATATCCTCAGTGGTGAGTAAACGTTTGAGGCATGGAAACCAAAGGCTGTTAAGAATGGGAAGAAATGTTCAAAACTGACTTATATCCCAGTTTCAAATGAATTTGGCAGTCAAAACTCAGTATAAACGCTTGACCAATATTTGTACATACAATTTTCAGTGTGGGCTATCTTTTGGAGCAAAACTGGGAGCTAGAGCTGCCAGTTGCAAACTCTTAATGGGCTAATGTCTACTATTTTGCACATTAACCATGATACTATTTTACTGCCCAGCTGGCTCACTTACATGTTAAATCAGTAGGTTAGAAAACTCTTGATTAAAATGGTGAATGTTGGGGCTAAAAACCTTACCAGCCATGTTTGGGCTGTGGGCAGGCTCTGATATACAAACGGCATCTGCAGCTCCAGTAAGCATTTTGCTGATTTCTCTTTTTGCAGGAGAGCTTTGGTTAAAAATACACACACTGACACAACTTATAATTTTGAAGCAAACCTATGGGCTATAATAAGTAAAGGAAGGGAAAATGTGTGAAAACTGGGAAACCCTGAGAGGAATGGCCTCCTGGGCACAGCAACCTGAAGTTTCTCACATCATCAAGCAGCAGTGCCCAAGGAAGCGGGAAGGAAGCCATTGTGGTGCTGGACCAGTTTGCAAAGCAGCTAAGGCGGAAGCTGAGGGGGAAGAATGTTAGGATTTGGAGGAGATAAGTGGAGGTAAGATAAAGCGTAGACACCTTCTTCTATTTTGAATCTGCTGCGGCCAAGACATCTGGCAGAAAAGGATTAGGAAGCTTTCCTCCTTTTCCCCCTTCTGAATCACTTGGCCCCCTTTCCTTTCAGAACCCAGAGACCACATTATATCAAAAAATAGATATTATGGATTAAACAGGTGTTTGCAGATCATCCTGGTCTGTCAATAGGTGTCTCCTAACCAATCACTAACATTGTTGTGTCCAACCAGGAGTTAGGAGCTGCGAGGCCCAAACTAGGAACAGGATGTTTGTCAGGATTCCTGGGAATTGATGAGACAGAACACACTAACATGAAAAGACTACCCTACACGAGGTATATTCAAGTGCCAAAGGAAGATGTCACAGAACAAAAAAAAAAAATAAAGTAATACTTCAAGAGCTTATAAAACAAAAGGGATCCTGCAAACACAAGGAGGTCTGAGGGCCTCAGAATGTGGTGACCAAAGGTAACAGGTGGAATCTCGTGCTTAGGAGAGAGGTATAAGGAGATACAACACACCCCTAGCTACAGGTTGGGTTTTCTATTGGTTAGATGGGCTAATTCCAAACAGCCAACTTACCAACAAATCCTAGATTCATTTATAAGTTGGAGACTATATGTATTTTCTTTTCACTAGGGATAATTCGGGGGGTCTCTGTGGTTTGCCATGGCAGGAGATATCAGCCTTAGGGAAGGCAGAAGTGTTGCTTGGAGCATTTTATATAACAAGTTCCTAGCTGTGGGTACAATAAAGTTCCAGAGAAGAAGAAACTGCACTGGCTTAGGTGTATGGTAAGAAAGGGTTTACTGTGTCTGGTGGTCATTTGGAAGGGAGCAATGGGAGGGTTTGGGACTGTGGGCTCAGGCCCAAGTTGGGATCCCAGCTCCTTCACTCTTTAACTGCTTAAACAATTGAACCAAATTACTTATCTGAGCTCTGTAAACCTCAGCTGCTTCCCGTCTACAGTGTGGTTGTGAAAATGAAGTCAGATAATTTCCATAAAACACCTCACACCTAGAAGGTCACCCCTGAATCCTAGCGCCCCCCGTTTCTTTTTAAATAGCATGGATATATTTGGTAAAAGACTGATAAAAATGTAAACCATCTGATAGGTAAAGGTGTTTTAGTCATAATCCAGGGTTCCCTTTGAAGGTTAAAAAAAAAAAAATCTACCTATTATTTGGCCAGGAAAGAACTTCTGATCTATCTCTCTGCTAAGCATCATTATGGGATGTCAAGTGCGAATTGGGACAGTTTGGGGAGAAAAAAGAGCTCCATGAATTGCACTGGCCATTCTTTCCCTGTGGTGCCAGTATGTATGGAGAGATCTTGGAAAATCCAGTAATCCGGGCATCACTATTGTTTCTAAGGAAAAGTCCAGATATGCTTCCCTCACTGGTTGTACTTATTCAAATGTCAACTTAAGAGACCGCCCTCAGCTTTTATTATATGTGACTAAGTACAAAGGAATTCAGAATTTCAAGTACAACTCAGTTTGGGTCTGAAACTCATGGCTTGTGGTAAGGATGTGAAGCTGAGTGTCTTTGAAAATATGGGCCAGAAACAAACATCAAAAGACAGTGTTCATTTTTCTCTGAGGCCATGTGCCATAGGCTTCCCGAGCTTTGCCTGAATAATAAGGAAGTACTCATTTTGATATTCAACAAATATTTACTGAGTGTCTATGACATGCAAGGAATCATGCCAAGAACCATCAGGGATATAGGAGGATAGCAGTTATTTAGCCTTTAAGGGGAGCTTACAACTTAATTAGGGACATAAAAACATCCAGACATAAAATTTCCCTAGGAGACCATTTACAAGAAGCATATCCTCAGGTAAGGGAGAAACTGCTTTCAGGTAGGCTGATCTGGGACCTCTTCAAAGACAGAGAACCTGAGTAGAAGCATGAAGGGGGCTTGAGCTGGGAAGGAGAGTATCCTGAGTGGTACCACAGGTATGATTCAAGGCAGGAAGGAATTAAAACAAATGACCTGGTTGAGGGTGAGAAGCAGAGACTGTGCTGGTAAGTGAGCAAAGCTGAAAGAGGTCAGAGAGTGAAGGTCCTTAGCTACGAGGCTGCACGCTCTGGAACTTGAACTTTCTTTACTCTAGAGAACCGGACTTCGAAGGAAGTCTTAGCAATCACTAAATCCAGCAGTTATCAAACCTATTCGTTTAAAACAAGAAAATCCCTTATTTAATTGATCTTTTACACAGAAGCTAACACACCACCAGGTAAAAGCAGAGTTGCCTGGAGTGTGTGCATGTGAGGAGCAGGGAGTGGGAGGCAAGGGTCCTTTCCCCCTCAGCCTCCCCCTTCTCACGGTTCCCCTCTCCCACCCCAGCAGCTTGGAGACATTTGCTGCACCTGAAGGATCCATGCGACACAGACTAAAAAGCCACTAATTCCCAAATCCTAATGGAAAACTACCAGAGGTTTTTGAGCTTTTAATCAAAGCATTATTTTAGAAAGATAAATCTGACAAGATGGACTGTAGAGAAGCCAGGAAGCAGGGAGGCCAATTAAGAGATTATTGCAAAATTTCAGACCTAAATTAACACAGGTCCCAGGAAATGACGGAAGGTTTGACACTTGCATAACTGCAAAGTTAATTTATAGACTGAGGATATCTGTATGGG
Organism: Zalophus californianus; assembly: GCF_009762305.2. Classification (NCBI taxonomy): domain Eukaryota; kingdom Metazoa; phylum Chordata; class Mammalia; order Carnivora; family Otariidae; genus Zalophus; species Zalophus californianus. Next base: position 89,966,392 of record NC_045600.1, read on the forward strand.
CTCCTGGATCATCCCTCTTTCCGGGAGGTAAAAATCCTCATACAAGACCACAGGGTGCCTCTTTTCTTGAAGAGAGTGCTCAACTGTTTAATAAGATGTAAAGGTACATTTTACATCAAGTGAGAAATTATTAGTCCCCCTGAACAAATGTGTTTTGAAAGATGTTTGTTATGGAACTGACTGACAGGAATCAGGCATGCTGTTTAGAATTAAACCTACCTACGCATCTGGTACCATCAGGAGAGGGGTAAAAACCGGGAGCACATTTGCAAAAATAACTGCTGACTGTGTTTGTACATTCGCCCCCATCACAGATTCCAGGAATGGTGCTGCATTCATCAATATCTGGAATATAAAGAAGAGTTTAGTATTCACAGAACACAGTATAAAACTGTTCATCATCACAAGCTTCAGATGTAATGCCAGTCAAACCGATCTCTAAAGAACAAAAGCTGCATATAAAATAGTCAATTCAAAAAGTGAGTGCTTCTTCTCTCAACACAGGCTTACCCAAGGAACTTACAAACCTCAAGAGATTAGAGCAAGATAATAGAAACTTCCCCTGTAAAATCTAAAACTACGTACTGTTTTACCAAGGAATGATAGCATGCTAATATTCCACATTTCATTTAGTTTAAAATTTTGTTTTCCCTGTTCTCTCCATGTTTTGCATTGAGTTAGGCTCCCTTTATGTTTACTCTATATTCTGCATGAGTTCCTGTGTTTCTTCTCAATCTGATTTTCCACAAGCAGATACTGAAATCCTATAGAGAAGAGCATGTGGTCTGAGTGCTGACCAAGACTTGGCCATCGTGGTGTTCTCAGGGGCACCCACACGGCCATGACGATGGTTTTCTGGGTTCAGTGAGTGAACTGTGTGGGGACACTGGGACGCTCCACCCAGAACCCTCTCAAGGGAGGGCTTGCTGACTTAGCATTAGGGGTACTATCAGTAGACAGCCTTTGGTTCTCAGTTCCTTCCAGGTCTGCTCGAGCTGCAGAGAGCCACCTCACCTGGGACTACCTACACCCTTCTCATGAACCCACACCCAGTGACTGATCGTGGAGGTGAGAGAATGGTCTAGCCATCTGCCCCAGGGGGGACAACTCTGAAAACCACTCCAATTCCTGAATACCTTGTGAGGTCAGTGGAGGCCATAGTCAGGGTTAGCCCTGAGGCCTGAGAACCATTTCCTTCAAGGGAAACTTTTCAAGAACCAGCTTCAGACACTAACAGTTGTCAACAGATGTGGCACCAGTGAGGGGAGAAAAGAAATTAAGAACTTCCTGCTTAGGCTAAAAGTAAACTCAGAGCACAGGGCATCTGCATGACCTTGACTCCAAGAGGAGTGGGCTTTCTGCACTCACCTAGGGACAGGTGCATTTTGACCCAAGCCCCCCCGGGAGTATTGCAATGGCCAGACTACACCATGGGCACTCGGAAAGCCCTAAGTTTTAAAAAACAAAGAATATTTCTTCTCCAGTATAAGTACTGCTCTTCACTTGTAAAACAAAATAGAGTTCTCTGTGGACCAGATTCAAGGGTCTTCTGACTCAAGATCACCCTGTTAGTCAAAAAGGCAGCAATGACATTGTTTAAGTGCAGTTTAACCTTTTTAAAAGCAAAATCCTCAGGCGCCTGGGTGGCTCAGTTGGTTAAGCGACTGCCTTCGGCTCAGGTCATGATCCTGGAGTCCCGGGATCGAGTCCCGCACCGGGCTCCCTGCTCAGCAGGGAGTCTGCTTCTCCCTCTGACCCTCTTCCCTCTCGTGCTCTCTATCTCTCATTCTCTCTCTCAAATAAATAAATAAAATCTTTAAAAAAATAAAATAAAATAAAAGCAAAATCCTTATTCTTGTATGCTAACATAAACAGCATTGTCATTGTGAAGTTGTATAATGGTAAAGATGTATATTCTATTCCGACAGATAGGCATTTTACTGGAGTCAGTGAAAGTCAGGCTGAGAAACAGCCAAGGACGGAGCCTAAGCTTCTAGAACTAGCATAATATCAGAAGACACATTTTAAGACAGTTCTTTAGCATCAATCCTCCTGCACTGACCAGCCACACTCCTACTTAAAAACTAACAACAGGCGCCTGGCTGGCTCAGACAGTTAAGTGTCGGGCTCTTGATTTCAGCTCAGGTCATGCTCTCAGGGTCCCGGGATCAAGCCCCATGTCAGACCCTGCGCTGAGTGTGGAGCCTGCTTGAGATTCTCTCTCTCTTAACCTCTGCTCCTCCCCTAGCAGGCACACAGGCTGCCTCTCTCTAACAACAATAACAACAACAACAAAACCAAGTAAGTCCAGCTGAAGGGATTCAACAACCTCATTTAAGGATAGAAGAAGATGTATCCCTAGAACACAAAGGTATTAAGAAGAACATACCTTCCTCAAATTGTCCCTAAAGATTAAGGTCTGGGTCACTGAACTCCTATCAAAGAGCATATGAAGAAATAGTGTTTATTAAAAGAAATATTTTTCTACCTGTTAGTATAAATGACTGCTACCATCCTTATTAAGGTCACTTACATCAATAACCAAAGAGATTATTTAAGTGACAAAATATACCAGAAAAAGTTATTTAAAAAACAGAATGAATACTCTGGTTTCTCTTCAGATCGCATAAATCTTTCGCCTTTTAAAAAACAGAATTAACTGGCACGTCCAAGGAGACACTTTTCATATGCTGGCTAGGTTAGATTTGGCTCCTTTACTGAGATGATAGCAACAACAATAATAATTAGAGTTGACAGGTATTGAGCAGCAGGCATTGATTAAAGGTTTCATGTGTGTCAATCCATCTAATCCTCACAGTATACGTATGAGCACAGGACTGATTTCTATAATTCTGGTGCCCAGGCATGGCTCTTGCGTTACATTGAGACCTTCTGAAAACCAGCATGAGTAAAACTCAAAGTAAGAGCAAAGAGTCTCAATTACAAAGTGATGTGAGACCCAAGTCCCCAAGTGCCAGCGGCTGGGCCGTGGGGAGGGGGCAGGGATCCCACTAAGAGCCCCTAAGAGCAAGTAGCCATCAGATAAATATGTCATCATTTTAGAAAGGGGAAGTCTTAAGGTTTTTGGCCATGTATTAGGGAGTGTACAGATTAAGAGCTACATTTTTGAAAAGTCCTTTGCATCATGCAGTGCTATTATAATTGCTAAAGGCTGGGCTGGCGATAATCTAAATCCCAAAATATTAGTGGTTAATTAGGAATCCAAAGGACTTCTTCCAGAAATAAAACTTAATCCTTTAATGACACTTTTTTATTTCTTAATTTCCTCCCACAGTAACCTATGCAAATATGGCCTTGGTTTCTGAAAAGAAAAGCCTCATGTGTTCTTTCAGTGTGCACACTTGAGAGTCATTGGAAAAATCAACAATGAAGGTGGGCATGAACTCTGTTTCCCTTTTTCTCAAATCATAGCTATAAATCTTAATCTTTTCTTCTTAAATTTATGAAAATGTAGTAATTGTTATTTAACCACTTCAGCTTGTTAATTTACATTTCGAATGAATCTAAATTGCATGCATTGATATAAAACTTGGTCCGTGACTTTTTTAAGTTTCAGGGAAAGGGGATATTTTAAGAAAGGAGAATTCTGCAAAAGGAAGATCTCACAAAATAAACTGCTCTTACCATCACTGAGGGAGTGAAGGTTAGCATCCTGTAAATTTGCTAAAGCCAATTTTTGATTGAATTGGTTTTTTAAATAAATTACTGTGGGCTTCCAGGTACCCAGTCCCTTCCTTTCCAAGTCAAGAGGAAGATGCATTCCAAAAAGCCACTCAAAGTAATGGCAAAGGTGCCAGAATGATTTTCACAAAGTCACAGAATCCCACTGTGGCCTGCCCATCTTCCTAGAGCACACAGAATTTCTCTTCATCCTTTTTAGTGGTGTGGGCTAGATTTTCTGGAATTCCTTCTATTGACCATCCTATCAATCATCCTATGTCCAGAGTTACGACTTCCCCATAACGAGGCATGGAGCTGGAGAAAAGCAAGGGAGAGCCGAAGGAGGAGACTCAGCTTACCAAGCATTCTTGGAGGACTTTCTGATTACTCTCCTACCCCAGTAAGACAGGGCAACAATGCCCAAATCAGCTTCCAGACCAGAGTACATGTAGTACTAACGGGACATTCTCTTCCAGTCTCAATTTTGCATAAAAAAATAAAAAGGGTGGGAAAAAAACCCATCATCTGAATTTAATGTAACCGTAGATGGTTAAGGAAAAAAAAAAAAGGTCTAGCCAAAAGTATGCTGTTTTTATCTTGCTACTGATTTCAATATGTAGCCGGAAAAAAAAATATTTGTGAAAAAGGATTAAGTAATTCTCAGACTAAATTTTTTGTCCATTGGACACACCACCATAATAGGCTTAGCATTAACAGGAGGATTTTGGATGAGTTTTCTTTCAGTCTGAGTATTAAATCTGTGCATCTTCTGTCTTGTTCACAACCACACAAGGTGATCCATCCTGATCCACGTTAACTGACAGGTCTGAGGGAAAGGCAAGGGACACAGGAAAACAATTTTGCTCCAAGCTGGAAGCTAATGAATTCCAGAAACAATGAAGACTGGACAAACCATATGGACCATACTGCCCTAAATCTCAAAACTGACCATACCTAAGCTGAATATATCAAGCTGAGAAAGCCTGAAAATATAAGATGCAACCCACTGCTGATGTGGATATTGCATGCTATTATAAACCTAACAGCTTATTTATGGCATAAAAGACACATAAATGGTACCTGAAAATCTATACTATCATATTTCAAAATTTTCAAAATATTAGGAAATATAATTAAATATTAATATTAGAGGTTATGGCTTATATCCAAGAAAGAAGATGATATAATATGGTACAAAAAGTACCAGAGTGTGAATCAAAAGAAGTAAATTTGCACTATCTAAGGACTTCAAACAGGGCACTTAACATAGCCAGTTCCTTAATTTATAACGTGAAAGGGTGCAAATAGGTAAGTTCTTTACCCCATTCAGCATCAACATTCTCTGCTTCTAACTTAGATCTACAATATAACTCCTAGAATACATCGGGTGGTAAGAGTCAACTTTATTGTTTTTTGAAACTTAAAATGTTTTTAAGAAGTCCTCCTTCCTCAGAACCTGAGTATTCTTCACAGCTACCTCAACTGTATATAGCATGTTCAAGAACATATCATTATAAATTCTATGATGATTAATAACTTAAAAACAACTCTCACCCATAAAGATAATTCTAGCAGAGTCAAATTTCAGATTATTCCATTTCAGAGCAAGTTGATGGTAAACTTCTATGTAATTTACGAACCGTACCTCAAATCTGACGAGGTCTTTCCCACGTATGATATACTGTGGCTATCTACAAAGATTAACGACCCAGACCCAATCCCAGACAAATGACTTAGAATGAACTATTCCTCATGGCTGGGGTTTAGGAGTTGACACAACAGCAGTACATGCAACAAAATGAAATTTTATATCACACCAGGTAGAGCTGAAAATGAAGGAAGAAATTTGCTCCGCTGAGTTTGATGAGACACGTACCTTGTTACGTTATCGACCAGTACCTTGTTACTTTATTGTCAGACATTATATGTGCACTCATCAAAGAAAAGAGAGTTTGATGCTGCCTACTTATTTCCCTCTCAGGGAAAAAGCATTTATTATGACCTTGGATGCCAGGCCTCTTTTTGGCAAGTAGCAGTAGTGGTGAATATGAACACATTCTCTTTATACACATTTTCAGGAGGAGCTCAATCTATAAACTAAATGAAAATATATAAATTTACCTCCAGTTATTTTTCTGTTTGACTAACATTAAAAGCCTTCCATTTGATAGGCAGAAAAGAAAATACTAAACTTGTACTAGGAGCATAAATATAAGAGTTATTAATCTCTCAAAAAAAATCAAGCATACATTTTAACTAGAAAAACATCAGAAGATATGTCTTTCTGAATGATATGTAATGATTAAATTTAAATTCATGTCTCTAGAACTATGCAAAAACATGTGTCTTAAACATTTTAACCCAAATATTGGTTCAAAAATATTTCATGTTTTAATATTTAATTTGATTCAGATGGATCTCTTATTTTGGGTCTATAAAAGTGGAAAAAGCTACAGGGTTTTTCTGGTTCAATAGCACAAAGGCATATTATTTCTGGTAAGAATATTATATTTACACATTCACAGGAATGACAAAGACAGAAGGATTCTGGAACAATTTACAATAAAGCTTGTCACTGATTTGGGTTTTGCCTGCCCCTCCACCCCTTAACTGCCAAGCATGATATTTCTTACCTTCACATTTTTGTGATGCCTCATTAAATTTGTGTCCAGCAGGGCATTTGCACTCAAAAGACCCAACAGTATTAATGCAATTTCCTCCCTGACAGAGCCCGGGGATGGCCTGGCATTCATCCACATCTGTCAGATTTTAGGAGACAGAGAGAGGAGAGGGAGAGATCCATATAAGTCATTGCAGAAGAAAATGCGATAGTTTGTCTACAATTATATTACCATATTTATGTCAGTGAGTTATTCGTCCATCACAATATTTGGAATATGATGAGAGAAACTATTTCTCACAATTACTTTATGTAAAATAAATTACTTGAGTAACAAAACTTGGCCAATAATGTCTTATAAGAAGTCACAAATATTGTTAATTTTCCCACCTTCCATCTTTCCTGTGTAAGGGGGAATATTTATACTGATTTTTGTGGGTTTTACTATGCATGCTGCAAATTACAGGGATACAATGATTAAAAGGCTGACAATAATAACTAGAGTTATTCAAAAAAGCCTTAGGATCAAAATGCAACCCATTTCTATAATAAAACTGTCTCTAAGACTTACATTGAATGATTCAGTTAAAACAGAATTTACTTAAGATCACTCGGCCTACATGAGATAGTGAATGTTTTTATGCAAATGAAATGGGAAATGTTCACCTTCCATCCTGTAGAATTGGCTTGTGTAGTCAAAACTAAATAACCCAGGAAATTGGACTGAGAACGGAGAGACACCCCAGATGAATGTGCCGTCTCAGCTGCAGACTCACCTTGCTGGCAGAGCGGCCAGTAGAGGGAACCTTTTTAAAGGTAAGTCAGAGTGTGTCCTTCCCAGCTCAAAACTCAAGCCCGTATCTTAGCAGATTCTATTGCCCCCTCTACTCTCTGACCTCATCTTCTGGCGTCCTGCCTCTCTCACTCCTCTCCTTCCACACTGGTTTCCTTGCCATTCCTTAAATGTACCAAGGATGCACCTGCCTCAGGGTTTTGTAGCAGTGACCCCTCTGCCTGGATTATTCTCCCTCCACAGAGCTGCATAAAGGTTCCTGTTGCCCCGTCCGTCAGGTCTCTGTTCCACTCTGGCAGTGGACCCTTCCCTGGCCAATCTAACAGCAATAGCCAGCCCCCTGTTTTTCACCACCCTTCTTTGCTTCTTTTTTTCCATAGGCTGAATCACCAGCCAACCTGATAAATACTTGTTTGCTTTGTTTTGTTTCATAAATCCATTGTCTTTAATGCAAATTTCAGAGGGCAGGTTCTTTGTTTTGTTCACGGCTGTATCCCTGGCACCTAATAACTATGGTCCCACATGTGGCCCCAAATAGGAACCTCCTAGGAACAAAAGAAATCATTCCAGGCTCATTATGTTCAGTTAGAAAGATTGTAAAAAATACATCATGTACATTCTTTCCATCTCTTCATATATAACACACAAAGGTCTAGTTTAATAAAGGAACCCCCGGGGTGGCAGTCTAACTTTTCTTTCTCTCACTTTGGATATTCTTTTTGAAATCTGGAAACCTAGTGTACTCTCTTGTTTTACTCTTCATTGTATGAAGCAAGAGGATGATCACCAATTTTAAGATCTCTAATAACCTGTGTTCTTGAGAAAAGTCGGCATGAGGGAAAGGATACTAAAGGAGCAACAATTTATTTTGCTATAAAAGTGTCGCTGTTTTAAATGGAATATCTTGGCCCACAAATGAATAGCTATATGTGAAGTATAATTAGATTATGTTTTATAGCTGATCTCCATTTTGTCTTAGACCAGAAGTTTCCATTCTCTTGATATGCCGAATAAGTTATTAAAATGTTATTTGAAATTGATGGTATATATAAACAAAACTTGATAGTCATGTTGGTCATAATTTTTGGCCAAGAGGTAATATATATGAGGGCACTTCTCTGCTGGCCATACCTTCCAAGACTGAAGACAGAATAAGCTCCTTTATGAACCCATTTGCTCACAGCCCCTCACATCTGGCACAAGGTCTGAAAACACCAGGAAAGAGACAGAGCCCCAAGCCGACAGCAGAATCCCTCGGGGGCGGGGGGGTGGGGGGGGAACCACACACACACACAACCAAACATGATGAATTTCATTCTCAAAGTGGCAATATGACTGCCATTTTGATTTTGTGGGTTTCACAAAATTTCTCATAGAAATCTTTTCATTTTTTTTCTTGGATGTCTAATAGCAGAGTCAGGAAGGGACAGAAAGAAAATGCTGGACAAGTCTAGACGATAGGAAATGCATAGTAAATCCACAGAGGAGTCGCTCTTCCCTCTCTCTCTTCATTCTCTGTCCCCCAGTTCTCTTAGTGCCTCAACCTCTGACAAGGACTCATGGACACCATATCTGGCTTTCTGGTGTCTGTCAGTGTGTTCATGGGTAGTGGTTGGCTTCAGAACACCAAGACCAAGAATTTCTTCAAAACTCACTGGGACTTTCTAAGGATGAGAAAAAATAAAGAAGGTACCCAAGAAAGGGGGAACTAAACTTACTTTTTATTTTATAAAATCACACACTAGACCCCTCTGTAATTCCTTTGTTTCAAAGTGACTTCTTGCTGCTCCTGACACTCAGAAGGACAAGTTGAAGGGCACATAAAGGAGCCGTATGTTACACACAGCAGTCGGGAGCCAGGACCAACAGTGCTTATCACAAGTGGAATTTGTGGAAGTATAATTTAATGGAGACCCACAGACCTGTGGGATTAAGCTCTAGTTCTGTTTTACTGCATATTGGCCTTAGAATTAGCATACAGAACAAAACTAGTATCTGCTTGCCTCAGAAAAGCGTACCCTGAATTTTCTGAAAATATTGCAACTTGCTGAAAAAGCCCTGAAGATGTCTAAAGGAAACAGATACAGCCTGGGAGTTTTCAATCCCATCAGTTTAGTGCTGAACTGCCTCCGTTCACTTCCTCCTGTTTCCTGCCAGACATCCAGACAATAAAAGAATTTGTACAGCTGGAAGAACAGGAGTGAAAGCCAAAAACAGAGTAAGGGCTTCTATGGGAGGCAGGAGAAGAAGCGAGCAGGCGACATCTGGGGATATTTAAAACTGTGAAACAAATCTTAATTTATTTCTGACTTGTAAAAAAAAAAAAAAGCATAATGTAGCATGTAGAATGGAGAGAGGAACAATTTTCTTGAGGTCAACTAAGTACAACCCATGAGACAGAGGAACTCCAACGGTATCAAATGAAGGAAAAAAATTGGGAAAAACAAACTACCTTGTGCACAAATTTTGCTCAGTATTTATACACAGCATTGCTGCGATGCACAGCATTGCTGCAAAGAGAATCATACCACCCCCTAGAAACACCTCTGCGGGGGGGAGGGAGCTGCGGGCAAGGAAAACTCCAGGGAGAAGAGCGGCTCTCTTGAGCCAGGCTCCTAATGCCTAAGTTGGATATCATGCCGTCAGCGAAATCGTGAAGCTATGTCTCTGACACCGCTTTTCCATTCTCTCCAACTTCACTGGAGAATGGCTCTCCAGAGCAAATAAGATGAATCCATTAATAACTCCATGGGCCAGAGGTTTACCTTGACAGGCTCCGGTTCGGATATTTGGAATGAAGCCCCGGCGACAGGGGTGGGGCTGGGCGGGGCACATCTCACAGGGGTGGCCCCAGGCTCGGCCGACTGTGGCACAGCAGAGTGTTTTTGTGCATACAATCCCGCTGAGCTGTCCCTGGCACATCTGGTTGCTGACCACAGTAAAACATGGGCCTGTCCTGTAATCTGAAAATAAAGAAGGAGAATTCCATGAAGGTCCAGAAAAGCAGGAACCATTAGGCAGAGGAACAGCTGTGCCCCATCTCACTTGACTCCAAATTGGGAAAGAGTGTGCAGGGATAGAACTGCACATCCGTGACTCCGTGCGAAGCCTTGGGCAGACCATTCTACCGCTCACCTCCATGTTCCTCACCTAGGACACAGGGATAAAAACACCAGTTCCTACCCACTGTGAAGACACTGTTGTAAGGATCAAACACTTTACAGCTATGATGTCCTATACATACATAGCATTATGATATTAATATACATTCATTCACTCAAATGAATGTATATTCATACTATGAATCAGCCCCTGTGCTTGATGTAGATGTTTAAATGATTAAAACAGATCAAATCCCTGCCCTCACGGAGCTTACAGTCTATAATTATTCAGGCTGGAGAAAGCAAAAAATTTCAAAATTTGCAATGAGGCAAGTCGTGGCACCTTCCTCCTGGTAGGTCCTTGAACAAAAGAAATGGGTTACTCAATTCTTTTGGATTGGGTCCATCTTATTTCAAATACAAAAAACAAGCAAGCAAACAAATAAGTAAGCATTTTAAAATATTTACCCATGCAAAGACATTAGGTATTTAAGACAAAGAGTAAGGACATTGGTCTGAAATCATTGTAACCCTTGGGCAAAAGTCCATCTTCAAGCACACAGGGATAAGCGAAGGCCACAGGAGAATTTCCAAGTACTCTCACTGGATACAAAAATCTGCCTCCGTTTTTGTTCTGTTTTGTTTTGCTAAAAGGAGAAAGTCAATCTGGATTCAGCATCCAAGAAACAAGAAAGATTAACATGTAGTGAGCACAGTGGACCAAAGTCAGGCTGTCCTCAGTCTCCCTATGAGAGAAATTGAGACCATAATATCCCTTTCTGTTCTACAGTGACCTTGACAGATTAAGGGAGGCTGAGTTGTGGCAAAACCCATGGGCTTCTACCCATTACCCAAAACTGCATGCTCCCCTGTGTCATTTTCAGAAGTACATAGTGTTCCCTGTGAGTCCAGGGATGCAGTAGATAAATAATAAATAACTCCAGTAAGTTCCTTTCACCAATGAATTCTACAGTTTATGAAAATCACCGTGTGTGCTGATGAAACCTCTGGGTTAGGTTTTCACTTTTCTTTTTTCTTTCTTTCTCTAGGTAGGTAGGCATGTCTCTGTTCTGTGTATTCTCTCCTGCTTTCTCTTTTGCAGTTATGACCCCAGCGACTCCCTATCACTAAAATGTTCTTCCTCACTCTCCCTTCTATCTTGCTGGAATGAGCCATCTGTGCTCAATGGCACCACCCTAATGCCCATGCTGCCCTAATGTCCATGTGGAAAGATGAGCCTTCTGAGGAGTTCCTAAAACAAAACGTCACCCAGTCAAGTTCAGCAAGAGGACTACACCCAAATTCTGGTAGCACTTGAGAGATGGACAGGATGGCCAAAAAGTCAAGTCCACATCTCCACATCGTCCTTTCCACGCAAGTGCTTGCCAAAGTGTGCTATGTGTATCGCTGATGGGATGCAAGATGGCTTTAGACTGTGAGGTTAGTAGTCATTTATCAATTCTAATTTGTATTATTAAAAAGTATAACCATAACAGACTAGTGATTTCTCATATACGTTTGCTATGAAGAGGATGAGTTTTAAAAGTTTAATTCAATTTAAAGAAAAATATTAAGTAAACACTAGTATAGGATACACACACAGGCCAAAAATTTGTTTAGATTGTACGTAAACACCACCAGTTTCATTCAAAAAGACTAAGCTCACACCTTTCTTCCCCTCAAGTCTCTAATGCTCTGGCCCCACCCATCTTTCCAGCCTCATCTCGTTGCCTCCTCAGTTTAGTGTCTTTTTACTTTGTTCATGCATATTTTTTTTTACCCTACTGATTATTTTTCAGTTTTATATAGCCAAATTTTAGGTATATTTTAAAATTTAATATTTTTCATAGTATGCCAGATCTATTCAAAATCCTCCATCTTCTTCCATAGTATTGAATTCGAACAAGAATACAAAAATTAAGTGCTGTTGAATAAGATCTCTGCCCTCATTTCATTCTGTCAATAAAGAAAAATGACAGCACCATGACAGTTCACAGCAAAAGTGCTCTTAAAGGCAGTAAACACATGGACAAAGTCAAAGGCTGCAATCGTTCATTATTTGGCTCAATTCTTCCAAATATTACCTGTAGGCATTTAATAAATACTTCTCTAACATATGGCATTTCTTTTCTATTTTAACACTTTATTGTATATTTTTGTGATTCGAAAATAAAAAATTATTTCAGACAATTAGAAAAAGGTAGCAACATAAGCAAGAAAATAAAAATCACATGTAATTGCAGCTAAAGAAATCTTTGATACATATTGGTTATATTATCTTAACCTAATTTTACACGTGTTTTTTTCTTCCTCATGAAATAGGAACTATATTAAGTCTGTAATTTTGAATCTTAACATTGCCAAAAGCATTTTCCCATGTAACTACTACTCCAAAATATGATTTTAATTGTTACATTAATGGATGTACATGATGGATAACTTTCCATCAAGTTATAACATAATTTATTCAATAATTTCCTTACTGTGTGTCATTTAAATTGCTTCTAATCCTTCATTATTACATACAACATTCACCATACATTACTAATGAACTCCTTGAGGATGAAAAATGTTTAGTCTCATGCAACGGCCACCAAGATTTTTATAACTACATATGCATATTTTACTTCTGAGACTAGAAAGATCACAGCAACAGAATCTTTTATTTAAAAAATAAATAAAACCTCCTATGTTAGGTAACAAGGAAAGGAATTTAAGTTTGTTTCTTCTCTTAATTTACGGAGGTAAGTACAAATGCTTGAGTCAAACAGATTCATGGTGGCATGACGTTTTCAATCTTTAAAAAACATAATGGAACATGAATTTGAATTTACAATCCTCTCTTTGACACTGCTTGGATTTGGTTTTGCTGCTCACTTTGTCAAGATAACCTACAGAAAATATTTTATAGATGAGGATCGCAAAGATTCAGGGTAGGTGCAAAAGTGTCTTTTGAGATTGACACCAGCAAAATCAAGGCACACTACAAAATACTAAGACAATCTGATTCAGTCCTGCCTGACACTGCCTCATGACTTCAGACATGAATTCCTCATTGGAAGACCCTCATAAAAAGAAAATAATCCTTAGACTTTTCCAGGGTCAACAACTTCTTACTCTCATTTCAATATGAAATGCATGGAATAGAAATGGCAACTGTTAATTCTGACAATTTTCATTAGGCATCTCTAGAGCGCATAGGGACCCATCTTTATTAAATATACTGGATATCTGGCAAATAGTTGGAGTATGTATAACAGAATCTATAGACTTGACACATTTCTACACTAAATACTTAACACTATGGACAAAGAACCAAACCATTTGACAGTGCAGATTAGTAAGTGGACATAAAATGTATCTGTAAGACACATTTTCAATAAAAATCGCTGAGTGCCAAGGGAGAGGCATAATCTGGATGAAATAGAATTGGATCTAAAAATTTCTTGGAAGGTAAATGCTCTATTAACGTGGTTTTCAAATGTCATTCTGATTTGGCAGCATGTGCTTTCTGTCCTGTGTTTCATTTAGATTGCCAAAGTTATGCTGTTTTTTGTCCAATACTTGAACCACAGAAAAAAAAATCTGCCCACACTCCTAGTTCCTTACTAATAATCCAATTATTTACAATTATTCCCATAGCACTTATGTGACACCAGGCTAAATTTACATACTTTTTTTTTTTTTTCAGATAGTCCCAGCACGAGACATGGAATGTGCCTAATTCAATGCTTGGGTAATGTCTGACTCATTCCCTCAACGTAAATCATTACTCCTAATTCAACTAAAATATAGTATTAAAAACACTTTCTGTTTGCAAACTGCTCCACAATCACTTCCTTATAAGACCTCCATGAACTAGGGCAACAGGCCAAGCCTTTCCCTAATTAAAATGCAATTTTATTTGTTCTTAACTGGCTTACTTTAGTGTGGCTTGTTCATGGGAAATTCTGCATCTACATGTTCCCATTCTGACTGGTGAGGGGCTCCAGGACTGTTCAATAGTCCCCATAGATTTAGCCTCAAGACAGGATCTAACCAACGTGTATGTGTAGTTTCAGATCCTCGGTCCCTTCCCAGATCTGCAGCTCAGAATGCTGTGACCCACAGTGTTGCTTCACTTTCATTTGTAATCAGACTTCACCCTGAAGCAAATGCAGCATGCACAGAGAAAGACTATTCTGTGGTACAATGAAATCCTGTCACTCCTGCCCAGTCCCTAAACCACAAACTGCAGGGAAGGCACAAGGATATAATTTGGGGCAGTAGGCTCCAATTATTTTAAATCCTTCTTTTCATAAAAATTACCAAAAAAAAGAATGAGATATCAATTTATCCATGACAGGGTCACAGCATGCTTCTTCCTTTCAGGTAGGTTGGCCTGGGACGCATTAGACTCCGAACGTGGGGAATTTCAATACAACCTCCTGAGGGAAGAGTTCAGAGAACTTTTAGTCTGAGGAAAATTAAAGCAAAGAAGTTCCATCATCATAATTAGTCTCATAACTGCTGCCACTTCTTCTTACTCCAATTATTCTTAACCTCAGGACATAACCAAATCACCTGGGGAAGTTTTGCAAAATGCTAATGCCTGGGCCTCACCCCTGTCCTCCCACAGCCCCTCTCCCTCTCTCCCCCATTCCCATCCCCTGGAATCCAATTCAGTAGATGTGGCATGGGGCCTGGGCGTCTGTCTTTTGCAAAAGCCCCCCAAAGTGATTTTGCCCTCTAGGGCTCTAAGTTCAATCTCTCTCTCTCTCTCTCTCTCTCTCTCTCTCTTAACTTTATTGAGAAGTGCTTATGTTCCATTATTAATTGGTGGTGTCTGCAAGATAGCTGACTGCTTACCTGAAGCTCTAACCTTAGAAATGTGAGAAAGCCCATGAACTGGGATTGCAGCTGCTCAATACAATCCCCAATTCCATAGTATTCATTTCCATAGTGTTGACTGATTATGAGGCACTTTACTATGTTCTTTATTAATTATACTAACCACAAGTTCACTAAAACAGCAAATTAAAATTTAAGAAGGCTAACCACCCACTGCTCCACTGTCCTAATAGTACTGAATTCACATTTCTAAGCTTTCCCTTCTCAGTGTTACAAAGTGCATCTACTTACATGATATCACTTCACTACCAGGAAATCCCACTCCCAACTGCCCTGCCCAGTGCTAGACGTGGTACCTGAGTGAAATGCCAGGGGAATTCTCCACCCAGGTTCCAAACCCAATGATCAAAGTTAGCATCGGTAACACCAAAAGTTAACTTTTAATTTCCTCAAGAATTATACTATTATAGACCACCTTGAAATACTTCCATGACTCCTGGTTTGATTAAATATAAAGTACTAAACATCATCTATGATGTTTATGCCAAAAATAGTCAAAGCTTTATCAATGAAGTTTCCAGACCTAACTTGTAGCAGAGAGGACATATGGGGTAGAAGAACAAGACAAATGCCACCACAAGGAAACACTAAGAAAACCCAGAATGTGTGATTTTCAAAGGCAACTGTCCTGAACTTTTCCAAAAATAAATCACCCCTCTCTCTAAAGAAAAAAAAAAAGAGGAAGAAGATGGTAGAGGGATTAGATTAAAAAGACATAATAACCAAACCTTAATTGGATTCTTTAAAAAAAAAAAGATTTTTATTTATTTATTTGACAGACACAGAGAGAGAGGGAACACAAGCAGGGGGAGTGGGAGAGAGAGAAGCAGGCTTCCCGCTGAGCAGGGAGCCTGACGCGGGGCTCGATCCCAGGACCCTGGGATCACGACCTGAGCCGAAGGCAGACGTTTAATGACTGAGCCACCCAGGTGCCCCCCCTTAATTGGATTCTGTTTCAAAAAGAGACAACTGGGGAAATTTTATATGGGCTACATATTATATAATATTGTGGAATTGTTCTCTTAGATATGGTCATGGTATTTTGATTATCTCTGAGGTAAAGTGTGATGTATGCAACTTAACTTTCAAATGATTCACCAAAACAAACAGATAACAAATATATATAAGTACATACCTATATGTTATAAATATATAATATATAATTACATTTCTATATACTATATATGCTAGTGTAATATATATTATATTATATATTATAATATATACACACAGATATAGAAATAAGCACATAGAGAATATTATGTGTATAAAAGTGGAAAAATGTGAACAGATATTTAATGTAGGTGGAAGGTATGTGGGTATACTTTACATTATTATTTCAACTTTAATGTAAGTTTGGAAATGTTTAATAATAAAAATTCTGAAGAGGTGAGAATTCCTTCCTGGGCTACTTTTATTATGCAATATTGTCTCTTCCATTTCATCCAAGCTATGTTTCTTTTTTTTTTAATGACACAATAAATTTCAAATATACTTTCCAATCCATACATTTTTATAAAATACTACATGCAAGATATGAGTGTGACTATGGTCTCTATAATGTTATTTAAAGAATATGACCTTTTGGCAAAATTTACTAAATTACATTATGCAACATGTTTATCTTTTAGTAACTGTATCTGAGATACAGCTTCACTGTTAACTAACTAAAAAAAAAATTTTAGATATAGGGCAGAAGAATAAGCACAAAACTCTTTCTGTTAACATTTTCCTGACTTTTAACTTCTTTAATTCATAAAAGTATTACCATTACAAATTTTATTATAAATATCATTCAAAACTGCAGACACAGGGGATGTACACCTTTTAACTGTAACACACAGACAGAGTGGTTGACAAATCCTGGCCATGGTTCTGTGGAACCTGATTATGTGCAGCATCGACTCAACTACAAAATACTGTTACCGCATTTTTTTTTAAGATTTTATTTATTTATTTGAGAGAGAGAGAATGAGAGATAGAGAGCACGAGAGGGAAGAGGGCCAGAGGGAGAAGCAGACTCCCCTGCTAAGCAGGGAGCCCGATGTGGGACTCAATCCCGGGACTCCAGGATCATGACCTGAGCCGAAGGCAGTCGCTTAACCAACTGAGCCACCCAGGTGCCCCATACTGTTACCACATTTTATTCTCTTCCGTGGTGAAGAAAACAGTAAACAATCTTGTTCAGGGAAGAGAATATCTCATGTATGAATCATCACGGACTTCACACTCTTTGTTCCCTCACTGTACCTCCTACTGATTTTCACTTTTCCCCAATGTTATCTGCAAACTACCTTCACTAGGAAAAAAAATGGGTGGTGGGGTAGGTATAAGTCAAATTCTGGGTTGGGTGACACAGTTACCATCAAGATAATAAAATCATAGAGTGTCTTCATTTTTCGTGGTCTGCAAATTGCACGTTAAAGAACCAGCTGGCTCGGATCTATGCACTTTGAAAACGGCTTGCATGAATGCCATGTTAAACCAAACTGCAGCTTCACCACACAGCATCAGCTATTGAACAGCAAGACAAAAACAATTGTGTTATACAACAATTTGATGTATTTGTTCTTTTACATTTTCTTCAAAGCCACCGTGTATAAAGCATTCCCTACATTCCAAAAGCCAGATTAATAACATAGGAGTAAAGGGCCCTGTGATCAATGATATTCAATATAACTTTCCAGGGCTGACATATTCTTAGATCAACTCGTGTATCTTAAAAGGGCCTTGTAATATTGCTTAATGTCCAAATACAAATTCTATCTGAAGGGCATTAAATTTCTGAAGGATTCTAAGGGAATGTTTATTGTTAAAATTGGAAAATCATTATTATAAATGAGATTTTCACATATGGAGAATAAAGGCCTATGCTTGTAAAGGGGAAATAAAAATGAACTGATTGGTGTTATTCCAATATAGGTTCCACTAATATGAGATAGCCAGACGAGCCAAACTCATAGAGACAGAAAGAGTAGAACGGTGGTTACCAGGGGCTGAGGGAGACGAGGAGAAGGGAGTTATTGTTTAATGGGTACAGTTTCAGTTCAAGAAGGTGAAAAAGTTCTGGAGATGGATGGTGGGGGTGGTTGCACACCATGTGAATGCACTTAGTGTCACGAACTCTGCATCTAAAGATGGCTAAAATGGTACATTGTGTATATTTTACCCAATGCCTAAAATAAAATCAGACATTCTGACTTCCATGACCAGGTTCAATGAGTAAACATTACAGTTGTAAAACGTAATCAAGAATTTCTTCATTCAACAAATAGTTACCGAGCTACTGTGCCGTATCAGTGAGCAGCAAGAGAAAAAGTCCCTGACCACGTGGAATTTATCACCTGGCAGGGCAAGTAGTCAGCAAATAGATGAATACATTTAAAATCATTTTAGATTTGAGGCTGTGATTTCGTCTACAAATGAAGTAAGCACGCTGCCAGGATAGAGAATAATTGGGGATACCCACCACGGATGACTTCTTGGAGAAGGTGGTTATTTATACAGAGGCCTAAAGGATGAGAGCAGGTCAGCTGTGCAAAGTGAGAGTAAGTGCTTCCGAGGTTTAAGACACAGCAAGAGCAGGGGCTCTGAGCTGGGAGAGGGCCTGGCTTCTCTAGTAATGAAAAAGGCCACTGTGACCAGAGCTCAGAGAGCAAGGGGAAAGGGGCACGCCATGGGGCTGGAACACGGGGCAGGGCCTGGATTACACAGCACATTCCAGGCCATGGTAAAGAGTCTGGATTTGACTCGAAGCTCAACAGGAAGTCACTGAAAACACAATGTGTTATTTTGAAAGTGCGCTGCATAGAGGGTTCAAGAGTGTAAATGGGAAGGCTTGCAAGGAGGCTACTGAAGGACCTGAGAAAAGAGAGCAGTGGCTAGACAAAGGTGGTGGTGCAGAAGCAGAGAGCAGTCAGCAGGTGGGAGGTGCTCCTGGGGGGAGAGCACCAACAGCGCATGAAGATGGTTTGCACGTGAAGGTTGAGGGAAACTGGAAAGACAAGGATGACTTTGGGCTTCTGGCTCCAGTAGCTGGATACGTGGCCAGCCATGCACCAAGATGGGGAATCTGACAGAACATTAGGCTCGAACTATCAATAATCAGCATGAAAGGTCTTCACACTTTCACAAAGTACCCAGTATAGGACAGGTGATTTGAATGGATGAGGCTGGCCCTGCATAAAACAATATTATCTGTTCATCTTGATGCTATAAAAACCTATATATAAAGAAATTACATCTTGGTCTGTGCATTTCAGCTTTTTCACTAAATTTCTTGCCCTTCCCTTCCTCTTTTTGAGCAAGCATGTAGTCATATCACATTCACATATTTATGTATAAACTATAGGGTTGAAATTCTTCCTTCAAACACGTTTGGCCAATTCTCACAGAAACCCGACTGTTAAGTACACATGGCTCAGACAAACAATATGTGACGGAATCCTGGCGTGTGGGTGGGATTTCCTCCAGAGGAACTTCACTGCCGCGTCTATGAAATGACAGGGCAAGGGAATCCAAGACCACTAGCATGCTCGCTGCCAGCCCTAAGTTTGTTCTACAGGAAATTGATACATACCACACTCCGATGAGATTATCAATTCTGAGAGATCTGGTGAAAAACTTAAGGAGAGGACAAAAGTTCAGCAATTTAACCACAACTGAGAAATGCCTCATATAAATATGGACTTTCTGTACCATCAAGACAGATATACGACAGTGAGACAGTTTAGATACATTGGTTGAGAAGTGTTATTTCTAGAATTGGCTTTTTACCAAATATTCATTTGCTTTTGGGTACGTGATTACATAGGTTGCTCATCCCCTCCACCCTTGTCTCTTTGTCTCTGAGTCTCTCTCTCTCTCTCTCTCTCTCTCTCTCACACACACACACACACACACACACACACACACACACACAATCACTGAACTATGATAATACACTATCAAGTAGTTCTCAAGGTGACCCTCCTATTCTCAGAATTTTGCTTTGGAAGAAAACGTCTGATGAATGAAAACTTCCTGAGACTGTTTCCAGCTTGGGTCTGGCGCTGAACTCAACTGAAGAAAGACAAGTTGGAAGAAAGTACGAGCATTCCTCAGAACACGTGAGTGAACTGTGCCGAAGACAGGCATGGAAGCTGAGGGAATGGGAGAGGCCACAGTTCCAAAACCCAGTCAGGTCGGTTTAATTAATCAACAAAAGAAGATTCCTGACAAAAATCTGTGCATGCTCAGATATCAAAACATGGCAGGAGACTGATTTTCTGAGAAACCAAAGACTAAAAGCATTAGAATCTTAGAACTGCATTTTTGCTCTTATTTCACAGTTATCCATTTTTAAGATCTACCACATGGTCTGAGAACATGTTACCAACTGGACAATCATGGCAGCTTCTGGCCTCGTGGCAGCTTCACTGGTAACATACAGGTTTGGATGTTCTGGGACATGCATGTTGTGTAGGTGACAATGGTTTTAAAGCATCAAATAGCAATTGCACAGTATGCAGCATGCTCTTTGGAAGTAAAAATTATGTTCCTGACACCCCACGTAAATAATCTGAAGAGCTAAGGATGAATACTATGCTACACAGGTAAACAGGTCAATTTAGTTGTAGCTAAGTTTTACCTCATGCAGCTGGTGGGAAGACAGCTCAGAAATTTCCATTCTCTAGAAAAGGAAAGAAAATCTCAAGTTGCTCCTGAGACTATGAGGTCTACAACTATTAAATCGTGTACTGTCTGAACACTAAAGGGGCACTGTGTCACTCTGTTCTCTCTTACCACTTACTAAAGATTTACATCAGCTTGGCCAGACGTTGGGTTTCATCTGAGGCAGCTAGTTAGATATGTGTGGAAAGTGCATATGGTCAGAAAATAATAAGAGACAGCATTAAAAGTGGTTTAACATGCCCCAAGAGGCAAGCCAAACACCACAATTTTCTCTAACTGTGGAAGAAAAAACAACTTGAGCCAGATTTTGGCTCTCTGGATGTATGAACAGGTCTATATTGTATTCCCTTGGATATTTACAAAGCATGTTAGCAATAATTAAAATTGAATTTCCAAATCTTTAAGGGTAAAAGTTAGGAATATAATCTCAATGACCTTGGAGAGTGTTATAATTCAATCTACATCACATTCACCATCCTGGGATTTAACTACTGTTATTCAAAACCCACAACTCCTGCATGGAGCAAGTATTCTCAGGTCTTATGCTCATGCAAACATCCTCTACTCAAATGTATGTTCCATTTTCTGCAGTAGTTTTATGGCTAAAAGGTAGTGCCTCTGGGTTATTGGCATTCCAATTTCTCTAGTCTGTAATTCTTTACTTGATGATCACAGTTAACGGGGACCCACAAGGTCCAAGAGCACCCAGACATTGCACATAAGTCACATGTCTGACAGAGCTGGACACAGTAAAGTGGCCCTAGTCTCTAAGTGCCTGATCCAAGTGAGGCAATCACATGTTCTCTTCAAGAAATTTGGAACTGGGATTGGGAAGTACTGGTCTTCATCATTGCAGGGGCCAGGACCCTCAGGTGATGTTACCTCTGGGGTCCTAGGCCGCCGGTAGGTATTTGAAGAAGTGCAGAGCAGGTCATTTGCCTGGAGGAAGGATGATGTCTGAGGAGAGGAGCAAGGACAGAGACCACATGACCTCAGGGGGAGGCCGAGAGAGCGGCTGGTTCCTGCTTCCAGGCCTCGATAAAGCTCGATGCGCCGCTGCCCTGGAGTTCCTGGGACATCCCAGGAACAAATCTTCCTTTCTGCTTTGGCTAGTTTCACTACTTGCAACCAACTGGATCTGACCAATATATGGTATGCATTTATACATTTCTGGAGGAAGAGAGCCCACGGTTTTCATCAGATTCTTAAGTATTTGTGGCTCAAAAAAGGCTTAAACCTCTGCACCATTTAATAAGTGATGAACAAGACTGGGGCACTATTTAGGTAACTTGTCCAGATTAACCAGAAAGAGTTTTATAAAATATGTAACTTATCATTCTCAAAGAAAAGTGAAAATATAAAACCCTTCCCAGTTAGTAACACAAGCCCAAACAAACATACCACTTTAGTAGCTACCCTCCTTCCTCGACTGTAACTCAAGAGGGGCCACATAAGAACAAATAAACTTGCAGAAAAGTTATCACAGCCATATATAAGTCAGTAGCTAATTCTTAGTAACACACAAAGTTCTAGCTGATTTTCCCCCAAAGGCAGCAGGCATTGATTAATGCTTTTACCTTGCCTATTTAAGCAGAATACGTCCTAGGGGTAGAATTGAAAGGCAGTAGGCCTAAAAAGTCAAGAGGCCTGCTTTTCAGTCTCAGCTTTGCAACTAATTTGCTGTGCATCTTAAGTCAGATGCTCCACCTGTCTGATGGACTTTCAGCGGCCACGTCGTGAACCATTCAGATGCCCTGGTGGCCTCGTAGCTGGCCTGAGCCAGGACATAGCAGCGAGGTTAGGGAGAAAAGGTCACTTTCATCACGCAAGAAAGGCAGGGTGAAAGATGTATCTGATAGGGGCTCGTTTTCCCACCACACTTCTTATTTTGGTGAAGGGCATCACCATGGCCCAGATCACCTAGTCCACAAACCTGGGAGGAGGTGTTATAAAAGTCCTCACACCCCACACTCAATCAGCCCTGCAAACCCTGTAAAATTTACCACCCCGACAGCTTCTTAATCTGCCCCTGCTCTGTAACCCAATCATCTCTGCTTTGCAGTAGACCCCCATTTCCTCTAACCACACAGTAGTGAACTTGACTGGGTTAGAACCTAGGGCACTCTGTGGAATGGTCCCTACCCAGCTTCATCGCTTGCCACTCCCCTCGGTGCAGTCCCTGTCTAGAGACACCGAGGGGACTGTAGCTTCTCACCTCATGTCCCTTCTGCTTGGATTGCCCTTCCTCCCCTTATTTTTCCTGCAAATCCCTCTGCCGGAAGTCTTGCCCTGACCACTCTCCTCTTCCTTCCTCTGTGGCACTAATTAAACCCTACCATAATCACTGATTTATATGATTGTTTTTCATCAGACTGTGAGCCTTAAGGATAAATATTTTCTCTCACTAAACTTTGTATCCCCAGGGCCTAGACTAGTTTGTGGGTCCATAATAAGTTCTCAAGTATTTATGAAAGAATGAATATGAAAAATTATGTACCTCCCAAGTTAGTATAATCCCATAGTCTTGCACACTATTCATCCCCTTTGGCCAAGCCATAATTAATACTTGTGATTCCCTGAATCTATCCCATCTGACTTGAATCCTAAAACTATGATGATCAGTGTGGCAGTGAGCAGTTACCCTTGAGTCAGTTTCTTCTGCCCCCTGGGGTTGCCTTCCCAGGCAGGTAGTGAGTAGTCCATGAAAGCATGTATCTAAAATACCTACCAGAGTTCCTAGTTCTTTCATTTTTTCCCTTCCTCCCACAAATGCCACGATTACAGATTACTGAGATATTCTGATATTCTTCAAAACAGATGATGCCACTGACCCATAGACCACAGAACATGTACCTTTTAATCTGTCCTGCAGGACTGATAGATTTGTTCTGAATCAGCTCTACTCTCTGGCTTGGCCTTCTCTTGTGAACAACAGTTGGGATTTGCAAAATAGAGTAAGAGTAAATGCTGCGGTAAAGATCAAGTCAAGCCTGGATTCTTGCTCTGAGCAAGCTGAAAGGCACATGTGGACAGCTGCCTCGCCCCGCTCCCTACAGTCCATTTGTCCTTAGCCACCTTCCAGTTAGTAGTAGACGTGTGCCCCGGTCTGTCAACAAGACGCAGGTGGAGGCCCACAGGATGGAGAGTCAAGGAAAGCTTTTCATTTTCTGATAAAATAAGACACAGTCACCTGGATTATCCCCTTGTCCTTTGCCTTCCATCCTTCTAGAAAGATGTGATGCCTAGAAGTCCTTCAGCCAACCTGCAATCCTGAGAACAAAAGCCCATGCACTAAGGAAGAAGAGTCAGCGGTCCCTGATGACATTTGTGATACCTCCAAATTCATTTGTAACATAAGAAAAATTAATCCCTACTTGTTTAAGCCCCTTACTTCATCCAAACTCATTCCTAACTGAAACACTAAGTATGTGGGTTTTGTTATCATTTGATATATATATCAGTGAATGATCCAAGAGTAAGATATTGCATTTCTGAAATTCTTATGGAGCATGTATTTTTAAAATTGAGAACAGCGGCGCCTGGGTGGCTCAGTCGGTAAGCGTCTGCCTTCGGCTCAGGTCATGGTCCCAGGGTCCTGGGATCGAGCCCCGCGTCGGGCTCCCTGCTCAGCCAGGAGCCTGCTTCTCCCTCTCCCACTCACCCTGCTTGTGTTCCCTCTCTTGCTGTGTCTCTCTGTCAAATAAATAATCTTAAAAAAAATTTTTTTAAATAAAATTGAGAACAAAAAGATTGAGCAAAGCAGATCAAGTGCATAAATAATTTCCACCCAAATTCAAAGGAGAATTCCAGATATTATTCCTTCATGAACTCATATTCTAAAAATCAACTTAATTTTCCTTCCTGGCAACTGGATAAGGTGTCTAATGTTGGGACATGACTAGCCTCTGCTAACTTGCCTTAACATTCTGCTCTTAATGCATACACATTTTTAAATTAACTAACTTAGAAATAGTCACATGCCGCTGTGAATTGTGTAAGACTGTTGAATCACAGACCTGTACCTCTGAAAAAAATAACACATTACATGTTAAAAAAAAAAAGAAGAAGAAGAAGATAGCAGGAGGGGAAAAATGAAGGGGGGGAAATTGGAGGGGGAGACGAACCATGAGAGACTATGGACTCTGAGAAACAAACTGAGGGTTGTAGAAGGGAAGGGGGTGAGGGGATGCGTTAGCCCAGTAATAGGTATTAAGGAGGGCACGTACTGAATGGAGCACTGGGTGTTATACGAAAACAATGAATCATGGAACACTACATCAAAAACTAATGATGTACTGTATGGTGATTAACATAACATAATAAAAAAAAGAAATAGTCACATGCATCAATACGACTGCCAGTTCCCATTTGTGAAATACATTCCATTTTTTAAAACAAGGTCACCAATACCTTTGTTTCTCTATTCTATTTTCGAAACCCTTGAGCTATTTTTTAACGTGATATGCCCCACATACTGCCCTTAACTGAAAATAGATACCACTATCCCCTCCTCTGCAGGTTCCCAATTGTTATATGTATTTGATTTGTTACCATAACAATCATAAAAATATACACAAATACAGTGGACATCTGGAACTAATGGAATTCTGGAGCTATTGCCAAACAGTGGCAATTTCAAACTGTGTGTCAATAAGAATGTACTGAAAAGCAAAGAACGATGTAAATTCCGAGGAGGGCCTTGGGTAGGGAGAGACTGCAAGGGCACTGGAAAGTGTTACTGCATTTGCATCAGTGTGAGGAATTATTCAATCTTTACATAGGGTAGCAATGCTGATCCCCTCTGCAGACACAGATGGTCTCTACAACCAATAAAAACAAAGTCTTAGCCTCCTAATCTGTTTTGGCTCAAAGAAGGGGAAGGAAAAGGGTGGTAAATGAACTTTATCACACTTTTCTTTCCATTCCCTGCCCCTAAGGCTTGTGTGAGAGGAGCTGTTTTTTCGTTTGTTTTCAATCCCAGATGTTGTTGTTAATGTGAAAAGAAAAGATTCATCCAGACCTTGGAAAGTCTTCTGATGACAAGTCTGATCTGAGAGAAGTGCTTAGCCCCTTAATACAGGAAATTCCATAATTATGAGCTGGTTGTGCTTCAAAAGTTTATGTATAAGATGAGCATTGGAATCTCTCATTTTAGAATGGGAAAGAAGCTTATAGATGGAGGAAAGAAAGCCCACATTGATAGAGCATCGTGCTGGCTACTTTCACATGCTGGCTCACCGAATTCTCACAGCATTTCTGAGGGAGACTACCCGACCCCCATTTTACAGAAGAGGAAACCGAGGCTCAAAGTAAAGGCACTTGCCCAAGGCCATACACAGGCTAAGCGGCAGAATGAAAATTCCGATTTTGGTGTTTCTGATTCTAAATCTATGCTTTCCCCTTACTACTTTGCCTTCTTCAAAGAGATCATACAATTTATACAAGGGTCAACTAAACCTCAAGGAGGTGAACTGATCTTCTCAATGTCACAAAGCAAATTAATAAAAGATGGAATTAGAACTCAGACTTCTCAAACCTTGGGTCAGGCCCTCGTACTCACACCTCTCTTAGGTCCCGCTTCTCTGTCTTTCTGTACATCAGGATTAAATCCCAACCTCAAGATTTGAGCAATGTTTGTATTAACGTCAGTGATCTTACTTCTCCTACTCCTAAATCTGCAGCTATATGTAAACCTTCGGGGCAGTGCTGGAGTGTTTGCATGAAATGCAAATTATTCCAATTTTATCTTAGAAAATATATCTACCCTAAACTATGAAAACACAAAAGCAATTTTGGTGTTAGTTGAAAAACATGTGTGTTAAAATTTACAACAGAGCTAGTTATGTCCAGGAGTTGGGATGGGAAAGTCCAAATAGGTATTGGCCTTGTTCTAGTCCTTATGCTAAGTGGTGTATATTCTTCTCTCACCTTTGTAACTATCTGCAAACACTGAGATGGACGCATCTTATATACCTACGTGGCCGGGACAAATTATTTACTCTCTGATCTTAGGTTTTCTTAATTATACATAGGGACAATAATAGCCAGGGTGTCTGTAAGAATGATAGGAGATAAGATATATAAAACACTTAATCCTGTGTCTAAGAGTTCTAGGACAATGATACCATGAATAGAGGAGAACTTTTCACATAACGTGCATCATTTGATTGGTTTCTCCTCCCTCAGAAAGAACTGACCCTCATTTGTGCACCCTTCAAACATAAGGCCATACTTAATGTGCTATGTTAATTTCATTTATACGTGGTATTTAGGTGACTTTTATGTAAATTTCACATATTGTTTCTTCACTGCTGTGTTCCTTTCCTTACCACTTTCCCATGTTCTCTCCTTGATCTAAGACTAAAGGCTCCCAGCACTGAAAATCTGTGCCCAGTTAAAGATGGGGCCATATACAGGTGTTCATGCTAATCATGCTAATCCTAGATGCTCATTAATGAAGAACGTGAACAGTCCCCATTAGCCCAGCTTGAGTTTCTAGAGCTCTGATCCACCTCCACAGACTCATCCCACCCCACATCTACAAACAGGGCAGAAATCGGGGAAAAACTATTTGGCATTGGCTATATTACCCAAGAATATGTCTGGTTATTTCATCCCAGAGTGCCTTTCCCCCTTCAAAGACCTCATCCTTCAAGCCAAACTTAAACACTTCATTTTGGAGGGAGCCTGTCCAACTTCATCAGTCCAAATGAACATCATCTCCTACGGTGCAGTGCCTTTACACTGCCTATTTAGTACTCAGACCATTTGGCCCGTGGTACAGACAGGTCATAGCCTACTGAATGGTAAATTCCCTAGGAGGAGGGACCGTCCCCTGTTGGCCTCTGACCTCTCATCCTCTATCCCCAAATGCCTCTCATCCTCTGTTCCCAAAAGTGACAGAAGACACCCAACATATATGTCTGCCAAACTGAACTTTTAACCAGGTACAAAAATCGTTCTTGCCTCCCTTTGGGTCATGCACAACTACCAACAATTATACACATTCCTTAGATGAACTCATGTGAAGTTAATTAATTCTCCAACTCAGCAGGATATCAGAACTGAATGTACCCAACTAATCTACATGCTAAGATAATAAACAGGCTTTTGCCTCCTATGTTTCTAATGGTGGTCTCTGAAAGAAACTTTCCACTAGCTGTATAACTCAAATATTTCCCAAATAGGAGATTCTAAGCTAAAAGGCTTTTCCAAGGCAGTAATACACTGAAACTTCTCAAATATCTTATCTCTCAAAGACCATTTTGCTCTACATCATTTCAGGAGAAAATGCAGCATCTATGAATTTAATTTTTTACCCTCATAGAACATATACATGCAAAGTTCAACAGCTTAATGGGGTGAGGTTTTAGGTGAGTGCAACAAACTTCAAACATTAGTGATTCTCTTTTTATATCAGTGGAATCTTGGTACAGTTTTGGAAGAGTCTTTATAATTCACCTTCAATTTCTAACCATTCACAAGATGAAACCATCATGAAATAGTGGTTGGAAAGAAGGATTTAACATCAAGCTTCAACCATGGCAGATTCAAAATCCAGCCAATGCCAGCCAAATATGAGCTCAATAGTGCTCATAAGAAGAGGCTAAGGTTTACAAAACAATCCTCTTTGATGAGTTAAGTACTAGGGAAACAGAAACATATGGGTTAAATTCCCCCTTGATATACCCATGGATTTAAAATTAAGTGGAAAAGTGCTTGGCAAAGCATAAATTCTAAGCATCTGAAATGCAGTTAGAAGCCATTTTCTTTGAGACCTTAACAAGAGGGGTTCCCTGAGATCTCTTGCACAAAATGCCAGGTACTTCGTATGTCAATGGCAGGTACTTATAGAGAAGATAGATAGTGGTTGAGCTCAGGCTGTGGAAACAGGCGAGTCTGATCCGAATTCCAATCCCACCCACTACCAGCACTGTGCTGTTGTATAACCTCAGAGAACCTCAATTCCTACATGTGTCAAATGGAGGTAATAGCCCCTTACATGGTTGTTGAGGAAGGGTGAGGTAAACTATTACATGTGAAGTAGCTGGAAGCATCCCAAGTGGATAAGTTTCATCTTAGGGAGGAAGGGCTTGAGGTTCCTAAGCCCAAGGCTAAGAGGTGGGTTGAGTCCACACCACAAAACTACAATAGAGAGGACCCATGTTTGGGGCAAAGAGGCCAGTGTGGGAGGCAGAAAAATTAATTAGCATGGGGAACCAAAATCTCCATTCATTCAAGAGTTTGTTAATGTTACATGCATCCCTGATTTTTTAGGATCAGACAGGTCCTAACTTTTCTTTCCAGATGAAAAAAACTGAGCTAGGGCAGGGAAATGATTTGCCCAAGGTCACACAGCTACTGAAAAGCAGAGCCAGCGCTAGAACTCCAGTTTCCTGCCTTCTAGCCCTGTACTATTCTCACTAAATCATGTTAGTACTCTGGATGTGGGCCTGATAAACTCTGGTGCCAAGTGGCAATTGGTTTCCCCTCCAGGGGAGCAATGGAAAGGGCAGCAGAGTCCTTTTGCACCTTGGAACATGCCAGAGATGGCATCGAGAAAGCCAGGTTTAAACCAGGTCAGCCAGAAGGGTTTGTCTAACGCACAGCTGAGCAAGCTCCATTCAAGCCAGGATTCCGTCAGAACAACGGGTGTGTCAGCGACAAAGTTGAGTGAACTAAGTTCAAGCCAAGAATTCATTGAGAAGGCTAGGCAAGATGGGTCTAGGTTGGGGAAGGAAACAGGTGAAGGTTTAAGGAAAAGTACCAGACAACTGGGTTTGCCTCTACAGCATCTTTCTTCCACTGGGGCTGTTCTGAGCATAATTAGCTATTTGTGGAGGGTCCTTATAACATTGACCGTCATTTGATATGCTTGCATTTGCAAGATTCTCACTTGAAAATAAAACGTAACACTCACCTGAAACAGTATGCCTAAAATATAATTAAGCCACCACCTGGACATGAATTTGCTAGTTTTAAGGCTTTGAGATCTGAATAACTAGGCTTCCCTTTCAGTGGCTAAGTCACAAGTTAGAATGGCTCCCCCCCCCCCATTCAAATATGCTTTCTTACAAAAGAAAAACTCTTAAACAGGCTGGACACAAATAATAATTAGCACCCCAAGCTCTCTCAGCTAGGCTAAGTCAGCATCCAACCTCATTTCTCACCTCCCTATCGGAATTCTCTTTGCTTCATCGAAACTGCTCAAGTTTTGATCCTACCACACATTTCATATATTTCTATGCACTCTCCTTTATTTTCTTCAACTATTTCCCATTCCAGAATATCTCCTCCCAGTTTATCTAAATAATGTAGCTCAAGATATAAAGAATTATAAGTACGTGAGTATCATTTTGAACATTATTTCAAAATTCTCACCATGAGGTTTAGTTTTTTGATATCTTAGTAATTCCAGAAAGGAGGGTTTTAATTATTAGATCTATTCCAAGCCAGGATATAAAACCCTTTCTAAGAAGGTACTCCTGAAAGTGTGGTAAAAGAAGTATAAATTATCTAAGTCATCTTATAGCCCAGTGAAGCAAAGCATAAAGTTATTTTGCTAAAGTAAAGGTGATTTTGGCACATTGAAAATTAGCTTTGGAAATTCTATACCTAATTCTATATCATAGAAGTAGCTAAGGAAATTTTACTTAAAAAGGCAAAAAAAAAAAAAAATCCCAAAGAACCCATACAAGGTATCTGGCTACAGTATATACTAATGCAAAAACAGAGATACATGAATAGCAGAAGGATCAGATTCAGAAAGAAGATTAATAGGAATGCACATCAAATGTATTTTCAAAGAAGCAAAGCCTCTGGACTGGGTCTGTTTTTCTGATAGCTAGTTTTATAAAAAAACAAAGACAGGATGATGTTTGACGTAACATGGGAGCAGCTATAGGTGCTACATAGTTCTGACTTTCTGATGAGAGCTTACTCTGTGAGCCTATGGAGTTATGCATATACACATCTACTTATCTGATTTTCCATAAAGAGAGCTGTCTTGGAGCTCTTTGAATTGAAACTGGGTATAAGCGCTGATTATCTGAAGTTCAGACTAGGAAACAGGTGAGTAAAATGGCCTGCCCTAACTCAACATACACCACAAAGGTTTTGGTAAATGCAAAGAGCAGAAACCAGAGGTCTGTTCAGAAATAAGCTGTACTTAAAGTTACTGGAAATACTGAATACAGAGCACTAGAAAAGGGAATAAGGATTCTGTACAGCAAGCCATTTTCTCTATCTTAGGTATGTGCTCCTTTGACAATTTATTGGCTGGAATACCGTGGTTCCTTTCATAACAAATTGTAGCCACAAATAAATTATGTCTAAGGAATTTTGAGACCCCTTCGAAAGGGAGCTTGATGCAATCCTCAAGGCCCCAGGCACTTTCAGCATCGGCAGAGAGCTCTCCAGGAAGTCTGGCGGGTGGAGGCTGGGTTGACCCAGACTGAAATCCAAGAACTCTCTCATTAGAGGAGTCTGACTGAGTAAAAGGCCTGCCGAGGACACAGACCAAGGACAGGCAGGCAGACCTCTGTGAGCAGCCAGGGTCCCGAGAAAAGCACAATTTTTACAATCTTGAAAAACTGTCTGCCAACGCAGGCAAGCTATGAACCTTGCCTGCGTCCATGTGAACTAAGGAAACAATGTAAACTCTCCTTGTTTCCCAGAATGACTGGGTAAGTGCTAAGACTTTGAACTGCCAAGAGGTTTCCACAGCATTCAAGTACAGAATGGATTTGCTCAGGCCAACGGGAGACTGAAAGAGATGACAGCAGACAGAAAGGTGAGAATGACAGAGGAAAGTTTTCATATCTAATAGCAGAAAAATAATGAACAAAATTTACTGAAGAGAAAGACTGCAAGTACTTTGCCCACAAAAGCTTTCTTTTATGGAGACAAAGCCTGTCAAATGGTTGAGTATCTCATCATTTGCTGTCAGTCATCTATTATCTGCAAGGATAAGTTTGTCTATTCCTACTTCATATATGTAGGAAGCAAAACAAGGTAACAGATGCTATGCAGAATAAGTGAGGCTCATACAACTCATAAAAGAACAGTTTTGAGGTAAAAGTGCAGAATTCATGGACTCTTCTCTACTAATGGACACATGAAACATGACTTACATTGCCACTGCATGAAACCAAGTCTGCCCTTGGTGTTGGCAGTAGTCAGTTAAGTTTCCTCTACAATATACCTTTATCTGAAACCATCCTACACGCATTCCCAATCATAAAGATTAAACAGCCATGAGGTGAAGCTCACATACCTAAAACCAATAAAAGACCCTGGTTAATGACCTGGCTCTGCCATCTACAAGATGGCTCTTCAGATCACTTGACCTCTAGGTTTTGGTTTCCTTATCTATAGATGCTGGATAATAACATTTTTCTCAGAGAGTTGCAGTGAGGATTAAATGAGAAAATACATAACAAATGCTTACCCCAGTAGGTGATCAAAGAGCAGTTGCTATTATTATTATTATTATTATTATTCATGGAGGAGATGAGAGACTTGGATGTTATTCCCTGGGAACTGGAATTCCTAACACTCTTGGTAGGTAGGTGCACATTGTATGCTATGTGATAATGTGAATTTCTGTTATATTTATCATTTACAATCGGTAGGTACTAGATTTGTACGTATTCCTTGGTCTTCTTTATATAAGCATGTTGTGATACCCTAATTACAATGGGAGCTCCTACAATTGAGGGTCCATGGCTTCAGGTTTTGTTTTTTGTTTTTTTTTATTTCTCCAAAAGACTTCAACAAAAGTTGCCTGGACCCTGAATAGCTAATATACTCAAGGGCTTTAATGCTGGAAGAGGCCTTAGAAATTGCCCAATCCATGTGACTTCAGGTAACAGTGAAAGGGATCTGGTAATGGAAGTTAAATGCCCCACCCTTATGTGACCCTTCCTAAACCAACTAACCCCTCTGGGCCATAATTTCCGCATCTGAACAATAAAGATGGCACCGCACCCACCCCACAAGGTTGTTGTGAAGGCTAAATAAAAGAATGTATTCAGAAACAGTTGGCAAACTGAAAAGCAGTGAGTTTTCATCACTATTATTACAGACTGGAAAACAAAATCTCAAAAGGGATGAGTGATTTTCCCAAGGTCATCCGAATTCCCAGTGATGAATGGTCTGTCGGGGAGAGGTTTTGAGATCATGGGTATACGTGAGCAATCATAGTGACCTATCTTTTCAAGCCAATTAGTGATTTCCTTAAAACTAGCTGAATCTGCAGTTTTTCCCTTCCTGGCCTTGACCTTTAGAATGTGCCTTACCTCCTACTACAGGGAGATCTAGATTCCTGAGCATGTGTTTGTGTAGCCTGGGTAGAATCAGAGCAATCACCTGCTAAGGTCCTACAGTAAATGTCAACACTCTAAAGCTTTATATAATTTTAAAATTTAGAATAGGCAATACATTCACCGGATTCAAAACTCAAGAAGTGCAGAAAGTATTCACTTTTCCTTCTTCTTCACTTACCTGTGCCCCGTTCCTCCCACCAAATAGGTAACCGCTTTATTAGTGCCCTCAACATTCATCCAGAAAGGTTTTTATGGAAACACAAGCAGATGTGACTATATTAAAGGTCAACTCAAGCTTCATCAGATTCAATTCAAAATTTTAAAGCATCACATTTATCTTTTTAGACTTCACTAACAATTTGCAATTGAGCCACTGAAGCAACAACTTTCCAAAGAAAATTTTCTTACTATAACACTATGGAAAAAGAATCTCTCCCTACATTAGGGGCTTCACCTCATCAACTAGAGTCATGTTCTTAGGTTATCAGAACTAATATTTGGGGCACCTATGCATCGACTCTTGATTTCAGCTCAGGTCATGATCTCAGGGTCCTGAGATCGAGCCCCACATAGGACTCCGTGCTCAGCAGGGAGTCTGCTGGAGATATTCTCTCTCCCACTACCCCTCCCCCTGCTCTCTCTCTCTAATAAATAAATCTTTATTAAAAAAAGAACTAGTATTCAAATGGTTGATATAGTCAACCTACTGAGCAGGTGAAACTATGAAGGCAGGTCATTCTGGACAATCAGGCTGCTTGGTTTAAGCCCAAATTTTAGTGTACATAAGAATAACTGAGGAGCTTATTAAAATGCAAATTCCTAGAACAAAGCCCCAGTGATTCTGATTCCTTTGGGGAATGGTAATCACATTTTTACTAAGCAACCCTAGTAATTCTGATGCAAGTGCTCAGCAGACCACATTTGAGAAACACTGAACTAGAAGTTAGGGGAATGGGTTCACGTCTGGACTCCCATCAATTAGCAATCCCTGGTTAGTAACTTTGGTTCACTGGGCCTTCATAGTATCCCCACAAATGCAGAGACTGAGCCAGATGGTCATAAGGTTCCTCTCTAGAGGGCCATGCTGTGATACTGTGACATCTTAAGCAACTTTGAAGGACAATAGGGCACAAAGGGACCATGGGTTACTGTGATGCATCTACTTCAGAGAAACTTTATGTACAGTAGCCCCCCTCATCCATGGTTTCACTTTCCACAGTTTCTCTTAGCCAAGGTCAGCGTGGTCCAGAAGCAGATTATCCTCTGTCAGTAGTAACCTAATGCTACATCATAATGCCTACATCACTCATCTCTCTTCATCCCATCAGGTAATAAGCATTTTATCAAGTCACATCATCACAAGAAGAAGGGTGAGAACAGTACAATATTTTGAGAGAGAGAAAGACTACATTCATATAACATATTACAGCATACTGTTATAACTGTTCTATTTTATTATTAGTTATTGTTGTTATTCTCTTATTTTGCCTAATTTTTAAATTAAACTTTATCATAGGTACGTATGTATAGGAAGAAAACACAGTATATACAGGGTTTGGTACTCTCCGTGGTTTCAGGCATCAGCTGGGGGGCTTGGAATGCATCCCTCACAGAAAACACAAAATGTCAAATGGTGGGTGGGCTGTGTATTACAAATGGGGAATTAGGTCAATGTCAGGAGACTCTATGTGGAACAGCCCTTCATGCTTGGGCATGAATGTTTTGTTTTTTGCCATCAGCAAAGGGAAGTATGTGTGCCTTTAAACAAATCCAAGCCTTGGATTCATTAGAAACAGAAACATACTTTTAAAACCAAAGCATTTTCATTTTCAAGGATAAAGTTCTGCTATTTTTAGAGATGGCACTTAGTGATGGCCCACTGGTGGATCACCACTCAAACACTGGCATGCCAAATTGCAAAAAGGCAGAAAATCTCTGCCCATGGTTTGGGGCAAGCATCTTGCCTGCAGGTGGGGGCCCCTAATCTGAATTAGGCAGAGAGCAGCCCACTTAAGCTCTATGCTCATAATCTGACTAGAGCATTTAGGTAGAAGGGGAAATTTTATTTGCTGTTTATTTAATAAAGATTTTGAAGACCTAAAAGTCTTAATGAAACATTTTAAATCCATGTTCATTAGTTTGTGTTCTTCTTTAATGAAGAGGTTGTACTGCATCATAGATGTGTTTTTATCTATTTATAAATTCCTTTAGAGCAAGCTTTACCCAGTTCGTAAGCACTCCAGTCTTTGGCGTATACCAGGTTCTCAATAAATGCTTGAGGAATAAATGAATGAACAAATGAACCAAGAAGATCTTTTCTCATAGTCCTGTCCAGAGTTCCTTGATGGACCAAGTTTTATCATCAGTCTTTACTGAGAACCTATTTACTGTATGCCAGGCACTTCGTTAGGCTCTAAAGATACAGCAGAAAACAGGCAGCTACCTCTTGCTTTCCTGAAGCTACCTTCCTAGAGGAAGAGATAAAATTCTAGGTGAGTATTTTATTTAAACGTAGTAATGTCATAAAGACGGATGGGGGAAACAACATTAGACAGAATGGTGAGAGGAAATAAAGGGGTTAAGATAAATAAATTAATTCATGGGTCTCCTATGAAGAAGATTCCTTCTCACAAGTCACCTGTCCTGAACTGGGTTGTTTGGGGGCTGGGTGAGCCACATCTATTAAACCTGTTTTTGAACAAACTAGGTTTACAAAGCCACAGACCCCCACTGAACTGCTGCAAAGCTGCCTAAATTCCAGAGGTATATTCATTTCCAAAACAGATATAGAATAAAAGCATTTCTAAATCTTCCAAGCAATTAGGCCTTAAACTGTAACAAGTTATCTGTATGTAGCTAGTTCTCTTCCCCCATTCTTCAGGTGTACCCTCCACAGGTATCTGGTACACTTTCCTCAGGGTTATCGCTCTCTTACATTGTACTGGCCATGTCCTATCTGTCTTTAGAAATCATTGTGTGTGCACGCCCTACAATTTGCGTCTCCCCTGTTCTCCAGGAAGTGCTGAAAGAGAGGTGCAAAGCAGGAAAGGCACAGAGACCCTGAATCAAGTCCAAGCTTAAAATGCCTATCTTTGTGATACATTTCATCCTTATATATATTTGTAAATGCTCTGGAAAGGAGACTTAGAAATGAAGCTTGATATCTTTAGTGAGCCAGCTATATAAAAACAGTGCTCACAATCTAGAAGGTATCACGCGTGCTCTACACTTCACCCGTTCTCTTTCCGAGCATCTGGATCCTTTTATATACTATATTGTTACAGTGGGTGGTCTGGAAATTTTAGGGAAAGACTGTAATGTTTGGTATGGGAGGCAGGCATACAGAAAGCTCAAAAGTGACGCTGTGGCTGCTTAAATATATAGAACAATAAACCTGTGATTAGCTGAACTTCACTCACCCATAATCCTCTTCATCATGCAGACACCAATACCACCCTGGCTATTAAATGATCCCCAGAGGCTTTTTATTGTGTAAGATTATTTGTTGGGCAGCACCCCTTGCAACCAGATCAATAAGGCAAACTTATTAGAATCATCTGCAGGGACAGAGAAGCATTTCTGTGATACAAAGCCAATGGGGTTTTATGTGTGCTTTGTTGTGAAGTCAGAGAAAAGATATTTTTGGAGGGAACTGAGCTGAAGTCTTTGGACTCGGTGTCTTCATCTGAACTGCTTCAGATTCCAGCACCTATTTTTTTTTTTCTCGTTACAGCTTTGTCTTCTCAAATGCTTATTTTCTACTAGTAACCCAAAGTTAATTTGGTTAAGTAAAGAATAAAAACCCCAGGTGGTCCTCACATATCTACAAAATAACTATCTATAGTGGCATAACGACAAAATAAATCCTAGTTTCTCAGGATACCCCATGATATGAATAGAGATGCCTTCTCAGAAAAATCACAGCCACAACTTGGCTTGAACTCATGTAATAACCCAAAATACTAGTTGTGATATTTAAAGGGATACCATGTGGCACAGTGGCTACAGGAAGGGTCAAGGCCCTTCAGAGACTGATTTCACCGGGGTATAGGGTCTCACTTTCTCCCTGACATGTCCAAGCACAGACTGGGTTGCCTCCGGAGGTAACAAGTTCCCCATCAGGTTGAATGTTCAAAGCACAAGAGTCATAACCAAAGCCTCCTATGTGCCAGCCATTAGACCAAATACCCAACATACACAGTCTCAATTAATCCTCTTTAAAGCCCCAGGGGAGAGGCATTATTAACACGCTTTACAGGTGGTAAGAATACACTGGGGTGCCATTTATCGGTCCCCCAACCATACTTTGGTGAGACAATGACTAGAGCCTGAGCTCCTTCAGGGTAACAGCGGAGTCTCAGCAGCCTTATTGCCCCAAACTCACCAAAGTGCCTGGCATCTAGTAGGTGCACAAGATATGTTAAAACACATACACAAAAAGTTCTCTTGCTGGAGAAATAAAGCTAGAAATCCCTAGGTTTTGTTAATTTTTATATTTGTGGTCTTTTAATTTAAAAAAAATGGCCTTGTAGAATATTCAAAAAATTGGAATGCAGAAAATAAAATTCAACCATAACCTCACCCCTCAGAAAGAACCACTGCAAAATATTTTGATCTGTGTCCTTCCTAACATTAATGGATGTGTCTTAGCACATAACACAATCAAGGGTTAGTTAATTAAAAATAAAAAGGTCTGCTGAGCTGACCCCATTATTACAAAATGAATAAAAGGAAATCCACCAAATAAAATATCTTGCAGCCAAGCCAAAAACAACAGAAATACAGTAAGTATATTATTCAAGTTCAATGGGTTAAATGAAAAGAGAAAAGGAAAATTCTAAACTTTCCACACATCTCCTGTATATTTTAGAGACTTCGAATCAGCAAATAAAAATTCCTATATGTTTTAGAGACTTCGACTCTCTTCACCAAAGGAAACAACTGTTTAATGGTATGTAAAATTACAATAAATTTGTTTTACAGTGCGAGGCCACTGTAAACTTTAATGTAACAAAACTGATACTATTTCTCTTCAAAATTCTAAGTAACTACTTTAAGAAAACCCTGGGGTCAGGAGTGTGTTCTTGAATTGCAGAGTGGCATCTAATGCATAATCTGCATTTGACTGAGGGATTAAAAATTTAATAAAGCAGCTTAGTATCTTAAATCTTTTGGAAGAACTGAAAGAGGGATGTGAACTCTCGTACACCCCGTAAACCATATTTTCTTTTTACCCAAAGAATATGTTATTCATGTGCTCTGTACATTAGGTCAATTATTAGTCACTTTCTTTGGAGGCAGACCAAGTGTCTCCACCCTTCATTGCAGAGTTTGCTGTAATCATCTGTAGTAAGAATAGCAGAATCACACTAATATGTGCTGAAGACTGAGGATACAGCCCCTGGAGGCTTTGACAACACATTTCTACCACTGATTTAGCACCCTTTCCATTTGCTTTTAAGCAACAGGGGGAAATGTTTCAAGTATCTCAGTAAATAAAATGAAATATAAAGGAAAATGAGATCATTTCAACTTGGCTGAAATTGAAGCCTTTCAGCTATTTTGTGTCAACTTGAATTTCATAATATAAACACCTATTTTACTTGTCTCTCCACAGTTGAGGCAAGTCAATTATTTTTTAATTCGATTTCCAACTGTAAGGTTAAACAAGACCCCCACCCACTCTTTTGAAGACTTAAACATGGAAAAATCCTTGAACGTTGTCATTAATCTTTCTGTATCATCCAAAATTTAGGAAAGCATGTTTATTGTTCGTTTTTAACATCATGTTAAGAACTGCAGTAAAATAAGATTTGGGGTTCCTGTTTTATTAGATTTACATAAAAAGAAAATGCAAATGCAGCCATAACTCTCCCTTGACATGCATGCTTAACATCACAGACTGTGACATCTGGAAAGGACTTCATAAATCTAGTTCAAGCCCCTCGATTTATAGATGAGCAGTTGGAGGTTAGAGGCCAAGAAAAACGACTGATTTCTAGAGTATCACGACCACTGAACAATAATCCAACTGTCTTTGAAAAACCAAAATATGACCCAAAGCAATTTATGACAGGGTTATAAAAAAATCACATCTATCTTACAATCTGCATTATATTTCAGAGCTTTAGTACTCAAAGTGTGGTCTGTGGACCAGCAGCATCAGCATTACCTAGAAGCTTGAGAGAAATGAAGAACCTCAGGCCTTGTCCCAGACCTACTGGATCAGAATCTGCATTTTTCCAGAATCCTCACGTGATTGCTGTGCACATTAATGTTTGAGAAGCATAAGTCTACCCAAGGGCTACTCAAAGGTGGCTGACAGATTCGTGAGAACTGTTTGTATCCAGAATGTGATGAAGTAAGCACAGAACTTAAGAGTAATAATAAGCCTCTTAAAGTTACTAAGAGTGGGTGCCTGGGTGGATCAGTCTGTTGAGCATCCGCCTTTGGATCCCAGAGTCCTGGGATCGAGCCCCACATCAGGCTCCCTGCTCAGAGGGGAGTCTGCTTCTCCCTGCCCCTTCACCCTGCTCTTGTGCTCTCTCTCTCAAATAAATAAATAAAATCTTAAAAAAGGAAAAGTTACTGAGAGAGTAAATCTTAAATTCTCATCACAAGAAAAAAACACGGTAACTATGTGTGGTGAGGGATGTTTACTAGGCTTTTTGTGGTGATCATTTTGCAATATATACAAATATCAAGTCATTATGTTGTACACTCATAACCAATATAAAGCTATATGTCACAGGGGCGCCTGGGTGGCTCAGTCGTTAAGCGTCTTCCTTCGGCTCAGGTCATGATCCCAGGGTCCTGGGATCGAGTCCCACATCGGGCTCCCTGCTCCGCGGAGAGCCTGCTTCTCCCTCTCCCGCTCCCCCTGCTTGTGTTCCCTCTCTCGCTGTGTCTCTCTCTGTCAAATAAATAAATAAAATCTTAAAATAAATAAATAAATAAAGCTATATGTCATTATATTGCAATTTAAAAACATAATAAGCCTCTAGAAACTATTGTATCAATTTGACACAATTACTTTTTAAGCTAAATCTATTTTATAAATGAAGTTTGTATTTGTATATTTTTGTATAATTTTTTCTAGTGATATACTTGATTATATTTTATAAAAGTATTAGTTCACAAAAGATTAAAAATGACATTTAGATGGAATTCCACCACAGATATAGAAACACTTCTACACCATCCTTCCCTCGTTCTGACTGTAATTAAAAAACAAACATCACTTGGCTCACTTCTCAACTTATTCTATGGGCCAGCATTACCCTGATACCAAAGCCAAACAAAGACATCAGAAGAAAAGAACACTACAGACCAATAACCCTTATGAACAGAAACACAAAATCCCTCAACACAATACTAACAAACTGAATCCAACAATATATAAAAAAGATGATCTACTATGACCAACGATTTATCCTAGGAATGCAAGTTTGGCTTAAATCATTTGAAAATCAATTGATATAAATGCCATATTAATAAAACGAAGGACAAAAACCATGATCATCTCAATAAATGCAGGCAAAGCATTTGACAAGCTCCTATGTCCATTCATGATAACACTCTTAACAAAATATAAATAATATAAGTGAACTCCCTCAACCTACAGTTATCATAAATAACTGAAGTAATAAATATATATATTTATATTTGCAATATAAATATGTTAGATATTTAATTAAATATGTATAAATATATTTTAATAATAAATATAATATATACGTTTATATTATATATTTATATAAAAATATAAATGTATTTATATATAGTATTGTATATGTATTATATATATGTATATAATAAATATATTCTCCCTAAGATCAGAAACAAGGCAAAGATGCCTGCTTTGCAATACTGTATTGGGGGTTCAAACCAGTATTGCAAAGAAAAGAAATTAAAAGCATATGGTGTGAAAAGGAAGAAGGAAATTCTATTCACCAACAACATAATCTTGTATGTAGGAAATCCTAAAGATTCTACAAAAAAAATTATTATAATAAACAAGTTCAGCAAGGTCATCAAATACAAAATCAGTATATGAGGAGTAGTCATATTTCCATGTACTAACAATGAACAATGGTAACAATGAACAATCTAAAAAATGAAATTTAAAAAATAATTCCATTCACAATTATATCAAAAATAAATTTTAAAATAATAAATTTAACAACATAAGTGCAAAATTTTCACACTGAAAACTACAAAACATTTCTAAAAGAAATTGAAGATTGGAGAGATATTCCATGTTAATGGAATCGAAAACTTAAAATCATTAAAATGACATTTCTCCACAAATTGATCTGTAGATTTAATGCAACCTCTGTCAAAATCCTGGTGGGATTTTTTTGCAGAACTTGACAAGCTGAAGCTAAATATATACGGAAACACAAAGGACCCAGAATAGACAAAACAATTTGGAAAAAGAATAAAGTTGGAGGACTATAAAACTTACATATAAAGCTACAGTAATCAGTAGACTATGGTACTAGGGTAAGGATACAGATACAGACAAACGGAACAGAACGATTATGGACAATCGATTTTCAACAAAAGTGCCAAGGAAATTCAACAAGAAAAGGATGGTTTTTCGACAAATGGTACTAAGAAAATTGGATATCCAAATGCCTCCCCCCCAAAACTGACCCTTACTTAACACCATTCACAAAAACTAATTCAAAATGGATCAAAACTTAAATATTAAAGCTAAAACCATGCAGCTGCTAGAAGAAAATATAAAAGACAAATTTTAGGTTCTTGGGTTAGGCAAGGAGTTCCTACATACAATTCCAAAAGCACAATTCAATAAAGAAAAGGATGGATAAATTTACACCATTGAAATAAAAAACTTTTATACTTTAAGAGATACCACCAAGATAATAAAGACAAGTTGCAGACAGAGAAAATATTTGCAATATCTAATAAAGGACTTGCATCAAAAACCACAAGGAACTCTTACAACTCAATAATGAGGAAAAAAATGACCCAACTTTAAAACTGGCAAAAGAGGGCGCCTGGGTGGCTCAGTCGTTAAAGCGTCTGCCTTCGGCTCAGGTCATGATCCCAGGGTCCTGGGATCGAGTCCCACATCGGGCTCCCTGCTCTGCGGGAAGCCTGCTTCTCCTTCTCCCACTCCCCCTGCTTGTGTTCCTGCTCTCGCTGTGTCTCTCTCTGTCAAATAAATAAATAAAATCTTTAAAAAATAAATAAATAAAATAAAATTGGCAAAAGATCTGAATAAGCATTTCACCAAAGAAGATATAGGAATAAGCACATGAAAAGGTGCTTAACATCATCAATCATCAGTCACTAAGAAATTATAAATTAAAACTGCAATAAGACACCATTTCACACTCACTAGAATGGTTACAATGTAAAAGACAATAAAACGTGGTGGAAAGAATATGGAGACATTAGAACCCTCATACATTGCTGATGAGAGTGTAGAATGGTACAACCACTCCGGAAAACAATTTGGCAGTTCCATAAAAAGTTAAACATAAACTTAGCATACAACCCAGCAATTCCATACCGAGGTATCTACCCAAGAGAAATGAGAACATGCAGTCACACAAAGATTTGGACATGAATGTTCATAGCAAAATTATTGTAATAGCCCCAACCTGGAAGCAATCCAAATGTCCATCAACTAACTGGCAAATGGATAAACAAAATGTAGTATATTCATGCAATGGAATATTTTTCAGCAAAAAAAAGGAACAAACCACTAATACATACTACAATATTATTCAGAGTAAAGAAAGTCAGACAGAAAAGACTCTGTATAAATCTTACATACATAAGATTCCATTTTTATGAGAGGTCCAGAAAAGGCCAATCTATAGAGACATAAAGTAGATTAGTGGTTGCTGGGGTGGGGTTGGGATGGAAGCAAGGCACTGTTTGCAAATAAGCACAA
The DNA here is from genome assembly GCF_009762305.2 of Zalophus californianus. Taxonomy (NCBI): domain Eukaryota; kingdom Metazoa; phylum Chordata; class Mammalia; order Carnivora; family Otariidae; genus Zalophus; species Zalophus californianus. The sequence continues at coordinate 90,009,407 of NC_045600.1, forward strand.
AGGATCTTTTGCAGGGTGATGGAAATGTCCTAAATGTCCTAAATGTCCTAAAACAAAGACTGTGGCAATAGCTGCATAATTCTAAACTTAAAAAAAAAATTCTAAACTGAATTGTACACTTAAAAATGGGCGAATTTTATGGTATGTAAAATATACATCCATAAAGGTTTTTAAAAACCCAACTGGCTCATCAATTCTTACTTTTACCTAGAAGATGCACGTATCAACTGATACATCCATGTGCTGAACCTTACAAACCTGCAGTTAGATGTTCAGTTCTACATTAGCTATAGAGGCTTGCTATTCTTTTTGTGTATGTGTGGTTTGTTTTACCTACTAGGTGAGTAAGTCTTGTAATTTTTAACTACCTGGGGCAGGTAGTTAACTAACCCATTTTTAAAAATATCTTTCCTATATTTCTTAAACTTCGTATTTTCCAAGCTGGCCCTAGGATTTAAAATTTTGTTTTGTGCTTCTACTACTATAAATGTTGGGAAAACTTTGAGAAAAACAACGGAGGTGGGACGTGAGATGCTCATGTAACTTCACAACCCTAGGGTGGGAAAGTTATTGAGGTTATCCTCATGAACTGCTTGATTCCCCTATACACCATTTCTTAAATGTTTTCCCATCTCTGTTAAACATTTTGAGTGATAAGGAGCTCATCACATTTAAACTGGGGAGTTCCAAAATCTGTCTTACCCACAAAGTCTAGCTGATTTTAAAGTCAATTTTTGATCAGTTATTGAATCACTTGCTCCATACTCATTCCTTTTAAAAACACACACACAATGTTGTTGCTATCAACAGAATATGTGTTTACTCTGAACCAGGGGAGCTAGAAAAGAAAGCCTTTCAGCTAGTAAGAAAGAAGAGCTGGCCCGAGTGTGCTGGTCAGCCCAGGCGAACTACAGCTGCTGGCCAGTCCGCAGGAGATGGGTGAGCAGATCCTGGAGGGAAGGTGATTGGAAAGGATCCTGCCGCCAGATGAATGACCCTGTGTTTTAGGCCTTCCAGAGCCTAAGGAAAACGGGTTTGTTGAGTAACACTGAAAGGCAGAGTCACAAGCCCAAAGGAAAGGCCAAGAAGACCTAGCATGAACTAGCTGGAGGACAATCAGAAAATAAGAGCAATGCATCCTTTAGGGACAACTGCCAGATCCCCACTGAGCCACAGAGGGGCAGCATGAGTAGAGGAAGTCCAAGGTTGGCCAACATTTTAATAACACCCATCTATTTAAATAACACTTCTAACAAGAGTCAGTCAGATACAAAAAAAAAAAAAAAAAATGCAAGACGAATCCTGGAATGTATCTACCACTGCGTTTAGCCCTGGTTTAAACTAGGCATGGCAGAACAATGGTATTTCAGTAGCATCTGTTTTAGGCCTGTAATAAGCTCAAATTGGACTAATGCATCAAATGTATTTAAAAATCAAATCACAAAAAAATAGAAAGAATATAAATAAAAATATTTATCAAATCTTTGGAAGTAGGGGGGTTCTCTAATCTCAAAAGCCATAGATGAAACCATAAGGAAAAGATCCATGATAACATTAAACGACAATACCTGTATGCTAATAAAAAAGAGAAATATCTGAAAAAATATTTAAGGTAGATAAGATAAAGATTTAACAACTTAATTCTATAAAGAGCTGATGGCTATTGATAGGGATGAGCAAAAACTTATTTTCTTTCTGATTATTTTAAAAAGAAATAGTGGTAAGAATGAGGAGAAATCAGGACTGAGACACACAGAAGCACACGTTGACCGTACTGGCAAAAAGTTTCAAGAGCTTCAATAATTCCACTTTCCTCTAAATACAGAAAAAGCTCCATGCACGATATGTTACACACGGTGAAACAGAAGAAAAAAATAAAAACTAAAGGTAGAGCCCCAATGCCCAACAAAATGGGAACACAAGGTTATATGGTATTTTTTAAATGTTTATGTGTAAACATATAATGCAAACTGCATTTATGTCCTGATTACAAAGTAAATGGCTATGTAAAGAAAAATAAAATTAGAGGGAAATAACATCTAGCAAATATTAACTGTGGTTATATTAGTATGGTAGGTAGTTTTTGCCCCTCCTAACCAAACTTTCCTAAATGAGCATATTAAATACTAATAGTAATTGCCCAGGGGCCTATGAGTATTTTTTTCCAACTGCTTTGAACTTTTCTGACTTAAAAAAAAAAAATACTTTTCACATTGTGTATAACAGACATGTGTTACTTTGAGACCAGGATATTTTTTAAGTAAAGAATTAAAATTTTAAAATGTTTTCGAGAAAAATCTCTGAACATTGTAAATGAAAGATTCTCACCCCTAAAGCTACCAAGTTAATGAAAGGTAATATGGTTTCTATAAAAAAATTATGTATAATTAATATCCATATTTGTGGTGTGGGGGCAGAAAGATGGTAAGAGGAAAGATAACCAACCATCCAATACAGTGACAAATCAAATTCAAAATTTGTAAGACTTTCACAAAATCTCTGAAAAAGCACCAGACCAGAAATGTTAGAAAACTTAAAAAAAAAAAAAAAGCAACAATTGAATTTATTTGTTAGAAAACAAACAAAACAAAGGACCTTCATACCACTGGGAACAAAGAGCTCCCAGGGGGCAGCACTGGGATTGTCTTAATTAGCATTCACTTAAAAAACCTGGGAGAGAAAGTGTACAGCAAAGTCTACACCATTACAAATGGCCAAGAGCTCTTCTGTGCAGTGAAGTGTAGAGATGAAAAAATACATGACAAATTCATAATGACAGGAGCCTCTGGAAAGAGGAATGGCAAAGGAACTAGGAAGGAAAAAAAAGCGAGACATCAGCTTTATCTGAAATGTTATGGTTGGTTTGTTTCACATAGAGGCAAAACATACAAAATGCTAAAAGAGCTGTGGAGGTAGGGAAGGACCAGGTCATAAGAGGCCTGTGTGCCACGGTAAGGAGTTTGAATACCACCTGAAAACAAAAGTTAACAAAGCATTTCAACTAAGAAAGGAATCTCCTTTGAGATCTATCTTTTGGGATTGTCTCAAATGATTTTTGAAAGTTTGTATTTTTTGCATTTATATTTATATCAATATTGTCTTAGTTATGGTCCAGAATACACAAAACAATTCAAATTATATGTTGGAACTGTACATCTGAGGCTCATATGATGAAGCACATTTATCTCATATGGCACAATGAACTACACCTAATTACATTTCTGTACTAAACATCACTATTACTCATTATATGTTAACAAAATCCAATGAATCATAAATTAAACAATGTGGCTTACTATGTAATAAAAAAAAAAGCACAATGCCTATTATTATAAAAGAGAAAACCGTTATAGGGCTAAGTGGATGGAAAGTTAACTATGAAATAAGCTTCAGCAAATGTAAAATCATAGTTCTAAGGAAAATAATCTCTACTATGCTACTAAGATATGGCTCTCGATTACTATTTGTGGCCCAAGGAGATCTCAGATTCTGGTCAGTCCCTTGAAGTCTGTCATACTTCCTTTAACCAGATGCCTGGCAAACAACTAAAGAAACTCTGTGAACCCGACTTTAGGCTTCTGACTGATCCAGATCTCTCGGGAAAGGCTTTGCCGGCAAGGCGGCAAGGCAGCATCATTCAAGGACTCTTCTCTGAAGAGGGCCAGCTGGGCAGACAGGCCAGAATCCATGGCTTTCTAGAAGCTGGCCATGGTCACTCCTCCCTACAGATGCCCTGGAGAGGGGTCAGGCCTCTTCCGCCTGCGAGCCCTTCCGCCTTGTCCTGATTGCAGGCCTCCCGGCCTCATGGTGTGGAGCGTGGGCTGTAGAACTAGGTGATCTTCAAGCCCTGGCCCTGGCCCACCCCCCCCCCCCCCCGTTATTCATTCAGAACACATTACTGAGTCCTTGCTATGGTCAGAAGCACAATATTAGACCCTCAGACACAAAGGTAAATAAGATAGAGCCTCTGTCTTGAGTGAACACCCCAGATGAGGAGGCAAGTACATCAAGCAAAATGACATGTACTTCTCATGGAAGTACAGATGAGACGTTCTAGAAGTACTGAAGAAGTCATTCTTCTGCAAGAGAGCAAGGGGAAACTTTCACATCTGGCGGATCAGTAAGAACGTGTCAGACAGAAGGGACAGAACAAGAAAAGACACAGGGCTGTGAATGCATAATGTACAACATGAACTGTTGGTTGTGACAGCAAGAGAGAGAAAGCCAAAAGGTCTACCAGCTCCAGATTGCAAACGGCTTGGGAGCTCTTGCAAAGGAACCTGGACTTTTTCCTAAAGACAAGCGAAGCTGCTCATGATCCAGATGTAGGTTTTAAAATGATCTCTTATTCACTCATTCAACAAATATGTATTAAGCATCTACTTTGTACAGGCCTCATGTACAGATACATCCATGGCCTAAACATATCCCATTCCTTTTATCATTATAAAATAAGAAAAATGTAAATGTAACGAACTAGAAAATATTCCAAGAAATGCTAACATGATTAAGAATGTGAGAAAGGTCAAGAGCATGCAATGGTTTCCATATGACATCAGATCAGGACAGTTAGGAGTCTCCCATTTGGAAACTCAAGTAAGACACAAAATAGCATCCAATTTTATGAAAATTTTATGTTGCTTTGTTCATTTAATTTTAAATATCAATTTATTTATTTATTTTTAAAGATTTTATTTGTTTATTTGAGAGACAGAGCACAAGCAAGGCGAGGCAAAGGGAGAAGGAGAAGGACAAGCCGACTCCCTACCAAGTGAGGAGCCCGGGGGCTCGACTCCAGGACCCTGAGATCATGACCTGAGCTGAAGGCAGATGCTTAGCTGTTGGAGCCACCCAGACACCCCTAAATATCAACTTAAATGAGCAAATCTGGATGACAAATCCACCCTATGTAAAGATATCAATATTAAAACTACTAAAATTTGGAGGTTACGGGAGATCAAATTAACACAGAACTACCACCTTACTCAACAGGTAGGCATTCCTAGAACTAACCATAAAAACAGGTTCCAGAAGAGAACACTTGCAGATCAGAGATTGGACCTAGTTCATGTGTAAGTAACACGGGAGGCAAGGGTATTCTCTCAGAACAGCTCCTGGCCACAATCACAGATAACAAGATTAGCCTGAAAGGGCCATTGTCCTAACAGCCCTGCAACTAGTAATTACGTTCAAATGGAGTCTCCACACTCCAAATAACATGCTGGCGGGGAAACAGCGACCCTGCTTTAGAGCTTGGCTTCATTCTTGGCCTAGGTTATCAAGTTGGGAAAGGGGTAAATAGGAAGCTGGGAGATAGAAAAGGTATGATGATTGGAGTGAATGATCTCACATATTTGTCTAAAGTATTCTGAAGTCCCAGTGTATTTGACTCAGTGAAAACACCAAAACACCTTGTAGAGACAATATTTTTTAAAATTATTACCCATTTTGCTTACTTCCAAATGCTCTTTGTTCTGGTATCATGTCTCCACTCACAATGAGCTAGCTCCAGTTTCCGTGAAAATGCTGGGTTTTTGTTTTTTTTTTCCTAGGCCAAGGCTCCCCCCCCCCCCCCTTCAACTCATACAAATCCTTTCAGGTTCTACAAATCCTTAGCTTTCCCTTCTTCCAAACAATCTTCCTTGACCTCTCAGTTGATACACGTTTTTTTCCTCTACTCTCATCATACTTTGTGCATACATCTATCACACCACCATTACGCTGTACTGGACCCCTCGTTTACTCATTTACACCTTCATTTGCATGACTGGATTTGTGCCCACAAATTGTAAGCTCCAGGAGTCCAGGAATCTTGTTTTCTTGGTCTTTGTGCACTGGCACATCCTAATAAGTACTTGCTAGAAGAAGGAAGAGAAGGAGGGAAAGAGGAAGGGATGAAGGAAAAAGAGACTAAAATGAATTTTTGGCTTAGAGTTACACCATTCATTCTTTCACTTCTTCGGTATATTTTTAGTGAAAGCCCACTATGTGTCAGACACCACTCTGGTAGCTGAGGATACAAGAAAGTAGCTGGGGTGGGGGGTGGTACAGAAAAGTAATCCCTGTCCTCATGAAGTTCAGTAGCATAGTGGAAAAGCTAGATCATAAATAGCTATATAATGTGTTAGGTAGAAGGAGTGGTCTGGAGAGCCATGAAGCAGGGAAGGTGGATAAGGGGTCCTACCAGAGGGGAGTTGCTATGAAAAACAAACAACCATTTTTCCCATTCAATGCCTCACCCTCAACCTTTATTATTTTTATTTTCCTTCTTATAAGGAATGCATGCTTTCCTTCTTCAGCCTCTCTTCCAATGGCAATTCTTTTAAAGCTCATAATTTTCAAGTCATTTTTAACCTCAGCCTTTTTTTCTGATGCCCAACATCAATTGGGCTATAAATCTGTCATATACTACTACTAGTTTAGGCCTCTCCAAGTTATAACCCATGTGGTGCAGCCAAGATACAGAGATTCCCAAAAATGCTTTCATCATATCCCAGCTGGAATCTCTTAATTCATTATTTTCAGGTCTAGCCAGTACCTCCTATGAGCACTTGCAGTACAGGAATAACTAGGTCACCATCATGTTCTCAAGATTCTGAATCCCTAATTACAATTCTCCCATGATAAAGGAATCTGTGTACAAATTTATGTGAACCAAGGTTTTTCCATTCTCAAGCCAACTAGTATTTTCTCCTGTGTAACTTGAGTCAGAAACTCAGTTCTCGAGATAAAAAAGTATTTTAGGTTTATGAACCACTGATTAATTCCAAGGGAACATTCAAATATCTACCACCACTCCTTCCTGGCCCACTTAAATTGTATTTTATTTTTTCCCCATTTTATCCATTATAATATACTCTGGCATTTTCACAATAAGAATGCAATCAAGAAACAGATGCACTAGCCTCTTAAATAAACAAAGCCTGTTCTTTCTTGAATTAAGTGGTCCAAAAAATGCCCATTGCCCCTCCTTCCCTGGAGATTCTACAGTCAACAGTTTTGATTACTCAACAGTGTCATTTTTACTTTAATATTTCGTGTGCTGGTGACTCCCCATAATGCATGAATTAATGAAAAAAATTAGGAAGTGAGCTAGCTGATACAGCATGACCATCCTGTTTGCAACCCCTTCCCATAAGGTCTGAGATGGCATACGTCACTAATATTAGTATATTTATAACATATATTTTGCTGTAAAAGCAGTCTTCATTTGATACCAAATGACTGATTAAGGCAGCTTAACGATTCAATTAAAAAAATTAAGCTGTCTGGTGATGGGTATTGAGGAGGGCACGTTCTGCATGGAGCACTGGGTGTTATGAACAAACAATGAATCATGGAACACTGCACCAAAAACTAATGATGTAATATATGGTGATTAACATAACAATAAAAAAATTAAAAAAAAAATTAAGCTGTTATGGGATGCCTGGGTGGCTCAGTCGGTTAAGCATCTGCCTTCGGCTCAGGTCATGATCCCAGGGTCCTGGGATGGAGTCCCGCATTGGGCTCCCTGCTCCGCCGGGAGCCTGCTTCTCCCTCTGCCTCTCTCTCTCTCTCTCATGAATAAATAAATAAAATCTTTAAAAAAATTAAGCTGTTATTATGTAGTTGTTACTAAAATATTATTGCTATTTATACCAACAAACTGACTTAGAACACACTGTTTACAAGAACTTGAAGATTAGAGTATATATTTTTGGCCAGGGAAGGAGCAGAGAATCAAGAGCGATTCTGTTGGTTCAAGTATTTGAGAAAAAAAATTTTTTTAAATCAAACCTTCTAAGGTTGGCAAATGGGTTCAAATTCATTTTTAGCTCATTTGTTAAAAGAGAAAAATAAGGAAGAAAATTCCAATCTCCAAGGTAAGAAGCGTAGGGTACCTGCCTCAGCATGTGTACTCCAAAAGTATGTTCACAGAAATAATGACTAAACATTATGGACAAAACAATACCTCTGCTGGTAATAATGTTACTTTTTCAGGCTGTGTGGAAATACAGTGAACTGGACCAACTAAAAGTGTCTGTGGTTTGATGTATCCTTTGTTAATGTTCCATTCCTAGACCTGTGCTCTCCAAAGTGCATCCTGTGATTTATTTTTAAGTGAAAAATGCCAGCTGCAAAAATGCATCTCCAACCTGTTAAAGCTTGTAGACACTTACAGTGACTATGTACCTGAGTGGTGAACACAACTTTGAAGGGAGGGCAGGCAAGGCAAATGCAACGTGAGGACCAGAGATGGAACCCGGAACACTAGAAAGTATTTTTGGGTGTCACGATCAATGCCTGAATGTAGCAATTAGAGCAGAGAATGAGAAGTTTTTCTTTACATGCTTATAATGGATAATTTCCTAGCAAAAAACAATTCTTAGAAATACCATATTCATTGAACTTAGGGCTAATTCCATGTATGAAGCAAACCAGTTACATGATTACTGCTAGATCTGTTGCTTAATTTTAACAATGGCTCTTCTTGACATATAGATGGCTAACAGACACATGAAAAGAAGCTCAACATTACTCATCATCATCATCAGGGAAATACAAATCAAAACTACAACGAGGTATCACCTCAAACCTGTCAGAATGGCTAAAATTAACTACACAGGAAACAAAAGGTGTTGGCGAAGACATGGAGAAAGGGGAACCCTCTTACACTGCTGATGGGAATGCAAACTCGTGCAGCCGCTCTGGAAAACAGTATGGAGTTTCCTCAAAAAGTTAAAAATAAAACTACCCTATGATCCAGCCATTAGTCTACTAGGTCTTTACCCAGAGAAAACAAAAAATACTAATTCAAAGGGATACATGCACCCTGATGTTCAAAGCAGCATTATCTACAATAGCCAAATTATGGAAACAGCCCAAGTACCCATTGACTGATGAATGGAAAAAGATGTGGTGTGTGTGTGTATATGTATATATATATATATATATATATATATATATATATATATATAAAATGTACACAATGGAATATTACTCAGCCATCAAAAAGAATGAAGTCTTGCCATTTGCAATGATGTGACTGAGCTAGAAAGTATTATGCTAAGCAAAATAAGTCAGAGAAAGACAAATACCATATGATTCACTCATGTGTGGAATTTAAGAAACAAAATAAATGAACATGGTGGGGTGGGGGGAAGAGAAGCAAACCAAGAAACAGACTCTTAACTATAGGGAACAAACTGAGGGTTACTGGAGGGGCAGGGGTGGAGGGATGGGCTAAATGGGTGATGGGCATTAAGGAGGGCACTTGTGATGAGCACTGGTGGTGTATATAAGTGATGAATCACTAAATTCTACACCTGAAACTAATATTACACTGTATGTTAACTAACTGAAATTTAAATAAAAAATTAGGGAAAAAAAAGCCCTTCTTTTTTTCTTTTTATATTGTGGTTTCAACTACATACAGTTGAACATATATTTCTACCACCCTCTCAAAAAAGCAGGGAAGGAAGAGAGTTGGTATTTTTTCATTTTTTACGTTCTATAAAGTCTCAACTTCCCTGGAGCTAGTTTTCTGAAAGCTATGGATGTCTGGAACAGCTCAGGACATGAACAACAATGAGAATACTTTAGCAATCTTCTGACTGAGATGTAGAGTTCTTTTGACTCTACCTCTTATCTCAGTCCACATGGATCCAGAGAACTATGTATGAAAAGAACACGCTCTGGCCTATCCCTTCACAAACTGTCAAGGAAAGAAATACTAAGTTATAAATCAGGTCCTTTCAGGCTCCCTGTCCCAGGAAGTGCTCCTAATCAATGAGTACCTCTCCCATACTTAATGAAACCCATGCACATTTAGATCCAATTCATCTGAGTGCCCTAAGGGTAGCAAGGTGCATATGCTTTTGAATAACCATTAGGACTAGGAGTTATCATTCATATTAACTTCCTGAAGTTAAAAAAGGAACTCATTAAATAAATTACTTATTTATTCTAAAATCAGTTCTATATTGAAATGAATGATATTCTAAGATGGAATGAATTAAAAGATAACAGGAGAAAAGAGCCCAAATAATAAGAATCTAAGGGTAAATTTGTGACGGATAAAGAAATAAGTTCTTCCTTGCTTCTCAAGACAGTAATTGGTTTGCCCTGTAATTTCTTTAAAATATTTTGGATGAGAATACTTGCTTTGATAGCATAATCTCATGTTAACATTTTATATTTATTTAGTGAAGAGGAAGTTTCTGAAATATGTTTAATATTGTATAGTTTGAAGAAGAAACAGTAATCAGTGAATAGTTACAAAATATTAATTTTGAAATTGAAGAGATAGATTATGACATTCCTGTTTCTCCTTTTTTGGGTGGGGGGCAGTTACTGAAGTTAAAAAGAAAGCCTGAAATATCCACCATTCTTGTTATTTCTCAATCCAACATCTTATTTTAATTTTCTTTTCCTCTTTCCTTTTCCTGTTGCTTTTCAGCCAACAGATCCTCATACCTACCCATACCGTGTCACTATCAAAGAAGAACACACAACCACTATGCACACACCATGGATGAAAGAAGACACAGTCTTTTGGACCATCTAACAAACATGACATTCATATTTCTTGGGGCAACTGAAAGGCATCTGTTAAAAGTCTGTATTTCCTAGCACTATGAAACATGAAATATATCCCCTGTTCTTTGGAGATTAATCTATCAATCAATAAGTCAGTATTTTTCTCTCTTAGCTTCTCCATGGAAATTCCACATTATATCCCCCCTAACATTAGCTTCTCAAGCTTTCTGAGATGCTTCGCATAGATTTACATACCGCCCAAGTGCAGTCTGTTAACTGGCTTTTCAATGAGACTTGGCAAGCTAATGCTCAGCCTATGGCTGACAGATAACCTTACAGTCAAGACACTGGATTGGGTCTTTTTGAGCAACTATGGCAAGGCCTGGGAAAAAAGAAACAAAATCTACTTAGACCATTCCAGTGATGCTAGACTATGCCAAAAGCCACACACCCAAATTTGAATTTCTTCTGAAAGCCAGATCTCCTTGTGACCAAATGTTTCTCAGGGGAAGAAAATTGATAGCATATTAATCCATGTCACTTTAGACTATCCAAAGCAATCCATGTTAATTCTTTTCATTCTTATTCCCCTATTTTCAGCCACAAATTAGCTAAGTTACCATTCTGTCCCATAGAGTTAAATTACAACTAATTATAATTTCAAAATCAAATACAGTGAGTCAGAGGCGTAGGAAGCTACCCCCTGGAAACAGTGAATAAAACTGCCTGCACTGGTATAGTGGGGCAGACAAGAATCAAACACTAACCCTGATTCAGCTTGAGCTGTCACTGGGTTAAGTTAGTTCAGACATTGTTACAGCAACACATCAGCAAATCGTTCAGTCCACTCTGAACCCAGTCCTGTTGTTAAACGTGAGAGCCTGGATGTATGCCGGATCCATTCTTTTATTCAACAAATATTTAGTGAGCATCTACTATGTGTCAGCCATTATTCTAGGCATTGTGATAAAACAGGCAGAAATCCCCATTCTCATGGAGCTCATGCTTACAGAGGAGACTATTCTCCTATTCTAAATCCCCTATTATTTTTATAAGAATAAAACTGCAAATCCCCTTACATGTGCATCAAGAAAACAAACTGATCACAAAAGAAAACCAATTCTCAGCTCTTCCCTGAACACACAGTCCATTACACCTGGTCTACTTTCACGCTTACATAAATTACACCAGAGCAGAGCAGTTCATTCATACATCCAGATTCTCTGTGTCTGTGTGTTCTCGGGCTCCACTGGGACCACATTCTCTTCCTATTTCATTCACAGCTCAATTGCAGCTAAGCTCCCACATCCATCATTGTATTTGTCTTTGGCCTAGGCAAAAAATGTTTTCATCATACAGCATCGGCTTATAATTAAAGACAAGCTTTCCCCAACAAATTCAATTGCAATGATCTGCCTAGTCCCATAAAATTTAGTACTTTAAAACTTGATCTAAAGACTGAGAGACAGAGAGAATAGAAATAGCCAAGTGTCAGCAGGCCAACTGAGAATCAAAGAGGTACATGGGATGGAGAGAAAGGAAGAAAGGTACAGCTAAAATAAAGATAATTCATAATCACTAAATGTAATCCTACAGATGACTGTAGTTCTAAAATCCAGGCAAATATTTGTTGGAAAATATGGGTGTGCCATAGTCTGGGCAGAGGTAGAAAACAGAGATCTCTTTCTTTGACACATGCCTTAAGTGAGACACAGAGGGTCCTTCCAATCTATTTCCTTGATTATAAAATATGAGTATTCTCTCAAGATTGCTCTAAGGACCAAGTGAGGCTGTGTATATGTCTATAAAGTACTGCATGTGCGAAAGAGATCACATAACTTCGGGTTTCTGAGGTATTAAAACTTCAGAGAATTCACTTAGCTAGCTATCTGACACTGTTCATGGTTTAAAAAGATCAAGTGGATAACTATCCATTAAAAGTAGAGATGGTAGATCACTCATTTCTTACTTGTGTTATGAGAAATAAACTGTGCCTAAAAACTATTTACTTATTCATTCATCCAGTCAGCAAATACTTACTAAGTTACTAGGTACCTAACACTGGAGGTAAAATGATAAACAAGACAGAGACAGTCCCTTCTCTCATGGAGCAGGAAAAGTACTAAAAAACTAGTAAAAAACACCAAGGCGTCATTCTTATGTAAAGCCACACACCATGCAGCATGAGTTCATGTGTTGTACACAGTGAGCCGCCAACAATATTTGCTGTTTAATTTGCAATATATATTTTAGACACAGCAAGAGTTTATCCATCCAAAGCTGGCAAACCACATGTGGTATTATAAGAATGACATGACCAAACAGTATGTTGCTAGGTGGGTATTGTTATTGTTCACTTAAACCATTACAAATGTATCTAGTGACTGAGGTGGTGGCCATGACTTGTCCAAACAGTAAATGATTTATTGATACCAGAATTGCTATTAGGACATCCAAAGGCGTTCCCTGGGGAGAAGTCCACTCAAAAGCATGAATTATCTCAACATGCTTGATGCCTCAGCAAACCATTTTCATGGTGACTTGTTTTATGTATTTTAAAGGCATCTAAGTTCCAGTTTAATCACTTTCCTAGGGGAATGCAAGGGGTCAGAGTCCTAATAGAAACACAAGGATTAGAGGAAAAGCAATACAAGTAACATAAAACTCAAGATTCCCCTGGCTTCAGAGGGCACTGGAAACCTACAAGAAGCACTCTCCCACCTTAACAGGGTCAGTATTTGGAGGCTCTTTAGGGCAGAATCTCAGGGAGGACATGAGCCCTCAGGCTTCTAACATGCCATAGAAAAATCTACAGTGTTCTTCTCATTCCGCACTGTGGGTGACACAGCACCACTGCCCACGTCTTAATGTGCTGCACGCAATGCTCCCTTACAATATTCTCCTGACCACTGCTCCCACCTTATCTTCCATCACTCTTCCTTACCCTCTGAAATGTCCATAAATGTTTTCTTTCATTTCTTCAAGTGCTTGCCATCTTAGGACCTTTACACACATTCTTCCTTCCACCTAGAAAGCTTCCCCTCACTCTTCACATGGCTGGCAACGTCTCATTCTTCAGAGAGTCACCTCTGACCATCAGTCCACATGCATCATTATTCTCTGCTCTCATACCCTCTATTTTCCTTCATGGCCTTCACCACATTGGTACTTTGGTGTTTCGCTGTTTACTTTTATAATCTTTGCTTCTCCCATTAGAGTGTGACTCCCGAAGTAGAGGTAAGTCTGTTTCACGTACTATTACACATCTCTAGTCATTAACACGGTGCCTGGGAAATAATTGATAACAAAATAGATAAAATCATATCTCTCTTGAACACTTTCTTTCCAGCTTAATATTATATCTTTTTATGGGCACATTTAACAAAACTGAATCCTGAAGTGAGGCTTGAAGTGCATGGTCTTAAAATACCCCAACATTGGTCATAGCAACATTTTTCTAGATATGTCACCTAAGGCAAGGGAAACAAAAGCAAAAATAAACTGTTGGGACTACATCAAAATAAAAAACTTCTGCACCGTGAAGGAAACCATCAACAAAACAAAAAGGCAACCCATTGAATAGGAGAAGATATTTGCAAATAAGATATCCAATAGGGAGTTAATATCCAAAATATATAAAGAATTATACAACTCAACACCAAAACACAAACAATTCAATTTAAAAACTGGGCAGAGGACCTAAATAGACATTTTTCCAAAGAAGACATGCAGGTCAACAGACACATGAAAAGATGCTCAATATCACTTATCAACAGGGAAATGGAAATCAAAACTACAATGAGATATCACTTCACACCGGTTGGAATGGCTAAAATCAAAATCATAAGAAACAACAGGTTTTGGTGAGGATATGGAGAAAAAAAAAACTCTCAAGCAGTGTTGCTAGGAACGTAAATTGGTACAGCCACTAGGGAAAACAGTATGGAAGTTCCTCAAAAATTTAAAAATAGAAATACCATATGATTCAATAATTCCACTACTGGATATTTACATAAAGAAAATGAAAACACTAGTTCAAGAAGATACATGCACCCCTGTGTTTATTATAGCATTATTTATAATAGCCAAGACATAGAAGCAATTCAAGTGTCCATCAATATATAAATGGATAAAGAAGATGTGGCGTGTATATACAATGGAATATTACTCAGCCATAAGAAGGGACAAGATCTTGCCATTTGAGACAACCTGGATAGACCTAGAGAGTATTATGCTAAGTGAAATAAGTCGGATAGAGAAAGACAAGTGTCACATGATTCCACTTAAATGTGGAATCTAAAAAACAAACAAACAAAAAGCAGAATCAGACCTATAAATACAGAGAACAGGATTTCTTCCAGAGCCTGAGCTCTTAACAATGGTCAGGCAATTGAAAAAACATAACATCTCCTAATTAGGCATCTTAAAACACTGAAATTATTGTCATGTGATATTGACAGGTTGGAATGAGGACTCCTTTGGAATAAATTTAGTTTTGAAAATAATTTTCCTATCATTTCCTCTCATTCATAAAAAATAAAGAATAACAATCTAGGAGTCATGAGAACATGTGAGCCTTATGCACACTTCAGGTTGGCTCAGTAAAGGGATGTAATGACTTCTCAGAGTCATTGCCTTTTGTTTGGGTTTGTGATAGCTTGTTCTGCTTGGCAGTGTGGAAAAACACTGTACAAAGAAATGAAGCCTAAATAAGGTCTGAAAAGAAATAGCTCTATCCAACTCCAAATTGTGCTATTTTTTTCTAAAATTAAAGAATTTTCTGTGGTGTTTAAGGGTTGTTTCCTCAAAGAGGGCAATTCAAACTGCTATTACACACTGCTATCCAAAGCCAGTTTTATCATCATTTAAATGTATGTATGCCTCTGCTTTTATTTTTCCCATAGTACAACAAGAAAGTTCCAAAATATTCCCCACTTTGCAAATGAAGTTTACAAATCATTATACAAAGAATGAATCAAAATTTACTTCAGGAGGGCCATGGTTTTGCCTTTGTCTTTTAAAGTTCACTAGTTTGAATTTAAAGAATAAATCACTGGAATTCCTAACAGAACATAAGACTTTTCCATACACTTTAGGAAAGAAATGATCCCTAAGAGCTAATGCATATTTATAAAACCATTTTCAATTTGGGTAAAATTGAAGTACTCCCAAGCCTGCAAACCTTCTCCTTAACCTAGGTGAGTGTCCTACAACAGTGAAGGTCAACAACGTCTCCTATGAGGAAGCAGACAAGAGGGTAAGGGATCCAGGGACAGAGACAGAAATGGGCCTGTTTTATGATTTGCACCATTAGAACATTCTTTATTTCCTGAGGAAATAAATACCCCAATCTACTGTTTACTTACAAAGCTCTTCTGAAAGAGTTCAGAGAAAAGGGATTGCTGCTGAGGGAATATGGTAGGAAAGTTGGAGAACATTTCCTTTCATGTGTGCCACAGAATATTTCACTTCCCACACATTTCAATTATCAATATCTGTACTCATATTTCCACATGAAATACAGATACTTTGTAGGTGTTATTGTTCAGAATACCTATTTTAAAACTGTTGTATTAAACAAATATATTTAATACTTAAATGCTATCTCTCATCAACTTCAAGATCCCACAGTTAAATTAAGTAAATCAAAAAAGATTTAATAAACACCTACTCTCCTCATAGCACTGGGCTTGGTGCTCAGTAAGACATAATTTTTGTTCTTTGGTCTAAAGGAAGCACCATAGCCCAACTACAAGACTATCTATAAATCAGCATTTTATTAGCCCCCAAACTAGAACTAGATCAGCAAATTTGATAATCCCCAGATCATGGGATCTGATAAGCCAAATTTAATTTTTTTAAAAATACTAGTTAAAAATTATGTGTGTGTGTATATTCACATATATATTCAGGCCTGTGCATATACATATATTCATATTTTTAAATTAATGTTTCATTCAGTGAAGAAAATATTTTTAAGAAAACTTAAAATATTATAACTTATTTATAGGGCTTCCTAAAAGGCATGAAACAGGATTCTATGTTTTTAGGCTGATATAAGTATCTCAACACAAGAATCAATAAATGTCCATAGAAAAAAGTTTTTGACAAGATGAACATGTGCATCATTCCTTACTTCTTAATAGACATCATAAAAACACACATATATATATATATATATATATATATATATATATATATATATATCCCCAAAGACAGGGACTGGGTCACCTAATTATTTAAAAAGTACAAGAAAAATAAGAATTCATTAGAGGAATAGAAATACTATAATGGTTAATGTGGCTTAAAGTGAATGACAAAGACCAAACATTTAATGCGTGCATTAACCATCAAATAGAAATATGGAGGAGGTCTGGGCAGCCAAAGAGAATGAGGTCAGTGAGGCTGCATGGTAACTGATGGAGTTGGGAGGTGGCGCTCCCTAAGGTCAGGAGAGGACTGGAGGAATAAGCCTTAGAGTTGACCTTGAAAGAAAAGAATTTAACCAATCTAGAAAAAGAAGCTCTGGTTTCAAGAATATCTGATACTCCCAGTTCTGGTAAGTAGAACCCTCAAGTGCTGATAAAAACCAAATGGCATACACGCCAATCACATCAAACCTTTTCGAACCAGGTATTTATCACTACTTAATGGGAGTATCCCACCCACCACCTTGCCTAGGTGATACTTTAGAATGTTTGAAAACCAAATCCCTGGGAATGGGTGTTTCATACTGTCCTTCAATTTATGGCCAAATGAATCCTCTTAGGAACACAAAAGGTGAGTTACTACATGTTGAGAATCTTCCTCCAAGAACCTCTAGACATGTAGGAGACAAATATTCATCCTCAGATAAGGATCATATATGGATTTAAAATATCTATGTAGAACACAAAGGCGTTGTCAGAGATGTCAAGTGACTTTCAAAATAACTGCTAAAATAATCAGAATCCAGATCCTTGGGATAAAGATGTTAAAGGTGTTAATGGAGAAGGGGGGGGTAGGACGAGGATTCTAAAATTCATGGATTTAGAAGTGCTGAGTTAAACTAAGTAAAAACAGTTACCTTCTTGAAGTACTCCCAAGAGCTAACATGCTAATACACCCACTGCCTCTCCAAAAGAGGACATGGTATACAGTTTCCAAAATGCTATTGACCATGGAAACTTCATTTCATGGAACCCCCATGGGACTAATGTTCTACAAAAAGTACTTTGGCACATCATCTAGACCACGAAGTCCCATATATTTGTCCAATATACATTCATAAACCAAAAACAGCACAGACTCTCTAGAGGCCATAACTACTGGAGAACATAAACACCAAGCGTTCTCAAGGACTCTCAATTAAGCATATAAAATTGGTAAGGGTCTCCAGGCTGCTATCCATGGGATTAAGCTAAAACAGTTTCAGAAATAGACCAGTCCACCCACTAAGAATTTTTTGAAATCCCAATACCCTGCCTTATACAGAAATGGTGCAGAAGCCATTGTTCAGTAGAACAGAACGGCACCACAGAGAGATTTGAAATAGACCTTCCCTTCTTTGGAGTTGAGCAAGTTGACATCGTGCCCCCTCCTCTTTTCTCATAGGTCTCCAACACTGAGAAAGCTAGCATAGGAGGGGCTTCCTAAGGGCAACTTTGCCCTCCATTTTCCCCTGGTCAATTGCAGCCTCTGCATCTTTATACTATCTCTTCCCTTCATCTATAGTACTTTTCATCTACTCTATCTAGCTAAATATTTGCCCTGCTTGGTTATTTTACTATTTCGTATATGCATTTCTATCTTTTCAAAAAATGATTTTTAGTCCCTGATGACAAGAACCATAAATTTCCTTCTGATTCCATCATAGTGCCTAGCTTAGGGCTGAGCCTTTATGAAATATTTGCTATAGTTGTTAGACCTGACATGACTACGAGAGATTTTGCTCATCACTTATATTTGAACAAAATTCAACTTAGAAATTCCTGAGAAATTAGACTCTAACCTAAAGCCTCTAATTTTGTTTTTTTTTTTTTTTACACTGGTTTATTTTTAAATATCAATATGGGCTCTGATTCTCTAAGATGCTGCTTTCTTAAAACCTGAAGAAGAAGCAGTGGGAAGAAGAAAACCTGGAGCCCTAATAAGGTCCTTAGATGAAGTGTTGATGTGTAATATTAGAAGCAAAACTCTAGAGCTGTGCTGTCCAATATGATAGCCACCAGCCACATTTGGCTCTTAGCTGGCCCAGAGTGAGATGTGGCATAATATGCATGAGGGTTTAAAGTCTTAGTGCGGAAAAAAGAAAGCAAAATATCTCAATAATTTGTAGTACTGAGTCTCTATTAAAATACAACTTTTAGATATACTGGGTTAAACAAAATATTGTTAAAATTAGTTTTACCTGTTTCTCTTTACTTTTTCATGTGGCTACTAAAAAGTTAAAGTTCTGTATGTGGCTCACATTACATTTGTATTGGTCAGTGCTGGCAATAGTATTTTGAGTACCCAAGACTGAAAAGTGATCCAACCATTAAGTGAGGCTACTAACTTATAAAAACTAGTTCCATCTTTTTAAAAGTTCATAAAAGCTTTAAAAAAGAAAAAAAACAATAAATTTGAAAACAAACTGTCTTAGAAGATGAAACCATGATACCAAATTTTATATCAAATTTAATAACTATTTTTTTTCAAATTTAAGAACTGTATTAAATGATTCATTTTGATATTAGAGGATGTTACAATGAACATTTCAGTTGAAGCACCAAGATAAAAGGTGCCACATTCTAAGGCAAGTGTGACACTATGATGCAGAATTTGCAAAGGAGGTGATGACAATCTGGTCATAGGGTTCTTAAATCATGCCTAACAGGAATATAACCATGTCTGAGGTAGTCAGAGATGGGAAGGGGATTACTTGAGAGAGAGCTGGACTGTCACTAGCTCCCTAGGAAGCTGGTAGAGGACCACATTATGATGACAAGCCATGAGAGGGGCTTCAAGGAGACTACTCAGACTGCATGCTATGTATCCACTGCAGTTTGGAGGACACTGGGGATTGGGAACTATCTAATGCCTGGAAACTGGCTGGCCAGATGCTTGATGTGATTGAAGGGGGAGGCTGCTACTGTGTTGCAGTTGGTTTGCACTCCGAAAATGTATTGTGGCAAAAAACAGCATGAGTGTTTTCCACCAGGTCATTGTAGACTACTGTAAGAGAAAGCTGGTGTGGAGTGGCCTTAGATCCCTTCTCAGAGGGCTGCTGGCAGTGGAGTGACAAAGAGGTCCCAGATGGCTGGAGGTACCTCTAGATATCCAGGGCTTGAGGAAGGAAATGTAAGCAACCATTAAGAATACAGACATCTTTGCTCACATAAAGGACCCACAGGGGAGACATTCTGAAAGGGACCAGAAAATGTCACCCACAAGCTGGAAGAAAACTAGCCCACTAAGTGGGCTGAGAGGGCTAGGAAGTGGGAGACAGAAACTAAACTGCTTTGTGATGGCCTCCCAACAGTCCTGCTTGTTCACACCAGGCACGTGCAGCATCCAGAGGCATGGTAGCATACGTCCCCTACATGTATACAGTTACTCAACCACCAAACCTGAATGTCTAGCTCAACAGATGCATTTTCTGGAAATGTTCTAGGAAGATCAGGTTTATTCAATGATCCACCAACTGCCAAATATTGCAATACCACTTCAGATGCATAGTAACATTTAGGTCATTTGGCACCTGCTATCTACACATGGGTATTTACTTTCCATTTAGACTAAATCCCAAAGGCAGAGCTCACAAAGGCCTCAACATATTTCAGTAAGAGCAGTTTATTGCCTGTTACCTTTTAGAAAAAAGAAATTCATAGTTCACAGAGCTTTGCATTCCAAAGGCACTCTGAGAATGGGAGTAAGCTTTTGGCATTTATCCTGGGGACTTTAATAATAGCCACCTAAAATGCAAAATTAGTATCAGAAATGCAGAGTTAACCATACTTCCAAGCAGAGAGATAGAGGGGGAAAAAGGAGTCTAGATTTCATCAGTACCATCCAGAAAAACTCCAGGAAAAAAGTACCGGAAAATGAGCTCTTGATTCTGTGAAGCATTCTAGGCAGTCCTCTGAGAGTAGGTCATGCTTCTACTTTCTTGTTAGAAGGCAAATGTATCCAAATGAGACTACCTGGTTATTAAGTATTTGGGTCATTATATGTTAGTCCTTTCCATTCACGAAACACACTGCAGACACTGCTTTCCTGGATTTACAAAATAAAGGCTTAATTGCTTTCAGGATCATTTTTGATTTTTTTTTAAATTGTTAAATGAAATCATTAACAATCTCTGTGCAAAACCATAATTTTTGTATCATCAGAGACACTGCACATACGAGAATGAAGTAGAATTACAACCAACCTATCTGCCTTCTGTTCTATTTCCACTGTTGTGTAAAACAAACAAAAAACCCGAACAAACAAACAAACAAAAACCCTAAACATCTTTTCCGGCTCTATTAACACTGGAATTCCCTAAAGGAGGCAAGTATGATGAACAAAGATTAGTTCACCTTCTCTGGTCATTCTCTGATGGACTATGAATTATTGCTACACTTTCATTTGTATTCTACTCATTTGCCCCTCCCATTGTTCTTTATACTTAGAGCTATCAGTTCAGTAAGACTTTCCCCTATACTTTACCAACTAATAACCAGCAGAACACCAGCAGACTTTCTTGATTTGGCAAAAATCCAAGCATCATTTTCACGGTTTAGACTTGAGTAGGAATTTAGCCCTGAACAAATGATTCGAGATAGGGAAAAGTCCATGTCCATGCTTACATTCAGATGGTACATGATGAAGATCTCCAGATGGAGAAAACATAGAAAATATCTTATTATTAGCATTTATGCTTCCAAAAGGATTCATCTTCTGGCTCACATAAAATTTAACATTAGAATGTTAATCCAATTCCATGTGCTTTAAGAGTCACACAAGACAATTCTTTTCACTGCTTTTTAATTTAAGTCAATTTTTGACCCCAAACAAAGTGTTTGACTATCCACTATAGTCACTAGAATGGACCCTGTTTTAGGCTGTTTCTAAAAATTTTAAATGCCTCCCAGAAAGGAGGGCAAAATGTTCACATACTCATTCAAATCTATTGCTGACTCTGTAAAGACAATTTCAAAAAAGTTTCCAAATATGATTTGGAGAATTGTAATATCATAGGAAAACTGTATCACCTTCCATGGTAACTGCACAAACAGCAATATTCATTTTGTATGTGTACATTTCAGAATGTTGGTTCAGTCCTTTGGAGTCAATTTATAAGTACTACAAACAAATAGGAATCATCCTTTCTACGAGAGTGGGTTGTTATGCTTAAAATATCAAAATCAAGCAAACAGAGAAATAGTCCAAGTCCCTACATTAGATACACCCAAGCAATACTCATGACTCCTTTCTTTTGGCTTTTAAAAATTATTTAAAAGCAACTTAGCTCAACTCTACCAGGGAGGAAAACTACTTACCTAGCTGAATTTCTTGAAGTGCTTCTTTTCTTTTAAATCTATTACTTCCATGCTAAAACTCATAGTTCTGGATTTCTTCTTATGATTCCTCAGGAAAATTCTCTCTGGTTACTAACGAGCTCTTCCCAGAGAAACCCAAATATAGCACAGTGGTTATGTGCATAGGCTTTTAAGCCAATTTAGCTGGTTTCAGTTTTTTCATTGCACCTCTTACGAGCTGTCTGACCTCAGGAAAGCTCTTTGACCTCTATCTGCATCTGTTCACTCCTCTGTAAAGTGGGACTCATTATAGGACTTAACTCATAAGCTTGTTGCAAATTGCCCAAGTACAGCTTTCGGCACACTGCCTGGCACCCTCTAAGTACCCAGGACACGTCACCTGTTGCTACATCAAAGGGCCTCTTTGTGATTCTCATTCTTTCTGGACCCTTTGAAGAGTCTAACAACTGTCAGGCTATTTCTTGAACTGCTTGCTTTTAGTTTCTTTGGCTCAGTGCTCCCCCGGTTCTCTTGCTTCTCCTCATGTTTTCTCAGTATCTATCTTCTGTTCTCTTCTTCCGTAAGCCTATTCATCATTATCCCTTCCCCATCTCCAACTTCAGCTCTAGCCCCATTATTGTCTCTTTTATCATTATCTGGAGAAGTCTTATCCCCTCACATGATTCACTGTGTTTAATATAAAAGCATTTAACAAGATTTTAAGTAATCAGCATTCTGAGGAAAGATAGCAAGAGAAAATGTGATTCCACATACTCTTGTTGGCAATAACTATGGCAATACCCAACTAGCTTGTGTTGTCACTGCCAAAATAGGCACTGATCTCATTTCAATATTCTAATAAGAAATCCTAATTAAAAAAAAGAAGAAGAAAGAAAGAAATGCTAACATACTGTACCACTGAGGGTTGGCAAGAGAAGTTTTACCAAGTTGCTCAAAGCCCCCGCAGAGAGAAGGCAAAATGAAGGGGAGTGGGGGGCGGAGACTATCCAAAAATCAGTAAGTGTAAATTTACACTCTATGTAAATATAGTAGGAGGTGTCAGATTAAGTGCCCACAGGGCTAAGCAGCAAACTAAATGGAAGCAAACTAAAAATGGATGAAGTGAGCAGGATGCATCACAATAGGGAGTGGTAAAGCCTGTAACAAACTGGAAAATGTAACTAAAGGTATTCACATTCAGTTTTTAAAAAGTAAGCACTGCAGGCCAAGCAAATCATAGGTCTCTACTTTTCCTCCATTTAGTATAGAGAGCCAGGCAACAGTATCACTGCCACCTGCCTGATGAAGCTAACAAGCCAAGATACTCTTTAAAAACATTTATTTTACTGGCTGAAAGCTACAAGTGAGACAAATTTGCTTCATCTTCTGGTTGCATTTGTTGAATGAATGTTCTAATTTGCAGCTCAAGCATGGATCAACTGCTTGTCTCCATCACAAATCCAAACACTATGTTCATGGATTATCAAGATTCACTTATGGGCTCAAAGTGATCCAATTCCTGCCAGCGTCACCCCCAAAGGGTATTCCATTCTTGCACTGGCTTTCTGAGGTAGTTACAGATGTACAGAAGTTCCAATATCTGCCGGGGA
Source organism: Zalophus californianus (assembly GCF_009762305.2). NCBI lineage: Eukaryota > Metazoa > Chordata > Mammalia > Carnivora > Otariidae > Zalophus > Zalophus californianus. The sequence continues at coordinate 90,033,024 of NC_045600.1, forward strand.
CAAAGCTGCTTATCCTGAGAAGTACTTGTAACTGACATTTGAAATGGTCCTTTCCATGTATATTACATCATGATAGGAAGCTGTTTATTTGCTTATTGCCACCTGGTTTTAGTCAAAATATACCTTCCTTTCTGCATCCTTTCCAACTGAAAAAATGACAGTCTTGTGGCCCTAAAAGATCATACTTGTAAAAATGGGGCCAAATTTACAATTAGCCATCAACGCTGTAAACTCTGCTTAAAATGAAACCAGTGAAAAGTATCCAGGACTATCCACAAGTAGGTAAACAGCAATTCTAGGAGACACTTGTTCATATCTGAGAATCATATCTCCAGATTTTCTGGTGCTTTAAAATAAGTGCAGTTCAACATTTATTGGCCATGTACTATGCATTAGGCATTGAGCTTGGTGTGGGAATTAAAAAGCTGATGAAACCATAGTTGCTGCTGATGAGCTTATACCCTAGTCGGGGAGAGAGGCATGGGAACCTGCTGTTTCAATATAATGTCGTAAGTGCTATCAAAACAGGCGCGGAGAGTGTGCTAAGGGAGAATGCAGAAGGAGGACTTGGCCCAAGAAGGGAGAAAGGAAATTAGTAAAGACTTCCTAAAAGTTATTTTTAAAAATAAAAAGCCATTTTCCAATTAAAACATAATGCAACTAGCCTAGGTAGTTAAACGACTTAATAAACCTGCCTAGGCAATAAACAACTTAATCAGTATACTAACCCACCATCAGAAGTCACACTGAACACTTCCCTGTGCTTCAGGATGGATTTGTCCTGACTCAGTCCTACATTTTTATTGATCATTCTTGAAATCATGAGCATGCATTTGAGTAAAGGGATATAGTTCTTTAAAGCAGTAAGCAGACGACTTCCATAGGAGTAGGAAACAGTGAAGGCTCTCTAAGTGGAAATACAGTTCTGGAATCAAAAAGACTCCCCTTCTCCCGTGTAGTGAGGGAAATTGCACTTAGGTTTCCCTTTTCCCATTGAATGTCTGGGACAGTATTCATGGGAAGAACAGGCAAAGGGTAACAATGAAAAAGAGACTGCTTCCTCCCCAGCCTCCACTGCTGCACATGCCTGAAAATCTGCCATTTAGGGATTAATTTTATTTGGGGATAATCACCACTGTGAAGATCTATGGGACCAAAATATATTACACCTAGTACAAATTTCAGGACAGCGTTATCATGAAAGGGAGCAGTTAAAGGTACTCCAAACGTAGAGGAATCCCTGAATAATATGCCAGTTTTGATTCAAAGTTTAGTAACTCAATGCATTCACTTCATTCCTTAATCTCAGTCAAAGGTGAAGTCTTTGAAGAAATAACTGTGGAATGGTTAAATATTATGCCCCCTTTATTTTAGACTGTGTTATCATCAATGCCTGAACTATGGGCATCAATATTCTTCACAGTAAATCATTAACCACTCTCTTAGAGGTAAAATGCCCTATAACTTCCTCCTATGTGTGATTTTTTCTAAAATAAATTAAACCCAGGATTATCTGAGGAATTATTTTCACGCACCACTGTCCAAGTTACACACTAACAATTTTAATCTCAACAATTTAAATCCCACATCATCTCACTGAGTAATGATAAGGCCACAGAATGATACTACCTAATCGAAAGAGGTATCTTTATTATTTTGAATACCATTAGAGATATATTATCTCCAAATCAATAAAAATACTTTAGGTTAGAAAGAGAAACACTTTTAAAGGGGGACTCCAAAACGATGCTGATGAAGGTAGAGCCCATGATGCATTACTCATCCATACCATTTAGTGGTACTGAATTAAGATACAATATAATATATCCAGTAATAATAGTAATTGGTCTAGTAACTCTAGGCCCTTGTTACAATTACTATTGACCTAGTTACAAGCTACTAAAACAGGTATTATTGCTTTATCAGCAAATAACTGAATTTAGATGAACTTGTAAAAACAGAAGCAGAAAATAATTTCTCCCATACCGATCTTTGCTCTTAACATAACATATATTCAACATCTGCTACCTGAATCTTAGCTTTCCATCTCAGAATAGAAAAATGTCTTCATACAACTTTGGATAGAAAGTGATGATTGTAGTTTAAAAGGTTCATGAGTATTTTTAATCAGTGTTTTCATGACTATTTGTGCAGTTTTTTATGAAATAAACCTCCCACACTTTCACCATAAACTAGGAACGATGAGAACCGGCTATGAATGTAGAGACAAGGCAATCAATAAAGCCAAAGTTCAGGGGGTTGGAGGAAAAACTCAACAATATTACACACCTAAATCCATCTCAATATCACATTTGCATTTACAGGTAGGCAAATCAGGTAGGACATTTCCTTTAATTCGGAGCAGCAGTGAGCATCAGACTTAAACACAGAAAAACCACATTCCGACGAAAGCATATTATTAGGTGTGTGAACTTAGGCAGATCCCTTGCCCTCTTCGAGCCTTCGTCTTTCCTTATGGAAGAGTGAGGCGTATCAGAAGGCTACACTGAGTATTGGATAAACCACACACGTGAAAGCCTAGTTCCTCCACAATCGACATTTCTAGTGAATTCTGGAGGCTACGCTTGTATGCCACTAGAGCCCCCGGTGGGTTCTCACAGATCTTTAAGAGTGTTTTTCTTTCACTCTAAATTTTTTCCTTTCCATACAGATGTTTCGTTTGGAGCCACTTCTCTAATTTACTAGGACAACAATGAGCTCAATCCTTACCCTTTTGGAAAATCCTTCCCTTTTTATCCTGATGCCTGCCAACTGGTGCTTAGGCACAGGCTCACTAGTGAGTCCTGCAGTCCACTGGCAAGAATTATGGAATGACATGCATAGACTTGGGGTCACTGTCTTGTCATCACAGGAACCTTCCCAGTGACAAATCAGAAACCCCCTTGAAGCTCAGCAAAATTCATGCAGGAGCTGTATAAACCCAATGCATGCTTAAATCAGGAATAGCTTTAGCCATTAGAACATATTTATAGTCATTCATTTTTAAAAATTACCTCTTTCACACTGGGGTCCAGTAAAGCCGTAAGTGCAGGCACATCGATTCGGGGCCACACACCTGCCTCCGTTGAGGCATCCACTCTCACAGACAGCTGGAAGGGAAGGAGGGAGAAGCTGAGAGCCTTCACCGGAAATTAGATGCGAACAGAGTAACACTTACCATCCCCTGAGGCACAAGAATAAAAAATCTAAACAATCACCCTGGTATTCATTTTCAATAGTTATGCTCCAGTTCCAGCTCTGCATATGTTCCTCAATCAACTCAGGTTAAACTGCCTGGAACAAGTGAGTTTACATCTAGGTTGATGCTGACAGTTTCATTCTGGGGAATATGTGAGCAGTGTTTTCAGTTCTGTATCTTAAATGGTGGTTTATAAGAGATGTCACTGGATGAGAACTGCATTTTAGCGAGCTGACTTGTTTGCTTATGAATTGAGGGCTCCCATGAGGGAAAACATTGGCCTCTGTCACCGGTACAGAAATACGGCATGTTAAATCACACAATTGACTACAAACAATAAAACATTAATTCTGACCATATTTATGGACTGTAAGGAAGACCCAAGCGACTGTTGTAACAGAATCTATTGGTGAGATAAGTCCAGTGATGCTTGAGGGAGGGACATTCTACTTGCCAGAAAAGGCATTAAAGTAAGAACTGAGAGCTCATGCCCTGAACAACTCTTCTCTGTACAATTTCCTGCAATTCTTTCCTGCGATGGCCTCTTTCTAGGCATCTTTATCCACAGGTGGTGGGCTCTTCTGAGCCAAATTTGCCACCCCCTCTTGAAAGCCCAGCTCCTATCTCATTCCCTAATACCTCCTCCTTTTGAGTTAATTCCTCCTTCCTATATTTCCTGCACACTTTATCTGTATCCCTGTGGCAGTCATGAAGTTGAGCCACTCAGATCTGTCTCCAAGAAAACCTACTGTAAGGAGCTTAGCTGGCTGACAGCCCCCAGCCACCACACCTTCAGATCTGCTTCATGTTCACGCCAAGGACAGATCTCCTGGCTGGTACCACCCAATGACTAAGCTTAGTGGGGTACCAGAGACTGGGCACTTCTGCCCATCATGGAACTCTCCCAACGGGAAATCTTTGCTCTGGGCTCGCCATCAGCCTGGCCAAGGCTTTCTTAGAGCTGGATTCTAGTCTGAGGCACCTTCTACACAATCTACCCAATCCCCCTCTCCTTGCACAGGGGCGAAGACCAGCATCGAGGTCTGAAGGCCCTCCCCTCCTACTCCTGCCTTCTCACCCCTTTCTTCTTTACAGGCCTTTTCTACAATAAATCTCTTGTATATCCAATTCTGTCTTGGCATCTGCTTGGGATCAGAGGACTTGAACTGACACAACCCCTTATAAGCCAAAACTATGGCACCAGCCCATTTCTCATCATAAAATGAGAGAGGTTTGCGTACATTAATTGTTCCGATTTGCCTCTTAATGTACAGTCAGGGGAGAAGGAAAAAATTTTAGGCAGAAAAGAAATTTTGAGATGGTCTAAGCCAATCATCCTATTGTATAGATTAGGAACGTGAGGTCTAGGAAAGTTTTTCTGACTCTGAAAGCGTTAACCAAATGCCTGTTGTGTGGTAGATTTGGCGCTAAACTCCCTCAAGGAGTACCAAAGGGAGCAGAAAATGCCCAGCAGCTCCTCATGATTCCCTTTCCAAAAATGCCTTTGACTCCACCCCCCTCCCACCAGCTCAATAGCCACAGCCTTGGTACTAGTTTTCCTGCTTCCTGTTTCTCCCCACTGCAGTTCCACCCTACACTGTGGCCACCACGATCTTCCTCATCGTAAACCACTGTAAGCGAAGCGTCTGAGGCCAGCATTACATAGCAGTAAATGCACGGGCCATGAAGTCAGACTGCTTGGGTTCAAAGCCTAACTCTGCCAATCCCTCCCCATATAACTTCAGACAAGACTGATGTCCCTGTGCCCCATTCTCCTCATCTGTTAGAGGTAAAAGACGTCTCTAATTCAGGAGGCTGCAGTGTTATTCAATGAGTTAATGCATGTGAAGAGTTGGAAAATGTGCCCAGCACATGGTAAATGTAGAGTAAATGATTCAGCCAGGGAACGGTTGTTGTTGGTTGGTTGTTACTGGTTGGGTGTTGTGTCTCACTCCTCTTCCCTGGCTCTACTGTGGATGCAAACACGGTATGCGTAAAGGCACTCCAAACCTGGGCCCACGACTTTCATTTTGACCTTATCTGCCTTCCCATCACCTCCCTCAGCAACACGGGCTATGTCTGACATCTCATCCCCTGCCATGACCTTGTGCTTTGGCCCATGCTCTGCCAGTGGCATGAGAGGCCCATCCCCCATCATCTGACAAGTGAACCCCACCCCATCCTTCAAAAACCAGCTCAAGGGTCTCCCACATTGGGGAAGCTGTCCTGTGTCTCCTCTCCCCACACTGCTGTTGTGGGCTACCCAAAACTCAGTCGTTATTCTTACCACATGTGCAGTGCATGGACAGTCACGGGGGCATTATATAAATTTTGGTTCATTTATAGTAACAATATTCATTGTGGCAAATATATATACAATGGCAAAGACTGGAAACAATAGGAATAAATGCTCATCATTAAAGATTCATTAAATAAATAATAAAGCATCTGTATAATGGAGTATTCTGCAACCCTTAAAACATATTTTAAAACGTTTAATAACATGGAACATACTTCTAATAAAATATTAAGTAAAAAAGGAGTATGAAAAATCATGTATACAGTAAGATCTCATGTGCCAAATATGCATTAAAAGACTAGAAGGTAATATCTGGAATGACAGGATTATGGAGAATTTTATTATTTTCTCTTTTTGAAATTTTCCAAATTTTCTGCAGGGTGTATATATTCCTCTTAGTGTAATAAAAAGTAAGCTTTCTTGGAGGAATTTTCATCCTCTGCAGGGGCTGACTGAGAGTAGACACATAATAAACAGTGTTCATGAATGAACCAGCAAACCGAACACCATGTGGTAAGTATTACAGTAGCAGAATCTAGGTTGGGAAACTGGAGAGATGCAGATACCATTAGTCAAGAAAAAGAACATGTTTGGGGAGAAAGACGAGGTTGAGTTTTGAAATACTTCAAGATGCTTCTTAAAAAGCCAGGTGGACATATTCAGCAATCAGATGGAAGGTATACATCTGGAACAAACAAGAATTCTACACCTTGGGTGCTGATCATACATGAAGGGGATGAGGTAAGCAGGGGTGCTGAAGATAAATGAGAAGAAAATGAGTCCAACCAGCACTGCCAAGGTTCCAATCAGAAATCTGGTGCAAAGTGCATTAGGTGGGTGATCTGGTCATCTGTAAGACTCACCGGACATCTATAAAAATGCCACCTCCCAGATAACCAAAGAGAATCCATCAGCACTGAGCTCTATATTCTTTTTGTCTCCATAGCTGTCTACACATTTGTTTACATAGTTTAGCAGGTAGGATACCTATGAGTATGGTTTACTTACGTTGTCCACAGTGAGTGCCTATGTATCCTTTCTGGCACAGACAGTGATCATCACTACAGCTACCTCCGTTCATACAGCGAATGTTACAGTGTTGGACTTGAAAAGGAAAAAAAAAAAAAAAGAAGAAGAATGATATACTTTTGCAGTTTAAGTAGGTAGATTGCAACACTTCACAGGAATTGATCTGTAGGATCTGGAGAGAAAATAAAATGGTTTATCAAGATTCACATATTTGTGCAGAAATAACCTAACTGACAACACTAACCGTGTTATTTTTAGTGAGTATAAAATCAATTACAATGCAATTGTTTCTTTGATATTTACTGTAATGGTGCTAAATGACTTCCCTAATTCAGCAGGACTTCCCACTCAATGTCATTTCTGTAATTTATAACCACAAGAAAATAGTGCCTTGAGCAACCATATGAGACAAGATTACAGTGGCAATAATTTTCCTGTTACAAGATTTAGAATCCCACCGTAGGTGACCAGGAAAACGGTCTGAGTGAGAAATTCCAAGGAATTTTGTTAAAAGAAATTTTGGAGGCAGCAAAAAGAAGAAAAAACTACCTACAAGAGCACTTAATAACAAGGCTGCCTGATAATGGAGGCGGCTGGCCTTGCTTGGCTCAGAAAGAGCTGCTTGTTTACACTGTAACCTTAAACTAAATAAGACCCGCAGTGTTTGAAATCCATTCTTTGTTATACTGTCACCTACGGAAGTGTGACTTTGGGGCTCAGGGCAGAAGGACCATGGGGGGGGCAGGCAGCCTTGGATGTGAGACGAGACACTAGAAGAAACCGGAGTGATAGAGGTGTGTGAGGGAGAACGAGAGCATGCCGTGTGCTCTCCTTTCTCTAGAGTGAAGGCTGTCTCTAATTCAATAATTTAGAATGCTAAAACACTTTCAGAATCCCAGGCTGTCCCTTTGTCCTCTGGAAACAATAACTACCCTACTTGGAGAAGACTAGAGGCTTAACTGAATTTGTCATTAATCCCTGTTGACACAACCCTACACAAGGAGACCAGGATTGGGCACTGGGCGTGGCCTACTCCAACCTGTGTCCTCCAAGCTGTGAGAGAAAATTCCTACAGAAAAAGACTCCACAATTTTACAGAGGGAGAAGAGAACCCCACCTTCTGTGCAAGAGCAGCAATCAGCTGCTCAGCCTTGCTCTTAGGTTCAGTCTTCCTGGAGCATAGGGGCCAAATCTGCTACGAGTAGAGAGAAGATGCCTCGCAGCCCCCACCTTCATCGGTAGCCCCTGGTTAGGATTCTCAGTGCCCTATCAAGAGTGGCCACGGACTTGAGGAGAAAGGGCCATTTTCATAAGGAGCTACACAAATCTCAGCATGATAGTGGGGAAGAGATGTCAGAACTGAATACTTCCTATGCTCTCATAGAGGACCAAAGAGTTAATTGAGTCAAGCTGAAAGTGATACACTTTCTCAAGAACACATCACACACTTACTGAAGCACCACCAGAGGCTCCCTATCTCTAGTGTGCTAAGAACGTCCTCCCTCTCTCAGCATGGCCAAGGGCCTTTCAGGGCTCCCTGCCTACTTCTGGTATGTTCTATGGCTCAGTCCCCAATCTACTTCTCATTCATTCACTCACTCAACAAATCTTTCTGCCTGCCTACTGCGTGCCATGCAAAATGCCAAACACATTGTTCTAGTCTCTCGGTGGAATCTCCTCTTTAATCTCTTTGTCCCTTACCCTTAATCCCCAACATACAATGCATACAGCTGTTACCAAATACCGAAACCATACCTATCTCTAAGATCCACTGCAAATGTGGGCGTCTGGGTGGCTCAGATGGTTAAGCATCTGCCTTCGGCTCAGGTCATGATCCCAGGCTCCTGGGATCGAGTCCCGCATCGGGCTCCCTGCTCAGCGGGGCGTCTGCTTCTGCCTCTCCCCCTGCTTGTTCTCTCTCTGTCTCTCTCGCAAATGAATAAATAAAATCTTAAAAAAAAAAAGACCCACTGCAAATGTATCTTCTTTTCTTTGATCTTTTCTGATTTCTGTTCTCTCTTCCTTCTCCCACTAGATATGAGCCCTCTTTTCCCTGAGTCCAGAGTATTTTATTCTCATTTGAAAGGTATATTATATAACCTAACCTATTTTTTTTTTAGTTATTTCTCCTATCCCCAACCCATTTGTCCAAAAGCTTCTTTAGAGTGGAAAGTATCATGGTTATTAATTACACGCCCTAAGTGCCTAGAGTAATACCTTGCCTACTTGTAGGTGTGGTATAAAACTTTACTAAGGTAATTTCCATTTATTTAACTCATACCACCAGATAATGACATCTAAAGCTATCCTCAAAAACTAAGACTGAGAAATTGCTCATTATGCCCTAAGCCATTATACAGCACTAACTAGGTTGCTATTAAAAATATTTTATCTTCATTTCCCCACGTATAAAAGCAGGAATAAATCCTTTGTTGGAGCATTGTTACAGAAGTCAAGCAACCCAGGAAACTGGTTAAAACAGTTATTTTAGGCTCCTCTGACTCTATCAAAATGTCTCAGCCAAAATGCTTTTGAATTATAAAAACTATCTACAAATATACAAAGGGAATGATTTGGTGAAAATTTGGATAATATTCTAAGTAGGTCAGGAAAAGGTGTATAGTTGCTTTAAAATTTGAAGTTAAACTTAGCTTCATCCTATCTTAGAAAAACAGTGAGGATTGGGAAAAGCACAGGAAATGATGTCATGTGTCAAGCAGCATAGGAACTCAACCCACAAACTGATTTCAATTAAAGTGGTTCATGCCAAGAGCTAATTTCCATTCCCACATGAGCAACAAAGCCATTTAGCTACTTTGAGATAAAAAGCTAACAGTAGTTCAAATAGTGACTTTACATTATTTGTTCAAATTGAAAAACAGAATGATTTCTTTCAGGAAAAATGATAAGTGCACATTTAAGTGCAATATAATAAAAATCTTTCTGATATACTTTTATATTTTTTCTATCCTGTCTTTCAGGTAAACCTTTTCCGGGTCTAAAATATTTCCAGAAAATATTTTGTCTCCCTTAAAAAATAAGACCCTTGGTCAGACTTCTGAAACAGTAAGGCATAGTTAGTCCAGTGGTCCCAATAATCCAATGAACTATGAATCTTGGGCTGGGGGATCACCCTTAACAAGAGATAATTGGATCTTAACCATCTGCTTTGCCACAAATACGTTTGCCAAAGTAACTTCGCATTCTTTGTGAGTCTTAGATGTTCAGGGGAGAAACATATTTCTTTAGAACAATCACTCAGGATTTTTGTGGGGAAATAAAGGAACTTGACGTGCAGCTTCACTACAGCAGGAACAATTTAGAGAGTATACATACATAAATTGGTTTTATTTTTTTATCGAGTCCTGCCATTGATGCATATTCTAAATTTACACTGATTTCAACAAGCATCCCAGATGTCCAACAATGACAAGACCAAGTTCTATATCTCTAGAAAAAGCCAAAGGTCCACTTAAATCCATAATGATGCTGTAAATTTGTTACATGCTCTAAATACTTCAAGTCAGAATATATTCCTAAACTCAATCTGTGTTAAGATTTTACCAAAAACTGACAATACCAGGGGAGTTCAGGCGTCAGTGTCTAAGCTGCTACATGCAGATAACTCTGAGAGCCCTAGGACCCAATGAGGACTTCCCATTGAAAATGAGCAGACAGGGGTGCCTGGGTGGCTCAGTTGGTTAAGCGACTGCCTTCGGCTCAGGTCATGATCCTGGAGTCCCTGGATCGAGTCCCGCATCGGGCTCCCTGCTCGGCAGGGAGTCTGCTTCTCCCTCTGACCCTCTCCCCTCTTGTGTGCTCTCTCTCGCTCATTCTTTCTCTCAAATAAATAAATAAAATCTTTAAAAAAAAAAAGAAAATGAGCAGACAGGCTCAAAGGGTTTCAACATTCTAGAACTAGCAGAAAATGTTGCCATTTACCTGTATCTATATAAACTCCTAAATAAATGTTATTTTTTTTCCAGATTCAGTCAATCATTCTGGTCGTTTGATAAATACTTACTGAATGCCTTTCCTTTGCCAGGCACCAGGAAGAGAAGAAGAAACTCCCTTTAGGTGATAGCCCAGTACAAATTAGTTCATAAAATGACCCACCAGAAGAGAACAATTTGAGCATACTATGGGAATGAAAGATGCAGGGCTAAGGTAACCATTTTCTTTGGGATGCATGAGGTTGGGAATGATTCTACAGACCTGCCATTGATTTGGCAAGCACAAGGGGCAGAAAGAACATTAAGAGCAATTTGCAAATAAGCATCTATATGGCAAGCACGCAATTTTAATTTAGGCTAGGAAAAGCACAGACAGGCAAACTAGAGAGCGAGACTAACTCCTGGACTTTACACCTGAGACAGGTCCACAGGGGCAGCCAGAGTCACTGCAGGACAAAAATAATTTTCATTCAGAGAGATAACAGCAATGACATTTTTCCCTAAGTGCATAAATGTCCTGTGGTGCCTAAAGACGCACAACTCAGAAGAGCAACTTCACTAAAGTACCCAAAACAAAAGCAAAAAACAAAACCCTAGCATAGCTGGAAAAAGTTCAGAGAAAGACAGGTTAAATGATAGCAGTGATAAAGGAAGGCACTTTCATAGAGAACAGATTAGAAAGCAAAGGACTCAACTATTTCTAAAGCCTGAGCAGGTTCCACTCCTCTCCTCCCTGTTCATATAAATTCCACACTTCCTGAAAAACCTTTCCAAGAGTCACTTATTCTAGATTAGCGATAGCACCACCTTCCTATCCTGAGTGTCCTCACACCTTCAGCATGCGGTTGTTCCAAAACTTGCTCACACACTGCTCAGCAGTGTGTGAACACTGCTCTAGAATTGTTCCCCTGGCCTTCTTCTATCCTTAGAGTTTAGATTTGTGTTGGGAATACAAGCACCTCCCAAATCTCACTGAACTGAAGTAAACTAAAAATGACAAAAATTTGTCCAAAGTGTAAGGGATTCCGCATAAGGAAGATGTTAATACTCCCCAAACTGACTTACAGGCTTACTTACTGTAGTTCCCATCAAAATCCTAGAAATATTTTTTGGTAGATGTAGACAAGATAATCTAAAGTGTATATGGACAGGCAAAGGAACTGGAATAGCTAAAATGATTTTGAAAAAGAAGAGTAAGGTGAAAGCAATTAGTCTACTCAATTTGTAAGACTTTTTATATAGCAGCAGTAATCAAGACTGTATAGTATTGGAGAAGAAATAGACATGTGGATCAACAGAATGAAATGAAGACCCAGAAACAGACCTCTACAAATATGATTTTTGACAAAGGTGCAAAAGTAATTCAATGGGTGAAGGATAGTCTTTTCAAGAAGAGATGATGCTGGACATCTATAAGTATTGAAGGAAAGTAGACCTCAACCTCATACCCCATAAAAAAAGTGTCTCAACAATAAATCACAGATGTAGTAAATGCAGAATTTAAAACTATATAACTTTTTTTAAAAATTGGAGAAAATCTTCAGGATCTAGGGGTAGGGAAAGAGCTCTTAGAGTTGATACTAAAAACATGATCCATTAAAGGAAAAATTGAAAAGGGGGATTTTCATCAAATTTTAAAATATTTGCTCTGTAAAAAACTAAGAACATGAAAGAGCAAGTTATAGAGTGGGAGAAAATGTTTGCATCTCACCTATCTGACAAAGGGCTAGGAGCTGGAATATACAAAGAACTCTCAAAATAGCAAACAATCCAATTAGAATCTGGGCAAAAGACATAAAGAGACATTTCACTAAAGAAGATACACAGGTAGCAAAATAAGCACAGGCAAAGATGTTCAACATCATAAATCAGGCCAAAAAGGCAAATTAAAATCACAGTGAGAAATAACTACAGACCTATCAGAATAGCTAAAATTAAAAATAGTGAAAACACCAAAACCTGGTAAGGATGCTGAGAAACTGGGTCATTCATTCATTGCTAGTGAGAATATAAAAGGGTATAGCCACTCCAAAAACAGCCTGGCAGTTTCTTAAAAAACTAAACATGCAACTACCATACCACCCAGCAATTTCATTCCTAGGCATTTATCTCAAAGAAATGAAGACTTATGCTCATATAAAACCCTGGAATGAGGGGCGCCTGGGTGGCTCAGTTGGTCAAGCATCCAACTCTTGGTTTCAGCTCAGGTCATGATCCCAGGGTCCTGGGATTGAGCCCCACATCGGGCTCCGTGCTCAGCATGGAGTCTGCTTGAGATTCTCTCCCTCTCCCTCTGTCCCCTCCCTTGCTTATGCACTCTCTCTGTATAAAATATATAAAATATTTTTTTAAAAACCCCCCAAACCTGTACATGAATGCTCAGAGCACAACAAAACTGGAGAAAACCTGAATGTCCTTCAACTGGTGAAGGGCTAAACAAACTGTGGTACATCCAGAGCAGGTAATACCACTCAGCAATAAAATGGAACAAAGAGTTGATACATGCAATGACTTGCGTGAATCTCCAGAGAATCATGCTGAGTGAAAGAAGTCAATCCCAAAAGGTTCCCTATCATGTGATTCCATTTATGTAACATTCTTGAAATGACAAAACTGTAGAAATGGAGAAAAGATTAGTGGTTGCCAGGATTAAGGAGAGCATAGGGATAGGAGGAAAATGGCTATAAAAGGGCAACATGAGGCATCCTTGCAGTGACAGACCTCTTTCGTGTCTTGACTGTATCAATGTCAATATCCTGATGGTGATATCGTGCTATAGTTTCACAGGATGTTAACATGGGAAAACTGGGTGAAGGGTACCCAGGATCTCTCTGTATTATTTCTTACAACTGAATATGAATCTATAATTATCACAAAAAAGAAGCTGAGTTTTAAAAATCCTTTTAAAAAGCATAAAGAATAAAACAGGATGAGTATGAAATTGATCTACAAGTTCTTAAATATAAAACTCAGGGAACAACTTTTATAATAATACATGTTATTAAAGAAGACAATACTCTGCTTTATATTACATGTATACACATAAAGAAGAGTTTGAGTAAATTCATCAATCAGTCTACCATGACCTAATTAGAATTAGGATTGCTCAGGGTCCACTGTCAGCCTCAGAGATGGACGGAGTTGAGAACGGTCCAAATAGAATTGAAATTAAAGTCCAGAAAACCTGGGGCGCCTGCGTGGCTCACTCGGTTAAATATCCCACTCTTGATTTTGGCTCAGGTCATGACCTCAGGGTGGTAAGATCGAGCCCCGTGTTGGGCACCACGTGGAAGACTCCATGCTTAATATTCTCTCTCTCCCTTTCCCTCTGCCCCTCCTCCCTATTCTCTCTCTCTCTAAAAAAAAAAAAAAGAGAGAGAGAGAGAGAAAAGAAAAGAAAAAGTCCAGAAAACCCATTTTCTGACTCTGGATAGCCAATCTTTTTTGCCCTGGTGCCCCTATGAGCAGTGGCAAGAGTTCCAATAGGTTAAGAGAAGCCCTGTCTTCCTAGTGCCCAGAGGAATTGCTGGCTGGCAGTTTGGACCCTTCTGGAAATGCAATCTCCCCCTCAGGCCACGAAGAGATCATTTCTTATTCTCAGAATCCCAGGACACTCAAAAGTAGAAAACAGCCTGAAAGAACAACCCTCCTTTCATTTTTCTCATTTTCAAATGAGGAAAGTAAGACCTCAGAGGCCCCACAACTTTCCCAGGCCTCCTTGATCCCTATCACATGGCACGTATAAGATTTCTCATACAAAGTATTGGTGAAGTCTAAACTTGTCCCCTTTTGATAGAACTACAGGTAGTAAATGCAAGTAATTTGCTGTGTTGAGTTATCCTTCTACTAGCAGGAAAGTTAGCAAAGTGATCTCTCCATATTTATTGTCAACTACACCGTGGCCAGGAAGTTCTATAGGATAGCACAGCTATTCCCTAGAACAATACTTCAAAAGGTCAGAAATGAATTCTGATTATTGCAGCTACCCTGAATTTAAAATATTCTGCCACCTTCAATTTTGCAAGATGTTTAGATAATACTAATTCAGGTTGAGTCCAAGCCAATGATTTTAAAGGCTCCAAGTGCCTCAAAGATCCTGATGAAACCAAATTGTCCTCCTCATAGCACCCTTATCCACTAGCTACTCAGGTCCAATGTCCAGGTACCATAGGTGGACCCAAACCTCTTCAGAGAGCATCACCTGTAAGTCTTGGACGTCAGTCTCTAACCTAAATCTGGCCCACAGCACCCACCACTATACTGCCATCTCAAGGCTAGCTTGAAATCTATGAGGCCCAACTTGTTAACAGCCTATCTTTACGTCTCGTGATTTTTACTTGACAGAGAAATCAGCAGCAGTTCTCACTATCATATGGAAGACCTTCCCAGCTGGATACCTAGTTTTATCATACCCTTGACAGGTAATCAACCTCGACCACACTGAAGTTTCTACCTGCAACAGACTAAATAAAAGAGAAGGCATTTATTCCACAATACTTTTCTTGAAAACCTTGTCAGAAATGGAACACACTGCAAGGGGAACTCATTTTCTCACTGGAAATGGGAAATGGAAAAGGAACCTAAGTTTTTCACTTTGGTAATGGTCAAGGTGTTGAGGCATGAACTTCAACTTTTCTAACGACCTATAATGACTCACCTTCTTCCCAACCCCTGCATTTCCCCTAATTCATTGCTGAGGATGCCACATTTAAAGAATAACCACCCCCTCCAAAAAAAGTATTAAAAAAAACAATAGAACAAGCAAGCAAAGGCTCTAGAGAATGAACTGTGGGTATTTATTTGGCATCACAGAATGAAGTGGTAAATTGTGAAAGGGAAAATAGGTTTGTGCTTCAGGAAAAATCATCTCCAAACTGCGATAATGACTTCTCACATTTTCTTCTTGCAAAGGCAGGGGTCTTCAGTTTTTAAAAAGTGTTTAATCAGACTCATATTTCAGTACCACAAGGAAAAATGCCTAGTTTTCTTGAGCCAAAAATGTTCATTAAACAATCATTCCACTGAGCATCTTTTATGGCATTTACATTGGAGATACAAAGATAAATAAGGCAATACCTACAAAGGAGGTCATAATCTTTATATTATTCATAGTAACTATGTCCTGTAGGTAATTTCCTTCTAAAGAGTGAAGAAGGAAAATGGGAGGCCAGATTGAGGAAAGCCATTCCAAGATTTTTGGGCAGAACAGAGAAGGCAGATGTTCTAGTGAAACCAAAAAAAAAAAAAAAAAAAAAAAAAAAAATATATATATATATATATATATATATATATATATATATATTGCAGGCAAGAGAAAAGCCAAAAGCAAATTTAGGAGAAAATAGGGCATAACCACATAAAATAATATTATATATAATAACATGTTATACTCACTGGATCTGGAGCCACAAGAAGGAGATATCTGACCAGATGGGCAAGTGCACATATTTGGCCTAGAACAAAATCCATCCCCACAGGAATGCCGGCAAATGGCTGTGAATAAAACCAGAGATCTGTTAGTACATGACTTCAGAGCATGGTGCTTTACAGGAACCCAACCCTCAAATGAGGAAATCTGGACTCTCAGCTTCCTCGTGAATTTTGCCATCATGACTTACGTGACTAAATAAGCTCTGGATGCAAAATGCAGTAACTCCCTTACTCCCATCAGGGTTCTCAACCTCTCTCTGCTCATTCCACACAGCACCCAATCTATCAAAAGCCCAGAACACCCTATTTAGAGAAAACAACACAAACAAAAGTCCTGCATTTAAACATATTTAATGCCTACAAGCATTTTCTTTTTATATTAACTTTAACATTTAATGGTATAAAAATTGCAGCAGGATTCTTGGGAGCTTATTTTATTATAAGCTACTATTTAATAATTTTTATAAAAATCCTGAGCCCTGCTAAGACTAATTCTCTACATCAGATCCTGCCCACCGGGAACATATAATCTACAGAGCAGCTATTATCCTACATTTATGTCCCATTCTCGATGACATCAACAGTCTGAGAGAAGAAGTTTGGAATCCATTACAATAGCACTGATTCTATAGTCAAGAAGCTGTTCATCCTTTAGAGAAATATTAACACTTTCATGTCACTGAGAGACTAATATACTGGTACCAAATGCTCTGCTGGTGGCCAGAATAACAACTTTAAATGGCAAATGATTTATATATATTAGCAGGTTACTACTTTTTATACTCAAAGGCAGGATCCCTTCCTCAAATGCAAGCAGCAAATGAGATGTGCAAGGCTAAAAATAATACACTTGATAGTGCATTCAAACATCTGAAAGAGCTTAGGATAGAGATTGAAAACTATTAAGAAATAAACTGTCAAAGGATCCTATAAATAACTATTTAAATACCTGAAGACAGCATTTCTCAGAGATTCTATAGAACACCAGGGAGAGAGTTCTGTTGTCAAGTTCATTTAGAAAACTCCAAACACCATTCTATACCTCTCTTAGTGATTAAGTTTTGATCCTTAAATAAAGCACAATGTGCCAAATGAATAAGATGCTTTTGGTCAAAATCAAGGACTGGGAAAGAGATTAACTTTTTCAGGTCACCAACCCTGGTTGAAATATTCTGTTCTTCTACACAGACCACTCTAGGCCAAGAGAGAAAGTGGAGTAATTCCTTAACATCCGTTCAGCCCTAAATTTCCCCATTACACTGACAGAGTTTTCTGAAAACTGGAAATCACTTCATAGTATGATGACAGTACAAGTTCATAAAGGACAGAAGCCATAACCAATCTGACATAGTATCTCCATTAAATAGCACTTTTTCTGGCATGTGGTCTGCCACTCCACATTTGTGGGATATGATGACAATCTGGAGATTTGCTGTGATTGCAGAGTCAATGGAGGAATCGCTGGTACCATTTGAGCTCTTTCCTCCTCTTTCCATTCATCTGCATCTGATGCCCTATCCACTTCCTTTCCTCTCTAAGAGTTAGGTCTGTCTTTGGCCTCGACCACCCAAATTCAATGTACAATGTTTGAGTAGGTTTGTGGGAGGCCAACAGAGCTAGAGATTACAGTAAGGAAAGCAGCAACGGTATCCTTTTTTCAAAATCCCATCAAAGTGATTACATAGTCTATGAAGCCAGGTCACAGGTACCCTTGAGCAAAGTAACCCTGTGGCTCTATTCCCTCTATGTCAGAAATATTCTAAAGGAAGTCATTGAACTAAAGTATAACAGTCGTTTGACCAAATTATTGTATTTCCCAATCTGGATTCAGAGGAAGTAGGAAAATCTTAGAGCTGGAAGGCTCTGCTATAAACATGTTAATGGTATGCAGTTACAAAGAAACAAGTACTAAGAATCACCATGCAACCAAAACAACAAAAGAAGAACATGAAGAATGACAGATCGTCTATTTACTTACGGACAATACACTGATTTCCACCAGGTAAGGTTTTCCATCCAGGACAACAGTAAGCATTATAACGTGATCCACAGACATTGGGTCTGGAAAAAAAAAAAATCCAATCACAAGATTCCATATATATATATATATATATATATATATATATATATATATATATATGACAAAATAAAAGGAAAAACGGTCTCTGAATTACAAGAATGGGACAAATTTTTGCTGACTAAAAAAAAAGGTAAACCCATGGGACTCAACACTGGCTTAGTAGTTTGGGATTCTTTAACATAATGATACCAATAAGGATATCCCTTAATATTACCTATGCATACATCAGAAAAATTAAAACCAGAGATGCCAAATGCAGTGCATTCTATCACTGCATTTGGCATAGATATAAATATCTATGGGGCTATATGAGTCTAATTTAAACAATAAAATTCCTACCAATCTAGTTAAGAAAGGCCATCATAAAATCTGCATACAAAGTTTTAAATTTCTACTCATTGAAGCTGTGCGTATTTTTTTTCAATGACCCAACTCACCCCTAAAATGTGACCATATTCTTCCTTTCACTAGAATTATGGGAATCCAAACTCTGACATTAGTCAGAAAAAATAAAAGCCAAAATATGTAAATATTTCTTTAGCCAAAGTTTGGAAACACAGTAGTTGATACCGGCAGTTACAGGAAAATAAAGTCCATGTAACTTTGGGTTTCTTGTTTACAGATATTTCATCAGGTTTCTTGGAGCAAAGCCTCCATTCAGAATTCAGATGACCCATATTTAACAATTTAAGGGAGCCACTGGGTAAGGCTCTAGCTAGTTCTGTCAGAAATTAAGGCGGAGGATTGAACACGCAGCAACCCCAAAGAAACCATTCATTTCACCATGCCACATCCGAGGGCCTAAACCTTGATGCTACCTCAAGTTTAGGGGCTGATGAATAAGGTCAAATGTTTTGCAATCAGTTTCACAAACAGTGGCTATTCCAAGGCTCACCGGTATAAATCCTGCAGTCCCATCAGCATAAACCTTTAAAAACAACTTCATAACTAAAATGTACTTCTAGTTGGGGTGCGCTCACATGTTCTCCTTGTCTGTGTCGACCATGTGTAACAGCACGGAAGCTTCCTGCATCTCCTCTGAACTCACTACTTCAAGCACAAGCAGGGCAGGGAACCAAGGTAAGGTCTTTGTCCCATCCTGTGCTCCTCTCATGGCCCCAGAGGACCTGGAGCCCTGCAGGGCAAAAAGCACACTTCCGACTGACTGATGCCGAGGTCAGAGAGAGAAGTAGGAAGAAAGTTAAAGGAACTTGGGAAAGGGCCCTACATCCATACCCGACAGCCCCAGGTATCTCCAAAGCTACCCAGAAAATGACTGGATAGAGGCTTACTTTGTGCCTGATGCGAGGGGCTCTCTGAGCCTTAGTTTATGTCTCTACACATCAGGATAATGTAATGTCTGCCTTGGCCCCACGTCATGTGTATCTATCTATCAGATGAAGTAATGGACATGAATGCAACGCAGCTTTACCTTCTGACCTAAATTAGCGACTCGACCAAAGGAACTATAAAAGGTTAAGGAAGAGAGTGTTTATCACAAATTCTAACCCGGGGGGTTCTCAATCCCGCACCCCTCCTATGACAAAGTAGTGCCCCAAACTTCAGTTCAGAGTACCCAGAACTCCTTGGGGCAAGTCAGAATCTTGGAAAAGGGAGTGAGATGAGAAGTTACGACAGGGAGCTAGGGTTGGGGGAGCAATCAAACCTTCCAAACTCCATAAATTCTCTAGATTGAAAATGATAATCCAAGCCAGAGTTAATCACCTCAAACCTTCCCCACTAACAGCTCATTACAATTCCACTGGATCCATTCCAACCCCAAAGCAAATCCTGGAATAGCTTCAGAGGACCCCTGAGCCTTTGTAGGTGTCCTGTGGTCGGAATAACTATGTTTTCAAACAAAAATCAGGACATATTATCTGACAAGAATGAGTGTATTTATGGAGTAATAACACATATAACATGGTGAAAAAGCTAAGAATAAAGAGTCCAGAATCAGAAATTTCAGCCTACAAAACAAGATATTCCAAAGATTTTCCAAGGTGTTTGAAAAATCACAGTAATATAAACATGCCTCATTGTTTTTTCAATGTTTACAATCAACCTACAGACAAAACATGGAAGAAGTTACAATTTACAATGATTGCAAATCAAAATGTAAATGTTTTCAACCTGCACCTGTAAAAGTAATGGTACAGCTGTCATAAATCAGGAAATGAGTTGGGAAGAAAGGTGTGGAGAGAAATAAAGTAGTTGATCCAAGAAACAGGTTTAAGTATATAATATAATGTTTTAAAATAACCAATAACTGAAAGTCATACTATGATTATAAAAAAAAGTGGGAAGGAAAAGAGAGAGAAAAGGTATAGATATCTCAGTGAGCTATGGCCCCATCTTTCATGGCAAGGAGCCAATGGGTACTGGGTAAATCTGGAAATAGAGATACAACAAGCCTGTGCATGGGGTCATGACGACAAACATGAGAAGAACCCAAACCAGAAATGGTTAAAAGTGGTTGGCTCAAGAGATGAGAATCTGGGGAGATGAAGAGAAATCTTTTGCATTCTCACCTAATACTCATTCATAATTGCTCATTTTTTAAAGCGTGCCATTTTACTTTGATCATCCTCTTTTATTTAAAGCAATAACTTTACTTTAAAAGTATAAACATCTTCTCTCATAAACGGGGTACTTTCTGCTTCATTGTATGAACGGTTTCATTCATTCACTGTTCCATTTCATTAGTGATCACATTTTCACTTCACTGCATTACTAAAATTCTACATAATGTCTAATTATGATTTATTTTTGTCTGCATGCTCTGGTCTTTTTTGAGTTGAATAACTTTATCCTTTATAGTAAGTAATATATCATTTCATTTCAAGTGTTTCAACCAACCTCCTCAAACAATGAGTGTTTTAATGTCATTGCCATTCATCCTTTAACACACTGAATACTATTAGGTTATGTGGCTTATTGCAAGGTAGTAGAAAGATGTAAGATTTCTCCTCTGCTAACTTTGGTCTTGAGAACTGCAAACTAACAGCACTCATTCAAACAAGCTGGGTGGCATTTATTCTACTTACACGCAGGAAAAACAGCTCTAATTCTAGAAATAAATGAATGTCTTATTTAAGTTGGAAAGCACAAAGATATGTAAAGTCTAAAGTAGACACGTTGGATTATTTCCATTATAAAAGATTTTATTCTAAGGTTTCAGCACAAAAGGCAGTAACAAAGCAGACAAATCTTTAGTGAAGTTATTTTTTTGTGTAAATGAAAGTGTAGCATTCATACCTGTCTCTTCCTTTTTACTTCATCAGCCATACCCACCAAACCCACCACCAAAACAAGTCAAGAGTTAAAGCTCAGTGGAAGTGGCAGTAGCATTTGGTAAATTAAAAGTAAAACTCAGGGCGCCTGGGTGGCTCAGTTGTTAAGCGTCTGCCCTCAGCTCAGGTCATGGTCCCAGGGTCCTGGGATCGAGTCCCACATCAGGCTCCCTGCTCAGCAGGAAGCCTGCTTCTCCCTCTCCCACTCCCCCTGCTTGTGTTCCCTCTCTCGTTCTCTCTCTCTCTGTTGAAAAATAAATAAAATCTTAAAAAAAAAAGTAAAACTCAAAAAGAACTTTATGCTAAGTGCTAAAGATACATTACTTTATTTCATCCTCATAGCAACCCTTTGAGGTAAGTTCTATTATTACTGTCCTTACCACTAAGGAAACCATGGCTTAGGAAGGTTAAACAAACCAGCAAGTTCCCACAGCTTCGAAGTAAAGAATGGGGATGTGAACTCAGGAAGCCCGATGCCAGAGTACACTCTCTTAACCCCTATGTTAAGGCAGAGATGCATTTGGGGGCAAGATGGTATTCCACCCAATAGCATTCATGAGGGTATGAGTAACAAAAGCCACAAAATGTCCATCAATAAACCACCAATTAAGCATAAATGGTTTTTACCTGTATTCTAATAGTTCAGGGTGGGGGAGGAAAATTTAGAGTCCACTTCACCATTGTATATTATATTGTTTTAATTGCTAAGTCTTGATCTGTAACTTCTACCAATTGCTTTGAATACAGTGCTCTACAACAACCCACCTCCAATCTCTCTGGGGAATGGGTGAGCCTCAGCAGGCTGAATATTCGGATCCAGTTCAGACAGTACTTGGAGATTGTGTGGGCTAGCAAACGCCCCTCTCAATGGAGCAAACAGCTGGGCTTTGCCATGTCTGACCACATCAGTGCAGGAATTGGCCTCTGTCCGCAGCGTGTCCACATTCCTTAGCCAGAATCCACTTTTGCAAGTCTGGCCTCTCTTACAGGCAAGATAGCCTTTTTACTTCCTATCCCAAGTTCAAATTCCCTTTCAGACAAGACTGGGGTAATAAAAACAAGTTCAGGGGGCTCTTATTTCATACACATGTGAAATGATTAAATCCTTGGGCAAGAAGAATACCAAGCATAAGTTAAACGTTAATGAGGCTGACCCTACTCCACGGAAGAGTTGCCTGCTTTTTTGAACTGTGAGGGGGAAAATGATGACTTAGTCCTCTTAAGTATATGTGTGGAGGGGTATCAAAAGGCATATACCCCCACAAAATAAAGGGTGCCTAACTGTCCATGTAACATGCCTCAAGATAATATCCTAATATTCCACTATTCCAGTTTTTAAAAATAATTATTTTCACTGTCAAAAAATGTGAAAGATCATGAAAAAACTATAATACACAAATGAGCTACATATATTGTGAACCATACAACATGACTTTAACAGTTTTTTGACAGATTTTTTTTTTTTATCGAGGTAAAAAGAAAAAAACAAAAGAAAAACTATGAGTACTATCTGATGAGGGGATCCACTACTACTCCAATAAACTTTGCAAGAGCTCCCCCCTTACTTAGGTGCCTTTATTCTGGCCCTTCTTGCTAAAGATGATGTCACATCTACTAACAGTGATTTGAATACCACATGTGACTATTCCAGTCCATCTGCCAGTCACAACACCTCAAGTAATGAAACTTCAAACCCTGGTAATGAAAACGGCTTCCATGGCCTCCTCAAGCTTCCATGGGGGCCCTTCAGACCCAGGGACTCTTTTCTGGATTGTCTGGGTCAACACTGGCTGGGACTCAGACAATTCTGGTTTCCTCCTTTGAAGGCTTAAGCCCGCCAACCTCTCCGACCTACTTCATGAAGTGTTATCCTCTTGATTTTTTGTAAATCTGAAACTGTTCTACAGTGAAAAGTTTCTTAAAAAGTAAAATAATAATACTGCAACCATGCAATTATAAATAAACTCTTCCGGGTTTTAATAGTGATCAAGACAGTCTTTGCTCTTGGAAGAAGACAGGCAAGTATGCAAAGAGTGTCAATACAGCAGGTAAAACACGGACATCAAGGTCAGCCTGGAGAGCTCGGAGTCCAGAACAATGGTGCTTTTCCCCATCATCCAGGGTAGGCTCAGCAGAAAGCTCTCTGAGCTATGACTTGACTGACGTTTTCCACTTGCTAAGAGGAATCATTATTCCATCCCACTGCTGAAATTCCTCTTAAATTCTCTAATTCCATTAGCAAACCCCTTGTTCATTATTTTATTTCAAGTTTTTATTTAAATTCTGGTTAACATATATAGTAAAATTGGTTTCAGGTGTCAAATTCAGTGACTCATCACTTACATATAACACTTAGTGCTCACCAGGGCAAGTCCTCTCCTTAGTGCCCATCCCCCACCCACCTCCCTCTGGGAACCCTCAGGCAAACCACTTGTTTCAGTCTTGTTGTTTCACTGCTGGCCTGCTATCAGGGTCTTTTCTCTTGGCTTCCTCCTTCTTCTCTACTTCCTTAGGACAATGGAGCTAAGTATCTTTTCACATTCACCACCACTCAGTTCTCCTACATTCCAAACATAGACCTTCACCCTCCCTAAGATGTGAAACATTTCACTATCAGCTTCAGATCTCTGCCAGGTAGGCCTAACCAGCCCACCCTCATCTTCACCTACACCTTCAATTCCACCCTCCTGTCCCGCTCCTTCCCCTCATCATCTCAGCCCTCACTCATGCATTCGCCTCTCCTCCAGGACACACATGCTAAATCCAGATGCTTCTTCCATGTTTCCTTTTTAATGTATCATTTCATTTCCCCCTGCCCTGGGGTAATCCTCCTCCTCAATTAATTCCAACCACCTTTCAACCTACCAACACAATTCCAGACATATCTCTCAAAAACCTACATATGCTATATTTTAATTATATATTTTAAATAATTATGTCTAGATTCTCACCCCTGAAACCTGCCTCTGCCCACTCTGTTCCAAAACTTCAGGCAGAGAAACAATGTCTGCCACGCCCACAATATCCTGGAGTCTATTTAGAAGCATACAAGATAACATTGACTGAGTGCCTTAGTAAGTACAAAGTACAATTAACAAAGATTAATACTATGTCTTTGATGTCCTAAATAAGCCATCTGTAAATGCCACTAACATGGAAACTGCCTAATAGAACTATTTCTTACAAATTAATCCATTTAAAAGAAAAATCTTTCATACCTATTTGAAGGGCTATCCTTAGCTAAACAGTAATGTATAATGGTTTCATGCCTTGGTTATTTTGCTGATGTGCTGATCATTAAGTTATTGTGATCAGTCAAGTTATCAATACTTACAGTTCAGGGATCATATATTTCCTTCAAAAACTCAATGTAGACAATTCTATTTATTTCTTTAGCAAAAGAAAAACAAAAATCCCAAAGCAACTAAACAAAGGTTTTCAGCTCACAGATTGGTGCACATTTCACTATGACAGGTTGTTGCCACTGATCAAGGCCAGAGATGGCGCCAGCCATATGTGGCCAAATCCTAAAGACGACCATCACAAAGATCACAGGGCAGCGTTGAAAGGTCTGCCTGAAGGTGCTACGTGGGGGATCACTTTCCTCACTGCTGAGGGGGGTAACTCACAACAGAGGCACAACAGAGAGGGGGCTGCATCAACCGTCTCATTTGCTCTGCACCCTATACTGTGCTTTTGTGGGGATTTTGTGTTGATCAAAAGCTACAGTCCAAGAACTTAAAAGCCCAAGGATTTAGGTCACTGTACCAGGGACACACACACACATACACACATCAGAGCCTACGAAAACTAAAGAAACAGAAAGTTGCAAAGACAGTTCTCCCAAATCTGGGAGATCATTTTAGACTGGCAGCCCATTTAAAACCTGTTGGAATCTTTTATAGGTGACTGGAACGTGTGTGTAGGTGTGTGTGTGCTTTTCTTTGAAAAAAAAGAAGAAGAAATTAAAGCCACAGCGTACACTGTAACAGGAAACTAGACATTGAACCACAAAGACCAGAAGCACCGCTCTGTACGGCAGGTCCTAATCCTGCTGATACACCGAGTACTTTTTGCTTCTGGGACTCTGGATTAAACAACCCTAGAACACACAAGTCTGCACAGACTACTAAACCATCCAAGTGGCCCCCAAGCTTCTAAAGGCAATGACTGGACTAACTTGCTGTCATAGTCTGCACTGAACCTACTGCTCTCTAAGGGAGGGAGAGCTCTGTGGCCGCCTGGCATCACTGAACCCCTGGCTGGGTGTATAAAAAGGTGCTCCCATCTACACATGGGGAGAGATGTATTTGTTTCTGAGGTTGGAACTTTACTATTTGACTCCATAATGACAAGGAGGGATTGCCTCAAAACCGAAAAATGAGCCTGTTTCAAATTTGCATCTCTCCTGCATCCAAGAGGATTTGACCAATGACACCATGAACACACATGGTGCTTCTAGAAAACTGCTTCCCAGAACTCTGCAACTCCTTGACTTTACTTATGAGTTCAAGGATTATGCTGACATTTTCTTTGACTGGGCTGTTACTCCATTTACTCAAGCCAAAGCCATGTTGTACTTCTCCAAAGAGTAGATGAAATTGTAGAAATGATTGAAACACAAACAAGTAAACTAAAGAAGTGACCCAGAACCCGGTGTGGTAAAAGGCAGAGCCAGGTGGTGTCTGGGGAATTCACTGCTCCCTTCAGTCCCAACTGCTCCCTTCCCTCGTCTTTACCACCAACAGAAAAAACCACGATTCTCACCACTTCCCAGAAATCCTCAAACCACGAACTCTGTCCGGGGAGATAATAATATCTTCTGAACGTCCTGGCAGCCACACGAAAGACAGGAAAACCAGCCGATGGGGTCAGGCTTAGGGGAAAGAATGGGGTCCTTCAGGAACTGGTAGGGCACAGTGACTCAATACTCTAGTTCCGGGGACTGGCAGCTCCCAATTGGACTAACAGGTAGAGCTCCAACATGTCATTTCTCTATTGGTATTTAAAACTCGGAATGGCTTTTCCAATAGAAACAATGTTAATAGGTGGTGGTTTGGTCCCCAGGCTAGTCAAATAGCAGTCTCTATCAGCTAAATAGGCTATTGTAGGCTGGTCTGGGAACCTGACCACAACTTAAAATGTTGTTTCTATGGGAAAACACATTCCACGGCAGGCAACCAGAAGGAAACTTGGCTACTCAAACTCATGGTCCCTGCAGCTACAGTGAACTTTGAGAACCGAACACCTTAAACTCAGGCCACTCCACAGTCCTGAGAGGGCAGCTGGGATCGGCACTTGCCCAGCCCCAGGCACAGTGCCATCCCCCACCCCTGCGTGAGGCTGTCAGGGCCAACAGGGCAGATCCAGTAAGTCAATAAATCAGGAATTTAAAAACTGAGTATACACTGAAACTAGTGAAACACTGTGCGTCAACTACACTCAAATAACAACAACTGAGGAGTAATTGGATATTCTAATCCTTAATATACCCGATTTCTTTAGAGACCAGAAGGTTCCACCCCACCAGCAACTATAATATGAGATCAATACCCTGGACTGGTTCACAAACCAAGAGTTCAGTGAGCCATTTCCAGAAAGACTGGCTTCCAGATGAAGCAAAGAAGCACGTCAGTTTTGAAGTCTATTTGGTGGCCTCAATCTCATACTCAAGTTACTTAAGCATTTCAGATCCCCTGGAATCTAATAATTACCCTCTCTTTTGCAATGTGAGTCCTCTAAAGATAGAAAATTCAGATTTATCTTTACAACCCAGCACCTAGCACAAGACCTGAATCTTAAATGGTAAATGAAGGTTTAGGGTTTTAAAGTGAGAGAGAACTCTGTCAGAGTAGTGAGCATTTAATTTGTTGAAAAGGTAAATGTTTATAAGAAAATAAATAACAAAATAAAGTAATGAAAAAGATAATTATTACGAAGAAATCAATATCATTTCAGCTACTTTTTTTAATTTTAAAAATGAAAATGAAAAGTCCAATACATAAGATACCCATAAAGAGAATTCACGGGGTCTGAGAGTGAAATTTTTCTGTGTTTCAGATGAATCACTTAGAAACATTTTACAGCTACAAACGTTTCAGAAACCTTGTGCCTCAAACTTTATTTCATAGGAGTCAATAGGCAATGGGTCTTTTAAAACATTTATCTACCAAACTTCATCAGAACAGAAGCAACATTGTTGCTAAGGAACAAAAAAAAATAGAAAATAAATCATTGATAGAATTTAAGTTTCTAAAAAGTCAGAAGAAGTCAGCTAAAAGCATGCTGTCATTGAGATTATTTCATTGAAATTAACAATTCACAGCATCAGGGACAAAGAACTTGGTAACTTTTTTTAACTTTGCAATTGAGGCAAAGTTGTAAGCATTTACTTCTAAACATTTAGATCTCCGGAAAATTTTTAACAAGAACAGGCTAATTTAAATTTGAGGAAATTTTACGGAATCAGAAATTTATCTAGTCCATGTGAAGATACACTGTAGACTAAAAATAATAATTACCAGTTTCCAGAGAGCTTTATAATTTACAAAGTGATCGTGTGACTCTTCCTCCAAGTCTTATCAAGAAAATATATTCCTGTGCCCATTTTCAGATGAGGAAACTGAAATTCAGAGAAGTGAAGTAATTGCTCAAAGGTCACACAATGGAAACATGTCATAAATCACTAATTAAAAACAAAAAGAATTTATTAATAAAACATTCCAAGGTCAATACTAGAGATTTTTAGAGATTAGAGAGATGTTTCCATAAATACCCCAACAAGAATGTGTTCATTTATATAAACTAGTTTATGCATAATTTTTTGTATTTTGGTTTTCTTTTCTTGGGTCTACAAAAACAAACATTTTAAGACAGATCTTCCAAAGCATATTGGAAAAAGAAAGCAATGGTAAAAGGAACACATTTCAGAAACACTCACTCCTATAGACTAATGTGTCTGTGTGGTGAGTATCCTATCCCGTTCCTTCTAGTGAAAATATGAGTCAGCTGTTAATATGTTCAGTGTTTGGGAGAGTTGTGGGGGTGGGAAGCAAGGTAGAGATTCAAAATGTGGACAATTCAAAACCTACTCAAAGCTGCCACTGGAGAGGCACCTGGGTGGCTCAGTTGGTTAAACACCTGCCTTTTGCTCAGGTCATGATCCCAACGTCCTGGGATCGAGCCCCGCATCAGGCTCCATGCTCAGCAGGGAGCCTGCTTCTCCCTCTCCCTCTGCCTGCCTGTCTGCCTACTGTGATCTCTCTCTCTCTCTGTCAAATAAATAAATAAAATCTTAAAAAAAAAAAAGCTGCCATTGGAATATGTTTTATACATGTAATTGAATATGGGTATGACTTGTCTTTTTAAAAGTCAGTTCAAGGGCACCTGCATGGCTCAGTTGGTTAAGCGACTGCCTTCGGCTCAGGTCATGATCCTGGAGTCCTGGGATCGAGTCCCGAATCCTGCATCGGGCCCCCTGCTCAGCAGGGAGTCTGCTTCTCCCTCTGACCCTCTTCCCTCTCGTGCTCTCTATCTCTCATTCTCTCTCTCTCAAATAAAAAAAAAAATTAAAATTAAAAAATTAAAAAAAAAGTCAGTTCAAGCAAAACCATCAGAACATGCAGGCAACTGTCTGATCTGGCTCAGGAAGACAATGAGATGCACAAAGACCAGGGTGACCCAGATGATGTTCTAAAAAAACACTCTAGTTTCGGGTCTCTATGACTTAATTCAGAGGCTGTCGACACGCTGTCCATTCCATGCAGAATGTGGCAAACTCACATTTCAACTGCCAGCACATCTCTTCCCTGAAATCCAACCCAAAAGATTTCCCTCTCAGCCTGAGTGATGCCAGCACTGTCCTCCCCAAACTTTTTGAGCTCTGGGGAAGGTGGGACAGTATTCGTGTTGCAAACTATGATTAAGCAGACTGGGATCTCAGTGCCAGCCCAAAACTTCAACATAGTGACAACCTCTAAGAAAGGAAATGATGCTTACTGGATAGTTGAGGGTATTATAATGCTAATTTTCAATGTAATAGTGGTATTGTGTTTATGTTTCTTAAAGAGTCCTTATCTTTTGTGGTGTGTACACACACACACACACACACACACCGGAATATTACACAGCCATCAAAAAATCGAAATCTTGCCATTTGCAACAACGTGGATGGAACTAGAGGGTATTACGCTAAGCGAAATAAGTCAGTCAGAGAAAGACATGTATCATATGATCTCCCTGATACGAGGAATTCTTAATCTCAGGAAACACACTGAGGGTTGCTGGAGTGGTGGGGGGTGGGAGGGATGGGGTGGCTGGGTGATAGGCATTGGGGAGGGTAGGTGCTATGGTGAGCGCTGTGAATTGTACAAGACTGATGAATCACAGACCTGTACCTCTGAAACAAACAACACATTATTTGTTTAAAAAAAAAAAAGAGAAGATAGTAGGAAGGGAAAAATGAAGGGACGGAAATCAGAGGGGGAGACGAACCATGAGAGACGATGGACTCAGAAACAAACTGAGGGTTCTAGAGGGGAGGGGGGTGGGGGGATGGGTTAGCCTGGTGATGGGTATTAAAGAGGGCACGTTCTGCATGGAGCACTGGGTGTCATGCACAAACAATGAATCATGGAACACTACATCAAGAACTAATGACGTAATGTGTGGTGATTAACATAACATAATAAAATAAAGTTAAAAAAAATAGTCCTTATCTTTTAGAGGTACATATTGAGATGTTCACAACAAATTAAATAGTTTTTCATAGGTTTATCTCAAAATAATCTGTGGCAGGGGAAAGAAGTAGATAAAATAAGATTAACCATTAACTGATAAGGGCGAAACCTGGAGCTTCAAGGCATGATTCTCCCTAGTTTGTCTATATTTGAAATTCTCCATATTAAAAAGTTAAAACAACTTCGCAGCAGCATGCGGTCTAGTTCATTCTGATAACCATCCTGTTCTACAATGCTACTATAACAACACACATTGTTTTCTTTTTCATTGACTTGAAGACTCACTTTTATCTGTTATGCAACTCAACATTCTTGAGTGGGATGGGGATCCCCATTTGGAAATAATAACAGTCCAATCCGAAGATGTTTATCATCTTAAACAAGCAGCAAGAACTAACCAAAATGTTTCTATGCAGCTACTAAACAAAGTTAATGTTCATTAGACAAGGAATCCAAGAACAAAAGACTTAACCACACTCGTGCAAATAACTTAGCATGTTAGCCCAGGGGATGGGTTTCCTTGGGCATTACAACTGCTTTTTGACATGATCCATTTTCATAAGTATACCTTGTCTTTCCTTATGCCCAACATAAACCCATCAGTTAACAAAAGATGAGTTTGAGGGAAAAGGGATTAATTTGTATCTGATCCATCAAAGGGCTGAATGTTGGCTTTTCTGTTCACAAATGGAAGAATTCTTATAGTCTTGGGAAATATGAAACAGGAGAAAATCATTTAGCAAGGAAACCTGGTATGTTTTCTGACTCCTCAAAATGTGAGAATGTGTGTTAAACAACCTATTTTCAAGGAGGGGCCCAAACGCAAACAAGCAGAGATCATCCAAGGTCAAATTAGACTCTGTTGTCTAGGGGCGCCTGAGTGGCTCAGTCATTTAAGCGCCTGCCTTCAGCTTTTTTTTTTAAAGATTTTATTTATTTATCAGAGAGAGAGAGAGAGAGCACAAGCAGGGGGGGAGCAGTAAGCAGAGGGAGGAGCAGACTCCCAGCTGAGCAAGGAGCCTGATGCAGGACTCAATCCCAAGACCCTAGGATCATGACCTGAGCCGAAGGCAGACGCCCAAACAACTGAGCCACCCAGGCATCCCAGTACAAAATCTTTTTAAAGAACCCTCAAAAATAAGAAAAATATCCCCATTTTAGACTTTGCTTTCCAGAACTGTAAGATGTTCAAAAATGTCTACACAAAGTCAGAACTGCTGACCAAAAAAAAAAAAAAAAAAGAAGGAAAAGACGGCTTACATATTCTTGTAAAATTCCTGAAAGGTTTTCAAAAGTATAAAAAGAAAAGTTTATTTCATTAATTGGGGTTTCTTTCTTTTCTGGGAAGTCAATAGAGCAGAAAAAGTACCTGGTTGTTTGTTCGTTTGTTTTTATATTTTTGTATTTTTTTTTATAAACTATGATTGTATTGGTGATGGCGTGACTTACCCCAAAGAGATGAGAGATATTAGGTAAATTGAACATTTTTAATGACAAACAGAAAAATAACTATTATCTGTTTAAACCATTCCTTATTTAAGGAACTCTTATTTTTACAGCCTGTGAATGAACATGAAGCAACCACAGCTTCCTAGGGTTTACTGCCAATCAGTTAACAAGAGGTTGGTATGTAAGGATTCGGGGTATAGGAACTCTACCAAAGCACTGCCTATATTAAGATAATGTATGTTTTTGTTCTACTTTCCCAGATGCTCAATAGTTTAATATCTCTTAAAAGTCAATTCTCATTAGAATTGAAATGGGAATCATTAAAAGAAAATGAAAAAATAAGATTTTCAATTTCTCAAGAGAAATTGGGCACAGAAGAAAAACAACAACAAGTAAGAATCCTTTGTACTGAATGAGCAATACGTTGCTGCAGGGCATGAAGCCAAAGAAAGGGAAATGCTCAGTTGGAGAGCAAAGGCCATGGCTCTTCTCAGAGGTGGCCAATCTGAGTCAGCCTAGCCCTAAATCACGTAAGATGGCCTGCCCACAAAGCGCGCAGAGGGAACAGTAATGACAGAGTGAGTTGAAGGAGTTCTGGGTCTATGGAAAGGGAGCTTTCTCAGTTTGGGTGCAGATACTGTGCTTAACCACCTAGCACCCCTCTACTTCTTAAAACCCATTCCACATGACTCAGGCCGGGCCACCCAAGTGCCCCATTTCTTTGGCCACAGTGATGGGCACAGTGACAGGAGCAGGGCCAAAAGAAGGGACCAGCAAGAAGGAGACAAGTCCTGTTTGCCAGAGCTCCCAGTAAAAAAATACAAACTTCTCTGGAGGAGTTGACAGGGATGTATTGATAAGGAATTGCACTCAGTAAGTTTATTTCCCAATAAAGATAACACAATTTAAGGGAAGGAGAAATTGAAAAATTAAAGCCTTATCAGCCCACTGTCTTTAGGTATAACCAGATCTCCACAGACAAGGTGAGTTTCCATTAAAATTATATATTTTTTAAATGTTTGCAGTTCAAGTTTGCTCCCTCCGTTTCTGAAAATAATCATTCCAAAATGAGAAGGTTGAGACCGAGGTCTCCAGATGCTAATGGTTATCTAACTTTTTGCTTTGGCCAAAAATATCTGGCCTCTTTGTATGACTCCAGCCCCTCTTTATCCTTATCCCTAACAGAATTCTAATCATCCTCATTACCATAGCTAAACACATCAGGTGCTATACTAGGAACTTGAAATGTATTTTTAATCTCCTTGAATCCTAGAACCCAAAGAGGTGAGTATTATAGTCTCACTTTACAAGTGGAGAAACTGACAGTCAAACAGGTCAAACCAATTGTCTGAGGTTCCTTCCTATCAGGTGGTGGAGCCAGGATTTGCCTCCAGGCAGGTCTGTGTCCACACTTCCAAGCCTCCCTAAAAACATGGCCAATTGTTATTAGTGTTCCTTGAAAATGACACCTCGGCCCTTTAAAATATAGTCTCACAAGCAATAGCACTGGACCCAGCTACCCACAACCAGGCTCAAATAGGAAACAGTGTGAGGTAAGTATAACATATACCCCAGCCACTCGCTCCGGGTTTTTATGACTGGACTGCCAAATCACTCCTAGCCAACTTTTCAGGAAATGTTCAGACACTTTCTCAGATTCCAGCTAAAACAGCAACTATGTGGCCCTGGGGAGTACAGAGCTCACAGGGTGGTAAGGGGATATAAAACTTGCAAACTTGAGGTCAGTGGCCTCACCTCTGGGGTGTGAAGCAGCAGCCCGTGAAAGATTAAAAACCGTCTGTCGGCTTGATCGCTGCATATCAAGTCCCTCCTTCCAAAGCACTTGTCCACATCACCTTGGACATCAACCCCATCCGTAAAAGGAGAGAAAGATTCTCCAAGTGTAGTTCTGCCTAGAACCATTGGAAAGAATATAATCATTTCAGACTTGAGATGGGGTGTTCATTCGGGGAGTTAAACATTAGGTCCAATTCAAACACAGTTAATGCTCAATAAATAGTTGTCATTTGGATTAGGCAGATGTTCTACAAAATTATTGGGATAGACGATATGGAAGAAAAGACAAGAATTTAAGATATTTTTTCCTCATTGGCAGGCTTCTTACATGGAATCTAAATGTATAAATTAGGAGTGTGGGTAACTGAGTCAGGCTATTACAAGATAAGAGTCTGAGCTTCCACACTTAGAATTGCCATGGCCCGTCCCAGGACATTTGACACTCTAATTGTCAATTACAAGTGTGAGTGCAGTGGTAGTGGTGGTGGGAGGGGATGTTACTCCTCAGACTTCCGGAGAAAGATTCTCCCTTCTCATTCTCCCACCCCCTCCCCGTTACTCTAACTTGGAAAGCCCCATCCTACTCAACCACACCTAATATGGAGGCTTCCATGGACACCAAGGTGGCACTGAAGAGCTAAAACACTAGTGCCCCGCTTCCCATCAGGGTTGACCACTGAGCAATCTATGGCACTGCCTAAGGCCAAATAAACAAGAACAAGACAAATGTCCATGCCCATGTGGTACAGGAGGTTTGCTTATTTGAAGCACAAGTGAGGACTTAAGAGATACCAGTCACCCTTTCTAAGAAACGAAGACAAAGAGGAGAGATAATCTGGTGCCCAACGACACACTTCTCCTTAAATTGTCTTTTGTCACTGTGTGTGGCTCAGCTTCCACAGAGTGGAAGAAAATAAGTACCTTGAGCACTTTTTAATGAACTTTCTCTGGGCCTTGCTTTCAGCATCTGTAAGTTTCTGAAGTCTGTCCCACTATAACACTAATTTATAACATTTTTGTAAAGATAGATGGTCTAACTATAAAGGAAGATCTGAGTCATGATTACATATGCAAAAAAAAATTTCAAGTAAGAAGAACTTTAAAAGTTATTTATCAAAGGCACCAACCTATTAGGGTCTGATTACACAATGTTATAAATTAGTACTAATGGGTAGGAGAAATGGCAGACAATAAGCCATTATCCATGGGAAGAGGGGGATGCACCAAACTTTACATGGCACCATACACACAGCTTCATCACACATGATGGATTCACCTGCTTTTCCAGTGCATCCCTCTAAATGTTTTTGTAGGAATCTTTTCTGACATCCAAGTGTCTTTCTTTTGTGCCCTGACTCCTCCAAAAGCCCTCAGTTCCCTGAAGAGGCTAGTTAAGGCCATAGGTCACCTGGAGAAAGGGGGTAGTCATTTGTATCTGTCAGGACCCAGCACCTGCTCTGTCCGCCCCCCCCCCCAGATCCCTGGTTGATAAGACTCTCCACCCTAGAACTTTCTCCCAATTCTCTCCTCCTACCTCCTTTTTCTCCTTCCCTCTCCTAACAAAATCCTTACCTTCTTTTCCAACATCCTGAGACTGCCAAGTAAAAATTTAACATTTTACTTAGAATTTATTTTTCTTAAGGTCTTAAATCTTATTTGGTATTCCTATCATCCCTATTTTATTTATAGCTCAGAATTTTATTTATAACTTCAGAAGTTATTGAAAGTTACTTGCAAAAAGAAGGAACATGATGATGATGATGATGATGATGGAAGAAGGAGAAAATGGTGATGAGAAAGAAGAAAAAGAGGAAGAAGAAGGAGGAAAAGGAGAAGAAATAGAAAAACAAAACAAAACCCTGTCCCTGGAATACATTCCCTTGATAAATAGAGATATTCCTATACTTCACTTCAAAACCACAAACTTAACAGTAGACATAATGTGTCCATAGGGCCCCCATAAATCCTGTCTCCCAATACCAACATCATAAAATGGTTGGACTATATTTGGACTTAGATGTGTTTGGATACTTATATATGAATGTAAGTATGACTGATGGTCTAGGAATTCACAACCCTTCAAAACACTGAACCAAATCACTTGTCTAATGGAGCAGCTCTCCTAACTCGGAGCCTGCTTGCCGTCTGGAATACATCTCTGGCTGGGAATGGCGGACAGAGGGAATTTTCCTCTCTCCCTTCCGCCCTGAAGGGCTGAATAAATAGACTCAGTGATAATTTCAACAACAACAACAAAAAAGCCACTTGAGAAAGTGGTAAAGTCACAAGAATTTAAAACTAGGATTTGTTATAATAGAGCAGTCCAACTTTGACTGTATTTCTAATCCAGTTTTATCCTATTAACAATGTGGCTACTCCATATATGGCAGAAATAACAGAGTTCAGTTAACTACAATACCGACTATGGGCAATTGCATATGTATTTTTTTTTTTAAAGATTTTATTTATTTGAGAGAGAGAGAGAGAATGAGAGATAGAGAGCACGAGAGGGAAGAGGGTCAGAGGGAGAAGCAGACTTCCCACTGAGCGGGGAGCCCGATGCGGGACTCGATCCCGGGACTCCAGGATCATGACCTGAGCCGAAGGCAGTCGCTTAACCAACTGAGCCACCCAGGCGCCCTGCATATGTATTTTTATGATCAATTATAACCCCTGATTCCCCCCCCAAATGTTTCTGAGGCAAATTATACCAACAGATAGATAAATATGAAGCTATTAATAGAAGTTGAAAGCAAAATCCCATACAGAAGGAAGGCAAAACACACCAAATATTAAAGTTAATAAATTAAAGTGATTGTGCATTAAACTCATTCCTGTCTTAGAAGCTAAAGGAAAAAGAGGGGAATGTTAGGTGTTTTATAATTCTTATATGTGAAAAAACAAAATTGCCTGTTTATTAGGGACTATAATCTTATTCATGGGGTTTGCCAGTCCTTTAAATGCAGAACCGTGGACAAGTTAAGAACAGTGTCCTTAACAGTAATCTAACAGATCATGAAGACACATTGTTCATGTTGCATTTTTCATTCTGAAGTTACAGTAGCAAAATACAATGCAGCATCTTCAATGTAGAAGTCAATCTGACAGGATCAAGGTAGGATTAAAACATCTGATTATCCTTCTCAAAAAACTAATCCCTTACTGTGGTAGCTAGTCTCCAAATATGTCCCCCCAAAATGCCTCCCCTCCCTGCAGACACATGCTGCTCCACACACCAAGAGGTAGGGTTTATGAGTCCATTCCCTTAAATCTGGACAGCCTGTGACTTGCATGGAATTCAAGGTCATACCACTCCAGGCTATGTTTGAAGAAAGTCTGGTAGCTTCCACCTTTGTGTTCTTGGGATCCTGAGCTATACTGTAAAAAGTGAGGCTATACTGCTGGAGAGTCCTTATGGGGAGGCCACGTGGAGAGGGAGACAATCTGAGACCATATGGAGAACTGAGAAACCCAGCCAACAGTGATAACACATGAGCCCATTTGAGCGCTTCCAGCTAGCCCTCAGCCATTCAAGTCAGTTCTGTAGTCAACATATGGGGTTAAAGCATGTGACCAGGTGTCAAGAGGCTATTGTTCAAAATTCTGCTCCAAGAGACACTTACCCTGGGCAAGACCTGGTAGCTGTACCTGTGGCTCAGTTTCTCCATTTGAAAAAACACACTCAGTGGCTCTAACCCCAGGGACAGGCCCAGGCAGGAAACTGCAAAGGAGAGCTTTAAAACCTGGAAAGCACCCAGCAGAGCCTGACAAGTGGCTCTTTGCTTCCTTTATTCCCCTGCTCTGTCCATCCATTTAGATTAACCACACCAAAGTAAACATGGCTGCAGGTGCCAGTCCATGGAACCAGAAATACACGTGAAGAAGTCATCTTGCTCACTCCAGCCCCATCAGACATTGTGGGAAGCAGAGACAAGATTCCCCACTGTGCCCTGTCCAAAATCCTGGCCTGCAGAATCATAACAAACAATAAAATTGTTGTTGTTTTAAGCCACTAAGTTTGGGGTAATACGTTATGTAACAATAAGAAAATCAAAACACTCACAAATGAAAATAGCTTGTTTCCTTGTAGTAGAGGGACTAGGAAGGGTTCGTTTCTCTTCAGTTTCTCATTCATGGTGCTGTAATGTTTTTACGTATAATTAAGGTACATGGAGGTATACATCCTAGGTGTGCCCTCCCGTTTGCCTTTCCTCTTGACCAAC
Organism: Zalophus californianus; assembly: GCF_009762305.2. Taxonomy (NCBI): domain Eukaryota; kingdom Metazoa; phylum Chordata; class Mammalia; order Carnivora; family Otariidae; genus Zalophus; species Zalophus californianus. The sequence continues at coordinate 90,070,514 of NC_045600.1, forward strand.
CAAGTGGTCAAGTGCTGCTCGTGTTACTTCTGGAACACTACTTGAGCCTCCTTTTCACCCCCTCCACCACTCAAGGTCACCATCTACTCTCACCCTGACTCCTCTATTAGCCTCCCAATCTCCCTGCCTCTGGCCTCCTTACCCTCTAAACCACACACTTGTGCCCAGAGCTGCAAAGGTCTGATATGTTCCCATCTTAGAATCATTTTCATCATCCTTACCTTTCACAACAATCAGATAGTAATGTTCTGTGTCCTTCAGTCTCTCTCCCACGCCTAACAGTGTCATGATCTATGGAAAGGCACACACGGTTGCATACTGCACAACTCCAGGGGACACTACATTCCTAGGCTACATTATGAACTGTTCCCCTTGAAGTTGTGCAGTGCAAACCCCACCCAACTGTACTCAGTGTCTCTCAATGCCTTCACACCTTTCGCTTCATGCTTTTTCCACTCAAATATTTCCTTATTTCTCTCCTCTATTTCCTCCAAGCTCTAATTTATATCACTCGCCTTACCCAAGGAAAATTGGCCAATCAAAAATTGTCTATTGAACGCTTACCATGTGCCCAGTTCCTCAGTATCCCTAGTGGTAAATAAAACATGAACTCTGTCTTCAAAAAGTTCTCAGCCCTAGTAGATGGTCACTTAATTTATCACATAGACCAGAGATTGGCAAACTTTTCCTGTAAAGGGCCAAGTAGCAAATAATTCAGTTTCTCCAGCTCTAGTTTGTCTCAACTACTCCACTCTGCCACTGCAGTATGAAAGCAGAAATAGATAATACATAAACCAGCCGGCATGGCTTTGATTCAATAAAATCTCATTTACAAGAACAGGCAGCTTGCTCCACAGTTTGACAACCCTGATAGACTTTCACTGTAGTCTTTTCTGAAGAATCCTGTTCCAACAGTGAGGCTTCCCTTTGTCATGTGACTGCATCTACCTTCAAAAGATGTTGAGTCTTTCCCATAGCAGTGATGGGAGAAGATTCTGGGGAAATGAAGATATCAAGAGTATGGGAGAAAGAAATAAACTTACCAGGCACAAGATTTATTATAACTGGGAAGCAGCAAGATAGATTGGTTAAAAGCACAGACTATGAGGCCAGATTTCTCAATGCTTACTAGTATATGTCCCCGGAGGAATTACTGAAACTCTGCATCCCTCAGTCTCCTCACGTATTAAATGGACAAGTAGGTATAATCTTTCTCATAAAGAAGTTATACATTAAATGAATTAATGTATGTAAAATGTAATACTGAATGATATATCCAGAACTTGCTAATCTTTACCATTTTTATTGCAATTTAATGTAAAAATTACATTATATTAAGGGTTCTGAGCTTATAAAAGTGGCCAAGGTAAAAAATGAAATGGGAAGAATTAAATAACTTGTCATGTTGGTAAAAACTTAACACATATCAATTTCCCCTGAAAAGAGAAACATCCCTTGCAACTCTAGTCTGAGAGAAAGTTTTCACCCAGGACATGAGAACAAGAGATTCTGAATGACATCATGAGGAAGAAAGTGTCCCACTCAGAGACATGGGCAATGCAGAAGGAGGGTACCTGTGATGGTTACCTGCCCCCCGGTGAAAGTTCAATTATAATACTAAAATATAATATATGTGCCATCCAAAGACCCCACCAACTCTGACATCCTCTAATTCTTGCTGTGTTTTATTAGTGTCTTTGTAGAAATGCTAGAGAAAGTTTCTTGTTTGACAAATATTAGCATATTATTTAGCCATACTTGGGATGTGTGAACTAACACGAAGGAATATTAGGAATTTTAAGTGGAATTTTACCAAAGTCTTAGTCCAGCATTTTGAAATGAAAAACCAAAACCATAACTAAAATTTATGGAGAAAGAAAATTCAATATTAAGAATTTGTCCTTAAAACTCAACCTTTGTGCACCTCAGTTCTTACAGCTGTAAAAGCTAATAAAAGACCCATCCCATAGAGATGTTGTGAGCATCAAATGAGTTATCATATCTAAAACACTGACAGCAGTACCTGGCACATAAATGTCATCTAAAAGTTACCTATTGCTGCTACAATTATTGTTATTTGTTCTTCCTTAATCCTGCACCCCATGCCGTCTGCTACCTTTCCATTGACTCCTGGTTCCCATGATGCATCTGATTCTCTTACCAAATGTGAAGCTCCCCCTAGGCTACAGGCTGGATGTCTCTGGCATTCCACAGAGCTAAATTCAGGCTGGCATTCAATCAAGGCTTCCTGAATTAATGAACTCTTTGAAATCCCATCTAATGATCAGTTAGTGTTAAAATGCTTTTGATAGGATTCCTGCCTTTGATGATTTTGTAATCTAATGGGAAAATCAAACTTAACAAGGCCTGCCATATAATTCAGGCCTGATATATTAATTGATTTCAGCTTTCTTAAAAAAATTTCATGGAAAAAAATTCTAAGTTGCTTGAATAGGCCCATTTGTTGGGTTAGTTTCTAGAAGCTAAAAAATTGTTAATGTAGTTTATTTCTATTTCGAGAAAATATTTAAAATCTTATTTTCACATTATAAACAAAGGCTAAGCTGTTTGGTTTGTTGAAAGAAAAAGCAAACAAACTCTCTGTAAATATCCTAATAACTGGTTCAGTATTTTGCTTGATAAGCGTCATTGGCATAATACTCTAATCTTTTTAATCATCAGCTACACAAGACAACAAAGGAATGTTTCAATGTTCTTTAAAATTCCTAATAAGCTTGGAGGGATGTCTGTGCTTCCATTTCCATGAGCTTCAACTTCATCTCACTGTAGGCTGATGTATGTTTTAATTAATTTGTGATACCAACAACTTAGGCATTTTGTAAACAACATCTATGTCTTAAATTCTGGAAAGTGAGTCACATAAATAAGTATTTTGTCTCCATCTTCTCATTTAAAATGTGCAATTGCTAAAAACTTCTGTTTAAGAATATCTTGGCGGGTGGGGGCACCTGGGTGGCTCAGTCAGTTGAGTGTCTGTCTTCAGCTCAGGTCATGATCTTGGGGTCCTGAGGTCCAGCCCTGCCTCAGGCTCTCTGCTCAGTAGGGAGTCTGCTTCTCCCTCTATCTCCACTCCTTTCCCCACTCACTCACACATGCTCACGGCTCTCTCTCTCTGCTAAATAAATAAAATCTTTTTTAAAAAAAGAATATCTTTTTCTAAATGATATTGCAATATTTTAGCCTAAGCTTTTCACTAAATACAAGGACAAACCATACCACTGCAGGAGTCTTTTCCCCATATTTAATTATTAACCTACCTGACTTCAGATGAAGTCTTAAAGTCCTCTTTGTAAAATAAATGGACTTCATAAACTCTACAGAACTTTTTCTGTGTTCCCTGTTCTAGTTCTTTATTTTAATAACAGACTTCTGTGTAATTAATCCCTTGGAGCCTGCCGTCACATAATCTACCCTGTGTACGAACTGTTCCATGTGTATTTTTCTGGTAACAAGACCTCTGGAAAAAATAAACAAATAAACAAAGACCAAAAAGAAAATCACGCACAAGGGCACAAATTGTGTGAAATACACCCCATCTCATACACTCATAAACCAGGCAACAAGGATAGAAATTCTCAATCCATCTTATCAGAGATTTGGGGAAAAGGAGTTTCACTCTAAAGAATTTTTTCCCTGTGACAGGAAACTGTAATATTACCTTATTTGAGAGCTAAGGCAATAAGGCAATCTTAAATAAATGGTTCCTAACTACTGCTATTCAAGCAGAGCTGTGTGTTGTTTTTTTTCTTAATTGAATTGTCTCCCACACTTTTTGCCTAATCACAGAAGTTAAGAATTTAGCTGAGAAAAATTCCTGTGAACTGAAATCTGAACAATAAAGCTAGGATTTTATTATTTCTCATAAAGTCATTTCACACATGTTAAGCAGTGCCCAAAGGAAAACTACTATACATTTATTATTTGAAAACATTTTTTAAACTTGCAAAATTCTCATTTCAAAATAGAGAAAAATGCAATTTTTGCAGAGTGAATGGGGACCACACTCATTCCATAAAAAAAAAGGATTTCCTGTAAAAACAGAAATTGGCAATTTAGTCTAAGAAAACACAGCGAAAGCTGGGAAGAAACTTGAGGATGCTTAAATTTCCACTGTGGAACAACTTCTGCTGCCCAGTGGGAAGGAAAAAAAAAAAAAAAAACACCTGCAACAGGATGGGAGGAGAAGAAGACAAGCTAGGACTACACTCCCGGAGAGGAAAAACAACGAGGCAGGTCCCTAGTCCATGAAGCAGGGGCGCTAACAGGAAAGGAATATATATATCCCAGGAAGAATACCAAGGCAAACTCTGCAGTCAGTCACCTGTCACATCAGAGAAAGACAAGAAGTCAGTATTTGTGGAAGAGACGAGACCAGTGCACGGGGAAATATTAGTGAGGTGCTGAAAGTTGCTGCCACCAACTGGGCATCAGGCAGACTTGGGGTTACAAATCACTTTCACGTCATTAAACTGTGCATTTCCATCAAAATGGCAAACAGGTTTTACTGTAGTCAAAGAGGTTAGTTTTGAAGCTGGTAATATTTTAACTAGCAAAAATAGAAATTTTAAGCAATAACTGGAAAAACGTTACACACAACTGCTTTTCCTGATGATTTACACAGCAGGGCATGGTTAAAAGACTTATTCATGTGAGACTGTAATAGCAATAAGCAGAGAGAATACCTTTTAAATGCTATTCAAATTCAAAATCAGAATTGGTACTTGTTTAAAATCTATGGGAAAACCTTTTATGCAGATATTCTACTTTTATTTGTGCCACATATAAATTTGCACATGTACACACACAGGCGGGTAGAATTTGGGAGTAGCAAAAAAAAATTAATATATCGAGAGAGCCATCATTAGGGAACTATTCTAGCCACGTTATGGGATCCTATACACAAGAGAATGCACAAGGTACATCCATATGAATGAACAGATGGATGCACGAAAGATATACAGAAGTGAGCAAGGTTTAGAACAGCATGTACAGTATATTTTATGCATTAAATAGGACACACACTATACATATACATACACATGTATATGTATATATTATGCATATGTATTTGTATATGTATATAATGCTTATAATAGATCTACAAAAATATACACGAAAATGGTGTCTGAGAGATAAGAGGGAAATTTTTTTAGTTGCACATCCTTTTAAATTATTATTTTTACCTCCCCAAATATACATATGTATATGTATATATATAACCTGATATGAGAATTCTAAAAATAAAAATTTATATTATGAAGATTCATTATTATATTAGTATGGGATATATTATACTGTAAATGTTAATTATAATTATTTTTTAAATCTTTATATATGTAAAATCTTACAGATAATGTGAGAGTGAGGCACACTCATAATTACTATTCTACTAATAACACCTTTTTAGGAAGGCTTTATGAATAGTTTGCAATAGCATAACGTCTATGTTAGTGACCAAAAACTATGAGGAACACAGAGAGGTGTTTCCCTATAATCATTAAAAAAGTAAAACCCAAGAGAAATAAGTGCTGGTGTGAGTAAAACTAGGCACATTCTGTTAAGCAACAATGTAAAGCTTAGTTTCTGTTTTCACACTGAGTTGGTGCCTCCCAAGAAAACAGCACTGGTTGGTGATAGCACATAGAGATGAGACAAATGTCTGGAGGGGCCTAACATCTCCCTGCAGACTTTCATCCCCAAAATTAAACCCCCCCTTCCTCTCTTTCTATAGTAGCAATGCCATCAAGCTTAGCTATTAAGATAATATATCTAACAGAAATATATATTTTTTAAGGAAAAATGTTAGACTAATGCAGGTCCTTTGAAGAACATATGAAAATCAGAGTTTCAGTTCATCTGTTGAACTTGCTTGCATGGGCCTTTCACACAGCAATGAATGTCTGCTGCCTGATCAGAATCAGGCTTAACATGATAAGCAAATTTCCTTTCCAACACTGTTGGAGTCCTGGATTTCTTTTCCACAAAGGCCAAGATGGAACTAAATTAATCATAACTATTTCCTGGGGCCAGAAAATCATGCATATTTTACCACAGCGCAAGGACTTGGCCATGACCATCACCTTGTCCCTCCCCTGGTCTAGACCAAGACTCAAAAACTGGTCCATTCAGTTTACTGAACTTTTTCTTCCTACACCTGGGCCATACAAACACAAATTTTCCTCCACATATATAGTTAAAAACAGCCCATAACAAAAAGGAATAAAGGAAATGTTCAGCCACAAAATCAGATTGGACACCATCACCTGGTGACTCAAGATCATATAATCAAGCGACAGAACTACTCAAAAAGGAGCAACAATGAGAATGAAAAGAACGTAATAGAAAACGTCTGTGTATGCATACTGTCTGGGCTCATTTAACAGACTCCTCCAAGGAGATAAAATGGATCATTTTAGTAAGCTTCTATGGAGGCTTGAATTTAAACAATCTCACAAAGACAGATTTTTCTTTCAATCTGAACAATTTTAAGGAAAATGTATTCCCACCCTTCTTCAATTCAGGGAACTGACAGTCCTTATACAGTCAACCTGCCTAATTTAAATATTTCCTGCTGAAACATTTCCTGTAATAGGGACTTAGGAAGCCAGTGAAATGCTCAATTGCATGTACATAACACATAAACCACTGGTTAAAAACACCACTTTAAGACCGGCCACAGAAGCATTACTACCCCAATGAAATGAAGAACCCCTTACAACCTGAAAGAACCCAAGTTCTCCAAAAATTTGCCCTGCTCTGCCTCCAGGGTAGACATCGGAAAGGCAGTATCAACCCGAAAATTCAGTCCCTAATTTTAGTAAGCATAACTCAGAAGAGAGCCAACCCTTGACAGTGTCTTCCCTGACTCTGTCATTAGAATTCCTTTCTTTCCTTGCTCCCTTACCAATAGAGCATCTGCAAAGGTGCCCACAAGGCAAGCACTTTCCCCTAAACACAACCGGAATTGGTAAGAAGGGGAAGGAACGGGCTTCTCTCCGTCTCTCAGTCGCAGCTCCTCCCCTTCTTCCTCAAAGAATCCTTCTCGCCTCCAAAAATCGGCCGCGACAATGGCCCAAGATTCCTTCTAACCATGACATCGCCTCTAAAGCAGAAATCTTTAAAGAGCAGAAGCAAAGTGATTTAGCCTTGAACGGGGCGAGGGCTGGACACCCCCTGCACTTCTAAGGTGCCCCCAGGAGATCTTGTCAAGGATCCTTCTGGTGTGGAGAATCGACCCTGTCAGTTCCCTCCGGATCTTGATACTCGGGAGAAGAGGGAGGGGAGACCCACACCAAAGGAGCTGGCCCGTTCCATTACCCTTTAAGCGCGTCGTGTCCGCCGCCGCCTCTTCTCTTGGCCCGGCTGGCTCTGGTTTCCTTCACGTTCCCAGCCTCCAAATTGGCGTCCGCCCCATGGCTCGTGTAGGACGCTAAGAGCACAGTAAATCCCAGGACGACCTCCAGCAGCCCTCCTCGCCGCATGATGCCGAGCGGCCGCCGGCTCCCGCCGCCTTTCGCCGCGCCCCGGGCTTGATCCGCGGCCGCCGCTGCGCCCTGAAGCGCGCCGCGCCGCCGGGGTCCCGCTCTCCCGCCGCCCGTCCGCCGGGCCGGGCTCCTCCCGCCTTCTCCAGGCGCTGCTCCCACTTCAGGCGGCCCCTGCCAGCTGCAACAGACAAATCGCCGAGGCGGGGGAGACGTTCAGGACACCGGGATGCTGAAGCCTTGGGGTCCCCATTCCCGAGCCCAGCCCGAGCGCCGCCTGCGCGTGGCGCAGTTACTTTGGGTAAGTGAAGACCGTTTGGTCCACAGCTGGCTGAAAAGCCCAGGCCCCCGCCGGCCGCGGCTCCAGCCAACCTCTCGGCCTCCCGGACGCCGCCTGAAAAGCGCGTCGCAGAGTACCCATGTCCCGAGCGGTTCTAAACCCCGGGGCCAATTTGCTGGGTTTATTATTATTTTTTTTAATGGCACAAAATACGCGCGATGCGCGCTTGAACGCCCCAGCTTCCCTGTCTTCGCCAAGCCGCGGGGCTGGAAGCCTGCCGCGCCGTCCCCGGCCGGCTCTGGGCGCTGCCACCGCCCGCCGAGCATCTGACACGGAGCCCGACACCGGGAGCCCCGGGCCAGGAAGCTGTCAGGCAGGGGAGGGCTAGCGCCAGCTGTGGACGTTCCGGGACAGCCCCTCACCCAGTCCCTGTCCCTGCCCTCAGCGCGGCGCAAACGCAAAAGCCTCCGTGGCTGCAGCTCCAGCCCCGGTGGCCGCCCGACCCCTGATGGGACCCTGGCTGCACCCACTGGAGAAGCGGTGGCTCCGGCTCCCGAGGTGGCGGCGGCTGTTCCTCGGTCCTGGCCGCAGCAGCCGCTGCCCCGCTCCGCCCGCAGCTGTCCCAGCTGTGGCCGCCTGTCCGCCTGTGGCACCCACAGTCTCTGCCGCGGCTCCCGCGGCCCCCTCCTTTCCCCACCTCTTCAAGTATCGTCTGCGCAGCGGTTTCTCGCGAGAGAAATACTTTTTTAAAAAAAAGAAAGAAAAAGAAAATGACACCCCCTCCTACATCCCCCTCATCGCCACCCCACCCCTCGGCCCCATCCATCCTCCCTTTCCACTCCCCTTTGCCAGCCACTGCCTCGGCGCGGGGGCCTCCCTCGCTCGCAGGATTAGCGCAGCTGGGAGAAGGCGGAGGTGATCAGGTTCTGCCCGGCCTGGGATTTTTCCTTTTGGGGTGAGGAGCTGGGGGAATGGGAAGAAGTGGAGTAGCGGGTTAGCTCTCTCTGCCGCTGGGAGGTCTAGACCCGAGATTAGCCTCTCCGGTGATCTGGGAAGCCCGGCGGGCGCGGAAGGCTGTGCCACCTGCACCAAGAACGCACGTTGGAGACGGCGGCCCCGGAGGCCCCAGCGACCCCGGCGCGAGGGGAGACGCGTCCTCACTGCCCGCGCCTCCCTGGCGCCGCCTCGCTGCGCCTCTCCGGCCCGGCACGCAGCGGGGACCTGAGTCCCGGAGGCTGGGGCAGGGCGCGTCGCGGGCCATGGCACCGGTAGCTACAGGGGCTGGTGTGCGGGGGTGGAAGGGGTCTCCGACGCTGCCACATGCCCCCTGGGTGTCGAGTGCCCACTTAGGGCACTGCTCTTCTGAGGCTTAGGTCAAGCCACCCAGGCTGATCCAAGATGCTGCAAGTGCCTGAGTGGAATCCCTCTAATTCACAGGCCTGTGAATGTTGGAAGTGAAGATTTGGGATGGGGGTGGTGAAGGGATGGTCCTCCTGCCCAGCCTACAGCTAACTAAGATTGGGCTTCTCCTAGCTCCTAGACAATCCTAGTTCACCTCCCCAAACACACACACACACACACAGCCTCTCCAGGACAAGCAAGGCACAGTGTCTTTGGAGAATACAGTATTTATGGCATCCTTATATGGATAAGGCTCAGTGTTGCCTATACTCTGTAAAGGCTTGGGAGGGCAGGAAATCGCACCCTGGGCCCTGGCCGCTGTAACTGGAGACCCCAGAAAATCCCCGTGTGGCAGCCACAGCCGTCAAGCCAGAAGTAAGAGCTCAGCACAAACAGGAATCCTGTTGAAGGGGGCTTTCCTTATTTGCAATTGTTTGTGCCTAGATAATAGGGTATAGGGACCTGGGCAAGTTATTTAACCTCTTTCCGATTGCCAGATGGAAATAATAATGTTGACCACACAGAGTTATCATGGCCATGATGAGCCTGCTGAACAATGACAAGTGAACTTGGAAGATTGAAAACAGTGAAACTGTCAAAAATATGAGCCCATTTAAAGTCATAGTTCTAGAAGTATGTGGTGCTTAAGGTCTCACCTGTAAAACTTCTCTTAGCAGATTTATGAATTGGAGGCTTGGTCACACACTCTTGGTTGACATTCATCCAAGATGTAAATTTACTGAGCACCACCTATGTACCAACTGGTGCATGACTGAACCTGGCTCCATGGTGAGCAAGGCAGAAATGTGTTTTCCTTCACACAGCAGATAGTCTACAGGGAAACTTAACTTGAAAAAAATAATGATCCAATTGTTAAATGCCAAGAGGAAGAAATACTGGGTGCTTGCTTCAGGATATATAACAGGGGGATTTGACCTAAGTTGGGACTGATCAGGGAAGGCTTTCCTGGGGAAGCGATATTTAACTTATGTCCAAACACTTAACTGGACTTTACATATGGTAGTGGCTCTCAACCCTGGCTATACAGAATGACCTGGGACCTTAAAAAAACAAAACAAAACAAAACTGACAGCACGAACCAGCCCCCAGAGTTCTGATTGAAATAGCCTCGACTGGAACCTTGATGTGGGCATTTTTTGTTTTTTTTAAGCTTCCCAGGTACAGAAAGGTAAGGGAGTTGTTCGGACAGGGAAGACGATCTAAGCAGAGGAATCATGGCTCAGGAGAAGCACGGCTGTTGGAGATCCAGGAAGCTCCCACAGTATTCTGGACTGTTCTTCGCCCTCTGAGGAATCTGGAAAATCTGCCCACTTTCCCTACGCTCCAGCAGCATGTGAGACACTAATCTCTCTTAGAATCTTCCATTTGGTGACATGATGCACAGCAGCAGCTGAACACAGGCTTTTCTAAGGCTTCTGCCCACAAAACAAAGAGCAAACCTGGGTGCCCTGGAAGCCCCCTTCCAACATTTCTGAACAATTCTATTAGGTACTCCTAACTCAACTCCAAACTGCCTTCCCAGGTTTTATCTCTAAGGGAGAGATTTAGATTAAAGCTTGCTTCCGGCCTGTGCCCTTTTTTCCCTCCGCTTTTCCCCTTGGCTCCCCACTTCAGTAGAGCAGAGGCTTTCTACTTCCTCTTCATCTTGGTTGGGAGCTCCACACCCCACACACCGCCCTTTTGGGGCAATAAGTCTCATGGCTTAACCAAAAGGGGGTAAGAGGAAAAAAAAAAAAAAAAAACCCTGATCCCTAGAAGACAAACGCACTTCTAAATATGTAAGAAATATCCCCATTATCTAGGCAATCTACATATATTAGAGTAGCATGTTACCAGGAACAAAATTTGGTTAACAAATACAGAAATTCATGTCTTTGCAAAAAGATTTTCTTGATGCCAGTTGATCCAGGAGCCACTCTCTTTTAAACTCATTACAGTTTATAATACTGTTTGTAAAATAAGTCCAGGCTAGAATTCCCTTGTTCCTCCTCTGCATTTCAAAGGATTCTCACCCATTGTAAGAGTATCTTCTCAAATTCCTGTTGTTCATGAGGAATTTTTGCTCATGATGTCTCTCTTGTTCGAACTTCATTGCACCTAATTGAATCAGTCACTTAATGTATTAACTGTAATACATAATTAAAGTATGTTTGTGTGTGTCAAGCACTATGTCAGGCATTGACAATGAGAATATTTACATATTGTTTGGGTGAACTATAACTTTTTTCTGTAATTATTATACTGATTCTCCCTAGCTGGATTACAGACCCTTAAGGACAAGGCTGTATTCCTTATTCAGGGAAATTTGTACGGTGTCCTGAAAACTGTTACAAAAGATAACTACTTTGTTGGCTGCTGTTTGATCATTTAGTATTCTGGCTTCCAGACCACTCTCATTACTCTATATCTACTGAATAAATATCTGTGTCAGCAATCTCAGTCTACAAGAAAACTAACTCTGGATAATTTAAACAAACAAAAAAATTGCTTAATGTATTATCAGGTTATGAGATGGCTCATTGAACCTGACTCTGGAATAAAATGGGAACTCATGCAGTTCTGGGTAGAGGCAGCAGAAACAAATGGAGAACCTCTTCAAGGTAATACTGTTTGTGTGAATCAATTCCAACCATTTTCATCCTTCTGCCACTTCTCTTAGGGTTCACATTCAAAGGCTAGGGTCCAACTGGCCTAGCTAGTTTAAGGAACCTGCCCACAGTACTAGTCAGGGGATGATGGAGCATCCTGATGCATGGTCCTAAAAAGATGCATGCCATGGGAAAGGGGTTACTCCATAAAGGATGACCAAAACACTATTACCCAAAACTGGGGGCATTTATGCTTGTCAGACACACACACACACACACACACACACACACACACACACACACACACACACACACACACACACACACACACACACACACACACACACAAAATGTCCGGATGTCCCTGTACCACCTCAAGAGCTTTCAAGGACGTTTAGAGTTTACTGAGATAGAGCATTTCCAAGAGCCTAAGAAGAATACTCTAAAATCAGATTCTAGGTCTTTTATTGAAAACTAAAGCATTACTTTGTGAAATGAGTTAACTAGAACTTTCATGTAGCCCCAATTCTCTCCATTGATGGTGGCAAATAGATCCTTTATAATACAACCAGTCATAGCATCAAAAACTAGCTTTGGACTCACAGTGGAATACTGCTCACATTGTAGAATTTTGAACTTACAAAAACAGAATGCATATATAACAGCTACCAGAAACCATACCTACTTACATCAGACAAACAATACCAAATCACATACATCACCTCATTTAATCCTCACAATTTTTATGGTAGATTGAAAAATACGAGCACAATATTTCTTATCATCTTCCATCAAGAAATAGAGACTATCAGGTGCCTGAGTGGCTCAGTCGGTTAAGCATCTGCCTTCAGCTCAGGTCTTGATCCCAGCATCCTGGGATTGGGCCCCGAGTGGGGCTCCAGTGCTCAGCGGGGAGTCTGCATCTCCCTCCCCCTGCTCTAGTGCTCTCGCTCGTTCTCCCTTTCTCTCTCTCCCTCTCTCAAATAAATAAAATCTTTAAAAAAAGAAGAAGAAGGAGAAGAAGTGAAGACTATTTCCCTTTGAATCTGATTTGGTCTTGAGGCTTCCCTTAACCAATAGAAATATGGTGGAAGTGACGTTGTATGACTTCCAAGGCTAGGCCTTAAGAGACCTCGCAGCTTCCTCTTTTGCCTTGAGATGGGAGGGTAAACATTGGCCTCAAGATGTTAGGGCCCTAAGATAGCCATGCCTTGAAAAAGTCCAAGATGAAAAACTGTCTCAACTAAGCTGAGACCCTCACCAAACTGCCAGCTAAATGCAGCTACAAGCGTGAGCTCAGTAGATCAGCATAATTGCCCAGTGAACTCATAGAATGAAGATATCGTTGTAGTTTTAAGCCTCTTAATTATTAGGATGGTCTATTATACAGGAATAGATAACTAATACAAACTTAGGAGGGAAAATATTTCTGTCTCAATTTTAATAGATAAATAAACTCACATTCAGAAAAGTCAAGAAACTCGCTCACATTCATAAAACTAGTACTAGAGGCAGGGCGAGGTTCAGAACCATGCCTTTGACAAGTCAAGGGTACTCTTCCTTTCATCACCACTACCTCGTCCACCTGGCACAAAAATGCCACTCAAGATCTAGGGTTGATGTAGATGGTAGCCACTCCCAATATCCGTAACACATGGTATTATTATGGATAATTCATTCCTTGAGCTTCATCGCAGTCTGAATGTACACTGCATCCTATGTGAGAGCTCCATTCACTGAATGCTGCAGTCACTAAGCTCTCCCCAGGAAATGAAAGGATCCTAACAGCTGCTCTAGTCAACTTCCCTGCCTCTTGGCTTCAGTTTCTAGTTCCTACTCATATAGAACAATTCCTTGTGTATAGCAGGTATTCAATGAAGAGTTGTTGAATGCACAGACGAATATGTGAACTTCCTTTCAAGATGGTTATACGATGGCAACCTAAAAACCTCACCCATTCTTCCTTATCACTCTGTGTGTTGAGGAAAGCCTTAAGGCTCCCACCTACTGATGGAGCCCTGCAACATCACATTGCCTGGTTGTGCTTTAGACGTTCCATCTTGGGAGGTAATAGGAGTGAATGGGTCTTGGCTTTGAAAAAGAACTGAAGGTCACGTTAAGTTGCCTGCTTGCTAGCAGAGTACTTCTATATATGTCCCATTTATTATTGTTTTTGTTGTTGTTGTTTAGTTCATGTATTCATTTAACCAACTTCAGTTGAAAGTCAGGCACAATATGCTAGCCATTGTCAGAAGCTGAGGATTGGACTGTGAAGGAGCTGCCATATCTCCCGTGAGAATCACAAGGTCTAGGGCATTGGAAGAGACCCCTTTAGTGACAACTACCATTTCTCAAGCCTGGGTTATGCGAACACTGTGTTCAGTGGGAAGTTAGTAATGGTCTTCCCTTTTACAGGTTTAGAGAGTTTGAGTTTAAGGAAGGGCAGTTTAAGTTGACATAAATAGATATTCCTTTTAAAGAAAATTTGTACATGTTTCTGTCTGTATTTATACTCGGGCTCCTAAAAATTCCTGCTTCAATGTAAAATTCTGGCTTTGTGAGGGGGAAAAGTGAAAAAGAAAAAAAAAAAAAACTTTAAAATGTATGCATGCTATTCAGCAGGGAGGCGGAGGTCGGTAAGCTGGAACTGATGTTCCAGAAAGCTGACCCTGATCTGGATTACATTCAATACAGGCTGGAATATGAAATCAAGACTTACCATCCTGACACAGCAGGCAAGCTGTCACCACTGAGAAAAGAAGAGAAAACTGCGGCAGAGCAATTAAAATCTTTCATGTCAGACTTATGAAGAAATGGACTTGCAAAAGGGAATTCTAATGGAGAAGAGATCTATCCCAGAAAGATTTAGGAAGATGTCTTGTTAGCACTTGATGACTAGAGGTGGGGGGAGGGAGAAGAAAAGATTTGGCTGGAGTGACTGGATAATGATGCCTTTCACAAGAGAGGGGACTATAAAAAGGGCAGATATTATAGGAATAAAGTTTAGCCAAAAGGATGGAATGGGAATAAAGAGACTTAAAAATATATATGCATACACACTTAGTCTTATAATTTCGAGCAAGGAAGTCACATAACTCTATTTTGCATCTGTTTTTGTGTAATTGGGATAATACGGATGTCCTGACCTATCACGAAAGGATATATGTGCTATCAGTCAGATGTGAATGAGCATGCTTTGGAAGTTAAAGGATAGAAAAAATATTTGTATTACATTATATGTATGTATATAATTTTACTTTTGAAAATTTTGATTATAGATAGTGGTCACATTATTAATGAGACTACTAATATGTGACCTATCGTCCTCCACAAAAGCTAACTTTAGTAATAATAAATTGGCTTTTCTGTGAAAAAAATAAAAAATAAAATGTATGCATGCTAGAGAAGGAATGTGATTTTTTTCATTTTAATTATTTTCAGAGGTTTTCTTCTAGAAATATTTGAGCTATTTCAAGAAAAGGGCATTTTTTGTAAGTATTTTCCCATAATCCCACCACCCTCACACAATTGTTTTTATTTATTTATTTTTTTGCTTCCCTCTCTAGTCTGTGTCCATATGGTGCGATTTATACAGTCTCACCAAGGTGTATGCATGTGTATAGTTTTGGGTTCTGCCAAAGAGGGAAGAGAATTTGTTCAGCACTGCAGTGTTTAAACTTCACATTTTGCAGATGAGGTTCCTGGGTGAGGTTTGCCTAGCTGTACTTCTGGCAGAAAGCATGCACAACTGTTAAATTATGTTATTGAAATAACTTTCATTACCTCAATCCCCCAAAGCAAACAGTTCCTCCCCACCCAAAACAAAAGCTCTGCTTCCCAGACTTCATTTCATCTGTGTTTGCCATGAGTTCTGTGACCCACCCTGGTATTCCCTGTCATTTTTTTTTCTACCAGACATAACAGATACCAGCTCAACAGCAGAGGGGAATAGAGAATAAGACCTGGACAACAAGAAAGGACATAACATTGCAGCTGTCACAAATTAAAAACACCTTCTCCCTCAGCTCCATTCAACAGCATTTGCCGAACACCAGCTCTGTGCTCCGCAGTATGGTAGACCCTGCAGAAGCCACCATAGAGTGTCAGCACTGGGTCCTCCCAGAAAGTTTACACCCTCTCTCAGGAGGGAGACATCAAGTGCCTACAGCAGAGGTCAGCAAACTTTCCATAAAATGACAGTCACTAAATATTTTAGGCTTTGTGGGCAGAGGCAAAAGAAAGCAAATTTCCACAAAATTTACTGACAAAAATTAATATTTATGGGCACCAAATTTAAATATCACATAATATTCACATGAAACAAAATACTAGTCTTCTAGAAGATAGCAGGAGAGGAAGAATGAAGGGGAGTAAGTCGGAGGAGGAGACAAACCATGAGAGACGATGGACTCTGAAAAACAAACTGAGGGTTCTAGAGGGGAGGGGGGTGGGGGGATGGGTTAGCCTGGTGATGGGTATTAAAGAGGGCACGTTCTGCATGGAGCACTGGGTGTTATGCACAAACAATGAATCATGGAACACTACATCGAAAACTAATGAGGTAATGTATGGTGATTAACATAATAATAAAAAAATTAAAAAAAAATACTAGTCTTCTCTTGGAGTTTTTCAACAATTTAAAAGTGCAATAATAATTCTTAGCCTGGGGCGCCTGGGTGGCTCAGTTGGTTAAGCGACTGCCTTCGGCTCAGGTCATGATCCTGGAGTCCCGGGATCGAGTCCCACATCGGGCTCCCTGCTCAGCAGGGAGTCTGCTTCTCCCTCTGACCCTCTTCCCTCTCGTGCTCTCTATCTCTCATTCTCTCTCAAATAAATAAATAAAATCTTTAAAAAAATAATAATAATAATAATTCTTAGCCTGCAGGCCATATAAAAACAGGCTGTGGGATGAGATGAGGCCCCTGGGCCATGGTTTGCCAACCCCTGATGGAGAAGACCGAAGCAAGCACAGAAAATGCCTGGGATTAGCCGCAAAATGGGTGGCACCAAGACAGAAGTCCAGGGAGGAGAGAGGTAGGGTGGGGTGGGGTGGGCTTGTCCAGTCGGGAAGACTTAATGGAAGAGATGGGATTTGAGCAGTGCCTTGAAGGGAGGGTAGGATTTGGCTGCCTGAAACAGTCTGGGAGAACATTCCAGCGGAACCGATGAGCATGAGGCAAAGGCACAAAGGGAGGAAAGATCATGGGCCAAAGGAGACTATGAGGTGTTTCCCCATCCTTCACTGTGACATACCTCTAGCTCTCCAAGGCTTCTGTGACACGCCCTGGGCCCGGTGCTGATGGAGGGGAGGGGTCCTGGGGGCTTGTGGGAGAAGGCCTTTAAATGACCATGATTAATCATGTTATATGAATATTTACAGTACTCATCACCCAAGCTTGTTGGAAACACTGAGATTGGATCAGTAGTTTAAAACTGATAGAGGACAAACTAGACTTTATTTTTCTTCATCAGGAGACTGTTCAGGTTTCAATTAGTCACCTATTTGAAGGAATTTCTGTGGACAGCTAGCTTTTCTCAGGATCTTAATAATATTCTAATCATACCAGAAAATGCCACGTGCCCTAACCCAAATTTTCATGGTCAATCTCAAGGTCTGAATCAAGTTAGGAATGACAGGTAGCTTTGCTTAGTGACATTTATTTTTTCCTACAGGTTTCTGTTTTTACTTTCAATCTGAATTTTCTCTAAGAAGTTAGTAATTAGTGGATACTAGTAAATACTGGATACCTTAAGAAAAATGTTCTTCCTGGCTGACTTTATCTATTCCCATGATTTCACCTCCTTCTCATAAAATGCTACTAACTCCCAGATCTGTATCTCCAGTCCAAATATCTCCCTAGAGCTTCAAATTTAGCTGCCCAAGTTCCTGCTGGGTGTCCCCACCTCATCCTCCCCCCAGGCTGGGCCGCAGCCTCCAAGATCATCCCCAAAGATCTCCACCTCTTGGTACTCATGCCCTTGGGTAATCTCCTCCCCTTGAGTGTGGGCTGGACCTAGTGACTCACTTTTAGCAGCTAGAGGGTGGCAGAGGTGTTGAGATGTCACTTGTGATATTAAGTTACAGAAAGACTTGGATTTCATCTTGCTTGCCCTTTCTTGCTCTCCTGCTGGGTCATGTTGCTGGAAGCCAGCTGCTGTGTTCTGAGCTGTCCTATGGAGAGGCTCTGTGGCAAGGAACCAAGAGAGCCCAACAGCCAGTGAAGACCCAAGGCCCTCAGTACAATAGTCCTGGATGAACCCACTTCTGCTAACAACCACAGGTGAGCCTGGAAGCCTTCCACTGAGACCACAACCCCAGCCAACAACTTGACTGCAGCTGCAAGAGATCTGGAGCCCAAGGCACAGAGCTGAGCAGTGCACACAGAGACCCACAGAAACTGAGATAATAAATGTGTGGTGTTTGCAGCCACTAAATTTTGAGCTAATTCATTCCACAGAAATAGATAACTGATATAACAGCAAACTCCCTAAACCCGTTCCTTCCCCTAAATTCTCTGTTTCTGTTGCCGGGAACTGCCATATATCCACTCACCTATGCTAGACATCCTTCATTTGTGTTTCTTACATCTACAAAAGCTCGAATGCTTTTGTATTTTTCAATCACAATTGACATGACTTAGCTGAAAATTTGCCTCCTGTGAGTTCCAGCTGGAAATCAAGCCATTTGTGCTACATAACATGCTGCAGCAGGAAATTTCTCTATTTCTACATGATTTTCTGCTAGCAACGATATTAGTGACATCATATTATATAACTTTCCACAGATAATCAACCCCTGGGAAGTGTCCAGAGTGATAGAATGGGAGAAAGGAGAGCCTGGGAAACTCTAAAAAACGATGCCTGTAGCTTGAACGTCAACTGCAGAAATAGGGATGGGACAAGCATTGAATTAGAAGACAAATGTGGGTCCTGGTCTGGGCTTCACTCCTAATCTGCTGTGTTCTTGGCAATTCGCTTTACTTCGAGAGGCCTCAGTTTCCTCTTCAAGAAAACGAGGGGGTTAAATTTCAGTGGAAAGCAGAGCCCTGGGTGGGTTGCTTCAAGATGAACTAAGGAGCTTGTCAAAATTCAGATTCCTGTCCCGAATACTTACACCATGCTGATTCAGTAGGTCTGAGATGCGGCCTAGAAATCTGTATTTCTAAAGTGACCAGCTCCCCGAAGTATATCCAGGTATAGAAATCCTTAACTTTACCCTCTCTAAGCAAATTTGCAATTCTAGTGCTATAATTGCCAAGTAGTTTCTATTTTATGCCAGTTCTACTTTGCGTGTACTTTATATAACATACAAAAGATTAAAAATTTATAGGATGATTTTGTGTGTGTGCATATATGTGTAAAGGGGTTCTATGCACAATTTCCAAGGTATGTGGGGGTGGGGGTTTCCTCACAACACCAAGGAGCAGTTCTTGGACACCAGCTAGGTGTCCCATAATTCAACTCACTTCCGACACTATCTACCAGAGATAGCATCATATTCCAAGGGCTAAGGACTCAGTCTCATGAGGTGCCCTCCACTTGAGATGCCAGTCACACACCCACTTTGTTATCTGTGCTTCTGGCCAACCGACTACAGACTGGAGATTCCAACAACCCCCTCCTTGGGTTACAGGTTAAGGGCTCACTCCTATAAGACTGCCCCCTCCCCTTTAGGTGCCAATCACAAGTCCAAGTTGTCACCTATACTTCTGACCTAACAGCTATAAATCAGACATTCCATCACCCTTCTTGGGTCTAATTAATCTGCTAGAGTAGCTCACAACTCAGAGAAACATTCTACTTACTAGATGACAGGTTTATTATCAAAACAGATAACTTGGGAACAGCCAGATGGAAGAGATGCAGGGGACAGGGGGTGGAGCTTCTATGCTATTTCGGGGTGCACCACTCTCCCTAAATCCAAACTAGCTAGAGGGTGGAAGCTCTCCAAATTCCCTCCATTTTTTTGTGTTTTTATGGAAGATTCATTACATAGGCATGATTGATTAATTCATTGGCCATTAGTGATTGATTCAACCTCCAGCCCATTTCTTCTCCCTCAGGAATCAGGGGTTGGGACTAGTAGTTCTACCCCTCTATTCATGGTTGATTCTACTGGCAACCAGCCCCTATCCGTAGGTGATTTCCAAAAGTCATCTCATTAACATAAACCCAACTGTGGTGGAAAGGGACATGTTATGAACAACAAAACACCCATTTACCTTTTTGGCTCTGAAGCTTTAAATATTATAAAAAATGATGCTCCCATTCCTCTCATCACTCAGGAAATTCCAAGAGTTGTGGAAGCTATGAGCGAGGAACTGTGCACAAAGACCAAATATATATGAGAAATATATTTTGGTAACTTGAATGACAAAATATATATTTACTAGAAATCATGATATCCCATTTTCTCCCATTTTATCTTCTTCCAAAATCCTAATGGATCTCTTTGCATAGTGCCTGGAACACGTCCACCTCATTGGGATACCCACCGGCGACTATGACAAGTCTATTGGAATTGGGTGAAGAGAGACACAAAGGTCCAGGAATACCAAAGATTAACGGGTTAGCAGCTGGGTTTCTTATACTCATCCACAGTACTGCTTGGTATTGCATGGAATAATGAGAAGTAAAAGATACTGGCCAAAAAAACTTATAAACTAGATGGGTGTGTGTGTGTGTGTGTGTGTGCACGTGTGTGCATGCGTGCACACACACACAAGAATTAGCTAGCCCTTCTTCTCTGAACCCGAAAGCCAATCTCAACATAGTGTCACATTTTATTTGTTCAAGCTGCCACAACAAAATACCATAGACTGGGTGGCTTAGATAATAGACATTTATTTCTCACAGTTTTGAAGGCTGGCAAGTCCAAGATCAAAGTGCTAGCCTAAGAAGCCACTGTGGAAAACAGTATGGAGTTTCCTCAAAAAGTTTAAAATAGAATTACCATATAATCCAGTAATTCTTCTACTGAGTATTTATCCAAAGAAAACAAAAACATTAATTCAAAAAGATACATGCTCCCCTATGTTTAGTGCAGCATTATTTACAATAGCCGAATTATGGAAGCAGCCCAGTATCCACTGATAGATGAGTGGATAAAGAAGATGTGGTATCTTATACATATATCAATATATATACATATATAAATATATATTATACATATATATAAATATGTATACAAACACAATGGAATATTACTCAGCTATAAAAAAGGAATGAAATCTTGCCATTTGCAACAACATGGATGGATCTGGAGGATATAATGCTAATTGAAATAAGTCAATCAGAGAAAGACAAATACCATATGATTTCACTCACATGTGGAATTTAAGAAACAAAACAAATGAACAAAGAAAAAAAGAGACGAACAAACAAACAAGCAAACACACCAGACTCTTAAGAGAACAAACTGATGGTTGCCAAAAGAGAAGTGGGTGGGGGAATGGGTAACACTGGTGAAGGGGAACAAGAGTATGCTTATCCTGATCACCACTGAGTAATGCATGGAAGTGTTGAATCACCATATTGTACACTTGAAACTAATACAACACCATATGTTAATTATACTAGAATTTAAAACTAAATAAATAAATTTTTAAAGTGCTGGCCTATTCAGTTCCTGGTGTAGGAGCAGAAAACTTTCCTTTCTTCCCTTCTAGGTTCTTTGGCTGGCCTAAAAATTAAATTCACATAAGATAGATTAACAGGAAAAAAAATTTAGTTTTGTATGTACAGGAGCTACATAAAAAATATGAAACTCAAAGAAGTGATACATCTTTTAGAGAAATAATAAATTTGTGAAGAATTGACAACAAAGAAGTTTGGACTTGGGGTAGTAAGTAAGTGAAGAAGCAACAAGGTTTGTTTACACAATTTTGACCCTAACTTCCTTATTTCTGGTGGTAAGGGATGACTTGTACCCTCCTGGTTCAAGGAGGGTACCTTTCACATGGGAGATTTATTTTCTGCTTTCAAGGGGACTAAGGAAGATCAGAGTGTCCTTGTACCAACTGTTTTTTAGGGAAATTTAATTTAAAATAATATGCCAAAATGACACATTTCGGGGTGGCATATTCCGCTCCCCTCCACTGGTAAGGGCCATATCCCCTGGCTTACAGATGGTGACCTTCTCTCTGCATCCTCATATGGCAGAGAGCAAACAATCTCTCTCTCTTCTTCTTCTTATAGCCACTAATCCCATCATGGGTGCCACATCCTCATGATGTCATCTAACCCTAATTACTTCCCAAAGATCCAATCTCAAAATACCATCACACTGGGGGTTAGGACTTCAACATATGAATTCTGAGGGTACAGAAATACTCAGTCCATAACACACACATACACACACAAGAAACAGAACCTGACTTAATGAGAAAACATCTGATGCAATCTTCAATAAAAAGTTATGTAAATCCTTACTGAAGTTCTCTTGAGGAGGTGTAAAGGGAAAATTGTGCCACACCACACATGGCAAGACTTTCTCTGCTGTAGAAATCCTTCCCTCAACTCCTCTTTTCTCTTTCTCCAAATCTCTCAGATCAACCACTTCACCTACCCTCACCCTGGTTCTCTTCCTCTCCTCCCTCCACTCTCTCCTGGGATTCTTCAGCCTACCTCCCTGTCCACAAGCCCTTTGGTTGGGTGGAGTTACTTCTCCCTTCTCTCAGCTTCTCCCATGTGTTCCACAAAAGAAAAGGTCAGCCTGGGATTCTCCTTCAGTTGAAGGGTGACACAGGGTCATAGATATGTCTAATATAATATTTTTAACCTGTACACTGTGAAAATGGAACCAACATGCTTAAATACTAAGTAGGTAGAGAAGTGGAGATCTAGATGTTCAGAGGAGAAAGTGAGAACTCTACGCCAGAGAGGCCATGGAGGAAAGAAGAGATGAGGGAAAGGTTGAAAACTTGTGACAATCTTTTACAGGTGAGTAGCAGAGCCCTTCTCTCCCATGGGAAGAGGAACTCTCGTACAGGGAGGGCCAAAGACAGGGAAGTATACCACCTGTTTAGAAAATGGACAAAACCAGGTGGCCTATAAATGGGAAGAAGAGTGAAAGACGAGATTAGGAAGTGGAGCCAGAAGACTGAGGACTTAAGGAAATATACCCCATTAAAGAATATAGAACATGGGAGTGACATGATTTAGAAAATTAATTCTCTGTCACTATGCTGGAAGGACGGAAGAACAGAAACCTTTTTAAGAAAGGAGGTCAGGAAGCTAATGCAGCCTCTGGGTCTTAGTGATGAGGGTGAGCTCCAGGGATGTGGCAGCACACATGAAACAGAATAGAAAAATTACTGTGTGATTTCATGGTAGAAGCATCACGGCTGGGTAAATGACTGGATATGAAAAGCAATGGAGAGGTGAAGCCCAAGATGACAGTGAGACTTGAAACTGGTTGGATGGGGGATGACCAGAAATGGGCCTGGAGGAGGAGAGAAATTGGGAATGTGGAAGGAAGAAGATGGTGAGTTTGATGCTTGTTACATGTGGAAGTTCTAAAGACAGCTCAGCTGAGCTGGAGTAGCCAGTAGGCAAAGGAGATGCAGAGGGTTGTTTTGGAGAGACTGGGGGTTTAGACTGGTGAGCGCCTGTAAGAAATTATATTTACCAGGTAATTAAAATTGAATTTTCCTATAGTTTAGAGTTTTGATTCCTAATAAACATGCAAATCGACCTGGAAAGGATAACCCTGTTGTTAACCAGCATTTGTCCTTTGAGTTTCAGATATATTCTTGGGAACCGATTCTGATAACAAGAAGGGTAGAAATTTTGAGTAACTAAATAGGAAAGAAGGGATACCCTCTAGATACTAGAAACAAGACTCTGCTTCTGGCAAATACCAGGAGAAAAAAGACCTGCAAACCTCCATTTGTGGTCAGAATTTTGGGAATGACTAAGAAACTACACTCATGTAATTGTATTCACTTCTGGATGATTTGTGAATGATAAATATTATAACTGCATGTGGATATTCAAATGACATCAATAAAAGAAAGCTTTGCGAATGTTTTTCATTCTTTTAAGAGAAGACAATTATTTAAAACCTGTCTCCAATGTTTATAGCAGCATTATCAACAATAGCTAAGTTACGGAAAGAGCCCAATGCCTGTTAACTGATGAATGGATAAAGATGTAGTGTATATAAATACAATGGAATATTACTCAGCCATTGAAAAGAATGAAATCTTGCTATTTGCAATGATGTGATGGAGCTAAAGAGTATTATGCTAAGCGAAATAAGTCAGTCAGAGAAAGACAAATACCGTATGATTTCACTCATGCATGGAATTTAAGAAACAAAACAAATGAACATCAGGGGAAAAAAAGAGAGGCAAACCAAGAAACAGACTCCTAACTATAGAGAACAAACTGAGGGTCCAGGGAGGCAAGGTGGTGGGGGATGGGTTAAATAGGTGATGGGGATTAAGGAGGGCACTTGTGATGAGCACTGGTGTTGTAAGTGTTGAATCACTAAATTCTACACCTGAAACTAATACATATGCTGTATATTAACTAACTGGAATTTAAATAAAAATTTGGAAAGAAAAAATAAAAATTTTAAAAAATCAAAATAAAACCTGTTTATAATCTGCAATAACAAATTTACATTTCCAGAGTTAAATCTGTAGCTCTTAACTTATGATTTGAGAATACTTTAGAATTACTCTCTTGATCAGGAACCTAGAGGTTCCTGTTGTTGATTTTAAACTAGAATGTTTTCATGTGATGCTTCAGACCACTAACCTCCAACTTTTTACCCCCAAAGTCTCCTTTCATTAATATTTTGAAAAGATTTTATTTATTTATTTGAGAGGGAGAGACAGAGATAGCGACAGAGATAGCGAGAGAGAACACAAGTGGGGTGGAGGGGGTGAAGCAGCTCCCTGCTAAGCAGGGAGCCTGATGCAGGACTTGATCCCAGGATCCCGGGGCTACGACCGGAGCCGAAGGCAGATGCCTAACCAAATGAGCTGCCCAGGCACCCCTCCTTTCGTTAATTTTTAACCAGAGACCTATGCTTGAAAGGTTTTCTCCATATTTACTGAGTAAAAATAAATATCCATTTTCATCAGTCTAGGAGCCCATCAGCACAAAATAACCAGCATTAGAAAGCAAAGTTGATTATCATTAGTTAGCCGACTTATCACTGCTTCCAGGACAGACATAGTTAGTAGGCATTGTTTGGGCCCTTTCCACATCTACTCTCTCCCCTTGGCCCTCACTAAATTTCAGATTGGCTCTGTAAATCTCTTGCTATTTAACACCTGCTTTTGCTCAAACTTTATCTTACATTCAAAATGTCTTTTCTCAGGGTGCCTGGCTAGCTCAGTCAGCAGAGTATGCAACTCTTGATATTAGAGTTGTGACTTCAAGCCCCATGCTAGGTGCAGAGATTACTTTAAAAAAATTAAAATTTAAAAAAAAAGTGTGTTTTCTCTTCCAAAGTGGATAATGCTATTCTATGTCAAGATCTCCTCTTCCGAGCCTATGCACCCATCCTTCAGTTGCTGGGAACGTTAACTGCTAACAGTGCATAGCCACAGCCTTAACTGAACATTACCTTGGCCACAGGGAAGCACACAGCCCAAGGTGACACCTCCTTCCCAGGGTGTAGTCCAATATTTTCAACATTCCTAAAAGCCTGTTATGGATAATATAAATTCAGCACTCTTCAAGATAAAAAGAAAGAAGACACAAATTACTCTATCAGGAATAAAAGAGGGGACATTATTAAAAATCCTACAGACAGGGGCGCCTGCGTGGCTCAGTCATTAAGCGTCTGCCTTGGGCTTGGTTCCTGATCCCAGGGTCCTGGGATCGAGCCCCACATCGGGCTCCCTGCTCGGCGGGGGGGCCTGCTTCTCCCTCTCCCACTCCCCCTGCTTGTGTTCCCTCTCTGGCTGTGTCTCTCTCTAGTAAATAAATAAAATCTTAAAAAAAAAAAATCCTACAGACATTAAAAGGTAATCATGAATAAATTCATGCCAATGAATTTGGCAACATAAATGAAATGGAAAAATTTCTTGAAAGGCATAAATTATGAAACTGATATGTAAGTAATAGAAAACTTAAAGAGACTTTATAGCTACTAAAGAAATTAAATTCATAATTAACAATATTCCTACAAGGAAAACACCACGTACAAATAGCTTCGCTGGTATAGTTTATCAAACATTTATGAAAGAAATATTAACAATCCTACAAAAACTCATTCAGAAAAAAAAAGAGGAGCAAACACATCCTAATTCATTTTATAAACTCATCATTGTCCTGATACCAAAACCAAATAAAAACATTACAAGAAAATAAAGGACAGGTCAATATTCTTTAGAGTTGTGGGGGCAATAATCTTCAACAAAATTTTAGCAAATTGAACCAAGCAATATATAGAAGGGAAAATGTATTATGAACAAGTGGAGTTTATCCCAAGAATGTAAAGTTGGTTTGACATTCAAAAATCAATGCGGGGCACCTGGGTGGCTCAGTCAGTTGAGCATCCAACTCTTGATTTCGACTCAGGTCATGACCTCAGGGTCATGAGATAAAGCACTGCATTGGGCTCTGTGCTCAGCGTGGAGTCTGCTTGAGTTTCTCTCCCGGTGCTCCTACCCCACTCTCTTTCTCTCTCTCTCTAAAATAAATAAATATAACTTTTTAAAAAAATCAATGTAAATCTCCATATTAATAGATTAAAAGAGAACACCCATCTGCTTGTCTCAAGAGATACAGAAAAAACATTTAACAAAATTAAACACCAAATTATTATAAAAGCTTTCAGCAAACTAGGAATATAAGGGAATGTCCTGATAAAAGGGATCTATGAAAAAAACTACACTAACAACACCTTTAATGGTGAAAGACCAAATGCCATCACCTCTAGATAAGGAACAAGGGGGGGTAGTTGATCTCACCACTTGTATTCAGTGTTGTGCTGGGAGTTGGAACCAATGTTATTAGGTACAAAAAAGAAATGAAAGACATACAGACTGGAGAGAGAGAGAAGTACAATGGCCATAGACAAAGTGATCATGTATATAAAATATACTAAGAATCTATAAATAAGTGACTACAACTGTAAAGTAAATTCAGTAAGGACACAAGGCACAGGTCATTATACAAAAAGAACATTATAATTCTACTTGCAAACAAAAAAATATTGTAAAATGGATTAAAAATTTTTTTAAACAATGCCATTGGGTACTGTACCTTTAGTTTGGCTGAATAACCTCTTACTGGACTCTTCTACCATAACAATAAACTCTGGAGAAAAAAACATGAAAACAAAACAAACAATAATAACAACAAAATTATCTGGAAGACTGGACTGTGAACAAAAGCAGGTTCTGGAGGGAAAATGACACCTAAAGGAAGGAAATGGCACAGGGTGTATACCCTATTTCTTACAACTTCAAGTCTAAAGACAGACTGCAACCAGCATTGTGCAGGATGACTAAACCTTTAAGAGAAAAGTCACAGTCTGTCAGGATTAAAGAAACAGAATACAAAGTTTGGAGCAACTCAGTTGCTAAAAATGAGAGTGGAATCCCAAAAGGAGTACACAGAGATAGGGAGCTACACATTTTGTGTATATACTCATCCCAAATATCTGCCTAACCCTTGAATTTGCATAGGTGGGCAGATTGCAACCAATCCAGTTAAGGATGTAAGAACTGAGATACAATTTGAATTACTGCTCAAGAGACAGAGTCCATAGTTTGAGTACAGCAAAATTAATTGCCTGTTAAACCAAACAAAACCACAAATCTCTCTGGAGAAATACAATAAAATTGAAAGTCTTCACAACTTAAAATTCACAATGTCCAAGATGCAATCCAAAATATTCAACATGCAAAGAAACAGAAAAATGCAAGCAATTTTCAGGAAAAAAGACAGTCAATAGAGATAAGCCCTGAGATGTTCTAGATGTTGGAATTAGCAGACAAGAATTTTTAAAGTAGGTATTATAATTCTGATCAGTGAAGTAAAGGGAAACATGCCCATAATGAAAAGGCAGAGAAACAGAAATTATAAAAAAGAACCAAAAAAAAAAAAAAGCAAAAACTAGATGAACTGAACTTAACAATAGAATTGAGATGATAGAGAAAAGAGTCAAGAAACTTGAATATTAATCAATAGAAATTTATCCAGTGTAAAGATCACAGGGGAAAAGGCTGGAAAGAAAATTAACAGAGCCTAAAGGATTTACCTTATCAACATCTAACAGGCGTGTATTTGAAGTTATGTAAGGGGAGGAAAGAGAAGAGACCAGAAAAATTTTTGAATAATAGTGACCACAGATTTTCCTACTTTGGAGAAAGTTATATTTACTGATTGAAGGTAATCAGGAAATCCCAAGAAGAAGAACAGATATGAAGAAAACTATGCTGATACTACTGAAAAGCAAAGATGAAGAGAAAATCTTTTTTTAATTTTTTTTAAAAGGTTCTATTTATTTATTTGACAGAGAGAAAGCACGAGCAGGGGAAGGGGCAGAGAGAGAGAGAGGGAGAAGTAGGCTCCCCACAGAGCAGGGAGCCCGATGTGGGGCTCGATCCCAGGACCCTGGGATCATGACCTGAGCTGAAGGCAGACCTTTAAATGACTGAGCCACCCAAGCGCCCCTTAAGAGAAAATCTTAAAAGGAGGTACAAAAATGACACATCATGTACCAGGGAACAATGACACAGTGAATATTGACCTCTTATCAGAAACAATGAAGGCAAGAAAAATCTGGAATAATATCTTTAGAGTACTGAAACAAACAAAAAATTGTCAGCCCCTAAGTCTATATCCAGCAAAAATATCTTCCAAGGCCAAATAAAGACATTTTTTGTTAAATAAATCATTTAAAATACTATCAAAATATGAAATACATAGGAATAAACTTAATAAAATATGTGTAGGATCTGTACACTAAAATTATAAAACATTACTAAAATAAAGACCTAAATAAGTGGGAAGGTATTAGTTTATATCTTGAAAGACTCCACATTGGTAAGTCAATGCTTCTTAAATTGGCCTAGAAATGTACAACCTATAAACATAATCCCAATTAAAATTCCAGTAGAGTTTTATTCAAAAATTGAAAAACTGATTCAAAATTTTTAGGGAAAATACAAAGGACTAAGAACAGCCGAAGAGTTTTCTGTTCATTAATTTTATCAATTGCTGAGAATGGGGTATTGAAATCCCCAACGATAAGTGTGGATGTGTCTACCTCTCCCTTTCAACCTAGTGGTGACTGGCACTGCCTCCTTATTTCTTGTGGCTTCTGGGTGGCCATGGAGACTCAGTTGACCACTGGACTCTGTAGACACTACCCTGGCATAGAAATCAGAGTACCATGTGCTTCCACTGGGCAGGAAATGGAAGATCAGCTTCCCACTCGGCCCTGCTGATACCCACTGGGGGCCTGGAGCACATAGTTTGTTTTTGTGGGATAGGGGAGAGGGGTGTGGTTTCTCCATTGGTGTTTGGATGGAGTAGGGCTGGTATTGCCTAAAATATTTTGTTGTTAGGCCATCCTTTTCCCAAACTTTGGCAAGGGAGAACAGAGTTATTTGTTACCTACTTGCCAGGGGAAGGTTGGGAGCTGTTTGTGTCTGCACCTGTTGGCCATCTGGGTTGGAGATTTCTGCAGCTCCTGGTTCAAGATATAGGAGAGGCTATAGGGAAACCCAGAAACTCACCACCTTATTCTTCCTTAAGGCCTGAGGTCCTAGGCAGCCCATCTTCTTTTTTCTACCTTTCAGAGTCTTCCTAAGCTCATGGTTGTGTTAAATGTACAAGGGTTTAAACTAAAGGATAAGGGGCGCCTGGGTGGCTCAATTGTTAGGCGTCTGCCTTTGGCTCAGGTCATGATCCTGGGGTCCTGGGATCGAGCCCCACATCAGGCTCCCTGCTCAATGGGGAGCCTGCTTCTCCCTCTCACTCCCCCTGCTTGCATTCCCTCTCTCGCTGTCTCTGTCAAATAAATAAAATATTTTTTAAAAAATTAAAAAAATACATTTCACAAAAGATTATATAAATAGCACATGAAAATATGTTCAATATCATTAGTTATCAAAGAAATGCAAATTAGAACCACAATGAGATCACTATACACTGGAGGACCTAATTAGTTTTATTGGGACCTATCAGTTTTATTTATACAGGGCTGATCCTGCACCCAATATGATACATTGACACAGATTTGGGATCTGTAACTTCCAAGAGCAACAAGGCCCTAAAGCTCCAAAGAATATAGAAGAAATCTCTAGGTGAACCTCAGTACTCCATTACTTAATCTCCGTACAGCTTCTAGTGATGAGATATATGCAACCTACCAGCTGAAAACAGAAACTAACTGTCCTTTTTTAGGACCTCCCTACTCCATGGTTACCAGAACATAATGTTCTTTTCTTTTCACCTCAGTTTTGTTGGCTGCTTCTCAGAAACAAGTAAGTAAATGAACATGAAAAAGAAACTACTTTTTTCATATACACGTTGCCCTCCTTATCCGAAAGTAGAGCATTCCTATGAAACTTCTCCAAAGCTGAAGTGGTGTAAAACAAAGAAGCAATCACCATTAACTTATACAGAAAAAAAATTTGACTGTTCCCAGACCCAAAAAATAACTTCTTCTTAGGCTTTTCTGATATTTCAGGACACATCTTGCTAGCAGATGCACAGAATAAATTGAGATAAAGCACAGATGCTCACAGACACATGTCAAAGCTATGGCAGCTTGATGCTGAGATGCTGGGTATAGTTCCCGGGGAAGGAGCTTGGCAGTACCACTGTCAATGCTGGGGGTGTGCTGCCTCTGTAATGGCTCATAGCAAAGCAAACGCTGAACACTGTTTTTGCTTTTCACCTTTTTTCATAAAAGCGAAAATCCTAAGGGGCGTCTGGGTGGCTCAGCCCGAAACCAACTCAGTTTCAGCTCAGGTCAGGATCTCATGGGTAGTGGGATCAAGCACCAAGATTGGCTCCATGCTCAGAGGCAGGTGGGGAGGCGTCTGCTTGAAGATTCTCTCCTTCTGCCCCTCCCCTCATCCCTCGTGCTCTCTCTAAAATAAATGAATAAATCTTTAAAAAAAAAGGCAAAAATCCTAAGATTTCTTTCAGTTAGTGAAAGCAGGTACTAATGTAGGTCTTTCGTAAAAGTGAAGTGGGGTAATGCAAACTTTCAAAAAGTGGAAAATACCTGTAGAGAAGTGTGAGCCTCAAGAGAATGAGAAGACAAGCCACAAACTGGAGAAAGTATTTGCAAATGGCCTATCTGATAAAAGATTGTTACAAAGGACTCTTAAAGTTTCACAGTAAGAAAACGTACAAACAGATTTAAAAATTTAAAACATCTCACCAAAGAAGATACACAGATGGCAAATAAGCATATGAAAAGATGCTAAACATCATTTGTCATCAGGGAATTGCAAGTCAAAACAACAAGATAGGACCACCCACCTCTGAGACTGGCCAAAACACTGACAACACCAAATGCTGGTAAGGATGTGGAGCAACAAGAACTCTCATTCATTGCCGGTAGGAATGTAAAATGGTACGGCCACTTTGGAAGACGTTTTGGCCGTTCCTTACAAAATTAAAAATACTCTTGGACTCTGAGAAACAAACTGAGGGTTCTAGAGGGGAGGGGGATGTGTGGATGGGTTAGACTGGTGTTGGGTATTAAAGAGGGCACGTATTGAATGGAGCACTGGGTGTTATATGCAAACAACGAATCATGGAACACTACATCAAAAACTAATGATGTATGGTGATTAACATAACATAATAAAATAAATTAAAAAAAAATTAAACATACTCTTACCATATAGTCCAACAATCATGCTCCACTTGGAAACTTACTCCATACAAAAACCTGCACATGAATGTTTACAGCAATTTTATTCATGATGGCCAAAACTTGGAAGCAACCAAATGTCCTTCAGTAGGTGAATGGATACATCCAGACAATGGACTATTATTTATCACTAAAAAGAAATAAGCTATCAAGCCACTGAAAGACATGGAGAAATCTTCAATGTTACACCAAGTTAAAGAGGTCAATCTGACAAGGCTATATTTTATCTGATTCCAACTATATGGCATTCTGGAAAAGGCAAAACTATGGAGACAGTAAAAAGATCACTGGTTCCCAGAGTTTAGAGAGGAAGGAGACATGAATAGGTGGAGCACAGAGGAATTTTAGGGCAGTGAAACTATTCTGTGTGATACTATAATGATGGATACATGTCATTATACGTTTGTCCAGTCCCAGAGAATGTACAACACCAAGAGTGAACCCTTATATAACCTATGGACTTTGGAGGATTATTATGCGGATTATTATTTGGTCAATGTAGGCTCATCAATCATAACAAATATCCCACTTTGGTACAGGATATTGGTAGTAAGGAAGGCTATGGGGAGAGGTGGGGGTTAGGAGATACATGGGAACTCTCTGGACTTCCCATTCAATTTTGCTATGAACCTAAAACTGCTGTCAAAAATAAAGTCTTTGGGGGTACCTGGGTGGCTCAGTTGGTTAAGCATCCAACTCTTGATCTCAGCTCAAGTCTTGATCTCAAGGTTGTGAGCTCAAGCCCTGTGTTGAACTAAAAAGAAAAATAATAATTAAGTAGTCATATATGTGTGTGTGTGTGTGTGTGTGTGTGTGTGTGTGTGTGTAAGCCTGAGCAAGCAAGATAATATTCCTGATGTACTCTGCCCAGGACATCCTGCTAGTCACTGCAAGTCACATTCCGACAACAGGAGAAGTAAGTAGAACTTAGATGGTGAGCTATATGGGCCAAGAAAAGAAAATTTTCCACACTTCTTTCCCTACTCTTACCTCAGTTCCTCCACTCTCCATTCTAACTTTTCGAGTCCCCCAAATTCCACAAGATTCATTTATTTGTAATTCATAGGGAGAATATCTTAAACATTAATAAATACCTTTCTTGTATGAGGGTATAGATTCAGCTCCTTTGCTAAGACCAGGTTTTGATAAGGGATCCTTGGCTGAAACATTACAGATAAGCAGAAATGGAAAGAAGAGGGAAGGAGAAAAAGACCACAGAAATAGAAGACTGTATGTACTGAAGACAAATTTTGAGACTTTCACCAAAGGTAAGACCCAATTTAAATTAAAAAAAAAAATTTCATAACTATCTGATTTCAAAACAGTGCGATTGTTAAAATGAAGAATTTCTGAAAACAGAAGAATGTTATAAAGTTCTCTGCTCTTCCCCCAGATTTCTGATCCTGGGTAAATTATTTAACTTCTCTGTGAACCAGTTTTTCCCAGCTATGAAATAAAGACACTGCTTGCTTACTGCCAAGGCCATTCCTGGAACAAATCATGGTAGTGTGGTCCCACCCTAAATATTCTGATATAGATGAAACCTAATTCAAGTGAATATTAAGTGTAGCTTTGAAGGAGGTAAGAAATCAGAGAAAGGCAATGTGCAGCCTCAGGGGAAGACATGAGCTCAAGGTATTGTATAGCTGGCACTTCTCATGGGAAACATGTAGGCTGATTATAATGTAGTTGGGTTTGTTACTAAAGCAAGGTAATACACACGCCCCGGCTTCACTCTCTTTACATTGTCCTCAAGTCATAACCACGCCCCTGGTCCTGCACTGATTTGTCCCTCTCCTGAGTCCCCCAGGGTTCTAGGCTATTACCAGAATCTTCTGTATCTCAAAAATAGATTTATCAGCCGAAGGGCAATATAAAATTTAATTAAAAATATCTAAGGGTTTTTCATAAAAGGTATCTTCATCAATTCGAGAAGTCACTATTGTTTGGAATTGGTAATGGAAATAACTTAGTTGAAAACTGAATCAGAAATGTGAAAAACCAACATGAGAACCTACTTCAGAATGCAAAGGAAAAAATTTTTCAGAGAGAGAGATGAGAGAGAAGATAACGAGCAGGGAGGACAGGAAAGGGAGATGGACGCCAAAAACTTGTTAGCGTTCCCAAGAGAGAAATGAGAAAACCTGGTACAGAAATAACCACCAAAAATACCACTGAGGAAAATTATCCTGAGCTGAAAAAAAAGGGGAGTGAGCAAATCAAAGGGATTTACCTTATTTTAGGCTAAATAAATAAAGGGGAGGCTTGCACATCACAGAGAGAATGAGTAAATAAATACCAGAGAACATGAAGAAGATATGTCTTAGTCAAAGTTCCCCAAAAAGCCATGTGATACAAAATCCTATTTGTGAGCACTTTGCTGGGGAATGTGAGCCCAGGGAACAGAAGTGAAAGAGAGGGGTGATGTAGGGTGTAGAATGCATTTGTTACCTATTGTTGTATTACAGATGCTCCATTAGACTCCAAAAGTTTACTGTTTAAAGTAACACATTCATTAACGCACAGTTTCTGTGGATCAGGAATCCAGGAGCAGCTGAGCCCAGCGCCTCTCAGGCAGAGTCCCCTGTAGAGCTGCAACAAGGTGTCTGCTGGGGCAGTGGTGGGACAAGGTGCAATGAAGGTCCCTTGGGGGTGGACTGGGGGAGGATCTGCTCCAACTTCACTCAGGTGGGTGTTTGCACCCTTCACGTCCTCACTGGCTATTGGTCGATGACATCTGTTCTTTGCCATATGAGCCTCTCCACAGGGCTCACAACATGACCTGTTGCTTTCTCCAGAACCAAACCCCCAGAGGGAGAGAGAGAGCAAAAGAGGGCAAACAAGATGGAAGTCAGAGTCTTTTTATAATCCAATCTCAGAAGTGACATTCTATCACCATTGCCATATTCTGTTTTTAGAATAATCACAAGGTCGGGCACCTGGGTGGCTCAGATGGTTAAGCGTCTGCCTTCGGATCAGGTCATGATCCCAGGGTCCTGGGATCAAGTCCCGCATCGGACTCCCTGCTCAGCAGGGAGACTGCTTCTCCCTCTGCTTCTCTCTCTCTCTCTCTCTCTCTGTCTCTCATGAATAAATAAAATCTTTTAAAAAAATAGAATAATCACGAGGTCCAGCCCATAATCAAGGAGAGAAGATTACCCGAGGGTGTGAATACTATGAGGCAGGAACCCAGGGGGCATGTAGAGGCTGCCTACCACAGCAGTACAGGGAAAGAGGGAGAGTCATGACAGGATGTGTTAGCAAGTGGACACAGAGCACGATGAAATGCTTCTCAGAACTGTATCCAGGAAAGGAAAGGAAGGAGCATAGATTCATTAAGTTTTGCCCCACAAGGCAATAACTCTCATTCCTCTAAGCACAGGCTTAGGGCGGGCTTTCCTGGGAAGAAAGTGTGTGCAGGAGGTGAGAGATGCATGAAGCAGCCCTGGGACTGTCTTGAGGGAGAGGCTGTGCCACCACATCTGCATGAAGCTGGAGGGAGTCTGCATGGTGTGGGTTGCCCCATATTAGTGAGACAGAGAGATCAGAAGTGTTATGTAAGAGCTGTCTGACATAGTCCGACCTCCAAATATTGAAGTGATAGAAACTGAGTCTTCTAGGAGTGCCTAGATGGCTCAGTCCATCAAATGTCTGACTGTTGATTTCAGCTCAGGTCATGTCTCAGGGTCATGAGATCAAGCTGCATTAGGCTCTGTGCTGGATGTGGAGCCTGCTTAAGATTCTCTCTCCCTCTCCCTCTGACCCTCCCCACTCCCGTTTTCTCTCTATGAAAGGAAGGAAGGAAGGAAGGAATGAAGGAAGGAAGGAAGGAAGGAAGGAAGGAAGGAAGGAAGGAAGGAAGGAAGGAAGGAAGGAAGGAAGGAAGGAAGGAAAGAAAGAAAGAAGAAAGAAAGAAAGAAAGAAAGAAAGAAAGAAAGAAAGAAAGAAAGAAAGAAAGAAAGAAAGAAAGAAAGAAAGAAAGAAAGAAAGAAAGAAAGAAAGAAAGAAAGGAAGAAAAGGAAAAAAAAAGAAAGGAAGAAAAGGAAAAAAGAAAAAAAGAAAGAAAAGAAAGAAGGAAGGAAGAGAGGGAGGGAGGGAGGAAGAAAGACAAAGAAACTGGATCTTCTAGCTTGAGGACTCAGCACAATCAAACTTCCAGACTGTTATAAATTACCATATCCCAGTCCCCCTACACTTTCCATGATAACAGTGGCTTCAGTAACTGCGGGACAGGTAAGACATAAATGGACATATTGTATTTAATAAGTAGGTAAGCATCGCCATTATTTACTTAAACTCTTCTTGACTTTAACTTGATAGCTCATCTTTGTCATGTCTTCAAAAGCAATATACTTCTTTATGTTCAATTTTTACCTGGATGTTTATATTACATCAAGAAATGTCATAGGGGCACCTGGGTGGCTCAGTCAGTTAAATGCCCGACTCTTGATCTCAGGCTCGTCCTAATCTCAGGGTCATGAGTTCAGGCCCCGCATTGGGCTCCATGCTAGGTGTGGAGCCTACTTTACAAAAAAAAAATGTCATAGACTCAAAGAATTTAATGGC
This sequence comes from Zalophus californianus, assembly GCF_009762305.2. Lineage (NCBI taxonomy): Eukaryota > Metazoa > Chordata > Mammalia > Carnivora > Otariidae > Zalophus > Zalophus californianus. Next base: position 90,106,739 of record NC_045600.1, read on the forward strand.
TAGAAGAAACTTTAATTAAAATTCATTTAATTTAACCTCCTCTTTCCCGGCAGAACTATGCCTCAACCACTGAAATCAAAATATATATATATTTTATATATATATATATATATATAATTTTTAGATGTCCAGATATACCAATTTTAGATATCACTTAGTGACGGATTTTTAACTATATATCTGTTTTCATAATCTATATATATAATTATAATTACATCTATATATTCCCGAATATACCTGTATCTACACCTCTATCTCTCCCTCCCCCTCTCCCCCACCTCCTCAATCGAGAGATTACCTGTTGGTGTTCCACCTAAAATGATCTCTTTGAAACAGGTTGAACACTTTTTGCAACCCTTTGAAAAAAGAACATGTTCAACATAAAAATTTAAAGAATTAGATAAATTTAGTATGTGTTGTTACAGGAATTAGTCTTAAAATAGTTATTAGAAGTATTAGGGGAAAAAGTCAAGGGTGAGTTCTGGGACCAAATGGCCAGATGCCTGGTAGCTGCTTCAGAATAACCCCCGAGGGGAAAGGGAGTGTGGGTAGTGGTAGTAGAGAAGCAAGACTGACCATAAACTGATTATTGTTGAAGCTGAGTAATGCATGCATGGGGTTCACATTGCCATTCTATCCCTTTTCCTTACGCTTTAAATTGTCCATAATAAAAATATCTTAACATACTAGTACACCTTTACCTAGTGATTTCAATTCCAGAAATCAACCCTAAGGAAACACTCAGAACTAAAAAACAAATTTTTAAAAATATTTTATTTATTTATTTATTTGAGAGAGAGAATGAGATAGAGAGAGTACATGAGAGGGGGGAGGGTCAGAGGGAGAAGCAGACTCCCTGCTGAGCAGGGAGCCCGATGTGGGACTCGATCCCGGGACTCCAGGATCATGACCTGAGCCGAAGGCAGTCGCTTAACCAACTGAGCCACCCAGGCACCCTAAAAAACAGATTTTTATATCAAAATGGTCACAGGATCCTCATCTCAGTATTTATAATATTGGAATATTATAAAGAATCTTGTTGACTAACAAAAGGGTAATAGTTAAACATATAGAGATAGAATCATATATTATATGATACTTCTATTAAAAATCATGCCCTTAATAATTTGGAAAATATTGGGCGCCTGGGTGGCTCAGATGGTTAAGTGTCTGCCTTGGCTCAGGTCATGATCCCAGGGTCCTGGGATCGAGTCCCGCATTGGGTTCCCTGCTTCTTGGGAGCCTGCTTCTCCCTCTGCTTCTCTCTCTCTCTCTCTCTCTCCCTCTCTCTCTCCCTCTTTCATGAATAAATAAATAAAATCTTTAAAAAATAATAATAATTTGGAAAATACTATATAATAAAAAGTTAAATATATAAATATAATACATATATAAATATGTAAATATATATATGCCAAAAGAAAACACACATCAAAATATTATCATTGTAGGGGCGCCTGGGTGGCTCACTTGGTTGGGCACCCAACTCTTGGTTTGGCTTGGGCTGTGGTCTTGGGATCAAACCCCACATTGGGCTCTGCACTCTGCCGGAAGTCTGCTTGGGATTATCCCCATCTGCCCCTCCATGCCCCCTGTAAAATAAATAAATAAATCTTTAAAAAAATATTATCATTGTAATGAGGGAATTTTGAGTGATCTTTTATTTTCTCATTTACACCATATATAATTTACAACAAAGAATATGCATTAGAAATAAGTAAACATTATTTTAAAGGGTAGGAAAAGAATGATTTGTTGGAATTCATCATTCCTAGGCATGATAGTTAAAACCACAATTGATTTTCTTTCATTCTGGAACACTTATTGACTGCTTATTATTTGCAAAGTACTGTTCCATAAAATAATTCATGTTTCAGATTAGTTAAAAAGAGAGGAGATAAAGTTGGAGAGAGCAAAAAGGAAGGAATTTCGTATTTAGGGAGCTCAGAGTAACTTTCTAGAAAGATAATGTGTTCAATTTGGGAACACTCAAGTCCAACAGAGTTAATAGCAATTCCCCACCCATTTCCTTTATTGCCGCTGCTTCAATATGGTCTCAAAACCACAGAAAAACAATACTTCACATGTCCCACTTCAATGAATTCTAACTTCATGATGAAAACTAGGAGAAAAGTAAGCATTGTTAAATGACAGCTGCGGCAAAAATGTGTCAGCGTTACTTGCAAAACCCTGGGAGGCAGAGATATACCCTTTTCTGGGAAAAAAAAATGGGAAAATGAGTAAACATTACAAGAATCTGTCATAAAAGTACTGAAATTACAATCCAAGTTGGCAAGATTTCTTAGCGTTTTCCTTTCCTCTGTGGTCTTCTGGGAAGGCTCAGGGCTTCCTCCACCCTGAGATTGGGGATTTTACCAGCAGGCCTGACCGGGATGAGTATGGAAACGGCCAGCTGCCTGGGGGAAGATGACTGGGGAGCCCTGATACCCAGCCGCTGATTCCTTGACGGCAACTTCAGCACTTCGGACTGCTGGAACCCACAAGTTTTAACCTGTAACTGAGGGTTCTGTGCAATAAGCACAAGGTCTTGCTTTTTAAAATATTAATGGATGAGAGCCTCTAAGGAGTAAGGATTACTTCCTATTCTTACTTCTTTTTGTTTGAATGTGGCAAGTTTTCTTGAGAGGAAAAATTCCTCTTTCTTCCAAGGCAGGCAAGGGGCACGTAACTGTTCTTGACACAGGGTCCCCCCACACGGTCCAGCCCATGCTACCGCTATGTTGTGCCAGATCCTGATGCATATGGGAAAAGTTGAGGGTGCATAACGTGTGTGTCAGAAGAGGGCAATGGATGTGGGGTAGAGGAATGTGTTTATAAGGCTTGTGCCCTTGATGAAGAGTGCACATTCACAAATTCACGTTCTCTTTTGTCTGAGCTCTGTGGATACAATACCCTGCACTGAAAAGGCAATGGAGCCAGGCTGCGCCACGCACTTCCCTTCTGTGCCCTCCCTTCTGGGTATTATCTTCCTCTGAGGTAGTGCAGATCCCAAATGGCTAGAAACCTCAATATGTCCATGGGGCTTGTGAAGAAAATCATCTCTCTTCTCTTCTGCAGATTTTCCTATGGTCTATGGATTCTTTTGAATTAAAAGGAGTATAATTTTTGCTCTGCTCTGAAACAAGATAGAAAATTCTGACTCTTGAAAGTCCTATAGATGATTAAAATGGTAAATGAGCCACATGCAATAATTCACAGTTCATGAACCTACTCAGTATGAAAAAGGGTTCCTGTTTATAACATTTTTTAAATCGCATTAAAGTGTTGTTAAAAAACAAGAAGTACACTTGAAAGAAATCCAGGCTAAATGTACAGATAAACCAAAGAATAGCAAACGGAGATATTATGATTTACTACAATAAGGTATTCAAACATTCAGACTGACTTCTGATTTCTGATGTGTTTGTATGTTCTGGGACAAGAACTAGAAAGAGTCTGTAAAATAAGTTAATTAGACTTGGATGGCTTTGATATCTAGTGGGACATTCATGATGTATTTTATGTATCTTGCATGGGACACATGCTGATTACGGCATATGAGGTAATGCTACACAATGCATGGTGTGCATGAATTAAGAGAGAAATATGCGGCACATAATCATTTGGTACACAGATTCTTGACAGTCGATTTATATTCTGAAAAGAACAGATTTTTAGCTCATTGAGTTCGAAGTTGCAAACAACCATATTCCCGTTTCTTCTAGGCAAATTATTTTTCATGTTGACAGGCATAAAGTGACTTCTCTTCTATGTAAATGGTTATAAAACCTTAGTTCTTTAACAGAAAAAAAAAACCATCTTGAAGGTGCACGAACCTCTCTAATATCCCTTAACATAATTTTTCTCCTTGAGATCAGGTGAGTAGGGGACAAAAAAAAGTGAGGGATTTAACTTAATATAAAAGTAATAGCCAAGAATACCAGAATAAACCCTGTGACTGAAAACATATAATGTATCTGTGTACATAAATAAGGATTCTCAAAGATGGGACAAACATGGTTAGTTATTTTTTCTTAATAAAAATCAACTTTTATTTATCTTTGGCACAAAATGGTATAAGGGACAATGAAGTTTAATAGCCTCCTATTTCATGGGGGAAATGTGGGTAGAGTCTACTGAAATACAATCAACCAAAAAGCTTAGGCTTGAAAGCTTAGGCACAAAATTCTATAGAATAGTGTAGTGTGGTATAGTGTAGTACAATAGACTATATATGTTACATATCGTCTATACTTCCTCGCCAAGGAGCTTTGGTTCATTGGAGAGACAAGATGAATATAAGAAACAAGGGACAAAACATTTAACAACTAAAGTAAATGATTGCTAAATGCCATGGGCAAACTATAGACCCGTGGAAGCCCACAGGAAGGAGGCTCTTTGTTGGCCAGTGAAGGTTCCATGGAGGAAGTAACACTTGAGTTATTCCAAATAATAGGTGTGTGATCTATTTAGGGTAAGGGAAGAAAGAAGAGAAGGCTGTCCTGGCTGAGAATGAAATGCTTGAACATAAATAGAATGAGCTTTGTGCAGTTGAGGAACGTTAAGAGACCCACCTGACTAAAAGCAGAGTACATGTAGAGAAAAATGGGAAAATGGAAAAAGCTGTTGGATCAATAGAGGGGAGGCACGGAGGGCATCGTAAACCTGGCAAGGGATTTAGACGTCTGATAGGAGCAGGGAGTGGTGAGATGAAAGCCGTATTTAAGGCACATTTGTCTGGAGTGCAGGTGCAGGAGAGATTGGGGCAGGGGCTGATGTACCCACCCAGAATGAGCACGGGGGGGGGGGGGGGCGGGGCGGAGGGACAGTGGAGAGACACCAGCAGACATGGGGAACCAGATGAAAGAAGTCAGTAGATAAGTTGAGTGGCAGAGATATCAGAAGTGAGCGAAGACAAGGTTTTAAAGCGAGAGCATGAGAGGAAAAGAAAAAAAAAACTGGTATTGATGACAGAACTATCAAAACCAGGATGGACAGCTAGTTGTGGAGAGACCATTTCCTTTAGAGACATCTCGAGTTTTCACACGGGGATCCAAGAAGAAGTGTCTTTAAACTAGATGTAAAGCAGGGTTTAAAAAAGCCCATTTTCAGCATTCAGAAGTCTAGAGTGGGAGTTCATGGCTATGACAATTAAGCCTTGAGGCTCTCTAATGATTACAGGATTGGAGGAAGAAAAAGAGCCATAGAATCTAGGAAATCATATTTTTGCTCCTCACAGCCATTGTGGGTGTGAAGAGAAAAGTGAGTGAAGAAAACATGTCTTAGACCCTTAGCATCCCTTAAAATGCCAGCGAAGAGACTATCAGGTAATTAAGAAGGTACTCATAAAACCTTAGATCTTTTTAGGATCCAACCAGAATAATCACAGATAGAATGTAAGCACTGTAAGCACGAGAACTTCTTGATTTGTCCATTCATGTACCCCAAGCACTAGAATAATACCTGGTACACGGTAGGCAAATATTCAACAAATATTTGTTAAATAAGTGAGTAAATAGGAGAATGAAGAGATCGGGAAGATGAGGTATAATGGAATTGATGTTTTCTCACTTGGGCCACACAGGTCCTTTGACGAGCAAACCGTGCAGCAAGGTGCATTTCTCCTGCAGAATGACTTGAGGTAAAAGCCTCCCTGAATCTGAGGCCAGTGTTCTGTGGGCAGGGGGGTAGCAGAACTAGAGAAGGAGCTTTACTCTGCAGGGCAGGGGATAGGCTCCCTGGAATATTTAAAGTCCTTGCCTTTTCTAACTCCCCAATTATAGATAACAGGCTGTGTGAAGAAAGCCCAGCACAGCCAGGGTGATCTCATACTTCGTAAAATTCCCTGAAGCATGCATAGTCATTGTTTCATTCGAGGCCAATATCTGTAGCCAACATTGCTCCTCCCAGCACTAAGCTTCAGATTGGATCCACTGGGATGCCGCCACCCCAGAAAACATGGTGTTCCAGCCTCACATACTTTCTGCATGTGTGATGCAGGGGTCTCCCTGAAAGGGTGGAGTTTTAGCGACAAGGGGCCCTTTATTCCTAAGCCCAAAGGGGTTCACCTCTTGATCTTGCCGGGTGGTTTACTATGAGTTAAATTTATAATAAGCTGAGGCTGCCTTTAGTCAGATTTTGGCCTCTTTGGGTTGAGATGACTAAACTTTTGTAATTTCTCACTCCTCTCTGATTTGATGGGTGGTATTTCTGCCAGAAAGGGACAAAGTCGGTCCAAAAGATTCTCCTTTCCCATCAGAAATTCTGTCTGCTGTCTAAAAGAATGAAGGGAGAAAAGTCAGGATCAGACGTGTTTGAGGTTAGAAGGGATCTAAGAGATCCTCTAGTCCAGGGTCCTAAACTCATGCAAACAGGGGCCGAGCAGATGACAGAGAATGGCAAATGGGAGTGACAGGGTCTGTGTCAAACCAGAGACTTGATGACCCACCCCATGGACTCACACTGAAGGACTTGACAGCCCCATGCTAGCCTGACAAAGCACATCTGTGCACTGATTAGGCCCCTGAGCCATGTCAATCCTTTCATTTTACAGATGAGGTCCTTGAGGCCCAGAGACAGAGTGAGAACATTTTGCTACAGAAAGAGCACTGCACTGAAAATCATGAGATCTGAGGTTCTAGACCTGTCCTCATACACCAAATGACCTTGAATAGAGGTCGACCTCTTGGAATCTCATTTTCTTGTCTGTAAAATGAAGAATTTCCCTAGGATCTATTTTGTGCTCTAAAATTCTAAGACTCCCCAAGGTCACCTGCCCGTTTAGTCACAAATCTCTAACTGGAGCTCAGGTTTCCTGGTGGAGTATTCTTTCTTTTCACTAACATAAACTGCCTGCCAAGACAGGACAGAAGGAGGAAACAGCAAAAACACCTGGGAACCTGTGTTGGCTTCTTATGACATTTGCTCACTGTTTGGGCAGACCGTGAAAACCAAGGGGGAGGGAACCCTGGGACACCTTGGTGCCACATGTGGGGCTTTCTCATTCCTACTGAAGTATGTGCTGAGTGCCTACATGTCCCAGGCAAGCCTTCTGAAGTTGGAGTCTCAGAAGACACAGGTATGTCTGCTCCTTCCCATTGAGTACAGGTCACCCAACACCAAAAGAATGGATCCAACTGGGAAGAGACATGGATCTCCTTGTTTTGTTTCAGTTTCTTGATTTTTGTTTTTTGGGTTTTTTTTTTTTTTTTAGAGAATTTTTCCTCCTGTTGGAAGGTGAAAAAGTAAAGAGCTATTCGTCAAGAGCCCCTGTTAAAGCCCAAGGTAGATCCTCGTTCCAGGGTTCTCACTTCCCTGTCTGATCTTACCATTTTATTTTTTTTTTCCACCTGTATGGTGGTCCTTATTAGTAGAAATTATCTTGTTTACCAATCTGCTTTTTGTTCTCTATATCACCACTTTATTTTTATTTATTTTTTAAAGATTTTTTTATTTGAGAGAGCGAACACGCACACAAGCAGGGGAGGGGGAGAGAGAGAGAGGGACAAGCAGACTCCCCACTGAGCACAGAGCCCAATGCGGGGCCCAAGGTGGGGCTAGATCCCAGTACCCTGAGATCATGACCTGAGCTGAAATCAAGAGCTAGACCCTCAACTGACTGAGCCATCTACAGCCCCTCTGTATCACCACTTTAAATGAGCATTTGATGAGAGCAGGGACTCTGTCTACCTTGCTCACTAGTATATTTCCAATGCACCAAACAGTGCCTGGTCCATAGTGAGGTAGAATAAATATCTGATGGTTAAATAAATGACTGCTCAAGATTCTATAGCTAATTCGTGGAGGACTCAGGTTTTGTACGAAGGTCATCCAACTTTCAGTTCTTTTCCCTAAACTATGGGGCCTCAGAGAACTCACTTTATCAGTGAATTGTCTGAAGAAGAGGACACTAGGTCTAGGCATCAGGAGAGCATGGGTTAGAAGAAAGAACCAGGTGACCCAGATTCTAGTCCAAGCTCCGACACTCAACTAGCACAAGACCTTGACCAAACTAAACAATGTTAATTTTAGACAAGGTCTTAGAGATCATCTGGTCTAAAGACTTTGGACATGTTTATAGCATCAGGAATCTTTATTCAAACACAACCTCACACAGAACCTGAATCTATAAATCAGATAAAACAGTGCTACTCTGGTAAAAGCAGAGGAGAGTCCAGAGACTGCCCTTTAGGCTTGTATTTCACCCCATCCAGGTCATCTCTGAAGTAATTCTGTAAAACACAGTTTAAAAACCACTAAGCTAATCCAGTTGCCCACCCAATTCAAGAATCCCTAGAATCAGGGAGATCACCCCAACAGGGCAGCCCGTTCTGTTAGTGTGGCACTTATGAGGAAGCCCGACCTCTTCCTGGCCCAAAATATTCATTTCCCAAAAACAAAAGCCACCCCTTGCCAGCTCTGCGCCAGCTGTCAAAAGACAAAAGACCAGGAAGATAAGGGCTGTGTCCCGAACAGGAGAAAAACCAGCTCTAAGCTACTTATCTTCTCCAGCCCTTAAATACCTGCTCCGCGGGGAGTCCGGTTCTCCCCCTCCCTCTGCCCCTACTTATGTCCCCTCGTTCACTGTGTCTCTCTCTGTTGAATAAATAAATAAAATCTTAAAAAATAATAATAAAATAAATAAATACCTCTTTTGTAGGTTAGGGATATGACCGTACTTACCCCGTGGGGAAGATGGCAGTAAAGCTTAAGGACAGTAATGTGAAGGACTTAGTGCAATGCCTCACACAAGAGAAGTGCTCAATAAATTTCAGCTATTGCTTTCAGGATCATCATCTTTGTCCCATTACTTATTCCCACCTCATCCCCTTACCACCACCACCACCATTGTTACTTCTCCTCAAGAAGGAACCTACAGGCTGCTTGAGGAAGCAGATCAGTGTGCAGTAAAATACAATTCATCATGGTAAGTTCTATTAGGGAGATCTGCACTACATATTTTTTTTTAACTATTAGCCAAGAGCATCAGGAAAATAACTCCGCAAACATGTGATACCCATTTATTTATGCCTTGAACTATCCCAACTGGCCATCCTATTTGATGTCTGAACCAATTATTGACTATCTACACCTTCATGCTATCTTTGTCTTATGAACTGCATATGTTCTCTGTGAAACTCAGGAAATTCCATTAAAATGATTTCTGCCTCAGAGTATATTCATGTTCTTGAGCCTGCCTGGTCCCTGTGTGGTCATCTTTCAGAATTCAATTTGACCTACGGTTATTACTCCCACTCTATTTTATGGAACACTTTCAGCCAGCTACATGATTTAATGGGTTTAAACACATCATTATTGCCATTATTTCATAGCTCACATGCCTAAAATAATACATGACACATTTTTAAATGCATCTGAAGACTTATTTTTAAATTTTATTACCAAGGAATTAATAAAAGCTACTCATTAAATCTTGCCACCCAGGATACCTAAGCCCTGGTTCTAGCTGGCAGTTGGGTGGTCAAAACACACTTAAGGGAGAAATACCCTAAGGTATCACAAGAAGGTTGGGAGCAGACATCACAGGGGAAAAGGAAAATTTAAATATCAGTATAGCCAATGCCCTCTAAGGTGGCCCAACATAAAAACAAATGATCCAATAGTGCGAAGCCCCCAACTGATTTCACAGAGGTGACCAATGCAGGCACTCAATATAAAATGCATTTCAAACTCTCCAGAGAGCCAGTTATGAGTCAGATATTATTAGGGAAGTATGAGGAACTGGGAAGCATTAGGAGGCAGCCTAGGAAGGCAAAATGGCAAGGATCCAAGGCAAGGATTCACAAAGTAAGAAGTAGGAGGTCATGCCTGCAAACGCTTAGGCTGGTACTCACCACTCCATTCAGCCTTCTCTTTATTATAAAACGCTGCAGAAAGAGAAGCAGTAACATGAATCACAGCAAACCACAGTATATGTCCCATGTTAGGGACACCAACATAACCATCTCCCTCATCGTTTGGGGATGCTCTGTTCTATTATAGCATTCCTCTATTGCCTCTGTGCCTTCCGGTGCAGCTGATTCCACGTACAGTTTCCCAGCTAGCCCTGTCCTGGAGGCCTTTGAGTACCCAATTTAAGACACGCTGGGGTTGACATCAGGAGCAACTTATCTCTTTGGAGACGACAGCAAGTATTCTGGCTCTACTGGCTCTACTGTGACCCAAAGAGCCTAGCTCTTTGTGGCCTGGGACTCAGGCGATGGAAACCAAGACTTGGGACTGGGGATCCTGCTGGCCTATTGTCTTCTCTCCTTGAACTGCTCCATCTGTTATTTTATGGTCCCTGGAGCTGGACAGGGTATAGAGTTCACTGAGTTTAAACTCTCATTCACATCCAGCTTTACTCTCTGGGGACCACAACTGTATCAAGTCTACCATCTTAAGTCTGAACTCTACCTGCTTTGAACTTCACAGAAAGCTCCAAGTTTTCTTCGTGGTCAGCCATTATGCCAATTCTGAACAAAGCCACCTTACCTCCACATCAAAGTTTCTGTTGCCTCTGGGTTTGCTGCTATTTTCACTAGAATCTTTACATTATTTTTTAATATTATGGTGCCTCAAGAAACCAATGGACGTAATGGGAGTATAACACAAACTGTCTAGTTAGATGGAGAATATGATAATGCTTTTGATGCAAATTTTAAATCCATTCCTGCAGAAACCACAGTAAGGAAAGATTCTTGCCAACAACAGTTCCTCCCTTTCCCTCTGTTTCTTAAATGGCCCTGGTGCTTCCCCATGTGTCCTCACCCCATGGCATGGCTTGGCCCCTCCTCTTGGGAACTGTGAGTAATAAACTATCTTTTCTATGGCAATCACTTCCTGATACATTGGTCTTATTATACCCCAAATGTTCTATTAATACACTACATTTCAAAGCATTGGTCAAATTTGAGCGCAAGTTTGGTTGCCAATCAAGGAACTCTTCCCAAGAAAGGAGGCAGTCCTGCCCAGAGCTCCCCTGGCAGGGTGCTGAGAAGGGTGTGCACATGCAGAACATCCATCTGGCCCATGAGGCCCCCTGCTGCCATGCTGCGGTCTCACTCCCTGCATTGCACCCAGACTCCAGCATCAGGGCTGCTGCGACATGTGTCCCTTTCTGGGCCCTGGCTTGTTCTTGCTCCTAAGTGACAAATTCATGGCATTCAGAGTATAAGGACCTGAGCCACGTTGGTGTGGAATCCTTCAGAGCCAGGAACCATTCCTAAAAGAAGAGTATGGCAGGGATGATGGAGGTCAGAAGGAAACGTGAGCATTGGGACTATGAGCTAAGAGAACGAGGCTGGGCTTGTTGTGGAAAAATGGTCCAGGGGCGCCTGGGTGTCTCAGTCAGTAGAGAATATGACTCTTGATCTCAGAGCTTTAAGTTTGAGCTCCGTGTTGGGTGTAGAGATTAGTTAAAAATTAAATAAAATCAGGGGCGCCTGGGTGGCTCGGTTTGTTAAGCGACTGCCTTCGGCTCAGGTCATGATCCTGGAGTCCCGGGGTCAAGTCCCGCATCGGGCTCCCTGCTCGGCAGGGAGTCTGCTTCTCCCTCTGACCCTCTTCCCTCTTGTGCGCTCTATCTCTCATTCTCTTTCTCTCTCAAATAAATAAATAAAATCTTTACAAAAAGAAAAAAGAAAAATGGTCCAGGCCAATGCCTTCCCTGCCCTCTGCCACAACACACACACACACACACACACACACACACACACACACACACACACATTCTCTTCTCTTTCTTGTAAGACAATTTCACTGGGGTTTGAATTTGAATGGCAAAGGCCCATTTGGCTTTCTCAGACCTGTCTAGTCAGTTATTATACCTTCACAGAGTCAGGGTCAGGAAGCATAGCTTATGTCCCCAAACTTTTTTGAAAACCAGAGATATAGTATGCCTTCTTAGGCGAATCATCTTTCCTTCCATGTTACGAATTCTTCATCTACATATAACACGGTGTGTCAACTGAGCCCGAGCTGACAAAAGGAAGTCAGGCAGTACCATCTCTTAGAGGTTTTCTATGTGCACACCAACCTCCCAACCAGCGTGAGATGTGTGGGGAGATTCTTCCATGGAACTCCAGGCATGATTCTTTTTTAACTTTCTGTTTTGAAATAATTTTGAATGCTAAAAAAATTGTAAGAATAGTACAAGGAACACCTGTATACCTTAGATTTACTAACTGTAAACATTTTGGCCAATTTGCTTTATCATTCTCTTTGTCTCTCTTGCCGTATACACATTCACTACACAACCCCAATATACAAGACTGCTATCAAAACAGAGTCAGCAGCCAACCCGGAGATAATGAAAACCTTATGAAAGCTTCGGGTGGCTATGACTGCCCAGAATCTGCGTATCTTCCCTGTCCTTCGTCTCCTGGCGAAGTTAGAATGACTCTTAAACCAGCAAGCATGCCAGCCAGGTAGGTTAGAACTCCTTGGAAGCAAGGTCATGATAAGGAAAGGTAGGGTTGTCCTCTATCTCTAACTTAAAATATTTAATTTAGAATTCTTGAGGTTTGGCCAGACTGTGGGTTATGTGGAATATGAGCTTTCAAGGAATAGGAACAGTTGCAGACCTAGCTGATTAAGACAAATATTTGTATGTGTCAAAGAAACTTCGGTTTCTGCATTGTATTTTAAATTTAATGGATTTTAGCCACTTTTTAAATTATATGTAAGATACATTTTTCAAGAAAGGAAAGCCCTTTAGATCTGTTCATAATTTTGAGAGTCTGTACAGTCTTTTTATATTGGTAGTTCATACCATAAACCACTCAAAGAATAGTTAGTGGATTAATTTTCACTAGGTTGGTGGGTGAAATCAACCTCTTAAGAAATGGTTATCATGGGCGCCTGGGTGGCTCAGTTGGTTAAGCGACTGCCTTCGGCTCAGGTCATGATCCTGGAGTCCCAGGATCGAGTCCCGCATCGGGCTCTCTGCTCAGCAGGGAGTCTGCTTCTCCCTCTGACCCTCTTCCCTCTCATGCTCTCTATCTCTCATTCTCTCCCTCTCAAATAAATAAATAAAATCTTAAAAAAAAAAAGAAATGGTTATCATTTTAAGTGAATAGTTTTCTACCTGTACATTTTAACAACTGTAGTTTCCTGTAGCAAGCATTCATAGTCACAACACAATAGTCCTTAAATTATTAAAACAAAAATATTTTTGCAAACAGATTTAAATGGAAACCCAATTTTATGATGGCAAGTTATGGATTTAAAATGAATTTTAAGGTAATTGGTTTATAAATATTCACTATCTTTTCTCCATTTAAACAAAGTTTAATAACTAAACTTAGCACTTTGTGGGGTTTTGTTGTTTTGTCTTGTTTTGTCTTTTTAAGATTTTATTTATTTTATTCCCCTCTAGAGAGAGAAAGAGAGCACAAGCAGGGGGAGCAGCAGGCAGAGGGAGAAGAAGCAGACTCCTCGCTGAGCAGGGAGCCCGATGTAGGACTCGATCCCAGGATTCTGGGATCATGACCTGAGCCAAAAGCAGATGCTTAACCGACTGAGCCACCCAGGCAACCCTACCTAGCACTTTGATTTTTTAAATTAAGACAAATTTTTTTCCGAGCAGTTTTAGGTTCACAGCAAAATCAAGAGGAAGGTACAGAGATTTCCCATATACCCCCCACTTTGACACATGTATGGCCTTTGCCACTATCAACATCCTCCCCCACCCAAGTGGTATGTTTATTACAATTGATGAACCTACATTGGACACATTATCACCAGAAGGCCATAGGTTACATTCCAGTTCACTCTTGGTATTGTACATCCTATGGATCTGGACAAATATGTGATGGCATGTAGCCATCATTATGGTATAATATCATCCTCACTGCCCTAAAAAATCCTCTGTGCTCCTCTTACTCCTCTCTCCTTCCTCTCCATCCCCTGGAAACCACTGATCTTTTAACTGTCTCTGTAGTTTTCCCTTTTCCAGAATGTCATGTTTTTATTTTTTATTTATTTTTACTTTTTTTATTTTTTAAAGATTTTATTTATTTATTTGACAGTGAGAGAGAGACAGCAAGAGCAGGAACACAAGCAGGGGGAGTGGGAGAGGGAGAAGCAGACTCCCCGCCGAGCAGGGAGCCCAATGTGGGGCTCGATTCCAGGACCCTGGGATCATGACCTGAGCCAAAGGCAGATGCTTAACGACTGAGCCACCCAGGTGCCCCTCATGTTTTGATTTTTAAAAAAACATTGCCTTTTGGTCTCTAAAGTTTCTTTCTTGAAATAACTTGTGGACCTCTAGTTTTCACTTCAATCAAAGCTGAATTAAATATATTTGGAACTTCAAAAAACGCTTCTGCTTCAATGTGCAAAATTTATTCTACACATATTAATATGTTCTGAAGAAGCAGACGTCATTCTTGTTTTAGAAACGAAAGAAGAAACTAAGATTTAGGAAGGCTAACTTGTCCCAAATCACACTACTTGTGAGCGACAGTTTTAGGATTGGGATCCAGATTTTTTACTCCAAAGCTCATTATTTTCTGCTACATGCCCTTTAGCTTCCTTCTCAGGAATGCAACCACTAGATAAACAGTCCATGTCTCCTGAGGCGACGTAATTCATTCCACGTGAACGTGCAGAAGTTCATAGCAGTAACTTGGTTTAGCATTGACCATCTTGTTTTGGAAATGTAATCCAGGAGAAATGCTTTCTTCCCTATTTACTATGTGTGTGCTCTCTTGGGCTACCTCCATTCTTCTCAGTAAGAAGTCTGCACCAGTTCCCGTGGATGTGTCTCTTCCTCCTCAGGCTGATGTGATAGAACTCCATAGGCTGCCAACACCTGGGAAGGCTCCTGAATATTTTGGAGCATTCCTTTGCTCCAAAATATTAAGGAGTGCTTCATTTCTGTATGTTCTCTCTATAGATCCAGCTTCTTTGGATAGCTTCTCTTTTGTATAGCTTCAAGAATGTCATCTTTTTTCTTTTTTTCTTCCCTTAACCCACCCTTTAACTTGTTTCCAACTTCCAGGTTCTTTATCAAGAATCCCCCATCCTCACCTCCACCCCTAGCTTCCTACTTAAGTACTTGATCTGTCCCGAGAATCTCTTCATCTCTTCTAAGAAGCCAGAATATTGGTTGCATCCTAAACATCATCTCATCTTCAGGCTCAGTCCCTACATGATAAGTGATTGGTTCATACACAAAAACAAACCAACACAAACAAGGTTCTGAAGTAGATTTGTGTGTGTGTGTGTGTGTGTGTGTGTTCAGACTTAATGGTTTCTCTTGAAAAATGTCTACTCAAAATTAATAATAAAAATGCCTGTTAACTGCTAAATTCATCATGCAGGGATTTCTAGGAAGTGTCCTAATGAACACTGTCCAAATATTTAACAATAAACCACTTTCTAGCAATTCATTATGTATATTAGTGTGTTAAAAACCTTTTAAAGTGAGTTTAATACATTCTGTCAAAAATATTTCAGCAAGAAACTTTTGTGGCAAGCTATCAACATCCATGGAACGTCAGTTTAGGAAATGTTAGTCTAATTGTATGAAAGCCTCTGAGTACGTTAAAATATGGAAAGTATTTTAAATGTCCTCTTAGGAACTCGAAGCTGTAGTAATCTACAATGATAATTTACAATGATAAACATCTTATGGACCTCTGAAGGCAAATAAACTGACCCGTATTTGTTAAGTGTGGAAAAGAAAGGCAGATCCTATTTTTTGCCTAATAGAGGCTCTTGGAATCCCTAGAAAAAACTGAATGATGAAAACTGATTGTTTGTCATTCAGGAATGTTGTAACCCTAGGCAACTGTCTTTCAGTACTAGAAAGCATATTTATTGTGATCAAGTTAAATGCTAATTCTATATAGGACATGCAGAAGGGACCCAAATCGGTGACAAATAAACATGAGAATGAATCATTTGCATATTAATTAATGTGACAGAATGAGCATGTGAATTTTACAGTGAAAATAAAAATTAAAATAGAATTTTAATAGAGGAAGATGAGGTGGAAAGGCATGATGAGGATATGCTTGATAAGAAAAAGCATAGAGATATTTCTAAGGCCATGCCCTGGTGAGAGCCCTTTCACTTACTCTATAGAATCCCCAAATTTAATATTATGTCACTTGACTATATCCAATGACTACTTATTAGATCAATATCAAGTCTTGAAGTTTTATGGTATTTGCCTTATTACAAAACTAACATTTGATAAATCCACTGGGAAATTAGACTCTTCCAGTGGGGGAGGTGGGAGCCAGACCTTGCTTGTCATTCTCATGATTTGATGGCATCATGGAATTCCAGAATATAAATTGTATGGTTATTTCCCCAAGGATTTATTGTCATTGCTATCTACATTTGCTTATCCCAAAATTCTAAGTGAGACCTCTTTCCTGAGAGCTCCATAGGGCAAAGGAATGAGCCTCTTCTGGCCCATGGTTTTCCCCTCGTCTAACATGCCATGGGTTCCATTCAAGTCAATTGCACAAAGGAGGCAGCAGAGGAGAAAGAGGCCCAGGAAATAGGCAAAAGAACCCAAACTGAGGACACTGTTGCTCGGTGTCCCACAACTGCAGCGGCTACCCTCACGCCTGAGCTGGATGCTAGTGAAAAAGTCTCCAACAGGCCATAGCAGGCACAAGTCTGAAACATTTTACTTGAACGAAAGATGCACAATGTAAACTTATTTACAACTTGTAACTATTTTTGATTCATTGTATTTGTTCTTTGTTCCTTTCTTTTCCTGCCTTCTCTGGTATTAATTGAAGGTTTTATGTAATTCCATTTTATCTCTTTGCTTACCCTATCAATTATACCTCTTTTAAAAGCAATCTTAACCTCTGACCTAGAGTTTGTGATATGCATTTACAATTAATCTAAGTCCACCTTTTTTTAATTTAGTTTAATTTTATTAGGTTATGTTAGTCACCATACAATACATCATTAGTTTTTGATGTAGTGATCCACAATTCATTGTTTTCGTATAAAACCCAGTGCCACCTTTAAAAATCACTATTCCACTTCACATGTAACACAGGCCCCTTTTAACAGAGTACCCCACTGCCTCCTGCCCATCCCTTATGATACCCCCGTCCTTCATTTCACTTATTGTGTGGTGTAATTACCCAGTGCACTCTTATTATCATTAATTAAAACAAACAGCTGTCTTTTGGATCAATTAAGAAAAATAAGTAATTTTAATATACCTTTATTTATTCCTTCTCTGATGCTCTTCCTTTATGTAAATCCCAGTTGCTGACGGTATCAATTTCCCTCTCCCTAAAGAACTTCCTTTAACATTTCTTGCAGGACAGGTGGCAATGAATTCCCTCAGTTTTGTTTTCCTGAGAAAGCTTTGTTTCTCTTTCACTTTTGAAGGATAATTTCACTGGACATAGAATCTAGGTTGGTAGAGTTTTTTTTTTTTTCTTTCTTCACTTTAAGGACTTCACTCTCTTCTTGCACGGTCTCTGACGAGAAGTCTGTTGTAATTCTTATCCTTGTTCCTCTATAGGAACAAGGATAGTTCCTCTATAGTTCCTCTCTTCTCCATCTGTAGTTTGAATATAATATGTATAAGTGTAGTCACTTGTTAGTTATCCCACTTGTTCTCTGGACTTCTGATTCTGTGGTTTGGTGTCTGTAATTAGTTTTGGAAAATATTTGGCCACTATTAATTCAAATATTTCTTCTGCTTTTTTTTTCTGATATTCCAGTTACATGTATGTTACACCGTTTGAAATTGTCATGGTTTTTGGATATTCTATTCTGGTTTTCTTTTTTTTTTTTCCCATTCTTTTTTCTCTCTGCATATCAGTTTGAGAAATTTCTATTGCTGTCTCCTTTCATTGACTCTCCTTAGCTGTGCCTAGTGACTGATAAGTCCACAAAAGGCATTCTTCTTTTCTGATACACTATTTTTGATTTCTAACATTTCTTTTTGATTCTTTCTTAGGGTTTTCTTCTCTCTGCTTACATTATCCATCTGTTCCTGCATGTTTTCTACTTTTACCATTGGAGTCCTTAACATATTAATCATGGTTATTTAAAATTTCCTATCTGAGGGGCACCTGAGTGGCTCAGTTGCTTAAGCATCTGACTCCTGATTTCAGCTCAGGTCATGATCTCAGGGTCCTGAGAGCGAGTCCCATGTCAGGCTCTGGGCTGGGCATGGAGCCTGCTTAAGATTCTCTCTCACCCTCTGTCCCTCCACCCCTCTAAAATAATGAAATAAAATATCCTATCTCATTTCAAATCTGTGTCATATCTGAGTCTGGTTCTGATGGCCGCTTTGTCTCTTCAGATAGGGATTTTTCTTAACTTTTACTGTGCATTGTAATTTTGTGATGAAAGGATACCACATTGATTAATAGGGACTGAGGGGGGCGCCTGGGTGGCTCAGTTGGTTAAGCGTCTGCCTTCGGCTCAGGTCATGATCCCAGGGTCCTGGGATCGAGCCCCTCATCGGGGCTCGATCTCTCCGCTTAGCGGAGAGCCTGCTTCTCCCTCTCTGTCTGCCGCTCCGCCTACTTGTGCTCTCTCTCTTTCACTGTTAAATAAATAAATAAATAAACATCTTAAAAAAAAATAATAGGAACTAAGGTATATAAGCCTGTAGTGGGAGGTTTTGATGTTTATCTGGGCTGTTTTTAATGTGTACTGTAACTATAGGTGCCAATGACTTCAAATTCCTCTAGTGCCTCATTTATGTCTCTCCTGGTGTCTTTGGGTTTCCCTAAGAACTCCCACTGGGAGTCTGTATCTTGCAGATCTTCAAACTGTAATCCAGCTGGAGGGATTGGAGCCCAGCTGGTGTGGTAGACAGGTGATTAAAATTTCTTTAAGTGGGCCTGCATCTCTGGGCTAGAACCTTCACCAGTGTTTGCTTCCTATCTCCCCCTATACTGCTTAGGTGAGACAGGAAGGGTAGAGGGGGCTATTAGAGACATGCCCTTCCTCTAGGTGGGCTAAGACTCTGATATTGTTTCCCCCACAGAGAGCAGGCTTTTGTGATGGAGAGTGCTTAGTCTTATTTCACAATAATTGCTTTTCCTTTCTCCTTGCCAGAGCTATAAACGGATTTTTCTTTCTCTTTACCATGAGAACATGGTGAAGTTCCTGGAGGTAAACCCACGCAATGCAGAGACTGAAACCCACCTCCCCGACCCCCCGCCACTTCCAAGACTATAGCCCCAAGGAGGTTTTCACTTTCAAGCTAATACAAAATCAGCCTCCATCTAATTCATCAAAAACTGACCACTTATGTGTTTATACCAGTCTATGATTCCAGTAGTTCTTCCCACCAAGTGAGTGGATCTCGGCTCTGACTAGATTTGCTGGTCTTTCCACATTTCAGGGTGGTGATTTGTTCTGCAACCTCAATTCTCTGATGGGTCCAAGAAATCATGCTCATTTTCAGTTTGTTCAGCTTTTTCTTGTTGTAAAGGCAGGAGTGACAACTTTCAAGGTCTTTACATGTTAGAACTAAAACTGGAAACAGAAGCTGCATTTTAATAAATACTTCAGAGAGCCAACAGCTCCCAACTGAAGAAAAACAGCCTTTTTAAGCACCCTTCCTTACTTTGAGAAAAATTAACAAGCTCTCGAGAAATTGATTATAAATAACCATCTTGGTTGCTCAGTAAAGCAACACTAAGCAGCCTTGATGCAATGCCTCTGAGACAAGTTCCATAAATATTCTGCAATTCAAACTTTCCACTCATTCAGAATTGTGTTTTCCACAATTTGTTTTCGTTTGGTGATGACATAGTGTACATTTAATTGAAAAGGTATATGTGTATGATTATAGCTCTGCTAAAATTAATACATCTGGGTAAATATTGGAAGGGAATTCAGACAAATGAAATGGTTGTTATTTAGGAATTCTTTCTATAGTTAAAAAAATAGAAGCATGTACAGCTGGTGGGAGAGATCACACACACACAGAAACACACATGTAGCCACACACACACACACACACACACACACACACACACACACAGTCAAAAGTTAGACTGTCAAACCAAATAATTATTAATCTGACATCATCTTCATAAAGAGTTGTATATTACTGTAGATAGCTTTCCAGTAAATGTTCTGCAAATTTAATTTCATTCTTTGTCCACTAAGCCATTGATATGAAGAAAATTCTGACATATGCATATCTATTTCAATCTTGCTTATAATAAAGGAAAAATATCAAACCAAGCCAGAAAGATAGTAAAATTTTTACATCATATTCAAATCTAAAAATGTACATTGGTAGGAGGAAATTTTGTTTGGAAAAATCCAGTATTAGCATAAGGGACTCAGGAGAACTACTTAATTGCCTCAGATTGTGCAAGAAACTAGAATTTTAACACTGACAAACAAAAGTAGATGTTCAAATGAAGAAGACTCCATGGTGGAAGCACAGTCTTTCATTGAATGTGACACACAGTTCACATTTCCTGGGGTGTAGAGAAAATAGTTGAATGTTGAAAACATGCACTTGGCTCTACGCCCCAGGAGATTAAGCAACAGAGAAATCAGAAACAAACCAGGCCATTAACAAAAAACACTAGATCCTTATGACAACCCAGTGAGAATGTTCAGAGATTGTTAGATTTCCTTTAAATGGAAAATAAAACTATGGTTGGTTTTGATTAAACATGGTTTTTAAATACTTGTTTCCAGAAAAGACAATGGGACAGAGCTCTTAAATTAAGAGCCCGATTTGGAAGTGATCTGGAAGCCTGCAGTCACTGTTGCCAGTTGCATTCACATTCGAGAAATTCATCAGTAAACACTGATCAGCTAAATATATGATGATAGAGGGAAATGCTTTGTTTTTTTAAGAAGAAAAATATCTTTTTATGACTACAAAGGAGCAAGATTATTTCTTACTTTAGATATGCCTTTAGAATTGAGTTGAAATCGTTATTGCTTTATTATTTTTTCAGGCTACATGTGAAGTGACAGATGGAAACAGATGTAGTTAAAAGAGTGAAAAAGTTTATAGCCATTAAAAGTCTTTCAGATGAGGGGCACCTGGGTGGCTCAGGTCATGTTCCTAGGGTCCTGGGATTGAGCCCCACGTCGGGCTCCCTGCTCAGCGGAGAGCCTGCTTCTCCCTCTGCCTCTGCCTGCTTCTCTGCCTACTTGTGCTCTATCTCTCTGTCAAATAAACACATAAAATCTTTAAAAAAAAAAAAACTCTCAGATGAAACAGAAGCTAAATAACTGTTCTAAGAATGTCAAGTTTAGCTACCTAAAGGTGTAGGAGCCCTAATCAAATTAAGAATAACTTGGGATGAATTCTTCTGCTCAAGTTTAAGGAAAGAACCAAGTCATAAACAGGCAATAATTGTTAACAGATATAGGTTACTACAAAAGGTAGAATTTTTAATATAGCAACTATTGTTTGCTTTTATCTTCTGATTTCAAGATGCATGCTCAATTAAAACACCTTGAAAACCAGAGAAAACCTCTTCCACAAAGAGGAAAGAATATCTACAATGCCACCAACCAAAGTTAATTATTGTTCTATTTTTGTGCAGTATTTTTCATTCAAACAGACCTACGCTATTTACCAAAAATATCATAATATATATACTGCTTTTCTCTTGGTAATGTGTGATGAATATATTCCCATACCAAAAAATATTTTTCCATGTCATATTTTAATGTCCGTATAGCATTCCATTATATAAATATTCCAAAATATATTTAAGCAATATATGCCCAATATACTTTTCCCCAAATTTTGCTATTATAATTCATTTTGTGGTAAACAGTGTGAAAACATATCTTAGTATACATCTCTAATTATCTTCTAGATGTGGAATTCCTGGGCCCAAAGGGAGTCTTCATATTTTCTCAATTATTTTAAGTAAAATTCTTTTTGAAAAAACGATTCAGTAATACAATAATGTTAAGTTCATGTTCTTTTAACATTATTTTAATAATATAATATTTCATAAAATAGCGGTTTTTAATAACCAAATGGTAGGTTATCTGCAACCAAGGAATGCTTGACTACTTCCCACATTACAGGGCCATTGTTCAAGCACCACCAGGTTGCAAAACAGGGTTTTAGAGGGTAGGGGTGAGGGGGAATATGTTAGCCTGGTGATGGGTATTAAGGAGGGCAAGTACTGCATGGAGCACTGGCTGTTATATGAAAACAATGGATCGTGGATCACCACATCAAAAACTAATGATGTATTGTATGGTGACTAACATAACATAATAAAATTAAAAAAAAAAAACAAAAAGAACCACCAGGTTGCAATTTATACAAGTATGTGTCATTGCCAATAAGTCTTTTTATAAACTCAGTCTTCAGCATTCCACTCTGTGACCACCATATAACCATATATCCAGCTACCTCTCTTTAGCACCTCAACTCTGTTAGTTCTCTAGGACTAGGACAAGACATCCAACCTTGTCAGCCTTTTCTTGTCCATAAAGCTTGTTGACTCATTTCCTCTCTTACCCAGCTTAGCCACCTTGAATCATCATTCTAACTACTCCTTTACATTCACCCAACTTCCTTCCCCTTCTGTTCCTCTATAAGTTTTCTGCCTGGAAAAACTTTCTTGTGCTTGCCTGGCTGACCATAATCCTGGCAAATCCAATTCTCCACCTACTCCCCCAGGCCTGCACCCTAGCAGCTGAGGATGGCTAGAGAAAATCCCACCACCATTTTGACTTGCCTTCATTTGAATTCATAAACACAAAACTTGAGGGAACCCTCATCCTGCCTGGCACTCCTACATTTTCCTGTTCAATTCAATTTCACCCTTTCTCCTCTCTTCTCACACTGCTCTCCTCCTAACTCTTATTTGCTAACTTTGGTTATTATTTTGCTGAGAAAATAAAAGCAATTAGAAGGGTAAATCTACATGCATCCCCCCCACTAATCTGCATCTATGTCCTTATACATTGCCTCCCTCCTATTTCAAAGGTGGATAATCACACTCCTATTTAAGGCTAATTTTCTTCTATATGGGATCATTCACATTGATACACATACTGTCATTTCTTCCATATTTATTTTTTTAAAGATTTTATTTATTTATTTGTCAGAGAGAGAAAGAGAAAGAGTGGCAGGCAGAGGGAGAAGCAGGCTCCCTGCTGAGCAGGGAGCCTAATGTGGGACTCAATTCAAGGACCCTGGGATCATGACCTGAGCTAAAGGCAGACATTTAACCAACTGAGCCACCCAGGCATCCCATTTCTTCCATTTTTAAAAACCAAATAAAAATTTTCTTTATCAATATCCTTCTCCAGCCCACTTCTCTGTAAAACCCCTAGAAAGTTAGCTCTGCCTGCTATCTCCACACCCTCTTTTCTCGTTCATTCAATGCAATTATTCCTCTAAACTGCTCTTGTCAAAATTGTCAACAATTTCAATGTTATCAAATCCAACCCTCAATCATCTGGCCCATGCCACTCATTCTCTCAACAGCATTTGAGATGGTTGATCCCACACTCCTTCATGAAACACTTTCTTCACTCGGCTCTGGCCAGGATGGGTTGTTTGGGTCTTCCTTGTCCATCACTGTTCACTCCTCCACCATTTTGGCTGGTTCCTCCTCCTGTTTCCAACCTCAAAACACGATGGTGTCCCAGGTTTCCATCCTAGGGCCTCTTCTGCCCTCTAACTACATTCCCTCTTCAGATATCTCATGCAGCCCCATCTCTACACTGACAACTCCCCTGAAATATCTCCAGCCCTGTCCACTTATCTGGATTCTGTATCTTATAAACTTATCTTCAAACTATATTAAGGTTCCCAGCTCTTTTCTCCAGCCTCACCACTACCATATGGATCCAATCCATGTCATACTTTGGATACTGACAGAACTTCCTCTTTTGTCTGGCTTTGAGCCTGCATTGCTGCCTTACTTTATCACAGACTCCATCCAGCTACTGGAGTGATCCTTCTGAAAAGTAATTGAGATCATGTTACTCCTCTGATCAATGCTCCATGTTTCACTTTAAATAAAATTAAAGTCCTTACCAGAGCCCATAAGACCCTATATTATCTTACTCTTATCTCTACCATTTCCTCCTCAACCACTCCACTGTAGTCACACCCAAGTCATACTTGCTGTTTCTCAAATGAGCCAAGTGCACTTCTACACCAGGGCCTTTATACTTGCTGGTCTTCTGCCTAGAAAGTGCTACCTCACATATCCGCAGGACTCTCTCCCTCATTTTTTTCATGTCCTTGGTCAAATGTCATCTTATCATAAAAGCCTACCCTGAGAATCCTAGAAAAAATACATTATACATACACATGCACACACACACACATCTGTCACTGTCTATCTCCCAATATTGCTCTTATTGGCACTTTATTACCACTTTTTATACTATATATGTAAAATTTAAATTGTCTATCTCCTCCTGTAGATAATATCTATGCAGAATATAAACTCTGTCAGAGCAGGAACTTGGTCAGTATCCCCAATGTCTAGAATTCTGCCTGACACATAGTAAGTACCCAACAAATTAAAAAAAAAATGGACAAGCAGAATAACTAGAAATGCTTATGCATTCCAATTGTAAATCCAAGCTTAGAGAGTAAAGGCAAATATTTCCAAGTGATTGCAATCTGAAAAGGAAGTTTTTCTTGGCCATCCACATAAGCTTTTTGCAATTATAGTATATGAATGTGGAATCTTATGCCATGGGCCATCAACCACAGGAAAAATTAAAATAAATCTCAGGCCACAAAGAAGCAGAAAGCAATAATTAAGGGCTAGAAAAAGGATTAGACAATTAGTCACCACTTGCTTTGCCAGAGTGGTTGAGAGCATAGGCTCAGGGGTGAGACAGATCTGGGTTTGAGTCCTCACTGCCATGCACTTGCTCTATCATATTGAGCAAGTTAGTTACTCTCTCTTGAGTCTGAGTTTTCTGATCTATAAAATATGGCTAATACCTCCCAGAGTTGTACAAATTACATGACATAATGTTCTTAGCACAGTCCCTGGCACATAATAACATTTAATATATGCTGACTTTGTTTATTATTTTTACTACATTATTATACTACGACTCAACTCATCATCAGTACATTTCATTAAGTAACAAAGCAGTTGCACATACACGTCCTCCAACAGAATTCTCTGGGGGGAAAGGGACTGGTTATTGGCTTTACTCACAAGATTCTTCACTCTGTGGTTAGGTAGGTACACTCAGCACAGGAATCTACATACAATACCATTAAGGGGTTCATTAATTCAAGACTTACTGAGGAGTATATAAAGACTTGTTGAGAATAAATGAACCCACACTCAGATGAGATCGCTGTACAATGAACTATACATCCCCCTTTTGGAATGTGATTCCCACATGTTTCCTAGTTCTGCACTAAGAAGCTGGTGACAAGCCTTTGCAGTGGTTCTAGGGGAGGAATCTCTGCCTCTGATGGTCAGAGTTTCTCCTCTGTGGGTTCCATTGGGCTCTTGTTCTATATTATTGGTTGATTTGTGCTAGGATATCTTATACTTTGCTTCAGTTCTCCTGTTAATCTTATTTCTAGCTTATGCACTTCTTCAAGTTTTCTCTGAGTCTTGAGTCTTCTTATTAATCCTAGGAATCGCTAAGTGATACAAGAGTCCATAATAATCCCTTTCCCTTTATTCATTCAACAGATGTGTAAAAAAGCTACCATGTGACCAACCTCATGCCAAGGTAACAGAAGCAAGAGAAGCACAGTATTAGACCTCTCCTCTGGGAGCTGAAGTCTGATGAGGAGCACAGATATTGAATGTGTGTGTGTGTGTGTGTGTGTGTGTGCATAATGAGAACTGTAATAAGTGAATTACATTACAGAGTTCTCTGCAATATACAGGAGAGGTACGACACTCAGACTTAAAATACCAGGGAACTGAAGGAGTTATATTTGGGAACTATTTTTCAAGCCTTTTGACCATGACCCACACTAAGAAATAAAATTTACAGTGCAATGCAACACACATATATATGTACATAAAACCAAAACAGACATTTCATGAAACAACACATTTTTCTATTCTATTTCACTTAATTCTATACTTTTCCCCCTTGCTCGTAAATACCTACTATATTGATTTTATGACCCTTTAGTTAGTGATAACCAACAGTTTGAAAAACAGTGATATAAAGTGAAAATGAAAAATAAGTACCAATTAGCCAGCTCTGGTTAAAGTAAGGATTGAGAAGAGAAGACACATGTTCCAGGCAAAAAAAAACCATAATGCACAAGGTCCTGAAATGAATGTATACCAATTCATTTAGTCTCACCTCTAGTGTTGTGATTATGATCAACTGGCAATCAGCTTCTGTTTCCACCTCCTTCTACGGTGCCTTTCTGTACAGCAGAGACTAGGAAATAAAAATGATGTTTCCCAGACTCCCTTGCAGCTAGGTTCTACATTTTGAAATAAGCTCTGCAAGTTAGATGCAGTATCATGATTAGGAAGTTGAACCTTGCTGTAGATTTCAGATGGTTCCACCTGGAAGCAAGGTCTTAAAGATGTGGCATCTACAGGATAGTGGCCAGGTATAGTGTTCTACTGTCTAGTCACTAGTTTTGACTGCTGAGAGGTAGTTGCGTCTGTGGCGACAGCAGCTTCCCTTGGATTGTGACTACAGCAGTATATTTTTCAACTTAATTGTGGCCTCTGATTCCTACTCCCTTACAATGATTTTGAAAGCACCTAGTTCCCTATATTAATCTTTTTTTTCTTAGAATACTTAAGCTTGGGTCAGGCTTCCCTAAAGCAGGCCCCACGATGAGGATTTATGTGCAAGTGATTTATTAAGGAAGTGCTTCCAGAAGAAACCATTAAGGTGGCAGGGGAAGTGGGACTGGGAAAGGGAAGAAGCCAAGTAAGGGTGTAATTTTAGGCATAGTTCCAGTCTCAGGCCAGTTCCTACAGAAGGGTTCAGGGGATAAATTACACCTCAGAGGTTGATCTAAGTTGATGCAAGGCATCTGGGCTTTCAAACCCTCATAATGTCTGTCACTGACTATGGGCCAGTACAGGGGATGTCCTATGATTATAGAAAAAGCAACTCCAGGAACCTGAGGGTAGTCCTTTGGAGAGGTACGAGTGGTTAAAAGCAAAGGCCTATCGAAAGTGGGGTAAGGGCACACAGAAACATTGAAAGGGATCCACAGGGACCCCTATAGAAGGTACATGGAGGACAGAGTCCTCTATAGAGTGATTTCTGTAACTTGCACCAGACCCTGACAGATATAATCAGCAACAAAGGTCACAAGTTACTAGTTACTTATGCTCACTGTCATGTAGGGTTGTGCTGTGCTAAAAATGCTATTGAAGTTGAACCTGCAACTAAAGTAGGTTTGTTTGTAGAGTTGCCATCATATATGTAATCGTTATGAAACAAAAGCCTTGATTCAGCCCTTTGGACTTTAGATTTGCTACCTCAGATAAAGGAATTTGTTGAAATTTGTTTACTTTCTGGTTTTCATTTTCACATTTAGCAAGAAAAAAGAAAACAATAAAAAAAGAACCCTAACATCTACAGTTTTTAAGGGATCTTGGCATCCTAGCACATGGTGGAAGGATGTAGCCATATTAACCTCCAACTCCAAATTACCAAGCCTGTACACCACTAGGCCCCCTGGTGGTTTACTCCATGAATGATTTAAAAAGTGTTTCTTCCGCCAAAAAAGAAATCTGAATAATTTTGTTTTCTATTTATCTATTTCAGAGTCTTGGCAGGATTTACTGACAGACAATACTTATTTCTCCCAAACTACTTTTCCTTCTTTAAATCATCAATCTGACAAGCATGATTTGCCCCATGTTTATTAACATAATTGATTCCATAACTAATTCCCTTCTCTTCTCCTAACCTTCAATTTTAAAAACTAATGAAACTAGATAAAATGTTTTTTTTAAATGTAAGAGATAAAATAAGAACGTAATAGTATTTTTTATAGTGAAAAGAACTGAAATTCCTTTTGATTTTTGGATCAAGTTCACATCCAGTCTTTTGCTTAAAAAGATGTGAATAGCAGTAAAAATATTAACTGGGATCATAGCCTATATCAAGAATACAGCTTGAATATAATGTAGTAGTTTGAATTTAGGCATAGATATCTTATTTATTGTTGGTAATGCCATTAGAAGGCGTTGGCGGGTTACTTGTACCTATGGATCCTAGATCATTAGTGACTGGCTGTCCTCATTATAAACTCTGACTTCCCAGTTAGCCATCCATTTAGGGAACCTCATAGTTTTCTCCCCAAGTGATGGAACCCACATGCAGTCCACTCCATGACTGTTATACCTATTGGTACCTAGTGGCAAAGTTGTTGTCTTTCCCCAAGTGATAAAAAATATATTCCATATATTTCCAAGGACTAGGAATGAGTAGAAGTGGAGGTGGGGGATGGGACAACATTCAGGGTATCTTGATCTACAAAATCCTAAGTCTTTGCTCTCTGCATAAAGGCCCATTCAGGGGAAAGGAAAAAAAAAAAGAACCTGCTTTCATGCTCTTTAACTAAACTACTAAACTAAAACAGTAAGACAACATTATCAACCAAGACTAAGGCTACCCAGGATTTCTTTTCTCTTTCTGCTCATGCTGGCAATTCCATTAACATTTCTTGTGCTCAATTCCCAATGCCCCTTTCTTGTTGTGTACTTTTCCTATATAATATATTAACTACTCAAAATATTGCTAAACACCCAACCTATAAAGAGACTCACATTTTACTGATCCATAACAAAATCAAGGGATTTATTTTGGTTAAAAACCAAGGGGATTATTTCCAGAAAGTAATACTATCTCAGGTCATACACCCACACAAAATATCTCAAATTCTCAAAACTATAAAGATCATATTCTCTGATTACAGTGCCATAAAATTGGAAGTTTATAACTGAAGGATAAGTAGAAAAAACTCAAAGACACTCAAAAACTAAAAATTCATTTTCTATGTAACTTTGTGGTAAAACAAGAACTAAAAGTAGTTATAACTAATAGTTTAGATACAATAAGATCTAACAAGGATGACAGTGTTACTTCTGGAAACATGAGATTCTGCCAACGCTGAACTGAGAGGAAAATTCATAGTCTTAATAGCATAAAATAAAAAAATAACAAAAGTGAAGTAAGCATTTAACCCCAAAATCTAGAAAAAAGAACAACACAATAAATTCCAGGAAAGTACAAAGAAGAAAATATAAGAAGAAATAAGAGACTCATACACTAAAATAGCATTAAAGTATATTTAGAAGTGAATTATTTGAAAAGGCCAATAAAATAGACAAAATTTTGGCAAAACTAATTAAACACTCACACACAACAGGTAACAAGTAAAAACATTAGGATTAAGAAAGGAGATATGATTGTATATAAGAAGAAACAGAAATTTCATAAGAGAATGTCATATAAAACTATTGCAATAAAAAAACCTACGGCAATAAATTTAAAAATCTTCTAAAGGATTATTTTCTAAGGAAATATAATTGTTTCTTTAACTATCACTGCACAACAAACTCAGTAGTTTAAGACAATAAACATTTATTATTATTCATGAGTCTGTGTGTCAGCTGGCTGGTTTGCTCACTAGCTTATAGTGAGCGGCAAGATGATTAGGCAGTTCCGCTAATCTTAATTGGGATATTGCACATGTTTAAAAGATGACTGGCTACAGGCCTGTCTAGGATGATCTTGGATGGGACCCTGCAGTTGCCTTCATGTATTCTCTCATAAGCAGGCTAACTTAGGCTTATTCATATAGAGGTAGCAGGGTTCCAAGAAAAAGAGCAGAATTACACATTTCCACCTGAGGCCCAAGGTTAGAAATGACACATTGTCCAGGCATCTAGGTAGCTCAGTCAGTTAAGCATCTGATTCTTCGGTTTCAGCTCAGGTTGTGATCTCAGGGTCGTGAGATCAGAGACCCACATCAGACTCCATGCTTAGTGGGGAATCTGCTTGAGATTCTCTTTCGCCCTCCCCCCGACCCCCATGCACTCTCTCTCTAAAATAAATAATTTTTTAAAAGATTATTTATTTTTCAGAGAGAGCGAGAGATAGAGAACAAGCAGAGGGAGTGGCAGTGTTGAAAAATTCAACACTGCAAAAATGTCAGTTTTACCTAAATCAATCATAAGTCCCACAGAATTCCAATGTCATTTTAAAAATGTAACCAAAGGATTAAAAATTTCATCTGGAAAAAAATATGAATAGTAACCAGGCACCAAAGGTAGAAACCATAAAAGGACAAAAAACAAGAGCCACCATAGATATTAAAAAGTTACACAACAAATTGAGGAAAATATTTGTAATACATATGACACATGGATAAATACTTAAGATATTTTTTAAATATGCAAATAAAATAATTCAAACGTCCTTCTCAGGTAATTTTAAGAGATCCAGTCTCCTGTTTAATATTTCTTGAACCTTTTAGAAAAGACTTACTCTTTTATGTGGTTGCTTGCCAACTCTATGCCAAACTGTCACTTGCGTTTTCTCCCAGATGGCCTTACCCATTTCAGAACCATCTGATATCCACCTGTTTACAGAAAATATCAAACTTTACATTCAGTATCTCCTCCCTCAGCCCCACCCCACCCCAGGATAATAATCTCTAGTCCTCAGTAATTTCCAGAAGAAATTTTCCCACACAGAAGGATTCAGGGAAACAATGCAACAAGGGTATATCACTGCTGTAAATCTCATCTCCCCCAGAGGTATGTGCCAATATAAGTTGAATATATGCTTTTTCCTCCTTTTTCTTCCTAAGGTCCTCCAATGTCAACTCACACATAGACAAAGAGAAATTACTATGCACATGTCAGCATCAGTAGGTGAGGAGGAAGTATCATGGAGCAGGTTCACATCTTGTGTCTTCCTTTATCTATTGGACCAGCTAGGTAAAACTTTGACCCTGTTTTCAGGAGTAGCCATGATTCTAAAGCATTACAGATGAAATACTACAACGTCAGGAATTTGCTTTAAAATGCTCTAGGAAATAAATGTGTGTATTGGGAGGAAAAAATAAATAAAACAACTCATCAGTATAGAGTTAAACACTAATAATTCTTTAACATTTCAAACATTCCCAAAGTCAAACTAGTGGTTTTCAATCTAGTTACATCAACCAGCTTTATATTAACAAACCAGATGCCTCATTTTGTGGACGGGATGATTATCAATTTTTCTTGGGGAAATCTCAAACCTCAAAAGGTGACTGGGTCTTCCACTAAAACATATCTTAGAACCTGTAGTAAGGTTTGGTCTTGTTACTTCATTCAGATATCAACTCAGGAATTTTCATATAGTGGGAGATCTTTACAGATGTACAGCCAGCTAGTGATACAAAAAAATACTGATCGTATTCCCCTCAAGCTCATCTGGAGCATCTTTAAATTCCAATGAGTAAACAAACCCTCAGCCTACTCTACAAGACCCGATCAACACAGCCTGTTTTCTATCATCCAAAACACTGATAAAAGTGTTTTAAATTTGAGGACTTATCCCTGTTTTCTCCACTCAGTATATTTTCCAATGTTGCTAACCAACAAGTCATGAACCCACCTAATGGGGTTTTTTTAAATCATTAAGGCCAAGTCATTACTATTATAAGAATTCCATGAGTTTCATTTTCTAAGTCAGTGGCTATTAAGTGGAAAATATGCTAAGACCCAAAGTCTCCAAATTACTATCTTTATTTCCCCTTCACTCTAATTTTAACCAGAGGTCATTCTCATTAAAAAGCCTCTGGGGTCTTTAGTAAATGTAAATTTTATACTCCCTGAGAGATCCTTGGCCCTTTCCTGTGGCTGTAGTCATGCCAGTCATCCAGCTGCTATCAATTAACATTCCATCAATTTCTCTGTCAGTCTGGGTTAGGCTTGACTGAGTCACAGGTACAGTCTACTTGGCAATATTTTGATCTCACAATGTGCTCACCATAGTAGAGTTAGAACCTTTAATGAAGTTTCATTCAAAAACAAAAATGTTTATTGAGTGCTTACTATGTGAAAGGCATTATAAATTTGATTTCATTCCAATGACATAAAACCTCATTGTTCTAATTAGTGATGGCTAAGCTAATTTTCTAAGAAGAGATTAAAATATTATTCGTAGGCCAAGAATAATTTTTTGGTGTTTGTTAAAAAAATTACATGAATGATGGGAAGGGAGGGCAAGAAAGATAACAAAAAAAGTAAAGAAACAAGAATAAAGAGACAAAAAAGAGAAAAAAAAATCAATGACAAATGAAAAGAAAAATAGAATGACAAAAAAGAAAAATGGAATAATGAAAAAGCAATTAAAAAATTAAGAAAGGCAAAAAGAACAGAGAAAGGAGAGAAAAAGTCAAAAAAGAAATCAAGAGAGAAAAGAAGCAAGTCATTTCTATTTCCTTCAATATGCTCAACTATTTAGCCCCTAATTTTCTCCTAGTACAGTATACTTTAAAATACTGAATAAAAGATTATTTATTATTATTACTTTTAACCCATAAGTCATAAAATGAAGAGTTGACATGGAAAGAGAGAAAAATCCTTCAAGGCCCCAAGTCACGAGAAAGGATGAATTGAAAGGGTAAGCCAGCAGTTAAGCCAAAATTTGCATGAAAAACATGTCAAGGCTTGGTAGCCTATGGGAAAGAGGCAGAGAAGAAAAAGCACAGGGCCCATGCAAAGTGAGTCAGATCAGACTCTCCCACATAAAGACCCCTGGAAGGTAACACTCTTGGTGGGCAAATAGAAAATCAACATACAAAAGCCCCAAAGAGGGAAATTATAAAGGTACTTGCCTATTTCATTCTTACTTCAGTAAAAGAAAATAAAAATTGTTTCCTGAAATTTCTAACCAAAATCATGATTTGTGGTTGAATTTCTATTAGGTACCCAAAAAATTATTTTTTATTTAAACTCTTCTCAGGTTGTAAAGTCTCCCCAGACATGTGGCAGAAGCACACAGAATTCTTTGCAGAGTAGCAAACCTTAATTAAGCCCAGCCTTTGGTGAATCCCCTAAGGATAATATTTGAAGGCACTTAGGCAATCATTTAAAAAAAAAAAAAATCACCAAACTCATAAGGAAACAATACCATGAGGCAGAGGCAGAACAATAGACTTCAGAACTATACCTTTAAAGACTGGATATGTCAGAATAATCAAAAACTAAAACAAACAGAAAAAAAACCACTTTAATATGCTTAAAGAAAAATGAAGGCTATCAAAAATTTGGCAAGGAATAAGAGTTTATTAAAAATAGCTAGAAATCATTTTTTAAAAAGATTTATTTGACAGAGAGAGAGAGACAGCTAGAGAGGGAACACAAGCAGGGGGAGTGGGAGAAGGAGAGGCAGGCTCCTGGCTGAGCAGGGAGCCCAACACGGGACTCGATCCCAGGACCCTGGGACCATGACCTGAGCTGAAGGCAGACACTGAACGACTAAGCACCCAGGCACCCCTAGAAATCATTTCTTTTTAAAACACATAAAATGTTGAGAAACTGAATTAGAAACTCAGTGACAGATTAAACAGCAGATTAAACACAGCTGAAAAGAGATTTTGTGAAGTGAATAATAGGGCTGAAGGAATTGATTAGAATGCAACTCAAGAGATAGGGAAATAGAAAGCATAAAAAAGAAATCATGAGTCACATATCATGGTTTGAGAAGTTTGAACTACACCTAAACCAGAGTTCCAGAAGGTGATAATGGGAGAAGCAATATTTGGTAAATCTTATAGACAAGGCTTTTTCAGAATCTATTAAACTCATGAATTGTCATATTCAGGAACGTCCAATGACTCTCAAGCAGAATAAATACAAACAAATCACCTAGCTGCCCTGTAGTGAGACTGTAGAACATTAAAGAGAGCAGCTAGAATAAAAAAAGAACAGATTAGGTTTTTTTTTAAAGATTTTTATTTATCTATGAGAGAGAGAGAGCACATTGGAGGGGGGAGGGTCAGAGGGAGAAGCAGACTCCCTGCCGAACAGGGAGCCCGATGCTGGACTCGATCCGGGGACTCCAGGATCATGACCTGAGCCGAAGGCAGTAGCTTAACCAACTGAGCCACCCAGGCACCCAAGAACAGATTACTTTCAAAAGAACATCAATTAGACCAAAGGATGATTTCTTAAGAACAGTAACAGCAAGACAATGAAATAGTGTCTCAAAATGCTGAATGAAATTAATCAATTTACAAACTCAGAAAATTTCTCTTTTAATATTGAAATAAAAAATAAAAGGAAGACATTTTCAAACAAACTAAAGAATTAACTTCCAACATATCTTTTTTTTTTTAATTTTATTTATTTGAGAGCGAGAGAGCGTATGAGTAGAGGGGAAGGGCAGAGGGAGAAGCAGACTCTCCGCTGAGCAGGGAGCCCGATGCAGGACTCCATTCCAGGACCCTGGGATCAGGACCTGAGCTGAAGGCAGATGCTTAACTGACTAAGTCACCCAGGCACCCCCCAACATATCTTTACTAAAGGAAATTCTGAAGTGAGTAAATCAGGAAGAAAGAAAATCTCAAAAGGAAGGTCTGAAATACAAAAAGAAGTACTAATGAGAAAAATAATAAGAATATGGGTAAATCAAACAATGGCTGCAGAAACAATAATAATATATAACTTGTGGAATTACTTTTAAGTGAATTAAAATTCTGTACACCAAAAAGCATAAATAGAAATGTTGAAAGTAGAAGGATGAAAGATACCAGGCAAATAGAAATGAAAAAATCTGGAATAGCTATAATTTTAAATGGAAGGGGAAATTTTTACTAAATTGTACTAAAGATAATAAAGGCCACTAGGTAGTTTTTTAAAGTTTTAATAAACCAGGAAGGAATAAGAATTCTAACTGTGTTTGAACATAAGACAGCTTCAAAATATATAAAGAAATGAAATGGCTACAAGGAGAAATTGATGAATTCACTGTCTTAGGGATTTCATATACCTCTTAAACTGGTAGAATGAGTGAACAAGAAATTGTAAGAACATAGAAAATTTAAACACACATTTGTTGGTCTTAATCAAATGATCAAATATGGAACGTGGACCTCCAAAATGGATAATATATAGTTTTCTAAAATACACCAAGAACATTTGACAAAAATTAGGGAAATATTAAGCATAAATCATGCTGATAGGAAAAAAAAGAGAGAGAGATAATTAACACCTCTTCCTGGGGTCTAATCCTTGCCGTAAATACTAACCAGCAGCCATTCTACGTAAGAATGAAACTCCTTCAGAGAATCTCAGAATGGAGGGACTTCAGGGTCATCTACTCCAACCCTATGCCTAATATAAAAGTTTCCACAACATACCCCTAAAACCTTCACCACGATGGGGAACTGTGGTGGTCCCCGAGAAGCCCTATCATTTCCAGCCCCATACAGCCTTTTACCAACTCGCATGCCTGCAAGGGATTCATTTTTTCCCAGAAGCAATTCAACTGTACCTCGAACTAGTCATTATCTTACAGTCTGTGTCACAGGATGGGTCT
This sequence comes from Zalophus californianus, assembly GCF_009762305.2. NCBI lineage: Eukaryota > Metazoa > Chordata > Mammalia > Carnivora > Otariidae > Zalophus > Zalophus californianus. The sequence continues at coordinate 90,142,229 of NC_045600.1, forward strand.
GGTGATGATGTAAAAAATTCTACCAAGAACCCAGATCTTAGATCTAGGAGATAGGGCTTACTAAAAGCAGTTGTATAACTTTGCAAGGCATTTATGTGTCTGAGTTTCAGAATAATGTAATAGACTTCATAAGCCCCACTCAGAGCTTCTTGCAACCTTGCAGTACCCCAGCTTGGACCAGCAGAATATATATACATCTCCCATTAAGAGTTTTAAAAACGTATACAGAAAAACACATATAATGAAAAACAGCACAATTTTGCCCCATCTTTTCCTATTCCCAATTCCAGCAGCAACTTTCAATTACTTTAGCTGTAGTCTGCCAGTATTTACCTCCAAATTTCTAAGTAATGTGTTCATACTAATGTTTCTTAATTTTTTAAGTTTATATTTCATCTGTTTATTTCCAACTATAGAAACTAAAGATTTAGCTCCTATACAACCTGCCTGCCCCCTACATTTATATACTTTTCCAGTCTGATAATCTCAATATAGCTTATTATTCTCTTTTGTTTAAATCAGTATAAAGTGTTTACATTACATAATTACAAATATTATTTAGGGATGAGTGTATAGTATACAATGATAATATTACTTTCCACATGAAATTTTTGGTCTTCTCTAGAGGAAATACTGCCTTTTAAAAGATTTTCTCATTTTTTAATATACCTCTTAGTACTTCATCCACAATTCTTCAACAAAACTAAAAATACTCTCTCAAGTCCAAACTCATCAGGTATTCTACAAGTTTAATTTTTCTTGAAGAACAACCTCTCTTGGGTATTTCCATCCTTTTCCATTTTTTTCCATTAGCTGCACTCTGGGCTTATTGTACCACTGGGACTTCCCTTCATAATCATTCTGGGAATTTCCTTTCTGTCCTGGGAATTTCCTTCCTTCTCTACTGTGATGCTTTGGTTCCTCATTCTCTGGATCCTGTATCTTTCACTTTCTTCATTTGCCACCTTGTTTTGGTGAAGCACATCCCATCATGGTTTCCTTTAAAAAAGTAAATTTTAAAAGATATTGCATTATTCATACTGACAGGCTGAGTATTGAAGTATGAGTTGAAAATATTTTTTCATCAGAATTTTAAAAGAACTGTTCACTGTCTTTTAATTTTATTCATTGCAACTGAAAGGTCTGATGCCCTTCTGGTTCTTGATTCTTATTCTGTGATCTCAAAAGTGAACATTTATGTGAAAATTCAAAAACAACTTATATGTTAAATAATAGGAAAACTGTTGATTTAATTTTGATATCTTCATTCAATTTAGCCATTAAAATCATATTTTAGAAAAACATTTAATGTTATAATAAGGTCACATTGATAAAACGATATATGAATGTTTTAAAATATTGAAAGATAATCTACCAAAATATCAAAAGTGACACTTGGCATATGATGAAATTTTGGGAGCTTCCTTTTTTAGTAATTTCTTGTTCTGGACTGAATGTTTGCGTCCCCCCCCCCAATTCATATGTTCAATCTTTAACTCCCAGTGTGATCGTATTTGGAGTTAGGATCTTTGGGAGGTAATCAGGTTTAGATGAGACCATGAGGCTAGGGTTCCCATAACGGGATTAGTATCCTTATAAGAAGAGAGACTAAAGTTCATTATCTCTACATCACGTGAGAACACAGGGGAAGGCAGCTTTCGGCAAACCAGGAACCAAATCTGCCAGGATCTTAATCTTGGATTTCCCAGTCTCCAGAACTGTGAGAAATAAATGTCTATTGTTTAAGCCACCCAGTCTATGGTATTTTGTTATAGCAACCCAAGCTGACTAAGACACTTCTATGTCAAGTATATTACTGGAACTTGTATTTTTAGAGTTGGGTTTGAAATAGTGTTTGAATGCCATGAGCAAAGTCCTCTTTAAACCAGTAATAAATATCATCATTATATTGAAAAAAATCAATAAAAGAGCATATTAATGCAAATCTTTATAACTATCTAAATCTCATATTTCCAATATTTTTAGTAAACACTTTCTAATGTATAGCAAAGGTAAAGGAATTTTTCAGTGAACGATATACCTCTTACTTAAATTATACCAATAACATCTCTTATTTTTTAATGTGTTTCACTACAAATAGCAGACATCAGTACACTTCTCTTTAAATGTTTCAGCATACATATTATTAACTAGAGCTTAATACTATTTGTAGTACTTTTGAGGTAAAATTCATATACAGTAAAATGTACATATCTAAACTGTACATTCATTGAATTTTGAAAAAATGCACACATCTAGTCTAAATTTCCTTAGTTTTCTTTTGTCTGAAAATGCCTTTATTATTTGCCTTCATTTCTTGAAGAATATTTTTGTTGACATAGAATTTGGGGCTCAGGAGTTATGTTTTTTTTTTCTTGCAGTTCTTTAAAGATGTCAGTCTTCTATCATTATTTCTGAGACTACAGTGCTCATTGAATCATTGTTTCCCTATATGTATTGTTTTTTTTCTGGCTGCTCTCAGAATTTTGTCTTTATCCTTAGTTTTCAGCAGTTTCACTGTTCTCTGACTTGGGATTTGTTGAGTTTTTCTAAACTGTAAATTTATAATTTATACCAAACTGGCAGGATTTTGGCCATTATTTTAAAAAATATTTGGTCCCATTTGCTTCTTCCTCTCTCTTCTGGGCTTCCAATAATACATGTGTTAAACCTTTTGACATTGTACCACAAATCCCTGAAATGCTATTTCTTTTGAGTGTTCTTGCTCACTCTACTTCAGATTAGATCATTCCATTGATCTGTCCTCAAGTTCAGTGGTTCTTTCTTCTCTCATCTCTGCTGTTAAGCCCACCAGGTAAATTTTATATTTCAGGTAATTTAATTTTCAGTTCAATAATTTGATTCTTTTCATGGTTTATTTCCCTCCTGAAATTTCCTATCTTTTCATTCATTGTAAGCATATTTTCTTTTACATCATAGTGCATAACTATAATAGCTGCTTTTAAATTCTTGCCCAATTCCAACAACTGGATCATATTGGGTTTTGTCTTTGTATATTACCATTTTTCTACAGAATAGATCAGAATTTTTTGTTTCTATTATGTTGAGTAATTTTGGATTTTATCCTGGTTGTGAACATTATCTGGTGAGACTGTATTCTGTTACATTCCTCTGAAGAGTATTACTTTTTGTTTGTTTTTTGTTTTGTTTTGTTTTGGTTTAGTAGGTAACTTAAATTCTAAACTCTAGTCTCTTGGGCACTAGCCCAAATCTCAATTCAGTTATTTTGTCCTTAAGTTACTTAGAATCTGACCCACATATACAGAGTTCAGGAATCAGTAAAGATTTTAGCAGAATTTTAACAGAATTTTTGGTTCCCTTCTCTGGCTTTCTCATTGCCAGGATTCTTCCCTCACTTTCCAGTGGCTTTGGTTATCTTAAACTCTGTTCTGATTCTTCAGGTCAGAAAGATTATTGGTTTTCTGTAGTCATTTGTGTTGCCACATATAGCCAAATGTGGTCTTCCTTGAGGCTAAAAGCTATGAAAAACAAAGAAAACTCACACTTTGCCATTTTCTCTTCCAAATGCCAACTTCTCTCCATAATCTGTTTAATTTTACTCAGGCTTCATTTCCTCTAGGTAGTTGTTTTTTATTTGTTTTATTTTGCCCAGAGTTTATAGTGGTCATCTTGAGAGATTCAGTCTAGTAAGTGCTTAATCAGACACTCCTGAAATGAACAACCACTGTGGGAAATTTTTATTTTCTTTTTAATACTTTCCTATATTGTCCATATTGAACAAGTTACTTTAATAAGATTTTTTTTATTATATTAGCATGGTATCACAAATTAAAACTTTTCATACAAAACGTGACTTTAAATTTATATGGAGAATAAAGGGAAGTAGAAATGCTTTGGAGAATGATAGTGAACACTTTCTCGAGAATGAAGCAGAGCTGAAAATTACACAGCAAGAATTCAGACTATAATACAGTAAAGTCTCTAAGCCAAAGGACACCTCTGAGCAGTTACTGCATCCATTAGCAGAACTAAGAGGAAGCCAAACCAGAACTTACCTATTCACGATTTTCATCAGTAGGTATTCTTATTAACACTTAGCCTTCCTTTCCCAGTGCAAGTCCCTCCCCTCCCAGAGAATCCATAGTCAATAATACCCTTACTGAATTTGATTTCCAATTTCCTCTAAAGCATAAGTCTTTCCTCATTTGATGAGCATCTGAGTGGACAGGTATAGGCTTTCTATTTCCATGAGAATCACAGGTTTATATATTCAAAATTGCCATTAGTAATGAACTGATCTATTAGAAACAAACTGTGTGATCTTGGATGAGTCATTTCCCCTTTTAGGGTCTTAGTTTCTTCACCTGCAAAATAAGGAAACTGACAAAACTTTATTTTTTTTAATCTTTTATGTTCTACAAAACTGCACAGAAATTCTATAGAACATGAACATGCTTTAAATATCTTTTTTAAATTCTTCTTTCCTTTAAAACCTGCTATCCTATATCATACTCAGGGTATCGTGTACTATAAAAAAAAAATCCACTAGAGGGGAGTAAAACATTAGATGAGAGTTTACCACACCTCAACGTGGGTATCCTGTATAAATTATATTTGCAACTGTTGCCTAATATCTAATGTTTCCAATCAATCCCACTTAACCGCTTTAAAATACAAAGATGTGAGGGTATCACCATTTCCATGTGGAAATCCTCTGCTCTGTGGGATAAAGCCCAAGCCTGGAGCTAGGGAGTCTTTGTACTCTTTAAGGCCACTCACTAATGGAACAAAAGCAGTTCCTTAGAACAAGTATGCCCATTCCATTTCTAGTTTTCTTTTCATTTACAGACTGAGTTACAGTGACCAAAAGGATTCCCTAATCCTTAATTCGAAGAGATGCTTCATCCTGACAACTAATTCTTACTTTAAGGCCAAAGCAATCCCTGTGTTCCCATCCCTTGGGTAGTTCAATATTTAAAGAGACCTCTGAATCTTGTCTGTGTTCCGAGTTCTTTGCACCCTGAAGGCTGAAGAAAAGATTCCTTTGGTGGGGGTACAAGATTATTAGAGACCCCTGCCCCATTGGCTTAGTACTTTTACTTGGAAGAAATACAATTTAATATAATTAGTTCATGTTCTTCTGTTTCAGAGGAAAGTTTTAAAAAGAGATACGGGCCTCTGTTTCCTATTCTCAGGGAGCCAATTTCAGGGGAAAGGAAGGAGAGATGGAGGCAAGAGAAAGAAGGTGGTGCCCTGGTGGGGCTCCACTGGAGAAATCAGCTCAGAGGGCCAGGTATTAGGAGAACCCAGTCACATACTTGTTCTTTGAGTTCTGTTATCTTGAGGGTTTCATAATTTTTTAGTTTCCTAGTAGTTGCAGAATGATATAGTAGGAAGAGCATTAATTGTGGAGTCAGTTGGGCCAATCTGAGATGAATGAATTGACTTCTGTATGATCTGGAACTATTTATGTAAACTTTCCTAAGTTACAATATATGAAACAGGACTCTGGTTACAAGAGACAGAAATCCAACTCAAATTAGGTTAAGTATACAACATCATCAGGTCTATTTGTGTTTTGATTCCAGAGTCCCTCTATTTCATTCTAATAGCATACTGTTTCTTTCACTTGGCTAATGGAGGACCTTAAAACTGACATCATCCCAGAAAGACAGCATCTTTCTTTCAACTACTATATATAAAATCCTAGCAAGAGATTCTGATTGCCCTAGCTTGAGTCTTGGCCATAAAGAAAAGATTAATGACCAGGATTGCCAGTTAAAATACAGGATGCCCTGCTAAATTTGAATTTCCAATGAACAACAAACAAATGTTTAGTGTGAGTCTCATGCAACATTTGGGATATAGTTATACTAAAAAAGTACTGTTGATCTGAAATTCAAATTTAAATTCTAATTGTCCATACCTCATCCTTCACCATGTATGGTTTGAGAAGCACTGAAGTAGAGAAGGCAGTCTTGAGGTGAGCATTCCTTTAGTTAAGGGACACAGGCAGCCCGGGGTGAACTAAGGGCTGGATCCAGGGAATTAAACACTTGGACATCACTCTTCTTCTTCTTTTTTTTAAGATTTTATTTATTTATTTGAGAGAGAGAATGAGAGAGAGAGAGAGAGAGCATGAGGGGGGTTGGGTCAGAGGGAGAAGCAGACTCCTTGCTGAGCAGGGAGCCCAATGTGGGACTCGATCCTGGGACTCCAGGATCATGACCTGAGCTGAAGGCAGTCGCTTAACCAAGTGAGCCACCCAGGCACCCGGACATCACTCTTCTTTTCCCCATCTCCTGCAAATACCATCCGTTGGCCAAACACAACTGGAAGCCAGAAGGGGTTTGGAAGGAAGCACTGCTGATACAGTCCAAACCTGCCAAAAATTCTCAGAGCTCTGAGGTGGAACAGGTGGAAAAGAATGGAGAGTCTGAAGGAGCAAACCAAAGATGTCCAGTATAAGGAGACTTGACGTTATTTCTGTAACATCTCTGCTTTGGCTTATATTCCAATTCTGGCATGGAAAAAGAAAATATTTATTTTTAGCAGAAGTCTCTTCCCCTTCAATAAATGGTCCTTAAACTATGCTGAAGGGCTGAGGAGCTCTCTGAGGCAGGGTAAAGGGCATATTGGAATGTCCTACTTCTGCTTGTGCCATTTTAAGGACACTACAAAAGCAGCAGTGGAGCAATAATTAGCTGTGAGTTCTTCCAGGATGAATCTGGCCTGGCAAGAACTGGGGCATTTTCCCAGCAACTGCCCAGTATATTAACTATCTGCGATGACTTTGTAGAGTTTCAACTTGCTTGGGTTAAACTGCGTTAGCCAGAATTCCCTCTCTAGTATGTTTCTGGATAAGGTGGACTATACGACATATTTTCTTGCAAGACTTGGAGAATGAAAAGAAAATGGCAGCCATTTTGTTGTATTCACATGTCTCCTTCCAGTTATTCTGTCAAACACTAATCTAGGTGCTGCTATGAATTTTGCAAATGTAAGTGAAGTCCCTAATGAGAATATGTAAATTAGGGAGATTATCCTGGGTGGGCCTGATTTAATGGGTTGGAAAGCCTTACAAGAAACAGAGACCTTGCCTGTAGGCAATAGCTTTGTGCCCACAGGGTTCTATCCCCAACAGCATTCTTCCCTTCTTGACTGCCTATTCTACAGACTTTGGACTTGCTTATCCAGCTTCCACAACTGTGTAAGCAAATTCCTTGTAATAAATCTCTTAATATCTACCTACCTACCTACGCCTCCTACCGATTCTGCCTCTCTGGTTGAACCCTGACTGATAACACTACTTCCTACAGCTGAGCAGGTAGGGAAGGCAGTGGAAGGCAGTCTTGATTCCAGCCCCTGGGCTACTTCCTCCACATCGTCACCCTCTCAGTGTCATCCTCTCCAGACTCCACCTGTTATGACCCTTACTGTTCTTCATCAATACACAGGTAGCTCCTCCACTCCAACTAAAGAAGGAAGAACTCCAAGGTAAGGAAGGGTGGTAGTCAGGGAATCCAGAAAGGATGGAAAGGATGGAAGTGGAAAGAGTGGATGAAAAGAACTGGGAGTGATTTACAGAAGGAAGAGGAAGAAGAGGGTTGGAGAGGCAGAATGGGTGGTCTGGGAAGATGGCACAGAGGGGAAGATCTGGAGGAAGGGACAGAGTCAGATGGTAAGGAGGAGAAGGTAGCAGGGGACACCTGTGTTTAGCTTTGTCCTTCTTTGTCAGGTTGCTTCCATCTTCTCCTTGGGATAAGGAAGGCTATCCCCACTAGAAGGTCAGGTCACTCTTCAGTTATAAGTTATCTGTGAAAGACCACCCCATACTTAGAAGTGACTGACCATTTTTTATCCAGCTTTCACTATTAAAAAAAAAAAAAAATGCCAATTTGTTGCTCATACACTTACTTTAAATTTTTTGATGTAAAAGTAAGGCACAGAATAGAGGGTAAGATATGCTACCACTTATGTAAAATAAGGGCTATCTATACTTCTATACCTGTGTGCACAGATTCAGAGTAATGGTTCCGCTTCAAGGTCAGAGAGGTAGGATCTGGGGATCAGGGCAGGGAAGGAGGCTTTTCACAATACATCTTCTTATACTGTTTAGCTTACTATTTGTGCACATTAACAATTTAAAGACAATATAAACTCACGAATTTTCATCATAGATATTCATCATTCTACCTGCTACACTGTCTTCGGGTGTTAAAATGCAAAGAGTAGGCAGTCGCTGCTATCCTTATCTCTTCCCAAAGCCTCGCCAAAGCTTAACCTATTATGACAGCGATGTGATACTCTCCATGGAGGTATTTCCACTTATGATTCTATCCCTTCTCAGCAAACACACAATTTGTGCCAGTTAATCTAACAGACCACAGCGATTATGCTCACCATTGGCACAACCATCCATCCCACATGCCTTATGGGAAAAGGAGAAACTCCAGTAACATATAGAGCCAAGATTTCTGGATGAACTTAAGTGAGCACTCCAGAACAAAGGGAGTTCATTTTATACCCATTTAAATGGAAAGCAGGCATCTCTGTTTAGGATGTGTGTCTTTATAGGATTTTTTTTTATAAAGATTTTATTTATTTATTTGAGAGAGAGAGAATGAGAAATAGAGAGCACGAGAGGGAAGAGGGTCAGAGGGAGAAGCAGACTCCCTGCTGAGCAGGGAGCCTGATGTGGGACTCGATCCCGGGACTCCAGGATCATGACCTGAGCCGAAGGCAGTCGCTTAACCAACTGAGCCACCCAGGCGCCCTAGGATGTGCGTCTTAAGAAAACGAAGCTGCACCCACCGCAGAGGAGGCAGTATATGGGATTCACTGTGGAGGGACTCTCCGGTCTTTCTCCAATAGAAACTCGCATTATGGGTTTGGAGCTTCAACAATTATCCATGGTCTCCAGGATCATGGCAGCAAAGGGGAATGAGAGTACATCAAATTATTTTGCATTTTAAAAAACCCACAGGGAAGCTTTGTGTGATTACAAAGAAACAGATCCGAATGAGAATGAGATTTGCCAGCTGGAACTATCGAGGAAAGGGCTCTTGGTGGTAAAGCAACTCTGTGTCTTGAGAAAACAACTAGTACGTGCTGCAGGCTCAGTGGAATTTGCTTAATAAGTTGCACACTTGTCATTGTAGGTCAGTTCTTTGGGTGCCAGGAGACATAACTTCTTCATTATATAATCAAATATTTGTCCTTGCTGGAAAAATGAGCACTGAAGAACGTCAATCACTCTGCCATATCCAAAAGCCTTTCTCTGGCCAGCTGAGTATTCTGAATCGAGCCTCCATCACAGGGAACATTTTGAAAGCTAAGCCTGGCATTGAGTTTTGGCTCCTCCACCACCTATCTTTGCACCTTTTCTGGGAGACTATGATCTGACTACTCTAGAAAGGCTGATGGGAAGGGGGAGGAGAGCAGCTGTTTGCTTGTGATCTTAGGCAGAGGTGGGAAGTCAGAGGATTCCAAATTTTTCGACTTGCAAGTTTCTATCTGGCCATAGATTTTATCAGCTACAGCAACATACTAATTATTCTGAGGGACTTACAGACAAAATGTCTTCATTTCTTGAGTTTTGTTTTGTTTGAATCTTATGGTGCCTCATGGGGGACAGGCAGAAAAATGTTCACCTTTAGCCCAGAGGCTGACCTATAGCCTGCACAGTTTCAATTAAAGATCAAATAAGTGCTGGCTGCTACTTTCTTAAAGGGTCTCATGACTGCCTGTACATCTCCTCACTAGTGAATATCCAGCTGAATGATAAGCACCAAAGAAATCCTGGGCAAGTTTTAAGGGTAGAAATTCGAGGAAGACATTTCTGATCTAGTACTCCCTGCACGGCCCCTGCCCCTGGAGCCCTAAGCATGGAACCCCCAGCTTCACACAGCCACAGTGCAGCTGTTTCTGCCCACGGGTCCTGTCCCCGCACTCATTAAACTTACTAAGTTTATACAACGTCTCAAGACTTGACCATTGCGCTCCACAACCCCACAACACTGCCCATATCCATATGCATTTGGCTCTAAAATCTTTGAAGCCCCCTTTTAAGAACAACAAAACTTTTCATTTCTTCTAAGGAGGCCTCTTTGATTAACCTTACATAATCTGATTGGGGGCATGTTCAGCATTTCTTCTAGTATCCATTTTTGCTTCTGAGTGGGTAAACCGATGTAAACAATTTGATTTGCTCCAAGGAAAAGACCTTTGAAAATAAACTTCGTATAATATTTATTCAGGAGGAGGTGACTTGAAGGAGATAATTTGCTTTTAATAGGTAAGACATCTAGAAAGTAGCTCTCACTTCTGATCTAGAAGTTACACACTCGTCATTGTACATCAGTTCTATCCAGTGAGCAGATGTTATTTAGGAAGGAACGCTTTCCAGAAGCCCTCCAGCCCTTCCCTCATATCACATTGTCCAGAACTGAGTCATTTACCCACCCTAAACCAATCACCGGCAATAGCAATTGGAGCCACTGCGCTTAGCTCATGCTAAATATGAGTTAGCTCTTGAGTTGGAACAGAGTCATGAGGGGAAGGAACAGACACCCTCTCCTTGCTCTGACAAAAAGGAAGAAATGGACGATAACGTTGTGTACACAAGCAAAAGCCTCATATCCTCATTTTTCAGAGGTGGACTCTGGGCTCACTGGCAAGTTACGTAATAGATTCAAACCATCTTTGATTCCAAAGTCTGATCCTAATCACTACCTCAGTATTCTTTTTTTTTTAAAGATTTTATTTATTTATTTGAGAGAGAGAGAATGAGAGATTCAGAGCACGAGAGGGAAGAGGGTCAGAGGGAGAAGCAGACTCCCTGCTGAGCAGGGAGCCCGACGCGGGACTAGATCCTGGGACTCCAGGATCATGACCTGAGCTGAAGGCAGTCGCTTAACCAACTGAGCCACCCAGGCACCCACTACCTCAGTATTCTAACCTGAGAAAAATATGGTTTGTACTAAGTGGATTTGAGCCATGCAGCACAGACCTAATCTGATTTTAAGAAGGCATTTCTTTGGGACAGTGCAGCAACTCCTGTTTTTAGTATGAAGCCCTCTTATCAATGATACAGTAGCATCTACATATATTTTGGGGGAAAGAAGCAGCATCAATGTTAGAGATATATGGCTTGGGTTTATGGACAATGCTTAGTGAACATCTGGGTTCATAGTTACCTTGCAGTAACCCCATGGCCACTCTGGATACTTTATCAGCTGCATGAGAATCCTTGCATAAGTCCCTTCACCTCTTTTTCTTCTGTAAAATGAGGATAAAAAAACCTACTTTGGAAGGATGGGGCCAAAGTGTATGTATGGAGCCTAATATGATAATCGACCCATTATAGATAACCCAAAAACCATATGCTCTTACTTGTGTTTATACACAGCCCAAACCTTAAGAAATCTAACAGGTAAGAATTCTGAAAAACTTTTAACCAATTACAACAGAAATTTGAAATCATGGGAAGATCAGAAACCATAATTGTGTGATCCAAGAATCAAAGTAACTATTTAATGAACAATCAAAGTCTTGGAGACTCTGCAGGGTAGATTGTGAAACTGCACCACATTTTCAAAAAATCTCCAGAAAAACTAACTGTTAGCCAATGAAACCATTAACACCTATAGGGCCATATACTGCATGAATTGGGTTCACCCAATGTTCTTATAAAACTGAACTGTTTCTGGGATTCATACAGTTGGGGAAATACAGGAAGCAGAATTTTGTCTAGTACATTATGTAGACATGATTAATAAAATTGTGAAATCAAATTTGTGAGGAAACAAAATCTTTCAGACAAGGACTATGCATGAACCAAAACAAAATAATTTTAAAAACCACATTTTTGTTGGTTTTATTCAATTTACTCATCAGACATTTGTAATACAAAATTTAATTTGATCTCAAAGTTTCCATATTATTGCTGAACTTTAAGAATCCATTCCATTTATATTATTTTTAAAAATAAAGTTTCTCTTTAATGACATTTATCAGTTTGATTTCTAATTAAAATTTTTTTAAAGATTTTATTTATTTATTAGAAAGAGAGAATGAGAGATAGAGACCACAAGAGGGAAGAGGGTCAGAGGGAGAAGCAGACTCCCCACCGAGCAGGGAGCCCGATGTGGGACTCGATCCCGGGACTCCAGGATCATGACCCGAGCTGAAGGCGGTCGCTTAACCAACTGAGCCACCCAGGCACCCAGTTTGATTTCTAATTAGTTTGCTGTCTGCTCCTTAAGGAAAAATGTTGTTATAATAATATCAAGAAGTTTTAGCATGGCCCATTTACTGCTAAGAAATTTCTAAATGTCTTTTTAGATGAACCATTACTGGTTGAATTTTAAAATTACAAAAGATGGTCCTATTATATTATAGGTTCTTCGGTTGTGTTGGTAAATTCCTAGTTTCAAAATACCCTCCACATAATGTCCTATTCCATAAACCTTCACTAAAGAGTAATACCTATTTTTTTCCTACATCCTACCAAGAAAGCAAGTTAAACTGATTTCACATGTGGAGAAGACTGCTGAACTTGTTTTCCTTCTTGGGGGCATAGGGGAGAAGTGGAAGGAGAGGGAAAAGGAAAGAACTCTCCTTTAAAATAAATTCCAGCTCACCTATAAGCCAACTCAAATAAAGATAGTATAGGAATTAGGACCGTGGGCACTCGAGTAAAAAAAAAAAAAAAAAAAGGTCAAAAAGCAAAACAAAAACCCTAGATGAAATCAGTTCCTTAGTTGTGGCAAACGGAAGAGGTTAACAATAGGGGAATCTGGGTGAGAGGTATATGGAGACTGTCTGTACTGTACTTGCACCTTTTTGTAAATCTAAAACTATTTTAAATGAAGTTTATTAAACAAAGAAACAAAAAAACAGACAGACCTGGGTGTGACTTCTGGCTCTTCCACATGTTAGCTGTGTTAACCTTGAGCAAATTATTTAACCCCTCTAAGCCTCAATTTCATTCATCCAAAAAGTGCCCGTATGGAGCCTACTTCAAAAGATTTACCATGAGGATTAAATGAGCTAACGAAGTGCTTGCCACAATGCTCAGCATGAAGTTAATGCGTGTGAAGTAGCCGTAATCACTAACGTGTGCCCACCAAAGGCTTGGGCCTTGCGGTATTCAATGTAAGGCAAAGACACTTAAAATCACCATGTCCTAATTTCTTCCTGATTTCTTAATACCTGTAGATGGAACAATCATCTTCACAATCACTCAGGTTCTAAATTCCCTTTTGGTGCTTCTCTTTCCCTTGATCTTATATTCAATCAGGCAGCATGCCCGTTAGATCTACTTCTTTACTATTCTCTATCTTGTCACCTCTTCATTCTGACCACTTGCTCCTGGGCTCTGGCCTGGCTCCTGTCTAAACTGTGCCAGGACATCAACCTCCTGGCTCCCCTGCCTATTTCCTCTGCTCCTCCAAGGCCGCCTGCAACACGGTCTCACTAATCTCTCCACATCATGCTACCTGACCTTCAATAACTCCCCATTTTCTATGAACCAAACTTCTCATCCTTTGCTTTGCATTCAAAGCCACCCATGATGTAGCCTCGATGTACCTTTCCAGCTATATTTCCCACTACTCCCCTTCTTACACTCTTAGATCTAGTTTACCTGAATCATTAACTAGTTGTGAGACATGCCTAAATCTTAGTAACAGCAGACACTGAGGCCCAGAGACGCTAAGAAAATAGCCGAAGGCCAAAGAGTTAACAGCAAAGCAGATTTTCAGTCACTGATGGCATTTTAATACTCGGGGAGTATCCAACATCTGCCAACATATAGCAGTGACGGGAAAAAAAAAAATCAAAAGATAAGACATTAAAAACCAAGATATTTCTGAGGACTTGAAAAGTAAGGTACTACCTGTTCTGGATCCAAAAGCAGTACAGGTGGCCAGGAATTCTTCAGAATATCAAGGATTAAAAGTGTCCTACCCAAAGGGGATAAAGGAAAAAACTACCTATTTAAACTAGTAACCCAGGTAGAGCTTCCTGACCCCGGGGTGATTGAGAACTAACAATCACTGCCTGAGGCCACAGCTTATATAAAAACTATGCACCTACAGAGCCCAGAGGATCCCGACAGAGACTTGCAGCCAGGACCTGGGCCAAGTTGCCTGCTGGCTCAGTGATGAGATTTAAGATATCCCTAATGGATCAGAAACCACCTATATAAGACCTGCTCTGGAAGTGGGGACCCAAGGGTCCAGGCAGAGGCAACCACAAAAATCTAGACAGGGTGGACAGAGAGAATTCAGAAGGAATTCACTGTTGCACTGCAAGCTAAAATTCCATACACGGGGGGAACTGATTCTATGAAATGCGATAGAAATAACAATTTGGGTAAATACCTCACTCCCAAGTGACATTAATAATTACTCTAGAAGTGACTAAGTATTTTTAAGTCTCTAAATATATAAAGAGTTTTTTTTTAAATTACTAAACAAAACAAGCAGAAATTATATCAAAAAACACAGGTATAAACACATCAACTAGAAATCCTGAAAGTGCAATTAAAAAACAAACTCCATAAATGGAATCAATGAAGACAGAATTAGCAAACTGGAAGCTCAGCCTGAGGAATTCCATGAAGCAGCACAGCTAAAAATATACAAAAGAATAATTAAAAGACACAGAGGATGAGGTTATGTTTAATAAGAGTTCCTGAAGTCGAGAATATAAGAAATGGTAAAGCTATATTCAATTCCTTCAAATCTTTACCCAAATGTTAGCATCTCGGTGTGATCTACCCCCACTATCCCATTTAAATTTGTGACCACCTCTCTCCTATCACTCTTTCTTCCCCTTACTTGACCTTATTTTTCTTCATAGCACTTAACCAGCTTCTAACATACTACATAAATTATGTGTATTTATTTTCTCCCCTGACTAGAATGTGAGAGCTGTAAGGATAGAAACTCATCTGTTTTGATAAGTACTGTATCCACCAGAACAGTAAAAAGCAATTGTTACATGTCATAAATATTTAGTGAATGAAAATTAATGGCTGAGTATTTTTCATAACGGAAGAAAAGTAGTGGGTCCTCAGTTTGAAGGTGGACAGCAAAAATCCAAAAAAAAAAAGTTATAACACATTATTGTGATAATTAGAGCAATTTGAATATAGACTATGTATATGTTTATCAGTATACAATTTCCTAAATATGACAATTGTATTTATGTAGGATAATGTCTTTCTTCTTAAGAGATGCATGTTGGAGTATTTAAGGATGAAATGCCATGGTATCTGCAACTAGTTTTCATAGTTAAGAGAAAAAACTTATATATTACATACATGCATGTATGTGTGTATATTTCCAAGTAAATATAGAGCAGCTGTAGAAATTTAACAATTGGTAAATCTAAATGAAGAGTATACAGGTATTTATTTTCCATGGATTATAAAGTTTTTCAAGATAAAAAATTTGCAAGATAAAATAAAGGAAAAATTAGTACATAGAAAAGAATTTAGGAGAATAGATAAAAATAATGAACTTCTGGTAGTGTACGAGGTCAGCAGTTCCTCTCCTTCCCGTAAAACAACTGTTACACTAGGGAAAAAAAAAAAAAAAAGAACTGTCAAAAACCATTTCAGGGCTCTGGAAATAAACCAAAGGGAAATAACAACTTGGAAAGGGGACTCTGAGGCACTGTTACCTGGGGCTACTCCCATTCTCCTCTCCAGCTTGATGAGTTTAGGTAGTGTTAACAGGGCAGGGATAGCGGTGAAAATTAATAGCTTCTCTCCCAGAGTGGACTGACTTAATCTGGAGTGGAAGGCAAAAAGCCCACACCCAGCAGTTAGGGTGTTAGAGGGACAAAAACAAGGAAGGTGAATAGTTCTACTTGCCTGAGGCTTGCCTGAGACTGTGGTCTATTTGAGACAAGAATCCAGCAGACTAATGAAAAAATTGGCAAGACTACAAATGAGGGCCTAAATATGTTCTCTATGCCTCTGTGCCTGAAAAGGAGGCTGCTCCTTCCTATATACAGGGAAGACTTAAAGGGCCCGAGCACCCCACGTATCCTTTGGCTGACAAAGAGGATGTACACATATGTACAGAGGACCTGGAAACGCTCAGGGGGAAGTAAAAGTGGAGGAAGACAAAAAAACTGTCTGAACTTGGTATGCATATCTCCACACACCCACGGATATATCAGCAGAGGGTGGAACAGCTACTAACTGAGGGTTTTTGAGTACAATCTCTGACTAATCATTGGATAACCACGAAATCATATATATGCAGGGGCATCCTCTAAAAGCCAGTCTTAAAAAATAAAAACACAAACTAAAATAACTGAGCAGAGAAATCAGCAAACACACTGCGGGAGAAAGATTTTTCAGATTAACCTCCAGGCAAATTACAAAGCAAACGAATTAACAACAATAACCACAGAATCAGCAACAACCCTCATGAGAACAGATGTCAAGTTCGGAGTCGCTATGTTACATAGTATCTCCAGTTTTGAACAGATTTATGAAGCATATAAAGAAATAGCGAAGTGTGGCCCATACTGAAGAAAGAAACTATCAAGAGAAACCATGTTTGTGCTCAGATGTTGAATGTAATAAACAAAGACTACAATGCAAAGAACGGATACTGCAGGATACTACATATATGAGGTAACTAAAACAGCCAAACTCATCAAAAGAGAGTCGAATGATAATTGACAGGAGGAAGAAATGGGGAGTTGCTGTTCAAGGGGTATAAAATTTTAGTTATGCAAGATGATGAAGTTCTAGAGATCTGCTGTACAACACTGTACCATAGCTAACAATTACTGTATTGTGCAGTTAAAATACTGTTAGAGAACAGATTTCATGTTAGTCATACTACAGTAAAAAAAGAGGACCATAAAGCAGCCATTATAAATTTGTTTAAAAATTTAAAGGAAACAATGATTAAAGAATTAAAAGGAAATAGGACAATGAATCAACAAGGAATCTCAAAAAACAGCAATTATTAAAAAGAATCCATTAAAATTCTAGAGTCATAAACAGTAACTGAAAATTCCTAGACAGGCTCAATAACAGAATTTAGATGGCAGAAGAATCAACAAACTTGCAGATGAATAAAAATTATCCAATTTAAAACATAAGATAATAAAGATTAAAGAAATATGTACAGAGCTCAAAGACCTATGGCACAACAGCAAATTTATCAATATACATATGAGCCCCAGAAAGGGGCAGAAAAAATAATGGAAAGAATAATGGTCACAAAAACCAAACTTGATAATATTAATCTACAAATCCCTGAATCTCAACAGATCCCAAATAGGATAAACACAAACAAATGCACACCTAGACATACTGTGCTCAAACTGTTGAAAGCCAGAGAGAAAATCTTAAAAGCAGTAGGAGAAAAACAACTCAGCACAAACAGGAAAATACATCTTCATTAAAAACAGTGGTGGCCCCGTGGGCGGAGCAAGATGGCGGAGGAGTAGGAGACCTGGATTTCATCTGGTCTCAGGAATTCAGCTGGATAGGGAGCAAACCATTCTGAACACCTACAAACTCAACAGGAGATTGAAGAAAAGAATAGCAACAACTCTCCGAACAGAAAAGACCACTTGCTGGAAGGTAGGACGTGCAGAGAAGTGAATCTGAGGCGATATTCGGGAGGATAGACGGCGGGGGAGGGGGCCTCCGTCAGCCGCTTCTGGCAAGTGATAGAGCCACGGAGCACAAAATTGGAACTTTTAGAAGTTGGCTCCGCTGAGGGACGTCGCTCCAATGGCTAAGCAGGGAGTGCAACCCTCGCGGGACAGTGTGGTCTCAGGACCCTCGGGATCACAGAAAGACTGGGGGTGCCTGAGTGTGGCAGAGCTCCCAGGTATCGGAGCAGAGAAGCTGGCTGCAGAGACGGAGCCGAGGTGCAGGCTCTCAGCTCGGGATTGCCATAAACTGTGATCAGTGACAGTTGGGCCACTGCTCCTCCAGCAGGGACCCAACAAGCGGCAGATCGGGGAGACTCCCCTTCCTCCCCCAAGAGGAGCAGCGTGGGAGCGCACCGCAGGGATCTGCTTGGTTTGGAGACTCCACATGGGGTCGGGTGCCAGAGATAGAAATGCTCAGTCACAGGCCAGGTGAGCACGGAGTGCACCCGGAGACCGGGGACACGGGAGTGACTAACTGCTTTTCTCTGGGGCGCACTGAGGAGCGGGGCCCCGAGTTCTCGGCTTCTCCGGGGCAGAGATTGGGAAGCCACCATTTTCACTGTCCTCCTCCAATGCTGTATGGAAAGCTTGCAGGGAAAAAATGCTCCTGAGAGCAAACCCGATCAGATTGCTTGGCCTGGACCTGGCAAGGGCGGGGCAATTCCACCTCCGGCAAAGACATTTGGCAACCATGGCAACAGGCCCCTCCCCCAAAAGATCAGCACAAACAGCCAGCCAAGACCAAGTTTACCGATCAATGAGAATGGCAGAACTCCAGAGCTAGGGGAATACTGCTCATAGAATTCATGACTTTTTTACCATGATTCATTAGTATTTCAAAGTTAATTATTTTAACTGTTTTTTTTTATTTTTCTTTTCCCCTCTTTCAACCGACATCTTATCAATCCCTTTTTTTAAAAAAACATTTTTATTTTTCATTTTTAGAGTCATATTCTATCCCTTCATAGTAATTACCCTTATTTTCGGCATATAATATAAGCTGTTCTCTCTTTAAAATTTTGAGATACAGTTTCTTCTAACATATCAAAATATACCCTAAATTTCCAGTGTATGGCTTTGTTCTAGTCTCCTGCCTGATCACATTCTCTCCCCATTTTTTTTTGCCTTTATTTCCTTTTTTTTATCCTCTTCCTTCTTTTCTCAAACTTTTTATCAATTCCTTTTTTAAAATTTTTCATAATTTTCATCTTTGCAGTCATATTCCATCCCTTCATCGTCTCAACCCTTATTTTGTACATATATAAGTCTTTCTTTCCTTAAAAATATAGGAGGCACTTTCTTCTACCAGACCAAAATACACCCAAAATCTAGTGTGTGGCACTGATCTATGCATCAGCCTGATCATATTTGATCATATTCTGTTTTGTTGTTGTTGTTGTTGTTGTTGTTCTGTTTTTGTTTTTACCTTTTTTTCTCTTTCTTTTTTCTTTCTTTCCCTTTCTTTTCCCCTGGTTTCAGGTCTATTCTGATGTGACTAGAGTTATTTTCTGGGGACGTTAACCTGTTAGCATTTTGTTCTCTCATTCATCTATTCTCTGGACAAAATGACAAGACGAAAAAAATCACCTCAACAAAAAGAACAAGAGGTAGTACCGTCTGCCAGGGACCTACTCAATACGGACATTAGTACGATGTCGGACCTAGAGTTCAGAATCATGACTTTAAAGATACTAGCTGGGCTTGAAAAAAGCATGGAATTTATTAGAGAAACACTTTCTGGAGAAATAAAAGAACTAAAATATAACCAAGTCAAAATTAAAAAGGCTATTAATGAGGTGCAATAAAAAATGGGGGCACTAACTGCTAGGATAAATGAGGCAGAAGAGAGAATCAGCGATATAGAAGACCAAATGATGGAAAATAAAGAAGCTGAGAAAAAGAGAAATAAACAACTACTGGATCATGAGGGCAGAATTCGAGAGAGAAGCAATAGCATAATACGAAACAACATTAGAACTGGGATCCCAGAAGAAGAAGAAAGAGAGAGAGGGGCAGAAGGTATACTGGAGCAAATTATAGCAGAGAACTTCCCTAATGTGGGGAAGGAAACAGGCATCAAAATCCAGGAGGCACAGAGAACCGCTCTCAAAATCAATAAAAATAGGTCAACACCCCGACATCTAATAGTAAAACTTACGAGTCTCAGAGACAAAGAGAAAATCCTGAAAGCAGCTCGGGAGAAGAGATATGTAAACTACAATGGTAGAAACATTAGATTGCCAACAGACCTATCCACAGAGACCTGGCAGGCCAGAAAGGACTGGCATGATATCTTCAGAGCACTAAACGAGAAAAATATGCAGCCAAGAATACTATATCCAGCTAGACTGTCATTGAAAATAGAAGGAGAGATAAAAAACTTCCAGGACAAACACAAACTAAAGGAATTTGCAAACATGAAACCAGCCCTACAAGAAATATTGAAAGGGGTCCTCTAAGCAAAGAGAGAGCCTAAAAGCAGCATAGACCAGAAAGGAATACAGACAATATACAGTAACAGTCACCTTACACGCCATACTATGGCACTAAAGTCATATCTTTCAATAGTTACCCTGAATGTAAATGGACTAAATGTCCCAATCAAAAGACACAGGCTATCAGATTGGATTAAAAAACAAGACCGATCAATATGCTGTCTGCAAGAGACAGTCTTTGGACCCAAAGACACCCCCATATTGAAAGTGAAGGGGTGGAAAACCATTTACCATCTTAATGGACACCAAAAGAAAGCCGGGGTGGCAATCCTTATATAAGACAAATTAGATTTTAAAACAAAGACTGTAATAAGAGATGAGGAAGGACACTATATCCTACTTAAAGGGTCTATCCAACAAGAAGATCTAACAATTGTAAATATCTATGCCCCTAACATGGGAGCAGCCAATTAATAACAAAAGCGAAGAAACAGATTAACAACAATACAATAATAGTGGGGGACTTTAACACCACCCTGATTGAAATGGACAGATCATCTAAGCAAAAGATCAACAAGGAAATAAAGACTTTAAATGACACACTGGACCAAATGGACTTCACACACATATTCAGAACGTTCCATCCCAAAGCAACGGAATACACATTCTTCTCTAGTGCCCATGGAACATTCTCCAGAATTGATCACATCCTAGGTCACAAATCAGGTCTCAACCAGTACCAAAAGATTGGGATTATTCCCTGCATATTTTCAGACCACAATGCTTTGAAACTAGAACTCAATCACAAGAGGAAAGTCGGAAAGAACTCAAATACATGGAGGCTAAAGAGCATCCTACTAAAGAATGAATGGGTCAACCAGGAAATTAAAGAAGAATCAAAAAAGTTCATGGAAACCAATGAAAATGAAAACACAACTGTCCAAAATCTTTGGGATGCAGCAAAGGCAGTCCTGAGAGGAAAGTGTATAGCAATACAAGCCTTTCTCAAGAAACAAGAAATGTCTCAAATACACAACCTAACCCTACACCTAAAGGAGCTGGAGAAAGACAGCAAATAAAGCCTAAACCCAGCAGGAGAAGAGAAATAATAAAGATCAGAGCAGAAATCAATGAACTAGAAACCAAAAGAACAGTAGAACAGATCAACGAAACTAGGAGCTGGTTCTTTGAAAGGATTAACAAGATTGATAAACCCCTGGCCAGACTTATCAAAAAGAAAAGAGAAATGACCCAAATCAACAAAATCATGAATGAAAGAGGAGAGATCACAACCAACACCAAAGAAATACAAACAATTATAAGAACATATTATAAGCAACTCTATGCCAGCAAATTAGATAACCTGGAAGAAATGGGTGCATTCCTAGAGATGTATCAACTACCAAAACTGAACCAGGAAGAAATAAAAACCTGAACAGACCTATAACCACTAAGGAAATTGAAGCAGTCATCAAAAATCTCCCAAGAAACAAAAGCCCAGGGCCAGATGGCTTCCCAGGGGAATTCTATCAGACATTTAAAGAAGATTTAATACCTATTCTCCTGAAACTGTTCCAAAAAATAGAAATGGAAGGAAAACTTCCAAACTCATTTTATGAGGCCAGCATTACCTTGATCCCAAAACCAGACAAAGATCCCATCAAAAAGAATTACAGACCAATATCCTTGATGAACATGGATGCAAAAATTCTCACCAAAATACTAGCCAATAGGATCCAACAGTACATTAAAAGGATTATTCACCATGACCAACTGGGATTTATCCCTGGGCTGCAAGGCTGGTTCAACATCCGCAAATCAATCAACGTGATACAATACATTAACAAGAGAAAGAATAAGAATCATATGATCCTCTCAATAGATGCAGAAAAAGCATTTGACAAAGTACAGCATCCTTTCTTGATCAAAACTCTTCAGAGTATAGGGATACAGGGTACCTACCTCAATATCATAAAAGCCATCTATGAAAAACCTACAGCGAATATCATTCTCAATGGGGAAAAGCTGAGAGCTTTTCCCCGAAGGTCAGGAACGCGGCAGGGATGTCCACTCTCACCACTGCTATTCAACATAGTATTAGAAGTCCTAGCCACAGCAATCAGACAACAAAAAGAAATCAAAGGCATCCAAATCGGCAAAGAGGAAGTCAAACTCTCACTCTTTGCAGATGATATGATACTTTATGTGGAAAACCCAAAAGACTCCACCCCAAAACCGCTAGAACTCATACAGGAATTCAGTAAAGTGGCAGGCTATAAAATCAATGCACAGAAATCAGTGGCATTCCTATACACCAACAACAAGACAGAAGAGAGACAAATCAAGGAGTCGATCCCATTCACAATTGCACCCAAAACCATAAGATACCTAGGAATAAATCTAACCAAAGAGGTAAAGGATCTGTACTCAGAAAACTATCAAATACTCAGGAAAGGAATTGAGGGAGACACAAAGAAATGGAAAAACGTTCCATGCTCATGGATTGGAAGAACAAACATTGTGAAGATGTCAATGCTACCTAGAGCAATCTACACGTTCAATGCAATCCCCATCAAAATACCATCCACTTTTTTCAAAGAAATGGAACAAATAATCCTAAAATTTGTATGGAACCAGAAGAGACCCCGAATAGCCAGAGGAATCTTGAAAAAGAAAAGCAAAGCTGGCGGCATCACAATTCCTGACTTCCAGCTCTATTACAAAGCTGTCATCATCAAGACAGTATGGTACTGGCACAAAAACAGACACATAGATCAATGCAACAGAATCGAGAGCCCAGAAATGGACCCTCAACTCTATGGTAAACTCATCTTTGACAAAGCAGGAAAGAATGTCCAATGGAAAAAAGACAGTCTCTTCAACAAATGGTGTTGGGAAAATTGAACAGCCACATGCAGAAGAATGAAACTGGACCATTTCCTTACACCACACACAAAAGTAGACTCCAAATGGTTGAAAGACCTAAACGTGAGACAGGAGTCCATCAAAATCCTAAAGGAGAACACAGGCAGCAACCTCTTCGACCTCAGCTGCATCAACTTCTTCCTAGAAACATCACCAAAGGCACAGGAAGCCAGGGCAAAAATGAACTATTGGGATTTCATCAAGATAAAAAGCTTTTGCACAGCAAAAGAAACAGTCCACAAAACCAAAAGACAACCGACAGAATGGGAGAAAATATTTGCAAATGACGTATCAGATAAAGGGCTAGTATCCAAAATCTATAAAGAACTTATCAAACTCAACACCCAAAGAACAAATAATCCAATCAAGAAATGGGCAGAAGACATGAACAGACATTTTTCCAAAGAAGACATCCAAATGGCAACAGGCACATGAAAAAGTGCTCAACATCGCTCGGCATCAGGGAAATCCAAATCAAAACCTCAATGAGATACCACCTCACACCCGTCAGAATGGCTAAAATTAACAAGTCAGGGAATGACAAATGTTGGCAGGGATGTGGAGAAAGGGGAACCCTCCTACACTGTCGGTGGGAATGCAAGCTGGTGCAACCCCTCTGGAAAACAGTATGGAGGTTCCTCAAACAGTTGAAATTAGAGCTACCATTCGATCCAGCAATTGCACTACTGGGTATTTACCCCAAAGATACAAATGTAGGGACCCGAAGGGGTACGTGCACCCCAATGTTTATAGCAGCAATGTCCACAATAGCCAAACTGTGGAAAGAGCCAAGATGTCCAACGACAGATGAATGGATAAAGAAGCTGTGGTATATATACACAATGGAATATTATGCAGCCATCAAAAGGAATGAGATCTTGCCATTTGCAACGACGTGGATGGAACTGGAGGGTGTTATGCTTAGTGAAATAAGTCAATCAGAGAAAGACATGTATCATATGACCTCACTGATATGAGGAATTCTTAATCTCAGGAACAAACAGGGTTGCTGGAGTGGTCGGGGCTGGGAGGGATGGGGTGGCTGGGTGATAGACATTGGGGAGGGTATGTGCTACGGTGAGCGCTGTGAATTGTGTAAGACTGTTGAATCACAGGTCTGTACTTCTGAAACAAATAACGCAACATATTTTAAGAAAAAAGAAAAAGAAGAAGATAGCAGGACAGGAAGAATGAAGGGGAGTAAGTCAGAGTGCGAGACGAACCAGGAGAGATGATGGACTCTGAAAAACAAACTGAGGTTTCTAGAGGGGAGGAGGGTGGGGGGATGGGTTGGCCTGGTGATGGGTAATTGAAGGGGGCGCGTTCTGCATGGAGCACTGGGTGTTGTGAACAAACAATGAATCATGGAACACTACACCAAAACAAATGATGTAATATATGGTGATTAACATAACTAAAAAATTAAAAAAAAACAAGACCCATCAATATGCTGTCTGCAAGAGACTCACTTTGGACCCAAAGACACCCCCATATTGAAAGTGAAGGGGTGGAAAACCATTTACCATCTTAATGGACACCAAAAGAAAGCCGGGGTGGCAATCCTTATATAAGACAAATTAGATTTTAAAACAAAGACTGTAATAAGAGATGAGGAAGGACACTATATCCTACTTAAAGGGTCTATCCAACAAGAAGATCTAACAATTGTAAATATCTATGCCCTTAACATGGGAGCAGCCAATTAATAACAAAAGCAAAGAAACACATTGACAACAATACAATAATAGTGGGGGACTTTAACACCTCCCTGACTGAAATGGACAGATCATCTAAGCAAAAGATCAACAAGGAAATAAAGACTTTAAATGAAACACTGGACCAAATGGACTTCACACACATATTCAGAACGTTCCATCCCAAAGCAACGGAATACACATTCTTCTCTAGTGCCCATGGAACATTCTCCAGAATTGATCACATCCTAGGTCACAAATCAGGTCTCAACCGGTACCAAAAGATTGGGATTATTCCCTGCATATTTTCAGACCACAATGCTTTGAAACTAGAACTCAATCACAAGAGGAAAGTCGGAAAGAACTCAAATACATGGAGGCTAAAGAGCATCCTACTAAAGAATGAATGGGTCAACCAGGAAATTAAAGAAGAATCAAAAAAGTTCATGGAAACCAATGAAAATGAAAACACAACTGTTCAAAATCTTTGGGATGCAGCAAAGGCAGTCCTGAGAGGAAAGTATATAGCAATACAAGCCCTTCTCAAGAAACAAGAAAGGTCTCAAATACACAACCTAACCCTACACCTAAAGGAGCTAGAGAAAAAAACAGCAAATAAAGCCTAAACCCAGCAGGAGAAGAGAAATAATAAAGATCAGAGCAGAAATCAATGAACTAGAAACCAAAAGAACAGTAGAACAGATCAACGAAACTAGGAGCTGGTTCTTTGAAAGGATTAACAAGATTGATAAACCCCTGGCCAGACTGATCAAAAAGAAAAGAGAAATGACCCAAATCAACAAAATCATGAATGAAAGAGGAGAGATCACAACCAACACCAAAGAAATACAAACAATTATAAGAACATATTATGAACAACTCTATGCCAGCAAATTAGATAACCTGGAAGAAATGGGTGCATTCCTAGAGATGTATCAACTACCAAAATTGAACCAGGAAGAAATAGAAAACCTGAACAGACCTACAACCACTAAGGAAATTGAAGCATTCATCAAAAACCTCCCAACAAACAAAAGCCCAGGGCCAGATGGCTTCCCAGGGGAATTCTACCAAACATTTAAAGAAGAATTAATACCTATTTTTCTGAAACTGTTCCAAAAAACAGAAATGGAAGGAAAACTTCCAAACTCATTTTATGAGGCCAGCATTACCTTGATCCCAAAACCAGACAAAGATCCCATCAAAAAGGAGAATTACAGACCAATATCCTTGATGAAAATGGATGCAAAACTTCTCACCAAAATACTAGCCAATAGGATCCAACAGTACATTAAAGGATTATTCACCATGACCAACTGGCATTTATCCCTGGGCTGCAAGGTTGGTTCAACATCCACAAATCAATCAACGTGATACAATATATTAACAAAAGGAAGAAGAAGAATCATATGATCCTCTCAATAGATGCAGAGAAAGCATTTGACAAAGTACAGCAACATTTCTTGATCAAAACTCTTCAGAGTATAGGGATAGAGGTACCTACTTCAATATCATAAAAGCCATCTATGAAAAACCTACAGTGAATATCATTCTCAATGGGGAAAAACTGAGAGCTTTTCCCCTAAGGTCAGGAATGTGGCAGGGATGTCCACTCTCACCACTGCTATTCAACATAGTATTAGAAGTCCTAGCCACAGCAATCAGACAACAAAAAGAAATCAAAGGCAACCAAATCGGCAAGGAGGAAGTCAAACTCTCACTCTTTGCAGATGATATGATACTTTATGTGGAGAATCCAAAAGACTCCACCCCAAAACTGCTAGAACTCATACAGGAATTCAGTAAAGTGGCAGGATATAAAATCAATGCACAGAAATCAGTGGCATTCCTATACACCAACAACAAGACAGAAGAGAGAGAAATTAAGGAGTCAATCCCATTTACAATTGCACCCAAAACCATAAGGTACCTAGGAATAAATCTAACCAAAGAGGCAAAGGATCTGTACTCAGAAAACTATAAAATACTCATGAACGGAATTGAGGGAGACACAAAGAAATGGAAAAACGTTCCATGCTCATGGATTGGAAGAACAAACATTGTGAAGATGTCAATGCTACCTAGAGCAATCTACACATTCAATGCAATCCCCATCAAAATACCATCCACTTTTTTCAAAGAAATGGAACAAATAACCCTAAAATTTGTAGGGAACTAGAAGAGACCCCGAATAGCCAGAGGAATGTTGAAAAAGAAAAGCAAAGCTGGCGGCATCACAATTCCTGACTTCCAGCTCTATTACAAAGCTGTCATCAAGACAGTATGGTACTGGCACAAAAACAGACACATAAATCAATGCAACAGAATCGAGAGCCCAGAAATGGACCCTCAACTCTATGGTAAACTCATCTTTGACAAAGCAGGAAAGAATGTCCAATGGAAAAAAGACAAGTCTCTTCAACAAATGGTGTTGGGAAAATTGGACAGTTACATGCAGAAGAATGAAACTGGACGATTTCCTTACACCACACACAAAAATAGACTCCAAATGGGAAGACATAGATGTGAGACAGGAGTCCATCAACATCCTAAAGGAGAACACAGGCAGCAACCTCTTCGATCTCAGCCGCATCAACTTCTTCCTAGAAACATCACCAAAGGCAAAGGAAGCAAGGGCAAAAATGAACTATTGGGATTTCATCAAGATAAAAAGCTTTTGCACAGCAAAAGAAACAGTCCACAAAACCAAAAGACAACCGACAGAATGGGAGAAAATATTTGCAAATGACATATCAGATAAAGGGCTAGTATCCAAAATCTATAAAGAACTTATCAAACTCAACAGCCAAAGAACAAATAATCCAATCAAGAAATGGGCAGAAGACATGAGCAGACATTTTTCTTTTTTCTTTTTTTATGAAGACATTTTTCCAAAGAAGACATCCAAATGGCCAACAGACATATGAAAAAGTGCTCAACCTTGCTCGGCATCAGGGAAATCCAAATCCAAACCTCAATGAGATACCACCTCACACCAGTCAGAATGGTTAACATTAACAAGTCAGGAAATGACAGATGTTGGTGGGGATGCAGAGAAAGTGGAACCCTCCTACACTGTTGGTGGGAATGCAAGCTGGTGCAACCCCTCTGGAAAACAGTATGGAGGTTCCTCAAACAGTTGAAAATAGAGCTACCATACGATCCAGCAATTGCACTACTGGGTATTTACCACAAAGATACAATGTAGGGATCCGAAGGGGTACGTGCACCCCAATGTTTATAGCAGCAATGTCCACAATAGCCAAACTGTGGAAAGAGCCAAGATGTCCCGACAGATGAATGGATAAAGAAGCTGTGGTATATATACACAATGGAATATTATGCAGCCATCAAAAGGAATGAGATCTTGCCATTTTGCAACGACGTGGATAGAACTGGAGGATGTCATGGCTGAGTGAAATAAGTCAATGAGAGAAAGACATGTATCATATGACCTCACTGATATGAGGAATTCTTAATCTCAGGAAACAAAACTGAGGGTTGTTGGAGTGGTGGGGGGTGGGGAGGGATGGGGGGCTGGGTGATAGACATTGGGGAGGGTATATGCTATGGTGAGCGCTGTGAATTGTGCAATAATGTTGAATCACAGATCTGTACTTCTGAAACAAATAATGCTATATATGTTAAGAAAAAAAGAAGAAGATGATAGAAGGAGAGGAAGAATGAAGGGGGGGAAATCGGAGGGAGAGACGAACCATGAGAGACGATGGACTCTGAAAAACAAACTGAGGGTTCTAGAGGGAGGGGGGTGGGAGGATGGGTTAGCCTGGTGATGAGTATTAAAAAGGGCACATTCTGCGTGGAGTACTGGGTGTTATACACAAACAATGAATCATGGAACACTACATCAAAAACTAATGATGTAATGTATGGTGATTAACATAACAATAAAAAATTTAAAGAGGAATAAAAAAAAGAAAACAGTGGTGGCCCTAAGGAAGTGGAAAGATATATTCAAAGTCCTGGGGGTGGAGGGATGACAACCAAAAATTCTAAATACATCAAACTCTATCCCTCAAAAATTAATCTGTAGTATATTCCAAAATAAAGACTGAGAGAATTTGTTGCTGGCATACTTACCTTACATGGAACACTTAAAAAAAAAAAATCATTTAGATGAAAGAAATAAAAATAGACTCAGTAACTTGAATCCATGGGAAAAAGTGAAAAGCAGCAGCAATAGTAAACATTTTTAAATGTATATACATTCCCTTATATATCCTCTTTTCTTCTCTTAAATTCTTCAGAAGACATTGTATATAGTAATAACAGTATTGTGTGTATGTATATATGTGTGTAGATATATATAAAATAAAACACAAATGTAATATATATGACAATTAATAGCACAAAGGAAGGGGAAGGAAATAAAGGTATGCTGGAACAAAGTTGCTATTATTGTACCAGAAGTTAGTTAATATTAATCTGAAGTAGTCTGCATTAAGTTAAGATGCCTAATGTAATACCTAGAACCACTTAGAAAATGACTTAAAAATAGTAAAAACTTAAGAGTAATTAAAACAGTACCCTGATAAACATGTTTAATACAAAATAATGAATAAAGGAATAACCCAAAGACATATGACATAGAGAAAGCAGGGGCGCCTGGGTAGCTCAGTCAGTTAAGCATCTGCCTTCAGCTCAGGTTATGGTCCCAGGGTGCTGGGACTGAGCCCCCCATTGCTAGCTCTCTCTCAAATAAATAAATAAAATCTTAAAAAAAAAAAGATATAGAGAAAGAAAATAGCAAAATGGCAGATGCAAATCCAACCATAATTTTATTAAATTTTATGGAATTAAAAACTCCAATCCAAGGGCAAAGTTGTAATGTATAGGAAAACAAACAAACAAAAAAAAAACAAAAAATCAAGATCCAACAACATGCTGACTACCAGAGACCCACTTCAAATTAAAATACACAGATAAGTTAAAAGAAAAAGGACAGATATATGCCACATTAACAGTTATAATGAGAGAGCTGAAATGACTGTATTAATATCAAACTGGACTTTAAGACAAGAAATATCACTAGAGATATAGCGAGACATTTCATAATAATAAAAGGTCAATACATAAGAAAGACATAAAAGTATAAAGGTATATATACCTAAAAACAGAGCCCAAAATATATGAAGTGAAAACTGACAGAATTGAAAGGAAAAATAGACAATTTAACCATTATAGTTAGAAATTACAATGTTCTACCCCTTAATAGCTAACAGAACAAATAGGCAAAAAATCAGCAAGAATATAGCAGACTTAAAAAAAAAAAAAGAATATAGCAGACTTGAGTAACAACTGTCACCAACTTGACCTGACATTTTTTAATGCTCTATCAAATGAGAGAAGAATATGCATTCTTTTCAGATGCATGTGAAACATTCTCCAGCATAGTCCATATGCTAGACATAAAACAATCTCAGGAAATTTGAAAGGACTCGAATCAAAGTATATTCTCCAACAAACAAATTAAAAATAAAGAAATTCAGAAAATACCCAATACTTGGAAATGAAGTGAAATATTCCTAAATAACATATGGTTTCAAAAAAGAAATGAGAAATTAGACAATATTTTGATTAAATGAAAACAAAAATACAACATATCAAAATTTATGAGGTATAGCTTATTCAGTGCTGAGGGAAATTCAGAAGTTTAAATACCTATACTAGAAAAGAAAGGTTTCACATCAGTAATCTAAGCTTCCACTTTAAGAGTAGACAAAGAAGAGCAAATTAAACCTAAAGCAAGCAGAGGGAAGGAACTAAAGATCAGAAGAGAAAGAAATCAATGAAATAGGAAACAGAAAAACAATAAAGAAAAACAAAGAAACCAAAAGTTCTTTGGGAAAAATAACCAACAACGTTGGTAAGCCTTTAGCTAGGCTAAGAAAAAAGAAGAGATAACATGGAATACCAAAATCAGGGATAAAAGAAGGGATATAAATAACCAGCCAAATAAAAGGGCTGTAAAAGAACCAATCTTACACAAATTCTTTGAGAAAACAGAGGCAAGGGAACTTTCCAACTCATTCTGAGACCAGTATTATTACCCTTTTACCAAAGCAAGATAAAGATATCACAAGAAAAGCAGAGACCAATAACCCTTCCGAGCACTCACATGAAAATCCTTAACACAGTATTAGCAAATAAAACCCAGCAACATATAAAAAAGAAAAAGCACCATGATGCAGTAGGATTTATGTGACCATGACATCTATAAGGCTCCAACCTCCTCTCTGTTCTGACGTCACCCTTCAGACAGATGTAAATCGCCAGTGGTATTTTGGCTGTGCAGTCCCTTCAATATAAACCTTACTTGGTGGTTGTGTGTAGAGTGGACAAAATAAAGTAACCCAATCCTACTGAAATTATGGACATCAAAAAAGATTAAGGACACCATAAAAGAAGCAGAAACCAAGATGATTTCCAATTTCAACCTTGATGTTGAGGGTCGAGATACCTGACAAGGATTTAAAACAAGGATGAAAAAGTAGGTGATCAATGAACTAGATTTTCAATTCTATCCAGAGCTTAAAACAATCAATCACCAAGCAGATCCATGTGAAACATGGATGGTTAAGGGGTTTTTCCTAGACTAAGAAATGAAACCCTAACTATTGGAAAAGGAACAGTATGTCTCCAGGAATACAAGTGAGACTTTGAAGAGATGGGGTGTTCCTTTTTTCAGCTCATGTCAACTCAAACTCTGAAATCCAGGACTAAATTTTAGGCTTAGCTACATCAGGTCATCAGTTAAGGTGACAGTGCTTTCCAAGTCCTGAAAGGCTCACTTCTAGGTTCTTGCTTTTAGAGATGGGTATCAGCAGGAGGCTGATGCACCTTGCCACCCATCCAACCACCACCCCACTTAGCCTGGTAAAAAATACACTCAAGCAACCCACAAACACGGGCCATAACACAGTTGAGGGTAAGAGATATGAAGGAAAGCTATAATAAAGGTTTTCTAAAAGCACTTGCCCTCACCTAAAACTTTCATATCCATCTCCATATCCATCTGAAAAAAAAAATTCATCTAGAAACATTATTTAGGTGGATATTCACTTCTACATGGTCTAGAATTGTAAGTTTCTACCCATAGCATTATTAAGTTAGCCAATTCTGCACTATTCATGAATGGTTTAAAATTTTTTGCTATATGATGTTTCATTATTTCAATTTTTAAAAAGTAGTATTTTAGAGGAAAAAAGCCTGTGTGAAATCATAAAAGACAAAGTCTCTAGCTATCACATGAGATTTGAAATAATGCAAACGTCAACTAAAAAAATTTCAGATTAATATTTTAAATAATGAAACGAGGACACAACTATGTATTTTGTGGCAATTCTTGAAATACTTCTTTTCCACTAATTGAGAGCAAGGATAAAAATTTTGAGTAGACATTTCCAGGAAAAGTACATGAAGTAAATCTACATCCTCATTAAACGTGAATACTGAATTTGGCTGATCATACATACAAATCATCAAGATTTATATCTTATTCTGGATGAATTTCAAACATATCAGTATAACATTTCTATATTATGAATTACAAAAGAATTCATAACAATTCAATAGGCAATATGCAAGTTTATTTAAATAATTTAACACTGCACAGAATGCTAATTTAGAAGTATAAAAATAGATGGTTTAGCAACCAAATATAAAGCACCACACAGAAGCAGATTACACATACACCATCAGGCCTTTGGAAGATTAAGGCAACATTAATATCTCAAATAATTTTATGAGAACACTTTACTCATATGATAGATGTTATTAAAACATCTCAAAATAGAGAGTCCACAATTTTTTCAATATGAAGTCTCCTCTTCCAGCTTTCTTGTCCATATATTAATGATTTTTCTTAAATACTGTACAACAGTTAGTTAGATTGACAAATGGGCTATCAAAGCCACTATCTTGTTGGCTAGATAGAGGAGCAATTAATTTTCTCAAAGGCTGCCGACACACAGATGATGGTACTGTACTCAGGTTTTTGAAATCTGACTTTAATATATCAGCCTTATGATGAGGTGGGTGTCTAAGAGTCATACCGATCTCTGGCTGAAAGGCTTTCTTCCAACAGGTCTGAAGTGTGACCACTCTGACATTTCATTGGTTGACAAATCATTTTATTTTTCTCTGTATCTGAAAGACAACTGGCTGCTGAAAACTGTTTGAAATTAACAGCTTCAGCTGGTATATCCAGAGTTTCTTGTGGTCTACCGTATAAAAATGACACTTCGTGACTGTTGCAGGGTAAAGTGACACTGTTGGAATGCCAGCCTATGGAGTCATCCAGGTCCCCTCCATCCTTTACTGGAGTTTCCCGAACACCCAAACTTTGACTTTTCTCAGACGCAGCATTTTCACTTTCCATTAATGGATTACACTTATACACTTTTAAACCAAGTCTTTCATTAGGACCTCGAAAGGTTAAATGTGTGGATCCAGATTCAGAAAGACTAGGGGTATATCTAGGTGAGGGTTTATTTCCAAAGGATCCAAGAAAGGGGTATGTGGCTGAATGCTGAAGTGATTCAGAGCCAATATCACTGAGGTCTTTCTTCTTGCGCAAACCAAAGCCTTTTTCACCTTCACAAGGCACAAACTCAGGTGAAACATTTTTTGGCGACAGGTCTGGGTGTTTATAATTGTTATCCCCAAGCTGGAAGCCTGAGTGTGACCCTTTGGAACCCATGTGCTTTGTGTCCCCATGCTCTGCGTCCTCTAACCGTCTTCGTAAGTTACAAGCAGCCCTTCTCTTAGGAACTTGGTCACACATACTTCTGGGGATAGTTTGTATACTGTTTGATTTGCTTTCAGTGTGACGTGGTGTATTCTGGTTCACATCATTTCTTTTTGATTTTTCAACTCCAGTCAGCATCTCTGAAGTCAGAGGTAGTACTACTATATACAAGAGAACACAAAATTAGGGGAAAACAAAATTAGGAGAAAATTAACATTGAAAAAGGAGGGAAAAAAATTATGTTTTCATGTATTTCCAAAGAATGCATATATTTTAATCATTCTCAAAGAAAATACATCAAGGCTGGACATTTAAAAATATTATTTTACATATATCCATTCAATAAGGTTAAGCAATGTTATTGAAATCTGACATTATTGTTATACATCTGATCTACAATTTTCTGCAAGATATTGCATTTCAAGAGCCAACTGCAACGTTTCCCAATTCTGTCTGATGAAGAAAATTTGTTAAAGAACCCCAGTGCCCAATGCCTACATAAGTGCGCGCGCGTGCACACACACACACACACACACACACACACACAAACACACACCCTGTAAAAGCTAAAACGGAGTTTCTGATTTAATGTACCTAAGACACGGAATATGATCAGAAGGAAAGCAGCCACACAGCATTAAATCAGAGAAATCATACCTCAGAGTAGTGTACCTTGGTCCCTGTATCATGAAAAGGGTTTGCTTTTATTAGGGACATTTGCACAGTTGCCCCAAGTCTTTTACCCCCAAGGTTCACATCACCATTCCCAAATTTACACAAATAACTTGAGTTTTTAAAAGAACGTCTACCAATATCAGCTTGTGGATTCCTGAACAATCTCTGCTTCAAGCTTTCTAGACGTTCAAAAGCCCCATTTCTCCACAGATATGTTCAAAATCCCCCCGTGTGACTGGAAATTTATTGATTTTTTCACATATTTCCATCAGCTTTTGCTTTATATATGCTAAAGCTATTTTATTATGAAGAGAAAGAACCCATTTATAGGTTCTTAGGAGTCTTCTTTACCATTAGCAACTTCACTTTAATCCCTTTCAAATATAATTTGCTTAATATTGTATTTAACTTTATAATTTATCTAATATCAATTCTGCATTGCTTAGTATATTATTCTCAATTCCTTCACTTTGAATTTTTGAATGTTCTCATAGAAATAATATATGTCTGGATTTTAAAAAAATGGAAATTATGGTCTTTTAATAAGGGAGTTTAACCTATTCATGTTTAGTGTGATTGCTGATGTTTGACCCTACAATAATTTTCTATTGACCCATGCTTTCTAATTGTATTTTTCCTCTTTCGTGATTCTGTTAGATTGAAAACCTTTTCTTACAAAAATTTTCCCCTACTAGTTTGAGAGTTATATATTCCATTTCTCTATTAGCTAGCCATAAATCTTAATACACATACATAAACTTGTATTTTTCTAGCAATGGCTAGAGTTACCAGTAACTATATCCTTTCCTTGAAAATAGTAAACCTCTTAGGCAAATTTGTTAGTTTCCTCTACAATATATTCTTACATCCTTTTGAGAATACTATACTTTGCTAACATTCTCAGGTCCTTTCATTTGTTCTATTACTTGTATCCATAGGTATAAGTTGTATTTTTTTTTTGCCTTGTCTTATTTTGATTTTGGTGTCTTTTATCGTGGTGCTGGCTTTCTATAGGTATTTGGTGATTCTTGGTTGAATGCTTATCTCATAGATATTCTGAGTATGGTATCAGCTTGTTTAAAAAAGTTAAGAGTGTTGTGAAAGGAACAAGCTGAAGGGTAGAAAAACCCAATAGCTGGTACTTTGGGCATGTGGGCTCTAAGTTCCTCCTTGGCGTGATTAGCCATCTAGAGCCTTGCCCTGTTCTGAGACTCTTTTATCCTGTTGCTCTTACTCCAGCCCAATGGTGGGGGTAGGGGAAGGGAAAGCAGAAGAATTAATAAAGAGGGTGGCCCCACCTGGTTACTGTTGCTCGAGAACATCAACTAATTATAATTACCTCACTGGTATCCCCTAGGCTTACTACTTCTCCTGCAACATACTGCCTTCAGATGTGGAACAGTTTAATACTGCTCCCACTTATAGCTGTCATCTTCTGGCAGTTTTGAACTGTTTCCCTCCGCAATCTTTCAGGGATTTCTCACAGCTTCTGGTCTATCAATTGTAACTTTTTATTTTTTAATTATTTATACATTGTTAAAAATTGAGGTGCACTTTCCATACAATGTTATATTAGTTTCAGGTATACAACATATTGATTCAACAGTTCTAGTTCTATACACTGCTCACCGCAATAGTGTAATTACCATCTATCACCAAATAAGTTATTAAAATACTATTGACTATATTCCTCATGCTGTACTTTTCATCCCTGTGACTTGCCTATTTTATAACTGGAAGTTTGTACCTTTTAATCTTCTTCACCAGTTTCACTCAGCCCCACCCCCCGCCCCTCTGGCAACCACCAATTTGTTCTCTGTATTTATGAGACTATTTCTGTTTTGTGTGTTGTTTTTTAGATTCCACATATAAGTGAAATCATATGGTATTTGTCTGACCTTTTTCACTTAGCACAATACTCTCTAGATCCATCCATGTTGTCACAAATGGGAAGATTTCATTCTTTTTTTATGGCTGAGTAATATTTCTGTGTATGTGTGTGTGTGTCTGTGTACGAAATCTTCTTAGTCCATTCATCTAGACAGTCAAGTTGCTTCCATGTCTTGGCTATTGTAAATAATGTTGCAATAAACATAGGGGTGCATATATCTCTTCAAATTAGTGTTTTTGTATTTTGGGGGTAAATACCCAGTAGTGCAATTACTAGATTGTAAGGTAGCTATATTTTTAACTTTTTGAGGAACCTTTATAGTGCCTCCCACAGTGGCTGCACCAGTTTGTACTCCCACCAACAGTGAGGGTCACTTTTTCTCCACATCTTCACCAACATTTGTTTCTTGTGTTTTTTTTTTTTTTAAATATTTTATTTATTTATTAATGAGAGACAGAGAGAGAGAGAGGCAGAGGGAGAAGCACGCTCCCAAGGAGCAGGGAGCCCGACGTGGGACTCGATCCCAGGACCCTGGGATCATGGCCTGAGCTGAAGGCAGACGCTTAACCATCTGAGCCACCCAGGTGCCCTGTTTCTTGTGTTTTTTATTTTAGCCATTCTGACAGGTGTGAGGTGATATCTCAGTGGACTTTTGATTGGCATTTCCCTGATGATGACTGATGTTGAGCATCTTTTCACATGTCTCTTGGTCATCTATGACTTACTTGTAGAAATGTCTGTTCACGTTTTCTGCCCATTTTTTAATTTTTGGATTATTTGTTCTGTGGGTGCTGAGCTGAAGTTCTTTGTGTGTGTGTGTGTGTGTGTGTGTGTGTGTGTGTGTGTATGATATTAACCCCTTATCAAATGTATCATTTGCAAATACGCTGTACCACTCAGGAGGTTGCCTTTTGGTTTGCTGATTGCTTCCTTCGCTGTGCAGAAATTTTTATTTTGCTGTAGTCCCAATAGTTTATTTTTGCTTTCGTTTTCCTTGGCTGAGAAGACATACTTAGAAAAAAGCTGCTCAGGCCAATGTACAAGACATTACTACCTATGTTTTTTTTTTTTTTTTTATGGTTTGAAGTCTTACAAATATTTAGGTCTTTAATACATTTTATTTTTGTGTATGGTTTAAGAAAGTGATTCAGTTTCATTCTTTTGCATGTAGCTGTGCGATTTTCCCATCATTAGAGAGACTGTCTTTTCCCCATTGTATATTCTTGCCTCCTTTGTTGTAGATTAATTGATCATACAACCATGAGTTTATTTCTGGACTCTCTATCCTGTTCCATTGATCTATGTATCTATTTATGTGCCAGTACTACAGTTTGATTACTAGAACTTTGTCGTATAGCTTGAAATCTGGAATTGTGATACCTCCAGTTTTGTTCTTTCTCAAGATTGCTTCTGCTATTCAGGGTCTTAGTGGTTCCATAGAAATATTAGGGTTATTTATTCTATTTTTGTGAAAAGTACTATCAGTACTTTGATTGGGATTGCACTGAATCTGTAGACTGCTTTGGGTAATAGGGGCATTTTAACAATATTAATTCTTCCAATCCATGAGCATGCTATATCTTCCCATTTGTTTACATCATTTTCAATTTCTTTCATCAATGTCTTAAAGTTTTCAGAGGATAGGTCTTTCACCTCCATCATTAAATTTATTCCTAGATACTTCATTCTATTTGATGCAATTATAAATGGAATTATTTTATTTCTTTCTGTTATTTTGTTATTAGTGTATATAAACACAACAGATTTCTGTATATTAATTTTATATCCTGCAACATTACTGAATTCATTTATTAATTCTAGTCATTTTTAGGTGTTGTCTGTAGGGTCTTTTATGTATAGTATCATGTCATCTGCAAAAAATGAGTTTTGCTTCTTCCCTACCAATCTGGATTCTTTTTGTCTGCCTGCTGTGTCTAAGACTTCTAGTACTATGTTGAATAAAAGTGGTGAGAGTAGACATCTTTTTCTTGTTCCTGATCTTAGAGGAAAAGCTTTCAGTTTTTCCCCATTGAGTATGATGTCAGCTGTGGGTTTCTCATATATGGACTCTATGTTGAGGTATAATCCCTCTAAACATCATGAACTGATGTTGAATTTTATCAAAAGCTTTTTCTCCATCTATTGTGATGATCATATGGTTTGTTGTCTTAATTTTGTTAATGTGGTGTATCATGTAGATTAATTTGTGGATAATGAACCATCCTTGCATGCCTGGAATAAATCCCACTTGATCATCGTGAATGATCCTCTTCATGTACTGTTGAATTCAGTTTGCTAATATTTTGTCAAGGATTTTTGCATCTATATCTGTCGGAGATTTGGCCTGTAGTTTTCTTTTTTTTTATAGTATCTTCTTCTAGGTTGGTATCAGGGTAGTACTGGCCTCATAGAAATGAATTTAGAAGTTTTCCTTCTTCTTGTATTTTTTGGAATAGCTTGAGGAGGACAGGTGTTAAGTCTCCGTCAAGTGTTTGGTAGCATTCACCTGTGAATACATCTGGCTCTGGACTTGTGTTTGTTGGAAGCTTGGTAATTACTAATTCAATTTCATTTCTAGTAATTGGTCTGTTCAGATTTTCTATTTTTTTCCTGATTCAGTCTCAGAAGATTGTATATTTTGAGAAATGTATCCCTTTCTTCTAGGTTGTCCAATTTGTTAGCATATAGTTTTTCATAGCAGTCTCTTACAATCCTCTGTATTTTTGTGGTGGTCAATTGTTACTTTTCTTTCATTTCTAATTTTATTTGAGTCCTATCTCTTTTTTTCTTGAGGAGTCTGGGTAAAAGCTTATCAGTTTTGTTTATCTTTTAAAAAGCCAACGCTTGCTTTTGTTGACCTTTTTCTACTATTTTTTTTTAATCTCTATTTCATTTATTTCTGCTCTGATCTTTATTATTCCCTCCCTTTTACTAATTTGTTTAAAATCTATCCTGTCATTTCTAGGAATGAAAGCAACTATAGGAAGCTGATGGGTATGCTTAGCCTGCCTATTCAAACTGAAAACTCTACACTCTTTTTTGTAAGTTTCCAGTTTAAGTAAAACACAGACAACTTTATAAATTAACTCCTTATATTCCTTGTTCTTTTTCATACTAAAAAATATTAATATTTAAGACGGAAGGGAGAAGAAAACCCTTTAAGTGACTCATTTTGACATACCTGACTGTGTAGTTTTGCTCTGGGACTTATTAGAAATCGGCGTTTCCAGCAATTTTGCCATTGTAGCAAGTTTGCTAGCAGCATTCATAATCTTTTTCTCAGCCCTGTGGGGAATTCCAGAATATTAAATTAATAATAGTTTAAAGGAAAAAATGAGTTTCCTTAGCCCCAGGATTTCTGTTTTCCTATTAGTTCTGCCAGTATTTAGGGTAGCACAGACCTAAGCCTCTCTTAACCCCTAATGGCCGATCATGTAGAAATAGTTAATTTTGTGGTTAAGGAAAATGTTTAGAAAATGACAACATGCTGTCCTGGTAGTCTCAAGACACACTGTTTGTTTAGATTGAACTTACCCTTCCTGTTTTCCATTATCCTGCAAAATCTGTTGGAGGCAAGTCAAGTAATATTTGCGCATCTTTCGGGCGGTTTCTTGACGTTCTCGCAATACCTCTGCTTTTACCATTTCCGCAGCTCTTTCCTTACTCTCCTGAATATAACGAAGCATATCACCTAGTGGGGAGGTGAGGGAGGGAGTTGCTAGGGAGAAAGGAATTCCCACAAAATGCATGCTTACTACCAGTTTTTCAAAAACAGGGAGGCAGACTTCAGATCAATTTTCCGGGAGATGAAGTGACTAGAGGTATAGTTTAAACATTGTACTTTTCCACAATCATTAAAATGGAATGTTTCAGATCACTATTTTAGGAGACTCAAAGGAGAAATAATCTAAAAGTCCTTTTAGAATGATGATAGCCACATATGTTAAGGAAACAGCATATTCCCTAGGAAAACATTGTCATATTCTAAAACACTGAGGCAAGAAAATAAATATGAGATACAGAAACTTACACATTTTGATTATGTATTGTCTGAGTAAGAGAGGAGAAAAAAATATACCTAAAGGGTGAGGATGAAAGGAAGAAAGAACCAGACACAGAAAGGTAGAAGGAGGCAATATGAACTAGAGAGACTCATATTCCCATTTACTCATGCTCTGAAAATCCATGTTTCATTATTTATTCCATTCTTTCAGCAGCACATATGTGTACCCAAGTAAATATAATACTATAGTCCATGAGAGATATGTACAAAATGCCAGGGAGAAGGATGAGACCTATGTTGCCTTCTGAAATATACATTTAAAACTAGTTCACAGGGACGCCTGGGTGGCTCAGTCAGTTAGGTGGCTGCCTTCAGCTCAGGTCATGATCCCAGGGTCCTGGGATTGAGTCCAGCATCAGGCTCCCGGCTTGGAAGGGAGCCCGCTTCTCCCTCTGCCTGCTGCTCCCCCTGCTTGTGCACTCTCTCTCTCTCTCTCTCTGACAAAAAAATAAATAAAATCTTTAAATCAATGAATCAGTCAATAAAAAATAGTTCACTGCTTTCAAGTTTTCTTTTTATCTTTGATTCAACATGATTGGATTGAGACTACCATTACTTAAGGTCAACATTTTTTTTTACTAAATCTAGGGCTACATCCTACCTCTAGAATATCACTACTCTGTTATATTAAAGATTCAATTCATACAGGAATCTCCCTTAATATCAGTAAGCTCTTCCTGAAAATTAGATGCTCTATGCAAAAAATACTAACTGAAAGACTATTTCTCATTATTTGAAGTGGGATAAATTAAATTGGAATACGTGTCAACACAAAACCTCCAACCAATGTCTAAAATGTTAAAACACATACATAGAAGTTAGCATATGAGTATGAAAAAATGCTTAAAATTTCACTTCCAACTGATGTGATTGTTAACAAAAAGTTGCTTTGTTTGTTTTGTAGTAATATGGGCCCTGTTGGCACCAGCAACAACTGAAAAGTAAATTGTCTTTATTGATACCGAGTGGGCTTTTCAAAACACTACACAGGATTATGATGATCTAACAAATACATCTGGAACTTAAGACCTTTTCCCACTCATTTTGTTAAAAATAAAAGCAATTTTAAGAGGTAAACATATATTTCTTCTGTATCAACACTGGTTATTGTTCTGGGACATACATACAATCTAAGCAATATTGTAATTAAAAAAACAGGAGATAGTTTGAGAAAACATAAACCAGAGAAATGCTCTGCAAAGTTATGCCTCTTACTGCAAAGGACCTGATAAACAAATTTACATGTATGACTTAATCCATTATCGAAATAATGAGAAAGAACAGAATAATGCCTAGCTAGATCTATTTTCTATGGTTTTAAAAGGCTTATGGTAGAGGGATGCCTGGGTGGCTCAGTCAGTTAAGTAGCTGCCTTCAGCTCAGGGCATGATCCCAGGGTCCTGGGATCGAGTGCCACATCGGGCTCCTTTCTCAGTGGGGAGCCGGCTTCTCCCTCTGCCTGCCACTCCCCCTGCTTGTGCTCACTCTCTCTCTAAAATCTTTAAAATCTTTAAAAATAAATTAAATAAAAGCTTATGGTAGAAAGTAATACTTGCTAATTTAAAACTCACATGACTTTTTTTTAGTTATTTAAGTTATTTAGTTAAGTTTTAAGATTATGAAATTTTTAGTTTAACATTAGTGTCCAAAAAAGTAACAGGATAATTAACAATATAAAATAACTCAACCCCCATGTCACTTCCAAAAGATACTGGGCAAAAAAATCCATTGCTGCATAATTTAGAAAAGGGGCCACTATTTTTTCTAAAAATCAGATAAGATCTCAGAACAGGTAGTTTGAAAAAGTTCCCCAAATTACTAGTGCTAG
The DNA here is from genome assembly GCF_009762305.2 of Zalophus californianus. Taxonomy (NCBI): domain Eukaryota; kingdom Metazoa; phylum Chordata; class Mammalia; order Carnivora; family Otariidae; genus Zalophus; species Zalophus californianus. The sequence continues at coordinate 90,184,192 of NC_045600.1, forward strand.
TAATAAAAAAGGCTCAAGCCACCTTAAAATCCTGGGATTCTCCTCAGGGACTTACGCTTAATTTTTTTTACAGCTTTAATGTACTGTCCACGAAGTTCTTCCAAGGCCCTCCCATTGCATAGGAGGCAAGCATTTTCAATGGCCCCTTCTGACAATGACCTAAAAATGAACCAAATATTGGAAACAGAGATTGGTAAGTAAAAATATCTAGCTATCTATATATTCCAATAACATCCAACTGAGATGTGCTAAAAAAAAATCATATATCAGGATCTTTACTATATAGTTTTTTAAAAAAGAAGAAAAATAGAAACAAATGTTATGGTTACTTAAATAAATCATGATAAATCCACACGATGAAACTATATGCAGCTACTGAAAGGCACATTATAGGAGAATATCTAATGACATATGGAAATGTTTATTTTATACATTTATATTAATAAAAGCTTACAAAATAGCTTACACGATAATCTCAGTTTTTAAAACATGCACATGTGAGTATAAAGGGGCTTAAATGATATAAAATAAGAGGTTAACAGAGGGTATCTACTAGGAATAGGGTTTTATAAGATTTTCTTTTTTTATACTTCTTGCTATGTAACAAGTTTTATACTCTTGGTATGAATATTATTGCTATAACTGATATTACAAAATAAAAAAAATACTTAGAAATAAACAATTTCTTTAAAATAGTAAAAATTGGGGCACCTGGGTGGCTCCATTGGTTAAGCAACCAAACTCTTGCTTTTCGGCTCAGGTCATGATCTTGGGGTTGTGACATCAAGCCCTGAGTGGGGCTCTATGCTGGGTGTGGAGCCTGCTTGAGATTCTCTCTTTCCCTCCCCCTCTGCCCCCCCATGCCCTGCCCCACTCACACTTGTTCTCTCTTTCTCTCTCAAAAAAAGAAATAAAGATAAATTTAAAAATAAAAATAAAATAGTAAAAGTCTACCTTGGTGGTGTTTTACAAAGTGTTCTCAGTTCTTCCAATTTACTCTTCATGTCATTGTTTTCTTCTATTAATTCTTCAACAACTTTAGTATTCTCTTCTAAAAAAAAAATTAATGGTATATTGGTCAATTAATATTTTGTTTCCCCCTCAGTCTTCCTCTCCCCGAAATTCCCAGTGCAAATGTTTGTAGAGGAGATTGTGCAAATGGCAATTGCTCCCTGTGTCATTCATTTCCTGATGAGTCTTAATCTGACCACTCCCTGTTCTGGTTTCTCAGCACTTAAAAACTGTATTACACCCACATCTTGCTTTGGGTTACAAACTGCCCTGGAATAGGCTTCCAACTGTTTCACATGCATCTATTTTTTCCCAGCTAGACTGAAGCTCTGTTGAAACATCCTGGGTCTTCTATTTTCATGTCCCTCCTGGATCCTGGTACAGTCTATGCTCATATATACGATCATTGAACAAGCACTGCTATACAAAATAAAAAGAAAATTAAGATTAAGTAGGTACCACTTTCACAATTAATGTAAGATTTTCAATTCTTTGAACTTCTAAAAAGAGGATGAGGAGACCAGTGGCGTCCATATGGAATGGAGGACAAAGCACGAATTTCAGAGAGAGAGACATGGGTTTAAATCCTAGCTCTGCTTCTTTACCAGTTAAATGAGCTTAGGCAAATTACTTATGCTTTCTGAACCTGAGTTTTTTCATATGTTAAATGGAGATAGTATTACTTACCTTTAAGATAATAGAAATAAAATCATAAATGCATAGCACCAGATACAAAGTCTGGCAATACCAGTGTTTAATAATTATGAACAGGACACACCATGTTTCCTACCATACCACCCTCTCAACACACCCTGTAAGTTGAGTAATGAGCCACTCTATTCCTCCTAGATATAACCTGTATATTTTTAAATCACTCACTCTTACTCCACCACTTTTTAACAAATGCTACCAGCACAGTAGAAAACGGAATTTAACAAAAAAGCAACCATAATAGCAAAAACATTATCAACTAAGAGATGTATGTTAAGACAAACACTGAAATCAAACTATCAAATGACTTAATTCTGACCCTGACCCCTTTTATCAGCCTGTTGTTTTGAGCTAAGTACCAACTTCCTGGATTATTTCTAAGTCTATGAATTACAGAAGATAGCCTCAAAAAGCGCTATGCAGAATAACTATGATCACAATGTATGGTGTTAAATATTATTTATAAATAATAATCTTATCTAGCTGCCATTGTCATTTTATTATGTAAAACAAATATTCTTGATTTCCATCAAATTTTTCAAGAGCTACAAATAGCTTAAGCCATCACCATGGGAATTACAGTTGTTCAAATTTTTGTCTCAAAATTCTTAAAATCCTGTCTTGCCTTAGAATAATGATTATCTATCTCTAACAGACTTGGTAAGCAGTATAGGTGGGAGTGAAGCAGGTGGCTCCTCTTAGTCAACATTATTTACCGAGTGTGCTATGTTGCCAGGTACTGTACACTAAGTGCTCGGTCAGGACTTGATCCTTGTCATCATCAAGGCTACACTCCAATGGACAATGCACACAAAAATTAATTACAAGGATGATATGATAAATGTTAGAAAAATCACTGAAGCTGCAGGTAATGTCTAACAGAGGAAGCTAACCAAGTCTGGGGTGGTTAGGAAAGCCTCCCTACGGAAGCAATGCACCGGGCGAGGGAGGAGTAGGAGTTAGCCAGGCAATGTGATCAGGATGGGAAGACAGACATTTTGGTAAACGGAGATGAAAACAGACAAGAGAAAAGAGACAATGAAATCCATGCTCTGGCCCTATGAGAGAATAAAAGGGCTGGGGCAAGACAAGGCTAAGGGGCTGGCAGATGCTGCATCATGAAAGGCTTCTTAGATGAATGTTAGAGAAAGTGTCTGCATTTCCTACTGAGGGCTAAGCCACAGGACTTTAAACAAGAGAGTGTCATGATCCAATTTGCTTTTTTAAAAGGTCACTGGAGCTGCCTGATGGGGAATGGCTCGGAGGGACAATACTGGAAGCAGAAAGAGCCAGGAGGTGACTGCTGTCCAGGCAAGCAATCCAGTTAAAATGTAGAAAAAAAGTGAACCTATCTGTCTGTTTTTTCTGGATCACACAATTATTTGGGACGCTTGCAGTCAACCCTTCATTCGGTCAAAAAAGGGCATCATGACTACAATGATGAACAAGATACAACATATTCCTCATTCTCAGGGAATGTATAGGTTGGAAAGTGTATCAGGCAAGTAACCAAAAACTTAAATACAGAATGGTAAGAGTAGGAACCAAGAGTGCTATGGGGCCACACAGAACTGGCCTGAATAACCCAGATGGGAAAATCAAGGAGGGATCTGCAGATAAGGCATCTTTCTCAATTGAACCCTAAAGGTGAGGAAGAGTTAGGACAAATGAGAATGAAAGGATAAGGTGTAGGGCAGAGTGACAAAACTGTATGCAAGGTCCAGTACAATTCCTGACCACCTCAGCAATCTGAGTATTTCAAATGCACACAGTAGAGAGCACAGGAAATAGGTGACTAGTAAAAGGTAAGGGGGAACAGCCTCAGAAACCCAGTATCCTCCCTGGTGCAGAAGGGCAAGAGAAGATAGCAGAAGCTATCCCTTCCAGATAATCTCCCTGACAGTACAGTGAAGAATGGACTGGAAGGATGCCAGACCAGGCCCATATGTCTTCGTGCACAGCTTTCCCCTCTGCCTAGAATGCTGTCCTCTTTGGCAAATACCTTCATCTTTCAAGGCTTAGTCAAGCCCTCCTTAACTCAAATAGGAGGAAGAGTTCACTCACATCCTTTCTGCCAAGTGAACACGAGCATACTGCCAGGAGCACTCAGTGCTGCAACTATTTATTAATCTGTTTTTAGGTCTCTTCACTTGATGATAAGCTTCTTGGGAGAAAGGAAACAGAGTCTTTGTACATCTAGAGCAGAACTGGAATTCTGTCTGATGTCTTCACTGCTGTGTCCCTAGTGCCTAGAATGCTGCCTGACACATATTGGGCACTCACTATCTATTCAATCTAAAAAGGAAGAAAGGAATGTGACCTTTTAATCAGAGCTCCAATTTTCCTCTTTGTAGTTCAGGAATAATAATTTGGTCAGTAAAAATAAGGTCCAAATTAGTTTACATTAATCCTCAAAGAGAATCGGTGCCTACATTAACTAAAATGTCACATTTGAACATTTCAAGGATCAAAGAGATTTATACCGGTAGTAGTGCTACTTTAAATGCTAACCTCCAATTTTTTCCACTACAGCTTTGTGCTTTCTTTCTAAATGCTGAAGATGCCTACAGCATTTCTCCAGTTTTCTTTTCAGATCTTGACATTCCTGCTTTGCCTTTTCAAGTTCTTGGAAGCAGTGTCCACAGCATGAATCTTTAATTTCAAGGATCTTTTTCTTATCTGCAAAAATTAAATGATAGCAAACCTTTATATCAATTTAGACTCAAACTAAAAAAGAAAGGAAGGAATGCAGGAATGAAGGAACGAAGGAAACCACGTGACATGATTGAAGAAAGTCAACAGTGCAACTGAAAAGAACGTGATGCTTAAGAGAGAGAGAGATCGGAGTTTAAATATTCTTTATACTATTTATTGGCAGTGTGGCTCAGAGTATATTATATAACCTGAGACTTAGTTTTTTACTATGTAAAATTAAATAATACCATCTATTTTAAAAATTGCTATGAAACATGATGTTCAGCTCTTAGTATTAAATACCATTCCCCACTAAAAGGAACAAAGGATCTTCAAGAAATGGCTAACTCCAGTACTGGGACAGGGTGTTTACGAGATGAATGCTGGAAAGAAATTCCTGAAAAATACAGGAACATCACAAGGACAAAGGAGCCAGTTTGAAAGGGCTCCAGTAGCTGAATATGAGGCAATTTGAACACTAAGTTTACTAATGAATTATAAAATGTTAAAAAAAAAAGAGGAGTTCATGAGCCATACCAATAATCCTACCCATAATGGAATGGATGGATAGATGGGTAAGTAGGTTAAGTTGATAGGTAAATAGGTAGATGGATTGATGGACAGATTGATAAATAAAAAAAAAGATAGACAAACAAATGAGTACACAAACTAACAGGAGGATTCATGATTATAACAACATGCCAAGTGTCAACTGGTAAAAGTAGAGGGAAGCCTAGAGCTAGAAAAATTATAATTTTGCAACCACCATGGTAAAGACTGAATCAGACAAACATCATCAATGATTGCTAAATATAAGGGAAATGTTTAATGAGAAGGACATATTCATGGTCTTAGAAGTGTCTCCCCACAGACTGCTTATTAGTTGTGAGGTGGGAGGAAACCATTGAAGAAAATGGACAACACTGTGACCAGGTGCTCAAATGAACTTCACCAATAAAAGACAAATGGATACTGCGCTTCCACATGTGATAAGACATCACCTATGCAGCGTTCCAGCCAAGGAAACGCAACCTGAATCTAATTATGAAGAAACACCAGACAAACTGAAAATGAGGAAAGTTCTACCGAAAGCTGGAGGTGGGGTGGCGTGGTGGGGAGAGGGGAGAGTAAGTCTTTCAAAAATGTCAATGTCAAAAAAGTCAAAAAGAGGCTATGGAAATATTCTACACTAAAGGAGACTAAAGACACATGACATCTAAAGGTAATACCTGAGCCTGGACAGATTCCTGTACCGTGGGGGGAAAAATGATGAAAGACATTATTGGGTCAGTTGACAAAATTAGAATACAAACAGGTTGACAGAGTATTTTCATCAAATGTTTAATTTACTACACTAAGGTTATAAAAGAAAAAATTCCTATGTTTTGAAAATACACACTGAAGTATTTAGGGGTAAAAGGGCACAATGTATATAACATCCTCAAATGGTTCAGGAAAGAAAATGAAATGTTCACATACACATACACACAGAAGAGGGTAAAACTGTATACAGCATTATCAACAAATGTATCTAGTTAAAGGACAGATGGGTGTTACTAGCAACTATTTTTACTTTTGTAACTTTTCTGTAAGTTTGAAATTGTCTCCAAATGAAAAAAATATTTAAAACTATCAGGAGGTACAAAGGTATAAAATATATGTGGCACAGTATGGCAGAGAACAGCATACAATAAATAACAGCTATTGCTGTTAGTAATACATGGAATTTGTAAAATTTAAATAATATCAAAAATGATACAAAAAAAGGTGATCACTATTAATTAATAAAATAAAGTGGGGACACAAATTGGCACAGGCTCAAAAGCCAGTACCCAAAAATTTGATGTAAAATCATTGGTTCAGAATTATTCTCAGCTCTTTCCTGACTTCAGTTTCCTCTGAATGGCACCATTTTATGTCCATGAGCATCAAAGAATTAATGAAACACCACACTAGTATCATACATGGTATTTATATTTTTCATTTAAGACACTGTTGTAAAACTAGAAACCAGGCAAATGTCCATTGACAAGAGAATAAATTATAGCATATTCATAGAATGGAATACTACACAGCAATCAGAGTTACATGCATTAACACAGACAAGGATCAGTGGAAAAAAACAAGTTACAAAGACTACAATAAATATTACACTACATTTTTATAATGTTAGGAGACAAAACAACAGCTTTTTCAGGATACCCGTATTTGGTCAAAACATAAAGAAAAGCAAGAGAATAATTTTTAAAAATCAGAATATTTGTTACCTTGGATTGTAAGGAAGTTATAGGGATGGGACTGTGGTCAAACACACAGAGGTCTTCAACAGTACTGGTGACGTTCTAGTTCTTAAGTCAAAGAGTGGGCTCCTGGGTGGTAGGCTTCATAACTTACATGTACATCACATATTGTCTTTGCATGTATCAAGTATCTCATAATCATTTAACTTACTTTAAACAATGGTAAGATATTAGGAGACTATAATCAAATAGTTAACAATGGTACTCTCTGGTGGTAATAGTATAAAGGACTACAGCACTTAATATATATTTTGGATTATTTAATCCTTCCTAATGAATTGGTTAATGTGTTTATTTTTAGGGAAAAAAGACTGAAGAAAGAAAAATCCTTTTGTAGCCTGATTTGTCTTAAGTAAAAACAAATTCCTTTCATATTGATAGGACTTCCCAAAGCCAAATAATATCTAAAACTTATTGCTACCCGTTTCATAAATTAAAAAAAAAAAATCTCTGGTTATTCCAAATAAAAACAACTAATATACAATGACAGTGAAAATAATTAACAAAATACAAATTAAGGTAGTATTCCTGTACACCTAATGAACAGTAAGAGCTTCTCAACCACCTAGAATCTAGAAGTGAGGAAAAAAGGGCCTTATGGATGATCAGGAAAATAGTCAACTGACTTCTTAGGAAAGGCAGAGATTCTCTGTTTAGAGATTACTAAAATTCTGGTAATATTATTTACTAAATTAGAAATTGTGGAAACTAAGGTTATTAACCTAGTACATCTGAGTTCTGGCAATTCAAAGTTCTCTTCCAGGTTGCAACAGATACAGCAGAGAAGAAACAGAAAGACCGGGTATGTGTTTGTATGTGGAGGGAAGGAGCAGGCTGTGAGAGATCAGTATCTTAAAAAGGTTTGGAGCTAATAAAGGATATGTCAGTTCTTTGTTCAGAATTCTCAATGACTAGGCAGTAGAAGCCCAGTCAATATTCTTCAGTGAGCTCTGAATACGTCAAGGGGCTTCAGTATAATACAATAATTCTTTTTCATAATAACAACTGTAAGCCATTATGGGAACATTAAGCTATTAATTTACCAAATATTCAAAGAACACAAACTATGTGCCATTCACACTCTGCCATGTATTGGAGAGGAAGAGATAAAACACTGCTCCTGTCCTCAAGAAACTCACAAATCTGAAAACACCTCATCAGAAAGATTTCCATTAAAAAATGGCTGAAATAAGCTTCAATAACATGAACAAAAAGGTCCCAGTTATTTGGCAATTCTTTTATGTGAAACCCGTGATTTCTCAATAAAGTCAGGGAATAAAAACATGACTGTTCTATTAAAATTCTCATTATTCTCCTTATAATAAGAACTACTTATGAATGGAGGGAAGACCCTGAAAGGATAGAATTAAGAGGGTCTAAAGTATCCACGTCTCCTAAATGCAAAATGAAATCTAGGGAGAAGACACAGATTAGATAGGAGTAATATTACCCACTTGTTCACTCATAAAAGCGTCACACATCTTTGACTTCCTTTTATCCTCAAAGCAACCCTCTGCAACTGTGAGTACGGATGTAACAAAGACCAGTAGGAATAAAATCCCATTACCAGCTTCTGCTTCTGTTTTTTGCAAGGCCAAGGCCTGAGCACAGCATCCAAAAGTGGGTGCAGGATGGACTGCCAGGACTCCAGGGTCTCCTCTGCCAGTGACCTCTGTGGCTGGATCCCTAGAGATCTTGGCCATATTTCTCTGAAAGAGAGTATCTGCATAGTTAATGCCATGTAAAAATCTTTACACAATTCTCCATTTAAAATGCTCATATTAAAAACATAAAAAGAAAACACTGCCTGAAAAAAATCTTGCTTAAACCATCACCAGTATTTTTCTTAGGGTGTTACATGAATACTATCATTACTATGAACTAGTCTACAATGACCGTAATTTTCGAATTAGAACATTATCTGACAGAGGTCTGGTGGGCCAACTATGAGACAGATAAGAGATACAGTTTGCACACATATATATGAATTTAAGATATTTTAATGGCTTATGTGGTCAAATCACAGGACATACTATGTGAAATCACAATTGTTCTTGAAAATCCAGAACATTTTTACTGCAGCAGAGGTCAAACTCAGAAACTATAACTATCAAACTTTTGTCTTCCACAAATTTAAAATTACATTTATACAGTATGTTACATTTCTAAATACTTTCATGTATACTGTCATTTTATAAGGAAGTTCAGTTGAATTCCAAAGTTAGAGAGAGAAACTGAAGCTAACCTAAACATCTTGCACAAGACTATTTCTTCACTGATATTTATTGAACACTTTCGGTGTTCTAGTCCCTGTTCCAGCAATACAGCTACTAAATTCATTAATGGTGAGGCATCCTTTTTAGGTAGTGTTTTCAGATTCTTTTTTTTTAAATTTTTTTAAATTACTCATTTCAGAGAGAGACAGACAGAGATAGTGAGAGAGAGAGCACGAGCAGGGAGGAGAGAGAGAAGCAGGCTCCCCATGGAGCAGGGAGACCGATGCGGGACTTGATCCCAGAACCCTGGGATCTCAACCAGAGCTGAAGGCAGATGCTCAGCTGACTGAGCCACCCAGGCGCCTGTGTTTTCAGATTCTAGACAACTACCAAATCCCAAAGGAACTGAACAGGTGATCTTGAAAAAGTTGCCTTGTTTAATTACTTAAAACCCACATATCAGCTTGATTCTAGAAGCCTTGATTTTGATTATAAGAAACTCTTAACTGGCTATTGGAAAACCTACTTACAATGTGCATCAGAAGCAGAAGTCAGCAGTTACAGAGAAAATGGAAACTCCAGGCAATCAAGGGGATATGAGGCTGAGGCCAAAGGGAGTAATAAAAGTTGAACTCTAAGGTAGCCAATGTTTCCAGTTTCTACTCAAAACTGGAGAAAAGCCAAGATGACAAGAAAAGAAGGAGCAACAACCTTCTTGTCTTCATTTTAACTTGACTTTGGTGGTAAGAAAAGACAGAACATGCATCCTTAAATTTGTTTGAAAATTCTGCTCCCATTGATATTTTTGTTTTCTTTTTTCCATCATGACCTGTTGTATTAATGTATTCCAATAAGGCATTCATTTTTATGGAAACTACATTTTTAATTGATTGCATCCTGTCCATTTTTAAAAATTTTTGATCTGAGTTATTTTAATGAGGACTTGTTTTATGTATACTGATCATTTTTTTCCTGTTTTAATTTTCCTAAACAGCTCTAAAAAGGACAAATTTAATCAATTATAATTCCTAGTTCTTCATATTTAGGGCACCTATATTGCAAACTTATAATCACTGGTTACAATCATTGCTTTACCTCAAGGTCCTGAGCTGGGATTGCTCAAAGAGCAGAAGATCAAGTATTCTTTCGTAGGCATTTCAAAGCCACCCTTTTCTCAGGAATAGAATCTGATCCCACCCAACAAAAGCCACAAAAGTCTAAGTTCTTAGCCAAATTATGTGATTCTGTCTCCACAGACATGTGAGCTACATTAAGTCATCCAGATGATCTCAACACTGCTAGCACAATCAGAAACCCTACACAGAGACCCCAGGATTGAGTATATATTAATAGAAGAAAGGTGTTACATTTTCCTGATTTTTGTAGTAGAGATTGCCTTTTCAGGAAAGTAAACGTGAAAGCATGTAACATGATTTTCCCATCACTGCTCACGCTTAAAACTCACTATAAATAATTCTTAATTATTTTTTCCAAAAATTTTCAATTAAGTATTACAAGCATTATTCATGGGAAGTGATCTTGCCCAGTTATTTTTACATTAAAAACAACTCTTAACTGGTTGCTTTCACATCTTTGTGAAATCGTAATAATAGTATCAACTGGGGTGAACTGGGATGGGGTGGACTGATCTTTCAGGTAACTTTTGGATCTAAAATTCTGTACTATCTCAAACGCAGGAGGCAGAAAGGCCAAGCTGTGTCATTCATATCCTACAAAACCCAAGGAATTAGGTGAGAGATTTGTACTTTCTTTTTCAGATAAGCAATTATAATACATGACTACACAGGTAACAGACTAGTCATCCTCAAGTGTGGGACTGGAACTCAGACTTTTTTACCAGCTCGTAAATTTCCAATAAGTATTAATACCAAATGTTCAACCCTGGCCTTGAAAATCATTAATCATGATATCTTAATGAAACTTAACTCTTACGTCTCTTCTCAAACCTTATAATATTGGCATTTTCTTTTCTACCTCTAATTCCAAATGTTGAAATTGGCTGATCACAATGCCTACATATCATTCTGGATTTTTCACGCATATCTCATTTCTTCAATCTTCCACCAAAACTAAAAGCTGATGTCAGAGACTACGCAGACAACTAAAAGAATACTGTTAACTCATTCTACGTGCGCAGATATAGTAGACCAACAAAACTGGGCTTCAGAGTTTTGTTTGAGTGAGCCATACTTCTATTTGCTTGTTCTACAACAATATTTTTTGTACTTGGTTGGTATTTTTTGCCTTTGTGACATAAATTCCTTGAGGGCAAGAAACAGGCTTCCAAACTCTTTAGAAGCTCTTAAGAAACCCTAGTTTAATACGATGCATATTTCTTGAAGTGGTCATGCCCAAAAAACAAAAATAGGAATGAGAGTTATTCAGTTTCTCAAAGCTCAGGCCCTTACAAAGAACAGCGTATATTTTTTAGGAAAAAGAGGTCTAGAGCCTAAAAGCTCTGCCTCATATTTGTGGCACCATGAAGAAGCAAAGTTTTTTTGGCAAAAAGAAATGAAATCCTTTGGATTCACTACAAAAAGTTGTTAAGCCACTGGTAAAAACTCAAGTTTTACGTCTCTTAAACTGTAAAATGAAGAAAGGAAAAAAGACCATATGCGACTTCTACAATCATCTTTGATGTTTATTAATAGTGCGTTTCACTTATCAGGAACATACCTTTTCCCACTCGGAGTTGGCATTTTCTATAGCTAGGGAGAGGGTGTCTTGAAAGGCTTTCTGTATGCAGGCCTTTAGTTTTTCAAAATATTGGGCAGACACCCATTTTGAAGAACAAGATGACACGAGTTCCAAGAGCTGCTTGTTCTCTGAACCACTGACATGTTCCTTTTGGGTGTCCTTCAAGAGAAATTCAAGTACAGTGAGGATGTCTTCCTCATACTGATAGATTTCCAGTTGGATCCGCCTGGCTTCCTGCGTAGCCCATTCTCTACGACTCTGGTCTAGACATGTTTGCAATTCTGTCTCCTTTTGAAGAAGTAGTTCAGTTTTTTGTTTCACAAAGTCTTCTTTAGCTGCCGCAAGCACCTCATTAATTTTATTTCGATGATCATCTAAAAATTGCCGGTAATCTTGCTCATTTTGTTCTTGAATTCTGTGGATTTCTTCTTGCTTTTCTTTGTTCCATTCACTCCGGGCCTTCGCCAGCTCAGCCCTGACAACCACAGGGACTTCCTCGTTCTTTAACTCAAGCTCTCTCTGAAGAGAATAAATCTTCTCTTCCAATTCTTTTCCAGGTATTCCATTTTTCTTCATATTTTCAAGCTCGCTTTTCCATTTCTCTTTAGCTTCAGATATAGCAAATGATATCTAAAAGACATAACAATGTATATTTAAAATTCTTTATGATCTCCTCATTAATTAAAAAATTAAACTAAAGTAACTATTTGGGATAAGACACTGGTCCTACAATATATTCATACTATACTCAAAGATCCTTTCCTTAATTTTTTTTTAAAGACTTCATTTATTTATTTGAGAGAGAAAAAATGAGCAGGGGGAGGGACAGATGGAGAGGGAGAAGCAGACTCCCTGCTGAGCAGAGAGCCCAACATGGGGCTTTATCCCAGGACCCTGAGATCATGACCCGAGCCCAAGGCAGATGCTTAACGGACTGAGCCACCCAAATGCCCCCCTTTCTTTCATTTTAAATGACCTAATATTTTATGTCTTATGTTACTTAAAAAACACCAGTTTCTTGAAGGAGAATTAGAAATTTAAACTGACCCCAAAAATATGTAACTATACAGTTACCCAAAATTACCTTCGAAAAAAATCCATATTAGTTTTACACAGATGTAGCCTCAAATTTTACCTAAGCCCACGACAAATGGAGTATCTTTTACATGAAGCAAAAGCAGCCTCATAAAGAAATCTTTTTTCTAAGTAATCTTAGAAATATAACACACACCTGCACAACTTGCTGACAAACATAATTGCATTTTAATGGAAGCACAGTGGTTAGCACAATTCATTAAATGATAATACCAAACAGAAAAAGTCACTTTCTCATTAATCTAATTTTCTTTTATGACAGAATAACAAGGCTAGCAGATCACAGACAGTAATAGTACATAACCAAAAGGTCCTAGGGAACCAAAAAACCGAGGCTTAGCTCTAACCCCACCTTTGACTGCTGAGGCAGCCTTGCACAGTGCTTAACAGAGCAGGCTCTGGGGACACACTGCTGCAGTAAACTGACCAGCTCTGGGACCACACGCCCATTCCTCAATTTCTTTGAGCCTCAGGGTCCTCAACTATAAAATGGGGACAATTATAATGCTTACCCGATAGAATTTTGTTAGGAATAAATGACAAAAGAAAAAAAAATCCATTTAAAGCACTTAGTCTGGAGCCTGGCAGATAAGGACTCAATATATGTTATGTGGTTATTACTTTTGGCTGTATGGCCTTAGAAAAGTCACTTAATCTCTTTTGTACTTAGTGTCTTCATCTACATAAGGCACAGATTAGATAATGACCTTGAGTCTCTTTTATAAATTGAAAAAAGCCACAAGGATATAAGTGTTAAAACAAGCGGGCATCTCCAAAAGCTTGGCCTAGACAGTGTAATCAATACTATCTATATATATGCTCTGGATGTTGAAATAAAAAGGTATCTGTTTCCCAAATTTTCAGGTATTATATAATCTTAGCAAACATTTTCAACTAAAAAATTCTTAAACATGTCATACACCTTTATTCAATGATATATTCCTGAATAGTTGTACATAAATCAAAATTTTTGAATTCTATTTTAAATCTAAGGGAACCGACCATCTAAGATGAGCTTTACAAAAGAATTCACAGCAAAATTCTTTTGCTACCAGCAGAATAATTCAGTAGTGATGTGAAACATGTTTAAAGAGTGCTGTTAGGGAAAGCAGTCTTGTCACAGTGGATGCCTGAAAATCATTACCAGGTAACTTGGGGGAGGTGGCAGATCCCATGGAATTTGGACGACCTGCTGACCTCACCAAAAGTGTGCATCCTCTCACATGAAGTTGTGCAAAGCGAATTTGACAGCATTAAGCAACTCAGGGGTTTCCTGATAGTTGCCTCACATTAGATTATCTGAGAAGCCTTTAAAAATCCTAATACCCAGGCCACACCCTGTACCATTAAAACATAAAGCCTGGGGGATGGGAGCCAGGCAACAGTATTTTTTAAAAGATCCTCAAGTTTTTCTAATGTGCAGCTAAGTTTAGGAACCACTGAACCAACTTGACAACTTCTGGACTCTGGACAAACTGGCTTTAAATTTTTACAGATTTTTTTTTAAAGATTTTATTTATTTATTTGAGACAGAGAGAATGAGAGAGAGAGAGAGAGAGAGAGCACATGAGAGGGGGGAGGGTCAGAGGGAGAAGCAGACTCCCCGTCAAGCAGGGAGCCCGATGCGGGACTCGATCCCGGGACTCCAGGATCATGACCTGAGCCGAAGGCAGTCGCCCGACCAACTGAGCCACCCAAGGCGCCCCTAAATTTTTACAGATCTTGGTGGCTCACTCTAATCTTACAAGAACCCTCCAACCAATACTATGAAAGTAGCCCTTGCTCACCTTCTTTGGTTTGGAGGAAGGATCCACAAGAGGTTAACTTATGTTTGTGGCTGAATAATTATTTAGAATAGTGCTACTCACACCCAAGTGTGCCCTAAAAACCGGCAGTGTCACATCACCTAGGAGTCTGTTAGAAATGCAAATTCTCAGGATTCACTGTAGGCCCACCGAATCAGAATCTCTAGGAAAAGAGCCAGGAATCGTTTAACAAACCTTCCAGGGGAATCTCACGCCTGCTAACGTTTGAGAAGCAACACAGCCTCCTCTCGTTTCTGTATTTCTGCATTCACATACATTCAGGTCTTCTGTGATCTTAGGGAAAGATCTCTTGACTATTTTATTTTCTATATTCTACCCAACTTTATTATTCTTGACTTCTGAGCTCTGAGACACATGCACATCATCACATTATTTCCTTTCTTTCTCCCTCTTAAATTTCTTTTCGAAATATGTCAGCATACTAAAAAGTATAGAGAATAATGCAATGAACACCCGTGTACTCTCACACAACTTAAGAAAAATATTAAAATAGTTTATTCTTGAATTATTTCCTTAAGTAATCTGTGGAATAAGATTAGGAATATGACATATGAATGATTTACAATGTCTGTTACACACGTTATTTTCCAAAATGGTTGTAATATTGGGAGAACTGTATATACTTGACACTGTGATCTATTATATCTTTTGTATTACAATTAAGAGAGAATGTAGACATATGGCATAAAATAGCACCCAAAGTTTGTTATTTCGACTTTTTGTGAAGACTGTAGGTCCGTATTCTGGCGTACTTATCCACAGATTCTTGTTTTTCTTATAAATCTGTATTGTTTTTATCATATATTAGTAGTAATGTTTCTCATGTTTAATTCATCTATTTTCCTTATTCTTATTATCCTGTCACTTTTTTTAATTACAAAAGCAAAAATGTTTTGAATGTTTGTACCTATTTTATCCTCTTTATCTATCTTTGCTACTATGTCTGAGTTGTCCCAAAATTGAATTATGGTACAGATCTGACATAGTCAATTTCTGTTTCTATATGTTCATTGAAAAATGTTTAGCTTCGTTTTCTTTCTTTTTTTTAATGGGCAGCAAAGCAAAATTTATTGAGTGATAGTAAAGCAAAGTTTATTGAGCGATAGTACAAAGCTCCCGAAGAGAGAGGGGACCTGAGAGGATTGCCCTAAAAATGTTTAACTTCTTAATCATCTTAGACTTTATTGTGATGCATGTGTGGGTAACCTTAATTTTCCCAAAGTGCTATCTGGCTATCATAAGACTATTATGGAATAATTCCTTATCCCCTTGTTTTGAAACAATTAAGCTTTTATTCATAGTTGGTTCTATCTCTAAGTCTGTATAATACAGAATGAAAAAGAATTCTCTTTTGTGACTCAACACTGAATTGTCGCTTTCCAACATATTCTATTATGTGTTAGGGCTGGACTACTATTTCTTTTCCAGAACATTTAAAAAATTTCTAGTCCTTTCCAAGTAAATTTTAGTATTATTGTGTCAAATTTCTAAACCATGTTCGGTTTATTGGCATTTTGATTAGAATCGGTTTACTCTAATAAACTGGGAGAATGCAAATGATTTTGTTTCTAGTCAAACAACATGACATATCTGGAAAGGAGAGTTGGCTATTTTCCAAGACTGTAAGACCACTGACAGAGCACAGAAAACAAAGCAAGTAAAAGGATACTGTACAGCTATTAATAAACAGATAAACACCTGTTCTGAATTTCTCCTAAAGACACAGCAAGATCAAATGGGATTTAGCTTCACAGTTAAGGTTACCTTCCTGATTATGAGAGTTGCAAGACCCTAAAATACATTCTTTCTCCCTCAACATCTTGATGATGAGAACAGACATCATCAGCCAGACTCTGAGCTAACGCTTAACATGCATGATTGTATTTAATTCTTCCATAACACTGTGAGTAGATACAAATTCCCGGGACGAAGATGAGAGGTCAGGAGAGAGGCCGCCCTGAAGCTTCTTTCCAGGAGAGCGCTTACCCGTCTGGCCACAGTGATGTCTTGTTGTTCTTCCCACTTCTTCTGTTCTGCTCTTACCCGTGCTTTATACTCTGCAAGGTCAGGCATTTCTTCCAGCCATCGATGACGAGCATTTTGTACAGCTGTTTCTACCTGCAATTGGATATTGCAAGAGAAAGAGGTAAAGTGAGGTATAAAATTTCAAAGATCCCATTTGCAAATAGCAACCAATATTTCATGTGTATTTCACACTGTACTGCACTACATTAGTTACAATGACTTCTAGTACTCCACCTTACCCCAAACAGTAGATTCTAATCCTTCTGTTCTAAACTTCCCATGCTGTCCCATGCAAATGTCACCACAGGAAGCAGTAATCTATAAATGTTTGATGGCCAATACTATTATTGGAAAGCTTCATACAAAGTACCAACTGCCATTTCCAACAAACTTCTTTTACTCTTAGGAAAAAGGAGAAGACAAGCAGGAATGCTGCTTGGGGTCAGCTGCTGTCCAGTCAGTACACCCACCATACCCACAGTCCTCATGCCTTACATATAAACACATTAACACATGCGGGCATGCACCAATATAGTTTATAGCCTAGTACCGAGCAAGTTTTCTTGCTGTCTATCCTGAGTTTGCAACTAAAGAATGAGGGGGGATACATCAATTCAGGCAAAAATGTAAGACCTGATGAATTATGAGGGCTATCTGGTTATAAATCTGTCACAGGTTACCATAAGGTAATTTATTAAATAATCTTTCCTTATTTTGAAATACACAGTCACACACATACCTATATCCATACAAACATACAAAACCAAAGCTGACATAAGGGCCTGAATTGTTTTGTAAAATGCTAAATATATTTGCAGGTAAATTCCAGGGAGTTAAAAATATGGGGAAAAGATAAAGCTCCTATAGAAATTTATATTCCTTAAAAAGTTATTATGAATATTTCCTTTCTACTACATCATGCTATTTATTTTTCTTTACAAGATCTGTGATTGCATATACATCAAAGCAGCACACCCTTCAACATGTCTCTTTGTCCACAGAACATTTTCTGAACTCTGTTCAAACCTTAAACATTTCAGGAAATTATTTAACTGACTGAAGATGCCCTTGACACCATTACATATATTTGCCTATGTTTCCATTCTGTAAGGATACCCTGTAAAATCATGCAGAACAATTTAATAAATAGGCAGAATGCCAAGTTTTTATCAAAAGCTGAACATATTTTTTTAAAAACTTTACTTCAGGTATTAAGAGTTTATAATAATAGGTCTAAAATAGTAAATACAAAATAAAGAATATTATATTAGGGCCCAGGGACCTCTAAGGGACTAAATACCCTGTCAGGTGCTCTGTAAGGTCAAGACTATTTTCAAAATAATATTCAGACCTTATCTTTTTTCACTCCCCCTCCTTCATGTGTGAATAATACAATGCTCCAGAGGCTACATGCTATGTGATATCTCACTGCTCTGACAGCCAATGGCAAGCATGCTTCAGTATTCTTGTTTTTTAAAAATTTCTCAGATTTATTTTCCAATACAGTAAATAGAATATAACACACACAGAGAAAAGCTCTTTAGGGTCTTAAGTTTTTAAAAGTGGAAAGGCATCCTGAAACCAAAAAATTCAAGAATCACTAGAATAATACAGATTTTAAAAAATACTAAATTTAAAAAACTAATGATGTAATATATGGTGATTAACATAACAATAAAAAATTAAAAAAATATATTAAATTTATTCCATTTATACAGAGCTATACTTTTCTCAGTATGACATTTCTTGGAAACCAAATAACATGGCCCAGTTAAAAGTGAGCTAGCTTTCTGAGTGCTTCCACGGGGAGGCAATGGCACCGCTTTCTGGCAGGATATGGGATTTACAGACAACGTCCCATTTAAGGGGCGTGCCTGCAGATTCAACTCTGCAAGTCTCCATGTAAATACTGTTAAATATCTTACTGGCTTTAAGTTTGCTTTTTTATAAGTACTTCAGTATTTTCTATAAAATTAGATATGAAAGATTCATAGTGAAATTGTGCTTCATTCAGCTGTAAAACTACCACTTTTAACCTCAAGCATCGTAAAGCTTAGACTGAAAAAGGAGCAAACATTCTGAAAACTTAAAGAATACACAGAAAAACCAAGGGGTAACAGCTTTGTGACAGAAATATAATGAAGAAATTTTTAGTAACAACATAAGAGGCTCTCTACCCTAGAATGTACAAAATTTTTAAAATATAAAGTTATGAACAAGTTCAATGGTACCATTTTACAGATTTTCATTAATAGGCAGTTCCAATAATTTTATGACAATAAAACGTTAATATTACCTGTCTGGCAATATTTTCACAGTATTTGAGTTCTAACTCAACCTCAAGTTTCTTCAAGCCCCCACTGATAGCTGTCTCCTTTTCTTGCTCTAAATCTTGCCGGATCTTCCGCTTCTGTTCTTCTATCACAATTGCCATCTCTTTCTTGGAAATAACATCCGTGGTGGCTACTTGGTCAGTTTGGCTGCAACAATCTGAGGTCTTCTTTTTCATGGCCTTTATAGTTTGATCCAGCTTAGACTGCCACTCCTTTTCAAGCTGTTGAATAAGTTCTTGTTTGATCTGTTTTCAGAAGAAAAATCACATGAAAAAATATTCAAATAAGCAAAAACTAGAATAGCTAGCCAAAAGAGCAACCACAGCTGTGTTAGAAAATGATCTAGACAATGTTGTAGTAATTACATGACATTTAGAAACTTAGTCAATGAAAATATATTCTCAAGTAAATCCTGAAAGTTACTGTGTATATACGTGACATAAATCACACGGAGGATTTAAGTATACTGCATAAGGTCAGGCTATCTTCCTCTCAAGGTGCAACTTTCTGGAAGCTTTGACACTGCCACTACAAAGATGGCATGAATCTTTTTTTCTTTCTTGCTTTTTTTTTTTTTAAAGAAGAAAACTTCTATTAATATGTGTTTTTTCCCCTCAACACCAGGCTTTCCACAAAGCAGGCACTGGGTTAAATCTAATTCATGAACCTAAAACTGAACAATCTAAAAAATAGTTTTACTTACTTGAACACATTAGAATCTTGTTTGTTATGATATTAAATTCTACTGAGTCAACTGTGCATTCAAAAAGGGGACACATTATTAGAAGAATGTTTTAATGATAACATTCTACTTTCAACAGAGTACTGGGATGGATCCAAACAGTCAGTCTTAGGCAAAACTGTGAAACAGTGGACTTTTCCTGAAAAGCAAGCTTTTCCCTTTTCCTGTTTTCCACCTTCTGGGTACCCAGAGTTCTCAAGCTGCTTCCCTGGCTACCACAGTCCCAGGTTGTATTGCTTCATCTGAAATGGCAACCTTGGGTAATGGTTTATGCTTTCCTGACAGTCTCACAAAAACATTAGCTCTCCAACTCATCCTCCTGGTAAAAACGGGTTAGCAAATTCAACTAAAAAACAATTTGCAACAATGTAAAAATAGAGAATTTGCTTTGTGCTACCCAGATTTTATATATACACTTATATATATTCCAGAATATATATTTTTATATTAAAACATGACGAGTAAAAGAATTTCAGGTGCCAGCACTAGACTAATGAATTGCTCTCAGGGGTGGGGGGGGTGGGGGATGGAAAGCAGGGAAGTCTGAAAAACAGGACAATGGTCTACTAGTCCACCTTTAGGTGGTCCCAACTCCAGTTAATGGCAATCTTGTGGATAAAAGAATCTACTTTCAATAAGAGTGAAAATTTATTTCACTTCCAACTAAGTTTTCAAGATCATAATTTGGTTCTAAATTTTCTAGAAAACTAATAGCAATCTCATTTGCTACTTAGGGAACAGAGGTAATGTTTTGTGCTTCTGAGCCTGCCCAGTCATTACTTCTTTCTTCTAATGCACAGTACAGGTTATTTATTTCTTATTATAGATTGGTCTGGAGTTACCTGAATCATTCCACAATATGAAATTAGATGTGGGTTTCATTTTGAGGATTCAAAAAAATGCTCCTCCAAAAACCATTATATCCTGAATTGGGTTGAAGAGTCAAGGGGCGGCCGGGGGAGGGGAGGGTGCGGCGGGGGTGGAGAGTTTAAAAAAATAAAAAAAAACTAGTGTAAGCTGAGCTGCCAATAGCCCAATTCTGAGATGTGAAATAAATGATTATGTACATACTTGGCAATTAAAAACTATGTCTCTTCAGGCAGAACTGTCTCTCAACAGTTAATACTACATTTTTTTAAACATGGTGACTAGAGATTTTAACCCACACCTCTTTCTGTTCCTCATCCCAGTGTGATTTGGCTAACATCACTTCATTTTCAACCTGCTGCTTAATATCAGTTTCTTGTTCTTTCAGCCACTTGTTCTTTTCCATCATAAGGGTATCTTGGTACTTTTCTTCAAGTTCCACCTGCGGTTTGCTTACATATTCTTCTCTTTCCTCCAATAGCTGTCTCTTCAAACAAAATTCAAGTAAATATCTCTGTATACCACTAATATTCTCCAAGTCAAATATATGAAATAATGGTTACATGCATGTAATAGCAGCAACAAAGACAAATGATCTTCCTACATGCTAACTCAATCAGCTTAATAAACTGTCTTGTAAAGACCTTAGATCTCAAATACTGGATAGAAAATTTAGAGATGGCTATATTAAAAGAAAAAGCATCTAACTATTCAATAAATATATTCCCAGAAGACCAACTTTTTAAAAAGTGAAACTGAAATTAGTACCATGTTTTCAAGGTCCTCCCATGTTGTAGCATGACTCAGTACTTCATTCTTTTTTGTGGCTGAATAATATTCCATTCGATGGATATAGCACATTTTGTTTGTCTACTCATCAGTCAATGGACATTTGGGTTGTTCCTATGTTTTGGCTATTATGAATAGTGCTGCTATGAGCATTTGCATATAGGTTTTGTAGTAGACACTTGGGTTGTTTCCATTCATTCATTTTATTTGAGAACAGTGGGAAGCTATCGAAGGATGCTGAGCATGACAATGACCTGATAAAAATTCCTCCCGGCTTTTGAATGAATAACGGATTACAAGGGTGACAGTGAACTCTCAAAACAATGCTGGTAAGACTGTAAGATGGTACTACCATTTTGGACAAAGTTCAGCAGTTTTCTTAAAAAGTTAAACCTATATCAATAAGCAATCCAGACATTTCACTCCTACGTATTTACCCAAAAGAAATGAAAGCATATGCCCGTGCAAACATTTGTACAGGAATGTGCATGGCGGCATTAGTTGTAATAGCCAAAAACTGGAAATAATCCAAATGTCCATCAACAGGTGAATGGATAAACTGGTTGTAACATATTTATACAACAAAATACTATTCAAAAATAAGAAGGAATGAACTATAGATACACACAACAACCTGGATGGGTCTATATAAAATTCTAGGAAAAGCAAACTAATCTATAGTGACAGAAAGCAGATCATGGTTGACTGGGGATGGGAGGAGAGAGACAGGGAGGGAGAGGAGGGAGTATTTCAAAGGAGCATGAGAAAACTTTTGAGAGTGATGGGTATGTTCATGGTCTCGAATGTGGTGATGGTTTCCACGTGTATAAATATGTGAAAACTTTTCCAAATTGTACACTTTAAATACATTCAGTTTATTGTATGTCAATTATACTTCAATAAAGCTCTACAAAATTAAAAAAATAAATAAATAAAAAGTGAAACTGACATTTATGTTTACACCCCACCCATCATGGGACCCATTAGATATCATAGCCCAGAAAAAAACCGTATACTTCTGAAAGACTTGTATTCAGATGCAAGCCAAAAATTATTACTCTATCTTAAAAGTTACGCCTGCTGTAATAAATTCAAAAATTGGTATATTTTTTTCATTACCAAAGACAAAAATTTTTATCAAAACTAGCTGAAATATTATCAGATAGTAACTGTCAAGTGTCAGATAAAATTTAATAATTTAAAGTATTAATATAACATTCTCTATTTACTCTAAGAATCCAGTTGATCGAAAAACTCCAATAAAGCTCTACTCGGGGATCAAAATGGCCTGTAACAGTTTCCATTTGAAATTTTTTTCGATGGTTCTCTGGACATTCCACTGAGATGCCACTGAAGCCCACAAAACACCATGCCAGAGAAGTATACACTTCACATACCTTTTGCCAGGCGGCAACAGAGCTTGTGCTCGGTGTCTCTTTTCCATTAGCTCTGATTCATGACTACCTGGTTGTCTGGGTTTTTTCTGGTTCACACCTGACCTGGCTTATTTTGGTCTGAATTGCCATCTGAT
This sequence comes from Zalophus californianus, assembly GCF_009762305.2. Lineage (NCBI taxonomy): Eukaryota > Metazoa > Chordata > Mammalia > Carnivora > Otariidae > Zalophus > Zalophus californianus. The sequence continues at coordinate 90,207,050 of NC_045600.1, forward strand.
TCCTCTCCACCAATGGCATGTGCCAAAAAGATGCCACCTAGTTTTTTTCAGTGTTGTGCGATTTCAGAAACTCTCTGGTGACTAAAAGACCCATTTCCTCACAATCAGGTCATGGAAACTAGTTGTACTAACGCTATAGGACAGTCTCAATCACATGACTGAGAAAGTTGTCCAGGCTCACATCATATATCACTGTTATTTTTTGTTGACTTTAGAAGGAATCCTCAAATTGTCTTGTGTATATCTATCCTTCAGGAGTTGTTTCCATATGTATCTACACTTCCTTTCGACTCACAGCAGAAAACTGCTACCAATTTTCTGTGTATTTGTATGTTTGTGCATAGATCAGCTTTTCTACATACTAAGCCAGCCAAAATTTAACAAAACTAAACTAAAATAGCAAACATCTATTATTTCTCATGATTCTCTGGGTCAGCTGGGTGGTGGGTGGTTCTGACCTAAGTCAAAACAGCTGATCTCTGGAGGCAGTTGAGGTTATATGGTCTAAGCCGGCCTCACTCACATGTCTGGGTTAGCTTGATGTCTGGCTAGACAATTGACTTGGTCACATATTTCATCACCCAGCAGGTTAACCCAGATCATTCACATGGTGGTGGTCACAGCGTTCCTCAGAGCATCAAGCTTGTAAGCCCCAATGTATAAATGCTTTTTAAGGCTCTTTTTGCATATACTAATGTCCCATTGGCCAAAGTTTGTCATGAAACAGACCACCTCTTACTGAGAATAGCTACAAAGTCACACTACAATAATATTGCGTGCATTCCCTGACAGGAAGAACGTGTGGCCATTTTTGCAATCTACCACAGCGAGGAAAACCTTGCTTCCCTCTCTTTACAGCAGTAATAGATTTATTGAGCACAGGGATCTGCCATTTGACCATACTACAGGAATATCTAATTTTTAAAGTTTTATCATTAAGGGGAAGTAAATTTTTGGATGGTTTTAAAACATTTAAACTTGATTTGTATGTCCCAGATAGCAAACGAACTCTAACTTCTAAGGCCTGACTTAGCATGTATTACAGTTGTATAAATGAGCCTTAAGGTATATAGAAATGACATTATGAATGGGAATACTGCCCACCTTTGCCTTGTCTGCAAATTCATGACCTCCAATGATTACTACACAGTCTGAAGGGTTCTGTGTGTATGATGTTTTTCCCATTCTCTGAACAAGCCAGGCTAACACATGAGGGAAGTTCTGTTAATAAAAGTTTTAAAACTTGGAATTGAGCTCCTACTTAACCCACAGCCTGACTCAATTAGTGTTTCAGAAAAGAACACATACGGAACAGGGAAATACACCCTAGGGCTCTTGGGGTTACCTATCTTATAAATTCTGTATCCAGACTAAGTTACTGACCTGAAAGCCAACTGCAGGGAAAATGGCTTACGTTCTGCACAGAAGGACTACCCTTTCCTGGATTGCTTGAGTGTAGTAAGATTCTTCCATGGTGTGAGTATGAAACATTTCCTAGGAAGATAGACTAGTATATCTCTGCCTACCTCTGGAGGATATCAAGAGATTAATAAATTCTCTTAAAGTTCTGTTCTGACTGGCTTATGAAGACCTAAGTTTTATAATGGGTTTATGTAAGTCTAAATAAAAAACCAAAGTGTTCCCAGAGAAGGAAAGAATTATATTTCTAGTGTGGTAAGTACTCGGGCCCTCTCAGTAGGGGTGATTATAAATACAAAGAGCTAGCACAAGGCAGTCTTGCAGGGCCACAAGTCTTCTGTACCCTCATCACTCTATTCATGTGCTAAATCCTGTGTTAAAAATGTATAGAACTCTACACCAAATGAAGAGAGTCAATTTCACTGTATTACAATTTGAAATTTTTAAAGAAAAAAATTTAACCTGTAAGTTTTTTTGGAAGGGCCAAATAGCAGTTTTAACTTTCCTTCCTTGTGCCCCTGCACAAGCATTCATGAGCCAATATCACATCTGCTGTTAACTGCAAGTGACTGATTATATGAGATCCAATTTTATAGCTAAATTGATTCTTTTAAAAGTACGAGAAAATATATTCCTGAAAAGAATGACCTCTTTGAGAGAGTTGTTTTTTTTTTTTTTAAGATTTATTTATTTTTTGACAGAGAGAGACAGTGAGAGAGGGACACAAGCAGGGGGAGTGGGAAAGGGAGAAGCAGGCTTCCCGCGGAGCAGGGAGCCCGATGCGGGGTTCGATCCCAGGACCCTGGAACCATGACCTGAGTCAAAGGCAGACGCTTAGCGACTGAGCCACCCAGATGTCCCCGTGGGCTTACTTTTTTTTTTTTTTTTTTAAGATTTTTTTATTTATTTGACAGAGAGAGACACAGCGAGAGAGGGAACACAAGCAGGGGGAGTGGGAGAGGGAGAAGCAGGCTTCCGGCCGAGCAGGGAGCCCGACGCGGGGCTTGATCCCAGGACCCTGGGACCATGACCTGAGCCAAAGGCAGACGCTTAACGACTGAGCCACTCAGGCGCCCGAGAATCGTTCTGTTCTTTGTCAATTTATATATTTAAAAAGAAAGAATCACAGTAGAGATCTTCTCCCTATTTTTTTAAACATTACTGAAAGCTAAGTCCTTAATTTCTAAGTAATTTAATAACCCTTTTTTTATATTGCCAGAACTAACTAAAATAGCTCCCTTTAGAAGTTCTTCTTCCATTAGATGATAATGTATACATAGCATGTTTTTTACCATACTAATCTATTCAAAAATAATCAAAATATTAAATGAGCTGAATTCCTAACCTGCTCTTTATTAATTCTTTTAAAGTCTGTAGTAGCAATAGCCTGCTTTAATGTAACTTTGTTCAGAAAACCTCTGTATAGAACATTTATTAAAGCCTTTAAAAATATTTCCTAATCTTGACGCAGGTGGCTTTCAAATTGTGGTCTGTAGGCTGGTCCAAAGTGGAAGGGAGAGTCAGACGTGCGTCTGGATGAGACTCTGGCCAGAACAGGGAAGAAAAGAGGGGCGACTGTTTACATGTGATTTTACTCCTGGACAGTCACCAATGGCAACTTGGAAGATTCAAGCAGGAGTAGGGAGTAGAGCAGCCCCTCCGGCTTCCCTAAAAGTGAGAACTTCCCTGAAAGATCGGGTCACACTAACAGTGTGACTCTGCTCTCCATAGCTCCATATCACCACCTTCCCTGTCATAGTCCCAAGTTCAAATTCTTGCTCTTCTCCCCAGAAGAAGAAAATGATACTTAGGTACTGAGAGAGAAGTGGGACAGAGGAAAATGTGTCTGAGGGAATCTTCTGTGCAGTGCTCACAAGACTAGGTAGGTTTACCTGCAGCCAACAAATGATTGCAAAACGAGGATCCCTAGGTTTCAGACTCTCGGTGACTTGGGTCTACTCTTGTTTATTTTATTTTACTTTTTTATGTTTAGAACCCTGTTTTGCCTCTTAGGATAAATATATAAGGAAGAATCCATTTCTCCTATATGTATGCCATTTTCTACTAAGGTTTTCATAATCATCTCAATATTTACTGTATTTTGTGAGCTGTATTGGTGTGATACAGCCAAAAGTAAAGAGACATCTCTGTATGCCGTCTCCGGGTCACAAGAGAACAAGTGGACTGGTTTCCATGACAGCAGTGAGGCCAGAGGGATGAGATGGAGCAAAGACAACATGAGCTTGTCCCGTACCTTCTCCTGAGCCTGTTGCTCCTTTTCAGTGGTCTTCCTGAGAGCTGACTCCAGACCATCCTTCTCTCTGCACACTTGCAGGTAACATTCTTGCACGGCGGCCATCTCCTTATTCGTCTTATCTAAGTCAGACCTTGGATACACAACACCGGCAACTAAATGACCGCAGAACAATACAAGGGTTGCAGAATAATTTCCCTCTCAACTATGGAACAGGAGAATATTGTCTCTACAGCTTAAAGGGCAGCTACACTCTCGTTCTCACCTAAGTTGCAAGCGAGCCCCCTCATAAACTTCAAAGAGCTGCTGCTTCTCCAAAGCCTGCTTTGCTAACAGGCTTTCCCGTATCTGCGCTTTCATGGCTTCATGGTGCTGTTGGTAAGTCCTCTCACACCTAGAAACAGAGAGTGGGCAGTAGAATCTAAGGCAGTACCCAGCATTAGTAGAAACACCAAGATGAAGTAATTGGTTTCTTTTTCTTCCTTTCCTACCCACTTCCAACCTCTGATGCAAATTGTAATTAAGGTCAGGTTGGTTTTCCCCAACCAAAAGTGGTAATAATTCCCAATGGATGAGCTTAAAGAATCTTCAAAATTTTCTTCAAATGTTTCTAGAGAAAAATTAGAAACTGGGATATGAGAATGCCCCAGTCCTTCAGATAATAGTCTTTGGTTGAGGACTGTTTATAAAAAATTAATTGAAATAATAGGGTATAGTTCCAAAATTCCAAAGTATCTATATTAAACATAAATACTAGCAGTACCCAACTCACAAGTAAGTTATGTTCCAAAAATCTGTTTCCAAGTTTATGATTTGGTATTTGGAAGACATACTCCCTCCCACAGATTTCTTCCTTATAAAGAATAGTTTCCCAGTCTATAAAAACCATAAAGCTATACTATTTCAATGAACTACAGTTTTGATGGTGCTATAGAACCCAACCCATTACATAACATCATTCCCATGGAAAATGGGTTCCGAATTCTAATTTGAGAAGCCAGGGACTCCTCTTCTTCAGTCTAAGATCTCAGCAGGGAGGTTTCACTCCATAACTTCTCTTGAATTTTTTTTTTTTTTTAACATGGGGAGATGGGGGATGGAAGGTGGAGGCAGGCATTTGACCTCTATATGGACTTTACCTATCCACAGCCTCCTGTTTATCACGGTCAAAATCTTGTACCATTTGTCTCATCTGACTACATAAGTCTTGATTTGTATTTCTCAGTTTTTCTTCAGTTTTTTTAAGTTCCTAGATACAAAAGAATAAAGTAGTTAGAGGAAATAAACATTTTCACTGATTAGTCCAAATCTTTTAATATCCTCTGTGCTTTAGCTCTACCCTGTAACACTGATGTATCATTTTCATAATTCTACAAAGTCTCTTTAAGCCTTGGAAGAGTATAGATTCATTTATTTGACAAGTAGCTTTCTGATAGCATTAAGACTTAAAATTTTGGGGGCATCTGGGTGGCTCAGCCGTTAGGCGTCTGCCTTCGGCTCAGGTCATGATCCCAGGGTCCTGGGATCGAGCCCCGCATCGGGCTCCCTGCTCAGTGGGAAGCCTGCTTCTCCCTCTCTCACTCCCCATGCTTGTATTCCCTCTCTCACTGTCTCTCTCTCTGTCATATAAATAAAATCTTTAAAAAATAAATAAATAAAAAAGACTTCAAATTTTGAATTCATTTTGAAGCATATGGAATGAAAACATTTAACCAGAGAAGTATTAGCTAACTGATGTCTAAAAATAAGTCTTAGAATTCAATAATCATCACAGCTATATAAATAAACAAGGTTTAACTTTTTGGTCAAGAGAAGAACACCTCTAGTAGCCATGTTTCTCTATAGACAGGGAACTGGAATTACACTAATTTACCTTCTGATAAAACTACTATTTCATGACCAATAAAGGGAAATGACTGGAATCCTTATTCACCTACTAATAAAGCTGTCTACTAAATCACATCGCCTCTGGATTTTTGAAAAGTCTGTTATATCCTTTGAATTTAGTGAAGTCATAAAAATTCTCACAAAATATAGGAAACTTTTTTAATCACCTGATTTTGTTGTTGTAAAATGTGAATTTCATTTTTAAGTCGCAGAATGTCATCTTTGACAATGGTATCAGAAGTAGAAGAGCCAGGCCACAAGTGATTAGTTGGGTTTTCTGAGGTCTCTATTTTAGTCTAAATGTTAAAAAGAAATCAAAAGTTTTTCAGGTTTTTAAAAAATTCCAAGTTCTGCTTTTGAACTAATTTCATACTTACAAAGAAATTGCAAAAACAGTGCAAATAATTTCCATATAACTTTTATCACCGCCCCCAAATATAACCATAGTACAATGATCAGAACCAAGAAATTAACAAGGATACAGTACTACTAACTAATCCACGGACTCTATACAAAATTCTCCAATCTTCTTCTCATGTCCTTTTTCTAGTTCAGGATCCAATCAACAATTCCACATTGCATTTAGTTGTCATGTCTCATTAGTCTCCTTCAATCTAGCGACAGTTCAGTCTTTGTCTTTCAAACCTAAGACTTTTTTTTAAGAGTGTCAACTAGTTATTTTGTAAGATGTCTTTCAATTTGGGTTTCTCTGATATTACTTCATTATTAAATTCCGGTCATCCATTTTTTTTATTTTATTATGTTATGTTAATCACCATACATTACATCATTAGTCTTTGATGTAGTGTTCCATGATTCATTGTTTGCGTATAACACCCAGGGCTCCATTCAGTATGTGCCCTTTAATACCCATCACCAGGCTAACCCATCCCCCCACCCCCTCCCCTCTAGAACCCTCAGTTTGTTTCTCAGAATCCATAGTCTCCCATGGTTCGTCTCCCCCTCCGATTTCCCCCCCTTCATTTTTCCCTTCCTACTTTTTTTTTTTTTTAACATATAACGTATTATTTGTTTCAGAGGTACAGGTCTGTGATTCAACAGTCTTACACAATTCACAGCGCTCACCATAGCACATACCCTCCCCAATGTCTATCACCCAGACATCCATTTTTTGGCATGAATGCCACAGAAGTGATGTGTGTACTCTTCAGGAAACACATGATGTCAATGTGTGTCATCACTGATTATGATCAATAAATGAAGGTGGTGTCTGCAGGCACCTTCACTGTAAAGTCACAATTTTTCTACTTATTAGGAATAAGAAGCTTATGAGGAGAGACTTTGAGACTATGCAAATATTCTATTTTTTATCTTACACCAAGTTTAGCATCTATTTCTGTACTTATTTGTTTGTATAATCAGTATTAGCTCATAGATCTGTGTTTTATTCAACAGGTACAATTTTTAAGGCTCATGACAGACTTCGGCAAATTGTTTCCCACAAGGTCATGCAATGTACACTGTCAGATAGTCTGAGAGAATCTGTCCGACTCTCTTTGCCTCCATGGCAGTGCTATCTTGAAATAATTACTGTAGTTGATGGGGTAAGGGTAGCCAACAAGTGCTTTCATTTGCATTGCTTGCATTGTCATCACAGCAGAACCTCTTACATACCTTTACTTGTTTCTCATCTTCCCAGATCTGCCTGTTTATATGACTTTTCCTTTTCCTCTCACCTCTGAGTGTCTTCCTTATGTACCTTTATGAGCTCTTTATTCATTGTGGGAGCCACAGAGATTTTTTTTTTTTTTTTTAAATATCTACTCCATTTGACTGGTTGGTTTAGGTATTTACCTGAAGTCTGAGCTCTCTTTCACAATGTCTAAAAAATATCCTGTGTCAAGATTCATTCTCCTCATTGGGCAGGTAATGTGCATCTCACTCACGTGCGGGGTGACAGAACACCAAGGCTCTGGTTCAGTCTTCCAATTCAGAGCCTTCGCTTTTCTCTACAGGGAGACTGCTCCAGTTGTTGACTTTCCCCTTTCACTTGCCCCCACTGCCCAGAAGCCACTGCTTCTACTCTAGTCAGAAAAGAGAAGAGCTACAAATACCTACTGTTACCGTCTCTCCAGATGTAGGGGTACTAATCAGACTTTCAAGGATTTTACTGACTCATTAGAATGGCTTTCATTTTTTTAACTTGTTCTCAACTTTTTAAAGTTTATGATACTCATTTGTGCTTCCTTCCCCACCGGCAAGTTTTTATTACTATGGAATGAAATGACTGAAAATAACATCATACTGATACTTGGGAAAACAATTTTCACAGCTAGCTATTACACTGTTTTGACATATTATCACACTGCAGGCCCACAAGGACTAGGTACTTGTACCAATCAGCACAAAAGCCCTTAGGCAGATCTTTAAAAAGGAAAGGACCACTTGAGCGTTACAATGAAACTTCTTTCCGAAGTTGGAATACTAAAGACATTACCTACAAGAAAACAAGACACGTAATACACCAGTTCTCACATTATCTTCCTAATTCCTATGTCTAAAAATATTCTGGCTAGGAATCTTCTGAGCTGGCTACTGAGCACTGCCTATCAAGTACCTTGGAATCAGAGTATGGTTTTAACCACAGCTCGTGGTTAGGTAATGATCTCTACTGAGTATCAGATACAGAAAGGCCTCTGTGTTCTATTATTATGCTAACAAAAAAATCAGTGTGGATATGGGTCCTGACTGCTAGACTGATCTTCCTAAGAACTTTACTACATTCTACCTTAATGGCCCAGTTGTTCAGTTGGAATGAACGGCACAGGATTTGGTCCACCCCCAATCAGTGCACAGTGCTGCATATGGACAGGCTCCTAATCTTCATCACTTATGATCCTGGAATGTCAGAGAGCAGCGCTGTTTGAACAGTCAGATGGTATGAAAGCAAAAACAACAGACTCCGTGATAATCTTTAATTGTTCTGTACAAGATGGATATGAGCAAACACAAAATATACTACAAGGTTATAAAGCAATAAATACTTTTAAATGTTCATAAAAGAAACATGCCAAGGAAGATTACATAGTAAATATTTTTGCTTGCTTTTTCAATACTTAGGCTTTAAGAAAGGATTTTGATGACCTAGTTCTCTTTAAAAAAATATCCAGGGAAGTTTAAATTGACATGTTCTTTCTCTTAACATCTCTATAGCAAGCAGAGAAGCTCAATATTATTTCATTAACCTCAGGATTTAATGCCAGTTATGATATTATTCCAAAAATTGATATAATATCTATATATTTGTGGCTTCAAAGATTCCAGAAAGATTGAGCTTACACAATATAGACTTTTATTCACATGCCCTACTCCTTAGTTACACCAGTTTATTTCTATATCCTTTCATATACTTTGGCTCAAGGCTGAAATGTTTCTTCCTACCTCTCTTCTGCATTTATCCCTCGGGACAGAGATCAAACATTCCCTCCTTAAAGACCTCACGAAGGCTTGCCTTACCATCTCCCCTACAAACATGCCTGGTTAGTTATTCCTTCTCAGAGCACCTTGTGACTAGTATCATCCTTATTACACAAAGTTATACATGTCCATCTCCTTACAGATCTGTACTGTTGAATATGGTCACCATTAACCGCATATGGTTATTGAGCACTTGAAAAATATCCATCGACAGATGAATGGATAAAGAAGATGTGGTACACACACACAATGGAATATTAGCCATCAAAAAGAATGAAATCTTGCCATTTGCAATGATGTGGATGGAACTATTCTAAGGGTATTACGCTAAGTGAAATAAGTCAGAGAAAGACAAATACCATAGGATTTCACCCATATGTGGAATTTAAGAAACAAAAGAGATGGGGAAGGGAAGGAAAGATAAAATAAGATGAAAACAGAGGGAGGCAAGTCATGAGAGACTCTTAACTATAGGAAACAAACAGGGTTGCTGGAGGGGTGGTGGGTGGGGCGATGGGGTAACTGCGTGATGGGCATTAAGGAGGGCACTTGAAGTAATGAGCACTGGGTTTTGTATGAAACTGATGACTCACTAAATTCTACCTCTGAAACTAATAATACAGTGTATGTTAATTAAATCAAATTTAAATAAAAAATTAAAAAGAAATGTGTCTTGTCCAAATTGAAATGTGCTGTAAGTGGACAATACATGTTAGATTTCAAGGACTTGTCACAAACATAAAAAATGCAAACCATCTCATTAATAATTTTATATTGATTACATACTAAGAATATTTTGAATATACTGGGTTACATAAAATATATTATTAAAATTAATTTCACCATTACTTTTACTTTAATGGGATTACTACAACATTTTAAATTACATATTACATATTTCAATTGGATAGTGCTGTTCTAGATTCTAAATTCCTTCAAGGAATGGCCATTGTTTCTTTCCACTGAATCCCACAAGACCTTGCACAGAGTAGCTTTACAAAAAAAAAAAAAAAAAAAAGCTTAAGCAGAACGATTTGCTCTTACTCCATATACCTCCCAACCCTGCTTTCTAATGTTACAGACTAAGTAGAAAGCTCATTAGAAATGTGGGAAATAAGCAAAGGCATAGTTTGAAGGTGTCCATGGGCTACTTAGATGACTGTCAACTTGAGTGTTTATCTAAAAAAAATACCTGTTGGTTAAATTACTACTTCCTCCAGCTTCATATTCCTCATCTGTAAAGTGAGGACACTAACTGAAGGATATAAAAGTGGAGTCAGTGATTATGACTTAAGTGGTTTCTGTGCCTTTCCCACTCATAACACCACCACTACATAATTAATTTCCTTATATAGAATGATGTTTATTACAGGAACATGGGCCAGAGAAACCTCATAGACAAAATGCTGAAAGATCTAGCTGTGGAGAACTTTAGACTAGAACACTGTTGGTACAAGCCAATCTTGAGGAAATACAGATACTTTGTTATGTAGACTGCTTCCTTGGATTTATGGTAAAGGAATTTTACCTAATTAGCATCTCATTTACGAGATGCCAAGAGGAACTAGAAAATATACTTTATGTGGCATTCCCTTCTTTATACTTTACTCCTAAATAATGTCAAATGAAACCCTGGAAGACAAAGGTTTGATTTAAATGGGAAGACTGTAAGCATTTTCTTTATTAAACCTTTTAAAAATGTGTTTTTGACTCTACAGATTCTACAAACCTCAACCGTAATGCTTTTTTCATCTTTCTCCGCTTGTTGGAGAGCTTCCATTTTCTTACGACAGTCTCTGAGATCATTTTGTAACTGAGAGACCAGATGACGCTTCACCGAGTTGCTCCCCAGCAAACGCTGCACTTCTCCCTTCAGCTTCAGAATGACCTCATCTTTGGAAAGCTCGTCCTTTGGCTCTTCTTGCTGTACAATGCTAATGGAGAAATTATCATATTTAATGTTAAAGCAAGTAACAAATCAAGCATGGTTAGTCCTTGAAACTAACCGCAGTTGTGACCATATTTTGTGACCTATACAACTATACACTAGTATTTCAAAGACAACTTTAAGTTCTGTCATACACAAGGGTATCACCCTTGCTATGTCCCCATATACAGAAGTCTATTCATTAGAAGACTATTATTATGCTTAGACCACCTGCCTCACTGAAAGGAGTTCAACCATGTGAACTTCAATATGGCATGCTTTTTTTGCTTTTGGTTAAGTTGCATGCTGCTGTATATGTATGCCCTTTATGACCCTAAGAGAAACAACACGAAAATAAAGGAGGCAGTGAAAAGTAAAATAGTCATCCTAACAATTTCTGTATCTTTTTTTTTTTTAAAGATTTTTGTTTATTTATTTGACACAGAGAGAGAGCACACAAGCAGGGGGAACAGCAGAGGGGGAGGGAAAAGCAGGCTTCCCACTGAGCAGGGAGCCCGATGCAGGGCTCGATCCCAGGACCCTGGGATCATGACCTGAGCGGAAGGCAGACGCTCAACCAACTGAGCCACCCAGGCGCCCCTGTATCTCTTTTATTTATACACAAGTCTGGGTGGTTATCTGAGCAACTGGGGCAAAAATAACAAAAATAAAACCATGCTAATTTAATTCCAACTTTAGTTTCAATAAATTTCAAAACGGGAATGAGATGAGAATTCTGCTCCTTGCCATAATAGATTAAAAGTACCAGATTTCTCTTCCTGCCTTAAAAAACAAGAAAACCAAATAAAATATATGAAGTGATCGTTTTCAATCATTAGACAACAGGCAGGACACCATAATGATCCTTCAGAAAAGGAAAACAAACAAGGTGAGTCCTATGATCCTTCCTGCTTTCTCCCTGGGAAATTTCCAGCCTGCAGCACAGGGCGAGAAAAGCCAAAGACTGCCTAGCAATCTCACCAAGTTGCAGAGTTCAGTTTGGGAAGGACAAAACGGATAGAATTTGATGAGAGAAATACTATGGGAAAGGTAAATACACAGAAAAAGAGCTCTAAAGATCTGTATATCCGTGGGAGACTATTACTGCAAGGCCAGGGAAACCACAGGAAAGGAATAGGGCTGGGAATACTGGGGGTTCCAATGAACCATAGTGGAAAGACCTCCTAATTCACAAAATATCAAATACTGCCTTAGTAATGGGGCCAAATTAGCCCCAGGTTAAATAAAGGCTGCTCTAAATCTGACCTAACAAAACCTATAAAGCAGCCTTAAAAGGACCAAATGGATTCCAGGAAACTTAAGTGTGCCACAGCAAAAGAATAACAATATTTTTATAAATACCACAAAATCTAACATCTCAAACATATAATTCAAAATACCCAGCATCCAGTCAAAATTTATGAGGCATGCAAATAAGGAAAGAAAATATAAACCATAACCAGGAGAAAAATCAATCAATAGAAACTGACCCAGCAATGATGCTGGCAGTAGAATTATATTCTATATGTTCAAGGTAAGAAAAAAAACATGAACACAATAAGAAATAAATGATATAAAAATGACTCAAACTGAACTCTGACTAAATGTTATAACATCTGAAATGAAAAATATCCTTGATGAGATTAACAGCTTATTTAATATTGCAGAAAAGATCAGCAGACATAAAGACATAACAATAGAACCCTACAAATTAAACACAGAAAGAAGACTAAAACAGAAATATACTGAGCATGTTAAGTTTTCTAACCCCATTATAACTGAAATCCCAGAAGAGGAGAGAGGAACGGGACAGAGAAAAAAAATTTATTTTTTTAAAGATTTTATTTCAGACAGAGAAAGCAAGCACAAGCGGGAGAGGGGCAGAGGGAAAGGGGGAAGCAGACTCCCTGATGAGCAGTGAGCCCAACAGAGGGCTCAATCCCAGGACCCTGGGATCATGACCTGAGCTGAAGGCAGACGCTTAATGAACTGAGCCACCCAGACACTCCCCCAATTTTTTTTAATGACCAAAATTCTATTTGATGAAAATTAAAATCCTATTAAAACCTATAAGCTCAATGAATCTCAGGAAGAAAATGAAGAAAACCACCATAAGTTATATTAACATCAAATTGCTGAAAACCAAGATAAAAAGAGAGCACAGGAAGACTCCTGGAGAGGAGAGAACCAGAGAAAGGAATCATGAATTCTGTACATAAATGTGTACAAGCCTTAGTCTAAGCCCTGAACTATGCATGCACAGAACAGACCCACAAACCAGCAGAGCAAATATTTGGAGAATTTAACTGAAATTTGAACCACACACACAAATCTCACAATTACTAACTTTTGAGCTATGCATACAAGGACAGATCCAAACCAATGTGGCAAAGGCTTGGACAAATAAACTGAGATTTGAAACACCTATACAAGTTTCGACACACATAAAAACGTCTAACTAATACAGGCATACCATGGTGATATCGCTGATTTGGTTGCAAACCACCACAGTAGAGCAAATATTGCAGTAAAGTGACTCAAATGAAGTCAACTAAGTGAGCAACAGCATTATGTCTAAAAAACAATATACAAACTTTAATTAAAACATGCTTTATTGCTAAAACATGCTGACCATTGTCTGAGCTTTTAGTGAGTTGTAATCATAGAAAATAGCTCAAGAGAAATTATCCAATATGAAAACAGAAAAAAAAATTGGAAAAAAATGAAGTGTCTCAGGAACTGTGGGACAATATAAAAAAATTTAAATTGTATAATTGGAGACCTAGCATAGGAGAGAAGAAAGAAGCAGGGACAGAAAAGATATTTGAATAATGGTCAACATTTCACAAATCTGGTAAAAGACATAATAAATTCACATTTTCAATAAGCTCAGTGAACCCCAAATGAAATGAACTAAAAAAACCAAAAAACATTTAAGACACATCTTAATCAAAGTGCTGAATAGGGGGAAAATATCTTGAAAACAACAAAAGAAAAACAACACATTACACACAAGATAATGGTCCAAATAACAAAGATTTCTCTTCAGAAACCACCAACGGCATAGACAGTGGAAGAACATATCTTTAAAATGCTGAAATAAGGGGGCGGAGCAAGATGGCGGAGGAGTAGGAGACCTGGATTTCCTCTGGTCTCAGGAATTCAGCTGACTAGGGATCAAACCATTCTGAACACCTACGAACTCAACAGGAGATCGAAGAGGAGAGTAGCAACAACTCTCTGAACAGAAAAGCAACCACTTACTGGAAGGTAGGACGTGCGGAGAAGTGAATCTGAGGCTATATTCGGGAGGATAGATGGCGGGTGAGGGGGCGTCCGTCCGCCGCTTCTGGCAAGTGATAGAGCCGCGGAGCACAAAATCGGACCTTTTAGAAGTTGGCTCCGCTGAGGGACGTCACTCCAGTGGCTAAGCTGGGGGTGGAACCCTCGCGGGACAGTGTGGTCTCAGGACCCTCGGGGTCACAGAAAGACCAGGGGTGCCTGAGTGCAGCGAACTCCCAGGTATTGGAGCGGGGAAGCCGGCTGCAGAGACGGAGCCGAGGCATGGGCTCTCAGCTCGGGGTTGCCATAAACTGTGATCTGCGGCCCAGTCGGGCCACTGCTCCTCCAGCAGGGACCCAACAAACGGCAGAGCCGGGGAGACTCCCCTTCCTCCCCCAGGAGGAGCGCGCAGGAGCGCACCGCAGGGATCTGCTGGGTTTGGAGACTCCACACGGGGTCGGGTGCCAGAGATAGGAACGCTCAGTCACAGGCCGGGTGAGCACGGAGTGCGGCCAGAGACCAGGGAGACGGGAGTGACTGCTTTTCTCTGGGGGCGCACTGAGGAGCGGAGCCCCGAGTTCTCAGCTCCTCCGGGTGGAGAATGGGAGGCCACCATTTTCACCCTGGTCCTCCAACGCTGTACCGAGAGCTTGCAGGGAACAAAAGCTCCTGAGAGCAAACCGGAGCAGCTTAACGCAGACCGACAAGGGCGGGGCAATTCAGCCTCCGGCAAAGACACTTGGACACCACGGCAACAGGCCCCTCCCCCAGAAGATCAGCACGAACAGCCAGCAAGCCAAGACCAAGTTTACCGATCAAGGAGAACGGGTAAACTCCAGCAAAGGAGAATACTGCACATAGAATTCATGGCTTTTTTTTACCATGATTCATTAGCTCATCAAAGTTAATTTTTTTAACTGTTTTTTTTTTAATTTTCCTTTTTCCCTTTTTCAACCAACATCTTATCAATCCCTTTTTTTAAAAAAAATTTTTTATTTTTCATTTTTAGAGTCATATTTTGTCCCTTCATAGTAGTTACCCTTATTTTTGGCATATATATATATATATAAGTTGTTGTCTCTTGAAAATTTTGAGATACAGTTTCTTCTAACAGATCAAAATATACCCTAAATCACTAGTGTATGGCTTTGTTCTAGTCTCCTGCCTGATCACATTCTCTCCCTTTTTTCTTTTTTTTTTTTTAAATCTTCTTTTTTCAAACAACTTATCAATTCCTTTTATAAAATCTTTTATAATTTTCATCTTTACAGTCATCTTCCATCCCTTCATTGTATCAACCCTTATTTTGTACATATATGTCTTTCTTCAAAATTTTAGGAGGCACTTTTTTCTAACAGACAAAAATACGCCCAAAATCTAGTGTGTGGCACTGATCTATGCACTAGCCTAATCATATTTGATCATATTCTGTTTTTGTATTGTTCTGTTTTTGTTCTTATCTTTTTTTTTCTTTGTTTTTTCTATTTCTTTTTTCTTTCTTTCCCTTTCTTTTCCCCTGGTTTCAGGTCTTTTCTGAATTGTATACAGTATATTTGCTGGGGACGTTGTTAACCTGTTAGCATTTTGTTCTCTCATTCATCTATTCTCCTCTGGACAAAATGACAAGACGAAAAAAATCACCTCAGCAAAAAGAACAAGAGGTAGTACCGTCTGCCAGGGACCTACTCAATACGGACATTAGTACGATGTCGGACCTAGAGTTCAGAATCATGACTTTAAAGATACTAGCTGGGCTTGAAAAAAGCATGGAAGTTATTAGAGAAACACTTTCGGGAGAAATAAAAGAACTAAAATCTAACCAAGTCGAAATCAAAAAGGCTTTTGATGAGGTGCAATCAAAAATGGGGGCACTAACTGCTAGGATAAAAGAGGCAGAGAGAGAATCAGTGATATAGAAGACCAAATGATGGAAAATAAAGAGGCTGAGAAAAAGAGAGATAAACAACTACAGGATCACGAGGGCGGAATTCGAGAGATAACCAATAGCATAAGACGAAACAACATTAGAATAATTGGGATCCCAGAAGAAGAAGAAAGAGAGAGGGGGGCAGAAGGAATACTGGAGCAAATAATAGCAGAGAACTTCCCTAATGTGAGGAAGGAAACAGGCATCAAAATCCAGGAGGCACAGAGAACACCTCTCAAAATCAATAAAAATGGGTCAACACCCCGACATCTAACAGTAAAACTTACGAGTCTCAGAGACAAAGAGAAAATCCTGAAAGCAGCTCGGGAGAAGAGATATGTAACCTACAATGGTAAAAACATTAGACTGGTAACAGACCTATCCACAGAGACCTGGCAGGCCAGAAAGGACTGGCATGAGATCTTCAGAGCACTAAACGAGAAAAATATGCAGCCAAGAATACTATATCCAGCTAGGCTGTCATGGAAAATAGAAGGAGAGATACAAAAACTAAAGGAATTTGCAAACACGAAACCAGCCCTCCAAGAAATACTGAAAGGGGTCCTCTAAGCAAACAGAGAGCCTAAAAGCAGCATAGATCAGAAAGGAACACAGACAATATACAGTCACAGTCACCTTACAGGCCATACAATGGCACTAAATTCATACCTTTCAATAGTTACCCTGAATGTAAATGGGTTAAATGCCCCAATCAAAAGACACAGGCTATCAGATTGGATTAAAAAACAAGACCCCATCAATATGCTGTCTGCAAGAGACTCATTGTAGACTCAAAGACACCCCCAGATTGAAAGTGAGGGGGTGGAAAACCATTTACCATGCTAATGGACACGAAAAGAAAGCTGGGGTGGCAATCCTTGTATCAGACAAATTAGATTTTAAAACAAAGACTGTAATAAGAGATGAGGAAGGACACTATATCCTACTTAAAGGGTCTATCCAACAAGAAGATCTAACAATTGTAAATACCTATGTCCCTAACATGGGAGCAGCATTATATAAGGCAATTAATAACAAAAGCGAAGAAACAGATTGACAACAATACAATAATAGTGGGGGACTTTAACACCCGCCTGACTGAAATGGACAGATCATCTAAGCAAAAGATCAACAAGGAAATAAAGACTTTAAATGACACAATGGACCAAATGGACTTCACAGACATATTTAGAACATTCCACCCCAAAGCAACGGAATACACATTCTTCTCTAGTGCCCATGGAACATTGTCCAGAACTGATCACATCCTAGGTCACAAATCAGGTCTCAACTGGTACCAAAAGATTGGGATTATTCCCTGCCTATTTTCAGACCACAATGCTTTGAAACTAGAACTCAATCACAAGAGGAAAGTCGAAAAGAACTCAAATACACGGAGGCTAAAGAGCATCCGACTAAAGAATGAATGGGTCAACCAGGAAATTAAAGAAGAATTAAAAAATTCATGGAAATCAAGGAAAATGAAAACACAACTGTTCAAAATCTTTGGGATACACCAAAGGCAGTCCTGAGAGGGAAGTATATAGCAATACTAGCCTTTCTCAAAAACAAGAAAGGTCTCAAATACACAACCTAACCCTACTGTAAAGGAGCTAGAGAAAAAAACAGCAAATAAAGCCTAAACCCAGCAAGAGAAGAGAAATAATAAAGATCAGAGCAGAAATCAATGAAGTAGAAACCAAAAGAACAGTAGAACAGATCAACGAAA
Source organism: Zalophus californianus (assembly GCF_009762305.2). Classification (NCBI taxonomy): domain Eukaryota; kingdom Metazoa; phylum Chordata; class Mammalia; order Carnivora; family Otariidae; genus Zalophus; species Zalophus californianus. Next base: position 90,224,913 of record NC_045600.1, read on the forward strand.
CTAGGAGCTGGTTCTTTGGAAAGGATTAACAAGATTGATAAACCCCTGGCCAGACTTATCAAAAAGAAAAGAGAAATGACCCAAATCAACAAAATCATGAATGAAAGAGGAGAGATCACAACCAACACCAAAGAAATACAATTATAAGAACATATTATGAGCAACTCTATGCCAGCAAATTAGATAACCTGGAAGAAATGGGTGCATTCCTAGAGATGTATCAACTACCAAAATTGAACCAGGAAGAAATAGAAAACCTGAACAGACCTATAGCCACTAAGGAAATTGAAGCAGTCATCAAAAATCTCCCAACAAACAAAAGCCCAGGGCCAGATGGCTTCCCAGGGGAATTCTACCAGACATTTAAAGAAGAATTAATACCTATTCTCCTGAAACTGTTCCAAAAAGTAGAAATGGAAGGAAAACTTCCAAACTCATTTTATGAGGCCAGCATTACCTTGATCCCAAAACCAAAGACCCCATCAAAAAGGAGAATTACAGACCAATATCCTTGATGAACATGGATGCAAAACTTCTCACCAAAATACTAGCCAATAGGATCCAACAGTACATTAAAAGGATTATTCACCATGATCAAGTGGATTTATCCCTGGGCTGCAAGGCTGGTTCAACATCCACAAATCAATCAACGTGATACAATACATTAACAAAAGAAAGAACAAGAATCATATGATCCTCTCAATGGATGCAGAAAAAGCATTTGACAAAGTACAGCAACCTTTCTTGATCAAAACTCTTGAGTACAGGGATAGAGGGTACATACCTCAATATCATAAAATCCATCTATGAAAAACCTACAGCAAATATCATTCTCAATGGGGAAAAGCTGAGAGCTTTTCCCCTAGGGTCAGGAACGCGGCAGGGATGTCAACTATCACCACTGCTATTCAACATAGTATTAGAAGTCCTAGCCACAGCAATCAGACAACAAAAAGAAATCAAAGGCATCCAAATCGGCAAAGAGGAAGTCAAACTCTCACTCTTTGCAGATGATATGATACTGTATGTGGAAAACCCAAAAGACTCCACCCCAAAACTGCTAGAACTCATACAGGAATTCGGTAAAGTGGCAGGCTATAAAATCAATGCACAGAAATCAGTGGCATTCCTATACACCAACAACAAGACAGAAGAGAGACAAATCAAGGAGTCGATCCCATTTACAATTGCACCCAAAACCATAAGATACCTAGGAATAAATTTAACCAAAGAGGCAAAGGATCTGTACTCAGAAAACTATAAAATACTCATTAAAGAAATTGAAGAAGAAACTAAGAAATGGAAAAACGTTCCATGCTCATGGATTGAGAGAACCAACATTGTGAAGATGTCAATGCTACCTAGAGCAATCTACACATTCAATGCAATCCCCATCAAAATGCCATCCACTTTTTTCAAAGAAATGGAACAAATAATCCTAAAATTTGTATGGAACCAGAAGAGACCCCGAATAGCCAGAGGAATCTTGAAAAAGAAAAGCAAAGCTGGCGGCATCCCAATTCCGGACTTCCAGCTCTATTATAAAGCTGTCATCATCAAGACAGTATGGTACTGGCACAAAAACAGACACATAGATCAATGCAACAGAATAGAGAGCCCAGAAATGGACCCTCAACTCTATGGTCAACTCATCTTTGACAAAGCAGGAAAGAATGTCCAATGGAAAAAAGACAGTCTCTTCAACAAACGGTGTTGGGAAAATTGGACAGCTACATGCAGAAGAATGAAACTGGACCATTTCCTTACACCACACACAAAAGTAGACTCCAAATGGTTGAAAGACCTAAACGTGAGACAGGAGTCCATCAAAATCCTAAAGGAAAACACAGGTAGCAACCTCTTCGACCTCAGCCGCAGCAACTTCTTCCTAGAAACATCGCCAAAGGCAAGGGAAGCAAGGGCAAAAATGAACTATTGGGATTTCATCAAGATAAAAAGCTTTTGCACAGCAAAAGAAACAGTCCACAAAACCAAAAGACAACCGACAGAATGGGAGAAAATATTTGCAAATGACATATCAGATAAAGGGCTAGTATCCAAAATCTATAAAGAACTTATCAATCTCAACACCCAAAGAACAAATAATCCAATCAAGAAATGGGCAGAAGACATGAACAGACATTTTTCCAAAGAAGACATCCAAATGGCTGACAGACACATGAAAAAGTGCTCAACATCGCTTGGCATCAGGGAAATCCAAATCCAAACCTCAATGAGATACCACCTCACACCCGTCAGAATGGCTAAAATTAACAAGTCAGGAAACAACAGATGTTGGCAGGGACGTTGAGAAAGGGGAACCCTCCTACACTGTTGGTGGGAATGCAAGCTGGTGCAACCCCTCTGGAAAACAGTATGGAGGTTCCTCAAACAGTTGAAAATAGAGCTACCCTACGATCCAGCAAGTGCACTACTGGGTATTTACTACAAAGATACAAATGTAGGGACCCGAAGGGGTACGTGCACCCCAATGTTTATAGCAGCAATGTCCACAACAGCCAAACTGTGGAAAGAGCCAAGATGTCCATCGACAGATGAATGGATAAAGAAGATGTGGTATATATACACAATGGCATATTATGCAGCCATCAAAAGGAATGAGATCTTGCCATTTGCAACGACATGGTTGGAACTGGAGGGTGTTATGCTGAGTGATATAAGTCAATCAGAGAAAGACATGTATCATATGACCTCACTGATATGAGGAATTCTTAATCTCAGGAAACAAACTGAGGGTTGCTGGAGTGGTGGGGGGTGGGAGGGATGGGGTGGCTGGGTGATAGACATTGGGGAGGGTATGTGCTATGGTGAGCGCTGTGAATTGTGCAAGACTGTTGAATCACAGATCTGTACTTCTGAAACAAATAATGCAACATATGTTAAGAAAAAAGAAAAAGAAGAAGATAGCAGGAGGGGAAGAATGAAGGGGAGTAAGTCAGAGGAGGAGAGGAACCATGAGAGATGATGGACTCTGAAAAACAAACTGAGGCTTCTAGAGTGGAGGAGGGTAGGGGGAGGGGTTAGCCTGGTGATGGGTATTAAAGAGGGCACATTGTGCATGGAGCACTGGGTGTTATGCACAAACAATGAATCATGGAACGCTACATCAAAAACTAATGATGTAATATATGGTGATTAACATAACAATAAAAAATTTTTAAAAAATGCTGAAATAAGGGGGTGCCTGGGTGGCTCAGTTGGTTAAGCGACTGCCTTCGGCTCAGGTCATGATCCTGGAGTCCCGGGATCGAGTCCCGCATCGGGCTCCCTGCTCAGCGGGGAGTCTGCTTCTCCCTCTGACCCTCTTTCCTCTCGTGCTCTCTCTCATTCTCTCTCTCTCAAATAAATAAATAAAATCTTTAAAAAAAAAAAAATGCTGAAATAAAAGAACAATTGATCCAGAATTCTGTAATCAGTAAATAAAAGGACATGGTCATATAAGGAAGCTTAGAAGAAATGCTCAAGAAAATTCTTCAATCTAAAGGAAAATGTTATCTATAAAAACAACTACAAGACATTACTGGAGAGAAACTAAAGAAGACATAAATAGAGAGGTACAACATGTATGTTCTGAAATTGGAAGACTCAATTTTTTTCTTCCTCCAGCTTTATTTAGGTATAAATGACAGATAGCAATTGCTTAAGATGTCAATTCTCCCCAAATTGGTCTATAGATTCAACATAATCCCAATTAAAACTCTAGCAGACTTTGTTGTATAAATTGACTAGGTAATCATTAAATTTATTTTGGAATGCAAAGAACTTAGAATACTCAAAACAATTTTGAAAATAAAGTTGAAGGACTTGCCCAACACATTTCAAGACTTACTGTAAAGCTATAGTATCAAGAGTGTTACTAACAAAAAGAATAGGGGAACAGAATGGAGAGTACAGGGGCGCCTGGGTGTCTCAGTCGTTAAGCATCTGCCTTCAGCTCAGGTCATGATCCCAGTATCCTGGGATCGAGCCCCACATCGGGCTCCCTGCTTGGTAGGAAGCCTGCTTCTCCCTCTGCCCACTCCCCCTGCTTGTGTTCCCTCTGTCACTGTGTCTCTCTCTGTCAAATAAATAAAATCTTAAAAAAAAAAGAATGGAGAGTACAGAAACAGGCCACAAATGGTCAACTAATTATCAACAAAGAGATCAAGGCAATTTAACGAGAAAAGAGAGGTTTTTCTGACAGATGGTGTTAGATCAACCGGATACTGATATGAAAAAAACGGACATCAATCCTTACCTCATACCATACTAAAAAACTAATTCATAATGAATTAAATGTAAGAGGTAACACTATCAAATTTCTAAAGTCCTAAGAAAATTTTTGCGACAGTTATATTAGAACAAAAAGCCATGAACTCTTTTAAAAAGAGATAACTGATAAATTTGAATTCATAAAAACTTAACTTTTGCTCTTCAAAAGATACATTAAGAACAAGATAAGGTAAACCAGAGTAGAAGAAAATATTCACAACATATATATCAGAGAAAGGGCCTATATCCTGGAATAAATAAAAACCAAACGACATATACAAATGGCAATGAAGCACATCAGAAAAAAAGAAGAAAGGGAAAAAAAAGCACATCAAAAGATGCTTAGGGACGCCTAGGTGGCTCAGTCAGTTAAGCGTCCAACTCTTGATTTCAACTCAGGTCATGATCTCAGAATTGTGAAATTGAGCCCAGGGTTGGGCTTCGTCCATGCTGGGCCTGAGCCTGCTTAAAATTCTCTCTCTCTCCCTCTGCCCCTCCCCTCCCTCATGCACATATTCTCTCTCTCTCTCTCTCTCTCAAAAAAAAAAGATGCTTAGATCGTTGGTCATTAGGTAAATAAAAATTAAACCACAATAAGATTATCACTACATACACACTACAAATACTCAAGTTAAAAAAGATTAATACCACCAAGTTTTAACAACAATGTAGAACCAACAAAAACCTCAGACATTGCTTCTGGTAATGCAAAATAGTACAGTCAGTTTGAAAAACAGCATTCACACTATCAATACCCAAATAAAAGAGAGGAATTCTAATGTAACCTTAAAGAGAAAGCAAGTTGGAGCATAAGTGAAACAAAAAAGCTACAATTATCTCCATTAGCAAATGATATAATTATATGAGAAAAACCTAAAATATAATGGAAAAACTACTATAAACAATAAGAGAATTGAGTAACAGGTTACAAAAAAAATATAGAAATCATATGTACAAACATTACTCAAGAAGAAATAGTAGAAATGAATACCCTACTTACTATTACAAAAATAAAATATCTAAGCATCACTTTTACAAGAACTGTGCAAAAACCTAAATATAAAAAAATTCCAAAAACACTCTTGAGAGACAAAAATAGATTTAAGCAAATGAAAAGACATGCTATATTATTGGATAAAAAAATTCAACATCATAATAATATCAATTCTCCCTAGGTCAATGTATATGTTTAATGTGATCCTAATAAAAATATTCTCAGGATTTTTTCCTAGAGTAGAACAAGTTAATTAAAAAGTTCATTTGCATGTGTAAACAAGCAAGAATAATCAGAAAAACCCTAACAGAGACAGCAATTCCACAGAGATAATAAAACTGAAGTATAAAGCAAAGCATTAAAGCTTTTAGAAGGCAGCACAGGATAACAGGAAAGGTTGTGTTTTTGTTTTTTTAAGTTTATTTATTTTAGAGAGAAGGTACATGAGTGCATGAGCAAGGGGAGAGACTGAGGGAGAGAGAGAAAATCCTTGAGTCAACTCCCCGCTGAGTGCAGAGCCCGACGTGGGGCTGGATCCCAGGACCCGGAGACCATGACTTGAGCCGAAACCAAGAGTCTGCCACTTAACCAACTGAGCCACCCCGGTTCCCCAACAGGAAAGATTTCTTAAAGGAAACATAAAAAGCACTAACCATGATTGATAAATTTGACTAAAACTAAAAAACTTCCATTCATCAAAAGACAAATTAAAAGGTTAAAAAGTGAGAAGATATTTACAATACATGTAACCTTCAAAGAACTCATATCTGGAACAGATATTAAAAAAAGAAAAAACTCCTACAAATCAACAGAAGACATGCATACACAAACACAAAGTCATTTAAAAACCAAAGAGGGAGACGAACAAGTCACACACACACCCCCCACACCCAAAAGCCAATAAACAGTTTTTCTCAATGGAGCTCAATCTCATTAGTAATCCAGGATAATGCGAATTAAAACCACAATAAAATATCACTACACATTAAATCGCTGAAAGTAAAAAACTTAAAATACCAAGTGTCAGGAAAGAGACAGAGCAACTAAGACTTTCATACAATTCTCGTGGAGATGTAAATTGGCACAACCACTATGAAAAACAGTTTGGCATTACCTGTTAAAGTTGAAATACATGTACTACAAGCAATTTCACCTCTAAGTATATACCCAACAGAAATGTATGCACATTGTACTAGGAAGTAACATTAAGAATCTATAGTTAGTAGAATGGAAAATAAACTGGAATAATCATACAAATAAAGATACTAAATATTTATATATATAAATGAATGAGCTACAGTTACATGCTACACCATGAGTCTCACAACAAAATGTTAAGTGAAAAAAAGTCTAAAGAACACCTATATATGTGAAAAACACACAGCTAGCATTCATGCTTAATGGAGAATGACTGAATGCTTCCCTATAAGATGAGGAGCAAAACAAGAATATCAGTTTTTACCACTTCTATTCAACACTGTACTAGAGATTCCAGCTGGAGCAATTAGTCAAGGAAAAAATAAAGGCATCCAGATTGGAAAGAAAGACATAAAATGATCTCTATCAGGTGACATGATCCTATACCTAAAAAATCCTAAGGAATCCACTAAAAAACTATTTGAACTAAATTATTAAGTTCAACAATGTGTCAGGATACAACATCAATATATATAAAATCAATTGTGTCTCTATATACTAGGAATTAACCATCTGAAAATAAAATTAAGAAAACAATTCAGCAAAAAGAATAGCCAAAGGGATAAAATACTTAGGAGTAAATTTAACAAAAACAGTATATGGTTAGTACACCGAAAACCACACACACACACACACACACACACACAAAATACATTAGTACACTGAAAGAGATTAAAGAAGACCTAAATCAATGGAAAGACATCCTGTGTTCAGGAATCAGAACCCAATATTGCTAAGATTGCAATACTACCCTAACTTGATCTACAGACTATATGTAACCCCAGTCAAAATCTCAGCTGGTTTCTGTATAGAAATTGATAAACTGATCCTAAAATTCATATGGAAATGCAAGAGACCCAGAATAGCCCAAGCAATATTGAAAAAGAAGACAAAGTTGAAAGATTCATAGTTCCCAATTTCAAAACTTACTACAGCAAGACAGTATGGCACTGGCATAATGACATATATATCAATGGAACAGAATTGAGAGTCCAGAAAAAGATCCTCATATTTAGAGTCAATTCATTTTTGACAAGGATGTCAAAACAATTTTGGTACTGGGACTAGATATTCACGTGCAAAAGAATGAAGTTCTACATCACATCATATAGTAAAAATTAATTCAAAATGAATCCAAGACCTAATGTAAGAGATAAAACTCTTGGAGAAGAAAACATAGGTATAAATCTTCAAGACCTGGGGTTAGAGAATGGTTTCTCAGAAAATCAAAATCACAAGCAACCGAAGAAAAAATATGTTAAGGTGACTTCATAAAATTAAAGACTTTTGTGCTTCAAAGGATGCTATCAAGAAAGTGAAAAGAGAACCCACAGGAGAAAATACTTACAAATCGTATATCTGACAAGGGACTTGTATTCAGATTACATAAAGAACTCTCAAAACCAATAAAAGGACAACCCAATTTTAAAATGGGTAAAAGATTCGAAGACATCTCTCCAAAGAAGATATACAAATGGCCAATAAACACAGTAAAAGATGTTCAACATAATTAGCCATCAAATAAAAACTACATCATTAGCAAGTCAAAGCCAAATAGCAAGTGTTGGCAAGGATATAAAAAAATTGGAACCCTCATACATCACTGGTGGGAATATAAAATGGGGAAGCCACTTTGGAAAACAGTATGACCATTTTTTGAAATGCTAAACATAGAATTACCACATTACCCAGCAATTCCACTCCCAGATAAAGAGTTGTCCTTGAATAATATGGGTTTGAACTGCACAGATCCACTTACACATGGATATTTTTTTGATACAGTACAGTATCGTAAATGTATTTTCTCTTCCTTATGATTGTCTCAACATTTTCTTTTCTCTAGCTTACTTTAATGTAAGAATAAAATATATAATACACATAACATACAAAATATGTGTTAATCAACAGCTTATGTTATTGGTAAGGTTTCCCATCAATAGCAGGCTATTAGCAGTTAAGTTTTTGGAAAGTCAAAAGTCATATGCAGATTCTCAACCACACAGCAGGTTAGGGTCCCTAACCTATGCACTGATCAAGGGTCACTGTATATCTAAGAGAAATGAAAATATATATCCACACAAATTTGTGCACAAGAATTCCTAGCATTATTCATAATAGCCAAAAAGTAGAAACAACTCAAATGTCCATCAGCTGATGCATGAATAAGTCAAAGGTGATATATATTCAAACAATGAAATATTATTTGGCTACAAAACGGAATGAGGCACTGATACAAGCTGCAACATGGATGAACCTTGAAAGCATTATGCTAAGTGAAAAAAGCCAGTTACAAAACACCATATACTATACAATTCCATTCATGTGAAATGTATAGAAATGTATAGATGAGGCAGATCCATAGATTATCCATAGATAATCCAAGGTAGATTAGTGATTGCCTGGAGCTGTGAGGACAAGAAGGGGTAATGAGGAATGTAGATAAAGGGTTTCTTTTTTGGGATGTTGAAAACTTTAAACAGGAAAACTCTCAGCACCGGCTAGGACACACAGAAATAGGTATTGCCATATGATGTGGGTAATAATCAAATTACAGAGCTGCTTAGCAGTACGTATCAAAAACCTCAAATACATGCACACCTCTTAGGATATTCACCCACATCTTAAAGAAATAAAGATGTGGGGGCGCCTGGGTGGCTCAGTTGGTTAAGCAACTGCCTTCAGCTTAGGTCATGATCTCAGGGTCCTGGGAGCTGAGCAGGGAGCCTGTTTCTCCCTCTCCCTCTGCCCCTCCTCCCTGCTTGTGCTCTCTCTCTCTCTTAAATAAATAAATAAAATCTTAAAAAATAAATAAAAATAAAAATGTGCATAAAGACATGACTACAAAGATGCCTGTGATAATATTGCATTACTTATCATAAAAAAATTAAAGTGTATTACTGTAGTTCCTTCATCCACATATCCATCAGTAAACATACACAAAAATGGTTATTGTCATCTATAGATTTCAGAATATAATTTTAAAAAACACATTATCAAACAATATATTCAATATTATTTTATCTTTTAGAAATATACAAAACAGATAATGTGGAAATTACACACCAAAATGTTAAAAGTGGTTTTCTTCATGGGAGGTGAAATAAGATGATGTTGCTTTTACTTTTCTTCTCTTTTCTTTATTTTCTAATTTTTCCATAATAAAGGAAAAAGTTACTTTTGAAAAGAAATAGTTGATAGTATGTACCCTTAATATGATGTGATAAAAATGGCACCTCATCTCTATGGTCTTCCTCCACAAAACCCATGAGAAAAATATAATCATAAAAGAAACATCAAATTCCAAGAGGGGCTTCCTACAAAATACTTGACCGGTACTTCTCAAACTGTCAAGGTCATCAAAAACAAGGAAAATTAAGAGGAACTTAAGGAATCATGATTCCTAAATGTGATGTGGTATCCTGGATGTAATCCTGGAACAGAAAAAGGGCATCAGGCAAAAACTAGGATATCTAAATAAACTATGGACATTAGTTAATAATAACGCGTCAATATTAGTTCATTAATTGTAACAAAGGTTCCAGGCTGGTGTTAAGATGTTAATAGAGGAAAATGGGTGCAGAGTATAGGGAAATTCTTTGCACTAATTTTTCTGGTAATCTAAAATTGTTCTAAAAAACTAAAAGGTATTTCTAAAAAGAGAAATAATAGTATCTTGAGTTTAATTTTTACTGTTCTTCAGTTTCAGAACACAAACACACACACATACAGAGAGACAGAGGGAAAGGGAGAATGAATAAAATATTAGGGTTTTTTTAAACATTATATTATAAAAGGAGTTCCTTACAATACACTATATATTTATCAATACACACAACATCTGTATAGGTAATAGATATGGTGTAAATATGTCTGTACAGATCTCATCTACTTAAACCACTCCTATTTACACAGAAATAGAAATACAAGATAAAAAATATAATTCACAGAAATAGAATTACATAAGAAGTATATATTACAATGCATCTTCATGTACCATAAGATGTGGTGAACCTTTAGCAGAAGGCTTATTTTGCTCAGTTAACAAATTAGGCATCCCTAATTTCTTTTCTTACTGAATGCTGACCACTAAAATAGCACATCATGTACTCCTAGAGGGAGCCAAGTCAGAGAGCAGAGAAAGTGCTTGCTAAAATAATTTTCTCTTCTTTCCCAAAAGGGAAAAAGTCAGCAGTGGTGACCAGTCCTGCTGAGCCCCATGGAAGTCAGTTCCCCTAAGTCCAAATAAACTGTAGTCCCTTATGAAGCCTGCTGAGAAGACCAAAGGGAAAAGGCATTCCACTTGTTAAATGTTTATTATTTGAGCTTCGCAGCCAACTATAATAAGGGAGAGGGAAGCTGTCTGCAAGCTGCATGCAGATTTAGCTACTCAAATTCCATGAATGTGAAATAGAACACTGAGCTTAAACCCTTAAAATTTACTAGGCAGTAGCTTGAGGGAGGTGGTAGTTGAGAATAAAAGCTTGGAGCCGCTAATATTTGGGTCAGTGATTTGAAAGCAGCTCAAGTCAACAAAGAACTAAAATTCTCGACACTGGGAAAACTGTGGCTTCCTCTTGTTCTAAGAATCACAATCCAGCAGAGAAAAGGTACAAATCTCTTCTCTCCTGTATCTCCTCTCACTTTGATCTACGAATAAATATTTTTACTTTTTCCTCAAAGCTGAATTCTTATCTATTAAACTGCTGGTGGGTGGGACCACTACAAGCTAAACCTTTTTTCACTAATCCTGTGATTTACAGGATGTCTTCTAGCTGAATCTCAATGACCACTCACTCCGTCCTTATTCTCCACCTTCCCAGCTGAATGTGGCGGAAATCCTTTTACCAAGATAGTGACGTGATGTCTCGGGTTGGATATATCCACAGGAATGTGCTTTATATTACAGTAGGATTTTGGCTATGAGTACTAATTAAATATCAAGGGCAAAAGCAGAATACATTTTAGTATATATCATGATGAAGTAAGTCTACTTGAAAAAATAAAACATATATTTTTATATAACATGTATGTATTATTTTCCAAATTCCCAGGCTAATTATAGCTCAAATTAAAATAAAGTAATAACAAACTGGAGAAAAATCTTTTTTGAGATGAACTGAATCTTTAGCCATCTAAAATACAAGACATAGGAAGAATGAAGTTGAAAGTAAAAAGGTTTGACTGTCATGTAAATACGAACCAACAGATTTACAGTAAAGTTTTGGGCTCAAGGACTGGTTCTGCTGTTAATGGTCCGTCTTCTTGGGCAAAAAAGTTCAGCCCTTTGAGCTCCAGTTTTCCCAACCCTAAAATGAAGATACAGATCTGATGTCTCAAGGTTGAGATCAGGACCAAAAACCTTTTACGAAGTATATGTTGAATTAAAGAGAATTAATATGAAAACTGGATCAATGGTATATTTTAACCAATCATCTACTAGATAATAATAGGAATAACTATCAACAATTAAATGTCTAATATGTGTGGGGCGCCTGGGTGGTTCAGTCAGTTAGGCGTCCAACTCTTGATTTTGGCTCATCACGATCTCAGGGTGCTAGGATCCAGCCTTGTTGGGCTCCATGCTCAGCTGGCAGTGTGCTCAAGAGCCTCTCTCTCTCCCTCCCCGCCCCCCCCGCCCCTCCTCCTCCACTTGTGCACTAATAATTTTTTAAAAAATTAAAAATAAATGCCTAATATATGCAAGAACATATTATATGAGGTCCTTTATATTTTAATCCTCATTTTAACCCCCAAGGGACATCTATAATCTACTTAATAGAAAAAAACCTGATGAGAAAACAGGTTCAGAAGAGCCAAGAAACTTGCCCAGGATCACAAAGCTAGTGATAAATGGCAAAACTACAAATCAAAACAAAATCTGGGTCTAAACACCATGCTCTTTCCACTAGCCATTTAGAACTAATCTGGCATGAACAGGAAACAAGGCATTCACAGCAGTAAATTTTCCAGATAATCTGTCTAAAAAATATAACGTATACATCCTTTTTTGCTTTTATTAACTAACCAAAGATGAAGGCTTTCCTCAAAACTCAGGATCATGACTGTAGGCATTTTGAGGTAGATCCAGCTGTAGTTCCTGTAGTCTTCTCCTAGCTAACGCCGAGCTAGCAGACTGAAACACTGGTATTACCTCTCCCAGCCCTGTGCCCCAGCTACTCCGCAGTCAGGAACTCAAGAGAACTCACGGATACAAACAAATCTAAGTCAATAAGGCCCTGGGATAAGAGCCTGAAGGTGGCTCCTGCTAAACACACCACATATGCTAGTTGTGCTATTTGCATCCTAGCTTCCTTCTGGACTACAGCTGTAATCTGTCAAGATGAGGGTCCCTAAAGATTGACCCTCCAGATAAATGGAGCCTTACTAAACTGAATTAACACCTTGTTTCATAGTAGTACCCCATCACTTTAGATTTCAATTTTCTGAATGTCATCTTACTATTTTGAAAACGAAATCACAGGATTAAAATACTTAACTTCTAAAATCTATTGTAGAGCACACCCTTCAGGAGATTCATACACTTGTATTTAGTTGCATGATACCTGAAACACAACAGGTAATAAACACTCTTCTGGAACAATAACGATGGTAAACTCAGTCTGAAACTAGAGACTGGCCGATGGGGGTCTGGCATTTGAATGCATTCAAGAAAGTCTCTCCTTAGCCTAAATTCAGTCTCTGCCAAACACCCATCTTTCGTCCTTCTCCTACACCAGCGGAAGGAATGACTGGATAAATGCCTCTTTGTTCGTCAAGGATAATGTGTAGCACACAGCATGTAGCTGCTCACAAGTATGTCTCCCTCTCCCTGTCCAGGCAAATGTAAACACCCTGTTGGAAGGGAGAGCTGCATCCTCATCTTCTGTACTCTACTCCCAGAGTCTTGCATGGCTCCTTCCAGACCACAAGTGCCTCAAGAATGTACATCCCATCCTTCATTTACCTTGTAAGTGTTTAATGGTACCAAAATGTGTTCCCTCTTCTACCACACCACTCCCTCCCCCATTAGTCCCTGCAAGGGATGATAAGGCCCTCCCTTTTCATGAGATTGCTAAAATATCTGTGTTAAACAGTGGTATAAAAGACAGAATCCCCATTTTAAAAGTAAGGTCACAGGAAAGATCCTAGGGAAGATTAATGTTTATTTTCTCACATGCCATTGATAAATGACATGTACCTGCCTTCAACACACAGTATGAATAAAGATAATATGTCCTTGCCTTAATAATAAAAGATACATAACCTCAGTCATAGAATTTACTCTGTATATTTTAACTTTACTTTAACTTCATCATTTTTACCTTATTGAAACAAATGTGCTTATTGGTACTGAAGACAGTACAATATCAATAGTTGAGGTTACTGTTCATTTTGATTTCAGACATTTATACTTCATTAGAAATAACTAAAGCCTTCTGTCCCACCTAGTCATGTCATGCCTGGTGCCACTCAATTACATGTATCATCAGTACTATTAATGTCTACAGTAAACGATTTTCTTAATACCTCTTCACTTTGGATTTTTTCCAGTTGACTTTTTTAATACCCAAATCCACATATGATTCAGTGAGTTCTATATTTAATTCTCCTTCTGAGTCACTTGGAAGTATTCCTAATTTTGCAGCAGATTCATAGAGAGAAATTTCATCTTTTAGTTCCGTTAATTCTTCCTAAAACACAAAATTATTGAAAATTATTTTCTTATATGAAAGAATCAGTCATTCATCTATGCTTCAAAATTCATTTTAATGATCAGCAGAAATGCTTCTTCACATACATTAAAAATAACTTTAAAATAATGCTGCTATGAACATGGGTGTACAATATATATATTAATAACTTTATATATATGTATATATAACTTCAGAAAGGCCAGCACATATCGGTTTTCAAGTAAACTGAACGAACAAATGAATAAATGAACGAGAAAGCAAATGTAAGGAGCTTCTCTCACACCTCCCTCGCTTACATTTTGTCCTCCACAAAAAGTGTCCCTTGGGCTGAGAAACTGACAGCAGCACTTTTTGGCTTTCTAGAGGACAGAGTGGACTGGTTTGCCAAGAACGTGTTGTACTTTAGTCTGCCGGTGGGAAAAGGCAAAATATGTCTTTCCAGCAGAGGTAATACTGGAACTCTTCCTCCAGTGGAAAATGTAAGTAGCGCTGGAGGAGATGTAAGAGAGTTGCAGTGAAACTGCAGGTCTCCCACACCTGTAGATATACTTATCTCCAGGATACACCCAGAAATGAAAGGACACGCCATGTGAAGGGGACGACAGCCAGACTGATGGGGCCGGGGGGGCGGGGCTGGCTCTGCAGTCAAGACAGACCTGGGCTTGACTACCTAACTGTGTGGGTGAGACTGTGAACAACTCTCAGCGCCTGGTCTGGAGAGGGTCCAACTACCTCTTTTATAAAGAAATCCAAGGTTCAGAAAAGTGATGTAAGCACTGCCTAATTCAGTTACCCAAAGAGTCTCTTCCAAGTGGCAACACTCACTTGCAAAGCCTTGTTCATGTTTTCACTCATAGCATGTGCTTTTTGTGCTTGTTGCAGCTGGAACCGTAGCTGAGCCACCTCCTGTACGGAGCCTACGGGGAAAAAGTCATAGAGTACACCAAAAGTAAAGGGACAAAGTACCCACGATGTACAGAAGAACACTGAGGTTACAGAAGTGGAGTTTTGCTTTATTACCTTTTCATAGGAGTACGAAGGTATAGCCAGTGGGACCCAGAAGGCAGAGGTCCAGACATTTCCAAGACATGTCTACACATTTAGTATGGCTCCTCATATGTCCTTGGGAGGTTGAAGACTTGGGACTACTGTGACCTTGCTATGAATCAAATCAGCCACGTCTACAGACCTTAATACTCCACGAGTCCTTTAATAGGAGCATAACGTTCCAACTCACAGAAAGCCAAAGCAAAAATTCTTTGGAACCCATTTCTACCCTCTAATAAGAAAACTACATCTTGCTGCCTTTAGCTTCTTTCGAAATGCTTTTATTTCCACCACCCCCACCTCCACATGTGAAGAAAGCATATTCAGGCCATGCTTTGGAAACTTCGGTAACCTAATGTTTTAAATGTACTACGGGAGGCTCCCTTAAAAGGGACTTTATTGGGCTTCCTCAAAAGAAAATGAGCATCTGGGAAATGGTTAAGCAAAGTAATGATGGCATATTATGCAACTAAAGAAAATCTTATTTTCAAAGCCTTTAGTGGCAAGGAAAAAGGCTCACTAAATAATACCATGTGAAACAAGGATACAAGAATGAACAGGCGGGGGGAGTCCAAACAGGGTATGAGCCAATTTTGCCCCCACCAAAACCTACGCACACACATATTTTGACAATCTTTGACTTTAGTACTTTCAACTTCTGAGTAAGCTACTCTGATACACCTTGTACCAACAGTCTGAATTGGCTTTACACGCCAAAGTGTGACTTTCATATGTCAGGTCATGAATAACCATTGAGCTATTTTCACAGCAGGAGCTACTCACCAGTACACAGGGCAGTTTTGTTGGTAGGATAGTTTGCATAAACATGTGACTATTTTATTGCCTTTTACTCTAATGTCATTCAATAAAAATGAATAAGAAATAAAAGTATTGCTGAAACTAATGACAAACAGTGTATGTCTCAAACTTAATACCATGGAAACCATATGAGAAATCTTAAGCATGACAGAAATATAACTCCCTAGCTTCAACTGACCACATAACTGTGAGAGGAAAAAAAAAATTAAAGAAAGAAGTTTCACAAAACGACAGAAATACATGATCAGACTGATTCTAAAAAGCAAAATATAATGAGATTTCATAATCATTTTTACTTCCCAAGGATAAAACCTACCTTCTAACATATATTTTATTGTTCAATTTTTGTACATTCAGCTTTGGTTTGTTTTCAAAAATGCACTATGTGCAGAAGCAGGGAATTGCCTATGTGTATGTGTTCAATTTCACTTGAAGGCAATACATTAAAAACATTAACAGTTATCTCTGTGTAGTAGGATTATTGGTTATTTGTATTTGCTACTTTGTACTTGTCTGCGTTCTCTAAATTATCTAATGAAAATGCATTAAACCTTTATACATATATAATAACAATGTTTAAAAAATTGTCACTGATGATCTTTTCTGCCTTTACTGGATTTTTATAACTCATGGATCCTACTATGTTCACTCTGCATATTATACTAGCCTCCTGAGGAGGCAAGAGGCCATCCCAGACACCCACCTGAGTGCAAGAAGTTGGCACACTGCTTCTGACTCTCCTCTAGACTTCTTGTCAATCTGTTAATGATCTCAGTCTTTTCTAATTTGGTTGCTTCTTGATTCCTTTCCAGTTCTTTCACTTGATCTTTCAAATGACAACAAATATCTTCCTAAGTAGAAAAAGTATTTAAGAAGTCACTGTCATGATCACTTATTAAATACTGATCTAACAAATATAATACATAATTGGATTCTAGGTCAAACATAAAATCATCACAGAGCAGCATCACCTCTTTTACAAGGTTAAGTGCACAGGAATGGGAGTTAGAACAAACTTTTATGATCTTGGGTGAGTCATCAACTTCTCCATCTGTTTTTTCTTTTGTAATTATGCTAATAAAGGTTAAATTCAGTGATTTCTAAAGTCCTTTCTGTTCTACAATCACAAGACACTGATATTCTAAAATTAGATTCTATTCAAGCCAAAGAAAATATATTACACTTCTATTTGCATGTTACACTATCAGTATAAGTGTATGTACATATATTTAGGCAGACCACTTTGAACCGTGGAATCTGTATCCCAAGACAGCAAGGATTCAGATAAATACATGGAAACTCGCTCTATTCTGAAGAGCCAAAAGCTCATTCTACTTTGGCAGCCAAAAATAATCTCTCCCTCTTCTGAACTTCTTTTATACTTAATCTGTTTCTCTCTTATATTTTTCCTTCTACCTTTTACATGTCTTATTTTTCTTAATAAGGTCTCCTTGAAGGTACCTATGCAGTGCCTTACACACAGTGAGTGCTACAAAAACAAAGGAACAAACAACCTTTAAAAATAAATGACAAAGAAAACCAGACAGGATAAATGTGTGTGTGTGTGTGTGTGTGTGTGCACGCACTTGTGCATGCACACACACGCATGCATTCGTATGTGTAACTGTATGGGGATATATAGAAAAATATGGAGCACGTATACAATATATTCAAATTTCTTCAAAAAGAAAAAGGTGTTTGGGAGTAATAAGCCACGGAAGTCCCAAGACTAGGGAGAAGAAATCATCACTTCTCATTTAAAAAAGATTACACAGGCTGAATTCCACCCAAAAAGCAGAGCATGAGACAGGCAGGAGTAAGTTAATTGGCCAAAGTTACCTGAAAAAGCCTGAAGAAAATAAGTAGTAAAAAGAATATCAAGAAAGGGCTTTGAAGCAAAGAAAAGGCATTTGGGGCCTAATCCATTGGATAACCTAAAGCCCAATAATGCCTTAAGGACAGTAACACAAGGTACACCTCATAAGGATACTGACAGCATCATTAAGTGGAGGAAAGACTCTGAAGTCTCCTATTTTAGTTAAAAAATTCATGTGAATTTTGCATTCTATTTCGTAATGTAGTCATGTCTGCTTTAAATTTTTTCTACCAAATTTCTGAGCAAAATGAAGCTTCTGGAAACTGCTCCATGTTTATTCAACAGTGCAAACCTCTTGGCACACTGCGGCTGATTCCCAGGCCAGCTTGAAAAGCATGGTTCTAAAGCGCCAAAATAACATGGCAAACACAATGAATGGGCTAACATTAATGACAGTGTGAATGTGTGTGTGAGAAGAGGTGGGGAGACAACATTTATGGGCTGGGGAGGCCATAATAACTTTTATAAGAGACTGAGAACTGGCAAAAAGAAAGTTCAAGAAAAGGTAGATTTGAAAAACATAAAGAGAAGGCTGACTGTGGCAATATTGCAACAATTGACTGAACTACGTTGTTTCCTGTTGACAAGTTCAGGGAAACCAATTACACTCATAAACCTGCTCAGTTTCAATACCAAGAAACAAACAAAATGAGTGGTTCCTTCTTTTCTATGGGTAGTTTGAGTGAGAACATTCAGCTCAAGATGGTTAAAGGCAGACAGCTTTAAGACTGAACAAGACAAGTGTGGTGACAGAGATAATAGCCAAATCTATGGGAGCAAATAGAATTGAACAGATTTCAAGTGCACAGAGAAATGAGGATTAGGCCAAACAGAGGTCTGTGGGAATCTCTAAGCCAAGAAAAGGTGTTTCAAGTGGAGCCTTTAAATATAACGTTAAAGGAAAGTTGGAAAGTAGACCAGGCAAAAGTCATGACATAGAAACCAAAGTCCATGACTTCACCAGAAGCTACAGATTTCAAGAAGACCAGAATGAAGAAAGATTTTATACCATCAAGGAGATAATCAGAGATCTTAACCTGACATTCAGAGATCTCAGAAAATGACATTTCCATGAATGGGAGACAGAAGACAGGAGGGAGAGTCCAGGAGATGGTCTGCTATTAGAGAGTTCTGTCACTGAAGGAACACGGAGCTCCCAAGAAGCTTTGGCTGAGTATCATAATAATATGATTAGTTTACAATTGTAGTCCTTTCCCACCAAGAACTAGTTTTTCATAAAGCAGTGATTTTTAACCTTTTGCAAGGGGAGACATGAACCTCTTGGAGAATCTGAATAAGTCTGTGGGTCTTCTCAAAAAAAAAAAAAAAAACAAAAAACCGCATTTACTGACACCCAAAAGAAAATCATACCCACAATTTGAGAGGATCCATCAAAGCCCTGGCGTCTAGTCATAAACGGCCTTAGCCGATGCCAGGTTTAAAAGTCTGTTTAACTAGCACGGGTGAACATCGGCTCTGTTAACACTGTAGTGTAAACTCTGTTAACACTATAGCACATAGGGACACAGCTGTATGTAACTATGTGAGAGCTGCTCAGAACCTAGAAATTGGCAAACTTATTCAAGTTCATCTACTAAATTATCCAGTTATTTGTACCTTTTTACTACTTTCCAAGAATTGTTTTACTTGTCTTAGTAATGTGCTAAATGGAACTTAGGAAAGGGTTTATATGAAAGGGAAATATTTAATATACCTCTTCAATAACTTTATAAAGAAAAAGAGGGCAAGGGGCAAAATGCAGAATGTATGTATGGTTACCAGCTACTCTAAGAAATCAAGCCCCTCTGTATAGAACACTCATAGATTTTTCTGATTATAGGCAGGCACCTCTACCTAGCTCCTGGCTGATCTTTACAGCAACTTTCTAATCAGGAATCTCAATTTGGATTGTCTTTTTATTAAAAATACTGCTGAGCCAACTGATCCCAAATTGATAGCACAAAAGAAATACTCTAAGGAAACATTCCCAAAAGGAAAAACTATAAACACTTTGGAATCATCACTTTGCAAAGCAGCTATGCAATTATATCCAGAGACTAACATCAGCGTACAGTCCATTTAAAAAAATGAAATCAAATCAGTTACAGAATATAACAGTGGAAAAGACCTTAGTCAACAACTTCAATTTGTGGTTCAGGGGTCTGAAGCCCAGTCAGCACAGAATCAAGACTTTGTTCTGTATTCTAGTCCAGGGTCTTTCTATTGAAGCAGGTGGGGGTGAGGGGTAGTGGTGAAAACACAGAATGGAGTGGACACAGGGGTTGAACACAGCAAGAATTTCTTTCAGCCCTCCCCTGTGTAACATGTCAAAGTCAGCAGAGAATGGAGAGATCCTCAACACTGCAAGGAAAAGCCACCAGATTCCACCCCTCTAGTCATCCAAGAAGAACCACTGTCCAACTCCAACTAACTTTAATGCTACTACACAAACACAGCCAAAATAAATAAAACTATATCTCAAATGCCATTTGTTTAAATACTAAAGATTTTTTTCAATAATTTGGCATAGCCTTTGTCTTTCCCCAGATAGCCTCCACACCAAACTCACAATATTTTTCTATACAAAAAAAAGTATATTTAGGAAAATAAATCTAATAAAAACTCATATAAACATATAAAAATAACATGGTATACAATTATTACTGGCAATAATGCAGTACTTATGTACATAATCTTATGTACTTCTACATAACACATGGAAAAATTTAGTCAGCCATATAAATAAAAAATAACAACCCAAATCAGGATGAATTTTAAGTGTGGTGGGATTGGCCATACCCTCCCATCTTACTTTTCGGCTCTTTTCCCTTGGGTTAAATTAATTCTGAAATTACATGAAGAATAGTGCACTCTGAAATTTTATTCGTTCAAGTGATTACCTGGGGTTTGGGACACAAGCAAACCCACCACCTGAGTCACCCTCATCTTACATTTTATTCCCTTTGGGGTAAAAATAATACAGACTGTGAGAGATGCTCAAGTTTCACATCTCAGTGATTTTAGATCAGACTTTCTTCCATATGTTATTACATTATTCTCAAAAATGAACTCTTCTCCCAAGAACCACTTCCAGACAATATTTACTGACAGGTAAATTGCCCAAGAAAGGCTTTCTACTGGTTAAGCTACCAGGACAACCTCTCAAGTTCAGACCAGCTCCCAGAACACTCACTCTTTTCAGTATGGATTTACTCTAGGGCAACAAGAACAGTATGTATAAATACTCTACAAATAAAGGACTAGTATTGTGAGAATTGAGAAAGTACTAACCAATCCTATAAGAGAAAGAATTTCCAAAATTAAGCCTTCAGGACATCTTCACAGATTAAAAATCATTGGCTTTTAAGTTTTACTCATAAACACCTACTGTAAGCATGATGAACCACAAAATATCAGTTACAAAAAATAACCAGCCTTACTCGTTTAGAACAGTTGCTCATGTGAAATCATCCTAACCTGTTCCTTAAGTGCAGTAACTGTAGCATCCAATTTCCTTTGTAAGGACAACACTTGCTCTTCATGCTTCTTCGTGAGGCCCATCACAATGCTCTCATGCTGCTCTCTAGCACGCTGAAGTGATTCTGAATGACGGAGGCCCAGCAGCTGCTGCTTCAGGCTCTCCAGAGCCATTTCAGTTGTCCTGGACTTCTTAATCATCTAGTAGATACACACAGCATAGCCATGTTTACAGTATTTTGACTCTGTGCTCTCTTTATGGACTGTAATGCTAAAAATCAACCATCCTTTAAGAAGAATATAGACAAGGAAAGGGTCTCCCTATGGTGGCTTTAGTTCCTTAAGACTTCCCTAGCTGGGACCCATCAGGCCCACAGTTGCTGGAAACATCCACTGAGAAAAAGACTCTGTAGTTACCTGAGGAGAGTAATGGAGGACTTTGCTCGGCATGACAGCGATGTGGGTACCAGACAAGGAATCTGCTGTTAAAATAGTGGTCCCAGTGCTGCTGGCATTGCTCTGTGAGCCAAGTGTGGGGGGCAATCCAATTGCTGGGTCACAGAAAAATGACAACTGTTTCTTGACAGACTGATAAAAACTGTCAACGATCACTTGTTACAACAAAGTTTTGAAAACTGTACCTATACAGTTGTTGAAAAATAATGGTGTACTAGGCTAAATAATGGTTCCCAAAAGAGGTCCATGTCCTAAACCCTAAACCCTATGAATATGTTATGTTACATGGCAAGGGAAAAAGTAAGGCTGTAGACCAAATTAAAACTGCTAATCAGATGACCTTAAAATAAAAACAATTATCCTGGATTATCTGGGTGGGCCCAGTGTATCCAGAAAGGTCCTTAAATGAGGAAAATTGAGGCAGGAAAGTCAGAACCAGTGACTGCTGGCTCTGAAGATGAAAATGGGCCACAAATCAAGGAATGCCACTGGCCTCCAGGAGCTGGAAAAGGCAAGAAAATGGATTCTCCCCTAGAGCCTCCAAAAAGCAACAAAGCCCTGTTGACACCTTGATTTTTACCCAGTGAGACCCATGTCAGACTTCTATGCATTGTTTCAAGCCATTAAGTTTATGCTAATGATAGAAAATCAGTACACTTGGTGATTCTGTTGTTGCTTTTATTTATGTTTTCATTTATGGCTTATTTTTTATACTTGCAATGTCTAACTTATAAAAAGATCTAAAAGTTGTAACATTTTACTACATAAAAGCAATTCAACTTTTTATAAGAACTATCAATTTTCAAAAAGTTAAAAATGCTAATAGTCTCTTACACACAAAAATTAAAATTTCATAATGAGGCTTATTCTTCATTTCTATTCCAGAGATTGACTATTTATTCGAATGCTGTTTAAAGTGCTTATGACAGGGCGCCTGGGTGGCTCAGCTGGTTAGGCGACTGCCTTCGGCTCAGGTCATGATCCTGGAGTCCCGGGATCGAGTCCCGTATCGGGCTCCCTGCTCAGCAGGGAGTCTGCTTCTCCCTCTGACCCTCTCCCCTCTCATGCTCTCTATCTCATTCTCTCTCTCAAATAAATAAATAAAAATCTTAAAAAAAAAATAAAGTGCTTATGACATTTATTCATTTGCTCAATAAATAATGTGACTACTTTAGGCAGAACTTAGGCAGGGTTCTAAGCACTTAAGGACACGATGACAAGACAGGCAAGGTCCAAACTCTTACTATTTTCTAATGAGAAGAGATAAACAGTAACAAGTAAACAAATGAGATCATTTCAGACAGTTTTAAAATAGAGTAACAGGCTATGGCATGATGAAGGACAGTAGGAATATGGAACTATGGGCTACTCTAGATATAAGGTGGCTTGTTTTAGCTGACACCTGAAGGATAAGGAACCAGATATGAGACAGCATTGTTTAAATTCTTTCATGAAACCATCCTCAGAACTAGGCACATCTCATCCAAAACCAAACTCAGATTTTATAGTCACTTTCAATTTTTTTTATTATGTTGTGTTAATCAACATACATTACACCATTAGTTTTTGATGTAGTGTTCCATGATTCATTGTTTGCGTATAACACCCAGTGCTCCATTCAATACATGCCCTCTTTAATACCCATCACCAGGCTTGTCACTTTCAATTTTAACCACCCTCTTTCCCCACCTCCAAAATGGCATCACTCTCATGAGTCACCCCCCCCACCAAGCTTGGCTACCAATGACTTGTGACCATTTCCAACAATTAAATGGCTATCTATCTCATTAATCAAAGAATGTGCCACCACTTTTGTCTTCTTTTTAAGATTTTATTTTCAAGTAACCTCTACACCCAACATGGGGCTCGAACCCACAACCCCCAGATCAAGAGTCACACGTTCCACCAACTGAGCCAGCCAGGCTTCCCTGTGCCACCACTTTAAAGGCAAGTCTACTGGGGTCAGGAAATTTAGGTGCTGCTGTTTTGTCAATAACTGGCTTTGTAACCTTGGGCAAGTAATTTTGACCTCTCCAAAACTTAACTCATCGATAAAATGGTAAACACGATGCCTCATGCCTCACTAATCAAAATCCCAACAAGATTTTTTACAAACATAAAAAGTTGATATGCAAAATCTAGAAAGAAAATGTGAGAAAGAGCTACAGATTTTTTTAAGAATACTAACCATAGCCCTTGTTTACCACATTTCAAAACACACCATAAAACTATAGTCGTGATAGTATCAGAGCGGAAAAGAGAAATACATAAGACAAAATATGTACAGGTTACATCAGTTTCACCAACAACATTCACTCAACATATACTGACCACCTATTATGTGCTGGAAGGCAGGGAAGACTTAGGAAAAGGAAACCCACGAGCAGGGGGTGTTAACCAATTAGCAGTGTTCTGTGGGAAGGACCTTCCAGAGAGAAGAGACGGTGTATACAAGTACATAAAAATAACACACACACTATTGAGTTTGAGGAGAATAAGGGAAGAGGTAGGCAAGGATCACATGGCCATTCCCATGCCATACTTGATCCCACAAAGTGAAGTGGGGTCAGGCTTTAAGCAAGGGAAAAACAATCAGTATTTTAGAAAGACTGGCCATAAGAGAGAATTTGGAGAAGGAGTTAAAGACTAGAGACTAGGGGCGCCTGGGTGGCTCAGTGAGTTAAGCGTCCAACTCTCAATTTCAGCTCAGGTCATGATCTCAGGGTCATGAAATGAAGCCCAGCGTTGGGCTCCATGCTGGGCATGGAGCCTGCTTAAGATTATCTCTCCTTCTCCCTCCCCACCCACCCGCCCCCACCCCAGCCAAAAAAAAAAGACTAGAGACTAGTTAAGACACTTGTACAGTAAACAGTAAAATCCTGAATCAGGGACACACAGACAGAAATGCGGAGACTCAACAGAAGGTAGCAGCTGACTGGATGGAAGGGAACAGAGGAGCTGAGGTCTCCTGCAGACTTTTATCTGGTGTACAGATGCCTGGGCAGATGCGAGCACCATCCCTCCAAAGTAAGGGAAACAAAAGCAGGCTTATGGTGGAAGAAGATATAAACTGCAAGTTCTGCTAAATTTAGTCCTACATTACCAAAAGTTAAGTAAACTTTTCACTGTAATAAATACCTTTTACCATAAATAATCATGATAATACTTACCTGTTCTTCGTTCACTTTTAGTGCTTGTATTTGGGTCTCCAGTACTTTTATTTGTGCTTCAAGCTGTATCTCTCTTTCTTTTCCATTCTGAAAGAGTTTCTGTGATTCTCGGAGGCTGAGGGTCAAACCATCCTTTTCATCTACAACATTAAAAATGTTTATATAAATAGTAAGTTACTGTTATAGGGACCCCAATTTTCACAATTTCTTATCAAATATCAGATCTGTATCATATAAATGTTCAGTTCAATTCAGATAGTAAACTTCAGTTGATTTAGGGAAAACCAGGAAAGTTCCAAAAAAAGAATGCCTGAGTGGCACCAAAAAACTGAGAAAACCAGAACCACTTCCCTCAAAAATCTTACTGTATACTTTTGAGAACCACAAGATTTCCTAACAATGATTTTAGCATTTGTTTACTTGAGAAGCTACATAGATGTGACAAGTCCCTGCTAATCAAAGAAGGAATCTGAGGACTATTTGCTTTCACTGCATATATGCAATGAACTTTTAAATTCACCTAATCTTAAATTCTTTCCACATACTTTACCGTAACAGTTTACAAGTTCTTCTCTCAAAATAAATTTTATAAACATTACAGAAAGAGACCTTTTCACTATCAATTAAGTTTGAAACAAGCTAGAGTTCAGTCACAAAATTATTCTACAAATGAAAAGTTCACCACTGACCAAAACTACAGAAAGCATGAAGAGTAAGCAATTATAACTTGAAACTATGTTTCCTCTATGTGCTTCTCCCAGTAATGGCTCTATTTTTCTTCTTGACACACCCGAAGGAGTTCAGGATCACTAACTTACTTGGATTAAAACCCTACATTAATTTGTAGGCTTAGAAATGTACTGCAAGCTAAACACAAGTCTCTCGGGAATTGGAATACTTCAGCCAAGGTAAACTACATAAGGAATCAATAATTTATTAGGACAGAATGCTATCAGCATAGTTAAATAATGTTCACTGATAGAAGAGAAAGAGGGAGAAAATGAGGACCTCGAAATAGAATGTTCTGGTGAGAAGTAATCCAAGGCAAGGTGTCAAAAGTCCTGGGTTTTTGTTTCATTCTGACGGACCCATTATGAGCCCTCTGACCAAGTGCATCCACTCTCTAAGTTTCATATTTAAAATGAGCTGTTAGAAACAAGATAGCTAGCTTTAGTATACCTCATAAATGACAGCACCCAACAGGTATCATCTTACCTTTGATTATTAGAAGCTGGTGATTCAGATATCTAATTTGATGCTCACTTTCATTTAACTTTTCAACTAAATTGTCTAGTTGTCTCTCTTTTGCTTTGTTAAGAACCTGAAGTTGGATAATCTGCATATTTTCTGCAGAATCTGCATTAAAATTAAAGATAATTTATTAGATAAAAGCATACCCAAATGTAAATTTGTGGATACAACTCATTAGTATCATGAAATCAATTCAATGGATTGTGACTAGCATTTTAAAAAAAAAATAAGACAGAATATATCAGAGTGCATCATAAATAATGATTATTTCGTGAAACATTTGTTTTAGTTATACATACTTATTTACATAGATCCTCATCACAATGTAAAAAAGGTACTTCTTACTGTGGTCACTGCCAGAAAAGTTTAAGAAGTCACTGGTCTAGAGTATAACCCTGAGTCACTACCATTTTGGCTAAAGAAAAAGCATATACCAATTACAATGGAACAGTTCTATGCTCTAAGTTCTATGCTCTCATAAAATTGGGGGAAAAAAGTACATCAGCTTCTATAAAGCCATTTTTAAAGAAAATTTCTAGAAATTCTTCTCAAAATATTTTAAACAGGAGCGGGAATTACATCATATTCATGTTCATGCTAGCACATAACTGCCGCATTAATAAATCAATGAATAAATTAATAAAGAATTTTGAGGTCTCCTTTCAGAAACGATTGAAGTCATTTTAGGGACCACTTAAAAATGACTGGGGGGGGAAAGAGAAAAAGTGATGTGGAGGAGATGCGCAATAACTAGAAGCTATTTCACATGCCAGAGAGCATGACAATAAAAGTTAAATGTAGGAATCGCTGATTCAGGTCAGTCAGACCATAAATTATGGCTTTTGGTTTCGGGTGTTTCATCTCCTCCAAACTCTCTAGTAACACTTTTCTCATTCTCATGTTTATACCTGTACTATGTAAAGGGAATTTTTTTTGGCAAATGCTACATGACGAAACCTGAGATAACTCTAGTTTAAATACTGAGTATTAAGTACTTTATATCAGTTGCCTAATTATTACACTAAAAGTCTAAAAATTAAAAGAAAAACTTAAGATGATAATGGCTGGTTTACTAAATTACATTTCTATGTAGTAATGAAAAATCTAAGATTGAAGAGAAAACTCGAATTTCATTTTCCAAATTAGACTTCAGTAAGAAAAACATATTATCTAAAGAAAAGTCTTAACCAACTAGAACTGAAATACACAATTAAGAAGAACTTCTATTAATGTTTTATTATGGTAAGTTTCAAATATATAAGGTAGAGAAAAGAGTGCAATGAACCCAATGAACCCATCACCCAGATTCAGTAACTACAAACTCATGGCCAGTCTTGCTTTATTTATATCTCCACCTAACATTACCCCCAACAACACATTATTTAAAATAAATCCAAGACTTCATATCAGTTTATTCATAAATACTTCAGGATCTCTAATAATAATGGAACTTAAAAAAATCAACCACAATCCCATTATCATACTTTAAGAAGAAAATAATATTTGAGAATGTCCAGTGTTCAAAACTCTGCAATTCTGTTATTAAGAAATAAATATAAACTTGATACATACTTTCATTAGCTCCTAAAAATTGTTGTTGCAGGCTTTCAAATGTGTCACTTCCTGCTATCTCCTGGGCTGGTGAGTCATTATTCTGGGCAGAAGCCTGATAAGGTTTATATGTCACTTTATATGGTTCCAAAGCTTGACAACTGGGACCTTGCGATGTAACATATTGCTATCAAAAGATGATAAATGAAATTGACAATCAGGATTTGGCCTTTTCTTTGAAAATAATCTGAATTAGACACCTCAATTTTGTCAGGAAATTTAATTGTGGTACAATTGCAAACTTTATACATACATCTTTGCTTAAAAATACCACTTACAGTCATTTAACACTGTTAATTAAAAGTCTATAAAATATAATTTTATGTATCTTAATTGTACTTCTGAGCATATAATGGGGCCAACTCCATAAATAACACTCAAGAATTCAAATAAGAATGTATATAAATATTTAAGAATGATTTAGGTGATGCCAACATCTTGGGAACATAAAAAAGTACATATTCAATAACAAGAACATGCCTCGTATATAATAAATATTCAGTAACACTTGTGGATTAATATTCCATAGAGATAGAAGAGAAAATGACCACCTTAAAAGGATCAAAAAGTCATCCCGTCATTGGGTGACACAGAATAGCTGTTGGCAAAAAAAGAAAAGCTATTGGCAAAATCAATGTCACTCCGAAAGTCTAAGAAGCAGCCACCTATATCCTAAGGTCTTAGCTCATTAATAAACCTTCGGGGGCAGGGGGGGGGGCAAAAAAATCTGTTTCTTTCCTTAACATTCATCCTGTCTACTGCTGTATCATCTCAAAATAGATAACAGCTTTGAAGTATTCAACCTAAAATTTGTTATAAAGGTGGTGAGCTAGAAAATCAAGGTAACTAAATGGTATCATCTACATAGATTTACCACTTTAAAACTATACCAAGATACCCGAACATAGCTTCTCATTGAAGCATGGTGAAGTGGTAGAAGCCAAAAGCAGCAGTAAGTGAGGATGGTTATCTTTGGCAAACTTAACTTTTACCATTTAACTCTTTCTGGAAAGTCTCTATTTTAAAATTCTAACTTAAGATCATGATTTCATTAGATTGTAAACAGAAAACAGCATGACTAATTCAGCACGAGCCTGAACACTCCTAGGGATTTTTGTACTTAAAATAAAGCTTACCATTGCACTTACATACATTTTTTAAATATACACATACACATACAAACAAATGGGTGCACACATACAAACTCCTGAAAGTCCAGTTCTTTTAATACCTGGAAATGATTCCTTTGAGGATCTGAAAATTTAATTACATTGGTTGGTTGACTATTAAATTCCTGCTTCTGACCATTGATATATGGCCTAAAGTTTTCAGGAAGGTGATATAAATCTGTCTGTTCATAATTACTTGGAGGACTATAACCACTTCCACCTTCATCTTCACCTTCTTTGGGATGGCAGCCAGGACGCTGGTCATCATTTTTACTTTGACTGTCTTCCCAGCCGTTGCCACTTTTCTCTCCAATATATACATCCCGAATCTCATTATAGTCCTAGTAGATAACAAGAGTAAAACAAAGGCACTAAGATCTATTCCCACCCTCGCCAAAGTCATTATCCACTCGATACTTACATTTACACTTTGAGATTTAGGGAGCACTTGATGCTCACGCCAATTCATCTCCAATTGCTCAGAGCGATGTAGTCTTGGGAAAAATCAATACTTTAGATTTAGAGCCCACCACTTATTTGGATACAGATATCACAAAGAACCCCAAGATTTTAACGTCTTCCCTCTCTAACCTTCACCTAAAATTCTAAGAATTAGTCTACAATTTTACAACCGTGTCCATTATTGCCTACAGAGAGTCAAAAGAAAGAGCCTTATAGAATTGCAACATATGAGTGCAAGTGATTTTAGGTCCTTACTCTCCCTCTGTGCCATCCTCGCTGCAGTCGGAATAGCGGAGCTCAGGGGAGGACAGGTCATCATCCAGCATATCGTGCGGCAGGTCGGTGAGTAACTGCTGCAACTGAGACAGGAAAGTCAGCATCAATATCACACTGACGGAAACACGAGATGCCAAACCAAAGTTGCCTTGCAACAAGTGACTTCGACTTGAGAAGTCAAAGACGTTCCTAACTTCTCCATTTAATAAATGTTTGAAATTCCACACAAATTATGTTCAGGGGAATGCATAATATCAGGATTTATACTAGAAGGCTTTTTTTCTACACGGCTTAGATTTAAATACACTTAACATTACAACAGATTTAAATACACTTAACATTACAACAACATACACTTAACATTAAATACAACAACATTACAACATTGAACCTTCTTTAAGGAAACACAGCAAGTCATGATAATGGTACAATCACCGTATTATGTTATCATGGGGCAGACTTGGGTCTCAGAACCCTGTTCCACCAGTAATCAGACCTTGGGGACTTGACAATCACACATCCCCCTGGGAATCTGAGTAGCTGGCTCTACCTCGCCCAGGTGGTGAGAACAGTAGTACCACCAGCAGCAGGTGGCCCAGAAGCTCTTAAAAGCTTTAATAAGGTGACAGAAACCCCTTGGAGAATGACTAATTAGCAGACTGCCATCTAATTCCAATGATGAAAAGATACATGATACTCGGCTCTGGTAACACAGCTGAGTAAAAAGGGAGCTTTAAGACTCAGTTTTCTACAGAGCTACAGTGCACTCTCAAAAGCATAACTCCAAACCTGACATAAAAGCATTTGATTTCACTATCCAATTTTTTTCTAGATAAGTCACATCTTTAAGCATTCTACCTATAAAAACTAGATAAATTCATTTATTGTTTCAAGATAAACAGTGATTAAGAGATGAATGGTCTAATTTGTTGAATTTCAACATCTGTAAATGTCTTTCCTCAATTCCCAATATATTGTCTTAAAATTTATAGCAATCAGAATATTCAAATATTATATTATTAAACAGAAGAGGGCTGCTTATGACTTCTCTTTAAAATTAAGCATCAGTTAAATTAACAAGTTGACTGAGTCCTCTGCAGTGCATAAATGACCCCATAAAATTATGCAATGAGTGAATTTTATTTTTTTTTAATTTTTTTTTTTAAAGATTGTATTTACTTATTTGGCAGAGAGAGAGCGCGAGCACAAGCAGGAGGAGCGGCAGGCAGAGGGAGAAGCAGGCTCCCTGCTGAGCAGGAGCCCTAATGTGGGACTTGATCCCAGGACCCTGGGATCATAAGCTGAGCCGAAGGCAGATGCTTAACCAACTGAGCCACCCAGGCATCCCGCAGTAAGTGAAAGATATTACTCTGTAAGACCATGGGGAAAAAATGAGATGCTCCTTGATCTACGGCTTAGTCTATGGCAAGTTGTTTTTACCCATTTTAGAAAAAATGAAATGTAGCTATAAAACATATCTGAGTATTACATTTACAATCAAAAACCTCCTGAAAGAAAATACATATGTGAAAAGTTAAATGAAAATATTATGGGGGCACATGGGTGGCTCAGTCAGTTAAAGGCCCCACTCTTGATTAGAGCTCAGGTCTTGATCTAAGGGTCATGAGTTCAAGCCCTGTGTTGGGCTCCACACTGGGCATGGAGCCCACTTTAAAAAAAAAATTATTATAAGAAAGGTCTCAAAGGAATGCTCCAACTGTTAACTGGGTTTTGAAGAAGTCAAATTTGGGAATGGAAATGGGGTATGTGAAGAGGGGAGGGGGATACTTCCTTGATCCCACATATATTTCTAATATTCACTGTATTTTTTTTTTAAAGTTTTCTCAATCCATTGTTCTTTGAAAATGAAACAAGA
The DNA here is from genome assembly GCF_009762305.2 of Zalophus californianus. Taxonomy (NCBI): domain Eukaryota; kingdom Metazoa; phylum Chordata; class Mammalia; order Carnivora; family Otariidae; genus Zalophus; species Zalophus californianus. The sequence goes on from NC_045600.1 coordinate 90,256,560, forward strand.
AAAATATATTCTATTCCAATGAGAAGTTAACTTCATCTCAAAATTTATTTGATATTAATATTAATAACCAAGACCTTGATTTATTGGTCACCTGCTCATGCTGAGTAATTGAAAAACCATTCTGAGAATTAGCCGTATCAGAGCTGACCCAAAGATATAAAGAATAAGAAACACAAAAGAATCACTAAAAGTTAAACACATCAACATATTAGTATACTACACGTATGCCTCAAGTGAGAGGTAAGGTAGCAAAGTGATTTGAGAAAGACCCAAAATTCACTAAGTAAAAAACATATATGAGGTCTTTTAAAAGTAGTCCAACCTGCTTTGTCTATAATTATGCATCACTCCTTTAAGGAAAAAGATTACTCCCACATCCTACACAGAGAAAAATAACAACAAAATAAATCTCTTATACTTACATCAAGTAAGGACTCCTGTACAGAAAGAATATTTTCTTCTAAACCTTCAGTGAGATTCAAGTACATAGCCTTATAATTAAGGGGAACCTTGACAGGGACATCTGAAAAGTACATTTTTTCCTCTCACCTAGAAAAAGCTATATGATAACTAAGCAGTTCTTGCAGCTTTCTCTGTGACACCACAAAATTAACAAAATTGGCATCCACAGAGGAAAATTAATTTGAGCATAAGCAATAAGTTCATCAAAATGCTTCCAGATCCACAGGTGAACTGATCAACTGGCACAGTCATCCCTATAGTATTTAGTTTCTTATAAAATATTTAACATATATGCTAACACTTAGAAAGCATTTCATTTACCTTCAAAAAAATTTCTCCATGAAGTGGTTTGGCATAGCTGGGCCATATTCCTTGTCTCCCATAACTCTCAGGACAGAGGGAAGCTAAATGAAGTGAGTCCTCCTAATAAGGCCATTCAGGAACAAAATCCCACCCCCAAGGCTTCCAGTCCCAGGATCAAAGTGTGCCCTTCTCATATACACTGTCAAATAGTTTTTGCTTTCGGTCATTGAACCTTGTGCCATAAAACACAGAATTATCAGATCAACTTAGCATGTTACCAAGTAGAGAATTTTATAAACTATAAATTTTCCTTGTTAAAGATCCACCTAGCTACCAAACAGATTCAAGGGCAAAGAGAACAATTTTTATAAATGACGACATTTAATTCCACTCATTACTTTCCCAAATTCAACAGACTGCTTTTTGGTCACAAATACAATCTTTTCAGTGGGATGTTATTGTGTGTCAACTGAGTTTAATAATTAAACAGATACCCTCCTTAGAAAAAAGATCATTTGCCATTGCTAAGGCTTCTACTGAAATGCATTCTAAATAAACCATTTCATAAACTCCTCTACCTTTACTCAAAGAACTTCAGCAGCAAAACACTTTGCAATAACCCCTGCAGAACATCCAAAATGCCTATGTTTAGAGGGAATGTAAAACAGAGAACAGTGTGTAAACCTTTTGTTAGGGTTTTCTTTTTTAATTTTTTTTTATTAACATATAATGTATTATTTGTTTCAGGGGTACAGGTCTGTGATTCATCAGTCTCACACAATTCACAGCTCTCACCATAACACATACGCTCCCCAATGTCCATCACCCAGCCACCCCATCCCTCCCACCCCCCTCCACTCCAGCAACCCTCCATTTGTTTTCTGAGAGTAAGAGTCTCTTATGGTTTGTCTCCCTCTCTGGTTTCATCTTGTTTCATTTTTCCCTCCCTTCCCCTAAGATCCTCTGCCTTCTTTCTCAAAATCCTCTTATCAGTGAGATCATATGATACTTGTCTTTCTCTGATTGACTTATTTCACTTAGCATAATACCCTCTAGTTCCATCCACGTCGTTGCAAATGGCAAGATTTCATTTTTTGATGGCTGCATAATATTCCATTGTGTGTTTATCCATTCATCTGTTGAAGGACATCTTGGCTCTTTCCATAGTTTGGCTATTGTGGACATTGCTGCTATAAACATTGGGGTGCATGTGCCTCTTCAGATCACTACATTTGTATTGTATCTTTGGGGTAAATACCCAGTAGTGCAATTGCTGGGTCATAGGGTAGCTCTGTTTTCAACTTTCTGAGGAACCTCCATACTGTTTTCCAGAGTGGCTGCACTAGCTTGCCTTCCCACCAACAGTGTAGGAGGGTTCCTTGTTAGGGTTTTCAACTTAAATTAACTAAACAGACTGTCTTCAGAGACTATGATCTTCAATATTCATGAAAGCAAGAGTTCTCAGATTACAAACCATACATCTTCCTGGAGAAAAGCAGCAAATGGAGTAGCCAACATTCATATGGATCTTGAACAGGTTACCTCATAAGTATACTGAAAAGATTCTGATATTTTAAAATACAAATTATTAAATAATGCTTTCATGGGTATACACTAAACAGAATCTTCATTCTAACCTAAGAGCCAAGTTAAAAACCTCCTTGAAAAGGCTCAGTATGGGAACGATAAAGGGCCAAATAACTTGGCAGGCAGAGTTTTAGTTCATGAATTATATTACATGCAGAATTTTTTTTTTTAAATCCATTCCATTAGTTAAACTAAATTTTAGGTTAGTGGGGAAGACTGCGTCTAGATTGCCACATACCTGAAAAAGAAATACGGCAGCATCTGTTAGACAACTATCAGCTGCCCCACAAATGACACAGAACTTTAGGCCTGGAAGGAACACTGGAGCTCCTCCAAGGCAAATCTCTCCTTCTAAAAGGGCCAGAGAAGGTGACTGGCATACCCAGGAAAGAGAGTTACAGCCCCAGAGCCAGCAGCAGAACCTGAATCTCTCCATTCTCACTCCAGTTTTCTTCTACATGACATTTCGTTAGTCACTGGAAGACACTTATTTCTACCTCTTTGTGTACAACCAAGCTACAGTCAGCCAGAGTAATGTTTTTGTTCCCATCGTGACAGTCCCTGAAAAACACCTGTATGTTATGAGAAACATTCAAACGTACAATCCAGATAAAGTATAACAAATTGCTAAAGAAGAACATCAAGCATATGAATACTTAACCATTTGTTTCTTTTTCTCCAGTGATGACAAGGAAGTGCCACTAAATAAGTCAAATAATATAAAATGTAAACAAATACTAGCTTCATAACTCCCTCTAGTGGGGACAAAATGTCAAAATCTTTATATAATTACATCAAACAAGGCAATTAAAAAGTAGAAGAAAGGCTGTGCAATAGAAACCCTACCTCTTTAAAACACAGGATTTCAAGCTCAAATGAACTTTACTATTCTATTAGAGAAGCACCGATATTAAATCCAAACAGACTCAAATCAGCATGGCCAGGTGTGAGCTTCTCTCTGCCATCTGTTACTTAAACCACCTACCTTTCTCCTCAAGATCATTTTCCAGGCTTCATATCGATCATTACTAAGTGAACCCTCATCAGCAAGTGTTATCTTGACAGCACAGATTACTAGTACTTCTGCTCCAAAGTGCATACGTGCATACATAGAAGCAAGCCTTAATCACAGAGCTGTTTCTGGGGACACGGCAGAAAAGTACATGTATACTCCAGCAAAGTGGAAGATCCCAAATGACAGTCTACCTTAAGCTGTGGGTTCACCAATAACTTTGGAGCTTGTAACCACTTCTATCCCAACAGTAACAACTGTATGTCTGTAATATCACACAACGAAATCACAAAGCACGCTGACTTAAGTGAAAAGTATTTTGAAAAATCACATTGTTAGGTTATGAACGAGTTAATAAAAGAACTTTCAAATTCCTCTTCTCTGGGCCAGCTTTCCAAGTAAAATTTTGCCTAGAATACTTTGGATGAGGTCTACTTAGCAGCAAAGACAACTACAGCCATAATTGTCAAATGGCACAGCAAGAAAGTAGTACGCCCCAGTAAGTGGTGAGAAACAGGAGTGAGATGAGTACTAACTGATGTGACAGGATATCTCCATGGTATCATCCCCCTCACTCATCTGCACCCTAATCTGCCGTTTACTGTGTAGAAGAATACTAACTGATGTGACAGCATGTCTCCGTGGTATCATCACCCTCACTCAACTGCACCCTAATGGTATCATCCCCCTCACTCATCTGCACCCTAATCTGCCGTTTACTGTGTAGAAGAATACTAACTGATGTGACAGCATGTCTCCGTGGTATCATCACCCTCACTCAACTGCACCCTAATGGTATCATCCCCCTCACTCATCTGCACCCTAATCTGCCGTTTACTGTGTAGAAGAATACTAACTGATGTGACCGCATGTCTCCGTGGTATCATCACCCTCACTCAACTGCACCCTAATGGTATCATCCCCCTCACTCATCTGCACCCTAATCTGCCCTGTTTACTGTGTAGAAGAATACTAACTGACATGACAGCATGTCTCCATGGTATCATCACCCTCACTCATCTACACCCTAATCTGCCCTGTTTACTGTGTAGAAGATAGAGTTTTGAGTGAAACACTGAGTGAGGATGTGGGTTATACACTTCTCTGCTATGTGTTGGCCCACAGTGCCCAAACCTTTACCAGTATACCATTTAGAACTGAGGGAATTTAGAAATGATTGTAGTGCCTGACTTTTCTGCAAAACTCTTGGAGATTTTTTCAAAATATGGGTCTAATCATGTGGTTTCAGATTCCACTGGTCTAAATGTCCTCTGAATATTGAATTGCTTTACTAAATGAAGTGACTATTTCCTTTTCTGAAGATTAAATGTGCTTTATTCTCTCAATCTTCAATGCAAACAATGGAGGGAATAGAAATGGAAAAGGCAAGATCATATTTATAGAGCTGCTATTGGGATGGCATGAAGTTGGAACTTGACTGTGGCTTATTCACTGACTTGGGGGCAAATGTGGACAAAATCCCAACTGAACCCAAAGCACCAAAATTAAACTCAGCAACTGGACATTCATACCAGAAGGTCAAAATCAGGATTATTCTACCACTTAGAGAGAGAGGATCTCAAAAATTCTTAGCAGTGTAGACTATGAGTCAGATATGGCCTGCTTGGCCCTGTAATACATCCTCAGGAATACAGACATTCCTCCTACATAAGTGAATTGAATACCAAGTGATTCACTAAGTAGAGAAAGCAATATGCGTTAGCCCACTACTAACACTTATAACGCAGCTGTCAATCCCAAAACTACCAACCAGGGAGCAGGAAAAGACCACTCTTTTCTTTAACCACCCAAGGCTGTGAAATGTTCTGCTATGGTAGGGTCAGACAGCCTGAGGAGGTTGAAATGGCCTCTGGATCTGCAAACAAACTTAGGTTTGATTAGCCAATTTATCATTTTAACTTGCAGTGACAAAATATACATAAGCTGAATTTTATGAATAATCCTGAATTTTGTTGGTGAAAATCTGAAACCCTCTAGCCTCTGATCTCACTTCTTCCCTTGAAGCAATTAAAAAAGAAAAAAAAGGCAAAAACATTTTTTATTAACACAAAACATAATCATCATGTCAGAGTCAAGTTGGCTATACATTCTTTTCTCCCACTCTGCTAGAAACACTCATTCTTAGGTATTTCACTTCTTAAGAGCTCCTTTTCCTCTGGAAATTCCTTATCCCAGCTTATAGCCTATCAAGAAGTGATCCCTAGGGCTATTTTCTATATACCTAGAATTAATTGCCTCTTTAACTAATGTCCCCCTTAAAACTTTCACCACACAATATACCTCTAATTAGTTCCCTCTAATACCTTAACCATCTCTAATATCTTTTCCAATGAAAAATCACCTGTCAGATTATTTTTTCTTCTTCTTTAAAGTCTACTATAATAATGACTTAAACTGAACCCCTCAGGAATGCCAGTAGCTAAATTCCAGCAAACTATCCAAAGCCATCAGGGTCACGAAGACCTCATGCTGTGAGTTCACAAAGTAACAAAAAATCCTCACGCCAACAATTGCCGTGAAGGACCCCTGTTCAAAATCCGGAAACCCTGGTCAGGGTCACAGACACCCATGCCCTCAGCGACCTGGCAGAGAACTGACAAGAGCGAAGCGGCAAGTCTACGTGAGTAAGTCCACATCGGTGTGAGAGGACTGTGGACAGCTGGGAAGGGACAGCCACTGCTCAGATCCAGCCTGCCTGCTGCCATGCGCACATGTGGCCAGGGCTTAGGACATTTCAAGACAAGCCAGAGTCTGGCTTGTTACATGAAATTTTCCAATCTTTAAATACAGATTGAACTCTTAAAAACACTGCACAACCAAACAAGACAAAACGTCTATGGACAAAAATCCACCGAGCTGCCAGTTTTCTACCTCTACCCGAACTCTACTTCCAGCTACATGGGCAACTGACACTATTCCTTGCTTCCTGTTGATAATAATAGTCCACAGTAACGATTAAAAAGGATTGTTTCATACATTAGAAAGTGGATTGGGGGCGCCTGGGTGGCTCAGTTGTTAGGCGTCTGCCTTCGGCTCGGGTCATGATCCCAGGGTCCTGGGATCGAGCCCCGCATCGAGCCCCGCATCGGGCTCCCTGCTTGGCGGGAGGCCTGCCTCTCCCTCTCTACTCTCCCTGCTTGTGTTCCTTCTCTCACTGTCTCTCGCTCTCTGTCAAATAAATAAATAAAATAAAAAAAAAAAAAAAAAAAAAAAAAAAAAAAAAAGAAAGTGGATTGTATCAAGCATAGTCTCAGTACAAAAGAAGCCTATCATCATAGGCAATCAAGAAACTCAAACTAAAAACAACTCTAATAAGTTGACTTTCACCAAGTGCTACTACTACTATTGCCCCCATTTACTGAACATGACTCCGTGCCAGGAATCCCGTTAAACTCATCTATGTATCTACAATATAATCTTCTCCTCTTATTCCTTTTCCCCTTGTCTATTCACCACACAGCAGATGGTAAGATCTTTAAAAACATGATCAGATATCACTTCCCTGCTTAAAATCCTCCGCTGACTTCCCATTGCTCCTGGAATAAAATACCAACATCTTACCATGACACAAAATGATTTGGCCCTAGCCCACCTCTTCACGCTGTCTCCACACTCACCCCTTGGTTACACAATCCCCACACCACAGCCTTCTGGCTGGTCTGCAGATATACAGGGTCTGTTCCCAACTTGTGTGTTTTATACTTGTTGCATGTCTTGGCCTAGAATATTCTTCCTCAGGCTTCTGCATGGCTGTTCCTTCTCATGAGTCAAGTCTCAGTTCAGGCATTTCCTCCTCCAAAAGGCGTTCCCTCAACCAGTGCCCTCCCAGTTGCTTTAATTTCACTCTATTTTGTTTCCTTAGCACTTACCAGTCCTAAATTATTACCCACTTGAATTCTTTTGTTCATCTGTTTACTTGCTTATTGCCTGCCTCCACAAGGATGTAAGCTACCTGAAGCAAAGAACCTTGCTGGACTGGTTCACGGCAAAGTTCCAGGCAACTAGAAACTAGGTCTCTGCCTCCAAAGCCAACCACTACCTCCTAAATGAAAAGATCTTAAAGAATCGAACCATTTACTGTGTTTTAATCTTGTTTCAAAAAAGGGAGCATTCTACTCAACCACATTTTACAAGTTCAAATACCGATCAGGTTTTAGGAGGCGACAAAAAAATTATAAATTCCTTCAAAATGACTCAAGATGTTATCTTTTTGATCAGGAACTAAAACTTTTAAGATTGGGTTTAGAGTCTTTTCTCTGAGAAACTTACCTCTTTCTCCCTTTCATAGTCTTCTTTGTCATACTCTTCGTCTTCATTTTGTGTCTGCAGTGCCACACTGCCAAAATCTAATGACATGGTGTTCCTGTGGAAAGAGAAAGACACTTGGCTTCTAAATATCGCATAAAATCTCCCCAGACCAAACTACACAAGAGATGCCCTCCCCGCCCCTCCCCCCACACAAAGACAACAGCAGTCAGGGAAAAGATATATGTAACTCATGCACGACAAATGGTTAGTATTCCAAATATAAAGACTATGCTTACAAATTAATTGTGATTCACAGAAAATAGCTGTATGACAGTAACTCATAGAAAAGGAAAATGCAGGGCACCTGGGTGGCTCAGCCAGTTAAGTGTCTGCCTTGGGTTCTCTGGGCAACCTGCTCAGTAAGGAGCCTGTTTCTTCTCCCTCTCCCCCCACCTCAACCCCACATGCTCTCTTGCTAGCTCTCTCTCTCTCTCTCAAATAAATAAATAATAAATAAATAAAATAAATATGCAAAAAGCTAATAAATCTGTGACTAGACATTTCTCATGGTCTGGAACATAGAACTTAAAACAGCAAGATTTTTTGTTCACACACAAAAAATAAAATGATAAACTAGAAATATGCCAAAACAAAAATTTTAAGAATATGCTCGGAGTTACTAATTTGGTTTATTAGATATGGCAAAGGTAGTATCCTCCACAATTTGCTTCATCCTTTGAGTATCACAAATCCAAATGTCATGTTTTACAAAGACAGCCACTAAATGCCAAGTTAATGATCGCCACCCAAAAAACTTTATGATCTGGTAAACTCTGTATAGCACACAACAAAAATATCAGTGTGAAGTATCCCGCTCCTTAGCTTGATAAAATCAGGCCCTAACAAAAAGTACTCAGGAAAAACAAGTGAAGAGTGCGAAGCTGTACCATGTAGTTCCAATTCCAGAAGCATCAGCAGAAGCTCTCTGCAGAATGGTTCCTGCTGTGGCAGAGGCGGCAGCAGCAGCAGGAGGTGGGTTTTCAGGTACTTACAGTCAAAAGCCTGCTGATGATTTGAATTATATGTAGGAATCGATGCTACACCAGAGACTATCCAGAATTTCAAAGTTCCAAACAATCCCGACAAAAAAGTAGGCAGGCGTCATCAATTACCCAGCCTAATACTGCCTTCGTTCACTCCTCTCTTCTGCATGCCAGAGAAATGCACTTTGATGTGAGCCTGAGCCACAACTCATTCACTGCACTTTTCAGGCTCTAAAATGTCATTAAATTGTAAGTGAATTAAGAAGCATAGGCCCAGGCATCCAAATTTTACCGATAAAGAACTTAGCTCCCTCGTGTTAACAGTTGAGAACTAGGATGACAAACTTTTATGTAAGCCAATAGCTCTACAAGCAAAAGATATTCCACTTCATCAGACCTAATGCGCCTTTGGTTGTATGACACCATTCCATCTGTACCACTAAGAAAAGATGTGGCCAATTAAATTATGACACATCATTAATTTTAAACCGCAGCCTGACTTTGTAGATATTAAAATTTGAAAAGAAATGAGCACTTTCGAATAGATGAAATATGGTGTTACAGACTAGCACAAATATGAATTTTAATGCTGAAAATCCCCAAACATCAAGTTTTTGTTTGTTTTTCAAGGACTGAATTATGCTTCTTGTCCAAACTGTAATCTGCAGCCCACTTCTTTATCCTTCCCTCTCTGGTTCCTACACCCAGCCCATCCCTTTCAACTCATCGACTCAAACCCCTTCCATCAACATAAACTCTTCCAGCTTCTGTTTCTTAGACCAGACTTGCTCCTTTCTATTCTTGTGCCAGAGCTAAAAGGAGGAAGGGAAATGTGCACTTTTTCACTAAGAGGGAAAATACATAAGTTTAGGGAATCTAAACCTCATCTCCATCCAACAGCTACAAGAACCTTCTTGTACACCTGCATAAGTTAGAGACCTGACTGAAAAGAGCCTATAATATAGCTGAAATGGTAAGGGGGAAAAACACTCACACAAGCTCATGTCTCTAGGGTTTTTTCATTACTGCAAGTGAATATCAAGTCTATAGAATTCAACAGATAATGAAAATACTAGCCCATTTAAGTCCTGGCTCCTTAAAAGAAATTAAATTAAGTTGGACCTTAAGGACATCCCTGAATTCTCCGGGCAGAAATCACCTTTCCTGCTTCTGGTATTTACAGTATTCTCCACCTCTTCCTGTATTTTATAGCTAAAGCCAGAATATGATTTGCGTTAATTTCTCCTATATTAGGTAAAAGAAAGAAGAGGGTTTTTTTTTCAATCCTTCATTAACATGCCATCAATTCCTGTTGAATATTGAAAAAGAACATCAAGATTTACAACAGCCTATTGCTAAATACAGCTATTTTAAATAAAGAGCTACTTTTTTCTCAGAGAATAGTGAATTCTGCAAGGTATTTTCATTTTTAAATGAAGAGAAGGTAAAAGACCAAAGCGTAACTCTTCTGAATGGCTTTTTAATCCAAACTATGTCATTAAAGAAATTTGCAAATATCTGAAAAGACCAAAATCTCTCTAGACTGGGGAAGAAAAGATACAAATAAGTTTTCCTTCTCAAAAGTGCAAACTACTGGAGACCTTAAGAAACTATTTTGGCAGAAAGAGAAATCTGATAAACACACTGTGGATAATTAGTATTTTAACTAAAATTTAAAATAAAAGCCAAAGCTTTTCCTCAACTCATTAATCACTACTAATTACCACTGTTATCCGAGACTTTACTATAATACTCAGAATAAAAGAGACTGCTTTAGAAGAAAAAATAGAATAGAAAGACAGTAAGCCCGGTAGCCATAAAGGAAAAACTTGACAGAAACTTAACCACAAAAAATAAAATCTTTATATGGCTAAAGACATCATTAACAAGTCAAATATTACATATAAAAAAATACACTAACAAAGTCAAAAGATAAAATAATAATGTATCATAAGAAAAATATTTGCAAAACACATGACAAAGTCCCAATATACAACTTTCAAAACGAAATGAGAAAAAGACAACCCAATTTTAAATGGGCAACAGACATGACAATTCATTTAAAAAAATAAATATTAAATGTTCAATTAACATAAAAGATGTGTAAGTTCATGAAGAATTCAGTGTCATTTAAACATTGAAATGATTTTCAACTACTAAATTAAAAAAAAAGTTAATAACACCTAGTGGTGGCTATTTTGTAGGAAAGAGATATCCTCATGAATTGCTGGTGAAACATATGAACTGCAAAAACCATCCTAAAAACTACCATACGAATATATTGAAAAATAACACTTGTCCTAGTAAAAGTACCTTTGAATAAATTTGGTGATACTATACTAACAGGAGAAATAATGACATATTTCTATATTTACTGATGGATCACTAAACAATCAAGATGCAGAATAAGTGTACTGTATGCTTTTTTTAAAAAATAGTTAATACTTTCTTCCCAGCTAACTTTTTCTGAACCTATTAATAAGACTATGTTCTTTTTTGTTGTTGTTTGTTTTTTAACACTCAGATCAGAAGAGTTCAGTCTCAATACTCATTTTGTAGTTACTGGTTATGTTTTCTTTGCCCTCCTTGCAATGAGAGGGAAAAACCAATGAGTGTTTAGTTGGACAAAACATCAAAAACCAAAAGCACTGTTTTTGTCTCATCCAAAAACCTGTAAGTTCTCTGAAGACAGAATTAAAATGCAGGTCCCCCACGTTTTGCACAAGGCAGGCACACAATAAGTTATTTGTTGAATGAATATGATACATTCATGCCGCCCTCTAAGATTCATTATTTCAATAAAATTTTCCTCGGCATCTACTGTGTGCCAGTTCATATCCTAGATGTATCTAAGACATGATACCAGCCATGGGGAGCTTACAGTCCCTTAGAGAAACAATGATATAAATTATTAGTTACCATGATACATTGTAATAAGTTCTGTAATAGAGGAAAGTATAAAGCACAAATTAACTTTGACTAAGAAGAAAGGGCAGCTGAGGGAAGTTTCACAGAAAAGACTTTCGGTTAGAAAGGACACAATATTGCTGAAGTGGTTAAGAATAAGGGCACTCATTCAGACAACCTGGGCTCAATTCTAGCTCTCCTATCAGCTGTGCAAGCTTGAAGACACTGCTTCCATTTTCTCATTAATAAAATGGGGGTAAAAATAGTACCTACCTCAAAGATTGGTTATGAAGATTCACAAGATAATGAACATAAAGTGCTTAGCACTATGTACCAATCAATACATTTTGTTTTGTTACCTATGAATAGGAGTCTGCAGCTACAAAAGAGGCAAACAAAGAGCATTCAGGACATCTAAGAAAAGTGAATATGCTGCCTGTGGGAAACCTTACTTCAACTAATACAACCTCTTCTGGGATGAAAATGCTACCTCCTTCAAGATGCCCTCCCAATCCTGTTGCCCTAGGAAGGAGGGGAGGATTTTGCATTTTCAGACTGTTTCTTGGACTTTTCTTAAGGCTTCAATTTCAGCCTCTCACTTAGTGGAATACATTTACGTATCTAGGGAGCGTATATAAATTGCCATGCACTGTGAAGGATATGGTGAAATTCAGCTTAAATCAGACTCAAGTTCATGACCCTAAGATAAAAAAGGTTAAGTGCCACAAAGGGGGATAGTTTATAAATGCCCTAGGAAATTCTACTTACTTGTTTACATGCTAGCTTTCCTTCTAGAATGAAAATAGCCAGAACACACTAGCCTGTTTTAGACTTGCAATACCTGGCTTAAGAGGCCTGGTCCTTTATTCAACAATTATTTACCATGCACTCAAGATTACAAAGCTTAACAGGACTTGGTAGAGAAAAAGAGTATAGACATTTAAACAAATGATAACGACTATCTGTGATCAGTGCTAATGACAGCAGCTTGGACAAATCGATTCAAGGTCCCTGAAGAATGCAGCAAGTAGGCACCGACAGGCTGAACTACAGAATAAATCAGTGGCCTTACCAAGGAACTCCGTTTGGCGTCAACTACAACACAACAAACAGGTACCGCGAGAACGAAGCTGTAGAGTGCCTGCACGGGGTGTCTTGGGTCTGCTGGCTTTGGCTGGCTTTGGCTGCCAGCCTCACATGCACTCGGTCAACACACGTGTACAGAACACCCACTGTGAGCCAGGCGCGGCGCCAGGGCGACCACAGCGGGGGTCCCCAGGATAGGGTCTCAGGGTTTCCCCCGCAGCCTGCAGGGGGCGAGGAGGGCTTCCCACGCGTCACTTGTAAGGAGAAACTTGGGGTCTCGCTGACACTTCAAAGTCAAAGCCCGAGTCCCGCAACCCGCGGACAGTCCGCCACCACCGGATTTGAGGAGGGGGCGGGTCAGCCCTTGGGAAGCCACAGCCAGAATCCCGAGGACCCCGCACCTCCTCCAACCCCAGCTCCAAGCCCAGCCGCGGAGCGAAACTCACTGGAGGCCACGGATGCTGTCACCACGGGGAAACCCTAGTCCCCGCCAAAGACAGACTTCTAACAAACCCCCTTACCGAGGACTCTAATCCGCTAGCTCCTTCCTCGTCACAACCGAACCCAGAAGCGCTGAGGCCATTGACGAGCAGCCGCCTCCTTCAATCGCCGGCTAGAAGCTGGCTTGGCGGGCGGGGCCATGCCGGCTGGAGGCTGGGCGTGGAGACGGAAGTCTCCGCCTTTCTCAAGCTTGGTTGAGAATTCCGCCTGCAGTTGCGAATGTAGGGCTGTTTGAAAGCGGGCGCCAGAGGTGGCGGGAATGTCCTCCTGTGCGCCCATTGGTGGATTAGTGAGCCAATTACGAAAGGGTTTACTCTAGACGGGGAGGGTTTACGGTTGCTTAGAGATGACAAGCGCCGGGGTTTAGGCCTTTGGCGGGGATGAGCCGGTCTTGCCCCTTCCTGTACCTCCTGTACCCCTGTGCGCCCCTCGCCCCGCGCTTTCCATTCCTAAACCTCAGTTCTCGGTTGCAGGCCCCAGAATCCCTCACTTTCCCCACCGAACCCGTACCTTAAAGGTTTTTGCCCCTGTCCTCCTGATTCTCTAAGGTGCCTGCTTCCCCATCACCTAAACAGGCTTAGATGTAGTTTTGCTTCGTCTTCTTACTGGGCCCTGTCTTGTTTGAATTTGTGTTTCTTTCGTTACCGAGGAGATGGTACATTTTCCCACATGTTTATTCACTATTTGAATTTCCCCAAGTGTGAATGTTCTTGTCACTTTAGGTATCTGTTAACCCGTCCTTTAAGACAGCGCTGCCCAGTGTGCACTAAAGCCCGTTCTGTAATCTACCTGCCAAGCTAAAATGGTTTCAGTGAACATCAAGGAGTCAGTAGCACTAGGTTCACGTATCTTTCTCTTTCCCATGCGTATGAGAAAACCCTTTCCAATACAGTATGGAGTGAAATGGTTAAGGCACTTCATAATCCAGCTAGTTTTCTTTTGCTACCTCACCATCCTACCCCTGTAATGCGTACACTAATCCCCCGTTACCCCATCAACTAGCATAAGGTTATGCCACATAATAAGTACTCACTCAATCCATAGCAGTAAGTGACTGAAATTACTGGCTGAGCTGTCTACTGTTCTCAGGGTGTTTTTGTTTTGCTCAAGCTCTTTCTTTCACCTGTATTGCCCTTTCTATCCATTCAGTCTTCAAGATAGAAGAGCACCTCCTCTGAAACCTTTCATGACACACTCCCCCCGCAAAATGATCCTTCCTACATCTGTACACAATATACATATCTTATTATGTTTCTTATTATCTTCTATAATTAGTTGTGTGTCTGTTTTATTCAGTTCAACGTTAATATCTTGAGGTACTTACATTACTTTTTGGACATCAAACATGCTTCATGGTACCTGGTAGGCACTCAAAACAAATTGGTTAAATGAGTAAATAAATGAATGAATAAATGAAGGCTTCTGTGCCAGAAAATGTGAATAAAAGACATTTAGGTAAATGGCAGTTGTTGAAACCTGAGCCAAGGCATCTGTTAGTGGGAACTAGGCTTGGGTTAAGATGGAATGCTACAGCAAGGATGCTTAGTGATTCCTGTTTCTTACAGAGATGAACACATAAAAGTTATGGGGGGGGGGGGCACACGAGGAGACAATGTTTATAATCCCTTACATAGTGCTTTAGGATTTGGTAAGTTCTTTCAGAAACACTAGCTTATGTGGTCCTTATAACAAACCTGTGAGGGCCTAGGACAGGTATTCATATCCCATTTTACAGCAGAAGAAATGGACAAAAAATTTTTTTGACTTGTCCAAGGCTACACAGCTAATGTGAGACAGAGAAAGAATTTGAGCACATCTCCTTTATCTCCAAATATGTCACAAAAGATGCAAAGTAAAGAATAAATCAGAGCCCCTTGCCTCTAAAAATGGATTTCGGTGAAGCCAAGAAATGGACTTTTCTTGGCTGCTTATGCTGTTTAATTCCTCACCTAGATGCTTGAATATAAAGTGCGAGGCAGGACCCCTGCCCTCAAGGTACCTATACTCTTTGGCAGAGCAAGATGCTTACATAAGAAGACACGCGCGTGCGAGCACACACACACACACCACAAAATAATAGTTTACTACATGCCATGTAAGAATAGGTGATGATTCTGGGGAAAAGTGAACATGAAAGAAAGGATCTATCAGACAAAGTTCTTGGGGGAAGAGGAAAAGAGAGTAAACAGGAAGGTTATTAGCATGAGTGATTGCAATGTGAAACCAGACCAGCAAAAATAAGATTCTTATATTTATGGGGCACCTGGGTGGCTCAGTAGGTTAAGTGTCTGACTGGAATTTGGCCCAGGTCATTATCTCAGGGTCCTGGGATCAGAGCCCCATGTTGAACTCCCTGCTCAGCGGTGAGTCTGCTTATCTCCCTCTCCCTCTCTCTCTTTCTCTCTTTCTCAAATAAATAAATCTTTTTTAAGAAAGGATTCTTATATTTAGAGATAAGAGTGGAAAAGTGGGCTGGAACGGAGGCAGCCAATAGAAGAACTTGATGCCTGAAGAAATGTGAAAGGCATGCTACAGAAGTAAGATATGGTGTACACAAGTAATGAACTTAATAACATGTCCAGAGAAACACAAGTAAACGAAGTCATTCTGGAGTAATAAAAATAAATGTGGGGGAAGAGAGAAAAACTGCCAAAGATCTTATGTGCTGGACAAGAGATTATTTCTGGAATGTCGGGTCAATATTTATCTTGCCTTTTTTAAGCAGACACACCTGTGAGCTGGGAGGGACGCTACTTCTACCAGACTTGTTTACATTTCAAGGGGAAATGTCATGCTGTTGATGAGACATGGTCCTTCCCATTCAGAACATCTATAAAGGTGGGGCTAAACCATCATTCCTCCTTTTTCCTACCTTCTCTTTGGTGTCAAAGCTATCAGGTCAAAGCAAAGCCATCATAAAATATGGAGTGCTATCCTTAAAAGAGCACTGAACTTAAAGAAGATCTGAGTTCAAGTTCCAGCTCTCCTACCCACTAGGTTTTATCCACAACAGTTTATTTAACCCCTCTGAGCCTCCAAGTTCTTATTTAAAAAGAGGAATGACAATATCCACTTTGCGGGATTATAAAAAAGGAGGAAGTAAGATTGTGTGAAAGAAATTCTAAAATGTAGAAATGCTATTTAACTGAGTGTTAATTAACTGAGGGAGATCAGACCATTATTTGCAGTATATCATTTCATGTTTTTTGAGCATCCACTTTGCACCAAGCACTATTCTAGGGGCTCATTTAATATTGATTCATGGGTCAAAATGCCTGCCCTAATTAAGCCTCTAATCGCCGGTTCTACTCCTGCCCACAGGCCCTATAACTTCACCACCATCACTTCCCCACCACCCTAAGACCTAGCCATACCTGACTGGGTCAAAGGTGAGCACCAGACCCAAGTGGGGCCACTCATCTTCCCTTCTCAAGTAACTGAAATAAGACTTCATGAAACTGAGTCAGGTGGTAAACATACAGAAGAGAAGCAGACTTTTATTACAGTTGTCTGTATTTTATGGAAAATACACTTACTTCCATATATGGAAGTACATGTATATGGTGGAGCTTAGACTGAAGATCATGAACTTCTGGTACTCAAAGCCATGGATCTGCCTGATTCTTGCACTTTGTGAAGCCTGACAGTTCAGCTTTTCCTTGGGTCCTATGATAACCTGAACCTCAAAACAATCTTTTGACTTGAGCTGACTCAGGTCATTTAGGAGTTGAATAGCGTCCCCCCGAATTCCATGCCCACCCAGAACTCGGAATGTGACCTTATTTGGAAATAGGGTCTTTGCAAATGTAATAGTTAATACAGATGAGGATGGGTCCTAAATCTAAAACCGGTGTCCTTAAAAGAAGAGAAGAACCTGAAACTAATGTAACATCACGTGCCAATTATACACACGTGCACACAAATATATGCATTATTATAGTACAGGGTTGACTTTTAAAATTCAATTTTTAATTTCCTAAAAAAAAAAAAAAGGCAAGAACACAGAAAGACACACAAGGAGAAGACAGCCATATGAAGATAAAGGCAGAAAAAGGAGTTATGTCACCATAAAGCCAAGGAACACCCAGGGCCACCAGAAGCTGGCAAGGGATTCTTCCCCAGAACCTTCAGAAGGAGCATGGCCCTGTCAACACCCTGATTTCAGACTTCTAATTTCCAGTACTGTGAGGGAATAAATTTCTGTTGTTTTAAGCCACCTGGTTTGTGGTACATTGCTGCAGTAGCCCTAGGAAATTAATACAGGCAGGTTTTCATTCCTTGCAACCAGTTATGACTAAGATGCATTTGTGACAATAGATTGATTGTATTTGAATAGTCTAAACTGGTGATTCTCCAAGTATGATCCATGGCCCACTGGTGGACCTCAAGGATATTCCTGATGGTTCATTAAATGATACTCACCACATAAGTTGTTTCTTCAGTGCTCGTGGGAAAATAACTTGCAATTTTATAGGTTTTTATTTTTACATACAACTAAGGTTTACCTATTAGGAATCTACCAAGTAAAATATGAGGGGTTACTAATGTTTAGAATTTGTAAGTTAAATTTTCACATTATTTAAGCTTACCAAGAATGGTGTTTCATCATTTCTATGTGCAACATTATAAAACTCCTGTTCATGCATACTTGAAGATAACTGAAATACCCACTTTTGGAAGAAGGGTGTAAATAGTGTCCTTCCCAGGAAATTGTGGGATTTAAGAGAATTCCCATGTCTTAGTTATGAACTCTCTTTGCTTGGCTTCATCAACATCAGTTAAATTTGTTGCCGTTGGGTTAACTCAGCTGTGTGTAGTGTTAACTACTTTAATACATGAATTTACACTTTTCCTATAACTTGACTTTAAAATAATATTCAAGTTCAGGTTTAATTTTTATCATCAGTCATCTATTACTAAAGCCATCAATTTATAATTTATAATTCCACAGTTTACTTATACTTTATTGAAATGTATTAGCTATAAATTTGTTCTATTTAAACAACTGACAACATACTATCAAGGCAAGTGATAAAATTACTCGTTTTTTGAAGAATCTGTAAGGCAGTATTTTGGAATATAAAATCACGTAAATTGGGCGCCTGGGTGGCTCAGTTGGTTGGGCCACTGCCTTCGGCTCAGGTCATGATCCCAGGGTCCTGGGATCGAGTCCCGCATCGGGCTCCCTGCTCAGGGGGGAGCCTGCTTCTCCCTCTGCCTGCCTCTCCCCCCTGCTTGTGCTCTTTCTCTCTGTCAAATAAAGAAATAAAATCTTAAAATAAAATAAAATAAAATCATGTAAATGACATATCTCCCTTAAAAGTAAATAAATAAGCAATCCCTATGGTTCTTCTTCAGTTCTTTGTTGTTACTGAGTTATTTTTTCACTACCAAAAAAAAAAAAAAAAGAGGATTGGAGGATGAAAGATAGGTGGGGCAATAGGTCTTTTGCCTCTTCTATGGTCTTTGGCCAAAAGTGTGAGAGCCAATTGCCTGGATTTAATGTTCAGGATTTTCAACCACACCAAGGCTTGTAATCAGAAAACGTATAAAAGCTATCAGAAGTGGCAATGACCATTTGATAAAGATCCAAAGCTGCAAAAATCATACCTGAGTGTGAAATACAGACCCTCCCAGATGCCACATTACTTCTGCTTCTTGAAACAAGATCATTAAATTGGTGTATATTTTAAATGCTTACATAACATGTTCAATGCATATTAATAAAATACAACATAATGATGCCATTCACATGACAATTAGAGGATTTATTAAAAATGTTCAGATATTTGAACACTTAGTATAGTCCTGTAATGGGACACATGTTTAAAGTTATTTGATGTTCTTCTGCCTTAGGTCAGCTTCCCAGAAGTGACCCCTGGGATGAAAATTGAGTATATAGGATTTATTAAGGAAGGGCTTCCCAGAGAAAGCTGTTAGGGAGTGAGGAAACAGGACAGGAAAGGAGAAAAGCCAAGCAGGCGTGTGCTTTCTGGAGATGTGCTGGCCAGTCTGACCCCACAGGGAGCTCTGGAGTTTAATCAGGACAGGACAATGCAGTCTTGCACCAGTGATGGTGGCAGGGAAGGGGAGAAGGAAACCCACAAGCACTTGGTGACTCAAAGCAGCTCCCCTTACCTGAGCCTGTCTTCAGAAAGAAGAGCCACTCTGAGGGCACTTAGGAACAAAGCACACAGAAGCCAGCAGAGGGGCATGCAAAAATGATTCCGGGGATCTGAGAGAGTCTGGGCAGAGCTGGCCATATCTCACACATCTTCTGTGTTTGCCATCCTCTGATGTTGTCAGTGTATCTCTGGAGATAATATCAAACTACAGTTGAAGACCTTCTTGAAGGTAGCTTCATGCAGCTCATCCAGATGACTCCTCTAGTCCTAGTATGATGGGACCTAGGATGACCAAGATGATGAGTGAAAGTGCCAAGGGTTAAAGTAGCAATCTTCCTAAAATCTCTTGACATTTCTACATTTTATCCCCAACATTTTTGAAATTAAACTTCTTATTTTGGAAAAATTGTAGATTCACAAGCAGTTAGTTGTAAGAAATGACACAGGAAGATCTCCTATAAGCTTTACCAGTTTCCACCAACAGTATCTTTTTCAAAACTATACTACAACATCACAACCACAATATCCACCTTGATACAGTCAAAATTCAAAACAATTGCATCACACAAGGATTCCTCGTGTTGCCCTTTTATAACTGTACCCACTTCCCCCCCTCCTACTGACTCCCTCCTTAACACCTAATCTATTCTCCATTTCTCATTTCAAGAATGTTATGTAAATGTAGTCCTATAGCATGCAACCTTTGGGGATTAGCTTTTTGCGCTGCATAATTCTCTGCAGATTCAGCCGCGTTGTATGTATCAGCCTGTCATTCCTTTTTATTGCTGAGTAGTGTTCCACAGTATGTGTGTACCACAGTCTGTTTAACCATTCACTCATTGAAGGAACATCTGGGATATTGCCAACTTTAGGTCATTACAAACAAAGCTACTATAAACATTCCTGTTCAAGTTGTTGTGTAAACATAGGTTTTCATTTCCCTGTGATCCAAGCCCAGCGGTGCAATTATTGGGTTGAATGTTAGCTGCATGTTTAGTTTCTTAAATAAACTATCAAACTGCTTTCCAGAGTGGCTGCACTATTTTACATCCTCACCAGGAATGCATGTGTGATCCACTTTCTCCTCTTCAGGTCAGCATTTCATATTGTCAGTATTTTTCATTTTACCCACTCAGGTATGTATACAGTAATATCTAATTGTGATTTTAATCTGCATTTCCTAACTGGCTAATGATTGTGAACATATTTTTATGTGTTTGTTTGCCAGCTATATATCTTCAGTGAATTGTTTGTTCATGTTTTTTGGCCACTTTCTAATTAGATTTTTTTGCTGTTGAGTTTTGAGTTTTTTATATGTTCTAGATACTAGCCCTCTGTCAAATATGTGGTTTGCAAATATTTTTTCCCAGTCTATAGCTTGCCCTTTATCCTTTCTCTGGAGTCTTTCACAGAGCAAAAAATTATTATTTTGATGAAATGAAATGTACTTGTTCTTCCTTTAATGGATCATATCAGCTCTAAAAATTCTTTCCTTCCCCCTATATCCTAAAGATTTTCTCCTGTGTTTTTATTTCCTAAAAGTTTCATAGTTTTACATTTTATGTTTAAATCCATAACCCATTTGAGTTAATGTTTATGTAAAGTGTGAGGTTTGTTCTCTTGCCTACAGATGTCCAAGGTTCCAATGCCATTTGCTGAAAAGGCTCTCCTTCTTCCAGTTAAGCATAATGTCCGTAGCCTCCTCCTTGTGGAGTCACGGGGGCTGGTGGAGCCCCTCCACTGAGGCCCCTGCTGCTAGAAGTCTGTCTTCCCACAGAGCCCTCTCCGGATTATGTCACCGCGTCTCCTCTTACCTGTTCCCCGGCCCCAGGGCATGGCGTCCTCCCTTGTGGTTTCCCCATACTCTGCCCATACCTTTGTAAAGAGTCCCTTTATTAAACCCTCCTCGAATTCCCCAATTTAAGTGAGCCATCTGTTTCCTGTCAGGACCCTGATACGTCCTGCAAATGATACATTTTCCAAAACCCAAACATGAGACATATACTGTCAATTGTCACAAAGCAATGATCATTTATTTTTTTTTGAAAAGTCGTTTACAGGTATTTAGAGGCAAATGGATTTCCACTTTAAAACAGATGAAGATAAGTGTGTGTCATTAAAACAGCATGCAATCAAACATTTCTACTGTTGTTTCATCTTGTTTTAACTGTGTCTGTGGTACTTGTAAGTGCAGTATTTGCTTACCTAACTACTATAACATTGCAGTCAAATACTGATTATCCACGTACTGGTGCATCATGTACCAGGATCCATGTACTGCTCATATCATTTATACTCTCTGCATCTATTTCTATCAGGAACTTTTTCCTGCACCCCACTTAACACCCTGCTCAACCAGACTGAGACCACAACCCCTGCTCTGTCTCAGATGGGTGACTAGGTCACCCACAAATTTCTATGACCTGTACTCATGCTGACCCCCTTTTGTGAGGAAAGATCACCAAGAACCAAGGCATATATAAAATTGATGAAAGAGCCATTATTTCCCAGTTGTGTAAAAGGAAACAAACCTACCTAAGCAATCAGGGGCAGTAGTAGTAGAATAAAATCATAAACCTTTACAGAAAAAAATATTACAGTTGTGTGTGCTTGATTTCTGATGATTTCTACCCCAAAAAAGTTTCTTGTGTTTTATTTAAAACTTAGCAAATATATCACAGTTACAAAGATTAAGTTGTATCTACATAGCCAAAATGAAGTGGGGTTAAGGCAACTGTCCAGATTACTCAGGATAAAAAAGCATCCTAAACTAATGGCGAAACCACTCTATGCAAAGGCAAGTAAAAAGCTGAAGCCGTTTTCTGCTACTCCAAACAACCGAATCCACTTCCACCGTCACTACAGAGAGTGCTCCAAAGTGTCCTTCTTTGTGTTGGGAAGGCTTGGGGTCTCTGCTACCTGAATGTCGGTTTCAGTCGTGCTATTCATTCTGTGACTATAGATACAGACTAAAGGAAAAAGCTCATTTCACCTTCATTATACAAACTGACTATCAACGCTGACCCCTAAGAAATGGAAAACTTGCTTTTTATAGGCTCATCTTATGTTAGGGCTGAGACAGACCTCTGAATTCACCTAGCCCAAGTCCCTTATTTCATAAACAAGGAAATTGGAGTCCAGATGGGTTCAGCAGCTGGCTCAAGGTCATATCGAGAGACCTGGCCAGCACTTTTCTCTACACGACACTTAATCACACCACCAGTTTACCAGGGTACCTACATGAGGTGAAACTTTCCAGCTATTTCCTTCAATATGTCTCCTCCCTTCTGCATTTTGTCTGATCATATCTAGAAAAGATGCTAAGGACACAGTAGGTGAGAGACTATGATTCAGTCACAGCCAGTCAAGAGGATATTTCCTGATATTTTCAAATGAATTCAATACTTTAAATAAGAATGAAACCAATTTGGATGTTGAATATGAAGAACACCGGTTTGTCTGCCATGTTTTAAATCCAGGCGTTCATGAGCTTCCTTTGCTTGTAGGGTGGGGGCGGAGGGGAAGGAAAGAGGGAGAAATATGGTGAAATAGGAATGACTGATAGATTTGTCCTCTCTTCAGCTTATGCTATGCTGCATACAAACAGTCCGAATAGCAAAGATCAAGAAATACTAGGCCAAAGAATTTAGGCTCCAACCCTTTAACTTGTAAATGGGACAGGCCAGTGAAACAGACCAATGCTTTTAGTGGCTTTTGATTTGATTCCACTGGCATAGACAGAGTCCAAATTCAACATCAAATTTATTTTAGCATTGCAGTGAAAGTGCTACTAAACAGAAAATGTAATAAAGTCAGTAACTATCAAGCAAATCACTTCTTATTTTTGTAACAAGGAAAAACTTTTTTTGGCAAATAGTTCTATAGTTAGAGAATATGAGGACACTTAGAACTAATCTCCCCAATATGAAAATGTCCCCAAATTATCAAGTTGAAAGGCACATACCACTGCCCTAGCAGTTCATCCAAGTAGTCTCTAGCATGGGAAATTTCAATTGTGCTTTTAGCTTGCTATCAATGTAATATGGCCTTAAAAAGTGACATCCGTGCATATGTATAATTTCTTTTCAAATGGACCAATCCTCTTCCCCTTTTCTGATTTTCACTTTCTGAAGATCCATCTTTGTTAGTTCTTTGTCTTATAAAGGACATAGTCCATGATGGTCCTGGAAAAAATGTACTTCACAGTTTGTGCTCTATTTTGTCTATAATCCAAGTTGGATTATCTTTGTGTCCTAACACAAAATGAACTTTCTTGAAATACCAGTGTGATGGTACTTCCAAATTGTCATTTGTTGGAATGCAAAAGTCCTGGGTTATTATCTTTTCTCACTGGTTGTTTAAGGCTTACTTCGCTTCCAGAAGAGATGATTGGCAAACTGTTATCCATGTGGTATCTGATAAGGTGGCCGACATTATCAAATACATGATCCTTGGTCCTTACCTTGAAAAGCAAGTACAAAGTATTAGGTTAAATGATAATAGTTCTCCTGAAAGGTGTAAACAATCAGGAAAAAAACCAGACACATCTCTGAAGGAGATACTTGGCTGAATAACAACAACAAAAAAAAGACTTTTCAACTCTATATCCCTTAGTAAACACTTGTCTCATTCCCCATTACCTTTTTTAGCAATTTTCCCTCTAGGTTAGAAAAATGATAAACACTGTCACCCAATCCAAACATGCAACCAACCTCTTTGCCATGTTACTGTTTGATATATTCTATCATGTTACCATTCCTATAAATATTTAACTGTATATACAAGCATGAATCCCAGGATTACAATTATAACCCAGCAAGCAGACTGTTTCCAAAATATCTTGTGTCTACAGGAAGCAGGCCCTTCTAGAGAAGTCCTGCCTCTCCTTGGAGGCTTAGCACAAATCCTGTCTACTTCAAGAAGATTCCTCAGACTCTCCTAATAGGCATTCATGTCTCCTTCCTGCAGACTTCATGGTAGCTGATTCATAAATATTTGTTATATGGAGCTTATTGTCTGCATGCCAAAGCAACTTGGTTGCCCTGCACCTGCTTTCTCCTGAGGACTTTCCTCCCTGGTATTACTGTGTCCTCACCCTGGGCATGAGCAGAAGATACTACTCTCCATCATGACGCCACTGGCCGTAATATACTCCTATGTGGAGGGTGGCTGAGAACTGCCCAGGAGCAGGAAATCATGCAGCCAGAGAATACCTTGCTACATGATTCTGCTACCTCTCTAACAAGGGATTATTTAGTTCTGTTTAGATACTGGTTTTCAGCATATTAAAGGAAACACACATTTTTTGGAATAATTGACCTAATTTGAATATAACTATGAATTAGATCATGGTAATGTATCAATGTTTAAATTTCTTGATTTTGATCACTGTACTGTGTCTGTGTAAAAGAATATCCCTATTCTTGGGAAATACGCACTCAAGGATTAAGAAGAAAAGGGCACAAGGTTTCCCACTTACTCTGAAATGGCTCCAAGCCTTGAAAACATTTCGATCTCCTTCATCTCAATGCCAATCCTTGTCAAATCAGTTGATCAGTCCTGCCAGTCTGTGGTGTAAGTTCCAGCTCACTCTGCCCTCCTCTCTCTATTTCTCCTACCTCCATTCTGGTTCAGGCTTTCACCAGTTTTTACCTAGAATCCCCTAATTACTTTCTTCTTTAAGCAATCCTGCAGACAAATGTCGAGTTAATCTTCCAGTGCAGGGATTATAAACTATCCACTCTCCAGCAAAACATACCAGGAGATGTTTTCGTTTGCTGGGGAGGGTGGGGGGACGGTTTAAGGTAGAAGGTGCCCAACAGAGAGTTTTTAAGTATTTTGAATTAAAAATGGGGAGATCTCCTGTAAAAATTTCGTTTTGTGGCTACTTTGGGAAAATCACATCTGGCTACCCTGGGCCCTTACTCCAAATGGCAGCAATTGACTGGAACTGCATTTGACTGTCCCTCTTCCTAGTTGATCACGGCCCCCTGCACTCCATGAGCTTTCCACCATTTGCCCAGGTTTACACACGGCAAATATGGGCTGCTGCGGCCCCAGTCACAAGGTGTACAGGAACGTGTGTGTGCGTGTGTGTGTGTGTGTGTGTGTGTGTGTGTGTGTGTGAGAGAGAGAGAGAGAGAGAGAGAGAGAGAGAGATAATAAAACCATAACATGAGATGTAGCCCCTGAACAAGTTGTTAAGTGTTCAACACTGTAGTTAACTTTAAGCACAATGCCGTACAGCAGATCCCTGGAAATTTTTCATCTTACGTGACTGAAATCTATAACCATTAAACAACAACAACCTGTTTCCTCCTCCCCACCGGGCCCTGGTAACTACCATTCTACTTTCTCTTTCTATGAGTTTGACTACTTTGATATCTCATATACTTGGAATCATGCGGTACTTGTCATTCTGTGGCTGGCTTATTTTAATTAGCAGGATATTCTCCAGGATCACTCATGTTGTAGCATGTGACAGACTTTCGTCTTCTTATGGCGGAATAGTATTCCGTTGTATGCATGTGTATGTATACACACCCCACATTTTCTTAATCCATTAATCCATCAAGGGACATTAAACTTGTTCCTACCACTGTGAATAATGCTGCAATGAAGATGGGAGTGCAAATATCTCTTTAAGGTCCTTATTTCCATTCTTTTGGGATAAAAACCCATCCAATAAATATGGACCATATAGGAGTTCTATTTTTAATTTTTTTAGGACACTCCATACCGCTTCCCACAGTAGCTACACCACTTTACATTCCCATGAACAGGGCACAAGGGTTACAATTTCCGTACACCCTCACCAAAACTTGTTCTTTTCTGTTTGTTTGTTTTTTATAATGGCCATCCTAACAGGGGTGAGGTGATATCTTACTGTGAATTTGATTCCATTTCCCTGATGATTATGGTTGTTGAGCATCTTTTAAAATATCTGCTGGCCATATGTAGATCTTCTTTGGAGACATGACTATTCAAGTCATCTGCTCATTTTTAAATCAGTTGTTTTTTTTGCTATTGAGTTGTAGAAATTTCTTATGCACTTTGAAAATTAACCCCTTATCAGATGGTTTGCAAATATTATCTCCCATTCTGATTGTCTTTCACTCTGTTGATTGTTTTCTTTGCTGTGCAGAAATTTTTTAGTTTTATATAGTCTCACTTGTCTGTTTTTGCATTTGTTTGTATTTTTGGTGTTATATGCAAGAAATCATTGTCAAGAGCAATATTATGAAATTGTCCTCTTATGTTTTCTCCTAGTTTTACAGTGTCAGATCTTACATATAAGTCTTTAATCTATTTTGAGTTAATTTTTGTGTGTGGTGTAATATAGGGGTCTAATTTTTTTTAATATTTTTTTAAAGATTTTTATTTATTCATGAGAGACAGAGAGAGAAAGAGAGAGGCAGAGGGAGAAGCAGGCTCCCAAGGAGGAGGGAGCCCAATGCGGGACTTGATCCCAGGACCCTGGGATCATGACCTGAGCTGAAGGCAGACGCTTAACCATCTGAGCCACCCAGGCACCCTAGGGGTCTAATTTTATTCTTTTGCATATGGATATCATTTTCCCAAAACCATTTGTTGAAAAGAGTATTCTTGCCCTATTGTGTATTCTTGGCAATATCTGCAAAGATCATTTGGCCATATATGCATAGGTTTATCTCTGGGCTCTCTATTCTGTTCCATTCGTCTCTATGTCTGTCTTCATGCCAGTACCATACCGGCTTGATTATTCTAGCTTTGAAATCAGTGTGATGTCTCCAGCTTTATTTTTCTTTCTCAAGATTGTTTTGGCTATTTAGGGTCCTCTGTGGTTCCAAATGAATACTAAGAGTGTATTTCTATTTCTATAAAAAAATACTATTAGAATTTTTATGGAGATTGCATTGAATTTGTAGATTACTTTGGGTAATATGGAGATCTTAACAATATTAAATCTTCTAATCCATGAACATGGGATGTCTTTCCATTTGTGTCTTTTTAAATTTCTCTCAGTCAGCATTGTTTTATAGTTTTCAACGTGTAAGTCTTTTGCCTCCTTGGTTACGTTTATTCTTAAGTATTTTATTCTTTTTGATGGTATTGTAAAGGAGATTGTTTTCTTGATTTCATTCTCAGATTGTTCATTATTATTATATACAAATGCAACTGATTTTTGTATGCTGCAATGTTGCTGAAATTGTTTATTAGTCATAACAGGTTTTTTGTGGAATCTTTAGGATTGTCTACATATAAGATTATATCATCTATAAACAGATAATTTTACTTCTCCCTTTCCAATTTGGATGCCTTTTATTTCTTTTTCTTGCCTAATTTCTCTGGATAGTACCTCCAGTACTATGTTGAATAAAAATGGTGAGAGGAAAAGCTTTCTGTTTTTCACTGTGGGCATGGTATTAGCTGTAGGCTTTATACATATGGCCTTTGTCATGCTGAGGTAATTTCCTTCTACTCCTAGTTCATTGAGTGTTGTTGTTTTTTTTTTTTTATTCATGAAAGGATGTTGAGTTTTGTCAAATGCTTTCTGTTCTATTGGTCATCTATTGAGATGACCATATGATTTTTATCCAAGGCCTCATAAAATGAGTTTTTAACTATTTTTTTCCTCTTCATTTATTAGAAAGATTTTATTTATTTGAGAGAGAGAGGGAGAGAACATGCAAGATAATACAAGTGGGGGGAGGGGCAGAGGGAGAAGCAGACTCCTCACTGAGCAGGGAGCCATATGGTGGGGGAGGGCAGATCTCAGGACCCCAAGATCATGACCTGAGCCAAAGGCAGATGCTTAACCAACTAAGCCACCCAGGCACCCCTCCTCTTCATTTTTTTTAGAAAAGTTTAAGAAGCATTGACATTAATTCTTTAAATGTTTAAAAGAATTTACAGGGCGCCTGGGTGGCTCAGTCGTTAAGTGTCTGCCTTCGGCTCAGGTCATGATCCCAGGGTCCTGGGATCGAGTCCCACATCAGTCTCCCTGCTCAGCAGGAGACCTGCTTCTCCCTCTCCCACTCCCCCTGCTTGTGTTCCTGCTCTCGCTGTGTCTCTCTCTGTCAAATAAATAAATAAAATCTTTAAAAATAAATAAATAAATAAATAAAATAAAAGAATTTACAAGTGAAACCATCAGGTCCTGGACTTTTTTTTATTGGACAGTTTTTGATTAGTGATTCAATCTCCTCACTAGTAATTTGTTCAGATTTTCTATTTCTTCATGGTTCAGTCTTGGTAGTTTGGATGTTTTTAGGAATTTATCCATTTCTTCTGGGTTATCCAATTTATTGGCATATAATTGTTCTTAATAATCTCTTACAATCATTTAATTTAATATAATAATTTAATCATTTAATTTGGCATCAGTTGTAATGTCTCTTCTTTCCTTTCTGATTTTATTTGAGTCTTCCCTCTTGCTTTCTTATCCAATCTAGCTAAAGGTTTTGTCAGTTTTGTGTATCTTTTCAAAACACCAACTTGTAGTTTTGTGGATTTTTCCTATTATTTTTCTATTCCCTTTCATTTATTTCTGCTGTAATCTGAAATATTTCCTTTCTTCTGCTAATTTTGGGTTTAGTTTGTTCTTTTTATAGTTCTTGAGGTATAAAGTTAGAGTGTTTATTTGAGATCTTTTTTTTTTTCCAGTGAAGGCATTTATCACCATCCACTTCCTTCATATTCCTTTTGCTGCATCCCATAGTTCTGGTATGTTGTGTTTTCATTTCCATTTGTTTCCAAATATTTTCTAATTTCCCCTTGATCTCTTCTTTGACACTGGTTGTTTAAGAGTGTGTTGTTTAACTCCACCTATTTGTGAACTTTCTCTCTGCCATTAATTTCTAGCTTCATTCCATTGTGATAAGAAAAGATACCTGGTATGATTTCAGTCTTCTTACATCTCCCAAGACTTGTTTTTGTGACCTAATATGTGATCCATCCTAGTATCTGTGGTCAAACATGTGAATGCTCTGAGTATGCTTGAGAAGAATGTATATTCTGTTGCTATTGGGTGGAATGTTCTGTATATGCCTGTTAGGTCCATTTGGTCTACACTGTTGTTCAAGTCCTTCTGACTGGACGTTCTATCCATTACTGAAAGTGGGGCACTGAAATCTCCCACTATTATTGTGTTACTATTTCTCCCTTCAGTTCTGTCAATGTTTGTGTCATATATCTCGGTACTCTGATGTTGGGTGCATATACATTTATAATTGTTATATCTTCCTGGTGAATTGATTCTTGTATTACTATATAATGTCCTTCTTTGTCTCTTTTGACAGTTTTTGACTTGAAGTCTATTTTGTCTGATACAAGTATGGCCACCCCTGCTCTTGTTTGGTTATCATTTGCATGGAATATCTTTATCCATCATTTCACTTTCAGACTATTCATGTCCTTAAATCTAAAGTGAGTCTCTTCTAGACAGCATATACTCGGATCTTGCTTTATATACATTCAGCTATTCTATATTTTTTGACTGAGAAGCCTAATCAATTTACATTTAAACTAATTAATAGGGAAAGACTATTACCATTTTGTTAACTGTGTTTTATCCAGGATGATTTCTGTCTACAGGCGTCCTCTGACTAGCCATACATTTTTTTATTGGCTTAATGCCATTCTTCTGCTCTGTCTGTTCTTGCACTTCCTTCCCTATGCTCCAAATGTACCTCTTTTAAAATGTTGCTGTCTTTCAAGGTTCATCTTACATGTTAGACCCTGCAAGGCCTTTAGTTTGCCTCAAACACAGCACTCCTCTATCCTGAAAAACACCATAATGCTTTGGTTGAACCATTCTTATGTCATTCATACTTGTGCTATAATTTAAGCATCTGTTTTATGAAATTATAAGCTATAAGCACTCTGATAGCAAGGACAATGTCTATGATACTGAACAATGGTCAACTGTGAGTCCTTGTACTTCCATGTAGTCGGTATTCACTTAGTTCTCTGAATTGAAGCGAGAAGGGCAGAAAGAGCTGTCCTCTACTTGATCCTCCAGGGTGGCTCCCTCTCAAACCCCTCCACTAGTCCTTAGTTAACACTTCCTGGTCCAGCTAGAGGGTTCAAGAGAAAGGAAACCCTTAGCTTTATCATGCTTCAATATGAGGGTTTGGACCAATCATTCAGAATAACCTTAATTACAATATCCTGTGAAAACCATAATAAGAAGTCAATGATACCTTGCCTTCAGGATCCACCAGGAGAAGATGCTTTGCCTGGCCTCCCTGTAGTCCACTTAGCACATACTGGCCAGGAGATGTTGCACTCTCTCGAACCAAAAAGTCCCCATCCTTTACCAAGAGGCTCTCTGCTGCCTTCCTGCTCAGCTTGCCATGGTAGCAGTCTTCATTCCGCAGCTGCTGCTTAATATGGGGCAAAGAATGTGAGCTGGCAGGCTGGGCCGTGGCACCTGGCTGAACAGTTTCTGGTGCTTCTAGAGTCGAAACATAAATAGAGACATCAGCAAGTTACCTCCTCTTCCATGCATTCATTCAGCACATACAACTTGAGGCCCTACTGTGTGCCATGCACTGTTTAAATAATGCTGCTTCTGGAACAAATGGGGTTTTTTGTTTCCAGAACTTGCAACAGGCTTTAATTTAATGGTAGGTCCAAACATTGCCTTTGGCTTCTGTTACCAGGAAAGGCTTGCCCTAGTGCAGGAGTTTTCCTTTCAGATGAGAAATGGAACTGACCCACGAGAACTGCTTTCATAACTGCAGAGAGAGGCACTTTATGTCCCAGGGTCTGTATGTTAAAGAAAAAGAAGCTTATGCAGTACCCAGATCACAGATAACTTCTAAAACATTCCCAAACTCTTTGAAAATGCCTACAGTAACTTCAGACTCTGTGCACTTTTTAGTATTTAGCTTTTTATTTTTAAATCAAATTACTAATGTGCTTCAGAGGTGCTTCTGACCCCAAACTTCAAAGCTATGCTGAACCTAACAGCATTCCTATTAAGTGACCACTCTGGTGTTTGTGTCATTCACCTGCATGGACAAAGCAGCATTAATCAGGTAAAAGAAGGCAAAACATCAGGGAGGTCCTGGTCTGAGGCAGTTCCCCATGGTTCTGCAGAATAAATATTACCGAGATTTGAGGGCAGTGGGGATGAGAAGATATATCCAGGTGGCACTTAATTGTATTATTGATACTCACAGTGATAATAATTATTGTGTAGTTCCCATTTATCAAGTATGATAGGTACTGCTCAATGCTGTCTACATATTATCTTGTCTCATTCTCAAAATATGGCAAGGAAATGGATTTTAAAGACTAAATGACTTACCCGAAGTCACACTACTAATATGTTATAAATCTGGACTTTGAAATGAGATCTATTTGACTCTAAAGTCCAAGTTCTTAATCACCACACCCTAAGACCCTTGCCTTGAATGTGAAAATCTTTCAGTTTTCAAAATTGGTCTAACCACTCTACTTCTGTAGTACCTATAATGGTCCCTAATAGTTAGCAAGACTATCAGGATGATATACAGCTATGCAGAAGTAATAACATAAAATTCTTAGGTCTGAATCCACGTAAAAGTTTTATGTTTTATATGGCAAATTTACTAGGAAAATAACCACAGAAATCAGACTTTTTTAAAATGCAAAGGGTCCTCTGCATAGAAACCAGCTTTCATCTTTATAAATGCAAAGTTGTATTTCCATGTCCTTATGCAAGGGTCTCACAAATGAGAAATCCTCTTAACTCTAAGTTTATAACTTATATGTGGCAATCTCATGAAGTCATTGATATAGGCAACCAGGGCCCTGTAGACATAACCCAAGTCTCCCATTAATATGTTATAGTTTTGTCTCTACTTAGGAACTTCTCTCTGCATAGCACAATTATGATGCAGCATTCACAAATATATCTTTTTGAAGATATCGTTAGTCTGTATTTAAATGGCTGAAAATATTCTCCTCTACTAACAATCAGATCTATCTACTGTTGCCAGAAAAAGGCTGAAGAAATGTGTCCAAATTTGATGAATAATAAATGAAGTTGGCCTTAGTGCTGCGCGCTTTCAGGCGTAACAGAGAACTCTGATAAGTAGCTGTGTATGTGTTTGTGTAAGTGAGAGGGAAAGTGTGTGAGTGGAAGACAGATGCTTGCATGCGTGTGTGTGGGCACACACATCGTAATGCATGATGGCTTCCAGTTTATTCTGAGATAAGGGTGGAGAGCTTTTGGACAAGGACAAAACAAAAGAAAAACAGACATTATATCATCTTGAAAAGAGGCAACAGATCATGGGCCAACCTGAGGATATGGACAATATTTTCCTAACACAGTTTCCCAAATTCACACAATAACAACATACACTGTATTGGGACATTTCAATCATCTCAGCATTTACTGAAAGTCTAATTTTCCTAAAAGCAGAATATCTAACAGATTTTTTAAAAATTTTTGTTTTAATTTTAAAAGTTAGGCATGCGACTTTTTTAAGATCTGGGAAACACAGAGAAACAAAGAAAATTAACCACCTATGGTCCCATCGCCAACTACAGCTAGTCTTTAACATTGTGGTGCATTACCTATTATCGACTCCTTTCTTACATAATGTAGACTTTGAGAAAGACAATAATAACTTAAATCTAGTTATTTATATAAAATTGCCCTACAAAATTTAATAAGTTATTGACTTGATATAATTAATAACATCTTTTCTCAGAAGTAGTGGAGGTTAAGAAAGCAACAAGGAAGGCTGCTCTGTATCTAATTGAGACCTAAAAAAGAAAAAAAAAGTGATAGGAATCATGGAATAAAGTAATCATGTCATCTTGGAGTTCCTATGGCAACTGAAGACATATTGTTCACAATCCGAAATTCAGGAAAGCTCAAGATAGATATGAATATCCACACCCATAAGCAGCTGATGGGCAAAACCTCAGAGAGGAGGCATATGGCTTAAGGGAGAAAAAAGTCTGACATGCAAAATCAGATTAAACAATTACAAGTATTCCCAATGATAAAGAATGAGACATTTAAAGAAACCAATGTGAACTGTGAAGGTAGCATATTGATGCACTCAATTTTTAAAAAGCACATGCAGGGGCGCCTGGGTGGCTCAGATGGTTAAGCGTCTGCCTTTAGCTCAGGTCATGATCCCAGGGTCCTGGGATCGAGTCCCGCATCGAGCTCCCTGCTCCTTGGGAGGCTGCTTCTCCCTCTGCCTCTCTCTCTCTCTCTCATGAATAAATAAATAAAATCTTTAAAAAAAATAAAAAAAATAAAAAGCACATGCAACTAGATATTTTTGGGTAGTAATGATTATATTAGCAAAGGACTGAAAAAAATTAGATGTCCATCAGTAAGGAAATGGTTATATAAACTACGATGTACTCATACAATAGAATACTATAAAACAATTGAAAATAACAAAGCTTTGTTCATCCAACATAGGAGGACATAAATATGTAAAGTGAATATTAACAGACTCGAAGGGAGAAATAGACAGCAACACAGTAGAAGTAGGGGACTTCAATATCCCATTTTCAACAATAGAGAGATCATCCAGACAGTAAATCAGTAAGGAAACTTTGGACATAAACTATACATGAGACCAGATTGACTCAGCAGACATTTACAAAACATTTCACCCAAAAGCAATAGAATATACATTCTTTCCAAGTGCATATGGGACATTTTCCAGGATAGATCATATGTTAGGCCACAAACAAGACTTAATAAATTTTAAAAGAATGAAATAATATCAAGCATCTTTTCTGACCACAATGATATGAAACTAGAAATCAATTACAAGAAGAAAACTTGGGAATTCACAACTATGTGAAAATTAAACAGCATGCTACTAAACAACAAATGGGTCAAAGGATAAATCAAAAGATAAATCAGAAAATATCTTGAGACAAATGAAAATGAAAATACTACACACCAAAATTTATGGGATGCTATCAAAGGCAGTTTGAGTTCAAAGCAATTAACCCTATATTAAGAAAAAAGAAAGATCTCAAATAAATAACCTAACTATACGCTGAAGCCTAATCTAAAATGAACAGACTAAGACCAAATTTAATAGAAGAAAAAAATATCCAAGATCAGAGCAGGAATAAATGAAATAGAGAGTAAAAAGACAACACAAAATAGTCAATGAAACTAAGATAAATAAAATAAAGTTTTAGCTATACTTACCAAGAAAAAAAAGAGAGGACTCAAATAAAATTAAAAATGAAAGGGGAGACATTACAAGTGAACCACACAAATACAAAGGATTGTAAGAGACTACTCTGACAATTACATGCCAACAAATTGGATAACCTAGAAACATGGGTAAATTCCTAAAAACATACAAACTGTCAAGACTGAATCATGAAGAAATAAAAAATCTGAACAGATGAATTAGTAGTAAAGAGATTGAATTACTAATCAAAAACCTCCCTGCAAAGAAAAGTCCAGAACCAGATAGCTTCACAGGTGAATTTTACCAAACATTTAAAGAGAAATTAATTCCAATCTTTCTCAAAGTCTTCCAAAAAAATAGAAGGTAACACTTCCAAACTCACTTTACAAGGCCAGCATTACCCTGATACCAAAACCAGACAAGGATACAACACAAAAAAATAATAATAATAAGTTACAGGACAATATCCCTGATGAACATAGATGCAAAGTCCTCAACAAAATAGTAGCAAACCAAATTCAACAACACATCAAAAGGAAAAGATCATACACCATGATCAAATGAGATGCATTCTAGGGATGTAGGATCGTTCAACAACCACAAATCAATCAATGTGACACACCACATTACTGAAGGATAAAACCAGATGATCATCTCAAAAGATGCAGAAAAGCATTTGACAAAATTCAATATCCACTCATGATAAAAGCTCTCAACAAAGTCAGTATGATGGAAATGTACCTCTACATAATAAAGGCCATATATGACAAGACCACAGCTAACATCATGCTCATCAGTGAAAAGCTGAAAGCTTTTCTTCTAAGAGTAGGAACAAAAGGATGCCCACTCTCCCCACTTTTAGTCAACATAGTATTGGAAGTCCTTGCCAGAGTAATTAGGCAAGAAAAAGAAATAAAAGGAATAAAATTTAAAAATCATAATTAAATTTAAAAATAATAAAATAAAAATAAAGAGAATAAAAGAAATAAAAATTGAATGGGAAGAAGTAAATCTGTTTCTATTTGCAGGTGACATAATATTATACATAGAAAACCCTATAGACTCCACCAAAAAAAAAAAAACCATTAGAACTAATAAATGAATTCAGTAAAGTTGTAGGATACAAAGTCAATCTATGAAAATTAGTTGTATTTCTATACACTAATAAACTATCAGAAAGAGAGATTAAGAAAACAATCCCAGTTACAATAACATCAAAATTAATAATCTACTGGGGCACCTGGCTGGCTCAGTCCGAAGAGTATGTGGGCGCCTGGGTGGCTCAGTTGGTTAAGCAACTGCCTTTGGCTCAGGTCATGATCCTGGAGTCCTGGGATCGAGTCCCACATCGGGGTCCCTGCTCAGCAGGGAGTCTGCTTCTCCCTCTGACCCTCCCCCCTCTCATGCTCTCTCTCTCTCATTCTCTCTCTCAAATAAATAAATAAAATCTTTAAAAAAAATAAAAAACAAAGAGTATGTGACTCTTGATCTCAGAATTGTGAGTTCAAGCCCCACATTGGGTGTAGAGATTACTTAAATAAATAAAACTTAAAAAATAAAATACTTAAGAATAAATTTAAGCAAGGGAGTTAAAGATCTGTACATTGAACATTCTAAGACATTGATGAAAGAATTAAAGACACAAATAAATGGAAAAATAGTCTGTGCTCATAGATTGGAAGAATTAACATTGTTAAAATATCCATAATACCCAAAACAATGTACAGATTCAATGCAATCCCTATCAAAAATTTCAATGGCATTTTTCACAGAACGAGAACAAACAATACTAAAATTTGTGTGGAACCACAAAAGGCTTCAAATAGCCAGAGCAAATTTCCAGAAAAAAGAACAAAGCTAGAGGCATCATGTTTCCTGATTTTGAACTATATTACAAAGCTATAGTAATCAAAACAGTGTGGTATTGGCACAAAAAACAGACACATAGATCAATGAAACAGAATAGAAAGCCCACAAATAAACTGACACTTATGTGGCCAATTAACTTATGACAAAGGAGCTAAGAACATACAATGCGGAAAGAATAGTGTCTTTAATATATGATGTTGAGAAAACTGGACAGCCATATGCAAATGAATGAAATTGGACCCCTGTCTTACACCATACACAAAAACCAACTCAAAATGGATTAAAGACTTGAATGTAAGACCTGAACCCATATAACTTCTAGAAGAGAACATAAAGTGTAAGCTCCTTGACATCAGTCTTGACAATGATTTTTTGGATTTGACACCAAAAGTAAAAGCGACAAAAGCAAAAATAAACAGGTAAGGGCCACATCAAAACAAAAATATGCACAGCAAAGGAAACCATAAACAAAACAAAAAGGCAACCTATTTTCTATGGAATAGAAAATATTTGCAAATCATTGATCTGATAAGGAGTTAATATCCAAAGAACACATACAGCTCAATGGCAAAAAACCCTAAACAATCCAAATAAAAAAATGATCCGAGGAACTGAATAGATATTTTTCTAGAGAAGACATACAAATGGCTAACAGGTACATAAAAAGGTTCTCAACATCACTAATCATCAGAGAAATGCAAATCAAAACCACAATGAAATAACACCTCACACCTGTTAGAATGGCTATCATCAAAAAGATGGGAAATAAATGTTGGCAAGGATGTGGAGAAAAAAAAAACCCTCATGCACTATTGGTGGGAATGTAAATTGCTGCAGCCACTATGGAAAATGGTATGGAGGTTCTTCAAAAAATTAAAAGTAGAATACTATATGATGCAGAAATTCCACTTCTTGGTATATATCCAAAGGAACAAAATCACTGTCTCAAAGAGATACCTGTGCCCCCATGTTCACTGCAGCATGATTTATAAAAGCTGAGACATGGCAACAACCTAAATATCCACTGATGGATGAATGTATAAGGGAAATGTGATTGGTTGATTCTACACACACACACACACACACACACACACACACACATACACACACACACTATTATTCAGCCATAAAAAGGTAGGAAATCCTGCCATTTGCAACATGGATGGAACTTGAGGGTGTTACGCTAAGTGAAATATGTCAGACAGAGAAAGACAAATACTGTATGATCTCATTTATATGTGTAATAAAAAAAAAAAACCTCACAGAAACAGAAAACAGATTGATGATTGCCAAAGGCAGGGACTGGGGGTAGGAGAAATGGGTGAAGGTGGTAAAAAGTTAGTCTTTCGGTTATAAGATAAATAGGAATGGGGATATAACTGCAACTATAGTTAACAACACTGTGTTGCATATTTGAAAGTTGCTAAGAGAGTAAATCTTCAAAGTTCTCATCACAAGAAAAGAAATTTTATAGCTACGTGAGGTGACGGATGGATACCACACTAAAGTTAGTGTGTTAATCATTTTGCAATATATACATATATCAAATCACTAGTACAATGTTATATGTCAATTATATCTCAGTAAAACTGGAAAAAAGAAAATAATAAGAATATTACATGCTAATCTGGACAAATGTCTAAAATGGAAGAGTGAAGTAAGCAAGTATAGAAAGAAAATAGCTTTATTTTTAAAGGAGATAGATGACAGGTAGGTATCTAGATGGATAGACACGCATAAGTAGGTAGATAGATACTTAACTATGCATTAACATTCTGGTAGTAATCAGAAGAAACTGTTACTATCTAGGGAGTTGAATCCAGTATTGAAACTTGAGGAGGTACATTTTATCTTAATTTTTATACCATATTTATTATTTGGATTTCTTCCATGAGCACTTGTGTTACTTTTGAATTTTAAAAAATCTATTTATAAAATAAAAAAATGTATACAAATGTCAGGATAGTCATATAACTAAAGATAAATTCAGAAGAGGGATTAAATTAGTGAGAAAAGTGTTGGGGTTGGGGGGACAATCTTCAGTTTTCTGTTGTGGGAAGAAAAGCCAACCCTTCCCCCACCACATCATGTTAAAAGACTCCATCTGTGATTTGAGAGGACTGTAAGTAGTTAATTCTCTTCATTGGTGGTAGGTTTTTTGTTTGTTTGTTTGTTTGTTTGTTTTTTTACAAAGTTGCTACGAACGCTGAATTAGTCAAAACTGAAACACTGTTCCCAGGGTTAGGTTCCTCCAAGCCTCAGGTCAGAACATGTTCATCATTCGATCAATACATAACCTCGTTTTATGTGTGTTCCTGTTTAAAGACACCTTATTTCATATATACTGTTGATTCAAGAACACTGAACTTACAGCCAATGCCTGCCTGAATGAAGCTTATCCAATATGTGGATTTTCTCTATCAGGTACATCACAATCTTCTGCACTTGGGAACAATAGATAGCACTTCGGCACAACACTCAGAGACTATTCTAAAGAGCAAAATCATCAACAAATAGCACAAAAATGCAAAATACATGGCACTAAATGGGCTGCAAAAGGATACTTCTTTACCCATATGAGAGCTGGAACAAGAAGGTAGAGCATTACCTTGTTTGACCTTAACTGGAAAAGTGTGCGTGGGACAACTCAAATTTTTTGTTGCTCTGTGCATGTCTACATACGACCAAAAAAGTGCCATGAGTATTTGGGGGTTACAAATACATATCAGCAAGTAAACAAATTCTCACATATGGAATCCATGAACTATGGGAATTGACCATATATTGTTTATCAATATGGAATCTTGGGTGTATGAAAATTATAAAATAGGAATTTATTTGAATTATTGAGGGGAAAAATACATTCACCTCTGCAAAGTGTCTAAAAAGTTGGTATAATGTTAATAATAAGTGAAAGTTTGAGATAGTACCCAGAGAAAAATTATTTGTAATATAAAGGAAGAATTATGTCTATTAAGATATATTACAAAGCCATACTAATTAATATACTGGTATAGAACACATAAGTAGGGCAATGAGGCCCAGAAACAGATTCACATACATAGAAAGAATCTAGTCCAATGGAAGGTGACATTAGAAAAAGAGGAGATTATTTAGTCAATGGTGTTTGCAAAATTGGATCACTTACATAGGCAAAATGAAGTTAGACCCCCTATCTCATAGAAAATATAAAGTTCATGTGCAGTAAATATTTTATTATGGAAATAAAACTATAAAGCCAATAGAAGAAAATACAGTACACACTGGATAAATAAGAGAAAATTTAACCAAGAGTAGAAGGAAAGCATAAAAAAAGATAAAAATGGAAATCAATGAAACAGAAAATAGAAAACAATAGAAAAAATGAAACCAAAACCTGGGTCCTTTAGAAAGATCAATTAAATTCATAAATCTCAAAGAACACTGATCAAGAAGAGAGAACACAAAAATTACCAATAACAGGAAAGAGAGAAGGCATCCTTCAGGCAATAGGAGGATAGTAAAGTAACGTAGGAAATTTCATGAGGAACTGACTCTAAGCAAATAAGGTAGAATCCTACTAAGTTTTTAAAGAAATTACATTGCCAATGAATCACAATCCCTCCTTGTCTATGGCTTTTGGCTTCTAAATTTATCAAGCCCACACCTACAGAAAGTAGGCTGCAAACGTGGTGATGACGCCCCTAAGAAAGGCGCTTTCTCAAACATGGACTTCAGATGTGTCCACGGAGCATAATGACGGGAACAACCCAAAGGACACAGCCCAGGCCCACAGATAACAACGGACAAGGAGATTCCGCTCATAAAGCTGAACCAGAGTCCAAGCAAATCATTTTCTCTACTTCCAGCTCAGGGAGGCTTCCACAATTCCTGACTGACGGGATTAGGTTATTGCTATGTACCAGTGACCCCCGTGTGTCTTGCGTGCTTCCCTCTTGTGAACATATGTTTTTTATTATAGTTATCTTATCCCTCTTTTCAGCACTAATTTTGGGTGTGGGAAGGGACAGACAACTTGGCAAATAATAAGGATCCCCATCCAATTTTGATCAAGAGGACTTCACATCATCCAGATGTCCTGGGCTTTAAACTGGATGCACTAATTGTATGAGATATTTGCAAGGTCTCCCTTTGGGAGAGGGCAAATGTGTTCTATGTGAAAAGAACAGCTCATGGATATTTGCAGCAGGCAGTTAGTTGTATACCAATATCTGTTCTCCCTTGCATGACGTTATAGAGTTCCTAAGTTATAGCTGGGCTCACAGCCACCCAGCCAGAACAACTATTCTAGGTCCTTTGAAGCTAGGTATGACCACATATCTAAGCTGTGCCGAGGGCAGGTGAAAAGAAACGATGCCTGCCACTTCTGGGTCCTGTCTTTTCAAGGAATGTATGCACACTCTTCTTGCCTTTCTGTCTTCCTACTGGCTGAAT
Source organism: Zalophus californianus (assembly GCF_009762305.2). Classification (NCBI taxonomy): domain Eukaryota; kingdom Metazoa; phylum Chordata; class Mammalia; order Carnivora; family Otariidae; genus Zalophus; species Zalophus californianus. Next base: position 90,297,316 of record NC_045600.1, read on the forward strand.
GCTCATGTGATAGCGAGAGCCCAAGCTTGTAGACGAGAGATCAAAGACCTTAGACCAGATTAAAGAACTCAGACCATACTGAAACTCTTAGATCAGAGATGCAACACCTTAGACCAGAGATAGAAGCCAGGTGTTGAGAATCACAAAGCAGTCAGTCTTATCAGTCCTATACCACCAATCTGTGGGCTACTGGGAAAGTAAACTTTGCTCTTTTTTACACTATTATATCGACAGAGTTTCTTTGTTATGACTGCTTATACTGAAACAATAAATTGATACACAAATTAGATCATATCGATGCTAGTAATTTCCTTCTGCCATGTTTGATAAAAATAAAGATTGTGTTGAGCTTTTCTTATATTGGTGGTGTGATAGGATGGTTTGAGGAGCCCAGGAGGTATGCTTGAGAGATACTAGGTTCAAGTCTCTAGATTTGGTTTTGTTTTGTCTTACTGAACTAATCAGTAAGCTTCTGTCTAGAAAAGGGAGGCTAAGTAGGTCTAAAGAAGCTAACGAGGATGTTTGAGGAAGTAAGGAAAGAAATAGCAGGAAACATTAAGGAGAAAAGGTTAAAAAGTGTATTTAAGACATTTTGCAAAAAAGTATGTATAAAGTTATCCCTATTCCATCTTACTTCATTTTTATTAAATCAACATTTATACTTTTGGAGTTGGAATTAATTTTTTTTGGAGAGAGCAATGGTAGCAAGAAGCCCAGGAGGGCTATGGTACATTATAGCCTAGTAGGAAATAAAGAGTGAAAAAGTACCCGAAGCCTAAATTATTAAACATGTTGCCACCAATGCAGGGAGAGGCAAAAGGATGAAAAAAGAAGGCTGAAATCAGTGAAAACACATTTTGACAATACAATTTTGGACAAAACTGGCTTTATTTACTTTTAACTAATGACAGGAATGTTATTATAGGTTGATTTTTACCTTTAGTTGTCTATGGCAAAAGGCAACGTTTCTTTGCTTAAATTATACAGATTTTTCCCCCTATGCTGTGCCTTTATTCCCATGACTTATTCATTCCATAACTGGAGGCCTGTATCTCCCATTCTCCTCCACCCATTTTGCCATCCCCTCAACCCTCTCTCCTCTGGCAACCCTCAGTTTTTTCCCCTGTATTTATAGGTCTGATTCTGCTCTTTCTTTGGTTTATTCATTTGCTTTCTTTTTAGATTCCACATATGAGTGAAATCATACGGCATTTGTCTTTCTCAGTCTGACTTATTTCTGACTAATACTCTCAAGGTCCATCCATGTTGTTGCAAATGGCACAATCTCATCCTTTTTATGGTTGTGTAATATTCCATCACACACACACACACACACACACACACACACACACACCCCTTCCTTATCTATTTGTCTATCAATGGACACTTAGGTTGCTTCCATATCCTGGCTGAGTTATAAATATTTTTAACATTAGAGATCTGTTTATAAAGGAATTGCAGTTATGAATCAACGAATATCCCAGATCACCTCATTTGGGCTACCCATTAAATGAGTTTTCTAATAATTCATTGTTGCTTTGAAAAGTCCATGAAATGGAAGCTATCCAGTATATATTCTTAGCAAATTACTTTCAATACCTGAGTTCCAGAAACTTTTTTTCAAAAAACCATCCCTCCAACAAATATTGCCTTATCCACACTGGTCACTGTACACTGAACAGTTAAGTTCTGTGCAAAAATATGGATTGACTGCATATCCCATCATCCGTGACACAAGATACCCTCTGTGGTGAACACGGAGATGCACTGCCCTGATAACTCTTCAGTGAAGGACCAAGTCCCCAGATGTCATCAGACAGCCTGCTGCTGACTGCCCCTTCAGGGTCTGCCTCACCTGCAGAGAGCTGCCTTGCCCAAAGGCTTGCCCTTCCTCACACAGCCTATACCTACAGACTGAGACACGTGGGGTAAAGGGCCAGCCCTGTGGGCCCAGTGTGGGACAAGTAGGGTGGGCCCCACAAACCCTCAGTAGGGTTAGCTGAGGCTCTGTCAGGCCTGCTTCTCCCTCTGCCCAAGCCTACTTCCTCCCCCTCCCTTCCTGATAGTGATCCCAGTAAAGACCCCCCCACACACATGCCAAATCCCCATCTCGGTGTTTGCTTCCAGAGAATCCAACCAGGTTGTTTGGGTGCCAAGACTGATCTTAGAAAGCTTACAAGAAGATGGCTTACTTGTCACGTGGCTGGGCAATGAGGACCTTTGTTTCTTAGTTTAGGAGTTAAGGTGGTCTGATGAAGCCCAGGCTCAGCAAAATCTCCTTCTAAATTTCATCTTGTCATTGCTCACACCAGCTGGAAAGTTGCCCTTGGGTCTGGAGAGACTTCCTCGGCTAGCAAAAGGACTTTCTGAATGACTGGCTCTCTGTCTTTGGAGTGAACCAAATTTGGCTCACCCAAATTTGAACCCAATAGACTTTAATATTTTATAAAAAGCATTTTTTGGCTTACTTATTTTTTAATGGATTGTAGGCTTTTGGTTTGTTTTGCTTTTATTTATTTATGTTCCTGTTTATGTATTTACCCCTGGAAGCAATCTAGCAGGAAAATGATGTTTGTCTTACTGTATTTTACTCAGAGTATATGGCTGAAGAAAGCCATCTTATTTTAGTGCTGTATAGATGACTCACCAAGAAGTTTTGAGACGAATAAAATTAAAACCATCACTAAACAGAGCCAAGTAATAGTCACTGTTCCTCATGCAAGCCAACAAATTCAAAATTATCTCCTGGCTTTGACAGTCCTTCCTTCAGCAAAAGCACACAGCAGAAACCAAAAGTTGGGAGCCATCGAAGTATCTGAAAAGATTACTCAAAATCAAAGTCCCAAAACCTTGAAATCCATAACATCTCCACAATTAGTAAGAAATAATCCTTTTTGTTCCCTGAAAATGAGGCCAATGAAATAGCCTTCCTGAAAATGAGAGATAATGTGGTTAGTTGAACAGTAGCCCCCATACGCTCAATTCCTGATCCCTAGTCCCTGTGAATGTGGCTTCATCTGAAAAAAGGGTCTTTGCAGGTGTAATTAAGTTAAGGATCTCAAGATGAGATCTTTCTGGATTTAGGGCCGACCTAGAAGAGAAAGGTATTGTCTTAGAAGACACAGGAGAGAGAGGTTTGAGACGTAGAGGTGAAAGCCATGTGAAGACTGAGACAGAGACTGACGTGTCTATAAGCCAAGGAACACCAAGAATTGCCAACCAGAAGCTATGAGAGAGGCATGGAATGGATCATCCTCCAGAGCCTCCAGAAGGAACCACTCCAGAACTGTGAAAGAATAAATTTCTGTTGCCTCAAGACATCCAGTTTGTGGTAACTTGTTACAGGAGCCACAGGAAGCTAATACAGATGGTGAGCAGCTACTTACTTTCACGGTGCCATGGGCTCCCCAAGGGGTGAGCTGAGCTTTGATTTGGGGCAGAGGCAAGTGTACTTTGAAGAGCCTGTGTATTTATGTAGCAGGGGTCATTGAAGAAATCCACTCGACAGGTGTGCTTCATTAATGAGGCATCTCGATGGGACTGCACTCCTCTCTCCAGTGTATTACCTATAGTGATTAATGATCAACGTATCATACTTTTACCTTGTAAACAGTAAGTAAAATCATGTTTGAGTCTAGAACTGATAGGAAGGGAAGAGCCACCCCCACCCTATACAGATTTGAATACTGACTTCTAGATTTGACCTGTAAAAACAAGATAAGCACCAGGCTTTGAGAGAAAGCACCCTTTCCTTGGCCTCCGACTCTCCCTGCCGGCCCCTCAGCTGACCCACTGCTTCAACACCAGACAGGAAACAAACCAGGAAGACCCAAGAGGAACGGCCAGAGAAAAAAAGAGAGCCAACTGTCCAGCAAACAACACAAACCTGCACTTAACACTGCTCAGGGCTGCAGTCCAGGAACTGAGAAAACACACGTGCCATACAGAACTTGAATATCTATTATTTAAACTGCCTTTTTAAAAAGATTTTTATCTATTTCTCTATTTATTTGAGAGAGAGAGAGAGCAAGCAGGGGGAGAGGGACAAGTGGACTCTGCTCTGAGCACAGAGCGCAACATGGGGCTCAATCCCTCAACCCTGAGATCATGACCTGAGCTGAAACCAAGAGTCGGACGCTTAACCCACTGAGCCACCCAGGTGCCCCACTTTTTTTTAGAGAGATAGCATACACACACCAGCTGGGGTGGGAGGGGCAGAGGGAGAGAATCTTAAGCAGGCTCCACACCCACTGTGAAGCCCAATATGGGCCTCAATCTCACGACCTGAGATCATGATCGGAGCCAAAATCAGGAGTTGGATGCCGAAACAACTGAGCCACTCAGGCGCCCCTAAACTGTTTTTCAAAAAAGCCTCTTTACTTAAATTATTAAGAACGGAATGTCTGTCTTCTCTCTATGCCCAAAGTTTTGTTTTGCCAAGCTCAGCCTCAAACCAACTGTTGATGTTTATTCTGGTATTTAATGGAAAGAACTCACCCCTCGGGTAATCTCCTTCTTCCCTCTTACTCTTCCCTCCTCTTCCATTCTATTCTATACACTGTGGCCAAAATGATCTTTTTACTGAAATCTGATCATATTTTTCAGTGGTTTAAAAACCCCTTAACTGCCTTCCATTGCTCTTTGGATAAAACTCAAACTCTTCAACAAGCCCAAGCCCTGGTTCCACCTACCCAGCTTCCCTTGTACCCCCATGCCCCTCAGTCACATTGACCTTCTTGAAGGATAATCTCCACCGTAAGGCCATCTTCTCTGATTGACATGCTCTTCCCATGCCTTCTCTGTGACTCTCCCTCTTCAGGTGTCAGTTTAAACATCTCTTTTCTCAATAGAGCCTTCTCTGACATTCTCAGACTACACTAAGTCTCTCTGCTTTCCTAGAAGTTTGTTCTTCACCTTTGGAGCCCTTTTCACAAGAGTAATTAATTTTATTATGTCATTTTGTTTAATGCCTGAGCTGCATCTAGACTGCATGTTCCATGAAGGCAGGGAGGGATCCTGTCTCCTAGCACACACCCAGCACATAAGATGACAACAAATAGTTACTGAATGAATGGATGCTAGCACCATATTTCAGTACCTAATGGCGTGAGGTATTTTGTACCATCCAGATGGTTCTGTCCTCAGAATGCCAGGACAGAATGTTTTTGTTTTTCTGTTTAAACAAGTACATTTATATTTTTGTCCGTATGTGCTACAAGATTCCTACGAGGCTGATCTGAAGTGGTGACACTGACATTTCATTGTCTTACCATAAAACATCAGTCCTTTTATTGTCTCCGTCATTAAACCCCTTTAATGTGGCCCCAAAAGGACCAACTTTATATTGGATTTCACATCGTGACGAATAGCGCTATAATTCTTATAAAATACAGAAACTCAAGGGTACACCAAATAGGGGAAGCCCAGTCAGAAGACTACAGCCTTACTACCTACTCCTTCTTTTCTCTTGGTCTGCCAGCTATTGGGCATCATGCTGTCCCCCATCACACTCCGTATGTGGGATATCCTGAGGGAGGCGTGGGATTTCTAAAGAAGGACAGGGGGTCAGGGCACCTCACTTCTTTGTTGCATTTTACAACACATGACAGCCTCCTCCATTTGCTTGGTTACATAGATTTATGAATTATATTATCTAGTTTAAACTAAACTTACTTTCGTAAATGGATAAGTGGCTAAAAGATCACTGCAAATAAATCAAAGATTTAAGATCATTCTTTTATTACAAACTCTTCCTCAGCTGCATTATGAGCTTATAAACAAGAACGATCTAATTAGATCAGAACTTTGGCCTCCCAAAAGTTAAAATGATTAAGATTCGAAATGTGGATTTACGTTTATTTTCTTTGTCAGTAAATGCTCTAAATGTGTATTGGGACACATTATCCCAGTGTACAGCCCAGTATACACTTAGATATTATCTTGAGATATTGAGATATTATCTAATGATAGTATTCAGCCACTATAATTAGCAAGACATTTTTTAAAGACAATTTAAATTTATTATCATTAACTCTAACTTTGAAATGGTCTGTTTTGTGTGTGTGTTATAATACATGCATAATATATTAGCATAATTTTATTAACATATTAACATATTTTAACGTAACATATTAACATTGTCTATGAATGTCAGCAAGACATTTTTTAAATTTTATTTTATTATGTTATGTTAGTCACCATACATTACATCATTAGTTTTTGATGTAGTGTTCCATGATTCATTGTTTGCGTATAACACCCAGTGCTCCATTCAATACATGCCCTCCTTAATACCCATCACCAGGCTAACCCATCCCCCCACCTGCTCCTCTCTAAAACGCTCAGTTTGTTTCTCAGGGTCCATAGTCTCTCATGGTTCGAGCAAGACATTTTTTAAATGTTTTATTATCATTAACTCTAACTTTGAAATGTTCAATTTTTGTGTGTGTGTTATAAGACACGCATAACATATTAGCATATATATATATATAACTTATATGTGATTGAATTATCACTTATTTAGGAGTGTCTGCTGATAAAAATTTACTGAAAGTAGACTATGATCAAAAGTGTCTGTAAGACGTCTGCTTCTAAATTAACATGGACCTGAGTTCAAATCCCTGTGATACTTCTTACTGTTGTGTGTGGCCTGGGGTAAGTTACTTAATGTCTCTAAGTGTCAGTTTTCATATGTGTAAAATGGGGGTGCCTAGCTTAAAATATGGTTGTGAGGATAAATGAAAGAATGTGGGTGAGACACTCACTGAGAATAGTGCCTGCTTAATAGATAATAGCTGCTCAGTTACCTATTTATTCATTGATGCTGGGGCTCTGCACATGGTTCTTATCTCCTGCCATCCCTTTCTGTACCTAATCCCTATTTACCCTTTAAGATTCTGTTCTGAACCCACCTCCTTCAAGAAGCCTTTCTCTTCATCCCTCCCTCCCCGAGGCTGGGTCAGGTACCACTCCATAACATAATGTAGGTATCTGTTTCCTTGTCTGTCTGTCTTCCCCTTGAGACTGCAAATTCCTCGAGTCCTTAAAAAGAGACTAGAACCCATTTATCTGTGATTTTTCTGCATCTTCAATGCCTGGTATGAAGCAGGTGCTCAAAAGAAAAATGTTTTGTCAGCAGAATGAACAGATGCTGAATGTCTACCTGGTTTTCCTTTCTCAGCACTATGTTCTGAATCAACCTTTAGCACGGGGCATTGACTCATCTGCCCCTTAGAGAGCATGGCATGAGCTGACCACATCAGGTTTACCATTCCACAGGATTACACAAAAGCATTCATATCCTTCCCAGTCTCTCTTGAAAACGATCATTCCTTTTCTTCAACTGCACTATTATATTTAACTCAGCAATGTTGCCTTAAAAAATATATATGTACCCAAAATAAATTTGGGTACTCTATACCCAAATTTAAAATCTTTCTTGGGTCAAGTGTGTGGATGACAAGAGCTTAACTACATATGCCAGCCATTATGCATTCCAAAATTTCTTTTTGCCAACTATTACTCCAAGAGCCTATCCAACCTGCCAAAGAAAAGATTGGTGGCAGAAAACAAATACACAGTGTACACAGTGTGTATACTTTCAGTACCAAAGTTTTTAAGTGCAAACCTTTAGGGTTTGCAGGAATTTGATGTCTTTTTGATTAAAAGTATCTTATTTCCATTTTAACTTGAGGGTCAGGGAAACATTATTCTGTTTTGCTAATTAATTTTTTCCATAAGGGAATTTAATAGTAGGGATAGACTTCTTTTAGAAGTCTGGTGATAAATATAATTAACTTCTTCAACCAGCAGAAGACTATTACAGTATTTATAATATACTGGAATTCAAGTTTTAAATCAGTATTTGAACAAATAAACGTCCTGGGAGGAAAAAAGCCAAATCTTATTGAGACTATTTGTACAGGAGTCTCTCAAATGCTTATGTATAAATCTCTAAGAAAAGCCATAAAATACATGTATTTGCTATTCTGGCAACTGCTATTAATTTGCTCACTGGTCAAGAATTTCAGAATAGTTTTTAAACATAAGCCCAAGTAGTCACAGGCAGGACCCAAGCTAGGAACACCTGATTTCTGGGTGTCTGTGAATGAATGGACACCACAGTAGCAAAGTCTGTTGTGGCCCCTGGAGCAGGGGGTGAGCTCTTCTATCCCTCTACGGTCTTAGTGGCTGAGGTCTAGGGAGATGGCTTCCTAGCATTCTGGCTCCTCACTGGAACTTAGAACCTGCTTTTCTAAGGAAAAAATGTTGTAGCTCTGTGATTTTCAGGGGAAGAAAGTATCCAGCTGGAGGACTTTTTCCAAACTGCAAACACCATCTCTCGCCTCCCCAAGATTCTGAAAAGTTCCCATTTATGAACTGTTAGCTCAAGGCCACCACAAGGAAGGTAGCTCTGTACTGGTTCCAGGCTATCCTACAGTTGGAGTGCAACTGAAGAACAGGCACTTCCAATAGAATCTTCTATCGTTGTATTTGTCATTCCAAAATATACATTTAAGCTCTAGTACAAGCAAACCAGAATTCAAGAACATGGTGCACTTGTCTAGGAGATAGCCATCATGGCTAAAATTAATCCTGTAATCAACTAATTCTGGAAAAGTATATTCCAGGCTCCAAATAAAGTCTGTTCATAAGTTTGGATCTGCTTATATTGGCTTAAGGCATATATATACCATGAAAGAATAAGGGGTGACATTGTTTGTTGGGTTTGAAGGAGAATTAAAACCAAGATAAACAGAAACAATAGATTGGATTCTATGACAAGTTTACACTTACAAAAAGAAATATCTTGAATAAGATTGAGACGGTACCTCTATATTCATTAATCCCTTCATAAATGTATGTTTTGTGGTTCTTGATGGGAAAAAAGGAGACCATGCTCCTTTTCTCCAATGGTCGTGTTGTGATTTAGCATATGTTACGTCATTCTAGGAAGGGCGAGGGTTTTCCTTCAGTGAGTTGCCTTCAGAAGCCAGGTGACTGAGAACAGGAGGATGTGCCACGATGACTATTTAATGGAAAGGGGGAGGATAAGCTGGGAGAGAGGGATCTGTATAGGACCCAAAATTCTGGAGTTCCTTAGGACTCTGTCTAGGTCCAAGACTCTCTCTCTCCCCTGTCTTCTCTCTGCAGTGATCCAGGAAGTGGTCCCGGCACACCAGGAATTCTGGTTCCCATTTATACTTTTCTCTCTCTCTCTCTCTCTCCCTCTCTCGCCCCTCCTTCCCCATTTCCTTCTCTGTGCCTGGATAATTCCCACTCATCCCTCAGGTCCTGGTTTGGTTGTTTGCTTGTAGAGAGTTTAGGGAGACCCTCTATAGCCCCTCAGATCAAGTTAGGTTTCCCTGTTATTTGTTCCCATGACATGTTGGGCTTTGAAACAGTCATCCTATTTGTAAGCATTTGCTTAAGGTGTGTCTTCCTGCTTAAACTGCAAACAACATGAGTATTGGTTGTGATTCCATTCCTACGTCCTTGCATAGTGCCAGACCCACAGGAGGTCCTCGTAAATAGCCACTGAGTGAAGTGTTGTATAAATGAAGAATATAGGATGAGAGGAAACAGGATGTAGAGATATTTCCAAGTGAGCTTCAACACAGGTAGGTAATGACTGTAAGACTGGGCATATGTGATATGTTCCTGACTATTAAATCCTTAGGTTAGGGATTTCCAAGTAAGGGAAAGGAGGGAGGGAGGAATTTAGCTCCTAGGGAGCATAGTTGTAAAAAGACATTTACACTTCCCATTAATTTAATTTGTTTTAGTCATATTATTAAAAGTTAGGTTAAAGTTGTAAATGACTTTAAAGAATGGCAGGGAATTTTAATATCTATCAAAAAGAACCATATTTTTAAAGAATTAACAATACTGTCTTAGCTCATTACTCCTATTATTTTGCACAGTGGAGAAAGATAGTAATCAAAGCTGTACCTAAAATGATAAATTTTCATGTATCGCCCTTGTATAAGAAATAATAAAATTAGGGGCGCCTGGGTGGTTCAGTCAGTTAAGCGTCTGACTCTTGATTTCAGCTCAGGTCATGATCTCAGGGTCATGGGATAGAGCCCTGCATTAGGCTCCACGCTGGGCAGAGCCTGCTTCGGATTCTCTCTCTCTCTCTCTCTCTCCCTCTGCCTCCACCCCTCCACTCTCTCTTTCTCTCAAATAATAATAATAATAAAATTAATAAATTACATTGGCATAATTCCGTAAGAAGTATAAAAGTAACTTTAGAAGTGACTACCTTCTAGGTGGCAAGTTCCTGCTAATTTAATTTGAGTCCCTAAGTGTGGTTATCCAACTTTATCCTCCACCCTATTACTTCTACCATCCAATTCTCTCACCCTCTAATGCTGCAAAACTTTGCTTCCCAAAGAAATAAGTACTTTCAACAATTTATAAGAATTAAATGACTAACTAGCAGTGATCTAGGAACTCATGAAAACATATTTCCGATCTGATGGTTGACATTCTACATTTGTGTTGTGGAAAAGTTGTGCCCAACATCAATTATCATGGGCAGTAATAAGACACTTAATGCCCTGGGAAGTATGGGGTACGTGGGCCCCTAATTGGGACTCTCACATTTCAGATTTCTTTTTGTTTTCTGCTTAAAGATTTTATCTTAATCCTAATGGATTTGACACGCATCAATTTTCATATTAGCTTAATGTCTGATCTTCTTTGAAGTGGAACTCCCTTGAGTTGTGAGCAGAGAAAGCAGTTTTCCAGGAAGACTTTTCATGATGTGAAAGCAGTGCAAGACCTCCTAAGGTAGAATGATGGTGTGGCAGAGCACACAAGCACGAGGCAAAACCGTGAACCTTCCAAGTTACACACATGTGGTAATTCTGGGCCTCTCAGAACGTGGGAAGCCTGCAGCCAAAGCATTATGTGTTTGGTTATATACACCTGCCTTCCCCATGAAGTATGTAAGAGCCAGGGCCGCACACAACCATAATACTTGCAAGGGACAAAGAGAGTGGCAGATGGGGAAGGACAATTGTACCTACCTGTTGCCCGGCTTTGTTCTAAACAGTTCTCGTACACACTGCTACACTTGGAGTTCCCAGGCTGCACAAACAACAAATTGTGAAACACTTACAAATGTGGTATACAGTCATACTTTCAAAAAACAAACAGAACAAACAGAACACTAGTAATGCTCCCAGCAGAATATGGCAGACAACTTCACTTTCTGACACAGGAAGTGTCTGACAGGAAACTGAGATTTTGGATTAGGAGCAGAGACTCCTGTGGTAGTGCATTGGTTGGGGGCTGCAGAGGTGGGTTTGAAGGGGGGGAGTCATAAAGACTGCCAATATAAGGCCTATAGCCTTAGGGTTACTGCTTTTGCTTGGGAGGTCCCATTCCAGGACTCAATCCAAGTTTCAGCCAGAAAGTGTGATTTCCAGGGCACTTGTATAAACACTCAGTATTTAGCAAACCCCTATCTAACAGTGACAGATTGGAGCCCTACTCTACTGAGGTTTATGCTAGACTCACTTTTCGTCCTTGAAAGTCTCATCCATCAAAGGATTGCAATGATCCCAAAGATAGATAGATAGATAGATGTCTTCAATAATGGAATGAGATCACTGATGCCTTTGAAAAGGGCAGTATCTATCCTTCAGAAGGATTAATTTGGCAGTACCATGCAGAAGGGTTTGGGGGAATGAAACTGGAGACAAGAAAGGGGTTTTCAGAATCATGTGAGCAAGTGAAGACCAGAACTTAGAAAGGTGCAATAGGAATGTGAGAGGTTGGGTAGATTCAAAAGATTTCATGGTAGACTCCTAGGTCTTGAAGACTGAGTTGATATGGAGCCCAGAGCGTGAAAAAAACAAAAGACTGCAGATTAATGGAAGAATAGCAGTGCCATTAATAAACATGAGTAAATCAGTAGAGGAATGTGCTTTGGAGTCAAGGAGAAAATGCTGAGTTCAACCTTAACACAAGCAATGTAATGCTTATGGCATTATAGCTGGAGAAATAGGTAATGGCTGAAAACAGAGAAGTTGGAGGAGTTTGTATACAGATGTTCTGCCAGAAGAGAAACCAAGGGCAAGGCCAAAGACAGAGAAAGGGTGGTAAGGGCAAGGGCTTGGGTTTGCAGAGGAGGGAGTAGAAGAAAATAAGATATAAAGAAAAGATATTATAGCAGCATTATCAACAACAGCCAAACTATGGAGAGAGCCTAAATGTCCATCAACTGATAGAATGGATAAAGAAGATGTGAGATACACACACACACACACACACACACACACACACACACACACACACACACACACTGGAATATTATTCAGCCATCAAAAAGAATGAAATCTTGCCATTTGCAATGACATGGATGGAGCCAGAGTGTATTATGCTAAGTGAAATTAGTCAGTCAGAGAAAAACAAATCCCATATGATCTCACTTACATGTGGAATTTAAGAAAGAAATCAGATGAACATATGGGAAGGGGGGAAGAAAGGAAAGAGGGAAATGAGCCATAAGTGACTCTTAATGACAGAGGACATACTGTTGGTTGATGGAGGGTGGTGGGTGGGGGATGGGCTAGACAGGTGATGGCTATTAAGGAGGACACTTGCTGTGATGAGCACTGGGTATTGTATGTAAGTGGTGGATCACTGAATTCTAGTCCAGAAACGAATATGGCACTATATATATTAACTAACAAAATTTAAACTTAAAAAAAGAAAAATGTCACTTACTTTGAAACATACCAAAAATAAGATGTGTTGATGGATGAGAGAGAGCTACACAGGATGACAGGGCAAATTTAGTGAAATATTAATTGTAGTTAATTGTAGACTCTAGATGGTGAGTGTATGAGCGTTCACTGCGTAATTCTTTCAACTTTTCTATAAGAATAGAACTGCTTTAGGGGCACCTGGGTGGCTCAGTCGTTGAGCGCCTGCCTTCGGCTCAGGTCATGATCCCAGGGTCCTGGGATCGAGCCCCACATCGGGCTCCCTGCTCAGCGGGAAGCCTGCTTCTCCCTCTCCCACTCCCCCCTGCTTGTGTTCCCTCTCTCGCTGTGTCTCTCTCTGTCAAATAAATAAATAAGATCTTTAAAAAAAAGAACAGAACTGCTTTAGAAGATAACAGAAGATGTCTAAAAAAAAAAAAAGGAAGAGGCAGATTGTAGACAGATTCAGAGTATTGAAGAAGAAAACTGATTTAGCAATTAAACCATCAGTGACCAAAAAACCATTGGTGACCACAGTACAAGTCATTTCTATCACATCAAGCAGAATTCAGATCTTAGAAATGTAGTGCTGATGTGAAAACTGGGATAGAGACAATGTTTTCTAGAAGTTTGTGGGGTAAAATGAAGATGAGAAGGAAGTAAGACATTACGAGTTGGTTGAAGGAGTCCAAATTTATTTGCAGACGGAAGAGAGATAACTGGTAGACAAAGAGAAAATAAAGACTGAGACGGGGTTGAAGGACAGAACCAGGGCAGAGGGTTGGCAGGAGGGGATGGGGTCAGGAGCTCAGGGGCAGGATTGGCTGTGGAGGCAGTAGCTAAGGATGAGCAGCAAGGAGAACAGAGCAAGACTGGAGACGGGAAGGGTGATGTTGAGCGTCCCATGTTGGCCAGCCCTGGTCTTCCCAGCGAAGGGAGACATGAAGTTATCCACATAGGCCGAGGTTCAGGGATTCAGAGTGAAAATGATCTAGTGCAGGCTCCGACAATGATTCATTCTCTGGCGCTGTACTGAGGGAGACGATACTTTCTCTAAACTAGCATTTGGAAACTCTTAAATCAAACTCTCCAGGGGCAAGGACAGAATCACATCACTAAGTTCCGGTAACAATAAAACATCACTCACCAAATAGCACAACTTCTCACACCGTATGGGGCAGTAAGCCGTTTGTTCTGTGGCTTGGACTTTGATCCGCACATCAGAAACACCTCCTGCAGGTGGCTGCTTCCCGGGGATTTCATTGTAGTACTCGTGGTCTTCTCTCTCCTCCACGGAACCATCAATGGGCACCTCCTCACTGTAAGGGAAAAAAGAATCCCCAAAAGGCTGGGTGGGAATTCAAATGCTACAGGGGAGGTAGAGGGATCACAACCATGCAAATCATCCTGAAAAACTTTGCACTCATGTTTTAAGTTTATAGCTGTTCTTAAGTGATGTCAAACATCTGGATGGAAGCAACCAGATGGTTGTTTAGCTTTCCATAGACAATTAAAGTAAGCTAAGCCAACAAAAAGTGCCAAGGGTGATGCTTTTGTGTCTCCTCCCAGTGATTAAGAAACACACACACACACACACACACATATATTTGAACTCTCTGAATGTAAGTCATTTTTGTCAGTAGGGTATAAAAATAAAGTTTTCCTGAGTATCTTCAGCATGCTTTGATTGTACCATTTTGGAAATGCTTTGTTAAAAAAAATTTAGATATTGGGCAGAGGGCCTGGCCCAGTTTATTAAACCAAGATGAAAAAAGTAAGAGCTCTGGCCAGCTCTCTTGTCTGCACAGATCTGGAGGAGTATACGGGATTCATAAAGAAATATTAGAACCATATGTGGCAAGTGGGTAGATTTATGTAAACATGCATTGTTTTAAAATTGAAACAGGACAAAAAAACAAACAACTTTACTTCCAAACTGGAATTAGTAAAAGTTTCTTATGAAAAAGAATAAATCAAGCCCTTTTGGATTGAACTGATTCCACTAACAACCCACATAGTTTTGTTGGGCTCATTACATGTCACAAAATGATAGCACTAAGATGTAAGTGTTACCCTGGGAAAAATTCAACATCAAGGCCTCCTAGTAACCCCCTCTCCTTTGCTACCCCACACCGCCTTATAAAAGGAGATTTCCAAGCCCAGTGTTTGCTGATACACAAAATAACTAATTGGGGGAGGAGTGCATTTAAAAGTGGCCAAGAGGGAGTTTTGTCTCTCCGGTGTGAATTCTGCAAGCCAGAGGCCTCACTGCACTCCACACACACTGGAGTCTGTCAGGCCTGAAGGGCTCAGCTTTCCTTACAGACTCTCTGTGCCTCAGATAGAACAACCTGATCCTTGGGTCACATCACCTTCCAGCCCTCCCACACGTTAGATGGAGCACCTCTATTTACGTTGCAAACCAGCAAACTAACAGTGATTCCTGCTATAGACATTTGATTCTTACTATTTTGCTCTTCAGTGTTGATTTTTTTTTTTTTTAGTGGTATGAAAGGGATCTGGGACTGAAACAATTCTGAGAAATGTGTTGCTGTCGGTTATTTTATGATACTACTTAATTCATAGCTCTGTATAATAGCAGAGAAATAGGGCATACCCCTTCTTACTTTGAATGTCTCCTTTAATTTGGATACAAAGCAAGAAGAAATACCTGGACAAATATAAATGGAAGAAAAATAGAAAATGCCATTACGTGTTTGTACTGAAACTGCCTATTTGTAAGAAAAGAAGTGATTCATTTCATTAGTTTGAAAATTCATTTTAAAATAAAACAAAATAAATACAGTAAGTCAAATAATTATAGAACGCTTGGCTGACCTTTCACAAGAAGTATTCAAAGAAGGATTTTTCAAATACTGTTTAAACCGGAGTTCAAAAGCCTGCCCTATGGTGCTTATGACATCTTGGGCCATTCCACTGCGGCATTCCAATATGTGACAGGCTGCAAGAGGATGTACAAAAACAAATTAAAAAAACTGTAATAAATTTTCAACAAGAAGAGGTTACATAAAGTTAAAATATTTCCAGAACATGAACTTTTAATTGAGGAAAAGGGAGCAGGTTTATAAGCTCTTTTCAGCTCTCAAGTGGCAGAAAAGAATACCTTCTATTTCATATGCATCAAAGAGAAGAAACATTCATATTTTACACTGAAATATCTCAGAACACTGACAAATTGTGGTCTCAAGACAGGTTTTTCGGGCCCACATTGTTATAAAACTAGACTGATCTTAACCAAAAATGTGACTCATGTTCGAAGTTAGCTCTAGAATTCAGTGCAGGAGATGCTTAGGGCAGCCATCTGACAGGAAGATGAGGCTCTTTGCATGGTATTTTGTCTTTGCAAAAATGTAACTTTCCAAACCTCCCCCCACGCCCCACCCCCTCTCCCCTCAAAGTGGGGGACGAGCTGCTGGTGAAGAGGGGAGCTTTATAATACCCCTTTGCCCTGTCATTGCTACTACAAAGCAGTGATGGTGTGGTAATCCCTGTCTTCAAAATCCTACTAAAGAACTATCTCCATCAAGCATCAAAAAGAAGATTTAAAAAACAAACAAACAAACAAACAAGATTTTGTGATGATGATCAGAAGATATTAAAATTGTTATTAGATACTTTCTCTGAGAAGCAGCTACTGGGAAGGGGGAGATTTGCAGAAGTAATTTAAAGAAATAAATTATGAAGGGTGAAGCTGATAGAACATAAAGAGTGCTTTATGACAGACATAAAAACAGGAGCTTATGTTCAGGGACATTAAATTCACCTCCCACCATATGGAATATCATTCTTGCTTTGGTGAGAGTATGGGGTCTTGCTTAGGGCCTTGCAGAATGGAGATTTAATTGAAATGGAAGCGTCATAAGGATGGCTTAGAAAGAGCCCTAAGAATAACTTTAATATGGAGGCAATAAGTCTCATGAGAAATAAAATTTTTAAAAAATATATTGGCTTGTATAGCCTGAAGAATGGAGGGATGAGAAAAAGCTCTGATAACAGTTAAATATATATAAGAATGTTATAAAAATTGCTAGCTATTCTCTAAGAATAGAAAGGCATAGGTGAGTGCATGAGGAATTAGAGTAGATGCCCGGGAAGCTTCATGGATCTCGGGAACAGTGAAACCAACACTGGGACACATCACTAAAAGGGACGCCTCAGGAGAGGAGAGAGAGTTGTCTTTATAGAATGATTTAACTGTGCTGACTTGGAAGCATGATTTTATGCTTGCATTGTCCTGGAAAGGATTTTGTGTCTATTTAGAGAAAAAGGCAATTCATTTACATCTGATAGAATTTGCAGAGCCTATACCAGTATGTGATAGTAGAACCTACAAGTGTTTCTTTTCTTAGCCTTATGTTAATACTCATCTCAAGGAATCTCCAGATAATTCTCATTCAGGAACTAACTTGACTTTCATTGAAAGGACTTAAATGAAGGGGCGCCTCGGTGACACAGTCGGTTGAGCATCTGACTTTTGGTTTCAGTTCAGCTCATGATCTGAATGCCATGAGATGGCACCCCATGTCAAGCCCCCAAGTCGGGCTCCACGCTGAGCTCAAGTTTGCTTGGGATTCTCTCTCCCTCTCCCCCTCCTGCTTGTGCTCTCTAAAATAAATAAATCTTTTTTTAAAAAAATGATAAAATAAAGGATTTAAATGAAATTTTTAGAAGGCATGTGTTTGTGGGGGGGGGAGGGTTTTATTAAATCAAACAATGCCAAGGTGTCAAATCTCTAGAAGAATTATCATTACCATTTCTTATAAGGTTGTCCCTTTAAAGAAGCAACTTGGATCCTAATATAGACTTAGGAGCTAATTCTAGTTTCAAAACCCAATTAAGAATGTCTATAAATGGGGGCCTCTGGGTGGCTCAGTCATTGGGCGTCTGCCTTCGGCTCAGGTCATGATCCTGGTGTCCTGGGATCGAGTCCCACATCAGGCTCCCTGCTCCGCGGGGAGCCTGCTTCTCCCTCTCGCACTCCCCCTGCTTGTGTTCACTCTCTCGCTGTGTCTCTCTTTGTCAAATAAATAAATAAAATCTTTAAAAATAAAAAAAAGAATGTCTATAAATGTATATCTTTTCTACCAAAGGAAAATGTTTGATCTATCTTTAAATTGTAATCTTAAATTGCTCTTTTTTTCCCTCTGCAGTAGCTTCACACATAACCAACACATAGAAGGTGTTTTAAAAATTGTGTTGATTGAATACATATTGATTTTCCTGAATTACATCAATAATTCTCATGTGAGAAGTTGTCTTCAATTGCATTGAAATGACACCTGCAGTGAGCCCCATAGGGAGGCAGGTTCTTCCAGCCACTGTTGCTTTGCTCTTGGAGATATCCTTACACCTACAAAGTGGCCTTGGAAAGTGCCCTCCAGTTGAGCAAAGAGAAGTTGTGTTACCTTATGATAAGAAATTCACTCACTTGAAATCTTTTGTTTTTCATCTCATAAATTTCTGGTCCAATTTGAAATAAAGTCAACGTCAGAAATATATCAAAATACAGAAAATGATTTTTTAAATTTTATTTTTTCTTAGGTTCAAGAAGAGGTCTAGAGAGGAAGGAAGATAATGAGAGAGGCAGGAAATTCAAACAAACGTACATACATCTATACACCTGAAGAAAAATGAGTGTATCTCGCTTTAAGGCGATGAGAAAACAAGAACACTTAAAAGAACTCCGTGGAAAGATTCAGATTCAAGTTCAAATTCCAATTATGCCACAATGTGTGTGACCCCAAACGAGTCGGTTTGCAGCGATATCCTCACCTGCCAAGAGAGAGCACAGGTGATCTTTGAAGTCCCTTGTTGCTTTCTAGAGAGCCTAACTTCCCTCTGTCACAGCAGCTTAAGCCTTCCGGGGGAAACAGGCATGTGGGTTCTTGTGGCATGCGGATACTCAGGAAGGAAGGAAACAACCAAACCCATCACCACTTCTCACATGCTTCCAAAATGTTTTTACTTCTCTCAACTCTTCTGATTCTGATACTTTGAGGATTTGGTCCTGTTCTTGGGCTGATGCTACCAACACGTTCTGCTTTGCTTTGGAGAACCTCATTACTGCCATATTACTCTTTTGAGAAGACTGAATAGAAAACAAACAGCAGTGCCCATCACCAGGAAAGGAATGACACTGGACAAAAAGGCTGACCCTGTGCAGATATCCTGTGCAGCCTCCCTGCCTTCAGCGAACACACACAATGCTGTTGTTGCTACTCAGGGACATGCAGCTCTATAAAAACTGTCTTGGTTCTTTTTGAGCTTGGTCATGGGCCAGAATATGGATGGGCTTTGAATCACATACAAATGTGCTCATTTCCCAGGGTTAGACCCATCTCCAAATGCTTGGATAAGCAGCCAGGTTGGCCAAGAATTGACCAATCTTTAGCTAATGGGAAGAAAGAAAGACAAGTGTATGAAAAGTCCCAAAGGCCAAAAAAAGAATGTGGCTTTCCAATGATATGATAACTTTGCATGGAGGCCTGAGATGGAATCCGATGCAAATATGGGTTCTTTTCATTCCACCTGCAGCCAGACAGACCCATAACTCTACCTTCGGGTATCAAGTACTGTATTAAGGAGGATTTTTTAAAATCTTAGCTTCATATTCTTCAATTTTTTCATTTGGTCTCCTAATTGGATATTCATGGACAAGAGACTGAGAACTATTCTTTTTTTTTTTTTTTTTTAAAACATTTTATTTATTTATTTGAGAGAGAGAATGAGATAGAGAGAGAGAGAGAGCACGAGAGGGAAGAGGGTCAGAGGGAGAAGCAGACTCCCTGCTGAGCAGGGAGCCCCATGCGGGACTCGATCCTGGGACTCCAGGATCATGACCTGAGCCGAAGGCAGTCGCTTAACCAACTGAGCCACCCAGGCACCCGAGAACTATTCTTACAGGATAACAGGCCCTTCTTTACTAGTCTATATTTATTTTTAATAGACCGGGGGGGGGGGGCGGGGAGGGATTGGTTTTGTTTATTTTTTGTTTTTTTAATAAACTCGAAATTCAAAAGTGCAGCACCTCAGGTTAACCACCAGATGGCGCTGTAACACTGAAGCAAGGAGTCCTCCACTCCTAGGAAGAAACCGAGCCAAAGAGGCGAGCTAGCAGTCAGTCCATAGTTAACTTATGTCACCAGGGCAGTCGTGCATAGATTTTATAACCATAACCATATATATAAGTAAGTAGGTTAATTTAAATTGTTTTTACAGTCTTTTAAAACAATTTTTAAACTTTCTTGAGAGACTGAGAACCAGGACCTTCCTGTACCCAGGTAAACTGGGGCCTCTTCACATACTAGATGCAGAGAAAATATTTAAACCTTCCTGGACTACTACACATTTGGAGTGAGAGGTGAAGAGAATACAGATTTCCTATTCATAGCAATTACAGGGGCAAGCCATATTAGTCACTAAGTAAATTCAAAACATTCTTAGGGTAACTTGCCTTTCCTACAGAAAAGGCCTTTTATAAAATGCAGAGTTCACTTTTATAAAAGGTCCTAGCCAAGATGGAAAAAAGTGACTAGTGCCCTGATTTGAATACATTAACGCTAAAAGTGAACGGAACAAATAAGAGGTGGTGGGAACATTCAGGATTCCTCTGACTGTGGGCCATGTTCTTCCTCATCCCCGAGGTCTGCCTTCTCCTACCTTTATCCCATCTACTGACATTGTGCTTCCCAGGCGGGCCAATGGCCTGTTAACTGCCCGACTGAAAGGCATTTTCCACCTTCACCCACCCCCCCCAGCTCCTTTTCAGTATGTGGCATTCTGAGGTGTCTCATTCTGGGATGTCTTCTCCCAGAGAAATGTGCTCTTCCTCCTTCTTAGATGATACTCATCTCCTTATTTTCTCTCCTCCCGCTGACTGCTCCTCTGGTTCTTTACTGCCTCTGACTTCTACTCCCTGAGACCCCCAGCCCTCTCCTTTCCAGGTTCCTCCTGGAGCTTGCTTACTCTTAGGGCTATGAAGTTGCAGTTTTTCCAAACCTGCACCTGAAGGCCTGGTCTCTCTCTCTCTGTCTCCCCTACCCCCCACACTCCCATCCCCCTCTCCCACCCTGAGCGTCTCCTGCCTGCTGAACATTTCCCCCAAATGAACCAAACTCACTAGGTAATTCTATAACATCTTCTTTCTGGTTTCACTACTTTCTTTATTTATTCAAGGATTTAGAACATTTCTTTTTACAAATACAATAAATACTCACTGTAGGAGTTTTAGAAAATAAAAAGGCCCACCAAGAAAAAAAATTATGTTAAGTCTCACTACCTAAAGATAACTGCTATTAATATTTTGGCATCTTTTTCTTTCCAATCTTTTTTCTAAGGATATCTACCTCCAAAAAATTACCTGGGGTCATATTATGCACATTGTTTCACAATCTGCTTTTTGACTTAATAACACTGTCGACATTTACCCCAGGTCATTATTTATTCTTCTATTACACTAGCTTTAAATTGCTGCATAGTAGTACATTCTATGGATTCATTTACATAATTTGCTATTTATGAATATTGAATTAATTCTATTTTTCTATTATATAAATAATACATGACAATGATCTTTATTGCTTAATCTTTGTCCATGCCCTAATTATTTCCTTAGAAGTTAAATTGCTGGTTCAAAAGTATTTACCTTTTCAAGTCTTTGGATGCAAACTGTCAACTTGCTCTCCAATACACTTGGATCCACAATCCTACAGGCATTGTTAAAAATAACTACTACTTTATTTTATTTTATTTATTTATTTATTTTAAAGATTTTATTTATTTATTTGAGAGAGAGAGAGAATGAGAGATAGAGAGTACGAGAGGGAGAAGGGTCAGAGGGAGAAGCAGACTCCCTGCTGAGCAGGGAGCCCGATGTGGGACTCGATCCCGGGACTCCAGGATCATGACCTGAGCCGAAGGCAGTCGCTTAACCAACTGAGCCACCCAGGCGCCCAAAAATAACTACTACTTTAAACCCCATTTTACCTTTTGTCAATATTTGAAATTTGAAGATGAAATATGGTATCTAACTATAATTTGATTGCTAACAAGGTAGCTAGTAAACTTGTAAAATTTTCTAAATGTTTCTTGGTGCCTTGTAATGTTCTTTTGTAAAGGTGTGCTCAGAACCTGGGAGTTGATTCACTTGCTTATTAGCTGGCTGAGCTTAAGAAAACAATCTCACTTTTCTCAATGCCAGTGTTTGCTTTTACAATAAAGGAATAAATTAATACCGATCTCAGAGAGTTGATGTAAGGATGAAATGCCTGCCATGTGGTGAGCATGCAATAAATGGTAGGTTTCCCCCACTGTTTCTCTAGAGGATTGTCTTTTTTCCCATTTGTAATAATCCCTGTTTTCTTAATGGCAACACTAATCCATATCACACAGGGTAATAATAATAATAGCTACCATTTATTATATACTTACTACGAGCCACTTATTGAGATATTTGCATTGTATATAATATCTCATTAAGTCCTCAGGAATATCTGATTTCTATTTCTTCAACAACCTTCATATCTAAAGTGTTGCCAAGTTCCATTAGTTCACAGATGTGTCCAAGCGGTTCCTTTCTCCCCCAGTGTAATGTAAACAGTACCACTCCTGCCTGGGGCTAATGGGATGTCCTCCAAATTGGACTCTACGATTCCAGACTATTTTCTGCCCTCCCGCTTCACTTTCACAGATACAAATACCGGAAAAGTTATCATTTTGCAATTTCAGTAAAATGGCAGAAGCCAGAATAATTGCTATAAAGCTCAAAATCTTCAATGGCTCCCCGTGACCTTTTGGCCAGCATTCAAAGCCCTCTACACTCTGTTTCTGGCCTCGCTTTTCAGCCATGACTCCCCTACTTCTATTCCTTCCTTTCTCTGTGACCCCACCTTTACACACACACTCACACACCCACACCCATAGCCCTGAGCTCTCATCAGAGGGCTCTTTCATCTGGCCCTGGATTCATTTCTCCCACAAGTCCTGACTGAGCCCCTGCTGTGTCCCACACTCTATTGTCCAGGCCCCCCTCCTTCTCCATGCACCTCCAACACACCATGTTTCTCTCTCCGACGAAATGAGGGGTCCAAGCTGGCCAGGAATTGTTTTTCCGTCACAATGATTAGCTCAGCCCCTTTTATATTAGTATGTAATTCATAATTATGTGTGGACTTGAAAGCCGTGTTGGCACCTCTGGGCACAAATTAAAGTCCAGGGGCTCTGGTGAGGAGAAGGGATTTGACTCTGGAGGGGTGTGCAAGCAGGGGCTATGCTGACAAGGGAGCGGCTTCTCACAGAAGTTTCTATGACCAAGATAAATAAGAAAGGGAAGGAGGAGACTGGAAAAGGAGCAATAAGGAGGAGGAGATGCCAACTTTTTAATCCAAAAAACAATTACCCTGTTTCTTTTTTTTAAGATGTATTTATTTTAGAGAGAGTGCACAGGAGGAGGGACAGAAGCAGAGAGAGAGGGAGAAACCTCAAGCTGACTCTCCACTGAGCGCAGAGTCGACCAAGGGGCTTGATCTCATGCCCCTGAGATCATGACCTGAGCCTAAACCAAGAGTCGCACCCAGAAAATTACCCTATGCTTCTAAATCATCTATCTTCTAGGTAGACCCATTCCCCTAGAGAAGCAAGTAAGCAACCAGTCAGTCCTTGAACGCCTCACCACCATTCATGGAAGAGCAATGACAGGCCTGAGCTATTCAGTGACTGATGGCAAAGTTACTCAACATCTAGACTTCCCGATCTATTTGTTCTTCCTTTCACCCTGTCCTTTGAGGTTAAGAGAAAAGGCTTTTTGTTCAGAGCCCTTCCCTAAAAGAGCATGCAGTGATTCTTTCGGGAAACTCAGGCTTAATTAAAAGAGGCTGCTCTTTTCTGGTATCTTCTGTTGTGTTCCATTCCTACACCCCCATTCCCCTTCACTAGTTTCTGTCTCTCCTACTCATCTTTGATGGTTATCCATTCTTCATTATATGGTTTACAGTGGGTCAGTTTCAATGGAGTATTGCTTAATTCTTGTCACCTGTTTCTGCTTTTCCATCTCATCGAGCCATGTTCTTTTGGCAAGCATTTGCTAAGCATCTACTACGTGCCAGGTCCTGTATTAGCAGCTGGTCCTCATCATTTCCTTTTTGACTATCATAATAGCTTCCAAACAGATCTCCCTGCCTTAAGTGTCTCTCTGAATCCATCCTATTCCCAAATAAATCTTCCTGAAGCTCTGCTTTGTAAACAGCATTTTCCACCCAGTTACTTGAAGATTCAGTCCCTACTTATTGGCACTATCCTATCTGCCCTCTAGATGTCTTTTAGACATTTTTTCCTCCATACCCAATCTGCATTCTAGCAAATATGTTCTATTTATTTACCCCCAGCATGCCATGTACACTTTCCCCTCTTTGTTTTATAACTCTTTGAATTTCCAAATTCTACTTCACGTGTACTTAATAAATGTGTTGGAGCAAACCCTATCCTTGGGGTGGCACAAGATGCTGACCTAATAGGTTCAAGTTGAGGAGAAGAAGCAACCTAAGGCTCATCCTTAAGAGGAGTTGAATGTCCCAGAATCAGGGATGAGAAGCAACATTAACCATGTCTGTCTAAAGAGGTCCAATGACTTAAGAAATTTCAGGCCCTTATCCCAAAGTTTCACCAGGAGATGAGTTTACTTAGGCAAACTTGCTAAATCCTGGGATGAGAAATCCAATCAACTTAGCTCTTCCATTCACTTAACAAATATAGTTATTTTTGTTGCAACACCTATGTGTCTGGCTTTTTGATGAGTGCTTTGGAAACAGCAGCGAATACAGTAGATAGGTTCCTGCCCTCATGGAGCTTTCAGTAGGAAGGACAGACATGAAACACATCAACAAATGAGTAAATAAAATAACAAAAATGTGGGCTAAGTGTTAATAAGAAGAGAAATAAAGTATTATGATGCAGCAGGGTGGGTTATGCTACTGTAGATAGGAAGTGCCATCAAAGAAGATCTCTCTGAAGAAGAGACATAAGCTGAGATCCAAAAATGAGAAGAAGCCGAACACTCAAAGTGACATGCCAGACTCTTTGAATAACAAATGCACAGGCTCAACACACATACACTCATGAGCATGTGTGTGCACGCGCGCACACACACACACACACACACACTTGCTGAGACCAATAATCTCACTGGCTTGGGTCTTCTGTGTAATTCATTCATTCATTCACTGGGGGTGTGGCAGCCAGTCCCTTCTGTTATAACCAAAACAGCTTCTCTTTTGATTATACAAATAGATAATAAGCCTTTGGGTATAAGGATCCCTCAAATGACTGGGACTTAAATCCCAACTACATATTTTTTTCTACTTTGTTCTGCTAGCAGGGCTATTTATTTCCAACTCAAATTCACATAATATTTCTAGAACCCAATATAGCACTCTAGTGATCCTCATCACTCTGTATATTGAAAAGAACTGCTTGTTACTTTTTAAAGGTGCTATATACCAGCGCTTAAGAAAATCTAGAAGTTGCTTTCCATACCTCGTTGATTAACTGGATCTTTAGCTACATAGGCGACATAGTCTGTAGTGTCCTATAAAAAAGGGAAAATGATTGCATTTAAAATGAATGGATTATACTGTTGAAAGATAAGAGTACATTTAGGACATGATACTGAGGTAAGGACTTACATATAAATGTTTCTA
Organism: Zalophus californianus; assembly: GCF_009762305.2. NCBI lineage: Eukaryota > Metazoa > Chordata > Mammalia > Carnivora > Otariidae > Zalophus > Zalophus californianus. The sequence continues at coordinate 90,322,745 of NC_045600.1, forward strand.
CTTAAAGAGAAAAGAAAAGCATCCTAGGAGGGAATATATATACACACTGTGTAGTTCAGCCACTGTGGAGTCCACATCCTCTGCCCCTTGGAGAGAGAAGTTGAAAATTAAAAATTTAGAGGCAGATTTCGTGATACTTATTTACTGAGCATAAAAAAGAATCTATATAGGGAATATGTTAGGACACACATTCTTAAAAAATGGTTAGGGACTGTGACTGTCTCCTGTGTTGAAAGGTGAAATACCAGGGGTTATGCCACCACAAAGGAGTCATAAACTAGGAGGTGGTGCCATGATTTCCCAGTTGTCCAAAGAGACACCATCTATGTCAGAAAATAAGTCAATTACAGAGACACATTGGGCTTTGTGGTTGTTAGCTTGCTTGTGTGCAGAGCGAGTTAACTTAAGAAATAACAAAGCAAAAATACAAAGCATTTATTTGATCAATATCTAGAAAGGAAAAATCATTTTTGAAAAAGAGAACCCATGAAAAATCTAAGGAGTTCAAAAAGATGTGTGGCTGACTTTGTAAAAACAAACAAAAAGCCACTTGGTAATTCTGACTTTTACTGAAACAGTAAACTGATGAGTGATAAGATTTTAATAATTAAAGATGCTTTTTGTTATCTCAGTTCTCAGGGAAAAAAAACATATACACAATGCCATTTGCAGATTAGAAGTATGACTCTCCAGAGGGAAGATGCAATCAACTGGCAGGAAATAAAAGCCTGTGTATAATACCCACAAGGACAATCACTTAATAACCCACAGTGAAACACGCAGGAAGCAGATCTCAGGGTCAGCATAACTTGTCTTCAGTTATTTTAAAAAATAACAAACATCTAAATAAACTTATCTCATGCTAACAGATAAAAGGTTTGAAATATCTTGTAAATAAATAAGGTCATATCTATGAGCTTTATTTTATATGAACTTAGAAGCAAAGCCACAAGTGCTGGGGCTTGGCTGCTATTTATAAAGTCGAAGAGATGGGAGGACGCCAGCAACACTGTCTGGTGCATTAGATGGTGGGAAAGAGGTTGTGGGACCTCATCCTCCAAACAGTCTCCAGTGGTCTTAGAGTTCTAAAATTCTATAACTGCAAATTTCTGGGAGAATGTAAAGAATGTTAAAGGCAAGACACAAATGATGGAAAAAACATAAGAACATATATTTGTGACATACTTGGAATGCATTTTTGAAAAGGAGAAAGTATACAGAGATACAGAAGCATTACCAAGAACTGTCTTCAGGGCTGACAGGAGGAAGACAAGTAAATGTCTTTGAGAAGAGAGTAAAGGTAAGGGTGAGCAAAGGTCAAGAGGTAAGGAAGAACAGCCAGTATTTCTCAAACTTGGGAGGAAATCTGGTTGAAAGGTACTACATTGGGCCATGGAGACTTTTAGCATCTTGCACCCAGGTAGCTGTGAAGCTCTAAATGATCTCAGGGAGTGTCCTAAACAAAGCTATGGCCATTGCCATGTGCTAGTAACAGGGATGATAGCTATCTCCCATCACGCGCAGCTTAGGTACAAATTTCCCCACAGCACTACAAATTCTTTACCATTTGTTTTTGGTAAGGTCAGTGCTTTGGTGGGTTGAAAGCGTTAAAAAACTAAAGGCATGTGAAGATGATCTAAAAAGAACCAGGATTCCGGAGAACTGTGATAGACATCATGCGGGCTTGCCTAGGGTAAACAATGATTTGCATACCAATGCTAAAATGACAGCAACCCTTGAAAGTTGAAAGGGAAATTTAGGGCAAACACCTATAATTATTTTTAACACTTAGCTTATAGAACTCATTACATAACTTAAGGAAAATATTTGAGTTCCTTTATGGATGACTGAGCTATAAGGTTAGGAAGAGAAGAGACAACGCTGGCCTTTTCAGGCTGGATTCAGTCAACCCTCTCTGCTTTGTTATCATGGTCGAGGCCAAATTATGAAGCTGGCTGGATGGGAGTTCAGGTTCAGTACTGGGCCCACGCTGCCACTGCTCCCGTTTCTAATGAATCCACAATTGGCCATCTGTGGAATCTCTTGGGGAAGAGCTAGAGCTCTTAAAATTTGGTTTACATATTAATTGAATGGTAGGACCATGGAACTAATCTATTCATTTGAAAATAACTATACCCAAAATTGAAAGATGAGAAAATAGAGAAGCCTAAAGGGAAAATTAAATGTCCATTAATAAAAGAAAAAAAAAACCAATGATTTGAAGTCCTATAAATAGGACTTTTCTTCCATATGCTTCAAATAAGTTCTGAAGACAGGATATTTAAGTTTGACATGCTTGAACATTTTGAGTCACCGGAAGCCAATGTGGAGACAAGTAATTACTGAAATTTTTAAAGAATAGGGTAATTTAAATAGCATTTAACTATATATTTCACACATGAAAAAATTACATCAACAACCAAGTGAAGAAAGTCGCTTACTTTAGATGCCGGTAAGGGAAGCAATGATTACAACAGAGTAACTTCAGAACTTCATTTCCTTTTAGGATAGACAATAATTTTTCCTTTTAAATATTTAGCATAGAGGTCAAAACTTTGCAGTGACATCACCTGCCAGATTTAGTTTTTACTACTGTTCCATACCTCTCTTAGATTTCTGAATTATATGTCTTATCATTTATGACCCTCCATTTGATTCCTCAATTGGAAGTAAGAAACTAAATGTGGTGGATAGAAAAAAAAAACCAACAACTATTATACTGGATTTTATTCCCTCATTTCTGAAGGATACAATCTTTAATATTAAATGCTCAGCAGAAAAGAAGGTAATACATTGTCAGGAAGAACAAGGTCTCCATTTGCTCCCCATATGTTTTCTTGACCTTACTGATGTTCGATCCTTACGAAAATCAAACTCAGTCCTCTTCTAGCTTGTATATGTTTGCAGGGAGAAGAAAAATGTCCCAATATCATGGAAGAGCAAAATCCTCCTTCTACCCCCTCAGTTTAAACAGATCTGTTTCTTGGTCAGTCCCAGGTTTCCTAACTTCAATGTCTCCCTCCTTCCTTTGGCTCTGGTTCAGAAATATGGAGTAGGGAGTCAGGGAATGACCCTCCACTCTGTAAAGTATGCTTGGAGAGCGAGCACTTGCTCAGTCACCCACAGTTCATGGGGAACGAAGTGCAGTTCTCTCCTGCTAGCTAAGCTTTCCCCCTCCACGAGCTTCTGCAAACCTGGTTGCTCATTTTAGATGACACTTGGTGGCCTTGGTTGACAGCCGGAATGGCAACTAGGCTTCCCCTCATATGTCAAATCCATTGCTTAAAAGGATCTGCCTGGAACTCTGTGTTGTTAAGAATGCTGAGGGGCGACTGGCAACACATGTATGACATATTTGTTTTTCATGACTTAGATGTTACTTACAAGAAGAATCTCAGATGATAACTCCATGACTCACAACATAATGGAATATTATTAGCTCATCCACTAATCCAAATATTTTAAAAAATCAGTAACAGAAAATATTTTGTCAAAGCCAAATCTTTGTACATAGCTACTCACAAATTGTAATAAAACACTGGAAAAGTTATGTAGGGTTTTTACATGGTTTACACTTCCAAATATTTTAAAAATCAGTAACAGAAAATATTTTGTCAAAGCCAAATCTTTGATTATACATAGCTACTCACAAATTGTAATAAAACACTGGAAAAGTTATGTAGGGTTTTACATGGTTTACACTTCCATGCTTTACATGGAAGTTCTTTTAACTCTTATAAAAAGAGCTTTCATGAGTCCATACTTACAGGATCCCCTCCAGAGGCAAATGAAATAGACTGCATATGATGATTTGCAATAATCTGTAAAACATAAACAGATTAAACATGGATGATGCTACAAGTTAATTATGTCTAGTTACATACAATCTAACAGTAACAGATACACGTTGTATGTTTGTTTGTTTGTTTGTTTGTCTGCTCAGCATCCCTTTGGAAACTACTCCATCCCCATTCTGTAATAATCTCATGAGGTTCAAGTAGGTTTGACATGCCCGTATCACTGCCCCTCTCCTTATGGCTGGACATGGGATCCAGGCCTAGCCCATCAGAATGGGCTTTACCCTCTGGATAAAGCAAAGCCAATCAATACCATAGAGAGGAACTGAAATGGATAATAGGAAAGAATGCACCTCTCTCTGCCATTAAGGGCCTTAGTTTAAGTCCAAAGCTTCTGGGAGCCATCTTTTGCTGCCATGTGGGAAAAGCCTGATGGAAGAATGAAGCTTTCCCTCTGGACAATATCAGAGCTGAGAGTTAAAAAAAAAAAAAAAATCTGGTGGTAATATTTAGTCCATCACTTCAACCAATACAATTCCCCCTTTATCTTTTTATGTATTTTTCTATTTTATTTATTTATTTTTATATAAGTTAGTTTGAATTGGGTTTCAGTCATTTACCACCAAAAGCATACTAAGGCCCTAACATTAAGATTTTCAATATGAAGTAGACTATCCAAGTGAACTGCATTAGTTAGCCAAGAAGACAATCTCTTTCACTTGAGAGTTTAGGCTTGCTTGTTTGGAAACCACAGTGTAATGACCAATTTACAGAGAGGTATTTGTCATACTGCTTTGAAGGTTCACTGAAATACCAACTGTGCATCAATTGGCTAATCTCATCTTCAGAATTGTTTAACCTAATCTATACACGATTCTGCTTACATAAGATGGTCAAGCAATTCTACTCTTAGCTGTATTCCAATGGATCGTGTAAATACTGCACCAAAGATCTTCTCAAGAAAGAAAATTACTGCCCTGTTTGTAATAGCCCCAAACTGGAAACAATCCCAATGATGATCACTGTGATATTCAAACAATGGACTACTATGTAGCAAAGAACATATTTCTTGGGCAAAAGAAGCTAGACACAAAGTATATACACTGCATGGTTTAATTTCTATAAAGTTCAGAAACAGGCAAAAATATTTTATTCTGTTTCAAATCAGGATGATGGTGATAGTGGGGCAAAGCAAGAGAAAGCAAATGGTTTTCTGGGATCCTGCAAATGGTGTTTCTCCATCTGGGTAGTGGTTACACAAATACGTCCATTTTGTAATAACCAAGCTGCACACTTACAACTTGTGCACTTTTCTATATTTGTGTTTTCTATAGTTGTATTTCAGTTAAAAGTGATTACTAAAAACAAATCAATATACAAAGATCAACTGTCATTCCTACATACCAGCAATAGCTAATCAGATATTGTATTGCGGTGAGGGGTATATTTTACAAGAGTACCTAAGTATAAAACTAGTATGAATCATGTAAGGCTTTTTAGAAAACTTTATCGAAGAGTAAAAATAAGACACAAATAAGTAGAAAGATATATATCACTTCTATGGATGAGAAGACAATATTGTAAAGATGTCGATTCTCCCCCAAATTAATCTGTAAATTCCACGCAACTCCAAACATTCCACCTATGTCATTCGGGTAACATTTCAAGCTACTTCTAAAATTCACATGGAAGAACAAATGTGCAAAGAGCTAAGGCAATTTTTTAAAGAACAAAGAGAGAAGATTTTCCTTATCAGCAAGGCATACTATAAAACTGCAGAAATTCATTTGAATACAAAGTCTAAAAACAAACTTACACATTCATTGTCTTTTAATCTATGACAAATGTGGCACCAAACAGCCAACAAAAGGACAGTGATTAAATGAGTGGAGTTGGCTGAATTAGCTGGATACCTGTAAAAAATATATAAACAAATCCTGTCCTCATAGTATTTATATAAATGTTTTATCCATAAAAGATCTATTCAAATATTAGGAGACAAATAAAAAATTATGCTTGTGATCTGTGAAATAGGAAAATCCATCTTAATAGAAAGAAAAAGACATAGAAAAAAACCCCTTCAATTTGATTACATGAAAACTCATTTTAAAACTTTTGTATAAAAAAAAGACCCCTGAAATGGGACAAATAACAACAGGCAGGAAGCATATATTGGCAACATGTAAAACAAAGTACTCATATAGTTTATAAGAAATTCCTACAAATCAATAACAAAAAGAAATAAACCAAAAATAAGACCAGTTAATTTTCTTAAGTAACACAAATTTCAATAAACATATTTTTTTTTAAAGATTTCATTTATTTATTTGAGAGAGAGAGAATGAGAGATAGCACGAGAGGGAAAAGGGTCAGAGGGAGAAGCAGACTCCCTGCTGAGCAGGGAGCCCGATGCGGGACTCAATTCCGGGACTCCAGGATCATGACCTGAGCCGAAGGCAGTCGCTTAACCAACTGAGCCACCCAGGCGCCCTCAATAAACATATTGAAAAATACTCAATCTCTAAGAAATCAAGGCTATGGAAAATAAAACAAGTTATCATTAAATTGATAAAATTGCTCAACAAAACCATGTGTGGCAAGGATATTCTCAAACACCGGGGAGGAGAGCAATCTTGGAGAGCAGTTTGATACTATGTGTTAAAACTAAAGTATGCAGGGGCTCCTGGATGGCTCAGTCATTAAGCGTCTGCCTTGGGCTCAGGTCATGATCCCAGGGTCCTGGGACAGAGCAGCGCATCTGGCTCTCTGCTCCGCGGGAGGACTTCTCCCTCTCCCACGCCCCCTGCTTGTGTTCCCTCTCTCGCTGTGTCTCTGTCAAAAAAAAAATCTTAAAACAAAACAAAACAAAACAAAAACCTAAAAATGCATACCCTACAATTATGCCTTTCCACTTGTAGGTTATTTGTTCTAGAGAAACACTGGCGCATATGGACGTGATTTAACCATAGTTTATAATATCGAAAAATCGGAAATTATTTGTGCATAATTGGGTCAACTATACAAATGAATGCCAGGGAAAAAAAGACTCATCTATGTATACTAACAAAGCTAAAACTCCAAGACATTGCTGAAGGGCTTTTTGTTTTGTAATTGAAGAGTTATTTAAGGCATGCAAAAACAAACAAAAACAAAAAACCCACACACAAAATAAGATTTTTCCACGAGGACATAAAGATCCATATAAATGCAAAGGAAAAAGATTTAAAGAACACACACCAAATTGATGACAGTGGGAAGTTACCTCCTGCGAAAATAAATGGAACCAAGTACTTCTTCAGCATGTATGTTTTTAAGGAGATAGATAATATGTTTGTGAATTTAACTTTTTTAAAAAATGGAGAAAACAGAAGAGCTTAACGGATCAGTTCTCAGTATGTTGATCTGTGGCTGGGAACATTGTGTGATTTGGCGGTGTGGATTTAGAAATCCTAAGCGTACAGATGAAAGGGAGCGATTTTGCCTGGGTTGGGAGGAAGAAGAGCAGGAGAGAGCAGAAGGGGTAAGGAGCAGGGGGAGGAGGAGTAAACGTTGTTACAGAGGCCACGTAAAGCATTTTCAAGTTTACAGCATCATAAGCAGCGGAACGGTTAAGAAAGGGGAGATTAAGTAACTCCCTTATAGGCAGAGTGTCTACCTAGGGAGTTTGGACGGATCGAAAGCGGTACCACCGTTCCCCGCGGAACAGTGAGCAGCTCCCCCCCGAGGGGCACGCCAAATGGGAGGCGGTGTCTGGGGGTCGCGCAAACGCACAGGGTCACGCAAGCGCACGGCGTTTGCGCACGCGCAGAACGGCTCGTCCGCGTAGCTCCGATTTTGCAAAAACGCCTTGGGAGAGGTTGAGCTGCTTGTACAATGTCGGAAATGAACGAGCTGTCCGAGCTTTATGAAGAGAGCAATGACCTGCAGATGGATGTGATGCCTGGCGAGGGTGACCTTCCGCAGATGGAGGTAGGCAGCGGGAGCCGGGAGCCATCCCTGAACCCCTCCCGCAACGGGGCCCCGCCACAGCTCGAGGAGGAAGGCCCAATGGAGGAGGAGGCGGCCCAGCCAATGGCGGAGCCGCAGGGGGAACGAGGCCTTGCTAACCGGCCCAGCCCTGGGGAGCAGCCAGGTCTGCTTGCGGGCCCTGACTTCGAGAGCGAGGACGAGGGCGAGGAATTTGATGACTGGGAGGACGACTATGATTATCCGGAAGAGGAGCAGCTGAGTGGTGCAGGCTACAGAGTATCAGCGGCCCTTGAAGAAGCCAACAAGATGTTTCTGAGAACATCCAGAGCAAGGGAAGCAGCCCTGGATGCCGGGTTTCAAATGCATTATGAGAAGACCCCGTTTGATCAGTTGGCTTTTATCGAAGAGCTTTTTTCACTTATGGTTGTCAATCGCCTGACCGAAGAACTCGGCTGTGATGAGATTATTGATAGAGAGTAATTACGTGCTGTTAAAAGAGGAGGAAACTACTTGAGGAGAGACCCAGCATTCCCACTGTCTTTTGGGTTCATTCCAGATCCAGATCGTACCGTGCCAATGAAAAACTTCACCCTCAAAAAAAAATTTTGTGTGTTGTTGTTGTTTTGCAGAATAGAATAGGGCAGTGACTGCACAGTTATGAAAAAGAATTGTTAAGGAAGAAGAAAACACATCTTAGGACTGTGGAAATCTGTTTTCAAGAACGTTCCTGAAACACCTGTGGCTTTGACTCTGTTAGTGATCAGATTATTTTCCTTGCATTGGAGAAAATACCTTTCACATTTCACTGTAAGGGATGGTTTTGCAAGAATAAGCTATGACCAAGACAAACTACCAGTACAAGACCCCAGTGATACTAATTACATGAGAAAATGTAACTAATACATCTAATTTAGGACACAATATGTCTGAATCATTTGGACTGAAAGCCTACTGAGAGAACTCTTGAAGATTCCACTTTGTGGTCTGTCCAAGCCAGTGATCAAAGGCTAAATTTTTTGTGTAAAATAAATTGGGTATAAAGCAAACCCAAAAAGAAATATGTATCATGTGTGCTATATCTCAAAATGTGTTTTCAAGAGCATCTGAAACTTTGTACATGTATCTTGATCATTCATAAAGCTACTGTGATCTGTAATTCAAGGAAATTTGTTGTCTTACCATTTTTAAAACTCAAAAACTAAGACATCCATAATAAAATTTCAAATTTAGACATTAAAATGTATGTGAAAGAACAAAACAAACTATTTCTAATACTCTTACATAATAGAGAAATTGTTTTATTCGCTGTTTTTCATTTAACTTTACAGGTGAAAGACTTTGGTTGAACTTCATAGCCTAAGAACTGTTGAAGTGAACATGTCAAGTAAAAGGAAAGCCCTACATCTAAAAAAAAAAAAAAAAGACTGAACAATTATGCCCTCAACCTTTAAAAGTTTTAAACCTGCCCAGAAATCCACATCAGTATCTGAAGTTTCCCTCTGTCTCCTCCTCTAATTAAGCTTGTTATTGGTTATGCACCAGCATTCAAGATAATAAAATTTCTTGTTCTGTGTATTTTGTTTGGCCAATAGTATTGTTCACGTACTTTAAACACTACTTTTTATTGTATTGTGCTATTTTATTTTATGATTGAAACCACTTTATGATTTAAATTTAACCACTATTTATAAGGGAAAGTGCTCCAGCTTCAAATAACTGATTTATAAATTAACTTGAGGATATTAAACTTGGCAAATTCCTATAAAAGAATTTGCCAGCCTGAGAAAAACTGTCCTATTAGTGAGCATGTTGCTGTGGTTATTAAGGTTCTGAAATTGTATAAGAAGAACAATGTCAGAAAGTTGTGCCCAGAAAAACAGTGTATCAGTAGGTCTGATGATCAATAAAAAGGTACCCTCTGCTTATTATGGCAGTAAAGGACACATCCGATACAACACCACAACTCAGCCTTATTTATGTTACGATCATCTTTTAGTTTAAGGAGGGGGGTTCTTTTCTGTAGAGGACTGACAAGGGTGATAATTATTTAAATACTAGCTTGGTAAGTTAGAGGATAGATAGATGATAGATAGATAGATAGATGATAGATAGATAGATAGATAGATAGATAGGGAAATCATAGGTGAGATGTTAGCACTTAACCTCTCCCATGCCTCACTTTGATTGCATTTTCAAACAGCTCTTAGTTGCAGCTAGATGAGTGTATAGATAATTGTATGATGTGAATTAACTGAATTTGGGGGTGGGGTGTAGGACGCTAGGGCACAGGTAACTAACCAGTTGCATGTACCTCCAGATAAACATGTCAGGAAATAGAAAACAAATTGGTCTTCAAACAAGGAAGTGTGATTAGGTTCCTCTCTGGGACTGAGTGGGGAGCAAGAGGAGAGGAAAAGAAGATGACTCCCTGTTGGGTTGGAAGGCTCATGTTGGGGAGAAAGACCTGGACTCCACAATGGACTCCTCTTGATGGTTGGTTCATTGGTCTTGGGAAAATAGGTAGTAAACTGAGAGATCACTGAAATTAATACTTGTTTGTATTTACTGAAGATAGAAAATGGTAGCATTTTAACACCCCTTTTAAAAGCATAAAATCACTTGTTTTAAAGGTTAAAGTTAACACATACTGGAACCAGCCTACCTGGTTCAAATCTGGGTTAACGGGAACTAAAGAAAGGAGTTCTAGAGAGATTCTGGTCCTTATTTTGTGAACAGGGGAGAGGGTGGGGATATGGAATGGGGAGAGGGAACTTCAAAAAGCTTGTGAGTATGTAGGATGATGGGGGTGTGGTTTTCTGGATCTATGCATATAATAAATTTTTGCTTAGATTGTCCTACATTGGCTGCCCTAAGGACACAGATTTATTTTGTCTCATGCTTAAAATTTTAATTCTTAATTAAAGACCAACATCTCATAACCCAGAGAGTGCAGCAAAACTCCCAGATTTCCATCTTTTTTTTTTTCCCCAAAAGTTGAAGATCTGGCAGTCCTTGACATATAGTCATGTGGGAAAAAGCATCCGATCTCCCTTTACGTAGGGAAGGTATTGTACTGCCATGTTTCCCAGTGTTGTCTCCCCAACATGGAGGCCAGGTGGCACTCACCGTGTATCATTATGCTTGCACCATTGTTTTCCTTGTCCCTGGACAGTAAGCACTACCTGCCTGGCCTCTCTTCATGGAGACTAAAGGATGTCTCCATTTTCTGCCTATTTTACCTTCTTTATCTCTATTACCCTTCTCTGTATCATTTCACTAGCTGTTAGAGTTGGTGGTAGGATTGTAGATATGAGTAAAGAATAGTGGGAGTGGGAGCTCTTGAGCCTGACACTTTTGCTTAAGTCCCTAATATATTAAAGTATGTCAAGCAAGTCTGTTGCTTGAATTTTTAAAACAAGGAATATACAAAAATCCCTAAAACTTGCTTTTCCAAAATGTACTTCCCATCCCAAAATACAGTAAGTTTTAAAAATTGCAAGCATTACATGTTTAATATAATTTTATTTTCTGCCTCTGAGACATTTTCTGGGAGTGAATGCTTATAATCCTGAAGTTGTTCTCAGTGGCTGAAGATGAATGTGAACCGTCTGACCCATAAATACTCTGTCATCTATGAATGTATCTATAAACTTGAACCTGTTTATGTTTTCAGTCCAAAGTATATCTTAGAAGTTGGCAGGGGGGAGGAAGGGAGGCATTAATATTTCTTGGTATTTATCTTAGAACTTCAAAGGGTAGCTTTCTTTAAGGAGAACTTAATTAGTAAATCATTCTCTCATGTACAACTATAAGGTCGCTTCTCTGCTGCCTTCCTCCCTCGAACATTTTACTTGCCCTTTTGATGGGATTTATAAAGCTTCTTGAGTAAAGCAGATGCAGTTGCACATCTTTTTTATGCCACCTGCACCCCCCACCGCACCGCCACCACTACCAAACCATTTCCCGTAGGCCTGCAGAATGGTTCAAAATTATTTTTAAAAATCAGCACCTGGGTGTGAGGTCAATGAGATCCTAACTTTGGTCCTCACTCCACCACTGGGCTGAACACATAACCATGCCACCAATGCAGAAAAAATGTCTTACTTCCAGAGGCACTCATTGCTATAACTACTGGTAGTGGAAGCCACCCATGCCCACTGTCCCTACTTCTGTTCTGCCAGAAAGATGAAGGGCATGTGACAATACCCCCTCTAATTGCAGTAGCCCAGAAAAACTGTAGTAGAAGAGAAAGAAATGAGAATAAACTATGCCCCCTACCGATACATACCACAACCCTATTCTTCCTAAATTCTCCATTCCTTCAGTCACCCCATAGAAAGAATCATTTTTTTTTAATGCTCGTTATATTCTGCACATAAGGCTGTCACCATGATGGCTGTAGATTTGCTTACTCTTCCTCCCCTACAAAATTCTGAGATAATTCAAGTGCTTCTATACTCAGTGAGACCTCAAAGCTCAAGGCAATAAGCACCCTTGGTACCATACACATGGATGAAAATTAAAAATAAATTTTACATTTACAAATGTCTTATGGGCAAAGCATCTGAAAGACTGTTTTCCCTTCCACATAGATTTGTTGCATCTCCCAAGCACAGCCTCAAATGTTCTGCTGTCGTTATACCAACGGTATCCCCTCTCTTGGATAACCAATCAGGACCCAGCTAGACAGGAATTTGTTTTGAACTATTTCATATTAAGCATTATCCTCAATGGAGTTTTATACTACTGTGAAGCAATATATTTTACTCTGCTTTTGAACTTAGAAAACAAAGCAGCCCTCAAAACTGCAAGTGAATTTTTTGGCAAAAACACTGGAGTCAAAAATGTATATAACTGTATTTATATGTTACTGAAAATTTCACAATTTTATGTTTTAAAATATGCTTTCCCTGTTAAGTACTGAGTTTATGAAAATGTCTCAAGGAAATAGGAAAAATGTTTGAGTAAATAATAATAATAGGTACTGCACTGTGCTAAGTGATTTACATTGATGATCTTACTTAATCCTCTAAATAACCCAATGCTACATACTATTGCTAAATCCATTCTTTCAGAAACTCTGTGAATAGGTACTATAATGTCATTTCACTAATGGGAAAATTGAGTGATGGAGTAACTTGTTTGTTAGTGGCAGAGCCAGGATTTCAACTTATATGTGACCTTCAAGCCCCTGGTGTTTTAGCACAGCCAACTACACGTTCAACCTTCCATGAGTCCCTAATCAACAGTACTCCATAGAGTAAAACCTTAAATGTTAAGAACCTCGAATCACAACGTATTAGACCAAGAAGAATTAAACTCTAACACACATAAATAACCTGATATACGGAATTCAGCTTAAAAAATAGAAAGCAAGTCAAACAGTGCCCTAGTTGAAGGTACACATTTAGTCCAGTGCCTGTATATCTTCTATATTTGCTTCAGCAATGCTGTTCTTTGAGAAATAAGGTTCACAATGAGAACTCAGGCATACCATGGTATCATAAATCATCAAAGAAGAAAAAAACTGTGTTTATGTAATAACATTTTACAAAACATTTCAACCTTAAAAGTTGGAAGAAAATGTTTTATGCTTAAATTTCAGTCTGCTAGAATATTAACCCTCACATCACCCTTCCCCTCTGTCCTTCATTTGTACCACCCATCCAACACACAGTCTGTTAGTTCTGAAAATGGAATTGCTTTCCCTTTGGGGAGCACTGGTGGAAAGTAATAAACAACCGACTCAAGAATTTGATTTGCCAAGTGGTCTTTACAATGTTATTTGCACCTTAGTCCCTCTACAATTAGGTAGAGGCAAGTATGCAAGCAGTTAAATGCCAGTGATGGGTTAATGATACTGTTGTTCTAATTATTGTTATGCATAAATCCTTGGCAGATTTTTTTCCCTGTGCCTTATTAAATTTAAGGCACACTCTGAAACTTTATTTTCTTTATTATGCCCATACTTTTCTAGAAAAATACATATGTTAAACTATAAATGACATTCATGATCTTACCTGTTGGTTGTCAATATTCATCAATGTGAGGCTGCATGTTGAAATGGTCAGTTTAATATTCATTCCCGAAAACTGAAGATTACTTTTGCCAAGAACTGTAGATAGGAACTTAACTGGAGGCTTTAAAAATAGCAAAACAACACTCTAAGTTAAGGATTTTGTTACAGAATAATATTAATCTTTTTAAGTGTTAAAAATGGGTCGAAACACATGTTCTTCCTCTCTATTTTACTTTACACAAAACAAATGAGATGGAATCCCTCCTCTTTTTTAATGAAAAGTTTTAAAAAATGGAATGCAGCAAACTTTTTTAGTAAGTAGTGAAATCTGAGCCCTCAGAACTTTTCTGATACATTCCCTTCTCCCCAAGTGTTGGAAGAAGGGGTCTGCTTTATATAAATGTAATTCCTATGAGAGTTTGGGCTAGCTGAACTCTCCAGGCCCTTTGAAGACCAGATGTCTAAAAAAAGAAAGAATTGCTGTCTGGGTTTTTTTGTGACCATTAAAAAAAGTATGAAAAACACACATACCAAACATATGGGACACAGTGAAAGTGGTGCTAAGGGAGGACTTTATAACTATAAACACATACATTAAAAAAAGAAGAAAGCTCTCAAATCAAGAACCTAGCTTTATAGCTTAAGGAATTCAAAAAAAAGAACAAATTAAACCCAAAGCTAGTAGAAGGAAGGAAATAATAAAGGTTAGAGCAGAAATCAGTGACATAGAGACTAGAAAAACAATAGACAAAATCAATGAAACCAAAAGTAAGTTCTTCAAAAATATCAACAAAATTGGCCAAGCTTTAGCTAGATGGACTAAGAAAAAAAGAAAGAAGATTCAAATCACTAAAATCAGGAACAAAAGTGGGGTGGGGATGTAACTACCAATTCATCAGAAACAAAAAGCATTATAAGAGAGTGCTATGAACATTTGCACATTAACAAACTGGATTACCTAGATAAAATAGACAAATGCTTAGAAACATTAAACCTACCAAGACTTAATCATGAAGAAATAGAAAATCTAGATAGAACTGTAACTAGTGAAAAACAAAAGCAGAAATAGCAACAACACTAGAAAATAACCAGTGTTGGAAAGGACATGGAGAGATAGAAATCCTGTGCACTATTGGTAGGAATGTACAATAGTACAACCACTATGGAAAACAGAATAGCAGTTCCCAGTTCCTCAAAAAAATCAAAAACAGTATTGCCATAGGGGGATCCAGCAATTCTACCGCTTGTTATATACCCCAAAGAACTGAAAGCAGGGACTTGAATAGATAGTTGTATATCCATATTTATAGCAGCATTATTCACAATAGCTAAAACATGGAAACAACCCAAGTATCCATCAGCTGATGAATGGATAAGCAAAATGTGTTACATATATCCAATGGAATATTATTCAGCCTTAGGAAAAGGGAGGAAAGTCTTTTTTTTTTAATTTAAATTCAATTTAATTAACATACACTGTATTATGAGTTTCAGAGGGAGAATTTAGTGACTTATCAGTTCTGTACCACACCCAGTGCTCATTACTTCAAGTGCCCTCTTTAACGCCCACCACCCAGTTACAAAAGTATGGAGCACTTCACGAATTTGCATGTTATCCTTGCCCAGGGGCCACGCTAATCTTCTCTGTATCATCCCAATTTAGTACATGTGCTGCTGAAATGAGCACGGAAGGAAATTCTGACACATGCTAAGCATGGATGCATCTTGAGGACATTATATGAAGTGAAATAATCCAGTCACAAAAAGACAAATACTGTATGATTCCACTCAGATGAGGTACTTAAGAGTAGTCAAATTCATAGAGACAGAAAGTAGAATGGTGGTTGTCAGGGCTGGAGAAATGGGGGACTGGGGAGTCATTGTTTAATGTGTATAGAGTTTCAGTTTTACAAGATGAAGAGTCATGGGGATGGATGGGGCAATGGTTGCACCATGATGTGAATGTACATAGTATCACTTAGCGGTACACTTAAAAATGGTTAAAATGGTTAAAATTTTATGTTATGCATATTTTACCACAATTTTTTTAATTGGGAGGAAAAAGAGTATAAAGATAATATAGTGCATAAAGGGTCCCTGGCGTGTATTAAGTATGCAATCAATGCTAGCTATCAAAGGAAATTAACTCAATATATTTTTCTTTCCATGTGTACTTTCTGGAAAGATGATAACCTCATTTGTTTTGTTTTATTTTGTTTTTGGGGTGTGGACTCCCTATTTTTGTCAGGAGTCTTAAATGAGTGAGCCTGTTTGCTGGGACCATCCAGTAAAAGCATCCTATTTGCAGAGGTTATGAGAGGCAGGAGGAGGCCAGAGGCTACTTTGGGGCCATGGGTTTTGTCAAAGAAACTACTAAATAGGGAGTTCTAATAGAATTGAAAGGCCACTTATCAGTGTTTTTCCATGCCTTGTGGCTCATCTGAGTCACTCTGGGTGACACTGGGTTCAGCCCTATGCAAAATAATGAAGACTAATAAAGAATGAGGCAGGGTGGTATGGAAATAAAGCACAAAGCTGGAAATCTGAAGACCTGGTTTCTATAGCTGGCTCTCACCATCATCGGAGTGACTCAAGGCAAATCTTCTCTGAACCAGTATAGTAGCTGGCAAAATGGGAGGGTTGGACTGGAAGATCTCTAAAAATTCCTTCTCTCTTAAACAATCTACAATTCCATGATTTACATAGTTATCTTAAAACCCTTTGCACCTCCCCTTTGCACATTCCAAAACAACTAAATGTTCTAGGGTTGACAACTAAATAGCAATAATACTAACTACCATTGCCATTGAAAGCCTAATATATGCCAGACACTGTGTAGACACCATTTCATTTAATTCTACACAGCTCTATAAAGTACGTGCTCTTTTCTCCCAATTTACAGTCGGGGAAACCAATGATCCAAAAGGTGAAAGGACTTGTCCAAGATCACACAGTAGGTGGCAGAGTCAGGATTTAAATCCAAGTCTATGTAACATCACATCTTATGCTTTCTTTCAGCATGAAAATTTCCTTCTACTCATGTGTTATTATCTCAACCCTACCAGCACCCACCTTTCCATTTGAAAATGGGCCAAGGAATCTAAAAATTCTAAATGTTAAAATGCAGAATAGATACATTATAAAATACTGAAATTGGAAGGTACCACCCTGGTCATCTGGTTTAACTTTACAGGAACAAGCATGGGGTCTCAGAGAGAGAGGAGAGACCAGGCCCAAAGGTAAGTAAACACCCAGGACGGAACCCAGATTTTTTTACTTGAACCCCAGGTGCTCTCTCCATTCCACCGCTCAAGACATCACCATTTCAGAGAGTGTCAGGCAAGTCAGAAAAATGTGGGAGACAAGACCAACTTTCAGTGCATCTCTGATATCACGCCAACTGGTAAAGGCCATTCTGCACTTTAGCTCCTATGGTAGAATGAACTATTTTGATATTCTCTTTCCCCTAGTTAGAGAAACAGAGAACAAGAAAACCACACCAATATTTACCTTTCGCTTTTTAATGGCTCCATTTGCCCCAGAGACAGCTTCACACAGGCGACTTATTGCTTCCCTACAGAACAGAAACCATATAAAGACTTAGCATACTAACATGCAGTAAATGTCCAATAAACATTAACAAGTATTTATGAACAAAATGTGCACACACGTAATGGTAAGTCTGACATAAATGACCTTCCCCTATCCCCACGGGATAAAGCATTGCACTTAGTCCCTCTGCCGTTCAAACTCCCCCAAAACCCAGCAACACCCTAATGCTGAAAAAAAAATCACTTTACAATAAAGAGTCCTACTATTCACCTTCTTGATCTCTTTTTTTCCTTGGATTTTCAGGTTTGGTTTTTGGCAATGTTGATTTGTAACCAAAAAGGAGGGGTAGAACTTTGGTGTCTGGGGACACTTCGGTTTTACTTTTAGCAAAATCCTCTCTGTTGTGTTATGAATAAAAAGCTTCCCGATATCTCAGCACCAAAGATGATGAAATACAAAAGAATCTGACCCCAGAGTAAGTTTAAAAGGACTGGGAGAGAATTGAACTTCAAGGTGGTCTCAAATGGAGCCTTATTGACCGAGATACTGCTACAAGCCATTGAGCTTTCATGTAATTTCAGAGTAGAAATGAAAATCAATAACAAATTTCCTCCTTTGCTTATATATATATATATACACACACATATACCTTACCCTGTATCGTACTTCCTGAGAGAAAGGCACCACTAAAATACGTTGTTCCTTAATGGAAGTGGTGAGCAGAGCGGTGCCCTCATTTCCAGAAACGCAGTTATAACTAAGAGCTTTTTTCTCTGGAACTCAGCATTCACAACGGGCGGAGGTTTCACTCGGTGTAATCTGAGCCATAACCTTGTGGCTTTCAACCGATATATTAAACTTTGCACAAAGCACATCTCTAAGCTTTTTCCTGGATTCACTGGAGATCATTGCTTAAATTTGCAAACCGAATTAGTTCACACACATAGGAGCATGTGCAACATTGTATTACAATTTTTATACATACTTCATGAAAATATTTTCTTTGAGATATTTTTTTATTTTTTTAAAGATTTTATTTATTTATTTGAGAGAGAGAGAGAGAATGAGAGATAGAGAGCACGAGAGGGAAGAGGGTCAGAGGGAGAAGCAGACTCCCCACTGAGCAGGGAGCCCGATGCGGGACTCAATCCCGGGACTCCAGGATCATGACCTGAGCCGAAGGCAGTTGCCCAACCAACTGAGCCACCCAGGCGCAGGCTAGATATTTTTGATTCCTAAAGGAGGGGAGGAACACTCAGAGGAATGCAGACCCACTAAACAAATCTATCTCCCTCTCTATCTACAGAGAGAGATATATAACACGGACACAGAGATATATAGATATAGATATATTAGTGCAGATCTATGTTCTCAGTGTTCTAGCAGACACTTTGGAAAGATAAGTAGAATTCCCAAAGATTCTAGGCACCATTTTAGATTTATAATGTGTGTTTTAGTTCAGATTCTTTTTTTGCGGGGGGAGAATATATGAAACTCTTCTCCAAGGTATTCTCTTGTCTGACTTGCATAATTACCTGTAACCAAAACACAGAATGGCTTTTTGGTTTAGCATATTTTCTCAGGATTTTATATTTATGGTTTCTGTAGGATTCCAACCTTTGTTCTCTGGATGAAACAGAAGGACTGCTCGAGAGTTAGGCTCTTTCGTTGGTTGATTGATGTCTGAGTCATCCTAATGATTATTCAATAATTGATGAGACACATAATAATTAATCTGAATTAGCCTCTGGTGTTGCCGAAATAACTAGTCCAGGCACCTATGTTGTTGATATTTAATAAAGAGGGATTATAGAAAAGGTATTAGCAGATCCTTTACTCCATGAGAGCCAACCGGGGTGCTTTGGTCTAAAAAGCTCCTTGTAAATGGTTTGAAATAAAAGTAGAAACAAAGATGTGCATTGATGCTGCAAGTATAACAACAGTTATTATTAGAAGTTGTTACTTTACTTTCATAAAGCACCTTGTAGTTTTACAAAATGCTTTCCCAGGCATTGTTTAATTGATTCTCACACAGTCGATATCGTCCAACAAAAAGTAGCATTGTAAATGGGAATTAAAAGGAGTGCTTTATGGCGTGAGTACCTCTTGAGGACGATTTGGAAGGATGAACCTTCCTGGCAGAGTGGAGTATGGAAATTCCAGGCAGAGGGAAGAGCATGTGTAAAGACATGAAAATATAAATTATCAGGATAGGAGGGGACCTACAAATACTTTGATATTGCTGGAGCATAAAGTGAAGAACAAGAGTGAATAAAGAGCTGAGAGATGGGATGAGAGTCTGAAAATGTTTTCTGTAAAAGGCCAAACAATAAGTATTTTAGCCTTTGCTCTGTTACAACTACTCAACTCTGCCATTATAACTCAAAAGCAGCAGTTGACAATATGCAAACAAATGAGCCTGGCTGTGTTCCAATAAAACTCTATTTCTAAAAGCAGGCAGCTGGCTATATTTAGCCCAAGGGCCATAGTTTGCCAACCTCCGGATTAGATAATTCACACAAAAGAGATAGAAATAGTTCAGTTTTAAAAAACAGGAAAATGTTCACATTCATCATAATTTTAAAACTGAAAATCAAAACAACTACGAGATTCTCACTTCACTCTCATTAAGTTAGCAAAAAAAGAGAATTACAAATGCACTGTTGGGGAATATGGGGAAAAGTCCACTTCAAGGGTACTTATCCATTGCTGGGGGCCCTGATTAGTATTAATACAGTCTTTCTAGAGAGTGACTTGGTAAAAGATGATAAATCTCTTAATCGTTATCAGAGCTTTTGACAAGGGGAGGAGAATTTGTATTGAAATGGCATTGAGTATGTATATAGAATAAACATCTATTTTAGAGTAAAAAACCAACTCTATAGCTTGTGATATAGACATAAAACTTATCAATATAAATATTTCCACTGGGAATGTTACGTGTGAAGACTATAGAAATAAGGGTCTACATAAATTAGTGGGAAAAGAGTAGAACATGGAATGGTATACACACCTTGGTAGCAGCTACATAAAATTAATTCTGTCTAAATAGTAATATAGAAAACAATGTTATGTTTTCCCTTCACCATGCAGTTGATTGAATAAATAATCTTTTAAAATATTAAAAGAATGCAAAGTAAGTTCCTCAGCAAGAGTTTTGTTCATCTGCTGTGAAAATGTGAGGGCACGTCCAAAGTATCCCAGTGAAGAGTGATAGCCTTTCTCTCTTTTGCCAACACCCACAGAGAGATGGGTCAATGTTCGTGTTACAGATAAGAAAAGATCTTTATTTGTATCTCTGTCCCATCCCAGCTTAGCCTTTAACTCCTCCATCTTTATGGCTGCTAAATCCAGATTTATTTTTTCAGTTTATTTGGTAGACTTGCTTATTTCCTTTCCCCAAAGTTTCATAAAGAAAAATCCTGACCAGGTTTAGCAAGGCTTTCACAATAGAAATCCCTACCTTTAGAATGATACAGAATGCCATTGCAGGGAGCCTGGATTTTAATGAAGGAACGGCTCCTGTTTATATGGCTTCGCCTAGTACTACACACCTCAGGTACATCACCCCATTTATTCTTAACAATATCATTTCAATCTTCAGTTCATTATGATTCCACTCAACAAGAGACCTGCAGAAGTGATTATTTGGCTATTTGGAGAGGATACATTTGACAGTCTTTTGGAAAACTTTTTTCACCCCATACTCAAATGTGCTTTATTGTCAAGTGCATATTTAGACTTCGTTCTTGAATTGTAATGGTGATCTGCTGCTTTTTCTTTTAATAAAATTTGACTGAAAATGTTTGACATTTTTTTAATGAGTTAACCAAAGAAGTGCAGCTACTATTCCTTATTAGTTCTGCATTTCTTCCCTAAATTCCACTTAGCTTAAATCAATTTTCTTTTTCTCTGAATTTTAATTCCACAAAATAACTTCAGAATCGATTAAAAGTTGAGTATAACAATTAGTGTTTTAATTTCATAGAAGATCTCATTGTGACATTTTTCCTGATATGTAAAGCAGTCCATTGGCCCAAAACTGTGTGTATTTTCCTTATTTCTAAGATTATATTTAGTGACATTCTTTTCTTTGATTATCAAAGATTCTCACTGCAGGCAGTGCTATTTCTTGTGCCTAAGAGTGTTTCTGAAAGTTGTACCACTAATGCTACCTGCCAAACTGAGTGTACAGAAAGTTTCTCATCTCCTATTCAAGTTAATCAATATCAAGCACATGCAGATGCTTTAGGGTGAGACTGTAGTACAGAATGCAGAAATTCTGTCCCCAGGAAATTTGCAGTGAAGCAGGTGCTGGATAAGTTTCTTTTCCCCCCTACTCCCTGAGCTCTGTTAATTCTATCTTCAGTAGGTTTAATGTTTGAACAAACCAGATGTCTAATAAATTTTTTTAAATGTCATTTCAAGATAGTGATTTTATACCCACTTTACAAATGAGGAAACTAAAGTTCAAAGAATTTAAATAACTTCTTCCAAATAATGCAGCCATTGGTGGGAGAGGCAGAATACAAATCCAGGTCTGAATTCAAAACCTACACTTCTTCAGGGAGTGAACGTACTGCCAGGTGCACGAAAAGGAGGGAGTCTCACACTTTCAGGACCAGGAAAAGAATATCAGATCTTCCCTTGCTCACTCCCTCAACAAGTGAGGGGTTCCTTTTTGGCCAATCCCCTGAAGACTCCACCAAAAAATTATTAGGACTAATATATTAATTCAGTAAAGTTGCAGGATACAAAGTTAATATATAGAAATCTGTTGCATTTCTATAAACTAATAATGAACTATCAAAAAAGAGAAATCAAGAAAACAAACCTCTAAAATCAACAACAAGAAACAACAGGTGTTGGAGAGGATGTGGCGAAAAAGGAACCCTTGTGCACTGTTGGTGGGAATGCAAACTGGTATAGCCACTGTGGAAAACAGTAGGAGATTCCTCAAAAAGTTAAAAATAAAACTACCCTATGATGCCGCAATCACACTATTAGGTATTTATACAAAGGATACAAAAACCCTAATTCAAAGGGATACATGTACCCTTGTATTTACTGCAGCATTATTTAAAATAGCCAAGATAGGGCGCCTGGGTGGCTCAGTTGGTTAAGCGATTGCCTTCGGCTCAGGTCATGATCCTGGAGTCCCAGGATCGAGTCCCGCATCGGGCTCCCTGCTCAGCAGAGAGTCTGCTCCTCCCTCTGACCCTCTTCCCTCTCGTGCTCTCTGCCTCTCATTCTCTCTCTCTCTCAAATAAATGAATAAAATCTTTAAGAAAAAAAATAAAAAATAAAATAAAATAAAATAGCCAAGATATGGAAGCAGCCCAAGTGTCCATTGACTAAAGAATGGATAAAGAGGATTTGGAATATATATATATATATATGTATATATATATATATATATTATTCAGCCATAAAAAAGAATGAAATCTTGCCATTTGCAATGACGTGGATGGAGCTACAGAGTATAATGCTAAGTGAAATAAGTTAGTCATAGAAAGGCAAATACCATATGATTTCATTCATATGTAGAATTTAAGAAACAAAACAAGCAAATGGAAAAAAAGACAAACCAAGAAACAGAGTCTCAACTATAGATAGAGAACACACTGATGGTTACCAGAGGGGAGATTGGTAGGGGGTATGGATGAAATAGGTGATGGGGATGAAGGAGGGCACTTGCTGTGATGAGCACTGGGTACAGTATGGAAGTGTTGAATCACTATATTGTACATCTGAAACTAATATAACACTGTATGTTAACTAACTGGAATTAAAATAAAAACTTTAAAAAAATAAAAGGAAACAATCCCATTTGCAATGACACCAAAAAGAATACCTAGGAATAAATTTAACCAAGAAGGTGAAGACCTGTACACTAAAAACTGTAAGACATTGATGAAAGAAATGGAAGAAAACACACATAAATGGAAAGATATTCCTCCATGCTCATGTACTGGAAGAATTAATATTGTTAAAATGTCCATAGTACCCAAAGCAATCTATATACTCAATGCAATCCCTATCAAAATACCAGTGGCATATATATATATATATATATATATATATATATATATATATATATATCTTTTCAAATCAGTGTTTTTGTTTTCTTCTTATAGAAACGCAGTAGTGGATTTGCTGGATCATATGGTATTTCTATTCTAAATTTTTGGAGGAAACCCCATACTGTTTTCCATAGTATCTACATCCACAAAACTAGAACAAATAATTCTTTTCTTATATTATTTGTTTATTTATTTATTTATTTTATAGCAAGAGCACACGTGCACATGCGCAAGCATGGGGAGGGGCAGAGGGAGAGGCAGAGAATCCCAAACAGACTCCCTGTTGAGCACAGAGTGCAATGCGGGCTCCATCTCATGACCTATGAGATCATGACCTGAGCTGAAACCAAGAGTCCGATGCTTAACCAGCTGAGCCACCCAGGCACCCCTAAAGCAAATAATTCTTCAATTTATGTAGTACCACAAAGACCCTGAATTGCCAAAACAATCTTAAGAAAGAAAAACAAAGCTGGAGGTATCATGCTTCCTGATTTCAGAATATACTATAAAGTTATAGTAATCACAACAGTGAGATACTGGTGTAAAAAACAGACATATAGATCAACGGAACAAAATAGATAGCCTGGAAATAAACATATGCATATATGGTCAATTAATTTATGACAAAGGGGCAAAAATATACAATGGAGAAAGGATGGTCTCTTCAATAAATGGTGTTGGGAAAACTGTACAGCCACATGCGAAGGAATGAAACAAGATCACTATCTTACACCATACGCAAAAATTAATTCAAAATGGATTAAAAACTTGAATGTAAGACCTGAAAACATAAAACTCCTACAAGAAACTATAAGCTCCTTGATATCAGTCTTAACAATCCTTTTTTGGATCTGACTCCAAGGGCAAGGGAAACAAAGATGAAAATAAGCACATGGGACTACATCAAATTAAAAGCTTCTGCACAGTGAAAGAAACCATCAACAGAATGAGAAGGCAACCTACTAAATGGGAGAAGATATTTACAAATCATAAACCAATAATGGGTTAATATCCAAAATATATAAAGAACTCATAGGACTCAATAATAAAAAACAAATAATCTAATTTAAAAATGGGCAGAGGATCTGAATAAACAATTTTCAAGGAAGACATACAGATAGCCAACAGACACATGAAAAGATGCTCAACATCACTCATCACCAAGGAAATGCAAATCAAAACCACAATAAGATATCACCTCACACCCTTTGGAATGGCTATTTTCAAAAAGACAAGAAATAAGAATATTGGCAAGGATATGAAGAAAAGGGAATCCCTGTACACTGTTAATGGGAATGTAAATTGATGTAGACACTATGTAAAACAGTATGGGATTTCTTACAAAAATTTAAAATGGAAATACCATATCATCCAGCAAATCCACTACTGGGTTTCTATCAGAAGAAAACAAAAACACCGATTTGAAAAGATATATGCACCCCTAGGTTCATTGCAGCATTATTTACAATAGCCAAGATATGGAAACAGTCTAAGTTTCCATTGAAGGACAAATGGATAAAGGTGTGTGTGTGTGTGTGTGTGTGTACAAAAAATGAAATGCTACTCAGCCATAAAAAGAGTGAAATCTTGCATTTGTGACAACATGGAAAGACCTTGAGGGTATTATGCTAAGTGAAATAGGTTTAGACAGAAAAGGCTAATACGGCATGATTTCACTTCCATAGGGAATCTAAGAACAAAACAAACAAAACAAAACACAACCCAGACTCATAGATACCGAGCACAGATTGGTGCTCGCCGGAGGAGAGGGGCTTGGGACAGAGGCGAAATGGGTGAAGGGGATCAAATGTACGAACCTCAATTATAAAACAGTCATGAGATGTAATGTGCAGCATGGGCAGCATGGGGACTATAGTCAATAATATTGTATTAACTTTGTATAGTGGCAGATGGTGGCTAGACTTATTGTGGTGATCAGTTCACCATGTACGCAAGTGTCAAATCACTATGCTGTACACCTGAAACTAATATAATATTGTGTGTCAATTATACCTTAATAAAAAAAGGAGTTTTAAAGTAAGTTAAGGCTTGGAAGCATCACAGATTCTGAAAATCTCTTGATATAGAGCTCTACTCAAAAGAAAAACAGGAGATGGGGCACCTGGGTGGCCCAGTCATTAAGCATCTGCCTTCGGCTCAGGTCATGAGCCCAGGGTCCTGGGATCAAGCTCTGCATCAGGCTCCCTGCTCAGCGGGAAGCCTGCTTCTCCCTCTCCTACTCCCCCTGCTTGTGTTCCCTCTCTCACTCTGTCTCTCTCTGTCAAATAAATAAATAAAATCTTAAAAAAAAAAGAAAAGAAAAACAGTAGAAACCTGTGCTTATGAACTGGCTTTTAAAAAGTGGTAATATTGGGCGCCTGGGTGGCTCAGTTGGTTGGGCGACTGCCTTCGGCTCAGGTCATGATCCTGGAGTCCCGGGATTGAGTCCCGCGTCGGGCTCCCTGCTCAGCGGGGAGTCTGCTTCTCCCTCTAACCCTCCCCCCTCTCATGTGTTCTCTCTCTCTCATTCTCGCTCTCTTAAATAAATAAATAAATCTTAAAAAAATTAAAAAAATAAAAAGTGGTGATATTGTATATCTGCATTCATAGCAGTATTATTCACAACAGCTAAAACATGGGAGCAACCCAAGTGTCCATCAATGGATGAATGCATAAGCAAAACGTGATATATACATGCAATGGACTATTATTCAACCTGGAAAAGGAAGGAAATCCTGTAATATGCTACAACATATGCTAAATGAAATACACCAGTCACAAGCGGACAACTACTACATGATTCTACTTACATTAGGTACTTAGAGTCGTCAAATTCGTAAAGACAGAAAGTAGAATGGTGATTGCCAGGGCCTGGGGGGAGGGGGACTGGGCTGTTTCAGTTTTGCAAGATGAAAAGAATTATGGGAGTGACTTGTAGTGATGGCTGCGCAACAATGTGATTGTATTTAATAGCACCGAACTGTACGCCCAAAGATGGTTAAGGTGGTACATTTTATGTTATGTATATTTTGCCACAATAAAACAAGAAAAAAAAAACCGAAAGAAAGTGATTATTAATTTTTTTTTTCGGATTTGAGACTCCAGAGAGTCACAGGCTCTGTCTCCAATAAAAGGTCTGTCTATACAAACTTTTCTATTCAATTCCAGAGGATCCGCTCCTCCCCCTCACCACCACCCCCAGAAAACCATCTGTGGGGCTCTTGGGAATCCAGAGATCCCAGGCTAAGAACCGCTGCTTTAAAATAACCTCTCAAATTCCACTTTCTCTGCTGATATCAGAGTTAACAAATCTGCAACCCCAGCCAGGGAAGAGATAGATGCTTGCATTTTGTTGCCTTTCTTCACAAAGATCTTTTCTTTCCCTCAGACTAGGACCGAGAGATTAACTGTAACATTTTCAAGAACAAATAGTACTTTCAATGCTTTTCTGGAGTTTCAGCCACACCCTCAGACACTTTACAAATGCAGAAGAAAAAACAGAGGGCCCCAGAGGGAGCGAGGGATTTCTCCCAGGACTGGGGGTGTCCCCACCATCCCAGAGCCTATGCAGCCAGCATTTCTGCATAACCCTTTTGGGACTGACTCGTCATGAGACACTCTCCAGCTAGCAACTGTTCAGCAAATGTCCTCTCCTGGAGAAGCAGAACTTTCAGAGTTTAAATGGCTCACGATTTCCATTCTGGGAGCCTGCACTAGCAAGAAAGAGTGCGAAACGCCCTATGGCACCAACAGTGGCCACTTTGTTTATTGTTTTGCCACATGAGAGGGAAGGGGAGAAGTGGGCTGATGTAAGAGAATGAGAATGCAGTGGAAGATTTGCTTTTAAGCATATAAAACCCTGCCTACACCATTAAGACCAAAAAAAGATATTTTGTCTGTCTTCACAGAGTCCACACTAATCATCCAAACAAAGCCACCTTTCTTCATCAACCCTTGGCCATGACAGTACTTAAGTTATAATTTTTCTGTGTCTTTAACCCTTAAACAGTTAAGCTCTTCTGGAAGCAAAGTTGCCTAACTCCCCCTCCCTGTTTTAGGTTTGGACGGCAATATCACAACCCAAGACAAAGTGGAGCGATTAATGGGGGGGGAGGGCTGTTGGACGGATTATTTCTAGTGAATGTCAAAATGCAGTTCTTCAGTAAATAGGAAAGCCAGAAAATGTGTAACATGAAACTAGACAAAAGGCCCAGTGGAATGGTTCAAGGCAACTCTTCCCACCTCCTGCTACACACCCACACCCACACCCCCCCACACACACAGTGAAGGAGTGGTTTCAATTTTGTCCAGGCAAATAGAAATGAGAATAAATTTTAATCACAGCAAAAACCTCTCCCAAATAAAACTCAAAAATAATCAGGCAAAACAAAGTCCCCAGTATCTCCTTGTATCTCCCAAGGGACTTTCCCTTACTTTTCCTCTCCCGCATGAATCCTCCAGGAAATCCGTTCACAGTGTCAAAGCGACAGGTTGTCAATGTCTCAGAGTGCCTTCAAATCGATGAATGAAGGGACTCCTGAGCACCTCAAGCCCCACAACGTTGTACCGTTGTTTTAGGGAAACTAGTACCTTCTTTTTTGAAATCTTTGCCTGCAGAAGATCAATTCAATTTTGTTCAGCTTGGTGAAATAAAAGACATTAAAAAATTTGTGTAAGCCCTCAGACAAGACACTTTAGAACATGAGCCTGCCTCCATGGAGATAAACACACAATGAATACAGTCAGTGCCCACAGACTGGTAGAAAATGGATAGCTTCAAACTCCCTTTGTGCTGTTATCAAGGGGCATCACCCCTGCACTCTAGGAGGGTAGACACAGCCCATAAAATATATCCTTTCCTTTAGAAATAGGCACTTCAAGTCCCAAGACGGCCAAATAAAACCTTTCAGGACTGCCCACAACTTCTAGTCTCATACTGACTTATCGTACCTCTCTGTCCAACCTGAATTATATTTAAAATCTGATTCTAAAGTACGTTTACAATTCTACCCAGCTCAACCACCACAGAACACAGCTGTCCTGTGTGCTCCACAATGTTGCCCTTTGGCTCCGAGGCAAATGTTGCCCCATCAAGTGCACTTGACTGGAGTGAGAGACCCCCGCACCCCTGCCAAGTGTCCCATGGTGAACAGAAATGAAGTGCTGATTTTCTCCTATCCCCACAATGATTTCCTGTGTAATGGAATCACATATTTCAAAATGCAAACACCTACACCCACAAAAACACCTTCTCAGTCTCTAAGCCTTATGAAAATGACAAGAGAGAAATGGGGTTGATTTCATACAAAACACCCTGAAATTTGTAAATCCAAAGAACTGTTTTCCATTACTTTGGGATAAAATGGGCTTTTCTAAAACAACTCTGTTTTGGACAAAATATTCAAAATATGATGAAGGCATGTCTTTGGGAGTGAAAGAGTGAACTGATACACAGTCTGGTCACTTATAAGTCAAAGCTCATTTTTTTAAAACCCATAACAGATCTAACTTAATTGTCCACTTTATCCACCCTATTTCACTCCAGATGATGTTTATCTACTTCCAAAAAGTAGGCCTATCTTCAAAGAAAGAAGATTGGCTCCGTTTAAGATTTTTCAAACAATTTGCCATTGAGCTATCTATACTACCGAGCAAGACGGTAATTGGTAGAATGAGTATATGACTTCCACGATGCTTTTTAAACAAATAACTCTGATTATTTGAAAGGTCATTTGGCATATATATTACAGATTTTACCTGGTAAGTCCCTCTTTTTTTTTTTTTTGATGTATGTGTGCGCACTTCAGAGGAATCAATAACTGGTCTAGCCAGTTGAGTCCACCATAGCAAATAATGGTAGGACAGCTAAGGCCTGCATATCTGCTAAAAATTCAACAGCATAACCGTTTAAGTAGGTAGTGGAATCAACTAGGATGCTGGGTAAAATGTAGACTCCTGGGACTATTCCTGGAGATTTCAATTCTATAGGGCTGGAGTGGGGCCCAGGAGCCTCCAGTGTGATTCTGAGGCAGATCGGTCCAGGCACCACGCAGTTGATTAAACTTCCATCGGTCTCACTGCACAGGATACCTGGTTCTATGTTCTGCAGTTTCAAGCAGATGCCTGTGTTAGTAAATGCTAAGGAATTAGGTCACCTACTCCTAGCAGCTAGGGTAGGGATGGCCTCACTGCCTATATGCTTGATGACGCTCCATTTGGGGGAAAATTTGTCTTCAACTCAGTCATTCCATATGCTGGGCTAGATACCTGGTATAATCTTCTCCTCTCCCCCACCCCCTTCATCCCTGCCAATCTCCTTATGGGAAGGGCTTTCACCAGAGGGCATCTGGAGGTCCTGAACATCTTTGCTCACATTGCCCCCAGAACACACAGGTGGTGCAGAGTGACCTGCATTCTCTCTCCCATCTGGCAGCCTGGATGCCAACAGGCCCATCCACCTGTCCTTCCAAATGCCTTCATGCTCTAGGTAGTGGTTCTCAACCTTGGCCACATTGGGGAAACACCGGGGAGCTTTAACAAATCCTGAAGACAGGGTCTCATCTCCAGACTGTTTTAATTGGGGCAGGGTGGGGCTTGGAGACTGGGAGTTTGAAAAACTCCCTCAAGTGTTTCTAACAGAGCTAAAGTTGAGAGTCTCTTAACGGCGGCAGTTGGCCTGCCTTTCCTATAAAAGGCCAGATAGTAAAACCGCTAGGCTCTGCTGGCCGTATCTCTGTCACAACTGCTCAGCTCGGCAGCTGTAGCTAGGAAGACAGCCACAGACAATATACAAATGAATGGGCATGATCGTGTGATGGTAACACTTAGGGACCCTGAAATCTGAATTTCATATAATTTTTTTCATGTGTCGTGAAATAGTCTTCTTTTAATTGTTTCCTGAACCATTTAAAAAGGTCAAAACCGTTCTTGGGTCACAAGGTGGCAGAATCAAAATCAGGCAGTAGGCTGAATTAGGCCCTCAGGCTGTGGTTTGCTGACCCTTCTGGAGCAAACCAAAAATGAATGTTAGAGCCTTTGGGGTCATGGTCAGCTATGGGACACCGATTAGGGCACAACCTTTTAATCTTTACAGAGATTATTTATATAGCTTTTGGACTTGGTCTTATTCCATTTCTTGGTACAGGAAGCTGGGTTTTATAAGAGGTGGGTCTTCTGTGTAAATATAAGAATTATGGAACTCCTTTTACAAACTGTGAATTATCATCTTCCATTCTTTGTCCCTCCTACCGGCGCTCAGTGGAGAAATTCTTTTTTGTTTTGTTTTAATATCCATTTAATATCCACTAACCTTCATTAAGTGATGCCATGTGCATTATCCAGTGCAAAGTACATGAAGGAATACAAAAGTAAATGCAAGTGCAAAATTATAGTAAATGTTAAGGGCTTTAATTTGTCTCTAACTCCTCTTCCAGATGATAACAATCTGGATAAAGGCTGGTTCAGTGGGCCTGCAAGCAGACAGCAAAAGTTCCAAAAGTAGATCCCTCACAAATTCTGTGACCCTGAGCAAGGTAGGGCTTTATCCTTATAATGTCTGTCTGCTTTAAGAAATGGGTCTAACCTGCTTTCTACAATGCCTAGTACCCAGCAGAGTACTCTCTGCGTTATAACTGGGGTGCTATAGATAATATGTTGGAGAAGAGGTCCAATCATGTCTGTTATGCAACTTAGTAAAGGACAGTACATGTTTCTGTCAAGGCAGAATGCGTAAATGTGGCACCGAATCCCAGTGCGATCCCTTTTCCCAACTCCCCCTTCTGCAGAGAGATATTCATCGCCCCTATTGCCAGAGTGTTCACTGCTAATGGCTCAAGGCTAAGTTCCTTCCCCAGAAAATGTCTCCTCCTTAAGGCAATTGCTTTGCCCACAGATACGTCCCCTCTCCAGAGATAGCAGGCGTCCAATGACAGGTCAGTATGAAGTTCCAAGACCTGGTCTCTTTGCCCATGGGATCTGCTCAGGCCTTTGGTGAGATGGTATCGCTGGTCAAGCTCCCCCTCTGCCCGGTCCTGCATCCCTCACTCCCTCACGTGTTGCTCCTGAGAGCCCACCCAGCAAGCCTCTGCATTTAACTCTCTACGCCAGAGTCTGTTTATACATCCAGCCTCCGCCCTGCTCATGAGCTGCTGCCAGAATGATGCCACCTGACATTGGCATACACATTTAAATAAAGGATGTCTTTTTTTTTTAATAATCTTGTTGTCACAGATGAGATTGGAAAGAAATTATTTTCAGAGAAATTCTCATTAGTGGCTCAGATAATCTGGATCAAAAAGATCCACCCCCGTATCGTTCAATCATATGTGAAAGCACCCATGCTCTCACGAGCTACACCTCATGTTTAATTAAAGGGGTCAGAGCTGCACGTTTACTCTGTGAGGCAATTCGCAGTTTTCCTATGGAGAATACCAATAGGGCACGGAACAAGTCTGCCTGGCAGGTGGAGAGATGCACCAACTGTCCTGCATTTCCTTTGGCCA
Organism: Zalophus californianus; assembly: GCF_009762305.2. Lineage (NCBI taxonomy): Eukaryota > Metazoa > Chordata > Mammalia > Carnivora > Otariidae > Zalophus > Zalophus californianus. Next base: position 90,354,666 of record NC_045600.1, read on the forward strand.
CAAAGCTCTCTTTTTATCAAAGATAGGACTCCTTCATGCAGAGATTAGTTTTTAATGAATTTTGAGTGCCTTCCATCTGGCTCACTCTTCCTAAAAGGAACTGCATCATTGACTTTTCCAGCTATATATACACAGACATAGAGCAAAATTAGAACTCGCTGCTCTGGCAATCCCCAGGCTTTGCCCTTTTCTTAAAAATGAAAACAGAACAACAGTAAAAACCTCCAGATGCTTTGGGGGAATTTTCTGGAGAACCGCCTTTAAAAATGAAGGGGTTTCCATATGATCCATGGCCCAACTGTAAACCTCATTTCGAAACCACAGGACACGCTTCCCTTATACCCGTGGTTCTCAAAGGGTGGTTCCCGGACCAGCAGCATTAGCAAAACCTGGGAAGTTGATAGGCATGCAAATTCTTAAATCAAAAACTCTAGGAGTGGAGTACAACATTCTGTGTTTCAACAAGGCCTCCAAGTAACTGATTCCCTTGCATGCTAAAGTTTGAGAACCACCGTCTGACACAATCTTTATTTTTCCTTAGTAGAGATTGGAAAACATCACTAAAAGCATCCTCACCTACAAATCTATGAGTATCATTATGAAGGCCCTTCCAGAGAGAACTCACAAATAAGGCACCTGGCATATTGAACCCATGCCAAATTCCAAACTGAGGACTCAACATTTCTTTACTCTGTCACTTCTGGCTTTCAGCATTTCCCTGAGCTTTGTTCTTTAAAGCTCTCTCATTTTGATGAAGGGAAGTACGCAAGATTCAGGCAGATCTGGTTTCTGGTTCTACCACTTACTAACTTGCTAAGTGACCATGGTGGGTTCCATAATTTCTCTAAGTCTCGGTATCCTCATGGGCAAAAAAAGATTAATAGTGATATCTCTCTTACAAATGTTAACTTTTGTGATGATGACAATGCTGATGATGGTAGCTATTACTTAATCATAAACTACTCTATAGACTGCTTGCTAATAGTTGAAACTAGAAAGAGGCTGAAGCCAGTTCCATAGGGATTGAGAAATCTTTCTCTTCATCTGAATCAACTCCTTGAGCCCCAAGGGTCTTTGAACCAAACCACTGAGTATCTTCAGTGAATTTATTTTTATTCCTTTGTTTAGCAATATTTATGAATGATGTCCATGTGTCAGGCACTCTGCCTTAGAGCTAGGGGCCTGACCCAATTGTCTGAGTTCCTCATTCTGGAATCTGACCTCGTTTAGGATGCCAGATTCCATGTTGGTAGATTCTCTAGGTCTTTTCTGCTTTTCTCTGACTACCAGCAGTGACCACGGAGGCTTCAAGACCTCCAGAGTCACCTCAAGATCTGTGATCAAGGCCTGAGAAGACCTGAAACCTCTCTCTTAACCAATAAATATTTATTGATCCAACTATATCTTGGGCACTGTGGCTTTGAAACCTGGTCCAGGGCTATGGACCAGGCTTCCACAAGAACCTTCAAACCCAAAGATGACGGATGATGGAGCTCTTATGATTAGTCTATTGAAGTAGAACCATAGGAGACCCAACCCCTTCCAGGCCAGCCACAGTCAGGGATGAAGTCTGAGCTTTTTCAAGAGGATTCCATGAAGCTATAGCCTTGGTGTTTCTAGGAACACTGGTTCAAAAGCCTATTCTACTTGCACTGTTAAATGATTCAGACCAGTGTGTCTGTCAAAATCAAAATTAGAAATCTATTCTCTTGCTCCTGAAGAACATTTGCACTGACTATAATTGAGAATGCTTGGGTTGCTACAAATTCAGTTCTGACTTCTATAGGAAACCAAAAAGGGCTACAGAAGGGAGATACTCAAATGCCTTCTCATCTGGCTCTGCACAGTAAAGGAGGCCTGGGGGAAAAAATCACTGGAGAAAGCTATTTAACTCAACAATTGGAGTTTAAAACACTGGGGTCTCCCCAAAATGCCTAGGCTTTAACATTCATGCATTTTAAGCTCTGAATTAATTTGTTCTTCCTCAAAACACATGAGGCCATCCTCTACCATCCCTACTTAGACATGGGCAGCTAAACATTCTCGCTTGGCTCAGTAAATGTGTACATACGACATTTTTGGAGAGTGTGTGCTTGTGTGTGGATGTGTTTGTGTGATAATATCTACCTACCTGTAAGTTGCTATATTTATCATATGGATAAATTAGCAGGCCCTGATTTTAGCTGCAACATATTTTTAGAAACCACTTCATAAAGTGAATCACATTTCCCATGGAAAAGATGCTATAGTTGGGAGTTTCATTCCTGACCAAAGACTCCTCCGCAAATAAAATATAGATACTGTAAACAACTTGTCACGGAACAAAAATAATGACCATTTTACAAACCTCTATAAATATCTGAAGCATTAAAACACTGCCCTTGATGAGCACTGGGTGTTATATGCAACTAATGAATCGTTGAACACTACATCAAAAACTAATGATGTACTATATGCTGGCTAACAGAACATAATAAAAAAAAAATTCCAAAAAAGCCCCCACTGCCCTAAGTCATATAAAAGGGAAATAAACATATACAATACCTATACATGTAGTCTCCAAGTTTCTGTCACCCCACAAAAATGCAGCTCAATTGAATTATGTTCTAAAATTAATGTGCTAGCCATTAATAACACGAAACATTTGATTAACAATTTAGCAAACTTTGGACTTGAGTGCAGCATTTTGGGGATGATTTAAATAGTGCCAATCTTTGTTGTTGTGTCCAAGGAAATTGATCTAATGTCTTCTCTTCCCTATGAGGTCGAAATCTATGATTCATTGCATCTACTACCTCCATTTCATAAGCCTCTTTCTCCTCCTGCTTTTTCTGCTCTTCTCCCTCCTCAGCCACTCCACTTCCCCATATATGATTATTACAGAAGCATTATATTTTCACAATGCAACTCTGTCCTGGCCAAAGATGATTAGTGCAGGATTAGGTCCCAATCACTGTCTCCCCTGGGAGTCTGATATCTGGAACTGAGAGAACCAGAGATGGGGAATCTCTGGAGTCCTCTTGCTGGGGCCTCGGGACCCCAGACCCTGTCCTTCTACTGGTTTGTTCATTGTTTTCCAGGTTCCATGAGCTGCCCCAATATCCTTTCAGGAAACCCCCCTTTTGGATTAAGCTAGGCAAAGTCATTTTCTGTTATTTAAAGCAAAAGGACTCTTCATTAATATACCTATGACAAGTAGACGCACTTAAAATGATTTCTTCTACCTGAAAGCTCAGGTCAATGCAAGTACTACTCATACTTCGCAACCTAGAAAATGTGCACAGCAAATGACAAAAACACCTAACAAATCAATAAGCATATATACTTTGACTTTAGGTATTAAACATATGACAGGAAAACCCTTATACCAAACTGTTCCTCTTGATTATCTCCATTGAGTTGTCTCGTTTTTTTCTTTTATTTTGCCCTACTTTCCGGTTCCCACTATAAGTCAGACTTACTTTTTGTAATCAGAAAAAAAAATGTTTTTTACTGTCAATAGTGAAAAAAATGTTAAGAATGAGATGTCCCACAGGATTGACATCGGTGATGATAATCATAGCCGTGCTGTTGTTCTCTCACTTCGTAGTGATTTTTAAAGATGACTCAGGTCTGCTGTTATTCCCTCAATGGTCCCCCACCACCTTAGTCTATTCATGGCTAAAAGAGCAGGTCCTTAGCGTCAAAGCAATGTCCACTAGGAAACATTAAGTACTGTAGGAGATGGAGTGAGAGTACTTGGGTTTGAGCCCCAGCAAAAGAACTGTGTGGGCTTGGGATGGTCACTTACCTTCTCTGAGCCTCAGCCTCCCCTGCTTTAAAACAGGGAATTACAGCACCCCCCTCTTGGGGGTTTGTGCAGTTCAAAAGGGACCACGGATGCAACAGCTCTGTGCCGTGGGAAACAAACATTAGCTCTTGGTATCTACTCTCACCTCCTGTCCTCCAGCAGCCCTCTCAGCCAGTGTGGCTTTTGGTTGGGCTTCTTTGTCAAGAAATTAGAAGAAGCCACTCTGCCCTCCTTACCAAATTCTCTTGGCTGAGGACCTGCTGGAAACTCAGACCCTGAAGCTTCAATTATCCTTCTCCTACCGGCTTTCAACAAAATAATATTCACTTATACAATACTGGAGCCTCCCAAAATATAACTCATCTATCTAGTAACTATACTTTAAAAAAAATTATAGTAAAATACACATATTATAAAATTTGCCACTGTGACTGTTTTTAAGAGTATAGTTCAGTGGCATTAAGTGCATTCACCTTGTGCAACGATCACCCTATCCATCTCCAGGACTCTTCAACTTCCCAACCTGAAACTGTCCCCATTAAGCACCAACTCCCTCGCAACCACCCCAGCCCCTGGCAACCACCACTCTACTTTCTGTCTCTGGATCTGACAACTCCAGGTACTTTGTAGAAGTGAAAGCATACAGTATCTGTCCTTTGGTGACTGGCTTATTTCACTTTGTGTAGTATCTTCAAGGTTTGCTATGATCTGAATGCTTTTGTCTCCCCCAAATTTGTATGTTGCAGTCCTAATCCCCAAAGGTGCTGGTAGTAGTAGGTGGAGTCTTTGGGAGGTAATTATGTCATGAGGATTGAGCCCTCATGAATGAGATTAATGCTCTTACAAAAGAGATATCACAGAGCTCCCCAGCCCCTTTCGCAATACAGTAAGTCTGTGATTGGGAAAAGGGCCCTCACCCAACCATGCTGCCACCTTGATCTCGGACATCCAGATTCCAGAACTGTAAAAAATAAATATCTGTTGTTTATAAACTACCCAATCTGTGCTATCTTGTTACAGCAGCCCAAACAGATTAAGGCGAGGCTCATCCGTGTTGAAGCATGAGCCAATTTCCTTACTTTTTCCCTCAGCTTTATTGAGGTATCATTGGCAAATAAAACTGTCATATTTTTAAAGGGTACGGTGTGATAATTTGATACACATGGACGTTGTGAAAGGACTCCCACAATCACGCTAATTAACGCATCCATCACCTCCCATATCTAACTTTTGTGTGTGTCTCTGTGTGTGAAAATACTTAAGATCTAGTCTCAGCAAATTTCAATTATACAATACAGTATTCTCGGCCATGGTCACCACGCTCTGCATTAGATCCTCAGACCTTGATCATCTTAAAATTAAAAGCTGGCACCCTTTTACCAACATCTCCACATTTCTCCCAGCCCCCAGCCCCTGGCAACTATCCTGCTTCTATGAGTTAGACTTTCTGTCATTGTTCCACTTTTTTTTTTAAGATTCCACATATAAGGGATACCATGCAGTATTTGTCTTTCTCTGGCTTATTTCACTTAGCATAATGCCTTCCAGGTTCTTGCATGCTGTCAAATCTGACAGGATGTTCTTCTTTTTTAAAGCTAATATTCCTCTGTGTGTGTCTGTGTGTCTGTATGTGTCTCACATTTAGCTTATCTATTTGTCCATCAGTGGACACTTGGGTTGCTTCCACCTTTTGTGTATTGGGAATCATGCTGCTCTGGACATGAATGTACAAATATCTGAGTCGCTGTTTTCAAGTCATTTAGAACTACACCCAGAAGTGGAATTGCTGGATCATATGGTAATTCTATTTTTAATATTTTTAGAAACTCCCATGCTGTTTTCCCTAGTGGCTGCACCATTTAACATTGCCACCAAGAACACACACACAAGAGTTCCTAATTTCTCCACACCCTGCTAAGATTTGTTATTTTCTGTTTTTTGGATTTGTGTACTTGTGTTTTAAACAATAGTCATTCTAATGGGTGTGAAGAGCAATCTCATTGTGTGTGTTTTTTTTTAAATATTTTATTTATTTATTTGACAGAGAGAGGCACAGCGAGAGAGGGAACACAAGCAGGGGGAGTGGGAGAGGGAGAAGCAGGTCTCCCACCGAGCAGGGATCCCGATGCGGGGCTCAATCCCAGGACCCTGGGATCATGACCTGAGCCGAAGGCAGACACTTAACCACTGAGCCACCGAGGAGCTCTTCATTGTGGTTTTGATTTGCATTTCCCTAAAGATTAGTGACATTGAGCATCTTTTCATGTGCTTACGGCCCATTTGTGTGTCTTCTTTGGAGAAACGTCTATTCAAGTCCTTTGCCCAGTTTTTCATAAAGTTGTTTATTTTTTGTTGTTGTTGAGTTGTATAGGTTCTTTATATATTCTGGATATTAACCCTTTATCAAATATATGATGTGAAAATATTTTTCTTATTCTGTGGGTTGCCTTACTCCTGTTCATTCAAATAGTAACTGTGTACCTATATGTGAAAGACACTGCACTAATGACTGAGCAAAACAGTGCCATCGACTTTCCTACCCTCTCTCCCTTCATTTGACTCTGTCATGCTATCAGAACCCTTCCCAATGCTTGGAAACATTTTTTTTATTACTAGATCTTTGGAGTCTTCTAAAAGGAATTTAATTGACTATTTCATCTCAGATATCTGAGAACTGAGATCTCAGTCCCAAATAGGTTGTGAGGAACTGGGGAGCTGTGAAACTTGACACCAGAAGAGACAGTCACTGTCCATACACACACACACACACACACACACACACACACACACATACACACGGCCCAAAACCTCCAGCAAGAGCTTCCTGCCATCACGTGTGTGTGACAGGAAGTACTTCCGCTTAAATCAGTGCTTGCTGAAGAGTATTTGACTGTTAGGTTTTATTGTAACTGTTCTCACCAGCTGATAAAGGTTACAAACATTGACCCTGGAACACTGGACCCTTACTGGGGTCTTAACATTCTTTCCTGACCCATGAACAACGGCACTTGTTTTATCGAACCACGTACATTGCCTCTCAGCCAGAGTGCTTGGTTTCAAGCCTTAGCGTGATCACCATAAACTAGAACTTAAAAACTCCTGATTTGTTTTTTCTCCTTACCACTCTCCTCAGTAAATTCCTTCATCAAGGAATGTTTCCTTGCACGGCACGTTAAGAGACTCAGTCTTTTATACCCACATCTGGCAGTCTTTATTTTGTATGCCATGTGGGCTACAATCCTACTAACTCCAATGGTCTACCCAGAAGTCAACAAAGAACCCACACACCAGATTCAGTACAGTTACTCTAAGTTTTTTCTTTTTTAAGATTTATTTATTTATTTGAGAGAGAGACAGAGTGGGGGTGGGGACAGAGGGAGGAGAGAGAAATTTTAGCAGACTCTGCGCTGAGCTTGGAGCCCGAGTCGGGGCTCAATCCCACAACCCTGAGATCACAACCTGAGCAGAAACCAAGAAACGGACGCTTAACGGACTGTACCACCGGGGTGATACAGTTACTCCAAGTTTTATGCGAAGACACACCCTGATCCCTGGTTAGCTGCAACCGATCTCATTCCTCTAATCCTCAGGACATTTAGATAAATGCCAGCCTGTTTTCAAACAAATATCTTAATTTAGCCACCAAACATACAGATATTGGACCTCTACAGAATACTTTCCCTCCTTACGTTCACATGCCTTAGAAACCACAAACACAGGACTTTATGTAAATGTTCAGCTGCATGGTGGATCCGCTTTGCATCAAATGGTTGCTAACACACATCCACACACACACACACACACACAGTATGCATTTGTCTCTGAAGAACTGCCTTTAATGTCCTGTTGAAGCCAAAGAATCAAAATTTCAAGACAGTGAATTAAATCTGCAGAATCACTGTTCATTAGCAGTAATGTTTCAAACAGGAAATTAGTCCAATTACAATATCCTCTGAGTTATGATCTCTGCTTCCTCATTGCTCTACCTAGTACCAAATCACACAAATAGCCTGCTTAGTGTCTACAGCAGCAGTTCAAAAAACAACACTACTCAAGGTTTTTCTGCACCCATGGAATGGGGCAGATAAATTAATCCATGATGTGTAGCCCCTTACGATCAGCTAGAGAAGAATGAATCTGAAGCCAGGACCCTAAAAAGGGAGCATTTACCACCCACTGTCTAACAGCTCCCCATTTTCCTTCATAGGCCCCCAGGGATGGCAATCACAAGAATGAGCCAACCCACAACCAGCTGCTGCTTCCCAGCTGTCCTGGAGCCTGATAAGGGCAGATCCTGTGCTGGGTGTCTTGTGCTTAGCCTGGCTGATTTTATTACCAAATATGAGTTACAAACATAAGGCAATAAATACAGGAGGACAGAGTAGTAAGACAGCGATCTTGAGGTCCCTCCCACCAGCAGTGTGCCCTGCCCCTTGAAGGAAATGATGCTCTGTGATAAATGTGATGAACTAGATGTCCCTTCAACAGTTTCCTAAGAAGTTCTGTTCTTTTAGGGTTGAGAGTCAAGCCCTGTCCCACCAGCTCGTTATTGCGTTTACCCTGAACGGTTGTTTCTCTCTCCTTCGGTATCTGAGGCAAATTCCCACCCAGACACAAAGAGGGAGGCATCCTTAGAGAGAGAAGGAAGATTTTTTTCTTCTTTGCATGATCTGGATGCTTACTCAAAGGAGGGAAAACAGGCTAGGTTTTCGTGAGCTGAGTTATTTTTCTGTGAGTGTGTGTGCATGTGTGTGTGCGTCCTGATTTAGATGGAATGAGGTGTTTTGTTTTCTTTAGTTTTGTTTTAAAAACCAGGATAGAAACCCTTTTTAGAAAAGAGCAAATGATTATATCATCCTTAGCATGACTTTCACTTTCACTTTCTCTCATTTCCTCTTGATATTGTTTTCTAGACATTTTGAAGACAACTGTGGCTGTGAGCCTTTGTTGTCCTAATGATCCTGTTTCTCTTTTCTATCAGGAAAACTTCCTCCTTTGCCCGTTTGCATGAATACCTGGCTAATAAAAACTGAGATCTGGTCCTAAATCAGTCAAAACGATAAATGCCTGGGTGAGAATTAGTGGCAAAACAACAGTAGAAACCACCCACAGGGCTCCTTTGGGGACTAAATCTGGAGTCAAGGTGGGGGGTTGTATGATGGAAACTTTGAAAGAGGTGTGATCCAGGGAACTGCTGAGAAAGTGAATAGCCTCTTGCCCTTTTCTTTTTTCTCTGCTCTATTTGAGTACTCTCTGTGTTCTAGAAATCCTGCGCATTCAGCCCTCAAACAATTGAAGACACGAATTCTACTCCAACTTTCTTCTCTGTTTCAAATGCTGACCCACCTGTTAGATCTTAATCATGGCTCCTCCTTCATCATCAGGAATGTCCCGTTGCTGTCTCCCCATTGTCTGGAATAATGTATTAACTAATTTAGGGATGGTGAGACCATTTACCATGGGTGGGACATTAGCCTGAAATACAGTTTGTACCTACAGTGGCAATTAGATACACTAGTTTATCAGCATTCAGCCCTGATTGATTTTATGTTTATGTTTGATGGTAAAGGTAGGGAGATAGCTGTGGTCACACAAAATAAAGTTCTTTCTTTTGGAATTGTAACCAGTCCAGTGAAATCTTTCTTCTCAGATTAAGTAGGATTATGAGTTAAATGAAACTTGGTGAATATGTGAACTTTAAATTTAAAATAACTCGAAACCTGATTAAACCTGTTTTAATGATAACATCCAAGACAGTTGGTAACAACACAACTTGAAAAGTGGCCAAATGTCAAAATACATGGAAGTTGAGAGGAGAGAGGAGAATGAGATAAAGACGGAAAAATTAAAAGAGAAGGAAGCAAAGTAGATATTTGGGAAACAGGGTAGGAATTAGAGATTTCAGAGAAATCCTTGAGCTTGCACAACTCTGCCCAGAGCACAATGTGCCATACCTGAATCATACATGGACAAATCTATAAGGAATAACATCCAGATACCATGCCAGGCACCTCCCCTTGGGTGTGTACATTAGTTATAAACTGAATCTTCATGGCATAGAAAAAATAATCTTTTACCATTTACTAAACAATAGGACACTACAGACTTCCAAGTTCACAAAGATTTAAAAAAATCGATACTAAAAATAAAAGATACTACATGGCTGAGAGAGAATATCTAGTCAGTTCTTCTGCAGAATGATTTAGCAATACACATCAAATGCCTTCAAAACAGTTATATTGTTTGGTCTTGTTCAAAATCTTGAGGACATTGTATTAAATGAAATAAATCAGTCACAAAAGGACAAATACTACATGATTCCACTTACAAGGGGTATCCAGAGTAGTCAAATTTATAGACACATAAAGTAGAATGTGGTTGCCATGGGCTGAAGGAGGAGGGTATGAGGAGTTATTATTTATTTATTTATTTATTTATTTATTTATTTATTTATATTTATTATTTTTAAAATATTTTATTTATTTATTTGACAGAGAGAGAGACAACAGTGAGAGAGGGAACAGAGCAGGGGGAGTGGGAGAGGGAGAAGCACAGGGAGCCCGATGCGGGGCTCGATCCCAGGACCCTGGGATCATGACCTGAGCTGAAGGCAGATGCTTAACGACTGAGCCACCCAGCCACCCCAGGAGTTATTATTTATTGAGCACAGATTTTCAATCTGGAAAGATGAGAAAGTTCTGGAGATGGGTGTAAGTAATGGCTGCACATGTACTTAATGCTACTGAACAGTATACTTAAAAATGGTAAATTTTATGTTATGCATATTGTATTACCTAAATAATAGTTTTGAATATTTAGCAACAGGGAAATGCTCAAGATGATGGAAGTAGTATCAACTATTTTCCAGATTTTCTATAAAAATCATCGTACGTTCATGTATGAAAAAAGACCGGAAAGGTATTCCAAAACACAAAATGTTGGTAGACATTATCTTCGGTGAGATTATGAGTGATTTTCTTTTTTCATACTTTTTTCTACTTTCCAAATGTTCTAAGTAACCATACAATATTTTTCTAGCTAGAAAATAACATTTAAAAGCCCAGCCCCTAGACAGATGGTAACTATACTTGTGGTGAGCACAGCATAAAGTATAGAGAAGTTGAGTCACTATGTTGTACACCTGAAACTACTGTAATATTGTGTATCAACTATACACAAATTTTTTAAAAATTTAAAAGTTTAAAAATAAAAGCGCCCCCCCCACAGCTCTATCCCCTTCCCCTGCTTTATTATTACAGTAATGGCACTTATTACTACATGAAACTATATTGTATATTTATTTGTTTCCTTGCTATAGTCTTGCTTCCCCAGCTAGAACATAAACTTCATGAGGCCAGAGGTTTCTGCATCCTCAGTTCTTGAACAGCTCCAGGCACTTAATGGGCATTCCATAAATAGCTGAGTGAAAGAAAATGAATAGATGAATGAACAGAAAATCAGTCATCCTTAGGTAAGGACAGTGGGCATTCCTTTGTCCGGTGTCCCCATTCCAGGTACCTGGCATAGCTACCTTCTTCCTCCCATCTGTAATCTGCTCAGGATTGGAGAAAGGGTTTTCTCCAGGTTAAGGATCATTGGGATGAAAATAAAACATGGACACATCCAAAGTAGGACTAATAGGGGAGAAATTCATCTAGACACCAGGTCACCTGCAGAAAAGTTGAAGGGACGGAGAATGGGAAAGAGAAAACTCAGAAGAGAAGGAATGGTGAGGAATTTGGGAAGACAGATTAGAATGCACCCTAGTGAGTCCAAAAGAGCATTTCCTAAAGTGCATTTCATGGAACCCTAGGAATACATGGGATGTTCATTTATGTTACATGAAAAAAAGAAGGATTCTGGGGCCAAACAGGTTTAGACAATCTTGAAATAGAATTTTTGAGACTGCTACACAGGACTTCTCAAGGTTTTAATATTCTCTTGTATACTGCCACTCTCCTAAAGAGCAATGTGATTCCTTTTCCCAAAACTTTGAACCACAGGAAACTTTGTCTAGGCCTACAATTTCATGGGATGAGCATGAGGAAGAGTTATCCTGTCTTCGTAATGAGAACATTCACCTTTGGAAAGGCTGGCCTGCAACCACAGATGCAGATTGGCACTGTGGCTTGTCCCTGAGACACACAGTGACACCATGTAGAAAAGATGCCCAAGGCTTCATCTTGAATCACTCACATCAACCCAGTCGTCTCACCTCATCCCCTCACCTCACAATTCTCCCAGTTACCAGTCTGGGCACATGCTTGTTCCTCTTTCCGTTCTTGCCTTGAACTTGACCTTAATGACCCATGCCTTGTATTTCTGCTTCTAATTTGTGCTTCCCCTGTGCTGGGTAAGGCTCCCTTGGTTCAATTCCATGCAACTCACTGTACACAGAGGAGGAAGACTCAGACAAGGAGCAAGCAGGTTTTATGTCTCATAAATGGGGAGAACTTGGGCTTTCTGATACAGAAAGCTCTTCCCTGGTCTTCTTTTCAGCTAATTCTTCAACAGGCCTGAGGTTCTGTAATATTCAATATCCAGGCATCCTTTTACATGCTTTTGGTACCCGGAAAACTGGCTATTTCTATGACTGCATCATCTCATCAGTTCTTATATGGAATGCAGATGTTCCACCACATAACTGGGAAGTCTTTCACATGATGAGCCCCTCATCCACGGTCACTGGGCTATGTTCTAGCTTCCAACCATAAATAAAAGCCCATGGTGACTTTGAAGGTTTGCATGAAATTCCTACAGGGAGGGAGACACTATTCTGACTTTAAACTATAGCCCGCAAATCCTCTTCCATTTTTGTTCTCTTACCTTGTAACTTGGGTTCTCATTCCAAAATCCAGTGACCTCATTGACTGCAGTACTTCAATACAGCCCATGTACTGGAATAAGAAAAAAAAAAAGAATAAGTAGGAAAAAAAAATAGCACAATGATGTTCTCATCTTCATAGTGATTTCCTGGGAAACACCTTAAGTCAGCTCCTGATATCAACTTACATTGGCACACTTAGCCTACCATTGATATTTCTCACCATTAATGGACATATGCCTTAAACCTCAGTTCAGTTATAAAACATCAGCCAGTACTCCTGGGTGGCTCAGTTGTTAAGCATCTGCCTTCGGCTCAGGTCATGATCCCAGGGTCCTGGGATTGAGCCCCGCATTGGGCTCCCTGTTCAGCGGGAAGCTTGCTTCTCCCTCTTCCATTCCCCCTGCTTGTGTTCCCTCTCTCGCTGTGTCTCTCTCTGTCAAATAAATGAATAAAATCTTTAAAAAAATAAATAAAAAAAATAAAACACAGCCAAATCCCAACTATGATATCAGGAAGGCAAGTAGCAAAGATGATGTGAGTTCATTGGTTCAGATCATGGGCTCTGGGGCCAGACTGTGTGCATCCGAATCCTGGATCTGCCACTTATTAGTAATGGAAGCTCAGCACGTTACTCAACTTCTCTGCACTTCAGTTTTGTCACTGGCAAAATGGGGGAAACAATTAGAATTGTTACGAGAGTCAAATTTTTTCACATGCGTGGAGCTCTTAGAACAGCGCCGGGTCCGTGCATGTGCTCCAATGGTATGTGAGGCAAATAATACAGAGACCAGTGAAGCTTCTAAGAAGATAAAACAAGCATATAACTGCTAAATACAGAATTTAGTCATATAAGAAGATCTTACTTTTTCACAAGATCATTTACTAACAGGGTTCAAGAAAGGAAAAAAGAGTCATGTCCTATGCCAGGAATTAGTAAATTTCCCTTGAACATGGAGTATTAGAAGAGGAATTGTGCTTTATAAGCGAAAAGACAGTTTATATTTAATGTGGGAACCATGGCGGGCTGCCGATACCAGAGCGATGTGGTTGGTCTGTGTGTGAGAAGCCTTATGTCAGCAGCAGTATGGAGGTGGGTTATTGGTGAGGGGAAAAGTGAGGATGTTCCTGTCGAGGGGGAAGTAATGAGAGCCCACACCGAGGAGAGATGGCGGCAGTAGGAAGGAGGGGACTAATTCAAGTGACATCATGGAAATAGATACTACATGATTCGGCAGTTGATTTGATCTAGAGAATAAGAGACAAGGATGAGTCAAGGATGACTCAGATGTTTCCAGCCAGGGTAGCAGAGGGAACAGTGATTCCATTAACAGAAACAGGAAAACCAGGAGAGGGGAAGATGATGAGTTGGTTTGGGACCTGCTGACTGAACGACATTGGTGGGGTATCCAGGAAATGACAAGCCTGCGTTGAAAATTGGATTCTGGAATGGTGGAGAAGAATTAAGCCTAGGGATGCAGACTTAGTAGTCTTCTGTGTAGCTTTGCCAAGCGAGGCTGTGGGAGTAAATCCTCTTAGCAGAGCCTTAGCTGACGAGGGAGAGTGTTTCTCTGAGAATGAGTTCGGAAATGTTATGAGAGCCAAGCGGTCTGATTGAAAGTTATCTGTCAGCTCCTTGGAAATTATATGCTTCCTGTTTAGCTTTCCTCTGGAAGCCTTCCAGCCTCCCTCTGCTTGGAAATGGCAAAAGCACCGCGGAAAGATGGCAGGATCCAGAGGGTGCCTCCCCAGACACTTCTTATAGTACTTCTGAGCACATTCTGTAGATTTAGCATCCTAACGGCAAGTCAGCCTACCAAATGTTGCCTAGAGCCTAGTACTGGGAGAGCACGCTGGCCAGGACAATCACCTGACAATTCTCAGCCAGATTCGTTTGTCACACTCCTCTTGGGTCTCTAGTATTGACACACAAAAAATTTTTTGAACACTTTATACCATCCCAATCATGCTTAACTTCCCAAGGTTAAGACATAACTGGGAAAGTGAGTGATGTCTAGACAGTTCTGTTCAATAATCCATAAGACTTATTAGGAAAGAAAATCTAGATTTAGGGGATGTGGTAGAAAGCTCATCTCAGAACTATCAGGAAAGGAGATTCCAAGGGTCCAAGTTTCATGCTGAGGTGCATTAAAAAGATTGTTTTCATATCCTCACTGGCTACTCCAGCTTCTCCTGCCTTCAGTATCTTCTCTCATTTCAGGACTTAGCTCCTGCTCCTCTATTTCCTGCACCCCTCATCCTGGAAAGAATGAACTCCCCACACAGTTGGGGTACAGGCTACTCCTCTAATTCCTGCAGGAGGCTTTGTCAGCACCAAGGGGAGTGTTATCTTTCCCTTCAGCGGTAAATCATCAAGTTAAGATGACAATGATCCTAACCAGCCCATCAAGGCACACTTTTTGAAAATGTAAACAAACACCTACATTTTTCCACCTACATTTTCTGCCAGATTGATTTTTCAAAAATGTCCCTCCATTCTGGAACCCCCTGGTATTTATTATCAAAACAAACATGTTATTATAAACATGTTATTATAAACCCCCAGACCCTGTGTTTTCTGGCCCCTGCTTACCCCCCAACTTCATCTGTGTCATTCTCCCCCTATACACGTCGCTGACACATTGATCTTCTCTCTCTTCCTCAAGTACACCCAACTCTTTCCAAACACAGGGCCTTTGCACTTGCCCTTTCCCCTCTCCCCTTCTGTCTTGCTCTTCTGCCATCTCTTTCCAGGACTGACTTCTTCTCGTCCTGTAGGTTTTAATTTAAATATCACTGCCTCCTGTCAACCTTCATCACAGCCCTCACTGGTCACCTTCGTGCCACTGATGATCAGGTCTACTTGTTGGCTTGCTTGTTTATTGCTTGTCTTCATTCCCTTGACTGTAAACATTATAATCAATGCTGTATTCCCAGCACCTGGGGTGGTGCTTGGGACATGCTGGTACTCAATAAATACTAGTTGGAAGAATGAATAAAGCTTCTATTGTTCAACTCCAACAGTGTCTTTAAAATGAGCAGAGGGAGAGAAGAGATGGAGGGATGTGAAGGTTTGACTGGTCCCTCATCCTGAGGGATAAATGAGGCATACAGGAGAAATGAGGACTCAGAAGTAGACTCAGAAACTATAAACCAGGATGATACCTTTGGAAGACTTTTGGATTTCTCTGTCATTTCCTCTGTTTGTTATTTTTGTTAGTTCCCATCTTAGAGATTGGCAACAAACAATCTAAATGGAAGAGGTTTTGTAGTGAAGTGGGAGGCTGGGGAGAATGTGTCCTCCTCAGGCAGTCTAGCGGCAGTAGGTGGGGAGAGCCCTGGATGATAAAGTTGATGGTGCAGACTTTAACAGGAAGGGAGAGCAGGCTGCATATCTGACAGGAATGGGGAAAGAGGCAAACAGAGTCAGTTGGACAGAGACGCTCCAAGGCCAATGAGGCTCAACACCCACGTGAGGAAGAGTGTCAAAGTGGGGGCAATTTTCAGTCCAGTGTGGTGAATCACCAATGGTGGAATTTGGGTTATCAGTAAGGAAAGAGGTTTTTAGTGGAGAGACAGAGAACAGGAAGAGAGAGACTCTTCCAAGGCTTTGCTCTTAATCACACTTCATGGCAATAACCACCTCATCTGCTTCTTCTAAGACAGATCCAGGCATTGCTTCCGATCCCCTTTTCCTTCATTGAAACCTCTATTTTGCTCCAGACACTCGACTGCCATCAATGGCACAGGTGACACCTTCTGCCAGCCTCATTGTGATAAACCAAAGTTTCTGAAGAAATGTGAGTCATGCCTGAGGTGTTATGACAATGAGTACATTTCCCTTTCCACTGTGGGCATGTGTTGAGAAAGCCACTCTGAGCAAAAGGAAGGGAGGGAATCGGTGCCTGATTTTTCACAATTATCCTGAAGCCTGGAATGGACTTTGGACTTGGTCTTCCCATTAACTCACAGAGTCCATTTCACTCAGAAACCATTGCTATGAGGAAACAGGGAGAGGGCAGTGCATAAAAATAATCCGTCCACTTCTTTGTTTAGGTACCTGATGACCACATAAGCAGACAGGGGTTGAACGTCAATGCCTGAGGAAGGAGAAATTTGGTTTGTTGATTTAGGTATAAACTGGGAATGACAATACCTCTTACTCATTTATTAAATGTGGATCTGAATAAGATATGGTCTCTGTTCTTAAGAAACCCAGCCTCAGAGGCACCTGGGTGGCTCTGTCGGTTAAGCATCCGACCCTTGATCTCAGCTTAGGTCTCGTTCTTCTGGTCATGAGTTCAAGCCTCATGTTGGGCTCTACACTGGGCGTGGAGCCTCCATTAAAAAAAGAAGAAGCAGCAAAGAAAAGAAAGAAACCCAGGCTCATAGGATAAGAGAATCATGAAAGAGATTATTTCTTTTCTTTCTAGGAGTATAGTCATTACTGTTAATTCCATTTAATAGATGAAGATATTAAAGTCTATTAAAGGAAAATGCCTGGCTCAGTTTCATTTGTTCAGTGAGACTGAATCAGGGTTTATTCCAGAGTCTGTAGCCCATCCTGGGACTCTGTGTGTAAGCCTTGTATAACAGGAAAAGTAAAAACAGAAAGGGTCACTGAGCTGGCTCCCACTGACTCTTCCTTTGGTCTACTGAAGTGGGTAACAATGAAATGAGCCTGGGGGCCAGAGTGGTGAGAGCAGAATGAATCCAGCTTCTTCTGGGGAACACAGGAGGTGGCACACGAGACAGAAGACACTCCCTAATTCCTGACTCTGAGAGGACACCGAAGACCTTTATTAGAGGCATACACGGGTGGTGAGAAAATAGTGGAGCTCAGCAGTGCTCAGACAACCTTCCTATTCAGCACCTGACAGACAGCTTACCTAACTCCTAGCTCATGCTCTCTCTTCATGCCCCAAGGCAGCAATAATATTTTTGTACTGTCTGAGCTTCAACCACTTGCTCCCAGAGAGTGGTGAACAGCCTATTCATAGCTGTGTGTATCTTGGGCTTTGAAGAAATTACTGGGGTTTTCAGAGAGGAGGAATGATAGCTAGCTTATGAGAATTTCTCATACTGGCTCCTTTACAGAATGATTTTGACCATATTACCTAAAGAAAAAGGATATATATTCTTATATCCTCAGAAAGAATGTCCGAAGGACACATTAAGAAACTGGTAAGAAAGGTAACAGTGGTTACTTCTGGGAATGGGAGAGAGGCAAGCTTTTACTTTTTACTTTATACTTTTATATTGTTTATTTTTTAAAAATAAGTAGGTAGTATTATTATAGGGTTTAAAATTTAAATAAAGCCTACCTTAACCTCTAGGAAGCACAGTTCATTAATTATTAAGTAGGATTACCTCCTTTTTTTTCTGTGGCATACAGTATTCCTTTCTTAGAATGTGCCCGCCCCTGTGCTAGAAGTATAAGGGGATATTGTTCAAGAGAAGGCTTCAGGCAGAGGCCCTGCATTTGATAAGACAGGGAAGAATGACACTTCGAAATGATCAAAACACCGAAGAACAGTATATAATTAAGTGTGATATGACAAGGGTTTGACCTTCATGAAATAAATGTTTGACAATAGTAAAGGCCACCAACATGGCCCAAAGACACTGCAGGATTTTTCTGCCGCTTTAAATAACTTCTAGTCTTTCTCACTAAGAAAGGGAGATTGGAGGGAAGACATTGTCTTCATAATCTTGTGATGTTGTCTCCACTTCCTTTCTTTCTACTCATGCCTCAACTCACTCTAGTAGTTCTGGCCTCAAAACTCTATTGAAACTGCCTGAGCAAACCAACTACTTTATCAGGGTCTACTCGAGTGAACTGTTTTTGTTCCCGTTCACCTGCCTAGGGAATTGCCCTTGCTGACCTCTACTCACCTCCTTTTCTTTCCTCTGACCCCTCTCCCCGCTTGGCTTTCATGAAAGCATTTTTCTCTGATTCCTCATCTTCATCCTCTGACTGTTCCTTCTTAGTCTCCTTTGCTAGTTCCTTATTTTTACCCCTGTTTTCTCTTTAAACAATGGTCTCTTCTCCTCTCACCCTATACTATGCAGTCAACCCTGACTGCATCTTAGAATCACCAGGGAAGCTTAGAAAATTCTGATGTCCAAGTTCTACTCCCATTCAATAAAGTCTATCTCTAGCATGTATGCCTTCAATTATTACCTTGGTACTGATGGCACAGAGATTTTTCAACCCAAGTTCTTTTGCCTGCTACAGACCAGTGTAATCACATGAATATGCATTCCACTTGCATCGCAAATTCAGTATATCCAAATTAATTCCTCTACTTACATTTCTGATCTCAAGCAACAGTATCACCAGCCACCTAGTTACATGAGCCAGGAAACTCAACTCTTCCCCTTCTTTCAAATCCCTCACCCAATCAGGGGCCAAGCCCTGCCAATTCAAGCTCCAAGCCCTGCCAGTTCAAGCTCCAAGCCCTGCCAGTTCAAGACAGGATCTGTCCTGTCTTCCTCCCTCAACTCCACACCTGCCCCAAATTTTACCATCCTCATTTGGGCACTCTGCCTCTCAACTGCATCATATGCACGTTCAATGTACCTGAAATGAACCATTTTCATTTGGCTGGCAGTAAGCAAGAGATCAATCTCTTGGTTCAATCCTGTAGCCCCAAACCCTACTCTCCAAATTAGACTTTGACCTCAATGGCCCCAGGGAAAGGGGGCCTCCCTGTAAATACAAACAAAAACATAAGGCACTGATTCTGATCTTTGACAGTCCAAGTGCACAGATGTGGAAGATTTTAGGGACTGTCCAGTGTATTCTTTATTCTACCTGAGTTCCACCCTAGTGCTGAATTTTGAAATAACCCCCACAACAACAGAGTCTCTGGTGTCCCACCCTCTGAGTCTGCCTTTCCCAATGCAGCTAACACCTTACTGAAACTCAGGTCTGGCATGATGCGACTCCATCCTATCCTACTCCATTCCCACCTAAAAATCTTTACAGGGCCCCCAGCCGCCTCAAACTGAGCTTCTCAAACTTTATAGAACTTCAAAATCACCAGAGAAACTTAAAAAGCAGATTTTTCAAAAGCAGATTCCTGGGCTCTGAGATATTCTGTTTCAGTAGGTCTGAGTAACTGCATTTTAACAAGCACTCAGGTGGGGGTGCCTGGGTGGCTCAGTCAGTTAAGTGTCTGCCTTCAGCTCAGGTCATGATCTCAGGGTCCTGGGATCGAGTCCCTGCTGAGCAAGGAGCCTGTTTCTCCCTCTGCCTGCCTCATCCCCTGCTTGGGCTCTCTCTCTCTCTCTCTGATAAATAAATAAAATCTTTAAAAACAAAAAACAAGCACTCAGGTGATTCTGCTACAGGTGGTCCAAGAATCACACTTTAGAGAAAACACCAGTCCCCAGGAAAAGATCCAACTCTCTTAGCTTAGTGGACAAGATCCCAACTATCATCATGCAAAGGTCACTTCTTTCATGAGTCCTCTCCTCTACTCTCCCTTCCTTACCCACAGTCTTGACCACATTCCCTTTCCTAAGCCCTCCTCTGCACACTTTATGGACTACTAGCAGACCTTTTATAAAACTCTAGTTGCCTATATGGCATTTTTTATCAATGTGTATATACCTCTTTTAAAACAAAAATGGTGTCTATTTCTTCTTTGTATCCTTAGCATAGAGTCTAACTCACCAATGTTCCTGAGATGAATGAGTAAGATATGGCTTAAATAACTTTTGAGACAGCATAGGATGTGTACATAAAAATAATCGTATTAAAGATTTAGATAATATTAATCCCTTATTCAAACTAAATCTCATCAAACTTAGATTTCCCAAAAGAACAATCATAAAAGTCAAAAACTCAGTGCTTAACAATTACAATATTAATGAGTGAATTAATCCAGATATAAGAAAGTAGCCAGATGAGGACAAACTCAGAAAAAAATGGCCTAAAAGAAGAACAGAACCCACACTACTCACTCAAGTCCTTTGCTGCTATTTGGGAAACCAGATATGACTTCAGACAAAGCCAGAAATCAGACTTTATCTGTAAGTTTTCCTAATTTCAAAACCCAACCAGTCACAATGAACAATCCAAAAATGAATAAAACATTTACAAATAAATTTAACAAAATAAATGTAAAACTTATACTTTTAAAACTATAAAATATTGTTGAAGGAAATTCAAGAAGATCATAATGAATGGAAAGACATCCACCCTCATGGATCAGATGAGTTTATGTTGTTAAGGTAGCAAAATTAAAATCTCTCAAAACTAATCTACAGAATTAACGAAATTCCTATCAAATTCCCAGATGGCTTCTTTGCAGATATTGACAAGCTGCTCCTAAAACTCACAGGGAAAGTCAAGAGGCCCAGAGTTGCCAGCACGATCTTGAGAAAGAACAAAGTTAGAGGACTCACCTGTTCCAATTTCAAAACTTACTACCCAGCAACACAATCAAAACAGGTGTGGTATAGCATCAAGATAGACACTTGGATCAAAGGAATAGAATTAGAAGCCAGAAATAAACCCTCATATTTACTATCAACTGATTTTTGACAAGGATGCCAAAATAATTCAAAAAGAGAAAGGACAGGCTTTTCAACAAATGGTGCTGGAGCAACTGAATATCTACATAAAAAAAGGAATGAAACTAGACCCCATGCCTCATACTGTATGCAGAAATAAACTCAAAATGGATCCAAGACATATGTATGAGAGTTACAATGATAAAAGAAAACAGGCAAAAATCGGGACCTTGGATATAACAGCAAAAGCACAAGCTAATAAAAAAATAGATAAATTGGATTTCATAAAAATTAAATACTTTTGTGCTTCATGGGACACTACCAAGAAAATGAAAACACCACCCACAAAATGGGAGAAAATATTTACAAATGATATATCTGATAATGGACTTGGATCCAGAATATATAAAAAACACTAAAACTCAATAAGAAGAAGACAAATAACCCACTTTGAAAGTGGGCAAAAGATCTGAATAAACATTTATCCAAAGAAGATTTAAAAATGGCCAAGAAGCACACAAAATGATGCTCAATATCATTCCTCATTAGGGAAATGCAGAGCAAAATGACAGTGAGATACCACTTCATACCCTCTGAGATGGCCATCATTTAAAAAACAAATGGACCCAAAATAGTAAGTGTTGGCAAAGACGTGGAGAAACTGGAACCCTGATACAGTGTGGGAATGTAAAATGGTGCAATCACTAGGAACAACAGCTTGGCAATTCCTCAAAAAGTTACATTTAGGGGCACCTGGGTGGCTCAGTCGGTTAAACATCTGCCTTTGGCTCAGGTCATGATCTCAGGGTCCTCGGATTGAGCCCCACATTAGGCTCCCTGCTCGGGGAGGCTGCTTCTCTCTCTCCCTCTGCCTCTCCCCCTAGCTTGTGTGCTCTTTCTCTCTCGCTCTTGCTTTCTCTCTCCCTCTCAAATAAAATCTTAAAAAAAAAAGTTAAATTTAGAACTACCACATGACCTAGCAATTCCACTCCTCAATAAATACCCAAGAAAACTGAAAACATGTCCACACCAAAATCTTGCACCCAAATGTTCACAGCAGCATTATTCATAATGGCCGAAGGGTAGAAACCACCAAGTATCCATTAACTGATGAATAGATTGATAAAAGGGACACATCACGCATTGAAAAAGCATTTGGCAATGAAAACGAACAAAGTACTGATACATGCTACAACATAAATGAATCTTGAAAATATAATTCTAAGTGAAGGAAAGCAGTCACAAAAGACCACATGTTGCATGATTTCATTTATCTGAAGTGTCCAGAGTAGACAAACCTATAGAGTTAGAAAGGAGGGCTGGAAAGTTTGGGGGTTGGGATGTGACTGCTGAAGGGTCCAGGGTTTCCTTTGGGGTTGATAAAGATGTTCTAAAATGGGAGGTATTGGCATAACCCTGTGAATATACTAAAAACCACTGAATTGCACACCTTAAATGGGTGAATTGATGGCATGTGGATTACATCTCAATAAAGCTGTTACCAACCAACAATAACAGGTCAAACAAACAATATCTGCAAGGCAGTGTGTGACCCCGATGTAAGCCACGGCAGGAAATATGGTCGAATAGATGGATAATGAATAACTAAATGAAGCATCAGAAATCATTAAAGTTGTTTGACGTCCTCTTCAGCACTCTGGAGGCAGAGTTCATTGCCCTTCCCTTGGGCTCCCAGAGCATCTTGGTCATACCCCAAGGTTGCACTCACCCAGTGGTGCTGCAATTTTTCTTTTTAAATGTCTAAGCCCGCAGCTGGACTGTGGGCTTCTCAAGGGCAGGGAGTGAGTCTTAGTCATCATTATCCCCAGCACCTCTTACAGTGCAATAAATGATTTATTTGAATGAAGTAGCCAAGAAATGCCATTCAGGAAGTCTCAAAATAACCTGCATCCTAACTGGACCATCTGTAATGTGTTCCTTCTTAAAGGGGTATGTTGCCAGTTAAAATAATCCTGAAGGGAAGCTGGTCAAAGGCCTCCTTGTGCCAGCTTTGACTCAGTATGTGTGTTGTACGAGAAGGGAATGGAAGGTCCTTCCCCGTTTAGTGCAGCAACAATTGAAAACCGGGGCAGGTAGATGATGGGGTTGCAGGGCCCCTCCTCCAGAACAGGGGGCAATATTGGGGAGCAAGTTTCGAGGGAGTTCAGTGAGACAAACAAGAAGACCGGCCTCGGTGGAAGAGGCACAAGGGGTCTTCACAAAGACTGATTTTTCTTAGAGTGATCCGGTAGCGCTTATGAAACTTGCATCCAAGAGCACAGAGCAGTGGACACCCTCCCTCTCTCTACCATTCTCTGTTCTCTTGTATTTGCTTTTCTTTCTTTTTTTTTTTTAAGATTTTATTTATTTATTTGACAGAGAGAGACACAGTGAGAGAGGGAGCACAAGCAGGGGGAGTGGGAGAGGGAGAAGCAGGCTTCCCACAGAGCAGGGAGCCTGACGTGGGGCTCAATCCCAGGACCCTGGGATCATGACCTGAGCCGAAGGCAGAGGCTTAACTAACTGAGCCACCCAGGCGCCCCTTGTATTTGCTTTTCTTTGGATCACTTATTGCTGACAGCATCACGTATTTGTTTGTTTGTTGTCTGTCCCCCCTGACTAGAACGTTGGTAGCGAAGAGCCGAGACTGCTCTGTCCTCCACACCTGGAAGACCACCTTGCATGCAGTAGCCCTCAAAATCATGCGCTTTGGTTAATTATACTTCAAACACACACACACTTTGGGTGGATTGAGTTGAGTATATTTTTAAAAATTCAAACATCTCCCCTTCCAAAAGCTCCTTCTCTTGCTCCAGGTTCAACAGCCTGAATATCTGGAATTGTTCATTCATTCACACTCAGGTCTCAGCAACCAAGTCATTTCAACCCGGAGTCCTCACTGGTTACAAAGATGAAATCTTCTAAAAGTAAGTGTTGTGTTCTGCTTGTTCTTCCGAAAGGAAGAACTTCCTCTGCAGGCTTCCCACCCAAGGCAGAGCGGGGCTGTGAAGGGGGCAAAGCTGGGCCCCCTTGGCCACCCTCACCTCCTATGCTCTTTCCCAATGAAGTAGACTTCTTTGCCCACAGCAGATGGAGAAAACATCTGTTGTTTTAAAGTCCCTCTAAGGCGAGCAGAGCTGATAATGTCTTAACTATCATCTCCTGGGGAATTTTAGAATTAAATAAGGGAAGTTTTGAATCGATTCGGAAGAAAAGTGGGCAATCCAGGATCCTGCAGATAGAATGTTTTGAGTGCCGGAAGCCCAGATAAACAATAAAGATCTTGGTCGGGTTGGCACTTTGATGACACTCTAATACATCAGGATATGAGCTATCTACAATGGGCCAAAGAAACCTTCCAATTTGTCTGAAAAAAAAAAGTACTGGCCGGCCGTGGGCAAGGAAAGTATGACAGCCATCTGCATCAAGTGGGGCGGCTATGCAGGGTCACATACCAACAGTCCTACTCCCATCAAGAACCCCTTACCCACGGGGATTTTTTTGAACTGAGAGAGGTTTCATCTCTGCCTACAGACCTGAGCACAGACAAAATCACTCAGCCGGAGGTCATCCCGGTGGCAAAAAGCAGACCGAGAACTTCGGAAGGGCCACGAGCTCTCCCAGGAATAATTTCACACGCACATGTGGGGAGACGCGTATTAACTCTTTCTGTGGCTGGGCAAGGCCAGAAGAGCCATCCTATGCGACCACGTGCTTTGACACAGAGATTTCCACTGTCTCTTTTCACAAGTGTTATCTCATTTGATCCTTGCGATAAAATTGTGACAGACCCTGACACTCCTTTTACAGATGGGAGAAAACTGATTATCAGAGGTTTGGTGCTCTGCTCGAGGGCCACAGAGCTGGCTAATGAGAAGAACCCCGGTCTCTTTATGCTTAACACCGTGATAGTCCATGTTATCTCCCTGATCTGGAGAAGTTTACCGTCCAGGGAAGACTCCAAGTCCAGCATCTTTCAAAAGTACCAGATAGTACAAGTGATGTACCTCCTATCGATGAGGCATCTGCTGATAGCAATTCCCCCATGGTACCTGGGTCAGGTAGGAGTTTTCTCCATGATGCTGACCCCCCTGAAGTGCCCCATGTTCCATCATGGGTATAGCCCGGGGAGATAACAGTACACTGAGTCTCTCCTCCACCCATTCACCCAAGCCCTCATTATAAGTAGCAAAGAGCTGATTATTGCTCTATCCCCAATACCTAGAATACTGTCTGGCAGACAGCAGCCCCTCAAAATATACTTTAGTTGATTGAACTGAATATGTTTTTAAAAATCCAAACATCTACCCTGCTGAAAGCTCCTTCTTCTGCTCCAGGTTCAAGAGCCTGAAATCTACATTTGTTCATTCATTTTTTTTTTTTTTAGTATCAAGAGAAAAATGAGTGGTAAGACCAGCCATCCTCTGTAGGTGGTAGATGTTTATATAATCTATAATCTCATAGCTGCTTGAAGCATGATTGTTGCACCCACCACCTAAAACAGTAAGTATTGTGTTTCGTTCCACACCACGCCGATCACCCTCTGTGTTCTTGAAAAACAGGAATCGTCAAAAACTAATGATGTAATGTATGGTGATTAACATAACAAAAATTATTTAAAAAATTTAAAAAAAGAAAAAAAAAGAAAAACAGGAATCGCATTGTACAAAGGTGGATTTTCCTTGACCAAAATATTCTCAATGTGCTCTTTGCAGAAACTCCTTAAGGGCCCTGTAGCTAATATCCAGTTTTAGTGTTTGTTGAGATTCAAAAGCTGCACCCAATAGCTTTAAGTTAAGCCCCTTGTGGGGAAAAGCAACTGTTAGCCCTGTGGCCTGGCCTCCTAAGAAACTTTCAAGAGTTTGTTGTTGTTGTTGTCACTGTAGAGGCCTAATCCTAGGAGAATGGGAATCCTGTTTTCTATTGTTCTTGGAGAAAGCCTCTAAAGTGGCGGAACTAGTTCCTCATAATGAAAATGAGAATTGGAATACTGGCCGTACTCCGATTAGCTGCTTTTGTAATACTAATTGACTGCACTCTCTTGATGGACCTAGTGAAATCCCAGGTTGTGTCAAAGCATTAAAACATTCAGAAGAGAAGTCTTAACGGTGCTGCTTACAGGAAGAACAACTGAATAATTGATCCCAATAGCCATTTAACTAGAGACCTATGGTTTAAAAAGCAAGCTTTTTCTTAATCCCTGGAAGACCTTCATTCCTCTGGACACTTTATCCTTCCCTTTTGTCTTCATTCATCTACTTCCACCACTCCTTTCTTTGTATAGGTGGGAGTTATTGGGGCTGTCCACAATTATTTCCAATTTTTGGCCTTCCCAGCACATAGTGGGATTACACTTCTCCTGACTTGGCCAATAACATTCAAGTAGACTAGCACTTTGCGAGTGCTTTGTCACATGTCCCTTCTCTTGCAATTGGAGACCTCAGGCCGGGTCCCTGAGGGAGAAGAACTCAGGGTAGAGCCCCCTAGCCAACGTGCTGTGGGCACATGGTATAAAGAAGAAATACACTTCCGTTGTCTAAGCCGCTGGAAAGCCAGGATTGCTTGTTAGCAGAACGACCTAGTCTGTCGCGACTGATACCGTAACCACAAAAGTGGAGAAGGAACATGCCAGAGTCTAGGAGCACGGGTTTTAAGAGTCAGGCAGGCCTGCGTTTGAATCTCAGCTTTTCATGTACTAGCTGTGAAACCTGAGGCAAATAACTTTACATCTCATCTATAAAATAGGGACAATAACTTACCTGTTTCACAGGGTTGTTACGAGGTCCCAATGTGGTAATGCACGTGTGGCGCTGAGCACAGTGACTGGCACATGGGAAGGGCTCGGCAAATGGCAGCAATTGCACGGGAATGACAGTGCAATGAAACCTCTTCATTTCCACCTGCCTTCTAGTTTGGGGAGCTGATGAATGTCTCAACTGCCATGAAGGGACCTCAGTCAAGACTGCTCTTCATAGGAGTGTGATAAACACTGGGATGCAAGGTGCTATGGGAATGTGTAAGAGGGGGCTCCAACCCAGCCTCAGGGAATCAGAGAAGATTTTTTTGGAAGAAGGGATGCTGGTGTGCGTGATGAAGGGCAACTAAGGAGAGATTGGAGGAGACATTTCCAGGCAATGAATATGGCATGCCCAACAGGTAAGCAAGAATAAGGGGTGCTGCTACTAAAGGATACAAATATAGTGATCTGAAGGGGCACCTGCACCCCAATGTTTATAGCAGCAAAGTTCACAATAGTCAAACTATGTCCACTGACAGATGACTAGATAAAGAAGATGTGGTATTTATACAATGGAATATTACTCAGCCATCAAAAAGAATGAAATCTTGCCATTTGCAATGCTGTGGGTAGAGGGCATTACGCTAAGTGAAATAACTCAATCAGAGAAAGATCATTATCATACAATTTCACTCATATGCAGAATTTAAGAAACAGCACAGAGGATCATAGGGGAAAGGAGGGAAATATAAAATAGGATGAAATCAGAGAAGGAGACAAATCATAAGAGACTCTTAACTCTAGGAAACAAACAGCGTTGCTGGAGGGGAGGTGGATGAGGCAATGGGGTAACTGGGCGGTGAGCATTAAGGAGGGCACATGATGTAATGAGCACTGGGTGTTGAATGCAATGACGAATCACTGAACTCTACCTCTGAAAGTAATAATACACCATCTGTTAATTAATTGAATTTAAATAAAATTAAATTTAAAAAAAACAGGAGAAGGGGTACAAAAACACCAAAGACTTCAATATGACTAAAATCCAGAGACACAGCTGGGAGTACAGGCAGCGACTCTAGTACATCTGTTATCAAGTTAGCTGTCTGCCGACACAATTCAGTGGGCTCTGGGTGGGCAGAAGCTGGGTCTCATTTACTTGCATTTTTAGAGTCTGGCACAGTACAGGGCACATAATAGGATCTCAGTAAATGTTTACAGAATGTCTGATGATTATAAACAAATTGCAGGCTACTCAAGCTTCAGTGTGATGCCAATTTCTCCTCATTCTTCCATAAGTTTCCAAACAACACTTCCACCCAGCCCACTTCTCAGACCCGAAGAAATACAAGCTAAAAATATAGCCCAGGTCATGAATCATAAATGAGATGGAAAAGCAGTGACTCACAGAAGTTAATCTGCTTCCCAGGAGAGTGTTGCTGGATGTCCTTTGCTGTGAGAGGTGAGGCAAAATGCCAGCACCATCACTGCACAGCTAAAGCTAATGTAGTTCCCAGGCCTGCCATCGGGCACCCATCTGGTATTCCAAGGTTCCCATTCAGAGTTGCCAAGGGGCAGCAACCCCATGCATCCCATACAAGGAAGCAGAGACTGACAATGTTGCTCTGCGTGTGTGCTCGAGAAAATGGTATAGGGCCCTGTCTACTGTCTCAGTGGTCCAACATGTGCACCATCTTGTTGGCCATGGCCTTAATTTGGTTATAGCTGTAGCCAAGGCAACACCTTTGCAGAATGACTTAGCAGATGACCAACCAGTTATGTTTTGTATCTTTGCTTAATTCAGTTGGGAACTTTAATATAAGAGTGACAGTGTGTGCATGGTCTCTTCTGCCAACCCACAATCACTTGATATGCTACATCTTTGCGGATTTAAGACCTTATTTGTCAGCTCTGAATCACCTCAAAAATATTAAATAAATTATGCCCTACACCCTCACATCACACAAATCTGTCTCAGCCTTCAGTGTTCAGGACCTAGAGTTTTTAATTGAATCAAACATTACTGGAGGAATACTACACACTCACAAATGAGAGCATCTGCAAGTACCACCACAAGGGAGACAGATTTCACAGCTCCATCAAATGCTCTCTTCTATCCCCTCTCCCCCAGGCAGCAGTGTCTGCACCCATCCCCCTTTAGAGATTCAAAGACCCTTAAACTTTTGCTCCCACCCCTGCCTATCAAATTAAATCTCACTCTCAGCAAATAATCTGAAATATTAGCTAGCGGTATATATAACGAAATTACTATTGAAAACTATAGGTACCATTTAATTATTACTGGAAAAGGCCAACATTTTTATCATCAGTTGTCATACTTAGTCAAACATGATGTCCCCAGTAGGAGCATTTATATATGGTGGTTTGAATCTTTCCAGCTCTCTAGGACTGTAACCATGCCCGGTGTGTGGTCATGTCTGGAGGCTATGGTGGCCAAAGAGCCTCATTCATACCATTCTCCCTCCAAGTCACAGCACTCAAGTCCTCCATGAATGGTCGGTTGTTCTGTTATGCTGAAACCACAACTCCCAATAGTCAGTCTCCCACATGATGATAAACTGCCGAATGACGTCATACTAGTTTTCAGCCTTTATGTTTTCTCTGAATAAGAAGCAGCCGCAACAACATGCCTTGCAGAGCTGCAGCCCAAATGTTAATCATCTCTCATTACACTTCTTTCTACTTGAAACACAAGAGTTTTCTGTAGCTCAAGCCAGTTTTCCTGACTCCTGATAATATGACTGAAAGGATATTAGAGTTTGAGGGAATTTAGAGATTATCCATTCAAACCCCTCTTACTTTTCATGGATAAAAAGTTAAGTGCCCTATTTGATGTCACTCAGCATTTAAAGGGCAGGCAGGGTAGAGTCCACGAAAGACACAAAACAAAAGTTGGAAACATACAAGGAGAACCAGAGGAGTATGATATGATGGAAGTCAAGAGCACACAGAGTTTCTTGGAGAAAGAGACTGTTTACTGAATTAAGGGAAGTGAAGATGACCAAGAGGCTAAGGGGCTGGAAAATGTCCACTGGAATTTGGCCACTGCTGGCTTTCATTGTTGGCTTCAGTGGAGCAATATCAGTAGAGGAGAGAAGTAGAAGGCAGAGAGCAGGGGATTTAGAGTGTGATGTAGAGGTGAGGATGTAAACCAGAAAGCATACTGCTTTTGTTTTCATTTTTGCTTTGAGAACTTTACATTTTAACAAAAGAGGAAAGATTAATGGGAGGAAGCTATTTTAAAAATGGAACAGATTTGCACACATGCTCATAGGATAGAAAGGTTGACAATAACAGGACAGGGGAGGAGGGTGCAGGATCACGGTGCCCAGGGAAACAGAAGCGGAGACTCTCTGTGAAATGTGTTAAGTCCTGATTCAAATAAGTTCTTATAATAATGAGTCAGATTGTCCCAAGTGCCCGAATCAAACAGCTTTCAAAGTTGGAAGAAACATTTGCCCTTTTCATATGTCTAGATACTATTTGGGGATTCTTAAATATTCTTATAAACCATCAGGACCGAGCCAGAGTGTGTGTAAGTGGAAATGCTGTTAGGATGGACAGCAGCACAAGCCTATGACTTCAGCAACTGTAGGCTTGCTTCAGAATTAAATCTCAGGGGCATTGTGATCAGAGCCGGAAAGGGGTGACCTGCTAAGTCAATATTTTTACAAAAACAAAACCCTAGGCTCACAAAACCTTTGCATTTGAAAAAAACTCTTTGCCTCAATCCTCTAATTTTCAAAGCGTTTAAAAGACTTGAACAAGGTCATGCAACATCACAAAACTCTAAACAAGTATAGAAATTTGTGAACCTGTTCGCTCTATCACAAATATCAAGTTCCCAACAAATTCTAACATAGATTTTTTAATCAAACTCAAATAATGCCTTCAGAAAGCAACTCAAATAGAATTTCAGATTCAATTTGCTGATTTTTAGCTTGTAACCATTTTTTTTTTAATCTCAGTGTTTTCGCTGAAGAGAAAGAAAAGAGTGCAAGGAAGATATCTGTTTTCCTTTAAAGTCCATTAGCATGGGGTAGATTACTTGTACTATTGGTTATTACATTAAATAATGACTTTCTACAATGTGCCCAGCTGGCAGGGTCGGTAGAGCATGCGAGCCTTGATCTCAGGGTTTCGAGTTCAAGTTCCACATTAGGTATGGAGATTACTTAAAAATAAAATCTTAAAAAAACCCAATGAGTTTCTAGGATATATTGTTCAATTAGTAATCAAAATTCTAGGAGCAGGGAGAATCAAGTGGTTATAGCTAATAATGAGGAGTCTAGCCCAGGTTTGAGATTCTCATGGAAATCAGGAAGTTTCTTTCCTTCCCTAGCCACTGACTACATTTCAAACTTCCAACCATTGCCTTAAATACCCCTGACCAATGGCATTCATGCATATACAAATGGGAACCAAGAAGAATAGGAGACATCACACAGATGGGTCTAGGCCAGCCATTCCCATAGTACCTCAAGAGGGTCTCTGTTGATAGTACCATTTCCTTTGAAGTCCTTCTAAAATCCCATATCCTCCAGAAAGTCCTCTGATGCTCGCACTGCAGAGCTGAGATGGACAATTCCACCATTACCAACAATCCTCCTTTTCAACTATCTGAGCCTACAAATTTTGAAGTGGTCCAGGGATGGGCTGCTGTAAACCTCTGCACAGCTCTGTGTATAACAGTGTGGTGACCTGCCTCTGTCTCATCCATCTTAAAACAAGATCTCCTAGGAAGCCAGGGTAGAGACTCTGGGTTGCCTACCTACATCCTTTCCTCCTTTTTCCTTTCCTCCTTTCTTCCTTGCCAACAGAACCCCCATTGTGCCCAACTTCAAAACCACCATTTCCAAGCTTTCCTTGAAGCCAGGAGACCAAGGAGTTTTAAGAGGATGTCATCAGGTAGGAATTCAAGGAAAGCTCTTTTAAAGGGGCTCACTCAGCTAGGAGGGGCCCCATTTTTGTCTTTGTCCTTCCTTCTTCCTGCTACCTGGAAAATGCACATTATGGGGGGTGGCGCTCCCATGGTCGTGTCACAATCTTGAGCGAGGCTGAGGATGGAAGCTATGTGTTAAGGATGGCCAAACAGAAAGATGGAAGAAGCCTGGGTGATTGATGACTGTGGGATCACTGTGTGGCCCTGAACTACCTACCTATGAACTTTTTTACATGAGTGAAAAAGAAAACCTCTGCTGTTTAAACCCTCATCATTTGAGCCTTTGTGACAACCTAATCCTAAGAGCTACAGAGGCCTTATTTAACCTGTGCTGTGCAGATGGCATTTGAGGAATCAGCGTTCCTCTGTGGCTCCCTCCCGACGAAGGGAGAGCTCTGTGAACAGGTTTTAGACTAGAATCAGTTCAGTAGCTCGTAAGCACATTTTCCTATATATCAGAAAAAGTAACATTTTAATCCCTATTATC
Organism: Zalophus californianus; assembly: GCF_009762305.2. Classification (NCBI taxonomy): domain Eukaryota; kingdom Metazoa; phylum Chordata; class Mammalia; order Carnivora; family Otariidae; genus Zalophus; species Zalophus californianus. Next base: position 90,386,990 of record NC_045600.1, read on the forward strand.
GGAACATAGCTTTATAGACTAATACCTTAAATGGAAGTGTCCTACTTGAAAACTTCAAGTGTCCTAAACATGGCTGAGACTACAGAAGCAAGTGACCAAAGAGATTTTTTTTTTAAAAGAGAGATAGAGCGTGTGAGCAAGCGAGGGTGGGGGAAGGGGCAGAGGGAGAGGGAGAGAGAGAATCTTCAGCAGACTCCCCGCCCAGCGAGGAGCCCAATGTGGGGCTGATTTAGTAATCAAAATTTAGTAATCAAAATTCTAGGAGCAGGGACCCTGAGATCATGACTGAGTCAAAATCAAGAGTTGGATGCTTAACCGACTGAGCCACCCAGGCATCCCAGCTGAAAACATATTTTTAAATTAAGTCAAACCCTAAAGCTTCTGCTTGTGTCTTTTCTCCTAGGAGAGCACCTCAGTCCTTCATTCAGAGCTCATTACTCTTGATTTATATACAATATTAACGGGTTGTCCTCTCAGGAGGCCAGAACCTCAAACTGAAATGTTATTCTCACTACCAAGAGCAAATAGTCACAGCTCATTGAACATAAGGAATCTGACAAATTGTAGAAATATAGACATATAAATTCAAAAAGCTCAGAGATTTGGGGGCTCAGAGTGCAGGGACAACTAGCCCATCATAATTATTAGCTCTTGCCAGTATATCTTGGGTCCCAGAACAGCACCATGACTGTTACACTTGATGTTAGCCGAAAAGTCGAGAAGTGATAGCACCGTGACTGTTCGAACGAAGACTCCATTTCCACCAGAAGAAAAAAGAGGTTCCAGGGCGCCTGGGTGGCTCAGTCATTAAGCAGCTGCCTTCGGCTCAGGTCATGATTCCGGGGTCCCAGGATCGAGCCCCACATCGGGCTCCCCGCTCTGTGGGAAGCCTGCTTCTCCCTCTCCCACTACCCCTGTTCGTGTTCCTGCTCTTGCTGTCTCTGTCTCTGTCAAATAAATAAATAAAATCTTTAAAACAGGAAAAAAAAAAAAAGGACGTTCCATTTCAACCTCTATTCACTCACAGGTATAGACCCAAGAAAATTGAGAACACATGTCCACACAAAAACTTATGCATGAATGCTCATTGCAGTATTATTCATAATAACCAAAAAGTGGGAATAACTCAAATGTCTATCAACTGACGAATGGATCAACAAAATGTGGTACATTCATACAATGGACTATTATTCAGCCATAGAAAGGAATGCAGTACTGATACGTGCTGCAACATGGATGAATTTTGAAAATACTTTGCTAAGTGAAAGAAGCCAGACACAAAGGACCACCTATTATATGATTCCATTTATATGAAGTACCCAAAATAGGCAAATCTAGAGAGACAGAAAGTAGGTTCATGCCTGCCAGGGACTAGGGGCAGAGGTAGGGAGCTTACAGGTACCTGGCCTCTTTTTGGAGTGATAAACCTATTCTAAAACCTGACAGTGGTGGGCACCCGGGTGGCTCAGTCAGTTAAGCGGCTAACTCTTAATTTTGGCTCAGCTCATGATCTCATGGTCCTGAGATCAAGCCCCACATTGGGCTCCTCGCTGGGCATGGAGCCTGCTTAAGATTCTCTCTCTTCCTCTGGCCCTCCCCACCTCCCAGCACACATTCTCTCTCTCAAAAAAATAAATAATAATACAATAAAACCTGAGAGTGGTTATGGTTGCACAATTCTGTGAACATACTAACCGCCCCTTCAAAAAACCCCAAATTGTACACTTAAAGTGTGAATTTTATGGTATACAAATTATATCTCAATAAAACTGTTATAAAAAATAAACCATAGATCTGGAGAAAACATCTGGCATTTCCCTCCCCCCTCCCCCCCCCATTTTTTTTTCATTCAGTTATCAGCCATCTCTGAAGAGAAAGGAGCATATAATCTTCATTATGCAGAGGTTTCTGTGTAAAGTATTTTAAGTTTTAGAAGACTGACTTCTAAAGGAAGAAGCTTCAGTTATCTGAAAAATTCAATGATTTCCTGGCGATATCGACTAAATGAGTCGACTGTATCAGGATTCCTACCGGTGGGTGTTGACAGTGTCTGTGGGCACCTCATTCAGAAGAAACAGCCCCCCTCTTAACTCACTTGAACAGTTGGGCGATGACTCACAGACTTTCTGTCCTTTCACTCCTACAGAGTTGCTCAGTGTGTGTAGGAAGCATTAACTCACTAGCAGGTGAGCCACCTCAAAACCTTTCTGGAAGTCAGTGGGGTATAAATCCCAATAAAACTACGGCCTGTGAGTGCACAGGATGCTTCCTGGAGGCCTCTGGGATCAATACTCGTGCCCGCCCCAAGGGCCTCCCACAGCAATGCCCCCGTCCAACCTCATCTTTCCTCTTCCTTCTCCCTCCATTCCCTCCCCTCCCCAGTACCCCCTTTCCTCCTTCTCTTCACAGGTAATAGCCTCCTCAGGAAGTGGGATTCTTACATGTTACAAAGGGCGATTTGGGAGTTTGCCACACATCCTGGGCCAGAATCCCTTTCCTTTGTTCCACATTGGGGTTGGCTGCATGGCTCCCTCCTCCCCTCCCCAGTCCTCTGTCTCGCTCTCTACGTACATTCTGCACATTCCCTCCACAAGACCTTCCTACCACTGGACGAGGCACAAGGATACGGTTCTTGCAGTCTCAGCCTTTATCTCAGCAGAATTTTGCAACTTGTCATAAAAGATAAAGAATGGGAGATCTGGTGTTGAATAAAGGTTTCTTTGTTTTTCAGGGAACAGCTTATAGCTACTCCAGATGGGTTAACATATTTTTTTTTAAAAACTCATCTCTGTATTTAAAGGGATTAAGAAGAGATACTTGAAATAACTTAGGCAGGTCCTGAGAGTCCAGCATTATGTAGACAGCCATGTGTTGGCTCCCATGGGCTGTCTATTCATGATGTAAATGTTGGGGAGTCGGGGGTTGGGGGGTGCAGTTAGAGGTCCTCTTTGAAGTTTCAGACATTTATTCCAAACTTTCAGGACTTCCAAGATATTTTCTTTTCAAATCAAAAAGTCTTTCCAAGTGTGTCTTCGTTTAGCCAGAATAAGTATCTTTAACATCATTTCAGAAACCAAAAGAAAACCAGCACAAAAATAGATGAGCTTCTGGTCAGGGTTCTCTTCCCTCGCCGGCAGGCTCCTGGCTGGTCTCATGCTCTCTGGCAAAGCCCCTCGGGTCTGTGGGCAGGAGAAAGCGGACCCTGTCTGCCCGGGGATATTCCTCCACAGTCGGCACCTTCTCTCATCTCTTCAAGGGACATCACATACAACTAGTTTGACTTCTAGAAGCTGAGTGGAAGTCGAATGATGAGCAAGACATCCGGACCCTACAAGGATACCATCCCTTCTGGCCCTAAATAAGCTAGCCTGTATACTAGAATGCCAGTAAAAGAATTTATTTAATTCTAGTATTATTCTCTCAGAGAAATACATCAGACAGAACTATAGGCTTTGCTTTCTAAAACAACATGCACGCTTACACGTACAGATATGCACCCACATACGGGGGGGGGGGGTGTTTCAGGCTGGCTAATCTGACTTAAAACTCTCTTATTTTGGGGAGGGAAATGGTCTATCTTGATGGATCCCAGCATCTCTAGCTACATAGTAAGTAGAAGAGCATGCTCTTAGACTGGGGACCAAGATCCCCTTGTACTCAGAGCCCCCACCTCTAGCTTCATGCAGGTGAGGAAAGCAGCTGAGGAACAGAAGAGAGCAAGCTGAAACAGTACAGGGAAGCTGAAGGTCTGACCTCCTGGAGTCAGAAGTCAGAGAACTGTCTCTTAGTAGAGGAGTGGCCAGAAGCGTGGCCCTTTCTCTGGGACACTGTGCTCCTCCTGGAGGATCAGCACATAGTGACACATGAGGGTGCCCCAACCTACCTGTCAGAGAGAGGGAAAGCACGTTGCAGAACAGTATGCGTGCTATAATCTTCATCTGTGTCAACAAGTATGTGTATGTGTATATATAAGTGTGCAATGCTTAGGAAGAATTCGGAAAGACTACAAAACAAACTGTCAGGAGTGGTAATTACCCTAGAAAATGGGACCTTCACCTTCTACCTTCTGCACTGTTTTTAATTTTTACCAAAATGAGTATGTGTTACCTTTGACATTTCAGAAAATACAATCAAGAAAAATTAGATTAAACAAAAAGAGTTCAGAAAAGTTAGCCCTCGTGACTCTTTCTCCCTTATTATATATTTTTAAAAACTACAAGTGAGAGAACAGTCTCATTCACCAGGATCGTGTAGCCTTCGCATCCCTAGGAGTGCTGGGTAAATAAGAGTTAAGCCATAGCCATTCTGGTGAGCAGAGCACCATTTTTTTGCTGGAGCATATTTCCCGTAGTTAATGTTATCCTACCTGAGAAAGATATGTATTTTTTCCAAAGGACAAACAAAAGCTACTGAGAACAAATTACATCTGCCCTTGTAACAAACTTAATCCTCTTTATGTTTACAAAATACTATGGAGATGCAAAGGGCACCCTATTGTTATTAAGAGAAATAAAAAACAGAGGGTCTTCACTGAGTTGTAAGCTGGCAATAATGTTGACACCAGTGTGGGGAATTCAAACCTCACATGTTTTGGTTGTCTTTATAAAAAGAGAAAGGCTTAGGCCACAGATGAGTTTCTAAATTTAAACCTCCATCCCCAGAGATAGTCTTCTAGTTGCTGATTCAATTTCATCTCCTGAAAAGAGGGTCTTGGGTAAGATTCTGCTGGGGCAGTCAGGATACCTGCTGTATTCCTAGCGGTGTTTTTTTTTTTTTATTTTCTAGTTTGCCTTGGGACACTCTCTATCTATCATCTTCCCCGAACAGAAACCGTTTGGAGAGTAAGTACAACAGTATTCATTAAATACTGCCTTGTCTTCAAGGGCAAGATGTTGTCAAGTTCAGTAGGAAAAGGAAAAGTGGAATCTAAAACATGCTCGTTGTGATGACAAAAATTGGAAATGTATCCTGAGACAGATCAACCAACCAAGTTGCTGAGCTGTCAGCACACAATACAACAGTAAAACTCTGCTAACTGGTTACCACTCAACCAGCTTGCCACAGCCCGCAGAGATGCCCACACCTTCTGCTGCTGCTGTTTGGAGTGTAGACTTACTGAGAACCAGGTGTGTTGGTGTCACACCTGTATATGGCGGTTGTAATTGTTGCTGAAGTCACATCATTTAAGTAGATATTAAGCAAACTGAAAATATATGAGTTAGGGTTTTTTTTAAATGCGGTTATTTCTACAAAGATTAAGTCAAAAGTTTTAGAAAGACTTTAGGAAGGCAAGTTCTTTCTAAAAAAATAGAGCTAAACTACATGTGGATAAAAACAACTCTAAATGATTTTAAAAAATGAAATGTTCTGCACTCAGCTTGCTTTGAAGATCTCCCTAACAGCTCATATCACTTTGAAGACACTGAAAGGAATATAAGTGAGGAATGATGGGTAGAATTTGTACAAGAACAATGAAAGGGGTATTTTTTTTTAAAGATTTTATTTTTATTTATTCGAGAGAGAGAGAGAATGAAAGATAGAGAGCACGAGAGGGAAGAGGGTCAGAGGGAGAAGCAGACACCCTGCTGAGCAGGGAGCCCGATGTGGGACTTGATCCCGGGACTCCAGGATCATGACCTGAGCCGAAGGCAGTTGCCCAACCAACTGAGCCACCCAGGCGCCCAATGAAAGGGGTATTAATCATCATATCTATAAAACTCCGAGAAAAGGCCTTGACTCTACAACACAAATGGACATTTATGTACATTTAACCAAAATGTCAAAAGGATATGTGAAACATTTCCATCAGAGAAGAGGCCTTCTACTGTATAATATTAAGAAACACTCCATTCTTCCCACCCTTGAAAATCACCTAAAATCTCTCTGCCTTAATGGGATGCTTGTCAGATAAGGATGCCTAATCGCTTGTCTTGACCCACAAAGTACACACCAGACCTGAAGCCCTCCCCAGCTCTGCAGGCCTGCTGGACACCTCCCTCTAGTCTAGATGACTTTCTGTGACTTCAAACTCAATGTGTCGGATATTGAACCTCTGACCTTCCCTCTCAACACTGCTCCTCCTGGGGTCCTCTGTGTCTTTCACTGGCCCACCCCAGACCTTCTACCTCAAAACCTCAGGCAAGTTGGATTGCGTTCTGCCCTCATCGTCAAATTTTTCTTCCATGATATCGCCACCAGTGTTTCTTTACTTCACCCCCCCAATAAGACCCTCATATAGACACTTCTCCCCTTGACTATTGCTGTAATAGCCTTTGAAAGGGCTTCCCTACTTCCAGTCACTCCTTCTCTAGCACAAAGAGATCCCCAAGCCTCTGCTCAAACTCCTCAGCCTGATATTTAAGGACTGCTATAAGCTGGCTCAAGTCTTTTCCACCAGTCTTTTCCAAGCAGCCTCCACTCTAACCAAACTAAAATCAGTGCTCTCCCTTGTATTTACCTCTATTTCCTTCTCTATGCCCCCACCATCTGGAATACCCCTTATTTTTATATATTCCCTATGGTTCAACGTCTATCCAATCTGTAGGGACCATCTCAAATGCCATCTCCCCTGGAAGCTTTCCCTGACCACCCAGCTAGAAGCTGTCTCCACCTCCCAGAGTTCATGACGCTGATCCATCAAACTATTTTCCATAGGTATGTATCATTTTCCACGTTGTATTAGGATCATTTTTCTCCTAGTTTCAACCAAAAGCTACAATTACAGTGTTTTGCAAAGTGCATTTAGTAGACCAGTAGAGAAAATAGTAGACCAGTAAGAAGCTGGTCAATGAGTTTGAAAATGCTGCCTACTCTCATCCTCACCTTAGAAATTGCAGTGGGCATGGGAGGACATGGATGTGTATGAGAAATGTCATAAGGGTGGGATTGTCAGGGCTTGATAACTGAAGGCTGTGTGGAATGTGACGGCAAGTGTCGTAGACATGCCTCAGATTTCTGGCTCAGAATCTGGGAGATGCCACTCAAGGAGAGGGCAAGAGGAGAGAGTGCACATGTGGGATATCCAGTGACATGTGTGCTCTGCAATAGTTGAACTGAATATCTTAGTGGAGAGGGAAGTAAGAAAATAAAAGGCCAAATCTGTGGCTCTTGCAGGTCTCATATTCCTTGAATACTTCCCAGATCCTGCTGCTGTTTCATCCAACATCTTTCTCCTCAAAACTCTCCCCTCCTTTCCCTGGATGGCCCTGTCTTCTCTCCATCCTGCTCCTCACTCTGCTAGTTCTGTCACTAATGCCTTTTCTCCACAGAATACCTAAATGGTTGCATCTCAAAGCTCTCTCCTCTGCATCTGCACTCTGCGCTCTCCCTTTGGTAGCCTTGTCCATTCCCTGGGCTTTGAAGACAACAGCAACAAAAATAATTTCTCCTCAATCCTAACTATTCTCTTTTCTGCTGGAGATTTCCACCTGGATGCTTTGAAGTCTCCTTGAATGCATCACATGCAGAATGGAACTCACCCTTCACCCACAAACCCTTCCTGTCTCTCCCCTTCTCCTCTAAGGGGCCTCACATCTGCCCTCATTCCTCCTGCCACTGCCTTTGCTCCCACATTGCTTCTCACCAGGACTCCCTTTGCCCAGTCTCCTTCCTCTTGGATCCTCTCTGAGCACTGTAGCCCATACGATCTCTCTAAAACACAGCTTTGAGTTTGTCAAAGTTCTGAGTTTGTCCTTATGCTACTAAAAAAATATATTCAATGGTTTTCTGTTGGAAAACCTAACTTTTCAGATACTATGCAACTTTGTTATAGCCTCAGTTCATCTTATTTTCCCACTGATCTCCTACATACACCTTATGCACTGTCCAACCAAGTCAAATCACTCACCATTCCCCAAATACATGTTCTACTTTCCCACGTCCAAGGCTTCTCTATTGTCATTCTCTTTGCCTGGAATGCTCTTCCTGCATCTCTGCCCACGGAAACTCTACCCATTTCTCAAGACTCAAAAAAATGCTTCTTCCCTCATGAAACCTTCTCTAATCATCTCAAATGGAAGAAGTTGCCTTTCCTCCATGATATCCCACATGCTTTACTTGGATCACTTTGGTGTCATTTATTATGCATTGCCTTATGTTACAGTAATTTGTGTGGACATCTTTGCTCCCTTTTCATATTGTCACCTCCTCATGCAAGAATTATGTCTTATTCACCATGGTAGTGAACAGAGCACCCACCTGGGAGTTGAGAGACGTGAATTTTAGTCCTAGCTCTATGCTGATTAGTCTCGTGAGCTTGGGTAGCTTAACTCACTATGAAACAGAACGTTGTAGTCAATGTATCAGTCTGAGTCCTGAGTCCAGAGGAGAGAGGAGCTGAGAGGAGAGGAGAGGGCAGGGCAGTGACTTTCAAGGACCTGGAGTTGGCACGAGGTTAAAAAAACTATGTTTGGATTATATATTTCACCATTTCCTAATGAATGATTCATATAAATTATCATCTCATGACATTGAGGGAAAAATTCAATTTCTGGGGTTGTCCTTATAGCACATGGTTTTATCCTCAAGTTGCTTGCTTTCTGGCACTTCTTTGCCTCTAACTAAAGGAAATTTCCAACCCCAAGACAGGCTCTGCTCTTAAAATTTACTGGGAAGTTACTTGCTAAAATTGTTAACACACTTCCCTATGGAAATGAAGGTACCAATAATGGTAGGACACCATGGTTAGTAAATGCCATTTAGTCCAGAATGCACCTGAGTCAGGGTTGAACCTGCTGTAACTTTGGACATACCTGATCCACAGCTGATCTGCCCCTTTCATTCCCACCCCTTGAGATCCTGATGTGGAAGCCACAGGAATATTGTGTGGCTAGGGGGTAAGGAAGTTAACTATAATTTTTAGAGAATTTGTGGAATTCAAAGAGGAGAAAGAAGAAAACTCGAGACAAACAGAAATAGCTTAGGTTAGATTTTTCAAAAGCCAGATGACTAATCAACTGTTTATTCTTCCATTCACTACCACCTCCTAATGCACATCCCAGGGTGACATGTTTCATCCCACTGCCTCAGAGCTACTTAACCTCTGTCCCATCAGCCAGTTGGGCCTGAGCATTCTTTGTTTTGGGGACTGTCCCTTGCCCTGTAGGATGTGTAGCTGCATCCCTGGCCTCTAGTCACTCAACCTAGTAGCACCCACCTCTTCACCAGTTTTGAGCTCTAAAAATGTCTCCAGGCGTTGCCAAATGTCCCGAGGGGCAAAATCATCCACTGTTGAAAACCACCGCACCAAATGGACTCAGCAGAGGTTTTTGAACTTTGTATGCTTCAGAATCACATAGTGAGCGTGTTAAAAATGCAGGTTTCTGGGCCCCAGCCTCAGAAATTCTGATCCAGTAACTTCAGGAGGGTGCTGGGAGTCTGCATTTTTACCAAACGGTTTTAACTGCTATCAGTGGCCCTCTGAAAATTTTGGGAAATGCTACAATAAAGATTCAATGAAGTAAAGAGATATCTTTCCAAAATGCAAGTTTTTCCTCTGCTGCACTGAGGGAAGAGGGAAGCCCACTAGTTGGGGAGAGCAGGCAGCTGGAGAGTGGTGGGCGGTGGGCAGGCCTGCCCTGGGGGCACCACCGGAAGGCTTAGGGAAGGAAGGTTGGCCAGGGCTGCGCTGCCGGTCAGGAGACAGGATGCTAAGGGGACACGGCGAAACACCCAAGTCAAATTTAGCCCATTTCAATGGATTTTTGCCCAAAAGCACTCTTGGCCCTTTAAAAGTTTGTTTTCTTCCCTCTACCTGGGGACGGGCCCTGTACTAATCTTTTCATATATTTTTTTCCATTTAATCCTCTCTCACACCATAGGAGAAAGCTTATCAACTTTTAACATGATTTCTTTGGAAAAATTCATTGTCCCAAAGAACTGACTACAAACTAACTTTTGACTAACGTCTTCACAAAATAGGGATGGCCTGTGCCCATCCTGGAGCTCCACTGTCTTTAAAAACTCTGCAGCTTGGCTAGAATGGGCAAAGACTCTCTGAGTTGGGAAGACAACGCGTCTCTCGTGGGCTCACTCAGCCCCCGGACTCTGTCCCATTACATAAAGAAGTCCTGGTATGTTGCCCAAGAAGAAGACATTCTCAGTTTCTCTCCCAGATAGTCCAAATTAGAAAACGAAAGACAAAGGGCTTACAGTACCTTCCCATTCTGATGCCACAGGTGGGGGGAGGGGCAGACAGGTGCCGTAAGTGTGTGAAACTGGGTGGGACTGTGACTCACTCACTAGCCAGCTCTGGCCATCTGCTGACACGTGGAATGACCTGTCCAAGGCTGTCGGCTCTTCTGAGAAGCCAGAAATCCAGAGTTTTATATGGAATTTTTAAAACATTGGCAACTAAACCAAAAAATAAATAAATAAAATAAATCTCCTATTTTGACCCAAACAAAACATGCCATTAAACTGTTGGTTTATGACCTCTGTGTTCCAGATTCTTTTCTGGGTAGGACACTGCTGGTACTATGCATTCTATCTCCACTCTCTTTCTCTCCCTGCACCCCCCTCCCACTCCCGTCGTCTCTCAATCCCCTCAACCTCCCATAGGAGTATAATTTCCAACTCCTGCGAAGAACCTTCAGCCTCATTTTCCATCAGAACCCTTGGCTGCCAGTGTCTAACAAATGGGGGCGACTCTTTAAACTTCATTCCATCTTTGCCCAGCCTCTGTAGGTGGGCTGTGCTTTCCTTCGTGCCCTTCTGCTGTGCCCTCCCTCAACCAGCACCCTCTCTGGTTGCTGGTTGCTTCTGGATTTCCCATTAACTTGCTTAAGTCATCTGTCCTCCCTGTCCTTCAGGGGCAGTGAGGGGAAGAGGATGGGCAGTTGATACTGGTGGGTCTCTGAGCATTCCAGACCCTCAAACCGCATTCCGGCCAAGCCCTGGGGAAGTAGCAAGTCTTCCCCAGGGGAATGGCTGGAGGGGCAGCGAGGGAAACTGGATTCTCAGCAAGGGGCTCTCAGAATGGGTCAGGATTCTAGTGTGCAAATGGAGGTCTAGACACAGGAGTGCCTCCTGTCTTTAGAGGATTATCAATATCCTATACAATGAACTAAAGGTCAGAGGCCTTTCCTCATTTAGGGGTGCGAAATAAGCCTCCCGATTCACTATGTGATCATGATTGGAGGTTGGGGGATGAATAATGACCAAAATTGACCAAGCCACCAAGGGCTTGGTGTCAGATTTCATGTGATTTTTAAAATATATTTGTAACGACACTTCTTGTACACCTGAGTTTATGGTTACAAATGTATCCTTTCTTGTCATCATTGCTATGATATGGACAAGTTTCATGTGATTTCAGTCAATGTTCTCAATCAAAAATCCAATTCTCAGAAGCCTCCTGACTTTTCCAAATACCCACTTGCTCAACTCTTCTGTTTCAGATGCAATCGTTTCATATAATGGTTATTTGTGGGCAGCACTAAGGCCTACATCTTTTGGTAACTATGATCTTGATGCTTCCACACAAATCTGATCAGACCTCTCTCACTCTGCCTCCACTGCCCTCCCCCACCCCTCACCGAAATCTGAAGCTTGTATCTTTTAGGAGAGAGGAAGAAACCCCAGAGACCTCATATCCCTGCTGCCGGGGATTAAATTTGTGGAATGGCCTTGCTTCCTGAGCTGTGTGCAGCATTGAGATCACTCTTCTGGTGATGGGATGGTCATACTGGGCAACAGGGTTGGGTCAATCAATCCGTGTGATAACATGGTAATGGCTTTACAGTGATATGAACATGGAAGTGAGGGGAGAAGCCATAACAGGGAAGCAATCCCCAAAAGCTGTGCAAGAGGAATTCATGGATGCCAGTCCATGCACGTCGTACAAGTCCTGGTCCCACACCAACATGTCGCCACGTGCAGGGACCGCCTTCAACAAAAATGGATAAAGCCAAGGCATTTGGGGCTCCTTGCCACTCTGCCTCACTTTTTCCCTTCTCATTGCTTTTGAAAGACAATTTTTCTGCTAGAAGAGAAAGGTTTTGTTCTGGTCTTCTTACACAAAAGCACACACACAAAGCATTTTCATCAATAGAGACATTTGGCATAGCACGTTTAGTTCAGGGAGTGAGGAGAGGTGAAGCAAGATGGAGCTACAAAAGAGTGCTATACACAGAACTGGGAGTTCTTTTCTGGGCTCCACCACCAGAAGCTGCGTGGCTTGGGGCAAGTTACTTCCTATCTCTGAGTCTCTGTGTTTCCTCAACTGTAAAATGAAGGTTTTGAACTTGGGGAACTCTTAAGACTCTCTCTTCCAGTTATGCTCTAGTGATCAGGGGTGGGAAGAACTGGACAGATCAGAGGATGTATGAGAGTTGAAATAACAGGGGAGCGCCTGGGTGGCTCAGTTGGTTTGATTTCAGCTCAGATCGCGATCTTAGGGTCATGGGTTGGAGCCCAGTGTCAGGCTCTGTGCTGGGCATGGAGCTTGCTTAGGATTTCTCTTCCCTCTCCCTCTGCCCCTCCCTCTGCAAGTGCACTTTCTCTCTCTCTCTCAGAATAAATAAATAGTCTTTAAAAAATAAAAATAAATTAAAAAAAATAAACAAGGGGCTCCTCGGTGGCTCAGTTGTTAAGCGGCTGCCTTCAGCTCAGGTCATGATCCCAGGGTCTTGGGATTGAGTCCCGCATCCAGCTCTCTGCTCAGTGGGAAGCCTGCTTCTCTCTCCCACTCCCCCTGCTTGTGTTCCCTCTCTCGCTGTGTCCCTCTCCGTCTAAAAAATAAAAAATAAAAAATAAAATAAACAATAAGGGGACTAACAGGAACAACAGGTCAAATCTGTCAGGATTTTTCTAAATTCTAGCAGGATCTACTTTTACATTCACTCCAAGAAAGAAACAGGAAGGAAAATATAACACCCTCAATGACAAACTGTCAGTTTTAGATGGAAGTATTTCCTCCCATCCATATGACCACACTTTTAAGCAACGATAATTTAGAAAAGAGGTAAATGCGCAGAGGCAGAGGCAGAAAGCCATCTGTTACCTGTGAGGGCCTGACCTACACCACTCAGGTCTGCCTTTCTTTTGCATAAATCATGGGACTGTCTCTTCAGAGGTTTCCCACAGTTATCAATCTCCCTCTTTCAAGGTTAGAGTTACTAGACTGTCTCTTTGTGTGGTAGGGCCTTCTTCTCTTAGCACTTTTGTCCAGAGAGAATCGATAAGGGTTAACTCTTGCTGTTCCTACAGTCCTCAGGTTGGCTGGCTAGACCATGTAAGCCATGATCCCGGCCACCATCACTCACCCTGGCCTGCCCCCTGGACCGGCCTGGCTTCCGACACTCCCCAGAATCCTACACTTGATGTTTGGATGTTTTCCCACGACCTGCCTCCTCTCACACCGATTCTCTAGAACTGAGCACCTGTGCCCAGGCCAGTATAACACACCCCTTTCTGCTTTACTGGTGAAGCCAGCTCAGTGCGGGTAAGAGGATGCTAAAGACATTGCTTCTCCTCTCTATTAACACAAAGATGTTAAAAATGATTTCCTTTAGGAAACTGTCCTGAATCCATTTTCTAAGCCAAAGAGATCCCAACAGACCAATGGGAAAGGAGACCTGGAGTTTCAGGATCTTAGGCAGCATTTTGTTCAACTCTCTTACTTTAAATATGAGAAAATGAGGCCCAGAGAGGTGAAATGACTCACCTAAGGTCACACAGCTGGTTAGCACCAGAGCCATTACTTTAATGCAGATCTCATAACTCCTAGACCTGTGCTGCCCTGTGTGAGAGATACCTGGGGCAGACAGAACATCGTGGTACCATGGACTACTTCTAGTCTACACAACAGACAATAGACACCACTAGTCTATTGGCTCAGTAATAAGCCATACCATTGGACAAGGAAGGATGGACGGTCAGAGTAGTCTGTGAGATTTACAAAGGATGTAAATAAAATTCCTCAACATAAATTCATATTTGCACACAAAACTGATGAGCCCAATACCCAAGAACACTTATGTGGGCAAACACTTTGCAATAAGTGCTTTTGGGGACTGTTATGGTTTGAACTATAACCCCCTCAAAATTAAGTTGAAGTCTTAACACCCAGGATCTATGAATGTGACCTTATCTGGAAGCAGATATAATCAAGTTACGATGAGGTCATACTGGATCAGCATGGGCTCAAGTGTAATGACTCCTATCTTTATAAGAAGAGGGAAATTCGGACACGGTCACATCAGTGAGAAAGCCACGTTGAAGACCGAGGCAGAGATTGGAGTGATGTTTCTCCAAGCCAAGAAATGCCAAGGATTGTTGTCAATCACCCAAAGCAGGAAGAGGCAAGGAAGAATCCTCTCCTTGAGCCTTCAAAGAGAGCATGACCCTGCCAATGCCTTGATTTCAGACGTCTAGCCTCCAGAACTTCGAAAGAATAGATTTCTGCAGTGTAAGCCACCTAGTTTGTGGTATTTGTCAGGGCAGCCTGAGCAAACTAACACAATCTGTGGAAATTGCTGGGGTGGGTTGGGCTGAAGTGAAGAGACTGAAATCATGCAAATAAATGCAACGAGGCAAGGTCTGCAGGTCGGTCCTGTACTAAAGCTGAGGACAGCCCGGTGTGGTCCTCCATCTGCGGCATTCCGGTTCACAAACTTCCAGGACTGCCTGTCTTGCTCCGAGGTGGAGTAAGAGGGTGGGAAGAAGATGGGCAGCAGGGTGAGACAAACCTTGATCTTCAACCCTGTGTGCTATTCACTTAGGTTGGAAAGGGTGGGGTAGGGCTGGCTGTCATCATTCGCAGAAGGCGGCCTCCCTTGGAGGGCTACCGTCAGAACTGCTGTACAGGTCTGTGGCAGCTCCAGCGCAGTTGGTTTCTTTGCCTCTGCTTTATTTAGCTTTCAACTAAATTGTAAGCAGTTTGGGGGTTGGGAACGGGAACTAAGGTTTTAAACACCTCCCATGGGAAGAGAGGAGCTGGAGTCATTAAATGGGGGGCTTCAAGGCCCTACAGACCAATCATCTCACTCTAGGGCACGTGGTGTGGTCTCCGTACTCAGCACAGTCTGTTGGGCAACTGAGACCTCCGAGTGAATGTTGGGTGATGGACAAAGTGACTTGGGAATACCTCGTAAAGAAACAAGACTTAATCTTATGG
Source organism: Zalophus californianus (assembly GCF_009762305.2). Classification (NCBI taxonomy): domain Eukaryota; kingdom Metazoa; phylum Chordata; class Mammalia; order Carnivora; family Otariidae; genus Zalophus; species Zalophus californianus. The sequence continues at coordinate 90,402,105 of NC_045600.1, forward strand.
TGGAAACAAAAGTCACTATTTGGCACCATGTCACGGACTTCACTCACCTCACTGCTTTGCTCAGACCGGGTCTGGTTGTCCCACTTCTGGCTTGGTATCTCTCAAAGAATGGCTTGCTGGCCTACCTTCCCTGAAAGATCTTCAGAGGGTTCAAGGCCTGAGCTTAAATGAAAGTGACTCAAAAATAGGTGCTCAGAACTTATAAAACATTTTCAGCTGTATAACTGATTCTATATTATAAGACCAAAGGAACAGTAAATTAAAAAAAAAGAGAGATTTAGGGGCACCTGGGTGGCTCAGTCCGTTAAGCGTCTGACTCTTGGTCTCGGCTCTGGTCATGATCTCATGGGTCATGAGATGGAGCCCTGCACTGGGCTCTGCACTCAGCGGGGAGTCTGCTTGAAGATTCTCTCCCTCTGCCCCTTCCCCCATTCATACTTGCAGGCGCCCTCTCTGTTTCTCTCTCTCTCAAGTAAATAAATAAATCTTCTAATTAAAAAAAGATATTTAACCCAAAGTCAAATCGAAGTTAGAGGAGAAGGCAAATATAGTTCCTATTGTAAAGATAAAAGATGCAAGAAAACAAAATAAAGAGTAACTATAGCTCTGTCATTTTGCCCCAAAAGGAATGCAATCCCTTCCATTTCTGCCCAAGCAACCGCCTTTCTTACTTCCCCTGTCTTATTGCTCTATCACTTAGTACATGTGACATATTATATTTACTTGTTTATTCAATCAGGGCTCATCTCCACTCACCAGAATGTGAGTTCCACGGGGGCTCAGACCTGCTCTTTTTTATTCATTGATGTATCCTCAGGTCCTGGAACAGTTCTGGTCACATAATTGGTTCACAATACATATTTGTTGAATAAATGAGTGAATGAATAAACAAATAAGTTTGGGCAGGGAAAGGAGAAGTCACATGATGTGGATAAGGAAGTAGAATATATGGCTACTTTTTGCCTACAAAAATATATGGCTACTTTTTGCCTACTTCTATGTCCCACTAGCCATCAAGAATATCTCTCTCACTTTTCTGCTCTGATTCCATCATCACTAAGCAAATTTTTATTTATTTTTTTAAAGATTTTATTTATTTATTTGAGAGAGAGGGAGCGAGCAGGGGGAGGGGCAGAAGGAGAAGAAGAGATCACAAGTAGACTCTGCACTGAGCACTGAGCCAGACTCAGGGCTCAAACTCATGACCTGAGGCAAAACCAAGAGTCGGATGGTCAACCAACTGAGCCACCCAGGCACCCCTAAGCAACTTTTTTTTTTTAAAGATTTTATTTATTTATTTGAGAGAGAGGGAGAGAATGAGCAGGGGGGTGGGAAGAAGGAGAAGGAAAAGCAGACTCCCCAGTGAGCAGGGAGCCCGAGAGGCTGGGTTCCATCCCCGGACCCTGGGATCAAGACCTGAGCCAAAGGTAGATGCTTAACTGACTGAGCCACCCAGGCGTCCCCTAAGAAACTTTTGATTTAAATCTTCCTATGTGCATCTTCCTACAGATGGGAATACAGGGATCACAATTTGGGTGCACTTGGTATGATAATTATTAACTGTAAATTAATAGGTTGGCATTTCATTTTTTTAAATTGGTTCATATCTAAAAGAATTCTGAGGAACAGAATCTCAACCAGGATGGAAACCTGTGGTGAAAAGAGCAAAGAATAGCACACGGGGAACTTGAGTTCTAACTCTCCTTTTGCCTCACCTGGTGGCCTTAAAAATTCACTTCTCTGGGCTTCAGTTTCCCCACAGAGGCATTGAACTTGATAACTTTTGTGTCCCTTCCATCTTTCAAAGTTGGACTTCTATAAAAATTAACAAAGTATGCACTTCCATATATTTTTACCTTCTATGAGAAGTGTTAACTTGTGTCTCATGTCATTGTCCATTAGGCAATATAGTGTGGCTCACCTGGGTCACGGGGGTCAGCGCCTTCCCTGGGGTCAGTTATCATCACCATGAAAAGACAGACATCCTCATTAAAAATCTAAAATGGAAACACTCCCTAGGGAAAGTGGAGGGCACACAGCAACTCTTTTCACATTCAAAATTGTACAGGTGTGTGGGTGTGGGGAGGTGGGAGGAGGTACCAAAGGAAAGGCAAGGCAGGGCTGAGAGTACAGGATGTCTATGTGATGGGAAGGCAGGTGCAGAGAACACAGGTTTGGAGTCGCTCTTTTCCCACTAGAGCCAGACACTTGGGCTGACAAAGGAGAATGTGCCCCTGAACTTTTAGTAGATAGATGAAGCTATTTCCATTATGAGCCATGCCACTCCGGGGGAGGGCAAGAACTGAGTGTCCCATAAGTTTATCTTCCTTAGCGGTTTGACTTATCCATTTGCCAAGGCTGTCCCCTGCCTCCTCTCCCTGGAACTCTCTCAGCATTCATTATCTGCCCTTCCTTGAGATCTTATTTGTCCATTTGTGCTAATTATTGGCTATCTCTCAAATTTACACCTTCATATCAGACTTCTCACCTGAGTGCTGGTCTTACATGACTACTTACCTACAAATTAATAGCACTGAGATGTCATTACTTTACACATTATGTGGCCTACGCAAACTTAGCACGACCCCCTTCCCAACTCACTCTGCTTCTATCTCACTCCTCAGAACCTTTTTATCAATAATCACCCACAACCAAACAACAATAACAAATTCACCAGTCTACCCACTGTTCAATAAATGTTCACTATTCTGCTATTTGTATCATGAGCTGAAATGGTCTGACGGATCACCCAAGACTATGGAGGCTTCTCGCAGAGGTTCTTGTCTTCACCTCCTTTCTCACACCTCCACTTTCATCCAGGTTCTCATCCATTCATGCCTAAACTCTCGGAGTAGCTTTCCGACTGGCCTCCCAATCTCTAATCTCTCCCTGCTTCCATCCATCTCAAATCAATTCAGGTTGATCCTTTTGAAACCACTTTCATCAAGGCACAGTTTGCCTACAAACCAAGCGAGGGTTCTTGTTTACCAGTCACAGTGTTTACCAACTCCCCCTTGACATTTAAGAACCTCAGTCAACGGCTCCTTCGTCCCCAAGCTACCCAGGATCTATATTTGTCTCTATTCAACTCACATGTGTTTGAGCACCAACGATGCACCAGCCACTCTATCACCAACTACCCTCCAGCATTCCCCTCTTCAATTAAGCCCGGATTATAAGATCCTCCCCTGTGGCCACCACAGTGATACCTGCCTTTCAGACTGCTCATATTTTTGCCCTGCCAGGAATCTCCTCCTTTCTGTCAAACCGGACCTGATATCCCTTCCAAGACACACCTTCTGAAGGTTTCCCATGTAAATGAATCCCCGACCACAACAAACCATTTCCTTTTTCTGAATTCCTTCAGCATTCTCACACTAGATTTCTATTGCTAAGTATTGTTCTCTTATTATTTCACATGTATTGGTTGGTTTTCCTTGACTGAAATGTGAGCTCCAGAAGAGCAGGGGTCAAATCTTTTTCTCTTCTCTTACCCAGATCTGGAATGAGCAAGGGCATGTGCGACGCCAGTAAGGACCCTGATTTTGCACACAGCTCATGGACAAGGCCCACTTGCCACAGTGTAGGCAATAAAGCCAGGGGCGGGGGGGGGGGGGCACCAAAGACCTAAGACTAGCTCTTAGCACAGGCACAGAGACACAGCCATGCTTTCAGAAGTACTTGTTAAATGCTGAATTACATTTTTAAAAATAATTCAAGTCCCTTACACATCATGCATTCCTCTAGCACAGAAATTCCTACCGAAATACAGTGGCTGATAGAGCCCAGCAGGTCTCAGTCACTAAACAGATTTGAAATTCTTCACCCTTCTTGGTCAGAATGCTAGGTCCAGGGGGGCACAAGAAGGCACCATCTCGCCGTCTCCATCAGAAGTTGTCCCTACCCCCTGGAAACTACCTACAAGTTAGCACCAGTTCATGGCCTTGAACCAAAAGTTATCTGACTTCAGTACAAGCCAGATATTCCTAGGGAAACCCGTAAGCCCAGCTCCCCTCCTCTCAGTCCAGTTACACAATGTCTTGTCCAAACCTAGAACCCAGCCAGGTGGTGTGCAGCCCCTTGCAGAACACAGGGAAGATGCCCCTTTCCCCAGGAGTTCTTAGAAGGAGCACAGAGAGGGAGATAGACTTACCCTCACATAGTAGTTCATGCCCATCCCCAACAGGTGCTGCAGAAAGTGCCTGTCCTGCCTGCTCCCTGGGCTTGGCTCCCCAGGGCCAGGAAGGGGACAGGCATCGGGAGTTAAGACAGTTGCCCTGTGCCCCACCAGGTCTGGCTGCGGCGGAGGTGCGGACCCAGCCCTATTTAGACGGGTCTCAGGGGAAGCTGGGCCACTGGGAGCCGGGTCCTGGCTTTCCTGGAGCTTCAGCCGGGGCACCTCTTTGGTACCCAAGCAAAAGTTTTTCAGACTCAGCAAGGTGGCTGGGTTGGCCAGCTTCACGCTGGCCATGCGAGGGATCAAGGTGCACAGTGGGGTGGGGCTCTCCTGGGACGCCAAGGTGGCATCGTCAGCCGGCAGGTGAGGTGCCAGGGTGGGGTAGGGAGGCTGAGGCGAGCCCTTGTTCCCCACCGAGGCTCCGGGGCTGCTTTCGTCCAAGGACGTGATGGACTCATTCCGAAAACGGCTGTACTTGGCCCTGTGCAGCATCCCGGGGTGCCCGAAGAGTCCTACATACAGCACAAGTCCTGCCAGGCTGTCCTGACCGCGTTTTCGCATAGCCTTGGCAGTGCTGAAACAGGATACTGTTGCATAAATCGCCTCGTCGTCTGCTAGATAAACGGAACGGAAAGCAAATGCCTCAACGCCCCACGCGACTTGCGGCAGCCACCTCTCCAACTCTGCGCTCTCCCTCGCCCACCTCGGCTCCCAGGCCCTTCTGGGTGACAGCCTGGGGAGAAAACGCCTCCCCAGTTGATTTCAGTCCCTCCCTGGCCCCAGCGGCAGCACTCGGTGTTCTCGCCTTGGATTCCTTGCCGGGAACGCCTGGACCGGGGCTCGCGGTGGCAGGGATCACTCACGGCCAACTCTCAGGCACGGAACCGGGCCGAACACCGGCCAGCCCGTCCCGCCGCATCGCCAGCGGGCGGTGCAGGAGCCTTGCAGGAATATTTAGCGCCCCCCACCCCCAGCCTCCCCTTCTGCACACAGGAACTTTCAAACCTGCTCCCTCCGGCTCTCACAGGGCGGGGCAATGACTGGCCTATTAACCCTTTATTTGTTCCAGTGATTGTTCATTTAAAAAAGGAAAAAGAGCAAATGTATATATGAGCCAAAGGCCCTTCAGCCTGAGTTCGTCGATTCTGATAGCTGCCCTCTCTTGGAAGATCTTGTCTCGCATCCCGTCCGGGCCACAAGCCAGAAGTACTAGTGACGGGCGGTGCTCCGCATTATTTCATGGACTTGCGATCCCTCCGTGTTCCTCAGATCCCCTCCCAGCCTGCCCACCCCAGCTCTGAGCTCCCCTCCCTCTTGGACTCAGCTCAGAGCTTCTTTCAGGAGCCCTTCGGCTGCAGAAGGCTGAGATATGCAGGATGATGCAGAGTGTTGAAATTTTTATGAATGAACTTTGCTGAATGAATTTCTCTCTGTGTGTGCAAGCTAATAAATCTGTGAATGAAGCTGAGAATAGCTGTAATTGACTGATGGTCTCAGGGGTGCTTGGTTTTTATCCAATCAGGCGGCAGCTTGATGACTCATGCACCATAAATATACTAAACTACTAGCCAGGAGAAATAAAGCTGGAAGGAGAGATTTTATTTTGTGGTATCTGATGAAAGGGTTAAAAGGAAAGGCAATCTGTACTAGGAATCCTCGGGAAGCTGGGTAGCAGCAGGTGAAAAGTCTCTTTTCTTTTTGTTGAGAATGGCCGGGAAAGCCAAGCAGAAGAGCTAAAATTTAGTTCCATTGTTCCACGGATATTAGGACATATGGTACACAACTCCGGTGGGAAGCCGTGATGCATTTTTCTTAGAAACATAGTTCTTTTTTTATTGATTGCTGGTTCCATCTCCCATCTCCCGTCTGGTGCAACTTCCTGTACCTATCAAATGCATTCTGAAGAGATGATGACAACTGCAAAGGCTTAGCACACAGGAAGCCAGGAAGGGAGTCAGGAAAGGGAAATGCAGGTTCTTTTAGGAATAGAGAAGAGGAAACTGCTGAAACCCAGGGAAGATGTGGAAATCACATATCAGAAGAGACAAAATCTCTGCTGAAGGTTAACATTTCTCTGTAGACCAACGCTCTTACATCTGAAATTGTTCGTTAGTTTACAAATTAAAAGAACGTTGGCAACCGCGGGAATCGGAGATGTCACCTTCATCGTCTTATTGTCCACAAGGCTGCATGAGGCTCATGTGTATTCATGACTTTGGTGGCCTGAGCTCCCTTGGGATCTAAACACAGGTTCTGAATTAAATGGTTGCTTGTGACCCACTGAGAGGCATCCTGGCTGGCTTCCTGCTTCCCCAGAGGAAGAATGCACCTTTTCACATGCTGTCTGCCAAAACCGTTAGGATGTGTTTTTCCGTGGAAGGCCTTTTTGTCTCTTCATAAACCTTCCCTTCAATCCTAGCTGACCTCTTCTCCCCACCCCCACACCTTCTGGCAAAACTGAGAGAGTGGCTAAGTCAGTTAGACCCCCGCACCCCCTGGGGAGCTGGGGAGCCAAGCTCTTGGCAAGGTGTGAGGTAGCCTTCCTCTTTTCTCTTTTTCTTTCTTCCCCTCCCCCCCTTCTCCCCTCCCAGGGCTCCCTTCCTTGCTGTCACAGACCCCCATGCTATGCTGCTTTGAGAAAGTTATTTTACCTCTCTGTGCCTGAATGCCCTCATCTGTTAAAAGCAGCTGTCTAATGGACGTGTTATGAGGGTCCATGAGCTAATACTAATCCCTGTAAAGCACTTGGCATCACGTGCCATACAGCGCCTGCCTCGCTGAGTACCTGCCAATCACTGCAAACAAAGGCCATGTGAACCAGGGCCGCTTGACCCTGAAGCTGGTACACCGATCCCCTGTGGTACAGAGTCTACACCACTGCAGGCAACTGAAAACGGAGCAAAGAGCAGGAGAAGCTGAGAAAGCCAACACCATTCAAAGAATCAGTTTCCTAACAATTGTGTGGGCCTGGAGAAAGAAGGAACAACGGGAGCCCAGCTGGTTAATGTGAGTCCTTGCTGAGGTCTTCATGACTGGAGGACGGGGTGCCCAGGGCAACTGGCTCACCCGGGTAGGCACTGTGCCGACCAGACGCTGGGGGCTCAGAGCAGTCCACATTCCTCAGGAGGACTGAGTCCTAGGAGGGCTGAGGGGCAGAGTGGTTCAGGCAGGACTAGGTGAGGTCCCTGGAGACCTTGGCTGTCCTAGGCAGCTCTGCCAGGGCCTATTATAAGGGTGAGAGGAACCAGATCTGCAACTTGGGAGCGGGCAACAGCCTCAGAGGCCAGCCACACAACCAGGCAGCTTTCAGCCCAAAGATGGTGGCTCAAAAGCTGCCCCAACAGCCCAAGAGAAGCTCATTCACTGAGTGCATCTCCATTCCAGGTAAGTGGCCGGGCAAGGTGGATGGTTTCCTTTTCCCCAGAACATTAGAATATCCTCTTCAATTAGTAGTGATAAAGATAATTAAAATAAGCCCCACTCTTTGTGGAACAAAAGACAATTTACCTGCCTCCTCATTCAATCATTATAACAACTCCTGGAGGCTGGGCCTGTTTCCATCACCACCTTACGGATGCGGAAACGAGACTCAGATTGAATTTAGTGACTTGGCCAAGGTTCCCTGGCTGTTGAACAATGATGCCAGGATCGTTCCAGCAGTCCTGCCTGCCTGCGAAGCCTGTTCTGGTGGCCACTGTAGGGGGCGGCCTCCCAGGGCACCAGAGAGCTCCCCTCTAGGTAGATCCAAGGCCCCTCATCTTCACTTTGTTGAAGAGGCAGGCAGTCAAGGCTCTGAGCTTACAGTCAGCCACTCCGGGTTACCGGCTTGTCTAAGCCTCACAGCCAGTGAGTCTACACAGCAGGTGTAGTGTGCAACCAAGCGCTGACTCACTTCAAACACATGCCCTTACCTGCTGTGATACCAGCTAGTGTGGACCAAAAACTCACTCATGCTTGGTTCTCACTAAATTTTAGTTTTTGCTCCCTTCTCCTCCTTGGAGATCATATCTATAACATTCACCCTAAATACCTCACAGGATTGCCAGGAGAAAAAATATGAATAATAGATAAGAAAAACCATTACTGTCATTAAATCATCAGAGTACCATCAACCCCTCTCATCACTGCCCTTGGAAAACAGGGCTCTGCTTAGACCATGACGTATGCCTCCTTTGCTCAGAGCCAAACCCCCCCCCCCCCCCCGGCAAAGAATGCCTGCTGTGAATCCACATGCCTGCTTCATAAGGGACATCCTGCCCTGGCTGGACTTCTTGGAATGGAACAGGCAAGTTTAAGGAAGAGCTGGGTCACGCTGGGCCTTGATAGAATTAGCCAGGTCTTGCTAGGACTTTGTAGAGGAGCGGGAGAGAAGGGGTCCTGGGCAAAAATGCTGGACAGCTTTGGAAGATAGCCCTATGTGAGATTCGGGGTGGAGGGAGGGTGTGCCAGAGAGTGCAGGGAGGCGGAGACGGAACAAGACAGAAACAACTCTGGGGGACAACAGGCCAGTTGCCACTCTGGAACCAAGTAGAGCCGGTGGCATCAGAGTACCATCTAGCACAAGGACTCTTAGTCCAGCCACCAATACCATTTCTGTCACAAAGCAGACCTACTCCTCAAGAGCTTGCACTGAGGCTGAGTTCAGCAAGTCATCAGTGAGTAATGAAACCATTGCTGAAGCTCTGTTTCAGGGAGAAAACCATCCACAAGACCATATTTATATAAAGTTCTTGCCACAGACCAAAATACCAGTTTAAAAATGGGTAGTGAAATGGTGAGAGGAGGGTTTGGGTCCCAGTCAGGGCCTTGCTGCACAAAGATGGAGGCAGGTCCGTTCCTCCTAAAGTGGTCATTAACTCCAAAAGCAACATCTTCCTTTTGCCCCTCAACAAGATGCTTTCAGTTTCCCTATGGTCTTCAGCCTCAGCAGGTAAACAGCTCTCTGATGGCTGCGATTGGCCCTCATTGGCTCTCTTCGAACCCAGGACCTGCTAGAAACAGCACAGGAAAATGGGTATTTACCTGTCTGTTGAGATGAGATAATGTACCTGGAAGTGCTATGTAAAGCGTTAGACACCATGCCGATGAGAGGTAGGTGAGTTATTCAGGGTCAGGTTTAGATGCAAACACACACAAATCCAAAAGAACAGTGACTTAAACAAAAAATGTATCTCCCTGGAGACTGGGAGTCCAGGGAGAGTGTCAGCTCTTGGCCACCCTTAAAGTACAGTTAACCCTTGAACAAAACAGGGGGTAGGGCTGCCAACCTCCCCGTGCAGTCAAAAATCTGTGTGTAGGGGCGCCTGGGTGGCTCAGTCGTTAAGCGTCTGCCTTCGGCTCAGGTCATCGTCCCAGGGTCCTGGGATCGAGCCCCGCATCAGGCTCCCTGCTCTGCGGGAAGCCTGCTTCTCCCTCTGCCACTCCCCCTGCTTGTGTTCCCTCTCTTGCTGTGTCTCTCTCTATCAAATAAATAAATAAAATCTTAAAAAAAAAAATCTGTGTGTAACTTTTGACTCCCCCAAAACTTAACTACTTGTAGCCCACTGTTGACTGGAAGCCTTACTGATAACATAAACACTCGATTAATATATATTTTGTATGTTATATGTATTATATACTGTAGTCTTACAATAAAATAAGCTAGAGACTACATTGGCTAATTGAATTTAAATTAAAAAATTTTAAAAAGTAAGCTAGAAAAATAGAAAACATTATTAAGAAAATCATAAGGAAGAGAAAATTGATTTATAGTAATGTACTATATTTATTGAAAAAAATCTGCCTATTATAAGTGGACGCATGCAGTTCAAACCCATGTTGTTCAAAGGTCAACTGTATATCTATCTCTCTTCCTCATGGTCCAAAACAGCTGACAGTGCTCTAGCCATTTCATCTGCACTTCAGATAGCAAAATGGATGAGAGGACAGAGAAGGACATGCCCACTCACTGTAGAGAAACATCCTGAAAGCCCAAAACAATGTTTCCACTTATCACATTAGCTAGAACTTAGTCACGTGGCTGCACCTCGCTATAAGAGAAACTGAAATCTTCATCTGAGAATGAAGTCTTTTGTCTGGTACATGGCTGCTACACATAAAGTCATAGTCTGTTACTAAGGAAGGAGGGGAAAATGGATAGAAAATAGTATCTCTGCCAGAGTTCCATGCTCAGAAAACCTTCTACCCTGGTAGAATTTAAAGCTAGCAAAGGATAATGTCCTTGGTCAATGTGGCCTGTTTTCCCCTTTTTTTCTGCACCTGGACATGCACTCACACACACACACACACTCACACACACACACACACACACACACACACACACACACACACACAGCCTAAAAATGACCCACATAAAAAACAGGTGCTGTCAGAATGGAAGTTTGCCTCTGCATAGCCAGTGGGATGGGTGGAGTCTCGAGGCCTCTGAAAGGTGGTCAGGTGCTTCCAGGGCCCGCAGTGGCGGGGTGGGGGGTGGGGGGGGGGGGGGGGGGGGGGGGGAAGCGACAAGCAGTGCATCCAGGCCACTGCACATGGCAGTCTAAGTGGTTCATTGGGGTCAGAGATATCTTACAAGAAGTGAGTGGGGTTGGACAGCTGGTCAGAGCACAGTCATCAGGAGGTGTCTGACTCAGGAACATGATCCTAACTCTAATTGTGGACTGTCAAGAGAAAAAGGCAAAGACAGGGTCCTGGACAGATTGAAATTCTGGCACTATGAGGTGGCTAATCCAAACTTCATTTCCAATCCTCTTTTCTTTTGCTTGCCTCTACCAGGAAAAGCTAAATACCCACTTTCTCAGGCTTCCTTGCACCTGCAGGGGGTGGGGGCATATGACACAGCTCTGGTCTATGAGATATAATGAAAGTCTCGTGGGTCTTCTGGGAACACATCTGCCTTCCTGATAAAAGGGGCAGACAACAACAACAACAAACAAGCAAACAAACAAAAAGGGACAGACAAAACTGGAGTTTACCCTTCCTTTTCCTATGTTTCCTTTTTTTTTTTTTTTTTGAGAGAGAGAGAGAGAGAGAGAGAGCAAGGGGCTGGAGAGGGAGGGGGGCAGAGGGAGAGGATCATCTTAAGCAGACTCCGTGCTGAGCAGGGAGCCCGATGTGAGGCTTGATCCCAGGATCCTGAGATCATGACCTGAGCTGAAATCAAGAGGCAGACGCTCAACAGACTGAGCCACCCAGGCGCCCCACCATGTCTTCCTGTCTTGAATGTAGATGTGATATCTGAAGCTGTGGCAGACATACTGCAACTATAAGGGAAGGGCCAACCAAATTATCAAGCCAATGGCCTTGACATCATTGAGTCACTGAAACAAGACCAGCGACCATCTCTAGATATGTTGTTAGGTGAGAAAAATAAACATTTACTGGTTTAAGCAGCTCAAGCAGCTCTTAGTTAAATGTTACCTGTTACTTAACAGCCCAAAGCATTACCATCTGATACAACAAAAGTGGCAAGAACAGAGTTCTTGATGAGCAGGGCTTCTGGACAGTTATGAGAGGATACCATGGAGTCTGCTAGGAAAAGTCCAAATGTAGTAAGCCCAACCTGGGTTCAAATCTGCTTGCTGACACGATGGTAGGCAGAACTGAAGGCTCTCAAAGATATCCATGACCTAATACTAGGAACATGGCAAAAGAAACCCTGCAAATGTAAGAGCTGGTTTTGATCACCAACTTCCAACGTTGGTGTGGGGAGTCGGGAGTTTCCCCCACACCACCAAGCAATTCTTGGCAACACCAGCTGGGTGTCTTACAATTCAACTCAATTCTGACACTGTCCGGAGATAGCATCAGATCCCACAGGTTATGATTTCCCTCCACTCCTGATGCCAATAACAAGCCCGGGTTCTCATCTGTGCTTCTGACTAACTGACTACATATCAGAGGTTCCACTGACTCCTTCTGTGGATTATAGGTTAAGAGCTCAGGGAGGAAGGAAGGAAGAAAGGCAGGGAGGGGGGATGGGAGAGAGAGAGAGAGAGAGAGAGATGCTTCCCTAAAGCCTCTGGAGAAGAATGCAATCCTGCCAACCTTTTATTTTAGCTTGGTGAGAGCCATGTGAGACTTCTACTCTAACATACAGAGCAGTAGGGTAATAAATTTCTACTATCCATCGTGTAAGCTAAGTTGGTGGTAATCTGTTATGGCAGCAATAGAAAACTAATATGGACTTTGACACCAAGGGTAGGGCCCTACTAGTACAGAATGTAGAGGGGCTTAGAGACTGGGCAACAGGGAGGGCCTGGACAAATTCTGATCAAAAAAGCCTAAATTTCTCCGAGGGCACCCTTAGTAGAAATATGGACATTAAAGGTCCTACGGAGGAGGTCACAGAACAAACTGAAAAACATGTTATTGGAAACTGGAAATGGGAGGGAAGAGAATCCTTGTTAAACAGTGAAAGAAAACTCAGTGGAATTGTGTCCTGTAATTGTGTGAAAAGCAGAATTTGTAAAAAATAAATAAATAAATAAATAAATAAATAAATAAATAAATAATAAAATTGAACACTTAGCGGAGATTTCCAAGCCAAGTGTTATAAGTGAGGTCTAGTTTCTTATTGCTTTTAGTAAAATGAGAGAGGAAAGTAATAAATTGAAGGAAGAAATGTTAAACAACACCCCCGCCCCCCGCTGCCGCCACCAGGATTTGGTAGATTTGAAAACCCTCAGACTATCTGGATGGCAAAAGGTGCTAATATTCACAAAATTCAGTCAGAAATGTGTGCTCTACAGAAAAAGCCAAAGGTATGACACCTCAGAAGATTCTGGTTGGAGTATAAAGTCACACAAAAGGCTCTTAGATTAAGAGTGTGCCTCATAAATATCCCCAAACTAGAGAGCTTCAGGTGTGTTCTCTCAGCCATATCAACAAAAGCCAAAAATAGAGATGAGATTATCCTGGAAAGGTCTATGAATAAGCCTCTTGTCTAATGGAGTAAATCCCCATGACACACCAGGGAGACCCACAGGTTTCTTGAGAATGTCACACCAGCAGAACCCTGCCAGCTTGAACTGAAATGGCCAAAATCCAAAATGAAAGAAGGTTGTCAAACTGGCAAAATTCGATACACAGGAAACAGGCTTATAAAAACTGCTCTGATGCGAATCCATGCTACCCCTCATGAAAAAGGAAGGATGATTCAGAAAACAGCCATGAGCCCAGGGGACAGAGCCATGGCCACATAGGGTTATTCCCACACGTTGACACCTAATGGAATTTTCTCAGCTGGGTTTAGAAATGACTTAAGACCAATAACTCTTTTTTGCTTTCAGTTTTCTCCCTTTTTGAACAGGAATGCCTGTGACTGCTAACCTAAGTCTGTCCGACCATTATATTTTGAGAGAAGATAATTGGTGTTTTCAGGGTCACGGGTCCACAAATGCAAAGAAATCACACCCCAGAATGGATCATTCCCAGAGCTTCCCCCATACCTGATTTAGATGATAAAACTTGGGACTTGCAAGCCGATGAGATTTGGGACTTTGAGTTGATGCTATCCTAGGTTGAGACTTTGGGAAACCTGGATGGAGGTGAATGTATTTTGCATGTGGGGCAGATGTAAGCTTTGGCAGCCAGAGGATAGAATTATCTAAGGGAAATTAGAAGAACAAATTTGCATTGTTCAAGCAGCTAAATTCGTGGTAAATTCCTTTATGGCAGCAACACAACCAATAGTACTAATACAGACACCTTTACAATGAGTTGGGGGAAAGATGCATTTTGCACCATGAGATTAAAAAAAACAACAGCCTCCTCAATAAATAAGTAAATAAATGAGAAAAAAGTTTTGCCCCATCTAATTCTAGTCCCCCAGATAAATGATATCTTCATTTGTGCTCGTCAGAAGTGCAGGATTAACTCTAGGAGGGCTTTCCAGTCTAATCTTCCATTCCTGAAACATACACTTAAGAAATCTGCTTTGTGGTTCTGAGCCTTCATTTCTACAAAGTAAAATGGGAACAGGCAGTACGTATTCTGTGCCATGCCTTCTGCAGAACCACACCACCATTCCCTAGCCAGTGAAGTTGTAAAGACGTTCTCCAATGATATTTTCTTCAACCATCATACATAGGTCCATGGCTTCTATTCATAACCAATACTGAACCTCAAATTTTCTTTCTAGTTCAAGCTTATAAGTTCCAGATTCAAATTTTTGTTGATTTTCAAACTCAACAGGTCAATAACAGACTGCTCCCTTGGTCACCATCACCATCTTTCTGTCCATCCAGCTGTCATCTCAGATGCCTCCCTCCCTTCACAACCTGTATCTGACCACTCATCAAATCTGTCCATCCTACCTTTGAATTGCCTTTTGACTTTACACTCAACTTTCCATTCACATGTGTTCACAAAGAGGTCACACCCTGGTCACCTCTCACTGAGACTCTCCCTTCCCACACTCCGGGATAATCCTTGTCAGGATTATCTTTCTAATTCCAACATATGATCGTATCAGTTCCTGGATTAAAATCTTTAATGACTCCTATGATTTACAGGATAAAATTTGAATCCTTTACCATGGCTAGCCCCAACTAGCTTTTCAACCCCTCCCCCCACCATTATTCCCTGAAAATCCTATTTCTAGCAAGCCATGCTACTGGTCACTGCTTGAAGACAAAGGAAGTATGTGAAAAAATGGAAGTATCCTGATACAGCTGTCCTGAGAAGTTTGGCTAATTTCCCCTCCCCCGATACACCCTCTCCCTCATCTTCCTCAGATTCTAAGCACTGCATCTTTCAACTTCTCAAAATCTGTTCTCAGTTCTTCATTCACACTGAGGCAAATGATTGATAACATTTTAAAGTGCTGTTGGTGCTGACTGCCTTTAAATAGATTTTATCAGCTCATGAAAGAGGGACTAAACCAGCAGTGGGGTAAGTTTGGTTCAAATGTGGATTAGAAGAACAGGGATTTTTGTACAGCCCACCAGGAAAGGTGTTATGATGTAAGTTTGCCAAATTGGAGACAAAATTGGTTAATGTTCTACAGGGCAATAAAACCATAACCTTTGGGGTTATGTTTTCTACTGGACAAAAATTATGTGCCTCTATTCTAGACAAGGTCTACAAGTTAACATGTAACTTCAGAGTCTGAGCCCTTGATTAATAGTAAAAAGCCAAGTCAGACACAGCTACATTCCTCCAGATAACTAAATAATTCTCCGTTAAGCCTGTTACTGAATGGTTGGGTATAATACTGAAAGGATAAACTGTCTACCTTTTTACCTTATTCCCAAGTTGATTTTTTTCAAACCCATCAGTGGAGGCAATCAAACTGGAGGAACTTCTGGCATCAGTCAGTAGATGTATACGGGCAGATCTGAATTCTAATATGTGATCCTCCCTTTGATGCAGCTTTGCTGGTAGAGCAAATCATGAAAGGAGGGTGGTACTGCTCTGCATGGCTAATGCCATCTGATGAGCTCAGTGATTTCTGGATGAAAGATAATATTTGATCCACTGGGGTTTACTCTGGTGACCCAAGTCTAGCCGAGACTTTAAAAAGCAAACCGGGTCTATTTTCTGTCTACCATTTCCCGGAAAACCCACCAGGGCAAACTGGTGATGCAGATGCAACCCGGAACAAGGGTTCTGGAACAGGCAGACTCGAATCTGAATCCTAATTCAATCTACTTAGCTAATGGTCTCTGCAACTTAGTTTCCTCACCTACCAGATTATAAGTATCACAACCAATGGAGAAATGGTTCCCAAACCAGGGCTTGTCTGTGAAAAGGCATTTTCCAGATTATATAGAAATAATAATAATTATAAGTATGTAATGGGAGACGTGGACCACACAGTAAGATTTGAGAGTTAAATGTAAATACTGTTGTTTTTTAAATTTCGATATTGTCCTTATTTTGTGTGTGTGGTAAAATGTCTTTTTTGTTATGAAGTAGTTTTTTAAGTGGTTTTACATGGCAAAAAAGAAGTTGGCAGCCCTATGTCCCGCTCCGAATGATTTTTTTTGATAGTGCTCTGGGAACCACTGTAAAAGAACGTGTGGACTTACTTTGGGAACTAAAAGTATGTATACAGGGAGCTCTTATTACTGTAGTATATAGTGTCACTGCTTGTAGGGTGATGAAAATATGATCCAGCTGGTCCTCAAGGTTCCTGAAGAACCCACACTAAGACAGTGGCTCCCCTGAGAGTCTAACTGGGGCCGGGCATCTCACAGAGAAAGAACCTGGGGCCCATGTGCAGCATGGAGCCTCTGGGTTAAGCCCTGTCCTTCTCTTTGAGAAGAGGAATTTCATCCCCGGGGGACTTTTACTTCTGGGAGGCAGGTTGGGGAGGGGTAGTGAATGGCATGATAGGACCCTAACTGTTCGGAGGCTAGGGAACCTCCCAGGCCTAAAAGTCAGTGAGAGGGAAGAATCCAGTTTGCTGCAGGAGAGCAGGGACAGAGAAGGAAAGGAGGGGAGACTGGCGGAGTTCTAACTGGCCAGGATGGGTTATGCAGCAATGTTTGCAGAGGACCTAGGACAGCCCCATGACTTCTGTCAGGATAAAGGGTGCTGGAATAATCCCAGGGAGTTCTATTGGCCTCTTTGAGCTGACCATGCATATTTTAAATTCCTTTTTTCATTTTATGTAGATGTACTTCATTGAAAGAAATAAAAAGAAGCCAGAGATGAAAATCAAATTCACTCGTACCCGAATTTAGACACAGTCCTGTTAACATTTTAATATATAACCTCCGTGTCTTTTTTCCCTAGGCAGACTTTTTTCCAAACGAAAAATAACACGTTATTGTGCATACAGTTTTCTACCTTTTTTTCATTAAACAAAAGATCCAGCATTTTTCCATGCCCCTAAATGTACCATGTCATTTTAATTGCTATGTAGTACCATTGTGCAAATGTGCCATAATTTAACAAGCAGTGGGTGGGGGCATTTAGGTTCTGTCTACACACACACACACACACACACACACACACACACACACACACTATAGGGCGGTGATAGTTCTTGTACCTAAATCCCCCCATACAAAATGCTAATTGCAGGCTCCAGATAATGAGCATATGAGTATCCACTGTACCATTCCTTCAACTTTTCCGCATGTTTGAAATTTTTTATAATAAGATTAGAGTGGAAAATTTGGGGTATCCGCGAATACATAATGAGTTCCTGTAGGTAGCATGGCTGGGTCAAAGAAGATGCCAGTTTTCAAGGTCTGCAATGAGAGCTGGGTGATCAGTTCTCTGGATGAACGGTGGCACGGGCGGGATCCTCCCCGGCCGGCGCAGCGCCCCCCCTCGGAGCTGAGCAGCCGGAGCAGCCGCCCAGGGCTGCGCGCCTCGCCCTCTCCTGGGCAGCCCGGAGGCCGCCGGACCGCCCCGTCTGCGCGTTCGCACGGCCTCCCTGGAAAAGACAGCAGAGGGCCAGTCTGCCAGGCGCGCAGCATCAAAGCTGCAGGCCCTGGGAGAAGAAAAGGGCCAGTGTGCATTCGCGAAACTCCAAAGCTCTTCTCCAGGCACAGTGACTCCCGGGGGAGGGGGAGAGGGAGCCGAGACCGCGCTTTAACAGAGTGGGCAGTCAGGCTGTGGGTGCCCCGCCGGGACAAAAGGGCCTCAGTGCTGGAGAGGAGGCAGCCCCAGGGCTTGGGGGCAGCATGAAGGGAAGCTGTGTCCCCGCAGCACTCAAGTTCACCTTTGTCTTCTCAGTCCAAGTCAAAGGAAGGTTACAGAAGGAGCCTGCAGGCTCTCCTCCCTCCTCAGGGGTCTGGTCGATAGGAATGGCCAAGTTCATTACCCAAGATGCTGGAAATTCTGATGAAAATAGAAATGTGCTTGCCTGCTAGCTGGGACAGCGGTGGGTGTTTATGTCAATAGCTGTGTCCTCTGGCTAGGGCCAATGGGGCGGGGGGGTGGAGCCAGTACAGATTACTGGAACCGGTGGCCCTGAAGGGGACCCAGGCAAACATGTCACATGCAATAAAGAATTTGCCTTTGTTTGGGAGTTGGGGAGAGAACGGGACAAGGGATCGGAGGTGAGCAGATTTCTTTCTGCCAGACCCTGGCCGGCTCCACAGTACAGATGCTGCTGCGTCTTCCCCAAAAGAGAAATGTCACGTGGTGTTCTGGCCTGGCAGCGGCAGCCCACTGATCCCCAGGCAAGGTCAATGGCGGAAGGTCAAAGGGTACCTTTCTCGGACCGGAGCTTTGCTGCGTCTTCTCTTAGAGTTGGCACGCAATCAGCCATCTTGGGCCAGGTCTCTGTTGGCACTTACACAGAAAAAAACCAGCTCTTGGCTGAGTTACCTAAATAATTACAGTGGCTTGAAGTAGTAAGAAGTAGCTGTAATGACAGGCAATTCACAAGTGCCACCCCCCCATACCCTAGTTGCACATAAATTTTGCAATCCTACCTTTTGCCATAGAGAGGTGAGATAGTTAAGAAAGACGAGCAATGGAAAGAGCTAACTCGCAAACTTTGAATCCTAGACCTGAGTTTCATTTCTAACTTTGCCACTACTATCTATGACTTTGGACAATTAGCCCCATTCAATTGCCTTATCTGTAAAATGGGTGTAGGGTAATCTGCCTTACGGTGTTGTTCTCTCTCTCTAAAAAAAAAAAAAAACTAAAAAAATCTTTGAAATTTTGCAAAACGAAACACCATACTTTTGTGAACCCCAACAATGCTCTTTCAGAGCACGGTGAGTTTGATAGTAGGTTGCTTTTCATAATGCTCTTCAACGACGGCCTGATGTCAAGGTGCGACTCAGTGAGGGCACTGCTCCGAGCAGCCTGCTTAAACAACACCTTCACCACCACCACCACTTACAGCAGCAATGCTCATTGACTCTCCAACAATCCTGTGGCTTAAGCAAGGCTCCTGCTAGAAGATGATGGAGCCAAGAGTCCAAACCAGTGGCTTCTACACCTGTGCACTTAGCTCCACCAACATTGAATAACTCATGGGCAACTGTAAGAGAATCAGAGAAGTAAAGACACCTCTTCTCTCTCTTTTTTAAAAAGATTTATTTACTTGAGAGAGCACGAGGAGAAGCAGGCTCCCCACCGAACAGGGAGCCTGCCGCGGGGCTCGATCCCAGGACTCCAGGATCATGACCTGAGCCGAAGGCAGATGCTTTATCGACTGAGCCACCCAGGTGCCCCAAGACACCTCTTCTCTTATAAAGATAACTATCCTTTTATCTCATGGGCCAGAGAAAAGCAATGAGGAACCGAATAACGGAGGGCAGCTAAGTGAGTCAAGCTAACTTGAAAGGGGAGGATTTGAGCAGAGAAGCTGAGAAAGAAGAGAGAAAGAGTTCTGTGGTGGTGGGGAGAGTGCTGGAGAGAACTGCATTTATGCCTAGACTCAAAGCCTGAAGGTGGAGATGGGTCACGAGAGCTGTCGTCCTCTACTCTGGCAGCCATAACAGAATTCCACAAACTGGGTGGCCTAAACAACAGACTTTTATCTTCTCACAGTTCTGGATGCTAGAAGTCCAAGATCAAGGTGCTGACAGTTGTTGGTTTCTGGGGAGACCTATCTTCCTGCCTTGCAGATGGCTGCCTTCTCAGCGTCCTCACACAGCCTTTCTTTTGTGCTTGTGTGGAGAGAGAAGATGTGCTGGTGTCTCCTCCTCTTCTTAAAAGGATGTCAATCCTATTAGGATAGGGCCCCACCCTTCTGGCCTCATTAAAGCTTCACTACCTCCTTAAAAGCCCCATCTCCAAATACAGTCACATTGAGAGTTAGGGCTTCAACATAGGAACACAATTCAGTTCAGAACAGGAATCAAAGGTGGGGTGGGTGGAGGGCCCCCAGAACATAGTTAAGGAGAAAACCTAGACTTACCAATGAGAACGATCTCCTCAGGCCTAGTGGGCTCCGGGACAGAGGCTAGTTCTACCTGGTAAAGGACATAGAGCTAAGAGGCTTTTGGGTGCAGGACAGAACCTGTGCCGGTTCTCACAAGGGATCAGTGTGTGGCCTCACAGCCACATTAGTTAGTTGGAGAACCCTAGAAACCAAACTCCTGGCTCGGCCGCATATGAGCTCTGTGACCTTCGGCTAGTTGCTTGAATGCTCACAGCCTCTGTTTCCTTATCTGTAAAAACAAGGCTAATCGTAACTACCCTGTTTCCCGCAGAAGGTAGAAAATGGAGGTCGGGTGAAGAGGAGCAGTAGGGAAGAACAATTCTCAACCTCCCTACCCCCACGCGCTCCCAACTGCACATACACATTGTAATCTACTGTGAACTAAAAGGAAATGGCGGGTGTAAGTAAAGGCGCTGGGTAAGCTAGAAGGTGCCATAGCAATGACATAAAGGATGATAACAGCAGTGATGGGGACAGCCGCAGAAGCTGTACTCGGCATTTTGTCAATCCAACACCCACGTGGCCGCCTGGGTGTGAGAGGTACAGCCTCGGCCAGCGCTCATTACAGTGGTGGTGGTGAAAGGCCCCACGAGGGGACCGTCCCGTGGGATGGCCAAAGGAACTGTCCCCCCGACCCATCCTTCAATAATGTGCCCAATTACTCCCTCCTCTGCTTCTGGTCTCTCCCTCCCTTCCCTCCACCCCCCACCCTGGCCAAAACTTAGATACTGGGGAGGCAAGGGCAAGCAGAGATGAAGTCCCAAATCCTCCCAAACCAGGCTGGGCCTGGGGTGGGCATGCTCCCCTTCTTTCCACTCTCACGACTGTGAGTGAATCCGGGGGTACACATTAGGCTGGGCCATCTGTCTCCTCACAGCAATGGAGGCTCTGGGGGGCTGGGGCTGCCATCTTGCTGCTTTTGCCCAGGCCTAGCCCAGTGGCTCAGACACAGCGGGGCTCAGTGCAGGCTGAAGAGCAGGGAGTGAATGAGGCCCTGAAAGCCCGCTCTCTGGGGAGCCAGACGGTAAGAGGAGAATGAGAAGGAAGTTACCATTCCTGCCTCTGCCTTGGGAGAAGTCCTCTAAGGCTTGGTTTCTTTCTGGGCAAAGGGAGTGATACCCCCCTCACAGGGAGGCCGTGAGCACTCCGTGACAGGGCACAGGTGAAATGCCAACGACTGAGCCAGGCGCGCAGTCATCCCAAAGAGGGGTGCAGTCGGGGCGCTCGTGTCGTTGGAATGCTCACCCTCCACCCCCTCCCCCAGCTGCCTGGGCGCCGGCTCCACATTCCTACTGTGGCATTTGTTCATATACAGAATTCAATATTATACTTAGCAAAATCAGTCTTGACTGAACGTCTATCACGTGCCAGGCACTGTTTTAAATACATTCAATCCTCACAAGTCTACATTATTATTCCCGTTTTATGCATGAGGCAGCTCAGCGCAAGTTAAGTAACTCTTTCAAGACGGGATTTGAAGCCAGAACATCGGAATCCAGAGTCTATGCTCTTAGCCTCTGTATAAATTGCCTCCCGCCCATTCCAAGGTACTGCCATTTGTTTGCTAAGGAATCCTTCTCCTGGTTTAAGTCATAAGCACCTTCTTTCACTCACCTCCTTCCTCTTTTACCCAGTACAGCATCTGGCACACAAGTAGGGCACATAGGAAAGAGCCACCATTTATCGAACACACGTGTTATATACTAAACATGTCACGGACACTACCTCGTGTATGTGTTAGGAGCCAGTACGTTCATTTGTCAGATGAGAAAACGGGAGCTCAGAGAGGTTATGTGACATGTATGTGATCAGAGCCAGTTCTGCCCTAGATCTGCCTGATTTGGGGGAGCACGTGCTTAATTGTAAGATAGACCGCCCTCCTCCTAACCCCATGAGCATTACTGGATCCTTGGAAGGCAACTCCACATGCAGACACAGAAGATACATCTACTTAAGCAAATAAAAGCTATCTCTTACTTATTGTACACACACGCATACTCTTTATATACATGCATAAAGTGTCGGTATGTGCATAGATTAGCTCTGAAAGGCTGTGTCTACAGAACACTGCTTCAGGAAGCAGGGGAGCGTATAAGCAGGGAGGAGACTTAGAGTTCACTGTATGCCTTTTTGTAGCTTTTGAATTTTGAACAATGTGTAGGTATTGTCTATTTAAAAACAATCAGACGTTTTTTAAAAAGACTGCTATGTTTTTGGTGGAAAACATACTGGATCCAGGAGACCTGGACTCTAATCTCATCTTTGCCACTGGCTAAGTCTGAAGAATAATCAGATTTATTTTCAGTTTCTTCATCCATAAAGTGGGTAGAGGAACAGCGGCCCCATGTCCCCCGCAGGGTCAAATGAGATCATCAACGCGGACGCGTTTCACGAGGTGTGTACAACCCTGCACCTGCAATACATCAGGATTCAGGATGTCATAGTTGTATGTCCAGAGCACATCCACCCACTCTGGAAGCCCGGGGACCTCGTAAGAAGCAGCATGGCCTTGTCAGAGATAACTGCTTAGGAAAGAGGTTTAGGTGCTCCACCAACGGTGGCCAGAGCAGCATGAAGCTCCAAGATGAAATCTTTAAGCAAAGCATTTGTATTCCCCCTTCAATCACCGTAACGCCCCCACAGGGAATGGTCTCTTTGCTCTTGGGTTTAAGAACATCCCCAGAGACGAGAAGACGGCCAGGAACAAGGCAGCCCTTCCCCAGCTGGTGGATAGAAGCATGGCGATGATGGTAGTTGTTGGTGGTCGGTGGTACTGCCCTGTTGCTGTTTTCTGCTCGGTTAGAGGAAGATTCCAGGCACAGAGAAACTGTAGCATCTGTGGTGTCAGGGGGCCGGCAGAGTTGGGCAATCTCTGCCTCAGGAGGTCCATGACCCCAACTCAGCAAACCCAGCTTTTTTTTTTTTTTGTCCAGATAACAAAGCTTTCCTTATCAAATCTTCTTTTCAAAAGTAGAATTGGGGTGGGGGAGAACTCCAGGGGATTTTCTAGTTTCTGAGGCACAGGGTGGAGGGCAAGAGCCTGAGGATTGGAAAATTTCCAATTCCAAAGTCTAAGTGACCTTGGCCAGGTCCCTTCACTTCCCTGGGTCTGTTTCCTCATCTGTAAAAGAGGGGATTGAACTGAATCATCTCTTTGGTTCTCCCCATACCAAAGACCGTGTGTCCTAGAAACTGTACCTTGGGTTCAGCTTATGTTGTCCTTACCCCCATGCCGCCACCAGCCCTGTGTCTCTGACAGACTGAGGCATCTGCTGTGTTTCCTCATCCCTGTCGTCAGCATCTGGAGGCCACAGATAGGAAGGTGTCTATCTCTCCTGAGACGTGAACACCCCAGCAAGGGAAAGGGCCACCGGATGGACACCAAGGAAATCTTGAATCACACTTCTCCTCTGGAGTAGGACCGTGGGTAAGAAATGGACCATGCACATGTGTGTGTGTGTGTGTGTGTGTGTTCTCATGAATGCATCTGTATATGTTCATTTGCATGTGTTAGTAGGAGGGACCAGGAAAAGTGTGACCGCATAGCTATCATGCTGAGTTGTAGACACTTTCTCCTAGAAACAACGGGAGATCACAACAGCAGTGTCCAACCTGTGTGGCTGAAACACTACATTTGCAACAGCACTGTTTGCTATAAGTGTGGGGCAGTTTCTAGCATTTCAACTCCCACATGAGTTATCTTTGAGGGCTCCTGGGGTTTAGTTTGGAAGTATTATCAGCATTTAACATGGTTTCTTTGGGAAAATGTTCTGAGTCCCAAGCAGTTTATACATTCTCAGCACACAACATGTGTGAATGGGGACTGCACGTACTTCTCACAACTCTGCCACGGTACCTAACTCAACCATGGGCACATAATCAGCAACAATCAATTAATTCAAATAAAATGTAACAAGGGTCCTCATTTCATGACTTACTTATGTGTTTGAACAGTAGGGTGACCAACTCTCCCCGGATTACCTGGGACTGTCTGGGTTTTTAAAATGAAGTCCCACATCTGGGGAGCCCCTCACTCCTCAGGCAAACCAGGATGTGATGATGTCTTTAGGAAGAGAGTGAATCCATTGTAGGTAGGGGCTTTGTGCTCCATTCGCCTTCCCAGGAACACAGAGGCTACTCGGGCAAATATTTCTAAGCCCCTGTCCAGTGATCCTGGTTGTGGGCGACTGTTCCCTGAGAGTTGACTGGAGGAACGTGCAGAGGCTTTAGTGCGTCAGCCTCACGGATACTGCTCATGAGGGCAGGCAGCTGGAGTCCACTTCCCAGTGTCGTAGAACACATGGTCTTCACCCATCTTGCTTGAGCCAGCTGTGTGGTCAGGGCCAGCCCAGCTCATTCTCCAGGCCTTCTTCTAGCACGTGACTCGTGCTTTTCTTGGAGCGTTCACTCAGCAGCCCTCGCAGAGGTGCCTCCCTGCCCTTTTGCTCCTCGCACGCCTCCTCATGTGATGGGAGAAAGTAAGTGGGCTACATGGGAGGAAGCACTGGCATGTGATCAGAAGCTGTGGGTGAATTCTCCTTAGCCTCTTCCCCAGGAAGTGAGGGGGGTGGGAAAGGCCTGTTTTATCCCGAAGATCTGGATGAGTCTGGCTAAGTCTACTCTGGAACATTAGAGAATAGCTAAACAGGTGCCAGAAACACAGGTCAAGAGCATTTGAATGCACTGTGTGAGTACATGCCCACTGACTTGGGGCCCTGAACCCATACGGGCCTAATCCAGCATCCTGACACTGAGTGAGTACAGTTTCTCCACCTCTGCATTATTGACCTTTTTGGCCAGATAATTCCTTTGTTGTGGGGTGGGAGGGGGTGCCATCCTGGGCATTGTAGGATGCTTAGCAGCATCTCTGGTCTTGAGCTACTAGAGTAGCACTCTCTCCTGTTATGACCCAAAAAAAAAAAAAAAAAAAATGTTTCCAGGCATTGCCAAATATCCCCTGGGGAGAAAATCACCCCTGGCTGAAAACGTCGAAGTTAGAGCAGACCAGACATCCCTTGTGTGTCGCAACCTCATGGAAGCTTCAGTCTAAGCAACAGATTTTAATGCATGTTACATGAAAAACTAGTTCCCCAGGATGTTCAGTTTTTGCACAGAAATAGTACTCTGGGGCCAGGTAAATTTGGAGAACTCTATGTTCCATGGTACAAAATATTGGGGAAATGCTGCCTGATATAGAAAAAATTTTTCCCCTTATGGAGAGTCAAAATGTATTGGGATATTAGAGGTTCTAAAACATCTGACAGTAAGGAAACCTGTTCAACACTGCTTTTTCATGGCCACCAAGCGGGTCAGAGATTCCAATCTTAACATCCAAGCACACAAAACCACTGAGCCACTCCCAGGCCCAAATCCAAAAATCCCAAGGAAGAGACCATTGGCCTAGCGTAGACTGTCTCAAGATTCCCAGACCAGTCAATGGTCTCAGGATCAGTTAATTGTCTGTCTGCTTCTGTTGCAATTAGAGATTATATCCCTGGTGAGGGTGGAATAGGGTGGGTGTGGAGCCATTCCCCAAAGAAGGGATATACTAAACAGACAAAACAATAGATGCCAAGCATAGTTCTTTAACAGCGATTTCCTTTAAAAGTTTTTATTTTTGCTTTGTGCTTTCCCTAAATGCCTAAGCAACTTCATCGTCTTGATTCCTGCTCAGATTTCATGGAAATTGGTGGCAGCATATCTAAATTGCAGCAAAAGTTACAAGGACATGAAAAAATTTTCTTAAATTCTTGAATTAAAAGAGACAGGTTGCTCAATATTTCCAGGGATCAGAGATAAGGGTCACTGTGACTGGCAAGAGTGAAGTCAGCTATGTATATAGATCTAGAGCTCTTACTGATTACATTCCAGGTAGTTATCCTTCTAAAAGTTGGCTACCATGAATAGCCAGATGAAAAAGAGTCTTTGAAGAGGTAAAGCAGCCCTGAGCAGACCAGGGCATCATGATCAGGCTTACTCAATTTCTATTCTGAGCAAGGGATGCTATCACTTTAAACACTGTGTTCTGGTTGCTAAGGAAACCAGATAAGTGGGTTGCCAACACAATCTTCAATCTTCCTATGAAGATTAAAGCACCTTGCTCCAACTAGAGAGCAGATGGAAGAGGCACAGGTGTGAGACATATTTCTTATTACTGGGGGAGGGTTAGGCCAGGTGAAGGATGAAGGGAGACAGTTTCTAGTTCATGGGAAGAAGATAAAATTTATAGTTACTGGCTATTTAACAAATCTTAACTCTTTGCTACATCAATCAAGATAGGGGTTTAAGCCTGACTTCTAGTTCCATTTCTACCACTAAATTTTCTTTGTCAAGAACTGAAGTGAGATTTGGTGCCAAGTTTGGAAGTCAGTTACAGATGTGTTTTAGTTACCCTGTTCCTTTTGGTTAATTTTTTTAAATTTTTTAAATTTTAAATTTTTATATTTTAGAGAGAGAGAGTTGGGGGGGGGCGGGGAGGGGGAGAGGGAGAGAGAGAATCTCCACAGCCAGCGCGGAGCCTGACACAGGGCTCAATCTCAGGACCCTGGTATCATGACCTGAGCTGAAATCATGAGTTGGACGTTCAGCCAACTGAGCCACCCAGGCACCCGCACCTTTTGGTTATTCTTATAAAATTATAAGCATATAAGAGTATAAAGAATAGTATGCCACACTCTCATGTACTGATTACACAGCTTAAAAATAAAACATTATAGATACACTCGAAGTTGCTTGTGCATTTTTGCCCCCTTCCTGGTTAATCTCAGAAATGTCTCGTGTATGTGTCAATTCTCTCTATATGGAAATCGCAGTTACTAAACTTACCATGTTTTCAACTATAAGCAATAAAGGAACATTAAATACAGAGTAACTCGAGCAGCCCCCTAGTCTAGGGTTAGGCTTTTCTATTTGGGATTCAGATTAGTTTTTCCTCCAACCCCAACTCTAAACAAATGTGAAAAAAATAGGTGTAGTCAGGAATCAATATGTATGAGTGTAAATGCTGCTGAGCATGACTGAATTGCTAATGCTGATTTCCTTTCCTCATTCATTCATTCAACAAAGATACATCGAGTGCCTATTTTGTGCCAAGCATTGTGCTAGGCATTGAAGATAAAGCAGGAAAATAATGCAAAGACTCAGCCCACACAGAGCTTAGTAGGGGAGAGAGATAAGATGAATAAAATCTATAGAAGTTGAAATGTAAATGGAAAAAAAAAAGAGCAGGTTTGAGGAAGAAAGTGATGAAGAGGTTATAATTTCAGATAGGGTCGTCCCTGATTCCCCTGAGGCTTCACGATGAAGATGCATTTGTCAGAAACTCACTCTACGCCTTACAACACTGGTTTTAGGAAGGGGAAAGCACGATAAACAATGACAGGGAGGATGACCTCTAACATTTCTCCTATAATTGAGAAACCAATAATTTTCACTTTTCTCTCATCTTTAACCAGAGGTAACAAAATTAACTGCTTAAATATCAATTCATTATCCTATTCTCAAGCTGAGGGTTTGTAAAGCAATGCAAGTGCTCCAACTCAGGTAAACAGAGGAGATGGAGAAGAAAAGACAACCTAGGGAATCTGTGCACACCTAAGCAGGTACCACTTTTACTCATATCTCTGTTACCCAAGTAAATAGGAGTGCAACCAACACTGCCCTAAATCGGAGTCCCACTGTAGGAAGGCTGTGGTTATTAACCTGTTCCCTCCGGGTAATTCAAAGCCACGACCAAGCCTTGACACTTCCAAGGAGACAAGCACTCATTCCTCAAACCTATACCACTCCAGGCTACAACCCACAGCTCACCAACTCACAATTCCACTCTGTCTTTGGTCCCTCAGTAACTGGACAAAGAACATGATGCTCAGGTAGGAGCTCCAAATTTCACGCAACTCAGTATCTTTCTTGCTCCACCGCTGCTTCCAGACCCAAACCTTGGATACCAGCAGTTGAGTTCTAGCCAGTTATCCAGCCCATTTCTGCAAGAGTGAATGTCTCTTTGCCACAGAGTTGCCAACTAATTACTCAGTGTAATGGGAGGAGTAGGGTAAGGAGAAATACAGGGATCAAGCCTGGGTGCAAAATGGAAACCTCTAATTTTTCCAAACCTTGCACTGCAGAAGCTCTAGTTGAGCATGCTTTGGCCCTGCAATCCACAAGGTTGCCGTTGATACCTATTATACAATTAGCCACGTGCCTTATTTTACATATGCAACATCAGAATAACCCAAGCCAAGCTAAAATATTAATTGAATTGCCAAGATAATTTAGAAATGTCAAAAGACCTAACAGCTTAACTCATGAGCTAAATGTCTTGACTGTGTTCTCTTCTCTTTCTAAAATGAAATGTACGGTTCTGGAGTTCTGAGCTTAGCCTTAGAACTAAGCACCTTTTATGGCAAGGCCCACTGCTTAGGATACTTCTCTCCCTTCTCCCTCCATTTTAAACACTTATTAATTTTACTGGGTAGCCTTTGACTTCTCAGGTGTCATGCACACCCTCTTCTGGTCAGTTAAAGAAAAACTGATCGCTGTTAGGAAAAGAACTATTGGGAATGATACAAATGGTGGTCAAAAAAGGGGAACATTCTGATACAACTGATGAGGCTTCCCTTTCTGTGATCAGCAAAAATCCATTTCATTATGAAAATTAGTGATCCTATTTTCTAACAGATGAGCCTACTCTTCATATTTCCTACATTTCCCTGT
The DNA here is from genome assembly GCF_009762305.2 of Zalophus californianus. Classification (NCBI taxonomy): domain Eukaryota; kingdom Metazoa; phylum Chordata; class Mammalia; order Carnivora; family Otariidae; genus Zalophus; species Zalophus californianus. The sequence continues at coordinate 90,430,856 of NC_045600.1, forward strand.
GACATAGTGACAAGGACCACTCTGAGTAAAATCCAGTCCCTGCGAAAATCAGTTCAGTCCTGGCACACTTCACATTCCAGAAGACACCTGAGGAAGGTGAGGGAAACACTGTTTGATTTGCAACTCTGAGCATTTTGTGCTAAGACACAACAAAGCATAGCGAGTAAAGGCATAACCTTTGATGTGGGACTAAGTCTGAATCCCAGTTCTGCCATTTACCAGCTGTGGGATCTTGGGCAAGTTACGGAACATCTCCATGACCATTTCATCCCTTAAAAGTGAAAAATAGCATTTCCTCAGAGGTCTGTAGTGAGGATTAAATGAGTTAATATTGGGAAAGGGCTTAGAACAGTGCCTGGCACAGAATAACTAGCATAAAAAGGAGAAGAAATCTGTAGGGGCTTTCTCCTAACACCAGGATGGTCTCTGTAGATGCCTTGGCCTGTGCCACAGATTACACCAACCCTTCCAAATGGAAATTTTTACTAGTAATTTCCTCCTGCAGATTTTACAACCTCCTCTGGCAAACCCATCAGGGCACTAAGCAATGCGATGAGATAGACTTCCCTTTTTTTCCCTATCCCACATGTTGGGCAGGTCATGAATCCCTTAAGTACCTATTCTGAAATGACAGACTACATTTCAATAATCATTTTATTAGTTACAGAAGAATCTCCACTAGTATTTACAAAGTGCAAAAAAAGCTGTTATTACTCCTAAAGTGTGAAATAACAATTATCCTTCATACAACAAAAGAACAAGATGAAAATCTTTTGTTATAATTCACTAATTTTGCTAGTTTTTTATTAGAGCATTACAATTAAGACATTAAATTATAAATTCATGTGGTATACTTAGAAATTAAATTACAAAATAACACAAATACTTTTAAGGTGTGTTGTGCCAACAAAGTTTAAATTTTTATCATTAATTGGGATTCAGATTTCAGATTAGATAGACAGTTTGGCTTATTCTGTGATGTGTATAAAGGCTGGAAAGGACAAGGGAGGAGGAAGATGTCTTTAAATAAATTATGTCACAGAAAAATTTTAAAAGCAAAAAATGATTACTTTTTTAAATGGTATAAGTTAATATTTTAACCTGTTGGCACAACGTACAGAAAATACTTAAATGACAGAGGTTGTTTTTTTTTTTAAAGCAAACAGCAGCTTTACAAACAGTAATACTTCTTTATACATATATTAAAGTAACAATGTGTTAAGATTTAACAGTTTTATATTAAAGAGTTGAAAAATGAATGTAGAGTTCACTACTCATTTGCACATTACAATCCCCACCCCCCCAGCTTACTAAGAAATCAGACAAGTACATTATTCGGATATTAATTTTTCAATATTTAAACTATGTGAATTCCTTTTGACTAATTCTTTTCCAAATACTGGAAGCATATAAAATACCCTCTCTGCAAAAATGACCTCCAATCAAAGCCTTTAAAAACTTTTCAATGTATAACACACATTATTTTTCCCATGTTTAGTCAAAAGAAATATATTACATCATTTACAAACATATTTAAACCAAAAATTAAGCTAGTATGAACATTTGTCTTTTGAGAAGTGATCTTCACAGCAAACAAACCTACTAAAGCAGAAATCTAGTTCTGGGAGTGCAATTCATATTATAATTCATATACTTATGTACTGAAATAGAAATCTAATATTAATTATTGCCATAAAACCACCTCTACACACTAAGAAAAAAATCTCTATGGTTTTTATTTCTTGTGATAATGAACCCCTACTCTTACCATTAGGTCTCCGAAGAGCCACCCACTCCCAGTTCCAAACAAAAAACAAAAAACAAAAACCAAAAAAAACCACTTTCCCAATTTTCACACCTCCTCCTGTATAGAATATACAAATTCCAGAATTTATCTAAAGGAAACAAATTATAAGGACATTATTAATACTTATTTAAGCATACTTTCGACACAGTAGCATTTCCTTTAATAAATTTTGGATAGTCCTCTAGAGTGACCTGTCTCATATAAAAAAGGCTGTGGTCCCTTGGGTTTGCTGGCAGAAGATCCTGCACGTGCAAGAGCATTTATCAAACACAGAATCGAACACTTCTGAAGTCTATAGTAATAAATTTAAAAGTTACTGGTGTTCTGAAGATTTCCTCAACTTCTCTTTTGATACAAATGTCAAAAATGTAAAATGACAATTCTCATTCAGAAGAGATATAAAATATAAGAAACCTTTGAAAAGCCAATACCTCAAGATCAAGAGTTATCTGAATCACTGACACCAAGCAAAGGAAATTTACACCATAAAAAGTATGAAAAGTTTTTAAATTCACTTTTAAGATTGTCAGTAGTTCAAAATCTCTATCATTTCCTTAAACCAATTAACACTTCCAAATGTGTAGACACAGTAAGGTCTGCCACATACACATCCATGATTACTATTTCAGAGGCTTCATTCCTTACATGCTGTGTTCCTTTAAGTACTAGACTAAACACGTTGTGCCTAAGAAGTCTATACTGGAGAACAGTTTAGACAGGACAGGATAATAATGTCCCCTTTTAGCACACTAATAAAGTTGACAGACTGACATTTTCTATACAGCAATGCTCCTAAACTTTCATAATGCACAAATAACTAAATCATCACCCAAGAAATCTCATTCTCCAGTATTAAATGCCAGCATTATAAAACATCAAAACTAGCACAGTAGTCCCAATGAGTTCAGTAAAAAACCTGCCCAATTCTTCTCTCCTGCCTCTGTGAGGCAAAGCCCTGCTCCATGAAACCAGAGCAGGGAAAGTACCCCTCCCTCCTCAGTTCTGTGCCTGCTTGTGGGAGCTTGAGAGCTTAAGGCTGGAGCCTGTGCGCGGGTACATGTGTGTGGTCAACTGGAGGCTGGGGATGGGGTGGGGGAGTTGGAGGGATGAGAGAAAAACAGGTCATCTGTAAGTCTCCCAACATTACATAAACTTGCAGGCATCACTACCAGGTGATTGATCAGCAAATAAAACTAGCTGAGTGAGTTTAAATTCTCCCAAGCAGGTATAGACATTATCTTAGAGAAGGGCAGGGATAAATAGTGATCAAAAATACCTGCCTAGATCTGTGTACTCTAAATCATCTAATAGTTTCAGCACAATTAGAACAACTTTCTCGCTTCTTCAAAACTTCCTTTTCCAGCCTTTTGATTATCAGGATACACATTATAAGTTGTGTAAAGTTCTTCTCCCTGACCTCCTATGAGTAACTACGGTTGGTGTTCCGTGGCAGGTGCTCAAGGCTAGGAACAAAATAGGTATTTTTTTAAAAGGTGAAATGGTTTTTCACTCAGGACAAGTTTAGATACCTAATCAAGTTCAGATAGCAAATCCAGAGGGTCCCAAATCAAAAGCATGCAAGAGAACACACCAGTATAAGACTCTGTTTCGGAATAGTTTACATGTAAGTGCTGCAGTCATATAATTGGTTACAGTTATTCACCTGCCACAATTTGCCTAACTTTATGTAAATACGAATATGTACAAGAGCATTCCTGAGGTAAGTAAGAAGTAAATATGAGACAGAACCTGTTAGGTCCTATCATGGGTGACTTCACTATTAAAGACAACATCTATCACTTTCCACAAGTAAGGCCAGCTCTACTGCATCGTGGTGACTCCTTTGCTAGCCTAAGTTTTGGAGGCTCTGTTTTAGCCCATCCCAACTTTAATCGATTACCATGATCAATGGCTTCTAAAATAAACATTTTTGGACCAAAGAAAAGTCGCATCAATTTTTAACACCAAACAACTGTGGGCTTAGCTACCCTCAGCCTTTTTTTCAGTTTTCCAAATCTACCTCCAGTTCTTTTTTAAAGAAGCCCAAACAACTTTTGATCAAATTAGAGTGAAGGAGGCATAGTCTTGAAACATTGGTAAGTGCTCCTATCGATCTTTAACTTTCAAAATGACTCTAAATAGGCATTTTAAATTTATTTTTTTTAAACCTAGTCGTCTTCTATTTTAATCATTATTTTCCATAACAACATAAGCTCAAACAATTGAATTTCCACACAGCTCTTAGAAAGACACTTAGATGCTAATTAAAATCTAAGCTACAGATTATAGTAAAACAAGTAAAAGACAGCTACAAAAAATATTTGTCAGAAATTAAATACATATATTAAATACTGGACAGTGCAAAACGTTGAGATGAAGCATAAAAGAGAATGGCTGCAACTCTTACAGACAGTGGACATTTCCTGAGTTACAGACCTGGGGGCGGATAACTGAGATCAGAGGGCTCGTTGTTCAGCGAGCTGCAGCTGCTAGCCTTCTGCTGCTCCTGACTTGCTTGGTGGTCAGCAGTCCAGGCCTCCCCATCTATCCCTGGTTCTAGCACTTCAGGTGCTTCTGCCTCCTCTTCTCCACTCTGCTCTGCATGGTCTTCCTCAGAACCATTAAGGGTTTTTCCAAGCTGAAGAGTCTCCATTGTTCTCTGGGTCTCAGAGACCCACGACTCAATTCTACTATTGAGCTGTACTTCTACAGATATGGGTTCATGAGTATAATCTTCCTCCTCTTCCTCATCTTCATCATCCTCTTCTTCGAGCATGCCAGGGACAAGAGTGCTGGTGGTGCTGGTGATGGAGGAATTCAAGAGATCTCGGCAACTGCCATCCAAAGAACCAGTCTCTGTACTCTGCTGGGAGGCCCATTCCAGGTCATCTGGCTTCACTTCCTCTTTATCGCTCACTGTTGATCTCCCAGGGTTTGCAGCTGAGGTAGTACTGCCTGCAGCCAGCAATGATGGCTGCTTACCAACAGGGGCTGCGTCAGACGGAAGTTTCCTGGGCTTTTCAGATGCGCTATGCTTACTGGAAACCTCTCTCTCATTTTCTGATGTTTCCAGCCCATCTGAGGTTTCCACCATGTTTCTCCAATTTGTTTCTGCAAATATCAAACAGATTTTTTAAAAACCAGAACAGTTCCAGAATCATAAAGAGGGAAGAACAAACTACAGATATTTGCTGGCTCACCAACTGGTTGGAAAAACTAAAAACTTATTCTAGTACTGGTTTAAATGTTACAAAAGGAAAACAATTCTCAAAAATGTGCATTTAAGATAAAGAAACAAGGAGGCAAAAGTAAGTGTATGTATGCCTCAGAATGCACAAGATCTTGTAACAACAGGAGCTCATTAATGCTTCTACATAAAATCCATATTAATGAGAATCAATGAATTGCCTTTTTTTTTTGGCCTAGAGGTGTACTGGGCCCAAGGATCCACGAGTCACAGATGGCAGAGCCAAGATGTCCAGCAGAAATACTTCTAATTTGACGTGTTTGTTTCATGCTCCCACAGCAAGTTATCTGAGAACTGTCTTAGCCTATAATGGGACTTGTTTCCACTTATAATAAGCAAAGAAACAGAGGGCTTTAACTTTCAAAATGGCTCTATGCATTTCTAACATTTGTGAAAATCTGTTTAATAATACATGTAGCTGGGATCACCAAATGAATTTGGTAGCCAAAAAAAGAAGTATTATATAATACAGTGGTGATAATCTAAATTATTTTTAATGACAGAAAGTCAGTTTAAAACAAAAAAATTGAGAATGAGGAGACAAAGGACAGCTCTCCTACCACTCATTTTTCCTGTGTTTTTCTTTCATTTTTCATTTTTTTATTATTGAGGTATAACGGACATATGATTATGCTAGGTTCAGGTGTACAACATAATGATTTGGTATTTGTAAATATTGCAAAATGATTGCCTTAATAAATCAAGTTAATATTATCTGTCAGCATACAGTTACCAAAATTTTTTTTCTTCTGATGAGGATTTTAAGATCTACTCCATAGCAATTTTCAAATACGCAATACAGTATTATTAATTATAGTTGCCATGTTGTACGTTATATCCCCATGACTTATTTATTTTATAACAGCCAAGTCTCTACCTTTTGACACCCTTCACTCATTTCACCCACTCCCCAAGACTCTGGCAACACACACGTGTGTGCACACACACTATGTCTTCTTTATCCATTCATCCATTTGATGGACACTTAGGTTGTTTCCATAATTTGGCTACTGTGAATGATGATGAAATGAACATGGGAGTAGAGATATTTCTTTGAGATAATAATTTCACGTTCTTTGGGTATATACCCAGAAGTGGATTGCTGGATCATATGGTATTTCTATTTTTAATTTTTTGAGGAACCTCCATACTGTTTTCTGTAGTGCTTACACAAATTTACACTGTCACAGTGTACAAAGATTTCATTTTCTCTACATCCTTGCTAACATTTATTTTTTGTCTTTTTGATAATAGCCATTTTAACAGGTGTCAGGTGGTATATCTTGTTGTAGTTTCAATTTGCATTTCCCTGATGATTAGTGATGTTGGACATCTTTTTATATTGGCCATCTATATGTCTTCTTTGGAAAAAATGTATATTCGGATCCTCTGCTCTTTTAATTGGATTGTTGGTTTTTTTTCAGTTGTATGAGTTCTTTATCTATTTTGGATATTAACCCCTTATCAGATAGATGATTTGCAAGTATTTTCTCCCATTCAGTAGGATGCCTTTTCATTTTGTTGATTCCCTCTGCTGTGCAGAAGCTTCTTAGTTTGATGTAGTCCCATTTATTTATTTTTGCCTTTAAAAAAAAAAATAACATGTGCTCGCTTCGGCAGCACATATGCTAAAAAAAATAACACCCCCTTCTATTTGCATTATAGCTGCTACCTGCAGTTTGCAAGTATGATGATCAAGCTGTAGTGATAAAGCAAGTCTACTCATACCAGGTGTGTGCACTGACAAGTTAGTAACCTCTCTTCATCTTAGGCTCATCTATGAAATGCTTACATAGTATTTTTTTTAATATATCAACTTGAATGTCACCTATCAACTATTCACTGATAAAAACCATATTTTGGGCACTTGAAGTCAGGGCACATGGTTTGGAAAAAAACCTTTCTTTCCTGCAGTTACTTCAAGTTTGAAATAAGTTGTTTCCAGTCTCCTACCTCATGAAAAAAAAAATCTACTCCTCCTCCTATATTTTCATTCTTAGTTGATAACATTATCATTTTTGTAGCCTCAAAGCAAAAGAAAACTTATAGTACTCATTGACCCTATATTTCTCCCTTACTTATTCAACTGAACTTATATGTCACTTCTAGCTCCAAAACTACTAAATTTGGTCACTACTGTCTTAGCTCAAGCCTTCTTTATCTTGCTATACATCTACATATATTCCTAATTGGATTTGTGAATTGGTCACATCACTGTCTAATGGGCTTTCTATTACCTTAGGACAAGATCCAAATACCTCAGCTTGGCATAGCCAAAGCCCTCCATGATGTCACCCTCACCTATCTTTCCCAACTCATTCATTTACAACCTCCAGCCATGCACTCTATGCTTGGGGTCAGTCTGAATTCTCATTGCTCCCACAAGTCATAACCTTTCTATTTATAATTCCTCGCTTTGCATAAGCTGTTCTTTCCATGAGATGTGTTTTCCTCCTTTACCCTTCAGACTCCCACCCATCCTAGATGACCATCCTTAAATGTCAATTCCTTATGAAGTCTTTCCTGACTTTCCACTCACATGAATTCCCATAGCACTTTTGGCATATATAGTTCAAAAGCACTTGTTTTGTGTTTGCTGTGCTGCCCCCTTCTTCCCTCCTTATCCTCATTCCTGCTCATCTGTGTCCCCATGATTGGCACAGAGTAAGTGCTGGAGGCAAAAAAGCCTATTAAATGAAAAATACCACACATATATTTAATTATGCCCCTCCCTAAAAAACTTTAAAAGGGCATATATATATTTTTAATTTTATGCGTACATTTGTATTTCCTTCCAACAGTTTTTATCCTCCTTCAAAAGTGTAAGAATTCACTTGGGGTCCTGGAGAAAGTTCCAACTCCCCTTGTTGATGGGTCAACAAACAGGAAAGAGGAAGAAGGTCAGGATACTAAGTCAGGCTGATCTCTCTCCAGAATCAACCTTAGGCCTTCATCTACTTGGGTAGGTGAGCTGAAAGCCCACATGGGTCCTTGGGAAAGGAAAGGGAGATATGACTTCAAAAGCAGAAGCAAAGGACTCTGCTTGCCACCAAGAGACTTGTCACAATAATCAAAAAGCCACCAAGGTCACGTATCTACTGGGGAGGGAGGGTCTAGGCTCCCACTTTAAAGTAATAGATGATGTTTGATCAACAGCTGATGAGCACACAAACACATGCATACAACATGGAGAAACAGAAGAGTACGAAAGTGCCATCTTTCTCTAAGGGACAGAAGAAATCTGATTGGGATGGTGAGGAGGACAGTCTAAATCCTGAACAGAACCTCTAGAAGTCCACTTCTGATGAAGGAACCAGGAAGCAAGTTAAAGGAAGAACCAAAGTTCTCAACAAACCTAGAAATGGTACTGATTCACACCTACCCTGCTTCTGTTTATTGTAGCATAATTTATTCAATAGAGCTCTTCTTTAACGTTAATCCCTTCTATGCTTTCCTCTTTCGTTTATTGGGTCTTTGTGAAATTGTCTTTTAAACTGTCAAATCACTAGAGGATTTCTTAGAGGATGAGGTGTGTGTATTTCTCCTTTCAGTCAGTACAAACAGAAGCTGTCCATCTTTAGTTATAGACAGAACAAGCAAATGAGTTCAAGAAACTACAGAACAAACTAGTGGCAGAGAATAAGCGGGAAATTCAGGATGGACGGACTACACAATGAGGTTGTCCTCCCCTCATAAGTGATTACTGAAAAGCTACTACACTGTCCTACTAAGAACTTATTCAACAGACAGGGAAACAATCACACTGGCTAAGAATGCAGATTCTAGAGTCAGATTTACCAGGTGTGTGCACTGACAAGTTAATTACCTCTCTTCATCTTAGGCTCCTCATCTATGAAATGTAGTACAGTATTTTTTTTATTTTTTTTAATTATTTATTTATTTGAGAGAGAGAGAGAAAGAGAGAGTGGGCGTGGGAGGGGGAGAGGGAGACAGAGAATCTCAAGCAGACTCCCCATTCAGCACGGAGCCTGCCCCGTGGCTCGATCTCAGGACCCTGAGATCATGACCTGAGCTGAAATCGAGTCGGATGCTTAACCAACTGAGCCACCCAGGTGCCCCTGCAGTACAATATTTCTTGTCTCATAGGGTTGCTCACACAATCGAATGTATTAATAAATGTGAAATGCTTAGAGAAGTGCCTTGCACATAGTATGAATTCAGTGAGATATTATTACTATGTATCAAGTGCCCATTACATGCCAAGTTCCTACCTCAAAGAACTTACAACTTAGTAGGAATTTATGTTCAAGACTATTTGTTTCATGTAATAAGTATGATAGAACTGAGACTCAGCACAGGTGGAAGGAAAACATAAGTGAAGAAAACAAGGGGTATACAAAAGACAGTAAGACTGGACTATCACAGGAGGTTTTCTATTCTGCCAATGATTAGCATTCTTTTCCCAGCTTTGTTTTTCCTTTAAACTATGGGGAGAAAAACATTTTAAGAATCCTGCATCAGGATGACATGGAAGATGCTGTTTGTTGTCTATCCAACAGTCATTCCCCATTTTCTTCCTGGATAACAGAACCCCCAAACTTGGAACGAACTTGAGTCCAGTCCTGGAGGATGAATTAAAATAGTTCTTAGACTATCATGGTTATCCCATTGCTCCTTTGCCAAATATTCCCTTGCCCACCTCCCTTGCAGCTAAAAGGAGTCATAAGATCAGTTCTGGCTAAATGAACAAAAGGAGAAGTCTTCTGAAAATTGTTTCCTTCACTGATAAAAGGAACTCACTGCCTGAACCTCCTGCTTTTGACTACTAATGCCAGAGCCACAGCAGCTACTTATGAACATGAGATGATGGCACAAGAATAGAAAGCCACAGACTGCAAATGGAAGAACAGAAAGAAGGAAAGAGCTAGGGACTTTGAGGATATTGTGAAATAATTAAATATCCTGATTTCTTAGGCCACATTAGTGGTTTTATGTTTGTTGCTGAATGCATCCGATACACAAAGAATGACTTCATGCTTTCTTCTCAATGTTATTTGTGACTCCTTCCACTCATTTTGTTGTTGTCCTCATAAATCAGCTCATCAGGTCAGAATTTTAAAGATTCCATCTAAATCCTTCCTTAGGATTCAACCATTAGCTCTACCAGATTAAAAAAAAAAAAAAGACAACCACAGGTCCAAAATGGTGTCACTTAGACTGAGTTCCCAAACTGGAGCTTAATCCCCAATCCAATTGCAGTTTCAAACTCCCCTAGAAATGTGGCCTTAATTGGTCAGTCAGGAAATTTTTCTTTCCATCAGCACCAATGAGTCTGTCACCTGGGTCTTCTCCATCCTCCAAAGAAAGGTGAGGTAATCTGCATAAGACCCCTTGCTTTTTCCCTTAGCAAACAGTCTCCTCTGGAACAATCTTTTTCTTTTCCTAGCAACTTTCTTGCTTGCCTTGCCACCCCACCCCCATAAAAACCTTCCACTTTGTAAAAGTCTTCAGACTGCCTCTCTACTCGCTAGATGGTGGCTGCCCAATTCATGAATCATTCAATAAAGCTAACTAGATCATCAAATACACTTGGTTGAATTTTGTTATTTAACAGCTCATAGAATTTTAGCTTTGAGTGGAACCTTTGATGACCTAGATGAACCCTCATTTCACTAAAGAGAAATCTGAGGCCCAGAAATTAATCAATTATTTCTCAGTCCCCCACGCAGTGTGTGTGAGAAAGCTAAAGCTTCAATCTTTGAACACTTTATATTTGGTGCCTTTTGAAAACATCTCCTAAGTCTTTGAGAGGTTCTTTTCATAACTTTTCTTTTCCTGTGCCCAAAGGAAGATCACAGTCATTTGCTCAAACCCACAGCTTTATGAATTTACCTTGAAGTTTGCTTCTGAGATCTGCATTATCATTATATAGAGAGAACTGATCTCATTTACAAAGTTGGCACTTTATCTTATTTTCAACTAGAGGCACTTCAACCAAAAAAGGTGTATGCCTCTAAGCCAGTAACACTTATCCCTGGGGCACCTGGGTGGCTCAGTTGTTAAGCGTCAGCCTTAGTCTCTGGTCATGGGGGCAGGGTCCTGGGATCGAGCCCCACATTGGGCTCCCTGCTCATCGGGAAGCCCGTTTCTCCCTCTCCCACTCCTCCTGCTTGTGTTCCCTCTCTCGCTGTCTCTCTCTCTATCAAATAAATAAATAAAATCTTTAAAAAAAAAACACTTATCCTTGATCTGCAGTTTCCTAAAGCCCCAGAGTAACTTGTTCATTGTCTCTGGCCTAGAGCTTTGTCAAAGCATTCCAAACATTTAACTACAATCACAGACAAGGGAGACTAGGAAAGGGAGTGTGAAGGAAAAAAAGGGAAAACATGAGGACTCATTTTTCTACAAGTTAAATTTTAGTTGGCAACAAGCTATTCAATAAACTCCCAGATAGATTTAAAAAAAAGAAGAAGAAGAAGGAAGAAACTGGAGCTAAGTTGAAGGAGGCGGCTATCCTATTTTTTAAAAGAAAAAATAGGGGAAGCGAACCAGAAACCACATCATGAAAACTGGAGAACTTAAGAGTTCAAAGTATTGTGGAAAAAAAGCAAGGACACCCCTAAGACATAGAGTACAGTAAATAATGTTATTTTAAACATTACACACGTTAAAAAGAAAACCACAGGCCCAAAACGGCATCACTGAGGCCAAATCACCAAACCAGAGCTTAAGATCTAACCTAATCACAGTTTCAACCTCCCTCAGAAATCTAAGTTTGAAGAGTTTTCTGGTCGGTGCCAATGAGGTAATCTGTCACAAGGGCCCCTTCCACCCCCAAAAGGAAGATGAGACAATCCACTAATAAGACCCCTTGCCTGTCTCCCTAAAGGAAGGTGACCTGGCCAGGAACCATCCTTTCTTTCTTTTGCTAATAATTTCCTTGCCCCACCCTCTTTCCTATATAAGCCTTCCATTTCATGCAATTCCTCAGAGGTCCCCGCTACTTGCTAGAAGAGATGTTGCCCCGGTGCATAAATATCTAAGAAAGCCAATTAGATCTTTACATTTACTCAGGTGAATTTTTGTTCTTTAACACACACAAATGCTGGGTTTTAGTCTGTTTCTTTTTGACTACTATCAAATTTAACTTAAATGTCATATGTCTAGATTTTATAAGCTTATATTCCATAATATTCAGGTCTTTTGTTTACTGAGTAAATCAAAACTTCAACAATTCAGTATAAAGTATTAGAATGAAACTTCCTAGAATTTACTTAGTTAAAGGTCACAAGTATGGTACCTTTTGCTTTTTAAATTCCTTTGGGGATTCTGGAAATGTGACTAAATTACAGAGACTCATATAGCAAGTCTCAGCTCCAAACAGTCTCCTAATTTTTAATGGACATGCTTAATGCAATTTTCAAACCAAAATTCAGACCAAAATGTGAATAATCAATGAGATAAAAAGGTAGTGTGAAAAATCATTTTCAAAATGAGTTTAATCACTTAGATGGTTTCAACGTTTAAAACATCTGATATACACCATATACCATATACACCAACTTACCATATTCCTTTTCATTTACTTCAGAAATGGGTTCAGAAATGACACTGCAGAAAGAAATGGCGCTTGCTGCAGAGGGGTTCCGAGAGTGCCCCATGTGGTGTGGCGCCTTTTTCACGTTCTTCAAGGCTTCCTCCGCCTGCTCTTGTTCCATTGCCGCAACCATCTCTTTATATGCTTTCCTGGCTTCCTCAGTGAGCTCTACCAACTGATTAAACAGACTCTAGAGAGAGATTTTGATTAGTCCATTTTGGGGGTACTCTTTTTATTCCTACAATTAACAATAAGTCTCTCTACTGTTTCAGGATCAGACACACTTTCAATCAGCACAAAATCCAAATGGTATGCACACTGCAGAACATTATAAAATACTCTGTAACTTACAGATATTGTTTATGTAATTCTCACAAGTCTGAGGAAATTTCCTGATTCAATACTAGTCATTAGCTGTGATATACTGAAAGTTCTTGCCAAGTTTATCAATTCAACAACTGCCCCCTTCAGTCTCTGGCACTACAGTGAGTACAGAGACCACTGGAACACCACTCTGCTCTTAAGGAAAGAGAGAAGAAGCACATCTTCCATGTGACTGAAAGATAGGAGACACCAATGATTCAAGGTACCTTATCTTAAATGCCTTGAGATGTACAAAATGTTTTGGCTTTTGGAAGAAACATCAAATCTAACTGCTGAGCATCGCTGAAGAATTTCCAAAGTACTATTACCTCTGACATAGGCCTTGAAAAATAGATACAATTTTGAAGGATGGAGATTCTGCATTCTTAGCCAAACATGCAAAACAATAAATACAGGTATAGACTTAAGAAAGTACAAGGCTTGTCTGAGGAGCAGTCAAGAATCCTTATATGGATTAGAATATAAGGGAATGAGCGTATGCAGTGTGATGTCGAAGTTTATAGAAGAAGACGGCAGCCTACAGAAGAATTAAAAGTTCCCTGGATGTGTGCTTATTGGAAGAGCTTGAAGAAGATCAAAAGAAGTCAGTGATGGGATGGCTAGCTGAAAACATGAAAAACTTATAAGAAGGACAAACCAAAGGTATTGGGACAAATGCAAATTACAAAAACAGAATAAAGAGCCTGAAGAAGAATGTAGAGCTAAATAATCAGAAGTTCCTCCATCAGTGAAACAAAATGAACATGAATGGCACTTAGTAATTCCAGCAAAATGGTGAGTGGACTATACACGTTAATAAAATGGCAAAATTCATATAGCACTGAAGTTGAACTTCAACAATTATGACCTGTAAAAAACTCCAAAGAAAACTGAAGTTTCCACAGCCACTAGAAAAGACAATCAAATAATAACTTGTGATTCTTACATCATAATTGAACAACTTTCTACTTCCGTTTAATGTCTTAATTTAGTATCACAATGCAACACACCCACACATTAAATAAAAAATGTCAGATGTCAGACCTGAACATTCCTAAGAATATGTTTAGTATTATATATTAAATTATGCTTTCAGACAATGGGAAGAAAAGTACAGTACAGTTTTTTTCCTCCTACCAAGGCACTGTCATTTAAGTTTAAACCATAACTAGGACGCCTGGGTGGCTCAGTTGTTAAGTGTCTGCCTTCGGCTCGGGTCGTGATCCCAGGGTCCTGGGATCGAGTCCCACATCGGGCTCTCTGCTCAGCGGGGGGCCTGCTTCTCCCTTTCTCACTCCCCCTGCTTGTGCTCCCTCTCTCGCTGTCTCACTCTCTGTCAAAAAAAAAAAAAATCTAAAAAAAAAAGTTTAAACCATAACTGGATGAATGCATGGCAAAAAGTGTCATATTGCTATGGAATAATATGTCCCTGAAAATACGTCCCTAAGAAGGAAAAACATAAGTAGCATGCTTTACCAGCTTCAGTTTAAACTGATTAAGGTAGTAGGTACAATAAATCTGTTGCCAACTGCAATGATTTTAAGGATGCTAACACTACTAGTAGTATCAAAATATACTCAGGATTTACTTATTTTTAAAAAGAAGGAATAATGGATTCTGGTAAAAACAGCTCCTATGTGTTATATGTAACAGACTTCCTAAATACTTGTTTGCAATGTTTAATGAACTATGCATTTAAGTGAAGCCAACAAAAAGAAAATAGGCATATGGATGTGTGATATTGAGATTAACATTCATTTTACAATTTAAATAAAACACAGAAATAGTTGGGAATTAAAAAATAAGAAAGAAGAGAAAAAAAGAAAATTTAAGAGAAAAGCTATCAGTGAATAAAAACCTTAATGTCAGGGTAAGGAGAGAAAGTTTAATTCAAAGGTTACTTTTAGCAGATGGTAAAAATAACTTAGGTGTACTACCACATTACTGCAAATGGGTATACTTGATAATATACCACTATTTCCTTTACTCCCAATTTTAAGAGTGTATTTTGGTTTAAACAATAACTTACCTATCTCAAAGTAGGACAGGACAAGTGAAACAATGTACAAACAAAACTGGCAAGCATTTTATAAAGCCATGCAAATAATCCAGTATATATAATTCAGTAAGAAGTCAATACAATATGAAAAACAAACATGTCCACTTTTCCTGACCTCAATCTCACTCCTATTCCACAAACTAACAACGAACAAAAAAGGAGTAATTTTTATTAGGTGTCTTTATATATGACCCTTTTTTCCCCACAGAGGTACTTACCACCCAAATTCTCACATATAGTTTAACACAGCAAGCAGGTATACATATACCACACAATTTACCGAACAAGCATTTATCACCTGCTCATGCTCAAGTAATGAGAAAGGTGTCAGGGACACAAAGGCAAGAGGTCTGCCCTCAAGGAATTCATAGTTAAAGGGAAAGAACACATAATCTACAGCAAGGCAGTATGATGCCTATAACCAAGAAAAGCATAGGCTACTGTGGGAGCAGAAATATTGAGTATATACTCATAAAGTAGGTGGGTAGATAACTCCATGGGTAGTGGGAGAGAACCTGAATGGAAATGGGTGTATGCAAACATGGTAACTGGATAAGAAAGGACACAGACTTAAATAAATAAAAATAGTATGGCTGGAAAGAGGTAAAATGGTCCATGAATGGTGTCACAAAATACTTCAGAGTCAACTTCATAAAAGAGTCTTAAAATGTTATCAGTTACTAAGCATTACTGGAGATAAATAACTTTTATTCTAATTATTAATTACCAGCCTATTGTTATTATTATTACTTATTATCATCAGCTCCTGTGGGCAAAGCTTTGTATTAGCAGACCAGGAGAAGAAGAAAAAGGTATCATGAGTGCAGAATTATTTTGACAACTGGTTAGGAATTCCATTTTCAAAAAGAAAATCCTCTATAATTAAAGGACCTTCTTCTCTCTCGACTCCAAGTAGTATAAAATATAGCCAATATATACACTGAAGAAATTATTTTATATCATATAATATCAAGTATCTTTACCCAGCAGTTAAATAATTATCACATATTATAAAACTGAACCCAGAAGAAAAAAGCACTGTGGGAAAAACAGGAGCTAAAATCTTTACAGTCAAAATACTGTAGGATTAACTTGTATAAATGTTTTTAGCACTAAAAACAGGAAATGTAATACTCAAAAATTGTCCACTCATTCTTGGGACAGTCATCTCACTTCTTCAAATGCTTTAAAAGAACAGTGGCACATGTTAACAGAAAACGTACTGGGGGGTGGTGAGGACAAGAGGGACAAGGGAGTGTATCCTCTTAGGTCTTACCTCAGCACCAAAGTAGTTGAAGATTCCCACTACGCTAACAGGAACCAGCTTGTTCACACAGCGTCCTAGAGCTTTTCTTCCAAGGGCAAACACAAAAGGAATTTCTTGTTCCCGTGCCATGGCTATAACATTATAGAGAGCCTCATCCAGGCCACCTGAGAAAGTCAACACATGCTGAGGTCTGTCTTTATATAAATGGAAGTATTTTAGCATCCAAAAGCTAAAGCGTAAAACACAGCAGCAAAGGATTCTATGAATGCCTGTGGCACTTTTGCTATTCTACTTATTTTCCTATTGGAATTTATATGATGTATGGATATGGATGGATACACACACACACACACACACACACACACACACACACACACACACACGTATGTATTTTCTTTCTTCCCAATAAATTTTAAAATTCTTCAACACCAGTTTTTGTCTCTCCATAGAGATTGGTTTGGTGGGAGTCAAATTTCAATACATTCACTAAAAAAGGAATTAAAACTGTTAACAGTGGCTGATATCTTTATTCTCTCAGCCCAAGTGGCAATAACACAAATATATATTACTATTTTTATTGATATTTCTCCCCTGTGGAGAATATGCCTACTACTGCTACCTCTGCATCTGTCTACTCCAATTACCCAAAGTGGCTCACTTGGATAGCCCAACTTAAATCCTTCACTAGTGTTCACAGATTAGGATTTCTTTACAGTCCAATCTCAATTTTATTACTTAATTTGAGGTAATGAAAGATTTCACTTTCTTTCCTCATGTCCAATATTATGTTTTATACCTAAACTCTGCAAAGAAAGACATACGGCTTTCACTTTTAAATTCATTGTATATCTTACAATTATACTAAATAAATATCAAAACACTTTAAAAGTAAAATGTTCATACCTTTTGACTGGATTTTTTCACAATTTGGAGAAATTATAACACACTTGATCTTATTTAACTTCATATGTTTAGTAACCTCCCTTAGGCCCATAACCAGCCGTCTCCTTGCTTTTGCTCTCACAGGATCTTTTTGGTAGATGCGTTCCTGAAAACTGACAAGCTCTTGAAGAAGAAGAGTCACACATTCATCAATCTCTTTACAAAGAACCTGATTACAGTATCTGTAAAGGAAACCCAAAACAGGTAAGTCCAACCTAATTTACTTTCCTGCAATTATAAGATTATGTTAGGGAAAAAAAATATCCAATAAGAGGTTTTCATTGAAAAATCAACTCTTTAAAATCTCTTAAATCCTACTGAGAATTAGAAAAAGAGACGTTTTCCTGAATTACAACAAATTCGCTTTTATGGAAAGGTTGGATTATCCTCAGATAAGTACTATCCAAACTCCCCCAATTATTAAATTATTAAGGATACAAATCAAATGTGAGCCTGTTATTTGATAAAAAGAGATATAATGTTTCTGGTAAAAAGATATAAAGTTATTTCACTCCAGTAAATACCAACGATCCTTCTCGTAGCAAAGAAATATAATTTCCCAGAAGCTAACTGAATGCCCTCGTACCAACCAAGTCATTCTCCACACTCTGATAAGTCACCATCTCTGGGAAATTGGCTTCCTCAACCACAAAAACAAGGAGTTAGGTAAGATGGCCTCAACGGCTCCTCTAACAATGAAAATCTGTGGCTGTGAAGGACGAACTCAGTAATCAGATTAAAGCCAAAATCAAAGAAGCCTTGAGGTAAAAGTCACATGCCCTTATAGCAAGCAAAGCAAATGAATGAGGCTCTTTGTGAGATCATGTATGGCTATAATACGAACAGACAGGCAGTGAGTGAGGCCACTAAAGTACTTAACTGCAGGGATAAGGAAGTCATCAAAGTTTACTTTCTCCCTCTACACTCTATTTTTCAAGTTCTCATCCTTAACCTCTACTATAAACAGGTACTTAACAGGGAGATGTGGTATAATCTCTAATCTAAGACTAACCAGGCAAGTAAATTTCCACTTCTGAATTATATTATATAGTAGAAAAATACTAGGCCTGCCCTTCTTTAGTGGAAAAAAATTGTTTTGGAAAATTTTTTTCTTTATGTGAAAAATATTTAAATAAGTAGTGTTTAAATAAGTAAATAAGTGTGACACCACTTCAGAAGAGAAGATATAGACTGAGGAAAAATAAAGTATGCAAAATTAAAGACTGCACTTAGAAAATAGAAAATCAAAAATGCAGTTTTCTTCATTCCGTTTTTCTTTCAAGCTGTTTATTTCATACATATGTAACATTTTACTCCCCAAGTGTTTCCTTTGCTCCACATCTATTATCTGACATTTAATTAACTTCCCAAATCCAGACAAAAAGAATTAGCTCAAAAACAATAGTATTAAAGAAAAGGAACAGGATGGAAGGATCAAGATGGCAGAACAGTAAGATCCCAAGCTCATCTCCCAGAGACATACCAAAATTACAACATCATACAGAACAACTCTCTGAGAATGACGTGACAAATAGCAAAAACAGCTCTTCCACAACTCAAGATAGAAAAAGCCATACCAGACAAGTAGGAAAGGCAGAAAAGGGCTCTAGACAGGATCCACACCCCCTGCTCAGTGACTCCCAAACAGGAGGAATATTACAAACGCAGAGGCCATCCTTCCTAAGGAGCAAAGGGTTCAAACCCTCTATCAAGCATGCCCACCCTGGGGACCTGCATCAGGAAGATGAGGCCCCATAAACGCTGGCTTTTAAAATCTATGGGGCTTAACTCCAGGAGAGCTAGAGGGCTAAAAGAAACTGAGACTCTACTCTTAAAGGGCACAGGCACAAACTCACTGGCTCTGAGACCCAGCATAGAGGCAGCATTTTGAAAAGCGCCTGGGCCACACATGAAGATTTGCTAACTTTAGGGCATGTGCAGAAGGGGCAGGGATCTATGGGAACATTTTCCTGGAACAGAAGCACTGGTGGGAGCCATTTCTGACACTCTTCTTCTACCTTGCTAATACCACTTGCCCTGCCTCAGCATGCCCCTGTAGACCCACTCTACTTAACAATGCTGGGCCCCGTACGCATCCCCCTCAAAGTGGCTCCCACTCCACTGCACCTGGCAGGTAGTCTCAGCCAGATCCCATGGTCCCTGAAAGCAGCTCCCAGTCCACCAGACTTGGTGGGCAGCCAAGGCCAGGTTTAAGGCCCCCTCTAAAACAAGTCCCATCCCACCATACTCAGCAAGTGACCCTGAGTGGGATCAGCATCCCCACAAAGCAGCTCCTGCCCTGCCATGCAGCAGGGAGCCTCAGACTGACACCTCCCAAAGCAGCTACAGCCCCGACCACCAAAAGCCCCCAACCATTACTGCAGGGCCTTTCAGCCAGCTGCATCTGAGGCCAAACCCACCTACCAGTGTGAACCCAGCAGTCACAGCCCAGCCATAACAGAAGGACACATGTAGTCCACATGGGGGACACCCCTGAAGTGCCTG
This sequence comes from Zalophus californianus, assembly GCF_009762305.2. Lineage (NCBI taxonomy): Eukaryota > Metazoa > Chordata > Mammalia > Carnivora > Otariidae > Zalophus > Zalophus californianus. Next base: position 90,450,604 of record NC_045600.1, read on the forward strand.
GTTCTGGGGACCAGGGGAGACTGTACTTCAAGGCCCCACAGGATGCCTTCTACATTAGGTCACTCCATCAAGACTCAGACATAGTTCATCTATCTAATACATAAAAACAAAGAGAGTCAGGAAAAATGAGAAGACAGAGAAATAGGTTTCGAAGGAAAGAACAAGACAAAACCTGAGAAAAGAATGAAATGAAATGGAGATAAGTAAACTACTTAATAAAGAGTTCAAAGTAATGGTCATAAAGATGTTCACCAAACTCAAGCAGAATGGAGGAACACAGTGAGAACTTCAACAAACAGATACAAACTATCAAAAAGAACTCATCAGAGCAGAAGATAAAATAATATACTAGAGGGAATCAAAAGCACATTAGATGATGCAGAAGAATGATCAATGATCTGGAAGACAGGGTAGTGAGCGTCACCCAAGTTGAACAGCAAGAAGACAAAACTTTAAAAAATGAGGATAGTTTAAGACCTCTGAGACAACATCAAGCAGACTCACATTTACATTATAGGGGTCCCATAAGGGGAAAAGAAGAGAGAAAGAAGTAGAAAGCTTATTTGAGGAAATAATGGCAGAAAACTTCCCTAAGCTGGGGAAAGAAAACAGACATCCAGTTCCAGGAAGCACAGGGAGCCAAGAACAAGATTAATGCAAAAAGACTTACACTAAGACATGTAATAACTAAGATGTCAAAAATTAAAGATAAGGAGATAATCTTAGAAGCAACAAGAGAAAAGCAACTAGTTACATACAAGAGAACATACATAAAATTATCAGCTGATCTTTCAACAGAAACTTTGCAGGCAGAAGAGAATGTCACCATATAAGTGCTGAAAGGAAAAAACCTACAACCAAGAAATTTACCTGGCAAGATCATCATTCAGAATTGAAAAACAGATGAAGAGTTTAAAGACAAAAGTTAAAGGAGCTCATCAACACTAAACTGGCCTTATAAGAAATGCTAAAGGGACTTCTTTAAGTGGAAGAGAAAAAGCCACAACTAGAAGAAAACTATAAAGGAAAAAAATCTCACTGGTAAAAGCAAACATACTGCAAAAGTAGTGTAGATCAACCACTTAAAAGTTAGTATGAAGGTTAAAAACAAAAATAGTAAAATCAATGATGTCTACAATATTTTGTTAAGAGATAGATAAAGATATAAAGCAGGATGTCAAAACATAAAACACTGCAGGGCGGGGAAAAATGGCAGTAAGTACATACCTACCAATAATTACTTTAAGTGTAAATGGAAGAACTATTATAATCAAAGACTCAGGGTGGTTGAATGGATAAAAAAGCAAGACCCATCAAAATGCTGCTTATCAGAGACTCAATTCAGGGGTGCCTAGGTTGCTCAGTCGGTTAGGCATCCGACCCTTGATTCAGCTTGAGGTCATGATTTCTGTGTCTCTCTCTCCCTCTGCTTCCCCCCATCCCCCAACCACACATCCACTGCTTATGCACTCTAAGGAAAAAAAAAAAAAAGGCTAAATTCAGTCCTAAGACACATACAGACTCGAAGTGAAGAGATGGAAAAAGATTCCATGCACACAGAAACAAAAAGAAAGCTGGGGTAGGAATAGTTACATCAGACAAAATGGACTTTAAAACAAAGACTGTACAAGAGACAAAGAAGGACATTAAATAATAATAAAGGGATCAATCTAACAAGAGGATATAACAATTATAAATATCTATATACCCAACATAGGAGCACCTAAATATACAAAGCAGTATTTATAGACACAAAGGTAGAAACTGACAGTAACATAATAACACCCCACCTACATCAATAGAGAGATTGAAGACTGAAATCATATCAAGCATCTTTTCAACTACAATGGGATGAAACCAGAAATCAATTACAAGGGGAAAAAAAACTGGAAAAAACACAAACACGAGGAGGCCAAACAACATGCAAATAAACAACCAATGGGTCAAAGAAATCAAAGAAGGAATTAAAAAATATCTTGAGACAAATGAAAATGGAAACACAACTTCCAAAATCCGTGGGACACAGCAAAAACAGTTCTAAGAGACAAGTTTATAGTGATACTGGCCTACTCTAAGAAACAAGAAAAATCTCCAAAAAACAATCCAACCTTAAACATAAAGGAACTAAAAAAAGAAGAGTAAGGCCCAAAGTGAGCAGAAGGAAGTAAATAATAAAGGTCAGAGAGGAACTAAGTAAAATAGAGACTGAAAAAGAAACAACAGAAAAGATCAATGAAACCAAGAACCGTACTCTGATAAATAATATTTATATGGACCTAGATGGTATTTTGCTAAGTAAGTCAGAGAAAAACTACCATATAAACTCACTTACATGTATAATCTAAAAAACAAAACAAGTGAACAAATTAAAAAAAAAAAAAACAACCACAAATACTGAGAATGAACTGATGGGTATGAAGGCGTAAAGGGTGGGAAGATGGGCACAATGGGTGAAGAGAAGAGGAAATATAAGCTTTCAGTAATGGAATGAACAAGTCATGGGGATAAAGGAAATATAACAGGAAATATAATCAATATAATATAATCAATGATCCTGTAATAGCATTGTATGTGGTAAACTTGTAGTAAACGTAACATACAGACTTGTCAAATCATTATGTTATACACACCCGAAACTAATGTAATGTTGTGTGTCAACTATACTTCAATTAAAAAAAAAAAAGGACAATAATGAGTCTTTAAGCCGGACTCATCAAGAAAAAAAAGGGGGGACCCAAATAAACAAAATCAGAAATAAAAGAGAAGTTACAACTGACACCACAGAAATACAAAGAACTACTACGAAAAATTGTACATCAATAAACTGGATAACTGAGAAGAAATGGTTAAATTCTTAGAAATACACAATCTTCCAAAACTGAATCATTAAGAAACAGAAAGTGTGAACACTGTTTACTAGTAATAAAATAGAATCAATAATCCAAAAAATCCCAACAGAAGTCCAGGACCAGACAGCTTCACAGATGAATTCTATCACACATTTATTTTTTTTTTTAATTTCTTTTTAAAGATTTTATTTATTTGAGAAAGAGAGGGAACGAGAGAGATAGCATACAAGCTGGGCGGAGAGGCAGAGGGAGAAGCAGACTCCCTGCTGAGCAGGGAGCCCGAAGCAGGGATCGATCCCAGGACCCTGGGATCATGACCTGAACTGAAAGCAGACACTTAACCAACTGAACCACCCAGGTGCCCCGCTATCACACATTTAAAGACGAGTTAATACCTATTCTTCTCAAACTATTCCAAAAAATAAAAGTAAGGAACACTACCAAATTCATTTTATGAGACCCTGATACCAAAACCAAACAAAGACACTACAAAAAAGAAAGTTATAGGCCCATATTCCTGATGAACACAGATGCAAAAATCCTCAACAAAATATTAGCAAACCAAATTCAGTAATACGTTAAAAGAATCACACACCATGATCAAAATGGCAGTTATTCCAGGGATGCAGAGATAATTCAATATCCACAAATTAATCATCATACACATTAACAAAATGAAGGATAAAAATCATATGATCTTCTCAACAGATGCAGAAAAAACATTTGACAAAATTCAACATCCATTTATCATAAAAATTCTCAACAAAGTAGGTACACAGGGAACATAACTCAACATAATAATGGCCATATATGACAAACCCACAGTTAATACCATACTCAGCTAGAGGAACAAGACAAAGATGTTCAGTCTTGCCACTTTTAGTCAACATAGTGTTGGCGAGGACATGGAGAAAAGGGAACCCTCATGTACTACTGGTGGGAATGTAAACTGGTGTAGCCACTACGGAAAACACTACAGAGGTTCCTCAAAAAACTGAAAACAGAACTACCATACAATCTAGCGATTCCATTTCCTGACATTTACCTGATGAATACAAAAACGTGAATTCAAAAAGATATATGCACCACTATGTTCGCTGCAGCACTGTTTATAATAAATCAAGATATGGAAGCTACCTAAATGTCCATAGATAAAAGAATAAATAAAGAAGATGGGGGTGTGGCTATGTGTGGAATATTATATACTATGTGTGGCATATTACTCAGCCACAAAGAAGAATGAAATCTTGCCATTTGCAACAACATGGGTGGACGCAGAGGGTGTTATGCTAAGTGAAATATATCAGAGAAAAACAAATATCATATGATTTCACTTACATGTGGAATCTAAAAAACAAAGTAAGTGAACAAAACAGAAACAGACTCATAAATGGAGAGAAAAAAAATGGTGGCTGCCAGATGGGAAGGGAGTGGGGTTACAGGTAAAATAGGTGAAGGGGATTAAGAAGTATAAACTTCCAGTTATAAAATAAAGAAGTCAAAAATATTTTAATAACTTTGTATGGTGACAGATGGTAACTAAAACTTATCGTGATCATTTCATAATGTATATGAATGTCAAATCACTACATAGTACACCTAAATCTAATATAATATTGTGTATTACTACACTTCAATTACAAAAAAGGAACAGAACAAACCAATATGGTTTGGATTCATACCAATTTTACTTTCACCCCAGGATTATTTCATGTGTCATTTTTAAATGTAAAATCCGCACAAATGTTAAAATCCTAAAATCCTTCACAGCAATAACTGTTAGTTCAATATTATTCACTGACAGGCATTTTAAAACTTAGAAATATTTGCTGAAAAACAAGCAGTTTTATGTAATAGGTTCACTTCATGTAACAGGGTTTTAGATTGGTTAGAGAGGGGTCTTTTTCTGAAAGGCCAATAATATAAACAAAAAAGCAAAAGCATTTGAGGAGGAAAAACCCCTTATTAAGGCACTGTGCGTAGGATGTAAGGCCAAATTCCCAAATTTAGTTATAAACATGATCTAAAAAGAATCTATTTATGGTCAAAGCACTTTTGTCTCAAATACACAACCTAACCCTACACCTAAAGGAGCTGGAGAAAGAATAGCAAATAAAGCCTAAACCCAGCAGGAGAAGAGAAATAATAAAGATCAGAGCAGAAATCAATGAAATAGAAACCAAAAGAAGAGAACAGATCAATGAAACTAGGAGATGGTTCTGTGAAAGAATTAAGATTGATAAACCCCTCGCCAGACTTATCAAAAAGAAAAAAGGACCCAAATAAATAAAACATGAATGATCACAACCAACACCAAAGAAATACAAACAATTACAAGAACATAATATGAGCAACTATATTCCAGCAAATTAGATAATCTGAAAGAAATGGATGCATTCCTAGAGACCTATAAACTACCAAAACTGAACCAGGAAGAAACAGAAAACCTGAACAGATCTATAACCACTAAGGAAATTGAAGCAGTAATCAAAAATCTCCCAACAAACAAGAGCCCAGGGCCAGATGGCTTTCCAGGGGAATTCTACCAAACATTTCAAGAAGAATTGATACCTATGCTTCTGAAGCTATTCCAAAAAATAGAAATGAAAGGAAAACTTCCAAACTCATTTTATGAGGCCAGCATTACCCTGATCCCAAAACCAGACAAAGACCCCATCAAAAAGGAGATTTACCAGACCAATATCCCTGATGAACATGGATGCAAAAATTCTTACCAAAATACTAGCCAACAGGATCCAAGAGTACATTAAAAGGATTATTCACCACGACCAAATGGGATTTATTCCTGGGCTGCAAGGCTGGTTCAACATCCGCAAATCAATCAATGTGATACATTACATTAATAAAAGAAAGAACAAGAACCATATAATCCTCTCAATAGATGCAGAAAAAGCATTTGACAAAGTATGGCATCCTTTCTTGATTAAAACTCTTCACAGTGTAGGGATAGAGGGTACATACCTCAGTATCATAAAAGCCATCTATGAAAAACCCACAGCGAATATCATACTCAATGGAGAAAAACTGAGAGCTTTTCCCTAAGGTCAGGAACATGGCAGGGATGTCCACTAACACCACTGCTGTTCAACATAGTACTAAAAGTCCTAGTGTCAGCAATCAGACAACAAAAAGAAATAAAAGGCATCCAAATCAGCAAATAAGTGGTGAAACTCTCACTTCTTACAGATGATACGATACTTTATGTGGAAAACCCAAAAGACTCTACCCCAAAACTGCTAGAACTCATAAGGAATTCAGTGAAGAGGCAGGATTTAAAGTCAACGCACAGAAATCAGTTGCATTTCTGTACACCAACAATAAGACAGAAGAAAGAGAAATTAAGGAGTCGATCCCATTTACAATTGCACCCAAAACCGTAAGATACCTAGGAATAAATCTAACCAAAGAGGCAAAGGATCTGTACTCAGAAAACTATAGAATACTCCTGAGAGAAATTGAGGAAGACACAAAGAAATGGAAAAACATTCCATGCTCATGGATTGGAAGAACAAGTATTGTGAAAATGTCTACGCTACCTAGAACAATCTAGACATTTAATGCAATCCCTAACAAAATACCATCAACTTTTTTCAAAGAAATGGAACAAATAATCCTAAAATTTGTATGGAACCAGTAAAGACCCCGAATAGCGAGAGGAATGTTGAAAAAGCAAAGCAAAGCTGGTGGCATCACAATTCTGGACTTCAAGCTCTATTACAGAGCTGTAATCATCAAGACAGTAGGGTACTGGTACAAAAACAGACACACAGATCAATGGAACAGAATAGAGAGCCCAGAAATGGACCCTTAACTCTACAGTCAACTCATCTTCTACAAAGCAGAAAAGAATATCCAATGGAAAAAAGACAGTCTCTTCAACAAATGGTGTTGGGAAAATTGGACAGCCACATGCAGAAGAATGAAACTGGACCATTTCCTTACACCACACACAAAAACAGACTCAAAACGGATGAAAGACCTAAATGTAAGACAGGAATCCATCAAAGTCCTAAAGGAGAACACAAGCAGCAATCTCTTTCCTAGAAACATCGCCCAAGGCAAGGGAAGCAAGGGCAAGAATGAACTATTGGGACTTCATCAAGATAAAAAGCTTTTGCACAGCAAAGGAAACAGTCAACAAAACCAAAAGATAACCGACAGAATGGGAGAAGATATTTGCAAATGTCCTATCAGATAAAGGGCTAGTATCCAAAATCTATAAAGAACTTACCAAACTCAACACCCAAAGAACAAATGATCCAATCAAGAAATGGGCAGAAGACACGAACAGACATTTTTCCAAAGAAGACATCCAAATGGCCAACAGACACATGAAAAAGTGCTCAACATCATTTGGCATCATGGAAATACAAATCAAAAACCTCAATGAGATACCATCTCACACCAGTCAGAATGGCTAAAATTAACAAGTCAGGAAACAATAGATGTTGGCGAGGGTGTGGAGAAAGGGGAACCCTCCTACACCCTTGGTAGGAATGCAAACTGGTGCAGCCACTCTGGAAAACAGTATGGAGGTTCCTCAAAACATTGAAAATAGAGCTACCCTATTACCCAGCAAATGCACTACTAGGTATTAACCCCAAAAATACAAATGTAGTGACCCGAAGGGGCACATGCAACCCAATGTTTATAGCAGCAATGTCCACAATAGCCAAACTATGGAAAGAGCCTAGATGTCCACGGACAGATGAATGGATAAAGAAGATGTGTTGTATACACACACACACACACACACACACACACACACACACACACACACACAGGAATATTATGCAGCCATCAGAAAATGAAATCTTGCCATTTGCAATGACGTGGATAGAACTAGAGGGTATTATGCTAAGCAAAGTAAGTCAATCAGAGAAAGACAAGTTTCATATGATCTCATTGATACAAGGAATTTGAGAACCAAGACAGAGGATCATAGGGGAAGGGAGGGAAAATGAAACAAGACAAAACCAGAGAGGGAGACAAACCATAAGAGACTCTTATTAATCTCAGGAAACAAACTGAGGGTTGTGGAGTGGAGGGGGGTGGGAGGGATGGGGTGGCTGTGTGATGGACATTGGGGAGGGTAAGTACTACGGTGAGTGCTGTGAATTGTGTAAGACTGATGAATCACAGACCTGTACTCCTGAGATAAATAATATATTATATGTTAATAATAAACAAAAGAACCCAAAAAAACAGAACAAAAAAAATTATAAAATAGAGATTTCACATGAACACTGATAGCTGACAGAAGCCAAATGTTTTAAAGAAAACTAGGTATTAAAAAAATTTGAAAGAACTTAAGTATCTTTGAAGTTTCGTACGCTCAACCCACCACGTAATGACAATACTGCATTCAGAGCTACAATCAAGATACTTAAACTATTCAACCTCGGATAATGAGATTAAAACTTACTCTCTAAATCTTTTGCTGTGGATTTTGGTTATTGTTGAAGATGCCATCGGACTGCCTATCCCAGAACTAGCCGGAGAGCCTTGTGACACAGGTGTCATACAGTATGGAGAGTTCTGACTTGCTGGAGAAAGTGAAGTATCACTGGGCATGCTCAGTCCAGCATCTGTGGAGATGTGCGGTGAGGGGAAAAAATTTACAAACTTCAAATGCTGAAAAGTGACTATATATTGATCAACACTATTTAGAATGGCAGTTGTCTTTTGTATAACTTTCAAATGCTCCAGAACCTGACAAGTTGGGCATTGTTTATATCACAAACATCTCTCACATTCTATAAAAATGAAGTCTTCCTGTTATCTCTTAAAACATACTCTTAAAAAACAAGCACAGTCTATAAGTCTCTACATAAGAGATGATGTAAAACATGTATTCTAGAGGATTTAAATTGAAGAACAAAGGTAATAACTTCTGAACCTCTTTCCAGATCATATCATCCATCTCCTTTATCTCTATTTCTTCACTTTTCTTAACTGTCTAAAAATTCCCATTGCTGCTGGCAATGATGAATTCTACCTCACTCATTCTCTCCACACCCCTCCTGATTTCTTCAGACACCACCCTGGTTTCTCTCTCATTTGGTCTTTGCTTCTGTGCTCAGGCAGCCTCATTTTTTAAGATACCATCTCTTGACCGGACTGCTTCATTTGCTGCTTCTTTCCTAAATAGCTAAACTCAGGAAATGAGTTATTATTTGTATTGCAGTCCACTAATTAGCAAAGTTACATATGTATCTTCTTGTCTCCCTACCAGGATAAGATTTTTGTAGCAGGACCAATCCACTCTTCATCTTTATTACATTTATTACATTTCCTGACCTTCCCAACCCCAACCCAGTTACTAAAGTACACATGATAGGTGTTCAATAAACACCTGAATGTCGAAATTTATCCATTTTTGAATAAATGGATAAACCTAAATACAAAGGAAAGGGTATTTAGTTGAGAGTAAAGGGGAATCCCAACTAAATATGTCCTAGCTGAACAATCTTTAGAAACAAACTCTTTTCTAAACACAATGGAACACTGCCAGTTAATATGTGTAAAACTTGACTTAAATGTGTTGCAGAACAGAATACACATATATCAACAGAAAAAGGGATCTAGCAGGTATCTCTTAAAATCTCTCTTCCACAGTAGTAAAAATATCAGAAGGAATGTGCAGGTTTGCTTCGGTCCTACCTAAAATCATATGGGACTGAAGCTTATTGACCAACTGAATTCTGAACTACAAGAGGCTTTGTAATTCTCTACTCACTCACTGTGGTATATGTATTAATTCATGAAAGAAAGAAAATCAACAAAAACAATCCACTGAAAAATAGTCCTGTGAAGAAAATAGCCACTAGTATTCTAAATACAAAAGAAGACAAAATGAAAAGAACTATGAGTTATAGAGGATGCATGATGAGACCATAATTATTAGTATTTACAACAAATCCAGGCCTTAAGCCTCAAAAATGTCACAAACCTGCTATATAACACCTGCTCCTTCCCCCTTTTAAATATCTCCCTACAAAAGAATCTTCAAAAGAAACCACCCTCAAAAATAAAGAAATGTAAGATAAAATATGGAGCATATCCTGCAATCAGGATAATAACTAGTGATGGCTTATCAATTAAAATACTCTGGACCATTCCATGATAAGGGAGAAAGGGGTGATCTTACCTTCCTGGGAAACAGTCTCCTGTGGCAAATCATCAATAAAATCTAAGTGCATTTCTACTGGTTCCTCAGATCCCAAAAGGTTGTGGTCCACAGTTAAACGGCCCTTCTTTTCCTCTCTTTCTTTCAAAATAACCTAAAAGTCATTACCGGTCTTTAATTACTGATCACTCTTTAGTGTATTGAATGATGAAAATGTTCACTATTACACAGATATAGTTCACTTACAAATGGACATGAGGAGTCTGGTTGGCTACATGTTTAGCTGGCTACAAAGAAACTGACTGGCAAAAAAGTAAATGTAATTTTAGACACTAGTTGAAAGAAGTACTATATCCAAAATAAAGGAAGGCAATTATGCTAATAATGCTACAGATATCAAACCACATCTGTTTCCCCCTTTAAATCCTGACTGACAAACTAGAGTTGCCACAAAAATGGATAAAATAAAAAGTGTGAAAACCAGGTCTTACAGTTACAATAGATTTACATTTTATAGTTTTTAATTATTTGGACATGGATTATCTCATTCTGCTCCTAACGATACTAAATTAAATAGAGCAGATATTATCCCAACTTACAGATGAAGAAGATAAGGGTAAGAAAGGTTTGCCTAAAACTATATAATTTAGTACCAGAATCCAGAGCTTCTGATTCCTACTGTCCAATTTTTTGGATGCTAAATGTTTAACTTTTTTTTTTTTTAACCTTACAGAAATTCATCGTCCAGGGTCTTGTTCAATACAGAAAGATAATCGTGATGCTGACGATATCCCCAACCTCCAATTAACTAGTCATCATAAAGATATACGCCTATGACTATCTCATAATAATCTGTTGGCTGAAACACAACTACTTTTGCAAAACAGATTTAAATCCTTATTTACCTTGTAAGATATACATCCCCAGATTTTGGTTTACCTTTTTAAGTGCTGTGGGCCGTTTTAGTTTTGCAATTTCCTTCTCTTTTCCTTTCTTTGCTTTAGAGGAAGTAATGTCCAAAGAATTAAAGGATGTCAAACAGGGCTGACTTTTGGTTAAAGGTTTTCTGTTAGTAGAGTCTTTAGTGTGAAAAGAAGCTGCAGTAACCACTAAAAACAAACAAGAACATTAGTTTTACTATTATTACCAACACCACATATTATGAAAATTTCTAATGATAAACCTACAAGAACATCCTCTTCTTGTGGGGAAAAATAGACATCGTAATAGTAGGAGTAGTACAGGGCCAAGCAGTGTTTATCAGATACAGCTTTTATGCATCCATTTAGCCTCCATAAGATAAAGACAAAACCAAATGCAATTAACTAATTTAGCAATCCAAAGCAGGGACAAATAAATTATTAGTTCTACTCCACCACAGCAACCCTCAAGCATGCAATTCCTTGCAACTGGTCTCCAAGCAGAACCACTCAACCTCTGAAATTTCAAAATTTTGCACCTGTCCTTAATTCCTACTGAATCTTACATAAGAATCACCCTTATATAAAACACAGTCTGTCACTCCTCTCCTCATTTCAGCCTGCCAGTGAAGAATGATTTTCCTCTTTGGCTGCACTCTTGTAGTTCTTTTATACCTTAGAAGTTCTTTTATACCTGATTGATAACCTCACCCTCTAGTGGCTACCCCAGTCCTTTAACAGGTCCAAAGACTAATCTCAATCCTCTCACTCTAGCAGCAAAAAAGCTTTCCTGCTACTTCCCTGAGAGCTGCTATCCAATATAAACATATAAGCCACCTACGAGGAGGCAGTAGGCATCCTAATTCCTGTCCAAGGCTTATCACCCCCTCTCCTCTTAATCCCATCTCAGGATTAATTCCTCAAGCATCTTGCTCTGTCCCTTTCCCCTTGCATCTTTCAAAGTCCTCCTTGACCCCTGCCTCTTTTCCCTAACTCCCAATAAGAAGCTAAAAATCTCCTGTATATAGAAGAAAGAAAAACAAAAAACCCAAAAAACTGACAACCCAACAAGACCCTTTCCCTGACTGGCTTCCCCTCGAGCTAAGGTATTATCACTCCCCTTTCCTTCTCAATAGTCTGCTTTATCGGTTATTTATACTGATGTGGATGCTATCTAGCTGTATCCAAGCAACGAGGTAAGCCTAGGATCCTCCTACCCCGCCATCTTCCCCAGAGGTCCTGAAATAATCTGCTTTCTCATTATCACCTCCCAGATCATAACAATCTGGCCTCTGCCCTACCCACGAACTCACAACCACTATTGTCAAGATCACACACGAGCTTGTAATCGCTAAATCTAATTCTCTTATCTAGTTTTTTTCAGCATTTGATAAGACCACATCCTCTTCCTCAAAATTCTGTCCTCACCTTGTATGACATTACACTCTATTTTTCTTACTCTTTCTCAAACCTATTTTTTTAGTTCTTCCTCTTGCTGTCCTTTAAGTCTGAGCATTCCACAAGGCTTTATTCCTGAATATGTTTTTCCTAACTTTTCTTTCCCCTAACAACCTTATGTATTTCCACAGCTATACATCCATCTCTATTTAAAACTCACTGACTTTGGGGTGCCTGGGTGGCTCAGTCAGTTGAGCATCTGCCTTTGGCTCAGGTCATGATCCCGGGGTCCTGGGAACGAGCCCCACATCGGGCTCCTTGCTCAGTGGGGAGTCTGCTTCTCCCTCTCCCTCTGCCTCTCTCCCCTACTCATGCACTCTCTCTCTGTCTCAAATGAATAAATGAAAAAAAAATCTTAAAAAACAAAACTCAATGACTTCTAACCTAAAATGTACATACATAACTACATGTTAAGTAGGAACCACCAGAATCTCCCTAACTAGCATTTCAAATACAACGGGGCTGGAGTCTGTTCTTCCCAACAAAACTCTTCTTCCATAATCCTTGTTTGATATCATCAAAATCACCACAATCCTCTAACTAGGAGAGTTTGGAGTCATGGAGTCATCTTTGACCTGTTTCCACATTCCATCAGTTAAATAAAAAACAACAACAACCCCATCAATTCCTTACAATCCTTTTACGTTATCTACAATAGTCTCATTCTCTTCTTGGACTTCCCAAGAAATTCAATTTCTTTGTAATCAATGCTTTCCAACTTAAACACTGGTGGCAGTTTAGGGGTTAATCTCATTTCCATCTGATAAGAATCCTACTCTCCCTTCAAAGCCCAGTCCAAATGTTATCATACATGAAAGCATTTGTAACGTCTTCCCATAATCTCCCTGTTGACATTAATCACTCTTCTCTTCTGCAAGTTCATAAAACTTTGGCTGGTATCTTTCCTAAGGCACTGTTCTTTATTAGTTATTTGTGTATGTCTTTCCCCTCAACTAGATTATAAACCTTTGACCACAGGAATATCTTAATCTATAATTCCACACCATGCTTTCTATATAGATCTCTATAACTGTATATATCAACATGTAGTCAATGAATCAAAGTTATAACAATGAAGCCATTTGAAGTATCAAAGGTTAACAATCTCTTCTCCACAGTAATCAGTTAACATTTATTGAGTGACTATAATCTTCTAACCAGGTTACATGCATCATCTCACTGACTCCTCAAAATAACCCTGTAGCAGGTACTATCATTACCTCCATCTTAATGTCAGGAAACTGAAGCACAGCAAAGTTAAATAAGTTGCCAAGGAAATACATGGAAGAACAGGATTCAAACTAAGGCAGCTCAACTCCAAAGCTCCTGCTTGTCGCCATGAGGCCATACTGCCTCCAGAACACTGCTAACTCTCAGTTCCACTGCTATAGTCCTTTACTCTTTACTGAGATGTAACTGCCACTCTACCCAACTCAGCAACATTCAACTCAAAAGATTAGTATGCATCCAATATTATTTTTACTAATAGTAAAGCTAAGGTTTATACTGGACAAGTAACTAGCTATAGATTTAAACATTTTGCAGACAGAATTAAAGTTATACACTGCTAATATCTTTTTGTCTAAAAACAACAGACCCTTTACATAGAACAGAAGAAACAGAATATTCCAATTCTGCCTCTTAACATCAGGCTTTTTGTTGGTGCCTTTCCCTTTCCTTTATATTATTCCTCTCCCGCTACAACAAAGGCTATGGAGAGAAATGAGGGAGCACATAAGAGCTGCTGAACTCTAAATTTGACAAGGTTTACTAAAATATACATTACCATTTCAGTAGAAAGCCGAATCATTCATTTTCTCTCTCTCTCTCTCTCACACACACATGCGCGCACACCTCTTGATCAAAACTCCTATGTTTCCTATTATCCAATTTAAAAGTTATAAAGCCAAATTACTTGTGATTCTTATTTCAACCTCTGAAGAAGAAAAACATTAGCTGCTTCATAAAGTACACCAACTGACATGTGAACAGAGACCTAAAGGACGTACGAGAACAAACCACACTGGTATACGAGGAAAGAGTTTCAGGGAAAAGACCTAGCAAGCACAAAGATACTGAGCTAGGAGCATGCCTGGTGTGTCTGTGGAACAGTGAGGGGGCTGACTGACTAGAGCAGTGTGTGTCAGAGAGAATGGTGATGGGGGCAAAAATGTAATAGGATCAGCTAAGATCTGGCCTTAGGAATCTGGCTTTACTCCAAGTGAGATCAAGAGCTACTGGAGGGTTCTAAGCAGTGGAGTGATATAATCCTGTTTATATTTTTAAAAGATACTCCTTTTAAGATAGCCTGCAGTAGGTAACAGTGGGCTACTACAGTGTACTATAAGGATGCGAACTATGAGGGTAACAGGAGAGGAGCTGGTGAGTAGACTCTGGATTTTCTAGATAGATGCAATTAAGATTAACAATATTCAAAAACTATTACCAAAACCAAACAGTGAATTGCTCAGATAGTGAGATCACCTGTATATGCCAGAGGTCTGGTATTAGTAATCTGCCGTGCTTTCATCGCTTGTTGTTGTTTTTCCAGAGCTGCTAACATATCCCCCAAATCTAGCTGCACAGGGGTTTTATTTTTTTTTCCAGCTGCCTTTGATAAAGCTTCCTGCAAGGTAAATGGAACATTTATTTTTTGTGATAGTATTAAACTGTAGCAATTTATGATGATTTTACTTGTCACTCCTTCTGTCCATTCCCCCCAAACCTACCAATTACATCTGTTCATAAAAATGAATAAATACCTGTAGTTTTTTTTGCTCCATACTTATTTCTGAATATTCTTGAGCTGTGGCAAGGGCCGCCGCTAAAGCTTTCTTCTTCTGACTTTTTGCACGTTTAGGAACTGAGGTGGTAATGGGAATTGGAGTCTGAACTATATTGATTGGTGAGTTTTCAGGTAAATCATCCAACTAGGAAAACCAGACAAAAACATCTGTTAGTGATTCCATAAAGGTCTAACCATAAGGAAAGACAATCCAGAATGTGGGATGTTCTACAGTATATCTGGACTGGAATCTTTGAGGATTCAATGTCATAAAGAACAGAGTGAGATGGTGGGATCCTTCCAGCCTGGGAAATAATAAAGAGACAAACAGCTTAATGCAATTGGTGACCCTTGTCCGGATCTTGGCCTCAAGACGAAATAACTCCCAAGTAAAGTTTTGCAACAACAGGGGAAATGGACTGCATGCTATATGATATCCTTTAATTAATGGTGTTTTCTTGTCTGTAAAAGAACTATGGATTTTATAGGAAAGTGTCTTTGTTCTGGCTATACTGAAAATAAATATTAAGTACCAAATACATGGTTTTCTTCTCTACCATGGTGCCCCACATGTCTTTACGCTAACCCATAATACTTCTTTTCAGTATAGCCACAGTTCAAAGGATATTCAAATATTTTGCTTATCTTTTTAAAAAGAGTCACTTACTACTTTTGAAGAAAGTTTCTGTTGAATAGTCTCATCTTTAGCATTTCCATTCTCATTTAGTTCTTGAAATCCATCTTCATCCTGAAATAATTTCACATTTTAAGTAAAAACAGTTCAAAGCAATAAACTATTCAGAAAAATGTTTTATAATGCTTAAGAGTAATGAAAAATGGGGAAATAATTTTTAAAATTCTAATATTAAACTAAAGTCAGTCTTAAAAAGGAAATCCCATCTCTCACATGCTACAACATAGTTAATTTCATTATTCAACAATGGGGGCATATCTATACATGTCCATTTATTGGATTTCTGTGTCCATTTTAATTAATTAATTCTATTTTTAAGATGGATAGGTAATTGAAAAGAAATACAAAAGGGTTTTTATCATATTTCAGATAATCTGGAAAATATTTTCAACAGATGGTTTAATATGAATTTCATAAATATATTCCCTGTCCTGCAATACTACACATACCTGTAAATAAGGTTAAAAGTTTAAAAATTTAAAAGAAAATCCTATTCAATTTCTTAACCAATATCCTCCTTTATAGTGAAAATTGTATCTAATATTTTTAACTAAGTATATGGATGGAACCAATTATATGGTTAAGTGCAAATAATAAATCTGCCACATGTTCTCAATAATTTAATAGAGATGCACTCTTAAGTCTTTTAGGTCAATTACTAAACTTATCTAACATATTATTCATCTCTAGTCTCTGGCCTCAAGCACATTGTCCAGTTTAACTGCCATCTATTGACCCATTTTATAGAAACTATGATCCAACAAAAAAGAATTATTCAAATGAGTTACCTGGGATGTTCACTATCCTGACACAACCAAATTCTACTCATTCTTTAAAGTCTATTCCAAAGATTGCCTCCACCCTACTCCAAACCCAAAGGGACTTGTCCCTTCTTTCAACTCCAACCACACCCAAGCAAGTACTAGGTGTGTATGCATCTACATTACTATACCCTAACTTCCCTAAGGCTACTGTGTTTACTCATTTAATGTATCATTCACAGCACCTTATCTTACACATATAACAGGCCGCCAAAAAAAAAAAAAAAGAGCCAGTTAGATGAATAAATAAAAATATTCCAAGCAGTATACAAACTTTCTGCCTATTAGAGAAAATAAAATAGCTTTTTTCTTCTCCAAGATCCTCCTGGCTAGAAGCACAATTTACCTAGACTGAACCATTCAAATCTAAAAAACTTGACAAAGAGACTAAACAATAATAACAAAAATTAGGGAGAAAGTTTCATAGTAGGAGAAATGCACATAAAATCAAGTTCTACCTCTACATGTTACCTCAAAATGAATACTCATGACGAAAGTTATAAAAATAGACATTAATGAAGTTAATATTAGACTAACTATACATCTCCAGGACAAAAATGAATCAATACTTCTAAATAATTTATAATCTAATAGCAGAGTCACAGGTTAAGACATAAAAAGTACTTATCAGAATGTAAGAAAATTAATTTCTTAATGGGAACATTTACTCTAATAGTTTACAAATAGAGTCTGAAAAAATACCTCAAAATATAAAGATTCAGAATTTGAGTCGCCTCTATGAGACTGACTGGCGTTTAATTGCTTATTATCTTGTCTCTTTTGCAAATTCTGTCTTCTTTCTGAGGAAGTACTATGTCCTCGGCATCTGAATCCAACCTAAGTAAGCACCAAAAGAAAAAAAATATATTATTTAAGTGAACATTTTACTGACATATAATATACTTACAGAAAAGTACACAAAAGTATAAAACTCAATGAATTTTCATAAAGTGCGTAATTTATTATAAAAGGTTAAAGAGCATTTGACAAATAAGATCATTTTAAGGAAAATTAAAAATGTGATAATGCAAGTTACTTCCCTCCTTCCCCCACTTCATACATGAACGTTTAACCAGCTTTACTCGTAATAGCCAAAAACTGGAAACAACCCAGATGTCCTTGATTGGGAGAATAATTAAACTTACTGTGGTACATCCCTACTGCACAACAATAGTCAGCCACCCAATGGAACAAACTACTGATGTATTCAATAATCTGGACGAATCCCCAGAGAACCATGAAAGTGAGAAAGCCAATCCTAAAAGGACTGTATGAGTTCATTTGTAAAACATTCTTGAAATGACAAATTATATAAAGGGGGGAACAACAGATCAGTGGATTCTAGGGGTTAACAAGAGGCTGGCCAGGAAAGGAAAGGAATGTGGCTATAAAAAGGAAACATGAGGGATCCCTGCAGTGATGGATCTGTTCTTATCTTGATTGTATCAATGTCAATATCTAGGTTGTGACACTGGACTGCAGTTTTGCAAGATGCTATCACTGGGAGAAACTGCACCCTACCTTTTTATTAAACTATTATAAGTCTTCTAACATCTGTGGTTTTATTTAAAAAAAAAAAATTCCTAAGAAAGGTAAAAAATTAAAACTCTTATTTCCAAGAAAATAGATTTAGAACAAAATTTTCATCCAATCTGTAAATTATTATCCCATTAACAAATCTGTAAAATGTTCGACTGTCGTAAGGGCAAGATTCTTGAGACAATTTCAAGATCCTCCTCTTAAATACCCAATGCAGCTAACATGAAACACCTCTCTTAACCAGGATACCCAGAAGATGTGAAAAGTATGATCTTCATTACCAGTTACCACCAAATTCTAACAGTAAACAGAACCTGAAGCAGATCTAGAACAGAAGGTGCTGATACACAGGCTTTGGATGATGAAATCAAAATTATGCACACGAAGACATGGAACCACCTAGCCAATTCCCATACTAAGTAACTGATCCAAAACAACTTGCTGATAAGAAATAGGATTTTTTTTTTAAGAAATAGAATTTTTATACTCTTTCGGGAGGTAGGCTGCATGGCAGAACAATAAGCCAGAGAAGATGGTCATACACCAAGTTTAATTCTTCCTCAGAATATGCACTGTGACAAGTGGGCTACCTCCTATAACTAGATAACTTTCCAGATACCCAACAGTTTCTTATTTTTAAATATTTACCTCATTTTAAAATTGGCTCAAAAACATGGATAGTGATATGGACAGAGGAATATACACATGATGAAACAAATCTCAGTAAAATGTTAGCTAGCATCTAACTGGTAGCTATATGAATATTCTCTGTAAAATTACTTCAACTTCACTATTTAGCAATTTTTGTAAAATATTTTAAAAACTGGCCCAAGAAAAGAAGCTCATACAAGACTGGTAAACCAAATGCAATTTATAATGTCTAGGTAAATAAAAAAAAAACAACTTAATTCACATAAATTATTAATACTAAAATGAGTATAAGCCCCAAGACAGGGATGACCAAAAAGCAAGAGAATAATTCCTGAGCATACCTCTTCATTTCTGTGGACAGTCACTATGACAAAAAAGTAAATGCAAACCTGCTCTCCAAAGGCATTAAAATTATATCTAAAAAAAAACCCTGTTGTAAATCATTTACTATGTATACATTAATGTTGCTACAAACACTAATACAATTAAAAGGAACAAATGGAACTGGATTTCTTATACTTGGGAGACATAAAGCTCCAGGATTAAATTAAAACCCCCAAACTAATGGTCCCAACGAAGTTCATGAGAACCAAATTTGCGTGTATTTCAATTATCTCCTAAAAAGATGACTCAAAAATAGGAATACAGTTTTTTGCATAGAAAGATGCCACATCACAAAGGTAACCCATCCTCCCTAAACTGATAGATTAATTTAATGACTAATACAGAACAAAATAGAAATTCCAAAAATAGATTTCAATATACCTGGGAATTTAATAGATGATGACGGTGGTTAATATCAAATCAGTTAAAAGATAGACTTTTCAATAAATGGTGCTGGAGATTTGGGTACCCACTTGGAAAATACGAAGTGGAACTATATCTCACACCATGCATAAGACAAACCCAAATGGAATAAAGATTAAATGTAAAAAAAACAAGAACATAAACACCCTAGTGGAAAACAGGCAAATCCTTTATAACCCTAGAGTAAGGACAGGGCTTTCCTATGATTTAAAACCCAGAAGCCACTTTAAAAAACAATAAATTCAACTTATAAACCTCTTAATGCTATTTAAAACATGCACTGGTATATGGCAATAATAATGAGCAAAGTCAAAAATAGAAATGAAAGTCTAGCAAAATATTTGTAATTCATATTACAAACTAAAGGCTCCTAAATTTTTTTTAAATCTGATAAGAGCTTGACGGAGAAACTGATTTTAAAAATATACCAAAAAGAAAAAAAAAAATAGATCAAGATACAAAAAAAAAAAAAAATGGGCAAAAGATATGATCAGACAAGTTAAGAAAAAACCAGAAACAGCCCATAAATACATGGAAAGATGCTCAACAATATATGGAAAGATGCTCAACAATATCAACGACCATTTTCACCCAATTGGCACAAATCCAAAATCCTAAAAACACATGATTTCTGAAGCTATATGGAAAAAGGCACTCTCCACGTTATTGTTGAGACTTAAATGGTATAATCTGCCAATATTATCAAATAACAGAAGTGGCTTTACCTTTGCATTCAGCAATCCCTTATCTAGGAATTTACTTTATTGCTATACACACACCTTTCTAAACAATACTGCAGCACGTATGTAACAGCAACAAATTACAAACAACTCAAATGTCCATTAATAGGAAGACTACAGAAATCAACAAGCGTATCTATGCTCCAAACATTAGGAGTTATTTTTAAAAAGTGTGGAAGCCCTCTTGTAATAATATGAAAATGTTTCCAAGATACATTGTTAAGTGATGAAAGCAAAGCACAGAACAGAGTGGATAAAACATAAGATGCATAATTGTATTTACTTAGAATTACATGAAGAAACTTGGAAAATACACAAGAAACTACTCAAAGTGGGACAGATATAGGGAAAAGAAGACAAGGGGAGACGGGGTGAAAATGAGATTTTTTCATCATATAATCTTTTTTGTCCCATTTTTCAACCAATTCACAAAATAAAACCATTTTTTAAAATTTAAATTTTTAGATTCTGTCCACTGTTTAAAATTAAGGTTATGACAGAGCATAGATAGAACCTGTCTGTTCAAGTGTTAAAACACTGGTAAAAATATTAAAAATCACAGGTAAAACAGCATGGTACAGATACCAAATTCTGATAAATGGAACAAAACAGTCCAGAAACAGCACCTAAGACATAAGAAATTAGCAAACAGAGAAAGGAATGGATTACAATTTTAGAACAGCTGGTTAACTACTCTGAAAATCTACATCATTATTATATCATGCATCAAAATAAATTTCAGATAAAAAGTTCTTGCAACATTATGCTATAAAAAAGTAGCAGAGGGGTGCCTGGGTGGCTTAAGCTGGTTAGGCGTCTGCCTTCGGCTCAAGTCATGATCTCAGGTCCTGGGATTGAGCCCCACATCGGGCTCCCTGCTTAGCGGATAACCTGCTTCTCCCTCTCCCTCTGCCCCTCACTCCACTCATTCTCTCTCTCCCCATCTCTCTCTCAAATAAATATATAAAATCTTAAAAAAAAAAAAGTAGTGGAAAATACAAGTGAATATTTATTTCATTTCTAAAATACTTTTTAAGCCTAAAAACAATCAGAAATTGCAAAGGGTAAAATATTTTGACTTAACAGGAAAGAAAAAGATTCTGCACATCACAAATCAAACACATACTTAAGTATAACAACACACCAGAACTAGAAAACACATTGTTCAACATCTGGCTCCAGGTCTTTTGGAATGAAGAGATACAAAATAAACAAAACCTAATATACTACATGTATTTGCATAATTTTTGGTTGTTCTTTTACTATTCCTCACCAGTTTGGAGGCTCAATAGCTGTATTACTTCCTCTCCAGTGGACTATGTATACCCAAAGTCTAACAAGTTATGATTTCAACATAAAATTTCAGCACTTAACTAAACATTTTGTAGATTTTGTTTATCTCATGTATATAAACAATTTTTGTTTTAGCTCTTTTGTTTCTAATCAAATAAAGCTAGACTGCCTCACATGCCTGCCACAAACAACGACTCATTTTTGCAATAACCATAGGGGAAAGGGCATTATTCTGCTTGTTCTCCTGACAGTCTAATTAATGTTAGGGCGCATCTAATGTACTTCATTTCAGGGAAGCAAATGAGCAGGCAAGTATTTGGTCCATTTAATCCATTAGTAACTTACTCTTATTTCAGTTCACCCACAGATCTATTCATATGATACTTTTTTGGGGGGGGGTAAAATTTATTTATTTATGTATTTATTTGACAGGGAGAGACACAGCGAGAGAGGGAACACAAGCAGGGGGAGTGGGAGAGGGAGAAGCAGGCCTCCTGCTGAGCAGGGAGCCCGACACGGGGCTTGATCCCAGGACCCCAGGATCATGACCTGAGCCGAAGGCAGCTGCTTAACAACTGAGCCACCCAGGTGCCCCCATATGATACTTTTAATACCTTAACTAGATTTAAGGAATCCAAGAAGCCTATCTAAAAACTATCTAAAAAAAAGGAAAAATGCTCATCAACAAACGACTCCCTGATTTCACAGATGACCAACGCAGCAAGACAGTTACTGGGAATCCGTGGCAGTGTGTTAACTTGCTCTGCTGTACGGCAGCTAGCTATTGTTCCCCAAGACCAGGAAGCCACCTAGTCTGGTTATGTTACAGTGTGAGGCAGCAATTGCTCTGGCCCTGCAATAAGCACAGAGGGCATAGCTTGTAGGTCTAGTGAAAACAAACGAACAAGGCCGCAGTCCTAAAGTTCAAAGAATCAGTATTTATGGCATTAAAATGCTTTTAAATTTTGTATATGAATAAGAAAAAGTCACAGCAGATGAAACAGGATTGGAGAATATTCTTTTTTAAAAGTATGAAATATCCAAATCTATTTCTTAAATACAATAAAGTCGAAAATAGCACAACATACACACACCTATAATAGCACAATATACACATCACCTATAGTCAAGATTTTGCCTTTTTTTTCCATTAAATAATAATTTTACTGGCTAAGCCATTTTAAGGTTACAGATATCATGATATTTTATGATGACATAATTCAATATGCATCTCTAAAAATTAAGGACACTGCCCTTCAAGACCACTATACCATTTATACAATAATTCAAGTTTCTCCAACCTAATTCAAATTACCTGTGAATTATTTCTTTGTTCAGTCTGCCTTCCACCTCTAGAAAACGTCTGATTTTTTTCCATCCAAGGTTTTTTCTGAGTTGCCTGGCATGTTACATTGGACCAATTTACACTACCTGCAACCAGTGAGATTTAAAAATATGATTTATTTATGAAAGATACCAAAACCTAAATTATCCCTTAACTTTGTGTACTGAAAGTCAGTTACTATACATGTAAAACTGGAAATTTCTCTACAGACTTTAAGTGGTATTCCAGTTCTTAGTAACAGAAGTGCCATCTTGCACAATACCCCAATTTCTCATTTGAGAAATTTTCTAAGTTTTATCAGCCCAACTGTACTTTCAAAGTAATGTGAATCTCTTGGAAGACTTCTAATTTTTTGCAGTATCAGCAAGCTTCATGCTTAAAAGCAAAACTCTGACATGGACAAAGAAGAAAGTATAGCAAAAACACTATGCAGAAAATAAGTACCTGTACATATAGATGATTCCACATGCTAAAAATAAAAACAAAAAAGACAATTATTTTCCGCTTAAGAGTCAACACCATATGCCTTGCAAAATGTTTCATAACTTAGTCTAGTGTGAAGCATACTTATTTACCATCCTAGAAAAATACTTCTCCATATATATTTTTCATATTAATATACAAAATACATTTTGATCCATTCTATTACTATGGGAATTGTTAATGAAAATAGATACTTGAGCTTTAGAGAAGATACAAAGATAATACTGACACAGATGAACGATAAAGAAATCAAAGCAGTGTTACATACATTCATGGTGCTAGAATCGGGATTTCTCAAAGCCCCTGCTGCAGGCTGGTTGTTGCTGTGTTTGGGACTGCAGTAGCCACTATCACTGTCAATGTCAGCTTCACTAGCCCCCTGCTCACTAGAGGATTCAGCAGTAGGGTGGGACGCTCTTCTCCTCCTGCCTTTGGACTTCCAGAGCATTGTGGCAGAGCTCTCTGAGAGAGATTTGTTAGCAATATCCGACGGGAAATCTATAAAGCAAGGAAGGTGTGACATCTCTTTGTGAGGACCAAACTGATAAATTCTTGTTAAATTATCATTAAGGTCATAAGAAAATGAAGGTATCTAACTTCGTAAATGGAGGAAACAAGTAAAAAATTTTTTGGAGAAGATCATCAAAAGGTAAGATGTTCCTGACAAATTGGTTTATGACATGTATTTATTATGACAAGAGAGTATTTGTATAAATATTAAAACAAACCACCATTACCCGTTTAAGAAAAATAACATCACTAATCCTTTTGAAGTCCACTGCATACCCCGTCCACCACTGCACCCTCTTCCTCCCCCAGAAGTCACCTCCATATAGAATTCTGTGTTTATCATTTCCTCCCTTTTTAAAATAGCTTTTTCATGGATTTTTGTACTCCTAAAACATAAATCATGTAATTTTGCAGTTTTTGCTTTATAAAAATGAATTTATACTGTCCATTTTCTTTTGTGACTTGCTTCCTAGTCTGCCCCATTCCCCCAACATTAGTTTTGAGATTCTGATGCATATGGCTGTAATTCATTAATGTCACTGGAATCTAGAATGCCTGGGTATGATGAACATACCACACATTGTGTTTATCCTTTGTACCACTGATGGGACGCTTGGGACTGTTTTGGGGTTTTGCATTAATACTGCTGTAACCACTCTTACACAGACATTTGAACATATATGTGCGCATGTGGAAGTTTAAGATAAATACTGCTGGGCCTTATGGCATACACATATTCGACTTTACTCAGTAATGCCAAATCATTTTCAGTCAAACTGTTTAAAACAGTTTATAACCCAACAGCAAGATATAAATATCCACAGTGATCCACATATTCACCAAATACTTGATACTGTCTGCTAGGCTATAATTTTTGCCAATTGTTAGATATAAAAAGATGGCTCATTGTGGGTTTTAATTTGTATTTTCTTGCCTAATAATGAGATTTGGTATCTCTTCTGATGGTTTTAGCCACTAATGTTTTCCCTACTGTGAAATACTTAATTTTATTTTTGGATTGTTTGACTTCCGCCTATTTTTCTACTGATTTGTCTCTTACTTTTGTAGTTCACAAATTGTAATCAAAAGACATTAAAAAAAACTCTTACAATGTCCTCCTACCCTAACAAATAACAATTTTCCTTCTTCTATATTTCCGCCCATAATTTTTACACAGCATTAATGCAATTTTGAGTTGGGCTATTTAATTTTTTTTTAAGATTTTATTTATTTATTTGACAGAGAGAGATAGCAAGAGAGGGAACACAAACGGGGAACTGGAGAGGGAGAAGCAGGCTCCCCACTGAGCAGGGAACCCGACGCGGGGCTCGACCCCAGGACCCCGGGATCATGACCTGAGCTGAAGGCAGTTTAATGACTGAGCCACGCAGGCACCCCGGGCTATTTAATATTATGTATATGTTCTTCATAATTATAATGTGAGAAGGCAGTATTATTCCACTAAGTGGATGTTCTACACTTCTCTTGACTTGTCACCTGTTACTAAACATTAGGAAGCTTCACTGTGATACTTCAATTTGGATCTTTCATCAAATAGTCCTTTTTCTTTCTAGGGAAATATATCCATTTTAGATACATTCACAGGGGAAGGACAATTGGGTCAAAAGAAAGATTCCTATAGTCCTACCAAACTGTTTCAGCCCCCTGGTGTGTCCCAGAGCCTCAGAACAAGGTAGGATCATTTTTTTTATTCATTCATATGAATTTTTTATGTCTTCATACTAATACTTTTTCAGTGATAGGCATAGTAAAAAACTCTTTTCCAAGTTTCTGGCTCATTCTTCCACTCACTTTTGATAGACAGAATTTACTTCAGAAAGAGTTTCCTCCCTGCCGTCATAAAGATATCTGCCTATATTTTCTTCTACAAACGGGTTTTCCCGTTTGTCCTTAATGCACGGGTTGTAAATTTGGGATCTGTAATGCTATCTGTGTTATTTTCCACATGTATTTCCACATACATATGAATCTATTTCTGGGTCCCCTGTTCTAATTTTGGTATACTGCATTTTTTTGCATAAGCCTATAGGAAGTAAGATAGTTTAATAGGTCTCGATATTTAGAAAAAAAGCTCTTTTCTTCTCAAATGGTCCTTTTAGAATTAGTTTATCAAGTTCCCACAAAATTCCTGTTAAAATTTTGATTAGAACTGCACTGAACCTACAGACTGACTTTGGGGAAAATGACATTTGCAGTATCAAATCATCCTATATGAACAGGATATTTAGGGTTGTTTTTTTTTTTTTAATGTCCTACCATAAAGATTTTCTGCATAAATGTCTTATACATCTTTTATAAAGTTTATTCCCAGAAACTTATATTTTTGTTGCTATCATAAATGGCATCTTTTCTCAAATTCTGTTTGTAACACACTGAAATGCACTTAATTTTTGTATGATATCTAATCATCTTGTTAAACTCATTAAGTACAAGCTTGTGTTCAAGAAAAAAATGTGTTACAATTCCTTTAAGTTCTAATATTTCATCCTACCTGTGACTGATACCAATTAATCCTCAGAAATTAGAAACAAATTAAACAAAAATATTGATAGAATGTACAATCCTCAGAATTTGAAAACAAACTAAATAAGAATACTGATAAAAGGTATTATCTTCTAATCAAATTTTACCTTCACTTTTCATTTTCTTTTTACTTCTATTAAAGCATAGTTGACACACGTTTCATTAGTTTCGAGTGTACGACACAGTGATGCTAAAAGCGTCTATACGTTATGCTTTGCTTACAACAAGCGTAGCTACCATCAGCTACCCCCAACCCTCTGACAACCATCAGTTTTTGTTCTCTGTGTTTATGGGTCTATTTCTGCAGGGTTTGGTTTTTTTTAGATTCCACATATAAGTAAAATCATACATTTTTTGTCTTTCTCCATCTGACTTATTTCACTAAGCATTATAGCTTCTGGATCCACCCAGGTTGTTGCAAATGGCAAGATTTTATCCTTTTTTATGGTTGAGTAATATTCCACTGTATATACATACCATGTCTTCTTTATCCATTCTCCATTCATTTACCTATGGACACTTGGATTGCTTCCTTATCTGGGCTATTGGAAATAATGCCGCAATGAACACAGGAGTGAATATATCTTTTCGAGTAAGTGTTTTCATTTTTGGGGGGGGTAAAATACCCAGTAGTGGAATTATTGGATCATTTGGTATTTCTATTTTTAGTTTTTTGAGGAACGCCCATACTGTTTTCCATAGTGGCTGTACCAATTTACATTCCCACTATCTGAGGGTTCTTTTTTCTCCACATCCTCACAACACTTGTTATTTCTTGTCTTTTTGAGTCTAGCCACACTAACAGGTGTAAGGTGATTATTTTGTTGTGGTTTTGATTTGTATTTTTCCCTGATGATTAGTGATGTTGAGCATCTTTTCATGTGTCTGCTGGCCATCTGTAGGTCTTCTTTGGAAAAATGTCTATTCAGGTCCTCTGGCCAATTTAAATTGGATTATCTGGGCTTTTTAGAATTGAGTAAATATTTTAGATATTAACCCCTATTGGATATATCATTTGCCAATATCTTCTCCCATTCAGTAGGCTGCCATTTTGTTTTGCTAATGGATCATCTATTCATTTTCTAATTCTTATGCTTCAGAAGATTGTCTTTGTGGTCACTAAATGAGCAAACTAAAGAAGTAAGGATTTTTAAAAGCAGTCCCAGGGTTTAAAGCATGTAGAAGTCACTATGACTAGGAATAACCAAAACAGAAAACTCTGTAATATATTACATTGTGATTCTTTCTATAGCCTCTCCAAGCATTTGTTAGTCCATTAATCTCACTGCTTTATGGCTACAAACTACACACAATGACTGTACTAGCAAGAAGATTGTTTTTTAACGGATTCCCAGATCCCTTCTTACTCCTAATGGATCTAAGCAATTGTAAAAAAAATAACTGAACTGATGTCACAAAAGAAAAGGTACAGCCCAAATGAAAGTTTGCACCATCAAATTTATTTTAAGCCAGAGTGGAGTCTACAGAGGGGTAAAAAGTAAATGTGCCTTTGAGCAGATCTAATTCTTGGCCTTCAATCATTAACAAAAATTTTTTTACTAGCACCAATGACAATGGGTGAGGAGATAGTTATTTACTGTGTTTATGGGTCTATTTCTCAGCTATTAAGCTGAGATCAGAGATACAAACTGGAATTTAATGATATAAACTGGAAAATATTTTTATCTATTACCAGGCTAAAGCATCTTAAAGTTTATACAGTCCTCTAAAAAATTCTGGACAAAATGATATCCAACTAGTCCAAAATTTTTCTTGACAGGATATAGGTGCCACTGACAGGTTTGGTTCAGATCTATGCTAAAATATGGCACAGAAAACTTGCCAAGTTCTTTCTATAAAGATATTATACAATATTAAGAGTATTTTATGAAGGGCTTTAAACTAGTTATAAAAAACATATGATTTTAATTTCTGCCAAAATGAGTCCTCAAATTCTTACAATGTCTGTAATATTCCATCTCTGATTTCTGAACTGCTCCACTACTATACGGGGATAAGGACACCTCAAACCCTCCCCAAAACTGCACATTAGCCAGCAAACAAGTTGAAAGAACATTATGGACATGGACTGCTTTTATCCTTCCTAGAGAACTTCACAAAGTGTCAGCATAAATGAAAGAATGAAAGTCTAGAATCCTGAAAAGTGGTATAGTCTACAATCATAAAGTCAATACATGAAAACAAATAAAAATCAGTGATGTATACATAAACACTCTTGCTTACCAGTTTGCTGTGAAGCATCTACCAGAAGCACAATTTTTGATCGATTATCAGGACCTGCTGCATTTGTCTCTTTCTGAGTAGCTACATTTTTCACCAGTGGCCTTTTGCTTTTTATGTGCTGTTGTAAAAGCTGTTGCTGATTTAAGCACAAAAAATAATAATAATAATAACTTAAAATCCTACTCAATGTACTAAACATTATAAAATACATATCTACTACAAAACACACCTAAATGTATGCTCTAAATTAGTGGCTTCCAACCCATGGGGAAAGAGGGCTACTGTATTAGGAATTCATGACATTATCTGCATTTAATTATACATTAAATGATGTATTATACACACACATTGATACTATTTTTCAAATAACTGTTAACACTACTATGACTAATAAAATATTAATTCATTTTAAATTATTACTTGTACTTCATATTTTCTCAATCAATAATTAATAAATGATAGAAGTATAATCATGTCATATAAGGGGTTATAAATTTTTATTTAGAAGAGTAACAAAAAGGGTAGTAGCTTATCCAAGGGATAAATTTTTCCTTTCATGATAGCAAGAAAGTACAAAAACAATTCTGCTTTAGAGCTTGGAAAGAAAATATAAAAAAAAACTGATCCTTTCCTTCATTTTTTAAAACAGAAGTATTCATCACTTAAATAGCGATTTATACAACAGAACTCTGAATTTAACTTCCTAAACTGAAGAGCTGGAAATGCACTCTGAGAAATCATGTTTCTTCACCACCTGAAAGTTATATACTACTACCTTATTTCCAATACTTGTTTCCTTACATTCTCCAGAGGTCCCAAAACAACTTCCCTTGACCCAGTGTTTTCATGAACAAATACTAATAGCTTTTTAAAGCAAACTGTGCTGCATGTTTGTATTTTAATTTGTAAAAAGTATGCCAAAAGACAGCAAAGACTTCTCACAGAAGAAGCTGGGCTAATGGAATCTAGGAAAGCATCAACTCCTTGATGATAGAGCCATAGATGCATTTAAGAAATCACTCTACCTTCCATTAGCTCAAAAGCGCTGAGAAGAAACATGGCTTTTCTTCTTACTTGCTTTGATGTTAAGGCCTCAAAATAAAAGTAACCTTTTAGTTAAGATATAGTTAACCTAGAATAAACCTTAAATCTCTTGTGTTTTCAAGGCCTTCATGTCTTTTTTTTTTTTTTTACTTAGTCAAAAGACTGGTCTTAAGAGTGGTTTCACACATTTATCTTTCATTTTCTTTAGCCCTAGGAGACCCTCCCTGTGTTCATATAATACAGTAAAGCAATACATGACTAACAAAGTGCTATTGCTACTAAAAATTCACAGAATAGCAACAATGAAGTTGAAGGGACTGAATGAATCACAAATGTTGTTCTCCATAATATCTCCTGCTGATTTCTGAAGACTGAAATATAGGAAGTGCATTAGTCATTCAACACCACTGGCATGGATCCAACCTACCACTTATAAACACTGGTGTCGCTATGTAATTTTTATCACTAAATTAAAATAATCTGGAAATATCTGTGTATTACGATTAAATAAAACTCTCCGAAGGAACCAGAATACGACTGTAAATCATATCATCGATTAAGAATAAGACACAATAAAAAACAGGAAAAATTATTTTATAAATGCTCTACCCTTGATTATTTTATAATAGTGAATGAAATGTTTTATAGTAAATTCAGCATCAAGGCTAATCAATACAAGTAACAAATTACTATTATTAACAGAAATATCAAACATAAAAGCCAATTAAAATAAGTCACTTACTTTTGGTACAACTGGTCCTCTGTTACTGTTTCTGCTTCGATGACTGGACAATGGGAAGACCTGTCCAAGCTGATTTGGACGCTCAGTGCACTCTGTGGTTATAGTATTTACAGTATTTGCAGCCTGAAAGGTGTTGGAGTAAGGTGTAGGAAAAGGATGATAGAATCCCATAACTTGGGCACATGGTGCTGGCATCAGCTGATAATATGTATACTCTGTAGAAACAGGTGGCTGAGCAGATATAATGGGGTAGGCAAGGTATGGTCCAGCAGGGTTTGGATTGGGCTGTTGCCATCGTATATCATTGTTATATAACGGAAATTGTCTGTTAAAATCAAATAAAAAAGGAACAAATCGATTGACAAGTCTGAAAGTAATGCTGAAGCAAAACCTCTTAATTCATTTTAATTTAAAAAAGTACAGAACAGTGCCTTCATAATAAAAAGGAGACAAAATTATCACCTTATAAATTTCTTTGCTGTAATTAGAGATTATTATATACATGTAATAACAACTTAAATGACAGTATAAAGGAATTCAACCTGATAGTCTACTGCATTCCAAAATTTTAAAAGTACATACCATTCTTATTTACAACTCTCTCCTCAACCTCCTCAGGGTATTTCTGCCTACAAGTTAAACACCTAGCTGCTGGATCTGCACACAAAGGCAGTCCAAAGTTCCCACCCAATGCTAACTACTGTGATGGCCTTCTGCAAAAAGCAGGGTAAGGTGATCCCTGTGTAAGGTGATCATTACAATGGGTGATTTGATTCCTCCATCTCTTGTTCTTCAGCTCAGTCCCAGGGCCTCCTACTCCTCTCCCATACTCCCCGAACCATTTGGCCAAGTCAAGCTCTTTTCCTGGCTCCCCTCCTTGGCAATGGAAGCAGGTTCCTGGTCCAAGGGAAAGAAGAGAAAGAGGTAAGCCTGTCCATTGCCATCCTATCCCTAGCATTAGAGCCTTTTCTAGTGCAATTCCTATAAAGCATCAGCAAGATTCTTCCTGTCTCAGCAGTCCTTACAGAAGGCTGCTGCAGAAGAATGAGTGGCCATGGGGAGCTGGAGCATTGAGCTTTTCCTCACTATTCCCATAACCAAGCACAATGGAAAAATGTTCACTGCCATAATTAAAAAAATACTTTTAATCTGCTGGCTGGTTTACTCGTGAATTCTCAAAGATTATTTAGTATGCTAAAAAAAAATTGACTGTACTTTACACTTGGCCATTTTGTCAAATACAAAAAAATAGTATTAAATTTGGTTTTTAAGTCGCTTCAAACGTAGCCCTATACAGGTCAAAATTGTTTGACATAATGCTAACCTCAATTGAGAAGGATCCCTTATTCTTGTCTAATCCCCAAAACTATAGAGTTTTAGAGATTATTAACCTGAATATTTAATATTTCATACAGTAGCTTAGTGGCCTCATATCTCTTACATCAACAATATCTGAAAGAATGTGCCTTGGCAAACTAGTGTGCCACATGATGGCTCATAGGTGTGCAGAAATACTGATTGCCTTTGCCTTCGGGGTGGTTGAGCAGAGACTCGAGTCCAGCTACCTCATCCATCTGTCCCAGAGTGCTAGAGAAATATAATTTTCTATATGTGATATTATTTGTAAAAGGCTGAAAGTACTTTTAATAAAGCAATAACATGAACTACACCAACAAAGTACTAATCACTCAGATAGTCTAAGCAGGGTTAAAAAGGCTATCACGATTATCACAAGTTACACCCTAACCACCAAGTCACGCATTATCTGAATTGCAAGCATTTTGCTAAATCACCCTGTGACTATAGCACAGAAGCTAAATTTAAACTAGAATCAGAGTCCAGAAATATATGTTAACCATAAACACTTCAATGTTAAGAACTATCCCTTGGTATTTTCTTCTTATGCCCGATTGTCCTGGAAGTTAAAAGGGTTTCCATTAACCACTTTCTGAATATTCATTCCTCCCTTTACATCAATTTATTTCAAAGTAAGTTTAATGACTTATTGTAGGAGATACACCCAAAAAACTCCATTTTCTCTCAAAAAGAATGAGAAAATAACCCACGTTAACAATTTTCAAATTTCTACTTCATTTGGTTTTATTCATTTCTCTTAAAAAAGGGAAATGGCTGATGTTTAAAAGTTACAAATGAAGGGGCGCCTGGCTGGCTCAGTTGGTGGAGCATGGGACTCTTAATCTCAAGCTTGTAAATTGAAACCCCATGTGGCTGTAGAGATTACAAAAAAATAATAATAAATAAACCTAAAAAAAGGAAAAATTACAAAAGGAAAAAATGAAGAAGTATGCCTTGCCAATTTCTGTATTTTCCTACCCACCCCTCACAAAAAAGGAAATAATAATAAACAAATTACCTATTGGACTGGTTTTCCTGCACAAATGGATAACAAGTAATCAGGTAGCTGGGAATTGGAGTTGGTTCTACACCAGAAACATTTCCATTATCATTTGGGAGTGCCATCGGGATCATAAATGTATCAGGATTCTTCTTCTGGGGAATAAATGGCTCTACCTCAGCTGAGAGCTTGACATTCTTCAAAGAGATAGTAAAACACACTATTAATAAAGGAGCAAAAAACTTAATACAAATTCACAATTTAACAATGGAAGAGTCAGTATTTACAAACAGTAATTAGATCTCCTCAGTATTAGAAAACATCCAAAGGAGCAGCAATGTCAAATTAAAATAACTAAATATGATTATTTAGGCAAAGCCATCAAATAAAACAGGGAAACACTTATCAGAAGTTATTGCATTTTAATGAAATCATTTCTTACATAACTAAAGCTGTTAAAACAATCAAGAGTACAAGGAAGTCAGACTTGAGTCCAAAAATAAAGCTGGTAGTACGAAATGTAGCTCTTCAGACAAAACAATGCTTTTAACTAATTTTGTTAGGAGGGAAAATCATTAAACAGAGTTCTGAAGGATACTCACTTTGTATTTGTTTGACTAGTCTAAAAAATAGTCTATTTCTATCCATTTCAGGAAATTAGATTAGTATGGTTTAGTTAAAAGGAAGGAAAATGTCCAAGATTAATGAAAAAAAAAACTTAACATAAAGGCAAGAAACTTTTGGCTCACAGTTAAACTAGGAGAAAAAAATGAGTGCTTCAGGGCACCTGGGTGGCTCAGTCATTAAGCGTCTGCCTTCAGCTCAGGTCATGATCCCAGGGTCCTGGAATCGAGTCCCACATAGGGCTCCCTGCTTGGCAGGAAGCCTGCTTCTCCCTCTCCCACTCCCCCTGCTTGTGTTCCTGCTCTCGCTATCTCTCTCTGTCAAATAAATAAAATATTAAAAAAAAAATGACTACTTCAGTTTCCCAGTAGACATAGAGTATGTACTCTCAGTTTATTTTGTATTTTTTCTTACAAAAATATCTACAGAAATTTAAAAGATATATTTAAAAAACTGAAGTATTTTAGGATGCACATGTGGGTGACAAAACTATAAAGAAAAGTAAATAAGATCTGGGATAAAAGTCAGGACAGGAATTACTCATATGAAATTACTCATGTGAAAGAAAGTTGTGATCACGAGGAGGTACCTGGAGAGCTTCTGAGTGCCTGACAACGTTCTATATCCTAACTTGGGCGATAATTACAGGGCATTCACCTCGTAATTCATTTAGCTATACATTGCTTTTATGCAGTTTTCCTTCTTTATTTAACAACAAATTTCTTAAATTTAATTATAAAAAGAAAAAACCTATAGACACATTCTTCAAAGGTAGAATGTTAAAAACCACATAAATATCACAATCTAAAAAGATATTAAACACTTCTTTAAGAAACCAGTAAGTGAAATGCAATCCAGTGTTTCAATCATTCAAATCAATTACCTCAAAGCAATAGTCCTAACTAGAACTTCTATCCAACAAACCCAGTAGGATGGCATTTATCGGAAGCTCTGAGCAAGGCAGAGTTCCCAGAATAAATGTCAGGCATGTTTCTCACAAAGGTAATAAGTAACAAATGTAAGAAAATCTGAAGACAAAATCTGGGGTGCCTGGGTGGCTCGGTTGGTTGGGCAACTGCCTTCGGCTCAGGTCATGATCCTGGAGTCCCTGGATTGAGTCCCACATTGGGCTCCCAGCTCGGCAGGGAGTCTGCTTCTCCCTCTGACCCTCCCCCCTCTCATGTGCTCGCTGTCTCTCTCATTCTGTCTCAAATAAATAAATAAAATCTTTGAAGACAAAATCTAAAGACTTGATATGCTCAATAGGATAGCCTTTATTCAGACAAATTATTCTCTAAAAAGAGTCCACTGGAAATATTCAGAATGCTTGTAAAAAGGTGGGAAGAGAGAAGAAATCTGAACTATTTATTGTAGTATCAATTCAATATCCTTCCTACCTGATTAAACTTTGAAATCTACTTTTATACTCTTAACCGAATATGAAATAGAGACAGTACTTGCACTTACGAATACAGTATCTGTGAACTCAAGCTGGTTTCTTGAATTTGAACCCTGAAGGCAAAAACTCCTTCAAATGTTAATAGTCTAAGTCAGTAATTTTCACTGTGATAGTCAACAGAACTCAAAAATTATTTGTGTAAGATATAAATTATCAATCTAATAAATGTTCCCCCAGGAGGAAATTTGGGGAAAAGGCTGATTTTCAACAATAATGCACAGATAATGGAAACTTGCTTTATATAGTTCATGCATAAAAAGAGGAAAAATTTAAATCACATTTTAACTACACTGAAAATGTAATTTTTAGGATATCTTTGAAAAATCTAAAAAGTCCTTCTGAACATATGAGAACTCTCTGAACAGTTCTATAGATCTGTATTAGAAGGCATTAGCAAGAAATGATTATATCAAATTTCCATACGAAAAGGAAACAATACTAATATAATTATAAAGAAATAAGACAATTTAAAGATAGTAAGTTTCCTAATACCTCCCCACCAAATAGTACCAACTCATAAATTACTTTGGTAAAAAAATTCAAATTCTTGCTCAAGTAAAAAGTTGCAACAAGTTTTTATACTTAGTTTCATTTTACTTTGTAAGAGTTTTATGAACTTAGGCAGCCCACAGTCAAAACAGTGTCATACATAATTTATAATTGATATCTGTACATATACACAGTATATGCCCTTAAATATCAAAGTTTGCAATGATTTCTATTCTAAGTGCAATTCTAGATATCAGAGTTCAACAATAAAACTCACAAACACTGAAGTGATCCTTTGTTTTTAGCAAAAAAGAGAAGCTGCTGTAGTCAACAGCTGCACAAACAGAAGATGTCACTAGTAGGAACAGACTGGCAAACTTTCTCCTACAGTTACAACTCTCTATGGTCTTAAAAGTTGTTTGTTGTGACTTTGGGGCCTTCAGTATCATACATTAAAAATGAAGCATCTGCTATTCTCAGGCCTAAAAAGTAAAGATAAATCCCAAACTATTTTTAAAATTCCACATAATAAAGGCCATATAGACAATATGTTAAGTAACAAATTCTGGCAATATTTCAATTATATTAGTATAGAAATCAAAGAAAAATGTCCTACCTAGTGGACAAGAAAAGTTATAAAAAATTAGACTAGTTACTTCATACAATGATATTCCTTAGTTTGAATTTTTTAGTCTACTTTGACAAGATCTATTTTTTTGGAATCAGAAATTTTATATAAGTCTAAACTACACAAAGTCTAACTTCCTGTACTACTATTTGCTTAAAAAAAACTACCTACATAGTAAAATTATCTTTATCTTTCAGAAATTATTTCAGAATTTTCCAAATAATGAAAAATCATAATAATCCCAGAAACCTGTACTGGGGGCAAAAAACATAAGCAGTTTCACATTCTTTTAAATTTAGCATATATTAAAACAAATGTCAATAATAAAACTTCTTTGATGTGAATAATCTAGAAAATCCAAGAATTTATCAGAACATGAAAATATAAAAGCCTTCTTTAAAAGAGTGTATTAAACAAATGCACTCAGATCACTGAGAGCCTATATGAATTCAACAAATATGCACTGAGTACATGTTCTGGAAAGAGTGCTGTACTAAACTGGTTTAGGGAAAATGGGCAAACATTACTATGAAGCACCCAACAGCAGGAAATGCAAACTAAACTCCTCTGGGACAGAATCTCCAGAAGAGTGCAAATAATTTTCCCAGATTAAGCAACAGAAAAAAAACACCCACTTAAAATCAAAACTGAAGTAGAACATAATAAGGCACTCTCCCACAGTGAAATTTCAGTATGTACCACACACCTACAGAAAAAATATGACCATGGAAACCCTCTACATCCTTTGTATATTAAAGTAAAAATACAATATATCAAACATTAAGATATTTTACATCTCATGGCAAAAGAAAAATAAATGTCTTCCAAAGGAAAAAATGACTAATGCTTAAAAGATACTTGCTGGCTGTATTGTTTTTGATTGGAATGACTTATACTGAAAGTAAACACTTGACAAATCAATTGCAGTAGTTATACATGTAAGTTTTGCAAGACTTCAGAAAATACTGAGAAAAAAAATCAAATTAGTTAACTGAGACTGCCCACTTGATTTACTATCAAATCTCTTCCTCTTTTCTTAAAACAGATTATACCTAATCCTATTAAAACCTGATGGTACTTTTCTAAAACTTATTACTGGTTTTTGGATTATCTAATTTATTAATTTTGGGTTTTATATTTCTTTTCTTCTCTTGCTTTGATAGGGTTTTCCTGCTAACTTCTAGCTCTGGACACTTGATTTTTATTTACCTTTTAAAATGTTTAATAATGAAAGTATTTATGACTATGCATTTGCCTCAGAGTATAGCTTCAGCCACATCCCATAGGTTTTCATATGTATTACTTTTTCAATAACCCATAATTCCACTTTTTTATTTCCTCTTGATCAAGGGCTTAGGAAAAATGCCTTTTTAAATTTCCAAAGGTCAGGGTGGCTGGGTGGCTTAGTCGCTTGAGTGTCCAACTCTTGGTTTTGGCTCAGGTCATGGTCTTGGGGTCCTGGGATCCAGTACCACATTGGGCTCCCTGCTCAGCAGGGAGTCTGCTTCCCCTCTCTCTCCCTCTGCCCCACCCCCCACGCTCTCGCCACCAAATAAAGAAATCTAAAAAAAAAAAAAAGTTAAATTTCCAAAGGTTATTTTACCTTCTTTTTGATTAGAAAAGTATTATTTTTAAAACCTGTTAAGATAAATCATTTACTTATAATCATTAAGGCCAACTACAAGTATTATTAAATAATAAATGTTTTATAGTAACTTATTTAGAATATATTTAGTTTGCAATACTATTTGAAGTTTATCAATTTAAAGGAAAGAATTATAAGCCAGATGATTTTGTATCTTTATTGGTGAACAGCACTTTGCATGAAGTCATATGTATTTGTTCCATGTTTGCTTTTCTAAGAGTTAAAGACATTGGTGATTAATAGGTTTTTTAATTTTTTTTACATTTTTTATTTTTATAAATATTTTTTATTTAAATTCAATTAACATATAGTAGTATTGGTTTCAGAGGTACAGGCCTGTGATTCATCAGTCTTATACAATACCCACTGCTCATCACATCACATGCCCCTCCTTAATGTCCACCACCCAGTTACCCCATCCCTCCACCCCCCTCCCCTCCAGCAAACCTCAGTTTGTTTCCCATGATTAAGAGTCTCTTACGGTTGGTCTCCCTCTCTGGTTTCGTCTTGTTTTATTTTTTCCTCTCTTCCCCTATGATCTTCTGTTTTGTTTCTTAAATTCCATATTATCAGTGAGATCATATAATTGTCTTTCTCTGATTGACTTATTTCACTTAGCATAATAACCCTTTAGTTCTATCCATGTCATTGCAAGCGGCAAGATTTCATTTTTTAAAAACTTTATTTATTTATTTATCTATTTATTTGACAGAGAGAGAGAGAGAGAGAGAGAGAGCACAAGGAGGATCAGACAGAGGGACAGGGAGAAGCGGGCTCCCTGCTCGGGGCTCGATCCCAGGACCCGGGGATCATGACCTGAGTCGAAGATGGCCGCTTAACTGACTGAGCCACCCAGGTGCTCCAAGATTTCATTTTTTGCTGCATAATATATATATTACACATCTTCTTTATCCATTCATCTGTCAGTGGACATCTAGGCTCTTTCCATAGTTTGGCTACTGTGGACATTGCTGCTATAAACACTGGGGTGCAGGTGCCTCTTCAGATCACTACAGTTATATCTTTGGGCTAAATATCCAGTAGTGCAATTGCTGGGTCGTAGGGTAGCTCTACTTTCAACTTTTTGAGGAACCTCCATACTGTTTTCCAGAGAGGCTCCACCAGCTTGCATTCCCACCAACACTGTAGTAGAGTTCCCCTTTCTCCACATCCTCACCAATATCTGTTGTTTCCTGACTTGTTAATTTTAATGATTCTGACTGGTGTGAGGTGGTATCACATTGTGGTTTTGATTTGTATTTCCCTGATGCCAAGTAAAGAACTTATCTAGGGGCACCTGGGTGGCTCAGTCGGTTAAGCATCTGCCTTCAGCTCAGGCCATGATCCCAGGGTCCTGGGATTGAGTACCACATCCAGCTTCTTGCTCAGCAGGGAGCCTGCTTCTCCCTCTGCCTGCCACTCCCCCTGCTTGTGCTCTCTGTCTCTCCCTCTCTCTCTCTGACAAATAAAATCTTTAAGTGAACTTACCTAATGTTAACATTCTAAAAATTAAGCCAATGTTTAAATTATTTGATAATACAAAATATACTGTAAACTTCAAGTGTTTTGTCACTTCTAAGGCTATTGTTCATTTTTAAAAAATGTCTCAAAACACTGTCTTAAATTTCCTAAAAATAGAAACATTAAGCCTTTATGAACAAATAAACTCCATGACTTATTTTTCACATCCCTTTACACCAACTTTCCCCCCTTAAGGACCAAAAAAAAAAAAAAAAAAATTATACCAAGTAATAACTGTTCTTAGAACATCTAACTCTGGCAATTAAAATTAAATTACTTGTTTTGATTTAATACAGTCTTGCTAAAAGAGAATACCCCTGAGATCCTCTTTTGGTTATAACATTCTTTCAAATAGTCACTACTGCAATTAAGACTATTATCTAGCATGTATTCCAGTAACTTACTTTTTATAATCTTGATCAACATATATACAATTTATCCTTTTATCAAAGATTTTATTTTTTAAAAGAGCAATATGAATGCCTTCAGGCAAAACATGCTTAGATTTTTTTTTTTTTAAGTTACACTTGTGCAAAACTCCAAGGATTTCAATTAGGTTAACATGAAATGCACAGTTTGTATGAAGTACTATTTTTTTAAAAAATCAAATTTCTATAAATTGCTAATCACTACAAGATTATGAGTAAGTTTTAACGCTGTAGGCATTCCCCAAAATTCTGAATATAAGCCAACATATTTAAAATGAAAAAACAAACATTTTGTGAGGGAAAATGGAAATCCACATATCACATATATTTTTAATGACTTTTACCTACCTAATTCACTTCATTAGTAAATATATAAAAGTGTACTCCAAATAACCTGGAAAAGCCATTACATTACTCTATGGTATAGTGGAAACAATGAAGAACTTCACAAGGTGGAGAAAGCTCAGTTCTGGCCCCTAATCTACCATTAAATTAATGGTTCTTAGCCTTTTTTCAGTGATAGATTCCTTTGAGAATATGATGAAAATAATGGAGTCTTGCCCCAGAAAAATGCTAATATAAAATGAAGCACACTCCTTCCAGGTCATCCATGGACCCCTGAATTAACTGTCTTCAGCCTAAACAAGGCAAAGCAGCATCACTTTTCTGTATCTAGGTTTCTTCTGAGTATGTAGCAGGTGGGAAGAGAGGGTGGTTAGAATTATTCTCTTATTTAAGGTTAGGCTGAGGAAGAGGCAGGAGGTACTAAAATGAAAAAAGGAAGAAAATCTTCAACGGAAAACCTACATTCATGATTTCTTTCCAATCCTTACATTTCTACAAGGTTTTAATAGGTTGTGGACTTCGGAAAGATGTAGGATGAAAGAGGAATAGGTTCTCTAGTTTAAATAATCTGTTCACAGCACTTGCTGTTAAGAGAACCACACACAAATAGCTATGCTAAATAGTTAATTATATTTCCTTTAAGATGAAAGGAACCATAAGTATATATATGGTAGCATTACTGGTTACAGTTTTGGCATCATGATGAAGGACCAGAGTTTAACCTTTTCATTAGTGACACATATACAAGAAAATTGTTCAAGAAAATTTCCTATTCAATTGTCAGACTTTGAAATTAAAGGCATTTCTGATAGATGCCCTAAAATTTTTTTTTCATTAGATTGGATATAGCCTGTATATAGAATACTCTGGGTCACTAGAAAGCCAAGAGGCTCTGATCGATTTTGCTTTGGTAAATCCACGTATTATCTCATAAAACTCATCTGTGTTTTCAAATTCATATTCTCATAATTTTTTAAATTAAAGGTTTTGTAAAAAAATAAATATACGCAACTAGGAATCCGCCTGCTAAAAGAGCCAGATTTCAAAATCAAAATTGCCTCTGACTAGCTACATAAATACATATATACAGGAATTTGGAAATCTTGTCTCATTTCCTCAGATACTAATTATCCATTTGTAAAACAGGCAAATCACTGTTTTTTTTTCTCCTTCATCTATTTCCCTAGCTCAACACTGGGCAAAGCCTTCAAATGAAGAGAATGCATAGCGAATAAACTTCGATTTCATCAAATTTTAAGTCGTTTCATAGAGGGCTCAAGGATGGAAAATACTAACACTTTGCGGGGGGGCGGAACAGCTTATTTTGGATTATTATTTACATTTTTATCATCCCTGCCTCCCAGTAACTACTCGCATGGATAATGAAGAATTTAATACAATTAAAACCAAAATAGAATACTAATGGAACTACTCTGAATATGAAACCAGTCTCGGAAATGCATTCATACTTCGGATCCACATTCTTAAAATATAAGCTCAATTTTTCAAAAACACTAATTTTTGCAAAATAATTGGACAGAAAGACAGGGGAAATCCATAGTATTTCATACCTTAAAGGAAACACCTCCCTAAAACCACTGCAAAAAACAATGCTCTGCTCAACGGAACGTTGATCTAAAAAAACCCATAACCCCCCTGCTCTACAGTTATCACACATTCTCTGACAGTCTTTCTGGGTGAGAAGCCTTCGAAAGCCTTGCCACCTTGAAAACACATTCCAGAACTAAAGGGGGGGGGAGGTTACTCGCTGGAAGTTATAAACCCTCCTCTCAGGCAAGCACTGACAACTTGGGAGTCCTCTGGCCCCTAACGCCAAACCACAGAGGAGGGGCAAAAATGAGTCCCCAGCCCGGGGGAGGGGGGTAACCAGGGCTGGAAAAGCCCCCGTCCTCCGAGACAGCAACTGGAACAATGCAGGAGTGGGGCGCCGCCAGGCTCTCCGGCGAGGGCAGTCAGCTCCCGCAGGAACCCAAGGGCTCCGGCGGTCCAGGCCCACACTCAAAAGAGACCACGGCCCCTCCGGAGGAAGCGGCGACCCCCAGCACCCGGCCCGGCCGGCCCAGCCCGAGCCCGCGTACCTGGTCAGTGGGGGCTCGGTCCATGGCGCCTGCAGCCGCAACGGGCCTGCGTTAGTCGGTGTGGAAAGCGCCTCGGGCCGCTTTCTCCATGGCCCCCCGCTCGAGTCGAGACAGGGCTCAGGACCT
Organism: Zalophus californianus; assembly: GCF_009762305.2. Classification (NCBI taxonomy): domain Eukaryota; kingdom Metazoa; phylum Chordata; class Mammalia; order Carnivora; family Otariidae; genus Zalophus; species Zalophus californianus. The sequence goes on from NC_045600.1 coordinate 90,492,943, forward strand.
CCGCCCCTATCTGGCTGGCCCCGATACAGAGTCCGGCTACGCCACTGACCGAGGGGGTGGCTCCAGCCCCGGGAGAAGAAGGAGGCGGTGGCAGCTTCGGGGAGGGATCATCTGGGACGGAAGCCGAGGAGGGCCCAAATAGGCGGCGGTAGTAGTTGAAAATGGCGGCTCGCGGAAGGGAAAGGGGGGAGGGGCCGAGAGGGGGCGTGGGCGGAGTGACAGCAGAAGTCCTGAGCAGGTGGGAGCGGGAGCCTCCGCTGGCTGACCCGGAGGCTGAGGCCAAGTGGAGATTCCTGTAAGCAGGTGCCCCAAGCCACTCTGCGCTCTGAGCCGGACTTAACTGTCCCTTTGGACTGTTAAACTAAGGAGGGTCGGGCCACTTGGGACACAGAACACCCGGGTTCCAGTCTTCAGGGACCTCAGAGACTACTTCATTATTACAATCACCCCTAAGTAATGTTGGAAGAGCTTTTAGCTGCCCATTGTACATAGCGATCCCTCCTTATGTTATCTAGCTAAAGGAAGTCATGTCTATAAAGGAAAATACCACAGAAGGTCCACTGGAGAGAAACTGAGTCAGGAGGTTCCACAAAGGCTTATTGATTAGGTAATTCATTGTCCAGGCCCAGGCTCACCTCCACCCTCACCTCCAGGCTGATCTCGCCTATCTCAGAATCCCTAATATTACTCAGTCTGTATCACACCAGCCAACAGGTAACTACCTACTCTGCTATGTTGCTTTCCTCCCTGTGCTTATTGATTGTTCCTTTTATCTCCAGTTCATTAGCTCCTTGAGGAAAGAGACTGGGCACTTGGTAAGCATGGCTGATTCCCTCTGGGCATCTCCTCAGACAAACCTTCCAACAGGTACCTCTTCCCAGAATAGTTCTTGCTTGCTGGTCAGCTCCAGGGTGAGGAAGAAAAATAAAAAGCTATATAAGCTAAATTATACTTAAGTGAAGGAAAGGAATGGAGGTGGCTCCTGTTTGAGGGAATGGAATGGAGATTTACAGCTGGGAAGGAGAATTTTAAGAAGTTTGCTTTGTCATGCTTCAGAAGACATCAGTAAAGACCTGAATTGCCTTTTAGTCTAGGTTGTTATTCTGGTTTTGTTTGAATAGGATTCCAAGAAGAGGTTGGTCTGTGAAGCCTCTAACTGTACTTACATTGATACTCTACTTTGACCTGGTAAAAGGAGCTATATTGGGTTAACAAGACTTACATCAAAGCTGGCAGTAGAAACTGTTTATAAGGAGAAACATTTATATTTGTACACAGAGATCTTTCATTTATTTAGCTTTAACTAAATAAAATATTTTTATTCTCGAATTTTACGTGTTTATGTGCATATGTGTGTGTGTGTATATATGTGTTTGTTTAAATTGTACATGTATGTCTGAATGTTACATACATGAAGAATTCATGCAGTGTAGCCCTAGTGTCTATCAATGAATGCAGAATAAATTTAGGTTTGCATAGAAAAGCTAAGCTATTTATATGAAGTAGTTATGTAAACTAACAGATGATCATCCTCCTTCACAATTGAAAGATGAAAAGAATTCTGAATTTTCAGAATGTCTCCCCACTGGTGGTCTCTAACCATAAGACACCCAGATCTAAGTAAAAAGATAATAATAATGCAGTACTAATGTAGACATAAAAATACCACGGTACTTGGTCTCTTTCCTGCTTCTAAGGAGTAATCTGAGAAAATTGAAATAGAGACTCTCTAAGGATCTTTCCAAATTACAGGATTTTTATGACTATGAAATCGTTCTCATTGAGAATTTTCATTGTAGAAGATACTCATTTAAATTTTAAGAACTGAATTATAAGAAATTATATGAATAACAATGTCACAATGCCATTCTTATTTAACACAATCCTAGAAAAGATTACATAGAAATTAGAGTAAAAAATTAAAATATATGAAGAAAAAAAGACATTTGAGAATACTACTTTGTATGGATGAGATGATTGAATTTTAATTAATCATTTCATTAAGCAACAAATATTTAATGTGCCAGGTGCTATGCTAAGTACTGGAGGTATAGCAGTTAACACGACACTGTGAAAGCAGAAACCATGTTTGTCTTGTGGGCAAGACATACATAGAACAAGTAATTACGGGTAAGGGGCATGTCGTGAAAAAGGAAGTTTAATAGGTTCTGCCATAGTGTGGGATGGAAGGTCAGGGAAGTCATATGTAAGTAGATGGCATCTAAGCAAAGACCTGAAGGGTGAGTAGGAGTTAAGGGAAAGAGATAAGAAAGTGGTTCCAAGAAAATGGCTAATGTGAGGACCCTGGGGTAAAAGTATCCAGCATTAGTACTTAAACAAGCTCATTCCTTGAAAGGAGAGTTGAGGATGAGAGGGATGATCCAATAGAGCAAGGCCTCTGATAAAGTAAAACCAGGAGAAGAAATTGGCCTTAGATGGGAGTAGGTACATGTTGTCCATGATAACGGAAGGAAAGGGAAAAAGGGTAGATATGACTGCAGATACATTTATAAGTTGAAGGAATTCCTGTCTATGGCTTCTATTTTCTTGGGGAGGTAGGGGGCCAAGATTATCTGCTGACCATGGAGGGAGGCAGAGTTGTGATGATCATGCACTTGTCAAAACTCAGCAAACATAATTTAAGAGCTATGCATGTCATCACATATAAATTTTACATCAAAAAGAAAAAACTATAAATATTGAACTCTAATTTTAAGAAATTCATGTTCTTACATAACCCAAATCTCTATCAAGATATGGAATGTTACCATGAACCCCAGTGGTTTTTAAAGCTTCTCTACTTATATCAAATGTTTATCTTATTCACTGCTGCATCTTACTGCCTATACCAATGCCGGCCACATAGCAGGTGCTCACTAGATATTTGTTGAATAAATGAACATGTGCTATGATATTAAATCAGGATTTTTTAATTCAGGGGTGGGTTTTGTTAGGCATATACATTTCATTGAATGAGCAGGATTCAGTAGGGTAGGAGAACAAAATTCTTTCATTTTTGCTCCACTAAGTCTTCAAATTCTCTGAGGGCTGCTCTTTATTCTGCCCTGGATGGTATCTCATGAAGGTCACACAAACCTCATTCCAAATTAAAGCTTTGCCTTTTCCCAAGCCCAGTCCTGCTTCAGGACTGCAGTGGGTTATGCGTTATGGGCCACTTTTATTTTGTTTTCTACCTTTTACATCTCCACTTCCTCCACCTTAACTTCTCGCTGATTAAGCTTTCCAATTCCTCCAGGTTTATATTGTGCAAGAGAGGGTAGCAGAGCTTCTCAGATGTCTCAGATATATGACATGCACAAAGGCACTTCAGGGCAACCACTAACAACCCTAGCCTTAGCTCTTGGGACTTTTTGGGGTTTAGCCCCCTTCTTGATCCCTTGGGCGCTCAGCAAAGTACTCTTCTTAGCTGGACTCCCTTTTAAACTGGCTTCAAGTATAATTCTCTCCCACCATCCCTGGGAATATTTGCTATACTCTTTTATCACTTAATCTCCCTACCCATCCATCCCCCCATAAACCCATTAATTCATCTTATTTTTGGTGTATAACAAAGTAAATTGCTTACATCAGTATACTTTCCCCTGGGAAAATTCATGTTTCCACAGTTGGTGAAAGTGTGGCTTGTTTCCAGTGTTCTCTCTCTCTCTCTCTCTCTCTCTAGTCAGCCTCTGGTTTTCTTAGTATCAGATCCCTGTATTCCCCCAGACTCCAGGCAACATGTATCAAGTTTTCCAAGTGTTTCCCTGAAAGCTCCTCTCACATAGCTTGAGATTAGGGGGAGCATCTCTTTTTTCCCTGTGGGTGGAGTGGGGAAGTGTCAAGTGTCTCCAAAGCAACACTCTTCCTGAGTCATCAGCCCCCCACCCCACCTCCATGCTCTCTGGGCTGGGCACGAGGGATGAATAATGCTAAACCACAATTTCTTAGCATATTTTGCACGGTAGACTAACACCTGACTTTAGGAGGTAGGGGTACTTGGCACCTAACCTATTGTCCTTTGGGCACCTGTCAAAACAGCACCCTCATTGAATGTCATGTTACATGTTCATTGTTTTAACAAATATTCTATGCAAGGCACTGGTCTAGGTAGTGAGAATGCAGCAATGAACAAAGTCACTGCTCTTGTGGAATTTACAATTTAGTCTGGGTGATAGACAGTAAGCATATAAAAAAGATAATTTCATGTAGAGATGAATGCTGTGAAGGAAGTAAAACATGCTAATGTGATTATTGCAGACTACTTTCATAGGTTGACCTCTAAGATGTGGCTATCTTACCTGAGACTTGATGAGTACTAAAAGGAAATACTAAGGAAAACAAGGCCCTGGAGGGAAAAAAATCTTGTCATCAGAGTAACAGAATGGAGAGGACAGGTGTGAGTAGGGAATGGTGGAAGGGGAAGAATGGTGTGAACAATGGACTGAACATGAGAGTAGAACCAAGCCAGATCATGTAGGAATTTATAGGCTAAGGTAATTTTAATTTCAAAAGCAATTTGGAGGATTTTGAAGAGGTGCACGGAATTCACATTTTGGCTAAATGCTAAAGAGTCAAATGTCAAAATTAATACTTTCTTTCTGGGATATAAAGACAAATTTGAATATTTATTTTAGAATTGAGGGACAGGGGGCACCTGGGTGGCTCAGTCTGTTAAGCGGCTGCCTTCAGCTCAGGTCATGAACTCAGGGTCCTGGGATGGAGCCCCACATGGGGCTCCCGGCTCAGCAGGGAGCCTGCTTCTCCCTCTCCCGCTCGCTCCCCCCTGTCTGTGCACACTCTCTCTTTCTCTCTGTCACATAAATAAATAAAATCTAAAAAAAAAAAAAAAAAAAAGAATTGAGGGATGGCTGGGTGGCTCAGTTGGTTAAGCGTCTGTCTGCCTTCGGCCCAGGTCATGGTCCCAGGGTCCTGGGATCGAGTCCCCCATCGGGCTCCCTGCTCAGAGGGGAGCCTGCTTCTCCCTCTGCCTGCAGCTCCCCCTGCTTGAGCTCTCTCTCTCTCTCTGACAAATAAATAAATAAACTCTTTTTAAAAAAGAATTAAATCATTATAATTTTATTATTAAAAATGTTACCATCAAACTTTAGAAATTTGAACTAATACAGCTACAACTTTCCAGCATTATAGTTCCTGCATGTTCCTGCAGTCACAATATTGCACACCATGATTTTAAATAAAAACTCACTTTCAACTAAATTTAGATGAGGAGCAAGATATTTTTTGGCTAGCTCTACTACTATAGGGTACTTCCAATAGTGATTTTGCCACATGTTATTAAGCTTTTCTTCCTTTTTGATAGGAACTTAGGTAAAGTTTTATCTCCTTTAACTCCTGGACTAGAATTGGCCAGTGAAGATTATTCAATTTCATGGAAGCCCTCTAGAAACTGAAGCTTGTGCTCTGACTGAAGAAAATGCTTTGTGAATATTTTCAGATGTAGACCTAAGACTGTTACTCTCATTTAGAGTTTTAATTTCTCATATGTTTATTTCTGCATGCCTTTCGTTATTAAGTTATATGTATATTTTTGGCTCAAAAGGACAATTTTCTTCCTTAACTTATCTAGCCAACCTTTCTAAATATTGTATTAACTTTCAATTATCTCCCTACTTATTTAACTCCTTGAAAGCTCTCAATAATCTTTTTATATGAAATTAACTTTCACAACCACCATTATTATACTACAATTTAAACTCTATATTTAAACTATTAATAGAATTTCAAGTTTCATCCAAAATGCTTACCTGTATTTGAAAGTGCATATTCATATATTAACAATAACTCTGACTGGCATACCTTATTCCTATAACTTATCTGTTATGCTGATTAGATATGATACTTACCCTTGAGATCACTTGATGGGTGGCCCGATCAAGTTTAGGGTTGCCAGAAAGTGAAATAGGGATTTGACAAATACTTTTTAAATTAAGATATAATTGACATATAACATTGTAATAGTTTAAGTTGTACAACATAATGATTTGATATGTTGTGATATATGTAAAATATATTGTGAAATGATTACCACAATAAGTTAAGATTTATCACCACACAGTTACAGACTTTTTTCTTATGATGAGCACTTTTAAGATCTAACCTCTTAGCAATTTTCAAATATGCAATATAGTATTATTAACTATAGTCATCATGCTGTACCTGACGTTCCCCGGGACTTATTTATCATATAACTGGAAGTTTGTACCTTTTGCCCCCTTTACCCATTTTGCCCACCTTCCTCCCTCTACCTTTGGCAACCACCAATCTGTTCTCTGTATCTATGGGGTTTGGGTTTTTATTAGATTCCACATACAATTGAAATCATATGGTATTTGTCTTTCTCTAACTTATTTCATTTGGCATAATGCATTAAAAGTCCATCAATGTTACTGCAAATAGCAGAAGTTCCTTCTTTTTAATGACTGAATAATATTGCATTATATATCTAGATCTAGATATCTCACATCCTTTGAATCCATTCATCTGTCAGTGGCCACTTAGGTTGTTTCCATGTCTTGGCTATTGTAAATAATGCTGCAATGAACATGAGGTTGTAGCTATTTTTTTCAAGATAATGATCTCACTTTTTTTGGATGAATATCCAGAAGTGGGATTGCTGGATCATATGTCGTCCTGTTTTTAAGTTTTTGAGGAACCTCCATACTGCGTTTCATGGTGGCTACAGCAATGGCAATGATGGTGAAGCTGAAAAGCAGATTTTGGCCAAATAGCAAGGTCAGAACACAGCTGAAGTTGAGTATATATCTCACTTTTTTGCAAGAGAGTAACATGCTCTAATGGCAAGAAGGTGGTTAAGGTGACAGACCAAATAGGATCAAAGTTACATAAAGATAGTACTAACAAAAAATCACCACAGGTAACATCTGCATGTTTTTAGCATAGAAGGTAAACCCATCCAAATTCTTACATATTAGTGGCCAACTGATAGGAAAAAAGGGTCCCATTAATAATATCAGCGGTATGACAGAAAGATGACTACAAGACTAAGAATCATCAACTTGGGTTTAAATCTTAACTGTACACCTGAGAAGCTGTGTGTCCCTGAAAGTCACTTAAAGTCTCTCTGAGCCTCAGTTTCCTCATCTACACATTGTATAGGACTGTTGAGAGATTCAAGTTAAGGTTAATGCATGTGTGAACACACTGCAGGCTCTAAAAGAGGTTCTTATTCTAGAGCACCTGTATTTATTTTATTTTATTTTATTTTATTTTATTTTATTATATTTTAAGTAGACTCCACACCCAGCACGGGGCTTGAACTCACAGCCCTGAGATCAAGACCTGAGATCAAGAGTCAGACACTCCACTGACAGAGCCACCCAGGAGCCTCTCTAGGGCACTATTATTGCATCTCAGGTTTTTTTTGTTTTGTTTTTTTTAGATTTTATTTATTTATTTGACAGAGAGAGCGAGAAAGGAAACATAAGCAGGGGGAGCAGGAGAGGGAGAAGCAGGCTTCCTGCAGAGCAGGAAACCCGATGTGGGGCTCGATCCCATGACCCTGGGATCATGACCTGAGCCGAAGGCAGACATTTAACGACTGAGCCACTCAGGCACCCCCCCTAGGGCACCTTTAAAACTAAGATGCTCAGGCCTCTCCTTAGACTGATTAAGTCAGGGTCTCTGAAGCAAATAATCCCAGCCCGAGTAGCCATAAAAATTTAAGTTAGATTGTACCCCTTCTCTCTTCAAACTCTCCAGTGGAGCTTTCCATCTCAGAGTAAAGCCAAAATCCTTAAGAGTAGCCTTATGTTCAGGCCCCCACTTCTGGCCTCGTTTTCTACTCTTCACCCTTACTCATTCGGCTCTAGCCACAAACTGGCCTCCTTTCTGTTCCCCTAACATTACAAACACATTCCCATCTGCGAGCCTTTGTCCTTGCTACGGCTACTGCCTGGGACTCTTCTCCTGGTTACCCCATACTGCTCAAGCCCTCTCTTCAGGCTTTTGCTGAAATGTGACCTTTGAGTGAAGACTTCCCTGAGCACCCACTGTATGTAACACAGCATGCATGCACGCAATCCCTTCCTCCTTCCACCTTTTTCTCCATAGTATCATCATCATCTGAAGTGCTATATATTTTATTTGTTTTGTTTGTTTATTGACCATCGTTTTCCACTAGAATGTAAGCTCCATGAGGGCAGGGATTAGGTTTGATTGCTTTGTCGCCTGCTAGGTAGTCCCAGTGCTTAGAACACTGCCTAGCCCATAGCAAACCCACTATAAATAATTATGGTTGCTATTCCAGATGGACGCTCTGAGCAGGTGCCTTACTCAGCCTAAAAACTTCAGTGAAAACACTCTCACTGCCTACTCCACAATACATTCTGTGCTTTCCTACCTCTCTGACTTTGCTCACGTGGTTCTCCCTATTTAGCATGCCCTTCTCATCTTGAAACTCATTTCCTCCATTTCCTGGATGAAAAGGATCCTCCTCAAAATTCCTCCAGCTTATTGTGCCACATCCTGCCTTAAATTATTTGTGTACTATGTATAATTATTTATATAATTATTTCCTTTCTCGGAACGTACACTCCTTGAGAACCGCGTTACTCAACAGTGTTTGTTGAACGAATGAATGAGCTTGCCTTTGTAGCTGATTCAGACATTTATCAGAAGAGAGGTAATTAAATGGTAGATTTAGGGCGCCTGGGTGACTCAGTTGGTTAAGCGACTGCCTTCGGCTCAGGTCATGATCCTGGAGTCCCTGGATCAAGTCCTGCATCGGGCTCCCTGCTCAGCGGGGAGTCTGCTTCTCCCTCTGACCCTCCCCCCTCTCATATGCTCTCTCTCTCTCTCTCTCTTTCTCTCTCTCTCATAAATAAATGGAATCTTAAAAAAAATGTAAATGGTAGATTTAAATGGCAAATCCCCTAGCTCCAACAAGAATACAGGTTGCACGTAGTAAAATAACAGATGAGAACATCCAAAGTTAATTCGCAAAGGAGGAGACCCATCATACCAAAGATCAACAACTATGAACTGCCTTGTGGATAATCTAGTTTAGGTAAGAGTGACTTGAAGAGGAATGATTTTATTGCACAAATGGACTCTGAGAGCCAGACAAAAAGTTAGACATGACATTCATGTTTATGGCAGTCAGGTCTTCAGCCTCAGCCAGCTAAAAACAGGAAATAACTTCTCAGATTTATTATGACGTCCTTCAGATTATTTTCATGAACTATTCCAAATCTCAATCTTTATCGGAGGATACTGATTTATGATAGTGAAAACAATACATTTTTGACACTTCCCCTTCATTTGGATGTACTGTATAATCTGAAATTGAAAAATCTCCTTCAACTCAATGGTTTTGTTCACCCTGCTTTTAAAAACTTTTGTTAACAAGCTATCTAGATTTCTCAGGTCAGTGACTCATATCCTCAGCTCCCCAAACCTAGGTTCTTTCTGGAATGTTCTTTCTCAACCAGCAAAAGCTTACTTCATCAGCAGGGCCTGATATTTCGAAGCCAGGAATTTATGAAGCTCAACACATGAATGTATAACTCTTCCTCACCTTGGATATGTTACCAGTTCTCCTTAAGGCTTCCAACCAGCGTGACTGAGCAAGACATGTCTCATGAATCTCAGAAGGGAAAATAAGAAGCTGGAATTAAATAACTAAAGCTGGCAGAGGTAAAGCCTATGAAAAAATTCCTGCGCCAAAGAAAACCATCAAAAAAAGCATACATTGTAGAGGAAAGAATTTGATTTTTTTCCTTTTCTTGAGTTCTAAATATTTTACATAAATTACATCATAGCAATAAGAGCAGAATAGAAAAGAAAGAAAATCACCCACAAACTCATCTTTCTAACAAATGAAGGATTTTTTTTCTAGTTGCTGCTTATCTATATGCATAAACACCTACACGACAGTTTTTATTTATGTAACCTGGGGACTCTCGGGCCTATTGCACATTCAAGTGTCAGCCCACTCTCTAGAAATGAGGTAGGAAGAAATCACTGCCCACCTCCCACCCCCCACTCTGGGGCCTTACTGAGCCTGATGCACCTAGGAAGTCCAGAGACCCATCACTGACCCTAGAACACAGCAGGGTTTCTCCATAAGACCTCAAATATCATTTCCATACCTTTAAAAAATAGCTGGAATCTTCATGTTGGCAATTATATCAAATCCATATTTCCTTGCCAAACTATAGAGGTCCTGCATTATCTCAGCATGTGGATAGAAGGTAGTATTCACGATAGAAAAAAAGGTGATAATATTAAAAAAAAAAAAAGAGGTATAAAAATCCTAAAAGGCATCAACATGTCCCTGTAGTGATTTCATCCCCAGACCCATTAACACCAAAGTCAACAAGAAACTACACAAAGTGTTTTTATTCTCTTACTTGCTTATAAAACCCTAGCCTCTTCCCTAGTCCTTGCACAGTCTGAGCCGGCACAACTCCTAAGCAAGACAACTGTAGCAACCCTCGTTTTTGTTGCTTCTGGCTGACCCTCTCTGTTTCTTCACACAGACTTTTAACAGGCCAGCCATTCACCCGCCAGCTGGCCTTGAGGTCTCTGGATTCCCAGCTGTGCTGAGCCCTGACAGGTTACATTTCACAGGCTTTGAACAGGTCAAGATCTCTAAAGGAGAAATAACAGGAACTATAACCCCTGGCAGTCAAAAATAATGATGTGTTAAGGCTGTCCACAATGACCCCTTATGGAGTACTAATAGTAACTATATGCCTACATCGATTGTGCCAGAAACAGTAATGAGTCTTTTCCAGAAAGTTATCTCATTTAATCCTCACAATAATACATGAGGTAGGAATTATTGTCTTTTTTTTTTTTCCCAGAAGGGGAAACTAAGATTTATAATATCTTAGTTAGCTTCCATAAGAGCCAGTACAATTAGAATGTGGCAGGACTGGAATTTGAACACAGCGAGCAAAGGAGCTTGCACACAAGGAGACCACTTTTTCCTGCTGATGAGACAGACCCATGCAGGGGACGCTTAACAGCTTGCTTTGGAACTCAGGCCTTTTAGTCGCAGAGCTGGGCAAGACCTCCTAAATGCTGCATCTCATCCTGTGTGCTTGGACTCTGGCCATGACTGGAGTCGTACTGTTGAGTCCTCATTCCAGCCTGAAAATGCCCTGGGGTAGAAAATAACCTCGAACCTAGTGAGCAATCAGACTGGGACCGAAAGAGGAACTGAAGCTTCAGGGGAAAGGTCCTTCTGGGAGGATCACGCATCAGGCACAAGGAAGTGGTTTTGGATGACCCAATCAGCTGGGATCAAAGAAGAACAGCAGCTGGTGCAGCCAGGCTGCTCCAGAGACTCAAATGTCCAGATGTCTGTTAACATATTTTGCCAAGGGCACACGAAAAGCTATTGTCTCCTTCGCAGGCAGTAAATGTATCTGTTCCAAAAGATGGGAAACCAGTGTGTTTATGAGGAGGAAAGGAGGGGAACAGGAAATGCGCCGCGAGGGAAAGAGAAAGGAGAGGAGAAATCAGAGCAATAACTAAAGCAGTGACAGAATGAGGCTTCAGGCCGCACGATGGGCATGGTGTGAAGTCTTCCTGTTTTTCAGCATGCCCATCACCAAAGCCCAAGTGCAGCGCCAGCACAGCCCAAGGCCGTTGACAGGACGGGAGGCGGATGGGGGGAGCCCACACACACCTGCCCTGCCCCCATCTCCACCCCAGCTCATCGAGTCTCCCTCGCTTTCTCTCCTGCTCTTCCTCCCCTGTTCTCCCCCATCCCTTCCCTTCTCCACCTCTCCGTGCTTTACTCTCTTTTCCTCTGCCCATTTTCTCATTCTGTAAATGTTCCGCTCAGAAGCATGCCGTACTAAAATGCTAAAACAGCTGCTAGCCCCGTCTCTGGAGCGTGACTCATGACTGTGCTGTTATCCTGGGAAATGAGGTGAGGGGGACGTTTAAGCCCAAAGCATGCAGTGTTCCTGTGCTCACCGAGGTCAGGTCCTGAGGATTAAGCAGCTGATAGCATCGAAGCACTTTCAAAGTGTAACTCAGTTCTGAGTCTGCCTACTCCACCCAGGACCCTGTGACACCTTTGAAGTATGTCTTGTGCAACGTCTTGCAACTCCACTGCTGCAGGGAAAGGATGTTTGCTCGCTATGGCAGTCAGTGACTCAGTGCAATTAAGTCTTACTCCTTCCGAGATCTTAGTTTGGTGTTTTTGTACCTTTGTGTTCTCGAAATTAAGCTTGGACTTTGTTTCAAAGCATTAAAATATTTGTTTTACCTCCAGAGAAAAGTCTGTTCTGAGGGAAATCTACTATATTCAGAGGGAAAAGATGGAATGCTACTATATAGAAAGTTAGATATTAGGTGGTAAAATTCACTCTCTAGTGCTGTCAGTAAGAGGGCTAGACCATTCATTCACTCAACACATAGTTAAATACGTCAGCAGTGATGGCTGCTCTAAATAAAATTAAAGTTTGGTAAAGGGATAATTTACGGAGGAGGGCTATGTTAGATAGGTTGGTCAGGGAAGACCTCACTGAAAAAGTGACATTTAAGCAGAGCACTGAAAGGAGGGGAGTGAACCGTGCAAACATTGGGGAAAGAATGTTTCAGAGAGAAAGAACAGCATGTGCAAAGGGCCTGAGATAGAAACGAGCTCGATGAGCTTAAAGAATAGTTCTAATTCGAAGGCCAGTCGAATTAGAATAGATTTAGGAGAGCAGCATAGTCACAGAGGTACGCAGAGCCTGTAAGGGTATAATAAATAATTTTTTTTAAAGATTTTATTTATTTATTTGAGAGAGAGAGAATGAGAGATAGAGAGCATGAGAGGGAAGAGGGTCAGAGGGAGAAGCAGACTCCCCACTGAGCAGGGAGCCCCATGTGGGACTCGATCCCGGGACTCCAGGATCATGACCTGAGCCGAAGGCAGTCGCTTAACCAACGGAGCCACCCAGGCGCCCTATAATAAATAATTTTTAAAAGATTTTATTTACTTATTTGACAAAGAGAGAGAAAGAGCGAGCACAAGCAGGGGGAGCAACTGAGCAGGGAGCCTGACGTGGGGCTCGATCCCCGGGCCCTGGGACCATGACCTGAGCCGAAGGCAGACGCTTAACCGACTGAGCCACCCAGGCGCCCCAAGGTCAGAGTTTTAAGCGAAGATTTGCCACTCACTGCTCTGGTGGGTGAACTTGCACAAGTGTCAGATCAGGCTAATGTCAGTACTCACTTCATAGTGTTACTCTGAGGACTGGATGAGTTATAGCCCTTAAAGAGATTAGAAGTGTACCTAGAACTTAGCAATCACACAATATATGTTAGCTACTATTACTAGTAACCTCATTATCTTTAAAGCCTGTTGACAAAGAGGTTTTTTCAGAACTATAGATCCAATACAAAGAAAACATTTAAGTAGACCTTCATTAAGTTTCTGCAGTTAGTTAACACCATGTTATTTGCAAATTCAGAGAATGAAGTTTGATATAAGGCTTGACCTCGATTAAGGCTCCCAGTGACTTACATTTTTTAAATTGAGGTACAATTTACATAACATAAAATTAACCATATTAAAGTGTACAATTCAGTGGCACTTAGTATATTCACAATATGGTGCAACAATCACCCCTACTTAGTTCCAAACCATTTTCAACACCTCCAAAGGATACTGCTATCTGTTAAGCAGTCATTCCCCGTGCGCCCCCCCTCCCCCACTCCCGGCCAGCCCCTGGTGACCACTAGGCTGCTTTCTATCTCTGTGGATTTACCTATTCTGGATAGTCCGTATAAATGGGGTCATATAATACGTGGCCTTTTGTGTCTGACTTCTTTTACTTCGAGCGACTTATTATTGAAGATGAAAACTGCAGATCCCCAAAGAATCACCATCCCATCATCCCATCATCTCTGATAGCTTGGGAATTTTCCGATGCTTGATGGAGACCCATGGTCTCTAGGATTTCAGATTCTGCCCTCTGTTAAAGAAATGCTTAAATTAGCAGTGGATGGATTCTTGGGGAAACCTCAGGAAGTTCTCAATCATTTTAACATATCAAGTATCTGAGACAAATGATGCCCTCAACATTTGGAGATTTTGGCAATGATGCAGTACATACAATCCTTGATGCACTTATTACAAAAACAGTTCCTCTGAGGAGAGTGTATAATGTGCTAGAGCCTAATGAAAGACATATTTTCTGACTTCAAGCTTCCCATAATCCACTAGAGAAAAAAAAGAGACAAATGATCAGACATTAAAATACAATGTAGTAAGTGCTGTGACTCAGTTAAGCACAAGGTACCATGGGATCACATGTGAAAGTATCTATCCCCATAGGAGATGTTGGAGGCCTACTCCTTATACTCCGTCTTTCTTCCACAAAAGCCCGAGTCATTGTATTGCTAGAGGAAAAGCAGATTTTATACAACACGAGGTAATACTTTTCAGGATGTTAAATGGTTGTTGACTTTGGAGACTGTCTTAACTTATTGTCATAAAGAGAGCTGTTACCACGGGTACTTCTCCTTAGATTACTAGTGTTCTGTTTAGCCACTGATGCCAAGAGGCATTAAGGTACAGATTGCAACTGAGGCTAACATTCCTTATTGTATGGAACTAGACATTTATTGATTGACTCAGAAATCCTTGGTGGTATGAAAAAGTTATTTTCTTCTTAAACTCTTTAACAATTTAAACTCATCATACCTTTGAGGGGACTCTATTCTAAGAGTAAGTGTATTCTCTTAATGACGTTCTGTCTCAGCTCTCTGCTACAATCATAAGTCTGCCCCCATTATTTGCGACATGTATCCGTTATCACACATGAGCTTGTCGTCTTTGCTCAAGATCAATCTCAAGCTGGATAGCAGGTAATGGTGTCACCATTGTCTGTAGCATTATGAGCACACCCATTTCATAATATTTAAATAAAAATAGTGCTTGAGTACCATCATCCTCATCTCTCCTTGTCCTCAGAAATTTTAGGCTTCAGTTTCTCCTAGTCATTTCTGATTCTGATGTCCTGCTTCTGCTGAATTCTCAGTCCTTGCCCTGGGTCTCACCCTTTGTACTTACTGAATCTTTTCTGCACCACATCATCCCATATTGGACACATCTGATCTCTCCACTCCCCAAAATACTACTGATCAAAGCAATATCCAAATGCTTAGAGACAATTGAAAATGTTCTAATGCAGGACAGGAGAGCAAATAACTTAAAATTGCATACTTTAGTTGGTTCCAAAGTCCCTTCGGCCATTCCTCTCACTATTTTTTCCCACCTCTTTTTTCTCTCCCCTAATTTCCCTCAGAATTCAGATTTTCTCCTATTTTATTATTATGCAGAGCCCCCTAGGTCATTCTGATGCATGCTAAACTTTGAGAAGCCTTGATTGAAGCAAACTTTGACTATGTACAATAAGCACACATATACAAATATACTTCATCATATTTAATGGTTGTATAGATTTCATGATTCCATACTCCTGGATATTTAGGTCGTTTCCAATTTTAATATATGAAAATACGCTAGAAGAATACATGAAAAAATTAAAGTACTTGTAGAAGATCTATCTATTTTAGATGAAAACAATTTTTAATTCCTTCAGTGTTAGAATATTGTTTAACAAGAAATACAAATCGGAAGAGAACAACGTTAGGTAAGCTAACAAAGGGAGGGAGTTATGCATTCTCCACCAAGGGCACAGGGAGCACACTGTGGTAGGTGAGAAACTCTGTGAAGCTGGGGACTATGTCTGATTTGTTTACTTTCATATGCCCAGTGCCTTGAACAGTGCCTGACACAGAGTAGGTGCTTAGTAAGTATCTAATGAATGAAAGGATTAAGCAAGTGCTGCTGAGTCTGGATTTGTCATAGGTCAAGCTCTGGGCCTTGAGCTTTTGGACCATCCAGGACTATAACTGAGGCCCTACTTTGTGCCCCAGGGCTTGTCTGCTCTGGGGAGATGCCCACGATAATAGTGCAGTGAGCAGCCGAGAGTGCATGTCAGCACAAGTCTTCCTCTGTTCCTTTCTTCTGAAAGACCTTACCTTTGACCCATCAGTGGGCAGGTTCAGCAGTCGGGTTCTACACCAACTGAATCATGGAAGATACTAAGGAATTATTGTTATTTCTTATTTAGTTTTAATAATGGTATAGTTTCATTCAATAAACTGAAAAGAGCCAAAGAAAGAATAATAGCATAGTAATGCCGGTTGACCCTTGAACAATGTGGGAGGTTAGGAGTGCCAACCCCCAGCACAGCCAAAATTCTGTCTATAACTTTTGAGTCCCTAAAAACTTACCTTTTAATAGGTTACTATTGACTGGAAGCCTTACCAAGAACATAAACAGTTGATTGACGCATATTTTGTATGTGATATGTATTATATACTGTGTACTTACAATAAAGTAAGCTAGAGAAATGAAAATGTTATTAAGAAAATCCTAAGGAAAAGAAAATACATTTATAGTGTTGTACCGTATTTATCAGGAAAAAAACCCACGTATAAGTGGACCCACGCAATTCAAACCCATGTTGTTCAAGAGTCAACTGTATACACACACACACACACACACACACACACACATATATATGTGTGTGTGTGTGTGCATTTAAAAACATATATGATATTTATATATATCAAATAAATGTATTTCAAAATCATCAGGATGGGAAAGTTGAAGAGTGGGGGTACAAATGAAACAAGATGGGCCATCAGCTGATAATTATGGAAGCTGGGTGGTAAGTACACAGGGACTCATAATGAATATATTGAATATATATTTATAAAGAATAGTGTGATGATTATATCATTCTCTCTTTTTAAAAAGTTCTTCAAGTCATCAGCAGGTGTTCTCCCAATAGCCACATTCTGGCTGTCCCATCCATACACCGACTCCTGGATATATGTCTCTTGTTCCCTTTGGTACAGCAGAGCACACTCTGAGTCCCAGTCCCTCTTACATTTTAATGCACTTAATGCCATCAAGCATTTCTTCTCTCTCCTGTATCTTCAAACTCCACCTCTTTCCTGGATTTTTGCCCTCTGCCTTTAAACACAACTCAAATATCTCCCATATTAAAAATCAAACAAACACATACCCCTCAGTTCAGACACCTCCTCTAGTAAGTGCCCTATTTTTCTCTTTATATTTCCTTGCTTCCCTCTCAATCAACGCTAGTCTGTGTCTTTCATCATTCAGCATGAGTGGCTGATATCACAAAATTCAAGGTGCATGTTTCAGCTGTTAAAATAACAGCTTCAGCCCAGATAGTCTTCTTCTTCAGAGAGACTCATCTCCAAAACTCTGGTGACAGCTCCCTTTAGATATTCTGTGGTTGCCCCAAACTCAGTATGTTCCAAATAGAACTTGCCGTCTTCCTCCAAACTTATGGTCCTCCATTTTGGTGAGAACCACCGATAATTACCCAAACAGAAAAACACGTAAGCCTTGTCTCTTTATTTTTAAAACAGCTTCATTGAGGTGTAAGAGACATACCTCAAAAAATGCACGTACTTGGGCGCCTGGGTGGCTCAGATGGTTAAGCGTCTGCCTTCGGCTCAGGTCATGATCCCAGGGTCCTGGGATCGAGTCCCACATCGGGCTCCCTGCTCCTTGGGAGCCTGCTTCTCCCTCTGCTTCTCTCCCTCTCTCTCTCTCTCTCCCTCTGTCTCTCATGAATAAATAAATAAAATATTTTTTAAAAAATGCACGTACTTACCTGATCTGCTTTTCTGTCACTATGGGTTAGTTTGAGGTTTTTAGGATCTTATGGAAATGGGGTCATATGGCATGACCTTTTACCTGGCTTCCTGCACTCAGCATAACTATTTTGAAATTCATCCATATATTATGTGTATTAAGAGTTCATTCCTTTTCATTAGGGAGTAACATGCCATTTTATGGGTAGATCATAATTTGTTTATTCATTCCCTGTTGATGGCCATTTGGGTTGTTTTCAGTTTGGGGCTATTATAAATAAAACTGGTATAAACATTCATGTACATATGGACATATGGTTTCATTTTTCTTGGTTCAGTTTCTATGAGGGGCATGTCTGGGTTTTACGTGGGTAAAAAATCATTTTTTAAGGATTTTATTTATCTGAGGGAGAGAGATATTGAGAGAGCAAGCAAGAGAGAGAGAGAGCATGAGCAGGGGAGAGGGGCAGGGGGAGAGGGAGAAGCAGGGAGCCCAATGAGGGGCTCGATCCCAGGACTGTGGGATCACGACCTGAACCTAAGGCAGACGCTCAACCAACGGAGCCACCCAGGCACCCCTCGTAGGTCTGTTTTAATTTAATTTAATTTTATTATTATTATTATTTTTTTTTTTTTACTGGGAGAGGACTTTTTAATTTTAATTTTTAAAGAAACTTCTGACTTTCTGTAGCAGACATGGTTGGCTACCTTCCTAACATCTCACCCTCTGCTTCCTACTCTTCATTGCCTTCTCATTGGCAGAGGCTGAAAGGTAACATTTTCTTTCCCAGAACCTTTTGCAGTTTCATTTGAGCACATGGCTCCACCTGGGTGCAGGGACCTGAACGGAAGTCGACTGGAGGTGTGGGATAAGGATGTAACAGAAAGATCCTTGGGCACTTCTGTGCCAACACCCCTTCCTACGGGGGGGGTGTTCAGGGAAACAAGGGGCCACACCCCCTCGAGCCTGCAGCCCCCTTCCGCATGAGTCTCTGGGTACCCAGGACCCTGAATTCCCTGTCCTCACCAGCCCAAGCACCTCCACAGCTTTAGAGGGCCTCTTTTCTGTCTGCCCCCTGCTGAGACAGTGCTCATCCCTAGACCCCAACAGGGGTGGCCATTTGCAGAAGGAGATGCTCTGAGGTGTCCACACCCACATGTGTAAAGTCTCTAATGGTGAGGGATGCGGTATGTAGTGGGGAGATTTGGGAAGGCTCCCCATGAACTCTTGCCCAGAAAAGGTTAGAGGTAGGATACTCAGGTCTGCCTGTGACACCAGAAAGTTCAGCAGACAATCTGGGACCATGAGGGTTACAGCACCAGCATGCTGAGAATGATCCTTAATGACACCTTGGAGCCCCAAACCTTCCCAAGCTGCCTGGCCTCTGGTTTATGTCACTTTTGGTTGAGTCCTCTCTTTCTTGCAGCTCAAAGCCTCCTCTTCTTTCTTACTTCTTTCAGTCAATCACAAAGTCCTTTTTCTCCCATGTCCTCAATAGTGCTCAAATCTGTCCACTTCTCTGGACCTATCTGCCACTACGCTGCTACAGCAGGACACTGTTATCTGATTAGTGCAGATTCTGAAGATTCTGCTCATAGCACAACAGCTAAATACATCTTTCCTGGAGTCACTAAGTTCGAATCTCAGCTTGCTCCTTACCAGCTTAGTGACTCCTCTGTGCTTCAGTTAAAAGTACTTTCCTGCCAAGATTGTTGTGAGGCTTAAACGCAATTACAAAAATGTGGAGCATTTAGCACAGTTACTGGTTTTACAAAAAGTATTTATTATATGTTTTTTAATATCCATGTAATTTGCTTGCGTTGGTTGGTTTGTTTGGAAAACCTTTCCTCTCCCATCCAAGTACTAACCAGGCCCGACCCTGCTTAGCTTCCGAGATCAGACGAGATCGGGCGCGTTCAGGGTGGTACGGCCATAGACTGGAAAACCTTTCCTGAACATGTCCATATCTAGTTAAATCCTACTTGTGTTTCAATTTCAGTTGAGGTGACAGCTCCTTCAGGAAAGGTTTCTTTCTTTCTTTCTTTTTTTCTTTTAAGATTTTATTTATTTATTTGGGGGAGAGAGAGAGCATGAGATGGGAGAGGGTCAGAGGGAGAAGCAGACTCCCCACCAAGCAAGGAGCCAGATGCAGGACTCGATCCTGGGACTCGATCCTGGGACTCCGGGATCATGACCTGAGCCGCACGCAGGCAGTCGCTTAACCGACTGAGCCATCCAGGCATCCCTCAGGAAAGGTTTCTTGATTAACCTACTATTTTACATTCCTTGCCAAAAAACAGCTACTTTACCTTGCTGAAGTACTCTATCATGATGCTTATCACACTTTGTGGCTATTATTATTATTATTACTATGCTTCTGAATCCACACTAGTTAATGATGAACTCTTTGAAGGCAAAGATGCTATCTTTAGCATTGAAAAAAGTTTGCTGCCATGAAGTCCCAGGAGGAGGTAAGTGTTAGTTAAAACTAGGAGATTGACATACTGTAGGATTCCAACGAATAATGACATTCCAGAAAAGACAAAGCTATGGAAACAGGAAAATGATCAACAGTTGCCACTGACTTGAGAGGATGAAGGGATGAGTAGACAGAGCACAGAGGATTTTTAGGGCAGTGAAGCTACTCTAGTGCATAGTGTATGATGCATGCATGTCATTATATATTTCTGGAAACCCATAGAGCGTACAACACCAAGAATGACCTTAGTGAAAACTATGGACTTTGGGTGATAATGATGTATCAATGTAGGCTCATTAATCGTAAACGAATGTACGCTCTGGTACAGGATGTTGATAGCTGGGGAGGCTATCATGTGTGTGGAAAGAAGATACATGGGAACCCTCTGTACTTTCCAGCTCAATTTTGCTGAATCTAAAACTGCTCTTCAAAAAAAGTACACACACCCCCACACACATGAGGTGCCTGAGCATATCCCATGAAGCGAGTCAGTTTGACACTCATGCTTCCTATATGCTCAGTGTTGGAGATGCCGCTGTGAAGAAATTAAATCATTCCTGCCTTTGTGGACATTAATGCAGACATTAAACCAACATGATTATGCGATCTTTCATTTATTTACCATTTAAGAAATGCTATGGAGCACAGAGTCTTCCCTGAGAAAGTACAACTTAAGGTGATAACCTGAAATTGGGGAGGAGTGAACGCAACCAAAAGGCTATTCAAAGGGCCTAAGGATCAAAATGAATAGCATGTTCCAGGACCATGAGGCAGAGAGTAGGTACAGGCAGGTCAGACCAGCTGGAGCATGGTGAGCTAAGGAGATGAGACTGAGGAGGTGAGTGGGGGGCAGACCATAGAGGGCTTAAAGCCATCACTAGGGTTGGGAGCTGTGTCCTAAGAGCAGTGGGAAGCCATCAAAAGACTTTAAATAGGAGAGTGATATGGTCAGATTGGAATTTAAGAAAAAAAAAATCTCTCTGGCTTCTTCGTAAGAGAATGGATCAGAAGAGATAATCTAAAAGTGACTGGACCAGAAAGGAAAGTACTGTCGTAGTCCAAGTGAGGATGACCCTATAGCAAATGTGACCCACTTAGTTCCTTGCAGTCATGCTCCGGGTGGCCGTGAGGGGCATGGATATTGGGGAAAGGCAGTGGAGAAGAGGAAAAGCATGTGGAAAAGAAGGAAATGTAAGCAGGGAGTTAACAGAATGACAAAGCTGAATACACTGACATAGATCATGAAATAGAATGCTTTTAAATAGTATTGCTTTCATATCAATGATAAGTGATAAGAGCATAATGACCTATAGCTGGTATTTATTGAGTAATTACTATGTGCCAGGCAACTGGTGCTTTACACACATATTAATTCATTTCATCTTCTTTCTAGTTATCTTTTGCTTAGTAAAAAATCAGCCTAAAACTTAGTGCTTGAAACAACTACCATATATATATTTTGCTTCCACACCTGCGGACTGGGCAGGGCTTGCAGGCTGGGGGAAGCCTCTCACTCCTCCACTGGGGCCGCAGAGTGCGAGAGCCAGAATCTCTGAAGCCTGCCCCCTCCCGCGCCTGTGGTGGCTCCCACCTGTGTGCTGCAATTCTATGTCTACTCTTCTGTTGTTGCACTCAGCCTGCTATCTTGCGGTGCATCTGCTCACACGTCCGATTCTCTGCTAGACTCGGAGCTCCTTCCAAACATAAAACATGTCTTATTTTTCTTTGTATCACCTCTTTTTGGGGTGCCATTCCCATGGTGCATGCTCCATAAAAGTTTATCGATAAAGGAACAATCGGGGCGCCAGGGTGGCTCAGTCGGTTAAGGGTCTGCCGTTGGCTCAGGTCATGATCCCGGGGTCCTGCGATCGAGCTCCGCATCGGGCTCCCTGCTCCGTGGGGAGTCTGCTTCTAACCTCTGCCCCTCCTCTCGCTCACACGCTCTCTCTTGCAAAAATAAGTAAATTTTTAAAATCTTTTAAAAAAAATGGAAAAGGAACGAATGAATGAATTCTGATCCTCACTAATGGAATATTTTCCTTTACCAAATCCTAGTAGGAAACTATCCATTCCCCCTTTGAAGACTCCTAGCGGCTGGATTTTTATAGCTTTGCATGGCTACAACTTTATTAGGAAGTTTTTCTGTATCTGCAGCCCACATCTACTTTTGTATGACTTTTACTCAGTATTTCCAGTTTGGACTTGTAGAACTCCACACAATGAGTCTAAGCTAACTTCCCCACGACTTCCATCCCCTCAGTGATAACTATCAAATCACATGTAAATCCTCTCTGAGCTCAATACCTCATTTCCTATCATTGTTCTTCACGGATATGGTTTCAGTGGTGACCTCACTCTTAGGTAGTTCCTGCGGTCCATAGAGATCCAGGACAAAATGCCTGGACAAATAATAATGGTGAGCCTGTGGACACAAAGGAGTGAATGGGATAGAGAACCATTCGGAGACCATCATAAGCAAGTGGGCCGGCCACAAAAGAAAGTGCAGGATTGGACAGAGAGGTGAGGACACGGATGGGATGTGGGGACAACGTCCCTTCATGGTCCTTCCTCGGATACGCTGATCCTGGTGAAAAGCAGATGGAGAATGTCTGGGAAGGTAATCTGAGATACTGATTGAAAACGGGGAAGGAAAAACAGGAAGAGTGGGGAGCTTTGAAACCCAGTTGCCCACTTCTCTCCTAAAATACTGTTTCTCGAAGCATACTTTATTGAACGTCTTCATAAGAATCCCATAACCTGTGGTGAATATGCTGTCCTCAAGCTCAGCCCTACACCTGCTGAATGTCCATCCTTCACAAACTCCAAGGTAATTCTTAAGTACACAGAGAACCTTGTTTTGTTTTTTTAAGATTTTATTTATTTATTTGACAGAGAGAGAGACACAGCGAGAGAGGGAACACAAGCAGGGGGAGCGGGAGAGGGAGAAGCAGGCTTCCCGTTGAGCAGAGCAGGGAGCCCGATGCAGGACTCGATCCCAGGACCCTGGGATCATGACCTGAGCCGAAGGTAGACGCTTAACGACTGAGCCGCCCAGGTGCCCCCAGAGAATCTTGTTTTAAGGGCTGGGGTAAGATGAGAACTGCTCATATTCAGATTTAGGAGTGTTTTTCAAACTGGTTCACCAATCTTCAGAAATTTCTTTGAAATATAAAAAGTCCCAGCTCATGTGTTTAGTCTGTGTACGTTCCATCCCTAAGGTCCTCCTCCCAAGCCATAAGGGCCTGAAAAACAATAAAAAAGAGCTGCTTTTGTCAAAAGATCCTATCACAGTAACTCTTAGAGAAAGGCCTCCCACCCCTCGGCCCCCCACCTCCAGGAAAAGAGCAGTTGAAGAATTCGACCCATGATACATTCTTTCTATTCTCTGTCCCCAGCTTCATTAAATTCTTCCCTTTTTTCTACCGATAGATTTTAAGATAGATTCTCCAATGAATTTTTAGTTAAATAATGAGTGAAAAGTGTCAAGTATAGTGTAGCAAGCATAGATTTTATGCTTAGAATAAGAGAGAAGCTAAATGGAATTTATCTAAAATATGTTTTTTGCTCTTTTAGGAAAATATTTTAAGAACACTTACTGAATGTCCTGAGGAAATATTAGTGCACATTTTTTCCCTCCCTCCCCCTGTCCATGCACATTTTTTATGAAATTGTAACAGGTGAAAATCTAACATTACTACACAAAAATATAAGGGCCAATTTTTCACATGTCAAAAAATTCTTACTCTAATACAATGATTTTACAATAGCCTTTCTTCAAATAGAAGCCTTTGCCTTTTAGACTATTTCCTGCAACTCTTAAAGCGTTTATTTATAGATGAGAATTCTTTTAATATTTTTTATTTTTTATTCTTTTTTTAAAAAAAGATTTTATTTATTTATTTGAGAGAGAGTGAGAGAGAGAGAGAGAGAGAGAGAGAGCATACGATGGGGGAGGGTCAGAGGGAGAAGCAGACTCCCCGCCGAGCAGGGAACCTGATGTGGGGCTCGATCCCAGGGCCCCGGGATCATGACCTGAGCCGAAGGGTAGTTGCTTAACCAACTGAACCACCCAGGCGCCCAAAAAACGGATTCTTTTAATGAGATAGTGCCAAGTGATGAGCAGTCTGAAATGGGGAGAAAGCATTAGTGATAATTTCATCATAGGTCTTCAGAAAAAGAAAAAAGTGGATTGAAAGTGGATTCACCAAAGCCTTTCAGAAGCACTGCTTTAAAAGTAACAGGCTGTCGGGGCTCCTGGGTGGCTCCGTCGGTTAAGCCTCTGCCTTCAGCTCAGGTCAGGTCGTGGTCTTTGCGTCCTGGGATGGAGCCCCCAGTAGACAGGGAGTCTGCTTTTCCCTCTCTTTCCCACTCATGCATGCGCGCACTCTCTCTCTCTCTCTCAACTAAATAAACAAAATCTTAAAAAAAAAATTTTTTTAAAAAGAAGGAACACAAACTATGATGCTCACTCATTGACTCCTGAAATATTTATTGAAATCACCTACAATGTGACCACTAGGGTAAAGAGGTAGCCAAGACAGACACAATTCCTCTCTTCAAGACTGAGCTCCAAAGCAACCAGGGCCCAAGGCATTTAATTACAATCGCAATGAATACTAGAAAGGAGAAAAGCAAAATGCTTTAAGAATAAATTTATCATCCTTTGAATGTTAAGTTGAGGTTAACCTTAAAGGAGGGGACAAATTTAAAACTTTTTTCCCAGCTTCAATTTGGACTTCAGTTCTTTGCTTCAAAATTTTGAGTTGTTTGGGAGAGTGACCTTCTAAAACACGCATTGTGTGCCAATATGTGTTTGTAGTTTCCTACGCGCTCCTTTCTGGAGAGCAAGGAAATTCACATTTATTGAGCACTGACTCTGTAGGAGGAATTGGACCCATTTTGCCCAACAACCCAAAATGTGTGTGTCACCGTGCTCTTTTTGCTAAGGAGAAAACTGAGACTCAAAGAGGTGAAATAATTTGTTTCAAGTCACCAGAACCGGTCTTTGCCATCATACTTCGCTAGAAAGTGGAGGAGGGGAGAGGGTGATAGATAAAAGGCTAATTTCACTGACAATCAGGCTATTGTTAGTGCAGCTAATGGGTTGAGCCAAAGCAATTAGAGCCTACAGAATGCGGCCTTTTTATCAAAAGTAAGCGGGCTGGGTCTGTAGATGAAAGAAGTACTGGAGGTTCTTGAGAAAGGAGTAGCAGTTGAGATTTTATGTGAAATACAGTTGGTAATAATAATAAAATTAGATTGTACTAAAATGCATGAAAGAGACTGAGCATTGCTTTTCAAGCACTTTGTTGAGATGTTTGTTTTACCTTTAGCAAATTTTGTAATAGATAACAAGGTAAGATAACAGAATTTATTTTGTGAAGTGGAAAAAAAATTGCACAACGTCAATTTACACAAGGATTTAGAGCTTTTGATTTTAAGCAAGAAGTGCAGGAAAGAGTAATTGGATCAGAGAAATCATAGAAAACCTGAGTCAAGATCTGTCAACGAACAGTAATGTGGGAAATCAAGATTTGCTTCCTTCAGAAGAATAATCGGTTATAATAACAGAAAACAACAAACACTGAGATTAGTAAAATTCTAGTCTGGGCTCTGCTACATCCGCCCAATAAAGTCCAGATGCCAAAGAGTTAGAAGATGTTAGTAAGTCCCAAAGCAGCTGGTGATAATCAACATTTAATTCATTCTAAATTCAAACCCATCAGGCCTCATCATCCTAGGTGGCCAGCAAGAAGGTGGAAGGTAGGAGCAGAGAGCTAGGGTCTGAGGTGGAAAGAGATTGAGATTCGCCTTGAGTTTCTATTCTCCACCTAACTGTCATCCTATTTATTTAATTTGCAGCTCACTTATCAATGTAAGTAAGGACTGGCTAAGGATACATTTGTGTGCAAGGCAATATTTATAGATTTTAAATAATATTATAGATGATATTCAATAATGCTATTCTGTTCATCTGGTTATAAAATATTCTCTTCAATGATATTTTTGTAGTAAATTATCTTTCAAAAACATTCCTTTTCTGTTATAAAAATGTCTGATTTTGATGAACTCTTCATCATCAAAACAGCAATGCCTGGTTTCTCTTCCCCTTTGTCCACTAAATTATCTCAGTCACCTCCTAACGCAAAGGAAATCTAAACTCTTAAACCACTCACCAAACAAAATAACATTCTAAAAGTCCAGACAATTAAAGGAGATCCAGACAATTAAAAGAGAAAATTACTTGAGATTACTTGGTATATAGGACATAGCCTACTTTCCTCTGTGCATTAAAGATATTTTAATACTTTTAATTTATTTACTAGATAGCGGGTCAAGTCTATTTAGCATCTAGTTCCTATCAACTTGAGTAAGAATTCTAGAAATTTACCCAGAATAATAGAATCCTAGTTTAATAAAATAACATGTATATTCTTTTAAATATACACAGCTTATATTTATAAATAAATTAAATGAATTTGAGTTTGTATGTCTACTGTTCTTTTTTCTTTTAATGCAGACTCTCTCTGCCTTTTCTATCGACAATCCAACTTCTACAAAAAAAACACAGAAGGGGTAGCAGGGGGAGATCATTCATGATGGATTTTCAAAGATTGTCAGCTCCCAGAAAGCAGCAGCGTATATATTTTTAAAATAAATGCCCATGAATAAGAATGCTTCTCTGAGATTAGTCAGAACTCTTACTATTTTGTATGTAATGACAAATCAATTTAAAATTATCTATTGACTTATACCTCCAGAAAGAATTTTAGGCAACTGACAAAAACATAAAATACCCATGATAGGGGGCCTGGGTGGCTCAGTCGGTTGGAGGATCTGCCTTCGGCTTGGGTCATGATCCCAGGGTCCTGGGATAGAGTCCTGTGTTGGGCTCCTTGCTTAGGCGGGGAGTCTGCTTCTCCCTCTCCCTCTGACTGCTGCTCCCCCTGCTTGTGGTCTCTCTCTCTCTCTCTCAGTCAAATAATTAAATAAAATCATAAAAAAAAAATACCCATGATAGAGTTGTAACAAAGACATAGAAAAAAAAAACCAAACCAAAAAAAAACCAAGCTACCCGTGAGGTTAATGCACATGTCTTCAAGTTCTACATACTTGCTAAAGGTGGGCCCCAAACATGCTTCTGATCTTTCTGGCAGTGAAGAGATATGGTCAGTAACATGATTCACTGAATCTGTGAGAAACTGGCTTTTCATTCAGGTGAAGCACAGCCACTCAGACCTGCCTGAGAGGTTGACACCTCACTTCAAGACACATGTGACAGGTTGACCAACGGGATCACACTCAGTCAGCCCTGGGACAAACTGACAGTCCAAGGCCTAACATTCTGTATCATGGCGGTGCAGTTGGACATGAGGTGGAATGTGAGGCCATGGTAGCACAACTGGGGAACGTATTTCAAGCATGTTTCACCAAAACTACAAAAACAAACACAAAAAACAACTTTCTGTAAACCCCCACACGAAGTCTAACTTGGAGCAATCCCTTCTGGATTAAGTTTTTTACCAAAGGTGTACCTGGGTGGGTATCTAAATGAAGTCATTTGATGAATGTAGCTACGTTTAAGCCAGTTATGTCTTGAGAGTTTGTTACCAACGTGGATGACTTTGGCTACAGAGTAGTTGGCAGTTACCGGCTCTACGGCCCTCTCATTTCTTCTCACAACAAAACCAGTTGGTATGGGATTAGAGAAGACTTAATCTTCTGCTTTCATAGTTGGGTGCTGAAGGAACAATGCTCCCATACTTTGAAATGGGTACCGGAAAATGTGTGGTTCCTGGGTATGTTAGTGTTAAACCCGCACTCAGAAGAGAGAACGTGTACAAACTGCAGGCCTGAAGAATGGGGAGAGACAAGAAACTGAGGAGAATTACAATCACAGGCATTGTGTTGGGCTCAATGCTCTGTGACTGTGTGGTGCTTGGTGTAACAGATTTTGTGGGGGTGCTGTGAAAAAGCTTTTCTTCCTCCAAAATAATTAAATAAAAAGGAGGATGCTCTGGAACGCTGCATAACTCTGGGGAATTTGTCTGCTCTGGGAAAAAAAAAAGGCTGAAAATAAGACATTGAATAGGATATGACTTATGAAATGTTGAAGATTTTCTTAAATTCCACTTTAAGGAATTTGCAAAATCCTGTCTGTGATTTTAAGCAATGCATTCAAGTAGGATGGACACATGCCTTTAAGGTTTTGTTGTTTAAAGTGGTGGCCCATGGGAATGAAGTCAGGAATGCCCTAATACCATAGGGTAAAGACCAAAAGGAACAGGAAAGAATTTTTCTTTTTACAAGATGTCAAAGGCCTAACCAGAATATAACATTATGTATGTATAAAAAATGATATATAATCATTATATATATATATCACATTAAGTAAAAAGAGAATAATTGAATATACAACAGAATTTCTATACTGTTTGCTTGTTTTGAGTACACAAATATGTGGTGATGACCTCTGATTGCTCTAGATGGAAGGATTCCAGAATTTCACTTCTTTATGTCTTTTATTTTAATTAACTTTTCCTTCATTTATGTATGTGTGTAGGTAAGTATGTACACAAGTATAGATGGATGGATGTATTAGGAAAACTGTATTACTTTTTCCTTCCTGTATGTTCAGGAGGGAAAGCATTGTTTTTAAAGAATTCAAACAGATAATGTACATGGTTATGTTTTTCCAGCAGTAAAAATACCATCCCTAGTACAAAGTATTTTAAACCGTGTCATGTGCTGTTCTGGGTTGATTGGTTTTTTACATGGGTTTCTTAGATTCAGAAAACTGAATATGGCTTTGCTGTGAAACAAATATTCTTTTGCAGTCCAGCAGGCATTCCCTGTATATAAGCTTTTACTTAATAATCCCACACAGCCTCAAGTTCAAAGCACTGTGGATAAATAGAAATCAGATTTTTTCAACATTAAAAGAAATGCTTAAAACCTTAAAAAGGATTATAAATGCTTGGCCAGGATTTTGGCCAAGACTTTTATCAGATTAACTATATAATTTGATTTTAGTTTGTTGTATTTTAGTGATATGTTAGCAATAAGCCTTAGACCATTTTCAGGAGTTTGCTGACTCAAAAATATTTTGAGGCAGCTATTACTTGGCTTTCAGTTATAATTGAAAGAAATTATTTTTCATCATAGCCCCCATGTCTACCTCCCACTGGTCTAGTTCTAACTTTTGGAACAAGGCCAATCCCTCTTTCTCTGAATAGGTGTTAAATTATTTGAAAACAGCTATTTCCTCCTCCCTAAGTCTTATCTTGTCTAAGCTAAGAATTCCAAGTGATACAATTTTTTTTAACTCAAATGTAAGATTTTATATCAATCCCTGTTAAATTTCACTGGATTACTCTCATCAATTAGTTCACTCTGTGAGGATATCCAAATATTTATTCTGGGATCCAGGACATTAGATGTCTCTCCCAAGTTTATGTCTTCCTGCCTTTCAAATACACTGGAAAACATTTAAGAATTATAAAAGCAGAAGTCATCTTTACTTTCCAGTTTACGAATAATCAAAAGAGGTTGGTAAAGATAAAATTACTGAATCTGTCTTTAAAATTTCTCATGTGGACCCATTAGAAGTGTTTAACTTTTATTTTTAATATCACATAAAATAGTCAAATATACTTGCATATACAGGTTTTCAAAATACCTGAAACATATTTTTTCATTCTAATAATATAATTTACACAGTGACAGATGTTATACTGTACAGAAATATTTTTGAATAATCAGATGAAGCTCATGAATTAGAAATGATTTCTTTTCTTGAAACTTTATAAACACTACTTTGGTTAGTCAAAATAATGAAAGAAATTCAGTTTTCCAGTGATACACATTTAATTCTAAATAGTCAGGCTGTATCATGACTTTAATATTAGACCTTCATCTTTCTTTAAGTTGTGAAGAGTATTTTTTAGGGTTTTACCAAACAATACTAATGTACTCTTTGCAGGAATGGTTTAGGCTAAATCTTCTTATTTTAAAAAAGCATTTTTTAAATAAGTGGGCTAGCATGCATGGCTGACTCAGTCGGAAGAGCCCTTGAGACCCTTGAGTTGTGAGTTCAAACTCCACGTTGAGTGTAGAGATTACTAAAAAATAAATATAATAAAATACGGGGGTTAGCTTAAGTAATTTCTAAGGTTACTTCTAGTTTTTTTTTTTTTTAATCCAGTAGAGAAATATTCTCTTATCCCCTGAACTATACCTTCGGTAGAGATTTCGTGTCCGCCCTTTAAAAAAATACTTTTCAATGATAACTCTTCAATTTTCAATGTCTGTTTAGACATGCATAATTCAACAGTTATCTATGAATAGTTAGTTACACCTTAGCAAAAGATTGGAAGAATCTGCAAAACTCTTCAGTGGAATAATACAACCTTTCTGATTCTTAGAACGAAAACATTTGTTTTTGTGTTGTGGCTGTGGTCAGAATTTGGTTTTGATTATGTTCTGTAAGACGTGCTTCAAATGTGCTGGAAAGCATACCGCTGGAGCTGTAGAACACTTAGCAGCTCTGAGCTTGATGAATACAGGAAGTAGAGCGAGGACACTCCTAATGCACTAGCCACCTTCTCTTTTGAAGGCTCTTCCGCTAGCGTACCCCTGGCCACACCTTCCAGCCTGGCTCTCAGAAGGCTTTCTGGTCTTCCTCAGGCACACCGCCACCCTACTTCCAGCTATCACATGGGCCGTCTTTGTCTTCCCTGGACTAATGCTTCCTTCTTTGGATCACACCCTGACACAAAGCTGTCAGAGAGTGGGCCAGGGTCTTCCCCATCCCCAACTTTGAAATAAACAGTCTGTGTATATTAATAAACCTGACAAGGATCCTTGGAACATCTAGTGTTATGCTTACCACCTAGCATTTTGTATTTGCTACTTTTGAGGAGAATTGGTGGTATTGTCTCCTGAAGACTAAAATGAAGAGTGAACCAGTGACTACTTAACTAGCCAGATCTGCCTGAGCACTGACTCCACCAGCACTTAGCATCCAACCCCAAGTGCTCAGATCTGGCCTGGCTCCAGAGGAGCAGGCCTGGAACTGTCTCTTCTCTGAATCCAGGCAGCCCTAGGAAGAGAAATCCAGATTAGGATCAGGTTTGTTTCAAAGGAATCATAAAGGGGAGATAAAGACAGGGTACTGTAAAGCCTTCTTTAGAGAGGCCTGGCACTGGGTCACAAGGTAGGAGATATGACATCTGATCCCAGATCTGCTACTGACCTGCCCTTGGATAGGTTATTGTTTCTCTGGGCATTAGTTTTCTTGTTTGAGAAATAACAGGTCAACTAGGTAATTTTCTAGACCCCTTCCATTGCATCACCTCTTCTTTTTAAGTAGACCTGAAACTACCTGTCAGCCTGAGAACCAAATAAACCACCTTGCACCATACCATACCTTTCCCAGTGTGGATCAAATGGCCGACAAGATGGAGCATAAGATGACGCTCCACGCCAGCACCCTGAGATCATGACCTGAACTGAAGTCAGATGCTTAACAGACTGGGCCACCCAGGCGCCCCTGTATTCCTTTTATAATCAGAAAAAGGGTACATAAACTTTTTTTTAAAAATAACTTTACTGAAGTGTAAAATTTATTCATTGCAAGTGTATGATTCAATGATTTTTAGTAACTTTACCAAGTGGCACAGTCATCACCACAAATCAGTTTTAGATCCAATAAGATCCTTCATGCCATGACAGTTAATAATCATTTCTACCCTCTGCCCCAAGCATCCACTAATCTTTTTCTCTCTATAAATTTGCCTTTCCTGGGCTTTTCATGTAAATAGGATTATACAAGATGCTGTTTCTCATGTCTGGCTTCTTTCATTAAGCAGAATGTTTTGGAGGCTCATTCATGTAGCATGCATCAGTTTGTTCCCTTTTATTACTCAGTATTTTATTATGTAAATATGTTATATTATGTTTACTTATTCATCAACTGATGGACATTTAGGTTGTTTCCAGTTTGAGGCTATTATAAATAATGCTGCTATGAGCATTCATGTGCAAGTCTTTATGTGGGCATATGTTTTCATTTCTCCAGATACCTTGGAGTGAAATGTTGGGTCACATGGTAGCTTTATGTTTAACTTTTTGAGAAACTGCTAAAGTGTTTTCCAAAGTGGCTACATTGACTCTTATAAACTCCACCCCAGGATTTAAAGTCCATCTCTCAGCATTTAGATGTGCCCCTAGATTTGGCTCTTCCATCCTCTCCTCAGCAGATCTAGCTGGTGACTTGAGGGGGTAGTATTATAAAAGTTATAACCATATTGCCCCATGATTTATTTTATTTTATTTTATTTTATTTTATTTTATTTTTTTAAAGATTTTATTTATTCATTTGAGACACAGAGATACAGAGAGAGAGAGAGAAAGAGAGAGAGAGAGCATGAGCAGGGAGAGAGGCAGAGGGAGAGGGAGAAGCAGGCTCTCTGCTGAGCCAGGAGCCAGATTTGGAGCTCGAACCCAGGACCCTGGGATCATGACCTGAGCCGAAGGCAGACGCTTAACCATCTGAGCCACCCAGGTGTCCCCCTCCCATGATACAGTGTAGAAATTACTGAAGATTCTCATGTAGCCTTCATATTTCCTTAAGCTCTCAATAAACAATGAACTTTCTACTTGGCTTTTCTGAACTGTGGAAATTTCGAGCATAAAGAATTTGTGTATTCAAGAAGGAAGTATAACTTTTTCCCAGTTGCATGGCCAATTTGCAAATTTTTTTATGGTTGTCCAATAGGCAGCCTCACCTTGAAAGACTCTGTTTCACTCTAGATAGAATCTAATCATCAAGAATGTGCAAATGTTGAGTACATGCCCAACACTCCGCTAGGTTCTGTGGATTATAAAAAAGAAATACTAGGTTGTCTTTCCCCTCAAAAAACAACTTGGCTGTGAAGATAAAACTAAACAGCTATTGGAGAAAGGGGAATCCTCTTGCACTGTTGGTGGGAATGAAACTGGTGCAGCCTTGCTGGAAAATAATACGGAGTTTCCTCAAAAAGTGAAAAATAGAGCTACTATATATATATATATACATATAGAGTATATAAATATACTACATATATATATAAAAGAATGAATAAAAAGAATGAAATCTTGCCATTTTCAATGACATGGATGGATCTAGAGGGTATAATGCTAAGTGAAATAAGTCAGAGAAAGACAAATACCATATGATCTCACTCATATGTGGAATTTAAACAAATGGGCAAAGGGAAAACAAAGAGAGAGAGAGAGAGACAAACCAAGAAACAGACTCTTACCTATAGAGAACACACTGATGGTTACTGGAGGGAAGGGGGGTGGGAGGATGGGTTAAGTAGATGATGGGGATTAAGGAGTGCACTTGTGATGAGCACACGGTGTTGTATGAAAGCGTTGAATCCCTATATTGTATGCCTGGAGCTAATATTATACTGTATGTTAACTACCTGGAATTTAAATAAAAACTTAAAAAACACTAAATACATATTAGAGAATAATTGAGGACTCAACAAATTGGGTTGGGATAATGAACTAGAAAGAGCAAACCATACAAGAAAAGGAAGGCAGAGGCTCTGGGATTTATTTTCCTGTTGAGGGCTTACTATGTGTCAGGCATTCTTCTAGTTCCTGGGTATGTAACAAGAAGAAAGTCGACAAAATTCCTACGCTCTAGAGCGCTTACATTCTGGGAGGACATGACAATAAATGGGATAGGGAGTTGGGTATATGTGTACAAATTAAAATAGGGTGGTCAGGGTGGTGCCTGGGTGGCTCAGCGGGTTAAGCGTCTGCCTTCAGCTCAGGTCATGATCCTGGGGTCCTGGGATTGAGCCCTGCATCAGGCTCCATGCTCAGTGGAGAGTCTTCTTCTCTCTCCCTCTGCTCCCCACCCTTGCTCATGCTCTGCTCTCTCTCTCTTTATATAAATAAATAAAATCTTTAAAAAAATAAAATGGGGTGGTCAGGGACCATACATCTTAGAAGGGAGTATACACAGGTACTCCCACTTTCCAAAAGTTTGCATCCTACCACTTTGCTTTTACAAAAAACCTACATTAGTGCCTGTTTTCACTAACCAAAAGAAATCCAAAGAGAATTTTTTAAAAAAGATTTTATTTATTCACTTAAGGGAGAGAGAGAGAGAGAGCATGAGCAGCGGGGAGAGGGAGAAGCAGGCTTACTGCTGAGCAGGAAGCCTGACGTGGGGCTCGATCCCAGGACCCTGGGATCATGACCTGAGCCAAAGGCAGATGCTTAACCACTGAGCCACCCAGGCGCCCCCCAAAGAGAAGTTTTGCTTTTACAAAGAAGAGCCATTACCTTACTAATTGTCTTTCTTGAAAACAAAGTGGCATAAAACGAAGTTTCGGGAAGTGGGGATACTCTTCACATTATGCCATTTCAGCTTGTGAAAAATTTCACGGGAACACTATTCTCAGATGGCAGGAGGAACCTGTATCTATGAGAAAAGAGCTGAGGAGATGAAGGCATCAGTCGTGTGGCTTTCCAGAGGGAAGAATGTTTCAGGTACAGGAAACAGCAGGCACAGTGACCTGAGGAGGAATGTGCCTGGCAAGTTGGAGAAACTGCAAAGAGACCAGTGTAGCTGGAGTGAAGTGAGCAAGGAAGTGAATACAGGTGATCAGGTCAGAAAGGTAATGGGGGGACAGTCTGGGCAGGGCCTGGCAGACCATTTTAAGAATGTGTCTTCTGCCCTGAGTGAGATGGGAATCCAATGAATGGCTTTGAGCAGAGGAGTAAGATAATGGACGTGCTTTCACAGAATCACTGTGGCAGTGTGCTAGGAGTAGACTGGGGATAAATTGAAAGCATGGAGATCAGTTAGGAGGCTGCTGAAATAATCTCTCAGGAGACAATGCGGATTTGAACCAGGATGGTTGCAGTGGAGGTGGTGAGCTGTGGTTGGTTGGCATGGTTGTATTTTTTTTTTTAATATATTTTATTGGATTGTAAATGGATACTCTCTGGTTTTATCTTATTTAAAAAAAATTTTTTTTTAAGTAAGCTCTATGCCTAGTGTGGGGCTTGACCTCGTGACCC
This sequence comes from Zalophus californianus, assembly GCF_009762305.2. Lineage (NCBI taxonomy): Eukaryota > Metazoa > Chordata > Mammalia > Carnivora > Otariidae > Zalophus > Zalophus californianus. Next base: position 90,528,201 of record NC_045600.1, read on the forward strand.
TGAGACCAAGAGTTCTGTGTTCTACCAACTGAGCCAGCCAGGTGCCCCTGGTATTTTTTTTTTTTTAAGATTTTATTTATTTATTTGACAGAGAGACAGCAAGAGAGGAAGACAGAGGTGTTCAGGGAACACTGAAGAACCATATTTGACTAGTACAGAGAATGCTAAATGGGGAGAGGTTGGAGATGAGGCTGAGTAATTATGGTAGGATTGAATTTGGTAGGGTATGTAAAGGAGACTGGAGTCAGAAAAATAGGGACTGGGCGCCTGGGTGGCTCAGTTGTTAAGCGTCTGCCTTCAGCTCAGGTCATGATCCCAGGGTCCTGGGATCGAGTTCCGCGTCGCTTCTCTCTCTGCCACTCCCCCTGCTTGTGTTCCCGCTCTCACTGTCTCTCTCTCTGTCAAATAAATAAATAAAATCTTAAAAAAAAATAAAATAAAGAAAAATAGGGACTTGCCCTATGTATTAGTCAGCTTGGGCTGCCAATAACTAAATACCATAGACTAGGTGACTTAAACAACAGAAATTTATTTTCTCATATTTCTGGAGGAAAGAAGTGCCATATCAAAGTGCTGGCCAATTGGGTTCTTGGTGAGAAATCTCTTTCTGGCTTATAGGCAGCCATCTTCTTACTATGGCCTCACATGACCTTTCCTCTGTGCTGGCTGGAGAGAAAAAGCTCAGGTCTCTCTTCCTCTTCTAATAGGACACCAATACTATTGGATTAGGGCCCCACCTTTATAATCTCATTTTACTTTAATTACCTCCTTAAAGGTCCTGTCTCCAAATACAGTAACGTTAGGGATTAGGACTTCAGCTTGTGAATTTGCGAGGGACACCATCCAGTCCATAGTAATGTGGTTCTCGAGTAGAGAGTTTTAGGGAGACAAATCTGATATTGGCTATCAGGATGAACAGAAAGAGAAAAGTCTAGGGGACTAATATAGAAGCTATACTGTGAGAATCAAAACAAGGGATATTGCATGCCTTGACTAAGAGGTAGAGAGGTTAGCTGCCAGTAGGAGAGAGTCTGAGTGGAATTTCCTAGTTCTACTGCCACATTTTTTTTATAGAAAAGGAATTTTGCATCTTTATTCCCATTTATTTTATTATTGAACATATACCAGAGCACATACCAAAGAGTATACTGGGCATACAGATACTCCATTTACCCATCCATATACATACACCCAGACATTCAACTATATGTATTCTCACTCACCCACACCCACTTGTACATACCTGTATTCATCTACGAAACAGTAATTCAAGGATGCAAATGAAGAAGAAAAAGAATGAGTGCAAAATATGAGTTTGTGAGAGAAAAGACTGGTAGGTAGGAGGGAGAGTCAAGAGTGTGACAGTTAAAAGAGAGGGTAATGTCAAGATTGCTGAAGCCCAGGGGAAGATCCATGACTATATGCGATGAAATTCTCTTCATCCTGTTGTGGATACCAAGTTACATACATTTTCCACTACCTCCATGGATATGTATCATACTAAAAACCAGTGTTGCATAAACAGGCATATGTGGCATACAAAGTAGAGGTTATCATCTTTGTTCAGGTTTACATGAAGAGGTCATCCGGCCAAGGGGAACTCCTGGCCCTTACTTTGATGGACAATGTCTGCTGACCCCGTTCTATTAGAGTAGCCTGGGTTGAATGTGGATAGGACTTTTCCAGAAGGGAGACTTAAAGGAAACAAATAAAAAGTAAAACAGGCAATATGCTGTTTAAGCTAATACTGCGGATATGCTGACTGGGGTGTACCAATAGTTCAAGGGCAATGTGTGGAAAGAGAAGTGACAGGTGTTGCACAGGAGTAGAAGTCAGGTAGTATAAAGGTTAACTTCTGGCCTCTGGAGTCAGACTGACCTAGGTCTAAATCTAGGCGGTGTGACTTTGAACACATTATTTAGCCTTCATGTGCCTATGTTTCGCTAAGTGAAAGGAACCTGGAGGTTCACAGGTTGCTGTGAAGATTAAATGTAATAATGTACACAAAGCATTCAGCATAGCGTGGCACACAGTAAGCATTAAAATAATTAAGTGGTGGAAGTTTTCCCTTAATATCCAAAAAAGAAAACCTGCACAGTGCTAAAAATAATAAACATTAAGCTTTCTGTGGAGCTTTTTTTAAAAAAAAATCTAACCAGCTTATAGGTCTTTAGAATGGTGGGAGTATCTCTGTCAAAAAAATTTTCATCAAACATCCCACTGGTAGAATGAGTTTTCTCACAATCCCGTTCTTTGTGAAACTGAATATGGAATGCAGTAGAACTAGACAGGAATCCCACTCCGAGTTTGCTGACCACCAGATGCATGATGACATTTTCACAAGATATTTATTTGCTCGATTTTTTTTTCTTCAAATAATGAGTCATTATTGTGAGATATTGTTTATTGTAAAACTCCTGTGTTCCTGCCATACATACCAAAACAAAAGGTCACTTTACAGACACTTTATGTTACAGTCAAGAACAAAAGAAAATAATATAATGCTGTGAAATGTCATACCGTAGCATGGTGGACACTGTCTTGCTGTGCCTTTTATATAATCAGCTTGAAATTACATATTAGGAACAAAGCAAGTGGAACATTATTGGGACCCCACTTATGTAAAAATGATATGCCTTTGTATGCACAGATAATTTCTGGAAGGACAGAACATAATCTGTTGATAGCAATTATATCTAAGGTCAGGATCTTCTTGCTTTTCATCACATACCCCTATGTACTCCTGAGTTTAATTTTTAAATAAACATATAGTATTTGCTGAATAATTTCCCAAGCCATGTGAAAATGCATACAGAAAAAACTTTACACTGCCAGACTAAGAGTAGGCTTCAATGCTTTAGGTATAATTTAGGGAGAAGGGATAAAATATTGTCATCTGAAATTATTTGTCTTTCAAAATAAAAGACAAACATGAAGATAAATAAATAAATGTACATGTGTGCATGTGTACACGTAACCTTTCTATTATGGCAATTGCTTACAGCCTAATTCATACTGAGAACGAGGAGTTCCCATTAAGAATTAGCTTCAAGCACTCCCATGATTACTCTTTAAACATGGGAGGCTGAGCTGCAGCATTTTCAGTAAAATGAGGCAACCCAACGTAGTTCAGTCCAGAAGAAACTCTTCTGACACAGATTCCAGCCATACTTCTCAGTGATAGGGATCACCATCTGGTTGTCTCAACCTGGTTGTCCATCTGGTTATATCCTGGTTGCCTTGCTCAACATTCTTCCTTCATTGAGTCAGAATAATAATTCTAAGGGCTGTAGCTGTATCATAAGGGGAATGGATTCCCTGTCCCTACATTTCCTGGGTATTTTGCTTTTTATCCTGCACCCACACCCAATCTCTTAACTATCATGACAGAAAAGCCAAATGACTTCTATAACCTAATTTGTCTACATTTTTATATAAAGATGGATATTGAACTAATGAAAAATTTTAAATTTCTTGGTAAGAAATTGATATGGGAGGGTATATGGGGGGGCAAACCAGAGAATGAAATCACAAGCTCCCTCCTAAAAGTCCCCAAACTGAATGGCAAACAAAGTCCAAATTAGGATAAGAATAAGCTTTCTTAAAGCTTAGGGAAAAACCTTCCAAAAAGCAGGAGTCTTAGCTAAGACATGACAAAATGCCAGTTTTTTGGTAGAATCCTTCTCAGGTAAGCAGATAGCTATGATCTTCTCTGCAAATGTCTTCAGTAAGTATACAAAATAAAATGAAGCAGAAACTTGTAGCTGCTCTACCCACACAGTGATCATTTTTAACTGCTCTATGGATAGTGAGCCTATATATGGGTAGTGTGAGAAGAGTTTATGAGGAAAAAGCCTTGCTTTGTTCAGATTAATGGAAAGAGACCACATGGCCAACATGAACTCCCTGCTTTCACTTCACAGGACAGTCTGTTAAACCCTCTCCTATAAGGATGGTTTGGGATGAATGAGGACAAGACTTCCTGTAAAAGAGATTCAAAAGAAAATAGCAAAAAAATCTCTCTTCTTTCTGTCATTGTGAACCTGTAACTCTCATCTGACCCTTTCTGTATTTTATTTACAGAATCATCTTACAATCTATTCCTCTATGCCTGATTTCCCAGAATAGTGGCACTATAAACACCAAACCCTTAAATATATTAATTCAGAGTCAACAACACAGAGGAAACTGGCTGGATTTTGCTCATAGCACGAGTACAAAGTATACATTATCAATAAGTACCTGGAGAAAAAAACAAGAGAGAAGACTCACAGTAAATTGACTGAACTGTTTGGATTAGTTTCCATTTTTGACTATTCTGATAATAGGTGTTCCAACATTAGTTTAAGCCAGGTTATCTGCTCAGCTTTTTTCTTTTTTCCCCATATTATAAGCAGACAAGCAAAAATGGTGGTGGGGCTGGCAGGCTCCAAGTCTGTACCACTGGAGAGTCAGAACGCTAGGAACAGCTGGTGACCCTGCATAAAAAAAGGGGGAGGGAAGAGGTAAGGGAGTAACCTACCAGGGAAGGGAGAAAAACAAACAGAGGAAGAACGAGAGATGTCCTTTTACTTGGGTCTAGACGGCATAATGTGGAAGACACATTACAGTGGGAGCTTTAGGCAGCTGGTACCAGTTGGCTATGAGGAACCACAGAAAGTTCAGTCAGTTTGATGAGAATGTTAGACCATTATCTGCAATGACTAATATTCAAACCCTGTATAGTACTGTAGTTTCACGTTTGAAGTTATATGAAATCCCTCCTTACCTTGAGTTCCCTAATGGAAGGTTAAAGCATACATGGATTTAGTTCTAAAGTTGATTCTCATTGTTTGCAGAGTCCATCCATATTTGTGAATTCATCTGCTTGCTAAAATTTATCTGTAGCTTTCATGGTCATTCATAGACACGCACATGCACAGAGAGGTGAAAAATTTGAGTCATGAGATGCACATTTCCAACTGAGGTTAAACAAAGTGATATTCTGCATTCTTGTTTTTACTCTTACCCTGACAATGTGTCCTTTTTGAGATGTATTTAGTCCTGTGTTTTTTGTCTTTTGGTGCCTTTGGTCGGAGACTTCCCTATTTAAAATGATCCCGAAGCACAGTGCTGAAGTATTCTCTTGTGTTCCTAAGTGCAAGAAGGCTGTAATGTGCCTTGCAAGGAAATATGTATGTTAGGTAAGCATTGTTCAGGCATGAATTAGTGCTGTTGGCCATGAGTTCAATGCTAATGAACTAATATGAATTAAATAAGGTGTCTTTAAACAAAATACACATAAAACAAGATAATGCATTGATCAGTTAATTAATTGGCTCACAGGAACCTAGCCCTATATTTCTTCCAATTTCTTCTTAGAGAATAACTTAATGGACGGGTGTATTAATTTCCTAGAACAGCTATAACAAATTATCATAAAGTTGGCAGCTTACAACAGAAATTTATTCTCTCATAGTTCTGGAGCCAGAAGTCCAAAATCAAAGTATTAGCAAGGCCACACATTTTCTATAGGCTTTAGGGGAAAATTCTTCCTTGCCTTTCTCCTAGCCTTTGGTGGCTCTTGGCATTCTTTGGCATGTGGCAGCCTAATTCCAATGTCTGCCTCTGTCTTCATATTGCCTTCTTATTTGTGTGTCTGTTGTCCAGATGTCCTTCCCCATTCTCTTATAAAGACCCCAGTTATTAGGTTTAGGGCCTATCCTAAATCCAGGATATTTTCATGTTGAGATCATTAATTAATTACATCCTGCTTCCAAATAGGTCACATTCTGCAGTCTATGTGTACCTGAGTTTTAGAAGGATACTGTTCAACTCACTACATTAGTTTTAATAACAGATTACATACAGTTAAAGAGAGAATAAAAACCTTGGAGAATGGGCAAAAGAATATCCAAAATAAAGTGTAGGAAGGCAAAAAAAGGGGAACAAATAAAAATTAGGGTAAGAGATATAGATGAGAAGGTCTAACATAGTTTTTTTGTTTTGTTTTTTGTGGGTTTTTTTGAGTCTTGGAAGGAAAGGAGAGGGAAAACAGGGCACAAGAAATACTTGAAAAGACAATGGTTAATATTCTGCTAAAACTGGTGAAAGATGTCAATGCACAGATACAAGAGACCTGATAAAAGCTAATTGCAATAATTTTTTTTAGAAGTCTACATCTAGAAACATCATAGTAAAACTGTAGAAATTCAAAGACAAAGACAATAGTATAAAAGCAGCCAAAGGAAAAATGACTGATAATCTTCAAAGGCAAAACAATTAAATTGACAGTTGGCTCCTCTGTAGAAACACTAAACATGGATGAAGGTGGTCAAAAGATACAAATTTCCAGTGATATGATGATTAAGTTCTGGGAATTAACATACATAGTGACTATGTTAATATAGTGACTATAGTGACTATAGTTAATAATACTGTATTGTATATTTGAAAGTTGCTAAGAGAGTGGATCTTAAAATTCTCATCACAAAAAAAATTGTAACTAAGCAAGGTGACAGATGTTAACTAAAGTTATTGTGGTAATCATTTTGCAATATATATATGTATCAAATAATTATGTTGTACACCTTAAATTAATGTAATGGTATATGTCAATTTTATGTGATAAAACTTGGAAGAGAAGAAATAACAAAAAGCACAAAACAGTATGATCAATGCAATGAAAGGAAAATAAGAAAATAACAGCAAACTTAGATTTCTATACCCAGTGAAAATATCCTTCAAAAATGAAGATGAAATAAAGACATTTTCAGATAAACAAAAACCAAGAGAATTCATCATCAGCAGTTCTAGTTAGTATTAGACCTATTTCTTTAGTAAGAAAATACCAATTAGTGCTGTGCAGACAAGGAAAAATGATCCCAGATGGAAAGTCAGAAATGCAAGAAGGAATAAAGAGCAAGACTATTGGTAAATATGCAGGAAAATAAAAATACTGACTATATAAAGGACAACAAAGTTCTTTGCAATGTAGAGAGACATTAAAATTTGATAAATCAAGAATCCATGCTGTAATCTCTAGAATAACCACTAAAAGAATGATAAAAGCGTATATAACTTCCAAAGAGATAAAAGGAAAACAATACACTAAAGAGAAGTAATAAGTCCAAAACATTTAGTGAATGGGCTACATAATAGAATAAATATACCTGAAGAACAAATTAGTTAACTGAATATAGGTCATAAAGGCAGATAGATCAGAAAGGGGAAAAAGTTGGAAAGAATGGAAAGTAAGTTAAATGCATGAGGGTGCCTGGCTCAATGTGGCATACAAAGTAGAGGTCTGAGTCTTGGATTTGGCTCAGATCATGATCTCTGGGTTGTGAGACAGGACTCTGCACTCAGTGCAGTGTCTACTTGAGATTCTCTCTCTCCCTCTGCCCCTTCCTTCTGCTTGCATACACACGCGTGTGATCTCTCTCTCAAATAAATAATGAGTCTTAAAAAAAAAGTTAAATATATGAAAGACAAGAGTGTAAGTGTCAACACACATTTAATATGTTTCCAGGGATGAAAGAAAGGAGTAATGCTAGGGAAGAGATCTTTCAAGAAGCAATGACAATTTTCTAGAATTAAATACAGATATAATCTTTATATTGAAAGAATACCAAACAGAATGGATAATAAAAACACAACAGACAAAAACCTCTCAACTAAAAATATTGAAATGAAATAAAATAACATTAAAGAAACTTCAAGAAGGTATAACCAGATTACTTGTGAAGTAATAAAAGTCAGACCATATCAAATTTCTCTATTGGCAATACTAGATGCAAAAAGACAACAGGATAATGTGGTTAAAGTTTTGAGGGGGAAAAAAATTGAACCTCGTTTTAGCTAAATTATCATTTATATATAAAAATGAGTCAAGATATCCACAGGCATATCAGGGACTCGGAATAATTATCACACAAGATCCTCTCTGAATGTACTCAGCAAGAAATGAATGAAGGCTTTTTATTGTTGTTGTTGTTGTCTAAGCAATGATCAATGTGTTCAAATGTATTCTGAAACTAAAATTCTAAAGGATTCCAACATGATGGTTGGGCAGAAGGGGATAAACCAGAGGGACATGGGGAAAATGTGAAGGTACTTTATTTTGTTGATGAAAAGACATAAAAGAAATAGATATTGAGATAAGTTTTTAAAATTCATAAATGTACCATGATAATATAAGATGTTAATATTAGAGGAAGCTGGGTGAAGAGTACATAGGAATTCTCCATACTATATTTGCAACTCTTCTATAAATCTAAAATCATTTCAAAATAAAACTACTGAAGAAAAAATACAAAAAAATAGATGACAGAAACAAGTCTAAAATAACTGTAATTTAAAAATTTTTAAACATCAAAAGACAGAGACCCTCAATCCAATTTTAAGATATTAAAATCCAGTAATATGTTAATATGTTGTCTACAAGAACACCTGTCCAAAGGAAAAAAAAAAAAGAATATGAAAATGTTGAAGATGAAAGAGAGAAAAATATACCAGGCAAATATAGGCAACAACAGCAAAAGCCAAAGGAGTGATTGTAATACAGGACAAAACAGACCATAAGGAAAAAAATTGTAAGTGACAAAGAGAAAAATATTTACCGGTGAAAGCAACAAGATATCACTATATGAACATATATACAGCTAACAGTTATGCATTAAAATATATAAAGCAACAAGTGACAGAATTACAGGAAGAAATAATCAACAGTTATCATTGAAGATTTTAATAAATTCCTCTGTGAAATGGATACATCAAAGAAATAACAACACACTTGACCAAACAGTTTGAGAAGAATGTTACAGAATATACATTATTTATTTTTTTAAAGTAGCCTATACCCATGCCCAGCATGGACCCCAAGTTGGGGCTCAAACCCATGATTGTGAGATCAAGACCTGAGCCGAGATCGAGTCGGATGCTCAACTGAGACACGGAGGCGCCCCCAGAATATACATTATTTTAAAGCATAAATGGAAAAATCACAAAAGGTGTCTTTACCAAGCTACAAAGTAAATTTCAGTATTTCAGAAAAACAATATCACCAGATTATATTCTCTAAATAGAATGTATTAAAATGGTAGTTGGAAATATTCCATGTTTGGGAACTAAAAACAAAGCCTACACTGATGAATGGGGTGTGGCTTAAAATTTCTTGGCTTAAAAAAGGAAATGAATAGCAACTAAAACTTTATATGTTAACAGTTTTGAGCAAATTTTAACAAAGTTTAAAAATGATTCAACTCAAGAAGCTATAAAAGAGAATCATAATAGATATTTAAAGAAATGAAAATAAAGGAAGTAATACATACTGGGGCAGACATCAAAGAGAGAACAATAAAAACAGTAATAAAGATGAACCAAAAGCTGGTACTTTGGAAAGGCTAATAAGATAGACAAAAGAAACATATATTAGAATAAAAAGGAGAAAATAAGCTAAATATAATGGATATTTTAAAAAGAAAATTACAACCTACAGTTGACCCTTGAACCATATGGGAGTTAGGGGTGCCAAGCCTGACCCACCACAGTCAAAAATCTGCATATATCTTTTGACTCCCTAAAAACTTAACTACTAATACCCTACTCTTGACTGGAAGCCTTTTTGATAACATAAACAATCAATTAACACATATCATGTATGTTATATGTATTATATACTGTATTCTTACAGTATAGAAAGCTAAAGAAGGGAATGTTATTAAGAAAAGCATAAGGAAGAGAAGATATATTTACAATACTGTACTGGATTTATAAACAAAAAATCTGCACATAGGTGGGCCCATGTAGTTCAAACTCATGTTGTTCAAGGATCACTGTATATCCTAATAAATGTGAAGATATAGACAAAATAGATGTATTTCTGAAAACAAATGAAATGCTAAAATAGCATAAGATAAAACAGAACCCTTGATTAGATGAATCATCATATTTGAAAAGACGAATAATCATTAAAGAGATTGAAAAAGTAATTTAGAAATCTTACTATTTCTAAAAAGTCTCAGTCCAAACAGCATTGCAAGTGAGTTCTTCCAAAGAATAGATTATCCTATTATATATATTGTTTTAAAAAAACAGAAATAAAGTGAAATATGTCTATTCATTTTATGATATAAAATAACCTTGATAACTAAACTGATTAAAGATATCCTAAGAAGAGAAAATTATAGGCTAATTTCACTTCAGAACATAGATGGAAAACCTCTAAATAAAATATTGGCTAGGGGCACCTGGGTGGCTCAGTCGTTAAGCGTCTGCCTTTGGCTTGGGTCATGATCCCAGGGTTCTGGGATCGAGCCCTGCGTGGCGCTCCCAGCTTGGCAGGCAGCCTGCTTCTCCCTCTCCCACCCCCCTTGCTTGTGTTCCCTCTCTCCCCGTGTCTCTCTCTGTCAAATAAATAAATAAAATCTTAAAAAAAATGTTGGCTAGAAAATCCAACACTGTACTGAGAAAGAATATACAATTTACAGTTGGCATCTATCCTAGAATGTAGGGATGAGTTAATGTTAGAAAACCTATGAGTGTAATTCACTCCGTGAATGGACTAAAAGAGAAAAATTCTGGATTCAGGTACATCTTACTAGGTACAGAAACATTTAATAAAGCTCAAAATCTATTTATGATTTAAAAAAATACACATGCCTCTTAGGAGACTAGAAATAGAAGGAAACTTTAGTTAATGAAAGCTGACTCCCCAAAACTGAACCTAAACCTCATACCTAATGGAGAAACTCAAGATGCTTTTTCTTTGAGATGAGAAGGTTAGCTGTCATCCCTTCTGTTCCATATATTTTTGGAGAGCCTGAGCAATGCAGTAAGATAAGACAGAAATAAGAGGTATAGGGATAGGGGCGCCTGGGTGGCTCAGTTGGTTAAGCGGCTGCCTTCGGCTCAGGTCATGATCCTGGGGTCCTGGGATCGAGCCCCACGTCGGGCTCCCTGCTCAGCGGAGAGCCTGCTTCTCCCTCTCTGCCTGCCTCACCGCTTACTTGTGCTCTCTCTCTATCTCTCTGTCAAATAAATAAAATAAAATCTTTAAAAAAAAAAAAAGAGGTATAGGGATAGAAGGAAATGCACAAAAATATAATTATTTTCTTGATAATATAATTATCTACATTAAAAAACACAGGTGAATCAGCGGACCAACCATCGATAGAATAAGGCTGGCAGATTAAAAAAAATCAGTATGCAAATATTAATATCATTCTCCTACCCCAACAATAACCAACTAGAAAATATTTTAGTAAATAAAATAGCATTAAACTATAAAGATTCGGAAGTTGATATAGCAAAGAATGCTCAAGATCTTTATAGGGAAACTGAAGACATTCTTAAATGACATAAAAGGAGACTTATATTAATCTCCAAATCCAGGCAATTCCAATTAAAATTCTACAGGGCTTTAAGGGACTCAGCAAAGGTATTCCAAAATTGATATAGAAAAACGAAGGTCTACAAAGACTAATTTCAAAGTGAGCAGCAAATTGGTTGGGGATTCTCCTGTAATTAAGACATTTACTCAATTCAGTGATAAAAACACAAGGTGACGCTGTTGAAGAAACAAATAGAACAGTTGGCAGATTGGAGAATCCAGAAATATACCCTTGTGTATGTAAAAATTTGGTAGCTGAAAAAGGTGGCATCACAAATTAATACTGAATAATGATTTAGTAGATGGTACTGAGAAAATCAGCTCATTACATAGAAAAGATAAAGCTTGATTCCTATCTCAAATTATGCCCGAAAATAAGCTCCATAAAGAGGACTAAATATAAAGGAGGAAACTATAAAACTATAAAAGAATTTTTGTGATACTAGTGTAAGAAAGGACTTAAGATCCAAAAAATTATGGTTGATGGGGGGGGAATGAATAGATGTAACATCAGAATGAAAGATTTCTATTCAGTGAAGGAAACCAGAGACAGAGCTTCAGAATATATTTGCAAGTCTAAAATAAAACAAATAAAGAGTTAATATCTAGAATATACAGTGATGTCCAAAATCATTAAAAAATAGGAAGCCAATAACAGATTGTGAAGAGCAAATAGTCCTTAGAAAGGAAAACCTGAATGGCTAATAAGTGTATGAAGAGATGTTCAAGCTTATTCATAATTTAAAAAATGTAAGTTAAAATCAAGAGATTTTTAAAATGTCATTCTAGAAAGTCAGATATTATCAAGGGCTGTCAAGAAGAAAACCAGAACTCTCACGTACTACTGGTTAGAACATAAGTGGTACAGCCATTTTGATGAATAATCCAGCAGTACCTGGCAAAATTAAGTATTAAGCCCGAAGACCCAGTATTTCCAGAAATACACCCCAGAGTAATTTTTGCACAAGTCCATAATGAGATAGGTATAAAATATCCATCATAGAATTATCTATGTAGTAAGGATTTGGAAGGAATACAGATGTCTATCACTGGAGAAATGAGTAGGTAAATTGTGACATTTGAGATAGAAGAGACAAAACAGTAGCAATGAACTAGATTTGAAAACATAGATAAAAGAGAATGAAATTTATATCATTTATGGATATTAAAAATAGACATGCAAATTATTTTTAAGATACATGCATATCTAAATACATGGAAAATAGACCGAAAAGACATGATAGTGTACCATATACCAAGAATTATGATTTTCTCAATTCTGAAAACCCGAGGTTAAAAAGACTCGTTGAACTAAGTAAACTGGGAATTCAGAAAGGTTAAGTGAGAAGGTCTCAATTCAAGGCCAACTGAAGAATGCAGATCCCCTGTTCAAGATCTTTCAACTTGATCATACTCCTCTCTGCTAAGAAGCTGCAAAAGACATCTTTAAGATGGCAACCTCTGTCCTAGAGTTCAGGTATTTATCCTCAGAAGTAGAATCCTACGTGCCAATTGTTTCCTGGTTTTTATTTATTAAAAGTTTTTTTTTTTTTTAAATTGGCTCCATGCCCAGTGTGGGGCTTGAACTCATGACCCTGAGATCAAGAGTTGCATGCTCTACCAACTAAGCCAACCAGGTTTTTAATTGTGGAAGATGACTACCATAATTCTGAGATATGATAATCTGTAAATGTAATTATTCTACTTGCTTTATGGGCATTCAAGTATATAAGCAAATGTGAACTTTCAGATAAAATAATTTCTGGATAAGGTATATTGTTCCATTGACAATGGTTTGAGATTACTCAAATACCAACCCTTGTCACAGTGTTGTTTATATTTGAACAAGTTCTTTGGAGACAAATCCAAACATTTCAAGAATTCATGATTTTGGTGACATTAACATCCAGCTATACTCCTATCCCAAGATATAATGAAAATTGATACGCTGAAAGGGCTTTTTTTTTTTTTACATATATTACCAATACATTCTTCATAAACACTAGAAAGGTTTGACAGCTTTTGTAGGGACATAATTTGAGACAATTTCATAGATAATAGGTATCAAAGAGAAAATTTAAATTAAATGCTTATATAGTGATGGAAAGGGGAAAATGGGTTTTAAATATCTTATAAGGAAGAGACATTTTGTAAGAAGTCTGCTTGTTCTTTTCAAAATTTCCTAAGTTCTCCTGCTTAACATTCAGAAGATGTAAAAAATAGACTTTTTCTAAACCTTCAATTTATAAAAAATAAAGGACAGTGATTGTTTAAAGAAGTTCCTCACAGTTCCTCCAGAAGAGCTGGAACATGGCCATCACACATTAGCCTCTCCAAAGACCATCTTGCTAAATCCTAGGGCCTTCTCACCCCTTATATTTAACCTCTCAGCAACATTCACAGTTGATCAGTTTTAAAATAACCTAGCTTCTGTGATACTATTTATTTCCAAGTTTCTAGTCCACTCTAGTGTCTTTGGCTCACTCTGCCTCTTTTGCTAATTCAAAATTAGGCTTTCCTAGTTTTCCCATTTTATTTAATAATACACCTGTCTACCAGTTGCTCAGTAAGAAACTAGGAACCTTGTTCTCTTTCCTTTACAAATCTCAATTCCAATTCAGAAGCAAGTCTTGTTGGCCTGTCCTGATTCTGTGTACTTCTTTCCAAGTCCTAATCTAAAAGCCTCTAGTACCTATCATAGACTTCTGCAATGGGTTCTTACTTCTGCCTGGTCACACTATTATCTCATATTAATAATTTCTCCACACAATAGCCAGAATCATCTTTTAAAATACTTTATCAGAATTTAAATTTCCAATGGTTTCCAATTGTCTTTAGAAATCTCAACCTAGGGCGCCTGGGTGGCTCAGTTGGTTAAGCGACTGCCTTCGGCTCATGTCATGATCCCGGAGTCCTAGGATTGAGTCCCACATCAGGCTTCCGGCTCGGCGGGGAGCCTGCTTCTCCCTCTGACCCTCTCCCCTCTCGTGCTGTTTCTCTCTCTCTCTCAAATAAATAAAATCTTAAAAAAAAATCAAATAAAAAAATCTTAAAAAAAAAAAGAAATCTCAACCCATTATTGAAAAACATAAGGCTACCCATAATCTAGTCCCTGACCACCTTTCCCATCTGAACAGCATACTCTACCTTGCCTGAATTTGATATACCCATTCTACCTCAGATGGACTTAATGTCTGACTGGACTACTCTTTCTTTAGCTCCTTTTCCTCATTCATGTGTGAAGTCAACTGTCACATACTCAGAGGTGCCTCTCCCACCTTCATTTATTGTTTGACAGAATTTTTCTCTATCAAAAATTATCTTATCTACCTCTTCCCATAGCACTAAGCTCTTTTAGCACAGGGATAATTTGTGCCTTATGGTATTCTTCAATTTTAGGACATAGCACATAGTCCCTAGGACTTGGCAGGCATACAATACCTGTTAAATAAAGATAAAGGGGTTAGGGAAAGTCTTTTAGTATTCTAGCACTTTCAGATTTCTTTCCTAACTGCCTCTTGGTGAAGACAACAATAAGGGGGAAAGACCAGGTTTTAAATATCAATCCTACCCTATCCAATAAAGTACATCTGTCTGTATTTCTATGTTTGTTCAGAAGTCACTTTTGACAGGTCCAAGATAGGTAACCCTTCTTTGGTTGAAGGCCAGTAACCTACAGTGGATTAATTATACAAAAAAACTTAAAAGAGGTTTCTACAGGCACGCCTGGGTGGCTCAGTCAGTTAAGTGTCTACCTTCAGCTCAGAATCGAGCCTGGCATCAGGCTCCCCGTTCAGCAGGGAGTCTGCTCTCCCTCTGCCCCTCCCCCTGCTCATGCTCTCTCTCTCTCAAATAAATAAAATCTTCAAAAAAATAGGTTTCTAGAAAGAAAACTATAAGCCTCCATTCATTACTCTAAAAATTGAGCTGGAACCATAAAACCTTTTTTTTTTTTTTTTTTAAAGTAGGTTCCACTCTGGGTGGGGGTTTGAACTCATGACCCTGAGATCAAGACCTGAGCTGAGATCAAGAGTCAGACTCTTAACCAACTGAGCCACCCAGGCGCCCTGGACCATAAAACTATTAAGTAAACAAAAATACAACTCAGGATGTTTGATGTATATATTGCTTAGGTAGTTCCTTCCTGGGCTAATTCTATCAACATACCAACTACCACTGCTGTTGGAAATGTAGCCCAAAGAGAAGTACTTCATGGGCCTAACTCCTTTCCTCGACTCCCACAACTTAGAAGGCCAAAGGACATTGGTTTTATAAATTTACATTGGAACCTTGGCCACAAGTCTTAGCCTGGAAGTTCTTTTGACTTTCAAAAGCTGTCTGATTTCCTTATCATATTTTGAGATTAGGGTTGGCCCATTCCCCCAGGTTGAAGATTACACCCTGAGACCATTATTTTTTCGATACATAATAAATTCACAAGTTTTTTTTTTTTTTTTGAAGATTTTATTTATTTGACAGACTCAGCGAGAGAGGGAACACAGGCAGGGGGAGTGGTAGAGGGAGAAGCAGGCTTCCCGCCGAGCAGGGAGCCCAATGCGGGGCTACATCCCAGGACCCTGGGATCACGATCTGAGCTGAAGTCAGAGGCTTAACAACTGAGCCACCCAAGCGCCCCTCACAAGTGTATTCTTAGATGTTGCAGGCCTAAAGGGTTCATTTTAAAGCACCACAACAAGGATTTGGGAGAGTACATTTTTCCTCCACTTCCTTCCTGGCTTAATTTCCTGCTTCGAAATGTTTAATTTTATACTGAAGGAGTAATTCCTGAGACATTTGTTTGCAACATGAATTGTTCCAGGATAGATCATTAAACAGGGTTCAGGAGAGGTCAGCTCCTCCATGACTGCTTCAAAGAACAAGAAGGTAATCTTAAAAGTGGAAAATATTTAAACCCTGAATTTCAGACAAAGTGAGCAAGATTTTCAGTACTATTTTCGGAGAAATATTCTTAAAACACTTAGAGATTTCAGAGAAGTATACATTATTTACTCAAATATATATATTGTTTGAAGCCACTGTGTCTTGTGCTGAGACTGATATTTACACAGTAAATATTTAAGAGGTAGAATATGTAACTTTTATTACCAATAAAGAATGTGTATTTCCAGTCAAAAATCCTTGAGTACTTAGTCTTAAAGCATCTTGCGACCCATCCTGCACATAATAGTCGATTCTCAGTATTAACTTGTGGGACTTCTAATTACAGCTAGACATCCTCTGGCACACTTCTAGTAACTTGTTTTCTACCACCTAGTTAGTATGAGCTCAAGGAATTTGTCATTTATAATGCTAGTTAAGAACTAGTTAAAACACGGGCACCTGGATGGCTCAGTTAAGTGTCTGCCTTTGGCTCAGGTTATGATCCCAGGGTCCTGGGATGGAGCCCCACATTAGGCTCTCTGCTCAGCGGGAAGCCTGTTTCTCCCTCTCCACCCCCAACCCCAATCCCTGCTCATGCTCGCTTTCTCTCAAATAAAATCTTAAAAAAAAAGAACAGAGAAGACTTGTAATGCAACCAACTATGTAATGTGTCAAAACCAAACGATTTTGCATTTTCCATAACATGTAAGCATGTAAGAACTTTTGACAACCTTAATGGGATGATTAAAACTTCCAGATTACTTTTATAATGTCTAAATTCATGTTAAGGTAATGTCCAATAAAACCTTTATCAATTGATTTTAAAATGCCCTTTTTCAGAAATTAAAAAAAAAAAACCCAACTACCTAATTCTTCTAGATTATTTTGTAACCTTGGACACTGACTTCCATGAGAAACATTCATGACAAAGAAGTTATTGGTACAGTGGCAATTCTTTTCATGGTGTATGTTTGGGTAAGAAATGATAAAGTAATGGAAACTGGAAAAAAAATCATCGTGATGGATTGGGAGATTTTGTATTCCCACTTACATATACACTCACAAGTGTAAGCGTACACACACACACACACACATACTGGCCAGCCATTAATGTGGATATCATGACCAAGGTTTAAATTTAAAAACCTGACCAAGAGGGGGCGCCTGGGTGGCTGTTGGTTGAGCGACTGCCTTCGGCTCAGGTCATGATCCTGGAGTCCCGGGATTGAGTCCTGCATCGGGCTCCCTGCTCAGCGGGGAGTCTGCTTCTCCCTCTGACCCTTCCCCCTCTCATGTGCTCTCTTTCTCGCTCTCAAATAAATAAAATCTTAAAAAAAAACTGATGAATCAGACCTCTACCTCTGAAACTATAATACATTATACGTTAATTGAATTTAAATAAAAAATTAAAAAAAAAACCTGACCAAGAGGAAATAAAGTTGTCTCCAGTAGAAAGTATCTAAGAAATTATTCTTTTCTTGCCTATCACAGGGTTTTATTGTACAGCTGGCATCTACCTTTGATGCCATACGATTTGACAGCATTTTTAATTATTCCAGGTTTAAAAGAACATGACCCTAAAAGAAGCAAAACTTTAGAGGACCACACATTTGTTTCTTTTGAGACATTACCTAAATTAATCTTCTCAAGATTCAAAAGCAGATTGATACTGAATTTTAGCTTTTTGAGAAATACTCAGAATCAATGATTTAGAACCACTGACAGTTTTGTGGTGCTTAGCTTCAGAAACCTTAAATTCTCCAAATGACATTACTGTTCTAACTTACCTTGAAATTCCCAAAGTGAAACCTTTTCAAATCTCATTGAATGATTAAAAGAGAAGTAAACACAATTTTTAAATCATTGGTTAATCCATTCTATTAAGGGCACATGCTAGCTAGAAGATACAGTAAAATCTAATAATCTTGAATTAATAGAACCTGATATACTTGCATTCAAAAAGTTAAGAATCTCTGATGTCTACATTAAGGAAGTTCTTAGGATTCCTACTTGTAATTCTATCAAAATATAAGATGCTCTTGTTATATGTGTGCAGAGGAACCTAATGCAAACACAAGTAAAACCTCCAAAAAAATAAAGGTTTGGTTTTGGTCACACAAATGAAGACCAAAGTCCTTGAGCTTCAAGTTCTGAGACCTGACACCCAGTGTCTTATTCTAAGTACTTGGACAATATTCACTAACTCTTTGAAACCAAATAGCTAAAAGTCAATTCCTTCTGTATTTTGCTAAAGTATCTCAGTTTTTCAAAAGGGTATTTTGTAAATCCCATATAAAGAATGAAACTCCTAGCTTTACTAGTTTTTTAAGCACAAGTTTCAATTTAAAGACCTGAATCAAATGAAAACTTTTCAGATTTAATTAAATATAAATAATTAAAATATTTTAAAAACAAGTTATTTTTAAAAAGGTATCTTGGTAAGTAAATAAAAGTGGTTATCTCTGAGTCCCTTAAAAAAGGTTAAGACGGACTCCACTAGGCAAATATATTTTTATCTTATGACTAAACTTCATGTACTGATTAGATACCCTCACCCCCATCCCCACCCCAAAAGTTTACTTACCTGTATTTACTGAAGAATTATAAAGACTACTGATTAAAAAATTTAAAAAAATTAGATATTTTAAATATCAAGAAAAGTTGTTTTTTGTCTGTCACAAACCATTATCTTATAAGGTAATAAAAAAGTACTATGCCCCCCACAGTGTAGCCCATTTAAAACAAGCTTCACTAAAACTATTCCCCAATGGGAAATCAGATCCTCCATAGTCTTGAAGGACACATTATCAATCTTTAAAGGGACTCATGTAATGAAAACAATTCTTAGCACATACATACTCATCTCATCTTAAAAAAAAAAAAAAAAGTTATGTTAGGGGTGCCTGGCTGGTTCAGTTGGTAGAGCATGCAAATCTTGATCTCAAAGGTCATGATTTCTAGCCCCACAATGGGCCTAGAGATTACTTAAAAAAAAAATAAAATAAAATAAAAATAACGTTAAGAGCTAGAATGAGTAGTGGAAATCCAACTCTTATAGCAGACATTTATCTATTACCCTCAAATAGCAGCTGAGTTTGCTGTGGAGTGAGTTTTTCCAGGTTTGGGGTAAAAGAAAAAAGAGATAAAACACATCACAATATGATGTACACTATTTGGTACTATAGTTTTCACAGAAGGAAAGATTTAATCAGTAATTCAAAATGCTAAGAATTTGCCAATTATCTTTTTACTTCCCTTAAATTTAGTTATATTTTGATAAGCATTCTCAAAAAAGGATTTCAACTCTGTAAGATGCACAGGAACACAGAACATGTTTAATGGGAAAAAATAAAAATAGCTTTAAGTTAACCAGACTGTTAAGATGTATCAAAAACCTGTGTCCTAAAACAAATGTGGCAAATAACTTTAAAAAAAGAACTTATATTTAGGGAATAGTAAACAAAGCCTATATGATACATACAATTACATTAAATTAAAGATTATGGTATAACTTTGGATATTGTTATATGCTTAGCCCAGTTTCCTAAAGAATAGTAAGTGCACGCTTTCCCTCTAGAAACTGCAAGATGCACTACTTCCATGGGGCAAAGATATCACAGGTGAACTGGACATTGTGAAGGTTGGAATGTAAAGGTTAAATCACATCATCCAAATCCTTTAAATTCTAATTCCATCAACTCAGAGTTAAGCAGGGCCTTTTCCCACAGTTATCACATGCATACATATTTGAATACAGGCACAGAAACTTGTCATTTTTATTTGGGTAACAAAGGGTCTCCAATTTATACTGAAAAATAAGTCCTAATTATTATCACTCCTGTAAAAAAAATGTAGCACATTTTTCACAAATGATTTATGTAAAAGAGAAGAAAATACACATAATTATATAATATCTTAAACTTTTTTATTCCCTACCAGAGACATTTTGTCTTCCGTTTTCTTTCAGTTTTCTACAATTTCCAAGTTGCACCTGTATTTAATACTGCTTTAATCTGCTAAAGACATTAACTGATTGCTTTCCTAAATCTAAGGATTATATAGTTTTAGTATAAATATATATCACATATTTTTGTAAAATTTTGACAAAACCGAATAAGCATGCCTTGTTTTAAGTCCATGCTCCTTCCACTGTTTATAAAATCTGATTTAATGATCAAAAATTCTTGGTTGTCATTCTTCAGTTACAACAGTCTTCCTTCTGAACTGCCACTCACTTCTTTTTACATAATAACAAGCAATAGAAAAACCAAAGAAATTATCTTAATCTTAGTTCTTCCTTTTGACACTATAAAATAATGTGATTTTTTTTTTTTTAAAATGAAACAAATACATCCAAAACTCAATACATTCAAATGAGCTGTGTCTCCTTTAAGGTGGTCACCTTGGAAGGCCACAGTTCATTATCCTAACTATGCTACCACTGCTCAAAATACCTTTCAAACTCTTTTGGGATCGCCTTCAAAGCCAGCTGCATATTTTCTACTATTACCTCAAAGATAGATTAATTTTTGGAAACTGTCCAAAGTCATTTGGTGCCAAGTGATGGTAACCATAA
This sequence comes from Zalophus californianus, assembly GCF_009762305.2. Lineage (NCBI taxonomy): Eukaryota > Metazoa > Chordata > Mammalia > Carnivora > Otariidae > Zalophus > Zalophus californianus. The sequence continues at coordinate 90,549,029 of NC_045600.1, forward strand.
AAAAAAAAAAAAATCAAGCTTGATATCATTTGGTGCCAAGTGATGGTAACCATAAAAAAAAATCAAGCTTGATAATACTTTCTTAAACAATGTGTGTCATAAACTTAATCGTGTGTATGACTTAAATTAGCTTTGGATGCAATTCTAAAAGAGCAAAACCCAAGAGGTTTTGAGCAATGGTAGATTGCTGGAATTAGGAAATAATTTTCCAGCATGATCACTATACAGGGTAACATTCATTTAGCTGTCTATGTTCTGGCATATTTGTTTAAAGTGAACATTCTGAGAGTTAGTATTTTTAAAAAGGAATTATCATTCTTAGAAAAAAAAACTTTATTCCTTTAAAGCATCACGTTAAAGTACGTACTATGCAAGTGTTTTGTTAGAAACTAGTTCTCCTTACTTTATCAATAAAGACTACTTTAAAAAACTTGAAAGCAAATAACCAACTTATTTGCTCCCATGCTTTTTAAAATCATTAACCGAAGATAAAATAATTTGAAATTTCTAAGGTACTAAAAAACAAAACGAAAACCCCAAATGTAATAAAAACACATCAAGAACCAAACTACAATTTCTGAGCTGCACTGTTTATTTTGCTGCTTGAAACCTAAGTGACAGTATGCCACTATAATTATGGGGTTTCATCTAAACCTTTACTACACTGCAGGTACAGAAATATACGGACACATTTTTGGAGAATTGACATTTTGCAAAATGCAGCAAACATTTCAATTTATACATGAGAAAAGGAAGTGTTCAAAAGGGTATGCATTTCAAGTTATTGCAGGTTATTTGTGAGAGAATTTCTGCAGGTAAAACATGTTTAAATTTAACCAACAGTAACATGTCAGTGTATTTAAAATCATGACAAAAATCTTCTCTCTGGTCATGTTGCCCATGACAAATTACTATGATGTTGTATGTTTAGGGCAAGATGTCAATACAGCATAAATCCCATGGCATTTTGGTTTTCTTCTGGAGATTAAAGCTGTTTTTCTTGGGATAAATGCAGCAGCAAAACACAAACCAGTTGATCAAAAAAAGCACTTCTGCCATAACTCCAATAATTTTCAGGACACATCAACCGACAGTAGTTTTGCCATTCCCAGTTCTTTTAAGGATTACATCTCTGCACTGTTGCATTAAGTACGTCTGTGAAAGCTTGTTCTCCGTTAAGCCAGTTTGCTGACTACAGCCTGGTTGAGAGAATTTAATTGGTTGGTCCATTTATCTAGTGCAGTATATCGGGCACCACCCCTCTTCTGATGATCCAATTCAAGGAGTTGGTTGACTTGATCAATTCGGCCATGAATAGTGCTAGAAATAAATAAATAAAAGACACGTCTACAAACCATTTTCACTGAGTGTAACTTTTAGACTAATGTTTCAAAAAATATTTACAGTATCAATAAATGCAAAAGAAGAAACTGCTGCCTCCACTAAGCGACCAAATTCAGGATTACTTATTTCATTCATTGCCTTATTAAAACTCTACACAGAAACTGGATTTCAGCTACCTTTTATCAGTTTCACTAAAAGAATCAACAGGCACAGACTTACCTGATTAATCAAGAGCAAATAAGCTTGTGAAGCTTTAAATACCATACTGCTTTTAAGAAAAATGTAATTTCAAAACTATTATATATCATGCCTTATACTTTAAAAACATAAAAAAATACTATTCATTAAATAATTCTCTAGCTGGATAGGTCACATACAGAATGAGAAATCTTTCTGAAAACCATTTACAACTTTTTCAGAAATCAAGGGCTTAATATGTTCACTCATTCACAAAAAGCCACCATGCATATATATATGTATCTCTTTTAATAGAAAATTATAGCCAGAGGATGCTTTTTGTGAAAAATCAAGAATTCCACTGCTACCTTTGTTCCCATTATTCAAACGTTATGGTCCTAAACATTTTGTGATGAACGGTCAAGTACTTACTTATCCAATATGCACTGCACCAGCAAGCTCTCCACATCAGCTACATCTATGTTTAACTCCTAAGACAAAAGACTCATTATAATTCTAGTAATTAACTTCTTTAAAGACTTTATGATAATGAGTAATTATTCTGATTTTAAATTCATTCCCACCACTTAAATTTAGTGAAAAGAAAATTTAATACAAACTTCATTATCACTTCAAAATATTTCTGAGAACATAGGTCTGACCAAATTTAACTTCGTAATTTTTAAAGTATATTCTTTTTTTCTTTTTAAGATTTTATTTATTTATTTGACACAGAGAGAGAGAGAGAGAGAGAGAGAGACAGTGAGAGCGGGAACACAAGCAGGGTGAGTGGGAGAGGGAGAAGTGGGCTTCCCGCTGAGCAGGGAGCCCGATGCGTGGCTCGATCCCAGGACCCTAGGACCATGACCTGAGCTGAAGGCAGACACACTTAACGACTGAGCCATCCAGGTGCCCCTTTAAAGTATATTCCTACCACAATTTTATTGTGGTTGGGTTAAAAACTACATCAATTATATATTTTAGCCACTACTCTGTCCTCTATAATGTTCTTTGAGGCTGAAGGAATCTTTAAAAAGAAATGTAACGAATCCTTATTTCTCTTTACTGTTAATTTATGCGAAGAAAACACAGAATAATTTGCATTAAAAGGAAAGCCCTAACGTATGCTGTATTTTGAAAAGGTAGTATAAAAATGTTACCAAAATAATTTTTAAATACACTGCATTTATAACTACAAATTATAAATACTAAGATCTATGAATATAAGTACCTTAGAAATAAAAGGAATATGTATTCTTGTGTAAGGCTTAATTAATTTTATGAGCACTTGTGTTCTGATGTTTCGCAAAAGCTCTGAAAGAAAAGATAAAAATGAAAATAAATTTAACAGTTTGTATATCTGCATGAAACGTTATGCACTTCTAAATCACATTAATTAACTATATCAATTATTTTCTCACAATCTTTCTGCCTGGCAAGGACATAACATATTTGGTTTTTTTGGTTTGTTTTTAAGTAAGCTCTATGCCCAACATGGGGCTCGAACTCATCACCCCAAGATCAAGAGTAACATGCTCTACTGACTGAGCTAGCCAGGTGCCCCAGACATGAGGTATCTGGATCTAAAAATGTTTGGGTCCAACAGACGCACAGTAAGATTAGAGGCTGCTGATCATAATTTTTTCTTGTTCCCACCTCCCTGATTTTGCTTATGTTGTGATGCTACCTAAAATATCCTCTTGCCTTCTCAATAATACTCCACACTGCTCACCATCTCCTCTATAGCTAACATCTTTCAAGAAGCTCTGAATCATGCCAGTCAAGTCCCTTATTTTATGCTCTCAAAATCTAGAGTATTATATTTTATACATTGATCTTGCAATTTTCTCCAATTTCTTCACAGACAAGCGTCTTATAAAAAACAACAACAAAAAAAACTAGACTGGAGTTCATGCATAAGGCTTCTAAATTTTTCTATATCCATCATTCTAGCTTCATACAAGAACTTTTAAAATGTCTGCTGAATGAAAGAGAAAGGAAGGCGGGGAAAGAAGAACATTACTTCCAAAGTATTCTTCAGATATTCCTGATGCATCTGGAATTTAAGTATTTGAATGAGTTGTTCCAAATGGTCATTTAAAAACCCTCAAATAGTTCCATAAACAGGTGGGAACACTGGAGGTACAAAAGAGGCCCCAGAAAAAGGAATGATTTTTGTCTTTGTTAATCCAACAGAACTTATTAAAAATCTCATACACTCACTGGTACAACATTAGCCACCCTTCAACGTAATGCATCTCTGCATCATCTAGAGCAGACTATTTTTAAAGTTTTTGTTACTTGTCCAAAATCCTAAAAATTAACTTTGAACCAAAGTATCAATAATAAACACACAATATCAAAATTAGAATAAAAAGGTAAAAGAGATAGACAGCCACCTTAAATGAAATGGACATCATATAAGAATTCATGATAATAAATAGCAGGAAACTGGTGAATGATTTCTTTAAAACAGCTTTATAGTCTCAAATAATATCCTACTCCATGAAAGCATTTAGAAACATTTCTATACTTGGCAATACACAGAGGAAAACTGATTTAATTCCACGCAGCTCCATTCAGAAGCACTGCTTGAGGTAGCACAGAAGGTAACTGAATTCAGTCAGCAGAAAGAGTATACCTTCAATGTGTTCCCTAATGAAAGGGTCATCCATGATGTTGCTGTGATTTGTTTTCAGAATCTTTTCAAATTCAGTGATGTCATTATTCTGATAGGCACTAAAAGAAAAAGTATAAATCTTGTCAAACATGAAGAAGTCATGTATTAACTCAGATAATCCAAAATGCCTGTTTCTCAATTTTTATATGCAATAATCTAAGTTACATTATAGTTTCTGTTGTAGAAATCAGAGTTAAACACACACATCCTTCTGCAAATAAAATTAATTTCTTTTTTAATGCTTGTGGTTTTACAAAGATTAAATAAATCTTCCATTGGGGTCATATACTTTATTTATATATATATAGTTCATTAAAATCTTCTCAAAATCTTAACATTGTTAAAAACTGACAAATATAAAAACTGTTTATTGCTTGCTACTTTCAAATTAAATTGGGCATTTATCATTTAATCCCTAAGAAATGAGGTTTCATGCATACTACTATATGGAGGAGTATGGCCTTGTCTTTGAAATAAGACACTACATTCTCTCTGATGATTATTCAGAAATGCAGCTTCCTAATTTTTATCTTCTAGAAAGCTACCAGCAACTGCTAAAACTCTGCAAAGGAACATCTGATTCTAAATTTTCTCTAGCCTTAAAATTCCACTGAGTTATATAGCAAAAATATCAGTGGCACGTAATTAGTGCCAAATGGGACACACACACAAAGGAGAGAGTGATGGACCCTGCTGCAGAAGGCCAAAGGCTGATTTATGTTCGTAATTCTCTGAGGTGTCTAGTATCTACTCTTAAAATAACTCTGTAGGGCACTATGGGGATTGCTAAAGGTGCTGAGAAGGAAGAAGCCAACCTTCTGGATATGGCACCACTGTCTGCTTTATATGTAAGACATATCATCAGCCATTCTGCACGCCCTCTGCTGTGCTTCCATCTGTTGGGTCGCAATGTAACTTCATGTTAGGGGCAGGTGATTCAAGTGCTTCAACAGGAATTATTTTCCTCTAGTCTGCTGGCAACTGACTAGGAAGATAAAATTAGGAAGCATTACTTTCTCACCTACCCCAAATACATCACTGCAAAATATACTACAGGAGGATATATTCAAGTAGTGAAACACATGCACATGTGTATATTTTAACCAAGAGACATTCTTCCACTATTTAAGTGACTTAAAAAAAATCTTATACAAAATGTGGGACAGCACAGGCCACTTGCCTGGATCAAAATTTATCATTAAAATAAACTGAGTTCCAATATACACTTGATCTTAGCCAAAAGGCCGAGAAGCGATAAAACTGAGTTCCAATATAGAGGTTTCACTGGACTAAATTGTATGAAATAGTAAATATATAAATATAGCTATTACCTTTTTACAGGTCTGATAAATCAGCCCTTTAATCCATTTTAATGTATTTAACCAATTTAATTTAGATGAAATATTAATGTCTAGGGCAAACTCTCCCTCAATTTTTAAGAGTTTTAAAAGTTTAAACTGTTGCTTAACAATTTAACTTTATAAACATTTTTCTAAAGTATTATGAAGTGAATCTCTAGCTAAATCATCTTTCAGTTAATGCGGCCAAATGCTGAGTAATAAACCATTTGAAATAAAGATGGAGAAATCTCCTTTCATAACTAAAATCAACTTAATTCAACAAATACATACTAGAATAAAGAAATAAATAAAAGAAAATGATATTGTTTTAAAAGTAGGTTCCATGCCTAGCATGGAGCCCAACACAAGGCCTGAACTTGACCCTGAGATCAAGACCTGAGCCAAAATCAGGAACTGGACCTTTAACCAACTGAGCCACCCAAGTGCACGAAAGAAATTGATTTTTTCATGTTGCAATTTAGAGTTCTTATCTCCTAACTAGTCCTAGTCCCTTTAAAATAAATTTATTTTTACAGCTAAAATTGAAGTTTCCTTAAACAAACCTAGTAATTTGTAAAACCTATAGCCAGATAAAAACAAAGTAAATGAGGACATTTTTCATAGGAACCCAAACAATATCATGTAATAAGCTATTTTCTCCAAGTACATAAAAGACTATTAAAAGAATGTCTTACCACTTCCATTATCTACATACATATGCAAAAAACCCCACCCTACTCTATGTCCCTAATATTCTTCCTGCCTTGGTAAACTCAGCTGCACAATCTAAAACAAAAGACTTTTAGAAACCTAGGCTCCAATAATTCCCAGCCCAGAGAAAAATTTTTCTTGCTCACTGATTTCTTTTGCAAAAGTAGGCCTCCTTTACTAGGCTTTTCGCTTTATCTTCTACATTTTATTTAATATTAATTGATCATAGCAGGTTTTTCAGTTGCTAACAATCATACTGTGGAAGTCATCAATATATCCTTGGGTTTCTTACCAGTATGACCCCTCTGCTCCTCACCCCAGAAAATTTATCTGAGGTAAACCTTTTTTAAATGATTTTTTAAATCTTGTCAATTGAGAAAATATGTGAGGACATTGTCTTGTTGAAAATTTTTGATTTATGTGGACCAATTCATAATTTCTTTTTGGATTAAGGCAGGTAGAAACAGCAAACACTGTGAAATTGTTTTAAAATATCTACAATCAGTTTTCTACTGAAAAATAACACAGACACAAACATGTAGATAGTAAGAAAAAAAAAAAGCCAATACTATACTATATAAAACAATACTATATAAAATCTTGTGATTAACAGAAACAGAATAAATGACTTCAAAAGATAAAAATTTCACAAACTTTGGAATATTTCAAAATGAAATGTAAGAGAGTAAATTTGGAATATTAACTAAATTCTCAAAATTTCTCTCTCTTTCCCCTCTAATTCACTGCTTTAAGGAAATTTACCTTAACTGAAATATAAAATCTTACCTTACTAAATTCGTCATTGCTAGAATTTCTGGATCATTTTTGTATGGTTTGGCCTAAGCACAGTAAGAAAAAAAGAAAGAAAGAAAGAAAAATTATGCTATATGTACAAATAAAGAATAACATTTACTTCCAGAAAAGATAGCTGACAGAAATGAACACACACATACCTCCTGTGAGTCAAATGGATTTATTCCCGATTTCATTAGCATATTTGCTAAAACCAAATATTTTAAGCAAGTGGTTCGTCTTGGACTTCCCGATTCATCATAATTCTTGAAGGCTTCAAAAAAATCAGTGTGTGCCTTTTCAAATTCACCTTCTCTCAAGTGCATTTTACCACCACATTCTATAAAGAATAAAACAGGATAAAAGGGCATTTGCAGTTCTGTAGTAAGATTGAGCACTTTGTAAAAATCAAATGAAAACTATGATAGTGGCTTTCCAGTCTTTTAATTCTACAGCCTGAATAGTACTAGCCCCAAGGTACTCGATTTAATTCTTTTTGGGGGGCGGCGGGGTGGAGAGGAGAAAGGGGGAGGGGAGAGGGAAAGGGAGAGAGAGAATCTCAAGCAGGCTCCACGCTCAGCATGGATCCAGATGCAGGGCTTAATCTCACAACCCTGAGATCATGACCTGAGCTGAAATCAAAGAGTCAGACGCTTAACCAACTAAGCCACACAGGTGCCTCAGTACTCACTTTAATTCTAAAAAGCAAGTTCTTCATTATAAACATCAAACAAGCATTTGCAAATCTTTATTCTCAGTTGAGGCAGGAAAGAATTTTATGTATATCATCATAATTCAAGAACAGAAGTTCTTTTTCCCCCCTCTCAACTCCCCCAGTCTTGAGAGTAGAACTTCTGATGGTAAATTTTCTATTGAAGTATAGTTCACTGATGTAAAATTTTACAAGACAAAAAATTCAATTTCTAATTCTAATTTCTTTCTAAGACTAGATCATTTCACTGATTTTACTACTTTACCATTTGTTTTCACTAAAACAGAAACAACCTTCAGAGTCATTCAATCATATACAATGACACCCTGGTATCTTCCCATGACACTGCCCACACTTCTCCTAACAAAACTTGCCTCTGATGACTCCCATGATCAGTGGATGAGGGATGGCAGACTTGATGTGAAGTGACTGTTCATAGAGTGCTTTAAGTTTTTTGTTATTCTTCTGTGCTGTGTACATTTGAATTTCCAAAGCGTATATTTCTAATAACTGTGTACCTTTTTTCAGGTCATCTTCTCCATCATCAGTCTAAGAAAGCAAAGAACTTTAGTTAAAATAGAATTCACAGTCAACCTACTAATTTTTATTTGAATTAGCCTGAGATCCTTATGTTTATAATACTAATTCTGTGTGAAAATGTACTACAAATTTTAATTAAGATCTAGAACATTAAGAACACTACCTTTAATAGCCAAAAAGGAATACACACATCCTTTGTACTTTCTAGTCATTCAATAAGGAAAAAGTGACTAGAAGTATTTTATAATGTATAAAATGTTATAATGTTTGTTTCTATCTAGGAGATTCTTTATGGGCTTCCCCAAATCTTCACAACCACTTTATATCCACTGATTTGATCAAAAAGCACTTCCAGGTGCCTTCCTAGTGCCAGGCACTGGGTCTACCTTGGAGAAATACACAGTTAAATAAGCTAATGTTCCTGGCCCCCAAAAGTTCACAGTTTAGAAGATTAATCTGTCAATAGATAAATTACAACATAAATAATGATTCTATTTGAAGCATGAACCAAGTGCCCAAAGAATGGAAGAGAGAGTGACTAACTTTGCTGATGGATGTAAAAGGAATAACAAAGGTGGTAAGGTTTGAGTTCAACTTTGAAAAATAACCAATAGCCTACAAAATACAGGTCGTGAAAAAGAGCATACGGGCAACAGTCAGATAATCATAAATATCAAGTCCTTACACAAAGCCAAAATTTATTACTTATTTGGTCTTCCAACAGAATTGTTTAGTCATTCACTAATCAATCACAACCACAGTAAAATATGATATGTAAGACACAATTTGTACACCTAGATTATCATATGTCTCTGCTATAAGGTTATTTGCAATCAGATAGAATTTTCTTATGTTCCAAAATAAACTGAGCAAAACCTTCACCAGAGGGCTTTTTCGTATTCCGTATATAAACGCTTAAAGACCCTCTTCCATTCAGAAATGGCTTCTCTATCATTTCCACTTCACATGGAACTGAGCTCACAGTTGTTTACACATCAGACTAAGCTCTTCTAAGAATGTTTAGATAAGAAACAAATCATAACTAATGTGCTTTATGAAGCAAAACTATTATGAGTTTTTTTTAAGATTTTATTTATTTATTTGAGACAGAGAGAGAACATGAGTGGGGGGGGGAGAGGAAGAGGGAGAAATAAGACTCCCCACTGAGCAGGAGTCTGATGCCGGGCTCGATCCCAGGACCCCAGGATCATGACCTGAGCCAAAGGCAGAAGCTTAACCAACTGAGTCACCCAGGTGCCCCGAAGCAAAACTATTATGAAATAAAAACATTTTCTTTCGTAAAAAACCTAAAAAAAAAAAAAAAAACCCTAAAAAAAAGTTAAATGTAAATACATGCAGGTAATTAATTTATTTTTTTACTTTTTAAAGATTTTTTTATTTATTCATTTGAGACACAGAGATAGAGAGAGAGAGAAGGAGAGAGAGAGAGCATGAGCAGGGGAGAGGCAGAGGCAGAGGGAGAAGCAAGCTCCCCAATGAGCCAGGAGCCCAATGTGGGGCTCGATCCCAGCACCCTGGGATCATGACCTGAGCTAAAGGCAGACGCTTAACCATCTGAGCCACCCAGGTGCCCCGAAGCAAAACTACTATGAAATAAAAACATTTTCTTTTGTAAAAAACCTAAAAAAACAAAACAAAACAAAAACACCTTAAAAAAAAGTTAAATGAAAATACATGCAGGTGATTAATTTAAAACTTTCCTGATCAACTTTTCTCCCATTCACAGAAATAACATATATAATTAAGATAATAGCACACAGCACAGGAAGAGGTTAAAAACATTTAAAATAGTATTTCCACATAAATTTTAAACTAATATGAAATAACTTATTCATCAAGACAAAAAAGCAAACACAAAATTATAACCACAGTTAAAAACTTATAGAGGTGCACTGTGTAAATCATGTGGCCATTCAAATTTAAATTAAGTAAAATTAAAAACTCAGGCACATTTCAACTGCCTGATGACATGTAGCTGGTGCTATGATATTAGTGCAGATACAGAATATTTCTAGTTTCTAGCATCATATGAAGTTCTAATGGACAGTACTGTTAACATAATGTATTATAAACTAGATATGAAATATCTTTATTTCATGTCTCTAATGTTCTTTCTGATTCTCACAGGGTTTATAACTAAATATGAAAGGCTTATTCTTAATAGGCATTAATGACTAGCCTATTTGTTTATGGATACCTGTGCCTCACTCCACAAAACTAATGATTTAAACAGGAAGAAATGTAATACTCAGAAAAAATGAGTATTGGTTATCTTACCGGTATCTTATTTACCAAATCTGATTTGGGAAATGATTCTTGAACAAAACATCCATAAGTAAGTTTCAAATATAATTTTTTCTTATGTTTTTATTATGAAGAAATATTAAGAAAAAATAAGAGAATGCTACCTGGCAGGATTGATGTAACTGACGTAAAATTTTTTGAAGCTTTCCATATTCTTCTCGTTCTAAATATAATTTCCCAAGCTGTAAAAGAACACACTTATTAAAATTAAAAGATTTCAACAGGAAAAGGCATGAATCTTTAGGAGAGTTTATTAAGGACACCCTCCCACTCTTCAAAAAAAAAAGTAATTGTAATTGTTACCTTTGTGTTTGTCTTAAACCACAGTCTATCATTCTTAGCATCTTTCAAAGCTTCCAGTGTTGTTTCATAGAATTCCTGCAGTAAATCCATCTGACATAAAAAATCAGAATTCTATAATTGTAAACAGCAAATTTGTACCTGTTAATAAAGTTAATTTGAACAAACTAAAAGTGCATCTTTGAACTTTAATACACATAAGATACACGATCTGTTTCTGAATGTGTCAGTCTGTAATTTAACAAAACCTTAGCAAAACAAGAGACCAAATTTACAAAAAGTGCCTAGCTCTGTTTTTATGTGAGTTTTTAAAAAGTAAAACCCAGAAAATACCTAATGCTCTAAAAGTATGATTTGTCCTTTCTAATCTAACGACTCACTTTATATTGATGGAAGTGAATGGCATACACATTGAACTAGTTGTACTGTTATTAATAGTGTGTATCCTATTCATTCAACTCTCATTTGGTACCTGCCACGTGACAAACACTAGGCAAGCAGCTAAAGAAACAAAGAATAAGCTTCCCTCAAAAATTCTTCCATAGATATAATTAATCAAGTAACCAAACTACACAGCTCTTAAGTTATTGGTAAACTGCTGGACTTAGGTAGAGGGTAAAGTCTAGCACAATTTTAGCTATGTCTAAACACCATCAATTCACCAATCTGAGTGTGACATTTTTTCATGGAAATCATTCTATTTTGCATTATGATAAGCTCCCCTACCTACCCTCCTCCCCCCATCGGGCTCTGCCTTTGAACACCTGATTCTCTAGGATCTCTACTCAACAGGATCAAGAGGAAAGAGGGCCATGACAACAGGAAAGTTAACTTTCAGAAAAGGCTGCCTATCTATTCATGACTGCTGATGGCATACTGAATAAGTTGAGTACCTCCCACCCAGTATCTGTTCTTACTTTCAAAGACAAAAAGTGTACATATAAGAGGACGAAGCAACACCCAATCTGAAAGTTTGAAATTAATTCCCCCCACCAACATCTGGTATATACCATTTATAAATAGTGTACCAAAAATGTTTTGATGACACTTGTTTGTAAAACTCAATATATTTCCCCACATAAGAAAAGCCCCCCCTATATGTAACAATTCTATAATTAGTGCCATTAAATACTAATGTTTTAACAAAACATACACAGTTGACCCTTGAATAACATGTCTGAACTGCGTGGGTTTACTTATACGTGGATTTTTTCTGATAAATACAGTACAGTACTATAAATATATTTTGTCTTCCTTATGATTTTCTCCATAACATTTTCTTTTCTTTAGTTTACTGTAAAGATACAGTATACACATAACATACAAAATATGTTGATCAACTGTTTATGTTATAGGTAAAGCTTCTGGTCAACAGCAGGCTATTAGTAGTTAAGTTTTTGAGGAGTCAATAATCATGCCACAGATTTTTAACTGCATCGCAGCGGGGCAAAGGGGAGGGGCTTGGCACCCTAACCCCCATGTTGTTCAAGGGTCAGTTTTAAGTTTATTTTTCACTATTTTCTTTACATATATTTTAGATATAAAGAGTAAAATAAACTACCTTAAGAAATAAGAAATGACATCTAGCAGAAAAGACAGAATGAGATTCTGAGATGAACATTTTTTATTATGAATATTTAAAGTATTAAACGTTTTAAGAAATCCTAAATGACATGGAGAATAAATGACATAGAGAATACTTCTTGTGATAAAATATGGTGTTTAAGTTATGTTGCTTAAAAGAATATGAACAGCAATCCAATTAAAAATTATCTTAGCAATACAATAAAATCATCATTGCTTTTCTTAATAACCAAAATCTAGAACAAAAGCTCTATCCTTCCCAAGGCCCACTGTAGTTTCTTCATCATTAGCCCTTTCTTTCATCATCCATCATCCACCCATGCTTTGTAAAAGCATTTACTAAACACCTATTAAGTAATGCCAAGTACTAATATGAGTATAGGGTCTCCTCTCAAGGATCTTTAATCAAATCTACACAAATCTAAAGGAAGTGGTGATGGAGTTTATTGGAAGGAACTATGTTAGTAACTACGTGGGAGTTTAAACCTGCAAAAGTTGTGTGCAGATTATGTACCTCAAGATATTATTTGAAGAGATTTAGCTAGTTACTGCCTTTTATTTTTGTATGATTAGTACTATAATTAAGAAAATAGTATATATTATTTCTAAAGCACATTAATGCCTGGTATAACTGCTTGACTAGAAATCTCCAGGCCTTAAAAAAAAAAAAAAAAAAAAAAGAAGAAAGCCTTTAGTATAAATAATTATAAAAAGTTGGAAGGGTTTACAGTATAATAATATAAATAATAACACATTGGTTAAGTACCAAGAGCAAAAACCAGAATCTAACCTGTTTAGAAGTGGAGATATAATCAAGAATAGAATTAATGGATTTTTCAGAATAATTTCTTGTGACTGCACTCCGAATATAGGTCAATAGTTGTTTATATCTGTTCATCATTTCTGGAAAGTTTGTCTGTCAGGGAAGAAAAATGTGTTATTAGATATGGATTTATGTGCTAAAATAGCTACATGATTAAGACTACAGCACATACTACTATGAAAAACAAAGTTTTATGATAAAGTATGTATGACAGATACACTATAAACATTTTAGCTTATATTTGGAATTTCTAGATTACTGAATGCATGACCCAAATTTATGAAGTTACCCTATGAAAAAGTACATTTTACAGATTCTCAAAATTTCAGGTATTGTTCTCATTGCACAACATACATTTACTGAAATCATAAGAACTACTAAAATATTCACAGACCAAAAAATACAAATAAATCCAACTTTTCAAATGCCTTGGGTACCAACTATGCAGGTATCAGCCATATCCTCTCCTGAAGATTTACCCCTTGATGAGAAAGCTCTCTAGCAATAGTGGTATGTTTCTTTTCTCCCTGTATTATTGGTTGGCTCAATGATACAATGTGAAGTGAAAGAATCTTTTCAAGCCCAGGTACTCATCCCACTATCAAGAAAAGTCCTCCCACGCAAGGCTCTACTCAATAGTAAATGTAGGTAATGTTGCTATTCCTTGCAGGACTATTTGCACTACTTTGGTTATTTGAGGAAACAGGAGAGATCTGAGGAAATAAAGAAACACCAGTCAAATTTCTAACACTTAAGTATTTTGGTGGATGGTCTACCCCCCCTCAAAGTAGATCATGTAAGTCAATTTATGAGTCTAACCTGATAATCTGCATCCACAGTCCCCACAATCTCCAACTGCTATTAATCCTTCTTTTCACTAGGTTCTACTCTACTTTTAATCAGGGAGGGGGAGCACTGGCAGATATAGTGTTTTTCTTGACTAACAGACCATGTGTGTTTATGAACATGAGAAGACTTCCTGAAATCTAAGCAAGAACTGAGTTACAAAAAAGGAAACACCAGTTGGCATACCTGGTGAAAAGGTAGTTGGATATATACCACTAAGGCTTTTCCCACTCTTCTGTCCACTTCTTCCCACCCATGCCAGTACCATGTATGGGTAAATAATAGGTAATATCCTATCAGTGAGCTGTCAAAATCCAAGGTACAGAACATATCTCATGGCAAAAGGCAAATCAGAAATAGGACTATCCTAACTTGGAGATTGTATCTGGATACTGAAATAGGATTTTAGCAAAAAGTTAGTTTTGAATTCATTTTCTTATGCTCTTGTAATTTTAAAGCATTTTTTCAATAATTATGTTACTGTATTTAAAGACTAAGGGAAAATTAGGTAAATTACAGTGGTAAACACAGAGCAGTTGATAACAAACCCTTCCAACTTTTTATTGCTCAAAACCTTCACACAGCATCATGAGTCCTATTCTGAATCCAACCAGAAAATGAGGGATGGAACCTGAAACTACTATTCACAGATGCTGTTTGAGCAAATACAAGGTAGAGAAGGAAGGTAGGTAAAGTAACACAAACTACAAATAATCCTTTCTCTTACTTCCCATCTTGGCTCAAGGTAAAACGGTAAAATAAGCCTTATGGGTAGCATATATTTAAATGGGCTCAAAAACTGAACCACTGCTAGTATGTTAAGATAGCAGTTTTCTAGTCTCTTGGTATTATTTCAAATCACAGAATCTTAAGAGTTAACATTGGGCTTCTAATGTCACTAAAATTGTTTAGTCAAAACCTCTGTCCCTGACACCTGATGCTTCTTCCACATATCCTTCTAAGCTATTAATTTAAATACAGTATGTGTGTTTAATATTTTCACAAATAATAAATGGAAAGAAAGCACGAGGGCTTTCTTTGTGCAACAGAGAGATATTTTTGAGAATATCAGAGCAGAACTAGAAAGGGTAAATTCAAGAGAGATATTTTCCCTTAACTATATTTAAATGCAACATGCAATATACTTATTAATGTTTAACATGTTTTGAATAGTCTTGATATTTTGGGAGGAAGAATGAGCTAAAATATTTTGTGGATAGTTTTTGTAGATGTCATGGAGGGCCCCTCCTTTGGAAGGTAGGTGAGGATGCCAGAGTGAGTATATCAAGAACAGGATGAAAGATTAGTGGAAGTTAACTGGACAAAGGTAATAGTCAATTCAGGGAGTTCAATTTCAAATAGATGGGATAGAGAGGTTAATAGGAAGAGGGAAGAAACATATGAGAAATATAGAGATAGGACGAAAAAAAGTGGTAATAGATTGCCAGCTATCCTTACATTTGACATAGAAGCAAGTGCTTACCTCTGCTATCTAAACTCCACTTTATCTTTTTCTCAAAAATTCCTCTATTCTTAGTGATTTTAAGGTTCATATCTGTCCCTAGTCCTCTCATCTAACCATTTATTTTCCCCTCCATCTCTACCTTGCACTCTTGAAGACTAGCAATTCTCTGAGAGTACAATGTTATGACAATCCCAACTTATCTATGACTTCATTCAACAACATATTTGAGCACCTACTGAATACCAGCCACTATTACAATGATAGGAATGTAATAGTGAATAAGACAAAGTTCTGCTCTCATGGAGCTTACAACCTATGAGGATGAGGGCAGCAGAAAGGCAGTAAGTAAGTAAACAGATCAAGTTGGTGATATAGTCAAAAGAAGAAAATCAACAGGGTAAGATGAATGTTAAGTGATGGTGGGAAGGATGCGATTTTATATAAGGTAGTCAGAGGAAGGCCATCCTGATATATGGTGACCCTTAACAGGGAAAAGAGCCATATGGCTATTTGAGAGGAGAGTTTGGGACAGAGGAAACAGCAAATACAAGGGTTTACAAGTAGGAGCATGCTTAGGATGACAAGAGGACAGCAAGGAACCCAGTAAAGGAGAGGACAGAAAATAGTATCAGAAAGGTTGCAAAGGGTAAGTTGACATAGGGCCTCCCAGGCCATGGTAAGGATCTGGATTTTATTAAGGAGAGTAGGAACCATTAGAAGATTCAGAGCAGGGGCGCCTGGGTGGCTCAGTTGGTTAAGCGACTGCTTTTGGCTCAGGTCATGATCCTGGAGTCCCGGGATCGAGTCCCACATTGGGCTCCCTGCTCGGCGGAGAGTCTGCTTCTCCCTCTGACCCTCTTCCCTCTCAGGGTCTCTGTCTCTCATTCTCTCTCTCTCTCTCTCTAATAAATAAATAAAATCTTTAAAAAAAAAAAGAAGATTCAGAGCAACTGTTAGAAAATTTAGAGCAAAAGAATGACATAATCTGACTTATATTTTAAAAGGATCACTCTAAAAACAAAAACAAAAGGATCACTCTGCTGCTTGTGGAGAAAAGACTATTGTAAGGCAAGGACAGAAGTAAGGATGTGAATTAAGAAGCTACTGAAATAATCCGGGTAAGAGATGAATGTTGGCTTGGATCAGAGTAGCAGACATAAAAATGGTTAAGTATTATCTGGTTAAGTATCTGACAAAAAGTTACTAGATATATTTTAAAAGATATAGATCTAGATATATTTTAAAACTAAAGACACGTGGATTTACTAACAGATTATTTGAGGGGAGAGAGACAAAGAGAGGAATCAAGAATGATGTTAGCTTTGGTTCTTATCAGTGCAAATGGAAATCCTTGTAATACAAAGTAGAATTTTTAAACTCCAAAATAAACACTAACAGTTTGTGGAAAAATTATTCTGTTAATAATGCAGCCAGATACTGTCTACGTATCTATAGGATAAGTTTTCTTAAACAGAAAAGTTTGACTCCTATGCAGAATTTTTTTTACTTAGTATTACTGAAGTCACAAATCAAAAGTAAGCTAAGTATAGAAATGCATCAACAGAATTATTTTATTTTTTTTATTTATTTTTTTTAAACATTTTATTTATTTATTTGACAGAGAGAGACACAGCGAGAGAGGGAACACAAGCAGGGGTAGAGGGAGAGGGAGAAGCAGACTTCCCGCGGAGCAGGGAGCCCGATATGGGGCTCGATCCCAGGACCCTGGGATCATGACCTGAGCCGAAGGCAGACGCTTAACGACTGAGCCACCCAGGCGCCCCAACAGAATTATTTTAAAGAGGTAGAAAAAAATGGCATTTTGTTGCCATGAGGTTTTTACCCACAGAATTTATTTCATTATTAGTTTAATTCCCCTCAAAACAAATCTTACCAACTTGAAGTTAATCTTAATCATTTGCTTCAGTGCTTTAAATCCCCATTCTCCTTTTTCACCTTCAAGTTCCAAAACCTAAAAAATAGAAGACATTTTTAGTCTAATTTAATGCTAATGCTATTTTCTAATGACACCAATGTCTGTTTTGAATTAATTTTACATCATATGCATGACGAACATTTCCCCAAGAATTCCACCATTTCTCAATGCCATTTTTAAAAGGCTTTAAAAAAGAAACACGTCTTAAAATGCTTAAGGATAAATGAGCTTATTTAATCAAGAGATTAAATAAGAACTGCTCAATTATTCTATAGTCCCAGAAGTCCTTTTTTCTCCTCTGAATAATTGGTAAGAATAACCCAAAAGTTTATCAGTTGTCAAAAAATCACATTAATAGAACCACACCTGTGTGATCTGTCCTCCAAAGAAGGAACAAAATTGCAGGGATAATACTTATTGATCATCATGTTGGTTTCCTTCCACCAGAACCATACTAGCTTTTCAGGACAATGGCCCTGCTTTATAGATAGCTAAAAAACAATAGGCTATTCCTTTTAAAATATCTGCTTGTACTGCAATGCAAATTTATTTACAGGATTATCACTCAGTATCCGAAACACATTTCTGAGATAAAATTTTGAGACATCATTTGAAAAAATAAACTTTTTTTTTTTTAAAGATTTTATTTATTTGACAGAGAGAGACACAGCAAGAGAGGGAACATAAGCAGGGGGAGTGGCAGAGGGAGAAGCAGGCTTCCCGCAGAGCAGGGAGCCCGATGTGGGGCTCGATTCCAGGACCCCGGGATCAAGACCTGAGCTGAAGGCAGACACTTAATGACTGAGCCACCCAGGCGCCCCTGAAAAAATAAACTTTAAGACATAAATCAATCAGAAAAAAATATGAACCTTTTGAAAACTGCTTAATGCTGCTTTGGGGTCATCTTCTTTTAGTGCTTTGGAATTATAGTACTGATTTTCCAAATCCACATTTGGCTCAGAGTTACTATCTTCAGAGTATTCCTGTGTGTTAGAAAGAGATACTAAAATGAAAAAGAATTCCACATGCTGCCTTGTAAAAAGTGAATACTGTTAAGATGGAAAAACCATACATTTATACAAAACAACCTTGCAAACATAGGTAAAATGCCACTGATACTTAATCATTATTTAAAAAACAAGTGAAAAAGCCAAAATCAAGTGGGGAGAATAGAATAATTTCTTTCTTTCAGATCAAAACCACAATTTCCATAGAATTAACAGAAAAGCAAAATGCAAAAAAATAATATGGGTTAATGACCCCCAATTCTGCAGTGGTTAACCTTTTGTTGGTCACAGAACCCAAGAAAAATCACCGTAAATGCTAATTACTACATAAATGCTAATTATTCATCTTAAGTTCTGTAATTTAAATTTCTCTACTCCTTAAGTCTAAATTTCCTTGTTCTAATATGGCCTGACTATCTAGGATGGTAATCTGTATATGGCAGAGTAGTTTATTGCTAAATATAATTATATGTTAATAAGAATATCTGCTTTATGTGCATTCCACATTACCCAATAGCTATTAACGCACTTTAACTAGCTTTATAACAAATCAAACTAAGAGCAACTGAATTTATATTTTATTTGACTTTTACCACATAAATTCAGTTCTTAGTACTGAAACAGTAAGTAGAAAGGAAAACTGGAATAAAACAACTATTTTGTGGAGCAGTATAAACAAGAGTTTAAAATAGTTCCAAGATATTCAATTTAATGATGAGGATTATAAAATATACATAGGTTAGTATAATGAAAATCATTATTTTAGGAAGACACAAAATTCTTTCCATCAGCTACCAGTCATTACAAAAGGCAAGCTTACGTCAAATCAAGAACAGTACCTGGAAGTACAAAAAGACAAGAACAGTATTACAGAGTTATTTCTAAATCCAAATACTTCGTAATTCTTTTGAGATACTCATGAAAAATCTGTAATATTTCATAAAGGCTGAAGGATGAAAGAAAGCATAGTGAGTGTAGTGCTAGAGAGCTCAAAAATACATGAATACAAGATGAATTTTTCCTGTGACCAGCAGATGGAGGGGGATGTTTATGTTAGTATAAAACCAGTTTTATCTGACCACAGAGGCTTTGTAATGTGCACCCTCTAGAGGACAATTACTTCCTTGTGTAAGGACAGGAAACATGGAGGCAGTCTTCCAGACCTGATTGGGAATTGTTATGTTTAACATGAAAATGCTTTACAACACTTCTCTTCAGGATGAGATCAAATTCTGGGTAATGAATAAATGTCATAATCAATCATTCACTTCTTGACCATGTAAAGCTAGGTTTGACTACAACTGATCAAACCAGAAAAGCAATTAATAAAGACTTAATAAACAAGCTAACTATATATCAAATAATACTGTGATAGTGAAGAATTCTGAGCTAGATTTTGAAAGATAAATGGGGGTTTACCTGCTAGGGAAAATAGGAGAGGGGAAAGAGAACAGTAGATACAAAACAGCATCATAGGAGGTAACTAAAGAACTAAAAGCAGTCACATTGTTGGAACATAAAGAGTACTTACTGATTCTAACTTCAACATAAATCTCAAATTCATGCACTTTCCTCTCTCTCCTTTGCCACCACCCTAGTCTACCAAGCCACTTCCATCTCTCCACAGACTTCCCTTTATCATTTTTAACCTTCAAATTCTAACTTTCTCGTGGTAAGCAGCCAAGATAATCTTCATAAAATGCAAATTAGCACATTCCTTTGCTCAAAAATGGTTTCATATTGCTCTTAAAATTAATTTCAAAAATAATCAAAACCTAATTCCTGACTATACATCCAACCGTATCTCTTAATAAAGCTCTCCCTGAGTCATTCTGCTGCACCTGGCCTTACCACACAAGTGGCCAAAACTCTTCCCCCTCTCTTCGTTTGGTTAAGGACTACATAGTGTCACCTCCTCAGAGAAGACTTGGGAGTAAAGCATCACAGCAATAAAAACTCTACACCTTTGGAAATCAGTTCTTCTCTAGCTAACCGTTCAGTACAATTTAGGACTAGCTAACTAAACCAGAAAATGATTTTCCTGCAACTCAAATCTTCAGAATACACTCCTGAACCTGGAAATAATTTTTTTAAATTTGTATCTATCACAAAGTCTAAGAATTTGGACTCTCACTCAAAGTCCACTTATTTTTGGTTTCTTAGCCTGTAACAGATTACAGTAAAACAAGTAGGCCAGGATATGAGTAGAGGGAAGTAAAGTAATATTTTAAAAATTAAAAATTTCAATTACCCAGAAATTACTGAACTCATTATAACGTTGAAGACAGGAACCTTTACATTTTCTACCATGTCTAACATGGTTCCTTATTATTCACAATC
Source organism: Zalophus californianus (assembly GCF_009762305.2). Taxonomy (NCBI): domain Eukaryota; kingdom Metazoa; phylum Chordata; class Mammalia; order Carnivora; family Otariidae; genus Zalophus; species Zalophus californianus. Next base: position 90,569,951 of record NC_045600.1, read on the forward strand.
ACTGAATGCTTCTTATAGTACAAGACTGGCTACCTACAACTTCTGATTGGCTCCAGACTAATATTTCTAAACTTTAGATGTTATAACTCCCCCAAATCACAATCAGCAAGATAAGACTTAATTGAGTACTCAACATTTTGTGAATATATTCTTTTGGTTTTTCATATTACAGCTGACCCTTGAGCAACATGAGTTTGAACTGCATGGGTCCACTTACATGTGGACTTTTTCCCTGATAAATACAGTACAGTACTGTAAATCTATTTTCTCATTATGATTTTCTTAATAACAATTTTTCTTTCCTTACTTTTTCTAAGAATACAGAATTTAATACAACGTATGAAATATGTGTTAATTGGCTGTTTTGTTATCAGTGAGACTTCTGGTCAACAGTAGGCTATTTTTTTTTTAAAGATTTTATTTATTTATTTGAGAGAGAGAGAATGAGAGACAGAGAGCACGAGAGGGAAGAGGGTCAGAGGGAGAAGCAGACTCCCTGCTGAGCAGGGAGCCCGATGTGGGACTCGATCCCGGGACTCCAGGATCATGACCCGAGCCGAAGGCAGTCGCTTAACCAACTGAGCCACCCAGGCGCCTGACAGTAGGCTATTAGTATAAATTTTGGGGAATAAATACAAATAAAGAATAGTTTAAATTTTGGGAATAAAAAGCTATACATGGATTTTCAACTGGGGGGTGGTGGTGCCCTTAACCTCTGTGTTGTTCAAAGGTCAACTGCATATGGATGAAGAAGTGGAATGTATAACATTTTTTGCATAACTGCAATTCAATTCTTAAAGAGTATTGCCAAAATGTATAAATACATAAGAACTGATGTTACTGACTGGCATTCTTATAATTAGGCAGTCCCTTGTTAGGATCTGCAACAGCATATTCAGAGGGTTTGAACCAGCCTCTGTGCCATCACTAACCTATCATATGCAGTTCAATGAATCACTACAAGCTGTGAACTACAGTAAACTATTCTTCAGTTATTACTCGGATATTTTGAGAAGTCTTTAGAATAATTCTGTTATTTAGATATCTACTGTTAGATACCTATTTAGATACTCAGTGATAATGATCTTTAGCATATTCCAGCAATGAAGTGTTGCTCACACAAATGCAAATTAAATCTTTCCCCTCAAGCTATTCATGGTCAGAGAAAAGAGAGAGAGAGAGAAAGAGAGAGAGAGAGAGATGCAAATGAAACAGGAATGCTCTAACAAAATAAAGACACATTATTAGGTACACTGGCAGCTTAAAAAAAGGAGTGAGTTAGAAGAAGTAAAAGTTACCTGAAGCAGGTCTAAAAATATGAATAGGAGTTGCCTGGGGATAAGGAAAGGCATCTGAAACAAAGCAGTTAACGTGTGCAAAGGCATGGAAGCTTGTAATGGTACTGCATAATTTAAAGAAGCATGAATAGTCAGACTGGGCTGAAGCACAGGATGTGTATAAAGAACTGATGAGAGATAAACTAGTACCAGACAGAGGAACAGGACAATAGAAGTCTAGCAAGGAGCTTAGATCAAGTGGAGCCACTAAATAATTTTACGGGGAATAATCAGAATGTTTTTCGGAAGACTACTCTGGTAGTAATGAAGCAGCCTGCTGGATAATCTTGTAACAAACAGTCTGGCTAAAAGATGATGGAAGTTTGATTACAAGTAGTAGAATAGGGAGAAAAGGAAGGAAACAGAATACGTATAGAAGATGTCAATACGTATAGAAGATGTCAAGTGATGTTCGGGATATAAAATAAAAAGGACCCACCACAGGGGCACAGGATAAAAGCAAAATAAAAGTTATCTCTAGTGACTGGGGTGCCTGGGTGGCTCGGTTGGTTGAGTGACTGGACTCTTGGTTTCGACTCAGGTCATGAGTCCTGCATCGGCTCCGCACTCAGTACCAAGTCGGCTTGAGAGTCTCTCTCTCCCTTCCCCTCTGCTCCTCCCCCTGCTCATGCTCCCTCTCCCTCTCTCAAATAAATAAATAAATAAAATCTTAAAAAAAAGTTATCTCTATGACTTTCGATGACTTGGTTACACACAGTGTTGTTAGTCAGAATATATTATACAAAAAGTATTAAATAGGGGTGTCTGGGTGGCTCAGTTGGTTGGGCAACCGCCTTCGGCTCAGGTCATGATCCTGGAGTCCCGGGATCGAGTCCCGTGTTGGGCTCCCTGCTCAGCGAGGAGCCTGCTTCTCCCTCTAACCCTCCCCCCTCTCATGTGCTCTCTCTCTCTCTCATTCTCGCTCTCTCAAATAAATAAATCTTAAGAAAAAAGTATTAAATAAATATTGTTGAACTCAATTCCCTTATGTCAGATGAGGACAGAACTATAATTTGTAAAAGTTTAAAGAAAATGCTTTTAAAAAGAGAAACTGATATTTCAATATATTAAGAATGCTTTAAAAAATAAAAACAATTAAGCAATATATGAAATGAAAGCACATGAACATTGTTAAAAGGATTAAAAAAACCTAAGTTTAGAAGTTCCACCTACTTATATAATAACTCATGTCCTAACACTCCCCAAAGCAATCTGTGATCCATGCACACACCCAAATCTATTCTTCCTTCCCCAAATGTTCCACACAATTCAAAATCTCTGTCTTGGCATTAACTGTTCTCTCTGCTAGGAATTCTAAATTACCTCCCCTCTTAACAAACTTCCCACTTTTCTCCTATGCTGCTTCCCAGCCCTAAAAGTCCTGGAAAACGTATTCATCACAGCTTACCCTCCTCCAACTAGCAAAAGAAATTTTCTCCTTAGTCATGTTTCTTTCTATGTGACATGCATCTCTCTAACATGGAGCCTTGTTGAGTGTTTTGTTCCCACCTCCCCTTACCTCAGTACTATGAGCTTCTCAAAAAGCAGAACTTTCTCTTCCTCATTTTGGCATCCCCAGAGTCTAGTATAATACAAACTGCTCAATAAATGTTTGCTTAATTGAAATGAAAAGTGGATGAACATTCCAAAATAACATACAACAGCCAGGGGCAATACTGACTCTATGTTGGAATGCACCTACTGCTAAACAGGGTCAGTTTCATAGTTCCTACTTATTCCCAAGTCCCTTGTCAACAGAGGTCTTTGAAATGTGCTCTAGAACACAGGACTCACTATTAACAATGCTTACCAAGCCTTGACCAGGTCTTGACAGCTGAACTAGATGTCGGGCACAGAGAGGCAAAGGGCAAGGTCTCACTATCCTTAAGGACTAGATACAATTCAAGTCCTAGGTAGTCATTTGTGGTTTGGCCATTCATAAAGTTGTCCTAAGTTTTTAAAATTTCACCTAAGTTAATGGGTCCTAATTCGTCTACAGTGTAAATCAGAACATTCTTTTATTTGTCCTAAACTTGCAGTCTTCAAATTAAATCTTCCAAAGAGAGAAATCATAAATGTCATTTGACCTGGGATATACTTTTGACTCTCCCACTAGTCTGTCCTGTAAATTTAAGTAAGACATTCAGACATGATGCTTCAGTTTCTCTCTTATCAAATGTGGGGGGTTAAATCCTAGGAACTTTCTTTTTCTTAAAGATTTTATTTATTTTTTGACAGAGTGAGAGAGGGAACACAAGCGGGGGAGTGGGAGAGGGAGAAAGCAGGCTTCCCGCCGAGCAGGGAGCCCGATGTGGGGTCCATCCCAGTACCCTGGGATCATGACCTGAGCCAAAGGCAAACGCTAATGACTGAGCCACCCAGGCGCGCTCAACACTTATTTTTGAAGCAGTAATTTCAAGAGGTAGTATAATGTTTCTGAAATTCTGAAGAAAAACTTCACTAGATGTTTCTAACCTAAAAGAAAGAGTATCACCCAGTTTGATGGTCCAACTTATTTATCAAACCCGGCTCAGAATATAGTTTTCGACATCTACAAAAAAAGACAAAACCTATCACTGAAGTTAAAAAAAAAAGGGGGGCACATTGTTTATAACAGCAAAGGGAAACAGGTCAAATGCTTATCAAGAGAGAACTGGTTATATAAAGTATGGCACATCTGTACAATCAATGCAGCTGTAAAAAGAAATGAGCTTTTTGCATACTTGCATGGAATAATCTCTAAGGCACATTAAATAACAAAGTATAGAACAATATATATAATAGGCTATATCCTGGATTAAAAACAAAGAGGGGGATAAAAACGTGTATTTGATTACATATGGGGAGGAATTGGAACTGGACAAATGGGGAACGAGAATGGAAAGAAAACTTTTTGTCTTGTCTTTGAACTATGTGCCTGTATCACCTATTTTATTTTTTTAAAGAATTTTTATTTATTTGACAGAGAGAGAGCACAAGCAAGTGGAGTAGTAGGTAGAGGGAGAGGGAGGAGGCTCCCTGCTGAGCAAGAAACCAGGTCTGGGATCATGACCTGAGCCAAAGGCAGTCGCTTAACCAACTGAGCCACCCAGGCACCCCGATGTATCACCTATTTTAAAGATTTTATTTATTTATTTGACAGAGAGAGACACAGCGAGAGAGGGAGCACAAGCAGGGGGAATGGGAGAGGGAGAAGCAGGCTTCCGGCAGAGCAGGGAGCCCGATGCGGGGCTCGATCCCAGGACCCCGGGATCATGACCTGAGCCAAAAGCAGACTCTTAACGACTGAGCCACCCAGGTGCCCCTGTATCACTTATTTTATTTTTATTATTATTATTTTTTAAAGATTTTATTTATTTATTCATGAAAGACAGAGAGAGAGAGAGAGAGAGGCAGAGGGAGAAGCAGGCTCCCAAGGAGCAGGGAGCCCGATGCGGGACTCGATCCCAGGACCTTGGGATCATGACCTGAGCCGAAGGGAGACGCTTAACCATCTGAGCCACCCAGGCGCCCTGTATCATTTATTTTAAAAAACTACATGCTTCAGGTTCTTTGAAGACCATTTGTAAGAAGAACTCTTAAAAAATTGTGAGCCATGACAAACTTTTTGGCCTCTCATGACCAAAGTAAGATTTTGTTCATTTGTACCCTAGAACCTGCCCCTTCTCACCTCAGCAATAAAACTAATACAGGTTCACTATGAAAGGTTTGCAAGAAATAAATTTTAATTTTCCTGACACACTTCAGATCTTCCATTTTTTCTATATTTTCCCACTTAACAAAATAAATTTTATTCCCACCCACTAAAATTGTAATAGATTACATATTTATAATGTATATGTGTTCACTGTGTGCATAGCATTGGTGATCAACCCTTCTCCCATGTGAGGGTTTTCAATTATAGTGCCCTACCCACAGAGGAAGGCAAGCAATCTATCTCCCTCTCTACAGCTGTTCACAGAAGGCTACACAAACCTTAGCTGGGTCAATAAAAGTCCTTCCTAGGGCTTTGCTGTTAGAGCTAGCAAAGAACACCCTTTTGCCTCTGGGTTATAATACCAGGAAGATGCTGCATTACATCTTGTGATGTACTGTGAAGGCAATTATGCCAATACAGTGAGGAAAGCAAACCAGGAAGAGAGAGAGAAACAAGAAAAATACCCACCACCATTATCTGAACCATGAATCCAGCCATACTGATACTTCCTGGTGATGTGTGCCAACACACGCTCTTCTTAGTTTAAGCTAGTTTGACAATATTTCTGTCTCTTATGCCCAAGAGTCCTGGCCAATACAATTTATCAAGTTTTTCATGTCACTGAATATTGTTGAGAGCATGGTTTGAATTGCTGACACAGCATTCCATCACATGGATATACCGTAATTTATCTGTCATTACCTTATTAGTACTCATAGTATTAGTATTCTCCTACTATGGATAATTTGGAGTTGTTTCCAATTATTTATGATTAAACATGTAAGTTTCTTTTCTTTCTTTTTTAATAATGGGAAATCACTTTGTTGGCTATAATTTTTTTTTTAAGATTTTATTTATTTATTTGACAGAGAGAGACACAGCAAGAGAGGGAACACAAGCAGAGAAAGTGGGAGAGGGAGAAGCAGGCCCCCGGCAAAGCAGGGAGCCCAATGCGGGGCTCGATTCCCAGACCCTGGGATCATGACCTGAGCCAAAGGCAGACGCTTAACGACTGAGCCACCCAGGCGCCCCTAAGTTTCTTTTAAAAGCCTCAGCTGTAGAATCAACTTTCATCTTCATGAAGAATACATGCAGAATTCCAAATTCAAATATACAATGCCATACCTATCACAGGATCTACTAAATAATTTTTGGAATGAAGTGAGTCTATCTTAAGTCCTTTCTAAAACGATTATTAGAAGTACTAAGCAACTTTATGCTAGAATGGCTGGACTGTGGAACTACAATACAGTTAACATAACAATAGCCTTATTAACTTAACGAATGGTAGTATAGTTATTACTTAGTATTATTAGACCAGCAAATAATCAAGACATTTACCAGTACCATCTCCTACCTCTCCATTTACTGCTACATAAACTCCTATACCTACAAAATGCCTGCTTCTGGGGCACCTGGGTGGCTCAGTCAGCTGGGCAGCCGACTCTTCATCTCAGCTCAGGTCTGGGTCTCAGAGTTGTGAGTTCAAGCCCCACGTGAGGCTCCATAGCATGGAGCCTACTTAAAAAAAAAATTAAGAAAAGAAAAGAAAAGAAAATGCCTGCTTCTGCTTCTAATAAAAAAATAAAATAGGTCTTAGAAATAAGAGCTCAAGCAAATTAAATTTCTTTCACATTTGTTTCTTCTCTTTTAAACCAAGTTGGGTCTCTTTTTCTTCTAGATCTTGGGCACAAACCATTAATTATCTTCTTATATAAAAACACTATAGTTTTAGAAACAGATTTTTACTTTTCCTGGTGGTATCCTAACTACCTACTTCCACTAGATTGGGGAAGTACAAAAAGTGATTTAGGGTATTAAAATTTATCAACAGACAACCTACAAAAGATATACTGAATATATCTGTGGTCAGAAATACTCATGGCTTGGGCGCCTGGGTGGCTCAGTTGGTTAAGCGACTGCCTTCGGCTCAGGTCATGATCCTGGAGTCCCGGGATCGAGTCCCGCATCGGGCTCCCTGCCCAGCAGGGAGTCTGCTTCTCCCTCTGACCCTCTTCCCTCTCATGCTCTCTATCTCTCATTCTCTCTCTCTCAAATAAATAAATAAAATCTAAAAAAAAAAAAAAAGAAATACTCATGGCTTTAGTTAATATTTTGACTAAAACGAAATTGCAAATTTTCCAGGAAACGTTTTTTTAATAAAAAAAATTTCCCTAGAACAGCAAGTCAATTCTTTTGACTCTTCAAATCCCAAGAAACAAGTCCCAGGCAAATAACTATAAAAAAACCCCAACTTTTCTTTTGACAACATGTAAGCAACCAGCTCTCTTAATCCTTTTTTTTAAGATTTTATTTACTTGATAGTAAATAAGATTTTTTTTACTTGATATCTGATTGGGAATCGGAATGGTGACTACATAGGACAGCTATGGGGGGGGTAGGGAGGACTTTTTAACAAAATGCTGGGGGGAAGATTTCATTTAATTATGTGGTAGTGTAAAATCTTACCTTTTCTGGTTAAGAAAAAAAAGTCAAAACGACCATATATTCAACTTTATTGTATTTATATCATATATGTAGTGTAGGCTCTTCGAAGGCTGGAAAAACCTAGCCAAGTTAAACAATGCATGTTTAATTAAAGTTCTTGTAAAAATTGAGTATTTTATGGGACAACAAAATTCTGCTATTCTTACATTATATTCTCAGTGATGATCTTCAAGTGTATCACAGTGCTAATAAGTCATGTACTCAATAAATTACTGCTTAGGAAAGATAAGCAGAAACATTTAAAAACAAAAATCAAAAATATGTAATTTTTAAAAGAGACACTTCCACAGTTATGAAAATACCTGTTAATATAAATAAACATGTGATAAATAAAAATGCACATGATATCGCAATACATTCTTAATGAACTGCCTACAACTGGTTTGATCTGCACAAACTAAATGTAAAGCAGAAATCATTACTACTAGCAGAACTCTACATTCAACTTTAAGAATTATCAAAACCTCTACTATGATTTTCAGGTAAGAGCAGGCATTTCCCTCTACCTTTTGCAAATGTGCCTTCATTTAAGATAGGTTAATTGTAAATGACTATACAAAGAAGTTTACACGAATTCAAGACAATATATTAATGTCTCGGGAATATCTAGCACTTAAAATATAAGATGAGCCAGATATCCCTAAGCATCTACCTCATAAGACGATAATGCAGCATCACTATAATATACAAGAAACACGCACAAAAACGCCCCCAAAATAAAAAACAAAGTTGACGCTAATTCCTGGCCCGGGTAATTTTTCTTAGTACGCACAGTTATTGTTTCTGAATAGCAACCTGAAATCGTAGTGAATTTTTTTTGAAAACCTGTAAATCCGTTTAAGTTAAACCTTGAATCTTTATATATTACCGTTCAGCTACATAAATTCGTTCATTTTTATATTGTTGATATTTTTTTAAAAGGTTTTATTTATTTTGAGAGAGAGAGAATGGTAGAGAGAGAGCATGAGAGGCGGGAGGGTCAGAGGGAGAAGCAGGCTCCCCGCCGAGCAGGGAGCCCGATGCGGGACTCGATCCCAGGACCCTGGGATCATGACCTGAGCCGAAGGCAGACGCTTAACCAACTGAGCCACCCAGGCGCCCCTATATTGTTGATATTTTTAACTTTGAATACTGGGAAATCTCTAAGTCAAAAAAGAAACCCACTGGGTCAATCCCCTTATCCTCACCCCCCCACACCAAAACAAACACAAAAGCAAAACCTCCTCCCCAGCTTTTCTCGAAACAAGTAGTTTTACTACTTTTTTTTTTTTAACAGCTATCCTTGCCCTGAATGCTCTGCTGCACCTTTATCTTAAACCAAAACGGACCCTGGACAAGACTTATTATTATTAAGCTCTGTTTCCAGGAGACCAACAAGCGACGTTTCGCGGTCAGGCCTGGGAGCAGTAAGGCCCCCTAGTTTTCAGACCCTTCTCTCAGCATTTCGCACTCGCTCAGTTCCAGGGTGAAGAAGAGGGGCCCGGAAAACTGGGCCCGAAAGGGCAGAGTCAGGGCCTAGACCGCTGCACGATCCCCGAGGCGGCTCGCGCGATGGTGAGGAGGTAGGAGGCACCGAAAACCGGACGCCGGAGGCCAGCGGTGTCTATGTAAACGGAGGAGGCGCTCAGACTTGGAGCAAAGCTCGGGACCCCCTTCGCTGCCTCCTTTACCCTCCCCTCCCCCATGCTGGAGAAGCAGGGCCCCGGCCCGGTGCGGGAAGGGGGAGGAGGTAAACCCGTCCTGTCACTGCACCGGGAGAGACTGGAAGAAGCACATGTTCTACGGGGAGAGACCGCGGCCGCCCCTACCCCAGCCCCTAAAGCCAGACACCACCCTTAACCCCAGAGTTCCGTCCCCTCCGTCTCACCAGGTCGTAGTCCTCCTCATCATCGCACATGAAATCATCCTCCATGTCAGACATCTTGGCCGGGAGGGGGGGAGAGGGAGGAGAAATTGGAGACAACCTCCTCCCACAATCCTCCACGGCTCAGAGGCGTCACTCCCAGCTTCTCCTCGCCTTCCCGTCGCTCTTAGAGGAGCTGAATGTTTCCTACCGGAACCAATGAGCTCGGTATCGAGAGGATTCGCTACGACGCCAAAAGGGAGTGCACTGCCACCTCTTCCTGCGAGACGGTTGGTGGCTTAGCAACTAAACCTAGCAACTGGGGAATCGTCTAGTGCGGAGGATCTCTGCTGAAGGGCCTTGGAAACCTTGCGCTCACACTGAGCAGTTTCCAGCCTCCTGGGCAAGGGAACAGTCTCTTCCCTTGCCTGGGACTCTGGAACCATTTCATTCTGGTGAAAGTAAGAGGCACCGTAGAATCAGAAGCCTTTCGCGGAGAAAAGGCTGACATGTCCGTCCTATTTGACAGGTAGTGGTATTTCTGCCTTGATTATCTCTGTGCATTTTGCCCACACATTGTGGTGGGTGTTCCTGTGATGTTTGGAGACCTTTTAAGCAAAACGGTTTACACATAATGTTTGTTATATCTGTAGTCGGCAAAACGATGCTGTGGCTATCCCAAACCAGTTAAGCATCAATCGAGGCGCCTAAAATCTTACTCAGTTTTTCAACCAATTATAAACTGACCTTTACTGCCCTTAAGCAAAATTAAGATAACAGATAACGACTGGTTTTTAAAATATGCATTATTGTTGCACAAAATCATTAGCAGAATTCAAAATGAAATGAAATACAGGGGGGAACTGCGTTTTAAACAGCATTTCCATATACACTTAGTTCTGTCCACTTGAATCAAATTTTATATAATTATAGCACAGATATAATTTCGGATTATTTTTGCACCTACTTAAGTAACAGCATAGGACAATATATGCAATATGTTCTTGACAATGATTATTTTAATGGTTGCATAATAATCCCTCCATTGAATGTACCAATGCACCATGATTTACCTAAGCATGCCATTAATATTATACATTTAGAATATTGCAAAAACAGTACTATTTTAAACAATTTTGCAGCGAGTATCTTTGCCACTTTATTTTTTCTTAGGAAAAAAACCCAAGAGGAGGAATTACAGGCTGGACTTTTTAGTAATCAATTGAATTGCTTACTAAAGACCTTACTTAAAAAGACCAATCTTTTTGGTCATAGTTCTTAAAAGTTATATTTATAACAACAACACTGCCTACCTATAAACAAGGCTTTTTCCTAATAGTCTTTTCCTGCCAACTTTTTATCATGAGAATTTCAAACATACAGAAAAATTGAAATAGTCCAGTGAACACTATCAGCTTCGTGTTTGTGTGTGTATTCCCTCAATCAATTGAAAGTAAAATGCAGATACTGTGATACATCACTCTTAGATGCAGCTATGTATATTTCTTAAGAACAAGGACATTTTCTTATGTTTTCAGATCATTATTACATCAAGAAGATTAAAAATTCCCTAATATCCTCTAATATGAAGCTCATGTTTAAAATTCCCCTATAAGGCATAGGATTTTAGAATTGGAAGAGCCTTTAATGATATCATTTTAGGGTCCAAGGCTTTCCAAGCATGGCAGTTCATTAGATTATAAACTTCCCAAATCCCACACCAGAGATTCTGACTTAATAGGTCTGGGGTAGAGCTCAGGAATCTATACTTGCAAACCTTAAAACAAACCAAAATCTCCCTATAACTGGGGTGACTATACATCCCAGTTTGCCTGGCATAGCCCTGATTTAGTACTGTTGTCCCAGAATAATAATTATCAGCATTAATTACTCTCAGAAGTTTGGACAATAAATCACATGGTTACTCTGCCTGAAATCCATAGTTCTTCAAAAGACAAAATAGAATTCCAAGGTGGTTAAGAGGTTTATTTGCTCAAAGTAACCAGAACTACATAGTTTTGCATTCTAATCAGTATAGCAATTTTGCAATTACCTATTAACCATGTGGATAGTGATCACATGAATAAACCTGCATGTTGATTTATATTGAATTTATTGATATAATTTTCTGCTTTTTAGTGTAATTCTTTACTCCTAAAAAGGGGAAAGAATTCAAGTAAGTTAGTGACTAGGAGCCCTAGAAAAACTGCAGCTGAATGTTGAGCATAATATTCTTAATCATTCCCAAATTTAATCAACCCAGTCTGGAAATTTGCTAAGACAGGCAAAGAGATCTTCACAGTGTTTAGCACACTGCTTGGGTACACAAGTGCTAATACATGTTTGTTGAATGAATAAACATGTTAATTTTTCTGTGCAAAGAATGCCCTTATAGCTATCACTATGCATCAAAATCTTTTCTGTCCTTAAAAATCCATTTAAATGTCACCTTACTCACATGACCTATCCTGAATACTTTGTGCAATTATGATATTCTCTTTTTCTGGACATCAGTTTTATTCAATGGTAAATAATAATTTTTTTTTATTCTAACAGGGAGCATTGATGTGATGTGGTATCCTTGTAGAAAGTGGATCCCATGTTTTAAAAAAATATGTAGAAAGCTTTATTGAGGTAAATTAAGCTGCACATCCTTAAAGTGTACAATTTGATGAATTTTGATATATCTATACACCTGTGAAACCATTACCACAACCAAGGTAATGAACATATTTATCACTACAGAAGCTTCCTCATTACCTCTTGGTAATCCTTCTTTTTCAGCCCCCTTCACTTTTCCCAGGTAACCACTAATCTACTTTTTGTCATATAGATTATTTTTTGTTTTCTGGAATTTTATATAAATGAATCATACAGTATGTACTCTCTTTTGCCTGGCTTCTTTCACTCAGTATAACTACTTTGAGATTTATCAATGTTGTTTCAATTGGTTTCAATTGATTGTTTCTTTTTATTGCTGAGTGTTCCCATTGTATGGATATCTCACAAGATATCTATTCACCTGTTGATGGATATTTGAGTTTTTTCAGTATTTGTCTAATACAAACAGAGCAGCTAGGAACATATGTGTACAAGTTTTTGTGTGGACATATGTTTCATTTCTCTTGAGTAATGTGGTGGACAGAGGTGGTCTCCTTATTAACCATGCTCTTGGATAATCCTTTCCCCCTTGAATGTGGGTGGGATCTGTGACTTGCTCCTTTTTTTGTTTGTTTCAGCTTTAGTGAGATGTAATTAACAAATAGATGTGACTTGCTTCCAACCAATAAGATACAGCAAAGGTGATATATGTGATTATGTGAACATAATTACCTTGCACAAGATTATATTACATTTATACTACATTTTACTGGGAGAGACACTATCTCCCTTGCTGTTTTGAGAAAGCGAGTGGCCATGTTATGAAGGATCATGTGGCAATGAGCTGAGGGTCACATCTGGCCAATAGCCAGCAAGAAACTGGCCTTCACTCTGACAACCCACGAAGAACTGAATACTGCTAACAGTCAGGTGATCTTAGGAATGAATCCTTCCCCAGTTGAACCTCAGATAAGACTTTGTGAGACCCTAAAACAGAGGATCCAGCTATACCCTGACTCCTGAATCATAGAAACTGAGGTAATCAATGTGTATTGTTTTATACTGCTATGTTTGTGGTAATATTGTTATGTAGTAATACAATTGAATATGGATAAATACCTAGCAATAGAATGGTTGGTAGGTGTATGCTTAACTTTTAAAGACACTTTCAAATTGTTTCTTTAAGTGGTTTTGCCATTTTGCATATCTTTCAGTAGTGTATAAGAGTTCTAGTTGCTCAACTCACAGTGTCAACACACAGTGTGTGGTGTTGTTTCAATTGTAACCACTCTAGCAGGAGTATAGTGGTATATCATTGTGTTTTCAATTTGCATTTCCTTAATGACTAATTTTGAACATCTTTTCATGTGCTTGCTTGTCATCCATGTATCTTTTTTGGTGAAGTATCTTTTCAATTCTTGTGCCCATTTTTAAATTGGGTTATTTGTCTTATTACCACTGAGTTGTAAGATTTTTGTGCTTTTTATGTTGTATTTAAGGAATATTTGCCAAAACCAAGGACACTAAGATTTTTTTATGTTTTCATCTAGAAGTTTTATATAGTTTTAACTCTTACATTTAAGAGTTTAATTTCAAGTTTAATTTTTGTATATAGCATGAGGTAAATGTGGAGGTTTATTCTTTTCTGCATATGGATATCAAATTGTCCTAGCTTTGTCTGTTGAAAAGATGATCCATTCTGTGTTGAATTGTCTTGGCACCTTTGTCAAAAATAATTGACCTATAATTCCCAACATAATTTGACCCTTTAAAGGTCTATTTTTGATAGCTTTGTTACTGTGTATTATGATTATTTTATTCTTTATTAAGCTGAAAGCTCCTTGAGGACACAACTATCTTACTTACCCCTGAATCCCCTGAAACTAAGCATGTGCTTTGCCTATAGAAAATGCTCAATAAAAATGTGTTGTGTTTCAGTAAACTCTAGAATTCATGATCCCTTACTTCTCTGGATTGAGACATACAGTTACCCCAAATAGGCTTATGATTTGACATCCCTTCAGATTGATCATCTTAAATTTTTTAAAACTACATTTATTTAGAGAGGCTGAACACCATATGTTAGAAAGCAAGAAAGGAGGACTCCTTTTATTAGTTAAAATCTGGACAGGAAACTCATGGTGTATTCAGGGGGGTTAATTAAAAATTTAATGAAGGGACTGGCATGCCTGGCTGGCTCAGTTGGTAGAGGATGAGACTCTTTAATTCTCAGGGTTGTGAGTTCAAGCCTCACATTAGGCATAATGTTTACTTAAAATACATCAACTGGATTTAGTAAAAGTTAAGATGGACTTCCCAACAGCAGCCGTGGTTGTAGAGAAACAAGAAATGCAGCTACTGCCACAACTGTAGCGAAGGTGTGGTGTGGGGATGGGGTGGGGGGGGTTGGTGATAAATACCTCAACTTTGGCTGTAGCCTAAATTATATACTTTACTCAGGGAAGGAATTTTCTCTCCTTCAAAGGCAAATTGATGACTATCTGTTGTTGGAGCATATCCCTTGATCTTACCAACCAACCTAAGTGGCCTATCAAAATGTTATTTCCACCAACATTTAATACCCACTCCTTCTTGAGAGGAGTTCTGATAAATATGGTTTGCATGATCTCATTACATTCCCACTTTATAGACTAATGGCCTCATCTAGTTACTGCTCCTTTTAATCTGCCTCAGTCTCTTCAGATTAAATAAAATGATGTATGTAAATGCATGGTGCTTACAAAATACTTAATAAACATATCATCTTTAACTCAATCAGCTACTCATATTAACCCTTCAGAATGGTCTATACTACAGTTACATCTTTTATCTCTAAAATTGCCATAGGAGGAATGTGCAAAAAAAAAAAAAAAAAGATGATTAGGTATGCTGGGAGTTTTCATTCCTTATACTGACATTGACCCTGTAAAAATGTCTCTTGTAAAAATGCAATTACGCACTTTTAGCAGTATTATTGTTTTTGGCATTTTGGTATCTCTAATGCTCATTTGTTTTTATTCCCATCCAAAATGGTGACCGTACATCCCTAGGTTTATGAAATGAAACACCTACTTTTCAGAATGATGTATGGTGTGGAGGCAAAGCAGGGAACAGACACAATTATATTGTAATTCCAAATTTGTCTTTGTTTCCTTTACTGAAATCTGTAAATTCTTTATGTTCTGCATTAGTCCTCCCATGATTCCCCTGTGAACTAAAGGAGCACTGAGTGCTCAATTGACAATTCAAGTTTTACTACTAATTAACGGTGTGACCTTAGGAAGTCACTTCATCTTTCATTTGTTCATTCAGTTCATCTTACCTATTAAGAATCTGCCAGATGCTGCCTAGATACACAGTTCCTACCCTCAACTTGCTTACTTTGTAGTGGTAGTGATTGTGGAGATGGTGAGACAGACAATATGAAAGAAAAGAAATGTGCAGAACTTATGAGAACTGTGAAGGAAAGACAACAAATATACTAGAATGATGTGCTTTTTTTTGTAATCCCAAATGGGATTTCTCTAGGTAGCTGTAAAATGAAGGGATTGAACTGGATGCGAAGAGTTCTTGCAGTTTGAAAGACATGTATTTTCTTCTTTTCACTATTGTGTTCTGGGAAGGCCCACTGATGCCTCCATTCTGGAAATAAGCAAATATGTTTAAATCATATGCATCAATTTTATACTGCCTTAAAGCAATAACTAAACAATTTAGGGTTATTGGGGGTGTAGCTCCCCGTCACGAAAGAAAACAAGAAACACCCTAACTAAAAAAAAAAAAAAAAGAAAGGAAAAAACCAACCTGAGGCGCCAGGTTATGATTGTTCTCAGACTTATGCCCCAGGGCGCAGAAAATAAACTTCTTTAGCTGCTTCGCTCGCGCTCAGCGCAGGGGCCCCAGCGAGTCCCAGGTCCCAGTGCTTCGCGCTCAGAGCAGCACGGTGGCTGTACCTGACAGCTGCTGGGAGGGCACCAGGCCCTGGAGCTCAGGGAGGAGGAGCCATAGGCGGGGCCGACTGGAAGCAGCCACCTCAGCAAAGCGGCAGGATATCCGCAGGGTGAGGGCCGCTACCGCCCGGAAGAAAAGGCTCCTGCGGCAGATGTCTCGTGATTACCTTGGGAACCCTGTTTCGCCGGTTGAAACTGCGGAGGAAAGAAGGATCTAGCGAAATATGGCTACGGAGGGCCCTGCAATGCGTCGAGTCCAAGTGGCAGAACATCCCAGGTGGGGGAGAGGAGATGCCGCGCTTTGGGATCGCCTGGGTAGGCTAGGTGCAGAGTGTCCTGGATTTCTGGCTCTTCGCTGGTTGTTTCTTTTGTTCCCGGGAGTGGACAGAATCCTTGGGATTTTATAAGGCCGAATGACTGGGCTTGCGAGAAAGACCACGCCACAAACACTTTACACCTTGATTCCCACCAAGGGTTGAGTATTTTTCTTTATCCGTGAAGATCCTTCTTTTCCCTTTGGTGGTTAAGGTGGTACACTGTTTCTGCTGGGCTTTAGCAGAAGTGCCCAAATTAACTTTGAACTCCTTTTTTCTTCGTCTTGCCTGCCGGCTGATAGTGCTTTTTAAAGTCCCCTTTCTAAAATACTCACTGAAAACGAACACGCGAAAACCCAAACAAAACCCCCTTGGTCTCTGCAACCCTTTAAACAAACCATAAAATCTATGCATTGTCACTTAGGGAATTAATCTGCTGCCAGTACCTAGCTATAGAATAACTTTAGTGATACCTAGTGGAGGATCTTTTCATTTGAGGGTATCTTGCAGATACTTTGTAGAAATACTTAGTTCTGACATAGGAGGGAAATCTCATAGAATGAAGTCTCTAACCTGCTACGTTTTAGCGGGGCAGCTTTTCTAAGGTTGATTTCTCTTCCCCTTTGTTGTTTCTTTTTCTTTTTCTTTTTTTTTTTTTTTTTTAAAGATTTTACTTATTTATTTGACAGAGAGACACAGCGAGAGAGGGAACACAAGCAGGGGGAATGGGAGAGGGAGAGGCAGGCTTCCCGCCGAGCAGGCAGCCCGATGTGGGGCTCCATCCCAGGACCCTGGGACTATGACCCCGTCCGAAGGCAGACGCCTAACGGCTGAGCCACCCAGGCGCCCCCCACTACCTTTGCTGTTTCTAATTTTTACTTTTTCCCTGTTAATTTTTTTCTCTAACATTAAGTCTTTAAGCTCTCCCTACTTCCTGGTTTTTCATAGTCATGTGACAGTTGATAATATTATAACTTACTAAAACTTGCAAATGCTTTTTTCACCGTTAAGAAATCAAACAATGGGTCTTTAGTTACCTGGAAGAAACATGATTTTTGGATATGGAGACAAGCAGGGTTTAGACTACTTGTGTATGTCTCTGGATATCAGTATACTCTCTGGAGGTCCTTGGGAGGTACTGTTGCCCTTACATACTTGAATGAATTAGGACACGTCGTGAAAGACATGCTTCAAATAAAATTCATGAGGAATTCGTTATGTGAAAATAATCTGGCCACTTGGAGTTTAGTTTTTTTACATAAAACATATCCATGTATAAATTTCTTCTGTGTTTCTATTTGTTATGATTTAATTATAATGCTTAATATTTCTATAATTACTGTGTGGGGGAAGGGGAATAGTAACAGGTACTAAAAGTGAAGAATTGTTTACTAGGTTTCCTTAGAGTTGTTTCTCGCCTTTTATGAATTTCCCAGTATTCATTCATGCAACAGGTATTTATTGTTATTATTTATCATTCTGTGCTAGCCGCAGAAGAGATCTTAATAGTAGTCAGATAATTGTGTTCTGCCATTTTCTTCTTCTTCTTTTTTTTTTTTAAAGGTTTTATTTATTTATTTGTCAGAGAGAGAGAAAGAGCACAAGCAGGGGGAATGGCAGGCAGAGGGAGAGGGAGAAGCAGGCTCCCCACTGAGCAGGGAGCCCGATGTGGGACTCCATCCCAGGACTCTGGGATTGTGACCTGAGCCAAAGGAAGGTTCTTAACTGACTAAGCCGCCCAGGCGCCCTGCCATTTTCTTGTTTTTCACTTGTACATGAAATACAGTAATAAGTTTCAAGCAATGTTTTAGCCACTTACTCATTTTAGCAGGGATGAGTTCAGTTAAATCTAAATAGTATATCTGTAAGCCCACCTAATTGGTCATATGTTGCAATATGTTGAAGGGAAAAATAATGCATAAGGGCCCCACGGCCAGACTGTCTTCTTTGGAATTCCTACTGTTTCTTTAGAATGCCTCTTCGACTTCACAGGGCACATGATCATCTGAGTAAAGGCAGTAGTCAATTGCATTAAACATTTCAGCAAAATTAATTTCTTTTTCCTTCTTTTTATATAAATGTCAAATAGAAATAGAAGCTCTATTTTTTTTTCTGCATTTCAATCTCCCTATACCGTTAAGACTACTTCAAATTCCACTGTTCTAGCTTTCTTTGCATTCTTAGGAGTGGTGTGTCTTCTCTTTGGAATGAACTTTTAAATTGTTGGATTATTGGTTTTTTGGTAACAGCTTTATTGATATATAATTCACATATCATACAGTTCACCTGTTTAAAGTTTACAATTAAGTGGTTTTTTAGTATATTCACAGGATTGTACAGCCATTGCCATAGTCAAAGTCAGAACATTTTCATCATCCCCCAAAGAACTCTGTATCCTTTAAACTATCACCACCACTCCCACCCCACCCTCCCGTACCCTGCCCTAAGCAACCACTAATGTACTTTCTGTCTCTATAGATTTCCTTATTCTGGACATTTCAAATAAGTGGTATCATATGTGTTTTTTTGTGACTGGCTTCTTTCACTTAATGTAATGTTTTCAAGGTTCTATGTTGTAACAAGTTAGCAGTATGTCGTTCCTTTTTATGCTTGAATAGTATTCCATTGTATGATATGCTGCATTTTGTTTATCTGTTCACTGGTTGATGGACATTTGGGTTGTTTCCACCTTTTGGGTCTATGAATAATGATGCTGCATGAATTGCATTCTTAATATGAAAGATTTGGATTACTTAAAAATATATTCATTAGAGCTTGAGAATTCCACAGTTCCGTTCCTCACTATAGTCTCTGATTGCTATCTTATGCTGCCAATTCTTACTCCCTTCTTAGAAGTTATCTATTTGGTTCACATTCTTGTACTATTATTTTATCTTTATAGTATCACTGTATCTTTATATCATTATTACCATTTTTTATAAAAATGGTGTTATAGTCATAAAAGTGAAATCATATTTATTTTTCTGTTAATTACTTTTTTTTGCTCAACAGTATTTCTCAGAGATCCTGGCATATCAGTCCATATAGATTTATATCATTGTTTTTTAGGGCTGAGAGTATTTCATAGTATGAATACCATTGTTTATTTAACCACTCAACTACACTGTACATTTAAGTTTCTAAATTTTTCACTCTCATAAACAGTGCTTCAGTAAACATCTTTGTACATGTATCTTTGAGCATTTTTGATGATATTTCTTTAAGCTCATTGATGGAAGTGGAATCAGGGTCAAAATTAATCAATATTTAAAATTTTGATAGTTCCTGCCAAATGGCTCTGCAAAAAAAAAAAAAAGATGTATTAGATTGTCTATTTCTTGCTGGTTTTTAGGAACTCTTTATGTATGTATGTATTTTTTGTATGAATGGATGTAGTTTTGGATATAAACCATTTGTTGTTTTGTATATATTATATATTGTTCCCAGTCTAACACTTTCCTTTTAACTTGATGATGTCTTTTGTTGTGTAGACATTTTGTACTTTATTCATTATAGCACAGTGTTGAATGATATCATCCTTGTCCTTATTCTGATTTCAGTGGGGAAGCTTCTAGTATTTTCTCATCATTTAAGATGTTTACTATTTCTGATAAATAGCCTTTATTAAATTTAGGACATTTCTTTTCTAGCATGTCCATGACTTTTTTTTATTATTTTAAATTTTATTTAAAAAATTAGTCATGGTTATTGAATCTTTTTTTTTGCATATTTTGAGAGGATCATGGAATTATAGTTTCCCCCTTTTATTCTGTTGGAATAATGCATTTAATGAAGAGATTCCTGGTACTATCTTTATATTCCTGGAATAAACTCTGTTTGATCACAAATATTAAATAATATGTGTTGGATTAAAATTACCAATATTTTATTTAGTTTTTCTCTTTTCACAAGTGATAATAGCCTGTATTTTGCTTTTGGGGGCTTTTGTTGTTTTAGCATCTGGGTTATTCTGGCCTCCTAAAATGAGATGGAAAGTGATATAGGAAAGATGTTACGGTTCAAAGCTGATGGCCAAGAAAGAATTCTTGAGGCATCTTTGGTGCAAAAAGGTGGTTTTATTAAAGCATGGGGACAGGACCCGTGGGCAGAAAGAGCTGCACTGGGGGCGTGAGGGGTGGCGATTATATACCTTCAGGTTGGGAGGGGGTTAGGGATAGTGTAAGTCTCTAAGGAATTGGAAGCAAGGTTTCCAGGACCTTGATGGGGCGTAGCTATTGTTGGGAAAAGTCATTTATTACTGTCCAATAAAACCTTAGTCATGAGACCCTTCAGATGTATATCAGTGGGTCATAAGCTTGGGAGATGATTGCTAACAAATATCTTGGGGGGTTTAGAGATAAAGGAAATTTCCAAAGGAATTTTTATATATTAAAGTGGCTTATAGGATCCTGGGGGGTCAGGCTAGGATTGCCTTTTGCCCTTAGCAAAGTGTCAACATCGAGGCAGCTGAGTCCCTAGAGGAATGTCACTCTGCCTGTTTCAAGGACTTGTCATTGGGCTGTAAGGAGTAAGGAAATTTAATTTTTCTTTTGCCTCTGTTTCCCACATCAGAAAGGCTTTCCACAGCTTGTACTGTTAGAACCATTTATAAAAGCAAAGGATCATCTTTCTTTAAGGTCTGTCAGAACTAACTCATAACATTTTCTGAGGCTTGTTAAGGAGATTATTTCTGATTACATTTTCTGTTTCTCTTCTGTCAATTTTTAGAAGTTTATATTTTTTTAGAAAAATCACCCCTTTGTCTATATTAAAATTTTTTTAAATCTTTATGAATCTGTAGTCGTCTCTTATTTCTCATACTGATTTTACATGACACTCAAAATTCTTTCTGTATTATTGTTTTTATCAAAGAACCAGTTTGTAATTTTTTTTGACTATGTCTGCTATTTTCCCCCAGTTCAGTAAATTCTACTTTTATCTTTTAATTCATTTCTTCTAATTTCTCTTTTTCTAGCTTCTTGTGCTATATGCATACTTCATTTATTTTCATTATTTTTGTTTTTTTTTATATCCATTGAAGGTTAGAAAATGTTTTCTGAGTATCATTATGGTTGTATCTTATAAGTTTTGATATATAAATCCCTCATTTTTGTTATATTCTAAATAATTGTAATCTTGGCCTTATCTACTTTCCCTCAGCTTTATCTTCCTCACTAATTTGTTCTTCAATTCTTCTACTATTCAGGCCATCTACTATTTTTATTGTCACCATCATGATTTTATTTTCCAAGATCTCTAATATAATTATTGTTTCACTTTTACATTTGAATTTCTGATTAGGAGAAATTTATTTTGATGGAAGGATCAAAGTAGGATTAAAATTTCCCCCCTCCCTCAATGACAAATTATCTATACTTTGAAATGCTATTTTTAACATTTATTAAATTTTCAAAATAACAGTTATAATAATGACTCATAATTATTGCATGCTTATAAAACCCTCAAAACAAATCTTTCCAGTGAGTTCCGTTATTATCCTCAATTTGTAGTTGAGGAAAGTGAGGCATAGAACTCACATAAATTACTGTTGTAAGGGAGAAAAGACTTTTTCTCTGCCCTCTTAGGTTTAGTAGCTTGGACCCTCAAGGTTAAACCGGCGAAAGATGGATTAACAGAAGAAAAAGTTTATTTCACATGCACAAGGGGGCTTTACAGAAAAACAGTAAAATCCTAAGAAGTGGTTTGGTCTGGGAACTTAATGCCTTCTTAACGAAGGATGATAGATTGTGAGAAATGACTAGACAAAGGAAAGTGGTTTGGGCTTCTCGGAGTGGTAAGTAGTGGGAACATGACTATACGGGGGAAACTAATGGAAGGTAAGGGTTATTTTAGTAAGTTTTGTTTATGCAGACTCCAATCAGTGAGGTCTCTAGTGATGAGTCATCTCTTGGTGTGGGAGAGGGGAGGAGAGACACCTTCACAAAGGGAAGGGAAAAATGTATGCCCTGCTTTTAGGCAGACGGAGGGAGGTTAGAGAGCTCCTGCTGTGTCTGCTGTTTCTTGATTGCCTTCACCTCAAAATAATCCTATGTCAAATGGCATATTTTGGAGTGACATTATTCTGATTCCCTTCACCATAAAAATACATATTAACCAATTATTAAATTAGTAGTAAAAATTAATATTTTCTGTAATGCCATGACTAGGTATCCTGATACTGAAGAGAAAACAAAGCACAGACAGGATAGGAGACTTGCCTAAGGTCACAATGGCAAACTAAAGATACATGTCTTGTCTGCTGAGATGTTAATTCCTTCATCTCTGCAGTTAGCCATATGGTCACCCTAGTATCCTCTGAGAATCAATCCTTAGACTAAAATCCACTTCATTTACTGCAGTCATAATTTTTTTTCAAGTTGTGTTACTAAAACTGCTATTAAAAAATATCTATGTATGTATGTATGTATCTATCTGTCTATCTATATATCTATCTTAAGTCAAAAGCATTCAGAGTACCAGATTCAGCAATTTGTGTGGTGATGTTTTGGCCAACTCTGCCTTTAACAGTATAATCTTTGTATGAGCTATTTTTTAAAATTCTTTTTATTGTGGTAAAATAAATATAACATAAAAATTGTTATTTTAACCATTTTAAGTGTAAAATTCAGTGACATTAATTACATTCACATTGTGGTACCATCACCACTGCTACGTATTTCTGACATTTTTCATTATCCCAAATAAGCTCTATACCTATTAAGCAATAACTCCCTATTTTCTCCACCCCTCAGCCCCTGGTAGCCTCTAATCTACTTTTTGTCTCTATGAATCTGCCTATTTTAGGTATTTTATATAAGTGAAATCATACAGTATTTGTCCTTTGGTGTCTGGTTTATTTCACTTAGCATAATGTTTTTAAGTTTCATCCATATAGAAGCATGTATCAGACCTTGATTCTTTTCTATGGATCAATAAAATATTCATACACACACACACACACACTACATTTTGTGTATTCATTCATCTGTTGTTGCATGCTTGGCTTGTTTCCACCTTTTGACTATTGTGAGTAATGCTGCTATGAACATTCTTGTGCAAGTATCTGTTTGAGTCCCTGATTTCAATTCTTTGGGGCATATACATAGAAGTGGAAATGTTGGGTCATGTAATGTTTAACCTTTTGAGGAAACACCAAACTATTTTCTATTTTGCTCTTTTTAATGCTATTGTAAATGGAATTGTTTCCTTAATTTCACTAGATCTTTTGTTTTGTATCCTGCTTTTTTTAAAATTAACATATAATGTATTATTTGTTTCAGGGGTACAGGTCTTTGATTAGGAGCTATTATTTTCATATTGAAAATGTTCATTTTCCTCTTGGGGGGGGACATAAATGACTACATTTTAAGAGATGGAGTCTTGCTGGTGACACCCAGAGCTGTGAAGTATAGCTACTCCCCCAATTACAGCCATACTGCTTCATTATTAGAGGATTAGGTATGAAGTTCAGAAAAACACTGTACACTTCAGTTCTTTCTATTCTTAGAAATACTTTTCTTGTTTCCTTTTATAGCCTCCATGCATTTGAATTTCAAAGGGAGGAATGTTGAATTGCAAGCCTCCGGTGCTGAGCACTTACAAAAAAGCATGGACAGACTGCCTTCCTGAGGTAGTCTGGGAAAATGGCACATTTGAGAACCCCCAAATCATTTCATTAACACACATTTTAGGAGGCTCATTCTAACTCTGCTGTTAGCACTTCACCTTATTTGTGTTTGCAATGCTTATAAAAGCAAATTAATAAGGATTCAAATTCAGCAGACCTCGAATCGTGTCTTCATATGATTTTCACAAGCAGAAACAACATGAACCTCTTTTGAGGCTATTGGAGTTATGGAAGCCAGAAAACTAGGAGTTATATGCTTCTCCCTCTTTCTCAATTTTTCTCACTTTTAATTGGTCACTAATTCCTATGGATTTGACTTTTTCAAATATCACCTTAATTTAATTTTCACCCTTTTCTATCCCCATCACTAATATACCCTTAGCGTTTCTCTATGGGTTGGCTACAAATGGCCATCTATTGGATTTCTTTGTTTTTGCTTTGTCTTCCTACAACCCATCTTTCATACACTTCTCAGTGAGCTTTTTCAAGTGTGAAATTGACTAATATCACTCCATCCATAAATGTGTGTTCACATCCATTGCCTATGGGTTAAAAGCCAGGTTCCTCAACATGGTACACCAGGCCCTTTAAGATCTGGGGCTTGATTACCACCAGCCTCCTCTTCTGCTGTATTTAAACCCTACTTACAATTTTCTGAATGCGGCTGGGCCTTTTCATTCCATTTGCCTGGAAGGCATCACCCCATCCCACTTGTCTGACATTATCCTTTAAAATTCATTTTAACTATTGTCTCTTGGGGGAGCCTTCTCTAACTTACCCTCCCCCTTCTGGATTTATCTTACCACCCACATTTTCCTACAGTAAGGATGAAATATCTTTTCTCTGTGCTCCCAAAGGACTGTATTTGTCTGGCTTATCACTCTATTGTCTCTCTGTATTGTACTTTTTAGCTTAACTATCTTTTTTTCTGCCAAATTTTTCCTAGAGGCCAAGGACTATTATTAATTTACTTTCTAAGTAGAGTACTAAGTAAAGCACCAATAAATGCTTCTTTAAAAACAAACAAACAAACAAACAAGCACGCTCTTTTTTTTTTTTTTTTTTTTTTTAAGTAGGCTCCATGCTGGGCATGGAGACCGGCAAGGGGCTTGAACTCAATGACCCTGAGATCAAGACCTGAGCTGATCAAGAGTCATATGCTTAACCAACTGAGTCACCCAGGCACCCCTTAAAATTTTTTGGTTATTTTGAAATAACTTCACACTTACATAAAAGTCAAATATAATAAAAAAAATTACTGTGTACTCTTATCCCAGATTCTTCAACTGGTAACATTTTAGCATATTTGCTTTATCACTTTCTCTATGTTTTATATATATATATAACTTTACAGATGTGTTCTTTATGATTTAATATATGATCAATATTTGTGACTATTCCATGCATTCTTAAGTTATATTTCCCATTAACAGAGTATAATGTTAAATATATGTACATACCCATAATCTACTTTATCAGTTTTGTTGTTTGAGTCTTTCTTTTCTTCCCTTTGTCTACCTGATCTGTTTTTATACTGAGAAAGGTATCTTATAGTCTCTTATTGTTAGTGTATTCCTATGTATTTCCTTACATTGCCTATAGTTTTTGCCTTATAAAAGTGGTGGTAGTTTCATTTGGGGGCATTTCTTAAACTATTACCTTCATTTTGTTTTTTGTTTTTTTTTTTTTTAAAGATTTTATTTATTTATTTGAGAGAGAGAATGAGAGATAGCACGAGAGGGAAGAGGGTCAGAGGGAGAAGCAGACTCCCTGCTGAGCAGGGAGCCCGATGCGGGACTCGATCCTGGGACTCCAGGATCATGACCTGAGCCGAAGGCAGTCGCTTAACCAACTGAGCCACCCAGGCGCCCTATTACCTTCATTTTGAATTGCAGCCCTCAGCATTAAGAATTTTCCTTGTATGCTCTTTGGCACACATTCTACGATTTCTGATATCAGGATTACTACCTCTGTTTTCTTATTGTTTCCTAAACTCTGCCACCCAGATTATCTTTTTTTGAGAATTTGCATTAATGGACACAGAGACTTATTCAGATAGTATGGGACATTGGAGCTGTTAAATCTTGTAGAGTTGAGGCCAGAGTGTCATGAAAACCAAAGGTATGGAGGAACAGAAACCAAGATGCTCACAGAGGCAACTGAAATGTGAACAGCATTGAGCAAAGAGAAGTAGAGATGGTGTCTTTGGGGGGAATGACAGAATGAGACATGAAAAGAGAACCAAAGATACTAATATACACAGTTTCTGATGACTGTCCAATTCTTAGGAGACCATCTTGAAAAACTTCCAAAGATATTCAATGTATCTTTCTATCGTAATAAATTTCCTTTTTTCCTTGAGCTATTTTTGGTGTGATTTTCTGTTTCTTACAATGAATTAATCTTTAAGATCAGTCAATTAATGAGTGTCTTGAATATAGTAGGCTTTAAAAGATATTTATTGTCCTGATGTTATTATTCAGATACACTATGATGTGGGACTATAAAGTGGGGGGTATTCATAGAAGTGCCTTGAGATGATTTAACAGTATGAAATTATTAAATCTATTTTAAGAATTTTGGATCCAGAAGGGTCCTATAAGGAGTATCTAGTCAAATTCTCTAATTTCACAGAAGAGAGGCTAAGGGAAAATGATTTGCCCCATTGAAATTAGAACTGTGGTCTCCTGATACCCACTCTAGTTTTCATTTGACTACTTGTACTGGGTTGAATAGTGCCTCCCCACCCACACCCCATTCATGTCCACCTGGAACCTCAGAATGTGACCTTATTTGGACCAGCATCTTTATGTACTTATGTAATCAAGTTAAGATGAGTCATAGTGAATGACGGTGGGCTCTAATCTGATAAGACTGGTGTCCTTATAAGAAAGAAAAACAGAGACACAGAGACACATGGGGAGAATTCTGTGTGGTAATAGAGGCAAAATTTGGATTGATGCAGTGGTAATCCAAGGAATGCCAAGGACTGATGGCTACGACCCAAAACTAAAAAGAGGCAGGGAGGGATTCTCCCCTCCAGGTCTCAGAGGTGCATGGCCCTACCAACACTCTGCTTTTGGACTTCTAGCCTCTAGAACGGTGAGAATTTCTATTATTTTAAGCCACCCAGTTTATAGTATTTTATTATGGTAGGCCTAGGAAACTGAAATACTACCACATACTATTTCTTTTGGTATAAAGAGATTCTTCTCTGAATATCATTGAGAATTATACAGAAAGTTGTATTCTTTACAATTGAAAGAGTTTTTCCTGTTGAGTACAGTGGTCTTTTTTACTCTTCTGTGTGCTTAGATATACTCTTATGTCACCTAGGAAGTTACTGTATTGTCATATCCTAGGATTTTCAAAGAAATATGTCAGTAAAAAATTTTTGCTTTTCTTTTTAGAGATAGTTAATGGTAGTAGGTATATGAAATATGTTTGTGTATGTGTATCTTATGGATTTTTCTGTTATACAGATATTCTTTTTCTTTTTTTTTAATTTTATTTGTTTATTTGACAGAGAGACAGTGAGAGAGGGAACACAAGCAGAGGGAGTGGGAGAGGGAGAAGCAGGCTTCCCGTGGAGCAGGGAGCCCAATGTGGGTCTCGATCCCAGGACCCTGGGATCATGACCTGAGCCAAAGGCAGATGCTTAACAACTGAGCCACCCAGGCACCCCTGTTATACAGATATTCTGAAGTATTCTACTCTTGCTTTCAGATTGCTGAAGCTAAAGGAGATGTTTAACTCTAAGTTTGGATCCATTCCCAAGTTTTATGTTCGAGCACCAGGAAGAGTCAACATAATAGGTATTGCAAAAGTTCCTTCTCTTAATTTTTTCCTCCTTTGGTAAGATCTAAATTTTTACTAATACACTTTTTTTCTTAACATTTACCAAGAGAACTGAAAAAGAGTATTTCACATGTATCTACTATAGCAAGTTAAGCTTTTGCATAAGGAACACGCTATATTTTCATTTTTCCCAATCCATGTGATTGTTAATTTTGTCCATTTATTTAAAAAATTTGTTGAAAACTCGTTGTTAATATTGTTTTCATGAGAGATGAGAAGATTTTTTTTTTGTGCAGCAGATTACATTTTTAGATTGTGGTGAATAATCTTGATGGTTTTACATTTACTCATTGGATTAGAAGAATACTGGGAAGCCCTTTTAAAAGTGTGGTGACCTGAAGAATGAGTAGGTTCTATCAAGAGGAAATGGTATGGGGAACTGAGGAAAAACTAGGAGTCAAGGGAGAATTAAAAAGAAAACTTTCTATAATGGAAAATGTAAACATACAAAAAAGTTGTTGGAATAATATAATGAAGTCCCATGTACCCAACATCTAGCTTCAGTTTTTATCGACTCAGGCAACTTATTTTATTTTGAAACAAATAATGGAGGATTTAAAAAAAAAAGAGATGTTTGAGCATGGTTAAATGACAGAAGGAGGGGGAATGGAGTAAAGATAGTGGAGAGAGAGATTATACATAACTGAGAAGAGAGGAACTGATGGAGCAGATTTCCTGAGAAGTCAAGAGAGGCTGGTATCTAGGGCATCAGAAGAGGGCCACTTTGACTCTTTTCAACAGCCGGCAAGGAAAAAAAAGTGATGCAGGTTCATGTAGATAAATGTATAACTTTCTACCTGTGAACCACTGTTTTACTTTTTTTATTGTTATGTTAATCACCATACATTACATCATTAATGAACCACTGTTTTATATTAGTGTCTTTTTTGAAAGAAGTTGGTGAGAAAGACAGCTTTGAAAACCATTTCTCCATCTGTCATTGTCAATCCATAAAACCCCTTATCATTTCATTTTAAAGGACACATCAGCATAGAAGAAAAGACTTACTACCTGTAATAATATGTAGAATAATAATCATTTAAAGACATAATCGTAATTATGCAGCTGAGTTGTCTCCCATTCATTTTGTGTTTCTTAGCTGGGCAGTGTTTGCCATAGGAACAATCAGGCATGAAAACCTGTCCTGGGGAAATATAAATGAGCTTGCTTATTGTGCTTATTTCTTTCTTGAATTGTTATTTTGTATTTAAATCTTATGAATAGCAACCTTGAGTTTAAATAGCAACTTGGAGAAAGTATTATGGTATAATAGGAAATAAAATTCCTGCTGATGATTCATAGAGGAATTAGAATGCATAGAAGGGAATAGTTTGCTTCCCATATTTGCTTATTACATATAAAATAGTGCAGATTAGAATTTTTTCTTTCTAGCTTCTTTTTCTTTATCCTAGCTATGTCTAGCACACTCAGCACAACTTATCAATGCCAGTCTAATTTGTTAGGCATTTAGTTAGGCCACAAATATAAATGAAGTCCTCAACTTCGTGGGCACATTGGCTTAATAAGGAAGAGAGTGAGGTTCACATAATGTTAATAGGCAGAGTGTGCTAAAGGCTTCAATTGTTCATATTTAAGAAGGTAATATGAAAGAGCAAGAGAGAAAGGAGATATTACTTTTTTGATACTTCATATAACTAGTCACAAAAAATATTTGAAGATCACTATGAATTAGAAAGTAGAAAAAAACTTGTGAAGATTTAAAGAAATCTAAAAATTAACAGAAACTAATTAATATACTTATTCTAGCAGAAGTTTCTGGCTCAGATGTCTGGGAGAATAAGAGAACTGAATCATTTCCTGTGCAGAGTATTTTTATTTTCTGCTAAAACCTGGCTTGTGGTCAAGTTCTTCCTGTATGTCAACCTACTTGAGTTTCTCTTGTTTCATATGCTAGCAATATTAAAAATTCTTTCTCTTTTTCTCTAGGAGAACATATAGATTATTGTGGATATTCTGTTCTTCCTATGGCTGTAGAACAAGATATGTTAATAGCTGTGGAACCTGTGAAAACACAAACTCTTCAACTAGCCAACACAAATCCCTTGTACCCGTGAGTATTTAGGATTGCTACTGTGTGTAATGGTGTGTATATGTGTATGGTGTGTGTGTGTGTGTATGTGTGTATGACTATTCTTATCCAAATGAACTCTTTAGAAGAAATCAAATTTGTAATAAATCACTGAATTTATTGAAAATCTATATCTGACTTCCAAAAGAGTCTAAGGCTACTTTTTAATATTTGTTCCTTTTTGTTCTTGCACTCATTCATTTAAGAAACATTTCCTGAAGACTTACCATGTGTCTGACATTATTTTAGATACTGGGCCATACAAAAATGAAGATAACTCTGTCCTTGTCCAGAAGGTATTTATCATCTGTTCAGGTAGCTGTCTTCAGCAAAGTCAGCGGTGGCGCCTTTCTTATCTTACTAGGGCACCCTCTAATTCTCTCGTCATAACATCTTATCACGCTGTGTTACAATTACTTGCTTACTTGCCTGTATTGCCCCAGTAGATTGTAAACTCTGTACCTTCAGGTACTGTAGCCTCTCCAATGCTGTGAGGCTCAGTGTCAAACTTCGAGTCTGGTGCATAATAGATACCAGTTTCTAGTAACGTATGCTTTATCAAGTCAAGGACATACTTTTTTGTTTCCTGTTGTTTTTGAATTCTTAGTTTGCTAAGATTAAAAGAAATTTATTAATCTGTTAATTAAATTTTATTTTATGTCTATTCAATTTTGAAGAACAGTTTAAAAAATATGAATTACACGGATGGATTTTCTAATGTTGAACTGTTTTTGCATTCCTGGGATGAGTCCTACTTGCTTATAGTATAGTATGATAGACTTCATTTGCTAATTACAAAAAGAGATTTGGGCATATGATTGGCACCTTTTATTTTTGGCTTATTGTTCATTGGCTAGTTTGCCTGCAGTAATGTTTGTTCATTCAGGATATATTTTTTGTGTGCCTTTAATAAGGTACAATACCAGGCTGTGCAAAATACAGAAATTTCTGACTTCTATATTGAATCCTTTAAAGAAAACTTTACATTGTCTCAAACACATTTTTTTGTTTGTGGTCAAAACATGTTTTTTTTTAAGTAAATTTTTAAAAAATTCACATATAGGGTGCCTGGGTGGCTCAGATGGTTGAGCGTCT
This sequence comes from Zalophus californianus, assembly GCF_009762305.2. Lineage (NCBI taxonomy): Eukaryota > Metazoa > Chordata > Mammalia > Carnivora > Otariidae > Zalophus > Zalophus californianus. The sequence continues at coordinate 90,600,870 of NC_045600.1, forward strand.
GCCTTCGGCTCAGGTCATGATCCCGGGGTCCTGGGATCGAGTCCCACATTGGGCTCCCTGCTGGGTGGGGAGCCTGCTTCTCCCTCTGCCTCTGCCTCTCTCTCTGACTCTCATGAATAAATAAATAAAACATTTAAAAAAAAACATTAAAAAAAATTCACATATAATGTGTTATTTGTTTCAGGGGTACAAGTCTGTGATTCATCAGTCTTACACAATTCACAGCGCTCACCATACCACATACCCTCCCCAATGTCCATCCCCCAGCCATCCCATCCCTCCCACCCCCCTCCACTCCAGCAACCCTCAGTTTGTTTCCTGAGATTAAGAGTCTCTTATGGTTTGTCACCCTCTCTGGTTTCATCTTGTTTCATTTTTCCCTCCCTTCCCTATGATCCTCTGTCTTGTTTCTCAAATTCCTCATATCAGTGAGATCATATGATACTTGTCTTTCTTGGATTGATTTATTTCGCTTAGCATAATACCCTCTAGTTCATCCACATTGTTGCAAATGGCAAGATTTCATTTTTTTTGATGGGTGCATAATATTCCTGTGTGTGTGTGTGTGTGTGTGTGTGTGTGTGTGTGTGTGTGTGTGTATACCACATCTTCTTTATCCATTCATCTGTTGATGTACATCTAGGCTCTTTCCATAGTTTGGCTATTGTAGACATTGCTGCTATAAACATTGGGATCACTACATTTGTGTCTTTGGGGTAAATACCCAGTAGTGCAATTGCTGGGTCATAGGGTAGCTCTATTTTCAACTTTTTGAGGAACCTCCATAGTGTTTTCCAGAGTGGCTGCACCAGCTTGCATTCCCACCAGCAGTGTAGGAGGGTTCCCCTTTCTCCCCATCCTTGCCAACATCTGTCATCAAACACAATTTTGTGTCATTATTTGTAAAAATTTAAAATTGGCTACATAATAATTTGTCATATTGATTTATTCAAATTCACTTAACCACACCATCATGAATGTATGGTTTCAGTTTCATTTTTTCACAAAAGCAGAGACGGAGACAGACTTGAATGAAGGTAGAGTATTTAGGATATGATCCCCAGCTGTGGTACTGAAACAACATGGAGAATGATTTAGGGAAGCAGAGATGAATTACTAAGGTAGGTAGCGCCTGCTGTAGGTAAGGGGCTTCATTCTACCAGGACTCCTAGGAAGTATGCAGCATGAATTGTCCACATGTAGTGTAGCATTCATTGCATGAGATACTATAATTTATCTACTCACCATTGATGGGCATTTAGATCATTTCTAGCTTTTGGCTATTATGAATAATGGTGTCGTGGATATTTATAGACATATCTATGTATGGACATGTATTTCATTTTTCTTGGGTAAATATCTAGGACTATCTGGTTTACCTTTTTAAGAACTTTCCTGACTGTTTTCCAAAATGGTTGTACCATTTTTCATTCCTGCCACCAGTGTATGAGAGTTCCATTTGCTCTACATTTTTGCTAACATGTCTTTTTAAATTTTAGCCACTCTCATAAATGTGTACTAGTACCACATTGTGGTTTTTTATTTTAATTTCTCTAACTAATGATGTTGAACATCTTTTCATGTATTTGTCACCTAGATATCTTCTTTGTTGAAGGGCCTGTTCAAATCTTTTGCCCATTTTTAAGCAGGGTTTTCATCTATTATTGACCTATAAGATTTTCTTTTATTTTTTTTATTTTTAAGATTTTATTTATTTATTTGAGAGAAAGAGAGAGATAGAGAAACAGCGTGAGAGGGGAGAGGGTCAGAGGGAGAAGCAGGCTCCCCGCCGAGCTGGGACCCTGATGTGGGACTTGATCCCAGGACTCTGGGATCATGACCTGAGCCGAAGGCAGTCGCTTAACCAATTGAGCCACCCAGGCGCCCAAGATTTTCTTTTATGTTGTAGATACAAGTCCTTTGTTAGATTAATGTTTTGCAGATATTTTCATCCAGTCTGTGACTTGGATTTTCATTTTTTTTTACCATGTCTTTTGAAGAAGAATAATTTTTAATTTTGATCAAGTCCAATTTATTGATTTCTTTCATGGTTTTTAGTTTTTTAAAAAAGATTTAGTTAATTTATTTGATATAGAGAGAGTGAGAGAGAGAGCACAAGTAGAGGGGGAGGGGTAAAGGGAGAGGGAGAAGGCTCCCTGCTGAGCAGGGAGCCCCAGTGGAGCTTGATCCCAGGACTCTGGGATCGTGACCTGAGCTGAAGGCAGATGCTTAACCGATTGAGCCACCCAGGTACCCCTTATGGTTTATAGTTTTTGACTTTTTAAGAAACCTTTGCCAAACCCAAGGCACTAAAAGTTTTTCCAGTGTTTTCTTCTAGAAATTTTGTAATTTTAGCACTTATATTTAGGTCTATGATCCAGTTTGAATTAATTTTTATATGTGGCATGAAATAAGGGTTGAGGTTTATTTTTGTTTTTGCTCATAGCTATCCAGTTCTTTCCTACCATTTGTTGGAAAGATCTTTTCCCATTGAATTATCTTGACAAACTTTGTTGAAAAGCAGGTGGCAATAAATGTCTATTTTTGGACTCTGTTTATTGAGGTATTTTATTTGTCTGTCTTTTTAAATAAGATTTATTTCTTTATTAAAGAGAGAACGAGAGCACGTGCATGAGCAGCAGGAGGGTCAGAGGGAGAGGGAGAGAATCTCAAGCAGACTTCCTGCTGAGTGCTGAGCTCCACTCAGGGCTCAGTGTCATGACCCTGTGATCATAACCTGAGCTGAAATCAAGAGTCAGACACTTAACCGACTGAGCCACCCAGGCACCCCATGTATCTGTTTATCTTTATGCCAATATCACACTATCTGAAAACCATAGCTTTTTTAAAATTTTTAATTTTTTTATTTGAGTACAGTTGATATACAATGTTACATTAGTTTTAGGTGTACAACATAGTGATTCCATTTCTCTATACCTTATGTTATGCTCACAAATGTTGCTACTGTCTGTCACCATACAATGCTATTACAGTATCATTGACTATATACCCTATGCTGTGCCTTTTATTCCAGTGACTTATTCATTCCATAACTGGAAGCCTATATCTCCCACTCTCCTTCATCCATTTTGCCCATCCCCCCACTCCCTTCCTTCTGGCAACCATCAGTTTGTTCTCTGTATTTATAGATCTGATTCTGCTTTTTGTTTGTTTGTTTATTCCATTTGTTTTATTTTTTAGATCCCACATATGAGTGAAATCATATGGTCTTTGTCTTTCTCAGTCTGACTTATTTCATTTATCATAATACCTTCTGTGTCTACCCATGTTGCACACATGGCAAGATCTCATCTGTTTTATGGCTGAGTAATATTCTGTTGTAAAAATACTACATTTTCCTTATCCATTGATCTATCATTGGACACTTAGGTCGCTGTCATATCTTGACTATTGTAAATAGTGCTGCAATAAAACATAAGGGTGCATATATCTTTTTGAATTAGTGTTTTCATTTTCTTTGAGTAAATACCTAGTAGTGGAATTTCTGCATTGTATGATGTTTCTATGTTTAATTTTTTGATTTTTTAATTTACTCTTTTCCCCAGCTGTACCAATTTATTTTCCCACCAACAGTGCATGAGCTGTACCAATTTATTTTCCCACCAACAATGCATCCCCAACAGTGGATGGAGATACAAGCAAGGAACTCAGGGCCTAGTGCCTCCAGAGACCTTACTTCAGGGTCCCCCGTCTCCCCACCAGCCTCAGGGAATGGCTCTGTCTAGGCAAGGCCACCAGTGTGGGAGGAGCCAGCAGCCTCAAAGTCGTTCCAGGATTGAGAGATGAGGTTCACTCTATCTATAGGTCTTTTTGTGGCCCCTGGTGGGCTGACCCCAGGCCAGCAGATGTGGATGTGGTCGGGAAGGTGTAAGGAGAAGTGCTATCGTGGTGATATGACAGGGACATCGAGCTAAGCCAAGAAGGAGCAGCAGCAAGTAAGTGGGAAAAAGAGTGTCCTTGGCAGAGTGCACCTGCAAAAGCCCTGATGCAAGAGGGTTCCTTTTTCTCCACATCCCGACCTTTTGATTCTAGCCATTCTGATAGGTGTGAGGTGATACTCCGTTGTGGTTTTGATTTGCATTTCCCTGAGGATTAGTGATGTTGATCATCTTTTCATGTGTTCTGTTGGCCATCTATATGTCTATTCACATCCTCTCCCCATTTTTTAATTGGATTGTTTGGGTTTTTTTGGTGTTGAGTTGTATAATTTCTTTATATATTTTGGATATTAACCCTTTATCAGATACATCATTTGCAGATATCTTTCCCCATTCAGTAGGTTGCCTTTTTGTTTTGTTCATGGTTTCCTTTGCTGTGCAAAAGCTATTTATTTTGATATAGTCCCAATAGTTTATTTTTGTTTTTGTTTCTCTTGCCTGAGGAGACCTATCTAGAAAAATGTTGCTACCGCTGATGTAAAAAAAATTACTGCCTGTGTTCTCTTATGGATTTTGTGGTTTCAGATTTCACATTTAGGTTTTTAATCCATTTTGAATTTATTTTTGTGCATGGTGTTAGAAGTGGTCCAGTTTCATTCTTTTGCATGTAGTTATCCAGTTTCCCCAGCACCATTCATTGATGACACTGTCTTTTCCCCATGGTATATTCTTGCCTCCTTTGTCATAGATCAATTGACAGTATATGTATGGGTTTAATTCTGGGCTCTCTACTCCATTCCATTGATCTATGTGTCTGTCTTTGTGCCAGTACCATACTGTTTTGATTACTACAGATTTGTAGTATATCTTGAAATCTGGAATTGTGATACCTCCAGCTTTGTTTTTCTTTCTCAAGATTGCTTTTGAGTATTTGGGATCTTTTGTGGTTCCATACAAATTTTAGGATTATTTGTTCTAGTTCTGTGAAAAATGCTTTTGGTTTTTTGATAGAGTTTGCATTGAGTTTATAGATTGCTTTGGGTAGTATGGACATTTTATCAGTATTAATTCCTCCAATCCATGAGGATAGGATATCTTTCCATATGTTTGTATTGTCTTCAGTTTCTTTCATCAGTGGTTTATAGTTCAGAGTATAGGTCTTTCACCTCCCTGGTTAAGTTTATTCCTAGGTATTTTATTCTTTTCAGTGCAATTGTAAATGGAATTGTTTTCTTACTTTCTGCTACTTTATTATTAGTGTATAGAAGTGTTACCAATTTCTGTGTATTAATTTTGTATCCTGCAACTTTATTGAATTCATTTATTACTTCTAATAGTTTTTTGATGGAGTCTTTAGGGTTTTCTATATATAGCATCATGTCATCTGCAAATAGTGACAGTTTGACTTCTTCCTTACCAATATGGATGCCTCTTATTTCTTTTTTCTTGTCTGATTGCTGATAGGACTTTCAGTGCTATGTTGAATAAAAGTGGGGATAGTGGACATCCTTGTCTTGTTCCTGATCTTAAAGAGCTCTCAGTTTTTCACTATTGAGTATGGTGTTAGCTATGGGTTTTTCATTTATAGCCTTTATGATGTTGAGGTATGTTCCCTCAAACCCACTTTGTTGAGAGTTGTTATCACGAACAGATGTTGAATTTTGTCAGATGCTTTTTTCTACATCTATTGAGTTGATCATATGATTTTTATCCTTTGATTTGTTGATGTGGTGTATGATGTTGATTTGCAAGTATTGAACCATCCTCCATCCCCAGAATAAATCCTATTTGATTGTGGTGAATGATCCTTTTTTTTTAAATTTAAATTCAATTAGCCAACCTATAGTTCATCATTAGTTTCAGATGTAGAGTTCAACAATTCATCAGTTTCATGTAACACCCAGTGCATAATATCACGTGCCCTCCTTAATGCCCATCACCCAATTACCCCATCCCCCCCCCAAACTCCCCTCCAGCAATCCTTACTTTGTTTCCTATAGTTAAGAGTCTCATGGTTTGTCTCCCTCTGTGATTTCTTTCCATTCTGTTTTCCCTCCCTTCCGCTATGATCCTCTGTGGTGTTTCTTATATTCCACATATGAGTGAAACCATGATAATTGTCTTTCTCTGATTGACTTATTTTCCTCAGCATAATACCCTCCAGTTCCATCCATGTTGATGTAAATGGTAAATATTCATCCTTTCTGATGGCTGAGTAATATTCTATTGTGTACACACACACACACACACACCACATCTTCTTTATCCATCCATCAGTGGACATCTCAGCTCTTTCCATAGTTTGGCTATTGTGGATATCCTTTTAATGTATTGGTGAATGTGGTTTGCTATTGAAAACTGTAGCTTTATAAGAAGTCCTGGAATCAGGTTGTGTAAGTCCTCTAAGATTGTTTGTCTTTTTCAAATTCATTTTGGCTACTCTACTTTGCATTTCCTTATTAATTTTAGAATCAGCTATTCAACTTCTATGAAAGAGCATGCTGGGATTTTTATTGGGGTTGTACTGAGTGTAGGATCGATTTGGGAAGAACTGACATCTTAACAATATTTACTCCTCCAATCCATGAACAGGGTATATCTGTCCATTTATTTAGGTCTTCTTCAGTTTTTCTCAGAAATAGTTTGTTGTTGTAAGATATCTGTCTTGTACATTTTTTCTCCAACTTTTCTCTAAGTATTTATTTTTTAATGATATTGTTATTATAAATGATCTAGCCCAGTGCCTGGCACACACAGGGTTGACCCTGGGCAAATGTTTGTTGGAAGAACAGGTGAATCAATGAATAAAATATGTAGGTGGAAATTACCAATGTAAAAGTCATAATTGCTCATTTTCAGGACTTTTTTCCTAGCATTCTGCAACATGGATGCAAGAGTGGAGAAAGCAGATGGGTGATACAATGTAGGATTTGGTGGGAAAATGTGTGCCTGTTTTTGAATCTTAGAAAATGGTAGGAAGGAGAGGCAAGACAGGGATGCTAGAAAGAACAGACATGAATTAACTAATCAAAGGGAAGTTTTTTCTATGACATATTTAAGCTATGTTTCTAATTTGTAGGAAATAACACTTTTCAGCATTTTCTTTGATATTTCTCATGTAGCTTTCTGCATCTGTACAAATTTCCTCCTCTATTTTGTTCAATATACCACCACCCCTGACTGCTTCCTGGTTTTCTTTTCTTTGTGGTAACTTTCAAGATCTTTTCTTTAGCTAGGAAGAGAACCTGATCAGTTTTGCTAACATAATTTTATCTGCTTTCCAAATTCTGTGACCTCTTGTTGACTGTGAGCAATATATTTTATTTTCTGTAGATGACAGTAAAATGCTTGTGAGCTGGAGTCATACTGTGTGTGTTCTTGGAGAGTCACTAAACCACTCTGAGCCTCTGGGAAAACCTCCCCTCTTCACTCTAATATGCTGATTATAGAGATGATGCCCTCTTGGTCTCATATCCCGTTCCATATTATACACCATCATGTGACAGTAGTGTGTGATCATAATTTGTGTTCATGTTGTCTCAGCTAGCTTATGAAAAGAAAAGCCCTTTGCCTTTTACCTTTTTATTCCTATGAATACCTTGCATACTTAAATATTTTTCTTAGGACATACTGTGTCCATGTTAATTGAATTAAGATAATGCATGGAGGGCACCTACTACAGTGACTGGCATATAATAGGTATTTAGTAAACTATGTGAAGAGCATTCAGTCAATATGGGGAATGTTGCTTATTTCTTCACTTTTTAATTGACCCCCTCCTCCTCCATTTCTCATATTTTGCCCTTTGCCTGATTTAGAAACCTATTTATCTATTTTTCATTTTGAGATAATTTTTGACTTACAAAGAACTCACAAAAATAATACAAAGAATTCCCACACATCAACTGATATGTTCTCAGTTCATGATATCAAGGAGACACATGATGTCCTTTATTGTTAATTTTGATTATTTGGTTAAGGTGATGTCTGCCAGATTTCTTTGCCATAAAGTTACCATTTTTTTCCCTTTGAAATAAGTATCTGATAGGGAAATATTTTGAGTCTATGTAAATATTTTGTTTCTTATCAAAATTTTACTCTCTAACTTTAGTATCCATTGATGATTCTTTCCTGAAACAATTATCATGGAGTTTGCCACATAGTGATTTCCATCATTTCTACTTTTTTTTTTTTAAAGATTTTATTTATTTGACAGAGAGAGACACAGCAAGAGAGGGAACACAAGCAGAGAGAGTGGGAGAGGGAGAGGGAGAAGCAGGCTTCCCGCCGAGCAGGGAACCCAATGTGGGGCTCGATCCCAAGAAGCTGGGATCATGACCTGAGCCGAAGGCAGACGCCTAACCATCTGAGCCACCCAGGCGCCCTCTACTTCTTCTATTATTTGACATTTTACTCTAACTAAGGAAGAGGTTTTCCTTCTCCTTCATTTAGGTAGTTTTTTTGTTTGTTAATTTATATCAGTATAGATTCATGGTATCTTATTCAACGAGTTATGATCCATTAGAATCATCATTATTTGTTTTGTTTTTTCCATCTTCTTAAGCCATGCAGATGGTAAAATTGGATGGGTGGCAAAGAGTGTGGGGAGAGAAGGCTTTGAGTACTGTTACAGTTAGAGGTATGTCAAACAGCAAACCCCAAGGATAAGCATTTATGTGGTTTATATCAGCTTAACAAGGATCATCATGAAATAAAAAGTGGTGTAGATTATGCTGAAATATATTGGTTCCTTTCTATTTCAGGAAATAAAAAGGGTCATTCGGAAGTAGTTTAATTGTTAAGGTCACTACAACTTCCCTTATCTTTTAAGCATGTGGGCATGTTTGTTGTTTTTGGGTAAACTATGAAGTACATTGATGAAAATAAATGGAGAATGAAATTTCAGTATCACTCTCATGGCACAAGGTGGCAGCAGTCAGCCATTGATTTTGCAGCCATGGGTTTTTACAGCCTCTAGACTTAAATTAATAGTGTCTTGTTTTTGCAGGGACTTCAGTACTAGTGCTAATAATATTCAGATTGACAAAACCAAGCCTCTGTGGCACAACTATTTCCTATGTGGATTTAAAGGAATTCAGGTAAATCAGTTTATAAAGCAACTACTAGCTGGTGAACTTATAATGTGTATTATATATCAAGATTTATTTTATTTACAATGTATTTTTTGTCACATTTCAATGCTAACTCATGTTCCTATTCTGTATTGCTAATTTACATATTAGTGGTGTTCAGAGGGGGCAGTAGTGGCTGTTCATAAATCAGTTGCATCTGACGAAAATCTTTCTCTTTTTAAAATCTTTGTTCAAATTTTCTTTTCTTTTTTTTATTTAAAGATTTTATTTATTTATTTGACAGAGAAAGAGATAGCGAGAGAGGGAACACAAGCAGGGGGAGTGGGAGAGGGAGAAGCAGGCTTCCTGTGGAGCAGGGAGCCCGATGCGGGGCTCGATCCCAGGACCCTGGGATCATGACCTGAGCCGAAGGCAGTCGCTTATCTCAATGAGCCACCCAGGTGCCCCTGTTCAAATTTTCTTTTGAAGGATACAGTCTAGTAATATATTTGTTCTAATCATATGTAGGTATATACTGTAATAGGATTTGGTCTGAAGCCCTAGGTTTGAATTCGAGCTCTACTTAGCTGTTAATTCAACCTCTTTGTTAGGTTTGTTATCTGTATCATGATGTTTCCTATCCAGCAAAGAGTTGTTACAAGGATTACACAGTGCTTGACACATAGTAAGCATTCAATAAATAAACAACTAGTATTGTTATTACCACTTCAGATGGGGTTAAAAAAAAGATGTAGTGAAGTTTATTAGAATAAGTAGTTTCCTTAGAAACACTGAATAATTATCGGGAACATCTCTAATGTCATGGGCAAGAATAAGATAATGAAATATTTCTACTTTTTCTCCAGATTAAAAAAGTATAAGGACAAAAAGAAAATTTATTTGCTAAATCAGTTTGATTTGTTAAAATCCATGTTTTAGAGAACTTGTGTTCCTTACTGTCTGGTGATCCTATCTGAAGCTTTGTCACAAGTAGCCTAGGACTCAGTGACCTATCCATTCCAGGAAAGCATCACATTTATTTCTGATGTGTAGTCCTGTACCTCGAATTATGGTGGTTCTGGTCTTAGAGTTCCTGCATTAATTTCTTCTCTCCCTTCCTTCATCTTTTCTTTTCTTTCTTTTTCTTTTCTTTTCCTTTCTTTTCCTTCCTTCCTTCCTTCCTTCCTTCCTCCCTTTCTTTCTTTCTTTCTTTCTTTCTTTCTTTCTTTCTTTCTTTCTTTCTTTCTTTCTTTCTCTTTCTTTCTTTCCTTCCTTCCTTCCTTCCTTCCTTCCTTCCTTCCTTCCTCTCTCTCTCTCTCTTTCCTCCCTCCCTCCCTCCCTTCCTTCCTTCTTTTCCTTTTTCCTTCCTTCTTTCTTTTCTTTCTTTCCTTTTTTATTTTTCTTTCTTCTTCATCAAGACACATGGTAATAACATGGGAAGAGGTATTGGCCTCTTTTAAATCTTCAAGTTATTTGGCTTACCATATGCATTAGTGGGAATTACAGTATTTGGAAGGATTTGCCTGGCAAATGCAATTCGATCTTCCTTATAGCAACATGCCTTTTATAGCAAATGGGTAAAGTGACCTAAATACTGCTTGTTGCTTTGTGTTGTTTTTGAGAATTTGAGGTCTTAAAGCTTTCTTTTTTGGTTTGACAACTTAATGTGCAAAAGTAGATTTGTACAGCGAATTTTTGGCAGAGAAGTAATTTAAATGTTATCCTGTTTAGAAAACTTCAAATTCAAATACTAGAAAATATCATAGGATAATCTGTTTATATTAAATTGAACATGTTATCCTTTTGGGACAGAGCTATTACAGAATTTGGCAAAATCCATTTACGTTTTTGAATCTGTTGTACATTTTAATTTAAACATTGCATGATAAGTTTGTAAGTATGATTCACATTCAAGATACACTGTGGATCAGTTTATGATTAAATATATAGCATTCTCCAAGGATTTTTTTTTTTAAAACAAGCTGTCTGATGTTCTGTATGAAAGGGCATTGGCAGCAGCAGTGTTTCAATTTAAAATTTGTTTGTATTTCTGGAAAGGAAATTTTTAGATGACTTGAAATCAAGAAGAGAAGTACATCCAACAGAATCTCTTTTTTTGTGGTGTGTGAGTTTTGCCAACATAGGAAAAAAGGACAAAAAAATCAAGGAAAAAAAACCCATCCTTTAATTTGCAGAGTTTTGTTGTTACTTTAGTTATTCTAACTAGTTTATTGAAATTTCTCCCTAGAATAATATGTATGATGAAATGCATAATTATGTAATATAATAGTATTTTGTACTTTGGTCTTGAGCTGTTTGAGTAATTTGCAAACATGATGGTATTTTTTCTTGAGGAGGAGGTGGCCTTGAATATATTTTTAATCCTAAACCACAAAGGTTAATTATGATATAATATCATCATAAGTGTCATCCTAGATACTCATCTAAGTATCCTAGAGATTTCCATCTTTAGATCAGAGTCTCATTATTTCTTTGGGTTTTCCTAATTGTAGAAATAAGGGTTTCTCTACTTCTTTTAGAGTCTGTGTTCTCATTTGTGGCTGAATTCTAATTTGGCTGTCTTGAAAGCTACCATATGGCTTAACTGTATCTATAAACTCTAGTAAAAATCTGGATTTTCTCATATAGCTGACTTACATTAAATCATACTGACAGTATGCTGGCCCGTGTTTCTGACTGCAGTGGAGAAGTTCTCAACCAGAAATCAGAGACCTGGGTCCTATCCCCAGCTCCCTATATGTAATGTTGGAAAACATTTTTAATCTTTTGGTGTGTGGGTTTTTCCATAAGTAAAATGGAACTGAAGAGGTTGAGAACACTTTTTCTTCAGAGAAACTTCTGAAGAAATACTCAATAGAAACAAGCCACTGCTTGGTGTTAGACTTTTTTTTTTTTATTTAATTTAATTTTATTATGTTATGTTAGTCACCATACATCATTAGTTGTTTTTTTTTGTTTTTTTTCTAATTCTAACAATAACTTTAGTTTTTTTAAGTTTTTAGTATTCAAATATTTATATACAGAAAAGTAAAGATTACATTATAATGGATGTTTATACCTTGCTTTAACACTTCCTGACATTTTGCTGCATTTACTTTATCCTTTTTTTTAACATTTGCTTAGTATTTTAAAGAATTTTATATTTTAAAGCAAATTACAGACATCATTTACTCTCAAATATTTCAGAATGCAACTGTAAAAAGTGTTAGACTATTATCTTAGATAATAAGAATACAATTATCATACCCATCAAAATTAACAGTAATTTCCTAGTGGCATGTAAGGCCAGCCCAAATTCAAATATCTTCAATTATCTTTCTTTTTTTAAAAGATTAATTAATTATTTTTATTTTATTATGTTATGTTAATCACCATACATTACATCATTAGTTTTTGATGTAATGTTCAATGATTCATTGTTTGTGCATAACACCCAGTGTTCCACGCAGAATGTGCCCTCTTTAATACCCATCACCAGGCTAACCCATCCCCCCACCCCCTCCCCTCTAGAACCCTCAGTTTGTTTCTCAGAGTCCATCGTCTCTGATGGTTCGTTTCCTCCACTGATTCCCCCCATTCATTTCTCCTTTCCTACTATCTTCTTCTTCTTCTTTTTTTTTTTTAACATATAATGTATTATTTGTTTCAGAGGTACAGGTATGTGATTCAACAGTCTTACACAATTCACAGCGCTCACCATAGCACATACCCTCCCCGTTGTCTATCACCCAGCCACCCCCTCCCTCCCACCCCTACATCATTAGTTTTTGATGTAGTGTTCCATGATTCATTGTTTTCATATAACACCCAGTGCTCCATGCAGTACGTGCCCTCTTTAATACCCGTCACCAGGCTAACCCACCCCCCCACCCCCGTCCCCCCTAAAACCCTCAGTTAGTTTCTCGGAGTCCATAGTCTCTCATGGTTCATCTCTCCCTCCAACTCCCCCCCCATTGTTCCCTTCCTTCTCCTAATGTCCTCCATGCTATTCCTTATGTTCCACAAGTAAGTGAAACCATATGATTTTGACTTTCTCTGCTTGACTTATTTCACTGAGCATCATCTCCTCCAGTCCCATCCATGTTGATGTAAAAGTTGGGTATTCATCCTTTCTGATGGCTGAGTAATAGTCCATTGTATATATGGACCACATCTTCTTTATCCATTCGTCTGTTGAAGGGCATCTCAGCTCTTTCCACAGTTTGGTTATTGCGGACATGGCTGCTATGAACATTGGGGTGCATATGGCCCTGCTTTTCACTACATCTGTGTCTTTGGGGTAAATACCCAGTCATGTAATTGCTGGGTCATGGGGTAGCTCTATTTTTAATTTTTTGAGGCACCTCCACACTGTTTTCCAAAGTGGCTGTACCAACTTACATTTCCACCAACAGTGTAAGAGGGTTCCCCTTTCTCCACAACCTCTCCAACATTTGTTGTTTCTTGCCTTGTCAACTTTTGCCATTCTAACTGGTATAAGATGGTATCTCAATGTGGTTTTGGTTTGAATTTCCCTTATGGCTAATGATGATGAACATTTTTTCATGTGTCTGTTAGCCATTTGTATGTTTTCTTTGGAGAAAAGAAGCATTGATTTTGTATCCTTCCACATTACTGAATTGCTGTATGAGTTCTAGTAATTTGGGGGTGGAGTCTTTTGTATTTTCCACATAAAGTATCATGTCACCTGTGAAGAGAGAGAGTTTGACTTCTTTGCCAATTTGAATACCTTTTATTTCTTTTTGTTGTCTGATTGCTGTTGCTAGGACTTCTAGTACTATGTTGAACAATAGTGGCCAGAGTGGGCATCCTTGACGTGTTCCTGATCTTAAGGGAAAGGCTCTCATCTTTTCCCCATTGAGGATGATATTTGCCATGGGTTTTTCATAGATGGATTTTATGAACTTGAGGAATGTTCCCTCTATTCCTATCCTCTGAAGAGTTTTAATCAGGAAAGGATGCTGTATTTTGTCACATGCTTTTTCTGCATCAATTGAGAGGTTCTTCTCTCTCCTCTTATTAATGTGTCCTATCACATTGATTGATTTGTGATTGATTTGTGAATGTTGAACCACCCTTTCATCCTGGGGATAAATCCCACTTGGTTGTGGTGGATGATCCTTTTAATGTATTGTTGGATCCTATTAGCTAGGATTTTGGAATCCATATTCATCAGGGATATTAGTTTGAACTTCTCCTTTTTGATGGGGTCATTGCCTGCTTTGGGGATTAAGGTAATGCTGGCCTCATACAATGAGTCTGGAAGCTTTCCTTCTGTTTCTGTTTTTGGAAACATCTTCAGGAGAATAGGTATTATTTCTTCTTTGAACATTTGGTAGAATTCCCCAGGGAATCTGTCAGGCCCTGGACTCTTGTGTTTGGGAGGTTTTTGATCACTACTTCAATCTTGTTACTGGTTATTGGCCTATTCAGGTTGTCAGTTTCTTCCTGTTTCAGTCTTGGGAGTTTATAGGTTTCCAGGAAGGCATCCGTTTCATCCAGGTTGCTCAGTTTATTGGCATATAGTTGTTGATAATAATTTCTAATAATTGTTTCTATTTCCTTGGTGTTAGTCGTGATTTCTCCCCTTTCTTTCATAATTTTATTAATTTGGGTCCTTTCTCTTTTCTTTTGGATAAGTTTGGCCAGTGGTTTATCGATCTTATTAATTCTTTCAAAGAACCAGCTTCTAGGTTTGTTGATCTGATCTACTGTGTTTCTGGTTTCTAATTCATTGATGTCTGCTCTAATCTTAATTATTTCTCTTCTAATGCGTGGCATAGGCATCGTTTGTTGCTTTTTCTCTAGTTCTTTAAGGCATACAGTTAGTTGGTGAATTCGGGATTTTTCTATTTTTTTGAGTGAGGCTTGGATGGCTATGTATTTCCCCCTTAGGACCGCCTTTGCAGTATCCCATAGTTTTTGGACCGATGTGTTTTCATTCTCATTGGTTTCCATGAAATGTTTAAGTTCTTCTTTGATTTCCTGGTTGACCCAAACATTCTTGAGCAGGGTGGTCTTTAGCTTCCAAGTGTTTGAATTTCTTCCAAAATTTTCTAGTGATTGAGTTCCAGTTTTAAAGCATTAGGGTCTGAGAATATGCAGGGAATAATCTAAGTCTTTTGGTATCAGTTGAGACCTGATTTGTGACCCAGTATGTGGTCTATTCTGGAGAAAGTTCCATGTGTGCTCGAGAAGAAAGAATATTCTGTTGTTTTAGCGTGGAATGTTCTGTATATATTTATGAGGTCCATCTGGTCCAGTGTGTCATTCAAAGCTCTTGTTTCTTTGTTGATTTTCTGCTTAGATGATCTGTCTGTTGCTGAGAGTGGAGTATTGAGGTCTCCTCAATTAACGTATTATTACCAATATGACTCTTTATTATGGTTAACAGTTGGCTTATGTAGAGCAGCATAGGCTGCTCCCATGTTGGGGGCATAGATATTTACAGTTGTTAGATCTTCTTGTTGGATAGACCCTTTAAGAATGATGTAGTGTCCTTCTGTGTCTCTAACTATAGTTTTTAGCTTAAAATCTAATTTGTCTGATATAAGAATTGCTACCCCAGCTTTCTTTTGAGGTCCGTTGGCATGGAAGATGGATCTCATTCCCTTCATTTTCAGTCTGGATGTATCTTTAGGTTCAAAATGAATCTCTTGTAGACAGCATATGGATGGGTCCTGTCTTTTTATCCAATCTGCAATCCTGTGCCGTTTTATGGGAGCATTTAGGCCGTTCATGTTGAGAGTGATTATTGAAAGATATGAATTTTTTGTCATCATGTTGCCTGTGAAGTCCTTGTTTCTGTAGATTGCCCCTGTAAATTTCTGTTGTATATGACTCTTGGGGTCTTTCTTGTTTTATAGAATCCCCCTTAATATTTCTTGCAGGGCCGGCTTAGTGGTCACATATTCTTTCAGTTTCTGCCGGTCTTGGAAGCTCTTCATCTCTCCATCCATTCTAAATGACAGCCTTGCCGGATAAAGTATTCTTGGCTGCATGTTCTTCTCATTAGTACCCTGAATATGCCCTTTCTGGCCTGCCTGGCTTGCCAGGTCTCTGTGGATAGGTCTGACATTATTCTGATGTTCCTCCCTCTGTACGTAAGTAATCTCTTCCCCCTACTGCCCTTATGATGGTTTCCTTGGTTCTAAGATTTGCAAGTTTTACTATTACATGCCAGGGCATTGGCCTGTTTTCCTTGATCTTAGGAGAGTTCTTCTCTGCCTCTAGGACACGAATGTTTGTTTCATTCCCCAGATTAGGGAAGTTCTCAGCTATGATTTGCTCAAATATATCTTTTAGTCCTCTCTCTCTCTCTCTCCATCCCCTCAGGGATCCTTGGTGTTAAGACTTTTACAGTCATATTGTATTGGGCTGTGCTACATGGAGATTTAACTTGCCTCACTAATATTGTGTATTTCTTGTCCTGCTACTTGAGAAATTGAATTATAATTGTTTCATTTGTTCAAATCAATGAGTGTTCAAGAAAAAGATCATTCAAGGCAATTTTAGGAAATGGATCAATAGCTTTTTGTTGAACAAAGTAAAAAATAATCTTCAGATTACCGAACCCTGTGGCCAAGAACCATTAAATGAAATGTCATGTATAGACTCAACTAAATTGAATTGCACAAGTAGTTTCTATAAATAGCATAATAAGTCCATTGATAAATGTTTGCTCTCTGGGGAATGAAAGAATGTTTTGCTACTCCTCGAATCCAGCACCAAAGTTACTAGCACTATTTTTCCTTCTATTCTTAGGAACACTTTGGTCTTAGCAACCTGACTGGAATGAATTGCTTGGTAGATGGAAACATCCCACCGAGTTCTGGACTCTCCAGCTCCAGTGCTCTGGTCTGTTGTGCTGGCTTGGTGACACTCACAGTGCTGGGAATGAACCTATCCAAGGTAACCAAATTGAATGTGTTAGCCTCACAGAACTCTCTCTTTCTAAAGCCATTAGTATCCGAATCTCAAAATTATAACATCTTACTTTGATTAAAAACTTTGTCTTACCTGAAAGGACTCTATACATGGGCAGGCACAGTAACCTAACAAATTAATAAGTCCTGCTTGTGATAAACTGCTATAAAGTATCTGATACTTTGCAAGTAATGAGCAGATCTGTGAATAACTGTATTAAAATGCTCTTATATTCTTACATTAAGTGTGGAGTGTGAGTGCATGGATATCTTTTTGGATCACCTCACTAACAAGTTCAGTTTAGACAAAGAAATTGTAGGCCTCATAGTTGGACCTGCTTATTTTCAACCAAAACCTTAAATTAAACATTTGACAGGCACTGGGTAAAAAGGGTAAAGACCAGGCAATAAAGGAACTGAACAGCGTATCTGTTTATACCAGCAGGTTAGTCACTGAAATAAACTTTAAAAAAAATATTGCATTACAAAGAGGAAATGCTTATTTAAAGGAAACATAAAACCTACAAAAGGTCAGAAAGCCTCAACTTTACAAGTTCACATAAATCTCTGACTTTGCAGTTCAGAGCAGGTGTGCTCAGCTTTAATTAGTGCTTTGGAGTTCTGGTTCAAACAAAATGTTATCATAGGTTCTTTTTTATCCCATGCACATATACTACCACATTTATAGATGGTTTGGGGAGGGCATCAGGCAGATCAAGAGAAAGTCAGCCACATGCTTGGTCTGTCTTCAGCCTGTTTAAACTTTCAGTTTGAAAATTTTATGTGTAAGAGGAAAGAAATAAAGGAGAAAGCAAAGGCTCAGATAGAGTTCTCTTTGGCTGTCATGTGTAAGTATACATTGGTTAGCCCTTTGTAAGCTATGGCTTATTTGATGGGAAGGGCAACTTACTTGTTTTTCATTTATTGGGAGGAAAGAAAGCAAGGGAAAAAAAGTCCATATGTGTAATGTGCTTCCACTGGTACTAGGTTTAATCTAATGCTTTATTTGTTTATTCATTTGGTCATCATTTAGCCATTATTTATTTAGTGGCTACTTTGTACGAGGTAATGTTCAAAGCATTGGAGCTATAATAGATCCAGTTTTAACCCTCATAGTGCTTATGATCTGAAAGGGGAACAGAGATAAGTAACAGGCAACTATAATAGAGTGTGATAAGTGGATAAGTAGTGTGCTATGGGAGCACACTAAATGCAGATTTAGAGAGCATGGGACATCTAAGCTGAGACACAAGGATTTGTAGATGTTTGTCAAGAAATAGTGATAGCATGAAAACACTGGCAACATCAAGAGGCATGTATCAAGTGGAGGGAACCTTATGTGGGAATATCTAGAGTAAGAGTGATCATAGATTGTTGGAGGAACTAAAAGGGGCTTAATTTGGCTGGAGTAATTTGGATGGCAGGGTAGGACACCAGATGCTGGGGCTTGTAAGCCATGTTGAGGAATTTGAGCTTTATCTTGATAGCAGTGTAAAACCATTTCAGGCTTTTAGGAAGAGGGTATCATGATCATACCTATATTTTAGAAAGATCCCTCTGGCTCTATTATAAAATCTAGATATGAGGGTAGTAACAATATTGGTAATAGGGAAATGATTTGGTCTAGGGAAATGGTGGTGAGAATGGAGAGACCTCGATCATAGAATTAAAGTACATCTCAGACAGAATCAATAAGACTTGGTCATTGATTGGGTATGGGGATGAGGGACAGAGATGAGTCAAGGATTTACCCAGGTCTCTGCCTTGGTGTGATTTGTTGAATAAGGAATATAGATGAAACTGAATTGTGGGACTACATCAAAACAAAAAGCTTTTGCACAGAAAAAGAAACCATCAACAAAAGAAAACGGCAACCTACTGAATAGGAAAAAATATTTGCCAATTATTTATTTGCTATGGTGTTAATATCCAAAATATATAAAGAACTCATACAACTCAATAGCATAAAAACAAACAATATGATTAAAAATGGGCAGAGTGTCTGAATAGACATTTTTCCAGAGAAGACATACAGATGGCCAACAGACACATGAAAGGGTGCTCAACATCACTTATCATCAGGGAAATGCAAATCTAAACCACACTGAAATATTACTTCGCACCTGTCAGAATGGCTAGTATCAAAAAGATAAGAAATAAGTAGTTGTTGGTGAAGATGTGGAGAAAAGGGAATCCTTGTGCACTGTTGGTGGGAATGTAAATTGGTGCAGCTATTATGAAAAACAGTATGGATGTTCCTCAAAAAATTAAAAATAGAGCTACCATATGCTCCAGCAATTGCATTTTTGGGCATTTATCTGAAGAAATTGAGCACATTAACTTGAAAAGATATATGCACCCCTATGTACACTGAGTGTTATTTGCAATAGTAAAGGTACAGAAACAATGAAGTATCTGTTGATGGATGAATGGATAAAGAAAATGTGGTATATATGTACGATGGCATATTAGTTAGCCATAAAAAAGAATGAAATCTTGCCAATGGCAACAACATGGAGGGAACTTGAGAGCATTGTGCTAAGTGAAATACATCAGATGTGAAAAGACAAATATGTATGATTTCACTTGTGCAATCTAAAAAAATTTTTTTAATGTTTTATTTTATTGTTATCTCTTTTAGAGAGGGAGAGAGAGGTGGGGGGAGGGGCAGAGGGAGAGAGAGAGAGAGAGAATCTCAAGCAGACTCCATACCCAGTGTGGAGCCTGATGTGAGGTTTGATCTCACAACCCTGAGATCATGACCTGAGCTAAAATCAAGAGTTGGATGCTACCCGACTGAGCCACCCAGGTGCCCCTAAAATTTTTTTTTAAAACCCAAGCTAATACGTGAGAGAACAAATTATTTGTTGCCAGAGTGGTGGTTGGGGGATGGGTGAAATGGGTAGAGGGAGTCAAAAGGTACAAGCTTCCAGTTATAAAATAAATACATCATGGGATATAATGTACAGGATGGTAACTATAGTTAACAACACTGCGTTGCATATTTGAAAGTTGCTAAGAGAGTAAATCTTAAAGGTTCTCATCACAAGATAACTATGTATGGTGATGGATGCTAACTAGACTTATTGTGATGATCATTTCACAATATATACAGATATCAAATCATTATGTTGTATACCTGAAACTAATATAAGTATGTTAGTTATACCTCAATTAAAAAATTGAATAAAAAATAGCAAATATACTTTTATCAGAACTGACTCCACAGCAATTGTGCAAGACTGTTGAATCACAGATCTGTACCTCTGAAACAAATAATACATTATATGTTAAAAAAAAAGAAAAAGAAGATAGCAGGAGGGGAAGAATGAAGGGCAGGAAATCCGAGGGGGAGACGAACCATGAGAGACTATGGACTCTGAGAAACAAGCTGAGGGTTCTAGAGGGGAGGAAGGTGGGGGGATGGGTTGGCCTGGTGATGGGTATTAAAGAGGGCACGTTCTGCGTGGAGCACTGGGTGTTATATGCAAACAATGAATCACAGAACACTACATCAAAAACTAATGATGTAATGTATGGTGATTAACATAACATAAAAAAAAAAAAGAACCGACTCCATTGCCTAAAGGGAACAATATGTATATCCTAGCTTTCTCTGTTAGTCTAAGTTGCACTGACAATGCTTATATTTCCTAGGGGCTTAGCATCATTAATTAGGAGAGTTTCTTTGCTGTAGTGAGATAGAATCTTAATTGAAAGGAAGCCTGATTTGCTCAGAGTCTTTATAGTTAAGTGCCCATTGTTGACAAAGAATGCAACAAGTCAATGTACTTTAGAGAAGAGCTAGTTAAAAAATTTTTTAAAACTGATATATCAGTCAGTGTCCAATAAGAAACAAATGGCACACGGGGTATAAATGAAGACAGTTTAATAAAGAGACTATTTACGGAGATGTGAGTAGAGTCAGGGGAACCAACTAGGAAGAGTTCCCTTGTGAAAGCAGAAGCTATCATACTTTAGGAGCTATGATAGCTATAATGTTGCCAGAGATGCAATGAGGCAGTGAAAGAGGGAAGTGGGTAGGAATGGCAGTGAGAGGGAATGGACAAGGGGAGTTGTCCATAGAAGTCAGTCTTCTGGGGTACAGAAAAGTGTGAGAATTGGGGGCAGAAAGGCAAACAGAGAATAACCAGCCTATTTGATAAGAAAGATAAGTCCCACAAGAGATCGGTGACTAATCTCTCCCAATTGATGAATAATCCCCTTCCAGTTAATATGTACATCCAGTAGTCCCTGTTAAATTGCAGATATTAATTACTGCAAATGAGATATGGTAAGTAGATATGGAATTTGTTAACTTATGAATAAATGAAATGTTATATGTCTGAAACCACTAAAACAAGATGGCTAGTCACCCAGAAATTCTGGAAGACCGAAATTATGAATGAGAAGGAAACTGGCAGAAGAGACTATGGTGTAATAAAAAGACCTATGAAATAGAAAAGGCTAGAGACTTCTGGTTTCAAGATGCCAGAACAAAGAACATATCTACTCTTTCTTTCCCCAGCCTCATTTGTTTTTCTTTTCTCAAAAAAACCATCCCCAAACAATAGGGAAAGCAAGAAAATGGAGGCACAGGTTTCATCTTTGGTAAATCAAGGAGACATAAATAACTCTAAACCACAAGATACAAAGATGGAAGATAGGTGGAAGGATGGTGCTTGACTTAGCAGAGTAAAGAAAGGTCAGAGCCAAGTGCTGTGGAAGGAAGTACAGATGGAAGGCAAGTTGATTCACAGCTGTCTGGAAAGGCTTAGGAATTAGAGGCACCCAGTACCATAGAAAGTAGGGTGACATGGTAGGTGGGAATCTATTTGAAAGCTTTTATGAGGAGAAGATAGACCTTCAGAGCCTACTGTTAACCCCATAAGCAAGGACACCATTTCCCCCCACTTTTGCAGGAATCTCTGGAGAAACAATCAGAGATAGTCTGGCAACACTGAACACTGAGAAAGGCAGGATGAGAATAGAATTGAAAACTGGGGGATTAAAGGACATTCTACATCTGAACAGTGAAATTCCCAACTCCCTTCCTGTTCTCAGCTCTAGTATACTGGCAGCCTTACCATTCCACATCCCACTAGGAATACTGGAAGATCCTCTCAGAAGAAATGGAACCATCCTGGAGAAGAGACGTATAGATATTGACATTTGGTGACTTCCTCCCACAAAAATTCTCCAGCTACTCTATGACCCGATTAGAGGCCCACTTACAAATAACCTTTCTAGTGATTCACTCTTAAATACGATAGGGTATCAAAAGATAATCAGACTTTGGAAGAAAGCCTCCAACATGAAGCACACAAACAACCAAAGAAACAAAAATTAAAAAAGGTACTCAGAGAAAACAGAGACAATGCTGAGAGCAGAAGAATGCTTCAAAGAAGCCATGATATCCTCAGAGAGATAAAATAAAATGTTGAAGAAAGAACAGAGTTTCGTTTTTTGAAAAGGACCAAACAATAAGAGTTTTTGAATATTAAAAATATGATAGCTAAAACAGAAGTTTCAGTAAAAGATTGGAAGAACTCTCTGATAAAGTAGGGAAAAGAAGAGAGGGACAATAAGAGAGAGAAAGATAGGAACATTTGTAGATCAGTTCCAGAAATTCTGTATCCAACTAGTAAGGAGAAAAAAAGGAGTCATTATAAAACTATATTTTAAAAAAAAATATTTCTCTAAAGTGAAGAATGAATTTTCAAATTGAAAGGTGCTCATTGGGTGTTCAGCATAATAAATGAAAATAAACAATTTTTTGTTTTAATTTTTAAATTTTTACAAATTAAAAAAAAATTTTTTTAATTTTTAAAAAAGAAAAGAGAAAAAACAAATCAAAGTACATCATCCAGGAGGCTTGAAACTTGAATGTTAATAGAAAACACACTAACAGCTGATTGAGAAAAGAGGAGAGAAG
This sequence comes from Zalophus californianus, assembly GCF_009762305.2. NCBI lineage: Eukaryota > Metazoa > Chordata > Mammalia > Carnivora > Otariidae > Zalophus > Zalophus californianus. The sequence goes on from NC_045600.1 coordinate 90,623,722, forward strand.
AGAAAAGAAGGGAATGAAAATTTATCAAAAATAGTTTTAGAAGATAGAAGGCAACAGAGTAATATAATGAATTATAATCTTTTGAGTTATAATCTTCAAAATATAAATGAATTCTAGTTTAGAATAAATGAATTGATTAAGTATAAAGATAGAATAAAACATTCTCAGACATGCAGCATAAAAGTCTATAGAAGGTAAGCCACCAAAACTAGGGAATAAACCAAGAAAGATGACATGGGAACTAGGAAGTGGGAAATCCAATACAGGAGAGAGGAGTTGGGTATTTATAGAACATTGGTTAAGGGAAAACCCAATGTAACACCTATGACACCCAGAGGCTTAGGGCACAGTACAGATAAGAACCAGAAGAGGGAGGGAAAAAATGGAATTGATAAATATTATCAGGAAAACAATAACAACAACAACAAGTGGTAAATCTGACATGTTTGACCATATGGAAAAATGGATTGAGAATGATTTTACAGAGTTATTGTAGGGGATAGGAAGGCTTCGCTGGACATGCAAATACAACTAAGCAAATGAGGAAATTAGGCAATTATTAAATATAGGAAAAACACAAAAAAATGTTCCAGAAAGGAAATCAATAATTTTTCATGACTTGGCTCATAACACTAGTCTCAATAATAAGTACACTGAATATTGATTTAACCAAAAATTTTGGCATACATTTTTATGGAGGAGCCATTTTAACAGAGACTAAGGAGTGAACACAAAAGGGAGGTAGGGAAAGGAGAGTCTAAGAGAGCTAAAATCCTTACTGATCCTAATATGAAGGCTGTAGATAAAGTTTAAAATGGAATAATGAGGAGATAGCATTTTACTCAGCTTTTTTGATAATTTAAAGCAAGAGCTAAGAATGGAAAGTGTTTGACTCTGGGCATGCTGCATTGGGGATGGGGGTGCGAACAGGAGAATTATGGACTGCTTTTGTTTCAAGCCTTGTAGCTCCTTTGATCTTTTAGGTTATATGCATATATCCCTTCTCCAAAAGTAAAAATTAACTGAGAATAAAGAAAAAGATGGTGAGAAGGGGTGAATGGAATGAAAAGGTAAGGGGGAGGAACTGGAGGGTGGACATGAAGATGCAGGAAGGGATTCAAGGCATCATAGTTAGAGAGTAAGAACAGATGAGCTGTTGGGGCAAGACCAAATCACAACAGCTGAGGGAGAAGCTTGCTGATAGGTTTTGGGTGAAGGAATCCAAGAAAATACAGGCAACTTTCACTTAACATGAGGAGTCCATTCCAAAAATCAGTTGTTCTGCAAAAATTCATAGGCCTAATTCTTATTATTTTAAATAGGAGAAATTATAATGCATTACTCCTCAACTCAGAACCTCTACCTAATTTCCTACAATGTTACAAAAACACAGTAAAAATTCCTCTATGTAAGTAACACAGAAATACAATGAAAAATAGGTAAAACAATATTCTAGAACATGAAACAATTAATTTGGTTGTTAAGAAGCAGTTACTTTACACAAAATAAGTTCTTTGAATAATTAAAATAGACTACATTTTGAAAACAAAAAACAAAACAAAAAAAAGAAGCAGTTACTTTACATAGTAGTACATTGTATGTCTTCTCTGAGGACACCTGGTAACCCAGTATTCTGTACACTATTTTGTTAGCAATGTTGTTTTTAAGCTTCAGGGTGTAAATATATATATATATATTTTACATAAACACCTTTCAAAAAGTGTTGTATTGAGAGATATATATAGTCTATGAAGTTTGAGTATCAAAAGCCAAGTGTTCTATCAGGAAAATGTGAGGTGGTGATACATTCTGTAAAGTATGCCTGTACTTTTTTAGCTCAGGATTCAAGTTGCTCTAGACTTGTGTTCAGTTTCTGTCTTTCTTGAATTGTCCTTGGAGGCCAAGAATGGAAAGACCAAGTTCGTTCTAAGGATCTTAGATTAGAGATAGGGGGCTGGCTTGGGAAACAGGTTGCAATTCTGGAGGCTAGCCTTGGATAGTAAGGTGTGTTAGGTGGACTTCTACCCACAAATTCTTCCCTCTGCTGGGGTGGGATGGGGTGGGGTAGGGTGTAGACTCTGAATTCAGGAGATGCCGGACTGAGTAAGTGATGTTCAGAAGACCCACTCTGGAGGAGGGAGGGGTATAATAGGAAGAATATAGGGCTGAACTACATCCTCATGTTAAAATCTGAGGAGAAGAAATCCCCTATGACTGGTTGATGAGGGCTGAAATGATCAGCAGGGAGCTGTGGGGTTGGAGGGCATTCTATGCACAGTTATCTTTTGGCATTTGTCAAAAATACAATTCATGTGATGTAACCTGGAATATGGATTGGGCATAAAACTTTCCCTTGAGAGTTGCTGTCCACTGAGGAAACTGGAGAAGCTCATGGTTAGGCATCAAGAATCCTGTTTGTTATTGGGAAGCTTGGAATGTAAGAGGAATAACACTGGATTTATGAGGGTGTGCTTCCCAGAGAAGATAGGCTTTTCATCCACAGTATAAACTTCCTATCCGAAGTCGTGGAAATAGCATTTGGTGACATTTACTGAACACCTACCAAGTGCCAGGCATTATTCTAGACACCAGGGATACAGCTGTGAATAAAGTCGGTGAAGCCCCTACTTTCATGGAACTTACATGCTGGTGTATGTGGTGATAGTAGAAGATAATGAATAACTAAATAAATATAGAATATCAGCCAGGGCTATGAAGAAAAATAGGCTGTAGTGAGGGGAAGTTTCTATTTTAGGTGAGGAGTCAAAAGTCCTTTTTAAGGAGGAGCCATTTTAACAGAGACTAAGGAGTGAGCACAAAAGGGAAGCAGAAGGAACAGCACATCCAAAAGCCCAAAAGCTAAAGCATGTTTGTCATGTCCCAGGAATAGCAGAGGCCAGTGTGGGGTGGTGTGGTGAATGGGGAGAGGGCAGGGTGGTGGGAGGTAAGCTGAAGAGTGGTGCCCAGAGCCCACATTGCCACATTGTGTAGAGTCTTCTTTGGATTTCATTCCAAGTATAATAGAAGGCCTTTGGAGGGCTGTGAGCTGAGGTGTCGAGATGTGATTCATATTGCTTTGAGTTTCTTGCAGTTGGAAGTAGTATGCTGTACCTTATACTGACCAGGGAGAAAATAATCTAAAAGATAAACAAAAAGAAAAGAAAAGAAATGGTCAATGCCCTTATGGAACTTAAATGCACATAGTGGGGTACTCACAGAAGATTCATTAACTGAGCATTTAGCTCATACAAGGTATGAAGTATTTTATGTGTAAATGGAGAACAGGTTATAAGAATGGCTACTTGGTGTCCTTAAATGGGGAAGTTTTCAAATAAGTGGTAAGTTCTAAAAAAGCAAGGGTAGGCTGTGTCTTGACACAGAGTACTGGGAGGGGCCCAGGGCATTTCAGGCAGAGTGAACCCTTAAGTGTATTATAACAGTTCTCTGAGCCAGACTGACTAAAATGTGTCAGCCAAGGCCTAGAAATTCCTATGCTGCCTCATGACATTCCTTTTCAAAATTTTATGTGAGGACATACAACTCTTCTAGTTGTTTAAGTCCCTCAACAGGCTTAGGTAACTTAATTTCAGGGGCAAGTTAATTGTATAGACATGGATTGATCCTCTTTCAGAGGAGTGTTTTGGTGTTTGAAATCCATACTGTACAAGGGATCTTGGAGGTTCAGAAGCAGAGTCAGTGAAATGCTCAACCTTCTGTGCCAGATATGTCCAAATTTTTATTTCCTGAGTTTCCCTGAGAAAATTTAAGGGTATATTTTTCTCTGTATATAGCTACATTTGAGTTAAATATTTCTTGACCTTCAGAATGAGATCTTGTCCTTAAAAAGTAAAGATAAGGTCTACATGAAAATGAAAAGAATCTCACAATTACACAAAAGTTTAAACTCTGATGAGAATATTTTAGTAGCAGTTTGCTACATGATATAAGAACAATCAGAAAACAGTTGCACTGTCACTAAAATTATGTTTAGAAGTTCATTGAAGGACGTTGTTTCAGTTTGTATAGAATAACAAAAACCTTATCCATATAATGGTTAAGGAAAATAGTAGTTTAAAACATTCCAGCCAGATGTGGGCTGCTAATGAACTGCAGCAGCATGGCCTCTAAGAAGACGGTAAATCCAGAATATAATCTTTTGAAAAGAATCTTAATTAAGTGTTGGACATGGACTAAAGCCATGTGCTCACTAGTACAAAAACCAGGAGGGCTGAGCATTAGCACTGGGTGGCCTGTGTTTAAAAATGTTTGAAATTTTAAGTTAATATTGTTAATATGTAAATATAAAACCATTCACATAGTTTTATCAATAAAAAAGAACCAAGTTTCTTTCAATTAGGTGGCATTGTGTTTGTATCTCTCATTATATTCTTTTTTTAGGAGTAGGATTGGAGACTGAATCATTTATTTAATGATTTTGAGTAATTTGGATTCACTTGGATGCTGTGACTAAGCAATTTGCAGATTAGAAGCCTTGCTTTGCAAAGGTTGTTTAGGTCACCTCTGGTTTTTCTTTTTTTCCATTTCCTTTACTAAGCTAAATACATGTTTACCTTTAGCATAAACTAAGGCAAACAAGACAAATTAGGGAGTAACTGATTGGAGGAATATGGTTCACTGTTTCCAAGTGGCTTCAAATGAAACCACTGTTGCTGAAAATTCATGCATATGCCTTGGTTGTGTTGAACTTTTGCTGTGATCTGTAGATCCTTATCATTATTAGGTCACTATGTTTCAAGGCCTCCAAACTTTGACTTGCACCCGGGAATAAGTTAAATGTTATCTAGTATTTAAAGAATCAACTGGGACAATCCCCATGATATTAAGTATACCACTTATGTGTATAGTCCTTACCTACTACATTACTGTATGCAGAGAAAATAACTAAAAGATGAACATACAAGTTCATTTCTTTTTAACTCTGTATAATATTTCATTGTGTGGATATTACATAGTTTATCCATTTACCTACTGAAGGACATCTTGCTTGCTTTTCAAGTTTTGCCAATTATGAATAAAGCAGCTATAAACATCTGTGTGCAGGTTTTTGTGTGGACATAAGTTTCAACTCCTTTGGGTAAATTACAAGGAGTGTGATTGCTTAAATGTATGAAAAGAATATGTTAAAATTTTGAAAGAAACTGTCAAACTGTCTTTCAAAGTGGCTGTATCATTTTGCGTTCCCACTAGCAATGAATGAGAGTTCCTGTTGCTCCACATTCTTACCAGCATTTGGAGTTCTGGATTTTGGCCATTTTAATAGGTGTGTACTAATCTCATTGTTGTTTTAATTTGCATTTTCCCAATGACATTGATGTGGAGCATTGTTTCATATGCTTATTTGCCATTTGTATATCTTCTTTGGTGAAGTGTCTCTTGAGGTCTTTTGTCTCATTTTTTAAACAGGTTGTTTATTTCATATTGTTGAGTTTTAAGAGTTCTTTGTATATTTTGGTTAACAGTCCCTTATCAAATATGTCTTTTGCAAATATTTTCTTCCAGATGGTGGCTTCTCTTTTTATTCTCTTGATATCATCTTTTGCGGAGCAGAAATGTTTAATTTTTTTTTAAAATATTTTATTTATTTATTTGACAGAGAGAGAGATAGCGAGAGAGGGAACACAAGCAGGGGGAGTGGGAGAGGGAGAAGCAGGCTTCCTGCTGAGCAGGGAGCCCGATGCGGGGCTCGATCCCAGGACCCTGGGACCATGACCTGAGCCGAAGGCAGACAGCTTATGAGTTTAGCGACTGAGCCACCCAGGCACCCGGGAAATGTTTAATTTTAATGAAATCCAGATTATTAATTCTTTCTTTTATGGACTGTGCCTTATCTCAGAAGTCATTGCCAAACCCTAAGTCACCTAGGTTTTCTTCTATGTCATCTTCTAGGAGTTTTATAGTTTTGTTTTACATTTAGGTCTGTGATCCATTTTGGTTTAATTTTTGTAAAGGTGTAAGGTCTGTGTTTAGATTCATTTTTTTTTTTTTTTTGCATATGGATGCCCAGTTGTTCCAGTACTGTTTCTTGAAAAGACTGTCTTTGCTCCATTGTATTGCTTTTGCTCCTTTGTCAAAGATCAGGCTATATTTATATGGATTTCTGGACTCTCTGTTCTGTCCCGTTGACCTAATTGTCTGTTCTTTTCTGAATACCACACGGTCCTGATTACTGTAGCCATATAGTAAGTCTTGAAATTGGAAAGTATCAGTCCTCCAACTTTATTCTTTTTAAAAAATTTTTTTTAAATTAACGTATAATGTATTATTTGTTTCAGGGGTACAGGTCTGTGATTCAACAGTCTTACACAATTCACAGCGCTCACCGTAGCACATACCCTCCCCAATGTCCATCACCCAGCACCCCCATCCCTCCCACCCCCCTCCACTCCAGCAACCCTCAGTTTGTTTCCTGAGATTAAGAGTCTCTTATGGTTTGTCTCCCTCTCTGGTTTCGTCTTGTTTCATTTTTCCTTCCCTTCCCCTATGATCCTCTGTCTTGTTTCTCAAACTCCTCCTATCAGTGAGATCATATGATACTTGTCTTTCTCTGATTGACTTATTTCTTCTCCTTTCATATTGTGTTGCTATTCTGGGTGTTTTGCCATATAAACTTTAGAATCCAATGATAATCACAAGATAACTTGCTGGAATTTTGGTTGGGATTGCATTGAATCTATAGATCAAGTTGGGAAAAATTAACACCTTAACAATATTGAGTCTTCCTATCCATGAACATAGGATATCTCTCCATTTAGTTCTTTGATTTCATTTGAGTTTTATAGCTTTCCTTGTATAAATCTTGTACATATTTAATTTATACTTAAGTATTTCATTTTTTTAGGTGCTAATATAAATGATACTGTATTTTAAATTTCAAATTCCACTTGTTTATTGCTAGTATATAAGGAAGTGATTGATTTTGTATATTAATCTAGTATGTTACAACCTTGTTATAATTGCTTGCTAGTTCATTTTTGTTAATTCCTTTGGATTTTCTACATAGATAATTATGTCATCTGCAAACAAAGACAGTTTTATTTCTTCTTTTCCAATCTGTATGTCTTTTATCTCTTTCTCTTGTTTTATTGCACTAACTAGGACTTCCACAATGATGTTGAAAAGCAGTGGTGATGGGGGACATTCTTGCCTTGTTCCTGATCATTTTACCTTTTGAAATTCATTGTCAAATTGTCATCTAGAAAGATTTTATCAATTAATATACAACAACATTACATGAGAGTCCATTTCCCCACAGCCTTGCCAACACTTTATCAATCTTTAAAATAATTTCCAATCTGATAGATTCTTTCTTGGGCATATCTTTGATGATTAGACAGTTTAAACGTCTTTTCCATGTTTTTTATTGGTCATTTGCATTTTTTGGACTTTGTTATATATCTACTCAGTTTATATTACTCCATAAGAACTCTATATATTAAGTATTCATGTATTATATGTTGCAAACATCCACCCCTTTACTAACCAATTTTCTATTTGACTTTTTTTTTTTTAAGTAAGCTTGATGCCCAGTGTGGGGCTTGAACACATGACCCTAAGATCAAGAGTTGCATGCTCCACTGACTGAGCCAACCAGGTGTCCCAAACTAATAATTTTGTATTTGCTTTTTTAAAAAATGTTTTATTTATTAGAGAGAGAGAGAGAGAAAATGAGCAGGGGGGAGGGGCAGAGGGACAAGGACAACCAGACTCTCTCACTGAGCAGGGAGCCCAGGCAGGACTCGATCCCAGGACCCTTGGATCATGACCTGAGCCAAAGGCAGACACTCAACCGACTGAGCCACCCAGGCGCCCTAAACTAATAATTTTGAAGGAAAAGTCACATTGGTCATATTTAAGTAAACACATAGGATGGGATCATTGCATATACATTTACTTTTATCTTCCTTGAGGTGAAAATACTGTACACCCTTTCATTTCATTTTGAAGTGAAGTACTTGGACACAAGTAGCCTGACAGACTCAGGGATTTTTTTTTTTTTTTAAATTAGGATTTCTCAGGAATAAGCCACCTGCTTCATTAAATGGACCCCAGCGCTCTCAGATTTACCACATGTTTGACATAGTATCTTTAGAAACTTACTCAGAGGAACTTAAATTGAAATTGATTTGTATTGTAAGCAGGAGTATTTTCCGAATAGCATTTGTGCAGTGAGATATATACTTTTGAATTGTGCATAATGCAATTCACATCTGTTTAGCACTTGGAAAAAAGCAAAGAACTTTACACTCATCCTTTTGCCAGGCCACTTAACTCTGTAAAGTAAGGTGCAACTGCCAGCTTCATGAAACAGAGTCTTGCCTCTCAGACTTCTCAGAGCCTCGCTCCAGGATTATGTATTTGTACTTTATGTTATATCAAAGGGATATGGCCGGTTTTACTTTTAGATCATGTTAATGTTACTTCTGCTTCCCCTTAAGGTCTAAAAACACTCAACAACAACAACAACAACAACAATAGCAGCACCAACACAACAAAACTGTTTGGAGGGCACAGTCATTATGTGGATGGGCCCAGATTCATTCAGCCCTTTTAGGGCTTAGGCGAGGTACTGGTAATTGACAATGGAGAGTCCTTTTTTTTAAAGATTTTTTATTTATCTATTTGACAGATAGAGAGCACAAGTAGGCAGAGTGGCAGGCAGAGGGAGAGGGAGAAGCAGACTCTCTGCTGAGCAGGGAGCCGGACTTGGGGCTTGATCCCAGGACCCCAGGATCATGACCTGAGCCGAAGGCAGCTGTTTAACCAACTGAGCCACCCAGGCACCTCTGGAGATTCCTTTTTAATTTTAAAGGACATATAAATCCATTGAGAATAAAAGAAGGGCAGCCAGTCTGGCAAATGGTAACCTTAAAACCTTTTCTCTCTCTCTGGAGAAAGAGATGATTGTATCATTTTCTTATGAGCAACTTTATACTGCCTGGCATAAAGGAAACAATTAGTTGGATTGGATTAAATTAGTGAGTTATCACCTGCCATCATCTGCATAATAGCCATTTCCCCCTGTTTTTAGTATTGTATTTGGATGAGTTAAAGAAAACCATAAAATGAATGATTTGTTCCAAAGACAGCAGTATCTTCTTCTAGGAAAATACGTTTATTATTATTTTGAGAGTATGGGACTGAAAAACAGACCTGGGTCTGAATTCTGGTACTGCTACTCTCTAGCTTTATGGCTGAGGGGAAGTCTGTCTCTGGGTCTCAGTTTCCTCACTAGTAAAATAAGTGAATTTAGACCACTAAATCTTTGAGGCCTCTTCTAGCACTAAGATTATGTGATCTAAGAGGTAGAGCAATTCTTAAGACCATCAATTTTTGAGGAGTTGTTTAATAATAATTAAACTCTTGCTTATACTATATCTAAATCTTCTAATGTATTTTTCAAGATTCTAGATCCTAGTGACAAGAAAATCACTATTGGAAGTAAAACCGAAATCTTGGGAAAGCTATATCCAAACTGGTATACTGTTGTCTTAGGTACTTATTATAGTGTAATAATGTAATATGACTGTGGTTGTATTGCTGATTGACAGTTTCATCCCCCGGGATGGCGTGGGGCGGCTGGGGGGGGGGGGTGGGGACTGTTGCCTTTCTTTCTTACTTTTTTTTTTTAGTTATGTTTCTCATAATTACTTTGTTTAATAACTGGCAATCAGGAATTTATTGAATAAAATAAACTTTTGTAGTCTCAATGTCCACTAGATGGAGATACTGAGGTAACCAAGGTCTTGAACTGACCACATATATTCTTACTTTGGATAGTTTGCTCTTACTTTTAATTAAAATAAATGAAATAGTAAAAAAAGGAAAAGAAAGAGAAAAGAACAAAAAAGTGAGGGTGAGAACTGAGAGTGAAATTCAGCTTTCCATGGCTACAAGGAAGGATTCAGATACACCATAAATCATTGTGAAGCATTTCAAAGCTGTACTGCATATTTCCTGCCATTAAAACTAAGTGCATTGATCTAATTTGCAAATACCCACACCCCTTGAAATGATTGTGTTTAATTTACTATCTTTGAAAAATCTAATAAAAACTCATAAGAAGTTTCATTTATCAAGTTTTCCTGTTTCTCAAGTTTAATTTCTAGATTTAGTATTTATAGACATAATTTTTATTTTTCTCTTTTGAGTATTTTTTTCCCATTAAATTTTTAGTAGCTCACTCTTAAAAGCATATTGAGCAATTTATAAGTATTACTTTTTCAGAGTTGGGATGCATTTTGGTAAGTATACTGTCACTTTTTCTAACGCAATTGTACTAAGGCCTTTGATGATTATAAAAGCAAGAGGCTGGGCTCAAATCCTAGGTGAAAATGCTAGGAGTGAGGCTATAAAACTAATATATTTATGGAACATTTTAGTGAAGCCAGTAGGCAGTGAATAATACAGGCATATAAAAATAATTTAATGATACTTATCCAGGTGTGCCAGAAATTATCAAGACAAAGAGTATTTTACAAATTAAATTTTCCTTGGTTACTGAGTATACCAGATACTTTATTTTTTCTTCAAGATTTATTTATTCATTTTAGAGAAAGAGAGAAAGAGAGAGTGTGAGAGTGGGGAGAAGGACAGAGAGAGAAGGAAAAGGGAAGCAGATTCCCACTGAGCGCAGAGCCCAGTGCATGGCAGGGCTTAATTCCAAGACCCTAAGATCAGACCCCGAGATCATGATCTGAGCAGAAACCAAGAGTCAGACACCCAGCCAAATGAGCCACCCAGGCACTCCTACCAGACACTTAAGAAGTACTATTGGAGATTATTTAGAATTTGGATGAATGGATGTAATTCCTTATTTTAATAGTATCTGAATTGGTAAGGGAGCAGATGATAGAAAATTAATTTGGCTGATCATAAATACTGAAGGATGTAATTAAAAGATGATTTTAGCTCAGCCTCCTACAGGATGTTATGGTACGAAGAGCATGTCCTTTAGATTCAGCAAGACCTTGGACTCCTAGCTCATATCCTCAAGAGCTGTGTGATTTGGCACATTCTTAATCTCTCTGTTTCATTGCCTGTAAAATTAGGATCATAATATTTACCCAGTACAGTTGTTGTGAAGATTAGAGTAATTATATAAAGTACAACACCTAAGTCATAGTAAGTGGTAAAGATCATTACAGTCATCCTCACTTTATAATAATGATAATGATGATGATGATGATAGTAATCTATAATTCTCATTGAAATTAACAAAATGTAGATTTTCTCTACAGGGGAGAATCTCTGGAAAATGGTTAGGCTAGGGTTACTGGAAGTCTTTTTATTTTCCTTTTAACTCTGAGGTTCAGGGACACCATGAACGCCAAATGGGTTAGGGTAGTAAAAAGAACCTTACTTTTCATTCCTTTATTTAACAGTGTTTTGTTTTTTTTTTAAGATTTTATTTATTTATTCATGAGAGACAGAGAGAGAGAGAGAGAGGCAGAGGGAGAAGCAGGCTTCCAAGGAGCAGGGAGCCCAATGCGGGACCCGATCCCAGGACTCTGGGGTCATGACCTGAGCTGAAGGCAGACTCTTAACCATCTGAGCCACCCAGGCGCCCTATTTAACAGTGTTTATTCAACCAGGCACTCTTCTAGAATTGGGGCTGGAAAAGTAAAGTAGATAAGGAGCTTATATTCTAGAAGGTAGAGACAGATATAAGCACTAAGTAAATGGGCAAGATACTTTCACATAGGGTTAACTTCTATAAGGAGAATGAAGTCTGGCAAAGATGGAGAATGACTTGGAGAAGGGCTACTTTAGGTTATGTGATAGTACAAAGAATCAAAGTAAGAGAGGTGAGGAAGAGAAAAAATTACTAATTAAAACAATTACCAATTGTTGGTAAAATTGAGTATTGTGGGCAGCAATAACATGAGGATGTAGGGATTGACATTTAAGCTGAAGTGTACTATTAAACATTTAACTCTTAGCTATTCTGAACCTTTCTTTTCTGGATAAAGTTCACCTTGCTGGTTTACAAAATTTTCCTTTTAAGGGGATTGGTAATTCTCTTTGGATGCAGTCTTGCTGATTCTGTCATAAAGGAGCCATTTGTAGGTGCAGAGAGCCATGGTAGAGTGGGATACTCCAGGGCCCTGGCAGGTTGCGCCTCTTTCCTTTCTGTGGGATGGCTGAAGTTGGGTAAAAATAGAGTCAGTAGACACCCCTTAAAGGCAACCTTCTGTGTTTCTGGATTAGGGTCTTCTAGTGGATTTCCAGACTTTGCTTTGTATGTTTCCTTACCCATTTTTCATGGGAGTTCCAGTTGGAGCTGAACACGGTGAACAGTTGAGTACCATTTGTCTCACTTTGTCTAGGGAATCTTAGATGGTCAATATTAGACTTAATATTCAGGGAAAAAACAAAATTAGAGAGGAAAAACTGTCTATTGAGTTTTCTAATTAAGTTATTGCTTGGTATTTTAAAGATCCTACCTTTCTATAATACATTGGATTGTGAAGCTACTCTTCTGGAGCTGGCCTAAGAAAGTCTCAGACCTTTGACACTGGTTAGAGTTAGGTATTGCTAATACTGTCAGTTGCCTCAAGTTACCTAATTTTTATTATCAAATCCTATTCTGTTGTCTAAAGTGGTATAATTTATGCTTTTTAACCCTTATTTCACTATGTCATTGTATTCCTGTAGAAGAGAATCCCACAATAAATTACTAAAATGAATAATGTAAGCCAGAGTTCCTGTTGTTTTGCTTTTTACATTTCTTCAAAAATAAGTATTTTAAGGAATTAAAACTTTTCAAAGAAGGAAGGATTTTCTTTCTAGGTATCTCAACAACAAAGGTAACATTTGCTAAAGTTTCATTTCACATATGCAGACTATTCAACTGGGAGGTTGGCAATTTGACTTTTTCAAGTAACATCCCATAATTAAATTATTTCCCATGGAATATCATAACTTCTTTGGAGCAATAGTGGGAGCAGGAGTGGAGAATCCCATTTCATTTTGTTTCTTATAACGAACTGGGGAAGTTCTTTAAATTCATCTTCTAGAAACCCAGGTTGTATGCTGTTAACACTCGGCTGCCTGCTTTCTATTAACACCAATATGCTTTCACTAAGGACAGTATAAGAGGGGGTTGGTTTTTTTGGGTATCAAATGATGGATTTTAATGAGTGCCACCCAGGTTACTCTTTGACTAATATGTTGATTTAATTATTTTAAGCATGCAAATAAAATATAATTGTTTCAGAGATCTTGGGTAACATCCCACATAAGAAGACATGCTAGGCTATTAAACACTTATTAATTTTGACTGTGTTTATTTAAATCAAGTGGAAGCAGGGCTCTGGGGAACTTTATGTGTGGTCATCAAAGCTCATAATCTCCTATAATTTAAGTAAGCTCAGGGAAGGTAAAATTGGTCATGACTTCTGTGATTACAAGAGCATCTGGAGAATATGTGATTAATGTTTCTTCTTTTGATAAAATTTTGGGTGTTTTTATGAAATATATGCAAAAATTCAAGCAATCAGTAAATTTCAAAATTAAAAAAATTAAATATGAATTTATTTTACATGCTGTAAAGACCTCTACCCAGTGAAGAGGTGAAAATACTCCTTTTTATTGTTATAATTTAAGTTGTATTTATGTTTATTTTCATGACAAAATACTTTGTCAGATTTTATAAATTTTTTTTCTTGAAATTGGTGATAAATTTACTGAAAAAGCAAAAAAATTGTCAGCAAAAAGAAAAATGCATTATTCCTTTAGGAATAATTTCCAGAAGCTTGTTTTAACACCGGATGCCTTAATATTTAGAAGTTTTCATTGATTTGCTTCAGTGGTTTTGAATAACGTTGTAAAGTATGATACACTGTTACTTGTTGACAACAGTGTTAAATATCACATATTGAATTTGATCGTTAATGTAACACTTAAAGCTTTTTTCTCGAATTTTTATTATAGGGAAATTTCAAATGTATAGAAAAAGTGCAAGAATAGGCAATGAATATGCATGTGTTTTATCTAGATCCTTGTAAACATTTTGCCACATTTGCTCTTTTTCTCTGCTTTTTTCCTGAACCATTGAGAGTTAATTGCAGACATCACCCTTAAATATTTCAGCATTTGTCTCCTAAGAACAAAGCATTGTTCAATATAACCAAATAAATTATCACATTGATACAATATAATTATCTAATATGCAGCCCATATTCAAATTTCCCAATTGTCCCAATAATAATGTCCTTTTCAGCTTTTCTCTTTTTCTTTCTTTTAAATTTTTTACTGACCCAATCATTACATTTAATTGTCATGTTTCTTTAGTTTCTTTTATTCTAGAACTGTTCCCCAGCTTTTTTGTCTTTCATGACATAAACATTTTTGAAGAGTCCAGACTGATTTTTTGGGGGGGGGTCAAATTTCCTCAATTTGGGTTTGTCAAGATGGTTGTCTTATTATTAGATTGAGATGAACCTTTTTTCCCCAGCAATACTACATGGGTGATGTCCTTCTCAGTGAATCACATCATATGATTTCTGTCTATTCCATTATACTTAATTTTTTTTATTTATTTAGTTTTTTAAAAGATTTTATTTATTTATTTGACAGATAGAGACATAGCGAGAGAGGGAACACAAGCAGGGCGAGTGGGAGAGGGAGAAGCAGGCTTCCTCCCGAGCAGGGAGCCTGAGGTGGGGCTTGATTATACTTAATTTTTTAATACATAGATATAGGTAGAGCTCTGCTGCCTATCCAAAAGAAAGCCTTAGTTTAGGTTTGTAATATAAATTCCCTTTTTATAAAGGTGAGCTTTTTGTTAATAATAGTTTAAACATAGTTTAAAAAGTCCTTTAAGAGCGGAAAAATATACTGTAACATATCAAACTGTCTATTAGGTTTTAATAAACACAACACTCAATGCATATTTGTTGAATGAATGAACATACTGATACTGATGACTTAAAAATCACAAATCCTCAGCTTTGTCAAGGAACTAAGATCCTCTACTGTTCCACTGCTATTTTTATGTTTTCCTTCGTTGTTTTGTTTAGGAAACAAAATGTACTAAGCTTGGAATAAACGGTTTGAAATATCTAACATAAAAATAACCCAAGCAAATGTAATTTTAAACTGTCACGGTGTATATATAGGGTCACATTATTTCACTTGCAGTCACTCAGGGTTTGTATGTATCACATTTCAGTGTAATGACATGGGCTGGCTCCAAAGAAAATACCAGGCAACATGAATTTGGTTTGACTAACAAATATTTACATGTCTCTGTGTCTTTAATTATTGTAGTCTTTTAAAGGGTTTATGGTACACAGGCTTAATTCTTTAAAGCTTTCTGTTAGATTAAAAGAGGTTGGTCAGTAGTATATCTAACTGTAAAAATGATACTGCAGCCTGTCTAGATAAATGTTGGAGTTAAGCCAGAGCTTCTGCAGAGAACAGGTGGACTTAAGAGTGGCCTGACACAAGCAGACAACTGCCTGTCATGTGCATGCTTTCTTACGTGTATTAACTGTTTTTTTTCTTTCTTTTAAACTTACTTTATTTAAATTCAGATGTGGACTTCAGTGATTCATCAGTTGCATACAACACCCAGTGCTCATTATATCACATGCCCTCCTTAATGCCCATCACCCAGTTACCCCATCCCCCCACCCCCCACCCCTCCTGCAACCCTCAATTTGTTTCCTATATGTAAGAGTCTCTAGTGGTTTGTCTCCCTCTCTGATATCGTCTTACTTTATTTTTTCCTCCCTTCCCCTGTGATCCTCTGTTTTGTTTCTTAAATTCCACATATGAGTGAAATCATATGAGCAAGTTATTTGCTTAGCATAATACCCTCCAATTCCATCCACATCAATGTAATGGTAAGATTTCATCCTTTTTGATGCCTGAAATATTCCCTTGTGTATAAATACCACATCTTCTTTATCCATTCATCTGTTAACAGACATCTGTGCTCTTTCCACAGTTTGGCTATTGTGGACATTGCTGCTATAAACATTGGAGTGCAGATGCCCCTTCAGATCACATTTGTGTCCTTTGGGTAAATATCTAGTAGTGCAATTGCTGGGTCATAGGGTAGTTCTATTTTTAACTTCTTGAGGAACCTCCATACTGTTTTCCAGAGTGACTGTACCAGCTTGCATTCCTACCAATAGTGTAAGAGGGTTCCCCTTTCTCCATATCCTTGCCAACATTTGTTGTTTTCTGGCTTGTTAATTTTAGTCATTCTGACCAGTGTGAGGTGGTATCTTGTTGTGGTTTGGATTTGTATTTTCCTGATGATGAGTGATGAACATTTTTTCATGTGTCTGTTGGTAATTTGTATGTTTTCTTTGGAGAAATGTCTGTTCATGTCTTCTGCCCATTTCTTGACTGGATTACTTGTTTTTTGGGTGTTGAGTTTGATAAGTTCTTTATAGATCTTAGATACTAGCCCTTTATCTGATAAGACATTTGCAAATATCTTCTCCCATTCTATAGGTTGTTTTTTGGTTTTGTGGACTCTTTTCTTTGCTGTGCAAAAGCTTTTTACCTTGATGAAGCCCCACTAGTTCATTTTTGCTTTTGTTTCCCTTGCCTTTGGAGATGTGTCTAGTAAGAAGTTGCTGTGGCTGAGGTTGAAGAGGTTGCTACCTGTGTTCTCCTCTAGGATTTTGATGGACTCCTGTCTTACCTTTAGGTCTTTCATCCATTTTGAGTTTATCTTTGTGTATGGTGTAAGAAAGTGGTCCAGTTTCATCTTCTATATGGGGATGTCCAATTTTCCCAACACCATTTATTGAAGAGACTGTCTTTTTTCCATTGCACATTCTTTCCTGCTTTGTCGAAGATTAGTTGACCATAGACTTGAGGGTCCATTTCTGGGTTCTGTTTTTCTTCTTTCCAGGTGGGTAGCGTTGATAGAACTCAGGGTGGTCATTTAATCTTTTAGGGTTTTCTAGTCATCTTGTTGGTACATTATAGGAAAGAAAAGATAAACAGTGCTGTCCTTGGCTTGTGAGATTGGTAGTTGGATAGATGAGTAGTTGTATTGTTGTCTGCAGAACCATTCACATGTGTTTGCCCATTTAGTGCCATCCATGTCAGTGGCATGCTTTTGCTTTTGTGAGATGACCAACTGGAACTGTGGGTTAAATCTGCAAAACCATTTAATGGTTTCCCCTCTTGATTAAAGCTTCCTTGTCAATGTGACCATAATAGAACCTCTCACTTTGCTATAGTACTTCTCACTTTGTATTGCAAAGATGTTTCCATTAGACTGTCTTGAGGTCTTCAAGCGCAGAGACAGACTATTGCTTTTTTAAATCTCTGGATTCCCAGTGTATAGTCTGGTGCCTAACTGAATTAAGAAAAAAGAAATGCTCTCATTTGCAACATGATAATTTGCTGGTGATAATGTAAATAATTACTTAGGCTTTTATTTAGGATCAGCACTTGAGATTCCATTAATTTGACAATTAGGCTTAATCCAGAGGATTTATTCGTTTATCCAAGTTTATTTAAGAGTTATTATATCTAGGTAGGACTGATCCACCGTTTCTCTTTCCTCTCCTATAGCTAATGTCCATTTTGAGTAGTTGGGAGTCTGTGCCATACTGTTGCTAAAAATGTAACTATAATCCCTAGTTTTAGTCATTTGCACCAGGTGCTGGATTCCTCCTACTTGCCAATAGGTTTTGTCTGTCATATACATATATGAAAGCATGTCCCATAAATCCAAGCCTGCATGTTTGTAGAGTTGTCACAGTAATGGGACGTAAACACTGTCCCTCTTGGGCTCCAGTGTGGATTCTCTTACATTTTCAGGTGAAGGAGTTATTACATAGGGAGTTGTTCAAGGAGCAAAAGAGGCGATGAAACTGACATACTTCTATAATACATAATTGGCTACCCAAAATGGTGGTGTTTCTAAAGGTGCAAAGTTCCCTTGATGAATGTGAAAACATCTTTTTTATCTCTCATTGTATTCTTTGTACTTGTTTAAATCTCATGCTGTCTTTGTTTTTTTATTTTCTGCTTCCTAATTTTCTTTCCACTGGAGAAAGGAAGCTGTTGTAAAGTAGTAAAGTGAGAGTTTTTGCTCGTTGTCCAGGAATTTAAGATCAATGAAATATTTTTCTAATTGAAGTGTTATAGTTAAAATTTGTATGTATTGACTAAAGTAATGGCAGTAGGAATACAAATAGTTTTCAAATGTGAGTTTTGGTTTTGAGGCCTGTTTGTGAGCTGCAGATTCCTAGAGTCATGAATAGAAGTGGGAAACACAGCATACCATCTTAAATGGGTGCAAAGATACATAACTTCAGGTTTTTCCTGATTTCATCAGGAATGATTATAGATTCCTTGAAAGTTATTTTTCTTACTATAAAAGCAATGTATTCTCATTATAGAACAACAGGGAATTAAAAAAAATTAAGCAATATTTATTGTGCCTTAACTATGTACTAGGCTTTTAAAATCCTTACAACAACCCAACCAAGTGGGTAATTATTATAACTCCCATTTTGTGGATGAGGAAACTTATATGCTTTAGCCACTGTGTCATACTGATTAAGTGCTATGATAGAGCAGAGAGAGTATGTAACTCAATTCTAGGAGGCCATGAAAGTTTCCCAGAGGAGTTGCTGCTTGATTTTAGTCTCAGTGAAAGAGCAATTAGCCATAGTTATGAAGACAAGAAGACCATAGAATTCTGGTCTCATTTCTTCATCTGCTTTATTTCTAGAACCTATAACAGTGCCTTGCCCACAATTGGCCCTCAGTAAATATCTATTGAATGAATGCAGGTAGATTAGCATTTTCAAAGATATAGATGCATAGGGAGTATATTCAGGAAATTGAAATTAGTTTACTTGTACAGGAGTATGGACTATGTGATAAAAGTAGCAGGAGCTTATGGTAGAAGAAATAAGCAGGGGTCAGACCAGAATTTATTGTTATGAAAATACATTAGGGCACTTATTTTGGTAGTACATATATAATAAAAATTGGTAAGCTATAAAGGAGATGATTTGGAGCCTGGGAAAGGATAAAATGCAATTGTGTAGCTAGTTCCAGATATATATTTTTAACTCAATGGAACAAAATGTTTAAAACTGTTTGAATGTTTGAATATTCTTTGGGCTTCTGTGATGATAAAATATTTTCAAATGCAAATGTAGATATTAAAACTCTTGCTTGCAGGATAAAAAGCGCATTCAAGGGATGTGTGCTGAAATACAAAGGTGGGTTTATCAGTTAGCCTTTGCTGTGTAACCCTCCCCAAACTTAGTGGTTTAAAACAACAACCATTTGAGCTGGATTCAGCTTGACAGTGCTTATGCTTGTCTTGGCTGGGCTCATTCACACATCTGCTCTCAGCTGCTGGAGAGCTAGGAAGGCAGTGCTGCTTCTGGGTTGGCTGGTTGTCAGCTGGGATGATGGGGGCAACTGGGCCACATGTATCTCATCATCCACCAGGCTAGCCCAGGCTTGTTAAAATGGAGATCTCAGGCTTCCAAGGACAGCAAGAGGACAAGCTCCATGTATGAAAGCTTTTCAAAGCTGTTTGTGTCACATTTGCCACATATCCCATTGGTCAAAAGAAGTTACATCCTAGATTCAAAAAATGGAGAAATAGATTCTACCTTTTTATGGGAGGAGCTGCAAAGTCACATCGCAAGGGATTGAAACTAGGGAGGGGAAGGATTTATGGCCATTTTGTCATCTACAATAATGGATTATAGCTGGGTTTCAGGAATGGACAGAAACCTCAATGTTGTTAGATTTGCCTCCGTCACTGCTTTGCTTGTTGCCTGTCTGTCATTCTCTATCTTCAGACGAGCTTCCTCTACTTCTCTCGTCCCTATGGTTAAAAAAAAGAAAAACAAAAGACTGCTGACAGCCTCTAAGATCATATAGAACAGATCTCCGTATCCCTGAACTGACTCTCCCTTTCTCCATTGGGAAGATTCCCTTGGAGAAGGGAATCTAGAATCTAGAAGGGAACCTGGTTAGTTTTCCTTCAGTAAACTGGATCTCTGAACTGTGCTGGTGGTGGTGGGGTGTTTGGGTGTTTATATGGAGGTGGGAGATGGGGGATTACAGTGTGTGAATCTAGCATTCAAGAGTTTTATTACTATAACCTTGTGATAGTTGGGTTGGGGGAATGAGAGGGAGAAGAAAGGGGATGGTGCCCTCCGAAAACAGTAGATACTGGAAGTGGATGGCTAGACATCTCATAGGGGTCCACTACACTGAGTTTTATAATAATATAGAAAATTCAGGGGCCTGAGAATAGTGGCTAAGACCTTGGAGGAAGAGTGTGAGAACTATTTTTATTCACAACACTTCTGACACCAAATGTATGGGTTTTTTCTAACACTAGCCAATTCTCCCAACTCTCTAGACAACAATTGGGTCTCAATTCAATTCAATTCAGTTCAATCCAATCCAATCCAATCCAATCTACCTGGAGTTAGCATCAGATTCTATAAGTTAAGGACTCAGTTTTACAAGACTGCCCCCCCACCCCACTTCAAATGCCAATTGCAACTCCCAATTGTACCTGTACTTCTGACCAACCAGCTGTAAATTCAGGGATTCCACCAACCCTCTCCTCAGTTTCAATAATTTGCTAGAATGACTCACAGAACTCAGGAAAGCCCTTTACTTATTATTACTGGTTTATATAAGTCATATAAGTCAGAAACAGTCAAATGGAAGAAATGCATAGAAGAAACGTGGGATGAGGAGGTGGCACAGAGCATCTGCGCCTTCTTTGGATGTGTACGCGCCAGCACCTTGATGTGTTTACCAAGCTCTCTACACCTAGTCATTTAGGGTTTTTTATGGATGTTTCATTACATAGTACCGATTGATTAACTCATTGGTCATTGGTGATTAACTCAATCTTCAGAAGAATTTTCTAGGTCTTTTATTTCTTCCTTTTCATGTTGTTGACATTGTAGATATTTTGATAATCACTGGCACATTTTCCATGAAATAGATTAGAAAAATGGGAAGAAGTGAAATCCTTCTCTCTTTTATATTATTGTCGAATGTGGAAGGTGGAAATTATTGAAGATAATGAGTTTTCTGGGTTTTTTTTCCCTGTATCTCAGCACATGGAAGTATAAGGAAGAATAAACTCCAAAGGAAGCAAAAGAGAGAAAGTGGTATTCCACTCTACACAATGTGCCAGTGTCATGTGATGGCTGAGTAGTGAGTGGTTCCAGGGTTTTTATTTCATACATATTCATTTACTAGGGGCATATTTTTTTTGTTTATTATTATTATTATTATTATTATTATTATTATTTTTAGAGAGGGACAAAGGGAGGGGGAAGGGTAAGGGGAGGGGGAAGAGAATCTTAAGCAGGCTCCACACCCAGCACAGAGCCCAGCACAGAGGCCAGTGCAGACTTAAATCTCACGACCTTAAGATCTTGACTGGTGCCAAAATCAAGAGTCAGATGCTTAACTGACTGAGCCACCCAGGTGCCCCTGGGCATATTTTTGTTTCTAAATATGATAGATTAGTAGGGGGATGAGAAGTTGACATCGTATATTCATTTGTTAATATATTCATTCAATATTCATTTATCAACAAATAGGTTAGCTATTATAGATACAGGAGTGAACAGACACATGCTCCCTCACCTCATGGAGCTTAGACAAATGGGGGAGACCAGTATTATACAAACATACACAAATATGTCCACACAGGTTGCGATAAATACTATGACAGGAAGAGACTAAAAAAAAGAAAAACAGAAGGACCCAATTTACATGGGGAGTGAGTTTTAGGGAAGGCCTTGTGGAGTAAGTCGAGATGTGGAAGTGGAGTAGGAGAGGACAGGCAAAAATGACCTGATTTTTGTTTTGTTTTGTTTTGTTTTTGTTTTTATTGTTATGTTAATTACCATAACTACACCATTAGTTTTTATTGTTATGTTAATCACCGTACATTACATCATTCGTTTTTGATGTAGTGTTCCATGATTCATTGTTTGTGCATAACACCCAGTGCTCCACACAGAATGTGCCCTCCTTAATACCCATCACCAGGCTAACCCATCCCCCCACCCCCCTCCCCTCTAGAAGCCTCAGTTTGTTTCTCAGAGTCCATCGTCTCTCATGGTTCATCTCCCCCTCCGATTTACTCCCCTTCATTCTTCCCCTCCTGCTATCTTCTTCTTCTTCTTTTTTTTTTCTTAACATATATTGCATTATTTGTTTCAGAGGTACAGATCTGTGATTCAACAGTCTTGCATAAATCACAGTGCTCACCATAGTACATACCCTCCCCAATGTCTATCACCCAGCCACCCCATCCCTCCCACCCCCCACCACTCCAGCAACCCTCCGTTTGTTTCCTGAGATTAAGAATTCCTCATATCAGTGAGGTCATATGATACATGTCTTTCTCTGATTGACTTATTTCACTCAGCATAACACCCTCCAGTTCCATCCACGTCGTTGCAAATGGCAAGATCTCATTCCTTTTGATGGCTGCATAATATTCCATTGTGTATATATACCACATCTTCTTTATCCATTCATCTAAAAATGACCTGTGTTTTAAAGTATATGTCATATGTTGACATAAAGCACAGAACATTCTACCATGCTTTGAAGAGCTAAAAATTTAGTTATAGATCTCACCGATACAAGGAATTTGAGAAACGAGACAGAGTATCATAGGGGAAGGGAAGGAAAATGAAACAAGACAAAACCAGAGAGGGAGACAAACCATGAGACTCAATCTCAGGAAACAAACTGAGGGTTGCTGGAGTGGAGGCAGGTGGAAGGGATGGGGTGGCTGGGTGACGGACATTGGGGAGGGTATGTACTATGGTGAGCGCTGTGAATTGTGTAAGACTGATGAATCACAGACCTGTACCCCTGAAACAAATAATAAATTATATGTTAGTTAAAGAAAGACACATTAGTGGGGTGCCTGGGTGGCTCAGTCGTTAGGCGTCTGCCTTGGGCTCATGTCCTGATCCCAGGGTCCTGGGATCGAGCCCCGCATTGGGCTTTCTGCTCTGGGGGGGTGCCTGCTTCTCCCTCTCCCACTCCCCCCTGCTTGTGTTCCCTCTCTCGCTGTGTCTCTCTCTGTCAAATAAATAAATAAAATCTTAAAAAAAAATCACAAAAGACCACTGAACTTGACAAAGTCGTTTAAAAAGAAAAAGAAAGAAAGACACATTAGTAAACAAACAAAAAACTAGCTATAGAAATAAGTAATGTACATATCCTCCCAAGGAAGTGGAAGGGAAGACTCATGAGCTGAAGAGGGAAAGTGAGCAGAGCTGCCTTCCAAGGCACACGTGGTCAGGACTGTGGCTGATGTTGCAGGTTGCTGTTGGGTCCAGTGGCAGAGAGACTGTTACCCACTTTGCAAAGCAGCCAGGGCCCATCCTTACTGGTATCTCTTGGAAACCCATCTTTGTATTTTTCTCCCCTTCTTTCCTACCCTCCCCCCCTTAGACAACATTAGTATCTCTTGTTCCATGTGTTGGCAGGATGTAAAGTGGATGTATTTTGTAACAAATTACCTTACCAATTGGAAACATCTCCTGTTCTAGGTTAGTTCTTCCATTAGAAATTATTTGCCCTTTCTCTGAAACCTGCTGCCAAGAGTTTGCTAAACCATTATCTGGCATTTCTGTACTTACATTCAGGAGAGTGTTTATGCAGTATCATTTCCAATACTGTTTCTGTTTTCACCTTGGTCTTTTGTTGAACACACTATAACATTTATAATTTAGGGGAGTGTCAGGAATGACTACATATGGGTACCCAACAAGGAGTGAAAATCTAGAGAAAGAGATTGCAATCAGACATTTATTTTCCAAAAGACAAGTTTTTTCAGTCAGTTTTTCTGCCTTTCAGATTAGTCTGTCCTTGGGCTAGTGATTTGTAATAAGACTGTCCATTCATGCAAGCAGATATTGGATGGATTTTGGTACTTCTTTTGGTTTTCCTGCAGTACATGGTAAAGAGCTCTGGATATATGTTCAAAAATGCTGTATAAAAGATCACATCAATCTGTTCCTAGCTGCCCTTACATAGGGTATGATGTGCAGTGCAGAGAGGGGGCCTGGTAGATCACATGGTGGGTAAAGGTAAGCTGTTCTGCTGGCCCCAAGCCAGCATGTGCCTGAAAGGGCCTCATAGAGATAATGGATGACAGACTAGGTGTGTGCCTAAGAATCCACATTTTGGGATATAGGGCAAAATGGAAATACCCTACGGTTTTATGAAGTTTTGTCTTTACTTCCCTCTCCCACCCTACAAAGGGCAGGGAATCTTCTCTTCCCTTGGAAGTACTTTGTGAAGCAAGCAGAAGTTCCTTGACTCACAGCAGAGTCTCTAGGCCTTCTATTTTCATCTTCATCTTTTGTCAAACTAAATAGTTATAATATTTATAGTCTTGGGGAAGGTAAGGAAATATGTAGTTTCCCCAACAGTTGAAGTTAAGGGTTCCTGTGTCTGAACCCCAACTCTCAGGGACCCTCTCTTATGTGTGTAGTTATTCTAGTCACCTGCCAACTGGAGCAAAAATCTGCTTTTCAACATTCACAGGAGGCAATTTTCTAGCCTCTGATTGAATATCCCCAGTGATCTAATTGATTCACGAATTAGTCATTTTCATTTTGGACCACTTTAGTCATTGGAAAGATTTTTCTTATATTTAATCACAGCTTAATCCTTTCTATCTGAATCCCCAATTTTCTCCTTCTTTTTCTTTTTTCCTTCTTTTTTAATGGACTGGCAGAAGATAAGTATCTTCTTTTTTCTTTTTCTCTTTTTGAAATTGATGTATAGTTGACACACAATGTCACAGTAGTTTCGTGTGTACAGCATAGTGATCAACAACTCTATGTGTTATGCTGTGCTCATGACAAGTGTAGTTACCATCTGTCACCATACAACACTATTACGATACCATTGACTATATTCCCTGTGCTGTGCCTTTTATTCCCATGACTTAATCATCTCATAACTGGAAGCTTGTATCTCCCACTCTCCTTCACTCCCTTTTCCCTTCCCACCATCCCCTCCCCTCTGCCAACCACGGTTTGTTCTCTGTATTTATGGGTCTGTTTCTCCTTTTGCTATCAGAGTCTTTCACAGTTTGAAGGAAGTTCCTCTGCTTTCTCTTACTCTTTCTTTAGGTCGCATATCCACTATTTTTTCATGAAAACTGTTTCATTTTTTCATGAAAACTGTTGTTTTCAAACTGTTGTTTCTCTTAACATGACTATTCCACCTGATGCATGTTATGTCTCAATTTTTTCTTTTATTTGTTCCAAGTGCCTATTTATTTTGAAGAAAATCTTAAGAATTATATGACCAAGAATATATATTCAATAAGGTTAATAAATTAGATACAGAAAACTAGGGCAAAGGAAAGAAATGAAAACATACCTTTTAATGACTGCTAATTAATGTAATTGTAAAAACTGTTAGTTACTTAATGTAATTGGGTTTTGTTTAATAGTTTGCTGAGATTTCCAGAAGCCAAATTAACAAGGAAACATAGTAAGTGATGTAGGTCTTGTGACCAGAAGAGAGAAATCATTTCAGTTCTTCAGAAGAGGCTATGGTTTCCCTGGGGGTGTTAAATTCTAAAATGTGTTTCTTACATGGATTCTTTATAGCACACAAAACATAATGAGAGTGATCTCTCCACCAGTCTGAAAAATGCAACAGTGATGTTCACATGACTATTTCTTATACTGACCTTTAGTAGATGCTCTTGGCATAACATCTGAGCACAATTCAGTAAAATCAGTTTACTTCACTTGTAACAACGCTTTTAACGCTCTCCATTTCCTGACCCTAAAGATTCTTCCCACTTCATGTCACAGTCTTTGTGAATTGAATATTGTACACATAGAACCCTTTCTCCAAGGCAGATGTGTATACCGAGTTAGGGATTTGGTTGATTTTGATGATCCATGGCACTTATTTTTCTGTCTTTGGTTTGGGTCCATTTCTGTATAGTTGGAGTCATACTAGGAAAACTAACACGTTTTAATTTTAACAGTTATGATTATGTTGGGGAGTAGGAGGTGTAAATCATACTTAATGCCCCGGCTTCTTCTTTACCTTCTCCCAGAGAGTGCAGGTTGGTTTACAGTCAGAGTTACTGCAGTTAGGACCTTGAAGGTGGGACAGGCCTGTGCTGCTCAAAACTCTGTATGAAGAGCCCTCTCCTGGGGAATGGGAGTGTCCCTTTGACCGTGGGGAAGGGACGTGCAGTTCCAGGAAACACTTGCCAAACCACAGAGATTGCAGGCCTACTGCCCATCCGTTATTATCATCATTATTTAACATCATTCAAAGGTCAGAGCCAAAATAAATGGTCTGTCAGCCAAGTGAGTGACCAGCCTTTACCACAGGCATTGGAGGCCCTTTTGGTATTTAGTAGCAATGACTTGGATCGTATTCTTGTCTGATTCCATCAATCTGGCTGGGCTTCTGCTTTCTGCTGTCTTGCCACAACTTTTTTTTTTTTTTTTGGCAGTGCCCCCCTCCCGTCCCCCTGTAATAGTTACTTGGTATGTGTTTGCTGCTTTATTTTTTTAGAACTTAAACAATGAAAGGGGTTGAATTAATTGTGCTAGTGAGTGATGAAAGCACTCACGGAGGCTTTTTGGGGCTCCTGAATTTTGGGTTCTGGTCCACCTCTGAAATTCTGCTCCCCTTGGGGATAAAGAATAGTTTTGTGGTCAAAAGCATAGAGCTAAGACTCAAGAGTTCAAATCCTGACTCTGTCACTTAGTAGCTGAATAATCTTGGGCAATTTGCTTAGCCTCTCTGTGCTTCAGTTTCTTCATTATAAAATGAATTTAGTAATAAAAATCTCCTTCATGAATTTGAAATTTGATAGTACATGAAAAGTGCTTGGAACAGTGTCTGTCTCAATGTGTTGGCTGCTATTATTATTAGGCTGCAGAAATCATACCAAGATGTCAGCCTTATATTGAGATCACTTTGGGTTGAGGCTGTTTGGGAAGGAGGTGCTTGGGATTCTATTTGGAGATGGATAATGGGAAGTCCCCTTCTCCCCCCCCACCCCCACCCCAAGCCCAGACCATCCAGAGAGATGGAATCCCCCCCAACCCCGGGGATAAAATGGAGTGAAATTATGATCACTCAGAAGTGTCTGCATCCTAGGGCTCATGGCCAACTTCATTCTAACAGAAGGGATGTTCAGTTTGGGTATGCATAAATTTTGCTCCATCTGCTTACCAGCGCCCAGTATTCAGGCACAGCATCTGTTGCCTAGGCAGGGGAACAAGGTATCCTCGTGGACTTTGAACCAGACCTATCTATCTGGCTCTGAATCTTAGGTTAGCTTGTTGACTTCTTTGAGTCTCAATTTCTTTCTCTATAAAATAGCAATTATAATTCTGACATTTCAGGGATGTTTTGGAGACTAAATCATATGGCACATGTAAAATACCCCACATAGTGTTTGGCCTTAGAAGACATTTGCTTTGTTAGCTTCCTTCCCTTTCTTCTGATTCTTCCCTCTCTGCTAAATTTATTAAGAAAGCCTCAATGCAGGAAATAATTGAGAGGAGTGCTTTCAAATTTAATGTGGGGTGGGGGGATCTTGTTAAGTTACAGATTCTGATTCAGCGGGTCTGGGGTGGGGCCTGAGTCCGCCCTTCTCATCAGTCCCCAGGTGAAACTAATGCTGTGTCTGAGACCCTCACAGCAGCACAGCTCTGTATTTCCTCCCTTTGCCTCTCATCATCACCTTTTAGATTCATGTTAGTCTTTTAATGGTCTTACCACACACGTGCACTTCTAGGATCATCATTTGGAGAAATAGCAAGGGCTGTATGTTATCACACCCCTTAGAGCGCTCTCCCTCCAGCATAGGCAGCAATGGTGGAGGTCTAGGAGAAACCTATCTTGGGCATTTTGTCAGAATCCCCATGAGCCTGGAATCCCAAACTGTTTTCCATAAAATACTGTGCTCCTGTCTGTTGACGGCCTCCTTTCTGAATCTGGGTCCCTCCATGATGCAGATTGCAGGTCAGTTAGGTTGGGGAAGTTTTCTTTGTTTCTTTAGAGTTTGGAGGGAGTTGACTTGAAGACTGTGCTTCTGTCCTCACTAAGCACCTTAGATATTTTTAGAGCTATGTGTTCCAACTACTAGCCTTCTCCAGGTTCATTAGATTATGTTCTCTCCAGTGTACACAGATGGAGGAGTCTACTTTTGTTTTTTTTTTCTTTTTGTCATACACACTTGTGAGTGCTGTGGCATATTCTTTGATTGGTTCTGGATTTGATCAGGTTTTTCAGATTTACTTTTGAGAACCCTCCTCACTGTTGTTTCTCTGTAGCATTGGATCTTTTTTAAGATTTTATTTATTTATTTGAGAGAGAGAGAGAGATAGCGAGAGAGCTCAAGCAGTGGGGAGAGGGAGAAGCGGGCTCCCCGCTGAGCAGAGAGCCCGATGCGGGGCTCCATCCCAGGACCCTGGGATCATGACCTGAGCCGAAGGCAGACGCCTTAACAACTGAGCCACCTAGGCATCCCACATTGGATCTTTTAAATATTTTAACTTCTTCTTTTCTCTTCCTTGCATTACTTACTGGAACTTTTTTTAGTCTGAACCATCATCAGGGTCAGATGTATCTGCTGTGTGCATGTTGGGAATAGGCCCTTATTGTCCTCAGGCAACTTTTCTTGAAGTAAAAAATGCAAAGGTGACTAATCTCTTTGGGTTACATCCCTTTGAATTAGAGATATGGAGAAGAAATAATAGCCTCCTTCTTTTTGTTTTGTTTTTTTAAATTGAAGCAACCTTTTTTTTTTTTTTTAGAACACTCCAAAATGTCTACAAGCTAGGGCTTGGTTGCTCATCAGCCATGTTACAAAACAAAGCAAGTCTAATGAGTCTCTTTTAGGCTTTCCTTCATCCTGTTTCATGAAGAGTTTCTCCTATCTGGTGGGGCTCTACCTAATAGGTTTGCCAGTTTGGGGAATAATTTGAAAATAGTCCCAGGTAAGAACCCAGGTATTTTGAAAGTTAAGATGGACAAGTATTGTGGGGGGAGAAAAATAGGGAAAATATTTGATGTAAAGAAAAGTCAGAGGAGCCATTAATATTTTCACCTTATCTAGATATATCAATCAGGGTCATAATAGAAAACAGCACACTCAATAATAAAGGGCAATTTACAAAGGTAGGTGTACGGAAACCCAGGACTATTTGTAGCTGAGTTGTTAGCGCCCTTGGGCCTAAAAGTGACCTTGGCTGGGAGGGACCTGACCTCACTATTCTTCCCCCACACTTTCAATTTCTCATTTCCTGCCAGAGCTCTCTGTTGGAAGAACCCAACGGGAAGCAGAATGCATAGCAACCTCTTGATACAGTTCATGCTGGGCAGCCTCCTGCGGCACATAGCAGAATGAAGGCGGGTGGACCGAAGACCGAGAGGGGTAATCAGAAGCTGACTAGCACACTAGTTTTACACTTTCTTTTGAAGGACTTGTTCACCTGAAGACAATATCAATATTGAGAACTCCTTGAGGGAAGACACTGTCCTTCCCACTTATATGTGGGACACTGTGTAAAGGATTGTCGAGTGAATGAATGGGACTGTTCATTTCCTTCCTTTCTCTTGACTTGCACTTGGGGCGGCCAGTAATAGCTGGATGCTGCTGTCTTGGTTAAGGACTTGTGTTCTGAATTGAAAGGCATCTCATAGTCATGGCTAACTGACTCAAAGAGATTAACACTTCCTGATCATGTAATTATTCTATTTTTAACCATCTCATTAATAAAACTGTTAAACAAAGATAGAACTTACTATGTTAATATCTTGAGTCTTTTTGTTTTATTGTTGTTTTTATAAATATCCAGATTTAGCTAGGCAATACATTCATGAATCTTTAGCCCTTCTCAGTGACTTTTTAAAAAAAGATTTATTTATTCTAGAAAGAGGGAGAGAGAGAGAGAGAGAGAGAGAGAACGGGGCAGGGGAGGGGCAAAGGAAGGGGGAGACAAGCAGACTTCCTGCTGAGCAGGGACCCTGAGATCATGACCTGAACCAAAATCAAGAGTCACAGACGCTTAACTGATTGAGCCACCCAGGCATCCCCTTTCTCAGTGACTATTAAATCTAACCCTGTTATTTCTCCTCTTACCAGTGCCCCACTGGCGAGCAGATGGGTAAGCTGTTTAATTTGGGAACCCATGTGACTTTTGATTCTTTCCCAGGCTGCTTCAAGAGAAGAACACACAAAGGGCTAAATTAGCCTATCTTTGGTAGCTTTAAAAGAAGGTCTATGAATAATGCCAGATTTCTCTTAACTGTCCAGAGAGCAGGAGTTGAAAATAGAAATGAGTTATTAGGTGTAAATTTTGGAAAATTTCCTCATGCAATCAAATTGTCATCCCTAATGATTCTCAGACATTAGTATTTTATAGGAAGAGATAGAGCTAAATGCTACAAGTGACTACTTTGGAGGCACCTGGGGTTCTTGAAGTATTCAGGTGTAAGGGCAGAAGAAAATATATTGGTGGGGAGGGGAATGAGTCCGTTTTCACTTAGAGCTTTGCTATTCTTGCCTGAGGGTTCTCAGGGCGTGTGTGTGTGTGTGTGTGTGTGTGTGTGTGTGTGTGTGTGTGTGTGTGTGGAGATAGGAGAAATGGGGGAGCCTCAGAATCCTTTAAACATCCAGGAAAAAGATAACTTTATCCTTTGTTAAAATGAATTGGGTCCTCAAATTCTATTTGATCTTTGTTTGAAGTTCTGATAGGTTTCTTTGCATACACCATGTTAATGTGTTTTTGACATATCTTCTTACTCTCCTGAAGTCTATTGCTATTTTACATAACTTCAAATCTGAATGGAGTATTGATTTATTTCTTTGCAAGGATTATAACTCTTGGAGGACTTTTTTATAGTTCTATTTCCAGGGTCCGGTCCCCAAAGGCAGAATAGGCATGGCTGGCTCACGTGTATCCCTCACATTATCCAGAATGACAGGCATTCTCTGCTCCCATTTACACCCCCTGCTGTTAAGGTCCCTCTATAAGTGGGTTTCTGAGTTTGGGTCATGACGTCCCTGGCTAAGGCTATGGACCTACAGAAGAATGCAATTTTTTTTTGCTTAATCAGGATTTGAGATTTAAAAAAAACTTTGGTTTCTAGTTTCTTCACATGTCATAACCATTTTGGATTTGACTTTTTGCTTTTGGTATGGGGGTGAAGGGCTAGGGTCACTGGAAAAGCCACTTGCAGGCCTACAGTTGAAGTTTCTACTACAAGCATGTTTTGTTTGGCAGGCGGGGACCACCCCCCACCCATCCCTAGTAAGACTAAACTCCTTCAAATGGAGCACACACTCTCCTGTTTGTCTCAGGCTCTATTACTGCCTGTTGTTAAATTAGTTCTCCTGGGGGCATCCGGAATCTTTTATATTCTGTCTTTTCTGAAACACTTTTAAAAACGGTTCTGTTTTCCAGAATAATTATACCTGTCTGTCTTTACTTTTGGCTTGGAACTTAGCTACTGTGTAAATCAAATGATTCCTTATTCATTATGTACAAATAATAAAATTAACAATTGTATAGTTCTTTAGAATTTATGCGGTATTTTTATGTAATTCATTGGATTATCACAATAATCCCATAGCTAGGGAGGTGGGTATTTTTCTCTGTATTATGGGAGGTTATAATAGCATGGTGATTAAGAGTATAGGCTTTGGAGTTAGACAGTTTGTTGAATTTCACCTTTTGTAATTACTAGTTTAGTCTCAGCTAATAAGCCCGCTCAGTTTCCTCATCTGTAAAATGAGTATATACTACCTATCTTATAGAGTCATTATAAGAAGTAAATAATTAATTCATACAAAGTAATTAGAACAGTGCCTGGCATATAGTAAGTGCTCAATAAATCTTAACTGCTAAAACTATCATTATTATTGTTAACAGTATATGAAGACATGGAAATGGAAAAATTAAGAAATCTACAACAGCTAGTTGGCAGGAGCTTTGAGGCTTTAACCAAGGTTTGGAGGTGTCTGGTACTGGTTTTTTCCTCCCTGTTTACTACTGATTTTCTTATGCGCTTTGGGGGGACTGTAAGATGAATTATCCTTTCTTTTATTTTCTGGCTTCCATACCTTCATTTTCTTTTGTGTCCTCATATTTAGAACTCTTGGCTATTGTCTGTGCAGTCATGGGATCCATCTGTCAGAATTCAGCAAAGTATAGGCATGTCCCTATCCCTGCAGGTGGACTCTCCTTGACACAGAGCTGCTGGGGGCTTCTGGGGTCTCTCTGAAATTTGTCCAGATAGATAGTCTGGAAAAATTAACATCCTGTTTAAAGTAAAAGTATCCTATTGTTGCCACATGGAAGACATTTTTTTAAATAATCAATAAGCATATATTTCTCAGTGCTTTAGTTTCTTTTCTCATAAAAGGGAGGATACTTAACTTTTGGTGATCTCATTTATCATTTCACATCCCTTTGAGGTATTGAGAAAATAGGTTATATTATCCCCAGTGGGGTGGGGCCAGGAGAGGAGTAATGAAGTCCAGTGTGGAAAGAGCACAGGCTATGGAGTCAGGCAGATGAAGTTCAAGTGGCTTTTCCGTTTTCTGTTATATGTCTCCAAGTCCCATTTTCCTCCTCTGTGTAAGGAGGATAACTAGAGAGGATACTGCTCACAGAAGAGATCATGCCAGGTACTTAGCATGTAAATGTGGCTGTTATTAAAGTTGTTGGGGAGGTGACTTTTCACACTGGCTGAGGGTGACAGAGACTCAGGTCTCATCATTCTTAACCGAATGCTATGTGAACTTCTTCACCTGGGTATATTGTTTCTTTACATTTTAAAATCTAGGTGTTTTGACCTTTTATTTGCTACTTTATTTTTTTTTAAAAGATTTTATGTATTTGACAGGGAGAGACACAGCGAGAGAGGAAACACAAGCAGGGGGAGTGGGAGAGGGAGAAGCAGGCCTCCCGCCGAGCAGAGAGCCTGATGCGGAACTCCATCCTAGGACCCTGGGAGCATGACCTGAGCCGAAGGCAGATGCTTAACGACTGAGCCACCCTGGCGCCCTTCTACTTTATTTTTTTTAATTCATTTTTTTATTGTGTTATATGAGTCACCATACAGTACATCATTAGTTTTTGATGCATTTTTAATGTGCCTATTATGGGCAGGTCACTTGGCTGTGTGTTTAGCAAGGCCATGCGCGACACCCATTACATCATAGTCCCAAGTTTACCTCGTGTCACAAGGCGAAGTTAATGTTAGTGAAGCCACATGACCAACAAGGAATATGACACAGAATCTCTCAGATGGTATTGGGGCAGCTATTCTCAGAAAGAGAAAGCAGCAGGTATTTATTATTTACTACGTTGCTCAGCATTGTGTGAGGTTGGGGACACAATAGAAACACCAGAATTTGTCTGTGTCTTATAAGACTGACAATTTTCCAGGGAAAACAGATGTGATTGAAACCTGACACAATTAAAGAATGGTAATAAACACTATGTGATTCAGTCACATTAGTTAAGTGGGCCCTCGTAGACTGGTGGGTAAAAACACAAGTAAATCCACACTTAAAGCATGGCTTGATAAATGAGAATAGAATAATTAATATACAAGGATGTAGAGGAGGCGTTATGTGGTGTGTGTGCATTTAGGTTGGTGGTGTGGGTTCCAGGGAGAGGCAATGCTTGAGTTGAACCTGGTGACTAGTGGGGGATGCCGGAGAGAGGAGTATTGAGTGAGGAGGACCAAAAATCACACTTTGAAAGGCACTGAGAGATGAAAGAGCTTAAGGGTGATAAAGAAAAGTATTTGTTTAGTATTCCTGATGGTCTGAACTTAGGGTTTCCAGGGTTAGTGGTAGGAGAGGAGGCTGGAGAAGTGAGCGAGGGATGTCATTAAAGACATTGTGTCTTTATGGACTAAAGACATGTTGAGCAATATGAGCATCAAGGTGTTGGCAACCAAGCAGGCCAGAGACAATTATCAGATTCAGAATGATCATTCTAGGAGGATCTTCCAGTAAAAACAGGTAAGAAATAGTAAGGGCCTGAATCAAATCTTAGAAGAAAGAAAAAAATGAATGGATGGATGGATGAATAGTAGAGTGAGTAAATGGATGATTGTAGAAGTTCAGAGAAAGGGGATGCCATAGTAGGAACAATATTAGAGGAATACTTTATGATGGAAGAAGATTTGAGTGGTCAGCCCAGTGACTTGTCCATAGTAGGTAATTGGTAAGCTGGGTATTGACTGGCTATGGGATTTATATGAGAGAAGGTAGGGAGTAATACCAGGTTGCACAAATGCCGTGAGATGGTCAAGGAGACAAATCTAATTGGAAAAGAGTGGTAGATAATATGATTTCCTATGCAAATTGTTTGCACATTTTAGAAGGCTTTGAAATGCCAGATTGAGGAGCTTAAACTTATTTCATTAATCAGTAGGAAGCCATTGAAGATTCTTAAACACATATTTTGACATACTCAATTTGGGTTAGAACTGCATTTGTGTGTTGGGCCTCTTCATCATGGTTGGAGGAAGATGTGTCTGGGGAGATGATGCTAGTTCATGATCTTTCTTGGTGGAAGGGATGTGAAATGACAAGAATTTCATGATGATTCTTACATTTAATGGAAATCACACAGACAGCATTAACTTTTTGACTGGAGGATAAAGTTACATGACCCCACTTTGGCTGTGTGGATACTAGAAAAGTCCACTGTGGGGAAACAAAGGAAGACAAAGGAAGGGAGAAATGAGTGAGTACCCATATGAGATTTTTGGTGATACTAGTCTAGAGAGGGATGGAGCAAAGAGAAAGATGGAAGAAACTGCTTGCCCTATAAAGTCTTTTATGGAGAGCAAATACATGGCATGCGCAGCAAGTATCTCATTCCATCCCACTGCAAACGTTAATTCATCATGCTATGTTTTCCTATTGAGCTCAATGGTAGTCTTAGAGTCCTTGTTACACAGTGCTTCAGGCAACTTTTGTCAGCTGATCAGAGTTGGCACTGGAATTCAAACCTATCTGTCATGCCTGGAGTAAGAAATGAATGAGAAATAAATTATGACTGTACTCACAGTGCGAATAAATTTTACTTTTTCAGGTGGAACTTGCGGAAATCTGTGCCAAGAGCGAGCGTTATATTGGCACTGAAGGAGGAGGGATGGACCAGTCCATATCATTTCTTGCAGAAGAAGGAACTGTATGTAACATTGAGCTATTTGGAAATATCAACTGCAACTTCATATGGAGAGGTTCTGGGCAGTCAATTCTATTAGGTTCTATTATAAATGGTATTTATCATCTGCTTTGTAATTCAAGGCTGCTACCAGTTCACCTGTTCTGTTTCATGTTGGTCACCTCTTCCTTAGGCTCCCAGAATAATACCTCAGATCTGTTTTTCTCTTGTGCCTAGTCTTTTCCCCCTTCTATTTCTCTTCATTGTTAAGATGAGATTTCTCAACTCCCTAGTTATTGGGACCGCCTTTCCCGCTCTTGTCCCAAATCACTTCATCTCATGGCATTTTCATAATCTCTTGTTGGTTTTAAACCCAAATGTTAACTTCTCTTACCACATATATTCACAACCCCTCTTTTTATAATTTACTTTTCAGTATCATTTTTCTCTGTCAACATTTTTGGGGCTTCAGTGGTGGGAAAAGAATGTTGACAGTAAGCCAGGGATGAATTCTTTAGCTGGATACCACTTCCCCTTGGCTATCAACTCCCTTAGGCAGAGTAGAGGTTTCGGTTGTTGTCCATAAACTACCCATTTCCAAAATAGAAGTGGACATTTCTTTAAAATCTTTTCTTAGTTTTTCATCAGATTCCTACAAGCTTGGCTATTTTCTAAGAATACCTGGATTTCTTTTTATTAAGAATATTTATTGTTGATTCCTCTAAGCCAAAGACATGAACCATGAGGAAAGGTGGTTGAATGTTAGGAAAATAATCTGGGTGTTTTGGATGAGACCTGACAAGCAGACATGGTGGCAAGAGTGCCGATGTTAATGTCAGTTAGCTATAGAATCTGAACAAAGTCCACATTCTTTGCGCTTGCAAAGCGCTTACTTCACAATCTGGCTCCTGCTTTACCTCTTCATTCTACCCTCTCACCAACCCTCAACCCTCAAACTCTGAGCTCCGGGCAAATTTCAATACCCAAAGCTTTATTAACACCTCATTTTTTTTTTTTTTTTTTTGCCTCTGAACTTGCGTATGCTCTTCCCTCTTTTTGATTTCCTATTTGGGTCAAGAAATCCTCTGTCTGCCCTACTCTTGCTCATCCTTTAAGACTCAGTGTAGATTTCCCTTTTCTCAAAGGAGTCTATACTAGGTGATCAGGTGCTTCAACTCTGTGCCTATAAAGCACCGTGTGGTTTGCTACTGTTGTCACACAACCTAGAAATGTATTTGTCCACTTGATTGTCTTTCCTGCTGGATAGTACACTCTATGAGGGCAGGGTCAGTGTCTGTCTTGTTCACTGTTGTATCTCCAGTACCTAGCACAGTGCCTGGAAGTCAATAAATAATATTTGAATTGAAAGAGTGCATTTTTATGAAGAATTTTTGCTAAGGTAAATAAATAGATAAATGATTAAACATGTTCTGAGTTCTAATACATTATATCTCACCTGTCATTTTTCTTCCAATAGGCCAAGTTGATAGAATTTAGTCCTCTGAGGGCAACTGATGTGAAACTCCCAAGTGGAGCAGTATTTGTGATTGCCAACAGTTGTGTGGAAATGAATAAGGCAGCAACTTCTCACTTCAATATCAGGGTGATGGAGTGTCGGCTCGCCGCAAAGGTAAGAACCGGGCAAACTGGTGAAACCTGGGGTGGGCTTTCTCCTGTCCTCTGTCTCTTTTTTCTTTGCCCCTTTGTCTCTTTCCCTGAAGTTTAGGGCATCATTCTGACTGCAGCAGTATTCTAAATGAAGGTCTTTGGGTGGAGAGTAATTGGATTCCGAACTCTGGAGATAAATAGACCAATAGGTGTGCCCTGCAACGTCGAGGTGTTTGGAAGCTGTAGGGACTTCGCAGCTGAGTCTTCTAGGATGGCACCGGGGAGAAGAGGGTAGTTTATAACTAGGAAGCATAGGCCATGGGCTAGGTAAGGGTGCAGAAGGATAGCTGGAGGTGACTGATGGGAAGTGACCATAACTGATCTTGTTTCTTTGACAAATGTGATGGTAGCCTCCACAGCTGGTCCTCTGAGAAGCACCATTTTTGTAGTGGGCCATCACTGGTCACTTGAAAAATACAGGCTTTATGTAACGCTCCTGTGCCCAAAAGACTGTTACATGTGTGCAAAGGAAACAGAAACCAGGAGGGAGTCTTGGCAATTCTCTGTTGCACAGTTTAGAAGACCCTTGCCAGTCAAACCTTAAATCTACTTAGGAAGTATTCACTGAATACCTGTTATATGCCTAGGACCATGAAGATACACAAAAGGATATAAGACATAAGAATAGAGAGAGCAGAGTGGAGAGTTAAAATTAGAGGATGTGAAATAGGAAATGGTTAGTATGTGATCAGGTGGTATATAAGCAGGTGCTCCAAAAAGTGACACAGAAATGAAATGTTGTGGAGGATCCAGAAGGGTACATGGTATGACCCGAAAGAGAGAGAGCTAAGGCTGGGAGCCGGGGGGTTCTGGCTTAGGAGCTGCACTGTGCTTTCTCCTCGTTAGAATGATGTTTAGAAATTTAAATCTGATCAGATAATTCCCCTGCTTAACACCTTTTAAAACTTTTTGATTTCATTGGAATAAAGTAAAAAGTCCTGTCACTGCTTAGCCTTGCAAGATCTGATGCCTGTTCACCTCATCCTCTTCCTGTCTTAGCGTCGCCTACTCCCATTACACTCCAGCCATAATGCCCATTCCCACCCCAGGGACTTTGCACATGCCCAGAATGCTCTTCCCCTAGCCTTCTTTGAAGTCTCAGCCTAAATGTTCCCTAGGAAGCCTTCCTTGACCTCCTTACTCCCAGACTAAGGTAAGTCTCCCTTCATATTTCGTAGCTCTTGCACTTCTCAGTTACAGAACTTATCACAATTGTTTAATGCCTGTTTCCTCCTTTTGATTCAACTTTATCTGAATATTGTACACATAAGGGTTATCCCTTGTGACTGACTTGCCACTTCATCCTGCTCCCACCCCCCCGAAGTTGTCAAGTTAGGGAGAGTAGAGATAGGATGAGCCAGAAAAATAAAAAAGTTTTTTTTTTCCCCCTGGAAAATTCTGACATTAACATTTTTTAAAAAATCATGATTTAAATGTTTAAAATAGAATTTACTCATTCAAATAATTTCTAAAAATTATGTAAAAGAAATGTTTTAATATTAAGCTCTTCACAGTATATGATCAGTGCATATATGAGAAATAGTGCAGTAAACTTTTTTCAATATCAAGGCTTCAGTGAACTGTTTGTTCCTTTAGGACAAGCTTCCTCTTTCAGGAGATGGAAGAAATTAGTGTCTTATTTGTTTGAGGGCCTTATTCGTGCTGACTTTACTTTGAGATTGATGAGTAAGTGTTGCCTTCCTGAGGAGACTTCAAGCATACACAACATTGTTTTCAAAGTCTTATCATGAAATGAGATATCCTCTACAAGATCTACGGGTGAGCTCAAACAAGTATGAGATGTGAAATGGGTTCACCTTGTGACTACTGTCTTCCTGAAATGCAAGTAGAGAGAGGAATGCAGTTGTGGTGGTGAATCTCTAGTGAAATGTTAGGGTAGGGAAATGGTCTGAGAGTTAACTGGAAAAAAAAGGCATCTCTTTTGGGAGCAGTATCTGGAAACCTTAATCCACTATAGAACTTCCTCAAGAACAGGAGTTGATAGCTCCATATGAGTCTTAGAGGTACTCTGGTCAGCGAAATTGGCATCTGAATTTTGCTTTATGCTGCACACTCCTCTCAGTTGATGCATACTCTGAATTTGTCTTTTAAAATATGGAAGAAAGTAAAGTGAAAGACTTTATCAAGATGGAAAATGTTTTTTAATTCATGTTGCTGCAAACCACTAGTTTATAATAAGTAAAGATAAAACTAAAATAAAGTTAGAACTGCTAATATGATCTTGATGTTAAGAACACACTTTTGCCTAGGTGGGGCACCTGGGTGGCTCAGTCAGTTAAGCATCTGGCTCTTGGTCTCAGCTCAGCTCTTGATCTCAGGGTCGTGAGTTCAAGCCCCACATGGGCTCCATGCTGGGTATGGAGAAAGAAGGAAAGAGAAAGAAAGATTAAAAAAAAAAGAAAGAATATACTTTTGCCTAAGAGCGTAGGCTGGAATTCTGCTAAGCATATTTTCCTTCCAAAGTGGTTCCACTCTTTTCTCTATATATGAATGAATATAATATTTGTTTGGAATTGGTCTCATTAAATTGGGAAATAAACATCCCATGTAAAAAGGTAAGGAACACTGTCTTAATCTGGACAAACTGTCTGTTTTCAGACAGTAAAAATGAAGTATCGGGGCAGAAATGACTAATTAGGATAGTTTTGAAAATGACACTGATCAGATGGAGCTCTACACAGCAAAACTGTATTGAATGACACTAATTTTCCTATTCCTCCTATGAAAATGAGTACCTTTTGTATCTACTTAACACAGGGAAGTACACTAAACCAACGAAGATGGTTTTTCTTTGTTTTGCTTTTATGTTAATAGTTTCGTCTATATCCTCAAATCTCCTTTCTCTCCCTCTTTCTCTTTCTCCCTCCTCCTCTCTTTCTAGTAGCTTCCAAAACTAATTGATGCAGATTCATTGAAAGTCAGTCTTATAAAGCCATTTGAACTAAAATTAAGAACATTTCAAAGCAAACTCAGTAGAGATTTATAATTATTACTTACGTAAGTGATACTTTTAAGTGAAGCACATATTTATGTTCTTAAATTGACAAAGTGGCCAGAAATCTTTAATGAGCAAAAATTTTTCATACTTTACACACATTCAGTGGCTTAAACTTTTCCAGAAATGTTTTATGTCTGTGAAAGAGAGTATCCCTTAATTCTGTTGGGGGATAAAATATGTGATGCTGATAATGAGTATTATGGGAAGTCAAAAAGGGATGAGAAATTATTCCATTGCTTTTGCATACCCTGAGCTCCTTGTGGCAACAAGTGAAGCAATGAAGGAGAGTTTCATGTGGTCCTTTGGCACTTCAAGGAAATTTTATAATGTGATTCTTTACGGAGCCTGTCTACTCAGGGGCCATCATTCACCCAGTTTTTTTGGCTCCTGCCACTTAATGGTCAATATGGAACTTATTCTCTGCTAGTGATAGAACGTGAGAAGTGGGCATAATGTCAGGTCTTTGGCAGTTTCCTTGAATTTAAGTGGAGGAAAACCAAAAACCCAAGAATGTGGCCAGTTTCACTCAGCGCTTTTGATTCAGTAGAGCACATTGTGCCGAGACTGTAGTGCGGAGTATTCCCAGAATGGTGGGTCCAACCTGCAGGGTAGAGGAAGCGCATATTGGGGGATAGGGTCCATGTGTTTGGTAGAACCAGGTTGTGGCAGGGCCGTCAGTGCTGCACTAAGGATCAACCAGGCTTGGTTCCAGAAGCAGTGGGCAGCTGCTTGATGTTGTTAGCAAGGTATTAGACGTATTAACCTGGCAGCAGGAACTTTTGCCTTGGTGGAAGAGAACTGAGGATGTGATAAAAAGGGAGGGATACGAGAGAAGCTGTGACTGAGTCTAGTAAAGCGTCGGGTATAAAACTCTCCACGATTGGGTGTCTCTCTTCCTTTCGCCATGAAGCTTTCCCTGGCTACCCTCCCCGCTCCTGTTATGTTAAATGTCCTTTTATATGCTCTTACCACCTCCTGTATTTTTCCATGAGAGCAGTTGATCACAACTAGATTAAGTTGTTCACTGTGTAATTCTCATTGAACACCTGTCTCCTCTGGTAGGCTGTGAGCTCCCTGTGGTCAGGAGCCGTGTGTGCTTACTCACTGTTTTGTGCCCTGGGCGTGGAGAGTGGTGGGCACTCAGCAAACACTCACTGCACGCAGGCATGCGTCAATGAAGGAAAACCGTTGAGTTGGTAAGCTGCAGTTTCAAGCTGACATGATGGGGTGGAAAGCATAGTGCTGCCACTGGTAGGTTTAGAGAAGGCTGGATGGAAGGTGACTGGATAGTGAGAGGCAGTGATGTTTTCCCATGGAGTTTTCTCCTACCTGGTTAGGAATACATCAAAGGCTCTCCCCTTGACCTTCCCATGTAGCTCTGGGCTTGGGGGACGGCCCTCAGACGTATGTGTTTAGAGACAGTAGTCAAAACCAAAAGCTAAGTTCAGTTTGTTGAGGGAAAAAAATGTGGCAAGAAAAGACCAGAAGGCCAGGGGTTAGCCCTGGAAGGTGACTTCAGTTAGGAAGTAGGTAATGAAAGGGGAAAAATGAGTCATGGAAGGAAATGGTGTAAGGACCAGAGAGGTGAGAGAGAAACCAGGAAAAATCAAGGCTACAGAAGCAATGAAACAGGGAATTGGAAGAAGGTAGGCCCTGAAGAGTGCCAGAAGCCACCGACTTGTTAGGGGCTAAAAGGACTGAGAAAACTCCAGTGGCTTTGGAAGTGGTTTGGGAGGCAAGAAAAAACCTTTGGGAGGCCCCATTCAATAGTGAGAGTGGCTACAAAAAGGCCTAGACTATGGGCCACTGGTAGTTAGTGAAAGAGGGGGAGAAATGAAGAATAGCAGCTTTAGGATTAAGGATTTTAAGACAGCAGACATCTGTATATGTTTGAAAGCACGGAAAAAGGTGTCAGGTGGGTGAGAACTAGCTAGAGAGGCAGGAGAATGTGGAGAGGGAAGAAACTGGACCTTCACAGAAGTGCGTCTTCTAGGCCAGGCAAGGTGCTAGATATTTTTATTGTTATCTTATTGAATCTTCAAACAGTAGCTTGTAAAGTAGCCATTAAGTTTAAGTACGCCATTTTACATACTGGGAGTTTCAGGCCAGGGTAGGTGGTGACCTGTTTTAAGTAAGTGCAGGAGTCCAGGTATGCCTTCACCCCTGCTCTTTCCATTGTGCCCTGTGGGAGTTAGGCGTGGATGAGATCCAGAGCACCATGTTTGGGGATGCCAGGATGTGCTGAGGGTGCAGTGAGAACTATAGTCGATCCATTCTGCACAGTTGTGCAGGTTTCTTCAGATTTATCCTGTAGCCTGCACACTGAGCCCAGACAGTGGGGATTACTAACGTCGGGGAAGGGCAACGTCGTACTGTTTTCATGATGGTTATGGAGTAGAACATGCACATGGAAGTCAGCAGCCATTATGGAATACTGGAGAGCAGCTCTATGTAGTTGGGAGGGGGTATGGGGGTAAGCAAAAAATAAAAAGTCTTCATGATAAAAACAACTTTGTATGATCACATCTATATCAAACTATATGTGTGTAGGTATGCAGAAAGTTTGCATAAATATAGAATAGTATACTTATCAAAATAGTGGTTGGTGGTTATCTTGTCCATTGGAGTAATTACAGATGATTTATTTTACTTTGTATTTTTTTGTGCTCTGAGCTGGTTTGTGCTTTTTGAAATTTTAAAAAAATAAGCATAAGCATGTGTGACTTATATTAACCAGAAACAAAAACAACATAGCCGCTTTTGTTGTGTGGAAAACAGCTTGTTGAATGAATTGTTGTTTTTAGAGGTAACTCGGAGAAGGGATTAGAAATTTTAGCCTTTGCTGACCAGATGAAGAGTAGACTTGGTACTTTTCCCGTTGCTTTTTTAATACTGCTAACTGCAGTGTGGAAGTCAAAGAGAGGTGGATTTTGAGAGTCAGCCTCCTGAGTTAGGGTCTGTATCTTAGCACTCTCCTAGCACATCCCCTTACTGGGAGCTCCCAGACTGAGGGCTTTTTCCGGCAGCTCTGAGTTTGCACCTGAGACAACCTGGAAATGCTTGGGAGCTGATATCCTTGGAAGTAGCCCTCAACAGATGATGGATGAGAGTTAGTGGTAAATATTCCAGCTTGCTTGCCCGCAGGCAGGACACATCCAAGGTTTTTACACACAGGTTCCAGAGGGCCCAGCAGGCCCAACCTCACCTCTCCATGTCACTGCACCTTGCATTGGCTCCTGTTGCTGTCTTACTTTCCACTCCTCTGCCAGCATCTTGGAATCATCCTTCCCCCTAAATCCTTGCCTCAGAGCCTGCTTCTGAGAGACACCAACCTGAGACAGGATCCTAGCACTATTTATCTGCCTTTTTCCATGTCTGTGGACAAAACACTTGTTGCCTGCTTTCTTGCCCACAGGGTACGGAACAGGTTCAGGAACCTCCCAGAAGTGGTATCTGATATGAATACTTAATATTTGCAGTGGTGAATGTCTTTTTTTTTTTAAGATTTTATTTATTTATTTGAGAGAGAGAGAATGAGAGAGAGAGAGCACATGAGAGGGGGGAGGGTCAGAGGGAGAAGCAGACTCCCCGCCGAGCAGGGAGCCCGACGTGGGACTCGATCCCGGGACTCCAGGATCATGACCTGAGCCGAAGGCAGTCGCTTAACCAACTGAGCCACCCAGGCGCCCGAAAGTGGTGAATGTTGACAAAGAACTGCTTTCTCTTATTTCCCCACCCTGCTACAAGTGAGGAACTTGTGGTGAAATGACCCATAGCCCTGACTCATAGTCCTGCTTCGCAAATGTGAAGTAGGCCAGTCACCAAGGCCTCAAGTGGCAAATTCCTTCATGAAGTTCTGTCTTTGAGTGACAGTGATCTTACCCACCCACTTCCCTCATCTGCAAGTCATCCTTCTGTTTCCTGAGCCAGATTTCAAAGGGCTTAAGCAGCTTTCCTATTTTACTCCCACCATGTAGTGCACTCTTATTCAGTGGCTCATGGCCGTGCAGCTGTCGGTGACGGCATGTGGTAGATTTCATCCTCCACTGAAATATAGACCAGTTGGCTTTGTGGCCCCTCCAGCTGGGGGCTAAGCGGACCCGACACAAACTGGGATATTGCTGGAGTGAATGTGAGCTTTTGTATGTTAGTGCCTCTGTCTGTGGAAGGAAAGCACACAGGGAGGCTGCCTCTGAAAAACAACCTTGTAGGCAGCAGGCATCCCTCCCAGACTTTCTCCTCACACATCCCAGGCCCAGTTTCCTTGGATCAAGTGCCTGAGGCACTGTGACTTGTTCAAGTGAGCCACGGGATGGAAACTTGAAGATTGTTGTTGACTAAAAGGTTCTGAGGAAGAGCCCACTCTCATCACTTGGGGCCAGTTCTTTGATGTTTTTCCTTCTTCTTCTTCTTCTTTTTTTTTTAGAGGGAACCCATCTATCAAAGTTTGTTTTTAAATCACTAGAATGTTCATGTCTAACACAAATCTTAGTTTGTGCTTAGAAATCCATTGGTAGGACTTGAATGGCAGTTTGAACTACTGTGAGCAGCACCACATAGATATTAGCCAT
Source organism: Zalophus californianus (assembly GCF_009762305.2). Classification (NCBI taxonomy): domain Eukaryota; kingdom Metazoa; phylum Chordata; class Mammalia; order Carnivora; family Otariidae; genus Zalophus; species Zalophus californianus. The sequence goes on from NC_045600.1 coordinate 90,668,205, forward strand.
TACTCACTGAGATTGTGACCTTGAGGAAGCCAGAAAGAGTTAGAGGACCAGGGTTCAATTTCCAGCTCTGTTTCTTACTAGACTTTGGGCAAGTCATCTACTCTTACCTCTTAAATAGAGTAATAATACCCATCTCACAAGATTGGTGAAGTAAAAGAAATAAAAAGCATGTTTTAAATCATACAGCACTATACAGTTGTTAATTACTTCTGTTTGCTTCATTGCTTATTTCAGCTGGATTTGGATCTGTGTTTCAAGAAAGTATCATTCTAGGAGATTATCAACTTCAGCTCTTTTTCTGTATAAAATAAATATATTGCTTTATGTCTTTATAAGTTTTCTCAAATTATTTTTGGAATACATGAGAATATAGACCATGAATGAATGAATTAAATGAATGAGTGAATCTGTGGCGGTATCAGTCTAGCACTGCTTGTAAAAACTAAGTGTGCTAAGCAAAGTCAGAAGAAAGATCTTAGCTTTAGTCCTGGCTTTAAAAATGGTACCATGTTCTGTGAAATAATTGAACAGAAAAATATAATTCTTTTTCTCTTTTCCCAGTTCTGTCTTAAAATCATTAACTCCTTTCAAATGTATGAGCCAGAGTTTTAAAAAGAGGATTAATGAATATAAGAACTTCTGTTATTAAGATTCTTCAGAAATGAGTGGCCCTAATCAAAGTTCAATGGTCTTTTGGTAAGCCCTGCTTCCTGTCTAAAAGAAAGGAAAATCAAATCATCAGCATAATAGAAGAGTAAATCAGATGCACATTTCCTTGAAGACGAGTTTTCCCTTCTTTTGCTTGTTTCTTTTTGCTGTTTGTACTGTCTGCACCTGCCTCACACCCAGGGAATGCATTTTATACACCTCTGGATGAGAGCTATCTTCGGTCACCTGCTCTGAAAGGCTCAGTCAGTGGTTTGGGGAGAATGAGAGAAACATATTCCAGATTGAGGTACCCACAAGTGGACCTGGTTACAAAGGTTTCGTTTGTACTTAACCCTCTCCATCAAACTGAGGGATGCCTCAAGATGCAGTTGGAAGCCAAACTCTTTTCTTGAGGGTGGAGAAACATACAGCTCTAGTTCTACCAGCAACCTAATGAAGTGGTTTTTCATAAGGTCACCAATGAGGTTTTCATTTAAAATCTGGGACTTTACTCCAAATGTCCAGATACTTAAATTCATTAGCCATTTTCAAAGAGGCATGTGGTAAACAGGAAGTGCTCTAATGAAATCAGGCATACAATGTCCACCTCAGGACCCAGGTCACATGAGAATTGGGTAGTTTTCTGTAGACTTTATAGAGAGCGGTGTATTAGGGATGAACTGAAGAGGGATAAAAGAACAAAATCATTCAAAGCAATAGCCCTGAGGGAAAGTGGTGACAGGGAAAAAAAAAAATAGCAGGATATTAGGTTTTTTAAGGAAAAATGTTTAGCCTGTGAGTGTCACACAAGCATGTTTTAATTCCAAACATCTGAACCCAGTGTACATTTTCAAGCAATGATGGGAAATGTGGATAGGTTGAATGGAAAAAAGAAAACAGTTGAATTTGGCTAATTAAAATAGTACATATCAATTTCTGAAATGAAAGCTAACCATTATCTTGGTTTGAACTTGCAGCTCCTGGCTAAATACAGAGGCTTGCAGTGGGATGAAGTACTGCGACTAGAGGAGGTGCAGGCCAAACTTGGAGTCAGTCTGGAAGAAATGCTGTGGATCACAGAGGATGCCCTTCACCCTGAACCCTATAGCCCTGAGGAGGTCTGCAGGTGTCTGGGAATTAGCCTACAGGAGCTTCGAACCCAGATTTTGAGTCCAAACACTCAAGATGGTGAGTCTGCAGAAGAAAGTGAAGAACGTGGGTTGTTCCCCTACTCAGAGCTGGAAAGATTCCAGTTTCCCCATGAATTTTACTGATTTTGAAGCATACTTGAGGGTATTTGGAGAATGTGTATGTTTTGGCAAACTTAATTATCTAGATTCTGGGCTTCATTAAATTCACTGATTGATTCATCACGAAACACTTCCTGATCTGCTATATGTATTCTGGTGAGGCAAAGGTGGATAAAGCATGGCTCCTGCCCTCGAGAAGTTCCTATTTCAAGACGTTTCTCTTTTTTTCCTCTGTGCATTTTTCTGATTATTATATGACATACACAAAAAGGTCTAGGTTGGAGCAGTGCTTATAACTGCTGGGCCCCCTGCCCTGGAACACCAGATAGTTCACTGCTTAGCTTGAAACTTGTGTCTGTTTACCTCCTGCTTTCAAGCAATGTTGTTCTCACACTGGTAACATCAGGTCCCTGAGATGAAGGTAAAGGGCAGAGATGCGCAATGGGGCCCTGGGGTGACTTCTCTTCTTAGAAGGAAAGGTTGTCTGTCTGTGGACAGTCGGCACTGGGGAGCAGGGACATCTAGCTAAGATCCAGTTGCCTCTGGAGGTAGAGTTGGGTTGGGAGCTTGTGAAGGCCAGCTTCAGGGCCCCGTTTCAGTTCAGTGCATTGCCTAAGCTGCTTAAAGTGGGTGTTAACTTTCTGCTCAGTTTGGCCTAACTCTGTGCTGTCCTGGCTCCCTTTTGAGTCCATACATGCCCACTTGGGCAGTGTTGTCTGGGCTGAACCATTCCACTTACCAATTGCATCTTGGTCTTGCCTCTGGACCTTTAATCCTAAACATCACTGCCCTTTTCCTCTTTTCTGAAATGCAGTTCCTATCTATCTTAAAAGCTCAATATAATTCTTATCTTTTCCATATCCTTCTCAATCCACAGCTTGTTCTCTTTCTCTGTATCCATGTTTCTTTTTCTCTGCATCCGCCCGTCTTTCCAACCTCTCATTTTTTTTGTTTAGCATTTTAAAAAACAAGTTAACTTACCAGAAAACCTTGGAAAACACAAAAGATACTTTCCTTATCATAGTACATGCATTGCTGTTTATTTATATATTTAAGGTTTTTCCCCCAAAGAATATTGATTTCATTATTTTTATAAAAACGATGCATGCTTAATCTTACCCCTTCATCTAAAATAACTACCCTACTGGCCCACTTGCAATGCTTTCTATAATTTACTTATGTTTGTTTGTACTCAGTAAATCTGTGTTGAATGAATGAATCCATTTTGTAATTCTGCCATCCTCAAAGGGTTTCTTCCTCTTTTGCTATTGGAATTAGTAAGTTAAAAAAAAAAAAAACCACAACTATGAACATAAATCAGTCTGTGGGGTTCTAGAATCTCCTAGATTAGTGTCACTTGATTTACTTTCTGAATCTAGGCATCTAACTTCCGCCAAATTTCCAGCTGAATTCTCTTGGCACTCAGCTTTCACTTTAGGGATCGAGATCCTATTGTATCCTTATTAAAGGATTATTCACCACGACCAAGTGGGATTTATCCCTGGGCTGCAAGGCTGGTTCAACATCCGCAAATCAATCAACAGGATACAATACATTAACAAAAGAAAGAACAAGAATCATATGATCCTCTCAAAAGATGCAGAAAAAGCATTTGACAAAGTACAGCATCCTTTCTTGATCAAAACTCTTCAGAGTATAGGGATAGAGGGTACATACCTCAATATCATAAAAGCCATCTATGAAAAACCTACAGCGAATATCATTCTCAATGGGGAAAAGCTGAGAGCTTTTCCCCTAAGGTCAGGAAAAGCTGAGAGCTTTTCCCCTAAGGTCAGGAACGCGGCAGGGACGTCCACTCTCACCACTACTCTTCAACATAGTATTAGAAGTCCTAGCCACAGCAATCAGACAACAAAAAGAAATCAAAGGCATCCAAATTGGCAAAGAGGAAGTCAAACTCTCACTTTTTGCAGATGATATGATCCTGTATGTGGAAAACCCAAAAGACTCCACCCCAAAACTGCTAGAACTCATACAGGAATTCAGTCAAGTAGCAGGCTATAAAATCAATGCACAGAAATCAGTGGCATTCCTATACACCAACAACAAGACAGAAGAGAGACAAATGAAGGAGTCGATCCCATTTACAATTGCACCCAAAACCATAAGACACCTAGGAAAAAATCTAACCAAAGAGGCAAAGGATCTGTATTCAGAAAACTATAAAATACTCATGAAAGAAATTGAGGAAGACACAAAGAAATGGAAAAACGTTCCATGCTCATGGATTGGGAGAACCAACATTGTGAAGATGTCAATGCTACCTAGAGCAATCTACACATTCAATGCAATCCCCATCAAAATACCATCCACTTTGTTCAAAGAAATGGAACAAATCATCCTAAAATTTGTAGGGAACCAGAAGAGACCCCGAATAGCCAGAGGAATATTGAAAAAGAAAAGCAAAGCTGGCGGCATCCCAATTCCGGACTTCCAGCTCTATTACAAAGCTGTCATCATCAAGACAGTATGGTACTGGCACAAAAACAGACACATAGATCAATGGAACAGAATCGAGAGTCCAGAAATGGTCCCTCAACTCTATGGTCAACTTATCTTTGACAAAGCAGGAAAGAATGTCCCATGGCAAAAAGACAGTCTCTTCAACAAATGGTGTTGGGAAAATTGGACAGCCACATGCAGAAGAATGAAACTAGACCATTTCCTTACACCACACACAAAAATAGACTCCAAATGGTTGAAAGACCTAAACGTGAGACAGGAGTCCATCCAAATCCTAAAGGAGAACACAGGTAGCAACCTCTTCGACCTCAGCCACAGCAACTTCTTCCTAGAAACATCGCCAAAAGCAAGGGAAGCCAGGGCAAAAATGAACTATTGGGACTTCATCAAGATCAAAAGCTTTTGCACAGCAAAAGAAACAGTCCACAAAACCAAAAGACAACCGACAGAATGGGAGAAAATATTTGCAAATGACATATCAGAGGGCTAGTATCCAAAATCTATAAAGAACTTATCAAACTCAACACCCAAAGAACAAATAATCCAATCAAGAAATGGGCAGAAGACATGAACAGACTGTTTTCCAAAGAAGACATCCAAATGGCCAACAGGCATATGAAAAAGTGCTCAACATCACTCGGCATCAGGGAAATCCAAATCAAAACCTCGATGAGATACCATCTCACACCCGTCAGAATGGCTACAATTAACAAGTCAGGAAACGACAGATGTTGGTGGGGATGTGGAGAAAGGGGAACCCTCCTACACTGTTGGTGGGAATGCAAGCTGGTGCAACCACTCTGGAAAATAGTATGGAGGTTCCTCAAAAGGTTGAAATTAGAGCTACCATTCGATCCAGCAATTGCACTACTGGGTATTTACCACAAAGGTACAAATGTAGGGATCCGAGGGGTACGTGCACCCCAATGTTTATAGCAGCAATGTCCATAATAACCAAATTGTGGAAAGAGCCAAGATGTCCATCGACAGATGAATGGATAAAGCAGAGGTGGTATATATACACAATGGAATATTATGCAGCCATCAAAAGGAATGAGATCTTGCCATTTGCAACGACGTGGATGGAACTGGAGGATGTTATGCTGAGTGGAATAAGTCAATCAGAGAAAGACATGTATCATATGACCTCACTGATATGAGGAATTCTTAATCTCCGGAAACAAACTGAGTGTTGCTGGAGTGTTTGGGGGTGGGAGCCATGGGGTGGCTGAGTGATAGACATTGGGGAGGGTATGTGCTACGGTGAGCGCTGTGAATTGTGCAAGACTGTTGAATCACAGATCTGTACTTCTGAAACAAAGAATGCAACATATTTTAAGAAAAAAGAAAAAGAAGAAGATAGCAGGAGAGGAAGAATGAAGGGGAGTAAGTCAGAGGGGGAGACGAACCATGAGAGATGATGGACTCTGAAAAACAAACTGAGGGTTCTAGAGGGGAGGAGGGTAGGGGGATGGGTTAGCCTGGTGATGGGTTATTAAAGAGGGCACATTCTGCATGGAGCACTGGGTGTTATGAACAAACAATGAATCATGGAACACTACATCAAAAACTAATGATGTAATATATGGTGATTAACATAACAATAAAAAATTAAAAAAAAAGATCCTATTGTATCCTTTCCTTGTTCCTTCTGAGTTTATGCTTTGGTTGGTCCGAGAACTTAAGCAAACGTTTCTCTTAACCCTTTAGAAGATGAGATTCTTACTAAATGTGGTGCTGCACTTAGATTATATGAGGGGACGCAGAGATGTCATTTGCCCCCAGCAGAGGACTCTGGAGGGTGCCTCAGCCTTCAGTTCAGGTGCATACACTTTAACATACTTAGTGTTGACTACAACTAATTTTTCTCATCAGGGAGATCCATTCCTTTCTCAAAGTGGAATCCAGTGTTCTCTTTCAGCCAAAGTTGCTTTCTTTATCTGGTTATGAGTGTGAATTGGGAGATGTGTACCGTGAGGTGACAGTGCAAGGAGAGATGTTTTACAATCAAACTATGGCTCGCAGGCTTTGCTAAGCCAGCCAGACTTCCAAAGGCTCATGTACACGTACAATTGTTGTTTTTCTTTCCAAATTTCTAATAGTTATATTTGGACATGCTCAGAGGCCATTAAAATTAAACACACAAAGGAAAATCCTCAAATCCTTTAAACGTTGTTTAGAATGGCTACAGTCCATCACTAGGAACTGGCTAGGAGTAATTTAAGTATTATTTGTCAGGCCTTGCCCACAGGTAGGAAGAGTCTAAGGGTGTGATATGATGTGTGGGTTTCTAGAGGCTCAGGGACCAGGCTGATTTGAGGTGGGGGGGGTGTCTCCTAAGGGGTGAACCAAGAGGGAAAAGATGAAGCTATGGTCAGAACCAGGGGAGGTGGGCGCATACGGCTGGCACGGGGGTGGCCCTGCTGCTCAGATGCACTGTGCTGGGCTGGAAAACGAATCTCATTGCTTAGATTAGTAATCGCCTGGGACCATATGCTGACAAAGTGCTGGCCAGTTGCCGACTAATTTGTTTGGATCCTGTGATTTCCAAAGTCATGAGCAATAATCAGGCTTTTGAGCAAGCACAGGGCACTGACATGGACTGCTCTTTAGGAAGACATCTAGAGTAAAAAAAACAACAAAAAACTTGTTATTTGCTTTATGGTTTACGTATTACTCTTCACTCACATGATGTAGTTGGAATCTCACAACAACTCTGGGTCACATGGTTATCTTCATTTCATAGGTGAAGAAAGTGAGGTCAGAGAGTTACAGGATTACAGTTACAGTGATATGTGTTATGTACTGACCAGTGACTATGCCACTGATGGGTAGGCTAGAGCTCAGAACCTTCCCCTTATCCCACAAGGCTAATAATGGCTCCTGAGCCACCCTGGAGCCACAAGAGCAGGAGAATTCTGGAATTTTCATTCATCCAGTCTCTTGTGTGAGACTGTTAAAAGAGCTAAAATGAAACAAATCCTGAAGGTACATTTTCAGGAGGAGTTGACCCCTGCAGTAGTCTTAAATACATTTGGCCATCTTGAACTGAGACAGGCCCAGAATGAATCTATGAACTTGACCACCTCTTCATATTCTGTACCTTTAAACCCTTGAGTTCCCCAGGTTTCTCGAGTTACTGTGATTTGGGCACGGCTGGCAGGAGAGGATGTAGTGTGGTAGAGAGTTAGATCAGCGAGACTAAACATTGACCTCTGTCAGATGCTCCGGTCCTCTTTGTTGAAGACGAGTGTTTTCCTCTCTCTAGGAAGGTCATCCTTGCGTACCGAGCCCTTAGCTTCAGGGACACCATACCTGGTGTGGAAAAGGAGGCAGGGGACATCTACCTTCCTGACAACAGTGGACCCATGGACTCTGGTGACCTACAGCTATGAAAGCAAACTGGAAACAGGTTTTCCAGCCTCTGATGAGACTCGCATACAGTAGTTACGATAGTGGCATTTCCCAAAAATAAACCCTGACAGAGTCACAGCAACTAAATATGAGCCACAGGCACCATCTTCCCCCAGGATTTGTATCCTTGCAAAAGGGTCCCTGTTTTGTGCACCTCCGTATTCCTGCAATGGCTCGCACATGTTTACTGAATGAATAAATGAGTTAAATTAATTTTCTTCTATCCATATAGAGAAGTAATGGGTAGGAGGCCAATTCAAGAACGCACTCAAAGTCTAAGTAGAGGGTGGTGGTCAGGGCCGAGTATCTAGCTTTAAAAAAAATCTGTTCATCCTATATTAATAGTAATAATGTTATTAACATCTAACATTGAGTGCTTACTATGCTGTAAGCACTTACACTGTTCTAAGTGTTTTAAAACATTTGCTATACTTGTCCTCATGTTTAGAGTACCTGCATGAAATAGTCCTTTTCCAGGCTGTAAACTGGGGTAAACACCTTCGAACACACACATTCAAATATTGATGCATTCACCGTTCCTTTACGTTGTTCTCCCCACCCTCCTAACCTGTTCCTACTATTGAGATATGACAGTCAAGCTCCCCAAATTAGGCAGCGCCTGGGGAACAAAGAACTTTTTGATAGATGTTGTTTTTGTTTGTTTGAAAATCTGTTTAAAAGAGAGAGGCAAATGTATTTTCCATTACAATACTAATTAGGCTTGTGCTCACTGACACAACTGTTAATAATGCTGAATATTCCTTTTTCATTCTATAAACAAAGAGTGATACCAATGTTCTGCAGCCAACAGAACATTCTGTCTTGCATCTCAGTGTTTTTGACAGTGGTCTTGGAATTCACACACGGACTTTCCTTAAAACATTTGAAATCTCTGTAAGTGAAATAGAGCACAGGCTATGTAGATTTAGTTTAGAGAACAAAAGGGATAAAGACTGGCTTCAGATGATTTTGCTGCTAGGAACATCCATATGGTAGGTTCCAATATTTTGCTGTTTTACAGATGAGGAAATGGAGGCACAGAACAATTAAGTAACTTGCCCAAGGTCACACAGCTTGAAGTGGCAGAGTTGGGATTCAAACGCATGCAGTGACTCCAGAGCCCTCCCTCAAGGTATGCCCTCCCTCTTAACCACTGATGTGGGGCTGTGTTAGGCTTTTATCAGAGGAAGGCATTTATTATTTAGATTTGACCACGTGCAATTGTGTGAAGCTGCGTAAACAGTGCCTACGGCTCTGTCTTGGCCTCCGGTGCTGGAACCTGAAGTCGACGGGAAACAGTTAGGCAGTGATGATTGATGTGAAGTGGGGGGCAGCAAGGACAAGCAGGAACCCCTGAAGACGGCCAGGAACAGGACTCAAATGCCCACCACCTCCGGGCCTGCAGCTTTGATAATACCGGTTTCCTGCAGGGGAAGCTAAACATGTACCTGGCCCAAGAGGCAGAGAAGCTGAAAGAAGGGTCAGTGGGATCGGGGCGGGGGCACTGTGGACCAAGCTGCTCTTCCATGCTGGTGAAGTGAGCTGGCGGAGAAGTGGTAAGGTACCTGAGCTGCAGTGGCACCTGGTGTCCCTGCTTAGACCACTGAGGCATCAAAATAAATGCCTTTCATCTTTCCTAATATATTTTTTAATTTGCTTGTTTCTCCTGTAACTACCTGGTTTCCTGGCCCTGCCAGCTTCCTCCTTCACCCCAGCTGCCTCCTTGGCCTTGGCATTGCTGGTGCCCCTGGGCTGCTCAGCCCTGACCACCACCTTGGCCCCAGCCCTGCCAGCCTCCTTGGCCCTGACCTTCAAGTTCCTGGCTACTTCCTCAGCCCACATGCCTTTTTGACCTTGGTTTTGCTGGCCATGCCGTTCTTGGCTGCCTCAAGGGAAGGGAGAGGAAGGAGGGAGGAGAAAGGAAAAAGACAATTTCTAAACTTTTAAATGTCAGTTTTTTTTAAGTCTAGGATACGTGACTTGACATTACTCAGTATTCCTTTTGCTTGAATTCATCATGGATGTATCTCTACCTTCTGACAGGCGAAATCATCAGAGGGTCAGCCGTGACTTTACCAGACCCTCTGTTTTGAGTAGAATGAGGCTTCTGTGGATGGGAGGACAGCAACCTTCCCACTGTGGACCATGTTACTCCTCTGCCGGTTTGGATTCGGAAAACACCTTCTATAGCCTTCATCGACCTGAGAGGACAGGATCTGGCTGCTCCTCTTTTACTTTTTTGTTCTTTTTCTTTCATTTTCACGGTTTTAAGTTTCCATGAAAGTAAATATTTTCTTCGCATACAAAGCTGCTTTTCTTATAGTTAAATCTGTTTATTTTGGTCAGAGTGATTATCTCCTATATCAATGTGTTCAAGCTGATTATGCTTTAGTAAGAAGACCAAAGTCTCAGCGGCTTGACCCCCAACGAGTATGCCCACTCTGCATATTCAACACAAGGCAGCAGAGGAAGGAGTCTATTCATCTGTGACATACAGGGACCCAGGCTTGGCGGGGAGGGCTCTATCTCAATATATTTGTCCATAATTCCTGTGGCCAGAGGAGGGGAATATTGCTAAGCACTCACTGGCTTTTTAGCATCCTGTATGGAGTGACACCATCACTCCTACTCTCATTTCGTTGGCTCAAGCAAGTCATGTGGACGTGAAGAACTTTAGCGGGGATGGGGAAGTGCAGTCTGTTTTAACATGTGTAAGGAGCACAGGGAACATTTTGGGAACAGTCCTAATGACACCCACACTTCCCTGTGCTGTGTAGCTATGAGTTTCATCCTGTCGAATCTAAGTGATGAGAGCCAATTTACTTTCTCATGTAAAATTATGAAGCTGGCATTTCTTTCCAGACATCTGGAACAATGAATGTTGTTCTTGACCAAATTCCAAGTATTTTCACTTAAAAGTTAGACATACTGTGATCTCTCTTTATGTTGGACATTTCTCTCACACTGGCATTTTATCTGCACTTTGCTGAAATCCTTCCTAGTTCTTGGTTTGTCACTTTCTCCCTTGTCTTGTGGAGCTCACACAGACTCTTTTCAGGAGACTCTTTTTCTAGAGTCTTAGGGTATGGTCCAGGAAAACATCTCTTGTTTGCTATTAGTTGTTCACTTCCTATGCCTTTGTTATTTTTCAAAGCACCTAGCTTCAGGTGGAAGGAAATTTCCTAATAAGAACTTCTAAATTAGAAACTGTATACTTTTCCCTCTCCACATGAATTTGTGTCCAGTTTGTTTCCACACAAGTCAGGAGAAGTAACCAGGTATGATCTAGGGACTTTGAGCAGGTTATTGCCAAATTTTAATAGTAATGACAACAAAACAATGACCCATTGTATCTGACTAGACCTTCACAGTTTTAGCCTCAAGAGATCTCGATCAATCTTCATTCGTGCTGCAGGTTTCCTGATGAAAACATGACATGGCACCACTTTCTGTTCAAAGGCAGAGACATTGCATAGTTTTTTTTTTTTAGAAAACGCTTGAGGAAGATGGTTCTTCATATTGTCTTTAGGCAGGAATGGGGTGGGAGAGACCACAAGAATTAGCACCTGCAGTCCGTTAGCGCCACTGGGAAGTTTTAATTCTATCAAGGGTTACTGATGCAGCAAAAAAGACCAGAGACCAACTCTCTAGGAATAGCAGTAACATTTAGTCTTTTACCGAGAAACTTTAAAATGTTCTAAGAACAAGGAATATAAAATTCTACTCAATTAACACAAAATAGCAAGGTATATACTTCATTTCTGTGTTTTAGTCCAATAGGGGAAAGGGGGCAGAGTGGATGCAAATCAAAAGGGAAAAAGAATCTGATAATGGGAGAGAAACTGATGTGTACACAGAGCTGGTTTATGGACAAGCACATAAACACGAACACAGAGAGACCACAAACCAACTCATGCCTGTGTGCGTTCACAGTCCCCGGGGGGCTACATAAACACATGCGTAATCACGGGCTTCCGTGAAATAGCAGTGTCCTCATCGGTCTCTGCAGGATATGGCCGGTTATGTTGTCAGCACCGTGAGAATAGGAACATCTCATGAGATGTTCCTGACAGTGCGCCCTTTTTCTCTTCCCTAATATCACACTGCATTTTGGAAAGTCTAAATGTAGTGTGGGTCTGTCTACTGTCTTCAGTACTTGCCATGAGGAAATTAAGGGGAGGGTCCCATTTAGCCCGCATCAGAGCTCCCTCACTCTCCCCTCTTGTGCTGTGCCCAGGCCACCTTCCTGGTCTGCGCTAGTGCATCCCTTTCCAAAGCAAACTCTGGCCAGCAGCCCGGGCAAGTGAGGTGGGTCTTGCATGGCAGATGACATAGCTTCTCACTTGCTTAATCTATTGTCGTAATTTGGCAAACTCCTACCTTTTGATCATAATGGCAAATAAATGAGTAATATAAGTAAATAGGAGTCAATTTTTATTCCTTTATTCAATAAGTACTCAGTTGAAGGGCAACTATCCAAGCACTGTGCTAGGGACTGCGTATTAGTGATCAGTAAGGCCAGCACAATCCTTGTCTCCTTTATTCAGCGTTTTGTGGGAAGACAGCAATAAAATAAATACTGAAGTGTTCCAATGAAAATATACTACTTATTTCTCAGATCAGCACTGAGTTTCCCTTTGCCTCTCCTCGTCCTTTTTGCTCCTTTACATTCCCCACCCCACCCCACCCCCATAATTCAATTAATAGAAGAAAGCAAAGACAAGAGCTCATTCCTATTTATGCTAAAATATGAGGACAGGCCAACTCTAGGCAAGTGTGACCCTTGTTTTCCATAGTCCTTCGTTCAGCTCTGCATTGACCAAGACTCTTTCCCAACTCCCTAGGCTCCTTTTCAAATGACCTGAAATTGTCCAGCCCTTTCACTTTTTCTAAGAACAAAGTTTTAGGGAAGTTCTGGGAAGTTCATGGGAAAGTAGTTTCCTCAAGAAAGAGAGGGAAACAAAAATGCGGCTCATCCAGGAGTAGCTTTAGATTCTTCCTTTGCTGATGGGATGGGAGCAAGAAGTTGACATTTATTGAGAATTAGTTGAGAATTATTGAGAATTTATTGTTACATTCAAGGCTCTTTATTAGGTTCTGGGGTCTGGAGAGGAGAAAACGTCACTGCTAATAGAGTCATGGGATTTAAGTGCTGCTGGGGGTGGGTGCCATAGTTTTGGCTACCTAGCATCCAGGCCCGTTTTCTAAGGAAATCTGCTGTGTGCATGTTGATGAGAGAGTGGGCTTTGCTTCCTATGGTAGAAGCTGGAGGGTCAGATTTGCCTCTCCCAAGTCTCTTGTCACCTGGGTGTGAGCAAGGGCCTTAGGTTCCTCCTGGGGCCCTGGCATGTCTTATGTCTGGGGCTTTGAGTCTACTAGGCACAGGGTCTGTTGATAAGGTATCTTGAGTCTGATGTCATATCTAGACTTGTGAAGTAACTGTGACAGTGTTCTTCACTGCTATAAAGATGAAGACAGCACAGCCCTTGCCCTCCTAAAGCAGTGTGTGATAACTGTAATTAGAAGGGAACACAGTGATTAGGGAGTGATGGGCTCTGTCTTGTCATCTGAATGGCCCCAGAGTTAATAGGGGCTTTGTGTGTTGCCAGAGTATAAAGTGCAGGTGAGGGTGACAACAGCGAGTGATACAAAGGTTTCAAGACTAGAGGAGTAGAGTTTATTGTGACACAGACAATGCTGGCTCTCACTGCTCTTGGAAATCTGAGCAAGGGAGGCTATAAACATGTGGGATGCCCTTACTCTCCACAGACAAGATGGCATTATGCTGTGGATTTGAAAATATTCACAAATGACTCTTGGAATGTAGTTTTCCATGGATTAATGTGGTTTGTGTCAAAAGTGCATATATATATATATTTTTTTTTTCATCTGTGGTTTTGCTTTTAAGAGCAGGTAAAGATTTTTTTTCCCTCTTAAATGTAAAATGCTAATTTAATTTAGTGTTTGGGAATGGGATGCTAATGTGGCTGAAAACAGCAGTTCATTTTTTGTGGGTTTGACCATTTCAGAAACGTCACATTTCTGAAAAATATTATTAGGAAAATAAATTTGAAACCACAGTCCAACTTCAGTGAGGAATATATAGTGTTTTTCCATTCTACTGCTTAAACAGTCCCAAGATTCTATGCCTCAGAGCAGGGATTTATTATAACTTTGCTGCATAGGAAAACAGAGGACTCCAGAGTAGATTCTGAAGTGGTTTTCCCCATCTACCTCTGGGTTGCTGTTCTTGGAAAACAGCTCTTGGGTTAGCCCAGTGGAGCCTTTTGTTGTGAAGAGAAATTGGCCAATAGCATGCAGCTTCATGGGGGCAAAGGCCACTAAAGACTTGACTGCTTTTAACCCCTCACCCAAACACCGGGGAAGTATTTTGGGGTATGAGAGTCTCAGAAAGATTAATTATATACATACATGAGAAGGATTTCCAGTTCTCCCGGACCAGAATATTTATTTATTTTGTTTTGATTAATTAGGCTGAGGTGAAGTTTTTACCCAAGCCTGATTCCCCAAATATTTATCATTTTTGAGCTTGTTAGCTGAAGACCAGCGCTTTGTATTCTTCCATATCCACACAACCTTTATGCAGTTTGGTAGTATGAGGCTACACAAAGAAACTCTGTGTATTGAGGATGAGGAAGACAATGGTCTAACTGTACTCTGCACTCCTCAGACAGACTCCTAGGACACACTGGGGGAACCACCCTTGTAGAAGGTGAGGGAGACTTGAAATCCAGGCATGTGGGGAAAGCTGGGTGGTTGGTCTGGAGAGGAGAAAACGTCACTGCTAATAGAGTCACGGGATTTCACTGCTGCTGGGGGTGGGTGCCATAGTTTCGGCTACCTAGAATACAGGCCCCTTTCCTAGGGAAATCTGCTGTGTGCATGTTGATGAGAGGGTGGGCCTTGCTTCCTATGGTAGAAGCTGGAGGGTCAGATTTGCCTCTCCCAGGTTGCTTGTCACCTGGGTGTGAGCAAAGGGCCTTAGGTTCCTCCTGTGCTTATATCTGGGGGTTTGAATCTACTAGGCACAGGGTCTGTTGATAAGGTATCTCGAGTCCGATGTCATATCTAGACTTGTGAAGTGACCATGACAATGTTCTTCGCTGCCCGCTTCCCTTGGCTTCTGACTCATTTGTGCCTGGTCTTCTTGTATTCTAATAGAGAACAGGTATATGGAATTCTTGTAATTCTAATAGATTTTGTGAGCTCCCTAATATCTTTAAAATAAATTCCTTTTTTGATTAAGTTAGTCCATGTCGGTTTCTGTTGTTTACAAAAAAGAATCCTGACTGACATAGTTGCTAAAGCCTGTAATGGTTTCTTGTTTATAGCTAGAATTTTAAACCTGAATCCAAGGATAGCTTTACCGCCTCTTGTGTATATGTTGTACTATATGTAGAATTTTGGATATTTGTGCATTCAGATGGGGGGAGGGTCTCTAGCTTTTATTCGATTCTCAAAAGTTTCTCTAACTCTAAAAAGGCCAAGAACCACTTACCTGCAGGATACCTTTAAACTTAAATACCTTTAATTTAAATACCTTACTTAGGATAATGTACAAAACTTTGATGATCTGGCCTCTGTCTGCTGCTTCAGTTTTCTCTTTCATTGTGTTTCCTGTTGCTTCTGCTCTTTGTCCACGTTCTATGCAAGTCACATCTAAGAATTTAGAATTCTCTAAAAGCACCTCATGTTTTTTAATCTTCATGTCTTTGCTCATGATGTTCCTTCTGCCTTAAGTTCCCAGTGCTTTTCTTTGCTCTTTACCCCACCTTTTAGTTGGTTTTCTGGGCACCTAACTCATCTTTTAAATTCAGCTGGCTTCACCTCTTCTGTGAAGGTCATAACCTCTGTGCTCCATCCCCTTGGCTCACCTGATTCCAGCTTTGTCAGCAGCCCATGTCATGTTAGCAGCCAGTGTGAGCATGTCTTCATCAGCTTGGGGCATTCTCCAAAGTCACTGAAGGTAGCTGCGCTGCCCAGGCACATCTTTATGGAGAAGTTAACCCCATTTGGGGGCCACAGTGGACATGTCTGTGGATAAATGCCTCAGGCTTCCCATCTGCTGATGGGCCTATTCTGAGGCACCTTCATGGTTCTTCAGAGAGGCCTCTGAGCACCTGGGCCCCCAGTTGTCCACAGTGGTGGACACTGTTCTGCACCCTCTATTGGCCTTTCTTCTTTCCTGTCTCCCTTTCCTTACTCCTCTGTTCCTGCTTCCTAGATTTCTGTTACCTGCACCCAAGGCTTTGTGTCAGCCTCTGCTTTCAGGTCAACCCAGATCAGGACAATCTCTTGGTGTCGTGCTTCCATGTTAGCTCTGAGGAGCTGCCTTAGCATCTATTGCCTTTATGGTCTTTATTTAGTGATCTCTCTCTCTAGTAAATAATTATGTCTTTTTAATTTCCATTTTTAAAAAATTTATTTTCATTTATTTTTCACTGTGTTAAGAACAGTTAATGTGAGATTTAGCCTCAACACATTTTGAATGTATATTATTGTTGACCATGAGTACGTTGTTGTACATCTTACTTGATAATCATCTTATTTAGCTGAAACTTTATATCTGTTGATTAGTAAGTCCCCATTTCCCCTTCCCCTTGCCCCTGGTAACTACTGTTCCAGCCTTTGATTTTGTGAATTTAATGACGTTAGCTCTTCCTATAAGTGGAATCATGTAGTACTTGTCTTTCTTTTTTTGGCTTATTTCATTTAGCATAATATCCTCAAGGTGCATTCATGTTGTTGTATATTAGAGAATTTCCTTCATTTTTAAGGCTGAATAATATTCTTTTATATGTATATACTACATTTTTTTAACTACATTCATCCACTGGTGGACGTTTAGTTTGCTTCTACATCTTCGCTATTGTGAATAGGGCTGCAATGAACATAGCAGTGCTAGTATCTCTTTGAGATCCTGATTTCAGTTTTTTTGGACGTATACCCAGGAGTGGGATTGCTGGGTCATACAGTAGTTCTATTTTTAATTTTTTGAGGAACCTCTGTACTGTTTTCCATGGGGCCTGCAATTTTGCATTCCCACCAACAGTGTGCAAGGGCTCCAGTTTCTCCACATCCTCACCAACATTTGTCTTTTGTTAAACTATTACTTCTTGAGGGTAAAGAGCTCATCTTATTCATTAGTGTTCCCTCAGTTTTAACAGAGAAAACTGTATCCTCATCAATGTGTGAAAAAACATAAGACATGAGAGCTTTCTTCAGATCTCTCAAGGGTTGTCTGTGTTTACATATCTCTGGGGAGCAGAACTAACAGTAGAAGTTACTAGAACACAGAGTTTAGTTCAATATGGGGTTAGCAGTGCACATGGGGGGGTGGTATTTGTTAGTAACAGTGGCTCATTATGGCATGATGACCCACTTGGTTTGCCCACTCTTCCCTCTCTAGCCAAGAATTCCTATAATAGAGAGTTTTATGGAAAAAGAGTCCCACATGCAGATGCCTACAGGGACCAGGCAGCCATGCAAACTAGTGAGGTGGGCTGAGTGTCAGATAATTGGGAATGGAGGGAACTTTGTGGAAATAAAGTGTGTGTGTTCTAAAAGGGGTAGCTGCTCCTCAGTTCCAGTCAACAACCTTTGTGCAAGAATATAGGTTCAGTGCTGCCAGATTTCAATTTTTCAAGGGAAAACAGAAATCTGGATTCGTATATAAAAATTTCCAGTTCAGAGGACAATACGTGGGTCAAGAAGGCATCACTGTGGCTGAGTGTGGACCATGGGTTTTTAGTTTGTAACCTTTGTGTAGCATGTGTAGCAAAGGATGTTAAAACTTCAGGTGTGAGGACAGCCTCATCGAGAGACTGCCCCAGGTCCTGGTCAGTTTGCTCTCTTCAGGTCTGTAAACACACTCTGCCTATTCCCAACTCAGGCCTTTGGTCATCCTTTCTTTGCAGCAAGGAAGCTCTGTGGTTCGGGCTCTCCTTTGATCCTTCCCATTACCTGTCTTCTTAGTGCACCTTCAGCATTTCTAGCACTTGGAGGTCTGCTGCAGTTCATCACTTTCCAGTGGTCTGAGAGCTTGTTTTCTCTGTTTAACTGAGTTGTTGAGTTCCTCATATCCAGGGCTTCTATTTCACATGTCTTTCCTATCATTTGGAGCATGGTGTGGGACATGTAGCAGGTGCTCAATAAGAACTATTGGTTGACTGATGCTAGATGGCCATCTTATTCAGGGCTTTTGTCATCACTCTTAGTAGAAGCTGAGTTAATAAAAAGGCTCTTAAGTAAAAAAATAAAATTAGGGCACCTGGGTGGCTCAGTTGGTTAAGCGACTGCCTTCGGCTCAGGTCATGATCCTGGAGTCCCAGGATCAAGTCCTGCATCGGGCTCCCTGCTCAGCAGGGAGTCTGCTTCTCCCTCTGACCCTCCCTCCTCTCATGTGCTCTCTCTCTCTCATTCTCTCTCTCAAATAAATAAATAAAATCTTTAAAAAAAATTAAATTAAATTAAATTAAACCAGTGGGGCTCTTTCAGAAATCGAATAGGCATGTCCCCCATCTCCTATTGACCTGCTGTTGTTAGAACTTTTATGAGGAAAATGGTGCCCAGTGTGTTACTTCTGTCACAGGCATTCTCATCCTTTCTCACTAAAGACACAGCAAAAAACCCAATCATCTGTTACCCTTTTTAGATCCATTGATTAGAGATGGGTTCTGATCAGAAGCTATGTGGCCATCCTTTTAAGGTAAAAGTGAGCAGACACCTTTTTGTTACAAAGGTTGTCTAAAAAAAAGTATTTTAACTGATTATGATGATTTATTTCTCTTCCTTCCCTTTTATTTGAAACACATCTTGTTTGCTTTAGAAATCTCCTTTCTTCTATATCTGTGAAGCAAAACACAATATAAATAATTCTGTCATTGTATATATATATAATGACCTCTGTGATAATGGGTATTAGGTACACTTTGGACACGGGAGCTTACTAATTATCTTTTAAATTTCTTTTAGTCAAGTTTTTCCACTTTTTTGGTGAAGGTGCTAGTAAGCATAAATTGCCAAAATAGTAGGTCTTCTCTATTGCATTTGTCCCATAATTGTTTATTTTGCCAAGTTTCAGTGCAGTTTTGCTACAAAGACAAGGAACTGACCATTCCTTCAGTGGACATTTATTGAGCCTCTATGGTGTGCCAGACCCTATTTTAGCTGCTGAAGATACAGAAGTGAAATTCTGTAGACAAGGAAGGCCCTTTCTTTCCCAGGGCTGACCTTCTAGTGGTGAAAAACAACCACAAACCAATGAACAAATATATACACAAGACATTTGGGATGGTAGTAAGTGTTGGGAGAATAAAATAGGATGGAGAGAATATATATGTGAGGGAGTTACTCTAGATTGGAGTTGAGGAAAGGTCTCCTTGAAGCTGTGACAGCTGAGACTTGAATGACAAGTGGGGGCCAGCCATGTTAAGATCAGGGGGAGGAGCATTCCAGGCCAACAAAACAGCTCCTTTCACGGGGCCTACGGCAGGAACCCATGTGGTGAGTGTGCTGACCCAGGAAATCAGAGGGATGGGGAAGTTTAGAGCTAACAGAATTATTATACAAGTGAATTAATTCAATGGCTTTTGCAGTTTAAATGTTTATGGTTGTGATCATTTAGATCTTAGAATCTGTGTCATGGTTTCAGGATTAGACTCAGTCATTATCCAAGATTCAATCTTTCAAAGTCTATGTGGTATATCCTGCTTTGAAGCCTCAAATTTCCCATGATAGGACACTAATAGAGTCTGGTGTTATATTCTTAAATTAAATTTGCCTTGGAAGTAATCACGCATGTGATGAACATAGTAACAAACAACTTCCTTCATCTTTTACTGTAATAATTGCTCTCAAGGATTGTAAGAGCTTATAGACAGTTGGAGCATTCAGTTTTAAAGTTAACTGGACAGGGAAGAAAGCTATTGTGGATAAAGTTTCAGATTTTCTTGGATTTTTTGGTATCTGCATAACAAGAGACCCAGTGAGTTGCCACCACATAACAAGCCAGAATCCTGGATCCAGAGAGCATTTGTGATGTCCAGCCAACACAGAACTGCTTTTCCTCCCAAAGGGTGGTCTCCAAATCTGTTGTAGCCTTTGGCAAGATTTTTATATCACAATTGGAAACAGATGCCCTTTCTGCCCTCTCCCTTGTTGTCAGAATTACTACCGTTGGCGGGGGGGTGGTGTAAGCCATGGTGGTCCGTCATGCACCTTCAGAATGCCCGGCCAGAGTCCTCAGTAGACATTCCTATTCAGAAGCCTTGTATGAAACACTCTGCAATGGAGAATAGGTATGAGAAGGTGCCAGGTTTGTGAAGTTCTGATCATCTGCTCGGTGCATTCTGAATGTTTCTTGTCACAAAGCAAAACACGAGTCCTAAGGTTTAGTATAAAACATCTTTCTGGGGGCACCTGGGTGGCTCAGTTGGTTGAGCACCTGCTTTCGGCTCAGGTCACGATCCCAGAGTCTTGGGTTTGAGCCCCACATCGGGTTCCCTGCTCAGTGGAGAGTTTGCTTCTCCCTCTCCCTCTGCCCCTCTCCTGCTTGTGCTCTCTCTCTCTCAAATAAATAAATAAAATCTTAAAAAAAAATAGAACACCTTTCTGGATGGTTTCTATTTTAGAATATTTAATCCTAGTGGAAAATATTTCATCCTAAAGGACTATGTAATCCTAAAGAAAAACTAAAACATACTGTCCCTAATGGACTATATTGAGTTTTATCCCAGGATGTGGCCCTAAAATGTGCCTGTATTTTATATACATGACATTGGGAATCCAGACTATCAAAAATCACTGTAAATTCTTGACCAAAAGAGACTTACGAGCTATAACAATGAAATATAATGTGTGGGCTTTGTTTGGATCCTGGTGTAAATCAACTAAAATTTAAACGACAACTGGGAAAATTGAATATGCAAGAGTGGTATAGAGTCAAGAGAGTGTTTCCAGCTGGGGCCATCATGGCTTCTCAGAGCATAAAAAATTTAAACTGAAACAGGTGAAATTCTGAGAGGGAGAGAAACGACAGGAAATGATTTCTGTGTGGCTACCAGTATCCTGAGAAGCGGGGAGCCTTTGAGTAACTCTAAGTAGGGGAGTTTGGCTGGAGGCAAGACCTCCTGCTGGGACCGAGCCTGCTGAGGGCAGGAATCTGGATAATGGGAAACACTGGCGAGGCAGTAAAGGTTTGGGGCAGTAACCTGAGTAGGGCTGTGTTGTTAGGAGCTCAGTCTGGCAGTGTTGTCCTTAAGGGAGGCTGCAGGGAGGAGAGATTAAGACAGCAATATCAATTTAGAAACTACTGCGAAATAGTTCAAGTGGGAAAGGAAGAAAAGTGTAAATTTGGGTGATGACAGTGGCAATATAAGGGAGGGATGATTACAAGACACATTGCCAAAGAACTGACTAGATTTGATGACTGAATTTAGGTCCTCTTTGAAAGAGAACAGGAAAATTCAAATGAATTTTGCATCATTTCATTGATGTAAGTAGTTAACTGTAAGTTTAATATACCTAATGTGACTGAATTGAGACTGTTTTTAATTTTTTATTAATTTATAGAAAGGTAGCCCCACCCTTGTAATTACTGAACTTTACACAAATCCTAAGAATGGCTTCACTTCCTCTAGCCATGGCTGCCTTTTTACCCATCTCCAAGAGTTGGACAGTGCTGTGGAAGGGAAAAAAATGTGACCTGAAACTAATAAAATTTATTGGTTCATTAAGTGAAATGTGACAGCACCTCTGAAAAAATAGTAAAAGTCTAGGGAGAGGAACCTGGAGGCTGACACTGGAGGATCAAGTCATGTAGAAAAGGCTACCTCGAGAGGATGTTCATTGTCCAGTGGAGTGGCAGAACCAGCTGCAAGGAGGGAGCTGGGGAATAAATCCTCTGACCTACTGTCTTCCTTCCCATTTCTCAATGATCTCCCTTTCCCTAGTCTAGACGGCAAGGGAACCCAGGGGTGTCATCATATGGGTCAGCCTCCTGAGAGTAGAACTGGGGGTGCAGACAGAAGGTAATGGTCATAGCATCCTCTTTACAACATCTAACAACATAGGGGAAGGGGGAAGGCTTGGAAGGAGATCTTCATAGAATCATAAAATGTTAGACCTGGAAGTAATTCTCAACCTCGTTTTAGAGATGGGAAAATAGAACCGTGTAGAGGTAGCAGCTGGGTACAGCTAATTGTCACAGAGCTGAGAAGAAATGACAGACGTTGTGATTTACAGCCCTGGCTCTTTCCAGTAGGCTAGGTAGCTTCCATATAATCACAAATTCCCCAGGGCCACAGCACCAGCTCAGCCACTTCAGCAAGGTTGAAAACGGTAAGGAGGTCCCAGTTGTTATTCAAGGGAGTGTGTACGCATTATAGATAAAGCCATTGCAATAGGACATATTTCTGTAACTGAAGTTAGGGTCATTGTGGATAATCTAGAAAGTATAGAAATGTGTTAAGGAGAAAATAAAATCACCCATAATGTAACACAGAGATAATAATTGTTAATGTTTTGGGGCTTTCTTCGAAGTTTTAGAAATTAAAATTTACATAAATTGTGTATATGTGAATGCAAAATTAGTATCAGTTGTACATACAGTTTTGTATCTTGTTTTTTCACTTGATTGTGAATAATTTCCTAAGAGTAAATTGTCTTAGAATCTGAGTTTTAATAGCAGTAACATTTTCAATGGAGGTAGCTTAATTTTTAAAATGTTTTCTGTTATTAGACATTTGTTTCCTATTTTCTGCTAGATAATGCTGCTGTATGTGTGTGTGTGTGTACATGTATAAGTAATTGTGCTGATCTGCAGGATACATTTTTATAAATAGAATTGCCAGCGTAAGCATTTTCAGTGGTCCTTTCTGGTGGGTCACAGTGGAAAGAATGTAGCCCTGGGATCAGACATCCTGATCACTACTCCACTTCTCCAGTTTCTGGATGTGTGACCTTAGGCATGTGAGTTCAGTCTGCTATCTGTTAAACAGGGATCATGCTGCCACTCCCCCAGTGCCCTGAGGAGAACTCTATGAGACAGTGCCTCTAAAGAGCCTGACGCATAGCGAGCGCCCAACACACATTACCTCCCCTCCCTGTGGGATGAGTTAGTTTGCATGCACGTGTGTGCACACGTCTGAGTGTGCAGAATGAAGGGAAGAAAGTGTACTTCTGACACTGTGTCCTGTATCAAAAAAAAAGTAAAACTGACTTGAAAAGAGACAAATGTAGATAGACTATGAAGGTTTCTTTCGGTGAAAGAGAGACCTATTTAAAGTCTAAGGTGCTGATAAGGAAGATAGACACGGAAGTCCTCAGTGACTATTTTTCTTTGCACTGGGTTGTCCAGTAAATATTTCTAACCTTTTTGCCCGTCCCCTTTCTTCCTAAGTGCTCATCTTCAAACTCTACCAGCGGGCAAAGCACGTGTACAGCGAGGCTACGCGGGTGCTCCAGTTTAAGAAGATATGTGAGGAAGCACCTGACAACACGGTCCAGCTGCTGGGGGAGTTAATGAACCAGAGCCACGCGAGCTGCCGGGACCTGTACGAGTGCAGCTGCCCTGAGCTGGACCAGCTGGTGGACATCTGTCGGTGAGGCTGACAGAGCAGCATGGCAGCGGTGGGGCGACGCTGCCCAGGAAACTGTCTAAATGGATGAAAACAATTTTCATAACCCTCTAAGTGCCTCACTTCCTGAGGTGTTGTATACAGAGCTAAACTTATTCCCTCCTCAATATCTGAGGGAGAAAGATTGGAGATCTGACTCCAGAGCTTTATGAGGCTCCAGGTGTGGAATCAGTTCTTCCCATCTTTCCATCTTGGGATGACTCGGTATATTTCGGGGAGCTTTGCTTAGACAGGGACGCTGCTGTTACTTTCTCATCAGGTTTTCATCAGTGGTATCCGCTACAGCGGTGCCCTGCAGCATCTTCTATTTGGTATCCTACGTTTGGTAGCTTTATTCAAAAGAAAGGAGAAAACAGAAAGAGGGCCTCAAACCTGATCAGAGTGTATTCAGGCGCAGGGGAGGTTGATGAAGGAGTTACTCGGAAAGCCGGCATCCTCTGCCACCCAGATTTAGGTTAGGCAAGTTGGAGAAGTAAGGATTTGATGAAACCCTGTTTTATAACTGGTTGGTTGAGACAGAAATGTAAAGAGGAAAACTCTTTCACAAAGCCTGACAACAGCTTCCTTGTAATTGTTAGAGAATGGGGGTAATGGATAGAGTAGCATGGTCACTTTACCCAGAAGGGATTTCACTGACCTTGGGAAAACTGAAGGGGAAATGGGGAGAACTCTCAAATGGCTAGATGTTATTTCCACTGTGAGAAGATGATACAGAACTGCCTGCAATTAGTCATGAAAATATCATTAACCACTTGGCGCCTATGGCTTGCCTCATTCATTGCTACACTCCCAGCTTGAAAAGTATAAATCAACTAGCTCCAGTGATCACAAATGGCATGTATAACCCAACTTGTAGAGAGATTTGAACATAGCATTGATGAGAATCCTTCTGTTGACGTCAGAGTTTGCTCACTAATTGCCAAAAAGCCTTCCAGAGCTTGTTCCATTAGAACTGCTCTTTTCTGAAAGTATCAAGGGCCCAGTAAATGGAAGGAACAAATATTGTTCAGTTTTGGAAATCAGAGGAAGTGGGATGATTTGTGCAGAAATCAGGAAGAAGTGTCTTTGCCTGGAAGGTAGTGGGATTGTTTGAATTCCACATGAAAGGCAGTGAAGGGGCATTTGCCAGCCTCCTGGACTTCCCTAAAGAACTTTCTCTTCCTGGGATGGCCAGTCAGCTCTTGCTCTTTTGGAGTCTACATTCTCATGGGGAAAGAGGGAGGGGACAATTAAAAATAAATCGAGTGGTAGTAATAAGTGCTATGGGAAAAAAAAAAAAAAACAGAGAAGGGATAGAAGGCACCAAGGTTGGGTGGATAATCTTTCTAGGAATTGGTTGAAGAAGGCTTCTCTGAGGAGATGATGTTTGCGCAGAGACCTAAAGGAAGTGAAGAAAGGAGAACAGCAAGTGCATGGGCCCCGAGGTGGGGACATGGCCGCCATGTGTGAGGAACAGCTAGCAAAGCGGTAAGGTTGGAGGGCAGTCAAGGAGGAGAGAGTGGCAGGTGATGAAGGAAGAGAGGTTGTGGGGGACGCATACAACGTGGGCCTCATGGGCCATCGGAAGGACTCTGGCTTTGGGTGGAAAAAGGTGGTAGTGGAAGTGCAGCAGGATGTGGTGCCAGATGTGCCTCGAGGGAAGATGCAAAACATCACCCTGGTGAAAGACAGGAATCGAGAGGACTGCTGGGCTTTTCGCCTGAGAAATTTTCCTCGTTCCTCTAGAAGCCACATTTTGGGAAGCCCGATTTCACAGTTTGGGTTCGAGATTATCTCATAGTACTGTAAGGTGGGAGAGCAGGAAGGAACCTGTGAGATCCAAGAAGGCACTGAGAGGTGAAGTGATTTCAACCATGTGATGGGTCAGTGCGAAGCCGAGCTCCCGACCCAGTGTTTTTGCCACACCTCTTTTCTCTTCCCTTGGGATTACCAAGATATGGAATGTGGGTCATTTTTGTGTGTGTGTGTTTTTTTACCTATTTTTCTCTCCTGGCTTAAAAGCTTTAATAATGGAAACTTTCGTTGTTACAGGGTGCAGTGTTTGAACATTGAACAAAACCATGCTGAGCAGGGGAGGCGGTGTGTGTAGTAGGAGGCCAACTGCGTTGAAGTTAGGAAGGCTGAGTTCTAGTTCTGCCACTTTTCCTTTTGAGCCGTGTGTCTTTTTCTGTTCTAGCAGTCCACAGGGCTGTGTATGTGTATATATTTTAAAGATTTTATTTATTTGAGAGAGAGAGAAAGAAAGAGAGAGAGCACAAGCAGGGGGAGCAGCAGGCAGAGGGAGAGGGAGAAGCAGACTTCCCGCCGAGCAGGGAGCCTGACACAGGGCTTGATCCCAGGACCTTGGGATCATGACCTGAGCCAAAGGAAGACACTTAACGATTGAGCCACCCAGGCGCTCCAGGTCTATATATTTTTAAAAATATGGTTCCAGTGAAAGATTTAGTGGCTATGTCTTAAAAGGGTTTAGAAATGCACCTTTTATTTATTATTTCACTTATTTGTTTTTGGAAGTTCCTTTCTTAATAGCTTAATTAATACTTGAATTTAACACTTAAATACTTTATTTCTTAAAATATTTCTGTCTAGCCCATTTTCATCTGCTATATTTTCTGAGGACAATACAGTTGTGTCTAGTATAAGGAGCGCCCTCTCCTTTTTATGGTTGTTTTTGTTTGGGAAGTCAATTGCTAAGCATCAAAATAAGTTTCTACCTATTCCATAACCATATAGGGACCAGGTTTCCCATATTGAAAGGTTACCTTTGGGCATGTTGTAAATATTGGCCAGAATAGTTGTCGGGTCCTTAAACTTCTTATATAATTATTTTTTTCTTTGCTGTCACTGTGACCAGAAGATATCTTTAAATATGCCTGTTGGTTGCCAGTTACTAAAAGGTCCTAAGTGGCGACGAACCTCAGAGGACAGCCCTCCGGGAACTCTCACTAATGCCATTCCTCCCTTGAGCGAGCAAAAGCTTTTCAATTGGGTATTTGTGTCCTATGTGACACCAAAGTCTAAACCCCACTTTCAAGAGATCTGACACACACTTTTTTTTCACTTTAAATTTTTTTATTGTTATGTTAATCACCATACATTACATCATTAGTTTTTGATGTAGTGTTCCATGATTCATTGTTTGTGCATAACACCCAGTGCTCCACACAGAACGTGCCCTCTTTAATACCCATCACCAGGCTAACCCATCCCCCCACCCCCCTCCCCTCTAGAACCCTCAGTTTGTTTCTCAGAGTCCATCATCTCTCATGGCTCGTCTCCCCCTCCGATTTACTCCCCTTCATTCTTCCCCTCCTGCTATCTTCTTCTTCTTTTTTTTTTCTTAACATATAGAGGTACAGAACTGTGATTCAAGAGTCTTGCACAATTCACAGCGCTCACCATAGCACATACCCTCCCCAATGTCTGTCACCCAGCCACCCCATCCCTCCCACCCCACCACCACTCCAGAAACCCTCCGTTTGTTTCCTGAGATTAAGAATTCCTCATATCAGTGAGGTCACATGATACATGTCTTTCTCTGATTGACTTATTTCTCTCAGCTTAACACCCTCCAGTTCCATCCATGTCGTTGCAAATGGCAAGATCTCATTCCTTTTGATGGCTGCATAATATTCCATTGTGTATATATACCAGCTCTTCTTTATCCATTCATCTGTCGATGGACATCTTAGCTCTTTCCACAGTTTGGTTATTGTGGACATTGCTGCTATAAACATTGGGGTGCATGTACCCCTTCGGATCCCTACATTTGTATCTTTGTGGTAAATACCCAGTAGTGCAATTGCTGGATCGTATGGTAGCTCTATTTGCAACTGTTTGAGGAACCTCCATACTGTTTTCCAAAGTGGTTGCACCAGCTTGCATTCCCACCAACAGTGTAGGAGGGTTCCTCTTTCTCCGCATCCCCGCCAACATCTGTCGTTTCCTGACTTGTTAATTGTAGCCATTCTGACTGGTGTGAGATGGTATCTCATTGAGGTTTTGATTTGGATTTCCCTGATGCCGAGCGATGTTGAGCACTTTTTCATGTGTCTGTTGGCCGTTTGGATGTCTTCTTTGGAAAAATGTCTGTTCATGTCTTCTGCCCATTTCTTGATTGGATTATTTGTTCTTTGGGTGTTGAGTTTGATAAGTTCTTTATAGATTTTGGATACTAGCCCTTTATCTGATGTGTCATTTGCAAATATTTTCTCCCATTCTGTCGGTTGTCTTTTGGTTTTGTGGACTGTTTCTTTGGCTATGCAAAAGCTTTTTATCTTGATGACATCCAAATAGTTCATTTTTGCCCTTGCTTCCCTTGATTTTGGCGATGTTTCTAGGAAGAAGTTGCTGCGGCTGAGGTTGGAAAGGTTGCTGCCTGTATTATCCTTTAGGATTTTGATGGACTCCTGTCTCACATTTAGGTCTTTTAACCATTTGGAGTTTACTTTTGTGTGTGGTGTAAGGAAATGGTCCAGTTTCATTCTTCTGCATGTGGCTGTCCAATTTTCCCAACAGCATTTGTTGAAGAGACTGTCTTTTTTCCATTGGACTATGTTTCCTGCTTTGTCAAAGATTAGTTGACCATAGAGTTGAGGGTCCATTTCTGGGCTCTCGATTCTGTTCCATTGATCTATGTGTCTGTTTTTGTGCCAGTACCATACTGTCTTGATGATGACAGCTTTGTAATAGAGCTGGAAGTCCGGAATTGGGATGCCGCCAGCTTTGCTTTTCTTTTTCAATATTCCTCTGGCTATTCGGGGTCTCTTCTGGTTCCCTACAAATTTTAGGATTATTTGTTCCATTTCTTTGAAAAAAGTGGATGGTATTTTGATGGGGATTGCATTGAATGTGTAGATTGCTCTAGGTAGCATTGACATCTTCACAATGTTTGTTCTTCCAATCCATGAGCATGGAATGTTTTTCCATTTCTTTGTGTCTTCCTCAATATCTTTCATGAGTATTTTATAGTTTTCTGAATACAGATCCTTTGCCTCTTTGGTTAGATTTTTTCCTAGGTATCTTATGGTTTTGGGTGCAATTGTAAATGGGATCGACTCCTTGATTTGTCTCTCTTCTGTCTTGTTGTTGGTGTATAGGAATGCCACTGATTTCTGTGCATTGATTTTATAGCCTGCTACTTGACTGAATTCCTGTATGAGTTCTAGCAGTTTTGGGGTGGAGTCTTTTGGGTTTTCCACATACAGGATCATATCATCTGCAAAGAGTGAGAGTTTGACTTCCTCTTTGCCGATTTGGATGCCTTTGATTTCTTTTTGTTGTCTGATTGCTGTGGCTAGGACTTCTAATACTATGTTGAATAGCAGTGGTGAGAGTGGACGTCCCTGCCGCGTTCCTGACCTTAGGGGGAGAGCTCTCAGCTTTTCTCCATTGAGAATGATATTCGCTGTAGGTTTTTCATAGATGGCTTTTATGATATTGAGGTATGTACCCTCTATCCCTATACTCTGAAGAGTTTTGATCAAGAAAGGATGCTGTACTTTGTCAAATGCGTTTTCTGCATCTATTGAGAGGATCATATGACTCTTGTTCTTTCTTTTGTTAATATGTTGTATCACGTTGTTTGATTTGTGGATGTTGAACCAAACTTGCACCCAGGGATAAATCCCACTTGGTCATGGTGAATAATCCTTTTAATGTACTGTTAGATCCTATTGGCTAGTATTTTGGTGAGAATTTTTGCATCCATGTTCATCAAGGATATTGGTCTGTAATTCTCCTTTTTGATGGGGTCTTTGTCTGGGTTTGGGGTCAAGGTAATGGTGGCCTCATAAAATGAGTTTGGAAGTTTTCCTTCCATTTCTATTTTGTGGAACAGTTTCAGGAGAATAGGTTTTAATTCTTCTTGAAATGTTTGGTAGAATTCCCCTGGGAAGCCATCTGGCCCTGGGCTTTTGTTTGTTGGGAGATTTTTGATGACTGCTTCAATTTCCTTAGTGGTTATAGGTCTGTTCAGGTTTTCTATTTCTTCCTGGTTCAGTTTTGGTGGTTGATACATCTCTAGGAATGCACCCATTTCTTCCAGGTTATCTAATTTGCTGGCATAGAGTTGCTCATAATATGTTCTTATAATTGTTTGTATTTCTTTGGTGTTGGTTGTGATCTCTCCTCTTTCATTCATGATTTTGTTGATTTGGGTCATTTCTCTTTTCTTTTTGATAAGTCTGGCCAGGGGCTTATCAATCTTGTTAATTCTTTCAAAGAACCACCTCCTAGTTTTGTTGATCTCTTCTACTGTTCTTTTGGTTTCTATTTCATTGATTTCTGCTCTGATCTTCATTATTTCTCTTCTCCTGCTGGGTTTAGGCTTTATTTGCTGTTTTTTTCTCTAGCTCCTTTAGAGTAGGGTTAGGTTGTGTGTTTGAGACCTTTCTTGTTTCTTGAGAAAGGCTTGTATTGCTATATACTTTCCTCTTAGGACTGCCTTTGCTGTATCCCAAAGATTTTGAACAGTTGTGTTTTCATTTTCATTGGTTTCCATGAATTTTTTTAATTCTTCTTGAATTTCCTGGTTGACCCATTCTTTAGTAGGATGCTCTTTAGCCTCCATGTATTTGAGTTCTTTCCGACTTTCCTCTCTTGAGTGAGTTCTAGTTTCAAAGCACTGTGGTCTGAAAATATGCAAGGAATAATCCCAATCTTTTGGTACTGGTTGAGACCTGATTTGTGACCTAGGATGTGATCTATTCTAGAGAATGTTCCATGGGCACTAGAGAAGACTGTGTATTCTGTTGCTTTGGGGTGGAATGTTCTAAATATTTCTGTGAAGTCCATTTGGTCCAGTGTGTCATTTAAAGTCTTTATTTCCTTGTTGATCTTTTGCTTAGATGATCTGTCCATTTCAGTCAGGGGGGTGTTAAAGTCCCCCATTATTATTGTATTGTTGTCAATGTGTTTCTTTGCTTTTGTTATTAATTGCCTTATAAAAGTGGCTGCTCCCATGTTAGGGGCATAGATATTTACAATTGTTAGATCATCTCTTTGGATAGACCCTTTAAGTAGGATATAGTGTCCTTCCTCATCTCTTATTACAGTCTTTGTTTTAAAATCTAATTTGTCTGATATAAGGATTGCCACCCCAGCTTTCTTTTGGTGTACATTAGCATGGTAAATGATTTTCCACCCCCTTACTTTCAATCTGGGGGTGTCTTTGGGTCTAAAATGAGTCTCTTGCAGACAGCATATCGATGGGTCTTGTTTTTTAATCCAATCTGATAGCCTGTGACACACACATTTTTGTGTGTGGATGTAAGGAAGAAGAGAGAGGAATGCAGAAGAATGAAAAAAATAGTGGTGATATGGGGTGGTTAAAACTGGGAGAGGAAGACGGGTAATAGAGAGTAATAGATGGTAAATGTGTGGAAAGTTTCAATGAAAAATCAGACACTCTTAAGCTCTGGTTGCTCCTGAAGCTTCGTGACTGTTCACTGGGCCAGGCAATGGAGGCGTGGGTTGTGCTGGGAAGGACCCTGGCAAGGCCTGGGGTGCCGGTACATAAACCCAACTTCTGGGAGGTTAGTATTTTGTTTAAGAATCCTGATCATCTCCACACTTCCCTGTCCCTTTAAAAATGTTAACAACCATAATAATAATAATAATAAATGATAAATAAAATAAAATAAAAATGTTAACACCAATGGGGAAGGTGTGACTAAGAATGGGCAGCCTGAGAAGTTTGGTTGCCTTTTGGGAGACAGAATAGGACAGAGGAAAGCTGAAATGGGTACAAGGAGGAGCAAGGCTAGAGACAATCTTACTTCCTGGTCCACTTTAGAATTCCTTTATTTTTCCTGAAGGCCTGCTTGGAAACTATGTGCATGAAAAGACAACTAACTGATTGAGCTAATGAAGGATTTCAATGCCTAGATACCTAGGGCACTACATACAAGCTAAAATCTTTTTTTAAGTTTAATTTTTAAAAAGTTTATATTAAATTATTGAACATACAGTGTAATATTAGTTTCAGGTGTGCAATATAGTGATTCAACACTCGAATACATCACCCTGTGCTCATCACAGCAGGTGCCCTCCTTCATCCTTATCAACTGTTTAACCCATCTCCCTTGCCCCCCTCCCCTCTGGTAACCATCAGTTCTCTATAGTAAGAGTCTGTTTCTTGGCTTGCCTCTCTCTCTCTCTCTTCCTCTCTCCCTCTCACTTTTTTTCCCTTTGCTCATTTGTTTTGTTCCTTAAATTCCACATAGGAATGAAATCACATGGTATTTGTCTTTCTCTGACTGACTTATTTCACTTAGCATTATACACTCTAGCTCCATCTATGTCCCATTGCAAACGGCAGGATTTCATTCTTTTTTATGGCTGAGTAATAGTCCATTCTGTGTGTGTGTGTGTGTGTGTGTGTGTGTGTGTGTGTGTATACACATACATACTATATCTTCTTTATCCATTCATCAATCGATGGACATGTGGGCTATTTCCATAACTTGGCTATTGTAAATAATAACTATTGTAAATAATTAAAAAATAAATAAATAACTGTTATAAATATTGGGGTGCATGCATCCCTTTGAATTAGTGTTTTTGTATCCTTTGGGTGAATACCTAGTAGTGTGATTGCTGGATTGTAGTTCTATTTTTAACCTCTTGAGGAACCTCCATACTGTTTTCCAGAGTGGATGCACCAGTTTGCATTCCCACCAACAGTGTAGGAGGGTTCCGCTTTCTCCGCATCCTCTCCAACAGCTGTCATACAAGCTGAAATCTTAATGTGATCTGAGCTAGACTATATTCAAAAGGCATCTCTAGGTAGCTAGCCTATAAGGATACTGTGTAAGAAGGTACTAGATGACCCAAGTGGAGAGAAGAGGGGGAAAAAGAAAGGATATTTTTTTTTCAGTTGAGGCTTTTACTGTTCTTTAAGAGAAAATCAGTTTAGCATCCAAAGAAAGGACCAGGTAGGGAGAAGGAAACTACATTTATGCAGTTAGACTGTTTACTATTTTTATTAAATTAATGTTAGAAGACGTCAATTATGTGAAAGTATAATAATGAAAGGAAAAGATGAAGCTTGTCCAATTATAAAATAACTCTATTAAATGAACAAAATGTAAATTTTAAGATACAGCTAAATTGTGAAGTAGGATTCATTGAGAAACGCAGTACAGTTCTGAAACCAAGTCAGTTATATCATTCGTTATCGGTTTTCTTGGTTATACTTAAGAAAAAATAGCTAATGCCTTTTATTTCTGTTTTGACACTTGGTGAAATTAGAGACCTCATTGCTGCATCATTGTCCAAGCTATTAAAGAAGATGAATGACAAATGTTAATAGACTAGCAAAGAATCCAAAAGTTAATTTGCTGTCTTCCTCAGAAATCTTTTCAAGCTTTATTCCACCGCTCTGCTGCTCAGCCTCTTGCACCCATTCTCCTGACCATGTCAGGGAAGAATGAAGTGTAAACCTGTATTTGTATGTTCCCTTTCTCATGATCTTGAGGTTAATCTTCACACTCTGACATATAAAGGGAGAGGCCCATTTCAGCTGCACTTAGGGGCTCACTTCTCTTTGGGCCTGTCTTCTCCTTACTGTCCTCTCCATCACCCACCCCCACCCATATTATGTAGATGCCATCTGTAGGAACCAACTCAACTGGTCTTTCATTGCCTTTAGTGGCTTACATTTCTCAGATAGACTTACATAGTTATATTTTCTTGTACTTTCTCATTTGAACAGTATTTGAAGTTTGTGGTTTCTTGAATCTAAAACAATCTGCAAGTGTTTCCAACTTGGCTGCAAAAATCATAGAAATTGTTCTGGAAGGTCTGTTTCCCTGAGATTGTAGCCAGAAGATTCTAGGCTTTAAAGCACAAGCTAGAAGTCTTTCCACATATAGAATACATTACTAACAGCTTATATTTATATATATTATACATATGTGAGCTGTCTCACATGTAACTTAAAATTGTTTTCTGTGCCTCAGAAAATTCTATTTTAAAATTTAGCTATTTCTTAAAAAATATATTTTGTTCAGGGGTGCCTGGGTGGCTCAGTTGGTTGAGCATCTGCCTTCAGCTCGCATCATGATCCCAGAGTCCTGGGATCGAGTCCCACATTGGGCTCCCTGCTCAGTGGGGAGCCTGCTTCTCCCTCTCCCTCTGCCTGCCGCTCCACCCTGCTTGTGTTCTCTCTTCTCTCTCTTGCAAAAATAAATAAAATCTTTAAAAATATATATATTTTGTTCATTCAAAAGAGATATTTTATAATTGTTTGGACATGGTCTCTTTATTATTATACTTTGTTTCACATAACTGAAGTTTTCTAACCTTAATTTAATAACAAAATAAACGGCTTGAATTTATATTTTGATATTTTAAAACAAATGTAATAATAATCCAACAAGGATTTATTAGAAGCTACCAAATGTTTGGATTTGTGCTGGGCTGGGGTTACAGAGATACCTGTCTCTAAATTCAGAATATTTGGAAATAATTATATAAATATTTTGAAATAAATAAAATTGAATTGAAATACAATACAATACAATCCCTTGCTTCTTTCCTTCTTTGTAGTTTATAGCAGAGCTGGGTCTTACTGGATCTCCCTCCATCCCTGTACCTTTTTCTGTACCTTGTATCTTAGTAAGTGCTTCATGGTCCAATCAGTTCGTTTAGAGTAGAACATTTTCATCAGGCTATATTAGGTGCCTGGAAAATTAGTTATATGGATGTACTTTTCAGTGATAAAAGGATCAAAGGGAACATTCTTTATAATCTTATCTCTCATCTGCCCTAGCCGTTGTTTCGTTTCATAGATCACACTTATGATAAGGCAGAGGCTGCTTTTGTTGTTTTGACTAACCCTTCCACATTATTTCCCATTCAGTCACCACAAAGAAGTGGTTTTTGGGGGATTCTAAGGTTTTGGTTTTCATAAGTCTTGTATTGCTTCTCTGATGTGCAAACCTCAAGGATCTGTATTTTTTTTAATTTTTTTATTGTTATGTTAATCACCATACATCATTAGTTTTTGATGTAGTGTTCCATGATTCATTGTTTGTGCATAACACCCAGTGCTCCACGCAGAACATGCCCTCTTTAATACCCATCACCAGGCTAACCCATCCCCGCAACCCCCTCCCCTCTAGAAACCTCAGTTTGTTTTTCAGAGTCCATCGTCTCTCATGGTTCGTCTCCCCCTCCGATTTACTCCCCTTCATTTTCCCCTCCTGCTATCTTCTTCTTTTTTTTTTCTTAACATATATTGCATTATTTGTTTCAGAAGTACTGAACTGTGATTCAACAGTCTTGCACAATTCACAGCGCTCACCATAATACATACCCTCCCCAATATCTGTCACCCAGCCACCCCATCCCTCCTATCCCCCACCACTCCAGCAACACTCAGTTTGTTTCCTGAGGTTAAAAATTCCTCATATCAGCGAGGT
Organism: Zalophus californianus; assembly: GCF_009762305.2. Lineage (NCBI taxonomy): Eukaryota > Metazoa > Chordata > Mammalia > Carnivora > Otariidae > Zalophus > Zalophus californianus. Next base: position 90,703,086 of record NC_045600.1, read on the forward strand.
CATATGATACATGTCTTTCTCTGATTGACTTATTTCACTCAGCATAACACCCTCCAGTTCCAACCACGTCGTTGCAAATGGCAAGATCTCATTCCTTTTGATGGCTGCATAATATTCCATTCTGTATATCTACAACATCTGCTTTATCCATTCATCTGTTTATGGACATCTTGGCTCTTTCCACAGTTTGGCTATTGTGGACATTGCTGCTATAAACATTGGGGTGCACGTACCCCTTCGGATCCCTACATTTGTATCTTTGTGGTAAATACCCAGTAGTGCAATTGCTGGATCATATGGTAGCTCTATTTTCAACTGTTTGAGGAACCTCCATACTGTTTTCCAGAGTAGTTGCACCAGCTTGCATTCCGACCAACAGTGTAGGAGGGTTCCCCTTTCTCCGCATCCCCGCCAACATCTGTCATTTCCTGACTTGTTAATTGTAGCCATTCTGACTGGTGTGAGGTGGTATCTCATTGAGGTTTTGATTTGGATTTCCCTGATGCCGAGCGATGTTGAGCACTTTTTCATGTGTCTGTTGGCCGTTTGGATGTCTTCTTTGGAAAAATGTCTGTTCATGTCTTCTGCCCATTTCTTGATTGGATTATTTGTTCTTTGGGTGTTGAGTTTGATAAGTTCTTTATAGATTTTGGATACTAGCCCTTTATCTGATATGTCATTTGCAAATATTTTCTCCCATTCTATCGGTTGTCTTTTGGTTTTGTGGACTGTTTTTTTGCTGTGCAAAAGCTTTTGATCTTGATGAAATGCCAATAGTTCATTTTTGCCCTGGCTTCCCTTGCCTTTGGCGATGTTTCTAGGAAGAAGTTGCTGCGGCTGAGGTCGAAGAGGTTGTGTTCTCCTTTAGGATTTTGATGGACTCCTGTCTCACGTTTAGGTCTTTCAACCATTTGGAGTCTATTTTTGTGTGTGGTGTAAGGAAATGGTCTAGTTTCATTCTTCTGCATGTGGCTGTCCAATTTTCCCAACACCATTTGTTGAAGAGACTGTCTTTTTTTCCATTGGACATTCTTTCCCGCTTTGTCAAAGATTAGTTGACCATAGAGTTGAGGGTCCATTTCTGGGCTCTCTCTTCTGTTCCACTGATCTATGTGTCTGTTTTTGTGCCAGTACCATACTGTCTTGATGATGACAGCTTTGTAATAGAGCTGGAAGTCCGGAATTGGGATGCCGCCAGCTTTGCTTTTCCTTTTCAATATTCCTCTGGCTATTCGGGGTCTCTTCTGGTTCCATACAAATTTTAGGATTATTTGTTCCATTTCTTTGAAAAAAGTGGATGGTATTTTAATGGGGATTGCATTGAATGTGTAGATTGCTCTAGGTAGCATTGACATCTTCACAATGTTTGTTCTTCCAATCCATGAGCATGGAACATTTTTCCATTTCTTTGTGTCTTCTTCAATTTCTTTCATGAGTATTTTATAGTTTTCTGAGTACAGATCCATTGCCTCTTTGGTTAGATTTTTTCCTAGGTATCTTATGGTTTTGGGTGCAATTGTAAATGGGATCGACTCCTTGATTTGTCTCTCTTCTGTCTTGTTGTTGGTGTATAGGATGCCACTGATTTCTGTGCATTGATTTTATAGCCTGCTACTTGACTGAATTCCTGTATGAGTTCTAGGAGTTTTGGGGTGGAGTCTTTTGGGTTTTCCACATACAGGATCATATCATCTGCAAAGACTGAGAGTTTGACTTCCTCTTTGCCGATTTGGATGCCTTTGATTTCTTTTTGTTGCCTGTTTGCTGTGGCTAGGACTTCTAATACTATGTTGAATAGCAGTGGTGAGAGAGGACATCCATGCCGCGTTCCTGACCTTAGGGGGAAAGCTCTCAGCTTTTCTCCATTGAGAATGATATTCACTGTAGGTTTTTCATAGATGGCTTTTATGATATTGAGGTATGTACCCTCTATCCCTATACTCTGAAGAGTTTTGATCAAGAAAGGATGCTGTACTTTGTCAAATGCGTTTTCTGCATCTATTGAGAGGATCATATGACTCTTGTTCTTTTTTTTGTTAATGTATTTAATCACGTTGATTGATTTGCGGATGTTGAACCAAACTTGCACCCAGGGATAAATCCCACTTGGTCATGGTGAATAATCCTTTTAATGTACTGTTGGATCCTATTGGCTTGTATTTTGGTGAGAATTTTTGCATCCATGTTCATCAAGGATATTGGTCTGTAATTCTCCTTTTTGATGGGGTCTTTGTCTGGGTTTGGGGTCAAGGTAATGGTGGCCTCATAAAATGAGTTTGGAAGTTTTCCTTCCATTTCTATTTTGTGGAACAGTTTCAGGAGAATAGGTATTAATTCTTCTTTAAATGTTTGGTAGAAATCCCCTGGGAAGCCATCTGGCCCTGGGCTTTTGTTTGTTGGGAGATTTTTGATGACTGCTTCAAGTTCCTTTGTGGTTATAGGTCTGTTCAGGTTTTCTATTTCTTCCTGGTTCAGTTTTGGTAGTTGATACATCTCTAGGAATGCACCCATTTCTTCCAGGTTATCTAATTTGCTGGCATATAGTTGCTCATAATATGTCTTATAATTGTTTGTATGTCTTTGGTGTTGGTTGTGATCTCTCCTCTTTCCTTCATGATTTTGTTGATTTGGGTCATTTCTCTTTTCTTTTTGATAAGTCTGGCCAGGGGTTTATCAATCTTGTTAATTCTTTCAAAGAACCTGCTCCTAGTTTTGTTGATCTCTTCTACTGTTCTTTTGGTTTCTATTTCATTGATTTCTGCTCTGATCTTCATTATTTCTCTTCTCCTGCTGGGTTTAGGCTTTATTTGCTGTTCTTTCTCTAGCTCCTTTAGGTGTAGGGTTAAATTGTGTATTTGAGACCTTTCTTGTTTGTTGAGAAAGGCTTGTATTGCTATATACTTTCCTCTTAGGACTGCCTTTGCTGTATCCCAAAGATTTTGAACAGTTGTGTTTTCATTTTCATTGGTTTCCATGAATTTTTTTAACTCTTCTTGAATTTCCTGGTTGACCCATTCATTCTTCAGTAGGATGCTCTTTAGCCTCCATGTATTTGAGTTCTTTCCAACTTTCCTCTTGTGATTGAGTTCTAGTTTCAAAGCACTGTGGTCTGAAAATATGCAAGGAATAATCCCAATCTTTTGGTACTGGTTGAGACCTGATTTGTGACCTAGGATGTGATCAATTCTGGAGAATGTTCCATGGGCACTAGAGAAGAATGTGTATTCCATTGCTTTGGGATGGAATGTTCTGAATATGTCTGTGAAGTCCATTTGGTCCAGTGTTTCATTTAAAGTCTTTATTTCCTTGTTGATCTTTTGCTTAGATGATGTGTCCATTTCAGTCAGGGGGGTGTTAAAGTCCCCCACTATTATTGTATTGTTGTCAATGTGTTTCTTTGCTTTTGTTATTAATTGCCTTATAAAAGTGGCTGCTCCCATGTTAGGGGCATAGGTATTTACAATTGTTAGATCATCTTGTTGGATAGACCCTTTAAGTAGAATATAGTGTCCTTCCTCATCTCTTATTACAGTCTTTGTTTTAAAATCTAATTTGTCTGATATAAGGATTGCCACCCCAGCTTTCTTTTGGTGTCCATTAGCATGGTAAATGGTTTTCCACCCCCTCACTTTCAATCTGGGGGTGTCTTTGGGTCTAAAATGAGTCTCTTGCAGACAGCATATCAATGGGTCTTGTTTTTTAATCCAATCTGATAGCCTGTGTCTTTTGATTGGGGCATTTAGCCCATTTACATTCAGGGTAACTATTGAAAGATACGAATTTTGTGCCATTGTATTGCCTGTAAGGTGACTGTTACTGTATATTGTCTGTATTCCTTTCTGGTCTATGCTGCTTTTAGGCTCTCTCTTTGCTTAGAGGACCCCTTTCAATATTTTTTGTAGGGCTCATTTCGTGTTTGCAAATTCCTTCAGTTTTTGTTTGTCCTGGAAGCTTTTTACCTCTCCTTCTATTTTCAGTGACAGCCTTGCTGGATATAGTATTCTTGGCTGCATATTTTTCTTGTTTAGTGCTCTGAAGATATCATGCCAGTCATTTCTGGCCAGCCAGGTCTCTGTGGATAGGTCTGTTGCCAGTCTAATGTTTCTACCATTGTAGGTTACATATCTCTTCTCCCGAGCTGCTTTCAGGATTTTCTTTTTGTCTCTGAGACTTGTAAGTTTTACTATTAGATATCGGGGTGTTGACCTATTTTTATTGATTTTGAAAGGGGTTCTCTGTGCCTCCTGGATTTTGATGCCTGTTTCCTTCCCCACATTAGGGAAGTTCTCTGCTATAATTTGCTCCAATATACCTTCTGCCCCTCTCTCCCTTTCTTCTTCTTCTGGGATCCCAATTATTCTAATGTTGTTTCATCTTATCGTATCGCTTATCTCTCGAATTCTGCCCTCGTGATCCTGTAGTTGTTTATCTCTCTTTTTCTCAGCCTGTTTATTTTCTATCATTTGGTCTTCTATATCGCTGATTCTCTCTTTTGCCTCATTTATCCTAGCAGTTAGTGCCCCCATTTTTTATTGCACCTCATTAATAACCTTTTTGATTTCGACTTGGTTAGATTTTAGTTCTTTTATTTCTCCAGAAAGCGTTTCTCTAATAACTTCCACGCTTTTTTCAAGCCCAGCTAGTATCTTTAAAGTCATGATTCTGAACTCTAGGTCTGACATTGTACTAATGTCAGTATTGAGTAGGTCCCTGGCAGACGGTACTACCTCTTGTTCTTTTTGCTGAGATGATTTTTTTCATCTTGTCATTTTGTCCAGAGGAGAACAGATAAATGAGAGAACAAAATGCTAACAGGTTAACAACGTCCCCAGCAAATATACTGTATACAATTCAGAAAAGACCTGAAACCAGGGGAAAAGAAAGGGAAAGAAAGAAAAAAGAAAAAGAAAAAGATAAAAACAAACAAAAACAGAACAAAACAAAACAAAAACAGAATATGATCAAATATGATCAGGCTAGTGCATAGATCAGTGCCACACACTAGATTTTTGGTGTATTTTGGTCAGTTAGAAGAAAGTGCCTCCTAAACGTTTAAAGGAAGAAAGACAGAATAAGGGTTGATACAATGAAGGGATGGAAGATGACTGTAAAGATGAAACTTATAAAAGGTTTTATATACGGAATTGATAAGAAGTTGTTTGAAAGAAGAAAGATTTAAAAAAAAGAAAAAAAAGAAAAAAAATGGGAGAGACTGTAATCAGGCAGGAGACTAGAACAAAGCCATACACTAGTGATTTAGGGTATATTTTGATCTATTAGAAGAAACTGTATCTCAAAATTTTAAAGAGAGAAGAACTTATATATATATATATATATATATATACATATATATATATATATATATATATATATATGCCAAAAATAAAGGTAACTACTATGAAGGGATAAAATATGACTCCAAAAATGAAAAATAAAAAATGTTTTTTTAAAAAAGGGATTGATAAAATATTGGTTGAAAAAGGGAAAAAGAAAAATTAAAAAAACCCCAAAAAACAGTTAAAAAATTAACTTTGAAAAACTAATGAATCATGGTAAAAAAGTCATGAATTCTATGTGCAGTATTCCCCTAGCGCTGGAGTTCTCCTGTTCTCCTTGATCGGTAAACTTGGTCTTGGCTTGCTGGCTGTTCGTGCTGATCTTCTGGGGGAGGGACCTGTTGGTGTGGGTCCCAAATGTCTTTGCTGGAGGCAGAATTGCCCCGCCCTTGTCGGTCCGGGCTAAGCAAGCTGCTTGGATTTGCTCTCAGGAGCTTTTGTTCCTGCAAGCTCTTGTCACAGCTCTGGAGGACCAGGGTGAAAATGGTGGCCTCCCACTCTCTGCCCGGAGGAGCTGAGAACTCGGGGCCCCGCTCCTCAGTGCGCCCCCAGAGAAAAGCAGTCACTCCCTTGTCCCCGGTCTCCGGCCGCACTCCGTGCTCACCCGGCCTGTGACCAAGCGTTTCTATCTCTGGCACCCGACCCCGTGTGGAGTCTCCAAACCCAGCAGATCCCTGTGGTGCGCTCCTGTGCCGCTTCTCCTGTGGGAGGGAGGGGAGTCTCCCCGGCTCTGTTTGCTGGGTCCCTGCTGGAGGCGCAGTGGCCCGAGTGGGCCGGGATCACAGTTTATGGCAACCCTGAGCTGAGACCCCGTGCCTCGGCTCCATCTCTGCAGCTGGCTTCCTTGCTCCGATACCTGGGAGCTCTGCTGCACTCAGGCACCCCCCGTCTTTCTGTGACCCCGAGGGTCCTGAGTACACACTGTACCGCGAGGTTTCCACCTCCCGCTTAGCCACTGGAGTGACGTTCCTCAGCGGAACGGACTTCTAAAAGTTCCAATTTTGTGCTCCGCAGCTCTATCACTTGCCAGAAGCGGCCGACGGAGGCCCCCTCCCCCGCCATCTATCCTCCCGAATATCGCCTCGGATTCACTTCTCCGCACGTCCTACCTTCCAGAAAGTGGTCGCTTTTCTGTTCAGAGAGTTGTTGCTACTCTCTTCTTCGATCTCCTGTTGAGTTCGTAGGTGTTCAGAATGGTTTGATCCCTATTCAGCTGAATTCCTGAGACCAGATGAAATCCAGGTCTCCTACTCCCCCGCCATCTTGCTCCGCCCTCCAAGGATCTGTATTTTTAATGTCTTAAGTGTTCTCACAGGAAAAACATGGCTCACCCACTCTTCTTTCTTAATATGAAGTTTATACTGGTCTCCTAACTTCTGAATTTCTCTCTGAATTTCTATGGCATATGCCAAAGGGCATACATATTAAGGACCAGTTTGGAACACTGCAGACAGGACCTTTCTGCCCTTTGTCAGTGTATATAGCCGGGCAGGCTGCTGAGCAGCTACTGGGGCAGCCCCCTGATTTGTGACCACAAGTGCCATTGACTCAGGGGCAGAAGGCTATTTATAATAGCATTTATCATTTTCTGTTTGGAAAATTGGAGCCCTGATGATTTCAGATCATGTGGCTGATGCAGCCTCATCCATTTCCATCTGCAGCAGGCAGGGTGGCGACAGAGCACTTCTGGAGACTCGGAAGTGAATATATTTACCCAGAAAGACTTCTAGCTTCTGCTTTCTGGAGACTGGCAGAATACTGAGGAAAATAAGCCCTTTGGCACAATTCCTATGGGTTTTGCAGCCAGTTAGAAACAACACTCAGTTTGCTTCAGGTTCAGTTTTGAAACCACAGCTTTCAGAAACTGTTCAAATGAGAAAGCATAAGAAAATATGTCTGGAAGTCCATTGAAGACCATAACGGCCCTGGTTGGTTTGAGTCCAGCACAATGGCAGAGCTTGGATCTTAGAGAATCACGTAGGACGGCACCCTGTTGTTTTCTAGACTATGCCCCGGATGGCTTTGATGCCCTGATGTTAGGATCTTCCAGAGATGCCTCAGCGACACCTCCTTTTTTATTTCAGCATCTTCCATGGGAAAGATAGTCTGATGTGACTGCATATCACAACTTACTTTTTTTTTTGTTTTTTCTTTCAAATCACTAAGTTGCAGAATGACCCTTTGCCAGCCTGGGAATTCAGGATTATCCTAGAATCTCCTAGAATCCCACAGTCAGAGAAACTTTTCAGCCTGGATGATAGGAGTCCAGACTCAGTTCAGCTACTGGGCTATAAGCTGAATGTCTGAGGGACAGCAGGAGATGAGTAATCTTTATTATTTGCAAGCATCTTGTTTTCTTCCTTAAACATCTATTTTCACTTGAAAAATAAACTTTAATTAATAAAACAGATGATGAAAAGGAATCAACTGAAAAAATCATTGAGGGGAAAATGAATTACTGGTGTGCCATAAATCTGATGTCCTAGAGGAGGGTTAATATTCTATTGATATTTTCCAGGAAGTAAAGTAGCTCATTTAGATGGAAAAAGGGGGACAAAATTGTGCTAAACTAATTATGGAGTTTTTAATCTGCTATAAATTTGGAGTAAATTTTATTAGGAAGAATTGGAAGTACATGTTAACTTTTATTATCAGGGTAAATTACATCTTTTAAAGATGGGGGACCCTTGTGCTTTGTGTAGGGCCTCTCACTTTGGTACAGATCTTAGGTTTGAAACTGTGCCTGGTTGATGGTTTGGGTTTCCATCCTGATCACACAGTTTGGCTAATGGTAAATTCTGAGTCCAGTCATTAGACCAGCTCCCAAAGGTGCAGGGAAGATGCATGTGGACCTGTAGAGGCCACTGCCCTTTTTGTGGAAAGGTCTGCATAACTTCCCATTAGAGATTAAACAGACAAACTGATCTAGAGTTTAATAACATGTTCTTTGTGGATAAATTTATTCAGCACAAATCTAGGCTGTCTGTTCTAGGGGACGGATTCTTTTATGTGGAATAGCCAAGCCTTAAGAACACACCTTAAACAGCCACTGGAGGAAGTCCTCACTTATATAAGATTTGCACTTTAAATTTGGATTTGACCTCATTTGGAGCCACCTTTTGACTCATAATGTTGATCATGCCTGTTGCCTCTTCTTGATCGCCTGCAAGCTTGCTGTATACAACTGCTTAATTGGTGACTTTATGGGATCAGGACTATATAGTGGGTTATTGTCAGCTCTCACCAAATAGTACTGCTAACTTTTACTGCTTGGAGCCAGAATCATGGCCTAGTTTTAGATACAATTAAATTCCCAGTCACCTTCTGAAACACTGTAAATTTCTTCATGTCCTAAAGTGTTTGGCCACACTGAACTACCTTCCCCCTCCCCCACAAAGAAACCCACACATATTCTCTTCTTAGAACTTGAGTAGGCTGTGTGTTCTCTCTACGCACCAGGCAAACCACTCTCATTTTCATTTACGGGTTCTAATGTGTGTTTTTTTTCTCATTGTTTTAGGAAGTTTGGGGCTCAAGGGTCACGACTCACCGGAGCAGGATGGGGAGGCTGCACAGTATCACTAGTACCTGCTGACAAGCTGACCAGCTTCCTAGCAAACGTGCTCGAAGCTTATTACCAGAGGAGCGACCGAAACGTAACATCTGAGAAGCAGAGTTTGTTTGCTACCAAACCTGGAGGCGGGGCTTTGGTTTTCCTTGAGGCCCAAACAATGTAGAAAATCTCAGAGAAACTATTTAGGGCATTTAGGAACTGGCAGAACTTCTTATGCCACAGTAAATTAATCCTCTTTCTGTTTTGTATTATGATGAACGGTTGCTATTATCAAGATGTATTTCCAAAGAAATGGTTGAAAGCTCTCTATGCTTCATAATGATTATTTTTCCATTTTAAAATATGTTTCTACCAATAAAAGCCAAAGTTATGCTTGGACAGTTCCCTTAAGAATGATTTACTGAGATTTACTGATTTCAGGATTTTTAAAGATGAATGATAAAAGACATTCAATACTGACCCCATGGATTGGCGTTGAATTAAACATACTGCTACAATTAAAAGGATACAATTGCATTGTATGCCATATTCTTAAACACAGTTCATTTCTGGTTTCTTTGGACTTTCCTCTTCTTCATAGCTGTCGTCTTCTGTTGATGATGATGATGAGAGTGATGCCAGAAACTCTTTCTTGGCTCGAGCTTCAGAATGCTATTAAAATAATACGTTATTAAAGATTCATAAATTTTCCCGGATACTTGAATGTGAGGTTACACCAATTATCAAGATGAGAAGAATCACTTTTTTTTTTTTAAAGCAAAGATGGATTTAGGCTCATTTACTTTTAAAAACTATGTGCTATCACATAAATAATCACTTTCAGTTCTTTTGGCCCTGAGCTTTCTCTATCACTTAATAGAGAAACTTAGATAAAAGACACTTTCCGTCTTTATCTCTATTCACACTGAAATGGAGAATTATCTGGATGATAATTCAGATAATTCAATTTGTTCATTGAATTTACTTTCTTCCCACTCTATGCCAACTTTTCTTAAAAGTTAAGATCTGATCTTAACTTATAACTTAACCGCTCTGATCCAGAAGGCATGTTTACCAGTCTAGGAAACCGCACCCGGGCCTGCAACCGCCTGTTGTGTGTCTAGCTGCTCTCGTATGTATATGTGGACCATGGTGTGCAGTGGAGGAGGGGTGTGCAGGCCTTTGGGTAAGAGTGGGTTCTGGGATTGGGCAGGGGTGTTGGTGAGTCCTGTATATGTTTATCAAAAGTGGTCAGGAAAAAAAAAAGTGGCCAGAAGTGTTTGTGGTGATGTGTAATGTGGTGATGGTAAGTGAATGGCTTTCTTGCAAGAGTGCCTTCCTGAATTATAGGAAGATTTAGACCAAAAAACATTTTGCTGATATTATCAGATAATTGAGGCAGCAGCAGTCTTATGGTATGAATTATCCAGAAAATTACCACAATTTTGTATTATTCTATGATTGTTTTGCTTGTTAATGTACAGCTTAAAGACTGGACATCATCATTTTGAATCTCAGTTTCAGAGAGGCTAAGGCAAAGCTGGTTCTAGTATTTCTCAAAGGACAGCAGTCATATAAAGTACTAGGAAACCCATTCTTCTAAAACAAACTCCTGGTGCATTTTCATTCTTTAAAGAAAGGTAAACACTTGAGAAAGCTTAAGTCAAATTTGTTGAAAGGATTTTGAGTTTTATAACATCCAATAATCCAAAATCTGAATTGATTTTAAATAATTCTTTGTTTTTGTTTTTTAAAATTTTTAAATTTATTTGTTTGAGAGAGAGCGAGAGACAGCGAGAGAGACAGCGAGCACAAGCTGGGGTGGGGGTGAGGACGGGCAGAAGGAGAGGGAGAAGTGAGGAATTCCGGGATCCCAGGATCATGACCGGAGTCAAAGGCTGACTCTTAACAGACTGAGCTATCCAGGCACCCCAGATTGCATTTCCTTGTTTTTAAATACCTTTCCATTTTCCACAGAAGATCTGTGGTTGGTACATAATTATTTAAAGATACCTGGATTACTGTAAAAAAAACCCAAACCCAAAAAACAAAAAATGTGGTACTTTCCATTGCTTTGCTATTCTATTTAAATTTTTCACCATGAGATTCCTTCTTGCAACAGGTGAGTAAAAATTTCCATTGTGCCCTCTGCTTTGGAGGACGCAGTTGTTCTGAGCCAGGGGTCTACTCTCTATTTGTCTCAATGTCTGGCTTGAAGAAAAGAACTGTTTTTCAATCAAATCATCACTGTTATTCTAGAAGTTGTGAGAGATCTCAAACTTTTCTGGGAAGGTTGGGGCTAGGACAACTGGAAAAAAGCTTCATGAAGAAGATGGAATTTGAGCAGGGCCCTAAAGGATGAGTAGAATTTGAAAGCTGGGGAGTAGGCGCTGCAGATGGGTGAGTATACGACTAGGAGCAAACGTGGGGTGTTCAGAAGGTTCAGGGGGGTGAGGAGTTTGCCCTGGGATACGGTGGAGAAGGTAGGTTATACTGGCTGGAGGTAGCTTTTGAAGAGCTCCAAGTCCAGCATTTAGAGGAGGGGTTACAAACCCAGCAGCCCACGGGCCACATCTGGTCTGCAGATACATTTAGTTTGGCCCCCAGAGTATTGACAAATGTGGGGTTCTAATCAGGAATTCTACAGAAGAACCTGGATTCCTGATGGTGGAAGATCTGCTTCTCCGCTGGCCTCCACTCCTGGGAGGTGGGGGGTGTGAACTAGAGCTGCGGTATAGCTTTGTTTGGATGAGGCGTGGGCCCTTCGGTGTGCTACAGGTTTCCACAACCTGTACCTTCCCTGACACTCAGGCCGTGTACCACGTACCTGCTGAGGTCACTTGCCTTCCACCAGCACACTGGCACAGTGGTTTTCTTATACCTCAGAAATAATTGTACCCATGTCTGTAGTAGTAGTGAAGGGAGACCAAGAAGAATGGGAGAAAGAATTTTTTTTGTGTAGAAGTGAAGAATAGTCCTATTTGTTTAATATTAAATACCCAAGTGTTTTACTCCCTTCTCTCACCTTTTGGCTCAGATGGGAATTTGATTAGATTATTTAACCTCGGCTTTTGACATCACAGCAGTAACCAATGAGGATCGTTCTAGAGACACGCTAAAAATAAAAAGCTCTCTCCTGTTTCTGACCTCACATTTCCCAACCCCCACACTTATTGCACCTTTTTCTCTACATGTTTTTGCCTGCTGGAAGGGACGAAGAAACTTCAGATTTAACAGAACTGCCCAGAAGTTAAGGAGGAGCATGAGGAGGGGACAGAGAAAACTGGAAAGACGGAGCAGGCTCCTTTCTTCTCTTCCTCTCTCTCATTTGAGTCCTGTTTAGAACCTTCTAATTTCTGCAGGGACCACTCAGCTAACACGGTCATTAGAATCCAATATGTTTTTTGCTGAAATAACAGAACATAAAATATGACTTCACACACTGATAATTTTCTATTAGTTTGAAATTTTGACCACATTTGGAGGTTTTCAGGTGCATAAACTGCCCATGGTCAGAAGCAAGGGATGAGGGTAAGTGGGCATGAGGTTGTCACTACTATGAAAAACAGATTATCTTAAATGTACACGTGGATGTAAATGACAATAGTGTATTCTACCTTGCCACTGTGACTTGGATGTGAAACCATATATTGCTTATTAAATGTCCAGTCCATATAAGAGAAGCTACAGAGAGAATTCTCAATTATCTAAAAAGGAAACATACCAGTTTATGGAGGAAATTCTCGAAGTCATTCTTAACTTCGTAAGGTTTTTTGGTAGCCTTTGCCTGGAGTCTAATCAAAAAATTAAAAAAAAAAAGTCAGTAGCCAAACCAATTGTTTTTATACTGACACCAACTAAGAGCTAACATTTACACAAAATTTAATATGTTGGGCATTTACCAGCAGTTTACATATATTCATTCAATTGTCCTTACAACAATCTTATCAAGTTGGTACTACTATTATCCAGTATTATAAATGAGGAAAAAGGCTCAGATAGGTTAATTAACCTGCCCAGAGTCCTATAGCTAGCAAGTAATACAGGATTTGAACCCAAGCAGTGTGACTCGAGCCTTCAATTCAACCACCGGAGTGAAGCATTCTCTTCAGTGAGGAGAGTGAGCACAGAATTTGCTGAACTGATTTCGCTTGCCCGGCTCTGGTGCAGACTTTAAGGAGTGTCCATGCGGACAGAAGAGTACAAGGGGCCGGCAGGGGAAAGATCTGGGGAGAAAGAGACGGACAAGGCTGGAAGCTCGGGGACGCAGGAATCCAGGAATCTATCCTGATTTTTGTCACCGAGTACTCATTCAAGAAATATTTAGGAAGGAGTTGGAGAGCTGAATTCAGGTGGCAGCAGAAAACTTTCCAGAGATCTGTGGATGAGGGGAGAGGCAGGGGTAGGCAAAAGCTAGGATGGGTAATAACTGGGGATGAGGGAGAAACATTAGCAAGAGAAACAAAAATGAAAAAAAAGGATGTATGGCTATTAATTTCACTGGCAATTTTCAAGTGAGACATTTTAAAATTATTTTTCCTCCATGGAATTTGTAGGAAGTAAACATTTCTGAAAATTCCAAATATACGTTGCTAAAGCATAAAGTTTAGATTAGCCACCCTGCAAGGCTGCCTCTCTCGGTTTCTTTAGCATTTAGTGTCGGGCACCCCTCAGGGTGCAATAGGCCTAGCTCTTAAGGGCCTCCTGCGTTAGTGCTCTGCCACCCACAAATGCCCCTCGCTCATTTTCTGCTTTATCTCTGCCCATTTCATCTCCTCCACTGGCTTTTCCCCTCACTTAGGATTACCCTCTGGGGCTCTCCTCTCTGGTTTTTCTCAAATCTGGCTCTCCCAGTCTGGGTCTCTTTCTCATAGTCCTATTTAAACACACTCCAAAATATTCCTGATGCCCTTTCTCGGTAACACCCTCTTAGAATCTCCTTGAGATGAACTCTGGTTCATCTCACTTTGTTAAAATAAAGCCATCTTCTGACTCACCCTTTTAATTTACAGTGCCCCTCTTGTCTTTTTTAAAATAACAGTGTTATTGACATATGTATCATACCATAAAATTCACCCTTTTAAAGTGTACAATTCAGTGGCTGTAACCACCACCACTACCTAACCCCCATCTTTCTGCTTACCTTTCCTTTCCTCTCCATGAGTATCTCTTTTTTGAAGATTACAGAGAGAAATGTGTATGCTGTGCCTATAGATTTAACAGGCACATGAGATTTATATATATGAATATTTTCCCTTTATTTTCTCTAACAATGTCCCATTGCATGAAACATATTTGAGTGCTTCTTGCAAATTGCTCTGACTGTCCTACATTCTTCTGTTACATCCTCAGTGATGAGAAATCCTGTCCCATATAGATTTAATTTGGGGGAACTTGTAAAAGTCACCTGGAACTAGATCTCTTTCTTTCTTTTCTTTCTTTCTTTCTTTCTTTCTTTCTTTCTTTCTTTCTTTCTTTCTTTCTTTCTTTCTTTCTTTCTTTCTTTCTTTCTTTCTTCTTTCTTTCTTTCTTTCTTTTTCTTTCTTTCTTTCTTTCTCTTTCTTTCTTTCTTTCTTTCTTTTCCTTTCTTTTTCTTTCTTTCTTTCTTTCATTCTTTCTTTTTCTTTCTTTTCTTTCTTTTTTCTTTCTTTTTCTTTTCTTTCTTTCTTTCTTTCTTTCTTTCTTTCTTTCTTTCTTTCTTTCTTTCTTTCTTTCTTTCTTTCTTTCTTTCTTTCTTTCTTTCTTTCTTTCTTTCTTTCTTTCTTTCTTTCGCTTTTTCTTTCTCTCTCTCTCTTCCTTCCTTCCTTCCTTCCTTTTTTTCTTTTTTGAGAGAGAGAGTGTGGGGGCAGGGGAAATGGAAAGGGGCAGAAGGAGGAGGAGAGAGAATCCCAAGTAGGCTCCATGTCCAGCATGGGGCCCGATGTGGAGCTTGATCTCAAGACCCTGAGATCATGATCTGAGCTGAAACCAAGAGTCGGGGACACTTAACTGACTGGAGCCATCCAGGCTCCCCTGGAATCAGATTTTATGTGGGCATTCTGAAGGGGAAATTTGGGTGATATTTGGTAAAAAGTGAGATAATATTCTAAAGTAATGGATTGGATTTTCTCATGTGACTGGGAAACTAACTTTTAAATTTTTATTTTATTTATTTTTAAAAATTTTATTTTTAAGTAATCTCTACACCCAATGTGGGGCTCAAACTCACAACCCCAAAATCAAAAGTTGCATGTTTCACTGACTGAGCCAGCTAGGAGCCCAGAAACTAGTTTTGTTTTTTTTTTTAAACTGAAGTATAGCATCTGTATAATGTTACATTAGATTCAGGTGTACAACATAGTGATTTGACAGCTCTATAGGAAACTAGCTTTTTAAGTTCCAAAATAGTAATTAGAAGATGAATGGCACACAGCTTGTTGTCTTGCAAGGCGCCCGTCTGAAGGGCTGTGCTCATCTGACACATTCTTGTGCATGTGGGCATGCTAGAAGTAGGTTAGTCTCAGTACTTTATAGTTTTCCTTTTTATACTCTAATTTGTAAAATAAACAAATTAAATGTGCCCAAAAAGTGTTTGTGTGTGTAGGGGCAGAAAGGGAACAAAGAACTAGCCCAAGGGAGACCAGCTAAATAGGTTGTTTTTCTAGTTTACATCTTCCCTAGGGCAGGGCAGGGTTACAGGTTTATTTATTTTTTATTTGTTATTTATTTATTATTTATTTATTTATTTATTTATTTATTTATTTATTTATTTATTTATAAAAAGCCTTCAGCTTAAGTCCTAAAGCTGAAGAGTTAAAGGAGATGATGATGATGTTTAGCAATTAATTAAATTAGCAGAGTAGGTGGTTCTGTGGACAAAGAAGGTCAAAATGTTATTCCAGGTGGACTGTTGAGTAGAAAATCTCTTTGCAGATATCTGAGTTTATGTATGTTTACATAATAAACCCATTGTAGTTTTATGTAACACATTTGTTCAATTAAAATGTTTTATGGTTTTTTAAAACAGATTTTTAATTTATTTTTTAAAAGATTTTATTTATTTATTTGACAGCACAGCAGGGGGAGCAGGAGAGGGAGAAGCAGACTCCCTGCTGAGCAGGGAGCCCGATGTGGGGCTCGATCCCAGGACCCCAGGATCATGACCCGAGCTGAAGGCAGCTGCTTAACTGACTGAGCCACCTGGGTGCCCCTAGATTATTTATTTATTTGAGAGAATGAGAGAATGAGTGGGAGGGAGAGGGAGAGAGAATCTGAAGCAAACTCTGCCCTGAGCTCAGAGCCCGACATGGGGCTCAATCCCACAACCGCGAGATCATGACCTGAGCCAAAACCAAGAGTCAGAAGCTTAACTGACTGAGCCACCCAGGCGCCCCTCAGTTAAAATGTTTTTAATCACTACAAAGTTGAATAAGGAACAAACCTGTCAAGCTCCTTGTCAATTCTTTCCTGCCGCTGTTTTAGGAGTTTTATTTCTTCATTAATTCTGTGCTTTTCTCTATAAAAATCAAAATTTCAAATTACATTTTAAAATAAAGCAGGATTTCTAATTGGGAAAGAATAAATTAACAATTCTCTGACTTCATGTCAGTGAAAGTCCTTTACAAACCCAATTCTTCAGCATCCCCTCCCTACACACTACTTGGTGTGAGGAATCCCCCAGAACATCCCCTCCTATAAATACATACCAAAGACATCACCCGTGATTCCTGGGTATGGTTTGGACTCCGCCTTGCTGCTTCCATAGGGGCCCTCTCACCAAGTGTCCATACCCGTTCTTCCAACCAGGCACAGGAAACCTAAGGGCTGTGTGTGCGTGGGCATGTGTGCTGGGGTTTGGGGGGGCTAGAGGAAGGTGGGAGGGGAATGGGCACCCTTGGAAAGCAGAGGCTCAAACTTTTGTCCTGCCTGCTGGATAAGACCTTCCTGGCTGTTCTTCCATTTCCCTCTCTTTGCTGTATTTGATTGTGCTTTCCTCAATGCCGCCCCAACTGCCACTCCAGCTCCGGGGAACTCATGCTGCAAACACACCTTTCTGTTCTTCCAGGGCTCTTTTTAAATAAACAGAACTCCAGTCTCTAGTCCCTGGAGCTCTCTTCTGGGCTTTCCATGCTGGGGCGCATCCCCCCAACCACAGCGCAGCAAGGCTTGCTTTCTTCCTTCAGTCCCTGACACCTGCCATGGCTCCACGGCTCCAACATGCATCCTTGACACTTACCAGAAAAGAATCTCCAAGTCTGTTAGACACTCAGAAGTGACTCTCCTCACTGGTAAAATAAGGAGCTCACTGTAGATGAATTCTATGATTACTTCCAGCTCAAAAAGAGTTTGTGATTTTCTATTTAACAAGAGTATGGCACCAACTTACATCCGAAATTCCTTTTGGTTCCTTGCAAATTGTCTTTTTGCCTCTTTTATAACATCACGGTAAGTTGGAGCAGGTGGTGTGATTGGCTTATGGTCAAGGAAAGATTTTTAATTAGGAACATTTGGGAGAGGAGGACAGTACCCATCGCAGGGGGACTGAGAGGGCCGTCTGGCCTGGGCTTCCCAGTCAGGAAGGGTCTCAATTGTGGACATGAATAGGACGTCCAGAGTTACACTGAGAGGACTGAAAGAAGACAGTACCCATTGGATCACGTTAAACTTGTGTCCCATTATCTGGACTACACCACCCACAGTGCACTAGTTTCATAAATTCTGTAACTCCCTTTTTTTGTGGTGGTGTGTGTGTGTAAGTGCTTTGTGTGTATGTGTGTGTGTACATTAAAAGCAGCAATTGGTTAAATGTAAATATTTAAAATGTACCAACATTTCTGTAACCCTATTTAGGCATTTTTTCATTTCTCCATATACTGAAAACCTCAAGGTCTCCTGACTTCTCTGAAAGGCTGTGGAGGTGACTGGCAGTATATGTTGGTTGCCTTGGGCTGGTGGCTGCTAAGAACTGCAGGGAAGAAAGATGATAAGTAGAAGGTGTCATTGTGCTGTGAATGAGCCCGGGGCTCTTGTCCCATCTGTTTCTGATACAGCCTGTGGTTGTGCTCCTAACCCTGGTCTTAAACCCACATTCGCGTCGGACAAAGCAGACACTTCCCTTCAGAGACAGCAATTGGCAAATGACTCCAGGAGGCAGCCCTCAGCTTGTGTTAAAAGAAGACCTGAGCCTCACTGGTAAACTGGGAGCTCTTAAACCTCTGTAATCACCGAGATCCAGGGGATGAGACTGTCCTTGTATGACCCCCGCTCCCCCTCCTGAAGCACATTTCAATATTACCTCTATCTTTCTTGGAATGCAAATTTAGAGTCTACTTTAAAGCTGTCCTTGATGCTCATTTTAATCTTATTTATCTGACATAAGAAAGTTAGGAGAAGCCACGGGACCACATAGGTACTTAACTTTATGACCTTAACTTCCTCAGTACTGTATCTCAGTTGAGGTAACCAGAGGAAAAACATGAACCACTCCACAACAAAGATGCTCCCAATAAGCTTGAATAAAATTTATGTCTTTCCTATGGAGCTCTAAACTATTCAGGATTTATCTTCAATCACGTATAACTTGAACATCAAGGCCTTAGAACCAAGGAAAATAACACCTGATTTTCTGTGCACTCCAGACCACTTTCTCAGCAATGCCAGAAGAGATACATTCTCTGGGCTGGTCCCAGAACCTTTTAAGCAGGTTTTTACCAACCATCATTGACTGTGGAGGAAAGCAATGTTGACAGCAGAACATACTCCATCCTACCAACCACGGAATTTGAGAGGGTCTGGGTGACTATATTACTCTAAAATGGATCAAAATTCTCTGAAATAAATTTTAGAGAAGACTATTTATTGATACATTCCAAATTTATTTTTCCCCTTAATCATATCTGGGTTTTAGAATAAAGTTTTCCTTAAAGAAAGAGATGAGCCTGACTTCACTGTTTAATGTCACAGTGGCATATGGTTCCTGAACTTATGATAAAATGAACAGTTGATTTGCACTATGTAGGTGAAAATCAAATCAGTGCCTTGATAGCACCTGGCACCCCCATGAGGCAGACCAATAGTGACAATTGCAGGTATTCAGGACAAATAATCATTATTAACTCCAAGGACTCATTCAAGATACAGCCTTCTTCCGGGCAGCATGAGGCAAAATTGGGAAGTCAAAGAAGTGTGCGTCTTCAGTGTCCTTTACTCATCTTCTCTCTTGGTGCTTTTCTTTCAGGACCCTCTAGCTCTTCCTCTCTCCTTGGCCATTTCCCAAAGATTATAGAGAGAGTGCCATCCTGGAGGTTGAGCTCTGGTTCTGGCACCGTGCTCAGCACTCTCCATCTAGTACCATGGTAGCCATGGTAGTTAACCAGGCTGGCCCTCCTTTTCCTTGTCTGTAAAGTGTGGGGGTTTGGTTAGATGGTCACATGGCTCCTGTCCTATTCTGATTTTCTATGAGATAGAATATGAGCCTATATAAGTTCAGAAGTTCAGACCCATCAGTAAGGTAATGGCAAAACACTTTGAGAGTGTGGGATGGAATCTGAGATTTTGCAAAGGAATGAGGGGGAGTTTGTTTACTAATAGGATATGGGGGCTGGATGAGAGGGAGGAGGAGAGATCAAATGTGGCTAGGATAATGGTGGAGTCATTTTACAGAGACGGGGAAGTCTCAATTTGAAGGATGTATTACAGAGGATGAGAGTGTATTTTAATAATGGGCATGTTCAATTAGAAACTCTCAGTAAATGCAGATAGAGATCAATGGGAACAGATGTGAAGACGGGGACTCCCTTCAAAGGTGATGGTTGAAACAATGAGAATGAATGAGACTCTGAGGGAGAATGCAGACAGAAAAGAAAGGAAAAGAAAGGACCTTGAGAAAGATGAGATATTAGGGATCAGTAGTAGAAGGAGGGCAGGAGCCAGGAACTGGTATAACACAGTGTCACATTCCAAAGAAGGAGCTATTTAAGAAGCATCATCAAGGAAGTCATAAAGGTCAATTTTGAAAACCAATAAAGGGCCACCTAATTGGGCAATACCATTACGCATTCAGAAATTACTTTCTGAGCACCTGTTATGTGCCAGGCACTCATAGGACCCTAGAGATTGAGCAGTGAACAAGATCCGCAAGGTTTCCACTCTCATATGGCTCATATTCTAGAGCTTATACACTTTCCAGAAGCCATTCACCACAGAGAAGTCAAGGCATACTCAAATAAATCCCCTGCCTAAAGGCATAAGAAGCAAAGCAATTGATTATTTTAAATAGAGGTAGCTACTGTAAAGGCAGTAAAATCGTGTATGAGCAGAGAGTAGCTGGGAATGTGTATGCAGGGTACAGCATTAGCCCGAGAAGGCCTGAATATCAGGTAGAAAAGGGAGCTGTCTATCACATTTGAGTAGGAGAAAGGGCAAGAGTGAGTGTGGGCAAAGTGGTAGGAGATGAAATCAGAGAGCTAGGTAGAGCTGGATCTTCTAAGGGGCTTTGTAACCCTTGAGACATGCAGAGGAAGCTGCTGGAAGCCTTTAAGCAAGGGACTTATTTGAATTATGCCTTGACTATGTGACAAATGGCTTGTGAAAAGTGGAGAAAAAGGGCAGCTCTTCGGAGGCTCTTTCCATAGCTGAGGCGAGAGGGGTTGTGCTGCTTGGACTAGGGTGGTCATGGTGGAAAGGGAGAGAAGTGGACAGTTTCAAGATATGCTTTAAAGGTGGAGTTGATAGAACTCACGGGGTTATTTTAAAATAGGTGTCCTGAAGATGGGAATCATATTATAAACACTGGAATTTCTAGCAAAACAATTTTGGGCGTCAAGCCTGGCAGTTGGCATTGACAGTTTGGGGCAGAGAGTCCTGCCTGGTGGCCAGCCCTTAAAGTATTTCGAGTCTAATCAATGCCTGCACAGAAGGCTGACAGTGCACTTCTCTCCTAACAGTTAAACACGTGGGCCCAGGAAAGCATTGTATCAGCTTGTCCAGTTAGCCTACTTCTTGATTAGTCTATCAAACACCGTGGTTAACTCAGAAACCTCAAAGATACTGTATTTGAGGCAGTGGTGGTGGGGGGGCAATAACTGGAAATGGAGTGGAGAAAAAAGAAGTTAACATTTGTTGGATATCCAACATAGGCCATGCACTGCAACGGGGTCTGTACAGTATCTCTAGAATTCTGCTTGAGGCTCTTGCGACTGGTGTCTTTGCTTCCGGGAAAGTAGTTCTGCCCCACAAAGTCCTATTTGTTGCCTGGCAGAGGACATCCCAGGAATCCTCCTCCTCATCGGAGCTTCATTTTGCACTGGATTTCTGTTTTCAGTGTGCTGCTTTTTTTATTTTTAAGGATTTGTTTATTTAAGAGAGAGAGAGCACGTGCACATGGGTGGGGGAGAGGGAAAGAGGGAGAGAATCTCAAGCAGACTCCCCGCTGAGCACGGAGCCTGATGTGGGGGGCTCAGTCTCGCCACCCTGAGATCATGACCTGAGCCAAAATCAAGAGTCGGACGCTTAACCAACTGAGCCACCCGGGCGCCCCAAGTTTTCAGTGTGTTTCTGAGGACAGTGTGTCTTACTCTGGGAAAGACATTTCATAGTAATGTAGGTTATATTCAAACAGTAGCTGTGATCGAATAGTCAATGTATCAACTGGAATTTCTTGTTTTCAACCGATTGTTCTGCAACTTATGGTCAGAAACACAGCATTGTCTTCAGGAATTATAGACATTCATGAATTCTGATCACACTGTACAAATTACCTTGTCTTCAGGGATCTTCTAAATGACATTACTGGAATTAAGTGTCTACATGAACTACAGTTTTCTCTTGATATGAATCAAGTCTGAATGGTAAAATTCCAAAATAAAACTTCCTTAAGCTGGGTCCAAGTTACTTTCAAACTTTGGCTTTCAGATTTCATTCTGCGTAAGTAACATTTTTGACTATTCAGAAAATGATAACTTTAGGGACAGATTAGTCCTCAAATCTAAAAGGGAAGTAGTGGAAGCCTCACTTTAAATAATTAAAGCAGAGAAAAACTAAACCTCACAAAATCTACTCATTTTGACAAATGTTTCAGCAAGACTCTAACAATGTTACTGTGGTAGTCGTTTCTCAAAGTCATTATGCTGTACACAATGCCATATGGCAATTATATCTCAATAAAATTAAAAAATATTACAAAGAATACTATAGCAGCATTAATGTAAGCAAAAGAAAAGAAAAAAATTCTCCCATAATTCCACTTTCCAAAAAATAAAACTATTTTCATTTTTCTATGTGCCTTTCCATCTGTCATATACAAATATATATTTTATGTTATTGTTATAATGGCATGGTTACTCTCTTTACCCAACTATCACAATTTTTCCATGCATCCAGGTTTTGTAGTCATTATTTTAATGTTTGCAAAAGATTTCAGAGTGTTTGTACCAGAGGGGCTCTACTGCCCTGATGCAAAAATTTCTCCTCTCTTCCCCAATTGTGTTTTCCAGGATGACATCCCCCTCCATGCCTCCCCACCTTCAGGTCTTGCAAGGGAGGCCTGTGTCTCTCCAAACTCAAATCTCTGAGTTCTGGGAAAAGATAACCTTGTTCTTGCTCAGCTTTGGATGGGTGTAATGCTCATGGTCAAAAAAAAGAGGTTGTGGTCCTGTTCATTACATAAGCAAGAAGCCTGCATTTTCAGTTATGCCAGATTTCCACCTTAGTTTTTTTTTGCCCTTTGCCTGTCCAGACTGTGATGAAGTCCAGCAGCTTTGGAGGAGAAGGCTTAGCAATCTTCCCGAAACAAAGAATACCTGAAGAGATCAGGCTACTTTTAACATCTGTCTTACTCTCCCCACTACATCTAGTGACTGAAACTCTAAGATCTTCTCCTGAGTAAAAATCACAGAAAGTTAATTATTTAAGCATTCTTCTTATAGAATGATTAGCACAACTAATGATATGCTTCTCCTGAAGTGTACCTGGTCTTGAGCTGCTGAAATTTAATTTGCATGCAGCTATTTCCTGGTAATATTTAATTTCTCTCTCAGAGGGCCCATTAGAATTGCAAAGATTTTATCCTTCTACAAAGTTATATTGTGCTCTTGAGTATGGTTCCCACGATGAAGCATTTATGAATGAGATGGTGCTTGTCACTCTGAACTAATTGGATTTTCTCCCTTGAACATTCATTAAATACTATTGGTATTAAGACAAAACTGTATTTTATTTCTTATAAATTATTAATTTTGAACATATGTCATTATTAAAATGAACTTGGGTATACATTCTTCATAAAGTCATTCTCATTGCCCACAAAAGTTGGTCACAGTATTTGTGTTGTGTAATGAGGTTCTGGGCTGTATGATGTTGCTACTAAGATCTTAGCATTTTCTTGCACTGTTCAGTCGTGATGGTTTTTAGCAGACTTCTGTTAATGTCTGTTAATGAATATCCTAAGTTTTATTCTCATCGGATACATAAAGTCATCAATTTTCCCCAACTGTAGAAAATTAGAGTACTTACAGCTTACAAATTATGAAGAATGGCTATATTTTATTCCTTGGGGATGACTGTGCAACATGTTTTCCAAATGCACTGTCTGAGCTGACCTCACACTGTTTTCTCATGCAATGCTACAGGGAGTTTACTTGGCAAGCCACTAAATGGAGAAGAAGCCATTTGGGTACAAATAAAATAGTCCTCTTCTGGGACTTCACAACAGTTGCGGTTGGCATAGGACACACAAAACCTGGAGACATCCTAGAGGGCTCAATTCAGACCCTGGGGGCCTTGATCTCCCTTTAGAAACCGAGTATTAGTGGAACAAGGGACCTTAGAAATTGCAGAGTCCAAATTGATTATAATATAGATGAAGAAACTAAGGCTTCTAGAAAGGAAGTACCTTGCCGTGGAGAAGTCGGGCATGTGTGAGACTCAGGAAAAGAATGTCCCGGGGCAAATTTTGCTTCTATCTGCCAAAGGTATTGTCCTAGGATGAAGCTGCAGGAGGCTTTGCTATCTACCCCATATCCCTTAGATATATTCCTCAGAGTATTTTTAGAATTGTTAATGAGATTACCAGGCTTAAGGCCAAATAAAAGGAATCTAGGCAGCAAACGGTGGCCACAATCTCCTCCTTTATACGCCAGAATTCATTTAATTCTTAATCCTAAAAGCTAAATTCTTAAAATAACTTAGCATGTGGCCCAAACTGATCATAGAACAGTTATCTTCTGCTTACCGTTTACCTTTGCTTACACTTCAAATATTTTAATGTCAGATTCGCAAGAGTGTCAAACATCTACAATACAGCCATATATCCAGAAATTTTTTTGAAAAAGTTATTACTGACCCCATATGCCTTATTCTATGGGAGACAGTGCCACTGTTAGATTCTATATGGCCTAGTATTAAGGGTAAAATAGGGGTTTTAGTAACTTTCATTATTTAATACATCATTAGAAGTTTTGCAGCATAGCTTAGAAAATTGAGGGAATAAGGCTACCAGAAATATTAACACAGATTTAACGAAAAGCCTTCAACAAACTTGCCGGGGCTTTTGCTAGGCTTGGAGACATAAAGATGAGTAAGACCTGGTGTTTGATTTACAGGAATAATGAGTAGGAAAGAGAACTAACACCAGGCAGTTTTTCAAGTAGAAGACAGAAGAGCTATAAAAAATAGGCATAAAGACTATAAAAATCTTGCATTCTGTTCTGCTTTAGGGCAGAGCTGTCTCCAATTGGATGAGGGTGCTCCCCCGTGCTGCTACAGCATCTTTGGCAGGATTCTGTGACTGATGACACGGTTTCCTGTCTTTGCTGTTGGACTGCTTAGCACCCTCGTATGAGTACCATCTGGTATGGAAGGGGTGTTAGGGAGGTGTTTATTGTTCTTGGCCTCCTGAGCAAGCATTCTTACTGATATTTCAGTGTAGCTGAATCATAGGCTTCATCTTGAGAAGCCTAGCCATCATCATCAAGTTAATTATTTTTTTGCTATATTGTTTAAGATATTGGGGAATTATATCTTCAAGGAAAATTTTCATTAAAATGCTTAACATAAATTTTGGTGCTTTAGATGGTCGGCTCCAGTTACCTGGAAAATTCAGTTATGGCAACAGTTCACACTCCCTGATAAGACTGAATAAAGAAGTTGTTGATTTATAGAGATTCCATTATTTTTATAATTTATGCCCTTGAACAGAGACAGCTCCAAGAGTTGTTTGGAGAGAATTTAGCCATCCCCATTATTTCCATCAACCCCTCCTCCATTCACAAAGCTCTTCCAAATAAGCATACAAACTGTGGATTTGCAAATACAGCACCTTATTTGTCACGGGATTGAATATCTAAGCCCCTCCTATAAAGATAGAAATTCTAGAGACCCTACTCCCCCGAGACGGGCCAAATTGGATTATTAGTAACAAAACAGACAAATACATGTGAGATAACCAGCAAAAGAGCCAATTTATTTGTTCTTAAATACACAGACTTCAGCTCTAAGCTAGGATAGGGTTTCTACTTTCGGAAATCCTGGAGCACCTCTCAGAGTCACTCAGAGCCATAAACTGGCAGTGATTTTTATGGGGTGAATACAAAGTAACAGTGTGGATTTTGTCTACTTTCTCCTTTGCCTGCCCACCTTCTAGGAGGAGAAATGGGTTAGGTGAACACAAAATTATAATCTAGTCAATTTTTATATTTAATTGAGATATGGCTTTTTAGTCTTAAATTCTAAGCACTCAAAAAGCTATGGCTTGGGGCGCCTGGGTGGCTCAGTCGTTAAGCGTCTGCCTTCAGCTCAGGTCATGATCCCAGGGTCCTGGGATGGAGCCCCGCATCAGGCTCCCTGCAGGGAGCCTGCTTCTCTCTCTCCCACTGCCCCGCTTGTGTTCCCTCTCTCACTGTGTCTCTCTTTGTCAAATAAATAAAATCTTAAAAAAAAAAAGCTATGGCTTTTCTACCTGATTTTTTTAATTGACCAGTAACATATATAGCAAGGATATCCATTTTTTTTCCCAAATGGTTGAAATCACTTAAACTGTTTGAAAATGAAATTTTCTTCTCTTACTTGGGCTTTACCACATTCATACTAAGTTATAAAAAGCCAAAATCTTAATTCATACTAACTCTCCAGGATGCAAATCCCTCCTGCTCCACAACCCCCGCCCCCCTTAATTTTCCACTGAACCATGTTTATAATCTAAAATCCCAATTGTGGCTAAAAAATGGATACAACCCATTTCCTGGAACCTGATTACCTAAGGCACTAAAGTGTTCTATTTATTTCATTAGTTAGTTTAATAACAAGTTTGCTGAATTGTGGTTTGTGTCGTGTGCATTTTATTAAAAAGAAGGAAAAGAAAAACCTTAAAGAGAAAGAACTTAAATGGAGTAAGAAAAAAGAGCTGGATCTTACAAGCAATTTTGTAATTGTCTTTGGTTCAAGGTGGCTGCAAAATGCTTACAATACACATACACGTACTTAACTCATGTAAAACAAAACCCCTTTGTTCTTCAAGTTCTTAAAAAAATAGTATGATGTTCATTTTCTACCCCACCCCACCCCCTTTTTTTTCACTTGGCCTACACTCTTAACTGGCAGGGTTTGCAGAAGGAGGAAACTTAGCAACCTACTCAACAAAGTTTAGAATAGCTTCAATTAAAAGTCATCTAAAAATAAAAATAAAACCTCCTTTTCTCTTCTGAGAGCAAAATTTAAATACTTGTATCATTTATCCTACTAAGTTCTATGATGTTTTTCTGCTTATAAAGTGCTCTCTTCAATAACTCAGATATATTTTTTAAAATATAAAATCTGGTCCTTTAAGGAGTCCTTGAGAGCCTAGCAGGAGAATTACTTACAAGTTTATTCTAGTAACTGATATAAACTAACATCAATGAGAATTAAGTAAAGGGAGTCCATGGATCAAATATCTGACCATCAAAAGGCAATCACAGAATTTTATACAGATCTAGGTTATTTATAAAGTTCTTGACCTGGGGGCTTGTACAGAGAGTGATAAGCTTTCTTCTACAGATCAAAGCCATGAGGAACGGTACAAAATACTGCATGATGCTAAAAGTAGTTATCTCTGAGCAAAACCAAAAATTAAACAAAGCTAGGATAAAAGGGAAAAAATCCAACCAAAAAAAGCAAAATATGAGAGGAAATTAACTTTGTTGGTAATTTTGTTGGATGGATGAATAATGAGTGGCTGAATAAATAATATGTAATCTTAAGCCACTGAACTTCTAAAATTAGAAGGTTGCAAGTGGCAAGGCAAAAGGAAGTTCTGTACGTGCCGGCTGTCTGATATCCCAAGGTGACATCTCAAGTTCTGTGAAGAGATTAAACTTTCCTTCTTACTCAAGACAGTGCTGTCCATAGAACATTTTTGTTATGATGGAAATGTTCAATATCTGCACTGTCCAACAGTCACAGATAGTCAATACTTGAAATGAGTCAGTGTACCTGAAGAACTGTATTTTTACTTATACTTAATTTAATTAATTAATTTTTTAAAAGATTCATTTATCCCAGAGAGGGGGGAAGGGCAGAGAGAGAGGGAGAGAGAATCTCGAGCAGACTCCCTGCTGAGCATGGAACCTGACGTGGGGCTCAATCTCACAGCCCTGAGATCATGACCTGAGTGGAAACCAACAGTTGGACACTTAAACAACTGAGCCACCCAGGTGCCCCATTAACTTTATTAATTCAAATATAGGTTTTTTGTTTTTTTTTTGAGTAAAGCAATAGAAGTTTATTAAGTGAAGATACAGAAAAAGCTCTCAAAGAGTGAGAGGGGTCCCGACAGGGTTGCCAATGAGAGCCTTTAGTGTTGGTCTTTTATAGAAAGCTAACCAGGGAACTTAAATCCTTTTTACATTTCTAATGATAACACCTTCAATGGCTTACTTCCTTTTTAGGGGCTGGTTATTCTTTGTAGTTAAGTTTAAATAGCCACACATGGTGAGTGGCTAACATACTGGACAGTGCAGTTCTAAAATTATGAAAAACATAATAAATATCTAACTCTATGTACATATGTCTGTTTTTTAAATCTTGCTCTAAATAGTATATATTATTACTTTATGTAATATTGTAAAATACTATTAAATAGATCACGTACTAATCTTGGTTTTCTAACTATATGTTTATCTAGTCAAAACTACTCAGTTTGTTAACTTTTACTTGGAGAAGTTATCAAGGTATAAGAACAGTGAACAAAAGAAAACCACCCTTTATGGGCTAGTTCCACAAAACTGAGTATATATAATAAGAACCAATGGTCCATCTTTTTGAGGACACTCACTCTGCTAAGTGAAATAAGTCAGAGAAAGACAAATACTGTGTCATATCACTTATACATATAATCTGACAAAGCTGAACTCAGAGAGTAGAATGGTGGTTACAAGGGGCAGGGAGGTGGGGGAAATGGGGAGATGTTGGTCAAAGATTACAAACTGCTGGTTAGAAGAAGAGTAAGATCTGGGGATCTAATGTAGAGCATGGTGATTATAGTTAATAATACTGTGTTATATACTTGAAAGTTGCTAAGAAAATAAACCTGAAATTTTGTCACAAAAAAAAAAAGAACCAATGGTCCATCTTTGAAAATAAATTATCTTCAGAATGCCCCTAAGGGCACTGTGACTTGCCTTTTTCAGAGTATATCTGATATACAGAGTCTCATCGTGATAATTCTTGCAACTTTTCCCTTACATAATTCCTTTTTTCTTTGTTTTTCTAAAAAGACTTTATTGATTTATTTGAGAGAGAGAAGAAGAGCATGAGCAGGGGGAGGGGCAGAGGGAGAGGGAGACAAGCAGACTCCCCGCTGAGCAGG
Source organism: Zalophus californianus (assembly GCF_009762305.2). NCBI lineage: Eukaryota > Metazoa > Chordata > Mammalia > Carnivora > Otariidae > Zalophus > Zalophus californianus. Next base: position 90,731,794 of record NC_045600.1, read on the forward strand.
GAGTCGGACACGACTCAATCCCAGGACCCTGAGATCATGACCTGAGCCAAAGGCAGATGCTCAACCGACTGAGCCACCCAGGTGCCCCTGCTTTATATAATTCCCAAGACTTCGACAACTTCTCTCTTATTTGCTTCAGGGTGAGTATGTCTTTTCCTTTCCTAACAATATTCTCTAGGATTTGGGAGCCAAAGACACAGTGAGCTGACTTGCCCCTTACTGTAACCCTTGATGGTTGTCAAATTGACATTGATAGGTGCCTCTTTTGTTTCAGCACATTTCTATGCTTCTGGCTCCATTCTTTGACTCCATTTTCCCCAATTCTACTCCCTCCTTTCTTTTTCACCCTTCTGGTGGGATTTCCCCAAGTCTTAATACTGGAGTATGCAGACAGATACATGGCATTGTAGAAAGGAAGCAGACTCACCTTTGGTACTCATTTCATGGAAGAGAACAACACGGGGAATCTTCTTTCCATTTTCTTCCAGCTAAGCCTCTGTTCAAGATACCCTTGTTCAATACTTAAGTACTTCATGTATACTTCAATTGTTGCTCTGATTGCTTCCAGAATAAGCAAAAAATTACCCATTTCTCTGAAGATTGCATACTTTTCCAGACAAAGGAAGTGTGCTTTCTTGGACATTTAAAGGTGTCATCTTTCTTAAAGGCCACTGTGCTGCAGCTTTTAGACATTGAGGATGGGGAAGAACAGAAATTGTTCAGGTAAGCATGGGAGGAATGCTAGAAAAAGGCTGTATCTTGGGTAAAGCCAACAAGCTTGTGGACAAGGTCATCCATTAGACAATAAGTTATCTGACAACAGAGATGGATAGTCAACTCTTCATCACATAGCATAGCACCTAGCACATATATTTTCTTGTTAAACAAGACATAAGAAAGAATCTGGAGTCTGGAACCGGGTAATGAAGGCATATTCAAGTAACTGGACAGAATCAGACACTTAAGCAAGATTTGAAGTATCTAGAAAATAATAATTAGAGTAGACAGCACATCTAGAATCCAAAACAAGGATTAGGGCAGGAGAGGAAAGCCAGGCAAGGGGAAAGAGTAGAGATAAATAGGTGAAAAGGAGAGATTGCTGATAGACACATCCTAATCTACTGCATGAAACAGGTCTGCCTACATGCATCACATTTCCCCTAAAAAGCATGTTGTCAAGGCCATTATGTACTAGTAGGCACTTATATGTTGCACAATTCTTACACAGATCACAAGATTTTGAGTTTTAAATGTCTTCTAAACAAAGCAAAAATGACTACCAAATATGGGATTGTTTGTCTAATTCAGCATTTAATCCCTCCTCCTTCTAGATCATGGTAAGGTCCTTCCTTAGGAAGAAATAACTCTAGAAGATGTGGGAAACCATCTGGCCAATTCTGCTCAAACTCTTGCAGCAGGAAGCTCCATTTCATGGTAGCAAACGAGACCCAAGGTACGATGCTGAATTTTTTAAAAATGTAATTCCCATACATTTCTTTTTCTTTGCTTCCATTTCATTGACTATTGGGGATCTGAAAGAAAAACAGTGAGCAATCAATGGATTGTTTTTTGCTTTAATGGTAAGAACTGAAACCAACATTGTTCCCCCTGTGTTAAGTAATACTGGGAAGAAACATACTACCCCAGGTGGGTCTTTTGGAAGCAGACTAAGAAACGGAGATCAGTGTGCAGAAGATTTATTAGGGAGTGCTCTTGAGATTAACATTTCTGGGTTGCAAAGGAAGAAAGTAAAATTGAGCAGAGAGAGAGCTTGAACTGTAATAATAGTCCCACTGGAAGTCTAAGTTGACCTATAGGGAGTTCTAAAGCTGGGATGACCCTTCAGAATTTTTCTGAGTTGAAGGGGCCCCAACCTCAGCGACTTTATATATCACATTAGTCAATGGATGAGGGGTACTTTTGAAAGGGGGCATGGTACAGTTATCTATTGCTGCATAACAAACAATCCCAAACTTAGTGGCATAAAACAACAATTGTCATTTGTTATTATTATCTCAATAGTTTTGAGTGTTGACTGGGCTCAGCTCCACGGCTTTTAGTTAGGGTCTCTCATGTCATTGTGGTCAGGTAGTGGATGGAGCTGGAGCCGTCTCAAAGGCTTCCTCACACGTCTGGTGTTTGATGATGGCTGTGGCTCAACTTCAGCTCTGGCTGCTAGCTAGAGCATGGCCTCTCCATGTGGTCTGACTTCTTCCTCACTGAGCAGATGTTTCTGAGAGCATTCCAAGAGTAACAGCAGAAGCATTACAGCAGAAGCTGTAAAGCCATTTATGACCTAGCTTCAGAAGTCACACTGCATTGGTTGAGGAAGATATAAATGTCTGCCCAAACTCAAGGGAAGTGGACATAGGTGCTACCTCTTGATGAGACAAATGGCAAGGTCATATTGTAACAAGAACATGTAGGAAGGAAGATACTGTTGTGGCCACCCTAAAAAATTATAATCTTAAAAAAATAATGACAATCAGCGAGGCCACTATCATTTAAATGAGGCAATCCTTTTAAGGTGTTAGCAACTGAGGGCTTTCGGCCATAGTAACCCTCCAGCAGCCAAAAAATAAGTCCCTTATTCTGGAAGCAAATCTGGGCATTCAGAGCATCCACCATATATATTTTCCTGTACCAGAACTTTTTTTCTTTTCCAGCTTTATTGAGATGTAGTTAACATATAACATTGTGTAAGTTTAAAGTGTACGAATATGTTGATTTGATATACTTATATGTTGGGAAATAATTACCATAGTACCATTAGTTAACAACTCCATCACCTCACATAATTACCAATTCTTTTTTGTGGTAAGGATGTTTAAGATTTATTCTCTTAGCAACTTTAAGTATATAGTACCGTATGTTAACTGTAATCACCACAGTATACATTAGATCTCCAGAACTTGTAACTGGAAGTTTGTACCCTTTGGCCAGCATCTCCCTATTTCCCCTATCCCTCAGCCCCTGGCAACCACTATTCTATTTTCTGTTTCTATGAGTTTGGGATTTTTAGGTTTCATATATAAGTCATATTTTACACTACTTGTCTTTCCCTGATTTCTTTCACTTAGCATGATGTCCTCAAGGTCCATCCATGTTGTTGCAGATGGTAAGATATGCTTCTTTCTTATGGCTGAATAATCCATTGTTATATACCCATCTTCTTCATCCATTCATCCATTGACAGACACCTAGATTGTTTCCCTATGTTGGCTATTGTGAATAAGGCTCCAATGAACATGGCATTGCAGATATCTCTTTGAGATCTTGTTTTCACCGCTTTTGGTTATATACCTAAAAGTAGGGTTGCTGGGTCATATGGTAGCTCTAAACTTAACTTTTTAAAAAAGTTTTTATTTAAATTCCAGCTAGTTAACATACAGTGTAATATTATTTTCAGGTGTAAGATACAGTGATTCAACACTTCCATACAACACTCAGTGCACATTACAAGTGCCTTCCTTAAACCCCACCACGTATTTCACCCCTCCCCCCCACCCACCTCCCCTCTGGTAACCATCAGTTTATTCTCACTAATTGAGTCTATGTCTTGATTTGCCCCCCCCCTTTTTCCCTTTGCTCATTTGTTTTGTTTCTTAAATTCCACATATGAGTGAAATTGTATGGTATTTGTCTATATTTAACTTTTTAAGGGACTTCCATACTGATATTCATAGTGGTTACATCAATTTATATTCCACCAACGATGCATGAGGGTTCCCTTTTCTCTACATCTGAGCCAGCACTTATTGTCATATTTTGAAATTTTGATAACAGCCATTCTAACAGGTGTGAGGTGATATCTCACTGTGGTTTTGATTTATATTTCCCTGATGATTAGTGATGCTGAGCACCTTTTCATGTACCTGTTGGCAATCTGTATGTCTTCTTTGGAAAACTGTCTATTCAGTTCCTATGCACACTTTTAATTGGATTTTTTTTTTTTTTTTACTATTGAGTTGTATGAGTTTCTTTTATATTTTTGATATTAACCCCTTACCATATATATGATTTGCAAATATTTTCTCCCATTCCATAGGTTGCCTTTTCATTTTGTTGATGGTTTCTTTTGCTGTGCAGAAGCTTTTCAGTTTAATATAGTCTCACCTATGAATTTATGCTTTTTAGCTTGTGCTTTTGGTGTCATATCCAAAAGATTGTTACCAAGACCAAAATCAAGGAGCATTTTCCCTATGTTTTCTTCCAGAAGTTTTACAAGTTCAAGTCTTAAGTTTAAGTCTTTAATCCATCTCGAGTTAATTTTTGTGAGTGGCATAAGATAAGGGTCCAATTTCATTCTTCTGCATATGATTATCCACTTTTCCCAACACCATTTACTGAAGTGAATGTCCTTTCCCCCACTGACTATATTCTTGGCGCCCTTGTTAAATATTAGTTGACCATATATGTAAGGGTTTGTTTCCGGGCTCTCTATTCTATTCCATTGACCTCTGTGTCTATTTTTATGCCATGAAAATACAGTATATAAAACAATATACATTCAATGTGTTGTATATTTTCATATGCTTTCATGTTACTAATTATCATTCTTTTATTTCAGCTTGAAGAACTCCTTTTAGCATTTCTTATAAGGCAAGACTAGTAGTGATGAACTCCCTCAGCTTTGTCTGGGAAAGTCTCTGTCTCTCATTTCTAAAGGACAACTTTGGTGAATATTCTTGGCTGGCTTTTTCTTTCTTTCAGTACCTTGGATATATCATCCCACTCTCTCCTGGCCTATAAAATTTCTGCTCAGAAATCCACTGACAACCTTATGGAGGTTCCCTTGTAAGTTACGAGATTACTTTCTCTTGCTGATTTAAGATTCTCTCAGTTTTTTGGGGCACCTGGGTGGCTCAGTCATTAAGCGTCTGCCTTCGGCTCAGGTCATGATCCCAGGGTCCTGGGATGGAGCCCCACATCAGGCTCCCTGCAAAGCGGGAAGCCTGCTTCTCCCTCTCCCACCCCTCCGGCTTGTGTTCCCTCTCTGGCTATGTCTCTCTCTGTCAAATAAATAAATAAAATATTTTTAAAAAAAGATTCTCTGATTTTTTGATTTTTGACAGTTTAAAATGACGTGTCTTGGAGAAGATCTCCCAATAACCTCTTGTCCATGAGCTTCATAAACTTGGATATCCAAATCTCTCCCCAGATTTGGGAAGTTCTCAGCCATTTTTTCTTTAATTAAACTCCCTTCTCTCTTCTCTCGCTCTTCTTCTGGAACTCTGTTAATTCTCAGATTATTTCTTTTGATGGTATCATACAGAACAAGCAGGCTTTCTTCACTGTTCTTTTTTCTTTGTTCTCCTCTGACTGGATAATTTTAAAATTCCTGTCTTCTCACAGATTCTTTCTTTGCCTAGTGCATTCTGTTATCGATGGTCTGTACTGCATTCTTCATTTCATTCCTTATATTCTTCAGCTCCAGAATTTCTATTCAGTTTTTTTTATTTCTATCTCTTTGTTAAACTTGCATTTACTCATGTATTATTTTCTTGATTTCATTGAATTATCTTTGTGTTTTCTTGTAGCTCATTGAGTTTCCTTAAAACAGCATTTTGAATTCTTTATCAGGTAAATCAAGATCTCCATGTCTTTGGGATTGGTTATTGGAGGATTATTGTGAGCTAGTGGCGATGTCATGTTTCCTTGATCCTTCATTTTCCTTGAAATTTTGTGTTGCTGTCTTCACATTTGAATTAGCAGTCACCTCCTCTAGTCTTTGCTAACTTCCTTCAGGAAAGAAATACCTTCCATCAGTCCTGCTAGGGATTCTGAGGCTTTCGCAGACCTTCTATGGATATACCTGCTCCATGTTTCTTGCTCCCCCTTGTGGCAGAATTCTTAAGCTTGTATGTCTTCTCTTGATCCTGGAGCATACCAGAGCAAGGGTTGACAGTCTTCCTTTTGTTTTCCCAAAGGTGGATTAAAGCTCAAGTTTGTGGTCTCTCCCTGAACCACAGATTTGGGCTGCCACAGGTTTTCTGTGTGTGCTCACCATCTGCCAAAGCTTGCTCTCACCATTGCCATTTGGAGGATGCACAGGGAGCTGTCCACAGGGTGTGAGTGTGTGTGGGTAAGGCACAAAAGCACTGGGGGTGGGGGTGGTCTACCCATGGGACGGTTGGGAAAATCTGTGGGTGAGGTGTCCCTAGTGATTTGTGCACAGGCTTCTTGATGGAGTCTATGACATAGTAGAATCTGCATCCCTTTAATGCCCTCTGAGAGTCCTATCTGTCAGTCTTCCAGTCTCTTCTTGCTCCCCAAGTCAAGCAGCTCATGATTCAGTGATAAATGATAAATGGGGTAAGAGAGAAATGGGCCTTTCTGGCAGCAACCCACAAAATTAGGAAAGTTGAGTGCTCACTCACACACTCTCACTTTTTCCCATGTGAGAAATCACAGCCAAGAGGATATCTCTTGGCCTTAGGCTGTGCCACTTTGGGGGACTCAAACTGTTCTTGCCCTCTCCAGTGTGTCCACACTCGTGTGTGTGTGTGTGTGTGTGTGTGTGTGTGTGTGTGTGTGTTTTCCTGTAATGCTGGAACTTCTCTACTGGAAACCTGAACTTCTACAAAGGCCCTCTTGTCCATAGGTGATTGTGAGGTGTTCTCCAGGGGTTCCCAGACTGTAGCCATAAGGCACCAGAGTTGTTTCACAGGCCACTATGGGGCCCAAAGCCAGAACTGAGGTCTGTATGCCTGTTCCCTGATGAACAGTTGGGTGAGACGCCCCTCAGTTTCCTTGGTGAATGGCGCTGCTCCCACAGTTCCCCACAAAGGTACTTTTGTCTGCAGATGGATGTCTAATTGCTGTTGTTAAGAGGAGGTAGAAATACAATTGACTAATGCCTTATTAAGCTGTCCGTGTGTTAAAAAGTTTGGGGACCATGCATATGTTTTTATCATCCCTATATTTAATAATGCTGAGAATAAGAATAAAAATACCTTAGCTACTTGCTCCAGGAAATGCTTTCTCCTGAAAGAAAAGACTTTGAACCAGTTACAGGTAGCTTGCTCATCAAAACTCCCTTCAAGACCCTTGCTTCACTGCGCCCACCAATCCAATTAAACACTGCCCAGTCCCAGATAATTCCCTGCCTTGCATAGCCTGACTCAAAATCATCCAATTTAGGCCCTAAATCCCTACAAATATCATCCCTGAATTTACCCATTATGAGAAACTACTAAAGTTCTTTTATTTATTTATTTATTTATTTAATCTTTTTTTAACTTTATTTATTTATTTGAGAGAATGAGAGAGAGAGAGAGAGCATGAGAGGGGGTTGGGTCAGAGGGAGAAGCAGACTCCCTGCTGAGCAGGGAGCCCGATGCGGGACTCGATCCTCGGACTCCAGGATCATGACCTTAGCCGAAGGCAGTCGCTTAACCAACTGAGCCACCCAGGTGCCCACTAAAGTTCTTTTAAAATGATATTCTTACTTAGCTTTACTTGGTCAACTGGTTATTCTGGTGGCCTTTTAGGGAAGCTGACAACTAAGAATGAGAAAGTGTATACTCTGAAGAACCTTGTTCTACAGTGAGTTGACAAAATGAGAATGTTGTCATTTCAGAAAAAGCTGAGCTATTAGTTTAGCCACCAACAGCATGGAAAGTCAAATTCCTCCAACAGAATCATAAATTTCAGGATTCAAAAGGACTCGAAATTTATCTAGTCCAATCCATCTGCTTGATACAGATGGAGAAGAAGCTCAAATCTGGGCTCAAATTCGAGTAAATTAATTTAGAGACTCCTTCAGTGCAACCAAGGGTTTTGGGATTCCTCTCTACTCCCTTATCTCCCCACTTCGTTCTCTTCCTTTCCCTAGCCTTGGCATACCTTGTCCCTGTTCTTCCTCTTTGCAGACAACTAGAGGAAGTATCAGTCCTCCATCATGTTTTGGTGGAGGGTGTCTGTGTTGCTACAGGGTTTCAGGGCTGGGTGTTTTCAACAAAAATATATTTTTAAAAAACCTCCCATTCCAGGAAGCTAACATGTGGTTTCTATTATCTGAAAGGTCTCATTAAAATATAATATTGTCATATCCACACCCCTAGTTTTGAAGCTGAAGGGAAATGAGGATTAAATTTTTGGGGTATAATCTCATAGATAATGGAAAAAACCTTCTAGCAGTGTAGGCCTTCCTATCCATTTCACCCTGATAATTCTAGAAGGACTGAGGGAAAAAAGTATTTTATTTTATCTTTACTAGAAAAATAACTAGGTGGGAAGGTTCTGGATTAGAGGTTTTTTCGAACATCTGTCTTTTAGCTAATTTGTCCTTTACAAAATGTGATTACCAGATCCTTAGTATATGCTAATTACTTGAAATGTCAGTGACTTGAAATGAAAAATATATTTGATAGTAATTTTAGTAACAACTGACAAGTTGTTATTCACATATTAGTGAGGAAAAAATCTATGTATGCACATGTGACAAAGATTATTGGAAATATTTTTATAAATAAGAGTGAAAAGAAGTTGCACATGACTCTGAAGAGTTTCCCACTGGACTCTTACTGTGTGAAGATCAAGTGTTACACAGAGTTGATGTGTAAAGAGCTGATGACCTTTCATGAGTCTCAGGCTTTCTTCCTTTTCTTTTTTTACCCCGCTGTTGACTACTTGCTTCTCCCACATCACAGATAATTAACAACAGATGATTTCTTGTATAGCTTTTATCTTTATGTTGGTTTAAGTATTGCTATATCCCATATTATTTTCAACTGTAGAGTTTAACAATCCACCCCTGGACAGTTTTTACATGTTAATAAGTCTGTATATGCATATGTGATGGTCGGAGCATGTCTTTGTAGTAACACAATGCACTCTTTATGATACTGCACTGAGTTCAGATTTTTTTTCTAAACTGCAACAAAATGTGAACCTTCTAAATTCATGTTAGAAATACAGATACAGTCCATAGACCTTTCTTTTTAACAGGACCCACACATAGTACAGCCTATGGACATTCCTTTTTAATGAACTGAGACACCAACTACACCAACTACACCACACAAACTACAAACTACACCAACACTGTGTTCCTGAGTTTTCTTTATCTTGTAAAAAAATAATTTGTGTTTCACGTGGAAAAAAATATCAGACTTTCAGGTATTTTTTTTGTTAGTCTAACTCTCAACACATTAAAGGATGAGATGATTTATAAAAACACAGATGATGTGAGAAGGGAAAGGTAAGAGCTCCAAATACATTTTGCACATGATTCTACACAGTTTAAAGACACATTACATATTCAGCTCTGAGGTCCTTGAAGTAAAAATTTTTGCCATTTTACTTATAACTCTACTACTAAGTGATCAATTTTAAGAAAATATTCAAAGACCATTCATAAAAAATATTCAAATTTTCTACTAATAAATTTTAAATATACATTAGCAAAAACGTTTATTATTTTCCTTATGGACATTCATTAAAAATCCTGTCAGAATCATGAGCACCCCTGTGAAGTACAATTACATTTGTTCCCTTCCTCCTCCTTTCCACAAACATCTCCAGTCTCTCAGTATTTATATATGAATTCTAAAACATTGACAATAAAGCAATCTTCCCTCTTATGACTTTGGCAAGTGACTCCAAATCAAAAGAAATATTACCAATAATGTTAAATTGATTTTTGAATGTATCTGTTCCACAAGACTCTGATTTAAAAAATGCATAGTGATCAAATATGTTATTGCTCTGTATTTGGGCTTAAGAAAGTATAGCAGAAAAATCAGTAAATAAAGAATTTTAAAATAGAATGTGCATGGTCATGCAATCTTACATGTTTGGAGAAAACCTTCTAAAGTAATTTAATGCAGAACCAACTGTAGAAATTTCAAATAACTATTCTCAAATATGAGGAACATTATCATGGCATCCTTTCTTTTTGTCCTCTGTTGACTTTTCTGCCTCTTACCACCCTTGCCCCAAACCATAATTGTGATTATCCTTAGAAGACCAGAATAGACTTTTATTTTCTTCAGGAGCTACACAGTTCTCCTGGGTACACAGGAGGATGTAAGTGTATTGGCTGTGAAACCAGACTACCAAGGATAGAATCCAAGTGCCATCACTTAGCAAGTTACCTTTCCTGTGCCTCAGTTTACTTACCTTAAAATAGAGACATAGATATATGTATATATACATATATATTTTTCTATCCAGAGTTGTGTCCACTTCTGTTTGGAGACCATGGTATTAGATCCCTTTGGGGTTCATCTGAGGCCCCAGTGAGGGCTGGGCCAGCATGGGTTATGCAGAGGGGGTAAGGGAGTAGAAGTATACAGAACTCTGGGCCCCTCACCCCTGCTGCAATGAAAGAGCTCCAATTTCATTTATATTACATTTTACATATTAACCTTTCTGACAAATTTTCTTTGGAACAAAGAATTACACAGCTAAAACATGTTTGAAACTTTCCTCTGGAGAAGGCTAGAAGCCCATGATCCACAGTCTGACAAATGCTTAAAACTGAACCCTGAACAGTAATAGTCTTTTACTAAGGAGCTACAGATGCCAGTTCCTGGGTTTTATGTTTTTTAAAATTTTCTTTCATGCAAAATCACAGCCTTAGACCTAAAAGAGAAAATACTTTAGCCAAACATGCTATGAAAGTTTTGAATATAATTAAATGCTAAGTAAAAAACATTGGTTAAAAAATGCACTAAACTTTTTTCTTGACTGTGACATTTAGTAAAAAGTTTTGAACATTTTAGAAAAAGATAACATTAAAGCAAAGCTTAAAAAAGGATATGGTTCTTGCGATATTTCAGTAAGTTTAATCTTGGTTTGTCTAGGGGCTTTGGAAATACCAGCTAACTCATGCATCTTAAGGTAATATAAAATCAGTGGACTCTGACCTCCAAAATTGAAGAGCACACGGTTAAACTCTGGACCAGTGCTAATATAATGGGACTGTAAAGGGAAGAAAAAAATCAAGTCAATTATTACTTTTATGTGTTTTTAAAGAACTGTAAATAAATATAATTTCATTGTAACTATAAATAGAGTTACTATTTGGCATATTAAAATAAAAAGAAACTCTGTAAAGCAACTTTTTAAAAAAAGATTATTATTTATTTTAGAGAAAGAGTGAGTGAGCACAAGCGGGAGGGGCAGAGAGAGAGAGGGAGAGAGAATCTCAAGCAGGCTCCCTGTTGAGTGGGGATCCCCATGCGGGGCTCCATCTCAGGACACTGAGATCATGACCTGAGCCGAAATCGAGAGTCAGATGCTTAACTGACTATGCCACCCAGGCACTCCAAGCATCTTCTTAATTAAAGAAATTTACTATAGTATGAATCTATGGGTTCATGCAGTAAGACCCTTCTAGCCTTCTTATTTATCAGCTTGATAAAGGTTAATAGAGATTATTCTGTCTGAAGAACAGAAATAAGAAAGAAGAAAATGAACAGAACTCCAGAAAAAGGGACAGGAAAAAATGTGAAGAAAAACATGAAAAAAGAAACCTCCAAACATTTGTGGAAAACATATCCAAGAAACTTAACTTTAAGTAGGAAAAATACTCACCTAGACACATCATATTCAAAACGTTGAAAGACCAAAACAAAAAGAAAAATCTCAAAAGCAGCAAGAGAAAAACAACATCTAACAGAACCCCAATAAGATTAAAAGATGAATTTTTATCAGAACAAAGGAAGCCAGAAGGCAGGTGGATAATGTAACCAAAGTGCTGATGGAAAAAACTGTTGACCATGAATTCTCTGTCAGGGAAAGTGACCATAAATATAATTGCTTATTACTGGCTTCTTGTGGGATACAAGGTCAGTATAGCAACTATGCATATTATGTCTTTCCTCCATTTTTGTAATGCGTAGATGAGAGATTTATTATTTCCACTTCCTGTGAGGAAGTAAGATTTTATTCTCTTTTGCTTTTACTAATACATGAAAGTTCTCTTGTGTTTCTTTTGCTTATGGTCACTTTTTCATGGCTTTCCTTCAGAGATGCTCCATAATTATTTTGAACAGTAGGACTAGCATAATCAAAAGCAATTCTTTGATGGTGAAAACTCAATGTCAAATCAGACATATTTCCTATTATGTAAATAATTTACTCCATCTCCATCTCCCATGAAAATTCACATTAGGTTATATCTAGCCTGATCTTCTTTTTTTTTTTTTTAAGATTTTATTTATTTATTTTTTTGAAATCTTTTTTTTTTAAGATTTTATTTATTTATTTGACAGAGAGAGAATGAGAGATAGAGAGCACGAGAGGGAAGAGGGTCAGAGGGAGAAGCAGACTCCCCGCCGAGCAGGGAGCCCGATGTGGGACTCCATCCCGGGACTCCAGGATCATGACCTGAGCTGAAAGCAGTCACTTAACCAACTGAGCCACCCAGGTGCCCTAGCCTGATCTTCTTAAAAAATTTTTTTATTTAAATTCAATTTAATTAACATATACTGTATTATTAGTTTCAGAGGTAGAATTTAGTGATTCATCAGTTGCATACAACACCCAGTGCTCATTATATCACATGCCCTCCTAATGCCCATCACCTAGTAACCCCATCACCCCACCCACTTCCCCTCCAGCAACCCTCAGTTTATTTCCTATAGTTAAGAGTCTTATGATTTGCCTTCCTCTCTGTTTTCCTCTTATTTTATTTTTCCTTCTCTTTCCCTATGTTCATATGTTTTGTTTCTTAAATTCCACATATGACATCAGATGATATTGTCTTTCTCTGATCGACTTATTTCACTTAGCATAATACACTCTAGCTCGATCCACGTCATTGCAAATGGCAAGATTTCATTCTTTTTGATGGCTGAGTAATCTTTAAATTGCATGCAAAATCAGACCAAGCTTTGTCTAGATTAAAAGGAAATGCTGGCTGTCTAGAAAGATGTTTTATGACCCTTTTTCTGGCTTCTGCCTTGGATATTGTAAGATAGAACCTAGATCTTACTGAAATTCTAGAAATAGACATTTCTGTTATTTTTCTGCAGTTATCCATTTTTAAAATAGGAAAACCACAGTTAATACCTGCTTCTTCCTCTCTAATGGCCCCTGATTTTTTTTAAAAATTTTTTTATTGTTATGTTAATCACCATATATTACATCATTAGTTTTTGGTGCAGTGTTCCATGATTCATTGTTTGTTCATAACACCCAGTGCTCCATGCAGAACGTGCCCTCCTCAATACCCATCACCAGGCTAACCCATCCCCCTACCCAATGGCCCCTGATTTTTTAAGGGTAGTTCAACCTGACAAGAGCAGACCTAGGTATTAAATGCATATCCAGTGTTTTGTGAAGCCTTAGCCATTTTCTTAGATACTTTAAAGTGGAAGGTTTGAAGTTGCCCAAAGAACTCTTGCTAGAGATACTCCAAATAGCCAAAACATTTAGCAGAAGCTCCATTGCTTCCATCTACCCCACAAAAGACAATGGCAGAAAATTATCAGAAAACTTTAAGATTCCATCAAACAAGACTTTTATAGTCAAGAGTCAACCTAGTACTAAATCGGAGAACCAAGCAATCCTATAAACTTTGGAAGTGTTACAAGAGATGAGTTAGAAAGTCCAAGGGATGATTTTGGTGTTTAATTTTTTTGGTTAATTTATTAAAGGATAATTGCTGACGATGACTAGTAAGCTAAACTTTCATTTTTGAGGTTTGCCTGTGCATCTTGCCAATGTTCATAATGGCATTGGGAAGCCACAGGCCCCGATTCAACATCTGGACAACCCTTATGCTTAGAAAATTCTTTATGATGAACTGAAAACTGTCTCCCTATAGCTTTCACTTATGGGTTAACAAAAACTTTTTGGTTTGTACTGGTAAAAAAAATTTTTGAGCCACACAGAAAAAGCCTAATCCTGCTTTCCTACAGTAGCTCTCTACATACTTGAAAACAGTTATTATGGCCACCAGAGTCTTTTTTTTTTTCTAGTGGAAATACCTTTAAATATTTTGGTGATTGCTGAAAAAATATGGTTTCAAAGCCCTTCATCATCCTGATTATTTTCTATTCAGATCACTTCTGTTTGTCTACACCCTTTCACAATGTGGAGCTCCAAAATGAACATAATACATAATTGTTTAATCAGCATAAAGTAGATCCCACATGTCTGTTTAAATAGCTCAAGAATGCAGTAGATTTGGGGGTCAACAACATTCTGTGTTGATACATACAGAGCTTACTATAAAAGACAATTTCCAAATCTTTTCAGATGCCTCTATACCATGGCTTTATTATCCTATACTTATGGAGCTATAATTTTGGACCTTTATGCTTTTTCCATAATAAAACTTTATCTCTAAGATACTTGATGCCCAATACTTGACTGTTGTAAACTTTTGGTCATCCAATGTATTTGTAGTTTTTCCAAGGTTTATGGCATCTACATATCTAATAAAAATGACAACCGTATTTTTATCCAAGTTGTTGATGAAATAATCTACATAGGACAGGGCCAATGATGCAGTGATGTGGTGCATTACCAAAGGTGTAGCTGCAATTTGCTTTCCATCTTTTAACAGTGTAATCTGAAAAAGGTTGTTCAGTCAGTGATAAATCCACCTGTCCATATTTCTTCAATTTGTAAACAAGGTACAAAGGGCCATTTTTAGTGAATGCTGAAGATCACATATACAATTTCTATTACATTTCCTGATTTCTAAATCCAGCAATATTGTACGTGTCCCCCACCCGCAATGGTGTGATAGCATCATTGATCCCAAATTGACTCCTAGAGATCACCAGTTTCTATTTTAAGTACTTACAAACCATTCTTGGCAGCACTGTAAATGTTGGAAAACATTCTCTATATCTGGATTATTAAAGATCAGGAAATATATGAAAACTGACTTCAGAAAGTGGTTTTTAAATAGGCATAACATAAAATTTATGGTCAGACTTGACTAGATAATTCAGACAAAATTTTAGCAACAAAGACTGCAACAAATTTAAAACCTAGTTGTCTAACAAAAGATTAAATTCAGAATACCAAGCCAGTAACCTCATCAAATCTTGGCTAAAGCAACACAAGATGGAAAAGTCCATAGGGATCTCTATTAGGGAGGCACAGTCAGAAACATGGAAAAACTAAGCAATCAAGACTTATCAGTAATAGTATCTACATATGGCCAATTATCCCAGGATCATGGCTTAAGAGGTAGGGACAGGTCAGCCATTGCTGAAAACTCTTATGAAGTTTTCCCTGCAATCTTGACTAGAACATATTGAGATCAGAGCCATGTTTGTATATCAACCCTAGGACAAGCAGTGCCAGAAGTTGAGAAAAGATGAATGCTATGGTTTTTCTTTTTAGTTTAGAGATGAGGATATTTTCAAAAAACAATAAGACTTTTTAACATTAAGATTATCCTCTCCAATAAATCACTTTTGATCATTAAATTTTTCTAAGATATATGTCAGGACTGTACTAATGAACATTTCCTATATGAAGATGTTCAACTAATTATAAAGCAAATTAAAGAAGTAAGAACATTTTTAATAATTACTATGTTCCAAACCTTTGTTGTTAGTCTTGATACAGTTGATTCTTCCTTGAATGTGGGCATTGTATATGCTCTTGGGTTCTTTAAAATTTTTGTCATATTGAAGTCTATAGCTAAAAGAGAAGACAAAATATTTTCTTAAATTCTGGCTTTTTTTTCATTTACAAAAAGGCATAATACTTTTTTCTTTTAGCAATGTACTCTAAACATGGGAAGAACCAAAAATGGATGAGATCGAGGTTAAGATATTGTTATAGCTTGCATCAGTTAGAGGAAATAAATATACCATCTCATTTTTACTTACCAAGGCTTTAGAATTGATAAAACTCATTTACTTATAGTATATCATATTACTGTCACAAACATTCTGTGAGCTAAGTAAGATTTTCCACAATTTACAGGTGATAGAACTAAGTGTAGGAAATTGTATGACTCTAAGCTATACCTCTAAGGTATCATTTAAGACACAGGCCTAGGTCTTTTGCTTCAGAGCCCAGAGCTTTGTCCACGACCCTCTAGTTTAATGCAATAGGAGGGTTGGGCCTCTGCATGTTAGGGTCCACCTTTTCCATATACTGGCAACAAACCCAAATAAGGAAAGACTTGGTAAATTTTCCCTGCAAGCAGCATGAATATACATGAAGGTAACAAGGGAAACTTGCCATGTCTAAAAGAAAAGGAGAACTGTATGGTTTAATTGGTATGTCAATCAGCCTAAAAGAACAAGCTAGTTATTAAGCATACTTAATACAGAGCAGAGAAAACAGGTAATCTGAGGTTTGTACTAGATTGTGGCACTGATTATTATTATCAAGTACCAGGTAGACTAATTGGATCTACAGGTTGTAATGTTGATGATAAAGCTCTGAAGAGTTAAGGAAAGTCACTCAGATTGATTTTTGACACTAGACATTCAAAGGTATTAGATACAAATCTGAAATGCTAGAGGCAAGTAGACATTTATCTCTGACAAAGGAAAGAATTGGTTAGGAACCTGAATTTTAAAATTTTGAGTGGAACCAAGGTTATATTAAGTTGAAGTTAGAATGCGCAAGAAAGGTAATAAACCATATGATTTATTTTTTTTAACACATGCTCAAAAACAAACAATCTCTTATAGAGGGGCATCTGGCAATATCTACAAAAATACAGACGTATTTTCTCTTTTACCCAGCAATACCTCTTCTGAGACTATATCCTATACAATCTCCTATGTAAGTATGAGAGAACACAAGTACAAGTGTATTGATTGTGGCATAACTTATAAAATTTAGGCATTATAAACAACCCATGTATTTAATAGTAGTCAAGTACTAGTTAAAAAAACTGAGGCACCCAATTTGATGGAAAACTATGCAGCTATAAGAAGAAATGAGGAAGATCCCTATACTGATTTGAAGAGATCTACAGGTCATATCATTAAGTGATGAAAGCAAGGTACAGGACAGAGTATATAATTTGATTGAATATATACAGTGTGCTAACTTTAGTATAAGAATATATTTCATTTGCCTTCATTTGTATAAAGAAACACTGGCAAGATAAGTAAAAAAAACCAACAAAAATATTCTCTGGGAGGAATAATTAAAAAAATAAAACTTGCTCATTTTGAATCATTCTTAAATACATATTTAGGTAATATTACTTAATTTCTGGTCTCTATGAACAGACATAATATTAAGAGGACTTCTACTTCATGTCCACTGTACCTACAAAAAACCCCTTACTTTTCAGAATATTTAACGCTGGTTGTAAAATCAGTCAATAGAAGGTCATATACATTAATATCAGGCAAAAATCCCCAGCTGGGAGTAATGGCAAAAGACAAAAAAGTAAGAGATACATAAAAAACACAAAGCAAGGAAATTTTTGGAGTAAAAGTTTCAAAGAAAAAATTTGCAAAAAAAATCCTACAAAAAAGAAAAACCCCACCCAGATATGATAAGAGTAATAGTAATCTTAAAAATGACTATATTTATTAGCTTTTTTCTCCTATAGTCCCCTAATCCATAATTTATTTTAGGTGAGAATATCAATTTTCCCCCAATTACAGTTTTCATATATCCTCTGTTCTCATATCCTTAAAAGCTTGAGAACAAGATCATCTGAAAAACCAAAAGTGATTCCATTTGATAAAACCATAAAAAAATATGTCTCAGGGCACCTCAGTGGCTCAGTTGGTTAAGTGTCTGACTCCTAATTTCAGCTCAGATCATGATCTCAGGGTTGTGAGATGGAGCGCCATGTTGGGCTCCATGCTGGGTGTGGAGCCTGCTTAAGATTCTCTCTCTCCCTCTCCCTCTGCAGCCCCTTACCCCCACTCTCTTTCTCTCTCTCTCAAAAAAAGTCTCAACTGTTCTTACTAGGCTTCAGAAATTTCACTAGTGACAAAATATTCTACTCTTACTCCACCTACATTGGAAAAAATTCATTTTCATAATTATAATTATCCCCTTTTTATTTTAGGGATTTTTTTAAAAAAGATTTATTTATTTATTTGAGAGAGGGAGAGAAAGAAAGAGAGGAGCACACACAAGTAGGGGGAGGGGAAGATGGAGAGAATCTCCAAACAGACTCCCTGCTGAGCATAGAGCCTGACACAGGGCTCTATCTCACAACCCATGAGATCACAACCCGAGCCAAAACAAAGAGTTGGACGGTTAACCAACTGAGTCTTCCAGGTGCCCGCTCCTATTTTAGGGATGTTTAAAAGGGAGACACTTATGCAAGTAAGTATGGTTATCTCTATCCACTTTTGTAGTTTTCACTAATAGTCTTTCTGAGATGCAAATAACATATATCTTGGCAAAATTAAACTTCATACAGGCCATACATATTAATACAATTATTAAATAAACTATAGAAACAGAAGAGGTGTTACTCAGAGACTCATTTCAGAATATATCTAACTTAAATTAGAATTACTCTTAGAAAGAGACTTTTTCTAGTACTGAAGTATAAGGGGAAACAAAGGAAAGAGAAAACACAGGTAGTCATTCTGCAAAATATATGTGATCTGAGCAAATAAGAAATAGAACAAACATAATTGTTTCAGTAATATAGGAAAATGATACAATTATTTTGAAAAAAGTATTGCATACCCATGAATATGTTCTTTTTTTTTTAAAGATTTTATTTATTCATTTCAGACACAGAGATACAGAGAGAGAGAGAGAGAGAGACCATGAGCAGGGGGAGAGGCAGAGGGAGAAGCGGGCTCCACGCTGAGCCAGGAGCCTGATGTGGGGCTTGATCCCAGGACCCTGGGATCATGATCTGAGCCACAGGCAGATGCTTAACCATCTGAGCCACCCAGGTCCCTGAATATGTTCTGTCTTATTGCATATATTTTCTTATCATGCTTCCCAGATTTTTTCAGATCCTTATACATATACTTCCCCAAGTCCCTTCAATCTTAGCATTTGCAGACCCAATGATAGGTTTGTTTACATATTAGACCTCAAACAAGTTACATCTGTCTACATAGCTATATGCAGAACCATTCTCCCATCTCTCTATACGCAATTTGTTTTAAATTAGCAAAATGAAGCATTAAGGACTTCTTCACAATGCTTTAAGGTACAATTAAATTTCTTCTCCTAGTAATGTTAACATAACATATATAATTGCGAATAATCTCACAGAGACGTTAGAGAGTTTAAGTGCTTACAAATGTACTTTGTTAACTATGAAGTGCTATATGTATGTAAGGTAGCACTAGCATCCTTGGGTTCACCAACTTTGAGCTAAATTTAATATGTTCAAGACACGAAGATTTTATGTGTAATAAGATAGTGATCCATATCACATTAGTTTCCCAAGGAAAATACAGTATTATTACTTTATTTTGGCTTGGGAGTTTACTTCTTTCTATTACTTTTTTTTTTTTAAGAGAGAAAGAGAGAGATAGCAGGAGAGAGAGGGAGAGAGAATCTGAAGCAGACTCTGCCCTAAGCATAGAGCCTGATGCAGGGCTTCCTCCCATGACTGCAAGATCATGACCTGACCCCACACCAAGAGTCAGATGCTCAATTGACTGAGCCACCCAGATGCCCCTCTATTACTTCTTACTATGAATTATATCTGTGTCTTTAAGGACAAAATCATTGCTTAGACAAGTTATAGGGGCAATGTGAACAGGTTTTAAATATTTCTATGGTTTTGTATAAAGAACTAAGTGACAAGTATCTGAAATAAGGAACTAGTATATTTATGAACTAAGGCTCTATGGAGCCAAACATTACAAATCTAAACCAAAATAGCTTTTAAGCTTGACTTGATCAAAGGTGTTTTGGAAGGAAACTAGACCCATTTTAACTCTTTTCTGTAGAATGGAAAACATTTAAAAAAACTAACCACTAAATGGGTTCTGAAGCAAAAATTAGAACATATTGTCTGGGAAACTCTTTTTTCCTGTATCATATGTAAATTTATCTACATAAGAACTTTTAAAAAGATATAAAAATTAAGACTAATTTCATTGTACATGGTAACACAAAATATAATTGCTAAAAATAGTAAAATTGAAAGGAATTGGGATTACCTTTATTTTATAACCAAGCCTTGACAGTCTTGCCTGGTGTCATAAAAATTCTTTACATTCTTCAGATTAGTGATTATATGAACTTATTATTGATGGGGTGTAAGTTGAAACTATGTTCCCACCATTCCACATCCTAAAATGTTCTATAAAAGAGAAGGCTAGGGCACAGACTTTTGTGGCCACTACTCTGAGGACCCATCTCTTGAAAACCTGGTTCTGGTAGCCAGCAAGGTTTGTGTTCATGGGTTCTATAGGACAGTAGCAAACAAAGAAACAGCTCTGAATTGGCTATCACCCCAGGGCTCAGTGCAGAGAAACAGACAGAAATGTCCATCTCCTAATCTTCTCCTGAAAGACATATATTTGCATATTTTCAAAGCTACTGCCTGAGGGTCTGGCTTCCACTCAGCCTGAATCTAAATATTGACTGAGATCCTTCCCTTTGGGATACTGACAGTTCTTGACACACCCTCAACTACTAGGAGCCACTAAGAACAAAGTAGGCTGCTTTAGCAAATCACAAAGATTTGAAAAAAACCAAGAGGTAGGGCAGGGTTGAATGATAAGATTCATCTCCTACAAAAGGCTACTCCTTCAAGACTGGGAGAGGTGGCTGTTTTACCTAATGCATGGAAACCAACAGAGAGAGTCTAGGAAAATGAAGAAACAAAGGAATATGCTACAAATGAAAACACAAGTTAAAACCTAAGAGGAAAAAAACTAACAAAACAGAGATAAGTGATGTACTTGATAAAGAATTCAAAGTAAATCATAAAGGTGCTCACTGAGGTCAGGAGAACAATGCATGAGCAAAGTGAGAATTCCAATGCAGAGATAGAAAATATAAGGAAGTACCAAACAGAAATCACAGAGCTAAAGAATACAATAACAGAACTGAAAAATACAATAGAGGGGGTTCAATAGAAGACTAGATGACATGGAATAAAGGATCACCAAACTTGAACACTAGGCAGTGAAATTATCCAGTAAGAACAGTAAAGAAGACAATGAGGAAGAAGGAGGAGGAGGAGGGGGAGAAGGAGGAGGGAGGAAAGGATGGGGAGGAAAAGAGGAAGAACCAAGAAGAGTAAAGAAAGATAGCTTAAAGGATTTATGAGGCAACCTCAAGCAGATCATATAATATTTGCATTATAGGGGTCTCAGAAGGAGAAAAGAGAGAGAAAAAGGTCAGAAAACTTATTTGAAGAAATAATAGCTAAAAACTTCCCTCACCTATGGAAGGAAATATACATCTAGATCAAGGAAGCCCAGAGTTCCAAATAAAATAACACCAAAGAAATCCACACCAAGACACATTATAATTAAATTCTCAAAAGCTAAAGGCAAGGAGAGAATCTTATATGCTGCCAGGGAAAAACAACTTGTTATGTACAAGGAAACTCCCATAAGATTATTAGATTTTTCAGCAAAACTTTGAAGGCCAGAAGACAGCGACATGATATATTCGAAGTGCTGAAAGAAAAAAAACCTGCCAAACAAGAACACTCTACCCAGCAAAGTTGTCCTTTAGAATTGAAGGAGAGATAAAGAGTTTTCCAGATGAACAAAAGCTAAAGGAATTCATCACTGCCTTACAAGAATGTTAAAGGGACTTCTTTAAGCTGAAACCAAAGGATGCTAATTAGTAATAGGAAAACACATGAAAGTATAAAATCTCACTAGTAAAGGTAAATACATAGCAAAATTCAGAATAATCTTATGTTGTAAAGGTGGTGACTTAATCACTTAAAATCTAGTATGTAGGTTAAAAGACAAAAGTATTAAAAATAACTATAACTCAATGATTTGTTAATGGATACATAAAGTAAAAAAAACTTGTAACATCAAAAACATAAACCATGGGGGAGGAATAATAATGTAAAATTTTAGAATGTGTTCAAACTTAAGTTTTTATCAACATAAATAGGTTGTTATAAATATAAGTTGTTTTAGAGACCCCTGGGTGGCTCATTCGGTTAAGCATCTGCCTTTGGCTCAGGTCATGATCCCAGGGTCCTGGGATTGAGTCCCACATTGGGCTCCTTGCTCAGTGGGGAGCCTGCTTCTCCCTCTGCCCCTACCCCCACTCCTGCTCTCTCTCTCTCTGACAAATAAGTAAATAAAATCTTAAAAAAATATGTTATTTTATGTAAGGCTCAGTGTAATCACAAAGCAAACATTTATTTTTTTAAGAGGTAGAAACTATTTATTTTTTTACATTTTATTTTATTATGTTATGTTAGTCACCATACAATACATCATTTGTTTTTGATGTAGTGATCCACGATTCATTGTTTTTGTATAACACACAGTGCTCCATGCAGTACATGCCCTCCTTAATACCAATCACTGGGCTAACACATCCCCCCAACCCCCTCTCCTCTAAAACCCTCATTTGTTTCTCAGAGTCCATAGTCTCTCACGGTTCATCTCTCCCTCCGATTCCCCCCCCTTCATTGTTCCCTTCCTTCTCCTAATGTCCTCCCTGCTATTCCTTATGTACCACAAATAAGTGAAACCATATGATAATTGACTTTCTTTGCTTGACTTATTTCACTGAGCATAATCTCCTCCAGTCCCATCCATGTTGATGTAAAAGTTGGGTATTCATCCTTTCTGATGGCTGAGTAATAGTCCATTGTATATATGCACCACCTCTTCTTTATCCATTCGTCTGTTGAAGGGCATCTCGGCTCTTTCCACAGTTTGGCTATTGTGGACATGGCTGCTATGAACATTGGGGTGCATATGCCCTTTCTTTTCACTACATCTGTGTCTTTGGGGTAAATACCCAGGGGTGCAATTCCTGGGTCATAGGGTAGCTCTATTTCTAATTTTTTGAGGCACCTCCACACTGTTTTCCAAAGTGGCTGTACCAACTTACATTTCCACCAACAGTGTAAGAGGGTTCCCCTTTCTTTTCTTTTTTTTTTTAAAGATTTTATTTATTTATTTGAGAGAGAGAATGAGATAGAGAGAGAGCATGAGAGGGGAAAGGGTCAGAGGGAGAAGCAGACTTCCCGCTGAGCGGGGAGCCCGACGCGGGACTCGATCCCGGGACTCCAGGATCATGACCCGAGCCGAAGGCAGTCGCTCAACCAACTGAGCCACCCAGGCGCCCAAGAGGGTTCCCCTTTCTCCACAACCTCTCCAACATTTGTTGTTTCTTGCCTTGTCAATTTTTGCCATTCTAACTGGTGTAAGGTGGTATCTCAGTGTGGTTCTGATTAGAATTTCCCTGATGGTTAATGATGATAAACATTTATTCATGTGTCTGTTAGCTATTTGTATGTCATCTTTGGAGAAGTGTCTGTTCATGTCTTTTGCCCATTTTTTGACTTGATTATTTGTTTTTTGGCTGTTGAGTTTGAGAAGTTCTTTATAGATCTTGGAAATCAGTGCTTTGTCTGTAGTGTCATTTGTAAATATCTTCTCCCATTCTGTGGGTTGCCTCCTTGTTTTGTTGAATGTTTCCTTTGCTGTGCAGAAGTTTTTATCTTGATGAAGTCCCAAAAATTCATTTTTGCTTTTGTTTCACTAGCCTTTGGAGATGTATCTTGAAAGAAGTTGCTGTGGCCGATGTCAAAGAGGTTACTGCCTATGTTCTCCTCTAGGATTTTGATGGATTCCTGTCTCACATTGAGATCTTTTATCCATTTTGAGTTTATCTTTGTGTATGGTGTTAGAGAATGGTTGAGTTTCATTCTTCTGCATGTGGCTGTCCAGTTTTCCCAGCACCATTTATTGAAGAGACTGTCTTTTTTCCATTGCATATTTTTTCCTGCTTTGTCAAAGATTATTTGACCATAGAGTTGAGGGTCCATATCTGGGCTCTCTATTCTGTTCCACTGGTCTATATGTCTGTTTTTGTGCCAGTACCATGCTGGCTTGGTGATCACAGCTTTGTAATATAGCTTGAAATTGGGCAATGTGATGCCCCCAGCTTTTTCTTTTTCAACATTTCCTTGGCGATTTGGGGTCTTTTCTGATTCCATACAAATTTTAGGATTGTTTGTTCCAGCACTTTGAAAAATGTCATTGGAATTTTGATCGCCATGGCATTGAAGGTATAGATTGCTCTGGGTAGCATAGACATTTTAACAATGTTTATTCTTCTGATCCATGAGCTTGGAATGTTTTTCCATAATAGGTGTTGATAATAATTTCTAATAATTGTTTCTATTTCCTTGGTGTTAGTTGTGACCTCTCCCCTTTCATTCATAATTTTATTAATTTGGGTCCTTTCTCTTTTCTTTTGGATAAGTCTGGCCAGTGGTTTATCGATCTTATTCTTTCAAAGAACCAGCTTCTAGGTTTGTTGATCTGATCTACTGTGTTTCTGGTTTCTAATTCATTGACGTCTGCTCTAATCTTAATTATTTCTCTTCTAATGCGTGGCATAGGCATCGTTTGTTGCTTTTTCTCTAGTTCGCTGAGGTATAAAGTTAGTTCATGCATTCAGGATTTTTCTATTTTTTTGAGTGAAGCTTGGATGGCTATGTATGTCCCCCTTAGGACCGCCTTTGCAGTATCCCATAGGTTTTGGACCAATGCGTTTTCATTCTCATTGGTTTCCATGAAATGTTTAAGTTCTTCTTTGATTTCCTGGTTGACCCAAACATTCTTGAACAGGGTGGTCTTTAGCTTCCAAGTGTTTGAATTTCTTCCAAATTTTTTCTTGCGATTGAGTTCCAGTTTTAAAGCATTATGGTCTGAGAATATGCAGGGGATAATCTCAGTCTTTTGGTATCAGTTGAGACTTGATTTGTGACCCAGTATGTTGTCTATTCTGGAGAAAGTTCCATGTGTGCTCGAGAAGAATGAGTATTCTGTTGTTTTAGGGTGGAATGTTCTGTATATATATATGAGGTCCATCTGGTCCAGTGTGTCATTCAAAGCTCTTGTTTCTTTGTTGATTTTCTGCTTAGATGATCTGTCTCTTGCTGAGAGTGGAGTATTGAGGTCTCCTACAATTAATGTATTGTTATAATATGACTCCTTATTTTGGTTAACAGTTGGCTTATGTAGATGGCTGCTCCCATGTTGGGGGTGTAGATATTTACAATTGTTAGATCTTCTTGTTGGATAGACCCTGTAAGAATGATATAGTGTCCTTCTGTGTCTCTAACTACAGTCTTTAGTTTAAAATCTAATTTGTCTGATAAAAGAATTGCTACCCCAGCTTTCTTTTGAGGTCCGTTGGCATGGAAGATGGATCTCCATCCCTTCACTTTCAGTCTGGATGTATCTTTAGGTTCAAAATGAGTCTCTTGTAGACAGCATATGGATGGGTCCTGTCTTTTTATCTAATCTGCAACCCTGTGCTGTTTTATGGGAGCATTTAGGCCATTCACGTTGCGAGTGATTATTAAAAGATGTGAATTTATTGTCATCATGTTGCCTGTGAAGACCTTGTTTTTATAGATTGTCCTTGTAGATTTCTTTTCTCTATCACTCTTGGGGTCTTTCTCATTTTATAGGACCCCCTTAATATTTCTTGCAGGACCAGCTTAGTGGTCACATATTCTTTCAGTTTCTGCTGATCTTGGAAGCTCTGCATCTCTCCATCCATTCTAAATGACAGCCTTGCCAGATAAAGTATTCTTGGCTGCATGTTCTTCTCATTTAGTGCCCTGAATATGTCTTGCCAGGCATTTTTGGCTTGCCAGGTCTCTGTGGATAGGTCTGACATTATTTTGATGTTCCTCCCTCTGTACGTAAGGAATCTCTTCCCCCTAACTGCCCTTAAGATTGTTTCCTTTGTTCTAAGTTTGCAAGCTTTACTATTATATGCCAGGGTATTGGCCTGTTTCCCTTGATCTTGGGAGGGGTCCTCTCTGCCTCTAAGACACGAATGTTTGTTTCATTCCCCAGATTGGGGAAGTTCTCAGCTACGATTTGCTCAAATATATCTTCTAGTCCTCTCTCTCTCTCCACCACCTCAGGGATTTCAGTAATTCTGACATTGGAACGTTTCATGGTGTCACTTATTTCTCTGATTCTATTTTCATGGATTCTGAGTTGTTTTTCCCTGGCCTCCTCTTTTCCCCTTTTGTCTATTAATTGGTCTTCTAAGTCACTAATTTGTTCTTCTGCCTTGTTTACCTTAGCTGTTAGATTATCTAGATTAGATTGGATCTCATTGATAGCATTTTTAAGTTCTGCCAATTCAGCTTTCACTTCTGCCCTTAGAGACTCTATGTTGCCATTAATTGATTTCTCCATTCTAGCTATTGTCTTCACAATTGCTAGCCTGAATTCCATCTCTGACATCTTGGTTGTATCTGTATCCATTTGTAAATCTCTGGCATAAGTCATAATTTCTGAGTCTTTTTATTTTGGGGGTTCCTCCTCCTAGTTATTCTTTTGAGGGGTGGTTGAGGGAATGTATAAAGTCCAAATTATTGACCACAACCCAAGCAAGATGCATCTGTTTTATAGGGACCTTAGGGTTGCTGGCCTCTTGTTTTCCCAGCCTGTCTTCTGGGGGAGGGGCCTGCCATGCTGTTACTCAGGCAACCTGCTTTGGGCAGAGTTGCCCTGCTCCCCGTGGTGATGGATGGGCTCAGTGAAAACGGGTTTTTTGGGGCTTTTGTTCTCTGGCGGCTTTCCCTGGTGGCTTTCTGTGTCTCTTCTGAGAGAGCAGAAGAGAC
Organism: Zalophus californianus; assembly: GCF_009762305.2. Classification (NCBI taxonomy): domain Eukaryota; kingdom Metazoa; phylum Chordata; class Mammalia; order Carnivora; family Otariidae; genus Zalophus; species Zalophus californianus. Next base: position 90,758,495 of record NC_045600.1, read on the forward strand.
CATTTCCAACCCTCTGCCTTAGAGCAGAGAGAATGCAGTCTGTTCTTCAGTGAGCTCTCCAGGCCACACTATCACTGTTTCTGTCTATGCTGCTATAAACTGCAGTGTCCTGCCCCTCAGTAGCACTCCCAATCTTTGACTCCATGTTGGGGCTCGTCTCTGCCCTTTGTGCTTCTAAAACCACCAGCTGCCCCCATTTCACACGTGCAGTCCTGCCAATCCGGGTTTCAGTCCAGGGGGCTACCCTAAAGTCCTTTCCCTTCCTACTGGTCTGCCCCATCCCCAGCATGGGAGGCTATTGCTTACCAGTGGTGTAGGATCCCTATGTCTCAGCTCCCTCCCCCTTTCATTTATCCTCCAAAATCTGCCTACAGAGGGCGCCTGGGTGGCTCAGTTGGTTAAAGCGACTGCCCTCGGCTCAGGTCATGATCCTGGAGTCCCCCGGATCGAGTCCCACATCGGGCTCCCTGCTCAGCAGGGAGTCTGCTTCTCCCTCTGACCCTCTTCCCTCTCGTGCTCTCTATCTCTCTCATTCTCTCTCTCTCAAATAAATAAATAAAATCTTTAAAAAAAAAAGAAATTCAAAATCTGCCTGCAGAATCACAGCTCCCCGCTTTGTACCTTAAAACCAACTGCCTGCGATATTCTGTTTGTAGAGATCCAGATCTATCTTCTTACATCTCAGGCTGATTTCGTGGGTGTTCAGAGTGGTCTGGTAGATACCTAGCTCCATTCCCGGGACCAGTTAGAATAGGGTCCCCTATGACTCCGCCATCTTTTCCCCCTTCCACAAAGCAAAAATTTATAGTAGATACATAATAGATAGAGAAAGGAATCTAGGCATACGACTACAAAAATATCATATCACAAGGGGAGAGAGTAAGAGAAGAAGAAAGGAACAAAGAAATTACAAAACAGCCAGAAAACAATTTTTGAAATGGCATGAAGCACATGTGTATCAATAATTACCTATAAATGTAAATGGACTAAAATTCTCCAATTAAAAGACAGAGTGGCAAATGGATAAACAGACAAATAGGACCCATCTATGTGCTGCCCACAAGAGACTCACTTCACATGTAAGGACACACACAGACTGAAGGTGAAGGATAGAAAAAGATATTCTATGCAAATAAAAACTGAAAGAAAGCTGGGGTAACTATACTTATATCAGACAACATAGACTTTGAGACAGACTGTAAAAAAGAGACAAAGGTCATTAAATAATGATAAAGGGGTCATTCCAACAAGAGGATATACATTTGTAAATATTTGTGCACTCAATATTTGAGCACCTAAATATGTAAAGCAAATAGTAACAGAGCTAAAGGGGAAAATTGACAGCAATACCATTATAGAGGGGACTTTAATACCAAACTTTTATCAATGGATAGATCATTCAGAGAGAAAAATCAATAAAAATCACTGGCTTTAAATGACACATTAGACCAGATGGATTCAACAGACATCTCTAGGATATGCCATCCAAAAACAAAAGGTTACACATTCTTCTTAAATGCATGGAGAACACTCTCTAGGATAGTTCATATGTTAGGTCACAAAATAAGTCTTAATCATATCAAGAAACTTTTATAATCACAATGGTATGAAACTGAAATCAATTACAAGAAGAGAACTAGAAATTTCACAAATATGTGGAGATTAAACAACATGCTACTGAATAACTGATGATCAAACAAGAAATCAAAAGAGAAATAAAAAAATATCTTGAGACAAAGAAAATGGAAATACAGCAGACTAAAATGTATGGGTTGCACCAAAAGCAGTTCTAAGAGGGAAGTTCATAATGAAAAATGCCTACATTAAGCAACAAGAAAGATCTCAAATAAACAACCTAATTTTACACCTCAGGGAACTAGAAAAAGAATAATAAAGTAAGCCTGAAGTTACTAGAAGGAAAGAAATAATAAACATCAGAGCAGAAATAAATGAAATAGAGATTATAAGTAGAAAAGATCAATGAAACTAAGAACTGGTTTTTTGAAAAGATAAATAAAATAGACAAACCTTTGGCCTCATCAAGAAAAGAGGACTCAAATAGAATCAGAAATAAAAGAGACATTACAACTGAAACCACAGAAATACAAAACATCATAAGAGACTACAGTGAATAATTATATGCTAATAATTTGAATACTCTAGAAGAAGTCAGTAAATTCTTGGAAACTTATAATCTAGCAAAACTGAATCAAGAAGAAATAGATAGCCTGAATGGGTCAATAACAAATAGGGAGACTGGAGTGGTAATAAAAGAATCTCCCAATAAAGGAAAGCACAGGACCAGATGGCATGAATGGCTGAATTCTAACAAACATTCAATGATGAATTAATACAAATCCTTTTAAAACTTCCAAAAAATAGAAGCATTTTATGAGGACAGTATCACCCTGACACCAAAGCCAGCCAAAGACACCAAAAGTAAGGAAAAGTATAAGCCAGTATCTCTGATGAACATAGATACAAAATTCCTCAATAAAACTCTAGCAAATCAAATTCAACAACATGTCAAAAAGATTATATACCATGGGCGCCTGGGTGGCTCAGTTGGTTAAGTGACTGCCTTCGGCTCAGGTCATGATCCTGGAGTCCCGGGATTGAGTCCCGCATCGGGCTCCCTGCTCAGCAGGGAGTCTGCTTCTCCCTTGGACCCTCCCCCCTCTCATGCTCTCTCTATCTCATTCTCTCTCTCAAATAAATAAATAAAATCTTAAAAAAAAAAAGATTATATACCATGACCAAGTAGGGTTTATCCCTGGGATACAAGGTTGGATTAACAAATGCAAATCAATCAATGAAATACATCACATCAGCAGAATGAAAGATAAAAACCACATGATCATCTCAACAGATGCAGAAAACATATTTGAATAAGTTCAACATTCATTCATGATAAAAACTCAATAAAATAGGTATAGAAGAAATTGTCTTCAACACAATAAAGTTTGTTTATGAAAAACCCATAGCTAATATCATAATCAATGGGGAAACACTTAGAACTTTTTCTCTAATATTCAGTACAAGGCAAGGATGCCTCCCTCGTGTTGCCACTTCTATTAATCCTAATACTAGGAGTACTAGCAAGGGTAATCAGATGAGAAAAAGGAATAAAAGGCATCAAAATTGTAAAGGAAGAAGTAAAGTTATTTCTGTTTGCAAGTGACATGATTTTATTTTATTTTATTTTTTATTTAAATTCAATTTAGTTAACTTTTAGTGCATTATTACTTTCAGGGGTAGAATTTAGTGATTCATCAGTTGTATATAACACCCAGTGCTCATTACATCAAGTGCCCTCCTTAATGCTCATCCCTCCACCCACCTCCCCTCTAGCGACCCTCAGTTTGTTTCCTATAGTTAAGAGTCTCTTATGGTTTGCCTCCCTCTTTGTTTTCATCTTATTTTATTTTTCCTTTCTTTCCCCTATGTTCGGAGGTAGTTCTATTTTTAACTTTCTGAGGAACATCCATACTGTTTTCCAGAGTGGCTGTACGAGTTTGCATTCCCACCAATGGTGTAAGAGGGTTCCCCTTTCTCTGCATCCTCACTAACATCTGTTGTTTCCTGAGTTTTTAATTTTAGCCATTCTGACCAGTGTGAGGTGGTAGCTCATTGTGGTTTTGATTTGTATTTCCCTGATGATGAGTGATGCTGAGCATTTTTGCATGTGTCTGTTAGCCATTTGTATGAAGTGACATGATTTTATATGTAGAAAACCCTAAAGACGCAATTAAAAAAACTGTTAGAAGTAATAAAGAAATTCAGTAAAGATGCAGGATACAAAATAAACATAAACAATCAATTACATTTTTCACACCAACAATAATCTACTTGAAAAAGAAGTGAAGAAAACAATCCTACTTATGATTGCACCAAAAAGAATAAAATACTTAGGAACAAATTTAACCAAAAATGTGGAAGATCTGTACACTGAAAACTATAAAATGATGGTGAAAATAATTGAAAAAGACACAAATAAATGGAAAAATATTTTCATGTTCATGGACTGAAAGAAATATTGTCAAAATGTCCATACTAAGCAAGCAATATACAGCATCAATGTGATCCCTATCAAAGTTCCAGTGGCATTTTTCACAGAAACAGAAAAAACAGTCTTAAAATTTGTATGGAGCCACAAAAGATCCCTAATAGCAAAAGCAATCTCAACAAAAATGAACAAAGTTGGAGGCACACACTTCCTGATTTCAAATTATATTACAAAGCTACAGTAATCCAAACAGTATGATACCAGCATAAAAAAAGACACATAGACTAATACAACAGAAAAAAGAGCCCAGAAATGAACCCAATCATATATTGTACATACATATATAATCAACTAACTTTTGACAAGCATGTCAAAAATACACAGTGGGGAAGAGATAGTTTCCTCAATAAATGGTGTTGGAAAAACTGGATATCCACAGGCAAAAGAAAGAAACTGGATCCCTATCTTACACCATTCAAAAAAGTCAGCTGAAAATGAAGTAAAGACTAAAATATAAAACCTGAAACTAAAATACCCCTAGAGAAAAATGTAGGGAAAAAGTTTCCTGAAACTGGCCTTGGCAATTATTTTTTTGGATATGACAATTAATACTCAGCAACAAAAGCAAAAATAAATAAGTGGGACTGCATCAAACACTTTATCAAACACTGTAACTACACAGCAAACAAGGAAACAACAGAATGAAAAGGCAACCTATGGATTGGCAGAAAATATTTGCAAGACACTTTTCCAAAGAAAACATACAAATGGGCAACAACAGTTACATGAAAAAATGCTCAATATCATTGATCATCAGGGAAATGCAAATCAAAACCACAATGAGATATCACCTCACACCTGTCAAAATAGCTAAAATCAAAAACAGAAGAAATAACAAGTGTTGGTGAGGATGTGGAGAGAAAAAGGAACCCTCATGCACTGTTGGTAGGAATGTAAAGCTGGTGCAGCCATTATAGAAAATAGTATGGAGGTTCCTCAAAAAATTAAAAATAGTATTAAGGAGGGCACTTATTGTGATGAGCACTGGGTGTTATATGTAAGTAATGAATCACTAAATTCTACTCCTGAAATCAATATTACCCTATATGTTAACTAACTAGAATTTAAATAAAAACTTAAAAAATAAAAAAATAAAATAAAAACCGTGTTTGCAAAACAACAAAACAAAACAAAACAAAATAAGATTACCATATAACCCAGCAATTCTATTACTGGGTATTTATCCAAAGAAAACAAAAACACTAATTCAAAAAGATATATGCACCCTATGTTTATTGCAGCATATTAATAAATAATAATAATACTAATATGGTAATAATAATAATATAATAATGGCCAAGAAATGGAAGCAACTCAAGAGTCCATTGATAGATGAATGGATAAAGAAGATGTAGTAAATATATATAATGTAGTATTACTCAGCTATGAAAAAGAATGAAATCTTGCCACTTGCCAACAGCATGGATGTATCTAGAGGGTATAATGCTATGTGAAATAAGTCAGTCAGGGGGGTTGATACCATATGATTTCACTCATATGTGGAATTTAAGAAACAAAACAAATGAGCAAAGAAAAAAAGAAACAGGGGCGCCTGGGGTGCTCAGTCGTTAAACGTCTGCCTTCGGCTCAGGTCATGATCACGGGGTCCTGGGATCGAGTCCTGCATTGGGCTCCCTATTCCATGGGAAGCCTGCTTCTCCCTCTCCCACTCTCCCTGCTTTTGTTCCCTTTCTTGCTGTCTCCCTCTCTGTGAAAAAATAAAAAAAAAATCTTAAAAAAAAAAAGAAAAAAGAAACAAAAAAACCCCACCGACTCAACTATAGAGAACAAACTGGTGATTACCAAAGGGGAGGTGGGTGGGGGGATGGGTGAAATAGGTGAAGGGGATTAAGAGTACACTTATCATGATGAGCACTGAGTAATGTATAGAATTGTTGAATCACTATATTGTACACCTGAAACTAATATGACACCATATGTGAATTATACTTAATAGAACTATCATATATATGATCCAGCAATACCTCTTCTGGGTATACACCCAAAGGAAATGAAATCATTATCCCAAAGAAATATCTGTACTCCCATGTTCACTACAGCATTATTTACAGTAACCAACATATACCTGTGTCCATCAATGAATGAATTGGATATAGAAATTGTGGTCTATATATACAGTGCATTATTATTCAGCCTTTAAAAGCCAACTTAAACAAGAACATGATAATCATCACACTCTTTAAAAATTCTGTGAGATTAAAAAAAAAAAGAATTTCTGTGGGGAGATTTCTACCTTTTCTTGGCACTAGGGTCAGATGGAGCTCTCTTTTTTGATGGAGGCCTTACAAAAAAAGCACTCTATGGAATAGCTGATAAAGGTTGTGAGAATGTCTTTACCAGAAGGATAGGGAGATCACAACCTTTAAAAACAATCCTAGATACATGTAGAACACAATAAACAGCAAAGCATAATTTAGCACAAGCACTTTGAATGATCCCATTATCATATAATCTAATCACATCAACAAAAAATAAATTTCTGATGGATTGAGGAGATGAATGTAGAACATAAAACAGAACCATAAATAAAGAAGAAAATATAGGGATAGGTGGTAGAGAAGGCTACAAAAGAAGACAGTATGGAATAAAATATTGATATATTTGGTTGTATAAAAATTCGAAGCTCCTGCTATCCAAAAAGTACTACAAAAGAAAACCTGGGAAAACCATTTCTAATAAAATGACAGATGAAACAAAAATCTTAGTCAAAAACTGCATGAAGGACATAAAAGTTATAAAATAGAATAAAATCGGCAGGTAATCTTGAAAAAAAGTTCAATTGCATCAGTAATCAAAGAAATTCCAACACCACTGATATACCCTTTTTTAATTGAAAAAGAAAAAGAATGATAATATGCAATGTTGTTGGACTCGTATGTAATCTCAAGTGCTAATGATGGGCCACAGTATTCCCTATCAGTTCTTATACTCCCCCAAGTATAGGAGACACTTGGGTTTGAATGAAATTGGCAGCAACTTCTGTTTCTTGATCTCAACTTCTGAAGCTCTTTCTCACCAGGCTGGAGGGAAGGAGAAATACTCTAATACTTTCCTCTTAAGGAATTCTCTTGATTCTTCAATATTCCATCCTCACCATCTTCTATAGGCTGAAGATAGGATAATATCCTGCAAGGAGGTCTTTAGGATGTATCTATTGATGTCACCAGTTTTTATGACCTCAGAAGAAATGAAAACAGAGACTGTCTCCATTTTAACATTTCATTACACAGTTTGAGTGGATTTCTGTTACAACCAAAAAAGCTTTGGCTAAGATGCTTGGATTAACTCCTCAGTTTCTCCAGGGTAGTTTACTCTGATTGGGTACTATTAACAAAAAACTGCTATCTATTAAAATTATCACTCATTTTACAAATATTCATTCATTTCACAAATGTCTACTGAGTTTCAACTACATGTTCAAGGCCTGGGATACAGAGATGAAGACAACAGGGCTCACTGTCTGTGTGGAGGAGCAGGGGATAAGTCCGAGACATTCTCATATGATTGCAATGCAATATGATAGAGCTATAGTACAAGAAAAGATGGAAGTGTCACAAGAACACAGAGATTCTTGCAGTTGCAGATCAATTGAGAATTACAAAGAATTGGGGAAAAAATTTGTTTTCCACCCTGCTGAATTACTCAAACCATCATATTATGCCAGATTGGCATTGTGTTCATTCCACCATTCAAAGTATAAGGAAACTGTAGTATAAGGGAACTGTGGTATAAAGATGCCTTTTAAAATCTTCTGCTATGATGACATGATACTCTATGTAGAAAACCTGAAGGACTCTGCCAAAAAATTGCTAGAACTAATACATGAATTCAGCAAAGTTCCAAGATATAAAATCAATGTAGAGAAATCTGTTGTATTTCTATATACCAATAACAAAGCAGCAGAAAAATCAAGGAATCAACCCCATTGGCAATTGCACCAAAAAGAATAAGATACCTAGGAATAAACCTAACTAAAGAGGTAAAAGATCTGTATTCTAAAAAAATTGTGGATCACTTATGAAAGAAATTGAAGAGGACAGAAAGAAATGGAAAACCATTCCATGCTCATGGATTGGAAGAACATTGTTAAAATGTCTGTACTATCCAAAGCAATCTATACATTTAACACAATCCCTATCAAAATAGCACCAGCATTTTTCACAGAACTAGAACAAACAATCCTAAAATTTATATGCAACCACAAAAGATCCTGAAGAGCCAAAGCAATTCTGAAAAACAAAAACAAAACTGGAGGCATCACGATTCTGGACTTCAAGCTCTATTACAAAGCTGTAGTCATAAGACAATATGCTATTGGCACAAAAACAGACCCTAGATCAGTGAAACAGAATAAAGAACCCAGAAATGGCCCACAACTATATGGTCAACTAATCTTCAACAAAGCAGAAAGAATATCCAATGGAAAAAAGACAGTTCTCTTCAACAAATGGTGTTGGGAAAACTGGACAGCAACATGCAGAAGAATGAAACTGGACTACTTTGTCTCACCATACACAAAAATAAATTCAAAATGGATGAAAGACCTAAATGTGAGACAGGAAACCATCAAAATCCTAGAGAAGAACAGTGGCAGAGGCACAGAGAACAGAGGCAAAGAACCTCTTTGACCTCAGCCCTAGCAACTTCTTACTAGACATATCACTGGAGGCAAGGGAAACAAAAGCAAAAAACTATTGGGACTTCATCAAGATAAAAAGTTTCTGCACAGCAAAGGAAACAATCAACAAAACTAAAAGGTGGCCTATGGAATGGCAGAAGATATTTGAAAATAACATATCTGATAAAGGGTTAGTATCCAAAATCTATGAAGAAATTATCAAACTCAACACCCAAGAAATGAATAATCTAGTTAACAAATGGGCAGAAGACACGAATAGACACTTTTAAAGAAGGCATCCAGATAGCTAATAGACACATGAAAAAATGCTCAACATCACTCGGCATCAGGAAATACAAATCAAAACCACAATGAGATACCACCTCACACAGGTCAGAATGGCTAAAATTAACAACAAATAACAGGTGTTGGCGAGGACGCAGACAAAGGGGAACCCCCTTGCACTGTTTGTGGGAATGCAAACTGGTGTAGCCATTCTGGAGAACAGTATGAAGCTTCCTCAAAAAGTTAAAAATAGAACTACTTTTACGATCCAGCAATTGCACTACTAGGTATTTACACAAAGGATACAAAAATACAGATTTGAAGGGGCACTTGCACCCTGAGTTTATAGCAGCATTATCAACAATAGCCAAACTATGGAGAGAGCCCAAATGTCCATCAACTGATGAATGGATAAAGATGTGATATATATATATATATATATATATATATATATACACACAATGGAATATTACCTGGCCATCAAACAATTGAAATCTTTCCATTTGCAACGATGTGGATGGAGCTAGAGTATATCCTGCTGAGTGAAATAAGTCAGTCAGAGAAAGACAAATACCATATGATCTCACTCATATGTGGAAGTTAAGAAAGGAAACAGATGAACATAGAGGAAGGGGGAAAAGAAAAAAAAGAGAGAAGGAAACAAACCATAAGAGACCCCTAATGATACAGAACAAACTGAGGGATGATGGAGGGACGTGGGTGGGCAATGGGCTAGATGGATGCTGGGTATCAAAGAAGGCCTTGTGATGAGCACTGGGTGTTGTACGTTAAGTGAATTCTACTCCAGAAACCAATATTGCACTGTATGTTCACTAACTAAAATTCAAATTAAAAAAAAGTAAAAAAAAAAAACTGTTCTGCTAGGTTTTGGATTTGAGACTTTAAAGAATAAGATAATAATATGTATTGAAATGTTAATATTTTTCTTAAATCCTTCTCATTTTCTTTTCTTGCTGTGTTTTATGTATCTTGTATGGGTTTTTTTTATTTATTGGAACACTCATTTGTTGGGTAATATTTTACATGTATTATTCTATAAGTATTTTTTTCAAACCATGGTTCCTTGTTTTCCTTTGAAAACTATCACAGCTCTCTGTGAACGTTTCACCAATGGCAGAGAATTTCGAAAACTTGATTTTCCTTGCCCTAAAAGTATGTAAGCCCTCTCTATAGGACACCCAAGACAATTTCACTCAGAGTTTGGGAGGCTGCTCATCCAGTCCAGGTCTTCTCTCCTAGGGGATAGGAGATCTAACTTGCACTTGACAAATACTTTAAAGCATGCACATGTGAACTTAACCTGCATTCCCAAAGGAGACTAGTGTGTTAGTTACACATGTAGGCCTTGGAGTCATATGGACCCAGATTTAAATGTCAGCTCTGTCATTTATAGACCAAGCTTCAGTTTCTTCAAATATAATTGGATGATAATAATAATTACTTTATAGACTATTAACTGAATAAAAATGAGATCATATATCCAGGTCACAGTACCTGTTATATACCACACAGTATATAACATTGTAAATGTTATATAAATGTTAGTAAATACTGTTATCAATATTATTTCTTAAGGAGTATAAATTCAAACTCGCTTTTACTTTGTACTTATAAAAGCTTTGTTGAGAGAAAATATTGAAAATATTGAGGTGTGATTGAGTTTTGTTTATTTCTGCATTGGAGAATGGAGACATTCTCCAATTAAGGTAGACCACAAAGAGCTATATATGAGAACTGAATATTCCTGGCCATCTACAGATCCATTTTTACCAGATTATGCATTGTTTTTATGTCCTTGGCCGACATAGTACAATGTTATGGACTCAACTCTGGCTGTATTCACTACGTCAATGTAGTTCATGAGATAATATACAGAGCTTGTCTAGGGAGTGTGTGGTAATCAATTGGGCCGTTCAGAATAAATATTCACCTTTTTATCCTTCCAAGGCACATGGTAACCTCTTCCCTCTTTCAAGTAATAAGCATGGCCATGTGGCTTGCTCTCGGCAATGAAGTAACGAAATTTGAGTCAAAATGATGTGTGGGGGTTTTTTTGAGAGAAAGATTTAAGAGCTAATGCACAGTTCGTTGAGTTCCCTTCTCCCTGCTTCAGTGATTATGGTGAATGGAGATAAAATCTTCTTTGGCTTGGATGTTTGAGTTACTAATAGAGACTCTAGCCTATATACAATGGATATATAATGTGAGTGAAAAATAAACTTTGTCAGGAGAAGCCACTAGATTTTGTTGATGTTGTTACGACATTATAATATAGCCTCTCCTGATTGATATAGGGATTCACAGGGGAAAAAAAAAAGTACTATTTAGTCTTAGTATAAGGAATAGATCTACTTTGTTTGCACAAATGGTTTGTTTTTATTTTATGGATATTGCCCAAGTATGTAAGTAACATTGTCATATCCTTTCCCTGGCAGATAGAAAGCTTTGAGCCAACCTTATTTGTGAGCCAAGTGTAGCAAAAATAAAAGATCTCTCAGTAGGATTTTACATTCTAATTTCATCTCAGACTTTTCTTGTTCTATCTCATTTTTCTTAAACCTTCTTTTTCTTATCTGCTGATTCAGCATGTTATTTCATGCTGTCATATTGAACACACTTATGTAAAATTACCTAAATCCTTACAGGAAAAAGATAGGGGCATATATATAATTAAATATATACATAAGTATATTGCCTAATGTTTTAGTAAAAAAGATTCAAACGTGATATGCAAGGTGCTTCACCTTATCTTTCATTTTTGCGTTTCCTGAAATGGCCTAACAGTGGCTCAGACGCCACTGTTATTCTGGTGTCTCTCCTGGGGCTCATTGATGACCCTTCAGAAGAACACAGAATTAAGATTCAGGAATCTAAATTCTAGTTTTATTTTGCCACAAACTACATATGTAATCTCCAGCAACCCACTTTCTGCTTGAGTCTCTACTTCCTCATTTGTAAAAGTGAGGGATTTAAAGAAGATTTTAAGTTTATGTTATTTATGTTCAAATTATGTTAATTTATATGAAAAAAGGCATGAGGGGGTAGATTAATCTATCTCTGTTATGTGGGAGAAAAAAACACAAATGTGATTTCCTGGGACTAAATTTGCTATTTTCCATTTAATCATGCATTCCTTCAAGAAATATTTCTTGTAGCCTATGTGAAAGAAAGATACTACAAGGTTACAGAGAAGCAAAGGATACAATTCCTGGCTGTTGCAGTCAATTACAATCAAATAGGCTGATAAAACATATGCAGGTAATACTTGTGAGAAATTCAACATCTATTGCAAAGCTCATATGAGATAAAGAGGCAAAGAGGTTGTATCAGAAATAAAACTTTTAGGAATGAGACAGAGACTGTTTATGGGATAAGGTTGTCAGAGAAGGCTCTCTTATAAACTGATTGGATTTGCAGGGCATGGACAAAGAACGAGGCCAATGTAGTGTCCACAGGGGTGAGGTCGGATAACAAGGCATTTAGATGGGACCTTGAGAAGACCACCCTTGCTGCAGCAAAGGGTTACCTTGGGGAATGTCCTGAGAATATGAAACAGAAAAAGACCAAAGGAGATTAAGATGGAGTGGTTATCCTAGTGTAAACAGATTTTTACTATGTGTCTGTCAGGAAATAATGCATTGAACTCAAATCTTTGAGGATGATTGAAATAATTGGTGGGTAATTATAAGTTCATTTAAATACTATAGTTGCTTAACAAATAATGTGAGTGATGTGGTTTTACCCTTTAAGTCATAAAGTTGCTAATGAGCCCAATTAGTTCAAATTATCATACATTTCATTTCCCCATGGACTGTTGGTAGAAGAGAAAGGTAACATGATAGCCTATGAAAGATGAAAGCAATTATGTCTCTTTTACCCATTGTCATAGAATAATTTTAAAATGTTTGTCAAGGGCTTCAAACCTTTTGTTAACTGACTGTAGTCCTTTGTAATCGAAATAAGAATGAACCAAGTCTACTGCTGTGAAAATGGTGGGGGAAAGAGGAGCCAAGGAGTGCATAGTTACCTGTTACCATAGAGGAATAAAGGGGAATAGTGTTAATGAAAAAAATTCAAAATCTTGAAGTGATGAAATCAAAGTGGTAAAGAATTCACATTTTGGTGAGGTCAGGGTTCTGTGCGATTTATAGGAGATACATATGTTTCTTTCAAAATGTGGGTGGAGGAATCAAATGTAGTGGGGCAAAAACTTTTGCAAGGGCTCATTCTGTTTTCCTCTTCGTGTTAATGTTAAACGGAGGGTGCTGTGGGTCACCCACATCATTTCCTCTTTGTTTGCAGTCATTGTGCCCTAATGGGAAAAATGCTCACAGAAGTCTTCGTGACGCAGTGTCAGTTCCCCGCCCTTTCCCCCAAATCTTTCCATCAGAACATTTACTATAAGTTAGACTTATGTACTGAACAAAGAAACTCACATTTTATGCCATTATTTAAAAAAATAAATTATAGGCTCTCAAACCTCTTCTATGGGTGGGTTCTCACTAACAATATGCCTTAAAATAAGTCCATATTAGATCAAATTTGCAAAATTTGGTTCTGTTTTTAATTAAACCAAACTCTTTCTAAGCGAGTGAGAAATTAATAGTTAAAATGAATGATTAGAATAAGAATTGTCTCTTATAAGGCTGGTAATGCCAAATTCTTTGAACTGGCTACCACGAAGCTCCTACCCTGACTGCTGGGACTAACTGAATCCAAACTTAATCAAATCAATCATACCAAGAAAAAGAACACTACCAAAAGTTTCATTTGCAAGACCACAGGACACTAATAGAATTTATGGAAGGTTTGAATTAGTATCTCAGTAAGACCTGTCCTTTTTAATGACACTTCCTCAGGGAGAAAGCCTGAGTGCTACTACAATGTGATCTAAGAACCAATTTTACTTTTAAAATAATTGGTACCACTGTATTATAGTGGAAAGTGCTTGGGAAAGAACAGAATGGTAAATACAGCAGTGTTCCTCAAACATTAAAGGCATAAGAAATACCTGGAAATCTTTTTCTTTTTTAATTAAAAAAAATTTTTTTATTAACATATAATGTATTATTTGTTTCAGGGGTACAGATCTGTAATTCATCAGTCTTACACGATTCATAGTGCTCACCATAGTACTTAGCCTCCCCAATGTCCATCACCCAGCCACCCCATCCCTCCCACCCCCCTCCACTCCAGCACCCCTCAGTTTATTTCCTGAGATTAAGAGTCTCTTATGGTTTATCTCCCTCTCTGGTTTCATCTTGTTTCATTTTTCCCTCCCTTTCCCTATGAAATACTCAAATTCCTCATATTAGTGAGATCATATGATACTTGTCTTTCTCTGATTGACTTATTTCACTTAGCATAATACCCTCTAGTTCCATCCACATCGTTGCAAATGGTAAGATTTCATTTTTTTTTTTGATGGCTGCACAATATTGCATTGTATATATACATATATACCACATCTTCTTTATCCATTCATCTGTTGATGGACATCTAGGCTCTTTCCATAGTTTGGCAATTGTGGACATTGCTGCTATAAACATTGGGGTGCATGTCCTCCTTCAGATCACTACATTTGTATCTTTGGGGTAAATACCCAGTAGTGCAATTGCTGTGTTGTAGGGTAGCTCTAGTTTCAACTTTTTGAGGAACCTCCATACTGTTTTCCAGAGTGGCTGTACCAGCTTGCGTTCCTACCAACAGTGTAGGAGGGTTCCCCTTTCTCTGCATCCTTGCCAACATCTGTCGTTTCCTAACTTGTTAACTTTAGCCATTCTGACTGGTGTGAGGTGGTATCTCATTGAGGTTTTGATTTGGATTCCCTGACACCAAGTGATGTTGAGCACTTTTTCATGTGTCTGTTGGCCATTTGGATGTCTTCTTTGCAGAAATGTCTGTTCATGTCTTCTGCCCATTTCTTGATAGGATTATTTTGTTCTTTGGGTGTTGAGTTTGATAAGTTCTTTATAGATTTTGGATACTAGCCCTTTATCTGATATGTCATTTGCAAATATCTTCTCCCATTCTGTCGGTTGTCTTTGGTTTTTGTGGACTGTTTCTTTTGCTGTGCAAAAGCTTTTTATCTTGATGAAATCCCAATATTTCATTTTTCCCCTTGCAAAGTGGCTAGTATTTTGGTGAGAATTTTTGCATCCATGTTCATCATGGATATTGGTCTGTAAATCTTTTTACATGGTCTTTGTCTGGTTTTGGGATCAAGGTAATGCTGGCCTCATAAAATGAGTTTGGAAGTTTTCCTTCCATTTCTATCTTTTGGAACAGCTTCAGAAGAAAAGGTATTAATTCTTCTTTAAATGTTTGGTAGAATTCCCCTGGGAAGCCATCTGGCCCTGGGCTCTTGTTGGGAGATTTTTGATGACTGCTTCAATTTCCTTAGTGGTTACACGTCTGTTCAGGTTTTCTATTTCTTCTTGGTTCAGTTTTGGTAGTTTATACTTCTCTAGGAATGCATCCATTTCTTCCAGATTGTCTAATTTGCTGGCATATAGTTGCTCATAATATGTTCTTATAATTGTTTGTATTTCTTTAGTATTGGTTGTGATCTCTCCTCTTTCATTCATATTTTATTTATTTGGGTCCTTTCTCTTTTCTTTTTGATAAGTCTGGCCAGGGGCTTATCTATGCTATTTATTCCTTCAAAGAAAAAGCTCCTAGTTTCGTTGATCAGTTCTACTGTTTTTTGGTTTCTATTTCATTGATTTCTGCTCTGATCTTTATTATTTCTCTTCTCCTGCTGGGTTTAGGCTTTATTTGCTGTTCTTTCTCCAGCTCCTTTAGGTTGGGTTGTGTATTTGAAAATTTTCTTCTTTCTTTTCTTTTTTTTAAGGTTTTATTTATTTATTTGACAGCAAGAGAGAAAGCGAGAAAAGGAACACAAGCACTGGAGTGGGAGAGGGAGAAGGAGGCTCCCTGCCGAGCAGGGAGCCCGGTGCAGGACTCGATCCCAAGGTCCTGGGATCATGACCTGAGCCGAAGGCAGATGCTCAATGACTGAAATGCACCTGAGACTTTTCTTGTTTCTTGAGAAAGGCTTGTATTGCTCTATGCTTTCCTCTTAGGACTGCCTTTGCTGAATCCCAAAGATTTTGAACAGTTGTGTTTTCATTTGCCTTTGTTTCCATGAATTTTTAAAATTCTTCTTTAAATCCTGGTTGACCCATTCATTCTTTAGTAGGATGTTCTTCAGCCTCCACGTATTTGAGTTCTTTCCAACTTTCCTCTAGTGATTGAATTCTAGTTTCAAAGCATTGTGGTCCAAAATATGCAGGGAGTGATCCTAATCTTTTGGTACTGGTTGCAACCTGATTTGTGACCCAGGATGTGATCTATTCTGGAGAATGTTCCATGGACACTAGAGAAGAATGTGTATTCTGTTGCTTTGGGATAGAATGTTCTGAATATATCTGTGAAGTCCATCTGGTTCAGTGTGTCATTTAAAGCCTTTATCTTCCTGTTGATCTGCTTAGATGATCTGTCCATTTCAGTGAGGGGGTGTTAAAGTCCCCTACTGTTATTGTATTATTATAGATGTGTTTGTTTGATTTTGTTATTAATTGGCTTATATAACTGGCTGCTCCCATGTTAGAGGCACAGATATTTAAAATTGTTAGATCTTCTTGTTGGATAGACCCTTTAAGTATGAGGTAGTGTTCGTCCTCATCTCTTATTATAGTCTTTGGTTTAAAATCTAATTTGTCTGATATAAGGATGGCCACCCCAGTTTTCTTTTGATGTCCATTAGCATGGTAAATGGTTTTCCAACCCTTCACTTTAAACCTGGTGGTGTCTTTGGGTCTAAAATGAGTCTCCTACAGACAGCACATTGATAGGTCTTGTTTTTTTATCCAATCTGATATCCTGTGTCTCTTGATTGGGGCACTTAGCCCATTTACATTCAGGGTGACTAATGAAAGATATGAATTTAGTGCCATTGTATTGCCTGCAAGGTGACTGTTACTGTATATCGTCTCTGTTCCTTTCTGGTCTGTGTTATTCTTAGGCTCTTTCTTTGCTTAGCGGACCCCTTTCAATATTCCTTGTAGGGCTGGTTTGGTGTTTGCAAATTCTTTTAGTTTTTGGTTTGTCCTGGAAACTTTTTATCTCTCCTTCTATTTTCAATGACAGACTAGCTGGATATAGTATTCTCGGCTGCATATTTTTCTCATTTAGTGCTCTGAATATATCATGCCAGTCTTTTCTGGCCTGCCAGATCTCTGTGGATAGGTCTGCTGCCAGTCTAATGTTTCTAGCATTGTAGGTTACAGACCTCTTGTCCCGAGCTGCTTTCAGGATTTTCTCTTTGTCTCTGAGATTCCTAAGTTTTACTATTAGATGTCGGGGTGTTGACCTATTTTTATTGATTTTGAGGGGATTCTCTGTGCCTCCTGGATTTTGATGCCTGTTTCCTTCCCCAAATTAGGGAAGTTCTCTGCTATAATTTGCTCCAATATGCCTTCTGCCCCTCTCTCTCTTTCTTCTTCTTCTTGGATCCCAATTATTCTAATGTTGTTTTGCTTTATGGTATCACTTATCTCTCGAATTTTCCCCTCATGATCCAGTAGTTGTTTATCTCTCTTTCTCTCAGCTTCTTTATTTTCCATCATATGGTCTTCTATATCGCTAATTCTCTCTTCTGCCTCTTTTATCCTAGCAGTTAGAGCCTCCATTTTTGATTGCACCTCATTAATAGCCTTTTTGATTTTGACTTGGTTAGATTTTAGTTCTTTTATTTCTCCAGAAAGGGATTCTCTAGTATTTTCTATGCTTTTTTCAAGCCCAGCTAGTATCTCTATAATCATCATTCTGAACTCTAGTTCTGACATCTTATTAATGTCTGTATTGAGTAGGTCCTTGGCAGTTGGTACAGCATCTTGTTCTTTTTGTTGAGGTGATTTTTTTCGTCTTGTCATTTTGTCCAGAGGAGAATAGATGAATGAGAGAACAAAATGCTAAAAAATGCTAAAAGGGTAACCACAACCCCAGAAAAATATACACTAAGCAAATCAGAAGAGACCCATAACCGGGGGGAAATGAAAGGGGGAAAAAAAAAGAATATGATCTGGCTGGTGAAAATAACAGAGCCACACACTAGATTTTGGGAGGCAAGAAACTGCCTACCAAAATTTTAAAGAAAGAAAAACATATATACAAAAATAAGGGTAAATGCGATGAAGGGATGGAATATGAGTGTAAAGATGAAAAGTAAAAAAGATTTTAAAAAAGGAATCGATAATATAAGAAGTTGGTTGAAAAAAAATTAAAAACAAAGAATGTGATCAGGCAGGGGACTAGGACAATGTCATACACTAGATTTAGGGTATATTTTGGTCTGTTAGAAGAGACTGTATCCCAAAATTTAAAGAAAGAAAAACTTATATATATACAAAAAATAAGGTTAAATACAAACCTGGGAATCTTTCTAAAATCCGGTTTTTACTTTATTAGGTCTGGGGCCTAACAATATCACAGGTATTGGTGATGCTACTAGTCTGTGGAATTGTCTTTTGAGTAACAAGGGGATAAATAACACAGACCTGCAACAGTTCCTTTCTAACAATGTGACTTTGAACCTGTGTCTTCAGCTGTAAAATGGACAGTGAACACCAATGTCATAAGGTCACTGGAGGGGTAAGTGAGATTGTGAAGTGCTCAGCAACACTGAACTTAGAAAGGAGGACAGAACAGAGAGCAGAGAACATGGGGAGTAATGCTGGTAAATCATACACAAATTGTGCTATCTTCTCAATCCCATGACATTTTATATGTGTCATTAACTGTGGACTCTTAAAAGTGAATTGCTAATGAGAAGAGTGGATCATTTTCTATGTTCAGTTTCTGAGATTTCTCTTCTGAAAAACTACATTTCCAAATATTAATTTGCTTTAAATGATTGCCCATACAAACCCTACCTCCATAAACTTTACCTGAAAAAAACAAAAAGCCTGCCAAGTAAGACTCGATGAATGGCTCCTTTAAAATTACTGGATAAAGGTTTAAGTCACCAGAGGTTGCATCATTATGGGTTATTATTTGAGAATTGTTTGACTTCCATAATATGAAGTTATTCTCAGAGGAGTATGATTAGAATAGAAACCAGATGTGTTTTTCAGGACTTTACTGAAAAAAAAAAAAAAGATAAACAAGTAGAATATTAATATTAGAATGAGCTAAGGAGGTTTCCAGAAACTTGAAGCATAAGTATCACAGAAAGAGTGTACATGTGTGCATTTATGAGTGAGAAAGAGAAAGAGCAAGAGACAGAAAGAGAGAGGAAAAGAGAATAAAAAATGTGGAGGAGAGGGGCGCCTGGGTGGCTCAGTCGGTTAAACATGTACCTCTGGCTCAGGTCATGGTCCCAGGGTCCTGGAATTCAGCCCCACAACGGGCTCCCAGCTCAGTGGGGAGTCTGCTTCTCTCTCCCCCCTCCACCCCGCTCCTGTGCTCTCTCACTCTCTCTCTCTCTCTCTCAAATAAATAAATAAATAAAATCTTTAAAAAAATATGGAGAAGAAAAATGCAGAGAGAAAGGGGAGGAGGACAAATAGGTTAAGAAACAGCTTCAGAATTTAAAACAGTACCAAAAATTTTGAAATCTCTGTAAGCATGTGGTATCTCCAAGGAAACAGCATAATTTAATTTCACCTGTAAACTAAGAAAGTAAAAAGCAGGACAAGATGTCTCTCAGTCTAAAGGGAATAAGTACTAATGAGATGAGGACCATTGTGGAAAGAAAAAAATATCCCCTTTTAAGCTTAAAATATGACATGATCTGGTTACAATAAAATAATCCAGAATTTTTTTTTATCCTTTATCTTCCTTTTTGAGGGGTAAAAAGAACAATAATGTTTCTGATGTTTTTGAGTTTGCTTCTTGGCTTTATATTTGATTATGTTAGAAATAAAGTATCCTTATTACCATAATATGTCAACATTCTGAGTGGAATAAAATGAAATGGAAGGCATGAAGGGAGGGAAGGGAGGAGTACATCATAAATAATTTCATTACCACTTATGAATTGTCTTTAATTAGCCCTTTAGTTGTACTACGAGCTAGAATTATCCTCTTTTAATTTTATTTATTGAAGGGAAAAATAATAAAATGAATGTTATCCTAATAAAGCATCCTATCTTAGAATAGCTTATTATTTTTTTAAGATTTTATTTCCAAATAATCTCTATCCCCAATGTGGGGCTCGAACCCACAACCCCTAGATCAAGAGTGACACACTCCACCAACTGAGCAAGCCAGGCACCCCAACATATTTTAAAATATAGTAAAACTTCATTCATTTGGAGTCCCTAAATTCAAAATTTGCTAGCATTCAAATTGAGTTTGGATTGAAATTTATCTTTTTGCTTTGCAGAAATTTCCCAGATAGTGCAAATTAGTAAGATAAATCAGTTATCATGGGAAATTTAAAAATATTTGAGAGAAAGCAATTTTCAAATATCTTTCAGTACTTCCATATCCACATTTGCAGAAGCTGATAAGCTATTTCCATATTTGTCTTATGGATAAATTAAACCAGGTAACAGTTTGATTTATTACAAATATAGTACTTGGCATTAATAAACAGTACTGCTTTTAAAATATGCTATAATTTGGATTTTCACTAATTTAGCACCTTTCTAAATTCATGATACAATGTTTCCAACTTTCAAGCTACTTAGGCTAGGAAACCAAAGCTATAGTCATGTGTAGTCAAAAAATTCTATTAGAAAGAAATCAGTCTTGTTTTATTGTTCTTTTGGCACTACCAAATGAATGATATAGTTGTTCTTTTGTCCCCCCAAATTAACCTATTTTCTTGCCATTAGGCAAAATTTTAGTTTTTAACATATTCTTTTTGTTGTGTAATCTACATGCTGATGTGAACTACTCTACTCCAACATTCCTCTATTAGCATTTTTTTCTACAGAAGGAAATATAGACTATAGAAGCAATTTTCTTTTAGGTAAAATAATCAGAGAGGTACTAAGTATTGATTTGTTTTTAAAATGCCAACATTGTTATTAAGAAACTTCTTTCTCAGTGTCACAAGAATTGAATGAACACTGTACCCTAACCTACATTTTGACAAACTTAAAACCCACTTATGGCTGAAATCAAAGAATAAAACTGCTTTTGGCTTTTACAATAACATAGCTTGGGTTCTGATCACTTCATGGGGCCTATGATATTTTGAGGGTCAGAGACATTCATAATTAGAAAAATGAGGGAGGATGGCCCTTAACATTTTCATCAAAATACTTAATACTGCCATGAGAAAAACTTTCCTTTTGCACCAGAGTTCCTTAAAAAGAGATTCTGTTTCTACTTCCACATTTTTGTGGTAATTGATTTGCAAGATGCTTACTGGTTCTCATTTCAAGGGAGTAAGAGGCCCAGACCGCTCCAATCCAGACCGAGTAGAGCTTTGGTTTATACCATTCCCCTTAGCTAGACTTTCCAACTGCCTGATTTTCCCATCCATTGCTCTCGCAGGCTTCCTTAGCTATGCAAAACGGTACTACTATTTATCCTGTTGCAAATGTCAGATATCTGGAATTGAATCTTGACTCCTCCTTGTCTCTCAGATTGAATCCATCATCAAGCTTTGTCTCCAACATTGATCTGCCCACTTCTCCCTTCCAAGTACTAAGCAGGCCCAACCCTGCCTAGCTTCCGAAATCAGAGGAGATCAGGCACTTTCAGAGTGGTATGGCCGAAGACGATCTGCCCACTTCTTTCACTCTCTCCATCCACAATCCTAGTCTAGGTCATCATCACCTCCAACATGGATTACAGCCATAGCCTCCTAACTGGTTTCCTTATTTCAGCTTTTGCCATTCTTTAAACCATTCTTCATGGTTTTAGAATGATCACATGACTCACTGATCATAACCCATTATACCTAGGATCAAATCCAAAAATTCCTGCTGTTGGTATCAAGACCCTACATACATTGGTTTCATAACACCTAATTTTCCCCTTGTTCACTATGCTCCAGTTATTCTGTCACCTTTTAATTTCTAGAACACACTAAACTAATTTTCACCTCAGAGCTTTTGTTTTCCCTGTTACCTTTACCTGGAATGGGCTGCCACTTCTTTCTTCTTCTTTTATTATTTTTTTAAGATTTTATTTATTTATTTATTTATTTGAGAGAAAGAGAGAGCAAGAGAGCACAAGCAGGGGGAGTGGCAGTGGGAGAGAGAGAAGCAGGCGCCTGCTGAGCAGGGAGCCCGATGTGGGGCTCGATCCCAGGACCCTGGGATCATGACCTCAACTGAAGGCAGACACTTAACCAACTGAGCCACACAGGCACCCCTAGGCTACCATTCTGATTTCTTCCTATCCTTCAGATCTCAGCTTAAATGTTACCTTGTCAGAAAAGCCTTCTGTGCCCAGATTCCAACAACCCCTTTCTTCCCTTTTCTATTGTGTTATGTACTACCATAGTAACCTATTTATTTCTTCCTGCAATGTCATCAGAATTCTTTTTATGTGTCCCCTCCTCCATAACTTAAGTTCCGTGAAGTCAGGGACTTTGCTTATCTTCTATTATATTTGCATATTATGTAAATACATAGTAAGTGATGATTTGAAGTAATTAGTTGAGTTAACAGAATAAATAGGATCAAGGATTTTATTGCATCACTGAAAACTCAATATGTAAAATTTCAAAGGAAATATCTGATAATATGATTCTTGGATCCCTCATGCAGACTGAAGATATAAGAAGTAAGGGAGAGAGAGTGGGGAGAGAAGGTAGAGAGAGAGGATTTGTGAGGAGGATTTCTTTTTTTTTTTTATTAACATATATTGCATTATTTGTTTCAGGGGTACAGGTCTGTGATTCATCAGTCTTACACAATTCACAGCGCTCACCATAGCACATACCCTCCCCAATGTCCATCACCCAGCCACCCCATCCCTCCCACCACCCTCCACTCCAGCAACCCTCAGTTTGTTTCCTGAGTTTAAGAGTCTCTTATGGTTTGTGTCCCTCTCTGGTTTCTTCTTGTTTCATTTTTTTCCCTGTCTTCCCCTATGATTGAGGAGGATTTCTTCTCTGTTAGTCCCTTTCCCTACCAAGAAGAGAAGGGGGGGAGGTATATCTCCCTTCATCCCAAATCTAGTGAGAGAGTATTGTTTGAGAAATATTGAGGACCACAGAGGATGTTGGGAACAGAAGATTTTATATGAGAAGAAGAAGACTACAGTTTTATTCAGGGAAAATGGGGGTGTTACTGAGGACTTTTGTGCAGAAAAATAATATGATTACAACTGTGCTTTAGAAAGATTAACCTGAGAGCAATGCATAAAATGGGTTAGAGGTCGGAAGGAGGAGATGCAAGGAGGTGACTTAGAAATAGAGTTGACATGAGAAAAAACAATTACTTGCCTTAGGATGTGAAGGTGATAATTGATAGGAAGAAACAGGTGTGGAAGAAGTTGTGGTGGTAGAATTGATAACTTTTGGAATTGATTAGATGAAGAAGGAGGACTAAGTATGACTAAATTAATATTAAATACCATCGAGAGGAAAATTTGAGTAATATTTAAAGATAGCAAGAATGTTTAGCTTGAAGAGAAGCCTAAGGAGAAGTATTAACCCCCTTTCTCTTATACATGAGTCATTTTGTTAGCTGCAGGTTTATAAGAACTTATAATTTAATGGATACTTGGCTTTTTATGGATGTATCTTCATACTAAAATTGTTGAACTCCATTAACAGTCTTCTCTTTCTTTGCTATCATAATTATCTTTATTCTGCCTCCTTCTGCTGTTTGATTGAAAATTTCCTCTGCTGTTGGGGTGTCTGGGTGGCAAAGTCAGTTGGGTAGCCGACTTTTGGTTTTAGTTCAGGTTGTGATCTCATGGTCAGGATATTGAGCACTCAGCTAGGAGTCTGCTTGAGTTTCTCTCTCCTTCTCCCTCTGTCTCTCCCCCTCCACTCTCGCCATGTGTGTGCACTCTCTCTCTCAAATAAATAAACAAATCTTAAAAAAAAGAAAAATTCATTTGCTGCTAAAAAGTCCTGGTTTTAAAGCTAATGAATTAAAAAATAAAACAATTTTGTTATTAACACATTGACATTTATGAAATATTTTAAAAAATTTTTGCTGCTAGTTTTACCTCATATTTTGCTGCCTTGCTATGTAGACAATGAATGTGGAGCCAAAGAATGACAACTTAAAGCAAAGAATGTAATAACCCTAATTGCACAGGGTCTTTGTTGTTTTTCATGATATTCTCCTAGGGGTGAAGCAAAATTCTCTCCCTACCCATTATAATGCTTTTCAACTGTTAGAGTGGCACTGTGCTGTCAAAACTAGGCACTAATGTATAGCACTGAATCAAGGAGATGGCTTCTTTGTAAAGTCAAGCATTAATTTAAGTGGAGTCAAGCCAATTAAGAGTGAACTGCATAATATAACTTCATTATATAGAAATTTCCAAACTGAAAAAAAAACTAATAACTCTAGAGGTCTTGCTCTAGGTCTAAACTTGCATAGTAATTCAGAAAAGTAAAAATATATTTTGAAGAACTTTAACTTTAGATTAGCATTTCAGAGAATTTTTTATAAATATTAAATAAAACAAACTTTTATAGACAGAGACACAAAAAGTCAAGTTATATTTGTAAACTGAGATATTTATATAGTTGAGTCATAGGCACACCACAGTTTTGAACATATGACTCAGATTCTGTACCTTATATACAATTAGTTTTAAAATGTTAGGGCATTATGCCAAGAATAACCACAAAGTTTACATGACAGGATTTATAGGGATCCAGCCTTGCTCATTTACTTTTGAGATTTTACTCCTGGGTTTGAACCACTGTCTTTGCCCAGGTCCATCAGGTTTGGAGCAGACACACCTATACTTCAACTTCCTATTACACTTAGAATAAACCAAAACTCCTATTACCATGACCTTCAAAGTTCTTTAGGATCTGGCCTCTGCCTACTTTTTCAGTTTCATTTACCTCTCACTATTCTCCCATTGCCCATGGACTTCATATACATTGACCTTCTTTCATTTCTTCGAAGTTCCAGGAAGCTTAAAATTTGCCTCCCCAGACAGGACATTTCTACTTGAAGTAGGTCCCTCTACTCATTTACCCCTATCTCCTTGAATATCTTCTTTGCATCCTAATATCCACCCCCAACTTACACCACAGATTTATGTGTTTATGTTTGTTCCCTCACTGGAATGCATACTCTGTAAGGTCAGAGTATTCTCCTGGAAAATTTCTTCCAGAGTATTCACCATTGTATCTCCAAAACTCTAGGACAACATCCGGTACCAAGTAGCTATTTGATAAATATTTGTTTAGTGAGTAGATCAAGGAAGTAAGTAATATTGGTTGTATGGCATAATCCAAAGTAGGGGCTAAATTTATGGAATGGAAAAAAAATTATGGAAAGGAACTGACAGGAGAAAAGATGAAGATAAATCCATAGTGTGATGCTAGCTGTGGGAACATAATAGAAGTAGGTCTTGGACCATAATCTCAAATATGCAAGAAATAACATATAAATTTATGTTTATAAATCAACCTTGTTTCAAATTTGAGAATGGTACCCCCCAGGACGGTAAAAAACTTAAGCTCCATTGGCCCTGGGTTACTCTCTTCTGCCTCAAGATGGGGTAGGATTTAGAGACAAGGCAAGGCCCTCTGGTTTTTGAGTCATTTGTCTACTCTTGTTTCTTCTGGGCGTTCCCTGACTCTTCTCACACAGTTCCTTCAGGTATGGGCTTCCTGCTGCTTTCAGATTTCTTTTCGAAACAAGGGAAATCTTTGAGGGGTGCTTAGGGCCCCATCTGTTTAGACATGAGGCAATCCTTACTCTCTGGAGCTTTGCTGCTTCTGCTGTGTGCTACAGTGTTTCCAGAAATGTGGGAGCTTGGCTCCCCAAGTAGACTTCTCCATGCTCCTTTCACAGTACTTAGCACAACCCCGTGAGGTGGATTCAGGCTTTATCCAACTCGGGAAGTGTATGTGACATTTTTCCTCCCCCATCTTTCCTTTCAAATTACAAAGTTTGGCTATCTTTTTGAAAATATGAAGAATAGAATAAACAAGATAAATGAACATAATTTAATATTACATAAACTTATTTCTGATGTCACCCTTTTGCTTAACATGCTCTAATGGCTTCTTATTGCTTTTAGGGTGAAGATCAGACTCCCTAACATAGCACAACAGGATCCTGCCTGCCTCTCCCGCCTCTCCATGCACCGCAGTCCTTTTCATTCCCTTTAATAAAACCATACTGGTGTTTCATCATTGAAAAAACATGTTCTCTTTAAATACAGGGTCTTTGTACATTTACAGGTACCTGTTCACCTGCTTAATTCCCACTCACCCTTTAAATTACAGCTTTACTGGCATTACTTCAGGGAAAGTTTCCCTACTGCCACCTGTTGTGGACACTCATAGCACCATGTAACTTTTCTATATAGTACTCTATGATGGTGACTTTCTCTCATAAGATGAAAAATGGGCAGAAGACATGAACAAACATTTTTCCAAAGAAGACATCCAAATGGCCAACAGACACATGAAAAAATGCTCAACATCACTCAGTATCAGGGAAATACAAATCAAAACCACAATGAGATACCACCTCACACCAGTCAGAATGGTTAAAATTAACCAGTCAGGAAATGACAGATATTGGCGAGGATGCAGAAAACAGGGAACCCTCTTATACTGCTGGTGGGAATGCAAGCTGGTACAGCCACTCTGGAAAACAGTATGGAGGTTCCTCCAAAAAACTACCCTATGACCCAGCAATTGCACTAGTAGGTATTTACCCAAAGGATACAAACATAGTGATCCAAAAGGGCACCTGTACCCCAATGTTTATAGCAGCAATGTCCACAATAGCCAAATTATGGAAAGAGCCCAGATGTCCATTGACAGACGAATGGATAAAGAAGATGTGGTACACACACACACACACACACACACACACACACACACACAATGGAATATTACTCAGCCTTCAAAAATGAAATCTTACCATATGCAACGATGTGGATGGAACTAGAGGGTATTATGCTAAGCGAAATAAGTCAATTAGAGAAAGACAATTATTATTTGATGTCACTCATATGTGGACTGTAAGAAGCAAAACAGAGGATCATAGGGGAAGGGAGGGAAAAATAAAATAAGATGAAATCAGAGAGGGAGAAAAATCACAAGAGACTCTTAGCTACAGGAAACAAACTGAGGGTTGCTGGAGTGGAGGTTGTGGGGGGATGGGGTAACAGGGTGATGGGCAGAAAGGAGGGCACATGATGTAATGAGTGCTGGGTGTTGTATGCAACTGATGAATCACTGAGCTCTGCCTCTGAAACTAATAATACATTATATGTTAATTAATTGAATTTAAATAAAATAAAATTAAAAAAAAACAGAGTGTTACCCCATCTAGAGATACCTAAAGTTACTCTTGGTTTCTGGAGAATACTTCTTGAAGTATAAGTATAATAAGGGCATAAGTGAAGTCTTCATTACAGCTGTGGTGCTAGTGAAACAGGTTGTGGGCCTATCTTGAATTAATTATTTTCCATTAGGAAAACGGATAATCAAAAATTAGTTTTACTTATTTATTTATTTATTTTTAATTTTTCTTTAGAAGAGATTTTTTTAATTTATTTGTCAGAGAGTGCGGGAGAGCATGAGCAGGGGGTGGGGCAGAGGGAGAAGCAGGCTCCCCGCTGAGCAAGGAGCAGGAAGTGGGAGTCAGAAGTGGGACTCCGTCCCAGGACTTGGGATCATGACCTGAGCCGAAGGCAGATGCTTAATCAACTGAGCCACTCAGGCGTCCTGATAATCAAAAGATTTAAATATAGTTTCCTTGTTGAAATTAAGCCACTTGTTAATATTATGGGGATTATATTTTCAAATCACAGAGTACAATAGCATCTAATGAACTTAAAGTGAATAGATCACAATTTTGTGCTTTGTTTCCAATTTTACAGTTAACCCTATAGAGCAGGATTTTAAGGAGGCTCTAGCAGTCTTTATCAACAAAGTATCCATTTCTTTTAAGTCTTGAGCATTTAATTATGGAATTTTGACTTTTAATCTATTGATTCCTTAGTTTAAAATCTGTATGGTCAGTGTGGAACAGATGGATTTAGTAGCTCTTGAATATCTTTACATGTGAACTGACTGTTAATAATTTTCACTTCTTTAGAGAGAATATCCAAGTTCTAGGAGTTCTGACACTGCTCCTTATGGTTGCCTGTAGGGCTGTGATTCAGAACACAGTAGCATCATACTTTCTTTCCCTTCTCCTCTTTCTCCTTTTGGAGAAATACATGGTAGAGTATTTTACAGTGACCTGTTCAACAGATGCAATTAGAGAAGGGCCCACCCTCCTCTGCTCTAGTAAACTTAAAAATTTCAAAATCTGGTGCCCAAAGAGTAACTGGGTACATTTAGACTATTCCATGCTCTTGAGTCTGTTCCCCAAAAGCATAGAAATCACATACACTATAATCTGATTGAAAGGACTTAATTTCTTTTTCCTATTTGGTCTACATGCACCACCTGGTGGTAAAATAGTGCATTTCAAGCTGTGTGTGTGTGTGTGTGTGTGTGTGTGTGTGTGTGTGTGTGTGTGTGTTGGGGGTATTAACATGGGAAAGCGAATTTCAAAAAACATTCCTAAATATTGATTTAGATTTATAATGCAATTATTTTGCAGCAAGTATCTAATAAAACACTAGAACATATAATGCCAGAATAGGAAGTAAAGGGGAGGATTAACTCATGTTGGAAACTACAATAGCTTTCTCTTATTTACGTTAACTATAGCTCTTATAATTCCATCCTTAGATAAACATTTATTTATTGTGCTAATATTCTTATTGAGGCAAGAGTCAAACACTGATAACCAGTGTAAAACCATTTTCTTTATTTTTAATTTTCAAGGATTATAATTTTTAAAAGTATACATCCTCTTCCTTATATTAGTAGTTAGTACAAGTCAAAGTCACAGAATTTTAAAACTACAAGGCAGCATAGAATCATTTAGACTAATGCACTAATTTTACAAATGTAGTAGCTGAGACTCAGAAATGCCCAGTGACTTGCCCAAAGTCATACTGGTAATTAGTGGCTCAGCTCAAATAAGAAACTAGGTCTTTTCACTTTCAGTCTAGGAATATAAAATCTAAAAATTATACTCATATACCATGGTGAAATACCTCTGTATGAAAAGATACGCACTTAACTTGGCCACATAGTGCTTTAGAACACTAAGAGGTGAGTTAATTAACACAGGCTAGTTTTGTTCTAAAGTTCTGAGTGCGAAGAAGTAACAGTAGAAATGCACATATCGTAAAGCTATGGAAAA
Organism: Zalophus californianus; assembly: GCF_009762305.2. Lineage (NCBI taxonomy): Eukaryota > Metazoa > Chordata > Mammalia > Carnivora > Otariidae > Zalophus > Zalophus californianus. Next base: position 90,787,899 of record NC_045600.1, read on the forward strand.
GGTTTTCTAACTAGCAGAAGTCCCTTTTATATATGTTCAAAGGAATATTTTTCAGCTTATATACAACTCCGATGTTGTAAAGATGGTGTAAAAAATTCCCTTTCCCCTTTTGACTGCTTCAGAATCAGAGATCTATTTCTACAAAGTAGGTACCCACTGGTAGATTTAGGCATAAACCATGTTCATAGCTCCCTCTCATGACCATTGAATGAATACTATATGAGCCTCCTTTATTCTTGCCGTTGTATTCAACTAACAGCTCACTGGTTAAGTTTTAATTGCTTCCAATGAGGTCAGCAAAGGTATTTATCGAAAAGCCCTGAATAAAAAGGCTCCACACACACACACACACACACACACACAAGCATACACGCGCTCACACAGAGAGAAAATCCTCTTGCCTCTTGATTTATGGAAACAATTATGATTCTGCTGGAGAATTTCTCAGCTGAAAAATAGTTTGTAGCTACAGTAGAGAGGCTCAAGTTGCACAAGGCAGACAACAGACATGGAATGCTTGTGTATCCAGCTGTTATCAACAGAACAAGTAAGTTACTATTATTTGTCTTTAAAAATAATGCTGAATGGTAGTTTACTTCTTTCTCTGGTTTTAGTGCTGAGGGGAAAAGTACAGTTACCAGACTTTTGAGCCATGTAATTATCTGTAGTAATTATGCCTGTAGAACTTACATAAAGATAAGGTTGAAGTTTTCCAGACAATACTGGCATTTAACTTGAGAAATGTGGGTAGTTCAGGAGAAAATAACCGATTAACCACAAACATAAAAGCATACAATAAACAAATCTAGGGAAAGCATTTGTACTTTGTTAACAAGAGATTTCAGGACTTAATTTAAATCAATGGCTCTAAACTGCGAATGTTTCTTACCAAATAGCAACCGGAATAAATGGTTCAGTCATATTCTGGTTTGTCTCTGGTAATGCATAACGTCTATAAATCTACATAGAGGGAGATGAAGATGTTGACATCCTCGGTGAAGGCTGTTTTAAGTGTGCCTTCACAGTACAAACTGCACTGTTGTTATAATACTATTTACCCACTGAGATTTATACACACAATTTTTCATCTTCCCCTCCCCTCCCTTCCCTATTCTGAATCTCTCATTGCAAACAGAAGTCAAGTAGTAAACAGTGTCGCAGCAACTGAGCTTATTACAACCTGTTTTTATAAGGAAACACCAACAGCGAGTTATTTAAGGAGGAATCCTGTATTGTTATCAGGACCTAAAGAGATAAGGATAACAGTTTGGAAAAAGACAACTACTCTTTCTTAAATCAATCTACAATTCACAGATAGGAAGAGGTCAGTGACCTAGGAGCAACAATCAACTCAAGATTTAATTTTCATTATGTTATTCATGAACACCCGGAGCACTACACTATAATGCGCAAATGGATACTGACATGGATCCTGCCAACTTTGCTCTACAGATCATGCTTTCACATTATCTGTCTAGTGGGCACTATAGCTTTAGCTTGCAATGACATGACTCCAGAGCAAATGGCTACAAATGTGAACTGTTCCAGCCCTGAGCGACATACAAGAAGCTATGATTACATGGAAGGAGGGGATATAAGAGTGAGAAGACTCTTCTGCCGAACACAGTGGTATCTGAGGATTGATAAACGAGGCAAAGTCAAAGGAACCCAAGAGATGAAGAACAGTTACAGTAAGTAATGTCCTTCATTTATAGCACTGTGTATAAACCTTAATCTGTGAAAGAATCATTTTTCAAGTGACAGGCTTTCTTGGTTTCCTTTCTCTTTTTTTTGGAAAAAAAATTAACTATCATCTTTTAATTTCTCTAAATGGGGATCATTGAATTATGTTTCCAAAAACATCTACTGCAACACATCAAGTCTACTGATATTAATAGTTGGAACTGATAACCCAAGCCGATTTGAAAATATAATCCCAATGTCCTAAACTCAAAATGCTTATAAGCTAAGCAAAATGTAAATGATATTATTCACACTGAAATGTGACTCACTGTCTTCTAGCAAAATTCATTAGGAACTCTAAAATAGTACTCGGTAAATGCTCATCAAAAGCTACTTATTAGTTTGAGGCACAGAAAATTTATTTCAAAAAGTAATTTGATTTTCTTTAAAATAATATTTCTGTGGTGTGAAATACTCAATCTGTGCTCAAAAATGCATTCAGCAACTTGTGCAATTGTGTACAGTTATAAAATAGAAGGGAACCTGTGGTATCCTCATCTGTTCACATCATAATGAGTTTGTATTAGATTGTTTATTTACCTAACAAAAAAATAGGTTCTTCCTAACATTTTCTTTAAATCTTCTATGCCATAGTTTTATGTTACCTTAAGAGGAATGTAAATGTGAAGGAGGAAATAAAAGTGAGTCGGAAGAGATGTCCCTGATTCTGTTAGTGTACCTTACATTTTCTCCAAAACTCAGTTATTTTTTTTCATGTTAAAATATCAGCAGGGTTGGACTTATTATTTAGCAGTTATGATTAATAAACAATTCCAAGAGTTTTAAATTCAATGGGGTAAAATACTCAACATATGTAGTAAGACTTTAAAATCCCTGAATGAAAATAAATTTTGTTTATATTACTAGCACTTGAACAATATTATTATATCATCTTATAATATTAAGTATGTTAAAGTCAATTGAAAAAGAAGGCATGGGGTTGATGGTGTAAACATTTGCTTCAGTACTTGCAGTACATTTTGCTTGCAGTGAGTACTTGAAACTTCTGTTGCTTGTTTAATGAATGGTTTTTAGGCTTCTTAATTAATGAACCAATAAGTGGGAATTTGGGGGATTATGTTTCCAATATGTAAATAAGAGGATCTTCTTTGTAACTATAATTGATATAGAATGCTAAGGCCATCTTAATGGATTATTAACAACTATAGATTAATTATTACTGTTATTAATAAAATTATCATGTTAGTCTTAGAATATTGCTCTGATTATACTAAAGTTTAGGTAAAGAAATAACTCTTTGGAGGAAGGTTTTGTGGATAATCACTCCTATGTGAGCAACAGAATTTGGATTATAATCAATTTTTTAAAAATTATTGAGATTTATCATGGATAATGGAATCTGGTAGAGGAGACAGAGTCCAGGTGGAAGTTAAGACACATAGGTCTAATATCTGTCTGTGAATAATTCTGGAACAATTTTTAATTCTTTCCAATTCTCGGTTTTTTCATCTCCAAGATGTGGGATATGTACAGATGATCTCCAATATACCTTCTAGTTCTTACAGTCTATTCTATTCTAATCCATAGAATATATCACATAAGTGTGAACAAATCTAAGTACTCATTATATAATACCACATACTTTGAATGAGATAGGTGAATATTATCTCAAGGATAAATGAACTGTCAGAGCTAATTTGAAATTGTAGCCGTATGGTCATCAGACCTAAGCACTGTAGAATTCTTCTGTATGCCAACTAATTCCTTTTGAATGCTTTTGTCAAATAATAAAAAGTGAAAAATTAGATGTAAAATCCAGTGAAAATGAACAGTATGTATAATAATTTGGGATGGAAAATACAATTGGGACACATTCACGTATGTGTTTTATTTTGTGTTAAAATTTCTTGAAACCATGAAACTCAGGTGTTTGTAAGTGTACACAAGATGCCAAACTTATTTTATAGTTGAAACACAATTTAGCATTAACCTTGAGTAACCATAAAGCCAATTTGGTACACCATTCCTCCTCTACTGTAATTCTACAGTAAAAGTGAAAGGGAGAGAGAGAGAGAAAGAAAGAAATTCATTCTATATCATTAATCAGAATGTCACAATACCAATGTACTTCAAGACAGGATATATATTATATAAATAGTTTTCACTTCTATAAGGTTTTCATAGGCTGTATATATAAGTATACTTTCTTGATGTGGTGAATTCTCCTGGAAAGAGAAACTTTCAATGGGATGCTTTAAGTAAACCCTAAAACCCTTGTCAGGGTGTGTTGCTATCCTATTGAGGAAGGAGCCAGTCAAGCTTCATCATAGTTAAAAAGAAGCTAATTCACAGTTCTCTATTAGGAAATCCTAAAATAAAAAGGAAATGCTTCATTGAAAAATAAATGGAGAATAACTTCTTAGAAGAGAATTCTGGTAGTCATTTCCTATTATCTATGGGGCAGCCTTACTGATTTTAAGTGTGAATGCCCCATACATAAAATGTGCAAACTGACACATGTGAAGTTGAAGCTACTATATCCAGGTACAAAGAAAGTGCTCAACCAAATTTGTTTAAGAAGTCAAAGAAGAACAAAAAACTTGAAATTATAAATATGAAAACTATTTACATTCCTCAATCATTAATTGAATGAATGAACAAAAGATATTTCCTTCCTATTTTTAAAATGAGAGTAAAAGGTTATTGGACTGTCTACTAGAGTGAAATGCAGCAGAGTTCAGGAAGTCTGACAGATCAGAATCAAACTCTGCATTTCATTTTCAGTATTCTGATGCCTTAAATGTGTTCAGTGGTTGTTGAACACCTTTCTTTGGAGGTCTTTTAAGATGGTATAGATTTAAATATCTTAGATCATAAAATTTTGCATGAAAAGTTAGATGTTAGCTTGTGTGAAACATAGTTTTCTCTGCATTACCAGGAGAAGGTCCCCACTCCATTCTTACGGCTTTGCTTTGAATGAAGGGGAAAGTTACCTGATGAAATGAATAGGTTTTGAAGGACTGCTTACTTACTAACGGAAGGATAACTTCTTCATAAAAATGTGACTTATAAGACATTGCTAAGATAATGGACTGGAGTGAGTAGAAGAGGTAAAAAATCTGTATATATAATTCTGTTTCCAGAAACTTGGGCTGGGGTAGACAGATGGAGGGCCTAGAGGAAGAGAAGGGGAGTGGCAGGGAGGTGGATATGATAGCTCATGTCTCATATCATTAGGGAATTAAAAAATTACTTAAGCTATCCTGAGTTGTGAGGACCTCACTTCAGTCTTTTTTTTAATATTAATTCTAAATTAATTTTATTTTATTGTGTTAGTCACCATACATTACATCATTAGTTTTCACTTCAGTCTTAATTATGGTGAAATATTTTATATTGAGATTAGAATGAGTAAATTGCAGAAAAAGCACACCAAGGAACCCAACAAAAATAAGACTTGTACTAATAGACATGTAAGACCCGACTATGTAAATGTAGGAATTCACGAGAGGCCAGGAGATGCTGGACCACATTACTGACACTGAGGGAAGAGAAGCTGTTACTGAAGAACTGGTCCTCAGATTACATACTACTCTCACCCGGGAGGCAAGAAAGCCTGTCCTGTCTGGTGGCTCCACATTTGGCCTTATAGTAGGTTTGCAAGTGACAAAACCAGAACGTAACCTGAACTAATAATAAGGGCAATAAAATCCTAACATGCCCTTCTAAAGTGAAATAAGTATTCATGTTCTCTGCAGAAGGAGAGCATTAATAACATCTTAAAGGGATTGGTAATGGATGGTCAACACTTCCACTGTTGTTGTCAGAGCTCTGCCCTTGGGGAAGGGCGAGAGGGTTAATTTAGATAACTTTTGGACCAGGCACTCCATCAACAGACAGAGTCAATCACTCCACACCTGACAGAAATAACACTGCTGTTTAAGCTGGGAATTGAGGTGCCAAGTGAGAGATGGCAGCAGTGCACTGGGCAACTGACATCTGCCCTGAAAGACAGATGTGGAACAAAGAACTCAGTCCCTTGAGACGATTTTCTTGCTTTTGGGATCCAATTACTAAAAAATTTTGCTCTTCCCAACCATGGTTAATAGCACCCATTTCTTTTAAGAAGAAATCCTTAATTGTGATAAGCCACTGACTCAAGCAAAAGCATGCCTCACTTATTAGAATTAAGCATTGTAAGGTCCATAGCAAGAAAAGGGTTAGCCATTCTGAAAACTAGCCAATGATTTGGCAATATTCTTTTTTGGATTGTTAGACTGTGACGGGATATGGCCTAACAATTGGCAAAAAGCAAATAAACACAGTGTTGTGGGATTTGACTTTGGCCACAAAATCTTCAGCAACCCAAATGTCAACAATTCTTTGGATAAGATCCTACTCAGCAATAATCTCTGCTAGTAGCTAGTAAATATACATACCACCTCTAAATATGGAGATGGTAAACTTGCTTATGCTCCAAACAGTTCTGAGCAAGTTACATAAAAGAATAATAATTCACATTATCCAAACAAAAATAAGAAAATCAGGGCAACCCCACCTTAAAAAAAGAGACAATGAGAAACATATCTATGGAATTGAACCAAAATCCTAGCATTACTGACAAAATGCAATCCTGTAGAACTGGTGACCTACATTCCCTTAAGTAAGTTGTCAAGGCTTTAAATTATGGAAGATGGATAAATTGCTGGGGAGCAGATTTGGAAATATTACCTATTCTTTGAGAATTCTAATAATAAAGATTATTTTTCATTGTATAGTTTTCCTCTTTTTTTTTTTTTTTTTTGGCTAATACAAGTGTCTGGCACTTACAAAGTACACATAATTTATTGCCACAGGTGCATCTCTTATTTATTTTGTAAATCCTCATCTGAACTGACCATGACTTTCTTTTCTATACCAACCCAGAGCATCTGAACATGTATTTTCCCTTTTGACTCAGCTGTATTAGAACTCTTTAGCCTACAGTTTTAGAGCATTCAGAGACCCAAGTGAATTGGAGAGAATGCAAGAAGCCAGCTTTCAGTCAGCCAGGTTCCCTTTTCCAGGTTTTCCTATTACTCAGCCTTGGCTAAATATTGTATCAGCTAGGGAACTTTAAAAAAAATACTGATGCCTGGTCCCACCCACAAAGACTCTCATTAAATTGATATGAGGTGCAGCCTGGGCACCAGGAATTTAAAAATTTCCTCAGATAATTCTGAAATGCTGCCCAGACTGAGAACCACTGGATCACATTAGAGGATCACATTAGATTATTGGGAAACCACAGTCCAATTAAATCAGAATCCTGAGAAGGTGGGGAAGACTCAGGCATCAGTGTTCGTTAATGCTTTCTAGTGATTTTACTGTGCAGAAATGTTAAAAACCATTATTTAATGGGACCAAGGGCTCTATTTCAGCTTGGATCCCCTCATGTTCCAGGAATGTTTTCGAGCCCTTAGATGGCTCCATAGTTAACTTATACCCTGGAGGATTTCGAAATGGGTTTATCAGGAATGACTCTCTGAATTATGCATTGAGGAAGTTCTTCTGGGTCCAGTTGACCTCTCTTGACAAATCTCAGTGGCTCCAACATTTGGAGAACTGGCCTGGAAAGGCATGTGATGACAGCTCTGTAGCTACTATGTAAGGAGGCTTCTTTGGCAAATGAGTTCATTGCAAGGAAGAATAGGTCCTGTGCCACAGTCTCACAATGTCAGGCAGGTCTGAATCTCTTCTGACACTTTCAAGTGGTGCTACAGTAAGGGACTTGGAGTACAGACATCAATGCCAGCTTACTTCACATTTAAATGAGCCACTTATGACTATGAACCCAGATGCCCCCAAATTAGTGTCTCATCTCCTATGGCCACCCCCACAGAGTTCACAAGGCAGTGATTTAAAGAGACAACCTCAAGTCTGAAAACCCGGGGAGGCGGGAACCACAAGCCTAGAGGGTCTATCCAGATTACTGAAAAGGATATGAAGCTAGAGGTTGGTTTTCTTTGTAAATTTGGGATTAAAGCAAAGCTTTCTTTCTTTTCTAAGGATCCCTGCTTTCTTTCTCTGTATCAAAAACTTTTGGTAGTACAGTAACTTCTTTTGCATCACTACTGGATTACAATACTTTTCTGTATTTTAATTTCACATATGGCACACAGAAGAAAAGGCAAGAATTGTGCCTTCCTTTTCTGAACCATATCCAATCTTTCTTTAAAAAAAAAACACTTTATTGAGGTTTGTTGACATACAAAAATCTGTACTTAATGTATACAAATTGACCAATTTCTACATCTATGAAACTACCACCACAACCTACGCTATAAACATATCCATCAGTTCCAAAAGTTCCCTCCTGCCTTGTAATTTATTATTATTATTTTGTGATAAGAACACTTAACATAAGATCCATCCTTTCAGCAAATATTTAAATATACCATACAACAGTATAAACTATAGGCCCTACACTGCACAGTATATCTCTAGGACATATTCACCTTGCATAGTTGAAACTTAGTACCCTTTGACTAATACCTCCCTATTTCTCCCTCCCCCACCCAACCCCTGGTAACCACCATTCTAGTCTCTGCTTCTATGAGTTTGACTATTTTAGATTCCTCCTATAAGTGGCATCATGTAGTATTTGTCCATCTGTGTCTGGCTTATTTCACTTAGCATAACGCACTCCAGGTTCATATCCAGTCTTTCTACACATGAAATAGGTTGGAAAATGAAAATCCTCTGCCTTTCACATGGTTCAGAAATCCAAATTAAAAGAGTCGCTGAATACTTAACTGTTTCTTGACCAAGATTCATACCTACTACATTTGAGATTATATCTGCACCTTACTTAGGTAGAGAAGCCATACCTAATTTGCTAGCAAAGCAAATTTACCTATTTACCTTAGGTGCGCAAAAGGGTTCTTGTAGTATATATAAAGACAAAGGGATTAGGGTGCGGAAGCAGAGAAAAGAATGATCTAATATCCATGTCCAGGTAAAATTTGTCATTTAGGCAGATAATATCATTCTCAGAGGGAAAACATCTGATATATATTGGGGGAGAACTACCTCTAGAGATTCTCTGTTCCAGGCAATTTCCCTGCAGAAGAATGAAATCACTTCTACTAGAGTGAGCCTGAGTATTTGCTAGGGCATTAGCTAGTGTCCTTCTGAGAATAAATAGGATGGCAACATCTTTGTAAATAGGTGAAGAAATAGGCAAGAGAGGAAAGGAAAAAAAGGACTTTATATAAAAATAAATGGATTTTGCTTTATATTTGTTTTAAAGATTTTATTTTTAAGTCATCTCTACACCCAATTTGGGGCTCCAACTCACAACCCTGAGATCAAGAGTAGCACTCTCCACCCCAGATTTTGCATTTTAAGTTTAAGGTGGATGTATTTTTAAAATTTTTTTCTCTTTAAATTTTTTAATTGTTATGTTAATCAGCATACATTACATCATTAGTTTTTGATGTAGTGTTCCATGATTCATTGTTTGTCCATAACACCCAGTGTTCCATGCAGAACGTGCCCTCTTTAATACCCATCACCAGGCTAACCCATCCCCCCACCCCCTCCCCTCTAGAACCCTCAGTTTGTTTTTCAGAGTCCATCGTCTCTTATGGTTCATCTCCCACTCCGATTTACCCCCCTTCATTCTTCCCCTCCTGCTATCTTCTTTTTTTTTTTTTTTAACATATATTGCATTATTTGGTTCCAGAGGTACAGATCTGTGATTCAACAGTCTTGCACAATTCACAGCACTCACCATAGCAATACTCTCCCCAATGTCTATCACCCAGCCACCCCATCCCTCCCACCCCCCACCACTCCAGCAACCCTCAGTTTGTTTCCGGAGATGAAGAATTCCTCGTATCAGTGAGGTCATATGATACATGTCTTTCTCTGATTGACTTATTTCACTCAGCATAATACCCTCCAGTTCTATCCACGTCGTTGTAAATGGCAAGATCTCATTCCTTTTTTTTTTTAATTTTTTTATTATTATGTTAATCACCATATATTACATAATTTGTTTTGGTGTACTGTTCCATGATTCATTGTTTGTTCATAACACCCAGTGCTCCATGCAGAACGTGCCCTCCTCAATACCCATCACCAGGCTAACCCATCCCCCCACCCTCCTCCCCTCCAGAAACCTCAGTTTGTTTTTCAGAGTCCATCATCTCTCCTGGTTCGTCTCCCCCTCTGACTTACTCCCCTTCATTCTTCCTCTCCTGCTATCTTCTTCTTTTTCTTTTTTCTTAAAATATGTTGCGTTATTTGTTTCAGATCTGTGATTCAACAGTCTTACACAATTCACAGCGCTCACCGTAGCACATATCTTCCCCAATGTCTGTCACCCAGCCACCCCATCCCTCCCACCCCCGACCACTCCAGCAACCCTCAGTTTGTTCCTGAGATTAAGAATTCCTCATATCAGTGAGGTCATATGATACATGTCTTTCTCTGATTGACTTATTTCACTCAGCATAACACCCTCCAGTTCCATCCACGTCGTTGCAAATGGCAAGATCTCATTCCTTTTGATGGCTGCATAATATTCCATTGTGTATATATACCACCTCTGCTTTATCCATTCATCTGTCGATGGACATCTTGGCTCTTTCCACAGTTTGGCTATTGTGGACATTGCTGCTATAAACATTGGGGTGCACGTACCCCTTCGGGTCCCTACATTTGTATCTTTGGGGTAAATACCCAGTAGTGCAATTGCTGGATCGAATGGTAGCTCTAATTTCAACTGTTTGAGGAACCTCCATACTGTTTTCCAGAGTGGTTGCACCAGCTTGCATTCCCACCAGGACGGTTCCCCTTTCTCCACATCCCCGCCAACATCTGTCGTTCCCTGACTTGTTAATTTTAGCCATTCTGATGGGTGTGAGGTGGTATCTCATTGAGGTTTTGATTTGGATTTCCCTGATGCCGAGCGATGTTGAGCACTTATTCATGTGTCTGTTGGCCGTTTGGATGTCTTCTTTGGAAAAATGTCTGTTCATGTCTTCTGCCCATTTCATGATTGGATCATTTGTTCTTTGGGTGTTGAGTTTGAAAAGTTCTTTATAGATTTTGGATACTAGCCCTTTATCTGATAGGTCATTTGCAAATATCTTCTCCCATTCTGTCGGTTGTCTTTTGGTTTTGTGGACTGTTTCTTTTGCTGTGCAAAAGCTTTTTATCTTGATGAAGTCCCAATAGTTCATTTTTGCCCTTGCTTCCCTTGCCTTTGGCGATGTTTCTAGGCAGAAGTTGCTGCGGCTGTGGTTGAAGAGGTTGCTGCCTGTGTTCTTCTTTAGGATTTTGATGGACTCCTGTCTCACGCTTAGGTTTTTCAACCATTTGGAGTCTTTTTTTGTGTGTGGTGTAAGGAAACGGTCCAGTTTCATTCTTCTGCATGTGGCTGTCCAATTTTCCCAACACCATTTGTTGAAGAGACTGTCTTTTTCCATTGGACATTCTTTCCTGTTTTGTCACAGATGAGTTGACCATAGAGTTGAGGGTCCATTTCTGGGCTCTCGATTCTGTTCCATAGATCTATGTGTCTGTTTTTGTGGCAGTACCATACTGTCTTGATGATGACAGCTTTGTAATAGAGCTGGAAGTCCGGAATTGTGATGCTGCCAGCTTTGCTTTTCCTTTACAACATTCCTCTGGCTATTCGGGGTCTTTTCTGGTTCCATACAAATTTTAGGATTATTTGTTCCATTTCTTGGAAAAAAGTGGATGGTATTTTGATGGGAATTGCACTGAATGTGTAGATTGCTCTAGGTAGCATTGACATCTTCACAATATCTGTTCTTCCAATCCATGAGCATGGAAGGTTTTCCATTTCTTTGTGTCTTCCTCAATTTCTTTCATGAGTATTTTATAGTTTTCTGAGTATAGATCCTTTGCCTCTTTGGTTAGATTTATTCCTAGGTATCTTATGGTTTTGGGTGCAATTGTAAATGGGATCGACTCCTTAATTTCTCTCTCTTCTATCTTGTTGTTGGTGTATAGGAATGCCACTGATTTCTGTGCATTGATTTTATATCCTGCCACTTTACTGAATTCCTGTATGAATTCTAGCAGTTTTGGGGTGGAGTCTTTTGGGTTTTCCACATAAAGTATCATATCATCTGCAAAAAGTGAGAGTTTGACTTCTTCTTTGTGGTTTTGGATGCCTTTGATTTCTTTTTGTTGTCTGATTGCTGTGGCTAGGACTTCTAATACTATGTTGAATAGCAGTGGTGAGAGTGGACATCCCTGCCACGTTCCTGACCTTAGGGGGAAAGCTCTCAGTTTTTCCCCATTGAGGATGATATTCGCTGTAGGTTTTTCATAGAAGGCTTTTATGATATTGAGGTATGTACCCTCTATGCCTATACTCTGTAGAGTTTTGATCAAGAAAGGATGCTGTACTTTGTCAAATGCTTTTTCTGCATCTATTGAGAGGATCATATGATTCTTGTTCTTTCTTTTGTTAATGTATTGTATCACGTTGATTGATTGTTGTATGTTAAACCAACCTTGCAGCCCAGGGATAAATCCCACTTGGTCGTGGTGAATAATCCTTTTAACGTCCTGTTAGATCCTATTGGCTAGTATTTTGGTGAGAATTTTTGCATCCATGTTCATCAAGGATATTGGTCTGTTATCCTTCTTTTTGATGGGGTCTTTGTTTGGTTTGGGGATCAAGGTAATGGTGGCCTCATAAAACGAGTTTGGAAGTTTTCCTTCCATTTCTATTTTTTGGAACAGTTTCAGAAGAATAGGTATTAATTCTTCTTTAAATGTTTGGTAGAATTCCCCTGGGAAGCCATCTGGCCCTGGGCTTTTGTTTGTTGGGAGATTTTTGATGACTGCTTCAATTTCCTTAGTGGTTATAGGTCTGTTCAGGTTTTCTATTTCTTCCTGGTTCAGTTTTGGTAGTTGATACATCTCTAGGAATGCACCCATTTCTTCCAGGTTATCTAATTTGCTGGCATAGAGTTGCTCATAATATGTTCTTATAATTGTTTGTATTTCTTTGGTGTTGGTTGTTATCTCTCCTCTTCATGATTTTGTTGATTTGGGTCATTTCTCTTTTCTTTTTGATAAGTCTGGCCAGGGGTTTATCAATCTTGTTAATTCTTTCAAAGAACCACCTCCTAGTTTTGTTGATCTCTTCTACTGTTCTTTTGGTTTCTATTTCATTGATTTCTGCTCTGATCTTCATTATTTCTCTTCTCCTGCTGGGTTTAGGCTTTATTTGCTGTTTTTTTCTCTAGCTCCTTTAGAGTAGGGTTAGGTTGTGTATTTGAGACCTTTCTTGTTTTTGAGAAAGGCTTGTATTGCTATATATACTTTCCTCTTAGTACTGCCTTTGCTGCATCCCAAAGATTTTGGACAGTTGTGTTTTCATTTCATTGGTTTCCATGAATTTTTTTAATTCTTCCTTAATTTCCTGGTTGACCCATTCATTCTTTAGTAGGAGGCTCTTCAGCCTCCATGTATTTGGGTTCTTTATGACTTTCCTCTTGTGATTGAGTTCTAGTTTCAAAGCACCGTGGTCTGAAAATATGCAGGGAATAATCCCAATCTTTTGGTACCATTGAGACCTGATTTGTGACCTAGGAGGTGATCAATTCTGGAGAATGTTCCATGGGCACTAGAGAAGAATGTGTATTCCATTGCTTTGGGAGGGAATGTTCTGAATATGTCTGTGAAGTCCACTTGGTCCACTGTGTCATTTAAAGTCTTTATTTCCTTATTGATCTTTTGCTTAGATGATCTGTCCATTTCAGTCAGGGGGGTGTTAAAGTCCCCCACTGTTATTGTACTGTTGTCAACGTGTTTCTTTCCTTTTGTTATTGCCTTATATAATTGGCTGCTCCCATGTTAGGGGCATAGATATTTACAACTGTTAGATCATCTTGTTGGATAGACCCTTTAAGTAGGAGATAGTGTCCTTCCTCATCTCTTATTACAGTCTTTGTTTTAAAATCTAACTTGTCTGATATAAGGATTGCCACCCCAGTTTTCTTTTGGTGTCCATTAGCATGGTAAATGGTTTTCCACCCCCTCACTTTCAATCTGGGAGTGTCTTTGGGTCTAAAATGAGTCTCTTGCAGACAGCATATCGATGGGTCTTGTTTTTTAATCCAATCTGATAGCCTGTGTCTTTTGATTGGGGCATTTAGCCCGTTTACATTCAGGGTAATTATTGAAAGATAGGAATTTAGTGCCATTGTATTGCCTGGAAGGTGACTGTGACTGTATATTGTTTGTGTTCCTTTCTGGTCTATGCTGCTTTTAGGCTCTCTCTTTTATTAGAGGACCCCTTTCAATATTTCTTTTAGGGCTGGTTTTGTGTTTGCAAATTCCTTTAGTTTTTGTTTGTCCTGGAAGCTTTTTATCTCTCCTTCTATTTTCAATGACAGCCTAGCTGGGTATAGTATTCTTGGCTGCATATTTTTTCACTGAGTGCTCTGAAGATATCATACCAGTCCTTTCTGCCCGCCAGGTCTCTGTGGATAGGTCTGCTGCCAGTCTAATGTTTCTAGCATTGTAGGTTACAGACCTCTTGTCCCGTTTGTCTCTGAGACTCGTAAGTTTTACTATTAGATGTCAGGTTGTTGACCTATTTTTATTGATTTTGAGAGGGGGTTCTCCTTGCCTCCTGGATTTTGATGCCTGTTTCCTTCCCCACATTAGGGAAGTTCTCTGCTATAATTTGCTCCAATACACCTTCTGCCCCTCTCTCTCTTTCTTCTTCTTCTGGGATTCCAATTATTCTAATGTTGTTTCGTCTTATGGTATTGCTTATCTCTCGAATTCTGCCCTCGTGATCCAGTAGTTGTTTATCTCTCTTTTTCTCAGCTTCTTTATTTTCCATCATTTGGTCTTCTATATTGCTGATTCTCTCTTCTGCGTCATTTATCCTAGCAGTTAGCACCCCCATTTTTGAGCACCTCATTAATAGCCTTTTTGATTTTGATTTGGTTAGATTTTAGTTCTTTTATTTCTCCAGAAAGGCTAATAACTTCCATGCTTTTTTCAAGCCCAGCTAGTATCTTTAAAATCATGATTCTGAACTCTAGGTCCGACATCATACTAATGTCTGTATTGAGTAGGTCCCTGGCAGATAGTACTACCTCTTGTTCTTTTTGTTGAGGTGATTTTTTCCATCTTGTCATTTTGTCCAGAGGAGAATAGATGAATGAGAGAACAAAATGCTAACAGGGTAACAACGTCCCCAGAAAATATATTCTAAACAAATCAGAAAAGACCTGAAATCAGGGGAAAAGAAAGGGAAAGAAAGATAAAAGAAAGAGAAAAAAAAAAGAAAAAGAAAAAGATAAAAACAAACAAAAACACAACAACAACAAAAAAAAAACAGAATATGATCAAATATGATCAGGCTGGTCCATAGATCAGTGCCACACACAAGATTTTCAGTGTATTTTGGTCTGTTAGAAGAAAGTGCCTCCCAAAATTTTAAAGAAAGAAAGATATATATGTACAAAATAAGGGTTGATACGATGAAGGGATGGAATATGATTGTAAAGATGAAAATTATAAAAGATTTTATAAAAGGAATTGATAAGATAAGAAGCTGTTTGAAAAAAGAAAGAGGAGGATTTAAGGAAAAAAAAGGGGGGGAGAGAATGTGATCAGGCAGGAGACTAGAACAAAGCCATACACTAGTGATTTAGGGTATGTTTTGATCTGTTAGAAGAAACTGTATCTCAAAATTTTAAAGAGAGAACAACATATATATATATATATATGCCAAAAATAAGGGTAACTACTATGAAGGGATAGAATATGACTCTAAAAATGAAAAATAAAAATGTTTTTTTAAAAAAGGGATTGATAAGATGTTGGTTGAAAAAGGGAAAAAGAAAAATTAAAAAAAAATTAACTCTGAAAGACTTAAAGAATCATGGTAAAAAAGCCATGAATTCTATGTGCAGTACTCCCCTAGTGCTGGAGTTCTGCTGTTCTCATTGATCGGTAAACTTGGTCTTGGTTGGCTGTTCATGCTGATCTTCTGGGGGAGGGGCCTGTTGCCGTGGTTCCCTAATGTCTTTGCCGGAGGCGGAATTGCCCCGCCCTTGCCGATTCTGGCTAAGTAATCTGCTCAGTTTTGCTCTTGGGAGCTTTTGTTCCCTGCAAGCTTTTGGTACAGCTTTGGAGGATGAGTGTGAAAATGGCGGCCTCCCAATCTCCGTCCTGGAGGAGCCGCTCCTCAGTGCGCCCCCAGAGAAAAGCAGTCAGTCACTCCCGTCTCCCGGGTCTCCGGCCACACTCTGTGCTCACCCGGCCTGTGACTGAGCGTTTCTATCTCTGCCACCCGACCCCGTGTGGAGTCTCCAAACCCAGCAGATCCCTGCGGTGTGCTCCCGCGCTGCTCCTCCCAGGGGAGGAAGGGGAGTCTCCCTGGATCTGCCCCTTGTTGGGTCCCTGCTGGAGGAGCAGTGGCCCGACTGGGCCGTGGATCACAATTTATGGCAACCCCAAGCTGAGAGCCTGCACCTCGGCTCCGTCTCTGCAGCTGGCTTCCTTGCTCCGATACCTGGGAGCCCTGCTGCACTCAGACACCCCCGGTCTTTCTGTGACCCCGAGGGTCCTGAGACCACACGGTCCCGCAAGTGTTCCACCCCCAGCTTAGCCACTGGAGTGACATCCCTCAGCAGAGCCGACTTCTAAAAGTTCTGATTTTGTGCTCCGCGGCTCTATCACTTGCCAGAAGTGGCCGACGGAGGCCCCCTCCCCGCTGTCTATCCTCCTGAATATCGCCTTGGATTCGCTTCTCCGCACGTCCTACCTTCCAGAAAGTGGTCGCTTTTCTGTTCAGAGAGTTGTTGTTATTCTTTTCTTCGATCTCCTGTTGAGTTCGTAGGTGTTCAGAATGGTTTGATCCCTATCCAGCTGAATTCCTGAGACCAGACGAAATCCAGGTCTCCTACTCCTCTCCCATCTTGCTCCCATCAGTTAGGGTGGATTTAAACACAAAGGATCCTCATAAAAAAGGGCTCTATTAACTTTTTTGATGCACTTAAAGAATAAGGGCAATGGAATGTAATAGACTGATAATAGTGGGAGAACTTCTGAGATCAAAACAAAACCAAACTAAATAGTGTAGAGAGAGGTTGAAATAAAAATAGATTATTGCAGATGATACTGCAATAGGAGGTTTGAATCTATTAGTTAAATTTGTACCTAAAATTGCAATAATCTTTGTTTATTTATCAGGACTATATGCAAACTGAGTTTATTTTTTATGGTTTATATGAGACAGGGCAAATGAGGTATATTTCAATATGCTCAAATACCACACTTACGTTAAAATTATCATGTAATACTTTCCATTTATCTGCCTATTTGAACTTTAGATGTAGTTGTAGATAATATTGAGAAAATGCTTTTGGAACAAATTCAGAATCAACTCAGCATGTAGATTTTTCTTAAGGCAGCAATTCCAAACTTTTGTTTCTTAGGACACTAGTGTCCCTTGAGATATTAATGGTGTTTCCTGCGGCACAGTTCCTGTGGCTAATTGGGAAATACTAGGTTAAATAAAAGTGTACAAGTTTCACAATAGGCAATCTCTGAGCCAAATTATACTAATGTAAATTACAGAACTCCAGGAGGAGATTATATATGGTTTCCCAAACTTGACAACAGAGTACATTGCTCCCGCCCCCCCAACTCTCTCTCTGATTTGGATAAAACACTTAAATTTCATTAAACTGTAATTTGAGAGGGGTGACTGGGTGGCTCAGTCGGTCGAGCACCCAACTCTTGGTTTCAGCTCAGGTCATGATCTCAGGGTCGTGAGATCCAGCCCCATGCTTGAGATTCTCTCTCTTCCTCTCCTTCTGTCCCTCTCCCCTCTCTCTAAAATAAATAAATAAATCTTTTTTAAAAATTGCAATTTGAGAGCTATTGCCTAGGGATCTCTCTATGGTGCAGTGAAGAACTAAACCAAGCTTCCTTTCATTTTTTTGGTTCCAAATAAAAAGGCTATAAAATGGACCTGAAGCAATATTTAAAGAATGACCTTGAACCAAGAATCTCTGCCAAAGTCAGAAGCCTGAATATGATTTTGGACAATTAGGGTAGTATTTTGGGTTTAGATGCATGCTGGGCTGAAATCCAGCGATTTGCAATGAGATTTAAGCCTAGCTTGAAGTTCTTTTCTGAGTTTTGAGCAGCTTTATAGGACCATTCTCCTAATCTGAAATGATGTCCAATACCTATTATTTAGGCAACCTAGAAACTGACCAAAAGCATTTCCTATGCATTAACCTAAAAATGTTTTAGGATTAGAACATAATTGAAGAATTCTTACTTATGTGCCCAAAAACAATAAACGTTTACTTTTGAGCAAAAGTTTGAAGTTATTTCAATTATATCAATAAAGAACAAGTTTTATTTACTGGCCAAAAACTATTTAGAAATTTGAAACTTAGAGGCGCCTGGGTGGCTCATTTGTTAAGCGTTTGCCTACAGCTCAGGGATCGAGCTCCGCATCGGGCTCCCTGCTCAGTGGGAAGCCTGCTTCTCCCTCTCCCACTCCCCCTGCTTGTGTTCCCTCTCTCGCTGTGTCTCTCTCTGTCAAATAAATAAAATCTTTAAAAAATTTAAAAAAAAAATTTGAAACTTAGCATAAACTGAAAGGAGAACCGCAAATTTAATGAATTAATTTCAGTACACTTTGAAGAGGTCACTTATTGGAGATGTTAAATAGAATTGCCTTTTCCAGCCATACATAGCACATTTGCCTTGTCTTAGGATTCTTTCTGTTTTGCATTTGGCAATGCCACTAAAAAAAATGTAAGTTACAGAAATATAAGCATCATGTCTTATTCTTCCTTTTGTCTCCTAATGGTAGAGGAAGGAGCACTTAAGTCCAATGAAAGAGGTGGAAGAAGTGAGATGGATTGAGTCATTCAATATATTTCTCCCTTAAGTTTTTACACATCTAAAATTAGTCATGGATAGGAAATATATTACTAAATGATCATGAAAACTTAATTGCAGACAAGAATTAAAAGTTTGCTGAAATAAAAGAGAGGCACATCTCATTTTCCTCTTCTCTCTTATTCTCTAAAAGAAAGTATTGGCCTCTAGAACCTATTTGACTTAATGTTTTTCTGGGTAATTTCAAGAGGCCGGTGGAAAAGTTTTATTGTAGAGGCCAATGATCTAAGCAGGCACAGGGAGCACTGGTGATACTAGAAGGATGACTGACACACCATGGTGAGGACCAATCCTGGAAAAGTTATGGCCTCCTCAACACCCATTCTTGTTTTCATCTGACTGTCAACTAATTCCTGCATATCAAAAACTACATGCAGAAAAAAATGATAATTAGTTGATCTTGGTTTAAGGAATATCTGCATTAAAAGGAGATACAAAGAGGAAAAGTCTTTAAGAATTAAATGAGCAAGGAGACACAGAGAAGAAGTCTTTAAGAATTAAATGAGCTATACTATTAAAACCAAGCAGTGGGCTAATAATTTTTGGATAGGGAGTCTGCCTACTTATTAGTAGCACCTATGAGATTGATGCTGGACGTAGTGACTAGTGCAAAGGGTGGAGAGGACATATGTATGTATACAGAGAGAGATCCAGGGAGAAGTGGGGAGCTGGTGAATACACTCTCAGTCTGTTTTAGTGCCAGTAGTCCGATCCTTGGATAATCTTGGTGTTTTATAGTATTTCAAACTGTACTTCTGATAAAAGCTTGGTTGGTCTGATTCATATTGCAGCATCTCTCATGGGGAGATCACCTGCAGGCAGTAGACAATTTGCTCCCTTGTTTGCATGAATAATGAAGACATCATACAAAACTTTGAAAGACTGATGACTTCTTTTTTTTCACTCTTTTATTAATTCAACAAAATTCATTGATATCTTCCCTATCCCAGACTCGGACTACAATAATAAGCAATTCCACAGTCTACATTTTTATTTTTATTTATTTTTTCTTTAAATTTTTATTGTTATGTTAATCACATACATTACACATCATTAGTTTTTGATGTAGTGTTCCATGATTCATTGTTTGTGCATAACACCCAGTGCTCCATGCAGAACGTGCCCTCTTTAATACCCATCACCAGGCTAACCCATCCCCCCACCCCCCTCCCCTCTAGAACCCTCAGTTTGTTTTTCAGAGTCCATCGTCTTTCATGGTTCGTCTCCCCCTCCGATTTACTCCCCTTCATTCTTCCCCTCCTGCTATCTTCTTTTTTTTTTTTTCCTTAATGTATATTGCATTATTTGTTTCAGAGGTACAGATCTGTGATTCAACAGTCTTGGGCAATTCACAGCGCTCACCGTAGCACATACCCTTCCCAATGTCTATCACCCAGCCACCCCATCCCTCCCACCCGTCCACCACTCCAGTAACCCTCATTAGTTGGGGGTGGAGGGTGAACTATAAGTCAGAGGAGGCAAGTTCAGAGCAATTAGCGGGTTGCCTGACTCAGCTTGAGGAAATGGGCATGAAGTCTTTTCTGGGAGGAAATGATCTGAAGGATGCAGTATGAAAGAGAGAGGACAAATATATTACCCTCAGAGGAGACACTTTAGAGATGCTTGGTAGTAAGACAGTATTGAAAAGCTGGGAAATGGAAAGTGACTTAATACCTTGCCAGGTATCAATGTTAAGCTCACTAAGGTAACCTTTTTTCCTATTAAAAATATTAGAACATTTGCCCTTTATCAGTTGTCAGACTTTGATTGCTCTGTTTACTAAAAATGACTATTTCTTTTAAAGGGTAATTTTTAAGGGTAATTTTTTCTTCAAAGGGTGACTTTTCTGAAGGCATAATTTTTTTAAAATTTTTTATTGTTATGTTAATCACCATACATTACATCATTAGTTTTTGATGTAGTGTTCCATGATTCATTGTTTATGCATAACACCCAGTGCTCCATGCAGAACGTGCCCTCTTTATTACCCATCACCAGGCTAACCCATCCCCCCACCCCCCTCCCCTCTAGAACCCTCAGTTTGTTTTTCAGGGTCCATCGTCTCTCATGGTTCATCTCCCCCTCCAACTTACTCCTCTGAAGATATAATTAAAGTCCTGCTAATTGGAGTAATATTGTTTTTCTGGATAACTGCCTACTTTTTCTTTTTAGTGCTTTTTCAGTCTTTGATCATAATTGTAACCTGTTTAAGTCAGGTGGCCATAAATATTCACTGTAAAAGCTACATTATCATTATGGAGGATATTTTTCCCATAACAGTTTCTAAAAAGTGAGAGAAACAATAGTTTTAAGGCATATGTTTGGCTTTTAAGGACAAAATTATGGAGGTTACCTGCCACATTCTTTAAGATAAGCCAACTTTTATAACCATTAGAGCTGCATCCCCTGGTACAATTATGTAAGCAGTGCACTCAGTAGTCAAGTAGCTGTGCATAGCTTTATTTCCTCTAAATCATGAAGTAGGTAATGAAGGAAGGTGTTTTCCCACTTATATAAGCCTATCAAGGTGTCTCTGTTTCTGAGAAATTGTGCTCAACTCCCTGTACAAAATGCATTACAATACATACAATAATGTTGGATGTTTAATAGACATAAGGAGGTGCTGTCGACTTTGAAAAGATTCTGGCCAAATTTGGTCTGGAGATTTTCTCTTAACTGGCTTAAAGTTGATCAGATATTGAATAATAATTCATCGCTGAAGAAGATGAGCATAAATCTATATCATTGTGATTAAGTTGTACTCAGACCTAAAATTCATGATGTTTTAAAGTATTATTTAATATTGTATCAGGTATTGGGGCACCTGAGTGGCTCAGTTGGTTAAACGTCTGCCTTTGGCTCGGGTCATGATCCCAGAGTCCTGGGATTGAGCCCCACATTGAGTTCCCTGCCTAGCAGGGAGCCTGCTTCTCCCTCTCCCTCTGCCACTCCCCCTGCTTGTGCTCTCTCTCTCTCAAATAAATAAATAAATAAATAAAATAGTTTATCAGGTATTTACATTAATATTACTACTAAAATTACTGTACTATGTAGAAATAAATTTTGTTTATTATTGTCATGAATCTTCTAATTTAGTCTATATAAAATTACACAGTGTACAACCAGGAACATTTTCATTGAGTGACTAAACATAAGTAGATCGCTAAAATGATGTTAATTCTTTTAAAATAGGTATGTCAATATTGAAATTGGTGCAGAACACTTCATTCCATTCTAATTAATTCTCAGAATACCTCTTGCTGTAAGCTTGCAGTTATACTACTAGTCCATTTCACAGAAAGAAAGGAAAGACTTGCAGGAAACTGGTCAGCCTGATAAGCTTGCTAATGTACAACTTCTAGTTTTAAAACTATACATAGGACTATTTAGGTGTTGTTCATTTTAATTAAGAAAGATTGGTGTTAAAAAATTAGCTGATAATTGAAATGATCATAGCAAAATCCTCTATGTGCAATGACTGGAGTGTTTTCTGGAAATTCTTGGATAGTCAGTTAACTCATAGAGAACAGGCATTAAACAGTAAGCCTGGTGACTTCACTGTGTGACTAACATCATTAAATATTAAAGAGTTAAAAGTTCATGTTCAGAATACTGATTTAAACCTTCCAGTTTCCTTAGAGCCCACACAGGTTACTAAGAGACTTTAAAGGGGCAAAACTGAGGCATTTTTAAGTAACATTTTCTCTCCTACAACGAAAGAGGTAAACTTACTAAGATGTTAACATGTGCCTGGCACTGTGCTAAACACTTTATGTATATTACCTCATTTAATCTTCACAGAGCACTTATAAAATTGGTAGAGTTATGTTCATTTTGCAGATGGGGCAACTCCAAAGCATAGTTTTAGTTATCACCACATGATCACTATACTGTCACTGGTGTTATTAAAACATCACACATGAATTTGAACCCAGCAGTGGGATAATTTGCATATGAAGAACTATAAACAGCTGAAATTTTCTTCTCTGTAATATGACCTAATGAGTACTTGGCTTTATTTCCTTATTAAATAAAAACTCTACTCCAACGTTCCTTGACAAAACATCTCCATCTGTCTTCCCCTGAGTTGGCATAGAAACATTCAGTTTATTTTGTGTACAAATTGCTAAAGATGTTGCAAAATTTAATTTGGTTGTATTTTAAACACATTTGATATTTATTAAAATATTTATACTTCTGTTCACTAGTGCCTACATAATTATAGTATACATACATATATGCAATTTAATATCAGAAAATAAATCAGATAATTTTAGGAGTACAGCCAGATAATTTCCCTCTCTAAAGGCCACTCAATCCAAACAGAACAAACACAAAAATAAAAAAAAGAAACAGCACAGAGTTTGTTCCAACAAGCACCGCTGAAGGATAGGTTGAAAGAGAAATAGTTTACTGGCAAATTGGTTCTTTCTTTTGTCCATGATTACTATGTTCTCAATTTATTTCTAATCCTTTTAGGACCTTGCCCAATTAAAAAAAAAAGGAATAAAAGGGGGGGACAAAAATGAAGAGTTAGTGCAAAGATTCTACTTTTTTAAGATTTTTTTTGTGCTTCTGTGTAAATCATATTGTACCTTTGAAAACTAGACATACACATTATTTGTGACCTGACTGACCTTAGGTGTTTTCAATACTTTAAAAATATCTTGGAAGATTTTTATTCTCAAAGTTGCAAGGGCTCTTTTCAACAACTAGAAGACTATTTATTGCAATATTGATTGAGTATATTTTGTTATGCTATGTACTGTGGGTACATAGATGCATAGGTAGAGACCCACTATTTGAAAAAATTCAGCCTATTTGGGAAACCAATACCAAAAATTCAATTTTAATAGAATATGGTAATATGTGATAAAAATATGTTCAGGGAGGGAACCTAGTGGAGGGCAGGTAACATAACCTAAGAGAGGCTGAGCAAGACTCTGAAAGGACATGATGTTTGAACTATATCTTCAAGAGCTAGTGGGAGTGAACCAGGCTAGAGAAGTGGGTAGGGAATAGGGAAGGGAGTCAAGAAACGGCATCCCCTCTTGGAAAATAGCACATGAGAAAAGCTGAGTGATGTTTTAGGAGGTATGTATGGGAATTATGGGAATTAGTGTTTCTGGAGTATCAGCTTCAAGGTAGGAAGTAGGGAGAGATGAGACTGCAGTGAAGTCTCATTTCTTGCAAAGTTACTTTCCATTGTAGGGAACATGAACTTTATTCTATAGGTAATAAGGAGCTCTCGAAGAAGAATGTAGAAGCAGTAACTAATGAAAAATAGTTATTTTCATTATTCACAAAAATGACCTGGATGGTTAATATTTATTAATAATTGGAAGATTTATTCTAGTAGAAAATTTAGCCTCTTTTCATACCAAAGCTTCTTACCACAACCACCCACAAATGACAAAGTTAGCTCATGTTAATTAATATCCTTTACTTTTTGCTATAGGAGTTTATGAATGAACTAGATTGTCCATTGGAGAAGAGAAAAGGCAGAAAAAGTAGGCTTGAAAAATTTATCTATGATTTATCAGTCTTAGTTTATCATACCAGTAGTTCTCTTTTAGTATAAACATTAATACATATTATTTACCACCTAGGAGTAGATTGGATTGAATGGAAAGTGAGAGGCATGGAAATAATACTGTATTAGGTATTATGGGATCTGGGCTTTAATCCTTTTCTTCCAGGAATTAATTGAATGACCTTAGGCAAGTACTTAACTATTCTGGGCCTCAGCTGTGTTTTTTTTTTTTTTTTTTAAGGGGGTTAGAGCAGATTGTTTGAATAGGTTTCAACTGTAAATGTTACCCAAAGTACTAAGCAACGGAGAGAGAGAGAGAGTGTGAGAGAGCGATGTATTAGCTGTCTATTGCTATATAACAAATTACCCAAAATTCAGCAGCTTAAAACAATATTTGTTATATCACAGGATCAGAGGGTCCTGAATCTGAGAGCAGCTGAGCTGAGAGGTTCTAGCTTAGAGTCTCTCAGGAATTACGCTGTCTGTTGGGGTTGCAGTCTTCTCAAGACCTGACTAGGGCTGAAGGCTCTGTTTCCAAGCTCTCTCCCATGGTAGTTGGCAGGCCTCAGTTCATAGTAGCCTGTCAGCCAGAAACTTCCTCTTCACTATGAGGGCCCCCATAGGCTTCCTTAGTGTCCTCACAACGTGGTAACTGGCCTCCCTCAGACAGGGTGATGAGGGAGAGGGAGAGAAAGAGAGGAAGCGAGAGAGGGCACCTTCAAAATGGAAGGTGCAGTGTGATTTACCATCGCTTTTGCCTCATTTTATTTGTCATGCAGACCATACAGTAAAATGTGGGAAGAACTACACAAGGATATGAATACCAAGTGGTGGATATCGTTATAGGCCAAACCAAAGGCTGGCTACCAAACATGGTTTCTGCATCTAAAGATCTTTTAGTCAAGTTGGGAATCAACGTATAAAGAAAGAATAAGTTAAAGCAATAATAGAGCAACACATTTGTGAAATCAGCCTGAAAAGTAGATAGCTGTCCTTACAGAAGCTGCCAGTTTGGCTTAAGGTCTCATTAGGAGGCATTCTTACTGCAAACTTAGAAAGGAAACCATATAGTGCTAATATTTGAAAGCAAAAAATTTTCAATCTCAATCGACATTATGATTTTACATAAATTCCTGAATTTTTCACTTACTGGAATAAAGACATTATTTTCTATTTAAAGTTTTTATACACTAAAACTATGGTATATTTCTAAGTATCAATGTTTTATTAATTTACTTTATTATTTTAAAAATAAAGATGAAGTAATTGGTATGTTACAGGGGGGAGCAGGCTGACAACAATTTCACTAAAGAAGACTTCTGATAAAAATGGGAACACTTTTTTTTTTTACTTTTTTAATTTTATTATGTTAATCACCATACATTACATCATTAGTTTTTGATGTAGTGTTCCATGATTCATTGTTTGTGTATAACACCAAGTGCTCCATTCAGTACATGCCCTCTTTAATACCCATCACCAGGTTAACCCATTCCCCTAGCCCCCTTCCCTCTAGAACCCTCAGTTTGTTTCTCAGAGTCCATAGTCTCTCATGGTTTGTTTCCCCCTTCAATTTCCCCCCCTTCATTTTTCCCTCCCTGCTATCTTCTTCTTCTTCTTTCTTTTTTTTTTTTTTAACATATAATGTATTATTTGTTTCAGAGGTACAGGTGTGTGATTCAACAGTCTTACACAATTCACAGTGCTCACCATAGCAATACTCTCCCCAATGTCTATCACCCAGCCACCCCATCTCTCCCACCCCCCACCACTCCAGCAACCCTCAGTTTGTTTCCTGAGATTAAGAATTCCTCATATCAGTGAGATCATATGATACATGTCTTTCTCTGATTGACTTATTTCGCTCAGCATAATACCCTCCAGTTCCATCCACGTCATTGCAAATGGCAAGATTTCATTCCTTTTGATGGCTGCATAATATTCCATTGTGTATATATACCACAGCTTCTTTATCCATTCATCTGTTTATGGACATCTTGGCTCTTTCCATAGTTTGGCTATTGTGGACATTGCTGCTATAAACATTGGGGTGCACATACCCCTTCGGATCCCTACATTTGTATCTTTGGGGTAAATACCCAGTAGTGCAATTGCTGGGTCATATGGTAGCTCTATGTTCAACTATTTGAGGAACCTCCATACTGTTTTCCAGAGTGGTTGCACCAGCTTGCATTCCCACCAACACTGTAGGAGGGTTCCCCTTTCTCCGCATCCCCACCAACATCTGTCATTTCCTGACTTGTTAATTTTAGCCATTCTGACTGGTGTGAGGTGTATCTCATTGAGGTTTTGATTTGGATTTCCCTGATGCCGAGCAATGTTGAGCACTTTTTCGTGTGTCTGTTGGCCGTTTGGATGTCTTCTTAGGAAAAATGTCTGTTCATGTCTTCTGCCCATTTCTTGATTGGATCATTTGTTCTTTGGGTGTTGAGTTTGATAAGTTCTTCATAGATTTTGGATACTAGCCCTTTATCTGATATGTCATTTGTAAATATCTTCTCAAAATGGGAACACTTTTAAAGTTAGAAGCCACTAATCATGGAAAATTTGAACTGTCACATGGAGTTAAGAGGTAGTTTGATCTAGTTCCCCGGGATTTAAATTAAGAATGCAAGTCAATTCAATATTTATGAAGCACTTCTAATGCACAGAGTGACACTGAGTAATAAAGGCTATGAAGATAAATAATATAACTTTTGTCTTTAATATGATTCTATAGGAAATAATTTGCTAAGTTCTCAAAGTTACTAACAAGTTTTATAGGAGCAAGGGAGAGATTAGGATCATGAATGTGAATATATTTGGGTGCACCCAAAGAGGTGAAAAGGACAGAAGAGAAGAATCAGGAGAAGAAAGCTTCGTGGAAAAAGTGCATTTGAACAAAGTGGGGATTGGTTGGAGGATTTTGATAGAGGGTGAAGAATTTTCAAGCAGACAAAAAGTTTGCAAAAAGGCAGGGATGCAGTAGGGCAACTGTAAAGAACGGTGAGTCCTGGAGAACAGGGTGCAAGGAAGTGGTAACACAGAGCTACTAAACCAATGAAATGCTTGAAACCATATTTTAACTTCATATTATGCGAGAAGATAGGAGAGCACAAAGAGAGTGAAGGGGTGGAAGCAGAATGCAAGGAAGGAGGTGAGGAAGTAAACAAAGGAAGACAGGAGCAGGAGCTGCAGTAGGTAGAGTGAATACGAAAGAGAAGCAAAAGGTCTACACAGATACATCACGAAGCAGGAGAGAGAAAAGGCAGAGGGCTGCTCTGGACATCCTGCAGTCCACAGAGATTTTGGCAGATATAATCAGAGAGCCCGCCAGAGTTAGGGAGGATAGCGGATTTATCTTCTTGAATAAATTGTCTGTTCACCGACTGGTATTACCCTAGTCACTGAATGAAATCACACGAAAGGTCAGATATGCAAGCCTGTGGTTTCCCACTCTGATTCAAGGCTTTCACAAACTCATCCTTGTAATAATTTATGGAGACGGCTCATCAGGCCCATGGTAAATAATTATAATCTTGCATTGTATTGTTATTTCTTTTGACAAGTGTAAAATCTTGAGAATATTAACTGAGAAATTCCTTTTGTACACTGCTGGCAAAATATAGTCTCATCACTTTGAGCTTACTTAGGGGCTAAGTCTATTTTGAGCTTCCCTAAGAAGTAAGCCAAGGTCAAAAAACTAGTTAGTGGTAGAGAAAGAGAAATACAGAATCTCGGGTGGGTAGAGAGAAATGATCTTCCAGGGTATAATACTTTCAAACAATCACATACATTTTTAAAAAAGCTGATTTGGGTAAAACGGCAGTCCGTCCAGGGAAAATTGTTAGTGCATGAGAGAATTTTTACGTTGGAATGATTCTGTCCTCACTAATGACTCCAAACGAATTCAGCTAACTTACCACCAATATGATGAAGAAAACATAAAATCAAAGATTCACAGACCAGGAAAAAATTGAATAAACAGCTGGTTTGCCTTTTGCTTTTCATGCACATTAATATCTCTGGCAGAAGTAGAAGCCACAGGCTCTTGTTCTATAGGGATCTAGCTTTAGCTTTTGTAACCAGAGAAGACTGACCCACTCACAGGCTGCTTTAGTTATCCTATTGATTTGAGTATTTTAAACTATTTTAATGCTGAAGTGCAGATAAAGAACTGTAAAGTTCAAAGGGTGGAAATTTAACACAACACATTTTGCTCCTGTTTATAGCTACAGTGTTGGAAGGCAAGATGAATGGAGATTAGTTCAGGAACTCTCTCATAAATTACTAAAACTTTCTTTTCAACCTTCTCCCTGGCATCTCACCACTGATGCTCCCCCAACTCTTCTGTTTCCCCCCACTTCTCCTTCCTCCACTTCTCCTTTTTCCTCCCTCTTTGCTTAGCTTCCTCCTCTTTCTTTTTTCTCTCCTTTCTTTCTTATTCTTTGAGCTCTTTTTCTCCATTTCTTTGCTTTAACTAGATGCACTCTAGAACTGAAGTACATATTAAATATTCATTAAAGAGATTGAGTTAATTACCTGTACTTGAATTTTAAAAGGAGTTTAAAAAGAATAACATATTTATCACATTAAAAAACTACTTACAGTTATAATTTTGTCAAAATGCACAGGAAAAATGTTTGAAAATAAATATACTAGATTTTAACAGTGATGGTCAGGTAAATCTCTTTACTTTTTTTAAGTGGTTTCCAAATAGTCTTTGATGAGCATACACTCATTTTTTGATGGTCATGAACATATCTGTATATATTTATGGGTATACATTTAATTATAATAAACTATGTTGTTTTTGCCTCTTTTAGTCACACTCTGACTAGGTAAGAAAGGCTCCCCCAACCACCAGCAATCTAAGAAATTCAAGACATATAACTGTCAAACCTTTTTGTAAAGCTCTCCAAAAATGGAACCTCTTGCAATCCATTCCAGTATTATATTACCTGAACAGTTGGAACATTTTCTCATATTTAGAGAAATTATCCCTGCTTTAATTTAAGCCCTTTTCTTTCTTTTTTTAAAGATTTTATTTATTTGACAGAGAGAGACAGCCAAAGAGGGAACACAAGCAGGGGGAGTGGGAGAGGGGG
Organism: Zalophus californianus; assembly: GCF_009762305.2. Classification (NCBI taxonomy): domain Eukaryota; kingdom Metazoa; phylum Chordata; class Mammalia; order Carnivora; family Otariidae; genus Zalophus; species Zalophus californianus. Next base: position 90,817,221 of record NC_045600.1, read on the forward strand.
AGGGAGAAGCAGGTTTTTGGCCAAGCAGGGAGCCCGATGTGGGGCTCAATCCCAGGACCCTGAGATCATGACCTGAGCCAAAGGCAGACGCTCAATGACTGAGCCACCCAGGAGCCCCTAATTTAAGCCCTTTTCATTATGTTCTTTTTCTGCATATAAATTGACATGACTAATAAAAGACTTTCATATACTTAGAGAAATGATACGTCTCTTTTCTGTCTACACTCACCTCTTGATGATTTCATCTAGTCTCTTGGCTAATCACCACCAAATTTATGTCTCTAGTCTAGACCTTTCCCCTAAACTCCAGACTCAAAAATGCATCTCTACCTCGATGGCTATTAGATATCCCAAACTTAACATGTCCAAACAGAACTCGTATTTTCCCCTCAATGCTTCATGAATGGTAATGACAATGCCACTCTTTCTGCCGATTGAACCCCGGGCTCTGAAATCATCCTTTCTTTCACATTTCTACAATTTCTTTCTTTCACATTCTACATTCAGTCTGTTAATAAATCTTATTGTCTTTCTCTCCCAAAGACACCCACACCTGACCACTTCTTGCCACCTCCACTGCTGCCACCTTAGTCTAAGCTATCAGGTGGTCTCCCTGTTCCCGCCCTTGCACTCCTAATACAGAATCAAGGGATTCTTTCAAAATATAAATCAGATCATGTCACTTTCTGCTCAGAAAACTCTCCAATATTCTCTCCAATGTTTTCCCAATTTACTCAGAGTAAAATCTAAGATTTTTACGATGACCCACAACGCCCTAGGAGATCTGCAGCCCTCACCATCAGCTCACAATACCACTATCTCCCTTGCTCATGCTGTCCGATTCGCACTGGCCTCCTTGCTGCTTTGTAGGACAAAGTCAGGCAAGATCCTGCACTGGTCTTTGCATCATCTCTTTCTCTTCCCCAAGTATTTCCTTCCCTAGATATTTGGGTAGCTCACTCTCTCACTTCTTTCTAGTCTTTACTGAACTGCTACCTTTTCAGTGAGACCTTTTCTATTCCCTCTACCCAACATGTATACTTCCTATCCTTTCTCCTCTTTTATTTTTCCCCTTAAGCATGTATCACTGTCTAACCTACTCTATATTATTTTTATTTATCTTCTGTGTAAATTGTTTCCCTGACTGGAAAAAAAAGGTGTTTCATTCACTGTTGTATATCCAGAAATTAGAATGATGGCTGAACACAGTAGGTGCTCAATTAATATTTGTTGAGGGGATGAATGGATGAATTTCACAAATATTTACTGACTACTTATTGTCAGGCACTGGGCCAAGCACTGGGGATAGCAAAGAGAACAACAACAACAAAAATGTTACCCTTCTTTGCTTAGGAGATGACAATAAATAAATACAGAAATACAGACATGTCAGGGAAAATGTAAACACAAGAAGGAGGGAATTATGACTAGATCAATTTAAAAACGGCTCAATATTAAGTTCACTTTTAAGCATTGTGGTTAGGTATGTGCATTTGCCTGATTAGGGATGTTAGATGACTTAGAATTATCAGTTGGTCTTTAAGATCTTAGCACATTCAAATCACTCCGATCTGTAACTAATATCAGAATCATTTTGGCTTATAAGAGTTCTTGAATAACCTATTTTTAATTATTCTGGAAAATTAAATTAAATTAAATTAAAATTAAAATGTTTGTAAAAATGTTTCCTTATTTTGCATTTTAGAAAAATCACTAGAACAAAAAGATGGTAATACAAAAGTGGTTTTCAAATATTAAAGTGGGGTTTGAGAGATTTAAGATCTGAAACTTCATATAACATCCTAATTTGTATTCTCACATAGACTGTCAGAATTGCAACAAATAAACTACAGTACTTTTTCTACAACTGCATGTTCTTGGGAGAACGACTTACAGATATTTATTAAATATTAGTTGAATAACTGAACATCTGGATGACTCATTGAATAAAAAAACACATTTATTTCCAATAACAGTAATAAAAATAGGAGATAATATGTAGAGATCTTTTGTTATGTGCCAAGAATTCTGCTAAGTGCTTCACAGGTACAGAATTAACTCTCAAAACCGCTATCACGAGGTTGGCATTATTATCTTCATATCACAGGTGAGGAAACAGAGACACAGAGTGGTTAACAGATGTGCCTGCAGTCATAGAGGCAGTAGCTGGCCAGGCCCTGATTCAAATTAAAGTTGCCTGATGCAAGAGATCAAACTAAACCAGTGCTGCTGACATGCAGAGGTGTGATGGGGGAGGTCACTGTGCCTCACTTAGAAGGTATACTATATGACTGATATTATGGTGTTGAGGGAAAGGCATGACTTCTATTTGTAATGAAACAGTAAGAATTCAAACAACTGAATAGTCTGAGTCAGACATAGAGGAAGATATGATAGTTCAGCTCAGATGCAGTAGATGGAATCCTGGGTCTTGCTCCAGGTCACTGGTGGCAGAGCCAAGACCAGAATCCATCCATTGCTCTGGCATGCCAAGGCAGTACTTGTTCCAGTTACAACCATGTAGAGAATACTTTCTGAAAAAGTAATATGGAGAAAAAGGCTTTTGGAAATAATCAAAAGACATGTTTGGAAGAGTACTTTAGAAAATATAAAACACAGCTATAACTTTGCAAAATATTATTGTTATATTTGCACAAGTTTTATGTTCTATGACTTAGCTTACTTAAACCATGACCAATATGTAATTCCCCTGTAATTTCACCATAGCAAGATTATAGCCTCAGTTGTGGTTAAATCAATAAAACATATAGCCTATGCATTATGTACAAATTTTGTTCCTGAGTTAATATATGGTATACTGCCATAGCAATATGAGGGCACAGAGTTTGTGTGAAGCATTTTTTGGGTTACAAATGTGTGTATGTATTTGAGGTGAAGGATAGTTGGTAAATATGCAAAAGCTACTCAGAAAACAAGTGATAGGGTGCTGTAAGGATTAGGGTAGACTCAGATCCTTTCTTCCCCTTCTTCTATGAGTAGATATTTATTTTGTTTAGGGTGAGTAGTGTTCAGGTTAGAAGTTACTTCCACTTCTGGCTTATGGGAGCAAGGATCACTGTCCACTGTTTGGATGGGTGATAGCTGGCCATAACCTAGTTATAGGCCCTTACTTGGTTCTGGACCTTTTAGGAAAGGTCCACTCCCATTCTCTTGTAGAAGCCAGGAGCATCATGTCACATCTCCAATACCTGGCTAGTGAATAGTAATAATGCTTGACATTTATGGGACTTTTCTTTGTATAAGGCACAAAGCTAAGCAATTCACATATGACACCTAATTTCATCTTCAAAATAATTGAAAGAAGCAGGCATTATTATTTTTCTTTTACAGATGAAGAAATAAAGGCTCAGAAGGATTAGGTAACTTAGAATAGACACAATATCTGAATAAATGACCTGAGTGACCTTCCAATATGCATACAGTTAATGAGTCTAGTGTGTTTAGTATGTAAGTCTTTAGGACTTCTATTTTTGTGCTATACAAGCCTTTATGCATACTTTCTGGTGATACTCCCTATAATTGAGGTGGTTTGTTAAGTGACTTCAAAATAAATGAAGAATTTCTGTAATTAATATTTTATATGGCCAAGAGAAAACAATGCCCCTAATATCATTTAAATAATTACTTTGCTAGTGTAATGAACCAAACTGATCACTGAACTAGGAAGCAGTAAGCCAGAATTTTGGTTCCTGATCTACCTGTAGTTTGTATTATGAACTACGCAAATCACTTAATTTTTCTCAGTCTCTATTCTTTATAAGAGGATTAAACCAGCTTATTGCTAGGATCTCTTTTAGTTTTAAAATCTTAGAGTTTCTGAGGCATCTGGTGGCTCAGTCAGTTAAACATCTGACTCTTGATTTTGATTCAGGTCATGATCTCAGGGTCATGAGATGGAGTTCCTCATTGGGCTCCATGCTAGAAAGATTCTCTTTCTCCCTCTTTCTCTGCCCTCCCCCACCTTTTTTTTTTTTTAAAGTAAAATCTTAGAGTTCCCATAAAAATCTTCAATGGTTTTTGTTTATTTAAAATGCTGGTTGGCTAACAGATAGGAAATTGAATAGATACTTGAACGATATTTCCAGTCTGCAGAGAATTGTTTATTACTCTTTCTAGCACTATCTCAGACTGTATTACCAAGTCCAACTTTTTCTTGCTAATAAAAGTAATTTCCTTCTACACAGGCTCATATTGAGCTTCTAATATTTATTGTTATTCATTTCTGCATAGAATAAAGCTATCATAAAGTCAATTTCCTCAATAATCCAAACTAAAACCATAGATTAGTAAATGTTTTTTACTCCTATATCTCTAAGTTATCCTCTATAGGACAGTAATTTTAGTATACAAAGACATCTATATTTCTGTTTAAGCTTATTTTTTTCTAGGCTAAACCATGTAAATACCCTCAACCATTACTCTTAAATATGATTTCCTAACCTCTCACCATCCACCAATCCTTTCTGGATACCACCTAAAATGAGATACCCAGAACACAATGCTCTAAACTGAGCAAGGTGAGGCCAAGAGCAGCAGGATTACTGATTCCACAGCAACACTATACTTCTATTAAGGCAGCCTAGTCTTGCCATTTTGGAGCAAATGTGCTATACTGTTGGCTCATCTTAAGCTTGTCTACTAAAGTTCCAGGTCACTTTCAAATGAATTGTCACCAAGTCAGGTTCTTGTGCAATTACTGTTTTGAACCTGTATTTATACCACCTTAACATTATCTTTCTTAAATTGTATCTTGCTACCTTCAACATTCTAGTCAATTATTTAAAAAATACAATGTTGTATGTGAAAGAGGTCAGATATTCCTAGAGATTATTTAACTTTAGAGATATTGTCATCCTGTGAATTTCTAGTGTAATTCTTGAGTTGGGAAACAAGCTTTTAGAAACATACGGAGAGAACACTCCAAAGACTTATGAAAAGAGGACAATGTCACACTCAATCACAAACTAGACTGTGACATTGCACATTCATACAAATGCAGTTGTATGGACTCATAAGGGATGGATCAGCAATGCATGTACCAGTTGTGTAAGTCCCTAGGACTCAGAAATAAATGAAAAACATAAAGTTGTAGGATAAACATGCTCTCTTCGAAGACAATTCACCATAATGAAATTAGAATGGCAGAAAGTGAATTTAGTATATATGTCAAGACTTAGAGCTGACAGAAGACATTAACTGAAAGTGTGTGTTCATTGTTCTCCTTGTCACCTTTCAGCAATTGTCTGTCATTATAGGCCATTCCTTTCCTCAAATCTTGGAAAGATTTGACTTTCCAAGGGCTCCTGACTGTCCAGAGCTCCTTGCTCTGGGCCTTTGTCTCAGATTATGTTGTTACAGATTTGTTTTTCTCTTACTCGAATCCTTCAACATTTTAATGAATGTTGTTTATTCAGGGTCCCTGTCTCAGCCAACCACACCGTTAGAAATCAATATTATAAACTTATATAATAATAGCTCAATGTGTAAACTTTCTCAGGAATATCTGCCCTTTACTTGTATGCCCCTGGAGATATGATCCTTAATGAAGAGCAATTCATTTCCAGGAGTGCAATTTCCGAGATGCAGCAGGGAAGAGTGTGGCAGCAGGCAACAGTGTGGCTAAAGGATGTATTTTGGAGAAGAAAAACTTTCTTTATGCCTCTTGGATCCCATACCATAAGTGTTCAATTACTTTCTTGATCGTTAAATCCAATTCAACCCAAACTTAATTAAATGGAACTTGTTATGATGATGCATTTAAAAATAAGGCCCATTTTATTTTTCTGTAAAATCTGTTATAGGTAATTGGATAACCTAGGTTCTTTTTTTTTTATGTAGTGTTCCATGATTCATTGTTTGCGTATAACACCCAGTCCTCCATGCAGTACGTGCCCTCTGAATAGCCTAGGTTCTTGAGAGCTGTCTAGATATTCCTTTTCACATGTGGGCTGAGTACGTTTGGAAAAAACAGCTAATCTAAAGATGTAGTTAGCATATTTACAGCTAGTCAACTCCTTTGAATACACCAAGAAAACGTATTGCTCTGGTCAGTGCCATCTGCATGTGGGGAAAAATATTCAATTTCTACAAAACTTCTTTAAGAGACAGTTTAATCAAGCCAAAATTTTAAGAGTCAGATATTAATCCCATGACTTTTAGAAAAAGTACATCAGAAAACAATTTTCCATAGAATTTACATGTATTTGCTTCCAAACTATCAACCAAGAGTGTGGCTACTTATATGTGAATTGAATAATACTGTCATGGAATTCTAACCAATTTAGATCTTGCCAATTTCTACAAAAAATTCAGTAACTGTCATAATTCTAACATTCAAGATAATAATTTCTTAATATAGCTATATATCATAGCACCTAACATTTTGTAAGAAGAGAAGTTATAAAAAATAGTTTTATTAGGCACAAAATTAGTACTAAAGGGATGAAGATTTTTTTTCTGTGAAGTGTTGAAACAAGTATAAAATAAATGTTTTTTACATAACATTCAAATTAGGAAGAAATCTATTCATTGCAGGAAATAGTTAAGTTTAATAAAATTTCCAAAGGCTGAACCATTACATAACTATAACCATCACCATCACCATAACTGTAACCATACCATAACTCAGCTATATATATCAGGTCATAATATCAATAATAAGATTAAATTCTGAAATCTTAATTGTATTGAAATTTTAGTCTTTATATTGTAATTTTTTTCCAAATCCTGTTATAGTTCTTCCACAATTCACCTTTATCTGTATTGCCTATCCAATAGATTCATTTACATTGATATTTTGAGTAAACTTAAAGTGAAACATAATCATAAGCCTAAACTGATCTTGTTTTTTTTAAAGAATAGGTTTTTTAAAATTTTTATTTATTTATTTGAGAGAGCAAGAATGAGAGAGAGAGAGCACATGAGAGGGGGGAGGGTCAGAGGGAGAAGCAGACTCCCTGCTGAGCAGGGAGCCGGATATGGGACTTGATCCTGGGACTCCAGGATCGTGACCTGAGCCGAAGGCAGTTGCTTAACCAACTGAGCCACCCAGGCGCCCTAAATTGATCTTAATTTTTAAGTATATATCAAATCAGGAAACATATATTCTAACTTTGAAGGCTTTCTTGGGGATTGATAATTTTAAAAAATCACTTTATTGAGGCATGATTGACATAGATGTACAGAGATGTACATATTTAATGTATACAAATTGATAAGTTTGGAGATAAGTATACATCTGTGAAACCATCCTCACAATTTATGCCATAAACATGTCTATTCACAATTTTTTGCTAAGTAACTTTTTCAAGCCATACTTATATATAGATCAACAGAAGTTAAGTAAACCTTTTACCTAGGAGAATAAACTAAGTAAGACGTATTTTGCAATCTCTTAGGTAATGACTTACTTTATATGTGGTTCTTCCAATTGCAACTCATTGTTCAGGAGTCCAGAATCCAGGATTCTTTCAGAATTTGAGAGACTGTGTTTAATCATTAGAGGAAAAAAGGTATTTGGGAAAACTTTCTGTCAATATGATAGCCTATTTCACTACTTGACATGGATCCAAAATTTGATTTTATTAGTCAGAATTTTGAACATGAGTTACCTTACTAATTTAGATATGTAAAAATTCAAATGAACCCCAGTTCACATTTGTTTTTATACTATCTGTGAAAAAAAGATGTTTTGTAAACAAACTAATAAGTAACATAAGCTACTAGAGAAAGTGAAATATTATATTCCGACACTTGAGGGTAAAGTCCACATAGAATTGTTGTACAGTTCCAAGTGTTAGTTTTCACTTAAGCAACCACCTTAAAGAGAGCTCTCTTGGATATGATATTTTAGGAAGTATAATAAAGACAGTATAGTTTGGGTTCAAATCCAAGAATAAACACAAATATTATTAGACTTGGACAAATTACTTAAGCTCTCTGAATCTTGGTTTCTTCACTAGAGCAACAGGAATAATAACATCTAACTTATAGGATTATGAGGTCATTAAAATGATGAATATATGTAAAGCACAGCACAGGGTATATATTATTTGTAAGCACCCAATAAATGTTGGCCATTATATGCCTTACTTACTGTGGTATGGATGAAGGGAGGACAAAACTAAATTTCTTTAAATATTTTAAATATTTCAAAGTTGGGATTTTTATCAGTTTAAACTGGGCTTTCCTTCTAGAGGGCCCAAATTTATAAAATGTTGCTCTAGTTAAAAAATTGTACAGCTAATATAATGACCTTTTTCCTTTCTCTAAAAACTGTGGAAATGTGGTTTTTATAAAAAATCATAATCATCCTAAAATATTGCATTGAGGTCAGTGAAAAGTTGTAGCATGTTTTGTCCCCATTTTATATTCTCTATTATGATAATTGCCTTTTTCTATTCATATAGTCCTGGATAATTGAATCTATACCCATGACTTCAATTATAACTCACATATTGATTATTCTGAAATCTGAAATTCCATTCCTCTTTCTCTTCCTGAGTTCTTGGTCTGTATATCTAATGGCTACTAGATAATTCTCCTGATAGCCTCTAAGCATTGCAAGTTCAGTAAGTTCCCAAATAAACTCAGTCTTCCCCCCCTTTTTTTTTCATAGTCTTCTTCCTTAAACCTGCTCACCTCATATTCCTTACATGTGAGTAAAGCCATCATCCACCCAGTTGACCCAGCTGGAAGCCCTGCCACACTTCTCTATATTTCCATTGGCTAATCTTTTGAGTTGAGTAAGAAGACAAAACATAAAAAGGGCACTTTTATGGAAAAAATTGAGTGCCATATTGAAGTAGAGTTAGCATGTTGTCATCAGAAATAAGGACTAAATACATTGCCTTGGAATCTGTGAAACGTATCATAGATCACTCAGAGATTCACAGAAGGAGGGGTCCTTGTCAGGTTTCTCCCATGTAGTAGTTTCTCCTCTTCCCCATTTCCAGTCTAATCTCAGAAAAGCAGTATATACAGACAGAATGGGAGAAGAAACACTAATATCACCCTATGTAAAAATCCTGGTAATGACAATGATAGCCAGTATTTATTGAGTCCTTGCTCTGTATATAGAATTACCTAATTGCATATCCTTAAGTAATTTTAGTTTTTCTGTGAAATTCCCTATTAATGAGAAGGTATTAGTTCCAAGCAACTTATCTTTACTTTTAATCTAGATGAGATCTCAAGATCTAGATATTCCTCATAACAACTGTACTCCTAAACTACTCTAGATAGGCCTTCAGTCTCACCACCCTCTATCAGCCAATTCCAGGGATTGAAAACAAGGACCCTGGCCCTATATAGAGTGGTATAATTTAAAGAGTAGTTTGGAGACCACCTGTACTAGGATCACTAATTTTACTTATTAAAAGCATCCTCCGTAAGTCTCAATCCTCACCCATTGAATCAAAATCTCTGTTGGTATTAGGCTTCCCAGGTGATTTGTATGCATGCTAAAGATTAGGTACCTGAAGTCTAGGTAACATTCCTGTTCATGTATATGTCATCACTGTGTCAGATGCTGAATACACAGGCTTAACAGGGGAACATGGCATCCCTAATGTATAGAGATTATTATAGTTGCGGTAAATTCATCTAGCATGAAAAGCAAGGTCAACCTGTATTTCTACATTGATTTCATCTTTTATTTTATTTTTTATTTTTTTAAAGATTTTATTTATTTATTTGAGAGAGAGAGAATGAGAGATAGAGAGCACGAGAGGGAAGAGGGTCAGAGGGAGAAGCAGACTCCCTGCTGAGCAGGGAGCCCGATGCGGGACTCGATCCCGGGACTCCAGGATCATGACCTGAGCCGAAGGCAGTCGCTTAACCAACTGAGCCACCCAGGCGCCCCTGATTTCATCTTTTAAATATTTTTTGATAAACACCATGTACTTTTTAAAAAAGTGTATCAAAAGCCAGTATTTTTCAAAATAATTTGTGTGTCCTCTTAAGTAATGCAAGTACAGTAAGGGCATGTTAAACTAGTAAAGGGCTGTACTGTATAGGTGCTTAAATGTAGCACTCTGAGAAGCAGAAGACAAATATTTTTTAAACCGAATTTGTGGCTTACAAAATATTTTTAACAATTTAAATCTTATCAAACATCTCCTACTTCTAAATACATGTATTTTTAAATGGTAGCGTTTAAAACAAATAAATGCTTTTGGTGTTTTAAGTTGATATGCATACTACTTTCTTGCTCAAAGTAGGAGAAATAAGAAAATAAACTTAGGAAAACTGTTCTACTTTTGGTACAGTCAGTAGGAGAAAATTTTCAGTTTGTCTCAAGTCTGCCATCCTTTCACCATTGGATATTATTGAACCATGAACTTACTTTTTTTTTTTTTTACTTTTTGTACCCAGACATATGCTCCTTCCAATTTTCACTGTACAACTTAAAATGTGTTGGAAACTGCTTCAGAATGGAAACTATATTGTGTAGGGGAATATCAGGAAAACTTTGGAAGAGATTTCCATTAACATAAGTAACAGCTCAACATGCTGTTATGTGCTTTTGTGTGTTTTTGCCTTTTATAACTACTCTTAAGAGACATTCTAAAATTTTATTTTTTTTAAATCTTTTAAAGATTTTTAAAATTTATTTGAGAGAGAGAGAGACAGAATGAGCAGTGGGGAGGGGCAGAAGGGGAGAGAGAGAGAGAGAGAGAGAGAGAGAGAGAAGCAGGCTTCCCGCTGAGCAGGGAGCCCAATGTGGGACTCGATCCCAGGACCCGGAGATCATGACCTGAGCTGAAGGCAGACCCTTAACTGACTGAGCCACTTAGGCACCCCATGAGACATTTTAAAATTTTAAATTGAATCTAGATTTTGTTACAGCATTCTATTTTTGTTAAGCACACTTTATGGAGATTATTAAAGTTATTATTCCAAATCCACTGTATTTTAGAGCTGAATACATTTTATTTTGAGTTTCATTTTTTATCCTATCTCACCCTGAGACCTGAATTATTATTCAGATCCCCATAATGTGTTTGATAATCATAACAGCACCTTTTGTGAAAGAAGCAAGACGTGGAGACTTATATTTAGAAGTTGAAAGAAATAATGGAAAGAGAAAGCAGCTGGAAAGTGTTTTGTATGCCAAGTTGTATCTGACAATTAAAATTACTTGACAGGGTTAAGAAAGGTTAATGTAAAATGCCATGCTATGAAGGTAACATATTTGAAGTAAAATTTCTCAAAATTATATTTCTATTCATTCAATAAATGTAGCATTTCTACCATGGGCAAGCATTTGGATATCTATCTATCTATCTATCTATCTATCTATCTATCTATCTATCTATCATCTCTCATCTATCATCTATCTCTATCAAACACTCAAAGATTATGTTTTTTGGCTTTTTCCTCCTCAAGAAGTTAAGGTTCTAAAAGGAAAGATGGCATAACTACACAAGCAGCTATCAAATAAGGCAGGACAAGGTGAGTGTTCTTTTTTAAAAGAGTAAGAGATATATTTTGGGAATTTCTGAAAAGGGCAAAATGGGGAGGATCAGGCACTTGAGCTTAGCTTTGCAAAATGAACAGGATGTTGACAGAAGAATGTAAGGTTGAAGGTCACTTTGCAGGCTGAGTGAACAAAAGGTTTAGAGTTGTGAGAATCAGTGACAGTCTAACTTTGTTAATGAGGGATAAGACTGGAGAAGGATAGGTAACCATTCCCACAATGTGTTTGGTCCTGTGTTAAGTGTATTACACATATAATCTAATCTACTTTAATTTCTTAAAAAATCAATAGGATTGTACCTATATTACAGAGAAGGAAACTCAGAAGTGGAAAAATTACTTACCTTGCCTAAGAATACAGGGTTGGGAAGTAGAGGAGTCTAGATTTAAAGCCATGTCTCAAAGTCAATATTGTTTTTACTACTATAACATGGTGCTAAAATATGAATACTCTATAATGGAAGGCAAGGACTTCGCATCTTGTTTCATGGACAGTGGGTAATTATTAAAAACCTATAGAACATGTTGTTTCTTTAGGAAAGCAGAAAGCCCTTTTTGGATGGATTGGAATGGAAGAGAGTCGGGTAAGAGAAGAGAGTTAATTAATACCATAAAATCCCAAAAGTGGTAACAATGGTGTTTGTAATAGAAATGGAGAACACTGGGCAAACCTTCCCATAGATGGAATTCATGGAGATTGGAAATTGGATGTGGGAGATGAGAAATAAGAATTTTTTTAAATATTTTATTTATTTGAAGAGAGAAACACAGTGAGAGAGGGAACACAAGCAGGGGGAGTGGGAGAGTGAGAAGCAGGCTTCCTGATGAGCAGGGAGCCCGATGCAGGGCTTGATCCCAGGACCCCGGGATCATGACCTGAGCCGAAGGCAGACGCTTAATGACTGAGCCACCCAGGCGTCCCAAGAAATAAGAATTTTTTTAAAAGGCATCTAAATTTAAAAGCTGAATGACTGGGAAAACTTTTTTGCCATTAACCAAAACAGGAAAATCAAGAGAACTAAACTCGAAATTTGATAAAATATAACTACTTATGTCAATTCTTAAAAATCTATAGCAATAGGTTTTTTTTTTTTTAAGATTTTATTTATTTCACAGAGAGAGACAGCGAGAGAGGGAACACAAACAGGGGGAGTGGGAGAGGGAGAAGCAGGCTTCCCACTGAGCAGGGAGCCCAATGTGGGGTCGATCCCAGGACCCTGGGATCATGACCTGAGCAGAAGGCAGACGCTTAACGACTGAGCCACCCAGGCGCTCCTATAGCAATAGGTTCTTAAAGAATGAATGCATTGTCCAATTCCTTAAACAACAGAAACTTTTCCCATTTCCATTTTTCAAGAGGAGAGAAACCACAGAGTACAGACCTGGAAAATGGGTTTATTAATTGAGTGTGATCTTCAGAGTATTTGAAGTGGTCCCAAGATACCAATGACAGATTTCCAATGAATTATTGATTCAGCATTTAGAAAATAGAAGGCAAACATTGAAGTTTTATTTACTATATTATTTAAAGCTGAGGGCGCCTGGGTAGCTCAGTTGTTAAGCGTCTGCCTTCGGCTCAGGTCATGATCCCGGGGTCCTGGGATCGAGTCCCACATCGGGCTCCCTACTTGGTGGGAAGCCTGCTTCTCCCTCTCTCACTCCCCCTGCTTATGTTCCTGCTCTCGCTATCTCTGTCTCTGTCAAATCAATAAATAAAAAAATAAAAAACTTTTAAAAAAATAAAATAAAACTGAGAGAGCTCATAAATGTATTATATTAAAGAAACCTAGGAGTTTCTGTAGTCCTCAATTAAATGATGCATTGTTTAAAAAGATTTTATTTATTTATTTGAGAGAAAGAATGAGAGAGAGGGAGAGAGAGAGAGCACAAGAGGGGGAAGTGGGAGAGGGAGAAGCAGACTCCCTGCTGAGCAGGGAGCCCAATGCAGGATTTGATCCCAGGACTCCAGGATCATGACCTGAGCCGAAGGCAGTCGCTTAACTGACTGAGACACCCAGGTGCTCAAATGATGCATTTTTGGAAAGGGTTTATAATAGTAAAAAAACAAAACAAAAACAAAAAAACACCGAACAATTAAAATAATCCAATTAATGTGTGCTAATGATAGCATCAAATGTATTAAACCTACTACTACTGATGTTATTTTTCTTTGGGTAGGTAATACTTTCTGAAGTGATTTTTTTTCAATCACAATATTCACTTCATAGCAAAAGTGTGTTGGGGAAATCAAATGAGATAAAATATGTAAAAATTCTCTGAAAACTTAGTGAAAGCTGCTGAGATATGGCTTCAGCTTGATAGGATGGATAAGTCAAAGTATTTATAGTTACTAACATAAACAATTGGTTTCCTGAGGAAAAAAGAACCAAAAAAACCAAAAAATAGTACATTTAAATAGTCATGATCCACAAATAAGCTATTACTTGGCTTTGAGTCATCTTTAAAGGTCATTTAAACTCATAAACATGCACTTCCAGCCTAGTTAACTTGTGTTTCTAATTAATTATCATTTAGAGGTTTCAATTTTATTTGGATTATTTTTCATCCAAGATTTTCTTGTTCCCTCTTTCTCAATTTAAGATTCAACACACTTCATGCATTTTAAGATAATATTCACTAGAAGAAACTGTTTAAGAATGCAATGACTAGAAATGGCTTTTTACCATTGCCAGGTTCTTGTCTTTATAGAAATCAGAATGAACTTTATGTTCCCATATTTTCTGACTTTCATACTAAGTGAAAATGTAATATATCAGACAACAAAACTCAAAATCAACTTTATGATAATGTTTCATAATAGCAATGGATCAGTTACAGTTGTGGATACTTTTGAAGTTCCTAAAATCTTGTCTTTTAGAAATTTATTCTATAAATTCAATTTATAGACAAAAAAATAACTTGCAGATAAATTCCAAGTTTTTTTCCTGCACAAGTATTTTGTCTATTTTCTGACTAGGCTACCCAACATCTTGTATTGTAAGTAATCGATTATCTTAATTATTTATAATTGTTAATTAGTTTAAATTATTATTTTTTTAAGATTTATTTTTATTTATTTATTTATTTGAGAGAGAGCTTGAACACAGGTAGGGGGAGGGGCAGAGGGAGAAGGAGAGAGAGAATTCACAAGCAGACTCCCTGGCTCCAGGCTTGATCCCAGTACCCTGAGATCATGACCTGAGCCAAAATCAAGAGTAGGCCGCTTAACCGACAGAGCCACCCAGGGGTCCCACACATTAAGTTTTTATGCTATTTCCAGCTCCTTAAAATATTCAATTACTTAATTCTACTCCCTAGAAAACTAGCTTTAAAAAAAATAGAATAACAGATATGTAATGACTTTCTTTACAGTCTCACATTATTTTGTGGCTATAAGCAAATTTCAATCTTTGTAGATCTCCATTGGTTATGCAAAATGAGATACTACTTCTCTTACTGAAAGAGTTTAAGTATTCTCTAAAAACCTTTAAAAACAATATAATTGACAATGTCAATAATTAGAAAGTTGTTGCTCTTTTAAAAAATATACTAAATAAAAGAGAATACTTTGGTTAAGTACTTTCAAAACATTTAAACTGAATTACAGTGTATGTTATGATATAAAGAATAATGAATGGAAGCTAAATGATTAGCTCACTAACCTTGGATGTTGCTAGCTAATTAGTTTAAATTATTAATTCATATTTTAACTAATTTTTATGGGGCTATTTAAGAAAAATTACCACTGATTGCAAAATATATTCACTGCTATCCAGATCAATAAGACAATTCCTGTGATTGTCCTTATTTTCTGTTTTATTTTTAAAAGGCTACTCTTAAATAATTAATACTGGACCATATTCTCTCCTTTGGTGATATGAATACAAACATTATAAAGTATCTTACGAGTTTCCTGGGAAGTTTCAAAGTGCTCTCAGGCTTTGTCCAGGAGAGACAACATGTGTGTGTGTGTGTGTGTGTGTGTGTGTGTGTGTGTGTCCAGGAGAGACAACATGTGTGTGTGTGTGTGTGTGTGTGTGTGTGTATATCTGCTTCTCCTACACCACAGGTGGCTTGCAGGTGTAAGCCGTCCAAGAGGACAGACCGACACATTGTACGTGTCTCTGTGTCAGTGCTCTCAACCACATTAGCCTGCTGAAAAGTCGAGAGTTCTCTTTGAATTATAACACCTATAATTAGTGAATCTATTCAGTGCATTTTCTGAACCTCCTCACCCACGTATTGAACCTTCTTAGAGTGCTATATTCTTTCCTTTTCTTTTTTTGAGACAGAGTGAAAAGTGATTTAAAAAATGAACCTGCATTTCAGCATCATGGTAAATGCTTATCCTTTCCTGAGAAAGGGGCTATAGTTTCCTTTATCTTTGTCTTAATTAATATATCTTAAAGTCCCCTTGTTTTCTTTTACATCTCTTCTATTATTTCACAAATTTTGATCTTAAATTCATAGAGTTTGGGGCATAATTATAACATATTTGTATAGCGTTGTACGTTATTATTTTATGCTTTTAAAAAATGATCTTACACATTTTCAGGGGCCAAGGCCAGGCTATGGCTCACAGTGCTTGAAGCTTATAGGTGGTGGTGTGCTGGGGCCGATTCGTCTTGGCTCCTGAGAGCTAACAGTATGCATCTTTTCCAGCTTCACATTTATCTCTTAAACCATGTTGGTAGCTTGATAAGGGTATAAAATTGGACATGTGGGAGTATTTACACCATGGAAATTGGCAAATACTACAAATCTTTTCTTCCAGAGAGTCAGTTGTTAAATATTTACCAGCACACCCACTGCACGTAGATGAAATTTCCCCAGCTATCACCCTCCTCCCTTGGCACCACACCTCACCCCTGCCTGCTTTGTCTCTACCAAGAACAGACTGCACGTCTTTTTAGTGCTGTGGCAACCTGTGCACAGAAAGTCAGACCAGAATATCATGTATCATGGAAGAGGCAGGCCTTGGGCTCTGAGGAGGGGAAGAAAAGTGATATATTTTCTCTGGTACCTACTCAAGTTATTTATGAAGCTTCCAGGAAGGAAAAAAAAAGTCTGAAAAACTCAATGCCCTAGAAACAAATAAACTGTATACTTAATTATATCATGCATAACCAGTGATCCACACACACATAACAATACGCTGAGACACACATACAGTCATGTTTATGGGAGGTGAAGTTTTTTTAGTGGAATGAAATACATTTTACTTGTTTCTATGTGTGTTTGGTGTTTAAATATAATCTCTGACTGTACTGCAAAGTCTGGAATACATGTACTCAAATTAGCTCAAATTCTAAATCTGTAATACCAGGATTCCTTTGTTTTCACTACTTACATTTTGACATTTCTTCACAGTCCAAGCAATCATTACCAAATATTCGAGGTGGGAGTATTAGTGAATTCCAAAAATGTTCTGGCAATAGCCGAGTCATAAAATAAGTATTTTAACCCACACACATTGTATTCATTATATTCTAAAAAAATAGAACTATTGATAGCAGTCATGCATATTAATGATTAAACAATTCTGAAATCCCTCTTGCACTTGTAAAAACTGTAGAGCTTCTCTGTCTTGGCATTATGACTTTTCTGCCCTGAGAAAAGATACTATAGGTCAAAGCTGTGTGGTCTTTGTATGTGAAGAAAATATCAAAGAAGAGAGTTGTTTGTTGTTGTTGTTTTTCATAATTTGTTTGGTTTTGTTCTTGTTTTTTTTTTCCTTTTTTAAGGGATGACTTCCCAAACCAAATTCTACTATGTCAAAATCCAGGGTTGATAGCTGGCATCCCCGTAGACCACAAAGGAGGGATGCTGTTTAATCCAGTGAGGTCAGCCTTCCCCTACACATATTGCTCTCCCCCCTACTTCTGCCATTTTTTTAAAGTCTATTTCCTTTAGTCTGTTTCTCCCAGACTCAAGTATTGCCATTCAGGGCCATCCAGTTTTTGGAGGTCCTCCCCGACTGGACTAGTGACACTGATCTTTTCTCTTCCTTAATACTTTGCCATTTAGAGCCTTCCTTGACATGTGGGCAGACTGTGGGTCTCTCTATTGCCCCCAAAACAATTCATTTCTCAAAGACAGAGACCTAGCACCTTGTTTTCTGTGTTCTTTACATACTGCACAACAGATCCACATACAATACTAGACACAGGGCATGTGCACAATCAAAACTTTAACTGATTCATTTTATTTAGATTTGAAAACAATAAAATAAGACATACTCCTTAGTCATTATTAAAGTTATAAAAAGAGCAGTGGCTTATTTGACATCATTTCTGTTTTTCAGTGCAGACTTATCTGGTCTGAAAAACTGCAAATATCATGCCCTGGCACTTCACACTTAAAAGCTAGATGTCTGGTCTACACTCCTGTTTAACTTGTTCATTTGAAGTTGATCCTTGCAGATACACTGACTAGAACAGTTTTTGTACTATGTATCCAGATGGTGTAGGTACAGTATGCACACTCGCAAGGCATTAAAAAAGTAAGGGCAGTCCTGATTTTTTTTTTTTTTTTTGAGAACCTGATTTATGTACTAGATACAGCTTTGGAAAATAGATTATTGCTTTTCTTGTACCTTAATCACATGTAAATCCACAAAAAAAAGGATCACATTATTTAAAATATCTTGTTGAAAATCCTTTCCAAAAAATGTATTTTGCAGGATGAATAGTAAACCCCTAATAGATGTCTACTAAACTTAGATGTTCTCAGATGAGGTTTCTTAATATTGGATTGTTCTGCAATCCTTTCTTTCCTCAGACTGGCTAGAGATAGAGCCTTTATCCAGAAATATTTTTAATCTTGCCCCACAATCCTCTTTTCTAGCATGGGTGAATATAGCTTACGACCTTCGCATCATTCTGTTTTAACTTTGTGTCTCTTGATTCCTTGTGGCACAGTAGAGGAAAGCGTAGGGAAGGAAGGTAAGAACAGGTCATGGTGACTTTTACCCAGGCTTTTAATTTGCTCACAGATTCTATGACTGCTCTTTTTATTTCCTTCTCTTGTTTAATTTATTTTGCTTTCAATTAAGTTAAAACACTTTAAACTAATACTTTGGAAGATGAACAACTAAAATATCAGAATAAAAGGAACTTAGACTAGTAAAAACTGAAATGAACAAAGGGGTTGACTATCTGGAAGATTATTAATAAATGATAAGCTTGATTTTACATTAAAAAAAATAAAAGTATTTTCTTCCCTAGTCCTTAAACTTAGGCATTTATACAATTTTGGCATACTGGAACTGTGCTATGGTAGATGTGGCATTATCAGATGCTCTAAGGATCAGCAATACTTTGAGGTCTTTTAAGAAGTTGTGTTTTAAATCACTCAAATTAACCATTTATGCCAATAGAGCTATAGCAAATATAGTCCATAAACTTATTTGAGGAAACAATATACTCACCTCATCACCCACAGCCCCATCACCCTTGCCTTGGAGCAGGTGTTCATCAGCTCTTCCTAGATAGTGTTATCACCTCTTTGTTCTTGTCTCTTGCCAAGCCATCCCCCAGACTGCTGGTAGAAGCACCTTTCTAAATATTTCAGTGGCTTCCCATCCTCTAACAGGATATATATCCAAACTCAACTAGCCACATATGTTCTTCAGGATCCAGTCCCTGCCTATATTTCTTGTTTTCTCTCTTGGCAGTCCCTCTTGTGTATGTCCCAATCATAGCCAACTAACCCCAAATGCCACAAGTGTCCTATACCTCTGTGCCTTTCTCATACAGTTTCTTCTGCCTACTTTTCTCTGTCTCACTAGTATGTTGCTACAAAATCGTCACAATGTTTATAGAATATTGTGGAAAGGCAAGAGTTTCTGTGAGAGGAAAATTAAACCTATTTATTAATGCTCTTTTAGGAAATAAGCATGCAGACATCATTTTTCATCTTCAAAACTGTTTGATGTGGTTCGAGAAACAAGAAACTTTAAAAAAAAAAGTCACTATATTATGATCCCAGGACAAAGCTGATCCTTTTCACTGGGGGAGTGAGATACTTATTAAAACCTGGCTTTGAAGAGCTTGTGAACTTTTTCCACCCCAAATACCCATTTTATAAAGAACACTTCTATTAGTATCATTGACTAATTACAGTGATAAGTCCAATGAGGAATGGGTTGGGCAGGTCATGACTTTCCAAGGATAGGTAGGAATTATCAGAAGTTCCATATATAGTTTTAAAAAGTTCCAGTGATTCTGAAATCTTTTTCCCTGAAAGATGTTCTTTACTCAACAATGCCTGCCCCCACCTCCAACCCAGCTTATTCCGAGAATCACTGGTTGAAGAAAAAGGAACAAATTCAAAATAAGGAATTAATTTGAATATTTTGAATGAAAACATGTAACAGTAATCTTCCTCAGGGATCAATAAAATGAGTCAACTTAGTCACCATTTCCTAACAGTGAGAATATACAGTGAAAATTCCAAGTTTGCAGATTATGCTAACATCTTTAAATTAGTGAAATAAGCTAATAATGATAAAATGCTGGTAGACAGAACGTATGTATATAGGTAAGCGGAAAACTGGCAGATGAGTTTGAGTGTAATATATTTTATAATAAAATTTAAACTATATTTATAAGATAAAGGGCTCTGAATAAAAACTGCCTCACAAAAAAGGCACTAAGAAATCACTTTGGATGTTCCCCTAAAGATACTATCTTAATGTGCAATTGTAGCCAAAATACAAAGTAATGGGCATCATCAGGAAGAAAGTAAGACAGAAAACAGAACATATTATAATAGTTCTGCGTAAACAAAATGATATATCTACATCTGGAATACAGATGTCGTCCTCTTTGCTTAGCATTAATAAAGACTACCCAGTACAATGGAAACATCCCAGAATTAGAATGAATGAATGATATAAGACATATATGACATAGACTAAAAAAATTGGGGATATGATCTAGAATAATAAATGTTTATTTAAGATGAACCATATTCAATGGTTATGAAATCATAATAATATGGATAAAAAGAACAGACTTGTTAGTCATCTCATGAAATATTAGGACTAGCATGCACTTCTTAAAGTCTTAATGTGCTAGAAGCAAGGCAGATAAATAGATGTGCTATATATAACACAGCAAACAGAAAACATGAAAAAGTTGTAAGGCATAGAGTTGTTGCATGCTAAAAATATAAATAGGTCGGAGCAAGGTTTAGCCAAAACTAGAAAGAAAAACCTACAACTGGTTAGAGAAGTAGAGATGTTTGGAGTTTGTCTTGTTCTGAGTTGGCATCATGAAATGTAATCTGAGATGAACTGTTGTTTGAATTAACCATGGAATTTTGTGTTTTTTAAAAAAGACTTTATTTTTTTTAAGTAATCTCTACACCCATGCTCCACCAACTGAGCCAACCAGGCACCCTAAGTGCTTTCTTATCTAATTAGATAAACTCCAAAAATGTAATGAAAATTAGAAGGAAATTTAACAAATACTTCTGGTTAATCTTTTTAGTTCTTCTGATGTTTAGTATGATTAGGAAACTCATTAATTCTTTAATCCTGGAATGATTATTTTCATTTACTGACTTATAATATGACACACTAGTTACTATGGGTTTATGTGTCATTCTATCTACTTCAGCATTTAGTGAAAGCCTTCCAGATACAAAACCCTATATACCAAGTACTAGGGATTTGCAGATGTATAAGACAGTATCCTCAAATGGCTTATAATTTAGATGGGAAAAAAAGGGCTAAATTTTTCAGTAACAGTGGAAGAATAGAGGTGAATGCTAACTCATAGTTTAGCAGTGTGTTGTCCTTAAAGAGATGACGACAGATGGAAAAACTCTGCAAAACATTATGGAGAAACTTGAATTTCAGTTTGGCTTCAAAAGAAAAGTATCACTCAAGTAAATGGAAGTTGTTAAGATACTCACTCCCAAGGCTTACCTCAGACCTACTGGATCAGACTTTCTGCCAAGTAGAAATGAGCACTTGAAATTTTTAAAAGAATTCATCCCATGAGTCCATTCAGCCAGTCCATGAAGAAATGTTTGGGAAATACTGAAATAGAGATTCTATGTAATTATGGGTACTGGTGGGCGGAAGCAGGAAAAGTGCCTGGCAATTTGGGAGAGGAAGACAAGTAAATCAGTGGCTTTTGGGGCCTGCGGGTAATACAAATTGTAGAGGAACAATGGAAGAAAACTGCAAAAGTAGACTGGATCAGATTTTGGAGGGTTCTGAATTCTAAATACAAGAGGTTTTAATTTGTTTTGCCTTTTAATAGAGTGTACCATTGAAAGTTTTGGAGCAGAACAGTAACTTATAACGTGTTCCCTGGAGGCAAGAGTCTAGGCAAGAAACTGAAATAATAGTTGAGGTACAAATAATAAGACCTCCTGGCCTAATGGGATGGCAATGGGAACAGAAGAGAAGTGCTAGATACATATTTGGTAATATAGAAAGGGCAACTGGCAGGTTCTAGTAAGAGTTTGGGATGTCCAGATCTTCTTTTTAACATTTTAAATATCTTCCTATGTAAACTCAAATGTTTTATTTCTTCCTCTTTTTCCTTTTACTTTAATTTCTGTGAAAAATGTTATTACTCTGCATTAGAACGCATTGTTTAGCCTGGTAGCAAAGAATGTGTGCCTAAAAATTCTTAAGAAAACCAATGGCCAAAATGACTTTAAATCATGCTTTAATTTTTCAGTGCTGATTACCAGCAAGATCTGAACCAAAGTGTTTAGAATTATCTTATTGTCTGGGTGGCAAAACATTTAAATACAAGTTAAAGAGGGAAAGAGGAAAGATTAAATATCTACCACACAGCAAAAATTCACAGGACATATTAATAGTTAGAATAGAGGGATGAAGTGGATGTGTGGTTAATCTTCTAAACTGGTGTCTCTGTAGATAAGATGAAGCCTAAATGTCTTGACTTCTAGAGCTAGGTGTAAGTAAAATGTTAATGAAAGTTTCCATATCTTCTTATCTTCTTCCTTTTATGACCATTTTCCCCTTTCAGTTTCATCCTTGGTACCCTTGTGCTCATTACCTTAAGCAAAATCAAATTCTGCTTTCAGAGAAGATATAGTCACTTATACCACAGTATGGATAGATTTATGTCTGTATGTTACCTCTCCCAGGTATATTTGTATTCTGAACTTTATCTCTAGTCTTATGTAATGAATATTCTGCTTTCCTATTGAAGATACTTTAGACTTGGGAAAAGCTAAAAAATGGGAGAGATTTTCTTGGTGCTAGGAAGAGATTTTTTTTCTCACATATTCTGGGATTATATCATCTGCACCTGTTGTGGTAATTTTGGAGACATTTTTAGAATGTAGTAAAGTCTTGTATTTAGTAGATGTAAATGTTCTACTTGATCAGATAAAAAACTCTTTCTGCATAACAATTTAGAACCTACAGGGATTACA
This sequence comes from Zalophus californianus, assembly GCF_009762305.2. Classification (NCBI taxonomy): domain Eukaryota; kingdom Metazoa; phylum Chordata; class Mammalia; order Carnivora; family Otariidae; genus Zalophus; species Zalophus californianus. Next base: position 90,840,147 of record NC_045600.1, read on the forward strand.
GGGCAAACAAAGGATTTTTTCCTGTCTGATTCAGGGAGAAAATTGACCTCCTTGTGTTCCAGAAAGGCCATAAATGATAAGGAAAAGGTCAGGAAATTGGCATAGAAATATAATTCTGTTCAATAAAGTTCAACGATGTTCCCATGACATACTTTAGTAATATGCCACTGGAATCATTCTATTTGTTGCACAACTGAATAGTTTGTTTCTAATTCTGGCATGGCTCTAACCATGCTGAAATAAGCTGTTGCAACTTAAATTCTTTCAAAAGAAAACATTGCCATCACTGTACCACACACTAAGGTACTTTCTAAAGATTTTTAAATGCTTTGTTTTCGAATAAATCTCTAAATGAGTGAATGATTCTTTTTACTTAACCTGACAAAGCACTTAAGTGGTTTTTTACATCATTACAGAATAGATATAGGATTGATAAGAACTATAACTGATTTACCCCCTCCCCCCTATGATAATGATGGTGTGGAATCAGTTCTCTTATGCAGGACATTTCAGTTATATTTGATACCAGCAATTGTGCAATCATGTGTAACTGTTTTGAGTTTCATGTTGGCTTGATGGGAATTATACTTCCTGGGTTTCGGTAATAATTTATCTACTTGGGTTTCTTTCTTGCTGGCTTTGATTTCATTAGTCTTCTAATTTCTTTTAGTGTATTCCAAGGTTCTGTCTTAGATCTGTTATTTAACAGTTACAGGGCATGCTTTTTTAGGGTAGAGGGTAGAGTGATCCAAAGATAAGATTAGCATTATCAACCAAATATATTAATTGTGTTATCTTACAATAGTGGGTTCTAGAGTTCATGGGAAAAGTAAGAGAACCTGGACCTGCTGAGGTCTCTATCTCCACAAAGTCCTTTGTGTCATCTCCTCCAAGTAAAAGATAATAAATAAATGTGAGGCAAGTGAACTCACTTCTTTCCCAATTCAAACACTGAATTATTGCCTCCAGGCAGCAAAGTCAGCATGTGCACAACATATCCACCTAATGGTCCTAATCCAACACTAGCATGAAAAAAGAGATTTGTCTTCCATGTTAAGCAATCACTCTGCTTACTGCTTACGCGATGGAACAAATTTATTTCAATCTAAGATAATTTGGTGTTTGTTTCCCTATAACTTTTGAAGAAGTCAATTTTGAATTATATGCACATACTGCTAAAGGTTACCTCCTAATATGCTAGGTGGGCAACTTAAAATAAGATACTGGCAGTCACATGATCTTAAGTAAATATATCTTACATAACTTTGACATTTTGATAAAACTTAGTTCATGATAGAAGCTGTTTACAAGAAAACAAAGGACCCATAAACTATCTTAACAAGAAATTTAGGACTGAAACAAATTTAAAATAGTACCTGAGCATTCATTGTCTCATAAGCAATTTATCTACAATGGTCAATGTGAAACATGTATTATTCTGCTTTCAAACATATTTGCTTTAAAGAATCCTTTCTCAGTTAAAGGTAAATATGTCATTTATTTCACTGAGTACTGTATCTGTCTATACACAAAGCTGCTACTTCTTCTAGAAATACTCTTAAAATTAAATGGAAAATACAGGCCTGAAGAGCAGGCTAAGGGAAATTTTAACAGTTGCTTACAAGCATATGAAGGATGTGATGCTGATACATTGATGCAACATTCAACAAATCTCCACTATGAGCCAGTTCCTTGCTAGGCTCAATTTAGACAAGCCTTGTCCTCTTGGAGCACTGTAACTGGTAACTAACTCTTCCTCATGTTCATTAAAGGAAGATCTAAGGGAAATAATTTACCTTGCAACAGAATCCAATGAGGTTAAATCTGTACTAACACAATAAAGAATGATGAAGAAATTCATAAATTCAACATATTTGCAATACCTTTAAAATTGAGTAAATGTATCTATTTAAGGACTTATGGAGTAGTTGGTTTTCAAAGATCTTATAACTGTAACATTGTATAAAGTCAATGTTTTCCTTTCCTTCAAGTCCCTTTTACTCCTGCTATTCTTGCTTTTGTTCAACATTATATTTTCCATTACATGAAAAGGAGAATACTGATGCACAGGTTTAGGGTATCTCTCATGCTCAGTTGTAATTAGGGAATAAAATCTGGGCTTTTCTTTTATGGACCAACTATCCACAGAATGTAACTGTTGAATGATAGAAGTATTGTTCATTATATCTGGATATCCTCCCATTCAGGTCCAGTTATGACAGTATGTTCATACTTGTCCCACCTCCAAACCCTTTTCTCCTAGCCCCTGCTTGTCCACTGCCCACCAGATTTTTGTTGCATTCTGACACTAAGTAAGTGAAGAACATTGGAGGGTTTTTTTGTTTTATTTTATTTTAAGATTTATTTATTTATTTTAGAGAGAGAGGGAGAGAGCAAGAGCGCACGAGTGGGGGGGGCAGAAGAAGAGGGAGAGAATCCTCAAGCGGACTCCCCACTGAGCACAGAGCACAACCCAGGGCTCCATCTCAGGACTCCAATCAGGAGTTGGCTGCTCAACTGACTGAGCTGCCCAGGAGCCCCAAGTGAAGAACATTGTTAATCTTATCCCTCCACATATTGGGGTTAAGAATATAAAATTCAGGGCACCTGGGTGGCTCAGTCAGTTAAGCATCTACCTTTAGCTCAGGTCATGATCTCAGGGTCCTAGGATCGAGCCCCACATCAGGCTCCCTGCTCAGCAGGGAGTCTGCTTCTCCCCCTGCCCCTCACTCTGCTCTTGTTCTCTCTCTCTCAAATAAATAAATAAAATCTTAAAAAAAAGAATATTAAAAAAATCTTTCAATTTTTAACAACCCAGTTAAAAAGTGGGCAAAATATACATAACAGAAAAGTATTTGTACAGATGGCAAATAAGCATATGAAAAGATGCTCAATCTTTAAAGGTTCTGCCTCTAACTGGGATGAAGATAGACTTGAAAATGATAAGGTTCCTGAAAGAGTAATATTTTTAATTGTTTGATGTACCTTAAAAATATCTTTCACAAGAAAATTAACAGATTTAAAAGTAGATTGCTTGGGAATGCATTAAGTAATGTTGGCAGAATCGGTATCCTATCAACCCTGACTTTCTAATCTGTTTTGTCCTATGTGCTGTGCCCTCTCTTACTCCAGAAAACACAAGAATGACTTTTGTTCAAGTACAGAGTGGGAAGTGATGTTTTTATATATCCACAAAGATCTGTAGAAGAATGAACTATGTAAGCTTATGAAATCCTGCCCTTCATACTAAAAGCCAGGGAGTTGCTCAGATAATAGAATATGAAATATATAGCTTGCAGATATTAAGTTAGCTACCAAACTTACTGTACCTGATTTTTTTTTTTTTGGTCTACAATATATCTATTGCCTTATTTAAGACAAATATAAGAGTTTGTATTTTTTTTGTAGATCTGAATTTATGTTTAAGAGAAGCTTATGTGTATAAGTGACAGTAAATTTGCTCCCTAAGATGTAAGACCTATTACATGGGTACATTAAATTAACATAATGATTGTGGTAGCAGAATGATAGAATTAAAAAAAAATAAAAGAAAGGTCAGCTCACAAAATAGAACATTAGAAATGAAACAATATGTTAAGTAAATTGGCCATTTAGCCTTAATATTTTTGTCAATAATGTTGTCAACAATAGAATCAATTAATTACTTAGGATGTCACCCTTACAAACTAGGGAATATACACAAATTGACTTGCCTATTTTTTTCCTGTGGTTTAATCATTCATAAATTTATCTAAATATTTTTGCCTATTTATTATTTAAATCTGTATCACGCTTGCAATAAGTGAGGAACCTTGGTATAAATTGCTATTGCTTTTTAAAAAAATTCTCCAGCGTCTACTTTCAGAATTTTAGGTGTTCCCCTAATGTATTTTAAAGATTCATGTTGGGGCACCTGGGTGGCTCAGTCAGTTATCTGACTTCCGTTCAGATCATGATCTCAGGATCCTGGGATAGAGCCTTGCTTTGGACTCCATGCTCAGCAGGGAGTCTGCTTGTCTCCCTCCCTCTGCTCTTCCCCTCACTTGTGATCTCTCTCAAATAAATAAATAAAATCTTTAAAAATAATTAATGCTAATTCTTTGTTCCTATTACCAATAGCATTTACGGTTTTAAGGCATTTTAAGTTTACTGTTTAAAAAAAATTTTTTTTAAAGATTTAAAAAGAGAGAGGGAACATAAGCAGGGGGAGTAGGAGAGGGAGAAGCAGACTTCCCACGGAGCAGGGAGCCCAATGTGGGGCTCGATCCCAGGACCCTGAGATCATGACCCGAGCTGAAGGCAGATGTTTAACGACTGAGCCACCCAGGTGCCCCAGTGTTTAAAATTTTTTTTTTAATTTTTTTAATGTTATGTTAATCACCATATATTACATCATTAGTTTTTGGTGCAGTGTTCCATGATTCATTGTTTGTTCATAACACCCAGTGCTCCATGCAGAACGTGTCCTCCTCAATACCCATCACCAGGCTAACCCATCCCCCTACCCCCCTCCCCTCTAGAACCCTCAGTTTGTTTTTCAGAGTCCATCATCTCTCATGGTTCGTTTTTATTAAGAATTTATTTTTAGAGTAGCTTTAGGTTCATAGCAAAAATGAGGGGACAGTACAGAGTTTTTTTTATATACTCCTACCCCCACATATGCATAGCCCCCCCCCATTATCAACATCCCTTACCAGAGTGGTACATTTGCTACAATTAATAAACTTGCATTGACACATCATTATCACCCAAAGTCCGTAGTTTACATTAAGATTTACTTTTGATGTTGCACATTCTATGGGTTTGGACATGTATCCATTATGTTATCAAACAGAGTATTTTTTACTGCCCTAAAAATCCTCTGTTCTTTGCCTAGTTAGCCCTTTCTCTTACATCGAATCCCTGGCAACCACTAATCTTTTTACTCTCTCCATAGTTTTGCCTTTTCCAGAATGTCATATAGTTGGAATCATAGTGTGTAGCCTCTTCAGAGTGGCCTCTTTCACTTAGTGATATGCATTTTAGGTTTCCCCATGTCTTTTCATGAGTTGATAATGAAAAAATTTTAATTGTTTCATCACACAGAAATCCCCCATCCCAGTTCCTTGAATATTTCTTTTTCCTGAACATTTTGAGCTTTATATTTTAAAGTTTGAGAGGATATATATTAATATAGGTGAGTTAGCATGATAACTAAAAATTATTTTAAAGTTTTAAAATGAAAGGAGACAATGGTTTAATGGTTATTAGGCCGATCAGAACATTTAATTATGTCCTTGACCAAATATACTCTCTTGGGCACATTAAAACTAAGAATTGGTATAAGCAAATAATGATTTTTAAAAAAAAGTTAAATGATTCTTATGATTTTCTGTCAAGCCTTTATTGTTGAATGGGAAATCATATATATATATATATATATATATATATATATATATATATAATGGTGTGTGTGTATAACTTGTATAATACATATTGTACTATATTTATATATATATATATACACACCATCATGTAATATATATTACTTCCTAAAACTACCATATACAGATGAAACATTGAAATATATCCATATCCTTCATTAGAATCAATATTTAACAATTATTTTAAAATTTTATATACATTTTCTTTTGAAGTTATTTGGCCTAAAGTAACTCATTGAATTTACTATTAGCTATAAATTTTCTGCAACTATTGTACATTCTCAGGAAACTTCCCCCAGAAATCTCCCATAAGAGGCAGCCAGCAGAATCCCTTTGACCCACATTTTCTTCCTTTATTCCATCCTCCAGCTGGAATGTGTGTTCTACCTTGTCTTATGAGAACAAAGTGATGGTGGAACAGTGAGCTGAATAGAGCCTGGGAACTCCCAAATGCTTTTGTGGAGCAAAGCTGTCACTTCTCCCAATGTTTATCGGATGCAGAAACAAATGATTTTGTTTAAACCAAACCCAGTCTTAACTAAACTGATGCCTCAATTTCATTTTCCTGTCAGATGCATTCTTTATAAAATGCACACAAAAATCCAGGAGCCCATTTTTTCAGTTATTCTAAAGCATCAGCCAGAAAAGGCAAGTCCTGTTTTCAATACTATTGTTAATAGCCAGGTGTTTACTTTCATAGCTTTTTTTTTTTCCACTTCTAAAGTCATGAGATTAAAGTAGAAGAAGAAATGAAAACAACACCTGTGCTCTCATGTCTTTCATTTTCCTATTCAGAACTTCACTGTTGCTAGAGATCTGCCATCTCTTCTGGTGCAGCCATTCATTCCCACATGGGCCAGCATTCATTCAGCTTGATGAATCTGTCCCAACCCTTCTTTGTGTCCTGATATACATGTCAGGAATATCCAGCTCCTAGGAAGCTGTCTCAAACCCGTGTTTGACTAGCATTAACTATTCATTTCTAAAGAAAATTATTTATTGCCACTTAACTATGCTCAGCACTCTGCAGGTATGTTTTCTTCCTCTTCTACCCAATTTATTCCTTTTGCTATATTCTTAATGATAGCTTGGACTTTCTAGACTCTTGAGTTTTGTTTTTTTTTTAACCTTCCTGGTTTCCTTTCTGAATTAGTTTTTTTTTTTTTTTTTTTTTTTTTTTAATCCCCTCTAAAAACGCTTATCTTGGGCGCCTGGGTGGCTCAGTTGGTTAAGCGACTGCCTTCGGCTCAGGTCATGATCCTGGAGTCCCGGGATCGAGTCCCGCGTCTCGGCGGGGAGTCTGCTTCTCTCTCTGACCCTCTTCCCTCTTGTGTTCTCTGTCTCTCATTCTTTCTCTCTCAAATAAATAAATAAAATCTTTAAAAAAAATAAATCTATAAAAGAGACAAGTAGAATGTTGTAAAGAATAGTAGTTAAATACATGAATAAGCACAAAAGCCTTTTATTAAAAAGCTTTTCATCAAAACTAGATTAGTTGGTTGAGCAACTGCCTTCGGCTCAGGTCATGGCCCTGGAGTCCCAGGATCGAGTCCCGCGTCGAGCTCCCTGCTCGGCGGGGAGTCTGCTTCTCCCTCTGACCCTCCCCCCTCTCGTGCTCTCTATTTCTCATTCTCTCTCTCTCAAATAAAATAAAATCTTTTAAAAAAATAAATAAAAACGCTTATCTTCTCTAATAAGCTGTACCATAGGAAAGAGTATCTCAAGCTTTTTCACTTTCACATCTAGCCAAGAAAAACAATTTGTATTTATATTACACATGATCGGTGACCATTCAGACGGAAGGACAAACACAACAAATATGTCCCAAGTCACTCCAAATGGTTCCCTCGGTGTCCTTATATCCTGGAATTTTCCCCAGCAAGCTGTTGAGTTCCGGGAAGCATTTCTTTTAATTCCTTCTGGCTGATCCCCTTGTCTCTGCCTCTATATTTTGTTAATCTTTTAGGAAGTGGAGCATAATACTGTAATGAACCACCTTAATGTCAAACATAGCTTCTTTTAGCAAACATGACAGAACACAGATACTCAACATATACTTGACAGCAATGTTCAAAATGATTTCTATCCCATTTACTCATTCCTTTTGCTCTTCCCATTTCCTCAACTTCTAGGCCCAATGATGTTGAGGCTAAGGCATAAGGATAGGAGCTGGAAAAGACATGCATCATTTTAAATCAGGTCAATTTTGAGAATGAGTACAGAAGAAAAGTTAAGAAGATGCTATTTTTTACTGGGGTGGAACTAATAATGTGGTTGAGTTTTATGAAGATACTGAGTTTAAAGTGACGGCAGTTTACTATATCCTGTTCCTAAATTTGGCATTTACAGATCACTGAGTGATCTAAATCCACAATGAAATTCTCGCTGTACTAGATGTGTAAGATTAACAGAATTATTTATAAGAAATAATTTTGCATAGTATCACAATATTTCAGAATATATCAGACTTTTAAAAATATGGTGATAATGTGTTTTACCTTTTAAATACTTAATATTTACATAGAACACTCTGAACACTGGGAACACCCAGTGTTAAAGAGGAATATCTGTAGGTGACACTTGAAGTATCCTCACATGCGCTCCCCTGCCGCTGCTTCCCTCTTTAATCTACTGTCTACAACCACGTCCTAGAATTTCATCGTTATCAAGCTCTGATCACCATATTGAGAGGTCTTCAAAAGATGTAGAAAGTTAGAATGCTCTGGTTTGACTATGATTGTATGCAGGGCTTAAATTTTGCTAGTGGGAATGATATTAAGACATGTATTGAAGCATAATTATTATTTACACTTATTACCTTCCTCTATTGATAAAAGTAGAATCACTGAACTCTATGAATGTACTGTGGAAATGAGAATTCTTTGGTTTGATGTGGATAGATAGTTCCTCAGTTCTCTTTATCATTGTTTTTCATTTTGTATTTGCTTATTATTATGACTCCCTAGAGTCATAAAATATTGAAAGATAATAGCAATTTTTTTTAAAGATTTTATTTATTTGAGAGAGAGAGAATGAGAGATAGAGAGCATGAGAGGGAAGAGGGTCAGAGGGAGAAGCAGACACCCTGCCGAGCAGGGAGCCTGATGTGGGACTTGATCCCGGGACTCCAGGATCATGACCTTAGCCGAAGGCAGTCGCTTAACCAACTGAGCCACCCAGGCGCCCAATGGCAATATATTTCATCCAGTAGCTTCTCAATCATATCATTGCTATTACCAACTACTTATAAAGACATAGCTTAGTTGTGACCAAAATCTTGAGAATTAAGATTGTTTCATTTGCTGATGCCAGTAGTTGTTATAAATGAGGTCTTTGACTACTTTTCATCTGCCTTTTAGTAAAATCAGGGTATTTAGTGAAATAGATGATTGAATTTTTAATGACACCTAATAATTCAATCCATAAGTCACTGTTTACATATTGACTACAAAAAGAAAGCAATTTTTCCTATTGACTCTAAGAAAGGGAATAGAAAGTGTGCTATTTAAAACCAAATGATTTGTTGGTCTGAATTTTAGAATGAAATAATCTTATAAATCATACATAATTTATTAAAATTGAATACAAAATATTTTCATGATTAAAACTAATTTTAATGTTCCACATTCTTCAAATACAAATAGAATCAAAGGTTTTCTTTTCTTTTCTTTTAATTAAAATGTGTTTGCTATTTATATTCAAATTTAACTTCTGAAGTTCAGAAATCAGGGCTGTTTTCCTTAATTTATGTCCCCAAATTACATTAGAGTTCTATACATTCTGACAATATTTCAAAATATTAATATTCATTCCTTTACATTTCCTTCATAGACCCCAGTTTCTATGAGCAGCTCTAGAACTCTCAACTGGATGACCTATGGCTAGTGCTAAGCATTGTATACTGGGAAAATGGCCTCTATATGCAGCATATATGTGAAACAGATGACAAAAATCAGCTAGGCTGCATTAATCCTGATGAAATGGGTATCAATTTTATTCTCCAGATAGGAAAACTAAAGCTTTTTGAATGAATAAGAGGATGAAGCAAAGGCATGGAATGAAAAATCAGATTTTCTTTAATTCAGTTAATATTTTGGAAAACAGCTTTTGGAGACTTGATTTTACGCAGATAATTTTCACTTGGAATTTTCTTCGCATTATGTTCGGCACAGGAAAGAAAATGTCTCATGGCTGCACCTTCATGTTGCAAGTATAATTATTAGCAGTTATTTAAAAAGGTTCACTAAACTTTTAATTACTACATTGTTTTTAAAATTTTCTTGAGCTTTTACTGTATTTGTATGTCATTAAAATATAGCACTTAAGGAAAAGATATATAATAAAAGAAAATAATAGGTTAACATTCTTGTGGTAACTGTTTTGTAAAAACAATTTCAACAAAGATTAAAAATTAGAAACGTATAAAGTTATAAAATATCATATGAAAGGATTCATAATTTGGTTTTATTTAAAAATTTTTTTTAAAGATTTTATTTATTTGAGAGAGAGCATATGCATGAGTGTGAGTTGGGGGAGGGGTAGAGACAGAGAATCTAAAGCAGACTCCACACTGAGTGTGGAGCCTGACTAGGGTTTCCATCCCACGACTCATGAGACCATGACCTGAGCAGAAACCAAGAGTTGGATGCTTAACCGACTGAGCCACCCAGTTGCCCCCATAATTTGGTTTTAAATTGTCTTTTCATATATCAAAAAACTCACTATCAGTTTAAAATATTTAATCTTTTTTAAGGCAGTAGGTTCTGTTACCATCATTTAAAATTGCTTGAAATGAATTTTATTCAATTTCAGTAAATTTGAGAGATTTTCTGTTAGCAATAATTTTTAAGATTAAGTTTAAGAAAAAAGTAAAGATATTACCTTATTACATATTTTCATAGTATTATATAATAATTATGAGCCAGACTGTCTGGGTTCAAATTTCACTTCTGCCATTTACCAGCTGAGAGAGTTTGGGCAAAATAAACTTCTCTGTGTGGGGGCTTCTTGATCTATAAAATGGGAATAATTAGGGTACCTGCTTCATAGCCTTGGTGATAAGTAGATGAGTTAATACATAGGAGCCTTGGAATAATTCTTAGAATGTGGTATGAGATCAATAAACATTAGCTGCTATCATGATGATGATTATTATAGTAAATTAGAAATGTAATTCTAGGGAAGAAAAAGCTAAATTCAAATACCTATTTCTTTGAATCCAGATATCTTTTTCTATTAAAAAAATCAATAGTTTGCACTTTCCATATTTAGTAAGGTCTACTCTGGTGTTTGTATGTGTGTTATGGGTGGAGGTGGTCTTAGGCTGAGTAAATAATCACATTAATAAATTTTTAATAACTTCCAGTTAAAAAAAATAAGAACTAATGGTCATTCTTGGATAATCTGCAAAGCTAATTGGATAACTGACTTATCTTTCTGTGATTTCTTGCAGATATCATGGAAATCAGGACAGTGGCAGTTGGAATTGTGGCAATCAAAGGGGTCGAAAGTGAATACTATCTTGCAATGAATAAGGAAGGAAAACTCTATGCAAAGGTATTGATAATTTTTTGAACTTCTTTTTGTCAAAACATCTTGCCTTTTTTTTTTTGGAGGGGGACAGAAAGAGAAAAAGAGAGAGAGAGAGGGAGGAGGTAGGGGAGAGGCAGAGGGAGAGGGAGGGAGGGAGAGAGAGAGAGAGAGAGAGAGAATCCCAAGCATAGGCTCCTCACCCAGCACAGAGCCCAATGTGGGCCTGATCCCACAACCCTAAGATCATGACCATGACCCTGAGCCTAAACCAAGAGTCTGATACTTAACCAACCAAGCCACCCAGGCGCCCCAAAACATCTTGCCTTTCTGAAAAGTAAAGATGAAACTAATTTCTTTCCAATTATATAATTTAATGATTTCATTAAAACACTTTATATTCAAGCATTGAGAAAAATGTTTTCTGCAGGACCTCGGACAAATTGCTTAAGCTCTCTGGGCTTGGGTATTGTCACATACAAAATGAGTTGGATTAAATAACATTTGAGGATACTGCCAGCTCTGAAATTCCATATGCATTTTAGATACTTAAAATCTAAAATTTCCCTCTGAGAGTATTAAAGCTCTTTTTGTTAAATTTCACCCAATCTGTACATTGCTGACCTGAAAATTCTTGGGAAAAAAATTCAGATGTTTGTTTACCAACATCAATCTCACAATCATGGGCTTTAAACTCTAAGCATTCGTGTTGTTCCCACTTTATTACAATGTGAAATATGTAACAGTTCATCCCAACATAAAAAAATATAATCGACTTTCCTACAGCCCAGCACGATACCTGGCACAGGCTAATTACATAATAATAAAGGTTTAACTGAATGAATGACCGAATGAATGAATAGTTGGATGGATGAACAAATAAACTTAATTTTCTATCACAATTGCAGGCAATGTAGTAGTAAATGAAGAAAAGTTGTGAAATATGTCCTTCCACTGAGAGAGGTAGATGCTCTGCTAATCATATCAAATCTCAGCAGTTAGGGAATGAGTGACTTGGGCATGGTAATATGAGAGCTGCTACTTAGAGTGAAATAGCTCCTAATACTAAAGAATAGTAGCAACTGATGGCCAAAAAGTTAGACATTTGAAAATATGTTGCATAACTAAATATGTATCATTTTATCTTTTAAAAAATTTTTAAGATGGCTATTTTTTTTGCAAATATGCTAACATATCTAACAAACTGCATAAGGCCCACTCAAAAAAAGAAAAGGTCATATGTGTTTTAATTTTACTGAATATTACTGCTTACTCTTTGAGTCCCTCTAAAAATCATTTGGATAATATTGTTTGTTGTTTTAACAGAAAGAATGCAATGAAGATTGCAACTTCAAAGAATTAATTCTGGAAAACCATTACAACACATATGCATCAGCTAAATGGACACACAGCGGAGGAGAAATGTTTGTTGCTTTAAATCAAAAGGGGGTTCCTGTAAGGGGGAAAAAAACAAAGAAAGAACAAAAAACAGCCCACTTTCTTCCCATGGCAATAACATAATCATATATGGTATATAAGAAACCAGTTCCAGCAGGGAGATTTCTTTAAGTGGACTGTTTTCTTTCTTTTTCTCTTCTCTTCTCTTCTTTTTTTTTTTTTTAAGTAACCAAGAAAGGCTGGAAAACTACTGAAAAACTGATCAAGCTGGACTTGCGCATGTATGTTTATTTTAAGAGACTGCATTAAAGAAAGATTTGAAAAATATGCACAAAAATCAGATTTAGTAACTAAAAGTTGTAAAAAATTGTAAAACTGGTTGTACAATCATGATGTTAGTAATAGTAATGTTTTTTCTTAAATTAATTTACCCTTAAGAGTATGTTAGATTTGATTATCTGATAATGATTATTTAAATATTCCTATCTGCTTATAAAATGGCTGCTATAATAATAATAATGCAGATGATGTTATATAAGATATGTCAGACCTAAAGGCTGCTGGAATGATTTGTCAGATAATCAAGCCAATACTAACTATGGAAGATGAGCAGTATTTGAAAGGATTTTTAGTGAAAAATTAAAATCCACTTAAATTCTAATCAGAAAAGAAAGAATATTCTCAAAAATTCTATTGAATGGAATCAAATAGGTAGTTTTATAAAAGCATAATATTAGAAAATGCTTATACCTATTAACAAGAAGAAAATTCCTAATACTGCTCAAACTGAAAGGGTATTGCTAAAAGGATGTTTTCAAAAATCTTGTATATAAAATAGCAATAATGATGATAATACTATACTTCATCTCACTTGCCACAAAATAACATCTTATAATCCCTAAAAGTAAAATTGAGAAATCTTTAAGTTTTTTTCAAGTAACATAATCTATCTTTTGTATAATTCATATTTGGGAATATGACTTTTCATAATGTTCTTCCCGCAAATAATCATGCTTTTTTTCTGTGGTTACAGCATTAAACTCTATTTTAAGTTGTATTTGAACTTTATTGTTTTGTTATTTAAGTTTATGTTATTTATAAAAAAAACAACCTTAATAAGCTGTATCTGTTTCATATGCTTTTAATTCTAAAGCAATAACAAAACTGTCTGGCGCAACAGCAAGTTCCCCCTCCCCCTCATGACCAATACCAAGTCTAGTACACAGCACTTGGGCCAGCAAATTCTGGATGGCAGACAAAAAAGACAGCCTGCAGCAATTCTTACATTGGATGTCGCACAGGGAACAATACAAAAATGTAAAATATGTTTTGCCACATATTGTTGTCAGTTAAATTGGATCATATAAGTAAAATCACTACAGATACAAGAACTTTAAGGATTTTAAAGCTAGAATATACTTGAGTTCATGAGTAGAAAAGTGCCATACTTTTAAAATATGCATATTTAGAATAATTTTTCTAATGTCTAGAAATTTCTGCCATTCAAAATACTGCCACATGGAAAGTTGTTTTCCTGTTAGATGGCAAGAGCACAATGCCCAAAATAGAATATATAGTTACAGATTTGAGGACCTGAATGTCATGAAGGCTTGAGGTGAGGCTATAGACAATAGGCTTATCAGAAAGATAAATTCCACTTCATAATTCTTCGATTGGCAGATTTGGTAGAACTTTATGTGCTCATCAATCGGAGTCCAACATTTATCTAAATTAAACTATTGGAATGCTAATCATTGCAGTTTTAATTTCAAAATATTTGTTTTATGTAAGTATTATCCACTAATACATTTAGAGGCAAAAGTTACATAAAAAGGCTAAGTCAATATTTGATCTTCTTGTGGCTCACTTATATGTCCAAGTGGCAGGAAGCTAGAAAGAATTGCCCTTCCTCAGATATACTCTGGGATATGCTATGAATGAGATTCTGAACTGTTCTCTGATTCACGGGACTTGCTAGGCTAGGTTCCTAGATCAGGCTTCTATGGCTGGAGTCTTGTGAAAATATCAAGGGCAGAGGAGAAACTATGGTTCTCATATTTGTTTCCTTAGCGTTTAGCAGAGTGTCTATCCATAATCAATTTTTATATGAATTCATTCAATGTTTGAATATTAAAGAAAATTCAGACTGAGACTAATCTTACTTCATTTTTAATTCACTTCATACACAATAATTAGTCCATACTGTGATGATTTGACTCAAGAGAAGGAAAGAACTAATGTGATTTCTGATCCTGTTTCCTATTCTACTCTTACATGTATCTCTTTATTTACAAATGGGGAGCAGTAAGCAAAATGTCCATATAAATAGAGTAACCTTTTCTAAAATGTTCTTTGAGAGGGGAAATTGGTTAAATGCATAGGTTTCCAACAACAAGGAAGGAAAAAATTAAATGAAAGAATATGAACTGTTAAGAAAAGAAGAAATAAAAAAATATTTTCAATGCAATTAGTGAACTAAGACATTTTTATGTAAAAAAAGGCATAGTATAAATTATCAGCCTTTGAGTTGGCTATTAATCAACTTAATGATAAAAGAGAAGAGATGCTGGAGATAAATTCTTAGTTTCTATCTCTTAGAGTTTGCTCCTCTGGTTCTCTAGAGCTACAAAGAACATACAGATGGACTACAAGACCAACTGTAGTGAAAGTGATTCTGTAACCACAAATGCACTAAATCAGTGTCTCTCAAAATCGTCTACTGAAATAACAATAATGGTAGAGAAGTAGAGAATGAGAGTTAAAGGAATAATGCAAAGGTGGCACACAAAATTTCTTGAAAATCTTTTTTCTCTTAAAACTCATGTGAGTTTCGTATTTTATTCCATAATACATTTGTGTTTGCTCAAATATAAAATTCACACCAATAAGCAAAAGTGATACATCAGAAAGATGTACAAGGTTTATCATGCAGCTTTATTCACACCACTACCCTACTGCCATATATTTGGGCAGGAATAAGACATAGGAGATCCGTACCTTTCATTACCCAACTTTACACACAGATGACATATGGCTAAAGAAAACCAAAACTTTATCTAAAGTTCACTATGAATAGGAATGATATTAAAAATATTTAATGACTGGTATGAGTGGTAACTGGTCAATTAGAATGTCACTGATCTAGCAGAACGGACGCGGGCCACTGCAACTGACTTGTGGGTACCAGATGATTATTAGCTGTGACCATTTCTATGATCACTCTAAAACAGTTTTTAGAGAATATCTCTTAATTGGTCTCTATGAGTTCTTCATGTGTATCTTATTATGAGAAAGTTCATTAAAACATCCTGTTTCAGCATTGTTGTCAGGCTACTCTTTGTTCTACTTCTACATTTATTCAACAAAGCTGCTGCTTTCAATGAGATTGATGTTCCTTCAGGCCCACACATGCTCCCATTCATCCTCTAACTTTGGTTTGTTAAGAAAATTCACTTTCCACCTTAACAGTAAGTCTTCCAATCCATGAGCATGGTACATCTTTCCATTGATTGAGATATTCTTTAATTTCTTTTAACAATGTTTTGTAGTTTCAGAGTATGAGTGTCGTACTTCTTTTGTTAAATTTATTCCTAAGTATTTTATTCTTTTTGATGTTATTGTAAATAACGTTTTTTTTAAACTTCATTTTTGGTTTGTTCATCACTGCTGTATAGAAATACATTTGATTTTAGTTTATCAGTCTTATAGCTTTTTTTAATTATTTTATTATGTTATGTTAGTCACCATACAATACATCATTAGTTTTAGATGTAGTGGTCCATGATTCATTGTTTGCGTATAATGCAGTAGGAAGGGAAAAATGAAGGGGGGGGGAATCGGAGGGGGAGAGGAACCATGAGAGACTATGGACTCTGAGAAACAAACTGAGGGTTTTAGAGGGGACGGGGTGGGGGGATGGGTTAGCCCAGTGATGGGTATTAAGGAGGGCACATACTGCATGGAGCACTGGGTGTTATACACAAACAATGAATCATGGAACACTACATCAAAAACTAATGATGTAATGTATGGTGACTAACATAACATAATAAAATTAAAAAAAATAAAAGAAAACATGGCAGTTTATTTCCTACAGAGCAAGGAACCAGAGAGAATGCCCAAAATGAAAGCCACAGTATTTTTAGAACATAATCTTGAGAGTGATATCCCATTACTTCTGCCTATACAAGGTAAGGAAATTACACAAAGGCCTAAATACCAAAAAGCAGGGATCATCGATGCCATCTTAAAGGCTGCCTAACACAAATAATAAGTGGGATGTTTTTAAGGTCACTGCCACAAGACAGGATTCTTTAGGGCCTAATAAGAGTAATTTATGGCTTTCCTTGGTGAGCCCATTCAGCAGAGAAAAAATAGGTATATTCTCTGTGGCAACATTCTTGATACTTCCCTGAGGGATAACTCACAACGGTAATTGAGAAAAGGTTGGAACCACAGTCTAGACTGCCAATTAGCTTGAGTTGTGCCTCCTTAGAACTCCTAATATAGTTGGAAAACTAACAGTATCACTCTGCCTCTGTATGAAGGAAATGACCCAGCCTTCAGACCCAACCTGAAGATAATCCTCCCCTCCACTTCCCTACCTCAAGAGAATAAGACCATATATACCAGTTGAAATTTTCTTAAGCCATAGAGAATTTTATTCTAGATGGTAGAGGCAGTCAACTACAAGTTGCGCAAGACCATGTGAGGATAAGAAGACCTAAAAAGACTTGAAAAACAATTGATTTTAATACCAGATGCATACTGGAATCACCTGGGATTTTTTTTTTTTAGAAAATGAGGCTTAGGCCCCAGCCCAGGCCAATTGCATCAGTGTATCTGGGAAGGGGCACAGGCAATGATATTTTTAAAGCTCCCCGGGATATTCTAAGGTACCTATGCATTTGAGAACCAATTAGCTAAATGGGGGGTGGGGGTGGGTGTGGGAAAGGAAATCCCTTTAGGAACTATACCTGGTTCTTTGTCTTTGTTTCTTCCTTAAACACTCTGAAAAGCCTTAGGTTGCTTCCCATCTTAATTCCATATTTTCCAATATGATTTCAAAGTCTACAGTGCTTCTTGGATCCCTGGTTTTCCTAGATGCCTCTATAGTTTTGCTATTCATAGTTGAGGCTAAAAGGAAATGCAAACACTAGAAAGAGAGCTACAATTGTTTTTGCATTCAGACAATTATGGGGTATAAAGTGTGCAAAGGGTGCCCCCATGTACACCATAGTCCTTTCTCAAACAGAGCAGCCACAGTGATTCTGTTAAGTTGTATTTCAGATCATGCAATTCCTCTGTTCAAAGCTGTAATTGTTTCCCATATTACTCAGGACAGAAATCAAAGTTTTTAGAGTGGCCTATGGAGTGGTAATGGAAAAGGTGAGTGATTAAAAACTTAGACGTTAAATTAGGTATGGGCAAGACAATAGGGAAAAATAATAACAATCCAGAATTATGGACTTAGATTCCTTGGCAGATTATCATTGAATTCTCAATCCATTTTAAAGAAACTCGACCTGTACACTGTAGGCAATATTTAGTGAGCATGATAATTATTAGAATCATACTCAGAGTTCATAGCCCCACATAAAATCTGATAAATGAACGCACATCCTTATGTCTGAAGTAAAAAAAAATATCGAAGGCATGCATATATCAATTTAACAAAAATTTTCTATTAATCAACTGATTTATGGATCTGACAGGCTAGATAGATGAGAAGACCTCTATTTCACTCTTCCTTATTTAATTGATCTATTGTTTGTTATTTTGGTTGTTTCAAACTTTTCACTAACATAAATATGAATTTCTTGGTATATACTTTATATTTCTGATTATTCTCTTCTTTTAAAGACTTTATTTGAGAGAAATGGAGTGAGAGAGAGAGAGCAAGCACGAGCAGGGGTGGAGGAGGAGTGGAGGGAGAGGGAGAAGCAGACTCCCCGCGGAGCAGAGAGCCAGATGCGGGACTCAATCCCAGGACTCTGGGACCATGACCTGAGCAGAAGGCAGACACTTAACTGACTGAGCCACCCATGCACCCCTGATTATTTTCTTAAGATCATTACAGGAAATAAAATTATTAGACCAAAAAAAAAATCCTGTAAAAACGCAAATTGAAAAACTGATTTTCAGAAAACTTTTTCCAAATATATACTACAACCAACAGTGCACTGAAGTAGATAAAGATTCTAATATTTACACTCAAAATTTAGTCAGATTTTATTCTTGTCTCTACTTCACCAAAATCTAGGCAGCTTCTTTTTCAACATCTTTAGATGTATCCCTTTCTTGGTCCTTCTACAACCTCATGACCTCATGTCTAGAGTTTAGCAATAGTTCCTGAATCCTTCTTCTGTCTCAAGTTCTTCCCCATCTCAGATGCTATTTAATTCCTAATCTTCCTAAAATACTACTTTGATTGTGTCAGTTGCAAGCTGAAGAATCTATGTTGGTTCTTTATTGCCTACTAGATTTAAATCCTTTAAAATATCATTCAAAGCTGTTAAACAATTGGCTCCACCTCACCTATCCCATCTTCTCACTGCTCAACACAAACTTTATAGTTTCCTTAGTACACTGTGTTTGTCCCATTGTCTGCCTCTCCTCACCAACCCAGAAGTTTTATAAGGAAAGGGATCTTACCTGTTTTGTTCACTTAATGTATCCCAAGCACCTTCGAAAGTCTCTGGCATAGAGTAAGCACTCAGTAATTAGTCACTAAATAAATGGTTAAACCAATTCCAATTCAGTGACAGAATAATGAGCATACCTCACTACAAAGCATGATTCCAATATTTAAGCAAGATACAAATGTAATTGTTACAAATGCATAGAAACATACCACCTTATTTTGTTCAAACCGGTGACTAAATCTCTCAGAAGAATTCAAATCCTTGTTATTTACTTCACCTTTGCATGGCTTTTTCATGTCACTCAATAAAGAATGTTAATGCATTTCATAATACAATGAGAACCCACTTTTTTTTTCATGCTATCCAGCACCTCTGACCACAACCAGCAATCAACAAACCAAGTATATGCCAGTCACCTTGTGGCAGACCATGGAAGATTATCTTAAAAGCTAAATTAGTAATTAGAAAGTTGCTTGGTAAACATGGCATCAAAGCAAAGGGAGGTGAGATGGTTTTGAAAGATATATTATCCAAATTATTATAAAGATGTAATTGACAATCATCAAATCTGGATAGTTCTGTAAAAACACTGCGGGTTTCTGATTCTTCAGGCAACACCTATTTTGTGCCACATGTTATTTATCCCACTTTTGTTCATCTAGTCTTTCTCCACATAGTATAAAATACAACCAATGACAATACAATAATACAAGTTATTAAATTACTACCACATTGAGAGTTTATATCTCTGGCCATTTTAGTGCTTTGGGGTTTCCTCTCTCTTTAGCCATGCAAATTCCTTGGTTTTCTTTCAATATTGTATAATGAAAAGCACAATGTTAAGATTTTACTGGCTTAACTCTCAGAAAGCTACTTTATTTTCAAGTTTTAAGGGTTCTTTTTTATATTGTCCCTAAGCACTGCTGACAGTGAAGAGGTAGCAAATTGACAGAGGTACAAATTAAAATTCAAGTAACTACTGGGCTATTGTTCACTGGGCTATTACTATTTCTGGAACATGTACCATTTGCTAAATATCAACTAGTACTTGTGTATGGAGTAACTAGTTACTAGTACACTATGTTTCTTTTCTATTTCTTATCACGGCCAGCACTAAGTATAATGATATACACATAGGTACTTAAAAGTTACATGTTAACTGAATATAAGGATTTTTTACTGCATGTAGTTTAAACTACAGTTTATAAAAAATGATGAAGTACTTTAACTTTTTAACCTTCAAGTTCAGATAAAGAGAAAAAGGGTTTAAAAACTAGGAGAGGGGTATAAAAATAGTTTTTCAAAAATGATCTTCATCTGAGTTTAAAAGGTTATATGGTGTTGTACCACAATAAGAGAAATGAACATTAAACTTTAGTCTTGTAAATAATCTAACAATACACTGGTTAAGGGGAGCTGGCTTGTAAATCCTGAGTCATTCCAGATACTGAAATTCTATAACTGCTTACATTCCAGTCCTAAAAAGGGAGATATGCCATTTGGTTTGGAAGGCAAATTTTAACTATCTGCTGTCTATTTCATTAAAAACAAAAACAGAACATTTTTTTCAGTTTAAAACTTTGGAGAAAAGTTAAGCCCATATGACAATAAACATCTCAAATGTCAAGGAGAAATTATGGTTTAAATATGTTTTGGATTAGAAGAAGCAATTCTGAGACAGCATTATACATGAAGCATAGGTTATTTTATTTCTTGAAAGTCATATATATGCACACATGCATATATACATACACTCATGTTTTACCCCAGTTCTGCTCTTGACCTATCTTAGCATTCCTCTAGCACACAGATAAATATATATATATATATATATATACACACACAAGACATACACACAAGATACATGCACATGCACACACACACATGCACACAAATATAGACAGGGAAGAGTTCTAAAATAATAAATCTAATCCACCAGTCTCTATTGCTAATTCCACCTCAACAGTCAACAACCACTTGGAAAGATTATTCAGCATCTAAGAATAGAAGTAATAGCATAATAAAAAGTTAGAGAAGGGGAATATAGAAATAATCTAAACTAATTACATCAGTTTTTTTCAGGTGGCAACATAAGGCCCAGAAAGGTTATATAACATGATCAAGGAATTCAAGTCTTTAATGTGCAAGTTAAATACGTCAGTGCTGAAGAAACATTAGTAACTGCAGAAAAGTGTCCAAATCAAAACATACTTATGGCCTAGTAAATAAATTATCTGAGTCTTATGTTTAGGGGATTCTCCATAGTGATTACTGAGTCCCGCTTGGGGATAAGCAACACAGAAACTGTAAACCTACAAGCAAGATATGGTAGCTTTCAAATGCCATGGAGCAAGCACCTTCACAGTGATTTCCTGTAGGGCAGTAGCCCTCAAGCTTTTTGGTGTCAGGGCTCTTTTATACTCTTAAGAATAACTGAAGACACCAAAGGACTTTTGTTTATATGGATTTTGTATCTATTAGTATTTCCTATAATAGAAATTAAAACTGAGAAATCTTGAACATTAGTTCATTAAAAATAATAGTAATAAACTCATTTCATGTTAAATAGCATCTTTTTGGAAAACTATTTTCTTTTTTTAACTTTTTATTTAAATTCCAGTTAGTTAATGTAGTATTAGTGTCAGGTACACAAAAGAGTGATTCATCACTTCAATATATCAGCTGGTGCTCATCACAAGTGCCCTCCTTAATCCCCATCACCTATTTCACCCATCCCTCCACCCACCTCTCCTCTGGTAACCATCAGTTTGTTCTCTATACTTAAGAGTCTGTTTCTTGGTTTGCTTCTCTCCTTTCTTTCCCCCTTTGCTTGTTTGTCTTGTTTCTTAAATTCCACATATGAGTGAAATTATATGGTACTTGTGTTTCTCTAACTGACTTTTCCCTTAGCATTATATCTCTAACTCCATCCATGTCATTGCAAACGGCAAAATTTCATTCTTTTTTATAGCTTAGTAATATTCCATTGTGTATGTATGTGCATATACCACATCTTGTATTTTTCTTAGAAAAAGATAACTATTTTCAAGAAAAGTTTTGAGAAGAGTAACATTGTTTCACATTTTAAAAATCTCTTTAACATCTGCCGTAGTAGAAGACAGCATGATTCCAATATTTACTTCTGAATTTGTTCTTTGTAATACATTTTTTAAGATTATATTTGTATATTGATGTATAAGAAGAAAATCTGGTATCACGCATATAATTGGAAAAATGAGTATTTGAATCGCCTTTTCATATAATTGCGAATATTCTTTGATACTACACCAAAACTTGACAAGTTGTAACTTCTTAATGGTAGGTTGCAATGTGGGATCTAAAACCACATTTTTAAAATCCATGTATTATTTTTAAAAATACAATGTACTGATCATTTGAAAAATACTGGTTCAGTGAATTATGCAGATCTTCTAAATACTGACATGTTTCTTTATATGATACCAAAAAATCACACTTGTTAATATCACCACTGACTTATTAGGCAGTCTTTAAGTATTGAAAACCTGTCAAGATCATGGTGATAGAAGCAATTTCTCCAAAATTTTCTTTGATACTCAAATTTTATTATTGCCCACAGTATTATTAACTAAATCATTATGTTGTACATTACATTCCCATGAGGTATTCATTTTATAACTGGAAATTTATAACTTTAGCCAAGACTTTTAATACTTTTCTTATATTCTCCTGGAGCAGATTAATTCTAATGACTATGCAGTTCTATAGGCTGGTGACCCCAGAGGGCAGAAATAGCCTAGATCTCTGAAATACTATGTGGAGGAGAGGTACTCATTGACCACTAACTAATATAAAAACTCAACAAGACACCTTTAAAGGTAGGCTAGGGCCCTAGAAAAA
Source organism: Zalophus californianus (assembly GCF_009762305.2). Classification (NCBI taxonomy): domain Eukaryota; kingdom Metazoa; phylum Chordata; class Mammalia; order Carnivora; family Otariidae; genus Zalophus; species Zalophus californianus. The sequence goes on from NC_045600.1 coordinate 90,863,020, forward strand.
TATAAAAGAGCTTCAAAGTTCAAATAAACACATAGATTTCCTAATAGTCACAATCTAAGTAGAAATTTACAGAAAAAAACTACTTTGTAAAAAGCAAACAAACAAACAAAAAAACAACCCCAAACCCTCTTTAAGCATTTCTTGACTTTTTGAAATGGTACAACTGCCCTTTTAGTTCCCCTGCCAAAAACACTGGTGCATAGATCTGTGCTTTCCCAGTGGAGGCTCAGTTACTTTCAGAGGATTAGAAATTCCAACCTTTGCAGTCATTGTACTTCTGGACTACTTTGGCCCCAGAATGTGGGTTTCCAATTCCCCAAACCACTGCTATTTCTAGAGGAATCCATATATAAAATTTGGAAATAAGTGAATTTTATCCCTACTCTGCTCTTTTTCTGACCCTTCTACTAATATCTCTCCCTCTTTCCTTCTCATGTATTAAAATTTGATCCCAGGAAAGGATCTAAAAACTCATTCACATTAGTCATGAATGAAGGATTAAGGCTATGGCCACTCTTTATAAGTTACAACTCTTATCCTATGATGACAGTTTTAAGCCTTAATGGACTTACAAGCTTGTAAAATTAAGTGACTAAGAGGAAGCATGTGAGTAGGCTATGAGTTCAGACTCTAAGGCCAGAATTTTCTGGGTATGAATTCATATTCCACTACTTATCAGTTATGTGACCTTGGGTAAGTTATTACTTAATTTCTTATGCTTCAGTTTGCTTACTTTATAAGGGATAATAAAAGTGAACTACCACATAAGAATATTACTAATAAGGCTCTAAAAAGTTAACACATGTTATGAAGTACACACTTCAAATTAAAGACTTAAACAAGTTTAAGATAAATTATTAAATTTAAATTGAGAAGAATATGAAAGGAAACACTCATTAAACCCCTAATCTGCCCTCCCAGACTTAGAAGATCTCATCCAGAAACAGAAAAATCTAGTCATGGTTTAGAATCAAATATGAAAAGTATTTTTCAAATATTTAGGGGTAAATAAAATATATCATACATTTTATCAAGATTTTCTATTATTAAAATCAAGTGTTTTTGAATCAAATACATTTGTGTTTATTTCAAATGAAAATTATCATTAGAAATACAGTATAAAAGCTCTTTCAAGCATTGTAATTCACCACCTAGAATCTTCATATTAGATTGCAATAAATGGATACTGAAATAATAACTTCTGAAAAACTAAGGATTATCATGAAGCAACATATAAATAAGGGATGTTTGGAATAAACATTATTGAAATAAAAGCTCAATAAACAGTATTTCCTAGGAGAAGAGAAAAAACTTTCTTGACTGTCTATAGAGTAATTTGACTATGTTTTCTTGATGGTCAAAATATTGGTCAAAAAAATTGGCTAATACCTATTGATTATTTTAAATTATTGAATGTTGATTATTGTTGAATTTTGAGATGTAAAATGGTTTCATGTATTTTGTTTATGTAAAGAACATAAAAACAATATTACATATTATAGACAGAATGGATGACCACAAATTTCAGTATAGTCATTACCTTTGGAGAGGGGGAGACAGATTTACAAATGGTACCAAAAAAACCTGTAAATAAAAGGCTTGTAAGGCAAATATGGCAAAATACAAATATTTGTTACATGTGGGAAATGTTCTTTACTGTTCTGCATGCTTGCATAAAAAATAATAATAAAAATACATCTACGAGGAGACTTACCTAGGTGGTGGGATAAACACAGCTACTTTAGTCTATCTCCCAACCCTCAGTTAAATAACTATGAAACATAAATAGGAAAATATGCATCAGCACCAGAACACAGTTTTATAAACTGGTATTATATCTAAAGCCTATGAAATAAAACCAAATTTGTAAAAGTCTTTGATAATACTCTATCACATGAAGGGAAAGTACACAGGAGGAGGTCCTGAGAGATCCACATCCCCACTGGCAGAAGCTGAAGACGTTTTCCAGAGAAAACATTCAGATGGTTTACAAACACATGGAAAGATGCTCAACATCATTTATCATCAGGGAAATACAAATCAAAACCTCAATGAGATACCACCTCACACCTGTCAGAATGGCTAAAATTAACAAGTCAGGAAACAACAGGTGTTGGTGAGGATGAGGGTACTGTTAGAGGGAATGCAAACTGGTGCAGCCACTCTGGAGAACCTCACACGGTTAAATACAGAACTACCTGATGATCCAGCAGTTACATTACTAGGTATTTATCCAAAGAATACAAAAATATAAATTTGAAGGTTTGAAGGGGTACATGCACCCTGATGTTTATAGCAGCATTATCAACAATAACCAAACTATGGAGAGAGCCCAAATGTCTGTCAACTGATGAATGGGTAAAGAAGATGTGGATATAGGAATATTACTCAGCCATCAAAAAGAATGAAATCTTGCCATTTGCAATGATGTGGATGAAGGTAGAGTGTATTATGCTAAGTGAAATAAGTCAGAGAAAGACAAATACCATATGATCTCACTTATATGTAGAATTTAAGAAAGAAAATGGATTACACATGGGAAGGGAGGGAAAAAGAAAGGAGAGAGGAAAACAAACCTTAAGAGACTCTTAATGATAGAGAACAATCTAAAGATTGATGGAGAGAGGTGGGTGGGGGATGGCTAGATGGGTGATGGGTATTAAAGAGGGCACTTGTGATGAGCACTGGGTGTTTTATGTAAGTGATGAATCACTGAATTCTAGTCCAGAAAACAATATTGCTCTATATGTTAACTAAAATTTAAATAAATTTAAAAATGAGGAAATAAAGAAAAGCACAAGTTGCACTGAAATGAGATGTTCAGTTGGGAAACCAACGAGAAGCTTTACTTAATATTTCTACTTTATGTTTGAATTCCATCCACTTACATGCTATGATAACTAACTAGTACCATCAGCCAAAAAGTTGTAACTGCCTGAACACAAATTGCATCCACTAGAGGTTCCCTCTTATAAGGCTCAGCTCCCCTCCAATTTCTACCTGCTCTTGGTCATTCTCTGGTACCTCCAAATGGTTGTGTTTTTAAAAAATATTTTCAATAATTTATAACTTTTATAACAAATGTTGGAGAGGTTGTGGAGAAAGGGAAACCCTCTTACACTGTTGGTGGGAATGCAAGTTGGTACAGCCACTTTGCAAAACAGTGTGGAGGTGCCTCAAAAAATTAGAAATAGAGCTGTCCTATGACCCAGGAATTGCTCCCCTGGGTATTTACCCCAAAGACACAGATGTAGTGAAAAGAAAGGGCCATATGCTCCCCAATGTTCATAGCAGCAATGTCCACAATAGCCAAACTGTGGAAAGAGTCGAGATGCCCTTCCACAGATGAATGGATAAAGAAGATGTGGTCCATGTATACAATGGAATATTACTCAGCCAAAGGATGGATACCCAACTTTTACATCAACATGGATGGGACTGGAGGAAATTATGCTAAGTGAAATAAGTCAAGCAGAGAAAGTCAATTATATGGTTTCACTTATTTGTGGAACATAAAGAATAGCATGGAGGACATTAGGAGAAGGAAGGGAAAAATGAAGGGGGGGAAATCAGAGGGGGAGACAAACCATGAGAGATTATGGACTCTGAGAAACAAACTGAGGGTTTTAGAGGGGAGGGGGTGGGGGGATGGGTTAACCTGGTGATGGGTATTAAGGAGGGCACGTACTGCATGGAGCACTGGGTGTTATACGAAAACAATGAATCATGGATCAGTACATCAAAAACTAATGACTGTTGAATCACAGACCTGTACCTCTGAAACAAATAATACATTATATGTTAAAAAAAAAAAGAGGATAGTAGGAATGGAAAAATGAAGGGGGGGGCAATTGGAGGGGGAGATGAACCATGAGAGACTATGGACTCTGAGAAACAAACTGAGGGTTCTGGGGGGGGATGGGTTAGCCTGGTGATGGGTATTAAAGAGGGCACGTATTGAATGGAGCACTAGGTGTTATGCACAAACAGTGAATCATGGAACACTACATCCAAAACTAATGATGTAATGTATGGTGATTAACATAATAAAAAAATTTGGAGAACATGAGAAAAAAAAAAAGAAAGGGGCTACAGAGGGGGAACCCCAGAATCTGAATATTATAAGCTCTCTCCAAACCCTTAGCTGGTGTCTGAATTACTCATGCATAGGGTGGGAAGAGGGAGCTCTAGAGGGATGGGTGGAAAGGAATAGATGGATGGCTAAAAGTTCTAAGTGGAGATTTTAGTGGTTGACCATCACAGAACACATAACATTTGGACTTTGAAACAGCCAAAGTAACTTACTTGAACAAAAATTAACATCCTTTAGTGGAAGTTAACAGAATTCAGAATAACCTCAAAAGTTTCATTCAAAATCCCAAGATTACATAAAAACTTACTAGACATGAAAAGAGACAAGAAATTGTGATTCAGTCAAGAAAAAGATAGTCATAGAAATCAATCTCATAGTTATCCAAATGTTGGTATTACCAGACAAGAGCTTAAAAGCAACTATTTTAAATATGTTTAAGGACTTAAAAGATAATACAGCCATAATGAAGGAAGAGAATCTCAGAATAGAAATAGAAACTACTAAAAAACACTGAGTAATATACAACATTGTTGAATCACAACATTGTATGCCAACACTAATAGAACACTGTATATTAACTATACTGAAATTTAAAAAAAAAAATAAAATGAAATAAAGGAGTACGAATTGAAAGAGAGGAAAAAAAGGACCAAAAGGGAATTCTTAACCTGAAAGGTGCAATATATGAAATGAAATATTCATTTATTGAGATTAAGAGTAGATCATAGACCATAGAAGAGTCAGTGAACTTAAAATGAAATAAATGGAAACATGAAATCTATAAAACTTAGAGACAAAAAAAATTGAAAAAAAAACTGACAAAGTTCCAGTGAACTGTGGGCAACAAGTAATATAATACATGCTAAGTTGGAGTCCCAGAGAAGAGAAATAGAACAGAATTTATTTGAAATATAATGGCAAAAAATGGTGAAAAACATCAAATCAGAGGTTTAACAAAATTAATGAGGCCAAGTAGAATGAAGACAAAGAAAAGTATGTCAGCACATCATGGACAAATTTCTGAACACCAAGAACAAAGAGAAAAATCTTAACAGTAGCTAGAAGAAAAAAGGCACATTGAATAGAGTAGGAATCAACAAACTACAGCCTGCAGGTCCAATCCAGTCCATGGCCTATTTTTCATATCACTTGGAACCTAAGAAGGATTTTATATTTTTAAAGAGTTGTAAAGAATAATAGATGATATGTATCTAACAAAACCTAAAATATTGACTCTTTGGCCCTTCACAGGAGAAGTTTCTGACCCTAGACATGGTGAAATAATAATAATGTCTGACTTTTCATTGTAAATAATAGAAACCAGAACACAATGGACCAATATCTTGCTAAAAGGCAAAAGAAAAATGAACCCAGAATTCTATACCCAGGAAAAATATCCTTCAAAAATAGAGGCAAAATGAACACTATTTTAGATAAGTAAACAAGGAAATTCATTGCTAGAAAAACTGAACTATGAGAACTGCCAAAAGGCAGTTTCTCATGCTGAAGGGAAATAACACCACAAGGAACTCAAATTTATAGTACGGAAAGAAGTGCTAGGAAGGATAAATATAGGAGAATATTTTAAGTCTTCTCTTAATCTTTTAAAAATATATATAATTGCTTCCACTTCTAGCTATTACGGAGTAACAAGGACTGGATTTACTCTTATTTCTTGAACAACTAAAAATTTGGACAAAATATATGAAAAAATAGTTTTTATGTGTTAGACAATAGACAGCACAGGTCAGTAATCCCTAAGAAAAGACAAACAAATGTAGGAGCCCTTCAATTGTCTCCTCCCCGCAGTGCAAGGAATGGGAATCCAAACAATCCACTAGTCTCACTGAGTTGAGAAAGTAAAAGTTAGCATTCAGGAAGATGATGGCAAGCCACAGTTCATAGGTCAGCATAATGAGGAGACAGATGGACACAGAGAGCATTCTAAAGATCCTCAGAGCGTTATCCTTGACCCTATGCCTGAAGTTGGTAAAGAGCCACCCACAGGAAGGAGCAGGGAGAACACTGCTTGGGGCTCACACAAAGCTTATGTTCTAGACAGTCAGATGGGAAACCTTCGATACAGAGCAAGGGGTAGAATACTGAGAAGGATATTGCCTCATCAGGGGAAGCAAGTTAGACCTAGACAAAAGACTGCTGGTTCTACTTGATGAAGCTTGAAAGCAAGGCTCAAATGGGTCAAAATATTTCTAAGTAACTGGATTGTATCCCAGAAAAAAAAAAAAACTCAAAACTTTTAAAGGAATAAAATAAAAACTCACAGAAAACAACCAAGTTCATTTAAGAAGGAAGTGATAACTGAATAGCCCTACATCTATTAGAGAAACTGAATTTGTTAAGAACTTTCCCACAGAAAAAATTATAGGCCTTGATGGCTTCATTAATGAATTCTCCCATATATGGGAAGAAGAATAAATACCAATTTTATACTAACTCTTTTTAAAAAGAGAAGAGGAGGGAACATAATGCTTATTACTAAAATGAGACAGGATAGTACAGGAAAATAAAACAAAATTTTATCAAATTAAATCCAGTAGTACATGAATAAGTTAATACACAATGGCCAAATGGTATTTATCCCAGAGATGCAGGGTTGGGTTAACATTTGAATATCGATCCCTGTAATTCACTGTATTAAAAGACTAAAACAGTAAAAAAAAAAATAGGTTCATCTCAATAGATGCTAAAAAGCATTTGTTAAGATCCTACATCTATCCATGCATTAAAAAAAAAAAATTCTCAGCAAGCCAAGAAGAGAATGAAACTACCTCAACCTGACAAAAGGCGTCTATAAAAACTGGCAGTCCAAATCTATTTAAAGGCAAATAACATAACATTTCCCCTCTAAGGTCAGGAATGAGGCAAGGATGTCCACTCTCACTGCTTTTAGTTAACATTTTCTTAGAGGTCCTAGTCATAAGCATGTAAAAGAAACAAAAGTCATGTAGATTGGAAATGAAGAAGTAAAATGCTCTTTATTCTCATATGACATGATTTTCCATGCAGAAAATCCTAAGAAATCTATAAAAAGGCTACTAGAACTAATGAGATTGTAGGATAGAAGGCAAATATAAAAATACAACAGGCAAATGGGAGGACATAATTAAGCACATAACATTTTATAATGAAAAACTAAAATGTGAAGCAATATTCAAACTACTATAACACCAATCTTATTTTAAGACCCTCCAAAGAATTAATTATTAGAAAATTATGATAAATCCATAACTTAATATACTTGATTTTGGCTATTTCATCCTGCAGTTGACAATAAACTTACTTACCAGCCGTTATACGTGTCTGACTCCTTTCAATCCTGTCCTTTATAGATATTGAAGGTGTTTTTTTAGTACCATGTATGGTTGTTGTGGTGAGCTCTTTTAGTTTCCAGTGAGTCCAAAAGCCTTTTTGAGGTTTTAAACCTGTTGATATAAAATGTACATTTAGTCAAGGAAATTAGCACATTTTTATGAGTATTACATGTGTTCAGCCTCACAACAATCCTGTGGAAATTGTCAGTCTCAAGTTTTATACGAGGGAAATTCTACAAGAAATATTAATGTCCTATTACATAAAAGAGTGAATTAGAAAAGAGGTCAAACTTGATAGCATCTTCTGACTCATAGACATAAGCTAAGTTCATAGATGGACATAAGAGGAAGTTAATTATTGCAAAAACTTGGAAAGGACCTAATCCATCAAGAGTACATCCATACAATGGATTATGAAGTATCCACTAAGAGTTATCTTGTAAATATTTGTTAACATAGAAAGACATTCAGAATGTTTTTTTGTGAAGAACAATTTTTACTTCTTGTATATGTGTGGCTGTAGCTTAAATGTTAACATGATTGCTTCCAAGTATAGGTGACTATCATTATTATTCCTTATCTGTATCCCCTAATATTTTTAAGTAATATTTATGAATCAATTGTAGCAACCAAAAAGTAACAAAAATAAATTAAAAATTTTTTATTTAAGTTCAATTTAGTTAAAAAATACTGTATTAGGGGGCGGAGCAAGATGGCGGAGGAGTAGGAGACCTAGATTTTGTCTGGTCTCAGGAATTCAGCTGAATAGGGATCAAACCATTCTGAACACCTACGAACTCAACAGGAGATCGAACAGGAGAGTAGCAACAACTCTCTGAACAGAGAAGCGACCACTTACTGGAAGGTAGGGCGTGCGGAGAAGTGAATCCGAGGCGATATTCGGGAGGATAGACGGCGGGGGAGGGGCCTCCGCCGGCCGCTTCTGGCAAGTGCTAGAGCCGCGGAGCACAAAATCGGACCTTTTAAAAGTTGGCTCGGTGGAGGGACGTCGCTGCAGTGGCTAAGCGGGGGGTGGAATCCTCCCGGGACAGTGTGGTCTCAGGACCCTTGGGGTCACAGAGAGACCGGGGGTGCCTGAGTGTGGCAGAGCTCCCAGGTATCAGAGCAGGGAAGCCGGCTGCAGAGACGGAGCAGAGTCGCGGGCTCTCAGCTCTGGGTTGCCACAAACTGTGATCTGCGGCCCAGTCGGGGCACGGCTCCCCCAGCAGGGACCCAACAAGCAGCAGATCCGGGGAGACTCCCCTTCCTTCCCGGGGAGGAGAGGTGCGGGAACACACTGCAGGGATCTGCTGGGTTTGGAGACTCCGAGCGGGGTCGGGTGCCAGAGATAGCAACGCTCGGTCACAGGCCGGGTGAGCACGGAGTGCGGCCAGAGACCGGGGACACGGGAGTGACTGCTTTTCTCTGGGGGCGCACTGAGGAGTGGGGCCCCGAGTTCTCGGCTCCTCCGGGTGGAGACTGGGAGGCCGCCATTTTCGCCCTGGTCCTCCAAAGCTGTACCGAGAGCTTGCAGGGAACAAAAGCTCCTGAGAGCAAACTGGAGCAGCTTCCTTAGCCCGGACCGACAAGGGCGGGGCAATTCCGCCTCCGGCAAAGACATTTGGAAACCACAGCAACAGGCCCCTCCCCCAGAAGATCAGCACAAACAGCCAGCAAGCCAAGACCAAGTTGATCGATCAAGGAGAATAGGAGAACTCCAGCGCTAGGGGAATACTGCACATAGATTCATGGCTTCTTTTTTTTTTTTTTTTTTTTTTTTTACCATGATTCATTATTTCATCAAAGTTAATTTTTGTTGACTTTTTTTTATTTTTCTTTTTCCCTTTTTCAACCAACATCTTATAAATCCCTTTTTTTAAAAAAAAAAAACATTTTTTATTTTTTTTTCATTTTTAGAGTCATATTTTATCCCTTCATAGTAGTTATCCTTGTTTTTGGCATATATATATAAGTTGTTCTCTCTTTAAAATTTTGAGGTACAGTTTCTTCTAACAGATCAAAATATACCCTAAACCACTAGTGTATGGCTTTGTTCTAGTCTCCTGCCTGATCACATTCTCTCCCTTTTTCCTTTTTTTTTTTTTCTTTTCCTTAAATCTTCTTTCTTTTTTCAAACAACTTATCTTACCAAGTCCTTTTATTAAATCTTTTATAATTTTCATCTTTACAGTCATCTTCCATCCCTTCATTGTATCAACCCTTATTTTGTACATATATGTCTTTCTTCCTTTAAAATTTTAGGAGGCACTTTTTTCTAACAGACCAAAATACGCCCAAAATCTAGTGTGTGGCACTGATCTATGCACTAGCCTGATCATATTTGATCATATTCTGCCTTTTTTGAATTGTTTTGTTTTTGTTTTTATCTTTTTTTCTTTTTTTTTTCTTTTTCTCTTTCTTTTTTCTTTCTTTCCCTTTCCTTTCCCCTGGTTTCAGGTCTTTTCTGATTTGTATACAGTATATTTGCTGGGGACGTTGTAAACCTGTTAGCCTTTTGTTCTCTCATTCATCTATTCTCCTCTGGACAAAATGACAAGACGAAAGAAATCACCTCAGCAAAAAGAACAAGAGGTAGTACCGTCTGCCAGGGACCTACTCAATACGGACATTAGTACGATGTCAGACCTAGAGTTCAGAATCATGACTTTAAAGATACTAGCTGGGCTTGAAAAAAGCGTGGAAGTTATTAGAGAAACCCTTTCTGGAGAAATAAAAGAACTAAAATCTAACCAAATCGAAATCAAAAAGGCTATTGATGAGGTGCAATCAAAAATGGGGGCACTGAATGCTAGGATAAATGAGGCAGAAGAGAGAATCAGCGATATAGAAGACCAAATGATGGAAAATAAAGAGGCTGAGAAAAAGGGAGAGAAACAACTACAGGATCACGAGGGCAGAATTCGAGAGATAAGTGATACGATAAGACGAAACAACATTAGAATAATTGGGATCCCAGAAGAAGAAGAGAGAGAGAGAGGGGCAGAAGGTATATTGGAGCAAATTATAGCAGAGAACTTCCCTAATGTGAGGAAGGAAACAGGCATCAAAATCCAGGAGGCACAGAGAACCCCTCTCAAAATCAATAAAAATAGGTCAACACCCCGACATCTAATAGTAAAACTTACGAGTCTCAGAGACAAAGAGAAAATCCTGAAAGCAGCTCGGGAGAAGAGATATGTAACCTACAATGGTAGAAACATTAGATTGGCAACAGACCTATCCACAGAGACCTGGCAGGCCAGAAAGGACTGGCAAGATATCTTCAGAGCACTAAACGAGAAAAATATGCAGCCAAGAATACTATATCCAGCTAGGCTATCATTGAAAATAGAAGGAGAGATAAAAAGCTTCCAGAACAAACAAAAACTAAAGGAATTTGCAAACACGAAACCAGCCCTCCAAGAAATATTGAGAGGGGTCCTCTAAGCAAAGAGAGAACCTAAAAGCAGCAAAGAGCAGAAACGAACACAGACAACAGACAGTTAACAGTCACCTTACAGGTAATACAATGGCACTAAATTCATACCTTTCAATAGTTACCCTGAATGTAAATGGGCTCAATGCCCCAATCAAAAGACACAGGCTATCAGATTGGATTAAAAAACAAGACCCATCCATATGCTGTCTGCAAGAGACTCATTTTACACCCAAAGACACCCCCAGATTGAAAGTGAGGGGGTGGAAAACCATTTACCATGCTAATGGACACCAAAAGAAAGCTGGGGTGGCAATCCTTATATCAGACAAACTAGATTTTAAAACAAAGACTGTAATAAGAGATGAGGAAGGACACTATATCCTACTTAAAGGGTCTATCCAACAAGAAGATCTAACAATTGTAAATATCTATGCCCCTAACATGGGAGCAGCCAATTATATAAGGCAATTAATAACAAAAGCAAAGAAACACATTGACAACAATACAATAATAGTGGGGGACTTTAACACCCCCCTGACTGAAATGGACAGATCATCTAAGCAAAAGATCAACAAGGAAATAAAGACTTTAAATGACACACTGGACCAAATGGACTTCACAGACATATTCAGAACATTCCATCCCAAAGCAACGGAATACACATTCTTCTCTAGTGCCCATGGAACATTCTCCAGAATTGATCACATCCTAGGTCACAAATCAGGTCTCAACCGGTACCAAAAGATTGGGATCATTCCCTGCATATTTTCAGACCACAGTGCTTTGAAACTAGAACTCAACCACAAGAGGAAAGTTGGAAAGAACTCAAATACATGGAGGCTAAAGAGCATCCTACTAAAGAATGAATGGGTCAACCAAGAAATTAAAGAAGAATTAAAAAAATTCATGGAAACCAATGAAAATGAAAACACAACTGTTCAAAATCTTTGGGATACAGCAAAGGCAGTCCTGAGAGGAAAGTATATAGCAATACAAGCCTTTCTCAAGAAACAAGAAAGGTCTCAAATACACAACCTAACCCTACACCTAAAGGAGCTGGAGAAAGAACAACAAAGAAAGCCTAAACCCAGCAGGAGAAGAGAAATCATAAAGATCAGAGCAGAAATCAATGAACTAGAAACCAAAAGAACAGTAGAACAGATCAACGAAACTAGGAGCTGGTTCTTTGAAAGAATTAACAAGATTGATAAACCCCTGGCCAGACTGATCAAAAAGAAAAGAGAAATGACCCAAATCAACAAAATCATGAATGAAAGAGGAGAGATCACAAGCAACACCAAAGAAATACAAACAATTATAAGAACATATTATGAGCAACTCTATGCCAGCAAATTAGATAACCTGGAAGAAATGGGTGCATTCCTAGAGAAGTATCAACTACCAAAATTGAACCAGGAAGAAATAGAAAACCTGAACAGACCTATAACCACTAAGGAAATTGAAACAGTCATAAAAAATCTCCCAAGAAACAAAAGCCCAGGGCCAGATGGCTTCCCAGGGGAATTCTATCAGACATTTCAAGAAGAATTAATACCTATTCTCCTGAAACTGTTCCAAAAAATAGAAATGGAAGGGAAACTTCCAAACTCATTTTATGAGGCCAGCATTACCTTGATCCCAAAACCAGACAAAGACCCCATCAAAAAAGAGAATTACAGACCAATATCCTTGATGAACATGGATGCAAAAATTCTCACCAAAATACTAGCCAATAGGATCCAACAGTACATTAAAAGGATTATTCACCACGACCAAGTGGGATTTATCCCTGGGCTGCAAGGCTGGTTCAACATCCGCAAATCAATCAACGTGATACAATACATTAACAAAAGAAAGAACAAGAATCATATGATCCTCTCAATAGATGCAGAAAAAGCATTTGACAAAGTGCAACATCCTTTCTTGATCAAAACTCTTCAGAGTATAGGGATAGAGGGTACATACCTCAATATCATAAAAGCCATCTACGAAAAACCTACAGCGAATATCATTCTCAATGGGGAAAGGCTGAGAGCTTTTCCCCTAAGGTCAGGAACGCGGCAGGGATGTCCACTCTCACCACTGCTATTCAACATAGTATTAGAAGTCCTAGCCACAGCAATCAGACAACAAAAAGAAATCAAAGGCATCCAAATCGGCAAAGAGGAAGTCAAACTCTCACTCTTTGCAGATGATATGATACTGTATGTGGAAAACCCAAAAGACTCCACCCCAAAACTGCTAGAACTCATACAGGAATTCAGTAAAGTAGCAGGATATAAAATCAATGCACAGAAATCAGTGGCATTCCTATACACCAACAACAAGACAGAAGAGAGACAAATCAAGGAGTCGATCCCATTTACAATTGCACCCAAAACCATTAGATACCTAGGAATAAATCTAACCAAAGAGGCAAAGGATCTGTACTCAGAAAACTATAAAATACTCAGGAAAGAAATTGAAGAAGACACAAAGAAATGGAAAAACGTTCCATGCTCATGGATTGGGAGAATCAACATTGTGAAGATGTCAATGCTACCTAGAGCAATCTACACATTCAATGCAATCCCCATCAAAATACCATCCACTTTTTTCAAAGAAATGGAACAAATAATCCTAAAATTTGTATGGAACCAGAAGAGACCCAGAATAGCCAGAGGAATACTGAAAAAGAAAAGCAAAGCTGGCGGCATCACAATTCCGGACTTCCAGCTCTATTACAAAGCTGTCATCATCAAGACAGTATGGTACTGGCACAAAAACAGACACATAGATCAATGGAACAGAATTGAGAGCCCAGAAATGGACCCTCAACTCTATGGTCAACTTATTTTTGACAAAGCAGGAAAGAATGTCCAATGGCAAAAAGACAGTCTCTTCAACAAATGGTGTTGGGAAAATTGGACAGCCACATGCAGAAGAATGAAACTGGACCATTTCCTTACACCACACACAAAAATAGACTCCAAATGGTTGAAAGACCTAAACGTGAGACAGGAGTCCATCAAAATCCTAAAGGAGAACACAGGTAGCAACCTTTTCGACCTTAGCCGCAGCAACTTCTTCCTAGAAACATCGCCAAAGGCACGGGAAGCCAGGGCAAAAATGAACTATTGGGATTTCATCAAGATAAAAAGCTTCTGCACAGCAAAAGAAACAGTCCACAAAACCAAAAGACAACCGACAGAATGGGAGAAAATATTTGCAAATGACATATCAGATAAAGGGCTGGTATCCAAAATCTATAAAGAACTTATCAAACTCAACACCCAAAGAACAAATAATCCAATCAAGAAATGGGCAGAAGACATGAACAGACATTTCTCCAAAGAAGACATCCAAATGGCCAACAGGCACATGAAAAAGTGCTCAACATCGCTTGGCATCAGGGAAATCCAAATCAAAACCTCAATGAGATACCACCTCACACCCGTCAGAATGGCTAAAATTAACAAGTCAGGGAACGACAGATGTTGGCGGGGATGTGGAGAAAGGGGAACCCTCCTACACTGTTGGTGGGAATGCAAGCTGGTGCAACCCCTCTGGAAAACAGTATGGAGGTTCCTCAAACAGTTGAAATTAGAGCTACCGTTCGATCCAGCAATTGCACTACTGGGTATTTACCACAAAGATACAAATGTAGGGACCCGAAGGGGTACGTGTACCCCAATGTTTATAGCAGCAATGTCCACCATAGCCAAACTGTGGAAAGAGCCAAGATGCCCATCGACAGATGAATGGATAAAGCAGAGGTGGTATATATACACAATGGAATATTATGCAGCCATCAAAAGGAATGAGATCTTGCCATTTGCAACGACGTGGATGGAACTGGAGGGTGTTATGCTGAGTGAAATAAGTCAATCAGAGAAAGACATGTATCACATGACCTCACTGATATGAGGAATTCTTAATCTCAGGAAACAAACTGAGTGTTACTGGAGTGGTCGGGGGTGGGAGGGATGGGGTGGCTGGGTGATAGATATTGGGGAGGGTATGTGCTACGGTGAGCGCTGTGAATTGTGCAAGACTGTTGAATCACAGATCTGTACTTCTGAAACAAATAACGCAACATATTTTAAGAAAAAAGAAAAGAAGGTAATAGAAGAGGAAGAAAAGGGGAGTATGTCAGAGGGGAAGACGAACCATGAGAGATGATGGATTCTGAAAAACAAACTGAGGGTTCTAGAGGGGAGGGGGGTAGGGGGATGGGTTAGCCTGGTGATGGGTATTGAGGAGGGCACGTTCTGCATGGAGCACTGGGTGTTATGAACAAACAATGAATCATGGAACACTGCACCAAAAACTAATGATGTAATATATGGTGATTAACATAACAATAAAAAATGAAAAAAAAAAATAAAAAAAAAATACTGTATTATTAATTTCAGGGGTAGAATTTAGTGATTAATCAGTTGCATATAACACCCAGTTCTCATTACATCAAATGCCCTCCTTAATGGTCATCACTCAATTACCCCTTCACCCACCCACCTCCCCTCTAACAACCCCCAGTTTGTTTTCTAGAGTTAAGAGTCTCTTATGGTTTGCCTCCCTCTCTGATTTTATCTTATTTTATTTTTCCTTCCCTTCCCCTATGTTCATCTGTTTTGTTTCTTAAATCCATATATGAGTGAAATAATATGGTATTTGTCTTTCTCTGACATTTCGCTGAGCATAATACCCTTTAGTTCCATCCACATTGCTGCAAATGGCAAGATTTCATTCTTTTTGATGGCTGAGTAATATTCCACTATATATACCACATCTTTATCCATTCATCTATTGATGGACATCTGGGTTCTTTCCATATTTTGGCTATTGTGGACATTGCTGCTATAAACTTTGGGGTGCATGTGCCCCTTCAAATCACTTTGTATCCTTTGGATAAATACCTAATAGTACACTTGATGGGTCATAGGGTAGCTCTATTTTTAACTTTTTGAGGAACCTCCCTACTGTTTTCCAGAGTGGCTATACCAGTTTACATTCCCACCAGTAGTGTAAGAGGGTTCCCCTTCTCTGAATTTTCTAAGTGTTTTTAGATTAGGCTATCACTTATTTCACATTAGTTGCCACTAGATAAACTGTGCGGAAAACTTCAGTTTAATTCACTTGAATGCTTTTTGATTGTCTGTGTTTTAAAATATAGTGTATTAACAGAAAATTTGAGATATAGTAAGGTTAACAGATCTGGAAATGATTGGCATTGAAAAGACAGCTTATTACTCACTGTTCCCGAGAGGAGGGGACACACCATGCCATGGTGGGCCACACATGGAAACACTGGGGCTGGTCAGAGGGGAAGAAGGGGAAACTGAGCAAGAGGCTTTATTGTGGCTTCTGAGGAAGGAAGAGGTGAGGCAGGGTAAACTGGCTCAGAATTGATTAATCTGAATAATTTCAGCAGGCTCTGGGGCACAGGTACTGTCCGTAGTGGTTTGGTACCTGGTCCTGAAATTATTAGGATAAGGGGATAGAGGTCTACAGTGTGAGAACCCAATAAATGAGGTGTTGTCCTGTGGGCTCTGTATTGGTTGGTTCTTTTGAAAATCATGTTTTGAAAAGCATGTTTATGGGTGAGTTGTTTAATATCTCTAGCAATTGGCTAACTACAGCAGTTTAGTCCTTCCAGGGAAAGAAAGGCCCCAGATGTCAGGGTATCAGAACACAAAATAAAAGACATGGTTAATACAGTCTAATGTTGAATAATCATTCCATTTCTGGAATAAAACTTACTTGCTCCTGGTACATAAGGAGAAGTAACATTCAACAAACACTTTTGAAGGCTAACATCTACTAAACTATGTGTTGGACCCAAGAGACTCAAAATTCAATTCAACTTAATCGTTACCTAACATCAAGGCAGATGTGAAATAAACACAGTACCTGGTCCATAGTAAGCATGTAATACAAGTTAGTTTCTCTGTTTTTTTTTTCTTCAAATTAACCACTAGTTGAGCTGACTACCTCCCATCATTATTTACAAGTAAGAATTTCAAATCAGTCAGTAAACATTGACTGTTCCAAAAACTGGCATTAATATAGGACCATAACATCCAAGTGAAGGCGTTCTTTATCTTTAGCCTTGATGATTTTTTTACTTTCTTATTTTAATGTCAATTTTTACAGTTGTAAGTTTAAGGTATACAACTGTATTGATTTGATACACTTACATATATTGGAATGATCACTCCATAGAATTAGCTAATGGCTCCATCATGTCACATAATTGCCACTTCTTTGTTATGGTGGGAACATTCAAAATCTACTCTTAGTAACTTTCAAGTATACGATACAGTTTATCAACTATATTCAACATCCTATATATTAATTTTCCACAACTTATTCATCTTATAACCAGAAGTTTGTACACTTTGACAAATATCTACCCATTTCTCCCATACCCTTGTAACCACCACACTATTCTCTGTTTCTATGAGTTTGGCTTTTTTTAGATGCAATATGTAAGCAATATCATACAGTATTTGTCTTTTTCTGTCTGATTTATTTCACTTAGCATATTGCGTTCAAGGTCCATCCGTATGGTTGCAAATGGCAAAATTTCCTTCTTATGGCTAAACAATATTCCATTGTCTGTATATACCCATCTTCTCTATCCATTCATCCATTGACAGACACCTAGATTGTTTCCATATCCTGGCTGTTGTGAATAAGGCTGCAATGAACATGGGAGTACAGATATCTCTTTGATATGTTTTTCTTTCTTTTGGATATATACCCAGAAGTGGGATTGCTCGGTTACATGGTAGCTCTATTTAAATTTTTTAGGAACCTCCATATTGTTTTCCAAGTAACAGCACCAATTTACTTTCTCGCCAACAGTGCACAGGGTTCCCTATTCTTTATATCCTTGCCAAGACTTATTTCTTGTCTTTTTGGCACTAGCCATCCTGATTCGTGTGAGATGAGATCTCATTGTGGTTTTGATTTGCATTTCCCTGATGATTAGTGATGTTGAACATCTTTTCATGTGTCTGTTGGCCATCTGTATGTCTTCTTTGGAAAAGTGTCTGTTCAGTTCCTCTATCCATTTTTAAATTAGATTTTTGTTTGTTTTTGTTTTTGTTTGTTTTTTGCTAGTGAGTTGTATGAGTTCTTTATATATTTTGGATATCAACCCTTTATCAGAATATGATTTGAGAAATATTCCATGAGTTGCCTTTTAATTTTGTTGATGGTTTCCTTAACTATGCATAAGATTTTTAGTTTGATGCAATCCCACTTACTAATTTTTGCTTTTGTTGCTTGTGTTTTTGGTGTCATATCCAAAAAAATTGTTTCCAAGATCAATGTCAAGGATTTTCCCCCTATATTTTCTTATAGTTTTACCATTAAGTTCTTATTTTTACGTCTTTAATCCTCTTCGAGTTAATTTTTTGTGGAGTGATCTTAAGAAGTCCAATTTCATTCTTCTACATGTGGTTATCCAGTTTAACCATCACCATTTATGGAAGAGAGTATTGAGTATTAGTTGATTGTATTTGTGAGGGTTTATTTTTGGGCTCTGGATTCTATTCCATGGGTCTATCTCTATTTTTATGGCAGTACCACATCATTTTGATTACTGGAGCTTTGTAGTGTAATTTGAAATCAGGAAGTGTGATGCTTCCAGCTTTGATATTTCTCTGAATTGCTTTGGGTATCCAGGTTCTTTTGTGATTCCATACAAACTTTAAGGTTTTTTTTTCTATTTCTGTGAAAAATGCCATTGGAATTTTATAGGAACTATATTGAATATATAGATGGCTTTGCATAGTATGGACATTTTAACAAAATTAATTCTTTCAATCCATAAACACAGGATACCTTTCCATTTGTTTGTGTCTTCTTCAATTTCTTTCATCAAAATCTTGTAGTCTTCAGTATACAGATCTTTCATCTCCTTGACTGAATTTATTCCTAAGTACTTTGTTGTTATTAATGCTATTGTGAATGGGATTTTATTACTTTTTCAGGTATTTTGTCGTTAGTACAGAGAAATGCAACTGATTTTGTATAGTGATTTTGTACCCTGCAACACTGCTGAATTCACTGATTAGTTCTAACAGTTTTTTGGTCGAGTCTTGAGGGTTTTCTATACCCAGGCATAACTCAGAGATATTGAGTGTTCAGTTCCAGACCACTGCAATAAAGTGAATTTCACAATAAAGCAAGTTGAATAAATTTTTTGGTTTTCCAATGCCTATTAAAAGTTATGTTCACACTATGCTATAGTCTATTAAGTGTGTTTTACAGCATTATGTCTAATTTAATATATATACTTTAATTTAAAAACTTTATTGCTAAAAAATGCTATTACCTGAGCTTTCAGTGACTTGTAATCACTAATCACAGATCACCATGCCAAATATAATATGAGAAAGTTTGAAATATTGTGAGAATTACCAAATTCTCATGGAGACACGAGGTAAGCAAATACTGTTGGGAAAATGGCACTGATAGACTTGCTTGATGCAGGGTTACCACAAAACTTCAATTTGTAAAAAATGCCATATCTGTGAAGCACAATAAAATGATGTATGCCTGTAGAAGGTATCTACAAAAAAGGGCAATTTTACTTCTATCTTTTCCTTTTGGATGCATTTTACTTAGCTTCCCCCCCCCTCCCCTTTCCTGATTGCTCTGCCTAGGACTTCCAATACTCTGTTAAGTAGGAATGGTAAGAATGGGTACCTTTGTCTTGTTCCTCATCTTAGAGGAAAAGCTTTTCAGTCTTTCACCACTGAATATGTTAGCTATCGGCTTGTCATAGATAGACTTTATTATGTTGAGGTTCCTTCTATACCCAATGTGTTGAGTGTTTTTGATCAGGAAAGGATGTTGTAATTTCTCAAGTGTTTTTTCTGCATCTATTGAGATGATCATGGGGTTTTTCTCCTTCATGTTATTAATGTGATGTATAACATTTGTTGATGTGCATATGTTGAATCATCCTGCATCCTAGAGATAAATCCTGCTTGATCCTGGTTTATGATCATTTTAATGTGCTGTTGAAAATTTGGTTTCTAATATTTTATTGAGAATGTTTGCATCTATATTCATTAGGGATATTGGTCTGTAGTTTTCTTGTAGTGTCCTTATCTGCCTTTAGTATCAGGATAAATCTGGCCTCATTGAGTTTGGGAGTTGTTTTTTTGGAAGAGTTTGATAAGGATTGACATTAATTCTTATTTACATGTTTGGTAGAATTCACCAATGAGACCACACAGTGCTGGGCTATAATTTCTTGGGTGGTTTTTAAATACTGATTTAGTCCCCTTACTATTATTGGCCTGTTCATATTTTTCTATTTCTTCATGATTAAGTCTTGATAAATTTTATGTTTCCAGGAATTTATCCATTTCTTCTAGGTTGTCCAATTTTTTGGTATATAATTGTTCATAGTGGTCTCTTTTGATCCTTTGTATTTCTGTGGTATCAGTTGTAATGTCTCCTCTTTCATTGTTATTTATTTGAATCCTTTTTTTCTTCATCTAGCTAAAGATTTGTCAATTTTATATTAAAAAAAACACCTTTTCGTTTCATTGACTTTTTTCTATTGTCTTTCTTACTTATGCTCTGATCTTTGTTATTTCTTTCCTTCTGCTAACTTTGGGTTTAGTTTGTCCTTCTTTTTCTAGTTCCTTGAGGTGTAAAGTTAGGTTGCATGTTTGATATCTTTCTTTTTTCTTGATACAGGTAGTTATTACTATAAATTTCCTCCTTAAGATGGCTTTGACAGCATTCCATAGTTTTGGATATGTTTTATTTCCATTTTCATTTATTTCAAGACTTTTTTAAAATTTTTCTTTTGATTGATTCTTTGACCAACTGGTTATTCAGGAGTGTGTTAATTTGTGCATATTTGTGATTTTCTAACTTTCCTCCTTTTATTGATTTCTAGTTTTATAAAATTTGTGGTTCAAAAAGATATTTGGTATGATTTCAGTCTTCTTAAATTTATTAATACTTGCTTTGAGCTCAAACATATGATCTATCCTGGAAAATGTTCCATGTGTACTTGAGAAGAATGTATATTCTGCTGGTGATGGATGGTAGGTTCTATAAATGTCTGTTAGGTCCATTTGGTCTAACATATGGTTCAATTCCAATGTGTCTTTGTTCATTTTCTGCCTGAATGATTTATCCATTGCTGAAAGTGGAGTATTGAAGTCTCCTACTATTTTAAATTGTTGTCTCCTTCTCACTTCAGATATATCAATATTTGCTTAATATATTTAGGTGTTCTGAAGTCATTCTATTTACAATTGTTATATCTTCTTGATGAATTGCCTTAATTATATAATGATCTTCTTTGTCTCTTGTTACCATTTTTGGCTTACAGTATATTTTCTGTAATATAATTATAGCTATCCCTGCTCTCTTTTGGTTTCCACTTGCATGAAATATCTTTTCCATCGCTTCACTTGGAGTGTGTCCTTAAAGCTGAAGTAAGCTCTTGTAGGCAGCATAATGTTGGCTGTTGCTTTTTTTATCAATCCATCCATCCACTCTATGTATTTTGATTGGATTATATAATTAATTATAGTTAGGTAATGATTTACTGATGTCATCTCATTAATTGTTTTATGGAATCTTTGTGGCTCCTTTGTTCCTTTCTGCCTCTCTTGTTGCCTTCCTTTGTGAATTGATGATTTTCCATAATGGCTTGCTTTGATTCCCTTCTCTTTATCTCTTACGAATTTGCTTAGGTCTTGCTTTGTGTTTACCGTGAGGGTTACATAAAACATTATATAAAGTCTATTTTATGCTGATAATTTAACTTTGCATACCCAAAACTACTCTTTTACTCCCTCCCTCTTTTATGTTTTTGGTGTCACTGTTTACATCCTTTTATATTGCATCTCTATGAAGAAATTATTATAGCCATAACTATTTTTAATATTTTGTCTTTTAACTTTTATACTAGAATTAAGTGGTTAACACACTACCATTCTACAGTATTAGAATATTCTGAATCTAACTATATGCACACCTTTACCAGTGTGTTGTATATTTTTATATAATTTTTTGTTATTAATTAGTGTCCTTTCATTTCAGCTTGAAGAACTCCTTTCAGTATTTCTTGTAAGGCAGTTCTAGTGAACTTCCTTAGGTTTTGTTTGTTAGAGAAAATATCTCACCTTCACCTTTGATGGACACCTTTGTTTGTTAAAGTATTCTTGGTTGGCCTTTTTTTTTTTTTTTCCTTTTAGCTCTTATCTGGAACTGATGAGCCATTGCTAGCTTTGAAGATGGAAGAAGGCCATGAGGCAAAGAATGTACACAGTTTCTAAATGCTTAAAAAAAATTCTACCACAAAACCTGTAGAAGAAACACAGCTCTGCTAACATCTTGATTTTAGCCTGGTGAGACTCATTTTGGATTTCTGACTTGCAGGAGTGTAAGATAATACATTGTGTTGTTTTAAATTGCTAAGTGGTAATTTCGTTACAGTAGTAAGAGGAAAATAACAGAGTCTCTGGCACTCTGTTTTCTTACTGTGTGTAAGGAATTCTGGTAATAAAAATTTTGTTTGTAAAAAAGTGAAAAAAATGAAAGCCAACTGATAGTGTAAGCAATGGAATTGAATATATAATGTAAAGACAGAAAAATAAAGTGATTAATTACCTAAGAGATAATTACTTTATCATCTAATAGTGATTACTTCATCCTGAAAAAGAAATTTTTGATACATTAAGGAAGAGAATGCTGAATTTTGTATTTTAGATCTATGATATAAACCTTTCCTCAATAAAGAAATTAGAAAAACATGTCTTATAAAATTCTTTCTACAAGTGCTCTAGCCAAAGCAAAATAGTCACAAGTGAAAGATAAATTGTAGTAAAAGTTGAAAAGGTCATTTATGAGGATAGACTCAGGAAGCATGTGACTCTTGATGGATAGGCACTATGAGAAAAGCAATGGGATAGAAATATATAAAAACATATTCACGATTTAAAAAAAACCACAGAGACTCTCGTGCAGGCTTTGTTTTCAACTTAACTTTCTATCAATGCATATAAACATTTTAAAAAATGTACGGATCAGCTCAATGAATTTTGAATTTAATACATGGTGTCCATGTTGCCAGCACCCAGAAACAATACTCAGCACTCTAGGAGCTCTCTTTTCTAGTCACCCATTTCCGAGGACAATTATTATCTTCACTCCTAACACTACAGATTAGTTTTGCCAAATGCTGATTTTTTTTTATCAGTGGATTCATACAGGATCTACTCTTTTGTGTCTGGCTTTTTTCCCCTCTCAACTATGTTTGTATGATTTGATCATGCTGTTGAATATAATTGTAATTTGCTCATTCTCATTGCTGGCAGTATTTCATGATATGAATATTCCACAATTTATTTAAACTTCATATTATTGATGGGCATTGGGACAATTTGTTTTGATTATCAAATAAATAGTGCTGTTATAAACATTTTGTACTTTTGGTGTACAGAAACATGTACATTTCTGTAAGGGATGTACCTGGGAATCGTAGACATGCCAGGTTAAAAGTCTGTATATGTTCAGTTTTAGTAGATATTGGCAGCTATCCAAAAGGGTTGTACTAATTTAAACTCCCACCAGCATGTCAGCCTTTTATTCTAAGAAAATGTAGGTTTCAATTTTTTTTAAGTTTTTTGTTGTCTGTTTCAAGTTTTTATTTGAATTTCAGTTAGTTAACATACAGTGTAATATTAGCTTCAGGTGTACAATATAGTGATTCAACAATTCCATATATTACCCAGTGCTCATCACAAGTGCATTCCTTAATCCCCCTCACCTATTTCACCCATACCCCCCCCACCTCCCTTCTGGTAACTATCAGTTTGTTCTTTATAGTTGAGTCTGTTTCTTGGTTTGCCTCCTTTTCTTCCCCTTTGCTCATTTGTTTTGTTTCTTAAATTCCACATATGAATGGTATCATATGGTATTTGTCTTTCTCTGACTGAACTTACTTCACTTAGCATAAAACTCTCTAGCTCCATCCATATTGTTGCAAATGGCAGGATTTCATTCTTTTTTATGGCTAAGTAATATTCCTCTGTGTGTGTGTGTGTGTGTGTGTGTGTGTGTGTGTGTGTGTGTGTGTACACCACTTCTTTCTTATCCATTCATCAGTCAATGGACACTTGGGCTGTTTTCATAATTTGTCTATTGTAGATGCACATATCCCTTTGAATTAGTATTTCTGCATTCTTTGGGTAAATAACTAGTAGTGCAATTGCTAGATCATTGGGTAATTTTATGTTTAACTTTTTGAGGCACCTCCATGCTATTTTCCACGGTGGCTGCACCAGTTTGCATTCCCACCAACAGTACAAGAGGGTTCCATTTTCTCCACATCCTTGCCAACACCTGTTGTTTCTTGTGTTGTTGATTTTAGTCATTTTGATAGGTGTGAGGTACCTTTGGAATTGTCAATATTAATTACAGTATATGTGCTGCTGAAGCGAGCACTGTCAATATTAATTATGAAGTTGTATTCAGTATAATGCAAAAAAATGAAGTGAAATAACTGGAAACCGAAGAAATAGAAATTTTTTTGCAGAGGATAAGATTTTATATGCAGAAAACCCAAAAGTATGTACAGATAAACTACGGATCGAATTTTATCAATCACTGGATACAAATTAAAAGGTAAATTATAATTCATTAGCAATAGTTTGAAAATGAAATTTTAAGTATTTCTAATAACACTCTGAAAATGCCAAATGTCTAGGAAAAATAAAATATGTACAAGATTTATATGCTGAAATATAAAATATACTGAGATAAGTTACCAAAATCCTAAATAAGTAGGGAGATATGCTTTTTTCATGAGTTGGATGACTCAATAAAGTTAAGATGACAATGACCCTAAAACTTACCTATTGATCCTTGCCTGGTCATGGCAAGAGTAAAGGAATTCTTCCTATAATATTAAATTTTTTTAGATAACATTGAATAGAAGTCAAATCAATATGTTTGCCTCTATAATAACATATAACTATAATAACATAATAACTATAATTAAAGACTAGAAAAAAATCTAATTTTATGTCTCTATAAAATTGATTCAGTATTAGATTACTGGTAGCTATAATCCCTAAAAATTATTCATTGTAAATTTAAGAGTAAAAGATATATCTAAACTGTATCAGGTGAAGATTTGTTAGAGAAAAAGAATATTTCTCTTTTTTGTGAACTCATATATTTTTATAAGAGAAAGGGGATTTTTAATTGATTAAAGACACAGCACATATTAAAACCATTGGAAATACAAATAAAATCCTATGGAAACACACGTCTACTAGTCTATGCAACCACACAGAGAATATATAGAATCCTATTCCTGACAAACAGGAATATATCTTTGCTTTCAAGTCACTAGGTACCATTTATAATATTTTGCTGTGTATGATAGAAATAACTCAATAACTTCCAAACTCCAAATATGATCCAAGCCACAGTCTTTAACATAAAGCAAAAAAGTAGACATTAATAACTAAAATATAAACACAAAAGTCTTTGCCATTAAAAGGCACTACCTCAGAAGACTTTTGGGTAAAACAGAAACCAAAATTGCAACTACATTCTGGATATGTTCTATCTCTTGGTTAACATGGTGATTTCATGTATATGTGTATGTGTGTATAGCTGGGTTCTTCCCATAGGAAGTTCCATGGACTTCCTATGTTTCCAATTTGTATTCTCCCCTTACAACTATGATTGTTTCATTATTTCTTAGAAGTTTTTGTTAAAACGTTTGATTACAACATATCTGCTGTGTTCCATTTTTTAATTGCTGGGTTAAAAATTTCATGTTTTTGTTCACTTTTTTCTATTGAGTATTAAAAATCTGTATTAGTTTGCTAGGGCTGCCATAACAAAAATGCTATAGACCGTAGGACCTCAAGAACAGAAATTTATTTCATCATAGTTCTGGAGGCTGGAAGTCCAAGATCAAGGTACCATCAGGTTTGACTTCTCGTAAGGCCTCTCTCCTTGGCTTACAGATGGCTAACGTTTTGCTGTGTCCTCACATGGCCTTTTCTCTATGAATATACATCCCTGGTGTCTCCCTAGTTTAAGGACACCAGTCTTATTAGATTAGGGCTCATTCAAATGATCTCACTTAACCTAATTACCTCTTTAAAGTCCTATATTGAAATGTAGTCACATTCTGAGGTGTACTGGGGGTTAGAACATCAAAATATGAATTTTGGGGGACACAATACAGTCTAGAATAGGTCAGTAGGAAAGTTGTCCTGTTCTTCATCACATTTTTTCGTATAGTATCTTGGCATGAATGCTGTGTCCATTCCCTTTTTATTTCTTATATTAGAATTAGTTGGATTTTTCTCTATAATTAGGAGACTCTTGACTGTGTGTGTTGACTGAGTGGGGGTTGGTTTCTCAGGGCTATTTTCTAGTCTTTACCTCTCAAGGGCTCCCTTGTGAAAATATGAAACATGTTCTTTTAGAAATGGTTTGGTTTCTAAGAACTGGTATAAAACAGTTTAAAAAATCAGTCAAAATTTGTATCAAACGATTTACAAGAACTGTTTGAAAACAGCTTCTGGTAGTCCATAAGAGTAAAGGAGTCTTAAAAAAAAAAAAAAGTGTTGGGAAGGTCACTCCGGAATATGAAACTATGTTAGTTTTAAACTCAAGTACCTAAATCTCTAGCTAAATGCTCTAGGATAGGACTTTCCTTCCCTTCAGCCTTTCAGTCCTATCACTCCCACCCTACACATATACCATGACTCAAAAAACAACTTTTCCTTGATTAGTGATTGTATTTCTGCGAGGAACTCAGCTAGCTTTAGAATTTAACCAATATTGTTTGCCATAAAAATGTAAGTAGCATTCCAAAGAAACTTAAACTATTTACCTTCCAAATATAAATATATATAGTATAACTTTATTTTTATGGAAATTCACTTTTCTATAATAATTCCATTGTCTGTAAAATTATTTGGCTTCTAAAGGTTTTGTTATAGCAAAACTTTCAGAAGAAAATAATTATTTTTTAAAAACATAGGCATCAATATGGCATGTTTTTTTTTAAAGATTTTATTTATTTATTTGAGAGAAAGAGAGAATGAGAGAGAGAGAGCACGAGAGGGAAGAGGGTCAGAGGGAGAAGACGACTCACCGCCGAACAGGGAGCCCGATGCGGGACTCGATCCCGGGACTCCAGGATCATGACCTGAGCCGAAGGCAGTCGCTTAACCAACTGAGCCACCCAGGCGCCCAATATGGCATGTTTTGTAAGGCAAAGAATTACCAATTTTTTTAGCTGGAGTAAACAAGATACTGTATACGAATAGTTTTAGGTATCAAAATAATGATCAATATGTAAATGATATACTCATACCTGACAACCAAAGAAAAATATTATTCCCCAGATCCTCTTTAAATTCATCATTAAAAAGATTACTCGATTCTGGAAATGCTTCCTGGAATGTTGCATAGATGGCCTGTGCCAAACAATCAGGATACACCTACCAAAAATAGAGTCATATTAGAATAATTTTATATTTTATATAGTATATGTCAACCACCAAAGAAATTATTATTAAGTCTGTGAAATATACATGTCCCTTTTTTCTTAGAGCTTGCATTTGGCCACTTATAACTTCTTTGTACCCCTAATTGAGGGACATGAACAAAGAAGAGTTGCAAATAAAGCCAATTTGGCTATTTGTTCACATTTTAGAAAATTTAATTTGGATAAAAAGATGAAGTTATCAATTAAGATAAAGTTTGATGAGTCTATTTTAAGTTTTGATGATTATTTCACTTAGAAAATTTAATTTGGATAAAGGATGAAGTTAACAAGATTAGGTTTGATGATTATATATATTTTTTTAAATTTTTATTGTTATGTTAATCACCATATATTACATAATTTGTTTTGGTGTAGTGTTCCATGATTCATTGTTTGTTCATAACACCCAGTGCTCCATGCAGAATGTGCCCTCTTTAATACCCATCACCAGGCTAACACATCCCCCTACCCTCCTCCCCTCTAGAAACCTCAGTTTGTTTTTCAGAGTCCATCATCTCTCCTGGTTCGTCTCCCCCTCTGACTTACTCCCCTTCATTCTTCCTCTCCTGCTATCTTCTTCTTTTTCTTTTTTCTTAAAATATGTTGCGTTATTTGTTTCAGATCTGTGACTCAACAGTCTTACACAATTCACAGCGCTCACCGTAGCACATATCTTCCCCAATGTCTATCACCCAGCCACCCCATCCCTCCCAACCCCGACCACTCCAGCAACCCTCAGTTTGTTCCTGAGATTAAGAATTCCTCATATCAGTGAGGTCATATGATACATGTCTTTCACTGATTGACTTATTTCACTCAGCATAACACCCTCCAGTTCCATCCATGTCGTTGCAAATGGCAAGATCTCATTCCTTTTGATGGCTGCATAATATTCCATTGTGTATATATACCACCTCTGCTTTATCCATTCATCTGTCGATGGACATCTTGGCTCTTTCCACAGTTTGGCTATTGTGGACATTGCTGCTATAAACATTGGGGTGCACGTACCCCTTCGGGTCCCTACATTTGTATCTTTGGGGTAAATACCCAGTAGTGCAATTGCTGGATCGAATGGTAGCTCTAATTTCAACTGTTTGAGGAACCTCCATACTGTTTTCCAGAGTGGTTGCACCAGTTTGCATTCCCACCAACAGTGTAGGAGGGTTCCCCTTTCTCCACATCCCCGCCAACATCTGTCGTTCCCTGACTTGTTAATTTTAGCCATTCTGACGGGTGTGAGGTGGTATCTCATTGAGGTTTTGATTTGGATTTCCCTGAAGCCGAGCGATGTTGAGCACTTTCTCATGTGCCTGTTGGCCGTTTGGATGTCTTCTTTAGAAAAATGTCTGTTCATGTCTTCTGCCCATTTCTTGATTGGATTATTTGTTCTTTGGGTGTTGAGTTTGATAAGTTCTTTATAGATTTTGGATACTAGCCCTTTATCTGATATGTCATTTGCAAATATTTTCTCCCATTCTGTCGGTTGTCTTTTGGTTTTGTGGACTGTTTCTTTTGCTGTGCAAAAGCTTTTGATCTTGATGAAATCCCAATAGTTCATTTTTGCCCTGGCTTCCTGTGCCTTTGGTGATGTTTCTAGGAAGAAGTTGCTGCGGCTGAGGTCGAAGAGGTTGCTACCTGTGTTCTTCTTTAGGATTTGGATGGACTCCTGTCTCACGTTTAGGTCTTTCAACCATTTGGAGTCTATTTTTGTGTGTGGTGTAAGGAAATGGTCCAGTTTCATTCTTCTGCATGTGGCTGTCCAATTTTCCCAACACCATTTGTTGAAGAGACTGTCTTTTTTCCACTGGACATTCTTTCCTGCTTTGTCAAAGATAAGTTGACCATAGAGTTGAGGGTCCATTTCTGGGCTCTCGATTCTGTTCCATTTAGCTATGTGTCTGTTTTTGTGCCAGTACCCTACTGTCTTGATGATGACAGCTTTGTAATAGAGCTGGAAGACCGGAATTGGGATGCCGCCAGCTTTGCTTTTCTTTTTCAATATTCCTGTGGCTATTCCGGGGTCTCTTCTGGTTCCATACAAATTTTAGGATTATTTGTTCCATTTCTTTGAAAAAAGTGGATGGTATTTTGATGGGGATTGCATTGAATGTGTAGATTGCTCTAGGTAGCATTGACATCTTCACAATGTTGGTTCTCCCAATCCATGAGCATGGAATGTTTTTCCATTTCTTTGTGTCTTCTTCAATTTCTTTCCTGAGTATTTTATAGTTTTCTGAGTACAGATCCTTTGCCTCTTTGGTTAAATTTATTCCTAGGTATCTTATGGTTTTGGGTGCAATTGTGAATGGGATCGACTCCTTGATTTGTCTCTCTTCTGTCTTGTTTTTGGTGTATAGGAATGCCACTGATTTCTGTGCATTGATTTTATAGCCTGCCACTTGACTGAATTCCTGTATGAGTTGTAGCAGTTTTGGGGTGGAGTCTTTTGGGTTTTCCACATACAGGATCATATCATCTACAAAGAGTGAGAGTTTGACTTCCTCTTTGCCGATTTGGATGCCTTTGATTTCTTTTTGTTGTCTGATTGCTGTGGCTAGGACTTCTAATACTATGTTGAATAGCAGTGGTGAGAGTGGACATCCCTGCCGCGTTCCTGACCTTAGGGGAAAAGCTCTCAGCTTTTCCCCATTGAGAATGATATTCGCTGTAGGTTTTTCATAGATGGCTTTTATGGTATTGAGATATGTACCCTCTATCCCTATACTCTGAAGAGTTTTGATCAAGAAAGGATGCTGTACTTTGTCAAATGCTTTTTCTGCATCTATTGAGAGGATCATATGACTCTTGTTCTTTCTTTTGTTAATGTATTGTATCACGTGGATTGATTTGCGGATGTTGAACCAGCCTTGCAGCCCAGGGATAAATCCCACTTGGTCGTGGTGAATAATCCTTTTAATGTACTGTTGGATCCTATTGGCTAGTATTTTGGTGAGAATTTTTGCATCCATGTTCATCAAGGATATTGGTCTGTAATTCTCCTTTTTGATGGGATCTTTGTCTGGTTTTGGGATCAAGGTAATGGTGGCCTCATAAAATGAATTTGGAAGTTTTCCTTCCATTTCTATTTTTTGGAACAGTTTCAGGAGAATAGGTATTAGTTCTTCTTGAAATGTCTGATAGAATTCCCCTGGGAAGCCATCTGGCCCTGGGCTTTTGTTTCTTGGGAGATTTTTGATGACTGCTTCAAGTTCCTTAGTGGTTATAGGTCTGTTCAGGTTTTCTATTTCTTCCTGGTTCAGTTTTGGTAGTTGATACATCTCTAGGAATGCACCCATTTCTTCCAGGTTATCTAATTTGCTAGCATAGAGTTGCTCATAATATGTTCTTATAATTGTTTGTATGTCTTTGGTGTTGGTTGTGATCTCTCCTCTTTCATTCATGATTTTGTTGATTTGGGTCATTTCTCTTTTCTTTTTGATCAGTCTGGCCAGGGGTTTATCAATCTTGTTAATTCTTTCAAAGAACCAGCTCCTAGTTTCGTTGATCTGTTCTACTGTTCTTTTGGTTTCTATTTCATTGATTTCTGCTCTGATCTTTATTATTTCTCTTCTCCTGCTGGGTTTAGGCTTTATTTGCTGTTCTTTCTCCAGCTCCTTTAGGTGTAGGGTTAGATTGTGTATTTGAGACCTTTCTTGTTTCTTGAGAAAGGCTTGTAGTGCTATATACTTTCCTCTCAGGACTGCCTTTGCTGTATCCCAAAGAATTTGGACAGTTGTGTTTTCATTTTCATTGGTTTCCATGAATTTTTTTAATTCTTCTTTAATTTCCTGGTTGACCCATTCATTCTTTAGTAGGATGCTCTGTAGTCTCCATGTATTTGAGTTCCTTCCGACTTTCCTCTTATGATTGAGTTCTAGTTTCAAGGCATTGTGGTCTGAAAATATGCAGGGAATGATCCCAGTCTTTTGGTACCGGTTGAGACCTGATTTGTGACCTAGGATGTGATCAATTCTGGAGAATGTTCCATGGGCACTAGAGAAGAATGTGTATTCTGTTGCTTTGGGATGGAATGTTCTGAATATGTCTGTGAAGTCAATTTGGTCCAGTGTGTCATTTAAAGTCTTTATTTCCTTGTTGATCTTTTGCTTAGATGATGTGTCCATTTCAGTCAGGGGGGTGTTAAAGTCCCCCACTATTATTGTATTGTTGTCAATGTGTTTCTTCACTTTTGTTATTAATTGCCTTATATAATTGGCTGCTCCCATGTGAGGGGCATAGATATTTACAATTGTTAGATCTTCTTGTTGGATAGACCCTTTAAGTAGGATATAGTGTCCTTCCTCATCTCTTATTACAGTCTTTGTTTTAAAATCTAGTTTGTCTGATATAAGGATTGCCACTCCAGCTTTCTTTTGGTGTCCATTAGCATGGTAAATGGTTTTCCACCCCCTCACTTTCAATCTGGGAGTGTCTTTGGGTCTAAAATGAGTCTCCTGCAAACAGCATATGGATGGGTCTTGTTTTTTAATCCAATCTGATAGCCTGTGTCTTTTGATTGGGGCATTGAGCCCACTTACATTCAGGGTAACTATTGAAAGGTATGAATTTAGTGCCATTGTATTGCCTGTAAGGTGACTGTTAACTGTATGTTGTCTGTGTTCCTTTCTGATCTTTGCTGCTTTTATGCTCTGTCTTTACTTAGAGGACCCCTTTCAATATTTCTTGGAGGGCTGGTTTCGTGTTTGCAAATTCCTTTAGTTTTTGTTTGTTCTGGAAGCTTTTTATCTCTCCTTCTATTTTCAATGACAGCCTAGCTGGATATAGTATTCTTGGCTGCATATTTTTCTCGTTTAGTGCTCTGAAGATATCTTGCCAGTCCTTTCTGGCCTGCCAGGTCTCTGTGGATAGGTCTGTTGCCAATCTAATATTTTTACCATTGTAGGTTACATATCTCTTCTCCCGAGCTGCTTTCAGGATTTTCTCTTTGTCTCTGAGACTCGTAAGTTTTACTATTAGATGTCGGGGTGTTGACCTATTTTTATTGCTTTTGAGAGGGGTTCTCTGTGCCTCCTGGATTTTGATGCCTGTTTCCTTCCTCACATTAGGGAAGTTCTCTGCTATTATTTGCTCCAATATACCTTCTGCCCCCCTCTCTCTTTCTTCTTCTTCTGGGATCCCAATTATTCTAATGTTGTTTCGTCTTATCGAATCACTTATTTCTCGAATTCTGCCCTCGTGATCCTGTAGTTGTTTCTCCCTCTTTTTCTCAGCCTCCTTACTTTCCATCATTTGGTCTTCTATATCACTGATTCTCTCTTCTGCCTCATTTATCCTAGCAGTTAGTGCCCCCATTTTTGATTGCACCTCATCAATAGCCTTTTTGATTTCGACTTGGTTAGATTTTAGTTCTTTTATTTCTCCAGAAAGGGTTTCTCTAATAACTTCCACGCTTTTTTCAAGCTCAGCTAGTATCTTTAAAGTCATGATTCTGAACTCTAGGTCCGACATCGTACTAATGTCCGTATTGAGTAGGTCCCTGACTGACAGTACTACCTCTTGTTCTTTTTGCTGAGGTGATTTTTTTCGTCTTGTCATTTTGTCTTCCAGTAAGTGGTCGCTTCTCTGTTCAGATAGTTGTTGCTACTCTCCTCTTTGATCTCCTGTTGAGTTCGTAGGTGTTCAGAATGGTTTGATCCCTATTCAGCTGAATTCCTGAGACCAGACGAAATCTAGGTCTCCTACTCCTCCGCCATCTTGCTCCGCCCCCTGATGATTATATTTTAAGATAAGGTTTGATGATTATTTATTTCATTTAACCTTGGTATTGTTATCCTCTTTTAGAAAGTGACATATACAGATCATTATAAGAAAAAGTATATTTATGTATTTTTTAATTAAAATATAATTGACATATAACACTATAAGTTTAAGGTATACAACATGTTGATTTGATACACTTACATATTGCAATACGATTACCACTATAGCATTAACTAACACCTCTATCACCTCACATAATTATCATTCTGTGTGTGTGTGTGTGCGTGCGCGTGGGCGTGTGGTAAGAGTAGCAAGCATATTTTTAAATAACTGAAGTCTGTTTAGGTGAGTTAACATATTGCAGTTACTATTGTATTGTTTGCATATGAAAACCATGATCAGATATCAACAATTATATGGTTCTACCATTATTCTATTAGGCTTAAAATCCCTAAACTACTAAATTCCTCTTAGGAAGTAACTAAACATAAAGGTTACATTTTTCTTTAAATTTTTTAAAAAAAAATTTTATTTATTATACTCAGCAACCAAATAAATATCTAAAATCACATTTAGCCCTTAATATTAAACATAAAATTTTGTAATCTAAGTGTCTCTTAGAGGTCACTGTCCTAATCCTTGGAGTGTGTAAATGTTCATTTATACAGCAAAAGGGCTTTGCAGATTTCATTAAGTTAAAGATCTTAAAATGGGGAGATTATATTGGATTATCCAGTGGGTCTTAATTGCAATCACAAATGTCTTTATAAGAGGAAGGCTATGGAAATTTTTACTACATCAGAGAAGAAGGCAATGGGATGGCAGAAAAAAGAAATTAGAATAATATGACCAGAATCCAAGAAATGCTGGCAGCCACCAGAAGCTAGAAGAGGCAAGAAATGGATTCTCCTTTAGGGCCTCTTAAAGAAATTGGCCCTGTTGATACCTCAATTTTAGCCCTGGAAGACACATTTTTGGACTTCTGGCTTCTATAACTCTAAAACAATGAATTTTTATTGTCTTAAAGGTCACTAATTTGTGATAATTTGTTATAGCAACAGTAAAAACTAATACAGTCATCTACTCCAGGTGGTAAGTGATAATATTTGCTGGTAAGTGATAATATTCTTTGAAGTACTCCATGATTTTTTTTGGTGGTGGTGGTGGGGGGAATGCTTTAACATATCTGTGTATTTAGTCTTACTGAAATGAATCATGAACATTTTTACTACCAGGAACAATCATGTATTTTGGTATAAAAAAATCATACTATTAAGATTAAAAGGTTGACAAGGTGAATAAGGGGAAATTCTAAAAGTTTTCTGTGAATATCTCATCTTCATGATTAAGGATTATTCACCATGACCAAGTGGGATTTATCCCTGGGCTGCAAGGCTGGTTCAACATCCGCAAATCAATCCACGTGATACAATACATTAACAAAAGAAAGAACAAGAGTCATATGATCCTCTCAATAGATGCAGAAAAAGCATTTGACAAAGTACAGCATCCTTTCTTGATCAAAACTCTTCAGAGTATAGGGATAGAGGGTACATACCTCAATACCATAAAAGCCATCTATGAAAAACCTACAGCGAATATCATTCTCAATGGG
Source organism: Zalophus californianus (assembly GCF_009762305.2). Classification (NCBI taxonomy): domain Eukaryota; kingdom Metazoa; phylum Chordata; class Mammalia; order Carnivora; family Otariidae; genus Zalophus; species Zalophus californianus. The sequence goes on from NC_045600.1 coordinate 90,897,772, forward strand.
GAAAAGCTGAGAGCTTTTCCGCTAAGGTCAGGAACGCGGCAAGGATGTCCACTCTCACCACTGCTATTCAACATAGTATTAGAAGTCCTAGCCACAACAATCAGACAACAAAAAGAAATCAAAGGCATCCAAATCGGCAAAGAGGGAGTCAAACTCTCACTCTTTGCAGATGATATGATCCTGTATGTGGAAAACCCAAAAGACTCCACCCCAAAACTGCTACAACTCATACAGGAATTCAGTCAAGTGGCAGGCTATAAAATCAATGCACAGAAATCAGTGGCACTCCTATACACCAAAAACAAGACAGAAGAGAGACAAATCAAGGAGTCGATTCCATTTACAATTGCACCCAAAACCATAAGATACCTAGGAATAAATTTAACCAAAGAGGCAAAGGATCTGTACTCAGAAAACTATAAAATACTCATGAAAAAAACTGAAGACACAAAGAAATGGAAAAATGTTCCATGCTCATGGATTGGAAGAACAAACATTGTGAAGATGTCAATGTTACCTAGATCAATCTACACATTCAATGCAATCCCCATCAAAATACCATCCACCTTTTACAAAGAAATGGAACAAATAATCCTAAAATTTGTATGGAACCAGAAGAGACCCCGAATACCCAGAAGAATATTGAAAAAGAAAAGCAAAGCTGGCGGCATCCCAATTCCGGACTTCCAGCTCTATTACAAAACTGTCATCATCAAGACAGTAGGGTACTGGCACAAAAATAGACACATAGATCAATGGAACAGAATCGAGAGCCCAGAAATGGACCCTCAACTCTATGGTCAACTCATCTTTGACAAAGCAGGAAAGAATGTCCAGTGGAAAAAAGACAGTCTCTTCAACAAATGGTGTTGGGAAAATTGGACAGCCACATGCAGAAGAATGAAACTGGACCATTTCCTTACACCACACACAAAAATAGACTCCAAATGGTTGAAAGACCTAAACGTGAGACAGGAGTCCATCAAAATCCTAAAGAAGAACACAGGCAGCAACCTCTTTGCCCTCAGCCACAGCAACTTCTTCCTAGAAACATTGCCAAAGGCAAGGGAAGCCAGGGCAAAAATGAACTATTGGGATTTCATCAAGATCAAAAGCTTTTGCACAGCAAAAGAAACAGTCAACAAAACCAAAAGACAACCGACAGAATAGGAGAAAATATTTGCAAATGACATATCAGATAAAGGGTTAGTATCCAAAATCTATAAAGAACTTATCAAACTCAACACCCAAAGAACAAATAATCCAATCAAGAGATGGGCAGAAGACATGAACAGACATTTTTCCAAAGAAGACATCCAAACGGCCAACAGGCACATGAAAAAGTGCTCAACATCGCTCGGCATCAGGGAAATCCAAATCAAAACCTCAATGAGATACCACCTCACACCAGTCAGAATGGCTAGAATTAACAAGTCAGGAAACGACAGATGTTGGCGGGGATGTGGAGAAAGGGGAACCCTCCTACACTGTTGGTGGGAATGCAAGCTGGTGCAACCACTCTGGAAAACAGTATGGAGGTTCCTCAAACAGTTGAAAATAGAGCTACCATACGATCCAGCAATTGCACTACTGGGTATTTACCCCAAAGATACAAATGTAGGGATCCGAAGGGGTACATGCACCCCGATGTTTAAAGCAGCACTGTCCACAATAACCAAACTGTGGAAAGAGCCAAGATGTCCATCGACAGATGAATGGATAAAGCAGAGGTGGTATATATACACAATGGAATCTTATGCAGCCTTCAAAAGGAGTGAGATCTTGCCATTTGCAACGACGTGGATAGAACTGGAGGGTGTTATGCTGAGTGAAATAAGTCAATCAGAGAAAGACATGTATCATATGACCTCACTGATATGAGGAATTCTTAATCTCCGGAAACAAACTGAATGTTGCTGGAGTGGTGGGGGGTGGGAGGGATGGGTGGCTGGGTGATAGACATTGGGGAGGGTATGTGCTATGGTGAGCGCTGTGAATTGTACAAGACTGATGAATCACGGATCTGTACTTCTGAAACAAATAATGCAACATATGTTAAGAAAAAAAAAAGAAGAAGATAGCAGGAGGGGAAGAATGAAGGGGAGTAAGTCGGAGGGGGAGACGAACCATTAGAGACGATGGACTCTGAAAAACAAACTGAGGGTTCTAGAGGGAAGGGGGGTCGGGGGATGGGTTAGCCTGGTGATGGGTATTAAAGAGGGCACGTTCTGCGTGGAGCACTGGGTGTTATGCACAAACAATGAATCATGGAACACTACATCAAAAACTAATGATGTAATGTATGGTGATTAACATAACAAGAAAAATTATTAAAAAAAAGGATCAAGTGTCAAATTGTGTTGGGAAAATTTCTGAAGGTCTATCATTGTATGACACTGGAAGAAAGTGAAGTAAAATTCACACTAAATATGTTTAGATTCAGCTAATTTGTACTGAATAGTGGGACATGATGACGACCTTAAAATTCTTAAAAATTAATAAACTTCTCTTTGTTAGGTAAGGTAAATCAGATGAGCAAGCAGTAACAAAACCCTGACTTGTTTGAATGAGTTAAAAATAATGGAAATTTGTCAATAAGAGATAAGACTTTATTTCTACTTAAACAGCTTTGGGGGAGATAGATGTATAGCAAGGTGTCCTCATTCTCAAGCATAGAAACTGGGAGTATTAAAAGAAGACTGAACCCAGGCCAAGGGGTCAAATCACCAAGATGTACATCTTATTCTCAAAGAGGCTTTGAATCTTGATTAAACAACTTATTTCTCCTCAGAAAAAGCCACAGAAAATAGGGACCCAGAAAAAAATCAAGTCGTGATTTGAGAAAGGTTATAAATATAACATCTATCGAAAGACATATCCAACCCAGGGGAGAACATTTGGACCAAAAGTGTAGGGCTATAAATTGGAGAATGGGGGATATGCAATGGTGCCAGTACTTCCTTTGTGCACTTTAAAAAGGCCTGTTATCCTTTTCTCAAGAGCATTATGTTAAAGCATGCTTAATTTCATCAAACCATACAGGTAGGCTAGGCTCACTCACCACAAAAGGACAGACTAAGTAAAAGATTATGGATAGGAGAAACAGCTATTTTTGTCATTTCTAGACAATTTGCCCAAAATCCTAACCATTAACTAACTTTTACATGGAAATAAGAAAAAATATTTCAAAATTGGCAGAGAAAAATCCTAGTCCATCTTTCAGAACACCACTATTCTACAAAATGACAATTTATGAATCACAGTTCTAATCAACCTCTTCCAGCTATGGAACTGAGAGACTAAATGTGTTGCTAAGATCAACCAGGTAATTAGTAGCAGATTCTGAACATGAGACCAAGTCGCCTTATTATCAGTCCACTACTGGTTTCCTTTTATAGACACTGCACATATATGGCTTTGAGTAAGAAAGGTAGGTTAAAACTGAACATATTGTCTGGCAATGTAAGTTTGTTTATATTTTCGTTATGAAGGATATTTTACTGTTTTTAAGTTTGTTTTACCCATGAAAACAGTTATCAACTCCAAAATATGAATGTGTATCTGATTTACAGATGTCAACACAACAAGGCATCTGAATGAGACTTCTGCTTTGAGGTGCTGGATGCTTAAATTTAAAAGTATGTAATGAAATTCCTACACATTTTATTTTTCTTTTATTTTTATTATTTTTTAAATAATGTAATGTATTATTTGTTTCGGGGTACAGGTCTGTGATTCAACAGTCTTACACAATTCTCAGCGCTCACCATAGCACATACCCTCCCCAGTGTCCATCACCCAGCCACACCATTCCTCCCACCCCTCTTCACTCCAACAATCCTCAGTTTGTTTCCTGAGATTAAGAGTCTCTTATGGTGGGGTACCTGGGTGGCTCAGTTGTTAAGGGTCTGCCTTCAGCTCAGGTCATGATCCCAGCATCCTGGGATCGAGCCCCGCATCGGGCTCCCTGCTCTGCGGGAAGCCTGCTTCTCCCTCTCCCACTCCTCCTGCTTGTGTTCCCGCTCTCCCTGTCTCTCTGTCTGCCAAATAAACAAATAAAATCTTAACACACACAAAAAAGAGTCTCTTATGGTTTCTCTCCCTCTCTGGTTTTATCTTGTTTCATTTTTCCCTCCCTTCCCCTATGATCCTCTGCCTTGTTTCTCAAATTCTTCATATAAGTGAGATCATATGAAAATTGTCTTTCTCTGATTGATTTATTTCACTAAGCATAATACCTTCTAGTTCCATCCATGTCATCGCAAAGGCAAGATTTTGGTTTTTTTGATGGCTACATAATATTCCAATAGTGTGTGTGTGTGTGTGTGTGTGTGTGTGTGTGTGTGTGTGTGTGTATTTATCAATATTCTTTATCCATTCATCTGTTGATGGACATCTAGGCTCTTTCCATAGTTTGGCTATTGTGGACATTGCTGCTATAAACATTGAGGTGCAGATGCCCCTTCAGATCACTACATTTGTATCTTTGGGGCAAATACCCCGTAGTGCAATTGCTGTGTTGTAGGGTAGCTCTATTTTCAACTTTTTGAGGAACTTCCATACTGCTTTCCAGAATGGCTGCACTAGCTTGCATTTCCACCAACAGTGTAGGAGGGTTCCCCTTTCTCCACAACCTCGCCAACATGTTGTTTCCTGACTTGTTAATTTTAGCCATTCTGACTAGTGTTAGGTGGTATCTCATTGAGGTTTTGATTTGGATTTCCCTGATGCTGAGTGATGTTGAGCACTTTTTCATGTGTCTGTTGGCCATTTAGATGTCTTTGCAGAAATGTCTGTTCATGTCTTCTGCCCATTTCTTGATTGGATCATTTGTTCTTTGGGTGTTGAGTTTCATAAGTTCTTTATAGATTTTGGATACTAGCCCTTTATCTGTCATTTGCCAATACCTTCTCCCATTCTGTCTGTCTGTCAACAAATCTTTTGGATTTGTTGACTGTTTCCTTTACTGCGCAAAAGCTTTTTATCTTGATGAAGTCCCAATAGTTCATTTTTGCCCTTGCTTCCCTTGCCTTTGGCAATGTTTCTAGGAAGAAGTTGCTGTGGCTGAGGGCAAAGAGGTTGCTGCCTGTGTTCTCCTCTAGGATTTTGATGGGTTTCTGTCTCACATTTAGGTCTTTCATCCATTGTGAGTCTATTTTTGTGTATGGTGTTATGTGTCTGTTTTGGTGCCAGTACCCTGCTGTATTGATGATTACAGCTTTGTAATAGAGCTTGGGGTGAAGTCTGGAATTACGATGCCACTGGCTTTTCTTTTCTTTCTTTCTTTTTTTTTTTTAAAGGATTTTATTTATTTATATGCCAGACAGAGAAGGAGAGTACAAGCAGGGGAAGTGGCAGGCAGAGGGAGAAGCAGGCTCCCCGCTAAGGAAGGAGCCCAGTGTGGGACTCAATCCCAGGACCTCGAAATCACAACCTGAGCCGAAGGCAGACAGATGCTCAACCATCTGAGCCACCCAGGCGCCCCGGCTTTGCTTTTCTTTTTCAACATTCCTCTGGCTATTCGGGGTCTTTTCTGGTTCCATACAAATTTTAGGATTATGTTCCATTTCTTTGAAAAAAGTAGATGATATTTTGATAGGGATTGCATTGAATGTGTAGATTGCTCTAGGTAGCATAGACATTTTCACAATATTTGTTCTTCCAATCCATGAGCATGGACCGTTCTTCCATTTCTTTGTGTCTTCCTCAATTTCTTTCATGAGTATTCTATAGTTTTCTGAGTACAGATCCTTTGCCTCTTTGGTTAGATTTATTCCTAGGTATCTTACAGTTTTGGGTGCAATTGTAAATGGGATTGACTCCTTGACTTCTCTTTCTTCTGTCTTGTTCTTGGTGTATAGAAATTCAACTGATTTCTGTGCACTGACTTTATATCCTGCCAATTTACTGAATTCCTGTATAAGTTCTAGCAGTTTTGGGGTGGAGTCTTTTGGGTTTTCCACAAAAAGTATCAGATCATCTGCAAAGAGTGAGACTTCAGCTTTCTTCTTTGCCAGTTCAATGCCTTTTATTTTGTTGTTGTTGTTGTTGTTGTCTGATTGCTGAGGCTAGGACTTCTAGTACTATGTTGAACAGCAGTGGTGATAGTGGACATCCCTGCTATGTTCTGACCTTAGGGGGAAAGCTCTCAGTTTTTCTCCACTGAAAATGATATTCGCTGTGGGTTTTTCATAGACAGCTTTTATGATATTGAGGTATGTACCTCTGTCCCTACACTGTGAAGAGTTTTAATCAAGAAAGGATGCTGTACTTTGTCAAATGCTTTTTCTGCATCTATTGAGAGAATCATAGGACTCTTGTTCTTTCTTTTATTAATGTATTGTATCACATTGATTGATTTGTAGATGTTGAACCAACCTTGCAGCCCAGGAATAAATCCCACTTGGTCATGGTGAATAATCCTTTTAATGTACTGTTGCATCCTATTGGCTAGTCTTTTGGTGAGAATTTTTGCATCCATGTTCATCAGGGATATTGGTCTGTAATTCTCCTTTTTGGTGGGGTCTTTTTCTGGTTTTGGTCAAGGTAATGCTGGCCTCAGAAAATCAGTCTGGAAGTTTTCCTTCCATTTCTATTTTTTTGAACAGTTTCAGAAGAATAGGTATTAATTCTTCTTTAAATGTTTGGTAGAATTCCCCTGGGAAGCCATCTGGCCCTGGGTTCTTTGCTGGGAGATTTTTTGATTATTGCCTCCATTTCCTTACTGGTTATGGGTCTGTTCAGGTTTTCTATTTCTTCCTGGTTCAGTTTTGGTAGTTTATACTTCTCTAGAAATGCATCCATTTCTTCCAGATTGTCTGATTTGCTGGCATATTCCTACACATTTTCATTTCTCGTTACTTAAGAACACAAATTCTTTTAATCAATCCTATTCACTGGTTATTATACTAACAAAAACATAAAACAAACATTTGATTATAAATATATCCATTGTCATTTACTGTAACAGGTACTTAGTCCTTATGTAAAACACAAACTTCTCAAGTCCTCTTAAACAGATCAAAAGATACATTATAAAGTAAAAGAAAAATGATAATTTTATAGGTAAACAAAAAACCAAGAATATACACAGAATAAGATAGTAGTTTTTAAATTATCAATATGCAAACAAAATACCTATAGCACACTAAGGAGATTCTGTAAGACTTTTAGACAAGGGAATACAATATAATGAGGGGGAAACATAACATAACTTTTAAAACATGACTATTACTTACTTTACTTCAGGAAATTTGCTTTCAAAGTAACAAAATATGTTCTAATAGGTTTAAGTAAACCTATTAGGTTCTAATTTATTTAAATAAAATAACTATTTTTTAAAATTTCATTTGTTCAAAAAAAATAAAATTTCATTTGTTCTAAAAATGCTTAGTGTAACCAGTTAATTTCTATGTTTACCTGAAGGAATGCATCTTTTTGACTTGTAGGGATGCTCATGAAAAGTATCGCATAACTTTCTGAAATTCTGTCAAACAAGGAATCTTGATTTTCTCTGTCAGGCTTAAAAAATAAAACATGTATGAGATTAAAAACATAAATATTACAATTTAAAATTGGAATTTGTACACATAATGTCAGTAATTTTTTTTATTCTTAAAAGGCAGATCAGTTGCTGCAGTGAGAATGAGCATGGGTTTGGTACCATGCAGAGCTGAATTTGAATACTGGCTTTGTCATTCATTAGTTGCCTTACCCTGGGCTAGTTAATCAGTCTTAGTTTCCTCATCTGCCAAATGTATGTAAAATATGCATATGTAGTAAAATAAGGACAAGAATCATGTTTAGTTTGGCTTTGTAATTCAAGCACTTAGCACAGTGCCTGGCACACAGAAAGCATGCAAACATTTGATGAGTTAATTGAAGGTGCCTGCATTAAAGCTGGCATGTAGAGGCAATCAATGATTATTACTTTCTCTTGTCCTATATCTGCTCCAACTCTATCATTATCCAGTAACTCAGTATGAAATTAAAGCACTTACTAGGATGAGACAAGCACAGCCAGAACTAGTAAAATTGTGACATGATGGCTAAACTAAGACATAGTAAATATGTTGTAAGAAGAAAGAATGTATAGACAATAATAATGTCAATATTATAGTAAAGTCCTGATAGGATGAGCTTGGGAAAATGACGTAGTAGGGAGTTCCTGAGCTCACCCCATCCACATTTACAATTAGATACCATCCATATCCAAGTTAGTAAACCAGAGCTCAATCTGAAGACTGGCAGAACGAACTCTGCAAATAAATTTAGAGACGAAATTGCCTCTGAAACATTAGGAAGGTCAGAAAGGTGGAGAGAGACTGCCCTCAGGAGGGAGGGATCTCCTTGCCTGAAGAGGGCAGAGAAATGGGCTCTCACAACAGGCAGTTCACACAGGGAAAACTAATCTCCATAACATTTGGCTTTAAAAACTGAAAGGGCTGAATTCCTCCTGTTTGTATAACCAGTGCTTTAAAAGTCACCTGCCTCAGCACTGGGTGAGCCAGGAGGTCAAGTGATAGCTGAGTCATCACCCTTAAAGGGACAGCAGCCTGTACAAAGAGGCAACATAAAAATGACAGTTTACACAAGGCTGGGGGCAAATGGGAAACAAATCTGTTCATACTGACTTCAGATGTGTTGGTGGACTTCTCCAAAAATGAGGGAGCTGGCAGGCGCCTTTTCCTTCCTCACTTCCCAGCATAAATACAAAACCACCTGCGGGAGGCAAGGCGATAAAGACACTTATAGCCTTGGCCCAGGGCCCAGGGCTCAGGGCAAATTTTGTTAAAGCTGCGTGTGTGCCTTGTCCAGCAGCACAGCTGCTGCTGTGTGCCACACCCAGCCACCACACCATGCCTAGCTGCATGCCCCTAGCCACTATCACATGCTGGGCCCAGCCTTATGCTCCCAGCAGCCCTGGCACACAGTTCTCAGGTAAAGCAGCACATTGGGGGATCCAGCATAGGCCTAGTGGCCCAATGCAAATCTTGCTAACACTGTTGCCCCACTTCCAAGTTCCCCTGCAGGCAAGTCCCCTCAGAACTGGCCTGCCTGAGTCCCACCTACACCACAGAGAGGAAGTACAGCCCACAACAGGCAGAGTCAGTACAAATGACTGCACAGAAAGGAAACGTGACTCAAACACAACAGCAGGTTATAAGCAAAACACATAGGATACTCTCCTTAAGTGCCAGGTTCTGGTGAACAGGGGACACTGCACTGTAGGGCACTCTAGGGTCTCCCCTTCATAAAGTCACTACTTTCAAGAGCAGAAGACATAGCTGACTCTCTTAACACAGAGAGGTAGACAAAATGAGAAGACAGAGAAATTTATCCCAAATGAAAGAACAGGACAAGGCCATAACCAGAGATCTAAGCAAAACAGATATAAGTAACACACCTGATGAAGCATTTAAAATAATGATCATAAGGATACTCACTGGAATTGAGAAGAGTGGAAGATATGAGTGAGAGCCTTAACACAGAGATAAGGAATAACATAGTGGAGATAAAGGGCTCAGTAAATGAAATGAGAAAGACACTTGATGGAATGAATAACAGGATGTCAGAAGCAGAAGAATGAATTAATGAGAGAGAAGACAGAGTAATGGAAAGTAATCAAGCTTAACAAAAGAGAGAAAAAAGTTATGCAAAACTAGAAAAGACTTGGGAACTCAATGACTCCATCAAATGCAATAATATTCGTATTATAGGAGTCCCAAAAAAAGAGAAAAAAGGGGCAGAAAATTTATTTGAAGAAATAACAGTTGAAAACTTCCCTACTCTGGGGAAGGAAACAAATGTCCAGATCCAGGAGACACTAAGACTCCTATCAAAATCAATAAAAGCAGACCCACACCAGACATATTATAATTAATTTTGCAAAATATAGTGATAAAGAAAAAAAAATCTTAAAAGCAGCAAGCCTAAAGAAGTCAGTAACTTACAAGGGAAAACCCATAGCGTTAGCAGGAAATTTTACAACAGAAACTTTTTAAGCCAGAAGAAGAGAGTGGCATGATATATTCAGAGTGCTGAAGGGGAACAATCTGCAGCCAGGAATACCCTATTCAACAAGACTATCATTCAGAGTATAAGGAGAGATAAAGAGTTTCCCAGACAAACCAAAACTAAAGGAGTTTGTGACCACTAAATCAGCCCCGCAAGAAATACTAAAGGGGACTCTTTGAGTGGAAAGGAGAGATCAAAAGTGACAGTATAACACAAAACAGGGAACACAAAAGTAATAAAAATGAATATTTCTATAAAAAATATTCAAGGATATAAAATATACAATATACCTAAAATGTGGGTAGAGGGAAGGAATAGGTTCAAATTTTAACAACCATCAATTTAATATGGACTGATATATGCAGAAGAGGTTGTATGCAAACCTAATGGTAACAATATGCCAAAACAACTAATAAATATACCAAAAACAAAGGGAAAAAAATCCAAATATATCACTAAAAAAATCACCAAAACATGAGAGAAAGACAAGAAAGGATCAGAGAAAATCTTCAAAGACAACCACAAAACAAGTAATGAAATGGCAACAAATGCATATCTATCAATAGTTACTCTAAATTTAAATGGACTAAATGTTCCAATCAAAATACATAGGGTGACAGAATGGATAAAAAAAAATAAGACCCACCTATATGCTGCCTACAAGAGACACATTTTAGACTTAAGGTATCTGCAGATTCAAAGTGAAGGGATGGAGAAACAGCTATTATGCAAAGGATGTGGATGTCAAAAGAAAGCCAGAGTAGCAATAGTTAAATATAGGACAAAACAGACTTTAAAACAAAGGTTGTAACAAGAGGCAAAGAAGGACATGATACAATAATAAAGGGGACAATCCAACAAGAAAATATAACAATTGTAAATATTGATGCACCCAACATAGGAGCATCCAGATACATAAAATAGTTAATAACAACCATAAAGGAACTAATCAGTAATATAATAGTAGTAGAAGACTTTAACACCCCACTTATATCAATGGACAGATCATATAGACAGAAAATCAACAAGGAAAAAATAGCTTTGAATGACGTACTGGACTAGATGGGTTTAACAGATATAGTCAGAACATCCCACCCTAAAACAGCAGAATACAGATTCTTTTTAAGTGCACATGGAACATTCTCCAGAATAGATAACGTATTAGCCCAGAAAACCAGCCTCAACAAATTTAAGATCGAAGTCATACCATGCATCTTTTCTGATCACAATGCTATGAGAATAGAAGTCAACCAAAGGAAAAAATCTAGAAAGACAACAAATAAATGGAGGTTAAATAGAATGCTACTAAACAATGAATGGATCAACCAGGAAATAAAATAAGAAATAAAAAAGTACAAGGAAACAAATGAAAATGAAAACACAGCGGTCCAAAAACCTTGGGATGCAACAAAAGTGTTTCTAAGAAGGAAGTTTATAGCAATACAGTCCTATCTCAAGAAAGAAGAAAAATCTCAAATAAACAACAAAACCTTACATCTAAAGGAGCTACAAAGAGAACAACAAATAAAATCTAAAACCAGCAGAAGGAAGGAAATATAAAGATTAGAGCAGAAATAAATGATACAGAAACTAAAAAAAAAAAAAAAAAAAAAAAAAATAGACCAGGTCAATGAAACCAGGAGCTGATTCTTTGAGAAAAAAAAAAAAATCAATAAAATTAATAAACTTCTTCTTTGCTGATTTGGATCCATTTTATTTCTTTTTGTTGTCTGATTGCTGAGGCTAGGATTTTTAGTACTATTTTGAATAGCAGTGGTAATAGTGGACATCCCCGCTGTGTTCCTGACCTCGGGGGAAAAGGTCTCGTTTGTTTTTCCCATTAAGAATGGTATCCGCTGTGGGTTTTTCATAGATGGCTTTTATGATATTGAAGTATGTACCTCTATCCCTAGCACTGTGAAGAGTTTTAATCAAGAAAGGATGCTGTACTTTGTCAAATGCTTTTTCTGCATCTATTGAGAGGATCATATGGCTCTTGTTCTTTCTCTTACTAATGTAGTATATCACATTGATTGATTTGCAGATGTTGAACCAAACTTGCAGCCCAGGAATAAATCCCACTTGGTCATGGTGAATAATCCTTTTAATGTACTATTGGACCCTATTGGCTATTTTGGTGAAAAATTTTTGCATCCATGTTCATCAGGGATATTGGTCTGTAATTCTCCTTTTTGATGGGGTCTTTGGTTTTGGTCAAGGTAATGCTGGCTTCATAAAACGAGTTTGGAAGATTTCCTTCCATTTCTATTTTTTTGGAACAGTTTCAGAAGAATAGGTATTAATTCTTCTTTAAATGTTTGGTAGAATTCCCCTGGGAAGCCATCTGGACCTGGGTTCTTGTTTTTTGGGAGATTTTTGATTACCACTTCAATTTCCTTACTGGTTATGGGTCTGTTCAGGTTTTCTATTTCTTCCTGGTTCAGTTTTAGTAGGTTATACTTCTCTAGGAATGCATCCATTTCTTCCAGATTGCCTAATTTGTTGGCATATAGTTGTTCATAATATGTTCTCATAATTGTTTGTATTTCTTTGGTGTTGGTTGTGATCTCTCCTCTTTCATTCATATTTTATTTATTTGGGTCCTTTCTCTTTTCTTTTTGATAAGTCTGGCCAGGGGTTTATCAATCTTGTTAATTCTTTCAAAGAACCAGCTCCTAGTTTCGTTGATCTGTTCTACTATTCTTTTGGTTTCTATTTCATTGATTTCTGCTCTGATCTTTATTATTTCTCTTCTCCTGCTGGGTTTAGGCTTTATTTGCTGTTCTTTCTCCAGTTCCTTTAGGTGTAGGGTTAGGTTGTGTATTTGAGACCTTTCTTGTTTTTTGAGAAAGGCTTGTAGTGCTATATACTTCCCTTTTAGGACCACATTTGCTGCATCCCAAAGATTTTGAACAGTTGTGTTTTCATTTGCATTTGTTTCCATGAATTTTTAAAATTCTTTAATTTCCTGGTTAATTCATTCTTTAGTAGGATGTTCTTTAGCTTCCATGTATTTGAGTTCTTTCCGATTTTCCTCTTGTGACTGAGTTCTAGTTTCAAAGCATTGTGGTCCAAAAATATGCAGAGAATTACCCTAATCTTCTGGTACCAGTTGAGAACTGATTTGTGACCCAGGATGTGATCTATTCTGGAGAATGTTCTATATGCAGTAGAGAAGAATGTGTGTTCTGTTGCTTTAGGATGGAATGTTCTGAATATATCTGTTAAGTCCATCTGGCCCAGTGTGTCATTCAAAGCCCTTATTTCCTTCTTGATCTTCTGCTTAGATGATCTGTCCATTGCAGTGAGGGGGGTGTTAAAGTCCCCTACTATCATTGTATTATTATCGATGTGTATCTTTGATTTTATTAATTGGCTTATGTAATTGACTGCTCCCATATTAGGAGCATAAATATTTACAATTGTTAGATCTTCTTGTTGGATACATCCTTTAAGTATGATATTGTGTCCCTCCACATCTCTTACTACAGTCTTTGATTTAAAATCCAATTTGTCTGATACAAGGAGTGCCACCCCAGGTTTCTTTTGATGTCCATTAGCATGATAAATGGTTTTCCACCCCCTCACATTAAATTTGGAGGTGTCTTTGGGTCTAAAATGAGTCTCTTGCAGACAGCATATCGATGGGCCTTGCTTTTTCATCCAATCTGATACCCTGTGCCTTTTGATTGGGGCATTTAGCCCATTTACACTCAGAGTAACTACTGAAAGACTCAACCTAAAATTCTGAGAACTCATACAGGAATTCAGTAAAGTGGCAGGATATAAAATCAATGCACAGAAATCTGTGGCATTCCTACACACCAAGACAGAAGAATGAGAAATTAAGGAGTTGATCCCATTTACATTTGCACCCAAAACAGTAAGACAGCTAGGAATAAATCTAACCAAAGAGGCAAAGGATCTGTACTCAGAAAACTATAGAATACTCATGAAAGAAATTGAGGAAGACACAAAGATGGAAGAACGGTCCATGCTCATGGATTGGAAGAACAAATATTGTGAAAATGTCTATGCTACCTAGAGCAATCTACACATTCAGTGCAATCCTTACCAAAATATCATCAACTTTTTTCAAAGAAATGGAACAAACAATCCTAAAATTTGTATGGAACCAGAAAAGACCCCGAATAGCCAGAGGAATGTTGAAAAAGAAAAGCAAAGCTGGTGGCATCACAATTCCAGACTTCAAGCTCTATTACAAAGCTGTAATCATCAAGACAGTAGGGTACTGGCACAAAAACAGACACATAGATCAATGGAACAGAATAGAGAGCACAGAAGTGGACCCTCAACTTTATGGTCCACTAATCTTTGACAAAGCAGGAAAGAATGTCCAATGGAAAAAAGACAGTCTCTTCAACAAATGGTGTTCGGAAAATTGGACAGCCACATGCAGAAGAATGAAACTGGACCATTTTCTAACACCATACAAAAAAATAGACTCAAATGAATGAAAGACCTAAATGGGAGACAGGAATCCATCAATATCCTAGAGGAGAACACGGGCAGCAACCTCTTCGACCTCGGCCACAGCAACTTCTTGCTAGACACATCTCCAAAGGCAAGGGAAACAAAGGCAAAAATGAACTACTGGGACTTTCATCTAGATAAAAAGCTTTTGCACAGCAAAGGAAATAGTTGACAAAATCAAAAGACAACTGACAGAACGGGAGAAGATATTTGCAAATGACATATCAGAAAAAGGGCTAGTATCCAAAACATATAGAGAACTTACCAAACTCAACACCCAAAGAACAAATAGTCCAATCAAGAAATGGGCAGAAGACATGAACAGACATTTCTGTAAAGAAGATAGGTCTCCTCAGGCAAGGGAAACAAAAACAAAAATAAATTATTGGTATTACATCAAAATAAAAAGCTTCTGCACAGCAATGGAAAAATCAACACAACTAAAAGGCAACCTACAGAAGGGGAGAAGATATTTGCAAATGACATATCTGATAAAAGGTTAGTATCCAAAATATATAAAGAAATTATAAAACTCAACACCCGAAAAACAAATAATCCAATTAAAAAATGGGCAGATGACATAAACAGACATTTCTCCAGAGAAGACATCCAGATGGCCAGCAGAGACAGGAAAATATGTCCCTTATCATTTACCATCAGGGAAATGCAAATCAAAACTATAAGGACTTATCACCTTACTTCTATCAGAATGGCTAAAATCAACAACACAAGAAACAAAAGGTGTTGGAGAGGATGTGGAGAAATGGTAACCCTCCTGCACTGTTGATGGAAATGCAAACTGGTGCAGCCACTCTGCAAAACAGCATGGAGGTTCCTCAAAAAGTTAATCCAACTTATGATCCAACAATCCCACGACTGGGTATTTATCCAAAGAATACAAAAACACAATTCAAAGTGATACATACACCCGCATGTTTATGGCAGCATTATTTACAATAGCACAAATATGGGAAGCAGCCCAAGTGTCCATCAATGAGTGGATAAGGAAGATGTGATATATTGCAACGCAATACTATTCATCCATAAAAAAATGAAATCTTGCCATTTACAATGACATGGATGGAGCTAGAGTGTATAATGCTAAGTGAAGTGAGTCAGTCAGAGAAAGTTAAATACCCTATGATTTCACTTATATGTAGAATTTAAGAAACAAAACAAACGAGCAAAGGAAAAATAAGAGACACAGAGAGAGAAACCAAGAAATAGTCTTTTAATTATAGAGCACTGATGGTTACCAGAGGGGTGGGGATGGGGGTGTTGTGTTAAATAGATGATGGAGATTAAGGAGTGCAGTTATTGTAGGAGCACCAGGTGATGTATGGAAGTGCTGAATCACTATATTGTATACCTGAAACTAATATAACATTTATGTTAACTGGAATTAAAATAAAAACTTTAAAATAAAGCACTAGCATCCTGAATTCTTGCTCTATTAAGCAATGCAAAAATGAATTAGAGTCTACATACATTAATTAACTAATAAAAATAAAGAGTCCAAATTTATCTATGATGTCACTTACAGAAGCACAAACTGGCATTAATCAATTTTGGTAATAAACACCAAAAATTATCAAATTTAGTCATAGTTTTCTACAAAATTGGCAAGCCAAATGAGCTGGGATTCATAAATGCATAGGATCTTAGACCTAAAATGGAAGTTGGTTACCACCTACCTTAAATCCCTCTATTTTAGTGATTGCATTAATGTTCAGAAAGATTAAGAGGTTTAAGATTATACAGTTAAGTAATTGAGAGCCAGACCAAAATCTAGATCTCCTAAGACCCAAAAGAGCTCCCATACTTGTGTAATAAGTTTATGGAAGGACAAAAATAGCAAAAATAATAAATATTAATAGTTAGCAATGTTTGTAATAGACAGTGGTTCTAAGATACAGGGTTGTGTTAGAATTAAATGAGATCCTATATATATATGTAATTTAGTAGTCAAGAAATTTAGCATGCTTCAACTATACAATCTATACTTAACATGTATGAAGAATAGAAATTATCTCAAACAGAAAGTTCCAGAATATATATTTAAATAATATAAGTCAACCTAGTGCCCATACCATAAATACCTCCACAGGAGACTAAACGCCAAGATGGTATGGTCATTTTTAATAAATATTTTGGTATGGGGGCGCCTGGGTGACTCAGTTAAACTTCTGCCTTCGGCTCAAGTCATAATCTCAGGGTCCTAGGATTGAGCCCCACATTGAGCTTCCTGCTCAGCAAGAAGTCAGCTTCTCTCCCTCCCTCTGCTCATCCTTCCCACTTTGTGCTTGCTCACTCTCTCTCTCAAAAATAAATAAATAAAATCTACTAAATAACTTAGTAGCTAAATATTTCGGTATGCTTGAAAAGAAATTGTGTCCTGCAGCTGTTGAGTATTCAGGTTACCAGCATATCCATTAGATCAAGCTATTTAACATATATTAAACCATACTTGCATTCTGGGAATAAATCCCATTGGTCAGAGTATATAATCCTTTAATATGCTGCTGAATTGAGCTTGCTGATGGTTTGTTGAGGATTTTTGCATCAATATTCATCAAAGAGGATATTGGTGTATAGATTTTTTTGTCTCTTATAGTATCTTTGGCTTTGGTATCAGGGAAATGCTGGCCTCATAGAATAAGTTAGGAAATGTTCCCTTGTCTTTGATTGTTTGGAAGAGTTTGAGAAGATTAGTATTAATTCTTTTATCTTGCTAGAATTCATCAGTGAAGCCACCTGGTAGAGGGCTTTTCTTTGTTGGGAGGTTTCTGTTAACTGATTCAATCTTCTTACTAGTTAGTTATAGGTCTACTCAGATTGTCTATTTCTTCACGATTTAGTTTTGGAAAATGGCATGTTTCTAGGAATTTGTCCATTTCCATATAGGTTACCCAATTTTGTTATCATACCTTTGTTCCTAGTATTCTTATAATCCTTTTTATTTCTTTGGTGATAGTAATGTTCCCACTTTCATTTCTGATCTTAGTAATTTGAGTCCTTTGTTTTTTTCTTAGTCAATCTAACTGAAGTTTTGTCAATTTTGTTGATCTTCTCAAAGAACTAACTTTTGGTTTTGTTGATTTTCTCTATTGTTTTTCTATTCTCTATTTTGTCTCCATTCTAATCTTTATTATATCATTCTTTCTGCTAGTTTAGGGTTTAATTTGTTCTTCTTTTTCTAGTTCCTTAATGTGTAAAGTTAGGCTGTTGATTTGAGATATTGTTTTAAAATGTGTTTACAGCTATAAATTTTTCTCTTAGCATTGCTTTTACGACATCTCATAAGTTTTGTTATGTTGTGTTTTTGTTTTCATTTGTCTCATGGTATTTTATAATTTCTCTTGTGATTTCTTCTTTGACCTTTGCTTATTTAGGAACTCTTATACATTGATGATGGGAGTACTAATTTGTACACCCAGTTTGGAAACAATCTGGCATTATCTTGTTAAGCGAACATTTTCATACCTAACAACTCATCAATTCTATTCCTTTTTCATGTATTTTGTAATTTCTGTTTGAGGCGTGGACATCTTCATAAGACAGTAAAAACTAAGGTATTTATGCTTGGAAATAGGTGTGCTTCTTCTTCTGTTAGCCTCTAGGGGTTTGATTCAATTAAGTCAAGTGTTAAGCAGTATCTGGGTTTTATTTCTGCTATGCTTACTGTCTGTGAAACATAGGTTTCCAATTCATCTGCAATCACCTTGTTTTTAGGATTCCTGAAGGACCGGCTTTTGGCGTCATTGATTTTCTCAAATTCCTTCTTTGTTTTTCAGTTTTTCCTGTTATTAGTTGCCTCTCTGATCTTTATTATTTCCTTTCTTCTGCTCATTTTGGGTTTATTTTATTCCTCTTTTTCTAGTTTTTTATGATAGAAGCTGAGGTCATAGTTTTTGAGAACTTTACTTATTTCTAATATAGTTATTTTAGTCCTCTAAATTTCTAAATACTGCTTGAGTTACATCCCACAAATTTTATTTCATATTTTTAAAAGATATTTATTTATTTGAAAGAGAGAGAGAGTGAATGCATGAGCAGTGGGGGAGGGCCAGAGGGAAAAGCAGACTCCCACTGACCAAGGAGCCTGATGCAGGGCCTGATCCCAAGACCCAGAGATCATGACCTGAGCCAAAGGCAGATTCTTAACCGGCTGAGCCACCCAGGCACCCCACATCCCACAAATTTTAATGTGTATTTTCATTAAATTCAAAATACTTTCCAATTTCTCTATTGATTTCTGGTTTGACCCACAGTTACTGAGAAATATGTTATTTAGTTTCCAAATATTTGAGGATTTTCTGGATAGCTTTCTGTTGATTCATTTATAATTCCATTTTGGTCTGAAAACATACTGTGTTCGACTTGAATTGTTTTAAATTTATTAGGATGTTTTCCTAGCCCAGAAAGTACTTGGTAAATATTTAATGTGTTCTGTTGTTGTTGGGAGGAATATTTAATAAATGTCAAATTAGATCAATTAAGCTAGTTGACAGTATTGCTCAAGTCTTCTATATCATTATTGGTTTTCTGTATAGTCTACCAATTATTGAGAATGAGGTATTGAAACACCTAAGTGTACTTATGAATTTTCCCATTTATCCTGAAGTTTTAAAAGTTTTTATTAAATGTGTTTCAAAGCATTTTTATTAGGTGCATATATATTTAGAATTGTTATGTTATATTGATGAATCAACCACTTTATCATCATACAATTACTCTCTTTTTCCCCTGGCAACATTCTTTGTTTTGAAATCTACTCTATATGATGAGTTCAAAAAAGTTGTTAATTTTATAGGTTATATCGCTTTTCTTTGTTGTTATATGGGTGGGAATGATGTGCTTTCCAGCTTTCTGAATCTTTTTGGAAGCCCAAGTCTCAAGGCAATTTTTAAAAACATTAAGCATATTGAAATATCATTACTTTTACATAAACATCATTACTATTACAACAATAAAATTCTTCTAGTCAAACATCATCAGGGAAACTTTTGTCATTAGTCTATACATTGGCCAGCAATTTTTGGAACACTGTGTTCTCAAAATATAATAATAATAGTAACAATAATAACAACAATGATGATGGTGATGATAGATACATCCACTTAACACTTACTATATATGTAGCTCCATATAAACAAACAACTTTACATGCACTTTCTCATTTAACCCAACAAACATGTAAAGTAGGTGATTTTTTTATTTTATGAAAGATTTAGAGAGGTAAATAGCTATTCTAGGTCACATCATTTACTAACTGGGTAAACTTGTTTTTGAAAGCCAGATCTCTTAACTCTATTATATTGAATCTCATATTACATTATATAGTATTTCATAGTTTACTAGGTGTCTTCTTATTCATGTCACTTTTAATACAACATTCCTAGGGGAAAAAAGCAGGGTATATGTTATCTTCTACCTGTTTTGTTTTTTAGAGATAAGTGAAGCTCAGAGTGATTTTTTGACTAGCCCAAAGTCTCAAAATAACTACTTGGGAAAACAAGATTTAAATTCTAGTTTTCTGGATCCAACTTCAGTATTTTTTCTACTAGACCAAGTTATCACTAAATCATGGGCAATAAACAAAGGAAATTTGGTTTTATATTAATCATATAGCAATTACTGAAATAACTTTTAGAGCTACCATACTGAAGCATGCTATATTCTGGAATATGATTATATATTTTTTCATATTATACTTTTGGTAACTGAATTGAACAAGTGGTTCATGGTTTTACTATATTCCAGGTATAAAACCAGTACTATTTATTCTTCCAAAGTAGACAGAACTTATGTATTTTGCATCCATTTTAACATATATATTTATATATATCATATATATATTTAACAATAAACCCTCTTAGAAATAAAATCATAGATAAAATGCAATGAACTAAACAGAGGAAAGAGGAAGAGTTCTAGTTAAATAATGGAAAATCTGCTTCAATTTGATCTGGACCCCCAAATTGCCCCTTTCAGTTCCCCAGAACACTAGCAGAACACTGATCCAGCTGAATATATTGCTTCTCAAAACATGTCAAAAATCATGACACTAGAAATCTTATTAAATTATAATGTTTTAAAATTATTACTAAATTATTACATTTTAATTTCAGAAAGCTAGTTTCTACAGAATAGTTTAATTAAAGATAAAAAATTCTAGGGGCACCTGGGTGGCTCAGTTGGTTAGGCATCCCACTTTTAATCTCAGCTCAGGTCTTGATCTCAAGGTTGTGAGTTCAAGCCCCAGACTGGGCTCCCTGCTGGGCATGGAGACTACTTAAAAAAAAAAAAAAAAAAGGAAATGATAAAAAATTCTAATTCCTTGTTATTCCAAAAATAAAGTTATAAATATAGTGAGTCATTAATATTTTTGTGTTAAGTCTGTGTTTGTTCAAAGCAATAAAATACTATTATTGCCTGACCAAAAAAATAAATAAATAGAACACTGCTAAATTATGTTTCCTTCAAAAACTTGTTATATATAATCTCAACAGATTTAAGTGGGAATGTAATGTTTCTCTGTTTTCATGGAAAAACATAAATTCAGGATCCAGATCTACAGAAAGAAATTTCAGGTAATGAAACTCTTGATTTCACAAATTTCCCTCAGCAATTATCTTTGTATTACTGATATATACCATTTCCTATGCTTCATCCAGAGCTCCTAACAGTATCAGAAATATAGGACAGATACTCTTAACCTAGAGTTAGTCTAACCTATAGTTTATTCTAACATAAAGCACCAACTGAATGGTTTGTACCAATTTCTTCATGGTGTAAAATTCCTGTGACAATCCATAAGCAGATTTGTGTGAGCAATTTGAGCTGGGGAAAGGTGGAGAGTGGAGTCTATTTTCAGGCTTCCTTGATGGGGTGGCACACCTTAAGGCTTAGACTGTGATCCCTGGGGCTGCTCTTATCTTCCACTCTCCAGATCCAGAAGCCACACAATACCACAATAAGTGTGGTATTCACCACTTTTTCCGGGCTCACATATTCTCTACCATAAGACTCATGTGCTGCTTATTTCCATTCTCTTATTGTTTTCCGGATACATTTCCCAAATAACCAGATGTCTTTTTTTTGTTAATCCTAATCAGAGTTTTTTACCTTTCCGAATCAAGTAAAGACCCTTTCTCCATCCGCTCTGCAGACTATTTTCCAAATGAAACTTCATTCAATGTCACTGATTTGCAGTGGGTTTTCTGTTTAGCTGTTTGTCAGCACATCATAGTACTAAGTTAAGCTACAACTATATTATTCATTACACTGCTTGATTTCACTGATCTTTTTCTGATTAATGAAGACTCAGGATCTTTGAAATATATTGAAGTTTTAACTCCTCTGAAAGAACTCTAGATTTTAAACAGGATTTCTAACATATATGGAATACTAAAAGTCCAAGTTCTGTGAAAGGATCTAGAAAAATATTTTTTGTACTAGTGCCACCTCTACTAAAAAATTAACTGTGCCACAAATCAACTTAAAAAAAGAAGTTTAAAAAATAACATTATACCTTAAATTTATGCAGAAACCACCACCAAAAGGAATCATGTAAAAGAGCAATAGAGGCTTCTGAGAGAAAATGGGTCTTCCAGATTTTGAAAACCTTTTCCTATGGAACAAAAGATGCATGGAGGTCAAATTAAAGTCCATTATAAAACATGTTAATGCAAATAGACTTTATAAAAAGTATTCAGTGGTTATAGACTAGCATTTTTCAAAAGAAATTTAATTGTGCCATATATATATAATATTAAATTTTCTAGTAGCCACTTTATAAAAAGTGAAATTAATTTTAAGGATAAAATTTATTAAATCAAATATATTTAAAATGTTATCATTTCAACATATGGGCATTAAACTCTTAATGAAATATTTTGCATTCTTTTGTGGGAATAGGTCTTTCAAATATTGTATATATTTTATACTTACAGCACATCTCAATTTGAACAATAAATTTTCATCATAAATATTAGATCAGTATTCAGACTTCATAAATACAGTTGTGATTTTGCTCCAACTATAATTGAAAGTTTTCAATAACTGAATCAACTATTAGTTTTAAAATTTATATATAAATTAAAAGAAATAAAATTCATCAGTCACACTAACCACATTTCATATACTCAACAATTACATGTGCCTAGTAACTATTGAAATGACAGTGTAGGCTAGACAAAGAACAGCAATCTCCAAGGTACATGCTATAATTTCTAAAGACATATCTTTGAATTCTATCCCAACAAACCCCACCATAAGTCTAGACTCCATCTAAACAGAGTGTACTCTTAAAGAAAGTGATTAAAAAATTGTCACATAAGGTAAATCTTGGTTTGAATAGCCACATTCAGTAGATCATTTTTATCTTATTTATTTACTAAAAGTTTTTAAATACCAGATTCAATAGAGTTCAAGACTTACTTTAATGAAATCCATAGGTATGAATTCGTGTTCCTCAACACATGTCTACAAAAAGGACATCATGCAGACTTTTATACCAAAAAGATTACTTACATATTCTGTGGGGGCACTTCTCTTCCACAGGCCACTAATTATAATATGGAGTACATTGGTAACAGCTTCAATTTAGTACTTAGTACTTAACAGCTTAGATTTAGTATTTTTTCATTACAAAGAACATTTGTGAAATACATAAAAAAAAGTAGAAAATTGAAATATGGGGGAAAATAATGGTTTAAATTATTTGCAAATAAGCAAAGATGCTTTTCATTATACACTAACTCCATAATTGTTTCTAAGTTTGGTTGTGTTTAGTATCACTAACTTCCTTTTTCAGTAAAATTTCAAATTCTTTAAAGTATATCAATATTTAGTCAAAACAACCAAAAAATTAAAATTGGCTAAAAAGCCCAAAATCCAGTTTAAAAAGTTAAATGGTTCTTTCCTCTCCCCTCCCGACTTTGTGATATTTTTTTGAGTCAAGTAAATGTAAACATACCTTAAAACTTAGATTATCTAACTTGGTTCTAACATTGAGTCTAGGTTGGATAAAATTACTTCTAATTTTCTCTTGAATTTCTATTCCTGTATATCAGTATGCCTGTGGCTTAGCTTGCTCCTCTTATTTGTAATATAGGTCATTTTTCGCTCATTTTAATTCAATAAAATTTTTACTGAGCATCACCTGTAGCCACAGTTCTGTTCTGGGTGATACAGAGGATAATGACTGTATGCACAGGAATATGTTTTGATGGGTTTAGGTGAATTCATCAATTCCATGGATTCCCATACCTTCATTCATGTAACAGTAAACCTATAACCTTCTCTTTCCAAGTTTCAGATCCATAAGTTCAATCTCTTGGTCTGTTACTATAAACATTTCTATGAAATAACCTTTCCTGATATTTTTATTTTCCTACACTTATATTCTCTTCACTCTAATTTCATTACCTACTTATTTCAATGCCATTGCATTGTACATGCTATAGTAAGCCAATTTAAATTCTTTTTTTGAAATCAGGTAGGGGTATTAACAAATAAACACTGGTATCTATGCCCAGATATACCCAGATGCTTGTCATACTCCACCCACCCCCTACCCATATCTACTTCCACTCACTTCCCTATTTCTTTCAATAATGCCAGTATCCTCTAAATTAACCATATTAATAATTCCTCACAGTGTACATCTATGCCTTATTTATGTGACTGCCTTATGATTTGTGTTAGATGTACATGCATCCATATTTAAAATACAGTACCATCTTAGAACATGGAATGTTAGAATATTATAGATTACCCAGAACATTTATAAACTTATTTTAACAACAATAATTTATCAATTTCTTTTTATAACAATAAAACCTTTTTCCCAAGGAAATTGTGAAAATATAGTCAGAGAAACAAATAAATAGGCTCATAATCCAGGCATAACTACAATTAGCATCTATAGTTTTTCTCTACAAAAATGGGATCAGGTGATCACATAAAGGGGGCAGACTAAGCCTTTACTCTCACCAAAATCCCACAAAATATAAAAGAGAATTGAAAAACATTTGTATCAGTTTGGAAAATAAGAGAGAGTATCATTACTGAATCATTCTAGTTATAATTGCCAATTGAGGTGCTCTGTACTTGCCTAACTGAGGGGTAAACAGTCAATCACACTCTACTACTTGGAACATTGCATCTTGAAGAGAGTGAAAAAAAGGGCTTTAATGGTGGATTATGCTCGTTCTGATGAACTATAGTAGGAGAGAAAACAACAAGGATTTTGTGTTGAGAAATGAAGAGACACAGGAAGGCTGGAGGTGAGGAATGGGGAAGGATGGAGAGGTGAGGGATGGGGAGGTGAGGGATGGACTTGGCCCCCTTCTAGGAGGGGTTTAGGTAATTCCAAGGCCAAGTCCATCCCAGAGAACTATCTGGAAGGAATCTGCCTGGGGTATAAGGAACACTGTTGAAGCCTGCAAGAAACAGAAACCCTGGTGGGTGACCACCTAATATTTAAGGGGGAAATCAATATCAGGTACCACCCAAATCTCATCCTACCCTTGGCAAAGCAATGGGCAATGATCTAGTTACTGTCCTATGCCTGCAGTTTTTCAATTTGCTATCTTATAGGGATACTACTCAAAAATTCCCCAGACACTTGGAAAAAGGTGGTGTTGTAGAGAAGGGCTCTCATAAATTATTCTGGGGTCAAAATAAGCAGACTAAAATCTCTTGAGCTGATAAAGCAGGCAGAGGGAGGGGGAAACACTCGTTACAGTCATATGCCAAGACAATGCACAGTAGCAACCTCAGACCCCTGAGGCAGTAACACAGAATCTAATACATTCTTTTCTGGTGATCAAAGCATTAAACATCACTGGTCTTTCCCTGCCAGACTTAAGGCCCTCAAAATTCAATCATGCTTATCACCTAATTTGTCATAGCTTTAAATAAAAGTCTGATTTATGAAATCATATTCTCAAAATGTATCATACAATAAAAATGTTTACGTACATCAAAGTTATGGGCTTTTAAAATAAAAAGATAAATTCGTTCAGCATCCAAATGTCTGGGTAGTTGAGTAAGCTCATTTGTTTTGAATCCTGAGAAGCTGCAACCCTAGAAAGAGGGAAATATCACACAACAGTCATTACTTTACCCTTTCCAGTAAAGTCGTCTCACAGGACTACAGAAGACATAAATATTTAACCATAACTCATTAACATAATTATTTTACTTCCATTTATTAAAATAAGTGAAAACTATTTATCCTACTTTAAAAAAATCTTCCTATTTTCTGATTCTCTCAAATTAAGAGCCCTGGCATATTCATATGCCAAATCCAAAAGCAAGACAAAATCATATTTCAGAACCAACTTTGACAACTCAAATTATCAAGAATTTTAGCCAGACTACCCATAAAGAAAGACTAGGCAGAAGGAGAAAGCTTCTATGCCTGTTCCCACCTCTCTCTCAGAGCCCCATCTATATTTATAGCTACATCTATATTATTGTAAACATTCTTTATTTCTATATAATACTTCTGATACATAATCTTATATAACAGAAATTTTAAATACCTCTACAGTCTTCTTTGTCTCCATTTCATCTGAAAGCTGGAAAACATTTAAATAAAATGTTTAAAATTCTAAAATTTTTATATTTTGTAAATTTGTTCAGTTAACTGTGTGTGTGTGTGTGTGTGTGTGTATCTCCTATTGAAGCCTAGAATGCTGTCACTGTGCTAGATGGTAGGAATACAAAGATGGTCCTTGCCCTCAGGCTAGTCATAGTTCAACAGGGGAATCAGATACATATACAAACAAAACAGAGAGATAAGGGCTATAATAGAAATATAAAACTACTTATTGTACTTTTGGTTCACTGAGAAATAGACTCTGAGGTGGAGTTTAGTATTCAGAATGTCTGCTGGGAGTGCCTTTGGGATCAACATCTACAGAAGGCAAGGGGAGAGGCATAATTGGGAAGTTGGAGAAATCAGCTATGATACAAGTCTAACAGCCTCAGTGGACTCTAAAAAGGGCTCTAGAGCTGAAAGGGCCTATCATAGTTGTCCTGCATTGGGTTGAAAGAGCCAGGCCTTTCTGCCACCAACTTGATCAGTCACTGGATGTAGGTGGTTCCTGGAAGGGTATGTCTTTGGAAGAAGAAGTTCTCTGTAGGTGAAGCAACCCCAAAGGGGCTGACAGCTGAAGGGTGCCCCACTAATAGCACTCTTAGCAGCTAGGTCAACAGATTCTTCCTTGATGGGGAATCTGGGTGGTGCATCTCTATGACCACCATACTACTTTGCACAGAGAATAAGTAGCCTTCTGTATACATTAGTTTTTGATCATCCAGACATGTTGATAAATTTATTAATTTCCACATCCCCACTTCTCCCAGAAATAACTAAGCTCACAGGCAAATCATACACATACACACACACATTATACAAAACACACGTTATAGAGGAATTGACATAGGAAACAAATTTGAAAGAATGATAACAGATTGCTAACAGAAAGAGAATGACATTATTGTCATTTAAAAAAAGTATGCAAAGGAATAAAAAAAGAAAGATTATTTAGGGAAAATGAAATTAATTGTGATAAGAAAGAAGGCTGTATGCTTGAGAGCTACAGATATCATCAATCAATGAGGACGGGGTCAGATTTAGAAAGATGTTAATATTAATCTCAAAGTCCTGGCTTTATTCTGCAGGAAGCAAGGAAACACTGGAAGTTTTCAAAGAGCACAGTAATAGTAACACAAAACTAGTTCTTGATCATACAACCTGGAAAAGATACCACAAAAATATAAATAATATGTGTTAAAGTTCAAATAAAAAAATCAATAAAACACACTTAGCAATATAAATAATTAAAACTTTTGTTAGTATAATTCATCTATAGGTCATTGCAATAGATCCTTGAAAGTTATCTGATAAAATTCAAAAGTCAGAATTTTTGAAATTCGCTTGAAAATTAAAAAAAAATTACCAGTGTTTTCATGTTCCCACAACCTAGAATGGATTACTGTTGACATTTTAGTATTTGCTTATGACTATGTTATAAAATAAAATGTGAAATTTATATAATAAAGTATAAAGTTCAGATTCCCTTTTTTTACCATAATCTCTATAGTTCTATTCATGTGTTCCCCTTCCTTGAAAGAGTCACTATTATTTGTTTGGTTTGCATCCCTTCCATTCCATTAACATACTTTGACATATATGTGTACATATATTTAAAGAATATAAACATTTCTTGTGTGCTATTAAAAATTTAAAGAAATGGGGGGGGTGCTTGGGTGGCTCAGTCGTTAAGCGTCTGCCTTCGGCTCAGGTCATGATCCCAGGGTCCTGGGATTGAGCCTTGCGTTGGGCTCCCTGCTCCACGGGAAGTCTGCTTCTACCTCTCCCACACCCCCTGCTTGTGTTCCCTCTCTCGCTGCCTGTCAAATAAATAAATAAAATTTTAAAAAATAAACAAATAAAATTTAAAGAAATGGTATCAACTGTACATATTATTTAGTAATTCACTTTTTTTCACTCAATATTACGTTTTGACAATCTACCCAAGTTGATATTTATGAAATCTGTCAACTTCCACACAGCTTTGTTACCAACCTACCTCTTCCCCTGTGGAAAATATAAATAATAATCAAATCAACTGAAGTGCATGGTTGACTTTTGCCAAACATCCAAAGAACAAATGTATATATACATATATATACACACACACCTATACACACACACACACACGCACACACGCATATGCACACATACATACACACACATACACACATACATACACACATATACACACACATACACACACACATATATACAAAGAAAGTCTTCTTAAATATGGCACTAAAGGCAGAAAACTTCAAAAGAAAATTATAGATCCATAAAAATGTAAAATTCTACATAACAAAAAAAACCCTTTTAAAAGGCAACAAAGAAATACATATTACTGAAAGGGTTAATATTTTTAAAGCATAAACAGCTCTTTGAAATAAAAAAAAGAACAGCCAAAAAAAAAGGCCAAATTTCATAAATAGGCAATTCACAGTAAAAGAAACACAAAGACTAAGAAAAACCTAAAGTATCAATTTCCTTATTAGTAAAACATATGCAACTGATAACATTTATGCTTATCAACCGTGCAAACCACAAAAAATAGAGTATTAAATGTTGACAAGGAAATGGATAAGAGATCAATCACAAATTGTTGTTATATTGTTATAAATTGGTACTGCCTTTCTAGAGAACAATTTGGCAATACGTATCAAAACACTTAGATTTTCACATTTCTTTTCCTATGTGGTTCCACTTCTGGAAATTTATGTTAAGAAAATAATCATGGACAAGCACAATCTTTAGTTCCAAATATGTTCACAACAGCTTTGTAAATAATAGTGAATAATGAAAACTACCTAAATGTCTAACTAAAGGGTTATTACATTAATTTACTTTTAAGATGGTGGAGAATATATATTAATGAAAATTTCATAATACATTTAATGAATTACAAATACATAATTTACTCTGAATTTTCTAAATTATTTTTTAAAATAAAATAAAAGAATGAAAGCAAAAACTAGATAGTGGCGTACATGCGATTTATCTATAAATGATAGAATTAGAGTGCTTATCCTTTCTACTGCTTATCTATTTCTTCTAATTTTCTAAAATGACTACTTTAGTCATAATCAGGAAAAAATAAAGTAATTTTGAAATTTGAAAAAGAACATTTAGTGAGGTGGATAGACTACTGGTGGCACTTAAAGTCTTTATAGCTTTAACATTATATAATTTTAGAATGTATTTTTGAAAAGGATTAAGTTTCTAAAAGTAATTCAAAGTCTTTTATAATTCTAATTAAAAAAAATCAGAGTTTTTTTTAAAAATTGACAAAGCAATTCTAAATAATCAAAAAGATTATTGTTAAAAAGAATTGTTGATTTTTTCTAAAGGAAGAGGACCGATATAGAACCTACACTACTAAGTACAGGTTATTATAAATTATTAAATAACTGGAGGTTGGAATGTATACATTAAGTCTTCAAGTAATTTATAGTAATGTGAAAATGCCAACATTCTAATATTGAGTGTGTAAAGAAGAATGTGAGTCTAGCTATTTTAAAAACACATAGATACACAAATAGACAATAAAAGACTAAAAAGAAAATTAAAAAAATTCTATCAGTGCTTATCTGTGAAATAATAATTTTCTGTGAAAATATAATTTTTCAAGGAAGATGAAAACAAATACCATACCATTATCTTCTTTTCCCTATGGTACTTCCTTAGAAATGCCTTGTATCTTTCCAAATTTCCTTTAGAACCTTTAAAAGAATGAGACATATATGTACACAGATATATATCTTTTAAAGTGAAAAAAATTTAAATGCTTTAAAGAAATTATATATAAAACTATTCAATGAGATCAACTAACTATTTTGATAAGCATAATGCTAGAACACGCATACCCTTAGTTGAAGGAATAAATATTGCATCTTCTGTTTCCTCTTTTTATAAATCTCATGTTCCAACTAATATATCTTTGGTACTTACTCATAAATCTAAAGTTTTACCTCAATACCTTCCTACTGAACAAGCCCATGTTTTTCAAATAGCTCAGCTACTTATGTCTGGTTGTTTCATGATCACCTTAAATTCAGCGAAGTACAGTACTTTGGAGCAAAGCCTAGTGAAAGTTTATGGGGGACGACTTTGAAGTCAGATAACCCAGACTGGAGTCCAAACTCAGATATTTACATATTGAGGACAATGAGTATAAAATTATTTTTTTGAAAGTGCAGACCTGTGTTTGCTCACTCTCTCTATGTCTCCCTCCATCTCTCTCTCTCTCTAATATATATAGCTTATATGATTTCAAAAATATTTTTTAAATTTAAAAAGTGATTAAAAATTCAATACAAAAATTTAAAATAAAACAGTAGTGAATTTATTAGTAGTATAATAAACAAATTCTCAGAATTTGAAAAACCAAGGTCAAATAAGGATATTAAATATTTAAGTAATATAACTAATTAAATGCATTTAATACATAGAAAATACTTTATAAGTACAACTAATATTATCATTTTTAAGACTTGTATTATAATAAGTTTGCCAATTACATAAAGAATGATACAAGAATCACCATTAGTATGTAAAACTATTCTGAAGTATTAACAAATACAACTAGATAAAAAATGTTAATATAAATACTGAAAAGAAGTAAAAAAGATCATTACTGGCAGATATGCTTTTTCCTATCTGCAGTTTTTCACCACTGAATTCTAAACACTTCCTACAAGCTAACCTAGTTCATGTAGCTCAACTTACTGTGGATTTTATGTGTTTCTGTTCTTATGTTCTGACCCTTGCTGACTTGCTTGTCTCAAGCACCAACATATAATTGATCCAACCCTGTTTCCCTGATACTCAGCCACCTCCGCTGCAGCTTAACAAAGTTCACAACTATTTTAGGCTTTGTTCTAACAACACTTTCATTAAATCCACATGTTCATGTTCAACTAAAAATCTTGACTGAACTCTGTGGAAATGAAGAAGTTTTAAAAATAAAATAAAATAATGTTTATGTTCGTAGATATTTTATACATTAGGATTTCATTCTTTATGAGAATGCACACAGACACACAAAGTTGACCATTACTTTACTCATCAAAAATAAGGTTTACTTGTATCAAAAATTATGCTCCTCCACTCAAATATTTTAGAGGCATGGCTTTTCAAAAGAACTGAACATTCCCCTAATCTTGACTCCATGGCCATGACTGCATCATGTATTCGAGGGACAGTTCCCCACAGATGTGTATAAATTGAAGTAAATGAACTATCTTCTTTTATTTTCTTCACAGTGTGTAACCATTCATCACTATCTCCAAAATGGATTTCCCTTGGCCAATAATCCTGCAAAAAATGTGAGAGAATATAACCTAAGTCATTTTTAAATTTAAATAATTTAAAAATTTTAAATATTTAATTTTAACTGAATTATTTAAATTTAATTATAATTATATAATTAATTAAATTTATATTAATAAATATATTTATATTAATTTAATTATATTTAAATTTAAATAATAGAGTTCTAAATCAATGAGCTAAAACTGAGATTTAATTCCACAGCATTACCTTCTTTTACATTATTAAAGTATAACTGACAATGTTATATTAGTTTCAGGTGCCCAACATATTGTACAACACACCATTACTTTTCATTAAATGCATTTCTAAAAAAATTGTGAAACAATCATAAACTTTAGAAGTTTCAGATTTTTTTTTAAAGATTTTATTTATTTATCTGACAGAAAGAGACACAGCGAGAGAGGGAACATAAGCTGGGGGGGTGGGAGAGGGAGAAGCAGGCTTCTCGCTGAGCAGGGAGCCCGATGCAGGGATCGATCCCAGGACCCTGAGATCATGATCTGAGCCAAAAGCAGACCCTTAACGACTGGGCCACCCAGGTACCCCAAAAGTTTCAGATGTTTTACAAAAAACCTTTCTGAATCATTTGAAAGTAAGTTGCTTACTTGACTGATGTCCCATAATCCTTGAATACATTAGTGTGTATTTCTCAAAAACAAAAACATTCTCCTACATAATCAAAACACAACCATCAGAATTAGGAATTGGCATTGATACATTGTTCCTATCTAAGTCTCTGACTCTGGTCAAGTCTTATCAACTGAAACAGTAATGCCCTTTAAAGCAAAAGGATCTAGTTCAGTATTATTTATTACGTTTGGGCTTCATATGTCTTTAGTCTCCTTCAGTCTAAAAATTCCCCAGTCTTTTCTTGACCTCCATGTATTTAAAACCATGAGTTCACACTGAAATATGAAATTCCAATTCCAAACATTCTAGTTTTCTCTTTTTCCATATCACAATTACCATCTCTAACAGTGAAAAATCTAGTTGCCATTATCTTTAATATACATATTTGATCAATCTTTTCAGGTAACCAATCTGTCCTATCCACTGGGATCCTCTTTTCTATGTAGATACCCTTTTCATCCTGCTTCAACTCTGACATCCAATCCCAGGCTGCCAATTCTGCAGGGACACCTCTGTTACCCCTACGTGGGCTCTGAATTCCCATACAAACCACAGCCTACCTCCACACCTCCCTGAAAAAACCTTCATCCCCAGCTGCAGGTGGCTACCATCTCATTCCCTTGAGCTCTGACACCTTTGGTGTCACATGAATATTCTCCTCATCATGGTTGAGTTCAGATAGCTTGCTCAGAGCCATCACAGCATATCCTCCTCCCCAGTGCAAATATGGACAACCTGCCTTGTTTGGGCCCCCAAATGGCTTTGGGACTAAATTGTTCAGGAAGGGAAAGAGGGGAAAGGGAAAAAAGAAAGGGAACGGAAGGGGAATCATAACCATATTAGTAAATCTAAGATTATCTTTTAATATAATCAACTAATAGCAAAACAAAGTTAGCCTACATAATTAAGGGTTTATGAGTAAAAGACTGTTTTTTGGAAGGGTAGAAAATCTACAGAGGATAAAACTCTTTCACGGAATTTGGGTGAGATACTCTGGAAATTCAGCTAAATGGGAATAAATCTAATGTCTGCAGATCAGGAATTATAAACATGTGCTGGTTTATTCTACCTGCCTTTTTCTTCCTTTAAAGGCTTCCTAAACCCGCCACACATGTTTTATGAATTTATGAATTCATTTATGAATTATGCTCTCTAATAATAACAGGTACCTGAATAATACAAAGCTTTTAATTCTGGAAAACTTTCCCACAGATATCTAGGTCCCTCTGTCATTTTAGAAAAAAGAATATACTTTGATACATAAGTGCCATCTCCCAAATCCTACAAATGTGTACCTTAAGACACAACCACCTGGAGAAGTTTCCCTCCATTAAAATTTGCGTATTATGTGCCAAAAAGTACAAAGGCCTTTTTGTACTTTTATGAATTATGCTCTCTAATAATAACAGGTACCTGAATAATACAAAGCTTTTAATTCTGGAAAACTTTCCCACAGATATCTAGGTCCCTCTGTCATTTTAGAAAAAAGAATATACTTTGATACATAAGTGCCATCTCCCAAATCCTACAAATGTGTACCTTAAGACACAACCACCTGGAGAAGTTTCCCTCCATTAAAATTTGCGTATTATGTGCCAAAAAGTACAAAGGCCTCAGAAGAATCAGATATGATCACAGGATACAATCCCTGAAGACAAACACTGTCAAATCAGAATGACAGCCACATTCGGAAACACAGTCCTTATGGGTCATGCGTTGCTATTGTTAGGGGTGTTGGGAGAGAGGAGAGAGGCTAAAATAGAAATGGCATTTGACAAGATTTTACAATATACACATACCTTTATGAAAATATACCCTTTATGCCAGACTTGAGATATCACAATCCTTATTCCTAAGATATTGAGGTATATTACAAGGTGAATAAAGTATCCTGAAATCCTATAAGCCTGATTGGACTCTGTCTTCTGTACTTTCTCAAGGTAATCAGCAGATTGACTGGTGTCCCAAAGCCATTAACATGAAGAAGGTGATGTGTAAATAAGTCCTGATTCTTTTACTGGCTTCTTTGTGGCTGCATGATTAAATGGATACCAGATGATGATCTTGTAGTAGCTCATACCTGCCTTTCCCCTCCATTTCTCTAATTACTTTCCTCTATTATTCCTTTCTATTTTGCCTTCAGCCAGTTGCTCCTTGAATAGAATATCATCTGAAAGTAACTTCTGTAGCCAGACCTAGGGAAGCTAAACAGGAGTAGCCAATAAACTGACAAGCTGCCAGGCTAAAGTGAAGTCATTACTGCCAGAGAGAAAATCAGCACTACTAGGGTTTAAACATCCAGAGTCCTGGGGCGCCTGGGTGGCTCAGTTGGTTAAGCGACTGCCTTCGGCTCAGGTCACGATCCTGGAGTCCCGGGATCGAGTCCCACATCGGGCTCCCTGCTCAGCAGGGAGTCTGCTTCTCCCTCTGACCCTCTTCCCTCTCATGCTCTCTATCTCTCGTTCTCTCTCTCTCAAATAGATAAATAAAATCTTTAAAAAAAAAATCCAGAGTCCACAGCAATTATATTCATTTATAAAACAAATGTATTCTAATTCCAAAGAGACAAAAGAATTGGATTGGAAATTTCTGTTCCCTGAAGAGTTAAATTCTCCATTATAGTACTCTAGTCTTCAGTGATAACTTCAGGAAAACATTTATCTTATTTAAAAGGTCAGTGAAGCAAGAACTGGCTCTGTACTTGTTATGTTTACTTTTATTATGGCAATTAAACTTTGGCAGTGGCAGAAGCACAAAATATTGCATGCTAGTACACAACTAGAGATTGAGCCTAGTAGGCACTAGAGAGACCTTGAAGTTTGAAAAGAGACTTTGTTTACTGAATATATGGTTAGGTCTTCACCCATGACCTAAGCCCTAAAAAACAGTGCCAAGGTATCCAAAAAAAGGGTAAGAAATATGAAGAATGACTAGGGTTAGAAGAAGTGACTTTTAGCTCTTCTTCCCCTAAGTTTTAATATAAGGAGGTATTTAAATGGATGGATGGATGGATGGGTAGATGAATGAACAGACAACAAACAAACAGGCTCTTCCCTAAATAAAGAAAATTGGATTAAAATAATTATTCTATCATAAAGTACCTTTGATTCTGTGAGAAAAATCACGTTAGGAATCTGAGTACTCTCTAGGTCTTGATTACAAATGCAGTAGACTTGTTAATGAAAATTGATACCAATGCACCGAGAGAAGATTAATTAAAGTATTTCTAGATAAAAGTCACATGAAAGCAGAAAAACAAGATACAGAATAAGAAATAAATAACAGGGAAGATCAAATGTGATGTATAAATAAGGAAAGAATTCAATTTTTCAGTACCTAAAGAACTGAAAAGGACTAAAAAAGTGTGCCACTAAAGAGAAATAGTGCAAAAGCAGGGTGATGCAAATTCCATGACGGCAAGGATTTTTCTCTGATATATTCATTGTTGTATCTCAAGTGTCCAGGACAATACTTGAGGCCTGGTAGGCAGTGAATAAAAATCATTAAATGAATGAATGAATAAGATAAGTAAGAGAATTCATAATAATGCAACACTGGTGGAACAAGAGGCTGTTTGCCAAGGAAATGTTGAAAAAGAAAAACAAAGCTGGGGGCATCACGTTGCCTGATTTCAAGCTCTATTACAAAGCACTGATCACTAAGCATGGTACTGGCACAAAAACAGACATATAGCCCAGATATGGACCCTCAACTCTATGGTCAAATAATCTTCGACAAAGCAGGAAAAAATATGCAATGGATAAAGGACAGTCTCTTCAATAAATGGTGCCGGGAAAATTTGACAGCTATATACAGAAGAATGAAACTCGACCATTGTCTAACACCATACACAAAGATAAACTCAAAATGGATGAAAGACCTCAATGTGAGACGGGAATCCATCAAAATCCTAGAGGAGAACATAGGCAGTAACCTCTTTGACATCGGCCACAACTTCTTTCAAGTAACATCTCCAAAAGCTAGTGAAACAAAAGCAAAAATGAACTTTTGAGATTTCATCAAGATAAAAAGCTTCTGCACAGCAAAGGAAACAGTCAACAAAACTAAGAGGCAACCCCCAGAATGGGAGAAGATGTTTGCAAATGACACTACAGACAAAGCGCTGATTTCCAAGATCTATAAAGAACTTCTCAAACTCAACAGCCAAAAAACAAATAATCAAGTCAAAAAATGGGCAGATGACATGAAAAGATATTTCTCCAAAGAAGACATACAAATGGCTAACAGACACATGAAAAAATGTTCATCATCATTAGCCATCAGGGAAATACAAATCAAAACCACATTGAGATACTACCTTACAAAAGTTAGAATGGCAAAAATTGACAAGGCAAGAAACAACAAATGTTGGAGAGGTTGTGGAGAAAGGGGGAACCCTCTTACACTGTTGGTGGGAATGCAAGTTGGTACAGCCACTTTGGGAAACAGTGTGGAGGTGCCTCAAAAAAGTAAAAATAGAGCTACCCTATGACCCAGCAATTGCACCTCCGGGTATTTACCCCAAAGACACAGATGTAGTGAAAAGAAGGGCCATATGCACCCCAATGTTCATAGCAGCCATGTCCACAATAGCCAAACTGTGGAAAGAGCCGAGATGCCCTTCAGCAGATGAATGGATAAAGAAGATGTGGTCCATATATACAATGGAATATTACTCAGCCGTCAGAAAGGATGAATATCCAACTTTTACATCAACATGGATGGGACTGGAGGAGATTATGACTAAGTGAAATAAGTCAAGCAGAGAAAGTCAATTATCATATGGTTTCCCTTATTTGTGGTACATAAGGAATAGCATGGAGGACATTAGGAGAAGGGAGGGAACAATGAAGGGGGGGAATCCGGAGGGGGAGACGAACCATGAGAGACTGTGGACTCTGAGAAACAAACTGAGGGTTCTAGAGGGGAGGGGGTGGGGGGATGGGTTAGCCCGGTGATGGGTATTAAAGAGGGCACGTACTGCATGGAGCACTGGGTGTTATATGAAAACAATGAATCGTGGATCACAACAAAAACAAATGATGTATTGTATGGTGACTAACATAATAAAATAAAATTAATTACAAAAATTACAATTAAATTAAATTAAAAAAATTAAATTACAAAAAAGGAACAAGAGGCTGTTATAAAAATATAAAAATTAAAAATTAGAATTTTTAATAAAAATTTTTAATAAAAATTAAAAATTAAATTACAAAAAAGGAACAAGAGGCTGTTATAAAAATATAAAAATATAAAATATTTTTATAAAAATAAAAATAGAAACAGAATGGTGTTGGAGTAAAGGGAAAAGAAGCAGGAAGAGAATATGGGAATTGATCAAATAGATAAATGTGAAATGACTGAAGGTAAAAAAAAGTACACAGAACTATAATAAAAGGAAGAGGGGAAAGATAGGAGTAGAAGTTATAAAATATTAAAATTACAAAAGAAAGATAAAAATGGTAGGAATCAGCCAAAATGGACAGTTTTAGATGATATGACAAAAGATAAATTATAAGATGTGAGAAACTAACAGCTAACATGTAGGTTCCAGGTACTGGTCTACTGCTCGCTAGTAGCAGAGTTGGGATCTGAGCATAGGCAATCTGACACCAGAGCCTCTGTTCTTAACCACTACACCACTATGCACATACATACCTTTGCTTTTATATTTTAGAGGGAAATTAAATAGCTAGGCTTTCCAGGAAGCCATAAGCAGTTCAGAATATATTTTAATTTCTGTTTTGTTTTACTCATTTGTTTATCATATGCCTCATTTCTAAAAAAATGACAGCTCCATGAAGGTGGGGATCTTTTCTATTTTTATTCACTGATATATTCTAATTATTCATGTGGTTGGCATGTAATAGGTACTCAAAAATATTTCTTGAATGAATTCGAGGAAGTTATTATTACCTTCTTACCAATGTCTCTAGACAAAAGTTTTGTCCAGCAAACAAAAAATTAGATATCCAGTCATTTTATTCCTGGATGTTTTCAAATATCCAATAGCTTGGCAATGCATAGACATAGTCATACCTTAAAAAAAGTAATTACAGAATACAAGTATTTGGGAAATCCAGACAATAAAAAATATTTTACAGTTAAACCTATAAATGATAAAATGGTGCAAATGGATATATGTTGTTTTATCAAATGCCATCTGATAAAAACTGAAGGCTATCAATATAAGTGCATACAAAGATGGTGCTGCTTACAGGCCATTAGACATATGCTTTGATTTTGATTTTATTGTCTTTGGTGAAGGGCTGGCATAAACCTATGATCTTGATTTGATTAGCATTATTCTTAAGCAGAGTGATTATGCATTTTCCAATTCAAATAATTAGAAATTTTCATCTGAAATCATAGATTCTTAAACATGTATGATGGTATAGTCCAAATGTCTCCATAATTATTTGCTGAGTTTGGCTTGATTTTAACTATAATCCTTTTCCCTTGGTATTAAAACCTCAAACGTTGTGATTAGGTTACAGCACATTTCCATCATTATTTAAATAAAAATAATCGCAAAAAGCTTGTCCTAAGAGTAGTTTAAAAAATTAGGCTCTGCCACAGTGATTGAAATAAACTCTTATAAACTAGGAATATTTTCATTTTCTATTTGCTCCTAAAGGGAACTCAGTGCTTTTCTAAAAAATTAAAAAAAAAATTATTTAAACAAAGAACAGAAAATAGGTGTTTAAAAATAGATATTTTTGAAATTCTATTCTCAACATTTTAGTTATAGCAAATTCTGTTTATATATAAGCATAAATAGGTACAAATTATTTAAAGTCCAATGTACACACCTCATTAAAAAAAGCCTCCTTTTCTCTCTGTTTTCCACACTAATATCTTTATCCTAGCTCTTGACATTCTTTTTTTTTTTTTAAAGATTTTATTTACTTATTTATTTGAGAGGAAGAGAGAGACAGAGCACAAGCAGGGGGAGTGGCAGGCAGAGGGAGAAGAAGGCTCCCCAATGAGCAGGGAGCCCCATGCAGGGCTCCTTCCCAGGATCCTGGGATCATGACCCAAGCCAAAGGCAGAGGCTTAACCGACTGAGCCACCCAGGTGTTCCTCTTGCCATTCTTCAATGCAAAAGAAACCTGACTTTCAGACTCACAAGTGTATAGACCCAAGGGAAAGCTTGTAGCAAGCCCAATAACCCCAGAAGTCAGTATTACTCATAATAATGGAAACTGGAGCTTTCAACATGAAAATACATTTTGAATATTTCACTCTGATTCAACAATCAAGGAAACTGAACACCTCTGCAAACTACCTGGTAGTCTAAGCTGTGGTACATGGATAAATGAGGTAAGTACTCATAATTATAAGATAGCCTTTTTTTTTTTAAGATTTTTTATTTATTTTTTGACAGAGAGACAGCAAGAGAGGGAACACAAGCAGAGGGGCGTGGGAGAGGGAGAAGCAGGCTTCCCACTGAGCAGGGAGCCCGATGCGGGGCTCGATCCCAAGACCCTGGCTGGGATCATGACCTGAGCTGAAGGCAGACGCTTAACAACTGAGCCACCAGGCGCCCCTATCGGATAGTCTTTAAGGTGTATTTAGACAAACACCTTACATCAGCAAAATTATTTAAAATGTTTGTATAATTCTTCTGATAGGATATAAAACTAGAATTTTCTCGGGGCACCTGGGTGGTTCAGTCGTTAAGCGTCTGCCTTCAGCTCAGGTCATGATCCCAGGGTCCTGGGATCGAGTCCCACATCGGGCTCCCTGCTCAGTGGGAAGCCTGCTTCTCCCTCTCCCACTCCCCCTGCTTGTGTTCCCTCTCTCGCTGTGTCTCTCTCTGTCAAATAAATAAATAAAATCTTTAAGAAAAAAAATAAAAAATAAAACTAGAATTTTCTCAAAGTCAAAAAGAGAACAGAATATTAAGAGGGAAAGGCTACAACATAGAGCCTACTGAAAAGAGATAAATATATTTCCCACACTGAAATGTGGTTTTTTGAATTTCTATTCCTAAAATCTTTTCCTAAAAGACTTTAAAGTCTTTTCCAGATATCCACAACTGATATTTTATTTTTTTATTTTTTATTTTTTTAGAGAGGGGGAGGGAGAGAGAGAGAAAGAGAGAGGCAGAGGGACAATCCCAAGCAGGGGCTCAATCGATCTCACAACCCTGAGATCATGACCTGAGCCGAAATCAAGAGTCAGACGCTTAACCGAATGAGCCACCCAGGCACCCCTCCACAAGTGATATTTTAAAAGATTTATTCGCACATAAAATAGATGTTCTACTCACCCAATTTTGAAACTTTAAGAATTCTTCAATGCTCCTTGGAGGTTTTTGCATTTTCTAATGAAGTAAAATCAATATTTCCAATTAACATAAAATCAGACTGTTTATGATGTTTACATATAATTTACTTAAGTAAATGATACTGGACTTAAGTTACAATTTTCAGAGCCATAAGACATTGTAAAATATTCACTTTGTAAAGTCCCTGTACTTTAGAAAGGTACAGAGATCAATGTTTAAATCCCAAGCCTCTAAACCAAATTCCATAAAAGGCTTCCCTCTTATATATTGCTCCTAGAAAAAAACTCCACATGAATCCTCTTGAATATCCTCATTTCAAATTCCTACAAGAGTTCTGAGATGTTTTGGACTATCTTGGATGGTGTCTACAATAAATTCAGAGCCAAAAATATAGTAACTTGCCCCTCTTGCTGATGACGTATTTAAAAGGCCACACTAGTGACATGGTGAAAATAATTTAAATATTTGAATGTTTCAGCGTAATAAATAATAATACCATTTTTATTAGTAGTTTTCTCATAAGTTGAAAACATATTCTTTCATTAGACAAATTAATTTTAATCAAGACCACATCTTGTTCTTCCTTGCCTTAGAGACTGTGTACACATTCTTTCTTCTGCTTGGAAGGTTCCCTATCCCAAACCTTCTCCCTCCAATCCCTTCTTGGCCTATTTAACTCTTATTTTAAATATCAAATTAAAAGTAACTTTTTCTAGGAAGCCTTCCTTGTTCCCTCAAAAGATTATCTATTGTAACACACGGCAGATTCATATCTATATGAGGATAGAAACTATGGTATAATCACTGCTGAACTGTCAAAATTTCATACAGTGACCAGCTCAGGGTTAGTGCATAATAAGTACTTGCAATATGTATAAATTAATGAAGAAATGAGTAGATAAATGTCAGAGAAATGTGTAGTTATTTAGAAGAATAGTAAGACCAATTCTAGAGAGTGAAAAACCAGTTAGAAGAAGGAAAAATAAGAGGAAATCAGGGGTGCCTGGGTGGCTCAGTCTTTAAGCATCCACCTTCGGCTCAGGTCATGATAATGGGGTCCTGGGATCGAGCCCCACTTCAGGCTCCCTGCTCCGCAGGAAGCCTGCTTCTCCCTCTCCCACTCCCCCTGCTTGTGTTCCTGCTCTCGCTATCTCTCTGTCAAATAAATAAAATCTTAAAAAAAAAGAGGAATTCAGCATATCCTAATGATCTGATATTGACATGTC
Organism: Zalophus californianus; assembly: GCF_009762305.2. Taxonomy (NCBI): domain Eukaryota; kingdom Metazoa; phylum Chordata; class Mammalia; order Carnivora; family Otariidae; genus Zalophus; species Zalophus californianus. Next base: position 90,939,377 of record NC_045600.1, read on the forward strand.
TGAAAAGATTGTAGTATATTTTAATTTACTAAAATACATATTTCACAGCAATATATAAAATTATCAAGATTACAAAATCACCATATTTTTGTAAAAATATCTACACACTGGAGGTTGAAGAGCATATCTCATTCTCTAATACTGTTAAAATATACGATGAATATAAGCAAATATGTAACAGACAATAACAAGTAACAAAATAAAAGGTATATGTGGCAATCATTATAAAAATAAGTATTCAAAAGCAAAGCTGCATAGAGCTGTCAAAAAAATTTAATGGAAAACATGGGACTCTAGACTGAGAAGGTAATAAATAAGAGATGGTGTGCACAGAATGCTTAGAGACAAAAAAAAATGTTCAGGATACAATATCTTCAGAGAGAGTGAGTGTAGTAGTTTTGCTAGAAGGAAGCTATCAGTATATTTAGAAATACATGGACTATAAAGAGGCTAATTAAAACAATCTAAATGTTGCCTTTTTTTCTTATAATGGTTATCAAACCATTTCTAGTACAAAGCACTAAAAATAATACCCACATTTAAAAAAATTTTTTTTATTTGAGTACAGTTGACACACATCACATTAGTTTCAGGTGTACAACATAGTGATTCAACAACTCTATAGGTTATGCTCTGCTCACCGTAAGTGTAGCTACCATCTATCACCATACAGCACTATCACAATATCACTGTCTATATTCTCTATGCCGGACTTTTTACGCCTGTGGCTTATTTATTACACCACTAGAAGCCTGTATCTCCTATTCTTCTTCACCCATTTTGCACAACCCCCTAACTCTGGCAACTATCAGTTTGTTCTCTGTTTTTATAGTTCTGGTTCTGCTTTTGTTTGTTTTTTCATTTGTTTTGCTTTTTAGATTCTACATATAAGTGAAATGCTATGGTTTTTGTCTTTCTCTGTCTGATTTATTTCACTTAGTCTAACACCTTCTAGGTCCATCCATGTTGTTGCAAATGGCAATATCTCATCGTTTTCATGGCTGTGTAATATTCCAGGGTGTGTGTGTGTGTGTGTGTGTGTGTGTGTGTGTGTGATATCTTCTTTATCCATTAAAATAATACCCACATTTCAATTAAAGGAAATTAGAAAAATGTATTAAGGAAGTGAAACTTACATGAGAAAGCTCCAGCTAATTTCAATATAAAATCCCAAAGTTCTCTAAGGTAAATGTTAAAAGGCAGTAAGCATAAATTAAATGGACTTCTGCTCTCAGTATAATGTAGAAGGATTCAAAACACCTATGCTCCCCTAGCAACAACAAAAGAAACCCAGACAAAATAAACATCTAACTTTTCTATGAGGTTGGTGAAGAGTAGTGGGTGCTAGTAAGCAGGACTGGCTACATCATTTGTACCATTGCCAAGTCCCTTGTTCAAAAATTAAGAATTTTAAGATGGTAACATGAGACCATTAAACTAAGTGTGGGGTCCACTTAATCACGAAGCCCTGTGCAACTGCAAGCCTGTGAAGCCTCCCTACCTGGAAGCCTTAATGACCAGAAATCCAAAAAGAAATATTCTCTTTATAAGTGAGCATAAAGCTCTGGCAGCTTCCTTACCCGGCAGTGAGCTCTGACCCTCCACTGAGGAAAGTGTTGGCCTGCCACGGTGCAGTAACTTCTCAAAGATGAAGAGAAATCAGTTGGACCTTAGCCGTTGGCATGAGCTGGAGGAACAAACTGGAGTCTGAAAGACACCCAAATACAAAAACAAATGAGTCAGACAAACAAGCCCTTCCCAGACCCCTGTGCCTCACTTCCAAGTTTTGTCTAAAAAGCAGCAGTCGAGGAGGGGCTGGAAAGACAAGAGAACTTATTTGGGCCAACACATTCTTATGGTACTTGGGTTCCGGGGCCCTGACAGAGTTGACTCCAAAGGTGAAGCAAAAATGTAAGAAAAACTTCAGTCCCAACTTCTCCCTGCTCAATATTGATGAAATATGAGTTGGCTATGATGAGGGAAGTTGGAAGTTGGGTTAGTCACAGGTGAAAATCCAATTAAAGCTGAAGCCAACCCTAAATTTCAACTCAAACCTAGAAGGAATAAAAAGATCAACATCTCACTTTGAATGCCAAGGAGAGCAATAGGCTTGTGCTTTCTGAAGACTAAATAACACTAAATTACATGTCATCCTCTACAATTTTTCCACATAATGTCTAATTCACAATAAAACAATTACAAGAATACAAACAAGAAGTAAAATGGGACCCGTAATCAAGAGAAAGCACAGTTGATACAAACCAATTCACTAAGAACCCAGTTGTACCTTGCAGACAAGGACTTTACAGCATCTGTTATAAATATGTTAAAGATTTTACAATATAGGTTAGATTATGGTGCATGAAGAGATAGGTTATTTCAAGAGAAATAGAAATTCTAAAAAAAAAAATGGAAATTCTAGAACCATGCGCCTATTAATCATAAGAAACTATTATGTCAACATTAATATTGGATAAGATAGACTTCAAGACAAGAAGTATTACCAGGCATAAATAAGGTTATTTCATAGTGATAAGAGGTCAATTCATTAAGAAGAGCTACCAATGCTAAATGTGTTTGCATCTAATAAAAGAGCCTTGAAATACATGTAGCAGAAATTTATAAAACTAAAGGGAAATATAGGCAAAAACCACAATTACAGTTAGAGATCTTAACACCTAATTGATGTAATTGATAAATCAAGTATGTACACACACACACACATACACACACACACACACATCAGTAAGGAGATAAAAGATTTGAACAATACTTAAGTCAATCAATTTAACTTAACTGACATTTACAGAACAACTATACCTTACAAGTACAGAATCCATACTCTTTTAAACTAATGGAACATAGAACATTTACCAAGATGAACCTATGCTCTACCATAAGACAAATCTCAAAAGTTACAAATAATTGAAATCATTCAGAGTATGTTCTCCGACAAGAGCAATAAAAGAGAAAACAGCAACAAAAAGACATCTAGAAAAATCTTAAATATTAAATAATCCATTTCTTTTTTTTAAGATTTTATTTATTTATTTGACAGAGAGAGAGCACACGCAGGGGGAATGGTAGGCAGAGGGAGATGGAGACGCAGGCTCCCGGCTGAGCAAGGAGTCCGGAGCCCAACGTGGGACCCCATCCCAGGACTTTGAGATCATGACCTGAGCGAAGGCAGATGCTTAACCAACTGAGACATACAGGTGCCCTAAATAATCCATTTCTAAGTAAAATATGTCTCACAGAAAAAATAATAGAGAAAACTGGAAAAAATTTCTAATTGAATGATAAGGAAAGATAATGGAAACACAACATATCAGGGTTGAATAATATTTACAAATGTTGATTTAAACAAAAATTGGCATATCACTATATTGAGAGATGAGGGGATAAGAAGAACGTGTGGGGGTAGAGAGAGAAGGAATGTTCATACACCTGAGGGTGGTGTTGTAAAAGAGCTTAATCACTGACTTTCATAGGAGAAAGTCAATGGATAATATCTGAAATTGTCAATTAAAAATTGCAATGTAAGTATATTTCGACATATACCATAAAAAACAGAAAAGATATTGAAAAGACTTGAAAGAATTTTCCTTTTGAAAGAAGAACTGAGAATAGAATGGAGGAACTGGGGACTATGGGGTTTTGGTGAAAAATCTAAAATAGGGCAAACTGTTGGTGCTTACCAACATGTATATGTTTCTCTACATTTCCCAGGCTTGCTTGCAGCTAAAGCGGGAGCCTTTGGAATGTGGGCAAAGTGATATCTGTCACTTTTAGGGATGACCTCTGAAAGCTTTTGTATGATTTTCCATGCTTTCTTTTTTGTCAGATAAGCTGTTGGACCCAAGTCTTAGGAGACAGTAGAACCACTAAAACTGTAAAAAAGAACCCCAAATCCAAAAAACAATCTGCATCCTCGAATCTAATGTTTCATCTGACTAGTACATCCTCAATGGATTTCCTGTGAGAAATAAAAGTTTAAGGTTTTAAACCACTGAAATGTTGGCGTTGTCTGTGACAGTAGTAAATTCATTATGGTGGTTTTTAAAAAATGGCCACAAATTCTTTGGCAATCTTTTGAGAAGTGGCATCTATCTATGTCCCCTCTTCTATAATCTAAACAGGCCTTAAAATACACTTATAACCAAAAGAATGTGTGAGAACTGATACCGTGTTACTCCTTGAGACTAGGTCAGAAAATAACATGTAGTTTCTACCTTATTCATTGCAACACTTGGCTTTGGAGCACTGGGCCTAACCTAAGAAGTCGAATTACCCTCTGCCATCCTGTGAGGAAGTTCAGACCACATGAAGAAGCTACACATACGATCTCTGCTAGCATTCGTAGACTTCCAAGCTGAATTATCAGAGAAAAGCAGCCCCTCTGTGCCCTCCTGAACACACAATTCATGAACACAATAAAAAGGTGGTTGTAAGCCATATTTTGGAGTAACTTCTTACATAGCAATAGTAAGCCAGTACTCACCTCACTTCAATTAATAAGTAGCATCATTTGCTTTTGTAATTTGTGCACCTAAACTAAAGCTGTTAAAAAAAGAAAAGGGTGTAAATTATTTATTCTTGGCTTGGAGACTTTGCCATGGCTATTGTTCTTACCCAGAAAGCTCATCTTTCTTCCTAAAGCAGTGGCTTTCTAACTTTTTAAGGAGAAACACACAATAAGAAATACATTTTATAAACATGACACAAGGATGTGCGCGCGCGCGCGCACACACACACACACACACACACACACACACACACACACACACACACACACACACAGATCTTTCTTGACTTATGATGGGGTTATGTTTCCATATACCCATCCTCAATTGAAAATGCATATAATACACCTAACCTACTGAATTAGGTTAGCCTAATCTGCTTTAAATGTGCTCAGAATACTTATGTTAGCCTACCACTGGGCAAAATCATCTAACACAAAGCCTATTTCATAATCAAATGTTAAATATCTCATGTAATTGAATACTGTACTGAAAGTGGCAAACAGAATGATTGTATGGGTAGAGAATAGTTCTAAGTGTATTGGTTGTTTACTCTTGTGATGGCCTGGCTGATGTGGCTGCCCATTATCACAAGAGAGTTTCATACCATGTATCACTAGTTCAGGAAAATACCAAGTCAAAACTCAAAGCATGGTTTCTACTGAATGCATATTGATTTCACACCATTATAAAGCTGAAAAGTCTTAAATCAAACCAATGTTAAGTCATGGACCATCTGTAATTTAATACTCCATAAAGTGGGGCGCCTGGGTGGCTTAGTTGGTTAAGCGTCTGCCTTCAGCTCAGGTCATGATACCCAAGTCCTGGGATCAAGCCCCGCATCCAGCTCCCCACTCAGCAGAGAGTTTGCTTCTCCCTCTCCCTCTACTGCTCCCCCAGCTTGGACTCTCTCTCTCTGTCAAACAAACAAACAAACAAACAAATAAATAAATAAATAAAATCTAAAACAAAACAAAAAACTCCATGAAGTAATATTTAACCTTCCCAAGTGCCATGCACTGACATTTTCACACTAAACTAATTCATTTTTTAAAATGTGTAGTTTTGAGGGCAACTACTGGCTCAGTCTGTGGAGCTCGCAACTTTCGATCTCAGTTTGTGAGTTCAAGTCCCACACTGGGCCTAGAGCTTATTGTAAAAAAATTAACAAAATAAAAAAAATTAAATGTGTTTTGACTCAATATATTTCCTTGCTTACAAAAGGGACCTCCGCCAATGGGTCCCACACAATCCCCTTTAAAAGCACTGCTCTAAGCCATGATCATTCTCCAAAACCTTACTCAAATCCAACCAATAAGCCTTCATTGACCCCTCTATTCTGAGCTCTTGTGAAATTCTTACAATTTATTAGTCAGGTTGTGTTTTCTGTACTACCCATTTTACCTTGATGTCCTTAAGCTCCTCTAGGGCAAGCTTCTGTCCTCACAGGCTAAATTCAAATAAATACAATGCCATTGTGTTTCTGAATCTCACAGTTTTGAAGTGCACTCCTTAGGTTTGGATTTTCCTCGGGGTGGGGCAAGGAAAAGTGGTTTTACAATCTATCCACATACTATGCTTAATTCCAAAATGGAAAAGCGCACAAAGTAGTTCCAACTCGACGTGTGTGTAGTTTTCAAGCAAACCAAAGCATCAAGATACACACAATTTTTCTGATAGCTTTCATTACTACTAGTACTCATCTTAACATAGCCATAAAAAAAATAACAGAACCAAGTTCTCACGACTAAAATAATTCTGGAATAGGTAAAATGGAAAAGTGTTCTATAGGATCGGCATTTTTCACAACTCACTGCAACTACACCTTGAGAGTATACTTCCAGAGCCGCGTCCCATTTAAGGGGGCCTCCGCCAGGGTCAGCAGGGAACTCAGCCCAGGGTTGGCGGGCTGTGAGGCCTCGTCTCACCGATCGGGCCTCGCTCTCGGATCACGTCTCCCAGAACTAGGGCTACACCACCGGCCGCCAAAAGGCTGAGGCGGGACTTCCCCCTCTAACCACGCCCCGCGTCCCTCCCCGCCCGTTACTTTCGTCGCGGGACTTGCGCGGCGCCAGGCTCTAGCAACGGCCCTAGCAACGGCCGGGCTCCTCCCTTCTGTGTCTCCCGGAAAGCGCTCCGCCGTGCCCGAGCGCGACCTGGGCCGGGCGCGCGCCTCAGGCTCGGGCGGAGCTGAAGACGCGTGGAGCTGTGCGAGGACCCGCGGGCAGTGCAGGTCTGAGTCCCACTCGGATCCCTGGTGCAGGTCTCCGAGCCCCTCTGCGGACCAGTGGTCTGGCCGGAGACGTGCGACTGCAGGGAGAGGATGCTGCTTGGCCGGGCCCTAGTGGAGGTCGTGCAGGGTGTCGCCTGTGAGCGGGGCCCAGGTCCCTGTGCTCGAGCGCTTGCGGTTTTTAGGATCCTGCGTGCCCTTTGGGAAAAAGGCTTCCAAATTTTTCCTCAGAAAACTTTTTTTCTGCCCTAACAATCATTTTCAGTGGTTTCCGCTCTAAGGAAGGTCTGTTCTGGCAGGTAGTCCCCTAGAAACTATATTTTTTAGTGTTTGGAGTGGTTTGCGGGGAATTGGTGATCACAGAAGGAGCAGCTTAGTACCGCCATGCAGTGTATTTAACATATTAAGATAGTGGTTACATAATAAGCCAAGGAGTCTGTTCTTATGTCTAAATTGTTTCTTGGGAATGTAGGACAAGTAAAGAAGTATATTAATAGTTTAAGATGCCAATTCACGGAGTTGGATGATAAAATCTCTGCTTGAGTGAAAACCACAGCATTTAAGGATTATTTCTATCTAAACCCTAGTGTACCATGAAAAACTAAGGCAAGACAGTCCGCCTACCAAATGATGGGTGATGTGGGAGAGGCCATTGGTCCTGTTTGAAAAAGGTGGCACGTTGGATTTTAAAAAATGAATGTTGGACCTGTGTATATTATGTGACCTGACCAGGTTCTTAAAAATACTTGAAAAAAAATTTTGGAGTGGGTTTTATCTAGTACTGAATTGGTCTACAATACATGGTAGGGGAGTTGTATATAGTATTCCATCGGGAGGTGACTTATGCCTTCGAGTTTTTAAAACATCATTGTTTTGAAAAAAAAAAAAAAATCTGCCATGTTGCCACTTGTGCCAGGCTGCAGATGGCCCATCAAGGTGGTTTGTCAGGTCCTTCAGTAGGGAGATGCATACATATGCTTTCTTTTTCAGAATGGTTTTGATTTAATAAGTGGTTGTTGAATTCCTCCTGCTGCATAAGACACAGGGAGAGATATGTGAGATCAGTAAAGAATTCTGCTCTTGCAGAGTTGATTGCTAGGAGGGATAGCTTCACTAAAAGGCAACTCCAGACTAAAGCAGATTTTTCCATGCAAATATGTGGAACCAATAAGTGGGCAAACATAAAAAAATGTAAGAGATTGCCGTAGATCATGTAGAGTCCTGACTTTGAGACTAAAAATAGAGGATTATATGCAAGGTAGAATTTATGGAACTTGGTGAGTAATTGGTGTTTTGGGAAAAGAGGGTAGAGGGGGAGTAAAAAATTAGTTTTCAACCTAAGTTGCAGAGTGATGAATGTATCATCAAGGTAAAAATATTTGTTAGTTCTTTAGGAATACATTCTTTTTATGTTTTCTAAGTAACTCCCACAACTCCACTTGTATTCCCTGCACGAATTTGATGTTAAGTATGGTTTGAAGGTTGTGAACCATCGTTTGCAACAAACTATTTGTACACATTTGAGGCAGGCTATTGTCTAGGTCAGGACAGATGCCCTTGTCATATGGTTTCAGAGACCTTTGGGCAGAGCTGTCCATGACTTAACTATTTCTGGCCTCTTCTGTGTGTGGCCACCACATCCACTGGAGAATGTATAGGTGAGGCAGGGAAAGGAGCCATAAACATTTCCCTTTCACTGCCTTATAGGTGTTTACATTTGATTTTTGTAGAGGAAGAACATTTATATAAGGCTTCACTAATGTCCTTTTGGCTTTATGGATGGAAGGCCACGTAAAATATAGGGGAATACTTCAGAGGCAGAATGCACTTGGAGGGCCCTAGAAAAACTCATCAGTAGTTTTCCACTGAATGTCAGGAAACACATTGACTTTCACGACATCCCCAGGAACTGTGTCCTTCAGCCCCATTATTGCCTGAGGCCTTTGGTGGCATATGCAAACCCCCTAAATAACTATTAGAACACCCAGGAAAATGGAGTCAGGTTGAATTAGTCCAGTCCAGTTTCTTTTTTAGGATGAGTCCCATGATGGGATAACTCAAGACTATCACAACCTAAAAATGTTTCTCTGTAAGGACCTCAGGCAACACCAGAGCAAACCCAAACCAAGACTTGGTGCAAATTAACTACCTTCCTAAGTGCAGTAATGAGACCTCGATTGGCTTGTGACAGCTGACCTCTGCTTCCCCAACAGGGGGTTTGTAGCTCTGATTTCTGGAGACTAATAGGATCTCTTACCAGACTTTTAAAACTGCTCCTGTCCTTAGAATGACTGTTTGATGGTAGTTAGGATTTCTTTACTAGATCTGTAGATGAATGCTTACAGATCAGCAAACCATCTGAAATTGTGTACAAAATATTGTGTCTGTGTATGCATTTTCTGCCGATAAGGTCCAAGACTCACATGATCTTAAAAGGATCTGAGACTCAAGAAAAGGTGACAGCTTGGTAAATTTGAATAAATTTGGCCAGTATATTTTATTTTTTCCTTCAGTAACAAGCATCTTTTTTCTTTGCATCTTTTTATTTGGGTCTCAAGCTTACTGGGATTTACAATCTATAAAAAACTCTTGATGAGTAATTAAATTAGTATCATTTCCTGTTGGTAAATTATGTTGTATATTATGTTCCACTGGACTTTTTGTTCACTTTCTATTTGGGATACCACAAAAAAGTTTCCTGTTGCAGTCACAGCATTTCTCCTGTCAGTGTTTGTACTCAAAGTGCCCGGGGCCTCATAGTTAAACACCACAATGCCATAAGCTTTATAATGAGAGACTCATTTTACAGCTCTGGAATGCATATCAAATCAAAAGGGCCCCAGTCTCTTTTCTCCCTCAAAAGATACTGTGCTTACAGAGTATTTGAATAACAGTTTAGACAGACATCATTCTTCCTGGAAGAAAATATTTAAGTGGAAAAGTTATTTTACTATTTTATCTCTAGAACTGAAGACTCTAAATGAATTATATTCTTAAAAAGTGGTATGAAATCTTTGAGTGAGAGGACATTAACATTACTCTGTAAAATTTTTAAATTTATAAGAGCACACTTTATTTTTCTGGGCATATATTTCACCTTTTTGGGATATTTTACAAATTGTAATTGGTAGTAGTAGATGCCTGTCCTGTTTTAATGGATGTTTAGTTATATTTTTGTGCGTGTGATTTAAGTCAGAGAATATGTCTTTTAGAACATAACCAACTAGATTTTACTGATTTCACTAGAACCTTGTACTTTCGTTAGGATTCAGGTTGAGATTTGATATCATATAACATCAGTTTAAAGTCAGAGCCTACAGAGTTGAATACATTCCTGGCTGATACTAACATTAAAACATTGTATTCCTAATATAAAACAAAATAAGAGTCACTGAAAAATGGATTGTTGGTACCTAAATTTTATATCTGAAATAGTTTTTCTAAGAGAGTAACCTTTTTATTTTTATGGAAGGGATGACTCAGAAGGGTCATTTATTGTTTTGAGTTTATTGCTTCTTAATTTTGTATTTTAAATTGTGTTAATTTGGTGGTTAAAAAGCTTATTAATACTTGTTAATAAATACTAAAAACAGTATGCAGTTGTGAATTAAATTGAGTAATTTTCCTTGTGGAGACAAGGAATAAAATATTTCCTGTCTTTATTCCACCCCTCCCCCACTTTTTTTTTTTCTTTTGCAGTGCACCTATGATTTATGTTTTAGAAATGGATGTTAAACTTTGGTTTGAATGAAAAATGTCTCTCAACCCACCTGTACTTCTCAAAGAAAAGGAAGAAAATAATTCAAAATTTGTAGAAATACAACACTCACAAACTACTTCTATAGCTGCAGAAGATCCTCTTCAAAACTTATGCTTAGCATCTCAAGAAGTTCTTCAAAAAGCTCAACGAAGTGGAAGATCAAAATGTCTCAAATGTGGTGGTTCGAGAATGTTCTATTGCTATACATGTTATGTCCCAGTTGAAAATGTACCTATTCAACAGATGCCACTTGTGAAGGTTGGTAAGAAATTTAATTATCTGAAAGTAGGATTTAAAAAGACATCTCATATATACCTGCTCTAATAGAATTGATAAGCGTGATAAGTAGCATCATTATGGAAATGAATAATATTAATAGAAAATTTAATCTTACAGACTGGTAAACCTATTTGTTTTCCTTGTCTCTGGAAAAAGAGACACACACTACTAAAACACTTAGGTCTGAGATGAATGGTATTGTTTTGAAAGAAATCAATTACTTTTTCATTAATGATTATAATTCATCTAAAACATAGATGTGGCATAAACATGAATACTACAAGAGACAAGTGTATAGATTGCCTGAAGGAACTTCAAAAACTACCTCAGGACCTTGGACCTCTTTTTAAGAAAACATATCCTAAAGGAACTAGGATTGATTTTTGCTTGGGCTTTTGTAGAACAGGCTTAGTCCATTCCTGCATGGAGATGGAGCTCATGTCAGTGACCAAAACTAAACTAAAATTAAAAATACTAAGACTGGGGTGCCCGGTGGCTCAGTTGGTTGGGTGTCTGACTCTTGATTTCAGCTCAAGTTTCAATTTCAGGGTTGTGAGCTCAAGCCCCACATTGGGCTCCACACTGGGCATGGAGCCTATTTAAAAAAAAACAAAAATACTAAGACCTACTCATTGGGCTATGTTATAATTGTAGTGATTTAAGCCAGATTTTAAAAAATTGATATGCATTGATTGCTTACCTTATATGTTTTGTTGCTTACCAAGACTACTCTTGTGTAGGTAAAAGGTCTGTAAACCATGATGTCTATGTAATCAAAGAATTTATTACATATATGTCAACTTGTCTAACATTGACATGAACTTTAGGAGTAAATCAAATAATGTATAAAATTTGTTGCCTGTTAGGACTTTGGAGAGACTAAACTCTACACATGGACTCATTAGAACTTGCTAGTAAGAAAATAAGCCAAAACTATATTTAAAAATATTTAATGTGGTGATTTTAAGATTCATTTACATTTGAAGTAAAATACCTTAATACTTATATTTTGTTACTTGCATTTCAGTTTAGCTTATATGTCATCTTGGCAAGTCCAGGGTCTCCTCAGGGGTCTAAAATCACACTTAGAAGCTATTGGAAAGTTTACTGGACAAGAGAAATAAGTATGGACTCTAATCAGCTTCATAGTTACCTTAGAAAAACTGAGAGCTTGAGGAAAATAATCTTCTTTAAGTTTCCTGTTATCTTGAGAGAATGTTACATTTCAAAGTATAGTTTTTGAGGTATAAACAGAATTATTCAATGTTCTGTTCATATCATAGCCACATAAGAGAATATCCCTTTAAAAGTTTTATCTTAAGATGTATTGTGTTCAAAAGAATTGAAGATCAGAATAATAAAAGTAACATGTTGACTTTTCATAGAATTTATTTTCACAGAAATTTAATAATAGAGGATTATTTTCCAAATCAGTGATCTAATGTCCACTATTTAATAGAAGTGACTTAAAACACTATGCCAAGTGTTTGATCAACTCTAAATGGCCTACCGGAGCATGCAGAGTTTTTAAAAGTGTTTATATTTTAATGACCATATATAAAACTCAGTGTGTTAATATATATTAATAGTAATAAAAGCTCTATAAAGTTTTTTTCTAATTTTTACTTTATTTTTACAAATCATTCAGCATTTGCTTTTAGATAGCCTGCTTGGGAAGGGAAGACGACTACATAATGAGTAAGTGCCTCCCAAGCTTTAAATTTTAATCTACAGAATAAATTCATAAATACTGATTTTTTTCATGCAGAATATGATTTTTTTTCAATGTCATGAGAAATGCATGAGTAAAAGTAAAAGATGCTCTTGGTATTTTTAAAAGAGGAGCAAAAAAAATCATGAGGTCAAAGAAAGCTTCCTCTTTTTTAGAGTCCTAGAATTTAAAAGACTCTCTTTGGGAAGGTTGATGATCACATAGGAAAAGACTTAGGACTTCCTGCTAAAGGCATTTTGATAGATTTGGGCAGAAAGGTTTGGTAAATCTCCTATAGGAAATATAAGTGTTAGAGAACAGATTGATGTTCTTCATGTTTGAAAACAGAACATCTCTACTTTCTGGCGTTACTCTGTACCCTGTCATTATTTAGGAAATATCTTCCTTTAAAATGTGTGAACTAGAGCACAAACATATGTTTCCATGATTTGATCTGTGTCTGTGCTTTTGTTTCATAGTGTCAGAAATTTCAGGCTTGCTCAGGGAGAACTAAAGTAGGTAGACTGGGTCCCAAGAATACTTCTTGAGCACAAATTTTGCATAATTGTCTTATACCTATAGGATTTAGTCCGTAATAGGCAAGGTATGTGATGTTTAAATACATGAATAACACTCAGTCCTATGTCCTTGATATAAATGATACCCTTCAGTCATAGCCAGCTGATGAGAAATGTTGATGGTCACCTTGGGAATTTTCAGTTCTACTCATCAGCCCTGTAGGAAAGTCAGTTTTATTAGTAATAGAATACTTTATCATGATATGCTTTCTTTTTCTTCTTTCCTATCTTCCCTGGGCTAAGATAATGCTGATCTGGGACTGAGAGACCCTGGGGAAAGGGAATGTAGTGTCAACTGAGAATGAGCATCATGAGGCAATTCTGATGTAGAGTTCAGCCAGAAGTAGACTGATATAAAATCATTTGTGAACTGCCTACTTAAATGGTAAATTTTCTGTAACTAGAAGTTGGTTTGATGATTTAAAGCAGTTGGCCCTAATTGGTCACTAGGCCTAAGTGGGGAGGGAAGGAGATAAGGGGTTTGGAACCCTAAAATGAAAACTATTTGGGATACATTTTTATGGCCCTTCTGGGATATATACCATCCTTTTTCCACACAATCATCCAGAAAGATAAAGTATATGCAGCTGGGATCATTCAGTAGCATGCAACAACTACTCCTTTAAAAAAACAGCTCTAGAATTAATGATACAACAATATGGATGAATCTCAGGATAATTATTCCAAGTGAAAGTTGTCAGATGAAAAGAGTACATACCATATGATTTCATTTATGTAAAATCCTGGAAAATGCAAACTAACCTATAGTGATAACAGATCAATCATTACCTAAGGACTGCGGGTGGTAATTGATGGGGAAAGGGGAAGGATGGAGGCACAAGAAGGCTTTTGGAAGTGACAGATATGTTCATGATCTTGATTATGGTGATGAATTCAAGGGTGTTAAAATTCATTATATTGTACACTTTAAATATGTGGAGTTTATTATACTAATTTTACCTATTTAAGCTGTTTTAAAAAAAAAGAAAAATAGTTTTGTACTCCAGGATAAATTTAGCTTGCCCCGGGGTAAATACCTAGAATCCTGCCTGTTAATGGGTTGGGTGGGAGCTGAAAAAGTGTTTGTAATAATATGTAAGTCATTTATAATCTGTAGTGAAGAATCCATCTCAGAGTTTCTCATATATATTTTGGGGGAGATGTGACTCAGCTTTCATTTTCATAATCATGGCTAACTATAGCACTTGCGCAAGAGTTACACAGGAAACTAAATCAAACAAGTCAGTGAAATAGAAAAATCTAACTCAAAAAATGCAAGAGAATATTATTTTTGCAAAGAGGCAGGATGTAATTCATAACAATTAAATAATGAAACTTTAAGGAAAATAGACAAAGATTTTAAAGAGAGTTAATTTTTATATAAAGTGTGTACCTCCTAGACCTATTCTGTTACTTTTCCAATTGATAATTTCATTTGTGCTGTTAAAGGCCACTGATGAGAATCATGATGTTCACAACAAAGAGTGAACCCTTTGAAGGGTAATACCTTTGATCTCAAAGGATGTATAGGGAATAAAATTTTGACTTGAATTTTAGATGTGAAGCTTTTGCCCAAACTTGTATTTCCTTTTATTGTGTCATAAAATTAACAATCCTAAAGTTTATAGGAATTATAAAAAATGTTCTTGACACAGATACTGAAATGCAAAGACTTGGACTCAGTGCCTCTGTAGCTTAAATGAAAATGGCCTTGAAGCTTTGCTTTAAGAACAGATTTTATGTTAAATAAGTTGGAAATAATTGTTCATTACATGATCAACAATATTGAGGAAGAAATTTAGGTTTGCTTTATGACTCTTAGCATTCCTAATATTCTGGTTTAGAAAAGTATGCCTTTGAAATCATATTTATAGGAACTTAGTGTGAGCTTGTTATTTAAGCTTTGAAGGTCATTTTTCTTAACATAAAAGTTAGAATTTTTATATTGTGTTCATTTGTCTTTTTTTTAAATTTTAGCTTCCACTGAAGATTGATATCATTAAACATCCAAATGAAACAGATGGCAAAAGTACTGCTATACATGCAAAACTATTGGCACCTGAATTTGTAAATATTTACACGTATCCTTGTATTCCAGAATATGAAGAAAAGGACCATGAAGTAGGCTGCTTATTTTTTACAACTCTTGGCATTGAATCTAAAAAAGAATTTTAAATTCCATCGCCTTTCTGAATTTACTTGAACATAATTTAATATTTTTCTTAATGACCTAGGGTTATCTTTATGTAACACTAAACAATATACAATTTATTTACTTCATTGATATCTTCAAAGATCAAATGATCTTAGATTGTTAAGGCTTTTTTGAATTTTGACTTTCCACTTTTTATAGTTGTTCTGCATTATATCTTCAGGTTTTTACTCTTTGCCAGTATTACTGTGTCTGCTTTACTTTCTCTCCTCTCCATTTTCTTCCCGATACTACATATAGATGGTCTAATTTGATACAAACTAAGAAACCATATTACAAACATTGTTGGAATTTCTCTGAAAGAAGAAAAGACAGTCTGAATTAGAAGGATTTTCAAGAATTCTCTCTGAATTAAGAGCTTTAATACATGGCCTTTGTAACATCTTATGGCTGCTCAGAGGCCTTCCTCTGATCACTTCTAGATTCTAAATTGGTTTTCACATAGTTGAAATTGGTGAGATATTACTGCTCTTGTTGAAAAGTGATAGATCTCAAAAAAACTAGACCTTGGGTACTTGGGTACTTCTAAAAAATGTATATAAATAAACCCTTCTAGGTTTCTTGGAAACCATTTGTTGGTGTGGTTAATCTGGAAACATAATTAAAAATTAATGTGTTCATTTGTTCTAGGCAGAACTTAGTTTTTCCTTTCCCATCAATATATATGGGATAAATATAAATAAATATATATTTTTTGGTTGAGTTTATATAGAAAGTTGTTTGTAAATGATTTCTGAGTTTTGGATCTAGGAATATATTTGTGTTTCCCTCTCTGGTCAGCAAGGTATCATTTATGTCATTTGAATAGAATACAGTGCTAGGTTCTACAAAGAGATGTGATATGCTTACAGTCCAAGAAAATTACAAAGTCCTGAACTTTGCTGATTGGGCATAGGGGAAATATAGACACACATTGTAAATGTTTGAGAAACTTTTATAACTCTGAAGTTTTTAAATTCAAGATTTTTTCTTTTATTTTTATAATGCTTATTTTTTCATATTAAAAATGATATATGCTCATTAAAGAAAATTTGGGAAATACAGAAAAGTATGGGAGATAAAATACACATGATTTAACCAACATTTGTTCATTTAACAAATATTAATTGGGCAACTGCTTTGTGGCAGGAGCTGTTCAGACGTTGCAGGCTCTAACTGTGTAAGGTCTCAGTAAAAAACATGCTGAAAGAAAGGTAGCATAATTTACAGAATTTTTCCTTGAAAGTCAGATTTTTCAGTTTTAATTTTTAACTGTAATAAATATACTTTAACAGATAGTCTGGGTATTGTGAGTTGTATTTACAATAATTTTATTAAGATAAATTCCCAAAAGTGAAATAACCAAAGGGTCTGAATATTGCATGACTCTTGAGTTAAAGTGCCAAACTGCTTTCATGAAGAGTTATACTATTGAAACCTGACATCAGTAATGGCTATAAAGGCACTTAACACCATATCCTCACCAGCATTAACTGTATTTTTTCTTTTATCTCTGCTTATTATATAGGTGAAAATTGTATTTAATTATTGAGTGCTTTTCATTGGTTCTTTTACCTAGTATCATGTACTTTGTCTTTTATGCTGTGAAATATTACAGTATTTAGTTTTTTGATCCACGATACAACTAACTTGGCTTCTATCAAGAGGTGAATAACTTATTTTGAAGCAATACTTATAGCTAGTATATTATGATTTTTAAATCCTAGGGAAGAGCCAAAAGCTTTACCATACTTATTAAAGAAACATATGAACTTTCAAATGGCTCAAGTGGTTGTTATAGAACCTAATGCTTGTTTCTCAAGTATTCAACATGTTTGTTTCTCTTAAAGTTTTGAGTGTCAGAATTTATTCATTTTGAAGATCGTAACAGCACACTACTAACTTAAGCTTCTTTGCTTTAGGTTGCCCTTGTTTTCCCTGGACCTAAGTCTGTCTCAGTAAAAGATATTTCTTTTCATCTGCAAAAAAGGATTCAAAATAATGTTAAAGGCAAAAATGATGACCCTGAAAAGCCATTTATTAAACGCAAGAAAACTGAAGAACAGGATTTGAATGACAGCAACTGCCAAGACACAACACTGAAAAAAATTATATTTATAGATAGCACCTGGAACCAAACAAACAAAATACTCACTGATGAGAGACTTCAAGGTAAAAAAATAAAATTTTTGTGGATTGTTCCTTCCCCCAACTTTCATTTCAAATACTTCAAACATGCAGATATATTGGAAGAATTGCATCAAATACCCATACATTTTGCCACATTTGTTCTATTTCTCTGTTATATGTATACTTAGATATTATATACATTTTTGGTTGAAACACTTGAAAGTAAGTGGCAGGCTTTGCAATACTTCACCCTTAAATATCTAACTGTACATCTTTTAAGAATAATTGCATAATCGAATTGCCATTATCACTCTGGGAAAATTAACAGAAGTTCTAATATCTAATACAGTCCATATTTACATTTCCCTAATTGATCCAAAAATACTTTTGTAGCTTTTTTCTTCTGATTCAGCATGTAAACTCACATTCTATGTAGTTATTATACCCTTCAGTCTCTTAATGTAGAGCAGTCCCCTGTTTTTGTTTTCTGTGACTTAGACTTGTGGAAGAGGGCAGGTCAGTTGTCTGAATGCTTCATCATGATTTGATTCCATTTAGTGTTTCTGTAAGGATACTTAGAGATTAGGATCAATCTAGGGTTGTCCATGACAATTCCAGTTTACACCTATTGTTTTGGTATGATTTTTAATAGCATTCCCTTTCACTCTTAGAAATGTAGCTGTTTAGCTGATAAATTATATGATTACCCTATTCATAGGTAAAGTTGTATACTTACTGCATCAAATCAGGAGGCATATAGTGTAAGTTTCATTACTGATAATAACTTTAATTATTTGATTAAAGTGGTGATTGCCAGATCTCTCTATTATAAAAGTTCGTTTCTTCTTTGAAACTAGTAGTAATCTTTGGGGTGATGCTTTGAGACTATGAACTATCTGTTTCCCAGCTGCTTTTCACTGAGTGGTTTTAGTATTTATTGATGATTTGCCTAAATCAGCAAATACATTGAGGATTGCAAAATGATGACATTTTAATGTATTATTTCTTTTATATTTGTTAGCTGGCATTCTTATGTAAAGAGCTCTTCTCCCCTCTCCCCCGCCCTTTTTCTTTTCTCCTGCCCCTTTTTGAGGTCACTATGGGTTTATGGATTTCCTTTTAGTTCATCATATGTAATATGTTGTGATTGTATTCTTTTTGATGTCCAAATTGTCTCAAATTTTGCCAATGGGAGCCCTTCAAGTCCTCTGTGGCATGGCCTCATTAGTCTTTCTGGTACAACAGGATGTCCCAAGTTCACTTGTACTTTTTTCCTGCCCCAGACATAGAACCAACAATTATGCAAAGGAGCTGTGGTTCTTTTTAGTGGGGAGGGATATTAGAAACCAAGATCTGGTAAATTTATTACAACTTGGATGTCATTGCTTCAGTGGATAGAGCCAAGGAAAATAGATATATATATATCATGAGTTCACATGGATAGTTCCAATTCTAAGATTTAACATTACAGGGATTTTCTTTTGTTTTATCTTTGTACTCTCTTAGAGTGAAAAGTTCAGTTCCTAATAAAATGGTTTAAAAGAGTTGCTTTGCTTGCCCCAGTAGCACAACTAGTAATATGAAGAACAGAAACTCATGTTACCTCTCTTGTTTACTTGCACTTTACTCAGTTCTTCAGGCTTTTCCAGTAGTTTCTCTAAAAACATTAGATATATTTCTAGCTCTTGGTGGCCTTATATGTGTACTATGTTTGATTAGAAGGCAAGAGAACTACCTGGTTGGTTTTAGGCGGTTGCCAAAATAGAGCTTTTCTCAGGCTATTGTTAAAAATGCACTTCACCTAGAAAAAAAAGTTCATGACACTTTTTGGAGTTTAACTTGTGGTAAGTCATCCCAAACTAAAGTTAGTGACAATACTAGATTTAGTTTAATTTACGTAGTTCATACCTCTGAGGTCAACATACCTGTTAGTAAGATTGTCATTCTAGTCGTGTTTATGTTTGTGTGTTTGTATGTGAGAAAGATAGGCAGAAAGAGACAAAGTGTGTGTGTGTGTGTGTGTGTGTGTGTGTATGTGTATGTGTGTGAGAGAGAGACAAGTCGGGGAGGAGGAATGTGGGAGGGAGGGAGAGAAACTATAGAGCATAAAACCTGGAAGAACCTTTTGCTGATGTTTAATAGAGAGATGGAACCCTAAGGCCCTGCTCTTTGGAGTACTACCTGCCAATATTACCCTGGATGGTTACAGCACCAACTTATTCCTCAGTTTGAAGATTTTTTTGAGCCACTCTCTTTATAATTACCATATATGGTAATTGAAAGGATCAAATGAAAGAACATGAGTGAGAACAGTAGAAAAAACTATAAAAGGAATTATTGAGGCACAATTCAAAATCTGTTTTCAGAGTGTTCATATTTGAGCTTAAGGCTTAAAATCAGATTTGGAAAAATTTCTGTTATTCCTTCCCAGATCACATAGTAAGTATCATATATTTCAATTCTGTGCTACATGAAAATTTTTAAAAGGGATTTCTGAATTCCTTCAAAATCATGAAATAAACAAATTCAGTATTCTGTGCATGTCCTACTTCAACCCCTACCCCTTCTGGCTCCTTATTGCACCATAGGGAATATTTGGGGCTCTGCACATATTTATAGCCTCTGTATATGTGAAATACCAGTTTCCAGATAAACCAAGTTATTTCCTCAAGAAATAACCCATGTTTGCTATAAATTATTGCCTTTAGTTTTTAAAACATTTTATCATTTGATGGGATTAAGCTAAACAAACCAGCTCTAAACCTCAGATAAAACCCTCAAATGTAATGTATTGGAAACTGTGTTTCTGTTATCTTATGAATGCTGAGGTTAAGAATCCCCTTAACAATGTGAAAACATACTGTTTCGCCACATTTTACAGAGAAGTAGCTCTGAATGTTTTACTGCTGTTGAAATAAAACATTTGAAGATTGACTGTGTAATTAATCATAAAAAGTGAAGAGTGACATAACATTCTTAAAGATTGACTATAGGAAGCCTTGGGAGGACATGGTAGGGAAGGGTGGTCTCTTTTTGTTGGGGAGGCAGTCCAAATGATAAAAATGGCATTATATTGTAATTTATTTTAACAATTAGCCAGCTCTCTCCCTTCATTTTGACTACATTGATAAAATGTTTAAAGTGACTGCTTTTTTCAGATTAAAGGTATTGCCTAAACTGTACTCAGTGTATCTGTGAGTGCAGTATCATATACTGCCTCATTCAGTCCTCCCAGCAACAGTATGAGAATGGCTTAAGATTTTTATTCTCATTCGTCAGTTGAAGAAATTCAGGCAATAATTTTGAAGAGAAAACCATTTATAATTGTCTGCTTTAAAGTTCTGCTAAAAAAATTTGCTGAATTCATCATAAAGTTATTGATTGCCAGAAACGCTAGCAAAAGAATTTTTTTAATGTATGCGTTGAACTTTTAAAAATAAATCCTATGCCTGTGTATTTCCGGGTGTTTTAAAAGGTTCTGTACACTTGCAAGCAAATCTTTAAAGCAGGATGGATTAGTGGTAATAATCACTGAGTCTTGATTTTTATTTTTAACATTTTAGAACATATTAGGTGTTTTAGAAACTGGCACCATTTAACAGTTACTCTTTGTTTTGTTTTGTTTTGTTTTTAGAAATTGCATGTGCTGTCAAATCCTATGTTAAAATTTTAATTATACTAATTACTTAGAACATTTTCAAACGTCTCACTTTACGTCTTGGATATAATTAACATTAATACAAATAGTTCAAAAGGGTTTGGTTTGGGTTGTTACAACTTTTGTGTATCTTTGAATCAAAATTATTCAAATTGAAATATTTTCAAAATACATAGATAGAATACTTTAAAGCTTTTATGATTTGTCCATTTATTCAGAAATATTTGTGGAACACCCGTTCCTGGACAGGTGGTGTCCTAGACTAGGGGATATGAAGGAGAATAAAGCAATATCTCTACCATCCAGTTGATCACAATGGCTGTTACGGTTGTGTTTCACCATGTGAAATAAAAACCCAGATAGAATCTGAAAAGAAAGAGTGGGTTTACTTTTTACAGGTTCAGGTTCAGAAATGGGTAGTCCAAAGCTGTCGCAAAGACTTCACAATGCCTGTAAGAACTCAGACTCATTCTGTTTTCTTCCTCCATCACTTTCACCCTCATACTTGTAAGATAGCTGCTAGGTCCCGAGACATCCCATATATATTGCTGGCAAGACAAAGGACAAAGGGCAATATGTATATGCCCACTGAGTCTGGCTCTTTCATTAAAAAATAAGTATAATAATAATAGCTTTCTTGGAATTTCCACCTAGGAGATTGCAGTTTTCCTTTCTTTGGCCGGAATGGTTCCCCTGACCACTCTGGCTACAAATAAAGCTGGGAAGTTGTTTTTAGCTGGACACGTGCCACACTGAACAGTATTGAGATTGTTAGTATTGAGAAAAGGGGAAAATGAATATTGAGAAGACAGTGGACATTGTCTGCCATGTAATCTGTTGTGGGAGGCAGGCGGGTAAGCAGGTAAGAAAATTCAGTAAGTTTTGGATACAGTGGTAGCATTGAGGAGATACAACCCTGCTCTACCCAGAGTCCCTGGATATATTAACTGTTTCTGTTGAAGTCTTGTTGGATAAAGGGCTAAGGGCTGGGCATTTCAGACAAAGGGAATGATACATACACAAAAATACAAAAACATCATTTTGCATTCAAGAGACTGAAAAAATTGAATATGGTGTAGAATGCGTACATACATGAGAGTGGTAGAAGAAGCAACTGAAGAAATACAAATTATGAATGCCCTTGAATATTATGCCTGAGAATTTGGTCTTTTTTTCCACAGGTGCTGTGGCAGTATGAGAGAATTTAATGCCAGACATTGACATGATTAGATTTATGTTGTAAGCCTAATGGAAAGAATAGGGCCAGGACCTGACTTCTAGCTCCAGTTCTGCCATAAATAGGCAAAGGTGTTTTTCATATTACTTTTTAAACTAAATTATGATACATGTGAAAGAATATATATAATATAATGTTATAGCACATAGTGAGATAATAAATAAGAAGCCAAGCACCAGAATTGTGTTGGTAACTTTTATCTACCAATGTTCTCGCCTCTGCCACTCTACTTCTCCCCCCGCAACAGAGTTAACTGTTCTCCTGAATTACGTTTTTATCATTCCTTTGTGTTTTATTAAATACATCTATTTTCATAATCTTTTTATTACTTAGTTTTCTTGATTTTGACCTGCATGTTGTATTCCTGGGGACCTAAAATCTAAAGTCACCATTTTATTTCTAAGGTTTGTCCATGTTGTTATATGATTAGCTATAGTTTATTCATTTTCACTGCTGTATATTATCTGACTGTATGAATATACTACAATTTATCCAGTCTCCTGTTTATGAAACACTTGAGTTAACTAGTTTTTGCACTTAAAAATAGTGCACCTACGAACATTCTTATGCAGGTACAAGATTCCTTAAGGAAACATACCTAGACGTGGACTTGTTGGAGAATACTCACTTCTACAAGATAATGCCAATTGTCTTTCCAAAGTATGGGTATATAAACTTACACACCCGTCATTAATGTGTAAGAGTC
Source organism: Zalophus californianus (assembly GCF_009762305.2). Taxonomy (NCBI): domain Eukaryota; kingdom Metazoa; phylum Chordata; class Mammalia; order Carnivora; family Otariidae; genus Zalophus; species Zalophus californianus. Next base: position 90,962,380 of record NC_045600.1, read on the forward strand.
CCCATTGATCCGTGATGTCCCCATTGACTCCTACCTTGGTATTGTCAAATGTTTGATTTTTGCCAATATAGTGGATATAAAGTGGGGTCTAATTGTGATCATAATTTGCCTTACCTTAATTAATAATTGGATTGAGCATCATTTTCTTCACTTATTTGGTCACATATGTCCTATTCTGTGAAATACCTATGTGCATTTTTCTAGTGTTTTTTTAATTGATTTTTGTAGGAATTCTTTATATCTACTAGAATATAGATGGTAATGTTTTGAAATATCTTCTTGCAGTTAATGACTCATCTTTTAAATTTCTTTATTGTATCTTTTGAGGAACAGAAGTTCTTCATGTGGAATTTATCATTCTTTCATGTTGAACACTTTTTGTGTCTTGTTTAAATCCTCCCTACCCTAAGATAATATGTTTTTAAAAATTTGTTTATAGATTTTAAAAGTATTTTAAAGTCAGTTGTGTTTCCTCCTTTTCAGTTATTATACATCTAATTAATTTATTGTTTTTATTACTATGTCAGCTAAGACCTCCAGTACATTGAGCAGAAGCCCTGTAGAGGTCATCCTTGTGTTTCAATCTGAGAATCTCTGTCTTTTTTACATGGCAGGTTTCATTTATTCACATTTGCTATGAGTATTGATATTTTTGGAAATATTTCTACCATCTAAAATTTTATTTCTGTTTGTCCTGTTTTTTTACTTTTTTTTCTTGACTTTTCTTTGATCGAGCTTTTATTTTTTCTTATTTCATTTTTTAATATTCCTATTTTGGTGCTGTTAGAAAACTGGACTGTGCACTTGGACTTAGAAGAATTGAAAGTCAGTATTTTTACCTCTCCTTTGAACACTCTTAAGTATTTACTATACTTAAGTTTGATTCAGCTCCCTCCTAGTTCAACAAGTTACTGTTGTTTTCTTCATTATTTTTGTTCTGTCCTTTATCTTCAGCCCACAAATTAGATATTGTTATTGTTTTTTGTTTCATTCAGGCAGCGTTTATTTGGATTTACATAGATGTTTATTGTTTTCTTTGCTCACTATTCTTTTAACCCAGACTGAAATATATTCCTTAGAAATTCCTTTTATTTGGTTTCCTGTTGGCATATGTTCAATTTTTGTTTCTCCACTATGTTTTCACTTCTGTTCTTAATATATGGTTCTGCTGGGTACACAATTTTAGGTTGTTAGTTTTTTTTTTTTTTTTAACACTTTGGAGTTGTTATTCCATAGTCTTCAATACTCTACTGTTGCTAATGAAAAGTCTCCTGTCATTCTGATTACCATTCTTTTATATGATCTGCCTCTTCTTAATGGCTATTTTTTTTTAAGATTTTATTTATTTATTTGAGAGAGAGAGAAAGCACAAGCTGGGTAAGGGGCAGAGGGTGAAGCAGACTCCCTGCCGAACAGGGAGCCCAATGTGGGCTTGATCCTGGGACTCCAGGATCATGACCTGAGCCAAAGGCAGATGCTTAATGGACTGAGCCACCCAGGTATCCCTTAATGGCTGCTTTAAAGATCTCTTTATTCCTGCTCTTTTGCAGTTTCACTATGGTGTGATGGATCTAGGCACTAATTTCTTTGTATTTATTCTGCTTGAGATACATTATTTCATGTATCTGTGACTTTGCATTTTTAAAAACAGTCTCTGGAAAAGTCATAGGCATTATCTCTTTATATGCTAACTCTTCTCCATTCTCTTTGTTCTCTTTCCTTGGAAGTCCTATTAGACATTGGATCCTCCTTAGATCTTAAAATCTTAATTTTTTATAGTATTTATTTCTTGTCCCTCTGCTACATTTCTGAAGTAGCTTTTAGGTTAAGGAGAGGTGTGATAGTAGGAGATCATTGATAACTCAGAGGTTCCGAATCTTAGTAAAGAGGCTAATTTTAATACTATCTTCTCCCTTTTATTTATTACTTTAAAATAAATATACTTTTTAAAAAAGTATACCAAAATAAATATAATGTGAGCCTAAGTACTGGCCTAAGGCGCTAAAAGCATTTTGGGTTTGTATGTTAACATCTGAGTTTTAAGAAATGAGAGTACTGTTCTGTGATTTCATGAATAATTTCCTCTTTAAATGCACAGGAGTAAGGCATTCTAGCCGACTGTGTCATTGAGGTCTCACTCAACAAATGTGGCAGAGCTAAGGAAACAACTCTAGGTACTCTGTTCATGAAGATATAGCCAAAAAGTGATAGTCCAGAAATAAACTTTTAACCATATTAAGAGCCATTAACCTGCCTATCTCTTTCCGTGAGTTTTACAATGATGTTTTAAATGTCAGGTCATCAAGGAAATGTAACCCTTCTGAATATTGGTGAATTTAGTCCTGTCCCTGGTTAAAATAAAGACACTGGTGAATAGAAGATAGAAGAGGTGAACATCTTAATTGTTAACTACTTTTAACTCATGGTTGCAAGTTCTAAGATTTATAGATAAGTAACTGTCATATTTAAGATTCTGTTCTGTGTTTTATATTGCTTCTGTATATACCTTAATGCATTTAAGAAAATACTCTATTTGGAATTGGGATTGAAGGAACTCATCTGTACTCCTAAAAGAATCCTTTTTTTTTAATTCTTAAAATAATTAAGAGAAATTATCATTGTGCCAGACTCTGTGGTTAAGAAGAAATATTGATACTTTTTTTTATTTGTTTTTGACAGGATTGTTACAAGTTGAGTTGAAAACAAGAAAAACTTGCTTTTGGCGCCATCAAAAAGGAAAGCCGGATACCTTCCTTTCCACAATTGAAGCCATTTACTATTTTCTGGTAGACTACCATACTGATATATTAAAAGAGAAATACCAAGGACAATATGACAATCTCTTATTTTTCTACTCTTTTATGTACCAGTTGATAAAGAATGCCAAATGCTCTGGAGACAAGGAAACAAGAAAACTTATCCATTAGTTTTTAAAGAAGCTACTTATGTCATTTTATTTTGCTAAAAATCAATAAACCTATAATTGTGCTTTGTTTATTCTTAGGAAATATTAATGTATAGTGTCTGTAAGACCACTTGAAAAAATAAGATTTCATTCATTTATCTCATTTTTTTAAAGGGAATTATTTCTAAAGGAATTTTCAGAGACAGCGTTGACTGAAAAACTCATTTCAGAAGCTATTTGCTTAAGTTTGGCATATCTAAATTTTATTACTGTATTTTAATATATTTATATCTATGTAATTAGATATAATTAGATATTTGTTTAGGGATCTTCATATTTTTGCTTCTGTACCCACTACCGCATTTGGAGGTAGGAGGGGTCAGAATCTCCTTGCTGAAAATGAAGTCATAAATAATTCGCTGGAGATTTGTGGCAAACACGGGCAGAACTGGAATTGTGGCTTCAGTCCCTAGGGCTATTTTAAGTCCATACTGCCTGTGATGGACATCTGTTGCTTTTTACATTTGCCTGACATCTTTTTTTAGGGAGAAATTGCTGGCAGTCATGTGGACATGTGACCGTTTAGCAAGCAAAATGCCCAGTGATTGATCCAAGGATGAGCACATGACCCAGCATCCTTTTTGTTAAGTAATATGAATGCTGTAGGAGATAAGGTTTACTTTACAAAAAGCAATATGATGCAGCAGTTAAAAGCACAGACTCTAGAGCTAACTACCTGAATGTAAATCTCAGCTTATCCTTTTCCATTTACCAGTCATGTGTCAGTTTCTTCATTTCTAGAGAGATGTTAGTACAGTAGCTCCCTTACAGAATTATTATGAGGATTAACTGAGTTAATGTATCTAAGGAACTTTCAACAGCACCTGGCATATACTAGGTGCTGTATATGTGTTTACTCTTTTGATGATTTTATCTGAAGTTGCAGACTAACCATGCTATAACCTGAGAGCTGCTGGTGGCATCTGTGCTGCAGATGGTAGGAACTTGCCTTAGAATGAAGCCAGTAAAGGAAAGCAGAGAGGAGAGCTAAGACTTGAGTCCTGAGGACATGATCTAATCACCTAATCTAGCTGCTTAAGAATGGAGCCATACTGTGCCGGATAGCTTCTGTTTGGATTCACCTTTTTCCATTCTGCTCTCTGCTCTATGAGGTGGGTCCCCTTCCCCTCTGGATTTTGGTTAGGTTCAACAGATGAAAGCATTTGTAAGAGATTGGAGGTTGAAGGAAAATTAAATTGTATTATTTATTTCCCGCGCTCCTTTCCTGCCAGGTCACCATGGATTGGCTGTGTACCTCTACTGGAGACCATTCTATCAGGCATTGCTTTCCAGGCAGTTATCCCGGTTACCCTCTCTCATTTCAGGTCCCTGCTCCATCCCTTTACAGGAGGGAAGAGCCCCCCAGGTGTAACTAGCCCCAGAGTAGTTCATTACTCCTTGTTGGCTTCCCTACACCCTGCCTATACCTTTGTGAATAGTCATTTTATTATATTCTTCTCCAATGTCCCTCTGTTTCTTTCTGGGACCCTGCTTGATAAATGCAATCTAGCAGTAATGATACATTTACCTAAGTATATTCAGGGTAACACATAACATGTTTTATGAAAAAATGAGTCACTGGTGAAATTTATTTGCTGCACATCATATTCGCCTCTTAGAGATTCAAACGGTACAGCTTAAAAGTGCTGGAAAGTCTTGAAATAAACATTTTGAACTTTAAGTTAGTATTTCTTAAACTTATTTGAGTAAGTAATGCCTACTCACATTTTGTGGATATAGGATAATTGGAACATTACAGTTTAGAGCAATCCCTGATTATATAGGCCCCTGAGATCTAAAGAGATTAAGTAACTTGCTCATGGGTCACACAACTAGTTAGTGGTAGGATCTGGTCTAGCATCTGTGACTTCTGATTTGGTTCAGTGAAGTGACCATTTTATTATGCTATTTCATAAACAGTAATGGGGATTATATAAGGTTTGAACATTATTAGTCCCATAGTCTTAGCCAAATCAACTGGCTTGCCTATTTAGCATTTATTTTACAAGAATGGAATTAAAATGGATTTCTTCATAAGGTTTAGAACTTGGCCTTGGGAACAGAGGAAGCCCCAAATTGATTTAAGCAGGGCCAAAGTTGGATTTCTCTGGGCTGAATTTGGACTTCCCTGAGCCAAAACCTATTGCCATTTAACTGGCTCTACAAACCAACTAAACATAACAGGTAAGAGGGAGGGGTTTGCCCCCATCTCACAGCTGGCATAAAAACGACCCACAGACTTCGTAAGAGCCTAATTTATAACTAAGGCCAGATAAAATCTCAAGTTTTTCCAAAGAAAATAATAATAATATCTTTTAGAACAATGAATTGTTTTTCTTTGGTATGATAGACTGTAAAAATGTCCCTAATTCTTTACTTTTCCCTATATTCATGGTCCTTTTTCATTCTCCTTTGAAGTACCTTTTCATTGATTCTGGACCATATTTATTTTCAAAGATCTAGTGAATTTTTACTTAATCTTGTGCTTCTGCTTTTGCCACAAGCACATACATGCTTGGGTTAGCCTGCTGGAGGGTTAGACATGCATGGAGCAGAGCCAAGTTATTGGTTACTCTAGCTGAATCCTGTCTAGATTAGCTGACAGCCAGTCAACCCCCAGATAATGTGAATGATCTCTTCTGGGATCAGCAGAACCACCCGACACCTTTCTGATTCCAGACATGTAAGCAAGGGATGTCCATTGTGCCACTGAAGTTTTATAGCTGTTTATTATACAGCGTTATTGTGCCAGTAGATAACCTCGTCTTTAGATTAAGTATCTGACACATCTTCCTCAAGTGCCTTCTCAGATTCTGGGCCTCACTGTTCCCCAGGCCGCTAACCACTCACTTTGCCATAGCTACCACCCTGCATAGATAGTGACAGTGATTCCTCTGCCTGAGGTCAACTAGCCACATGCTCAGAATCCCAGACCTATCCCAACACTTCTGCTCTCTAGGAAGCATCATGCCACAAAGTTTCCCCACTGACTGTCAGTAGGGCTAGGTGATGTATGTGAAGAGCAGTGAAGTTAACTGTTTGGAAAACTTGGATCAATCAACTAGAAGAAGCTGTCAGATCAATTTCTTTCTTTTTTTCTGATAGACTGCTTTGAGGCACAGTTTTTCACTCTCCTGCCCAGAAATATACCATGTAGCTAAGCAAGTGTACTTGCCAAGTGAGTGGCAGTCTCATCATGGCTTTTGATGAAACAGAAACCAAGTGCTATGCAGTAACTTATCAATTTGCATTTGCTTTTCATCCTTGCTAGCCTTTCTTTCTTCCTCACTTTCACCAGCATGGATTGCCCTTTCTGATAAAGTAATATATTCAATTTTTGCCTTAGGCTCTCTTTGTAGGGCAGCCATATGTGTTAGTCAGGATTTGGTGAGGAAAGCGGATTCATTACAAGTATTTATTACATGAATAAAGAGGTTTAATATGAGGCCTATGAGTAAAGATCTGGAAGACTGTAGCAGAAAAGGATTGGAGGAACTGTCACTAGTTCAGCCTGAGATGTTCCAAGTGTTCATGACTTAGTTTGTAGACCTGTATATCTCCAGCATATCATTCTTTTTACTTTTAATCAGTTAATCCCTTAATCTTTGAGGTAGCTCTTTAGTTCAAGGGAAAGGCATCCCTTTCATCCCTTCAGAGGCCGTAAAAGAAGGAGTATATTGTTATACTCTTTATTGGGTCTTTTTTTTGAGTCTATGGTAATGGCAATATTCTGGATTTTGTCTTTGTCCTAAAGCTACGTTTAACTATCACACATTTAATTTGGTGAAAGACATTTCATTTTCCAACCCTGCCCACCTAGGCTCTGTATTCCATTTCAATTCTATTTGCTTGCCTACCTCCTTATTTTTGAGCTTGTTTCTTTCTTAGAGTAAGTACTTTATCAATTACAGCTAATAGCAGCCAGCTTATTTTTTCAAAATTCTGCCTTAAAAGCTCACCCAATGCCATGCGTGCATTAGGTACATTTTCTGTCTTCCATGTTACTGCAGGCAATAATTTTACCAGAATTTTTTTCTTCAAATACTAACAATTAAAATACTCTCTTAAAGTTTGGCTAAAGCACTTAATGAGAGTTTAATGAAGACCACCAGCCAAAAAATCAACACCCATAAATGAAAGCCCGGTATCACTAAACACTTGGTAAAATGAAAGCCTCCAAATAAAAAAAGTGGGGGGAGCGATTAACAAGGAGGGGGAAAATCCAAAGGAACTAGACAAGCTGATAACAAAAAAAAAAAATCCACTAAATATCTTTATTTTTTTTATTTTATTATGTTATGTTAATCACCATACATTACATCATTAGTTTTTTTCCTTTAAATTTTTTATTGTTATGTTAATCACCACACATTACATCATTAGTTTTTGATGTAGTGTTCCATGATTTATTGTTCGCGTGTAACACCCAGTGCTCCATTCAGTACGCGCCCTCTTTAATACCCATCACCAGGTTAACCCATCCCCCCACCCCCTTCCCCTCTAGAACCCTCAGTTTGACGAACCATGAGAGACTATGGACTCTGAGAAACACTAAATATCTTTAAAAGAAAGAGATTATATTGTATAGCTGTGTGATAGTATAACAATAAACAAAAAAAGAGATCCTGTAAATTGAAAAATATGATTGCTGAAATAAAAATTCAGTATCAGAGCTGGAAGATAAAATATGGCATAAGAGTAGAAAATTGTAAGTCCCAATAAAGTTTAACCTTAGTTGAAAGTTGTACTTGAAACCATAAGCTACATGTTAACATTGTGTTTAAAAAAAGAAAAACCTTGAGGGGAAAGTTACTGACAATAGTGCTAATATTAGTCATTACTCTTTGTTGTAAAAAAGGGAATTACATGTAACTCCCACCGGTGAGCCTCCACTACTAAAGAGGCACTAACAATAAAGAAGACTGAACAATTTGCCCCATTGACTTCATCCTTCCTTCCTTAGCCATTAGCTACCCAGTGTTGGCACAACAAGCCCATGAATGCAGTGTCCACTGTGGAAAGGATGAAAACTGACCCTGGGTTCAACAGCATGAATTTCCTCTGATCAAGGCTGATTTAGGTCCTATTGCTGCTAAATAGCTGAACCTACCAGCAATGGAGAGCAAGACTGAGTTTCCAATGAGAAACCAGTTCCTCGTCACAACTAGACACGTATTACAGGTATGGGTTTGCTTTTTCAGCCCACAGCATCTCCGCCGGTACCACCATCTGAATGCTTATATAATGTTAAATTCACTAGCATGGGATTCCACATAATATCAGGGAAGTACAAGAGTGGACCCATATCCACAGGATCCGCTGATGATATCACATACCTCACTACCCAGAAACTGCGAGACTGACAGCATTGGAACAACCAGCTAAAGGTAGAGCTGAACACCAGTTCCAAAACAATACTCTGCAAGGATGCCATACTCAAAAATGTATTATAGGTATTGGATCAAAATTTTTATATGGCACTATGCCCCAATACAAAAAATATGGGTATAGGAACCAAGGGGTGGAAATAGAAGTGCCCCCCACCACATTACCTCTAATGAAGCTTGGGGTACTTTGTGCTCCCTATCTTCACAGTTCTGAAGTCTGCATAGTGAGAGGTCTTGGTCCCTAAAGGGACACACTTTTGTCAAGAAATATAGCAAAAATGATATTGAAATACAAGCTTCAGATGCTTCCTTGGTACTCTGGGCTCCTTGTATCCAGAGACCAGCAGGCAAGAAAAGGAGTCACCATCTTGCCAAGGATAATCGACTGATCATCAGGAGGAGGCAGAGATCCTGTTACACAATCAGGGCAGGAGGAATAAATGTGGGGTGCACATGATACACTTACCAAATTGTGACTCTAATGAATAGGTATAGCAACCCCACCCTGAAAATGCATGAGGACAGAAATTCAGGCCTCTCCGTGAATGGGGGTTGAGTTACAACACCAGTGAAGCCATTGAGGGCAGCATAAGTAATAGTGGACACTAAGGGAAATCTAGAATGAATAGTGGAGGGGGGAGATGAATACTGATTGAATTCTCCAGCCTGACCGCGGCAGGGGGAATTGTAGTTTGTACCACCAGCCTCCATCTTTCCCTCAGGAAAAGTGGCCCCTTCAATCCTGTCGGAGCAACTCCCTAAACATATATGGAGAAATAGACCTACGTGGAGCAAAGGGTGGATTGTGGTAAGCAAAGAGACATGCTGCCCAGATTCACCTTCAGGAAAGATTCAACAGTCACTTGTTGCCTAGCTGCAAGGAAGGAGGTCGACAACCTCCAGCTGTCGGCCTCTTCAGAGTCTGCCTCGACTGCAGAGAGCCAGTCATGCCCTTGCCACATCTGGTGACCGAATGAAGTCAGCTGAATACAGCTGCAGAAGTGATCCCAGCACACATGCAGAGCAAAAAACCTAAGCATTCAAACAGAATTGGGAGAAATAATGAATCATTTAAAAACACTACATGTTAGTGTGCTTTGTTATTTAGTAATAAATACAGAAATTGGTATCTGGAGTGGGGTATTCTAACAAAAAGCTGAAACATGCAGTGTTGGTGTCAGGACAAGGTGGCAGGTGGAGTTTGGAAGAAGGACAAGAATACTGTTAGTTGAGGCAGAAAAGGCAACGTGGCAGGCAGAATAATGCCCCTCCCCAGCAAAGCTAGCCACATCCTAATCCCCAGAACTTATGAATATATTGCCTCCTGTGGTAAGAAGGATTTTGCAGATGTGATTAAGGATCTTGAGATGGGGAGAGGATCCTAGATTATCCCGGTGGGCCCAATATAAGCACAAGGATCCTTAAAGTGGAAAAGGGATACAAAAGAGAAGGTAGTGTGATACAAAATGAGGACTCAGCCCACTGTTGCTGGCTTTGCAGATGGTTGAAGGGAACCACAAGCCAAAGAATGCAGATGGCCTCCAGAAGCTGGAAAAGGCAAGGGAACAGATTCCCTCCTAGAGCTTCCAGAAAGGAATACAGTTCAGCCAACATCTTGATTTTATTCCTGAGAGATCAGTGTTGGACTTCTAACCTACAGAGCTATATAATAATAAATTTGTTTTGCTTAAGCCTGCTAAGTTTGTGGTGATTTGCTACAGAAGCGAGAGAAAGATAAAACCGGTGGTTGGGGGTTATTAGCAAAGGCTTGAAGAAGAGCAAATAAACAGGAGAGGGTGGAAAGGCAGTAAAAAACATGAAATGCTAAAAAATGTAGGACCTGAATTATGCAATGAAGGAATGCTTAGCAATACTTTTGCCTGTCAGAAGATAGAAAATAAACCTTATGAGTTTACAGATCTCTTAAGGAGATTTCCAAGCAGAGTGGTAAAAGTATCAATTAACTTTTTTAAAAGATTTTATTTATTTCTTTTGAGACAGAGAGAGAACAAGAGGGAAAGAGAGCAAGTGGGGGGAGGGGCAGAGGCAAAGAGAGAGAGAAAAATCTCAACCAGACTCCATGCTGAGTGCAGAGCCCGACTTGGGTCTCGATCTCACAACCCTGAGATCATGACCTGAGCTGAAATCAAGAGTTGGTCGTTTAACTGGCTAAGCCACCCAGGTTCCCCATCAATTAACTTTTTATAACTATTGATGGTAATGTACAAGAAGAGAGAAATGAGCCAAAGAAGGAACTGTTCAATTTTAAAGAAGAATTTAGAGGAAACATTTCCAACCCAGCACTTGTCATTTCTTACGAAAAAGGAAGCATGTATAACTGAATGGTAGAGAAGACTGAAGGGAGGGTCTAAGAAGCAAGGCAAGTGATGGATTAGAAAATCACTACCAGAGGGATGAATTGAACTACAATCAAGGAGCATCCCTTGCCCTTAGTATGGGTGCTCTGACAATTTTAGCTCTTGTTTTCCTGCCCCTTGCCTTTTGACTGGGAGTGTCCGTGTGGTTTTTCTATCCTAGAAAACCTGGACTGAGAGGCCACTCCCAAACAGCTACACCTAAGGAACAATATCCTGAGAACTGTTATCCTGATTTAGACAATAAGATACTGAATTTAAACTTATGTCATAATGGGATGATATTTTTAGGGCCCACGGTGAGTATATTTTTGCATATGGGTTAGGCAAGAATTGTGGCCAGAGAGTGGACTGTAAAAGAGAGTCTTCAAGATGGCCCCCAAACAATTCCTCACTTCCTCTACAAGCATACCATTCCTTCCTACAAGGGGTGAAGTCCATTTTCCTTCCTCTTCAATCTGGGCCGGTCTTGTAACTTACTTTGACCAATAAAATGTGGTGAAAGTAAGGCCTGACTGTTTTTGCTTTCATGCTCTTGGTTTCCTGAGTCATCATGTTAGAATTCCAGGCTATCCTGATGGAGAGAGGGACCATTCGGAGAGTCCCTAGAGCTACCACAGGGAAAGAAAGGCCACATAGGGAAGAACTGAGATACCCATCAGTAGCATCAAGGTCCTAGACAAGGGAGAGGTCTTCTTGAACCTCCTAGCTCAGCTTAGCTACCATCTCAATGAACCCACATGAGTGATTCCAGCTGCCACCATTTTAGAGCAGAAGAGCCACGAGTCAATCCACAGAAACATAGGAAATTTAAAAATCATTGTCTCAGCCATTATGTTTGGGGATGGTTTGTTACATAGCAATAGATAATTGATGCAGCAATCTTTTTGTTTGTAGAGGAGGGGTTAGACAAAAAGACTTAGGAAGAAAAGACCTGTAGAGAGCTGGGGATTAGAGATCGCTTTTCATTTTCAACATGCCTCTGTCTTCTTTAGTTGGCTGGTGGTATCTTCATCAATACAATTTTCTTAAAAATTTTGTGAGCCTTCTATAGCAAATTAGTCTACTCCATTAGACAAAAGTCACTTCTGTAAATCTCTTTTAGACAGGCCCCTTCTACCATGGGCTGAGATTCAGGGTGCTATAGAAAATGCTCATAGTGTTCTGTAGCCCATAGGGCATATGAGGCATTGCTTGGCATCATTCTAAAATCTTAAAGGGTCTGATAGCCTCTGATTTATCATAACCCTGAGACCATGTTTTATTTTTTAATTTTGGCACCTTGGGCTTTTTATCTTTGCCCTGAGACTATTTATAACATTGAAAAGATTTTTGTGGCTGGTCAAGTTGGGAATAAAACTGGTAGAGAACACTTCAGAGACTGTTCTGGATGCGCTCTAAGTTTATAGGAGGATATGATGTCTACATTTTTTACTTTCCTCTCTAGACTCATCATAAAGAACTTTGGAAGTAGTACTTTTGAAAATGAATAGAAGTTAAACTTAGAGGTAATATCTATTTTGTTATTAAGTGCATTATAAACATTCATGATAATGAAATATGGTATACTCATACGCATCCATGAATGTTTAATAAACAACTGTTCATTTCTGAAGCAGAAAGGAACATGAGTGTAAGTTCTGGTGAAAATTTTAAAGTGAAAGTGAATCATTTATTAGCATAAGAAATATTTTATGTTTGATTGTCCTATATGGAAAGTGTTGATTGCATCTAGTTTTCTGCCAGGCAATTCAAATACCTACAAAACAAAATTTATCTTATTTATTCCCAAACATTAATAACTTAATGTTTACAACCTTATTATTGAGGGCAATGGTTTCTTTTAACAAATATATATCCTTGGCAATGCTGCAGATAGAATTAAATTACTGAATCAAATTTTCTAATTTGATGACTCCTTTTCTTTTTTAACTGATTATACATTTTAGAATTTTATAACTACCCTGAATCTGAGAAATAAATTGTTTTGTTACCTTCAGAGTTTTAAGAGTCTAAGTATAATGGATTGTAAGTATAATGGAATAGAAGCAATTCTAGATTTCTTCTATTCTCAGAGAAGATTACCTAATTTTCTTTTTATCACTTATTTTAGGCGATTTTTTTTGCCACAGTGATAGATTATTAAACATTTGCTATTGTAACCTTTTTTTCTCCTCCACTTTCTCAAGTAAATATTTCATGAACACTTTAGGAAACCTTAGAGAAACCTTAACACATAATAAGTTCTGATTTTAAAGCACTGTCCAGAAGAAAGGAAGAAAGGAGAAAAAATACACTGACTGAACCAAGTAGCCTAATATTTTATAATCTTAAGGGGGAAAAATCCTTTTTTTCTTTCCAAGACATATTTCCCTGAAAAACATGTTTTTTGTATTTAAAAAATAGAAGCCTTTGTTACTTTTGGAACATACTTTTGTAAAGTTAAAAATGTTTTCCAAATTTAAGTCTGGACACCTCAATTTATTTTAACAATGGGAGTTAAGATGTTATTCCAGAAGTAAATTGATTTTACTTCTCAGATGAAATCAATGTACAGAGATATTTAAAGCTGGAACATGGTATCTCTAGAAATCCAAGCTCTCCTGCTGGAGAGGTGGCAGATCCTTGGAGGCACTATGTGAAAGAAAGGCTACATAGGGAATAACTGAAGTACCCCCATCAATAGCACCAAAAGTCCAGACAAATTAGAGAGACCTTCTTGAACTTTCTAGCTCAACTTAGCCACCAGCTGAATACAGCCACAACAACAAACCCAGTTAGCATCCCTGGAAGCAGCTATAGAAAATATTTAAACTGGGTACCACATAATCTTTATAGTAAGCAACCAGGTAGTTGATTGAATAGTTTTCATTGTCTAGTCAGTGATTCTGTTGTAATATGAAAGTAGCCATACTTGACAGCTTCTACTATATATGAGAAAACTGGAGCAGTGCCTGGGTGGCTCTGTTGGTTGAACATCCGACTCTTGATCTCAGCTCAGGTCTTGGTCTCCGGGTGGTGAGTTCAAGCCCCGTGTTGGGCTCCACACTGGGTATGGAGCCTACATTAAAAAAAAAAAAAAAAGAAAGAAAGAAAAAAGAAAAGAAAAAGAAAACTGAAGGTTTACCAGTCATTGCTTTTTTCCCCAAGATTGCCAACATTAGGTCTTTAAATATAATGTGCACATTAAAAATCGTGAGTAGCATATTGCTCATTGAAGTTGGTATGCAAATTGCTGAAAATCACCTTTTTATATCCATCTATTAGTAATAATAAGAAATACTTGGTATTTCAAATTTCAGTTTTCTAGCAAGGCATATCATTATAGTATATATATCATTCTATATAAAAGATTTTGATTATGGGTTGGTGAACAATTGATTATAATTAAATAACAATTCAGAGTCTTTTAGGGCCAGTGAATTTTTTTAATTCCAATATAGTTAACATATAGTCCTATATTAGTTGTGTGTGTGTGTGTATATATATATATATCAGGTGTAAAATATAGTAATTCGACAGTTCTATACATCACTCAGTGCTCTTCATGATAATAGAGGCAGTGAATTTGAATCAAGAGCTGCTGTTTTTTCAATCTACCTGTATTAAGATCTTCTTTTCAAGGTGCAATGGATTGAATGTTTCTGCCCCCTTCCCCAAATTCATATGTTGAAATCCTAATTCCCCAGTGTGATGGTATTAGGAAGTGGGGCCTCCGGGAGGTGATTAGTTCATGAAAGTGGAATCCTCATGGATGGAACTAGTACCTTTATAAGAAAAGAAACCAGAGAGATAATCTCTCCTTATATTGGTCAGAACTACACCACACGCTCACTCAAGCTAATCATTGACAAGGGCAGCTCAATCAGTACTTGCCTTTAAACTAGACTGACTTCCTTGAGGTGGTACATATCTGAATGAAGTCACATTTTGTTATATAAACAGAGAGGGAAGGAGGAAGGTTGATTAATATTTTACAAACTTCAGGTTGCAACCTATTAGAAGAAATGAAATCAATTTAGTGAAGTATAATCAACATTTTACAAAATTAAATAAAATGAAATAAAACAAATGATAACTTCATCATACTTAATAGGTGTTAATATGGTTTGTGAAACTTATGTTTCAATTATGTGTGTGTATATTCAGTATAATGTAAGATGAATTTCTTAGCACAGGTCAAAGTAAAAGAGTTTGAAAGCCACTTGAATAGACAGCCAGCTGTGTCTGCTATAGAAAGTCCTCACTGGTCTTCTGAAAATTAGTTAAGGGAATATCTGATCTGATTCTTCCCTACAAGACATGAGGTTTACCAGGCAAAAGAGATCCAAGAGTAAAAATTTTCTACAATACATGGACTATCTAAAATACATAGGCTTATATAATTATTTAAAAACAAACTACACAACAATAATAATAAAAACTGCCATCTAATGAGAAATTATGCACCTGGGATTTTACATGCAATCTCTTAATTTTCTCAGCATCCCAAGATTATGTATTGTTCTCATCTTAAGATGACAAAAAGCAACCAAACAAAGCTCACAGGTTAGTAATTTGGTGAAAGTTACCTAAGCAAATAAGTAAGAGAACTTGGATTTAAATTTAGGTCTTTCTGATTTAAAAAAGCTCAAGTTTATTGACTACATTAATCTACCCCCACCCCCAGTGGTCAAATGCCTCCAAACAATTTATCACCATAACAGCAGTTTTGTTCTATGGAACAATGACAGTGTAAATTTAAAGCCATTCTGAAATTATGCAAACAGAAGCAACCACAGAAAATATTTCATGTTTAATAAAGAAAGGAAGAAAACTCCACAAATTTCTAAGTAATTAAGGCTTTTTTATTGGTTATTTCAATGTGAAGTCATTGATTATTTCCCTTATTTCTAGTTGAAATTTTCCAATCAGTGAAAAAAATGGCATACTATGTTTTATTCAAATCTAGGCATATGGTACAACCATTCTTCTATTGTAGACTGTTGGATGAGTATTTGTGTTGATATAATAAGAAATTTTGTTCCAACTATAATTTTTATACATAAAGTATACATCAGGAGATGAGCTGCTTATATATTTAGAATTTTTAAAGTTCTTATTTCATTTTTTCTGTTATAGATTTAAGGCCCATTTATCTGCTTGAAAAGTTGGATATAGTTTTATTACTAAGTGCTTTAAAGTGAAGCAAATAGTTTTATTACTAAGTGCATTAAAATGAACAATGTTGGGGCACCTGGGTGGCTCAGTTGGTTAAGCATCTGATTCTTGTTTTTGACTCAGGTCATGATCTCAGGATTGTGAGATTGAGCCCTGCACTGGACTCTGCGTTGGGCATGGAGCCTGCTTAAGATTCTATCTCTCCCTCTCCCTCTGCCCCTCCCTCTCTAAAAAATAAATAAATAAAAATAAAATAAAATAAAATAAGCAATGTTTCCCTTTTGGTGCCTCAAAGACCTTAAGACTGCCAAACCTTCCCTGTTTCACCCACTAAAAAAAACATGTACTACATGTACATGTACAAGAACTGTAGCACTATGAATATAATAATGCAAAAAAGTAAAATTAATAATAAGTGACCAATGAATATGTGTTCACTTTACCAAAGATGTAGTACTATCTGACTAGAACTGGGTTTCACATTCTAAAATGAGAGTTGGAATGGATGTATGCTGCTAACGTTTGGGGACCTGATCTTCTGCCGTTATCAGCAATGTTAATCTTGAGAATTCTTCCTCCTCATTTGTGTTGAAAGATTAATAAATTCAGTGTGATTAAGATCACTAAGATTATGCAAGTATAATTTTTAATTTTTCTGTTGCATGTTAATTGACCCAAATGTACAGAGCATATTGCTTATAACAGAGTTATAAGAAGCTAACATTCTACTAGAAGCTTACCTGCCAAGAATACAATGCCCATTTAAATACCACAGCTAAAGGGAATCTATCATTCTTTTTTCTATTTTTTATTGTTATGTTAATCACCATACATTACATCATTAGTTTTTAATGTAGTGTTCCGTGATTCATTGTTTGTGCATAAGACCCAGTGCTCCACGCAGAACGTGCCCTCTTTAATACCCTTCACCAGGCAAACCCATCCCCCAACCCACTCCCCTCTAGAACCCTCAGTTTGTTTTTCAGAGTCCATCATCTCTCATGGTTCATCTCCCCCTCCGATTTCCCCCCCTTCATCCTTCCCCTCCTGCTATCTTCTTTTTTTTTTCTTAACATATATTGCATTATTTGTTTAAGAGGTACGGATCTGTGATTCAACAGTCTTGCACAATTCACAGCGCTCACCATAGCACATACCCTCCCCAGTGTCCATCACCCAGCCACACCATCCCTCCCACCCCCCACCACTCCAACAACCCTCAGTTTGTTTCCTGAGATAAAGAATTCCTCATATCAGTGAGGTCATATGATACATGTCTTTCTCTGATTGACTTATTTGACTCAGCATAACACCCTCCAGTTCCATCCATGTCATTGCAAATGGCAAGATCTCATTCCTTTTGATGGCTGCATAATGGGAATCTTCATTCTTGGTGGCTTATTTAATATGCTTTAAGCCTGTCTGGCTGCTTCTAGTTATCTAACTTACTCTCAGATGCTACTGTCCATGAGTAATTGTTATACTTTTGAGGTATCAGGCCATGTTAACACCACCCAGAAGAACATATTTTGAAATGCAAATTTATTGAAAACCAAAAGTAGAATACATTTGAAATCCAAATTGCACATTTATTTATTCAACAAATATCTATTGAGCATCCTCTATTTGGCAAATATATCCATTCTGTTTGTGACTGTTCTTTAAAATTTTGATTTCCAAATGTTCATTATTAGTATTTAGAGATATGATTTATTTTGTGTATTGACCTTGTATACTGTGAATTTGCTAAACTCAAATATTATGTGAGTTTTATTTTGTTTTGTTTTAGGTTCCTTGGAATTTTCTGCATAGACAACCACATCAACTGTGAAGAGACAGTTTTGTTTCTTCTTTTCCAGTAAGTATGCTTTTTATTTATTTATTTTTTCTTGCACACTTGAGTTGGCCAGGACATCCAGTATAATGTTGGATAGAAGCATGAGAGCAGACATTCTTTCCTTGCTCCCAGTATTAGGGGAAAGCATTTAAACCTTCACCATTAAGCATGTTAGCCTTAAGTCATATGTGCATATGCATGTTTACACATGTTACCCATTATGAAGTTAGGGAAGTTCCCTTCTATTTGTACTTTGTTGAGTTTATATGTAGGTAATGAATGGAATTTGAACTTTGTCAAATGCCTTTTTTTTTAATCTGTGAGTTTTTTCTTCTTTAATCTGTTGAAATGGCAAAATACAATTTTCTAATTATATTTTCTAATGTTGGACTAGCCTTGCATTCCCAGGATAGACTCCACTTAGTTGTAGTGTATTATCCTATTTATCTATTGTTAGATTTGATATATATTTTGATCAACATCTCTGGTGTGTTGAATATATTTGATATATTGCCAGTATTTTGTTGAAGATTTTGCATCTCTATTTGTGGGGTATGTTGCTCCATAGTTTTTTAGTTATGTCTTTCTCTCGTTTTGGGTAACAGAGTAATAATAGCCTCCCAAAATGAACTGCAAAGTGTTCCCTCCTCTTGTGTTTTATGGAGGAGTTTGGGTAAGTTTGTATTTTTTCTTTTAAATGCTTGGTAGAAATGACCAATGGAACTATCTGGGCCTAGAATTTTCCATTTTGGGAAAGTTTATGAGTAAAATTCAATTCCTTTATAGATATAGGAAAATTTAGGTTAACCAGCCTACCTTCCTTCTTTCCTTCCTTCCTTCCTTCCTTCCTTCCTTCCTTCCTTCCTCCCTCTCTGTCTCTTTCTTTTTTTCTGTGAGGTTTGGCAGTTCATCTCTTTAAAGAGTCAGTTCTCCATCTTGTGTCCCTCTTGTGTACACCTAATCTCAGCTGGTCCCCCGAGACCCCCTGAGCACCAACCCTATTGCCCCCATGTGGTCCCATTTCTGCTCCAACAAGATGAAAGAAACTATCATGAACCAGGAGAAACTTGCCAAACTGCAAGCACAAGTGTGTATTGTTGGGAAAGGAACTGCTCACCAAAAGAAGGTGGTTCATAGAACAGCTACAGCAGATGATAAAAACTTCAATTCTCCTTAAAGAAGTTAGGGGTAAGCAATATCTCTGGCATTGAAGATGTGAATATGTTTACGAACTAAGATACAGTGATCCACTTTAACAACTCCAAAGTTCAAGCATCGCTGGCAGCGAACACTTCCACCATTACAGGCCATGCTGAGACAAAGCAGCTGACAGAAATGCTACTCAGTATCTTAAACCAACTTGGTGCAGACAGTCTGACTCGTTTAAGAAGACTGGCTGAAGCTCTGCCCAAACAATCTGTGGATGGAAAAGTACCACTTGCTACTGGAGAGGAGGATGATGATGAAGTTCCAGATCTTGTGGAGAATTTTGATGAAGCTTCCAAGAATGAAGCAAACTGAATTGAGGTAACTTAAGAAGATAAAATTTGAAGAAGTTACTAGGAGCTGCTCTTTTATATTATGACTGCTTTTAAAAATTTTGCTCATGAATCTGAAAAAATCTAGATCTCTAATATTTTTAAGCCCAAGCCCCTTGGACACTGCAGCTCTTTTCAGTTTTTGCTTATACACAATTCATTCTTTGCAGCTAATTAAGCTAAAGAAGCCTGGGAATAAAGTTTGAAACAACATTAATAAAGTTCTTTGCCTAGGGAAAAAAAAGAGTCCAACTCATCTGACTTGTGGAATTTATGGGCATTGAGGTGTTCATAGGATACTCTTATTATACTTTTAATGTCTACAAGGTCTATAGTCTTCTATTTTTTCTTGATTAATCTAGGTGGAGGCTTATCAATTTGTTTGATTTTTTTAAAGAATAAACTTTTTGTTACCTTGATTTCTTCTACTTTTCATTTCAATTTTACTGATTTATACTCATATTTATCATATTTATAACTTACTTCTTTGCTTGCTTTAAGTTTAATTTGCTTTTTTCTAGTATTTTAATATTGAAAATTAGATTATTGGTTTGAGATCCTTTTTATTTTCTAACATAAGCATTTAATGCTATAAATTTTCTTCTAAGCACTACTGTAGTTACATCCTATAAATTTTGATATTTTGTGTCTTCATTTTCAATCAGTTCAAAATAATTTTCAATTTCCTTTGAGATTTCCTCTTTGACCCATGGATTATTTAGAAGTATGCCATTTAATTTTCAAACAATCGGAATTTTCCAGAAAGTTATTTATTTCTAATTTAGTTCTTTTTGATCTGAGAACAAGTCATTTTGTTCAATTATTTTAAATTTGTTATGATTTGCATTATGACCCAGGATATGACATATCATTATGAATTTCCAGGAACACTTGAAAAAAATGTATGTTCTGTTGTTGATGGAGTTTCCTTAAATGTCCAATTGGTTGATGGTATTGTTTAAGTGGTCCATAATCACTGGGAGAAATAGATTGTAGTTGGCTTACTTCATCTTGGCAAGCAGTGGAAATTTAAGTTGGATTTTGAACCCAGATTTTTTTTTGTTAAATTAATATTTTCATTATGCTATAATGAAACATTTAAAACCTTTCTAAGAGCTCCCCAAATCCCTTATGTATTGTGCAACATAATTCTTGATTTTAAACTCATCTTTATACTGTAAGTTTTATTTTTGCTTAGAAGGGAAAAGTCAAAATCTACTTAGGAAATGTACAAGTTTTTCTTGTTTTTGTTTTTGCAAACAGACTTAAAACATTTTATTTCATTGATTGCTCATTGCAAACAGGTTTAACATGTTTCCTAGTATATGCAAATCTTAAAAGCATGCCCTTTTGAGTCTTTTATTTTTTTTAAGTTTTTATTTAAATTCCAGTTAGTTAACATACAGTGCAATATTAGTTTCAGGTATACAATATAGTGATTCAACACTTCCATACAACACCTGATGCTCATCACAAGTGCCCTTCTTAATCCCCATCACCTATTTCACCCATCCCTCTCACTCCCTCTCCCCTCTGGTAACTCTTAGTTTGTTCTCTATAGTTAAGAGTCTGTTTTTTGGATTTCTTCTCTCTCTCTCTTTTTTCCCTTTATTTGTTTTGTTTCTTAAATTCCACATATGAGTGAAACGATATGGTATTTGTCTTTCTCTGACTGACTTATTTCATTTAGCATAATACTCTAGCTCCAACCATGTTGTGCAAAGGGTAAGATTTCATTCTTTTTTGTGGCTGAGTAATATTCCTCATATAAACATACATACATACCCCACATCTTTATCCATTCATCAGTCGATGGACACATGGGCTATTTCCATAATTTGGCTATTGTAGATAATGCATTCACTTCCTTTTGGAAAGTTTACTTTCCCTTAGCTATAGAGGGAAAACTGAGGCATAGTGGAGGAAAGAAATCTATTAAGCTACTGCATCAGGTATTGAAATTGAGCTTTTATTCACTTCTGGCTGCCTACTCTTCCATGCTTTCTTCCATTCATTATGAGTTAGAGAGGCAGGTGAGAACAGTGTTTCTCAATCTTTAAAAAAAATATATAATTTTTTTCACAAATATAAATATCCTATACTCTTTATATTATATTTAAATTTTCTAAATAAAATGAACATTTTAACTTAAAGAAAATTTTCAGGAATTTAGGGTATTTTCCCCCAAATTCCTCATGTTCCCCTCTCCTAAGATTCAAATACATTCCAGGGTGAGACACCTTATGTTGGAAGTACAAATCATTTCTCCCTACCAGGTTCATCAGTACCTGTCCATCTGGGGATCCTTTGGCAGTCTTCTTTTCTTTAAAATCTTGTTCACCCTAAATGGTCATACTGTGGCTCATCTGTATATCCAGAAATAGAGCAGGTTCCACTACAGTTGATAGTCTCCTCCCTTTCCCCTGTAAACCCATGCCTTCCAGAAAAGAGGACACAAAGAAGCCAGCTAGTTTACACAAAAATGTGCAAAGGAATCACCTGTATCACAACCCATGAGGACAGCTAGTAACAGGTTAGAGATGGTTGGCCAAGGGCTGAAGTCCAGCAAACTTTTGAGGGCAGGGTAGGCATTACCAGCAGGTCACTAGTAATGAGAAATTTTCTTCTTTGTGGATTGTTATGGAAGTGAAACCATATTGGCTCTGCTACCAAGTCTGCCATCATTTAAACAGAGCCAACAGAGAGACTACCAGACAAATCTATTCTTTAACAGGTATCTTTCCCAACATACTTGAAATAATGGGAAAAATTAACATGACATATTATTTCAATTGGTCATACAAACCCCTTTCTTTTTTCTCTAAGTTGTTTTTGGATCTTGGGTATATTGGCTGTGGGATGATGCAGGATATTTCAAAGAGTTTTCCTAGAATCCCTATCATGTTATATAAAATATGAGTAAGGTTTATAGAGGTACGGAGAAAGAAAGGCATCAATAGAAATAGAAGCGAGGGAGTGAGCAAGGAAATGGGCCACGGTAAGAATGAGAGTGTGTGTGAGACTGAAGTCCTGGCATATTTTAAGCCTGAGATCAGCACTATTTCTTAATTGATCTCTTTGCTTCTATTTTCATCCTCCTCTGATTGAGCCCCTTCCATGGCAGAGTCAATCCTTGCACTGCAAATCTAACCATGCTGGTCCTTTCTTAAAATTCTTTGGAGGATGAAGTCCGTTCATGATCTGACCCCAGTCCTCTGCTTTAGTCTCACCAGCTGCCACCCTTTATCTTATGCTTAGGTGATTTACATTTCCTTTCAGTTCCTGAAAACACTGGGCTATGTCATTCCTCTTTGCTTTTGCATTTTTCTCCCTGGCATGTCTGGTCCTTGTCTTTGTTGGCCAGTTATGCTGATACTTCCTCTGTGACTTCTTCCCAGGCCGTGCATTCTATGACAGTTAACTTCTTCTGCAAAACATTGTACATAGTACTTTCATTATAACATTAATTGTTATATGCTAATTATTGGTTTTGTGTTTGTTGTGCCACTGATCTGTAAACTTTTTGTGGACAGGGGCAAAGTGGTGTCCTTTTGTCACCTGTATCTAACACTGTGCCTGGTACACCATAAACTCTTAGAGAATGTTGGTCGATCTAAGTCAAATAGAACTGTAATAAGAAGTCACCATGCAGTCTTTCATTTTGTAACTCTTAAGCTCAAATATGCAGCTGTGTTGTGCTATTATGATATATACTTTATCTGCTTTAGGAAAAAAAAAACGAACAATGTTATTTAAGGCGGATAGCTGGGTCAAGCAATCGTTTTCTCTTTTTCCATTGGGATAAGGATATTCCAAAGGGAAAATATGAATAGAAGCCTTTTACACCAATCTTTTATACTTAGGGGGGAAAAAAGGATTGCAAATTTTTCCAAAGCTGGTTAGAAAAATTGGGCCCCTCTGCAATGTGATACTTCTAAAAATAATGCCCAGAGGAACAGCGGTTCTAGAGAATACTAAATCCAAGTGTGGCTAGATTCCATCTTCATTTTGGAAACAGCCACAGCTGTGGCCAGCCCAGTCAGACAATGGAATGCAGTTGGGGATTTGATATGGGGGGAAAGGAGAGGGAACTTGATTTCCTGTCCTGAGGCAGTTGGCACATAATCCCAGGTCCCTCCCCTTCCCCCATCTCCAGTCCCCAACTCTCTCCTCATCACCTAGGAAATATACTGGTGATTGGGGTAAGATCTGGCATTTGGAGTTTGTTTATCCTCTTGGGAATATTGTGCTATAAGGGCCTTTAAAAAAATCTAAGATAATAATATACTGTACATCTCTAACTCTCTCCAAGTATGGACAAGTACCAAGTTAAGCCACAAAGAAATGTTTTTCCTCTTTTAAAAATTTTTCTATAAATGGTATTTTGTAATTTATCTGAGACAAAAGAAACACAGTAGTTCCAACATCATTAAGTTTCCTTTCTCCAAAATGTTGTAAGATCATATGCCTGCTGGAAATGACACACTGATCTTAACCAACAGTATTTTATAGAGAAGATAACCAACAGTATTTTATAGAGAAGATAATTTCCAGTCCTATCATCTGTGTCTGCTTGTACTCTTTCTGTCTCTCCCCCCTTTATTAAATCATCAAAAGCTCACATAGCAAAGATGAGAGCACTATTAGCAACTACATGGAAGTAGCATGTCTATTCTGTTAAAGAGCTACCAGAAAAAAAAAATATGGTTATGTTAGGGTGGTGGTTACTCTTGGGAGGAAAGGTTAGTAGTAACTGGAAGGAGGCATGAGGGAGACTTCTGGGGTGCTGCTTGTGCTCTCTTTCTTGATCTGGTACTGGTTACATGGATGTACTTAATTTTTGACAAATGACCTATACCCTTATAATTTATATACTTTTCTATATGTATGTTTTACTTCAGTAATAAGAAATAATGATAATCATGATATTAGGCCCATGTTGGATCAAAATGCCATTTAGCACAAAGAAAATAAAGATCAATAGATACATGTCTGTATGACAATAGACAATAAGTATATAATATAATAATATAATATACAATGAGTATACCTAGTGGGAGCAGTGGAATATACCTTTTAATAAGAGGTCATTTGTTTACTTTGGGAATAGGAGGCCCAGAAGCCTAGCCTTTTTTCAGTGAGTAATAGGCAGAAAGTTTCTCTCCAGCTCTTGTTGCCACACTGCCCAGCCATTCTTTAGTTGCCTTCATATTGTTACAGAACAACCCTTTGGGAAAGATATTTCTTTCCCAATAAGACAGATATTATCAACCCATCTTAAAAAGAGGAGTCTGAGATACATATTAATTTAATAATTTATTTAAGATAATAAAATCAGTGGTGATGCTAGGGTCTGGATCCAGGTCTGCTGGTTCCCAATGGAATTTCCCATTCATACAAGTGAATATGATACATTGAAGTCAACAGTCACTGAGTCCAGTTTCCTCTTTTTGATATGAAATCAAGAAAATACTATGACTATTGAGAGAAAGCCTCACTTGGACTCTGTTGACTTTGATCAAAGCCTTCTTCATTAAACTTTTTGACTAATCCTGCTCAAACTTCTATCTAAGGAAACAATACCCACCCTTCTCTGGAATCTCCTGCAGGCAGGAAGACTTGAGATTTCTCAGCTTTCCTCAAATAGCAGCCAAGGATGGCAAGTCTGTGAGAGGAATTTTTGGTGAAAGAGGATGGATGGTGGAGTTATATGGGATACCCCTATTATGAGTTTCTGAGATCCTTGAAAGAACCCAGCAGTGGCTTCCAAGGGGAGGGAGTGAGGGGCTATGGAAGCCATTTGCTCTGGGTGCAGGAAATAGGAGGGTGCATTTTCTGTAGAGAATTTTTAAAAATAGCAAAGCCAAATGAAAGTTGTTCGCCTGCTTTTTATTATCACTATGTGCCTGAAAATCCCTAGGAGCTCTTCTTGGAGATACTCACCAGACCAGAGCGCAGTGGCAAGGAGTGCAACTGACCCTTACCCCTTCTCCACCCCATGCCTCATTTTGACATTAAAATGTTAGTTCTAGTAGCTGTAAAACGCATCATAATTGTCAGTGCACCAGCCAGATGCTCTTTCTCTGGGGCCAAAGGGATGAGGGAATTGTTTGTAGGAGTTGTTGTAGGTAGATATTCTGGCTCACTCTGGGTCTGCACCTATCTTGTGGCCACATTCTGTCACCTCTTCACAGAACTAGAGCCCACAGTATTTGAGCAGATGATTGAGAACATGTACAGGATTTGGCTCAGAGACTACTGCAAAGGAGGCACTCTTGCTCCTCTGACTTCTTAAGACCACAGTCTTTCCAAGGTGTTGCTTATTATCTTGAACAGCTGAATAACTTCCCCTCCCTCCCACTCTCCACAAGGACATCTCTGTCTTCATCACCTACTCAGGCTAAGCCCACTCTTATCTCTCCTACTTTTCACCATCTCATTGTAGAAATGAGTTAAAAACTCCAAAACAAATGCTAACTTGTAACTATGGCTGATCAGTGACCGAGGAAGAGAAAGGGAGTAGAGGGAACTATATCTCCTTCCAGTCAGACTCTGGATGTCTATTACCATTGTGCCCTATGCCAAACTTATTATGCCTTAGTAACTGACTCCATATGTGTAGTTCCAAAAGTTTGAAAAATAAGGGATGAACCAAGTTGAACTAAGCAAATGATAACTTAAAGCAAAAATGATAATGTTAGGGGTGCCTGGGTGACTCAGTCAATTAAGTGTCCAAGTCTTGATTTCAGTTCAGGTCTTGATCTCAGGGTCATGAGTTCAAGTCCCACAGCCTATTTAAAAAAAAAATGATGATGTTAATATCAAACAAAGTAGAATTTTAAGAGATCATTAAATATAACAAAGAAGATACCACAAGTGTGTGTTTATGTATCAAACAATATAACCACACAATATATATTGAAAAAGAATAATTGGAAACACAAAGAAATGTATAGAAATTCAATCTTCATAGTAGCTTTTAATATATTCTTTTCAGAAACTGATGGATCAAGCACACAGAAAAAAATAAATTTATGGAAGGTGAAAATGAAAAAAATAAACAGTGATAGATGGGTACATAAAACAGAAAAATAGACTGTTCAAAACTCTTGGAACATTTTTAAAAAATTGATTATGTAGGTCATAAAGTGAATCAAATCTCTGAGTCTATATTCTTTGACCAAAATGCAATTAAATTAGAAATTAAACAAAAAAGATAGCCCAGAATGTTTATTCTCTTAGAAATTTCAATAACAAATAATCTCTGTGAGCAAAAGAAGAAACCAAATTGTTTATAAATCTATTTAGAAATACAATGAATGCTGGTGGCATCACAATTCCGGACTTCAAGCTCTATTACAAAGCTGTAATTATCAGGACAGTAGGGTACTGGCACAAAAACAGACACATAGATCAATGGAACAGAATAGAGAGCTCAGAAATGGACCCTCAGCTCTATGGCTAACTAATCTTCGACAAAGCAGGAAAGAATGTCCAATGGAAAAAAGACAGTCTCTTCAACAAATGGTGTTGGGAAAACTGGACAGCCACATGCAGAAGAATGAAACTGGACCATTTCCTTACACCACACACAAAAATAGACTCCAAATGAATGAAAGACCTAAATGTGAGACAGGAGTCCATCAGAATCCTAGAGGAGAACACAGGTAGCAACTTCTTCAACCTCAGCTGCAGCAACTTCTTCCTAGACATATCGCCAAAGGCAAGGGAAGCAAGGGCAAAAATGAACTATTGGGATTTCATCAAGATAAAAAGCTTTTGCACAGCAAAAGAAACAATCAACAAAACCAAAAGACAATGGACAGAATGGGAGAAGATATTTGCAAATGACATACTAGATAAAGGACTAGTATCCAAAATCTATAAAGAACTTATTAAACTCAACACCCAAAGAACAAATAATCCAATCAAGAAATGGGCAGAAGACATGAATAGACATTTTTCCAAAGAAGACATCCAAATGGCCAACAGACACATGAAAAAGTGCTCAACCTTGCTCGGCATCAGGGAAATCCAAATCAAAACCTCAATGAGATACCACCTCACACCAGTCAGAATGGCTAAAATTAACAAGTCAGGAAATGACAGGTGTTGGCGGGGATGTGGAAAAAGGTGAACCCTCCTACACTGTTGGTGGGAATGCAAGCTGGTACAGCCACTCTTGGAAAACAGTATGGAGGTTCCTCAAAAACTTGAAAATAGAGCTACCATATGACCCAGCAATTGCACTACTGGGTATTTACCACAAAGATACAAATGTAGAGATCTGAAGGGGTACGTGCGGCCCAATGTTTATGGCAGCAATGTCCACAAACTATGGAAAGAGGCAAGATGTTCATCGACAGATGAATGGATAAAGAAGCTGTGGTATATATACACAATGGTATATTATGCAGCCATCAAAAGGAATGAAATCTTGCCATTTGCAACGACCTGGATGGAACTGGAGGGTATTATGCTGAGTGAAATAAGTCAATCAGAGAAAGACATGTATCATATGATCTCACTGATATGAGGAATTCTTAATCTCAGGAAACAAACTGAGGGTTGCTGGAGTGGCAGGGGTGGGAGGGATGGGGTGGCTGGGTGATAGACATTGGGGAGGGTATGGGCTATGGTGAGTGCTGTGAATTGTGTAAGACTGTTGAATCACAGATCTGTACCTCTGAAACAAATAATACATTGTATGTTAAAAAAAAAAAAGATAGGAAGGGAAAATGAAGGGGGGGAGTCAGAGGGGGAGACGAACCATGAGAGACTATGGACTCTGAGAAACAAACTGAGGGTTCTAGAGGGGGGGGGGGGGGGGGAGGGGTTAGCCTGGTGATGGGTATTAAAAAGGGCACGTATTGAATGGAGCACTGGGTGTTATACGCAAACAATGAATCATGGAACACTACATCAAAAACTAATGATGTTATGTATGGTGATTAACATACATAATAAAATAAAATTTAAAAAATTAGAAAAAAAGGAAATACAATGAATGCATAATACATCAAAACTTATAGAATGCCACCAATACATATATTTATGGATGGAATGGTGGAAAATAAGTGGGCTAAGATTCAAACGAATCTGAAAAAGAAAACACAAAAGAAAACCAAAAAAAAAAGGAAGGAATTTATAAGGATAATATTGGAAATTAATGAATAGGAAGACAATTTAAAAATGGGTGATAAATAAAAGTTCCCTAAAAATACTAATGAACTACTGAGATGTGTGACCAAGAACAATGAGAATATAATGCAAATGTCCATTTATTGAGTGCCACAACAGTCCAGGTATTGTTCTTATACTGGGAAATTTGTTAAGTTTTTTGCTTGTTCAGCATCTTGTCTTTTTGGAATTGATACTCCTTCCATTGCCAAGGTTTCAATCACATAGCCCCGATTTTCCCACATCAAGAGTGAGTAGTTACCCAGATTGGCCAGTTCTTCTGGATACAGTGATTTTTCCAAGCTTGGGTATTTGACACAGATATGCCGCAAAGGGTCCTCTTTTTGGGGATTCAAATGGGCCCAGGAGAAACAGACTCTCTTTTTGTAAGATACTAAATTCTAAAGGACAAATAGGCTGAAGTTCCTGGGACCCTCTTTGCTGCCTGAGGTTGAAATCAATACCAAAGATTTTTGCCAAGAGACAAAGGAAGAGGAAGAAAAATAAAGTACATACACGCATGAGCATCTTGCCATGAGAGTGGCTTTGATTTTGGAGTTCCCAATGTTCCACCTTTGACATTAAAACAAATATGCTTTCTTAGTCTTGAAGATATGAGTCTGAGCACTCCAGATCCTTTATTTTCTAGATGCCATAACTTACTTTCATCACTGGGTAAGACACAATGAGAAAAGAGTATAAAAAGAGCTTTATCTAAGTGTTCAACAAGTACTTTACCATTATGATACCACTGAATCCTTGCTTCAATACTTACAAATGAGGAAAGACCCAGAAAAACATATATACATACTCAAACAGGCTAAAATCCATGTCCTCATGGAACTTATATTCTAGTGGAAAAGAGAGAAAATAAGTTGTGAACATAATAAATAAGTAAACAGTATGGCATATTAGAAGGGGACAAATGCTATAAGAAAAATAGAGCAAGTTTCAGGAATATGTGTTTGGGGGGTAGTGCAGTTTGCATATTAAGTAGGTCAGGGAAGACCCTTGTGAAGGTATCATTTGAACAGAGATATAAAAGAGGTAAAGGCATTTACCAAGTGTATAACTGGGGCGGGGGAGGAGGGTAGATTTCAAGATTGAGAAACAATTTTGCAAGACCCTAAAATGGAACCAGCCTTATTGCTTGTCCACATACCCTTCCTTTCCCAAAACCCTTCATTGCCACTTGACCTAAATGTGTGGTAGTAAACAGGTACATCTCTCTCTCTCTCTTTCTCTCTATTTTTTTAACAAAGCTAGCCCTGATTATCTTAACTATGTTTAACCAATCAAAACAAATTGTTGAGATGAGGTGATTATAATACACCATATAAACAACACAAGCATAAACATAGAGAAACATTTCTTCTCTATTCCTCTCCCATAACCAATTATCTATCTATCATTTATGTATTCATTAATCACCATCATCACCATAATGCTATATTAAATTTTAAAGAAAGTTACTGCTTACAAAGCATTTTAGACTATTATCACAATTGATATTCAATAATCAAGTAGTTATATTATCTGTATCACATTGGTGAACAAATTCCAAGAAGCCTCTATGCTCTCCTCTGTAAAGAATCAGACTTCCTATTTTTATATATAAAATGCTGATAAGTTGAATATTTGTTAACCGAATAGTGCCTATAGACCATATTAGACTTTTGGGGATACACAATGCCAACCAATTCATTTTCAAGCAAAAATTTTAATAGTTACCTTTTCAAGATCATTCATTGTGTATTTGAATCACAGCTTAACAACTTCTACCAGGTTTTAAAAACATCTGCTTTCCAAAATGAATTTTCTCTTACCCAAAAGTGACAGTTCTTTAGAAACAGTATCATGGAGGGGATACTGCTGGTACCTTACATAGATGCCCTTCACCATCCAGGATAGCCATCCCCTAGATGCTAATATATCACTGCTTCTTTTTCTTGTTTCCTTGGAGAATTTCCCTCAGCCAAACAAAAGCCATCTCACCCAGTAACCTATTCTTCCTTTACTTAGTTCCTCTGTACTATATGGCTTTTTTCACTCCCCTTCCCTTGAGGGCACTCCTCCAATAAATCAGTTGATCAAGAATTCCTATCTCAGGCTCTGCTTCTAGGGAACTTGACTAAACATACAACATTTGATCTTTAAATGCATACATGTCCCCAAACATACTCACTATAATTTAGTGAGAATTTGAGGTGCTGTGAGCATGTTAGAATGCGTAATGGGAAATCCAAAAACAATCATTAGAAGTGTTGTCACTTTTTATTGTGGGGCAGAGAGTGCTCTTACTTATTCTCTACTATGGTCACTGTCAATCAACTTGGCATTTGAACATTTCCTGAACCATACAGGGTCAGTTCTGGTAAGATCCTAAAAGCACCAACTGCTGTGGGTCAAGGTAGCTTCATGTTGGATCCATTCCTTAGGAACAAGATGGGTGGAATTCTGTTGGCAGAGGTTGAAATTATACTGCAACCTGGTACATAATCTATCTCTTTATAATGGAGACTTTATAAATGAAGACAAAGAGGACAGAGGATGAAGGTGATATGTCACTAAGAGAGAAAAGGGAAGGAACTATGGCTGGGAAAACCAAACCATCTGAATTTGTTCATTATATACAAGGTTTCTCTGCATGGAAAAGGAGTCTAAAGGAAAGCCTTGTTGCCAATTAATTTATTTCCTTGCATATCCACGAGTAAGTCAGATGGTATTACTCATGTATATTTTCATCTATGTACATAGACACGTATAGACATATATTACCAAGCACTAAGAAAATGAACACAAGATGGCTCAATCCTATCTTGCTTACGTTGTCTTTCACATGTCTTTATGTGTCATTTTAATAGTATTTATCACATAATATCTTCTGTTGTAGCTATTTGTGATCATTTTTCATTATGCTTTCTCTATCCCTGTCATATAATTTTGAGCCCCTTAAGGGTGCAAGACATGGTGTCCCTCATAGAATTGGGCACAAAACTCAACATACAGCAGGGAATCTATATTTACCAAAATGGAATGAAGATGGCCCTGACCAATCATCAGTAAGGCACATACAGTTGCATTTTCAAATTGTGGGGATGGCTTTATTCTTACTATTGTCCCCTCTCTGTTTGGAAGAGTTTCACTTTATGACATAGAACATGATTTTGTAGAACAGTTGTTAAGTGGAAGCTTATGATTATAAAACAGAATTGGGTTAATTATCCTGTTTTGGGATTAAAATGGGCAATGGAAAATGGTTTCATTGTCCAGGAAGCTAAGAAACAGTGTTAATCAACCCCTGCCAGACTGATTTCGTATTCCAGGTAAAATAATAATAATAATAATGATAATAATAATTAATATTTCTTCTTCATATCTAGGCCCAAATCAATTACTCTTGGAACATTTGTTTTGAAATGACTGTTTAAGAAAAACTAAAGTCTTGGGCGCCTGGGTGGCTCAGATGGTTAAGCGTCTGCCTTCGGCTCAGGTCATGATCCCAGGGTCCTGGGATCGAGTCCCGCATTGGGCTCCCTGCTAGGCGGGAAGCCTGCTTCTCCCTCTGCCTCTGCCTCTCTCTCCCTCTCTCTCTCTCTCTCTCTCTGACTCTAATGAATAAATAAATAAAACATTTAAAAAAAAAAAAGAAAAACTAAAGTCTTGGCATTTTCACCTGACAGCTACAAGGATTCAGGAGTGACAGTTTTCCCCTTCAGTGCTAACTGTGCAAGAACTTCTGTCTTCTCTTATTTCCTTTTTTATCTTTTTTCTCATTTATAAGGAAGATGGCTCCCTGTGTTTTTTGTGAATATAAGGATTATAAATTGGCTGTTGAAAGTGAATTCACTATAAAGTAATTAGTTTGGCCAATGTTTTCACCAAACAGACTTACTTGATCCAGATAGGCAAGCTGTGTGGCAAGATGTGGGTTTAGTAAGCTGAAACAAAATGGTTTGTTTTTGGATTTTTTAGCTCAGATGTATTCACTAGTCTTTCTAGACTTCTTATTTTGTTTTCCTTTCAGTTCCTATGTTACCTCTTAACATGAGAAACCAGGATAGTGTACTCTATTGCAAAAACAAAACCAAATAAATTAAAACTTTTCTGAAGAATCTAAACAAGAAACAGATCTTAACTTCACTCTCACATCACGAGTTACCACTTACCTACAGTACAATTTGTGTGTGGAAGGATGAGTGACTCATGCTCTCTACTCATTGCCTCCAGCAATCTTCTGGGCTAATGGACCTTAATTCTCATCTCTAGGGGCTGCCTATGTGGTCTCCCCTCTTCTACATACCTGGAATCCCCTCTCCTATGAAGAATCTCTCTCTTCTCACTTTCTTATTTAGATTTTCCAGTTTCTTCTACCTTATGAATCTTGTGTACTTTCCTCAGCCTTTCTCCTGGATTCTCTGTTATTTCCTTCCATCAGACTTTCCCTCTGGATGGGACTGAGTGAGTTAAAAGAGATAAGAATTGATTAGGCTGTGTTATATTCTTCCTCTTCCCCATAGATTCCATCATCAAGACCAAGCACCTTCAAAACAGTCTTCAAAACAGTTAGACTTTTCACATTGCCAAAAGTGACCCACATCAAGAACAGCATAACTATTAGGTGCCATTATGCTAATACTTCATTTTTCTACTTTGAATTACTTTTAAAAAGATCCATTTCTGTAATTGCAGTTTGGTGAATGTCTGGCCTCAAGAAGGAAGTTAGGAGTGGGGGTGCAGGGGGGCGGGGAGTTAGGTGGGAATGGATTAGCTTATATCATGCACCAGGAAAATACAGGAAATGGAAAAGCAAACAAAAAACAAAACCTCTGTCTTGTTACGCTCAGCTGTGGATAAAGGAAAATGGAGTCATTCTTTGGAATAAGGCATATTTATTCTAGGTTTTTGACTTTTGATAATGTTAAAAAGCCTTTAGGTTGGCTTTTGTGACTTGATCCTCTGTGACTTGAACCAGACTTTGGTTTCTCAAGTGCTCTCATTTAAAAGGAAGACAATATTTGATCAGCCTGTTATTCCTTACTTTCTTTCTACTCATAGCTTTCATACTTCCTTGATCTCAACCCAGAACAAGATGGCTGATTAGAAAGATATTTCCGGCAAGAGGGCTGATCTAGACATATCTACACCAAGTCAGAATGCTTGAGCACCATCCGAAAGAACAGAAAATATGTTCTGTGTTATTAAAAATGCTGGAATTGAGGTACAAAGTAGTACACAGTAAGTGAGAGTATGTTTTATATCTGTGACAGGGTTTTCTGAAATTAGAGGCTCAGACTAAAATCAAACAAAATGGTGCAGTAGTAGGTCCAGCCCTTGGCTTTGTGAAAATGCGAGGGTATTTATTTTTCAAGATGACACAGAAACCTAAGAAGATTTAGTTCACAAGAAGATTCCAGAAACCATATATCAACAACCCCCCAAAGAATATGTAATTATTATTCTTTCCTCAGTGGAAGTAGTGGAAATAAAAATGGAGGTGAGTGGCAACATTATTATGGATATTGAGGATCGCTGAAATATTGATAATGGTGATGAGATAAACTTCCTTGGGACTTTACTGGCTGCTAGGTGTTATGTCCACTCATATTAGAAGACAGTGAATTCTCAACGGCTGGCTTCTGAAGAAATAAAGTGATTCTACTTGAGCTTCTTGAGACTAAGGCTCTCTAGGAGAGACTGAGTGTTTAAAGGAAAAGTTATAGGAAAATTTGAACTTGGATTATCCTATAGTATTCCAGTTAATCACAGCAAATATATTCCAGAGTTGCATTTCACTTCTGAGGCCCTGAGGCACTGCCCCCAGGATAAATAACACAATTTCCTTGTGGCTACCAAGTCATCAGTGACCCTAAAAATTGATTCCATTCACTCTTTGCCATTCAACAAATCATACCCAGTTTACCTGTTGGTGTTAGGTTCTTGCCCACCTGTTGTTTCAACTTCTGCAAATGGCATCTGTTCTGGTTAAGACAAGCTTGTTGGTTTGGCTGAAGACCTCTAGCCAGCTTTTGTGCATGACTGACTTAATCTGATGGACCCAAGACAAGCACGGTCTTCCTGAGAAGCTTCACAGTATTGTTCTTCTCTTCCCTAACACCATACTGCTTCATTCCCCAAGGTCTTTGGTCTGCTTGTTCACTGGGGCTATGGTTGTCAGTGCTCCTTCACAGAGGGCAGAGGGGTTGAAACCTTACAGAGGAGTTAAAATATTCACCAGTAGACAGTCAAGGGCAGCTGAGAAGAAATCATAGGAAGGTTCAGGCCACCTAACATTCTTTTCTCTCCATCTCAATCTTGATCTCGATCTCTATCATTTCTTACCTCCCTTCCTTCCAGTCTACACGAAGAATGAAGATCCCAAGAAATGGTTAAAACAGGGTAAATAGAGAAGGCAGTTTTCCTAGTTTGAAAAAATATAGGCACAGACATTTTCTGACTTAATATATTTTACAATAAAATAAAGTGCAAAAGAAAAGCTATATTTATATGGAATCCCTTTAAAAAAAAGCATTATTTATCCTTTGACTTAAGTGATCACTGATAAAGCTACAAATAGAGTTCACTTGGAGGGAAAGCAATAATTTTCAACTATTAATGACAAATATTTATTTTCTTCAAAAAATATTTGTGAAACAGGAACTTCTCAGGAGTTTACAGGGTGAAAAGTTAGGAGCTCATTGTGAGAATGAATTACTTAGAGAGAAAAAGGGAAAATGCAGTTTGTGTAGAAAACAGGAAGACACACAAATGTGAGAGAAAACACTGCTTTCCTATAAACATGGGACTTAATACACTTCCCAGAAATCGTCAATGAAATAGCTGTTAACAAGAAATTCAGATTCAATTAACATGACATTACAATTTCAGAGGTCAGGAGTAAAAATCTGCCTTCATTTTCTCTTTACTTTTGAGCTTGTTCCCTCTCCAGAATTCTCCAGTGATGTAGCCAACAGATGGAGTTATTTCTTTTTAAGCTTAAAGAAAGGTCACAAATAGCTTTCAACAGATTACAAACAATTTGACACATGATTTCAGAAGCTGGGAAAATTCCATGGATGCAGGAAAACTTCGAGAATTGATGAAAAGATTTCATAACAGTGCAAGCCAAAATTAACATTGCTAAGGCAGGCTCTATTTTAATTAATTAGGTGCAAACTATAGCACTGCCCTCTGGATCAATTGTGACTGTTGTGCTAGACAACTTTGAGAATTCTTTGATATTTAAATTTGATGTTATTGCTTAACAGTGAAAGGCCTTTTGTTACATTAAGGTAAAAAAAAAAAAAAACAAAAAAAAACCCTCTGCTTTCATACCCAGGCCAGTCCATGGTGTAATTTGAAGGATTACAAAGGCAATGTCCTGTCCAAAATTATTTTCATTAGGCTCAACTGAGACAATATTCTTATTCTATGCTCCCTGCGTGGAATAGAGATCCTTTTCATTGCTGCAGATGGGGAAATCATTAAGGCTGTTTACCACTCATTTACTCCAGCAACTAAAGGAATTCTTAAAGATGAAGGAATTCTCAGAAATGCCTGGTCCCTGGTTTTACTAAGAGGTTCCTGATACTGGGAGAAATTCTAGGATACTGAGGTTTTTCTTTCAGATTGGTTAGGGGTAAAAACGGTTGTTTATTGCTTAAAGGAGAATAACTGTGAGATTCCTTTGAACTCTGGGATGTGAATCTTCAAAAGAATATAG
This sequence comes from Zalophus californianus, assembly GCF_009762305.2. Lineage (NCBI taxonomy): Eukaryota > Metazoa > Chordata > Mammalia > Carnivora > Otariidae > Zalophus > Zalophus californianus. The sequence continues at coordinate 90,998,545 of NC_045600.1, forward strand.
TTTTTATTTTTATTTTTTATCTTTTCTAATTGATTTCAAAGAGATTGATAGAGCCACCATTGCTCTTAAGCTCTCTCTGTCTTTACTTATTAGTCGATGGAGGCCAGTCCAATAAGTAGTAAATATATTCATTTCAGTATCATTATTACTAAGGTAGAGCCATATAACAACAGGGGTTAGGAAGAGTTCTTTTAGTCTGGATACAACTAATGCTTGTACTCTTTCTCACCTTTGCCCGTATTTATCCTGGAATTTCAGAGTATCCCAAGCTTCCTCCCAAAGTTAAACAAAGAAGAGTTTTTCTTTATTCTTTATAGGAAGAGTATTATAGGTTTAATAACAGCATAACCTTAATGAGAGTTTCTTTACCTATTTCAGTTTCATTTTCCTCATTTGTAAAATGAAAGTAGTTTAAAATTTTCTTCTAGCTCTAAAAATGTTATGATCAATGTAGTTTTGTTTGTTTGTTTGTTTTGATGAATGGTGTGACTCTGTGGTACTTAGGAATCTGTATATACTACCCATGCACTCTTCCTCCCTAAGTCCTAAAAATGTGCTTTGCCAATATAAGGGATTAAATAAAGAAAGAGAAAGACCTAGAATCTAGGACCTAGAGAAGACAATAGAGGAGATGTGAAGGAAATCCCATGATGACAGTAAACGAAAATCCTAGGACAATATCTGAGTAGTAAGACTACACAGTAACTAGTTGAGATCAAAATAAGAGGACAGAAGGCTTCAGAAAGTCTACCTTTAAGGAAAAAATAATATGGAACTTACAATTTTTTTGATTGTGTTTGACATAAAATTGAAAAGGGTTTTAGAATTCTCTAGAAGAATTTGGGCTAAGTTTGAGTTTAGTGCATAAAAAAGTAAGCATTGACAAATTTAAACTATTATTAACTCCAAGGAAAACAAAAGCTGTACAAGAAAACAAATGTAATACACACTATGTGATTCTAATTATATTCTATTTATGTCTTGAATGTGATGTAAATGTTATTCTGTACAGCTAAAGACTGAGTTATAATTATATTGAGATAATAGGCATGAGGTCATAGAAGGAAAGTGTGTGTATGTATAGTGGGGGAGGTTGGGCTGTGTGAAAAAGCTATATCCTAATATTTTATAGCCAAAAATTATAGATGCCATCTAAAATATTGATAGCAGTTTATACATACAATTTAGAATTATGGACTAGGAGAAACATCAAAATGTGTTTAAAGTTGCCTCTGGGAAGTGGGACTCCATAGTGGGGATGGCTCTTAACCCTTATATCATTGTACTGCTATTTGATTTCTCAGACTTCAATAAAAATTAAAATATCTTAAAAAGAATCTTGGGTATGTTCAGAAGAAAGACACCATCATTTGGTTTTACTCAGATAGAATGATTCACTTTGTTTCAAAGTGTTGCTTTTATTTTTATCCTTCATTTACATTTGTGGAAATGAGATTGTCTACACTGATAAAATAACAGTCATATGACTACTCTCAACATAGATTGGAAATCAGTCACTTAAGCTCTGAATGCTAAAGATGACATGTGGGCTCATTTTTAGCATTGACCCCTGACACAGTCCTCTCTTTGTCACTTGCAGTGTGTCCTGCCTGCTACTTCCTAGGTGCCCCATTAAATTTGAATTTCAGATAAACAAATAAATTTTTAAAATAAGTATGTCTTAAATATTGCATGGGGTAATGAAATAAAAAATACTTATTGTTTATTTGAAATTCAAACTTAATAGGGCATCCCATGATTTTACTTGCTAAATCTGGCAACCCTACCATATCTAAGTGTTAGTGGGTTCCTTTAGTTGCTGGAGTAAATGAGTGGTAAACAGCCTTAATGATTTCCCCAAACTCTGAACTTTTCAGGTTTTTTTGAGGTAATTGTCTCCCAATTTCTGCCCTTGTGCTTGCCAAACTCACTGAAGATTCTATTTAGAAGATGGTAGTGTATAATAAAATAATAACAGCATACACCGTAAAAAATAAACAAATAAGGAAAAAACCCAGTGATGTAATCTTCTTGACCCTGGAAGTTTCTACATCATATATCCTGTACTCTCATATACTAATGGCCCAAAGCACTTTTATTCACTGAATGACAAATACAGGAGCAATTGCTTTATGTTAATGATTAGTTAGCTCTACATTTCATTGTCCAACTCACTACACTAGAATAAAGAAATATTTGAAGGATTTAAGAGATATTGATTGTTTTTAGATATGGTTTGCTAAATCAGTAATGTCAACTGATATTTATCTAGTTAGAGCGTATTTCCACATATTGCCTCTTTCAGGCATTTTACTTTAAAAAATAAAAAATAAAAAATACTTGAATCCTTAATGGATTTCAAATGCCTGATGAAGACATAGTGGGCTAAGCGACAGAAGAATCAGAATGAATGAGTACCGTGAGGGATTAAAAACAAGTAACCTGATGACTCAAACTTTTTGTGGCTAACTCCGTGTCCAAACAGGTAATGAAAAAATGACCTCTCATATAGCTTTTTGAATCCATACTTCAGTGGTACTCTTGCTTCTAATGAGAAGCAGAGGTTTTGCAATGTGTAGGGAATCTTTGTCAGAGCTATGTTGGTACCTGAAATGGGCACTAACTATTGATGGACTGCTTTAGATGGTCCAATAGAAATGTTTCTTAGTAAAATGGGCATGAGTGTTATTTAGGTAAGAGCAAGAAAATTCCCAAACCTGAACACCTTCCTAGACTAAAAATAAAGTATAGACCCAGAATTGCAAAAGCAAATAAACAAACCCAAACTCCACCTCAGGCAGAGTTCAAAACCATGGTCTTAACATGGATGACCTTTCTCATGGTAACCAACATTCTACAGCACTCTATGGTGCTGCACTTGGTTGGACAGTTTGTCTACCAAGGATCTCTGTCAATTTGTGCAGGAAAACTGTACACAAATTTTATCTGAACTGTAAAGTATTTGTTTTATGCAAATTCAAAAGAATCTTGAGACTGGATAAAAGGCAGGAGAGAATAAAACAAATATAGTTGTCTTAAATACTGACCACTAGATAGATTTCCTATTGACCTCTCACAACTTTTACTGCTGTATTTTTAAAATCTGGAGGAAAAAAAAGAAAGTAGTTGAGCATCTGAATATTATTAAAGCAGAAAGACCACACAAACATTAAATGATCCCTAAACGGCATTGTCTCCTTTTGTTCATCATTCTCTGTCATGTTTTTGACCCCTTTGTTTTTATTATTTGGGGGAAAAAAACAGGAGAAAAAAATCTTCCAAAAAAGGAAGAAAAATAGATTTTTTCCTATCAGGCTTATAATCACCTTCTACAATTACCCTGGCATCTTTGTTTAACCTTTTAAAATCCTGTACATTTGTAATGCTAAAACCATTAATTTCCTTATTTCCATGCTTTATTCCATGGAACTAGCTAAAGACAAAAGTCTTCGATATCCTGGAAAGAACTTGCTTCTTCCTATTTGCTTTCTGTAGACTTCTGGTGACCTTCCTATCTTCTTGCAACCCAAGAACTGGTTTGATTGAGTTTCTGTGTTGAGTTCAGAAAATAGTTTTCAGTTGAATAAACAAATCTGAATCATCTCATGGGTGAGGTTTAAACACCTCATGAGATGAGAAGTTTCAGTCAATTGTGAGCTTTATCTACATATATGATATTTGTGGGCCTAGAGAATGGTGGGAAAACTGACGACTCACCTCGCACCAGGGGGGGCAACAAAGGAGTTTCTCCTTTCGAGTACTTTTGTAGGATATTATTAGCTACCAAGGATTTCTCCTTCCAGTAGCTTTATAGGATAGAGAGTTTGACTGTTTTAGTGAGTACAGAGCCAAGGGAAATGTATTATTTTAAATTTTTATAAACCTGAACCCTCAAGATCCTTGTATTAGAAAATTTTGATCTATTAATTAGCATTGATTAAAGATCTTGGAACCTAAAATGCTATTACATAAGAATGGGATAGTAAACTCAGAATTCCTAACTGATAATGAAAATTGCTTGCAATAAATAAATAAATAAGTAAATATACTATTGCGAACTTAAGAGTACAACATTTTATACATTATTTCTTCTGATTTCCCATTTTCCCAGGTATATTTTCTTAAAAATATTTTTTACAGCTATTTCTTAGGTTGAATACTCTGGATAAGCCTAACCCTGTTGATGTAGAAATTTTGAAAAGTAAAGTAAAAATTATGAAAACAGGCAGACTCTGTCCCTACCCTCCAAGTGACTTGAGAAAAAACATATATACTTAAGATGCTTCTCTAACTTTTGTTCATAAATCAAATATCCAAATATCTCTACAACTGAAACATGGCCTCATTAGCTTAGAAAGGAGAATCCATTCTTTATTTTTTTAAGGTTTTGTTTATTTATTTATTTGACAGAGAGAGAGAGCACAAGCAGGGGGAGTCGCAGGCAAAGGGACAGGCAGAGGAAGAAGCAGGCTTCCCACTGAGCAGGGAGTCAGATGTGGGGCTCCATCCTAGGATGCTAGGATCATGACCTGAGCTGAAGGCAGACACTTAACTGACTGAAGCACCCAAGCACCCCAGGAGAATCCATTCTTGAGAGGGATACTACTATCAGCTTTGGACATAGAATATTGAGTTTAAAGTAATGATAGAAAATCTTTGTGGAAATATGTAACAGAGAAATTTCAAACTGGGCCTGAGAAATTGCTTTAGCATCATCCTTCCATTGGGAATCCATGGGGATTGGGAGGAGCAATTGGTTATATACTTTTAAGTTGTTGTGTAGAGATAAGAGTAGTTTCCAAAAGGATTTTCGTATGTTCAAGAAGACTTACAGGATCCTAGAGGCCTGGATATTGTCAAGCTAAGGTTTTTTTTTTCCTCTAGCAAGGCATTAACATTAAGACCCTTGGGAATTCCTGGAGGAATGTCATACTCTGCCAGCCTCAAGTATTTGTCAATGAGCTGCAACTTATAAGGTGATTTAATTTGTCTACATTTCCTTTTGTCTTTGTTCTCCACATCGTTCACCAAATGGAGGCAAGTCATAAGTTCTTTGAACAACTTCATTTTAAGCAGTCTGGTGTGTGAATAAATATATCTTCTACTCCTGATGATATACAAAGATAATCTGTGTGCACGGGCATTAACATTCTTTGTCTAATTTTGCTAAAGTTCTCTAAGGATATTTTGTGAAATTGAGGACCTAAGTATATCAATTCTCCCATGTTCAGAGCCATAAGTTCTTCAGAGCAGATTTTTTATTGTTATGTTAATCACCATACATTACATCATTAGTTCTTGATGTAGTGTTCCATGATTCATTGTTTGTGCATAACACCCAGTGCTCCACACAGAACGTGCCCTCTTTAATACCCATCACCTGGCTAACCCATCCCCCCACTCCCCTCCCCTCTAGAACCCTCAGTTTGTTTTTCAGAGTCCATTGTCTCTCATGGTTCGTCTCCCCCTCCTACTTACTCCCCTTCATTCTTCCCCTCCTGCTATCTTCTTCTTTTTCTTTTTTCTTAACATATGTTGCATTATTTGTTTCAGAAGTACAGACCTGTGATTCAACAGTCTTGCACAATTCACAGCGCTCACCATAGCACATACCCTCCTCAATGTCTATCACCCAGACACCCCATCCCTCCCACCCCCCACCACTCCAGCAACCCTCAGTTTGTTTCCTGAGATTAAGAATTCCTCATATCAGTGAGGTCATATGATACATGTCTTTCTCTGATTGACTTATTTCACTCAGCATAACACCCTCCAGTTCCATCCACGTCATTGCAAATGGCAAGATCTCATTCTTTTTGATGGCTGCATAATATTCCATGTGTTTATATACCACATCTTCTTTATCCATTCATCTGTTGATGGACATCTTGGCTCTTTCCACAGTTTGGTTATTGTGGACATTGCTGCTATAAACATTGGGGTGCACGTACCCTTTGGATCCCTACATTTGTATCTTTGTGGTAAATACCCAGTAGTGCAATTGCTGGATCATATGGTAGCTCTATTTTCAACTGTTTGAGGAACCTCCATACTGTTTTCCAGAGTAGAGCCATAAGTTTTTAAATGTACATAATAAGAACTTAAATTACAAAAGTGCTATACCTAATCCCTAAAATAGTCATGGCAGGGATGTATCTACATGCTTTATATGGCTTTCTATTCCTAGTTAGATGCATCCTTTCCACCAGTTCTTGGTACTTTTTGAGTATTATGTGTTGGCAGCCCCAAGAGTTAATTTATCCCATTTTTACAGACCAGTCATGGCAAACTTAAAAGATATTTTAAGTATCCCCTATCACACAATAGAGAGTGATAAATGCAATAGAAATATGGAACAGGTATAGGGCTGCAAATATACATTTGAGATGGGTTTTAAAAGACAATGAAAGGCATTTGTAATCAGTTGAGGAGAGAGAGGGTGTTGTTATACAAAGGCAGAGAATCATCCACCCTCCAGATGGACGCTTGTTGACATTTGGTATGAAGGACTTGAGGTAGGAGATAGGGATGGAGTTTCACTTGCCTGAGGGCTTTCCTGTTTAGAACCAGAGGGGAGAAAAACAGCTGAAAAAGCTAAGGAGAAGCTGAGTAAAAAAATAAACCACAGAGGGAAAATGTGAGTAAAACATGATGATAATCAAAGAACCTGGATAAGAGGCAAACTGGAGAATTCTCTGAGCTAAAGTAGTAGCTATGTGGGGTCTTTATAGAGGTTTTGGATGTTACCTAAATAGTAGCCGTTGAAGGAACTGACCCATTCTGGAACTGAAGGGATGGAGGTATGAAAAATCTTGGAGTGGTCCGAGACCTCTTCACTGGAGAATAAAGAAAGATAAGAACATGGTTTAGAGGAGCCAGACCATAAACATAAGCAAATAAAGCAATGGTTGTGGCAGTGGTGATGGAAAAGAGAGAATGTACTTGAGAGATTTTTAGAGCCTACATGAAGCCAGGGCTGTTGATCGGTGTGGAGAACTACGGAAATGGAAGAATTGAAAAGTCCTTTTGGATTTCTGGTTTGAGTACATAATGATGGAACTAACTGAAGTAGAAACTCTAATAGGAAGAATATGTCTTACAGAGATGTTGGGCATGTTAAGATCAAAGGATTTTGACATCCTGGTAAATATGTCTTATGTACAGTCCGATATATTGGAAAAGATGAAGTTGGATTTATAGGCGATTTTTTTCAACTCTATGGATTTTATTCTACTCATTACTTTCATAAGTAAGATCTAAAAGGAAAAGTCATTTCACTCTATCCAAGGATAATAATATAGTATTTTAATACAAACCCATGTGTTGGTGTTGGAAGGACTATTTGAGTAGCTTGGCATGCCTATCATTCTGTTATGGGTACAGCCTGTACTTGGAGAGAGATACCCCTAATTTAATCTACAAACTCAGCCAAAAATTTAGGAGTGTTTGTCTGCAGTGGTTTTCTGACTTCCTGACTTGTGGACTTCTGGGAGAAATTAAGGGAGAACTCACCAGGCTCTAGGACAATGGGTAAACTATTGAATGAGCCCTTACATCACGGAAATTTAATTAGAGAAAATTGTATGCATCTTGAAGAGTTAAGAGTTACAGAATGAATTCAGAGACATTCCCAGAGGACTGACTGCACATGAAAGAATGCTTATTCAAATATAAAACAACTTGTCTTTCTCTGCCCCATTTCCTAGTTGCATGACAGGACAGTATGTCAAGACTTACCTATTTGTTGAGAAATGTTTTATTTCCCTCTCCTCCTGAGGCAAGAATATTAAGTAATGGAATTCAACAACCACCAAAGATTTGAAATCTACTTCCAAAATTTGTTTTATCTTGTACCCATTTTTAAACCTTCACAAGTGGAAAAAAATAAAACTAACAATAAGCAACAGACAAAAAGCCCTGGCACAATGATGAATCATAGACCTGTCTTACCTCTTTTAAGTATTTCAGCATAATTCCAGCTGACAGCAATGGAAGTTGATGTGCAGGTTTTGGCTGAGTTTAGTTCTCTTAGGCAGACATTATTTTCATTGCCTTGTCTTAAATGAATTAAAGCAAAATCTTCTAGATGTTTATTCATTTGAAATTTTTGTTACAACACAATGACCCTAACTCAGTGAACTCTGGGCTCTAACTGTTGCACAAAATGTGCCCAATAAAATGTGAAAGATCTTTTATCCTTGTAATGGGATTTGAGGAGAGAGAAGAGGAAATAACTTTTATTACAAATATAATGTAGTAGAGTTCTCAGTGATTTGCCCCCTGTTGGGGTCTGATTTAAGGAGAGTAGGATAGTGGGTAGCAGGAGTGTGAGTACTCAAGTCCTACCAACTTCCATGGTGTGCCACTACGTTTATTTTACAGAAACTACCAGCTCCCCAAGAAGCTTTCAGACTAGCATTGACATTGATGCTTATTCCAGTTTCTAGGGCTCTAGAAATAATTAGCTAGAATCAACAATTAATCTGTTGTGGTTCAGACCTGAGGAAAGTGTTGGAGAGAAGTATCTCAAACTCAACATATATAAATCTGAATTCATTAGCTCTACACTTCGTCTTTGCAATGATGCTACCATCCACCTAGTTATCTATATCATGGAATAAACTCCTTCTCCAGGATATAAAAAAGGAACGTGATATCTTGGTTAAGAGTAAGGATGCTGGTGCCACTCTCCCAGGGTTCAAATCCTGGCTTTACCATTCATTAGCTGTGTCACCTTGAGCAAAATTCTTAACCTTTTAGTGTCTTGGTCTCCTCAGTCAAAAGAGCAGGATGATACAAAGAATACAAAAATACTAATTCAAAGGGATATATGTATTCTGATGTTTATAGCAGCATTACCTACAATAGCCAAGCTATAGAAAAGCCCAAGTGTCTATTGATTGATGAATGGATAAAGATGTGATATATATATATACACATATATATGATATATATGTGTATATATATATATATATATATATATATAATGGAATATATATAATGTAATATTACTCAGCCATAAAAAAGAATGAAATCTTGCCATTTGCAACAATATGGATGGAGCTAAAGAGCATTATGCTAAGCAAAAAAAAGTCAGTCAGAGAAAGACAAATAGCTCATGATTTCACTCATACACAGAATTTAAGAAACAAAACAAACAAGCAAAGGGAAAAATAGAGAGAGACAAACCAAGAAACAAAGTTAACTGTAGAGAACAAACTGATGGTTCCTGGAGAGAAGGTGGGTAGGGGGATAGGTGAAATGGGTGTTGGGGATTCAGGAGGGCATTGTGATGAGCAGCAGGTGTTGTATGGAAGAAATCTCTATAGTGTACACCTGAATCTAGTATTACACTGTGTTAACTAACTGGAATTTAAATAAAAACTTTAAAAATAAGTGGGATAATAATAACTGTACTTACCTCATAGGGATGTTGTATTATAGGGGATGAGTTAATATTTATAAAATGCTTTGACCAGGGCTTAACTCATAAGTACTATGTAAATATTTGTTAAGTAAATTCAAATATGTGTTATCCTTGGGACCTTATCAATCACTGGACTCTGCTTCTCACTAGTTCCTCTGTTTTCATTCTTCTTCCTCACAACTTGCCCTTCATATTGCAACATGAAACCTTTCAGTGTCTCTCCTTCAATGAGCTATAGGATGGAGTCCCAGCTTGGCCTCATCTCTTCTTACTCTTCACATTTCTCATGACCTGACATAATTTCACATAGCTTTTCCCTTTCCCTGGAGGGTGCTCCAGCCATTGTCTCCCTGCCCAATTTCTATTCAGTTTTCACTACTAAGTTCAAGCATTCCTCGACCACTAGACCAATCCCCTCATCTAACCCAGGCACAGTTAGATAATTTCATTTGTGCTCTCATGGCACTCAGCACACACACATTCTATCAGCAGTTGTGCTGCAAATATCCATCTGTGTTTATTTCCTTGACCAGCCTAGAGCCTCCATGGACATCTCCAGTACCAAGGTCAGTTTGTCACATATTTGGAGCTAAAACATAATGGATAAAGCACACAAAATTTTACCTGTTTCTCTTCAGGGAATCTAGAGTCTACTGTTTTACGTTTTGGAGATAGAGGCAGAAATGTATGGACAATATATGATGAAAACCTGCAAGAATGTATTTCAAATGTTAAGGCTAAAGTCAAAACTCTTTATGAAGTTGAGATGAGCTGGTTGTGTATAGACTTGACTAATAATCAACTAAGAACAAAATGAAATTGGTAGCAGTGTTATCACAAAATTGACCAACTTATTTTTTCTTCCTTTTGACAAATATTTAATTTTTCAATGATTAATGTTGTCACTTCCTGACTAGCAGTGAAAATCTTAATAGCTATTTTTATGAAATATGTAAACTATAGCTTGGTAAAGCTTATTCACTTCTTACACTGTACCTGTAATGTACTAAGTACTTCACATGAATTTATGTGAAGACTCTTGTAAATATTCCTATAAAATATAATAATTGGAACAATATTAGTTATTAAGAGTGAATCCACACCTAAAACTCCTCAAAGAAATACTCATATATATTATGAGACAGCAATGAAAATACTAATTTAAATAGAAAAAAATGCCACATATTTTTAAAACTACTCTGTTCTTTTCCGGTTGAAGACACTCAAGGATGTCAGAATGGCCTGTCCCTCTGCCTCAAAGAAGAGAGTTAGGTGTATAATACCTAAATAATCTATCAAACCTGCTTTCTTGCCACATGATATTAGTGAGAAAAAAGCCACACCTATAACACTAGTGCATATGTATTAAGTGATGATGTATATTTAGAAACATGCAAGATTCATTGAGTATGGTATAAGCTAAATTTGTAAATGTTTCATTAAACAAACTCCCTTCTCCTTATTACAACTCTAGGCTACTGTTATTTAATAATCAATTGCAATTTCATATTTTCTCCAGATAACCTGTCCTTTGGACAAAATCTCTCTGCCTTTTCTTGCAGAGTCCCTCAGATTAAACTAGACTTTTCAGCAAAGGTGGAAGGTACTCATGAGAAAATTTCTAGTTTTCTTATGCTGGTGAAAACATACAATTGCCAATATACCTACTTTTGAGTTTTTCTCAGTGTTCTGCCAGTTTATCCATACATTGGCACCTAAATTCATCTACTTTCCAATCACCATTCGGACTAGTTAGTAAAATCTTCAAAGTATCTCTTTTCCTGCATATAAATATGGTCGAAGTATATCTATTCCTCATGCACTTTAGTTTGGATGTTTTTATTTCACTGGAACTTCACCTCCAGCCGTTGCCCACTCCCTGGAATGAACAAACTATTTCAAAGATGCCAACTCACTCTTTCTCTTACTTCAACTCCTCAGAATTAGGACCTTTCTTTATCTGTTGATAATTTTTCTGAACTAATCCAGACTATTACTAATTGTACCCAAGTGGAACATTTGTTACTTGTGTACCAATTACAAACTGAAAGCAAAGTACATAGTCTGATCTTTACCAAATAGAGAGCCCCATTTTTTATCACCAGTTTATGTATTCATACTTTCACCAGTTTATGTATTTTTTATTTTTATCACCAGTTTATGTATTCATATTTTCTATAACTTTTAAAAATCCAATGAATAAGAAAGTAATATCTGTATATTTAAGTCAGAAATTGGATATTTGGATCAGTCAAATCTGAATAGTGAGGTATTCATGTTCTAACTGAGAAAACAAGCACAACCATCCTTTCATAATCAATTTCCATATCATTGTTTCTCTGATGATCGAATTAAATCTCTTAGTCCAAGTCATCCTTTGGCTCAAGGTGAAAATAATCTTTGCATGGAGAAATCATTTTTTTTCTTTTTTAATTTTTTTATTGTTATGTTAATCATCATACATTACATCATTAGTTTTTGATGTAATGTTCCAAGATTCATTGTGCATAACACCCAGTGCTCCACGCAGAATGTGCCCTCTTTAATACCCATCACCAGGCTAACCCACCCCCCTACTCCCCTACCCTCTAGAATCCTCAGTTTGTTTTTCAGAGTCCATCATCTCTCATGGTTCATCTCCCCCTCTGACTTACTCCCCTTTATTCTTCCCCTCCTGCTATCTTCTTCTTTTTTTTTTCTTAACATATATTTCATTATTTGTTTCAGAAGTACAGATCTGTGATTCAACAGTCTTGCACAATTCACAGCGCTCACCATAGCACATACCCTCCCCAATGTCTATCACCCAGCCACCCCATCCCTCCCACCCCCCACCACTCCAGCAACCCTCAGTTTGTTTCCTGAGGTTAAAAATTCCTCATATCAGCGAGGTCATATGATACATGTCTTTCTCTGATTGACTTATTTCACTCAGCATAACACCCTCCAGTTCCATCCATGCCGTTGCAAATGGCAAGATCTCATTCCTTTTGATGGCTGCATAATATTCCATTGTGTATATACACCACATCTGCTTTATTCATTCATCTGTCGATGGACATCTTGGCTCTTTCCACAGTTTGGCTATTGTGGACATTGGTGCTATAAACATTGGGGTGCACGTACCCCTTCGGATCCCTACATTTGTATCTTTGGAGTAAATACCCAGTAGTGCGATTGCTGGATCGTATGGTAGCTCTATTTTCAACTGTTTGAGGAACCTTCATACTGTTTTCCAGAGTGGTTGCACCAGCTTGCATTCCCACCAACAGTGTAGGAGGGTTCACCTTTTTCCACATCCCCGCCAACATCTGTCATTTCCTGAATTGTTAATTCTAGCCATTCTGACGGGTGTGAGGTGGTATCTCATTGAGGTTTTGATTTAGATTTCCCTGATGCCGAGCAAGGTTGAGCACTTTTTCATGTGTCTGTTGGCCATTTGGATGTCTTCTTTGGAAAAATGTCTGTTCATGTCTTCTGCCCATTTCTTGATTGGATCATTTGTTCTTTGGGTGTTGAGTTTGATAAGTTCTTTATAGATTTTGGATACTAGCCCTTTATCTGATATGTCATTTGCAAATATTTTCTCCCATTCTGTCGGTTGTCTTTTGGTTTTGTGGACTGTTTCTTTTGCTGTGCAAAAGCTTTTGATCTTGATGAAATCCCAATAGTTCATTTTTGCCCTTGCTTCCCTTGCCTTTGGCGATGTTTCTAGGCAGAAGTTGCTGTGGCTGAAGTCTAAGAGGTTGCTACCTGTGTTCTCCTTTAGGATTTTGATGGACTCCTGTCCCACGTTTAGGTCTTTCAACCATTTGGAGTCTATTTTTGTGTGTGGTGTAAGGAAATGGTCCAGTTTCATTCTTCTGCATGTGGCTGTCCAATTTTCCCAACACCATTTGTTGAAGAGACTGTCTTTTTTCCATTGGACATTCTTTCCTGCTTTGTCAAAGATGAGTTGACCATAGAGTTGAGGGTCCATTTCTGGGCTCTCGATTCTGTTCCATTGATCTATGTGTCTCTTTTTGTGCCAGTACCCTACTGTCTTGATGATGACAGCTTTGTAATAGAGCTGGAAGTCCGGAATTGTGATGCCGCCAGCTTTGCTTTTCTTTTTCAATATTCCTGTGGCTATTCCGGGGTCTCTTCTGGTTCCATACAAATTTTAGGATTATTTGTTCCATTTCTTTGAAAAAAGTGGATGGTATTTTGACGGGGATTGCCTTGAATGTGTAGATTGCTCTAGGTAGCATTGACATCTTCACAATGTATGTTCTCCCAGTCCCTGAGCATGGAATGTTTTTCCATTTCTTTGTCTTCTTCAATTTCTTTCATGAGTATTTTATAGTTTTCTGAGTACAGATCCTTTGCCTCTTTGGTTAAATTTATTCCTAGGTATCTTATGGTTTTGGGTGCAATTGTGAATGGGATTGACCCCTTGATTTGTCTCTCTTCTGTCTTGTTGTTGGTGTATAGGAATGCCACTGATTTCTGTGCATTGATTTTATATCCTGCCACTTTACTGAATTCCTGTATGAGTTCTAGCCGTTTTGGGGTGGAGTCTTTTGGGTTTTCCACATACAGGATCATATCATCTGCAAAGACTGAGAGTTTGACTTCTTCTTTGCCGATTTGGATGCCTTTGATTTCTTTTTGTTGCCTGATTGCTGTGGCTAGGACTTCTAATACTATGTTGAATAGCAGTGGTGAGAGTGGACGTCCCTGCTGCGTTCCTGACCTTAGGGGGAAAGCTCTCAGCTTTTCCCCATTGAGAATGATATTCGCTGTAGGTTTTTCATGGATGGCTTTTATGATATTGAGGTATGTACCCTCTATCCCTATAGTCTGAAGAATTTTGATCAAGAAAGGATGCTGTACTTTGTCAAATGCTTTTTCTGCATCTATTGAGAGGATCATATGACTCTTGTTCTTTCTTTTGTTAATGTATTGTATCACGTTGATTGATTTGCAGATGTTGAACCAACCTTGCAGCCCAGGGATAAATCCCACTGGGTCATGGTGAATAATCCTTTTAATGTACTGTTGGATCCTATTGGCTAGTATTTTGGTGAGAATTCTTGCATCCATGTTCATCAAGGATATTGGTCTGTAATTCTCCTTTTTGATGGGGTCTTTGTCTGGTTTTGGGATCAAGGTAATGGTGGCCTCATAAAATGAGTTTGGAAGTTTTCCTTCCATTTCTATTTTTTGGAACAGTTTCAGGAGAATAGGTATTAATTCTTCTTTAAATGTTTGATAGAATTCCCCTGGGAAGCCTTCTAGCCCTGGGCTCTTGTTTGTTGGGAGATTTTTGATGATGCTTCAATTTCCTTAGTGGTTATAGGTCTGTTCAGGTTTTCTATTTCTTCCTGGTTCAGTTTTGGTAGTTGATACATCTCTAGGAATGCACCCATTTCTTCCAGGTTATCTAATTTGCTGGCATAGAGTTGCTCATAATATGTTCTTATAATTGTTTGTATTTCTTTGATGTTGGTTTGATCTCTCTTTCATTCATGATTTTTTTGATTTGGGTCATTTCTCTTTTCTTTTTGATAAGTCTGGCCGGGGGTTTATCAATCTTGTTAATTCTTTCAAAGAACCAGCTCCAAGTTTCGTTGATCTGTTCGACTGTTCTTTTGGTTTCTATTTCATTGATTTCTGCTCTGATCTTTATGATTTCTCTTCTCCTGCTGGGTTTAGGCTTTATTTGCTGTTCTTTCTCTAGCTCCTTTCGGTGTAGGGTTAGGTTGTGTATTTGAGACCTTTCTTGTTTCTTGAGAAAGGCTTGTATTGCTATATACTTTCCTCTCAGGACTACCTTTGCTGGATCCCAAAGATTTTGAACAGTTGTGTTTTCCTTTTCATTGGTTTCCATGAATTGTTTAAATTCTTCTTTAATTTCCTGGTTGACCCATTCATTCTTTAGTAGGATGCTCTTTAGCCTCCATGTATTTGAGTTCTTTCCGACTTTCCTCTTGTGATTGAGTTCTAGTTTCAAGGCATTGTGGTCTGAAAATATGCAGGGAATGATCCCAATCTTTTGGTACCGGTTGAGACCTGATTTGTGACCTAGGATGTGATCAATTCTGGAGAATGTTCCATGGGCACTAGAGAAGAATGTGTATTCCGTTGCTCTGGGATGGAATGTTCTGAATACGTCTGTGAAGTCCATTTGGTCCAGTGTGTCATTTAAAGTCTTTATTTCCTTGTTGATCTTTGCTTAGATGATCTGTCCATTTCAGTCAGGGAGGTGTTAAAGTCCCCCACTATTATTGTATTGTTGTCAATGGTTTCTTTGCTTTTGTTATTAATTGCCTTATATAATTGGCTGCTCCCATGTTAGGGGCATAGATTTTACAATTGTTAGATCTTCTTGTTGGATAGACCCTTTAAGTAAGATATAGTGTCCTTTTTCATCTCTTATTACAGTCTTTGTTTTAAAATCTAATTGTCTGATATGAGGATTGCCACCCCAGCTTTCTTTTGGTGTCCATTAGCATGGTAAATGGTTTTCCACCCCCACACTTTCAATGTGGGGGTGTCTTTGGGTCTAAAATGAGTCTCTTGCAGACAGCATATTGATGGGTCTTGTTTTTTAATCCAATCTGATAGCCTGTGTCTTTTGATTGGGGCATTGAGCCCATTTACATTCAGGGTAACTATTGAAATATATGAATTTAGTGCCATTGTATTGCCTGTAAGGTGACTGTTACTGTATATTGTCTGTGTTCCTTTCTGATCTATGCTGTTTTTAGGCTCTCTCTTTGCTTAGAGGACCCCTTTCAATATTTCTTGTAGGGCTCGTTTTGTGTTTGCAAATTCCTTTAGTTTTTGTTTGTCCTGGAAGCTTTTTACCTCTCCTTCTATTTTCAATGACAGCCTAGCTGGATATAATATTCTTGGCTGCATATTTTTCTCGTTTAGTGCTCTGAAGATATCATGCCAGTCTTTCTGGCCTTCCAGGTCTCTGTGCATAGGTCTGTTGCCAATCTAATGTTTCTACCATTTTAGGTTACATATCTCTTCTCCCGAGTTGCTTTCAGGATTTTCTCTTTGTTTCTGAGACTCGTAAGTTTTACTATTAGATGTCGGGTTGTTGACCTATTTTTATTGATTTTGAGAGGGGTTCTCTGTGCCTCCTGGATTTTGATGTCTGTTTCCTTCCCCACGTGAGGGAAGTTCTCTGCTATAATTTGCTCCAATATACCTTCTGTCCCTCTCTCTCTTTCTTCTTCTTCTGGGATCCCAATTATTCTAATGTTGTTTTGTCTTATCGTATCGCTTATCTCTTGAATTCTGCCCTCGTGATCCTGTAGTTGTTTATCCCTCTTTTTCTCAGCCTCTTTATTTTCCATCATTTGGTCTTCTATATCGTTGATTCTCTCTTCTGCCTCATTTATCCTAGCAGTTAGTGTCCCCGTTTTTAATTGCACCTCATGAATAGCCTTTTTGATTTCAACTTGGTTAGATTTTAGTTCCTTTATTTCTCCAGAAAGGGTTTCTCTAATAACTTCCACGCTTTTTTCAAGCCCAGCTAGTATCTTTAAAGTCATGATTCTGAACTCTAGGTCCGACATTGTACTAATGTCCATATTGAGTAGGTCCCTGGTAGATGGTACTACCTCTTTTTCTTTTTGCTGAGGTGATTTTTTTCATCTTGTCATTTTGTCCAGAGGAGAATAGATGAATGAGAGAACAAAATGCTAACAGGTTAACAACATCTGCAGCAAATATACTCTATACAAATCAGAAAAGACCTGAAACCAGGGGAAAAGAAAGGGAAAGAAAGAAAAAAGAAAGAGAAAAAAAGATAAAGATAAAAACAAACAAAAACAGAACAAAGCAAAAAAAACCAGAATATGATCAAATATGATCTGGCTAGTGCATAGATCAGTGCCACACACCAGATTTTGGGTGTATTTTGGTCTGTTAGAAGAAAGTGCCTCCTAAAATTTTAAAGGAAGAAAGACTTATATACGTACAAAATAAAGGTTGATACAATGAAGGGATGGAAGATGACGGTATAGATGAAACTTATAAAAGGTTTTATAAACGGAATTGATAAGATAAGAAGTTGTTTGAAAGAAGAAAGAAGATTTAAAAAAAAAGAAAAGAAAAGAAAAAAATGGGAGAGACTGTGATCAGGCAGGAGACTAGAACAAAGCCATACACTAGTGATTTAGGGTATATTTTGATTTGTTAGAAGAAACTGTATCTCAAAATTTTAAAGAGAGAAGAACTTATATATATATATATGCCAAAAATAATGGTAACTACTATGAAGGGATAAAATATGACTCTAAAAATGAAAAATAAAAAATGTTTTTTTAAAAACGGGATTTATAAGATGTTGGTTGAAAAAGGGAAAAAGAAAAATAAAAAAAAACAAAAAACAGTTTAAAAAATTAACTTTGAAAAACTAATGAATCATGGTAAAAAAAAAAGCCATGAATTCTATGTGCAGTATTTCCCTAGTGCTGGAGTTCCTCCGTTCTCCTTGATCGGTAAACTTGGTCTTGGCTTGCTGGCTGTTCGTGCTGATCTTCTGGGGGAGGAGCCTGTTGCCGTGGTTCTCAAATGTCTTTGCCGTAGGCAGAATTGCCCCGCCCTTGTCGGTCGGGGCTAAGCAAGCTGCTCAGGTTTGCTCTCAGGAGCTTTTGTTCCCTGCAAGCTCTCGGTACAGCTTTGGAGGACCAGGGTGAAAATGGTGGCCTCCCACTCTCTGCCTGGAGGAGCTGAGAACTCGGGGCCCCACTCCTCAGTGCGCCCCCAGAGAAAAGCAGTCAATCACTCCCATCCCCCCGGTCTCCAGCGCACTCCGTTCGCACCCGGCCTGTGACCGAGCATTTCTATCTCTGGCACCCGACCCCGTGTGGAGTCTCCAAACCCAGCAGATCCCTGCGGTGCACTCCCACGCCGCTCCTCCTGGGGGAGGAAGGGGAGTCTCCCCAGCTCTGCTGCTTGTTGGGTCCCTGCTGGAGGCGCAGTGGCCCAGCTGGGCCGCAGATCACAGTTTATGGCCACCCCAAGCTGAGAGCCCACGCCTCAGCTCCGTCTCTGCAGCCGGTTTCCCTGCTCCAATACCTGGGAGCTCTGCTGCACTCAGGCACCCCTAGTTTTTCTGTGACCCCTAGGGTCCTGAGTCTACACTGTCCCGCGAGGTTTTCACCTTCCACTTAGCCACTGGAGTGACGTCCCTCAGTGGAGCCGACTTCTAAAAGTTCCGATTTTGTGCTCCGCGGCTGTATCACTTGCCAGAAGCGGCCGACAGAGGCCCCCTCCCCCGCCGTCTATCCTCCCGAATATCGCCTCGGATTCACTTCTCCGCACGTCCTACCTTCCAATAAGTGGTCGCTTCTCTGTTCAGAGAGTTGTTGCTACTCTCTTCTTTGATCTCCTGTTGAGTTCATAGGTGTTCAGAATGGTTTGATCCCTATCCAGCTGAATTCCTGAGACCAGACGAAATCCAGGTCTCCTACTCCTCCACCATCTTGCTCCGCCCAGTGGAGAAATCATTTTTAATCAATTCAAGATGCAGCTGGAATAAATGCTACTGGCTTGAGTAGCCATTGTTCTTGGCAAATTCCTCTAAGCAATAAACAATGAGCACCACACCCTCATGAAAAGAGGAGTGAAGGATGTGGGTATTGCTGAATATTATTTTGGTCTGACATGTAATATACTTGAGGGGACCGACATGTAATATACTTGATACAGAACAATACAAAATAATCAGGAATTGTGAGTTGCTAGATCCCAGTATTTCAAGTGCTTAGTTTAATAAGCTTGGTGTTCAGTCATGAAACTAATACTCATTGCAGAATATATTTAAAAACAGACCACTTAACAATAAGACAGTAGGAGGAAATTTTGGAAGGTAGTTAAGGATTGAATATATAGATTCCCATAGGGTTTATTTGGAAAAGGAACAAAGTATGTGCAAGCTTTGAAAACGTTCATTGCTTTTCCAATACCATTATACATAGAAATTAGTGTCTCATCAATTGTGTTTTCAATCATTAAATAAGATTTCAATAAGTGATGCCTTTTACAATAATGTATTTCTGTTATTTTGAGAACACAATTTTACATTCCCTATCATGTTAAAATTTATATTATGGCTCAGTGATGGTGGGAGATCCAATTCCTATGGATTTGAACTTTGGAGCCTATGCCTTAAATTCAGAAGATTTTCTTGTAGCATTGATCACCCTCCCTATTAAACAATTCAGACTTATGTATCTGAGCTGAACAACTATTCCTATGACAAGTGAGTATTTTAAGGCATGGAGGTTAAGTGAAAAGATAGTGTGATATAACTGACAGGGTAAATCAGCAATAGATTATACTCATCCTTTAAAGAAGTGACCATTTGGAAATATAGAACATGGCCTTCATTCACTGACCTCCACCCAGGCAAGAAACACATGGGAAGCTTCATATTTATGAGGAAAATTCGGTATAATGGCTAAGAACATGGGCTTTGCATTCAGAGACCCCAAGGTAGGAATCTTAGCTCCATTGCTTACAAATTGTGTGACTTTGAGAATTTAATCTCAATGTGTAGACTATTACATAGAATTTCTATGAGAATAAGATAGAGCAATACACAAAGTGATTGGCACAGAGTCTGAAACATACTTAATATACATACAGTTGACCCTCACCATTCATGGATTCTGTACCTGTGAATTTGCCTACTTGCTAAAATTTATTTGTAGCTACAAAATCAATACTCAGGGCACTTGCACAGTCATTCACAAACATACATATAACAGTGAAATTTTGGCACCCAATGGGCATATTCCCATGCTCTATTATCTATTAAGAGGGAACACTCCCTTTATTTTGGGAGCCCTTACCCAGGGCATTTTATTTTAATCTATTTGTTTTCTGTCACAGTCTTCAGGCACTCTATGGGAAGACTCCAGGAGCCACGTGTGCACCAGAGCTATAAATGGACTCAGTTCCTTGTGTCCATACATGTAACTGAGCCCACTCTCCCCATTTGATGATAAATCAAATCTGAATTAAGGCTGATTTTACCTTACTATGAAACAAAATTGCCTATATTCCAAATTTTTCCAGTTTATCATGTACTGTTAAAATTCCAAAACTTACTACCCTAGTAGCTTTATACCTTTTCCCTCTGCCTAGAATGCTTTTGTCTCTTCCCAAAGAGTGGCAAAGTCTTTTAATTTAGGACTCAGCATAAGGATCATCATCTTAAAGAGGCCTTTCCTAGCTATCCTATCCAAAGTAAGTGCCCCAAATGTTCTTGATCATGGCAACCTGCAGTTTTCTTCTCCACATTTACCACTTTCTATAATTTCTTTTCATCTGACAGTTGTTTCTTAGGTGACTTCTCCACCAGGATCTACTTTCCATAAGGGCAGAAACTTGAACTATTTTGTTCATTGGCTCTTTCCTCATTGCCTAGACCTTTGACTAGTACAGACACCCAGTGAATAGATGAATGAATGAATCTTATTATATTTTGTTGGTTTGAATCTTCATATATGTTATTTTTAAACCTAAACAAAATAGTTTATTATTTGAGATGGATTTTATTTCATTTTTTATTACCTTTTTTTTGCATCATCCAGCAAAAGATGGTTAAATCATACTTGCTTGGAGAACGAGAATAATAGACTTTTGCCAACTTTGCACATTGTGCTCAAGTGTTCATAATATTAAATGCAACATCTCAGATCCTAACCTTAATTCCCAAATTCATATCACGCATTAAACTGCAAATAAACTGTCATTTGTTGGTAGGGCAAGGAATACATGAGTTTCTGCACTGGGAAATCTACATGCTAGACGAATACAACTGAGATTTTTATCTAGGACCTAAAGTAATAATCTAATATGTGAAATGAACACTGTTTTAAGAAACAGAAAACATGGGTCATATCTGTTCTGCTACTAGCTTGCTGCATGATTTGGGGCAACGTTTTAAATCCCGTGGATCTCACTAATTCAATCTCTAAAAAAATATGGATTTGGACCACTAGACACCACAGTTCCTTTGGCGTCTCTATGGCCATAAACTCTCTATGGCCATAAAAGCTGAGTAGGAGAAGAGGTGGCAGAGGCTCAAGCACAAAGAGTTAAGACCTGCCAGGTCAAGTTTCTGACTGCAGGCAAGATGCTGCATGATGAGGACACCTACTGCAAGTGCCCAGTGAGGTCACAAAAAGGAAGACCAGATTTTTGAATCTGTATAGCTAGTGCTTTCTATTTAATAGGCAGACCTACACAGGAAGCCACATTGTAAAGAGGATTGCCTAGTGTGCATGGAATTACAATAATGGAGCAGGGGAAGAAAAGGAGGAGGAGTTGATGATAAAGTGTGTCTGCTGAAAGAATTTGAGGCACCTTTCCTAACGTGACTGGTAATGTTGTTAGTTATAATTCTAAGAGTCTGACTGCCAAAAATTGCTCTCTTTGGACAGTGCTTTGGTCATTATAACTAGTTTGCTTCTGTGATCCTTCACCCACTCCCAGTTTTATTGAGGTATGATCACTAAATGATACATTGTGAAAAGTATTTTGTTACACACATACACGTGTGTGTGTGTGTGTGTGTGTATACACACACATACATTGTGAAAAGATTATCACAATCAAGCTAATGAACACATCTATCACTTCACATAGCTCCCTTTATTTTTGTGGTGAGAATGCTTGAGATCTATTCTCTTAGCAAATTTAAGTATATAATACATTATTATTATCTGTTATCACCTTGCTGTACATTAGATCTCCAGAACTTATTCACCTTATAAGTGAAACTTTGTACCTTTTGATCAACCTCCCTATTTCCCTACCCCTCACCACTGCCTGAGCCCAGGGTAACCACCATACTATTCTGTTACTATCTGTTACTATGAGTTTTACTTTTTTTTTTTTAGATCAAACAATCTTTTTTTCTCTGTCTGGGTTATTTCACTGAGCCCAATGTCCTCTATGTTCATCCATGTTGTGGCAAATAGGATTTCCTTTCCACATTGAGTTTTTTTGGCTCCCTTGTCAAATATTAGTTGACATATATATGTATGGGTTTATTTCTGGGCTCTCTATTCTATTCCACTGTTCTATGGGACTGTTTTTATGCCAGTACCATACTATTTTGATTCTATAGCTTTGTAATATAATTTGAAATAGGAAGTATAATTCATCCTGTTTTGTTCTTCCAGCTCGATTGCTTTAGTTATTCAAAATCTTCTGTAGTGCTATACAAATTTTATTATTTATTTATTTTTATGAATATTTTATTTATTTATTTGGCAGAGTGAGAAAGAGCACAGCAGGGGGAGCAGCAGGCAGAGGGAGAAGTAGACTTCCCACTGAACAAGGAGCCCAATGTGGGGTTCGATTCCAGGACCCTGAGATCATGACCTGAGCCGAAAGCAGACGCTTAACTGACTGAGCCACCCAGGTGCCCCTCTATACAAATTTTAGTGTTTTTTTTTGACTCTTTTTTTCTCCCCTCTATGGCTGACCCTCTGATATTCCTTCTTCAGTATTGTTAATAAATCTGTTTTAGACAGGCTCTAAAAAACCCCAGAAACTTCTTCAAGAGGTTTTAATTCAGGTAATTAGTTATGCAAGTAATGTCGTAGCTAAAAAACAAAACAAGGAGTGATGGTGAAGCAACCCAAAAACTAACAGTAGCAGGAAATGACTCTCACCAGTAGGCTAAAACTGTGCTGTCCAATATGGTAGCCAGCCACATCTGGTTGTTGAGAACTTGAACTGAGATGTTCTTAGTATAAAATACATGCCATATTTGGAAGAATTAATATGGAAAAAAAGAAAAATAACTCATTAATAGTTTTTATATAGAATACACAGAGAAATGAAAGGTGAATATATTGGGTTGATTAAAATACAGTATTTAAGTTCATTTTGCCAGGGTGCCTGGGTGTCTCAGTCGGTTAACCAAAATTTAAGTAAAGGTTTAGTAAAATTATTGCTCTGAATTCCTGAACTTTGCTGTTCAGGTTCTTTGCTTGATTTGGTTTCAGATTCCCTTACTGCCTAGATTATGTTCTGGATACTTGTAAATTCCCTGGTCTTTGATCAAATGAATCATCCTGTCCTCTATTATGTTCTTAACATTTTCTTTTTTTTTTTTTAAGATTTTATTTATTTATTTGAGAGAGAGAGAGAGACAGAGAAAGTGAGAGAGAAAGAACGCGAGTGGGGTGAGGGGCAGGAGGAGAAGCAGACTCCCTGATGAGCAGGGAGCCTGATGTGGGGCTCAGTCCTGGGACTCCAAGCTCATGACCTGAGCTAAAGGCAGACGCTTAACCAACTGAGCCACCCAGGTGCCCCATTAACATTTTCTGAAAACAAACTGAGGGTTCTAGAGGGGAGGGGGGTGGGGGGATGGGTTAGCCTGGTGATGGGCATTGAGGAGGGCACGTTCTGCATGGAGCACTGGGTGTTATGAACAAACAATGAATCATGGAACACTGCACCAAAAACTAATGATGTAATATATGGTGATTAACATAACAATAAAAAATTAAAAAAAAAAAAACATTTTCTGATGATGAGTATTTTAACTCATTGTTTTGTTTGTTCTCCTAATTCCTAGTGACCTATCTGGGATTTTCACTCAATTCTTTATTCACAATAATTTATAGTGCCTATACAACACTTGGTATAAATAACCAGCTACTCCTACAGAGTATCAGCTACTGTAGCCATATTGCAAAACATAAACCTTCTGTCTTTCTTCTTTCTTTCTTCCTGCTTCCTCTCTGTAATATACCACCACACTTGGGAACAGTGAGGAGAAAGATGACCTCTTGACTCATGGCATGAAGAGATACTTAAAAGGAGATATGCAGATCTTCAGTCTAAAAGTGAATTTCCCTGGCCAAAAGCTCATTATCACAAAGTATTTTCTTTGAATACGTTTAGAGCTCAATAATCAAGTTCATAGAGAAATATGTGTTTTTATCATCAGTAAACATTTTCTGGGTAACTATGAAATGTTAGGCACTTTTCTAAACATCAGAATACAAAGATGAAGAGGTAAAAAAACACAAACTCCTAGAGGGTAGATATAAGAAAAGATAAATAATCTAAGGAGTCATGACAACAAGTGGCACAAATAATGAATGTCCTGAAAGTTTAGGTGAAGAATTCCCTGCGTCAGGGAGTGTTTCAGAGAAGAAGGGAAACTGAGCTAGGCTTTGAAGGAAGGCAAGGATTAGATAAACAAAGTGGAAAAGAAAAGTTTTCCAGGAAGACGAAACTGCATATGCAGCAGGAATATACAGAAACAGGAATAAATTTATTCTATATCGAATTATGGTCGGGAAACTCAAGTCTATCAAGAAGAGTCTTCATCTAACTGAGACCCCAGAGCAATCTCAACCTGAGTGAAGGACCCCATAGCATTTCTTATTAAGATTAAAAGTATGGCTGGAAAGTACAGCTCATTAGGAGATAGAATGGGACGCTTTCATGGTTAGTACCCTCTACATTACAGTGTGGTTCAGCTACCACTTTGTACCATAAGCTTCTCAAGGGACAGTGCCTATCCTGTTCACTGTTCAGTCCTAAGGCATGGCCCAGAGTAGATGCTTAGTGATTCTATGTTGAGTGAATGAATGCCAATAAATGGTGTGATAGTGCACGAGTCCCTGGGCTGAGAAGACCCAAGGCAAACATTCGTTCAATATTGATGTATTCCAGAATAGCATTTAGGGAATTAGAAATGGAGTTAGGCATTGTACTCCAATTATTAGGAAAAATCCCTTCAGAGACTTTGGGCAGTGTGTCCCCCAATTATGGGGGATTTAGGAATCCTAGTGGAGTATTTGGTTAACCTGTTGTGTTCCTAGGAAATGATAAAATTTATAATGTCACTATTCATGCCTTTGTAATAATTTCCTTTTTGTGTTACCAATTTAAGACTGACTTCATTAGGCACATCTGGATTGGATTAAAAGGAATATTAGATTTATTCCAGAGGTAATATTTTAGCGACCAGATCCTTGCAGGCTGAGGTAGCTTATTAAATTCTAAGATATCAAAACAGATACATTATCATCACAAAACCCAGAGAACCATAAGAATCACTGAAAGCCTCAGGGGAATGGTATTACATGAAGAAGGCTTTGGAAGAGGTAGCATTCTACTTACATACTGGGGAGTGTTGCTGTATGTCAAATACAGGCTGTATGTTAATCCAGCACTCAACCCAGTAGAGGCCATACAGCTGTGTAGAGTGGGCATTATTTCTAGAATCAGCTAGAGTTGGATTCAAAGCCTGTGTTCTACTCATATTACTCTATAAGCTTAAGCAAGTGATGAGGATAAACATGGTGTTTACACCATATGATAGTCACAAGAATTCAATAAAATAATGCAAGTAAAGCCCATAGCACAGTGCCTATCATAAAGAAAGTGCTTGGTAAATGTTAATGCTTTCTATAAGAACAGTAGAAATGTGCCTAATACCCAGTAGTCTTTAGTTTTCCAAAGAGGAACCCCCACCCCACACACATACAAGTCAGGTATTCATCTTAACCAACTGTATACATGTCCTATTTCCTATGCTTTGCCCAAAACATAATCTCTTCAATCCTTTACTCACTTTGATCTTGGATTTGCCTGTGAATCATTTTTGTGTATGCCCCTTCCCCAAATGAATGCCTCTTGCCCTGACTACAGTGCAGCCCCTGTCCTGGTTTTGTTTCATTGACAAGGTTTTGGCAAGTGAATCTTGCTGTCTTAGTATATGACCTAAGTTTGCTTCCATTTTCTACTTCCATCCTCCTGATGGCTCATGGTGACTTTCACATTACTGGAGAGAAAAACAAACAGAGAGGAAACAAAATAACCAATATCAGATTGCTTTCTGAGAGCACCTTTTGATGAGGGAAGGGGATGACAAGTGAAAAGAATAGAGCACAAAATCACTGCCTCTTGGTCACAGATGGGAAGTCAGAGTTGGAAAGAGAGTTTCAGGGTGGGGTGTGGATAGGGGGAAGATGTATACAGCACACTTTCCCTGCTTTAAGATGCTGTCTGGGGATATTGACAGTTAATACTAGCCAGTTAGGAGGGCTTAGTTAAGAAGCCACTTAATCAGAAAATCTTGTTACCCTTAAAAATACCCTCTATTTCTCTACTTTTGGAAATGGAAAGAAAAAGCTATTTCTGTGGTTTCTCAAATCCCTGAAATTGTAGTTTGGGTGCAAATTTTCAAAGAAGTGTCTGCCAGAGTGTTGCTTTTATAAGCCTAGAACCAGGCATTCAGCTTTAGGGAAGCCAGGGATTTGGAGGTAAGCCATGGTGGGCCCAGCACCAGCTCCCAGACTTCTGATGTCTTATGGCATTTACAACTCACCACTCTCCATCAAAACCATTACCTCAGATGAGGGGATAAGAAAAGAGTGTGGCCTTGCGAAGAGCCATCCCATTCAGGGTATTACCCTAGACCATTGGGATACCCGCTCTGTTGTGGAAAACCCTGCAGTTTGAGCATTGTTTTAATTCAACATGGTAAAGACTGGAAGAAACTGATGCTAACAATGATTGAAGTTTCTTTACACCTCAGACGTTGCTTATGCAAAAATATATAAGACTATAAATCTCTCCCCACCTTTCTACTAACCCCTTTCAGAGTCATTAAGGCAGTTTGGGAACCATGAGAGCTAGTTGTCTGGCAGCACTAGGTTTTGCCCACAGAGAGAAAGTTCTTTTCCTTTAAACACAGTCTTCCCCCAGTGCCTCTGCCTAGTCTTCTTTATTCCTGGCAATATTTTGCCTCCTCTTTGTTAATTATTCCAGGAGATTTTCTCTATGTCCAGTAAGGTAGTTCAGGGATTCCCTTCTAACACAAAATACAGTGCACTGGATTGTTTTAAAGTGCCTTAGAGGAAAATTAACCATGATTAATGAGATAGAAAATGAGGTGTTGCTATTTTTATATTAGTGTGATCAGGGAAGGTCTCTTTGGTAAGGTGAGCAGATAATTGAATAAAATAAGGGTTGGGAGAAAGATGATCTGAGGCAGAGGGAACAGCTCATGCAAAGGCTCTGAGGTGGCAGAGTGGTAAGCAGGTATTCAAGGAAAAGCAAGAAAGTCAGTATGGCTGGAGCACAACCAATGAGAAGAATGACAGAAGTGAGGTCACAGACTATTGGGGAACCAGATCACTTAAGGTTTAAAGACTTTTACTCTGAGAAAGACAGGAAACCATTGCAGAGTTTTGAGCAGAAGAAAGACATGATTTGACTTAAGTTTTAAAAGGATCACTGGCTGTGTGTTGAGAATAGACTATAGGGAAACAGAAAAGGAAAAAAGAAAACCAATTAAGGAAATTATCGCAATAATTCAGGTGAGAGATGATAATACCTTAACCAATGTTATAGCCTGTGGATATGGATGAGAAAACTGGAACAGAAAGAGATACTGAGAATTGGTAGGATTATGGATATATATTTAAGGTGGAGCCAACAAGATTTCCTAAAAATTACTGGCACATTATGAGGAAAGAAAGGAATAAAAAAAAAAAAGTACAAGGTTTTTGGCCCAAACATCCAACTGGATAGATCAATTGTTATTGGTAGAGATGAGCCTGCTGCAGGAAAATTAGAGTCAAGGGGAAAATCGGAAGTTCTGTTTTGAACACAATTGACTTTAAATTTTTATTAAACATCCTTGTAGAGATTTTGAATGGGCAGAAAGAATTTCAGGTGAGAGGTCTAGAATGAACTATAGCTTTGAGCATCAGTGGCATATAGCTATTTAAAGCCATGATGAAACCGTGGACCACATGAAATTGTAGATAGACAGGACAGTGTTTAAAGAGGTCAAGTAGATGTGGAGGAGTCACCAGAGGTAACTGAGAAGGAGCAGCCAGTGATGTAAGGGGAGAGCTCAGAAAGAGTGATGTGCCAAAGCCAAGTAAAGAATATATTCAAGAAGAAAGGAAGTGTTCAACTTTATTGAATACTGCTATGAGGTCAAGCAAGAGGAGGACTAAAAAATAACCGAAGTGGAAGGTTGAAAAGTAGAAGTTGACCTACAGTTGGACTTTTAATATATTTTCTCAAAAATTTAAAGGACCCGAGGATGTGGAGACAGGGGAACCATTTATTCAGGAGAAATAAAATTAAGAGTTTGGGCCAGTATAAAATGAGAAAACTTTGGTGTAGATGGGGGCCATACAAGAGAGATTGCAGAAAATGAAAGGAAAAAAACTGAATAATTACTATTAAAATGTTTGGGGGGCTTCCCTCTCTTTCATAACTATGCTTAATCAATATTACAACATTGCTTTTCTCATAAAATGCCATTTTTATTACATAATTATAAAACTAAATCATGAGAGAAAATAGTAACTGCAATCCATCATCACTGTTCACATCTCATCAAAGGAATATGCCAAGAAGTCTCTTTGACTCCCTGAGGCCTCCTGCCCCTTGCCCAACTATTTTGGATTCTGGTTGTTCCACTATTCTTTTAAAGCCTAGGGTATCTTCTTGGGGGACATTTCTGGATAGAGATATTCAGAACAGAGTAATCCTTCTCATAAAAACAACAGAGCATAAAGCTTTCAAGAGATGGAATGTGTCTAGATAACATTTCATTTGTTGTCTCATTTCTTCTGAACCATAATGTGCTTCATTTCCATTTGTAAGCATTGTAACAGAAGACATGAAATGGCTCTGAAAAAACTGCTACTTCTATTGTATGAGGTTTACTACTTTCTGCTTGATTTAAACATTGCTTGGACATAGTGACGCTATTTGGACTTTTTATGGTAAAGCCTTTTTTTTTTTTTAAGTCAGATTCTACAGAAATTTTAAATTCAACATGCTAACTACATCCTGCACTGGCATCTAATTCAAGTTCCTAATTATAAAACCATCTTTCCCTGCTTTCATTTCATTCTTTGTGATCAGGACTGGTGTCTTTTTGTGTGCGTGCATGGCATCTACAGCCCAGCATCCTGCACACCAGATGCATTTGCATAATGAAACTGACTGACCTGGAAAAACAATACTAAAAATTTTGTCTTAGTCTTGAATTATTAGAAAATATATTGGGTTGTTGAACATGAATTTAAACATGTCAAAGAACAGAATCATAGATGTATCTTGCCATTCAATTTCCTCTTAGCACTTTAAGACATTTTCTTATATTTTTCCCCAAGAAACTTACTTATAACTTTTAGTTTAATTGAAGCAGGGATTGTTTTTTGGCTAAGATGAAAATCATAAACAACATTTACAATATGAGTTTATATATGGAAGTATATTAAGAAAATGTATGTGCTTTTATTCGTGTACTGAGATAGCAGATGCTCAACAATTAGGAACCCAAATTACCAAACCGAGCACCATAAGTTACTTTGACAGGAAGCCATTCAGGCAAAACAAAAGTTGATAAAATGGTAGGAGTTAGACAGGAGAAGAATAAACAGGATAAATGGCATTCTATAGTTGCCTTGTAAAGGCAGCCATTTTGATGTGTGGACTTTTTCACACAATCCCAAAACAAACTATATTAAAATTTCTACTCCTTTTAATATTGAGAAATGTGTGACATCATCATTGTCACTCCATTCCTTGGCAAAGAAAGTAGTAAGGCATGAGCGGTAAGAGTTGGGGTAGAAGGGAGGGTAAGGATGGGGAGACACCCAGACACCATCTGGCAGACAAACTATAGATAATCGAGGCATGTGTTTACCAAATTCATTTCCAAAAAGGCCATCAATCATTTTTTTTCTATTTGTCAAATTTCATGTTTATTTGTTTTTTCTTTTTTTAATTAAATTAAATTAAATTAAATTTTATTATGTTATGTTAGTCACCATACAATACATCATTATTTTTTTTACTTTATCATGTTATGTTAATCACCATACGTTACATCATTAATTTTTGATGTAGTGTTCCATGATTCATTGTTTGCATATAACACCCAGTGCTCCATTCAGTACATGCCCTCTATTAATACCCATCACCAGGCTAACCCATCCCCCCACCCCCCTCCCCTCTAAAACCCTCAGTTTGTTTCTCAGAGTCCATAGTCTCTCAAGGTTCTTCTCCCCCTCCGATATCTACCCCCTTCATTTTTCCCTTCCTTCTCCTAACGTCCTCCATGCTATGCCATCAATCATTCTTAACTAAAGCAACTATCCATTGTCTAAGAATTTACATGAATGAATGGTCCAAGTGTCAAATTCTGGTTTCTCTTTTAAAGCTGTAATAGCCATAGTAATTTACTTTAAATCAATACAAGAACCTCTGCTTAATCATGATAGCTGGTTTTTAAAATTTGAAAATGAAGATAAGCATATATGCTTTTTGTGGACTTCCTGAAATACATAGAATTTTGGGAAAGGGAGGATACTTTGGCACTAATTTGATCCACTAATATTAGTTTTGATCTCCATAGGGAATCCTTCATTATATACTTAATGATTCTCTCAGTACTCAATAAAATACATATATAAATATCCTTAAAATGAAAGTCTCCTAAGATTTCCTGGAGTTAATGTGTTCTAACTATTTCTTGGTAATTAAAAAAGAGGGGGAAAGATGGTACATTAAATGCCATTTTAATGTATTTTGACTCAATTGTGCCAAATGGCGGCCTCGTTAAATTTTGTGTTAAAAAGCCTATCTGGTCAAAAGAGCCTTGAGAAAATTACTCCATAAAGTTTTCTTGTTTCAAATGAAATCTTACAGACAGGAATTAATTTGGATTTACAGAATGTAGAGAATTTTGTTCTTGTCATTATGAGAATGATGGATGGAAAGTTTTCTTTCCTTCATTGCTTTGAAGGATGTAGGATTGTGCCTTTAGGAGACTACCAGATCAATCTCTTATTTCTCTATTGCAGCAACATGTCAGATACCCAGAATACTTGAGAAATGGTGAAATCTGGTTAGCTCTCTATTTTATTTTTCTAATGTTTAAGAACTTTTTTCTGTGCATGGTTGTTTGAACAATCACTTTAGGAGAAGTGGGTATAAGGAAAACATTATAAAATATATTAGTCCTTTTTCCTGCATTAGTTGAATATTATTTAATAAATGTTTATTGATCATCTTTTTGCTAAGCAACATTGGATGAAGAATTACATGTTTCTGCCCTCAAAAACTCACTATTTAACAGGAAGAGACAGGGATGTGAATGCAAATATATGGTACATCATTCAAAATATACTGACTGCTATAACAATATTAATGTTCAATGGTTTAACACAACAAGGGTTTATTTCTTGATTATATGGCTGTCCACTGTGGTATGCAGAGAGGGTGAAGTGGGCTTTCTGCTCCATGCAGCCTATTCAGGGTTCATTCCATCTAGTGACTATGCCATCTTTTTTGTCCTCCGAGAGCTCCACTAGATTTTCTACATCTGTCTAACAGGCCAGGGAAAAAAAGAACATGGAATATTACAAGGGAGGTTTCATGGGCCAGGTTTGGGGAGCCATCTTTACACATTCCATTGGTCAGAACTCAGTCATATGGCGGTGTCAAACCTGAGTGTTTCATCCACTTCAAAGGGCTTTAAAGATATTTAAAATACATACATCCATCTATCTATCAATCATCTGTCTATTAGCTATCTATCTATTTATCATCTATCTATTATCTATCTCTTTGTCTATCTATAATCTATCTATCTATCATCTATCTATCTATCTATCTATCTATCTATCTATCTATCTATCTATCTATCTATCATCTATAGCTCCGTATATGTGTAAGTTTGTTTCTGGGCTTTCTGTTAAGATCCATTCATCTACCTATCTCTGTATTGTAAGTCCGGTATATGTTAAATGGAGACTCCTCCTTACTTGGTTCTCTTTTTGCAAAATAGCCCTGGCAATTATTTGCTATTTGTGCTTTTCCATCAAAATTTTAAATCACCATATGAAAGTTTCATGAAAGAGTTTGTTCCACAAAATGTTTTGATTTAAATTACATTTGATTATAATTTTACTAGAATTAAATTTGTATCTGATTCACCCCAGACTTTATTACATCGTAGTTGCTCAATAAACACTGTTTATTGACTAAATAAAAGAAAGATAATAACTCTAAGCTTGAGGACAATGTGCCCATTATAAGCTTTAACTATGTTCAGAATTGCAAACTAATTTTAAGATTGAGCAAAATAAAACTGAAAATTTAACTGTTGCAGACT
This sequence comes from Zalophus californianus, assembly GCF_009762305.2. Taxonomy (NCBI): domain Eukaryota; kingdom Metazoa; phylum Chordata; class Mammalia; order Carnivora; family Otariidae; genus Zalophus; species Zalophus californianus. Next base: position 91,031,169 of record NC_045600.1, read on the forward strand.
CTCTACCATGCAATCCACTGATAATATTGCTTTTTCAGGACACTGGGCTTATTCAGATATTTAAATATGATAACAGATGTGAAGTGCCTAGCACATCAATCAGTCTTGTTATAAATGGTAATAACAGATGGTATGGTTGAATACATGGTAATTCCCTTTTGCTATTCTACTTTTTAGCAAACCTCATTAAATGCTCATGCATGAATTTTTATAAAAACAGCCTGGGGAAATAAAACACAAATGATGATATTTTATTTGTGACTTTTAGAAAATTATGTAATACTTTTAAATTTATTACTACATTTTAAAATCAATTAATTTGAGTGCTAATTGCACCTAAACAAGTTACAGCTACTATTCTTGTATGGCTGCTTGATTGCTTGCTGAAGTTTAATAGCAGAATACATAAATTTAAAAGTTACTCTTACAAAACATAAGATTATCTTCTAAATACCTAAAAAATTTAATATAGGTCTGTAGTGCTATGCTTCTTCTAAGAGGTAAATGACTACCGATGTAAGTTAATGAGTAAATCTTAGTATTATACGAAAACTAGTTGTGACACAAAGATTTTCCAAGGAAAGGAAACAGATACCAACTGGTCTGCTTACCTGTATAAACACACTCTAGTTGAATGACACAATCCCAGGGTTGCAAGTTGCCTTGATAAGATTCATTACTATTTCCTTCCTTTCTCCCATCTCCCCCAGAATGTCTCTGTTTCTAATCAGGAAGAATAAAGTTCACGGCTGAAAGCCAGTTTGGAAAGCAGCAGGAAACCACAGGTCTGATTTTCTGTTTACAGGCCCAAATAAAGAAGTTGACATGATCTATCAAATTGACAGGGTTGGTTATTAATGGTTTTTTCCTTCCTTGAACCTGTAGACAGAGGTGAAGGATAAGGAGACCCAGCATAGACCTACTATGGTACAGTAACATTACATGTGGTGAGACAGATGTGAGCAGGTCCCAAGCTCTTGTCAGGAAATGGTAAACAACACCTTTCAAGGTATCTATGAAAAAAAATTCCCAACTTCAACTTCTGACTTTACTTTACCACCAACCTACTATCAGACTATTTCAGGGGACTGAAAATGACATAGAGCTTGTGCTCATAAACACATTTGGGTCTTCTAGAATATAAAGCAGGCAATTTGGAGTTTTAGCAAATTGGCAGAGTATAGCTCTGAAGTAAGAGTCATTCATAAAACTGTCCTGAACACTAGAAACAAATACTAAAAACAAGAGAACTACTTACCAGATAGCATTTTGAGTTCTCTCTTGTGCTGAAGCTTGAAAATAATAGGAATGTGCCACAGCTGGAGAGCAGGCCCATTTTCCATCTCCTTATTACCCAGAAATTAATTGCACACCCTTGTGCTTCACCAGGGCATGGGGTGGAGGGAAGAGCTCGGACCCTGGTATCAGGCAGTTTGGGTTGGATCCGAATTGTTACTTACCAGCCATGTCTTCAACCCAGGATCTTGGAACCTCAGTCCTTCTGTCTGAAATATGGGAATAAAAACACTGATCAGATTGCTGTGAGGATAACATCAATGAAGTAGCTCCTGTTAGAAAAGGCCCCCATGCCTCACATCACTCACCATTAACTCTAAAGTACCTAAAATTCCTGCATTGCTCATGACTGTGAGATAAGGCAGGGGTGATAGACTAAAAATGGGAATGTATGGGGTGCTGGTGGTAGGGGTGAATGACATTTTCAAATTAGCATCTTGGTCTTCAGTTACTTTTGCAAACTAGTTGATCAGTGACTGTTGCAGGGAATTCATAGACAAGGACACCATGTAGAAAAGTTTGGAATATAAAAGGGCATTTAGAAGTAGAGTATGAGGACCATCAGAGAGGGCAGGCCTGGGGTGGGAGACAGAGGTCACACTGCAGCACTTGGGTAAGTCAATGTGAGAGTCCTTAGGGTTAGAAAAGGGTAGTAAAGCAAAGTGGAGGTGGGGGAGTGGAAAGGGGGTGCATTTGGAGCTGGAGCCATCCTTGATTCCCCTCTCACACCTATAGCCAAATTATCAGCCAGTTCTACTTCCAAGGTTTTTCCAGGATACAACCAGTTCTTACCACCTCCACAGATACCTGATCTCCACCATCTTATCACATCCTATTTACCACATCCTAGCTTCCCACTTGTGCTCTGCCTACCCTTCCCTCCTACTGTCTGTTTTCTGAATGTGCCTTTTAAAACATAGTATCAGGTCATATCACTCCTTGCTCAGAACTCTCCAATATTAGATTTCCCATGTCACAAAATAGTAATAATCCCAAATCCTTTCCGTGGTCTTCTTTCCTGGCCCCATGCGATCTAGCTCCCACCAACCCTCTGACTCTCCTCCTGTACCCACTGTGCCCCAGATGCACTGACCTTACTGTAACTTGAACATTCTCCAGCCTCAGGACATTGCACATTTTCTTCCCTTTCTCTGGAACTTTCTACTTTCAAGAATCTACATGACTCACTCCTTCGTTTATTCAGGTCTAAGCTCAAATATCACTTTCTTCATCCCAGAGGCCCTTCTGAACCACCCTATCGAATGTAGCACCATGTACCCCATCATCCCCTATCCCCCGATGTTGGTCCTGTACTTGACCAACACTGCCCAATGACAGCATGCCATTGGATTTGCACAGAGACATACATGAGCTGCCACACACAGAGGAATCTGAAGCCCTCCCTTGGAGTTGCTCTAATCTGCCCTTGGAGTGCCAGGAACTAGATTTTGTGGACTTCAAATATCTCTGCTATGAAACCCATCCAGCAAAGCAAGGCCCAGGAGCATAGCCTGTTGTGAGAAATCCTAGATAGCAAATAAGCAACCAGAAACACATATCTTTTGCAATGCATTTATTTCACCCTTATAGAAGCTATTTGCCTAGAGGCCTACCTACCAGAACACCTTAAAATATAGAAACACTTCTAAGTAATCTCAGAAAACCTTTAAAATAAAATTTTCCCATAGAAAATAGCAAAATGGTCTCCTTTCAAGAGGCATGATCTGAGCTGCAGAGAAATCTCTGTGGGACTTAAGTCTCAATAATGGCTGGTTGCTCTTGGGTCAGCAAGAACCTCTCTGAGGGTTGTGAATGCTATGGTGTGCCAACCAGTGCCTGCTGCATACTCATTCTCCCAGTGCTGGGAGTGTTGCCTGTGAGGGCTCACAGCCAAGTCCCTCTCCGGACCTTGGCCTTAGTGGAAAGGAGCTGTGTCACCCAAAGACATTCCCTACCTAGGGACACAGCCCATATCCGATGACAAGTCAACATGGGGATAAAAGGCCTAGTGTCTGTACTTCAGTTTGAAATAACTCTGAAAGGTTTTCCCAGCTTCAGAGCACTTTGTGGGAGTGGCTGTAGCCCTTCTTGCAACAGATTCACTAATCCTCGCTTGCTTCACTCCCTCACAGGGAGAGTGTACCTAAGTGTGCCTTCCACTTAACTTCCTGCATTCAGATCTCCATCTCAGAGTCTGTTTCCCACAGGGCCCAACCTAAGACACTGACACAATTCAATCTAATCATTGCCATGGTCAGAAGAACCAGCCTGCACGGGCTGGGGTCAGGTTATCGCTGCTGTGGCTGATTCAGGAACTTGAGAAAATGTACTGACTCTTACAGACTGCTAATGAGTAGGAGTCACAGAGCCAGGGCTCAACCCATATCTTCCCACGCCAGCCAAGTTTTTCAGAAGAGAGCTGGACCCATTGGAAAGGCATGCCACCCTCCCAGCCTTCCCCCCATTGCAGCCAGACTGGCCTTTCCATTCTTTGAGCAGGCTGAGCCCTCTTCTGATTCAGGTCCTTTGATTTTGCTATCACTTCTTTCTTAGAAATGTTTCTCTGCATTCATGGCTTGACTAGCTTCTTCTTAGCCTCAAGGTTTCAGCTTAGTGCTGCATCCTCAGGGAAGTCTTTCTGGAATGCCCCTACCAAAGGCATTTCTCCCACCTAATTCAATTCCAATTTATTCCATCTCCTTGCTTCTTTCTTTCAGTGGCCTTACTCTAAATTATCCTGTTTATGTCTACTACACACAACTATTTTTCATTTCTTCTCTTCCTCTACAGAATGCAAGCTCCATGACGGTAGAAATGATGTCTCTCTAGTTCACTGCTGTACCCACAGTGTCTAGAACAGCACCAGACACATGGTAGGTGTGCAGTAAATGCACTGGATGAAAAAAAATGAACATACTTTCTGTTTAATAGTGTTGTCTCTACACCCTACAAGAAGCCATCTGAGACAACTTATAGACACACAAGTACAAAAGCTCTTATGTAAGGAATTGGCCAGGGCCCAAACTACAAGTTCTGGAGAGAGGTGTTTTTTTTTTTTTTTTCTACTTTCTGTGTTTATACTCCTGGCTTCGAGAGTTGGGGGTTGGGGTGAGGATATTTGTAGCATCTGGACAAATTATGAAACCAAGTATTGGGGATGGGAGTGTGGGTGGGGTGGGAGTTTCTGTTTGATGCATTGTGAAGTCGAAATACACTGCCTCCAAAGTGACAAACTGACCTTTCTGGAACTGTTCATGAAATGAGAATGAGACTCCCATAGTTCAATCTTTCTAGCTGGAATTTAGAACAGAGCAGTCTTTGGAGCATCAGAAAAAGTTCTAGCTGACCAGCTCTAAGTGGAAGAATGGCTAGAAGTGAGACACGTGTGTCTGTTCTCCATGCGTGCCTCAGAGGCCTTGCAGGTGTAGAAGGCTCATGCCCTCTCCCCACCAATTCTTTCATGCTTGTGAGGTCCCTATTAAAGTGGCAAGGTGCTTAAACCTGCGTGCATCCTCCTGATCCATACCCCTTCAAGCCTCTGCCAGAGAACTGTAGCGCTATAAGATATCTGAGGCAGAAGTCACTCACCCCTGCAGTGGATTTTTGTATGCTGGCTCCTCTGCTTTAACCACAACAGCTCTCCTTTTCATGTGTTTTCTGTATTTCACTGAAGAAAGGCAGTATACTTCTGAAGAAATTAGAAACTACTGCCCCTCATGTTAGAGTCGAGGAACTAGCATCCAAAGAGGTGCTGTGAAGGCCTATAGTACTGAAACAATTCGTGGCAGAATCAACCTATGACTGCGGGTGTTGTGTCTTCAAATCCAGCTCCTTTTCTCTGCACCATGTAATTACTGCCTGTACCAATCCCTTGATATGGCATTCTTTGTTCCTTAACTTTCCCCGTATGTTAACAGTCTTCCCCACCAGTGTCATAGGCCTTAAAGGGCAAGATAGAGCACAGCATGGCACTTCGTGTCTCTAAGCCCCACAGAGCCCAGCCCAGAGTGCTCTACCTACTAGGCCCTCAGGAGCCCTGAGTCCTTGAATGATTGCTGCTGCCCTCTCCCAGCTGCCCAGGGCCTGGGAAGCAGAGCTAGCTCTGCCCTCTTTACTTGGCACAGTTCTTCCCTTCTGGAGTTCTAGAGAAATGCAGAATTATGGGAAAAATAGAAGAGCAAGAATGTCCTCTAGTCCAGTCTCATACTCCTCTGCCCTCTAGTTAGCTACACCCCTTCAGGGTACCTTATCCTGTTTCTCAAAGCAGCACTGATGAGAGCCATTCTGCCTACCTAAGATTAGGGATGGGTAAAGATGTGGTTGCTCCTAAACCAACTTCACCTTGTCTATAGAGTTTGCTCTTTGGTCCTTGTACCCTACCTCCCCTCTTTTTTTTTTTTAAGATTTTTTATTTATTTGTCAGAGAGAGAGAGAACAAGCAGGGAGAGCAGCAGAGGGAGAGGGAGAAACAGACTCCCCGCTGAGCAGGGAGCCCGAGGTGGGGCTCAATCCCAGGACCCCAAGATCATGACCTGAGCCGAAGGCAGACGCTTAACCGACAAAGCTACCCAGGTGCTACTCCACTTTTTTAATAAGGTGAGTTGGTGGTGAAATTACAGATAAAAGGGGATATATTAATTACTGCTCTATAACAAATTAATGCAAATTTAGCACAGCTTGAAACAACATGCATTTATTATCTCACAGTTTGCATGGGTCAGAAGCTTAGCTGGCTTCTCTGCTTAGGATCTCACAAGACAGCGTTCAAGGGGGCTGCAGTCTCATCTGAGACTTAGAGGTCCTCTTGCAAATTCATGTGGATGTTGGAAGAATTTATTTCCTTATATCTGTGGAGCTTATGACAACTTGCTTCTTCAGGGCCAGCAAGAAAAGAGAATCTCTACTGTCTGGAGACTGTAAGCGTAGGAAAAGAATAAGCCCTCTTTTAAAGGACGACCTGATTATGGTAAACCGATCTAGGATAATATCCTCTTGATTAACTCAAAGTCAAACTGATTGGGAACCTTACTTTCACCTGCAAAATCCTTTTATAACACAACACGATCAACGGAGAGATATCACGTGACCGTTGCCATATCCTATTAGTTAGAAGCCAGGTGCAGGTCCTACCCACAGTCGGGGGAAGAAGGTTTGGTGAAGGCATGGATACCATGAGGCAGTGATCACAAGGGTCCTCTTAGAATGCTGCTATCCAGAGGGAGATTCTAGGAGGAAGAATAAAAGCCAACTAAGTTTAATTCAAAATAAGAAAATGAAGGCTAAAAAGGGTAAGAAACTTACTCATGGTTATCTCATGGCAGAACCAGGTTTCTAATTAGGAGTGCCTGAAGTTAGGGCTTGTTCATTTAACTTCTTTGGCCTAAATCATATATTTGAAAAACAAACGAAGACTGTTGTGAGGTTCACTCATAAGAAACCTTGACAGAGACCTGTTTTCTCTTCCAAATTTGTTGTCTAACTAGCCGGGTATAACCTTTGGTAGCTACTTTGTGTCTCTTTCTTCCCACCTGCTTTGTGTGAGGATTAGTGAAAAGAACAAAGCATTGCAAACAGTAGGTACCCATACATGCTCATGAAACTAAAACGAAAGGTAGCAGTTTTAAGTAGAAGGAGCTTGACTCATTTAGGCTCTTCCTTATTCTTCCAATTTTGGTCTAGAATGTTACGAGTGTTGGTGTGATGGAAGGAAGGAAGGGGATGATAGAAAGGGACAATGAATGTTCCTGAGACATCAGTGCCCCTCTGACAGTCTCCTGCAAGTCAGAGGCACACTGGAGCAATTCTGAGCAGCACAGTTTTAGGATCAGATTTGTTTCAGAAAATTTTCTCTCGGTGGAGTGAAAGAGGAGACCAAATAGGAAGTCGCTACAGAATTCTGGGTGAGAGATAATGTTAACCTGAATCAAGGAGGCAAGAAAGGGGCTGGAGAGGAAGGGGAAAGCCTCTGTAGATTCAGAACCTATAGGATTTTGTGGTCATTTATGGGTGAGGATAAGTAAGGATCCTAAAACAAAGTCTAAAATAATTGCTGAAGAGTTAGGAATAAAAGCAAGGTTCCTGTGAGATGGCAATGCCCATTATGGTCACATCTCTCTCTCTCTTTCTCAGGGCAAAAAGGGCTTTATCAAAGCTATAATAGCAGGTGAGGTGAGTAAAAGCACATCTAAGCCTGGGTCCCATTGCTCCCATTAGTCTGAAACCCTGGGATTGGCAGAAGCATCACCTGGGAAGTTGCTAGAACTTGTTTCACCCCAGACCTATTGAATTAGAAACTAGGCATAGAGCCTAGCAATCTGTATTATCAAGTCCTCCTGGTGATGTCTATGCACATTAAAGTTTGTGCACTTTTCTAGAATTATGGTTCTGAAAATACATCCATTCATAAAACCTCTGTGCAGTCAGGCAAAATGGCTGTATAACCAGGGGCATCTGAAATGGGCCAGGACTCAAGCTAAAGAATAGTTGGCTAGACATGTGAGAATGTAGTGAGGAAAATGCTGACCTTTCACCTCCACCTGAGAATGCTAAGTGAAACCTTCCAAATTCTCAAGAGAAAGATGCCTCTGACTCCTATCATGTTTGCCTTTAAGTCTTGCTCAAAAGAAGACATTTTCTTTTTTTAAAAAAGATTTATTAGGGAGAGGGAGAGAGGGAAGTGGGAAGAGGGAGGGAGGGGGAGAGAGGGAGAGAAAGGGGGGAGAGCGAGAGAGGGAGAGAAAGAGGGGAGAGAGGGAGAGAGAGAGAAGGGCGGGGGAGAAAGAACTCTCAAGCGCACGGGTGGGGTGGGGAAGTGCACTGAGGGAGAGAGAATCTCCAGCAGACTCCCTGCAGAGTTCAAAGCCCGCCATGGGGCTTGATCTCAGAACTCTGAGATCATGACCTGAGCCAAAGTCAAGAGTCAGATGCTTAAATGACTGAGCCACCCAGGTGCTCCAAAAGAAAACATTTTCAAAAGCAAAGAAAAAATGAAGGAAGTTGGGGGGGCTGTGCAAATGCCATACCACTTAGTGTTGCCTTTGGGAGTGCCAGGCCTTGATGCCTCACCTTGCCTTTTTAGTTACCATTTGCTCGAAGGCCTTACCCAGAATCCCCTGTTATTTTAGGATCTATAGGGCAGAGAGGTGTGGATGGAAGAGGGTGGACATAAGGACCGCCAACCCCCGCCCAACTCTTCTTCTCAGACTCAGTCAACCGGGCAAGGGTTCTAGTGATACCTACAGAGAGAGGCATTCACAGTTCCCTCATCATTGCAGCAAGAGGATGGGCAAGACCTGGAGTGAGACGTGGGTGTGAGGCTGTTCTCTACTACCTGCAGAAGGGACCTCAGGATAAGTTTCAGTGTGCACTTGCACCTCTGAGCCTTGGCTACCTCGTCTTGAAAATTAAAGAGTTGAGATAAATGGTATACCCGGTATTTTAATTTTTATGTTTTTTCATGCCCCAGAATTCTTGGTCTTAGATGAGTTAGTTGTTGTGGCAAGAGAGAATTCTACTCACCTGAACCAATTATTGAGGGAAGATTTTCAGGATTGTGTTGATCCTAAAGCAAGGCAAAACCAGCCAAACTCATACACTCTGAAAGGTTTCTGTGAACGTTTTTATCTTCTATATTGAGAGCTAACACTTTGGGGGGGGTATTAAATTTCCATTGACAGATTTGAAGTATTCAAAGGGGCATTTTCTCCAACATTCAAAGTGGCTCTAGGGGAAGGTTTTACAATCTTTCAAATGTCTTCGAGACAGAGAGAAAAAGCCATCTCTCTGAAGGAGCACCTCAGTCTCACCATTCTTTAACACCCTAACTTCATCTTCAAATTAAGGCATTAAATAAATAAGGGTGTTTTTTTTCTTTTAATTTTTATACAGTTGTAGCCAGGAGATTCCACAGCTGTGTGTTCCTTCCACATAAAATTAGTTCTTTGAGTTTTAATGTTTCTTTCTTTTTCCACTTGAAAAAAATGAGCAAGACTTAAAAGCAAATGGAATATGAGTCAGAGGCCTCTTCTTTCTCTTGAGAATTCGGAAGGTTTTACTTGGCAACTTCAGGTAAAGAAGAAAGGTGAGCCATTTCCTCATTTTAAATGTTTAGGCAACTGTACTTCAACTTGAGTCCTGGCCCATTTCAGAGGATTGTAAATCTGTTTTGTCCAATTGCCCAGAGGTTTTGTGAATGGGTGCATTTTCAGAACCAAACAAAGTAACAAAAGTAAAACACACAACTTCCAGGGGGAAGAAAAGGCTCTGAACTGTTTTCTTGATTTCAGCAGCTATGGTACCCTTTCATTACAATTTGAACCAAAGTATTAATTCTTAAACTGAAACACACTTCCTTGCTTATTCCCTCATACAAATGCTTGTGTAATTTTGTCTTGCATGTAATCTTTCCCTGCAATTTTTATGGTAACTGAAAGCAATTTCCAGAATTATTTTGAAAGTCAAATGATTCCTCACAATATTTCTATGATAAGTATTTGGAGAGGGGTTAGAATAATTGTTTTCAAATAAAAGTCAAGGCAAAGAAGGATTAGGCAATAGATTAAAACTACCCAGTGAATTATTGTTTGTACTAGATTAGAATTTAGTTCATTCCATAAATACTCAGTGATATTCCCATTATCAATCTAGTTCTTCATATAGTAGGATATATTTCTTATGTTTTGTCTTATATACCATGTGCCACCTTTTTTTTAAACAAAATAATTTTATTGTCTCACAGTAGAAGTCTGAGATAAAGAGGTTGGTAGAGTTGGTTCCTTCTGAGAGTTGTAGGACTGTTCCAGGTTTCTCTCCTGGTTTCTGGTGGTTTGCTGTTAATTTTTGGCATCACTCGACTTGTAGAAGCATCACCCCGATCTCTGCTTTGTTATTCATATGGCATTCTCCCTATATGAGTATCTGTCTCCAAATTTCCCCACACCAGTCATACTGGATTAGGGTCCACCCTAATGACTTCATTTTAACTTGGTTTCCTCTGTAAAAACTCTGTCTCCAAATAAGGTCATATTCTGAGGTACCAGGGTTAGGACTTCAAGATACAAATTTTGGAGGGGTGTAAGAAGAAAAGCCCAACCTAAATACCATGTAGTATAATAGCAAAAACATGTGTTTATTATTAACTTAAAAGTATTGAGCATCCATTACATGCAAAAAACTATGCTAATGTGTCTTTTATAGGGATAATTTTACCCTAATATTTTCCCATTCTTCCCAACATACATTCTGAACTCACACAATCACATTATCAGGCAGGAATCTTTGCTACTCTGAATCCAAAAAGAAGAGAGAAGAGCTAAAGAAAGTAGACAAATTAACAGAAGTCCAAGAAGGCACACTAGAATGATTTTTTTTAAATTTTTTTATTATGTTAATCACCATACATTACATCATTAGTTTTTGATGTAGTGTTCCATGATTCATTATTTGCGTATAACACCCAGTGCTCCATGCAGAACGTACCCTCTTTAATACCCATCACAAGGCTAACCCATCCCCCCACCACCCTCCCCTCCAGAACCCTCAGTTTTTCAGAGTCCATCGTCTCTCATGGTTCGTCTCCCCCTCTGACTTACTCTCCTTCATTCTTCCCCTCCTGCTATCTTCTTCTTTTTCTTTTTTCTTAACATATGTTGCATTATTTGTTTCAGAAGTACAGACCTGTGATTCAACAGTCTTGCACAATTCACAGCGCTCACCATAGCACATACCCTCCCCAATGTCTATCACCCAGCCACCCCATCCCTCCCACCCCCCACCACTCCAGCAACCCTCAGTTTGTTTCCTGAGATTAAGAATTCCTCATATCAGTGAGGTCATATGATACATGTCTTTCTCTGATTGACTTATTTCACTCAGCATAACACCCTCCAGTTCCATGCACGTCGTTGCAAATGGCAAGATCTCATTCCTTCTGATGGCTGCATAATATTCCATTGTGTATATATACCACATCTTCTTTATCCATTCATCTGTCGATGGACATCTTGGCTCTTTCCACAGTTTGGCTATTGTGGACATTGCGGCTATAAACATCGGGGTGCACGTACCCCTTCGGATCCCTACATTTGTATCTTTGTGGTAAATACCCAGTACACTAGAATGATTTTTATCCTTTGGCTGTAATAGAGAAAAATGAAAGATTTCCCAAAACAGGACCAGGATTTTCCACTGCCACCATTTAGCAATGACCTTTACACAAAACCTTCTGTGAACTTTCTCATGGTGTAACTCCTGATTCAGAAAATACTTGGTGTTAAAGACTAGGTAACTTCAGAAGATTAAGACCATATTATAACTAAAATATCTATTTTAGAAATAGTACAATACTCTCCTGTGTAAAGTAAGAGTATGAAAAATTGCTAAGCTATAAAGGACTCCAGAGATCATCTGCTTCAGGCAGGTAGGTTCCATCCTATGTTGTTTTGAAATAGGTTGTATTGTTATTTAGATATGATAGGGCCAACAGATCAGGAGAGAGCTGCCACTAAAAAAGGCAATTTTTAATATTCCTAGATCCCAAGAGCAGGGGTATGTGATGCCATTGGGGACAGGCATGTGGAGGAAGCACTGAGGTTGGGCAGGAGGGGAGGGAAGAACTGTGGGTAAGAGCTGTAGGAAGAAGCAGGTAAGGCAGGATAAGAAGGTTTAGGATTGACTAGTTTGAATAATTTCAGCAGAGTCTAGGGATTTAGGCACTATTCCTAGTTGTCTGGTACCTGGCCCTGGGGTGATTAGGACAGGTGGATGGTGGCTCAGTGTGGCAGCCTGATGAAAGAGGTGATTTTGGTGTAGGCTCTATATTGGTCAATTTGCATTGGAAAAGTGTGCTCTAGACAAGTTGTTTCTTTTCTTTTTTTTTTAAGTTTATTTATTTATTTGACAGAGAGAGAGAGCTAGCGAGAGAGGGAACACAAGTGGGGGGAGTGGGAGAAGGAGAAGCAGGCCTCCTGCGGAGCAGGGAGCCCGATGCGGCGCTAGATCCCAGGACCCTGGAATCATGACCTGAGCCGAAGGCAGCCGCTTAATGACTGAGCCACCCAGGCGCCCCCCAGACAAGTTGTTTCTTATTTCTAGGAATTGACTAACCTTGGGAGGGCAGTCCCTCCAGGGCCAGCAAGGCCCAAATATCAAGGAATCAGAACACAGAAAATAAAAGATGTAATTAACATACATGTGTCACTTCTAGTTGAGTGATAGGGATGTCCTAGAAGGGGTGTTGATAAGGATCCTAAGATCATAGGGGATCAGAAAAAGAGTTATGTTTGATTTTCAATGTCTGCCACGGACACTGGGGGTGGGGTGTGACCATGTATTGATCATCACACATTTAATCCAACTCTTCCTTATAAAGATGATGCAAATGGGGCCAGTGAGGTAGATTGACTTGTCCAAAGTCACATTGCTTAGTTATTCATGGGCATGGAAATACAACACAGATCTTTTGACTCCTAAAGTAATATTCTCTGCTAGGCATGCTGTCTATAAATTACCCACAAAACAGAGGTACTAGGTGTAGACTGTAGCATGATTCCAGCACAACCCCCCACAACGTCCCCACATCACCTATAATTTTTGAAGGAAGACCTCTTGTTCTGGGTTCTATCATTGTTGAATTATTCCCATGCAGTTTGCTGCAAGTTCTTCCGTAAGCTGTGATGACATCCTTATGGATCTCTTGTTTTTCATGATGCTCATGCATACCCTCCTCAGTTGATGAAACTCCAAGCCTAGTCAGAGACTCTCCAGAGTAGTTGCTTTTCTTCCAGGGAACCTGGACAGCATAAGCAGAGTACTAGAGAGTCTACCCTCCTGTTCTAATTAGTTAACTGGTTCTTTTATCAGACTTTCTTCTGATGTTCAGCTCTTGACATCAGTTTCTCCTCTTGAGATGCCTTGTCCTGCCTGCCTTATTAGTCTCCTCCACAAAGTGATACTGAGATATATTGTGACTTCTTGAAGGAAAGCATTTCTCAGTCCTCTAGAACAACACCCAATGTTTTGAGCTACATGTAGGAAGGGCAGATTGTGACTATTCAGCACCATTTATTCATTTGTTGTCTGTTAGGCAAGCATGCAGTAGTGAGCATGTACTATGTATAAGGCACTTCTATGAATATTCTGGGAGTTGTAAAAATGGGTGACATAATATTAAAATTAATCAAAAGGGGGAGATCAAATAAATAGTGGCAGAACTAAGATTATGGCGAGGACTAACTAGCTGATCGCCCAACCTATTTACTTTTCTTCCTTGATACAGTGTTTGATTAAATTTCTTAGGCTCCCGTATAGTTAGCTGTAGCCAGATTATTGAGTTCTAGTCAAAGGAATGGTGAGCCAAACTTCTATGCACCCCTTTCATGTCTGGCCCATAAAAACTCACTTTAAAAAGCAAAAAAAAAAAAAAAAAAAAAATATGGGGTCCCTGTGTGGCTCAGTCAGTTAAGTGGCCAACTCTTGATTTCAGCTCAGGTCATGATCTCAGGGTGTGAGATCAAGCCCTGTATCAGTCTCTGCGCTCTGCAGGGAGTCTGCCTGAGATTCTCCCTCTCCTCTCTGCCCCTCTCCCCAGTGCCTGCTCATACTCTCTCTCATTCTCTCTCTCTCTAAATAAATCTTTAAAAAATTAAATAAGAAATAAAAAATCATTTTTTGCTCTTTCCTTTTCTTTCAGCTTGATACTGATGAACATAGTATTTTAAAGATGGGAGAACCACAGGATACCAGGATCCTGGGTCCTTGTATCACCACTTGGAAGAGAGCAGCACACCAATCAAGAATACACATTTGGATTTTCCTGAATGAAAAGTAAGGTTGTATTGTATTTAAGCCTTTATAGATTTAGGAATTGTTATGGCAGATAGCAATATCTCAATTAATATAGACTAGAATCCAAGTCTCCTGACTCCTAGTTCAGTTCTAGTCTCTCCAGACCACAAATCCACGTGAAATAATTTGGTAATGCCCAAATTTTAACCCTAATAAATATAAAAGTCACATTCTAAGTCATTTAAGAGAATATATGAAGAGTTAAAATAACTGGTATTAAGAAGGGACACCTGCAAAGCATGAGGGTTTGTGTGAAAAAAATGGATAAACAAACCCAGAGTCCAGTCTATTACACAAACTTAGTACTTGAGGCATTGATCTGCCATTGCTAGATTCCAAGATTGAGCAGAGTATTCTGAGGGTTATAATAGGAGGTTTCCCTTGGTTGATCCATGTATGGAATGCTGCAAACTCACATCTTCCAAGGCTCATCATTTCTACCTCTTGAAATCCCGTATTAAATCACCAAATGATAGTGATTCCCATGGTATAACACAAACTATTTAGACACATAGCTGACTCTAACTGCCTCCTCAAGTACAACTAATGGACACTAAAAAGGATCACATAAATCGTGGGCCAGAAGCAAAGGCAAATCTATTAAGTAGACATAATTTTTCTTTAATATATTAAAATTTTACTTTTAGAAACCTTCTCCACCCTTCTCATACTTACTTTCAGGAACCTCAGTACATGCATTCTGTTAACTAGATGCCCAGAGTCCCCAAATTTAGCACTTTTCACTAGCCCTCCCTTTTTGAGTGTTACTGCCTAGCTCATCTTTTATTCAGCTGTTCAAAACACCTACCGAAATTATGAACTAAAAAAACAAAAACAAAAAACAATGAAGGTGAGCATGGGAGTGTCTACTAGGTTATGCATGTTACATTACCTAGAAGAGAACCTAGTCCATTAGGTTGTATCTGTCTACAATTCACTGGATGACCCCAATTAGCTGGGTCTAAAAGGAGGTGATACAGCTGAGAGAATTGTCAATGGAATAGGAATAGGAGAGTAGAGACCTCTAGGTAACAATGTCCCTGGCTGTTTGGGGTAGGGTTGTAGGGAAAAGGCCTGTGATAGCTTCTCCCGGAGAATATCTTGCAAAAGAGAAATGAGAAAGTATTAGAGAAAATATTGCCTGTTCTGCTTAAGAAGAGTCCTGACTTTATGACCTCTTTTCCCTAAGAAAACACGTGTAGGCAAAAATAGTACTGTACACACCCAAGAGAATTGAACAGATAATCTACTTTGCACAATGCAAGTTGCAAAATGCCAAAGTTCATTCTTATGCTGTAACACTTAGCATCAATAGTTAAGAATGCCCTTGGAAAGTTATTTGCCTGACTGAAGAAACAGCATCCTGTTTTTTATAAATATTTTGAGGGGATGGAAATAATGGCTTTTGTATTTTGTCTTATTTTTATAGGATACTTGATTCTGTTTGAGACTAGTTTATGAATTTGGGCTTGTTCTGATTTATAAGTGACCTTTGGATGAGTCTGCAGTTGTTCCTGGAATTTATACCGCAGGGATTCCCTTTCTGTCCTCCTTAGTTAATTATTCAACATATCACACATAAATGAAATGAGAAGGCAGACAAACATTTAAATTACTTTCAAAAGGAAGCTTATGTTGGAAAATACTTGAGCTAATCCATCTTGTGGGTTTCTTTTGTTTAATTCAAGCATTCTTTCATAATTTAGTCTTCCTGATAAATTATTACTCAAAAGCATTTAAGCTTATTGTTCTTTCTTCAGAGTACTGGTGGTAACCCAACACTCATTCAGACGTTGTCTCTGACTTCAAGGTTTGGTAACTTCATCACGCTATTTAATGAAATGCTTCATGTAAAAGGTCACCCCTAAGATTCCAATTCCTGAGAGGGGAAAAATTGCCCACTCTGCTGACAAGTTAGTTTCTAAGATCCAGAATGGCAACTTGAATCCTTTCTTTGCATGGAAAACTTCAGAGATAAGAAATGCAGAGAAAATGCTGCTTCTAGAAGCCATTGCAATTTGTCCCTTTGGTGACCTTAATGACAAATCTGGGAAGGACAGGCAGTGGGAAAGTGATCTGCCTGCCAGAATATCAGCAGATGTCCTCCTGGATGCCTCATCTGTATTGTACTAAAAACACATGGAAGTTGTTTTCTACAGAGGCAGAGCTCTGCCCCAAACTTGGCACTAGATCAGTTCCATACTGGGTAATTACTGGGAAAGTTTTTTCCTTCAATACCACTGTCATTATACCACTTCCTTGCTTAAAAATATCCCATAGTGTGGTGGTATAATTTCCCATAGTGTGGTGGTGTCATTCACATAAATTTGGGGGGTACAAAAATATTCACCTCCCCCCAAATATTTTTGTACCCCCCCAAATTTATGTGAATCCTAACCCACAATGCAATGGTATTAGGAGGTGGGGCTTTTGTGAAGAGATCAGGGAAGAATCTTCGTGGATAGGATTAGTGCCCTTATTGAAGAGGCCTGAGAGAACACCCTTGCCCCTACCAGGTGAGAACAGAATGAGAAAGCACCAGCCAAGAACCAGGCATTGGGCCCTCACTGGAACACGATTGTGCCAGCACCCTGATCTTGGACCTCCCAGCCTCCAGAACTGTAAGAAATGAATTTCTATTGTTTGTAAATCACTCATCTATGGTATTTTGTGACACCAGCCCCAAAAGAACAAGACAGATAGGCAGAATGGTCCCTAAAAGATGTTAATGTTCTAATCCCCAGAACCTATGAAGATGTTGCCCTACATGGCAGAAGGGCCTTTGTAGATGTGATTGAGATGAAGAAACTTGAGATGGGAGATAAGTGTGGATATCCAGGTGGACCCAATATAATTACATGAGTCCTTAAAAGCAGATAACATTTTCTAGCTATGATCAGAGAGAAAGCAAGACAGAGAAGGAATGTAGTAACAGAAGAAGGGTCAGAGAGGTGAGGTGGAAGGAAAGATTTGAAGCATGAGAGGGACTCTTATTGCTTTACTCACATTCTGCCAAACCAACCCTGACTGTTCCTACTACCATTGTATTTTCTCACACTGTTCCTCCTCTGCTTCTCATTTGAGTTTTAGCAATCTGTGGTCTACGTGCCATTCTGGAACAAAGCCAAGTCCAACCTATACTGTTTCTCAATTTTGCGCTTCTGCACCACTTACTGCTTTACTTCATTGTATACCTAACACAGGAATTATCAAACTTATTGGTCTAAGGATTTCTTTACATTCTTAAGAATTAAGGACTTCAAAGATCTTTCATTTATGTGAGTTATATTTATTGTATTAGGAATTAAAACAAAAAATTTTAAAACCATGATTAACTTATTTAAACATAAGAATAACTCCATTTCATGCTAACATAAGTAACATATTTTAATAAACATAGTTGTGTTTTCCCAGATAAGAGAATTTAATGAGAAGTGTGGCACTGTTTCCATTTTACAAATCTCTTTGATGTCTGGCTTAATAGAAGAGAAGTGGATACTCCATCTATTGCTATATATCATTTTGGTTAAAATATTTGAGGAAAATCTGGCCTCAAACCAATTGCAGTTGTAAAAGGGAAATTATTTTAAAAGCATTTCCAGATAATTCTAGATATTCTTCTTTGATATTACACCAAAACTCAATAAGGAGTAGTTTCTTAAAGATAATTACAATGTAGAATGTGAAACTATATCAATGAACCAATTAATACTCTGTTACTTTAAAATCCATTGATTTCCCTTGCACTTTGAATGGCGTTCTTCCCCCATGCATGATTTTGTAGCATGCATGATTGGTCATTTGGAAAATATTGGTTTATTCAGTTATGCAAATCTTACAAGTGTTGACACAACTCATTATGCAATATCAAAAAATTGCATTTGTTACAATCACCACCAGTCTCATCAGAAAAGTATTTATGTATTGAGAAGCTGTCAAATTCATACTGGGAGATACAAGATTTCAAAAGTTCTAATTTTCTCTTGAAAGCTTAAATTTTATTGTTGTCAACAAATATTGTCAGTTATTTTGCTTGATGTGACAGCTCATTTCATTCATTTTGAGGGGAAAAAATGCTGCCAAATATCCAAGTCTGAAAACCCAAACTGACCTAATTTGTCAGTCCTTATTTCATGAAAAAAGTGGCAAGTCCAGCTTACAAGTCAAACTCCAATGAGGGAAGTCATTGACATCCAATGAAATCCATGAAATGCTTAGATCTAGAACAGATTTCCCTACAAGTTTCAAAGAGTCTGATCAACGTTCCTTCACTTAGTCAGGACCACATAGGCATGTGCCAGCCCCGAGAGAAGTGGGTAATGTTCCCATAGCGATCCTGCTTGGCACAAGATAGTAGGGAGGCAGAGTTGAAGGCAGAGTCATGCTGATCTAACCACTTTTTTTCTACATCCTCTACATCTGAGTGATAGAGATCAGGAGGTAAGGGCAAGCATACAAGGAGGTGGTGGGAGGCTTTCTCATGAGCCAGTTCAACCTCTTGATGGTTAAGACTGAGTAAAAGGAAAATGAGATCTGGAGAGGAGTTCTGGTAGAACCATCTGAACTGAAACTGTGGGCTTCCCAAATTCATCCCCATCTCTTCCCATTCTGTTCTTTAAAGACACTTGGCCCCAACCAGAGAGATGTAATCATCAGAAAAGAACCAACATAAAACAGGCCAGAGAGAAAGCAGAAAGTGGGTGGGGAGAAAGGAAGGGAAGATAAAGATAAATTTAAAGAAAAAGAAATAATTCAAACACAGTTACACTTTAAAGAAATTTAAAACTTAAACAGGTTCAACAAAAGATAAGAGATTATAAGACAACAGAAATTGATAAGCAAATTCATAGAGCAAGTTGGAAAAGAAAATATTACATACAGGGACATCATAATGAAATAAAAATAGAATAAGTACAATTTGAAATGAAAATATAAGACAGACCATAGAAAGATATACAGAGAAAATGAAAAATCACAAAAGTATCTATAATTTATAGAGCAGACAATTATGTGTAAAATATATAGAATATTTCATGTTCCTAAAGAACCTGGGGGGATAAAGTAGCAAAAGTATTAAAAAATCTACCAGAAGGATTTCCTTCAAATAAAGATTTGAATCTGTAGGCAGAAAAAGTATGCCTAGTGCCAAGGATAATTAATACAAAAAATTACTGCAACACATCCTGGTGAAATTCCTTAATTTTAAGGATAAAGAAATAATACAGGCATCCAAGCAGGAAAAAAAAGTGTAGTGTTAAAGGGGGAAAATGGGTATTCCTCATACTTGTCCATAGCAACTCTTACTACCAGAAAATAATGGAACAGTCTTTACAAAACTGAAGGAAAGTATGACCAAAGAATTTTATGCCCAGATAAGTTGTTTTTCAAATATAAATGCAACAGACATTCTCAAGAATGCAAAAACCCACAGACTACAGCACCCATAATTTGATCTTCAGAAAAAGAACAGCTTTTTTTTTTTTTTTAAATATTTCCTCTTTAAGATGTAGTTACATTTTATTTCATTTTTTTAATTTTTTTAAAGATTTTTTTTTTATTTATTTATTGAGAGCGAGAATGGTAGAGAGAGAACATGAGAGGGAAGAAGGTCAGAGGGAGAAGCAGACTCCCCGCTGAGCAGGGAGCCCGATGCGGGACTCGATCCCGGGACTCCAGGATCATAACCTGAGCCGAAGGCAGTCACTTAACCGACTGAGCCACCCAGGCGCCCTGGAAAAAGAACAGCTTCTTGAAAATGAAATCAGGCTAACTAAGATATGAATTAAAATTTAAAACTTGGGAATAAATCTGTGGTTAAAAAAACCAACTGTGCTATGTAGTAAACAAATTTAAATCTAGAATTAACACTAAATAATTTTAAAACTATGGTTTGGGTAAAAATAAAGTGTTACAAATCTTTATATTATAAAAATAATAAAAGTCAGAAACTAGAGAGAAGGCAAGTTGGAATAAGACTGAAGTGTGCTTATTTTCTCTTCTCTCATAGCAAGGGATCAAAAGATGAAGCCTGCCTCTGTATGGCATATTTCCTTCACAGGACAGTGCATTTGATTGCTTTCTGAGGATATTATCAACAAATCTATTGACCAGTAGTAGTGTCTTTGGGGGCAGGAGAAAAACGAGTTACCTTTGCATCTCTATCTCCAAAGTTAAGAACAAAAAAGTTTGAAGGGTAGAGACCTAATTGGGCTTCATCCCAAGAAATGGATCTGTTTGGAGGCAAATCTATGGTTAATAGGATTTTAATATTTTCTTCACCTAAGAAAGGATATGTGTAGATTAAGAAAATGTTTCATATTCTTCTTTGATTACTAGGTTATACAAGAGCTGTCAGCAAAATGCTTGAAAAATTTTTCTTCCTGATTTTGTTTATGGTTTTACAAAGAGTAACCATATTGTCTAGGCTAACTTTACCATCGGTGGTCATTTTTTCCTATTTCACAGTGTTATAATTGGATACATGAGCGTGATTCATATGACCACACTTACATGATGGCAAAAGCAGAAAAAGAGTACATGAGTACATGTGGTATAACTTGGCTAGAGAAATGTAAAAATATAAAATTACAAAGGGAGATGAAATTTCCAGTGAATAAACAATTCTGCATAACATGTCCCTGACATATAGATAACTCAGAGGAAGCACAAACAGAAGGTGGACTTGCACATTTGGTTAGATTTCACTTCAGAAATGTAACAGAGCTGAAAGTGCATGGGCATTGGCATCATAGAAGCCAGATTCTAAAACCTAGCACTGCTCTTGTTTATTAAATATCTTTAGACAAATTAGGCAGTAGTTTCCTCATTTATAAAATCATAACATCACCTACCACAAGGTTGTTGTAAAAACCGGTGAAATCATAGATGTGGTAAATTCAGTACAGTGTGTAGAGGATGGGTTCTCAATAAATGGCAGGCAGATATGGTCAATTAGGAAAGAAAACAAAATGAAAAGCAGTTCTAGAAATATTTTTAACTAGTTGGAAAAGACCATCATTTGTCTTTCACTTCACATTGCACAAATTGTCAACCAGATAGGAGTCAACTTCTAACCCTAGATCCTCTACTGATGTTCTGTGTGGCCTTGAACAGATCATTTATCTTCTTTCATCCTTAGTTTCTTTGGCTGTATGATAGGGAATCACTACCTCCTGATACATTGTTAGAGCCAAAAGAAATTTAGAAGGCATAAGAACTCTGAGAAATATGGCATTGTATACAAAGGTGAGAAGACAGAAACAATTATGTTGTAATTTCAACACTTTCTCTTCATTTCACTTTACTATTCTTTCTCTTAAACTAAGGAACTAAGAAGCTCTGTGCTCTAGAAAGGGGGCATTTTCATGTCTCTGTGCCCCTCCCCCACAGTGATCCGTTTAAATGGAATAGCCTTCCCTTTGTTGCACAAAAGTCCCCCTTTATCCCTCTCAAGGTTCAGCTTAAACGTCACTGCTCTTTGAACTCTTCCTTAACTATCCCCTTATCTGTGTTTTCGTAGTATGCTATCTCTTTTGCCGCTCTTATTACATTGTCTGGTGGTTATTCCCTTATAGCTCTCTCTCCCAGTAGCATATAGCAAGTAGAGACCTTTTCTATCACTATCCTCTAGCAGAGTGAGTGGCTTAGAGAAGGAGCTCAATGAATATTTGTGGGGAGAGACAAAAGCTAGAAGTAGACAGGAAATGACCAGTTACTGACTATCTAGTAAGTAATAGGCACGTACCAAACGCTTAATATACAGTATCTCATTTAATTCTTCTATCACTGACATCATTTTTGTATTCGTTCATTTAACAAATATTTATTGAGCCCTATACTATGTCCCAGGCACTGTTCTAGATGTTGGGAATACAGCTACTCTTACATGCTTAATTCCAAGTGAGGGGAGACAGACAACAAACAAATTAGCAAAAAATATATGTAAATGTTAAATGGTGATATATTCTGTGAAGAAAAGTAAAGCTGGATAAGCAAACAGTTTTATGGGGGTTGGGGGTTCTGTTTCAAATTAAGGACCAAGGAGGCAGTTTGTGGTAAGGTGACTTTTAAAGAAGTGAATGAAGTAAGCTGATGAGCTACAGACACCTGCAAAGTGAGTGTTCCCTAAAGAGGACTAGCCAGTACAAAGGCCCTGAGGCAGGAGCACATGTAGTATGTTTGATGGCCAACATGAAAGCTCTGGAAAGGAGTGATCACAGAGCTGAAAGATCTATGAGGTCAGAGAGATAATAGATGAGAAGCATGTCATATAAACCCTTATGGGGAGACCATGAGAAGACTTCATAATTTTATTCTCCATGACAGGGGAAAAGGTGGGAAGATTTTGACCAGAGAAATGATCTCTTGGGTGCTGTGAGGAATAGACTATGGGAGAGCAAGGTGGCTGGGGCAGGGCAGGGCATTTACTCCTTTATTTCAATCGCCAAGGAGAGAGGTGATAGCAGATAAGGGTAGGGTGACAGCCATGATGGCCAGGTACTGGATACAGTTTAAGGTAGGGCCAAGAGATTGGCTGATGGATTGGAAGTATGCAGTGAGAAAAAGAGGCTTTAGGCCAGAAAAACTGGACAAGTGAAGAGGCTACATACTGAGGTTGGGAAGGTTGTGGAAAGATTAAGTTTGAGGAAGAAAATGAATTTGGTTTGTCCGTATTAAGTTTGGGATGTCTATTATATATCTAAGCAGAGTTGTTAAGTTAGAAATTTGATTCCAGAGTTTAGGATTCAGGGGAAAGGTTATGGCTGGAGATACAACCTTTTGCGAGTCATCAGCATAAAAGTGATACAGTCAATCAACTGGATGAAGTTACCTAGGAAATCAGAGTAAAGAGGTGAGAAAAGGAGTCTGAGGACTAAGTCCTGGACACTCCAATAACTCAAAGTTGGGAAGGTAAAAAGAATTCGGAAAATGAGGCTGGGAAAGCATGGCCAGAGAGGAAAAAAGGAGTGAAGAGGGAAGAGTGTCTCAGAAACTAAGCAGAGGCTATGGCTCAAGAGGATGGAAGTGGTCACAAGGGTCACACACTGCTCACAGGTCAAATGAAGTTTCAGAAATGATTTGATAGATTTATTGTATTGAATTGGTCATTTTAGTAAGTAGCCATCTTTATGCCTCTTTGATATATAATCAAACTGAGGTTCAAAAAGATTTAAGGGGCACCTGGCTGGCTCAGTCGGTAGAGTGTGTGACTCTTGATATTAGGGTTCTCTTTGAGTCCCACATTGGGTGCAGAGATTACTTAAAATCTTTAAAATAAATAAATAAATCTTAAAAAAAAAGATTTAAGCAACTTACCCAAGTTTAGACAGGTAGAAAGTGAGAGTTATGGCTGAAACACAAATCTGCCCTGTTGGAAGCCAATATTCTCTTTCCTTCTCTGGTCACAGTTATGCAAATTGTGCCCTACACAAGGCACCTAGCCATGGGGGCAATTAGGGACTGAAATCTAGCCTGTGCTCTGCTTGCCAAACCAAGTGCCCTGGAGCGGGGGAGGAATCCGTCTTGGGGAAATCTCTTTCAACAAGGGCAGGAGAGACTTGGGCAGCGGCAAGGAGAGTGATAAGAAATTGGTCACGTCAAAAGAAAAGAAAAAGATTAACTTAATAAATTAAATCTGAGAACTGGCCATGTATCAAGATGACCTGTGGATATTTAAAAATGTACAGATGCCTAGGCACCACTCCAGACCTATGAAATCAGGATCTCCAAAAATGATCACTGTGCACCCTAGCACTTGCACGTAGATTGTACGTGTAATCTAATATCAAAAGACTTTAAGAGCTTTTCACACTGAAATGGTGTCCAGAAATTGTGGCTCTTTAAATTTGAGTGGGATTTCCAGCCCATGCAACAGCACTGAGTGGTGGAGAGTCTGGAATGGATTTTCTCACTCTATTCTGGATATCCCTACTACTGTCCGCTCCAGTATATTCAGGGTATCCACTCTGGTTGTCCCCATATGCCAGCCCCTGTGATCAGCAGAAAACTTCTTTCCTTTGGGCCTCCTTTTTCCTTTTCCCTCTCCCAAGTCTCTTCAGATTATACAGTCTGCCCACCCTCTTTCACCTCCCATCAAAATCCAATCATTTATGTCTGGTTGAGCTGCGAGGGCTCTGGATTCTGTGAGGAAAGGAGACAAAAAAGTATGCTCTGAAGCATTCATTCTCTAGTCTAACGTCACGGCGATTATTTAAAAAGCTATAAGACCTTTCACATTGTCAAGGTTAACCACCTGCAAGAATGGCTCCCATATATTATGCTGAAGGAATGAATGTATCTCTCCTTTTGTCATCCTAGCTTAGAATATGCCAAGCCCCAGAAAGGTTATGGGATGATGGGGACTGGAGGAGGATGCAGAGAAATAAATCTGAACCATCATATTCAAATTTTTCCAAAAACTTCAAAAGTGAAGATGTTGGGGAATTAGATTTGATAATAACTGATAGGATCCAATCCCCTCCCTGACTCCCACCTCTTTACAGATAAGGAAGTTGAAGCCTGCGAGATTTAAGTGACTTAGGCAAGGTAATGTAGTGAGTTTAGTGGCAAATCAAGGCTTACTAGTAGGACATCCAAGTCTCAGTCTGGAACAGGAGAAAGATGAATGCAATCTAGTGGAAGTGTAGTACTAGAGGTAACTTGTCATCACCTAGGACGCTGCCCTAATACCTGGCCCCACCACAGAGATTTTGGTATAATAGCGTGGAATGGGGCCTAGGAATCACAAAACATCTCTGATGCTCAGCCAGGTCCAGGGAACTAAGACCTAAAGGGATCAGTTGCAGTCAATCTTGGGAGCTTAGATGCCTCTAGCTGGCATTTCCTAGGGGGGAAAAAATCCTCATACGCTGAAAAGAAAATCAATGTAAATAGAGATTGAGTGGTATGAAGGGACAAGGAGTGGGGTATAGGTAGGGGAAGAGAATACCAGATTTGACCCAACCTTTTCAAGCTCAGTATCCTCTTGAGCTTGACTGAAGACTTTGTGTTCTATGGGCTATCTCTGTTTGGGAATCATCACGTGAAACTGCACAGCAGAAACAAGTTGACTCCAGAGAACAGTGAAAGGACATGGAACCTTTGGCTTCAGGAATCTCTGGCATGCATCTAGCTCAGGCTGGCAGGCACCACAAGTCATTAGCATGAATTGAATTTCCTGTGGTCATAGTGAGCTCAGCTCTGGACTATCTCCAGTTCCTGGGAGACCAGCATCTCGACTAGCACTAAGGGCCTTGGAAGGCTTAAATGAAAGGGCAAATCAAGAAGGGACAGTACTGGACTTTCTGCTCCTGATTTGGAAGACAAGTATCCCTGGAAGCAATGAAGATTGACAACCCCTCAACACAGGGCTTCTGTTTTGCCTATCACTTTCCGTAGATTATGCAGCTGCCTTTTCAATTTTGTTCCAAATAGCGAGAAGGGATTTAATGTGGCTATTAACATAAATACACCCTGTTCTTAGGATCACTCTATTTTCTTTTTATTTAAGTGAATTATTAGGCCCCCCAGGTCCTGACATAGTGCCTAAAAAAGGTTTGCGGAACCTTTTTGTGTGGAGGTAACTGAAACTTGAAACCTACACAAGCCAGTGGGACCCCCAAGCCAAACTTTAGAGTGCAGTCAGGGGCAGCTAGCAAGCAAAGCAAGAAAGATAAGCCTGTCCTTTAGGATGCCACCCCAGCAGTGGGACCATCTCAGGTGGATATGCCACAGTCACTGGCCAAAGCACTAGTTGGTAGCCTTAGCAGATGAAATTCTCTCCCAGTGCTATCTAGAGCTAATTAGAAGCAACAGCAGAGCTGTCTCTGTATTTTCCATGTTGCTATAGTGAGCCAATTCTGGCTTTCCTGAATGTGATTGATTGGGGCCCACCTTGTCCATTTGGGAGGTAAGAATCAGTCCTATCTAAGAGAGGATAAGTATTTGCTACACAGTTAGGAATAGGTCCTAAAGAAGGCTGCCCTCACCAGTATTATCTCCCCCCATGGTCCTCCCTAAACTTTGTATCTTCTTTCAAAATGCAATTACTCCTGGAAGATTTAGCACATTAAGTTTATTGAGAATTCAATTGTAATTTAATATAATTTCATTGGTTTATACTCAACTATTAGATAGGGCTAAGAATACTGAGTCTGTGTTTGTGTATGAGGTGCTGGGAAGGTGATAAGGAGAACTTTCAAGGCTATGATTCCAATCTGGGGAGTCTACAGAACCACAGACAGCAATGGGGACCTGGTAGTAGGTGGTGAAGAAGCATTAGGGGAGAAAGCTAAGGAAAAAGGAGAGAATGTGCCTTACATTAGCATTTCCCAAATGTTCATAGGACTACCTCAGAATCATTTGTGGAACTTGTTAAAAAAAATGCAAATGGCAGGACTCCATCCAGAGATCCTGTGGCTCAGTGAGCCTGGCGTCAGGCCAACCAAGTTGAAGAACCACCACCCTTAGGCGCCCTTCATCTACCTCACAATTTTTTATAGGGTCAGCTGTCTGAATGGCTTTTCCTTACAAACACTTTTCACTTGGAGGGATAGTCTGGTCTCCTTCACTGGTCTTCTAAGCCAAGAATGGAATAAAGCAGTAATAGCAGATTCAAATGAGAAAGACCTTCCAAATCTGAGGTAAATTAGGCAATCCTTCTCCCAGGCCTGAACTTAAAAGGAGAGCGGGGTTTCTTGAAGTGGTTCAATTACCAGTGGTTGAAACGCTGACATTTCTTGATCCCTACACTCCTTTAAGCCTTGGAATTCTGTCAATCTCTGAAAATATGTAAATAAGTATCCAAGGAAAGACAGATTTGAAGCTGGTACTTTCCAGTAAGAGATACTTGTGAAAATGACCTCACTGATATGAGGAATTCTTAATCTCAGGAAAGAAACTGAGTGTTACTGGAGTGGTTGGGGGTGGGAGGGATGGGGTGGCTGGGTGATAGACATTGGGGAGGGTATGTGCTATGGTGAGCGCTGTGAATTGTGCAAGACTGTTGAATCACAGATCTGTACTTCTGAAACAAATAATGCAACATATTTTGAGAAAAAAGAAAAAGAAGAAGATAACAGGAGAGGAAGAAAAGGGGAGTATGTCAGAGGGGGAGAGGAACCATGAGAGATGATGGACTCTGAAAAACAAACTGAGGGTTCTAGAGGGGAGGGGGGTAGGGGGATGGGTTAGCCTGGTGATGGGCATTGAGGAGGGCACGTTCTGCATGGAGCACTGGGTGTTATGAACAAACAATGAATCATGGAACACTGCACCAAAAACTAATGATGTAATATATGGTGATTAACATAACAATAAAAAAAATCAAGTAGAAAAAAAAAAAAAAAAGAGATACTTGTGAAAGTTAATGAATGATGTGAACTCTTTGTGCCATTAATGGCAGAATGTGGAATGTGGCTGGTATCCTGGGAGTGGGTCAGATCAATCAAAAAACCCAGCTACAGAGTATCTTTGAGACAACACAACCATGCTGAATGCCTATCAGAGGTAGGAATAGGAAGGAGGTTAACAGGGAAGATGTGTAAGGGATATCTATTATTATTCCCCAAACACTTTGATGATACTTAATATTTTTACTGACTTGAATTAGCTCAGTGTCTGAAAGGATTCAAATCTGAAAACATTTCAGCATGTAGTTTGTATCAGACTATAATTGGTCCAATATTTGAACCAGTTTGAATTTTCATTTAACGAATTCCTTATCCAGATCCAAATGACTCTGGAATCCTTTCCAAGCTTGAATTGATTCAAACTGTGACTATTTCTGAATGATGTCAGGTTGGGTGGTTGTTTCACGGAGTCCTGTGGAGCTGTGTGGGAGGGCCGGGACAGGAGCAGTCATGGGGATCCTTACACATTGAGCTCTCAGCAGCTAAAGGTTCTGTAGCTGGACGATACAATGCCCCTAAGCCAGAGAGCACAGAACTATCGCTTTCCCCCTTGTGGGGCCTGCCCCTGTTTGTGACTCATAGTAAAATATCCTGACTCCTCCATCCCCCCACTTCCTCTCCCCCTACCCAATCCCCCCAACCCCCAAAAGGAGAAAATAAGGTCAGTTTGTCTCCAGAGATCTCCTTATATTTTTCTTTTTCTTTTCTTTTTTTTTTTAAGATTTTATTTATTTGACACAGAGATAGAGACAGCGAGAGAGGGAACACAAGCAGGGGGAGTGGGAGAGGGAGAAGCAGGCCTCCCGCGGAGCAGGGAGCCCGATGCAAGGCTCAATCCCAGGACTCTGGGATCATGACCTGAGCTGAAGGCAGACACTTAACGACTGAGCCACCCAGGCACCCCTATATTTTTCATTTGTAGGGGGAAAACAAATCCAGGCCTGGGGTTATGTTTGCATGAAAGAGAATCATGTAAAAGCTAGATTCTATATTCAGAAGAAAGAGCTCAGAACAAAATGACAATAGAAACAACTCTGGAGAAGATACGTGATTTTTTGGAATCCTGAGATTATAGACAACTTGAACATATACCAGATATTTAGATATAACTTTTTTCTGAAGACTAGTTTCCATAACAGAAGATGAAGCTCCCATTCTCATGGCTAGAATGTGAGCCATTTAATTACTCAATAAGACATCAAAAATGTAAAATAGTTGCCATCTTAGGGCTTATGAGCAATATCAAAGTGAATTATGTGAACTTCTTAAGCCAAGAGAACCAAATGGGTGTCATGTGTTGCTCTATACTTCTATGCCCTTAGAAGAATATCTGAAAAGAGAGTTATAGTACATGATTGGTAGGATTATAATGAGAACTGTGGGATCATGATCAAATAATTTTGTTTTTCCTCAAAATTGTGGCCCTGGGTGAAGGTCAAAAGTGAACGAGCAATGCTGTCTTAATGTATTTAGCTAACACATAACAATATTTAGTTCTTCCTGTTCAGTTCACTTTCAATAAAAAACAAGAAAAGTGTGTAGCTTTGACAATTTGTGTAGAAAACATTTTCTCTGATGAGTATACTATTTTGTTTAAATTTCTTTAAAATTTTCTTGGCACTATTTGAAATTTTCTAGGAGTATTGATCAAATTAAATGACAAACTCATAATATTTTCCTTTAGTTAATAAGCTATTGGAATTAAGGGAGAAGCTATCATGATTTGTTTATTTTCTTCAGATGGTAGGCCTCAAATCTAGTAGGTTTTATTGCTGGTCTCTAAATATGTTATAGGTATCTTCACAAAAATTGAAGGCCAGTTGCTGGCATCTTTTCTTTATTCCTTAAAAAATATTAATCTAAATCTCAGGTCACAGGGAAGTCCTACCCAGCATTTAAGTCTGACTTTATAAAGCATAAAGGTAAGAGAATTTTGATATCTCTTCATTGTGTTCTAATTCATTATGAAGATTTTAGAGAAGGACTTTGCTGGGAGTTTTTGTGTTCTATACTACAATTGTTAGCATTCATCCTAAACAGGTTTCAGTACTTGTGGTAACACCTAGTACTTTTAAATTCCTTTTTTTCTCACTAGAGTCCTGAGAGAGACTTGACATTTACTTAATTTGGCTGGCAGTATTCAAATAAGAACCACAGTGGATAAAATACATTGTTTTTTCAAAAGTCACTTTTCTGCCCACCACCTACAGCAACAAGTTTATTTATTTGGAGGAACACTAAAATTTGAATTCCTACTAGTATGAACTATAGCAAATCTTAAGTAGTACTTGTGTGAAAACTTTAGAGAACCCACATAGACAGGATGCTTGTCTCATCTGTTCCTTTCTATTTTGCTGAATTTATTTGTAAAAATGAGATTGGTCCCAACTCTTCCATGCCTCTGTATCAACATCTGGAAATATGGCTTATTTATCCCCTAAGGTTACTGGTGTGTATATGGCATTAAAAAATAAATACAAAAAAAGTAGGGAATTGTTCACTTATGAACAGCATGAGGAATCTTCACTACAAACCAGTCCAGCTTTACACTTCATTTATTTAGCACAGTTTGGACTATACACAAACTTAAGATACGATGATAGTAATTTATTCCATGGATTTTTATCCAGGTCTCCTGGTCTTATCTCTTTGACTAGAATAAAAATAAATCCATAGAGAAGCAGATGTGGGAATGTCAGCATCTCTTTTTAAAGTATTTGTTAGTATCTATAAGAAATTTCTAAAATGATCAAGAATATGGACTTAATTGAAGTAGATCTAGGTGATGACTAAAAAAACCAACCAAACAAAAAGAATAGTTTACTCAATAAGAAGGTAGCAGTATTTTTAAATACTAGACATTCAGTAATGAATGTTTGAGTCAAATCTGACAAAGCATCTCCATATGGGCATCCATCTTTTCTCTCAAAATTTGGAGTGGGGAAAAAAATTGGAGTGCGGTTCAAAGCTCAAAATAAGACTGCCTATCTAGCTATGTGAATATTAAACCTGATAAAGGAAGAACAAAGAGACTGTGAAATAAATATTAAGTATCTAATAAAGAGGGAGATAATCTATGTGAACTCTTAATGTGACTATGAAAATTCTATAGATAGCAGTCCATTAGGTTCTTGATTGCATCGATGAATTAAATGCAATAGACTGTTTACTTGATGCCTTTATAGCTATTGAAAAGCAAAGCAATTAGTCAATTAAAAGAAAAACTCCAAAGCAATAATTTTTGTTTAACTAGATTGAATACATTTTTTTGGTTAGACACAGGTGCTAAGAGAAGATTAGAGAGGAGAAAGAAGAATAAAGAATGCATTAATTAATACAATGAAATAACAAGAACCAAAAGTATTTTCAAGGATCCCAGAATAGAGAATTTTAATGATTTTAAATGCATGCAAGTGTTAAAATAATTAAAGCGTCCATTAGACTGAGGGGGTTTAAATGCATTGGCAGTCTGAGTAAGCAAACTGAAACTTAAGCCAGAATCAATTCCTGTAAATAATTCAAGGTTAAGAAATCAAAACTTAAGAACAACCAATCACAGCCAACTAAACTTTCCCAAATAAGGCAACAGCTTATGCTATAGCTAATCAAATAATTTCCTTGCTTTGCTTCTGCATCTGTTCTATAAAAACCTTTCCTTAGTCCCTGTTGCTAAAAAGCTCCTATGCATTTTTGGTTTGGCACTGCCCAATTTAAAGCAATGTTTGCTCAAACAAGCTCTTCAAAATTGTAATGCACTACAGTTTATCTTTTATGAAGAGGATTATTTTTCCCCCATGGGAACCAATCTCTAGAATTAGAATATATTTTAGTGGGTAAATATAATCTGATGTACAAATATTTGCTTTAAAAACAACATATTTAAATGTACTCATGCAGTTGGTTGTATGATAGTGGCCAGAAATACCATATCTCCAAAAGACTAGTCACATAATCTTTTGTGGGATAGACCAGAGAACTTAAGCATTTAGAGGTTTTACATCTTGCTAAGGAAGTGTCTTCGCAGGGTGCATTAGTAACAAAGGAATCACTAGAAGCAAGTATGAGCCTTGAATTCAGACTCTGTGAAGCCCTTGCCTCATTAATTATTTTTTATATTCACTAAGTTTTTCCAGTGCAGGTATCTTAAAGAATTTTTAAGTTGAATCACCACTTTAGTCTTCCTGATCCTTCTTGACCATCAGCCTTTGGGTATATTTATCTGATCTCTTGCCTGACTACCACTCTGTATTTTTGCCTTGGAGAGGATGCTAAACCTCATACTTGCTTCTAGTGATTCCTTTGTTATAGTAGAACAAGGTCTTCTGCTCCCTCATCAGTGACCATTTCACAATATATACAAATACCAAATCATTATGTTGTACACCTGAAACTAATATAATGTTATATATAATATATAGTTATATATTATATAACATATAATGTTATATGTTAATTATACCTCAATTACAAAAACAAAAACAAAAATCTGAGACCCACTAGGATAGCTATAATAAATAAGACAGATAATAACAAGTCCTGGAGAGGATTGTGAGAAACTGGAACCCTTATACACTGTAGGTAGGAATGTAAAATGGTGCAGCAACTACAGAAAACAGTTTTGCTGTTCGTTAAAAAGTTAAAATTACCAGAGATTATACTCCTATATATCCAAAAGAGTTGAAAACATGCACCCATACAAAAGCTTTTACATGAATGTTCACACAGATATTATTCATAATAGCCCTAAAGTGGAAATAACCCTAATGTCCATCAACTGATAACTGGATAAACAAAATAGGCTATATCCATACAATGGAATATTATTCACTCATAAAAGCAATGGAGTACTTATTCAATGTACAACATGAAAGAACCTTAAAAGTTTTATGATAAGTGAAAGAAACCAGACACAAAAGGCCACCTATTGTACGATTCCATTTATTTAAAATATACAAAGTAGGCAAGCTCATAGGAATAGAAAATGGATCAGTGGCTTCCAAGGACTAGAGGGTAAAATAGGGAGTGACTGCTATTGAATGTGGGGTTTCTTTTTCAGGGTGAAGAAATTATGTGATTATATAGTAGTAATCGTTGTACAGCTTTGTGAATAATGAAGAAATCACTAAAAGGGTGAATTTGATATTGTGTGAATTTTATCTTTAAAAAAATCTACTGAGGATCTAACAAGTTGCTATTTGGGGCACTGAAGTTAGCAAGAGGACTAATGTACACCCTGTGCCATTATAGGAATCTAGTGAGGAAGAAAGACACATAAATAACGTACAATGACAAGCACTACTGTAGAGTACCAGGAAACAAATGGAAACCAGAAGAGGAAGCATATGATATTGCTGGGATATTAGGAGCTTCACAAAAGAGGTAACATTTCTGAGCACTGAAGCAGTTCACCAGAAAGGCAAAAAGGAGAAAGACATTCAAGACATAGGGAAAAAAAAAATATTCAAAGGTCTAGAAACTTGACATAGCAAGCCCTGACAGAAATTCAGTACACAACACAGTGACTTTCTATTTCTAAGTTTACTCTAAGAGAGACACTTTTAAAAATGAGACCAAGCAATGAACAATGTAGCTGTCTCATCAGCTATGTCATGTCCCCAAATAGAAATTCATGTTACAGGAATTGTTTATACCAGTCAAGATTAGCTACATGTATACAGTGAGCTTTTTGTCAAAAATCACTTCTGGGTGACCACCTACATGACAGGCAAAAAAATGATTCAGAGTAAATAAATGAAGTTGCTGGCATACCTTTATAGGGACTAAAAAATGTGTGAAATTCAGTCCCTTCGATCTCACTAAATATAGACTCAGAGTAGTCTCAAGTTTTTGTATGCTTTAGATGATTTTTTTAATTCAAATAAGGAGTGGGCTAACAGTGAAGAGAAAGAATCAAAGAATTAACTATTTTTCATATAATGAAGCAATTTCACTTATTCATCCTTTCATCAACATTTATTTTATGTTTATTTTGTGCCAGATGTTGCGCTAGTTGTTTTTCAGTTATCTAAAGCTAGATAAAAAGGAGTAAGAATGAGAAGAAGAGTGAGGGTCAAACCCTTCTTTATATGTAGAAAATCTACAAGCATCTTTAAAGGCACAATAGGATTGTGGTAGAAAGGATTACATATATATTTCTTTGATATATTTAGTACAAAAACCTTTATCAAAGCTTCAAAGATGAAAAGATAAAAGATCTATTTGGAAGGTTTGAATAAAGAATAATTCTAGGTATCATTTATGTTGCCATCCAGGTAGAGATCAGACCAGATACCAGGATGAGGTTTTATGTAGAAATCACTGGACTTTCTTTCTAAACAAAATACAAATATTCCAAATCAGTGCTCCCAGAAAGAATATGCATTTCCACTTCTAACTATGACAGAGAAATTGGAAACAGTTATAAAAGCTGAACAAAATACTAAGACAGTAATTTTTAAGGATAAGAGAGCAACTAAGGCAGCCAGAGCTTGAGGGTCCAAGATCCCAGAAAGTAGGTGCAAGCATTGAAAAATTCCCATATTTGCCACTGCTTTTTCCCCTAGGGCATTTTCCAATTTAAGTCATGGGGCACAAAAAGAAAGTAGTGACCTAGAGCTCTGGTAATCTCATTGAGCTGGAGAGACAAAACATCCAGGACTTGAGGGGCCAAATTCTCAGAGGAAAGGGAACCAAAGAAAAGTGAGTCTGATTTTCTGCATAAGATTTTGTTTTGGTGAGTTTTGTGTCTCTAAGCTGGATGTGTTTAAGGTAAAAAAAACAAGAATCAAAGCAGAAAGCCACTACCAAGAGGCTAAAATACTAACAGATTTTAGTAGTCTGTAATGCTGAGTACATAAAAGCTGGAGTTCAGAACCCTTCAAGTAGAAAATACCAAAGAAATACCCCAGGTTTTCAACTAACATTTCTAAAAGTCTGTACCCTAAAAATAAGGGCATACTAAAATAGACCAACCTTGAATAAATCAAGATGATCTGCCCATACATTATCTTCCCACCAGAAGAAAATTAAATTCTCCATGGAAGATGATAAATCATTCAGAACCCTTACAATATTCAGATATTAGATCTAAAATACAATTAAACTTTACTAGGCATATAAAAAATAGATAATAGAAACAAACCAACAGATGACTTAAATATTGGAATTACCAAGTATAGACCTTGAAATAATTATGATTCATATGTTCAATAAAGCAAATTAAAAGATGGAGAATTTCACGAAACTGGAATATGTGCAAAAGGAAGGGAAATTATAGCACAAAAAATAGAATAAATTTAGAATTTAAAGAATGTATTTAATAGCATATTAGACAAAGCAGAAAAAGAGGATTAGAGTGCTGTGAATTGTGCAAGATTGTTGAATCACAGATCTGTACCTCTGAAACAAATAATGCAATATATATTAAGAAAAAAAAATAGCAGGAGGGGAAGAATGAAGGGGGGAAATCGGAGGGGGAGACAAGCCATGAGAGACTATGGGCTCTGAAAAACAAACTGAGGGTTCTTGAGGGGAGGAGGGTGGGAGGATGGGTTAGCCTGGTGATGGGTATTAAGGAGGGCACGTTCTGCATGGAGCACTGGGTGTTATAAGCAAACAATGAATCATGGAACACTACATCAAAAACTAATGATGTACTGTATGGTGATTAACATAAGAATAAAAAAATTAAAAAAAAGGATTAGTGAATTGAAAGATAAGTCAGTAGAAAGTGTCCAGAATAAAGTCCTGGCAGAGGAAAAAATATAAAGAATATTTTTAAAAGAGATCATAAGCGATATAAGGAACACCATAAAGATATAATATATGTGTAATCAGAGAGACTGCAAAAGAAACAGTACTTGAGTTACTGCCTGAGAATTTTCTAAAACTGACAAGAGACTTAAACTCATAAATTCAAGATCTGCAAACCTCAAACAGGATAAACTCAAACCATACCTAGGCACGTTATAGTAAAACTGCTGAAAATCAAAGAAAAAGAGAAAAATCTTAAAAGAAACAAGGAAAACCACAAATTACCTTGAAAGAGGCAGCAAGACTGACAATGGACTTCTCAGTAGAAGCAGCAGAAACTATGAAACAATGGAATCACATCTTTGAAATAATGAAAGACAATAAATGTGAATTGAGAATTACATACTTACCATATACTTCAAAAATGAAGGCATAATAAATACTTTTTCAGACAAAAACTTAGAATTCATTGCTCTTAGATTGACATTAGAAGAAATAATGAAAGCAGTTCTTCTGGCAGAAGGAAAGTGATCTTAGAAGCATAATCAAAAAGGAACAACAGAAATAACAATAGTAAGAGATATAAAGAAATAGTGTTTAAAGCAATAATATAACATCTTTGGGTTTTTAAATATGTGTAGAATTTAAATATACAATAACAAAAGCACAAAGAGTAGATAGGTGGAGTCCTTGAGGGCATTGTGCTATGTGGAGTAAGTCAAACAGAGAAAGGCAAATTCTGTATGATCTCACTTATATGTGGAATCTAAAAAAGCCAAACTCCTAAAACAGAACAGAATG
The DNA here is from genome assembly GCF_009762305.2 of Zalophus californianus. Classification (NCBI taxonomy): domain Eukaryota; kingdom Metazoa; phylum Chordata; class Mammalia; order Carnivora; family Otariidae; genus Zalophus; species Zalophus californianus. Next base: position 91,067,270 of record NC_045600.1, read on the forward strand.
ATAATTGTCAAAGGTGAAAGGTGATCATAAGGTACAAACTTCTAGTTATAAATAAATTCTAGTGATATAATGTACAGCATGGGAACTATAGTTAACAATATATTATATATTTGAAAGTTGCTAAGAGAGTAGATCTTAAAAGTTCTCATCACAAAAAAAATTTATAGCTATGTGAAGTAATGGATGTTAAACATATTGTGGTTATCATTTCACAATATATACATATATCAAAATCATTATGTTAGACATCTTTAATACAATGTTATATTTCATTTATATCTCAATAAAACTGGAAAAATATTTTTAAAAAGTTTTACAAGATTCTTTCATTGTCTGGAAAGTTGATAAAATATTAATTTAAGGTAAGTTCTAATCAAAGATGCATGTTGTAATAATCAGGATGCAAAATAAAAGAGTATTAAAAAATTAATGGACAAATTGAATAATTAAAAATATTATGCAGTATTACTAGAGATAAAGTAAAACTTTTGTATGCAAGAATTCTAGAGAGAGTTAATTTTGACAAATTCAAAAGGAAGTTTTAATATTTCTAAATGTTTTAATATTTAATGTTATAAAGATAACACTTTTATTATTTTATATTAATAGCAATAAAGAGGGACATTTTGTAGTGATAAAATGGTCAATTCAAAAGGAAGATTTAATAACATAAATATATGTATACCTATTATAGCCTTAACAATTCTAAGACACATTGTAACAGAATTAAATGGAGAAATAAACAAATTCACAGTCACACATTCAATAACTACAGAATAGACAATATTTTCAAATGCATATGGAAGATTTACCAAAATTGAACATATGCTGAATAAGAAAGCAATTTTCAATAAATGATAAATAATTGAAATCATATTTTTCCTGACTGCAGTGGAAATAAACTAGTAACATATAAATAGATTATTCCTAAAATAACTTGAAAATAATGTTTAAGAAGGGTGTTTAGCAATAGACTAGAACATGTTTTTCAGTAACATTGGGAGAATGTAAAAAACCTTGGCTCAGTCACCATCTTTTCATTTGAAATTTTTTTGACTTGTCTGTATGCTTCAACTACTGCATTTGTCAAGCTTGATTCTCCCCTCTCAAATACTAAGTGCTCTCTTGCACTGCAGAGAGAAAAGTCTCTTTTGACTTTTACTGTGTCTCCCCATTTTTATGAATTTCTACCTAGAGAAAGTTTTGTAAGTTTTTAGTGTACATTTGCACATAAGTGCAAAGAAAAAAGTCAACTGGGCATTGGAAACAAAATTAAACCAGGCTATGTTCAGTAGTTATAAAGGACAAATCAGCCCCTGGCTTTCTGGAGAATAAGTCTGACCATACAACAAATTGAGAGGGCTGATAGGACAAAATGTTCTGTGAACAAATGAACTAGATAATGAACAAATTCAAGAAAACTATGACCAGGAAATCTCTTTTCTTGGCCTGTGCCCCATCTGACTTAGTGAATGACAATACATAATTAGGATGCAGCATTCTTGAATGAGGAGTTAATGAGTCAAAAATCAAATTTGACTCTATTTTGACTGATTTAACCACCATAACCAGCAAACAGGTTGGGTGGGTAACCATTGTCTCTTCTTCCATAGTGTGGAAGAACTTCCTGGCCAGTTCATCTTCTGCAATAGATTGGTCATCAGGCTAAAGAAAAATGTATGACCCGACTCTACTAGATTATTCAACAGACCTCTTAGGAATTAACAGGGGTTAATTCTTCACGAAGTTCAGAAAGTCTACCATCCCTTCTTGTGGACTGGGTTCTAAGGTCCATATGGCTACCGCTTCTCCTGCTTCATGGCTCTCTGCCTCTTCTCTTGCTGTTTCCTTTGCCTAAAACCCTCTTCATTTCTCAGCCAAGTGAGATCAAATTGTACCTGACCCTTTCTGACAAAATGAATGGCAACTTCATCCTGTGCTTTACTGTATTTTTTTTGTGTATGTTGATTATTGCACTTGTGTCTTGATATAATTATCTGTTTAAATGATCCCCTTTTCCTTTATACTATGAACTCCATAAAATTAGGGACCATGTTTTATTTTTTAACAATAACACTGGGCTGGGCCCTTATTACGTGCCTGAAACATAATATAAGCCTCATAACAAACCTAGTTATAGATATTGGTGTTGTGCTTATTTTATAGATGAGGAAAAAGTTTAGAGAAATGAGGTAACTTCCCCCAAATCCACAGCTATTTAAGTGATGGAAAAAAGAGTGAACCCCAGTTGGTCTGACTTCAGATTCTAGTTCTTATCCATCTAACCAATTTCCCCTCAGAGAAAGCCCTTTGGTGCAAGTGCCCAATAGTATGCAGGTAGAACTGATGAGCATAGAAACCATGCATCTAATAAAAAGATCTTTCTACTTTTGAGCCAATAAGTTAACAAGCAAATCCACTGAGTTCCAAGGATGTATCTTACTAATGAAAGCAGAGGGAGAAGGTTACTGAAACCTTGAAGGAATGTTTGATTAAAGAGATTCAGGAGGAAGTGGCAATGTCAAGCCCATAAGCAGAAAGAAGGGTCACAAAACTTCTTTACTGAGCAGCAGACCATGATTGGGAAGTCCAATTCATTTTAAAAAAGTGCAGACCGTTCTCCACAGGAAAACACTGGGTAGGGCCCAACCCTATACTGCCATAGAAAGTCACCACCCTTCTCATTCCAAATGCCATTTATTCTGTCTAAAGTGGGTCCATGAATTCTTCAGAAATGTAAAGAGTCAGAGGTGCCTCAGCAGCCCAGAAATATATGCCCCTCTTTAGTCCAATCACTGCCTAATCACTGGGAGGTCTGTGTTGTCACTGAGGGGAAATGCTATTATTCTGAGTCAGTTCTGGTTTTGGCTGATAGTCCCATTTTATGAGGTTTTATACCCCTCTTGTGTCATTAGTTGTTTTGTTTTCTATTCTTAGAGGCCTTGCCAATAACAGCATTGCACTGAGATAGAGGTACAGGGCAGCTTTTCTGTCTGTGAAAAGGAGGAACCAGAGCAAGTCCCAACAGTGTCCGACAGTGCTTTCTCCTGTAGACAAAGAGATCAGAGTAACTGAGAGAGCTGTCTCAGATCTACTACTCAGTCCCACTGCTGTGGGCCCATTTGGGAAGAGTGGGAATAATGAGAACAGCCTTTTATAATATTTGGATGGCTATGGAAACTCACTTTAAGCCTGCCCATGGAGTATAAGGACAGGGCTGTCTTCCTGGACAAAGGTTCCTCTTAGAGCCTGGGAAAACGAATGCAAAGCAGTTTCAGAGACACTACTGTCCAATTATTTTCCCCCTTGCTTTGTCATTTTTTCCCCTTTCAGTTAAAAATTGGTGCATTGGCTTTCTTTCCCAGAAAATAATTCTTCTCCTTGAAATACCCACCCCTTGGTAGGAGAGAGAATTGATGCAGACACATGAAGATGAAGCAACATTTTTTTTGACTACACTTAATTTCCATTCCTTGATCTAGGTTAAAGAGTAGGAAAATTAGGAGCTTGTTCCCTTCACTTTTTATGTTACTCTTTTTTTTTCTGTGCATATTTCATTCTACATTAATAGTAAAGGTCTCAGATACATGCTTGGAGTTTTTTTTTTCCACTCACTAATTCACTATACCCTGACCTCATGGAGTGTGTTCTATGTCATTACGGAAAAGAGTGTTCTCTTGCTAATAAATACTCATCATATGTATGCAATATTATGAAGCCCCAGGCCTTTGATAGAACCTAGAATAGTAATGAAATTCAAAAACAGTGTTTGTTGGGACCCATTCCAACAATCGAATGGGAAGGGTATTGTGGTGGAATTCTGGTTTAAAGTCAAAGGAGTGGCTGGGTCCCAGCAACAGGTGCATTAGCTTTTATCTCTCCTTTGGCCCACTCCAATCAACATGTCATCTTAACTTCCAAAGCCCCCAGTGATGATTGATTCTCAGCCTCCAATGGATAGGAGTTGAAGGAAAATTAGCTTGAGGATCTCTTCCTCTCCATCTGTTATAGAGTTACTAGAGTTTGTTAAGTGCTCAGAGTCTGTTGCTCTCAGTTTTTTGACTAAAGTGTCTCTACACTCTGCCCCACCTCCATCTCCTATCATATTTTGAAAGGTTAGTCCTTAGCCCTAGTCACTGGCACTCCACTTTCCTACTGAGTGTGGTTCTCATTTCCTTATTTTTATAAGCTGGTAACCATACAAATTTCCTCCTAGGGCTACAACATGCAATGCAAAAATAAGCCATTTATTTAAATAAGTCGTAGCATTATGGACCATTTCTAAGCACCAACTAAGTGGAACCAGGAGTTGGCAACAGGCACCCAATCCAAACTTGACAGGCCTAGTGAGAGAAACTAAAGAAAAAGATGTCTTTATGAAAGATAAGAGTCATCTGATTGGCTGTACCAATGTCTGACAGATTCTGTATCATATATGTTTCTCAACTGGTCTCAAACATTGGCACATTATACTGGTTACCAAAAGGAAATAAGAAGTTCATGTGCTGGAGAATGGTAGGGGATAGAGGAAGAGTATGCACTCTGGGGTCTGTAAGACCTTATTTGGAAGCATGGACATCTCCATCATTAGTACCTCTATGATCTCAGCAAGCTCCTCAACCTCTCTAAACCTGTTTCTTTATCAATGAAGTGGGAATTATAATAGAAAACCCCTTCCTAATCCTCATCTTTCTCTGTATAAAATGGGAATTATAATAGTTCCTACACTGAAAATCATACAGGATGTCCCCTTTAGTAAATACTAGCTATCAGCTTTATTTTTGTTTTGATTTTTTAAAAGAAAGAAAGCTATCACAAACCCAATCTAGAACAAAGATTATTTTGATCAAAGACAGTCATATTTCATTAAGGGGTTCATTTCAAAATATCTGTCAGATATTAGCAAAAGTAAAATCCAAATCTCAGAGACTGAAAAAAAATATCCACTGACTTTTTCTTAGTGATGGGCTTATGGGAAATCTTTTTTTCTTTAAACATTCGAAAAATTCCAAGTTTTCTACAGTGAGCACATAATACTTTCATATAGTCAGGAAAAAATCATTACCTTTTATAAATATAGATATACAAAATTATCAGATGACAGTGCATGGACCTTAGCCTCTCTCCTCAGTGTCTTAGACTTACTTGGATATCACCAAGCTGGTCTTTGCTGGGTTCTTTGGTTAAATATGGTGCCTAAGACTGGAGGGTTAATAAAGTGTGAATGTGTGTGTATGTGTAGTGTGTGTATGCATGAATGGGTGTCTGTATATTAGTTTGACCTCAATTTTTTCGCTCTATTTCATTTTTGAAATATTAAAACACAAAACATAAAAATAGCCCACTCTTAATAATGATCAGACATTATTATTTAGTCCTTTTTGCTTCAGATTTTTTTATATAAATAGAATATTACAAAAAAATTCAAATTCCCTTTGTTTCTCCAAGTTCCATCTCTAGGGGTGGCCAATACTATGAGGTTGGAGGATATCACTTCAGTTCATAGTTTTGTATTTTAATTGCATGTATATGATCTATGAACTGTAGATAGTATTGCTTTACATGTTTTATAGTGTTTACAGATTCTTTTATATTGTATCTATCATTTTGTAGCTTGTTTATTCTAACGCAGATTATATTTTCTAGATCAGTGCTCTCCAATAAAAACATAATATGAACTATAAATGTTTAAATTTTTCTAATAATATATCAATAAAAAAGAAAAAAGAAACATAAAATTAACTTTAGTATAAATTTATTTAACCCAATATATCTAAAATATTATTATTCTAAAATAAGTCTTTAGCCACATTTCAAGTGCTCAGTAGCTTTTTGTGGTTAGTGATTGTCACATTGGAGAACACAATTCTAGATCTACTTATGTTGATACACGTTCACTTAATTGTAGTAGAGTATTTCACTGTATATATGTAGTATATACATAGTACATACCACATAGTATATACCATACTAAATATGTAGTCTGTGTGTGTGTGTGTGTGTGTGTGTGTGTGTGTGTGTGTGTGTGTACCACAATTGATTTACCCATTCACTTATCCACGGACTGTTAGGTTTTTCCCTATAATGTTCACTGAACATTTTTGTATGTGTATCCTGTTGCATATGTATGAGTTTCTCTTAGTGAATACCATGGGTGGAATTTCCAGAAGTGAGCATCTAATTATAGGGCTATTGCCAATAGTGATTGTACCAGTTTCCATTCTTACAACAGGGGCTGAGAATACTTTATTCCTACATCTTCACTACAGACTACCAGAGTGGACATTATGAACTATACAGAGTAGGGTTCTGGATTCTGTTCTTTGAAGAGTAATTTTTGTTTTAAGAAGGTAGTTAAGTTGGATACACTCAAACTCCTAGGTCTGTCTTCCTCGTGGTGAACAGCAAATGAACTCTCCCTACAGTTCATTCACCTCCCAGTTACTGTTATTTTTCAAGAACCCCTGGGCCTTCCCTAGACCATGTATAGCAGTCATCCAAGGTTTTACACATATTTTATATATGTTTGGGACTCTCCCCTTGTGTAGTTGTCTCCTTTCCAGGATTATCCCTCTAACTTTCTGCTCTGCTTGCCCCAGACTGTGTCTGATATCTCAAATCAGTAATATGGTAGCTTTCTGCTGTTGCAGTTGTATAGGCAAGAGCCTGCAACCCTTCAAATCTCATTCATGGAAATTCTTCTTTCAAGGATAGACTTTCTTCTAGTTTTGAATTTGGTCTCCTTCCAATTTAATAATTAAAAAATATATATTGTCCAGATTTTATAAATGCCATCTGAGGGAAAGTTAGTCCAACCAAGATTCTCTACTATTTCTGAAGGTATAAACACCCTGTTAAGTGTCTATTAACCTAAAATAGTTCCAACTTCCCCCATGCTATTTACTCACTGAAGAAATTAGACATGAGTTAAAGGTGGATGAAAGCATTTGTAGTGTTCTGTCTTCTGAAAATATTTTAATTTTACCTTAATAGAAAATTGAAAATGAAAAGATTACTTCATGAGTGGTATTGTATATTTCCCATTATTTGGCAAAAGGAGCATAATATTTTGTTCTACTTTTAATATTAAGACTACTAGTCGGAGGTTTTCAAGCAGTCTAAGCAGAAATCAAAACCTCAAGGGAGTGTTGAAAGCAGAACATCTCTCAATTAGATGAATCATTGCATGAACAAGTGTAGAGCTATTATGATCTCCAGTTTTAAAATGATGAAATTAAGACAAAGAAAATTAAGGAGTCTGTCAGATATGCCTGCAAAGCATATCTTGAATTCTTTTATTTTTCTCAGCAGCACTATCACTATCATAGTCCAAACCAAACCCAGCTCTCACCTAGATTCCTGTAATCAAACTGCTCTACTTGTCCTACCCTCCAGTCTATGCTCTCTCAGCAGCCAAAGTAATCTTTCAAAAATGTAAGATTTTTACACTTCTGCTCAAACTCTCCAATGGTTTCTTACTGCACTTAGAATAAAATGTAGACTCCTTACCCTGGCCTTTGAAACCCTACGGAACCAGATTTTTATCTGTCCTTCTGATCTTCCCTCCTGCCACGCTGTCCTAGAGGATGCTACCAAGATTCCTGCCTTTATATTCCCCAAACATCCTGCTCTTGGGCCCCAGCCCTTCACATTGCCCAACCTCCTCCTCCCCAGCATATGTACATCTCATTATTTGACTTTCAGCTGGAATATAACATCCTCAGAGACATCCTCCCTGCCCATGTAAGCTAAAGAACAAAGTGGCTTCTCCCCACCCCTATCCCTGGCAATCAGTCTATCCCACTCTGCCATTTTGTTATCTTAATCATCACTATCTGAAATAACCTATTATTTATGTGTTTACTTTCTTGTCTTCTCCACTAGAATGTATACTCCATAAGTTAGTCTAGGTTCCCTAAGAAGCAAACACCAAGATGGGATTAAGTGTGCAAGGATTTTTAGTATGAGAAATGCCTGAGAGAGAAAATGGGGAGGGGACACCAAGTTTGCAAGAACCATCAGAACTTGATGCAAGTCTAACCCTGAGTGAAAGAAAGAAGACAGCGTGGGAAGGGACTAGGCCACTGTGCGGTCTAAGGAATGTTCAGCAAGACCATCACTGAGTTCTCAAACCATAATCAACCATTTTATGAGTACCAGGTCTCCCAGAAATGGACTTGCCTTAGCATCTCTGTCACAGTCAGTCACTGGTGGAAAGCAGCCCGTGGGAAGTGTGGTCTTGTACAAATGGTACAGTGGATTTCAGAGCACAGAATCTGAGGCCATTGTGCCACATAGTTGGAGATCTTTGAGGCATAGTCTCATGTCTGCCACACTCTATAAGAGCAAGGACTGTGTTCTCCCCCTGTATTACCAGAGCTTTCCATAATGTCTGACACAGATGATGCGAAAGACATACTTGGGCAATGAATGAATTGAATAAAAAAAGAATGAACAACCTTGCCCAAGATCACATAGGTGGAAGAACAGAGTTTGGAAACCAGTTTTCCCAGTTCTAGATAACTAGTGCTACTACTGCTTTTATCTATGCCCACTATATTCTACTGTCTCTAAGACCGTCAACCAGAAATAATAAAATCAATTATGTACACTTGACTGGACCTTTGAGGTATATTTACATTCCTTCTGCAACATATTGTCCAAATATTCTACCTTTAACACAAGTTTTCCCTTGGACCTGACAAAAATAAAAGTTTACCACCACCATGCAGAAGAAGTAATGTTAACTGCCCTCCCTCCCTCCAAATATATTAGATATACAAATTATAATCTTTTTTTCTTCAAGAAAAGTTACAAAGGGCAGAGAAAAAACAGAAGCCAGTGCTCTTCCAGAAAGATTAAGAGTGAGCATCAATGCTGTACTCTCAGCAAATGTCATGTAAGGAAGAGCAATGCATTTGTATTACCACAGTTTAATACAATAATCAATTAAGTCTGGGATATGTCTATAAAGGAGTTGTTGAGTTTTATCACAAAGGACAAACATCTATCTTTTTTGGGGGGGTACCAAATTACTTTATTTGAAGAATGGTACAAATGAAAGAAGTTAAGTAGATGTTTTGGTACAACTTATAGAAAAAGTAAAGTTAACCCCAACATGCATGCACTGCCTTGGTGACCAGGGAAGTCACCCTTGCGGCTATGGGAAGACAGCCTAAGGCTTAGCTTTCACTATCACTACAAACATCTATCTTGACCATCTTACAAAAATGTTCAAAAACAGAAGAGACATCTTAAAACAAGCTTCAATGCATGCAAGGCAGGCAAAATAATAGAAACCACATAAAATTATTTTTAAATGTTATACTTTGAAGCTGATAGCTTGAGATCAAAGACAATGGTGAATTGCTTATCTAAATTATCTTCTCAGAAATTCGGATGGCAAAAATAAACAACTTTGCTCTGGGCTTTAATAATTTTCCCTAAAACCAAAACAGGATAATACTTGTCCAAAGACAGAGACCAATGTAGTGAGCAAGTAAAGAAACACTGGTGCCACATAAGAAAACTTGCTACAGTGACTTGTGTGGTGCAAAAGAGCTAATTTTCTGTAAATCTTTGTTTTGAAACCCTGAGGACTTAATCCTATGTAGTGATTTGGATTCCAGAGAAAGGAATACCTTTGTATTAGCCTGGGATCTTTGAGTTGTTTTGACTCAAACAAAAGAGGTTGGAGACAGGGAGAAGAAATGAAGCAGAAAGAAATGGTTAGTCACAAAAGAAGAGGTGGAATTTGCCATTGTGGATCACCATGTTTGGCATAGATGGAAATTAGGCAAGTGGGACAGGATTTAATACGGTGTAAAAGGGAGAGAGGACAGCAGCCTGATGATGGTGGAAAGTTCTAGTGGAAGCAAGGGTGAAAATGTTAATTTTGCCTAAAGCTATTGTTTCTAATCTTGGTTTATATGCAATTTCCCTGTGCTCCACCTCAGATTTACTAAATCAGAATCTCTAGGAATGGGGCTACGAACTACCACCCCTCTCTCTCTCTCTCTCTCTCTCTTTTTTTTTAAGATCAAAAAGTAATTTACATGGTCACTCAAGTCTGGCTGGCTGGCTCAATTTGAATTCCAGGCCTCCAGTTATTAGGCAATTAATGTCAGCAAATGTCACTGCCAGTATAGATACAGGCAATATACACTTCTGTTTATACAGCTGAAACCAGTAAGAATACCCTTGAGCATACTGCTTCCATTACTTTAAGATGTCTTTCTGCGATTTGACAGTGTTACATTCCTATCTCCCTTACGTGGTGGAAAGGAAAGAGGCTGGAGTCAGACTGGAGATACCACACAGGTATTTCAAAGGCAGATAAAGATGAATAGAGATGATTGCCAAGCCAAAGAAAATGAAACTGATCCACATTTTTAAGTTTCATTGAGATATAACTGACTTACAACAAGGGCATAAATGGAAAGTATACACTTCTTTGAGTTTTGATATATTTAAATATCTATAAAATCATCACCACAATCAATATAATGAATATATCTATTACTCTCCAAATTTTACTTGAAATCCTCCCTTCCATCTTTTCCTGTTGCCCTTTCTTGTCTCCAGACAACAATTAATCTGCTTTCTATCAGTTTAGTTTTAATTTTCTAGAATTTTATGTAGTTGGAATCACTGAATGTTCTCTCTGTCTGGTGTCTTTCACTAAGCATAAATAATTTTAGATTAATTTATATTCTTATTGTATCGATAGGTTATTTCTTTTGTTTGCTAAGTCATATTCCATTGTACGGACACACCAGTTTATTTATTCACCATATGATAAACATTTGGGTTTCTGGTTTTTAACTATAACAAAGCTGCTATACACATACATGATAGGTCTTTACTATGGACATGTTTTCATTTTCGTACGGTTAATACCTAGAACTAAAATAGCTGGATTTTATAGTAGGTTGTATGCATTACTTTTCAAGAAATTGTTAAACTATGTTCCAAAGTGGCTATACCACTTTATATTCTTGCCAGCAAAGTATGAGAGTTCCAGTCCCTCCACAAGCCAAATAAGACTTGGTCATAATATATTATCAATTTTTATAAATAGCTGGATTTCATTTGTTAAAACTTTGTTCAGGATTATTGCATCTATGCTCAGGAAAGATATTGATTTATAGTTTTATGTTTGTCTGGTTTTGGTGTGAGGATAATGCTGGCCTTATAGAATGAAATGGGAAACTTTTTCTCCTATTCAATTTTCTGTAAGAGTTTGTGTAGATTTTGTATTATTTCTCCATGAAATGTTTAGAATATTCATCAGTGAAGTCATCTGGGTCTGGTGTTTTCTTTGTCAGAAAGTTTTATTTAACTACAAATTAAATTTCTTTAATATATAAAACTATTTAGGTTACTTATTTCTTCTTGAGTAAACTTTGATAATTTGTGTCTTCCAAGGAATTTGTCAACATAACTTTGAAAGTCAGAAAACAGTGAAGCAATGCATTAGAAATTCTGATAGAAATTTATTTTCTATTCTTGGTTAAACAATTAAGCTTGAGTTAGAATAAAGATATTTTGGCCAAGGAAGCTCTCATTCTCCAGAAGATACTGAAGGATATCCTCCCCCAAAATAAGAGGTTGAATCAAGAGGAAAATGTGAGAACCAGGAAAGAGGAAAATGTGAGAACCAGGAAACAGGCGGTTCAGCATAAGAAATGCTAGAGTGATAGCTATACCTACAGAAAACCAGTCCAAACTAGAGCAAAAGAACTTCACAATGGAGACCTCCAAAAATTAATTAGTTTATTAATTATAAATAAATAAACTGATGCTTTTGATTATGCACAAAGTAGAATTGAAAAAAATTTTGACATCTAATATTTTTGGGAAAAAATAATAGGTACGTAGAAAACTAAGCAAATGAAAGAGTGAGGCAGTAATGAAAAAAATGTATATAAAAAGAAAGTATAATATATGCCTAATGTTGAACAATATTTATATAGATTATAATAATATAAACACTATGTTCATTTAACCAAAAAAGCGATATTAAATTGATAATGTCAATTATTAAATTGACAGATTGGAATAAAGGGATATGGGGTAGATAAGAGAAGCAGGGAGACAGAAAAATTCTTATCTGTCATAACATGAAGTCAACAGATAATTTTTATTTTTTTTTATTTATTTTTTTTTTTTAAGATTTGATTTATTTATTCATGAGAGACAGACAGACAGAGAGAGAGGCAGAGGGAGAAGCAGGCTCCCAAGGAGCAGGGAGCCCGATGCGGGACCCGATCCCAGGACCCTGGGATCATGACCTGAGCCGAAGGCAGACGCTTAACCATCTGAGCCACCCAGGCTCCCACAACAGATAATTTTTAAAAGGAGGTAAACATAAAGAATATAAACACAGTATTCATAAATATGAAGATATTTTCAGAAGAGAAAGCTAAGAAACGGTACTTAGGCATAGGTAGGTGCATAGCCTGGGACTACATTTTTTCTTTATAAGCCTTATAGTACTATTTCACTTCTTAAACTATGTGTATTTATTATTTTGATAAAAAAATTAGTTTTAAGTAGACTAAAGTTATCACTACATTCCACTACTATAATGTTAACAGGAAACTTACTAATGAACCTTCTTTACTGTATTACAATATTTACTAATAGTCTTTATTTATAGAACAAAGATCCTAAGCTTCTTAGCTATTGCTATTGCTGGGTAACAAACCACCCCTAAATATAGTGGTTTAAAATAAGAAGCATTTCTCACAAATATATAGGTCAGCTGGGTGTTTATCTTATTAGGGCCCACTCATATGGATCAAGTAGGCAGCCTGCTAATACAGACAGCATTCTCTCACATGTTTGGAGATTGCTAGTTCTTGGCTAGTCTCAGATGGCTTTGGCTGGGACAGCTGGGCTCTCTTCCACATGGTCTCTCATCCCTGCCTGTTAGCTAGGCTTGTTTATGTGACAGGTGCCCAGGGTTCCAAGAGAGTGAAAAGGGTGCAAGGTTTCTTAAGCACTAGGCTCAAAATTGCCACACAATTACTTCTGCTATTTCATTAGTCAGGGCAATTATGAGGCCAACCCAGATTTAAGAGTTGGGAAATAGATTTTGTCTCTTGATGAGAAGGGCCACAAAGTCACATTGCAAATGGTATGAATATGGGAAGGAGCAGGAAACTGTGACCATTTTTTGCACTCAGTCTCCCTCAATACTCAAACTCCCACTTTCCTTCTTATGTGAGTTTCCCAAATTCATATACATTATCTTAGTTCAGGCTGCTTTAACAAAAATTACCATAGATTGGGTGCCTTAAGTAACAAACATTTATTTCTTACATTCTAGAGGCAGGTAAGTCCAAAATCAGAGGTCTGGCAAGTCTGATGTGTGGTGAAGGCCTACTTTCTGACAGTAGACAGTCGTCTTCTCATTGTATCCTCACATGGCCAAGAGAGATCATCTCTCTCATGCCTCTTCTCATAAGGGCAGTAATCCCACACATGAAGTTCCACCTCCATGAATTAATTACCTTCCAAAGGCCCCACATCCAAACACCATCATTTTGGGGATTAGGGCTTCAGCATAGGAATTTTGGAGGAACACAAACATTCATTCCATAGCACACATGAGAGGGCTTTTCCATACCTTTTATAAGATATTAAGAATCTTTCCATCCACTTGAAATCTAGATCAAGTCTCTTTTCCCCTTTTAAGCCTTTCCTGGCCTTTCTAAGCCTTTTGTGATCCTTCTATATTATCAGTATCACTCATTTGTCACTTAATTAAATTTATCATAGAAATATCTTAGCCCTGAACTGGACCATGCTTTCCTTGAAACAGGAATTGTATTTTGTGACATCTAAAAATACTGCATTTTACCTGGATGACTGCCCATAAAGGTTTACTGGATGGAGAGATGGATGGATGGTCAATTACTGACTTGGGACAGACTAGTGCCTATATTATCTTAGATGGGAAGAAAATTGGATGAGCCTCATACTATATAAAACTATGATTCTAGGGTGTGTAAGTTGAGCAATTTCTTAGAATACGGGGAAAAAGGAAGGGAAGGAAGGAGAGAGGAAGGAAGGAAAGAAGGAAGGAAGGATAGATACTCCCTCTTTTACCCCCACAAACATACAAAGCACACTAATGTAGGGTCACTGAATCTGCTTCTGGACTATAATTACAAATGCTGCTCCAACCTCTCTTGCTGAGAGTGTCCTACCTATCTCTATTATGTTGGAAAGTGCCCTTCCTCTGCCTGGGCTCCACACTGGGCCATGTGGAAAGGGGGTTGAATGGAGGCATAGTGAGAAGCTTTCTTGCCTTTCTCATGCTCCTTCCTGATGCATTAGGATCTTGGCCCAAGGCACTTTGGACAATCTCACAAGAACTAGAGACTAGGCATCCAACATTTTTTTATTGATTATTATGAGAAGTTGAGTGCCAGTCTGCAGAGAAATTGGCCCTCCTGCCGACTGCTGGCTTCCCTTCAGGACGGAGAGAACCTATTACTGTGTCTCCCAAGATCTTCTGCCAATCTGCTGTTTTTGAAACCTCCTCTCTTGTCCATCTGTATTTGATCTGCAATATATTTTGTTGCTCATTTTCTGGTAAAATATTTTAAAGCTTAGATATTTGTTTTTTAGTGGCTCTTATATGCATTCCATTAGTTGCTCTAAAGGTACCATCTTTTCTACTTAACTCATGGAATTTGCTGCTGGATTGTGCTGTCACCACTAGAGGTTCTGACAATCTTTCTTTTCCAATTTAAACACAGGCTGTCAGCTGCTGAATGGGTTTAAGATTCTTTTGACTAGTAATAAGACCATCCAAATCAACTCCACTCCGTAAAATTAAAATTCTCCACAGTGCTGGTCAGTCTGCAGAGCTGACACCGTCTCGGGCCTTTTTTTTTTTTCTTCTATTGCCCCAGAGTTTAAAAGAGACACTGCAGTTTAGTTTAACCCTACATTTTGAGGTGTCTAAAACTAGTTGTAAAAAATCTGATGAAGATTAAAATGTTTTCAAAGTTTAAAATGTTCTACATGTCTTATGAATGTTTCTTAATTCACAGGTTGAGACATCTCATTATTTTGATAGTTAAGCATCAGTTGATAAAGTAGAAAATAAAAAAAGAAGGGCGCCTAGGTGGCTCAGTCATTAAGCATCTGCCTTTGGTTCAGGTCATGATCCCAGGGTCCTGGGATTGAGCCCCGCTTTGGGATCTCTGCTCAGCAAGGAGCCTGCTTCTCCCTCTCCCACTCCCACTGCTTGTGTTCCCTCTCTAACGGTTTCTCTGTCAAATAAATAAATAAAATCTTAAAAAAAAAAAAGAAAGAGAGGTGGGTAGTGGTTGAATTGTGCTGGCTGTTTGTATTGCCCATGGTGAAGATGCATATAAAACAAAATATAATTAGTAGAAACCAGAAGGGAGAATGAAAAGTAACTTTAGTCTGGATGTTTTTGATCCTTATCTTTCAAATTCTGGGTAAGAAAACCACATAGGTAGTCCATGTGGCCCTGGGCACCTCTGGGCATTCTTTTCTTAAAGAGTATCCTGGTGTTTGAGACCATGTATACATATGACCTTCTCTCTGAATATTGCACAATACCACCTAGTAAACTCCCTGTAATTCCCCTGTGTTTTATTGGCCTCTTCATATCCCCTTCGCATCTCTCTCTCACTAACCCTTTAGTTGCTCAGCATAGAATCTCTCAGAGTGATACGTCTGTTTTCTAGTTAGATGGGAAAAAAATTTTAAACTAAACCAGGGAAGGATTTTCTATAAAGCTAATGAAGCTTCATCTCAAGATTTCTCACTCGCATGAGCTTTTCCAAGGCTCTATACCTAATTTCATATTCATATTATTTTTCTTTAAAAGTGTTAAATCATTTAAGATTCAGGTCCCACAAAGCTCAGATATGCCCCTGGTCCCTTCTTACCCCTGGACTTCCTCTTAACTACTAATCCATTTAAAATCAAAATGCAATCAAAGAAGCACCAAACTTACTTTCTCTTTGAATTTCTCCATCAGACAATTCATCAAAACTTTTTTTTAAAGGCATCTTCTCTTTCTTCTTGAGTTCTTCCAATACTTATATGTGTCACCCTGTTTTATTGACTGAAAAAATTCTAGATTTAAACTGAAAAGTTTTAGTTTATCCTGTCAATTCATTATCTTCAAGGTAGAGAATTAAGTCAAGTTGGGGGACAGCTCTTAACTTTCCATCATGACTCAGGACACCTCCAGTCTCCAAATGGAAGAATGCAGGGAGGTGCCATTTAAGATGTATGCCTTTTTTTTTTTTTAAGATGTATGCCTTGTAAAATGATAAAAATTAAAAAAAAATTTAAAGATGTGTGGGGCACCTGGATTTCTCAGTCAGTTCAGCATCCACTCTTGATTTTGGTTCAGGTTATGATCTCAAGGTTGTGAGATGGAGCCCAGCATTGGGCTCCCTGCTGGGCATGGAGCCTGCTTAAGATCCTCTCTCTCTCTCTCCCTCTGCCCTCCCTCCCTCCACCCACCACCAATCCCCCACCCCAACTCACACATGTGCATTCTCTCTCAAAAAAAAAAAAAAAAAAAATAGACATGTATGCCTTTGTAGCTCCCAAATGACTGGACACTTTCTGCAGTGTATCATTTCCTTTCCCTTAGAACTGGGGTTTCAAAGTCTTTGGGAATGAAAATGAAGCCATGATCCTAGGGTCAGTCTTTCTGCCCAGTAGAAAAGGACCTAAATCCATAATTTTGTGATGACTTTTGCCAATGTTTATTCACAAGCGAGTCTTCACACAGCTGAATAAATCATACCAGGCAACGAAATAAGAATAATGGGGGACAGGGAATCATTACCTGTAACTATTAACTGCCTATACTGAGTTTGGTAATCAGATAGGCCTGAGCCCAGGTTGAGCCTGAAGCCCCCTGAATAAGGCACTCTGGGGATGGGGAAGCAAGGCAAGTGAAAGAGGCAGATCCTTAGAGCTGTATGTGGCCTCCTTCCTCGGAGCAGCCCATGTCCTCTCTTCAGCTAGCACAACTTGTGCAATGCAGTTCCCATCTGAGCTTTTATTTGACCTTCTGCTTTTCACCTATAGTTTTATTTTAGGAGCCTTGGATATAACCACACAAGAATCAGAGTTAGGAGCATAGATCAGGCAGTCCTGGGATTACTTCTGTCACTCATTTTGGCCTTGGGTAAAACTCATTAAGCTTCAGTTTCTTTCTGGGTAGAATGGGGCTAGAATTAATGTGGTTTTTAGGAATTAAATGAGTCTGTAAAATCCTTAGCAAATAATAAGCATTCAGTAAATATTAGCTATTGTTGTCATGATTATTTTTCAAGAGTCTCCTAAACAAAATGAAACATTAGGTATTTGATAGGTAAGAGTCAAGTGATACAAAACCAAAGAGGATGGGAAGACATGCCTATTGCTCACTCACCCTGTCCTTTTCCTAGACCATGAGGATCTCTGAGATGGGGCAGACTGGGGGAGGGGGGCTGGCCAGAAACAGAAGGAAAGAGAAGGAAACACAGAGAACATCAAGTGTGTTGAAAGAATACAAATCCTCAAGGCCTAGAAGTGCTGATGACCTTTGGAGGAGGATTCTTAATGTATACTGAGAACCTTCCTCCAACTCCAGAGAGGTTTCTTCCTCCAGATGACTTTGATGAATAGCAAAATCTAGGAAGGGCACCAGAGAAAATTGTAGTCTAAAGAATAAGTTCTTCTTTCTATTGGCAGAAGAGTTCTGGTTAAGTCTAGTCAGATAAAATACATCTACTTATTCAAGCTAGCAGATTTATGACATTTTAAAAGTAGAAATTATCAGTCTATTTCATTAAAAAATTATGAATCTGCTTATTAAATTCAATATAGGTGTCACAAACTCTTATGGCTAGAAGGCAATTTCAAGACCATTTGGTTCAATTCTGTTGTTTGTCAGATGATGTAACTCAGGTTCAGAAAGGCCAAATGACTTGCTCATGGTCATGTTACAATTTTGACCAGATAGCCAAAATAAAAATCATCTAGGATAGACAAACAATTGACTTGGCTTTTAACTTTTTATTAACTCAGACTTGATCAGTCAAATTGGTTTTGAAATGTAGATACAGATTAAGAAGTACCCATAAGTAAATGGAAAGAAAATAAAAAGACTTGGATTGTATTTATACTGCTTTTTCTTTTCTAAAGGATGTTTATAAAGATTTGTTAATTCTCAAACCATAAACTGTGAGAGGGTAGTTTTACTTTTTCTTTCTCAATTTTTTTTCTTTAAACATGGGAAAACAACGTGATAGAACACAGATTATTAGTGTCCTGCTATTCCTACACCTCCCCTCCTCTCCTGTCCATCAAAGAGTAGCCCACCCCTCCCCACACTATGTCCAATCAGCTCCCCAAAAGGACTCTTTCCTCCAGTAGAGTAGTCAATCTAGAAAAAAAAATTGAGTGTAGGTAGAGATGGAAGAAGAAAAGGGAGAAAAAGTCTTTGTGGTGTTAAAAACAAAATTCAACTGAATGTGAAGATCTAACTGGCTTTATTCAATGATTCATGAATCAGGGAGCATCCCATCTAGAGTAGAAAGGAGCTCCAAAGGGCTAAGAAAGGGACAGGTTTTTAAAGGCAGGACAAGGAAGTCATAAACAAACAAACAAACAAAAAAGATCATTTCAGGCAAGGTCACTTTCCTTTAGGGGACTAAAGAGTCTTATTAGGTGTATCACCTTACCTGTGCTGATCAGGAAATCACAGACTGACTGGTTAAGATTACATTCCTGGGACTCTGAAAAACAAACTGAGGGTTCTAGAGGGGAGGGGGGTGGGGGGATGGGTTAGCCTGGTGATGGGTATTAAAGAGGGCACATACTGCATGGAGCACTGGGTGTTATATGCAAACAATGAATCATGGAACACTACATCAAAAACTAATGATGTGATGTATGGTGATTAACATACATACATACATACATACATACATACATACATACACAAGTAAATAAAAAGATTACATTCCTGGGGAAGGTTGAAACTGCAATTAGGTAGGATATTGAGCCCCAGTCTTGGGCCTAGCACAAGAGACTCAATTTTGGGCCTGTGGTTTTCTTTTTAACAGTGGTTTGAGGCAGAGGAGGACAAATTTTATCAGGGAGTTTGAGTAATATGTTTGAAACTATATATCTCAGTCTCCTTCAATATCCTCTAATAGAATTTCTTTCTGATTACTCTTTTCTCTTAAAAAATCTGCTTGTTCCAAAGGGTGCTACTATAAAACTGAACCTCCCTAGGAACCCTTCTGCAGGTTTATGAGAGTTATAAACTGTGGTTTACTGAAGCCAACTTGTATTTGCTCACAAAAATAAATTCTGTGCATTTCTTCCCAATTGCATTTAGTGGCCTCACATTGGTAGCTTGAAATTGGCCATAGTGGAAATATTTACACCACAGAAATTGGCAAACAATACAAATTAGGATTTGTTTTTCTCCCCCTAGAGAGCCAGTTTACCAGCATACCAACTGGACAAAAAAGCACAATGAGAAAGGAATTCTCCCAATTTTCACGTTCAGATTTTGGGTTGTTTTTGCTTTGTTTTTTAATCAAGATAGCTGTGTTCTCCTTTGGACTCTCTCCATTTAAAACAAAGCCTTCTAAAAATATAGCATTGGGAAGATAAGCAATGGAAAGCTAACTTCTCTGTTCTTTCAAGTAGTAACTCTAGTGCCATTTGTTTTAATTAACTCAGTGTGTTAGAATGTGTCATAATAAAACAGAAAAGTCACCGTATCCAATCCTGACAGTCCAGTTTTCTTCATTCCAAGAGAAAAACTAGCCTATCTTCCCAGGTCACACTCCATACACCAGAACACTAGCAGTTGTTTGTTTCAGGAACACTGAACAAGTGAGGTCAAGGAGGAGAGGTTGAGGGAATGTCTATAGTTCCATTCAAACCCATCCGCCACCATTAAAATAACAATGTTGCTATAACAATTGATGAATAGCATCTCTTAGCATATGAAAGCACTTTTTTATTCCTTAAATGTAACTTTATAGCATTCTTCTAGGAGCCTTGGTATCTAGAAAATACATATTTTTTTAATTATATTTTTTATTTATTTGAGAGAGAGCACTAGAGAGTGAGCGGGAGGGGGGAGGAAAAGCAGAGGGAGAGGGAGAAGCAGGCTCCCACTGAGCAGGGAGTCCGACAACGTGGGACTCAATCCCAGCGCCCCAGTATCATGACCTGAGCCAAGTACAGACTCTTAACCAACTGAGCCACCCAGGCACCCCACCTTTAAAGTATTTTTTAAAAGGATTCTTTTCCCCTTTCTGTCATAAATACCTTTGAAAACAATAAAGTAACAGCCCCTCAAACTGGAAAAACATATAAGGCAAAAGTGTGCACCCAAATTCAGTTAATTCCAGGTTAAGAACCCTACCTGTTGATAAGGCCCCTGTTCTCTAGGCATTTGCAATCTCCTTAGGAGATCATTTTTTGGAGAACTTCTGTTCTGAAATTCCCTTAAAAATCTATTAACACTTTTTGTGCATGATCTTAGTAGTTGCATCTTTCTCCTCTTGGGTTAAATTCAACTTACAAGAAAAAAAAGCCAAAGGTCATTTGGCACCAAAGTTGATAAATAAAGTGGGCAAGGAAATTGGATATTACCTTTTTTTGATAAAAAGAAGCAGAGAAAGAGTTAATAGTGCCCTTTCTCTCTCTGACTCACAAACTTGCTCTGTCACGCAGCGCACAAACTCCGAAAGAACAAGATCTGGGCAATGTAACATCAGAATAAGTATCATCTACTCGTTCATATAACAAATAGTTATGGGGCAGTTGATAAGGGAAATTGCTCATTTGGATGCTTAAGTTCTTAATTCCCACTACTTCAGTTGAAAGAAATCAGTCTTATTACCATATATCCTATTTCTAATAGTTAACATGTATCAAACTTTCATCATAGAGTAGGTACTGTGTTAAATACTTTCCATGCATTCAGCTAAACTCTGTGAGATTATATGTATATCACTGTTATCTTTAATTAATAAATGAGAAAACTCAGGCTTTGAGTGGTTAAGTAAGCAGCAGCCTGGAATTTGAAACATGAGTCTTCCTCTCAATCCTGTGCTCTTAAAAACCATTAAGGGTGCTTCCTCTGGTCCACACAGGAAAATCATACACCACCTTCCATCACTAAATAAACAGCTAAGAAAATGAAGCGGGTGAGAATTGAAATAGGAGTTCAGAAAGAAGTAGCCACCTGTGTGGGCTGTGATGTAAGAGATCTGAGTGGAAGAGGCAAAACTTCAGCTCAACAGAATTAGGACAGAGGAGAGGGGAGTGGTTGTGGGCAGCAGCAGCGAGGGCAAAGGTTTGAACGTAAGAAGGGCAAGGTGGTTCTGTGAAGGCAGAGAACAAAGGGACAGAATAGAACAGGCAAAGTGGCAGCAGGGCACACAAGTGAATGTGAGTGGTGGTGGTAGCTAAGGGAGAGAGGGTAGCGATTACCAAACAAAAAGCCATGTTGCCACCTAAACTCAGGAGGGGAACCAAAAATAGCATCTAAGACAGAGGTTTTTACTCTAAAGTTTTAGGGGAACTTAAAAAACAATTCTCAGTTCCAGGCCCAGACTATAACCCAGATCAGTGAATATGGATTTCTAGAGATGGAGTCCAAGCCTCAGTTTGTTTGGTTCATTTTGGTTTAAGTTCCCCAAGGATGAAAGTCACTGGTCTAGTACTTTGGTTAAAGTAGATGAAATAAAGAAGGAATGGAGTTTGAATATGTGAAACACAATCTGGCAATCTGAGAAGAAGACCAAGAAGAGGGATACAGACAGAGAAGTAGGAAGGACACAAACATGGGCTGGTGCCAAGAGACCAGATGGAGTAGGGGAGCCATGGCAGAAGTGGTCCTTATGTGTATGCAACAGGTACTTGGATTCAAACCAACTCTGCTCACTCCAAATGGATGGAGAACCACATCTAGATGCAGAGAGTACAGAGACTTGATTACAAGTAGAGACTATACCACATGTTAACTATGGGAACCTAGGTAAGTTACTTGATTTTTGTGAGCTTCAGTACTCTCATCTATAAAATGGGAATGTTAATTGTATCTCTTCTTCAGGAATATACATGCACACTAGGCATGGGAGGAAGAGTATAAACTGATGGTCCTCCAGGAGGTGTCAATTCTAAGACAGGTTGAAGACTGAAGTGAAAATTTGACATTCCTGAGAATGAGGAGTTTGTAATAGAAAAGTAGATTGGTGCCAGGTGGTAGGAGAGCTCACTCACTTTTTTGTAGTAATGATGGGGAAAGAGAAGCACACCATTTTTGGAAAACAATGTGGAAAAATATATCACAAGCCAGAAAGATGTTTATACCATTTTATCCACAATCCCATTCTTGGAATTTATCCCAGAGAAATAAATCAAAAAGAAAAAGGAGCTGCAGTGTATAAAGATCTATAATGTAAAAGAATGGAAACAATCTAAACTGCCAAATATAGGTCAGTGGCTAAATAAATTGTTATACCTCAACTCAATGGAATAGTAACTTTAGGATTCAGGAAACTTATCTGATTCATCTTCTAATTTTTAAAAGTTCATCCTTAATTATACAAATAGTACTTAAAAACATTTAAAAATAGAAAAAATGCTAAAGTCCCCTTGACCAATATTAGTTTCATATCTAAAGATGGCCATTGTTGGTATGGACTCTCCCAATTTTCAACATATTTACACACAAACACACCTACAAGGTGTACATATATGTTGACATATGCATATACACATATATACTTACATATTTATGTATCCAGCTATATATTTTGTTCAGAGTGTGTGTTAAGAAAATGCTGTCTTGCTGTATGTGTTTTTCTGCAAATTTTTGTTTGCTTGTTTACTTAGCAACAAGCCTTGGAAGTTTTCCATGTCAGTACTGATGATAGGTAGAACACATTCTTTCTAAGAATAAATATATCACAATTTATATGAAAATTCCAAATAGTGATGAGCAGTATGTGGTCTTCAATTTACATGATTACAAATGTTATAGTGAACATCCTTGTTTTTGTCTCCTGAAGCACGTAACAGCTGTTTTTTGAAAGCAGATATGGAAGAGTAAAATGGTTGGTGTACAGGTTCTATGCATTTTAAATGTGAATAGTTAAATGCCTGGAGGCACCTGGGTGGCTCAGTCAGTTAAGCCGCTGTCTTTTTGGCTCAGGTCATGATCCCGGGGTCCTGGGATCAAGCCCCATATCAGGTTCCCTGCTCAGTGGGGAGTCTCTCTCTGCCCCCTTCACCCCTGCTCATGCTCACTTGCACTATCTCTTTCTCTCAAATAAATAAATAAAATCTTAAAAAACAAAAAAAATGCCATTCTTTAAAAAAAATTGTTAAATGCCCGTACTACCTTACACTTGGCTAGCAGGAGAGGGGGAATATGCATCCTTAATGTTGCCAATCTGCTAGGCAAAAATAGTAACATTGCTTAAATTTGCATTTCTTGACTTTTTGTTATGGTAAGCCTCTCTTTTGTCCATTTATATTTCTTCTTTGATGTTTCCTGTCAGTTTTTCTAATTTATCATCATTTTGATATCCCTGTCACATAGCACATTTTTAAATAAGTGCTCAACTATTAAGTGAATTAAATTATACTATTAAAAATTAGAGTTAAAGCCTCCATAGAAATAGAGTATTTATGACACAGTGTTAGAGTGAAAGGAATATAAATTATGTGTAACATGAAATGACATCCATGCATTTGGACACAGGCTGGAAGGGAATACTTAAAATAACAATAAAACCAGAAATAGTTGTTAACATTTGTATAGCACTTAACAGATGCGAAGCACTGAACAAAATGTTTTACACATATTAATATCTTTATTCCTTACAACAGTCCCTACTCTATTTCTCCAAACTTGCTAAAAATCATAATTTGCTTAAGTAGCAAAGCCAAGATTTGATAAGCCTGGGCAGTCTGATTCCAGAGGCTGCATTCTTAACTACTACATTACATTAACATAACTTTTTGATTAAGCAATAATTTTCAGTTTACTAGATGGAACAGACTTGCAACATGGTCTACATAACATGACTTTTTAAAAAAATATTTCTTTACCATTTCATGATATTATTTTTACAATAGAAAATACCAGTAGAGAGAGGACAGAGGGGGCCTTTTCTGTCATGGTTCTTTTCAGTCAGGGTATCTGCACCTTATGAGAGTCATTGTGGCCCTCTCTTTGGCGAACTCATAAACTCCATCTTGACAGTACATCCATGTGGTGAGGGCCCAGGGAACTGAGCCATGTTAACCAAACCCACAAGAGATTGACTAATTAATAAATCAGAACTATGCAATTTTGTTCACTTACATGGAGAGCTTTAATTGCCAAGAGAAATGCAATATTCATGGCAGTCCAAACATGTTCTTCTTGCTGGAAAAGTCCAAACTGGAAACCAAACTAAAGATTAAAAATTTGTCCAGTGAGAGCAGAGTCAAAGCAATGGTAACTGAATGAGCTTGGGAAATAGTGTCATCACAGAGCAGTTAGAATGAATCCCAGTCTGCCAACACAGGTGTACAAGAACAAAGACTCTTTTTTATAATTTAACTTCTACTCTTCTTCCTCCCACCAAGCTACCAGGAAATCTAACAGTCATTTTCATGTTTTCCATCCTCCCAGTGATTTCTGGAATCTTATGCAAAACCATGCCCATGGAGATGGGGTTGGGTCATATTGCACACCATGTGATCCTCCATCATCAGGCCACCTAAGTTGTCCAGTGAAATATCCTCTGTCTCTTCCAGCATGCTGATACTGCTTCTGTGCCATTCCTCGTGTGCAGGAAGCTTTCAGCTGTCCTCAGGCCCTGCTCAGGGCCAAAGCTGCCTGTCATTCTATCAGCCTATTTGCCCGTGAAGTCATTCCTGGGGTATATGTCTTCTCAGTTAGGGATTTGGCAGCCTTCTCTCTCTCCCAAAACCAGGAGAATTGCTCTTCTAGGCTGTGGAAAATCCTCTCTTCATGGTTCAGGCCAGACAACTTTTGAATACTGAATCCACTCCTCTCTTTGGGCTTGTGTACCCAAATCTAAGATGAGTATTAGGACAGTTTTTTGCTTTTGTGCTGGTAGACCTCTCCCCTGACATAATAAATACAGAGACAAACTGTTGCTTTGGGATTGGGGTGGGAAGCTAAAAACACTAAAAATCAAGTGCAGATCTATGCAGATTAGATAGATAGATAGGTATGAAAAATATCTCAAGATATGCGGCCACATAATCTCATTTAGGGATGAGAATAACCAAGGATCTCTTTCTTGGACAATGTTGATACTCATTTGGGTCTATAGTAGCCACTGTCTTTTTTCCAAGTTGTACAAATCCTCTGTCATTCCCTGGCTGCTCTGAGACATGTAGTGCATTCATTCTCCATCACATTTTTATTCTGTTGCTGTTCCTGCTGATATCCCATAGATAGCCAGGGTCATCTGCCTACATAACTATCTCTGGCAGGTAGGGAAGTCTCATTTGTTCCCAATGACTCAACAGAAGGGTAGCTGGACTAGCACTATTGGAGTCTTGCTGCCCTAAGGATAGAGCCAATTTCATGGGCATGCAACCTATACAGTCACATAGGATGCCACATTTGGTTTAAAGCACTACTATCATCATCCTTAAATTATTTTTCTTTTAAAAATTTTAATTCCAGTATCGATAACATACAGTGTTATATTAGTTTCAGGTGTACAGTATAGTGACTCAGTGTTCATCATAAGTGTATTCTTGTTCCCTTCACCTGTTTCACCCATCTCACACACCCCCTCCCTGTAACCATCAGTTCTCTATATTTAGAAATTTGGATTTTTGTCTCTTTTTTCTTTGTTCATTTGTTTTGTTTCTTATATTCCACATATGAGTGAAATCATATGTTATGTGTCCTTCTCTGACTGATTTATTTCACTTAGCATGATACCCTCTAGAACCATCCATATTGGAAATGGCAAGATTTCATTCTTTTTCATGGCTAAGTAATATATATACGTGTGTGTGTGTGTGTGTGTGTGTGTCAGTTTTTTTAAAGGTTTATTTTTAAGTAATCTCTATACCCAATGTGCAGCTCAACCGTACAACCCTGATAGCAGTTGCATGCTCTATTGACTGAGCTAGCCAGTGCCCCTGTATACCGCTTCTTATTTATCCATTCATCTGTTGATGGACATGTGGGCTGCCTCCATATTTTGGCTATTGTAAATAATGTTGAAATAAAAACAGGGTGCATATATGTTTTCAAATTAGTGTTTTCATATTCTGTGGGTAAATAATAGTAGAATTACTGGATCATATGGTATTTCTATTTTTAATTTTTGAGGAATCTCCATACTGTTTTTCACAGTGGCTACATTCAGTTTGTGTTCCTTTTTCTCCATATCCTAGCCAACAATAGTTGTTCCTTGTGTTTTTGATTTTAGCCAATCTGACAGGTATGAGGTGATATCTCATTTTGGTTTCCATTTGCATTTCCCCGACAATGAGTGATATTGAGACTCTTTATGTATCTTTTGGCCTTCTTTGGAGAGATGTCTGCTCATATCTTCTGCCTACTTTTTAATTGGGTTATTTGGGTTTTTTGATGTTGAGTTGTATAAGTTATTAATATATTTTAGATACTAAACTACTATCAGATATGTCATTTTCAAATATTTTCTCGCATTCAGTAGGCTGTCCTTTAGTTTTATTGATTGTTTCCTTCATGTGTAGAAGCCTTTTATTTTGATATAGTCCCAATAGTTTATTTTTGCTTTTGTTTCCCTTGCCTTGATAGACATACCTAGAAAAATACTGCTATAGCTGATGTCAGAGAAATTACTTCCTGTGCACTCTTCTAGGATTTTTATGGTTTTAGGTTTCACATTTAGACTCTTGATCCATTTTAAGTTTATTTTTGTGTATGGTGTGAGAAAGCGGGGTCTAGTTTCATTCTTTTGCCTGTGACTGTCCAGTTTTCCCAACACATTTGTTGAAGAGACTGTCTTTTTCCCATTGCATATTCTTTCCTGTTTGTTGAAGACTGATTGACCATATAATCATGGGTTTATTTCTGGGCTCTCTATTCTGTTCTATTGATCTGTGTGTCTGTTTTGCTAGTACCATACTGTTTTTTTTTTAATTATGTTCATCACCATACATTACATCATTAGTTTTCTTTTTATCTAGAGGCCACTCCTTTTTTTTTAAATTTTTTTATTGTTATGTTAATCACCATACATTACATCATTAGTTTTGGATGTAGTGTTCCATGATTCACTGTGCATAACACCAAGTGCTCCACGCAGAACGTGCCCTCTTTAATACCCATCACCAGCCTAACCCATCCCCCCACCACCCTCCCCTATAGAACCCTGTTTGTTTTTCAGAATCTGTCGTCTCTCATGGTTCGTCTCCTCCTCCGATTTCCTCCCCTTCATTTTTCCCTCCTGCTATCTTCTTCTTCTTTTTTTTTCTTAACATATATGCATTATTTGTTTCAGAGGTACAGGTCTGTGATTCAACAGTGTTGCACAATTCACAGCACTAACCATAGCACATACCCTCCCCAATGTCTATCACCCAGCCACCCCATCCCTCCCAACCCCCCACCATCCCAGCAACCCTCAGTTTGTTTCCTGAGATTAAGAATTCCTCATATCAGTGAGGTCATATGATACATGTCTTTCTCTGATTGACTTATTTCACTCAGCATAACTCCCTCCAGTTCCATCCACGTCATTGCAAATGGCAAGATCTCATTCCTTTTGATGGCTGCATAATATTCCATTGTGTATATATACCACTTCTTCTTTATCCATTCATCTGTCGATGGACATCTTGGCTCTTTCCACAGTTTGGCTATTGGGGACATTGCTGCTATAAACATTGGGGTGCATTTACCCCTTCGGATCCCTACATTTGAATCTTTGGGGGAAATACCCAGGAGTGCAATTGCTGGATCGTATGGTAGCTCTATTTTCAACTGTTTGAGAAACCTCCATACTGTTTTCCAGAGTGGTTGCACCAACTTGCATAGCCACCAACAGTGTAGGAGGGTTCCCCTTTCTCCACATCCCCGCCAACATCTGTTGTTTCCTGACTTGTTAATTTTAGCCATTCTGACTGGTGTGAGGTGGTATCTCATTGAGGTTTTGATTTGGATTTCCCTGATGCCGAGCGATCTTGAGCACTTTTTTCATGTGTATGTTGGCCATTTGGATGTCTTCTTTGGAAAAATGTCTGTTCATGTCTTCTGCCCATTTCTTGATTGGATTATTTGTTCTTTGGGTATTGAGTTTGATAAGTTCTTTATAGATTCTGGATACTAGCCGTGAACTGATATGTCATTTGCAAATATTTTCTCCCATTCTGTCGGTTGTCTTTTGGTTTTGTGGACTGTTTCTTTTGCTGTGCAAAAGCTTTTTATCTTGATGAAATCCCAAGAGTTCATTTTTGCCCTGGCTTCCCTTGCCTTTGGCGATGTTTCTAGGAAGAAGTTGCTGCGGCTGAGGTCGAAGAGGTTGCTGCCTGTGTTCTCCTTTAGGATTTTGATGGACTCCTGTCTCACGTTTAGGTCTTTCAACCATCTGGAGTCTATTTTTGTGTGTGGTGTAAGGAAATGATCCAGTTTCATTCTTCTGCATGTGGCTGTCCAATTTTCCCAACACCATTTGTTGAAGAGACTGTCTTTTTCCCTTTGGACATTCTTTCCTGCTTTGTCAAAGATGAGTTGACCATACACTTGAGGGTCCATTTCTGGGCTCTCTGTTCTGTTCCATTGATCTATGTGTCTGTTTTTGTGCCAGTACCCTACTGTCTTGATGATGACAGCTTTGTAATAGAGCTGGAAGTCCGGCATTGTGATGCCGCCAGCTTTGCTTTTCTTCTTCAACATTCCTCTGGCTATTTGGGGTCTCTTCTGGTTCCATACAAATTTTAGGATTATTTGTTCCATTTCTTTGAAAAAAGTGGATGGTATTTTGATGGGGATTGCATTGAATGTGTAGATTGCTCTAGGTAGCATTGACATCTTCACAGTGTTTGTTCTTCCAATCCATGAGCATGGAACGTTTTTCCATTTCTTTGTGTCTTCTTCAATTTCTTTCATGAGTATTTTATAGTTTTCTGAGTACAGATCCTTTGCGTCTTTGGTTAAATTTATTCCTAGGTATCTTATGGTTTTGGGTGCAATTGTAAATGGGATCGACTCCTTAATTTCTCTCTCTACTGTATTGTTGTTGGTGTATAGGAATGCCACTGAATTCTGTGCATTGATTTTATATCCTGCCACTTTACTGAATTCCTGTATGAGTTCTAGCAGTTTTGGGGTGGAGTCTTTTGGGTTTTCCACATAAAGTATCATATCATCTGCAAAGAGTGAGAGTTTGACTTCTTCTTTGCTGATTTGGATGCCTTTGATTTCTTTTTGTTGCCTGATTGCTGTGGCTAGGACTTCTAATACTATGTTGAATAGCAGTGGTGAGAGTGGACGTCCCTGCCGCATTCCTGACCTTAGGGGAAAAGCTCTCAGCTTTTCCCCATTGAGAATGATATTCGCTGTAGGTTTTTCATAGATGGCTTTTATGATATTGAGGTATGTACCCTCTATCCCTATACTCTGAAGAGTTTTGATCAGGAAAGCATACTGTACTTTGTCAAATGCTTTTTCTGCATCTATTGAGAGGACATATGATTCTTGTTCTTTCTTTTGTTAATGTATTGTATCACGTTGATTGATTTGCGGATGTTGAACCAACCTTGCAGCCCAGGGATAAATCCCACTGGGTCCTGGTGAATAATCCTTTTAATGTACTGTTGGATCCTACTGGCTAGTATTTTGGTGAGAATTTTTGCATCCATGTTCATCAAGAATATTGGTCTGTAATTCTCCTTTTTGATGGGGTCTTTGTCTGGTTTGGGGATCAAGGTAATGGTGGCCTCATAAAATGAGTTTGAAAGTTTTCCTTCCATTTCTATTTTTTGGAACAGTTTCAGGAGAATAGGTATTAATTCTTCTTTAAAAGTTTGGTAGAATTCCCCTGGGAAGCCATCTGGCCCTGGGCTTTTGTTTCTTGGGAGATTTTTGATGACTGCTTCAATTTCCTTAGTGGTCATCAGTCTGTTTGGGTTTTCTATTTCTTCCTGGTTCAATTTTGGTAGTTGATACATCTCTAGTAATGCATCCATTTCTTCCAGGTTATCTAATTTGCTGGCATAGAGTTGCTCATAATATGTTCTTATAATTGTATTTCTTTGGTGTTGGTTGTGATCTGTCCTCTTTCATTGGTGATTTTGTTGATGTGGGTCATTTCTCTTTTCTTTTTGATCAGTCTGGCCAGGGGTTTATCAATCTTGTTAATTCTTTCAAAGAACCAGCTCCAAGTTTCGTTGATCTGTTCTACTGTTCTTCTGGTTTCTATTTCATTGATTTCTGCTCTGATCTTTATGATTTCTCTTCTCCTGCTAGGTTTAGGCTTTATTTGCTGTTTTCTCTCTAGCTCCTTTAGGTATTGGGTTAGGTTGTGTATTTGATACCTTTCTTGTTTCTTGAGAAAGGCTTGTATTGCTATATACTTTCCTCTCAGGACTGCCTTTGCTGGATCCCAAAGATTTTGAACAGTTGTGTTTTCCTTTTCATTGGTTTCCATGAATTGTTTAAATTCTTCTTTAATATCCTGATTGACCCATTCATTCTTTAGTAGGATGCTCTATAGCCTCCATGTATTTGAGTTCTTTCCGACTTTCCTCTTGTGATTGAGTTCTAGTTTCAAAGCACTGTGGTCTGAAAATATGCAGGGAATAATCCCAATCTTTTGATATCGGTTGAGACCTGATTTGTGACGTAGGATGTGATCAATTCTGGTGAATGTTCCATGGGCACTAGAGAAGAATGTGTATTCCATTGTTTTGGGATGGAATGTTCTGAATACATCTGTGAAGTCCATTTGGTCCAGTGTGTCGTTTAAAGTCTTTATTTCCTTGTTGAACTTTTGCTTAGATGATCTGTCCATTTCAGTCAGAGAGGTGTTAAAGTCCCCCACTATTATTGTATTGTTGTCAGTCAGTCTCTTTGCTTTTATTAATTGCCTTATATAACTGGCTGCTCCCATGTTAGGGGCATAGATATTTACAATTGTTAGATCTTCTTGTTGGATAGACCCTTTAAGTAGGATATAGTATCCTTCCTCATCTCTTATTACAGTCTTTGTTTTAAAATCTAATTTGTCTGATATAACGATTGCCACCCCAGCTTTCTTTTGGTGTCCATTAGCATGGTAAATGGTTTTCCACCCCCACACTTTCAATGTGTGGTTGTCTTTGGGTCTAAAATAAGTCTCTTGCAGACAGCATATTTTTTTTTTTAATTTTTTATTGTTATGTTAATCACCATATATTACATCATTAGTTTTTGGTGCAGTGTTCCATGATTCATTGTTTGTTCATAACACCCAGTGCTCCATGCAGAACGTGCCCTCCTCAATACCCATCACCAGGCTAACCCATCCCCCTATCCCCCTCCCCTCTAGAACCCTCAGTTTGTTTTTCAGAGTCCATCATCTCTCATGGTTCGTCTCCCCCTCTGACATACTCCCCTTTTCTTCCTCTCCTGTTATCTTCTTCTTTTTCTTTTTTCTTAAAATATGTTGCATTATTTGTTTCAGAAGTACAGATCTGTGATTCAACAGTCTTGCACAATTCACAGCGCTCACCGTAGCACATACCCTCCCCAATATCTATCATCCAGCCACCCCATCCCTCCCACCCCCAACCACTCCAGTAACACTCAGTTTCTTTCCTGAGATTAAGAATTCCTCATATCAGTGAGGTCATGTGATACATGTCTTTCTCTGATTGACTTATTTCACTCAGCATAACACCCTCCAGTTCCATCCACGTCGTTGCAAATGGCAAGATCTCATTCCTTTTGATGGCTGCATAATATTCCATTGTGTATATATACCACATCTTCTTTATCCATTCATCTGTCGATGGGCATCTTGGCTCTTTCCACAGTTTGGCTATGGTGGACATTGCTGCTATAAACATTGGGGTACATGTACCCCTTCGGGTCCCTACATTTGTATCTTTGTGGTAAATACCCAGTAGTGCAATTGCTGGATCGAACGGTAGCTCTAATTTCAACTGTTTGAGGAACCTCCATACTGTTTTCCAGAGGGGTTGCACCAGCTTGCATTCCCACCAACAGTGTAGGAGGGTTCCCCTTTCTCCACATCCCCGCCAACATCTGTCGTTCCCTGACTTGTTAATTTTAGCCATTCTGACTGGTGTGAGGTGGTATCTCATTGAGGTTTTGATTTGGATTTCCCTGATGCCAAGCGATGTTGAGCACTTTTTCATGTGCCTGTTGGCCATTTGGATGTCTTCTTTGGAGAAATGTCTGTTCATGTCTTCTGCCCATTTCTTGATTGGATTATTTGTTCTTTGAGTGTTGAGTTTGATAAGTTCTTTATAGATTTTGGATACTAGCCCTTTATCTGATACGTCATTTGCAAATATTTTCTCCCATTCTGTCGGTTGTCTTTTGGTTTTGTGGACTGTTTCTTTTGCTGTGCAGAAGCTTTTTATCTTGATGAAATCCCAATAGTTCATTTTTGCCCTGGCTTCCCGTGCCTTTGGCGATGTTTCTAGGAAGAAGTTGCTGCGGCTAAGGTCGAAAAGGTTGCTACCTGTGTTCTCCTTTAGGATTTGGATGGACTCCTGTCTCACGTTTAAGTCTTTCAACCATTTGGAGTCTATTTTTGTGTGTGGTGTAAGGAAATGGTCCAGTTTCATTCTTCTGCATGTGGCTGTCCAATTTTCCCAACACCATTTGTTGAAGAGACTGTCTTTTTGCCATTGGACATTCTTTCCTGCTTTGTCAAAAATAAGTTGACTATAGAGTTGAGGGTCCATTTCTGGGCTCTCAATTCTGTTCCATTGATCTATGTGTCTGTTTTTGTGCCAGTACCATACTGTCTTGATGATGACAGCTTTGTAATAGAGCTGGAAGTCCGGAATTGTGATGCCGCCAGCTTTGCTTTTCTTTTTCAGTATTCCTCTGGCTATTCTGGGTCTCTTCTGGTTCCATACAAATTTTAGGATTATTTGTTCCATTTCTTTGAAAAAAGTGGATGGTATTTTGATAGGGATTGCATTGAATGTGTAGATTGCTCTAGGTAGCATTGACATCTTCACAATGTTGATTCTCCCAATCCATGAGCATGGAACGTTTTTCCATTTCTTTGTGTCTTCTTCAATTTCTTTCCTGAGTATTTTATAGTTTTCTGAGTACAGATCCTTTGCCTCTTTGGTTAGATTTATTCCTAGGTATCTAATGGTTTTGGGTGCAATTGTAAATGGGATCGACTCCTTGATTTGTCTCTCTTCTGTCTTGTTGTTGGTGTATAGGAATGCCACTGATTTCTGTGCATTGATTTTATATCCTGCTACTTTACTGAATTCCTGTATGAGTTCTAGCAGTTTTGGGGTGGAGTCTTTTGGGTTTTCCACATACAGTATCATATCATCTGCAAAGAGTGAGAGTTTGACTTCCTCTTTGCCGATTTGGATGCCTTTGATTTCTTTTTGTTGTCTGATTGCTGTGGCTAGGACTTCTAATACTATGTTGAATAGCAGTGGTGAGAGTGGACATCCCTGCCGCGTTCCTGACCTTAGGGGAAAAGCTCTCAGCCTTTCCCCATTGAGAATGATATTCGCTGTAGGTTTTTCGTAGATGGCTTTTATGATATTGAGGTATGTACCCTCTATCCCTATACTCTGAAGAGTTTTGATCAAGAAAGGATGTTGTACTTTGTCAAATGCTTTTTCTGCATCTATTGAGAGGATCATATGATTCTTGTTCTTTCTTTTGTTAATGTATTGTATCACGTTGATTGATTTGCGGATGTTGAACCAGCCTTGCAGCCCAGGAATAAATCCCACTTGGTCGTAGTGAATAATCCTTTTAATGTACTGTTGGATCCTATTGGCTAGTATTTTGGTGAGAATTTTTGCATCCATGTTCATCAAGGATATTGGTCTGTAATTCTCTTTTTTGATGGGGTCTTTGTCTGGTTTTGGGATCAAGGTAATGCTGGCCTCATAAAATGAGTTTGGAAGTTTCCCTTCCATTTCTATTTTTTGGAACAGTTTCAGGAGAATAGGTATTAATTCTTCTTGAAATGTCTGATAGAATTCCCCTGGGAAGCCATCTGGCCCTGGGCTTTTGTTTCTTGGGAGATTTTTGATTACTGTTTCAATTTCCGTAGTGGTTATAGGTCTGTTCAGGTTTTCTATTTCTTCCTGGTTCAATTTTGGTAGTTGATACATCTCTAGGAATGCACCCATTTCTTCCAGGTTATCTAATTTGCTGGCATAGAGTTGCTCATAATATGTTCTTATAATTGTTTGTATTTCTTTGGTGTTGCTTGTGATCTCTCCTCTTTCATTCATGATTTTGTTGATTTGGGTCATTTCTCTTTTCTTTTTGATCAGTCTGGCCAGGGGTTTATCAATCTTGTTAATTCTTTCAAAGAACCAGCTCCTAGTTTTGTTGATCTGTTCTACTGTTCTTTTGGTTTCTAGTTCATTGATTTCTGCTCTGATCTTTATGATTTCTCTTCTCCTGCTGGGTTTAGGCTTTCTTTGCTGTTCTTTCTCCAGCTCCTTTAGATGTAGGGTTAGGTTGTGTATTTGAGACCTTTCTTGTTTCTTGAGAAAGGCTTGTATTGCTATATACTTTCCTCTCAGGACTGCCTTTGCTGTATCCCAAAGATTTTGAACAGTTGTGTTTTCATTTTCATTAGTTTCCATGAATTTTTTTAATTCTTCTTTAATTTCTTGGTTGACCCATTCATTCTTTAGTAGGATGCTCTTTAGCCTCCATGTATTTGAGTTCTTTCCGACTTTCCTCTTGTGGTTGAGTTCTAGTTTCAAAGCATTGTGGTCTGAAAATATGCAGGGAATGATCCCAATCTTTTGGTACCGATTGAGACCTGATTTGTGACCTAGGATGTGATCAATTCTGGAGAATGTTCCATGGGCGCTAGAGAAGAATGTGTATTCCGTTGCTTTGGGATGGAATGTTCTGAATATGTCTGTGAAGTCCATTTGGTCCAGTGTGTCATTTAACGTCTTTATTTCCTTGTTGATCTTTTGCTTAGATGATCTGTCCATTTCAGTCAGGGGGGTGTTAAAATCCCCCACTATTATTGTATTGTTGTCAATGTGTTTCTTTGCTTTTGTTATTAATTGGCTTATATAATTGGCTGCTCCCATGTTCGGGGCATAGATATTTACAATTGTTAGATCTTCTTGTTGGATAGACCCTTTAAGTAGGATATAGTGTCCTTCCTCATCTCTTATTACAGTCTTTGTTTTAAAATCTAGTTTGTCTGATATAAGGATTGCCACCCCAGCTTTCTTTTGGTGTCCATTAGCATGGTAAATGGTTTTCCACCCCCTCACTTTCAATCTGGGGGTGTCTTTGCGTGTAAAATGAGTCTCTTGCAGACAGCATATTGATGGGTCTTGTTTTTTAATCCAATCTGATAGCCTGTGTCTTTTGATTGGGGCATTTAGCCTATTTACATTCAGGGTAACTATTGAAAGGTATGAATTTAGTGCCATTGTATTACCTGTAAGGTGACTGTTAACTGTCTGTTGTCTGTGTTCGTTTCTGCTCTTTGCTGCTTTTAGGTTCTCTCTTTGCTTAGAGGACCCCTCTCAATATTTCTTGGAGGGCTGGTTTCGTGTTTGCATATTCTTTTAGTTTTTTTTTGTTCTGGAAGCTTTTGATCTCTCCTTCTATTTTCAATGATAGCCTAGCTGGATATAGTATTCTTGGCTGCATATTTTTCTCGTTTAGTGCTCTGAAGATATCTTGCCAGTCCTTTCTGGCCTGCCAGGTCTCTGTGGATAGGTCTGTTGCCAATCTAATGTTTCTACCATTGTAGGTTACATATCTCTTCTCCCGAGCTGCTTTCAGGATTTTCTCTTTGTCTCTGAGACTCGTAAGTTTTACTATTAGATGTCGGGGTGTTGACCTATTTTTATTGATTTTGAGAGGGGTTCTCTGTGCCTCCTGGATTTTAATGCCTGTTTCCTTCCTCACATTAGGGAAGTTCTCTGCTATAATTTGCTCCAATATACCTTCTGCCCCTCTCTCTCTCTCTTCTTCTTCTGGGATCCCAATTATTCTAATGTTGTTTCGTCTTATCGTATCACTTATCTCTCGAATTCTGCCCTCGTGATCCTGTAGTTGTTTCTCTCTCTTTTTCTCAGCCTCTTTATTTTCTATCATTTGGTCTTCTATATCGCTGATTCTCTCTTCTGCCTCATTTATCCTAGCATTTAGTGCCCCCATTTTTGATTGCACCTCATCAATAGCCTTTTTGATTTCGATTTGGTTAGATTTTAGTTCTTTTATTTCTCCAGAAAGGGTTTCTCTAATAACTTCCACGCTTTTTTCAAGCCCAGCTAGTATCTTTAAAGTCATGATTCTGAACTCTAGGTCCGACATCGTACTAATGTCCGTATTGAGTAGGTCCCTGGCTGACGGTACTACCTCTTGTTCTTTTTGCTGAGGTGATTTCTTTCGTCTTGTCATTTTGTCCAGAGGAGAATAGATGAATGAGAGAACAAAAGGCTAACAGGTTTACTACGTCCCCAGCAAATATACTGTATACAAATCAGAAAAGACCTGAAACCAGGGGAAAAGAAAGGGAAAGAAAGAAAAAAGAAAGAGAAAAAGAAAAAAAAAAGATAAAAACAAAAACAAAACAATTCAAAAAAGGCAGAATATGATCAAATATGATCAGGCTAGTGCATAGATCAGTGCCACACACTAGATTTTGGGCGTATTTTGGTCTGTTAGAAAAAAGTGCCTCCTAAAATTTTAAAGGAAGAAAGACATATATGTACAAAATAAGGGTTGATACAATGAAGGGATGGAAGATGACTGTAAAGATGAAAATTATAAAAGATTTTATAAAAGGACTTGGTAAGATAAGTTGTTTGAAAAAAGAAAGAAGATTTAAGGAAAAAAAAAAAAAAGGAAAAAGGGAGAGAATGTGATCAGGCAGGAGACTAGAACAAAGCCATACACTAGTGATTTAGGGTATATTTTGATCTGTTAGAAGAAACTGTACCTCAAAATTTTAAAGAGAGAACAACTTATATATATATGCCAAAAACAAGGATAACTACTATGAAGGGATAAAATATGACTCTAAAAATGAAAAAAAAAACGTTTTTTTTTTTTAAAAAAAGGG
Organism: Zalophus californianus; assembly: GCF_009762305.2. Lineage (NCBI taxonomy): Eukaryota > Metazoa > Chordata > Mammalia > Carnivora > Otariidae > Zalophus > Zalophus californianus. Next base: position 91,104,604 of record NC_045600.1, read on the forward strand.
ATTTATAAGATGTTGGTTGAAAAAGGGAAAAAGAAAAATAAAAAAGAGTCAACAAAAATTAACTTTGATGAAATAATGAATCATGGTAAAAAAAAAATAAAAAAAAAAAGAAGCCATGAATCTATGTGCAGTATTCCCCTAGCGCTGGAGTTCTCCTATTCTCCTTGATCGATCAACTTGGTCTTGGCTTGCTGGCTGTTTGTGTTGATCTTCTGGGGGAGGGGCCTGTTGCTGTGGTTTCCAAATGTCTTTGCCGGAGGCGGAATTGCCCCGCCCTTGTCGGTCCGGGCTAAGGAAGCTGCTCCAGTTTGCTCTCAGGAGCTTTTGTTCCCTGCAAGCTCTCGGTACAGCTTTGGAGGACCAGGGCGAAAATGGCGGCCTCCCAGTCTCCGCCCGGAGGAGCCGAGAACTCGGGGCCCCACTCCTCAGTGCGCCCCCAGAGAAAAGCAGTCACTCCCGTGTCCCCGGTCTCCGGCCGCTCTCCATGCTCACCCGGCCTGTGATCGAGCGTTGCTATCTCTGGCACCCGACCCCGCTCGGAGTCTCCAAACCCAGCAGATCCCTGCAGTGCGTTCCCGCACCGCTCCTCCCCGGGAAGGAAGGGGAGTCTCCCCGGATCTGCTGCTTGTTGGGTCCTTGCTGGGGGAGCCGTGCCCCGACTGGGCCGCAGATCACAGTTTATGGCAACCCCGAGCTGAGAGCCCGCGACTCTGCTCCGTATCTGCAGCCGGCTTCCCCGCCCCGACACCTGGGAGCTCTGCCGCACTCAGGCACCCCCGGTCTCTCTGTGACCCCAAGGGTCCTGAGACCACACTGTCCCGGGAGGATTCCACCCCCCGCTTAGCCACTGCAGCGACGTCCCTCCGCCGAGCCAACTTTTAAAAGGTCCAATTTTGTGCTCCGCGGCTCTAGCACTTGCCAGAAGCGGCCGGCGGAGGCCCCTCCCCCGCCGTTTATCCTCCCGAATATCGCCTCGGATTCACTTCTCCGCATGTCCTACCTTCCAGTAAGTGGTCGCTTCTCTGTTCAGAGAGTTGTTGCTACTCTCCTGTTCGATCTCCTGTTGAGTTCGTAGGTGTTCAGAATGGTTTGATCCCTATTCAGCTGAATTCCTGAGACCAGACAAAATCTAGGTCTCCTACTCCTCCGCCATCTTGCTCCGCCCCCCTGCAGACAGCATATTGATGGGTCCTGTTTTTTAATCCAATCTGATAGCCTGTGTCTTTTGATTGGGGCATTTAGCCCATTTACATTCAGGGTAACTATTGAAAGATATGAATTTAGTGCCATTGTATTGCCTGTAAGGTGACTGTTACTGTATATTGTCTGTGTTCCTTTCTGGTCTATGCTGCTTTTAGGCTCTCTCTTTGCTTAGAGGACCCCTTTCAATATTTCTTGTAGGGCTGCTTTCGTGTTTGCAAATTCCTTCAGTTTTTGTTTGTCCTGGAAGATTTTTATCTCTCTTTCAATTTTCAGTGACAGCCTAGCTGGATATAGTATTCTTGGCTGCATATTTTTCTCGTTTAGTGCTCTGAATATATCATGCCAGTCCTTTCTGGCCTGCCAGGTCTGTGTGGATAGGTCTTGCCAATCTAATGTTTCTACCATATTAGGTTACATATCTCTTCTCCCGAGTTGCTTTCAAGATTTTCTCTTTGTCTCTGAGACTCGTAAGTTTTACTATTAGATGTCGGGGTGTTGACCTATTTTTATTGATTTTGAGAGGGGTTCTCTGTGCCTCCTGGATTTTGATGCCTGTTTCCTTCCCCACATTAAGGAAGTTCTCTGCTATAATTTGCTGCAATATACCCTCTGCCTCTCTCTCTCTTTCTTCTTCTTCTGGGATCCCAATTGTTCTAATGTTGTTTCGTCTTATCGTATCTCTTATCTCTCGAATTCTGCCCTCGTGATCCAGTAGTTGTTTATCTCTTACTCAGCTTCTTTATTTTCCATCGTTTGGTCTTCTAAATTGCTGATTCACTCTTCTGCCTCATTTATCCTAGCAGTTAGTGCCCCCATTTTTGATTGCATCTCATTAATAGCCTCTTGGTTTCGATTTGGTTAGATTTTAGTTCTTTTATTTCTCCAGGAAGGGTTTCTCTAATAACTTCCATGCTTTTTTCAAGCCCAGCTAGTATCTTTAAAATCATGATTCTGAACTCTAGGTCCAACATCATACTAATGTCTGTATTGAGTAGGTCCCTGGCAGACGGTACTACCTCTTGTTCTTTTTTGAGGTGATTTTTTTCGTCTTGTCATTTTGTCCAGAGGAGAATAGATGAATGAGAGAACAAAATGCTAAAAGGGTAAAAACATCCCCAGAAAATATACTCTAAGCAAATCAGAAAAGACCTGAAACCAGGGGGAAAGAAAGGGAAAGAAAGAAAAAAGAAAGAGAAAAAAAAAGAAAAAGAAAAAGATAAAAACAAACAAAAACAGAACAAAACCAAAAAAAAAAAAACAGAATATGATCAAATATGATCAGGCTAGTGCATAGATCAGTGCCACACACTAGAGTTTGGGTGTATTTTGGTCTGTTAGAAGAAAATGTCTCCTAAAATTTTAAAGAAAGAAAGACTTATATATGTACAAAATAAGGGTTGATACAATGAAGCGATGGAAGATGACTGTAAAGATGAAAATTATAAAAGATTTTATAAAAGGAATTGATAAGTTGTTTGAAAAAATAAAGAAGATTTAAAAAAAAAAAGAAAAAAAAGGGAGAGAATGTGATCAGGCAGGAGACTAGAACAAAGCCATACACTAGTGATTTAGGGTATATTTTGATCTGTTAGAAGAAACTGTATCTCAAAATTTTAAAGAGAGAACAACTTATATATATATGCCAAAAATTAGGGTATCTACTATGAAGGGATAGAATATGACTCTAAAAATGAAAAATAAATTTTTTTTTTCAAAAAGGGATTGATTAGATGTTGGTTGAAAAAGGGAAAAAGAAAAATTCAAAAAAAAACAGTTAAAAAAATTAACTGAAAAACTAATGCATCATGGTAAAAAAGCCATGAATTCTATGTGCAGTATTCCCCTCGCGCTGGAGTTCTCCCGTTCTCCTTGATTGGTAAACTTGGTCTTGGCTGGCTGTTTGTGCTGATCTTCTGGGGGAGGGGCCTGTTGCCGTGGTTCCCAAATGTCTTTGCCGGAGGCGCAATTGCCCCGCCCTTGCCGGTCTGGTTAAGTAATCTGCTCGGGTTTGCTCTCGGGAGCTTTTGTTCCCTGCCAGCTTTCTGTACAGCGTTGGAGGATGAGAGTGAAAATGGTGGCCTCCCAATCTCCGGCCGGAGGAGCCGAGAACTCGGGGCCCCGCTCCTCAGTGCACCCCCAGAGAAAAGCAGTGAATCACTCCCATCTCCCTGGTCTCCAGCCGCACTCGTGCTCACCCAGCCTGTGACCGAGCGTTTCTATCTCTGGCACCCGACCCCGTGTGGAGTGTCCAAACCCAGCAGATCCCTGCGGTGCACTTCCGCACCGCTCCTCCCGGGGGAGGAAGGGGAGTCTCCCCGGATCTGCCGCTTGTTGGGTCCCTGCTGGAAGAGCAGTGGCCCGACTGTGTCGCCGATCACAGTTTATTGCAAACACGAGCTGAGAGCCTGTGCCTCGGCTCCATCTCTGCAGCCAGCTTCTCCGCTCCGATACCTGGGAGCTCTGCTGCACTCAGGCACCCCCGGTCTTTCTGTGACCCCGAGGGTCCTGAGACCACACTGTCCCACGAGGGTTCCACCCCCCGCTTAGCCACTGGATTGACGTCCCTCAGCGGAGCTGACTTCTAAAAGTTCCGATTTTGTGCTCCGCGGCTCTATCACTTGCCAGAAGCGGCCGACGGAGGCCCCCTCCCCCGCCGTCTATCCTCCAGAATATCGCCTTGGATTCACTTCTCTGCGTGTCCTACCTTCCAGTAAGTGGTCGCTTTTCAGTTCAGAGAGTTGTTGCTATTCTTCTCTTTGGTCTCCTGTTGAGTTCGTAGGTATTCAGAATGTTTTGATCCCTATTCAGCTGAATTCCTGAGACCAGACGAAATCCAGGTCTCCTACTCCTCCACCATCTTGCTTCACCCCCTACATCATTAGTTTTTGATGTAGTGTTCCCATTGTTTGTTTATAACACCCAGTGCTCCATGCAGTTTACTGTAACTTTGTGGTATATCTTGAAATCTGGAATTGTGCTACCTCCAGTTTTGTTTTTCTTTTTCAGGATTGTTTAGGCTATTCAGGGTCTTTTGTAGTTCCATACAAACTTTAGGATTTTTTTTTTTAGTTCTTTGGAAAATGCTGATGGTTTTTTGATAGGGATTTCATTAAATTTGTAGGTTGCTTTGGGTAGTATGGACATTTTAACAGTATTTGTTCTTCTTTGCATGACCATGGAATATCTTTCCATTTATTTGTCCAGTTTCTCTCATCAGTGTTTTATAGTGTTAAGAGTATCAGTCTTTCACATCCTTGGTTAAGTTTATTTCTAGTTATTTTATTATTTTTGGTGCAATTTTAAATGGGACTGCTTTCTTAATTTCTCTTTCTGCTACATTATTAATGTATAGAAATGCAATGGATTCCTGTATATTGATTTTGTAACTTGTGACCTTACTGAATCCATTTACTCATTCTGAGTTTGTTGGTGGAGTCTTTAGGGTTTTTTGTTTATAGTATCATGTAATCTGCCAATAGTGAAAATTTTACTTCTCCCTTACCAGTTTGGATACTTTTTATTTCTTTTTGTTGTCTGATTGCTGTGGCTAGGACTTCTGCTATGTTGAATAAAAGTGGTGAGACTGGACATTTTTCCTGATCTTAAGGCAAAAGCTCTCAGTTTTTCACCATTAAGTATGATGTTACCTGTGGGTTTTTCATATATGGCCTTTATTATGCCAAACCTACTTTGTAGATGGTTTTTATCATGAACAGATGTTGTACTTTGTCAATTGCTTTTTCTGCCTTTATTGAAATGATATTTTTATCCTTTCTCTTGTTGATGTGATGTATCATGTTGATTGAATTATGAATATTAAAGCATTTATTATAGGAATAAACCCCACTTGATTGTGGTGAATAATTTTTTTCAATGTATTGTTGGATTTGGTTTGCTAATATTTTGTTGAGGATTTTTTGCATCTATGCTCATCAGAAATACTGTCCTATGGTTCTCTTTATTTGTAGTGTCTTTATCTGATTTTGGTATTAGGGTAATGCTGCCCTCATAGAATGAATCTGAAAGCTTACCTTCTTCTTTGGATTCCTTTTTGGAATCATTTGAGAAGAATAGGTATTAACTCTTCTTTAAGTGTTTGGTAGAATTCACCTGTGAAATCATCTGGTCCTAGAATTTTGTTTTTTGGGAGTTTTTTTGGTGACTAATTCAATGTCAATGTTGGTAATTGGTCTGTTCAAATTTTCTATTTCTTTCTGCTTCAGTTTTGGGAGGTTATATGTTTTTAGGAATTCACCCATTTCTTCTAAGTTGTCCAATTTGTTGGCATATGTTTTTCATGATATTCTCTTGTAATCCTTTGTATTTCTGTGGTGGTGATTTCTCCTTTTTCATTTTTGATTTTATTTATTTGAGTCCCTTCTTTCTCTCTTTTGGTGAGTCTGGCTAAAGGCTTATCAATTTTGTTGATCTTTTCAAAGAACCAGCTCCTGGCTTAATTGATCTGTTCTATTGTTTTGTTTTGTTTTTAAGTTCCTATGAACATTTATTTCTGCTCTAATCTTTATTATTTCCTTCCTTCTTCTGGTTTTGGGTTTTGTTTTTCTTTTTCTAGCTCCTTGGGGTGTTAGGTTATGTTGTTTATTTGAGATTTTTCTTACTACTTGAGGTAGGCCTTTATTGCTGTAAATTTTCCTCTTAGAACAACCTTTGCTATATCCCAAAGATTTTGGACCATTGTGTTTTCATCTTCATCTGTCTCCATGTAGTTTTTTATTTCCTTTTTGATTTCTTGGTTGATCCATTTGTTGTTTAATAGCATGTTATTTAACCTCCATGTGTTTGTGTTTTTTCCAGACTTTTTATGTGGTTGATTTCTAGTTTCATAGCATTGTAGTTGGAAAAGATGCATGGTATGACTTCAATCTTTTTAAATTGTTGAGAATTGTTTTGTGGCCTAATATGTGATCTGTTTTGGAGAATGTTCCATGTGCACTTGAGAAGATTGTGTATTCTACTGTTTTAGGATGGAATGTTCTGAATATATCTGTTAGATCCATCTGAATTGATGTGTCATTTAAAGCCACTGTTTCCTTGTTGATTTTGTTTGGATGATCTATCCTTTGATGTAAGTGGGGTGTTAAAATCCCCTACTATTATGGTATTACTATCAATTACTTCCTTTATGTTTGTTATTAGTGGCTTTATGTATTTGGGTGCTCCCATGTTGGGTGCATAAATATTTACAACTGTTGCATTTTCTTGTTGGATTGTTCCTTTTATTACTATGTAGTATCCTTCTTTGTTTCTTGTTACAGTCTTTGTTTTAAGGTTTATTTTGGCCAATATAAGTATTCCTACTCCAGCTTTCTTTTCACTTCCATTTGCATGATAATTGCTTTTCCATCCTTTCACTTTGAATTTGTAGGCATTTTTAGGTCTGAAATGAGTCTCTTATAGGCAGCATATGGATGGATCTTGCTTTTTTATCCATTCCATCACCCTATGTCTTTTGATTGGAGCATTTAGTCCCTTTACATTCAAAGTAACTATTGATGGTATGTACTTATTGTCATTTTGTTACTTGTTTTATGGTGGTTTTTGTAGTTATTCTCTGTTCCTTTTTTCTCTTGCTGTCTTCTCTCACAGTGGGCTTCACTAAAATACTATCACTAGAGAAATACTTGGAATCTTTTCTCTTTTTTGCATATCTGTTACCAGTTTTTGATTTGTGGTTATCATTAAGTTTATATAAAATGTCTTATGCATATAGCAGTCCATATTGATGGTCACTTAAGTTTGAACCCATTCTCTATTCCTCTTCTTCCCATGTTTTAGGTATATGGTGTCATACTTTACATCCTTTTAATTTGTGAATCTCTTGCACCAAGGGATTTTTTATTTTTTTAGATAATTTTAATTTTACTTCTTTTGTGCTTCCTACTTTTCTTACTCCTATTTATGGCCTTTCATTTTCATTCAAAGAGTCCTCTTTCACATTTCTTGTAGGGATGATCATGAATCCTTTTAACTTTTGTTTGTCTGGGACTCTCTTTGCCTCTTCTCTATTCTAAATGATAGCTTTGCTGGATAGAGTATTCTTGGCTGCAGGGGTTTTTCTTTCAGCACTTTGAATATATCATGCCAGTCCCATCTGGCCTGCAAAATTTCTGCTGAGAAATCAGCAGATAGCCTTTTGGGGTTTCCCTTGTATGTAACTGTTTACTTTTCTCTGCTGCTTTTAAAATTCTCTCTTTATCACTACTTTTTGCCATTTTAATTACTATGTGTCTTGGTGTGGACCTTCTTGGATTGGTTTTGTTGGGGGTTCTCTGTGCCTCCTGGATATGGATTTCTGTTTTCTTCCCAAGATACAGTAAGTTTTCAGCTATTATTTCTTCAAATAAATTTTCTGCCCCCTTTTTTCTCTCTTCTCCTTCTGTGGTCCCTATAATCCCAATGTTATTACACTTGGTTGTGTTGCTGACTTCATTTAGCCTCTTCTTCTTTATTATTATTTTCTTCTCTCTCCTTGTTCAGCTTGTTTGCTTTCCATTACTTTGTCTTCCAGGTCATTGATCTGTTCTCATGCTTTCTCTAGTGTACTATTTATTCCATCTGGTGTATTTTTAGTTTCAGTTATTGAGTTCTTTATCTCTGATTGTTTTGTTTTATGTTTTCTATTTCTTTGTTGAGGGTCTCACTGAGGTCCTCCACTCTTTTATCAAGTCCATTGAATATCTTTATGACCATTTCTTTAAATTGTCTATGAGGCCTTATTACATATCTCTTTTTCATTTTGCTCTCTTGCTGTGATTTTGTCGTATTCTTTCATTGGGGCATTTCTTCTAGCTCCTCATTTTGTCCAACACTGTGTCTGTTTCTGTGTGTTTGGAAAGTCAGCTATGTCTCCTGCTCTTGAAAGTAGTGGTCTTATGAAGAAGAGGTCCTGTAGTGCCCTACAGTGCAATGTCCCCTGTTCACCAGACCCTGGTGCTTCAGTGCTATCTTCTATGTGTGTTGTTTGCACCATGTTGTTGTGGCTGAGCCACTTTTGCCTTCAGTCCAGTCATCTGCAATGTCTCTCTTTGCCTGTAGGGGGCAGGGTTTGGTTCCTGTCTTATTGGGCCAGTTGGGGGCTGCCTGGACTTGAGTTGAGTCAGACCAGACATTTGCCAAATATGTAGTAGCACTGAACTGTAGGGCTTTGCTGGAGCCACAGTTGGACTGGTGGGGTGGTTACTTTCCCCTCTCCCTGGTGGCAGGAGTCATTTTGGAAAGGTGTTGGCTCCTGTTGGGGCCGCTTGCACACTGTCAGTCTTGTGGCACAACCTCAGGTGGGCTCTGGCCAAGGGATATAGGAAAGGGCAGGTTATAGGAGTGTGCAGGGGTGGTGTGCAAAATGCCAACAAGATTCACTCTGGTCTATTGTTGAGGAAAACTGCAGTCACCTGGGAAAAGATGTGCTGAGGCCTGCCCAGTTGGAGAGGGTGGATCTACAGAAACAACACAGGGCAGGTTGTTAGCAAGCTTTGTGGAGAGTCTTGGAGCCGCACTCGTTCCCAAAGGTGTCCATGTATGTAGTCTGGGGTGTGAGGGAGGGAAATGGTGTCGCTCTACTCTTTTGTTCTTGGAGATGTCTCCCAAAAATCCCTGCCTCAGCAGCACAGGCTCTGAGATTAGTAAATAAATCCCCTTCCCATATACCCCAAGTATTTTTCAAACTGCTGCTTCTATGCTATATCCTGAGGGACGGTTTGTTGTGTTGTCTCTTTAAGGGCGGGGACTCTGCCCTCCTGGCTTTCCCAGAGTTGAGCCGCTGATTTTTAATGTTCCAGATATTAAGCCCCACTGATTGTTAGACCCCCTCTGGCTTTCAAAGCCAAGTGTTATGGGGACTTGTCTTTCCCATGCAGGTCCTCCATGCCTGCGGTGTCTGGTATGGGGGTCTGAACCTCTCTCTTCCTCAGGCCCATGGCTTTCCTCCCTTTTTTGGGCTCCCAGTGGTGTCTCTGCCCTTCCTACCCTCTTTGATGTGTGCCTTCTCTACATTTAGCTGTGACTAGTGTGTTCTGCCAGTCTTCAGGTCATTTTCTGGGGGTATTTACACTCATGTAGATGTTATCTAGTTGTATCTCTGGAACAAGGTGAGTTTAGGATTTTCTTACTCCACCGTCTTCCTTGGAAGTCCTGTCTTTAAATTCTCAATGAAATTTTAACAAGGGTCTATACTTTCATTTTGCAGTGGGCCCCACAAATTTTTTAGCTGGTTCTGCCAAAAGGTTACCATTTCAAAAGGGAATTTGCCATATCTGCATTTGGAGACCTACATCCAGGGTTTCTGAGACTGAGAAACTGTGAAGAGAAACCAGATTTTGATTGCATTTAAGGATTCAGTTAATAGATAATTTTGTCAGGTTTGGTAACTTTCAGGGTCATTTTTTTAGGTTCAAAAGTCTTGAGCTTTTAGAGTGATTTTAGTAATTCTAACAGTTCCATTTGTGAGCTTAATGTGCATACTCTCTTCTTCGTTTATGACTGTATCCATACTTTCCTTTATGGCTGAGGCCCTATATATACAAACTGATTAGAAAAATAGAATGTTTGCAAACTTTATGGTGGAATTAATTCAAACAACTGTTTTTAAAATGACCAGTCGTTTAATTTGATGGTGTCTTTCTGCAGCCCAAATGTCCATGGAAGTCTACCTGGACCAAAGCCATGGCAATTAGGTCTCTGTCCCATGCTGACTCATGGATCAATAGGTACCCTTTGAACATAAGCTTCCCATTAGTTGTGGCATTGGCCTGAGGCAAGAGCATGACACCTAAACTTTGGGATCCGTGATAAGGTTCAGAGAAATTGTCAAGAATCTGTTTTATTAGCCAGTCCTGCTCCATTTTTTTCTGGTAATAAAACACTCAAGGAGTTGTGGATAAAATGGTAACTTTATGTCTCCAAGGACTTATAGTTTTAAAAAATATTTATGTTATTTCCTGTCAATAACTCAGGCATGGAGGCTCCAGATCAATGTATTATTCTGTCAGCTTAGGAGAGAAGCCACCCTTCAATCTAATCTCTATATTTATGGGAATCAACAGATAATTCTGTCTTCAGATGAGGACCTTTGTAACCTTCCAGAGCACTCAGAATATCTTTCATCACAGAAGGGAGAATGCTGTGATCTGTTTCCCAAGATGATTTATGACTCTTGGAGATGAGTTCGGGTACCAGCCTTTACTTGGCATACATTGATTTCCCCAATAAGTAGTGCCATGTTGAATGTCACTGAATGCCATGCTCAATTACATATGTCAAGTGCATGTATCGGCCACCAAACCAGGAAGGTCCTCTCTTCTCATTCACACTGTTCTTCTTTCTTTATTAATATTTCTTAAATCTGCCAATAAGGAAATCAGAGAGTTTTTGTTGTGAATGTTTATACAACCTAGAGTAGAGATGTATTACAGTCTAATAAATGATGTCCAATGACAAACTCTGAATTAAGGGAGTTACAAAGTAATGGAAAGAATAGTGGGAGCCAGAACTCATGGATTTAAGGATTATTTCCCCTTATCAGCTATCTATCCTAGGACAAGTTATTTAACCTCTCTGAGAGCTCCAATTTTAAAAAAAATATTCAAATTGGGGCTAACATACAAATATACACATATGGTTTCACTTATTTGTGGAACATAAGGAATAGCATGGAGGACATTAGGAGAAGGGAGGGAACAATGAAGGGGGAGAAATTTAGAGAGGGAGACAAACCATGAGGGACTGTGGACTCTGGGAAACAAACTGAGGGTTTTAGAGGGGAGGGGTTGAGGGGATGGGTTGGCCCAGTGATGGGTATTAAGGAGGGCACGTACTGCATGGATCACTGGGTGTTTTACACAGGCAATGAGTCATGGAACACTACATCAAAAACTAATGATGTGCTGTATAGTGACTAACATAACATAAAAAAATAACACAAATTAATATAAAAATTCAGATTGCTTAAAGGGGTTGTTTTGAGGTTTGACATAGATTATTTCAGTGAAAAAGTTTTGTAAACCGTGGTCTTGAAAACAAATGGTGATTAAAAATTGAGACAGGAAAATTGTGTGGATTTTATTAATTCCTAAGATAGTGATCCTCAGTCTTGCCTGGTTTTAAAATTCCCAATGTCCAAGCAGCATCCAAATCAATTAAATCAGAATTTCTGGTATGGGATTCAGAGATATTTTTTTTCACCATATAGTATAATTTTATTTATATAAAAGTTGGAAACTGGGGGAAATTAAACTGTATTGTTTAGGGTACATACATAGGCTGTGAAATAAAATCAAACAAGAAAAGTTTTATCACAAAGACAAGATAAAGATTACCTCCAGAGATCAGTATATCTTTAAAAGCTCTCCAGGTGATGCCAATATACAGTCAAACTTGAGGACAACACAGGAAAAAAAGGGAAAAAGAAAGCCACTTTCATGGTTTGCTTCGTATAGCCTGACCAAGCAATTTACCAAGTGATTTGGTTATAGGTTCCCTCAAGTATCTGGAATGCTGCTAAGCAAATTGCATTGCTAAAGAAATATTTGTTGATAACCCCTCTAAATGACTATGAAGAGAGATGAAAACTCTTCACGTTAAGTTCGTATTATTGCAACTCTTTTCTTGTTTAGTGAGTATTTGAGGATAAAAGGACAGTAGTGCCTGTCAAAAAAAATTAAAGGACTTCACATGAAAAATCGGGTGGCATGTTGACCACAACCACATAGAAAGTAACAAAAAGAAGCAGGAGAGAAAGACTATGCTGCCCTGGGGTCCAGTCAGCACGTGTGCATGCAGCTTTCTCTGCCGGCATGTGGTGTGCAGTAGGCAGTCTTTGGTGTCTGGCTGATCATGAAGGATGCCAAAAAAGTGTGAAAAGCCTTATAAATGTGTCCACTGAGCATCACTGACAAGCAACTGGACTCCAGCTCTCCCATCTGCCTCTGGCAGCATTGTCATCAGCCTACCAAGTCTGGGAAAGCAGCTGTGTGATAAATCACTCAGCAGCCTGGGAAAGTCAAGAGTTTTCTCATGGTGGAGAGGTGGCTGCCCTCCAGGTGGTGTATCTGTGGGAGAAGGACAAGTGCCAATGAGCAGTCCCACACAGGGAACTAAGTAAAGACTTAGGAAGGATCCCCCAAACTCCTAGAAGACAGATATTGTTGCACTGGGCTGGGAATTTTATATATGTGATCCCATTTAATGTTCACAACAACTCTGTAAGGCAGGTATTTTGTGGTCTCTATTTTACAGATTCATAAGGGTCCAAAAACTTAAATCTCACTCTGCAGATCACATAGCTAAGAAGTGACAGAGTGGGGGACTTAACCAAGTTGGCTGTCTACAAATTTGTGGCTTCTCTGTCATAAGGACCAAAGTCACCCAGAGGTGATCCATCAATCAACTAAGTCTTCACTCAAGCTAAGCAGGTCTTTGAGGTCTCTATCCATGCTTATACCCTTCTCCCACCCTTTACCATTATCTATATTCTTTTCATCCCAAACCAACCTACATGACTGTGTAGTATCACATAAAGCTTTGCTACTTAGAGTGTGATCCACTAGCAACAGCAGTTGGGAGCTTAGTAATGCAGAGCAAATCCCCTGCATTTTAGGTATTCATTGGAGTTTAAAAAGCACTGACCTATACCACAGAGTTCTTTATCTCATCAGTAATTCTCAAATTTGTGTGCATTAGAATTACTTGGTGGAAGGGGATAAAAATGCAGATTCCATATCCTTTGCCCAGGGTTGTTTGTTTTGGGGGGGTGTTTTGTTTTGTTTTTTGTTTTTTTAAGATTTATTTGAGAGGAGAGTGTGCACACACATGCATAAGCAGGGAGGGGAGAGGCAGAGGGAGAGAGAATCCTCAAGCAGACTCCCCACTGAACATGGAGCCCCACACAGGGCTCAATATGAGGAGCCTGAGACCATGACCCAAGCCAAAATCAAGAGTTGGTTGCTTAACCAACTGAGCCACCCAGGTGCCCCTGACCAGGGGTTTTTAATTTGGGAGGCACAGGGTGGGATCTGGGGAATATGTGTGTTTTAACAAGCAGTTCAGCTGATTCAACTAGAGGTGATCTGAGAAAAAGACTATGATTAACATTGTCTCAGGAAATACAGCACCTGCCTTCAGTTACAGATGATGAGACTGAGGTCAGTGTAGGGGAGGTGATGACAAGGTCATGTAGTGGTTGGTGACAGAACCAGGATGAGGACTTCAGTCCTTGAAGCAGATTAACCACATCTGGTTCAGGACTGTGGGCCTTGGAGAAAATCACTGCCAAGCTTCTGCCCCTTTATTCTTTCTAGAACTTTAGAATTCTTGACCTAATTGCAGTTGACTGACTCCTTGCTGAGAAAGGAACATTCTGCACATTGTGTTGGAGGAAACAGCGGGTGTCACTGGATCTCACTAAGGTCTTTTCCTTCACAGACCTGGTTTTTAAATGTTTTGTTCTTAACGACTTAAGGGATTGCTTTAGCAGGGGAGAGTTGGGGAGCATAGAGACTGGAGTGAAGCAAGTAATACTTGCACCTACATCTGTATGTGCTTATGTGTACATTATCTCATTTAATCCCTGAAACAACTCTATGAGGTACCCTTTTACAGCCAGTAAACTAGAGTCACTGATGGAACCCAGCCTTCTGGCTTCAGGGATTTTTCTGTTGTACAATTAGCACCTCCTGGGGAAAGTTAGGAAATTCCACCTAGAGACTTTAAGAAGTTGGTGGACCATGGTTTGCAAACCCAAGAGACCCAATTAAATTCATTCTTAGATCATTGTTTTAATTTTATTGTCTTAACCATGGAAATTTAATATCATCCCTAGCACTTTACTACAACCCTTAGAAAGAGAGAAAAGAAAAAAGGAACCCCATCTGTGGGATGCTTTTATTCAGAAATCATTCTCTTCTTTTAGGGTGTGACAAGACGTAGTGGAAAAGCAGAATTTTTGGTAAAATCATGCCTCCTCCATTTATTATATGATACTGGACAAGTTTTTCTAATATCGCTGAGCCTAGTTTTTCTCACCTGTAAAGTGTGTCATTGTGAGAATCATGAAGATACTGTTAATATATATGCCAACACAAAGCTTGGGACCTAGTAAACATTCAGTGTCTCTAAATCATTGCTGAAATTGAACTAGAAAGAGTTCAGAATTTGTTCTCAATTCTTCCTGCCTTACCTCTTTTTTCCTTTCCTTGGTCAAGATTATGGGTATATAGTAAACAATTGTGTTCATAAATTTACTTACATTTATTTATATATTTATTATCAGTATGGACTCATGAATTTTAATTTTTTCAATGGTTTATAATTCATCATTGTATTCCAGTATTTTGGTGTTCAAATTATCCCAGATTTGGCTAGTTGTAATTCTTTTTAGCTAGCATCTTGGTCCTTGTGACGTGACCTCATTTTTATAAAAAATGCTTTTTTATTTTCTAGAATAACAAGATGTTCCAGGCTCATATTTTACCTACTCTGCTCCCTCCTTGGAGTCAGCCATTTATCCAGAGAGAGCCTTGGTTACTTTTAGTGGATAACAGTGTTAGAGACCAAGATTTGGGTTTCAGATACAATCTTTGCTACTGGGGCTTCTTTACTTCTTAGTCCTTTCAACAAACAGAGCTAGGAAATAGTTCTATGTGTATAACTTCCTTCCTTCCTTCCTACCTTCCTTTCCTCCTTCTTTCCTTCTCCATACAATATGGTTATCATATTTATTTGAAATACAGTTTGTTTCTTTCTACTTTCAGGTTTAGGTTTTTCTTTCCTTTCCCTTATTGATTTCATTTTAATTTTTGCATATGTAGAACATTCACATGCTTTACAAAGTCAAAACTCTTTTACCTTTTTTCTCACACAAAAATGAACATTCTTTATAAGTTCTTTGCTTTTTTTACTTAATGTTATCACCTGGAAATTATATCATATTTGTTCATAGAGATATCCTCATTCATGATGATAGCTGTATACTACTACATTATGTAAATGCATCTCTCAGCTAAGCTTTTATGCTTATTTAGATAGCTAGGTAGTTTTTTATAGTTTGTAATTATTAGCAATGCTGCATTGAAAAACTTTGTGTATGTGTATTTTTGTATTATTGGACATGTATGTCCAGAGTAAATTATTAGAATTAGTATTACTGGTTGAAGGGTAAATGCATAATGTAGTTTTATTACATGTTTTGAAATTCCTCCTCATGAGAAAATATACAATTTTTCCATTCTACCAGCAATGTATGAGAGAGCCTGTTTCCCCACAGCCTTGCCAAAAGAGTCAATTTCCAAGCCTTTGAATTTTTGCCAATCTGATAGGTGAGATTATCGATATAATTTGAATTTGCATTTTACATATTATGAGTGAAGTTCAATATCCTTTTTATATGTTTAAGGGCCATTTTATTTCCTTTTGTGAATTGTCTATACATTTTGCCCATTTTCCTATAGTATTTTATATTTTTCCTCAATTATTAAAAGTTCTTTATTTTTTAAAATCATTTTGTTTTTCATCATGATAAGTGTACTCTTTAATCCCTAGCCCCTATCCCCCAACTCACCTCCCCTCTGGTAACCATCAGTTTGTTCTCTACAATTGAGTCTGTTTCTTGGTTTGTCTCTCTCTCTCTCTTTTATTCCTTTGTTCATTTGTTTCTTAAATTCCACATATGAGTGAGATCATATGGTATTTTTCTTTCTCTATCTTATTTTGCATGGCCTTATACTCTAGCTGTGTCCATGTCATTGCAAATGGCAAGACTTCATTCTCTTTTATGGTTGAATAATATTCCAGTGCTCATGTGCGCGCGTGCACACACACACACACCACCTTCTTTATCCATTTATCTGTCAACAAGACACTTCAGTTGCTTCCATAGTTTGGCTATTGTAAATAATGCTGCAATAGACATAAGGGTGCGTGTATCCCTTTGAATTAATGTGCTTTTGTTTTTTGTTTTTTGTTTTTTTGTTTTTGATAAATACCAAATAGTATGATTCCTGGGTCATAAGACAGTTCTATTTTTAATTTTTTTTAAATTTTATTATGTTATGTTAGTCACCATACAATACATCATTAGTTTTTGATGTGGTGATCCACGATCCATTGTTTTCATATAACACCCAGTGCTCCATGCAGTACATGCCCTCCTTAATACCCATCACTGCACTAACCAATCCCCCCAACCCCCTCCCCTCTAAAACCCTGTTTGTCTTTCAGAGTCCATAGTCTCTCACGGTTCATCTCTCCCTCCGATTCCCCCCCTTCATTGTTCCCTTCCTTCTCCTAATGTCCTCCTTCTATTCCTTATGTTCCACAAATAAGTGAAACCATATGATAATTGACTTTCTCTGCTTGACTTATTTCACTGAGCATCATCTCCTCCAGTCCCATCCACGTTGATGTAAAAGTTGGGTATTCATCCTTTCTGATGGCTGAGTAATATTCCATTGTATACATGGACCACATCTTCTTTATCCATTCATCTGCTGAAGGGCATCTCGGCTCTTTCCACAGTTTGGCTATTGTGGACATGGCTGCTATGAACATTGGGGTGCATGTGGCCCTTCTTTTCACTACATCTGTGTCTTTGCGGTAAATACCCAGTAGTGCAATTGCTGGGTCATAGGGTAGCTCTCTTTTTAATTTTCTGAGGCACCTCCACACTGTTTTCCAAAGTGGCTGTACCAACTTGCATTCCCACCAACAGTGTAAGAGGGTTCCCCTTTCTCCACAACCTCTCCAACATTTGTTGTTTCTTTCCCTGTTCATTTTTGCCATTCTAACTGGTGTAAGGTGGTATCTCAATGTGGTTTTGATTTGGATTTCCCTGATGACTAATGATGATGAACATTTTTTCATGTCTCTGTTAGCCATTTGTATGTCTTCTTCAGAGAAGTGTCTTTTCATATCTTCTGCCCACTTTTTGACTTGATTATTTGTTTTTTGGGTGTTGAGTTTGAGAAGTTCTTTATAGATCTTGGATACCAGCCCTTTATCTGTAGTGTCATTTGCAAATATCTTCTCCCATTCTGTGGGTTGCCTCTTTGTTTTGTTGACTGTTTGCTTTGCTGTGCAGAAGCTTTTTATCTTGATGAAGTCCCAAAAGTTCATTTTTGCTTTTGTTTCACTAGCTTTTGGAGATGTATCTTGAAAGAAGTTGCTGTGGCCGATGTCAAAGAGGTTACTGCCTATGTTCTCCTCTAGGATTTTGATGGATTCCTGTCTCACATTGAGCTCTTTCATCCACTTTGAGTTTATCTTTGTGAATGGTGTTAGAGAATGGTGGCGTTTCATTCTTCTGCATGTGGCTGTCCAATTTTCCCAGCACCATTTATTGAAGAGACTGTCTTTTTTTCACTGCATGTTTTTTCCTGATTTGTCAGAGATTAGTTGACCATAGAGTTGAGGGTCCATATCTGGGTTCTCTATTCTGTTCCATTGGTCTATATGTCTGTTTTTGTGCCAGTACCATGCTGTCTTGGTGATCACAGCTTTGTAATGTAGCTTGAAATTGGGCAACGTAATGCCCCCAGCTTTGTTTTTCTTTTTCAACATTTCCTTGGTGATTCGGGGTCTTTTCTGATTCCATACGAATTTTAGGACTGTTTGTTCCATCACTTTGAAAAATGTCATTGGAATTTTGGTCAGGATGGCATTGAAGGTATAGACTGCTCTGGGTAGCATAGACATTTTAACAATGTTTATTCTTCCGATCCATGAGCATGGAATATTTTTCCATCTTTTTGTGTCTTCCTCAATTTCTTTCCTGAGTGTTTTGTAGTTCCTAGAGTATAGATCCTTTACATCTTTGGTTAGGTTTATTCCGAGATATCTTATGGTTTTGGGTGCTATTGTAAATAGAATCGTTTCTCTAATTTCTCTTGCTACAGTTGCGTTGTTAGTGTATAAGAAAGCAACTGATTTCTGTACATTGATTTTGTATCCTGCCACATTACTGAATTGCTGTATGAGTTCTAGTAATTTGGAGGTGGAGTCTTTTGGATTTTCCACATAAAGTATCATGTCGTCTGCGAAAAGAGTTTGACTTCTTTGCCAATTTGAATACCTTTTATTGCTTTTTGTTGTCTGATTGCTGTTGCTAGGACTTCTAGTACTATGTTGAACAATACTGGTGAGAGTGGGCATCCTTGACGTGTTCCTGATCTTAAGGGAAAGGCTCTCAGCTTTTCCCCATTGAGGATGATATTCACTGTGGGTTTTTCATAGATGGATTTTATGAACTTGAGGAATGTTCCCTCTAGCCCTATACTCTGAAGAGTTTTAATCAGGAAAGGATGCTGTATTTTGTCACATGTTTTTTCTGCATCAATTGAGAGGACCATATGGTTCTTCTCCCTCCTCTTATTAATGTGTTCTATCACATTGATTGACTTGCGAAGGTTGAACCACCCTTGCATCCCGGGGATAAATCCCACTTGGCTGTGGTGGATGATCCTTTTGATGTATTGTTGGATCCTATTAGTTAGGATTTTGTTGAGGATTTTGGAATCCATATTCATCAGGGATATCGGTCTGAAATTCTCCTCTGTGATGGGGTCTTTGCCTGGTTTGGGGATTAAGGTAATGCTGGCCTCATAGAATGAGTTTGGAAGTTTTCCTTCTGTTTCTATTTTTTGAAACAGCTTCAGTAGATTAGGTATTATTTCTTCTTTGAATGTTTGGTAGAATTCCCCAGGGAATCCATTAGGCCCTGGACTCTTGTTTTTTGGGAAGTGTTTGATCACTGCTTCAATCTCGTTACTGGTTATTGGCCTATTCAAGTTGTCAATTTCTTCCTGTTTCAGTCTTGGCAGCTTATAGGTTTCCAGGAAGGCCTCCATTTCATCCAGATTGCTCAGTTTATTGGCATGTTGTTATTAATAATAATTTCTAATAATTGTTTCTATTTCCTTGGTGTTAGTCATGATCTCTTCCCTTTCATTCATAATTTTATTAATTTGGGTCCTTTCTCTTTTCTTTTGGATAAGTCTGGCCAGTGGTTTATCAATCTTATTAATTCTTTCAAAGAACCAACTTCTAGTTTCGTTGATCTGATCTACTGTGTTTCTGGTCTCTAATTCATTGAGTTCTGCTCTAATTTTAATTATTTCTCTTCTAGTGCGTGGCTTAGGCTTCATTTGTTGCTTTTTCTCTAGTTCTTTAAGGTGTAGAGTTAGTTGGTGAATTCAGGATTTTTCTATTTTTTTGAGTGAGGCTTGGATGGCTATGTATTTCCCCCTTAGGACCGCCTTTGCAGTATCCCATAGGTTTTGGACCGATGTGTTTTCATTCTCATTGATCTCCATGAATTGTTTAAGTTCTTCTTTGATTTCCTGGTTGACCCAAACATTCTTGAGCAGAGTGGTCTTTAGCTTCCAAGTGTTTTAATTTCTGCCAAATTTTTTCTTATGATTGAGTTCCAGTTTTAAAGCATTGTGGTCTGAGAATATGCAGGGAATCTCAAACTTTTGGTATCGATTGAGACTTGATTTGTGACCCAGTATGTGGTCTATTCTGGAGAAAGTTCTATGTGCGCTCGAGAAGAATGAGTATTGTGTTGTTTTAGGGTGGAATGTTCTGTAAATAACCATGAGGTCCATCTGGTCCAGTGTATCATTCAAAGCTCTTGTTTCCTTGTTGATTTTCTGCTTAGATGATCTGTCTCTTGCTGAGAGTGGAGTATTGAGGTCTCCTACAATTAACATATTGTTATCAATATGACTCTATTTTGGTTAACAGTTGGCTTATGTAGATGGCTGCTCCCATGTTGGGGGTGTAGATATTTACAATTGTTAGATCTTCTTGTTGGATAGACCCTTTAAGAATGATATAGTGTCCTTCTGTGTCTCTAATTACAGACTTTAGTTTAAAATATAATTTGTCTGATATAAGAATTGCTACCCCAGCTTTCTTTTGAGGTCCGCTGGCATGGAAGATGGATCTCCATCCCTTCACCTTCAGTCTGGATGTATCTTTAGGTTCAAAATGAGTCTCTTGTAGACAGCATATGGATGGGTCCTGTCTTTTTATCCAACCTGCAACCCTGTGCCGTTTTACGGAAGCATTTAAGCCATTCACATTGAGAGTGATTATTGAAAGATATGAATTAATTGTCATCATGTTGCTTGTGAAGACGTTGTTTTTATAGATTGTCCCTGTAAATTTCTGTTGTATATGACTCTTGGGGTCTTTCTCCTTTTATAGACCCCCCCCCCTTAATATTTCTTGCAGGGCCAGCTTAGTGGTCACATATTCTTTCAGTTTCTGCTGGTCATGGAAGCTCTGCATCTCTCCATCCATTCTAAATGACAGCCTTGCCAGATAAAGTATTCTTGTCTGCATGTTCTTCTCATTTAGTACCCTGAATATGTCTTGCCAGGCCTTTCTGGCTTGCCAGATCTCTGTGGATAGGCCTGATGTTATTCTGATGTTCCTCCCTCTGTACATAAGGAATCTCTTCCCCCTAACCGCCCTTAAGATGGTTTCCTTGGTTCTAAGATTTGCAAGTTTTACTATTACATGCTGGGGTGTTGGCCTGTTTCCTTGATCTTGGGAGGGGTCCTCTCTGCCTCTAGGACGCAAATGTTTGTTTCATTCCCCAGATTAGGGAAGTTCTCAGCTACGATTTGCTCAAATACATCTTCTAGTCCTCTCTCTCTCTCCACTCCCTCTGGGATTCCAATTATTCTGACATTGGAACGTTTCAAGGTGTCACTTATTTCTCTGCTTCTATTTTCATGGATTCTGAGTTGTTTTTCCCTGTCCTCCCCTTTTCCCTTTTTATCTATTATATTGTCTTCCAGGTCGCTTTTTCATTCTTCTGCCTCACTTACCCTAGCTGTTAGATTATCTAGATTGGATTGGATCTCATTGATAGCATTTTTAAGTTCTGCTGATTCAGTTTTCATTTCTGCCCTTAGAGACTCTGTGTTGCCATTAATTGATTTCTTCATTCTAGCCATTGTCTTCACAATTGCTAGCCTGAATTCCATCTCCGACATCTTGGTTATATCTTCATCCATTTGTAAATCTACAGCATAAGTCATAATCTCTGAGTCTTTTCTATTTTGGGGGTTCCTCCTCCTAGTCATTCTGTTGATGGGTGTTTGAGGGAATGTATAGAGTCCAAATTATTGACCAGAACCCAAGCAAGATGCACCTGTTTACAGGGACCTTAGGGTTGCTGGCCTCTTGTTTTCCCAGCCTGTCTTTTGCCCCTCCCCTGCCACGCTGTTACTCAGGCAACCCTGTTTGGGCGGAGTTGCCCTGCCCCTCTGTGGCAGGGGATGGGCTCAGCGGGAATCAGTTTTTGGGGCTTTTGTTCTTTGGCAACTTTCCCTGGTGGCTTTCTTTGTCTCCTCCCCGAGTCAGAGCAGAAGAGACCGTTTCCCACCCTCTGCCTCAGAGCAGAGAGACTACAGTCTGTTCTTCAGTGAGCTCTTCAGGCCATGCCATCTCCGTTTCTATCCATGCTGCTCTAAACTGCAGCGACCTGGGTTGTGTGCCCTTTTGCAGCACTCCCAGTCCTGCCTCCAGGTCGGAGTACGTCTCTGCCCTTTGTGCTTCTAAAACCGCCAGCCGCTCCCAGTTCACACACGTGACCCTGCCGCTCTGAGTTTCCGCCCCAGGGGCTGCCCTAAAGTCCTTTCCCCACCGCTACCGGTCTGTGAGTCTGTGCCCTGTCCCCAGCGCGTGAGGCTGTTGCTCACTGGCGGTGTAGGATCCCCACGGCCAGGCACCCTCCCGCTGCTGTTTATCTTCTGATATCTGCCTGCAGAATCAGGGCTCCCCACTTCGTACCTCAAAACCAACCGCCTGCGATATTCTGTTTGTAGAGATCCAGATCTTCTTACATCTCAGGCTGATTTCATGGGTGCTCAGAGTGGTCTGGTAGATATCCAGCTCATTTCCGGGGACCAGTTGAAATAGGGTCCCCTACTCCTCTGCCATCTTTCCTCCTCCCCCTATTTTTAATTTTTTGAGGAATCTCCATACTGTTTGCAACAATGGCTGCACCAATTTGCATTCCCACCAATAGTGCAAGAGTGTTCCTTTTTCTCCACTTCCTCGCCAACACTTGTTGTTTCTTCTTTTTTATTTTAGCCTTTCTGACAGATGTGAGATGATATATCATTATAGTTTTTATTTGCATTTCCCTGATGATAAGTGATGTTGAGCATCTTTTCATGTTTGTTGGCCATCTTGCTGTCTTCTTTGGAGAAATGTCTGTTCAAGTCTTCTGCCCATTTTTTATGTGGATTATTTGTTTTTGGGGGTATTGAATTGTATCGGTTCTGTATATATTTTGGATACTAACCCTTTATCAGATATGTCATTTGCAAATATCTTCTCTAATTCAGTAGGTCGCCTTTTAGTTTTATTGATCGTCTCCTTCACTGTGCAGAAGCCTTTTATTTTGATGTAGTCCCAGTAGTTTCTTTTTGCTTTTGTTTATCTTGCCTCGGGAGACCTATCTAGAGAAATGTTGCTATAGCCAATGTCAGAGAGATTACTGCCTGTTCTCTCTTTTGGATTTTTATGGTTTCAGGTCTCACATTTAGGTCCTTGATATATTTTGAGTTTATTTTTTGTATGGTGTGAAAAAGTGGTCCAGTTTCATTCTTTTGCATGTGGCTGTCCAGTTTTCTCAGCACCATTTGTTTAAGAGACTACTTTTTTCCCCACTATATATTCATGCCTCCTCTGTCAAAGATTAATTGGCCATATAGTTGTGGGTTTATTTCTGGGCTTTCTCTTCTATTTTATTGATCTATGTGTCTATTTTGGTGCCAATACCATATTGTTTTAATTACTACTGCTTTGTAATATAACTTGAAATCTGGGATTGTGATACCTTCAGTTTTATTTTTCTTTTTCAAGATTGCTTTGGCTATTTGGAGTCTTTTGTGGTTCCACATGAATTTTAGGATTGTTTGTTCTAGTTTTGTGAAAAATGCTGTTGGTATTGGATAGGGATTGCATTAAATGTGTAGATTGCTTTGGGTACTATGGACATTTTAACAGTATTTGTTAAATATCGTTAATAATAACAAAAATATTGTTAACAATCTTCCAACCCATGAGCATGGAATGTTTTTCCATTTCTTTATGTCATCTTGAATTTCTTTCATCAGCATTTTATAGTTTTCAGAGTACAGGTCTTTCATCTCTTTAGTTAAGTTTGTTCCTAAATATTTTATTGTTTTTACACCTAAAGGAGCTAGAAAAAGAACAAACAAAACCTAAACACAGCAAAAGGAAGGAAATAATAAAATACAGCAGAAATAAATGATATAGAAACTAAAAAAATAATAAAACAACTCAATGAAACCAGGAGCTTGTTCTTTGAAAAGATCAACTAAATTGATAAACCTCTAGCAAGACTCATTAAGGAAGGAAGGAAGGAAGGAAGGAAGGAAGGAAGGAAGGAAGGAAGGAAGGAAGGAAGGAAAGAAGGAAAGAAGAAAGAAAAAACAGAAAAGACACAAATAAGTAAAATTACTAATGAAAGAGAAGTAACAACGAACACCACAGAAATACAAACACAACAGAATATTATGAAAACCTATATGCCAACAAATTGGACAACTTAGAAGAAATGGATAAATTCCTAGAAACATACAATCTTCTAAGACTGAATCAAGAAAAAAATACAAAATGTGGACACACCAATTACTAGTAATGAAATTGAATCAGTAATCAAAAAATCAAAAAACTCCAAAAGAACCCCCCCCCAAAAAAACAAAAGCCCAGGACCTGTTGGTTTCTCAGGTGAATTCTATCAAACATTTAAAGAATGATTAATACCTATTCTTCTCAAACTATTCCCAAAAATATGAGAGGAAGGAAAATTTCCAAATTCATTCTATGAGGCCAGCATTACCCTGATACCAAAACCAGATAAAGACACCACAAATAAAGAGAACTACAGGCCAATATCTCTCATGAATATAGATGAAAAAATCATCAACAAAATATTAGCAAACCAAATGCAACAATACATTTAAAAAAATACATCATGATCCAGTGGGATTTATTCAGGGATTGCAAGAGTGGTTCAGTATTCACAAATCAATCGACGTGATACATCACATCGATAAGAGAAAGGAGAAAAAACATCATTTCAATAGATGCCAGAAAAGCATTTGATAAAGTACAACACTCATTTGTGATAAAAACCCTCAACAAAGTAGATCTAGAGGAAATATATCTCAACAAAATAAAGGCCATCTATGAAAAACCCATAGCCAACATCATACACAATGGTGAAAAACAGAGTTTTCCCCTAAAGTCAGGAACAAGACAAGGATGCTCACTCTCACCAGTTTTATCCAACATAGTACTGGAAGTCCTAGCCACAGTAATTAAACAACATAAAGACCTAGAAGTCATCCAGACTGGTTAGGAAGAAGTAAAATTCTATTTGCAGATGACATGATACTATGTATAGAAAAACCCTAAAGACTCCACCAAAAAAACTATTATAACTGCTAAGTTATTTAAATATTAGGTATATTATCCATTTTCTGTGATATATATTTTACAGTATTTCCTTCCAATTTGTCATTTGTCTTTTGCGTGGTTTATGGTATTTTTTTTTACCATTTAAAACATCTTTTTTTATATAGTCAAATCTATCAGTCTTTCCTTGGATTGCATCAGAATTTTTAATCATAGTTAGAAAGCTGAAGTCTTACTATGTGATTTTAAGGGCTATGGAAATATGCTAAAAACTAGCCATATCACAAAGGAAAACTAGCTCTGTGATGGCAGAAAAGGCAAAATATTTTGGAGCTCTGAGTAGAGTTGCCAAAAAAAATACAGGTTGGCTAGTTAAACTTGAATTTCAGATAAACAATGAAATTTTTTTTAGTATAAGTATGTCCCAAATATTGTATGGGATATACTTATATTAAAATTATTTGTTGTTTGAGCTAAAATTCAAATTTACTGGGTGACTTGTATTTTTATAAATCTGGTAACCCTAGTCCTGGGGAAAGATAAATCCCTGATCTTGGCATATCCTTTGTTGCCCATTTAGGTTCTTAGAAATAGATCAGTCATAGGGTGCCTGGGTGGTTCAGTCAGTTAAGCATCTGACTTTGTCTCAGGTCATGATCTCAGAGTCCTAGTATCGAGCCCCACATCAAGCTTCCAGCTCAATGGGGAATCTGCTTGTCTCTTTCCTTCTGCCCCTGCCCCCTGCTTGTGTGTTCTCTCTCTCAATAAAATCTTTAAAAAAAAAATAGATCAGTCCTCCTTACTCAATCCTCTTCCATTCCATGTTCTTTTAAGGTCATTGTTTTATCTCTGCATCTGCTGGGCCTTCTTTTGTCAGATGATTTCTGGTCTATCACAAAAATAAAAATTTTCAGAGGTCAGTAGGGTGGAGGGCATAGAGCACAGACCTAGCTTTTAATTCTGTCCATATAACCCTGGAAAGGTTATTTATTGCATTTCAGCCTCAAATAATATCTATGTTACATAACTAAATGAATTAAATAATGTTTACATATTATAAGTACTCCATAGTTTTTATCTATTGTTATTTGCTAAGTTCATAATTTTGACACATATAGATAAGATAGGTCTTTTCATCAGCAAGAGGGAGATATAAAGTCATAATATCATAGTTGGTTAGTGAGTATACTCATTTCTCAAATGAGAAAACCAACTCACAGCTCATCATCTTGGTGCTGGGGGCAGGGCTCGTCAGTGATACTTCCCAATACAAAGGTCAGCCCAGCAATGATATGGGAGGTTGTGCAATGCTTTGGGGCAACTTGGGATGGAATATGGTATTGGGAAGGAGTGAAATGGATACAACACAGAGTCAGGGAATGGAGGGTAGGAACTGACCAGGAAGTCAAGACAGACAATGGAAGAGACTGAGAGGTAAAGAGAACAAAAGGTTAATGAGTAAGGGAAATACTTAAGGAACAGAGTAAAAGCAAAAAAGCAAGGATGAATGTGAGAGAAAGGAGTTAAAAAAAAAGATTAAAGTCAATTAGAAGGAAAATGAGATCATTTTGGTTGGAATAAATGGTTGGACAAATAAGTAGGTGGATAAGAAATCAGGGAAATGAAGATGACTGTGGGGAAAGGGTTGGTTCACATATTATATTTTATAAAGTAGCTTTTACCTATAATGTCTTAATAATCTCCATGGTAACTCTGTGAACAGAGTGAGAAATCCAAGGCTCATGGAGGTAGTTAAATCACTTGCCCAGGATTGCCATTTGAATCAATGCAGAGCTGAAATCAGATCCCAGAGCTCCTAGCCCCTTCTCCCACACTACACCTTTATCC
The DNA here is from genome assembly GCF_009762305.2 of Zalophus californianus. Taxonomy (NCBI): domain Eukaryota; kingdom Metazoa; phylum Chordata; class Mammalia; order Carnivora; family Otariidae; genus Zalophus; species Zalophus californianus. The sequence goes on from NC_045600.1 coordinate 91,131,127, forward strand.
TTAGGGACTGCAGTACAGGGATCGAAGGGCATGAGATCTAAATGAATCCAGTGCATCTAAAGAATCCAGGCATTTGGTGTGTTCTACCCAGAGAGAGACCCACAGGCCTACTCTATGGCAGGGAAAAGTAGTCAGGTTCTAAACTGTTCCAATCTTGGTAAAAATACAAATGGAATTCTTTCTGGCTCCAAAACTAGGAGGCAGACTCCTCCAGATTATTTCTCTTTGATCTAGGTGATCCTCCACTATTTGCAAAGTGAACCATAAATTTGGTTTTACTTCACTTCTTCTCAAAACCTGCTGGCTACTGACTTGTCACAGAAGCCAGAGTGCAACCTCCCATCTCCAAGCTCATCTGACAGAGTTTAATCCATGTCCTTTTGACAGGGCCAGTGTGTTAATTGGCAGACAACTGGAGGAAGCACAATTTTCCTATAACCAATCTGAATTCCTCCTCTGATGTCTGGTTACAATTCTCTCTGCATGCTGCAGTACATACGACTTCATCTGAATCAAATCCAGCTCTGATAACCCTGGGAAGTCACAACACTGCTTGGGGAGAAAGATTTATATACATAATTCTTTTCACAGTAAGAAGAAATTGTGGTAGAGAAGATTGTCATCGAAATAATAGTGCTTCTTTCCACAAGCTTTCTGCTGTCTGTGTGAGGTAATCTTATTCAATCTTGATCTCCTTTGGTCACAGTCTTATCAGCACATGTTCAGAAGAGAGTTAACAAAACAAACACAGTCCCTAATGACAATAGGAATACCATCTTGGGGGAGCAACAAAATACCCTTATGATCCCTCATATGACCTGCACTCCTCTTGACTTTCAGAAGTGGCTGGGCGGGGTGCCTGGGTGGCTCAGTTGGCTGAGCATCCCACTCTTGATTTCCACTCAGGTGGTGATCTCGGGGTCATGGGATCAAGCCCCACATCAGGCTCTGCACTCAGCAAGGTGTCTGCTTGGGAGCCTCTCATTCTCTGTCTGTCTTTCCCCCCACTCTCCTCCTCCTCCTTCTCTCTCTCAATTTCTAAAAATAAATAAATCTTTAAAAAGAGGGGAGAATGGGGCACCTGGGTTGCTCAGTCGGTTAAGTGTCTGCCTTCAGCTCAGGTCGTGATCCCAGGGTCCTAGGATGGAGCCCCACATGGGGCTCCCCCCTCAGCTGGGAGCCTGCTTCTCCCCCTCCCTCTGCCCCGCTCATGCTTGCTCTCTCTCTAGTGCTCTCTCAAATAAATAAAAATCTTAAAAAAAAAAAAAGAGTGGGGGTTGGAGCAAGATGGCGGAGGAGTAGGAGACCTGGATTTCATCTGGTCTCAGGAATTCAGCTGGATAGGGATCAAACCATTCTGAACACCTACGAACTCAACAGGAGATCGAAGAAAAGAATAGCAACAACTCTCTGAACAGAAAAGCGACCACTTTCTGGAAGGTAGGACGTGCGGAGAAGTGAATCCAAGGCAATATTCGGGAGGATAGACGGCGGGGGAGGAGGCCTCCATCGGCGGCTTCTGGCAAGTGATAGAGCCGCGGAGCACAAAATCGGAACTTTTAGAAGTCGGCTCCGCTGAGGGACGTCGCTTCAGTGGTTAAGCGGGGGGTGGAACCCTCGTGGGACAGTGTGGACTCAGGACCCTCGGGGTCACAGAAAGACCGGGGGTGCCTGAGTGCAGCAGAGCTCCCAGGTATGGGAGCAGGGAAGCCGGCTGCAGAGACGGAGCCGAGGCGCGGGCTCTCAGCTCGGGGTTGCCATAAACTGTGATCCGCGGCCCAGTCGGGCCACTGCTCCTGCAGCAGGGACCCAATAAGTGGCAGATCTGGGGAGACTCCCCTTCCTTCCCCGGGAGGAGTGGCGCAAGAGCACACCGCAGAGATCTGCTGGGTTTGGAGACTCCACACGGGGTCAGGTGCCAGAGAGAGAAACGCTTGGTCACAGGCCGGGTGAGCACGGAGTGTGGCCAGAGACTGGGGAGACGGGAGTGATTGACTGCTTTTCTCCAGGGGTGCACTGAGGAGCGGGGCCCCGAGTTCTCAGCTCCTCCGGGTGGAGATTGGGAGGCCACCATTTTCACTCTCATCCTCCAACGCCGTACGGAAAGCTTGCAGGGAACAAAAGCTCCCGAGAGCAAACCTGAGGAGATTACTTAACCGGACCCGGGCAAGGGCGGGGCAATTCCGCCTCCGGCAAAGACATTTGGGAACCACGGCAACTGGCCCCTCCCTCAGAAGATCACAAGAACAGCCAGCCAAGACCAAGTTTACTGATCAATGAGAACAGCAAAACTCCAGAGCTAAGGGAATACTGTACATAGAATTCATGGCTTTTTTTACCATGACTCTTTAGTCTTTCAAAGTTAATTTTTTTAACTTTTTTTTTGAATTTTTCTTTTTCCCTTTTTCAACGAACATCTTATCAACCCCTTTTTTTAAAAAAACAATTTTTATTTTTCATTTTTAGAGTCATATTCTATCCCTTCATAGTAGTTAGCCTTATTTTTGGCATATATATATATATATATATATATACATATATATATATATATATATATATGTTCTCTCCTTAAAATGTGAGATACAGTATCTTCTAAAAGATCAAAATATACCCTAAATCTCTAGTGTATGGCTTTGTTCTAGTCTCCTGCCTGATCACATTCTCTCCCCCCCTTTTTTTTTCTTAAATCCTCCTCTTTCTTTTTTCAAATAACTTATCAATTCCTTTTATAAAATCTTTTATAATTTTCATCTTTACAGTCATATTCCATCCCTTCATCATATCAACCCTTATTTTGTACATATATGTCTTTCTTTAAAATTTTGGGAGGCACTTTCTTCTAACAGACCAAAATACACCCAAAATCTAGTGTGTGGCCCTGATCTACGCACCGGCCTGATCATATATGATCATATTCTGGTTCTTTTTGTTTTCTGTTTTTGTTTGTTTTTATCTTTTTCTTTTTTTCTTTTTTCTTTCTTTCCCTTTCTTTTCCCCTGGTATCAGGTCTTTTCTGATTTGTTTAGAGTATATTTTCTGGGGACGTTGTTACCCTGTTAGCATTTTGTTCTCTCATTCATCTAGTCTCCTCTGGACAAAATGACAAGACGGAAAAAATCACCTCAACAAAAAGAACAAGCGGTAGTACCGTCTGCCAGAGACCTATCAATACGGATATTAGTATGATGTCGGACCTAGAGTTCAGAATCATGATTTTAAAGATACTAGCTGGGCTTGAAAAAAGCATGGAAGTTATTAGAGAAACCCTTTCTGGAGAAATAAAAGAACTAAAATCTAACCAAGTCGAAATCAAAAAGGCTATTCATGAGGTACAATAAAAATTGGGGGCGCTAACGGCTGGGATCAATGAGGCAGAAGACAGAATCAGCAATATAGAAGACCAAATGATGGAAAATAAAGAAGCTGAGAAAAAGAGAGACAAACAACTACTGGATCACGAGGGCAGAATTTGAGAGATAAGCGATACCATAAGACAAAACAACATTAGAATAATGGGGTCCCAGAAGAAGAAAGAGAGAGAGGGGCAGAAGGTATATTGGAGCCAATTATAACAGAGAACTTCCCTAATGTGGGGAAGGAAACAGGCATCAAAATCCAGGAGGCACAGAGAACCCCTCTCAAAATAAAAAAAAGGTCAACACCCCGACATCGAATAGTAAAACTTACGAGTCTCAGAGAAAAGAGAAAATCCTGAAAGCAGCTCAGGAGAAGAGATATGTAACCTATAATGGTAGAAACATTAGATTGGCAAGAGACCTATCCACAGAGACCTGGCAGGCCAGAAAGAACTGCCATGATATATTCAGAGCACTAAATGCGCAAAATATGCAGCCAAGAATACTATATCCAGCTAGGCTGTCACTGAAAATAGAAGGAGAGATAAAAAGCTTCCGGGACAAATAAAAACCAAAGGAATTTGCAAACACGAAACCAGCTCTACAAGAAATATTGAAAGGGGTCCTCTAAGCAAAGAGAGAGCCTAAAAGCAGCATAGACCAGAAAGGAATACAGACAATATACAGTTACAGTCACCTTACAGGCAATACAGTAGCACTAAAGTCATATATTTCAATAGTTTCCCTGAATGTAAATGAGCTAAATGCCCCAATCAAAAGACACAGGCTATCAGACTGGATTAAAAAACAAGGCCCATCAATATGCTGTCTGCAAGAAACTCATTTTAGACCCAAAGACAACCCCAAATTGAAAGTGAGGGGGTGGAAAACCATTTACCATGCTAATGGACACCAAAAGAAAGCTGGGGTGGCAATCCTTATATCAGACAAATTAGATTTTAAAACAAAGACTGTAATAAGAGAGGAGGAAGGACACTATCTCCTACTTAAAGGGTCTATCCAACAAGAAGATCTAACAACTGTAAATATCTATGCTCCTAACATGGGAGCAGCCAATTATATAAGGCAATTAATAACAAAAGCAAAGAAACACACTGACAACAATACAATAATAGTGGGGGACTTTAACACCCCCCCCCCGACTGAAATGGACAGATCCTCTAAGCAAAAGATCAACAAGGAAATAAAGACTTTAAATGACACACTGGACCAAATGGACTTCACAGACATATTCAGAACATTCCATCCCAAAGCAACGGAATACACATTCTTCTCTAGTGCCCATGGAACATTCTCCAGAATTGATCACATCCTACGTCACAAATCAGGTCTCAACCGGTACCAAAAGATTGGGATTATCTTGCATATTTTCAGACCACAATGTTTTGAAACTAGAACTCAATCACAAGAGGAAAGTCGGAAAGAACTCAAATACATGGAGGCTAAAGAGCATCCTACTAAAGAATGAATGGGTCAGCCAGGAAATTAAAGAAGAATTTAAAAAATTCATGGAAACCTATGAAAATGAAAACACAACTGTTCAAAATCTTTGGGATGCAGCAAAGGCAGTCCTGAGAGGAAAGTATATAGCAATACAAGCCTTTCTCAAGAAACAAGAAAGGTCTCAAATACACAACCTAACCCTACACCTAAAAGAGCTAGAGAAAAAACAGCAAATAAAGCGTAAACTTAGAAGGAGAAGAGAAATAATAAAGATCAGAGCAGAAATCAATGAACTAGAAACCAAAAGAACAGTAGAACAGATCAACGAAACTTGGAGCTGGTTCTTTGAAAGAATTAACAAGATTGATAAACCCCCGGCCAGACTTACCAAAAAGAAAAGAGAAATGACCCAAATCAACAAAATCATGAATGAAAGAGGAGAGATCAAACCAACACCAAAGAAATACAAACAATTATAAGAACATATTATGAGCAACTCTATGCCAGCAAATTAGATAACCTGGAAGAAATGGGTGCATTCCTAGAGATGTATCCACTACCAAAACTGAACCAGGAAGAAATAGAAAACCTGAACAGACCTATGACCACTAAGGAAATTGAAGCAGTCATCAAAAATCTCCCAACAAACAAAAGCCCAGGGCCAGATGACGTCCCAGGGGAATTCTACCACACATTTAAAGAAGAATTAATACCTATTCTCCTGAAACTGTTCCAAAAAATAGAAATGGAAGGAAAACTTTCAAACTCATTTTATGAGGCCACCATTACCTTGATCCCCAAACCAGACAAAGACCCCATCAAAAAGGAGAATTACAGACCAATATCCTTGATGAACATGGATGCAAAAATTCTCACCAAAATACTAGCCAAAAGGATCCAACAGTACGTGAAAAGGATTATTCACTGTGACCCAGTGGGATTTATCCCTGGGCTGCAAGGTTGGTTCAACATCCGCAAATCAATCAACGTGATACAATACATTAACAAAAGAAAGCACAAGAATCATATATCCTTTCAATAGATGCAGAAAAAGCATTTGACAAAGTACAGCATTCTTTCTTGATCAAAACTCTTCAGAGTATAGGGAACATACCTCGATATCATAAAAGCCATCCATGAAAAACCTACAACGAATATCATTCTCAATAGGGAAAAGCTGAGAGCTTTCCCCCTAAGGTCAGGAACGTGGCAGTGATGTCCACTATCACCACTGCTATTCAACATAGTATTAGAAGTCCTAGCCACAGCAATCAGACAACAAAAAGGAATCAAAGGCATCCAAATCAGCAAAGAGGAAGTCAAACTCTCACTCTTTGCAGATGATATGATACTTTATGTGGAAAACCCAAAAGACTCCACCCCAAAACTGCTAGAACTCATACAGGAATTCAGTAAAGTGGCAGGATATAAAATCAATGCACAGAATTCAGTGGCATTCCTATACACCAACAACAAGACAGAAGAGAGACAAATCAAGGAGTCGATCCCATTTACAATTGCACCCAAAACCATAAGATACCTAGGAATAAATCTAACCAAAGAGGCAAAGGATCTGTACTCAGAAAACTATAAAATATTCATGAAAGAAATTGAGGAAGACACAAAGAAATGGAAAAACATTCCATGCTCATGGATTGGAAGAACAAACATTGTGAAGATGTCAATGCTACCTAGAGCAATCTACACATTCAATGCAATCCCCATCAAAATACCATCCACTTTTTTCAAAGAAATGGGACAAATTATCCTAAAATTTGTATGGAACCAGAAAAGACCCCGAATAGCCAGAGGAATGTTGAAAAAGAAAAGAAAAGCTGGCGGCATTACAATTTTGGACTTCCAGCTCTATTACAAAGCTGTCATCATGAAGACAGTATGGTACTGGCACAAAAACAGACACATAGATCAATGCAACAGAATAGAGAGCCCAGAAATGGATCCTCAACTCTATGGTCAACTAATCTTTGACAAAACAGGAAAGAATGTCCAATGGAAAAAAGACAATCTCTTCGACAAATGGTGTTGGGAAAATTGGACAGCCACATGCAGAAGAATGAAACTGGACAATTTCCTTACACCACACACAAAAATAGACTCCAAATGGCTGAAAGACCTAAACGTGAGACAGGAGTCCATCAAAATCCTAAAGGAGAACACAGGCAGTAACCTCTTCGACCACAGCCGCAGCAACTTCTTCCTAGAAACATCGCCAAAGGCAAGAGAAGCAAGGGCAAAAATGAACTATTTGGATTTCATCAAGATAAAAAGCTTTTGCATAGCAAAAGAAACAGTCCACAAAACCAAAAGACAACCGACAGAATGGGAGAAAATATTTGCAAATGACCTATCAGATAAAGGGCTAGTCATCAACAGACATTTTTCCAAAGAAGACATCCAAATGGCCAACATACACATGAAAAAGTCCTCAACATCGCTCAGCATCAGGGAAATCCAAATCAAAACCTCAATGAGATACCACCTCACACCCGTCAGAATGGCTAAAATTAACAAGTCAGGAAACAACAGATGTTGGTGGGGATGTGGAGAAAGGGGAACCCTCCTACACTGTTGGTGGGAATGCAAGCTGGTGCAACCACTCTGGAAAACAGTATGGATGTTCCTCAAAAATTTGAAAATAGAGCTCCCATACGATCCAGCAATTGCACTACTGGGTATTTACCACAAAGATACAAATGAAGGGATCCGAAGGGGTATGTGCGCCCCAATGTGTATAGCAGCAATGTCCGCAATAGCCAAACTGTGGAAAGAGCCAAGATGTCCATCGACAGATGAATGGATAAAGAAGATGTGGTATATATATACAATGGAATCTTATGCAGGCTTCAAAAGGAATGAGATCTTGCCATTTGCAAAGACGTGGATGGAACTGGAGGGTGTTATGCTGAGTGAAATAAGTCAATCAGAGAAAGACATGTATTATATGACTTCACTGATATGAGGAATTCTTAATCTCAGGAAACAAACTGAGGGTTGCTGGAGTGGGGGTAGGTTGGGAGGGATGGTGTGGCTGGGTGATAGACACTGGGGAGGGTATGTGCTATGGTGAGTGCTGTGAATTGTGCAAGACTGTTGAATCACAGATCTGTATTTCTGAAACAAATAATGCAATATATGTTAAGAAAAAAAAAGATAGCAGGAGGGGAAGAATGAAGGGGGTAATCAGAGGGGGAGACGAACTATAAGAGACTATGGACTCTGAAAAACAAACTGAGTGTTCTAGAGGGGAGGGGGATGGGTTAGCCTGGTGATGGGTATTAAAGAGGGCACGTTCTGCGTGGAGCACTGGTTGTTATGCAGAAACAATCATGGAACACTACATCAAAAACTAATGATGTAATGTATGGTGATTAACATAACAATTAAAAAAGTGAAAAACAATAGTTGGGGGGAGGCTGGAGAAGGACCACAAAGGTGGTGAGCAGTGGAGTGTGGCAGGAATCTTTTGAGGTCCAGGAACATTGGACTTCTCAATGCTTATGCCTGCTCTCAAGTATGAGTTTGATAAGTGCACCTATCTCAAAATTCTGCCTATCTCCTCTGTATCTGTTCCTATCTTTATCACAGTTTTCTTTCTCTGTCTGGGAGGGACTTCCTAAGACAGGACTGAAAGAGAAAATAATGCTTTATAACAATATTTCCACTTGAATTTTCACCTTGTGCAAGACTCTGAGCCATGTTCTCCTAGTTTACCTTGTCTTTTATGCCTGCTAATTAGCCTTAACACAATTAACCCTTGAAATGTAAAGATAATAATTTTATTTTTTCCAGTTCTAATTGGCACCAGCCATCACAGACTGTACTAGGCAGTATCTGAAATATAGTCCCCTCCCTACTGATTTCTGCCTTCTTTGTAATTCCCTCACTTTGAGTGTGGTCTGGATCTAATGACTTGCTTGTAACTCATGGACTACAGCAAAAATCATAAGATGTTACTTCCAAGACTAGGTTATAGGAGGCTGTGATTCATTTCTTGCTCTTTCTCCTTCAGTTGTACTCTCTTTGCCCTCTCACTTGCTCACTTTGATGAAGTCAACTGCCTTGTGAACTACCCTATGAAGAGGCCTGCAAGGCAAGGAACCAAAGGGGGTCCCTGGCTACTAGCTGGTGGGGAACTGAGGCCCTCGGTCCAATAGCTCATAAGGAACTGAATCCTGCCAACAACCATGTAAGTGAAGTTGGAAATGGATACTTCTCCAGTCAAGCCTTCAGATGAGATTATCACTCCAGCCTTGTGAAGGACTCAGAGGAGAGGACCCAACTAAGCCTTGCCCACAGAAACTATAAGACGATAAGTGTTGTTTTAAGCCACTAAGTTTTAGAGTGATTTGTTATGCAGCAGTTGAAGAGTAATAAACAGGCTTTTATTCAATTAGGCCACTAAGTTGACATTGTAACACATCAGTTTCATCATCAGCTCTACCTGCCTTCCCTCACCCTCATGAGTTAAGCCCATTCCATTCTGTGTACCTCGCTTTCTAACACTGTTCAGTTTCCATGTTTTTTGGCCTGCTTTTTAGACCACTCATCCATCACCCAATATCATTTCTGCGGTTAGCACCTTACTAGCTCATAGCATTTTTCTTTCTCCTTATCCTCTATTAGCCTCAGCACATTTTCCCATAGTAGATGCTTATTAAATAATTGCAGATTGATGTAAATGTCAACATTCATTTCAAATAATTCACTTAAAAGACTTATTGAATTCCTATTACATGCTAGGTACTATGGATAAAGTTATGAATAAATAATAGACAAGGCTTACCCTCATGGAATTTACCATCTAGAGAGGAAGTTTGAAACTGATGCTGGTCAATTACATAACAAATATGTTAGGTATTAAGCTCCCTAAAGGAAACGTAAACGTGCTGCAAAAATATTAGAGACAAAAGGATTTTACGTAGTGAGGGAAATCAGGGGAGACTCTCTGAAAAATTGGTAACTGAGGTGAATTCTCAAGGGTGAGTGGGAATTAATTTGGCAAAAGTGAGCTGGGTGGGGGTGAAGGGTGGGAGAAAGCATTCCAGACAAAGGGAACAATGTGTGCAAAGTAGCATCTTTGAAGTGGTCCAAGAGAGCCAGTAAGTCTTGAGATTAAAGAGTGAGGAGGGATGTGATGGAGAGGAATGTAGAGGTAGGTGAGAGCCAGACCTGATCCTATCTTATTCTAGGCCAATTTTGAATAATGGGCATTTTAGGAATATCCAGAAAGTTCCTGTAACTACTATATTCTCTTGGTAGCATTACAGCCAAGCAGGTGTCAAATATTCTTTGGCCCTATTTAGAGAGTTGTTTTTTGAGACTTGCTTTGTTGATACCCTTAAAAGAAATCAGGACCGTGAAAGAATGAAAAGACATGGCCCCTGACCACAAAGAGTGTGTGTTCTATTTGGAGACTCCTCATTGAGAAAACAACAGACTGAATCACAACAGTATAGTGCACATAAAATAATAAATCAAATCCCTAACTGCCATAAGAGAACTCACAATTAAATAACCATAGGTGGGGCGAAAGGGGAGATGAGTGAGGAATGAACCTCATTTACTCTTGGTTATACCCAAGCCCATTTTCATGTCTCTTTTTGGCTAAATGAGTATCAAGCCTCTTAAAGACATGGCACAATCTGGATCATGAGAGGAGAGGAAGAGATCTCAAAAAATAAAAATGGAGACCAGGTTCTGTGAAACTAATGGAAGATAGCACAAGCAGAAGGAATCAAGAATACTTATAGGGAATTCTGTGCTGAATGGCTGAAAGTCACCATTCTCTCAAAAATGCTACTGCTGTTCTGCTCAGCTTATACAGAATTGATAAAGGTGGCAACCACATGTAATTCACATGCCTGGCACAAGTTGATGCTCCATAGATACTAGTTGGATAGTTTGGGGAAGGGTCATTCATTATACAGGAGACCCTTCATTCACTATGGAGACAGAGGTTTCCACAGAAAGAATCACATGCTTTATGAACTGAATGTCCTGGAGTCTTGCTGAGACATCCTATCTCTTTCTCCTCTTCCCCTAACTTCAAGATGCAGCCAGCCTGTGTGGGATGACCCCACAAGACCTCCTATAAGTCTAGGCTACTACATCAGCCTTCTGCCATGCACAAAAGAGGTGGTATGTGAATGCATCTGTGAAAGTTTGGCTCATGAACCCTGGCCATATGTGTACAGGGACCCACCACCTGAACTCACTCCTGAATACTTGGAATTTCAATGGATCTTGGGCAACCCACAGTCTTAAATGATCCTGACTGCAGGGTTATAGACTCAGATTCAACCATCAGTGAAATAAAAACATTAATAGTAAATTCCAAATATGCCATAATTTTGCAAAAAACTCCCCCCCCCGTGGAATTTTTAGGCATATGCAGATTTTCACTGATTAAAAATGGCCATTTGTTAAAAATAAATAAATAAATAAAAATGGCCACCATTTGTTAATTACAGTGTTCCTGGCACACTATTTTGTTTTATCTCAGTCCACATAGAAAATCCTTAAAGATGGTGCCATTATCGTCATTTTACAGGTGGAGAAACCTAGGCTCAGAAAGGTTAAGATAACTTCTCCAAGATCAAAAAGTAGCAGAGGCAGAATTTTAACTCACATGGGCCTGTTTCTGGAAACCAACAGCTCAACACCAACATCATTTCCTCCTTGAAGCCTTGTGTGATCTCCCCATCCATTATGCCTCCATTGGATTTTGAACCCACTTATATTACAAGCTGAAAATACTGTATAGTAATTAAGATTTCATGAAACCCTTTTTGAGGTCATTCCCTAGCACTGTGCCTGGCATATATTTCCCCTCCAATATTTATAGAATAAATGAATGTGAATTAAGACCATTTCTCTAGGAAGAAGGCATGGACTAATTTTAGAGAAAGGAATAGTAATTATGCTAAAGAGCCAACCAGAGACTGCTTATTGTCCTCCTCTTCTGACCCCAGAAGAGAACTTTCTTTTTCAAAGCAGATACCCAGCCTCATTCATAGCCTCCATCAGAACATCCTAGTCTGAGCACAGAGCCTGGGGCCCTAGGTACAAATTCTCTGGCTTCTGTAGAAACAACTTTTTCCATGGGGTAAGACCCAAGAATGACTTAGCATGACTCAATGAGAGCCCAGGGAAAGTGAGGGCTGCTGTGGTTTCTCCTCTTTCTGCGGAAAGGTCAGCCGATCCTGGGCCTGGGCTCTCCCCTGGGGCCTGGGCTGCTAGCCTGATGTCCCTGCTCTATTGGCTTGGTCCCACAACTCTTCTTTCTCTTCCCTCAGGGCCGGGATGACACCTCAGTGGACTCACTGAATCATATGAGGAAGTCTAGAGGGAGGAAATGAGAGGTGAGGACACATGTTCCTTCCCCAGCTGAGTGAATAGCTCTAGTAGTCATAATAACCGGCAGTTACTGGGCATGTACAGTATGCCAGGAATTATTCTCTAGATGATTCTAGGGCTGTTAATTTCATCCTTGCAGGAAGTCCTATTCTCAGAATGGCTGCTGCTACCACCCATTGACCGGCCAGAGGCCCCCTCCACCTCAAAACTCTCACAAGCATGGGGGACAAGCCAGCCTGGCTCCCAGCTCTACCCAACATGGCTCTTTGAAGCTCACTCCAGGACCTAGGAAAGAGCTCGAGGACTAGGGCACAGGCCGTCTGCACACCACCTCCTACCTGGTAAGTCCAGATTAAGAAGCTAGGATGCCAAATGAAATCCCCTAGATATGTACTACCTTCCTTCTAATTTCCGGCCCCCTCTGCTGTTTATTAAGAGTAAAAATTGGTAGCCCAAGTGCACAGTGATTTTTCAGGACTGATGTTTGCAATTACTTCTACAGGTTTTTACCAATGCCTGGTGCGTGGAAGGAGGGGTCCAAGGACAAAAAGGTGCCATTTATGTTTTGCCTCTGGGGGAACTATATTCACCTTGACTCCTCTCCAGGCATGTGGTTTGTGTTACCTTTGCCAGAAACACAACTGGGGCCTAGGCTGCACTGTGTGTATAGGAAACTTCACAAAGGTTTACGTATGGAAAGCATTTGGGGCTGTGTCAGTCTCGGCTGTGGGGACAGGTTCAGTGCAGCCGGCAGCTCTGCTCTCATCTGCCAGACTGCAGGGAGAGGCTCTTGCATCTTTCCACAAGGTGTTTCCAATAAGAGGGGCACATTTCCCTCATTAGAAATAAAACAAACACAGATTGATGATGTTATGGCCTTTCTTGGGAAAAGGGGAAAACGGTTTTCAGATGTCCTTGCTGAGCTCCTCTCATGTGCCTGTGGGTGGGGCTGGTATGGGAAGGAGAAGTATATTTATGGGGAAAGCAAGAGATGCACCCCCACGATTCTACCACTGAGCCTGGCTCCCCAAACGGGGATGATGGGGATGATGTCTGCTTGGCTACAATCATAGACCATCAGGGCTTGAAGAGAGAGAGAGAGTCCCTCCTCCCTCTTTAGCAGATGAGGACACAGAACTTAAGGAGACCAAAGATTTCAACCAGCAGTCAGGGCAGAGCTACAGCTAGAACCTGCAACTCCTAATCGCAGTCCAATGTGTTTTCCAGCATATTCCATTCCATACAACCATCTCAACAATTGAACACACAACTATTCATGTGTGGTTGATGCTTTAGGGAAATGGTTCTCAACCTAGATTTATGTAATAAATGCCCGGGAGGCTTTGCAAAAACACCATTATACCCAGGCCTAATACCCTGAGATTCCTATGTAATGGGACTGGCATGAGGCCTCAGCATAGGTAGTTTTAAAAGCTCTCCAGGTGATATTCATGGATTTGAGAACCATCAGGATTGAAAGCCACTACTTTAAGGAACAAAAGATGAAAACAATGTGTTCCCTTTCTTCCAGGAATTCCCAAGGTGACAGATTTATGTAAATAACTTTCAAGCTCCCATGCTAGGTGCTGTACAAGGGCCAAGAAAAATTCAAGTGTGATCATGACTATGCTATCTAAACCCAGAGGATTAATTTGGGTAAACACTACTGTTTATTCCACCTAAGCAAAGCTTACTCATCTTTCCAGGCCTATCTCAAATCACCCCTTTTCCATAAAGTCTTTTTAACAAGACCCCAAATATAGTTGGTATTCCTCTTCTCTGAACTCCTACACTATCCACAGGCTGTAAGCAAACAAAATTTAGCACCAAATTATATACAATGTCTATTGTTAAGCTATATTCGTCACAAAATGAAATCTTTCACTCATTCGGTGCATACTATGTGCCAGCCACTCTGCTTCATGCTTTCTGTCCTCTGCCACCAGTATTCCTCGGAGCTCTACCATGCTCCATCTGTACCCATTATACAGATTAAGAAACTGAAACTCATAGGTGTCCAGTACTTTGCCTGAAACCAGACAGTAAATAAAGACATATGAATCCAGGTCTGTATGCCTCCAAAGTTCTTTTCAATGCCCAGCATTTGGTATTAACTATAAACACTATTTCTTTATTATAACATGTACTCCTGATATTATTTTACAAGCTATAAGCTTCTTCAATGCTCATTCTCTTATTTAATCCTGACTACAGCCCCACTATCAGCTCTATTTGACAAGCAAGGAATGAAGTCTGAAAAAATTCGGGAAAAGGCTCAAGATCCCATAGCATATCCAAAACCAGGTGTTCGGATTCCAAGTGCAGGGCTATTTCTCCTGCTCTCTTGTGCCGAGTGCCAAGCTCTATTTCTTGTCAACCTAAAGTCCCTTGAGGTTTTAGACTGTTTTACACTGTTACTATATTCCCCACAGATACCAGATGTGCAGGCTATTGCTTTATTAATTGATTTTCCAAGAAGTAGTAAGAATGTCTTCATGAGGCATTCTGTCCCTAAGGACCTGAAGAACAAAACACAATTCTTTTGGGGCTGGAAAGAACTGCTGAGGAGGCGTGACTGGTTCTTTTTAGTGCCATGACTAAGTCACTATTCTTAAAAAAAAAAAAAAAAAAGCCTTCCAGTCACTATTTTTGTTTTGTTTTTAAAGATTTTATTTATTTATTTGACAGAGAGACACAGCGAGAGAGGGAACACAAGCAGAGGGAGTGGGGGAGGGAGAAGCAGGTTTCCCGCCGAGGGGGGAGCCTGATGTGGGGCTTGATCCCAGGACCCTGGGACCATGACCTGAGTTGAAGGCAGACGCTTAACGACTGAGCCACCCAGGCACCCCCAGTCACTATTTTTGAAGGTATGATTTTTCAACTGTTTACATCAACTAACAGAATCAAAGAGTAATGTGAATGAAGTGACCTACCCAGGATCATGGCGTGGACCATGGAAGAGAGAAAGAACTTCCATCTACCTCCCCACAAAGTCTCTGATTTGAATCCCATTCACCTACCTAGGACATAGCAGTGTTTTTAAAATTTATTTAGTCATATCCCATCTCATTTTCCAAAGAATTCAAAGTGGCTTGCAATATGAATAGATACAATAAATAATGGTAAAATATGAACAAGTAAAGACAACAAAGGCTGGGGAAAATGTGAATATAAAAAAGTCAATTCTAGGGAAAAATACTTTATTAGAAAACATTTGCCTTAAAGCCCAAAAGACTGCAATGCATTTAAAATAGATATTCTGTGTGTGGGGTTCAGTTGATGAGGTATTTTCAAGGGCTTAGTAACTCCTGTGGGGTTTCACTCCATGCCGGATATTGACCAAGAAGAATGATTAAAGCAGTGAAACTATAGAATTTATCCCCAGGATGTGGTCAACACACAATAATCATGCATCTGTGGTTAAATGGGAGATGTGTTTTCCAAATCTAATGTTGCCAAAAAGACCACGTCAGTGCTTTGTGCAGAACAGAATTTTTATGTTAAAAATAAGTCTGAATCATGACCATTCATTCATTTAGCAAATATTGTGACAATAAATTATCTGCCAGGAACTGTGCAATGCACTTGGAAATTCAAAGGCAAATATGAGGTGGAACCTTTCCTATAGGACTTCTCTGTCGAGAGGAACAGACAGGCTTAAAATAAATAATCAGCACAACTGTAATAAATGTGATTCTCTAGGTATGTATAGTGGGTACAGAAACAGAGATGGGGTCAACCATTTCACTGAGGTTGGCTGGTGTATCTTATCTTTTAACCAAAACTCATCCGGTCAGAAGAGTACCAGGGTTCTGGTGCCATCCTTAATCAAGTGAACGTGGGGGGATTATAGAATGAATGACTTAACTTTGTATCTTGCTAAACGTCTCCATATTTCTGACTTGAATGTGTGGAGAAATAAGGTAGGGAAAAGGCAGCAGTGCAGCTTTAAAATGGTGGCCAACAGGAACAGAACGGAGAAATGTGAAGAAATGCTATAGCAAATCTTTTATAACAAACAGGTTAGTGAGACTAATTTTTTGGCATGGCATAGGCATTTTGTTCTTGGCAATCTTTCATATGGGGGTAAAGGCACCTTCAGAGCAAAAAAAAAAAAAATCAACTTACTAGCAGATTATGCATCCATTCAAAACACCTATGATCACATTTAAAGTAGAAATCTAACATCTTGAGAGAGATGAAAAATGGGAGGTTTTCCTGCCAGTGATCAGCACCAAAAACTAGAAGCCAGTAGCCAAAGTGACCAAGTATTTTAACCCTTTATGGCTCTAGTGCTGACTCCAAAATTTGGAGCAACCTCTTCTGGCTGACCTAACTGAAGAATACTTTAATGGCCATAAAAAATTTAGTATGAGTGAAGAGTTTACAAAGCTAAAAGGGGAAAAGCAACCTGCATATAGAATTTACTGTGATTAATTCCAATTGTGTGTCTGGAGAACCCCCAGCGGAGGGCTCCATAGCAAATTGACACATGCCTGGTATTAGCTCAAAGAAGGTATTGACTTTCTACTATAGAAACAAAAGTAGGCAAAGAAACTTTTAAAGAAAGTAACCTCCCCTTTTCTTCCTTATATTGACATACAGGTTGGAAGTTGGGGGGAAAAAAAAAACTTCAAAAAAAAAAAAAGCTAAGGAATGCCAAATACAGGATATGCCAAGGAATGAGATAAAATGGAGAGCCTTAATGAGAAGTGTGCACACTTGTGACCCAAAGGTAAGCCACCAGGAACTAGAAAGACTGAACCCATGGTCTAAGTGTATGTGAGAGATGGCATTGGGTTAAGAGCACAGGCCTTGAACAAACCAGGCTCCCAGGGTTGATTCCCTAGCTCCTCCAGGGAGTCCATGCCTCTGGGTCTGTTACCTAACCTCTCTGGGGTCTAGTTAGTCCTCTCACTTGAAAACAAGGATAATTATAGTACCTATCTCACTGGGTTGTTGTGAGAATTGGATGAGATAATGCATGTGAGGCTTAGCACAATACCCAGTACTTAATAAAGGCTAAAAAAATGCTAGCTGCTACATTCTAATCATTCTCTCCTGTAATCCTCACAACCCTTCAAGGAATGTCCAGTGATCCTCATTTTCCCAGTGGGGACATGGGCATGGAGAGAATAAGTGTCTTTGCTAAATTGTCCCACAGTGACTTTCTAAGTCATTGCCATGTCCTGACTTCTCCCTCCCCTCCTTTTCCCAGGAAGCCAGACTGCATATGGTGTAGGTGGTCTTTCATGCCTTTCCTAAACCATGCTGTCCCATGGCTTTCTCCCCAGCAACTCCCCCTTCCTAGTTCCCCCAGGATCCTCACGTCTCTCCTTGTACTATGGGAACATTTTCCGTGTTGTAGCTGGCTTTTGTTCCTCAACTATCTTATGCCAAGGACACACAGGACTACCCCGCACTAAGCAGTGGTATTAGGAAAACCCTGTGACTATTTGGACATCAGTTTGGAAGTCTCTGGAAACTTCTCCAAACATCACCTTTCCCTTAGTTTCTATTTTTCCATATTTTGTCAGCCTCAGGGTACGCCCTCCCAGATACGGACAAGGAGCTCTGGGAAGATGAAACTATTTTACAGGTCAGGGATGATTCCAACTTCCACTACCATTCTGCAGCCACTTCAGGACTACAGGCAGTCAATGGAAGATGTCATGTGATGGAGGAGAAAGGAGGAGAGAGGGAAGAACCTCTGTTTTTAACATTCAAGGTGCTATCATGAGGACAGACTTATTCAGTCTTTTCTCCAAGGGCAGAAGCAAGCAAGGTAGTTTTGATTACTGATAAAATTTCATTGCTGGTAATTGGTCTGTTCAAACGTTATATTTCTTTCTGATTCAGGTTTGGGAGGTTATGTTTCTAGGAATTTATCCATTTCTTCTAGGTTATCTAATTTGTTGGCATATCATTTTTCATACTATTCTCTTATAATCCTTTCTATTTCTATGGTGTCAGTTATTTCTCCTTTTTCATTTCTGATTTTAAGTCCTCTCTCTCTCCCTTGCTCTCTTTCTCTCTCTTTTTCTTTTTTTGATGAGTCTGGCTAGAGGTTTATCAATTCTGATCTTTTCAAAGAACCAGCTCCTGGTTTCATTGATCTATTCTATTGTTTTGTTGTGTGTGGTTTTGTTGTTGTTGTTGTTGTTGTTTTAGTTTTTATTTCATTTATTTCTGCTCTAGTGTTTATTATTTCCTTCCTTCTTCTGGTCTTGGGGTTTTTTTTTTTTTTTTTGCTCTTCTTTTACTAGCTACCTTGGGTGTAAGGTTAGGTTGTTTATTTGAGATTTTTATTGCTTCCTGAGGTAGGCCTCTATTGCTATAAATTTCCCTGTTAGAATAGCTTTTGCTAGGGGTGCGTGGATGGTTCAGTCGGTTAAGTGTCTGCCTTTAGCTCAGGTCATGATCCCAGTGTCCTGGGATGAGCCATGCATGGGGCTCCCTGCTCAGCAGGGGAGTCTGCTTCTCCCTCTCCCTCTCTCCCTCCTTGTGCTCTCTCTCTCTCATTCTCTCAAATAAATAAATAAAATCTTAAAAAAAAAAAAGAATAGCTTTTGCTCAATCCCAAAGATTTTGGGTCTTTGTTTTCGTTTTCACTTACCTACATATATTTTTTTATTTCCTCTTTGATTTCTTGGTTGACCCATTCATAGTTTAGTAGCATGTTATTTAACCTCCATGTATTTGTGTTTTTTCAGGCTTTTTATTGTGGTTGATTTCTAGTTTCGCGGCGTTGTAGTTGGAAAAGATGCATGGTATGACTTCAATCTTTTTAAATTGTTGAGACTTGTGGTCTTAATATGTGGTATATTCTGCAGAATGTTCCATGTGCACTTGAGAAGACTGTATATTCTGCTGTTTCAGGATGGAATGTTCTGAATATATCCGTTAGATCCATCTGGTCCAATGTGTCATTCAAAGCCACTGTTTCCTTGTTGATTTCGTGTTTGGGTGATCTGTCCTTTGATGTAAGTAGGGTGTTAAAATCCCCTATTATTATTGTATTACTATTGATTACTTGCTTTATGTGTGTTATTAGCTGCTTTTTGTATTAGGGTGCTCCCATGTTGGGTGCATGAATATTTACAATCATTACATCTTCTTGTGGATTATTCCCTTTAAGATTATATACTGTCCTTCTTTGTCTCTTGTTACAGTCTTTGTTTTTAAAGTCTCTTTTAGTTAGAAGTACTCCTACCCCAGCTTTCTTTTCAGTCCATTTGCATGATAATTGCTTTTCCATCCCTTCACTTTCAATCTGCATGTGTCTAGGTCTGAAATTAGTCTCTTGTAGGCAGCCTATAGGTGGATCTTGCTTTTGTTTGTTTGTTTTATCCATTCCATCACCCTATGTCTTTTGATTGGAGCATTTAGTCTCTTTACATTCAAAGTAACTATTGATAGTATGTACTTACTGCCATTTTGTTGTGTTATGGTGGTCTTTGTAGTTCTTCTCTGTTCCTTTTTTCTCTTGCTCTCTTCTCTCACAGTGGGCTTGCTTTCTTTAGTGATAAGACTTGGAATCCTCTACTTTTTGCGTATCTATTACCAGTTTTTTATTTGTGGTTACCATTAGGTTTATATATGACATCTCACGCCTATAGCAGTCTATATTAAGTTGATGGTCACTTAAATTTGAACCCATTCTTTACTCCTCTTTCCCCCCCCACCCCATGTTTTAGGTATATGGTGTCACATTTTACACCCTTTTGTTTTGTGAATTCTTTGATTTTTATAGATATAAGTTTACACTTTCATGATTCCTATTTTTCATATTCCTACGATGGTCTTTCCTTTCCACTCAAAGTGTCCCCTTTAACGTTTCTTATAGGGCTGGTTTAGTGGTGATGAATATAACTTTTGTTTGTCTAGGAAACCCTTTACTCTCCTTCCACTCTCAATGATAGCCTTGCTGAATAGAGTATTCTTGGTTGTAGGTTTTTTTCTTTAAGCACTTTGAATATATACCACACCGCTCCCTTCTCGTCTGCAATATTTTTCGCTGAAAAAGCAAATAGCCTTAAGGGATTTCCCTTGTATATAACTGTTTTCTTTTCTCCTGCTGCTTTTAAAATTCTCTATCACTGCGTTTTGCCATTTTAATTACTATGTCTCTCAGTGTGGCCATGCTAAGCTGGTAGTACCTCCTGGATCTAGGTTTCTGTTTCCTTCTCCGGATTCAGGGAGTTTTCAGCTATTATTTCTTCAAATAAATTTTCTGCCCCCCTTTCACTCTCTTTTCCTTCTGGGATCCCTAAAATGTAAATGTTGTTATGCTTGATGGTATTGCTGAGTTCATTTAGCCTATTCTCATTTTTTATTTAATTTTTTTCTCTCTCCTGTTCAGCTTCATTGCTTTCCATTACCTGTCCCCCAGGTTGCTGATCTATTCTTCTGCTTCCTTTAGTCTACAATTTATTCCATCTAGTATATTTTTAATTTCAGTTATTGACTTCATCTCTTATTAGTTCTTTTTACATTTTCTCTCTCTTAAATGTCTCACTGAGTTCCTCCACTCTTCTCAAGTCCATTGAGTATCTTTATGACCCTACTTTACATTCTCTATCAGGCATATTATTTATCTCCATTTTGTTTAGCACTTTTGCTGTGATCTTTGTCATTTTTTTTCATTTGGCACATATTGCTCTGAATCCTCATTTTGCCTATGTCTATTTCTATGTGTTAAGAAAGTCATCTATATCTCTTGCTCTTGAAAGTAGTGTCCTTATGAAGGAGAAGTCCTGTAGTGCCCTACAATGCAGTGTTCTCTGTTCGCCAAAATCTTACTTACGCTTCAGGGGTGTCTCCTATGTGCCCTGTTGTGGCTGAGCTGTGTTTGCCTTCAGTCCCTTCATCTGCAATGGCTCTTTGCCTGTTGTGGGCAGGGTTTAGTCCCTGTGTCGTTATTAGGCCAGTCTGGGGCTGCCTTGGGCTTGAGTTGAGGCAACAAGGTGTTTGCCAAAGATGCAGTAGCACTGAACTACAGGGTGCTCACCCTGCATTGTCCCCTCAGAAACTTTGGTGGGAAGGGTCTGCCCCTAGCCTAATGTGGGGGCTGCAGTAGGACTGATGTGTGATTATCTCTCCCTCTCCCTGGGGCAGAGGTGCCCCCGCTTTGGAATGGTGCTGGTCCCTGAAGGGGTTGCTTGTACACTGCCAGACTTGTAGAAGTATATTGGGTGGGCTCCAGCCAAAGACTATTGGAGGGGGCAGGTCCATAGGAGAACTCAGGTGTGGAATGCTTGGTGTTAGCAAGGCTTATGCAGATCTGCTGTGGGTTGGGACCTGGATCAAAGGCCTAGATGGAGGGGCCATGTCCACAGGAGAACATGGGGGTGGGGCAGCAGTGTTAGCAAGGTTTGGATAGGTCTCCTGTGGGAGACCAGGAACCAAGGCCTGGCTGGAAGAGGCATGTCTGTAGGAGAATGTGGTGACCAGGTGTGCTTTTAGCAAGTTAGGGAGTGAGGGAAATGGCACCTGCCAGCTCCTTTGTTCCTGGAGAAGTCTCCCAAGGATGTCTGTCCCTCCAGTACCTGCTCTGAAATTAGTAAATAAATCTCACCCACTATTTACCAGGTGTTTTTTAAACTGCTTCTATGCTATACCTCCATAGGGCTGTTCATTGTGCTGTCACTTTAAGGGCAGGGACTGTTTCCTATCGCCCTCCATGTTCTTCCAGAGCTGAGTCTGCTGATTTTAAGTTCTAGATGTTAAGCCCCACTCGTTGTAAGAACTCACGAAATCATGCCCCTCTGGTTTTCAAATACAAATGTTATGGGGATTCATCTTCCCTGTGCCTGGAGTTTCTGGTGTGAGTGTGTGGTCTTCTCCCTTCTCTGTGCTTGCCGCGTCCCTCCCTACTGCAGACAGTTCCATGGTTCGTTTTGCTCCCAACAGTGTCTCAGCCCTTCCTGGCCTCTTCTCTGCATTTAGCTGTGGAAAGCCTGTTCTGCCATTCTTGGAGTCATTTTCTGGGTTATTTACACCGATGATGGTGTTATGTAGTTGTATGCCGGGGAAGAGGTGAGCTTAGGCTCCTCCTCCTCCACCGCCTTCCTCAGACATCCCATATGATACTATTTTTAGAGAAAGACCCCAGGCCATTTGTTAGAGGATCAGGCAGAAAGCCCGTGTCGAGGGTAAATGGCAGTTAGTTAATAAGAATGAGTGTCCAACTGGAAATAGCCTTTGGGAGCTTAGATCTGATATCCCTGATTTCAGTCTAGTGGGTAGATAGATGAAGGAACGCTACCCCGGTGTGGGCGAAAAGAGGTAGAGTTAGGGATACGGGTGGGAGGACAGCACAAGAGCCCCGCCAGCCACTTGTATGGACCCACAGTCTTCGTTAGACGCCTTCTCAGGATAAGCTGATAATGCTGACTATTACACACAATAGCAAGTCAAAGAACTTATTGGGTACGGGTTTGCTCCATAGAAGTATGATGTAAAAAGCGTCACGTTCTTTTACCTTTCTACATCCCATTAGACTAGCTCTGCATCTCCAGTCTCCCCACTCCATCTCCTCATCTCTTGGAAGAATCTCAGGTCTTACCTGGTCCCAGGAACCTTTATTTATTTCCCAGGCCCATGTGTTACTACTGCTGATGTCTGGCTCTCCACTTCTGGGCATAGCTATACTCCCAGCTCTCTACTGGGCACAGACTAAGCTATAGAGGACAGGGGCCACTGCTTTGAAGGTCTCCCCAGGCATCGAGGTGTTATACTACTTGCCATCTCTTGGGGCTCTGCAAGGCAGTGGGATTAGGATCCCTACTACTCAAAAAAATGCACTATCCCTTCATCTCCCAGGTTTAAGAAATCCAGATCTTCCCAGTACTCACTCACTGAGGCTTCTCCCCACCCCTAGAGTCCCTCCTTCTCTCCAACAGTCTAGCTCTATCTAGCCTAGTGTTTTGCAATAAGCACTATCTCATCTGATCCTCACAGGAGCCATATGGGTAAGATTACTATTCCGGTCAGATGTGTAAGAAAGGTAAGGCTTGAAGTGATAGTTAAGGCACTTGCCTAGGGTGGAGCTAAACCCCGGCTACCGATTCCAGATCCCAGACTCTCAATCACCACACCATCTACCTTCCTCTCTAAAATTAATAAGCAAATCTCCTTTTATTTTTCAATACAGCATCCTCACAAAAAGAATGAGAAGATACAATTAAATTAATCAGAGTAACTTGCCCAAATGATACCGATTAAACCCTAGGGATGCCATAGGCTACCTAGCAGGGTTCTAAGAAGGAAATGATGCTCTCTCAGCACTGGGCAAAACCCAGAGGTCCTGTGAAGCTGCCACATGAATTATTTATCCTGTGGGGTGGGTGGTCAAGGAGCGTTCTAGGCATTACCATTGCTCTGTGATGAGGCTGTCTGATAGGTTCCTTTGGGAGAATGCTCTCTTGCTGCTGCCTCTCCAGGCTCTCCCTTTTCTTTGTGGGTTTCTTTTTCCTAAAAGATAAAAACATTTCCTATCCGTGAATAACTAGTGAAACTAATAGCCCCTTAAAACATCTTAGAACAGTAGGCAGCATACACTATTGTTTTTCACCAGCCATTTCTCAATTGCCTATAATCCAGCAATTACCGTATTTTGTATTTTGATAGCTCTTAAATCAGGAATACATGCAATGGCATCTTTACAAAAATAATCGGCAAAATTGTTTTTGTTTTCAAGTAATATATGAATGGTGCATCTTTGAATGAAGGCATCTTGAATTCAATGAACTATGGTATGTGTAAGGCACAGTAGAAAAATTCTGGACTAGAACCTCTCCACGGGCAGGAAAGAGAAACTGTTTCTGCTCCTTATGTATCTTAGCCACCCTCTCCCCACACTCTATACTTAGCCCCATAGTGCTAAGTGTTTTAGCACATTTCATCTAAGATGATGAAATACCTGGAAGTAAGCAATGTATAAACCCCACACTGAGAACTCTGAGGAGGAAACAGCCATAAAACAAAACCTTGCCAATCAAAAAGATATTTCTAGTAACCTTTTCTATCACCAAAAATTTAACCAAACTCCCAAACCATAATTATTTATAAACGTTTTACTTATAAAACTATTTGATCAATAATATCAGTTATTCATATAGATAAGAAACCATTTGCAATACTTAAGGAAATTTTGTCAATGTTGCGCAGGTAGAAGCCATTCGTGTTGCTCAAGACCCAACTTACAGTTATTAGCTGGTATAAAGCAATACCAAGAAAATATTTTGACCTTCCCTATAGTATCTATAGATTACTGGGCTTAGAAATCTTGTTTTTATCTGGTTCAGACCAAGTAGGCACCTTATAAAGAAAGACAGGAATCATTTCCATATGTGACTTGGAATGAGCACCAGCCCCCATTAGCAGGGGGCAGCGAAAGTTATTAATGGCCCACGTCCATTCTTATTGTCAATGTCCCTTATGAACCAATAATCTTAATATCTCCCCAACCACCTAATTATGATCCCAAATTAATTCTTTTTCAATCATCACTTGATGAAAGTGACATCATCTCAAGAAAATAACAGTTTTAGTCAAAACTTCTTTTGAGATTGTGCTGGAATCAGAGTAATTCCTGTCCGATCTTTGTGTATCAGCTGTATTTATATATTTATATAGCACTGCACACTGAGAAGAAAAGTCATCAACCACTAAAGAAGTATCCTACTCACTGTTCATATTTACATAGAAGAAGGCAGGGAGTATAGAGAAACTTGTGACAGGAATGAAATGATTAGATTTCTCCTTAATCATTTCTTCCAAATTAAGTTAACCATCATCTCTCCATGCATCCTGGCTCAATAAAATCTTTCTGTATAAGCCCGGGGCTGCAGTTTATTAAATATTTAAACTTGTCCTCATAAACCTTACGGGAATCCAAACTGAGATAGCCAGAGATTCTGGCCAAATCATCATTCTTATTTCTTGAACTCTGGACGTTTACTTACACAGCTCCAAACTGATTTGCATTCTGCACCAGTTACAGGAATAGATGTGCCAGGAAGTTTTGAAACTCGAGAACAGATAGGCCCCTTTCTTGGTTAAGTCATAGCTCCACACGTACAGATTAACCCAGCCAGGTCCTCCAAATCTTTTGCAATGAGCATTTTGAAACACATGGGTCATTTAGTTCTGGTTTCCAGGCAGTTCAGCGAAATGCTTAGTCTGGAGAATTGCAAAAGTTTATGATTTCTCACCGAGGAATGAAATGTGACGCAGTAAAGCAAATTTCAGACATTTAATACCAGATGTTAATGTAAAAACTGGAAAATTGTGGACCCACATGATTTTCTGACTCCTGACCCACTAAAGCCCATCTCAGTCTGGAAGTCAACATCATTTCTGGTTTCTTCCACTATTAAACTTTGTGTCTAATTTTTTTAATGTGAAATAATTCTGAGGATTTTAATGGATATAATTAGATCATATCAATATCGAGGCATTCTGTGTACACACTAACAGAATAATGCAACTCCTTATAAAATTCAGAATTATAGCCTTTCTGATTTGTGCTACTTTCTAGAAATTTTTAAAAATCGTTTGAGGCATGATTATTTCCCTTGTCTGCACTCCACACCTACCTAACTTCATGAAAAGGGAAAGAAAACAAGGGAGGAAATATTGCTTATAATATTGAGAGAAAAGATAACACCTGAAATATACCTTTCGAAGCATGTTGACCTTTGTTTGCCCTTCTTCCCTGAATCTGTACACTTGAGAAATTGAATTACTGCTTTAGAAGGAGGCTGGACTGTTTATAAATCCCTTGTCTATGAGGAGATCCTGGTGTGGAATGAAGAGTTATAGCTAAGAAGCTCTGGATTTGGTGGCCGATCTGAGTGGATTCTATTATTTTCTGTGTGATACTGGACACAGCGCTTAACCTCTCTGTGCATCAATTTCCTCTTAAAAATAGGTTTAACACGAACATTCGGGAGGATTTCAGGGGAAGACTAGAGTAGGAGGATTCTAAGCTCATCTTGTCCCATGGGTACAACTAGATAACACCCACATTGGTGTAAATAGCCCAGAAAATGACTTCAGTGCTAGCAAAACAAGACTCTTCACAGATAAATGTAGAGAAGAGGACACATAGAAGAAGGTAGGAAGAATAGAGATACAGTCAGGAAGTAAACTGACCCACAGGACTGCGGAAGGGAAGGGACCTTGTGGACACAAAGAGGCTAAAGAAAAAGACCCTAACTCCAGGCACAGGGAAGACAAATCCCTATAACACTGGGCTTTGAAAACCAGAGGGGCCAAACTTCACCAGTTCTTATAATCAGCGGGGCTTAACACCCCAAACTTTAAAATTAGCAGGCTCAGCTCTAGGAGAGCCAGGAGGGCACAAGGAAAATGAGTCCCCACCATTAAAGAGAGAACACAATGAATAGCCCTGTGGAGATACAGCATAGAAGCAGCAGTTTGAAAAATATCTGGGAAATGGGGAATGAGATTTGTCTTCTAACCTCAGAGCATGTAGTGGAGGGATAGGGGTTCTTGGGAGACTTCTCCAGGAACAAAGGAGCTGGCAAGCACCATTTCTTTCCCCTGCCCCCCACCAGCCTAGACACACAGACACCTGAAGAAACCAAGACTGCACCAATACATGCTACCTAACTTGCCAGCAGCATGTCCTACCCCCACATTATGTTGCAGACATGCTACTTCCATCCAGTCCTTGGTTCCAGGTCCCCTCCCACGGCAGACCTGTCCAAACCTTGCTAACACTGCATGCTCCATCCTGGCATTCTCCTTTAGACTTTCCCCGTCCAATATGCCCTTGCCTGGAGCCCATCCCAAAGCCGTGCCACAACCCCAGCAATGTGCAGGCAACCTTGGCAGGGACCAGCACCACTCCAAGGTGACTCCTGCCCCAGGGAGAGGGGAAGATAACAACACACACCCATCCAACTGGGGCCCCAGGGGTGGGCTGGGCGCAGATACCTGGTTTGACTGAAGGCCCCACCCACCAATGACAGCTTCTCAGGGGGCAACACAGGGAAAATGTCCAATGCTACTACATCTTTGGTAAACACCTGGTTGACTCAAGTCAAGGTGGCACCAGGGACCAAACCCTGACTGCAATAGGCAGATGACTGGACTGCAGGCCACATTAAAGTACACATAGTACATATAGGAGACACCCCAACTCTCCAGGTTCTGGTGAACCGGAGACATTGCACTGCAGGGCACTATAGGAACTCTTCTTCATTAGGGCCACTACTTTCAAGAGCAAGAGATGTAGCTGACTTTCCTAACATATAGAAACAGATACAGTTAAATGAAATGAGGAGACAGAGGACTATGTCCCAAATGAAAGAACAGGACAAAATCAGAGCAAGAGTCCTCAGCAAAATGGAGATAATATGCCTAGTAGAGAATTTAAAGTAATGGTCATATAGATACTCATGAGACTTGAGAAGAGTGGACAACCTCCATGAGACCCTTAACAGATAGAAAACAAAGAACCAGTCAGAGATGAAGAACTCAATAAATGAAATTAAAAAGACAGTATATGGAATGACCACTAGACTACAGGAAGCACAAGCCGAAGACTGGATCATGACCTGAAGGATGGAGTAATGGAAATCAATCAAGATGAGTAGACTTAGGGAACTCACGAAGCCATCAAGCACAGCAACCTTCACACTATAGGGATCCTAGAATGAGAAGAGAGAAAATTTATTTGAAGACATAACAGCTGAAAATTCCTGAATCTGGGAAAGGAAATAGAAAGATCCAGGAGGGACAGAGAACTGTCAACCACATCAATTTAAGGAGGTCCACACCAAGATACCTAGTAATTGAAATGGCAAAGAATTTTAAAAATAGCAAATGAAAACTGTTACATACAAGGGAAACTTCATAAATCTTTCCACTAATTTTTCAGTGAAAACTTTGAAGGCTAGAAGGGAGTATAATGATATATTCAAAATGCTGAAAGAAAAAAACCTACAACGAAGCATACTGTATCCAGCAAGGCTATCGCTGAAAAATAAAAATCTATCAGAGAAAAAAAGAAGTGGAAGGAAAGATAGAGTTTCCCACACAAATAGAAGTTAAAGGAATTCATCACCACTAACCCAGCCCTACCAGAAATGTTAAAGAGGACAGGTGAGTAGAAAGGAAAACCATAAGTAGGATTAAGAAAAGTAGGAAACACAAAAGCAGTAAATTTAATTATATCTATAAAAATCAGCCAAGGCATTCATAAAATGGGGTAAAATGTGACACCATATACCTAAAACGTGGGGGTGAGAGGAGTAAAGAATGGATTTAAACTTAAGCAACCATCAACCTAATATCAACTGCTCTAGGCATAAGATGCCATATATAAACCAAACGGTAACCAAAAATCGATAATAGATATGCAAAAACTAAGAAAGGAATCCAATCATATCACTATAGAAAACCAGCCAACTGAGAAACCAAGAACTACAAAAACCATCATAAAACAAGTAACAAAATGGCAGAAGTACATTCCTATCAATAAGTGCTTTGAATGTAAAGGGACTAAGCACTCCAGTCTAAAGACACAGGGTGACGGAATGGATAAAAAAACAAGATCCACCTATATGCTGCCTATAAGAGACTCATTTCAGACCTAAAGACACATGCAGAATGGAATCTGGGGTAGGAGTACTTCCATTGGACAAAATAGACTTTAAAAACAAAGACGGTAACAAGAGACAAGGGACACTATATAACCATAAAGGGAATAATCCAACAAGAAGATATAACAATTGTAAGTATTTATGCGCCCGACATAGGAACACCCAAATACATAAAGCTGCTAATAACAAACATAAAGGAAGTAATTGATAGTAATGCAGTAATAGTAGGGGACTTAAACACCTCACATCAATGGGTAGATCATCCAAACAAAAACCAACAAGAAAACAGTGACTTATTTGAATGACACACTGGACCAGATAGATGTAACAGTTATATTCAGAACATTCCATCCTAAAATAGCAGAATACGCATTCTTCTCAAGTGCACATGGCGCGTTCTCCAAAATAGATCACATGTTAGGCCACAAAATAAGTCTCAGGAAACTAAGAAATATCAAAGTCATGCCATGAATCTTTTCTGACTGCACATTATGAAACTAGAAATTAACCACAATAAAAAGTCTGGAAAAAAACAGATACGTAGAGGTTAAATAACATGTTACTAAACAATGAATAGGGTCAACCAAGAAATCAAAGAGGAAATCAAAATGGTCCAAAATGTTTGGTCCAAAAGCAGTCCTAAGAGGCAAGTATACCTACCTCAAGAAGCAAGAAAAATCTCAAACAACCTAAACTTAAGCCCAAGGGAGCTAGTAAAAGAAGAGCAAACAAAACCCAAAACCAGTAAAAGGCAGGAAACAATAAAAGAGAAGAAATAAATGAAATAGATGTGGCACCTGGGTGGCTTAGTCAGTTAAGCATCTGCCTTCAGCTCAGATCAGGATCCTGGGGTCCTGGGATGGAGCCCCTCATCAAGCCCTGCGTCGGGCTTCCTGTTCCACAGGGTGTCTGCTTGTCCCTCTGCCTCTGCCCCTACCCTGCTCATGCTCTCACTCTCTCTCTCAAATAAATAAATAAAATCTTAAAAAAAAAAAAAAGAAATGTAATAGAAACTATAAAAACAACAAAACAATAGATCAGTGAAACCAGGAGGGGGTTCTTTGAAAAGATCAACAGAATTGATAAACCTTTGGCCAGACTCAAAAAGAGAGAGAGAACTTAAATAAACAAAATCAGAAATGAAAGAGGAGAAATAACAATGGACACCACATATAAAAGAATATTATGAAAAATTATATGCCAACAAATCAGACAACCCAGAAGGTATGGATAAATTCCTAGAAACATAGGTATAACCTCCCAATCCTGAATCAGGAAGAAATGACTTCAACAGACTGATTTCCAGCAATGAAATTGAATCAGTAATCAAACAACTCCAAAAAAACACAAAAGTTCAGGACCAGACAGCTCCAAAGATGAATTCTATCAAACATTTAAAGAAACATTAATACCTGTTCTTCTCAAACTATTTCAAAAAAAAAATGTAAAGGCAATCTTTCAAATTTATTCTATGAGGTCAGCATTACCTTGATACCAAAACCAGATAAAGACAGTACAAAAAAAGAAAACTACACAACAATACCTCTGATGAGCATAGATGCAAAAATCCTCAAAATATTAGCAAACCAAATTCAACAATACATTTAAAAAATAATTGATCAAGTGGGATTTATTCCTGGGATGCAAAGGTGGTTCAGTATTCACAAATCAATGTGATACATTGCATCACAAGAAAAAGGATGAAAACCATATGATCATTTCAATAGAGGCAGAAAAAGCAATTGACAACATCCATTCATAATAAAAAAAAAAACCCTCGGCAAAGTAGGTTTAGAGGGAACATACTTCAACATAATAAAGACCATCTATCAAAAATCCACAGCTAACATCATACTCAATGGTGAAAAACTGAGAGCTTTTGCCCTAAGATCAGGAACAAGACAAGGATGTCCACTGTCACTTTTTCAACACAGTATTGCAAGTCCTAGCCACAGCAGTCAAACAAAAAAGAAAAGGCATCCAAAATGGTAAAGAGGAAGTAAAACTTTCACAATTTGCAGATAACATGATGCTATATATAGAAAACCCTAAAGATTCTGCCAAAAAAACTACTAGAACTGATAAATGAAGTTAGTAAAGTCATAGGATACAAAATCAATGTATAGAAATCTGTTGCATTGGTATGTACTAAAAATGAAGCAACGGAAAGAGAAATTAACAGTCCCATTACAATGGCACCAAATATAATAAAGTACCTAGGAATAAATTTAACCAAATAGGTGAAAGACCTGTACTCTGAAAACTATAAAATGCAGATGAAAGAAATTAAAGAAGATCCAAAGAAATGGAAAGACACTCCATGCTCATGGGTTGGAAGAACAAATATTGTTAAAATGTCCATACTACCCAAAGCAATCTGCAGATTTTATGCAATCCCTATGAAAATACAACTGCATTTTTCACAGAACTAGAACAATCCTAAAATTTGTATGGACCCACAAAAGACCCCAGATAGCCAAAACAATCTTGAAAAAGAAAAACAAAATGGGAGGTATCACAATCCCAGATTTCAAGAGATACTACAAATCTGTAGTAATAAAAACAGTATGATTCTGGCACAAATATAGACCCACAGATCAATGGAACAGAATAGAGAGCCCAGAAATAAACCCATGATTATATGGTCAATTAATCAACAAAGGAGGCAAGATTATGCAAAGGGGGAACTACAGTCTCTTCAACGAATGGTTTTGGGAAAACTGGACAGTCACAGGCAAAAAAATGAAACTAGACCACTTTCTCACACCATACACAAAAATAAACTCAAAATGGATCAAGGACCTAAATATGAGACCTGAAACCATAAAAATCCTAGAAGAGAGCAGAGGAAGTAATTTTTCTGACATCAGCTGTGACAACATTTTTCTAGATAGGTCTACTGAAACAGTTTCAACAAAAGCAAAAATAAAATTAATGGGACTATATTAAAATAAAAAGCTGCTGCACAGCAAAGGAAATAATAACAAAACTAAGAGACAGCCTACTGAAAGGGAGAAGGAATCTACAAATGTCATATTGGATAAAGAGTTACTATCCAAAATATATAAAGAACTTATACAACTCAACACCCAAAAAACAAATAATCCAATTTAAAAATGGGCAGAAGACATACAGAGACATTTCTCCAAAGACTATAGATGTCCAGCAGACACGTGAAAAGATGCTCAACATCACTTATCATCATGGAAATGCAAATCAAAACTACAGTAAGATAGCACTTCACACCTGTCAGAACACTCCATCAAAAACTAATGATGTACTGTATGGTGACTAACATAACATAATAAAATTAAATTAAA
This sequence comes from Zalophus californianus, assembly GCF_009762305.2. Lineage (NCBI taxonomy): Eukaryota > Metazoa > Chordata > Mammalia > Carnivora > Otariidae > Zalophus > Zalophus californianus. Next base: position 91,163,281 of record NC_045600.1, read on the forward strand.
AAAAAAGAATGGCTAAAATCAAAAACACAAGAAACAAGTGTTGGCGAGGATGTGGAGGAAAAGCAACCCTCTTGCACTGTTGGTGGGAATGCAAATTGGTGCAGCCGCTGTGGAAAACACTATGGAATTTCCTCAAAAATTTAAAAATACAACTACCCTACAATTCAGTAATTGCACTACTGGGTATTTACCTGAAAAATATAAAAACATTAATTCAAAGGGATATATACACTCCTATGTTTATACCAGCAGTATTTATAATAGCCAAATTATAGAAGCAGCCCAAGCGTCCGTTAGTACGTGAATGGATAAAGGAGATGTGGTGTACACACACACACACACACACACACACACACACACACACACACACACACAGGAATATCACCCACCTATAAAAAGAATGAAATCTTGCCATTTGCAACAGTATGGGTGGAGCTAGAGAGTAGAATGCTAAGTGAAATAAGTCAGAGAAAGACAAATACCGTACAATTTCACTCATGTGAAATACTATTCAGCCATAAAAAAGAATAAAATCTTGCCATTTTCAACAACATGGATGGAGCCAGAGGGTAAAATGTTAAGTGAAATAAGTTAGAGAAAGGACAAACACCATATGATTTCACTAATATGTGGAATTTGTGAAACAATCCAACAACAAAAAAAAGACAAACCATAAAACAGACCCCTAATTACAGAAACTGATGGTTACCAGAGGGGAGGTGGGGGGGGGAGGGGTGAAATAGTTGAAGGGGGTTAAGAGCACACTTGTCAGGATGAGCACTGAGTAATGCATAGAATTGCTGAGTCACTATATTATACACCTGAAACTAATATAACACTGAATGTTAACTATACTGCAATTAAAATCATAAGCAAAACAAAACAAAAAATCCCAAAGAACCATAAACGTCCTGACCACCTCATTTTTTGTAAGGCTCAAAATATCCAATTTGTGTAAATATACAGACTGGTACATAAAGTGAAACGTTTCAGTTGGTGCATAAACTGAAAAGTTCCACGTAACTATGAAGGAAAGTACTCAAGCTCCGTTGTTTTACCTCGAATCCTAAGGAAGCAGAGGCCCAAAGAATCCCCTCTAGGCCCAGGGACAAGATAGAGAGGACTTTAAAATGGCCCTCTTCCTACTGGGCATGATGAGTATTTTACCTTGTTTCTCTATACCTTTGATATTTAAAGTGGCAGAGAGGAAAAGTGAGTATGGCTTTAAGATCTTAGTGAATCCTTAGCAAGAAACTTAGTGTGTTCAACTGACCCAGGCAAAACACAACTATAGTGTTTAGCACCTCTGTGGTGAACTGACAGAGACCTGGAGACGTTAGGACTCCCGGGGCTGTTCTAGAGAAACACAAACCAGTACAAGACCCAAGCCTTGCACTCAAGAGAGCATCCAGCCTAGTCTCTCTTCTCTCTTTCCAATTAAAAACATTTGCAAATACACTGTGGGCAGTACTGGCAAGAACAGCTCACACAGTGGGTGAATGAGGAAAGGTCTTTGTGACCATACTGCCTAATTTGTCCGTTGCTGGATTGGGACACTAAGGCCTGGGGAAGTCAGGTGGAGTCAGGGAGGCCCCGCCTCACATAAATCAGTGGTATTACTGTGAGGAGAAGCCAGAGTTCCTGGCCCCCTTTCAGATAAAATTTTCTTGGTCTCACACCAACTATGAAGGAGGTTTTAGTATTCACTTCTCAATCGCAAATATAATCTATTTTTTTTTCTTTAAGGAATTAAATTTATTTTTCAAAAAGTCGTATCACCTTAAGAGGGATATAACTGGACACCATCCTGTTCTCCTTTCCTCCCTCCTTCCCTTCACTCCTTTCTTCCTCTCTTGCTTTATGGCTCTTGTTCTCTTCAACCCTCTCTCTTCTTTCCTTTGTAGGTATGTACACCTGCAGGCAGGGGAGAGACACAAAGATAGCAGATCTAAGGCAAGGAAGTATGACTCGCAATGGCCTGTAAGACCTCGAAACTTGGGACTGAGACTTTAAAACACAAGGTTACCAACTTCAGTCCTGAATCTAGAAAGTTTTTTTTTTCAAATAATCTGATAATATTTATGTAAAATTAAAATTTTATTATTCCCCAGTGCACCACCATCATCCCCCACCCCTCAGGCTCTTTATCTTCAGGTTCGAAGTAATCTCTGGCACTTGGAATTGAATGATCTCGTAATGGGTGTGGCAGCTTATTTGGACCTCATGGGGCCAAAGTAAACTGATCATGTGTTTCTCTCACAATCATCCACATTATCTTTTTTTAAACAGCCTTATTTAATTTGAACTGAACTTGCAAACTTGCAAACCTGGTCTCTCCCATTCCTCACACAGAGGTCCAATCAGTTCATTTGATTCTTGACTCTGATCCTAGGAATGATATGCATTTTCCTCAGGCATGTAAAGGAGAGGGGGAAAAAAAAATCAGTTGACCAATGTGACAAAAAATCTCCCCCGTGAGTTCCCAATAAAGAATACACACAACATCAAACACCAATAGTGCCAAAACATTTATTAAAGGTTTTCAAATCTTTCAAAAATGTTACAAAAAGCAAGCAAACACAGTGAAACTAATGACAAGTTTGACACTGAAAACTAGTATCTGGGTAAGTCCATGCAGGCATGTGTGGAAAGGGAATACCTTAGTATTTACTATGATTAAAACACTGTATTAGGGTCTTTTACATATATCTTATTTGGTCCCATTCAGGAAAAAATATCCCAGACTAGGAAAGTATGACCAAAAAAAACCCCCAAAAAACAAAACAAAACAAAAAACAAAAACACAAAGAAAAAAGGGATTGTGTCATCTATTAATATCATGCTAGCCTATTATCCATCAAACTCACCCAAGGGCCATCTGGCTCTCTTGGGAAAGATAACTTTGAGTAATAATTCAACAGAGACCAGATTAGGTGCCTTGTCAAGTTGGAGGTGGACTTACAGAAAATTGATAAAGCATGATGATGTTTTATTTGCACTTTCTGATAGAGAAATTTACCTCCAGGGTGATAATTTTATTTCTTTGTAGGATGCTAACCAGTTTTAATGTCTTACTTTGCAATCTCATTTCATCAAGGTCTTTCCTACTGATTAAATTCCCATTCTTCACATTCTCTTCAAATTGCTGTTATTCTGATGATGAGTTAAATGGAACTCCATTCATATGAGAATTATGGTTTCAATGATTTAAGAATTTGTGCTTTGATAATCCTCAAACAACCACATGAGGTAGGTAGTATATCCTCATTTACAGAGGAAGAAAGTGAGTTTCAGAGGAGGCACGTTACCTGCCCAAGGTTATAGAGGTAAGAAGTAATAGAGCTGGAGTCTGAACACAAATCTGCCTGAATTCTTTTACAGGAACTAAACTGGTGACTCACATGTGGACTGGAAATCTGTACTGGAACAACTCCAGAAAACTAACTTTATCTACATATGTTTATGTTTAAATTATAAACATGACAGCTAAATATCAAAAGCAACTAACTATGAAAGATTTAAGCCTGAGTATTTAAATAGTAATTGAAGAGGTTGTTTAAACTTTTTAAAATTGGAAATATTGAACGTATTTACCCATACACTATTTGGAATATTATCATTAAAGTGTGAAATCCCAATGCTATGCTGGTTTCATTAATGGTTCTGGATGATGCAGGGTAAGTTACTACTGAGGTTGTTATCAAAGTCATTGGAAAGTATTTGGAATACTTAATAGAGAACCTCTCTTGGACATTTCATGAACATATCCCTGAGAGCTTTGTGAATACATTTGACCAAATTCCTAGCTTATCCCACTGTTAAGATGCTCCAACCTACTTTGTCTTTAGACCAGTAAAAAAAAAGATGAGGAACACCAACATGTTTTTCTATTCTTCAGGCCATGAAGGTGATGTGTTCTCCTGGGTAAAAACAAAGGTATGTAGATATCAAGACTAAAGAGTCACAAGCTGCTCTTAGTCTGAAAGCACCATAATATATGTTGTACATCTTAAAAATATACCTTGGGAAAGGTTGATCTTACATGTGTTTGTCAACAAGCATGCTTTTTCACAGCTGGGATGTATACCTTCCAAATGCACCATTTTATCCACTTGAAGATGCATTCAATGTATATGCAGATTTACAAGTTTTTCTCCACAAATAAGATTCTAAAGTTGAGGTTGGTATCTAGGTTGATGAAAACTTCTGCTTGTATGGTGAGGCCTTTGCCCAGCAAATCACAACTTAGACAGTGACCATCTGGCCACCGGCAGCTGTCTGCCACAGATTTAAATGACGTGAGGCAATCTGTCCCACCCCAGCCCCTGATCCCAAACTTTGGAGCTGAATTTCAGCTCTAGCTGAAGTGAAAAGTCACTATGTGGTTCAAGTTCATCTTGACTCACAGTTTCACTGTTTTATCCTGGCTAAAGCTGCTCACAGTGTCTGTGGTTTTCTTGCAGAAATTTTCAATCCAGCTAGTGCTATTATACAGTGTCTTTTCCAACCCTGAGGTTAGGGGTGGGTTTTTAGCTCGCATATTTTTTCCAGATGTGATAAGCTCTCCGTAGCCCTCTTGGTGAGCAAAAGCATATCCAGATCTTCTTGAGCTTGACCTGCGAGTCTGAGGCCTTCGGCTACGTAAGGGCCTTGTCTTCTTTTGAGCCTTTTGCCTCTGACGGATCTGAAGAGGAAGGAGACAGAGTGAGATGATGCCTCCAAATGACAGATTCCAGGCCCTGGGCCACTTCATGAAGAGAAAGCTCTTTCAGTAGAAACATCAACAATAACAAAATACTCACCTTCATTGTAAAAGGAAGCATTTCACAAAAACAAAAAACAAACAAACAAAAAACAACAAGAAATCTTCCACCCAAAAGATTACACTGGGCACTGGTCAGTTTTTATTACTACCAAGAGACTATTAAATAAGTGTTAAGACAAGTTCCATTACTGTGTCCTTCTTATACATCCATCTTAAATGAATAGGAACTTAGTTTTGTACAGAAGGCTCTTCTAACATCCAAACACAGTCAGTATAACCATCTATAGTCCCATTTCCCCAAAATAGGCCTTTTCCCTCTCAAGGGAAATTCTCATGATCCAATAGTCGTTAGTAACTGGACCAAGAGAAAATTTAGAAAATGAGAGTCAGAAATTCCCAACTCTTGTAGTAGGTCAGTATATCATGAGATTTTGAGGGTTTTGACTTCCGTTGGATTTTTTTTTTTTTTTTTTTTTTTGCAGCCTTCTGAAGAACTCAACATCATTTGGGTGGGTTTCCAATATTTCTTTCATTTCCCTGTAAAGATGAGGAGAAAAATATCCAACGTTTGGTGTAAGCCACCTTGTTCTCTAATCCGGCTGATCTCTTAGATTCCGACTTTCATGTCAGGAGAAAGCCATTAAAAGCAGAAGATCATGATCTGACTACATACTGGAAGAAATGAACATCATCTTCTTTCCTTCAGCTCATCTATCATTTTCTGGGTTTACATCAGAATGAGCTCACGGAGCCAAAAGAAAAGGACAGATCTAACAGGGGAATCTATGAATCATTTCAGAAGGAATCTTCACATGCTTTGGCCTCAGAATGTGGAGGATATCCTGGTAAGGGAAGTTCTGCCTCAGTTCCTCTCAGTATCATTGGCCTGGTCACTCACCCCACCAGTGTTTGCCCCTTCTCATGATGCCACCACAAATGTGCATCTCCTGTTTCTTTCTCCTTTTTTTCTATCTGGGTCCTGACATAACTTGACATTGTCTTGCTTCTACTACTCTTCTCATGAAATCCGGGCTGTTAATCCCTTGGCTTAAGGATTTCTACAATCTGTTCTATTTTCCTTTCAACTTTATATTTTTCCATCCAGTCATCATGTTGCTGTTCCCTTTCTTAATCTGTTCAGAAGGTAGCATCTCCTTACGTTTCTGAATCTGCTACCATACTTCTACAAAAACTGAGTCCCTTCATCTCATACCTTGCTTGTCTCTCTTTTACTCTATCCTTTACTTGCCCACATGTCAGTAACTTTCCTTATAGTTTGCCTTTGCCTTAGAATAGTTGTCCAAAATGCTGCCAGCTTCTTTTTTTAAAGTCAACTTTTAGAAATGCCCAACTTAACTTGTAATTCATGACTCCCCACCCACATTTAGTCTAGACATTTCTCTTCATTAACATTCACAAAGCTACTACATTCAGATGTGGGCAGTTCCATTTACTGGTATGTGATGATGTATACCTATGGGTGTTTCCAGTGGGAAGTTCATTAGCCCTTTCCTGGGCTTCCAAATCAGAAAGAGAAGGACATGATTCCAAGAGCCAAGAATCAGCCCTTCAAGTACTTATCAGCACTGCAACATACCTGGTCACTCAGGGTTGGGCATAAATCCATCTTCAAAAATCTGACTACCACCACAGGCACAACTGATGCCACTGTTGTCAAGAGAATAACAAGCCAGATGCACTTCTGGGTCAAAGAATGTCGTGCATTTCCTATTATTAAGGAAAAATATACATAATTATACAAAATACACTGAATTATTGAATAAAAAGGCTCCTTGTCTATTCCCATAAGGTCTTTTTTGAAATGGTGAGGTTTGGGCTACCTAGGGAGAACCACTAGGTGTCTTCCACGGTATATAGTATATTCAGAGGTGATGAGAAGGCAAGAATGGTATGATCACCACCCTTGGGAACTACTTCATGGCCCAATTACTTGGAGATAGCCAATCAGAGCCAAGTGCTCTCTGATCTAGACTCAGTCCAGCTTCACTCATGAGGTAGAATTCTCTCATGGAGCCTCAAGATCCCTTGACTACAAAGAAGCCATTATTTTTAAAAGGCACATTTGCTCTTAGACTCCTGAATAAAAGTGCCATGTCAAAACTATACAACATATGTCTGGGGTGCAGGTACAATCTCAATACCTTTGGTGACTGGAGAGCTTTACCTAATATAGGGCCAACCTTTACAATTCAGGCAGCAGCCTCAGAAAACTTGCCTCAAAGGGACTTGCTGATTTCTCTGATATTCACTGGGTTATGAAGAACTCAAGATTCCAAGGAGATCAGACATGCTCTTGGGTTTGTGAAAAGAGCATTCCTCTCACTGGTAGACTGCTAATGCAGTCATCCAACATGCTAGTGCAATACTGTGGTGAAACTCATTCCCAAGCCTGAAGCCGGTTTCCTTACTTTATACTCACACCTCATATACTGGGATGTTTGTTTAAACAAAACAATAATGGTCAGTTAAGCAGACAAATTCTACAGGAACATGTCAACCCTGTTTATATCACCAAAATAAACTTCTGTCCCTGTTGGCTGTCTAGGGATTTGCCACAATACCTCCAATTATCTACATCCCCTCTCCCAAAGTTAAAGTGTTAACAACCATTTGAATGTGTTTTGGGTATGAGGGCTTGGCTACTGATTGGTATGTCTGTATTTTCTGGCTTTGGAGGATAGAATCTGCCACCAAAGCAGAAGATTACAGCTATCTCCAAGTATAATAAATTAAATGTCTCTTGTTTCTGGGCAGAAACAAACTTGATTCAATAAATTAAATGTCTCTTTGAGCTCCCTGAAGCTTAGCACCCCCAGGCATGGCTGGGAAAACAAGCTTCACTTTAAAACCACACTCCTGCTTGCTGCTGGTTACTAAGGACATTTTTTTTTCTTAAACCCCAATGTTGATCTAACTTTTGAGAAGTCTCATTGGAGCTCAGTAATTAATTCCTGGAATGGCATGTGCTTAGCTGGAGAGAGTGGTCCCCACACAAACTACTTTCTCCAGTTGAGGCATTCCAGGCTCATTATGCATGCTAAAATGCTCTCTTAGGACTAGAAATCTTCTTGTCAATGCACTGAACTTTCAGATTTGGCAATCAAAAAAGAAGAAGAAGAAAGAAAGAAGAAAGAAGAAAGAAGAAAGAAGAAGAAAGAAGAAAAGAAAGAAGGAAGAAGGAAGAAGGAAGAAGGAAGAAGGAAGAAGGAAGAAGGAAGAAGGAAGAAGAAGAAGAAGAAGAAGAAGAAGAAGAGAAGAAGAAGAAGAAGAAGAAGAAGAAGAAAGAAGAAGAAGAAGAAAGAAGAGAAAGAAAGAAAAGAAAGAAGAAAGAAAGAGAAGAAGAAAGAAGAAAGAAGAAAGAAGGAGAAGGAGGAAGGGGGGAGGGGGAGGAGGGGAGAGAAAGAAGAAAGAAGAAAGAAGAAAGAAGGAGAAGGAGGAAGGGGGGAGGGGGAGGAGGAGGAGGAGGAGAAGAAAGAAGAAAGAAGAAAGAAGAAAGAAGAAGAAGAAGAAGAAAGAAGAAGAAAGGAAGAAAATAAGAAAAAATAAAGGAAAAAATAAAACCCTAGAAATAGTTAAAGGTCTTTTGTAATATGCTTATTCTTATTCATAACCATCCTGTCTCTACATAGTTGCAGTCTTTTGGAAAACAAAATGTTAATGTTACATATAAGTGTGAATGGTGCAATGTAAAGATTTCCATGTACATGCAAAGCAAGGCAAAAGATAGAGAACAACATTGTTAAGTATATGTGTACATTTAATTGGAATTATAATTTCAGGTGTCTTTGCATCAGTGGAAATGTATAACCCTATAGTTGCTCTTCTTTTGCATTCTACATGAATCAGTTTTCTAAGAATTATTTTTCTGGATTTCTTAGACTGAATTCCTTAACTAGTGGATGCAAATCTCAGTCTCACCTGATTAAGCTCAAGAAGGTTGACACTGTGCATCTCCCTTTTCCGGTTTGTTGGGACAAACTGAGAAACATCACTGTTACCAACTTATCTCACACAAATTAGAGACTTCAAAACTTCTGAGAAAGTATATTAATAGCCTCATTGTGTAGTAAAGCTCAGTGGCCCTCTGGGAATCATTTTGAAATGTGGGACACAATGGTGGTACAGTCCATAGACCAGATGTACGCTCTTTGTAGTATTACAGAATCTCAGAGTTTTAAGGTATTTTTGGAATTCCTGTCCTACCCATCTGCTGTTCAAATCACTCTGCAGTGTTCCCAACCAGTAATCAAGACACATTTGCTTGAATCATCATGTTCATCATCACCATCATTAGGGTTACCACTTACTAAAAAAGTACGATGTACCAGGCTCCATGCTAAGCATTTCATATGAATTGTCTCATGAAACCCTCACATTTCCTATGAAAATAGAAACTATTAATATCTCCAGTTTATAATTTAAGACATCAAGGCATGAAAAGAAAAAGAAATCTGCCCAAAGGTGACCCAGCATTTAAGTGGCAGAGCTGACACCTGAGCCCTGGCTGTCTAACTACAGAGGCTACTCTTTGTGCCTCTTATGGACTAATGTCCAGCAATTCTTAGACTGCTCTAAATTATACATCATTTCTTTCCTATCTGAATGCAAGTAAGTTCTACAGGTGCACTTTGGCAGTGATAGTGGTGATAATGTGGGATAAAAGGAAGAACCTAAGATTTCTTTCTCTTCCCTCTATTATACATGTTTTTTACAGACCTTCAGGTAGCCCTGATATATGTGCTATGCCTCTTATTTGCAAAGGGACAATCAATTACATCTGGGCTGTTGGGACCCTATAAGCAGCTATCACAGTGATTCTTCTATATCTGTCAGGGACAGCAGAAACTAATCTTTTGGAACTCTTCTCAAGCCTAAAAGCCTTCAGATGTCTGGCTCCCTCCATTCCTAGAGAAAAGATTATTAGTCATCCTTAGTCCCACCCGACACAGAAAATAAATTACAAAGACAAATAAATGACAGCATGACACTAGGCTCCCATAGATAATAGGACTCAACTTACCAACAAATGGAAACTGGTTTGGGAAGATGCCAAAGATGCCCTTACTGTGCATGGTAAATAAAATGGAGAAGTAAGTGGCAACGCTGCCCCAGATGAAGACATGATTAATGACAGTCCAGTAACTGGTATCCAAGGCTATCTGTAAATGAAGTCAAATGCAAAGGGGAGGGCTTTGAGAATTAAAAGAGTATCATTTTACTGAGTGATGTTTTCCCAGAACTGCTCTGTGAAGAGATGGTTGCACCTATCTAACTACCAGCCAACCACAGGCACTCTTATTTTCTGCACAGCACTGGGAACTGACCTGACATTTCTGGTAGACAACTGACTTCAGAACTTATATCTGCAAGCCATTATAGCTGCGAAGGTTGAATCAGGAGATAAAATGTTAATCTTCTTTTATGTGAGAAATAAGAAAACAATGATTTCTAATTTCAAAGTTACTTTCCAAATTGCTCTTAAAGCATTTCTGTTGAAAAAAAAAATCTTCAGTAGTGAGCCACTGCAACATTTTATAATCTGTACATAAGTTTTCACATGACTGTTTTACATAGGCATACTCTGTTTTACACCAATATTCTAACTTATTTTGCTGATGCTTTTTCTTAAATTATTTAATTAATAACAAAGAAAATCCTTAATCCTCTTTTGTCGTAAAATTCAGATGTGAGGATTCATGGTGACCTGGGAGCATGTTCACAAGCTCTTCTCTCTTCCAATAACTTGTGGCAACACAGCTAAAAAGGGCCTGCTATCAGGGAAGCAAGGATACCACTGGCAAATATGAACCCTGAGTTTTCAGAGACAAACAAGTAGGTTCTGGCAACATTATTTGCATCTCTGAGGCCCCAAGTGGTCCAAGTGAGGGTTTGCATTTCTAGCAGAGTCTGCTTCAAGACCACAGATTTCTCACCTGTCTGAGGGGGTCCTACTTACACAGTAAATAGACCCTTCTCTGCATATGGAGACACACTTCCTCTTCCCACTTGAAGTTTACTGTTTTTAAAATCTTGCCCCACTAAAAAATTTTTGGCAGGCTTGAATATAAACTGCAGGAGTTATAAAAGGACAGCTTTTTTCTCTCAAGAGCCCTGAGAACAGAGAGCCCTCCCATCCATCCTCAGCAAAGAGATGCTAGTGTTCCAGCTCATGTGGCTGCCAAGACATTAGGCCAAAATGTTCAACTGTACCTTCCCCCACCTGTCAATTCATCACCATCAAGAGACACCAATAGCCTGAACTGCGTGGGTATGAGTAGAAAAATCACAACCAACTAAAGAGGACTCAACTGAAAAAAGAGAGAGAGAGAAGAAAAGGAAAAAAAAAAAGAGCAGGTGGCTCCTATTGAGGCAGAACTAATGGAAAAGACAGACAAGCACTATAACCAAAAAAAATGTAATGAGAATTCTTAAGGGGATGAAATTAGATCACAGAAAAAAAAATTCTGGAAGAAAAAAACATTATTTCTGAATTTAAAAATTCAATAGAGAAACCAAATAAGAATAGTCACTGATGAGAACTGAATTAATATTCTGGAAAAAACAAATGGAAATAATATCTTACAACACAGAGCAAAGAACTTGAAGAAATGGAAACCATGTGCAAAAAGATATGAGACATGGATGGCAAATCCATAGATTACAGATCCATGGGCCCAACATACAAATAATGGCATCTTAGAGAAAAAGAAAGAAGTAGCAATCAAAGAAATGACAGAAGAAAACTGCTCTGCTATTGTGAACAAATAGCAAGATTTTCAGATTGAGAGGGCACTCTAAACTCCTAGGAAAATTAAAGAACGAAGTTCCATTCTAGTGACATTTGTGAAGCCCCAAGACAAAGAACACAGACTTCCAAACAGAGAATATATTACCTCTGAAGGAAAGAGAATCAAGCTAATGTCAAACCGCTGCACTAAAACTGGATATAGTGGAACAACATTTACCAAGTAACTAAAGCAAAAGTCTCTGACTCAAGAATCTCATGCCCATCCAATGTATCATTTAAGCGTAAAGGGGGAAAAAAAAAAAAAAAAGCTTTGAGCTCCAAAGTATAACATCTATGTCCCCTTCTGAAGAAATTACTCAAGGAAATTGCTGCAAATAAAAATTCAGTTAGGACAAAGACTTCAAAAGAGTGGAAGAAAGAGCATAAAAATGGTGGTGAGCAATGATTCTTATAATGTATAGTTGGCTCTAAACGAGTAATAATGTGAAGATGAGCTACAGTATTAACTTAGAAAAAATCTGCAATGGTCAAAACATATGTTAAAGGAGCATTTAATAACACAATGAAACTACAATTCTAGATTACTAACATACAAGAGGGGAGTAGGAGCAGGGAGTAGGAACAGGGAGGGAGAAATAAGTAGATACATTTCCAAAACTATTTAATTTGGAAGTGGAGAAGGGAAGGTATGGGAACAAGATAGTGAAACAACTGGTGAAGGATATAGTTATTATTTAATTTTGGCATATCAATATGGAAATAGAGATTTAAATGACTATGAAAATGGGAGAAATCACTAGTAAAATGGGAATATAATAGTAAAACTTATAAATTATGACAAATAAGATATTTAAAAATCGTGTTGCCTCCGAGTATGAAAAGGAAAAAATGGAAATAAAGAATTTAAAGTAATCATAAAGTAACATGAAAGGAGCAAGATAAAATATATGTTACTACAATAAAAATGAGTAGTTTAACTCCCTTATCAAAGGAGAAAACCCAAAAGAATAAGATAAGAAAGCAATGAAAATGAGAAGATGGGCCTGAATTATATATCAGGTATATGCAGGCTCAGAAAAGCAACAGAAGTAAAACTAATATAAAAAAATGAAATTTGATTAAGAACATTTTATCATAAAAAAGATAAAAGCTATAAAGAACAAATAACAATCAAGAACCATTACACTGCAAATAACATAGCCTCAGATTATATAAGGTAAAATCTCCTGGAAGTACAAGAACTTGATAAGAATCGTAATCACAAGGAAAAAATTTAATACACTTCTCTCAGTATCTGACAAGCATGGTGGTTCTCTGGAAATCTGTGGCTGACCTGGCATCCAGACCCCACTGTGATCATAGCCAAGCTGTTAAGAGGTAGTAATCATGTTTTCACTACAACAATGCAGCCATATGGCTGGGTGTTGCTCCCAGAGGTGCTATGCTTGGCTGTGGTTCTCCCTGGTTCATTTGCCCTCCTGAAGATTCTGGAGCTACCTAATAGTTTTTAATAAATCTTTTGTCTGCAACTATAATCCTTTTTGGAAAGTAATATAGCAATATTAATGAAACTTTAAATGCACATACTCTCTGACCTAGCAATAAAGAGAACAAAATACCATTCTTCATCCATCATCTCAGTACAAGCTGGTTCTCATTCCAGAAATTTCGTTTCTAGGAATTTATCTGTCAGTACATAAAATTTATATACTAGTATATGCATTGTAGCATTGTTTCAATAACAGCAACAACAAAAGAAACACCCTGAATGTCTATCAATAGAGGGCTGATGAATAAATTATTATATATCCATATTGTGAAATTCTGTGCAGCTCTTAAAAAGAGTAAGATATATCTGAATGTGTTGGTTTGGAAAGCTGTTCAGAATATCTTGTTAAGTAAGAAAAGCATACTACAGAATAATATGCTAGCTATGCTGCTTTTTCTTGAATACATATGTGCATGTCCCAAAGCAAAGAAAAAATATGGAGGGAGTTAAGCTACGGTAATCCTAATAGTAGTTAACCAGGGGAATATGGGGAAGAAAGAGAAGGTGGTTCATTTTATTTTAAACACTTCTATAGTGTTTGAAACGTTAAAAGGAGCATTATATAATTCAAATAGCCAAAAAAAAAAACCACACCAAAAACCTGATATTTAAAAAAAAAAAATAGAGGCTGCTAAAGTTTGGCCTATAGCATCAGCAGGACACGAAAGATTTATAACTGTAATTATAGACCATGGAAATTTCATGGGGGTTGTTACCCCAGTGACAAGTCAAGCTTAGACAGCGAGGAAAGGATATTAATGCCGCTGTCAAAGTGAGCTTATTCACAAAACTCCTGAAACTTATTATTCTATATATTAAATACAGAAGTTTCTGATTGAAGCCAAAATTGTGGAGTTTTCATGGCTATGAACATTATGAGCTCAGGTCTGAGAATTCTATGGTAAAGCAGACATTTTCAGGGCTTCTGAGAAATAAAAATAAGTGGAAGACTAAACGACAGTAACTGGGAATCTACATTGCTCAAGTTGACGCTTTCATGTTGAAAGAGGACCTATGTGTTTATCACCTATTAACGGTCTCTCTCCCACTTTACTCAAGGGTGGTACTGGTGTCCTAGGGATCACCTTGTGGAAGACAGAGGTGGACCACAAGTTCCCTGTAGCGTCCCACTTCTCCCTATAAAGAAAGGAGGTCCACATGGACTTGGAGTTGGGGACCTGAGATCAGATCTGTGTTCAAATGCTGGCCTGCCACTTTCTGTGTGATTTGAACTCTAACAAGTCTATTTTCTTATCTATAGTAATAGTATTTATGTTTCAGAGGACTGGGAAGAGGATTAAATGAGAGAATGGGATTATCTGAGAAATAATTCTTTTGCATAGCAAATGTTCAATTAATGGGAGCCATTGTTGCTCTGAAAATCAGAAGCCCTGACAGAGGCGAGCAGGCCAAGTTTGCTTTCAGTAACTCCAAACTCTCCTCTTTATTCTTCCAGAGATTCTCTGTTCTCCAAACCCCAGTGCTTCTGCTTTAGGATTGCTTGCTTTTCTTTCTTTCTTTCTTTCTTTCTTTCTTTCTTCTTCTTCTTTTTCTCTTTCTTTCTTTCTTTCCTTTCTTTCTTTCTTTTCTTTCTCTTAATTTCTTTCTTTCTTTCCTTTCTTTCTTTCTTTCTTTCTTTCTTTCTTTCTCGCTTTTCTTTTTACTTTCTTTTCTCTTTTCTTTCTCTTCCTTCCTTCCTCCCTCCCCCCCTTCTTCCATACAGACAAGGAAGTATCTGATATCTTCATGTTCAATCTAATCTTTGTTCTCATATATCCTGAAAATTTGCATTTTAACCAGCCTTACTGTAGAATAAAAGACTTTGCCCCAGACAGCACTGGAGTCAAAGAGGTCTGGGTTCCAACCCTGGATCTGGGACTCACTTTGTGACCTCAGGCAAGTCACTTAACCTCTTTGAGCTTCATCTGTAAAAGGGGACAATAATACCTACTGAATAGTGGCACTGAGAGGATTAAGCATAATTCATGATACCACTCACAGTAGTGATGATGACACAGGTTTCTGAAGGCTCCCACCAAGGAAAGGCCTGCTTTGGTAAGGGATAAGATGGGCATGTACCTGAAACAGGAGGGATAGCTGGGTACCTCAACCGAATTCTTCTCACTTCCTTTGCTCAACTTTCATCTCTCTCTTCATATCTTTCTGCCCTTACATCCATTCAACAAAAACTGATTTGTGTCTGACGCTGCAGTTTAAGTTGGAGTACAGCAGTAAACAAAGCATGCCTTGGAAACTGGTGTCCATTCTCACTCACACCTACTCTGCTTCCAGACCTCCATCTCCAGCCTGGATTTCTCCTACCTTGTTCTCTTGCCAAAAGGTCCTCAATCTCCTGGCTGTTTCAGTGCCCTCCAGCACTCAGAATTAGTGGCAGACGGTATGGGTGAGGGCAGAGAGATATCAGGTGGAGTAGAAATCGATGGGACAGGAGTATGTGGATAAGATCTAGAGGACATCAGCTTGTACATGGCAAGAAGGGCACAGCCACCACGGGGTGAGACCCAGCCCCCCATCTGTACAACTGTGTGTGTGCATTACTGCTTCCCAAGTGCGCCTAACTACCCTGTAGCCCAGTGGTATTTGTGTTGTAGGAAATGCTTGCCCCACGTTTTTCATGGAACACTCACAAATGCCTTTATTAAAGATCACTGATTCAGAAAACAAGACTACGGGATCTGACTCCTAAACCTGCAGTGCAGTCACTGTGTGGTCTTGGGCAAATCTTGGGCCCCAGTTTGATATATCAACTTTAAATTATACTGTTATGGTTTTAACATATGACAGCCAATTCTTTGAAATTCCGCTAAGAAATGGAGCTTAATTCTCCCCTTGAAGGGACTGGGCTGGATTTAGCGAATAGAGTATGAAAAGGGAAACATAGTTTACAATGGAGAAACCTGAAAAACATCATCTTAACAAGTAACCGAGGTCACCGTCACCACTAATAAGTCATGCTGATATCACACACTCCCTGACAGGATGTGACAAGAAGGTATATCACTTTTTTGTGATTCTTCCCCCAAATCCCCAATCTCAGTCTATTCCTAAGAAAACATCAGACAAATCCAGAAACATTCTACAAAACACCTGACCACTGTTACTCAAAAGTGTCAAATCCATGAAAGACAAGGAAAGACTATAGAAAGCTGACTGCAGGAGACTAAGGAGACGTTACAAGTATATGCAATGTAGGATCCCTGGAACTGAAAAAGGTCAGTAATGGAGAAACTGAGGAAATCTGAAACAAGTCTGTAGTTCAGTTAATAGTATTGTACCAATGCTAATTTCATAGTTTTGACAATTGCACAGCAGTTATATAAGATGGTAATGCTAATGTTAGAGAAAAGCTAGTTGGGCAGAACCATGGTTGCCCTTGAGGAGATAGAAGGCAGAGAATGGATCTTGGTGAGACACATGGCCAATTAGGCCTGAATCAAATAGACCCAGATAGGCCCACCCATAACATCTCAAATGAGGGATCAATGGTCCTAAGGAAGAATCCCCTCTGAGGAAGTACAGGTATCATTCTTATAAAACCATGATATCAAAGGTAAGAAATCTTGAATGGTTTATTTTGAAAACTCCAAAAGACAGAATGTAAAATTCTGTCTTTTTTTTTGTGAATAAACAATGTTTTTAAAATAAAACTGTTTCTGTGGTCTCTCAATTTGTGAAAAAGGAGAAACATAACTATGACATCCAACAAGAACTGTGTACTTTATGGGGAAAGTACTGAGAAAGAGCTTCTAAATCTAAGATCAATATAAAAACACAGACTGGCCTTGCTATGATAGCATATAAGAAAATAAATTATGGACAA
Organism: Zalophus californianus; assembly: GCF_009762305.2. Taxonomy (NCBI): domain Eukaryota; kingdom Metazoa; phylum Chordata; class Mammalia; order Carnivora; family Otariidae; genus Zalophus; species Zalophus californianus. Next base: position 91,180,205 of record NC_045600.1, read on the forward strand.
GGAAAAAGATATATATATCAACAAGCTTTTTTTTTAATTAAAAAAGATAACGTTAACCAAAAATTGTAGAATTATGAAAAATAGTTTCACTAAACATGCAATGCCTCTCATGTCTTTTCCACGTAATTTTATCCTTACTTATATAGCAGATGATGTTAATGACAGTTTGAAGAATATTTCCCATTTGCTTTTTACTTTAGATATTGGCTTTTTATCTCAGTTACTACCTTTCAAATGATCCCTTGGAGTACCAGTTAACAAGCCTGACCTGGTGAATAAGCTGTTACCACTAAAGAGATGTCCCACAGCCATCCTCCCCATCAGAAGGAGAATCCAGAGAACTGGAAATGTGCCCTCATGGCAAGGACTAGATCACCTAATTCTCTAGACTAGAAATATAACAGTATACACAGAGTCTGCTCAGTGATCAAAAGGCAACAAAACAAAACAGGTTGGAGTGTCCAGTATAATGGCAAGAACTATAAGAAATGATGGAACAATAGCTTCTTACAAGGTAATATACACTTTGTCCCAGTAATAGACTATCATAATGAACATCTTAGCTCTGCAAGATGCTTCCAAGTCACTCCATCAGTTCCCTCTCTGCCACAGAATTGAACCTAGGGGAACTAGACATGGAGGGTTTGCAAAGCAACAGCATGCTTTATTTAGTTGTAAGAGAGACAAACTTTTTTTTTAATCTTTTTTTTTTAACAATTATTTATTAGAGAGAGAGAGAGAGTACAAGCAGGTGGAATAGCAGGCAGAGGGAGAGGGAGAAGCAGGGTCCCTGCAGAGTAAGGAGCCCGATGCGGGACTCAATCCCAGGACCCTGAGATCGTGACCTGAGCCGAAGGCAGTCGCTTAACCAACTGAGCCCCCCAGGCACCCCAAAAGGAACTTTCTGAGTGGAGAAATCTAGTTCTGTTTTTGGATGCTACCTGTCTGATTCTGAATTATGAACTCCCAAGATGTCAAGTGTTAGATGGCTCTGGCATAGATTTAATAATACTCACTTAGATGGACCAAGGAATGGAAGAAATGTCCTTTAAAAGCAATATGTTTACATTTGGTTCACTTACCATAATGTTTATTTTTGAGTCACAAAGAGAAAGTCTGGGATTTAATGAGATTCTTTGTTGGAAATGAGCAGCTAATATTTGTAAAAAAGATTGTTTATAGGATAGAAAAAAGACTGACCAAAGGCAATTTAAACCCTAAAAATCAAGTCCTTGACTGATATCTGCTCCTTGGAAAAAAAAAGAAAACAAAAGAAAAAACAGGTCGCACTGCCTACTGTATCTATCCAGAGGTACAAATTTTAATGAATAGGAAAGCTTTTGTGAACTCTAACGCAATATTAAATGGTTTTGTCTACCGTTTGCATTGAAAAGGAAATAGAAACACTCAAGAAGCCCAGTGAGGTCAATGGAGCATCAAAAAATCATCCCTATCACAAAAGCTTCTCTAAATTTAAGGTTCAGATATGCCAAAATACAATGAACCTCTTGAATAATTTCACAGATATGTATTACCAAATAAATTTTAAATCTCACTTTAAAGCCTGGAAGTTATTAAGTGATAGAAATCATGGGAAAGTTTCTCTCTGCTATTGTTGGAAAAAAACCCAAAAAGAAGCAGTAGTATAATCATTTCTCTTTACTACACTCAACCCCAAGAAGTAATTAATTGTGAGGTTTCTACTAACACAGAGGTTATAGACATTGAATGCAAATCTCCCACATCTGGTCATTTACATTAAAGCTTTCTGTTTTCATCTCAAAATGTGTAGTTAAAAAGAAACCTCCAAGATTCCTTTAGGGTTATTATTATATTTTTTTTTTGCCCCAACAAGTAGACAAAATCAGTCAACAATGAAAATGAATTTTAAAAGTTGTAAAGCCATCTTCAGCATGAGGATTACCTGCACACTGACCACAATGACCAAAGACGTAGCCATGGTAACTGCAAAAGACTGGTAGTCAGCTATGTGCTGCCCATCTTCTCCAGCCACATTGTAAAAGGCTCCATAGGGGATGAAGAAAAGGGCCAGTGAGGTGTAGATGCCATGTGCTATGCAGATGAAAAATTTACGCTTGTTAAACAGTAGGTTCAGCTGTCCAGGTTCGTAGAGCTGGGGATAGTCCATGCTGTTCTGGTCACTCACATCCTGTCAACAAAGTTACGTTAGTGGAGGAGGCTTGAGGAGAAGTTGGAAAGGCCCTGAATTCCCCATCTCGGGAAATAGCAAGTATATGTCTCAGCATACCCTATAAACACTATTCATTAGCTTGTTTTCATTCCCATGATAACCGAGATAATCAAATGATCCCAATTTTATTGAAGAGGAGCTTGAGTCTCCAAGAGAGACTCATGAGAGATCATATAGTTCTTAGAACCAGAATTTGCACCCAGATCCTTGGCTTCAGAATGAAGTTTCTTTCCTCTACTCTCCTGAGGCTGCACTCGTGCTCCCGGAATTCTAGTACATCACATGCAGCCAATGGGGCCCAGGGATTAATTGCTAAGGCTGTGAGGGTAGCGGTCAGGAGATGGCAGCAGAGAGCTCCAGAGTAGGACTTGGCCGATCTGAGTTCCTAACCGTGAGAGGAGAGTAGGAGAAGGGGAACAGGGAAAGGAGGAAATTGCAAGCAGGGTTCCAGTGGGAAGGAAGCTAAGCCTGAAGAGCTGAGTGTTCTACCCAGTGAGAATTCTGATACCAGCTGTCCGAGACAAAAAATTTAAACAGAATGAGAAGGTATGTTTGGCCCCAACAGGGTCCTGGGAGAAACTAAAACAGTGCTTCTCAAACTTAATGTGCACACAAATCACTTGGAGAGCAAATGATGATTCCAAAGGTTGGGGGTTAGGGCCTGAAACTCAGCATTTCCAACCAGATCCAAAGTAATGCTGATGACCACACTGTGAGCACCAAAGCCAAATGCCCAAACCAAAAATGAGGCAAGTCCTGACCAGTGAGAACATCAGAGGACCAGGAATAGAGAAGCAGCCAAAAAAGGAGCAACACAGGCATGAGCTCTGGGGACAGACCAAGTTCCACTCCCTGCTTGTGGGATGGCCTTGGTCTTGTTGAATACAGTCCCATGAAGTACACTGACATGGTCTCTTTAGGAAGTCCCACTTTGAAATGCTGCTGGTGCTTCCTTCTCTAGTCAGTGGCTGGTGAAACTGCATGCACAGGCTTTGAAACCAGACAACCCTGAGTTCAAACCCCAGTTCCACTGCTTAGTAGGTGTATGGTCTTAAACTTGTTACGTAACCTGTCTGAACCTCAGTTTCCTTATCTCCAGACAGGCAGGCAACAGCCTCTCCATTACATGACCACAGTCAATGATTAAGTTCATGTATTCAGCAAGTAACAAATAACAGATGCTTCTATAAATAATAATACATAAAATAATGATGATAGTAAATAATAATAATAGTAATAGCAGAGCAATCTCTGAGTCAGGTGGCTTGGTATTAGGCTGAGTTCTGTCACACACTGGCTGTCTGGCTTTAGGGCAATGATTTGAGCCTTGGTTTCCTCCTTATAAAATGAGTGGATCGTAGACAGTCATGGAGGCCTTGCAGCATCACATTCCATGATCCTGTGATCAGTTTAGGGGCCAAAGTTGACAAAGTGGAAAAGGACAGGGGCAGACACTCAACTTGATGGCAATAAGGGGCCTTATTATATTTTTTTTCGAATTGCACAACAACTATCTTTTCCCAGAAACTGCTTTATTATTTTATTCCACATTCTGGGCAGCTACAAAGCACCAAGAAAAGAAACACTTATAAACATGGGTACTTGGAAATGAATGTGCTTAATCCTTTACATCTAAGGTCTTCAGGAGTTCATTACTTTTTTATAGAATTCCACAAAATATGTCGTTCACAAACTGCCCTTTTTACACACAAGAAGTGAGACAACTAACTAACAAAGGCACAGAATGGGAGAGTGGAATGAGCTCATAATGTGAAGATTTATATTTTGCAATAGACAGCTAACTTTGGGCCAGAAAAATGAGGCCCAGCAAACACATCTAACAACAGCCTGGAGAAAATCTGGTCTCTTCAAATATACCTCCAAAAAAAATTTTTTTTAATAATACATTCTAATCGTGCCATGGAGACTCCTCTAGCTAGCCTTCCACTTCCTCTTAAGCAGCCAGACTTCTTCCCCCTTCCAGGAAGTACCTTCCAAGGCAATAAGCGTGCCAAGGATCCACCATTTTTGTAACTGATTCCCTCCCTTCTCTCTTCCCAAGCATGTTGAGCTAGACAAAAGACTGCCCCTTCTCTCCATGGCCGTCGGGCTTCATGTCTTCCTCTCCCATTGGCAGGGTACTCTACTGGCCTTTAGTTCCTGTTCTGGGCTGCGTTGGCCAAAGAAATCTCACCACAAATGCTGGCCCTCTGCCTTCCAACAACAAGTTCCATCATTTTCTGTCTATCACTGCATGGTTCTCTGTATTCAGGGGCTAATGCAGCATTTCCCAGTGGTGTGACAAGGCACTAGTTCTGAGGCATATTAATAGGTGCTATATGAAAAATAAATAAATAGAAGTATAGTCATATAAGCGTGGGAAATGCTGGACTAAAATGAAATTAGAGACCATTTCATGTAGGACATCTCAGAGGCTTTAGGGAAATAATGTGGGATGTAAATCTCAAAGAGGAGGGTAGCTAAACCTTGATCAGAGAACTGTTTGGTTGGGGGAGGATCTGGAAGGGTTTTAGACCCATGCAATACCTATTAAAACAAGTGAACTTCTAGGACTCTTTCCATGACTTGTGTTTTCTACTTAGAAGCTAAAAGCAACTAAAAAGCATCAACAGAGCAAAATAAGTTATAAAGACAGAGAAAAATACATACCTGGTCAAAAATGCCCATGGCTAAAACAGGCAGTGATGTGTAGACAATGTTAAAAAGGGTAATAAACCACTGGTCATAAACAGTCTGAAAAGAAATAATATATCAGTGAGAAACACCATCCACAGAGGAATATTCCTTTTTAGGTTTTTGGGTTTAATAGCTCAATTTCCTGAGATAGATGAGAGTTTGATATTAGAGACAGACATGAGTTCTCCCCCAGGCTCTGTCTCTTATCAGCCCTGCTGCCTCAGTGGAATACTAGATCCCTCTAAACTTCAACTTCTTCATCTCTAAAATAAAGCCATGTTCTCCTTGCACAGTTGCAGTGGGATGAAAGGAGACCACATTTGCAGAACACCCAACACAACACTAGACACACAGAAGGCCCGAAACCCCATAGTGGGCTATTTCATTCTTCAGGTTTTCAGTGGCAAATGAACCTGTCAGCCCAACCCTGTGTTCAAATGGAGAGTTTTAAAAACAAAAAACAAAAAAAACAAAGGGAGAGTTTTTTTCTTGGGAATGGCTTAAAGCAAATGGAGCTAGCAGCTCAGTATACTGGGTATAAACAATTTAGACAATTAAAATATCCCCTAACACTTATATACAGTACTTCCTTGCAGGAGCCTCACTAAAAGTCAATGAGACATGTGAAACAGTTGTTATATCTCCAGCCTGTTGATAAGTACATAGAGATGTAGAAAGAAAATATAATAAATATTATAGAGCTTATCACATGCAAAGGCAAAAACTAAAACCTAAGTCTCCAGCTCATAACCAATGTCTGTTCTACCACTCTATCATCCATTCATCCATCCATTCATTCAATATTTGTCAAAAATCCATGATGTGCTAAGTACTAGGTTTTAGGCAATGGTAATTCAACATGCTATAATCAGATACAAATTCTTCATAAAATTTGCATGCTGATGGTGGCAAAAAACAGGCAATAAATAAGAATATATATATATATATATATATGATATGAGTAAGTGAATAGATAATAAATACTAGGGAGAAAAGATAGGAAATGTGAGAGGGCTGTAATTTTAATAAGGTTGACTGGAGAAAATCTCACTAAGAAGTGATATTTGGAAAAGATCTAAAGGAAATAAGGGATCAAATTATCAAATTATGCAGGTTTCTGGGACAGAAGCATTCCATACTGCAAGTAGAGCCCATGAGAAAACCCTGAGGAAAGATAGCATCTGTTCAGAGAACAGCAAGGCAGCCCAACTGGCTAGAGAAGAATGGCCTATAGGAAGAATAATGGATGTCAAAGGAATAAGGAGTTAGATCCTATATAGGTAACCATGGCTTATTCCCTAAGTGAGATGAGAAGACACTAGAGAATTCTGAGCAAAGGAACAACCTGATCTGATTTATATTTTAGCAGAATCACTCTGGATTCTTGTGCTGAGAACAGACTGAAGAGGGGCCGTGGTGGAAGCTGAGAAACCAATTAGGAGGCTAACACAGTGGCCAGATGGAAGAGGGAGGTGGCTGGGTCAGGTGACCAGTGGGCAGATGTGCTGAATTCTGAATATATTCTGAAGTACATGTTCTTCTTAGGGAAGTTCTGAAAGCAATGAGGAATCTTAAATGCAAATGTTGCAAACAGAGAAGCTAAAGGTAGATTCTATATAGTTATATAAATAAGGCAATCCATTAAATTATGTCCTGTGCATGTAGGTTATATCAAAGAGAAAATATTTTGGTGTCTTTATTGCTAAATCTGGATTTGGATTACCCTGTGTTCACGTCATTGTTTATTCTTGAAATGGGTGTATATTTGTTCAAGGAAAGGCGAAATGAAGGCCAGTTTTCTAAGACCAAATCTCAACCTGGACTGTTCTGTTGAAGTTCCACAGGTGGCTTTATTCAACACTGAATAAACCAGGCACTGTGAAATATACTGATTATTGTATTCTGAGCAAGGTTAGCCCTATGGGAAGAAGTAAGGAAGTAAGGACATTCCTGCTGTCAATCAATCATCTTGGGGGGGGAGCTCAAACTTAGGGCAGGAAAAAAATGAGAACGGAAAAGGGAAAAGGAGAAGTGGGGTAGATGAGAGAGGGAAAGAAGTTGTTTTACTCTTTTGTGTGTCTCAGAATTGAGGCCTGGTATCTGTGTAGGAAAGATCTGTTCAGCATCATTCTCTTTGAGGGTAGGTCAAAGCTAAGCAGAGAAGTTGAATTCTACCACCAATAGATAGCCGAGCTCGGATTTAGACAAGGCAGCATCATTAGGGACTATACTACCAAGAGGAGTAGGCTTATGACTCAAAATAACCACTTCTAATAACCAGTTTTGAAGTTCTCTAATTGATAATAATTCCCTTTTATAATTCTTTGAGTCCTATTAAACTGTATTCTTTGAGTTCATTTGAACGCTGCTGTAAGGGTTTGAAAAGGCATCCTACATCCTGTGATATGCTAGGTATTCAACAACTAGCTCTTAAAAAAAAAAAGTCCCTATATGTAGCATTTGCCAATTTCTCATTTGTAAATATTTCTCCCAGGGCTGTTTATGCAGTGATATCACTAAATGTGGAGTTGAGATGTACCATAGTACACCATTATATAGTATTTCCACCATATATATACATATACATATATATATATATATATATATCTCCAATAGACAATAAATAACCGCAAGTGCATAAATAGTAAAACATGGTAAAATAATTAGGAAGTGATGTGTTTTGAGTATTTATAAACTTTGTTTCTAATGTAATTTAAATTGTAAGTTGATATAATTCAATTTTTAATAGTGGTTGTGTTTAAACACTAGCTCACAATATTTCTCAAAATTAAACAATCAGCTCTTATGAATCAATGTGGGCCAGCTCTAGCATACCACAGCTTATGTCCATGCTTGTGGCAAAGTAATACAAAACAGCCACAGCCACCTGAAGGATCACAGACTTAATGTGGCAAGAGAGAACCTGCAGAAGGGCACAGTAGTATCCCAGAGTGTCAGGCAACCATGAAAAGAGACTGGAAGAGCCTGTCAGCATTCCTTGGGAACCCCTAGGGTACTTTAGCAGAGGTATCTGAAACAAGCCTGGATTTATGGTATTCATATAGGATAGGGGCATGTGCCATACAATTGATTCATACCAACTGTCCACTGAAGATAATGAAAAAGGTTGAGGAAAAACAAAGCACAGCACAGCACATCTTCATCAAAGCATCAATGAACTAACAATACAGCAGAAAATTGCCTGTTAAGATCAGGGAGAGAATTAGAACTTAAGAACTACTTCAAGGCCTAGGATAATGTTATCTTTCTCCACAGACTGTTTACTTCCTTCTACCAGCTGCTGAGGATGGGTTGAAGGCCTGACGTTTCGGAGGCCAGCCAGCTCTCCTGCCATAGTGCAGTCTGTGACCCTATTGCCAGGAGGCTTCCCTTGGCTCTCAGCCCAGAGTGGAACGTTCCATCAGGATCTCTACCCTTGATGGGCACTGAAACTTGTCCCTCTAGTCCTAGGAAACAACCAAAAGCAGATGATCACAGCCTTCTCCGTTGCCTCCTATAGAATATCAATAGTCCCAGGGCCTGTGGCTCAGAGCAGTACAAACTTCCAGGCTCCCGGCCCAGAGCAGGAATGGTAACAGGGTCCCAGATGCCAACTCTTTTCTACCCTAAGAGTACACCAAAACTGCAGCTTGGACTCTCTTTTCTTTGGACAAGCAAGGGTTCCACATCTTGATATACGTTCAGAATATCTGCACTTGTGCACCAGGAGACATAAGAAAATGCTCATAGCAGCTCTGGTTGTAATAGTCCCAAACCAGAAGCAACCCAAACATCCATCAGGAGTGGAATGGAGAAAGACACTGTAGTATACTGATATAATAGAATACTATAGAATAATGAAAAGCAAGGAACTAAAAAACCATGAGTGAATTAAAAAAAAAAAAAAGTATGAGGCACTTCTCCAAAGAAGACATACAAATGGCTAACAGACACATGAAAAAATGTTCATCATCATTAGCCATCAGGGAAATTCAAATCAAAACCACATTGAGATACCACCTTACACCAGTTAGAATGGCAAAAATGGACAGGGAAAGAAACAACAAATGTTGGAGAGGTTGTGGAGAAAGGGGAACCCTCTTACACTGTTGGTGGGAATGCAAGTTGGTACAGCCACTTTGGAAAACAGTGTGGAGGTGCCTCAGAAAATTAAAAAGAGAGCTACCCTATGACCCAGCAATTGCACTCCTGGGTGTTTACCCCAAAGACACAGATGTAGTGAAGAGAAGGGCCACATGCACCCCAATGTTCATAGCAGCCATGTCCACAATAGCCAAACTGTGGAAAGAGCTGAGATGTCCTTCAACAGACGAATGGATAAAGAAGATGTGGTCCATATATACAATGGAATATGACTCGGCCATCAGAAAGGATGAATACCCAACTTTTACATCAACATGGATGGGACTGGAGGAGATTATGCTCAGTGAAATAAGTCAAGCAGAGAAAGTCCATTATCATAAAGTTTCACTTATTTCTGGAACATGAGGAATAGCATGGAGGACATTAGGAGAAGGAAGGGAACAATGAAGGGGGGGGAGATCGGAGGGCGAGATGAACCGTGAGAGACTATGGACTCCGAGAAACAAACTGAGGGTTTTGGAGGGGAGGGGGGAGCGGGGTGGGGGGATGGGTTAGCCTGGTGATGGGTATTAAGGAGGGCACGTACTGCGTGGAGCACTGCGTGTTATACGAAAACAATGAATCGTGGATCACTACATCAAAAACTAATGATGTATTGTATGGTGACTAACATAATGTAAGAAAATAAAATTTAAAAAAATGTATAATGTTGAGCTAAAGAAGCCAAAGAAGTAGGATTCCATATTAATAAAATTTTAAAATGTGTCACTCTGCTCTGTGTTGTTTAGGGATTCATGCTCATATGGAAAAGATATAAAACAAAGCCACAAAGTGATTATAAAATGTCTAGAGGTAGGTAACCATTACCTCTAGACGGCTGGAAAAAGAGCATGACTGAGAAAAGGCAAGAAGAGCTTTGGGGGTTTGGCAATGTTCTGTTTCTCGCAGTAGATTATGGCTACATAGGTACTCATTTTACAACAATTTGTTAAACTGACACTTATGTATTATGTACTCTGTAGATTAGTTACATACAATAAAAAAGGGAAATATGTGGCCTTCTTAGTCATTGCCTGGTGAGACTTAGGACAGTGGGAGGATTTTTAAAATCCTGACACTCATATTACACCCCAGGCCAATTAAGTCGGTATCTTTTGGGGTTGGGATGATCCAGGCACTGGTAGTTTAAAAAATTTTTCCGGGTAATTCCACTGTGAAGCCAAGATTGACAATTTCACTTGCCCCTATCCAAAAAAAAAAAAAAAAGCTGACACAAATCTTCAACAATTTGATGATGGCATCTGACTTTCGGGGATTCCTCCAATACATCAATTCATGTCACAATTACAGTTTGAAAAATTTTCTAATGGAGAAGCAGTAAGACTGAAGTCTTGTAGCCCCAAGCAGAACCTAATGCTATCAAATCACTTCTTCCTCCACCATTCAGCTGCCACTCACTGAGAAGAGATGATTTCAGGTATTAGGAAGGAAGAAAGAATCTGGGAAATTATGGCATGAGGAGCTGATGGTCTGGCACAAAGTGCCATCATCACTGCAAACATGTTAGCATTAAAACCTACAGTTATTTGGCAGCAGCATTTGCAAGTTGGTACTCCGATTTGAAACCTCATTTCACAACTGGAACAAGAGAGGACAGGAAGGGAAAAGTCAGTAAAAATAAAGTTTAAATGAGTTTTTGCAATTTCTTGGAAGTGTTGTTACTGCCACTCGGAATCATAATAACAAAAAGAAAACTAGCTGATCCTTACTGAGCACCTGCTATGTGCCAGGCACTATTTTAAGGGCTTAACATATACTGACTCCTTAAATCTTCACAACAACCCTATGGGGTTGGTACTATTAGCAGCCCTCAATGTAAATATGGGGAAACTGAGGCCCATACAACCTGTTAGGAGATTGCCCAATGTCATGCCTGTAACACAAAGATTTTTGAAGCATGGCCTAGGGAACTTTCAGGGGATCCTCATGTCAAGACTATTTTCACAATGATAGTAAGCAGTTACCTATATTCCCTTTTTACTCTCATTCTCCCATGAGTGTCTAGGACCCGTGATGTCATAACCAACTGGATACAGAAGCAGATATGAGAACCCGGCTGCCTCCTACTGTGCCAAATAGTAAGAGATTAAGTATTAAAAAATACCACCCTTGGGGGGTGCCTGGGTGGCTCAGGCGGTTAAGTATCTGTAGCTCAGGCCATGATCTCTGGGTCCTGAGATAGAGTCCTGCATCGGGCTCTCTGCTCACCAGGGAGTCTGCTTCTCTCTCTCTCTCTCTCTCTCTCTTCCCCTCTACCCCTCCCCACTGCTCATTCTCTCTCTCAAATAAATAAAATCTTTTTTTAAAAAAATGCCACTCTTCTCACTAACTTAGTTTTTGTTTTGGAAAATACAATTTTTTTCTCATTAAAATATGCCATTTGGGTAAACATGTCATGGGTTCATTATTTTTTAATGAATCAATAAGGAAATGTTTAAATGTTTTCTCCACTTTAATTTCTAATATGGTAAATATTGATAGATAGGATCCTAAGCTCACAAAGGTTTGAGAAGCGCTGGCTGAGCAAGTGTCAGGACCAAGTTCCAGCCTTGGTACCCTGACCTCAGCATTCACAACACTGACCACTACATGAAACCGCCTCTCTCAATCAGTGGTATCATTTGCAAGTTTCCTTAAAGGCTGTTTTCTTATATAGTTGAGAGTATACAAGAAATACAATTTGCATGCTGGATATTTCATTTAAAACAATACCACCGACATTGACCCACGCCCAAAGTCTCCGATGGACATGGGATGAAATCCACACTCCACCACAGCCTATAGTGTTTCTGGATCCCACACCTGCCCACCTCTTTGGCTTCACTCAGTGCCCTCCCTCCCTCCCTCCCTCTGCTTCACTGATTATCTTTCTCTAGGACCAGGCTCATTCCTACCTCAGGAGATTTGCACTTGCTATGCCCTTTACCTAGAATACTTTAATCTCAGAGTATTCATATGAAAGTTTCCTCTGAACACTCAGCTCACAGCTCCAATGTTACCTTCTCAAGGACACTTTTTTACGTTACCCCATTCTTTCTTAATAACAATTCTGAAATTATCTTGCTGATTTACTTCTTTATTATCTGCCTTTATCCCACTAGGATACAGTCTCCATGAAACAGACTTACTCACATCTGTAACTACAGTGCCTAGAGCAGTGTCAGCCAACAGTAGGTGCTCTATAAATATTTGTTGAATTATTTTACACAACTCTTTGTAAATGTTACATACTTAACTTGCTACTAGATGTTGCCTTGAGGATGTGCCACAGCTCCTCAAACTCAGTATGTCCAGACCTGAACTCCTTCTCACACCCCTTTAACCAGGCCCTCTTCCTATGTTCCCTATATCAGTTTCTGACTCTGCTATACTCATCCCAGAACCCAAGCCAGAAAGCTAATATTTCTCCCTCTCTCCAACACCCCACATCAAATTAATCCCCAAATTCCACTGCAATAACCATGCCAGATAGTTTCTATTTCTGCCCAGGCCTTCTTTACCTCTGTGACTTTCCTCTTGATGTCCTCCCTGCCGGGATGCCAATCTTCTTACTCCTTACCTGCTTCACTGTGATTGATCCTTGAAGGGTCAGCCCAGGGACAGAGCTTCCAGGAAGCCTTTCTGAGCCCTGCCCACTCCTACCCTCTAGGCTTGGGTTCTACGCCACTCCTTGGTGGTCCCATAACATTCACACCTCACTGCTTCATAATTATCAACTTGCAATTATTTATGTGCTTGTTTTTAGCCCCATCCCACTAGGCTGCAAGCTCCTTGGGAGCAGATTATAGGATTTATTCATCTGTTGGGACCCAAGAACCTACCTCAGTGCCTGGCACATGGCAAGCATTCAACACAAGGATGCTGGGGTCCTAAGTAAGCATAAGGGCACTGGAGTCGGAAGAAAGAACTGTGTAAGATACTCAGTCTCTCTGAGTCTTAGGTTCTTAGGTTATAAAGTGAGGATTTGAGGGAGGCCTTTAGTGTTCAATGAAATGAATAAATGCCCGTACAGCAGCATCTGACAAACAGTGCTCAGTTAGTGAACACCTTTATTATGTATGGAAGGCAGGGAAGGAAGGAGAGAGGGTGGAAGAGGCAGGGGGAAAAAGGAGGGAAGGCGGGAGGAAGGAGCATGCAAGGATCCAAGCTTCAAGTGGTACACTTAACGGATAGAGAAAAAGATGTATTTCTCTACTAATAGTTTTTATGAAAATGCAATTCTTTATTGCTACAACTATTTATTTTTATAATAAGCTACTATATTAATGAAATAAGCAGAAAATTAGAGAACAAGATTTAAGGAAAACTGAATATCTTGATATAGTTAAGCATTTTCATCGTGAAAATTTAATTATATCAATCACTCTTCTAGTTTTGCCTCAGGTTCTACGAAAATGTGTTAACCTGAGTTATTCACCTTAAGAATAAAAAAACACTGGGGCACCTGGGTGGCTCAGTTCGTTAAGCGTCTGCCTTCGGCTCAGGTCATGATCTCAGGGTCCTGGGATCGAGCCCCGCATCAGGCTCCCTGCTCAGTGGGGAGCCTGCTTCTCCCTCTCCCGCTCCCCTGCTTGTGCTCTGTCAAATAAATAAATAAAATCTTTTAAAAAAATAAAATTAAAAAAAGAATAAAAAAACACATTTCTGGGTTATGTGCATTGGTTTGACATAGTTTAGAGGCTTTAGGGGCTTCCACAAACAAAGTCACAAGCAGTATTTCTTCTACAACAGACTTCTTCCTCTCCTTGTAAGAGGTCTCCAACTACTCAAATAGTTATTTTACTTCTCCTTAAGGCCCTTATATAACCTCAGAAAGTTTTTAAGGCCCCCTCTGGTGACTAGGCCCAGCTGGAAGGGGCACACTAGCCCAGATGATGACCCACGAGGAACCTATCCCAGCTTCTCCCCTTCTTGTCATGCTCAAGCCCTCTACCACCTACCTCCACCACCTCCATCTCAAACACACATGCACCCACATGTAGATTGACCAGATGCCCCAAAGAGATTGGAGGGGCAGAGGAAGGAGGGAAAATGATTTTTCTGGAGCCTCTGGTTTAGGAAGCATTCTGGCCTGAGACTAGACCAGTCAAATGGTGGCAGCACTCTGACTTTGGGTGACTCAAATAGTTTATATAAACAAAAGACATCCAAAAAAGTATTTGTCCTAAGCCCCTTGTACTCCTAGGGGTAGCCATTACCACCCCCCACACTTCCAAATTTTCTTTTCCCATCACCAATATTCTGAATAAAAGAGAAAAGTCATGCTCCTGCGAGATACCACACATCTGTTTGGAACTGTGTAAGTAGCCCTTCACAGATCAGAAAAAAAGGAAGAGAAGATTTCCCCATTTTTCCAACTTCACTGTTTTACTATTTAAGGAAAGCTCCTCCTCGCTCACTTCTTTGTGGGAGCAATTTATCAACTTTATCAACCCTTTTAGATAGAGTAAAAATACTCCAGCTACAAATTACAATCTAACAGCTTGAGGAACACAAAATCTATGATTTATAGAATACCATGTTTAAATAAACCCTAAGACTCAAACAGTTACAAAGGGCTTTCCACTCAGACCACTGGCTTAGCTCCTTATTCAAATGACAGGATGGACTACCTCTTTGGAGACACGTACCACCCGCCCCCCCCCCCCTTTACTGTGTGTTGTAGCAAAAAACTATACAGTGATATTTTTCTTTTTGGCCTTAAAAAACATTTGTCATTTAAAGAAAACACATTGTGGAATAAATATGAGGTGCTCAGTCGCAGCACATCTGTTCCTGATTTGTGTAATTAACAGAAACCCACTAGCAGGAGCCAGGAGGAATGGCCCCTGCCTGAGCACCCACCCCTCCCTGGGTTTTCCATAGAGCACATCTGGAAGGCAAGGGGGAGAGGAACTGCCATGCCAGGTTGAGAAGGACTCACAGGTAACCACATCCATGAAGTCATCAAACCCTAGAGATTAGTCGCACTCTTTCAGGTCACTTTCCAAATTTTTCATTGTGAGTTTTCTTATATTGCTTGACAGAACTAAAGTTTTTCTGGACTTGACAAGATAATTGTTTCCATATCACAGCAGAATTTAAAAAAAAATACACAGCCCTGTATCTCACTGACAATGATAAATTGTCATCAGATAATATCATCCCACAAGTACATAGTGCCAGTAGTTACATAGTTTAAAACATGAATTTCCTAAATAGGGCTTCAACCAATCGTGGGTTGTTTTTGTTTTTTTTGTTTTTTTGTTTTTTGGTTCTGTCCCCAGTGGGGGACAGTTCATATTTATTAAAAATCCTGAGGTTATAGGGTGCTTTTAAAGTAAGTTGCTCATATAAATAGTGCACACAAGCCCACAGTGGATTCCATGAAAATCATGCAGGCTTTGATAACAGATTGGGATAAGACATGACCTCAAAAAGGGTCCATGGTTCAGTCTAGAGACTTCTCTGACCTTTATCCAAACCCCTCTAGTCCAGAAATCTTGTTGGAAGTCTTACCAGGACAGATTATATTTAAATTCTCTCTTAGTGGCAGTTTGGTAGGAGGGTTTGCTGGCCAAAAAAAAAATGGCTTCAAGCTTCCAGATGATTCCAGGAGATAGTCTGCCCTTTCTAAGGACCTAATCTATGGGAAGCCCCCCACCCCCAAGACATTAGCTCTCTCTCAGTAAGAGTGTATTTTCTCCTCATAGTCCTTTTGCACCAAGCATTGTGGGATGTTTCTCCTTTAGATACCAAATAAAGCAAACACTTGCCTGATTAGGGGTTGGGCGAAAACTTTTTTTTTTTTTTTTTTTTTTTTTTTTAGGAAGATATAGCCATTCTCTCTTCCAAGTCTGTGACAACTGTAGTGGCCACTTATCAAGCAGAGTAGAGGGAGCACTGAAGAGAGAGTTAGAAAACATGGGTTCCAGTCCCAGCCTTGCACACCACTGATGCTCAGATCTTGCAGGAGTCAGGCTCCTCCTCTGTAAGAGGGACTGGACTCAATATCTCTGACATTCCCTGACAGAGCAAAGATTCTAGATTTCGACAAAACAAATACTTTTTGTTCTGTGTCCCAGCTGTTTCTCCAAAGAAAGTCCACCCAGCAAAGCAAGCGAAAGGGGTATGGTCCCTCCCAAGGAGATTCTTTCCCCATGTGTCCCAAAGCAACCACAACAGAGGTTAGTGCCCTGAAATTAACCAGGAGAAGGTCCACAAACCAAGTACAACCCAGCCTGGATTACATCATCATTCATCTGAGATGTCCTAAGGCCATCACCATCTGACAGGCAATGAACGGTTCCACCCTCCAGCCCCTTGGAGCATCACACACCATAGCTGGATTGACTTGCACATCTGCCCTAGCCCACCTACCAAGATGGGGCATTGACGGGAATCTCCTGGAGCTATCATCGAGAATAAGAGTCTGCATAAAATTCACCAGGTCCCCAGAGACAGGCCAACGTAGTAAAGATATAGCACATGTCACTTCATTAAGAAATTTTTTTAAAGATTTTATTTATTTGAGAGAGAGAGAATGAGAGATAGAGAGCACGAGAGGGAAGAGGGTCAGAGGGAGAAGCAGACTCCCTGCTGAGCAGGGAGCCCGACGCGGGACTCGATCCCAGGACTCCAGGATCATGACCGGAGCTGAAGGCAGTCGCTCAACCAACTGAGCCACCCAGGCGCCCCATTAAGAAATTAAACTGATGTTTTTAAAAGTCAACATTGTGTCTAAGAAAGCACAATCTGTTTACATTTTATCAGATATTTTCAGCTGCAGAGTAGATTATTTCAAAGCAATCTGTTGAGAGGTGCAGGAAAGAAGTATCAAAGTGCTATGAATCATGCTGGGATTAGACAGGGTTGGCCCCAAGACACGGCTCATCCATGACAAATTTAATTCAAAAAAACTCTTGGTGGAAAAATCCTTATTTTCTACCAAAGGTGACTACTCAACATCAGTTTCACATCTATGAAAACAAAATTGTTTCCAGACTGTAAGTTCCCTGAAGGCAGGAACTGCATTCCTCTGGTTCATTCTGGTGTCCTTGGAAAGTACTTGGCCCTAAACTGGCCCTCAGTTTATTCTTGTTAAATGAACGAGAATTCAAAGACTCTAGGTTGTGTGTCAGAGGATGTGTGTGTGAGTCTCACTCCTGTCAAGATTGGACAGACAAGTGATTGGGGATCAGGACTGCTAAGGAAGGGTCTCTAAATACATGCTTATTCCTGAATCTGCCAGGCTCTAGAGTTTTTATCACTACTGGCTGCATTTCTCTGTGGAGCATTCAGTTTCACTGAAGCAACTTAGGGGAGGGATGGCAGGGGTAGAAAGACCTCAGATGGCCTACTTTCATTAACAGACTGAAACTAAGTGGTTATTCAGTGGGCTTTAAGAGCTACGAAAGCCTGGTCACCCAACACATGGCTTTGAAGGCCAATGCCAGCTAAATAATTTCAACAGGGGGTGAGGGGAAAAAAAGCATCACTGCAAAAATGTCCCCTATTCAAATATTCTCATTATCTGTAGCCTAGTGTCTCCCAAATATGCTGTTGTCTTTTCAGTTGCCTCATTTATAGCATACTGTCTTTGGAAAAAAAGGGCTAAGAAAAAAAGCCAAAGTTACACTTGTCACTGATCAGGACCTTCTAGTGAAAGACGGAATGGAAAAGAAACAACAATCCCTACCATTTCAAGATCCACATCCATGTTACCCTCACAGCCAGTCCCTGGATTGCTAGCACACCAGGGCACACTCATGTGGGTGGGGCTGGGAAACACCAGAGTCTCCACCGTCAGAGTGGCATAACACCTGTTCTGTAAGACATGTCTTCCTGTACACAATACTGTTAAGTAAGGTCTCCCCGTCGCCAAAGCCATGCAGTTTTTTAAAAGGGTTTCTGAATAATTTGATTTTTATTAAGTTCAGTTAGCCACTGTATAGTACATCGTTAGTTTTTGTTGCAGTGTTCAATGATTCATTAGTTGCGTATGACACCCAGTGCTCGTCACAACACATGCCTTCCTTAATCCCCATTACCTTGTTACTCCATCCCTCCACACCCCCTCCCCTCTGAAACCCTCAGTTTGTTTGCAAGGGTCCACAGTCTCTCGTGGTTTGTCTTCCTCTCTGATTTCTCCCCCTTCAGATTTCCCTCCCTTCCCCTATGGTCCTCTGTGCTATTGCTTATGTTCCACATGAGTGAAACCATATGATAGTTGTCTTTCTCTGCTTGACTTACTTCACTTAGCATAATCCCCTCCAGTTCCATCCATACCGATGCAAATGGTGGGTATTCGTCCTTTCTGATGGCTAAGGAATATTCCACTGTATACATGAACCTTTATCCATTCATCTGTTGAAGGGCATCTCAGCTCCTTCCACAGTTTGGCTATTGTGGACATCGCTGCTATAAACATTGGGGTGCATGTGCCTCTGTGTCTTTGGGGTAAATACCTAGCAGTGCAATTGCTGTGTTGCAGGGTAGCTCTATTTTTAACATCATGAGGAATCTCCATACTGTTTTCCAGAGTGGCTGCACCAGCTTGCATTCCCACCAACCATGTAGGAGGGTTCCTCTTTCTCCACATCCTTGCCAACATTTGTTGTTTCCTGTTTTGTTAATTTTTGCCATTCTAAATGGTGTAAGGTGGTCTCTCACTGTGGTTTTGATTTTTATTTCCCTGATGGCTAGTGATGTTGAGCATTTTTTTCATGTGTCAGCCATTTGTATGTCTTCTTTGGATAAGTGTCTTTTCATGTCTCCTGCCCATTTTTTGACTGGGTTTTTTTTTTTTTTTTTTTGAGTGTTGAGTTTGAGAAGTTCTTTATAGATCTTGGATATCAGCCCTTTATCTGTAATGTCATTTTCAAATATCTTTTCCCATTCCATGGGTTGCCTCTTAGTTTTGTTGACTGTTTCCTTTGCTGTGCAGAAGCTTTTTATAAAAAGTTTCTGCTTTTTATCTTTTATCAAGATAAAAGTTCTTTATCTTGATCTTTAGCTTGTTCATTTTTTATTTTGCTTCACTAGCCTTTGGAGATGTATCTTGAAAGAAGTTGCTGTGGCCAATGTCGAAGAGGTTACTGCCTATGTTCTCCTTTAGGATTTTGATGGATTGAAGTCTTTCATCTATTTTGAGTTTATCGTTGCGTATGGTGTAAGAAAACGGTCCAGTTTCATTCTTCTATATGTAGCTGTCCAATTTTCCCAGCACCACTTATTGAAGAGACTTTTTTCCATTGCATATTTTTTCCTGATTTGTCAAAGATTAGTTGACCATAGAGTTGAGGGTACATTTCTGGAGTCTCTATTCTGTTCCATTGGTCTATGTGTCTGTTTTTGAGCCAATATCATGCTGTCTTGGTGATCACAGCCTTGTAATATAGCTTGAAGTCAGGCAACATGATGCCCCAGCTTTGTTCTTCTTTTTCAACATTCCCTTGGCGATTCAGGGTCTTTTCTGATTCCACACAAATTTTAGGACTGTTTGTTCCAGCTCCTTGAAAAATGCCAATGGTATTTTAATAGGGATGGCACTGAAAGTATAGATTGCTCTGGGCAGCATAGACATTTTAACAATGTTTATTCTTCCAATCCATGAGCATGGAATGTTTTTCCATCTTTTTGTGTCTTCCTCAATTTCTTTCATAAGTGTTCTGTAGTTTCTAGAGTATAGATCCTTTACCTCTTTGGTTAGGTTTATTCCTAGGTATCTTATGGTTTTTGTTGCTATTGTACATGGAATTGATTCCTTAATTTCTCTTTCTACAGTTACATTGTTAGTGAATAGAAAAGGAACTGATTTCTGGGCATTGATTTTGTATCCTGCCACATTGCTGAATTGCTGTATGAGTTCTACTAATTTGGGGGTGGAGTCTTTTGGGTTTTCCACATAAAGATATCATGTCATCTGTGAAGAAAGAGTTTGACTTCTTCTTTGCCAATTTGGATGCCTTTTCTTTTTGTTGTCTGATTGCTGATGCTAGGACTTCTAGCACTATGTTGAACAATAGTGATGAGAGTGGTCATCCCTGTCATGTTCCTGACCTTAAGGGAAAAGGTCTCAGCTTTTCCCCATTGATAATGATATTTGCTGTGGGCTTTTCATAGATGATTTTTATGATATTGAGGAATGTTCTCTCTATCCCTATACTCTGAAGAGTTTTAATCAGGAACGGATGTTGTATTTTGTCAAATGCTTTTTCTGCATCAGTTGAGAGGATCATATGGTTCTGAATGAGCTGGTTTTAAATGGAATTGTAGAAATTAAAATGAGATTTCAAATTCAGCTAACCTTTAGGTCATTTGGAAAGAGTTCAGGTAGGAGGGGAGGGTTTTCTTCCTGCTCCTCTGCAGTCTCACACCCTTACACAAGTCAGCCCCTAAATCCCTGCAGGGTAGGGAGAGTTCACACCTTCAGACTTCCACTCAATTTTGAAAATATCCATAGGCTCCCTCGAGATTTATTGAGCCCCTGAAGTCATCCCAGATCCTCACACATTTCTCCTTTTCCCATGTTCTCATGTTAACCTCCATTACAGTCTTCCATTGGACCTATTTATCCGTTTCTTCACTTCCTAAATGAGAAAATAAGTTCCAAGTGGGTAGGACACTTGACCTACTTGACCTATTCATTTCTGTTTTCTCTTCCCAAGTTGGTAAACAAGTATTCCTATTAGCAATTTAACAATGTTGTGTGACTCACAGATATGGGCAAGGAATGGATTAATCAACTTAAAATATCAACAACTTAAATGTTCATACAATCAGAAGAGTGAAATGATTTATAATAAATCCATATTTCAGAATATCATTAAGAAAAATAACATTTTTTAAAGAATGTAAAACCAGAGGTGTTTCTCAAAATGTAGTAAGTTTTTTTTGAAACAAGAAAGATACAAAGAGTATGGTCTCCAATATATAAAAGGTGATACATATTCATACATAATTATTTTTATAATCAGGAAAAAACTGAGGGTATTGGAGAAGACTACAGAAGTTTAAATGTAAACTCCCCACTTTAGCATACGAAAAAAGGCTATTTTGTCCCCTGGACTAGAGTTAATTTAAAAAACAGAAATTTTTGAAAGGGAGAAACATATAAATAGCTTATTCCTATGGGGATAGTATTTTTAGCATCATTTTGTCCTTCCTACATCTTCCTGCTTCCAAAACACTGGAAGCAGGGTGATGTCAGATTTTGCAACTGTTGCTGTAGACAGAATTTCCCAAAGTGGATTCTGTATGGCATCTGTTCTAAGGACATTATGCATGTTGCTTGGAAAAGTGGGGTTCCATGCCAAATGAGTTTGGGTAATAATACCAAATCTCATTGACTCTAACACACTATTTATTCTGACATCATTATTGTTGCCAAGATTAGATCACATGGGGAATCTAACATTCTCATAAAACTAAGGCAGCAAAGGGCTGAATCTTTAGTGTAAAAGTAAAGGAAGAACAAATCTTCATGCTCAGAGGGACCACCTATGTGAACCATGGCACTAGCTCAAAGGAAGAGACAAAAAATTTCTCCTGAAAATTTGAACCATAAATGGTATTCACCAGAGTTTGCAATTCAAAGTCAAAAAAAATCCTGGAACAGAGAAAGAGGTCTCAGTTAGGGAGTATCCCCAGAAAACTGGCAGAAGCCACAGAAATGCTCTCTGAAAAAAAAAAAAAAGTGACTTCAGGAGTGATGTCATCAAGATGGCAATGCAGGTCATCTGCAGCTTCAGTCTGCTTCACAAGAGTACCAACAAGCAACTACCTACAGACTGGACACCACTGTGAAAATCCCAGAACCAGGACCTGAAGCTAAAGCACAGAGACTGAGAAGGACCACACTAGAAGGGCAAGAGGAGTAGCTCCACTCTGACCATATCCCCCGCCTCAAGGCCAGGATAGTGGCTCACCAAGGTGGCCCCTTGGGCCTGCGGTTTCTCCAGTGAGAAAACGAGAACCCAACCAAGGTAGACATCCAGCTCTTCCAGCACTGCAGGATACTTCCCAGGAGCCCTACTCAGGTCTTATCTCATGGGGATCACTGGGGGAATCTGCAGGGCTCAACCATTGAGGATCAGATGGAGATGGAGATAGGAGGAGAGGCATACAGCAACCAGTACTCAGATCTTAATGGACCTCACTCCAACTTGCAGCAGCACTGGAGCAGAGATCCTTACTGGGGGTTCTGCCAATCTGCAGAGCCAAGTCAGTGGTTATGTCTGGTTGGGGAGCTTGGTTGGCAGTTCTGCCTGATTTGGGTACCCAGCCAAAGAGCTGTATTTACCATGGAGCCCATTCTATGATCCTACCTAGGCAGGGAAGAAAATTCACAGCTCCATCCAACTGCTGAGTACAGCCTCCAACCCCACCCAACCAGAGACCCCAGGTAGCCACAGAGCCCATCCTACAGTCCTGTTATGCTGGAACCCAAACCAGCAGCCCTGCCTTACAGTTAAAGTATAGCCTCTGGCCCTACAAAACCAGGGGCCCCAAACAGGGCCCCTGGGCAGCCTCAAAGCCCAGTCTATGGTACCACCCATCCAGGAAACCCAGCCTACAGCCCCAACCTGCAGCAGAGTTCAGCCTACAGAACTGCCAATTGTGAAACATGGCCTGCAGCCCAATCCTGCCAGGGAGCCCAGCCAGCAACCCCACCCAATCATGGAATATAGTCTGCAGTCCTACTTGATGAGGGAGCCCAGACAGTGACCCAGCCCAACTTTAGGGGCATATGTTATAGTCCTGCCTGATCACAGTGTATAGGCTGAGGCCCCACCCAATCCCAAAGCCCTGACTATGACCCTGCATGAACACAAAGTCTAGCCAGTAGCACCATCTGGTCAGGGAGCACAGCCTGAGACCTTATTCAACCATGAGCAATTGCAGATCCTTGTCCATAGCCCTGCCCAATCACAGAACCCACCCAGGTTCAGTCCCTCTGACCTCAGAGCACAAGCAATGGCTTTGCCTAACTAGAGACCCTGTTGGAAGCCCTGCCTGCCCACAGATGTTGCCACCCGACCCACCCAGTACTCCAATGGAGCTGAGCTGTCTTTCTCTGCGGAAGCAAACCTGTTAAGCCTGGAAGTAGACACCACTTACTCAAATGTGCAGATACCAACTCAAAGAATCAAGGGTCATGAAGAATCAGATAAAATAACACTACCAAAGGAAATGAATAAAGCAGCAATAATTGAATATAAAGAAATGGAGATCTATGGTCTAACAAAAAAATTCAGAGTAATCCTCTTAAAGAAGGTCAATGAACTATAAGAACACACAATTAAATGAAATTAGGAAAACAATGTATGAACAAAATGAGAATTTCAACAAAGAAATAGAAATCATCAAAACAAACAGAAATCCTGGCCTGAAGAATACAGAGTCACCTAAAGAATTTAATAGAGGGCATCAATAACAGACTCAACCAAGCAGGAGAATGAATTAGTGAACCAGAACATGGATCATTTCAAATTTTCCAGTCAAATTCATAGAAAGAGAAAGTAGAATAGTGCTTTCCAGTGGCTGGAGGAAGGGAAAAATGGGGAGTTGTTTTTCAATGGGTACAGAGTGTCAGTTTTACAAGATGAAAAAGTTCTGGAGATCCATTGCACAACAATGTGACTGTACTTAACACCACTGAATTGTACACTTAAAAATGGTTAGGACATTAAACCTTATGTTATGTGTCTTTAACCATAATTAAATTTTTTAAGAAGTATTTTAAGAATAGCTGCTATAGACCATAATTATAAAACCTACTTCATATGGTTATTGTAAATATTGAGCTAATACCTGCAAAACATTTAGACAATGCCTGGCACATAGTAAGTGCTACATAAGTGTTAGCTATAATTGCAGTTTGTTTTATCCCTACTTGTTGGTGTCAACAATATAATGGTTTCACCTAGAAGATGACACCATAACATTGATGCCATTTCATGGGCATTGTCACTGACTTACTGCCTTTTCTCTCCAACAGGAGATGACAAATTACTACTTGCCACTTTTCCTGACAAGCTTATCTACTTCTTTGACAAGTCTGGAAATAGAACCTTAAATTCTCCACAGAATGGATAGCTCATAAAATTGTGAGATCACACTTCATTAAGAATGCATCCCTTAATAAAGAAGATGTGGTATACACACACACACACACACACACACACACACACACACACACACACACACACACACACAATGGAATATTATGCAGCCATCAAAAGGAACGAGATCTTGCCATTTGCAATGACGTGGATGGAACTGGAGGGTGATATGCTGAGCGAAATAAGTCAATCAGAGAAAGACATGCATCATATTACCTCACTGATATGAGGAATTCTTAATCTCAGGAAACAAACTGAGGGTTGCTGGAGTTGGGGGTGCTGGGAGGGATGCGATGGCTGGGTGATAGACATTGGGGAGGGTATGTGCTATGGCGAGCACTGTGAATTGTGCAAGACTGTTGAGTCACAGATCTGTACCTCTGAAACAAATAATGCAATATATGTTAAGAAAAAAAAAGAAGAAGATAGCAGGAGGGGAAGAATGAAGGGGGGGTAATCGGGGGGGGGATATGAACCATGAGAGACGATGGACTCTGAGAAACAAACTGAGGGTTCTAGAGGGGAGGGGAGTGGGAGGATGGGTTAGCCTGGTGATGGGTATTAAAGAGGGCACGTTCTGCATGGAGCACTGGGTGTTACGCACAAACAATGAATCATGGAACACTACACCAAAACAAATTATGTAATATACGGTGATTAACATAACAATAAAAAATAAAAATGATGTAATGTATGGTGATTAACATAACAATAAAAAATTTAAAAAAAAGAATGCATCCCTTAGACATCCTTTACCATGCCAAGCCCCAGCAGGCACCATAGTCTGACACATAACATGGGCTTAATAAATATTCATCCAGTGAATGAAAATCTTAAATAGTGGGACCAAGAAGGGATCCTGTTCAGTAAGTATAAGCCTGGATCCCAATTTTATCAAATCATCATAAAAATTAGGGCAAAAAGGATAACAGTCCTGGACTCCTCCTCAATAGCTCAATTGGTTTTATGTGGTGATTGCTCTTCTGCCTAAAGAGGATTTGCCCTGCCCTATTTAAATCAACCAAGACTCAGGTAAAACAAAATAAGACTGGAAACCTGACCACTGTTAGTCCTGAATGGCCCTCTGTGTTCTTTCCTGTGCTGGTGAGTTGGGCTGGAAATCCACTCTATTTTTCCTATAATGAAGCAATATATGAACAATTAAGAAGTACATCATTTGTGGTCCAATTAACTACCATATTAAAACAATATAACACATACAAAAAACATCACTCTGCATTCTGAAATCAATGCCATAATCACACTGAGATTTAACGGCACAAGCCCCTTTCCCACAGTGCTGGTCAGGCTGTACACATTTACACAGACCAGATGTAGAGCCTGCAGAGACAGCCCCGGGTGTAGGTTCAGTAAACGACAACCTGCAGAAGTGACTGTAGACATACATGAATGACTCTCCTTGCTACATCTGCCTCAAGCACAAGAAAGGGTTCTAGGAACAGCCAACAACATGAAATGACCAGATGCTTCTATATGCCAGATGTCATTCAAGATTATGGACGATGATTCAGGTATGCTTCCTTTCCTCAAGGAGCTTATGGTTAAGCTAGATAAAATAGACCAGGCAAATTGGAAAAAGCAATCCTCTACCCTGAAACAGACACCCCTTTTCCTCTTGACCCTGTATTAGTGCACGTATTAGCCTCAGGGGTGATGGCTTTGGTAGGATGCGTAAAGAGATTCTAAGCCCTCTGGAAAAATTCTATTTTGGGGAATAAGCTGTTTGCTTAACTGCCCCCTCTGCCTCAGGAAAGATGAACAGAGTCTAGCATGGACTAAACAAAAAGCAGACTGGAGTTCATTCTGGACTCTGGGTTCAAGGAAACATTGGATTTTCTTCTATATTGGCCAACCCTGTGGTTCTCAAAGTATGGTCCCCCACTTGCAACATCAGCATCTCCAAGTGAACTTGTTAGAAATGCAAATTCTTGGGCTCTATCTCAGACTTACTGAATCAGAAACTCAGGTGGGCCCAAGGATCTGGGCTTTAAAAGCCCTCCAGGTGACTCCCATTCACATTAAAGCTTGGGAGCCACTCGTCCATCCCAACTCACCAGCACAGGAAACACAGAGGGCCAGTCAGGACTGACAGTAGTCTACTAAAGATGGTGCAACAAACTAGAGATTTCAGTGTAATAAGTAAGGGGAAGGAGGGAGGAAGGAAGGGAGGAACGAAGCTAAGTTGAACCAAACATTTAAAAAACCTAATCATAGACTGGTGGCATGTCTTACAACTAGATTTAAGCATCAGGTACTCATGTCTTTGGAATAATCATTGTTCTCCCATGCTGTTCTCTCTTAAAAGGTAAATACTGGTGAGAGGATTGGAAAGCTAGTTGCTTAACATCTGACTCTGACCAGTTTTATCGGATCTTGAAAGCAGAGCAGAAAATCACCTAAATATAGAGGTTAGAAGTCACTGAATATTAGTCTACAACTTCACAGTTCAACAAAGAAAACTTAGGCAGTAAACCTGCTATCCAAGCTCTATGTGTCTGTAAATACAAATCATTGACCACTCTTCCATGTCCTAAGAGATCTAAATGAGAGTATAGGCATCCCTTCATAATTTTCAAAAGCTCCAAACCTTTGCACTATGAAAACTGCGGCTCTTGGAAGGACTACTTAGTGAATAGCCTTGCTTCATTTTTATGTGGAGGAAAAGTCTCCAGCCTAGGAAGGCACAGGCCACATTCTCACATTTGTTTATATTGGACAAGGTGAGATTATGAGCAGGCAAGTCCCACCTCAGCCTTCTCTGAGGTAGTGCTAAGAATACTTCTTTCTGAGAAACTAAAATCAAGACTTTTGCTTTACTTCAATGTCTGGAGATCACAAAATATGGGAACAAAAATATCAACATAGTCTGCTTTTAGTTCTGGGGCATGTTATCCTTAAAAGAGAACATTAGGAATGGATATAGGCATGCCTCATATTAAGAAATCTCAACATCAGCTGGGAAGATGGTGGAGTACGATGAGCCTGGGCTTACCTCTTGCCACGTGGCCACCGAGAGAGCACCCACGTCGGCACAAATAGCCCAGAAAGCGGCCCGAAAACTGGCAGAACAGATTCTCTGCAGCCCAGCATAGACAAGAGGCCACAGCGAAGCAGATCCACCCCCTCCGATCGCTCTTGGCAAGGTCCCATCAAAGGAGTGCCACAAGCCTGGCAGTGTGCATGCAGCCCAGACGAGGGTCAGCACCACTCCAGAGTGAGTCCTGCTCCAGGGGGGAGGGCAAGATAACCACACACACCATTCTGTGACCCCAGCAGTGGGCTGGGGGCAGGCAGCTGGTCTGACTGCAGGCCCCACCCAACAAAAGCTCCTCAGGCGACAACACAGGGAAAGTGCCCTGCAGTTTGGTACTAATTCATCTCTGCCAAACGCCTGGTCTGACTCAACTCAAGCCCAAGGCAACCCCAGACTGGACCAATAACACCACAGCACCAGACTCTGCCCACAACAGGCAGGGAGCCATCACACGCCGGACTGAAGGCAAACACATCCCAGCCACAATGGTAGGACACCCCTGTAGCAACACACATAAGAGACACCCCCTGAAGCACCAGGTTCTGGGCAACAGGAGACACTGTGTTGCAGGACCTCTTCTTCATAAAGCCACTACTTTCAAGTGCGGGAGACATAGCTGACTTTCCTAACACAGAGAAACAGACACAGCAATAGACAGAATGAGGAGACAGAGGAATATGTCCCAAATGAAAGAGTGGAACAAAATCAGAGCAGGAGACCTAAGCAAAATGGAGATAAGTAATATGTCTGATAGAGAATTTAAAGTAATGCTCATAAAGATACTCACTAGAATTGAGAAAGGAGTGCAGGACCTCCATGAGATCCTCCACCAAGAGATAGGAGGCATAAAAAAGAACCAGTTAGAGCAGCTATTGGACTCACTAAATGGAAATAAAAATAGACCTGGAATAAAAAAGAACCAGTTAGAGCAGCTATTGGACTCACTAAATGGAAATAAAAATAGACCTGGAATAAACAGTAAACAAGAGGAAGTAGAAGAACAGATCAGCCACCCGGAGTACAGAGTAATGGAAAGTAATCAAGTTGAGCAGATGAGAGGGGAAAAAAATATGCAAAATGAGAATAGACCCAGGGAACTCAGCAACACTGTTAAGCATAACAGTCTCATGATAGGGATCCCAGAAGGAGAAGAATGAGGAAAGGGGCAGAAGATTTGTCTGAAGAAATAATAGCTGAAAACTTCCTGAATTTGGGGAAGGAGAAAGAAATCCAGATCCAGGAGGCACAGAGAGCCCCCAACAAAACCAACCCAAAGAGGTCTGCACCAAGACACAAAGTAAATAAGACGGCCCAAAGTAGTGATAAAGAGAGAATTTTAAAAGCAGCAAGAGAAAAGAAAGC
Organism: Zalophus californianus; assembly: GCF_009762305.2. NCBI lineage: Eukaryota > Metazoa > Chordata > Mammalia > Carnivora > Otariidae > Zalophus > Zalophus californianus. Next base: position 91,208,799 of record NC_045600.1, read on the forward strand.
AGTGACATACAAGGCAAATCCCATAAGGCTATTAGTGGGTTTTACAGCAGAAACTCTGCAGGCCAGAAGAGAGTGGCATGATCAATTCCAACTGCTAAAAGGAAAATATCTACAGCCAAAACTACTCTATCCAGCAAGGCTTTCGTTTAGAATAGAAGGAGAGATCAAGTTTCCCAGAAAAACAGAAGTTAAAAGCAAAACCAGCCACATCCCTGTCACACATGATGCCATCGGCCTGTGGGTCCCAAATTCATAGTCCAGCCACCCTCCTGCCCGAGTCAGCTTGCACGGCCTGCCACCTGCTCAATGCCAAGTCAACATGCCTTCACCTCAGATTGCAGAGGGCTCAACTGATACTCTTCCCCTCAAATTCCAGCCCCTGTGCCCAAGTTTGTGCACAAAAGTGGGTATAATTATAACAGCAAAATGAAGCAACCCAAACAGGGACACTATCTCTGTGGAATATAGAATGGATAAAAGGAGTGTGCTAGGCTGAGATCATCTCCAACAAGCACATCAAAGAACAATACACACAGTATTATTCTGGTTAGTGTAAAAAAAAAAAAAAAAAAACCTGGGAAGAACAGAACAAGGAGATCAGAGAGGGAGACAAACCATAAGAGACTCCCAAGCATAGGAAAGAAACTGAGGGCTGCTGGAAGGCGGTGGGGGGACGTGCTGGGGGATCAGCACAAAGGAGGGCACGTGATGGAATGAGCACTGGGTGTTGTATGCAACTGATGAATCACTGAACTCTACCTCTGAAACTAATACGCTATATGTTAATTAACGGAATTTAAATAAAAAAAAGGAAACCCATAAAAAAAAGAAACCTCAACCTCTCAGATAAAGGGAAAAACACACAAAATCTATATTCATTACAAAAATGATTCACTAATCTCCCTTGGCACATTTAAAATAACACAAAATGTTACAATGTAATCCATACTCCATTGTTATGGAATAAAATGACTGAAAAAAATAGCTTTATGCATATCATTGAAACCAATGATTAAATCCAAGAGGAAGGAAGAACAGTTGAAGAAATCTCTGAGAGTTATGGTTACAATGTCATTTTCTCTTTCTCTCTCTCTCTCTCTTTTTTTTTTTTTTACTCATAAGTATATTCAGATGCTACTGGCCTGATGTTTCACAGTTGATACCCAGGGTCAAAACTTTCCTGGTATCCAAGATATGGGGTGAAATAACTATCTCTTAAAATGGATATGAGTAGATAGAAAAATAGAATCCTAACTTAGGAATTGCTAACTTTTCTTCCTTGTTACCAACATTATCTATTGTATCACCATTATCTATTTTATCAATTTTTATCTGTTGAAATGCTGTCAAAACAGCTTTGATGTCAGGGTATCGATTATTTCTCCCTAATTTAAAACATATTTACTCTCAGTCCGTATGCAGTCAGTGTGTTGGGTGAGTGACCATCTTCCCTGAGCTACATCAACATTTCTTGTTAGTGTTTCTTAGGCTTCTATTCTAATGAAAGCTCCACACCAAGCTTATCTGTCATCATACCAAAATATTTCAATAAAAATTTAAAAACACACAGGATGGAGATTCATTGGTTACCTATATATAAATAAAAATAAATAAAATTCCAGCTATATGTATGTCCTTTTTGTGTTTCAAGCTCAAGTCAACTATAAGTTACATAACTGTCATACTGTGATCTGTATGAGACATATAAAAATGCTATTTATTAATAAGGAGCTATGAAGAATAGTCATCTGCAATTCAGGGGGATCTAATAAAAGAAAGAAAAGCACTTTTTTACCAACCTGGGCTGAGAAACCACAGAAGAAACCAAACCAGAAATGCACAAGTGTGAATGCAAAATTCTTATAGAAGAAATAGCATAAGAATTTGCACATTCGGAAATAGGACCACCTTCCATGAACAAGGAGAAGCCTTTGGAGGTATCTAAATTGTGCAAATGAATAGTCACTGGCTAAGACTGCCTGCAGTCCTTCCTGGCCGCTGATGCCAACGCCAATGTGAGCACCTACAAAGGAAGAGAGGAATGCTTTCATTCCGTAAATCACTTTTAAGTCATTATTTATCTACAGAAATCTTATAGCTATAGCATTTATAATTTTTCGCATATATTATCTTATGAAACACCACGAGTTAGGTATTTATCCTAGTTTTCCAAAAGAGAAAACTAGCCTGAGTAATTTATCTATTGTATCACTTTAGTGATACAATAGATTTGCTTAAGTTTTTATGATTTGTAAGTGGCAAAGCTGGGACTAACCCCAAATGTCGGGACTGAGGATCCATTGTTCATTCCTTACACCATAGCTAGCTACAGTATAAGGTGATCAATATCCTTTTCTAGTCTAAAAATACACAGATGATTTAATTAAAGACGAAGGTTTTTCTATGAATGCTAATGATGCCGAATGTATTGATCCAAAAGTATTCATTTTGGAACCAGTGGTAAAATTAAAATTACAATGTAATCTCCATTACATCTTGCCAAATGCTGAACCCGAGGACTCCAGGTCTACAGCAGACCCTATTGAGTGAATATCCTCTTACTTTTGATCATGCTGACATCATTGGCTCCATCACCTATGGCCAAAGTGACAGCATTCCTATAGTTCTTCACCAGCTCTACTACTTGGGCTTTCTGGAGTGGGGTGACTCGGCAGCAAACCACAGTCTTACACATGCAGGCAAGTTCTAGGAGATCATTCTTGACATCACTTTCTAGGGCATGGGCCTATATTATTAAAAAGAAAAAAAAATCCAGATTAGAACAAGACCTAATCAATGAGAGGTATCATTTGGGAGGCAGATTTCTTGTTTCACAACTGATTTCTTTTCTCAACAGTTTAATTCATTTCAACAAGTCATTGTTGACCCAGAGTCACATAAACAACTAACTAAAGAAATGAGCACTAAACTCCTACTAAGTGCCATGGAATTTTAGAATAAAAATAAAAAGACACAGTGCCCTTGTGTGTCCTCCTTGACACATTATCATGCTGCATGGGTGAGATATAATTCAATGCCAGAAAAGTTCCAGAATCCACTAAAATAAAGAAAAGCTAAAGATGGAACCTGTCCACCATCTCACCAAGTTTAGAATGAACTACAAAATGATGGGGACTTCTTTGTTCCATGTGATGTAACTTTTGTTTCCTTTGCATTATTGTTTTGTATATTTAGTGTTTGTTGTTGTGGTTGTTAATGGTGGGGCAAATGAAAAGCAGATGATCTGGAGATTAGCCCTTGAAAACAAAGTGATTGAAATAGAGAGAGGCTTGTGCAAAAGGGGGGCTTGCATGCAACCTACATCTCAGTCAGGGTTCCCAACCAATTCCAGCCTTGTTCCTCTCCAAATACACACAACCTTTATATATGCCAAGAAATGACTGAAAAAGAGAGCATAATCCTTTGCAGTTAACTGTGCAATTTGTTTTCTAGAAAACATCTCACTGTACATTATTTAATAAACGCATTAAAAGGAAACAGGAATCCACCTAAACTTTGAGTCATCAGTGTCTCTGAATGAATCTCTAGCAAGATATCCACAGCCCATCATAATCTGGCCCCTATATTCCTTTTGAGTTCTGTCTTCTACCACCACCTTTAAGTTTACTCTGTACTCTCATCATGCCAAATTGTTTGTTTCCATACTGTGACAGGTTCTTTCTTGATGCTATGCCTTTGTACTTGCTCCTTCAGTACCTGGAAACATCACGTCCTCCAGGAAGTCTTCCCTGACTTTCACACAAGAAACTAAATGTGTCTGCCTCTATACTCTCGAAGCTCTGTGTTCATTCCTCTATTATATAGTACTGTCATAACACTTGAGATTAGCTCTCCCACTAGACAGCAATCCCTAAAACAAGAACCGTGTTCTATTCATATCCTTACCCTCAGGCTCCAACATCTTGACCTGGGCATGTAATAAATGTTAATACTATCAATGAAAGGATGGGTGAATGAGTATAAAACATGACTCTGATGTAGAAAATTCTTACGTCAAGGCCTGTGATTCCTAGGGGAAACAGTGAGTTAGCTTTCTCAAATATAATTGCCCTTTCTGAAAGAGAAAGCATGTAACTGGTTCTCTTTCTTAGAATGGTCCCCTTTTGTCTCTTTTTCTTATCATCAAGTGAAACCTAGACTCAGACTCTGATAAAGAAGGACCCAATTACATTCTACAAAGCATTGAGATTTGAAGCAAACTGGAATCATGATTTGCTTAAAAAACAAAACAAAACAAAACAAAACAAAAAAACTTCTGACCATACCAGCAGAAATGTGGTCAATTTTCCTTAAATGAAAAATGACATTTCATGGTTTCATAAACTTCAGGCTTTGAAGCTGAAAGGGCTCTTGAAGAGCATCAATCTTAGCTCTTTTCTTTCAACAGATTTAGAGACAAAGAAAAAATAGCATACATTATCACCTGAGTACTCTAACTCACCACACACTGGCTTCTTTGAGACTGAGGGAAAGTCAAAGCACAACTCATTAGGAAACTTTCCATATTTTTAGTCCCTGGGCAATTCAGCTTGGAGGCCACCAGCTTTAAGTCCCAGTTGACAGGCTTATAATTTTCAGTTGCTGCTCATTTGTGCAAAGGAGAAGTTCGTGTCATCTGGACAAACTTTTGACTGAGCTTGGCCTGCAGCTGAGCTCTGTAACTTTCCATGGTGTAGAAGGCAACACATCATTACGTCTGGAATCCAGCTGGATAATGCTCTAAGCACTAAGAGCTAACAGACAGCTGATCACAAGGGGGAAAATACAATATACTCATATCCAACCTCTTTTGTCCTCTAAGAAACTGTCTACAAGAAGATACATTTATTTTCCAAACTCCAAAAGTGAAAAATGATCATCAAAGCTGGGGAAAGATGTGAGATTAGCTCTTTGTGCATATAAATGATAATTTCACTGGAGTGCAATCAGAGCTTTTGTTTTTTAAATTAGAAACTCAGAAGAGTGTTTTGATATTTGTTCAAGATTTGGAACCTGAACTACATTAAAAGCACAATGCAAGTTTATTCTATTACGACAAGAACCAGATTTCCTAATCAAAGCAAATTGTTTGGCATTGCTGTAAAATACTGCTATTTAGAAAAACCACCAGAGGTATCTTAATGGCAATAATTTGGTGTGGTAATTATATGAAGATCAGGTTGTGCTCTGCCAAATCACAAACATCAGCAAGAGCAATAATTGCAATACATCCAACAGTTGCATTATTTTAATTAAATAACAGGGAGCTGTGACACTCTCCCTTAGAAAAGCACTTAAACAATACTGCTAAATGGTCTACAGTCATTTAGACAAGATTGATGTTCTGTGAACACAGTATTTCTTTGGATCCTCCCTTTCACTGTGGTGGTTCAAGCAATAATGTATGAAATATATATCAGAAGTTTCCTTTCCCCTTGCAAACAGGAAATCATTGTGTATACCCTGTTTCTAGTGGTGTCATTTGTTTGGAAAACACAAAAGGAGACCTCAGTATGACAGTACAAAAGAGACAATTATTGGGATAAAGAAAAAGAACAAAAGCCTTAAGCAAACTCACCAAACTGTGGCCATTTATGACTAAGGCATAATCTCCTGTTATGGTTTCTTCTACAACTGAGTCCAGCTCCAGCTGCTGTTTTTCAAAAACTACATGGCCGTTGGAAGAACTTCTGTTTTGTCCAAACAAATTTTCCTTTGCTTTTCTTGAAGGCGGCGGGTGGGGGGGGGGGGGAAACAAATCATAACAAGTTTAAAGAGCATACCTATTACGCTAACAAGAGACTGGCCTAGAGGTAAATTCATTTCATCACTATTCAGATAGACTATGGCATAAGATTCGGTTACAGTAAAGCAAGCTGGATGATTCTTAGTGATGGGGAGACCGTAGCAAATTTGCAAATTCCAGGAAGTAGGAAAGTAAACATAATGAAAACAGAATAATTTTGAACGTTTACAATTACCTTAAATCTAAATTATCATTTTGAGCTGGGCTGGAACCAGGTGCCCTTGATACATTTGGCCCATAAGGTTGTCTGAGCTTCAGGGACTCCAGAACCACTGGTCTGGCATGCAATATTGTTAAATATTGAAAAGGGAAAGACTAAAGACAATTGATGAAACCTTCTAGGAATTCCAGGACATCAATATATAAAATAAATTCATTAATTTGCAGAACAATGTCATATGATCTGGCTTAAAACAGCAGTCTCTTAAGAAGCACATTTTCTAAAAATGTGACAAAACTAAATGATGGCATTTACTGAATTGGCATAGTCATTAGAATATAATGGACTGTTTTAAGTGAAAATTGCACTCACATCAGCTCAAACAATAGTATAAATCTTCTGGGGAAAAAAATACAGACACCAAGAGTAGAGGGTCGTTCCAAATGGAAACTGCTTCCAATGCCCCAGATCTACTTAGCAGTAGAAAAATCCTGCTCACACTCATCCATCTCTGCTATTTAAGAGAAAGATTGTATGGTCACGTAACATGCTTAGAAGAGGCATTTTACTCTTCTCTTCAAAATGGAAAGATAATGCCTTTAATGGAAGGGAAATTTCCTCTCTGAAGACCCTCAGATGACAGGCTTTGAAGTAACATAAGGGCAAGTTAACAAGACTCCAGTACTTTCAACCACAACCAGAGGGCTACAAGGCAAATGCTCCCTGAAGATGAGTGCCAAAGCCAGCCACCAGTATGTTAGGCCACAACTTGCATCTATAAAATGAGTGCCTGGAGCAAATGGGGAGTGGGAGGCCAGAAAAATGGGTGTTTTGGCTTACAGCAAAATGAAATTGTTCCCCAAAGGCTCATCTTATATAGAAAACATTTATTAAAATGGTTTTATGATGTAAGAAGGAGAGAATGTTCACTGTACAAAAACAATTATTTTAGCCCTTAGCTTTCTAATTATTTGAAAATGTAACACTATTTATATGAGAAGTCTAAAAACAAAAACAAAAACACAACACACACACACACACAAAAAACACCCTTATCTTCTGGCTCAACATCTCCTTCTGCTGTCCAAGACCAAAAGCACAGCCTGCATTTAAGAACCCAAGGAACCCAGAGATTACATGCCCCTGGCTCTAAGAATGATATCATGCACTTAACAATCAGTCTGCCGAATCAAAGAAAAAGATTTATAAAGTCAGAGTGCTATGTGTGAAATTTAGGGAGTTAAGGTGGAGGAAGGAGTGGAGAACAGACATGAAAAATCATTGTTTAGTGGGAGAATCAGACTTTTACATCAGATAATCATGTCAAGGAGTCCTCCTAACAGTCAGGAAAATTTACTGTCCCATATAATGAAGAAAGCTAGAGAAACAAGCTCCCCAGAAGCGAGCGTTTCTCTGGCAGTGCTGCAGAGCTCATAAATTGGGTCTTAAGAAAGCACCAAAGGGCAAACATCTCCCGAGGTTTCCTTTTTAGTAAAGTTCTCACTCGCTGTATAAATGACTCAATCTCTGTTTTCCCCCCAGAGAATAAAAACATTCCAAAGAAGGGTGAAGTTCATGAGAGTATTGGCTGAAATTCTATTTACTTAGGATTTTTTCCCCTTCAACTGTCTTCCTAACATCTCTAGGCAGAAAAGAGACAGTTTTTCAGGCTCAGCTTAAATTCCTACTGTGTGCCCTCCACATGGGCCAACCGTCCTCACCAGACAGGGCTCACAAATTTTCAGACCTCTGCCCATGTTCTATAGCTATCATTTCTTTCTCTTCCTGGAACTTAGCTCTTAAAATGCTACCTGGTTCTTGAAAAAAAAAAAAAAATTTATTAGGCGGGGAAAAACTACACGTGACTTCCTTTATTGAATAGGAACTATACATTTTTGCAGACATAACACACAATGCTTAACCACAGAACACAAATAACAAATGCTAAAACAAAAGAAGGCCTGTGTTTTCCCAAGCTGTGTAATGATGGGCAGTCTATTAGAATGCTGGCATGCAGAAATGCATTAACGGCTGAGGCGACCATGGCATTCATAGCCCTGTGCCACCGCAAACACAGCAGAGCACAGTTGGGCACATGTTGGCTTACATGCACTCTATAAAGAAAAGAGATGGTATGCTCATAAGGCACTCTGTGTTCAAACATGGCATGGACCTGTAGGGAAATGGACTGAAAGCATGGCATCATGTTTAAAAGAAGACAATCCTGACTTCGATATAAGAGCTTGGAACCTGGAGAGCTGGGCTTAGGCCCAAGGTATTGCCTCTGACATCTCGTTTGCCCACAGTTGGGTGATCTGTCCTCTAGCCACTTGACAAGTCAGTTACAGACCCAGCACAGAACCCAGGTCTTCAAATTCCTAGTTCTCAGTCTACTGCACTAAACTGGTTAACATATAGAGTCAGTCACAGGCTGACAAGGCCAGAGGAGCAGTTATGGGACAGCACCACACTGCCAACAACAGAGAAAGGGAGGAAGTACATGAAATTTTTATTTTAAGCCCCAGTTCCATCCCTTACTACCCATGCAGTCTATAAGACAATCCCTAAACCCGTGTTTTATTAGAAATTAGGGGAATGGGACAGCCCATCAGGCTGTTGACACCAGCTAGGAAAACCTGGGCAGCTGCACCAGTGTGTATTAGAACATTGCCAAGATTTCTTAGTACTCTAAAATGTTCTGGTTTATGATAGAAACCCAACCTACTAAAACATTTTGCCTGGGTGACTAGAAGTTGGAAATGAGGAATGAGATGCATTTTGTTTGGCCTGCACAGTGTTTTTAAAAATCTGTATGAGTTTATGGACATCATGATGTTCACCTTCACCAACGGCTCCACCACTCCCTAATGTCTCATATATAGCTCAGATCACACAACTAATGTTACCTGCCTGGTTCTGGAGCCATTTGCATTTGAGAACTCTGCTTATTCAAACAAGTAACTAACTTTCTACCAAGTAGTGCTCAAAAAAGTGCAACATGTATTTTGCTGATTAAAGAAGAAATATCAATTCCTAGGTATATCACCAGAATATTTCTCAGAAGCAGTACAGTCACATCATGGTTTAATTTAATATCGGACATGAATTTTTTCAACAAAACATGGGACCAATATAACATAAATGAAACATGGAGTTTGCCTGTAAGTCCAAGCAAAATTATATTCCCAGTCTGTCTTCCTTTGGGCAGAAGACATATGTATTGGTGAAATGTAATCAGTGTGATGATCTTCTGAGAAACCCATAGCAGGGTTTAATTGTAGATTTCTGGGCATGCCTTTAATACTAAAACAGTTATGGTGGCAAAATTAACCCAGGACTCAAAGTGGCTAAAACAGGTTTCATTACATTAAATTTGAAGCAAGCCATATGCATGATATGCATAAAAATTATATATCCATGTTTATGAAATAATCTAAGCACATTTATTAGGTTTAAATAGAACCATTTAGATCATTTCCTTCTAATAGCTACTGTCACTTAGATCCTGTTTTTTTGATACACTTTTTTGGGTTGTTTTTACATGAACTCCCACTGAACTCAAAAACATTAACACAAGAAAACACAAGAAGGGTGCAAATTTATGATTTTAATATTTCATTCCCCAAACTCTGGGTTTAGACATAAGTAACCCAGATTAGGATTAGAGAGGGCACCTTTGGCAATCATTTTTCTTGGATGCTCTGTTTCCCCTAATCCTACTATTAAGGAAATGCATACCACAAATGTATTCATTCCTCTTATACAGAATTTTATACCATGCATTGCCACCCTGTCTTAGACTCTGAGAATGGGGTTACCTTCAAGTCTGGGTTAAAATAAACATTATTTGCTAGTCAGTTAAGCAAGATGACCTCAAGGGTCCTGAAATAATTAGTCTAGACAGAAATTCCTTGTTTTTCCCCTCTGAATATTTTTCCTTCTCATTAAAAAAACTTCGGGCTTTTTTTTTTCCAATTATGAAAGTATTACATGAACACTCTTACAATTTCAAATAATGTGAAGAGCCATAAAGAACAAAGCAAACATGATCCATAATTCCAACACTCAGAGAGAACCATTGTGTATGTTCTACAGAGAGCTTGATGGGTAGGTAAAGGACAAAAATGGATATAGATATATAGTGTTATATATACACACATATATACAAATACATACTTTCTTTGAAAAAAATGGATCATACTGTGCATATTTTGTAATCTCATTTTTCACTTAAATATATCATGGACATCTTTCTGTTTTGTTTTTTATTGTTTTATTGTAAAAGTAAGAGAAGACACAAATTTATATTAACCTATATGAAGTTATAAAATATGATAGAAACTGTTTTCATTTTAAGTATAAATTACATCATATAACATCCAGCATTATTCCTTAGAAGTCTTTCTCTCAGAATTCTATTCCTTAGAAGTCAGAATTCTATTGTAATTATGTTTAGACCATCTCTCTACCAAGCACACAACAACAACAAATTGAAAGAACAATTGTCAGGGCACCTGGGTGGCTCAGTGGGTTGACTGTCTGCCTTGGGCTTGGGTCATGATCTCAGGGTCCTGGGATCTGGCCCCACGCTGGGCTCCCTGCTCGGCGGGGAGCCTGCTTCTCCCCTCCCCCTCTACTGCTCCCCCTGTTTGTGCTTGCACTCTCTCTCTCTCTCAAATAAATAAAAAAATATTAAAAGAAAAAAAAAGAACAATTGTCTCTGCGATAGTCTCTACCATAAAAATTCAGCCAGTCAATAAATCTGTCAATCAAATATCAAATAAAATCTGATCGTCTCTAATATACCTAGTTCTGTGCCACTAATGGCAGAAGATATGAAAGCATACAACATAATTCCTATCCTCGAGAAAGTTTTCCAAGCTTGGTATTTACCTTCTTGGAAAATCCAAAGTATTTACTAGGACACATATCTTTAAAATGACAATGTGAGAATGACCAGGAGTGCTTTGGGAATTTTTTTTTTATTTGTCCCAGATATTTATTTTTTTCTTTTTTTTTAATTTAAATTCAATTAATTAACATATAATGTATTATTTGTTTCAGAAGTACAGGTCTGTGATTCACCAGTCTTATATAATACCCAGTGCTTATTAAAACACATACCCTCCCCAATGTCCATCATCCAGTTACCCCATCCCCTCCCCCCTCCCCTCCAGCAACCCTCAGTTTGTTTCCTAAGATTAAGAGTCTCTTATGGTTTTTCTCCTTCTCTGATTTCGTCTTGTTTCATTTTTTTCCCTTTCTTCCCCTATGATCCTCTGCAATGTCAATAAACACATCACTTTTAATAACTGCATAGTATCCCATTGCCAGTGTATGTCATGGTAATTAACAAAATCCCTTGTGGCCGAGTATTTGAGCATTTTCTGATTTTCTATTATAATTGATGCAGCAATCAATATTTCTTTATATACATATTCAGACATTTATCCACTTGTTTAAAGACAATTCCCAGAAGTAGTGATCATTGGATCAAGCATACATATATGTAATTTTGAAATATGTTGTGAGTTTGCCCTCTAGAAAGTTTCTACAAACTTGGATTCCCAACAGCAATTTATAAGAATTCATATTTCTCCACATGTCTTCCACTTAATGACAGTTATGCCATCTATTTAGTCAACCAAAGGTAGCTGGATAAAATCTTGAGATAGTAACAGGAGATCTCACAGAACCAAATACAGAGGGAACAAAAAAGAGTCAAGACCTTGCTTTTTAAGTACCAAAATAGACTCTTGAAACCCATAGCAGCACTGATCTTGAATTTTGCTAATGGGCTTTTTGAGAGGGAAGAAAAAACATTCTCCAAGTTTCATAAGACAAATCCTTAAAGAAATCAAGGGATAAGATGTTGCCATAAGCAACAGAGTAGAAAGCCCATCCAAGCCTAGAGGTAAGGGACTACGAAGAGAAGCTTAGATGCTGGTGAGTCATTAAAGAAAGCTGGGTCCTAACTCACACCCCAGACCAGTAGTGGATGGAGGAATGTGTGGGTAATGAAATCCTCAGATGAGTTTTTGGGAATCTGAGTATGGAATAGTTGCCACTGAAGTATGGTGACAAAGAAGATCTAGAGTAAAGGGATTTCAGGAACAGAGGCGGCCTTGTGAGAGCACATGTCTTCTCAGATACACAGATGAAGAGCAGCCATACTTTTCCTATTTCCCCAGGAGCATGTGGAATGAGCCAAGAGGGACAGCTGGCAACCCAGAGAGATATGAGACCAGACAGGGACACAGAAGTGGGAAGTGCTAGATGTTAGCAGGGTAGATGATGAGATCAGTGACAGATGGGGCAACTGTGAATCCTAGACTTGAACTAAATTTACCCAAAAGTGCCTATTTTAATTGTTCTGCCATCAGGCAGAAAGGGGTTCAAGTTCAGTTTTATAAAATTTAAGGAGTTTTTGTTCGGGCACAGCTGAGTGCATTCTGGGCTGTGAAAGTCAGACAAGCTAGAAATGACGTAGGCTCCTACTTCTCTTCACATCCAATCAAATTCCGAGTCCTATCCATTCTACCTCCAAAAGAGCTGTCAGTTTCATTCCACTCTTTTGGCTCACTGCCTCAGTTCAACCTCATCATCTCTAAACTCCAGTATTCCAACAGTTCCCTGATGCATCTCCCAATACTGTTATTTTTCCCATCAAACATACTCCATCTATCCTGTCACTGGAGTGTTATTTCATAAATGTAGAATTGTGTTTGTTACTCATCTGCTTAGAAGCCATTCACATCCACTCAATGACTTTAGGATTCAGTATAACCACTTTCACTTGTCAATCGATCACCAAACTGTCTCTGAAAAAATGGTCCTCACCTTTAATTCTATCATACACCCTAGCTACAACATGGAACACTGCTTCTAGAATAGAACATGATTTCCTTCATGTTTCTAAGCCTTCGTATATGCTGTTCCATCAACCTGCAATATCCTTATCCAATGTAACCAATCGAGGAAGGGATCCATAAAGGTTGTAATAGAGGTTAGCATGTTGTTTTCAATATCTTAAGAAGGTTAATAAAAATATAGATGGCTATATGATAAGAATGTATAGACTCACCACTTTTTCTTAACTTTCGTGTTATTTTTAGCTACCATTACATCAACTGGGTGCAGAAAGCTGGTATATCATGCTTCTGGCAGCTGATTGCCTATGTCTTTGCACAATACATATTGGGAAATCTAGTTAATTATGACTGATACAATTTTATTATTATTTATATAATTTTAATATAGACTCCACGGAGTCTATTGGGGAAATGTTAATTAAAGTAGTCCCTGTTGTGGGAACAAGGGCTGAAGAAAAGAGATAAAGGGGAAGGAAGGAAGTGGGGAGCGAAGGGGAAGGCAAGAAAGATGCTCATTGAATGGCCACAAATCTTTACATTCTTACGTCTTTTAATCTCCTGAATAAGTCTACAGAATAGATATTTGTATATTTTCCCATTTACAAATGAGGAAACAAATCAAAGAGAGGTTGAATAGAATATTTAAAGTAACTTAGCCTGCCAATGAGTTGGAAGCCAAGATTCCAACTTGGGTCCAGCTAACACGAAGCCCATATCCTTCCTCTTACATCTGCTGCCTCTCCCTGGAATTTATTCTGCTCTCATCACTACTCTGTGTATGACCTCAAGTGAAGCAGTAAGATGCCTCAACAATTACATTTTTTTATATCAATCATTTAAAGGGAGTAAGAATACATCCAACATATGTTTAGAGAGATATGTGGCAAGTGATTTGGTGCACAGACTCTGGGACGACACTAGATTCAAAAACCAGTTGAACCACTAGCCAGTTGTGAAACTTCAGGCAGGTTATTTACCCTATCCATGCCTCAACTTCCTGATCTGTAAAATAAGGATAATGATAATGCTTAACACTGGGTTGCTTTGGGAATGAAATGCAATACATGTATCCTGCTTATAACAGTGCCCCGGGCACTGTTTCAAAGCATTTAGCACTAGGCGCCTTACTGTCTAGATCTGCTCACATCCATCTTCCCTCAGCAAGAGTTAAATCCCCCCCACCAAAAAAAGGTCATTTAAAGAGATTTTCTTAAAATATTTGTTATTAATTACTAAGCAAATTATTAATATTTCCCCCAATTTCCCAATGTATTTGGCAAAGACTTGCAATCTCAATCATATCTTCTAACCAGCATGTACAGCAGTTTTCTACTGGGAGTAAAACAGTGTGGAAGTTGGGAAATTTGATCTACAAGTAGCAATCGGTGGTGCTGACAGTTAAGACTTTCTTTCTTTTCAAGGTTCAGGAACAAAAGCGTAATGATGGAAACACATTAAGGAAGCCCATGGTGTTCCACCGTTGTGTTGAGGGGAAGTTAGCCCCATCTAGAATGTAGCAAGATAGAAGCAGTTTGCCTCTAATGCAATAATCTGTTTGGCCAGACCCAAAATGGATTGAGTTTAAAGATGCTACTGCAAGCATAAGTGAGCAAAAATTGTTATAAGACAGCATTTTTTAAAGTTCTGGGAAAATAATTGTGCAGACTTTCAAAATCTTCTTAAAATGAAATAGAAAAAAGGGATAAAATTGGCAGACTTTAGGAAATGTTATTTCTCAAAATTTAATGTTTGTCCACTTACCTAATTTCAGCAGTTATGTATTTTCTGGCATTTGCAGCAGTTACACAAATTTCATGGCATTCTATTTCTCATAAGGATTATAGAGCTGGGTTTAACAGTAACTGTGTCAAAATACCTACTTTCTTTAATGCTGAAAGACTCTATTCCAACTTTACATACCATCTCCTCCAGCTGCGTTTTTCAAATTTATCTGATCAATTTCATTTAGGTACTTATGAAAATACAAGTCCCCATCCCCCAGCCCCTGGAGATTCTTAATTTGGGGGGCCAAAATGAAGCTAGGGAATTGCTATTCTAAACAAATGCCCTCACTGAATCTGATCACTCATCATATAAGAGCTAGGTACTCACCAACACATAGTTTTAAAGGATAATTTAATGTAAGTGATTTGAAATCCTTTTCTAAAAATACTTGGGGGATGCCTGGGTGGCTCAGTCGGTTAAGCATCTGCCTTCAGCTCAGGTCATATCTCAGGGTCCTGGGATCGAGTCCCATACCGGGCTCCTTGCTCAGCTGGGAGGCTGCTTCTCCCTTGCCTGCTGCTTGCCCTGCTTGTGTTCTCTCTCTCTCCAAAAAATAATAAAATCTTTAAATATATATATATTTTAAAAAATAATAAAAATACTTGGAAAATGTTGGAGGCCTGAAGACAATGTTTCACTACTGATGTCAAACTTATGAATAGGAGTTTAGGAAACATGCAGGAAGAATTCTATTCCAAAATAAGGCCAGGGGCCTTTCTACTTTCTCAACTATCTCTCCCTTTCTCTCTTCCTTTCTTTTTTCCTTCAACACTTACCTGAGTTCTTCTCTGACTTCCACTGCTGTGTTCCCTGCTATAATGAACACATCATTCATGTCATCAGTCAGCATGTTGCAGGCATAGCCAATGTTGATGGCAGTTTCTGATACAAAAAAAAAACCCATCTCAGTTAGAACATTATTTAATAACATAAGTACCTTTTTTCATAAAAGTTTTGAGGCAGTACCCTTTAATGTCAGAGAGAACATGATGAGAGATAAAATCCAAGAAACCCAGAGCTAAATTCAAAGACCCAGGTTCCATGATCAAATTCACCACTTGTTAAATCCATGGAGAAGTAGCAACATCTATGAATTCTCAGCCTTCTCATCTAGTTTTTGAAAAAACTTCTTGATTCCCAAAATTAGTATTTATGAAAATACCCTAAGGCCCTGTGATATAGTGAAATGTGTAAATAAAAAAACTTTTTACCTGAAGTCCCAAATACTGCCTTTGGAGAACTAAAATACTTAATTTAGCTATTATTTAATCTGATGTGGTATACACATTGAAAAAACTCACAAATTGTTCAGTTGAAAGCAAAAAATGTTCTTATAATAGCTTTATAGTCCTCCCAGAGGCAACACTGCCATTTTCCCATTAAGTAAATTAAAGTTTGGAATTTGACTATCACCTCAAAGACCATGCAGGACTGCTGCTACTAGATAAGTGGAGAAGTACATGATTTTGAGCAGTCCTTCCTCCACTTCCATAGAGCTGGACCCTTGGATAGTTAGATAGACCTCCCATCCTCAGTATGGTCATTTGTTTCTCATTCTATTGAGTCATTAGGCTCTTGCCAATTCTGTGGGATAATTAGATTTGCCCTAAGTCAGAAGGCAATTGATAAAATTTTAGCATATCCTTTATATAAGCCACAGAAATGAAAGCTAAATAAGAGTAAACTAGTGTATATTCATAACTAAGTAAATAGTTATGAATGTACCCACTGATCAATGTCAAACTCTAGGAAGTCTCTACTAATACACCACAGAGTTCAACTCTCTACTGTTTATTTTTTGTAATCAGTGATTTGGGTGAACACATGGAGAACTGACTTATCTACAAATCCTCCAATGTTCTAAAAAGTATGTAACATGTGTAGATAGAATCCTGAAAACACATGTGCCAATTTACTAAATATTCTGGTTTACTAATGACCAAGCATAAAATCATTTTTGTTTTAACCATTACTGCTAGCAATAGATCCAAAATGTACTGATCCCTTTTCCTTCTTAGGAAACACAGTACCCTGAACATAATGACTCTTTTTATGCTGACTTGGCATTTTGTCATGTTTGAAAGTGGGTCAGCTCTCATTGTACCACTACATGGGCAGTCCTGGAATTTAGCCTAGTTGCACTGGTATGCCTGTGGTGATTGATAAAATGCCAGAATATTTCCACACCAGTTGATACATAGCCACTTCCCTGTCTCCCCAAAGCTTGCCATCCTGATCCCGTCCCTAATATGCCCAAACCTCCCTACCATCAAGAAAATAAAGGAGTAGTTAGGTCTCCAGTGTTTCCAATGGAGGTCTCCAATGTCCTGCTTCAGTGCTATGCCTCTCTCTGTCCTGATTGGGGGCACTGCTCATGTGAAACAATAAACATTTTTTAATACCATTGTTGCCTACAGGTGAAACTACCATATTTAAGAAGCAATTGAGCTGAAACAACTGACTGAAGAGTATACTATAGAAGATAATTCATTAGTTTTTGTTTTAAATAATAAATTTTTGTAATATATTAGCTTTCCTTTTTATATTTCAACTCTTTCCTATGTGAAGGGCTGTGTAAATATCTAATTATTTAAGCTTTCTGGTTAATTAAAATTTTACCAGAGAAATTATTGCCCCCCCCTTTCAAGACATCATCAGCATCCATTTTCAATTTACCTTGTTTGTCTCCTGTGAGGACCCAGATCTTAATATTAGCTAATGATAAACTTGCAATCGTTTCAATAACACCCTCTTGTAACTTATCTTCTACAGCAGTGGCACCTAGTAGCTTCATTGAAAAATAGAGAATACCTTATGTTAATGCAGGCAAACAATATCCACAGTATCTATGGCTTTAAATCACAGTTTAGAGGTCAAGGAACATGAATTGAAGAAGGAAGTTATGATGCATTGATACAGCAAACATCTTATTACGTGCAGTGATCGGTTGGGAAGGTCCTCAAGAAGAAGTTCCCAAATCAAGCCAACCGATAGTCACACCAGTTAATGGCAGAGATCCTGGAGGTTAGAATTTATGAGGGGTCTGATATGCTCAGGTAACATATTAGCATAAACCATCAGAAGCCATTGGGCTTCTAAGAACTGAAGAACTCCCCAGCCTCTTCCCCACTTACATCAACATGGAAAGGTCCAAAGGAGAGCCCTAATTTCATAGTAAGAATCACAAAAAAGTAACAAATTAATTTGTTAATGGCTAAATTAACAAACCAGCAGATATCATAAACTAAAAAGTGAAGGGTCTTGCATAATATTTAATCCAGAGATGAACATAACATGCTCCTTAGTACCTCACAATAGCTAAGCATCCTGACCACTGGGGCCTCAGGGAAGAGCAGTTTCTAAAATAGATCATAGTCTGGGCAACACAGATATTATCAGAACCTCATGGCCTAGGATGGTTTAGAGCTATAGCTGCTCTTCATGGAAAGTTTCCCTGCTCAAAAAGGTAGATCATAAAGAAAGGAGAGGAAAAAAAAAGACAAACAAAACACACAACATCAAGGACATACCAGAGGCTAACAAAGAATAGAGATGCCACTATCTTCTACTTTGGGGAAACTTCCAATTGTATAAGCTACTGCTAATAGAAATAATCCTTTAGGCTCTGTAGGGCCACACATGGCACACTTGAAGCCGATGTATAAAGCACGACTCAGTGTTTGAAAGGGTAACAGCTGCTATGTGCAAGATGATTTGGCAATGGATTATTCCTATGCTAGATCTCTAAACACATACTATCCCTTCTATAAACAGAAAACATCATGCTTCTAAGCTCATACCATTAAATCCCTTTCAATTTCTTCATATAGTCCAGCTATCCGTTCATCCCTCTCATCCATGAGAGCGCTTGCATCTTCAAGCATCTTATGCCACTCTTTAAAGTACTTGTCATCCAGATCTCTGTATGCAATGGCCAACGTTCGAAGGCCTTCCCCTGCAAATTCCTGTCAGAGCAGACATAGATATAGGAACCATCAAAGAATGGTAACCATGGCAATAACAGCAACAATAATGGGTAAGAAGTTTTTCACTTAAATTCATTTTGTCCCAAGAGTATTACTTGGCCATCCTGACCCCCAACTTTTTAATCCCCTTGGAAATGGGATATAATGTTTGTATTTGGTATTTTATTTCTATGGGGTTAAAACACTCAGGGGAGCTAGCCTTCCCCCTAAAGATAGCTGCAAAGCCTGCCGAAGTGCTCTCGGTGAGAAGTGATCAACCATACCCATGACTTGAGATATCCATTTGAAGCAACATAGATTGGTTCCAAACTGTCCCCTGCATGAAGGAAGCACTCCTGGCAGTAAGAGAGACCCAGCCTGCTTCATGGCACATAGCCCTCGACTTCCAGCGGAGAGGAAAGGATCCTCAGGGGAACCACAGCTCTCAACAAAGACAGGAGCTCTCTCAAAAGACGGCAGCATGACAGCTCATCAGTCTTGTCATGTTCCGCCTAATAATATAGCTGTGTCTAAAATTAACTGAGTCCTACTTCTCTTTATGCTTGAAATCTTCCATAATAAAAAGTCAAAGTCAATTATAGATGAATAAACAAACATTGGTCAGGTAACAGAAGTTGAGGCATATTAAGGTTATAAGAATAACCTCTAGGGGCAAAAGGGAGAGTGAGGCAGAAAAGTTAATACAAATATTTGCTTCTGGGAAGCAAGAAGTAGAGGCTGACTTTTACTTTTCATTCTAGATCATCTGTAAATTTTCTTACTTTTTGCTATATGAAAGTTTTATTTTAATAATTAAAATTCTTAGAAACTTAAAAAACATCATCAAGTCAGGTTATTTTTAAAAATTACTATTTTTGAGAAACTGATTTCTATGGAGTATTTAATAATTGGTCAAATGAATTGAAGAGTCATATTTTTCTTTTAGTGTCTCGGTAAACTGATGATTTCTTAAATGATACCTTTGGTGCTTTATCCTTCTAATAGGAAAAATAAGTAAATAAAAATGGGAGACTGGTAGTTGCTAAGTATCTCACATAGTCACACTAGCTAGAAACATATGTAGACTGCTTTGGGGAAATGTTAAAAACCTCCCACTTTGTCTAGGCCTCCAGTGGTCATTTTATGGGCCTCTACACTGCAAGTGTTATAAAATTTCTTCTCCTTTGGGCATTGCCACTGAGCATATCTTCTCTGTTGTGTTTTGGCTTATAGAACAGACAAAGGTTTGTGATCAGGCACAAGTTAAACCATGACACACCCTAATTCAGTAAATGGAAAGTAAATTCAGTGCATGCTGCAATGATGTGGTTTTGCCCACAGAGACCATGAAAATTATCCAAATTTATCTTGTAGGCAATTGGTAGCACTCTGGACATTGTAATCACATTTTGCAAGACCACCACTGGGTTCCCTACTGATCTGAAAATCTAGTTACTGCCTAGTAATGATCTTTTGTCCCCTTAATTCACAGAAACACTTCTTTGCCTTTAACTTGCAACCACACTGGGCATGACCAGTGCTTTCCTCCCTGTTCTGTACAACAGTGAATCAACTCAAAATGGCATTACAAAAGGGGACAGATGATTTAAGTTATTTAATTAGTGCATGAATCACAAGTTTAATCCTAAATGAGCATTTAAGCAAGGTCATTTCCTACCATTAAACAATTCAAAATCAATTATTAAGTATAAATTGAAAACCTCAGAATTTAAAGTCAAAATGAATAAAGTGAATGAAGCAAAGAGCAAGTCAAATTGACATTACTTGGAAAAAACCTCTTTTGCATAGAAATATAAAAAGACCAAATTAGACTTCCTATACTTTAGTTTGAAAGGAAAACGTATGAAAATCCAAAGCCTTGGGTGTTTGAGCAATGGCAAAAATCAGATACTTATGATTCTAATGTTGTTTTCATTAAAAAAAAAATTAAAAAGACCATGCCAGCCTTCTGGAAGAGATTAAAAGAAAATCAAGAATGCTCTATTGGAAAGACAAAAACAATAGCTATGTTTGTACCCAATATTACTAAACCATCATTCTTTAAAGTCAGGCAGAGGGATTTTTTTGTTTTGTTTTATTTATTTGTTTGTTTTTTAAAGATCCAGGGAATGTTTTGTATTAAATATAGGGCTTGACAAAGGACATGAATCCTCAAATAATTTTTTAAAGGAGAGAAACCAATGAGGATATGAGAGTTTTGACCAGTTGCCCTTAAAGTTCATATTCAGCTAAATGGAACCTCAAATAAATATTAGAGAGACACTTGAATCTTCAGGTTTAAACCAGGTTAATGTTCATATTAATTCATAGACTCTTATTCTTTTGCCAAAATATATGTGCCAAATTTATATGGCATAAATATATATGCTAAAGATTACTCCTGCTCCCTTCAAAAAGCTTTTGTAAAGAAATTATGCATAGTCTCAGAGTATGTGCATTTGGTAGCTTCAACATAAAGAATATAAGTGACTCATCATGATTTATGACCTGAACAGAAGGACCCCTGGAGGAGAAAGTTGGCTACTATTTTCCCCTCAGCATCTAAGCATGACCCTAAGCTATTCCCTGGGTGGCAGCGGGGGTGGGGGGGGGTAATCATAAGAAACTCCACTGGTGTCAGACACATTAGAACCCAAGAGAAAGCAACCGTCCTGCTCCTCTTTCCAGAACCAGTCTCCAAGGGAAGAAGCCTCAAACTGCAGAGGAGTTAGAGCAGGTTTCCCTAGGTGTCCTGAGCCTTTCCCTGGCCAGAGTTCAAGAGCGTACGCTCAGCAGCTATTTCACAGCTGCTGCGTGTTAATCCATCTGTGGTAAGACTGATCAGACTTTCAGCAGGCCAAGGAGAGGGGTCCATGTGCCAGGTTCCAGATATTCACTGGCACAGTTTCCTGTGCTTTCTATTTCAAAAGTCAGATCATTAGGAGAAGGAAGGGAAAAATGAAGGGGGTGGGGAATCGGAGCAGGGAGACGAACGATGAGAGACTATGGACTCCAGGAATCAAACTGAAGGTTTTAGAGGGGAGGGGGGTCAGGGGATGGGTTAGCCTGGTGATTAAGGAGGGCACGGCACGTATTGCATAGAGCACTGGGTGTTATAGGCAAACAATGAATCATGGAACTCTACATCAAAAACTAATGATGTACTGTATGGAGACTAACATAACATAATAAAATTTATTTTTAAAAGTCAGATCATTTTGCTGGTATTTTAAAAATTAGACCTAATCATAGGAAGCAGCCAAAGGGCCATAGTGCTAACCTTCAGACAGAAGCACTTACACTGAGATGGTTTGTCGTCAAAGTCAGAAGGTCTTCATTGGATGGATGAAGTTTTTCAAATAGAATAGTGTCTGCTCCTTTGGAATAAAGCTTTATCTGTCCTTCTGGGTTTCGAACTGAAAAGAAAAATTTTGCATGGGAAATAATCAATGAAATCTGTCAAAACTAGACTTTCCTAGGGCTCCAGCCAGGAAATTTGGAAATGGGCATAATGTTTTAGCCAGTAGTAAAATATTCAGTGCCTTTAATTAGAAGGTCACTATCTAAGTCACTTGGCCTTATTCCTATTCTATTTACTTAGAAATATTCCATCTACTGGAATCCTTTGATTTCCCAAACTCAAAAACAAGTTTATTCAGATGTGTATGACCTTACCATTTTCCTTGCCTACTATTTTGAAGGGTTGATAAATTCAAATTAAGCCTTCTGGATTGAACAGAATTGAAAGAAAGCTTTGCCTGCCTGTCTCCTAGTGCAAAACTCAAGACCTACTGTAGGAATCAACTATCACTGTTATGCCAAATGATCTCCACATGGAATTCCAGCCATTCAAAGCCATGGTTTACACACTAGTTTTCAGTCCTTGCTGATGTTTTTCTTTACCCTCTTTACTCATTGGAAAAGCCCTGTCACTCTTGGTGGTTGATTTTTTCAGTCACAGTCCTGGCCTGCAAGCATACCTCACATGGGGCTTTCAAAATTAGTTTCTACCTTCTTTTAACTGGAATTCTGTATCAGTTAGGGCTATGTTTTTAATCTGCCCCCCTTCCCACGTTTGGGAATGACAGCCCTGACAAGGATCCCCTTCATTTCAGTCTTTAAGCCTTCCCCTGGCTGTCCTACATATTGCTGTCAAATCTTTTTTTAAACTACAGAATCCTTGGCCTACATTTGTAGGCTTGGTTTTACAGCTTGGCACATACTAGGCCCTTAATTATTTGTTTGAATGAATGAATGAATGAATGAACTAATGAATGAACAAACAAATGAATGAATGAATATATGAATGACATGGTAATATATTTCTTTCCAGGAATTATCTACAATTTAAGACAACTTTCTGGGTCACAACGTAATGGTCTGAACACTGACCATTACAAGCTTCATCATAGCAAAGATTGTTACATGCTTTCCACTCAATTGTACCTTTTCTCTAAAGTAGAATGCCTCAACACAAATGAACATAAATACTGACTACTATTAATTTAACAGAATATAAAATTTAGAGCTTGACTTAAAGGAATATAAATACAAAAGTATAATAAATTAATCTCCCTTCTTATCTTTACTCTTATTTAGACTTGATCTATTCTAGTGTCCTCCTAGCTTTGAATATATTTAATGCACCCTGGAAACTTTTTGTATTGAGACTTGTCTAGGGCTTGTCTTCTCTCCTAAAACCCTTGGTCAGCTCTCCTAGTTGCCAGAATTCATGCAGTTCTTGTATTCTGGCTCTAATTGCCCACGTTGGGGAAAAAGAAAAAAGCATATATAATTTATCTAATTGTTCAAGTTGGGGGGAGAAGGAGTATTTAATCCTAGCTTTCTTTTGCTTTTCTTCTACAGCAATCCAATTTAATAATTTCTCCCTTCTATCACCAGAGCTATAAAGGCCAAGTATGTGCATCCTACTTTTACCAGTATGACTTCTCTGTGACTGTTGTTTATAGTCCAGGCTAGGACATCAGTTCTCAAACTTTTTGGTCTCAGAACCCCTATACACTCTTAAAACTTTGTGAGAACTCCAGGGCTTTTGTAAAGTGGGTTATATTTATTAATATTTACCATATTAGAAATTGAAGTTGAAAAAATTTATTATATCAATGGTCTTATGACACTAGTTATATTACTATAATAGTGACTATAATTTTGATAATAAACATATTACATATTAACATAAATAACATTTCTATGAAAATAATTATAATTTCCACAACAGAAAAAAAAATTAGTTTGGAGAGTGGCATTGTTTTACATGATTACAGTTCTCTTTAATGTCTGGCTTAAAAGATGGTCGGATTCTCATATCTGCTTCTGTGGTTCAATCTGTTGTGATATCACACATCATGTGGCTTTTATAAAACTCCACAGTATACTCATGAGAAAAAGAATGAAAAAGACAAATAACATTAGTATTATTATGAAAATATTTTTGTCCTTGTGCATCCTCTGAAAAGCTCCCAAGTTTTCTTAGGGTTCCCTAGACCACACATGGAGAATCACTGGTCTAGGAAATCACAAACCAATTATGATTTGTGCAAATCCCTTACCATCTCTTCATCTCAGTTTCTACATATGAAAAGGAGATATTTAAACACTCTAACTTCTAGGGTCCTTTTCAATCTACATGTTTCTCATTCAGTAAAGATTTTCCACTTCTTCCATGTTTTTTTTCTTAACCCAGCATTAGTTCCTTTAAATTTGAGTTTGGGTAAATCCAATTTCATGGAATCTTGCTTAATTTTACTCACTAAACCTTTCCTTTTGCAGCTCAGCAAGTTTTGTATCTCTTCATTCAAGGCTTCTAGTCATTTCTGCTAGGAAATCTCAAGGCTAATCAAATCTCACTTATTTCAGAAGTTAGCCTTTTTAAAATGAATTAAAAAGAGAGGCGCCTGGGTGGCTCAGTCAGTTAAGCATCCAACTCCTGATTTTGGCTCAGGTTATGATCTCAGAGTCATGGGACTGAGCCCCGTGTTGGGCTCCATGCTCAGTGGGAAGTCTGCTCCAGATTCTCTCTCTCCCTCTGCCCCTCCCCCTGACTCTCTCTCTTGGAAAAAAAAAAAATTAAATTAAAAAGAACAACAGTTTTAAATGGTCAAGATAACATGTGGGCAGAGTCCAGGCAAAAATCATAGATTTTTAGTTATAAATTCTTCTCCCATTGCCAGTCCTTTATATATTGGTGTTCTTCAAAGATTTTCCTAGGATCTAATTCCCCTTCCAATCTCCATGTAGTCACATTCATTTCTATGGCTTCAGGTTCCAATGACAGAATGATTGCTTTTAATGCCCAAATCTATCTCCAGCATTCCCTTCCAATCTGTACATCCAACCACCAATTAGATATCTCCTTTTGGATGTGCTCACACACACCAAACTCAAACTGGACACCTTATCATCCTCCAATAACTAGGTATTTCTCTTATGTCTCCATCTCAATAACCAGCTTCACCATTCACTCAGTCTCCCAAATCAGATATCCAGCCATACTCGAAGCTCCTCCCCCTCCACCACCCACACACCCAACTGCAGCCATGAATTTCTCTTCATCATCTTATCGCTTGCCTATATTATCACATTAACCCAAATGGTTTTATTCATTTCAACCCTGCTTCTCTCCAAACTCTTCTGTAATCCAGCCAGAGTCATCTTCACACTACTGCTTAGAATCCTGCAATAGCCTCCATATGCCCTTAGATCAAGTTTGGACACGCTTAACATGGCATAAACAGGAATCATTAAGACCTGTCCTTTTCCAGCCTATTTCCTACCCTATTTCACCATCTTCTCCTGGGTGCGATCACACAGAACACTTTTCAATTCCACATTCTCCCCCAGCATCAAGTTCCTAGGACATGGTAGGCACTTACTAAATATTTGCTTAATTGAGTTGAATTATAATTATGCAGAATTCATTGAAAGCAGAAGCTATGCCTTTGTGACATAAAAAGAAAAAGGTCAGAAATGGTTTCCAGGTGTATGCTATAGGAGTAAATGCAATAGCAACACTGTGAAGGGTGATGAGTAATTCTATTTTGCCATATTTCAGTTGGATGGCTGTTCATATGTCCACACAGAGAAATGCCTGTTATATGGCAGTGTGATTTGTATTTTGATCCTCTCTAAAAAGTTTAGAGTTGAGCAACTCTTTCTAAAGATCTTACAAGGGTTTTTGAAGGAGCTAGCCTAATTTATTCTTCCTTAATGTTTACTGCCACTTGCCTCTATTAATTAGTATCTTTGAATTTTATCTCCGTATTTGCATTTACATAATGAGAATTGGTCCTTTTAAAACTGTATAACAAGATCTATATATTTATCAATATAGTAGATTCTATACCCTCTGACAAAATTCTTTATAGAAATCTATTTTTATTGAGGTACCTGAATTAAATCAGGGCTCTTGCCCTGGAATGAAAGTAGTACTAGTATCAAAACTATACATTTATGATTCAATCAATGATAGCGCCCCCTTCAAAAAAAGGGGGGGAGGAGAAAGAGGAAACAGAGATGGAGAAGAAAGAGGAGGAGGAAGAGAAGGAAAAGAGGAGGAAGAAGAAAAAGAAGAGGAGAAGGAGGAGGAAGCAGAGAAGGAGGGAGAGAAGGACGAAAAGGAGGAGGAGAGAAGCAACAGCAGCAAATATGTGAGTCCTCACATCAGGGTGTTGTCCCCACAGACCAAGCCATGTGACAGTCATGAGACCAGCATTGTTTTTTTGTGCCTTATTATCAGAGATTTTTCTACCCTAGTGGAGCCCCTCTTTCAAATTCTCCTGACTGAAAACCAAACAGAACCAAAATAAAGCCCACAACCTTCCATGCATTCTGTGGTGGAACATCACCTTTCTTTATATGGGATCCATATAATCCTAACCACAACTGAAGTTTGTGGTTAGGCTGTGATTTCTCCATAGCCCGTAGTGGTGACTGATGCTGTGGGAAAGCCAAAAGTTTCCCTGTGTAGCAATTTTAGGTTTTTGTCAACACCTTCATAGCAAAGAGAAGCCAGTTCTAGGCCAACCCAACATTAGTAACACCTCCCCTGATGCTGTAAATAGAAGATTACTTCTGCTAATACATCATTAGGCCAAAGCCTAGAGCAGCATATGTGCTCTTCAGCAGTACCAATGAGGACTGCCTACAGCCTGCTCAAAAATAAAGAAATAAACAAACAAACAAACAAACATAAACATCCTCAGATGATGTTTGGTTTTTACCTGCTGAGAGCAATCTCCCACAGCTAGTTTCAGGTAGTTAGAGGCCAAAAACCTACCATGTATACACCTGTTTCCTGTAGTAGAAACTGATTTAATATGATGATCAGGATATTCGTAAATTACAGCATATTGGGTTAAATCTTATTTAACAAACATTTATAGAAAATCTACTACGTGCTAAGCTCTGGGCATTTTAAGATGACTAAAACACAGTAGTGCCCTCACGTAGCACATACTCTAACAACTGGGAAGATCTTGAGTATCATGGGGCTGGTAGCACACTGGTGTTATGAACAAGGTGCTCTGAGAAAGAGAAGAATGCAGTTATTTGGAGACTAGAAAAAGAATTGAGGGAGTAGGGGACATTTAAGTTGGACATTTCCAGGTGACTAGAAGTTTTCCAAGAGAAGTAGGCAAGAGGAAAATCCTAGGTAGAGAAAATAGCACACACAAAGGGTAAAAGTACACAATACATGCCTGGAATGGCAAGATCTAATGAGGCTTGGGAAGTTTGGGGAAGTAGAAGAGAAGTAGATTGAGGTCAGATTGTAAATAATCTTGACCATCCTGCTTAAAATGTTACCCTCTAAGTTCTAGGAAGCCACCAAGGATTTTATGTAGGATTTATGGCAAAATCAGGCCAATGTTTTAGAAAGAATACCCTGGCACCAACACAGAGTATTAAGTTTTTGACAATACTGCAATAATATAAGTAGTGGTGAGAGCCTTAACTAAAGCAGTTATACTGGGAAACATCTCTAGGAAACACAAGGAGTAGTATTTGAGGATCTATTAATCCTCTGTGTCTCAGTTTTGTTATCTTTAAAATGGGCATAAAAATAATAGTACCTACCTTATAGGGTTGTTGTGACCGTTAAATCAGTTAATTCATGAGGAGCAACTACAATAGTGCTGGACTTAATAAGCACTTTTATATATTACTTATACTTATTACTGCAGTGTTAAGGCTAAGTTGAAAATGAAAAGTTCATAAAGTCACACAAAAAATCATAACTCTCAGTACATAACCAAGAGTGAAATCATTCTTGAGAAGCAGCAATGTAACAAGTACCATTAAAAGGTCAAACATAAGCTCAGCTGCCAGCCATACCTATGACAGACATCCTTTTTCTGATATTGTTGAAGTCCAAGAAGGCAAGCAGTTGGTAAGTAACCAGTGTTCCCAATTCTTCTACAGTTATTGTCTCTGGGGTTCGAGACTTAAAAATGAACCCAAAATTTCTTGCAGCAGTCACTAAAGCCCCCTCATCAGGTGACTGAACTTGGTAAATCAGCTGCCCTAAAAGGAAAAGAAACTATCATGTTAAACAACAGCAAAAAAAAAAAAAAAAAAATCTATTAAACAAAAAAGGAAAAAAACCAAATACGTTAATACTGAGAATAATCGCTAACATTCACAGAATGCCAATACTAACGTCACCTCATCCAGAAATCAGAAGTTTTCTACTTGCCAACCAGCTGGACCAAGTGCCTGTCCTGCGGGATACTACAGGACGCCAGGCATACCACCACCACAGCCCTTGTCATCTTATACAAAAATACCCATTTCTGCATCTCCCTTTCCACCATGCTGAAAGTTTCTCAGGTCAGAGGCTGTATCTTTGTATTTTCAGTGACTAGAGATGTGCAGTGGAAGTTTCACAAACTAAAACACTTAATATGAAATAACTCACATAATCCTCACAGAAAGGCTTGAGGTAGGGATTATTAAAATTATTATTTCCACTTTATGCCACTGACCTATGACTAGAGAGGTTATATGATTTTTGCAAGATCACACAGCCAAAGAGTAATAGAGCAGGTATTCCAAATTCCATTTCAGTCTGCTATTAATAATCATTTTATGAGAATGCATACAAGATACCCTTGAAATCAAACTGGGGTGTTCATTCTTGGTGCTTGATATTGTGAAAGTATTGGGCTGGGAGTAAGAGGGGAGAAGAAAGAAAAATAATGAAATGAGCCAAAAAAACAAACTAAAACAAAAAACAAAAAGCCATAAAAATACAGCATGTATAAGGTAAAACCTTCTATATAAAATTCTATTATCTTTGTAAAAATACATTAGAAAAAGTAGGCAGAGCTATATCCATATTTACTGAGTTATAGTAATGCCCAAGATAAATTCTTAAAAAAATGAATTGCATATTAATGTGTATACTCTGATTCCTTTTCATAAAAAATAAACCACCTACTTATCATGTATATTCATACACACACACACACACACACACACACACACACACACACACACACACACACAGGTGGAAAGGGTAAAGTGATGCACACCAAATGTTCATTGGTTACCACTGTAGGGGTGAGATTGGAGGAGTTCATGGAAGAAATTATTAGCTTTGCCTTTATAAACTTTGTACTGTGTGGTTTTCCCTTATATGGTAGGCATAAATTAATTTTGAAATTCAAAAAGGGAAAAGAATTAAAGCAATTACTTGATTTACCTATGAAATTATATAACTTCCACTTCTGGCAACATGGTAAACTAGGTGCCAGGACCAACTTCTCTGCTACAAACAACTACAGATTCTGTATAAAACATTTTAATTTTTTAAATACAGTCATGAAAGATGTACTGGAAAGAAAACAAGAATTTTTCAGGTCAAAGACCGAGGGAAAAAATAAAATGAATAAAAGAAGACTGTAGCCAGCGTTTGCCTTGAGGGCATTTTCTGAACCAGGAGAACTTGATCATTGGTTTCCAGCCTCTGAGGGTTCATGCATATTTGCACCCTAAATTCATAATATCTAAGTGGCTTGAAAAAAAAAATCAAACTAAAAATTTAGTTTGATATGTTCCTGTGTTAGAACACTGACCGAAGCAAAGCAAGTCCTCTCTGGAGGAACCAGTCTTCACCTTAGGACCCAAAGAATTTCTAAAAATAAACTTCCAAGTAAAATGGTCATCTCACAGTGAAAAATCATTAAAATCCCAATAAACAAGACACAATGAGAACCAACAGAAAGAAAAGAAAGAATAAGACCTGCAAAAACATCAGATATTGGAATTATTAGAAAAAGCACACACAAATACTTAATAGATTTCAAAAAAAGTCATAAAATTAAGCAGATTTGATAAAGAATCAAAGACCTTATAGAAATTAAAAATTAAAAGCTGCAAATTAGATACTACTAGAGAAAGAAGTAGTGTACTGGGGTGGGGGGAATGGAGAAAATTCCAGGATATATCCCAAAGAGACAGAGAAAGGGAAAAATGAGAGAATTCTTAAAAGGCATAGAGAACAGAGTGAAAATATCTGACACTGAACATCTAATATGAGAGGGGAAAATGAATCAGAGGCAACACTGGAAAAAATACATGGCCAAGGAAACTCCAGAAGTGATGAGAGATGACATTCTACAGATTCACGAATCTCAGTGAATTCCAGGCAATATAAATTTTATAAAAACCCACACCTATAGTGAGAACATGGAAGGAGAAATCTTAAAAGTAGCCAGGGAGAGAAGACTGATGACCTTCAGTCTGACAACTGGACTGAGAGCTGACTATACAATAAGAGAAATAGTAGCAGGATACAGTGGAGTACCTTCAGTGTACTGAGAGAAAATTGTCACTTTAAATTTCTGCACACAAGGGGGTGCCCAGCTAGCTCAGTCGGTAGAGCATGAGACTCTTAAATTTCTGCACACAGCAAAATCTTCAAGAATAAGAATGAAATAAAGTTGTTTTTCAAACAAAGTTTTTGAAAGTTTACTTCCAGGAGGTTCTCCCTAACAGAAATTCCAAAGAATACGCTTTATGTCAACAGAAGATCAGAGATGGGACAAGCATTAAAGAGCATAGAAATTAGTAAGTATATAGGATAAATCTAAGGAAACACTGACTATAAAAACAATAAAAACATCTTGTGGGATTAAAAAAGAAAATACATGACAAGAGGACTATATAATTCTTCTTAGAGGGTTGATTAGTGTTGAAGGGTTCTAAAGTCTTTGTTTTGTTCAAAAGAAGGCTTAGACTTTGATAAGTTCATCATGCTAAAATTTCTAGGCTAACCCCTAAAATACAAATAAGGATTCCAAAGCAGATTAAAATGGAATAAATCCATAAGAGGAAAAAAAAAGAAGAAGAGACTAAGACAAAAGATGGGGCAAATACAAAATATAAACTAAGATGGTAGAAATAAACTAAATATACCAATATTATATATTAAAGTCTAAATATATCAATAATCAATAAAGGTAATGGACTAAATGTTCTGTCAAACTAAAAATTTTTTTAAATGTCAAAAATTATGTCATTCACAAAAGATGTGTCTAAAACACAAAGACTGACAGGTAGATTGGCAGGAAATAGTGGGAAAAGATAAACAATACAAATACTAACAAAAGTAAAAATCTCTAACTATATTCATATCAGCCAAAATAAACTTTAAGGCAAAAATACTACTACAGATAAAGAGGATCAATGTATACTGATACAAGTTTAATTTAAAGAGACATAAGTCTAAATGAATATCTAATAACATGACCTTAAAACATAAAAAGCAAACACTGACACAGCTACAAACTGAAAAAGACAAATTTACCATTATAGTTGATGATTTTAACATACTCATTAATTGTGAAATCGAGTACTCAAAATAATCCACAGAGGGTTAGAAGATTGAACAATTCAATTAACAAACATTATCTCATGGATATATTTAGAACCCAGGACCTAATAACCGTAGAATGTACACTCATTTCAAGTACACATGAAACATTTATGGAAACTGAATACATACCAGGCCATAAAGCAAGCCTCAATAAATTTTGAAGGATTGATATCATGAGGCAATAAGAAAAAAATTCTAAATTTTTTATCTCTTTAATTGCAATACACTAAAATAAAAAAAAATCCTATTAAAAGCTCTGGTACTTTCCACTTTACTGCTTCTAAAATTTCATCCTGGAGAAGGAAATGAGAATGTCAACTTCCCCAAATGACTTCTCCATGAAACAGCACACATTTAAAATAAAAGCGATAGCTTCAACTATAAATTATACAATCATAAATTTTAAGTTTATTAGATTTGGGTTCTAGTCTTTTCCATAATTAACATAATTAACATTTATATATGAAAACTCTGTTTTTCAAGGTACTTTAACATACAGATTTAAGCTATCTATCCTGTAATTAAAGCTTTAAAAGGAGAGCAAAATAATTTCCCCCTACTCAGTGATGTAATCCTTCACTTAGAATTTGATATCTTAAAGCAAGAGACAGAAACAGTTTAAAGGATATATACATCTACATCTCTTCACTTCAAAATGCCTTTATATGGCAGGATATTAGCCAAACCCATGAGAATGGGTAAAATTTAAGAATGATAATCCTAAATGGTAGCAAGAATGTCAAGGTACTAGAACTCTCATACACTGATGGTGGGATTTGTAAAATGATACAACCACTTTTGAAAAATAGTTGGGCAGTTACTTATAAAGTTAAACATATACTATGATCTGGCAATTTCTATTCCTAAGTGTTTACCAAAAACAAATTTGTTAAGTATTTTTTAAAGACATAAAAACGTTTATGGCAAACCAAATGTGCATGAACAGAGGATGAGAAAAGAAAATTATGGTACACTCACACAATGTAATATTTACTCAGCAATAAAAATGAATGAACTATTGATTGATACAACAACATGGATGAATGACAAAAACATTACATTGTGTGAGGGGTGCCTGGGTGGCTCAGTCAGTTAAGTGTCCAACTCTTGGTTTCAGCTCAGGTCATGATCTTGGTCAGGGTCGTGAGATTGAGCCCCGCATCTGGCTCTGTGCTCATAGTGGAGTCTCCTTGAGGTTCTCTCCCTTTCCTTCTGCCCCTCCCCCTGCTCATGCATGCTCTCTCTCTCTCTCTAAAAAATGAACAAATCAATCTTAAAAAAAAAATTACATTGTGTCAAAGAAGCCAGACACAAAAGAATATATATTGTATGATTCCATTTATATGAAGTGCAAGAACAGTCAAAATTCATCTCTGATGATAGAAATCACAGCAGGGGTTGGCTGGGCAGGGGTTGGGATTGTGGACTGAAAAGGGACAGGAATAATCTCTCTGGAGTGATAGAAAGGATTTACACCCTGTTGGGGATGGGGATGGGGGTTACATGGGTGTATATAATTGTCAGAATTCATCAAACAACACACACAAGATCTGTGTGTTTTATTGCATTTAATTATATCACATTATGAAAAAATTTTAAGTGATACTAGAAAAGAAGAATGAATACTATCACTAAACTAGAATTTTGACAAATGTCTGCAAGATAAAACATAGATTTGACCACTGAAGAAGAGAAAAACACAGCCCAAAGCATTTGCAAAAGAAAATGAATACAGAGGTAAGAGAAATCCTCAAAAGATTCTCCAGACTCAGAGTCAGCAAATGAGAAGAGAAGTGCTCTCAGGGGCATCATTAGTAAGATTAGTTGAAGAATTCCACTCAGCACTCCAGCCCATTTGAGCTCCTCCTTCTGCCAGCTTACTCAGAACAGGCTTCAGTGACAGTTGCCTCCAAAACAAAACCTTGAAAATGTTCTTCTACACAAAGTGTACATTCCACTAAAGGAAACCTCGAGATTTGAGTGCTGCAGCTGGAGACCAAAACTGGGAAAAGCCTGAATCGCTTGAGAATTCCACAAGAAAAAGAGAGAAAATGAGGGAAAGGAATCCGATGATTTGACATTTTCTTCCAGGCCAGACCTTCAGTACAACTGTCTCTCAAGTGGGAGTTTTGCCACAGACTCCTAGCACTAGATCTGAAAAAGTAAGATAGTTAAGGCCAGATACCATATGAATTCCTGAAGGGAGGAACCCCACACCCAGAAGATGAGCTGTGTTCTATCTCTCCCCCACAATTTCGGGAGATTGGCCACTGTAATCAGAATCTACATTCAGCAAGGGACAAACAGGGATTCTCAAATACAAATAAGAATAGGCAACCACAATTCATCAAACATTCGAGAACAATATGAAAATTAGACACAGAGTTCAAAAAATAACATTCTATAAAATGAAAAAGCATAGAGGAAACAAAAGAAAATTTCAAATTAAGAAAATAAAGATCCTCAAAGAGCTCTAAGGAGGATATAACGTTAAAATAAAAACAGATAGCTATTAAAATAAAAAGTTTTGGAAATGAAATAAACTCAAAGGGCCAAGATAAAAAGAATGCCTTACTTAAAGGCACTGTGATATCCTCAGATAAAAATATAATTAATCATTGGTCTTAGAATTATAAAGATCAGTTTGAGTCATAAATATACTTATATAAATCCTCACAGCAATTAAAACTGGGGAATGGGTCAGTCCAGCATCATGAAGGACAAAACTATGGCTTGAATGTAATTGCAAGAAGGAAAAAAATAAAAAAAATAGAAAAAACATATACACGTGTATATATGTACATATATACACACATATATATGAGATACATGCATACATATATAGAGTCAACGGTCTTCCTATATTTCACTTTGAAGTTGAAATTACTTGGGTGGTAATTTTTACTCACTCACTGGTAGCAGAAAGAAATAAAACGTATAAATGGAATAGACTGGGCTCAATTGGAGCAAGAAGCGGATTCACTATACCATTATCTACCTGCCTCATTGCTTCAATATTAAAGTGGCCCAGCTGATTTTGTTCAATTCTATGAGCCCTGAGCCCTACACAACCATCTTAATAGCGTGAGGACTTGTTCATAATGGGGACTAAGAGCATCCCACTCTCTGTGTACATCTATCCCCATTATTGGGAAAACGCATTCATTCTACGCATATGCCTGATCATCATCTATTAGATGTTTGTGTTAATGACAAGAGCTAAACACCTCAACTGTTATTTTCCTGCTTGTCCTGGCTATCAGGAAGCTCACGGTCAAATTTGGTGCTTGATCATTAGAAAGATTTCATCCCCTTGTACTTGCACATTTGGGCCCTCATCTTTCTATTACTCCTATTTCTCTTCTTTCTCTCTCCTTTGCAGTCTCTCCATAATTCTTGGAAAACACTCAGGATATAAATTCATACAAAGAAAAGCTGGTGATAGGTAAACCCCTTACACAATGTATACTTTTAATCAGAACATCTTTCTCACTCCAAATATTTTATAGAAGTATCATTTCTGATTTAAAAAGCAAAGCTCACCACTCAGACATGCTATGTACTTACCTGCACTATTTTTCTCCGACATTACGGTGTGACAAAGGGCAAGTAATCGAAGAAATTCATACACTTTGGAATCCCCCAGCTTAACAGATTCCATCAGACGGTGGTCAAAGAACTGAAATGTTGTATCTGCTTGGGGATTGACTGAGAAATCCACAGGCTCATTTTTCTGTAGGAGAACAATAGAAAAAAAACCATACACCTCCTTCCAACAACAATCTTCTAAAATTCAAAAACACTTCCTCTATGTATTTTTAGTGCTTGTATGATTTTTCAGCCTCAAACATCTGGCACTACAATGGCTTTGTGTCCTCATTACTGTTAAATATAATCTTCTCCTTTCAGAGCCAAGTACCAAAGCAGTGACCCTTCCAAAAGCATAGGGAAAAAAATATCCAATGGCTGTACAGATCCTCAAATACTTACTGCAACTCCAACATACAAAGAAGCCCTGAAAATGAAGTTTTGGTTTTTTTTTTCAAAACCTATCCAATGGCAAAACCTGACCTGACTTGAATTCATATTGGAAGCAAAATCTGACCTAGAATGTTATGTGTCTAATTATAGATTTTAGTCCACTTAGTATGAATTAATATTTTCCAGTGCAAAAATATTAACGTGTTTTATTAGAGTACTTTCTCAGATCTCTCTGGAGAGACTGCATAATACAATGATAGGATTAAAATTGGAATCTTGAAGAGATATTTGCACTCACATGTTCATTGCAGCTTTATTTACAATAGCCAAGAGGTAGAAACAACATAAACATCCATCAACAAATGAATGAATAAGGAATATGTGGTATACAGATACAATGGAATATTATCCAGCCATAAAGAAAGAAGAGAATCCTGTCTTTATGCCACAACATGAATGAACCTTAAAGGCACATGTTTAAGTGAAACAAGTCAATTACAAAAGAACAATTGCTGCATTATTCCACTTATCTGAGGTGCCAAAATAGTAAAACTCATAGAAACAGAAAGTAGAATGGTTGTTTCCAGGGGCTGGAGGAATGGGGGAGTGGGGAAATGGGGAATTGCTGTTGAATACGTATAGAGTTTCTGTCATGCAAGCTGAGAAAGTTCTAGAGATCTACTGTGCAACTTCATGAGTATTATTAATAACAGTTTACTGTACACTTAAAAATGTGTTGAGTAGCCATCAAAAAAAAAAATGAAATCTTGCCATTTGCAATGACGTGGATGGAACCAGAGGGTATTATG
Organism: Zalophus californianus; assembly: GCF_009762305.2. Classification (NCBI taxonomy): domain Eukaryota; kingdom Metazoa; phylum Chordata; class Mammalia; order Carnivora; family Otariidae; genus Zalophus; species Zalophus californianus. The sequence goes on from NC_045600.1 coordinate 91,245,072, forward strand.
CTAAGTGAAATAAGTCAATCATAGAAAGACAATTATCATATGATCTCAATGATATGGGGAATTTGAGAAAGAAGGCAGAGGATCATAGGGGAAGGGAGGGAAAAATGAAACAAGATGTAACCAGAGAGGAAGACAAACCATAAGAGACTCTTTTATTAACATATAATGTATTATTTGTTTCAGAGATACAGGTCTGTGATTCATCAGTCTTACACAATTCACAGCGCTCACCATAGCACATACCCTCCCCATGGTCCATCACCCAGCCAACACATCCCTCCCACCCTCCACTCCAGCAACCCTCAGTTTATTTCCTGAGATTAAGAGTCTCTTATGGTTTGTCTCCCTCTCTGGTTTCAACTTGTTTCATTTTTCCCTCCTTTCCTCTATGATCCTCTGTCTCAAATTCCCCATATCAGTGAGATCATATGATACTTGTCTTTCTCTGATTGACTTATTTCACTTAGCATAATACCCTCTAGTTCCATCCATGTCGTTGCAAATGGTAATATTTCATTTTTGATGGCTGCATAATATTCCTCTGTGTGTGCGTGTGTGTGTATCCATTCATCTGTCGATGGACATCTAGGCTCTTTCCATAGTTTGGCTATTGTGGACATTGCTGCTATACCATAAGAGACTCTTAATCTCAGGAAACAAACTGAGGGTTGCTGGAGTGGAGGGGGGTAGGAGGGATGAGGTGGCTGGGTCATGGACACTGGGGAGGGTATGTGCTCTGGTGAACGCTGTGAATTGTGTAAGACTGATGAATCACAGACCTATACCCCTGAAACAAATAATACATTATATTTTAATAAAAAATTAGAATTATTTAAATTTTAAAATTAAAAAAAATCATACAATAACAAAAAAATGTATTGAGTAAAAAAAGAAAAAGAAAAACATGATAAAAGAATAGGGTAGAACAAAATAGTGGAAGATGATTTGATAGTAAATAAGAACCCTGTTAATTCACTGACCTTTGGAAAGCACAGAATGTACTTCTAAAAGTTTATTATTCAAAGCACTAGTCCTATGATAATGTCTTTGCAAAAATCAGTTGATGGAAAAATAGTTTTAATATATACTTTGTCTTGGAAACTACAGAATATTTTATATTACATCCAAGTATATGAGAAGACCTGCATACAGGACACTCAGTTGTGTTTATCCCAGAATCATAGAGACTTATTTAATCATACATTGTTCTGTTCATGTAAGAAATTTTGAAAACAACTGCATTAGGGGGAAAAAATTATCAACTCACTAGTAAGCAGTAAAATACACACTGACCTTAGAATTCCCTGAAACTCTCAGGGAAGAAACTGTGACTCAAAGAGGTTATAGCCAATCAAGCTGTCATTCAAGTATAAATTCACTACATAGTTCATGTTTGTTATGAACCTTCTTGAAACTAGAGGATGAACTTCATCCAAATAAGAGATAACTGGAAAAATCCTTAGTAAAGGACTAGTTAAGGGTGAGCACTAAATCCCTTAAACTGAAGGACTAAGTCTAAAAGAAATAGAGAGATTAAGATGCCAAAACAAAATATCTATATGGTATACCTTGACTATGCAAGATGAAAAGACAGCTAAAAATTTGGAAGATATGGATTTCTTCATTTTATTATTTGAAGGTCAGATGATATCATGTAATTCAAATCAACTAATAAAAATATATATTTAGGATTAAGAAAAATATAAAATATAAAAATAGGAAAATATGAAGGAAAGAAGGAGAAATATAATTTCATCATTGTTCATATTAGGAAATTAATAGACACTGCCTTAAAAAAAGTATTAAAAATACTATGTAAACTCTTGAAGTATATGGTAGAAAAACAATGAAATACTTTTTTAATATTTCTAAACATTATAAGAAATGTATACATACAGAATAAAGAATCCATATAAAGAATTATTAAACACAAATTATTGTTGGACACAAAGTACAACCTAAAATATTATAACTAAGAAATATACAGCCCTAGATAAATGGCCCAAACTCAATTTTTAAAAGATTGGAATGCAAAGCAAACTCCAATCCTATGCTGTACACACAAGACACACATAAAGTCATTCAGAAACACAGAATATAACAGATGGGCACATGCAAATGAAAAGAAACCAGAAGTTGTGACATTAGCATCAAATAAGGTTGAATTCAGGCCAAGAAGAATAAAATGAGTCAAAGGAGAGCAGTTTTAATGTTAAATTGTGTAATTCATAATAAAAATGTAACCACTATGAATATCAATTTACCCTCAACTAGCATCAATACTTGTAAAACAAAGATTTCAGGCTATATAGGAGTTATATAGAGAGAAAGAGATTTTCAAAATATTTTGATTACCCTCTTTTATGCTAACAGCTGATATAGATAAAAGATAATAATGAAATAGAAGACCTAAATAATATAATTTACAAGGTAGAACTAACTGACATCTAGCTAACTTTATACCTTGAAAACTGAATATACATACATTTCCTTTTAAGAAGCCTGGAACATTGACAACAATTGACTGTATTAAGTCACAAGGAGAACCCCAATAAATTCCAAGAAGTAGACACAATACAAATCTCTTCTTTTATTAAAAGTGCAATAAACTTAGGAGGGAAACCTCTATCACTTGAGAATTTTAAAACTCTTCCTTAAAAACTTATGTTTCGGGCGCCTGGGTGGCTCAGTTGGTTAAGCGACTGCCTTCGGCTCAGGTCATGATCCTGGAGTCCTGGGATCGAGTCCCGCATCAGGCTCCCTGCTCAGCAGGGAGTCTGCTTCTCCCTCTGACCCTCTTCCCTCTCGTGCTCTCTATCTCTCATTCTCTCTCTCTCTCAAATAAATAAATAAAATCTTAAAAAAAAAAAAACTTATGTTTCAATGTGGATATTCAAATTGATATGACAAAAATAAAATTAGTTTAATAAACTACAGGCCAAATCTATGTGATAAAATTAAAGAAGTGCTCAGAGAAAAATTAAGAACATAAATATTTGTATATTAAAAAGGAATAATGAAATTAATAAGTTAAGCATCCAAGTATGAAGTTAGAAAAAAAACTTAAAGAATGAAGAAAGAAGGCATTAATAAAGATAAAAACAGAGACTACTGATTAAAACACAGGAAAATATATACAAATAATAAATAAAATCCAAAGCTGCACTTTTTCTATAGAAGAAGGGGACAAATTTCTAATGTAATCAAGATAGAAAAGGAAAAAGACAAAAATAAGAAATTATTTTTTTAAATAGCCACAAAGAGAAAATTAAAAGGATCATAAGACACTTCTTTACTTTAAGGCACAGATCATTTTGATGTTATATAAACTGTCTCACAGAATACAAAAATAAGGAAAAATAAGAAAAATTATCTCTTTCTAAAGTAAATATAACATTGGTAGCAAAACAGACATTACTACCCCCCAAAACCACTGAGGACTGATGTGTCTTATAAACAAACCCACAGGCACATATCTAAATAAAGCAATAGCAAACAGAATCTAGTAGCACACTGAGAAAATAGCTTAACACAACAAGTGACATTTATTTACAGAAACCATGCGTGGATGACAAACCAACAGAAAAATGGGTAAAGATGAAATATAATAAACTATTAAAAATATAAAAAGATGTCCAACCTCGCTCATAAGATAAATTAGAACTAGAACCATACTGACATATCATTTCACATAGTCTTGTCAAATATCAAAAACTCTGACAAAACGTCGTGTTGGTAAGGGTGGGGAAAACCACTCTTGTACATTGTTTGTGGCAGGATAAATTGGTAAAAATTTTAAAGACAATGGCAGTATTTATCAATTACAAATGCACATACCTTTTGATTTAGCAATTTCATTTTCCAGTTCCACTAATCTAGAAAGATCTCAAATATATCACTGAGAAAGAAAGTTAAGAATGGTATAGATAGTATGCTACTGCCTACATAAAAAGTGGAGAAAAATACTTCCTTGTATACACAGAAATATCTCTAAAAGAATAATAAAAAAAGGAAACTCTGTAGTTGAGAGACCTCCATAGAAGGGATTTTGAACCATATGAATCTATTTTTTAAAAGTTATATATTAAATATTTCATCTGGTCACAGTGGAAATCAGTCCTCCAGGAACTCATCATTTTAAAAACACATGTACAATTTGAAATTAAAAGGGAGAATGAAATTTGTCACCTCCACACCTTAGTTATATCTGTTTTCTGACCCATGTCATCATGAACTTCGCCTGCCAAAACAAAAGTTAAGAATTAATAATAAATGAAATTAAAACTAGATTTAGACATTTAGTTTTAAGGAATACACTTACTGAAGCACCATTACTAGAAGGCATTAGGAGTTCAAATTTAGACTTTTTAGGAGTGGTTCAAACTGTAAGCCTAGACATAGTGATTAACCCAGAGAAATACTCGGGTTTACCCAAGATAGAACTAAAATGCAGTATGCACTGAAACAAAATATAAAGCTCATGATCATGTTCTTCTGTAAATTTTATCGTCCTGCTGTCACATTATCCATGACGTTTGCCAGAGGCAAATTTCTGTTTTCCACTTTATCCCCACAGTTGAGGCATTCAAAATGACATCCTAGACAGACCAATTCTCACCAATGCTAGAGCCTGGTGAGTACATCTCCATCTTGGTTTGGGCCAGATACAGCTGTGTAACATCCAGGCCAATTAGCATGTAAATGTTAAACAGTGTCCATGCCCCCTGCAGTCAGAAAGCATAGCCAAGTATGTGTTAAATATTCAAAAATAATTTTTCTTTGTATAAAGCCAATATATGCTTACTACAGATAAATTGGAAAATACAAGATGTTTACAGTAGAAAATAAAAATTACTAATAGTCCCACCCCCATGGATAACCAGTATTTATAGAGTTTCTTTCGTGCTGTGTGTCTGTGTATATGTGTGTGTGTTTCCATATATTTATCATAGAGTTCAAAAATGTCTGGTTCCTGCTGTTTTTAACCCAAGTGTGAGAATTTCTCTGGTCATCAAGAGTTCTTTGTGAATCTAATTTTGAATGGTTGTATCATATCTACATAGCATAATTTATTTTAGCTTTCTCCTCTTTGGAAGCTTTTAAGATTTTTCTAATTTTTGCTTAGCATTTGAAGATTTAATGCCATTTGCCAAGACTGTATTTCTTGCAAAGATAATAAGAGTTCCTTGCATTAATCCTGTGCTAGGCACTTGTATTATCACTCATCTTCATAATAAACTTGCAAGATGAAGATTTTCACTCCTGTTCTATGGGTGAGGGAACCAAAGAACAGAAATCCATGGGAAGTTACTAAACTGAGGCTAAAAAGTCAGCCTCGTGTGTTTTTGAACCCCAGTCTCTCTCTCTTCACTACATAATGCTATGACCAAGAAAAGCCTCTGATGAATTGGTATTTGCTGTTTTTCTGGAGCACTGGTCTAAATCTGGACCTGTGTGACTGCTGCGTGGGCGGAGTCCCAGAGCCAGGGAATGAAACTCGCCATGCTCCTGGAATTTAAATCTCAAACTCACTGCAGTTATGCTCCAGTCATTGTGCCATAGGCAGTAACTCATAACTGATAAAAATGAAACAAAGCTGTGCCTTCCTGTAAAATGCCTCCCCCGAAGGAAACATGCTTATAAAGTTGGTGATGGAAGTGAAGAAAAGTTAAAGAAGTCAAAGAAAATAAAAGTTTTAAGCTAGAAAAAAAGAAGATTTAGATAAATCAGAGTAGAATATCAAATTTTCCCAAGGCTAGATCTATGATATAAACAAGACCAACTTATAGGAAAAAAAGAAAAAGTGATACTTAAACATGCTGTGAGTGCTTTCGTAAGAATGTATTTTAATGACATCAAAAATGCATTATAAATTATAATGGTATATAAATTAAGTGTTTAAAGAGGTTACTTAAATATTTCAGTTCTGCATTTTACTAGGGAAATTATAAGCCATCATGGGATTTGGAAATTTGCAAAGATCTTGGGATATATATACTTTGTGAAAATCAAGGGCCTTTGCTGAAAAATAGCCCTATGACAAACATCTCTACAAATAAATCCTGGTCCACATGTCTGGTAATTTCCTTGGCATCATTTCCTAGAAGTGGTATTACCATTATTATGTTATTATCAATGTGTGCCATGGCAAAAAAAAAATCCAAAAGATCCTCCAAATTAAAAATATTTCTAATACTCTAAAATTTTCCCATTTAACCTACTCTTTGGGTTTAGCCAGTATTCTTAGAAAGTCTATGAAAATAATGTCAAAAGAAAATTTTTAGGGAAAGTCTCTATTTTATCTATCAGTTTTTATAATAGTGATATGAGAAATGCACAATGTAACTGAGGGCTTATAGAAGTCCAGGTTGGGAATTATCTGGTTCTCACCCAGAAAGGGGGGAAGTGGAGCAGAGGAAAGCTGGGTTACAGGGATGGGGTAGCAAAGGGAGGTGAACAGGCAGGAGAGTATAAAAATTAACTGCTTGTATTTCTTAATTTTTTTCAAGGTTAAATCTTACTTTAAAATATTTGGCAATGTGTGAAGTTTCTCATCAGGAGACAAAGGGAAGTTTTCCCTCTCTTTCTCAGATTTTTCTTGAGATTTCTGTACTGAAAAGCTGGGCACTCAGAGTCTAGTGAAAGGAGATCAGGAATCCAGAGACACCTAACAGAAGCCTTCTGCTGAGCTCCCATGCTTTCAGCTTAAGAATTGTCTGCTAACTGGCCAAAATCATGGTGACAAGGGTCACATATAAATAGAATGCCTGAAAATCCTAATACAGAGCAGGTATCCTGAAAAAAGCATACAAACAGGAATTGGGATATTAATGAAATAGCTTGTCTGGCCACTCAAACCAGCCCTGTGCAGTGTGAATTCTTAGGAATGAATTGCAAATTCTTACAAACATGGGCCCCAACATCAATTCCAGAGCTGTTAGGAAGCAAGTATGAAATACTGTTTTTACCAAGCTAAATCAAGTTACCAAGAACTTGTCCTCCCTTGGATATGGGTCTATTAAGCACCACAGAATACAATCACAGTTAGAGTACCAAACGGAATCTCAGACAGTATCATAGCTAACCCCATCTCTACCCCTGAATGGTAACAAATGCAAAGTTTCATCTCAATTATTCAACATTCATTGAACAAATATTTAGTGGGTGTTTACTATATGTCAAGCACTACATAATTGTGTGCCTGTATTAATAAGAAAGCCAACAATAAGTGGTTTGGTTTTTAAAAATAGAGTTGCTTATGTTCTCAAGGACTACTAACAATATCAGTAAGAAAGAGGAACTGTTTCCCTTACCATAGATTTTCCCATTAATGGAACATTTTTTAAAAGTCATGATGTTTTGAGTGAGGGTGCCTGTTTTGTCAGAGAAAATGTATTCAATCTGGCCCAGTTCCTCATTTAGAGTGGTCGTCCGAGCTTCTGCAGGTGTGGATTTTCCAGAGTAATACATCTTCCGATCCCAGTTTATAAAGTAACTGTGTCCCAGACGAATTACTTCCATACTTCATCCATTAAAATTGAAAAAAAAGAAATGTTCCATCAGTTTCAGAACATACAAAGCTTTGCCAAAGTAAGAAGTCCATCAAAGCCTTCAGAGTGTAAGAGAAAGTGTGAATGCTCCGTCCCCAGGTCCTAGTGACCTTCAGAAGCATCTCAGCAGAGTCTGATCCTGAACCTGCCAAAGTCATTTCCCTGCAACACCATGAAAAAATAGATTTTGCATAAAAGCTTGGGGAATGTTCCATGTGTCACCATTTATATTAAACAAGCCCAGTAGAGATTTCTTGGGTAGCCTAAGTTGGCATTTCTCTTATATATTAGGAGAAACTGACTATGATCAAAGATGTTTGTCAGAAAGAAGATCTAAAGAAAAGTGTTGTTGAGGACTTTCTATTACATTGTTTGATGCATTTCACTTTGCCAAAAGAGGTAGAAGCAGTACTCTGTAAAGCACTAAGCAAACCTAATAGATACTGAGTAAATCTCAATACTGTAATTATTGCTGTTATATTACTGTGCCCCTTTGCCAGGAAAAGAGCATTGTCTCATGATTCAGTGGTAATTTATGACTTTCCAACTCTAGAAGTGGAATTTCTACAGCCAAAGGTATGAACTTTTAAAATCTTGTTCTTATGTAAGGCTAAATCAATTTCCAAAGAGGATAACATTGTAAGTTTCTGTGATTACTGAATTTTATCATTGACTATGTATAATGTATATACATACACATCATACAAATGTTACCAATTTATCACTTGTCTTTTAATTTTGTTTTGACTATTTTTGGCATGAAGAACTTTTCTTTTAAATTGATCAAATTTATCAATTTATAGTTTCTGTTTTGGAAGTTTTGCTTGGATAGACTTTCCCTCTGCCAAGATTATATATACAGACATCTTTATTTTTCTCCTGGTTCTTTACTGAATTTTCCACATTTAATTCCCTGTCATAGTTGGAATTTTTATAAGTATGATGTACATATGAGGTGCTAATTTCAATTTTTACAAAGTTTTTTCATCACCATTTATTGAACAACAAATCCTTTCCTTCACTGTGTTGGGATGCTTCCATGCTACCTATAAATTATTTTCCTCACTAGAATCTACTTTAGGGATTTCAGTTTTATTCTTTAATATGTCACTTAATACATCTCTTATTTTCCTTATTACAGCTTTATAAAATTTGGCAGATCTGGAGGAAAAGATGGTGAAGGAGTAGGGGACCTTTTCCAACCGGTCCGGGAATTGAGCTGGATATCCACCAGACCACTCTGAACATTCATGAAATCAGCCTGAGATGTAAGAAGATAGATCTGGATCTCTACAAACAGAATATCACAGGCAGTTGGTTTCGAGGTATGCAGTGGGGAGCCATGATTCCCAAGGAAGATATTGGAAGATAAACACAGAGGGAGGGAGCCGTGGAGATCTTACACCGTCAGTGAGCGATGGCCTTCCGTGCTGGGGACAGGGCACAGACTTGCAGACCAGTAGCGATGGGGAAAGGACTATAGGGCGGCCCCCCAGACTGAAACCCAGAGCGGTGGGGCTGCACGTGCAAACTGAGGGTGGCTGGTGGTTTTAGAAGCACAGAGGGCAGAAATGTGCCCCGACCTGGGGAGACGAGGACTGGGAGCACTGTGGAGGGGCACACAACCCAGGACGCTGCAGTTTAAAGCAGCACAGACAGAAACGGAGACAGTGTGGCCTGGAGAGGTCATGGAAGAACAGACTGAGATATCTCTGCTCTGTAGCAGAGGGTTGGAAACTATCTCTTCTGCTCTGACACTCGGAAGAGAAGCGGAAAGCCACCAGGGAAAGCCGCCAGAGAACAAAAGCCCCAAAAAACTGGTTTTCACTGAGCCCATCCCCCCCCACACACAGGGGGCAGGGCAACTCTCCCCAAACAGAGCTGCCTCAATAACAACACAGCAGGCCCCTCCCCCAGGAGACAGGTTGGGAGAACAAGAGGCCAGCAACCCTAAGGTCCCTATAAAACAGGTGCATCTTGCTTGGGTTGTGGTCAATAATTTGGACTCTGTACATTCCCTCAACCACCCCTCAACAGAATGATTAGGAGGAACCCCCAAAATAGGAAAGACTCAGAGACTATGTTTCTGCCACAGATTTACAAATGGTTACAGATATAACCAAGATGTCAGAGATGGAATTCAGGGTAGCAACTGTAAAGACAATAGCTAGAATGGAGAAATCGATTAATGGCAACGTAGAGTCTCTAAGGGCAGAAATGAAAGCTGAACTGGCAGAACTTAAAAATGCTATCAATGAGATCCAATCAAGTCTAGATAATCTAACAGCTAGGGTAAGTGAGGCAGAAGAATGAATTAGTGATCTAGAAGACCAATTAATAGACAAGAAGGAAAAAGAGGAGGCCAGGGACAACTCAGAATCCATGAAAACAGAATCAGAGAAATAAGTAACACCATGAAACGTTCCAATGTCAGAATTATCGGGATCCCTGAGGGGGTGGAGAGAGAGGACTAGAAGATATATTTGAGCAAATCATAGGTGAGAACTTCCCTAATCTGGGGAATGAAACAAATAATCGTGGCTTAGAGGCAGAGAGGAACCCTCCCAAGATCAAGGAAAACAGGCCAATGCCCCGGCATGTAATAGTAAAACTCACAAATCTTAGAACCAAGGAAACCATCTTAAGGGCAACTGGGGGAAGAGATTCCTTATGTACAGAGGGAGGAACATCAGAATAACGTCAGACCTATCCACAGAGGGCTGGCAAGACATATTCAGGGTGCTAAATGAGCAGAACATGCAGCCAAGACTACTTTATCTGGCAAGGCTGTCATTTAGAATGGATGGAGAGATCCAGAGCTTCCAAGACTGGCAGAAACTGAAAGAATATGTGACCACTAAGTCGGCCCTGCAAGAAATATTAAGGAGGGGTTCTATAAAAGGAGAAAGACTCCAAGAGTGATATAGGACAGAAATATACAGTGACAATCTATAGAAACAAGGACTTCACAGGCAACATGACAATAAATTCATATCTTTCAATAATCACTAATGTGAATGGCATAAATACTCCCATAAAATGGCACAGGGTTGCAGACTGGATAAAAAGACAGAACCCATCCATCTGCTATCTACAAGAGACTCATTTTGAACTTAAAGATACATCCAGACTGAAAGTGAAGGGATGGAGATCCATCTTCCATACCAACGGACCTCAAAAGAAAGTTGGGGTAGCAATTCTAATATCAGACAAATTAGATTTTAAACTAAAGACTGTAGTTAGAGACACAGAAGGACAATATATCATTTTTAAAGGGTCTATCCAACAAGAAGATCTAACAATTGTAAATATCTATGCCCCCAACATGGGAGCAGCCACCTACATAAGCCAACTGTTAACCAAAATAAAGAGTCATATTGATAATAATACATTAATCGTAGGAGACCTCGATACTCCACTCTCAGCAATGGACAGATCATCTAAGCAGAAAATCAACAAAGAAACAAGAGCTTTGAATGACACACTGGAAAAGATGGACCTCATAGATATATACAGAACATTCCACCCTAAAACAACAGAATACTCATTCTTCTCGAGCGCACATGGAACTTTCTCCAGAATAGACAACATAGTGGGTCACAAATCATGTCTCAACAGATACCAAAAGACTAATATTGTTCCCTGCATATTCTCAGACCATAATGCTTTAAAACTGGAACTCAATCACAAGAACAAATTTGGAAGAAATGCAAACACTTGGAAACTAAAGACACTCTGCTAAAGAATGTCTGGGTCAACCAGGAAATCAAAGAACTTAAACAATTCATGGAAACCAATAAGAACAGAAACCCATCAATCCAAAACATAAGGGATACTGCAAAGGCAGTCCTATGGGAGAAATACATAGCCATCCAAGCCTTACTCAAAAAAAAAAAAAATAGAAAAATCCCAAATTCACCAACTAACTTTACACCTTAAAGAATTAGAGAAAAAGCAACAAAAGATGCCTAAGCCATGCATAAGAAGAGAAATAATTAAGATTAGAGCAAAGATCAATTAATTAGAAACCAGAAACACAGTAGATCAGGTAAACAAAACTGGAAGCTGGTTCTCTGAAAGAATTAATAAGACCGAAAAACCACTGGCCAGACTTATCCAAAAGAAAAGAGAAAGGACCCAAATTAATAAAATTATGAATGAAAGGGGAGAGATCACGATTAACACCAAGGAAATAGAAAAAACTATTAGAAATTATTATCAACAACTATATACCAATAAATTGAGCAACCTGGAAGAAATGGATGCCTTCCTGGAAACCTATAAACTGCCAAGACTGAAACAGGAAGAAACTGACAACCTGAATAGGCCAATAACTAGTAACAAGATTGAAGCAGTGATCAAAAACCTCCCAAAAAACAAGAGTCCAGGGCCTGATGGATTCCCTGAGGAATTCTACCAAACATTCAAAGAAGAAATAATACCTATTCTCCTGAAGTTGTTTCAAAAAATACAAACAGAAGGAAAGCTTCCAGATTCATTCTATGAGGCCAGCATTACCTTAATCCTCAAACCAGGCAAAGACCCCATCAAAAAGAATTTCAGACGGATATCCCTGATGAATAAGGATTCCAAAATTCTCAACAAAATCCTAGCTAATAGGATCCAACAATACATGAAAAGGATCATGCACCACGTGGGATTTATCTCTGGGATGCAAGCGTGGTTCAACATTTGCAAATCAATCAATGTGATAGAACACATTAATAAGAGAGAGAGAAGAACCACATGGTCCTTTCAATTGACGCAGGAAAAGCATCTGACAAAATACAGCATCCTTTCCTGATTAAAACTCTTCAGAGGATAGGGATAGAGGGAACATTACTCAAGTTCATAAAATCCATCTTTGAAAAACCCACAGTGACTATCATCCTCAATGGGGAAAAGCTGAGAGACTTTCCCTTAAGATCAGGAACATGTCAAGGATGCCCACTCTCACCACTATTGTTCAACATAATACTAGAAGTCCTAGCCACAGCAATTAGACAACAAAAGGAAATAAAAAGTACTCAAATTGGCAAAAAAGAAGTCAAACTCTCTCTCTTTGCAGAAGACATGATACTTTATGTAGAAAATCCAAGACTCGGAGGGGGGCGGAGCAAGATGAAGAGGAGTAGGAGACCTGGGTTTTGTCTGGTCTCAGGAATTCAGCTGAATAGGGATCAAACCATTCTGAACACCTATGAACTCAACAGGAGATCAAAGAGGAGAGTAGCAACAACTATCTGAACAGAGAAGCGACCACTTACTGGAAGGTAGGACGTGTGGAGAAGTGAATCCAAGGCGATATTCAAGAGGATAGACGGCAGGGGAGGGGGACTCCATTGGCTGCTTCTGGCAAATGATAGAGCCGCAGAGCACAAAATCAGAACTTTTAGAAGTCAGCTCCGCTGAGGGACGTCACTCCAGTGGCTAAGCGGGAGGTGGAACCCTCGCGGGACAGTGTGGTCTCAGGACTCTCGGGGTCACAGAAAGACCGGGGGTGCCTGAGTGCAGCAGAGCTCCCAAGTATCGGGGCGGGGAAGTCAGCTGCAGAGACAGAGCCAAGGCGCAGGCTCTCAGCTCAGAGTTGCCATAAACTGTGATCTGCAGCCCAGTCGGGCCATTGCTCCTCCAGCAGGGACCCAACAAGAGGCAGAGCTGGGGACACTCCCCTTCCTTCCCTGGGAGGAGTGGCGCAGGAGCGCACCGCAGGGATCTGCTGGGTTTGGAGACTCCACACAGGGTCGGGTGCCAGACATAGAAACACTTGGTCACAGGCCAGGGGAGCATGGAGTGCGGCCAGAGACCAGGGAGATGGGAGTGATTAACTGTTTTTCTCTGGGGGCACACTGAGGAGCGGGGCCCTGAGTTCTCAGCTCCTCTGGGCAGAGAGTGGGAGGCCACCATTTTCACTCTGGTCCTCCAAAGCTGTACCGAGAGCTTGGAGGGAACAAAAGCACCGGAGAGCAAACCCAAGGAGATTGCTTAGGCCGGACGGACAAGGGCGGGGCAATTCCGCCTCCGGCAAAGACATTTGGGAACCACGGCAACAGGCCCCTCCCCCAGAAGATCAGCACGAACAGCCAGCAAGCCAAGACCAAGTTTACCCATCAAGGAGAATGGGAGAACTCCAGCCCTAGGGGAATATTGCACATAGAATTCATGGCTTTTTTTACCATGATTCATTAGTTTTTCAAAGTTGATTTTTTAACTGTTTTCTTCTTTTTTTGAATTTTTCTTTTTCCCTTTTTCAACCAACATCTTATCAATCCCTTTTTTAAAAAATATTTTTTTTATTTTTCATTTTTTAGAGTCATATTTTATCCCTTCATAGTAGTTACCCTTATTTTTGGCATATATATATATAAGTTGTTCTCTCTTTAAAATTTTGAGATACAGTTTCTTCTAACAGATCAAAATATACCCTAAATCACTAGTGTATGGCTTTGTTCTAGTCTCCTGCCTGATCACATTCTCTCCCTTTTTTTTCTTTTCTTCTTTGTTTTTAAATCTTCTTCTTTCTTTTTTCAAACAACTTCTTATCAATTCCTTTTATAAAATATTTTATACTTTTCGTCTTTACAGTTATATTCCATCCCTTCATTGTATCAACCCTTATTGTGTACATACATAAGTCTTCTTCCTTTAAAATATTAGGAGGCACTTTCTTCTAAAAGACCAAAATATGCCCAAAATGTAATGTGTGGCACTGATCTACACACTACTCTGATCATATTTGATCATATTCGGTTTTATTTCTTTTGTTATGTTTCTGTTTGTTTTTATCTTTTTCTTTTTCTTTTTTTCTCTTTCTTTTTTCTTTCTTTCCCTTTCTTTTCCCCTGGTTTCAGGTCTTTTCTGATTTGTATACAGTATATTTGCTGGGGACATAGTTAACCTGTTAGCATTTTGTTCTCTCATTCATCTATTCTCCTCTGGACAAAATGACAAGACAAAAATATCACCTCAGCAAAAAGAACAAGAGGTAGTACCGTCTGCCAGGGACCTACTCAATATGGACATTAGTACGATGTCAGACCTAGAGTTCAGAATCATGACTTTAAAGATACAAGCTGGGCTTGAAAAAAGCATGGAAGTTATTAGAGACACCCTTTCTGGAGAAATAAAAGAACTAAAATCAAACCAAGTTGAAATCAAAAAGGCTACTAATGAGGAGCAATCAAAAATGGAGGCACTAATTGCTAGGATAAATGAGGCAGAAGAGAGAATCAGTGATACAGAAGACCAAATGATGGAAAATAAAGAGGCTGAGAAAAAGAGACATAAACAACTACTGGATCACGAGGGCAGAATTCGAGAGATAAGAGATACGATAAGACGAAACAACATTAGAATAATTGGGATCCCAAAAGAAGAAGAAGGAGAGAGAGGGGCAGAAGGTATATTGGAGCAAATTATAGCAGAGAACTTCCCTAATGTGGGGAAGGAAACAGGCATCAAAATCCAGGAGACACAGAGAACCCCTCTCAAAATCAATAAAAAGAGGTCAACACCCCGACATCTAATAGTAAAACTTACAAAGAGAAAATCCTGAAAGCAGCTCTGGAGAAAAGACATGTAACCTATTTTGGTAGAAATATTAGATTGGCAAGAGACCTAACCACAGAGACCTGGCAGGCCAGAAAGACTAGAATGATATCTTCAGAGCACTAAATGAGAAAAATATGCAGCCAAGAATACTATATCCAGCTAAGCTGTCATTGAAAATAGAAGGAGAGATAAAAGCTTCCAGGACAAACAAAAACTAAAGGAATTTGCAAATACGAAACCAGCCCTACAATAAATATTGAAAGGGGTCCTCTAAGCAAAGAGAGAGCCTAAAAGCAGCATAGATCAGAAAGAAACACAGACAATATAGAGTAACAGTCACCTTACAGGCAATACAAGGCCCTAAATTCATGCCTTTCAATAGTTACCCTGAATGTAAATGGGCTAAATGCCCCAATCAAAAGACAGAGGCTATCAGATTGGATTAAAAAACAAGACCCATCGATATGCTGTCTGCAAGAGACTCATTTTAGACCCAAAGACAACCCCACATTGAAAGTGAGGGGGTAGAAAACCATTTACCATACTAATGGACACCAAAAGAAAGCTGGGGTGGCAATCCTTATGTCAGACAAATTAGATTTTAAAACAAAGACTGTAATAAGAGATGAAGAAGGACACTATATCCTATTTAAAGGGTCTATCCAACAAGAAGATCTAACAATTGTAAATATCTATGCCCCTAACATGGGAGCAGCCAACTATATAAGGCAATTAATAACAAAGGCAAAGAAACACATTGACAACAATAAAATAATGGTGGGAGACTTTAACACCCCCCTGACTGAAATGGACAGATCATCTTAGCAAATGATCAACAAGGAAATAACGACTTTAAATGACACACTGGGCCAAATGGATTTCACAGACATATTCAGAACATTCCATCCCAAAGCAACAGAATACACATTCTTCTCTAGTGCCCATGGACCATTCTCCAGAATAGATCACACGCTAGGTCACAAAAAGGTCTCAACCGGTACCAAAAGATTGGGATTATTCCCTGCATATTTTCAGACGACAATGCTTTGAAACTAGAACTCAATCACAACAGGAAAATCGGAAAGAACTCAAATACATGGAGGCTAAAGAGCATCCTACTAAAGAATGAATGGGTCAACAAAGGAATTAAAGAAGAATTAAAAAAATCATGGAAACCAATGAAAATGAAAACACAACTGTTCAAAATCTTTGGGATACAGCAACTGCAGTCCTGAGAGGAAAGTATATAGCAGTACAAGCCTTTCTCAAGAAACAAGAAAGGTCTCAAAAACTAATGATGTAATATATGGTGATTAACATAACAATAAAAAAATAAAATAAATAAAATAAAATAAGTAGTACATATCAAAAAAAAAAAAAAAGAAACAAGAAAGGTCTCAAATACACAACCTAACCCTACACCTAAAGGAACTGGAGAAAAAACAGCAAATAAAGCCTAAACCCAGCAGGAGAAGAGAAATAATAAAGATCAGAGCAGAAATCAATGAAATGGAAACCAGAAGAACAGTAGAACAGATCAACGAAACTAGGAGCTGGTTCTTTGAAAGAATTAACAAGATTGATAAACCCCTGGCCAGACTTATCAAAAGAAAAGAGAAATGACCCAAATCAACAAACTCATGAATGAAAGAGGAGAGATCACCATCAATGCCAAAGAAATACAAACACTTATAAAAACATATTATGAGCAACCCTATGCCAGCAAATTAGATAACCTGGAAGAAATGGGTGCATTGCTAGAGATGTATCAACTACCAAAACTGAACCAGGAAGAAACAGAAAACCTGAACAGACCTATAACCACTAAGGAAATTGAAGCATTCATCAAAAATCTCCCAACAAACAAAAGCCCAGGGCCAGATGGCTTCCCAGGGGAATTCTACCACACATTTAAAGAAAAATTAACACCTATTCTCCTGAAACTGTTCCAAAAAACAGAAATGGAAGGAAAACTTCCAAACTCATTTTATGAGGCCACCATTACCTTGATCCCCAAACCAGACAAGGACCCCATCAAAAAGGAGAATTACAGACCAATATCCTTGATGAACATGGATGCAAAAATTCTCACCAAAATACTAGCCAATAGGATCCAACAGTATATTAAAAGGATTATTCACCGTGACCAAGTGGGATTTATCCCTGGGCTGCAAGGTTGGTTCAACATCCGCAAATCAATCAACGTGATACAATATATTAACAAAAGAAAGAACAAGAATCATATGATCCTCTCAGTAGATGCAGAAAAAGCATTTGACAAAGTACAGCATCCTTTCTTGATCAAAATTCTTCAGAGTACAGGGATAGAGGGTACAAACCTCAATATCATAAAAGCCATCTATGAAAAACCTACAGCGAATATCATTATCAATGGGGAAAAGCTGAGAGCTTTTCCCCTAAGGTCAGGAACGTGGCAGGGATGTCCACTATCACCACTGCTATTCAACATAGTATTGGAAGTCCTAGCCACAGCAATCAGACAACAAAAAGAAATCAAAGGCATCCAAATTGGCAAAGAAGAAGTCACACTCTCACTCTTTGCAGATGATATGATACTTTATGTGGAAAACCCAAAAGATTCCACCCCAAAACTGCTAGAATTCATACAGGAATTCAGTAAAGTGGCAGGATATAAAATCAATACACAGAAATCAGTGGCATTCCTATACACCAAGACAGAAGAGAGACAAATCAAGGAGTCGATCCCATTTACAATTGCACCCAAAACCATAAGATACCTAGGAATAAATTTAACCAAAGACGCAAAGGATCTGTACTCAGAAAACTATAAAATACTCATGAAAGAAATTGAAGAAGACACAAAGAAATGGAAAAACATTCCATGCTCATGGATTGGAAGAACAAACATTGTGAAGATGTCAATGCTACCTAGAGCAATCTACACATTCAATGCAATCCCCATCAAAATACCATCCACTTTTTTCAAAGAAATGGAACAAATAATCCTAAAATTTGTAGGGAACCAGAAAAGACCCCGAATAGCCAGAGGAATATTGAAAAAGAAAAGCAAAGCTGGCAGCATCACAATTCCGGACTTCCAGCTCTATTACAAAGCTGTCATCATCAAGACAGTATGGTACTGGCACAAAAACAGACACATAGATCAGTGGAACAGAATAGAGAGCGCAGAAATGGACCCTCAACTCTAAGGTCAACTCATCTTTGACAAAGCAGGAAAGAATGTCCAATGGAAAAAAGACAGTCTCTTCAACAAATGGTGTTGGGAAAATTGGACAGCCACATGCAGAAGAATGAAACTGGACCGTTTCCTTACACCACACACAAAATAGACTCCAGATGGTTGAAAGACTTGAACGTGAGACAGGAGTCCATCAAAATCCTAAAGGAGAACACAGGTAGCAACCTCTTCGACCTCAGCCGCAGCAACTTCTTCCTAGAAACATCGCCAAAGGCAAGGGAAGCAAGGGCAAAAATGAACTATTGGGATTTCATCAAGATAAAAAGCTTTTGCACAGCAAAAGAAACAGTCCACAAAACCAAAAGACAACCGACAGAATGGGAGAAAATATTTGCAAATGGCGTATCAGATAAAGGGCTAGTATCCAAAATCTATAAAGAACTTATCAAACTCAACACCCAAAGAACAAATAATCCAATCAAGAAATGGGCAGAAGACATCAACAGACATTCGTCCAAAGAAGACATCCAAATGGCCAACATACACATGAAAAAGTCCTCAACATCACTCAGCATCAGGGAAATCCAAATCAAAACCTCAATGAGATACCACCTCACACCAGTCAGAATGGCTAAAATTAACAAGTCAGGAAACAACAGATGTTGGCGGGGATGCGGAGAAAAGGGAACCCTCCTACATTTTTGGTGGGAATGCAAGCTGGTGCAATCCCTCTGGAAAACAGTATGGAGGTTCCTCAAACATTTGAAAATAGAGCTACCATACGATCCAGCAATTGTACTACTGGGTATTTACCACAAAGATACAAATGTAGGGATCTGAAGGGGTACGTGCACCCCGATGTTTATAGCAGCAATGTCCACAAGAGCCAAACTGTGGAAAGAGCCAAGATGTCCATCGACAGATGAATGGATAAAGAAGATGTGGTATATATACACAATGGAATCTTATGCAGGCTTCAAAAGGAATGAGATCTTGCCATTTGCAACGACGTGGATGGAACTGGAGGGTGTTATGCTGAGTGAAATAAGTCAATCAGAGAAAGACATGTATCATATGACCTCACTGATATGAGGAATTCTTAATCTCAGGAAACAAACTGAGGGTTGCTGCAGTGGTGGGGGGTGGGAGGGATGGGGTGCCTGGGTGATAGACATTGGGGAGGGTATGTGCTATGGTGAGCACTGTGATTGTGCAAGACTGTTGAATCACAGATCTGTACCTTTGAAACAAATAATGCAATATGTGTTAAGAAAAAAAAAGAAGAAGAAGATAGCAGGAGTTGAAGAATGAAGG
This sequence comes from Zalophus californianus, assembly GCF_009762305.2. Taxonomy (NCBI): domain Eukaryota; kingdom Metazoa; phylum Chordata; class Mammalia; order Carnivora; family Otariidae; genus Zalophus; species Zalophus californianus. The sequence goes on from NC_045600.1 coordinate 91,264,668, forward strand.
GGAGTAAATCAGAGGGGGAGACAAACGATGAGAGATGATGGACTCTGAAAAACAAACTGAGGGTTCTAGAGGGGAAGGGGGTGAGGGGATGGGTTAGCCTGGTGATGGGTATTAAAGAGGGCACATTCTCCGTGGAGCACTGGGTGTTATGCACAAACAATGAATCATATTACACTACATCAAAAACTAATGATGTAATATATGGTGATTGACATAACAATAAAAAAAATTTAAAGAAAAAAAATCCCAATGACATTTTTCAAAGTGCTGGAACAAACAATCCTAGTATGGATCAGAAAAGACCCCAAATTGCCAAGGAAATGTTTAAATAGAAAAACAAAGCTGGGGGCATCACGTTGCCTGATTTCAAGCTTTATTACAAAGCAGTGATCACCAAGACATCATGGTACTGGCACAAAAACAGACAGATAGACCAATGGAACAGAATAGAGAACCCAGATATGGACCCTCAACTCTATGGTCAAATAATCTTCGAAAAAGCAGGAAAAAATATGCAATGGAAAAAAGACGGTCTTTTCAATAAATGGTGCTGGGAAAATTGGACAGCTACATACAGAAGAATGAAACTCGACCATTCTCTAACATCATACACAAAGATAAACTCAAAATGTATGAACGACCTCAATTGAGACAGGAATCCATCAAAACCCTAGAGGAGATCATCAGCAATAACCTCTTTGACATCGACCACCGCAACTTCTTTCCAGATACATCTCCAAAGGCTAGTGAAGCAAAAGCAAAAATGAACTTTTGGGACTTCATCAAGATAAAAAGCTTCTGCACAGCAAAGGAAACAGTCAACAAAACAAAGAGGCAACCCACAGAATGGGAGAAGATATTTGCAAATGACACTACAGACAAAGCGCTGATTTCCAAGATCTCTAAAGAACTTCTCAAACTCAACACCCAAAAAACAAATAATCAAGTCAAAAAGTGGGCAGAAAACATAAACAGACATTTCTCCAAAGAAGACATACAAATGGCCCACAGATACATGAAAAAATGTTCATCATCATTAGCCATCAGGGAAATTCAAATCAAAACCACATTGAGATACCACCTTACACCAATTAGAATGGCAAAAATTGACAAAGCAAGAAAGAACAAATGTTGGAGAGGTTGTGAAGAAAGAGGAACCCTCTTACACTGTTGGTAGGAATGCAAGTTGGTACAGCCACTTTGGAAAACAGTGTGGAGGTGCCTCAAAACATTAAAAAGAGAGCTACCCTATGACCCAGCAATTGCACTCCTGGGTATTTACCCCAAAGACACAGATGTAATGAAAAGAAGGGCCATATGCACCCCAATGTTCATAGCAGCAATGTCCACAATAGCCAAAGTGTGGAAAGAGTCGAGATGCCCTTCCACAGATGAATGGATAAAGAAGATGTGGTCCATATATACAATGGAATATGACTCAGCCATCAGAAAGGATGAATACCCAACTTTTACATCAACATGGATGGGACTGGAGGAGATTATGCTCAGTGAAATAAGTCAAGCAGAGAAAGTCAATTATCATATGGTTTCACTTATTTGTGGAACATAAGGAATAGCATGGAGGACATCAGGAGAAGGAAGGGAAAAATGAAGAGGGAGGGATATCAGAGGTTAGATGAACCATGAGAGACGATGGACTCTGAAAAACAAACTGAAGATTCTAGAGGAGAGGAGTGTGGGGGGATGGGTTAGCCTGGTGATGGGTATTAAAGACGGCACGTACTGAATGGAGCACTGGGTGTTATATGAAAACAATGAATCATGGAACACTACATCAAAAACTAATGATGTATTTTATGGTGACTAACATAATAAAATTTAATTTAAAAAATTAAAAATAAATTTAAAAAAATTAAAATTTGGCAATTCCTGGGAGGATATGACACTCATTCTCTTTAAAAATTCTTAGCTGTACTCAGTCATTTATTCTTACTGAAAGAATCAATGTATTCATTTAAGCAAACTTCAGAATCAATGTATCAGCTTTCTCATAAAACTTATTTGAGACTTTTATTAAGTCTACATTAAACTTTTAATTATTGGAAAAGAACTGATATTTTAATATATAAATGCAACTTCAAGGAGAAGGATAAATCTTTCCAGTAATTCAATTTTGAAAAGTACCTCTATTGGTAAAGAGTTTTAGTTTAGTTTTGGTTTGGCTTTGTTTTTTACATAAGTCCATGCCATAGCTTGATAGATGTGTTCCTGGACATTGTATCTTTTTATTGATGAGATCATGGTTTAATTGTTGTTAGCCTAAAGGAGAGTTTTTTTTAACATTAAAAGCTTTTTCTAATAGTAAAAAATGTAATTATGGCACAAAATCAGACATTTAACTGAATTATCTTACAGAGAGCCTCACAGAACTATTCTTTTGGATTTCCTAGATCTATCATCAGATTGTCTATGCTCTTCCTTTCTAATAGGGTTATTACCGTTTCAGGTTCATGTCTTCTTCTGTTCATTGATATTTTGGCCACATGTCTTAGTACATTAACAAGGTCATCCAGAAGAGTAAACACAGTAATGACAATAGCAAGGACCCTTGGCTTATTTCTAATCTTAATGGGAATTAAGCTTTGGTTTTCTCATCTGTAAAGTGAGAACATTAACACTAGCCTGATTATGCTAACTCTGAACATTTGTCTCCTTGAAGACAAAAGATGATACCAAATCCTTTCTAGACATTACATTCTATGCTCCTAATATTTCCCTCTCCAAAAGTGGTATGGTGCCAGTTCATTTTTGAACTATTTAAATGGTAACACTTTTTTTTTCACCTAAACTAGAAATCACACTATGACTCTGTAGAATCCTACAATATAAAAATAAGTAAGTCATATTCTGTATTTGTTTATATATTTTCCTATTATAGTTTACCTGTGTCCCCCAACTTCCCCCCCTACTCACACACACTTCCTTGTAAATTCCTTGCTAGCTTTTCTATTTCAACTTTGTTTTCCTTATTCCATTCACTCAAAAAACATTAGCACTTATAGTGGACCAAGCACAGTGCTTTACCTGTCATAAGCAGTACGTCAGTGTTGAATGAATGAATCCTGATCTTCTATTCCTTAATTTCACCAGTAAGGACATTAAGACCTAGAAGTTAAGTGACTAACCTAAGGCCACACAAATAATTAACCACCAAGACAATTCGAGAATTCAGGCATTTGGTAAAGCCAATGCAGACCTGACCTTGAGAATGGCATTATGCAGGTAACTGTACAAACAATTTGAACTTTCATCTGTCTGGAGGAGAGAGAGCTCCCTGAAAACTCAAAGCAAAATGAATGGAATAGCATTTGATCCTTCTGTGTTATACTTCATACCAATAGAAGTATTGTAAGTTAATTTGAATCCTTAGATCTTAAATTTGTCTGTGGAGTGGAAGGGTATCCTTTTTGTTTGGGAAAGAGGATTTAGGAGAGTCATAGTGGAACATTCAGCTCTTTGTCTTACACTAGCAGAGAAAAGGAAACAAATGTTCAGAGTTAGCATAATCAAGTGCTTAGTGTTTTCTGCCTGAATGCTCAAAGAGCAGGGCTTACGATTCTGCCCATTCGGTGACTAAACAAGCAAAGTCGAAATGAATTCCTATTGCTTTTGAACAAAAAAACACCCAAAATCTAATTCCTTGGGAGTACATGGCCGCATTTCTTAAGATGATGTATTAAAAAACCATAGCTGGGTATGCTTTAATACTACAGTTGAACAAAATGACAGCATAGAAATATCTTACCAACAGCAACATCCTCTGCTCATGTGGAATTGTTAACCATTCAAAGTAAATTCAACACTTTTATCCTCAAGTGACATAAGGTCCCAGTTTATTCTTTGTACCTATTCGAAAGCCTAGAGGAAGCTTTTATAGAAGGCCTTCTCTCCAAAGAGAAAAACCTGAGGGTTCTCTTTTTGTAGGTCTCAGTCTTGAGGATTGAGCAATCTGAAATTCCTTGGAATGCTCTTCCCCTCATGTTGAGATCAGAATCATTGCTTTTGTTTCTTAAGAGGAAAGCTCATATTTACCTTCATCATTACTATGCCTTACAACAGGTACAAAACTCTAGACTCTTTTTTCCTTCTCTTGATGTCTTTACTGAGCAGTAAACCAGACATAGCCTAGGGAGAGAGGAAAAACACTGTACCAAGTGTCAGAAGACTTGGGTTTGGATCTTGGTTCTATCCCTAATCAGCCCCATGAGCCAGAACAAATCATCTCATTTCTGAAAGAAGTTGGGCAATAACTACTTTATAAGGTTGTTGGGAGACATAGGTGGTATTATTTGGTCCAGGAAGGAACTCAGAAATCAATTATTTTAATCCTGCCATTTCACTGAGCAGCACAGAGTTCATAGGCAAACTAAGGCACAGAGAAGCCAAGTGCTTTCTTCAAGGTCATGCAGCTATTTGTGGTCATGCCAAAACCAGAACCTGGGTTTGGACTATTCCAATTAGGTTTTCTTTTCACTACAGCAAGGGACACATTAGAAAGAAAAGGAATGCTAACCTGGGAATCTAGCCTTGACCTCTACAACACCAATCTTTCAAATCATTAAATGAAGAATGCCAACACACTTCAAAGAAAGAACATACACAGAATATACTTCCCTTGTGAGGGCATATGAAACTGCACATGTGCAGATGGTAAGCCACTTTGAGCATTTATTGTTCATTTAGGACATAAAAGGAAAGCTATAAAAGCTGACCATAGCTCTCCTGGCCAAGAGCAGGATTTACTACAGACTTTATAACTGGATACAAGCATGAGAGGTCCTCAGAATCAAAGATGAGCCAGTAGATTACAGTTTAAATAGAGCCTGCTCTGACCACAGCTCCAGAAGGCCCAGAGCAATTTGTGGTGTTGTGGCCACATGCCACTACTTCAAGTCAATTTCCCACAACGTGACATTTCAGTTTCCCGACTGCTATCTCAAACAAGGGTGGATTCTGTGCATTGAACTTCCCTTGCTTCATCATAGCTAGGATTTTGGAAAGAGAGAAAAAGAAGTTTGTAAAGATTAGTGGGGATTTAGAGCCGGTAATTTTTTTGTATTGTTAAAGTACTGGTGATGAGGAATGTCAAACAACCAAGTCTCATCCTGGCTCCAGTGTCTTTGAGATAGTCTGGCGCAGTCTTGGTAGGATTAGGATCAAAAATATCCCAGGTATACACTCTAGGGCCAACTTCTAAGCCTTATCAAATACACACACACAGGGGCGCCTGGGTGGCTCAGTTGGTTAAGCGACTGCCTTCGGCTCAGGTCATGATCCTGGAGTCCCAGGATCGAGTCCCACATTGGGCTCCCTGCTCAGCAGGGAGTCTGCTCCTCCCTCTGACCCTCCCCCTTCTCATGTGCTCTCTCTCTTTCTCATTCTCGCTCTGTCAAATGAATAAATAAAATCTTTAAAAAAAATACACACACACACACACACACACACAGAAATATACATACAAATGTACATATAAAGGCTTATGTGCATGTGTGTTATGTGCGTGTGGGTGTATGTATGGAGAGACAGAGAGAGAAAAAGAGAAATCCTTTTAGCTCTAATTTGTGAGACCAAATCTAGAAATAACAGATGGCATTGCAGTGGGAATTACGACTCATACTTATTTAACAATGGACAAGTACCACCAACTATATTTCAACTTCTTTATGTTATATTTATGAATAATAGGAAAAATTAACATTCCTTAAGCTCTTAGGATGCATCATTCTTTTAAGAGCTTTACAGTCTGTTTACTCTTCAGACAATCCTATTATGTAAAATACTATTTTCTTTACTTTTAAAATCAGGAAACTGAGGCACTGGAAGTGAAATAACTTGCCCAAACTTATGGAGTTACTAAGTGGTGGAACAGAATCCAAATCTCGTGGAGAGGCTGCTGGGAAGATGGCGGAGCAGGATGTCCCTGTGCTGACCGCTTGCCGCGTAGTCGCCTAGAGAGCACCCACGTTGGCATAAATAACCCAAAAAGCAGCCCGAAAACTGGCAGAACAGACTCTCCGCAGCCCGGCATAGACAAGAGGCCACAGCAAAGTAGATCCACCCCCTCTGATCGCTCTTGGCAAGATCCCGTCAAAGTGGTGCCACAAGCCTGGCAGTGTGTGCGCAGCCCAGACAAGGTCAGCACCACTCCAGAGTGCGTCCTGCCCCAGGGAGAGGGGAAGATAACCACACACCCATCTGACTGTGACCCCAGCAGTGGGCTGAGGGCAGGCAGCTGGTCTGACTGCAGGCCCCACCCACCAACAAAAACTTCTCCGAGGATGACACAGGGACAGTGCCTGCAGTTTGGTGCTACTGCATCTCTGGCAAACATCTGGTCTGACTCGACTCAAGCCCGAGGCAGCCCCAGAGCAGCCCACTAACACCACGGGCACCAGACTCTGCCCACAACAGGCAGGGAGCCATCACAGACAACAGGACTGAAGGCAAACACATCCTAGCCACAATGGTAGGACACCCCCTGGAGCAACACAAATAGGAGACACCCCCTGAAGCACCAGGTTCTGGGGAACAGACATTGCACTGCAGGACCTCTTCTTCATAGAGCCACTACTTTCAAGTGCAGGAGATGTAGCTGACTTTCCTAACACAGAAAAACAGACAACACAAGAGACAGAATGAGGAGACAGAGGAATGTGTCCCAAATCAAAGAACAGGACAAAATCAGAGCAGGAGACCTAAGCGAAACGGAGATAATATGTCTGATAGCGAATTTAAAGTAATGCTCATAAAGATTCTCGCTGGAATTGAGGAAGTACTGCAGGACTTCCTTGAGACCCTCCACCAAGAGCTAGGAGATGTAAAAAAGAACCAGCTAGAGCTATTGGATTTACTAAATGGAAATAAAAATAGACCATCTGGAATAAATAGCAAGCAAGAGGAAGTAGAAGAAAGGACCAGCCACCTGGAGGACAGAGTCATGGAAAGCAATCAAGCCGAGCAGATGAGAGGGGGGAAAAATACACAGAATGAAAATAGACCCAGGGAACTGAGCAACGCTGTCAGGCCTAACAGTCACATGATAGGGATCCCAGAAGGAGAAGAGCGAGGAAAGGGGGCAGAAGATTTGTCTGAAGAAATAATAGCTGAAAACTTCCTGAATTTGGGGAAGGAAAGAGAAATCCAGATCCAGGAGGCACAGAGAGCCCCCAACAAAACCAACCCAAAGAGGTCTGCACCAAGACACAAAGTAAATAAGATGGCCAAAAGTAGTGAGAAAGAATTTTAAAAAGCAGCAAGAGAAAGGAAAGCAGGTACATACAAAGGAAACCCCATACGGCTATCAGTGGGTTTTTCAGCAGAAACTCTGCAGGCCAGAAGAAAGTGGCATGATAGATTCCAACTGCTAAAAGGAAAAAATCTACAGCCAAGAATACTCTATCCAGCAAGGCTTTCGTTTAGAATAGAGGGAGTGATCAAGTTTCCCAGAAAAACAAAAATTAAAAGCAAAACCAGCCACGTCCCTGTCACACATGATGCCATTGGCCTGTGGGTCCCAAATTCACGGTCCAGCCACCCTCCTGCCTGAGTCAGCGTGCATGGCCTGTCACCTGCTAAATGCCAAGTCAACACGCCTTCACCTCAGATTGCCAAGGGCTCAAATTGTCACTGTTCCCCTCAAATTTCAGCCCCTGTACCCAAGTTTGTGCACAAAAGTGGGAATAATTATAAGAGCAGAATGAAGCAACCCAAACATCTATTTCTGTGGAATACAGAATGGATAAAAGGAGTGTGCTAGGCTGAGAACATCTCCAAAAAGCACATGAACAATACATACAGCATGATTCTGGTTAGTTAAAAAAAAAACAAAAACCTGGGAGGAATAAAACAAGATGAAACTAGAGAGGGAGACAAACCATAAGAGACTTCTTAAGCATAGGAAAGAAACAGGCTTGCTGGAGGGGAGGTGGGGGGGGATGGGGTGACTGGGTGGTGGGCATGGAGGAGGGCACGTGATGGAATGAGCACGGGTGTTGTATGCAACTGATGAATCACTGAACTCTAAAACTAATAATACACTATATTGTTAATTAATTGAACTTAAAATTAAAAAAAAGGAAACCCCCCCAAAAAAAAGAATCCAAATCTCGTGTCCATCAACAGATGAATGGATAAAGAAGATGTGACGGATACATATATATATATACATATATACATACATACACACACACACACAATGGAACATTATGCAGTCATCAAAAAAAATGAAATCTTGCCATTTGCAACAACGTGGATGGAACTAGAGGGTATTATGCTAAGTGAAATAAGTCAATCAGAGAAAGACAAGTATCATATGATCTCACTGATATGAGGAATTCTTAATCTCAGGAAACAAACTGAGGGTTGCTGGAGTGGTGGGGGTTGGAAGGGATGGGGTGGCTAGGTGATAGACATTGGGGAGGGTATGTGCTATGGTGAGTGCTGTGAAGTGTTTAAGACTTGAATCACAGACCTGTACCTCTGAAACAAATATACATTATATGTTTAAAAAAAAAAAGACAGTAGGAAGGGAAAAATGAAGGGGGGCGGAATCAGAGGGGGAGACGAACAATAAGAGACTATGGACTCCAAGAAACAAACAGGGTTTTAAGAGGAGAGGGGGGTGGGGGGACGGATTAGCCTGGTGATGGGTATTAAAGAGGGCACGTATTGCATGGAGCACTGGGTGTTATACGCAAAAATGAATCATGGAACACAACATCAAAAACTAATGATGTAATGGTGACTAACATAATAAAATAAAATTTATTTAAAAAAAAAAAGAAAAGGGGGAAGTAAAAAAGAATCCAAATCTGGGTATCTGGAGCCAGACTAGTATCAAGGAGTCATCATCACAACAGATGTCCCCAAATATTCTTCCATTTCTTACCCAATATCAACCCAATTCTAACTGATTAGGTTGCATGAGATACTGTAGTCCATGTATTCCAAAGAATAACATCCCTAAGAAACCAAATCAAATCAAGGAGAAAATAAAATGCATTTATTATAATTTGAAAATGTAAAAGTTAAGCAGATTAAGCAGTTTAGTTGCCTCATCCGTAACAGATGTAGCAGATCATAAGCATTTAGAGCAAGACATCTCACTGTCATAATTTTAAAATAAAAATGATTAGAGAACATGATCATGCACGACAGTCTTTCGACAAAAGTGGCTTATCTAAAGTATAAACTCTCATCTTACCTCACATATAATGAAATGGGTACAACTGTATTGAGAATAATAATATATGACCAGAATGTTAAGAATCCTGAGAATATAGTGTTCTTCTCTCCTTCATTCCAAAAGAGGAAAGTTCTGAATTGGTCTCCAACTTGATTCTCCCAGATTGAATTTCCTATTGCAAGAATAATTCCCAAGCATACCAGAAACCCAAATATCTGAAATGAGAATAGAAGTCTGGTTAAGGTTAACTTGAACCGAAAACTCACCATATCAATGCAATCCAGTTACACCCCTAACTCCAAGAAACTGCCATTTGAAAAGCAAGACATGCAAAGCACTTCTTACTTATCATTAATCATACAAGTTTAATATTTTTATGTTGGAACTTGGCTAAATATTTTACATGCATTTTCTCACTTAATTCTCCCACTGATTGTCTGAGATAGGGATAATCATTATTCACATGTTACAAGTCAAAAACAGAACAAAATAAAACAGAAGCACAGAAAAATTATATAACTTATCCATGGTCACAAAGCCAATAACTTCACACCCTTGATTTGCGATGAGTGCATATACGTAAGTGGCTTAAGTAAAGAAAGTCATATGTCCTGACTTGCCCTGGTCAGCCCGCGTTTATATCTGTTGCCCAGATATAATATTGTGTTTCCTCCTTTCACCTTCAAAAGTGCCCCATTTGAATGATAAATTATATGGTCACCCAAGGCACAAAAGCAAAAGGAAGAAAATGTCAGTAATAAAGAACAATCTGGGATTAGTCAAGTCTCTTGGCTACAGATGTAGCTGCACAATCCTTACTTAAGGTCCACAAGAAAAAGAAGCATTAATTAAAATATGGCATGGCATATATGTTTTCCTTTTGAGATTAAAAAAAAATAGTGGGAAGCAACCTGAAAACTGTTAGCCAACTCTTACATTGTGATTAGTACCAGGATTAGCAAAGCAGACATTTTGGAGGCATAGCAACTAGAAAGAGAGCAAGGTCAGTTCCTTGTGAGCCCAAATGCCAGCCTTGGAAAGGAAAGACACGAAGTCAGCAAACAGGTAAGACCTGAGCTGAACAAGGGATTCTGGGGACTTTGCTCTGCCAAGTGTCATACTGTGTTAGGAGCCAAGACCAGCCGCTATAATGAGGAAGGAGTGGGGCTAGGGAACAGGAATGTATTTAACTTCTTATTTCCTCTTTCCTCCAAGAAGGAATATTCAGGCATTCTAGGACTGCTTTCTTCTTTATCCATTCATGAACAAAATATACATATAAGAAGACATTTATGTAGAAAAAATTATGGGAAAACCTGACTTAAAGTACCTTAGAAAACCATGTATTAGAGAAAAGTAGAATTGTGAATTCCTGAAATCCTACCAATTTGATACCTGTATCACAGTATATCCTCTCTTCTTTCAGTGATTAACACTACAAATTAATTGAAGCGAATTACTTTAAGAGCATTAAAATTGGTGCTACTTGGCATTAAATGCCCTAATTTAGGATTTACTCAGCTTCTAATTCTCCAGTGGATTATTCGATTTTCTAGTATGAAAAGCTGGGACAGTCTCTCCACAATCAGTAATTTTACTCTATGGTGGATACACATACAATCCCCATGCAAGCCCAGAAGCGGGCTTAGGGCCATTTAAATAGGGAATTCTAGGAGGGGACACAAGTTAAGCATGTCCCCTTGGCCCTGGATACTCTTCCCCAAGGGGATGGATGTAGTGGGAGGAAAGCCCAGTTCTGAGGATGATACCAAACATAAAACACAGAGCCCAGCCAGTATTTTATGCCCAATAAGAGTCTACTTCCTTATATTATGCAGCCATCAAAAGGAATGAAATCTTGCCATTTGCAATGATGTAGATAGAACTGGAGGGTATTATGCTGAGCGAAATAAGTCAATCAGAGAAAGACATGTATCATATGATCTCCCTGATATGAGGAATTCTTAATCTCAGGAAACAAACTGAGGGTTGCTGGAGTGGTGGGGGGTGGGAGGGATGGGGTGCCTGGGTGATAGACATTGGGGAGGTATGTGCTACGGTGAGTGTTGTGAAGTGTGTAAGACTGTTGAATCACAGACCTGTACCTCTGAAACAAATGATACATTATATGTTAAAAAATAAAAAAGAAGATAGTAGGAAGGGAAAAATGAAGGGGGGCAATTCAGAGGGGGAGATGAACCATGAGAGACGATGGACTCTGAGAAACAAACTGAGGGTTCTAGAGGGGCAGGTGGTGGGGGGATGGGTTAGCCTGGTGATGGGTATTAAAGAGGGCACGTACTGAATGGAGCACTGGGTGTTATATGCAAACAATGAATCAGGGAACACTACATCAAAAACTAATGATGTAATGTATGGTGATTAACATAATAAAATTTTTAAAAAAAGAGTCCACTTCCTTCTTTATTCAGAGTCCCACTATCACATATCAGTTTTGCAAATATATATTGAGCTCAGATTCTTTATAATTGCTTATGAGTCTGTGATGGGGGCGGGGCTTGGTTCAAGGTCACTGTCCTCGTATTTAAAATCAATGTCCTCCAACTTAATTCCAACATAAGGAAGCAAAGCAATATTACACAAAAAGATAACAAGCAGATGCACAGCATGAGGAAGCACAAGATTAACTGACAAAAGGGTAGCATGCAAGGAATACTCAACTGTTTCTGGTAAATGGATGGTAGGAAAAAACATTTCAAAAAAAGCAGAAGAGAACAAAAATTCAGAGGAAAGAATCCCATGCTAAGGATGCTCAGAAGCTTTTGCAAAGGAGGAGAACTGTGACCTGGGCCTTAGAAGATTCATAATAGAACCAGCTACACAATTTGTAGAGCCCAGTGCAAAATGAAAATACAGGACCCCTTGTTTAAAAATTACTGATAATTTCTACATGGCAACAGCAGATCAGTAAGCCAAGTATGAGGCCCTTCTGAGTGGGGAACCTGTATAATTGCACAGGTCACACACCTGTGAAGCCAGCTCCATCCATAAGCTATGTTGAGAGAACATGAGCAAAGGTAAGACAACAAAGGGACCAAACTACCTGAAAAATTATGTTTTCTTTTTTAAAAATTAATATTTGAAATATGGAGAACTTGCAAGCCCATGACAGCCTCCAGAAGCACTATCTTACCTCTCATCAGAAACTGTACCAATGGTTGAGAAATCATAATCTAGAAAGTAGAGGGCAATATAACTGGGCCCCAGATGCAAAACCCCCAAATACAAATTCCACAAGGAGAATAAAAATTTCTGAAAGAATTCCCAGCAAAATATAAGAAATATATTAAGATAACAATGATTAGCAACTTTGCCTAATTTTGTTATAGTATCTTACCCATAGTACTAGAGTATTCATCAGCCTATCAATGCTTGTCCTCTTAAACTTTGTCTTACCACTGTTCTGCATTAATTTAGTGTCAGGACCTGCCAAAATAAAATTAAATAGCAACCTTAAAATGATTTGATAATGTACTACTATCATTATTATTATTTCTTACCATGTCAAATGTTCCTGAAAAGAGAACAGTATGTTTTTCAAAATAATTTAACTTTTATTAAGAACAGGGGTCATTTTTAAGTTGTATACGATTCTCAACTGGTAGCTTAATAACAACCCTGGAGACTGCAAGAGAATTGGTCTCCTTGGAATAGGACAAATCCAGACAGACCTGTGGCTGAAAGGTTTGAGAAATGCTATTTTTCAAAAAGCTGCGTATGGATGTGCTTGGAGTTGAAGGAGTGAAAGGTAACAAGGTCAATCCAAGTGAGGAATAATTTGACATGTTAAAAAGAATGCAGTAATAAACACAACTCAGAACACTGAGATCAAAAATGGAAAGTTAAAATCAGAAATCAAATTTTGGATGTTTCCCAAAAAGATCTAGGGTGCCTTTATGGAGAAACTAGAATAAATGCAAACAAGACATCAGCAAGTAAGCTAAATCTTTATTGTGTATTGCACATTGTGCATATAATATACACTTTTTGTAAGGGCAGGAATTGAATCTTATATTAGCTTTATTTCAGGTAAATACATTCTCTCATATTTACCAAGTCCCTTGTTCAAGTAATTCTAAGAATTATTATTAACTGCCTTAGAGGTATATAACTAGATGATTAACAAAAGAGAATATTAAAATATATTGCTAAGGAAATTCCGTGTAGACACGGAAGATGTTAATGGAAGCAATTAAGCATTAATTATATCTAATTCCCCTAGCGTTCCTCTCCACATCATCTTCCCATTACGTCATCAATCCATGTAGCCATTTAATATAGGAGAGAGGGGAATTGAAAGAATTAAAGGGGAGGCACACATAAAATTTTACGCCACCCTAAAAGTCAGGGAAGAATGAGCACATCCTTAGAAGACTTTCATTTACTTAAAATACAAATGGAAACAAAGATTGGGGTCTCATAAAATTCAGTCTGAAGTTGGACACTGTACCCCACTGTCCTATTCCCAACTACTGCTGTGTAAATGAGACCACCCACATTTTCTCGGAATTGTTTATTAAAATCATATGGACACTGAGGGTGGGAAGCATTTCTTGTAAAGATCACAAAGAGCAAATAAAGTTTGTGATTAGCAAAAGCTGAAAAACTGACAGACCCCAGTTTTGTGCTAAAATTTTACATTTCTTAGGCATACATACACACACAGAGCAGCAGAGAATACACCTAAGAGGTTTTTAAGTATTTATCTAAATATATCTACAGATGCTGATTCACACATCTCTTCTTCTACTCATATCTTCCACTCTTCCAGACAGATCTTGAAAGAATTTCTTTACTCAGCAGCCTCTGTTTTCTCAGCTCCTACTCATTACTCAACCTAGTTTCAGATCTAGTGTTATCATCAATACCCTCACCTATCAGCAGCCGTTGACACTTTGACTATTCCATCCTTTTGAAACACACTCTTCCCTTAGCTTCTGTATTACAATGGTCTCCTGCTTTTCTTCCTACCTCTTTGTTAACTCCTTCTTTGTCTTCCATGATGCTCACCCCTCTCTACACCGCCACTAACCACCAGGATTCCTTAACACTTGGGTGTAACCTATCTTGTCTTCTTTCTGAATCCACCTTCCCTGGGAAATCTCATCTAAGACCACAGCTCCAATTATCATCTATAGACCAAATGTAAATCTCCAGCTCAGACTGCTCCTCTGAGATCTAAACCCACACATTTAATTCTCTAAGGAATCTTCACCTGGATTCTTCTAAGGCTCCTCAAGCAGCCCTGGTCCAGCCCCACTTGTGACCTTCCCCTGGGGTTCCTTATGTCAGTGAATGGCACCACCATCCATCCAATTGTGAAAGCTGAGAGAAGCCTAGGAGTCTATCTCCATAACTCCCACCTTAGTCCAAAGTACCATCATCTCTCAACTGGACTATGGTAAAAGCTTAGTAATTTTGTCTCCTGCATCCATTCTGCTCCCAGCTTTAATGAAGATTTTTATCCTCCCCAACCCCAATGATATACTCTTTCAAGGACCTGCTATTTACCAACTTTATAAATACTATGGGCAATAATGAGCTTTTCAGATTTCACACACACACACACACACACACCATCTGTTTGGAAAACTTTACAATGGTTTCCCAATGCTCTTAGGATAAAGACCAAAGTTCTGGATACAGACCACAAGGTTCTGTATGGTCCAGATCCTATCCACATCTCCAGTCACATGTCTATCTATATCCTCCATGTTCTCCATATTCAACACTGGCCTTCTTAAGTTTTTTTTACCTCACCATTCTCAGTCCTGCCACAGGGCCTTTGTCCACAATGTGACTTTTAAGTAGCTTGCTCTTTCTCTTCATATTCTTCCATTATATACTCTTGTGAGTCCATGTTCTTTTTTTTCCAGAGCACTTATCTCAGTTTGAGGTTATAGATTCATTCTGACAATTATCTGAGATTAAGTTCTCTTACTCCTACCAGAGTCAAAACCACATGAGTGAATGGACTGCATTTGTCTTTGCTGACATTCTTAATCGGAAATGAATAAGAAGTATAGTGCCTGCCACATAGTAGGCACTCAATAAATAACCGTTTGATGAATTTATTAAGTACCTGCTATGTTTCAGGTGATGTGCATATGTACTTTTCATCTATTATCTCAGTTAATGCTTAAAACAATGGGTATTAAGGAGGGCACGTATTGCATGGAGCACTGGGTGTTATACGCAAACAATGAACCATGGAACACTACATCAAAACTAATGATGTACTGTACGGTAACTAACATAATAAAACAAACAATTGGACAAAAAATAAATAAAACAATCCAATTAATTAGGTATTATTACCCTTAATTCACTAATAATGAAACAAGCTTAAAGTATTTAAGTAACTTGCCTGAGATTTCTTGTCTAGTAAGTATCAGAACCAGAATTCAAACCCAGACATATCTAACTTGGAAGCTCTTTGCTCTTCACCACTGTTTTTAAAACTATATGAAATACTTCATTAGTTCATTAATTCACTGACTCATTCAATCAATGTGTATTTAAGACTGACTCATTCAGATTCCAAACAGGAAATAGATGATGCACTGAACAAGGATAACTGGAGAAAAAAAATTTTTTTTTCTAAAATGACTCTTTACAAAAGTGTGGGTGGGGGTGTAGGAGAAGCAAAAGGTTCATGGTAACCAAAGACTTAGAAGCAATCAGGATGTTTCTCTAAGCTAGAAGGGAGTGGTTACTGGAGCCTAAAGGACAGTATAGAGTTTGCAGCCTTTAAGAAAGAGTGACTTTGGGTGCCTGGGTGGCTCAGTTGGTTAAGCGACTGCCTTTGGCTCAGGTCATGATCCCGCGGTCCCGGGATCAAGTCCCACATCGGGCTCCCTGCTCAGCGGGGAGCCTGCTTCTCCCTCTGACCCTCTTCCCTCTCGTGCTCTCTCTCATTCTCTCTCTCTCAAATAAATAAATAAAATCTTAAAAAAAAAAAAAAAAAGAGTGACTTTAGGTTGAGGGACATAGCCAGCCTGAAGTGACTACTTAGGGAGGAAGTCTGGGGGAATAAATACCTTGACCTCAGTCTTCTTTCTCCCTTTGATCTCTTTCCATGGATCCCCAGTGACAGAGCCTAATTAGAAGCCAAAATTCAAGGAAACCTATTAGTGTAAACCATACAAATCAGCCTCCCAAGGCAGAAAGAAGAGTGGAAAAACGTGACAGTAGATCTGGAGGGGCAAATGGAAGACATCTAGGAAAAAAATCTGTGTACCAAAATGGTGCTGGATTCCTTAAATGGATTCCTTAAATGAATAAGACTCCTCCACTCAGAAACAAGATTTCCAGCTCTCTTGAGTGGAAGAAAAGTTATTACCAGGGAGGCATGGCCTAGCTGTTAATGTATATTAGAGCCCCATAAATTATAGGTTTGTAAAGTAAACCATGTCTGTGCCAACTATATTCTTTACACAATCTTTAGTGATAGTTATAACCAGAGTAATATAGAAAGAATAGTTAATAATTCATTTGGATAACTTTCATAAGATCTAAGGGTTCACCTGGAACTAGTTCCCCAAATTAGATTTCTTAAGACTTGGGGGTTCTGAGACACTCATCTGTTCAAATCTGACATTGACCAAACCAACCATTCCTCCACCTGTCACTATTCTAGCTAAGCTTTCTATTAACATTCATGCCCAGACTAAAGTCAATGCAGGCATTCTCAGCTTTACAAATATCTGCCCCATGAAGAAGATCTAACCCATAGCACAAAAAGAAGAGGATACTGCCCCACTCCCACCTACCAAGATCCAAAGAGCATTACATCAGACCAAACCTCAGTCTATGGGGCAGGCAGTGCAGTCAGAATTGATGCTGGATGGAAGAAGCAGGGAAGGAAGGAGAGTAACATTTGTCAAGCATCCTCTGCCATATGCATTGTCTCCCTGAGCCTTTAGAGTGACTCTCTAATGTACTCATTACCCCCATGTTACAGCAGAAGAAACTAAAGCTTGGGAAGTTGAAGTAACCACGACTTAACATCCTACAGCTGGTAAACAAATCTGAACCCAGCTCTGTCCAATTCTAATTCTGTGAACTTCCTGTTATACTTCTCGGGGGGAGACCTGTTCAATTTACCACCCCACTTCATTCTATGTAGGCGCATTTTCCCAGAGCAAAACTTATGGAGAAAAACTTGGCCCCTGAGTGGCTCACACAGCTGTCCTAGCATTACATGCTGTAATTGAACCATAGTCCTGAATTAGTCATTCCAAACAAGTTCACAAAAATGCAAACACAACGTTGGGCTATAGCCCATTCTGGGAATGAAGCCCCCCAACTTCTGTGATGACAGGGAGCAAACCAGGAGGGCCCTTCCCACTAAAGAAGCTTCAAGAAATCTCCCTCTCATTATGTGGGAAGATAAAGGAGGGTAATATATGAGCCTAGCTCTTTCTCTTAATGCAAGAAAGATGCAAATAAGAAAATATGCGATCACAGGTTCATTTCCCCAACAAATAAAAGCATCTGATGAGCGAATTATGAAAGCAGATTTGTCCCCAGATAAAAGCCCATATACTGCCATACTTCTAGGGATTTCTCAAGTCCTTACAATGGCAATACCCCAAGCAGCAAGAGCCTTGCTAACACCCACAGCTGAGAGTATTTAGGAGGAATTGGGAGGACTTTTCTAGGTTTGGAACACTTTTGAGTCTTTAATAAACATTTGTTGTTGTTGAGGAAAGTCAGTTAGGAAAAACATTCCAATTTTGATTGCACATATAGTCAATGGACCCAAAAACACATCTTAATTTGATGTCATAATAAACAGGATTTTTAAAAATCAAGGGCTGGCAATGGAAGCCATGAGTACAATTTGAGTGGCTTTATGTAATGGGGCTACTGTAAGCTTCCTTAGCAGGAGAATGCCACCTTGGGCCTGTAGAGATAAAGTCAAGACAGGAAAAGTGTCCAGTAGGAAGAGTTAAGAGGCACTTTCCCTCCCTCCCTACCTCCCGCCCCCATCTCTGTCATGCACAGTCTTTCCAGGCCCCACTGTCCTGCTGACAAATGGTAGAAGAAGCTACAGAGTATAAGCAGAAATGATTGCAGGATCTCCAAGAAAGCTCTTCCAAAAGGATTGCTTGACCTTGCAAACTACAAAATTAACAGCAGAGCAGGGTTGGGGGGGGGGGACTTGTTTCACACTCTTCCCCCACTTTAAAGGCTGGTGGATTAATATATAAAATGATGGGAATGATTGAGATGAAGTTAAAGAAAGAGAAATTAAACAGTATCTAGCACCCACTGAGCAATTAAAGCCCAAGCACCCCTTAAGAATGAGTTCACGATGCCAGTGGTTCCTCACACAGGGGAGCCCCGCCCAGACTAACCCTCTGCAGTCAACCCGGAGCAGCATCTTTTGTAGAACAAAAGCACCTTCCTCATCCAACCTGAAGAGGTGCAGACTGCCCATGCACA